>NC_064440.1:31295536-36295536 GCF_023343835.1 Lagopus muta | reverse complement strand
TAGAAAGCATAACAAGATGGCAGAGAAGCAAGATCCTACGCTACAGTAAGCGAGGACCTCCTTAGACATGATAGCAGTAGGCACAGAAAGAAGAGAAAGGAACTGCTTATCTTCAGAAGCCCAGTAAGGTCCTCAGGTACGCAGGGATCTCCAGGTGAGATACCCTCCCCTTCACTGCCAACCCTTAAATGAGGTCTGGGAGGGGCTGGATCCTGGCTCCAGCCCTTCCAGTCACTCTGCTGCATTGCATGCAGCTGAGCTCCCCTGGGTTGGCCCTGCCTTCCCACCAGGTGCTCCATCACTGGTCCAGGCTGTGACTTAGCACTGCCACTACAATTGTGCATTATGCATTTTCAGTAAAGTTCTTGGTGCTATCACAGTGTTTAAAATAAGATCTTACAGGTTAGTCAGAATCACCACATTGAAGGATCAGATGTCAGTTATTTACATTTTTGGTGGACTTGCCTGATATGAGAGATTGTATTCAAGATTTTCCATACCGCTGAGCTCATCCTATGCAAACTAATTTAAAGCATCAATCTGCAGCCTCTTCTTCAGAAGAGACTGGTTCAGGAGAAAGGACTGATGTTAGAATATTTTGCAGATTTCTAGATCTGAAGATGTATTATTATAAAGCTTCATCTGATTTTTCTGTGTCTAAACTTTTCAGTGCTTTTCAAAGAAAACGTGAATATAAGCTTAGCTAGTGCTGTAACTGAAGTGGTGTGAATTTTGGAATGATGGTGTGTTGCATACAGGAGAAAAAATTGTGACTTTTCACTGGCAACTGTGTACCAGAAGCACTTCAAATTACTTGATGTGTTAGAAATGATTCTTTGTAGCAGTGATTGCAATATTTGAATTTTATGGCTGAGCAAA
This sequence comes from Lagopus muta, assembly GCF_023343835.1. NCBI lineage: Eukaryota > Metazoa > Chordata > Aves > Galliformes > Phasianidae > Lagopus > Lagopus muta. Next base: position 36,294,657 of record NC_064440.1, on the reverse strand, counting down.
CAATTGGGAAAAGATTTACTTACAGCTCAACAAACAAAGTGAGTCTCAAAGTGAGTCTCAGGAATCATTTTTTTATACAAAGTTTACAAGTGATGGAAATATGGTTTGCTGTACAGTTTTAGGAGAAGAATAGAAGGTTAATAAGGAAACTGGAAAAATAGAGTTGCTAAAAATGTGACGCTTACTTAATAGACTACTTGTTTGCAGATGGCTGTGAGAAGACTTGATTGTTTATCAATATGTTGTTGATTATTAAATAAGCTACTAGGAAAAAAAAATCCAATGGTAAACTTCCATTTTGTCCAGGTTTCAGGAATCACAGATGGCTACTGCAGAAAGTGTTGCCCTTGGTGAACAAACAGCTTTACCATAATCCAGCTGTCATCCTCTCTCCTTCTTTCATATGTTAATATCCATCAGCAAGGGCTTTCTGAAATCTGCTGATCTACTGTAAATGCATTTTGCAGAAAAGGCAAGAAATGTTGCTATCCTAGGAGGGTGGATTTTTTTTTCCAGTCTCTGCTTATTGCAGTTGTCAGAGCTGTGTTTGAGAGAATCTTGTTTTCAAGATCTTATAATAGGGATTTTTATTGAGATAGTTTGGTCAAAATTGTTACAGGTTTGCTGCGTCGATTGTTAGAGGTTACTTGCCTGCATCCGGGCCAAGCCTTCAAATAGTAAGTCTCTGAAGGAAACTTTCTCCTTGTTGATGCTGGGAACAAATTCTGGTCCTCTTTCTCTGAGACTGTATCAGGAATGCCTAAGCATGCAATGCGCGTACATAATATGGCATAGAAGCTGATGGTCTCTGCTGTTTTGGTGCTCAGATAGTAAAGCTCTGAAACTACAGATATTAGCACAGAAGATGAATCATCCATTTGTGGTTCTGTTGTCAGCAGCCTTTGTATCAACTTTGGCTTCCCAGCTGTGACACTGTGTTACCAGCTTTTTCCATGTTTGATTCTCTTCAGAGTTCTTAGAAGTACCTTGATTTTTCTTGCTTTTAGAGGGGACAGAGATCACAGAGGTCAGAATAATTACTTCTCTCTTTGGTTTTTTTTGTGTTTGTTTTACTGTGAAGTAAGTCAAAATCATGCAGCGGTGTGACATTCCCTTTATAATTCTCCAAGTGATGTAAGATAAAACACTACATTGCTTCATTTCACAAATATTTGCTAAGCGTGTCTAAAAGGTAGAATGTAGGTCCTCTGAAGCGGTTTTCCCACCCCCACCCGCACACCAGTGCATGTCAGTCAGTCCCCAAAGCTGCCACCTTTGTCTGGATTCATTTTCTATCATGTTTTCAAGTGTGTTAGGTTTTCCAAGCAGAGAACTGTCAGCTCATCCAAACCCATCCAGCCCATTCAAACTGGTGTCTAGCTTTGCACAGTTCTCAGCTGCTTTGCTGAGGCAGAGAGACCTCAGATTGCTTTTGTGTCATTTGATAACTAGGGAGAAAGTGTGGCTAAATGGCAGCAGCTGTGGCCCTGGTGTACCAGATGTGGCTCAGGGTCTATTTCTGGAAGGGACTGGGATTACAAAGAAACCACAACGCTGGATTAAATCCCACTGTGGAGGTGGGGGTGGGAGCAATTGTCCAGGATGATTCACCCGGAGAGGAACAAAGAAATCCTTGGTACGCTTCTCTGACTTGCTGGTCAGGGCTGCAAAAGTCTGTGAGATGCTTTTGGTTTTAGACTGTTCCTAACCTGATTCAAGGAAAGTGCTTAGATTCAACATCCTTTTTACCCAGTAACATCAACAAATTTGCATAAGTTTTTGATTCTAAATTAAACGTGACTTAATTTTCAACTCTGTCTTTTGAGCTGCTGCTTCTACAACATGCCTCTTCAGCTGGATGATTCCTGGCAAGGTAGTTGATCTGCGGGAGTTTGATTTAAGGATTGAATTTTATGGAGTGGTGAAAATTGCTGTCCTCGCTGAAGTTATGGTACGGCAGATTTGTATCATGTGCAGCATTTGTCACTTAGAGAATTTGCTGAGGTTGCTGTAGTTGTCCGAATTACTGCTGTTTTAAATGGACTGTTCTTCCTGCTTGTGTTGCTTGACCTTTTTTTCCAACCAGCGTGGAAAATGAGGATCTTTTTTTGGTATCCTCTTTATTTAACTGTAGAAATGGTTTATCCAAAGAGCATACAATGGCATTTTAATCAGCTGTACCTGGTCATATCTGTGCATTTGTGGTTTTGTTTAGTTTGTGTGTCATATTTTTATGTAATTGTACAGTGAGACATAATGTCAAATGCACAGTTACGTTTTATGTGTTTCTTCTGTTAAAATCTTTTCTACTTAGCAAAAATGATAGCCAAAGCATTTCTGTTCTGTGTACAAAGTTGGATATGAAACTTTAACGCAGGTTTCTGAGTGCAGAAGCAAAAAGCAGATGCATTTTGTTTGGTTGTAGTTTGAAATATCTGCAGAGATGAAAGCATTCTGGGATTTACCTTTGTTCTTTTTTGGAGCAATAACTTCGTTCTGTCATTGACTGTTTTTTGCACAAATGATTGCATCAAATGATAGGTGTTCATTTAATTGCTGGGACTGGTGGAATGGAGCGACTTTGTTTCTGCTCTCAGTGTGAGCTGGTGCAGGAGGAGGGTGGATGCTGAGGAAATGTGTTAGAGCACATATTGCTGGGGACAGTATTTAAAACCAAACAAACTTGTGTTTTAAAACACGCCTGAGGAACGTTTGAAATGCACAGCAAGACCTTTTTTTGTATGATACCCAAAAAGTGAAGGAATTCTCAGTTCTGCATGCCCTTGTGGAAATTGTGAATTTTGAGAGATGGAAGTGGTTTTAAGCTTGTTTTTGGTGTCTATGCTGAAATCTAGAAATGGGTGAAGCTCGTTAGCTTGGAAAGGAAAAGATCTTGTTAAACTTGCTGCTGGTTTTACATGAAGACTTTTTGTTCTGTCAGTGGAATTACAGGAGCACCAGATTCTGGCCTCAAACTTATTTGAGGTTTATGTAGAAATCTTCCTTTTGTTCTGGGCCATACAGTGTCGTGCTCTAACTGTGCAACCCACAACATGGGTGGATGGCTCAATACCACTCTAAAACAGTGAATGAAAGCAGATGATAGTAGTGGTTTAATGTCTCCTAGAATTTGAAAGCAAAGTGGGAAGAAAGCTAGGATTTCCAGAGGCCTTCCCCAGAGATGCCAGAGCCCACTTGCTCAGGCCTTAGTGAAGCAAGAATTTCTGATGCAGCAGAAGCACACAGAGTCAGCTTAATTGTCTTTGGTGGTTTACATTACTCTGTAAATCTCCTGGGCTGCTTGCTGCATCATGGAAGATTCCTCCAGAATCAGGTTTACTGCAGGTGCTGCAGGTAACTCGTTCTCTGTTACGCAGCTATGTATGAGCTTGTAAGATTTATGATCCTTGTATTCATTTATGGGCAGATAGCATTGAGTGGGTAGGTATATGGCTGTGTTTCTCTGACATGGGGATCTGGATTGCTAATCTCATTTATTCAAAGCTAATAAGTTAATTTACACCTATTACAAAAATGAGAGTGATGATATAAATGCCGTTCCACACAATATTAATTTATTTCTTTGTTTCTTTAGGAGATATCACTCAGAAGGGGTATGAAAAGAAAAGGGCAAAGCTGTTAGCACGGTACATACCGCTCATTCAAGGTAAGAGTTCCTCGTGTTAAATCTTTGAAAGCTGTTCTTTAGATAGAGTAGATGAGTCTAGTAATATTTGTGTGATTGGCATAGCATCTAACTGGTAGTGAAACATGGCTATTTTTGTGGAACAAGAAAGAAGCGTAAAATATTTTTTATTACTTTATGTACAATGGTAACTTTTGTTTTTTAAGTTATTTCCTTTAGTATGAGAACTGCATTTAAGACATTAACATAAATTCTGTAACGAGTAAAGTTATTCCTGAATGCAGGTTGGCCAGTTCCATTAAAAAAAGCGACTCATTAATCATCACTCCTGCTCTTTCATATGATTGCTATTCTGCTATGACAGAAAATAAAGAGAGAATCAAGGTTAGGTGGAACTGACAATGAAATGCTGTAGGAACACGATAGAATAGTAAGTGCTTAGAATGTTATGTTCTCAGAGGAGAGAACAGAGGCAATAGTCCCGTGACTTGGGTCATGGTTTAGTTCTACTTTACAGGAGTTAGTGATCACAAGAAGAAATTGGCATCCCTGACCGCTTTTATACCAATTGTTGAACTAGCTAGTAGTTTCTCTTGCTCTTACCATCCTGAGGTGGTGGTCCATGTGATTCTTCATAACAGCAGAGACAAAAATATCATTCCCTTTTTGTGCTTAGGCAAACTGGAGTCCACTAACTGCTCAGGGCTTTTATGTTCTCTAGTAGTCTTTATGTAATTTTCCTAGTTTTGTTATGTTGTTGATTTCCTCAAGTTAGCAGGGGGCAGCCTCTAGCCATCTAATCTTTATTTTAAAAAATAAATAAATCCACAAAAGCCTCCAGTCTTGCTGTGCTGTTTACTCCTGGAGGCTTTTTCACACAGTTTGAACTTTGAAGAAATCTTTACTACATTAGGCATTGAAAACAAAGCTTTCTGTTTCTCCCCGTGTGTGCAAATGTGCTGTGGAGGACCTTTTTATGCCCCTTGAAGACTCTTGAATATTGCTGCTATGGAGGAGATTCTGTGGTCTGACTTAAAAGATGTTTTCTATGGAGTCTGTTACACTGAAGACACTGGCCTGTCTTCAGAAGAGAAGATATACAAGAAACACTTTCTTTAGGTTGATGTGCTAATTCTAGTAGCAGTTAGTTTCTTTGTCTGCAGGTCACAGTGCATTTCAGCTGAATGCTGGGGTGTGTTTTAGAGAAATCTCTATGGTGGATAGTTGGCACTGGACAGTTCTGATATGATCTGGAGTATCTTAGGAAAGTGCTCCTCACCTTTCTGTTGATTTTTTTTTTTTACTCTCAACCCTTAAACTTGTTTGCACAAATTATTCTAGCTCTGAGTTCTTGCTTATGACTTCGAAAAGTGTAACACTTCCAGACATTTTTTGAAGTAACTTTTAAAGCTAGAGTGCAGGATAAACCACCATTGTTCCTCCTTTCTGCATGAATATTCTGACCCCATGTCTTACAGTGACCCTTAGAGGCAGAGCTGAGATTTATGTATGGGTGTTGGAACAATTCCATTCAGATGTCTGCTCCAGAAGCCTGCTGTGATACCATGTGATTTCTGAAGGTGTTTTGTAATATCCTGTCTAGGTAACCTGCTTATTCAAGGACTCACTTAGCTTAAGCATTGTATGAGACTGCAGAATTAACTTGTTCAAATTGCTTTGTAGGAAAAAAAAAAGGAGCAGAAAAAATGTGCTAATGGCACTTCTTCAGGGTAGTTATGGGTAGTTAATCATCTTTTTCAAACTGAAGGCATTCAGGAGTGTCTCACTGAGGTGACTTTATGTAATCCTGGAGGATAATTTTAAGAAAGCATGTCACACTTAGATTGCGTTAGAATCCAGCTGTCTCCTGATTTTTCTATCGAAGTGTATTAGGCTTTAGGGTTTTTCTCAACTAAAAATGCAATGATGTAACCTAAATCTTAAAATGTAGGGCAGCATAAGGAATGTTGCTTCTCTGTTCCCTGAGATTTTCTGCTGCTTAATTTTTTTTCCTTGTTTAGATGAGTTTTCCCTAGCCATCTTGTGGAGAGGTTTGAAATTAGCTGATCACATCTTGCCTGATACCGTGGTTTCTAAGATATCTGATTACCTGATTTAGAATCATAGAATCATAGATTTGTACTGCTTTTGCCTTGCTTTGCATTAAGACAGCAGAAATCTGGGTTTCATGTGCTGAAAACAGTGTGGTTAAGCTTTGCTTCTCAGTGCAAAGAACAGTACTTAGGCAAAAAGTTGGCTTACAATTCCTGTTTAGTTTCCTGACATATGTTCTATTAACCCAGTTCTACCTCAGATTTGTGTTAATTGGCATAGCTGCAGAATGGCTCAGATAGTGTGTAGGAGTCTCAGTGGCTTTGAGCCTGGAGTAATTTTTTATCATTAACAATTTTATCACGGTGTTTTAGGTTTTTTTTAGTAATATTCTTTAATCAATGGTATTTGTAGTGAAATTGAAGTTTCCCATTATCCATTACATTTTTGCCATCTGAAAGATAGCAGTGTTTTAGATTAGCAGAGGTTTTACTCTGTGATTTGACCACCCCAGAACCAGTAATTCACGTCTTCCTCAATTTGATTTGCTCATAATTTCTTCTCCAGTTACATGTGCTGTCTTCTTTTCTTTCTTGGTCTGTGAAGGACACACTGTTGATGATCAGTTAATTTTATGATATCCTTTCTACATCTGTACTTGAATTTCAAAAAACTTCACGTTTCCCATGCACTGCATCAGTACCTACTGCTACTTGCTTTCTAACAGAGCTTTTGCTGATGGTACAATTCTGCTGATTTGTAAGGTTTTTGGACGGTGAGATCACTGAGGAAACGTAAGAAACAGAACTCCTAGTGAGTGAGAGGAAAGTAGAAAAAGGAGCAATTGGAAAGACGTTTGAGGTGTTTTGTTCACTGTAAGCTTATGGAATGTGTAATGATTAGAGATCTTGAGGTAGGGCTTCATGTTGATGTATTTCTTTTAAAGAAGGAAAAAGTGGTGGGTTGGTTTTGGAAACAGCAAAGAGTACTGGGAAGAAATGGTTTATACTGAGAGGAGGGAAGTGACTGCTCTGTGAAAAGCTGAAGGTTCTCCAAATTACTCTTTAATACAGGCAGGATTTTTTTGGTGATTTTTGGGTTAAGTGACACTTGTTAGAAATCAAAAAGAGGTAATGACCACGTTCAAGTTTACAGTTAGCTGAAGCTAGTTAAATTAATAGACTTAAATAGAGACATGTCTTCATAAGGCCTGAGGTCTGTAAGTTTAATTTGTCATGCTGTATCATTCACCAATGACATGTTAAAAACTAGCCATAGGAAAACTATTTAACTCTTTCAATGCCAAATAAAATTGATTGGGTTAAGTATCTTATGCAGTGTGTGGCTGAGTATGTGGGGAACCTGATCATTATACTGTGTTAAGTAACTCTGCCAAGAGCTTGATAGATAGAAGAATAGGGAAATGGCTGCAAAGCATGTTTTCAATTAGCTGTAGAATTAAATATAATGTGTTAGTACTTAGGAGTTACATTTATGAAGGTTATGTTGTGTGTTTTGAGTTTAAGCCTACAGTTATGACTAGTGATGTTAGATTTCACTTAGAAGGCGTAAAGGTAGTTATGGAGAAATACTGATTATAACGTGTTATCTTTCACTGATCCAACCAAATATTCAATTTTTGTGTGCAAGTGTTGAATAATAATAAACCTTGACAGCAGTCTGACTTAGTCAATCTCTGCCACCCCAAATTCAGATAAAGTTGTGAGGAAGTGCTTAAACTATATCTGTAAGCAAAGTGGCATGCTGCTGTGCAAAGCTTCAGAATGATGAATGACAGCAGATAACCTTGCAAAAATTAACTGGAGATGTGCAGGGGGCTAGGGAGTAAAAAGATCAAGAAATTACATCATAATGAGAGCAGGGTTTTCAGTGTAACCTGGTCTTCTGGCATCCTGGAGCACGCTTTGCTAATAGGGGGCAGATGCTGTGCTTTCTTCTCCTAGGTATTTTTCCGTGTAGCCAGCATTCAGTGACGTTTTTCTGTTGTATTTTAAGTGACTTTTGGTTGTTAAAGTGTTCCTTTTTAGAATCACTTTATATTCCAGTGTGTGGGTTGTATCTCAGAATGAGAAAGATGGGTTCATGAAGGAAAAGTCTTCAAGGGAATTTGGTGGATTCCTTACCACATTCCTCACAGCATCCTTCCAGACAAATTGTCCATCTGTGAGTTGAACAGGTAAACTCCGCTCTGGAAGATTAACTGAATGGAACAGGCTTCCTCTCAAAGTTGATGCCCCATGTATGGCAGTGTTCAGACAGCATTTGGGTAATACCCTTGATGATGTGCTTTGGTTATCCCAAAGTAACCATCAAGTCAGGTAGTTGAACTTGATGATCTTTGTAGGCCCCTTCCAAACAACCATCCTATCCTAATAGCAGGGACCTCACTGTGAGTTATCCCAATGCTGGATTGAAAGCAATACCTGCTTTCAACGGCAGGTAACTTCTACCTGTGAAGCTGTAATTACTACTAGAGTGTTAAAAACATATTTTCAGGATATGGACTATGAGTGATTTATGAGTGATTGCTGAATGTGAAATAAATAATATTACACTGTACTCATCTGTACTATGTTTGTAACTGTAGATTTATTTTCAGTGGTTACCTTGCCGTTATACTTGAACTCTGCTGTATTTCCAGACACTTGTAATCATTTCAAAGCTAGTTTAAGCTAAAGGGGAGATAAAACACAGCCCTCAGAGGTTCTGACAGACCTGCCAGTCATTTGAAGGCAGTCTGTGTTCCCTTTCATTAAATATGAATTACTGTGGAACTGTCCTTTGCTGCTGTCGTAACTTCTGATTTGCCAACCAGGCATGAAAGCCTTTTTTTTTAATTATTATTTTTATTATTTGTTTTAATCTTGGCTAATATTACTGTTCCAACAACTCACTGTCCCTCTGATCTTTTGTTATGCTGTCCCAAGCCTTTCTCCTTCTGTTCTCAAGGTAGAAGCTTTTTAGCTGTGACCTTGAATAAAACATCTCCTCCAAGTTTCTGGTGGAAAAGTAATCTTCAGGTAAACAATCTGCTAGATTCATGCTTAAAGGCAAATTCAAGAATATCATACAATCATAGAACGGCTTGGATTGAATGGGAGCTCAAGCTCCAACCCCCGTGCTGCATGCAAGGGCCACCAACCTCCAGGTCTAATACCAGCCCAGGCTGCCCATCCAGCCTGGCCTTGAACACCTCCAGGGATGGACGGGGCATCACAGCCTCGCTGGGCAGCTGTTCCAGCACCTCACCACTCTCTCAGTAACAAACTTCCCGCTAACATCTAATCCAAATCTCCCCTCCTTTAGCATAAAGCCATTCTGCCTGGTCCTGTCACTACCTACCTGTGTGTAAAGTTGATTTCCTTCATGTTTCTAAACTCCCTTGAAATACTGGAAGGCTACAATGAGGTTTGCCCACGGCCTTCTCTTCTGCAGGCTGAACAAGCCCAGCTCCCTCAGCCTGTCTTTGTAGGAGAGGTGCTGCAGCCGTCTGATCATCCTTGTGGCCCTCCTCTGGACCCTCTCCAACAGCTCCCTGTCTTTCTTGTGTTGAGGCCCCAGACCTGGATGCAGTGCTGCAGATGTGGCCTCACAAGGGCTGAGTAGAGAGGGACAATCACCTCCCGGTCCCTCTGCCTTCCCGTCCTCTGGTGGAGTCCAGGATACTATTTGCATTCCAAGCTGTGAGAGCACACTGCTGGCTCATGTTCAGTTTTTCATCTACCAGGACCCCCAGGTCCTTCTGTTCAGGGCTGCTCTCAAGGATCACTCCTCCCAGTCTGTATGGATGCCTGGGATTCCTCCAGCCCAAGTGCCAAACCTTGCACTGTGCTATGTAGAACCTCATTAGATTCATGTAGGCCCACCTTTCAAGCCTGTTGAGGTCCCTCTGAATGGCATCCCTTCCTTCCATTGGATCAACCACACCACTCAGCTTTTTGTCATCAGCAAACTTGCCGAGGGTGCATTCAATTCCATCATCAGTGTCAATGTTAAAAGGCACCTGTCCGAAGACCGACCCCTGGGGGACACCACTTGTTACCAGCCTCCACCTGGACATAGAACCACTGATCACCACTGTCTGTCTGCGCCTTGAGTGGTCCACCCATCAAATCCACATCCCTCCAATTTGGAGATAAGGATGTGGTGGGGGACCATGTCAGAGGCCTTGCTCAAGTCCAGCTAAATAACATCGGTTGCCTTCCAATGTCCACCAATGCCACCTCATCACAGAAAGCACCAGCTTGGTTAAGCGTGACCTTCCGCTGGTGAAGCTGTGCTGGCTGTCTCAGATCACACCCTCATTCTTCATGCAGTCTAGCATGTCATCCAGGACGATCTGCTTCATGATCTTCCCAGGCACAGAGTTGAGACTCACTGGACTGTAGTTCCCGGGATTCTCCTTGCTCCCCTTCCTGTAACAGGAAGTGACATGACCTTTATTCCAGTCACCTGGGACCTTACCTGACAGTCACAACTTTTCAAATATGATGGAGAGCAGCTTGGCAACCACCTCAGCCAATTTCTTCAGAGCCCTGGGATGCAGCCATCCGGCCCCATAGACTTGTACACATTCAGTCTCATGAAGAGGTCTCAGAATTAGTCTGCCCTTACTGTGTGGGGGGGATTTGCTCCCCAGTTTCCCACCCTAAAAGTTTAGAAATGCAGGGTTCAGGATATGAGAAATATTATAATCCTGGTTGCCAGTAAAGACCAAGAGAAAGAACTTATTCAGTACCTCAGCCTTCTCCACACCTGCTGAAGCCTGCTTTCCCTTTATGTTTATCAAAGGAGGTACACTCACTTTGGTCTGTCGCTTCTGGCCAATGTATCTGTAGAAAGTCTTCCTATTGTTTTTAACATCCCTCACCAAGTTCAGTTCTGCCAGTGCTGTGGCTTTCCTGATCCACATCTGCAAGTCTGGACAGCATCCCTGTATTCTTCCCAGGTGACACGACCTTGTTTCCAAAGCCTGTACACACCTTTCTTTGCTCTCAGTTTGCCCAGCAGGTCACAGCTAAGCCATGCTGGTTTCCTGCCTCCTCTGCCCACTTTCTTATCGGAGAGGCGAAGAGCTCTTGTGCTCTCAGAAAGCATCCTTGAAGAATAGCCAGCTCTCCCCAGCATCTTTGTCTTTAAGGACAGCATTCCAGGAGAGCTCAGCCAACAAATAAAGTTTGTTCTTCCAAAGTTCAGGGTCCTGACCACTCTCTTTGCCAGGCCCACATTCCTCAAGATCACAAACTCAAGCAGGGCGTGGTCATTGCAGCCAAGGCTGCTTCCAACCTTAGCACCTTTAATGATCTCCACATTGGTGAGCTGCAGCTCCAGCAACACTTCACCTCTGGTTGGTCTGTCCAATACCTGATCCAGAAAGTTATCATCAATGGATTCCAGGAGCCTCCTGGATCTCATTTTGTCCCTTTCATACCTAGTTTAAAGACCATTCAGTGAGTCCCACCCCTTCCTGGATTAGGATCCTTTTACACCCTTAGAGACGTGAGTTCCATCTGCGGGCATCATGCCTGGTGCCAAGTAAATTGCCCCGTCAAAAAAACACAGAATTCTTGTGCTTGCACCAACCTCTAAGCCAATTATTTATGAGGTGGTTTTCTTCTTTATCCTCTCTGTATCCTCTCCCACTGCAGCATCGCTCACTTCTCCCTTGAGCTCCCAGGCCTCAAATCTGTTTCACAGAGGCACCTGGGGAACTGAGGTAGGCAGTCCTGTTAAGACTGAAAAGGTTATGTGCTGTATCTTGTCTTCTGCCTAACATTGTTTTGGAGTCCTGAAAAAGTTTGGAGAAAGGTTTTTGCCTGGAAAGACTCTTCTCCTATCCCCAGCTTCTCTAAACGTGCTGGCTTATGTAATGAAGATATATTCTCTTTATTAATCTTGCCTTATGAATATTCCTGGGTAGTTAAAGTTGTGGTGTTAGTTGTGATGCATTTTTCTTAACTGGTCAAGAATTCAACAGAAGTCATTCTACCTACATAATCTGAAGGTGGGAGGTTATATGGCTATTTTATACAGGTAAAATTTTGAATAAATGACAAGTCCATTGGGAAGCATTACTGGCAAACCAAGGCATTTTTGCTTTGCCTTTTTTAGGGAAATGGTTCTTTGAACTATCTTCCATTGCAGACTTTTGTGGAATCCACTTGTGAAATGAGCTCTTGTCTTTCTTATTTCATAGACATAAAATCATAAAATGGTTTGGGTTGGACCATCTAGTTCCCCCCTGCTATAGGCAGGGTCACCTCCCTCTAGACCAGGTTGCTCACAGCCCCATCCAGCCTGGCCTTGAATGCTTCCAGGGAGGGGGCATTCACAACCTCACTGGGCAACCTGTTCCAGTGTCTCACCACCCTCACAGTAAATAATTTCTTCCTAACATCTAGTTTAAGTCTACCCGCATCCAGTTTAAAACCATTTCCCCTCATCCTGTCACTACCTGCCCTTATAAGAAGTCCTTCCCCAGCTTTTCCGTAGGCCCCTTTCAGGTACTGGAAGGCTGCTATAAAGGTCTCCTTTGGAGCCTTCTCCTCTCCAAGCTGAAGAGGCCCCAGGTCTCTCAGCCTGTCCCCAGGGATCTTTCCCTTCCTGAAGGGAACTATTCTCCAGTGGAGCAAACAGTGTCTCTTCTGGTGCATTGCTTCGATACATCACCAGGCCTAGGATCTTCTGGAACTCTTCCCTCAATGGTGAAAGACAGAACACTCCTCTGGCTGCTAGGTGACTCGTTGTGCCACTGTGTGCACTTGGGCCACCCGTGTCTTAGGAAGGTGGGTCGGATCATTCCTGAATTTGTGAGGTCATTTTAACTATAACTTCACCTGTTTTGGTTACTGGCTTTACTGCTTGTAACGTGGAGTAGGTGGCTAATAACTGTTTTTCAGTCATACTGTTCTCTTCTGCTCCATGCAGACCTGGGGCCAGAACTCAGCTGTGGTTCGTACAGTATTCTGGGAGTGCCATAGTCCCCAACTGAACCCATCCTGAGTTACGTGGACATCTAGTTCAGCTAGAAGGATGGGATTGAATACACCCAGCACCTGGGCTGGTTTAACAGTTAGCTTTGCTTGCTGGCAGGCCTCTTGTTCCATTCTCTTCCCATTTCCCCTGCATTTACCTTTGTTGAGCTGCATGTTGTTGATGATTGTCTGATGCTCCCATGTATCTAGACCTTCCCCACCCGCAAGGCCTGTCATCCCTACCAAGTGAGCAGCACCTTCCTCCTGTCATCAGCGAGCTTGTAAGGATGGATTCAATTCCCATATTCAGAGATAAGGTAATTCTGTCAGTGATGCTGATTCTTCGCCCGTCTTAGAATAGTAGAATCATAGACTCACAAGGTTGGAAAGGACCTACATGATATTCTAGTCCAATTGTCCTCCCATTAGCATTGCTACCACAAGCTACTAAACCATATCTTGTAGCTCCTCCTCCAGACACCTCTTGAACACTGCCAGGGACGGCGACTGGCTTGCCACTTAACTTCAGCTAGGGAGCCTGTTCAAGATAGAATTTGGTGTGTGATTTTTGAAAGACATGAGTGCTCAAATGGCAGGATGCTACTTACAAGCCTCTTTGCTTTTTAGGTGCATGTGAGTGCTCGTCAACTCTTAAACATAAGATGGACCTAGGCTGTATTGGTTTATCACTAGATTCCTCAAATCCTCCTGTACCTGTACAGTAAGAGATGACAGCAGCAGAAGACATCTGGTTACAGTTAGTTCTGCGTGCTCAGTTGGTGGTTAATAGCAGGACTGGTGTTTGGGCTGGCACTACTTGAGTTCAAGGAATGAATAGCGCTGTACTTCATAATACTCTGGTTTCCTGGCTCTGAAGATTGCTGCTTCTGATATTATGATGATGTGCATCCCTTTCAACAATAAGTGTAATTCAGAGTTCAATTGCAGGCTTTCAGTAATACTTCTTTGAGTATTCAAAGTCATCGATTTCTTTTTTCCTGCTAGCGTACAAAGAAATTCCATGTTAAGAAAGTAAAATGTCAAAGCTTAGGAATTGTTACAGGCATTTGACAGAAGTTAATCGTTTGGTAAAGGAAAAACAGCACATACATCACTATATGCTTTTTTGGTATTTTTTTAATTACCAGGTTCCTGGTATTCGGGAGCTCACAGCCAAAGAACAACTTGCAGTTCTAAAAGATGGCAAACAATTAACCCACCATTTTTCCAATAACAGCTGTAACAACTGCTGCACATTGACAACATCAAAGATGTTTCACCATTATGTGGCTTTAGCTCTAAACTCAGAAAGAACATTGTGGAAGCAGTCCTATTCTCTGAAATGACAAGGGCCTTACGCCTAGAAGATGGTAGTTACTAGGAGTCAAGCACAAAGCTCAGAGAAGCCGAGTCTCAGATGAATATTGAACTCTTCAGCAGTCGCTTCCACTTTTTTAAAATGCAACAGTTCAGTACCATCTTACAGCTTTTGGCACATAGAATTATGGAATGGCTTGGGTTCAAAGGGACCCCAAGGATCATCTTAGTAGATTCATTTGGTTTGATCTAGGTACAGTGAGCTTAATTGGAATATGTGAGAACTAAATATGATTAGGTTGGTTAGCTGTATCAGCTATTTGTAGCTTGTCTGCTAATAATTTGGTTTCCCAGAGAGGTTGTGGATGCCCCATTCCTGGAGGCATTCAAGGCCAGGCTGGATGTGGCTCTGGACAGCCTGGTCTGCTGGTTGGTGCCCCTGCACACAGCAGGGGGTTGGAACTGGATGAGCATTGCGGTCCATTTCAACCCAGGCCATTCTATGAGTCTGTGATTCTAATAATTTCTGAAAATACCAAGAAACTGCTATTCGCCTGCCTTTCTAATTAACTGATTTTAGCATTACAGAAGGAAACATTTGTGATCAAATTTCCTAATATGTTGTTTTGGGTGTATGAATATCGAAACTGTGATGTTAGGTTGACATTTTTGTACTAAATTTTCATGAGAACAATAAAATTCGTCTCACCATCAGTGTAGCTGTATCCATCTAGGTACAGCAAACATTTTGAGCTTGCTGCTAGCAGAGGAAATTAAATGTTAGTAATTCAACTAAGTGAAAAATGGGGAGAAGTCCTCAAGCAGGTGGTTCTCAAGCAGCCTGAACCACAGTAGTCAGTTCGGAGCAATTCATCTTTTCCCATGGTCCATTTGGAGATTAGTGGATAGTTACCCCCTAGGGGGGCAAAGACCACCTAAATTGGGTAGGGACTGAGAGGTTGACCTAGAGCTGTTTCCCACCCTTGTTTTGTTTTCAGCCTTGTTGTATACCTTTTCCTTTCTTTCAGTGCATTGAACCTGTTTGTCACCTCTTGTTCCTTATTTGTAGAGCCAATTCAACAGCTGTAAAAGGATTTAATAACGCTCAAAGAACCTGGAGTTTACACTTCAGCTTCCTCTTCCCTTGTCCTCTCAGCAAAGCTCTCTAATG
Organism: Lagopus muta; assembly: GCF_023343835.1. NCBI lineage: Eukaryota > Metazoa > Chordata > Aves > Galliformes > Phasianidae > Lagopus > Lagopus muta. The sequence goes on along the minus strand of NC_064440.1, from coordinate 36,279,476 downwards.
TGATCTGCCATATTCTGCAGACAGAAGCATGTTATGCAACTGGGCAGAGATGTGTGGAAAGCCAAAATGAGTGATTTGTTGTGATGCTATCTTAACTGCTTTGATTTACTTTTCAACTGACCTTGACAACTTGAAAAATAATACTTTTGAAATGTTCAACTATTTCAAACTATTTCTAGCAGTGCAAGCTTTCAGATTACATGGTCACAAATTTATTGCAGCAAAATGTGCACCTCATTTTTCTTAAGGAGAAATTTGTATGCATATGATTCACAAATGATTTTCCTTTCAAACCTGTCTTCTCTCTTCAATGCAACATACTGTGGTTAAATGTCTACTTTTCTGATGTGTGCAGGCATGCCATAGTAGTTATGGGGCTAAGGAGGAAAGGCTTGTTTGTAGCTGTATTTGTATACATACAAAATAGTTAAGAAAGCATTTACCTTAAGCATTAGTAAAACACCAGTCTAATAAAATCGATATGATTGCTGGAGCTCAGTAATTATTTAGGCAGTACTCTCAGACATACAGTTTAATTTTCAGATAGCCTTGTGTGGAGCCAGAAGTTGGACTCTGATCCTTATGGATCCCTTCCAACTCTGAATACTGTATGATTCTATGAACATCAAGCACAGAAGCCATTCCGTCAGAGCTATCTATGGGTTGGTGGTTGTGGCTGCCTTGGGTAGCCTGTCCTGAACAGTGGGCTTCAGGTGGCTGGACCTGAGCAGAGGTTTGGACAAGATGACATTCGGTGGTCTCTTCTAATCCCAGTGTTCTATGGCTCTGCAAAGACAAGTGAACTCCAGCAATAATTATGGAAATATTACTTTGGCATTTCAAAAATGTATGCATTTCAGAACATGACTTCAGAACATCAGAGAAACTGGGGAAAATAAAAGTTGATTCAAGTTGCTATTCAATACTTTGTGACTGCAGATTCAGGTGAGATCATTTCTGCATTGTGCTGAGAATCTATTGAGACAAAAGCAGTGCTTTGCCCTGGAGAGCTCGCAAACTCAGACTGTGTATCCTGAGTGAGTGCTATTCTTTTATAACTTGTTTTTGAAACTTTTATCTCTCTGTATCTGATCCAGGTGTGCTTAGCTAGGCATCTTCCCCAGCACTGCTAGCAAAGTGTCCTAGTATGAGAAACTGCAGTGCTGTTATGGTAAAATAATTTTTGCTTGTACAAAATCACTAGAAATGTTATTAGTAGCTTTGACTCCTCAGTGTTAGTGGATGGACAGATACAGTTCTGATTCAAATAATAACTCTAATTCAGATTTTCTAGTTGATCAGACCAAGTGTTCACCTAGCAGCTTCTTAAAGATGACTTTTCATTTTTGGTGGTCTTAGCTCAGTTAAAAATTGCCTAACTATAGTAATAGTGGATTGCGTTTCATTAGTGTGTACTTCTTAGAATGTTATATTTGTCAAGATCTTCAGTGTAAACAGGGGGAGGTGGCCTAATTATCCAGCTGCTTTTGCTGAAGACTAACGTAGTGATTTGCGTAGAAGCAGAATAAATTAAGAAGTTCACCAAGCTTGTGAAGCAGGATTTTTCTGGCATGTGATCGTGTAGTCTGATACTTAAATGCAGCATCTTACTGTTTTTATCCAAATGCTATTTTCCACAGCTCATTCTTTGAAAAGGGGAACAAACCCCAGAGATTTAAGCTGAAGAAGAACAGACCTGATTTCCAACAGTGCCACTAATTTTGCACGTTATCATAATTTAAAGGGAACTTCTGAGGCTTGTTGGTCATTTCGTCACAGTTCAACTGCCCTAATGCTAATCCACAAGGATCTGCCCTGTAAGTGTTGGAGAAGAAGGAAGTTCAGGTTTTGGAGTTTGTAAGCCTTTGTAAACTCTCTTGTGCTTATTTTAGATACCTTCTCATCGTTGCTCCTCCATCACCACTGCTGGCACAGCCAAATAGCAGAGCTCAAGTTGCATACAGCTCAGGAGCATTGGACGGACTGTTTTTCATCTGTTGATTGGTTATTCCAGTTAGTTCATCTTTCTGTCTGGAGCCTCCTGATTTAGCTAGTACTGAGGCCTTGTGCCAGATGGGACGATGTCATTGACCACAGATTATGCTGGGCAGCTTTACTGGGCATGGCGGATTGTAGAGAGGGACAGGGTCTTGGTAGCCTGAGGGGTCCTGACTCCAAGGTTCTACAGTTGCTTGCTTAGACGTATCCCCCACACACTGTTGCAGAGGCCTGAAACTTCACTGGTTGTATTGGTTCTTTGGTGTCTGTGGAGAGAAGCATGTATGGAGGAGCAGTAGGACTGTGAGAGTGCCAGGAGTTGAGAGTGCGTTGTGAGCTTCTTCCTCCACTAACAATTAGTAATGCTCTTCTGGGAAAAAAAAATAGCAAAAAAAAATCTTTTTTTTCCCTTTTTTTACCTTCTTCACCCCACAAGAATTATTAGATCAACCACAACTGAGCAGATGCTTTGCACGTTTTTGGGTAGGGCCCTCCCTCATGTATTCGCTGTTTTTTTTTTGGAATTGTTGTGAACAGGGAGAAATCCAGCTTAGCTTGTTCCTCTCTTTTCCACTGCCTCGGTTATCACATTGCCCTTCTGTATCTGTATTTGAGGAGGTGACTTGCTTAAATCTTTTTCATGAAATACGAAGTTATTTACTGTTTGTAGATGAACAAATCTTGCTGGATTCTTGACTGGTGGCTATGTAAAACTTCTGTTTGCATGAAATGCAAAATGCATTTCTCAAGCATTTCAACCACTCTTCAAGTGTCGGATACATTGAATCAGTTCAGTTTGTAGATTAGATTGGCTTTTCTTTTGAAAGCAGAATTCTGCCAAGTGCTTGAGGGAGCATTAGCTCTTTAAACTTTTTCGTTCTTTAAAATGAATGAAGCACCATGTCCTTGCTCAGTTCTGCTTCCAGCGGTTGTCCTTTTGGGACACTTGGGTTTGGGTCTTACTGTGCCTCTTGGGCCCTCTGCGGATCGACATGTGCGTGTGTTACGTGTGACAGCTTGTGTTGAATGAAACACGGTGCTTGCTGGTACTGATATTTCAGCCTGCCTATGTTTGTGTACCTGAGAAGGCACATGGTTTTGTTATTAAAAGGACATGTAAGTTTCCTTATTTAATAATTAAACTTGGGCTTGTGCTATCTCATAAAATTATTCAATAAGTTAACACGTTCACCACGGAAGAAATATCCAGAATGCTCGTGTGGTGCTGACAGATGTACTTTTCAACAGTTCAAAAAGCTCAACAAAGTGTAAAAAATCTGCATTATGTTTTCGATATGTGTATTTCATTAGTGTTTCTGCTATTCAGACCACATGGGGGCAATGCACAAGTAATAAGCAGTGTTCAAAATGACTCTTAGATTATGGCAGGCTCAAGTTATTGCAAATCATATCATGCATTTTGATATTTTGTCTAAACACAGTCGTGTGAAGAGTGAAAAATACACAGCCATACTTTCCGTTTGATACAGAAATTTGAGAACAGGTTTCAAGATTGCTGAAAACATCGTCCATTTTTTGATACATTTTTTATTGCATTTTCAGACAACATAAATACATTGTCTGCGAATTTTCACATGGAATGTGTAAGGTTGCAATCAGGTATTCACTTCAAGGAAAAGACTGATTAAGTCTCCTTTCTACTCTTCTGCAAGATCTGTCTTACCAGAGAAAAATGTCCATTTCTTCACAATCACACCCTATTCATGGCATCGCTTTTTGGCATTACATACATGTGTGAACAACTGTGTTCAGAGGAAAAGCACAAGAAGAGTAACATTTCATTAAAAATCTCCAGTGAATGCCTTGAGATGTTTCTGAGAATTGGCAGCTGCTGCCACTGAACCAGGCTGGCGTGTTACTTTTACAGAAACAAATATCCTATTAGTTCTGTGGGTTTTGTTGCCCTCTTTTTTTTCTAACTAGAAACGTAAAAATATAAAAGAAGTTTTGTTACTTTTACACGATAACTCACTAGTTGTGATGTTCTTGTAGAATGTGATTCTTCCTAGTATTATTCTATTAAATGGATGTAGGTTAAAGAGACCTGTGGATTCCTAAATATTAGCTGGCTTAGTTTTGGAGTTGGAAGGAATTGGACAGAATGGTTCAAGTATCATGTGAAAGGTAGAACAGTATAATTGTGTCATTTCAGCATCTCCAAGTGTGATTGTAAGCATATTTGTAATGTTTCTCCTGTTGTCTCATGTTAAGCTGGGGGTGAATATGGTCCCTTTCCCTCTTCTCCACGGCCCTTTTCTCCACCATCCAAACGGATCTGGGGTACACCTAATGATGAAGGATTGTACACTGATACGAGCAAAGCTATTTTTCTGTTCAGAAGAGATTTTTATATTCTAGGTGAAGTAGTAATCGCATCTAATTTGGTTTTATTTTAAAGAATTTAAAATGCAGGTGGACAATTCTATTTTTAAAAGACTTTAGGCTCCGGTTGATCTGTAGGTGTAGGTAGTCAAGGGTGGTAGATTTTAAGCATGAGAAGCAGGGGTTTTATCTGAGAACCTGAATTTGCATTGAAATAAAACTTATTTCAGGTGTGGATCCATCCCTGCAAGCAGAGAACAGGGTCCCAGGCACCTCACAAGCTACGGCTGTTGTGTCTAAACAGCAGAAATCGCATTCCACGAACTCGAGGGATGAGCGCTTCCGATCAGGTAGGTAAAAGATGCGCAGCAAAAGCACGAGGCGTCTGAACTGAAAAGAACACCAGCACAGTAGTATGTATAGCTAATGAGGAAGTTGGGAGTATTTTGGAAGAAGGACAGAGCTAATGAATATTTTTCGAGGAGCTTTTTGTGAGAGAAAGAAATTGTAGCCGTGCTTTGTGACTTCTTTATTACTGTGAATTTACCCCATGCTTAACAGTTTTCTCTTGATTGCTGATCTGGTTTCCAGCCTCTAGAGCAGTTATTTAAACATTTAGAAGACCTTTGCATGTGGGCTCTGCTTTTTTCATTGTTTTTTTTTTGTTTGTTTGTTATTGTTGTTGTTTGTTTGACTAGGCTGCTTCTTAAAGGAAGGTTATAGGATTATCATATTTACTGCAGCTCACTTTCAAGTATTTCCTGGTTTAAAACAAGTGCACAAAAATAGGAAATGTCACAATGGATATTCTACATTAATTTTAAATGGGCTCCACTGTAACTAACCTGTATTGCAAACTTCTGTGAAAATATTGTTATCATCATCACATCCTGTACCCATTGTTGCTTTTCAGGTGGTCAAAATACACTGTTTCCCTGTGAAATCCCTTGTCACAATAGTGAGAAAAAGGAGGTGTTTGAAAGCTTTTCTCTGATAAATACATTTGAACTCATAACTAACTTTTCGTTTTGCTTGCCATGGTCGTTACGCACCTCAGTTTTGGTTATAGACAGTGCAAGTAATGACATGTACTGTGTATCCTTAATATGCTGTTATTCTTGGCTCTCCTTGCTTTGTAACTACTGGTTACAGTAGCACATCAGATCATATTTACATTGTTGGCATTTTAAAAAACTCATGTTGGAAATGGAGTTGATGTATCTGCATGGATTCTTTATGAAAAATCGAAGGATGAATGAGACACCTTAAATATTCTGAGAATAAGGATTCCTGGGAAAGATTTGTGGAGTATTTCTATGAAGTATGACTGAGGCAGTTGGATTTATCCAGCCTGGAGCAGAGAACGCTTCAGGGAGACCTTATTGAGGCCTTTGTGGACTTAAAGAGAGCTTAAAACTATGGAGAGTGATTTTGTACGTGGTCTGACAATGACAGGACAAGGGGGAACGGTTTTCAACTGAAAGATGGGAGATGAGATGTTAGGAAGAAATTCTTCACTCAGAGGGCAGTAAGGTGCTGGCACTGCTGCCCAGAGCTGTGGGTGCCCCATCCCTGGAGGTGCTCAAGGCCAGGCTGGATGGGGCTCTGGGCAGCCTGAGCTCATGGGGGCAGCCAGTCCACAGCAGGAAGGTAGGAAATGGGTGGGCTTTTAGGTTCCTTCTAACCTACTTCTGTGAATCTATCATCTTGTTTATGTTCTTTATACAGGGGATGTAACAATCACCATGTATCAAATATACTGGTGGTATTTTTTTGTCTTTATAGGTCCCTTTCAATCCAGGCTGTTTCGTAATTCTGCACTGATCACTCTTAAAGTAATGCCTGTTATTTACTTTCATGGAAACTACAAATGGTACAAAGAGCACAATAGCACTATTTGATAGAGCAAATTCTCAGCTACAAAATGCTATTTTTCATCATAGTCTCTGCCATTAGGTATTCATTTTTGTCAGTGACGAAGAAGAGCTTCGTGCTGTGCTCGTAAAAATCTGTACCAGCAGAGATGACTGCTGTCACTGCAGAAATGCAGCATCCACTCTGAACTGTGCTCACATCCACTGTTCGGTCTCTGTCAGTGTTTAGGAAGTGTTGATGGATGTCAACAGGTACAACTTTTTCCATGATGGGAAGCTGTCCCTCTGCCGCCATCTGTCACATGGCAACAAAATGTAACAGAATATGGTGGGAAGGCTCAACCTTTACTGCCACACCACCACCATCTGCCTCTGACATCATGGGCCAACATCATAAAATAGGAGGCGTTACTTTCCGAGCAACCCTCATATTCATATTGTTGGCTGTACAAGGAAGGTCCTGAATTTCAGAGATTACATAGTATCAAAGTTAATGAAAGGAGATGTTTGACTAAAGTAAAAATTAGTTGTGTATATTTACGTCTGCATTTTAATATACCTTCAGTGTAATTTTGCTGCTGAATATATACTAAGAAAGTAGATGTGGTGATTGAATTACAGCCATGATGAACAGGTTTGTTCCAGGAGTTGTGAACAAATAGCTTCCAGGCAAATTACAAGGCGAGTCATGAACCTGATAGTAAGAAACTAATTAGGTTGATTGTGTTAAACCATCAGAAATGAAATTTGCAAGAAGAGCACAACTACAAATAGAGAATACTTGGAAACTATTAGCCAGGAGAGCTGGGAGAATCCATAGAGATAGATTGTACACACTGCTACTTTTCTTGTCTTACAGCTTCTAGCATCTTACTTAGGTTTGCGCTGAGAATACTTTAAAGCAAACAGAAAGCAAGCAAACAGCCCTGATGTATTGTTGGTATTGTCTGGGGGAAATTTAGTGTAGGACTATTTAGCCTTTCAATGCAGATGTAGTAGTAGGTGGATATTAAACAAGTTCAGCTAGATAATTGCTTATTAACAGATGTGGCTTTTAAATATTAGTCTATCAGTGCTAATTATCAGTGCTGCTTCTTTTCCTAGAATTAATATTTCTATGGGATTGTTGATTTAACTCTATTTAAAGTGACTTTCAGTAACTCTGAAAAACTGCTCTCAGTTTCACTGGTCTAGAGTGAAGGCAGTATTTTTGCTTTCTACTAACAGTTTTTTTCTGAATGATCATTAAGTGTTCAGGCAATCTTGTTAATGGGCAGCTATTTGAGACGAAGCCTGATGATAGCTTTTTAGATTTTTTTTTTACACTTTTGGCCAATGAAAAATCCCATCGCTGTTCCTTGTTCCTCTTAAACATTTTTGTCTAGGATGATCTTTTCACTTTGAAGTTTAAACTCAGGCAGAAAAAGTTCATGTGAAATATGTCATTGGATTTCTTTTTTCCCTTTTGTGATGTATGGCAGGGCTTAACACGCTCAGGTGATATCCAAACCAAATAGTGAAGCATTTGCTTGATTTAATTTATGTTTAGCTTATGCCTATGCAAACAAATGTAAGTAAAGATGCCAGGAGACTAGATTGTTTTCACTTTTTCCTCTAACTTTTAACCAAAGAAATTGTTTCAGGTTTATTGCAGTAGTGGTTGTCGTTTGTATTTGAATGAAGAGATAAACTAAAAGAAAAATGCAAGGATTTCTCAAGTATTTGTGCTCTGACAGATATTGAATCATCTAGTTGATTCTAATCTTCGAATGCTTTGCATCACTGCTGATGCCGTTTTCCATAGCTATTCCAGCTGTGAGATTTATGCATATGTGGAGTATGAATAGAAACGTTGACAACACATCTCAGAAAACACAAGTTACTGCTTAAATAGCTTCACTCTATTCCCCCAAATACTTTGGCATAAAGAGTCACTGTTGTGCTTCACAAAGTAGTCTCAGTTTATCATAGAGGTTTTAACTGTGCTGAAAGTGCTTTCTGCAAAAAGTTGTTGTCCACCACCAGCAGCAACCTGAAATATTGCCTTTAAATTTCACTCTGTTGGCACATGTTAAAGCTGCTTGTCTTTCAGAACATTTAGGTAATAATTTTGGCTGCTCCTGCCTATTCTATCAGTTGCATGCCTTATTTGTTCTTTGGACTTCTGAGGGGAGAATCTTATTTCTTTATTTCCTTTCAGCCTTCTCTTTACATCTGTCTTTCCTTTCTTTGCATCTCAACAGTTTTTCTGTGACTTTGCAAGAGTAACTGGTGAGAGTGGAACAGGGCCTCTTTTTGCAGCAATTATAAAAATCTGCTGCAAACAGTTTTTTGTGGTTTTCCAGAGTTGCCTTTCATTTAAATTAACAATAATCCTTGTCACCCACAGATTTCATCTCCAAGCAGTAAATATTAACTGAAAATTTCCATCAGTGGAATGCTGTTAATAAATAATGTCAGCAATAAATTATGTAAGTGTTCCCTGAACAGCGCTTAACATTTCAGAGTTTAATGATGACAGTGAGACAAGGTGAGAAACGCAGAGGCTTTGCAGACAGTTTTGCAGGCTGACAGCCCTCAATGCCATATACCCTGCAATTCAGAGGACACTTTAATCCAGCGTGTTGCTGTTGTTGCTGGTTTTCCTCCTATGAAGATGTGCAGTTTCTGTGAAGACTCGTGTTCCTTCTCTTCGGACTCTTTGCTGCCTGGTTTTGGCCTTCAGAACATCTGAAGATGCTTTCCCAGCAACTCTGCTTTCCCTTCCCACTATTTCACTTTTTCCAGGTTACTGTTCTTCACCCTGTAACAGCTAGCTCTGTGCTGCTGTACCCTTCTGAGTGTCCTGCTGCAGTATACACTGAATGTACAACGTACTGAACAGGCTGCAAGATGTCTGCTCCAGGTGTGACACCTTTGTGGCAGTCACAGAATGTTGTGTTTTCTTGTTGTGGAAGAGAGCTTGATCCCACACCAGTCACATGTGCTTTCTTAACATGGGAAGTAAAATTTCAGTAGTGAAATGCAAAAGTCCAGTAGCAAAATGCAGCAACAACAAAAAGCCCATAAGGAACATCTGGTGGAAGTTTTTAAAGAGAAAACCAATTCCAACAACAAGTGAATGGGTCACAGCAGTGAGTTTATTGCTGCTTGCAGAAGTGTCTAATGATCAGTCAAAACAATAATCAGCTTGCAGAGCTGCACAGGGTCAATTAGCTGGTACAACATCTCCAGTCTGTACACATACTAACTGGTCAAAAATTAATCTTGGTGCTCTCTGAATGTCATAGTACAATTAAGGTAATTAAGGTATTATTTTTTTTTGTCAGTCCTTATCAGAGAGATGCAGCCATATGGGACACTGGTTTGCAGCAGCCATTTCTAGAGGCAGACAGTACAGATTGTTGAAACTGCTGCTATTTGGAGAACTAAGATTAGTAGCAAAACTGGTTGGCGCACTTGTAACAGCTTCAGAGTGCAAAACCACATAACTGGAATTTAACTTTGGACCTTTCTGTTCTCCATTCTGCTCAGTCTCTCATTGAGGCTGAGAACCTGTTCCACAAGTCAGCTAAGCAATTGGACTGAGGATAGGACAAAAGCAATAAGGGCCCTCATGTGCAGTTCAGATTTTGTATTTGAGCTGTTAAAGGTGGCATTAGTGCTTTCTGTGTTTTTAGAAAGAAATTGTGATTGAATTTAATTTCCTAACCTTTTGTGTTTGTTTTCTATACAGATGTCCACACTGAAGCAGTGCAGGCAGCTCTTGCGAAATACAAGGAGAGAAAAATGCCTATGCCTTCAAAGAGACGGTCTGTTCTTGTGCACTCTTCAGTAGAAACATACACACCTCCAGGTATCTATTGAGTTGACATGTGTAAATCTTTCCAGGTACACTTGTTAGCAAAACATAAAGAGCAAATGGTTTGTTCTGCCAAGATGTAAGTATACTGCAGTGAGCTTCTACCTTGATTTCAGCAAGGCATTTGATACTGTCCCCCATGACGTCCTTATAACAAAGCTGAGGAAGTGTGGGATAGATGAGTGGACAGTGAGGTGGGTTGAGAACTGGCTGACTGGCAGAGCACAGAGGGTCGTTGTTGGTGGTGCAGAGTCCGGTTGGAGGCCTGTAACCAGCGGTGTTCCTCAGGGGTCTGTGCTGGGTCCGGTCTTGTTCAACATCTTCATCAATTACCTTGATGAGGGGATAATGGCCACCCTCAGCAAGTTTGCCGATGATACGAAGTTGGGAGGATTGGCTGACACGCCTGAAGGCTGTGCTGCCATTCAGCAAGACCTGGATAGGCTGGAGAGCTGGGCAGAAAGAAACTGGATGAGGTTTAACAAAAGCAAGTGTAGAGTCTTTCATCTGGGGAGGAATAATTGCATGCACCAGTACAGGTTGGTGGATGAGCTGCTGGAGGGGAGCTCTGCGGAAAGTGACCTGGGTGTCCTGGTGGACGACAGGTCGGCCATGAGCCAGCAGTGTGCCCTTGTGGCCAAAAAGGCCAATGGCTTACTGGGGTGCATTAAAAAGAGCGTGGCCAGCAGGTCAAAGGAGGTGATCCTCCCCCTCTACTCTGCCCTGGTAAGACCTCATCTGGAGTACTGCGTCCAGTTCTGGGCTCCCCAGTACAAAAAAGACAGGGATCTCTTGGAAAGAGTCCAGCGGAGGGCCACGAAGATGGTGAAGGGCCTGGAGCATCTCCCCTATGAGGAAAGGCTGAGTGAACTGGGTCTGTTCAGCCTTGAGAAAAGGAGACTGAGAGGGGACCTGATCCAGGTCTATAAATATCTAAGGTGTGGGGGGCAGAATGGCGAGGCCGGACTCTTTTCAGTGGTGAGTGGAGACAGGACAAGGGGAAACGGCCAGAAACTGGAGCATAGGAAGTTCCGCACAAACATGCGCAAGAACTTCTTTACAGTGAGGGTGACGGAGCACTGGAACAGGCTGCCCAGGGAGGTGGTGGAGTCTCCTTCTCTGGAGACGTTCAAGACCTGCCTGGATGCCGACCTGTGCGACCTGGTGTAGGGAACCTGCTTTGGCAGGGGGGTTGGACTCGATGATCTCTGGAGGTCCCTTCCAACCCCTACAATTCTGTGATTCTGTGATTCTGTGATTCTGCCATATTCACAGCTGCATTCCCTGATAATCAGGAGTTACTTGTAATTATTTATGCTTTCTACAAGATTTTTAGTGTTTCATCTAGAAATTCTGTAGCTACTAAAGGTACACTTGAAAGCTACAATAGGGTGAGCAGTTGCCCTTTATGCACAAAGTACATTCTTCTGCAATATGTCCCATTTGGAAAGTGAGAATCTTGGCAATCCTGTCAGAATTCTGTTACTTTGGGTTGCATAAGATTCTTTTTAAGAGTTGAAAAATATGCCAGTGTTATGTTACTGCATTAGCTTGCTGAATGCTCATCACATGGTTTCAGCTGTGAGTAATTTCAAATGTTAAGATGCTGTCATTGCTCAGGTAGTTTACATCAGGATGTTTTCTTAATTTTTTTTGAGTAAATAAATAATCTTTCTGTAAGCTCACAATGAATTCTCTAGACGTGAAGAAAATCCTTCTCCAGATACGTCTTGCTGTCTGGTGTATGGGGGCCAGTATTTTATTCAGCAAGGCGTTTCTCTTAGCTCTGAAGTTGTGAATGAGGTGCTCTTACCCTTCCTAATGAGGCTGTGGAGTAGAAGCACACTGACCTCTAGTGCCCTTCTCCATCAATTTTCTTTCTTATTCCTGTAAAAGAGCAGATATGCTATGTTGCTCATTTGCTTCCTGGGCTATGTTTCTTCCTTCTATTCACACCTTTTAAAGGAAATTCCATTTTTCTTTCCTAGTTATACAGTTCTATATTTTGTTTGTGGGGGTTCTTTGATCATTTCATTAGTTAAAAGTATTTGTCTTCTGGAGTTTTAAATCTGCACTTCCAGAATCTTTACATTCTTCCTTTAAGATATTACTGTGTTTTTTGTTAGATCATTCTTTTACTGCGCGTATACTCGAAAGCCCATAAGGGCAACTAATGCAGCAGGGTGGCTGTCACGCTTTAGAGTTTCTTTGTGTACAGGTCATGTATAAACAAGGGAACTGCCATGAAGTGCATGGAACATAATGCTGGAGAAAATTCAGTTATATTTCAAGACCATCTGCATATTGAATCTTCAGAGGCCCTACTTTTTTCTGTTACTAGCTTTTCCAAGCGGTATTTCTTTTCACTGTCCAAAATAAGTTCTGATGATCAGTGATCATTTTATCAGTGATCATTTTATCAGTGATCAATCAGTGATGCATTTTATGTAGTATCACTGTCCTTGTCTCATTCCTGTAGTTTGCCAAGTCACTGTACATTTGGAATTAGGTATGTCGTGACAAGAAAAGAACACACTGTTATTCTGCATGAGATTCAGTAATAAAAAATAGCTGGCTTCCAGAAGTTCCACTGGGATGGATAAAGGAGTGGGAGGACAGCTAGATTTTCCTGTCTCCTTTGGCATTTAAAACTAGAAAAAATTGCCTGATGTTCTTTTGAGAGAACTAGGCATCTTTCTCTTTTGGCTACCTTCAGGACAGGTTGGGAGCAGCTCTGATGGTGTCCCTGCAGCCACTGCTGTACACACTCCATCAGGGGTCTACATGCTACATCAAAGGAGGAAAGTCTCAGGGGCTTGAGAGACCCTAGGAAAAAAATCATTATTCAGTGCTCAGCTCATTCATACATTCAAAGGAACGCAGGAAGAAAGTGGTAGGTGGGGGAGCCCCAAAAATGCCCTGTGCCAGCTCCTTCCACACCCATTCCAGAAGCCATCAGCCCATCACTGACCCATCCCCACAGGCCCAGGGGAGCATGGAGAACAACATTGGTAAGAGCCCAAGTTAAAAATTCAAGAGAAAGGGGTTACCCTTTCCAGGCTCTTCCAGGGCTGTCCCTGGAGACCCTGAACCCTGCTATCCACACGTGAAACCCATTAAGACTGGTAAGCACTTCAAGCACCTTCTGAGCTTGGGAAGGCAGGTGCTGCGAGGGGAGCATGGAGCAAGTTAGGGGATGCAAGAGAAGGGCGTTTTAGGATTGCACAGTGTTTAGGTGATGAACTGAAGTAGAGAAACAGATGGTCATTTTTTGAGAAACAAGTATGGGGAAATTAGAGGTAAGGGTATATAAAAGGCCAATTATAAAAAGGGTATGCTTGCCTGGCAGGCCCTGACTAGTATTTCCAACGCTTTTCCTGGGTGAAAGGACTTCTTGTTTGGTGTGTGGGGAGGGGCTGAGGTCCAGCAGTTGGAGTTGAACCATAGATTTAGGGTCTGTGTGCCTGTAGAGAGAAGTGTGATGGACTGAAGTGCTAGCAGTACGTAGAACAGCAGGTCACTGAGGCTCTTGTTTCCGTGGTGCGAGCAGCAGGAGTGAGTGGAGCCTGAGTACCAGCATCTGGATACTAGTGACCAGAGAGACTGCAGTGAGGGAAACCAAGTACTACCTCTGATGTGATACTTCTGTCAAAGGCCTGTGTCAGCCACAGATAAAAGCAGAATGAAGCCAGTGGTGCTGCCTGTGTGTGTTTGCATGGATTATCTGTGTGATCAGTAGTGTTTGTACGCACATGGACTATCACATGTTGTGTGTGTGTGTGCTGTGCTTGAGCCTCAGCTCTGCTTGGAGCTGGGGCATGAAGCTGTGGCAGCCTTGCCTCTTGTAGATGAGCAGATTCAGCACTACGTGTTTTTCCTTAACAGAAAACATTTAAACTGCTACAGTCACATCAAATAGATTCCAGCCTTCTCGTTGACAAGTATGACTTACAGAATTTAGATAACTTGTGAAGTACCCTGCTGAGGAATGCAGTTGAATTTATCAGTTACAAAAGATTAGACCATTAGATCATTTCTTCTTAGAGGGAGGGTTAAAAAATGCTATCAAACAGGAGATGCTGGAGTATCATCTTCTAACACACCTGCCCAAATGGTTAGCAGTAAAGTAAAAAATACTGAGGTTGGGCTTTAGTAGGATACAGAAGAACCCTAAGTGATTTATAATAAAAGTCGAGTTAAGTTCTCTCTGGGATCTGTTGTGCAGCTTCTAAGAGAAAGTTATGGAGACACTTTGACAAGATACTGGACCACTAGATGACTCTGAATCATGAAAGATCAGGCCATTCCGAATACTTTGAGAAATTGCTTTACCTGCATCAATTCATCAAATGAGGCTCATTAAAAGGCAATAATAATTGTCTTATTTTAGAATCACAGTATCCAGTCATAGGCTGGAGAAGACCTTCAAGGTCAAGTCAGTCTGATCTTCCACATCTCTCAGTGCCACATCTACACATCTCTTAAATGCTTCCAGGAGTGGGAATTTCACCACTTCCCTGGACAGCTGATTTCAGTGCCTGTCTGCCCTCTGTGAAGAGTTTCTTTCTGATGGCCAATCCAAGCCTATCCTGGTGCAGCTTGAGACCATTCTGTTCCATTCTTTCACTTTTCACCTGAGAAAAGAGACTGACACCGTCCTCCGTGCAACCTCCTTTTAGGTAGTTGTGAAGAGCAATGAGGTCTCTTCTCAGCCCCCCTTTTCTCTGTACTAAATAACCCCAGTTCCCCCAGCTGCTCCTCATAAGTCTTGTTTTCTAGGCCCTTCACCAGCTGCAGTGTTCATCTCTGCACATGGTTTATCAACTCAGTCGCCTTTAAGCAGTGAGGGCCCAGCACTGAACACAGTGTTTCAGGTACATTCTCACTAGTGCTGTGTACAAGAGGATGGTCACATCTCTGGTGGCTGGCCGCACTATTCCAGATACAAGTGAAGAGACTGTTGGTCTTCTTAGCCACCTGATTGCTCTGCTGGTTATGTTCTGCTGACTGTAGATCAGCACCCTGCGGTTCCTTTCTGCTTGACAGCTTTCCAGCAGCCCTTCACATGCAGCAGTATAGACTGGACCCTGTACTGAGCCCTGGGAAATGCTTTAAGTTGCTGAACACTGGCTGGATTGAATTGCATTCCCTAGAGCTGCTTGAGCTTGGCCATTCAGACAATTCCTTACCTGTGAACCATACCCCTGTCCTAGCCATGAGCAGCCAGTTTCTCCAGAATACTGTGGGAAATAGCATCAGACAATTTATTTGCAGAGTTGACTCAACAAGAAAAAATTGAAATTGCGAAGAAGCTGAGTAGCTTTGAAGCATCTAATTTTACTGGTCAGGTACTAGTAACAAAGATTGTTACTCCGGCAAGGAATTTGTGAGACTTGCTGGATCTCAAATCGGTCTTTAAAAGAAAAAAAAAAAGCCTATTTTTTGATAAAGAGTTGATTTCACACAGAATCAGGAGACAGTGTGCTACAGTCATTTCACTAGAGCGTGTAGAACTTTGTCTTATTGTGAAAGCTGATGACCCATGCCCTGTACCTGAACGGAGGGCATTACACTTCTCTCATGTATTATCCTTTTTTAGTATGTAATAACCACAATGTCATGATAGCTCAGGAGTTCCACGTGCCTTTGCTGTTATTTTTTAGGTTTGTTCAGACCTCCTTCAAAGCAATTTTGCTAGTTTGACTTTTTTCCATTCCATATTGCTAGGAATGCATTGACCTGAGCATGTGAGCATTCTACTACCCTTAGAATCCTTGCATTTGCAGAAGTTAATTGCAATTAAAATAAGACATTGCTAATAGCTGAAGGGCTGTTAGTAGTTACTGTGGGTAGTCACCATCGCTGACCTGGACTTGCATTCTGGTTAGTGTTAAATTCAAAACCAAGTCTCCTGACTAGTAGTAATAGAACTGCAGTTACTGGCCATCTCCAACAATTTTGATGTACTTTTGTTTTCATCTCACTGAGCTTCTTCTTCCCACCCACATTTCACGTGATAGGAACTTGAGCTGCAGTTTCAGTGTATATTTGGCCCAGAGGGTGATGGTTGCTGTGCCTCTCTTGGGTAAGCTCCCAGCCAGGAAGAGCTGCAAGCCAAGTACATAGCATTCTGCACACAGCACACTGCCCTTAACTCCTGCGTTGTCGCACAGCCAGATGCTACCTAGCTGCTTTTCCCTTCATGATAGAATTGTTTGGAAATCAGCAAGTGTTTCCTTTGAGGATTTCCATTTCATACGCAGTTAATATTTTATTTAAAGTTTTTCAGCCTCTATGAGATATCGGAAAGCTTAGAAATTCTAGAGAGACTTTGTAGAACTTGTAATTGGGTAACAGAAACAATCAGAGTATGCATCCTCTGAGAAGCCTCTGTTTTTCAGTACTCTTATTTTTCACTCTGAAGAGATAATACATCACAAATGTGGCCTTTTTTTTCCTGAGCCTGATTGTTTGTTATCCTATTTTGTTACATGTTCCTGGAACTGTTTGTGTTTGCCTCTGCCTAAAAGGAAGGGAAGGCTGCAAGTGCTATAGGGCTGTTTTGGCTCCTCTCCAGGGGCAGATGTAGTCAGCAGGCAAAAACTACAACTGTGGGAGTAGACCAGAAATACCATATAAGGCACAGTCTCAGAAATGGTCATCCACAGCTGTATCTTCTCCAAATCAATCGTGTGTATTTTTATTCGGAACTTGTCACATTTCAGTAGAGATGGTCAAGTAAAGACATTTGTGATTTTAACTTTGAAAAGGCTGCTCTGATAAACAGGGTTTCTAGTTTTGTGGTTTTGCACTGGTTAAGAGCAGTTTTCCTGAAGCTGCTGGAAATGCACATATTCTTAAAAACAGGACTGAACATGTGGTGGTTGAAAGTTGTGCCAAAGATGAAGTAATGCTTTTCAATATGGCTTCGACAAAATTTGGTCTTGGAATTACATATCACTATGTTCAGAGGATTTAGAAAAGTTCCAAAACAAAGACTGCAGGTTTCTGAGGCAACAACCTCTTGTCACTCAGGAGCACCACATCTGGAAAGGACTTTGCTGTACAGCAGTGGACATCCTGTCTTTCTCTTCAGCTGTTGTTTGGCTCATGTTGACTTCTGCCTGCAGTATCTTTTCAGGAGTATTCTCAGCTTTATGTGTGACTTGGAACTACTCTGCACAAACTGACGTGATACGGACAGTGCGTTGTTGTAGGAACATCCTTTTGATTACCGGGGGTGGAGGGTGCTGTGTTACAGACCTAGTTCTTAAAATGCAACAGTTCCTTTAGTAAGAGACAGAATATGGAGCCTATTTAGTAACTTCCTTTTTTTTTGGCAAGCATTCCTTAACGTTCAAACAAATTCTGCAGGAAATCTCAAACTTAAAAAAAGGCGAAAATATAAACTTCTGTTAGAGTCTTGGCTTCAAGTGTAGTGAGATTATTTTATATACATTTTAAAAGACTCTTTTATTTTATTGATTGAGCACATAAGAAAGATTAGATGCAAAAGGGAAACTTACAAAAAGCTGCGAATATCTGGATGGTAACTAACATGGTTATCAGGCTTCTAACAGCAACAAATATACATCTGCAATAAAAACATGTTTTTCTAAGCATTGACATGTTATGCACCTTAATGTCAGCTTGTGGTTAAAGTTCATGGGGTTATTCTTTGATTAATGTCTCTTTCTTTCGCGCTGTACCTTTTTTTAGTAAGTAGTTAAAAAAATGTCAAAAGAACCTATATGTGAAAAATTTAAAAAAAAAAAAGAAGAAAGGAAAGAGGAGGGGAAAGAAAATATATCCAACAAAAAATGATGGAAATTATTCAGACAGGACAAGTTCCAATTTATCTATTCAGAAATATTCCATAAGGGTGGTATGCTTATTTAGCGTGATTCAAAGTATATTAAGTATCTTAGGTAGAAAGTTTTTTCAAACATTGTCTTTCCAAGTGCGGGTGATAAATGAAACTTCGCTTCAAGGTGTTCTTGTTACAACACATAGAATTTGTTGCATTTCCCTAAAAATGGTAATGAACAGAATTGGTGCATGTGAAGATACCATTTGCTTAATAGATGCATCTCATGTGTAGCACATGAGAATGCTATGCGAAGAACATGGAAAAACTTCATGTTCCTGTCTGTTGGGTCATTCCCACATTACATGCCTGTCATCATTATTTTAATCACAGACACATCGTCAGCATCAGAAGATGAGGGCTCGTTGCGTCGGCAAGGGCGGATCACCTCCACTCCGTTCCAGAGCCATTCCAACGTAGAGCCCTGGCTTAACCGGGTTATTCAGGGCTCGTCCACCTCATCCTCTGCATCTTCCACCTCATCTCATCCAGGAGGGAAACCTGCTGCTGCTTCCAGTACTGCTACTGCCACTGCTGCTGCCACGGTGCTTGCAGATCTCATGGCACACATCCAGCTAGGTTAGTAAAGAACTCCCTGTGTGATTGGAATAAAATCGAATTAATATCCCAAAGCAGATCTAAATGCAGAAGTCAGGTACGTGCTGTGCTCCACCAGGAGATATCCATAAATAGCCTTAAAATGTACAATCCTCAGACCAGGTATGTATGATACATATGTATTTAATTTAAATCAAACCAGTTTTTCAGGAGATCTGAACATGCATTCTCTTGATAAAATGCTTGATTTATCAAGAAACTGAAGTTAAATTTTCAGTGGTCCTAAAAGTGGAATTTCAAAGGGATCGTGTTTTTGGTGTGTGCTTTATAATCTTACAGTATTTTTCAGCATTATGCTATGGATTTCAAAGGTGACTCAATCGATAAACATCTAGAAGTCTAGAAATATATTTGGAATCTTTGAGAAGATATGAAATTAGAGGTACTGAAAATGATAGATTTCAAAGTGACATGTGGTTTTCCTTTAATTACAGTTTGTCGTGATAACGTTTGGCCTTTATTCTGGAGTTAAAGTGAAAAAATAGAAGTACTGGTAAGCCAAAGTGAATCAGAATATCATAGGGGTTGGAAGGGATCTCTGAAGATCATCTAATCCAACTCCCCTGCTACAGCAGGCTCCCTAGAGTAGATTGCAGTGGAAAGCATCCAGGAGACTCCACAACCTCTCTCGTCAGCCCATTCCAAAGTTCTGTCACCCTCATACTGAAGAAGTGCTTCCTCATGTTCGTATGGAACTTTCTGTGTTCCGGTTTGTACCTGTTGCCTTTTGTCCTCCAAAAAGAGCCTGACCCCATCCATTTGATAGACTCTCTTTGGTATGATCACCTCTCAGTCTTCTCCAGGCTGAACAGTCCCAGGTCTCTCAGCCTTTCCTCATGAGGGAGATACTCCAGACCCCTAATCGTCTTTGTGGCCCTTCACTGGCCTCTCTCCTGCAGTTCCCTGCCTTTTTTGAACTGGAGAGCACAAAACTGGACCCAGTGCTCCAGATGTGGCCTCACCAGGGCAGAGCAGAGTGGGGAGTATAACCTCCCTTGACCTGCCGTCCATGCTCTTCTTGATGCACTCCACAACACCATCAGTCTTCTTGGCCACAAGGGCACACTGCTGATTCATGGCCAACCTGGCCACCAGGGCACCTTCTCTGCGGAGCTGCTCTCCAGCAGGTCAGCCCCTAACTTGCACTCATGTGTGATATTATTCCTCCCCACATGTAGGATTCTACTCTTGAAATTGTTGAACCTCATCATATTCCGATCTGTCCAACTCTCAGCCTCTCCAGGTCTTGCTGAACAGCTGCACAGCCTTCTGGTGTGTCAGCCACTTCTCCCAGCTTTGTATCATCAGCAAACTTGCTGAGACTGCACTCCATCCCTTTATCCTGCTCACTGATGAAGTCACTGAACAAGATCAGACTCGGTTCCAACTTCTGGGGAGCACTTCTAGCTACAGATCTCCAAATTTGACTCTGCACCTCCAGATCACAACCCTCTGAGCTCTGCCAGTCAGCCACTTTTCAGTCCACCTCACTGTCCACTCATCTTCCCACAACTTCCTAGGCATACTGATGAGGATGTTATGGGAGACAGTGTAAAAAGCCTTGCTAAATCAATGCGCACAACATCCACTGCTGTCCCGTCATCTACCCAGCCAGTCATGACATCCTAGCAGGCTACTGGGTTGGTGTTGGCTACTCCTGATAACCTTCTTCCAGTCCGTGGAGATGACATCCAGACCAAGTTATTCCATAACTTTCCAGGTATGGAGATGAGGCTGACTGGCCTGTAGTTTCCCAGATCCTCCCTCTTGCCCTTTTTGAGGACTGGAGTGACACTGACTCTCTTCCAGTGCTCAAGCACCATTCCCATGAGTGAGTTTTGTCTCAATCTCTGTAACACTGAAGGTCCAGTACTTCTTGTTCCTTTTTTCACTTGTGGGATAATTAGCAGGCAGGGACAAAAGCCATCTTTTCTGTTGTGGAGATGTTTTTTATATTATTTCTATACATAGTCAAGTGAAAATTGATCATGGATTTGTTTGCGTACAAAAGATGAGTAGTTATGTAAACTTTTGGAGAAGGACCTAGAGGAGCAGTAGTAGTTATGTATTTCAAACACATGTATTTCTTTTTTTCCAGTATAGTTTAGAAAGAAAAAAAGTTATATTTATGTTTCACCTATTGTGAATGGTTTGGGTTGGAAGAGACCTTAAAGCCTCCCCAGTTCCAACCCTGTCGGACCAGGTTGTTCAAAGCTGTATTAAACCCAGCCTTGAATGTTTCCAAGGATGAGACATTCGCAGCTTCTCTGGGCAGCCTCACTGTGCTCTGTGTAAATAGTTTCTTCTTGTCTAATCTTAAACTGGCTCTTTTTTAATTTAAAACTTTTATCGCTTGTCCTGTCGTACACTCCCTGGTAAAGAATCCCTCACCATTTTTCTTGTAGGCTCCCTGTAGATCTTCTATCTCTTCTGCATTTTGCATGGGAAACTAAACAGCAGCTCTAACTCTCTCAGCCTGTCTTTGTAGGTGAGGTAATCCAGCCCTCTGACTACTTTTGTAGCCTTTCTCTGGACCCACTCAGACAGATCCATGTCTTTCTTGTGCTGTGAACCCCAGCGCTGAAAGCAATATGTTCTCAAATTCTTGTGTTTTTAATACTGTGCAATAGGTATCACGTATGCTATTCCTGAATGTTTAGAGTTCCGGCAGTTCTGCTTACTCAGCTTTTTGCTTACCTGGTGCTGTATGCCTGCACAGATATACAGACAGTCTTCTCTAACTCTTTATAGAGAACAGGCTAGGTCAGATAGGAACAAAACTGAAATGTTATGCAAAGTGCCATACAAAGCTATGGGCAGCATTTAGTTTCATTCATTTTTCTATACTTCATCAGTACTTCATCCATAAATGTAGGCTCTTCTGTTTTGTGGTTTTACTGTTAGCAAGAACTTTCCTGTTTGTATGAAATATGACCTTTTTGTTGCCTTTAAAGAAATCTACATTTTCATCTTCCTTTTCCCAAACTTTTATTCATACTATTCTTATGGACTTTGAATGTTGCTGCTGGATCACTGGGAAGTATTTGGTGTACAGGAGGCACTGGAACAGTATGAATGAGCCACTGATGTCTGCTGCCCTCAAAATCTGATTTAAGAAGGAAATTTGCATTTATTTATTGTGTTTAGTGGGCATAAGTAAAATGGAGTATTTCTGTGCCTTGCTTTGAGGACAGTCTGAAATTTCATAGGGATCATGTTTATCTCCTTAAAATTCACAAATACAATTATGACTAACCTTTGAAGTTCGTGTAAGATTGTTGATGAAATTCCATCATAACTGTAAAAGCTTGCAAGATAAGAATAGTATGTGTAAAATGTAACACAGCAACGTGTTACAGCGAATATCTCAAGCTTTATACAGTAAAGAGAGATCAAATTTCACAACCAGCTTCTTAAGATCTATCCATCCAGAGTATTTAATCGTGAAAATCGTATGCAATATCAAGGCCTACATAGCAGTTCAAAGTCCAGCACTTAAGAAGCTAGATGTTTAACATTGCACAGTGGAATGGTTTGAAATTTCAGTAAAGAGAAATAAATATGTAATTATAGTTTCTATTGGGAAGGAGGATCAGAGATTAAAAGCTCGTAGAGTTGTAGCTGGAGGGGACCCACAAGGGTCACCCAGTCCAACCCTCAGCCCCACACAGTGCCTCCTAAACCCAGCCCCTTTGACTGAGGTTGGTGTCCCAATGCTCCCTGAGCTCTGGGAGCCCTGGGAGCTGCTCCATGCCCATCGCCCTCTGGGGCACAGCCTTCTCCTCACCCCCATCTGACCCTTCTCTGACGCAGCTCCCTCCTTACTCTGTTTTTACACTGCAGCTTTTTTTGTCAATAAACACTGGAATATTTCCACAGAGGAGGCCTTTTGTATGTGCTAGAGCGTAAAATGAGTTTTATTAATTCCTCAGTGAATGTACTGACTTCTGCAAAACATAACCCTTCTTTCTTACATATTTCTAATATTATGCTTCATCAAAATATTCTATACGTGTATATTGAATAACAGTTTTCATATGCTGGAGAATTTATACTAAGTCTGTATTAAATTCCCAAGCAGTAGGCTGCAGTATTGAAAGTACAAGGTACGGTGCTGTATCAAGTCAAATAGAAATATGCATCCTGTTTAAGCAGCTTGTCTTTCATCGATAAAAGTAAAGGCACGTTGTCTGGGGCCTTGTGTTATGTTAGTGTAATACTTTCTTTAACATGTCTAAAGGTAGCAGTGTGTCAGGGTGTTCTTAAAGTTTAAATTTCCCTCCTTAGCTCTTGTGAAGTAGCAGGGAAAATGGATGATCATGATCTTTGGCACATAATCTGTTTATTGAAAGACTTAAAAGCACGATTTGGAAATGCATCCACTGCTCTCTGGTACAAACCTTGTGCTCATCGATCATATCCCAAATGTACCTGTGAGGGACATGGTTAGTGAGCACGGTACTGATGGGCTGATGGTTGGACTGACTGATATTAGAGGTCTTTTCTAGCCTTAATGATCCTATGGATTCTCTTTCTTAGCTGGAAGCAGGGATATGTGGTAGGTGTTTGAGCTTTGATTGCTGTGTTACCACCACAGGAGATTGTGAGAGTGTTTGAAACGAGGTTTCTAAGGTTTTTTTGCAGAGGAATATGCAGGAAGTAATGGCTTAGGGATTCTGTGTTAAGTTGTAGCTGAGCTAGTGTGTTCTCTTTATTTTTCTGTTGTTCCAGTAGAATTTAATACATTTATTTTAAATGTCCATTTTTATTGAGTAATTTCCAAGAGATGAAATGAGATACAGCAGTCTGTGTCTAACCCAGCTTTCTGCTTAGGTTAGGGCTTTTCTGTAGTATTTGAATCTTCATTATAAGGTTCTTCCTTAGAGACTGCTCTCTGTCTGATGCCTTGCTTTTAATTTTCTATATTGTATCTCGTGCATTTTTTTCTCGGGTTACTGCCTTTATCATTAGCATTTATTGTCTCCGTCTCTTCTAATCAGTAACTGACGGTCTGAATCCCATTAACTTTGGTCTCCAAGTCACAAGTATGTTCACATGATTTTTTGGCCGCTCCCCATTTCTTGTTCAGTGCTTTGACAAAGTATCTCTAGGCAAGAGAGACTCATTTCATGGATTTTCATGGACTTATGAGTAGAATGCCTATATAATTAATGAAATTAATGTGATTTTCATCTGAGCGTAAGTCCTGAAGACGGAAATTATTCCTTGTGGATGCATAAAAGGAATTCTGTCTTCTCAGGGCAGATGTGTGAAGACCAGTTTTGTTCATTGTGCAGGACACATTAGGTGTGGGCTGCAGAGAAGTTGTTATAAGCACTCCTGCACTCCACTTCTGGGTTAGGGACACTGATCTGCATGAAACTTGGCTGTGAGATGCTTATGAGATACCTGAATGCTATGGAGCAGCACCTCCACATGTAGCTCTTTTATGTGCTCATTTTCAGTTGGAAATGATTGTAAATGTTCTTTTTTTTCCCAAGCATTCTCATTTTTGGTGTGATTTCTTTGAACTCAGCTCTTCTATAAGTGTTCCCAAATACCTTCTTCCCTATGTTACTTTCTGTGCATTTAGTTGCAGAACTTTTGTATTTCAAAAATCTGTCTTTTGCATGTATGTGCTTTTTCTTAACAGGAATATACATGGCAAAACTCACATTCTTTCAGTGTTTCAATTCCTGTACTTTAAATATGGCTTCTGGACTTCGTAGTGTGTATTTGTGTTTTATTCTCTGCTGTGACTTTGATGTATGTACCTATATGCATGCCACATCAAATGCATGCCACAGATTCACGTTTTGGGTCACATTAGTGCTTAGTGGTGACAGCATCTTCTATGCAGAATGGTATTTTGAGGATTTCCACTGATGAAGTCACACTGCAGTTACATCTCTGAGCATAGTTCTTGCTAGTATATTAAAGGAATGAAAGCTTTACTCATTAATAATCCATCCAGGGTTTGTAAGTACAGTGGGCTGATACTGCACTATGGGGCCCAGGTACTTTGGATTGTGTTTCCTTTCTTATTTAGTAGGCTTTATGAAGTCAGTGTTTTAGGACTTTGGTAAAGATGGGAATTAATACAATTTTAAAAAAATAAATGAAGCTGTATAGTGCTTATCAAGGGCCTTTCAGTTTATTCTGAATACTTGGGCTTTCTATAAACCTTGTGAAGTATTGTGAAGATTATATGGATCAGTTTTACTCACAGTTGTCATGTTTTATTGTTACTGGTTTGAAATCCAACACTTATTAAATCAAGTGATACTTTGTCCTTTTGGTACCTTACCCAAATGAAGGAATTTGTGGTCCTGCTTAATACCTAATGTGACAGATCTCTCTAACACAAGATTTGTCATTGCAGTGGTGATTACTAGAAAGTATGAGAATAAGTTTTCTTCTGATGATCCTACTAAAACTGCTTAGAGCTGTTTATCTATAAGCTCTGGAAATCTGTGAGCAGAGTTATAAGCACTTGTTACCCTAGGGCTAATGGCTTCTTAAAAATGAGTTGGTGAATATTACATACTTCACAGCACTGTCTGCATCTCATCAGGCTTTGGTTCTTGCTGCAGAATTTCTGTCACACAAAAATTCCTCAAGGCCTATCACTAGTGAGCTGTATGACTCCATGCAGTTTTCTAGCGTGGCGCAGCATTCTGTTCGTAAGCTTTTTCCTGTTGAAATCCAATTTTTATTCTGGATTCTGAATATTTCAGGTCTGCAATTCCTGATATCAGTAATTCCTGATATCAGTAATTCAGGTATTCCTTACTTGAACTCTCTTTCCCTATACTTTCTTCAAAACCATTCCATAAAGTAGATCACAGGTTTTCTAATGACAGTATTCCCAAGTGTTCTTCTGTAGTGTAGAGGCATAGCACAGTTCCAAGTAATGCAAGTTTTTGCCTTAAGATTGTTACAGGGTGATTATTCAATACTTTGAGTTCACGAGAATTGGTCTGCTTTTCCTGTGTATGTTACAGAATGGTTAAGTATTAATTGCTTGTATCACACACCATTGAAATTAAACAGTTTGTGATGTCAGGCCTACATGACCATGTCATGCCTCAGGAAGCCCTGTGCTTTATCTGTTTTGATCAGTGGTGCACCGAAGTGTGTTCAGTGTTGACATCTGCACCAGTTTTGTAAGTGCACGTCACAGGTAACCCGGCTGTCCTCACTAGTACTGCTTGTGAAGGACGGATGGTCTGTACCCCAGAATAGGAAGCATTGATAACAGATACATCGACTGACTGAAAAACGTGGTAAGAAAGGCTGCTAAAGGAAAAGGATGATGTAATCATCCTGTAACTTATGTCTGAATTTCCTTGGGTCACTTTGGAATTAGATGGAGCTCGTTTCCCCTCTGGGAAGGCAAAGCGGTTCCTTTCAGAATTCAATGCAGCATTCTCATTCCCTCCTTAAGATTTTGGTTATGATTTGATTAAAGAAAAGAATTTCGTCAAGAATGGGAGAGCAGCAAAAGTGCTGTAAGAAGCAACATTGGATGCATTAACACGATTGATGGGCTCATTTGTTTTTCTCACATTTATACAGATAACCACTCAGCACCTCCTGATGTAACCACTGGTCTGGTGGAACACTTGCATCATGAGCGTCCACAAGTAGCATCAGTACGAGGAGTTCCCAGAGGCTATAACAGCAGCATTTTGGAAACTGGAGATGGTAATTGCATTATAAACCTCCAACTATCTGTGTCCTTTTTTCTGAATGAGCAGAACTGAGCTTGACACCCATCATGTGCCATGCCTCCTCCAAAGCCCACTCCTCATTTTTATTTGTATGGTGCATATGTCAGTCTGCAAAGGAAAGGCTGTTTTGCATTTCCTGTGTTCTGCCACTGGGAAGCACAGGGTCATCCCTCACTAATTACCATCACAAGCAAAACAGATTCAGTGCAGGGAGTTGAATATAGTATTGCCTGTTGCTAATAGACTAGAGCAGTGAGAAACTAAAAGAAACTACAAATGCCTTCCCCTCTCTCCCATCCACTGTCTACTGTATCTTCCCCTCAAGCAGCACAACCCACAGCACTTCATCTCTGCCACTGCCCCATAGTCATTCTGTGTCCCTGCTCGGTGTGGGGTCCCTCCCACGGAATGATTCTATCCTTCCTGAACTGATCTTGCACGGGCTTTCCACGGGCTGCAGCTTTTCAGGCACAGCTCCTGCATGGCTCTGGTACTGCAGGGTCCATCCTGCTAGAACTGCTCCAGCAGTCCAGAGTCACAGGCAGCAGCTCCAGGCTGGGACCTGTATCTGCAGTGTCTCCATGGGGCTGCAGCATCCTTCAGGCCACATCTCCCTGCTGCACTGTGGGCTCTTCCACAGGCTGCCCACGGAGGTCTGGTCTGTGCCTGCAGTACTTCCTGCCCTCTCTCTGCACTGATCTGGGTGGCTGCAGGACTGCTTCTCTCATTTCTCACCGTTCTCTCCCAGCTGCTGTTACGCAGCATTTTTCCCCTTTCTTAAATCTGCTGCCAGAGACACAGCCAACATCACTCATGGCTCAGCTCTGGCCAGGAGTGGGTCCCTTTTGGACTGGTGGGAGCCGTCTCTGGTCTGACACATGGCAATGCTAGGATCTGTTTACAGAGACCATCCTCCTGCTGCAGCCCTCCATTATGAAAACCTTGCACTGTAATCCATATGTGAAACTGATATTGTTTAAAGCTTTTTTTACCCAAACAAGCTATGCATTTTGAATGACTCTTCCACCTGAAATCTGTGCTGAGCTTGGAATAATGTTGTCAGCAATGTGGAAACATGTGTTTTGTATGTTTATTAATACATGTTAAATAATGCATCCTTTCTGTTTGGCAGGTGTCCCAGTGAATAGCAGAGTGTCCTCTAAAATCCAGCAGCTTCTAAATACCTTGAAAAGACCAAAGCGCCCACCTTTGAAAGAGTTTTTTGTTGATGATTTTGAAGAACTACTAGAAGGTTAATTTTCTTTTAAATCCAATTTTCACTCTTAGTGTAAGCAATTCAAGAAAGAACTGATATGGCTTAGCAAGTGTTGTTTTCTTTTTTTCTTCCTAAAGAGAAACAATAATCATGATAGAACTGCAGTAACATATGACCATTCTGTCCACAGTGTAAAAGTGAAGCATAATATTCCAACTCAGCCCTCCTGCTGTGTGTTCTTATACTTGACATTCCTCACTTGCTTTGGAAAATCTGATTCAGCCCAGTTTGGCTCAGTGTGATGACCATTGTTTACCTGCAGGCAGCTTATTTTCTATGCACAACCCCCACATCCTGTTCTGAAAAGATGTCTTTTAGCTGATCAGTGTCCAAGTCCACTTAAATGAGAAGGGTTGCTTACTTTTAACTGGAATTCATTAGTTTAACGTTGTCTGCACGTATGCTAATATCTTTGTTTGGAATATAGAATATTTCATTATTTTACAGGTTAAGAGAAACTGAATACTTAGACTGTGCAGTGTTATGTATCTACTGCATAAAACTATAGTGCAACTATAAATGCATAGAGAATAGATTTTTTTCCATTCATACTCTTCAAGAGTAAATGAAAATTCTGTTCTCAGTGCTGTATCTTCAGCAGTTGCTGCTAGATTCCTTGTAGTGTTTATTTGATGCTCTAAAATGTGAAGTGTTTGCTGTTCTATTCTTTCTGTGGAGATTTTTCAGGCAAACTTATGTTGAAGTGTATAAAATCAACCAAGATACTCTGTAATACCAGGAGCGTTTCAGCTGATTTGTATTATTAGGTTACACAGCCATATAGTCATTCTTCATCACCTGTTGAAAATTTGGTGCAGTGAAAGTACATCCAATTGGTGCTGAAGCCATTCTTTCTGATAATGCTTCTTGGTTTGGTGTAGGCTTTCATTCAAATAGATGTGCAGAACAAACAGCAGAAAATAATGTCTCACAGGAGGGAAAAAAGAGTGAACTCAGGATTGAAGTTCTGTTCCTGCGGCCATCTTTTTTAAGCGGTGTGGAATCAGAACTACAAGTTGATTATTTTTTAAGAAGCCAACAGAAGATTAAGTTAGCATCATCATAAAGCAGGGGAGAAGCACTAGCATTGAGAAGCTGTGAGTAAGGATGAGTATGGTTTGTAGAACAGTCTTAAGTGTAATTTGCACATTTGGTGAAGACCCACATTCACCCACTTTACTGTTTTCTGATTTTAGTGCAACAGCCTGACCCAAATCAACCGAAGCCTGAAGGAAACCAGATGAATGTACTTAAAGGTGAACCTGTCGGTGTGGTGACCAACTGGCCACCTTCTCTGCTTGCAGCCTTGCAACGCTGGGGAACTACCCAGCCAAAAGCCCCTTGTCTGACTGCATTGGATACAACTGGGAAAGCTGTCTATACACTTACCTATGGTAGGTATTGATGGCAACTGGAAGAAAGAAGCAGATGTTCATTGTTGAACAAATGGTTGGCTTTATTTTTTTTTAATCACTGTTCTTATTTTTGAAAGCTACATATTAAAGAATTTCATTTATTTATTTGTTTTTACTATTTCCAATAAGTAGTTAGATTTTTGTCTTTTAATTTAAAAGCTTGGATAACTTCTTTGTTCTGTGTTATGGAAAGCTCTAAAGCACCAAACTGGCTTTTCACAGTGTTGCATAATATGGCATTTATTCCTAACCTCTGTTTATTAAATTTTAGTTAAATTTCTGTGCAGATTAGGGTTTTTCTTTTTAGGCCAAGCAGTTTGATTCTCCCCAGTATTTGCTAATGTAACTGCTAATTCTGTTCTAATACAACCAGCTTGCTTGTATATAGATATTGTCAACTGCTGGCTGAATTTTGCAATTTAAGCCTCTATTTTTTTATTTCTTCCTCATCTTTAGGCAAACTGTGGAGTCGGAGCTTGAAGTTAGCATATACCCTACTAAACAAGCTAACCAGTAGGAATGAACCACTGCTAAAGCCTGGAGACCGGGTAGGTTTGTTTGAGGTCATCTGTATGGATAAAATAGAGAGTGAGGAACAGCTTCAGCTTTGTAATACTGTAATTTGTAATATTATGTGTAATCACAGCTCTCACTATTTCTCTTCCTATTTTGTGAACCTGGATAGTGCTGTGACATTTTTGTCCCACAGATTTTAAAAAAGGTGCCACCCAAATGACAACAAAAGGCATTTCATGTCATTCTAATGTATTTTTGTAGGTAGCTCTTGTATTTCCTAATAGTGATCCAGTTATGTTTATGGTGGCGTTTTATGGATGTCTCCTGGCAGAACTTATCCCTGTGCCAATAGAAGTTCCGCTGACAAGAAAGGTAGGCGAATACATCCAAAAAATTCATAGCTTCATAAATGAATTGGAGAGGGATGGGTGGTACCTGGATCTTACATGGGATCCCTCCAAGCCTGCACTTTTGAAAGCAGTACAGTGCATCAGCTGAATGACTCACTCTGCTTCTCCAGAGCCTAGTAGACTGAAGTGCATGTTCTAAGAGATGGGACAAAATTTTGTGAACCTATTAATTTTACTATTTTAGGATGCGTCCTTATGGAAATTGTTCTAATATGTTCTTTTGGAAAAGATCTGTGGGGTTTTTTTTACTCAAAATTCAACACAGAGGTGCAATATTTTCAGCTCCCAGACTAATTAGTGGGAACAGAGGCAAGTAGAACAGGCTCTGCAGTTTGGTGCCTCAAGTCTCAGAAACAACATCAAACTGGCTCTGTTTCTTGATGAAACATATGAACTTCCTACAGGGTTGGAGAATTGTGCACAGCCATTCTTCCATTCTTCCGTTCTTCCATTGCTTACCAGACTACTCCCTAATCTGACGTAGTTCACCCTGAGCAAAACTGTATTTTGAGCGTAGATTTCAGTGCTATCATGAAAGGTCTTTGCACCTTTCTTTTTCCCTGTGGTATAGATTGGCTTAGTATTTTCAAAACATGGAAAAATTGCAGTAAACTGTGCAATTTGTGAGTAAACTGATTATTTGTGAGTTTGCTATAATATGGTTTCTCTGTAGGATGCTGGCAGCCAACAAATTGGCTTTCTTTTGGGCAGCTGTGGAGTAACGCTCGCTTTAACCACTGATGCTTGTCAGAAAGGCCTTCCTAAAGCTCAAACGGGTGAGGTGGTTACATTCAAAGGTATGTTTTCAAAGTACTCAAATTCTGTTTTAGTATAAGCAATGTATATATTGATTCTTACTGCTAAGCCACCTCATTGAGTCTGCTTGTGAGCTTCTAGTTTACGTATAAAGAATTGCCATTATAGTCAAGAGAGCACTTAGTGCTCCTCCTTCTTCCATCAGGATTGTGATGCTGCAGCCATAGCTTGATTCATATTGTTATCCTGGAGTACTGGGGAAAGAAAAAAAAAAAAAGATTTTGGTAGTGTAATGACAGTAATTTGTGGTTTTCTGTTTGTTGTTTTTTTTTTGTTTGTTTGTTTTTTGTTTTTTTTAATTTGAAGGTTGGCCTCGTCTCATTTGGTTTGTGATTGATGGGAAGCATCTGGCAAAACCAACTAAGGATTGGCATCCACAATTACGGGATGCCAGTGCTGAGATTGCTTATATTGAGGTGATCCAGTATAATATGCTTAACATATTGTTACACTGTTCCCATTTAAGTCACAATGCATCTTCCTTCTTCGGTCTTCTGATGCTACAGAAGAGATGACTGTAATATCTATAATTGTGGAGCAAGAGTTTTTCTCTCAAAATTACTGGGAAAACTGTCATACTGAGTATGACTAAAGACCGGGAATAATTGGCATTTTGGGATCCCTGGGACACTTTGTTTCATTAGGGTAGGGTGTTAGTGTGTTCTCTGAACTTAAGGTGCATCTCTTACATTAGCTATTTTCTTTAAAAAATGTAAATATCTGCCTCTTCTATTTATCCTTTCAGTCACTACTGTACATTTCTGTATTTGTTGTTTACTTTCTGTATTTGTTGTTAACGTAATGTGTGTGTAAACTTTCTCTTTTCAGTACAAAACAAGTAAAGAAGGCAGCACAGTGGGCATTACTATATCTCATGCTTCCATGCTGGCACACTGTCACGCATTGACTCAGGCATGTGGGTATTCAGAAGGTAAGTTAGGTATAACTCCAAAATGACACCTACTGCTTTGATTGTTCAGGAGAATTATGTCACAAAATCACGTTTCCTGCCATAAAATAACTTCAGGTCTTCTGTGTGAATATCATACAGAATCTGTCGTACGATGCTGTGAAACTGCTGAATGCTTTTTCCAGCTAACATGGTTACATGCAGTTCACTTTTCCTAAAGGTCAAAAATATTTGAGGGTATAGAAGATGCGCATTTCCATATGTATGG
Organism: Lagopus muta; assembly: GCF_023343835.1. Lineage (NCBI taxonomy): Eukaryota > Metazoa > Chordata > Aves > Galliformes > Phasianidae > Lagopus > Lagopus muta. The sequence continues at coordinate 36,247,570 of NC_064440.1, read as the reverse complement.
GTTCATACTCTCCACTACTCTTGGAGCTCTCATTTGTGCAGGGACTGAATGGATATGTGGCTGGCTTACTGGAGTATTTTATTAATTGGGAAATAGCTTTGTATGCTCTTGTATTTTTTGAAAGCTAAACAAGAACAACAGGTACTTGAAGAAACATTTATTTTAAATTCAATCATCCTCCATCCTTGATTAGTAGATTTCACTTGATTAGTAAAAGACATCCTCCTATAATCTGGTTAGATCCTATGCCAAACTTTGATTTATGTTTGGAATCACATAAGTTCAAACTTCTCAGAGAAAAGCACTGAAGAAAATTCAGTACAGCTGTGGTAGTATTTCTCACTAATATGATTCTTTCAAATACAGTTGAACCACTTTTAGTTGAAAATTTCTTCAATTGTCATCAAAATCAGAGTTTCAATATGTAGTTTTTGGACAAAGGTAACAAGCACTCAAAATAGTATTAAACTGAATATCATGTCTCATAGATAAAATTATTACAAAGAATTTAATGGTGATTTTAAGGTGATTGTAATAACTAAGGCACTTTCAGGTACTGAGAGACAGCTGAGGTGCTGGAACAGGCTGCCCAGAGTTGGAACAGGCTGCCCAGAGTTGTTTAAGGCCAGGTTGGATGGGGCCCTGGAAAATCTGATTTAGTACTTGATGTAGTGGCTTGCAAACCTACCTGTGGCAGAGGGACTGGAACTTGATGATCCTTGATGTCCTTTCAACTCAAGCCATTGTATGGTATGATTCCATGATAAAGCATCCTATATTATAGACAAAAAGACATGGCAATATAGTTTTGAGTTGTTAGGTGTGTTGAAAGTTTCATAGTTGTTTGAACAAATATCTTAAATTCATAAATGTTTTCATAAAACTGCTTCCTTTCCTTTGCTTTTAGCGGAAACTCTAACAAATGTGTTGGATTTCAAAAGAGATGCTGGCCTTTGGCATGGAGTATTAACAGTAAGTGTTTGATTGAACGAAAAAAAAACCACTGTAACCAGAATCTTCTCTTTGGAGCAGTGCTTCAGAATGAGGTCATAAACCATTCAAGCTATATTTCACTATTTATGCATTTAAGAATAGAGTATTCCTTTTTCACTAACCAACTGTGCAGATAGTTTGCCTGCTATTGGCTGTACTCATAAGTAACAGTTAGATGTAAGGGATGTGCTGTAGCTCTGATAGCTCTGATTTTTTTTCTTTATTTTTTAAGACATTGATGCATTCTGCCTCCCAGACACTTCAAACTTTATTTTTGAATATTTTTTCTCAGAGTGTTATGAACAGAATGCATGTCATCAGTATTCCGTATGCATTAATGAAGGTTAATCCACTTTCCTGGATACAGAAAGTCTGCTCATACAAAGGTAACCTTAAAATATTGTTGCATTAACTGATTTGAGAAAAATCTGTTTGTATGCCTACTGTGTGGCAGGCCACTGGTGTTTAATCTAGCTGATGTCCTTTGCCACTGTTACACATCAGCTTCAGCAAACAGATACTGCGTTATAGTGGTAAAAGTCCTGAAGAATGATTGATGATTGACTTTGCTGTCTTCTTGTGATAGGTCTTTAAAGGCAACTGTATTTACTGTCATGGTACTAGAGTTCATATTAAGTTTTTAGATTCTATCATCAAGTCCATCTGGAGACATTGAATGTGCACATGTCATTGCAGTAAAATACCAGTAGATTGTAACTAGTTTTGTAAATGTATATTTTTGTGTAGATACATGATTTTATAATTTCTGTCTTTATTCTGCACACATGCCATAATTGTTATTATTTTTATTCATTATTTTCAGCCCGTGTTGCTGTAGTAAAATCACGTGATATGCACTGGTCACTTTTGGCTCAGAGGGATCAGAGAGATGTCAGTCTAAGCTCCTTACGAATGTTAATAGTGGCAGATGGAGCTAATCCATGTGAGTATGGATGTATTTGCAGAGCTGTCAGTCCAAGGTGAACTGAAAACACACGTAAGTCATGAAAGTCTGGACCTGTGCTACTGGAGCTCAGCAGTTAATCTTCAACAAAAGAGACAGCAGCAGCCTTTCCTTTTCTAAGGATAGTTTCAATAGGAAACATTGCATTACTTATTATATAAACAATTTTTGGCAACGTTGTTTTTTGGAAGTCTGTTTGAAGTAAATCATAATGCCAGTTTCAAAGTAGATGCCCATCTAGTGCAGTAGATAAAATGTATGAGTTTGAAATGTGTCTGATTTCTGTACATTATCATGGAGTTCATCTCAATCATGCAAGGACATAAAAATTGAAGCAGTCACAGCCTTAACTCAAAGGAGTAATACATATTATTAACTAGAGTAATTGGTAGAGCCTTACCTTTTCCTGTAAATGATATGGTGGTGATGGACAACAAATCGAGAAAAAAAGCAGCCAGGAGGGTTTGTTGGTTGTTTTTTTTTTATCCTGCAACTGGCAAGGATGTAAGGATATAACTTTGGGGCTTAGTTTTGCTTGTACGTCAGAAAATCAATGGTATTTCAGGTTTGCTGGAGGTTAGTTACATGATGAAAGGACAGCACACACATTGGCAGAATATGAAAACTTGAACTGGTCTTGCTAGGATGATTATTGTTGTAGGCAGCTTTTCAGTAGTGATGCTTAGAAGGCATTACACAGTTAATTCTGTAGTAAAATGCATATTATTTGTATGCTGGTGGAGTTATTGACTTTTCATTGCTGTTTGCACATCTTAGCTGTATATATCTCTGTAAATGACTTTTTCATCAGTATTGTACTGTTACATGAATTTATATGAAATTACCCTATACCCAGGATGTAGCATGATCAGTGAAGTTGCCTTGTTTTATGTACCATGATTGCAGATCTGTAAAACACAAAGCTGTAGGACATACAGTATCCCTGTACATTTTGAGATGCATGCTTATGGCGAGGTAGAGTTCTAAACAGAAGTGAGGATCTGTCAGAATCATTTGATTTTATTTTTAAATGCTGTGGTCTCAATAAGAAACACTCATGTAAGAACTGTAGAAACTGTCAGGTACAGCTACCCATACTGATAAAATAATCACTGTATCACTGGAGGACTTTCAGTGATAGTAAGGGACTCTACCAGAGAAAGAGTATGCAATTGGGAATTTCATTCTGTGAATTAGTTGTTAACCATTATTTTGTTCTTCAGATCTACAATCTAATAGTAGGGAAGGATGTCCTTTAGTTTGAAAGTATGTAGTGCAAGAATGCATTCATATTTGTACAGGTGAGGTTAGAGTAAGCTAACAGACATTGGAACTCTGCAGATCAAACTTTCCTGCACTTGGCAAAATGTTGTTACTGTGTTTTCAGGGTCAATATCTTCATGTGATGCCTTCCTGAATGTATTTCAGTCCAGAGGTTTGAGACCTGAGGTAATCTGCCCCTGTGCCAGTTCCTCAGAGGCGCTCACTGTTGCTATTCGCAGGTAATGTTTTTTTTCCTGAGAAGTTGACTGAAAAAAATTCTTGACAATTGAAATATATGCATTGCTAAGATGACAGTTAGAAAAGACAGCTACTCACAGAAAGATACTCAAAGACCCAGATAAGTCTGAGGCTTGCAGGTATCTCATGCATACCAGTCTTGAAGTCTTGTTTGTTAAAGATGAGATGTCATTCTTTTGTTTAACCTTAATAGACTTGACAGAATTGCACAGTGCTTTTGATGGACCTGATGTCATTGGTCTGTTGATTCACAAGTGATTTGACTTACTGTTTTTCAGACCTCCAGAACTGGGTGGGCCTCCTCCAGGGAAAGCAGTTTTATCTATGAATTGTCTGAGTTACGGTGTGATAAGAGTGGATACAGAAGAGAAGTTGTCTGTTTTAACTGTACAAGATGTTGGTCAGATTATGCCAGGAGGTAGGAGAACTTTTAATATACATTTAAGCATAATCCATGTAACTTTACTATTGTACCTGTGCTGTTGCAGTAAATAGAACTGGCAAATGAGAAGTATCTTTAAGGTAGTGTGACTCAGATTTTGACACATTACCTAAAAACTTTAGTAGCAAGTGCTGTCTCAGCTAGGGACATTCATAAATATTCACAGGGGAGATTAACTGATGGTATATTTGAGTCATCATAGATTTTGGACTGTGCAGGTGCTTCATGGCTGGTTTTTACAGTTGTGGTTTTGGTCATTTGTCAGTGTTAGTGCTGACAGATGTACAGATATGCAGCGACGAATGCAGCAGGAAAAAAAACGAACTCTTAAAGCTTACTAGGAACTGTGCTGTTTTATCCAGAAGATGTGTCTGATTGATAGTCTATGCATTCATACAGAGCCACGAGCCACTCTGAGCTGTGACGGTACATTTTCTTCAGCAGCATCTGCAGCAGATTTCTGAGCCTGTTTTCTGTGCCATGGCAGCATGTGTATGTTGTCCACGATGGTGGCAGTGCTCCTCTCAGCCTGCATAGTGTGACTCAGAGCAAAGCCTGGCTGAGATTGCTGGCTTGTTGGCAACAGTTGACTATTTTCGTAGGCTTTGCTTTTATTGCTGCTTTTTTAATTTTATCATTAGCTCTCCAGCATTCCAAGAACTGTCTTTGTCCTGTTGTGGCCTTACCCACCTTAAAGTGTTTATTTATGGCCTCGGCACCTCGGTTGGTTAGCATTGATGCTTTTCATCTTTGAAACTGGTACTAAGTGTGCAACCTGCAGCCAGCTCTCATTTTGAATTGCTACAGAGTCTTTGTGAGGAACATGTTTTATGTAGTGCATGGTATGCAGGAAATTCCCAACAATTTCTTGAAAATTCAGGAAGTGGCAATTTTGGAGTTTCTTCTCAGTAACAGTGTGACACTGAAACTCTGTCTGAAAAATCAGCATGCTTAGGTGTCTCTTTGAAATGTATTTACACCAATGCATGGGGAATAAACACGATGAGGTAGATGTGTGCAGCTGCAAAACTACAGTCGTGTTGGGATCACAGAGACATGGTGGAATAGCTCTCCTGGCTGGAGCATTGCAGTGGAAGGATATAGGCTCTTTAAGAAGGGAAGGTGGGGAACACGATGAGGAGGAGTTTCCCTTTATGTGTGAGAACAGGTGGAGTGCATGGAGGTCTGCCTGGGCATAGATGAAGACCTGTCTGAGGGCCTGTAAGTAAGGAGTAAAGATCAGACTGGTATAGATGACACTGTAGTGGGTGTCTGCTGTAGGACACCCAACCAGGAACAAAAAGTGAATGAGGCCTTCTACCAACAGCTAGAAGCATCCTCACATTTGTGGGCCGTGCCCCTCATGGGGAGCTTCAGACACCCCAGTGTCTGCTGGAGGGAAAACACAGCAGGGCATAGGCAGACCAGGTTGCTCTTGAAGTGCAGGAGTATCAGCTTCCTGACCTAAGTAATAGAGGATACACTGAGGAAAGATGCTCTGCTAGACCTTATACTCACAGAAGTGGAAATCATTGAGGATGTGAAGATTGAAGGCTGCCAGGGTCATGTGATAGTCAAATTTGGGATGATGAGAGGAAGGAGCAGGGCAAAAGTTAGATCACGATGCAGGGCTTCAGAAGAGCAGACTTCAGGCTCATCATGGATTGGCTTGAAAAGAGTCCCATGGGATAATACTGTGGAGAGGAGAAAGGCCCAAGAAAGCTTATTAATATTCTGAGAGCTCCACCTCTAAGCTCTTCTGTTTTAAAATGTCATTTGCGGACCATGGCTTTATACAGTAGTAAGAAAAATTGAGTGACTTACCTGATGTAAGGGGAAGTTGGAGTTCAATGTGTATCCATCTAGTGCCTCGAGGTAATATAACTTGTAGTTGATGGCTATTGCGAAACATAGCAGTAAGTGGCAAAACCACTTATAGGTTAAGCCAAAGTTGAGCATCTTAATTCATTAAGTGTTTTTAAAATGTCATCAGCATCCAGTTATTAGTAACTGAGGCAGATTAGCTTCAATTTGGCAAAATGATAAAAAAATGTCATGTCTGGAATTATTTTTTAGCAGAAATACCTCTGTACTTTTCCAAAGACAGAACGTGTGCAACAGAGTGATTTCTAGATGATGATTCAAGGATTTTGTTCCCTCAGAAAAAAAACAAAAAAAGAAAAATAAAAAAAGTAGAAAACTTCAAGAGTAGGAAAAAAGTAACAATGTGGGCAAAATTTGTGCCAAATGAAAAGAAATTGTTGATTTCAAGATTAATGGCTTATTTTCAAACGAGTCTGCATGTATATTCTAATATTGGATATATTTGCCTTGTACGATTTACGCTTTTTCCTACGTAGTAGTCGTGGAGGATGGATGCACTCTGATCCTTCTTGCTTGGTGTTTGGCATACAGGAGAGAACATACCACCATTTCTTGTCCTGTCAGTTGTCTTGAATTACTCGGCTGACTGATGACTCTTGGTCTATCCCTGTTCTTTTCACTTTCTTTAGATTGCAGTACTTTTAACACAGACCTAATCTGTGTCATGTGCCATTCCTGAAGGTAGTGCTCCCTCTTCTGACCCCTGTCAAACACTTCGGTAAGGTCTTGAAAACTGGTACATGCTCTGGTCATTCAAGTGTCTTACAACATAGGGGCTCACATTCCTGAATTTCATTTGGTCAGCTGAAGGTTGGAATAGATGATCTCTGAGATCCCTTCCAACCGGGCTTTCTCTATGATTTTTAAGAAAGGAGACAAGAAGACCCTTGAAGGTCCCAGGTGGACTTCATTCAGAAACGAGCTGTCTAAAAGGTAATGGATATAAAGAATCCATTTCTGTCTCCTTTTCTTCAGACTTGCTACTTGTTCTGAAACACTGAAGGTCCATTTACTTTCAGGATCTCAATCAGCAATTAGGATGGAGCCCTTAGCACCAGCATAATGCCTTATGTCACTCCTGTTTAACCCATAAACCATTCTTGATGCCATGTTGCCTTGGCTCTTCACTTTCATTATCAACTATGACTGCCAGTAGCAAGAGCCACCACAGAAGCCAGCATCCATGAAGAATGTTCCCATGAAAGACAGCATGGGAATTCATAAAACAGAACCTAGTATGCATTTCGATGGAAGCTTCTCTAGTTCCTGTGAGTGATTATGTTTTCTCTCATCTGTTGATAAGCTGGGACTGTTTTGCATGCTTTTCTGCCTGGGAGCCAATCCTGATAAGAAGCAATGTTTGGTTCATAAAGGCCTTTAATTCTTTTTTTTTCTTTTTTTTCTTCTTTTAAAATTGGACTGGTAAGGATGGTGGTCCAGAACTCCTACTTCCCCCTCGGATGGAATGTAATTGTCGTGTCACCCATCATCCTGGAAGATTGTTATACCTTATGCTAGGATATGGATGCTCGAAGGGACTTAACCAGATTCAGTTTTGCCTCTCTGCTGCTTCCTGACTCTGTTTCCATCCTTCTCTTTCTGACTTTGACAATAGAATAACCCTCTCCAATCCAGAAGATCTATATTTCTGTATCTACTAATCCTGTAAAATCTGATTCACAGAAAAAGCGCAGTACTTACTTTCTTACACTCAAGTAGAAAAGTGTAGGTTTGAGCCAGATCTTTAGCTTCTGTAAGACAAATGGGAATGCATACTTCATCTTCAGTTTGTGGACTTCTCTGTCTCTGAAAGCATGTTTCCAGATGCTGGCTGATGCCTCTTCACTGCAGAGGAAGTTAGTTCCTTTATCTCATTGCCTGATCTGTGAAAGGATTTGTTAGAAGACAACTCTGTGATGCTTTTAATTACATCCTGAGGTTGAGAAGTACCTTAATCTATCTTAGTTCTCGGATTTTATTGCAGCAGTCAGTTCTGTGTTCTGTTTGGCTTCAGTCTGTCACATTAGATGCACTAGATGGTCTCCTACTGCAGAGTCACTTCTGAAATTCTGCAGCAACAGGTATGCTTCTGACAAGATGTTCTCTTCTAATTTAAATATTGTGCTCCTGATGCTTGTGTGACCACCTTTACAGTGTAGATTCTCGTTCATCCTAGTCTATGAATGCTCTTGCTTTACGCCTAATACCCTTCCTAGAAGAATGGGGAATCAGATCACTCTATTGAACAGCCTTGTATGCTGATTTCTTTGAGGGTTTGGTTTTTCTAGACTCCCTGCAAGTATCTTCTACAGTGGTGGTAGAGGTGTTTTTATCCTAACCTTTTGGTCTTTCTTCTGAGCCTTTCTGCTTCTAGAGAAGCTGCAGTGCTAGGAGGGCCTCCTTTTTATTCTCATGGACCCAGGCCTTCCAGGAAGACTTGCTCCCTACAAGAAAATCTTGGAATTCCACTATTGGCATACAGTCACAATTGCAGAAGGATCTGCTATGAAGCCATGAAAGTGAAAGGAGAGCACTCTCTAACAAGCATCAGGCAACTTTGGTAGCTACAGATTTCTGTGCTAGCCAACTGCTGTTGCACACCTGTGATGTTCTTCTCACATTCATGTGGTGCTGTCCTTGAAATACTCGAAGTTGAATCTAGTCTTCGGTAGGGCACTGGTGCGGACATTTGTTTGCACAATAGAATTCTCATCCTCTGCTAGAAATCTTGTGGCAGGGCTGACTACTAAAAGTCATCATCTGTAAGAATGTACATGTGGACTCATTTGGAGAAAGAAAATTTTCCTACCCAGTAATCATTATTCTTCATGATGTGTAGTCCACATGTACATTCCTGTCCCATCTGCCTTTCCCTTCTCTCTAATTCTTTTTCAGATGCGATGCTGTTGAGAGCCTGAAATGGTGGTAGATGCATTCTCTTGTATATCACACATGAAGCAGGAAAAGAAGGAGAAGCAAGATTACAGGCTCCACAGATACTGCAAAAGGAAAACCTTGCAGTAACACATGGCAGGGCAGAACTATGCCTGCTGTTAGAATGTATGTGTAGACTACTTATGTCATGCATTGGTTACTGGTGAGTATTTTTTTTGACTTGATGAGGGTGATAGGATTATCCTTGGGCTTCGTGAATGGAGCACCATTGCAAACTGCAGGATAATCCACTGTTTTTTCATGTTTGTGAACGAGCTGAGGGTTTGCAGCATTGCCTACAAGCTGTCACTGTCCCCAGCTAATTATACTTCCATATGCACTGTTATTTAAGCATTACATACAGAGTTCTAAGATTGTCAAACTGTTTCTGGTGGTAAGAAAGTATCTGTTTAAATTTGTCTTTTCTAACGTTTCTCCTCCTAAATTGGGTTTTTCTACATGAGTAATAATGAACTGCTAGCTCATACTGTGTAATTTAATTCTAGCCTTCTAGTTCACATCAGTTTTCAGCAACTAAAACCATTGGTTCTATTTTGGACTTGGACTTGTGCTAGACAGGGAGTATAGTCTCCTTATTTGGCCAAAAAAGGTTAGCATGTCAGCATCCCAAACTGTTAATTAATGTTTGGTGTTCTGATAGGTAGTCTAGAGGTTGATTTATTCGTAGGGTGATTTATTGTCTTTCCTACTCAGACATAAGTTGTTGCCAGCAGACTACAGAGTTCTCGGTCAATACCTGCAGCAAAACTGGCTGTATCACATATTGGTTTCGGATGAAATGTGCCACATCCCATTTGTGATTTCTCTTGGTAATAGTTGAACTGTAGAAAAGTGAGAGCTGTCTGTGTTATCAATTAAGACTGGCTAAATTGGAATATAGTAGTATGCTCTTTCACAATGGCTGTTGTTGGCTAAAATAATTCAAGTGGTCTTGATAGAAATGAACAAACTAAATAAATTTCAGAAAATTAACTAAAGACATGATCAAATTGCCTTTTTGATTTATTTTGATCTGGTAAATGCTAAGCTAAACTTCCTTGTTCCAATATGCCTTCTCTCTTTCCTTTTTCCTTTCCCTTTGGGGATGGGAAAAGATGACTCCAGAGTCGGTAAGCAAGGAGTCTGCTTAGCCAGAGAAGCCTCTGAAGACTGTTTCAGGAGGCAAATATAACCAATGGCCAGAGCAAAGATCAATGTAGTACTTGATTTGATTTTCTGTCCATTTCTAGTGTGTTTCTCACATAACTTAAGGGGTGATACTATGAATACCAGAATGTGCAATAATAACACAAAGGGAATGGTATGTCTGTAATTAGTATCTTTTCATCTTTCATCTTAAAACTCATGTTGGCTTTCATTTGATCAAAGCATCAGCCTTCATGCTGAAAGCCAATTGCTACTGTTCTGTTGCAGCTTAAATATAGGCTGCGAAATACTGTGGTAATAATACAAAGTGTTTGCAAATTTGTACCTTTCATACCTTTCAGAGCACGTTAGTCTGGCTGTCAGAAAGATAGAGCTCTCTTCCATGCTGTGTTTATTGCTGTAACTGATAGGTAATTGGTACTAAAATCTTTGCCTGCCTAACAGTAGCCATGTAACTTCTGTATCAGTTGCTGAAATGTAGGAATGCTATGATTCTGCTTTCTTCTTTTCTCCTTAGCTAAGGTCTGTGTTGTGAAGGTGGATGGGACTCCTTACCTGTGTAAAGCCGATGAAGTTGGAGAAATATGTGTGAATTCAGGCACAACTGGGATGGCTTACTTTGGCCTCCTTGGAATCACCAAAAACGTGTTTGAGGTTTGTCTTTTTCCTATGCAGTGTTGTATCCCCAGTATTTCTTCTTGCAAACAAACTTTTGTTTCCGATACTTTTAATTTTGTTCTTTATTACTTACTGTCTTTCATTCTTCATGTCAGAACGTGTCAGCTGTCTCTATATTCTGCAGTCCCATATTCTGTCAGTGTTGGCATTTCATTTCATCTTAGTCTTACGTAATGTTACTTGTACACAGTAGACAAAGACCTGCAGACAATTTAGTGGCACACAGTTGGAACACAGAGTTAGAAATTAGCTTAATATTTGTGATCTTCATACAATCAATATGCAGTTATAAATTAGCTAGAGAAGCTTCTCTTGTGTATTGCAAATGCTATGTCATTCTTCAAAGTGAACTCTGGTGTTTGTTTGCTGTCGTGTTTAGAATGGCAAGAGTCTGGATATGTGAAATTTTGTTCCTAGCTATATGAAAGAAGAGATAAGAAGGATATAAGTCATAATCCTTATAGTTTGTCAAACGAGAGCAAAAGCGTTCTGTCTGCCTAGATTTTTCCTCGCAATGGTATCCCAACTTCAAGTTTCCCTTTCCTAGCAAGAAAGGAGAGGAAGTTCTTTAGGAGTCATGCTTGCCAGTAGAATTTCACTGGGCAGCAGTTTGGAGACGTGGCTAAAGCGTGGAATTCTAAACGAGATGAGAGAAATGCTGGCCTTAATCTTCATTTTCAAGAAAGCTCTTTCTGTCTGTTTGCCAATGTTAGCATGCTACACACCTTATCTGTCAGCACTGTCTTTAACTAGTGACAACACCAGCGAGAATCCTGATGTAATGGAGGTATGAAGGGAAAAAAAAGCAAGGAAATTCTGGGTTAGATGAACTGACATATTCTTCATCATTTAAAAAGCTGTTCATATTTCACATGGTAGTAAATGCTGTCATCAGGTAGCTTTTCAGCTGAGCATAGAGCTGAAGTGAAACAGAGGCAGAAAGCATTTTAACTGAGTGTCTGAATATTTATTCTGTGTTTTTTCAGGCCGTTCCAGTGACAGCCACTGGTGTGCCTGTTTCAGATCAGCCCTTTACAAGAACGGGACTTCTTGGCTTCGTGGGTCCTGTAAGTGCGAATGAGTAATCTTGGCCTCGTCCTGACACCCTGCTCTGAGTGATGGAGGAGTCGGGAGGTTATTTCTCCTCTCTTTCTGATCTTGTCTTCTTTTCAGGACTATCTGGTGTTTGTGGTAGGAAAATTGGATGGCCTAATAACAGTTAGTGGTCGCAGACATAATGCAGATGACGTGGTAGCCACAGCACTGGCAGTAGAACCAATGAAGTTTGTCTACCGGGGAAGGTGAGTATATTGGAAACTTCAAAGCACTGATTGAACAGTGTTCCTTTTGTTCACCCTCAAGCAATGATGAAGCAATATGGTCTATATGGGAATTCTGCTTGTTATTTTTTACACCTGTACTGTGCAGGAAAGGTGACACGAGGTTGTAGTATGCCAAATAAGGACTTGACTGTCCCTGCTAATTTAAGTGTCTATTTAAAACTTCTTTTAAAACTTCTCTTGAGAAAGTCAATTTAATCTTGACAGAGAATATAAAATACATCTCCCCTTTGTCCCCCTGAGCACTCTCATTCAGAGTGGCCTAGATAAGACCTTTGCAGCAAGTTCTAAAGAACAAAGTAGAAATGTTGAGGCAGCTCAGGGACTTTCAAAGAGTGTGTGTGCTGTATCACTAGCCTGTCTGCTCTTCATTATGTTCAGGTATTTTTCCTCTGCAGCAGTGGTGATGATGTAGAACTGTTACTGACTGTTACAAAGTCAAGCTTTCTTTGTTTTCGCATTGCTACTTTAATTCACTTATCATAAAAATAATGGCAGTACTTAGTTAAGACATGATTAATATTCTTTCCGAGAAGCTGCAGGCCTAAAACTAATTCACAAAGGGGACTAAGTATTTTCAGTGCATATACTGCTAATTTAGCACAGTTGTTGCCTGTCAGGAGAAATAAAATATGTAGAAGCAAAATGTGTGCATGATGGAGTTAAATAGGCAAGAGTTGCAGAAACCCTCCATGCATGGAATCTGCCTGGGTTAAACACATTGGTGACTGCAGATTCTCTTAACCCTCCAGCATAAACAAACGGCAGAATTGAATCTGCATTTGTGACTTTGTGGTGATGTGGCATGAATGATGCTTGTACGTCTTGAAGCACTGCTACTGAAGATTACAATCATTTCCATGTTATAATAAGCCATGCTATGTTCATCATATGTTGCATCTCATCATTCTCCTGTCCTTTGCATTACAGGATAGCAGTTTTTTCTGTGACGGTTTTGCATGATGATCGAATAGTGCTTGTGGCTGAGCAGCGCCCTGATGCATCAGAGGAGGACAGTTTTCAGTGGATGAGCAGGGTTCTACAGGTAGTCAGATCTGTCCTTTCTCTCTTTCCAGGTGAATAAGGCTAATGTAAGAGATGAGAATCTTAAAGCATCTGTTTTCCTTAAGAAAAATCTTTCAATGTAACAGGAGTTAATGATAAGCTGACTGCTGAGTGTATTTCAGAGCTGACAATTAACAAAAAATTTGTAAAAATATTTCCTTTCAGAAAGTTTTTGAACTTAATGTTACTACAGTGATAGTTTCTGTGTGTTTTAATTCTGCATATATCTACCAGTTTCATACTGACTAGGAGAGTTAAGTCTGACAGTGTTTAAGGGTCTTTAGTGTTGAGTATCAAAACAGATGCTAAAATCTAAGTCATTAACATCGTTATTCTAGATCACCAGTGGTAAGCATTGAATCCTTTTTGCCTTGCTTGCTGTATTGTGCTTCTCTGGTGGGGCAGAAGAGAGGAGAATTCTCATAGTTGCATTTAAGGATTTGGGAATGACTTGAGCAGTCATAGGGAAGTAACAAGTGAGAGAGCGCAGGTATAGAAGAAGACTGTTAAGGGAAGAAATGATGGGATGGCCAGAGAGAAAAACTTAAGGGAAGAGACTTCATAAGTGTTAGGCAGTAATTATGGTTTCTGTCCGCTTTCAGTTTTGTAATTTTTTAAGGGAATACCTGGTAAGAAGCTGCTTTTCTCACGAGAACATATTATTCCTGCTTTTAGAAGTGTCTTAGCTAAAATAGAGAATCAAGTTTTAGGCAGCAGGATGCTTTCCTTCCTGTGGTTCTTTCCTTTTGTGGTTCTGTGTTCTACTGTGCTTCTGTGATTGTGCCATACGTGCTAAATTTGCTGTGATATAGTTTTGGCTTTTTAAGATCTCTGCACTTTTTGCCCACTTTTAAGAGACTTTCCTAATCCCTGATGTGCAGGTGGCATCCCCTTGATAGAGTGCACAAGCCAAAGTCCTGGGTCTGCTCCTGCTCCCATTGAAGTCATGGCACAACTTCTATGAGTTCAGTGAGTGCAGAATTGGACCCTTTATTTGCAAATTGTGGTGCAAGTAAAAATTTTAATGTTATTAAGTGACTTGAATTCAAATTCTTATTTTAGCTACATCCCAGCTGATAATTTGCAATATATTTTCTTCTTCTCTATCAAGGCAATTGATAGCATTCACCAAGTGGGCGTCTACTGTCTTGCCTTGGTGCCAGCCAACACTTTGCCAAAAGCACCACTTGGAGGAATTCATATTTCAGAAACCAAGCAGCGCTTTTTAGAGGGTGCACTGCACCCTTGTAATGTCTTAATGTGCCCACATACTTGTGTTACTAACCTGCCTAAGCCTCGACAGAAACAACCAGGTGAGTAAACCAGAACGTCTGTTGTCTGCATGTCTCCTTTTGACAGCACATGTAGAGGATGCCCCAGTGGCAGTGTGACAGCTCAGGGCCTTGCCTAATGGATGGCTTAAGATGCCTCAGTTAGCAGAACTAGTGGTTTTGTCAGAGCACCCTGTGCTCAGTGAGGACATTATGGTCTGCCTTTAATCCCATGTAAATGCAGGGACAGCCTCCGTGTACCAATTTCATGCTTCCATAGCTATACTGTAAATTGTCCCTGTGCTGGCCAGCTTGCAACGACAGTCCTCAGCCATGCTGCAGCTCTTGCAGGAAAACCAAACTGCAGATAGACCACAGCTTACTGAAAGAGTACTAGGCTGGTTTAGTGTGCTGCATTATCCTCCTCTCTCTTTTTCTGTAGAATATTATATTTCTTTTCGCTTTTCATCTTTTCCTGTCTGTATTCCACGTGGATTTTGAAGTAATCTACAGAATGAATTATTGATAACTGCATGTTCCTTGTGTTTCATTTTTCTCATTTTGCACTTTTCTTTAAATGCAGATGTTGGTCCTGCTTCAATGATAGTAGGAAACCTTGTTGCTGGAAAGAGAATTGCACAAGCCTCAGGGAGAGATGTTACCCAGCTGGAGGATAACGATCAGGCAAGAAAGGTAACACAAGCATCCTCGCAATATTAAACATTTGAATTGGTTTCTTCCAAGCAAGCAAAGAATAGGCATGGGATTCTGCTGAAACTAAGGGTGGGGCATTTTTAACAAACTTTACCATCTTTTTCAGTTCCTGTATTTAGCAGATGTTCTTCAGTGGCGAGCTCAGACAACTCCAGATCATCCCCTCTTCCTGTTGTTAAATTCCAAGGTGAGATGCAGGTCACATCTTATTTTGAGATCAAGATCAGCAAACTATTGTTTGGATTCTAAAAGAATGGTGTCTAGAATTCTTTTTCCTAGAATGCTTTAAGTTATTTTGATGTGGGATGTCGTGATTTTGAAGTGAACAGAAATCACTGCTACTTAGCAAGCAGCGTTAATTCTTCTACATCTGGAATTGTAGTCTGTATCTGGAATTCTATCATACATTCTGCATTTCTAGCTTAAGAACATTGTAGCAGCCGCTTTTCCCAATGAAAAACAATTTCTGTCATATTAATGGAAGTCACAATCTGTCCTTGACCCAGAGAATAAGAGTGAGAAGAGATTTGAGTTGGAGAATTTTTTAATGAGAAGACAGGGAAGCTAGGCACCAAGCCATGGCTTCACCAAAAGCAGGTCCTGCCGAACCAACCTTGTGGCTTTTTATGATGGCATAACTTTGTCAGTTATATATAACTCTCAGTGCACCCTCAGCAAGTTTGTGGATGACACCAAGCTGTGGGATGCAGGGGACAGAATGTCATCCTGAGGGACCTAGACAGGTTCAAGCAGTGAG
The DNA here is from genome assembly GCF_023343835.1 of Lagopus muta. NCBI lineage: Eukaryota > Metazoa > Chordata > Aves > Galliformes > Phasianidae > Lagopus > Lagopus muta. The sequence goes on along the minus strand of NC_064440.1, from coordinate 36,231,840 downwards.
CCCAGGAAAACTTTCTGAAGTTCAACAGTGCCAAATGCAATGTCTTGCACTTGGTTCATGGCACCCCCCACTATCAGTATAAGCTGGAAGTTGGAAAGCCTTCTGTAAAAGACTTGGGAGTACTGGTGGATGGCAGCTGAACATGAGCCAGCACTGTGCTCTCACAGCCTAGAAAGCCAACCATATCCTGGGCTGCATCAAAAGCAGTGCAGCCAGCAGGACAAGGGGGGGGATCTGCCCTTCTGTGCTGTGAGACCTCTCCTGGAGCACTGTGTCCAGATGGGGAGTCCTCAGTGCAGGAGAGACATGTACCTGTTGGAGCACCTGCAGAGGACGGTCACCAGAATGCTCCAAGGGATGGAACACCTTCCTATGAGGACTGGCTGTGAGAACTGGGGCTGTTCAGCATGGAGAAGAGGAGGAGCAGCCTTTCAAAGGGGGCTATAAGAAGTGGACAGAATCTTTAGCAGGGTCTGTTGTGATAGAACAAGAGGAAATGGTTTCACACTGAAAGAGGGGAGACTTAGACTGGATAGAAGGAAGAAGTTTTTTACAATAAGGGTGGTGAGGCACTGGAGCAGGTTGTCAGAGATGTGGTAGATGCCCTGTCCCTGTAGACATTCAAGGTCAAGCTGACCAGGCTCTCAGAAATCAGATGGAGCTGTAAATGTCTCTGTTCATTGCAGGGGGACTGGACTAAGAGACTTTTTAGGGTCCCTTTCAACTCAACTCTTGCTCTTTGACAAGTTTCGTTAGTAAAACTGAGCAGGGTGCCAATCCTGCAGCAGACTAGGCTTTGGATTTGACAGCTTAGGCTGAGGCACCTTGGACTTGAAACTTAATACTTACGTAACAGATATTTGCTGTGATAATCCTTGTCTGTGTGATGGGAGCTTTGATTCAATCTCTGTTTCCTTCTGGTGTGGTTGTTCCACCACTTTTTCTTGAGTCAAAGTTTCCTCTCACAAGCAGTTGTATATCCTAACCTTACAGCTTCGAGGGTAAGGCGCCATTTCCTAGACTGGGTGGCAAAAGGATCTATTCTGTATTCGTGCAGAAAGCTGGATTAAGCCTTTAGTAAACTCCATTGCATTTTGGGAATACCTCAGAAGAAGAAGAACTTAATTGCTTTTCATTTGAGGTTTTTGGCAAGTGCACACCTGCCTTCCTCTGTGTTCTAGAAGCTCTGTGGTTAACCAAGTTTTTGTGCTTGTTATTTATTATTTTGTTGTGAGTTTGGTTGAGGTTGGTGGTCCAGTTAAGTTGCATCAAAGCAGAAGTCTCTGGGCTCTGCTGTTTGCACAGTGTCTGAATGCTTAACAGAGACGTTCCTTTGGAGCAACGCCTCTGAAACTTGACTGTGTGGGCTCCTTTCTTCAGCCTCTTTTCCACACGAAAGAACAATAATATTTACAGTCATTACCAATCTGCCGAGAAGGCAACAGGACATGTGGAAACAGAATAAGAAGTTGCTGAATGAGGAGAAAGCACCATAGTCAGCATAGCACCGACAGGTTGAAAAATGTTTGATTGATAGCTTTCTCTAATCCATCCTCACACACCCTGAAATGAGACAAAGCTCATACAGTTCTTCACTTGCTGCTCAAACTTTGTTACTGTTGTTTTCTTCCTTGGACTTTAAACTTTAAACATTTGCAAGGTGTTATTTTTGTGATATCAAACAAGTTTAAAAATTGCTTTGCTGTCTGATGTCAAAATACTACATGTAAAGTTCTCTAAAATGGCAAAAGTTCATGTGACCAGCAGATTGGTTTGCAAAACACCAGGCATATTTTGACAGAGTCTTTAGATCCATTTGCAGTGTTGTTAAAATAGCTGCAATGAGAAGAAAATACAGTATCTGTAGCGTGTACTTTATTCAGTGTTGAAAATATTCCCTAAAGAGTTTCCTGATGTTGCCTCTGTTCTGTGCAGGGCACTGTAGCCAGCACTGCATCGTGCATGCAGTTGCACAAGAGAGCAGAGAGAGTGGCAGTTGCACTAATTGAGAAGGGACGACTGAATGTTGGTGACCATGTAGCCCTGGTTTATCCTCCAGGTAAGGCAATACAAAACAGCAAAAATCACAAGAAAATCAACAGCTCTTGCCAGGGCAGAGCCCTCCAACATCCATTTAATATTATGGTATACGGCAATGACTTAGTATTTCAAGGACAAGAATTCCTTTTCTGCTAATAAGCTGCTTCTCCAAATGGCAGGCTGAATTTACCAGACATTTCATCTAACCACTCTGGACGTCTGGACAGTGATGCAGTATTAGTTTGGTCAAGGTGTAAAATTCTGGAATAAAAATGTAAATGGAAAGTTAGATGAGTGGCATCAATGTTGATCTTTTTCATGAACACCTGTTCTTTTCTGGATGTCTGTCTCCAGACATGAAGTTTGGAGCTCAGACTTGCATTATTAGTGTGTATTTACAAGCATTCTTCAGGAAAAAGTAATATGCTGTGGAAGCCAAATGACTGCATATTTTGTAGTTATAATGTGAAAAAATGCTTTTTAAAAGAATCTGAGTCATCTGCAGTAACGATACCTTCTTACAGTACCTTGTTCTATTTTAGTATTTTGTTTATGCTACCTGTCCATGAAAATAAATTTCTGTAAATTCAAAGTTTGTAGATTTGAAGTACTTCCTGCTAACTGTCAAATGCAAACTGTTTTAACCTTACAGAATTGGGCAGGGCCAAAACCAGCCTATTAACATACCTTTGTGACAAGTACTTACACCTTAATTAAATTTCTCAGAGCATATTTTGATTTTGATGAAAGGATTTGGCCTTTTGTTCTGATGAAATTGCATTTGTTTCACAAATATTTTCTACAGGAGTAGACTTGATAGCAACTTTCTATGGCTGCTTGTATGCTGGCTGTGTACCTATCACTGTTCGCCCACCTCATCCACAGAATCTTGCTACCACTCTGCCCACTGTCAAAATGATCGTAGAGGTATGTATAAGACACTTCTGTTTTGATGCTTCTGGTGGCTGTATGTCAATTGGTGCAGGTAGTGACATTGCTAGGTAAGTTATTTTGCCACTGACGATGTAAAACAGGCTAGAAAAGAAAAATCAGTGTGCTGTGATTGGGACAAGAAGTACTTCTCTTTTTTAACTAATTGAAAATATTGTTTTCGTTGTTGTAACTTATACTGCTTTGCTTCTGCTGTTTTTCTTCGTGTATTCAGTTGTCTTCTTTGGATGGATATGAAACCACTGAGCATTAATTTGCTGAGTTTATGAATATTTTTAGTGCTTTTGTTTGTTTGGTTGGTTTACAGGTCAGTAAGTCTGCGTGTATACTCACCACACAAGTGATAACGAAACTGTTGAAATCCAAGGAAGCTGCAGCAGCTGTAGATATTAAGACATGGCCCACTATTTTGGATACAGGTACAGAATGTTTGCCCACTAGCTAACAGGAAATGTAAGTAGGTTGGAGACTTTTTTCTTCCATTAGCTGTCTAACTGAATGGATCTCTCTTGCATTGCATTGATGTAGCTGTCCAGAAACACTGGAAGCATTCAGTGTTAATGCTATAAATGCTATAATGATATGAAGATAACACTGTTGCCTTGTGGTCTCTTTACAAAATGATAATGTGGTACCTTCTCTTTTTATGTATTTTAAATAGATGATATGCCTAAAAAGAAGCTGGCTAATATTTTCAGACCTACATCTCCAGATATGTTGGCATATTTGGACTTCAGCGTGTCAACCACTGGTATATTAGCAGGAGTAAAGGTAAAGTACCTGAAAGGAGATAGCTATTTTAGTTTCCTTATGTATTGGCACACTTTGCATTTATTTTTCCTGCCAGAGAATAAATACAAAAATACGAGCAAGCCATTTTAGTGGTCAGAAGACTTTTGTGTGACATCAGCATTTCTTGATGCACTTTGGAAACATTCAGTCTTATCTGGTTCTGTGTGAGGAGTCATTGAGGAGACTGAGAGGAGGGTGTTTGCTCTGAAGTTCACAAATGTTTTCATTTGTGGTTTGTCACAGAGATGGTGATGTTATTTGACATCATTTGGCTTCATGGCAGATGTCACCAATTACCTGAAAACTTGGATTTGTATTTTTTTCCTATTTGAAAGACGCATTAAAAAATACCTTCCTGTTGCCACATCTCTACAGCAAACAGTTCTGTCAGTTATTAAACATGATGCTTTTTAATAAGAAAGTCCTATCAGAGAGTCTGGTTTCCCCTTACAGATGTCACACGCAGCTACAAGTGCCTTATGTCGCTCCATAAAGCTACAGTGTGAGCTGTACCCTTCACGTCAGATTGCCATCTGCCTTGACCCCTACTGCGGTTTGGGGTTTGCACTGTGGTGCTTGTGCAGGTATGATATTCGAATCATAGGTTTTGACACTTGTCCTCCACTTTCCCTTCCCTTCCCTCCCCTAGATGCCAAGCTAGTTACAGTGGGTGAGACTGACAGAGTAAGCTCAGTTAACTTTTTGTAGGTATTTCATAACAACACACGTTTTTTGGCCATTTAAGTAAGTCAGTTACTTTTGAGTAACTTCAGGTGTGCAGGTGTAATTAATCAAATACAAAATTCAAGGGGAAAACAGAAGGACTTTGTTGTCTATTTCACTTTGATTAAATAAATACTTTTAAATTCTCTGTGGACAAGCTGTGTCTTTTTACAAGAGAATTAAGGCATTGATTGCAGAATTGGTATTATACATTAATAAATACTGCTGAAGGAAGCAATTAGTATTTCTTAAAATGAATGGGAACTGACTTGACTTAGTCAGATAACTGCTCTAATGCAATAAGTCTTACACAGAAGCAAAGTTCTTTATTTTTCTGGTCTGTTAAAATATTCCACATACTTTAAGCAATCTAAAGGTTTAAGCATTAAACATCATTTAGCTGCCTCACTGAAAATGCAGAAACCGAATATGAAGGGTTATTTCATGAAAGAAGTTTACATTTACTGTAGTTAACCTGCTCCTTCCCTCTCTAATGCCCTGAAGTGGGAAGGAAGTGGACTGAAGGAATACAAAAACTTACCTGTGGTAGCATTTGATAATTTATGCTGTCAGTAAAATGAGGCAGGGTGGTAGGAGAAGAGAGCCCAGAGATGGGAGAAATAACATCTGTGTATGGATTTATAGAAATATTTTTAAGAAATGGAAGTTTATGAGTGAGATGCTCTCTATACAAGAGTTAATGTAATGCTTGTTTAATGCAAGTTGTTGCTTTGTTCTTAGCACCAATTCTGTGAGACTGTCCTGTTATGGAATGGTTTTATCTCTTTAAAGTGTTTAAATTAAAAAGAAAATGGTATAAAATAACATTTAAAAAAAACAAACCCAAACCCCACTGCACTCCCACTGCAAACATACATTGACTCTCCTTGGGAGAAATGATGATTCTGTCAAGCTGCTTGTTAAAAACAATTAGAGGTGCTATTATTTTTAAATATAAACTGTATTATTTATATAGAGAGGGGCGTTTCTAATATAAAATACATTTATATTAGAGGGGCATTTCTGATTTTCTTAATAGTAACTGATCTGAAAAACGTTTGGTAATTTGAGACTGTGTGGTCATGCATTTACTGTCTTGAAACGCCTAAATAATGTTAAGAAAAAAAATATTAAAAGGTGATGTGATTCTGAATATGACTTTCTGTCCACACACATTAGCTGATACCAAGTTAAGTATTTCACACAGACACTTCAAAATTGACAGACCAGTGGTAGAGGCTGGAAAATTCCAGTAAAAACTTGAGTAATGCAGTATATGTGCAGACGATGCATTTAACTCAAAGAAAAGCTGTAATTGTAATAATGTCTCAAAAAATGCTACCTTTTTAGTGGCAGTAGTTATATGAACATTTTCTGGCTTTGCTTGTTAGCATATCACTCACAAACTAAGATACCTTAGATTTCACTTGGCAGAAAAGTGCAAGATTTCTAGAAGGAAATGGAACGTGTGCAATTGGGCGGGAAGGTGGATGGGAAAGTGAATTGCCTGAATGCCTTGGAGGTGACCTACAGTGTTTTAAAACAATTGGTAGAGCAGTTGCACTTTTCTTACGATTAAATTCGGGTTTTTTTTATGCCTGCTTTGCTTTAGTTGGGAAACCCTGAAAGACTTCTTACTCCTTTCTAAGTTGCAGTTTTTCTGATAGGAGGAGGTTTGTTTGTGCTGTTTTCACACGATTCCTATGTGAAACCATCTAAGAAAAGTAACTTCAGCATTCTGGATTTTACTATTACTCTCAGTTTGAATATTACTGATGAAAGTGACAAATCCCCAGCTATGGTCTGCCAGGAAGGAGGCCAATTTTAAAGACAGGAGGTATTAGGTACTTCCAGTTGCAGCACTGCATGCCAGGTTTCCTGTTAACACCCTGCAGAAACACCTTTCCTAGCAAATCTCTCCTCCCACTCCACAGGCAGATTGAGGGAGCTGCTTTTGCTGGGGGGCAGCACGAGTGGCACATGCTGCCATCTAAGCAGCCTGTGCTGGGCAGTGGGCATTGTGGACAGGATGTGGGACAGTGAGGAGAGGCAGGGAGCGTGTTCCCCCCACGAGGAGGTGGGGCCATGGCTGCTCCCTCAGCTCTGAGCCCACAGGGGAGTGCACTGGGTAATGCTGAGTCATGGCCCCACTCAGCAATATCTGGCATGCAAGCTGCAGCAGCCCAGTGCTGCTTTTCTCCCTCACAAATTGGTAGAATCACAGAATGGCTTGAGTTGCAAGGGACCTGAAGGATCATCTAGTTCCAGCTATTATACAAGTAGCAGTGTAAAGATGGTGGCAGCATGCCAGCATCAAGCCTAGGGGACAGCACTGCAGCCATGGTCTGCAAGGGAAGCAGCTGTGGGAGGAAGCTCTGTGCAGAACACAAAGGCTAGTGGCATGGCACGTGTGTTCTTCCTCTCTCTTAACTACAGTTTACATATATAGAAAAGTTGCCTAAACGTCAAGGCATTGCCTGTAGTTCAGTGCAACCTGGCAAGACAGAAACACTGACCTTCAAATGTATGACTTAACTTCAACCCATTCATAGCCAATTGATCAGGTGAAAATCCAGTGAGATGCTTTCTGTGGAGATTAGCAGAAATTGAAATAGATACCAAGCTCTCAGTTTTAATGCAAAAACTTCCCTTTGGCTTTACATAATATTTCACTATTTATGGTGGCTTGAAGTTTTCATGTGCCTTTTTCTCCCTCTTCCTAGTGTATATTCGGGCCATCAGTCCATTCTTGTCCCTCCTCTGGAACTGGAGAGCAACGTGTCTCTGTGGCTGTCTGCTGTAAGCCAGTACAAAGTGCGTGTCACTTTCTGTTCTTACTCAGTGATGGAGATGTGCACCAAAGGGCTTGGGACACAGACTGATATGCTCCGAGTAAGTGAGTTTAACTGTTCAACACGCTGACATACCGATGCACGTATCTTAGAAGACCAAAAAAAACCAACAACAAAAAAGAGAAAATATAAACCCTTGCCCTCTGCCCACCCCCCCACTCCAGTCCTACACCTGGCAGGTCTCACCAGTTTTCAAGTCTCTTCACATCAAAGATATTGAATTTAAAAATTATGCAATCTTCTATAAGCTATAATTACATGCTTATACACTCATTTGTGTTTGAGGGAATGTCTTAACTGAGGTTTAATTTATTTGAGAAAGCACTTCTGCCTCTTCTGTAGGAGAGTTCCCATGGCTTTCGTAACTAAGGTGCTCAGGGCTTCTGCTGGGAATGTTTGGCAGCTTGTTATGTGCAAGAAAGTGATTATATTGTGCTTATTCTTAGTATACACAAACAAAAAAACAGTTGTCCTTTTGTCCTCCTGGACTTCACTGGGAGGAATCATGGCCCACAACCAGTTGTTACAAGTTCATGTTCATGCTGACCAGTACTTGTAATGTCTCAAGTGCTTTACCTGCATCTGGACTGTGCAGCACTTGAATCAGGCAGGTCTCTTGTGATCTTCACATGGTTTCCTGTCCAGCCCTAAGACAAAACACTATTTTGTTTTCTCAGCTCAAAACGATGAGTGGCTGTGTTGCAGCTATGTGACAGGAGTGGTTTGCATTTTGTCCATCTAATCCTGCCTCCAAATTGCTTGGCACAGTTATAGAAGATTGTTTTGGGTAGATGGAACCAAACTGAATGCAGTCCAAATCCATATTGTTTAACGAGTTCATGTCAGTTGGTACTTGAAAGTCAGTTCCACATATTTAAATGGCCTATTTCTAGAGAAGTGCTGATTTCAGATTTAAAATGTATTGTTTTCTGCATCCAGATGAAAGGAGTTAATCTGTCCTGTGTGCGAACATGTATGGTGGTTGCAGAGGAGAGACCAAGGATTGCATTAACACAGTCTTTCTCCAAATTATTCAAAGACCTGGGTCTCTCTGCTCGTGCAGTGAGCACCACGTTTGGATGCAGGGTCAATGTAGCAATTTGCTTACAGGTGAGATTAAACTGCTTATTCCTTACACTTGTACATGATATCTCTGGAAACGTTATGGGAAGTCATGTTCAGCTGTGCATATTCTTTTCCTAATGAACTGTATAAGCTACAACTCCATTGCTTGCTGGCTTCTTCACCAAGATGCTAAATAAGCCTTGAAGTTGAGGATTATGATAATTTCTCCTCTCTGTACTAATTGTCCGATTGACTTGACTTTCTGTATGGTGGATCAGCTTTGCAAAATTTCTTCCCTCCCTGCTGTGCAGGATCAGTACTAAAAATACACAACTTCTTGCTCATAAGTGTAGTAAATATTTAGAGGAACACAATTTCTGCTTTCATGTGATGCACATTTTGGCTGTTAAAAAGTAGCCAAAAGTTTACGTGTACTTAGAATTAAATGAAGATAGAGTTCCCCAAGTAAGAACTCTTATCTTACAGACCAAGGAAAGGCTGACAGATGTTTGTTTTGCTTTGGCTTTTAACTCTGAAATATCTAAAGTGAGCATTATCCACATGCATATGTGCATCTCAGCTCATGAGAGAGTTGGACTTTTTCCAGCTAAAGGTATAAAATTGGAAGCTCCAAGATGGAGAGTAGAGTTGTGTTATTACATATCCCTACTTCACAGACTGGAGACAATGGTTCAGTGTTCCAGACTCATCTTTGATAGCTTAGAGTTCAGCTGGTATTCAGGTGTCATTCATAACTGTTCACTTGGTTGTCATGCGTACTGCAGGAGGTATAATCTTTAGCATTTTCTAAATAACAAATTATAAAGAAATATGTCCAGAGGAATTTTATGAATTAGTAGAAAAAATGGGAAAAAAAAAGGGGGGGGGGGGGGGGGGAGGAGATATAGATGAAATTAAGAACTGCATGCAGAAAGGATTCTAAATTCCTTGAACAGAACATATCAGATGCCAGGGGTCAAAGCATAACTTTCTGAATGTCCTGTCTGAAAAAGAGTTTCTAAAAAAAAGCATTGTGGCTATTTGTTGTTCGGACTCTGCAGACTAAATAGAAAGAGATCACTGTAGGGCCAGTTAAGAGCTTCCTCTGCATTCCAGCTTGGAGGCATGTACCTATGAAACTGATCCAGGAGCAGCTTTCGGAATCTAAAAGACAGTTCTTTAAAAAAAGCAAAAAACAAAAAACAAAAGAGCCCTGTTGGCAGATAAAGAACAGCATTTGGTAATCACAAGCAGAGAACTGTGATTCTTCAGCCTCTTTTTATGGTAGAGCACTCTGCTTCTGCTTCATGCTGGTTGCTGGTTTGTTTTTTAAGTTTTTCCTGCAGAAGAATAATGCAGGAAAATCACAAGGAGTGTGGGGCTGCCAGGCATTTCAGCTTGCTCCTTATTTTATACTTTTGTATCTTTGTCTTTCATTCTTGGATGTTCTCTTAGTTTCTTTCCCCTCTTTTTCTTCTTATTCTAAAGTGATAACTGTACCAGATATTTTTCTATTGGTGAATTTGAATCAATAGATTGATAGCCAAAGTCGTTGGGTATTTGTACAAATTGGCTTGCAAATGAATAGGTAACACCTTCCAACTTCACTGGACTGGTATTTCTGCAGTTATTAGCACTGTTTAGATATGTTCAGGTGCAGGAGGGGTTAGTGATAAAACAGCAGGTGTTACGTATGCTCTGCCTGAAATTTCTCATTTATTTACCAGGACTGCATGTTTCCCAGTGAACCACTTTAAATGCCAGGCTCTTAAGTAACCTGAAAGGAAAATTTTCTCCTCATTCTAAAACAGTATGAGTTTTGTTTTCTGTCTTACTGTGTGTATCTTATGTCTCCAGTGCCTCTTTGTTTGTATTTTCTTTTTTCCCTTTCTCTCCTTTTCACACACTTTGATGGCCTCTGTTACTTCTGTTTGTGGTCCCACTGTCAGCCAAACAGGCTGGGCAAGCTGGCTGAACAGGTATAGTGATGCATGTATGTGCCTGTAACGTCCTAAAGTCAGTCTGGTCCAGTAGCATTACTCTGCGTAGAACGTGTCCTGTTGGAGGGAATTTTGATCCAGCTGTTTCCTTCTGAAGAAGTTCAGTGCGTGTTGTGTTTGTTGTTGTTATTTTTTCATAAAAACATGTGCAGCTGAAGCACATAACCTCATTCTCAAGTAATACTGAGATACAGCAAGGATTGGTGTTAATGAGTGATGTCTTCCTGAAGATAAAGACCGTTATCTGACAGTTTAGCAGTGCTGCAGCAGGTGAAGGGGATGGCGTTATAAAGACGTGGTTGCTGTTTCCCAACACCGTGCTCTGGAGCTGAGGACAAAGCAGCCTCATTTTAAAACACTTACAAAATGAGAAGCTATGTTGAATTTCCCTGCGCAGGGGAGAATAACCGCTGACCCCTGGGCTGCTTTTTAGATTAAATACACATTTCACAGTAGTTTCAAATTACCTTGAGGTTAAGCTATGATTGGAAGGGTGAGAGGGAACCCACTAACAAAAACAAGTTCCCTGTTCCCATGATGGGAAAAGGATTTGTTTTAGGAATCTGACCTCTCTTCAGAGTAGGTCAGAAGGTTTACCCCCTGGCTGCAGTAGATGTCTGCGTCTGTCCAGACTGTTACTTGAGGAATCTTGAGAAGACAGGGGGTAAAAGTGAGAGGTATGATTCACTTGAGTGTTTTTTTCTTCAAAGCTAACAAAACTTACATGAAGTAGAACAGCCATGCTTTAAGAGAGAGATTATGTCTGCGTGGGTTTATGCATATATAGTGTGTCTGCTGTTGTTGTTGCTCGTCTAAAGAGGAGATGCTTAACAAAATTTTGTAAACTTGAAGAGTTAGCTGTATAAATACATGCTTGGTCTATGTGTTCATTTACTGATTTCTTTGATAAATTTACTAATTTGTGTTCTAAAATGCATTTCTGTTGAACGCATTTCTGAAATGGAGACATAATTCCATTGAACATCAGTGTTTTCTGGCAGTCGCTCCAAAGGGGGAATATTTTTACTGTGTTTTTGGTAGATTAGGGCAGTACTTGATAAATGTCACTAAAGGGGGAGAGGATTTTGTGGATTTACTTGTCTGTGAAAATGAAAACAGAATTTTCTGGCTTATTTTCAATTTGTTACTTCCTTTGTATTCTTAGGGAACAGCAGGACCAGATCCAACAACAGTCTATGTAGATATGAGAGCACTTCGACATGACAGGTACGGATTGTGTTATGCTAAAACATTAACCATTAAATGATTGTAGAAAAGAAAAATCATCCATGTGGTAATAACCCTGGTTTGTTGAAATGTCCTTGGCAGCAGCTAATCCCTCATCACTGAATTAAAAGGAACCTCCATCCTAGCAAATCCTGTGTGTTAGAAGTGGTCTGGCATTTCCTCCACATCATCGCTTGTTTTGCTCTTCCTTTCTAGACCCCCATTGAAATGACTGACTGTTCAGGCTCTTTAGCTGTTACTTATGTAATAATACTGCCAGCAAAAGGTGACTTGCCAGCTGTCTGGTTAGTGACAGAACTGCAGGAAGAGTTGGCTGGCAGGATTAGAGGATGTTTCCTCGTGCAACTTGATGCTCGAAGCAGGGTAACCTTCAAGGCTTCATCAGGTTACTGAAGAGCAGGGCCAGTTCAGTTTGAAAAATCTCCAAGGATGAGGATCTGTCTATACTCTGTTCATACTCTTGTTCATGTCTTGAGGATGGCACCCAGATCTTGAGATGTATTTCTTACTCTTATTTCTCTTCTTATATCTTTTGTCCACAGAATCACAGAATCACAGAATCACCCGGGTTGGAAGGGACCCCAAGGATCATGTAGTTCCAACCCCCCTGCCTAGCAGGGCCACCAAACATACACATTCAGATCAGGTTGCCCAGGACCCCATCCAACCTGGCCTTAAACACGTCCAAGGACGGGGCATCCACAACCTCCCTGGGCAGCCCGTTCCAGGGCCCAACCACTCTCCTAGTAAAGAACTTCCCCCTAACATCCAACCTAAATCTTCCCTCCTTCAACTTAAAACCATTTCCCCTAGTCCTGCTGTTGTCAGCCCTTTTGAAGAGTTTACTCCCCTCCTGGGTGTAAGTTCCCTTCAGGTATTGATAGGCTGCAATGAGGTCAATGTCCCTGGCCTCTTCTGATAGCATACAACTCAGAGTAATCTGGCATCTGTAATTATCATTTAAATAATGAAAAAGTACCCCTAGCTTCCCCCCCAGACTTTTTTTTCTACAGGCCACCCATTCAGGCATCATCTGGAAACTTGCTGAGGATAAGCTCTATCAGTTCTAATCTGTAGTCATTATTTTTGTATTATCTTCATCTTTTAGTTAACTTTGTTCATATAACTGCTGGCAGTATCAAGTTCAGCCTGTAATTTTAATAGTGTTTGTACATCTATGTATTTGTTTCTGTACTTATTTTAACACTTATACATCAACAGTTGGTGTGTTGGCTTTAATTGTTTTCATATTGATAATGTTCAGTCAGTGATGTTAACTGGCAGCTTTTTTTTTTATGGTGTCTCTGTTTTTTGATGCTTAGATCTTAGCTGCTGAAGACGTCATCAACCTGATTTGGCATTTAAATGCAGTTCAGCCATAGTCTTAATGGTCCCCTTGTATAATTTAATTCTAGCTAGTAAGTGTTGCACTAGTGTAATATTGCAGAATTGATAGCAGCCTCTTCTCTTGTACACTCCTCTTACTGCACTCAGTTTTTTCTCCTACTGCAACTCTGCTATCGTAAGTGATGCTACTAATGGACTGGGTAACTTCATTCTCTTTAGGCTGCTTGCTCTTCACTTTCTGTAGTTACTACCAACACTGCTATGATTCAGTGTGGCAAGCAGAGGTCCCACAGAGCCCAATAAAGAAGATGAATGTGAAGTGCTGGTGGAACTGCAGCCTTAGAGTTTTGCTGGAATGAGTTACTCATCTCACTAGAGAGCTGAATTTCTGATTCTTAGAAGAAACGTCACACATAGGAATGCTGATAGTGAAGTATTGAAAACTGCTAAAAACTCTCAGCTGTTTTGTGCATAAGTGGCTGGCATCATTGTGGTTGTGTCAGTGCAGGATAGGACAACGCTGGATATACTGAAACGTCTGTTTTCCTTCTATTTAAGTTAATGGATCTTTCTACAAATGCATTTTTTTATTTTCTCAGGGTACGTTTGGTAGAGAGAGGTTCTCCACACAGTTTACCACTTATGGAGTCTGGGAAGGTGAGAGTCAAAGCAATCTTCTTTCCTCACTACCCTTCTCTAGGTGGTGAACTGCTTCTCTGAGTACAGAATCTGTGCAATGATAGGCTGAATATGCTTCATTAATCACAGTATATCTAGGAGAGGCACTGGAGAGAGCATAGAATGAACAAGAGTTAAAATAAAGCAAGGCTTGAAAGTGAAGTAATATGGTATGTTGCTTGCTGTGGCTGAGAAGATCACAGACCTTTTCATGGAAAGCATTTTTCAGGCATGAAAGATCTGCAGCTAAATACAAGCTGCAAAAATAGGTTAAAAGATGAAACAACTGAAAAGAGATGATTGATACCTATGGAAGAAAGAACTGCACAGACAGTTGACTTCTGTGGCTCTTCATTATTAACTTACCTTTCTTTTGATGAATTCAACTTTTGTTAACTTCAGTTTTAAACATTTGTTTCCTGCTGAAGATCCTTCCAGGGGTAAAAGTCATCATAGCACACACAGAAACGAAGGGGCCTCTGGGAGACTCACATTTAGGAGAGGTAAGTTGTGATACGTTGTGCTTTGTTTATCAGCAGTGATTTATATCATATTTGATAAATGCATGTCTTATTTGGACTGCCAAAGACACCTTAATGTGGCAAGGAAATGAACTGAGCAGAGAGCTGGAACTTGATATGCTTCTGTGAATATCCACATGGCTTTCTCCCTCTTCTGCAAAAATGTTACATGCTGGGACCAGATGATATTAGCTAACTGGTTTGTGTCTGATTGGTAGCTACAGGAGGCAGTGGATACCTCGTTATCATTATAGCTCTGCCAGTGGATAGTAGCGATGAGGCTTGCTGCTTGGTTTCATCAGTTTTCATATACATTTGGATTTGTGTGTACTAAGATACCAATCTTCTAAGAGATGATTGCAGGTTAACAGGTGTCCCTTTCCAGTATGTCAAATGCCAAGTTCATTTTTCATCTTTACCTTCTCCAATGACATGCATATAAAACTCATTTTTACTCCATTTTTTTTGTGGTAATTTTCTATGAAGCAGAAATTAATTAATAAGGCAACATCCTGACATTTAAATCAAAAATGAAGCTGCTTGAGTCTGGCAAAACAACCTCTGTTAATTTTGGAATAGCTCCCCTACATTCATGGGTTTTTAATCCTGTAGATATGGGTGAGCAGCCCGCACAATGCTGCTGGTTACTACACAGTGTATGGAGAAGAAGCGCTGCACGCCGACCACTTCACTGCGCGCCTGAGTTTCGGAGACACTCAGACCTTATGGGCACGGACTGGGTACCTGGGCTTCCTGCGCAGAACTGAGCTGACTGATGCTAGTGGAGGTGAGAAAGAGCAAATGGACTTACAGAAGCCTGTTGGCTCCTTCCCGGAGAAGCTGAGCTAGCTAAGCTGTCCCGCAGGTTCATTCTGATCTCCAAAAGAGAGTAGTGCTGAATATGACAAGAATTCTTACTCTGCATATATTTGTTGATTATAATGATACCAGGTAATCATGCAAAGTGAGGCATTCATAATGCCCTACTGATTTAGAAAGCAGGATCTTCATTTATTTTCACTCAGCCAAAGTAATATGGGCACATTTAATAGCAGCATGAGAGTCTTTCTACTTAATTTTTCTCTGAACCTCCTTCCCTACAGACAGAATTTGCTATTTCAGTGCTAATCCAGAGAATACTAATCATGCTAATTCATTCAGCAGCTTTAGTACATGCACAAATACCAGCCATTTCCCAGCCTTAGTGAAATAAGAGGTCTGGAAGAGTAACCTCCACACAATTTTTCCAGTATAGAAAGTAAGGTGTTCACTTAGCCTTTTTTTTCCAGTTTAAACCACAGTGTCTAATTTTGAGAGAAGTACACAAGTAGAAGAAAAACTGCTCTATTTTCTTCTTAAACAAAATTTCTTCTGATTATCGGGCATTAAAAAGAGGCAGTATTTAAACATCTTAAGAAAAAGAGCATCAACATCAGTAGTGTCCGTCCCACTCATCGATCACTGGATACGTAGCTGTAGGGTTCACAGACACCATGTACACTTCCTGTAATCACTCATGGTAGAAGACAGAATAATAGGTTTTTCCCCTTATGAGCAGAGATGTCTGTCTGGGCTGCCACGTGCATTGCCCTCCTCCGCTGTATGAGGGAGAAATGGTGATCAGGGAAGGCAATTTATTGAAGGCTCCGACTTTGGCCGAGGAGCTGCCCCGTCCTTTGCAATGGATACCAGGTTAGGGTTCAGAGCCCGTGATGTAGCTCTGTTATATCAGCCAGTAAGAAAAGGTCATTGTCCCATCCACTGTTCAGTCTCCCTGGGGTTCTTGAGTACAGAAGAGGTGTTGGTCTGACGAGAGAAGTCTCTGCAGCTCAGTAAATTCATTTCCTGTAGAGCACATTGAAGGGACATGGTCTCAAAATATGAGTGAAAGCTGACGTGTGGAGTAGATCTGGGTCCCTGAAATGGCTTCACTGTGTTATCTTCTCATTCCAAGCTGGTAGGTCTTGTTAAAAACCTTTAAAACAAGGTGCTGTAAGCTTTCCTTGCTTTCTTCCCTCTCAGTTCTCCTAGGGTAGTTATTTGAGCTCCTCCTGGGCACATTGTATTAATGCTTCAGTCTGCTTCCCAACGGCATACTGAGAGAGAATAGTTCCTCTGTCACTATTCAAAGTGAAATGGCTCCCTCTTCTTGAGAAAGCTAGTCATGGACAGAAATGGGAGTCTGCAAGCAGACATTCAAAAAGAACAAGAAATTGAGGTGGTAAGGCTGCCTTACTACTGCACCATTTTGTGTTTTGTAGCTTCCTGAAAAATCATGTGTCAGAGATATTCTAGCTGTGAAACAATGTCAGTTGTCCTTAAATTTGTTAGCATTTGAGGGACCAGCTGTCATAAATTAACACATTGTCAGTAAGTATGCACGAAATATAGGGCTGCTTCCCAGCATGCTTTCTTAGTTACATGATTGAGCAGAATTCCAAAATAAGCACAGAGAATTTAAACTGAACACAGTTACAGAATGAACATAGCAGTATGTAGAGTATGTTCCATATTAATCCTCAGAGGGCTATGATTAAGAAATGGATAGGGTTGTTCTCTGCATTAACTTGAGCTGAGAACATTGATAGCATAGAACAAGGGGAAAATTATAGGGGGAAATGAAAGGAGGAGAGAAGTTCTTTGGTAAGAATATTGGAACAAAAGGAACAATGGATTTTGATTATTTTTACGAACAGAGATTACATTATGTAAGAAAGAGGCAGAACTAGATGACCCAGAAATTCTTTTTAGTCTATTTTCTCTTGCTGAAAGTCAATGGACAGAAGTGCTAAATGACTTTGCAGTCCTCTTCTTTCCAAATAATAGAGCCCAAGGCATTTAACACTCTTGCTCCTAGGAAGCACCAAGAATGTCTTAGAACATTCTGATGTTCTTCTGATCTGCTGACATTTTCAATGTCTGTGCTCTATTGCAGAAAGGCATGATGCCCTGTATGTAGTGGGTTCTTTGGATGAAACACTGGAGCTCAGAGGAATGAGGTACCACCCCATTGATATAGAGACCTCTGTAATAAGAGCACATAAGAGCATTGCAGAATGGTAAGAGACACAGTTATTTTTCTGTATCCTTTTATATCCTCCAGAGCAGGAGTCAATTTTTGCAGGACAGCGTGCCAGACTGAGAACTTGCAGAGTGAGCTCACCAAAACCTTGCTCAGAAAAAAGAGCAGTGAGAGAAACTAATCGATATAACACCCCTCCTACTCCGCTCAAATAAATAAATAAGCCCACACCTTTATCACAGTTTAAACATAATAGCCTGAAAGATGAAGAGATCCTTGTGAATGGGAACGCTTCATGTTGGATTGTTGACTTCTCTGGTGGTTGGATCTTGTAAATACATTCTCATTTCATACACCATTTGGCTGTAGGTCTTATTCAGTCCCGAAGGAGACTGAAGGCTTTGTCTTCCCTTTAATAATACGTAGATATGTGTAAAAGTACATTAATGGTAAGCATGCACATACCAAATGTGAAATTTTAATGGTTCCTGTGTTTTGTACAGAGATGATAGAAAAACAGTGGGCATAGAATATCCCAAGGAGTTACAGCCTTGATATCTCTTGATTTATACATATTTTCTTCTTACGGCATGGATTTTTCCCATTAATTATACCGTTGAAGTCCATACATTAATTATTTGCAGTGAGTCTGTTTTTGAGAGCTTCCTTTGAGTGAGGTTTGTTGGTTTGTTTTGTTTTTCTCAACATTAACATTTTTATTATGCCAACAGCGCTGTATTTACATGGACCAATTTGCTTGTGGTGGTTGTGGAGTTAGAAGGCTCAGAACAAGAAGCCTTGGACCTGGTTGCACTGGTAACAAACGTGGTTCTGGAGGAGCATTATCTGATAGTAGGTGTTGTAGTCATCGTGGACCCAGGAGTTATTCCTATCAATTCCCGTGGTGAAAAACAACGAATGCACTTGAGAGACGGATTTTTAGCTGACCAGTTGGATCCTATTTATGTTGCCTACAACATGTGAAAGAAAGGAAATGGCATCAAGGCTAAAGCACCAAAATGTAGATACTGTCTGAATAGCATTTGAATTGATATGTTATGTTTTTAAAACCGTTGAAGAACTTAGAAAAATGGAGATATTAATCTTCACAGACCTTCATCTCTCAGATTGTGTTTGCTTTCGTAAATCCATTATAACAGTTATTGCTGTATTAGAATTTACTGGAATTCTTGAAGGAAGCTTATTAGAACTGTCATGGACCAATTTTTTTGTTGGTTTTGGTTTTTTTTTACAATAATTGTGAATGTCAGTACTTGATGCACTGCATAAAAGGACATAAGGCAGGGTGGGGAGCAAACACCAGCTGTGACTCTTGGAAATAATAGGGAAAGTTGTTAGTAACCAGTTTGAGTTACCCCTACAT
This sequence comes from Lagopus muta, assembly GCF_023343835.1. Classification (NCBI taxonomy): domain Eukaryota; kingdom Metazoa; phylum Chordata; class Aves; order Galliformes; family Phasianidae; genus Lagopus; species Lagopus muta. Next base: position 36,213,217 of record NC_064440.1, on the reverse strand, counting down.
GTGATTGTTTGCAATATATTGGCAGTATCTGGGTTGGGGCATAACTTTTAAGACTGCACACATCTTTAACATTTTCTCTACTGTACTGAAAGGAATTTTGCACATATCTGAGGTTTAAAAATGCAGCCTTTGTATTTTAAATCACTGACTCATCCTTATTCAGAACAAATTCATTCCAGTCTCGGATTCAATGTAACAATTATGCTGCTGCTCAGCTTTTTTGTACCAAGCAAAAACAAATACTGCATCTGTAACAAGGTTACTTAGTGTGCCATGCTGAACTCTGTAATGCTATAAACTTTATAATAAAATATTAAATTAATACTCAACTGTTTGATGCGGGAGCGTTCACTGCTCTTGCTCTCATAACTTCATGTTAAAGTTACCTGTTTTAATAGCTCTAGCTGTTAATTACTGCCCTGCATAACACCAAGTCTTTAAAAACTCATTCCAAAGCCAATAGTCTGAATCGTTTGTAGAAATGTTTACAAAGCATGACCTTGCAATGTGGTTTCCATTAATATCCTTTGCTGAAATGTACAATGGTGATTCTTTTTTCCACCGTGAAAAGAATACTCAGTGTTAGTTAGGTGGATCTTTTTGGTTACAATTCATCTTTTTAGTTGTATTTAGGCAGACGTTTTGCTCCAGCTGCAACAGCCAGGTGGCATAGACACACTTGGCTAAAAAAGGCTTTGAAGTTTCTGCCTGATCTAGTACTGCAGTGAACCTAACTCAGAAAGAGAATGTGAAATTATTCAAATACTTGCTGCATTTAAGGGTAAGAACGAGAGTAGCAAATAATTATTTTTATAAAGTTAATAAAGTTTGAGCTCCGTTAATTTTTTTTTTTTAATATAATGCGCGAGTTTGGCAAAAGAGCCAGGTTTTTCTGCAAGGCAATTCTGCCTGGATCAGTGCCTAAGAAAGATGGATGTTAGTCTCCTGATAAGAGAACATCTAATGAGTCTGACGAATGAACAGTAAATCTCCAACGGAAAGCTTTCATATACAGTAGTTCTTTGCCCTCGTGATGTTTGACTGTGGTGTATAATACAGCTGCATATGATGACTGTAATTATGTACAGAACCTGTGTAACTTATTGTCTAAGTACAGCAACCTTTAGCAGTGAGCAATCCCTGTGACACAACAGCTGGCAAAGAGGAAGAACTACTTAACCCCAATTTTAATGTCGTAGTTTTTTAGCAGATAAAGCATTGTAAGATTTTTGTATTGATATGGTTGACAGTGAGACAAGTTGCCTTGTAAGATTTAAAACAAAAGCACATTAAACATTTCAAAACAGCTCTTGAACATCTGACTTTATGAATGTTGGTTGCTGGATGAAAAACTAATTTCTTTACAGTACACAGTGTTCACTTATATTTTGTGCAGTTCAGTGCTTTAATGCCCTGGTGGTTACGGTACAGTGGGTAAGGCCAGGTAAATGTTCTGGTTGCAACATCTGTTAGAGGGAATAAACTGAAGTCAGATCGCTCTCTGAAATGCTGCCACTTTCTTCTGAAGTGTATTTTTCAGCTTGAGGGAGCAAAAATAGGCTTCCACATCCTTTAGAGCATCAGGAGGGAAGAGTACACTGCAGCCTCGTTAATGGATTCTCATGTGAGCATGTACCGGTCTGTCTAGATGGTGTAGATGGTGTTCCTTCTGCTGGAGATCAGCTGCAACGCTCAGCTTGGTGTCATCAGCAAACTTTGTGAAGGTACACTCAATCCCACTTCTTTGCTGCTGTTAAAGAGCAGTGGTCCCAAGACCAATCCTGGGGGACACCAACTGTGACCAGCCTCTATGCAGACAGAGCTGTTGACAACAATTCTCTGGCTACAAACATCCAATTCTTTATCCACTGAATAGTCCAGCCTTCAAATCCTCCAATGTAGAGATAAGGCTGTGGTGAGGGACCACACAAAAGGCCTTGCACAAGTCCAGGTAGACAGCATAGGTTGCCTTGCCTTTGTCCACCGAAGCCATCACTCCATCATAGAAGGCCACCAGATGGTTCAGGCATGATCTGCCCTTGTTGAAGACACAATGGCTGTCTCTGATCACCTCTGCGTCTTGCATGTGTCTTAACATCTCTTCCAGGAATATCTTCCATGATCTTCCCAGATAAGGCACAAAGGTGAGGCTCATCAACCTGTAGTTCCCTGGGTCTTCCTTTCCTGAGAATGGAAGTGATGTTTCTCTTTTTCCAGTCACTGGGAACTTCACCTAACAGCCATGATTTTTTTAATATGATGAAGAGCAACTTGCCAACCACATCAGGCAGTTCCTTCAGAACACTGGGATGCGTGTCATCTGTCCCAATTTGAATATTCCAGAGTGAAAAGTAATGGCATCATTTTGAATTAGGAAAATATAACTTAGTAGAACCACAATATAGTGCATATGCACCAAAGCTGCCCCTTGCTGTCACTTCTCTTGTGTTGAAAGTTTGAGTCTGTTAAATATTTCAGCCCCCTCCTGCTGTGTTTTCTCCTTCTGCTTCACTTTTAGTATTGCTGGCAAGTAGTTCATATTTCAAAAGGGTGCTTAACATGAAGAAACTATCTGTTGGTGCCCTTTCTGGTGGGAAATCCCTTTGTATCCTCTTCTGTAAGGTGTCAGAAACATCCTGTGTGCACAGCTAGTATCACACTGGGCTTTCATGCTCACGGTGCCTCCACACAGCTCCTTGTTAACAAACTACCCTTTCCACGGAGAGTCACTCCATCAGTGATGAATGTGGAGCTTTTGAGTCCTGCTGGGCTTGGTGCTATGTCAGATCAATCTAATCAGTGCTAGCTTCAAAAACTGCCAGTGAGGTAGTGCAACTGGACACACCTCAGGTATCCAGCAGGCTGGCCTGTTTACATTGGCAGGGATGGGGGCATAACAAAATAAAAATAAATGTGTTGGTCTGTCACATCAATTACCAGATGAATGACCTGTCACTGCCAGAGCTGTTTTTCTGCAGATCTGTTGCAGCCAGGTCTGGCACTTCTAAGTATCTCGCCTGGTCCGGATGGATGTTAGTGGATTGTGTGGATCCTTGGAGCCTCCTTCAGCCCTGCTGTGATGTCTGCCTTCTGCAGTTCTGACAACCCTCCCCATCAGCCACAAACCTGAGGCATCTTCTGTGCTGCATACAGTGGATGCAGGAGCAGAGCTGTGCAGACCGGGTGGTGCTGAGGCCCGTGCCTGTGCAGTCTGTTTCTTTGCTTCAGAAGAGCTCTGCTTTACTCTGCAGGAGAGGTGTGCTGCACTGATAACTACCAGGGGACCTAACTTGAAGGAAGATACGCCATTTTCCTCCTCTCTGACAAGAAGTACCAGTTTCTTCTTGTGCAAGGTGAGTCCCCTGTGCATTTCCAGCAGTGGTGGATCATTCTAACTGCCAGAAATGTGTGTGGAGACGTATAGTTTCACTCCTGCTCTTGCTCTCATTGTTGGCCAGGGACAAGGCAGCCTGCTCTGAGATGCGCTGCAGTTCTCAGCTACGACAGTGCTGTACTGAGCCACTGAATGGACTGTCTTAGGGAAGGGCTCCTCATCCATATGCCACACTGGCAACCCTCACAAAAAGGTGGGTGCCAGAGCCTCACCTGCAAAGCCTTCTGCTGGAGCGTGAGACCCCTCTGATGAACTTGGGTTCAGGCTTAAGACAGGGTTGTGAGTGTTAAAGCTGGTAAAGCTGCCCTCACCGTGGGATGCTCTAGGACAGTCAGTCCTCATCCATTGTCCCCTCACGTCCTCAGGTCCATCTGTACAAGTGGTGGACATGACTGAAAGTGAGCAGTACAAGGAAATGATGTCAGGCACGTAATGGAAGTAACTTGGATGCGCACTACCTTAGGATAGCAAAACCTTTTCAGTTCTTGATGGAGCACAAGATACTGTCTTTCTCGTATGCATGTCTCTGCTTGACCATCCTCTGCCACTGCTTGGGGAGGCAAATTAGAATAATAAGATGATCCCTGTCAAAAACTAGGTTATTTTGTTCACTGAATCATTACAAAGTAAAAACAACATAATCCACAGCCCTCTTTACTGTGAATTTGTAGTGGAGATGCTGCTGTGTTGTTCCTAGCCATGAATGCCCCACTCACAGTCATGCCTGATCCAGATGGCAAATGCAGACTGATAGAAGACAGGAGCTGAAAGAGAACCCTAGGCAAATGAACCTGCTGCCAGTGTGAACTGCAGTGGTGCTCCGAGGCTGTATTCCTCAACCTTTGACAACTCAGGGCAAGCACAAGGTGTACAAAGCCTGGGAATAAAAGGACGCATTTTTCACCAGAGCCCAATTAATGACCCAAAGACCAGACCAACATTTTATTCTCATTGTTTCCACACGCTCTGAAGGCTGCAGCTGATCACGTATGGATTTTCCCCTTCCTTCTGGCTGAGCCTGTAGAGCTTGCCAATGCATGCCTTAGGCCCAGCCCAGGAGCCTCCTATGCTTTCACTTCCAGTTCTGCAGACAGCTACAAGCAGGAGGATTCATAGACAGGAGAAAAGCCTGAGCTGTTACATGGTTATGCTTTGCCTTTCAAGCCAGGAGTGTCTCAAGCAGGCAAGGACTGCATGGGCTCTGCTAAGTCTCCAGGGTTAGTAGCACGCACAGGGCAGTCAGAGCCCACAGAGGTCACAGGAGTCTTTCAGTGTAGCCCAATGGGCTCAGAGCCAGGCTTCTCTAGCCAGCCTCTCTGCATCACTCCCTGCCTCAACCCTTGAATTTTCCTTCTCCCTTTGCCAGCAACCTCGGGTTGCAGCAGCCACCTGCTTCCAGCCCCCTGCCTGTCCCTTGCATGCAGCAGCAGGGAGTGAGCTTGCGATGAGGCATTCATACACACAGCATCCCAGGTGGGCACTGTCCAAGAGGCTTTCCCAAGATGCATGGGCATTTCAGCTCACAAAGCTGCAGAGTTTAATAAGCTGCTTAAGTAGCACAAGCTTAACTTCACGGAGCTCCCAAGTGCATCCAGTCTTTTCCCAAGAGGAGTGGTGCTGCTTTGCATCTCTCCAGCGTGAGTGGGAGCTGCTCAACTGCTTCTCACCAGCTCACTCATGCTCAAAGAACTCATGGCAAGCAGAGGTAACCATGGCAATGAAGGCCACAAACTCCTGGAAGTCGCACTCTGCATCCCCATCACTGTCCAGTGCCTCCATGACTTTGTCCACAGTCTCTTGGTCTTTGATCTCCTGAAAGAAAAGAAACAGGTGTAAGCAGCATCTGCTTAACAGCAGCCCTACCAGGGCACCTTGAGGCCCACAGAGTAAGGCTATCACCCTCCCAGGGAAGGAAATTTCCCTAGTGTACAACCCAAGCCTCCAGCCCTGACACAGGCTTTGTCCAGCCACCACCTGCTCCTGGGGAGCTGGAGCCTGAGCCCAGGTGTGCTATGTAGGAAGCAATACTCACACCAAGGAAATGGGTTAATTCATTGTTAATGAGCTCCTTCAGCTCCGATTTCTTCAGCTTATGCTTGTCTCCTTCCTTCCCAGAGTACTGGTGGAAAGCATCGATGATGGCGATCATGGCCTTCTCCAGCTCAGACATGGTCACAGCACAGTCCTGAGGTCACAGGGAGGCAATGGGCACATCAACAGGGTTAGGCTGCAGTGATGCCTTCTGCTTGGTGAGCACCAGTACCCTGGGGCACCCTCCCACCCAACAGCGGTGCAGACAAGCTCTGCTAGCAGCTCTCACTTTGGGAAAGATCCCAGGATCTGTGGTTCTAAGAGGCCTTGGCTCTGTGAGTGCTCCAGATGAGCTGCAGCACAAGGAGTGGTGGCAGTGGGACAGGTGCATTCCCTGGAACCGACAGGCGTTGTGTGTAGAGTGTAGGACAGAAAACTGGAAGGAGACAGGTGGCAAAACCCTGGAGGCTTCCTGCATTTCCTATAAGTGCTGAGCTAGCTGACGAGTGGGGCAGGGTCATCTGCTAAGCTTGTGTTGCCAGTGCTTTTGGGAAACCTGCATAGCAGAAATGGGCTGTGGGAAGCACAGAGCACCAGTCTGTGCCTGGGATGGGGCTTGAGCTCTGGCTCAGAGCTGCCATGCAGCTCCAGGCCGTGGAACTGCTACTCCTCTCCCAAGTCTCACTGTAGTTGGGCTGCACCTCAGCCCTGCTGCCTGGCACTCCCTATGGGAAAGAAATCCACTTTTGGATGACCCAAACCCTCAAGCCCCACTAATCAAAACGCAGCAGGAACTGGACTATCCTTGTGCTACGTTCTCAGCTGATGAAACTCGCACTTAATCATGAATGTTGTCACCTCACCTATTCTCTTTTTTTCCTACTGCTCAATCCACTGCTCTACCTATTGGGATAGGAACAGGTGAGGGTGGGGTGGAGGGAGGCACTTCAGAAAGGCTTTGCTTTCCCTTCCATTTCAGGTGCCCTTGCCTCTGTCTTTCTTGCCTGCAGGCCCATTTCCAAATGAATAGTCAGGGGGAAGTGAGCAGGATTCGATTTTGATAGGTGCCAATAGGAGAAAACAAGGGCAACTCCTCTGCCTTTCTTCCTCACGCATACGACCTGGAGACCAGTTCAGGACTACCAGTAACCGCAGCTTTTCCTGGAGATCTCACAAAAAGCCAGACCAAATACAACCTGACAGGGAGGGATACAAGTGCATCTCCCCAGAAGCTGCTGAATGCACTGACGCTGGGGTTAAAAAACCCAACAGTTTGGTGGCCGGTCCTCGTTTAATTCATTCCGCGCGGGTAAATATCTGCCACGTCATCTCAGCTCTCCACCGGCCTCTGCAGTGAGTAAAGAGCTCAGCTACGGAGCAGCCCCGCCCGCCCGTCGCCGGTTCCCCGTCCCCCATCCCCGAGCCCTCTCCCCTCTCACCTCCCTTGGCGATGCCCAGCGCTGCGGCTGCAGCCCGGCGGCAGACGGCCTTCTTATGCCTGTGGGCGTGGAGCCTCACCCGTGCCGCAGCGCCCGGCGCCAATGGCAAAGGGAGGCCGGGGCGTCCGGCAACGGGCTGAGCGGTGCGCAGAGGCACACAGACCTGCACTGACCCGCTGCCGACCCACGGCGGCCGTGGGAGCCGCTGCAGAGAAAGCCGCCGTTGGGGGGAACCAAACCCCGGGCGTTCAGCAGCGCGGTGCCGGTGCGTGGCCGTGCCGCAGTTCCGCCCGCACGGAGGCATTGAGCAGCAAGCAGCGGCGCTGCACGGCGATCCCACCCGTGGGCCGGGGGCTCCGCAGAGCCCGGGGGCCGCGCGGCCGCTCCGTTCCGTGCGCGTAACCGAGGGGACGGCGCCCGTCGCGGGCCGTGCCCTCGCGGAGCGGCTGCCCGTGTGCCGGGGCAGCCCCCGTAACGCCGACGCTCCGTCCGTCTCCTCGCGCCCGGACGAGCAGCGGCAGTGCCCTGCGGTGCGCACGGCCGGCACGGCGCGGAGACCCTTCGCCACACACAAAGACCACAGAGCCACCGAGAGGACTTTTTTATTGCCGACCTCAACCCGAGCCCGAGCTGCTGTTTCGGCAGAGGTGCTGCCACACGTGGCGGGTGGGAGACCCCGGCGGCAGCGTGGCTACCGGGTAGCCGAGGGACGAAGACGGACCCGTGCCATGGACGGCTGCCGACGGGGCTCAGCGCCTAGTGGGGGTGGCCGTGCGGGTGGCCGTGCGGGCCCGGCGGAGGCGGATGGGGGCCCGGCAGGTGCAGATGGGGGCGCGGCAGGTGGGGGCCGTGTGGGTGATGATGCCCTGGAGGACCGTGCGGTGGACCTCCGTGCCCGGGCCCTCCGTGCGGCGGCGGCGGCCCTCCGTGCGGCCCTGCAGGAAGAGGTGCGCGTCAGGGCTGCGGAACGGCCACGCGGCTCTGCTGGAGCTGTAGTGCCCCGGCTGCCGGGGGAGGCTCCTGGCCCCCGGCATGACCGGGCTTGCGGCTTGCGGGCGGCGGCAGGGGACGTGGGCAGGGAGCGGCCTGGCAGCGCAGGCACCCCCAGGGCTGCCCAAGCCCTACCCACGGGCACTTACCTGGGTGTGGGGCTGACATCTCACAGCACAGACCTGCAAGGGAAGCAGGGACCGTGCTGTCAGTGCTGCCCGCCGTGCACGGTCGTCGTGCCTGGCATCCCCGTGGTCCCAGGCCTCCAGCCCAGCCGTGGCCCCGTGTGCCCGGGTACGAGGAGTGCCACCCACACGTGTCCCACACGCGTCCCCACGGACATCCCGACCCATCTGGGCACCCCGGGAGCAGCCACCCTCACCTCTGTGCTCCCGGCACAGCTCAGGCTCGTGCTTTCCCTCGCTGATGCCGAGAACCCAACCCTGCTTAACGCACCCCCTCCGGGCGGCGAGGAACAGCCGAGCCCCGCGCCCAGCCCGCGTCCTCGGCGCCGCGCGGCTCCAGGACTCCGTGCCCCGCCACAGCCCACCCTGCTGCCCCGCTGGCCTCTGCCGCTCAACACCTACAGAACCGACAGCACAGCAAACCCAGCGTCGTCCTCGCGCAGCACACAGGCTGTCGAGGCCGACCTCGGGCACCGCTTATATGTAGGGCCCTGCCGTGCCACGGGCGGCGCCGGCCCATAAACACGGCGATGGTTTTATGGGTGCCATCACCATGGGGACGCCCAACAGACAGTCGGCGCACCCAGCGCAGGGCACAAAGGTCTGCAGCCATCGCCGGGCGCGGTGGGGATGGGTGGTGGCTCCTCCGCCGGCACCGCCTGATCCCTGGGGTCAGGGTGAGGGTGGGTCAGACGCAGCGCATCCGGCAGGAAAAGGGGCCACGGACAGGTTCCTTCACACCCACTGTGCAAACCGTTGGTGGATGCAGCTGTGTGGCCGGGGATGCTCTACTGGCTTTTGTCATCTGATGCATGGGGTGCATGGCTGCTTGGTGCCCTCTCCTTTGGATCTGGCAACAGTTTCCTCCTGTTGACTTTCAGGGCGATCCAGGTTCCTTTGTGCTGCGCGGTGACACTTGAACAAATCAGATGGGGCAAAGTTTAGGCCAAAAAGCCCAGCCCACACTCCTGGCCATAAATTCTCGTGGTTGACATCCAGCACTGATGTGTTGGATGGAGGCATGGGTAGTGAGAAGGGCCAGGGCCATTGGGTTGTAAAAGATGGTCCCAGCATGACACTGCCTTGCATCACAAGCTGGAAACATGCCTGTTAGTTAGCAGGGTTAGTCATGGGCACCTTCATCCTTGGCCCTGTCCCACCTCTGCAGGCAGCTTCCGGTGGCTGCCTTGCTCCTTGTGCACGTCCTTGTACATGGTCCTTGGCCAGCATGCAACAGCCTCCACCCCTCACTCCCCCCACAGGAGTCCTCTCCAGCCCCACCTTTGAATAGTCCTTGAATAGTTCTTGAGGCCTGTGCAGAGGTGTCAGGCTGTGCTAGGCTGGGAGCTGGTGCTCACCCATGTCAGTGACGTGCAAAGTGCTGCCAATTCTTTCATTTTGAAATTCATGGCCCTGATCTTTTAAGGGAGACTGTGACCTCAGGACACTTTTCCTCGGGTCACTGATTTCTCACCAGGGCTTTGGACTGATATTTTTGGAGAAACAGAGGGTTTTACATAGCCCAAAGCTGAGCACAATGCTCCAAGCCTCTGCTTTTCTCTCTCCCTAGTTAAACACAATGTGAGGTCTTCATAGCGGGCCCAGGGAGAAAAGGCAGTGTGTGTCTCTGGTGTGCTTGGCACCAGGCTCTGCCAGACCACGAGACAAAGGCTGGTGGTCATTGAACTGGGAGAAAAAAACTCATGAGGGCAGAGGAATGTGTGTAGGAGGGGGAAGAAAATGCTTCTGCCTCTGCAGGGCTGCTCACTGAGAACACGGTTCTGCAGGCTCCATACCTCTGTGTGCCACTGTGTGTCTTTGAGCCCAGGAGAGATGAGATGGGATCGTGGCAGGCAGCCTGAAACCACCTCCAGAATCAGGAAGTACCAGCAAACACTGGGAGTGAGGCTGGTGCCCATAGAAGTCAGTGCAGGAAGAAGATGGAGTGGGCTCAGTTCAGCACCCTGCACATAGGTTGGTGGGGTCAGGGGGTCCCCCAGCCCCTGCTTATGCTGTATGTTCTCCCAGCACAACTGTGCACCCGGTGGCAGAGGAAACACTCTGGATCCACTCCTTGTCCACCAAGTATCACTCCATTGCAATTTACACGACCTTCTAAGAAAACACTGAGCCATTCCTCTAGAGCTGAAAACTTTGATGCTGTTATCTCACCTGAAACACAGCCTTGGATTAGGTCATCTCCTGGCTGAACTCAGCTAAACCACTAAGCACTATCCTAAATTGGCACAGCACAACAATGGGCAGTGTCCCTCCTGCCCTGGCACAGATTGCCCTGTAGGGTTGCAGGGTGCCCAAAGGGAAGGAATAGCTGCAGCTTGTGATGTCTCTGGCAGGCAGGGCACTCACAAACAGGGAGTGAGCATTACTCCATTAGGGAGCAGAGCATTGCTCCATTAATTTTGGGCTAATCCTCAGAAAACTTGTATAAAGCAATGCCCAAGCTGCATAATGAAGACAATGTGCAAGCAGATTGATTATACAGACGTATGTAATACTATATATATAGATACATAATTATATAGATATATATAATACAAAGACAATAAACTCAAACGGATCACCCTTCATCACTGTCTTCTGGCAGTGCTGTGAAGACTCTGACAGCCATGTGGTAGCAGAGATCCCTGTGAAAAGCTCCTCTCAGGCAGATCATTATGGTTTCCTCATTTGTTTCCCCAAACCAAAATAAATCAAGGCTATAGCACCCCAAATGCAGCACTCCTATGTGTGTGTCAACCAACACCATCCACTTAAGCTGCACAGAAGCAGCATCACAGCTCTCCCTAGTGAGAACGGGTCGTACGGAGCTGGCGGTGCTCCAGGCACAGATTGCCCACATGCCCACTGAATACTGCCCGGTGCAAGCACAGGAGATCCATGTATGTATGTGTAACCATATTAGCTTCTACCTACATAAATGGTAGGAATGCATAGCAGGGAGGTGGGACTTATGTACTGGGTAAACATGCAGTGAAAACATTCAGATTGCAAGTACAAATTAAAGACTTGGGTGAACTCGATCTCACCCACCTTGAGCCCTGCACAAAAATAAAGCAATGTCTCCCATATAAGCATTTCTCTTTTAAATGTTTTGGGAGATTTTGAAATACACATCAATGCTAGGAGCATATTTTGCAATGCCATGGCCCAGACCACTCCCTCACTACCCATGGCTGTAGGCACTGCTTTGCCACACGCTGCACAGCCTGTGTCCCTGCATCCAATTGTTAATATCAGTGCTGGATGTCAACCACGAGAATTTACGGCCAGGAGTGTGGGCTGGGCTTTTTGGCCTGAACTTTGCCCCATCTGATTTGTTCAAGTGTCACCGCGCAGCACAAAGGAACCTGGATCACCCTGAAAGTCAACAGGAGGAAACTTTATTGCCAAATCCAAAGTAGAAGGCACCAAGCAGCCACGCACCCCCTGCATCAGATGACGAAAACCACCCATCCCCACCGCGCCCGGCGAGGGCTGCAGACCTTTGTGCCCTGCGCTGGGTGCGCCGACTGTCTGTTGGGCGTCCCCATGGTGATGGCACCCATAAAACCATCGCCGTGTTTATGGGCCGGCGCCGCCCATGGTGGTGGTTTTAAGCGGTGCCCCGAGGTCGGCCCCGACAGCCTGTGTGCTGCGTGAGGACGACGCTGGGGTCGCGGTGCTGTCGATTCTGTAGGTGTTGAGCGGCAGAGGCCAGCGGGGCAGCAGGGTGGGCTGTGGCGGAGCACGGAGTCCTGGAGCCGCGCGGCGCCGAGGACGCGGGCTGGGCGCGGGGCTCGGCTGTTCCTCGCCGCCCGGAGGGGGTGCGTTAGGCAAGGGTTGGGTTCTCGGCATCAGCGAGGGAAAGCACGAGCCTGAGCTGTGCCGGGAGCACAGAGGTGAGGGTGGCTGCTCCCGGGGTGCCCAGATGGGTCGGGATGTCCGTGGGGACGCGTGTGGGACACGTGTGGGTGGCACTCCTCGTACCCGGGCACACGGGGCCACGGCTGGGCTGGAGGCCTGGGACCACGGGGATGCCAGGCACGAGGGCCGTGCACGGCGGGCAGCACTAACAGCGCGGTCCCTGCTTCCCTTGCAGCTCGGGGCCGTGCGATGTCATCCCCACACCCAGGTAAGTGCCCGTGGGTAGGGCTTGGGCAGCCCTGGGGGTGCCTGCGCTGCCAGGCCGCTCCCTGCCCACGTCCCCTGCCGCCGCCCGCAAGCCGCAAGCCCGGTCATGCCGGGGGCCAGGAGCCTCCCCCGGCAGCCGGGGCACTACAGCTCCAGCAGAGCCGCGTGGCCGTTCCGCAGCCCTGACGCGCACCTCTTCCTGCAGGGCCGCACGGAGGGCCGCAGCCGCACGGAGGGCCCGGAAAGTCGCCAGGGCATAACCCACCCGGCCATGACCGAGGCGGCCCCCACCCGAAGGGCTCCCATACGTCTCCGAAGGGCCCCAATCCGTCTCCGCCGGGCCCGCACGGCCACCCCCACTAGGCGCTGAGCCCCGTCGGCAGCCGTCCATGGCACGGGTCCGTCTTCGTCCCTCGGCTACCTGGTAGCCGCGCTGTCGCCGGGGTCTCCCACCCGCTACGTGTGGCAGCACCTCTGCCGGAAACAGCAGCTCGGGCTCGGGTTGAGGTCGGCAATAAAAAAGTCCTCTCGGTGGCTCTGTGGTCTTTGTGTGTGGCGAAGGGTCTCCGCGCCGTGCCGGCCGTGCGCACCGCAGGGCACTGCCGCTGCTCGTCCGGGCGCGAGGAGACGGACGGAGCGTCGGCGTTACGGGGGCTGCCCCGGCACACGGGCAGCCGCTCCGCGAGGGCACGGCCCGCGACGGGCGCCGTCCCCTCGGTTACGCGCACGGAACGGAGCGGCCGCGCGGCCCCCGGGCTCTGCGGAGCCCCCGGCCCACGGGTGGGATCGCCGTGCAGCGCCGCTGCTTGCTGCTCAATGCCTCCGTGCGGGCGGAACTGCGGCACGGCCACGCACCGGCACCGCGCTGCTGAACGCCCGGGGTTTGGTTCCCCCCAACGGCGGCTTTCTCTGCAGCGGCTGTTAAGTCCGGGTTACGGCGCCGGGGGCAGGGAGAGACTCGAGGACGCGACTCTGCGGTCACCGCCCCCATGCGGGGCTCCGCGGAGCTGCAGTAGGGCGGGTCCGTGGATGGACACCGTTCGGATCCCTCTCCGCAGCCGCACCGAACCGCGCGCCTGCACCACCTTCGCCCTGGAGAGGCTGCGCCCCGCCCCTGCGCGTTGGAGACGGCACTCCGCTCCACCCGCGGTGCGGTCCGGGGCGGGGATAGGGGCGGGCTCGGGGCGGGTTATGGGCGGGCTCGCGGCGGTGCCACGGGCCCATTGGCGGCCTCCCGTGAGGCCATCTCGGCTCAGGATAGCGCGGTCTCGGCCCCATCCCGGTCCCGTTCTTGACAGCACCGGTGGCGATGGCAGCGGACGGGTGAGTGCTCATCATCCCCGTGCCCACCATCCCTGTCCCCATGCCCACCATCCCTATCCCTTTGCCCATCATCCCCATCCCCCTGTCCATCACCCCCATCCGCATAATCCCCATCCCCGTGCTCTTAGGGTGGTGCGGCGGCGCGGCGGTCCGTGGCGCACGAAGGCAGCCACGGCGCTACCCTCCTGGCGGCTGCGCTGCGAGGGCGGCCGGCAGCGCTGGTGCTACCTGGATGACGGCGGCGAGGACGAGGCGGCGAGCGAAGGGCGGCGGGCGCAGACAGCGCTGGAGGCGCACAGCCTTGGCCTGGACACGGTGCGGGGTCGCGGGGCGGAGGGCGCGGGGCGCGGCGCGGGGCTCCCGACTGAGCTACGGCACGATCTCCCCCGCAGGACGAGCTGCTGCGGACGCTGCCGGCCGCCGGCACGGCTCGGGAGGCCGCCCGCAACGGCATGCGATTCTACGCCACGCTGCAAGCCGAGGACGGTCACTGGGCCGGCGATTACGGGGGGCCGCTTTTCCTGCTGCCAGGTGGGTCCTGCCGCGCTTCCGGCCGCGCCGCGCTCGGCTCAGTGTGACCGTCTCTCTTGTGCCCGCAGGGCTGCTGATCGTTTGCCACATCGCCCGCATCCCGCTGCCCGACGGCTTCCGCAGGGAGATGGTGCGCTACCTGCGCTCCGTGCAGCTCCCAGACGGCGGCTGGGGTCTGTGAGTAGCGGGGGGTTATCCGGGATGGCGGCACTCAGGTCTCTCTCGCGGCCGTTCTGCTTCAGCCCCGTGCATCGGCCGTGTCTGACGCTGTGCTGCGTGTGGGTGTGTGTGTGTGTGGCAGGCACGTGGAAGACAAATCGACGGTGTTTGGCACAGCTCTCAACTACGTAGCCCTGAGGATCCTGGGGCTTGGCCCGGATGACCCCGACATCGTGAGGGCCCGCGTCAACCTGCACAGCAAAGGTCAGTGCGGCTGTGCCCAGCTGCTCGGGCAGTGGGTGGCAGAGGAGCTGCTTGCCCTGAGTGGTATCGACATCTTCACCCAGCAATGGGGAACGATGCTTTGTTTTCTGCTGCCTGCCTTTTTTTGGAGGCATGTGTCTGTGCAGCATGCTCCTGAACGTGGGGAGAGACAAACGCTGGGATGTGGGGGAAAGAAGGGAGCAGGCACAGCTGCATCACTGAAAGCCCTGATCTGTCTCTGCAGGAGGTGCTGTGGGGATCCCATCTTGGGGGAAGTTTTGGCTGGCTATCCTCAACGTCTACAGCTGGGAGGGGATGAACACGCTGCTCCCGGAGATGTGGTACATGCTGTGGGTGCAGGGATGTCATCAATCCTGCCACTGGTCTCAGCCCACAGTTGTCCAAGCTGTGCTGGGCCCAGAGCAGGCTCTGTTCAGGCTGCCTGGCTGCTGGGAGCAACCAATGGGCATGCAGCACCAAATGCTGCACCAGGGAGATATGCAAGAGCTCAACCCTGTTGGTTTTATCCACAGGTCCTTTGCTCTTGTGACCAAGGAGAACTGAGCCTAACAGCACAGAGCTTACTGTGTATAAGGCTGCCAGCTGTAACCTTCTGTGGTTGCTCAGAGGGCCGTTAGTGGTCATTGGGTGTCAGAGAGGAAAAGCGTATGTAATTTTCTATGGGAAGGTCAGGGGCTTCACAGTACCAAGGACTGCTGGAGCTTTGTCATGGGATGCGTTCAGCTGTCATTCTGCAACTCCACCTTCAAAGTAATGTGGAGAAGAGAGGGGCCCTTGAACTGGCTCTCCCTCCTCTCTGAACCTGGGGTGCTCTCTGCCTGAGCTGGGCCAGGAGCAGTATCTGCTGGTGCTAGCATGAAGGGCTCATCCATGAAGAGTGGGAGCAGAGCCAATCTGTGTGGGTGTTCTCGTATTTTCTGCAGCTGTATCAGCAGCAGAAAGCCTGGCACGGGGGCCCCTTGCATCCTGCTAGCACAGCACCTCTGTGTGTCTCCCTTGGCCCTTCCTGTTGCTCACAGGAGCGCCCTCTCCATTGCAAATAGGCTGCTTCCTACGTGGTTCCCAGCCCATCCATCCAGGCTCTGGTGCCACTGCCGCCAGGTCTACCTCCCCATGAGCTACTGTTATGCCAAGCGTCTGTCAGCAGAAGAGGATGAACTCATCCGGAGCTTGCAGCAGGTGAGGAGCTGGCCCTGCAGGGGCTCCCCAAAGAGAACACTTGGCTCCTTGGCTGCTTGCTGTGCCTGCCGTGTTGCTGGGGCCAGCCTCTGGCACATGAAGCAGCATCTCTCATGCCTGCATGGACAAAGCAGTCTGGGCAGAGGACCTCATGCAGCAAGCTGTCTCTGGGTATTTGTTCCCAGCTTGCCAGGCTGATCACCTGTATTGTCTTTTGCCAGGAGCTGTATGTGCAAGACTACGCCAGCATCGACTGGCCAGCCCAGAGGAACAACGTGGCTTCCTGTGATGTATACACCCCACATAGCTGGCTACTGGGAATCGCCTATGGTGAGCGTGATGCTGGATGAGATGGAAGGGCCCTTGACATGGGACCACCATTTAGTGGGCTGGTGGTGGAACTGAAGCTGTCCTGTACCGTGAGGGCCCTTCAAGGTCTGCTGTTAGCTACTGGCAGTGCCTTGGAGCTGGAAAGGAAGGGCTGTGTGATCCTTGGGCCTTGAGTTTCATTACAGCAGCAGGGCCTTGTGCCCTAGTCTTCAGGCCATCATGAAGCACAGCAGTTCCCATTCTTTCCGTGTTTGGTCATCATGTGAGCAGTTGTGCAGCCAGCCACAGCAACTGGAGGCAGCCACATGGTGTGAATATTTCACCGCGTGTCACTTTATGTTCCAGCTGTCATGAATGTGTACGAAGCCCACCATAGCACCTACCTGCGGCAGCGAGCCATCACGGAGCTGTATGACCACATCAAAGCTGATGACAGATTCACCAAGTGTATCAGCATTGGTCCGGTAGGCCACTTGATACTGATCCTGTCAAATTCCTGCCCTTGGCTCTTTAAGAACTAGCGCGGGGTTCTACAGCCCTTTGCAGCTGTGGTGTGTAACCATAACCTCTGTCTTGTTGTGCTCAGACACAACTCCTGCTGTCCATAATGCTGAAGACTTTAGTGCTAACAGGACACAGGAAAGGCAGAAAGTGTGGGGACAGCTGTAGTCCTAGTAAGGGGTACCTCTCCTTGTGGTTCAGGGACACGATGTGAAGATAATCCCTGAAGTAACCTTGTGGCACTTGCTGAGCTGTCTCAGCTATACTTAGAGCGATGCCACAGATGGAGTTGTCAGAGTGAAGCCCAGGACCTCTAGATGGATGTGTGCTGGGTGATAGCGGTGCATGTGTCTGGGGCTGGAAGGTGCTACACCTGGAGCAATGACAGTGATGCTCTCGGCAGATTTCCAAGACCATCAACATGTTGGTTCGCTGGTTTGTGGATGGGGAGAATTCACCAGCTTTTCAGGAGCATGTTTCCAGGATCCCCGACTATCTCTGGTAACGATGTGTGTGACCCACCTCTCATGGCACGGGGTTCTGATCCCTGTGATGTTGGCACGCTGTAGCTCCCAGCCCCCTTCCTGCTGCTCTTGCTATGCCTGCGCTGCAGCACTGTGTTTTCTCTTCCCACAGGCTGGGCCTCGATGGCATGAAGATGCAGGTGAGATGCTGTTGGATGCCAGAGAGGCCAAGAGAGATCCTGGCTTGCTGAAGCTGCCTCTGGGATGGGATAGCTCATTTTCAGTGTCTGTCGGCCTTGTCTGCCTGGCAGTGCCGGGAGTGCATTGTGTGTGTTTCACTTGTTTGCCTTTCTGGCCATTGGCTGGGGGGGCAGCTGTAGGTCTCTATCCCCTTTATTCCTGTGGGTCCTGGGAGAAGGGAAGGAGAAAGATGGTCCACTGCCTGCCCTACTGCTCAGAGGCTCTGATAGTGCATGCAGACTGAGCTAATCTTGTGGCTGTTGCGTCCCTTTGCTCATAAATGTTGATCTCTCCTGTTCTTTCTGTGCACACAGCAGGCTAAGGCAGCTTTCTCATTTCCTGTCCCTCTGCTTTTTGTGAGCTTCTGCATTCCACCCCTCAGTGCCAGCACAGCAGCTGTGGTGCTAAGTGACATAAAACCAAGATGCAGGATGGAGGGAACAGAGGGGCTAATGCAGGAGGGGTACTGGAGTCCTGGAGTCCCCACAGGTGTCAGTGGCAACTTGACCTTCACCATTCACTGTCTTTCAGGGTACAAACGGATCCCAGCTCTGGGACACTGCCTTTGCCATCCAGGCCTTCCTGGAGGTAAGATACCCCTCAAGTTTGCACAGTGCCTTGACAAAAGACAGCATCGTGGTGCATCTTCAAATACGAGGGGCTTTTACTGCACATCCCCTTATGCTTCTGCTGTGCTGATTATGGTATCGTGTGATACAGCTGCATCAGGGGAACATTCTCCACAGAAAGCCCCTCAGCTGTGGTAAGCAGGCTGTCCAGTACTATAGTACAGCCCTTCTCTGCCAGCTGCTTTTGAAGCAGGTCACAATGCCAGCGGAATGGGCTGGATTAGATTTATTTGTTGCTGCAGTCTTGTAGTAAAACCCTGTTTCTTGCTCCTTGCTCTGCTTGGCCCCAGAGCATTCCTGTTTGTCAGGAATAGCATGCAGGACTGATCTCCAGCATAAGGGCAGAAAGAGTTGTGGTGGGCATGTGTTGTGGAGGGTAATGTGGTAGCTCGAATAAGCCCCTCACGTGGCCATGCAAATATCTCTCTCAGTGAAGCAAGCAACAGCACATAGTTCTCATTAGAGAGGTTTGTTATGAACGTAGTAAGCAAAGGATGAATGCAAACCTGCAGGAAGGGCTACACAAGGAGCAGGTGTTAATGGCACTGAGGTCAGCAACGTCCTAGTATATCCTCTTCTTCCCAAGGGACATATTTTGTGGCCAGAACTCCTTGCTCACTGTGCATCTCTGTTTCTAGGCAGAAGCCCAGAAGATACCTGAGTTTATGTCCTGCCTTCAGAACGCCCATGAGTTTCTTAGGTTCACCCAGGTAAGCTGAGTTGGTTGTCTCTGCAATGCTGGCTATGCAGTCTTGGCTTCTTGTGAGAGCCTTGCTGGATACCTGTGTTGTATGAAGAGCTTCCCTGTAGGGCTAGACTAGCAATGTCCCCGGGACATTCCTGTGCCCTTTTGCTGGGAATCATCTTTGCAGCTTAGCCAGGACCTTGGCCAGCCCCAGGCCCTGTCTGATGTCCTGTGGGATGTTTAAATTGTCTGCCTTGGGCTGAGAGAGTCTGGAAAACTGAGAGCTTAGACGTCTTTTCCCCATTCTCCTTGCTGGTGCCATGCATTTGAAGCACCTTTCTGGGAACCCAGCCTCCTTCCCCAGTGACTGCACAGCTCAGATCTTGCTGTCTAGCAGCCTGGTGTAGGTGCAATTGTACATCTTAGTCATGGTGCTGTCAGTGAGGCCCTTGAAAGCAGATGGCTCCCTGTCAGGAAAGCTCTCGAGAAGGGGCTTTATCAGCACATGCTGGTGCGAGGCCAAAATGTGATTTTTCTTCAGCATTCCCCGCTTCAGAGCTGATCTCTTTCCCTGTCTGCCTCCCTCAGTGAAGGACAGATGGTGAGCAGTTGCAAAGAGCTCTGCATGTGTGATTGTTTAAAGCCATGACCTTTCAGCTGGGCAGCTTCAATCTGTCCTTGTTTCTTGTCTTCTGTAGATCCCAGAGAACCCACCTGACTACCAGAAATATTACCGCCATATGAACAAGGTGCGATGGCTGGAGCTGGACTCCAATGGGTGCATACACAGAGCTGAGATTTGGGCAGAGGGGCGTGGGGGCATGAGAGACACTACCTTCCCCTGTGCAAGAACAGAGCAAGTCCAGAGGATGGTGCTGAGTCATTCTTTACCTCCCTAGGGTGGCTTTCCCTTCAGCACACGGGACTGTGGCTGGATTGTGGCAGACTGCACAGCAGAGGGACTGAAGTCGATTATGCTGCTACAGGAGAAGTGTCCCTTCATAGCTAACCCTGTCCCAGCTGAACGCCTCTTTGATGCTGTGAATGTGGTAAGTGTTGCAAAGATTAGGATCGAGGGAAATGCAGGCAGGTAAAAAGAGCTAAAATAAGAGAAGTGAAAGGCTGATGAGTGCCTAGATGTGGTATTGCTAAGTCTGTACAAAGCCATTTGAGGTGATGATCTGGATTGGAGATCTAACTGTCAGTGTGGTTAGGGACATTTACCAACCTATGTGGATCTGACTTTGTCCTTACAACTTGCTTGGGGCCAGACTGGAGTGGTACTGCCTGTGAGCCAGCCCCATCCTTTCTCTCTGCTTGTCTGGGCAGTTACTGAGCATGAGGAACTCAGATGGAGGCTTTGCCACATATGAAACCAAGAGAGGAGGCCACTTGCTGGAGCTGCTGAACCCCTCGGAAGTGTTTGGTAAGAGGAGCTGTGTAGGCTTGTTTGCCCTGCCCACTGTGAAGGGGCAGGTCTTGCCCAAGGACCCTCTGTGGCCTGCATGTGCTGTGGGTCTTGGGGAGAGACCGGCAGTGTGCGGCTCAGTTTGCTGCCCAGGAGAGGGTCTCTTTCACTAGTATCCTTCTCCTGCTGACAGGTGACATCATGATTGACTACACCTATGTGGAATGCACATCAGCTGTCATGCAGGCACTGAGACACTTCCAAAATGTGTATCCTGAGCACAGAGCCCCAGAGATCAGGTAAGGTTGAGAGTTGAGTGGGGATGAAAATAGTGGTCCATGCTGGCTGCTGTGTCTTTTGCTGGCACAGTACCTGCTAAGCCCTGTCTTGCCTGGGCCTCTGCAGTGGCGTGGAGCAGCCCCTGGAAAGGCCACTGGCATGTTTGATGTGGGATGTTGGTTACATACGAACCAGAGCTCTCCCTCAGGATCCTAGAGCCTAATCCCACTGGGCATCTGTTTGGGATCAAGCTGTGGAAAATCAATAGAGAATGAGCATGCCGGATGACTTAGCGATTGCCTTGATCTTGCAGCCAGCTGTAGGCCAGGTCCCCTGGTTGTATGTTGGCACGTGGCAGAAAAGTACCCATGGAGAGCATGATTTGAGTCTAAAATTTTGAAGGGGGTCATCTGTCTGCTTTCTCTTCCCTCTAATCATGGGACCCTTAAAATCTTCAGAGGTAATAATGAGTACCACTAATGAAGCAGACACTGAGTTTGAGCTGTTTTTTCTTCTGACCAGAGAGACTCTGCAGAAGGGCCTGGACTTCTGTCGCAAGACGCAGCGAGCTGATGGGTCATGGGAAGGGTAAGCAGTGCTCACAGCTGCCCATTTCTCCCCTGACTGCCCCATCATGAGAGGGACCACAAGCATCTTTCATGGCTGGTAGTGTGTGTGAAAATAGCACGTAGGTAGCTGATCTCCTTTAGGGGTTGGGGTGGATCCAATTCCTCCAGTCTAAGCAATCTGGGAGCAGGTGCTGGTGGTGCTGGGCAAAGTTAGGCCATAGGGCACACAAGCTGTTGCTCTGCCTGTGTCTATTTTGGCTGCGCATACAGCAGTGTCAGAGCCTGCCTCTGCCCTGGTCCTTGCACTGATTTTCCCTCTGGCCTAGGAGCTGGGGAGTTTGCTTCACATATGGAACCTGGTTTGGTCTGGAGGCATTTGCCAGTATGCAGCATGTGTACCGTGATGGGTAAGTAAGGGCCAGGTGGTTCCTCCAGCTCCAGCTCTGGGCAGGGATGGGACCCTGAGGTGGGTCTGGGTGGAGCCCTGGGCTCTTCTGCCTCAGCTACTGCTCCTTCCAAATCTGATACCTGTGATATGACCAGAGCACTCAATGCCTGAGTTCCAGCTCTTGCAGCAACCCCTGCCATGAGCAGAGTAGAACACAGCTTCTGTTTGCAGCTGGAAAACTGCAAACTAGCTAGCTGTCATTGGTACTTAGCCCTGTCTGATTCTCTGCCTGTCCCTGCAGGGTGGCATGCAAAGAAGTGGCCCGAGCCTGCCAGTTCCTGCTCTCCAAGCAGATGACAGATGGCGGATGGGGAGAGGACTTTGAGTCGTGTGAGCAGCGCACCTATGTGCAGAGTTCCTCCTCGCAGATCCACAATACATGTTGGGCCCTGCTGGGGCTCATGGCTGTCAGGTAGGAGCAGCCTTCACCACTTCTGACTTCGCATTTCTTTTAGTGTCTGGTGAGATGGGAGAGAGCAGCTGGGTTGTGTGGAAAAGCTGGCAAAGGTTCTGGGTCCTGCTAGTGTGAGCCTTGCACCCAATTGTGTTTTTTAGTTACTCCACACCTGCAATGACACCAGAGTTGTGGTCCAGCCAGTGAAGCTGCTGATTATAGGAGAGGGGGGAAGCAAAGGTTTGGATCACAATTGCAGACCGCCAGCCTAGAGTAATTCTGCTGTATTAGAAATGCATTTTACCCTGGAGTTGTAAGGGGCCTTCCCAAAGTACTCAGCATGCTTTAGTTAAGCCTGAGGCAGACTGGAGGTGATTGAGCTCCTGAAGTAGATATGCAGACAGCCTAGATGACAAAAGTGATTATATCTCCCTTGTGCTTTGCAGGTACCCTGACACTGGTGTGCTGGAAAGGGGCATCAAACTGTTGATTGATAAGCAGCTACCCAATGGTGACTGGCCTCAGGTACGTGGATCACCTCTGATCTCTCCAGTTTGTTCCCCAGTGATGCATATGTCCTGGGCATCATGTAGCCCTTGTAATGATACGATCAAAAGCCATGTGTGTTTTTTGGTGGAGGACTTCAGGAAAGTAATGAGTTCAGCGCTGTGTCCTGGACACGCTGTGATTTCCTGTCACCCACATCGCCCTGCTGTCTGTCTCTTTCTCAGGAGAACATTGCTGGGGTGTTCAACAAATCATGTGCCATCAGTTACACTGCCTACCGCAATGTCTTCCCCATCTGGACACTCGGACGTTTCTCTCGGCTGCATCCCAACAGCCCTCTTGCTGAGCACCTGCAATCCGGACCCTTGGCTGGGATGGGGAAGACTCCAAAGACAGCACTGTCTGACTGAACCCACACCATGGCTTTGACTTGCCTTAGGTGTCATGCTGCATGGGGGCACAGGGGGACTTCCTGCACAGGATCTCAGTGCTGATCTCAACTGCCTTTGCCAGGGAGGAGAGTGCTGCTGTGGTGCCACAGAAGCTCTCAGCTTTCTGTTGACTCTCTTCTAAGAATCCACTTTTAAAGGCTCTTGCCAACTGTATCTACCTTCAAGGGATATGCACTGAAGTGCCTTTTTGAATCAGTCTGATGATCTTCAGAGAGAAAGCTGCCGAGCTGTGTTGTATCATACGTCTAGACAGACTGTCTCTCATTCTCAGTAGAACAAGGATGATTTAATCTTCTTCTTGTCCTGCACCCCAAGGCTGGCTGGCTGTAGCAGGAGTGTAGGATGTGGTGGGGCTTCCCCTGTGCCCAGCACTGTGATGGAGTGCACTGCACAGTCCACAGTTCATCCTGAACTAGCCTGCACTGGGAGTGCCAACAAAAACCTTTGAAGTGCTCTCTGCTCAGGAGGCTGTGCTGAGAGGGGGGGCATCTGTTGTCCTGAATATGGGAAGGAGTGCTTCACTCAGTTTTCTTTCCATTCCGTCCCCCACCTGGAGGCATCTGGCTTCCCAGAGCTGAATAGGTCAAATCATCAGCATCGTTCCCACTTGGAAAAAGGGGAAACTGAAGCAGAAAGCACTGAGGTGATTGGTGTTAGGGCATAGTCTCCTAGGCTTCCCTGAGCAAGGGTGTGGGTATCAGAGGTGGAAGTCATGTCAATGGATGAGTTAATAAATGGCTAATGGTGTTACAAGTGGATCCTGGCTGTATGTTGGTTTCCTCATTGCCTTCCCCCAGCATACATCACAGGCACAGCTGGCACAGAAAATCCCTGTGCTGCATACAGATGCAGGAGATTTCCCTGGAAGCTCTGGGACCCTGGGTTTCTTGTAGGTTTGCTCTCAGCGTCCTGAGATGAGGACCAGGCCAACAAAAGTAGTGCTTGGAGCTGGGCTCCTCCTAGAAATGGAGGCTGCATAGAGGCAGCATCCCATCATAGGTTTAGAGGAAAAGCTGCCCTTAGAAGCAAAATAACATAAGGATTTTCACTACTTTGCACCAGCAGGCAGATTTATAGCTGCTTCTTGGAAAGAAGGGATTTGTCACATGTAACAGTTATTTCTGAAGACAAACACTTTAACGCCTGACTTCTCCCCTTCCTCCTTCTTACTCCAAGATTTGATTGCTGAACACATCACCACATAGTAGGGAATATCCCTTCAGTCAGTTTTAAGTAACTGTCCTGGCTGTGTCCCCTCCAAAACAGTTGCTCACCCTCAGCCTCCCTGCTAGGATAGCAATGAAAAAACAGAGAAGACCTTGATATTGTGGTAGCAGTGGTCAGCAATAGCTAAAACCTCAGTGCACACAATATTTTTGTCACCAACCCACCAGATAGTTCGATAGTGGCTTTTATGTAGAACTAGCTGCTTACCAGCCAAAAGCAGTACAGGATTTGAATACTGTCTCCCAAAAGATTCTCATAAAGATGCCGATGCTGGACGATGTGGCAGTCACTGAGGAGATGTGCCAGCTGCATCGGAAAGGAACCTGGTGCCTATGTCCCTTTGGGTCACTGTGTTCAGAAAGATGGAGAATAGGGATAGGGAATCCTTCCTGTTATGCACTGTCTGCCCTGAGTTGGGGACATTACCAGAAAACCTCCTGACATGGTTTGGCCCTCTGATCATTATTCTTTACTGATAGTTCAGGCTGGCAGTGATGAAATTGCTGAGAGAAGCTTTAGGGCAAACAATAACTTCAGAGGACTGAGGCGGTCAGTAGATAGAGCAGGCATACAGATGGTGTTTTCCTTTGTCCCTTCAGTGACAGGGAGTGATATCTGGCCAGAAAAATCCATCTGAGAAATACATGGCTGAGAGACTGGAGCAATGGCAAGAATTTTTCTTGACCATGGGGCAGTTCTCTTCACACCTGGCCTGATGGCTGCAGATGGGGTCCCTGTGTTGGGGCCTCCAAGCACCCGGACATCTGCTGGAGAAGCTGCAGGCGGTCCAGGAGGCTCCTGGAATGCATCAAGGATAACTTCCTGAGCCAGGTAATAGACAGCCCCAACAGGGGGATACAATGCTGGACCTGTTGCACACCAACGTGAGCGAACTGAATGGTGGCATCAGGATTGGAGGCTGCCTGGGCTGTAGTGACCATGAGATGGAGGAGTTCACACTTCTGAGGGATGTGGGACAAAGAGTAAAAACAGAAAGCTTAGTTTTAGGAAAACCAAAATCCAGCTCTTCAGAGAATTGGTCAACAAAACCTCCTGAGAATCTGACCTTAAGGACAAGGGAGCGGAGCAGAGCTGGCAGGTCTTTAAGGAAGCTTTCCTTAGGGCACAAGAGCTCTCCATACCCAAGTATAGAAAGCCAGGAAAGGAAAGCAAGATACCAGCACAGCTGAACTGGGACCTGCTGGTCAAACGGGGGAACAAGAAGAAAATGCATGTGTGGTGAAAGCAGGGACGAGGAATCTGGGAGGAGTATAGGGATGCTGCTAGGCTGTGTTGGGATGGGTTCAGGAAAGCCCAGGCTCAACTGGAACTGGACTTTGCAAGGGGCACAAAGAAGCATGAGAGAGCCTTCTTTTGCTTCCACATGGACTTTGCTTATTTCATTGTTGTTTGTTTTTATGTTTCATTAAACTCCTCCTTATCTCAACCTGTGATTTATTTATTTATTTATTTATTTATTTAGGAAAGAGTAGTGATGTGCGTTTCCAGGCTGTCTTTTATCCTTGCTCTCCAGCCTCAGATAGGAAAGAGTGGCTGTCGGGAGAAGATCAGTAGCCTGTGGTTGCTCCTGCAGCAAACCAGAGCCTATCTGAGGGGCATCGTGTTGAGATCCCGGCCCTCTGCACTGCTGCCCAGCACCAAATGAGAGACAGTGTCTGGCTGCAGAAAGCCCACAGGAGAGCAAATTTTCTGGAGTGGGATTCCTTGTGATGAGTACTTGAGCACCACGAGCACAGTCTCTGTACCTCAGGAAACTCATTTCGGGTCAGGCTCCAGTCCTGCATCTACACAGGGAGGAGTGGGTCTGGGACTGGGCTGAGGGGCAGACTCAAGGATGTGGCCAAAAGTAGGGGAGCTCCAGTCTCCAGAGACAGAGAGGTGCACGAGTGGTTTTAATAAGAACAGAGAGGTTTTAATAAGAACAAATAAGAGCACAAGAGGAAATGCCCCACTACTGGTGCCCATGGCAAAAGGGACCTCACAGCTCTCCAAGCAGCACCAACTTCTCTTCCCTTGCAGCCGCACTAAAGTTCATGGCAGAGATGGGGTCTCCTTGCCTGGGGCTCAGGGATCCTTTTGTGTCCCACTCCAGTGTCACAGTGCTCATATCCCCATGGGGATGTGCCAGAGACACCTCTTCAACATCATCATAGTCTGTGCTCCTCAGGAACAAGGACAAGGTATCTCCATCTACTCTAGAGCCTCCAGTACTTCTCTGGGAGTGCAGACTCACCCCTACAAGCAGTAAGACAAGCACTGTGGTTTGTTCCATAGGATACCCCTTTGCGGTTATCCATCACAATCCTTCCTTTTTCTCACTGGCCATGAGCCCTTTGTCCAAGACCCATTTCCTCCAAGAAAATCTCCCTGGGTAAGGTTCCCCATCAGGAGAGACTAGGCTCTTGGTACTGCAGCAATTCACCGAAGACACAGAATGGTACATGGTAACTAGCAGTGCTGCATTTCATTTCCCTCTTACCTCTGACTGCATTCCTGGGCTCTTCTCCCTCCTCTCGTGTCCTGGGCACCTCACAGTGCCCCTGCCCAGAGACAGGATTATTCTCAGGTTCAGAAACGTCCTTGGCATCATCATAGCCATCTTCTTGATCACCTCTGGGCAGGATAGCAATATCTAGAAGGAGAAGGGATCTGGTGACAGTGAGAAGTAACATTTCATGAAGTGCAAGATGGGGAATGTGCAGGTGGGGGGGCTGAAAGACTGTTGTTGGCAGGGACAATTGGAGCCAGCCCTGGGCCAAGGACAAGGGAAAGGTCCATGCAGATGTGCCCTCAAAGAGCCTGTGCTCACCTGAGTGATCGAACACTGTCTGCTTGTTCCATGCAGGGTTGTATCTGATCTCTTCATACACAGCCTCAGGGAAGGGCTCCTCAGCTCTCCTGGAGCCTGAGGACAAAGGAAGGTCTGTCCTGGGGATGGGCAGAGAGGGATGGGACTCTGCTTTTCTCCCCCATGCCCTGCTCCTGGGATCAGCCCAGGGCTGGCTGTTTGGCCACCACTGTCACATCCCCTTTGAGAGCAACGACCTGGTGTGAGACAGCATCAGCCTCATGTGGACTTGTCAAAGACAACCTTCATGCTTCTTTGGCCCCTGTGTTAGATCCCACTGCTGATCCTTAGAGCTGCCCTCTCTCTGTCCCTCAGGTCCATAGCGTGGCTGTGCCCAACACAACACAGAGTGGCAGAGTGCACTCTGCCAACAGAGTAATGGACTGCACCCCTCACTCCTCCTGGCACTTCCTCTGCCCCAAAGCCCCCTCCACTGCTGCCACAGTGGAAAATCTTTGGCTGTCTCCTCTCTACACCCATCCCTACCAGTGTTGCTTTGTCATTTCTTCCCTTGCCCCAACATTAACTCCCTCTGCTTCTGGGCACTCTCCCCGCCTTGCTGCTGGGGCCCAATGTCCAGGCTGTCTGTGGAGTGGTGTGAAACAGGAAGCAGCAGATGGTCCTATCCCCCCACTTTACCCATGCTTCTTCCAGCATCACCGCCAGCCCTATCAGGAGGCATCTCCCCCAGAATTACTGGGACAGGACCTACCTCTGCACTGAGCCTTGGCACTTTGCACCTGCCCAGCCAGGAGAGCCAGGAGCAGGCAGAGAAGAGCCCCGAGGATAATGCAAATGATAACAGGCATGGAGACTCTCCCTCCGCCAATTGGATAGTCTGCAGGGGAAGGAACACAGCAGTGGATTCACCAGGGTTCGGAGAGAAAAGGGGCAGGACATCCCAGCCCTTATCCCAGTCATGCAAGGCAGTGGGGGTTGGGGACCAGGGGCTGGGTGATGCAGCAACTCCCATCCTCCTGGTACATTACAGCCCCTCCCCATCCCTAACATCCTTGTGCCTCTTCCTGGGCATTTCACACCCTGATAAAGAGATTCCTCCCCTTGGCTGTGGGTCACAGTTTGGCCCAATGAAGACCCAGCCCCAAGGGTGGACATCTTACCTGCTTGTGGGGGGAACGCTGTCATCCTGGGTGAAGCTGCAGAGGAGAAGAACAGGGCTGAGGCGGCGTGTGTACAGTAATAGGGAATCCCCTGGCACACATCTTCAACATGTGCCACCCGAATTGCCCTCCTGCAGGGCTGGGCAGGGTGTCTGGGACAGTGTCCAGGGCCCTGCTCTGCTCCACTCAGGACTGTGGGCAGGACCTGAGGAAGAAGGCCCAGCTCCATCACTCACCTAAGCAATGCACTCCAACATCTTCCTTATGCCGGCAGACACCGCTGTCTCCAGGCCGGGCCCAGCAGTCCTGCAGCGACAGCTCCGTCCCTTTGCACTCCACTTGCTCCAGCCAGATGAGTCCTGTACCCTCCCCAAATGGAGCCTCAGCCAGGGCAGACACTGCAGGGCCACAGCCCAGCTGCCGGCACACCACCTCAGCGTCCTGCATGTCCCACGAGTCATCGCACACTGTGCCCCAGGAGCCGTGGTGCCAGACCTCCACTCTGCCTGAGCATCTGTCCTTGCCTCCCACAGCACGGATCTTCTCCCTGTCTGCAGATGCAGAAACTTCCCACGTGGCACCAGCACAGTCGGGACAGTCTTGCCAGGCTAGAAGCCATGTGAAGAAGTTGTTCTTACCTGTGCAACTGGTGGAGTTGGGGCATGCTGCCACCAGAGGCCTTCCTGGCTGTCTCCCTGCAGAAAGAAGTGTTGTAGTGAAGGGGCTGGGAGTCGTGCAGAAGAGAGCAGAGCTGGCCTTGTCTTGCACCTCACTGTGGTCATGGCAGCAGCCAAACCCCAGTCACTGAAAGGACACACTTGGCACTGCAAAGGGACCCAGAATACTCATCCTCACAGAGTGCCTGGATCACAGAGCAGCAGGAGGGGAGGCTCCTCATATCCTGTCTGGTCTCTTCTGAGACCTCCCCTGGAGTTGCCTCTGCTTCCCCTGGGCACTGCTGGTGAGCACGTGTAGCTCTGACAGCTGAAGCGGCCAATTTGCCACCAGCAGCAGCAGAGTTTAATGTGGGCAGAAAAAGCCTCTCCAGGCTCTTTCTCTGTGCCAGACTGTGCCAAGCAGGTAGCAGGAGCTGAGGTGCCACTGGTGCCCTTGTGGCTCATAGTTACCACTGCAGGTGATGTTGGTCTCGTCTCGCAGATCATCACATGACTGTGGGTCCCAGGGCGCAGAAGGACACTGCCAGAAGGTGCTATTGCTCTTCCCACACTCGATACGATCCAGCCATGCAGTGCCAGAAAGCTTATCGTAGCGCGAGTTCATTTCCAGGGTCCCACTGTCCCCACAGCCCAGCTGCTTACACACCAATGGCACTGTGTGAGGAGTCATCGAGTTGGAACAAACACTGCCCCACGTCCCGTTATAGAAAACCTGCAGGCGCCCGGAGCAGCCATCGTTGTTCTCCAGCCTCAAGGCCATGAACTCTGTGAGGAAGAAAAACCCAGGACAAACAGGCTGGTCCAGCTCTGGGAAGCAGAGGTTCCTCTGCACTCTCGGGCTTCCTCCACTCCCGGAAGCATGGCCAGCAAGTCCCCTTCGCACCTGAGGATGGAGAGGTTGCAGATGTGCATCCCCACCCTCCCCACTCACTGTCAGAGTGGCCACTCTCCCCAGATACCCCCCAGAGCAAACAATAAATCTGCATGCAGACAGGCTCGGGCAGAGGCCCCCTGGTGGCATCATCCATGCTCGGCTCACCCCTCTGCCCATCCCTTTGCCCCATGGCCAGAAGCACCGCTCCCAGCACCGACCTGAGCAGATGACTCCCGCGTCCTCCTTGTGCCCGCAGTCATGCTGTCCCCATCCCTGGACACGACAGTCCCAGAGAGCAGCTTCAGTCCCGGAGCAGTTTACGTCATCTATCCAGATCTGCCCGGAGCCCTCCCCAAACCGAGCGGAGCCAGCCGCCTCCACAGCCCACCCGCAGCTCAGCTGGCGGCAGACAACATCAGCGTCAGCCGTGTCCCAAGCATCATCGCAGACCGTGCCCCATTGGCCCTGGTAGTAGATCTCCACTCTTCCTGCACAGCGCCCGGCCCCATCTGCCAGTCGGACCCGTCGGCTCCCTGCAGTGAGGAGAAGCCCCAACCATCAGAGGCCGCCTGCCTGTCTGCTGATGTGCCTGAGAGATGCGCAGCGCTGCTCACCCCGGCACACGGCCCCCACGTCCTCCATGACGCCCGTGGCCTCTGGCAGGGAGGTGTTGCAGAGGCTCAGGCCGGCCTCGTGCCCTGCACACCGCACACCGCGCAGCCCCACGGCGTCCGTCCCTCGCTGGGCTCTCAGAGGGATGTAGGCTGCCTCCGCCTCCCCGCAGCGCAGCTGCCGGCACACCACTCTGGCTTCCTCCAGGTCCCACTGGTCATCCAGGACTCTGCCCCATGTGCTGTGCTGGAAGATCTCCACGCGCCCATCACACCGGCTCCCTCCGCCCACCAGCCGCAGGGACATGGGGCGAACGAGGCCTGCGGAGAGCAGAGGTTTTCCAGAAATGCATCAGGGAGCCTGGCACCCCGCAGGGTTTCTGCAGGGAGAGCTTCAGCCTAGTGCTGCTGTGAGGTTTCCGGCTTTGGATGGCCGTATTGCACAAAAGGAGTTACCACAGCTTTTTTCCAGCACGCACCTGAGCAAATGACAGCGGCATCGTTTTCATGAGAGCACGGCGCGGCCCCCAGGACGGTCACTGGGCACTGAGCCAGATGGGCTTCACTCCCATCACAGTGGAACGAGTCACTCCAGACAGGGCCGGTTCCTCCCCCAAAATGCCCTCCTTTAGGAACGACCTCTGCGAACCCACAGCCAAGGTGATGACAGAGAACATGGGCGTCCGAGAGGTCCCAGCGGGAGGCACAGAGGGTGCCCCAGGTCCCCATCACCTGCACCTCCACCCTGCCTGCACACGCCGTGCTGCTGTTCGCCAGCCTGAACCCTGTGTATTCTTGGAAAGAAGAGGAGGGTTTGTGCTCTAGCTTTCTCAGGATCTGGAGAAGCCAAAGGGACATTGTGCCCTTTTCCTTCTGCACTACTTCAGTGTGACAAGACCACCACATTCATTCACACCCAGCACCGCCCCATCCTTGCTCCCATGTTCCCAGCACAACCCCATGTTCAACCCCACCCTGAGTCCTCACTTGTGCAGGTGATATGAGTGCCATTTGGGTGGGAGCAGGACTGGTTGATGGAGGATTCCTTGAGGCAGGAGGTGAGGACAGATGCATTCATCACATACTGCAGATCTCTGTCACAGATGGGACTGACTTCTTCATCCAAAGGAGTTGCTCTGGGTAACAGCAGGGCTTTGCCACACAGCAAATCCCTGCAGACAACATCAGCAGCTTTGGGACCAAAGTGTGAGTCACAGACAGGTTTCCACTGTTTTCCATCATGGATCTCCACATGACCTGAGCAGTCATTGTCTCCTCCAACAAGCCGAATAGGTCCTGGAGCAAGCAAAGACACTTGGGATCTCACCGGCACTCCCATTCTTATGTCCCACCTCATCTCCAAATCAGCTACATGCAGAGCCCCGCAGCCATCCCAGCACCTCTTGATGGGTGCTGAGGGCACAAACACATCAGGGAGTCCCTACTGCTCCTTAGAAACCATCCCAGCACTGTGGACTTCTTTCTCTCCAAAGCCCACAACCACAGGCACTGCTCAGGAAAACTCCCATCCTGGAGCCCCTGTTCTGCCTGATCCCAGCCCCCAGCACTGCAGTGACAACAGCATGTGGGTAATGGGCTCAGAAGCTGCAGATATTTCAGTCTGCTC
The DNA here is from genome assembly GCF_023343835.1 of Lagopus muta. Lineage (NCBI taxonomy): Eukaryota > Metazoa > Chordata > Aves > Galliformes > Phasianidae > Lagopus > Lagopus muta. The sequence goes on along the minus strand of NC_064440.1, from coordinate 36,181,658 downwards.
TGCTCTGCCAGGCTCTGGCAAGGCAAAGGAACCCCTTGGAGATGCCAGAAAAGTTCCCCGTTCCCAGATGCCTTGGGCTGTTGTGGCACTGCTATTGGATGGGATGCCACAAGTTTCCAAACCATGGTCAGCGTCTGCACCAGCCCCTGCTCCACTGCCTGCCTGGGGAGGGGTCCTCATCCAGGGCCAGAATGCACTGCTGGTTGCATGTGTCCCCATCCAATGGCCAGGAATGGTAGGAGAGTGGTCAGAGAGCTTACCTCCAAGCAGCTCCTTTGCCTTGGCCAAGAGATTTGTGCTTGCTGGAGCACAATCCAAAAATTCCCAGCCACCTCATACGTTTCTCAGGGACATATGTGGCCACTTTAATAGCTCTCATTGTCCTGGGTGATCAGAAGGAGACATATGGGAACCAACAGGCACTGTGACGTGGATGCAGGGGATTCATCTCCTTGCCCCAGGCACCAACCAATGGTCGGTTGAGCCACCTTGGGGCCAGGCAGGATGCTCACAATGAGGACTCCCAGTGGGCCTTCCCAGGGACCAGCAATTGGCAGCACCAGCTCATCACCACAAGTGGTATGCCAGGTGTTCTCTGGCATCTGCTCATTGACTCACCTGAACTGGCCACAGAAGCCACGAGGATAGGCTCGTCCCTTACCTGAGCATGTAACTCCGGCGTCCTCACTGTGAAAACAGTTATGTTCTTTCCATCCTGAATGTGTGCAATCAGACAGTGCAGACTCAGAGCCATTGCAGGCAACGTCATCCATCCAAATGGGGCCAGATCCTGGCCCAAAGTGTCCGTAGTGAGGAGCTTCTATGGCAGACCCGCAGTCCAACTGCTTGCAAACCACTGCAGCATCGTTTATGTCCCATGAATCGTCACACACGGTCCCCCACTCATTGTTGTATTTCACCTCCACTCTCCCAGCACAGTGCACGCCGCCATTTACCAGCCTCACCTCCACAACTCCTTCAAACAGTAACAGAAGATTCATCAGGAGAGTGTTGAGCCCCACACCATGGGTTTGGGTTCCACCCTGCTCAGCCACACTCACAGGCCCTGAGGTTGGAGACCATTCTCCTGTTATCTGACCCTGAGAAGACACTTCCCAGAGAGATCCCAGTGACCCCATTGGTGCCTGCTTGCCCTGGACTTTGGGACAAGCGAATGAGAACTTACCACTGCATGGCTGCACAAAGAGGAGCAGCCACAGCACCCAAGGAGGCAGGAGTCCCTCTGTCCCCATCCCAAGTCTCTTGTCCTCTGGCACAGAACTTGCTGTGATCCAATCCCTGCTACAGTTCCTGGGGACTCCTGGGGACAATGACAACTGGAGAGCAAAAAAATCTACAAATACTTGCCCAGATTGCAGCAGCAGCCAATTGAAGCAGCAGACACCTTTTTAGACATTATCGGCAGTAATCTCCCTTCTGACGCAACCCAGTTCTCCAATGAACTCCGCCAGTGCTGTTTATGACCATATATGAGGGATTGGGGCCGCTGTGGGTGTCACATTGTGCTGGTGGGCATCAACATGGGACTGCTCTGCTGTGGAGAAGATGGGTCTGTCACTGTTGCACCCTGCAGGAACACTGAGCATCTCCTGAGTAGGAAAGTTCAACAGCACAAGATGTGACAGTCCTAATACCCCTGTGCTGCAGGAACCATGAAGATAGGACTGCACCAGGACTGCATCGAGATGGGAAGGGATCAGCCCCTGCTTTGCTACTGATGGGAGCAGCAGAGGGAAAAGGCTCTTGGTCAGGGCCAGAGACCAGTTCTGGGAGTGCTGGCTTGCCTGTCCTTCCCTGGAGAGCCATGCTGAAGGTTCCTGGCAGGAGTGATGGCTGGGACAGGTCCTGTCCTGGCAGCAAAACTGCAGCCCAGAGACTCAGGTGCATCTTGGCTCTTGGTGTGTCACCCAGGGGCCATTATTACCCATGATGTGTTGGGAGCCAGAGCCTGACAGACACGGCAGGTTTATAAACCACAGCCCACGTCACATCATATGCAGGCAGGAAGACAGCGGTTTCCTTCTAGCCCTGTGCCCAGGTGCATCCCTGCGGTGCCCCTGAACCACTTCCACCACAACTGCACCAAATGAGGCTTCGGGGGACGCTCCCTCAGTTCTGAAGTCAACGGAAAGGGAAGGGGAAAGGAAGGGGAAAGGGAAGAGGAAAGGGAGGTGAATAATGTTTTATCCATTTAACACCTGTTTTGATTTCTACCTATTTAATTTCTATAGCTATATATACATATGCATACAAATGTATTCACCTATATATGAAGGCTGCTCTGAAAGTAATGTGTCCTATTTTCCTATGTTGGCCTGTGATATCAGAGGCAGATGGTTGAACCTTCCCACCAATAGTCCATTCCATGTTGTTGCTGTGTGACAAATGGCAGCAGAGGGGCAATCTGACAAAATGGTGCCTGACATGGAAATGCTGATGAAATAAAGGTGTGTCATCAATTTCCTTCAGGCAGAAAAATTGCAGCCATAGACATTCATTGACACTTGCTGAATGCTTTTGGCAACCAAGCAGGGGATGTGACCACAGTGAGGCAGTGGATGGTGTGCTTCATCAGTGGTGACAGCAACAGAGTCACCTCCCCTAGTGCAGACTTGCACAAGTGCAGTGCAGACTCTTGCTTACCACTGGTGAGTATGCATAGATAATGGTAGTGACTGTGCAGAAAAACAGCATTCTGTTGCTGAGAACTTGGTCTATCAAATGGTGTTATTCTGTCCTTTGTATCTGTTGTAGTTTTCAAGGAAATAAATAGTAAGCATTAATTTCAAAGCAACCTATATACATATATATCAGTACTAGATTGTGTGTCTATTCATAAAATACGTATTTATATATATATTCAAGCAACCATATATAAATGTTGCACTGTACATTTTGCATATATTATTTCTATTGTATATAAAAGTATATATTTGTATACCTAAACACTTCCAGGTCTAAAGGCAATCACAGAGACTCCTGAGAACACAGAATCATAGAACCATAGAACATCCTCAGTTGGAAGGCACCCCCAAGAAACATCAAGTCCAACTCCAGGCTCCACAGAGGCCTACCTAAAAATTAAACCATGTGCCTAAGAGCATAATCTGAATGCTTCCTGAACTCTATCTGTTGTAGAGGTTGGCTCAGATCAGAGGCTGTTCCATCCCTTTGAGGGTGTTGAATAGTGTTTCTAATAGGCTATACCCTAACACAGTGCAGTAAACTGTAGCTCTTTGGCAATGCCCAGATCAGGGCATGTCTTTTTAAAACAGAACTCGTAGGCTGAGATAAAAATGATGTACTAGGAACGGAAAGCAAAAGAGAAGTAACAGTAACTATTTTACACATACATGGAAGTCTGCTTAAAAATCACTGTAATTCTGTAAAATTAACAGCTCTCTCTGGGGCATAACTTTCAATGTCCAAACCATACCATGCTGTATACGGGTATCAGATGTGTTCCAACCAGTTCTTTATATGTATATTTACATAGCTCCAAAGAGCAGAGTGGCAGATTTAACAAAGGCCCAGTATGTTCCAGGTATAAAGAGAGAACACGATGGAATGCAATCTCCAGAAGAAGTTTTACAAGAGAAAGCAAATACAACCTTTGACGGTAAAGCTTCTTAGAAATGCAATGACCTTGACTTGATACAATGAGGAACTCAGGCCCTGCATGCTCTGCATCGGCTCTGAGAGATGCAGAATGTCAACCACAGCTCATTTTTTTTTCTGCCACTATGGGTTTTACAGTGCTCCTACAATATCCAGTTCAACAGAAAAAAATTGGTGGTAGATGAAAGAAGAGCTGATGCTACAGATATAGCTCAATGCTGTTTCCATTAGAGGTACTGATAACAAATATAATGTCACTGAAGAAAGCTCAATTTATGGAAAGTAATTTCATGTGTGTTGATACATTGGCTAAACACAGTCAACAGGGAAAAATACACAGCTGTGTTTTCCATTTTGATAAAGAAATTTGAGAACGAGTTCTGAGATTTCTAAAAAAACATCCTTTTTTGTATATTTTATGCTAATATTTCATCAAAAATCTTTGATAAACACCTTGAGAACTCACTGGGACTAGCAACCACTGCCATCAAACCAGCACAGTGTGTTAGTTCCGCAGAAGGTTGGACATCCATAATCCAGGTATTACCAAAGATGAAAAGCATTATGTTTTGTTCACCGATGGATCCTGTCGTGTTGTAGGAAACCATCCAAAGTGGAAGGCTGCATTATGCAGTCCCACTTAGCAGCTCACGAAAGCCATGGGAGGAAAAGGTGAGTTCAGTCAATTTGTAGAGGTGAAAACTCTCCAGCTGGCCCAGAAATTTGCTGAGAAGCAGCCAGCACTCTGTGCTGATGAATGGTGAATGAAACACTCATGAATGATGGCAGTTTCTTTGTGGGGGTGGCTACAGCAATAGAGTTAGAGCAGCTGGCAGTGCAGAGGTAAACCTGTCTAGGCTGCTGCATTGTGGCAAGTCATGGCAACCCACAAACTCCTGGAAGGGTTGATATAATGGACTATTTGCACTGAGGGTGTTGGGTGCAAGGACATGGAAACTTTGGGATGAAAATTTAGCAGAAGCCACTGGCAGTGTTTGCACCAGAAGGCAACCACCCTGGTCCTACTCAAAGAGCCTACAAACTTTGGGAGGACATAAAGTCCCCAGAGTGCATGCAGGGAAGTAGGTGGGGAAGACAGCGTGAGTTGCTCCTTCCTTGGGAAAAGGCAAATCCATCTGTGGGACTGTCTTTGCCCAAGGATCTGAGTGCATTACAGGAGTGATGCAAAAAAGTTGGGGAAATCTGGTGTGTGCCTTTAGGAGATTTAACACTGGGTCAAACTAATCTGTGGTCTGAGTTGTATGTTGTAGGAAAATACTGCCGAGCCAATGACAGGTCAACTTTCCAAGACACAGAGAACTTAAACTGCAAGTCTAACTACCCTAAAAATGGAATATTATCAGTATTACTGCCAAGAATAGATATCATGTGACTAAGCTTTCCACTGCAATGGAAAGGTAAGTTTTGCTTTGTTTAGTTAGTAACTCTTTAACACAGAAAGCTGCAGGCAGAGGCAGAAGACAATATAGAATCACAGGCTGCTTGTAATAGAAACAGATATATCAGTACAGGTTGCACAGAGAGGCCATGGGGTCACGTGTACACAGAATATTGTGTACTGTGTAGATATTCTATCAGCAAAGACAAGAAATAAATGTGTCTCAAGACCTTGTGTACCTAAGAAACAAAGAAATTACGCCATTTAGACAACTGCTGTCATTTTTTTTTCCAGCTTTTCACTGAGATCGACAGTTGGAAGCCCTTGACCATGGGAGCTGTCACCTTGCTCTCTAATTCCTGCTTTGAGACAGAAAAGTGGGTGTCAGAAAGTGGGTGAGCAGAAATTTCCCTGTGGCAGTTTGGGCCTGTGGCTTCCTGTCCTTTTGCTGAGCACTCTGAAAAAGTCCTATCTGTTTTCTCTACAATCCTTTTTATTTCTTTATGAAAGAAAATAGTTCCTTTTTTTTTAAACTCTAAGTTCAGCTCCCTCCTTCTCTCCTCGTTTGCCATGCACTGCAAACACCATTTTAGTGGCTCTCCTCTGGACTCGTTTATTGAAATGTAACAGAATCCTGGTGGGAAGGTTCAACCTCTACTGCCATACCACCAACATTTGCCTCTGATGATGTGTGCCAATACTTAAAACAGGAGGCATTACCTTCAGAGCAGCCCTCACAGTTGCAGTCTCTCAGTGAGAAGCCAATGCTGGCTATATTTTTGCTAACACAGCACTTCTTGGGATGGGTAATAAATAAAGCCTTGCTGGGGCTGCAGGTTTTATCCAAGTGTCTCCTATGCTACGTCAACAGGTCTAGAACCTGTAAAATGCACAGTTAAGAGGTAGTAAGAATGGACAAAACACACAACATGCTAGAAAGCTTTTTATTTTTCTTAATGAATTGAGGTTCTTCTTATATGTAAAATACCACTATTGCTTTACATGGCACACAGGCTAAATGAGAATGCTTAGCTTCATGGGCAAAGGCACTGCTTTGAAATGCTTGGTTCCTCACTTAATGACAAGTGAGAGTCGGCTGCTGCACACAGATAAAATAAACAGCTGGTAAAAACAGGAGAGCTGCAGCTACTGCTGTGTGAGATGTCTCCGTGGCTCTCACTGCAGTTGCACAGATGAAAGCAACCTCAGTGTCTGGAAGCACCTATGAAATACCGAGTGCACGCTGTGCAAGGATTCTATCTGTACTACTCAAACCAAAGGAAAAAGTAAGTGGAAGGTCCACTAACAGAGGAGTAACAATCCAGTAAAACTGGATTTACAAAAAGTGCCTGCCCCACCTTGGGAAACCTCTCTACTGGTCCATTTTTGCTTAACAGAACCACACACATTCCATTTGAGCAGGATACTTCCACCAGCCAATTGTGAATAGCAATAGACTGCAATAGCTAGAATTGGTACTTACAAAACATTTCTCAAATGGAAGCTGCACTTTCTCTCTGGCTGGTGGTGTAGCACAGTGCTCTTCCCATGTACTACCAGCCATCTCCATCAGAGCACAGTGCTATCTACAAGATTTCTGCTTTGCCTATAAACATCATTTTGAGGTCCAATGACCTTTATTATCTGTTATTTTCCTCATTTTGTTCCCTTTTGAAAAATGAAAGCAGAAATGCAGGAAAAATTCCTTTGAACTAGTGGGACAATCCACTTAACTGACGTGGAAGCATGAAAGCCTTTTCAGTACATTCCCTAGCAAAGCATCACAGTCTAGTAACTAGTCTGTTAGTTGAACATCTGAGTAATACCCAAAAGATATGTGCATCAGTCAGACTAAATTGACCCTTCGAAGGATGAGGAAAAGCTTCCTTTGTTTCTTTCACCACCATACAAACATGGTGCCTCTCTTAGTACAGGCCCACTGAGATTGCTAGGAAAAGCAGCTGGTTCTCACAGAGAATTATTACTGAGTACTGACTGCATCAAAAAACTCGAATATTCACAAATTGCTGTTTGAAAAGGGAAGTTTTTCCTAGGGAATTGCAGAGTTTGTGCACAGTCTACAACTCACACACTGTAGATGAGCAGTAGTTTCTGCAATCAGAGGCAAGCACTGAGCTGAACAAAAAATGATCAGTAAAAACAGAAATGCAGCACAGATTACAGCTTTGTTACATTTGTAGATGTTAAACTTTGATGACCTCCTTCCCCAGAACTCCAAAGAGAATTCTGACTTAATTCACTATTTCGGAGCAAAGCTTTGCCTTTCAAATCTCCAGTGCAGCGTCCAGTATTGTCCTGTCACCACAGTTACACTGAGAACTGAATCCAAGGATAACTTCATTTGCCTTGCTCCCATCAGTGCCCGAATAAGAGGATAAATATTGCTTGTGTTTCAAAGCCCAAACATCAAGTAAACAGCAAGAATCATAGAAGAAAGCTGAGGACTGAGTTCTGAAGGGATGTTCTTCCCCACAGACTTTCCTTTTTCTTTTGAGCTCACCAGTCTTTGGATTTCTCTGTATACTAGTATACAATTTTCCAGTGAGTTGGCTGCTCACAGTTTTTCTCTTTTTCACCACAAAATCGATTGTAAGTTGTTTTTGGATCAAATCCCAAGATCTCCCTTTCCTCATGAATCCGGAAGGAAAATGTTGAAACCGAGGTGCCTATAAAATACCTGTGGAAAAAAATCAGAATGGGTTTCTGAAGCTCATTTGCTTTTCAAACACAAGTAACAGATTTCAGTCCAATGAATTTTAGTAAGAGATTTGCAAACAACTGTATCTGGGTCAAAAACAATATTCAGGTTTGTGACAGTAAAATCAGGCCCAAAGAAAATCAAATTCACTACCTAGCATGTGCACAGATCCACTGGTCAATCACAGCCATTCCCCCATCTTTGTACAGTTCTAGCTCCTCCCAGGTAGGTTCAAACCTCACCATCTCAGGCACCAGTTTCTTGAGCAATTCAATCTCTGAAACAGAGAAAAACAAACATTTATGTTAGAAAGTGCAATCTGCTGCTGTCGTAAAATTTCAGTGTTCAAAGAAGCTTTGGGTGAACAGATACAAAGCAAGCAAATCCAAAATCTACTGATGTACAACACATCTGACAAACATCAGAGTACACTAAGCAAGGGCTGCAGCCAGTAAGGCAGACATGGTGTAAGGTGGACAAATACTGCAGGTGAAGGAAACCTGCATGAGGTATAATGCACACAGCTACTAGTCTCCTCATTTCTACAGGGAAGCTGCAATGACAGAAAACCTAAGATAAATTCACAGTTCCTTGCAGGGGTATTCTTACACTCTGTATTTAAACACATCCCTAGATAGCACTGGAAAGGAGGTGCAACCCTGGGGGAAACCCCAGCACTGGGAGATTTCGCAGCCAGGGCCACCCCAGATGGTTGTTGAAGACAGACAAATGGGTGGCTGGGTAGGAGACTTCAGAGATCTCTTCCCAGCAGCTTGCAAGACCTTCTGAAAAGCAAAGAAAGAAGGAAGGGTAGAAGGAAGATGAAGAGGAATAGGCAAAGATGGCATGTTACTTATCAAATGCTGCAGTTGGACTTGATGATCTTTAAGGACCTGAGCTATTCTATGACTCTAAATTCCCAATTGTAGAGCCTGTCAGAGTCCCTGTGAGAAATGCCTAACAAATGTTTTGACACTGTAATGGAAATGCTAAGTCAAAGCTTGAAGCAGTGACTGTGCACCTAGCAGAAAAGCAGGGCCAACCCAGGGGAGCTCAGGAGTCACCTGAGTGACCACAAGGGCTGGAGCCAGGATCCACCACTTTCCAGACCTCATTGAAGGGTTGGCAGTGGAGCCCAAGGCATCTCTCTGGAGATTCCTGTATACCTGACGCCTTCTCAAGGTGAGAAGCTCCTTTTCCTTACTTCTCTGCCTACTGCTGTTGTGTTTGTGCAAATCCTCATTCCCTGTAGCCTGGGATCCTGCTGCTCTGCGCATTGTTGTGCTTCCCCTTGTGTTACAGATACCAACTACAGATGTTTGAAGGAAACAGCTAGCTGTCCAATCCTGTTCATGTTCAATATGAACATATGAAGTGTAGCACATGAATTCTTATAAAAGTTGTTTATAAAAACAAAACAATGCTGTGCTCATTCTCAAAAGTCACTGATCCTAAAATGATTATTATTTGCCTACCATCCTCAACAGCATCAGTGGCTATGAAAACTCTGTCAAGTTTATGCGTTTTCAAGAGGCTGTGGATCTTCTTTGCTGCTCCATGCAGGGAAGGCACATCTTCTCTGTGACCCCAGATGAAATCTTTCCTTCTGAGATGAACCCCAAGGTATGGACCACCTAAAGCTGTGCCCATCTTAACCTAAGAGAGAAAGATCAATACATTTTAAAACTTAAAAAGAGTGCCATTATTCATTCACACTGTAAAGGCCTGGGAATTCTAATGCATAATCTCTGGATAAGGCATTGATAGCTGAAGAAAGTAATTTTAAGGCATGGATTTGTAGCATTTTGACTTTTGGAGGCCTGAGTCATACAAGACAAATTAGGGTGCAAAATCTTTGTAAGCAAAAAAAATCCTCTCCTTGACCAAACCCAGAACTGGCAGTTTGCAGCTGAACTTTACAACCAGAGATGATGCTAAAGACAAGAAGAGATCTAAGTTTCCTTCAATGAAACAAGGGCAACAGAAATCTAACAGCCAGATCAGCCAGCTGCATCTCAACACCTTCCAGTAACTCACGTCAAACAAACAGGAGAGAGTATTAACATATATGTCCACTGCAATCTGAGCAAGGACAGTGAGATTCATGCATATCTTCCAATATTCCCTGCAGTGTACAGCAAATGAAAGCAATTTATCCCATTACGGGAAGCTAACTGTTACAGTTTTACCTTCATCTGTGTCCAGTCCTCATTGTAATGAGTCCTGTCTGCCTCATCCGTGGATTGAAGGTGCTTGTTTCGAAACTCATCTCCTGCTACACGGAGGTGTTTAGCAAACACCATGCTTCGACGAGTCTGTTGGAATAAGAGCAGATGCTGAATCAGAAAGGAGAGCTAAAAATGACTAAGTGCCAACAGCTTCATGAACAAGGAGCTCTCAGAATAGTCTTCTAGTATCCTTAAAGAGATCAATACTGGCTCTCTAATCTCATCCCAAATCTTCTAGCAAAACTTCATATTAAATGAGGATGTACGTACTGTCATTCAGGGACAGACTTTCTCCTTCTTTCTGTATAATGTCAACACAATTTGATTCTGTTGAAACATTAATTACCTTGCCCTAGATGTGATGAAGCAAAAAGAAGCATTGCAGAAATGTGCAAACACAACCTATGGCAGTACAATGCACTGGGGAGAACAACAAACAGCCTCGAATGCATGCCCATATGAAACACTTTTAAACTTCATCCTGATACGTGTGCAGCTGTCATGTCATGTCACACACACTGCCTAAGTGCCAAACAGGTTTTTTCTGGGTGCAGAGCATTCCTCTGACAGCAGACATTCTGCTCATTACTCATTACTCATTTTGCAAAGGCATATCCAAAAGAGAACACACAAACTGACACACTTTCTAAAGTGGATGATCTCTGTATTTGCTTATTCTATTACATGGAGTACTTCAAATCTGCATGTATGATATTGTCCTTTCTAACTAAATAGTTTTGCTTCTTGGGTTTTGCTTCTTCTTTCTTTTCATCAGGAAAGAAATAAACAACAGAGACCCTTCTCAGAGGCACGGTGAAAATGGCAAGAGACCATGGGCCCAAGCTGCTGCAAGGCAACTTCTGTTTGGACATAAGGTCAAACTTTTTATTGGCAAGAGCAGCAAAGTTGTGGGATGGGCCCCAGAGAGGTGACAGGTCTCCAGCCATGGGGACCTTCCACCCTCAACAGGACACAGCCCAGAACAGTCAGATCTAGTTCTGGAGTGTACTGTCAAGGCAGAGCCAACTGGGCACATCCCAGCCTAAATTTTTCTGTGGCTGTAAGTTTGAGAAAACAAAACTAGTACCAGTTATGTTCTCTTTGTGAACACAAATCAAATGAACAGCACAGATCATCTAATTCTCTGAGGTCATCCTCCCAGTGTGGTAAAACCAAATTCAAAAATACAGCATTTTGCCAAGGTATTCCTGGACAAAGTTGTTCAGACCACTTATTTTCAGGCTACTCTGCTCCCTGACCTGGAAGTCTAGGAAGAGGAGCAGAATAAACCCCCCACACTTCAGGAGGAAATAGTTATGACCTCCTTGTGGAATGACACAAGTCCATGGGGCCAGATGAGGTCAACCCAGGGGTGCTGGAAGTGACTGCCAAGCCACCTTCCACTATCTATCAGCAGTTTAGGAGGATGGGTAAGTCCCAGACGACTGGAGACTTGACAGTGTGACACTCATCTACAAGAAGAGACAGTAGGAGAATCCAGGGAGCTAAAGGCCAGTGTCAGGGAAGGTTATCAAACAGATCAGCTTGAGTGCAGTCACACAGCAAGCACGGGATGATGACAGGACCAGGCCCAACAAGCATGGGTTCATGAAAGGCAGGTCCTACTTGACCAACCTGACCTGCTGACTGAGCGCAGATGAGGGAAAGGCTGTGACCCAGACTTTAGGGGAGCCTTTGACTCTGCCTCCCCTAGAAAAGCTGGCAGCCCATGGTTTGGACAGGTGTACTCTTTGCTGGGTGAAGAACTGGCTGGAGGGCTGGGCCCAGTGGGTGGTGGCGAACACAGATAAATCCAGCCGATGACCAGCTTCTCAGAATGGCGTTTCTCAGTCAATATTGTGGCCAGCCACGTTTAGTATCTTTATTGATGACCTAGATGAAGAGATTGAGTGCACCCCCATTAAGTTTGCAGATGATACCAAGTTGGAAGGAAACGCTGATCTTCTGGAGGATAGCAAGGGCCTTCAGAGGGATCTCGATAAGCTGGATCACTGGGCTGAGGCCAATGGGATGAGGTTCAACAAGGCCAAGTGCCAGGTCCTGCACTTTGGCCACAACAACCCCAGGTAATGCCACAGGCTTGGGGATGAGTGGCTGGAAGACTGCACTGAGGAAATGGGCCTGGCAGTGCTGATCAACACTCAGCTGAACACGAGCCAGCAGTGCCCAGGTGGCCAAGAGGGCCAACGGCATCCTGGCCTGCATTAGAAATGGTGCAGCCAGCAGGAGCAGGGAGTGATCACCCCTCTGTACTCAGCTCTGGGGAGGCCGCACCTCGAGTGCTGTGTTCAGTGCTGGGCCCCTCACTACCAGAAAGACACGGAGGCCATGGAATGAGAAAGGCAACAAAACTGCGAGGGGTCTGCAGCACAAATGTTATTGGAGGAGGAGTGGCTGAGGGAGCTGGGGTTGTTCAGTGTAGAGAAAAGGAGTCTGAGAGGGGACCTTATTGCTCTCTACTGCTGCCTGAAAGGAGGCTATGGTTAGGTAGAGGCTGGCCTCTTCTTCCATGTAACTAGCAACAGGATGAGAGAATAGCCTCAAGTTATGCCAGAGGAGATTCAGACTGGATGTCAGGAATAAATTCTTCTCTGAGTGGTCAGGCACTGGAATAGGCTGCCCAGAGAGGAGTCGTCACCCCTGGAGGTATTCAAGAAACATTCAGATGTTGTACAGAGGGACATGGTTTAGAGGAAGATATTGGTGATCTACACAACTGGTTTCAGAACATCACGAGAGAGCCACTTCCTCTCTAAAATTTAAATTATATCAAGCACATCTTTTCTATTTTCCAATGGCCGAACCTTTACCTTTGTTATAATATTATTAAAACATTATTATTAAAATATTATTGGGTGGGGTATCCTAAAGTGCTCGGTGTTTTGTTTTGTTTTTTTTACCTTGAAACCTGTAGGAATTTTGCAATCAGACAGAAAGAAAGTTAGGATGATACTGAGCACTTTCAGGAACTCTTTTGAAACATCCCATCTTGAGGCTGACTAGAATTTAGACAAAGGCAGTTCTGTTCTGGTTGCAGAAGCGTTGTATGGGGGAGGTCCTTCTAAATACAGCTTCCTAGAGCTCTAGATCTTTGGGGAGAAAACATGCAAACACATTAATCACATTAACCCACAGCAGCCTGAAGACCACCTTTAGCAAATGCTGCTGAAAAAAATGTTACTTTCAAGAAAAAAAAAATCCAAGGCAAAACAGAAGCAGGTATTGGTCACCAACTTTTTTTTTTTAATCAAAACCAAGTAGCAAATCTAGAGAAGCTAACTGCAGAATACTCACATTCCAATAATCTTTCCCTCCATAGTGGTCATGAAGAAGGTTTTCAGCTCTGTCCAACATCACTGACCTATTAAAAATTGTAAAACTGAGTGTAGTTCCCTTAGGAACAGAATTCACATTATGATGTTTCTTTATACAGATGCCAGGATAAAGCACAGCCTATGATCTACTTGGAAATAGAGTATGGGGAATAAGGGATACATCTATGACGTATAAATTACGACCCAGAGCCTGCTGAGGAGAGAACAGAATAATGGTGTTGTGTGTTGCTGCTTTCTCCCTTAATAAATGTTACTCTTCGGGGTGATAACTAAACACAAACAAGCGATAACAATCCCTTGTATAGTCCTCAGAGTAGTTGCTACTGTAGAAATAAGATTGCCAACAGGGAGAATGATCCAAAGGGGAGAAGTAAGCAGCGATATGACAGCACAAGAGAAAAACCAGAGAAGGTGGTTTCCATGCGTGTAATAAAGCACCCTACAGTAAACAGATTGAAGAATATACAGATGCTAGAAAAGCATATTAGTAAAGAAGCAGAAATTTTAAATTGCTTTTTTTTTGCTGACATGAAAACAGCCTATGTTTTCCTTAAGTTCTTTGTACACCGGGAATTCAATTGCAATGTCCAAGATCTATGAAGCGGAGAAGATCCTGAGAGTTTGGAGCATCCAAGAATACACAGGATGAAGACTTGGTGAGTGCTCTGAGCAAACTGAGTATGAGTGAACACACAAAGAAATGCTTCTGCAGAAGGGAGATCAAAGTTATTATCTGAATTTTCTTCTACTTAAAATGACAGGAAGCAAATAACCCGCCAGATTTAGATTAACACTGTTCCAAATCAGCTAGGCACTTGCATGTACAGCTACAAAACAGACAATAAACTGTGAAAACAGTCTATAAACTGTGCTGGTGGAGAAGAATCACTGCATTTAAGAGAAAGCTTAGAGGTGAATCAGATTGATAATCATCTGGTGAAGCTACTACAGTTAAATTCAACTTTTAAAAGGGGATCTATAAAAAATAATGAAGTTGTGCCCAAGTGAAGAAAACTGACAGGCTCACAAGCTCCATGGGGTTAAACAGAAAAAAAACTGTAAGGAAAGCTATAAAGAATTTTGGCAACAAGAGATAAAGGCTTCACTTAAATGAAAAGCCTTCCTTCCAATACAAAGAAAAAGAAAACCAAAAGCTTAACAATCATTAGACATGACAACATCTTAAGAGAAATAAAAAGCGTAATTTTTTTTGTAGCTGTGTGGTAGGTGGAATAGCTGGGAAGATCCCATGCAGGAACTTCTTTACACAGCAAACTCATCAGAGGACACACTGAACCAAAGTGTCAAAGGGAATGTATAGCTACAGGACAGCTAGGACAAGTGAACTAATGTATGGCCAAGCCATTCAACCAAGGGCGAAGCAGCAGTGCCTACAATTCTGGTATATGCCTTCTTGCTTAAATGGTGTCAGTATCAGAGGCCTGCAATGAGGTCAGTCTGATGCTAATCTTCTAAAAACGTGCTTTGGAGAGGTCTGTGATGCAACACAGTGGTAAGCTTGATGTCAGTACTGGACAACACAGTAGCAACTATTACAAAAACACAGAAAGGATAGCTAGATAAACTGTAAAAAGGGACCTCTGAATTAGAGAATATATACTTTGGACACGACAAGCCTGCATATGCATACAGACATATGCTTACAGGGGGGAAGACAGGCTAGAGAGCAGCCCTGTGCAAAGGGATCTGGGGTTTTTGGATGACAGAGTTGAACCTGAGCCAGCAGCATGCCTGGGCAGCCAGAAGGGCCAACTGTACACTGAGGTGCACCAGACCCAGCACTGCCAGCTGGGAGAAGGAAGGCAATGTCCCCCTGGTGCAGCCTCACCTGGAGCACTGGGGGCAGGTCGGGTGCCAGAGTATGAGAAGGACATAGAGCTATTGGAGAGCATCCAAAGGAGGGCTGCAAAGATGCTGAAGGATCTGGAGGGCAACGTGTGTGAGGGGTGACTGAGATCCATGGTTTGTTCAGCCCAGAGCAGAGGAGGCTGAGGGGAGGAATCACAGTGGCCTAAAGCTTCCTGGTGAGGGGAGCAGAGGAGCAGGCACTGATTTGAACTGGTTGAGAGCGGTGGCCAACAGCTCAATGTCCGGATGGAGACCAGCGGACGAGTGGTGTCCATTAGGGGTCAGTGCTGGGACTGACATGATTTCATGTGTTCATTATTCACAGTGGGATTGAGTGTGCCCTCAGCAAATACGTGATGATGCCAAGCTGTGTGCTGTGGTCAGCATGCCCGAGGGACAGGATGTCATCCAGAGGGATGATGACAGGCTGAGCAGTGGGCCCAGGAGAACCTCATGAGGTTCAACAGTGCCCAGTGCAAGGTTTTGCACCGGTGACGTGGCAGCCCCCACCATCAGTACAAGCTGAGGGATGAGCAGCTGGACATGAGCCAGCACTGTGCCCTCACAGCCCAAACCCAACCAGATCCTGGGCTGCATCAAAAGCAGTGCAGCCAGCAGGGCGAGGGAGGGGATCTGCCCTTCTGTGCTGTGAGACCTCACCTGGAGCACTGTGTCCAGGTGGGGAGTCCTCAGTGCAGGAGAGATGTGCATCTGTTAGAGCATGTCTGGGGAAGGGCCACAGAAATGCTCGTAGGGATGGAACACTTTGCCTAAGAGCACAGGCTGAGAGGGCTGGGGCTGTTCAGCATGGAGAAGAGAAGGCTGAGGGGAGACCTGAGAGCAGTCTTTTAATGTCTGACGGGGGGCTATGAGAAAGAAGGGGACAGAGTCTTCAGCAGGGTCTATTGTAACGGGACAAGGGGAAGCAGCTCCAAACTGAAAGAGGGGAGATTTAAATTGGATATAAGGAAAAGGCTTGTTCTGTTCTGTTTTGTTTTGCTTTACGATGAGGATACTGAAGCACTGCCACACGTTGCCCAGAGTTGGTGAGTTCCCCATCTCTGGAGGTGTTCAAGGTCAGGCTGGACCTGATGTAGCTATAGATGTCTGTGTTCACTGCAGGGAAGCTGGACTAGCTGGCCTTTCATGGTTCCTTCCAACTCAAACAAATCTATGATGATTACATGATCTCTGATCTTTAGTAACAAAGACAGGACCAGAGGCTCTGCACCAAAATGTGGTGGGCATGGAACAGGTTGCCCAGGACAGTCGCCATGGCCTCAAGCTGCTGGAGGTCAAGGACAACACTTTCAGACACAGGGTTTAATTTTTTGAGGTAGTTCTATGTGAAGTTAGCAGTTAGATTCAAAGATCCTTGTGGGTGCCTTCCAAATTGGATTGTTCTACAGTTTTCTGAACGGAGTACTCCAAATAAATAAGTAAGCATGCAAGTAAGATAAGTCTCACTGATACTGTGTGCTGGGACTTGCTGAGAGTGTTCATCCAAGCTTTTTAAGACAACAACTATGGCACAGGAGGCCAGGAAATTGCACAGATTAAAGAACTGTTTATAGATGGGAAGAGATGTACAGCTCTCATTGTAGCAGGCCACAAGTGGAAGGAATCTGCTTTTCACCACATTCCTAAACAAAAAGCCTAGGAAAGCTGTGAACATTAGGGTGATGAGCTTGCTGATCGTGTTAAATTGTTCAGAGCAGTAATTCAAAGGCCTACTCTGAAGAGTTAGAGAAGTTTGATGACTGGCTAATGAAAGAGAGCAGCAGATGAAATCTGATCATAGAATCATAGAATGTTTTGGGTTGGAAGGGACCTCAGAGATCATCTAGTTCCAACCCCTGCCATAGGCAGGGACACCTTCCACCAGACCAGGTTGCTCGAAACCCCATCCAGCCTGGCCTTGAACATCTCCAACCTTAACTTTCCTAAGCAACCTGTTCCAGTACCTCTCCACCAGTTACAAATTTCTTCCTAATATCCTAGATTGACACTAGTCAATCTCTCCTCTTCCAGTTTAAAGCCATTTTCTCTCGTTGCTACATGCCCTTATAAAAAGTCCCTCCCCAGCTCTTCTGTAGGTCCCCTTCAGAGGCCTACAGCTGCACTTGCACTGTTATGCTTGTTGCTATTCCTGCTCAGGTCTGATTGAGAAATATAACCTTGTGATCCACAAGGAAGCACCTTGTCTGCAGCTTAGGAATGCTTTGGCATCACTCCTAATTTTTCTCTTGACTTTCCTCAACACCAGATCTATCATAGGTACCATAGGAAGAATTCACTGCAGGACTACTTATACAGACTTTCATGGTTTACTTTATACAGATTCCCGCTTTCACCAGCAAATATTGCGGTTTAACCCCCACAAACAGTACACCACCACTGCTGAAGAACAGGATTCTGCTTCCTCTGCTCCCCGCAGGAGGAACCACAGATCTCACTGCTCTGCCGAGGGGACTTTCATCTCATTTCCAATTAAACAGTACTCATGTCGTACATTTGGCTCTATTTTTTCTCATGGCAAAGCTACACTTCATCTTCCACAGCTTGTAGTTCTCCTATAGATTTATTCCCCTGACATGCAGACAGTGATCATTTCCTTTTCCTGTTCTACTCTGTAGCTTTTGCTTTGCTATAACTTCTTCAGTTATTACAGGGTCACAGCTATCTGGAAATGCTCTGCTACTGGGACAACATAAGAATGCCTCATCTCTCATATGAGTTTCCCTTTCCTCTGATCATTCTAGTGGCATTTCTGCATTTTCAGAACAGAAAGACAAAACGTGCTTTCTATAAACGCAGCTCATACTAATGGGGATTGATGTCACATGAGATCAGGCACTGCCTCTTCTGATCCAAGATGAGTACTTGGGATGCACTGTATTTACACTGTTCCCTCTCCTCTTAACACAACATTGAAGCATAAAGGAAGAATAGGAAAACAAGTACAGTTATCTACCTGCGAAAGAATTAGGAAGAGTTCAAGGCTATCTCCTCTTAGTTGTTTTTTGAGCATAAATTCCTTCCGTAATGATTTTAATGGACCGTGGTAGCTTGGTGATGAAACATCACAACAAGACATAGCCTTTAAGTTCTCCCTGCTCTTCCCACCTAGCAACAGGCTCCTAGGGCATGGCATAATAACACAAAGCAACTCACTGTGCTGAGGTATTCTTCAGAAGGATGGGGGCTACAACAGAGGCAGATCCTTGAACAGATAAGCAAGAGACATTCAGTCCCCGCGTTTCTTCATAACCCCAGAACCATCCTCTGAAAGAAAATAAAAGGTTTCGGTTCACAGGCTTGTGTTTTAAGTTTATGCCACACACAGAATGAAATAAACCAGCAGTACACCCTAGGAAGGTGATATATAATGTAAAGAAACCAGACAGTTCCTTTATAATATTTTTTATGACATAATGACTTTCTAAGATTGTGTTTTCTACTACATTTTGATACTGATCAAGTTTTATAAAGAAAATGAATCCAATGCATTCAGAGGCTCACAAACACTATCACTAATCACACAAGTTTGTTCCATCAAAGTGGGTGAATTTCTTACTAAGTAGAAGACCAGTGATATGATTGCTAGACGTTACCTGTAGTACTGATGCTTGTCTTTGGAATACATAAGCTGATCAATGCAAGGCCTCTCATCTATTTTTTCTTCCCATGTTCCTTCTTTCCATCCTTCCTTATAGCCTTGCAGGACATAAATCTGCTCAATAAAGGGCCCTCCTGATTCTAAGCAGAAGGCAAAGCAAAGTATTAATGGGCATGAAAAAAAATCATTATGCAAACTAGCATTACTTGCAGTTAAAATTCCACAGGAAATAATATCATACTAGTCTCCCTCTTCCTTCTTTTCCCTACTGAAAAGGGAAGGAAGTTCAGTGTGAGTTGAACGCTGGTCAAGGGATGTGACAACTCCTACTCAACTATGTGCGAGTTAATGTGCCAAACAGAAATTAATCAGCACAAAAGCGTAAATTTTAAAACTGGATAGAACATATCTTACGTAGAACAAAACCAAGCCTTCCTTCCAAGCCTTTGTTCAGCCCTGCACATGCTTTCTTTGCATCTTTGTTTTCTATCATTTATGTGCAGATTATTTTTACCTCTTGATTCATGTAAAATTTGATTCCCTTCGTGATCAGAGAAAGTATGAAGCACAGAGATTTTCAGTGCTGTGGGTAGCTGCTACAGGAAGAGCCTCCAGAAGCTCATACCCTTCTTACCTTTCCTCCCTCAAATTTCAGGGTTTAAAATTCTTTTTACTAAAAGGGAGGGGCCAAGGATCCCTTCAGGGCCCTTTGCAGAGGTGTGACATTCGGTGGTTTTTATGTCCTGGGCCAAAGAGCTCTGTGACCCTTGCAGATTTTGCAGTGTGGTGGTTAACTCTATGTGGCATTAAACTCTAAAGAAAATGAAGCTGGGAGGAGTGGTTGGAACAGCAGAAGGCTGTGCATCCATACAGCAAGGCCTGGACAAGCTGGAGAGTTGGACAGAGAGGAACCCTATGCGATTCAACAAGAGCAAGAGTAAGGTCTTGCACCTGTGGAGGAATAACTGCTTGCATCTGTACAGGTTAGGGGCTGTCCTGCTGGAGAGGAGCTCTGCAGAGAGCGACCTGGGTGTTGTGGTGGACAACAGGTTGGCCATGAACCAGCAGCATGCCCTTGCTGGTAGGAAGGCCAATGGTGCCACGGGGTGCTTTACAGAGAGCAGGGCCAGCAGGTCGAGGGAAGTGATACTTCCTCTCTGCTGTGCCCTGGTGAGGCCACATTTAGGAGGCTGTGTCCAGGTCTGGGCTCCCCAGTTCAAGGCAGACAGGGAACAGCTGGAGAGAATCCAGCGGTGGGCCACAAAGCTGGTCAGGGTTTGGAGCACCTGCATGAGGACAGGCTGTGGGAGCTGGAGCTGTGCAGCCTGGAGAAGAAAATACCGAGGGGATCTTCCTAACACTTCTAAACATCTGAAGGATGGAGCCGGGCTCTTTTTCTGGGGTGCCCACCAACACAAGGGATGGGACGAAAAGGAAGACAGGAAATTCCACATGAACATGAGAAGGAAATTCTTTACTGTCAGAGTAACAGAGCACTGGAACAAGCTGCCCCCAAAAGTTTTCTTCTCATTACTCCTCCTGCCATCTGTATCATTTTTTATTTCACATAAATGAGGATAAAAGCATTTGTGAAAACAAACTTCTATAGAAAACATTTCCATGATTTAGTCAAGTGTAGAATGCATTATTTCATGCTTTACCTGCAAGGAACTGCTCGTATTCAATGACAGGAATGTTCCTATTAAGGCTTGGGAGATCAAAGAATTCAGACCAAGGGATTCGGACCTGAAGGATGTCAGGGCTCTGCCAGTGATAGAGACGTCCCCAGGGTGGCAGAACTAACACCCAATTTTCACTTTTCAGCAAAGTCTTCATAAGTGAAGCAATACGAATATAGACATCTCTGCGAAGGTTGAAGCCTTCAGGAGGATTTACATCATACAGAAGGTATCTAGAGAGAACAAGGCAACATCACCACTTCAGGAAGAATTCACAGCAATTACACGGGTCATTTTACTTCATGTATATGTGGTGCAACTCTACTGCAAGGATAACTCTTGCTCTTTCATGAGTTTGTGGTATTCAGGGGATGGAAGGGAGTGTAAACAGGGGAAGGCTGAGCAGTGCATGCTGCACAGGCAGATGAGACCACGGCATGCCCTAGCAGTACAGGAAGGATGGTACCAAGGGGCTTTCCTGTTGTTGAAGGCCTTCTTGGCAGGTCTCTCCTGCAGCAAGGGAGGACACAGAAGGGACACCGAGCAAATACCCTGAGCACACTGCACACCCTGAAGAGTAATCTGTATGCAATGAGGGGGGTGAAATGACTGACAGGTCACTCAGGCTAATTCCTGTGACACAAATACTGACAAAGGAGGACCCTTTGAGAAAGGACAGGGCAGAAAGGGTGAGTGCTCTCTGCCACTAGAAAAGGCCACCAGAAAGGCAAAACCGGTGTTGGTAGACAGAAAGAGACCCCAGGCAGCACCCAAATCATGACTATGGCTATGATGGCGCTGTCTCCCAGACATGACTCAAACAAAACAACAGGGTGAACAAGGCTTCTGATGTGCCTGCAAAATCACTTCCCAGTGGTGCTGCTGGTCACCGTATCAGCAGACCCACAGCCTGAGCAGAGGTAGTGGGGGGGGGGGTTCAGACCCAGGGAGACAGCACTGCCTGGGTCAGGGTGGTGGGGCTGCTCCTCACCGAGTGCGTGGTGCGGCGGCGGCAGCGGGCAGCGAGGTGGCAGCATGGCCAGCACGGAGGGCAGCGGGCAGCGACTGGGCGGCAGCGTGCGGTGGGAAGGCCAGGGTGGCCAAACCCAGCAGCAGTAGCATGAGGAGGCCAGGGTGGTGTGCTGCCATGTCCAAGGTGGCCTGGTGGCAGCCCAGTCCCTCTCTCAGAAGAGGCCAGCAGTGAGGGGCCGGAGGCTGCTGCCTGTGAGACGGTTCAGCTCCTCCAGGATTTCCTCTTCCTTCTGGTACATCTGTAGAAGGGCACAGGGGCTGAAACAGCTGCCGAATACCACAGGTCAGAGAGCAGAGCAGGGACACGATACCTGTGTGACAAGCACCGTGTCCTTACCAACATGTGCCCCAGCTTGTCAGGGCTGTCCAGGATGATGGCAGAGCCCTGGAACAGGCTGTTCAGAGAGGTGGTGGAATCTCCTTTGGAGATATTCCAACCCATTCAAACACTTCTCTGTGCAACCTCCTGCAGGGAGGCTGCTTTAGCAGGACACTGGACTAAAAGATCTCCAGAGGTCCCTTCCAGCCCCTGCAGTTCCGTGATTCTGAGATGGACAGGACTTGGGGCCACTCCCTTCCATGAGATGTGATAAAGGGAAATCTTTTCAGCTTTGGTACAGTTTGGGCACTGTGCACCCTCCCATGGCAAGGGCACTGCTTTACCTGTTCCCATTCCGCCTTTGTGTTGTGCTGGTAGCCAAGCAAGTGACACAATCCATGGGCTGCAGTCACCTGTGCAGAGAAGAAAGAACAGAGAGTAGATGTCACAAATCTAACTCCCAACATCTGCCACAGCTTGCTGGTACAGGCAAGATCAGCAACAGGAGTGACACACAGTTGCCACTAGCATCAGGTAGCTCGCTCTGCTGACCTGTGCCATGAGCAGTGCCACGACTAACCCTGCACCATTTTAGCAGCCCTTTTACCAGTCCCAAAGCCCCTAATTTCTCCAAAGCCTTGGGTTCCACTCACTGCCATGGCATGCAGCCACTGGCTGGGCAGATTCTGAACTGAGACCTCAAGGGAGGTGGTGGGTGTAGGCAGTCTTCTGTCCTTCCTGTACGGAAGCAGTGTGCAGCTGAAACTGCTCACCTGTGTTACTTTAAATTAAACCAAGTAAAACTCCCAGGCTTATAGTTAATCATAGAACCATTTGAGATGGAAGGGACCTTTAAAGGCCACGGAGCCCAACTGCAATGAACACAGACATCTACAGCTACACCAGGTTGCTCAGAGCCCTGTTCAGCCTGACCTTGAACACCTCCAGAGATGGGGAACTCACCAACTCTGGGCAACGTGTGGCAGTGCTTCAATATCCTCATCGTAAAGCAAAACAAAACAGAACAGAACAAGCCTTTTCCTTATATCCAATTTAAATCTCCCCTCTTTCAGTTTCGAGTTGCTTCCCCTTGTCGCGTTACAACAGACTCTGCTGAAGACTCTGTCCCCTTCTTTCTCATAGCCCCCCATCAGACATTAAAAGACCGCTCTCAGGTCTCCCCTCAGCTTTCTCTTCTCCATGCTGAACAGCCCCAGCCCTCTCAGCCTGTGCTCTTAGGCAAAGTGTTCCATCCCTACGAGCATTTCTGTGGCCCTTCCCCAGACATGCTCTAACAGATGCACATCTCTCCTGCACTGAGGACTCCCCACCTGGACGCAGAGCTCCAGGTGAGGTCTCACAGCACAGAAGGGCAGATCCCCTCCCTCGCCCTGCTGGCTGCACTGCTTTTGATGCAGCCCAGGATCTGGTTGGGTTTGGGCTGTGAGGGCACAGTGCTGGCTCATGTCCAGCTGCCATCCACCAGCACCCCCAGGTCCTTTTCAGCAAGGCTGTGTTCCTTACATCCCTCAGCTTGTACTGATGGTGGGGGCTGCCACGTCACCGGTGCAAAACCTTGCACTTGGCTTAGCTGAACCTCATGAGGTTCTCCTGGGCCCACTGCTCAGCCTGTCATCATCCCTCCGGATGACATCCTGTCCCTCGGGTATGCTGACCACAGCACACAGCTTGGCAACATCTGCATATTTGCTGAGGGCACACTCAATCCCACTGTGAATAATGAACACATGAAATCATGTCAGTCCCAGCGCTGACCCCTAATGGACACCACTCGTCCGCTGGTCTCCATCCGGACATTGAGCTGTTGGCCACTGCTCTCAACCAGTTCAAATCAGTGCCTGCTCCTCTGCTCCCCTCACCAGGAAGCTTTAGGCCACTGTGATTCCTCCCCTCAGCCTCCTCTGCTCTGGGCTGAACAAACCATGGATCTCAGCCACCCCTCACACACGTTGCCCTCCAGATCCTTCAGCATCTTTGCAGCCCTCCTTTGGATGCTCTCCAATAGCTTTATGTCCTTCTCATACTCTGGCACCCGACCTGCCCCCAGTGCTCCAGGTGAGGCTGCACCAGGGGGACATTGCCTTCCTTCTCCCAGCTGGCAGTGCTGGGTCTGGTGCACCTCAGTGTACAGTTGGCCCTTCTGGCTGCCCAGGCACACTGCTGGCTCACGTTCAACTCTCTGTCATCCAAAAACCCCAGATCCCTTTCCACAGGGCTGCTTTCTAGCCTGTCCTCCCCTGGTCTGCATGCATATGCAGGCTTGCTGTGTCCAACATTCATATTCTCTAATACACACGATACCATGAGATTCACGGTCCCATGAGAATACCCACGAGAACACGAGGTTTTCCTGGGCCCACCGCTCGCTCAAGTGGACACCGCTCCAATCAGAGTCCCACCTCCCGCAGCTAAAATCCAAGAAGAAAAACGAACGCTAAGGCTCCCAGGCCGCCGGCCCAGATCCTCCGCGCCGCGGCGCTCACCGTCAGCACGCTCTCGAAGTCCTCCCCGTCCCGGCGGCACCGCCGCTGGATGAGCTCCACCCCCAGGAAGATGTCCCCGAGGTTGTACTCGTCGCGGCTGCGCGGCCGCGGGAGCTCGCCCGGCGCCACCCGATGGTAGGGGAAGGACAGCACGTCGGTGGGCTCGGGGCGCCGGCGGTACACGCTGTTCAGCCGCCTCATCAGCCCGTCGCCGGCGCAGATCAGCGCCACGTCGAAGCGCGCGGCGCCCAGCGCGGCCCGCAGCGCGCAGACGGCGCGACGGAGCGGCACCCGGCGCAGAGGCGCGGCGCGCTGCGCGTTGCGGATCAGCACGCTCATGGCGCCGGAGCTCCGCCCGCTCGGCCCGCCTCGGCCCGCCGGCGCGTGCGCGGGGCCGGCCCGCCGCGGAAAGCGGAGGCCATGAACGCCAGCGGTCCGTTCCGCGGCCCTCCCGCCTTCCCGCCGCGCTTCGGCCAGGCCGTCGCGCCGCCCTTCGTCCCCGCGCAGCCCTACGGGCCGGGCCGGGCGGCGGGCAACGCGGGCTTCAGCTTCAAGCCGCCCACCGACCTGGGCGGCCTCCCGGCGCCGAGCGACGCGGCGGGCGGGGCCTTCGCGCCGCCGGAGTTCCGCTTCAAGGCGCCCGACGGCCCAGCCGCCTTCACCTTCTCGCCGCCCTTCGGCTTCGCGCCCGAGGCGACAGGACACGAGCCACCGGCGCCCGCCGCCGGCTTCTCTTTCTCGCGGCCCGCCCCGCCGCTCGGCCGCCCCGAGGAGGGCGCCGCGCGGCCGCCGTTGAACGCCGCGGAGGAGGCGGGCGAGGCGGTGCCGAAGGGGCTGAAGCGGAAGGAGGAGCGGGAGCGCTCGCCGCGGCGGACGGCGGCGTCGGGCGGGCGGGTGGCAGCGCCGCCGGAGAAACGCGCCGTGCTGCTGAGCCGGCCCCGCGGCGGGGCCCTGTTCGGCCGCACGCTGCAGGAGGTGCTGCGCAGCCAGGGCCGCGAGCGCGGGGAGCCCGAGCGGGGCGCGGCCGAGGAGCCGGCGGCCGAGGGTCGGGAGATGCCGCACCCGGCGAGGCTCGGGCCGGCGGACGGCGCTCCCGTCGCTCCGGCGCGCAGAGCGAGGGGCGACGATGGCACCGACGGCCTGAGCGGCGCGGCGCCGGGCGAGCTAACGGCCATCCAGTGCAAAAACGTCCCCGACTACCTCAACGACAGGACGGTGCTGGAGAAGCACTTCGGGCAGTTCGTGAAAGTCCGCCGGGTCATGACGCGCAGGAATAAGAAGACGGCCGTCGTCCACTTCTTTGACCACGTATGTTTTGGGGGCTGGCGGCGAGGGAGCGGGGGTTAACCTGAGTGCTGCAGCCTGGCGCGGGGCCGGGCTGGATGTTAGGAAGTAACTGCCGTCCGGAAGAGTGGTGGGGCGTTGGAACAGGCAGCCTGGGGAGGTGGTGGAGTCACTGCCCTCGGAGGTGTTCGAGAAGAGGGTGATTGAGGCGCCGAGGGACGTGGTCGGTGTGGCACGGTGGGGTGGGCTGACGGTTGGACTGGATGATCTTAGGAGCCTTTTACAGCCTTTGTGATTCTGTGATTAGTGCGCAGTTGAACGCCAAATGCGGTAGCATCAAGGGCAACACTATCTTTGCAGGGTGATCCGCTTGTTGGGAATGTTGCTGCTTTGGTGAGGCCTGTAGTCCCGTGTGTTCTGCAGTCCCTTAGAAAAGTAATGTGTTGTGGAACACACCCAGCCCCGCCAGTTGCATGGATGTCTCAGACAGGAGGTTGTGAAGCACTGGTACAGGTTGACCAAGGAGGTGGTCCATGCCCCATCCCTGGAGACATTCAAGGTCAGGTTTGACTGGGCTCTGAGCACCTGATCGAGCTGTGGGTGTCCCTTTTCATTGTAAGGGAGATGAACTAGATGGCCTTTAAAGGTCCTTTACAACTCAAATGATTCTAGGCTAAAAGGCAGCACCTGGAGGTCTGAGTGTTGGTACATGTTTCTCCAGCAGAAGCTGTCCTTCCTTGTGCTAACAGCTCTTGAGTTCCGCTTTGTTTTCTTTCAGGCCTCTGCAGCCCTCGCCAAAAAAAAGGCAAAAGAATTGCACAAAGACATAGTGACATTTTGGCAGAAGAAGAAAACAAGTAAGTCTTGTGTTTCTTGATGTGATGAGCAGGTGATGCGTGGTACAGTGGGTAATGGCACAGGTACTGGGGAGAGAGGGAGGATATTTTAAAGCATGTAGTTGCATACAGAATTATTTCTCTGCCTTCACAAAATAAGAATAGCTCCCAGGAAGCCTAGGAGCCAGTAAGGGGGCTATCCCCAGCCCTCTGCTTGAGATTCAGGCAAAAGGAGATGCTGGTGTTGGCTATTCATCTCCCCAGGTGAGTATTTGAATTGCCAAGTGCTTCCCTTTAATTTTATGAATCAGAGTTTGTAGCTCTAAGTTCCTGGCTTGGAGATATGTTTCAGAATGAGTGAATGGCTTGCCACAGCTTTGACCAACCCAGGAACTTAGTTTTACAGCAAGAGAGCAGCTGTAGAGTTGTTTTCCTGAGAAGAAATATCTCAAAGCAACAGCTGTAAGGACGCTTTTGTCATGTTATTTTGGCATTAAGGTCTACAGAAACCTGGATGGCAGTATTCTATAGTAACTAATCTGGGAGAGTGTGAGAAATCCAGCTGGCTGAGAATTTGTTCTTTTTCTTTTCGACTTAACTCTTGAAGAGGCATGTCAACCCCAGCCTGAGCTTGGGATGTGTGAATTGTTCAAGTACCTCAGGAGCACTGAAAACGTTGTGACAGTCGTAGTTTTTGTTGGTAAAACAGATTAAATACCAGGTGTTCTGTTTTTTGTGGTTTTGCATCAGTTTGTCACTGAGCAAGGCTGAACCAGGCCACCGGGTATTGAGCTGTGGGTTTTGAGTTATAACCCAAATTCAAAAGAACTAAAATTTGATGCCCAGACTTCATTTACTGGCAATGTGCTGAATAATTGCATTTACTGCTTAGCAATGTTTTATTCAAGAATGCTTTTCCTTTGTGGAACTCTAAAGCTAACCAGAAATTAGTGGGCGTCATTGGTGCAACTTCCAGTGCAGGCTGTCCTATTAGTGTTGTGTGCATCCATGAGGTTGTAACTGGAATAATATTATCAGAAAATAAAGCCAATTACTCACTGCACCGCTGGGGAGTTGAGGCAAAAAGCTGTTGCGAAAATTATTTGCTGAGTACCTGTCTTGATGTTTATATGTCACTTTAGGCCCAGCAAAAAGAGAATTTTCATCCAAGGAGAAGAAAGCAAGTGAAGAGGAAGGAAGGCAAAGCAGTGAAGAGCAAAACTACCAGCATTCCCCTCTTCGAAAACCTTTAATAAGATCTTCTGCCAGCGCTGCAATGCCTGGTAGAAGGTATGTACGACTGTTCTCTAAGGATCTGTCAGGATGGATGGGCAGAAGTGATCAGTGTGTGCTGAGTGGTGATGTTCTTAGCAAGAGAGTGTGCTTCTTCTATCTGCTGGCACACATTCATTTTAAGCATGTGGCTTTTTGGCTGAATTGGAGTTACAAATCTCACATTTTGTCAGATGCTTCTGACTGCATATTAAGGCCTTTTATTTCTTCAGTCTTTTTTTTTTTTTTTTTTTTTTTTTTTTTTAAAGCGTTTTTGTTTGTTCATTTTTTACAACATGAGAAACAGCTATAACAGTGAGGCTTAAGAAAATGGTGAAAAACAGTGCAAAGCTCTCGTAAGGCCAAGCAGTGACTGACTGTGTTGGGTGGTCTTGGTTAAACTGGTTTCTGAAGTGAGTGGTTTCATTCGTTGACAAAAACGGATCTGTGGAATTAGTCCTCTTTTCAGAGAAGCTATGAGTTAGATCGTTGTATTTTTGTACTTAGAGAATGGGCTTTATGCAGGAGACCTGCTTTATGCCAGGTGCTGAAGCTGCAGGCTTTTTTTGTACCTTCTTCTGTAGCACCTTAATGGTTTGCCTAGTTGGACAGTGATTATTTGGTGTGTGTTGTCATGCACTTACAAGTAATATGCTTGGTTTTAGCTCTCCGGCAAAGAAGCCTGGTCTTCGAAAGGCTCTGCAGTTTGAAGTAGATCTGTTTGATTCTGGTTCTGAAGGACAGAACTCAGAAGCCATGGGAGCTTCGTTGTCATCTCTGAGTAACCTGGTAGGATTAGTGGCAGAGACATCTGAAGAAAGATACCGTCTTTTGGACCAAAGAGACAAAATCATGCGACAAGGTACTGTTCTTATTCTTGTGTTCTTACCCTTCACACCTTTCTGTTGGGGTAGATTGTTGTATACACCCATTTCTTGTAGAGCAACAAAATCTGTGTGTTTTATTGCACACATATATTTCTTATGTATAATGAATAGCAAATTGTTCATCTTTGAATGAATTCCTGAGTATTTTTGAGTGTATTTTGACAGTGTTGTATTGGCACAAAACACTATATTACTAACGGGTAGAACATTAGCAGGGACAAGGACTTATTTGCCTTCTTTGTTCCGCAGTCCTCATCAGTTACAAGATCAATTAAGCCACCCCAAGTAACTGTGCCATCATGTGTACCTGGCTTGTAAAACATGGGGTCATGGTTTTCTTGATCGTGGGGGATGCCACATAGGGCAGTTTTCACCTCTGCAGGTTCTTCCAAGAAAGCTGACCAAAGGCTAGCAGCATTTCTCTAAAAGGACACTATTAAGTAAAGCTGGTCATTATTTCAGTAAATATTTGCTTGTTTCACTATTCTGATTTGTAAATTATTTCATCCTATTCCTGTTCTTTCAAAGCTGATTTTATTAAAATTTTGTTTTTTAAAATCAGCAAACATTTGTTCTCGCTTGGCATGGGATTGGTGGTGCTTGGTTAGAAGGCAAAACAGGATAGGCTTTTAGGATATAAAGCATCAGGTGTCTCTTACAGACTGACATTTTCAGCAAGAGTCTCGATATCCATGGGACAGTATGAGAAGCTTCTCCAGAGGAGCAGTGCAGACCTGGGACAGTGCAGGTCCATATCACTGGGGAACTCCATCCTTGTGTATTTCCAGCTGATCCTGCTCCAATGGGAGGTTGTTTGGAATCCCCTATGGATCCTGTCACATCAGCTTTTCTGGGAACCCTTACCTTTGTCGGAGCGCTTCTTGACGTCCATCCATTGCCCAGTGTTCAGACTGCAGCTGAGGCAGATGCTGCTGTGGGCTGCACATTAAGAAATAGCTTGTCATGAAAACAAAAGGACAGATGCTTAATGTTACACTTTCAATTTTTTTTTTTGTTTTTTTTTTATTTTTAGCTCGAATAAAAAGGACTGATCTTGGAAAAGCAAAAACTATTGTGGGCACTTGTCCAGACATGTGCCCTGAAAAGGAGCGGTATATGAGAGAGACGAGAAACCAGCTTAGTATCTTTGAGTTGCTGCTAGGATCTGACAAGGTATGAGCCCTCTGTAAGCTGGAGTTTGCTGTTCCCACCTCATCCGTTCATTTGCTCCTTACATAAAGCTGTCCTTGTTGTTTAGCTGATTACAAGGTTAGTTCTAGTGGTGAATTTTGTGAGCCGTTTCCTTAATCTGTCTTTAGTGGTTGTAAAACAAGAGTGCTAGGCAATTGCTGTTTAACTGGTACAGTAACCTTTTCTGTTTAGTTCCAGACAGCTTTTAGATTTGTAGTTGTGGTAGTGGCGTAGAGGTCCTGAAGGTGACAAGTTAAAGATTGCCAAGTCAGCTGCTGTTGTAAAATAAAATGTATTTGCTGTGGTAGCAGAACCAACATGGGCTGTTGGTGTCAACTCTGGAAACTCAGACTACTCTGCCTTAGTAGTCTGCTCCTTGCTAAAGTAAATTCATGCATGTGATGAAATCCTTCTGAAGGATTAAAAAAGGCCCCTTGGTTTTCAGTTCTTTTCTCTGCTTCTTGCAGGTAAATCATGCAGCAGCAATCAAGGAATATAGCAGGTCTTCAGCAGACCAGGAGGAACCTTTGCCACATGAATTAAGACCCTCTGAAGTGTTGAGCATGACCATGGACTATTTAGTGACAAACATTATGGACCAAGGAGAAGGAAACTACCGAGAGTGGTATGACTTTGTCTGGAACAGAACTCGGGGAATAAGAAAGGTAAGCACTAGTGGATGGAAATGTTTGATGATAGAAAATAGTCACATAACGTTGTAAAGCGTGAAGAAAAAGCAGTAGTTGAAAGCTGACACAGAGCACAGTCAAAATGAGTCTTCTGAAGGTAGCATTAAATGACTACTTTTCAGCTTTAGTTTAATTTAATGGTTTGTTAATTGTTCTGGTTAGGATATAACCCAGCAGCATCTCTGCAACCCGCTGATGGTGTCTCTGATTGAGAAATGCACTCGCTTTCACATCCATTGTGCTCACCACCTGTGTGAAGAGCCCATGTCCTCCTTTGATGCCAAAATCAACAATGAGAACATGACAAAATGCTTACAGAGCTTGAAGGAGATGTATCAGGACCTGGCCAACAAAGGAATTTACTGCAAGAGTGAAGCAGAGTTCAGAGGTTACAGTGTTTTGCTGAATCTCAACAAGGGTGATATTCTCAGGTGGGAATGACAAATATCACTAAGTTTCTCTCTTGCATTTGGATAGAAATTAGAATTAAGTCCAGGCAAGTTGCACAGGAAATGATGACTTTCAATCTGTTTTGCCAAAGCAAAGCTGTAGTATGCTGTTGTAATGTTACTGTAATTTTTGATAGGTCAGTATGCTGTTGTAATGTTACTGTAATTTTTGATAGGTCAGTAGAAGTATCTCTTTTTTTTTTTTTTTTTTTTTTTTTTTTAAAGGAAAGAAAAAGGTAACTATGCAATCTTAACAGCTTTGTCCCCAGTAGGATCAAGGAAAATACATTTTGTAGACAATGTTATACTCTGCTTTTCAGTTCACCCTCCCAGTTGCCTTCTTTTCTAGAAGTTGAAGTGAAGTACCTAATAAATGACATACTAATTATATGAGTATAATTAAAAAATGAGTGAATACTGCAGCAAATTTAGCTCATACCTATTGGTAACTTGGAATTACAGTTAGGATCCTTAAGTGAGATATACAGCTTCCATTGTGTTACAAGTTGCTGTCCAGCTGGGATTGTTAATATAGTGCCAAAGGTTTGTCTCTGTTTTTGTCTCCACAGAGAAGTGCAGCAGTTTCATCCAGAGGTTAGAAACTCCCCTGAAGTTAGATTTGCAGTTCAAGCTTTTGCTGCACTAAACAGCAACAACTTTGTGAGGTTTTTCAAATTAGTGCAGGCAGCTTCCTATCTGAATGCCTGTCTCTTACATTGCTATTTCAACCAGGTGAGAAAAAGAAAATGGGTGTATGTGTGCATGTATGTCTGTAGTTAACTTGTAAAGCTGTCTGGGTCTTCTGCAAGGAAATTATTTCAGGAAAAAAAACACAGTTTTTGTGGACATTTTGTAAGCCTTTTGAAAAAATTACATGAGTTTTCTACCCGGTTATAAAAGGCAAATACTACTTGTGCTTTCAGAAGCCCTTGCGAGCTTTTTCTCCTGCACAAGACTTGTGAGGGGACATGCTCAAAATGAGCAGCATAGAAGAGGAATGGGAACTGGAAAGCAAGTGCACACCACTTCAAGCTAAATCTAAATAATTATTTATGTGAATGCTTGATAACATAGAGTTTAAATTCAAGGAGGGAAGGTTTAGATTGGATATCAGGGAGAAGATCTTAACAGAGAGAGTGGTGAGGTGCTGGAACAGCTGTGCAGAGAGGCTGTGGATGCCCCGTCTCTGGAGGTGTTCAGAGCCAGCTTGGATGGGACCCTGGGCAGCCAGGTCTAGTACCAGAGCTGGAGGTTGGTGGCCCTACCTGTGGCAGGGGGGATGGAACTCAGTGATCCTTTACAT
This sequence comes from Lagopus muta, assembly GCF_023343835.1. Taxonomy (NCBI): domain Eukaryota; kingdom Metazoa; phylum Chordata; class Aves; order Galliformes; family Phasianidae; genus Lagopus; species Lagopus muta. The sequence continues at coordinate 36,149,384 of NC_064440.1, read as the reverse complement.
TCATTCTGACCCAAGCCATTCTGTGATTCTATGATAACAAAGTGCTGCTTTGTTTTAAAGACAGTTTTTGTGTTTGGAGGTTACTTAATAGTTTAAATATATGACTCCTGTTTTTATTGTACCCTCAGATTCGTAAAGATGCGCTCAAGTCTCTCAATATTGCCTACACTGTGAGCACCCAAAGATGTACAGTGTTTCCCTTGGATCACCTGGTCCGTATGCTACTATTCAAAGACTGTGAGGAAGCAACTGATTTTATAAGTTACTATGGCCTGAGTGTATCTGATAAGTAAGTGTAAAGAAGAAGGAGAATCTTCCCACTCCCTGGAAACGTTCCAGGCCAGGCTGGATGGGGCTTTGAGCAACCTGGTCCCGAGGGAGGCGTCCCTGCCTGTAGCGGGGGTTGGAACTAGATGGTCTTAAAAGTCCCTTCCTGCCCAAACCATTCTGTACTTCTGTGTGTCTGAAAGCATCTGCTGGGGTTAGGCCAATGTTGGGCAAAGGATTTGCATGGATGGGCCACTCCTGGACTTTGCAGTAAGAAAAACAGGCATACGTGTGTAAGCAAAGTGCTGGAATAATGGCTGGCATAAACTGTGCTGTTTGTTCTGCTGTAATTATGAAAAGTTCCTTAATTTTATCTCTCTCCCTGAAGAAATGGGTTTTGTATCCCTGTAATTACTGTGGTTTCCCACTGAAGTGGTGTGGCCTTTATGGTGGTTTTCTTTGTTGTTGTTTTGTGTTTGATTGTTTGGCTTTTTCTTTTTTAGTTTTGATTTTCTTTTTGGACCCATGCATCACCTTTTTTGATGAAGGGTTTCAAGGACACAAAATTACTTCCAGCTTCTAAGCTGTAAAAGTGGGAAAGACATTTCCTTCAAAAAAGGACTGTGTATTAAGCTTGGTCTCCATTCGGCTCAAGGGACTTCCTCCCTAAAATGAGATCTGGATAACTCAACCAAAGAAAACTTTTATTTTAGGTTCTTACCTTGCAGTTGTATTTCATGAAGTTGTAGCTTTGCAGGAAGTGAGAATACAAATACTCTGAAAAAACTGGCCTTATGATTCATGCAGGGCAGGATGAAACTGAGTAGCACAGAGCTTTAGAAAGAAAGAGAGTATGAGCATGGCAGTTAGTGCTCTATTTTCTATTAATATTTGGCTTGGGAATAGTGAGTGAGTAAAACTGAAGGGTGCCAAGATTAGAAGAAGACTACAGGTTTTAAAATGGCTTCTGTAGATGTTCTGGCATCTGCTGTGTGGAAGGTAGCTGATGTAAATACACAGTTAATAAAGATTAACGGGAGATTTGCCAGAATTGTCCGTGCTGGTGCCTGGAAATGTCAGTGGTCCGTGTCCTCTGCCTGGGTGAAAAGCTGTGGGGGCAGCGCTCTTGCCTTCCCAGCTTTGGTTACAGCCATTGATTGATGTCCAGGTGCTGGGGAGCAATCTTGAGTGCCTTGTATCTGTCTCACTTTGCCCCACTAAGCTGTCCAGGTGGAAACGTGTAGGTTACTGGGACTTGGAGCATGAACTCTTCTGACTCTGTTTTTTTTCCCCCAGTACTTATGTGGAGCTGAATCGCTCTGCTTTTTTGGAGCCTGATGGATTACCCAAACCTCGTAAATCGCTGTTTGTCAGTCAGAAGCTGACAGTCTCAGTTGGGGAAGTTGTAAACGGCAGGCCACTGCCACCAGTGCCTCACCATGTGCCTGTGTCTAGCTTCAATGGACAGAGCAAATATATTGGTGGAATTGCTGCTGGAGATCAAGCTGTTAGTAACCAAAAATCAAGTATGGAAGCAGCAGGTAAGAGTAAGCATGCATTTTAGGTACTGCTCAGGAGCACTGTTGTTTTGTTTTACAAAGCAGAAGTTGTTCATTGCTCATATGAGTTGAAATTGCATGGAAATTTGGGTGTAATGAAAGTACATTTTGATTTAAAAGTGCTTACATGTGTGTGAAAACTAAGAAAACATCATGATTAATAAATAGAAAACACACTGATGGAAATGAGCTTTGTTTTTACCAGTGTATGTGAAATTGCTATGTATTATTTATTTCAGATGGCCAGCTTCTCTTTACACCTTTTGTGTAGTTTGTTCCCACTCTGCAAATAATCGTTTTCTCTTTCAGGCTGAATTTTTACTTCATTTGTGTTGAAAACACAGATGCTTCTACTTTATAAAATAGGCAGATGTTTAGATGCTAGGTGGCGTGCTTTTCCTGAAACTATTACATTGGAGATGTATACACTTGATGTTGGAAGTAATGTGCATTAATATTTGAGTATTTTATAAAACATTCATGTTACAGAAATTGATTTGCTACCTTTATATTCAAGGTAGCAAGTCTCCACTGTGGGTACCTAATGGGACTTACCAGACCAGCTTGCTTTGCAAGATACCAAGCAACAAGAAGAGTTTAGCTTCTATTTGTGACTGAATGGATTTCCTTTATTTTCTCTTTTTCTGCTGACTCACCTGCCAAAGAAGGAAGAGTGGAAAGCAAAGGTGTGGATTTAGATGTCCCAGCAGTAAGAGTCCAAACACCAGCTCATCTTCTGCCCTCACTTTTACCTCGTCCTCTCATGTCAGCGCTGCCTCCTGCACAGACAATTTCCCAATCTGCTGCACAGCCTGATGCTCTTCCTTCAAAGCCTCAGCCAGTGTACACAGACACGGTAAGGAAATCCAAAATTCATAGAGTCACAGAATCACCTGGGTTGAAAAGGATCACAGTGATCATTTAGTTTCAACCTGCCTACCACAGGCAGGTTTGCCAACCAGCAGACCAGGCTGCCCAGAGCCACATCCAGCCTGGGCCTTGAATGCCTCCAGGGATGGGGCATCCACAGCCTCCTTTGGCAACCTGTTCCAGTGCATCACCCACTGCCCTCTGTGTGAAAGACTTCCTCCTAATATCTTACCTGAACCTCCCCTGTCTCTGTTTAAAACCATTCCCCTTTATCCTATCGCTATCCACCCTCGTTCTGGATATTCCTCCTCCAGTTCATATGCTCCTTTCAAGTACTGGAAGGCCACCATGAGGTCTCCCCGCAGCTTCTCCAAGCTAAACAAGCCCAGTTCCCTCAACCTTTCCTCACAGTAGAGCTGCTCCAGCCCTCTGCTCCTCTCAGTGCCTCCTCTGGACCTGCTCCAAGAGCTCCACGTCCTTCCTGTGCTGGGGGCCCCAGGCCTGGACGCAGCGCTGCAGATGGGGCCTCACAAGAGCTGAGCAGAGGGGGACGATCGCCTCCCTCTCCCTGCTGGCCGTCCCTTTTTTAATGCAGCCCAGAACACAGCTGGCCTTCTAGGCTGCAGGTGCACACTGCTGCCTCGTGTCCAGCTTCTCGTCCACCAGGACCCCCAAGTCCTTCTGCGCAGGGCTGCTCTCAAGGAGATCTTCCCCCAGTCTGTATCAATACCTGGGATTGCCCCGACCCAGTGGAGCACCTTGCACTTGGCTTTGTTGAACCTCATTTGGTTTTCATGGGCCCACTTCTCCAGCCTGTCCAGGTCCCTCTGGATGGCTTCCCTTCCTTCCAGTGTATTGACTGGACCCATCTTGGTGTCATCACAAACTTGCTGAGGATGCACTTGATGCCATCGTCTGTCATTGATGAAGATGTTGAAGAGCACCAGTCCCAAGACCAATCCGTGGGACATCACTGCTGACCAGCCTCCACCCTGACACAGAACCACTGATCACAGCCCTTTGGCTGCGTCCAGACAACCAATTCCTAATCCATCCAACAGTCCATCCTTCAAATCCTCACCTCTCCAATTTAGAGAGAAGGATATGGTGAGGGACCATGTCAAAGGCCGTGTAGAAGTCCAGGTAGATGAGATCCACCACTCTTCCTCTGTCCACTGATGCTGTCCTTTTATCATAGAAGTCCACCAGATTGGTCAGGCAAAATCTGCCATTGGTGAAGATATGCTGGATGTCTCAGTTCACCTCTTTGTCTCGTATGTGCCTTAACAAAGCTTCTGGGAGGATCTGCTCCATGATCTTCCCAGGCACAGAGGTGAGGCTCACTGGCCTGTAGTTCCCCAGGTCTTCCTTTCTCCCTTTCTTAAAAGTGGGAGTAACGTTTCCCTTTTTCCAGTCACCAGGGACTTCACCAGACAGCCTTGACTTTTCAAATATGATGGAGAGTGTCTTGGCAGCCACATCAGCCATCTCCTTCAGAACCCTGGGATGGATATCATTCAGCCCCATGGACTTACGTACATTCAGTTTCATGAGGCAGTCTTGGACTTGTTCCACTGTTACAGTGGGATGGAATCTGCTCCTCTCACCCACACTGGGTGAGAGTGTGGACCCTGGGCTTCAGGGTCCTGGCAGACATGGGGAGGAGCCTGACCATCAGTGAAGACCAAGGCAAAGCACTTACTGAGCACCTCGGCTTTTTCCATGTCTGAGGGGCCTGTTCACCGTCCTCATTTATCAGAGGGGGAATGTTCTCCTTGGCCTTTCTCCTCCTGCTAATGTACCTGAAGAACCCCTTGTTATCTTTCAAATCCCTTGTCAAGTTCAGCTCTATCTGTGCATTGTCTTTCCTAATCTTATTTCTACACATGCAGGCAACGTCCCTATATTCTTCCCAGGCAACCCTGCTTCCACTTCCTGTACATTTCCCTCTTTTCCTCCAGTTTAAGCTGCAGGTCCTTGCTCAGCCATGCTGGTTGCCTGCCTCCTCTGCTCAATTTCTTCTGCTGGGGGATTGAGAGCTCTTGCGCTCAAGCAATCCATCAGTTATGATGGAGTATTTGGGAAAACTCTGTAAAGTATAATAAAAAGCAGCTGAGATCTTACAGATCGTTGTTCAGAACCTTCACATAATTCAGAGGGGACACTGCTTGGTTGCTTTTGTTTCTGGGCTGTTACTGCATGGCTCTTAAAATAAATGTAGAGTTTCCGGGCTGTTGTACTTCATGACCTTAGTTTGGTGTGTAAGTAGAAATAAGGCGATGTGGTTGCTAATTGCAGTCTCATAAACAAGGCTGGCACACCTCACTCCTGATTCACACCTCACTCCTGATTCACGTGTGCACTCAGGCTGTCTTGAGCAGGGCTCCAGCTTGCTTCAACTTCTTCCTCTGCTGTGTTGTAGGATATTGCTGAGGTTGTGGATGGACTCGTGCAGGACGTTGTCAAAGGAGAGTGCAGAGAAGTTGGCAGAGCAGGAGCAGATTATGTGACTGCAGCAATCTGGTAAGGAGTGTTCATTGCTGGTATTTCCGAAGTTTATCATCAGAGTTCCAGTTTCCCTTAGCAGCAGTGTGTGTAAAGATAATAAAATTAAGTAAGGCAAGGTCTGTGGTGAAGGAAATCTCACTGATGCAGTCGAGAGAAAAGCAGACGTTTCTTCATAAATCTCTTGGCTTCACACTAGCTTAGCCTAATGAAAGGCTAACTGTAAACGTCTCTGCAAACCTTCATTTGCATGATTAGCACTGCTGCTGCAGCGAATGTGTTGTGGAAGGAAAGCAGGAAGAGTTAAGTCCAGATCTGGCTGATTCTCTAATTCAAGTAATGCTTCCTCCCAGTGCATTTGATAGGCTCCTGGATGCCCTGGTGGGAAGGAGCATATAGATGTCTGTGGTTCAGTCTCCTGTTCTCAGTGAATTGGTTGTCCATACTAGATCAGATGAGCCCAGATTTGGGCAGAGTCACCCATAACCTTGTCATTAAGTACCAGCGTTAGACCATGAGATGTAATTGATATTTCTTGGAAAAAAAAATAAGAGAACCATTTCAGTCCTTAGAGAGTAGGTCTAAATCTAAGCAACTGGAATTTCCTACTTGCCTACTCTGCAGGAACCCAGATGGGCTGATGCACAGTGACAAATCCTACAGAGCATTGACTCCAGTCTTTTGTTGTCCCTCTCAGCTGCCTTTCTCAGACGTGTTACACTGCCTTGAGCTTTGTCACAGGTGAGCTGTGCTCCTGTGCTGGCCATCACTATCCCCCAGAAAGCTGCACTTGGGTACCTGCCCTTAAGTGGAGTGGGGTATGCGGCTGCAGTCAGGCTGGAAGGCATTTGGAGTGTCTCCCTCTAAATAAAGGTGTAGGGAGGGAAGATGCCTGATCACTTGCACATGTACACACACCATTCTGTCTGTGCCGCTCAGTCCTGGCAGGTGTGGTTAGCTCCCCCTAGCCCTCGATTCACCAGAACGTGCTTTGTTAATCCAGAGCTGAGTTGCTGAAGTGGAAGTGGGCTTAAAAATGATTTGCTGCAGCTATTTCTCGGCAAAGGCTAGCAAATCCACTGCTTTTACCAATCTGAGAAAACTTCTGTCCCTAACTAGAAATAAAATACTACTAATAATTAAAAATCTGAAATGATTAGCTGAAATGAACATGGTAGAGCCTGAGCAAGCAACAAACTGACTGCTATACTGTAGTGAGGTGGTCTTTACTGCATTTGCGCTTGGTTGTTTTTCTTTATTTATAGAAAGAAAGTATGAAAATTGAGATTTATTCTGACTGTTTCTTATTGTTTATTCGCAATAAAGTTAAAACTAAGTCAAAATCTGAGTTTGTATGGGTATTTTCAATCTTCTCCTGTACTGAGACATCTTCATCTTAATGGAAAGTGAAATCTGCATGTGACAAGTTCTTTTTGTTTGTTTGTTTGTTTTTTTGCTTGGCAGTGGGTAGATGCTGAGGTTACAGAAGTACTGGGTCTTGGTTTTAGCTGAGTTGGAGTTGACTTTGCCTTCAGAGTGTCTGATATGATGCTCTATTCTGGCCTTAGGAGAAAAAACAATGTTGATAACACAGCAGTGTTTTAGTTATTGCTGAGCAGTGCTGTGAACCAAGGACATCTCAGTTTGTCAGCTTCTTTACTGTTTTACCAGCAAGTGGGCTGGAGTGGGGGTGGGTGCAAAATCAGCTGGGAGAGGATGGAACCAGGGCAGCTGACCCCAGCAGACCAACGAGATGGTCAGTACTGCCTCATGTCATGCTCAGCCTTAAAGCTGGGGTTGAGAAAGAAGGTGGGGTGTTTTTTGGCTTCCCAGTTGGCTATGAGGAGAGTGGCTGAGCACTGGTCTGCCTATGGGAGGTGGTGAGTGTTCTTGGTTGTGTTTTCTGTTTGTTTTTTTTTTTTTTCCATTTAACAAGTGAAACTGTCTTCAACTCCGTTCCACCAGTGTTCTTGGTTATGTTGTCCTCCCCCGTGCCCTACTGCAGGGGGGGAAGTGAACAAGTGATGCTTGGCTGGTGGCTGAGGGCATGGGGTGTGGTGCCCTCTCTTTGAGGTTTTGACTGAAAACTTGCTTTAAAAAGAGAATTCTATTTCCACACAGCACCTCAGAGGCCGCCATGAAGGAATTGGTGGCTGAAGTGATGGAGGAAGTCCTCCGACAAGTGGCTGTAACCACGTTCAATGCGGAAAGGGAGCGCGTGAAGGAGGAAAGGCGCAGAGTGGAGGAAGAGAGGTGAGCTGTTGCTTTTGCCATCTGGCAGGGTGGGCTGCATCCCCCCTTAGGTACTGTAAGGACAGCAGGTACCAACCTAGGTGTTCATGCATTTACCCGGGCCCTGTGTCTCTGTCAGCTGTTGGTGCTGCTCAGTTTGTGTCATTCGGAGCTGCCCTGGGATCACTCAGGCTGTCACTTCCCTATTCTTGGGAATAGTGTGATCTGCTGGTTAGTATTTTGTTGACCTCCTGGAGCCACTGTGAAAATCATAGATGGGATTGTTTGGGAACTTCTAATCAGCTGGAGCTTCCAGAGAGGGAGGTGCTTCCTGGCCCTGCTGTACACATGAGTTTTTTTCTTTTGAGGGAACTGCTTGTCTGTAGCTTACTGAGTAAGAAGTAGCCTAAATGTTACTTACAATTAATGAGACTTGGTTATGTGCAAGCTAATTCTCTCTTTTTTTTGTTGTTGTTTTTTGGGTTTTTTTTTTTTTTTTGAGAAAAAGCAGTGAGCTAACTGTGGGTTATAGGTAGCACATAGGTTACCAAGTGTCAGGCTTGCTTATGTAAATCTCTACTCTGTCCTTCTAGGCAGAGGCAGGAAAGAGAGCAGTTAATAAAGCAGTTGAGTCAGTTGGTGAGTATAGAGCTAATGGAAGAAGTAATAAACGAGACTGTTCAAGAAGCTTCAGCCAATGAATTAAAGTAAGTATAACATTCTCTATGCTATACTTTGCTGTAGGTGCTTTATAAAAGGCAATAGTTCATCGGGAAATGCTGTGCTCCTTGCTTGGCTTTCTCTAAGCTCCTCTTCCATTAAGTTAATTTAAAGAGAGGGCAAGTGTACTTGACCATGCAGAATGATATCAGATTGCCTTTGCAGTAGCAGTCCTCCAGGGTGGAGGTTGTAGTCTTTCTTGTGAACGCAGCTGCCTTGTGTGCTTACTTTCACTAGAACTTCCTTACAGCTCAGCTGTGGATTTTCCTCTTGTAGGCTCTTCTTAGGAAGTCTGTGATCAGTGTAAAATTTGAATGACTTTGGATTTGACTGCAGGCCTTATTTAAAATTGCTACAGTGTACAAAGGTGGAAAATCCCTCCTCTTTGCTAGCTGCATTGGTGATCTTGCCCGTTTGTGTCTTGGCTAGTTGTTTTAGTACCTTCTCTGGCCTTTGCCTCACTAAAAGTTTTGTTTTGCATTAGATGTGCCTTAGAAAGAGACCAGCAAGCCCGCATTGCCCGGTGCTCGGAAGAAGTCTGCGGTCATGTCATGGATCTCTTCTTGGAGGATGAGATTTTCCAGATTGCAAAAGAAACCATTCAGGAGCTCCAGTGTTTCTGTAAATATTTGCAGAGGTGAGTTGCCATCCTGTGACAGAAATACTTCTCTCAGGAGCATGGACAAGGACTGGCTAATAAGGCTTAAAAAGCAACTGTCAGGCTTTTTCAGATGGCTTCTGCTATCTAGTTGGCTCCACAGTAAAGGTAGGCTTATTTCCTAATTACCAGTCTCTAATGTTGCTCAGTTATGTATAGGGAGGGGAACACACCTTCTTAGGGTCAAGTAATGATCAAGTAATGAAGATGCAGTTTCATTAATTCTAGAAATGTGTTATAATTTCCCTTTGGATTCTCTGTATTGGGTGCTTGTTTCTGGGTGTATGCTAAATGCCCAGTAGTTCCTGTGTTGCTCCAAGGCAGAGACTCGTTTCTTCCTGTGCTGTGCTACCTTGTACTGTCAGGTGGAGGTGCATTTCAGGTGGTGTTTTTTTACCAGAGAGAAAGCAGCAGGCTGTTTCCTTTTCTGAGGAACACCTTCCCTAGCAGAGTTCTTCCTGTCCTGAAATTAAGTTTGGTGTCTCTTCAGGACTGATAGCAGGCATAGCAAAGAGTAAGGAAGAGCTTAAAGCTATCTGGGGGGTGATGAAAATACATGTAGCAGTCAAGATGACTGGGTGATTGGAGTATTGTTATATGTCCCGAAAATACCTGTAAAAACAACTCTTTAAAAACAAAGCAAGAAAGAGGCCTTTTTTCTTTTTTTTTTTTTTTAATTTTAGTAGACGTTGGTGTTTCCAGCAACCTCTTGAGTGTTAAAGAAATTTTAACTGATCATATGTTTAAAAAACAAAAAAAGAAACCCAAAAAGCCAACAAAACCTTTTATATGTGCTAGGAATAAACATGCTGAAAATGGAGAAGGAAAGCTGCAGTTGAACTTTCGTGTGGGGAGTTCTTGGGTTACAGTTTGGATAGCTAAGCAAGGATGAGATGGAAGAGAGGCAGTCCTGCTTTCATTCTGTGATCTGTCTGACCACTGAAAGCGTGGCTTCCTCAGAAGAAAGCTCCTGTCTCCTTTCATTGTTGTGCTTTTTCCTTTTTTTTTTATTTTAAATGAAGCACAAAGCAGACTGTTTATAATGCTGAACACGTATGGTTGGCAGGTCTCAGCCAGTGCTGAGCTGTGAGTCCAGAGTTCTGTGCAATTGCACCACCTCCACTGGGCAGACTCAGACTGATAGCCTGATCCAATGTGAAGAGCAAAGAGAAAAGCCCTGTTGGACTGCAGAAGATTTAATTAACAGGACCTTATTTACTCTCTTCTGAAGGTGGAGGGAGGCAGTGGCAGCTCGAACAAAGCTGAAACGTCAAATGAGGGCATTTCCAGCTGCTCCGTGCTGCATGGATCCGAAAAATAAACTGAAAGCCCTGTCACCCAGTGCTGAGTGGCCTATAACCATGGAGAACTTATGCAAGAGGATTGTGAACATGGGGAATGGAGGAAAGCTGGGAGTCTCTTGCACAAGGTAAGGATGTTTATGACAGCGGATGGCAATCTGAGTTTTGAAAGCAAATTATCTGCTTCCATTGTGAAAGTTAATTGTTTTGCAGTAAAGACTCAAACCTAATGAAATCATTCTTCCACTAACTGCAACTTTCTAAAGCATCTGTAGTATTTCTCAGGTCGTAATATTCTCAAAGTGTAGCTAAAATTCCTGTATTACACACAAAAAATTGCAACCCAGGGTCTTTTGTTTTCAGATTGAATTGGCTGAGAAACAAGACAGCACATGAAATCAAAGTTCAGCACTTCTATCGGCAGCTGTTGAGGTTTGTTGGCATTTGATCTTTATTTTCTTTCTACAAAATATGCAACAAATGCCGTAGAACTTGGGAGTGTCATTGCAGAATGGTAAACCATGCTTCAGTGTTCACTTGCAGCCTTGATTCTGTAACTATATTTCGGAAGAGAGAACTGGATAGTAAACTCTTGAAAGCGTTGGGCTCTCTGGACCCATTGCTGTGAGTGTAACCTGAAGAATCTGTGATGTATGTGTAGACACTTTATAACAATTATTATTGTTTGCTTATCTATTTACTCCTCCTGCTGGGGGGGATCTGGGCAATGTTAGAAGAGTATGAGCCGTAAAGAGGAGTGCAAGGCATTATGAGCCTGGCTCATGGCACAAAGGAATTGATGTTTTTGATGTGCATCAAGGCATTTGTTTTCTTACAACTTATAACTCGTTCTAGACAAGAAAAGCAGCCTTGAGGGGTTCTTTTTTCTTTTTTTTTTTTTTACCAGTTCTGTCTCTCTTTAAGTGATTTAGCATGGACTCCTCTGGATCTCGCTTCATTGATCGCTGAACATATTCCAATTAAACAAGATCAGGTTTTTTGGAAGGTCCTGTTGGTTTTGCCAAATGATGATGACTATGCAGAGGATGACCCCAACAGGTAAGCATTGATTCCATGGTCTCTTTTTCAAGCATAGTGATGGAATGAAGTAAGGGTAGCACTATGCTGTTCCTGATGTCTACTTGTCTCCTGCCATATCAAACTTTCATTTCTTTTTTCCTTCCAAGTACAATAAAAATAAAGTTAGAATTAACTGCAGTGGTCTGTATCTTCTCCTGCTATTGTTCATTGAATTGCTTTTCCTCACGTTGAAAACAGAAAACCTTTAGTTAGGTAATGGAGAATTTCAGGACATCTGATGGACAATCTCTATCTTAGTTAAGTCGATGCTTAACAAGACTTACAGTGCCACTTAAAAAATAAATAAAATGAAAGCACTTCTTGTTGTTTGCTAGGATATTGACAGAGTGGTTGAAGGCCAAGTTCATGAAAGACAGAAGCTGGAAGAAAACTGCTTCATGTGAAGAAGTTAGAATTCAAACACTGACATTGTTTAATTCTTCTGGCGTACAAGGGAGCAGAAACATCAAAGTCAGCGTGTGTGTTAAGGTAAGGGAGGGCAGTCTTGTGACACCTGGCAGGCCATAACATGCACAGTCTTTTTCAGTGAATGTCACGAGGAAGTTTTTCACACTGTGTCCTGTCTGATGGAGAGAGGTGCCACTGGGGGAGGTTGGTTTTTTTGAAAGGACTAGAGAAAAAAGCGTGGATTTATTTTCTTCTTTCCAGTCCATTGAATAAATGCCTACCTGTATATAGTTTAGCAGTCAGTCCTCAATCCTACCAATTTCTGATGCTGGATCAAGTGCTGCGGTGCACTTCTATGTTCACCGGCATTTATTGGAGACTTCGTTCTTATAATTCATTGTCTGAGTTTTGTAGAGCTCCTGGTAATGAATGTCAAAGCTGAATGCTGGTGAAAACGAGCTGCAGTTTTCATTTTTCAGTTCAGAAAATTGCTCTTTGGCTGCTGTACTGTTGTGATCTTTGTTACTTGTGTAGGTGGTACATGGTGTGCTCTCTGACTGTGAGCTTGATGCATCCAGCACACAAAAAGACTTACTTGGGACCAGTGGTCTCATTCTCCTCCTGCCCCCTCGAGTTAGAAGTGAAGATGTGGCAGAAGAAGATGTTTATTGGCTTTCAGCTTTGCTGCAGTTGAAACAGTTACTTCAGGCCAAACCTTTCCAGCCAACAGTTCCACTTCTGGTTCTAGTCCCCAGTCAGGAGGAGGAGGCCACAGAGAAAGAAGTTGAAGAAGGTATACGGTTGTTTTTGGCTTGTAAATGATGTGAATGCTGAGGGGTCTCAGGTCTACGCAGACTCAGATACGCAGCCTACTAAAAGAGGTGAAGTACAGGAACACCTCAGTGCTTTGGTGGAAATCCAGATGCATTTACACTTGATCAGTATGGAAATTGGCGAACTCTTCTTTATTTTCAGCTTTCCTTTGCAGTCAGTATTTGATCCTGAGAGTTTAGGGGAGGGATGGAGAGGGAAACCACGCAGTGAATGTATGTGGATTGTGAGACTGGGTCAGAGCAGGGGGTGACCATCTGTTGTCTGCCACTGTAGATGAGTTGCTTTTTATTTTTTATCTTTTGTTTTTATTTACTTAGGTTTAATGCTCCAGGATTTGATTTCAGCCCAGCTTATTTCAGACTACATCATTGTTGAGCTACCAAGTTCTATCAATGACTTAGAAGGCACCAGAAGGGTAAGAACCCTTGCTTGGCTAATCGTTAACCATTCTTCATTATTAATGCAGTGTAAGGAGCAATCATTACATTTTCTGTAGCTTGAATTGCAGCAGGCTTCTGTAATGGAGTATTTTTTCCTGTTAAATTTTCTTTATTGTAGTTTTTGATTGAAAGTCTTTTACCAGTTTCTTTCGTGTACCTGAATTTGCTGGAATCAGGTGCTTGTTAACAGCTGTTGCAATGAAGGGCAGAACTAGCCTAAAACTTCTTCCATTATTGGTGACTGCATTCCTTTAACTGACCAAGATTGGCATTTGCTTCACAGATTTCACAGTTTGTTCTTTCTAATAATGAAAATTGCACAAAATGAAGTACATGGTGCGTGCAAATCCATTCTTGTGTGCCCTGCCTGGTTTGATTAGTGGGGCTGCAGTTGCAGGGTAAGAGAAGGGTGCTAGTGGTGGGTAAGCCTCTTCACCTGCTTCAACTGCTCCCAGTTCTAAAATGCAAAGGTCACTTTGTAGCACTCTTGGCTGATAGGAGGTCACCCTTTCTTGTGTCATCTTCAGTGGTGGATTGAAGGAGGCCTCATGGAAGGAGGGATTGTACAGTACTCTCTGAGACAGCCTCTCCTCATCCTTCAGTTTGACTTGTGCTTGCAAATAATGGCCTGGAGACTGATTAAAAACAATCTACTTGAATTTTGCTGTATAGTATCTTACGTAGTGTTCTATCAAACATAAGATTGCAGGGTTGAATCCTCAGTGTCCCTGTGGAGTGCATTTTCCAACCGCCTGTGCTTTGCGTGTCTTAGATCTCTGCAGCTGTGAGCTGGTTGGTTTCCCAGTGCCCAGACTCCCTTGAGCTCTGCAGTCAGACCCTTCAGGAGTACATCGAGGATGGCATCGATGGCGAATTCGGCAGGCGCTTCTACCATGACTGGAAGGAGAGACGCTTAGCTGGCCTGCCATCTCAGGAGCCTGGGGTCATCATAGAGCTGTACAACAGCGTGCTCCAGTTTCTGTCAGAGGTGGCATCCTCAGAGCATCTTTGTGACTTGTCTTGGCCTGTTACTGAGTTTTCAGAGCCCGGGGGTAACAAGCTGTTGCCCCACATGGATTGGAACGTGCCTGATCACCTAGCTTGGCTAAAAAAGGCTGTGCTGTCCTTTCAGATCCCCTACCTAGATCTGCCTCCATTAGGTGGTAAGTACTTATGTAGCAACATCCTCTTAGCTGCTCATTCCTTCTCTGTTGTGCCTGCTCTGTGCTGAGCTGTCAACTTATATCTACTGATTCTCTCACAGATTCTTGCAGTCTGCTTTGGTATTTGTTGTTGTTGTTACTGTTGTTTTGTTTGTTTTTTTTTCCCTCCTTTAGCTCCTTGGCGTCCTGTTTGCCGAATGATTTTTCAGTATGCATCTCAGATTGCCAGTTCTTCCCATACTCAACCACTGATCCAGTCTCAAGTGGAGAATCTATTGAGAAAAACATACCAGAGGTGGAAAAATGGGCCATTGGGGAACACTGGTGATGGACCTTCTGTTGATGAGATCCCTTGGGATGATATCCTGGCAACGTGCATTGATCATAAGCTGAGAGACTGGAAACCACCCAAACTGCCTGTTGCACCAGGTATCGTGTGTCTTATAGCAAGGATGACATTTCCTGCACAACTGTGTTTATTAACTTAACAGTGGTGTCTTTATGCAGGGAGTAGCAAGGAGGGAGCTCTGGTCTTGATCTTTACACTGCAGAATGGCACTGTGCTCTACACACCGTTCTGTAGTGTAGAGTATGTATTTATTGTTGATAATCACTTGAGCTTGTGATTAGAATGTTTGTTTCTACATGGGAACATATAATAAGTCCTTCAAGTCCTGTTCTCCCACTGGGAGAGGGTGTTTAAATTGCCTTTACACGCCACATCAGCTCAGGTCACCTGAGATGGAAGACTGCTGCTCATAATGAGCACTTTGATGGATTAATGAAGTTAGTACCTCAAATTCTGCTTACTTAAAATGTAAAGTGTACACGGTTACTTCTGTGCCCTGTTTGGCTTAATTCTAGGCAGTCTGCTTTGAAATGGCTCTTTTCCTTGCTGAACACTGAGTTTAGATGCACAAGAATTTTATAAATGAAGATAGAGGAGCATTTTTTTTTTTTTTTTAAAGTCATTCTCAGTAATGTGGTGTGTTGAACAGTAAATCACTCAAAACAGGCCCCTTTCTGCATGCAGAGCACAGTGAGAGGTAGCTTGAAAGGTATGATGCTGTTTTCCCTCAAATATCTTTAATGTTGAACTTTTCAGGGAAAAATCTGTACTGATAATAAACAGTAGTTTGGGGTTTGTTTGCAGAGGCAGTAAGTGAAGATGGCCAGATTCGTGTGTATTACTTCAAGGAACATTTAAAGAACTTCACTCTCCCTTTTTCATGGGAACAGGCCAGCCTACGCACACAGGAGGAGATCCGGCAGGGCCACAAGAGGTGAGGGAGCTGCTGGCACTGCCTGTGCAAGCCTACTTGAAAAGCATTCGGTTGCCTCTTATGCAACCAGAGCTGTTTAATGAACTCCAATGAGGTTACTTAGGGCCTCTGACAAAGCTGCATAGTGCTATGGTGCCGAGAACCAGCATTGACATTTTCTCAGTGTTCTTTTGTACGTCTTCCCAAAGGGATGCACAAGGGATTTGTTGGAAATTAGACTGTAATTAGATGTGATTTTTAGGGTTGCTTCTCTTGAAGAAATGGGGTTGCTTGGAGCAGCTGCTCAAAGTGTTGTAACTGAAGTTCTGCCAAAGAAATCACTGCTGTGGCTTTGGAATTAAACTTGTCCACTAGGTAGATGAAGCATGGAACTAAAATGGTGTGAGGTGTAGGGGAAGACCATAGGGATAAAAATAATTAGCAACCCATTTATTTGGTAGTGCCTTATTCTTTGCCTTTTGTTGTGGCCAGGACCTGTTAAACGGGTTGCAAATTCACTTTGTTTGGCAATTGCATATTAACTTTGCAGTGTTTTGAGTTTAAAAAGAGAACTTGTGCTTGAGTTTTGGGATAAGAGATTTGAGAGCTCTCAAGAGCGTAGCTTGCTTCTCTACACCCATGCAGATTGGGTGGCTATATTTCATTGGACTGAATCCCAACCCTCTGTCAGTTTCTCTCAAGTCCTGCTTCCCAGTGGTGGTTTGTTAGACTGGGGTAAAAGGAGATCATGTTTTCTAACAGTCACTTACTTCCTGGAATTTCTGTGCTAGTAGGGAAGAATCAACAAACTCATAACATTTTTTTGTATTTTCTTTCCTCCCATTCCAGGTCAAGGGTAAAATCTCCTGTCTCTTTCAAGAAACCCTGTAGGGTCTCCATGTCAGATCAGTATGGTGCTGGTGTAAGCATTCTGTCAGGGCAAGGAAGGAACATTTCCAGTGCAGATGAACTCACAGCTTCAGCCCAGGACCTCCCAGAGCGCCTGTTAACTCAATTAAAACTGGAGAAAATGGAAAGCAGGAGGTGAGTTACAAGAGCACCATCCTATCCTTGCTGTTCCCATCCAGGGTTGTTAGCAATCGTGAACCTGTATGCATTGGAAAGCTGAAGTCCAGCAGTACTAGGAGTGTAGGCTTGTTTCCTGGTCTGTCTCCACTTCCACATACTCATCAAGTACATCAGTTCAGTGCAGTTCCTTGCTAGCTGTTACTTTTGTTACAGTCCAGCATGATAAAAATTAGTGGAGCTCTGAGTAATGATTGGAAATTGGTCAATGAAGCCACTAATGTTAAAGCTGCATAGTTATATGTAGTGCTCAGTAGTCTCTGTCCATGGGGTCTGTTAAGTTCACCATGGGAATGTTGGTTTGGTGCTGGTAGCAATGCAGATCTCAAAGTCAAAGAACTGAAGTTCTTGAGATTGGCTCAAGGGTTTCCTCTCTTTTCTCCTTTCTCCATCAGTTGGAAGTCTTCAGTTTGCTCAGGTTGTTTCTGAGCCACGTCTTTCAGCAGTGTATTTTTGTAATAGCAGTGGGTGCTGTCTGCTAGAAATGACTGCTGACTTTGGTTCTTTCTTTCAGACACCTCTGAATTCCCAATTCATGTCTTACCCACTGGTTACAAGAACAAAACCAGGCTGCAGTCTGACTGGTGTTCTTGTCCTTTCTTTTCAGGTTTGAAGAACAGTTGCACCAATATCTAGCTGAGGACATTGAGCCCCTTGGTGACCTCGTGGGCTTTCCTCTCTACCTTCCTCAGTCCCTGATCTCCACTCCAACTCTTGCTGGTCCATTGATCAAGAGTCCCATGTCATCTGTTCAAGAGGTAAGACATGGTGGTACTGAAAACTGGCTCTGAAGAGTATTGTGTGGGTGCCAAACCAGCTGTAATCACAGAAGTTCAGTGGCTGCAACCTTACTGTGCAGTTTTGCGTAGGTTTGGGAAATGAAGAATTGAAAAACTGTGCCCTAGTGTACAAACTTCCCAGGGAGGCTCATACTTTTCTGTAGACCTGAAATGCTGTTAGAATGTATGATGAACTGTTGTCTGCTGCTGGCAGTCGTAGTAGTATCCCTTGTAGTGTTGCACACAGGGAGTCGTGGTGGTGGCTGAGGCTGCACCTTTGGCTTTGGGATGGACCCAGGAATGCTGGCTCCAGAAATAGCAGAACACGCTATTTTAACCAGGTCTCCTTGGGGGGTCGGAGGTGGCCTCCTTTGTTGTTCTGAAAAGTGGGAGGTCAGTGAACAGAAAGGTCCCATGTTAATGCTAGATAATGCTTCTTTCTCAGTCTCGTCTCTCTTTTCCTTCTGACCAGGATGGGAGTGAAGCAAGACTTGAGCTGTCAGTGGATGACCGAAGCCCTGCGCTGTCAGACAGACTGAAGCATTTGCAAAGGCTCCTCAGAGCTAACAGGGAGGGTGAAGTTGCTTCTGAGCTTCACCTCTCTGCCCTGATGGACATGGTGGATATTTGAGCAGAAGTAAAGCACAGGTGTGGATCAAGAGGCTTGGTGAAGAAATCTAGGTCTGGGTGATTCAAAAGAGGAGCTTCTGGGGCATGTTGCAGAAAAAGCAAATGACCTGGGAGAAAAGCAAAGCAGACATTGGGTCTGGGCAGCTCTGGTGTGGCTGCCTTGCAGAGATGATGTGCTGGAGCTCACTGTGTTCCTTTGGCTCTCTGCTGAGATTTGGCTGGCCTGGGAACTCCTTTGAAGCTGTCCTGTTTCATGGATGTGGAGACTTGATGAGTGCTGCTGTAGGAAGCCTTAAATTGATGTGCTGTAGCTTTTCTTCCTACCAGCTCTCATGTTGACTGCCTTGGTTTGTGCAGAGTTCTGCTGATGCTCTCCTTGCACCCAGTTTTATCTCCCCTGCCTCTGAAGCTTTGTACCATGCTAAGGAACGCTGTTGCAGAGCCAGTATTTTTTGTTACAACTGGAAGTCAATTTCTATAGGAATAGAAATGCGGATAAGGATACTGCTGCTGGGAGGAGTTAGAGAATCGCTCTGTGGGCAGCATGTGAGTAAATATAACATCACCAGGAGAAAGTATTCACATAGTAAGGACCCTTGGAAGCATCAGAAGGATTGGTCTCCACAGACACGGTCCTCAGGATACAGCCCCAGCTCCCTGCTTCTTGATGCAGATGCTACCTTGCAGCAGCACCTTGGTTTGATATGTTTTTTTTTTGTTTTTTGTGTTTTTTTCTGCTTAGAAGTGTGTACAATACCCATTATCAAGTAGTGTTACACCACTTTGCTGTATTTTATTTTATTGAAGTGCTCTATGCAAATTCAGACGGATTTTTGGGCTGCCAGGCCCAAGTTTTGTTACGTTCAGTACATACAGCATTAAAACAAACCTATTACTCTACAGTGTAATTGTCATGCTGGAAAAGCAGGATATTTTCTTCAGTAAATAGCTGTGGAAGAAAGATTTGCCTTTTTTTTGGCAGAGCAGACTACCTACATTCTCCAGTTTCTATAGAGCTGTGGCTTTGAAAATTGAAGACCTCTTGTTTTAAATTTAATATTGGTTACTTGTAAGTAGTGAGAAGATGTAGTCCTGGAGTACTGCAGCCATGAACAAGTAACCTTTCTCTTTTTTTAGTTAAAACAGCAGCAGATGATGCTTCTTGGACAGTCCTGCCTCGTGAAATACAATTATTGCTGCTTGGGCAGTAAACGTTTGTCAGCCAGTCAGAGATCATTGGCCAGATTTGCTTCTAATTTTGTTTGGAATTCAGTTCAAATCTGTCACCTGCCTTCCAAAATTAATTTTAAATATATTAGTTTTTCCGTGGTTTCCTCTTAAACATGGGATAGCAATAGTGACTTAAACTGAAGCACTTGTGCTTTGAGCTGTTCATACTCAGCGTTCTGTTGAGCTGAGCTTTGTGACCGTGCATCAGCCTCCTGAGTTACAGAGAGCCGTGCTGCGCTCTGTGCCTGCTGCTCCTGGGAATCTGTTAAGCCAGAATTCAACTGCTACAATGGCTGTTTCACACCGTCTTCATTGTTTCATGTAAATGTTTTTTTGTATCTAATAAATATTTTTGTTGGTGGAATTTGTTCGTGTTGCTGATCAAAAGGTCTGTCCATAAATAAGACTATTTCAATGTGGTGCTAACTAACCACACAAAGTAGCCTGGGGGAGCTTGGGGTGCTTTACAGAGAGCATGGCCAGGAGGTCAAGAGAAGTGATACTTCCTCTCTGCTGTGCCCTGGTGAGGCCACATTTAGGAGGCTGTGTCCAGGTCTGGGCTCCCCAGTTCAAGGCAGACAGGGAACAGCAGGAGAGAATCCAGCGGTGGGCCACAAAGATGGTCGGGGTTTGGAGCACGTGCATGAGGACAGGCTGTGGGAGCTGGGGCTGTGCAGCCTGGAGAAGAAAATACCGAGGGGATCTTCCTAAACATCAGGAGGGGGAGTGGCAAGAGGATGGAGCCGAGCTCCTTCAGGGTTTGCTGTGTAGGTCTAGCTCTGCGGTCCCGGATGAGGAGGCAGCGCACCTGCACTCAGCCGGGGCTGTGGCAAAAGTAACGACGAAGGTGGGATTCGAACCCACGCGTGCAGAGCACAATGGATTAGCAGTCCATCGCCTTAACCACTCGGCCACCTCGTCCTGCCCTGTACAGCATTACCCCGACCCCTCCCGCCGCCCTCCGCCCCGCCCGCTCTCCCCGCCCGCTGCCAGCAGAGGGCGCAGTTCCGCCCGGGCGCACGGCGGCGCGCTGCAGGCCCCGAGAACGGGCATGCTGTAGCAGCCCTCTTAGCGCAGCCGGCAGCGCGTCAGTCTCATAATCTGAAGGTCCTGAGTTCGAGCCTCAGAGAGGGCAGCGCGTTTGTCTTTTTATCGTTTAGAATTGCCGTTTTGTTTGTTTGTGCGACTGTTCGTTTTGTTGCATCTCACAGCTCCCGCTCCTGTGCTCTGCATGTGGAGTCCAGCGGGCAGCCGGTCCAACCAAAACCAACACCGAGCTCCGCATGGGGCCGCCCTGCCGGCGGTCACGCGCTGCTGCAAAACGGCACGCCTCGCGGCACGGCGCATCCCCCGGCACGGAGCAAAAAAAAAAACCTGCCCTCTCTGAGGCTCGAACTCAGGACCTTCAGATTATGAGACTGACGCGCTGCCAACTGCGCTAAGAGGACTACGTTATCTCACTTCTCGCGAGGCCTGCAACAGCCCGGTGCGGCGGGCGGGCGGGCGGCGCTCGGGGCGGGCGGCAGGGAGGGGCCGGGGCGGGGCGGGCGGCGCGGGCAGGATGAGGTGGCCGAGTGGTTAAGGCGATGGACTGCTAATCCATTGTGCTCTGCACGCGTGGGTTCGAATCCCACCCTCATCGTCGCTTTTGCCGGCGCGGCTGGGAAGGCTGCAGAGTGAAATCGCGTCACCGCAGCTCGGTGTCATCTGCGTCATGAGCCCAGCCTGACTCGGCTCCTGCAGGAGAGGCACGGGCTCGACGGAAGTTTAAGAAAGAGCAATCGGCAGCTCCCAGCACACAGCAGCGGCCTGGAGCCAGGCAGCACGGTGCCAGGCCCCGGGTGCCCGAGCAGCCCCGAGCCGAGCCCTCGGCACCAGAATTTACCTCTCACCTATGGCGATTCCCAGCCATCCGTGGGCCTGTGCTCCCAAGGAAGGTAACCGAGATTCTGCAGGGCCCTCCTGCTATTCTCACCACGCGGGCAGGTGTAGGAGGACAGCTTGGGGCGGTGCAGCCGTGCCAGGCACTGGGGCACGCCGACACCAGCAGCGTCAGCTTCAAGGCTCAGCCTTCTGCGTGGCAGCCAGCCTGGGATCCCCACTGGCACCCAAACCCAGCTCTCTTCCTCATGGGTGGAGCTGCCCCGGGGGCTGAGGAAGGATGACACGGTGCTGAACAGGGTTCAGCTGCACTGTTCCCATGGGGAGGACCTCTTCAGCAGCCACACAGCCGAGCCTCAGAGCACCTGATGGCTCCACCCATCCCCATGGCTGGACAACCATCTCCACAATGCCCCAGCACCATTGGGCTGTGTCCTTCTGCAGCTCTGGCCCATGCTGACAGCTCTCTGTTTCTTTCTAAGTAGTGCATCTGGACAGAGGTTCTCCGGTGTCCCCAACCAGAGGGCATCAGGAGGGCTCTGCACTGCAGGCCCGGGTGCTCCAGCATAGGCTGCTGCACGATGAAGTGGCTGCCACCAGCACATGCTTCTCCTGCTCCAGCAGGCAGGTGCTGGAGGAACTGTGCTCTGCCTGGGGCCAGTGGGGCAGCTGGAGCTCCTGGTGCCTTAGGGAACTGTGTGGCACCCAGAAACAGCAGGAGTCTGTGCAGTGCTGGAAAGGAATGACATGGCCCTGAGTGATCGGCGCTTCTGCTGCCAGTGAAACCCATGAACTGCATGCAGCTCCCTTTCTACCCCTGCCCAGACTTACTGATAAGCCCTAGTGTCTCCATGACACTCTCTGTCGCCCCTTGAAATGAGTTCTGGAGTAAAAAGGCATACTCAGACTGCACGGGACTGCTTTGTCATTGGGAAGGGGCGCGTCATGGGAGCAGCAAGGTAGAAGAGTAGGAGGACACAGGCAGCAATGAAGTGCCTCTGGTGAGGGTGAAGACCCCAGCCCACAAGCCCAAACTCAGGGGCCAGGAAGAAAAGCAGCCTCCAGGCCAGGCACCACTGGGAGTTGAACCCAGGATCTCCTGTTTACTAGACAGGCGCTTTAACCAGCTAAGCCATGGTGCCCACATGCTCCTTCCCTAATGGGGTGCTCCCAAGGTTTCCATGACCCTGCCAAGCTCCTGTCTCCATCCTCCTGCTACTGGAGTCACCAGCAGGACCAGGAGCCAAAGTATGGGGTTGAGATCATTGGACCCATCCTGTGTGTCACTTCAAGCAGCAGTGGGGCCTCACTGGGGGATAACACCTGGAGCTGGGCCCACGAGGAGCTCTGTGCTGGCAGCCAGAGCAGGGCAGTGGTACCCAAAAGGAGGGGCCAACTCCAGGAGTTCAACCTGGGACCTCTTGCACTCAAAAACAAGAAGAATGAAGGTCTCTCATGTAACCTGCTCCATTCCTTAGGGCAATCAGCATGGTCCTTCTGGAAACCAGCACTGAGAACAAAAGGTAGCGCTGCCCACAGCACTTTGATGGCCAACAGGAAGTAAGGTAAGGGGGCCCAGGCATCTGTATGCCCTGGCTTGTTGGTCTCAGGGTATGATTCTTGCTTCAGGTGTGAAATATCCCCCCACCCTTTCCTTTTTGCAACCCTGATGACCTGATGATAGGGGGGGAGGTGAGTGCGAGCACTGGGGATTGTGGCTCTGAGGCTGCTGTGAACATGGGTCTCTCCATGATGACTGTAGGGGCTTCCCTTTCTGCAGCTGGACCCCCAGAACAGGGAAGTTGGAGGTTGCAAAACAAGACCAACTGGGGCTGTGATGGCCGAGGGGTGAAGGCGTTGGACTTGAAATCCAATAGGGTTTCCCTGCGCAGGTTCGAATCCTGCTCACAGCGATGGATTTTGGCTGATGCTGCTGGCTGGGGACCAGGGGCACAAGCTTTTCTTTTGGGCAACCACAAACTGGCGGGCACGGACAGGGATGGGATGGGACCCCACTGCCTGACACTAACGCTGCAGATGTCCGGTCTGCTGGAATGGCACTCAGAGCTGTTGGTAGCAATGTGTCACAGGGACAAAAGTGACAAAGCGCAGGCTCACAGCACGGCTCAGTGTGTGAGGGGCTTTAGAGGGCTGTGTGGATGGCACAACTGGGTGATGCCAGCACCAAACACGCCCCCATTATACGGCTCCATATGGGGCCATGGTGCATAGCACAAAACTCCTTTGGCTGTGCCTCAGTGGGGGAAGTGTGATTCTAAAACCACAGCCCCCATGAGGAGGTTTTCACAGGAGAGGCAAAAAACAGCTACAACAAGAACACCTGGAGACACTGAGGCTTGAACCCAAGGTCTCTTTAATGCAAAGCCAGCACTCTACCACTGAACTGTAATCCTTTGTATGACTGAATTCCCATCCACAGCCTGATGGTCCCATTGCCCCTAAAACTTTGGAGATAGAGCTGCTACAGCTTGTGGCCAGGTCCAGGTGCCCCCCCACAGCACAGGCTGCAGAACAAGAGGGATGTGCCTATTCCTGATGACCAGAGCACTCAATGGAGCCTCTCCACTCTCTGTCGCCCATCACAGTCCCATAAATTGTACTTGGTCTAGTGCTGTGATTCTCACTTTTCAGTGAGGGTGCTGAGAGGTCCTGGGTTCAACTCCAGGACAAACCCTTCCATTTTAGGCACTCACACAACGCCCGGCTCATGGTGAGGAATGTGGCAAGGAGGACAGTGCCTGGTGCTGAGGGGAGAGGTGGCATTTTTGGGGTGGCACATCCATGGCGTCAGGGAACTATTGCTGCGGCAGGAACAGGGGTGGCAAAGCAGGGTCTGAGAATGTCTGTCTGGGGAGAACATTCGAGCAGAGAAGAGGGAGCAGTGGGCAAGGTGGGTAAAACTGCGGGGGGGTGAGGAGAGCTTCCCAAAGACCCCTTCTATGCCCATCAGCAGGGTATGCAGCTCAGTGAGGAAGCCCTGGAGAGACCCAGCCAGGCTCTGGGCAGACAGGATGGGACGAGCATCTCAAGTCCTGCCTGGATACGCGGAGAGCTGCGCAGGGGATGCCGCCGCCATTACCTGTGCAGAGGCGTGATCCCAGCACTGCAACTGCCTTGGCTTTTCAGCAGTGCGCGGTCCGGTGAAGGAGGAGCACGGTCGGTGTCGTCCAAAAAAAGGAGGGCTCGTCCGGGATTTGAACCCGGGACCTCTCGCACCCTAAGCGAGAATCATACCCCTAGACCAACGAGCCGCGGCGTCCGCATGGCGGTGCTGGTCAGTGGGCCGGGCTGCGCAGGGAGCGGCGCTGCTGCTGTGCGGACGGGAGGGGGGGGAAAAGCGTCTCACGGTGCGTGTGACCGAGCGCTGCCAGCCGTCAGCCAGCGCGGCTGTGCCGTCTCTGCCCTTGGAGACCTTCAGAAGTGTCTGGATGCAGTCCTGGGCCAGCTGCTGTGGGCGCCTGTGCTTGAGTGCTGATACCTGTCAAGAAATTCCAGGCTTTCAGCAACTGGTTGGAACACCTCCGCAGAACTGTTCTCCTGGGAAGGTTTTTGCTTCTAGATAAGGACAACCTAAAAAGCACGGACTCAGCATTCCACCAGCTTTGAGGAGGAGGTAAACTGTGCCCCGCTAGGGTTGATCATAGGTGCTCTAGCAAGGTTAAAAACTTAGTCAACAGCCATTTTTTTTTCTATAAAGCTTTCTGACCACATATGGGACCTGGCTTTTGTAACAAGCATTCTTTTGCCTGGAGACAACCAACAAACTCCTTTCCAGAAGCCCCCAGAACACGAGTAGTGCCAGATTTTAATACGTATAGTGCTTCTAGGCGGGCACTTTGTAGAAATGACGTGAATATTCACATGTTAAAATGCATAACATCAGTGTGCTTTTCAGGTAGTGGGTGTGCATGCTGGGAGGAATGATCCCCCGTGCAGCCAGTGCTGCAATAAAGCAATGCCAGCTTTCTAACCTGCCATTCAGTTAGGTGAGTTTTATTCCCGGATTTCATAGAATCATAGAATGAACTGGGTTGAGAAGGGCCACAACCATCATCTAGTTTCAACCCCTCTGCTACGTGCAGAGTCTGAGTGACACTGGAACCAGATGGCCTCCAGAGGTCCCTCCACTATCAACAGTTTGGTGACTGTGCCTGGCAGTGCGGAGAAACCCAGGTGAGTAAAAGACCTTGGCTTTGAGGGATGTCCCTAGGTGGAAGAAGAGGGGAAGGCCCATGGGGCAGAATGGAAGATGTGTGGGCAGGGGGTCAACAACAGGTGGCAACGTATTCCCCCCAGCCACAGACCAGGGGTATTATCCATCATTGTGAGCTGAATTCAACCCTGTGCAGGAAAACCCTACCTCATGCTGTGTCCAGCGCCCATCGTCCACAGTAGCCCAGCCCACTTTAGGGGGAACTCTTTGC
Source organism: Lagopus muta (assembly GCF_023343835.1). Lineage (NCBI taxonomy): Eukaryota > Metazoa > Chordata > Aves > Galliformes > Phasianidae > Lagopus > Lagopus muta. The sequence goes on along the minus strand of NC_064440.1, from coordinate 36,124,034 downwards.
TCACACATTTGGCATACCCGTCTTTGTGGGCATTTCCAGGCAGCCCCAGCTGCCCCGTGGTCCCCATTCTGGCAGGGAATGTCTGGTGTAACCCCACACAGCCCTACGCCCAACATCCTATCTGCACTTGCCACTGGCTGCAAGGCGAGAGCCCAGCGGTGCCAGTGGAAGTGCTGCCCAAGGACATGAACAAATGTCACAGGGTTGTAGGAGACAGGCAACCGCACACTGCGACTCTTTGGTCTGGGGACGTGGTTCTCACTTAGGGTAAAAGAGGTCCTGGGTTCATCTCCCACACCCTATATTTAAATGCCACCATCGTGCTCTCTCTAAGTGAACAAAACCAGCCAAAGTCATTTTTGGCAGCAGTGAAAATAGGCCACGTCCACGATCATGTGAACAGCCAGGAGGCTGAGTAGCAAGCTTACATGCCTGGACTTTGGGAGAGCAGACATCTAGCTCATCAGATCTGCTTCTTAGAGTCTGCTGAGATAAAGCACTCTGGGGAAGAGAAACCCACGAAATCTGATAAATATTCAAGATATTCTATGATTCTTAGATTTTAGTGAAGGGTTTGATACTGTTTCTCACAGTACTCATGTGGAGACACAGGCAAATCATGTCTAGGACGTGTGTATGAGGGGGAAGTTTTTCAGCCAGAGGGTGGTGAGGCACTGGCACAGGTTGCCCAAGGAGGCTGTGGATGCCCCATCCCTGCAGGCATCCAAGGCCAGGCTGGATGTGGCTCTGGGCAGCCTGGGCTGCTGGTTGGTGACCTGCACACAGCAGGGGGTTGGAGCTGGATGAGCACTGTGGGTTTTTCAACCCAGGCCATTGTATGGGCCGCTCACTCTTTATGGGTGTAGGATCGATTGACAGTGATACTTTTGAGGTGCCTGATCGATTGGCCTTCAGCTGTTGAACCAGGTGTCTGCTATCTGTTTCATCAGGTCCCCAGAGTGAGGCAGATTATTGCTTGTTAATCTGTTTTATCAAAAGCACTCTTGCTCATTGCCTTCCCGTGTACAAGGCCTTATTTACAAGGCCGCTGTGCAGTAGGAAGCAGGAGGAGTGAGGAGGAGGAGGAAAGGAGAGCACACTTTCACACTTGCATCAGAAGTAGAGCAACCAAGAGCATTAGGGAAGGGATTGTTCCCTTGTACACATTACCAATGAGACCACACGTGGCATACTGTGCTCTGTTTTGGCTTCTTGGTACAAGGAGGATGCTGAGTAGTGGGAATGGATTTGGAAAAGAGCAACAAAACTGGTGAGGAGACAAGAAAACATGATATGAGGAGCAGCTGAGGAAAATGAGGTTGTTTAAAGTGGAGAAAAGGAGGCTGAAGGGAGAACTCGTCACTGTCTACAGCTACCTGAAGGGCGGTTGCAATGAGGACGGTGTCAGGCTCTTTCCTCTTATGCCAAGCGATAGATGGCAAGGAAGCAGACTCACGTTGTTGCAGGGGAGGTTCGGATTGGACATCAGGAAGGATTTTTTATAGTTCTGGTGGACAGAACATGGAATAGACTGCACAAGGAAGAGCTGACATCCCCATCCTTGGATGTATCCTGAAGGCGTGGGACAGTGGAGAGACTATCCAGGAGAGTGCAGCTTAGTGGGAGTGATTGCAGTGCAGGTATAGAAAGGAAAAGGAATTGATCCCTAAGAGCTCCCTGTGGCAAATGGCCATGAAGGAAAGCCTGCGTGTATGGGTCACAACAGGGGGAGCTGCTGGCAGGAAAGCATCAACTGAGAAAGAGGGCTGAAGAAAATTTGCCTAAAACCAGAACTCCATTAGCAGCAGCAGCAGCAGCAGCAGCAGCAGCAGCAGCATTGTTATCAGCATTATTGTCCTCGTTGTCATCATCATCATCATCACCATCATCATCATCACCACCACCACCACCACTCAGGGGATGTAGCTCAGCGGTAGAGCGCCTGCTTTGCATGCAGGAGGCCCTGGGTTCAACCCCCAGCATCTCCACACTTTTGCTGCCTCTGAGCAAAACCCCTCCCTCACCTTTCCTCGCTCACCTCCACACACCCTCTCCCCTTGCAGCTCTCTTGCTCCCTCTCATCCCTGCACATCACCTGCTGCTTTCCTGCACTGTCCTTCTGTTTTTATGAAGCACACAATGGACGACACTGGGAGCTGCCGGCCTGCCAGCTTCACCATTGTGATGCAGAAGATCATGGAACCTCCAAGCGCCAAGGAACAGGTAAGGAAGAGAAGTTTCTGAGAGAAGTGTTGGGCTGTCCTAACCAGCATGACTTCACCAACCAAGGGCTTGTCTGCCTTCTGTGTTACTGTGTTTCTGTGTCAGCGGACATCTAAGAATCACTGATGTAGTTTATCTGGATCATATTAAGACTTTGGACTTTCTTCTCTTCAAACTGGAAAAATATGGATTTGACAGGTAGAGTATTTGGTGGATGAGGAACTGACTTCAAGTTCACACCCGGATTCTGTTGGCCAATGGCTCAAAATCCAGGAGATCAGTGACAAGCAGTGTCCCTCTGGAGTCACTACTGCTAATATTTTAATATTTTCATCAGTTGGATTGAGTGCATCCTCAGCAAGTTTGTGGATGACACCAGGCTGTGTGGTACGTTTGACAGGATGCCATCCTGAGGGACCTAGAGGGGCTCAAGCAGTGAGCTCAGGAGAACCTCATGAGGTTCAGCAAAGCCAAACGGGGGTCTTGGGGTGACCTGAGAGTGGTCTATCAGTAACTCAGGGGGTCTGTGAGATAGAAGGAGACAGACTCTTTAGTACAGTCTGCTGCGATAGGACAAGAGGAGACGTTTTAAACTGAAAGGGGGTGTTTAGACTGGATATAAGGGAAAAAAAAAGATGATGAGGGTTGTAATGAGGGTAGCACAGGAACAGGTTGCTCGGGGAGGTGGTGGATGCCCCTTCCTTGGAGACATTGAAGGTCAGGCTGGACCGGGCTGTGAGAAACCTGACTGAGCTGAAAATGTCTCTCTTCATTGAAGGAGAATGGGACTGGATGGTGTTTAAAGGTCTTCTCCAAATCAGTAGATTCTGTGATTCTATGATCAGATCTTCCTACACAAGCAGTGGATGTATGGAAAAGAAATATGTCTTTACTGTGCACTGCAGCTTGTTGCCCAGAGTGGCTGTGCCATCTCCTTCCTTGGAGACCTTCAAAAGGTGTCTGGATACAATCCTGGGACAACTGCTGCGGGTGTCTGTGCTTGTGCAGGGCAGGGGCCAGATGGCCTCCAGAAGTCCCTCCAATGACAACGATTTGGTGGGGGTGCAGAGGAACTCTGTGAAATACAGGTGAGAGGGGAAAATGGGTGCCCTGGGGGCATCCCATGGAGGAAAAAGGGTCCTCTGGTGAGCAGTAGCAATGGTGAGCACAGTAATGGGCGGAGAGATGCTCACGAGGAGGAAATCCCAGAGCATAGTGTGGGCAGTGTAGGGTATTGTGCCTGAAAAGCTGCGGGGCAGGGGATGGAGGTGGCAAGGGCTCAGCATCCTGGATCATTGGTCCAGCAGAATGACTCCTGCTTTGGTGTCGCAAGGCCCCTCTGACCCAAACCCTCCACGATTCCCACCTCCAGGCAGGGGGTAAAATCCATCGCTGTGAGCAGGATTCGAACCTGCGCAGGGAAACCCTATTGGATTTCGAGTCCAACGCCTTCACCTCTCGGCCATCACAGCATCCCTGTCCTATGCTCAGGGCACAGCCATCCCTGTGGGGCAGCCCCAGCACCCCACAGCCCATTCCGTGGGGGTTGTGCTTAGCAGAGTGCCTGCTTTGCGTGCAGTTCCACCTCCAGCATCTCCACTCTTTTCCTCCCCAAGACACTCCAGTCTCTCAGCTGCCCAGAACAGTGTGGGGCTGCTTGAGAACACGGCTTGCCTCGGGCTGCTCCTGGCTCCTCTGCTGCGGTGAAGGAGCCAGAAGACATCCCGGGCTGCACTAGTGAAGACAAACACCTGTGAAGCACAAGAGATGAGGCTCCAAAAACGCACTGCAGTGGGGCTCGTTGGTCTAGGGGTATGATTCTCGCTTCGGGTGCGAGAGGTCCCGGGTTCAACTCCCGGACGAGCCCTTCTCTTTTCAACATTCCTGCCCTGCCCCCACACCATGCTCACATCTGGAGCGGGCCATGTGGAGTGGTGATGCTGCACCACTTCCCTCATGCTGTGCAGCCTCCCCCACTGCTGGCTGCTCCCCAACACGGCCATCACGCCTGCGCCCACCATCCTGAAAAAGAAACGCACAGGATGTGGTTGTTTTGTTGTTTTTTTGTTGTTTTTTTTCTGGGTGGGGGGTAGAGGGGGGGGGGGGGGGGGGGGGGGGGGGGGAGCTGAGCTTTGCAGGAAGTCTCCTCAGTTCCCACCCAGTTTTTCTGCCCCTGCCTACAGCTCCCCCATTCTGCCCCACGGGCTCTCCCCAAAATCATATCCTCTGGGAACCCACCCCAACTTCCCCCCTGTTGCTGATGGAGCCCACTCCCAGGCCTGGCACCGAATTGGGCAGCAGCACGCAGCGGGGTGGCCCTGGTCTGCAGGGAGCGCCGTGCCCCACCACGCACTGCGTGGGGCAGGGGGGCGCCCAAAAGGAGGGCTCGTCCGGGATTTGAACCCGGGACCTCTCGCACCCAAAGCGAGAATCATACCCCTAGACCAACGAGCCTGCATGTGTGGCCCTTTCCATCACTCCTCCTGTGCCCCATTAAGATTTGGACTGATTCCCTGTCCCTGTTTTTGTTACTGGATCCTCTACCAGCTGCTGCCTTTTCTGTGCACTCTCGTCCTCGTTTATCCTGAAGGAAACATTGAAGATATCTATCTCCAGTTTTCCTGTGGGCTCCGATGCTGGTAGGATCACCATCCAGTGTAAGCCTGGGCAGGAGCCACCAGCCCTGGGGGGATTTCTTCCTGCCAAATGCTTTTTCTGCTGGAATGGCATAGTACCTTGTTTCATCCTGAGTATTTCAGCCTTCCTCCTGGATGCCCAGAGCAGTGCTTGGCTGCCTTTCTCTTATCTGACTTGAGCTAAGTTTGGCAGGTGTGAACAATGCAGCACCTGCTTGCCAGCTGCTTTCCCCCTTGGCTGAGGCACAGCACACTGGGGTAGGGGTCTGGGGCTCAGGGTGCATAAGGACAGGGTGTCATGGGGCTGCCCTTGGGATGAGGGGACCAGCACCATGGGCGGGTTGGAACCATGGTTCAGCTGATTGAAGAGCCTCTCTACTAAACAGCAGATCCTGGATTTGACCCTCAGTGGTGCCTGGCCTGTGGGCTGATTTTCTTCCTAGCCCCTGGATGGGGACTCTGCCTGAGGCTGGGATGCCTTATAGCCAGCAGCTGGGTGAGCACAGGACACTGGGGAGAGAATCTCTGAGGTCTGCCCTGCATATGGGAAGAAGGATGATTTCCTTCTGTTCCATACTCCTGGGAAGCTTAAATTGAAGAGTTGGTACAAAAACTATCTCAGAATCCAGAATATTTGGGAAATTAAGAGGTACATTTTGCAGACCAGGTTTCTCCTGCTATCTTCCGCTTTGATTTACAGGCATACATGGTACAGAATCACGCAGGAAAATCCATCTGGTTGTAGCCCGGGGTGGGAGAAGGGCAATAGGTTGTGGAAACCTACAACCATAAGAAAAACAACCAACCAACCAACCAACCAAACAAACAAACAAACAAAAACAAACAACAACAACAAAAAAACCCAACAGATCATAAAGCCTTATTTTGGGCAAAAATAAATGTAGTGGTTCTGCCCACTCTACCCTTTATCACTCTTTGAACTGGGACCAAGAGGAGAGGGACAGAAGAGCCACAAACCTCTTGCCGTGCTGTTGAAGGGCAGGAGCACAGCTCGGTCCCACAGCCCAGCTCTCTGGGAGGAGCTGAGGAACGAGTGCTGTGCTGGTAAAATGATGCGCTGGTAGCTTTGCCAAAAACGAAAAAAATGCCCCAAACTGTACCAAGGCAGGGGACGAGGTGGCCGAGTGGTGAAGGTGATGGACTGCTAATCCATTGTGCTCTGCACGCGTGGGTTCGAATCCCACCCTCGTCGGGTTCCCTAGGTCCCATAAAGGCTCTTTCTGGGGCCTTCTGGAGCAGCCTGGACAACAGCTGAGGTCATATTTTGGTAGCCCTCCATGGGGCAACAGCAGGTGACTGTGCCATGCAGCCCCGCTCCACCTGCACATCCTCGCCGCCTGTCCCTGGCAACCAGTGCATCAGTGCTTCACTGCAGCCAGGGAAGCACGTTGTGCCAGCCTTGGAGCTGCCTTTCCTACTCTGTGTGACTCTTTCTGTTGATGAGAATGTGGCAAAGCCACGCTGTGGCTGGGGGGGTGCCCATGCTGCAGCCCCGCGTCAGCTTTTGGGCTCTCCGTGGGGCTGCATTTCCTCTCTCAGCCTGGTGAGATGCCTTGGAGCCATCAGGGAGCAGCCTGCCCCAGGAACAGGCTTCCTCTGCCCTTGCATTCGGTGATGAGGCCTCCTGCAGAAACGTGCTGGCCACGGTGATGCCACAGAGCCCCAGTTCACCTGGGGACCCAGTGATTGCGGAGTCAGTGAAACTGGATCTCCTGCAGCCCCAAGGCTTTGGGCGGGCTGTGCTCCCAGGGCTCCCCTAAAGTCTTTGCACGTGTCCTTGTGCAGAGGCCTGTGTCCTCGCTGCTCCATAGGGCTCCCGTGGGAAGCCTGCAGTGGGATGGCAGAGGCCGGCATTCCCTGGCCAAAGCCAAGCACAGGTCCCTATCCACCAGCTCTGTAGGGAACTTCTGTGAACTCCAGCAATTTCCATGGGAGGGTTTTTTTTTTGATGGGTGAATAAAACCATCCCCAGCATTTCAGGTTGGATATCAGTAAAAACTTCTCAGAAAGTGCAGTGATGCAGTGGCAGAGCTGCCCAGGGAGAGGTGGGATTGCTGTCCCTGGAGGTGTTTCAGAACCGTGGGCATGTGGCACTGAGGGCATAGAGGGGGGGAACTTAGAGGTCCTTTCCAACCCGAATGAATCCACGATTCTATGATTTCCACCTGTTAGTTGAGATTGTCAAGGAGTTTGGGAACAAAGCTACACAGGACTGAAATGGGTGCACATCCCAGATCCATTGCAAAAGTTAAGAAAATGGGCTTGATGTGTTTGGTTGCACAATGTTTTATTGGTTTTGTGGTTTCTCCAGAGAAAGTCCTGTCTCTAGCCGAAAGAGCTCACTGCCTGAAAAGAACAGGGGTTAGTGAAACCAGTCCTGTTTTTCTTCTAGATACCCTCACCCCTAGGAAGAGCTCTTTTCCCTATGGATTTTCTTTTGTTTTAATCTCTCTCGTTGCAAAAAAAAAACCTGATTATTTTGACTTCCTGACCATTGTTTTGCCCTTTCCCTTCCCCAAGCAAAGGACTTTAGTCAGTGCAGAGATCTGTTCACACTCACAATCATGCCTTCTTTAAATACCCCTCTGCTAGAACTGCAAACATCCAGCGTGCCCCGATGTTGTGCTGGAACATGATGATGCAATGTGAGCAGCCTACTCAACTAAAGTGACTCTGAAAACCCCTACAAGGCACATCTGTAACAGCGATGCTGAAACCCCCCTGGCTCCACACATGCTTACGGCCCGATACTGCCATAATTTATTTTGGGGCAGAAGGTGTTTATGCCTCCACATGGGCTCTGCTGGAGTGAAATGAGAAGCCTTCTTCCAGCTTCCCCCGGAGCCTGATGGCTCATTCCCCTGCTTGGTACAACGTCAGCGATTCCTTATCCCCAGCATGTAGCTGATTCATGTTTAAATGCAGGTCGGGACTTCTGCGACTCCCTGTCTCTCTAGCAGGTTAGCAGGGTTCACCAGAGCAATCTGGAGTCACACCTATCATTAGAATGTCTTGGCAGTTTTTCTCCATCACAGGAAAGAATAGCCGTGAACTTCTGACTCAGTGCTCCTAGTGTGTCCCAAGAGCAGGTGGGAAAGTCTCTTGGCCTCTGCCATCAGCTCACTGAGCAAAGTTGGCCGCTTACGGTCAGTGTCACCTTCAGGGATGGACTCCAGGGTCTTTTTAATGCCCTTCTGTGTATTTGGTTCATTTGCTTTTAAAATCTGCTCAACTTTCCAAGCTGAATGCATGCCTCACACCTGAGGAATATCAAATTACGAAATAGTCCACGTGGATCCAAACACATAAACTGGATCCAAATGCATAAACACTTGGTCACGCCAGATAAGCTCTGCTACATTGGGCTTGCACTGAGCCGTGTCTATGTCTGTGCCACCCAGATAGCTGGGGAAGGATGAGGGCTGCAGAACTGCAGCACCACGCGTTGGATCATCTCCCTCACCACCCCTCACCTCTGCAGCATCCCCCATCTTCCAGTCAGGATCCCGTGACGCTGAGGCAGTGCAGGCGCCTAGCTGTTTGTACTGAACTTGTGCACAGATGTATTTCTCTTAACTGGGGCTTAAGGCCCCAAATTTATGAGCTTACCTCAGGTGAACTTGGGAGCTGAATTCCCCACTGATTTACGGTTGTGCTCAGAAGAAGGTGGGGAGGGAGGGGAGGTGTGCTGGGGATGCACCTGCCCTAAATTCAGCTGAAGTACTCTCCTGTCTCATAGCATCCAACCTAAAATGTACTTTGGCCCTGGGAGGTAAGATAATTACTGCCTGTAGCTGGAATCATTTCAATCTTACTCAGTACTAAATGGAAGCAAAACATGACAGATGAAAGATGAAACTTTTTAATCAGCTGGGGGAGCTTTCCAGGAGAAAACTGCTGGTTACTGGGAAGTTTCATGTGGAAAGAATGCGCCAGCTCCCCTGGGGGTCGGGGCACCCTATATAACACCAGGTGCTGCTGGGCCCTGCCACCTGCTTCCCAACTGCTGCATCCTCTGCTGCCCAGGTAAGTTAAGATGCTCCGTTCCTTCCTCTGACCGAGCTGCTGTCGGCACTGATGTGCGCTGCCTGGTTCTCAGAGAGGGGTCGAGGTTTGTTGTCTGCCTCCCACCTGTGGAGGCCTCGGGGGAGGGATTCTTCTTGCCATCACATGAGGGTGCAAGGGGATGAGGAATGCCAGGTGAACTGGGTATGTGCCACAGGGATCTGTAGCTACCTAGCAAGGCACGTCCGGCATGGATTTTTTTGCTAAAAAAGAATATAAAGAGCAAAAAGAATAGCACATTCCCTGGTTACAGAGATCAGTGCCCCCCTGTTGAAGGGAGGGCAGCAGAGATGCCTTTAATTTTAGCCTGTGCTAAATCCAGCTCACTCGTGTTGCGTTGATTTAAGTGTTTTTTACAGCAACAGGAAGCATTCCAGTGAGCACTCAGCTTGCTGAAGGAGCGCTGTCACCTCTCCAGCTCTGCCTCCCAGGGCAGGTCATTCAAATGAAATCAAATTATCCCTACCTCTGGCTGCCAGAGCCACCAAGTTAGAGCTCAGCAGGGAAAGGACAGCATCTGCCCTGCGCTTACACCCTCCTCTGCCTTCCAGGTGCCTGTTCTCGCTGCGCAATGTCCTGCTACGACCTGTGCCTGCCCGCCTCCTGCAGCCCCAGGCCACTGGCCACCAGCTGCAATGAGCCCTGCTACCGGCGCTGCTGGGACTCCACCGCCGTCATCCAGCCCCCCACCGTGGTGGTGACCTTGCCTGGGCCCATCCTCAGCTCCTACCCGCAGAGCACCACGGTGGGGTCCACAGCGTCGGCAGCAGTTGGGAGCTACCTCCGGTGCTGTGGGGTGCCAGTGGCCTCCGGTGGCACACGGGGGTTGGGGAAAGGGGCCTTGCTGTGCCTCAGGGGTGGGCTGTAGGGTGTCCCCGTCGGCCAACTCGTCCCACTGAGGCCAGCAAGGAAGGAAAACCGAAGCACGGGAACAAGACTGGGGAAGAGGACTAAGGAAGTTCCCGCGTGTTTCCAAGCCATTGGGGGCACCTGCAACTCTCCCAGCAGGAAGGGATCCTCGGGTACTTTTCGTTCAAGATCGCGCCTCTGTAGACCTTTCTCTAGCTATGCCTTACTGTATGCTTCCATGTAAGTGTGACACCCTGTGGTGTTACTCAGCATTTACTATTAGCTTATAGCTGGCTGCAGACAGAAGATGGTGCCAAGAGCTGCAGAGGCAGCAGGGGCAGAGGAACACCTCGTAGGGGTCGTTTTGTCCTTAAATAGTGTTTGTCCATTCCTATAGTGAGCATTAGAAATGCACTTCTCATACTCTCAACTGGTTTATTCTATTTCTTTTTCTCATTAAAGACATGCTACATCATAGCCTGAGTCTTCGTGTTCTTTTTGCCTCTGGTCTGAAGTGGTGACGTGCTCTGGTCGCAACTTATTGCTGTGTGGGTGTTGTATTTTCGGTCTGAAATGGGAATTTCTGGTGCTAGTGCCACACTGTGCTGATGTGAGCACGTGGCTTGCTGTGTCCAGCCCAAAGGAAAACTTTTGCAGACCTTTATTTCTGCCCTACAGCAAATACCAGCTTAGGGACACATGCAACAGCCTCACTGCCTTTTCCCACAAGACTGTGGCAACATCAAGGTTTGCTGCTTCAAAATGGTATTTTGCCTGTTTTTGCAGTGAGTTTTTGGTTTGATGGAGGGTAAAGAGAGATAAGTTGCCTTCTTGGGAGGCGCTTCTCTGAATGGTCACCCTTTGTCCAATTTTGCCCAGAGAGCTGGGATCACCGTCTCTGGAGATGTTCCACAGCTGCAGAGATGTGGCACCAAGGGACGTGGTCAGCAGGCATGATGGGGTGGGCTGATGGTTGGACTTGGTGATCTCAGAGGTCTTCCCCAGCCTTAATGACCCCACAAGTCTATGACTAAAGCTACCTGGGGCAGCTGCAGTATAATCAGGGAATGGAGAGATCAGCACATGCCAGACCACTCCTCTTGGATCCTTGCTTTCTGTTGCTGAACAGAATAATGTAAAACCACATAGAACATTAGAGAAAGGCCCTAATGCTATCGTGCTGGCTGCTGACACACTTGGAGCTGGATAACAGCTGTGATTTCTGTGCAACAAGAACATTTCTGTCATTTCCAGTCTTCCTTTCTGCTTTCAATGATGGCAGAGGTGGGATCTCCATGTATCTCCATGAAAAAATCACTTAAAACAACCTGTTGTATTAAAAATATATTCAAAATGAATACAGAATCTCTCTTTCCATATGTTTCAGGGGACTTCCTCAGATCTAATGAGGATATCTCTATTTCTGGCCATAGCTACAGCACAAGCTCCTCCCTGAGCTATTCCCAAAAATAAGGGCCTGCAGATTTAGACTGAAGTCATTAGATGAAGAAGAATAACTATTTTACAGGGAGAGGAGGTAGGCACTGAGTAAGCCTCTTTGTAAGATGCCACGGAACATCAAGCAGAACATTTTCAGCTAATGAAATGAGGAATAAGAGTGCAACTAAGTCCTCCATAGACTTTGTATAAATCTTTCAGTCTTTGTACATTTTGGTGGTGTGAAAATCTACACAGAGCTTATGAGTGTTTAGAATGAGGTATTATGCTGGGCTTGGAAGCAAGTTGGTCTTACCAAGCTCAACTGGTTCTACTGCTCAGATCTTCATAGAAGTGCTCCTAATTAGGAAATACCCTGCATGGCACTTGCTAGGCAATTAGAGCTCTGGGAACAAAGAGGTGTGGGTTCCCATCCATGTTCCAAGGACTACTGAGGTATTTTTAGACCAACTGCAGACATTGTTCCATAGAGAGGGAATGCGAAATTGTCTCGAGTGCCGCAAAGAGGAAAAGCAGTGAATTAGTAGCAAGAGCATCATTAGAAAGTTATAGGCATCTGAGGCTGGTACATCTGCTTTCCAACAGCCTGCTGCATAGGACAGTGCAGGATGGAGCAGGGGAAAAGCGTAATGACATTTTGATATAGCATTTCACAATGACTCCATGGGTGAGATGGTACAGACTTTTTTTTTCTGAAGAGCCAGTGTCTCAAAGGAGACTGAAATCCATGCAAGTCCTTAATTTGACTTGAAATTTGTGACGTCTCAGTGCAGACAGAACTGGGGAAAGGAGAATCTGCAGCCCTGCAGTGATCCCCAGCACAAGGCACCAGGCACCTGTCTCCAGGGCTGCTGTGACTCATGGCTGGGAGCCTGGCCATCTTGGTTTCCAGCTCAAGAGCTGTCCTGAATTCACTCCACTTTGTTTTCCCCCCAGACAGTGCTTGCCCCAAGCAGAACCACACAGACTTGCTAATTAGGCCCTAAAATACAGGTTCCTGTAAAGACGTTGCAGCCACAGGCCCAGTGAGAAACTGGAAACTACATATGAAGACTGAGATGAAAAATAGAGCTCAGTGGGTGGAAAGAGGCACATAGAAGGAAATAGGTGGGTGCTGGGGTTTGGTCACAGCATTACTTTCTCATGGCTTCCAGCAGCAACGACAGCAGCACTGCTCAGAAAAGACTGGAGCGTAATCTAAATGACTCTTGGGCCATGCCTGGATCTATAGAGTTTCGTGACTTTTGTTGTCCTCTCATCTTTCTGACCTGTTCATGTCCTTGGAAGAAACCTCTTCCCCACCAAAACACAGGATCCTCCTCCTTCAGCAATCTGTGCTTCCTGGAGGCTCCTACTTCCCTTCATTTTCATTCTTCTATCCTTCACTTTTGTGGACCCAATTGCACTAGCAAAAATTACAGTGGTGGAGTACTCCAGCTCAAATCATGATGTTCTGGAACTGGGATGGTGGCAACTCCCTTTTAGGAGATCATGTCCACCGGGGTGTTGATCTCCTTTTTAGGTTGTTTATTACCACAAGCTCATCCCAGCTTACACCACCACCCTTGGTGAATGGACTCACTTGGTTTGTTCTGCATTTCTGTGCTTGGGGAAGCCAACAGTAGCAGAGAGCAAGTATCTACTGCATAAGGAAAGCCCACAGCTCTTTCCAAGTGCAGTGATGGGTGCCTGGCTCCTCTGGGGATGGAGAAAGGGGAGAGGAAGGATGAAGTCATGGCTTGGGCTGCAACAAATGGAGACACACAAAGAATTGTCATGGAAAAGAGAGGACTGCTACAAATGGTGAGTCAGTGAGACTGTCAGGAGTGGAAGCCCCAGGCAAACTGGGTTTGGTGATAAAAATGAACAGATTGTTAGTGACTAGGTGGTTACTGAGACAGCAGGATTCCAGTACTTCTGAGTTGTGTGACAGGGATAAGAAGGAGGAGAGATTGCTGCTCAGGTGGGCAAACTGCCCCAGACACCAACGGCTGCACCCACAGACCAGCCATGGGGCAGAGGCCTGCAAAAGCCTGGGGACCCAGACAGGCAGTGATTCCAGCCTTGGGGAGCTCCACAGTGAGGGCTGTGGTTCTTCCTCAGGGCTGGAAATCTTACAGAGCAAAGTAATCACAGGTCACCCACACACCTGAGTCACAAAGGAAAAGGCACAGAAATCAAAAGGCACCAGTATCCTGGTCTGGTCCTTCTGGTGCCACTCATGGAAGCAGGGACCCGTGGCTCACATCCTGATGAGCTGGAAGCTCCGTTTGTTTTGTCAGCACTGTGCTGCACCCTGAGCCTAAACCAGCACCATAGACTGTACTCAGCTACCCACAACCTCTGAGTTGCTCCCCTTGGGGATGGGGTGACAGGGGTGCCAGCACAGCCCAGGTCCAGAATGTTTACAGCATCCTGGACTGAAACAGCCAGGGATGCAAGTTTGAAACTCAATAATTATTAAGTTAAATATTCCAAGGCTATAATTTTCTGTTTGTTGAGATGTGTCTGCACTGTTCTGAGGGAAGATGAGGGTGATCTGCTTACGGCTGTGTAAAGGTGGTTCTTGCTTGCGTTCCTTGAGTGGTGGTGGTGGAGCTGGGCAAAGCTGCTCACTGGGCCATGGTGCTTTGCTCTTCCGTCTCCATCTTCAGCATGAGGAGTGGCCCAGGCCTGGTCCTGGCTGTGCTGTGGGGTGTTAGTGTGTGTTAGAGAAGTGACATCCGTGCACACAGGGTCTGTTCTCAGCTGTGAGCATTGGGGCCACTCAGGGCAGAGGTGTGGAAAAGAGTTGGGCTCACACCTCTGACACCCAAAGCAAGAATCATACACAGACCAATGAGCCAGGGCACACAGGCTCCCCCAGCAGCACGCTGTGCCAGCAGCTCTTGTCCTGGGCACTGCACTGCACAGAGGCTTGCAAACACCAGGCACAGGCACTGCGCAGTGCAGAGCAGTCCCAAGCATAACGAAACTTGGCCTTCCACTTCCCCACCTCTTGCAGGGCTGCAAAACTGGGCAGCCGGTGGGGCCTCTGTCCCTCCTGCACTGGGCTGCCCATACACACACCCCTGCCAGGGGCTTTGATGTGGATTCAAACACGGAGCTGCCAGTCACAGCTGGAGGAGACACATGCAGCCTGTCCTTGGCAGGGTCTCAGAATGGCACTCCCATCTCCAGGCCAGGGGTAAAATCCTTCGCTGTGAGCAGGATTCGAACCTGCGCAGGGAAACCCTATTGGATTTCAAGTCCAACGCCTTCACCCCTCGGCCATCACAGCCTCAGCCTGGTGCCCCTGGGGGCACTCCTGTCCACAGCCCTGGGCACACCATGTCCCATGGCATTACCTAGGCACTCGTAAGTACACCCATGGCCCCCCCATCCTGCAGTTCAGGAAGTCCTGCTGGGAGGCTAGGAGACCCCCACAGTGTGCCTGGAGCCTGGTAGCAGGAACTGAGCCCAGCAGTGCCAGAGGCTGCGCTGCCCGCAACACCCCAGTGCATGGCACTTCTGAGTGGGACCCCAACAAGCTGCACATCTTAGCTTTTTTTTTGGTCTAGGGATATGATTCTCACTTAGAGTGCAAGAGCTCCTGGCTTCAGCTCCTGGAGCCCTCCCCTTTTGGACACCATTGCCCTTCAGGCTGTAAGGACAGGGCACTGATCAGACCCAAAGCCCTGCAGCACCCTGACATCTTGGGCACAACTCCCCTGCTTACTTTGCTTCCCACCACGGCCAGCAGCCATGTACTGACTTGTTGGTTGGCAAAATTCCGAGCAAAGTCATGGCCAGGTCAAAGTCCCTCCTAGTTAGGAACATCAGAATTGACTGAGTTAGAAAGAATGTTTAAAATTCAACTAGTTCAATTTCCTTGCAGTGAACAGGGACATCTACAGCTACATCAGGTTGCTCAGAGCCCCATCCAGCCAGACCTTGAATGTCTCCAGGGATTGGGCATGCACCACCTCTCCGGGCAAACTATGCCAGCCAGTGCTTCACAACCCTCATCATATATTTTTTTCCTTATATCTAGCCTAAGTCTCCCCTCCTTCAGTTTGAAACCTCTTGTCCTAACAGACCCAGCTAAAGAGTCTCTTCCCTTCTTTTTTATTGAACTCCTTGTGATACTCATAGGCGGCTATCAGGTCTCCCCAAGACCTTGCACATGGCACTGTTGAAACTCATGAGGTTCTCCAGGGCTCACTGCTCAGCCTGTCTAGGGCCCTTAGATGACATCTTGTTCCTCAAGTGTGACAACCACGCCAAATAGCTAAGGGTGCACTTGATACCACCGATGAAGACATTAGAGTATCGGTCCCAGTAGTGACCTCAGAGGGACACCTCTTGTCATTGGCCTCCTGGACACTGAAACATTGACCACCACACTCTGGGAACAGTCTTGCAACCAGTTACTCATCTATCGATCACTCTCAAATTAATTTCTTTACAATTATGGAGAGAAGAATGTGGTGGGGGACCATGTCAAAGACCTTACTGAAGTCCACAGAAAATGCATCAGTGACTCTTCTGATGTCCATTGATGCAGTTACAACACCACAGAGGGCCACTAGGTTTGTCAGGAAGGTCTTATCCTTGGTGAAACCATACTGGTTGTCCCTTATCTTGTACTTCTCTTCCATGTGCCTTGGCACAGCTTTCAGGGTGATCTGTTCCATGACCTTCCCAGCAGAGCAGTGAGGCTGACAGGTCGGGTCAGTAATTCCCTGTGTCGTCCATTGTGTGCTTCATAAAAACAGAGAGGACAGTGCAGGAAAGCAGCAGGTGATGTGCAGGGATGAGAGGGAGCAAGAGAGCTGCAAGGGGAGAGGGTGTGTGGAGGTGAGCGAGGAAAGGTGAGGGAGGGGTTTTGCTCAGAGGCAGCAAAAGTGTGGAGATGCTGGGGGTTGAACCCAGGGCCTCCTGCACGCAAAGCAGGCGCTCTACCGCTGAGCTACATCCCCTGGGTGATGATGATGACGACGACGACGATGACGACGACGACGACGACGACGACGACGACGACGACGACGACGACGACGACGACGACGACGACGACGACGACGACGACGACGACGACGAGGACAATAATGCTGATAACAATGCTGCTGCTGCTGCTGCTGCTGCTGCTGCTGCTGCTGCTGCTGGAGTTCTGGTTTTAGGCAAATTTTCTTCAGCCCTCTTTCTCAGTTGATGCTTTCCTGCCAGCAGCTCCCCCTGTTGAGACCCATGCACGCAGGCTTTCCTTCATGGCCATTTGCCACAGGGAGCTCTTAGGGATCAATTCCTTTTCCTTTCTATACCTGCACTGCAATCACTCCCACTAAGCTGCACTCTCCTGGATAGTCTCTCCACTGTCCCACGCCTTCAGGATACATCCAAGGATGGGGATGTCAGCTCTTCCTTGTGCAGTCTATTCCATGTTCTGTCCACCAGAACTATAAAAAATCCTTCCTGATGTCCAATCCGAACCTCCCCTGCAACAACGTGAGTCTGCTTTCTTGCCATCTATCGCTTGGCATGAGGAAAGAGCCTGACACCGTCCTCATTGCAACTGCCCTTCAGGAAGCTGTAGACAGTGATGAGTTCTCCCTTCAGCCTCCTTTTCTCCACTTTAAACAACCTCACTTTCCTCAGCTGCTCCTCATATCATGTTTTCTTGTCTCCTCACCAGTTTTGTTGATCTTTTCCAAATCCATTCCCACTACTCAGCATCCTCCTTGTACCAAGAAGCCAAAACAGAGCACAGTATGCCACGTGTGGTCTCATTGGTAATGTGTACAAGGGAACAATCCCTTCCCTAATGCTCTTGGTTGCTCTACTTCTGATGCAAGTGTGAAAGTGTGCTCTCCTTTCCTCCTCCTCCTCACTCCCCCTGCTTCCTACTCCACAGCAGCCTTGTAAATAAGGCCTTGTACACGGGAAGGCAATGAGCAAGAGTGCTTTTGCTAAAACAGATTAACAAGCAATAATCTGCCTCACTCTGGGGACCTGATGAAATGGATAGCAGACACCTGGTTCAACAGCTGAAGGCCAATCGAGCAGGCCCCTCAAAAGTATCACTGTCAATCGATCCTACACCCATAAAGAGTGAGCAGCCCATACAATGGCCTGGGTTGCAAAGGAGCACAGTGCTCATCCAGCTCCAACCCCCTGCTGTGTGCAGGTCACCAACCAGCAGACCAGGCTGCCCAGAGCCACATCCAGCCTGGCCTTGAATGCCTGCAGGGATGGGGCATCCACAGCCTCCTTGGGCAACCTGTTCCAGTGCCTCACCACCCTCTGGCTGAAAAACTTCCTCCTCATATCCAACCTCAACCTCCCCTGTCTCAGATTAAAACCATTCACCCTTGTCCCATCAGGCCCTGGTGCTCTCCATCAGGGCAGCAAGTTGCATGGCAGGACTGCCCTCAAGTAAGGATGTCTCTTGAGGTTTGTCCCATGCAGAGATCCAATCCCTTGCACTGCAATGCCAAGATGCCCTACCAATACTGATCCTCACCAGGTGGCCAGTAGTTTGTTTTAAGCCTTGTTGGCTTTGCTAAGATTGTGTCTTAGGTTGATTGGGAAGTAACGATCCCTAAAACACACATGACTGACCAAGTGTGGGGCGAGCAGCAGATCCAGGTACAGCTGGGCTCCCTACTTCTGTGGTTCAGGGAGTTCTCTCTGAAACTAATAACTCAGCGGGAGGGTCTCCTGCCTGTGAGTGTTTAACCCTACCCTCTCCTGTGCATCCAGCCCTGTCTTATATGAGGGTTAAGTTGCTGTGAAATCACTACACTGTGTCTGTTATATCAATAAATACATCTTCTCTCTCACCAGTACAGCGTAGTTGTTGCCATCTGTGGCAGCAGGGCTGGCTGCCATTGGCATCCTTGTCCTCCGGGGTGCTCTGCTGACTCAGCTCAGCCAGCTGTAGCCCAGCACCCCTTTTCTGCTGGGCAGCTTTCCAGGCACTCTTCTCCAAGCCTGTTGTGCTGCACGAGGCTGTTATCACCCAAGTGCACTTCCCAGCACTTTCCTTGTTGAACGTCTTCAAGTGAACTCAGCCCTTTGACTGAGTCTATCCGGATCTCTCTGCAAAGCCTTCCTGCTCTCACGTGGATCTCCTCTCTTGGTATCATCTGCTCCTGGGTCATGGCAACCCATATTGTCAGTACAATCTGGGGGGTGTAAGGATGGAGCACTGCCCTGCCACAATGGACCTGGGGGTGCTGGTGCATGGCAGCTGCACGTGAGCCACTGCTGTGACAGCACAAAGCCAACCACACCACTGCTCCTGTGCAAGCCATGGGCTGCCAGATCTCCAGCAGAATGCTGTGGGGGACAGTACCAAGGGCTTTGCTGACGAGTAGGCTGACTACATCAACAGCCTTTCCCTCATCCGCCAGGCCGGTCACTTAGTCATAGAAGGAGATGAGGTTGGTCAGGCAGAACCTGCCTTTCACGAACCCATGCTGGCTGGGCCCGATCTCCTGGTTGTCTCATACGTGCTATGATTGTGCTCAAGGCAATCTGTTCCACAACCTTCTCCAATACTGAGATTTTTGGTCACTTCTTCATGGAAGCTTATGACATTTACTGAGCTTTGTGACTCTGACTTCAGCTTGGTGAAACTCTGTTGAGTGCAAACATGATGGAGTGCTTATGGAGGTGTTAGGTGCTGACTTTGGAGCCCAGCAGCTCAGTGGTGCTGAGAGGCAGCAGGGGGTGCAGCAGTGTGCTAGGCCCAGCCCCTGCCCCATTCCTGCAGGGTCTCCACTCAGTATAGTGCAGAGTAGTTCTGCCTGAATTCTGGGTTTGACTGGGCAATGGGAACTGGGAGCTCTGGCAGCCAAAAGTGAGAATCGTAACCCAATGCAAAGAAATGGAGAGTCAGGCTGCCTGAGTCCCCCTCCCCCCTCCGCCCTGTGCTGGCTGTTGGGGTTTGGGGGCAGCACTGGCACAGGCACTGCTGGGGACAGGTATTGCTGGCAGACCCCAGGCACTGAGAGGGCCCAGGGCTATTGTGGGCACAGCGGGCTCCGCACAGACCTTCCCTCTGTGCAGAATGGGCTGTGGGGTGCTGGGGCTGCCCCACAGGGATGGCTGTGCCCTGAGCATAGGGCAGGGATGCTGTGATGGCCGAGAGGTGAAGGCGTTGGACTCGAAATCCAATAGGGTTTCCCTGCGCAGGTTCGAATCCTGCTCACAGCGATGGATTTTACCCCCTGCCTGGAGGTGTTGAATGCACACCGGGGTCTCAGCCCATCTCTTGTGGGTTTCCTCCTCAAAAGCATTTCCCCGCATGTCACTGTGCTCATCACAGCTCCTCAGGCTTACCAGCAGACCCTTCTTCCTCCATGCGCACCCCAGGGCCTATTTTCAGCTCTCACCTGGATTTTGCAGGGCTTTTCTTCCCTCCCTCAAAGTCAAAGTCCCTCCTTGTTGGGAACATCAGAACCATAGAATCAATTGAGTTGGAAAGGACTTGTAAAGTTTATCTAGTCTAATTCCCTTGCAATGAAGAGGGACTTCTGAAGCTCAGTCAGTTTGCTCAAAACCCAGTGCAGCCAGACCATGAATTTCTCTCCCATCAGGTCTCCCCAAGACCTTGCACTTGGCTTTTTTGAATCTCGTAATATACTCCTGCGCCCACTGCTTAGCCTGTCTAGATCCCTCAGGATGGCACCCCCTCCCTCAGGCATGACACATCATTCACCATGACTGTGGATGTCACTGATGAAGATACTAAAAAGTATCAGTCCCAGCACTGACCCCTAAAGGACACCGCTCATCACCAATCTCCATCCAGATATTGAGCTGTTGACCAGCATTATCTGGCTGTGAACTTGTCATCAGTTCCTCATCCATCAAACACTCCTGATGTCAAATCCATATTTTTCCAATTTGGAGAGAAGAATGTTGCAGTGGACTGTGTGAAAGGCCTTACTGAAATCCAGATAAATTACATCAGTGACTCTTCTGATGTCCATTGATGCAGTTACAACACCACAGAGGGCCACTAGGTTTGTCAGGAAGGCCTTATCCTTGGTGAAACCATACTGGTTGTCCCTTCTCTTCCATGTGCCTTGGCACAGCTTTCAGGGTGATCTGTTCCATGACCTTCCCAGCAGAGCAGTGAGGCTGACAGGTCAGGTCAGTAATTCCCTGTGTCGTCCATTGTGTGCTTCATAAAAACAGAGAGGACAGTGCAGGAAAGCAGCAGGTGATGTGCAGGGATGAGAGGGAGCAAGAGAGCTGCAAGGGGAGAGGGTGTGTGGAGGTGAGCGAGGAAAGGTGAGGGAGGGGTTTTGCTCAGAGGCAGCAAAAGTGTGGAGATGCTGGGGGTTGAACCCAGGGCCTCCTGCATGCAAAGCAGGCGCTCTACCGCTGAGCTACATCCCCTGGGTGGTGGTGGGGGAGGGTCTGTTGTTTGGGAAATTTTTCTCAGTCCTTCTGAGTTGATGCTCCCCCTGTAGCACCCCATGCACTGATGGGCTAAAACACAGATGCGGGGTTTCCTTTTTCCATTTGGGTCTCCCTCTAAACTCTCAACCTGTTGATGGGTATTTTGCACAGATAGTTCTTAGGGATCAATTCTTTACCTGCACTGCAACCACCTTGCCATGCCCTCCCCTAGTGCAGTGCAGTGCCCAGGGCAAGGGCTGCTGGCACACTGTGGTGGTGGGGGAGCCTGGCTGCCCCGTCTTGTTGCTCTAGGGATACGGCTCTCACTTCAGGTGTTTGAGGGCGAGCCCGTCTCTCTCCCACAGCCCTGTGCTGACCAGCCCCAAGCCACTGTCACAGCTAATAATAGACCTTGTGTGCAGGTGCTGTGCCCTGAGCCACATCTGCATCAAGATGGTGTTCAAGGAGTCTCTTCCAAGGAATTCTTCCTCAGCTCTTCTCTCCTGCAGCTGCTGACTTTGCCTACCTGGGCAATGGAGGACAAAGGTAAGGCTGGGGCTACCTGAGGCTGTTCCACAGGGAGGGATGGCTGGAGTGTGGAACAGGGGTCACCCCAGGTTGTCTAGGCTGGAGCTGTGATGGACAAGGGGTGAAGGAAGGAAGTGGACTCAAAATCCAATAGTTTCCCTGTGCAGGTTGAAATCCTGCTCACAGTGATGGATTTTAGCATTGGCCTAGGACCTGGGGAGTGGGAGAATCAGACTGGTGCTCTTGGAACATCAGAACTCCCCACCAACACTGGGTTCTCATGGTTGTGTTTGTCCAGTTTGTTCCTTTGGGCAGCTGGACTCTTCCTTTCTGTGCCCCCATCTTCTGTGTCCCTGTAGCTGACAGGGCTGTACTCAGGTCAAGAGCAGGTTACTGGGGTTGGGCTCAGAAGAAGATTTTTGTTTTTCTTCACATGGTGTGAGCTTGCCTTAGTGACTCATGGGCACTAATGGGTAATGACTGCTGGAGATTTCTCTGCATGTGCTGCTCAAACCCCACAAGAGCACTGCAGTCCAAACAATCACTGTTCTGTTGATCCAATACATTTTCTGTCTCCTGGCTGTAGATCAGTGCAGTTAATGAGAAACCCTGGTGCTGGGCAGAGTGCTGGAAACACTGCTGCTGCCAGCAGGACGGCAAGAACCAGAAAGACCTGTGAGGAGCCCAGCCTAGGGCCACAGGGTTTGGGCAGACACCAGGACCATGGCCAAGCTGGTGGAGTGTGTCCCCAACTTCTCAGAGGGATGCAACAAGGAGGTGAGGGCTGGCGGTGGGCTGCGGAGGGGGGCTGGCAGCTGGGCCTGTCTTGCAGCAGGTTCTGCACTGCTACTTGTGGCCTAGCTTGTAGTTTTTCAGCGCTTCGAGCCCTTCTGGGCCAGCTGAAATCAGAGTGAATTCAATTCAGTGAGAACTTTCATCTTCTACCCTGGGGGGAAAGCGGTGTACTAATCCTGAAAATGCCCAAACACAGTGTCTGATCCCATTTTGCAATTCAGTAAAAAACAGGACTTTGGCAACCCCCTTCCGGCTGCCTGCAGATTGCCATAGCGTCTGGGCAGTCTGGTACACCCTCATAGAAAAACCTCACTTTCAGTTATTTTTCCAAACATGCCACCCAAGTTAATATTGCCTGTGGTGGTTCACCTGCATTAGGCTGTACTTTGCCCCAGGGGTGAAGGTCAGCAAACCCAAAACTGTTGCAAAACTGCTGCTTCCGCTTGGGAATGGGCTTTGTGGAGCTAAATCTGTTCTGGAGTTTGCAGGGGACAGTGTCCTCAGGAACAGCAATTTGTGATGGTGCCTGTTGGCATGCAGCTCTACAAGGGCTTGAGGATACATTAGGGCTGGAAATGTCTGAGTCCCAGCTCTGCCAACTGGGAGTTGGATGTACATGCTTGGAGGTCCTGCACCTTCACTTTCTTCCTGACAAGTCTGAGGGTGGGTGCATCCCCTGCACTGCTTGGTGCAGGGTGGAGGCACCTGAGCAAAAGCATTACCCACCTTGCAAAGCTGCTGGAGTGTAGTAGGCATCTCTCCAGCCCAGCCAACTTGCCTACTTTGGATGTTTGGCAGGTGATCGAGGCGCTGGGGCAGGCCATCTCCCGGACACCAGGCTGCACACTGTTGGATGTGGATGCTGGTGCCTCCACCAACCGTACTGTTTACACCTTTGTGGGAACCCCTGAGGCTGTTGTTGAAGGGGCACTGAGCGCAGCCCGCGTGGCTTGGGAGCTCATTGACATGAGTCAGCACAAGGGTAAGCATTCCCAGAGCAAGCCGGATCGAGAAATAGGGACCAAAGTGCTGCCAGCAGGCAAGCATGTGTTTCCAGCACTGCAGGATGGATGCTGATGAGAAGGTGCAGAACAGTTGCTCATCTTCCCATTGCAGAGAGGCTGCATCCATCCTGCCCCTGGGCTACAGTAGGCATTACTGCTATAAACTCCTCCTTCCCTGCAGTGGCAATGTTCAGTCTGCAGAAAAAACAGGGAAATGGTCCTGGTCCCTCCTTGTCTGCTTGCTTTTCCCAGCTCCTGATCTCTGCCCCGCCCCCAGGTGAACATCCTCGCATTGGGGCCCTGGACGTCTGCCCCTTTGTGCCAGTGATGAACACCAGCATGGAAGAGTGTGTTGTTTGTGCCCACGTCTTTGGGCAGCGCTTATCAGAGGAGCTGGGAGTGCCTGGTGAGTGGGGAGTGGGCAGACAGGCTCAGACCCCATACCCCTGCATATTCCCAACCATAAACATACAGCATTTCTTTTACAAAAGCTTCACCAAGGGCACAATGGGGCAAATAGTTGAAACCAGACTGTTAGACAATATGCTCGTCCCCTCTCTACCTTGCAGTTTACCTGTACGGAGAGGCAGCCAGGCAGGAGAGCAGGAGAACCCTGCCTGCCATCCGTGCTGGGGAATACGAGGCGCTCCCCAAGAAGGTGAGCCTGGCTTTGGGAAGGAACCTCCTTTCTCAACAATTTCTCCAACAATTGCATGCATCAGCTGAGAGGTGTGAGGTGAGGGTGCACTGTATTCACACATCCAGGTACAAGGTGCACCTCACTGAGATGGATGTCCATGGACTAGAGTGAGATAGCAGGGGCTGAAGCAGGGAAGATGAGGAAGATGGGCTTGCTCAGCCTGGGGAATCCATTTAGACCCCTGTGTGACAGAAGTAACCAAAACACCCCAGAGAACCTGAATGAAATATCTCCTCTGGCTCCAAATTAAGCATTTCTGCATTAAGCCTTTGGAAGCTTTACTGAGAAACGAAATAGGAGAAAGTTTTGAAGTGAAACAATTGGAAAGTGCAAGAAAAGTGCTGCCTTTTTATATTTGGGGCTTCATCTCTTTGGCACAAACATTTTTTGATCAGATGGAGGAGCTGATGAAATGTTTTGGGTGCTGCCGAGTGTGGTGGTGTTAATGGCAGATGCTGGTCGTAGATGGAGAGGCCACCTCTGGGAGGTCAGTTTGTGCTACCTACCAGCATGCTCTCATACACTCTTTCTTCCTCTCCAGCTTGAAAAACCTGAGTGGGCTCCTGATTTTGGGCCCCCAACCTTTGTTCCCCAGTGGGGGGCCACAGTGACGGGGGCCCGGACCTTCCTGATTGCATACAACATCAACCTGCTGTGCACCAAGGAGCTGGCACACCGCATCGCCCTTAACATCCGTGAGCAGGGTCGTGGCGCCGACCAGGTACCTTTGTGCTGCCCACTACCCTGCTTGTCCTGCCCTGGCTTGCCATCACTGTGCTTTGACCACAATGGTCTCCCCCAGCCTGGAAGCTTGAAAAAGGTGCAAGGCATTGGTTGGTATTTGGAGGAGGAGAACATAGCCCAGGTTTCAACAAATCTCCTGGACTTTGAGACCACACCGCTCCATGCTGTCTATGAGGAGGTCTGCTGTAACGCAGAGGTAGGTAGTGCACAATGCTCATGTCAGTGGTGAGCTTTGCAAAGCTTGTCTGCCTCCAGGTTTTTGGCCCAAAACCATAGCTGGGCTCTGCCTTGTTTTAGAATCATAGGACCACTAAGGTTGGAAGAGAACTCTTAAGATCATCTAGTCCAACAGCTCACCCACCCCCACCATGCCCACTAACCATGGCCCTCAGTGCCTTTTCTTCAAAGCCTTGAGGGATGGTGACTCCACCACTTCCCTGGGCAGTCTGTTCCTATGCATTGCCACTCTTTCTGAAAAGAAATTTTTTCCTCTTATGCTCAGTCAAGTTGGGCAAAGAGCTGAACCATACGTAAACCCCAAAAGCTAAGCAAGTTTTTACTAACCTCAACTCTTGCCTTATCTCCACAAGGTGAGTGCAACTTTGAAGGCCTTTCCATGAACCATGATGGGGGTCACCTGGCTGAGGTGGCAGTGGAGGCAGAAAAAGCAGCTCTGGGGACACTCATGTTTATGATGTTCTTCACAGGCTCTGAAGCTCCCTGTGGTGGGATCCCAGCTGGTGGGGCTCATTCCCAAGAAAGCCATGATGAATGCAGCCGAGTTTTACATCAAGAAGGAAAAACTCTTCATACTGGAAGAGGAACACAAGATCAAACTGGTAATGTGAGTCCTCCCAATATTGAGACAAGGGTGGGATTACAAATAAGACCTCCAGTCTCTCAAAATGCCCCTGAGCAGGGACCTTGGACCCTTGTTGGATATTGGATACCCCATTACCCTTGGCTCAGGGAAATGGTGCCTGGATAGATGTGAGAGCACAGCAGTGGGACAAACTGATTTATAACCCTGAGGATGCTGAGATGTGCAGGGGTGCAGAGAGCCCATCCCTTTAGGACTGAGCACTGGACGCAGCTGCCCAGCCTGCCTGTGTGAAGGCTGTGAGGAGAAGGACACACAGCTCAAGGACGGTGCTTAGTATTAACAGGACATGTTCCAGCACCAGTGTAAGCTGGAAAGAAAGAGGCAGGATCTGCTTTTCTGTTCCAGAGGGGAAGGGAGCAGGGAGGGACTTTGCCACCCTGTGAGGAATGTGCTAGATAAGAGTGAGCTAATTATTTATCCGCGTGGTTTCCAGTCACTCATGGATACCACATGCCACTCCCACCTTTGGGATGGGAGCCACTGGTGAAACCAGTCTGCCTTGCCTTGGGTAGTGGCTCTCTTCCATGGCTAATTAAAAGCGGGGCACAAGGACACAGTGGGATGTGTTGGCTGGGTGCTCGGTGCCAGGTTGGTGCTGATGTGTTGGTGCTGCTCCTTGCAGGTTGTCAGCCGGCTCGGCCTGGACTCCCTGTCTCCATTCAACCCCCGGGAGCGCATCATTGAGTAGGAGCTCCTCATCATTCCTGTCTCTGGCCAGGCTGGGGGAGCTTGCTGCCTGCTTCTTGCACTAAGATTGCTTTAAGAGGGAGAAGTTCACACGCAAATAAGTTCACATGCACTATCAAGACCTTGTCCCTTTACCCTTGGATGTGGTTACAGAGTTCCAACTAGCACCTGGGCATATTCCCATTCCATAAAATGCTGTTTGCAGAGAGACATCCCTCCATGCAGCACAATCCCTGACATCACCAGTGCATGTGTCCCCGAGTTCCCATCTGTCCCCATGAGGCTCCCTGTCTCCTTCTCTTTCCCACCCTCCTACATCTGGGAGGTCTCCCAGCGCAGTGATAGCCCCTGTCCCAACTGACCAAGGGGTGGATGAAAAGCCAGCGGAGAGGGCAGTGTGCAATGAAAAGGGACTGGCTGGTGGCGGCCATGAGCATGAGGTGGTCTGACCCATGGTGTACTGCAGGTACCTGGTGCAGGCAGGACAGGAGGACAAGGGGCTGGTTGCAAAGCCACTGGGTGCCTTTGTGCGAGCAGTCGGCGGGAGGTCAGCAGCGCCAGGAGGAGGATCAGTGGCTGCAACTGCGGCCTCTCTGGTATGTGCCCTGTGCCACAGAGTCCCTGCTTGCTTGGGTGTTTCTCCAGGCAACTGGGGGCTCCTTGGTGAGGGAACCTGGCACAGTGGTAGTGGCAGGTGTGGTGTCCCAGGGGAGGACTTAGCACAGTGCTTTCACAGGGAGCGGCCCTGGGCTGCATGGTGGGGTTGATGAGCTATGGGAAGCGGCAGTTCGAGCAGCTGGATCCCATCATGAGGAACGTGATCCCTCCCCTCCACCAGGCCATGGATGAGCTGGTTGCCATGGTGGATGCCGACTCCCGTGCCTTCAGCAGCTATATGGTGAGGTCTCACCAGCCACGGCCCTGCTTATAGGCAAGGCGTTCAGGAGGCAGCTCTGCATCCTGATGCCCTTAGGAGCAGGCTCATCCCCGCAGGGCTGGGGGAAGGGACGTTACTTGGGGTGGAGTGACTAATGCACTGTTAGAATGTGTCCAGAAGAGGGCAACCAAAACGCTCCAAGGGATGCAACGCTTCGTGAGTACAGGCTGGGAAAGGTGGTGGCTCTTCAGGCTGGAGAAGACCCTGAGGTGACCTGGTAGCGGCCTTTCATTATCTCAGGGGGCTGTGAGAGAGAAGGGCACAGATTCTCTAGCTGGGTCTGTTATGACAGGACAAAGAGAAATGGTTTCAAATTCAAAGAGGGGAGATTTAGACTGGATATAAGAAAAAGTTTCTTACAGGGCGGGTAGTGAGGCACTGGCACAGTTTACCCAGAGAGGTGGTGGATGCCCTTTCCATGGAGACATTCAAGGTCAGGCTGGATGTGTATCTGAGCACCTGATAGAGCTGCAGGTGTTCCTGTTCATTGCAAGGCAGTTAGACTAGATGATCTTTAAAGGTCCCTTCCAACTCAATCAATTCTATGATTCTATAATTATACAATTTTATGAAGGGGTTCAGAAGAGTATGGGAGCTAATGGTTCTGCTGTGGCCCCTGATGCACATGGGATCTCAGAGCTCCCCTCACCCACCAAACTTGCTTTTCCTTAACTGCAGGAAGCTATGAAGCTGCCAAAAAGCACCCCTGAGGAGAAAGAAAGGTGAGTCAGATTGGCGAGGGCTTGCAATGGTAGCGGGAGTTTGCACGTGAGTTTTCACACAAAAGATGAGCAACCCAGGGCTGGTCTCAGCATTCACCAGGGGCTGTCCCCTACCCCAGGCGAGCGGCTGCCATGCAGCAGGGGCTGAAAACAGCAGTGGAAGTGCCCTGCACCCTGGCAGTGAAGGTGAACAACCTCTGGTCCTCACTGAAGATGCTGGCGCACCATGGCAACCTGGCCTGCAAATCTGACCTTCAGGTACAGCCCCACACTCAGGAGCTCCCGAGGCCAGCGGGCTCACATGCTATTCTGGCTGGGGCTTTAAGGCTGCCTAGCTCATTGCTTGTCCACACAGGGTTCTCCATTGCTGCTTGAAATCTATCCAGCTTTTCTTGCCAAAACTGGCCAGTGCTTTCCATTCACTAACTTTTTGGCAGCTTGCAAGCCTTTCGGGAAAGATGTGCTGCATTATCCCTTGCCTAAATTTTCCCACCTGGCAAGGTCATAAAATGTTTCCCACCACAGAAGCTGTATCTGGAAAAGGTGAAGAGAGGGGACATTGCTTTCCATGGCAGACAAACTGCAGCCTGAGGGTCTGCCCTGCTGCCAGACTGACAGGTGCTACTCTGTTTCAGTCAGTTTTCCAGAAGCCTCTTTTCACAGGTGGGAGCCAAAATGCTGGAAGCAGCAGTGTTTGGAGCCTATTTTAATGTCATGATCAATCTCAAAGACATAACAGATGAGAAATTCAAGACTGAGGTAAGCAGGAGTTGCATGTGTGTCCCAGCCCTGGTAGTGTGGACGAGGCCGGGATCCCTGGGACTCTGTTTAGAGGGGCATTGGGGGTTGTGGGGTACCTTTGTGCCAGGGTAGAGACAGAGACACCGCAAAGACTGGAGGAGATTCCTGGGCTGGGCAGATGACACACTGCCTGTCCTTCAGGCTGGAAATGATGCACCTTCTCCCTCCCCATGCAGACATCGCAGATGGTCACCGGGCTGCTGGAGGAGGCAAAGCAAGGCTCAGCACTTGTGTTGGCACTGCTGGAGAAACGAGAAGCTTGAGAGGATCTCAGAGCTGGGCCAGGGAAAACAGCGGGGATGCACAAATACAGATGGGAAACATGCTTGCTCCTGCTCTTCTTTGGCACCCATCTCAGGGATGCTGCTTCTCTTGGGAGGTCCCAAGGTTATGTTCCTGTTCTAGCTTTTCCTTGGCCAAGAATGATTTTCATTGCCTGGAGCTTGGACCTTGCATCTGTCCTCCCATCCGTGGGGCAGAGGGAGCAGGCTGGGCTGGCGGTGCCACGGGAATCCTGTGGGTGGCAATGGCTGGGACCCCATCGTACTGCCTGGGTGGAGATGGCTGGGCACCTAATAGCCCTCACCATCCAATTTGTCTCTGACCAGAAAACACCCTGAGACACTCTGTGAGACTGCGGCAAGGCCGGGGACTGGGGCCACATACCTTTCTGTGCAGCGTCTTCTTGGCAGCGTGCAAATGGGCCCACTGAATCACTCAGTGCTAAGGGAGGGCATGCTGCCAAGATGCCAGCAGGAGGAAGGAGGGTGTTACTGGGAGAGGCCCCTGAGAGGAAGATCCAAGCATGGGAGGCCCAGTCTCTGTCAGTCCCGTGGTCGAGGCCGCCGCTGGGTGTGAAGGCAGACATCACCTCCTCTGCAGAGCAGAGCGGAGCACCCTGCGGAGCTCAACCTGCTCAGGGGGCGGATGCTGGGGAGAGCCCACCATCCCCGGCTCCGTTCCTCAGCAGTGACACAGGCGGCCGTCAGCAGTGCCCTGAGCCTCCTGCCCTGCAGCGGGCCCAGGAGGACGTGA
This sequence comes from Lagopus muta, assembly GCF_023343835.1. Classification (NCBI taxonomy): domain Eukaryota; kingdom Metazoa; phylum Chordata; class Aves; order Galliformes; family Phasianidae; genus Lagopus; species Lagopus muta. Next base: position 36,094,556 of record NC_064440.1, on the reverse strand, counting down.
GCCCCATGCCTCCCCTGCAGACAGCACCCAAGCTGGGTGCAGCGCACCAGGGTTCAGGGCAGGGACGTCTGACTCACAGCATCACCTGACACCACGTGATTGATCGGCCCTGCAGGACCTTTGTGCTGGGTGGGAGAGCAGCGCTGACGTTTCAACCGTGCCCATGGTGACCGCCACAGCACCGGGAGTGGTGCTGCCAGTGTCATTGCTCCGCAGTGTCACCCCTGCCCACCGCACCTTCCTCGCCCAGGCAGGGCTCTGTATTTAACGGGTGCCCGAGGGCTGGGCCCGCTGCTTTGGGAGAGCCACGCCAAGGACGGCCATCAGGACTGCGCTGCTCTCGGAAGGAACTGATCTGCGGGGTAGGTGAGCAGAGCTGATCCCTGACAAGGCCGAGACTGCTGGGGACAGGGACAGCGGGGGGACCAGGGCTGGTGCAGGGACAGGATGCGATTTCCTCTGTGCCCCTCTTGCTCTGCATCGACACAGGATGCACATGTGAGCTTGGGCCGTGTTGCATCAGATTTGGTGCATAATTTCCATTAATGATGGAAATAAGTGCTGGGGGGTGGGCAGTGAGTGCCTGGCACTCAGCATCCCCAGAAAGGATGGGGTGGCTGTGGGAGCCTGCAGTGGGACAAGTGTCGTTTCTGTGCCTGGGGCGTGTGGACTGCGACTGTGCTTGTGGCCAATGGCCAGCTGTGCAAAGGCAGGGGCCAAATGGTAGCCTGTGTGCAGTGGTGAAACACTGACATTGCCTGTCCTTCCTTTGCAGCTTGGAGTTAGTAGAAGATGTGGAACACTAGCCAAGGTGAGCAGCCACAGGGCTAGGGCTGGTCTGTCAGTGCCATGCAGTCACTGGGGCTTGGGAAAAGGCCTGAGGGCTTAGCTGGGTGCCAGAGGGGAGGGGAACATCGCCTGTGAGGTGGGCATAAACCCAGTGGGATGCTTTGAATGGATGGGTGCATGAGCTCCCTGCATTGCCTTTCCAAGGAATGCCTGGCTCTGCTGACTTGTAATCCCGCTCTTTATTCTAGGCACACCACCGCCACCGCAGATGCAAGTCTACCCATCTGCCCCTCCGAATTGCCAGTACCCTGGGCCCAGCAACCCTTGCTACCCAGGAGTGCCACCTGCCATCCCTGGGAACTGTCCCCCAGGGCCCCCTCCACCTGGCCCTCCCCCACCAGGCCACCACCACCCACCAGGCCACCACCCACCAGGCCACCACCACCATGGCCACCACCACCATGGGCATCCCCCACCTGGGGGGCCACCAGGATGCCCTCCTGGGGGGCCACCAGGATGCCCACCTGGGTGCCCACCAGGCCCCCATGACTGCTGTCACAAGCACAAGAAGAAGCACAAGAAGAAGCACAAGTGTTCCCACAAGCACCATGGAGGCAAGGTATAGTTGCAGCAGATCCCCCAGCTCTCCGTTGTGGTCATGTGTGCTCCCCCTCTGCCCCTGACCCACTAGAGTGGGTGGTTAATGTTTTTTTTTTTGTTGCTTTGGAGACTCCCTTTTAGTTTATAAATAGCCAAGCATGAGCCATTTCAGATGAGTCTTTTGAAACCTGATACCTGGAATTCCTTGAAGCAATTCTAAACAGCAGATGGGTGCAGCTCAGGGTGCACCATGCAGTGTGTTAAATCACATTCTCTGGACAGCAAGTGCTCCATGTCTGTGCTGGGCAGATATGCTGCAGACAGTGCTGTCCTAGGGATGAATCTGGATAGGACTGAGTGAAGGACTGTAGAACAAGACCCCAAATCCACTGTCTGAGGCAGGAGCATTTCCCAAACGAAGCAAATCCTCAGCTCCTTGTGGTGTTTGATTGCTTGGAAGGAGATCTACCTTGACATTTGCCTTTGCTGGCAGAGACCAGAAACTTTCCAGAATGTAACTGAGCTGAACAATCTTGAGAACTAATGATTACACACCAGCCCTCCAGCCGCATTTGCATAATTATATTTGCCAAGGATCATGACAGAAAAATAATGATTTCTAGATCTAAAATACAGCATGTAACAGCACTACAATAAACATTATGATCATGTTATTAGTAACTCATTTTATCGTAATGGCACAGGTTGGTTGCCCCGGGCACAGCACCAACACTGGTAATTACCGGTAATTACCAGCTTGCAGTTCATCCAGTGTGCACACCTGAGGGCACAGCTTTTGGTGCTGTGCAAAGACACTCAGCTGGGGGGAGGTGAGACCACAGCCACCACGGATGTGCGTTGCAGCTGCTGCCAGCTCAACCTGAATCAAGCTGGGCACTGGGAATGGGCGTGCAGCTCCTTCCAGGCAGCAGCTGCAGGTGGTGGGATGCCACACTGAGGGCTGAGGGGGGGCTGTGGGAGCCCAAAAGGGACTGGGCAAGTCCCTCAGTCTCACACCTGCAGCTGCGAGCTGCTATTAGAAGTGGTGTGGCAGAGGGCTGTTTCTGTGCTGTCCTGAACTGGTTTTACCTCCTCCTCCAGCACTCATGCAGCTCAAGCAGCTCTGATTCTGACTGAAGAAAACATCTCCTACCTGTGTGGAGGTGAAGCCGCAAGGAGACGATACATGAAGACAAATGCCTCGCAAGAGCCTTCTACTGGTTGTGCTGCCCCATTCTCCCTTCTCTTCAGCCTGCATTTTGCCTGTTGGTGATTTTCTTGCTTTTTGTTTGTAAATTCTTTGCCCTGGAATTGTAGTAAATAAAGGAGTAACAGCTCTGGCCTGTGTCTTTATTGAGAGGGGCTCACATCCCATCTCCACACTGAGACCCGTTCCTGTGATTGTGAATAACAGCACAAGGAGTTGTGTGAGCTGGTTGGCACCCTGTGTTTGGTTATCCCTCTGCAGTGACGCCAGCTGCTACATGTCTTGCAGAACTCCTTAATGCTGTGTGACGTTCCCCAGCTATTGCAGAAGGGCTGGTTGGAGAATAAAGTAACTCCCCTCACACTGAGCTGCGTGAGTTGCCATCCTGCTTGTAGGCTGTCTGTGTGTGTTGGGGGGCCAGTTGGGATCTGCTACTGGGGCTGCACACCCCTCCCAGGACACGGCTCCCGTCTCACCTGGGACTGCACACAGCCATATTTTGTCCTTAAAGCAGCTCCCCTGCAGCTCTCCTTTCCAGCAGAGGGAAAGCACAGCAGCGATGCTGCGGCAGACAAGGCCACGGCACCCCACTGCTTTACCCCCTCTGGCCCCGACTCGTGGCCGTCCCTGCACCTGCCCTGCCAGCTGCTCTGCTCCTCGCACAATCCATCCCTGGACATCTCCTCATCCCTGTGCCGTCTCTGTCACCCTGGGTGGTTCTAGCTGAGAGCGAGCAGCTCCTGGAGCCGGGCCGGGCAGTGGGCGCCCAAGGCTGTGGTGCCAGCTCCTGGAGCCATGCTGGGGGTGCAGGCCTGCAGCAGGAGTGCTGTGTGTTCCAAACCAGCTCTATGGCAGGAGAGGAGTCTCACCTACCTGTGTCTGTTTCACTGTCCTCCCCAGGGCAGCCCTTGGCACACACAGCCTGTGTGACCGGTTGTGCCAGCGTCCTGTTGGCACGGCTGCGTCTCTCTGGGGTACATGCTTTGCTACCGGTTGAATCTGCAAAGGGGAAGGCAGCAATCACTTCCCCAGCCTGGGCAGAGATCCCAGGGTCCACTGTGTTGGCTATATCCAAATACTGTATGAGGACAGTATCTCTGATAAGGCAGTTGTTATTCCTGATTGCAACGGTGGGTGTCCTGCATGCAGGAGTGCATGCAAAAATCAGCATCACATCTTTTATGCTGTATTTCCCGATGCTTATCTCTCCCTTCCCTGGTCCCCATTGGCTAAGTACTTCAGGTTCACAATCTTCCTGATGCTCAACTAAACATACGGAGACTGGCTAAACATAAATTGTTACTAGCTAAGCATATTTTGCTAATTATTTAACTTCTAACATTTGCTCACTCAACACTTGGTCATTATTTCTGGACATCTGCTTGTCCTTGGATGGAGATAATTTTGGAAGGAGGATAGGAATGCTTCTGGCCACCCGGAAAGGGTGTTGGTTAGAACTAGCATATAGCAAAAGCCTGCTTTTTATTAAATATATATAAATTTGCCATTGTTGCCCTGGAAGGTTCCCTTTCCTAATAGGCCCCACTTCCTGGTTACTAGGATTGTACAATTACTTTCGAATGTCTGCCCCACCACTATGTTTCATTATGTTCCCTTAGAACCAATCTCCATAAAATACTAGAGGGCACAGCCATGTGTCCATCTGGGCACGCACCCATCTGTCAGCTTGCTCTCTTCCCTTTTAAATCATTAATTAGATTCCTGTCCCCTCTAGAATACTTTACAGGTTCTGACTCAGGTTCAGATATTTTCAGTTTACTGTCTGGAATTAAAACCAGTTCACCAGTTTCTTTTCGTTCAGCTGCCTGTTTTGCCACCTGATACACCATCATATTTCCAGTCTCCTGTACACTGTTGCCTTTCTGATGTCCTTTACAATTCACCATAGCCATCCAGCATAACCATGCTGAATTTGTGTTCCTTGTGTGTGCGCAACCCTTGCTCTTTCCAGATGGCACCATGAGCTTATACCACCCCAAAAGCATATTTACCATCTGTCCATACATTTAGGGCTATTTCCGCCTTCTCAGTGGAAGTCCCTGCAGGGAATGGTTGTGTTTCGATTACCTTGTCAGTAGCAGTTACTGCATAACCTGCTTTACGGTTTCCTTGTCTCACAAAACTGCTTCCATTGATGAATCCAGGAATCCTCAGCACTGTATAATGATTCCTTCTTTGGGTCTGGCCCACAGTCTCCAAGCAGTCGCACACTGCTGGCTCAGAGGTAGCTCTGCGTTGGTGTTCTGGGTGTCTGGCAAATTGCTTCCTTCCTTCTATTTGATCACTTGAGCTTTCTGTTGAGAAACTTGATAGCCATCTAAACCAAGAAATTCAGCAAACTCACACTGCGTTGCACACAGTCCTCTTTTGTCACTGTGGCATCCACATCCTGCAGTAAAGCTCCACCTTGGGATGGAGGAATCCGAGTCCCAGGCTCACAAGCTGGCTGGTTCTAAAAATCATTGGGCTGCTCTTACAATTCTGGGTAACGCTGTCCAGGATAACTGAGTCTTTTCTCCCCATACTGGGGTTTTCCTACTCAAGTGACTTTAGACTTTCTTTAGCAAAGCCAGGCAGAAAAAGGCATCCTTCAAATCCAGAATGGCAGACCCCACCTACTCATTCCTTAACTTGGTTCATAAAGTGTATAGTTTTGCCACCTCTAGGTGTGCATCCTCAACAATTCTATTAATTGCCCTCAAATCTTGTGCCAAATGATAGCTCTCGCCATCCCATTTTCACCAGCAAGACTGGGGTGTTGTATGTGGATTCACATCCAATTAATAATCTGAACTCCAAAAAGTTATCTATTGCTTCTTCTATCCTTCTCCAATCTCATACCCTCCAAGGGCACTGCTCGACCTTGGCTGGACTGGCTCCTGATTTTAACTTAACTCCTAAGGGGGCTGCATTTTTGGCTCTTCCAGGCATCCCTGGTGCCCTCACTCCTGGGTATACCTGATTCAGATTTCTGTAACTTCTGGGGGTACAACACTGGTTTTCCAGTGTGTGTTGAAGCCAGACTGTTTCAATCCATTGGTCTTGCTTTACCCTTAGTTCCAATTTTTTTTTTTCTTCTTCTTCTTCTTTTTTGTTTCTTAATTGTTAAGCTTTTTCTTGTTGGCCATTACCTCCTATTACTGTTACAAAAATCATCTGTGGGTAATAATTCTTGATACAGCATGCAGTAAGAGACACCTGTATGCACCAGAAAACAAACCTCTTTACCCTGTTTCCCTCACTGCAATTTAACCAGTTTAAGCTCAGCAGTGGTTCTGGCACGGTAAAACCTCCCATGTTCCGTCATCCAACGTTTGCAATCAGAGACAGTTCCCTTCCCCCTCAGCCTGGTGCACCTTTTCCACCCATGTCCCATTTCCTTTCTGTTTGCACACTGCTTTTGGTCCACTGGGACCAGAACCCTCCCTGGGCCCTTCCAGATCCTGCTCTACTGCCACTGCTGCTGTTCTTAATTTCTTTCTTTCATTGCAATCTCTGTTTCTACATACTCTCCAAGCCCCCTTAATTAATTTATCCAAGCCCTTACTTCTGCTTCCTTTAATCTATATAGATTGGGAGCAAATAAAGACATTCTCACTCTGATTAGCAAAAGACCCTGAGAGGTGTAAACAAGTTTGGCAGACATGGAGGGAGAAAACCAAAGAATTGTAACTATTCATGCCAGGCAGAAACCTCTGGACATAATCAGGAGATGTGTAGCTTGTACACCTGGCCTGGATGTGAGCAGATGCTATGAAGGTCAGGCTGAGCGGTGGCAACAAGCCCCGCCAAACCTAAGACTGCTGATGGAAGTGGGCGGCAAAGAACCATGGGACCATTATGACAAAGGAGCAGAAGGCAGATTGCCAAATGATGGAAGACCCCATTAATTATGAATGGAACCCAGTTTACGTTGTCCCGGCCAGAAACAGGAGCAACATGCAGTGCAGAAGGAGGTGAGCAACAGCACCGAGCTGCATTCCATGGAGAAATGGTTCTGTGCAGGCTGGGAGCAGGGTACAGGGGGCAGCACATGGCTGAGCGGCTGCTGACGGAGTACTGCACTGAGATGGGGCCCTGATGGCTCTTGCCTTGTCAGGGAGAGCCAGGCACTTGTTGGGGACTGCACTCGTTGGGGACTACACTCTGTCCTCCTGGTGTAACGAGAAGGTGCAGCACTGCCACATCCACTGGCGGCAGGACGCTGGCAGCCCCACGTTCTTCCTGACCGACATCCCGGTGTTTGACAGCCTCTGCGACCTCATCGCTCACTGCCAGGAGATGCTGCTGAGGTACAACAAGTTTGAGATGAGGCTGACGGAGCCGGTGCCTCAGAGCAACACCCCCGAGAGCAAAGAGCGGTACCACGCCAACCGCAGCAGCGCCCAGCTGAGCTGTGCAGATGCGGTGCCGTGGGACAGCACAGAAGGGAGGAGCCCAGCTCCAGCGCCATCTCCTTCAGGTTGGAATGAACAATCAACCGCTGCCACCTGCAGCAGGACAGTCACGCTTAATAAGGCGCTTGGCCAAGTGCATATTGTTCAAATCCGTCCCATGCCGTAAAGACCTTCAGTCGGCACTAACAACGGAGTCCGTGTCCAATTGCCACAGTTAAATCTTGCTCTTTTTTGCCTTCCTCAACCTGTGCCTTTCTCAAACCTTTTCATTTTCCAAACTTTACAAAAACTACTAATGTTATTTCAGTTTCACCTCCTCCTCCCTGGAGGGTTCCAGTGCTAACACTGGGATGTAGGGTTTCCTTGATCTCTGCAGATGAAGGCTATTCTCACTTCCAGTATCCTGTCTTTCCCCATGTGCAAGTCACTCTTTGTTTACAGAAGTAGTCTCTGGCCCCCAGCTTTCTCTCTCACTGAGAGTTCAGTTTACAAGGCACAGAGGGGAGGCAGTGCAGGGGGTTGTTTTCGTGCTGCTCACAAACTTTAACATCTCTAACTCACTGTTTTTCCCTATTTTTTTTTTTTGAGTTTTTTTCCCCCTCCGCAATTTGACTGTTTGTACCCTCATACCACATACTTCCACATACCCATAACCATGTACACTTTCGTATACTCTTAGCAGTTATACTTCCATACCTTAACAATATCCCTTAACAGTTACACTCCTGTATACCTTAATAATTACACTTTCATACACCATCAAAGCGGTTTGTCCCGCTCCCTTCAAAACCCACAAATCAAACCGTACAATTCTTCTGCTTCCACAAACACCCAGCACTTTTCTCATGGTTAGGTTACTCAGTTATAAAACAGGCCCCATTACTTCATATATGTTCCCGGTTTCTTATTCAGTATTCCCCCTGGCTCACCACCAATATCTCTCCTATGAGTCAATTGCAACCCAGGGGGTCTTTTCGGTATCTTTAGACACCCCTTGCCCCATAACGGCTTTTCAGGTAACGCTTTCACACCATAAACATCTAACAGTCACAAAGACAGTGACAGTTATCTTTGGGATCCTTCTTCTCCCCACCGCCCTCCAGGCCCCAACCTTCCCTCTGTGTTCCTTTCCCCTTGCAAACTAATGATGCCTAATCACACCTCTTTCTTCTCCAGTAAACAACATACCCACGATAAATGTCATTTCCATCCACAAGTAGAAATCAGGCCCTAGAAATTGATCTAATTGCTCTGCTTCTCTGATAGGATCCTCAATAAAGGAATTTGTTTCCTTCTTGAAACTCCTAACCTTTCTGCTAGTAAAAAGGGGGAAGGACATTAACATCTCGTTTGCATTGCTCTGGCTCCCTCAGTAATTGGGAATGTGCACTCTCTCCAGGACCCTGCAGGGGATCAGCAGCATGGCCATTCCCCAGTCTGCAAAGACCTCTGCCACTTGCACTGCTTTAGAAGTTGAAGGGGGGAGCAGCTTACCTACAGGATCCCATTTACGATCTTCCTGCTTCTCTCCTTTTTCTTTGAACTTCGACTCCCTCTCATGAGGAGCTGTTTTACTTCTTGTGACGTAAGCTGATTCTATTTCAGAGAAAGAAGTCTTAATGTCTGCATATAAATTCAAAGCCTGACAAATCCAACCTTCATCAGACCCACATTTTGGTCAAAATAATGATTTTCCCCCTGGTGGCTCTCTAGGCCATGTCTGTACACAATATTTAAGCACTTTTTCCTGCCCTTGTCCCTAGTTTTGGGGTTATTTTTCCAATGCTGAAGCTTCCTTCCCAAGGGGCTATCTGTAGGCACGATTTCGGGGACCCTTTTCCCCTGTTCTTGGGAGCTCCTATTCCCCATCCCTCCTGCTGTGAACTCCCCAGCTCACAGGTGACTGCGCTCTGATTCTCAGATTTAGGGCCAATCCCTCCGGATAAATATTTTTCTAATATCTTGTTAGTTCTAATGCAGAAACAACATTCCATTCCTACAGCTTGTCTTCAAGGACCTCGCATTCGTACAGTTTCTGTGTTTCTCCCTAAAGTTTGCAAACAAAGTTATAGTTTCCTCGATTTGTCATAACAACCTTTTATATTTCAGCCGACCTTAAATACTGGATGAGAGATTAAACAAGAAACGGAATTCCACAGAAAGCACTTTTACAGCACGAACAATTAATGATCACAAAGACAGTGGCAATAACCAGTACAGTTTACATGGCCAATAATGCCAGTTCAGACATTTACTCCTTCCACACGGTTCCGCTCGCCTGGTGCTTTAAACACTGAAGTGACAGATAGGAGAGCTTTAACTTTGCCCATCTCTGGCTGCCCTCCTCGTGCAGAACACAGGAGCACGGATCAGGACTCTGCATTCACTCTGCAGCTGTGCAGCGTGTCACTCGTACACAAAATTAGGAGTTACAGGAAGTGTGATGCAGATCACAATATACGCGGTACCAGGCACTTGCAGCATATAACAGCGTTAATTACCCCAAATATCACTGCTGCTATTGCAGCCACTGACTTGCGGAGCAAACTTGACAACCACTGAGTACTTATAAAGCAGGCATGTTTTATTCAGCGTTGCACACACATGCCGGGTGCAAGGGGGGTAACCCTGCCCAACTTGCTCACCTGAGAACAAAAGGTAGCTACGTATACAGATCAAACTTGTACATACGCATAGGATTTATGAGAAAAGGGAAGGCAGTTCTGAGAAATCATTACAGCATGCTCCACCTGAGTCACACCTCCTGGGCACGCGTAGTACCTCCTGGTGGTCCTCTATGAGCGTTGTGAGGATCAAGGCCACGTGTCTTCCTTGCTATGCACTTCTACCCTTGTCCCTGTTGAAAAGGATGAGCCGGCCTCAGCTGGTTCCCTATCAGGTTGTGACATGCAGTTCTTGCCAAGTCAGCTCCAACAGCCAATCAGCGAGTTTGGGTTACCTAGCTCCATTCTGCACATCTGCCATTCATTGTCTGTTCTCAGCTCGTATTTAAACCTTTCCCTCTCTCAACTCACCAGGAGCACCCGGGATCCCATTACTCAGGGTACAAGCCAACACAAGTTTGCCCCTTCATGCTCACCTGTCCAGACACTTACACCGGGGGGAGCAACTGCCCTTCTACACCTCGCGTAGGATGTCTCCTCACAGCTTACAGGTTCCCCTCCAATGTAACGTACCTGATCACTGATAGCTCTTGTCTGCCCCTGCATTCATTGGGTCCTTCTCCTCCTTGGAGGAGAAACTCCTCCTTGGAGGGAGTCCTTCCAAGAATCTTGGGGTGCGCCAAAGGGGTCCCCGCTCTCAGCTGGTCCTGCGGACGAACAGAGTGCTTCCTGGCTGGCCTGCCAAATTGACTTGCAGAATCAAACTCTATAACCCACATAAGGTTATAAAGCAGGTATGTTTGCTACAGCACTGGGTGCAAGGGGGATATCTCCTCCTAACTCGCATTGCAAGAAAAGTAATGGTTACATATTTAAAGACATAATGTACACATATTTATTGCATGCCAATAAAATGGCCCAGAACACTGAGAAACCATTAACACAATGTGCCACCCTCTTGAGCATGCGTACTGCAAATATGGGTGGGGGTTCTGGTGGTCACTAGATGAAGGCTAGATCTTTCTTGCTGTGAACTTTCAACCTTTCCAGGGGTTGCACTGTGTTGCAACAGCAACTTTGCCTCCTTATCTTCTCTGGACCCCCTTTGAGTTGCAGACAGCAACTCCACTTAGCTTCATTAGACCCTCCATTGCGTAAACAGCAACCCTACCCTCCATCGTGTTGTCAGCTCTGCCTTCTGATCTTGACAGGACTTCCACCTCCCCAACTGAGCTGCAGACAGCAGCTCTACCTATCTTTACTTGTCTTCAAGGATCTCTCAATCCTATGTGTTCCTCCCTAAAGTTTGTGAACAAAGTTATGGTTTCCTAGATTCAGTACCCTTGTGCCAGGGTAGAGACAGAGACACCGCAAAGACTGGAGGAGATTCCTGGGCTGGGCAGATGACACACTGCCTGTCCTTCAGGCTGGAAATGATGCACCTTCTTCCTCCCCACGCAGACATCGCAGATGGTCACCGGGCTGCTGGAGGAGGCAAAGCAAGGCTCAGCACTTGTGTTGGCACTGCTGGAGAAACGAGAAGCTTGAGAGGATCTGAGAGCTGGGCCAGGGAAAACAGCGGGGATGCACAAATACAGATGGGAAACATGCTTGCTCCTCAGTCAGCAGTGCCCTGAGCCCCCTGCCCTGCAGGAGGATGTGACCCCCGTGCCTCCCCCGCACACAGCACCCACGCTGGGTGCAGCGCACCAGAGTTCATGGTTCACCCCATCACCTGAAACCACGTGACTGATCGGCCCTGCAGGACCTTTGTGCTGGATGGGAGAGCAGTGCTGATGTTTACCTGGGGGGAGCTGGGAGTGGTGCTGCCAGTGTCATTGCTCCGCAGTGTCACCCCTGCCCACCGCACCTTCCTCGCCCAGGCAGGGCTCTGTATTTAACGGGTGCCCGAGGGCTGGGCCCGCTGCTTTGGGAGAGCCACGCCAAGGACGGCCATCAGGACTGCGCTGCTCTCGGAAGGAACTGATCTGCGGGGTAGGTGAGCAGAGCTGATCCCTGACAAGGCCGAGACTGCTGGGGACAGGGACAGCGGGGGGACCAGGGCTGGTGCAGGGACAGGATGCGATTTCCTCTGTGCCCCTCTTGCTCTGCATCGACACAGGATGCACATGTGAGCTTGGGCCGTGTTGCATCAGATTTGGTGCATAATTTCCATTAATGATGGAAATAAGTGCTGGGGGGTGGGCAGTGAGTGCCTGGCACTCAGCATCCCCAGAAAGGATGGGGTGGCTGTGGGAGCCTGCAGTGGGACAAGTGTCGTTTCTGTGCCTGGGGCGTGTGGACTGCGACTGTGCTTGTGGCCAATGGCCAGCTGTGCAAAGGCAGGGGCCAAATAGTAGCCTGTGTGCAGTGGTGAAACACTGACATTGCCTGTCCTTCCTTTGCAGCTTGGAGTCAGTAGAGGATGCCGAAATCTTGCTTTGGTGAGCAGCCACAGGGCTAGGGCTGGTCTGTCAGTGACACGCACTCAGTGGGGCTTAGGAAGAGACTCAAAGCAGCCACCAGGCACCCTGAGATATCATCTGTGTGCCAGAGGGGAAGGGGGTATCACCTGTGAGGTGGGCATAAACCAGGTGGGATGCTTTGAGTGCATGGGTACACCTGCTCCCTGCATTGCCCTTTCAAGGAAATGCCTGGCTCTGCTGACTTGTAATCCCCCTCTTTCTCCTAGGCAAATCAGGATCATCACAGAAGAAAATCTGCCCACCTGCCCCTCCAAAATGCCAGCACCCTGGGCCCAGCAATCCTTGTTACAAAGCAGTGTCAACCTGCATCTCTGGGACCTGTCTCCCAGGGCCCTCTCCACATGGGTTCACACTGGGACGCTGCCTGGGACCCTGCGTGTGTGCCTACATGTGTACCGATGTGTGTGCCAACCTGTGTGCCAACCTGCGTGCCCACCTGGGTACCTGTCTGTCTGCACACCTGGATGCCCTCCACTCCCCGACTGATGAAGAAGCACTCCAAGAGCTACCACAGGCTACATTGAGGCAAGGTATAGTTGCAGCAGATCCCCCAGCTCTCTGTTGTGGTCGTGTGCTCCCCCTCTGCCCCTGACCCGCTAGAGTGGGTGGTTAATGTTTTTTTTGTTGTTGCTTTGGAGACTCCCTTTTGGTTTATAAATAGCCAAGCATGAGCCATTTCAGGTCATTTCCTAGGCCCAGCACCAACACTGGTAATTACCAGCTTGCAGTTCATCCAGTGTGCACACCTGAGGGCACAGCTTTTGGTGCTGTGCAAAGACACTCAGCTGGGGGGAGGTGAGACCACAGCCACCACGGATGTGCGTTGCAGCTGCTGCCAGCTCAACCTGAACCAAGCTGGGCACTGGGAATGGGCGTGCAGCTCCTTCCAGGCAGCAGCTGGAGGTGGTGGGATGCCACACTGAGGGCTGAGGGGGGGCTGTGGGAGCCCAAAAGGGACTGGGCAAGTCCCTCAGTCTCACACCTGCGGCTGCGAGCTGCTATTAGAAGTGGTGTGGCAGAGGGCTGTTTCTGTGCTGTCCTGAACTGGTTTTACCTCCTCCTCCAGCACTCAAGCAGCACAAGCAGCTCTGATTCTGACTGAAGAAAACATCTCCTACCTGTGTGGAGGTGAAGCCCTGAGGAGACGATACATGAAGACAAATGCTCCGCAAGAGCTGGGTTGTTCCCCAGCTGTTGCAGAAGGGCTGGTTGGAGAATAAAGTAACTCCCCTCACACTGAGCTGTGTGAGTTGCCATCCTGCTTGTAGGCTGTCTGTGTGTGTTGGGGGGCCAGTTGGGATCTGCTACTGTGGCTGCACACCCCTCCCAGGACATGGCTCCCGTCTCACCTGGGACTGCACACAGCCATATTTTGTCCTTAAAGCAGCTCCCCTGCAGCTCTCCTTTTCAGCGGAGGGAAAGCACAGCAGCGATGCTGCAGCAGACAAGGCCACGGCACCCCACTGCTTTACCCCCTCTGGCCCCGACTCGTGGCCGTCCCTGCACCTGCCCTGCCAGCTGCTCTGCTCCTCGCACAATCCATCCCTGGACATCTCCTCATCCCTGTGCCGTCTCCGTCACCCTGGGTGGATCTAGCTGAGAGCGAGCAGCTCCTGGAGCCGGGCCGGGCAGTGGGCGCCCAAGGCTGTGGTGCCAGCTCCTGGAGCCATGCTGGGGGTGCAGGCCTGCAGCAGGAGTGCTGTGTGTTCCAAACCAGCTCTACGGCAGGAGAGGAGTCTCACCTACCTGTGTCTGTTTCACTGTCCTCCCCAGGGCAGCCCTTGGCACACACAGCCTGTGTGACCGGTTGTGCCAGCGTCCTGTTGGCACGGCTGCGTCTCTCTGGGGTACATGCTTTGCTACCGGTTGAATCTGCAAAGGGGAAGGCAGCAATCACTTCCCCAGTCTGGGCAGAGATGCCATGATCCAAAGTCTGGTGTGGACTTTGGCCAAGCAGGAGCAGTCCTGGCGCTGAGCAGCTGGAGGAGGTGGCCATGCTCATTGCTTTTTACCATCCTTCACAGTCCTTACCCACAGCCCTGGGCCAAGGGAACACGAAGCAGATGAGGAATGATGTCTGCCTTTGTCACACTGAGAGACTCGTCCAGATGGGCACTGAGAACATGGGGATGGGGCAATGAGCAGGTCTGTGAGACAACTGGAGGCACAGGACAGTGAGCTGCAGGGCTCCCATGAGATTCCTGTGGTCCTGTGGGAATTTGGCAGTGCCCTGTGATCCTCTGTTGCAGGGACCCTTGGTCCTGCGCACGCACATTTGTGAGGAGAATCAGAAAACAAACTTACCTTCATTTATTAGCTTAATGCAAGGAGAACTACCTGCTCATTAAAAATAAAAATTTAAAAAAAAAAAAAAAAAAAAAGGGGGAAAGAAAAGAAAGAAGGTAGAAGGAAAAGAGAGAAGACAAACTATGGAATAAAGAGACTTTTTTGGAATAGGGTGAAAAGAGTTTATTTGTTTATTTTTGCAGACAGCACAATTCAAGTTCAAATCTGGGTACTGCTCAGCAGATTGGTGAAAAGAAGGCACCACGGTTACCTTGAGCACTTTGGGGTGACACCAGGGCAGCTCCATGTGCTGCTCAGTATTTTGTGAGGTGCTGGGAGGTACGCTGCCCTTCTCAGCCACGATTTAAGGTGCTGTAATAAATGAACAGGTTCTGGTGAAGGTTGGACAGAAAGAAGCAAAGGAGATAGAGCCCGCAGGAAAATGCAGGTCTTTCAGTTGGCCTGTGAAATGTAGGATTGATAGAGGACCAAAAGGAACACCTGCAGACAGCTGCTGAAGGCAGCAAAAATTCTAACCATGCTGCTGCTGCTCCCACAAAAAGGAGCAAGCGATGAAGGGTGATGCAAAAAGAAAGTAAGTGCCGACCATTTCAATCAGCACATGCCTTGTCATAAACTTGCTCAGTGCTCTCAGGGGCAGAAGTCCCAAGAGAACAAAAAGGATGATATAATTGGGAAAAGAGCTTGCTAAAGAACGGGCAATGTCAAAACAATAAAGCTCCTCAAAGGATACTGAGAATTTTTGACGCAGGAAGCGATCATCTGTCCTGCAAAACTGGAGAGGTTTCTTGCTTCTCTGATAAGCCCTCCTAGGATAACAGCAGGTACACAAGGCATAACTTGGTGTGTGTAAAGCTTTACAGACGTACTTCATATGGCTCTGTATCCTGTTTAGATCTTGGATTTAATTAGCACCATAAATGTAAGATATGTGACTTCATCACAAAACTCGAAAGAGGTCTGGATTTCGGTTAGAGAGGAGGACCCAGAAGGTAGCTGTGTATGAACTGTTCTGGGCCAGCTCAGAGTTGCTAGCAACCATACAGAGAGAAGAAAATAGAATAGGTAATATTTGGGGGATGTATGCTGGTGACAGGAGGACATGTGCACTCCACTCAACTAACATATCCACCTAATGAACCTGTCAAAGAAGCTCGGCTGGGAGAGGCTTTCATAGTCCTTCTCCCGGAAGATGGCGGCCCGATCTCCAAGGCCAAGCTTTAACAGGACATCCATGTCTACGTCACTCCCCAGAGCCACTACTGTGGGCATGACGTCTTGCTTCTTCATGGAATTGATGGCCTCCTCAAGGTTCTTGCTGCCCGTGATGCCATCAGTGATGAAGACGAAGGAGAGTTCAGCATTGCGCCGAGCAACTCTCTGACCGTTTCCTGGGCTGAGCACAATGTTGTTGATGGCATGTATGATGGCCGACCCAATGTTGGAGGATGAGTCCAGGTACTTGATCTGAGCCAGGGCGTTGGAGATTTCGGTCAGGTTGTAGGTGAGCGGGAAGACCACGTCCTGCTCTCTCTCACTGCCGTACTGCAGCAGCGCAATCCGCGCATTCATGTTGTCGTCGTTTCTCCTGGCCAGCGTAAGCTGTTGGGCAACCTGCTCCACAAAGTGGTGTGCCCTGTGGAAATTCTGCTCCCCAATTCTTTCAGAGCCATCGAGCAAGAAGACAATGTCAACGGGACGCTGTGTGCACTGGGCGACTGCAAGCTCTGCAGGAGAAACAAAAAAACAAAGTTGGGAGCATAAGAAAGCCTACTGGAGAAAGCTGGGTTGTGCCTTGTGCAGCTTGGGCTGGAGTCACCTCTGCGTACCCTTCTACAGAGAAAAACAAGCCCCATCATGTTTCCAAAGCCTGTCTCTGTGGCTGATAACCTTTGCTTCTTATTCCCTCAGCTCCTGGGCATGAGGTCTTAACAAACTGTAATTCTGTGGGCTAAGACAAGCAACCAAGCATTAAATAGCTCTGTGCATTTGTGTATTTCAGCTGTAGAGTTACACCCACCTTCAAAGAGCAGTGCTATCATCTAAAAGGGAGATTAATAGCACACAGTGCTTTAATACCTCTCAGTAATTTCTTACAGAGTGGCCTACTTTCAGGTTCCTCTCTGCACAAATCTTTGCAGGGTGAAAGCTGATTTCATAACCCGCACCCAAATTTGTTTAATCAGCTGTCACTAATTCCTGAGGAGATTATAAAGGTCAAGGAGTATGCTCAGAAAACAAGAATCTCTTCCTGTTGGTTCACCTGTCATAAAGCAGCTTTTAAAATACATAACAAAGACCAGAATGAAACACGTTGGAACATTATCCTTCAGTCACTCAGAACAACACAAAGCAGGCAGTGAGCAAACTCAGGAAAAAAGGCACAAGAAAACGGCAGTATTTCAAGTCTGGTGTTAGTTATGAACAATTCTCTTGTCCCTTTGCAGTGCTTATGTGTAATGCATTCCATGTCTGTCTGTGTTCCCCAATAAACAGTTCCATATCTTCTTAGGTGGTCCTTCTTCCATTCTAGTGATTGAGTTTCCTTCTCTATGAAAGACCTGGTCAGGAATACGATTACAAAGCCAACACTGACACGTACATGACATACACCATGGGGTATTCCTCCATGGTGGCAGTAGGGCAACAGCTCTATTGTGCCCCGTAGAGCAGTTCCGTGTTGCTCACTCTGAATTCTGGAAGGGTGAAGTATTGGAGCACATGCCATGTAGTGCTGCATGACTGGCAAGGACAAGGTTATTCCGGAGCAGCTCCAACCTGAGCACCCACTTCTGGCATTGAGGGACAGCTTTTATGATAGTACTATCACATTCCATTTCCATACAGTGAACAAATCCAAGTTAACAAAGTGCTTCCTCAGTGCTGAGCGCTGTGATACCTGGGGCTGCATTCAGCATGGCAGTGCTGAAACAGAGCATTTTGTAGCTCTGTATGTGAGCTGAACGACAAGAGAATCAGACTACAGAGCAGACAACATAAATTCAGCAATGTGGGATAGTGCTCCCTGATGATGCATGAGGTTGAGTTCACAGACTATTGACACCACTTTTATCCATGATAAAACACCCGTGGTGCAGGAACTTCTAGCACGTGGTTTATCCGATCTTGCTGGGCATTGCAAAAGTTTGCAGTTGCTTTTGTTTCATGTTCCCCAACCGTGCAGACCTGTGTTTCTTCTTAGCCCCTCCACACTGTAAAATGTATGTATATGGTGTATATGGCATGTCTTGAAGGGTGCTTGCTGTGTGCTGACTTACTGTAAACAGCAGACTTCTGCAGTGTCAATTGTCTTAAGGAGAAAGCAGTCTCTAAGTGACATTATTTTTCCATACGAGTTTTCTGAATTTCATATCTCCAAATTCAACTGCAATACTTTTCTCCTTTAAAGCAATAAAGTTATGCACTCACCTGTTTGAGACACGATGTCTATAGGTACATTGATGCTGCAGTTCCCAGTTTACAAGTGCTGCTGCTACAAGGACATTTTGCCTTGGCAGTGCCTGCGTGCTCCCCTGCTCATGAAAAGGAAAGGTGGAAAGGCATACCCCCTTCAACCACCTGAAGTCTGGGTAGGGTCTACATTCATGGAAGCTAGTGGGTGGAAGAGAGACCTGCATATTGTGCCAGAGAAGTGCTACCAGCCCATCTTCCCCATTGCTTGTCTATGTTTTGACTACAAGCATGTGCTACCCAATCCCACCCTAAATTTACCTACAGAAAATGCTAGGAACTCCTAGTTAAGCAGACATCAGCATCTCTCCACGAAGCTTCAGCAACAGCATAAAATAATAGAATCACAGAACGGCTTGAATTCAGAAAGGACCTTAAAGACCTCCAACCCTCTCCCATTCTCCCTCCACTCCTCACCCCATCCCCCCCCCACAACAAGACCAGGTTGCTAAAAGATGCATAATGCATGGCTGGCTCTCCAGGCAGTTCTCTACCTGTGTCTACTGCAGGAGTGCTCCCTAGAGAAACTCCTCATAGTGGCCAGTGCAGTGGCTGCACAACCTTGGGTTTGTCCTGTTCAGAATCATGCTTCAGTTATACTTTGCTCTCACTTCTGAGGGGCATGGACCCGAGTTCCCTTTCCTGCAGCAAGAAGCAAAATTCTTGTCCTTAACTGCAGGTGGCTGAAGTGGTTAAGCACCACCACAGATTAAGCCAACTAAAATCTTCACATCATGCTTTTAACTGGAGCACTAATCCTGCTGGTGCTGCTTAGAGCAAAGCCTGCAACTCACTGTACTGCATTCTGACTGCCAGACAACAGCTGAGGCTAACAAAAGCAGCTCAAAAAGCAGAACTGCAGAGATAACATCCATTTTCCTGCCATCAGTAATGACATGTGTGTGCAGAGCAGCCCCACGCATTCACACAATGCTCCTCCAAATTCAGTCATGTCAGTTGCACCCAGCAGGCTAAGTCACATGCTGATCATAGGGTAAAAATACCTAATCCCACAAATACCACGTTGTCTGTCACTGGACAAATTCTAACTTAGACTGATAAGCCCAGGACTTTGAAATAAAACTGTGAAATGTTCAAAGTGGGCAAGCTCTTTGTTCCAGTTGTTTCTGAGCTTGGCTACGGTATGGCAACTGGCTCCCCTTCACATACCTTACACACCAGTTCATTGTAGCCCAACCACATTTTTGAAGACTATAAATCTCAATTCTGCTCATGACATTTGCTCAGTATAGTTTATTGCAATAACACCACGTCAGATAGAGAGGCTGCAAAATCCACTTGCTGGCAGTAAACACTTTTGTGTAGGGAGCAATAGATACTCTAGAGACACAAAAGGCAGACACCTGTCTGACTTTTTCTGGAAATCAGTGGTGGTAGAGTGCATGGAAGTATCCCTCCTCATCTAAACAAACCTATCCACAGCACAAATAGTGGCTCTATAGTCTCCCTGAACCAAACTAGCACTGGGTATGGATTCCATTGACTGTACTGCATCAAGTTTAAATACTTGCTTTTAAATAGCTTATGTGACATATCA
Organism: Lagopus muta; assembly: GCF_023343835.1. NCBI lineage: Eukaryota > Metazoa > Chordata > Aves > Galliformes > Phasianidae > Lagopus > Lagopus muta. The sequence goes on along the minus strand of NC_064440.1, from coordinate 36,075,096 downwards.
CAGAGGTTTGTGCAATTGTGGATTTTTGCTTTGGACTTTCTGGTCCTATATAACCCCTGTCTCCTGGATATGAATAAGCACACATTGTGAATTAAGACGAAAGAAATGCAAGTGCACAAGCAAATGTGCACACAGTATATACACCTTCTGACAGAAGAACTCAAGTTTTCCTGCTCACGATGGAAAGCTGGGAGCTGCCCTCTCATATTCCTTACTCTTCCCCTCAGTACCCTATGATGCCTAGCAAACACTTGTACAGAAACACCACAGTGAGAGGACATGCACCTTGCTTGGCCAATCTTGCCACAAAAATGCTTTCTGGGACCCAAAGAGAGCCCTCACAGTAACACACAACAAAACAGCACAGAAGATGCTTCAGAAGTAAAGACAAACGTGGGAAAAGAGCATTGCTGGGCTGTCTGCAAACAAGGGACTTGCTCTTGCCTGCAGCCACACGTGCTGCACTCTGTGCAGGAGCCCTCGCTCACGTGTGGCTGAGGACTGAGATGCACTACGCTGCCAGAGCAGGGCAGGAGCACGAAGAGAAAGAGCAGCAGCATGTCTGGCTCAGAAACCAAGGCAGTGCCACTGTCCTGCCAGCACTTGGCACTGCCGCTGCAGAAAAGCAGCAGGCAAAGGGAAAGCTGCCATGCTCACCAGCCAGCCAAGCTGGAGAGGCCTGCCTCTTGTGTCACATCCCTGGCTGAGCCCTGCCAAGCCATGTCACTGCCTCTTTTTCTCCTAAATAAAAGCTTCTGCCAATGTACCTGCCCTCCTTGCCAAACAGGCACTTGAAAGAAAATTACAGCTCCAAACAATTCTCCATCTCTACTCAATCCCTGCCTCCATGCACTTCATGTTGCCTAGAATGGAGACATCAGCAAAGCCCTAGCACGGTTTCTGGGTCCCCCACAATCTCGCTGTGCACCATTTTGAAGGTGTCAATGAACAGGTCCATCCATTCTTGCCGCTCATTTCCAGTGGCAAACTTGGCTTTTTCGGCAGTAAAGGCCAAAGTGGCCACCAGCTGGGTGTACATTCTGGGGTCCTGCGTTTCCCGCGTGGAGTTTAGGAACTGGGCGATCGAATGTATGGTGCTGGGAATATTTATGTTGACTCCCTCTTCCATGGGGCGGAAAATAAGTGGGTTTACATTTCCAGGGTTCCTGTCATCTGCAAGTGAGCGTCAAAAGAATATTTTCAGGGCTTTCTAGCAATGGCTGTTCTCCGAATGCTACCTGGCTTTCCTACGCATGCTGCAGAAGGGAACAGAACTAACGAGGGACAGAGAAGTAAAGACCAAAGTCAGATTTTAACTCTCAGTATCTATGTCTCAACAGTCATACTGGAATACATGTCCCAGGGTGGGAGGTAGATCCCCCTCTGAAACTGAACTGCTGCTGTACCTCTCACAGGAAGGCTGAAGCCAAAGATCGACCATGAGGAAGGGAAGGCTGTCAGTGCACTGCAGAACAGCCCTTACAGGGAGCTGGCACAGAGCATTGCTTTGGTGATGAGGAAAGGACCCCAGAGAGGGGATGGATGGAGTACAGACCCTTGCGCAACTACGATTCCATGGGCTGGAGAGGAACTAAGCATTTGATTAGAGGGCTGAAGCACTTCTCTCATGAAGAAAGGTTGAGGGAACTGGGCTTGTTTAGCTTGGAGAAGGCTCTGCAGAGACCTCATTGTGGCCTTCCAGTACTTGAAAGGAACCAATAAACAGGAGGGGGAACTGCTGTTAAGAGGGTAGATGGTGATAGGACAAGGGGAATGGTTTTAAACTGAGACAGGGGAGGTTTAGGTTGGATATTAGGAGGAAGTTTTTCACCCAGAGGGTGGTGAGGCACTGGAACAGGTTGCCCAAGGAGGCTGTGGATGCCCCATCCCTGCAGGCATTCAAGGCCAGGCTGGATGTGGCTCTGGGCAGCCTGGTTTGCTGGTTAGCGACCCTTCACATAGCAGGGGGTTGAAACTAGGTGAGCACTGTGCTCCTTTTCAACCCAGGCCATTCCATGATTCTATGATTTGCATACATAGATATTCTGCCTGAGGCATCTGACCTGGGGAGTGTGGAGTTACTAAATCCTGAAGAGCAGAGGCATACGTAAGCAAAGACAATCAAGTGCATATTGCTGAGAAACGAATTCAATATGCTTATGATCCAGTTACTGCATCTTACAATGCCTGAACTGTATTTGACAATAGTGGCAAGGCAACTGACTTTCTGTCAAAGTATGATCAAGGAACCATGAGAATCATACTGACATAATGTAACACACTGACTAAGAGACCAAAGAAAATGACGTGAAAACTTAACTGCCCAGTTCCTTCACAGAATCACAGAATGGCCTAGGTTGAAAGGGACCTCAAGGATAATGAAACTCCAACCCGCTGCCACATGCAGGGCCACCAACCTCCATGTCTCATAGCAGCCCAGGCTGCCCAGGGCCCCATCCAACCTGGCCTTGAACACCTCCAGGGATGGACGGGGCATCCACAGCCTCTCTGGGCAGTTGTTCCAGCACCTCACCACTCTCTGTAAAGAGGTTCCCCCTGACATCCAACCTAAATCTTCCCTCCTTCAACTTAAAACCACTTCCCCTTGTCCTGCTGTTATCTACCCTTTCAAAGAGTGGACTCCCCTCCTGTTTATAGGCTCCCTCCTTCCTTACTAGTTCAGCGTATCCACAATGGAGAAAATGTTCATTACAACGAGGGCCATAAAATCCAACTTCTTGCTGCATATGGGATTCACTGAGATCAGCCACCAAGTAGTTCTGAACTCTGTTACATGCAAACTGTACACATGATGCCAAGGGACAGAAAGACATCGAAGGGACGGCGAACTTGCTCAGTGCTTAGTCCACCATGCTATGGGTGGGTGTACCATCCTGTATGTACAGTGCTCCTGCATGGTGCCCAGACTCTTCAGGACCCTGAGAACCTCAGTTTCCACCTGATCTTGTTGCCATGATATTTGAGTAAAATCCCAAAGCTCAAAGCCAAGCCTTTTGCACAGGTTAGAAAGAGCCTCACAGAGCATCATGCACTTTCTATTAAAGCAAGTGGTCAGTTCAGATTTGCTCAGCATCTGACCCTACCTGAGCCAAATCAAGGAACACCACAGCATCCTGTAAACACCAAAGTAATTGAGGGAAGATTCAAGGGAGACAAGGATACGCCTTGAAAAGAGGAAAATTTGGATTTCTGTAGTCAGGGAGGCAGCATGCCTTCCTCTGCAGATGAGAACTCAAAGTGGTGACATGCTTGGCTCCACAAGGCATTAAGGAGGAAGCTGGGTGCAGGTCATAGCTGTCCATCTCCATATCCTACTGACAAAACACAGGCTGGAGCTAGGGTACATGGCATGAGCTCTCTTAAGGTCGTAGGACTGCAATTCTGACAGCTAAGGGCCATGACCAGGACTGAGCATAGCTCATAGCATAGACCTGAATCTATCTAACATGTCTGCAGCTGGACACGTGCATTGGGTATGCGTGAAACTCACTCACATATCCTTTAAAGGGCACCATCTCCATCCCAAAAGTTGCATATGAATTGGCACCAACTTCTGAAGCTCTCAGGAAAAAAAACAGGAAGCTGAACAATGAGCAGAGAATCGCCAGGCTTTGTCGTACTCCTTTCCTCAACGCTCACCCAACACCTCTCCTTACCATTGTGCAAATGAAGTCATTGCAAATCCTTCTAGACGATGGCAGCAATGCACTATGGCCCACCCAATGCAGCAGGTGGTGCTTTGACCAAAGGCTCTCAAGTCCCTAAGTATGACTTAAAACTTGGCCTACCAGGCCTACCACAAATCCTCACACACCACGGTGACTTCCCTGTGCTGAGGAGGATGCATTGGCACTTTCATGCGAGGTCCACACCTAAACATTCGCCATGGGACATCATTCCACCTCCCTTATCCTCTGGGGAACAGGTGTAGATTCTGCACTTGGTCTGGCCCACCTATGGCATGGTGTGAAGCATTACCCAAAAGGGAATGCCTTGTCGACTCTCAGATGCCTTCTTGAGCTCTACCAACAGCCATTTCTGATCTGGTCCCCATTGTGTATCATGTACCAGCAAACTGTTCTCACCTTGCATCAGGAACAGAGACTCCCAAGTGCACTATAGGGAAAGGATAACCAAATTTGCCTTGCTTTGGAGAGCTCTGATGATCAGAGCCCTGGAAAACGTGAATGCTCAACCTCTCGGGTCAGTTTCTCTCCTACAGTATTCCTTAGAAATGGAGCGGCTACAAAGACCAAAACCTTTGAAGACACCTGAGCAGTCTCTAGAGTGGCATGGAGAAGTTTCTTCCTTGTGCATGGATCCACAGGACATAGCTCCTCAGAAATCACTGCAGAGTTTGTGTTGATAGCTCAGCATCAGTTTGGCATTGCTTTCCCTGCATTATGAGGTGCAAATACTGAGAATGTTAGTGTAGCAGTCAGAGCTTTTAGTCAGGAACAATTCCAGCTTTTCTGTCTTCAGATTGCTGATCATTCTGGGACCTCCTCCCCTTTGTGTTGTATGGAAACATAGGCACTTCTTTGAAAATTAACGTTGAGATTCTGTATAATACTGAGTTGAAGCAGGGGCTTTCATGGCAAGAGTAGAGGTAAAAATTGCAAGAACTGGCAAAATTTTGTCCCCGGTAAGCTTTGTGTATATCAGCAAATAGTGCATCTATTGTATTTAAACAGATGCAGAGACAGACAGACAGTTTCTCTAGGAGTCCATCTGTCCTTTAACAAGCAAAATTTGATCAAGTAGAATCACCTTCAGCAAGCAGCAGCCATCTCTACACCAGAGTATCCTTACCAATTTTTTCCTTTGATTCAATACCCTGAGTTAATTGTTAATTAAAACACAGCCAGTGTTAAAGAAGCCAAAGCTTTCAGACCACTAAAGTGTTGTTTTACAGACTCTATACCCGCTGCTCTGCCTTCATCACTCACAAGGAGCATCTTGCCCAGTGCTGCTAGTTATACTCTGGATGGCAAGAGTTGTAGCAAGGGGGTTTTGGCATGGTATGCAACAGAGATACAGAGGAAGTGAGAAGTTCATTGTTAAATTTGGAGATCAAAACCTGGGAACACCCAGGAATTTGGGCAGGAATCAGAACTGAGCAATGCTCGTGTGCAAACACGGTGTGCTAGTACCTACCTGTGAAGAGAACTCAGAGGGACAGGAAAGAGCAGGGGATGAAAACATGGAACTTTCCTGATGTACAACAACACTGTTTCCCAAACTCTTAGCCATGCAAAGGAAGCAACAGGTTTGCACATCCCCTCCCACTCACGAGCTCCTGGACCTACAACTGTGTGCACATGGCACAAAGCTACTTGTAACATTTACCTGTCTGACAGGGCAGCTCAGGGCAGACGATCTGTGGATCTGAAAGGAAAGGAAAAAAAGGAAAACTGAATGACATGCTACCACCTCCCTTCAGTTCTTGCATTCAGAGATGCAGACCCAGGTTTCTCACAAAGGGAAATGACAGCAGCCTCCAAAGTCTGGCCCTTATCTGAGAAAGTTTATCCAGGGCTACATTAAGTTCAGCCCACCCATCATGAATGACCCACCTTGAGAGCTACTGGCCAACCTGCAGGGACACAGCCTCTCTGCAATCTTTGCAATACACTGTATACGCTCTCCGTCCACAAATCCCACTGCTAGAAAACTCCAGTTCCCATAAGTGCAAAGAAAGATACAGACCTGGGCAGAGCATGTCCTCCATCTTGTCAATGAATTCCTCTGCCACAAGATCTGAGAAGAGCCTCATCTTCTGGACTCGCTGGGGTTCGTTGCAGGCAATGGAGACCAGGGTCTCGCTCTGTTCTGGCTGATCAAATATGTCCCCGATGCCAATGGTGTTGACGAGCACATCTCTGCCACAAAGAGCCCCTAGGTTCTTGTCATCATCCCGAGGGTCGTAGCGTCCATCTGTGATCACTACAGCAAACACCTGGGCCTTCTCTCGACGGCTTTCTTTGATGAGCTTATTGTAAGCAAACTGAAGAGCAGAAGGCGTCCAGGTGCCTCCAGCAATCCACTCCAGGCGCTTCACTGCTTCCTTGAAGCTCGACAGTGAATTGATGCGCTCATCATCAAGTTTGATGGCTTCAAATGTCCCCTCGTGACTGTACTGAACCACCCCAACACGGGCACCTGCCAACGGAGCATCAGCATCACTTGGCTTTGAATGAAAAGTGCAGAAAGTCAGCATACTTTCATGTTAGAAAAGAACTGCCCAACTGGCCTACAAAGCTGGGAAGGGAAGAGCAGGAAATGCTGTGAAAATGCTGCACAGACAGATGCAAACCACGGCAGCTACATACAAATATGAAAGCTGGAAAGATCCAAGACCCCCTTCTTTTACCCATCCCCACTAATGCCACCAGCTCCACCCCATACACACTCCAGACCTGTCTCTGATTTGGGGTCCTTGGCGATGGAGCCCAGCCGGCTGACCACGTTCACAACAAAATTTTTCTCCAGAGTGAAGTTGGTGTAACCAATACTTTCTGAACTGTCTATGACAAACATGATATCCAGGGCACCGCAGCGCTTCTCACAGTCTGGAGAGAGGGGCAGAAGGAAGAAATCACAAAGGTGATTTACAATTACAAGAGCCACAGGGTAAGAAGAGACCATCTGTAGGCAGAGGGAGACATTCAATATAACATCAAGCATCCACAGGGTTTGCGGTGCTGTCTACAGCTGAACAGCACTGGAATGATACATATGTCTTTCTGTCAGCATTTTTAATCTTGCTAGCCTATCACCTGGGCCATGAAACTGTATACTGGCAATGGCAGAGCCGAATTTTGTAACATAAGCGTGGCTGCCCCTACCATGACGTTGGTGACAGAAAGGCAGAGGCTTCCTGCCATCCCTTTTTACTGTTCATTGAGCTGACATCCCCCTGCCCGATGCTGGCCCTTAGCTCTGAAGAAAGGCAACAGTTCACTCACCACAGCATCCGCACGTCTCTCGCACGTAGGTCATCACGTCGCAGTCCTGCCAGCAAAAACGTGCAGGGTGAGCCCCTGCCCCCTCTAGGGGAAAGGTTCTCCTTCACCTTTCTCCCCAGCCACCCACTCCCCTTCCTTTGGCTCCCTTGGGAAGTCACAGGCCACTCCTGCCCTGCTCATGGCAGGATGCCTTCAGTCCTGCCCTGTGTCTCCCGTGCCAAGCAATGGCAGGAATGGTACACCCTGCCTCAATCTCAGGCTGCACGTGGCAAAACCGAGGTTGTCCCTGCGTGGAAGAGCACAGAGAAGTCCTACTTACAGTCAGGCCCGGATCTCCTGGTGGGCCAGGGGTCCCCTGTAAGAAGAGCATAGGGATTTCAGGCACAGGTTTTGGGAGCCAGACGTCAGCCCCGTCAAAAATTTAGATTAGTACAGAGGTCTGTCAGGGAAGGAAAGCCTCTCTGGAGACAGTGGACACGTCTGAGGGCTGGCATCCCTTTCAGCTGCGGGGAGACCAGCTGGCACTCTGAGCTTCAGAGCAGCACAGGAGCTGCTCTAAGGAGGGTGGGTAAAAGAGGAGGGAGCTGCAGCATCTGCTCAGATGCAACAGGACGGTACTCTACCTCTGGGCCTGCTTCACCAGTTGGGCCTCGGGATCCAGGTTCACCTCTTGGGCCAGGATCACCCTGGAAGGGAAACAAAGAAGGACTGAGCATTTTCCTGTCGCAGCTGATGGTGCAGCTGCTGCTGTTAGGAGCTCCTCCTGACCCACTCATCAGGCACAGCCCTGCCAAGCATGCTCACCAGCCTGCTGATGCTGTGCTGGGAGATAGGGGCCATTTCTGGGATGTGGCTGCATTGATCAGGTAAGGGAGATCTAAATGCATATGCCAGCAGCACACAGTACTGACAACAGCACATGGCTCCTCATCCTGTGTCTCAACACCACACATCCATGGTATGCACGAGCAGACACGTGCTGGTAACACAAAAATCTGCTTACCGGTTCTCCCTTCTCTCCTTTTGTTCCTTGTGTTCCTTTTGGTCCAAGCTCACCCCTTCCTCCCTGTTTGAGGAAGAGAAAAACAGATTCACCAAAGAGCACATGTGGATGCTCTCAGACAAAGGAACAACGGCTGTGAACACATCAGGAACTCAGGCCTGCCTGACCCAGAGGATCACCCTTTAAGCCAGCAGCTCATGCAAAGCAAATAATTGGTGTTTACACAGGCACTGACTGAAGAACAAGGAAGTTTTGCAAAACATATTTCGAAAAGAGACAAGCCTGCACAACACACACAGGCCCTGCAGCTGCAGGGAAGGTCCTGCAAGAGGACTGGATCCTCAGCCACTTGCCCTGCTTGGCATTTCTGCCAGTCCAAAAACAGATGAAGGACACAAGTGCACTCACCTTGGGCCCTGGCTGCCCCTTCTCACCCTTGTCACCCTGTGAGGAAAGAGGAAAGGGTGAGACAGCAGTGGATGGGCTTCACACTTCTCTTTGAGGTCTGCGATGGGGGGCACAAAGCTAAACAGCAGGAGTGATGGCTGGGGTGGTGGGCACGGCCGCATCCCAGTCATTGTAGAGAGGCTGGGGTCCCCAGCACCTCTAACACACAGATGAGGACTTTAGGGACACGTTGAAATGCTGTGGAGCAAAGGGAGAACTTCACAACCCCTGGGGCCAGGAGCAGAGATGAGGACAGCATGCTGGCACTACTACTGAAATGCCACTTCTTCATTCCCTTCTGCTTCACTTTCTTGTGGCCCTCAACATTTTTCTTTCTCCCCTCTTCTTCTCCCAGGCTGTTAACCTCCACTGACACAGATTTCCTCTGCTGTTGTTGGACTGTGCACACCTTCACAGGAGCATACATACCTGCGGTCCTCTGGGTCCAGGATAGCTGAAGCCAGGCCTGCCTCTGTCACCCTTTGGTGAAGTAAACAAGCAAATAAATAATTGTAAAGAATAAGTAAATAGTCTATAAATATATAAATAATAAAAAAAGTCAGAACTCAAACTCGAACTTTTGTGACCTAGCGATGCCAGTGAGATCAAAGCTATTTTCACTCCCTGTCTGAGGAGAAATGTTCCAGTGAGCCATCGCTTCTGCACTGGATCCTCAAGCACTGGGAGCAGTTGTTCCCAGCAATGACATGGGGTCCTGGGGACAGCACATGTCTGGGGTAACCCTGAATCTAAGCAGGATGAGAGATATAATCAGAGCTGCCATGACCAGAGACAGAACTAAGTCTCTGTCCATAGCGAGGCTCAGGTTCAAGCCATCCTGCTTCCAAGACAGGTCAGTGAGCAGGGCGTATGGACTTTAAAAGTATCTACACAACAACACAGTCTTTCAAATGCTGAATTGCACTCAGGAACTTTACCTTTGGACCCGGCGGTCCAGCATCACCTCTTGGGCCCAAGTCCCCAGGGTCCCCACGTGATCCCTGCAAGACAAAGTTGGGGGGATTGGGTCAAGGCATTTCCAGTGGCTTCCTGGCCATACAGGGGTCCATGCTGGGGAAACGGGCTGCTGAGATGATGCTGTGAGATCACCTCCCTCCCCCAGGAGTTGCTGTGGCAGTGACTGATGCAGCACCTGCGTTCTTGCAGGGCCAGAAGGATGAGCTGGCACTGCTACCACAGTAGGTGTGGGGTTAACTACGGACTCCGACTAAGCTGGATGCCCATGGGGCAGCTTTTTGAGCCTCCTTGGGAACAGGTCATGCAGGCTGCTCTTAGTAGGACAGTGCAGGCAGCTGGTGTCAGCAGGACTAGCTGTCACTGCAGAGGGAGGTGGCCACGGTCACACAGATGTCCCACGATGACTTACTATGTTGCCTGGCTCTCCCACAGCACCCGTAGGGCCTCGTGGTCCTGGCAGTCCTTGGTCTCCCTGCAAAACAAAGAGGCAAGAATATACAGAAGCAGATACATACAGACCCTCTGTGCCACGTCCTCAGGGCTCCACCACGCTCTGGCACCTCTGGAAACAGGGGTGTCCTAGTGTCCCATCTGCACCTCTTTACACAGATAAGATGAAGCAGGATGAGACCTTTGCTCATCCTGCACGAATATTCTCTTGCCAGATATGTGTATGAGGGTTAAAGTCCATTAAGCTGATATCTCCCTCCCTCCCAGCTATCACAAAACCCTTTTCTGGGCTTACCCTTGCTCCTTTGTTTCCAACCTCTCCCGGCAGGCCACGGGGACCTTCTGGACCAGGATCTCCCTGTGCAGAAGATAAAGATATTCCTTGTCAGGCATGTCTCCAGCTCTATGTGCATGGCAGTGAGGAGGACAGCACAGTTCTCAAATCTGGTGCTTCTTGGTTTGAGGAGTAGTGTCAGGGCGGAATGCCCTCTGAACATGTTATTTTGCCTCAAGCTGTGCTGCTCTTCATCTTCACTCAGCTTTGGATCAGCTTCTGGAGGCTGTAGGTGCTGGTTTTGGAGGTGATTGTCACAGCTTCTTAAAGCCAGGCAGGCAGCAGGCACAGTGGTAGCAGAGCCCTCTGGCACCTGCAGCTCCCAGCCCTGGCCTTGGGTATTTCATGGTAGGGCAGCAGAGCATCACAAATGCCAATCCTGTGCATCTTGGGCTCGTTTGCAATGGTCTGGGCAGATGTTTTACTCACTCTTTCTCCCTTGGTGCCTGGACCGCCTTTGCTGCCTTTTGTTCCTGGATCTCCACGTCGACCCTTGGCAGACACAGAAAGTGGTCACATCAACAGGATGCCAACAGGGATGCCACCCAAACAGTGACACCTGGCTGCCCTTCCTTCCCCCTCCAGGCCCCCTTAAGGAGCCTGTGTCCATGATGGCCCTGCTTGGGGCATGTTCTGCCTTTGTATTTTGGGAAGCCAGAGCCAGGCTGCTCATTCAGGAGGTGCTCACCACAGTGACCACCAACACACACGGTTCATTCCTTCAGGGTTAAATGCTTTGCTTTACTTCTGGCACATCTGGCTCTTCTTCCTGCTCTGGGTGTTGCACAGGGACTCAAACTGGTCTACAGCATCTGGGTTCTGCCCTCACAGTGCCAGCTGAGCTGAGCTGTTATGTTGTTTAAGCTCCCTGCCAGATAGAGATCATTTGCTGCCTCAACCTTGGTGCCAGCTTCCAGGACAAACTCAGAGGGACACAGGCTAAGGTGAACTCCAGACAGACACTCAGCATTCCTACTGGGATTTATCATGAATGGCAGACAAGGAGAGCAGCTCTGCATGTCTTAGGGAATGCAGGGCAGGGCAGGCAAGCTATTTGAGGGTGATTCTCAACCACCTTGCTCACAGATCAAGGAAGTAGGTTTCTTTTTTCCTTTCCTGATGACCTGTCCATCACTCATCCATGAACCTGGAAGAGGTTCCTGTAGCATGTTTACTGCCCAGAGTAGACACACACTTACAGGCTCTCCTTTGGGTCCAGGAGGTCCTGTTTCACCTTTTCTTCCTTTGCTTCCACCAGGTCCTTGAGCTCCAGGGTTGCCAGGAATTCCCTGGGAAAGAAAATGAAACCAGACTTGTCAGAAGAGAGGTCAAGGTGCGTATCTCTTGTCCTGTGCCAAGCAGCCTATCCTTGTGCAAATGCCAGCATGAACATGCACCTCACGTTTCCACACATTCTCCATGCCTACCAGTTAAATCTATGAGCACAGGTGCCAGCTGCACAGAGACCAACTGAGAGAAAGGCATCTCAGCTCTTCCTTCCAGCTTCCTCCCAGCCCTGTTAAAATCTAAGGGCTGCTGCAACCTCCAACACTCTATCTGAAGTGACTGGCTATTGGGATAACCTGCTGCCAACCTCTTTACCTAAATAACAACCTCCTGCTGAATGGAATGGATAAGGCTTTCCCAAATGCTACTGGGACATAAGCTGGAATTCGCTTACAAGAATAAAACCAGGCTAACACCAGCAGTGCCACAAACTCTGAGGATGTTACAAAGTAATGTCAGGGAAAACCATAGTCCTTCTACCCAAAACAGATAGGAAGAGGAACAAAGGCGCAGAGCTAGAAGGGTAAATCTTTCCAACTCAGCTTTGCCTGGCACGAACATACCGGGCTCCCTTTTTCTCCTGGAGGTCCAGGGGGTCCACTGCGACCAGGCCGGCCAGGATCTCCCTGAAACAAACAGAGAGCAATGGTCATTGGTTACATCATTAGAACATTGCTGCACACCACTGATGTGCACCATGTGGAGCCCAAGGAGCCGGGCCAACAAGGGCCTTCCCTCAGCTCCAGCATTGGTGTTAGGGTCCAACAGCCAGGCAGACAGAACCCATCGGCTCCGTGAGCAGTGAAGGATTTAAGAGGCAATACAGGCAACAGTGTGCAGCCGTCCCTACTGCTGGCCTCTGTCCACTCCCATCTGGAATACTCTTACCTTCATGCCTTCATCTCCTCTTTCACCTTGGTCTCCTGCATCTCCTGGGTAGCCATCAGGGCCCTAGAGAGAGAAGAGACAAAGAGCAATATCAACAATGTGCATTTTACCACCAGAATAAATTAAATCACTCAAAGACACTCTCTAGAGACTGAAAATTTGTTTTTGCCAACTACTAGCGCTGATGAAGGGAGCAGGTGCTCCTCTGTATGTGGGGAAGTATCCCATATTTCCAGCCTGGAGAAAAGAGGCATAAAAACCACAGACCTGAGGATTACAGATCCGGAGTCAGATTATGAAGAAGGTAGGAAAAGAAGGCAGTGACCTCTGTTACCATGTATTTTGGGATGTGCAACTGAAGCTAGGACCACACACCTAATATGTTGAATTCTTTCATACAGCATTCCTACCTTGTCACCACGATCCCCCTTGCAGCCTGGTGGTCCAATTCTCCCCAGCTTGCCCTGGAGAAAGATCATTCAAATGAAAAAGGCAGCAACACTCCACGTGTATGAAGGAAATATACATTCTTTTCCTGACGGCAGTTCCTGTTTTTTAACATCATCAACTGGTCATACCTGTGATCAGTCAGAGAACAAGCAGCAAGAGTATTCTTTAAGCAGAAGTGTTGCTATCTGTGGTGAGCAGACACAGAGAATAAGGAAGCACTTGGTGGGGCATGAGGGAAAGTGCAGAACAAAACCAGTTTGTGCTAGCCAGTGAGCAAAGCCAGCCAAAATTGTATAAATGTAGGCTATTCTGCTCTGGTACATTTGTATGGTATGCAAAATGGGAAGGTCATGTTCGTCTGCACTCACCTGAGAGGGGACAGAGGATTTCAGGGACTTTGTTAGGAGATACCTGAATGTGGCTTTAGGACTTTCATGTTAAGAGAAAGCATCAGCTTAGAGATGAAACTGCAGGCTCTGCAAGGACGTGCCTTGAAAACTACATTTCAGCAGACGTTCCTGTGTACGTGTCCAGCAGGGGGCCCTAGCACTCGAGATGAAATATCCACACCAGGTGAACATCGCTCATCCTGCAGCAGGAGAGCAGCCCGGGTTATGCATCAAGCCCCTGCAGAGTGTAGCTCAAATACTTCTGCAGGCTATGGAGAATAATGTGCAAATAAGCTCTTAAAACTTCAGCCGGATTGAGATGAAAGGAACACAGAAACACATGAGGGATATGAGAGAAATCAAACAACCTGCAGGGGCACAGAGAAATAAACCAGCCCAGTGATGGTGCAGCTCCCCATGCCGTTACCTTCTGTCCATCGGTGCCATTCCTGCCTGCCAAACCAGCTGCGCCCTGGGATCAAGGAGGGAAAAGAGCCATCAGTGATCTGATGATACACTCAAGGATTTGTAACAACGTGCCAGTTAGAAAAAATCTTCTCTTACCCTCCGTCCATCGGATCCAATCTCACCCTAGGGAAAAATGAGGACAGGAGTCAGCCAGTACCCCTGTGCCACGCTCACTCACCATGCCAGAGACTTTCTTCCCCTCCTTCCTTCAATGCAGCATTTTCTGCAGAAGGCTCTGTGACCTCCTTGTCTCTCCCTGCTCCATGGAAGAAGAGCCAGGACCCCTTTCCCCAGAGAACTCCTCCTCTTATCCTCCAGACCCTGTGCTGGTGCACAGAGCCGTGCTTCCCCAGACATACCATGCAGGCTTTTCTTTCTCACCTTTTCTCCTTTCAGCCCTGGAACACCCTGGAGGAAGACAAAAAGAAAAGAAAGACGATCTTGTGTTAGTGCCTGGGATGAGCAGTGGGAAGGCAGCAGCTGACTGGCAGGATGGGCATCCCAGCTGGGAAATGGGCAAATGGGGAGGGAGGAGTAATACAAGGATCCCAATGTTGTTGAGGCCCTTAAGGAGGAAGGCCAGTAACAATTCTTAAAGCCACATCCTGCATCAAAGCAGCAGATCTGCACAACTCTTCCATGCTGGCCAGCTGCCTTTGGAGTAGGAAGATGTGCCAAGCATGGTGGCATTCAAATGCACAACTTGGGGATGGATTTGTGGGTTTTCCCAGGGCAGGAGAATGCCAAGGAGTGAAAAGAAGTAACACTGAACAGTGGAAAATCACCCTGAACCACCCTGTGTTTTACCAAAAGTCATAGAAGCATAGAATATCCCAAGTTGGAAGGGACCTGTAAGGACAATTGAGTCCATCTCCTGGCTTCATGCAGCAAGACACAGAAATCCATGGCAGTAAAGAGCACAGCCACTGACTACGTGATTCTTACCTTAGGACCGGGGTATCCAATTGGACCTTCAATACCTGGATCACCCTTCAGGAAAGAAGACACAGAGTGTTACCTTAAGCAGGGCACAGAGGAAGCCCCCAGCTGGCATCAGGCAGCGCTGCTTACTGTGTCATGGGGATGGTTTTACAACTCACCTGCCGTCCCTTCAGTCCAGGGGAGCCTGGTTCACCCATGTTTCCCTTCGCACCCTAAAGGAAAAACACATCATTGGTGATGACTGGAAGGCATTGACAATTTCTGGTAGCATCAGGCTTCTACAAAGCTTGGAGCAGCTGTTCTGGGGATGGCAGCACACAGCCTGGCAGCACAGAGTTTGGGATTCTGTTGGGTTGTGGGTAGAGTGAGGGCTGCACACGTGAGGGCTGTTGGGAGTGGGAGAGGTGGAAATAATTTTTGCTGCACTCTTGTTGGCCTTGTACAGCTTCTCAGTTACTGAAGGCCCTTGATTGTGATCAGCATAGTCGATGCTTGGATATCTCTTTGCACCCACTGGTCCATCAGCCTTGTATGGTCATCAGGAGAAAGGGAGGTGGAAGGATCATCAAATCCAGCTCCTGGCTCCACGCAGGAATACCCAAAAATGAGACCACCTCATTCTCTTGGCATTATTCTCCTCCCACACGTCAGAGTAACTTACCTTTTGCCCTCGGTACCCCTTGGGACCAGCTGGACCTGCAATCTCCAGGCAGCTCATCTTGTAGCACTGAAACACACCAAATTCAACACAAGATGTAGTTGCTGGGCTGCCTCGTGCTCTAAGCCACCCAGCACCCAGAGCTCAGCCATGCGCCACGGCTCTCTCCACACCTCCCCATAACTGCAGCAGTAAAAGTGATTCTGGTTCCATCTGGCTCAAAGCTAAGGCAGCAAAAACCATGTTGAAAGCTCCTGCATACAAATCTGAAGTTGCCACAAGTGCATTCATCATGGTTTTGGCTCTGGGCCTGAGCTCAAAGAACAGGACTGCTAAGTGTCAGCCACAGTGTTATGGATCTGCTCTTCTGGGGCCATCAGAGAAGGGTGTGCCATTGGGAGAACCACTCTGCATACTCCTCTATGTAGGACAAGCCCTGTTACATGGCTGGGCAGGAATTCTAGCTTGCAGAACGCTGGTAAAACATGCCACCAAATCCAGCATGGTACAATGAGCATCTTAATAGACTTGAACTCATTGCCATGAGGAGAACCACAAATGAGGGGGAGGCAGAAAGGGAACCATCCCATATGCCATTTCAACTGCTGGGTAAAGGAGTGGGTTCCCATCCTGCATACTGATCCCAGGGTGGGCAGAAATCCACTCCATGCAGCTTAGAGCAAAACTCTTCTGCTCCTTTGGAGTACAATCTGTTCTTCTTCAATACGCAAAGCAACTTCAACTTGGAAATGAGATGCAGGTGCTGCTCACTCACCTCAGCATAGGCTTCATGTTTCTGCAAGGGAGAAAACAGAATGAACAAAATAAGTTAAGACAGTCAGCTCTAAGAGAAGAACAGCACCCACCCTTAGCAGTATGTGTGACAGCAAGGGAAAAGAGGCAGCTAAGGTCCATTGGCTCTAATCACAGAATGGCTTGGGTTGGAGAGGACCCTAAGGACCATCAAGGTCCAACCCCCACATCCTCAGCAGAATCCTCAGTTAATGGTGGTCCCTCACAAATGGGGCCCTAGAAATCACTCTACTCAGAAGGGAGGGAGCTCGGCAGTCTCACAGATCCTAGTGCTGCCATCTCTTCCACATGCCTCCAGGTGGGGCACAGGTCTGCCTGAGCAGCAGCCAGGACTCGCACGGATCCTGCCTAGAGGAGCAGGGGCGTAACCCAAGGGACACCTAGCCAAAGAAATCAGATATACTGAAGACCACGTTTAGCCCATAAGTGCAGGAAGGACTCGGAAAAGGTAGAGGAGCTCTCTCAAGCCAGACCACGGTGCCATCCCACCCTTCCACGCACTCCTTCTCCTGTCACCACTCCCCAGTGTCTCCCCTCGTCCTGTTCTGCACCCTGGGCAGCACAGCTCAGCCCTCACCATCGCTTTGATTATCCTCTCGATAGTGTTCTCATCAATGTGCAGGGCATCTTTAGGCGTGATGGTGTAGTTGCTGCGGTACAGGTCGTGCGGTGGGCTGGCGATCTCCCGCAGGCCCTGCTCGTAGACGTCCTCACTGGGGGCCACGGCAAAGAGCTTGATCCCCATGTCGCGTGCCCTCTCAGCCTGCATCTTCATCCCCCCACAGGGGCTGCCGGTGACGTGGCCGTCGGTGATGACCACCGCAAACTTCACATCCCGGGCCGTCTGGCTCTGGAACTGCTGTGTCATGTTGGAGATAGCACAGTCCGTGAAGGTGCCTCGGCCAAGGTAGTTAATGGCACGGAGCTTGGTGAGGTACGTGTCCTTGCTTCTCGTTAAAGGGCTGTAAATTTCCACCACATCTGAGTAATGAAGTCCTCCAAACATCCAAGTGATGGAGACTTGGTTCTGGTACACCTCATTCTCCAATTTTTCAATGAACCGAGGGATAAACTGCTTTATTTGATCCACGAGGCTCTGGATAGGCACAGTCTGCAGAGCAATGCTCTCCGAGGTGTCAATGACAAAGTACACGCTGATGGGGCAATCCGTCTTTTCTGTATGGAGACAATTTCCAGAATGTGTCACAGCACTTTCTGCGATGCTGCACCCTCATCACTATGCCCTAGAAACCTGGATCAAGTAGATTAGAGCACACAGAATTGTGGAGAGAGCAAACCACAGCACAGGACATGAGGTTTGGTGTCCTGAAAGGTTGTTGCGCCTCTAATTAACCAGGAGCTATTTCCACCAAGATCGGAGGAAATGAGGGCAGGGATGACTGAGTGCCAGTTCAGAGCAAGGAGATGGCTTTTGCTCTCCTGCACTACATACATGCCCCGCCTGCCAGGCTGCTGGTTGCTCTCTCTGATTTAAAAACATTTTGAAAAGAGTTATACCCAATTACAAGGTCACAAAAAGCACAACTGCCTTCTATCCCAAACTGTATCTCTGTCCAGATCAGAAGAGTCCTCACTGTCCAAGACTTTAAAATCACAGAATGGCTTAGGTTAGAAGAGACCTCAAGGGTCATGAAGCTCCACCCCGCCTGCCACATGCAGGGCCATCAATCTCCACATTTCACAGCAGCCCAGGCTGTCCAGGGCCCCATCCAACCTGGCCTTGAACACCTGCAGGGATGGACAGGGCATCCACAGCCTCTTCTGGCAGCTGTTCCAGCATCTCACCACTCACAGTAAAAAACTTTCCCCTGGTATCCAACCTAAATCTTCCCTCCTTCAACTTAAAACCCTAAACTCTGATCATTTCTGAACTAATCTTGAAAGTATTGCTTTATTTTTTTATATAAAAGTCAGTCTGAACACCTTCATCCCCTCTTCCGCACTGCCACTGAGAAGTGCCAAAATTTTAAAATTCACAATGAGCTGTTTTCTGACATCAGACGTGCAGCTGAGTTCTGGAGACATCTTTGTATTTAGCAGTGCACCAGCCAGGAGAAGCCATCGCTGGCAGAGCTCAGACCTTCCACTTTTCTGCACTGCACTGCAAACTCAGAAATGAGAGTTTAAGTGGAGAATGCTGTTTCCTACAGAAAGACAGATGACTGTGGCAGGGTGCTGCAAAGAAGCAGGAGAGGTATCATGTGCCAAAGTCAGTTCCTTGTAAGCAGGTTCTAGGGCTGAGCAAATCCATTGCTTTAAGTAAGACTGTTGCCTACAAAGGAGACAGACACCCAAATTAATACCTGTACAGGAGGTAACAGGTTCATCATCAAACTGAGCGTGGAGTGGAACTAGTGCCACGCAAAGCAGGGTGGATAGAAAGGCTTGGTGGAACATCTCAGCAGTTCTTCTGGACATGGAGATGCCTGTGGGAAAACAGAAGTTCCATGTTATACACAACGTTCGAGCTGTTAGCTCTGACAGGAAGATACAAAGCCAGACAGTGCTTCATGTTACTTCTGCCTATGAGACCCAGTCTGAGAAGTTCTTGGGAATACGTGTAAGTGTTCAGAGGAACTGAGGACTGGAAATTATATTCACAGACAAAACCCCAGCAACAATTTCCAAGAGTGAAGAGCCAATGCTCACCTTTACATCTAGAGGATGTTCACACTAGGTGTCATGTCAGCTTCACAGCACAGAACCAGGTACTGCCATAGCTACTTTTCTGCTCGAGGGTCAACTCAAGACAAAAAGGGTTATGAATGATCTCTGTTAAGAAGAGAAGGCCTCAGCCCTTCTGAGATCTTCTTTAAACGTTTGGGGTTTTTTTTTGGAAATGCCAGAGGTTGAATGGCCCCTGAGATTGCCTTCATCCTTCCTTAGAGAGGTCACATCAGTGCAGGGGAAGGGCAAGCTAGCAATGCAGCTACACTTCTGCCTCAGTTGCATGAAAATGGCATTATCTGAAGAGCACAGACAACTCAGCTCCCCCTGCACCTCCCTACCTCCCTCCTCATGGCTGCTCAGCAGTTATTTCCTGTTTGGACACATCCCAATCTAGTTCACACTGAAAGATGCATCACACTACAGGATTCTGAAGACTCATTTATGCTGAGAAGACCAGTTACCATCAGTGCTGCCAATATCCTTACAACAATGACTGCCTTCCACCTCGCTAAGGTTCATGCACATGCTGACAAGCCTGCAAGAACAAATGCTCAGCTGGGTTTTACATAAGGGACATACTGCCATGTCAGCTGTCCTCTGCTGCCATCTGTCACACGGCAACAAAATGGAATGGCGCGTTGGTGGGAAGGTTCAGTGTGTACTGCCACACCACCATCTGCCTCTGACACAGCGGGCCAATATAATAAAGGGGGGCATTACTTTCAGAGTAACCCTCACACTTACTGCAGTGCTGAGGGAGTATTATGGTTATACAAGACTTCCTATCTCCTGCCTTACAACAAGTTTCCCATCCTGTTCATCCTCCACCAAGCAGAGCTGCAGGAGAACTTGATCTCGTGGCAGCTTGGAGCCCTCAGGCAGCACCATTTCAGAGCTCAGAAAGCTGGAGACACCATCTTTTGGAGATGCTGAGCATATGGAGGCTTTGGCCAAGTGTCTGACTCATGGATTGCAGCATCCTGGGTTTAATTACCTCCCTCCCTCCTGCCATGTGTGTACGAGTGAGAAGGACTCTGTGCAGAGCAGGGCCCTTGCCTCTATCCAGGCAGCTCTAAGCACCAGGCACACTTCACTGCTTTGTCACTGCACGCAGTCTCTTTATCCCACTCCACTGCATGCAAGCTCCCTCTTATCCCTGCCAGGCTGTGAGCACAGCGTGCCCTTGGAAAGCACACATGGTGCTTCCCCACCCATTGATTCCATTAACAGGGAGTGGACAGATGTGGGATGAAACTGCCACATCCTCTTCCCCTCCATCCAAAACTGGGTCTCCAAAACTGGGGTGGGTGATGCTGCTCAGGGTGCCAACAGCTCTTGTGGTTTCATTGCCAATCGTGTAAGATTTGATGCCTTCCGAAAAGCCTCACCTCCTGCTGAGAAATGCTCGGTGGGAAATAGCGGGTTTCACTAAGGAAAGGGTGTACTAAGGCATTTGATGGAGACAAAGTGCTGGCCTAGAAAAGTGATGGAAAGTGCAAACTGGGAGCTGAATCCTTCTGTCTGAATACTTGGTTCTGCCATGCTTTTCTTCCTTGACTTCTGCTCTCTCTCTGCGAGAGCAAAAACATAATGCCATGGGAGCACGGCCTTTTGGCTTACTTGCGCCTTAGCTGCACGCTCACAAATGACTATCAGTCACACCACCCTTTAGTGCTCTGTAGAGGCCATCTCATGTGCCCGTCCAGGCAGACCCAAGGTCAGTCTTATCCCATTTGTGACATTTCTTCCCGGTACACCTTCAAAATCACACCTATTGCAGCTGAGCAAATTGTGCCCAGATCAATGAAAATTCAGTGCTCCACCATTAAGCTCAAGGAGCTGCTTTATGGTCATGGAAACAGGAGAGCTGTACAAGCTGCATCTGCTCTAACACTGATATAGCCCCAACTTCTGTAATGGTTATGACCAATGGGCACTGCCTGCATTACTATCCACATGTGCACACAGCATTTCACTCCACTCAGCTCTTTGTTAAGTAAAATAAAACTGGAAGAAAATAAAACAAAACAAAACGAAAAAACTAGAGCAAAAGCCTCTGTTATATTGCCATGTTATACTGTTATATTATATACTAAGTCAAACATGTCCCATAATTTTAGTGCCTGGCCCACCACCTGAAGGTTTCCCTGCTGCTAAAGGTGGTCCAAGCCGTTTGTCAGCTCTCCCACTGCACTCACAGTGAGATGAAAGAGAATATTGGGGAAGAGTGGAGAGGCAGCCGGGCTGTAGAGCAGCCCAGGGGCTCAGCAAAGGCTCCTCCACTGCACAACAAGGTTGCAAGATCCAAACTCACTCAGGAGTAACTACCACTATCTTCCCAAACTTCCCAAACTGGTGCTGATGAAAATCAACAGAAGTAGGAGGCACAGCTCACTGCTTTGTCTGGCCTGCAATCTGAATCTTATTTCCAAATTAATTAAAATCAAAGGTGAGCCACAGCATACAGCAAAATACCGTGCTGCTGTCGCTGCCATCAGTCTGCAGTAGCTGGTGTACTCAGTTAAGGGAAAAAGTGGGCTCTCCAGCCCCCACTGAGGGATTTTCTGGACCTCTGGCCACATGTACCTAGAATGCAGCACTGAAGAGTGCCCAAACCCTCCTGAAAGCTTAACATACGTATTGTTTCAGTCTAAACACAGCACGCCTGAAGTTAGCAGCTTGTCCCTGGCAGCAGCAATAGCTGCGTAACCCACAAAGGCATGGGCTGGGGCTTTAGAACCATCAACAGCCACACGAATGCTGTAAAAAGAGAGGAAAATCCTGCCTACCTGGAGAAGGGGTTCATCCAAACTCCTCCAAAAAGCCTCGGATGCGGCAGGATAGAGGCTCCGCGGGACCGGCCGAATCACGAAGGCTTCTGCATCCCCGGAGGAGCAGCCGGGAGCAGCCGAGGCTCCCGCAGCCCAGCTCGTCTCTTCCCTCGCAGTCAGGAAACCGCCCCGCTATGTTCCTCCTCCTTCGGAACGCCTCGCCTGTAATAGCCGCAGCGGACCGCGGAGAGTCACTGTGGGTCCACCGACACCGCCGCGGCTCCTCCGCCCCTCCGCGGGTGGGTGCCGGCGAGGGCGAGGTCGCTGTGCTCGGAGGCGAAGGAATTTTTTAAAGCGAGCTGGAAGAAGGCTCATTTTTCCATGATGAGAGTCCTCCTTTTCGTGGCTGGCATTGCTGCCCCACGTATTTATGCCATCAAATCGTGTTCTTTCTCTCTTTTCTTTCCCCCTTCCTCCTCCTCTTCCAATCCTAGGAACATGTCCTGAGTGGAACAAATAAAACAAGAACATTTCAGAAAAGAGCAGCTCACACCATAGCCTTTGCAGATAGCCAAGATTTGCTCAGAGACATCCAACTCTGAGTGCTGCCTGTTTCTATTGATTCATTTCCTTCCTTCCTTCCTTCCTTCCTTCCTTCCTTCCTTCCTTCCTTCCTTCCTTCCTTCCTTCTCTCACTCTCCCTTTTCCCTTCCCTTCCTATGAAAAGTAGGGTAAGAATCCCAACAAAAGAAGCCCTTTGGGGAACATAGCACATTATCTGCTGAGCCATGCCCTTCTGTCTCCAGACTCTGAGCAACTGGATAACCTGCAATGGGGAAACAGAAGTTAACTCTCTGGCCACCATTGCTAAAGATAATTAAAAATATTTTTACAAATATATTAAAAGCAAGAGGAAGGCCAAGGCAGCTAATGACAGGAGAAGAGGTAAATGGCTTAAGTTGTGCCAGGAGAGGTTCTAGTTGCATTTTAGAAGACGTTTCTTCCCACAGTGATGCAGTGGCACAGGCTGATCAGGGACTGCTGGGGTCATCATCCCCAGAGGTGTTCAAGAACCTTTTCCCCTTAAGCATCTTTTGTGAAGAGCAGAGGTCCACCTTCTGGGAACAGAATTACCAGGCAGCACACCAGATGTCTAAGCAAAGCACTCACCTTCTGGTAAACTAGCACATGCTGGATTGTTAGGCCACTTATTCTGTTTACTTTGCTGCTGTTTCCAAGCTCTGTTGTGTCTGCAAGTACTACTTGTGTACTGAAACCACGCTTAGTATTCACATACATTTAAAATGGAGGAACGGGAAATATGGGAAGATGAAGAGCAGAAAGACAGAAGAAAATGGTTGATTTTCTGCTCTCCTTTGTGACTGCACAGAATTTGAAGTAAGGGAGTCAGTCAGACACCCATGGTTTTCATTTGATTTGCATCCTTTGGTAGATATAAATGTAATCAATGGTATGGTAGAGTAGTTGTTACTTTCTATACTGTGTATCTGCTCATTGTTTTGCAGCAGTGTTCTGTTCACATAAAACACAGCCTTTTAGTTTTAAGTCACATGAAACACTGGTATGGTTCTGTGGAAAAAATACCTGCTATAATTTCTTCATCTGCAACTCCATCAACCCCCCGTGTGTTTGTGACATTCTATGTTGGTCTCCAAGAGTTGCTTTCTAAATATGTTAAGAAGACCAAAGACAAAGACAAAATGAGTGCTGGATATGTTTTCAAATATTTGTAAGTGTGTGGTTGATAATCCCAGCGTTTGCACTGACTACAAACCAAACAATGGAATTTAGGCCCTTTTGTAGCTGTCCTTTTCTGAGAATTCTTGCTTCCTAATCGAATATGTTTGCATTCCATACTCCAAACAGGCAAGCCCTACACTTCTGAGGTTTGGGGGGTTGTAATTCTGATGTTTACCTTGCCCACTTCCATAAGAACCTTGAGTTCCATAGTCCTCTAAATCCTGCCAACCGGTTTGTCTCCAGCCTTCACCAGTTCTTCCCTGTGTCTGAGCAGCCGGTCTAAAAGAGCACCTCCTTATGTTGGTTCATTAACAGCCTCCATTCAAAAATTGCCTTTGATCCACCGAGGAAGCCTCTTGCAGTTGTTATGCACACAGCCTATTGCCCTCTCAGTAAATAGGGAAGTGGTCAATATACCAATACCTGGACCTGTGACAGTAAGGATCTTCCAAGTGCCTAAAGAAAACATCATCCATCTCTTCTTTTTTATCAGGCAGCCTGTAACAGACACCCTTCACAACATCATCTGTGTGTTTATGGGCACTGCTGCGCCTGCTTCATTGCCAAGGCAGCAGTGACCTGCATAAGACATCAAATAGCCATCAGATGAGGCTATAAAAAAAGACCTGAGCAGCAGCCCCCAGCTGTGACCGATATTCTTAAACTGTGGTGAAATTAGATACAAAAGAAGATCTTTCCAAAGGAAAAGCAAATGCTCATTTGATACCATGCTCTATCAGCATTTCCTGGGATTTAAGCCTTTAAGCCAACTTCTGCAGGATGTTTAGAAAGTCCTCATGAACACATAAGTGCAATTCGAGGCTTTGCGTGCTTTTTTCTATGTTAACATTCTGATGTTAACTTTTAAGTCCCCTCTGCTACTGCAGTTTTATATTTACTTGACACCCTGTTTTTATACACAGCATTTGTGCACCCATGAAGTTTTGCTTGCTAGCACACATAAAGAAGTACTGTTTGCAGTTTCTAGAATTTTATTTTAAACAGCCCCAAGGATTTTCTCAACCTACAGCATTACTGAAGCCTTGCCAAGAGCAGACCCAGATCTATGACCAGGTGTTTTTCCCCTGTCCCTGGAGACACCCAAGGTCAGGCTGGACGGGGCTCTGAGCACCTGGTGGAGCTGTAGGCGTCCCTGTTAATTGCAGGGGAGTTGGACCAGATGGCCTTTAATGGTCCCTTCTAACCCAGGCGATTCTATGATTCCAGAGCTTATACGAGATCCAGAGACACTACACTACCTCACCAGGACAGTTAGAAGAGGAGCAGCTGGGATGAGAGGTGGTGATTCCCCATCTTTCCGGTCACCCTATACTGCATAAACTCCAGATAAAACACACCCTTAAGACCACCAGGAGGGCACTGATATAATCCAACTTTTGTTGTACCTCTCATGGAGCAGGGCAACACTGACCCAGACTGCTAGCAGGGCTGCCAGCCCCAATCTAGTCATCCTTGGGTAGCATTGCCTTCCTGACTCTGTCTAATTAAGTTCCTGAATTATTTGTTAATACTTCACTAGTGCAGGGACCCTTGCTCCAGCTTTTATTTCCCCTCTGTTGATGATCTCATTACAGTGATCAGTTTAAGAAGTCTGGCTCAAAGAATTTGCAGAGTTTCTCCAGAGCTCCTGTTTGAAGTTGCTCTTGCTGCATGACTTCTTCGTACTCTTGGCCATTTTGAAATTGAGACCATGCTTACAAACTCGTTAATACTTTATCCTCAGAACCAAATGGCAGGCGTGCTCTCTACAGTCAGCCTTTCTAGAGTGTCCCAATGGCTCATCGCTTCTGCCTGCTGGCCAGACACATCCGTCTCTGTGCATCAGTCGATCAGTTGTGTGGTGGTGGGTCGCTAACACAGGAAAGGACCAACTCAAACAAAACCTTGAAGTTCAGTCTTCCTGAAGATTCCAGTCAGCAGACATGGCTTCCAGCTGTACGTTTCTGAGTTACTGGTTCTCCTGGCAGCTCTGCAATAGATGGAAGAGGCAGGAAGCTTTGGAACAGCCCTGTGTGAAGGCACCGAGGGACTGCGGATCTATTCCCACTCGACCTTCCGTTCTGTTGAGACTCACTGAGCTCAGCCATGTCAGTACCAGCTTAGGGGATGGTGACTGCTGTTCTCTCAGAAGCATCGCATGGCAGGAACAAAAGAGTCCTGGAATGGGTGGATGGTGAGTAGAGCTCGAAGAGCTGAAGCCCTTTCTCCCAGAATACTTTCCCTTTTACCAGTTTCACAATCCATACTTGGTGATATTTTCCTCTCTTGCAGAACATTTTTCCACGAAGCCAGTCAGGATTGTTGAGTCCCAAGCCTTGCTTGAATTGCTGGAAGAGCCTTTGCACAGTAAGGCAACTGCATTCCAGCTTCCTGGCAGGGCAAGGCCCAGGGAAGAAGGAATGCTCTGTGATCTGCAGTATATGCTGGGCAATCCTGATCTGTCATTCTGTAGAACTCACGTGAGCTTTAGTTTAATAGACCGTGGTAACAAAAGAGTTAAAACACACAGTTTGTGTCTTTAGAGCTTTGTGGTGAAATGCTGCAAGAGCAGAATGACCCAGCTGCATTTGTTTTATTTTCTTGTCACCAGAGAAACAAGAAGGAAAAACTTGCAGTGGAGTTTCCATGAAATTAAGAGAAAAAAAAAAAAAAAGAAAAAAAAAAACCCACATAGTTTATAGAGGAAAACTCATTCCCCTCCCCAGCTTTTTACCAGCGATGGTTCAAAAACTGTACATTTTTGAACTTAGTCACATCCCGTCCCACCCGAGGTCCTCAGCTCCATGTACAGACCCAAGAGATCTCAGTTTCCTTTTTCTGATGATGAACTTCTATCTAAACATTTGCTTTTTTTCACTTCTGGATCCTGGAGGCACTGCCTCTCTGTGAAATGACTGCTCTGACTAAGGTTACAAATAAAATATAGACTTTCTCTGTTAGATTCAGCTGACCGTATGAATAATATTCCCCCAAGGCCCAGTCATTATATTGAGCCATAAATCTACTGGGGACACTGTTTTGCAGTGAGTAATAGGCATAAATAGAAAGGAAAGGAATTAATTAGAGCCTTTTCCTGGGAAAAGAGGGGGATGAAGGGCTCCGATAGGAAAAAAAAAAAAGCTTTTTTCGGTGGATGTGGGGGTACAGCAGGGTGGGCTGTGGGCTGGCAGCGGGCTGGGCCTGGTCTGAATGACTTCCCTTTGGAGCCTGGTGGGCTGGCAAGGACTCATTGGGGCTCAGCAATGAGCTGATTGATTTGAAATGCTAATCTTGTCTTTAATCCCAGCTTCGTTTCTCTGCAACCACACTGTTCTGCTGCCTTCGGGTCTTAAATGAATGCTTCCAGCATCAACACTTCTACAGAGCTGAGTACTTGGGGCAGACCAGTAAAAAGGAATTAGAAAGCAAATATGCAAAAAGCCTTGAAGAGGTGTTCTTTTTGTTTTTTTTTTTTACTGACTTTAGGGACCTCTGGGTCAGGTCCTAAGAGAAAATGTGGCCTTCAAGGTTGCAACTTGTAATTGAAGATACTCACCAAAAGAAAGGATTCGGTTTAGATTCTTGAAAAGCTCTAATCCTAACAATCACCCAGAGAACTGAACGGGGCTGCCCTTGTTTGGGATGCTTCAGCAGCTGTGCGGTGCTGCAGCAGTTGGGTATGAGCCCAGTGTGATGCTGAAGGCAGGTCAGAGGTACCTCCTGAGAGAGGCACAGCCACCGAAAACCCTCCCCTCGAGTCCCTCCCTGCCTGTACAGTAAGCTTCTACTTTTTGTCCTAAAGAGGTTACAGGAAAACATAGCTCTTCCAGAAACAGAGGAACTTCTGCATACAGGCAGCAAGAAGGCTGAGAAGTGTTGGGAAGAGGAGCTGGTTGATGTCACATCAGTCAGGGGAACTCAGCTGGAACCAGATGGGAATAAATGAACTTAGCCTCGAAGACTGAGCATCTCTGGAAAACACATGAAGTCCTGGAGCTTGGGTTTCCACCAAGACCTTAATCATGACCTGACTGCCAGGCCAAAGCTGCTGCAGGAACAGCTGCTAATGAAGACATTTTGCAGCTAATTTGCGCCTTGCTAACACAGTATGTCAGGAGATGTGCCTCCAACCAAAGCACAGGGAATCTGGAGAAGCCGCCCAGCACTGCTCCATGGCTGCAGACATTCCACCTCTTGAAGGCTGCTGTTCTCCATGTACTTGATGTGAGTCCAGGGAGCCCTCAGAGCTCCTGGCTTCCAGGCCCAGCCCCTCAGGTCACGTACAGCAGAGCAGGGTGCACCCATCCCACAGTTCCCCTATGGCAGTACTTAAACCAGCTCAAGAAATCAGGGCTGCAAGTTAAAAGATTTATGCCAGGGATGAGATGTATCCTTTTACCTGTTTAACTGTCTGCGTCCTTCATGGAAGCATTAATTTGAATCTGACTTTCAACATCAATGTAATTTTGATCACATGCTAGCAATAAACACTACCTTTTGTTTAAACTACTTCTCCTTAAGGCTGCCAATGGAACTCAGATGCTAAGCTTCAGTCCAAATAGGCTTGAGATTTTCCAGCCTTAGTGTATGATAAACAAAATTAGCACCAGAGAGGTGAAAGTGCAGGCTTGCACTCCCTTACAGATCTTTCCTCTCCCTTCTGCCCCTCATCCATCCAGACTCTGACAGCCTCCACCTACAAAGAGAAAACAGAGAGGACCTTAATGAACAAGTAATCATTCATCATTTGTTTCTTCAAAACTAATCTTCTTGGACCCAGAAACCAGCCTTTCACTTTTCACAAAGTTTTCCTTTGCACTGTTCTAGCAGTCCAGAAATGAAGATCCCGAGTGCCTTGGTTATACAGAAGTAGATCTAATTTAGCTGCATTATCACAGTGTAAATAATCTGTGCTTAACATTTGGACTGCCTGTGAGATCAAGCAAATGTAAGCATCCTTCCATGCAGCCTGCTCATATCTGCACATCTCCCTGCCTCACGAATCAAAGCCCTCTCTGCTTACCATGTCTCTAAGATGAGTAAAACTAAGAGGCACCTCTGTGATCAAGATAAAGCTCATCCACATGTACAGAGGCACGAGGACAAGAGCAGAGAGAAAGGATGAAGGGTAGATAGGGACTAGAAATGGGAAAGAAAGGATTTGTGGAAGTCACAGGAAACCCTGTGGGGAAATCAGCCTCCCACATTCCTTCTGGAGAATCCAGATAATTGGAGGCTGTGAGAGTGCTTTACAGAAAACCCCAGACCAGAGATGATTAAGTTCTCCAGGCCTCTCATCAACCACACATGGATCCCATCAAGAGGTGGCTGCTTTGGCTGGCAGAGAACAGAAGTCTCCCTGGGGGAGGACTGGGGCCTGCCAGTGTCTGGCAGCAGGAGACAGCAGGGAGCAGTTGGTTTTGGCAAAGCCTCTGCCATGTTTCTTATCTACCAACAAATGTCGAGCTTGTCTCTGGTCTAGGGTTTCGCTGTCTCACCCTATGAGCTGCTGGCCCCGCAACAAGGAGCCCCTGTGGGCACTCCTGTTAACAGCTCACCCTGAGGCTCTTTATTGGTCTTTCCAGCTCTCCAGCCTGCTGCAGCTCCTGCACTGGTGCAGGATTCATCACAAGTCTGCCCAATCACCTTCCCATCCTGGGAGGGTGCCTCCCCAGCTCTGTGCATCTCTCATGCTCTTATCCCTGCCCGAGTGAAGAGAGATGAGCTCCTGAGAATGGGGTACTGCACACAGCCTTGCCTTCCTGCACATGGGGGTGAAGAATGCTACATCCTGACACAATGATTTTAAATGGCTCCCATCTTCTTCTCTTCAAGTGTGGCCAGAAAGCCAAGAGCTACAGACAGAAGTTCATCAGTGGGTCCAGACAATAGTAACATGTTTGTTCTTCCCACAGAGGTGCTGATCACAACCAGGGCTCTTCTGGTTATTGGAATTAAATGCTCTGATTGTAGACGAATCCACTCTGGCATAGATCAGGCTATTTGGCTGGAAAATCAATGCTCTGTTTTCAAAAGGTTTCTCCAGAAATCACATTTTTGTACAGAATGCCTAGAACTGAGCCAAACATTTGGTAGGAAACATTCCAGACATGGAGGGGTTATCCATGATCTGCTGAAGAGCAGGAAGAGGCAGTTGCCAGCCCGATGCTCCAGTCCCTGCACCTTTCTTGCCTCCACATCTAGCCACAGCTGGCAGCTCAGCCCGGGTTTCAATTAGGTACAGTCTTCATTTCTGAAAGTACCACGGAGCTGGAGCACAGGATTTTCATTGTCTCTCTGGAGTCTGGCATTAAGTGGGAATCCATGATTTTTCCAAATCAGTTCTCTGGGTGAGGAAAAGATGGCAGGCTTCTTTTTTGCTAGTTGTTCTTAGCCCTCTGTCACATAAGCAGGGGACAGAGCAGGGATTGGGGAATTGGCAAACAAGACAAGGTGTGGGAGGACATGGGGGTGCTGCATGATTGCTTCTTCCCCAAGGCCCCAGACCCAGCCAGAGCAACACACTGGCAGCAGGCATATCCTGTCTCCAGCTCACATCATGAGTCCATTTTATCTGCCCTAAAGCTCTTCCTAAGCCAGGAATGCTATTTCCACATGCATTGTAAAGCTGCACATGGAGGGAACCTGGGTCCCACATGCTATGTCCCTCTGTAAGCAGATCCTTTTGTCCCAGAGGCCAGCAGGGAGCATTCAGGCCTTTCTCCTGTTCCCTTCTTGGCTGCTGTTGCACACAAGCCCCAAGGGTCACCAGCACTGCTGAAAGACTGGGCATGGCCATGGTGGGTGGCTGGAGGGGACCAGTAGGTCAAATGGCTGCTGCCGTCTCCTTCAGCAGCATCTCTGAACTCCAGGCAAGGAAAACACTGATAACCAAATGACATCTGTGCTCCCATCACTAGACAGCACAGCACCTGCTTCTGGCAAGAATGATCCCTACTCAGTCCTTGAGCATCCTGGGTGGTGTGCTCCCATAAGAGATATCTTACACACATGGAGTGAATAGGCAGAACTGGTTTCTTCTGATGTAAATCTTATGGCCTTCCCCTTTGGAGGCTTTCCATCTGCGTGGTGATTGGAGGCAAAAGGAAATAAGAATCCCAGCCATAAATGGAAACATTTGCAAGGAAGATCAACTGCCAAGTTAGTTACTGCAGTATGACTAAACAGCAAAATCAGCACAAGGTACTGTACTGCCTGTAAGCTGCTCTTTCATATAGACAAAACCCAACAGAATCGCAGCAGCATGGTTGAGTCTACCACCTCTGCTCAAGCAGAGTCACAGAGGGTAGGCTGTCCAGTTGAGTTCTGAACATCTCCACATACAGATACCACACAATCACTCTGCCAGTGTTTGATCATCCTCAGAGTAAAAAGGGCAATTTCTTGCATTCAGGTAAAATTTCATGTGTTTCATTCTGTGCTCATTGCCTTTTGTCCTTTCACTGGGCACTGATTCCTTTCCTCTCATCAGGTGCTTGTACACATGGATGGGACTCCTCTGAGCCTTCCCTCCTCCAGGCAGAACAGTCGCAGCTCTCTCAGACTGTTCTTATAGGAGAGGTGCTCCTGTTCCTTTGTTGATCTGAAGTAATACATCTATTTTCACTAATGCAACACATAACCATCACTACTCAAAGAGCAATAAGGAAAATGTATTTGTGGGTCAACTGCACAGCAAACATGTGCTACTAATTAGGTCCTCAAAATCAATTGAGTGTAAATAACTGGTGCATGCAGCCTTGATTCAACTATTTGAGCTCATGGAAAATCTGTTCAGAGAAATACATGGTAACACTTCAGCAAGCTGGATGGCAGAATCTGCTTATGATTATAAGTAGCTTCTGAAACAGCCACCTTTTGTGGAGCTGTGGTCTGTATGGGCCAGTTTGTCACTCTGAAAAGTCTGAAAATGTACCATTTGATTTTACTCCAGACGTTTATTCCTCGTGCCTGTTGTGGAAAGGTCCAAATATATGAGTGCAGATGAAGATTACTTCACTGTGGATAGTTCAATCTAAAGGGAAATAAATACCCTGCAAATTGACTTATGAAGGCATGCTTTCATTGACAATGAAGGCATCCAACCTGGCAGTGATGCACAGCATTCAGGCAGTATAGGTGACCAGCAGAGTGTTCCCTTGCTGCTGTACAGTAAAAGAAAAGAACATGATAGTAAGCCAGAAGTGTTCCTGAGCAGTAGCTTGACTTTGTTGCACATCAGTGCTTTGAATTGGGTCTCCAAACACTCTCAGTGTTTTCCCTTGAGTCTCTTGCACATGGGGAGCAAGGGAGGAAGGTTTGGTTCCTTCTTCTCTTACCATCCTGAGCCATGGTCTTAGGAAAACTTGCCTTTGCCTTGTCACTCCTCACCAGCAAAATAGCTCCCATAATAATTTTATATCTCTTTTCTTTACCTGAGAGATGTAACAGGCAACAAGTACTATGCAAACATCTTTGTTAACTGTGCTGCTGTAATATCTCCTGACGTTACCTGGAGAACAGACACAAGATGATCAGAAACTGATTGGATTTCAAAAGTGTTTGAATTATGCAGTGCCTCATTTCTGGCTTTACTAAGCAAGCCAAGTTTGGCTGCATTATAGCTTCTGATGCTTAATTGTCTTCTCCTGTGAATCCCCTTCCTTACACCAAAAAGGATATGGAAAAGTTGGTAAGTCAGCACAATCTGTGCCCTCACTGCTTGAGTGGTACCAGCCAAAAGGAGGACACCAGAGCACCTGGGCAGCAGCCCATCGTCAGCGGAGTGACACAGCTTGAGAGAAGTGGCGATGCCAGCACTGACTCACTGCTCCCTTGTGCAGCATTTACCAGCAGGATACGTTTTTGGCAATGTCTTGCTACATGCAAGGACGAGAAGTAATGGCCTTAAGTTGCACCAGGTGCTCTCAGTTTCTATATTAGGAATAATTTCGTCTCAGAAAGAGGAGTGATGCCGTGGCACAGGCTGCCCAGGAAGGTGGGGGAGTCATTATCCCTGGGTGTGCTCAAGAACCATGGAGATGTGGCACTTGAGGGATGTGGTCAGTGGGCATGGTGGGGTGGGTTGGTGGTTGGACTTGGTGATCTGAGAAATCTTTTCCACCTGAATGATTCTCTGATTTGATGATTCATGAGCCAGACCCGGCAGATGCGAAATGTTTTGGGAACCTGAATTGTCAGGAAATCCCAAATCCCTCCATGACAGTGCAGAGAGGAGCGGCTCAATGTGAATTGGACAGCATCAAGTTCCCTGAATGCCTGAAAATGAGCTGGCCAGACCACGGGCTTGCATAGCAAAGGGGACAGCGTGGGTTGGATCGTGAGACATGGACTGAAACTGGAAACCGCAGGGACTCTCCATGGGCTAACACAGCTCTCACAAGCTCACTGTGTCTTCCAAGCAGTGCTCCCATTGCTGCACGCAGCCCTGTACTGCAGGTAGCCATGGGAAGGGACTCGTGACACCCATGGGTGCTGCACAGAAAAGCTGTGTGAGCCCTTCCTGCTCTCACGTTGCTTTGTGTGGTGGCTTCTGCCCATGAGGCCAAGGTCAGTGAAACCAGCACCAGCACAAGCCAGCCCAGTGCTGTTAATTCTCAGCTGAATGGCTCAAGGGAGAAGCTAGTCATTTTGTTGTGAAATCATATTCAGTGTTCTTGGGCTGTGTAGCACTGACAGGGCAGAGGGAAGGAGGTGCATGTAGGCCACGTGCTGCACGTTGAGCACAGAGCGTTTGGCGAAGCACACAGGCTCTGCAGTGTGATGCTGTCAGCAGGACCTGGGGACGACGCTGGGCTGCCCTACCAGGCTGTGCTGGGTCTCAGTGCAGTGATCCACCACATGCTCTCATTTCCCTGCGCCAGACCCCTTCTGACACACTTTTCAAAGGAGCAGCAGAGAGCCAGATGGGAGGCAGCCAGGGCTGCGCCTGGGTAAGTATGTGCCCAGAAAAGCTGCAGCCTGATGCTGTTGGCCTCATCTGTATCCAGGCCTGCGTGCCCCAGAGAATCAGCAGAGCAACACGCTGCTGTTACAAGTTGCCTTTGAAAAATCTCAAGTGCTTCAGATCCCATGGAAAATATCACGTGCAATAGTTTTAAGCTCTCACACATGTTGAACGAGGCATAATTTTATGTGCAGGGATAATTTTATCACCAGAGATACTATCACAAACCCCAAATCCTCAGAAACACTCTGGGCTTAATCTCCTATTTATGCAGAAATATGTGTGACGCAGAGGCAGCAGTCAGTGTTTGGAGGCTGCTGAGGGCTTGGATTCTTTAGAGAAAGAGAGGGATTTGTGGGGATTTCAGAAGCTATAGACAAGCACTTTGAGTTAATATCCGTGTTTATGATGTGAACTGCTGACTAGAACTGAGCCAGGAGACAAACAGCAGCCAGGACCTAACAGAAATGCTGTTTCTCCAGGCTTTTGGAGCAGTAAGGAACTGTGTTCTAGGTGCTCACATGGCATGCTTATTATTGCACCCTTTGCTTTCTCCTAAGCCATGAAAAATGCCACTTGGATGGTACTGGATCTGATTGTTGTATCAGAAGTAAAGGGAGACAAGAGGAAACCTTAGGAGCAAACTTTGGGTCTGTTGCAACAGCTCTGTGCCATGCAGAAGGCCCTCCTTGCAGAAAATGGGGTGCTCCATACCCACCCTGTCTTCAGTCTGCCCATCTGTTGTCCCAGTGCTCGGGCAGCACAGGCAAAGGGTGGTGAAGGCTCCTCTCTTTCCTGCAACATCTGTTGCAAGCTGGATCTTGAAATTGCTGGCTGACCTCCGCACACAGTGCAGAACAGAGCATCTGAGGTCTGATTTAAGAGAGGTTTGGTTCGGTTTGACTGCAACAGATGTGTATGTGCCATCACAGAAAACCCTTTCTGGTTTACATCAGCACCTGGGGTTTGAGGTCCCAGTAGGATTTAACCCCCCAGCCATATCATAGGCAAAGCTTTTTTTTCTGGAAAGCTGAAAAAACACCAAAGAGACATTACCCACATGTATAGGGCAGGAGGAATTAACAAGAGTGACAGCTTCCAGCAACTGTCAACCTAGCAAACAACAGGTAACAACCTCAGGCAAAGGAAGAACAGTGGCAGCAGCAGGGATGACCCTGAGATCACCCCAAGCAGGGCGCACATCTGTGTCACTGCACATCTGTGTGATGCAGGCGCATTCCTGTGCACACAACTGTGTGGTCTGGCAGAACATCCTTCCTCTTCAGCTCAGTTCTGTGGAAAGACACTATTTATTTGCTCTTGTCGAGGACCTGCTGGCCTTATCCCCTGTGAGTGGGAACACTCCTTGTATTCTCCAGGATGCCAGCTCAATGTTCAACTTTCAGCATAGAAAATGGTTTGATGTTGGCTATCAAAAACTTGCTATTGATGATGGATAACTGAGCACAGTCTACTGATCCACGTGTAAACTAGGAACTGCCTCCTATGGCTTGTTTGGGCCAGTTAATTATCTCAAAGCTGGCTGTATAAAGACATCTTGTGCTTCAGTCCCACACTAGTCTCTAAGACAACGATTCAAAACAAATGTCTGAAGGTTCTCATCTTTCCTTGCCAGAAGTCTAGTTTGGGTGACTGAGTCACTACAAAGGGGCTTGGAAAGGCTTTGTCCTTCCCCTGTCCACAAGGCTGTGGATGCAGCCAGGGTGTGATGGAACTGACTGACAAGCAACCCTGGGCTCATTTTTTTTTGTAATAGATGTGACAGAAATAAGTAATAGAATCATAGAATCCTAGAGTGGGTCGAGTTGGTAGGGACATCTAAAGGTCATCTAGTTCAACTCCCCTGCAATGAACAGGGAACAGCGCACATCTAGATCAGGTTGCCCAGAGCTTGGTCCAGCCTGGCTTTGAAAGTCTCCAGGGATGGGGCATTCACCACATCTCTGGGCAACCCATGCCAGTGCCTCACCACTCACATGGTAAAAGACTTTTTGCTAAATCTGCCCTCTTTAAGCTGCACCCCACAGCGTGGTGTCATCAACAAAGTTGCTGAGGGTGCACTCAGCCCCACTGTCAGTGTCACTGATGAAGAGCATCGGTTACAGCACTGATCCTGAGGGACACCACTCATCACTAATCTCCCAGCAGACACTGAGCCATTGACCACCACTCTCTGGGTACAAGCATGCAACCAGTTCCTCACCCATCAAACACTCCAGATGTCAGATCCACGTCTTTCCAATTTGGAGAGAAGGATGTTGTGAGTTTCTGCCATATCACCTCTCTGTCTGTCCTGTGCTATTGCACAACTTCCAGAGGTATCTGCTCCTTGTTCTTTCCCAGCACAGAGGTGAGACTGGCATGTAATTAACCCATGGGCTGACCACAGAAAAAAATTTGGCCATGCAGACTCTCAGCAACACATGGAAACAGCCCCAGCAGCAAAGAGGAAGGAAATCCTGCCACCATCAGTCTCCTTACCAGCTACCTAACTAGCTGTTATTTGGCCATTCAACTGAAAATTATCAAGTTTTTAGACAAACCCATAAGCCCATGTCTCTACTACGACTGCTACAATGGATGCTCTGTGTGGTCAAGTCGTACGATGGTGTAGGAAAAATGGTCCTAGAAATTTCGCATTTTTCCCTTCTAGAAAACTTCCTTTGGTTCCTTGCAGATACTGGGAGGCTTCTTCATTGTGTGCATCTGGTGTGTTTGGAAAGATGAGGGACCTTCGTTTTCTGCTCATTATAATAGTCAGTTCAAACTGTCATCACCACCTGCACCACTTCATCTTATACTAGTTAAAGTCTGTGTTGTTCACACTCTTGGAGAACCTGTTCCTGGGGAAAGGACTTGATGTAAAATCTTTGATTTTGATTCTTTTTGGGACAGCTTCATTGCGTAGGACTAATTCAGGACTGTGACTCTTTGTGCCAGCCCAAGACAAAAAATGTATGTCAATATGTTGGAATTTCCTGCGGGTTGAAAACTTTGTTTCTTTTCTCTCTCATCTCTTCCTGGCATCACCTCACCAACCTGACCATCACAGCATCCCAGCAACGGGACAGACAGAAAACATGTTTGGCTGAGCAGGAAGAAGTCTCTAAGGCTGGTGTCTGGCATAAGGAGACACCTTCATGTGAGTGCCTGCGTCATGTTCCAGAGGATGGAGAAGCTTGCAGGAGTCATGATTTCAGGTGAATTCCAGAGTAGAGTATGCTGAATTGACCCAGAAGTCCTGCTCTATCAGAGAGAGGGGCCATAAAATAGTAAAGCAGCTAGATGACTGCACAGGACTTCTGCTGTACCAAAAAAAGAGACTCAGCTGCATTTCAATTTTGATGCTAATCCAAAGGAGTGTCCAAAGCAGGTTTCTTGGCTCCAGTACATGGTTGGAGGGCAGAACAGTCTGTGCCTGTATTACAGATGAAGAACTGTAAAATGAAGAACTCCTCTACCCTAAATATGCATTAACTCATCAACTTCAAGAAATCGTTTGTCTTCCAAGACTTCTGGACTCACTCAGGACAAGTGCTGTAACGAAAAATTGTCTTTGTCCAGAAAAGAACAAAAAATCTCTCCAGATGCATAACAGGGGTAGAATGTGTCTGCATTGCCTCCAGCTTCTGCTATTTCCTTCTTTTTCCCTTTTAATACACTACTATCAAGAAGAGATTCCCCAGCTGTGTTTTGCATTTGATTCAATGGCTTGCGTGTTAAACTCCAACATTTCCAGAGGGATGAAGGACAAAGACGAACAGTGTTTCCTGTGATGGATGGGATGAGGAGCAATGCTCTGCTGAGATGGTAGGCCAGCAGACATTTCATGTGGATGAGTTGAGCCGTGTATTTCAGCCTCCACTGAAAAGACCGCGTAGTGGTCTCGGTGTGCTTTACAGAAGGTTTGAAGGCTCTTAGGTCTCCAGGAGTCTCTCTCAGCAGCTCCCATGTGAGGGGCAGACTGGCTGGCTGCCCCTTGACCTGAAGGTCAACGTGCACAGACCTCCCCTGTGAGCACCTCTCTAGTTTCCATATGGCCCTGGCTGTCCCTGCAGTGAGGATGGGCCTTCCAGGGGCTGGACTGGCTTGGAGTCAAAATTTAAAGAACTTGTCCCTGTGACACCTCAGGTTCGTGGCATCTCTTAGCGGAACCAAGGACCTCCATAGAATCATGGAATCATAGAATCTCAGAATGGCTTGGATTGGAAGGAACCTTAAAGACCACCCATTTCCAACGCCCTACTGTGGGCTGGTTTCCCCCTGCCAGATCAGGGTTAGCAGTTAGATGAAGATGTGCAGTTGCACACCAAATTGCAAGCAAGAACAGCTGTCACTAGGCAGACTGAAAAGCCTACTTACAGAGGCTCAAGTTTCTCCAGAACTGTTTTGATTGTCTTAATGACTCCTTTTGCCAGCCTTCAGCTTGTGAACCGATTTTCCTCACACCCTAAGAGTCACATGGGTAAGAAAGTGTTTAAATGAAGAGGAACAACAATGGAATAGAAAATGAACAGCAACAATTACTCTCTTTGGAGGTGTATCAACAGCCCTTGGAGTCCGCCCTTAGCTTCTTGGAGAGGCAACTGCTGAGCCGCTTGGCTGCAGCTTCCCTTTTTCCACGTGCCTTCCAGAGTTTTTCACTGCCTCAGGTCCCAAGAGATTTGCCCCCCGACTCCTGGGAGGGATGCAGGAATTAGGCAGCGTATTCCTTCTGCAAGAAAGTAGGGAAAGCAGACAGTGCGGACTCAGCTTTCCTGGCAGACATTGAGGTCATATTTTGAGAGGAAACACCATGGCAGAGCATGCTACCGTGTAAGACACTATGAAGAGTGTGTCCAAAAATGTACTGTTGGTCTAATTAATGCCTTTCAGCCTAACCAGAACGCAAACCAGCAACTAATTCCATCCAGTTACAGATACTTAGAATCCAGATGACTTAGTTTTTGATGGCAATAAGTAAAACTGTGATATGCACATCTCTCAGAGCTGTACCATGAGCTGCGCCTGGATCCTATGCATTGTTATGGGGAGCCACCAGCTTCTGATGTCCTTTACCTGAAGATCTGCAGTGTTGAAAGAGTGTGTGTGGTGGGGTTATGCTCCTGCACAGTCTTGAGTTTGCTCAGAAATGCTTTTGTGTGTAACCCCATATTTCATAATGGGTTACAGTCTTTCCACTGCTATTTGCCCACAAGCTTAAAAGGCAGAGAACCGTGCAAAACAAAGTAAAACTTAAGCTAAAACACATTTGGGAATAATATAGTTAAAACAAACCCCAAACCACAGGATAAGAAAAAGGCATTTGAGCATTCACTTATTTTGCTAGAGGCCAGCTCCTCTGCTCCCTACACACTTCACAGGCAGAGGAAAAAGTAATATTGAATATGCTATTCAAAATTATCCTAGACCAAATATTCATTGTGATACAGCTTGGTGTCTTGCACCAACGTCATCAACAGCAATTTGTCTGAGCTTCAGGGTTTGAAGCTGTGGGACGAGTTACCCTGACAGGCCTGTGAAATGACAGCAAACCACCAACAGCAAGGAAAGAGCTGAGCCCAGGTAGAAGAAGGATCTTTCACAAGCGCTGTCAGCAACAGCAGTATAGCTCTTGTGCAGATAGTTGCACAGACTTCAAGTCCTCTTTGTAAAGCAAGAGGGTCCTTTAGTCATTACCAGAAGTAACACATTTCCAACCTCTGCCTGCTTACTCCTTCCTCTCATCATGGCTTGGGCTCTGATCCCACCAAGTCTCCATCCCTCCTCTGTTCTCTCACCTCACTTCGTAGCCCCAGCACCCCAGCACTGGTGCCCGCTCCCTCCACAGGGGCTCCATGTCAGTCAAGGTTTCCTATGGACCAGGAAACTGTTGGTGGTACATCACCACCATGGTCCTGTGGTCTCCAGCATTCCTGTGCCATCCAGGACAGTGCCTGGAGCTGCCCCCGTCTGTTGTGCTGCTGTTATTTTTGTTTGTTGCTTGTAGGGTTTGTATCAGGAATCTCAACAGACTGATAAAGCAGCCTCAGTGATGTCCCCCTCCTCAAGACATCATCATCCTGTGAAGGGCTGTGAATAAGCATTGTCTCAAATGAAGAGAGTTTACTCAGAGGAAAACACAGAAATATGGCCCAAATTCTGTCATAGTTACATAAATCCCTTGCTGAACATCTGGAGAACATCAAAGTTTAACAGAGCAGGCCTGCAGGCAGAAGCATTTTTGACCTTCCCTGTAATGGAAGCATAAAAATTGAGACTGAAAGAATGGGAGTAAATAGAAACAGAAATGGAAGACAAAATGGGTCTAGCACACAGAGGCCAACTTAGACTCAAATGCTTGACAAGGATTCCTGCAATCCCATCTGGACAGCACACAAGCTTGGGGAGAGACAAGGCAATGCACATCAACGCTGTGTATTGGTACTGCTGGGAAGCTGCTGCT
This sequence comes from Lagopus muta, assembly GCF_023343835.1. Taxonomy (NCBI): domain Eukaryota; kingdom Metazoa; phylum Chordata; class Aves; order Galliformes; family Phasianidae; genus Lagopus; species Lagopus muta. The sequence continues at coordinate 36,035,344 of NC_064440.1, read as the reverse complement.
GGTCCCTGCTTTCTGGGAAAGTTATCCCATTCCATCCAGTCCTTTTTAAAATGGTGCTGCTTCTGGGCAAATGGCAGCTTACAGAGAACGTTCAATTTTTTCCCATGGGAAAGTTGACAAATGCTTCAAAACTGAGGCTTGGAAATGGAAACTGCCAATGTTTGCTGGTTTGGGATGTTCATCCGCTTCAAATAAAAGGGGAGAAGCCAGGGCATGGTTGAGGAGGGAAAAAAAGCTCATGGAGGCAGGAAAAATCCCTCCTGCCACCCTTTGTTTTTCAGCTGAAAGCAATCAAATTGTTGTCAACCAGCCCAAGGAAAGAGTGCATTCCCCCCATGTTTTCCTAGGTGTCTTTTGCATTCCTGTCTTTCAGATGTTCCAAGGGGCAGAGGCGGCACAAAGTCTCCTTTATCCCCCCTGTCCCCTTCCCCATAGTCTCCCTTATCCCCCCTGTCCCATTCCCCATTGTCTGCAGCCTGCTGGGTGGCTGGAGGCAGGGGGCACGTGGTTTCCATTAGTGCAGGGAGGGAGCCTGGGGGGGGTAAGATCTTTTCCAGCTTCCAGCTCCACTCCTGCTTCTTGTCGCCCAGCAGGAATAGTAGAACTGGCTCCTGCCCACCCCTCTGCCCTGCCCACCCCACCATGGAAGCTCAGTGCTGGTGGCGGTTGGGTAATCCTGTGGTTTCTGCCCTGCTCCCCTCCTTCACCAATGAATCATGCAGGTCCTTAAGAAGTTCTTCTTGGCTGCAACAATAGTGGCCTTTATTAGGCACAGACTAATAAAGGCATGAAGGTTTTTTCCTAGGGTTCTGTGGAGAGGACACAAGGACATCTTTTAGAAGCGCCCCTGGAAGGAGGATGCCATGCAAAATTAAACCACTTCTGGAGCCTCTTCAGAGGTGCTCCTCAGTTTCCAGCTGTGAGTGAGGTGTCCCCAGCACTGCCAGCCTGCTCTCTCAACTCAGCTGAGATGCTTGGCCAAAAGAGAGCACAGCTACAAGGAGAACATGAGATGAGGGGAGGAGCAGGGAGGTGCTTCTCCTTCACAGAAACACGATAGATGTTACAGATGGGGAACAGCGCCTGGGGATTGACTGATGTTGGATGCATGCAAAGTGAAATGTCACAGCAAGCCCACAGGATATGCAGCCATCCCCAAAGACAGGCATCTTGTAGAGCTGCCTTGATCTATAACATAAATGCCTAGGGAGCAGTCTGCCTGGTAACGTCTGTGTTTTCTGCTACCTCCACCACAAGCTCTGCCGCTAGAACAGAGTCCCCATCTGCCCAGGAAGTGACACATTGAGGACAGACACTGGACAGAAGGAGAAAGCAAACACGACTCACTTCTTCACCTGATGTTCTCCATCTCTCTGCACCAGTGAGGGCTGGTCTTCTGGAAACAACAGCACCTAGCTGTGCTGTGAGACAGTGGAAAATATTGCAAGCAGAAGCCTGGTTGTACCAGTTTAAAACACACTCATTCATACATTCAAATAATCCCTGGATTTCTCAAATCCCTAGCATTCAGCAATAGCCATATATATGAAGTAAATGCAGGACATCTCTCTTGCTTTGCACTGCGTAGTTTGATGTGAGAGGTCCTGTCAAAGTCCTCCCAAGATCCTACTATTCCATGTTTCACTTCTCAGCCACGCAAGAGAGACAAGCTTCCGCCGAGGTTGTGGAAAACAATTTATTTGACGAATTTCTGAAGTGGACAACTTTTAGTAAAATACAGGCATAAAATAAAAGCAACTTCTGGATACAAAATAGTTTGGGATGACGGTGATACTTGGAAATCACGGTTGCTTTCTCAGAAGCGCATGAATTCATAGCAAGAGCACCAATGGAAGCGCTGAACAAAACCTCACCCAGCCAAACCACATCTTCAGTGTGGTCCTGGAAACAAATGTGTAAACACCAAGGGCCCACATAACCCACATAGTGATAGCACCTTTGATATCTGCAGGGTGTGATTCAAAGCCCCTGGCAGATAATGGCAGCCTTTGTCTTGACGTGGCTGGGCTGTGGAATAGGCCCTAATTCAATAGATAGTAGAGTTTGTAGGCCTAGGTGTCTAATAGTCTGATAGAAACAATACTCCCAGAGAGCTCACTGGGAAACAGCTTGACACTTTAAAAACAAACAAAAAAAAAGACGACAAAAAACCTCTAACTGGGCTCAGAGAGATTTTCCAGCATGGCATTTGGACCATAAGGCAAGTCATCAGGTTACTTATGAGGTTCCTGGTTTCACTGTAGGACCACAAAATGGGTTAGTGAAGGAGTGCAGCTTCTTCTCATGTTCCCCCCTCCCCAGTGGCTGTTGGCCACCTTTCCTTGGTCAGCACCCAGCCCCTGCTCTGGATGGGAATGTCAGCACTGAGGTGTCAGCACCCACCTCCAACCCAGCCCTGGGAAGTCAGTGGCCCATTGCACTGCACAGGAGGCCACAGATGCTTTCAGCTCTGCCTAGTGCATGGGTGGATCAGATAATAAGTCCATCTCTTCCCACCAGCATGGGAGACATGAACCGAACTTGCCAGCCACGACAGTGATCCCCACTCAAAACTTACTGAAATGCTGAAGCACAGCACTGGGTTCGGACCACTGTCAGCTGGGAAAGTGCATAGCTGACATATGAATGAAAGAGGCAAATGAAGAAAAAAAAAACCTGTATCTAAAAAGGATATAATCAACCTTGTGGGACTGAGCAAGTCCTTAGTGGTACAACATTCCTCATCCTGGTTCTTTCTTGGCAAAAACCAGAGATGAGGTTGCTTTTGGTGTTCAGGAGGGTTGCTGCTAGGTGTACTTATGTTTGCCTGCTGCAGGGAGTTAGTGAGAGGCAGTCACAGGGCAGGGGTGGGAGGCCCAAGGCTAGGAGGGCAAAGATGCAGATGGAGAAGGAGGCGGAGAAGGAAGGAGACTGTGCACAGACAGGCTGTCGCACTATGGCTTTCTGTATAGATGCAAGTTCCTCAAGTTGGTCAAGAATACTGTTAATTTTCTTTCTTTTTTTTGTCGTTTTTCATTTTTAGGTGAAAGAGAAGCCGCAGCGGCCCTGGTAGAAACCCCCTTGGGTGCTCAGTCAACAGCTATCTTCCTGGAGACAGTTTGGTAGAAGACACCACGCAGCAGGGAAGTATAGTCAGGCACACGGAACAGGTGACGCTCCCCGTAGACAACGTCATAGTTTGCACTCTTCCCCGTTACCAGGACGCGGACGTTGGGCTCGTTGACTTGGCTGCCCACCGCCAGCACGTAGACCTCAATACCAGCCTGCTGAACTTCCTGCACAGTCCTCTCGATGGCCCTGGCGGTGATCCCCTGCGAGTTGCCATCAGAAAACACCAGCACCTTCTTCTTAGCCCCAGCACGAGAGGACCGCTGGTACAGCCCCGTGATGTACTGCAGAGCGGCGTTGACATCTGTGGCTTCGTTCATGAACTCCATGTTGTCAACGGCTTTGGCGATGACCGTGTAGTTGCGCTGAAACGGGACTTCCACCTTCTGCTGGTTTCTGCCGCTGTACTGCACCACCGAGACGCGCACAGAGTCCTCGGCTGGCTTGCTGGCCTCAAGGAACCGCTCGGCAAGCCGCTTCACAAAACTCTTGGTGGTGTCAAAGTTCTTGCTGCCCACGCTGGTGGAACTGTCCACCAACAGCATGATGTCTGCCGGGTTGGCAAAGGTGACTGCAAGAGGACAGACCGGGGCTCGTTATGCTGCTTTTTTCTCCTGCTTTCCATGGGAAGCTGGTGAATTTACCAGCTATCTCACACGCTGCCTGCTTTGTTAGACTTAAGAAATACCCACTCTTTGCGTGTTTGCTGCTTTGGTTTCCCCTACTCCAGTGCTATCCTACATGTGTCCTCCCCTTTCATTCTTTCTTTTTAGATTATGACTCCTGTTGCTTATTGCAGTGGGTGTTTTCCTTGATTTACACTGTCCCATTTTGTCTGGGGAATCACCACATCTCCCAGGTTGGCCTGTTTCCATGAGCCTAAGGACTGTATACTCTTCTGACATCAAAATGGATCTGTTTCAATTCCTTGCTTTCCAACCACTTTTCTCAGATATCCTGCCACAGCGCTGACTTTTGTATGTGCTTGGACCTCCCCCCACAGCACAACCAATGTCTTTTGTCTCATCTAAAGCCTAGATGGACTAAATCTGGCACAGTCTCCTAAGGAATTAGAGAAACCACTGTCCAGCCTTTTCTCGCTCCTGTCCCCTAAGTGCTTTGACCTGGGGTGTACATGAGAGATTCCAGGTTTGCTCTTTCTCTAGCCCAACAGCAGAGCTCAGGAGCCTCCCGGCTGTGAGGTATCTCTATCTCTATGTCTCTACACACAGCAACTACCACTTCCCTCACCACAGCATCCACAACCCCTTCGTGTGTATTATGACAAGAGGAGCAGGTACTCACTTGGGCAGGTATAGTCTGGACATTTCTTCTCTGTTAAGAAAATTAAAAAGAGTAGCATCACCAACTCATGCAGGAAAATTGCTTCTCCTGTAGCACAGCTTCCCACAGAGCTGCACTGGAGACAAATGCTTACTTTGGTTGTAGCCTCTTCAAACAAGTTGCCATGCAAAGTTATAAGCATGCACCAGAGAGCACAGAATATGTGCTTGAAAACTGTGGGGACAGAGATATCCTGCAGTGGGTTAGGACCTAGGTACTGCTGCAGAATGTTCTGAGACATGAAACATCCTCATTGCTCATTGACACAACTGTGCATATTGCTCTCTTCCCTCAATACCTGAGCACAGTTTAAGAGCATGCTGGAACTATGAGTGGAGGGCAGTTTGTATCCCTCACCCTTTGGCTGCTAACAGTCGTTACTATCGCCCTTATTGCCACCAGCCAGAGCTGTGCTGCTCTGGAAACTTTCCCGGGGTGAGGAGTAAGACCTGGGCTAACAGCCTGGGGCCAGGCCCTTGCACAGACCCAGGTGATCCTATAGAAGGTTTTCACTCACCTCGGCAGACGTACGAGGTGATGTTCTGCAAGAAGGAGTCATCAAGGAGCTCGGCGTAGTTGTCTCTCTGAATGGACAGTCCTTGTCTCTGTGGCGTGCCTAAACAAGCGATGTCATTCAGTTGGTCTGGGTTTGGGTAGTTCCGGAAAATGTCACCTATTCCGAGGGAAACCACCTGTAGAAAAGTTAGAGTGTATCATCAGTGCCTAATTCATTCATACGCTTGACTGCCTGCCACTGCACCAGAGAGCTTCCAGTGCCTGGGGCTCTGGCCTTGCAAAGCAAACGATGGAGACCCCTGGGGATGCTGCACCAGTCCGACTGATGGCCATTCCATAGCTGCTCCCCGCCAGCCTCCCCGTGCCACCATGCCCTTACCGGGGTGACCTCACACAGAGATGTCAGTGGGGTGCGGTCCCGCAGCGTGTCTGAACGCCCGTCTGTGATGACGATGGCCACGTTATTGTTGGAGGTGAATCTCCGCAGCAGGTTTTCCTTGCTGAACTGCAGGGCTTCTCCTGTGTGGGTGCCCCCAGCTATCCATTTCAGATTCTTGACTGCCCTGCAAGCAGACACCAGAGAGCCTGAAAGCCCTGTGAGCAAGCCTGATTCACAGGAATGGCTGGGAATACACGTCCTACTGACACGCGGGCATGCTTGCAAGGCAGGGCAAAATCCTGCTTGCAGGGTTTTGGGCAGCTGCCTTGGTCTCAGTACCATTCACAAAGCCACCAAGTGACTCATCACTGCATTTAGAATCCTAGCATTTGCAGAAGCTGCTAGTCTAGAGATGGAGGATGGGACACGAGTAGGGTGTGCTGGGTCAGGTCTTTGCACCATGTGCTGAGACCCTGCAGACTCACTGTTTGAGTGCCCCAATGTTGTCTATGTTGGCATCCCCCATGGCCACCAGCTCCTGCGTGTTGTTGTGGCTGTACTGCACAACGCCCACTCGGGACTCCCCGGGTTCAAACTGTTGGAGAAGAAAAGAAGTCATTTAGGGCCAGGAACCTCCAGGGGACCTGAAGAGCTTGGGAAACTGTTAGTGGTTTCATTCTGGATGTCTTCATGGCAGGCAATGCAGCTGCTCCTTGGTGGTGGTATTATTCCAACAGGAGTGGATGCAGGTGAGCCCAGTGAAACAAGACCCAAACTCAGGTTTCCCACCTCAGTGATCTCAACACAAGTCATTGGGTGGTTAGGAATAGATGTTTTAAATAAAGTATGCTTTTCTTCTTAAATAGTAACTTTGCTGCCCAACTCTAGTCTTCCAGGCTATTTATTGGCACTTTATCAGCCAGAGACCTGCGCATGTCCACAGTCATGTCTAACAGCAGGTCCTCATGTCTTTACAGCCCATCTCACCTTACACCTGACAGAAAGTTTGAATTCCAAACATCTCTTCCATTGCAGAGGGATAAGTGGAATTTCCCATGCAGAGCATGTTACCAGGGAAGAGTTCAGAGAGTAAATATTTTTACTGCTCTTCAAATGGAAGGACTTGAAGAACATTGCTCTTTTGTGCTGCAAATATCTCTTTCAGCAGCTGTACTTAACTGGAAACCTTAATTGAAGGTTGGGAGCAGACCAGACTCCCTGGGGGCAGGCTGTCAGGGCCCTTGGGAAGTCACTACTCCAGCCACCTGAAATGCTCATTGAAACAAGGGAGAGACCAACAAACTGACTGACTAGGAGTTGTCTGCTTCATGACATGAAGAAAGAGTTCACAGCCACTGCAGTCTTGATGCCCAGAGCGAGTAACACACATGTATTCTGGGAGAAAACAGATTCTGCAGACTCTCCCTATGAATCTAGGGGGAACTGAGACTCATCGGGTTGTGAAGCTGAGCCTTGTGGAGTGGAGGCATCTCCCTGTTTTTTCCACTTGCAGCAGAAAATAAATTTATCCTGGCACTCGAAGGAAATCTCACCTTCACACGCTCGTCTTTGCTTAGGCGGTCAATGACTTTGATGATGAAATCCTTGGCAATCTGGAAGTTCTGCAGGCCAATGCTCTCCGAGCTGTCCAACACGAAGAGGAGGTCGACAGGACCACAGGTGCACTCTGCAGTAAAGCACACGCGTGGTGAGGCTGTGTTTGCTATCTGAGCTGCTCTCAGAGCAACACGCTTTGCCGGAGGCACACCCAACAGAGTGAGACCCTCACTCACTTGTGTTTGTGTTAGTCTTGGTGGAAGGAATGCAAAGCACGGTGCGAAATTAAGCGGCAAAATAGCCACGCAGGAGCTTTAAGAACCAGCTTAATATTTTTTCCCTTTGCATTTTTCTCAGCACCCCTTGTAAGTCACGTCACGTTGCCAAGCTGTGAGTACCCGCGAAACACTCAGTAACTATTTCCAAAATCTGTTTCCTCAGAAGCCTCCTCACTTCTTCCATTTGCCCAGCCCAGGAGGACAGAGGTGAACACTGGTGGGCTGGAGGAGGCTGACTCAGCTTGCTCCCCTCTTGCCCATGGCTGAAGGACATAATGTACTCTTGGTCCTTGCTTAAGGCTTTTGGATTGCAAATCAAATGGAAGGCAAGGAGTAGTGAGAGGGTGGGGGAGGAAAGAGGGAGAAGCATTAGCAAACTCTTGCAGAATGATTTTGCCAAGTAACACTCACCACAGCATGCTAGAAGAGAAGGGAGAGAAAGAGAGAGCGTTAAAATGCTGCAGATGAGGGTTTTCATACGACACAGACAGCAGGTCTGCGTTTCTGCAAACCAGTGACACCTGACCTGGATGATTCAAGCTCCTGCTCACTTGTGGAAGTTTTCCCTCCTGTTTGACATATCCAGATCTCTCTCTTTTAGATCACAGTGCCCTGAACTGAAACCTAAGTGGCAGAGCTCTATCTCCTAACACATTATGGTATTCTTATTTAAATAAAAAAGCTGATCCTGAAGGGATTAAGTAAACTGCTAATTGTGAAGCTCGCATTCAGACCCCTAAGCACCCTGTGCTGTTGTAGCACTTCATTACCAGGGGTGCTAAGGTGCAGCTGCCCCACTCTGCATGGAGCCAAACAGAGAAGGAGAAATTCCAGGATACTCACAGCACATCTTCATGATGATGTCCAAGATTTCACACTCCTGAAACCAGAGATGAAGAAACTCTGTGGATATCAGCAGTGGCAGTTGCCTGGCTCCCAAGTGCTGCTACCCACCACCCCTACTGCTGCTTTTGCACCTTCAAAGCAGATTTTAATCTGGAAATGAGTGGTGTATAGTTGGGGCTACTTCCCTTGGAGGAGGCCAGAGCTGGGCTTTGCCAGCAGTGAAGAGCACCCACTACGCTGACTGTGCAGAAGAAGCTGCATGGAAAGACACCATTCAGCTTGCAGGAACTTTCCTCCCTTTGTGGAGGTTGCTTTTATTACGAGCTTACCACAGAATGGGGGGACCTGAGTCTTTGTGACCCATGGTCACAGCACGTCCAGATCCCTTGGATGGTGGGCAAATTAATCAAGAAGCCAGCAAAGGAAGAGAAGGGGCCAGTCTGGGGATAATTTCAATCTTCCCACTTATGTGAGAGCTGAAGTTTTCACACTGCACAGGGGGCTTGCTGGTGATGGCCTGACACAAAGGAAGGAAACCTTGCCACCAAGACTCTGGGGCAGTAATGGGGCAGGCACCACCCAGCCCATGAGCACGAGCCTCCCAGCAGCAACCCCCAGAAGCAAAGACCAAGTAAGCAAGCAGTGCCTCGATCCTGTCATACTCACGTCTGGCCCCGGAGGCCCCACAGGTCCAGGTGGTCCCTGTCAAACAGAAGTGTAGAGAGAGCATTTACAAGAGCAGCAAGAACTCAATGTCTTGCTATGCAATGCAGAGGCTGAAAAGGTTGCTTGGCTTTCCACTCCCAGCTTGTTGGTGCAAATCCTTCTAGAGCCCTCACTTACTGGGCGGCCTTCAGGACCCCTGTGGCCCTTTGCTCCTTTGATGCCACTGGGACCAGCGGTTGGGTTCTGGAGGTGAAACAAAAAGAAAATTCACAAAGTTTGTTCTGTCCTGTGGAGGCATATTCCCAGTGTCCCTCAGAGCAAACTTCGATGCTGTCAGGAAGCACACGACACCACGTGGAGATAATACCCACCCTTGGCCTAACAGCTGGAGGTTTGCTAACCATTAGCTGTAGAATCTCAAGTGAACATCCAGTGAGAGCTCTGCTTGCTATCACGTACTGCACAGCAGCAAAGGGTGCTTGCAGGCTCACAAAGTCTGATGGGCTCTGACCTACGGGCAGCATAGTACTAGATCCAGCTCCACACTCCCACACCACCCTCAGAGAGAAAAGTCATGCAGCTTTATAGAAATTACTCACATCGTTGCCAGGATCTCCAGCTTCTCCTTCATCACCTTTAGGACCAACATATCCTTTTGTTCCCTGAAAAATAAAAGAGAGGATGTTGGTAGTGTGATGAGGTTGATGCATAGACCTTGTGACAGCTGGCCTGGAGAGGAGACAGAGAGCTAAGATAAGATTCCTAGCACAAAATGTCAATGTTATTGAGGGTTTATCTCCTTAGTTGGCTTTCCCTGTCATAGTCACTGTCCAGCTCCCTCCAGCTGGTTCTTCCAACACGAAATGCTGGCTTTGGACCTACACTTGAGAGCACTCTGCCATCCTTGGGTATTGCACGAAGGCAGAACACTTCTATGAGAAGTAGAGGAAGGAGGGAGATCTGTGCATAAGATAAACTGGGTTCTGGGTAAGCAGGCTGTTTCAGGGAGTCCATTTCACCATACAACTGACAGAGAGGCTCTACAAGCCAGAGTACCAGCAGAAGACACTAGCCAGGGAGTTCTCTATTAGATACAGAAGGAAGCAACACACTCACATTAATGCCAGGGTCCCCTCTGTCTCCTTGCTGCCCCTGGGAATGAAGAAAAGGAAGTGTGTTAGGTCAGACAAGCATCAATAATGGTCTTATGATTTCAAAGCAGCACACTAAACTTACAGGGGCACCCGGGAATCCAATTGTGCCATTACCAGGAGGACCATCCTCCCCCTGGAAAGGAAGGGAGAAGTAGATGAGACACTGACAAGCAGAATACTCAGCATGGTAGAAGGAACTTGCCTTCCTTCAGCAGCCACCAAGAGGAGACAACAGCCATCCTTGCTCTACTTGCAGAGTTGTGTTTAGAACAGTTATTGTATTCTTTTATGCTATATCCAGCTAAATATTGTTCTTACTACTCCTTTTTCCCTGGGACAGAGACCCGTCTTGCCGTGTCCCCATCCCCACTCCCCATCGCTGCACACCCAGATAGTGCAGCTCTTTTGTAGCTCTTCAAGAAGTGTGGAGGGCACTAGGACATGATATGCCTGTACCTCTCTTGAAGACTACCTCTCACTTTTTATTTTAAGAGGAAAATGGAAAAGAATGAGATGGGACAAGCTCCAGAAGTTCTGATGGTGACACCGTGCTACTCAGAGATCAGGGATACGAGCACAAGCTGGGAATGCTGGGCAATATTACCTCCACTGCTGAAAGTACATTCCAAGATAGGGCTCTCTGAGCCTGCAAAGGGGGTGCATGCTCAAAAGTAAGCTGCTTGCAAGTTTTCCCAAAATATTTCAGCTGTTTATGAGAGCCATTTCTTTCCTCCCTGACCTGGACCATGCTGCACAGAACCAGCCAGCTGTAGATCGTTCCCACATTGCATGCAGTCTCCATAAACACCACTCACCCTTTCTCCCATTAGGCCAGGATCTCCAGGCAACCCAGGTGCTCCAGGTGATCCCTTGGGGCCCTGGAAGGATCAGAAAGAGGAGTCAAGCACTGTGCACCATCCACTGACGTGGGAAGATGATGCCTTCTGAGACTCCCTGCAGCACTCTGGTCCCTTGCTTCCTACCTGAGACCAGCTCTGAGAACACACCTAGGAGCTGGGAAGAAGCCCCTTTCATTCAAGGGCAGCAGGCAAGGGTTACTTAAGCCCACCACAGGAAATATTTTGCTCCCCTAGCTTCTGCCAAGAGGAAGGACGAACTGCAAGGTGAAGCCATATCAGTTGTGGTGCAGCTATACCCTCTCTGGGAGATAGGGAAAAAGGTATTCACAGCCTTAGGGATCCACCAAAAATACCTTGAGATGTCTGCCGGGAAGCTGACACCTCACTTTGTCCCCAGAAAAGGGTTTCCAAGACCTATGGGATTTGTTGACAGTCTTAATGGGCAGCATCTCTTGGTCTCCCCTCAATTCCCTCCTCCTGAGATGATGATGAAGCAGCACTGACCTCATTGCCGCGGGGGCCATCATCTCCTCTGTAGCCCTTTGGTCCTGGGGGTCCAGGCTCACCCTAGGAGAACAAGAAGAGCTGTCACACGAGCCCCTCCTTAGAGGGGCTGGTCCCTTCATTTCATGGTGTGATGGGTGGGAGCAGGAACCTCATGCCTTGCACTCATCAGCGAGTCACTTCCACTCAGGAGAAAGGCTCCATTCATGGGGATCAACTCAGGTGAGGAGGTACTTGGGTGAGGAGGTACTCTAGGAGGAGGGCCTGGAGGGGAAGAGGCTGGGGGGGGCAAGGTAACACTTCCCAGTGGTGAAGCACAGCTGGGCATTGCATTGATGTCCCTCCTTGGTGGATCATACCACCCTGAAACTAACACAGGCCTCTCTCTACGGGGGCCTTGGACATGACTCATGGCAGCTGGGCTGATAGAAATCCTTCTACTGCTGTGGGGAGTCTCTGTCCTCAGGAGGCTGCAGGGTCCTGGCAGCATCTGCTGGAACAGACCAGGGCTGTCACTCTGCCATGTCCATCTGGGCAGCGGCCACTTGGTCCGTCAGCTGCAGGGCTGGCCAGTGATGTTCAGAGTCAAGAGGCATGAGGAAAGAAGGCAGGAGGAGGGTGGATTTGGGCTTTTGTTGGATTTTTTTTGGTCTTTATGAGCTCCAAAAATGCCCAAGGAAGCCTGAGACAACAGAGATAGTCTGCATTGGTGAGATTTGGAGGAGTAGGAACTGCCTTCATGTATCGTTCAGCCTAGCCCAGCTTTGCAGCTGCTGTCTCTCACCACCCACAAGCTGAGGAAGCTTTAGTTCCCTCCAGCTGTCCTTGCTGCTCCGCTTCATGCACTCTTCTTCCAGGGAAAGGCACACACAGGGTGGCAGAGAACTCCACAACTGTGTAGTATGGAGAAGAGCAAGAGCCTGCTTAAAGGCGCGTGACCCTTATTTCCGCACAAGAGCCCGAAAGAGAGAAAGCTGGGAAGGAGGGACTGGATCTCATGACCATTCATATCAGCCAAAGTTGAATTCCAGACGCACTTGGCTCATGCTTGTCATAGGTGGCTTCACTGTAACAAGCAAGCTAAAACCCTTTGCAGCCCCGATGGTGTTTGTGAGGATGTAGGATCTTGAGTCATGAGCAGTTTCCTAACCTCTTTTCCTTCTACACGCAACAAGAACTGTAGGAGGGATGGGCACCAGAGCCATGTGGAGATGGACCATCAAAGCAGCCCAGGAGATCAGGGGATGAGCATGCTGACCTTTAGCATCTCTTGAAGACAGAAGGGAGGGTGAAACAGAGTCACAGGTCAGCAGGAACTCCTTCTCCTTGCCAAGACAAATGTGCTCTAAGAGCCAGAGCTTGCAGATAACATGGCTTGAAAGGCACTTGTGTTTGCCTAAGTTCTTCCCTTGCCCCAGACCAATTACACATTTATTTTTAATTTGGCCAAGCAAAAACATTTTCCATCAGTCTATGGAAAAAAAACATCTTTTCTTTACAACTGCTTTTTAGATTTCCCTAGAGTGACTGGGATACTAGGGCAGCCGCTGCTCTGGAGAGGCATCAATGCTGTGGGCACTTCCCTCTTTCACAGGGAATGAATTCAGTGCTCTTGGGAAGGGAAGATGGATAACCCATAGGCTTGGTGACAGCCTCCTCTCCTTTCTGCCAGTTAAGGCAGGCTGGGGAAGATCCTTCCTGCTATCATGCTTAGCTTTGGCGCCCAGGCTTGGGTCAAATCTCCACCTGAATTCTATCTTATCCTGCCCAGTCCTCCTGCCTTGAAACTGGAATGAGACCCTATACAAGGAAAGCGGCTCTGGTCCTTCTTCCTTCGCTGGTGTCAACACATAGCACCCGCCCATTACATGCACACATCCAAATCACCACCCTCTTGCCAGTGACAACTCCCACCCTGGTCATGTCCTACAAGCTGTTGGCTGTCGGATACTCTTTAACTGTGGCCAGAGCAGTTTAGCTCAGTTAAGAGCAGAAGTAATGTGGACAATTCAATGAGAATTTGGTGCTTTTCTCTAGCACAAGGCAGGTTTGAGGGCAGTGTGACTCAGAGCATTCCCAACCTTGGCACGGGAGTGTTTCCTATGGGGCAGGTCTGCCACAGTGGTGGCCTGTGCTGGGGTAGGCAGGAACGCAGCAGTGGCCCCTCTGTGGCTGTCCCACACTCCAAATCTCCTACAGGGCTCTTCAACAGTGGGTTGACCATGAAGGATTTCCAAAGCTCACACACTGATCTTCATTCTTCACCCCTCAGGGAAGTCCCCTTCCAGCGGTGTGGGAACATTTATCTCAGTACTTTCCTATATCTTGAGCTCTATTGAAACTCTGATGATTACAGGAGTAGGAGGGGAGTTGTGCCACAGAGTTCATCCAGGGGTGATGTGAAAGCATGCTTGCTCAGGTGGGAAGGCCGTGCTGGTTGTTGCCAACAGTGCCATCTCCATCAAGGATTAACCCAGCAACTCCAGAAGAGTTGAGTGGGAGCTTGGTGTGACTTTGAGAGGAAAGAATCCTTAACTGTGTGAGGGACAGAAGCCTTCCTTCAGCTGGAGGAATCCAGCTGTGTGCTCCAGAAAGCCAGCAGGACCTGAGATCAGTTTCTTGAAGCGCACATGAAGTGGGCTCATAGTGGGAGCACCAGGACTTGAGAAGCAACTGGCTTTGGGACAGAGCGTCTGTAGATTCCAAGGGTGTCAGGCCACTGTCGAGGCCTTGCCAGGCTGTCCTTGATCTCACAAGACATCTCATTAACTCCCAGGATCAAGGCGAGCAATGTTTGGCCCCAGGCCTGGACATTTTTTGCACTGCAGCAGCTCATGCTTGCTGGTTTCCAGATCTGTCTGTGAGACGTGTTGACATCTGTTTCCACAGGACTGGGAAATGACGTGGAGGTCTTTTTGTCCCCAGCCCAGCAGCCAAGTCCCCATTTTCTAGCCCTGCTTGAATTCTGAGTTCTCCTAGAAATCACTGCCCCTCTGCACTGGCTTTGCTGCCTGGTCTGGAACACGCGAAGATTTTGCTCCAAGATGCTGTGGCATCAGTTGAGCCCTTGAGCACAGCCTCCCTGCCACCCCACGCACTTCCATGCAATCCAGAAGGTTAATCCAAAGTCTTACCTGGTCTCCAGGTGGTCCAAGAGGTCCTTCCCGCCCTTGGTCACCAGGTGGTCCAGGTTCTCCCTGAAAACACCCATAGAGGACATGAGAAACAGAGGAGCATGCATGGGATGGGAAGGGTCCTGCATGCGATGGGGAGCAGGGACGCAGCACCAGTAGTGCGTTCTGGGCAGAAACAGTCATCCTAACAGTGATATTTCAGGTTTCGGGTAGGAAACCAGCACAGCGAGGCTGACCAGGGGAGCCTGGAAAAACTGAGGCAGGGTGTTTTGGTGTCACACACTGCAAGGCTCTTTGTGCAGGGTGCTGCTCTGCCTGCAACCCTGGAGAGGCTTCCTGAAGGTCACACCTGGATTAAAACTTTTGGGAAAGTGGTTGAAAGCTTAGTGATCCAAAGCTCTTGCTTTCAGGCAAGGGCTCCCAGGTTCCTAAGCCAAAGAGTAAACATAAAATAATTTTTGAAGAGCCCTGAACATTGGTGGAGGTGTTTCTGTCATGATTACCAAGCCTTGTGCTTGATCTAGAACTTGGAAGGGAGCAGCCCTCTGTCTGCAGAACAGGCTGATGGCAGGACACCGGCATCCATCTCCCTTGCACATATGCCCCATACACCCCCTGCAGGAAGCAGGAAGAGGGAGACTGCTTCATCTTCGTGTAGCCCATCCCAGCACAGCCCATCCCTATCCTCAAGGTGAGTAGCACTTCAGCCCTGGACATACAACAGCAAACACCTGGCACTGCTGGCATCACTAGGGTGCTGCTCCTGGATGCCATCCCACACAGCAGAAGCATGCAGGCACCTGTGCCATTGGCCACGTGTTTGTCCACTTGTCCCATAGCCTCATTCACCCCATGCTTGCAGCAGGTGACTCACCCCAGACAGGCCCAACAAATAATTTCCTATTGACTCCCACTCACTCCAGAAAGGGGAGGGAGGTTTTACCCTCACCCAGGTGCCTGCCTATCACTGCTTACCTCCTTACTGATCTCTGCCTGCCTGCAGAGCCCCACCACTCCCCCAGGAGGACACCCTGCTCATTTGCTCTCACCAGCTGGTTTATTATCTGCAGACTGATCTCTGCCTGCTCTCTGGGCATGGGGTTTGTCTGTTTGCTGGTAACCTGTCAGTGTGAAGGTGTGATTGCCAGAGGATGGTGCCAGGACAGGATACAGCAGGCGCCCATCAGGCAGGCAGGTGCATGAGCCAAGCTTGCCCGCTGGCCACCCATTTCCAGCCCCAGCTATCCAACGTGCCACCATTTGCAAGCAGATGCCAACAGGCTCCCCATGGATGTAGTTACCAGATCTCCTCGTGGCCCACGGTCACCTGGCGAGCCTGGGGGTCCTCTTTCTCCATTGCTGCCCTGCAAGAAGATGGTGGGAACACAGATTTAGGACTCCTCTCAGCACTGCATGACCCTCCCTCATCGCCTGCCCACAGACATCAGCCCCTGCCGCAGCCTGCCCACGCTCACCCGGTCTCCTGGAGGACCATCTGCACCTGGGGAACCCTCATCCCCTGTCTCCCCTAAGGGTCCAGGCTCTCCCCTGTTGCCAGGAGCACCCTGTAACAAAGCAAAGACAAATCAGAGGGTTTTGAAGCAAAGCCCTGCATGCTAGCAGAGCCTTGGGCAAGCTCTGCTTTGAGGCAGAGGCTGGAAAAGAGACCTCTCCTTATTGCAGAGGACTTGTGTGAGCTCCTCACCAACCTTCTCTCCAGGGCTCCCAGGAATGCCCTGCCGGCCAGGTTTTCCATCTTCTCCAGGCTCCCCCTTCACAAGGGCACAAAAAGACACATCAGTACCAAAGGGTGGATTCTGGTCCCCACGCTGAGCTGGATGGCTGAAGCTTTGGCTCTCCCTGAAATCCCTTTTCCTCCACAGTCCCATGGAGGTCCCCATCCCCTCCATTGCCCCACCAACATGAGCCACCATCTCTCAGGAACTTCTGGAAGCCATGGGCTCACCTTTCCTCCCTTGGGTCCATAAGCACCAGGATCGCCCTTTGGTCCAGGTGGGCCCTGAGTGCCCTGTTGGAAAAAATAAAAATTGACAATTACCTGTGGAAAATGGCATGGGGGGAGCATTCTGGCAACCTGGCCCACAGCATCTCAGCATGAAGAGCAAAAGGGATGGGTGACACAGCACTCTCGCACTGTGGGGCTGTGTGAGTCCAAGGATGGCAGCTTTGCTATCCAAACCTCCAATATGTTCTGGCTGTTTGGGCACAGCAGCTTGAAGCTGCTTGCTGCTTTGCACTGAGCTCTTCCTCTCATGAAGCAGCCTCCAGACAAACATGGCTTTGTCACACATCATAATGCAACAGGGCAGCTTTCATGAGTGGAGAGGTCCAGGACATAGGACCGCATAGGACACCATGAGCATTTCCAAGTATTCCCAAGGAGGAGGTGCCCGTGGGGTACATACATCAAATCCAGGTGAGCCTTTGCAGCCAGGTAGCCCAGGGTATCCAGCTTCTCCCTGTGAGACAGACAGAATAAGTGCTGCTGTAAGCAGTACCTGTGAGATGCCCCTGCACATGGGTCCCATGTGGGACATGCCCCCATGCTGTGGGCCCCAACATAGTTTTGGGGGTGCCTGGGCAGCACCCAGAGTCCTCAGGCTGAGCAGGGCACCTGGAGGGGAAGGTTTACCTTCATGCCATCAATGCCGTCAATCCCACGCTTGCCCTTCTCACCCTGAAATGCAGACAAGGGACCATGAGGAAGTGACTTCCAAACACCCTTCCTCCCTCCCACCTCAAGCATCAGTGGGGAAGAATAAATTAGTGCAAAATCTAACCTTGGCTCCTTTGGCTCCTCTCGAGCCCTGAAAAGGAAAGCAGAGAGGTCAGGACCCTCAGACCCACTGTCCTTGCCAGATGCCAATGCTGGCAGGAGAGTTGGGTGCATAGGCAGTGAGCTGCCAGCCAAGCAGGGGCACCAAGAACCCTTCAAGTCTTTGCTGTCCTCACCTTTTCTCCTCGACTTCCTTTGTCACCCTAGAAATGAGAAGAAAGAGGGAAAATGGAGAATGAGGATACCAGCATCTTGTTCCCCATCTAGAAACTGTATCCACCACCCAGCAGCCCCACATACCTTCATTCCTTGGTAGCCAACGGGCCCCATGTCCCCTGGCCTGCCCTGGAAGACAGAAATAGTGTTATGTAGGCAGACACACCTAGGCAGGTAGGCATCAGTCAGCACTTAAGGGGGCAGTCTCCATTCAGGTCCATAAAGCACTGACTTTACATTGTCACCCACCCTCTCACCAGCATTTAAAACATGATTCTGTAATGTCTCTTGACACATCCTGTTTTGCTTCTTGCCCCCACTACCACAGCCCTCTCCCCTGGACCTGCTCTTCCTCTGCCTGCTCACGTGGCATGAGATGCTGTGGGGTGGTGGACCTCCAACATCCTCAGCGGTGGGAGAAATGGGGCATGTGAGGACACATCATTTGGGGTGAAGTGGAAGGGCAGAAAACCCTCAGGAAGGAAAAGCATGCACATGCTGTGGGGTTTCCAAACTGGGCACACAAAGGCTGAGTAACTGCACACTTATGTGTGTGGGAGAAACATTTCTCCCAAAATAAATGTACCTAGCAAAAAAGGGAGGAGGAAAATGGTTTCCTGATACAATTAGCTTATTATTTACTGAAGGTTTCTCCATAACACTGCTGTGCTTGCAGTGTCGGGAGGGAGCTCGGAGTACACCCCATGAGTCAGAGAGGCATCCCACAGGAGGGGCAGCTGCCTGGGGTAAGGAACAAGGCAGCCTTGTGGGACCCTGTGCTGGGTGGGCAGATGCCAGATCTCTGTGTGACCATTCCTTTCCAGGGATCGCTGGCTAGGACACCACCATGGGAATGGGATGGTACAGGGGTATAGGATGGTGACCTACAAGGGATGGTGCAGGGATGGGGATTGCTGACACCAAGTGCAGCTCCCCATCACCTTGCCAACGAGGATGTCTGCCTTGGCAGAGACTCTGGCAGAGCCACCAAGCCTAGTCCACTAGAAACATAGCATCATAGAATCATTAAGATTGGAAAGACCACTAAGATCCTCTGGCCCATCACCACAATGCCCACTAAACCACATCCCTCAGTGCCACATCTCCATGCTTCCTGAAAACCTCCAGAGTTTTCTACTTACGGGGTCTCCAGCATCTCCCTTCTGACCAGGAAGACCTGGCTTTCCTCTTTCTCCCTGAAATACAGGACAGAAATACAAGTTAGCTCACCTTCCCCAGGAATAAAATGAGGCTGAAAGAAGAGCAGGGAAGTGATCAGGGCAATGCTCCGTGGATATGGGGAGCAAAGGACAGAGGCCACATGGGACAGCTGTTCCCATCATCTCCCTGGCCAAGGGGTGACATATGTCCCACTGGATCTCGAGCATCCCTGTGGAACTCATCCCTACGTGGCCAGGGGCTGAGTCCTCACCTCGTGGCCTGGGTCACCAGGAGGTCCTGGGGGTCCTCGGGGAGCCTGCAGGAGAGAGGTGGGGGTTAGATGGAGCTGCCAAGGCACAGGCTGGGGGCACAAGGAGGGGGATAGAGGCCTTGAGGGCCTGACTTACATGGCACTCAAAGGAGCAGCACTGGCCAGATAAAAGGAAAAAACAACATCAGAAGAAATGGTAGCACCATGCCCTGCTTGGGGGCATCCTCGATGCTGGGCAGAGTGGGCCCACCAAATCCTGCAGGGCAGGGATGAGCACAGGGGATGGGCTTGGTGTGCGGGAGAACACTCACCGATTGCTCCATGTTGTCTTTCTGCGAGGCAAAAAGCAAAGAGAGGTGGGTTGTGAGAGTGGAGGGAGCCCAGGGCAGGGGTGGGCTGAGCAGGGGAACAGGCAGTGCTCACAATCATCTCGATGATGTTGTTGATTGTCTCCTCCACATCGAGATCCCGGGTTGGCTTCAGGCTGGTGGCAGTGAAGTTGCGGCGGTAGGCATGGTCCGTGGCAATGATGTTAAGACGTTGGTCCTAGGAGTTGGGAGTCAGAGTAAGATCTGCAGGCACTCATGTAGGATGTGCCCAGGGGACCTGCATCCTCCCTCCAGCCCTCAGTGTGTCCCCAGCCTTCGGTGTTTCCCACACTCTGACTCTGTTGGGTGACCACTTGTCTCCAGACAGGGCAGTGGAGGCCCTTTACACCAAGTGCTGCTATGCTGGAGCAGCACGAGACCCCTGCCCTGCAACTGCTGCTCGGTCCCTACCAGATGATGGGGTGAGATGGCGACAGAGAACACTTTGATCCCCAAATGTTTGGCTTCATTAGCGGCATCATCCAGGCCTCCACAGGGCTCCTTGTAGCCTTCCAAAGGGTGTCCATCAGTCACCACAATCAGGTACTTATTCTCCTTGAGATGGGAGCCACTGCAAGGATTTAAACACTGCACTTAGTGCTGCAAGGGTTTAAGGCCCCAGTGCCCCAGCCTACAGCCAGGCTTGTCTCATCCCAGCACAGGCGGATCAACAGCAACCTGCCACCCTATGATTAAGTGACTTTCACACAGGAGGGACAGAGCTGGGGACACCCCAGCCACCACCCACCTCCCCCTGTCCCTCGCCCCAGCCCCGCTGCCGTACCCGACGAGCAGCCGCTCGATGCCCTGCTTGATGGCACAGTCAGTGTGGGTGCCCTTCCCGATGTAGTTGATGGCCGACACGCTGTTCTTCAGCTCAGCCCTGCCGCTGGGCATGGCAGTGAGGTCCTTGATGATGACCACAGAGTCGCTGTAGTGCAGAGCCCCAGCGTTCCATGCCAGAAAGCGGTCACAGCGGAAGTACCTGCAAGGGGACACCAGGATTTGTGCCTTCAGCGTGGCCCTGTTACCAAGCTGCCACCTTCACTGCCTGCAATGTGAAATGCAGTTCCTCTGCCAAGGCTTTGGGAAGGCTCCCTGCTTTCCCTGTGCTTCTGGAAACAGAGGAATGTCACTGCCTGAAGGATGCTTGCATCCAGAGAGTGGTGGGAACTAAAGCCCTCTCCCATGCACCAACATAGGTTTGTTCTCTAGTGCTTGGTAGTGTCACAGCACCTTGTGCTTGAGTCTGAAGCCATAATCAACGTCTACTAAAATGACACATTTGTGATGCAGGGACCAATCCCAAACAGATGTGCAGTTGCACACTTCCTAAGCCTATCTTCTTCCTTCCCATGAGGACTTTTCCCAAAGCCCCCAGAGCATCACCATCCATCCCATCCCTGAAGCACCCCAAGCCCACTGCACTACATGTAGCACTGCAGACGTGGTTGTTGCATGCAGGGCAATGACCCCACGGTGTGTAAGGAGCATGAGGGTAGTCAGTAGATGCCAGACTCAGGAAGCCTGCCTCTCTGTCTGCATGTAGCAGGGGCTCAGGATAAAGTCTGGCACCTTGTTTAAGAGCCAGGCTGCATTGATGGAGGCCTGGAAGGTTGCCCCCAAGCACATGGAGATGTGGTGCGGACACGAGGTGGCCCTTCCCAGCATCCTGCCCCCCTATCTCTGGGGAACTTAGGTGGCCGCCTGGAAACATGAGGGTTAGATTGGGCTGGCAGCTGTGAGGGTGCATCTAGGAGCAGATCACTGGGTGAAGAGGTTGTGGTGTCCCACAGGACCCCCAAAGCTGGGTTCAATGCCTGGGAGACACATGCCTTTCATCATCACAATTAACACCAAAGCACCCCATGGACGCCTAAGCACACACACTGCTAATGGCTGGAGTGGGACTAACGTGGCCATAGGCACACAGAGGAGAGACATGGCCTGGTGTCCCACAGCCTCGCTCTCCTCCAGCGTCCCACCCAGCTCTGGCACAGCCCCAGGGACCCCCAAGGGCAGTGATGAGCACAGTACCTTTCGGTCAACTTATCGATGAAGCGGTTGGTGAAGTCTTTCACTTGTGCCACGAGGTCCCCGAAGGGCTTCACCCTCAGGGCAACGCTTTCAGAGGTGTCCAGCACAAAGAACAGGTCCACGGGGCAGTCTGGGGGCAAGCAGAGCAGCGTGGCACAGCACTGCTCTCCACTGAGCCCCTGGCACAGCCGTGGGACAAGCACCAGCAGCACAGTGCCGAGTTGCTAATCCCACATGCGACACGCAAGCAGGCACGTAGGGCTGAGATTGTTCTTCCTTAGCATTTCTGCTTTGGCATTTACAGTAAACTGAGCACATATCCAGAAAATATCCGTTTATGCGTGCTTTCATTCTTTCCCATTTGCATTCACGCTTGCAAGACCACCGTTAGTACTTAAAATAAGATGCAGCTGCAGCAAACATTTAAAACAAAGCTAAACCAAACCAAGACACGGCAGCCACGACCACAAAGAGAAATGCATGATTTCCCAACACGTCCCAGTACAAACACCATTGCAGAGAAGAGCGAAACTAAAAACGCGCCTCAACAGCCTGTGCCCAGATTGATGTCCTTTGCAAAGACAAACCCTTGCCATCCCCTCCTTGCATCCCAGCTCTGCCAAGGACACCTGGCCAGAGGAGAACCAGCACAAAACTAGCAGATCCACTTCATCAGAGCCCAAAGAATCACAGAACCACAGCATCACTACCGTCGGAAAAGACCTCTAAGATCAGTACCCGCACCGCATGCACGACTCCTTCCAAACCTCGGCAGCACTGCGTTTCTCCGTGCTGCCTCCCGCTTACCCTGAGCCCTGAAGACACGGGCGTTGATTTCAGCCTGCTGAGCCCAGGCACCCCCCAGAAGGAGCAGCAGCGCCAAGAAGGAGTCGTGCAGCCCCATGTCGCTGGGCTCAGATTCCCATCGAGCTGCAACGAGTGGAGGAAGGAGGGAGAGGCCGGGTCCGGGTCCGGGGGTGGTTTCAGTGCTCGGGACCCGGGGAAGGAAGAGCGGGCGGGGGGGAGAGGGCGAGGAGGAGACTCCGCAGCCGAGATGGAGGGTGGGACCAGGGCTGTCCGTGCTGACTCAGAAGCCAGCCTGCACATCTGGCCGTCTTTCTCGTTGTACCCGTTAGCACTCGTCGTGTGCTGCTGCCGCGGGGCTCCGGTGTCCCCCAGCTGCACCCTGGGCGTTCGGAGCCCTGAGCTGAGCCCACCGCGGGATGAAGGAAGGCAGCCCGCTGCATCCCGGATAGGCAGCAGCTGCGCTCTGCTGCCTGCTAAAGCAGGGTACCCACTGCAGGGCGCATCTGGGCAGGAGGCACGGCAGGAGCACCAGGTTCAGCTTGGGAAGTGCCTTCCTCCTCTGCTCTTGGGGCTTTCTGCCCTTTCTCCCAAAGGGTCGAGGTGAGACCCCCTGTGCACAGAGGGAAAGTGATCCCCAGCTGCACCCTGCCCATGGGGGCTGAAGCTGGTACCCCAACCATTTGGGGTACCTACAGTCCTCCTGCTGGCCTTGAGTGCCCAGTGGGAGCCATGAGGATCCACAATAGCACTGGGACCCGCAGCCCTCACAGACAGCCTGCACTTCATGTCAGGCTCTAGGGGCGAGCCCCACACTGCTCAGCCTGGCCCTGTCGTGTGCTGAAGTCAGAGCTTTCACCTGCTGGAACAGGTGCTGCCCAAACCTCATCACAGGGCAGCATTCACTGCCCCCTGGGAGAGAAGGGAAACATTGGGGCTGTTCCTGCTACAGCCTTAGCCTGCTCCGAAGAACACTTGCACCCTTTCATGGTGTGGGAGGGGGCAAATGGATGTGTATCCAGGCCAAGGGGTACTTTGCTGGGAAAGAAATCCAGAGAGGAGTAATCTGAGCACATGGCAGCAGGATAGCACCGTTAAGGAGTCGACAGCATGAACCCAGCCAACACCAATGACCTGTGTGCAAACAAGTTACAAAAGGCAGCATTTGCTCTCCTGCTTACACAGTGTTGTGCTTCTGCACCTGCACAGCCATTCCAGAGGAGCTCCTGCACTCACTGGAGGTGACTGCTCAGCTTCCTTGCTAGTTTGCTCAGGACAATCCTACTGCTCGTTCTCCAGCACTTGCAGATGTGCTCTGGGATCCTGGCCTTTCCCTGGGAGTCATCATACCCAGACCCAGAGGCTTCTCCTCAAACATCACCCAGCCCCTTCCCTCTTCTCTCCCATTTCCCATCCTACCACTGTGCCTCTCCAGCTCTCTGCACAACCATTCTGGGAACATCATTCTGCAAGTGGTCTGGGGAAAGTGTGGTGGGAAGAAGGCTCAAGCTGGGATCTTCAGAGAACATGTAGAAAGACAAAAGCTGTAGTACCACTGAGTAGGAGTCCTGTCAGTGGAAGAGCATGTCTGCAAGCAGCTGAGGAAGATGCAGTCAGTAATGGTTCTTTGGGTGAGCATCATCAGAAGTCAGAGAAGTTTCTTCTTTGCTCAGCTGCTTTGCTCCTTATGCTTTGCTGGGAGCAGTGGAGGAGCTGAGTTCTCCGCCCTGCAGTAGATGAGGACACCTCAGCCATCTCAAGTCTGGCCCAGCCATGCCAGTGAATCTTGGTGGTGGTGCCACAGCTGGTGCATGGTACAGATGGACTGTGCATGGGTCTGCACAGCTGCAGTCCATAAGGCATCCCAAACATGTCCCCTCTGCTGCCTGACCCAGCCAGGGGCTTGGACTTTCACCCAGCTTCAAAAGCCTTTGAGCTTATTGCCTTTTCCAGGTCTACTAAAGCAGGACTAGTGGCCGGTAAGGTTCCCAAGGCACCAAACAGTGGTTTCCTTGGAGAAGTCCAAGCTGGCTTGTGTGAGTCCAGCCGGTGGCCAGGCTAGCAGCCTTTGCCCACAGGAGAAGCAGCCCTCAGAGCAGGATGGCAGTGGTAGCACAGGCACAGAGCCCTGGGAGTGCAAAGCTGCCCTGCCAGCATTACCCAGTGGGCACAGAGCCACATGAGGACACCAGGAAGGGTCTCACATTCTTTCACCTCCTCGAAGAAAGGGTTGGGGGAAAGGCCAGCCCCAGCCATGCAGCACCTCCCAATCACCTTGGCACCATTATGTGAGCAGCAGCGTTACAGCTTTCCCTTGCTGCCAGGGGAGGACCTGCACCGCTGCCTCTGCTGACCTGAGGCGAACTCCTCCGTATGCTGTGTGCCAGCACTGGCAGGGTGGGTTCCTGTTTCTTCGTTCCAGCATTCTTCCCTTCCAGCAAGGGTACTCACACCTGGGCACAGAGCTCTGAGAGCACTTCTTCCTTCACTAGATGCTCAGGGGTCCCAGCAGCCCATGCTCATGCCCATTGGTGAGCATCCTTACCCATGGCTCCCCAGACTGCCCCATAGGCTGGGGGCTGGCAGTGGCAGGGTTCCATCCACCCCACCCAGGGTACCCCCACCACCACTGTGCAGACCCCATGTGTGTCAGCATGGCCTCATAGGCAAAAAAGCAGCCCCACGCCCAGGCTGGCTTGGGGCGGGTTAAAATTTTCCCTGTTACCTCACACTGGCCTCTGGTCCTATGGAAAAACAAACCATCTGGTAATCATATTTCTCTTCTGGCTGTCTGAGCCTGCGGGAATGCTTGGCTGGCTTTCGTCAGAGAGAAGAGCAAAAGGGAAGGCGTTGGATGCAGCGTGGGAGCTGGAAGAAAAGGCATGGCTCACTTGGACCCTCTGCCACCCATGTGCCGCCAGGCACAGCTACACGCTGTCACCCCTGTGGTGGGACCCTGCAGGGCAGCTTCTCCAGGGCTGGATCTGCTGTCAGGCCATACCTCATCCCAGCTCTGGTCCCTTCACCCACCAAGGCACAGACCCACTTGCCGAGCAGGCTCATTGTTGTGGGGAGGGGATGTGAAGCTCTTGAGCCACTGCAACACCATCCTCTGACCTCCACGACATGCCAGCCCGGGTTTGCTTTGTCACAGCCTGGTTCTGAGCTCTCTCAGGGAGCCAAAAGCCCATCCCTGCTTTCCTTGCTGCCTGATCTCTGAAGTATGGTTTCATTTTCCTTTTCCTCTGCACCAGCAGCAAGCTCCAGGATGCATGGGGCTCTTGCTTTTTCGCACACTCTCCAGTCGTTCCCCCTGTGCTAGCGTCAAGATGCAGTTCTGCACAAAGCCAACCTGACCCATGCCATGCTGCTGCAGTGATGCTGTGCCCCAGCCCAGGTGTTCCTGTCCCTGTCCCCAGGTTCCCTGCATGTCTATTACCAAGTGTTCCTGCTCCCATTTTTTCAGCACGTGCCCTTTGAACTCGCTATTTGCAATCACTCCGGTGGCCATCCCAGCTGACTAGGTGCAAGCCTAGCATGCAGCCCAGCTCTCCTTCCAGTAGGGCCAACTCCAGCCTGCAGCCTTTTCCTAGAAGCATGAAACAAGCCAGCTACCCTTACTGGCAGGGACAGATTCCCAGCTCAGTGCCAAGCGTCCTCAGCTCTTCTGTGGACAGTGAAGAGCAGATATACAACACCCAGCCATCTTGCTGTTCCCCAATCTGCTTCCCTGGCTCCACAGTGCTGAACAGAAGTGGCTGTCCCCAAAAGGATGAGTGGCTGCGGCCCAGAGCAGAGCAAGTTACAGAGGAGGCAGTGCAGGGGCCACCAGCATACACTGCAGATGGGGAAATCCCAATGGGTCATAATGATAAGCAAAGATAAGCATCTTTGCTATCTTTTTTTTTTAATTCTTCTAATTTTTGAAGAGGAAAAGTTAAGCTGGTTGTTTCAAATCCCCAAACCCTCTCGCTCCTGTCAGCCCTCCTGGAGCAGCAGTATGCAGCTGGGGCTGCCCATTGTCCCTGTGGGTCGTGGCTGCCTTGCAGCTGCCTGTGGAAACTCAGAAACTTGTGATGGTGCCAGGCATGAAGCATGGAGGCATGGAGCTGCTCCTGGCACAGCATCACCAGTCCTGGTGAGTGTTGGCTCTGCCATGCTGGCTTTGAGTAGTGTTATGTGGAGATAGGAGTGGCACTTGATCCTTATGGGTGCCTCCCAACTCAGGATATTCTATGGTTCTGTGTCACCTCATTCGAAATAAAGAGGGCTGTGAAGTAGAGCAAGTGTGGAGTGATGTTTTTCTCGCCGAATTCCAAATCATTTGTTTTGAGTTAGGGCTGGTGGTGGGCAGCTGGAGCACGGGGATGCTGTGAGGTTTGGATGCCAGGAGGGATGGGAATGGGCACTCTGTGATGCTGGTGGAGTGACCGAGCTCCATGCTGCAAGCTGGCAGCTCCATTTGGGCCGGCACTGTGTGTCATGGGGCTGCCCCACAGAAAATGGGGTGAATGCAGTTTGGGCTGGCATGGAAGATGGGGCACAAGAAAATGTTGTTCACTTTCCTTCACTTTCCTTCACTTTCCAATCAGGACAAGGTGTAGATGGCCTCTCCTGGCTCTCCTGCCTGTATGTCAGGGGACAGCAGGGCACAGAGCCCCATTTCTGCTCCCCATAGGGTAGCATTCCCCTCTCCAAGGGGCACAGGGTCGGCAGGCAGCACGGCGGGGAGCGGCAGCTCTCTGGCAGTGTTTCTCCAATGAGAAACGAAACGATTTGGGCGAAAGGCATGCCCCGAAATAACACTGGGGCTGCTCCAAGCTGCTGGAGCGTGGCGTGGGGCAGCCGGTCTGAGAGCTGCCATTGTGCGGGGCCGGATGGGCAGCACGCACCCACCCCAACAGCCCGGCCCCGGCGGTGACTCACATTTGCTATAAACACGTCTCCCGGCGGGTAATGAATCCTGGCCTTTGCTGCTTTTTGGGAGGGCTCTGGGTTTGCTTCAGGGTTCTCCCCCCGCCCCGCTCCCCTTCCCCTCCTGGAAGCCCGGCTGCTGCGCGTGATTGTTTCCCGATGCTGAGCACAGCCAGCGCACTGAGCAGCTTTTTCCAGCTGATGCGTGGGCTGCGTGGGATGAGCTTTGCTTTAACCCTTCCAGGGGCTGCGGGGACTCCTGCTGCCCCACGGCGTTCCCTCGGTAAGCAACCAGCCGGGACCACAATCAGCGAGAGCTTTATTGCATTTGCACATAAAAGCCACAGAATACATTATAAAGCAGAAGGAGGCCAAGGGGTGGAGAGGTGAGGCTGATGGCAGAAGCAGGTAGCGCCGGGGCACCGTGGGCACCGTGGGTGCGAGCTGCTGCAGCTGGTCACGCAGGGAAGGTCCTCCCGTGGGGCTCTGGATCTGGAAAGCTAGAGGCCAACCAAAGGAGATGGTCAGGCCCAGGCTGGCATCTACTTCTCCTCCTCCTCCTCCCAGAAACACCCCACAAGTGCTGCACGGTCCCAGGGCCCCGCAGGTTGTCCCAATGTCCCGAGCACTGTGCTGACATCACCCACCTGTGCTCAGCACCAGGGAGCACTAGCACACACCTCTCTGCACCGCCATGCCTGCTGGGGCTGCTCTCCCCTGGTTTCAGAACCTACCATCCATGTACCCTGCCCACCCCTACCGATGGAAGTGGGGCACTGTCCCCATGTAGAGCACCTCCCTGCTGCCCACATCCCGTCCTTTGCATCGTTTTCACATTTTGTTTGTGTTGGTAAATGGTGAGCAGAGGCACACGGGGATGGGTTTTGTGTTTGGTGTGGCACAGCCTGCCCTGCTCTGGTTGTGCTTGGAGATGTGCTGCGCCATCCTGCACACCTTGAGATCATAGCACTTCACACAGGTATAGAAATCTACTCAAGGCAAGAGAAGCAGCAGCATTTGTGTGTAACTGGAAACTGGTTTTAAGCAGGGTCTTCAGTTTCTCAGGGCTCTAAGTGCTGCCTTTTTAACTGCCTTTTTACAGCACAGCACTCCCACGTGGGAGGCTCTGTGCTGAGCTGCACATGCAGACATCCCCAGGACACAGCACTGCCTACAGCAGGAACCAGCAACTGGCTGGCTGCTCCTTATCCCCCCCAGAACAATTCTTCCCAGAAGGACCACTCCAAACAACCCACTGAGGGAAAAATTTGGGGCATACTCCTCTTGGAG
Organism: Lagopus muta; assembly: GCF_023343835.1. Classification (NCBI taxonomy): domain Eukaryota; kingdom Metazoa; phylum Chordata; class Aves; order Galliformes; family Phasianidae; genus Lagopus; species Lagopus muta. The sequence continues at coordinate 36,007,119 of NC_064440.1, read as the reverse complement.
CTGCCCCATTTCCCTTTGCCTGAGAAAATCCTGCTGGATTGCCATGCTAGATTGATGCCAGCAGTGGCTGCAACCCTGGGTTCAGGGTGATGCTGCTCCAGCCTCCCAGCCCAGCTCTCTGTACCGTGATGGCTGCACCACCCCAGGGCACCCCAGGGCTCATTGAGAGGGGCAGAATGCAACCAGGCTCCAGAACCAAGCAGCATAAATCCCCTTTCCCGGTTCTGGCCTGCTCTCTGCTGCAGATACACATGCATTCAGACAAAGGACCGCTTCCAGAAGCAAACATTGCTGCTGAGACGCTGCTTGCAGGGAGGCAGAATGCAGCGCTCGGGGAGCATTTCAGGCACGCACAGCCCAGCGTTCCCTTCCGAAATCAAAGCAGCTCCTTATAGAAGCAGCATGCGCCTTGGTACATCAGTAGCAGGCTGAGGCTGGGCACAGGGCACGGCTCACCCCGTGTCACCCAGCTGGGTGTGCTCCCTGCGTGCGGATCAGGCGCCAGTGCGTGTTCTGGGAAGGGGCATCCCTGCTCTGAGCCACACGAACATGGCTGTGGGAATCCAGAGCCGCTCCGGTTCCACGCTTGGCGAGTTTTAGTCTGCGGGATGCTTTCAGGGTGATTCGGCACCGCTTGTTCCTCGTCGCGGGGCTGGGGCGGGGGAGGCGCACATCTGGCACTGGAGGAGCCACACATCTGGTACATTCAGTACTTCCTCAAAGTCACTGCCACGTTACCCTTTGGATGGAGGCCTGGGGCTCCGTGCACAGCACGGTGGATTAAGATCCACAGCTGCATTTTTTTTTTTTTTTCTTTTCTTTCTTTCTTTTTTTTTTTCGTAGCAAAAATAACCCTCTCAGCAGATCTTTGCAACTGAAAATGGGAGCAGGGAAATTGGACTCAGACCCTGACCTTCCTGCACGTCCTTCCATTTGAGCTCTGTGCCAGCGCCAGCTGCCACTGGAGGGGTCTGGGGCCACTGGGGACCTTCTCTGGAAAACGTCCTTCTGTTGCAAAACGCCAGGCCAGCGAGATCAAATCTGCTTTGTCAGGCCAGCTGCAGCCTGAGGCTGTGTGCTGGGAGCCTCTTCCCTTGGTGCAAGTGGTGTAAGAAGAGCATGTGTTAGGACCTGAGGCCAGCAGACCCAGAGCTGGTGCCAGCCTGGCCACACATGTGCCCCAACAGACCAGGGTCTGGAAGGTCCCAGTGTTGGTGGGACCAATCCTGCACTGGGACATGGTGCTGGTCTCCTGCTGGGCAGCTGCACTGATTGCCACTGCAGGAAACACCTCTGGCCATCAACACACGCTTCTCATGTGTCCTTCCCCATAGCATAGCATGAGGAGCCAACATCCCCAGGTGGGAAGGGGCTGGGAGCATGCACACAGAATCACAGAACCACAGAACCACAGACTGGCTTGGAAAAGACACTGAAACCCATCCAGCCCCAACCCCTGCCATGGGCAGGGACACTTCCCAGAGTTGGCTGCCCAAAGCCCCATCCAACCTGGCCCTGAGCACTGTGAAGGATGGGGCATCCACAGCTTCTCTGAGCAGCTGTGACAGGGCCTCACCAACCTCACAGGGAGCATTTTCTAATATCCAATATAAGCCTATCATTTTTTTTAGTGTGATATCATTACCCTTTGAAACATCAAAATATTGTCCATATCTTGGGTTTTTACAAACGCTGTGCTTTTCCATTAGGGTACAAAAATATTACAGTCCATGGAATGGATGGATGGACGAATTGATGGATGGGTGGATGGATGGATGGATCGGTAGATGGGTGGGTGAATGAATAGGGGGTGGATGGACGGATGGATGGATGCTCGGACGGACGGACGTGTGCTTGAGTGGAGGAAGGGTCACACAATGCGCATCGTTCAGAGGCCGGGTCAAGCCGTGCGATTGGAGTGGGGTTCGCGGGGCAAGAGGGACATCTAGTGACTGCGGGAGCAAAGCGAGAACAAGGGCTCGTCCTTTCCGCTGGAAACCCTGCCTCTGAGGGGAAAATTACCCTTTCCATAAGCCATAAGCTTGAAATTAGCATAATTAAAAGTGACTAGCAGCAATACAAGAAAAAAAAAAGCAACATCTGAATTACAATTAAATGAGAATAATTTCAATTTAAAGAGCCTCTCCAGTGAAAGTCACTTTCCCTCAGGGGAAACGATCTACTCTTTCAACTCTGTTTATGCACTTTTTTTGCAAAAAAAAAACCTTTTGCAAATGAAATCTAGAAAAATGCACACAGCAATACTCCCAGCACAATTTTGGGAGCATGGCTTGGGGTGGATATGAGCCATCATAGGGGCTGAATTTGGTCTGCAGCCCCACCGCACTCCGGGGTTTGGAGCAGGATGAGGCACTGCACCAATTCCTTCCTGCCAAAATCCCAGTTTCCCACAAAATAATACATTCCCAAAGAGTTTCACTGAGCCAGATGCTTCCAAAAATGTTGAATCATTCTGTCTGGATAAAGCGCATCGCTTTGAGAGAGGCGAGCGGTGCATTAAAGCTCTTCTGTTAATTAACTGTGACATTCATATCGTCCTGAGTGTTCACTTCGGTATTAAAGATGTGCATATGTTTCTCCCACTGACGTGGCTGTGGGTGCAACACTCTGATGGGTGTTCTCTGCAGCACTCTGAGTTCCTATTAAATGTAGAACTGGGACATCTCACAAGTAAAGTGAAACACTGCGACTTCCTCCAAAGAAAACAGACAATCTTCATGCCATCTTCATTTGAGTTGCACCAAGGAAGAGTTTAATGCATTCCTTATGATTCCATTGCTATCATTGCTGTCATCAGCATATTCCCAGCAGATACTGCAACTGTTGTTTAATCAGCTTTTTCTCCAGGCCTTGCTCAAGCCCAGATAACAATGGACAAGCAGCTAGATTCCCATTAAAATTAGTTTTTTTGATTTGTTGTTGCTGTTTCTCTTTGCAAAACAACCCGGCGAGGGCTCAGCTCCATTGCCATACTCGCTGAAGCCTGAATGCATAGGAGAATAGGCTGTGCCCCTCTCCCTTGAGGATGGGTCCCCGAGCAGCAGAACAAGCTTTGAAGGACCCCAGCCTGGATTTGTTATTTTCTGTACTCCCAGTTTCTGAGAAATCCCCAGCTTCATTAGCAAGAGCACAGCATTTCCCAGCCACAGCTTCTCTGACAGCTTTCTCTGTTGTAGGTCATCTTCAGATAGCTAAAACAAAACAGCAGCCTGTATCAAAGCAAAAAGCAGAATTCTGATGGAACTGGAGGATCAGGACTCCTGGCGGGGATGGTCCAGGCAGAGGATGTCACCATGGGTTCACGTGGGGTTGAGTGCGGATCCAGAACAGCCTCGGTCTGCAGGAACCATTGGTCCCTGGGCAAAGCAACTGTCCTTGAGGACAGCACCTTAATGACAGCACTGACTGCAGCTCTGGCATCTGCGCAGACACAGAGGCTCCATCTGACCCCATCAGCTGTGCCCAAAGCGCCCGCGTCCTCCTGTCCAGGAGCATCTGCCATGCTGCTGCCCGTGCCCCCCGCCCTGCCCAGGGGAGGCTCTGCAGGATGGAGAGAGGGACAAGGCATCCAGCCCCGGGGATTGCCAGGAGGAGCAATATATTTCCCATGTGTCACAGTGCAGAAATGTATTGCAGTGGTTGCAATGTGGGGGAAATGGGTGACACATATTTTACACAGGAGGAGATCGACTGATGGAAAATATATTTGTTTCCACTTTCGAGTGGCAATAGAGAGATGTAAAGCCTGGAAGCAGAAGGCAGGGGAAGGGCTTGGGACACAGACACAGTGGATCTGTTCAGACAAGAGGGTGGTGAGATACTTGTTTTCCTACCATTACCATAACCGTAATCATAACCACGAGCATAACCGTAAGGATAGGCATAATTTGGTTTGGAAAACCAAACACTGTGCAAGCCAAGTACCCTCCCTGGTAAAAAAGAAAGCCTAGGATCGCTCAGGAAGTGCATCACCCACTTTTCATAAACGAAATAATCATAACGGATAGGTTTTGCACACCCCCCCCACCTTCCCTCTGAGCTGCTGGATGGAGAAGGATGCAGAGGGAAGGATGGCACTGGGAACGGTGGGGTGGCCCAGGAGAAGAACAGTCAAAGCCTGTTGGTAGCAGAGCTGCACAGACATTTATTGAACACAAACACTGACAAACACGGCTGGCTCACAGATCTTCCTGAGCTATTGTCCAAAGGTTGCTTGTGGGGATTGTCAAAGAGTGCTTTCATTTGCCCCTGGGGGTGTGAATCCTGTACAGCTGAATTCTTCCTGCATCCAGTTGCTCGTTACAAAAAGGGAATTTTGTGTATGTGTGTTTGTGTGTGAGAGAGAGTGAGATTCCCTTCCTCGAGTATTAAAAATGGCTTGTCTGGACCCTGCCATGTTGCAAAGAGAGACATCTGTGCGTGAACCCATGCATGCACGTAGGCTTGGCTCCCACACATTCTGCTTCCAAAACAACACAGGGGTGAAAAACTACACCTTATCCTTGGGGAAGGGGCATGAGGCAGCAAGGGGAGGTCAGGGGGTGAAGCAAATGCAGGGGGAGCACTGGGGAGACCAGGGGAGGGCAGCGAGCACAGCTCTGGATGGTGTCACGGGGCCATAGGCTACAGCAACAACAGCCAACGTCAACGCAAACATTTCAGTAGCTACACTAGACTGACACTGGAGACCCGGCGTCTTCTTGAGTCACACCAGTGAAACCCCCTCTCCCTGACCCCCCTGGAAAGAAGATGAAGTAATTACACCATACGCTGAAAACAAGGACCATAACCAAAGAGTTCAGGAGCGATCTCAGGAGCACAGTAAGGAGGTCATAAAGAAACGTTCCAGTGGGTGCTTATGCGTGTGTATTTATATATATATATATCTGTTAGTAAAGAAAAGAGTATCTGTGGAGGTAAGGGGAAGACGGTAAATGTATAGGTTGTACAGGCTGGGTGGAGTGCCCTTGGCTGGAGAGGGTCGGGTGGTGCGGAGTGGAGGATGGTGGGTGGAAATTAGAGTGCGCCCATTCCAGTGACCTCAGACGTCAGCCTAGAATAGACAGGGGCAGAGAGAGGGGCGGGGGAGACAAAAACAAGCGCTTAATCAACGGAGTAGAAAAGAAAACACAGATCCTGTGGGGCAGCACTGTCTCTCCTGCTTACGGCCCACGGGATGCCTGTGAGGCGCCCGCGGGCTCAGCGTGGTGCAGATAAATCCACTCTCTCCAATCACCCTGTCCCTACCCTGAACTAGAGGGTCAGCGATAATTCTCTCCCACTGCTTGGTGTCTCAATGGATTTCTCAGGTGGTGCTCAGGAGGTTCACAGACTGTGGAGATGTCACAGCTTATGGCAGAAGGTCACCAGTCTTACGTCTGGTGGCCCGAGCACATGGAGCGCTATGGACAGTTCAGGATGCTCAAGCACAGATGCTGAAGACCCTCACTGAATGCCCCTAGCAGAGGTGCCGTGCACAAAAGGTGCTGGCAGGAGATGTCCCAGCACATGGCTTCTACCAAAATCCTTCCTACCAGGTGTAAGCATCAGTCCCAGTGTCCTTGTCCCATTGGCATGTCACCTACAACTCCCTTGGTGCCTTCATTTGCTCTGCCTTTACAAACTGAGGGAGAGGCCAAGCTGTGTCCCATCTTTCCCCTCAACCAGGTCACCCTCCATCTCTGCTTTTGCCATGGCATGAGCCGTGGCTTGGACAGCCCTTTCCAATGACAGAGCCGCTCTGTTTTCTTTTCTCTCCTTCTTCAGGAGGCGGTGGGGAGGTGTCGTGGGGCTGGGCAGCGGGGAGGAAGGGGTGACGGAGCCTGCTGCAGGTCGGGGCAGAGGTGGGGTGGGTGCAAGGAGGGGTACAGCCTGCGCACACCTTGCCAGCACTCCCCTGCCCTCACCCCTTCTTCTTGCCAGCAACAGCATGAACAGATGGACAGACGGATGGATGGCCTTGAGAGACAGCACGAAGCCAGCCAGATGCCCCCCTGCTCATGGGCCGCTTGCCCACCTGGCCCACCCAGCTGCCCCGATGGCTCCGTGGCCGGCAGCCCCGCACGCAGCCCAACTTGCAGCATCCCCGGCCCTGCCATGCTGCACTGCCGGGAGATGGAAAGGAAGCGATCAGGCCATTCCCATGTCTGCTGTTTATTCGACTGCTTGGTTGACTTCATTCGATGGAGGAAAGCATTGGTGGAGGCCTGGAAGCGCGTGGGAGAGGCTCCGAGGAGGTAGCGAGAGAGGGCTGGTTTCACAGCAAGGTCCCAAAATACGCCTTCCCGCCACCAGACCAGATCCGTCTCCGTGCCCTGCCCCAGCGCTACCTCCTCGGCGGGGGAAGACGGCGATTTTGCCCTGCTATGAGCAAAACCCTCCTGGAGTGAGGGTGGCAGCCGTCCCGCCACCGGGTCTCACCTGGCGTTGATGAGGTACTGAGCGAGGCTGATGTTGGCGGGGGTTCCTGTGATGGTGATTTGGCGCTCCGATGACCCTTCCGTAGCGTTGGCGATTTTGATCTGTGCTCCAGACATCTGCCGAATTTCATTGATTTTGGTCCCTTGGCGTCCGATTATGCAGCCTATTAGCTAGAAAGAAAGCGCGGGGGGATGGCGTGAAGAAGCGCAGCTTGAGGACGCGAGCACGACCGCGCGGCCGGAACCTTCCTTGCCCTGCCTGGAGACACCGTGACCTCAGTGCTCACGAAACGAGGAGACCCAACCTGAACATGGGCACAGGGCTCTTAGGATCAGCCCGGCCCCAGGCGTCCCCCAGCCACTCGCTGCTAGCATCGCTCACTCATCCTGACCTCTGCACTCTTGGCATCTCCCTCACTGCCCTAGAAAGATGCTGCAGGTCAGAAGAATTCTATTGGAAAATGTCTTCCATGCTCTTTCAAAATTAATTAGTTTTCCTTAGAGCCATAAAGAAGCGTGAATTTTCTCAGTGGTCCCTGAGGGTGTCTTCATCCTTGCTCTCAAGTATTTGTGCACCAAACCAGGGGTCCCTCAGGCACCACCATAGCTGGGTAAGGCACATGAAGATGTGCAGCTTTTCCAACACAGGCACGAGGTGTTGCTGAGCGTCACTGAATCACAGAACTTCCTGAGTTAGAAGGGACTTACAAGGATCATTGAGTCCAACTCCTGACTCCACACAGCACCACCCAGAAATCAGACCATACGTCTGAGAGCGTTGTTCAGATGCTTCTTGAAGTCCCGCAAGTTCGGTATCACGATCACTTCTCTGGGGAGCTTGTTCCATGCCTTATCACCCTCCAGTGAAGAACCTTCTCCTGATATCCAACCCATCCCGTCTGGCCATCAGCATTTGAATGCCCTTCCACGGTTATACACAGGAAATCTGTGGGATGTTCTCATCAGCTGCTGGACTTTTGTCACTGGCTGTACAAAGGGAGACAATCACTGCTCCAAAGGCTTGCTGGTCCTGCTGTCAGATGTTCTGAGTGGATGACTTCACTGCAGCTCTCTCACCAAGGACTCAGAGCTTCCAGCAAAGAAGAGGGTTAGGAAGAGCACAGAAATGACCTGCAGTTTTCCTGAGTGATGATGCTGTCATGCACCATGCTGTTCCAAAAGATTTCCTTCTGCAAGTCCTAAAGAAAGCTTCATTGTCAGCCCATGGTGACGGGTTCTTAGCTCCCCAAAGCAAGAGCTATCTCCAGCCATGTCCTTCTCATCACTGCCTGGAGCGAAGGCTAAGGGATCTGAACACACACCCATCACAGAACTGGAAAGATCTGCTGTTTCCATGGCTGCTGTGTGATATTCAGCCCAACAGCCACCCATCCAGGTCTTCAGAAATAGCTCAGAGAGCCTCGAGGTGCTTCAGCAAACAGACATACGTGCAGCTGTGAACCTGCTGGAGGACCGTGCAGAGCCAGACCTCCAGCCAGACGTTCAGAGAGACTTCCAGCAGAATCTAAGCTTCTCTTGCACAGTGTTCAAGCTTCTGACAGTCATGGGAGTGACAAGCTGGATTTCATCCCAAGATTCCCTCAAACTCTCCTTTCTCTGCAGCGCAACCGTGGTCTGCTCTGCACTGCACAAACCTGCCAGTGGGTGCTTCGCTCTGAGACAGACAAGACTGTTCTCTTTTTCCAGGGAAGGTAACAGCAGGAATTTCAGAGCCATCAAAGCAACAGGAGGCACTTCCAGCAGATGGGAAGGAGATGCAGGCTGTAACACCAACACCCCACAGCTCTGATGCTACCCAGGCTTTTAGCAAGTGCTCCCAGTGGTCCTGCGTCCCGTGGCAGGTTGCTCCATGTGCTAAAAGGAAGGAAAGGCCCCTTTTCAGGGGTCACCCAATACTACCAATACTGCCAGCACTGGGCTCCCCCAGGCTTCCTCACTAGGATGACAAAAGCCTGTTAAACAGGAAGAAGAAAAGCAAACAGCCTCCAGACCCCATCCAGAAACCTCTGAGAATGATGGACTGGTAGGTGATGGTGATGGGGACCAAATCACGACATCATTTCTCCACTTTCCACTGAGCACAAGCTGGTTTTCATTCCATGGCAACTAGTCCAGAAGCAAGCGAGACCACGGGTCCAGGTGCTGCCTGCCTGGACTCTCCATCTCACCTCCTCCCATCTGAGCATCCCAAGCAGCCTCTTTGCATCTCTCTGGGAACTCCGCAACTCCAACCTCCTTCTGACTGACATCTGAGCACAATAACCACTTCACCACAGTGCCTCCACCTGTAAGACCCGAACACTGACTGCTGCCAGTACCCAAACACAACGCACCGTCTTTCAGAAGGACAGGTCTGAAACTTCTCAGATCTGCCAGCGGTATATTAATAATTACACTGGGGCTTGAGAGCTCCCTGCCCTTCCCCATGCTGTCAGCTGGGCCTTTTTCGTGAGCACTAAGTTCACTTGGGAAGGAAAAATGGAGCACGGAGGAGGATTCTCCCTAGGAAAGCTACCAACAGAGGAGAGCCCAGGAGGTGCTCCATGACCCCAGACAACCAGACTGCGGAGCTGTGCACAAGGTATGAGTGAAGACAGTGAAGGGGCATCTCTAAACGCATGTAACAAGGCTGTACATCTGCAATTTACATATATATGTATATATATACATATATATATGTGGACATACACACACACACACAGGTGGAGGAAGCGCCACGGTACTTACATCATTGGGAATGGTGAGTTCATGAGTACTGGCCGGGGGACTGGCATCCAGACCTGGGCATATGCAAGGGAAAATGGTTACAGCTCGCAGCAGCAGTGCAGCGGGTCGCCAGTACTTCCCCGCAGCAGTCGACATTGCAAAGGCTGCGTCCTGCTCAGGGGCTGGGAGAGGCAGGGGATCACACACTCCGGTACAAGGAGGAGGAAGACGGTTCTACCTGCCTCATCTGAGCGCGGTGCCACCTTCTCCTGTGCTGCTCGACCCTTTGTCCCCCAGTAGGACTGGCTCCAAGAAGGCGTGCATAGCACAGGGCTGCAGTATCACTGCAGAGGAGCCCTCATAGGTGGGATAAGCCCCTTCCCATGCAACGCTTCTCTGCACAGCAACAGAAAAACCAAGCCCTGAAGGAGGGCTGTCCATGTGCCCTCCAGCCCTCCCTGAGCTCAGCTCACTTAGGAAAGCAGCTCAGCAGACAAAGTGCTGAATTGCAGATGTAAACGCTGCCTGGAGTCAAGGTTGATGGACCCTACCAGGGAAAGGCAAACAGCACATAGATGGAGAGCCTGCTTCCCTGCAAAACTACATGGAAACGTGCTGCCTGCAGCAAGGAGTGAGCACAGCACAGTGCTCCCTCCCAGCTTCTCTTGAGACAGGACAGATGCTCACCTTTGCAGTAGCAAAGGGAGCCAGGAGAGCAACCTGTGTGTGCAGCTGCATGGGTCTTGCAGCCAGGTGGGAGCCTGCATTTCTCACAGGTCAATCACCTCATTGCTGGTGTAGGGACATACTAATCCATGGGACAGAAGCTGGCTGGTAGCTAGTAGGGAGTTGCAGTCATTTATGCAACATATAAACAACCAGGGAAGGCTTTTAACACAGTGCACAAGAGTCCAAAAGGCTGCAAGGCCTGCATCACAGCAAAGAGCAGGATTAAGGGGGTTGGAGAAAAAGAGCAGCAGAAGACTGGCACTGCCACACTGCTGTGACACAACGCAGCAGCAGCACTGAAGCCCTGGTCACGAAAACCAGAGGGGCATCTGCATGGCAATGCGTCACTGCCTTGAGAGCATTGAGCACCTACTGCGAGCCATGACTGCGTTTTCCTGGTCTGCACTTCCCTCTGTGCCACAGAAGAAGGGCTCCCATCTGTCTGCCTGGCAGCAGTAGCCTCAGTGTTGAACCCACACCTGTCTGGGCATGGCACCGTCACAGCAAGGTGTCCATGAAGAGCCACGGCCACGTCCCTTGGACCACTGAGAGCAGGAGCAGGGCGGACGGGTCCACGGATGCTAAATGCCCTTCATGCATGTGCTTCTCTTCCCACATGCCATCCCAGCCTTCCACATTCTCTCCCAGATGGGTTTTGGGGCATTGCATCACCCTCTGCGTCATGACAGCTGTTGTTACAGCCTGGAGATTACTTATTTTGGCACACAGGCTCCTTCCCCTCTGATACACACATGCAGTCACCATGGATGCAACACAAGGAGACACAGAATCAGAGAATTGTAGGCTGGGTTGGAAGGGACCTTAAAGCCCACCCAGCTCCAAACCCTTGCCATGGTCAGGGACATCTTGTTTCATAGAATCACAAAACCACAGGATATCACGAGTCAGAAGGGACCCACAAGGATAACTGAGCCCAACTCCTGTCTCCTGGTTGAGGAGTCCAACATCCTCCCATAGAGCAGGCTGCCAAAAGGCCCATCCAGCCTGGTCTTGAACATCTCCAGGAATGGGCCGCCCCTAAGGCTTGGCTAGGGCAGGATCAGCGCCACAGGCAACGGCAAAGGGCAAAGAAGGGTGTGTGGAGGACAAGGATTCGTGGAGCAATATTACGACATTTATTTTTGCTACCACCTGGTTGGGTCTCTTTCCATGGTCTGTGTTTGGGTGATGTTCCCAGATGCTTTCAAGGCAGGCAGGAAGCGTGCCCCAAGTCCGGGAGGTCTTGGGGTGATTTCCCTGAACAACAGCGGGGTATGAAAGCACATTCAGCGCATGGCCTTGCAACCGCCAGGGACATCTGAAATGGAAATTTCTCCAAGATGGCTGTGATTTGGCTCTTCAGGGTCCGTTAAAAACGCAGCTATCCCTGAGTGACTCGAGAGACAGCTAAAATTTCATGTTATTGCTAATCCCACAAGTATTTTTCTATGCTTTCTAGATGAAGCTTGTGCAAAATTAAACAGAAGAATCACGGTGGTGACACTGGTGTCTTTCCATTAGATAGATGGCCGTTACACACAAACATCAAAAACAGGTAACAAACTGCAGGTACTTCTCTTAGGACATGCTGCACAGAGGGGATGGAGGGCACAATACTGCCCACCAGGAAACATGCTCTCTTCTCCACAAACAAGACAATTTATCCAGGAGCACAACAGTGGCACAGTCCTACTTCAGAAATATATTTCAGCAGCCGCCTACTGATTTCCCTGTAGCTTTGTGTTTTACCTGATGATTGGCCCATCAGATTTTGAGCTTCTTCGGAGGAATGTAAGGGCAGCTTTTCTCCTGAAGAGCAAAGAAGAAACAGATTTAATGCTTTTGCCTTCGAGGAGATAAGCAATGTCACTTCATCTAGGAAGCTCAAAATATGATGAACATACGGACAGAAAAGGCATTTCCATCCAGCATCTCGACCACTGAGCTTTCAGCATTGCCATCCCCTGTGCTCTATCTCTATATCTGCTTCCTAGCTCTCTGTGAAGCCTTTAGCAGCATTTTTGCAGCCCAGGCTGGTGAGCCACACCGGCACCCGGCACCACAGCACCTTCCCATTGCTCTCCCCACTGCTGCCCCAGCCGCATCCCGCAGGGCAGCATCTCTCACTGGTGCTGCAGGATGCAGGGACATCCTGCCCGCTGCAATGGGTGCATGGCAGGGGATGCTGGCTGGGAAGGGTGGTGCTGGAGCTCATCCTTCTGCTCAGAGAGCCAGCAAGGCTGGGAGCAGAGCGGGCATGCATGGTTATCCGCTGCCACATCCCCCAGATTTCTACCTGACCTCTCTGCTAGCCTCTCCCCATGGGTGCTGCAACCTCAGCTTCACTTCTCCTATTTGTTTCTGTTAGATACAGACTCTTTTTTTTGAAAGAGAGAGAAACTCTACAGGTAAGAAGAGAAGGATATCTAGAAAGGGTGTGTGGGTACGTACCAGGGAAAGCGGGGGTGGTCTGTCCAAGGGGAGTAAAGGGGGTTTGCTGCATAGCCAACTGGTGGAGCTTGGTCAACTGCTGAGGGGTAGGAGGGACATTAGAGCTAAGAAGGTTATTGTCATAGAGTACAATAAGTCACACCAGAAAGCAAGAACGAAATTATAACGGAGAAAGAAAACAAACCAAAAGAAACCTAAACCAAAACAAAAAAAAACTAACAAAAAAAAAACTAACAAAAAATTGGAAGCCATGTTGAGACATGGCGAAACCAGCATTAACAGAAGGACTTGGCCTGGGTAAGATGCAATAAAGCCCAAATCTTTTGCAGAACTGCTTGGCCAGGGTCTGAAGTACAATACTAGCTAGAAGCCCATCCTCAGCCCATCAGATAGATGTCCTGGCTTTTTGTCACGAGCACACAGCCCCTGTGTGTGTGATGAGCTGCTAAGGCAACAGCATGGCCTTGTGCAAAGCACCTCCAGCCCCTGCCAAGTCTGCAGCATGCTGCTCACTGCTGGCTGCCAGCAGAAGGGCACCTGCTGATGCGTGGCCCCTCTGGTTGTGACCACCTCCCCAGCACCGGGGAGGAAATGTCTCCATGAGATGGTCAGCCCGTGTGGCTCCTAATGCCACCTGGAACATGGGCACCGTGAGCATGACCCCGTGGCAGCACAGGGGCTTCAGCCGTGGCCAGCAGTAGCTCAGAGCCTCGCACCCCTTGCTGTGATGGGGACCTTTTGGAGCCCCGACAGGAAGCGAGAATTTTGTTGGGAATACATTTTGTGCTCTGTGTCACTGTTCCAAATTAAAACCAAACAAAATGAAGGGGGATGGAGGTGGACGGGTCGGCTTCAGTGGGGAGCAGGAGGGGATCTCCATCACCACCCACACTCCACCACGCTCATTGCTGCTTAACTGAGGAACGATGGTGCTCTCCAAACAATCAGAAATAGTCCTGATGATGGTTCTTAGCAACCCCAGGCAATGCTGAAGCCCTCCAGGAGATGAAGCTCCCATGGGTCTGTGTAGGTTTTGCCAGAGGGAGAAAAACCAGGGCAGGAGCTTGCAATTCAGCTTTGGTGTTTGAAACGCTGTCACGGGTCTGCAGGAAGGGTCTGCTAAACACAGCGACCTGTGTTGCAAGAATGAGGGCAATGCCCCCAAACTATCTTCAGCATGAGTTTCTTTATGGAGCAGTATTTAAAATGACAGATCCTCACAAGAGGGCTGCAGGAGGGGAGTTGGCAAGCACAGCTCTCGCACGCATGGCTTTTTTTCCAGGTCTCAGCAAATCTGCATGGAGCTGGGCAGAGCGCAGCAGCAAGGATCAGACACTGCTTTGCCAGTGCTGATGAAAGCTTAAGTACTTCCAAAGCACTGTGTTTGCTATGCTGCATTTTATTCCTGTCAAACAGAGGGGAATAGTAAGAAGGAAAACACGACTTGCTTCCACGGTTTGCAAAGGAAAACTGGGACAAGAACATGGCGATCTACCCATTGCAACACGCAGCCGTGTTTCTCTTCTGCTCTGGGGAGCTGAAGTGAAAGGCACACGATTCAGAACATTTCTGATCAGCATTACAGCGAGCTCTTCAAAGTACGCACATCCTGGCACCACGTAGACAGCCAAACCATGAAAACTGAGTGATATCCGTGCTCCTCTGCTGCGAGCAGGGGAAGTCACTGCTCCTACAGACACAGCCCAGCCTGCAGAACAAGCACACGACCAGGTTGTCCCCGGTGGGGCCGTGGGCAGCGTGCACTCACAGTGCCTGCTGGCCTGGAGAAGAAGTATAGCAATGACTCAACATCCAACTCGCCCAATGGGCAGGAGAAGCCCTGAGCCACATCAAACCAACAGAGCTGCGCCACAAGAGCAGCGTCTTATAAAAGCATCCCTTCCCTATGCGTCCCCCAGCATACGCAGTGCAGGTCCCACGCCCGCCCTTGGTTGTGTATCAGAATAAGCCATGAGCAGGGGGGATTTCAGCACGAGCAAAACACATTCCCATCCCTCATCACCTGGATGAGGATCCCACGGAAGAGACATGGCCCTGCTTCAAATAGGAAACCAGGCTCTGACAAAGCTCTTGCTGCTCCCATCCCACCCAGACATCTCTGCAAGCCATCAGATGACCGATGCTCTGGGATAAGGGGGAAATAGAAGATAAGTTCCTTTTTTTCCCCTTCCTTTGCTCATTTTGATCATTTTGAGGCACAAAATGTGTGATCTGGTTGGTCTCATCATGAAGGGATAGCACAATTTAGCATCAGGCCAAGTCCTCAGAATTAATAAAGTGTGTGTTCACAGGTTAAAAGGCTACTGAGGTATTACAGAGACTACACGTGGCCAGTTACTTTGAGAATATGCTATTAATATTATTGTCTAATATTAATATTCCGTCATCTAACAGTAGCATGCAGGTGACATAACAGGGTATAAGAAAAACAAGAGTAAAACTCACATCCGGGTGTGGAATGGCGTATTGTCCCTGAATTGTGTAGGCCTGCAAAGGAAAAACAGAGGCTGTTAGAGGAGGCAGAAGGTGGTGAAGCCCTGCCAGCCCTGGGCTTTGCTGGGTTTGGGGCTGCAGGGAGCCCCTCCCAGCCTAGAGAGATCCTTTGGTTCTTCCCAAAGAAGAACACAGCTCTTCAAACGCCCCAGGGCTGTATGAAGAGGAAGGCAAGGCTGCAATGGGCTTCACTGTGCAAAGGTGCTCAGCAGCCAGAGCTCTGTGCAAGGGGTGCACGATGGCATCACCACCACCCTCTGTGCCTAAACGTGCATCCTAATGCAGGCAAGGCCGTGCCGTCCTTTAGGGTGCACAGCTCCCAGCCCGCTCCAAACCTCCCATCCATTTCAGCACTCTGCTGCAGCCATGCAGCGAGGCTGCTGCCACACGTCCCGGGGCTTACAACAGGCAAACCCATGCAGATGTTGGCTAGACAGTTTGCTGTTATTACCATCACCTGTAGTAATCCCTCCTCTTTTGCAAATAACCTGAAGATAAGCACCGCTGTGGGCTGAGAGCCACCAGAGTGCCCAACGTTTTGGATTCAACCAGCTAGCAAGATGCATCTCTCCACATTATTCAGATGATTCTGAAAGAAACGCTCTCAGAGATGGATAGCACTTGATAAAGGGAGAGTAAAGATGGCCAGGAAAAAAAGAAAAAAATGGAACACCTCCTGAACACGTGCTGCATCCTTCACAAATAATGAGGCCTTTAATGCCAGGGAGAGCCTTGCATTTCCCGGCAGCTTGATTCGGCCTTTGGCTTTTGATTTGAGACGCTAATTGGAAGCAGCAAAACGAAAGGCAGGGAGGTGAACTGGAGGGATGCAGACTGAGCCTCTCACTCCAGCCTGGCCCACGAGGAGCTGCCAGGGCTGAGAGGCTCACTGCAGCAGGTGGGGATGAGCTCTGCTGCCCACGGTGCCCACTGCATCCCACAGCATCCCTGCAGCAGGAGCGTGCTGCCCCTTACTCTCCCTTTTGAGAAGTACTGCTTGCCAGGCAGCTGGACCCAAAGCTCCTTTCCAGGATGGTTGCTCAGGCTGCACAAAACCTTTGCCCTGATGCTGGCAATGACCACGAGATGCTAACTCAGCACACTGCTTGAGAGCCTGTGCTTTGGGCTTGCTGTTCTGCTATTTTGTTATGGAGTGGGAGAGCAAGAGACAGCTAGGTGTAGGAAGTGGCACCAGGTAATTCACGTCAGGTTGTGGGCCAACCTGATGGTGCTCTCCAGGCTTTATGCTCATTCCTGCCATGCTTTACAGAAATCAACTGCTCATTAGTTTAACTGAGAGGCACAACTGGGAACACATGCTTCAACGTAGACTTAAGGCACGCGTTGCATACATGGCTATTCTGCACACAGAAGTCTGCTGTCGCCTCTAAGAGCTGCCAGAAGTTGCTGCAAGCCTTTATTTAGCCTGATTTACCACGGCATGACATGACATAGGCTGTCTCATGGATACAGGTGAGGCTTATTCCGGCAGCAGGAGTTCCCTCCTGGTGGCAGGGATTGACCCCCCCACGGAGCAGAGGAACAGCCCAGTCCTGATCAGGCTAAAAGGAGCCTGGCCCACCTGATACCAATTTGCAACATGCAAAGTTCCTTATAATTAGATTGGTAATACCAGAACATAGGAAATATTCACACGTGCATGGCCCCAGCTATCAGCAAACACTGATAAAAAATCAAGCTGATTTCTGAGCCAGGGCTCCTAGAGGTGCGACTATGAGCAAAATCAGCATTTTAAGTAAACAGATAGACTCATCCAATACAGAACAGCCTCTGTGCTGTCCCCAGCTCCATCCTAAGGGCACTGTAGGCACCATGCTCTCTGCTGCCCCATCCCTGCCCCTGTCCCCAGCAGTTCTGCAAGGAGCTTTTGGTCTGGCTGCTGCGGCGCGACACGGATGTGATGACACCATGCAAGTCAGAAGGCAAGAAACCTGAGTGCACTAACGGGCAGCGGCTGGTGCTGCAGTAAAAGGCTGAGGTTGGCAGTGGAGGCTGCAAGCGGGTCGGCTCTTACCTGACCACCTGCAAAAATGACAGGGGTGGAGGCGGGCTTTGGGCGGTAGGGAATGGTGGCACCTTTTGGTGGGGACTAGGAAAAGGGACAAGGAAAGGGAGAGAGAACATTAGAACAGCTTTCCTGAAACAGCAGCAAAAAGAGCATTAGAAAGCACCCGACGGAGCACGGGCTTCCAACCCGTGCTGTGCTGCAGGGTGAGCACAGCCTCCGGGGCCACGGCCAGCAGCACCCGCACCGGGCAGACAGCGTCTCTGGACAGGAAGACATGGGGGAAATGGGCATTTAGTGGACAAGGAGGACACCCTCAGGAGTTCCCCTGCAAATGCACAGCACCTTGGAACACCTGTCAAGCTTCCCCACCTTGGCTCTGCTCTACACACGTTCTGTCCCCTAGACAAGGCTGATGTTGGGCTGCAAGATCCTTCTCAGGACGCTCCGTAGAGGCCTTCAAGGCACAAGGAGCTGGGGAGGAACGTGATGCGTCTGTGTTGCCAAGCCCATGTGAGCATCCTCACACAGCAGCTCTCCTTGCATCATATCTTCACCATGGGCACAGTGGCACCTCTGAGGCTTGGCTTGGTTTCTCAGCACCCAGGCAAAGTGCTGCCGCTGTCACTGAGGCCTCCCATGCTTCATCCACTGCTTTGGCCACGGTGCTGGGAGTTAGAGGCAGCTCCATTTGCACAAGGCTTGGCAAGCCCTCTCAGACAGTAAGGTGAGCATTTCTGCAGATCTCACCCCCAAGCTGCACAGTGGAAGCTGTCTGTTGGAGCAGCCAGGCAGGTGCCAGCAGCAGAGCAGCTGAGATTTGGGAGATTCCTTTGGATCGTGAGAGATTTCAGATGAAAGCCTTCTGAGTCTGCCAGAGGTGAAATGGTTCAGTTGCTGCTAATATGTAAGGATAGCCAACATAAATTACATTATCTTGTAGGAAATTCCACCATTTTCCTCTACATTCTTCTACATGTCTGTCTGTAGCCACGTGGCATATTCAAATCTCCTTGCTTAGCACAAGTCTCTAGGAAAGCCGTGTGATCAAAGCACTGCATGTATAACCACAAACCTGCTTTTTCTTTCATCACATTACAGATCTTGGAGGGGATGAGAGAGAATTTCTGTGGCAAGATAACCGAAGACATAAAAGCTACAAGGAGCAGCTCTGTAAACTGTTAAAGCTAGGGGACTTTCCAGATCTATGACTGCAAGAAAATTAATGTGTTTGTTGTTTTTTTTTTCCTCTTTCCCACTGCTAAGCAATAAAGAGGAATATCAACCCTGTGTTTTGGTCAGTGAGAACAGCAATCACCCAAGATTTATAACACACAGTGAACATCACCACAATCCCACCTCTGCCACAGCACAGAGCATGACCTGGAGCCACTGCATGGCTAAATACATGCTCCTCTAACAGCACAGCGTGTCCATGTGAGCACCAGCAGTGGTTGGCATCAAGGTTCATGGCCTTTCCTCTCTAGCCATTCAGCTGGCAAACTGAAGTTGCTTATGGCTGATGTTGCTTCATCTCAACCACATCTTGGCATCCTCTTCTGGAGCTCTTGCAGCAGCAAACATCCCAGTGCCAAAACAAGAGGCACTGGACACAAACTGGAGCACAGGAAGCTCCTTCTGACTATCAGGCATCACTTCTGTGCTGTGCAGGTGACACTGAGCCCTGGCACAAGTACTTCGAGGCTGTGGGGTCTCTTCCTTGGTGACCACTAGAAGCCTCCTGGACAAGGTGCTGGACACCCTGCTCTGGGTGTCCCTGCTGGAGCAGTGGGTGGGCCAGATGCACCCAAAGATCCTGCCAACCTCAACTGTTATGCAATTCTGAAACGTTTCTCCCTGCCGTAAAGAAACAGTGGCATTAAGGCCACCCAGCAGAGCAGTGTGTCTGTGCCTTTGGCTCTGGGAGGCACCAGGATCGGGGATGTCACTGTGTCGTGACAGCAATGGGTTCCTTCTTGAGCTTCTCCAAGGTAGTAAGCATGGAGGTGAGGCACGTGGTTGCAGACAGCTCCAGCAATGAGCTGTTGGCATGGCAGCATTGCTCCAAAGCAGAGGACTTTGTGAATAATTTATCCTATAAAACTGTACCCTTGCCACACGTTCATGCATGCCATGGCTCCTGCCCTGCACCCACCTTCCTCACCACCTCTCCTCCTCCACCTCACTGGAGCTTGGGCTTGGATTCATGCCCACCACTCCCTTCCCTTGGCACCCTCTCAGCTGTCCCAGCACAGCAGATGCACTGGCTGCCTCCTCCCAGCACTCCTGTCCTGAAACCTCCTGGTGTTGTGACACAAACCTTCTCCTTTCAGGCACCCAACCGGTTTCCAGTTTGGCAAACTAAAAATAACACAAACACAGTGAGGGGAAAACACACTTGGGTGGGTTTCACACGAAGGTACCAGGAAATGAGAGTGGTCCACTAACGCGTGGTGAACAGTGACAAGGACATGATCCACAGCTCTCAGTGCTGTTGTGATGCCGGGCAGGTTTTGTCCTATATACTTTACCCCCTTTGTTACAGACTGTACCTCCAGCATCACCACACAGATCTGTTTGACACACTGGATAATTGCGTCGGGTGTCCCCGAGATTGTCACCGCCCGCTCCGTGGAGTTGGGCAGCATGTCCCCTGCCACTTGAACCTGAGCACCTGTGGACTGGAGACAGAAAGAGAGAGGAGGAGGAATCTCAGTGCAGAAGCCCTCATCCCTTCACGCAGCTTCAGCTCCAGCGCCACGTGCCCCCAGAGAGCTGCAGCCCCATCCTAGTGAAGACATGGCAAGTCCCATGGGACAAAACACGTGACACCGCTCCTGCATCAGCAGAGACCGTCCTGGGAATTGCCTTGACTCACAATGCCAGCTCATGAGCATCCCCCATTCCAAGGACGCAGATCAGCTCTGAGGAGCTGGAGTTGCCTGCAGTAACTAAGTGTGATTTACCTCCCTGATTTCCTTGATCTTGGAGCCTCCCTTGCCAATCAGAGAGCCACACTGGCTAGCTGGTACAACCAGTCGCAGCGTCACTGGAGGTTTACTGGTGGCAGTGCTGTTGCTCATTGAGTTGGTTATGTCCTGGGGAAGAAAGAGGACAACACATGAGCCCTTGTTCCTCAACCCAGATGTCAGCCACGCAACCCCAACCCAAATGCCCAGAGCCAGCAAGGAGGGGTTGCATCTTCCAGACCTAGGCTGGGCTCAGTTCTTGCCCACAGAGAGATGTCTGGAGCAACTGGGAAGGCTTTGTGCCGAGGCTGTGTACAGGGTGAGCGAGCCCAACCATGCAAACATGGGTTGAAGGCATCCAGATATATTGCTGGACCCAACAGTGAGCTACGAGGGCTGCATGCAAACCCTCACACTCCACCCTCTCGAGGGAAAGGGTTCGCATTTCTCACCTCCTCAAATTTGTAGGCAATCATGGCAAAAGCCTTGAAGATGGCATCGGTGGGGCCAGTGATGGTCACAATCCGCTCAGGGCAGTTTCCCTCTGAGATGTTGATTCTCGCCCCACTCTGCAAAGAGAAGGGCATTCCTGGAGCAGCCACAGCCAGGCAAGCGACCGGATGCAGCCTCCAGCACAATCCTTTTCCTGAGCTGGATCCTCAGCACCCAAGAGCAGAAACTCAGAGTGCCCTGGGAGCACATTGCAAATTGTTCCCTGGTCACCACATGAAGACATCTCATCTAATCTTAAAAACTCCCACCCTTGCTCCACGGTACTTCCAGCCTTGAGCCCCCAGAAAGGATTTCCAAGGCCTGACTTGGATAGTTTTCTGCAATGTGAACCTGTGCTTTCAAGGCAAGAGCGGCCTGTGGCATCACTGTGTGTGAAGAGCTCTGCTTAGTGATCTAGTAGCTCTTTGGCAGCTAAACATACAAAGACCATGCTCATCTCAAGAGCAATCTTATTTCATTGTTTCAGAAGTAGAAAGCTCTTGTCTCTGGAAAATTCCCAGTAAACACAATATCTCACAGGGCAGTGAGCCATTGGGACAGCTCTGGTCATGCTGCGTGTGCTGCTGGGAGGAGAGGTGCCAGCCCTTCCCACTCCTCATCCCTCTGTTCCAAATCACTTCATTGATCAGAGTTGCTCACCTCTTCACGCATCTTCTTCACAGTCTCTCCTTTCTGAAATAAGAAGCAGAAACGCAGGCCATTGTAAAAACTCAAGACAAAACAACCTTTCCAAACATGCATCTCTCTAACACACTGCAGCACCTGGCCAAAACTTCGGGGAGCTCCGTGACACCTGGCCCTGACACCTACGTGATGGGTGAATTGAAGGGCTGATGATCCAAACTCACCCCTGCTCCCACATCTGTAAGGACTGACACAGACAAAATAGCATAACTGTACCTTACTCCTCCCTTTCTAGATTTCCTGTTGGGAGGAAAACCTCAGGGAAAAGCTCATCGACAGTCTAGACGATCAAAAAGACGGCCCTTTAGAGTGGTTGCGAAGGATAGTTTATGCTCTAGTATCTACGGAGAACTCTAATGTCATGAGATACAAAATGGCTGCAACTGTGACTCCTTCCAGGCCTGAAAAGTTGATGGATAAACTAAGGTGCGAGCATAAAGAATAAAGAATAACAAAGAATAAGGTGTTAATGTTGCAAATCTGCACCACCACAAATAGCCAGGACTTAATCGTGGAGCAGATGCACCTCGTGAAGCTTTCTGCATGAGCTAAATGGTGCCCTGTGGCCAACAAGGCAAGAATTTAAGCTGGTTTGCATCACATTCCTTAACCTTATTTAATGAGTCTAAAATATGTGCTTACCTTCCCAATGATGCTTCCGACTTCCTACCAAAAAAAAAAAAAAAAAGAAAACACCACAGAATAAATGATGTTGCAAGAAATGAATATAACCAAGCAGGAAAGGGAGAGGGGTGTAGCCCTGCCAGGAGCCTTTACCTTGCCATGCATCAGCAGCCGGATGGTGAGGGTGACGTTCAGGCCGCCTTCGGAGACCTTTGACTCCATTTCCTACCAGGGATGGGAGACCAGTGGGAGGATCCCCAGCACGAGAGGAGGCAGTGGCACAGCTGTATCACCTGGGGACAGAGGGGCAAGGATGGGCATCCCTGGGGTGAGTTTGCCTTCCTGACCCCTCCTCACGGATTCACCACCCCTACCTCTGCCACCCCACCATCAGCACGTCTATCTGCTCCTGTTAATTGCGGAGAGCTGGACTAGATGACCTTCAAAGGTCCCTTCCAATTCAAGTGATGCTATGATGCTATGATTCTGTGACAAGGGAGCAGGGAGCTGGTAGAGCCCCCTGGCCAAAGACTGACTGCAGAGCTTGGACTTCAAAAGGCCCAGGGCACGCATCTGGCAAACCAAAATTCACCACTCTGAGCATGAATGAACACTCAGCAAATCTGGAGCTGTGGGTTTTGGAACAGCCAGCTCTTCTGTAAGTGGAAATGCCCATCAGACTCCAAGCATGATTAGCAGGAAGGGCTGAGCTGGCGTGCTGATCACTGCCCTACTGGATTTTAACCCAGATCTGTAAGCCAGGTGCTGTGCCTGATGAACGCACGCCATTTCCAGCTGCACATATCTCATGAAACCTCGGCCCATTTTCCAGGCGCTGATACATTCCCTTCCACTCTTTCTCTCTTTCCTCCTCTGCCCTCTAGGGGTAAAAATGCTACCGGCATTTTCGAGGCAGGGGAAGACAAATCACAGTAGGTAGGGAAACAAATCCTCTGTTTGTTTTCTTTTTTTCCCAGCATCTCTGTGCTGGGAGTGGGCACACCAAATGTCTCTGCAGCCTACTGCATGGGGAGACCAGTCCTCTGTCATGGACGGTGCCAGCATCCTCCTGTGTGCAATGCCAGGAGATCTGCAGCAATTCTCCTCCATGTTATTTAATCCCTCGGTACACATCAGATGGGAGATTTTTCTGTCACAAGCATCTGCTGCTTTTCTGTGCTCATACAGTGGTGTCTGTGACCAAAAAAAAGGAGGTAAGCCAGTGCTTAAGTATTCAAATATAATATATTTGAAGCAAAGAGGCAGTTGGGATGTATAGATGTGTAGCAGGGCACAAATGGCCACGAGACGGGCTTGAGAGAAAGCATCCTCCTCCAGTAGGCTCCCACAAAGCTCAAAATGGACAAAAGCCATGCGGTGAGCAGGGAGATGATGCTTTCCCACAAGAGAACAGCTGAATGGAGACGGGGCTGTCACAAACCCAGCAGCTCTGGGAGAGCTGACACGTCGGCTGTGCTGCTCCAAGCAGGGGCTGGCAGCCCCAGGGAGGTGAGCCATGGCTTTCCCACCAAGTACACATCAAATCCACCACTGTGCTCTCACCAAATGCCCTGTATTGCAGCCACCCACCACCGCCCTGTGCTCCCTATCCCTCACATGGGAGACCCTGAAGCCGGCCGTTATGTAAATGTTTCCAATTGATTGAAAAAGTGGGTCATGTGTTAGCCAAATGCTCCTGGCTTTAAGATCTATCAGCATTATTAAATTAAACACGCTTCATGCTCCAGCAAGCAGGAAAGCTACATTGGCCTTTTCTTAATCATACTAGTGAAAGGTAAGTCTTTTATATGGGAGTTCATAAATGCGGTGGAAACTACGAGAACAATAGAGCAGAGGCATTTACTCTGTCCATGTACCTCCCCCCGGCCTTCTTCATTCTTCACAGACAAAGTGTTGAGAAAAAATCTCACTCCAAACACCATTTTGAGCATTTCAGAGTGTTCTCAGCCCAAAGAGACCCCGTGCACTAGGACCCATCTCCTCACAGGGCAAGCGAGCTCTGCCTAGCTCACAGCATCTTCAGAATTGCTCCTTTGTCCTTCCCTTCAGAAGCCCCGAGGACACCATTACGTCCAGCCTGATGGATAAAGCAAAGTGCCCAGCTCCAAGCCAGCACAGAGCTGGTGCAGCCCTGCAGAAGTCAAAGATGCGGCACCATGAGATGGAAGAGCCGAGTTTGGACCCAAAATGGAAGGTACACTGCAAACCAAGTGAGAACTATGATGCCTGGGATGCAAAGGAGCAGAGCAGCACTCTAACCTGCAGGGTTGGGAACGTGGCACCCAATGCTGATATGTCCCAAAATGTTTTTCTAAAGGATGACCTGACTGCAGAGAAAACAGAGCTTTTAAATCCACCTGCCTTTTGGAAAAGCGCTTGCAGAAGGCATCATCAACACATAGAACAACCCAGCTCTTCACCTCCCCTTTGGTTTTGAAAACAAATCTAGTAAAGTCCAGGAAACGTTCTCAATCCATCAGAAATACCCACTGACTGCAAAACAGCTCGTGCTCCAGTGACCAAGTAGAGAAAAGGAAGGAAAAATGGAAGCCCAGAACAGTGGGAGGACTCCTGTCCCTCCCCAGATTTTTTTTCCACACCAGTTTGTTGGAGGTTGGACAGATTGCCTAAGTTGGTGCTCTCGCCTTTGTGCCAGCCAACTCACATTGCAAACATTGAGAAGCACTTAAGATTGAATGAAATCTAATTATTAAGAGAATTCTGAACACCATGTATTGAATTAATTCAGTTTATTTTAATTCAAGACTGTCATTTTCATGTCCTGGCCCCCTCTCAGGAGATGGAATATAAACATGAGGAGGAAGGCTGAGCGCTGAGCTGGCCTTCATTCTCTAGCTTGGTTTCCAAGCCTCCATTCAGCAATGGTTCCACCAAGCTGGTGTCCCCCTGGGGGAGCATGGCTGGCTCCTGCCAACACAGTCACCCAGCTCATGGCATGTTTGCCCTGGAAATGTCTTCCCGAAGGGCACCCAAATGCCACCACAGCCAGGCAGTGGCTCAGAGCACTTTGCTTTTCACCAAAATGCCATTTCACGCACCTCCAACTATCACCAAGATAAAAACAAAATCAAATCAAATCAAATCAAATAAAATTAAAAGCTCCAAATGGCTCAATTTTTGCTCAATACACTTTGTTTCTTTGTCTCAGCTGCTTTCCAGCAGAAACATCCTCTCCTCCTGCCCATGCTGTACTAGCCCTCCTCTTCTTTCTCCTATGCATCTGCTGGCCCTTACTGGGCATGGCTCCAGCCAGAGCTGCCTGCAGCCCCTCTGCAAGTGAGAACCAGGGCATCTGCTACCAGAGAGGTCCATCTAGCATCACTGCTGTCTGCAGAGCTGACATCCCACCCTTTGAGGCTGAGGGGTCCCTGCTCCCGCTATGGCACACAGTCCCTCCTCTCCTTATGTCTGGGGTTTTGTGGGTGTTTTCCTTCCTGTGCTCCCTCTTTGCAGCAGTACTCTGGTTCTCATTTCCCAGACACCTGTGGAAGCTGCAGTTGAGCAAGAGCATCCTTGCCTTGAGCAGACACCATTTTTCAAGTCTATTCTCAAACCTGCCCTCCAAGCCAGACAAGAAAGCTAGAGAGCAGGCAGAAAATATGCTTAGGTTATCTGAACTGAAGTCACCCTGGTGCCCCTGGGACCACGCACTGCCAGAAGTCAGATGCGTAAGGTGGGGTTTCTTCTCCAGATTCCATCATGGAATATTCTCCTCAGTGTTACAGAGATCAAGTTTCACAGCACTGGCTAGGTGTTTATTTTGGGGGACAGCAATGTTTTCTTCAAGCTGTCCGAAAACAATCAGAGAAAACAACTTGATGCAAAAACATCCCAGAGGCACAGCCCTCCCCCTCCAAGAAGGGCTTGGATGGAAAGTTCACAGGCACTGCCAAGTAAAACTCAAAGAAAGTCTCCATCAGCCTCGTCACCCATTGCACGGCCTTCAGAAAACCACTCCTCCTTGGTAGGTTTGTTCAATCCAGGCTGCCACCCCAACTCCAAAGCCTTGGAGCCCTGAAGGGAAGAGCTCTTGCAGGTCCATGCAGGCAAAGCACTGGGACCAGCCCGGGGTCTGCACGAGAAGCACGTGCCACCCACCCAGGCACCACCCAAAGGTCCTGCTCTGGAGCACCTCGGTGGTTGCTCAAAGGCAACGTTGATCTGAAAAGCATTCAACACATATCACGGCCTCTGTGGAGCTTCAGGAGTCCCACCAGCAGGATTCCAACTGCAAAGCCCCAGCATCCTTCAGCACACCATGATATGCCATAGCAAGGGCCGTATTTCTAATGCATTGGCTGAGTTTCATGTTTGAGATTAACACCTTGGCCAAAAAGTCCATACTGCTAAGAGTACACTTTTAAGCAATGAGGAGGAAATATTTAAGCATCTCTGACCTCTTGATACCCACTTCCTAAATCCTGAGCCAGTTTTTTTCTGAACCTTGGAGACTGAAAGCCATGTCCTAAATTAAGAGGGCAGAAGGCAGCCTAGGAAAGAAGTCATTTTTCTGACGTTATACACTTTCCCAAGATCTGCCTGCCCACTTGCTTAAGCTTTCTCCCCACTCATCTCCTTGTGGCTTGATCCTGCCATTAAGACCTAATCCAGTGATTTTCAGCATCACATTTTAGCGGCTGGGGGCAGCGTGCCGCAGCGAGCTCAGGATTATGACGACAATGCAGTCTGGACAGATCAGGCTGGGAATGGAAGGAGAAAGGATAAAAATTGCTGTGGCAACAAACCAAAGTCTGGTACTCACTAAAAGCCAGGCTCCAAAAGGAAATGCATCAACTAGCGGTCAGAAGATGAAGCCATGAGAGGACAGTCGCATGGAAGTCCAAATGCGTCACGCCTAACGTTGTTTTGCAATAAGGCTGCATTTGCAGCTGCTGCTGGCTTCCACAAACAGAAGAGTCATTTTGACTAATGTCTCCTCCACTCACTCTCCAGCTCCACTGAAAACATAGAAAACTCTAATAGAAAAAAATTGATACCTCCACTCTAGCTTGGTACGTCAGCCATGGCATCCCCACGTCTCACCAGCCCTTGGTCTTTCCAAGCATCACTGCAGATGTAGCATCAGTACATCTCCCTGCTCTTGCCATCTGGATGTTTCATTCTTGGTTACCTGCTCCCATTCCCCTGCTTTCCTCCAGGTGATGTCTCTGCTCATGGCCCACAGTGTCACCCAAAGGCTGCTGAAGAGCAACTGCAACCTGCCTTCCCATCTGCTCTTGTGAACCATAGGATTCTTCCAGCCTCCCTCACTTTTATGCCAGCTACCCCAACTACTATTGCAGAGATGCAATTGTTCCTGCTTTGGACCCCCTGCTCTGCCCCTTCTTCCAGCTCCCATGACCACATATTCAGAGCCAGGGCCATCATCACAATCAGCCTCAGCATCCTCATCACAATCAGCCTGCATCCTCAGCACCTCTGATTGTCTTCTACCACCTGATCCTGCCCCCGATCTCTCTGCTAGATGGAATTCTTGAAAGCTTTTCTCCATTTCCTAAACAATTGCTTCCTATCCCCTTCAAGCCAGCGTGGATTGCTCCCCAGGTCCCTTGCCCCCCTGAGAGCAGGGCTGCTTGTTCACACTGGGTGGCCTTCCATACAGAACACTGGCTCTAGGTGTTGGTATCAGTCAACATCTCTGCTCTCAGACCTGCCCAAAGCTGTGCTAAAACTGCTCTTCCCCTCAGGAAATTCCCCATTACTTTCCTGGGATTCTTCTTTACACAGCACATCCACCAGCTGCCACACAGATTTGTTTCAGGCTAGTATCAGGCTGTGCATCCTGCTTTTGGGTTCCCTTCTGTTGAACACACCTTAAATTCAGGTGTTTTCAGTGGTACTGCTGAGAAAAGCTTGGCTCTTAAACACGATCTCTTCCAGTTTTTGAGAAGAAAATAGAAGAGGAGCTCTACACAACGTGCAAAACTCCCCTAGCCATTTCACCTCTCTTTTGTAGTTGTTACTTACTTTAAATTTCAGGCATTTCAGCCAGATTTCTGACCTGACTGGCAAACCAAGAAATGCAGCATCACAGCAGTGGCCTGTCCCACATAGAGAAAGCTGGTGAGTTCCTATCACAAAAAAAGCACAAATTTTGGGTCCTGCCAGCAGGCACTGGAAACTCAGGGAGTGACATCCAGGAGTCCCTGCTTATCTGTTGGGTGCTACTGCATCCATTTTAACCCACTGCACCTCAGAGGTTAATGACAAGCAGCCTCCAGCATCACCCTGGTGTGGGTGGTGAATGGATGGGAAGTCAGATGTGAAAACAAGATTGGACCCCCTGATGTCAGACAGCATTAATATCCACAACCTCTAAC
The DNA here is from genome assembly GCF_023343835.1 of Lagopus muta. Classification (NCBI taxonomy): domain Eukaryota; kingdom Metazoa; phylum Chordata; class Aves; order Galliformes; family Phasianidae; genus Lagopus; species Lagopus muta. The sequence continues at coordinate 35,979,059 of NC_064440.1, read as the reverse complement.
GCAAGCCCAATCCAAAGAGAAGCCCTGGATCTGTCCTGATGGTCATTACAGCCTTCTTTTGTGTGATGGCAGCAAGGGAATCTACAGCTTTTCCCTGTTGATCACACCAGGATGAAGATTTTGCATGCAATGAGGAAACAATTATTTGCACCTGTGAAACCTCCAACTCCATCTTTCACAAGGTCAAAAAACCCTGCTTGGTCTAGCAATAGCTCTGCACTGAATTAGTTTTGTATTGAATGAAAGCTGCTTCTGGAAGGCTGAGTGTGGAGACAACACACTTGAGTTTAGTCACTTTCAATTCACCCTGTCAGCTACTTTTGGAACAACTTGCCAATAAAAGAGTCCTTTCAGTGAAGGTTAGATTGTTTCGGTACACAGGATATTTCAGCTCATTTCCTATGAGCTCTGATGCTCTTTGCTCTACTCTGTTGGTCTTACTGCTGCTCAGTCACCAAGAGCAACTGCACATCTGCAAATGTCTGTAAGCCTTCAGCAAGTGCTGGGTGGGCTTAAGACACCGTGTGGTGAGAAAATACCATCTCCTACCATCATAAGGAAGGCGTCTGTCTCCTCAACCACAGATTTTACTCTGCCAGAAAATTAAATAATAAAGCAACACATTGAAGATTTTTTCTGAAATACCAGCTGTCCCTCCATGCTCCAGCCAACTCTTTGGAGATTCTGGGAAGCAGGAAGAGGTGCTGATGAGGAGCTGGGTTGGGCCAACCATTTGCTATTCTCCATTCAGCACAGGTACCCAAGTCACCTTGAAAGGCATTGCTGCCATTAACACGTTGCACCATTGGCTTTAATTAGCTGAAACGGTGCTGCTTTGCACTGCTGAGATTTAGAAGCCAAGAGCTTCAGTGCTGTGCTCCATATCTGCATCTTGGATGCGTCATGAGACCCAGTGCTGCAGAGGGTGGCAGGACCAAGCTGCTGGAGAACAGAGAACCTCACATGGCACAAGGGGAGCCAAGCATTTCTGCAGGCATCTGCAGCCCCAAGGTAAGCTTGTGCAGAGAGGGGAAAGCCCTAACAGGTGGTACAGCGGTGGTAGGAACGTGGTTCCAAATATCTTCCTATGTGACATTTTTTCTGAAAGAACCAGGGAAGCCTGAAGTAAAGGAAACTGTTTGGAGATGGGTGGGAAACCCCCTCAGTGCTCAAAGAGCAGGTATTAGAGGCTCTTCTGTTAAAGTGCCAGGTGAAAAGGCAGCTTAGGGGAGCCAGTTTGGCTGAGAGCATGGCAAGAACCCAAAGAGAGCTTGGCAATGGTGGGGAAAATAAGATATGACTCAGGAAGGGAAAGGGAAAGTACTGAATGTTGTTCTGGGAGCAATAACTCAGTGTACAAGCTCAGGATCTGCGAAAGAAAGCCAAGAATAATAAGATGGGTCTTCATGGGAGATCCAGCCAACAGAGAGCAACCCTGGATCCACGAGGACAGAAGGAAGGGCCAGAGGAACCAAGGTCTGCAGGAATGAGGAGGCTGGAGGAGATGGGGCATTACGCAGGGTCTTAATTGCAGCAAGGGAGATCTGGGCTGGGTGCAGGAACACCTCTCAGCAGGACAGCCATGTGCTGCGCCCAGGGTCAGTCATGCTGCAGGGCTGCATCCAATTTAGCCTTGTTTTGCCCCAGCTAAAAAGCGGAGTGAGAAAATGTTGTGACAAGGCTGCCTGGTGGTCCAGCCACCTCACCCATCCTGGAGGGTCCCTCTACCACACACATCTCACAAGGACCTCGTTCTGCCTTGGACCTGGCATCAGATCACACTGCTCTGTGGATGATATAAAGGACATTTATCACCAACACTGCGCACACGTGCCCTGCAATGGGACACATCTCTTACATGCCATTTTTCAGCGGAAGGCCAAAGGACACTCAAAAGAGGACACTCATGGCCGGAGGTCCATGATGAGAGCTCACCAAGGAAGAGAGGCCACATGGGGCTTTGCAGCCCTCGGAGGACATGCAGCCTGTCCTCCTGCAGCCAGGAAACCAGAGGGCACAGCTCTGTAAAGAGCTCCAAGCACGCGCCCGGCATCCTTCTGCCTGCGGGGACGGCTGAGAGGAGAGCACCTCTGGGGTTCCCAGCAGAACACAAGGGGCATTTTCATCCTGCTGGACAAGGAGCCACCAAGGAGGTGGCCTTCCGTTCCTGCCCCCTTCTCCCCACCTCCCCACCTCAGTCCACCACAACACACTGCACACAATTCCAGGCATCCCAGAGTCCTGAGGATGGACTTCCACCGCTTCTGCAGAAAATGCTTGCAGAGCAGCAGTCAGCCTGCAGCCCACCCACCACCCCCCTCTGAAGGAGACCGCCTCTGGCCAGACTGGCTTTAATCCCAGGCAGCATCATCTCAGTAATTTCCCTCCATTTTCAATCTCCTGATCTGGGGGCAGCCAACAAATCCCTTCATCCTGCAAGTGCAGCAATCTCCTGCCTCATCTCATCCCAGCCCCATTTCTCTCCCTAATCCCTGGAAATAGGGATGAGGCTTGCTGCATGACGGCTGCCCTGGAGGTGTCTGTCCAGGCACCGGTGCACGGACAGACTGACCTGGAGCACACAAGGGCAGACAGGACATGGAAGGTCGAGACAGGCAAGTGTGTTATTTTGACCATGGGGCTGGACCTAGAGCTCCTCCGTGGCACTGGCTCTCAGCAAACCCACGTCAATCACCTTGGCCAGAGATGCTCTGGCCTCTGGGAATATAGGCAGGGGTGGCATGCGACAACATGCCACCAACCCCAGGCATGAGATGCGCCATGGATGGAGGCAGGCAGCGTGACCCTGTCCCATGCTCACTGATGAGGAGGAGGAGGAGGAGGAGGAGGAGGAGGAAGAAGAGGAGGAAGGTGGCCCTGGGCGGCTGGGGGTGGATTGCCGCCGCGCCATGCTCAGACCCTGACAGCAGGCTCCAAAACTGTCACTCCTGATCTGTTTTCACTTCAGCTAAACCTCAGCCTCGATTACGATCAAGGAGAGCCGTGCTTTCCTCTCTCCTTCTCCCTGTGGTAGGTCCTCTATAACCTCGGGTCCAAACACTCAGCCAAGCACACCGAGGAGGAAACCTGTACACGTACTGAGCATGGGACCAGAGCTGCGGGGAGAGTGCCACGACCACCCCCATCCCCAAATCTGGCCCCAGAGGAGGAGGTCTGGTGACCTGACACCATTTACTCACATAGCAAAGCCTGAATAAAATAGAAGAAGACAGATGTGTGTGCGTGCACAGCCGCAGCACCAGGATGGGTGCAACAAGAGAAAAGCGTTAGAGCATGTTGCAGGGACAGGCAGTGCTCCCCACAGGGCTGGTGTTGGGCTGGGGCTCATTCTCGTGCACCCACAGACATGGTACCTACCCCCCTTCCCTGCTGCAAACCCCATTCCCCAAAACTACTTTTTTTTTTTCCCTCTTTCATCCTGGTCAGTATTCCCCCCCCCCCAACAGTGTGTTTTCTTCAGAAGGAAATGTCCTTAAATTCAACGAGATTAAAAGAACATCTCTGATGTTTATTACCCTAGAGGAAAGACGTCAAAATGTGCCTTTATATCTGGAAATACTATAAATGTTTGCACAAATTAATCCTTAAGAGAGAGGGAAAGAACTGAGATTAAGAGTTTCAAAAATACGACTGAATTATTTTGGAATTGAAGATGAAAGCCCAAATATGATACAAAACCACGACTTTTGGTTGGTTTCTGTATCAAAATGCAAGCTATAGCATCTGCCTTTGCATCTGTCAAAACAAAGGTCAATCATTTTATGGAAACCTAAACACATTGCCCTTCATCCATTCGGTTTATTCCGAGCCAGACGTGACTCCCCAGTAATAAGATGGATTTCTCTAATATGATTCGCATTAAAATGACATTATCCCAGAAAACTCAAATTACAAGACAAACATATCTGAAAATACTTTCCCTTCATAATGAGGATGTGATATTTCGGGATTGATTTAACAGCATTTCAGCCTTCCCTAACCTCTGAAACTAATAACTCACTTTTATACTCACAAAGAAACGTTTCAACCAAATAAAATGCCACCGGAAAGCAAATAAAGCAAAGGCATCAGAAAATGTAGCAGCCATGGGGAAGACGCTTACCCAAAGAATAGAAGGGAGCCATTATAAAAGGCATTCCTCTCCTCAAATAAAATTTCTGCCCATTTCCTCTGCGCGAGAGCAAAAATTAATGGAAGCGTAACCAAAATGCAGAAATCAAATCAAACAGGCTATGGGCTTCTATTGCACGGACAGACCCAGGTGTGATGAGCACTGATGTTATTCTAGCCCCCGTTTCTTTGGGTTGGTGTGATTCTGGCTGTCCCCACACATCCACCAGCAGCACTGTCCGCAGCTCGCACCGTGCCTCACACAAATCCATAGCAGATGGATACCCCAGCTAACGCGGAGATGGGCGCTTCCCGACCCGGTGGTTGTTAGCATTGGCTACAATATGCAGGTAAAGTTACTCTTTGTTTTCACAAAATCCACACTGCAGCAAAGAATGGCAATTCTGCAAGACCAGATAGTTGGAGGAGCAGCCATTCACTGGAGCTGACGACCAATTGCTCCCATAATCCCACCTCTGTCCAACACGGACTTCTATTTTCTCTACTCAAGACATGCACTTGGGAAGGCTCTTAAACGTTCAGAGCTCTTTTAGCCCCCACTGGAGCCCTGTATTCGACTCGCTTCCCAACTCTTCACTAATCATACAATCACAAGGTTGGAAAGGACCTACAAGACCGTCTAGTCCAACAATCCTCCTACCACCACCACTACCACTAGGCTACTAAACCATATCTCGTAGCACCGCATCAATTTTCATCTGAAGGAGAAGTTGCACGCGGCAGGTGGTCTTCCACCAACACAATCTTTTAAATCTCCTTACCTTCCCCAAAGAGCCGCTTTCGTGCCGATTTCGCGTGACGGGGTCTGTGCAGATGGCCACTCTTTTCACGTTTGGAAAGGATGAAAAATGCTATGGGGAAAAAAATCCCAGTGATCTTTTGCTGTACAGCGCGGAGGGCTCCAAACCTCATTGGCCCTGGGATGGCAACCACGTGGCATGGGACAGAGAGCACGTGACCTATTTTCTCCCAAATCCCTTGGTTTGCTGTAAAGAGGGATGCACCCACCACTGATGTTTTTGTCATTTCAGTGGGCTCTGATTATTTTTTTTTTTTTCATCCATTTTTTTTAAAGGCCACTGAGCAAATCGGGTTGCCTCGAGGCGATGAGAACAAACCAGCCAATGCTATCAACATGAAGGGGAAAGAGCTTCTGCTACGAAATGAGCGCTGGGGCTCTGTACATGGGGAAATTTAGAGCCATTTGGCCAGGGTATCAGCCAGGGATGGAGCCTGCAGGAGGGAGGAGCGTGTTCAGCAGCACACATTTAGCTGCTGGCGCCAGCTGAGTTAGAACAGGCAGCTTGCAGCAAGCAGCAGTGATGGAGGGACCCGGCTGGAGCACTGACTGCAGCCCCCAGATCTCAACTGGTACACCCTCTCTATGAGCCTCCGAGGAAGGGAATGCATGGTAAGCACCGCACGGCCAAATAAAGAGCATCTCGTGTCCCCACACTGCTTTGGACCCCTCCGTGGCTGTTCATATCCTCCAGTGCCCTCCTTTCAACCAGCCACTCCAAGAGCCAACAGATCTCCTGCCTTGGAAGAAGAAGGGCAGCTGAAACAGCTGTTGTGGAAGAAGGACCGAGATGTCTGGTGTCTTATAGACGGAGTGCAGTATGCTCCAAGTTGAGCACCATTTGTTCCCAAAACTGCGCTGCTAAGCCAAAGGCTCAAAGAACATGTCAAAGTCACCTCCATAAACACCTGCTCAACCCAAAAAAACATCCCAATCACATCCAAGCCAGCTGTAGTCCATGGGTTAAGCATCTCCTGGCTTTCTCCCCTCAACTGCCAGTCCTGGTGGCCTTGCATGTCCAGGCTCCAAAGAGAATGTGAGCTCTGAAGTAGCTGACGGAACTTGGTCCTTAATTCTGGGTGACTGGAGAAGAGTTCACTTTGCTTCTAGGTTTTGGATTCCTTGTGTTTAAGGTAAATAGAGCTCTTCTGTACCAGCTCAACGGAGCAAAAACGCTCCTTCTGAGGAGAAAATGAATTCTTGGAGACATCCCGTTGTTCTTATGGGCTCAAGCCCAGAGTTTAGACCAGTCAGCAGCTGCATTTGCTGGCAACACCAACCGCTCCCAGCAAATCCCTCAGCTACACCACTCTATGCTGATGATACACCTTTCCATCATCCCTGCAAATGGAAACCCTTGGGCAAATCCTCCTCTGGCATCAGTTTTAGTGATGTTGCTTCTGCAAAGCAGCTGTCCCAAAACACCCCATTACCTAAGGGCTCCAGACTTCGTTATCTAAGGTTAACATCTAAGGCTCCTTGAAAGCTGTCTGAGATCAGGGGCTTTGGTGATGAAGCCGTGCCATCTCAGTGTCACCATGATATTCCCCCAAGCTGATGGTCCTTCACCCCAAGCTGTCCCCCACCCAATGCTCTACACAGGGATGTCAGGCAGTTCTGCAGGGGCAGCACCATCCATATGCCTCATTCCTTCCCAAGATGTGGATAACACCACAGTGAGATCAGAGACAGAAATACAGCCATAAAATACACCACAGAAGTGCAGTGAGATCCTATCCAAGTTGGAGGCCACATTTCTCCAACTGGACTCTGGGGCATTTTCTTTCAACAAATGAGATGAAGGGATAACCTCGCTTACCGTTGCGTGCTGGAATGCAAAGGACTCAGCACAGTGCAGTCAGCTTAACACTTTCCCTCCCTCCCAGCCCTGCAGTGTTCCTCTGCAGCCCCTGAACCCTTCACAGCAGTGCCTAGCCACATCTGGCCCCTGAGTAATCTGCCGAATAATTATATAATAGGAGGCAGGCAGAGAAATGATTTTAGGCTGCTCCGCCGATAGAAAGCAAGCTGGATTAAAAGATCAGAACAAGCAATACGTAGATTAAAATGGTTTGTTGTTTTCAGCTGCAGGAAATCCATGGCTAAAGCAAGGAAGATGCTGAGGGAAGACCAAAAAAAAAGTTCAAGGTTTCCAAGCCATGCTCAGGTTTTGTTTTATTCCTCAATGGGGCAAATGAAGCAAGACGTGGGCATTGCCCCTCTTAGCCTCAGGGACCCCACAGCCTTGTGCCCAATGATGAGGGCAGAGCAGGCTCCTGCATGCTGTCCCCCTGTCCCCCAGCAAGGTCAGCTGCACGGTGCCACGCCAGCCTGCTCTGACGGATGGCTTTTGAAAGGCGTGAAGGGGAGGCAGAGAAAAAGCAGCGGGAGAGGGGCACAGCGCTGATCAGCCGCAGCCCGGATCGATGCCGTTAGCTCCTCCTGTTCACCTTCAAGTTCAGATTAAGCAGAAGGGTCAAAATGGGAAATCGTTAGCTGTTGGTCAGCTTTGTGCCAGCATAGACATGCAACGCAAGCACCTTACCTGCCCTGGAGTAAAACTGCCTGGGCACAAGGCAGAACAGCAGCTATTTCCCAGGCTAACTGATCGCCCCCAAAAGTCCTTTTTCAGGTTTCCCTTATACACTGTTTTGCTATAGTACAGGCATCCACAGGATCACCTCTGAATGTAAAAGATGGAAGGACATTGGCAGGCGTGCTCAAGCTTACATGCACAAACATCCCCCAGTTCTAACCTGGTGTTCCACTGAGTGCCATGGGGCAAGATGTCCAAGATGCAGCCATGAGGAAGTGTTTAAAAGAAAGCACGCCTTGCCTCACCTCTGGGGCCAGGAGCTGCAAATGCACAGAGCTGGGCACTGGGCTCCTGTTCCGCCGGGGGACACAGCAGAGGGCAGGGATACAGCCCTGAGAGAGGGGATGGCACTTCTGTCAGGGAGCGTGGGAAGGCAGAGGAAACAGGCTGGAGACCTGCCTGGAGGAGGTGGGAGATGTCACAATGCTCATCCAAATGGTGCTTTAATAATTGCTTATTGCAGAAAAAACGTCTTCACTTAAGCCAGGGGATAAAACGCACATGCTAGACAGAGCGGGGTCATGGGAGTTTGTGGGAGGACAGTTTGGGGTTGTGGTCCTGGGTCAGACACACAGTCCCCCAGCAGGGACATGCCTCGGTTTTCCTCAGAGATGGCCATGGGGAGCCCTTTCCTGAGACCCATAGGGGTCTGCCAGCAGAGCCTTCCTCACAGCTCCCCAAAGCGCATCCTTCCCTGAGCATACAGCCTTCCAGCCTCTGAAGCTTCCCCTCCCCAGTGCCACCACAGATGGATGTGCTCACAAGAGGCTGCGTGCAGCACACACAGCTGCAGCCCATGACAGCAGAACCCCAGGAGATGTGCACCAACTGAGGCACCGTGACCTTGGTGCAGCCCCATAGAACCATAGAATCATTTGTGCAGGAAGGGAGAGAGATGGCTCTGCCGGTCACTATAACATTCCTGCTTTTACAGGGCCATCTTCTCACAAAGAGTTGCACATCCTCCTCCTCACTAATGGAAAAATGTTGCCCTGCCTTCTATTATGCGATAGTCGATGCCTGGGACAGCATGACAGCCTCAGGCCACAGCAGATCTATTTTAGTAACAAAAGCAGAGAGGCTGATGAACACGACCCCATCTCTGCTCATCCCAGCTTGGCTCTTTTGCTGGTTTTATAGGACTCCTGTGACCAGCACGGCAGAAGGTGAGCGACCAAGTGTGACAGGGGCAGAGGCCACGGGAGCTGGAGAGGGACCAAGCTTGCCTTACCTCTCCCTGTAGGCTGGCCTCGAGCTCCAGAGCGATTCCTCAGAGGGCCGGGGTCCACCAGGAAGGAGCATGCTGAGCGCAGAACAGGAGCCTGCAGAGCTGGGTACAGGGCTGAAGGTTGATCCCTTGTCTTTCCCAACATCCCTCAGCCCCACTTCACTTGCTGGAGGTGGAAGGGTCCCCGTAAGCCCCGTGTTCCCTTTCATACTGGGGGTCCCTGCTGGCAGAGCTGAGCCTTTGCTGGAGAGATGGTCTGCTGTGGTTGCTTTGAAACAGTGGGGAAAGCCAACTTCATTGAGAAATAAAGTACGCTTTGGGTCATCCCCCCTCCTCTTTCTTCACAGGACTCAGCTAAGGGTTACACCACAATGGCACCTGGGAGCATTGCCATCAGGTTGTTTATGGGCACACTTCCCTCCAGACTTGGATTTGGGGAGGTTCTGCCCCAGCAGCCACCAACCAGAGCCATCAGAAGGGTGGGACAGAGGGGCAGGGCCTCAGCCAGGGCCCAGCAGTGAGGCTGTGATCTGTCTCAGGGGGGTCATGGCTCTGCTTCAGCAACGGCAGCATTCCTACACATTTTGGTGACATGGGCACAGGGTTATTTTTATTGCTTTATTTTTGTTGCTGCTCCCAATAAGCTAACTGGGGCATGCATTACCCGTCAATACAATCAATCAAGCAGCCGAAGCAGTTAATAAGCTGAGTGCCAGAGGGCAGGAAAACCTCTCCATTGCCCAAAATACTCTTCAAGCAGTGGGATGGGTGAGCTGTGGTTCCTCCTCATCGCAGCTCCAAACACACCGGGGCAGCTCCTGCTTGCAAGTGGAGACTGCACCTGTGCCACACCTTTCCTGCAGTGAATGTTGGCTTTCCACCCCAATATCCAGATTGGTCTCTGTTCAGCATCCCTGCCCTCCAAGGCCAACTGGAAGTACAATCATTTTTAAATCCCACTGTCAAAAGATGGCAGCATCCTTTTCCTATGTGCTCCCAGAAGATGGGGGAAAAAAGGGATCTAAATAAATCACCAAAACAAAAGAAAAGATGGAAAACATAAGCAAAGGCTTGCAAGCAGCATTAGTAGGGTGAGACTCACCTTTGGGGGCCAGGGGCAGAGGGCTGGGGTCAGCAGCACAGGCAGCAGGGGGAGACCTGGAAGAGAGTGTGACACCTGGGCACTCTGGGCACCCACTGGAGCATCCTCCTGGCACCAGGAATCAAACAGCCTCGAGCAGGGGGTCCTTGGCAGGTGTTTGTTTTGCTGGTCACCACTGAGAAGAAAAAACAAACAAACAAACAAACAACAATGAAGCTCAGATGCTGCTGCATGTCGAACTCCCACGTAGGTCAAATCCCCAGTTCCCAGGCATTCACTCTTGGTTACAAGCCCATACCCTTTTACAAACCCCAAACCACAGCTGTTTTTCTGCAAGATGTCAGCTCCCGACCAGCTGATGTTTTGGTGCAGAAAGGTGAAGTTCTGGACAGAGCCAGCAGGGCCAGGCCGTGAGCAGCATGCTGATGGGTTTCCCCACTGCACAACACCACCCCCAAGCACAGCTCCAGTTCACCAAAACGCACGTGAGCTGAAGGACTCAGACCCTGGAAGGAAAAAGGGCTGCAAGGAACACTTTGCAATGCAGATGTGTGGAGAGGAGCCTGCTTCTGAGAGTATTGCTACTTAGGTCGTGCATGTTTCCCCAGTAAGCATTTATGGCACTTGTTGGAAGGCTTTTTTAAACATTTTGGGGAGAAAGTCTGCTGGGAATTCACAAAAAAGAAAAGCTTTATTTGTCCTCCAGATCCCAGTTTTGAGCTTATCCCAAGCATCCAGGAAATGCATCACTAATAACCTTGTCAGCAGATTTCTAAATTAAATATTAGTCCATCTTCCAGAAGCTCTGCTTCTTATTACATGCATCACATGCCCATACACTAACAGCCTGCCAAGCACAACAAGCAGCAGCCACGGCAGGATCTGGCTCATCTGCGGACAATGCAACTCAGTGGTTGTATTAAAAGGCCACATACAGACAAGTGATTTTTTTGTCTGCTTGTGGATCTTCACCATCATCTCCCCGATCCTCTCTCCAGGGTGGCTAAAGCCACTGCACCTTGCCATTTTTCCTTTTCCTGGTTGATTCTCTCCAGCAAAAAAACTCAATGGTGCAATGAGAAAGACATCAGGAAATGATGCAAATGCAAAAAATGATGTTTTCTTGCCAAATCCCTGCAAAGCACACCTATTGCTCCCACACAAAAGCATCTTGAGGATGCAATCAATACCAGCTTGGCAGCGCCATTTCCTTGCTCAATGCCACTTATGTGCTGAAGACCTTGGCCATTGCCAAGTGCCACCACTCCCTGCCAGCCTCATGGCATACAGAACACACTAGCTCACACACTGCCCTGCCACTCTGCTCAGCCATGGGTGGGCTACTTCTGGCTCACCTATCAGCACACATAGGGAACCTTTTACAGAAGGATGCCAAAAGGAAGCTTGCTCAGGCAAAAAGAGATTTTCAAGGATCTAGCCTCTAGCCTCCCTACTTCTGCACCTAATCATGGCTGGAAATGCAGAAGCAGCTCCTCTGCATACTGTCCTAAGGCACAGCCCCAAATACCAGCAGGCATGACCATGACCATGACCATGACCATGACCATGACCATGACCATGACCATGACCATGACCATGACCATGACCATGACCATGACCATGACCATGACCATGACCATGACCATGACCATGACCATGACCATGACCATGACCATTGCTCCAGCACCCAGCCTGCTTCTTCTTCCAACTGTAAGCAAGTACCACTATTTAAAGACTAACACAAGCTGCCTGCACAGGTGCCCTGAGCAAAAATCAGCCAATTAAGCTTGATGTTAACTTCTCCTCATCTGTGAGCACTTTGCACTTCTCCTGCTGCTTGTTTGGTTTATGTTTTGTGCATGGGGTCTAAGGGAGGCTTATGCTTTGCTGCAGATCCCAGGGAAAGTGAAGACCTTGAAAAAAAGGCAGTGTGCAGCTGGCAGGGAGTGCTCTAGCAGGATTGCAGTGCTCTCCCTAACATCTGAGCTGCAGTGTATTCCCACAGAGGACAGGTCCTACTGTGTGCCTGTGAGGAGCTGCATTGGGTGAGATGCAGCAGCACTGGGGGGATCTGCTGGGTTCTGCTGTTTGGCTTCCCAGTGGCACTGCTGATCGCAAAAGGGAGAGAACGATCCTCCCCTGACCTGTGTTCCCATCATCTGACTCTTTGTGTGTTTTACACAGACAGAGGCAATGATTTTAATGTTCCAGTGAACAAGCTGTCGGGACGCATTAGCCTCAGCTGGCAGGCTGCAGAGATGGCTTCTCCTCCCAGGCGCTGCCCAGCAAGGAACTAAGACGTGAGCGCATGCGTGCCAATGGTGCCCATTATCCTCCAGCCCTTAATGAAGCCTCCTTGGGAGCCCTGCTCCTCGGGAGGGGAGGTTGAGGGAGGAAGGTGAGTGTCTTGGCTGCGGGGCAGGCAGGGCGGGCAGGGAGGCAGCCGCCGCCTGATGTGATGGGAACTGAGCGCTCCGGAGCCGTCAGAGCCGCGGCAGCGATGAGCTGAGAAAAGCCATGAGCTACATGAGCTGAGCTGACATCTGCCCCCTGGGCAGGTGCCTAATGAGCAGAGACATTGTCCATTTGGGAAGAGGACAGGAAGGTAGAAAGCTTCCTAGCTGACACCTGGTGGCCTCCGTCCGTGCTCCCGGTGGAAGGGTGGGGGACAGGGGGCAAAGGCAGGGGGGCAGCACCTGGGAAATGGGTGGGGGGCACGTCTCACCCCCTGGAGCTCCCTTCTTTGAAATGTTCTGCTTCACTACTGAGTGGGAAGTGAAACCGCTGCTTCCCAAGCACGGCCCCGCTGGGTGCATCCTCACAGCCCAGTACAGCCCAGCACCTGCTGAAATGCACTGGCATGGGGAGAGGTGCCAGGAGCAGCGGTGTGCTGGCCTGCTCTGCACTCCATGTCCTGCATCCCCCTGCAGCACATTAGTGCTGCAGCACGTGGGAGTGGGATGGTACAGCCCCGGCAGCATCGTCACCCCCCCCCCGACGCTTCCACAAACCCAGTTCAGTCAGTCTCTATAAATCCAGTGAGCCCACTTGTCACAAGCTCTCCTCCAGTTTACCTCCAGCCTCTGTGCTTACCCACCACCTTCACCAGTGCCTGGTGACGAGATGGAAGTGATGGAGCGGGAGAGGGGAGAGCCTTCACCTCCAGAAACAAAAGCATTTACGAGCCAGACAACTCCCAGTTTACCCCCAGAGCCCTGCCAGGCACTGTGGGTCCGCCTACCAAGCCTGTTTCCTGCCCCTCATGCAGAGGATGCTTTCCTCCCCACCGCCCATTAGTTCCTCCAAGGCTGAGGGGGTTTTATCAGGCAACTACCTCCCTGAGACCCCCCAGCAGCCATGTGCATCCTTGGGGCTAACAAAAACGTAAAATGCAGAGCTCTGCTGGGAATCTCTGGGGGGAAAAAATAAAAAATAAAAGCCACAAGGTGCAAAAACTCATGCAAGACCACACACGAGGTCAGGCTGGGAGCAGTGTCCCTGGAGCCACACTGTGACAGAATCACAATCATAGGGGCTGGAAGAGACCTCTGGAGATCCCCCAGTCCAAAGACCTGCTAAAACGCCTTCTCTAAGGCAGGTCACACAGGAAGCACCCATGTTTTAGATATCTGTGGAGAAGAAGATTCCAGATTTCTCCAGGCTGCACAGCCCCAGCTCCCACAGCCTGTCCTCATGCAGGTGCTCCAGACCCCGACCATCTTTGTGGCCCACCGCTGGATTCTCTCCAGCTGTTCCCTGTCTGCCTTGAACTGGGGAGCCCAGACCTGGACACAGCCTTCTAAAGGTGGCCTCACCAGGGCAGAGCAGAAGAGGAGGATCACCTCCCTCAACCTGCTGGCCATGCTCTCTGTAAAGCACCCCATGGCACCATTGTGCTCCCACTGTTGGGGTTGCAGCAGCAAGGTGCCAGTGGGTGCTGCAAAGCCGTGGGGCAAACCCTGGAGTGGGGACAGCCACCAGGCCCCTCCCCAACACTGACAGCCCCACTGGGCTGGAGCAGATGGAGCAGCCACAAATCCCTGTAAGCCAGGGAAGGGAACTAATCTCTCAGAGGACAAAGCAGTTGGCAAGAGGGATGCTTGATGTTTCACTTCCTCCTTCCTCCTCAGGCCAGCAGCAGTTTTCAGAGAAATGTGAACCGAAAACAAATTCAGATCCCTCCTTGGTGCTTCTGCCTTTTTTTTTGCCTTCCATCCTTTCTGCTGCTGATGCTGCTTGTTTGGGAGCCAGACTTCTACTGCACACATAGTGAAATACCATGGGAGAGGGATGGGGCAGGAGATGAGCTATGGGTCACCCTGTGAGCACCACTGCCACCAAATCTGTGCTTCATATTCCTCACTAACCTGATTTGCTCTGGCTCAGGGGACAGGGATGATCCCAGCATCGAGTATAGGACAAGACACCACATCCATCATAGCTCGGCTGGGACATTAGTCACACTGCTCCTTCCGCCCTGCCTCAGAGGTGCAGCCTGCCCCCAGAGCCACCAAGCGTCCAAAACAGCCGCATCTTCCCCAGAGCTGACAGATGTCAGAAATGTCAGCAGTGTGCCTGCTTGGTGTTGGCACCGCGGCTTCCCAAGCTGTCTGCCTGACTCAAGGTGTGCTGTGTGCAGCAGTCACCAAACACTGTGGTCCTGTGGAATAGCACCTTCCCGGGGAATGCCTTTGTTTCAGACTTGTTCTGGGCTCTCCTCCCTACAGCTCCCCAAAATGTTGCTTTTGTGCCTTTAAGCAGCGAATTGTTCCTGCAATTGTTCCTGACAAAGGACAGAGTCATGGGATGATTTGGGCTGTGAGCACCTCTGAGCCCTGCTCTGAGCAGGGTGGTGCCAGGCTGGGTCCAGTTGGAATCATTTCACACTGAAAACTCTGTGGCAATTCATGGAATCATAGAACAGCCTGGGATGAAAAGAGCCACAATGCTCATCTAGTTTCAATTCCCCTGCTGTGTGCAGGTCACCAACCAGCAGACCAGGCTGCCCAGAGCCACATCCAGACTGGCCTTGAATGCCTTCAGGGATGGGGCAGCCACATGGATTCATGGAATCACAGAATCATTTAGGCTGGAAAAGACCTCTAAGACCATCAAGTCAAACCAAATCCTGAGCACAGGGATGCTGGCAATGAAGCTGAATGAGAGCAATTGTCCCAGAAACACATAAAAAATAGGCAAATTTCGGTTTAGAACACATTTCCTCCAGGCTGCAGAGATGCAGGTAACGTGGGCAGCTCCCATCTCATCTCAGCCCATCACCCAGCCAGATGTCAGCCCTGCTGCAGCCGGCGACAGCGCTAGGTGGCAACCCCGCACCGCCGAGCAGCCTCGCTGCGCCTGAGCCGAAGCTTATCCGTCCCTTTCCGGTAATTAGGGACAGGGTAGAGCTTCGGTCCTTCCCCCCTTTCTGAAATCTCAGTCTGTTTTCTTCTCCAGCAGAGCCAGCCCTTTGTGCTCCTTGCAATCACGGGTATTCTTCCAAATCCTTCTACAAATTCTTCCAGAATTTTTTTTTCACGTTCATTCTTCATCCAGTTAATTCTTCTGCCACTTGTCAGAGCTCTCACCTTGAGCATTTTGGGAGCACAACGGGCTGGGCTGACTCTGCAACACTTTAAAGCCGTCCGGGCTCAAGCCCAGCGGTGCAGTGACAGGGACTTTGCCATCAATCAATCCGCTTCCCGTTAAGACATCACCAGTGTCACCAGGACGGGCACGGAGCAGCTCCCATCGGCCTCCCCTGTGCTCCCTGCTTCCTCCCGGTGCCGGGCCCCAGCACGGCACGGTGCGGTGGCACACCTGGTGGCACGGGGAGATCCGCGGCACAGCCGGGAGCAGCTGGTGCCCTGCGGACGGATGCGTAGAGTCCAGATCTTCGCCTCCAGATCCCCGCACGGATCCCCCGTCGTCATTCCCGAGGGATGGATCCCTCCCATCTGCAGGAGGGTTGGGCGCTGCGCCTCGAAATGCAGCAGGCGTGTATGTTTTCAGGAAGCCGCCACCTTGCGCTGGCGGAAGTCAGCACCACAGGTTTGCCCCTTGGAGGCTGGGGAGGGTGAGTCATCCTCCAGCCTCTGCCCCTGAATCCCAGCCAAGGCATAAAAGCTTTTACCGCAGCCAGACACAAAACAGCCATCAGCAAGACACCAGAGCCCGGCTCTGGGCTTAACCTCTTCCAGGGAGATGACAACTCCAGGATGCTGTCACCGCCAGCTTGACTGGCCACCGGGGCTGCCCGCATCCTGGCCATGTGGTCGTGGTGTGGTGGGGACCTGGGTAAGGACACTGCCGCCCTCGGGAGGTGACACACACACCTGGCTCCTTAAAGGAGCAGTTTTCCGTGATAAAAGAGGGATGAGAGCATCCATTTGTGGCCACATAGATGGCCGTGGGGATCTCTGTGAGAGGATGGAAGAGGGGAGAAAGCTCTGCTGTTCCCCACCCATAGCTCCCTGCAGGGCCAGCATGGGAATCCACACATACAGTGGTGCTGCAGCACTGAGGGCACAGCTACTGTGCTGGTGGGAGCATGCTTCAGCTCCAAAATGTGCCTGTGCTGTCCCGTATCCTTTGCACAGCCCAGAGACAGAAGCTGGGGTACCCATGCGCAGTCACCAGACAGATCTGGGCTGGAGGCCCCTGACACAGCCCTGAAAGCTGAGCATCTTCCAACCCACTCCAGTGGCACAGGTTTTGGCACCCGTTTTGGCACCTGCTAGGGACAGCTCTGCATCATGCATCAGAGCTGCACCTTCACAGTATAAAAGCAGGTTGGAAATGGATTTTCCCATCGCATCCACCCAAAGGCTGCAATGGAAACAATCCTAGAAAGCGTGGATGAGATTCTGGGAGCGTTCCTCACCTCCCATCCCTAGGGCTACAGCCAGGCACAGCTCTGCATGGGGTGCTGCTGCCCACGCCCTAGGGGACCCCTGCCCAACCCAGGGCCAGAGGGGATGCACCGCAACGCAGCGCTCTGCGCCATTCCCGGGGGGCCATGCAGCAACCGTGCTAGGGTGGGGATGCTCCGCAGTGCTGCAGCCACGGTAGGAAGCAGGATGCCTGAATGCTTGGAGACACGGGCTCCAAAGTACCAGGGCCTCCCTCGCCTGCGGTCACTGAGGATGGGGGGACATTCACCTGGCTGTGGGTGCAGCCATGAGTTTGCTTGGTGGGTGCTAGGAGGGCCAGAGATAAAGGGCTCAGACACCACCAGTCACGCGGCACATGGCGCATGCAGGACCCCACAGGGGCTCACACCCTGAAGGCAGTGCCCAAGGCTCACCCAGCCATGCCACATCCCCGCCATCGCTCATCTCAGGGCCTGAGCTGCTCCCACCCGTGCAGCTTGGGGATGGGGACACGGGGGCAGCGCTTCGGGTCTCTCTGTCACCATCCAAGCAGGGATGGGATCCCATGCCGGGATGGGACCAGGGACACCAAATTCCTAGCAGTGCAGGAGGTGGCACGGCCCCGGGAGAGGCACAGCAGGGCGTGAACAGCTCTGGGGGCTGCCTCTCCCTCCCTCCCTGCCTCGCCGGGGGAAACGCGCCCGGACCCTCCCAAAGAGAATAAAGTCCCGGGAAAGAAAAATCCTACCTGCCTCTGATGGGCGGACGGACGGAAGGGCTCTGCAAAGGCGCGGAAGGATGGGGCAGGGGCAGGGGGTCGGGGAGGAAGGAGAGGGGCAGAGCGGGGAGGGGAGGCCGGGGGCGGAGGGGGAGGCGGCAGGGCGCGGCGGGGCTGGCTCCGAGGCGGCAGCAGCCGGAGCTGTGCGTCCTGCCCGGCCCCGCAGGCCCTGCCCACCCCGCCGAGCTGAGCCCACCCCGTCCTCATCCTCACCCTCATCCTCCCGTTGCCGCCCGCAGCACCTGGGGACCGCCACCGGCAACACCGCGGGGTGACAGCCCTTGGTTTTCGGGGACCCCTGCCACAGCCGGGCGGTGCGATTGGGGGTGCGCCGTCCCAAGCGGGAAGGACCTTTGGGGCGGGCGGTGGCAGCGCGGTGGCACCGAGACGCAGCTGCTGGGGCGTGGGGCCGGGAGGTGCTTCGGGGGTCCCAGCGGGTGCAAGCAGCACCCGGCAGCGCCCCCAGTCCGCACCGAGATGCTGTAGGACATATTGGAGGGTCCTGACCCCTATAAATAAGCAACGAGCCCGCAGGGCCTCTCTTTGAATGGAACGGGGGCAAAACGAGAATCCCCCGGCGAATCCTGTGCGCACCCAGGCTGCATCCACCCTCTGTTTCCCTCACCCGAACAACACCTTCGGGCTCCGATTGTTTGTCTGAGATAAGGAGGAAAAATACAGAAACAAAATAAATGCGGACTTGTGGCGATCGACGGGACTCCCCTGCAGCGGGGGAAACAGAGTTCTGCCCGCCGGGGCTGCGCGCAGTGAGGCGTTATGGAGCAGAAAGCCCCGGGTTGGGACCTCCGCCAGGCGGGCGCGGGGCTATGAATATTTCATCGGAGCAGCCGAGGGCTGTCGGGTCGCATCGCTTCTGGCACAGTGACTGCCGGGGGCGGAGGTGGACACGCGCAGCCCGGCCCACGCTGCGGGCAAGGGGATGGATGGGGCGGAGCATTCGGAGTTGATGCCCGTTTGTGGCTTTCTGCGCTATTTATGGAGTGATGGATATCCCCGCCGGGACGTCGAAAGTGCTCCCATCGCCCCTGGAGTGCAGCGGGGGGGGCCGGGACAGCAGCGGGGACGCAAAGGAACACGGCGCTGCTGCGGCTCGGTGGCACAGAGCGAGGAACCACCGGCACTTGCGGCCTGGCCCCGAGAAGCCCGGAGAGGTGCGCGACGCACGGACGCCGGGAGGATCCGCAGGCAGAGGTCTAAGGGGCTGCAAGCCGACGAAGGAACCCGGCTGGGGCTGGCCCTTCCGGGCAGCGCGCCCTTCCTCCTCCTCCTCCTCCTCCTCCTCCTGCTCTGTCTCCTCCTCTTCCTTCCGCCCGCAGCACTGTGGGGGCTGTAGTCTCCTTACCCCTGCGCACATGGGATGAGACTACATTTCCCGGGTTACCCCGGCTCTTCCCTCCTTCCCCCCTTCCCCCCCCCCCCCCACTTTCGTTCTACTCCTCTTCGTCTTCATCCCGCTTCGGCGGCAGCGGGGCCGCCCGTGTCCCTATGCCCGCCCCCGCGCAGGTATGGCCGGGAACCAGGGGGGCACTGGGATGCAGGGAGCCGCGGTACCGAGGATGCGAGGGATGCGGC
Organism: Lagopus muta; assembly: GCF_023343835.1. Classification (NCBI taxonomy): domain Eukaryota; kingdom Metazoa; phylum Chordata; class Aves; order Galliformes; family Phasianidae; genus Lagopus; species Lagopus muta. The sequence continues at coordinate 35,959,939 of NC_064440.1, read as the reverse complement.
GTGCGGGGATCCGGGCACCGCGCACTTCACTCCTCTCCCACGTGCATCTCAGACCTGGCGCTGGAGGCGTACCCGTCCCTCGGCTCCGGAGATGGGGGGCTGAGAGATGCCCTTCAGGCGGTGTATTTTGGGGGAGGGGGGGCAGTTTGTGGGGAGGTTACTCCAGTCGGTCGTGCATCCCACCCCTCCCTGCCGGCTGGGCCCCTTCCCACCGCAGCCCCCGAAGCGCTTGTCCCCGTCGTGGGACGGGCATCCCCGCAGGCGGGCCGGGCTCTACGGGTCGCTGTGCCGCCGTTTGGCCGCCTTCGGCCCTTCCTCAAGGTCACAGCCGCCGTGCTGCCCTCCTCACGCGTGCCTGCGTCTCGCCCGGAGCCCCGCACGAAGAAGCCCTTTGCATCCCATAAGGCTTTCCATAGGGCTGCCGTTTGACAGCCCGATGGCAGGACCCCTCCGTAGGGACGAATCCGCGCGGGCCGGCGCTGGCCGTGAGCTTGCGGTTATTTGGGGATAGGGCTTAGGAACGGCGCGGCGGAGCCGTGCGCTGAGCGGGTCACGGGATTTGTAGACCTTGGTCCCGGTGGCACGGATTCCTGCGCACACGTGGAGCTTGGCGAGCACTGCCGGGTAGGGAGGAGTGCTGGGAGGACAGCGGGGCATGGGGCGTTCGCTGCGACAGTGAGGAAGGGAGGGAGCTTCATTCCTCCGCAGAGCTGCAGACCCCTTTTCTTTCTCTGTTTTGCACGTGGCCTCCCTCGTATGGCTTTGAAATGCCAACTGGAAGGGGAAAGGCATCCAAGAGCCTGATGTCTGGGAAGACAGATGCAGGCAGGGATAGGGAACTTTGTGAATGTGGACATTGGCAGCTGTGGGGTTGCGTGAAATGGAGCAATGGGATTTCTGCATGGGGGTTGCAGTCGTAGAATCATTAAAATAGGAGAAAACCACTAAGATCATGTAGTCCAACCACCAACCCCATTCCACCATGTTCCTCGGTGCCACATCTCTGTGTTTCTTGAACGCATGCAGGGATGGTGACCCCCTGGGCAGCCTGTTCCAATGCCTCACAACACCTTCTAAAGATTTCCTACTGTCCTAGCCCAGCTTAAGGCCATTCCCTCTTGCTCTATCGCTGTTACCTGTGAGAAGAGGCCAGCCCCCACCTCACCACAACCTCCTTTCAGGCAGCTGTAGAGAGTGATGAGTTCTCCCCTAACTGAACAATCCCAGTTCCCTCAGCTGCTCCCCATAGGACTTGTGCTCCAGACCCTGCTCCTGTAGCGATGCATGGGATTGCTGTGACTGCAGTGCAGGACCTGACACTCGGTCTTGTTGAAGCTCATTCCATTGGCCCAGTGGTCCAGCCTGTCCAGATCCCTCTGTAGGGCCTTCCTACCCATACGTAGATTGACTCTTCCCAACAACTTGATGTCATCTACAAACTTACCAACGATGTGCTCAATCTCCTTGTCCAGACCATGAATGAAGATAGTAAACAGGGCGAACCCTAATACATGACAGCATAGGCAGAAAAGCAGCTCCTGGAAGTGCTTTCTGAAAGCCTGTGTAGTCATCGGGGGTCTGTGCCTTCCCCATCCCATCCCATGACTGCTAATCAGTCACGGTGCCAAGTTCAGGGATTTGGACATTAATCCTCCAGCAGACCGTGAATCTCGTGGCAGTTCAGTACACTTCTCTCCTGTCCCTGACTGTTGCTGCTTGAGCGTAACACTCTGGCACAGCTTTAGGTGATGCCATTATCTTTGGGTCCTCTAAAATCCCGTGGCCTAGCCCCTGTGAAAATGCACCCAAAGGGCAACATTGCTTTGGGCAGGGGGCAAAACTCCCCTGCCTTTAAAACAGGCGGCAGTGCAGTGGGTGGGGGGATGGACAGCCCCACCACAGTGCATCCGTAGGATCTTGAGGCATGCTTTGAAAACACCGCCTGAAACGGAGGGCCCCCTTTGGCAAAGTAAAGCTCTTTTTGATCTCCGTGGGCTCACATTGTTGCAAGAACATCTCCTGGGGAGAAATGTTAGTGGTTTATTTGTATTGCTGTTCTGGAGGAGTTTGATGCCGTGCCAAACTCCGCTCTCTCCCCCAGAAGCTGCAGCAGCGATGCGCTGGGGAGCGCCGGCAGCCAAAGCACAGCAGCCCGGCACAGCGGCACCCGCGTAGATGACGGTGCCCAGGCGTGAGCCCCTGTCCCAGCGCAGCACTGCCGCCATGCCCCAACGGGACGAGGGCAAGAAGCCGCCCGTGGAGACGGCGCCGGAGCAGCGCTGGAAGCTGCAGGTCTTCTACCTGTGCTTCTATGGCTTCATGACGCAGATCCGGCCTGGGGAGAGCTTCATCACGCCCTACTTGCTGGGACCCGACAAGAACTTCACGAGGGTGGAGGTGAGATGTGTGTATCCCCGCCTCGGCGCGTTCCTTTCAGCCACTGGCACCAGGGCTTGAGCTGTGCACCTCCCAGCACGGGTGCCAGCACCAGGGAGCACGGGGTTGGGTAGCTGCTATCCCCTGTAGGCCTGGAAGCTGCTGTTGGGGTGCGGGGGGTTCTTGGTGGGATGGAAGGCTGAGCTTGCTTTGTGCTACTGGGGACGGGGGAGTTGGGAGTGCGTGGCTAGGGCTGCCGGTAGTGAGAGGGTTAGGCAGGATCTCCCCTGCTAAGCACTGCTGACCCTGCTCCCAGCCTCCATGGGAACGCCGCGTTCCCAGCGCAGGAGGGGGTCAGGGCTCAGCTGGGCTGAGCACGCAGGGCCGAATTCCTCCCCAGGCCGGTCACACAGCACTCGGCCTTCCCCCACACATGGCAGGTGACTAACGAGATCATGCCGGTGCTGACATACTCCTACATGGCGGTGCTGGTGCCCATCTTCCTGCTGACCGACTACCTGCGCTACAAGCCGGTGCTGGTGCTGCAGAGCCTGAGCCACATCTCCATCTGGCTTCTGCTGGTGCTGGGCACCTCCGTTTTGGCCATGCAGCTGATGGAGTTTTTCTACGGTGTCACCATGGCCGCACGCATCGCCTACTCCTCCTACATCTTCTCCCTCGTCGCCCCGTCCCGCTACCAGCGCATGGCCAGCTACTCCCGCTCCTCTGTCCTCCTGGGCGTCTTCACCAGCTCGGTGCTGGGGCAGCTCTGCATCACGCTCGGCAGCATTTCCTTCCTCACCCTCAACTACGTCTCGTTGGGCTTCGTCACCTTCGGCCTGCTCCTCACCCTCTTCCTGGAGCGGCCCAAGCGCAGCCTCTTCTTCAACAGGGCCGAGGCGGCCTGCAATGGTGCTGCACCCACTGAGCTGGATAAGATGGCCGGTGGGGACAAGATGGACAGTGGGGACAAGGCAGACGGCGGGAAGGGAAAGATGGGGGGCTGGCGCCAAGCCGCGCTGTGCCGCATGCTGCGGGAGGTGTGCACGTTGGCCAAGCAGTCCCGGCTCCAGCTCTGGTCCTTCTGGTGGATCTTCAACTCAGCCGGCTACTACCTGGTGCTGTACTACGTGCAGATCCTTTGGAACGACATCTACCCGGCCAGGGAAAACCGGCGGGTGTACAACGGTGGGGTGGACGCCGCCTCCACGCTGCTGGGTACGTGAGTGGGGCGTCCTCATCCCGTTGCGTGCCCTGGGGACGGGGTCTTCACGATGCTTTGTGTGGGGTGGGATGGCGCCAGGCTTTGAGCACATGGTGGAGCAGCATGGTGCGATGGTGAAGTGTTGACGGCGTTCCCTGTGTCCCCTTGCACAGGAGCCATCGCCTCCTTCGCAGCCGGCTACTTGAAGATCCGCTGGGCGCTGTGGTCAGCGCTGGTGATTGGGGTGGTGACAGCCATACAGGCGGGGCTGCTGCTACTCATGAACACCACTGGAAACATCTGGGTCTGCTACACAGCCTATGTCCTCTTCCGTGGCTCCTACCAGTTTCTGGTTCCCATCGCCATGTGCGTGGTACTCCCAGCCCTCGTTGGGAGGGCTTTAGGGTGTTTGTGTGGGGTGCTGGCGGGGCTGGTGCTCAACCCCTCCTCATCTCTCAGCTTCCAGATAGCTACCTCCTTATCCAAAGAGCTCTGTGCCCTCGTCTTCGGGGTCAACACATTCTTCGGCACCGTGCTGAAGACCGTCATCACCATCATTGTGGCTGACAAGAGGGGCTTGGGCCTCTCTGTGCACCCCCAGGTAGGACGGGGCTGGGGAGCACCAAGGAGGACGGGTTCCTGTCGTGGCACAGGGCTGGCTGCAGAACCACTCTCTTGCAGTTCTACGTCTACTTTGGCTACTTTTCACTGCTGGCACTGGTCTACCTGCTGATGGCCGTGGTGATGGTCGTCCGGCACAGCCGCCGTGCGCAGCCACCAGAGCTGATCCCCACTGAGGGCCAAGTGCAGGAGAAGAGCCCAGAGGCAGCTACCGTGCAAGCCTGAGTGCCAGCACCCAGTGAGACAGGATGGCAGGATGGACAGGCTCCTTTGGCACGGCTCAGTCAACTTTGGCTCAACCAACGAGTGTCACCGCCAGCATATGCTCCCACCTCCCATCTTTCTGACAGTGCTGAGCTTTCTGCCCCAGCCACCCCGTGACCAGCAAGATGCTGGCAGTACACGGCTAGCACCCAGCCCCCAGGGTCATCTTCCACCCCCTGCTTGGGGCCCAAACATACCCAGCAGAGGCAGGATGCCCGTTGCAGCACCAAAGGGTACCACACAAGGGGTACCCCCGTTGTCCTGCAGAGCTGTGCAGAGCCAGGCTACAAGAGGATAACGTTTCTTTATTCAGTGCCTTTAGAAAATGGTTTATGGGACACAACAGACAAAAAATATAAAGATCCACAGGCTTTAAATTGCATTAATTACACAAAATACAGTAGACTGTAAGAAATAGAGGCCGTGTGACTCGCACAGCTTTTATGGTAATAATTTCCATAAAATAATAAAAAGCTAGTTACAGATTTATCTTTTTTTTTCCTTTTCTTCTTTTTTTTTTAGCACCTTGGATATGCCCACACCAATGCAAATGTCTTTGCTCCGCCGTGGCCCCTGGGGCACAATAGCAGTGGCCCAGCAGGTGCTGGCGGTGTCTGGCCTAGGAACCACATGTGGTCAACATGCACACACACGCAAACGCACGTAAACACATGCCAAGGGTATGCCGGGCCACCCCACTCCTGCCCCAGCTGTGGGGCTGCCCCACTGCCCTCAGAGGTCCCCACTGAGTTGTGCTGAAAGCACCTGGGGCAGGGGGAACACACAGAGGGCTGGAAGCCTGACCCTAATACCGGGGTAGGCAGAAATGGAGCGGGGCCTTTGGGGCGGGTATGGGGACCAGAACCCAGGGCTCACCTTGTGCCCAGCGAGGGATGGGTGATGGAGAGGAGGTGCAGGGCTGGGTGGGATGGGTCTTACCTGGGGAGGACGGAGACTGCAGAGGAGCAGGGCACTGGGGAACCCCACCACTGCCACGGGACGGTCCCTCACCTAGGAGGGGACAGCTGGGGTCCTCCTTCGGTGGGCTGGAGATGCCGCAGCCCTTGCAATGTGGATTTGGGGCTGGCCTTGAGCTCCTGGCCAGGACAGAGCAGGGCTTTCCAGCAGGTGACTGCACAGCATCTCCAAAACCTCTCTGCGGAGCATCCTTCCCCACCCAGCCTCCCCTGGTGAGTATTTGAGCAGGGAGGAGGAGCGGGTGGCTGACACAAGGGTATGGCTGAAGTGGTTAAACACAAGGGGTTAGAAAAGAAGTGGAACCAGAGGTACAGGAGGAAGAAGGCAGCCAGCCCACAGCTGCCCAGATCCTCAGGGATAGGGGTGAGCCCCCTCCAGGCCAGAGCAGTGGCAATGGCGATACTCTTTGGCTTTAGGTCTGGGGGAGAAGAAACCCAGTGGGGTGAAGGCAGGAGCGTGGCGGGGAGCAGAACCTCCCCAGGGAGGTGTGCAGTGCTCAGAGAGCAGCGTCATTTTTTGGCGGCAGTCATGAAGCTGTTCTCAATGCAGAGGACGACAAAGGCATGCTGACAGCTGCTGGCTGACTGCTCCAGGAGCTTGCCTGAGCTCAGCGAGGAAGCCTGCCCGCTGGTATCACGCTCGTCCGTCCGCCATGCCTCACAGTAGCTCTCGGGCAGGCGACGGCCCTTGGCATCCGAACCATGCCAGATGCTCTTCTGTGGCCTGAAAGACACAGCAATGTGAGGTTGCTGTGATGGGATCCAGTCCCCAGCCATCCTCCCTGCAGGGATGGCCAGGGCAGGATGCAGCATGCAATACCCAATGCTCAGGGGTGGTCAGCACAGGATGCAGTGTGAGGTACCTGGTGTGTCCACTCCAACCCCGTCCCCTCTCCACCTGCAACAGGCACATCCTGCACCCTGGCAGGCACAGCAGCCCTGCACTCACCACGCCGAGTCCTGCAGGATGTCCCGGCCATCAAAGGAGAGGATGCGGGCTCCAGCCCTCAGCGGCGCCTCGCTGCCGGTGAAGAGGGCCTCCCAGTTACTGAAAAGCACCTCGTCCTGGGGGCAGAAATGGGGATCAGCCCAACCCAAGAGTTTGCATCTCCAGAACTCGGACCTGTGGCTCCCAGCAGCCCCAAGCAGGGGATGCTCTGCAGTCACCATTCCTGCCAAGCGGTCCGATGGCAGCTCTGGGTGCCACACGGAGGGACACGCCACAGTGAAGGGGCTGGGGCCATACCCGGAGGTTGACGATGGGCACAGAGGTGCGGTCGGCCCTGCGCACGATGCTGTACAGGTCCTGCAGGCGGGAGGAGAGGAAGGCACGGAAGGTGCCGGCCAGCCCGACCTGCCGGGCTTGCTGGAAGCACTGGAAGTCAGCGCCACGAATGCCACGCATGCCGCCGCTCAGCGGGGTGTTCAGAGCCACCAGGTGCAGCTGCAAAGGAGATGAGCAATGCTAGGGACACGTCATACCCCACACCATCTCCCTACCCAGGGCAGGGACCGGTAGCACTCACAGCAGGCTGGAAGTCCTGGTGCACGTGGGCAGCCACGGGGGCTGGATCCGGCCAGCGGTGGATGTAATAGCTGTTGAGGAGCTCGTGCTGCTGCAGCAGGGGTGGCTGGGGCAGGCGGTGCTGGTTGGCCACCACCTCATCCCCACGCCAGGGCCGGGCAGTGGGCGGGGGGTTGTGGTTGCGCAGGGGATGCACGGGTTGCTGGGCCCCTCCGTAGTGAATGCTGGGCAGCTTGTCGTATACCTCATTGTCCTGAAGCAAAAGGGAGAGAGCGCTCAGGGCTGCCCAAATCTGTGCAGGGGACATGCAGGTGACAGGGATGGGACTCACCAGTGCTGAGCTGGGGACCAGGGTGTGCTCCTCCAGCTGCAAGGACACAGTGTGTGAGAGCAGAGCTGCTCTTCCCTCCCCGAGAGCATCTCCAGAAGGATGGTGCCAAACCCCAGCTGGAGCAGCCTAGTGCCACCTGTCCCCACTCACCAGCACTCTGCGGAAGCCCCCACGCAGGCGCACGTAGAGCTCCTGCCGGTCGGTCAGGAAGATGAGTCCTCCCTCAGGCAGCTCGTGTGCAGCACTCAGCATCGCCTGGTACGTGGGCATGGCATGCAGCTGCAGGCATACAGAGACAAGGCTTAGCCTCGGCGTGGGGACATGGTGACACCTTCAACCCATCCCAGCCCCAACTCACCCCCAGAGATGTCCCGCTGGTGCCTGGTGGCCCAGGGGGGCCTGGTGGTCCAGGGGGGCCGGGGATGCTGATCGCTGGGTGGAAGGAGAGTGAGATGGCTTGATGCCCTGTGTCGGAGAGCAGGCAGAGACACAGGGCAGCAACTCACCTTGTCTGTGGGGACCTGGGAAAGAGGGCGGCCCAGGGGGGCCGGGAGGGCCTGGGGGGCCTTGCCGCCCTTCGTAGCCAATGCCAGGGGGTCCCTGTGGTCCAGGAGGCCCCGGTGGCCCAACAATGCTGTCCCCTTTGGGACCCTGGATAGGGTGAAAGAGCATCCCTGATACAAAGGCACAGCCCCAGCACCCAGAGCCTTGCTGCCCCTCATACGATGGGGTACTCACCATCAGGGTGTGGGGTATTCATGGCAAGGTGTGCAGTACTCACCGGTGGACCTGGGTAGCCCTGGGGCCCTGGTGGCCCAGTGACACTGGGGCCATAGAGTGTGGAACCACCTGGCTCGCCCTTCTCTCCTTTGGGACCCGCCTCTCCCTTGTCACCCTGTGGTACAGCGTGCCCTTAGGACAAGCAGTTGGGTGCACCCTACAGCCCCAGATGGCACCAGGCCACGTATTGAGGACATCCCCATGACGCAGAACTTACCCGCAGGCTGGCACTGAACCGGCTCAGGTCGTAGGGGAACTGGCCTGGGGGGAGGGAGAGAGACTGTGAACACAGAGCAGCCACCACTCACCTCTGTCCATGGGGATGTGCCACTCACCTGGGGGCCCCGGGGCACCCACATCTCCTTTCTCTCCCTTTTGACCTGGAAACTGGTGAAAACCTGTGGGGAGCACATGGGTGATACCATCTCAGAGGTGCAGCCCCACGGCCACCACTCCAACAGAGGCACCCTTGGCTGGGATCCCCCAGGCTGCCAGGAGCTGCTGGGGTGCAAAACTCCCCTTACCTGGGAAGGCGGGACGGCTGGCATCGCTGAAGCCCTGCAGGGACACAGAGAGCAGCTGCTGGTGCCAGCCCACATGCCAGCTCTGTCAGATAGCATGGGGTGCCCTCTCCAACCCCACCGAGAGGACCACAGCACTACTCACATTGTTACTGTCATAGACCACACTGCCAGGTGGCCCGGGAGGGCCGGGGGGACCTGGGGGGCCAGGAGGACCCTGGAGGAAGAGAGAAGATGCATCAGGGTCCTGGACAGGTTCCCATAGAGGACTGGGCCCTGTGCCAAAGGGATGCAGGACCCTTCGGTCCCCTGTCCTCCCTTCCATGCAGCTGCACTCACCCGCAAGCTCAGCATACCACCGATGTCCACTGGGTCGCCCTTCTCACCCTTCAGCCCATTCATGCCAGGACGTCCCTGAGGAGGAGAAGCACAACATCAGCTTCACTCCTGTCCCCATGTCATGGTACAAAGGACAGAGCTGGTGTTCCTGCCCTTGCGTTCCCTCCCCAGCACTGCTTCCATTTCCACCATCCCGTGCGGACACAATGGTTTGGGGTCAGGAGGGCATGCTGTGGGAGTACCAAGGAGGAGGCAGTGGCCCAGAGGCAGAGGCAGGGATAGAAAACAAACCAAGAATGGGTCTTACAGGTCTGCCTGGAAAGCCGATTTCTCCCTTCATCCCTGCTCGCCCATGGGGGCCCTGGAGGGAGAAGAGAGAGGACAGGAATGTTCAGTGCACCAGAGAAGCCCCATCCCTCCACGGGCACAAGGAGGGTAGTGATGCTGACTTACAGATGGGCCCATCGGTCCTTGTAGCCCAGGCTCCCCCTGTGGAAATGTCAGACAGGGAAATGTCATCAGCATCAGGACGGCAGCACCACAAGCAGCACCGCGTTCCAGCATGGTGCACTCACCTTCTGTCCTTTCATGTTGGCAGCAACAATGGTCCCATCCGGGCTGATGATGACGCCAGGCTCTCCCTTCTCTCCCTGCAAGAGGCATACAAATGGAGCACACACCCAGTATCGTAGGGCTGGCACCAGCCAGAAGAACGAGCAGAAGCTGCTACCTTCATCCCTGGTGCACCTTGGATGCCTGGTGATCCTGGATCCCCCTTCGGTCCCACTGGGCCCTATGCAGAGGAGCAGAGCCCACATCAGCTACCAGCTGGTACCCAGGGGCTGCCCCACTGCTGGCACCCAGACACTCACCGGGAAACCAGCATGTCCTGGTCTGCCCTGCAGGAGGAGCACACAGTGAGCAAAGAGGTGGCTGTCCATGAGCACTGCCGAGGTACGGATAGGGGAGGTATGGCTGTGGAGAGGCACCTACCTCTGGGCCCGGCAGAGCTGCCAAAGGCCTCTGGAAAAACAGTCAGAACGGTTTTTTTTAGTGGAATCTTTGCTCTGGAGGCCAGCCTGGAGCACACAGAGCTACAGCAGACGTCCCCTGTTCTTTCCATGTAACAAGGGCAGGACAGGCCCTTTTCCCCCAGCTTCATCTCCCCCCAGCATGGGAATAGCACAGTACTCAGGCACCAACCCGACGGAGCCAGAAGCCATTACTTACATCCTCACTTGAGATGTAGATGACCTGTCCGGGGGGACCTGGTGGGCCAGGGGGGCCTGGCAGCCCCACGCCATCTTGGCCTCGCTCACCCTGTAGGACACAGGTTGTCAGACCCAGCTGCCACCAAGGGGCCCCACTCACATCCCAGCATTGCCCAGCCCACACCCACCTTCTCACCAGGGCTGCCACGGTTGCCTTTCGGACCCTGCAAGGGAATGGAAGCATGGGTGAGTATAGGGAAGGCCCTGGTCCTATAAAGTGCTTGGGGTGATGCTGGAAGCATGGAGGTATCCACAAACTGATGGGGACTAGGACGAAAGCAGCATCCGTGTCTGGAGCGAGGAGCAGGGTTTGGGGCAGGGATGGGGCTGTGGCTCCTACCTGCGGTCCAGGGAAGCCCTCCAGGCCAGGGCGGCCATCTACGCCAGGCACACCAGCATCCCCCTGCAAGAGCATCAGGACGATGTGAGGCACAGGCACAGCACTGGTGTGAGACACGTCTCACCCACCCCGTCCCTCCCAGCATCCCACTCCTACCTTTGGGCCTGGAGGGCCAGGCTGCCCGAGGCTGCCCGCCTCGCCCTTGATCCCCGGGAGTCCTGGCACACCCTGTGGAAGCCACGAGGACGAGGGGACATGAGCACACAGCAGCCACACGGTACAAACCAGATGAGGGAGGGATGGAGTGCAACAGAAGCTACCTGTGGTCCACTGGGGCCACGTGGTCCAGGGGAGCCGGTGGCGAGTGGCAGCCCAGAGCCCTCCATGTCACCCTGCGACAGGAGAAGGGGCTGAGCCGTGCCTGCCCCCTTCACCCTGCAAGCACTGCCACCATCCCCATGAAAGCACTTACAAATCCAGCCTCGTACCCCGGCCCTGGTGGACCTGGGGGCCCTGGGGGCCCTGGCTGCCCTCGGGGTCCAACTGGCCCAGGGAGGCCAGCCAAGCCACTCTCTCCTGGGGGACCTGCTGGTCCTGCTTCTCCCTTGCTGCCCTGCAAAGGGAAAAGAACAAAGAAGTGGATGGCATGTGCAGAGCCGTCCCTACACAGCACAGTGCCCCAGGTCACCGTGCAATGTGCATGGTGGCCACCAGAGGCTCTTCTACAATCATAAATACTTTTTTTTCCTTTTTCATGCTGCCCTGATATGGGGGTGAACTTTGCATCAAAGGGGGACACTCGCATGCATCCCACATTTTGTTATGGGTCTCTAAGTGCTGCAGCCTCCATCTCCCACCCCACCTATGCTCTCAGTGCTCATAACACCTGGGAATATCCATTCACAAAGCTCTGGCCCTGAGCTCAAAGCTCCTACCCCCAGTTCAGCTCTGGGGCTGTTGTGGGCAAGGGGCAGCCTCACCCCATAGGGAGGGAAAGGACAAGCATGCGGTTCCAGGCATGCCACCTGCATGCTGTTACCTCTTGCCTCTCCCAGAGGCAGGGAAAGAAAGAAGCCGGAGCAGGTAGGAAGGGAGAGGAGGTGGTTTGCTCTGGTTAGAGGAGGAGTGGAGACAGAGAGAAGAAAGATGTGCAAGAAGACAGTGTGTTTCCAAACAGGTATGTGTGCCCACTGGCTCTTTTAAAGGGTATTCTCACGTTAGAAGGCAGACAACCATTTCACTTGTGGGTAGTTCACCCCTCCCTTTGCGCTCCAGGCTTGGGGACATCCTACTGACCCACACCATTGTGTGAGTAGCAGCCCCATGCATGCCTGAGCCAGGGAACCAAGAGTTCCAGCAGTCCCCTCTCCATGTGGCAGAAGATTTATCCCCAGTGCAGCACCCCAGAGAACCTTACCTTGGGTCCTGGTGCTCCGGGGAGACCAAGGTCGCCCACATCACCCTGGAGAGGAGGAGGAAGAAGTTGTTTAGAGGAGTGACCTGGGGGCCCATGGAGCTGAGATGCTCCAGGGGATCAAGTAGCAGCTGCCTCAGAAGAGAGCAGAGCCATTCTGGGTGCATGGAACAAGGGATGCTCACCCGCTCTCCTTTGGGCCCTGGCGGTCCAGGCATCCCATCTTTTCCAGGAGGACCCAGAGGACCCTGCAAGATGCCCAGGAGGTGCCTTCAGTGCACATGGCTTCAGTGGGCACAGAGCTGCCACCATCATGGGACAGCCCTGGAATGGTCCCCTTCGTCACTCAGCACCTACCTCTGGCCCTGGGGGCCCAGGGGTTCCATCTCTGCCTGGCAGCCCTGGTGGTCCTGGCAGGTCTGTGCTGTTCATCCCAAACCTTCCTGGCTCCCCCGGCAAGCCAGGCACGCCTGGGGGACCTGGGGGACCAGGTGGCCCTCGTGGGCCCTGCAAAAGAGGAAGGGGACAATGGTCACGTGCATCTTTTACTCCTTGCAGAGAAGGAGTCTTGCACTCACCCGCAGGGTCTCCAGGTCACCACCGAACCCAGAGCCTTCCATGTCAATGAATGTCTAGGGAAGAAGCACAGACAAAATATCAGGGCTGAGGTGCCTGACGGCACAAGATGCTGTCCCGCGGTGTCTCCATGCAATGTTCTACAGCCTCCCAGGTTCCAGGGGTACCTACCAGCCCATCCTGCTTGGAGGAGGGTCCTGGAGGTCCAGGGGGACCCGGTGGCCCCGGGGGGCCCCTTGGCCCCACACCAGGGTCACCCTGTGGGATGGAGAGGAGATCATGGATCACAAGCACAGGCAGGTTGCCTGCTCCACTGTGGCCACAGTCATTGGTATGGCCACCAGCACAGCCACCAGCACGCTTACTCACCTTCTCTCCCTTCTGCCCAGACTCTCCTGGTGTCCCCGGAAACCCTTGGGGCCCCATCTCACCCTGTAAAGGGGAGCAGGGGAATAGGCATCAATGGGTGGTGGGGCACAGAGCAGATGTCCTGTGCGGTATCCCACAACCCTTCCCACTTACAGGTTTGCCGTCCTCGCCGGGATCACCCTGGGGATGGCAAAGGAGAGGGATGAGTGGAGCACAGGGAAGAAAGGGGGAGCACAAGAGAGGGGCTTGACTCACAGGTTCGCCGTCCCTGCCAGGGGCCCCGTCCTTCCCTGGGGGGCCAGTGGGGCCGGGGGGGCCAGTGACTTGCTCCAGCGACACACCATCAGTATGCCGTGAGAGAGGGCCAGGGGGGCCAGGCTCTCCAGGCTCACCTTTCTGGCCCTTGGAGCCAGGGTAGCCAAAACCAGCGCTGCCCTGGGGAGGAGACAGAAAAGCATCTGACCATGCCCAGTGGCGTGACTTCTTTGTACTCCAGGGTTTGTGGCCAACATGAACACAGCTTGGCCCTACATCCCTGCCCAGTTCTCCAGCAGAGCTCACCTTGATGCCCAATTCACCTTTCTCCCCCTGTGGAACAGAAATGGAGACAGATGAGCGTCAAATGTGGAAACATTGCTGCAGACTGGTGGGAGAGACAACCCCAACAGTCCCTTGCTTACCTTCTCACCCTTGGCAGTGCCTGGGCCCAAGATGCCACTGGTCCCCGAGTCCCCCTTCAGGCCACGTTCACCTTTCTCCCCCTTTTTCACCTTTGGGGCCAGTGCCTGCAGGGACAGCAGACGGACCCAGTTGTGTCAGGGACCAGCACCACTTTGTGGTGGCACAATGGGAAGGGGACAGCTGCCATTACCTCCTGTGGAGACCTGCAGCCTCTCCTCCACTCTGGTCCTTTCTGCCTGCTGGGGGGATCCCACACTGCTCCTTGTCCCACCGCCCTCCACCACAGGCGGGGAGGTGACAGGGACAGCATCCAGCAGCCCTGGGATGCCCTGTGCCAGCGACAAGGGGACACTGACTTTGAGTTCCCCCAGTCTGTGTATCGCCACCCAGCGCAATGCCAACTCACCTTATCCTTCCCTGAGGGACGGTGCCTGTCCTCTGCCCCGCTGCCAAAATCTCCAGATGCCTGCACTCAGCCGGGGGAGAGACAGAGTGGCTCAGCCCAGGAGCTGAGGAGGAGCCCCCCCAGACTGCATCTGCTCTGTGCTCACCTCAGTGTCATCCTCCTCCTCACAATGGTACTCGGCCGCCCGCGGATCCCCTCGCAGCCTCAGGTCAGCAATCACACCCTGCAAGACATCGTGCCATTGGGGACGGAGGCACACCGGGTCCTTCCTGCCCTGCCACCACGTCCCCAGAACAGAGGTGGATCACACCAGCCCTGCGCCACCGGATGCTGAGCCATAGCAAAAAAAGCCATCTGCCTGCTCTGTCACCAAGAGGCTGCAGAAGGGCTTCGGGCAGCCAGACAGCAAGGCTTTTACAGCAAGTCTTCAGGATGTGCTCTTCATTTCCATCTTGCCAGAGCATTCCCCATCCCACTGGCCTCTCTTCTTCACCACTTCCCAGCAAGGGACACCTGCCAGCTCCAGCCTGCTGCTGGAAAGCTCCCATTTTGTATTTCTTAGCCTAATCCCCACTTCCTCACCATTTATTTGGGTTTTGCAAGCGCTGTGCGCATTCAGAATGCTTATTTATACAACAAACCTCCACAAATTCTTTCCTAAGTAGGCCACCTCAGGAAGAGCCTCACAGCAGAGCTACCTGCTAGGAGGGCACTGCACCACCCGGCAAAGCCCAGCTCCTCACTGCCAGGACAGGACATGGCCATGCTCTGATCCCAGCAGGGAGGAAAGCTGGAAGAAGAAAGATGCCTTGTCACTGGGCAGGACACCTAAAACAACATTTCAGCTTGCTTGAAAGCACAGCGCGCTCAGGAAACATGAGGGGTTTGAGAAAACAAGAATCAGAGGCAGCTGCAGTGCAGCCAGGTTGGCTGTTAGCTGTCTATCTGTACATAAAAATATATGGAACTACAACCACCCCCCCAGGGAAATGCCACCCACATGGGCTCTGAGCTTCTCAGCCCATCTCCTGGGGGATGCTCAGCCCTGTACCACCAATATCCAGCACACCTTAGGAGCTGATCCTTATGGATCCCTTCCAGTGCAGGATATTCTGTGGTAAATGCTGCCTGCCAATGGCTGGCTCTGCTGCTTGTCTGGGGGCCAGGATTTAATCAGCCCTGTCGGCTGCAAATAGCATGGGCTGGGTCATGAGGCAGTCAGATGCTGGGCAGATGCCGAGCCTGCTGGGCAGAACCTGGGGAGCTGCAAGGACTCAGCCTCCCCTTCCTTGATGCCTGCTTATTCCCTGCGGGAGAACCAGGGGCCATTCTGCAAGAGCTTGCTCACAGCCTTCTCCCCAAGGCACAAACATCACCTGCTAGAAAGGCAAAAGCATCTGTGCTCTGCTCCAGGCTTTTTCCTGCATCTTCCAGCCAAATCTCCACCAAACCTCCTGGGGAGGATTTCCTCCGTGGCCATGGCTTGCCACCCCAGCAAGTTCAAAGAAAGAGGTTGCCCTTGAGATCTCCTGGAGCCTCCTCAACCACTGGTCCACAGTGCATCAATCGTTAACACCTTCCTGGGAGTTTTTTTGCAGCCTCCTGCCCTACATGGTTTAATAGCTCTGCTCATGTGCCAAGGCAACGTTTAATTTCACAAATGCACTCTGCAAAGCTCCTTGGTAGAAGCACTGTCCCATGGCTGGGCAGAGCACACTCAACCCAAATGAAACCTCACAGAGCAGTGAAACCTCACAGTGGGGGATTTCCATGTCAGCTGCATTTTCCCCACACTTCCAGTAAATCTTATCTAACACATGAACCATTCTCAAGCCACGGACTGAGCTATCACCTTCCCTCCCAGCTCTCATCCGTCTTCCTGTAGATAAGGCCCAACAAAGATATGCTCCAGCCTGAACATTTTTTCCAGCTGAGAGACAGTTCACCAGCCCAGTTAGCAGGCACCAAAGGAGAAGGGTATTTTCAGTAAGAGGAGGCTCAAAGAGAGCATTTGCTGAAATGGGGGTCATGGTGGATGCTACAGCGCTACCACATCACCCCCTGCCTTAAGAGCTTTAGGTTGGGGATGCCCAAGAACATAATGATGGCATCTTAAGCCAATCCCTCTTGCCCAGGTGATGCACACAGAGCATGTCCTTTGGTTTCTCTTGCCAAAGAGGTCAGTTCAATCTCTTTGAACCAACGGGCTGGTGACACATCCCTACAGCCTCTCTCCTCCTCAGACGCCGCTGGTTGGGATCACCAAGGCATTACCTGATATTTATCTGGGTCAGCCCCTCCAGCCTGACCAACAAAGAGCCCGGCACCTTCTTCCAGTTCCATCTCATCTGGGGAGCGCTCAAAGCGGACCCGCTCGTGCTCCTCACAGTCCAGGTAGAGGATGACTTCGTCCTCCTCCACGCTGATAGCAAAGTTTGCCCACTGGTTGAGCAGGGTGGGCACGGTGAAGGTGGCAGCCGCGTAGGAGCTCTGTGAGCCCGGCTCAGTGTAGTAGAAGATGATCTGCTGCTTGCCCATCTGCAAGTCTGAGAGCTTAACACCCACGTAGATGATGCTCTGCGTGGAGTCTGTGATGGCAAAGAGCACGCCGGCCCGCGGGGTGGTGGGCTGGATGTGAAAGAGGAGAGAAAAGTCTCGGTAGAAGGGGCTGGGCAGGTGGTACCGGGCCACCTGGCCTGTGTTGGCATTGGGTCCAAAGACATAGCCAGGTCTGTTCTCATGGCCGTAGATTTTGACGATCCCCTCCGGCGGCGGGTCTCCAATCAGCTCCAGGAGGCTGACCTCACTGCTCAGGTTCTCTGCAAAGAGGAGGGAGAGGGGATGGTGAGAAGCAGCACAGCAAGGACATGCAACTTCAGCAGGCCCCTCTGCTCTGTGCCTTTGGGGACGCTGCTCAGGGCCACCCAGTGACGCTGCTCCACAGTCTGGGGACGTTAGGCAGCTGGGGGCTCGGCTTCACATTGCAGCTGCTGAACCTAAAAGACCCATCCAGCCACGAGGGAGCCAAGCAGTGAGCTTTCATGCTATTTTGAGCCTGCGCCAATTAACAGCTACTTCATTTTCTCATCTTGTGGATGTGACCCCAACACTCACCATCCCTAGAGGAACATTTCTGTGCTCTTCCCTGCAGCTAACCCTGCTCCCAACCCCACTGCCTGGAAAGATGCAGCTTCCCAAAGGGAAAGAGGGCCCTTCTCCAGAAAACAAGAGGAATTTTTATACATGGCTAGAGAGGTCTCAAGTCTCCAGTGGGCTGCTGCTCTGCTGGATCTGGATGAACAACCCTTCTTCTGGTCAAAAGGTGCTAGGGTACAAGTAAGCACATCCACATAATGGAGCAGTACCATACTCAAGGACCAGGATATGCACTGGAACAGAGCAGTGAGTGCTGGGGAGCAGGGCCGCAAGCCAGATGAGGCAGCAGCGTTCCTCAAGCTGCAGAACGAGGATGCAGCTCCCAAAACGCATCCCAATCCCTGCTGCTGGCTCTCCACTTAGAGTGGCATGGCATCCCAGAGCTCCAATAAAATGAGATATCTCACAGGTACAGCTGTGTGTTGTGCCCTCGCACACCCATGCCCGCTCCAAAGTCATGACCAGCCTCGCAACACCCTGTCCCCATAGGGTCACCATGGCTGGGAACCATCCCAGCCCTTTCCTTGCACCGCCTGGGAAAGTGGCTGGGACTGACATGCACCCTGCCGGCTTCCCAGATGATCTCAATTTCGAGCTCGTCTCCTGCCCCAGCTCATTTTCTCAAGGCACTTCAGGGAGTTCTGGTCAGGACAGTCTCTCCTACCAGGCACAGCTGAACATCTGGCCGTGTGAGCCAGCCCTCTGGATGCAAACTCCTGTTGTTTTGGCAGCACGCACATCCTCATCGCCCACACAATGGGCGCTGGATTCCTCCTCTCCTATGTCAACCATTCGGGCCGGTGCCAACTTGATGTGAGCGAGTAAGCAAGCGTGCTGTGCATCGGTGATTTTTAACTCCAGATTTCCCAGGAGCAAGAAGATATCCAACAGCCGCTCCCAGCTGCAGGTTCCCATTTTGGGGTTCCCAGAACAACCAAGGACTGCAGCATGGGATCAGGCTCCTTGCTGCCAGTGAGGATGGCACAAAGGGCCTCTATGAGGAGCTGAAACAATTCAGTGCCCCCCTCCCTCCCTGCTGCCGAACGCAAGCCGGGTATATTGGGGTGTGCGCAGGAGCCTGGGAACCCCCACCCTGCTCTGAAGCAAGGCATTTTCCTCCAGAGTATCTTAAAAAAGAAAACCAAATACATGTACTTAAAAAAAAATAAAATCAGCCCAGCCCAGCCCAGCCTGGGAGGGAAATATCTCCTTTGGAATGGTAGGAAGAGACAAATACCTGGGTTTCTATTCCAAAGCGTGGGGGCATCTGAGTACACAGAGCATCCCAAGCTCCTGTGGCAGCCAAGCCAGGATGCCAGGGCTGGTCCTTTCAGAGAGACATCAGAAATGCCTCATTCTAGAGGCAGGGGGATATTTCTCTCCGCCAACCTCAGTTCTGTGGATGGCAGCCAACCACGAGTTGCCCCACACATGACAGCACATGCAGGCACAAGGCAAAGCAGCTTCCATTGCGCTGAGCCATGCCATGCAGTGCTGCGCCAGCTGCCCCTCTGTGCAGCAGCCCTGACCTCAAGAGACACCACTGGGAAGCATGGATGGTGCTTATCTTGGCTTGGAGGAAGCCAAATTCATAAAAGCTTTATGCTAAGAGGAAATCAGAGCTTCCTCCCAGGGGTCCACGCAGGCAGGGGTCCATGCAAGCAGGGGTGTAGGAGCCATCTCTGCAATTCTTCATGCAGACAGCCCGTCCTCTGCCTTGAGGCTTGAGGTGGGGGCTGGTTGGGGAAGACTGAAAGAGGCTTTTGTTAGCAATGCAATTCACAGTCCTGCTTCCCTTGGTATTTCAACCATCTCTGGGTTCCCCCTTCCTCTCCAAACACACCACTTGCGCCCTGGCTCAGAGCAGGAGTTGGGCGACGATACAAGGAAGCTTCCCAAAGAAAACAGGCTCGCACCTTGCAACACGCGAGCGAGCCCACGATGGCCACAGACGCATCCAGCTCCCATCTGCAGGGTGGGGATGGTCAATCTGCCAGCAGCACGGCACTCACATCCCAGTGCCGTCCACTACAATGCGATATTGTGCGCTCGCCCCCGCAGCAGGACTCCCGCCTTGCCGATATTCCTGATCATGCGCAGCGGGCAGCAGGGGAATCCCCCAGCTGTGGCTTCATCCCAACCCCAAACTGTCCCAAAGAGACTCCCGGGCAGCCCATGGATTGCAGTGGAGGATTGCCAGCACCCCAGAGCTGGCCACACAGTTCTCCCATGGACACCATCGCAGTTCCAGGTGGCGCTGGCACGGAATCACACAGGGATGCCTGGGGCCACGGTGACCGAGCTTTGGCTCCCGCTGCCCTTGGAAGGGCTCCAGAGATGCTCAAGGCTGCTCTGCATCCCCGCCTCTCCCCCTTCCCTCGCATCCCACAGAGAGCTGCTTTGACAGCCCAGGGGGCCAACAAGGGCATTTGCGCCTTCCTTGTCCCCCAGACTCGTCTGCTCCACGTCACCTGAGGGCACAGGGTCCAGCACGACAACACAGCCCCATTCAGTGGAGCTGCAAAGGGCAGCAGTAGGAGTTCCCATTCTGGCTTTCATCCCCTGCTCCCGGGGGTGTTTCTGTCCCCAAGCTGCCACCCTTGGCTCCTCACCCCGCCGAGGAGGCCTTAGCTGCTGGCTAAGTCACACAGGGCTCAAAAGCACTTTGTGGCAATAGTCGAGCACCAAGCACCTCTCCTGCTTTCTGAGTAGGGGGATCAAACATTAGCTGTGGGTAAATCATTAACCCCAAGGCAGGGCAGCAGACATGTGGGTGTGCATATGTGAGGTCACAGCCCTGGCCCCATGCGGGGAAGCGATGCCCTGTGGCTCCCTCCAGCTGCTGCCTGGGGTCACCTTGAAGTCCCCATGGGGAGCTCCACATCCCACACCAGTGGGGACAATCTGGGGATGGACAAGGAGGCTCCTCTTTGCAGAAGGAGCCCAAACCCAAAAACTGAGGCAGGGCAGAGAGGCTTTTGGCCAGAGACGAGGCAGTAGCATCCCTTGGAGCACTAGAAGGCTTTGGCTGATGAGACATGCAGAAGGAAGACATGAACAAGGGTCACCAGCCACATTACCTGCGGACACATTAACAAAGACACAAGAATACCCTCCGTCCTCCTTGGGGAGAGAGTCACAGGGCAGAGGCAGGCGCCCACCGGCCGAGTGCATCCAGCACAGGTCTCTGACGGCCTCACAGAAGCCCTGGCACGGCGGGGGAGTTACAGGGACTGAGGCACTACACCCAGGGACCAGGAGCAAGCAGAGGAACCACTCCAAGTAGCGGTGGCACCGAGACTCAAGCAGCCCCTCCCACTCATGCAAAGCAGCCCGAATTTCCACCTCGCTGCCGTGGCTGAGATAATTCGGCAATCTGACATGGTTGGTGCCCAGAACGGAGCAGAAAGGCAGGTGGGCCGGGAGGGGCAGGCAGCGCCCGCCTGCTGGCAGCAGTCTGGGGAAGGAGGGAGCAAGCCCCGCGCCAACAACTCGCAGGGTAGAGGTTAGTAAATCGAACTCAGGAGGACCAGCAGGAGGAGAATCCGCACCGCTCACTGCCCTCAGTTTGGGCGCAGAAGGGCTCTGGTTCCCACTGACACCAAGCAGTGCCGACCCCTCGCCGTCGGTGCTGCGCTTCGGGCCCCCATCACCCAGTGTTGCAGCACCGGGAGCGGCAGGGGATGGCCGGGGGATGGCCCAGGGTCGCCAGCCCCATGTCTCAGCATGGTCTGCAGCACGTGGCGTGGGCGATGCTCCGTGTCGCTGCGCCGTGGGGTGGTGGGCACTGTCACCTGATGGGAAAGGGAAAGGAGCTCTACCTGGACGGGCGGCTGCTGGCCTCTGCGGGGAACCCCCTGTCCCCTCCTGCTGCTGGGGCAGATCCGTCGTATCGGGGTTCCCCGTTCCCAGAGGCTGTGGAGTCTCGGTGGGGCTGCAGGTGGGTGGTGTACTGCGAGGGGGAGCAGCAGTCCGTGCCGTGCTGGTCGGCACCGAGATCCCCGCGGTGCTCCCGTCCCCCTGCTCGGGGCCGTCCGTGCTCTCAGTGCTCTCCTGTCCCGTAGGTGCTGCCGTGCTGGGCTCCCGGTACCGCTGCGTGGTGGCCACATCCCCTGCTGCTGCTGAGCTCAGAGGTGTGCTCAGGGTGGGTGAAATCTCTGCAGTGCTTGGTGCCGTGGGGGTCCCCGTGGTTTTCGGGCTGCCCCAAATCCAGTCGAGAAGCTGCGCGTCGCAGGAGGAGAAGCAGCAGGAAGCCAGCAGCAGCCAAAGCCCCAGGTGGAGCACAGCCATGGGGAGGGGAAAGCGAGCCCCCCGGCTTCGCAAACGGAGGGGCTCGGGGGCAGAGGCAGGAGTTCGGCCCCAGCGAGGCGCCCACAGCGCTCGCATCGCTCTCTCCTCCCCAGCGCCCAGCCTTCAAACCGAAGCGCTGGGAGGAGTGGCCCCGCCGCCGGCCGCGAGCCCTCCTCTCCCAGCCTCCTCGCAGCAGGCACGGCCCCCGAGGGGCGCGCAGCCGGGTTGCGACCCACTCGAGCCCCCTGAACGGCCAGGAGCAGAGCCAGCGGTGCAAGCTCCCTGGGCTGCTGGCCCACACTAGCCAGCTGCCGCTGCTCCTGCCTTAACCCCTTCTGCCCCAGAAAACACTTCCAAGATTTCTGCTGGCTGAGAAAGCAACTAGCCCCTAGAGCAGCAAGCGCTTTCAAGACCCTTTCCTTGCTCGGTTTCACGGCCAGAAGCCCCAGGTGCTGCAGTTGGCTGGTGAGCGAGCGGGGCCAGCAGACGGTGAGCTGGAGGAGCACAGCGGGGCCCCAGCACCACGCGCCGGCACGCCTCCAAGCCAGGGCTGTGAGTAACAGCAGCCTGGGGCTGCAGTTCTGCTGGAGCCGGTTGCGAAAGCCTGCAGCAAGCAGCACAATGAGGAGACATGCAGGGACAGCCCAGGTCCTCCATGTCACCATGTCCCCTCATGCTGACCATGAGAACCACAGAACATCCCAAGTTGGAAAGGACCCACAAGGCTCACCCAATGCAACCCCCAGTCCCACGCAGCACCTCCCAAACCCACCCCCTGTGGCTGAGGTTGGTGTCCCAACGCTCCCTGAGCTCCAAGAGCCCTGGGAGCTGCTCCGTGCCCACCGCCCTCTGGGGCACAGCCTTCTCCTCACCCCACCTCACACAGCCCCACGCCGTTCCACTGCCACCTGAGCAGAGCTCAGCGCTGCCCTTCCACTGCGAGGAGCCGCAGGCAGCCACGAGGCCTCCGCTCAGCCTCCTCTTCTCCAGGCTAAACAAACAAACCAAGGGATGTCAGCCACTCCTCACACATCTCACCCTCAGACCCTTCACCATCTCCACAGCCCCACAGAGTCCTCCTGGTTCTCCTGCTGTTCCAATTTGTAAAGAAATTAAACAGGAACAAAACAGGGTCAATGAGGCTTGCGATCGTTTTAAAACAGCCTTTTGGCAAGGCTCTGCTAGTCAGGAAAAGTGTGAAACTAATGCTCAGATGTCTATTAGCTCCATGCACTGCTTCCCACGCTGCTTTTTGGTGTGATTTGTGCAAATTTTCCCACTAAAATGGTGGCTGGCACGGGAATAATGCCACACTAATATGCCTGCCCAAAGCTGATGTTGTTTCACGAGTGCTTTGTGGAACAGCTTTCCCCTGACACAGCACAGCCTACACCCAATGTCATGCATTTTTTGCCTTTAGGGTCGGGTTTCCACGTGCACCCCCTGCTCAGCAGCTCCTTGCAGCTACTGTCAGCCTGCCCCGTCATGTCCCAACAGGGCTCCGTGCTGCTTCTCAAGGCCGCTCCACCCCACGAGTGTTCGGAGGACAAGTCTTGGGTGATCACAGAACACCACAGCATGGCTTAGGCTGGAAGGGATCACAAAGCCCAGCCATTTCCACCCCCTGTGCCACAGGCTGGCTGCCCCCATAAGCTCAGGCTGCCCAGGGCTCCATCCAGCCAGGCCTTGAGCACCTCCAGGGATGGGGCACCCACAGCTCTGGGCAGCAGTGCCAGCGCCTCACCGCCCTCCGAGTGAAGAATTCCTTCCTAACACATAAGCCTCCCCTATTTTAGCATTTGAAAGCCATTTCCCTTGTCCTACTGCTAATTACACACGCCTCCCTCAGCAAATGCATCACTTCAGAAGTGATACAAAGGGGACTTGTTTTTTGCACCAGAACTGACCAAACTCAGGACACAGGGAAACCCTGACCACAGGTCCTGGTCACAAAGCCCCAAAAGGTCCAAGAGCAGGGGACAATCATGACAGCCTCATTCCTGGCTGTCCAGATGGACAGACGGACAGCTAAGCTGTTCCTGGACAGAGCCCAAATCCCTTTCTCACGCTGGTGAGTCAGGGCTGGGGGCTGCCAGTCATGTTGCCCATGGGAAGGATGGGTGGAAACCCAGGCTCAGCAGTTCTTGCAGGGGCCCAGGGCAGTGGGGGGGGAGGGGGGGGAAGGAAAAGCCCCGGTATCCACGCTGAGCAGTGCAGAGAAATGGCCCTTTTAGGCACCCTGACAATGGAGAGATTCATTTTTGCCACAAAGGGGCTGTTGATGGGGTGCAGGCAGGGCAGAGGAATGTACCCTGGACAGGGGGACACGGGCGCCATTTCCCACGGCTTCTCCCCCAGAGATGCAGAACGCTGGGTGGGAGCACCACAAGCCCCAGCAAGCTGCCTTGCCTCCACCAGGAGCATTCCAAGGAGCAGGGCAGGCTGAACGCGCAGACGCAGTGCAAGCAGAGATCACGAGTGCACCATGCATGGGGTGTAAAGAAAAGAAAAGCCAGAGAGCCCTGGTTCGAGACCTGTATTCCACGCTCGTGGTTAACAAATAACCACACCTGAACAGGGCGCCGAGCCAAAGGGTTTCCAGCAAGCTGGCTGCATGCTCCCCAGAGCAGTGGGAAGAGCATGGTGTTGTGACAGGCGACAGGGGACCTGGCCAGGGAAATATTTGCTTATATTGTGCTGTGCCAGCACTGCACACATGGGCTGGCTCATAGTGCCTCCCAGTGTGGTGTTTTGAGCTCTCAGCAGGGAGATCTGGGGGATGGATGGTGGGACCAAGGGGACAAGCTCTGCTCAGGAAGGCCCATCCCACGAACCTAGCTGGCTGCTGGGGACTACCAGCCAGCCCCTGTGGGGTCACACTGCTCATTCTTGAGGGCTCCCCACCCAGAGCTCATTGAGCAGCATGAACAGATGGATGGACAGACAGACAGCAGAGGGAGCTCCAGGCCCAAGCACTGCACAGAGTAGAGGTCACAGAGGGGTCCTGAGGGATGCTACTGTGCCCATAGGCACTGCACTGCACAGGGATGTCTGCACCCAGCACAGCTCCAGCTGCAGGACCTGAGCGCTCAGCTGGGGCAGGGCAAGACCCCAATGGCCTTGCCCCTTCCCTCTAGGTGTCACTGGCCCACCAAGGACCTCTCTTTTCCAGGCCAGGAACCATTCAACATATTTAGCTAAGCAAGCCCAGACAGGGCGAGCAACCTGATTCCTCCATCACCTGCAGTTCCCTGCCTCCTCTCCTGCTTTTGGCTCTTGCTCAGGATACCCCCAGCCCCTTCAGCACAGCCGATTCCACCCTCTGCCCCCACCCCCCACAGGAAGCCCTGCAGATTGTCCCATAGCAGCACAACCCATTGGACAACCAGAAGGACATCTCAGATTGCTCCTAGGGGAGGATGAGGAGTCACCTTCCTCCCTGCTGCACACACCAAATTTGTATTAGGAATGCCTCAGTGGAGGTGCTCAGGCAACAGCCTGCCAGGCCTCTTTTCTCAATGTCAAAAGGGTTTGGTGTGCTAAGGGAGTGTGTTCTGCTGGCATGGCATCCCTTTACTTCCGCCATCCTCTACGTGGCTCAGCCCAGGGATGCAAACAACACCCCATGAAAACACACCATGGCCCCACAGTCTTTCCAAAGCACAGCTCCATCATTTGCTAGCAGAAAGCAAAGCCCTGTAACATCAGAAGGCTCCTACTGCAATGCATGAGAAAGCACCAGCTCCAAAAGGCACAAAATGCAGTGAAGCAAACATTTGAGAGCGCTGCTTCCTACCAGCAGCCCAAGTTTCCCTGACACATCCCTGGAAGCAAGATTCTCGTCCCATGCCCACAGCCCAGCAAGCTCCCAGCATGGGCATCAGGACCTCAGAGCCTCCCAGGCATGGAGCAAAGAGAGACTGCAGTGAGCTGTGGGAGTTTTCTGTTGCTAAAAATCACTGCTGCCAAACAGTAGGGCCAGCTGCCCACTGATAAAGAACCGCACACAGCAGGTCTGGATATGCAGCTCCTTGGTGTGAAATAGAGGCACACAGGGATGCTGCCCTGTCTGTGCATGTTCTCCTGCGTGAGTGCTGCTGGGGAAGTGACAAAACCTCAGCGCTAGGCCAGCAGACAGGCTGCAGGCGGAGCATTCAAGCACCGAGCAGAACAAAATCCAGCAACTGTCAGAGACAGATGGTATCTTTAAAACCTATCAATGTTTGGGATTTTAATCTCTTCCTATCCGAAAGCACAAACAACAGTTAAAAGGCACTCATCAGGACGCACGCGTAAGAGGCCTAAGGATATTGCTACATCTCGCTGACCTCCCATGCAGACAGCGGGACAGACAGCGGGACAGACAGCGGGACAGACAGCGGGACAGACAGCGGGACAGGCACCCGGCAGCAGTGAGCAGCAGCAGAAAGGTGGCTCAGCAGCTGCACCCAGGACAGGGACACCGATATCCCCAGCGCTGCACACTGTCCCTATCCCAGGGATCCTGCAGCATCTTTGGAACAACACCAAACACAAATTCAGTCCATAAAGGCGACGTACATGAGCCCAGCCTTCCAAATCCTGGCAAAGGGCAGTGCTTTTTGCAGGGGAAAAGGACGCTGCATGGCTGCAAGGTATCGCGTATGCCAGCAGCTGCTGAGGCTGGTGACGCAGGTGGTGGCTCAGGGAGGATGCAACCCGCAGCCACACAGCACCGCCGAGACCCCTGGACCGCAGCAGCGTTCCTAAACATTTACTCATGGAGAGACAGAAACTTCCTCCCAGCGAATTCCTCGATAAGATAAACCATTAAAATGTCACGACTGCCTGGGGGAGCGATCAAATCATCCAGGGGATAACAAACAGCCTGGGTGCACCACTGCAGTGGGATGCACCCAACCCAGGGCTCCCACACACCTTCAATGAGCATTGGAACCGAAGTGCCCTAAGCCTGGCCCACGTGTCCCCTCTTGCGACCCTGGCCACGGGGTCATTGATGCCCACCAGGGCATCGGGGCTACTCACTGAGGAAGTGTCTGTCAGTCCTCATGGGAAATATGCAGACTATGGCAGCAGGCACGGCAGAGCTGACACCAAGCAAACAATCTCCCCTCCATCCTCCCTGGCGAGACTAAAAATACCACCGAGCCGCTTCCTTGGGGAGCAGCACAGGACGGGTCAGGTCCCAGCAAAGGCACCATGTGTTGACCTCGTAACGTTACCCAGCCCAATCGGAGGGCAGCAATATGCTGGCAGCTCCCTTCTTCTCAGCACATCCCGCAGAGCAGGCTTTGTCTGCTAGGCGGGGAGCAGGCCGGGGGGCACCAGCTCTGCTTCCCATCACTGCGGGGCCGCCCGACAGCCAGGAGATAAGGCAGCGGGAGGCGAGGCAAGGAATGTGCCCCCTTCCTGCCCCCATGGCAATGCATCACCCTGCAGACTAAGTGTTCCCTGGAGGGGGGGAAAGGCACAGAGCCCACTCTAAGCCACCTCCATCCTGGTACTGGTGTGCCACACTTTACCACCACTGGCAGACTTCCTCCTCTGAGTGGGAGCACACAGCATTGGGCACTCCTCTGCCCTATCCCCCCAGGAATTCCCAAACCACAATTGCATTCCTGGAATTCCTGCAGCCCCCAGGGAGGTGCCGGGAGCATGGGGGTGATGGGAGGGTGTTGGTTCCCAGCTCTGCTCTGGACAGGGCAGCCAGGTGCTGTTTTCAGACACCTCCTTACCTGCAAATACAGGGCACAGGAGCTCTGCAGAAAGAGGAGCTTGGGAACCAACTTGAAGCAAAGAGCAATGCTAAGCTGTCGAGAAAGATCTGCCTGGGTAGGGGCTGGCCAGGGCTCAGACAAAGCCTTCCAGTGTTATGAGGAGAAGGAAACACAGCCTGCATCTCCTGCAAGTGCATCTCCAGCACACAGCACCTGAAGGGCACTGTGTCCACCCTGCCTGGGATATCTGCATCCAGGTCTCACCCCGCAGCAAAGGAACCCTAGGCATTCCCTTGCACAGCCAGGTGGTGGGGAGCTCTACTCTGCCAGGCAACCGGAGGAAAAAGAAGGCATAGGGAGGGCCTGACCCCAGAGACCACCCTTCAGTTGCCCTTGATGTCCACGCTGACACCCTGACACTCAGGGGCTTTGTGTGCCTCGAGCCTCAGGGCACTGCTAACAAGGCTCTATGCCCTTCCACCTCTCTGCACTCCTTGTACAACACCCCATCTGTGCTGTTGGCTTTGGCATCTTTTTCCCAATCTTTCACAAGTGCCCACCAAGCTGTGACATCCCGCCTCAGCAGCGCATCCCTGTCCCATCCGGGCTGCCAGCCCAGTGCAGGGTCACCACGCTCCACACCATGCCCTGGCACGGCTCCGGTACTGCAGCGAGATGCTGGGAGCAGCCTTCAGCAGCATCACCCTGCCCTTGAACCTGCCCTGCCACACACATCATAGGGCTCAGTGCCTTGAAATGCGTCTGTCTCGTGGCAATGTGATGCCAGTCAAGGTTGCTGCCTTACAAGAGGGTCTTAATTGAAATTGTTGAGGATGTCAACCAACATTTACAGACATTAGGATGAATGGCATCTAATGGCTCTAATTTGCTGCCGGTTGCTCCAGCCTGGCATTCCTGCAAGTACGTCACCATGAACCTTTATGCATGGAAAGGGTTAAAAACACAAAAAAGCCCCACACTACAAACCAGCAGGCATGCCTGGAGTGGGGGATTAGAGAGAATAGGGCCATTTCTCAGCACTGACTATGGCAACATAAATAGAAAAGTAACATTACACTGGAGCCGGGGCCCTTTTGCCCCGCTCTGTCCCTACAATGCCACCATTGTCCAGCTGACAACTGGCAATTTTCCCTGTGTGGGGCTGACATCCTGCAGGCTGGGCATGGCGCTGGGGGACCGCCTTCCCCTCATCTCAAACTGTGCCCCAGCACAGCCAGGGGTACCCGCAGCACCGTCACCGTGCACCCCAGCATCGGAGAGATGCCCCATTGCATCCCATGCCGTGCTGCTTTCAAAGTCCACTTGCAGGGCTTGACTTTGCAGGGAGCAAGGATGGGAGAGCAGCAATAAGGCAAGCAGAGGGATGTGGCATTTTCCCATTGTGAACAACAGCACGGAGCAAGCAGAGGGCAAATGCGGGAGGCGGCTGCGCGCCCCAAGCACCACAAGCAGCTGCTCCAGGATTCTTTCTTCTGCATTTTAATTATACAACCACTCAAGTTTCTTCCTAATGGGAATGCTGAAAACCAGTTTTTCCTGCAGCAAGGCCAACTCCACAAACGCTAGCAGTGACCTGTGAAAAAAGCCCCATAAATCAACACGGCAATGTCTTTCCCCCCCCTCCCTTGCAGCATCACCACTACTATTTCACTGGTTTTTTTCCACTGTTTTAGCTTTTTTTTGTTTTTGTTTTATTTTCTGAGTTTATGGTTGTTGTTTTTTTTCCAAGGAAAGCATCTGTAAGTAAATAAACCACTCTGAAGACTCCACAAAACCACCTTCAGCACCGCAGCATCCCTCATGCCCACAGCCACGTGGCTGCTCCTAGGATGAGGTACTTCATGTGGAGCAAGCAAACCCCAGACTTCCAAGCAAATCCCAAACCTCCCCTCCTGGCTGCTGCTGGGCAGCAGACAAAGGGCGCTGAATTAGCAATTCCCCAGTGAGAGCTTGGTGCTGCTAGAGCTGAAAAGAGAAAAGGGGGAGGGGAAAAAAATAAATAAATAAAAGAGGAAGGAAAAAAAACAAAACACCAGCAGAAAAGTTGACGTACGCAGGAACTGGCTGCGGGACTCCATGCAAGATGCAGCGTGCCCGCTGAGCACCCAGCCCAGCAGCGGGGAGCACCCAGCGCTGCCGGCACAGAGCCCAGCACACCGTAGTGGTGGTGCTGGGATGTGGTGCAAGCAATAGGAACAGGCAGCAGGACAAAGGGCGGGGGAACACAGGGCAGGAGAAAGCCCGGAAAGGGGCCGCGGGGAAGGAAAGGGAGCACACAGCAGAGTGCAAGGGGGCATTGTTATTGGCCGATAATCCGTGCGGCAGACGGTCCTGAGCACAAAACTTGGTCTCAGCCTGTTTAGCTGCCCGGAGATGGGAATTCCCCAAAAGGGACGGCCACGGCCAGCCTTGAGGCTCAGGTGTCAGTCAGTCCCCAGCTGCAGGGTACTTGGACAGACCCTGCTGGCCGCCCTAGCATGCAGCACGCATCCTCTGCCCCCCGCTTCCAAACCCTGTTGCTAGGACACTCGAGGCAGCAGAAATACAGCGCGGGGCGGATTAGCGTCTAGACTGGCTGACCTCTCCCTCTAGGTAGCACCGGGGCAAGAATTGGGCCCCTGGCACTTTCCTTGGAGGAAAGGAAAAAGGGGGCTTTGCGCAGCCCCCAGGAGTGGGAGCAAGGCAGAGGGATGCTGCTGTGCCAAGTGAGCTACCTGAAGCCCATTGCTAGCCGTGGGCCTGCCCAGCAACCGGTGACAAAAGGGCCTTTCATGGAAGGGACATGTCAGCGCCACAGTTAGCAGGGGAAAGGGAAAAAAAAAGAGCTGAAAGAAGATTATTACCTCCAGCGCTGCCTCTGGGGGCTGGAGGCAGCGGGGCCCCTTGCAAACATGTACGTTAACTCTTTAGGTTGAGCCCCGGCAGCAAATAGGGGATGGAGCGCTGCTTCCCATGGCTGCCTGCCATAGGAGCTGGTGGCCTGAGTCCTGCAGAGCAGTCACCAGGTGTGGCAGGGTGGCCAGAAGGTCCCCAGGAGGATGGCTCTGGTCCCAGTGCAGAGGGAAATAAGGCTCCCTGCTGCCAGCCAGCTGCTGCAGGTGCAGAGCATAGAGTCGTAGACTCGTAAAACAATTCAGGTTAAAAAAAGACCTCTAAGATCATGTACTCCAACCGTCCCCGATAAGCCCACTCCCAGCAAGGTCTTCCTGCCAGCACAGCTACGTTCTTGCCCCAAGAATAAGAGAAGAGCCTTCACTTTCACAGAGAAACCAGCTCAGAAATATCCCTCCTCCGACTCACAAAAGTGCATTTTGGGGATACATTTCCATTCTGAAATAGAATCATAGAAACATAAAGGTTGGAAAAGACCACTAAGATCATCGACTCCGACCCATCATGTTGACTGACCACATCCCTCAGTGCCACATCTCCACAGTTCTTGGACACCTCCAGGGACCAGGACTCAACCACCTTCCTGTGCAGCCTGTGCCAATGCATTAACACTCTTTCTGAGATGAAGTTCTTCCTAATATCCAACCTGAACCTCCCCTGATGCAACTTGAGGCCATTACCTCATGTCCTATGGCTCCAGCACTGGACCAGAACCATGGAGCCAGCAGGGAGTAAGGCCATTTTCCTCCTGGTGATACCAGGTGCTGCACAAAGGGAAGCAACCCACTCCCTTTGGGAAGGCAGAGCTGCAGAGAACAGTGCCTTGGCTCCTTTCTATCATCTCCGTAGCCAGAGATGCAGGAATTTGCTACACAGCACCATCTTATCGCGTGGTGTCGTGCTTGGAAACCTCCTCCAGGAGTCTGTGCAGATCCCATCCTCCTCTTGCAGCCTCTGGTTACATCGTCACGCCAGGCTGACAATGGCACCTTTGGGCTTATCTCGTGGGGGTGGCAGCACTATAGCCTGCAGCTGATACCCCTCTGTGGGCTTGAGATGGCGCACAGTGGGGCTTTTCTCCTCCACATGCCCAGGGTGAAATCCAAAGCCAGCAGTGCATTTTCCCTTCTGCTGCTGTGCCCAAGGAGGGAGCGCTCCTGGTGAGACCTGGGCTCCCCCAGAGCACCCATCCCTCCCTGCTGCCTCCCAATAGGTCCCCGGAGCCACTGCGCCCTGTGCCAGGGGTGCCTGTCAGCTCCTTATCTGGGGTTATCAGAAAGGTGCCGCTTATCCAAAAGTCAACAATCCCCGGCTCAATCAAGTTACAGCCTAATGAGGGAGGTGGAAAAAAAAATAACCTGTTTAACTGCAGTGTTTACTGGAGGGGAGGCAGGTGGCTCACTTACGGACTGTAAAACTGGAGACGGCTTCAAGGGCATCTGGGCAGGCAGACAGAATGATGATGGGAGATTGCTGGGGCCGCCCCCAGGTGCTCTGCTGCTTCCCCCCCTCTCACAGCCTAGCACAGGGCCAGGGGAGCAGCCCCATCTTCCAGTCCCAGGGCCCGGGAGGAAGAAACCAGCGGATGGAGCTTGGGAATATAACAAAAATACAATAAAAGTCACTAATGACAAATTTCCATCTAAAAGGGGCCGGGATGCGGTGCCAAAAAAAGCAATAAAAATTCCACCAGAGCAACCTTTTTAAGTGCAAACGGGATGTCACAGAGCAGATGTTGCTCACTGAGAGCCCCACTGCTGCCCTCAGTCCTCTCCCAGACTCCCCTGCTCTGACATTTCCCCCCGTGCTCCCAGCCCACGCCGACACAGCTCCGAAAGCTCCCAATAACCGCATAAATGTCCAAACCAGTTCCTAATCCCACTTAGCTCCCTGATTCAATTACATTCTGGCAAGAAACACTGCGGGTCAATCAAGCCCTATGCTGAGAGCCAAAAAACGCAGTGCTACCACACACCTTCCTACATCCGCACAGCCAGCACCCCACAGACCAAAGGGGTGTAGGGCAGAGCTGGGCTTGCCCCCAAGGGCTGCCTGCAGCCCAGGGGTGCTCTTAGGGTTCCCAGCACTTCCTCAAACGCCACCAGATACTCTGGAAGATCATTAAAATGCTTTATTAATCCCATACCTCTGGGCTGCTGATT
The DNA here is from genome assembly GCF_023343835.1 of Lagopus muta. Lineage (NCBI taxonomy): Eukaryota > Metazoa > Chordata > Aves > Galliformes > Phasianidae > Lagopus > Lagopus muta. The sequence goes on along the minus strand of NC_064440.1, from coordinate 35,927,706 downwards.
CACATCCGATGCTTAATCCTAGATGTCTCCTTCAGCACTTTGAACTCAGTGGCTTATGCCAGAACTCATTCTGCACTGGGGAAGCTCTCGGCTTCTGGACAAGACGCGACGCGCTCGGTCGGGCCGCCACGTAGGGGCTCAGAGCATCACTCTGAGCATAGCACAGGAGAGGACTGTTTCCCAGCACTAGGTGCCTACTTTTGGGTTTTGTTTGTTGTTTTAGTGCCTGGCAATAGCCCTTGCAGGGCTGTTCCCCCGAGTGCCTGTCCTCTCTAAGTGTTCAGGCTCACTATTTCAGCAGCGCCTACATCGTAATGAAATAAACAGTGTAAGGAGACGTTCTTGCTGCTGTGGACCAAAACAAATAACAAGAGTTGCCAAAGAGGGGCTGCTCTGCAGGGCACAAACAGCACTGCCCCAGGTCTTGGCAGTGCTCGTGCCAGCAGCCACTGTGCCAAGGGCGTGTGCCATGGCCCCATGCATCCAGGAGGGCTCAGCTCCCATTCCCCCGCAGATATCTGTGATCCAGCAGGGCTGCAGGATGCTGCGGATGGATTGAGTCCAGCCCAGAGCTGCAAGACCACGGAGAAAGTCAGGGTCAGGTCGCTTGCTGAAAGGGAAGGGAAGATGAACGCTGCCTGAGAGTGCAGCACTACTCATCTCTTTTTACACTGAGTTCCCAGCTCCAAAGCACAAGGCACTGCGGGGCCATGAAGGCTGGCAGCCATTCCGCAGAGCTCTGCCAGCAGCCTGGGCAGGGGCTGGGTGCTGACATGAGAGACACGTGGTCCCTGTCCTTGGCCAGCCAGCAGATGGGCAACACCAAGGCACTTCTGCTCATGGGCAGCAGTTGGGATGCTCAATGCGGAGCTCCTCCTAACCTAAAGCAGCACCTGCTGGTGCCACCTGCGGCACGCTCCTCACCCAGCCCTCCTCCTTGTCAGGAGAAATTGCTCAAATAATGTTTGCGAAAGCACAGATCCACCTGTCAGAAATCCCCACAAGCCTATGCCAAAGCAGTTATGTCACAGGCCATAAATCTCTTTGCACAGCACCTGCTTCACCTCTGAGGGCTCGTGCTTGTGAGGCACCCGAGCCATGGAGGCCAACGAGCCAGCGAGGACGGAAATACACAGAGCATGAGCTGCCAGCAGCATGTCACTCTGGCACCTGCTGCATTCAGCAGCACAAGAGACAGCTGATCACAGCTGTCCAGGTGTTGTCTGCTTCCTATCACCACCAGCTTGACCTCAGTGTTCTGGCCCAGCATAGAATCACAGAATGGTTATATTGGAACAGACCGAAAGCCCACTCAGTTCCAATCCCATGCTGAGGGCTGGTTGCCCTGCACCAGATCAGGCTGCCCAAGGCACCTTCAGGGATAGGAGCTCCAAAAATGGGATGGAAGCTCCTCATCACAGCTCCAACAATAATGAAGAGAAACCCAACGTACAGCAGGCTGCAGCATTGTCCCAATTTCCCTGCGTTCTCAGGATGGGACACACAGTGGCATCCCAGCAGCATCCCTGCCCCAAACTCCTGCTCCATGCCACTCTGAGGGATCTCCAGGGAAAAAAAAAAAAGCCCAGCTCCAGGCAGCTCAGCTCCCAAATTTGCAAGAAAGGCAGATAAACAGAAAGGTTATCTCCTCGCCAGGACGGCCTTCAGAGCAAACATTCCCGAGGAGCCCATCACAAAGAAGGGCTGGCAGAACAGGCCCTGCAGTCCTTGGACATTGAACCAAGGGGAACAAAAAAGGAAGGAAAAAAAAAAAAAAAAGCCACACTGAGACATGTTCAAATTCTTTAAAACCCGATTCGCAGCTTGCCACTGGGAGCTGGCCAAGTCAGTGGGACGAGACGGGCACTTCCCTGCCAGCCCTGCTGCTGTGCCTACCGAGTCTGGACAAAGTGGGGGGACCCTGAGGGCAGCGGGGACACGGCCCTGGGCCAGGTACAGCTCCGTCACCTGGAGCCAGGGTGGGAAGGACACGAGGAGCCATTTCTGCTCCAAATAGCCACCCTTAGAGCAGTGCCCAGCCCTGCAGCTTGGCTGTGCTGGACACTCTCCAGAGACCTAAAATAGTCGATTCGGGATTTTGCATGGGAATAATTTTCTCCCTCTGGAGACGTCTTTGTTGCTGAGATCCCTGGGGACCCACGGCCCAGACAGCAGTGTCACGAGCCCAGTCTGGGGCGCCTGGAAAACCTCTCCCCATGCTCCCGGATGGGTTCCAGCAGTGCCAGGCATCCCTCCTGCTGGCTGCACCCAGTGCCTGCAGCGCAGCCCGAGCCGAAAGCTGTACCTAGATGGCATAAAGCCTCGCTCCAGTAAACAATCCACAGATTTCACAGCCCAGCATCTGTTGACTTCCAGCTCGCCCGTACCTGAGCAGCCTCCCACAAACTGGCGGCGGGATGAAGGAGGGGCAGCAGCCGAACCTCCCGACCTGCGGAGAGGTGGGAGCGCTCCGTGTGGGACACGGAGAGCCGCCCTCGCCCGTTGTGGGTCAGCGCTCACAGCGCTCGGCCGCTCCGCAAACAGGCTGCAGGCAAGCCAAGCCTCCCCGAGCGTAATGTACCGGCTCGTGCCTCGTGGGGAGGGAGGACTTGGAAAACTGAGCTTCATTCTGCGTCTTCGAGGGCGCGCGCAGCCCGGGGGGCAGCGGTTCCCCATAGGGCAGAGGGATCCCTCACGGCACGTCGGGGCACCGCGCGTCTCCCAGCGCTGCCCCAGCGAGGACCCGCGGATTGGGCACCTCCGGCGCACGGCTGTTCTGGGGCACGGAACCACAGAATCACAGGACTTCCCGAGACGGAAAGGGCCCATCAGAATCACAGAATCTTACTCCTGGGCAACGCCGGCCCGCCCGCCCCGCGGCCACGCGTCGCTCCCTCCGGCCGCTCGCTCATCAGACGAAGCAGCGGATGGGGCGCACGGGGACGCAGCTCCATCTACCCACCCCTCCATCCAACCGTTTCACACGGGCGGCCGCGCTCGCAGAGCACCCCGCGGGCACGGTTCCGGGACCCCCATCCCTCCCCTCTCGCCCCGCGCACGTTACCGGGCTCCTGGGAGGAGGCGGTGAGCAGCAGCAGCACAAAGAGCCCGAGCAGCAGCAGCAGCCTCCGCGGGGCACACCTGCGGAAGGAGAGAGAAGCACAGAGCACGCTGTCAGCCTCGACCCCGTCGCCGGCCCCGCTCCCCCGGCCCCGCCGCTCACCCCGGGCGCATGGTGCCCGCCGCTGCCGGCTATGCGCGGCTCCGCGCGGCACCTCGCGGCTCGGCCCGGCCCGGGGGGGGGCGGAGCGGGACGGGGCGGAGCCGTGGAGGTTTCAGCCCGCCTCCAGCCCCCGGTACCGGGCTGCGAGGGCCGCGTTGGGCGGAGGAGGCGCGGCTCGGTTGCCCCCGAGCATCCTCGACGTGCTCCGGTGCTCCTATTTCTTCTCTCTGCAGCCCCGCACACAAAAAAAGAAGAAAAAAAGAAAAAAAGAAGTGCCACACCTCGCTTTGTCCTGTGCGGCACTTTGGTGCCCCGCGGCAGCGTGCTTCAGGAACGCGAGCCTGGAAACTTCCAGGGGATCCAGGACTGATGGCAAAGGCGGTGTCTGAGCTAAGTGAAATAACACACGAGGCAAAACCCACAACGGGGGCGAGAGTGTGAGCCCGGAGCTGCCTTTTGTTTGGGTGATCCCGCGTGGCCAGGGCTCTTACATTTCCCCTTTCCAGCCTGGATGCCTTTCTGCCAGGTGGAGGCTGCACTGCGCTGCACCTGAGCCTGTGCAAAAGCAATACGTGGCAGCCCCGAGCCCAACCCCCAGGCTGCCATTGTGCATGGGGCTTTTGGGGCTGCGGGAGGCATTGGGCCTGGATGGTGCTTAGGAAACCTTGAAAACTTCAGCTGATTCGAGTGACTGGGGCAGGCTGAAGCCCACCATCACCCTTTGGCTGCCTTCCTCCCTCCCCATGCTGCCAGTAGGTCACCGTCCCCCCCGCACAGCCCTCCTCGCACCATCCTGGCTGCCACCAGGGAAGTTTCCCACCATAAAATGTCCTCCTGCTGCGCTTTCAAGTTGGAGAGCCGCAGAGGACAGATAATGAGGCTCATCTTTTCCCAAGCAAACAAGCGCTGCCCACCAGGGGGGAAGCTGCCAGGGAGGCAGCTCTTTCAAAAGCCAACCAAATGGAAACCAGCAGCGCTTCCATGGCGGTGGTGCCCCAGCCCAAAGGGCCTCCTGCCCCGCAGGCTTCAGGCTCCAGCAAAGTTTTGGCATTTCTTCTCTCCACACAGCTCCTCCAGGGCCCTGCTGTCCCCTCACACCCTGTGCCTCTGGGTGGCCTCCGTATGGGCACCCCAGTGCCATCGTCTGGACAGAGGGGCTGTGCTGGATCCCGGCACACCGCTCTCAGCAGCTCTGCGGCTGGGATAGCACAGCAGCCAACAAGTGTCACCCTGGCAACCCTGCGGGATGACGAGGCTGTTTCTCCCTCCTTTCAGTGGAGAAGGGGGGTTTGGAAATGCCGATGTCTCCAGCAGAGCTCCGACACGCTTGGCCTGCCTCCGCCTCCTCCTCCTGCGCGGTGGCTGTGAGCAGCAGCGTGTCCCAGGCTGCCAATGTCCCCAGCAGCCATGGCCCGTGTGCTGGCGCCTGCAGACCCCGTGAACCGTGGCTGCCAGCACTGCTGAGAGCCGGCTGCTTGAGCAGCGCTGCTGTGCAACGCAGCTTGTGTGGTGGAAGCGGGCTGGTGTCCTGGTCCTGGTGCCGCCAGGCTCCTCGTGGGGGGCTGTGTTTGGAGGCTGGGGAGCAGCAGGGGCTGTCGGGCAGTGAGGAGCAAGGAGGCAAAGCGCGATATTTGGCAAGCGGCCTTGCAGGAAAACAAAGGCTGAAGCAATGCAAAGAGAGCAGAATACCACGAGTAGCAGGATGTCCTGCCTGTGCCCGCCTGCAGCCTTTTCCTGCGCTGTTTGTTGGGGTTCAATCCCCGGTGCTGGGTGGCGGCCTGAGGATGAGGCAGCTCGGGAACATCCACCACGGTGAACCCTGCTGGAGGCTTTGCATTCTTCCCATGGGAAGAAGCAGGGGTCATAAACTCCCCCATAGGAACCCCGGGGTCTGTACCTGTGTGAGATGTAGGGAGGGTTTCCTGGGTTGTTCTCCGTGGGGAGTCTGAGCAGCGAGCATCCAGTAACACACAAGGTATCAGCGTCTCACTCCTGTCTGCAAAAGGCATCCCCACTTCCAGAGCTGAAACACGCAGAGGTGGGCGTTTGGGTAGGACCCAAGGAGCTGAGACAGGGAGTGGGGATAATTGGAAACCCAGATATCCCAGCAAAGAGGAAATCTGGCAAACGCGAGAGCTTGGCCGAGCATGTTACCCTTCCATGTGCGTGGGGGTGAGCTGATCCTGGGGAGAGGGAGCATCAGGAGCCCACCCACACCCTTCCTGTTGGTGCAGAGAGGCAGGATAGTGCCGATGGCTGTGGCTCAGCAGGGCTGTGAAAGCCATGCGATCAGCATGGCTCATGTTGAGCAGGGCTCAGGCTAGATAGAAGGAGGTGGGTGAAGGGGCAATGACCCCAGGGGTGGAGATCCCCATGCAGTGTCAGAAGGGCCCAGCCACATGTCCCCCCTGCTCCCTGCTGTGGGGTGGTGCCCGCTGCACCCCGTGTGGCTGCCTCCAGGCATGGGCACCCAGTGTGTATCCCACAGCCTCATCCCTTCCTTCCAGCTCCTCCGTGAGTCATCCACTCAACGGGGAAACCAATACTTGTGCACACATCAGCTGAAGCACACAGAAAAGCATTTCATGGGAACTGGGCCGAGGCAGATGCTTCTTGCATGCCTCATCCATGTGGCTCGCCCTTAGGTCTCTTCGCCTCTCAGCTGGGTGTGGGAAATGGCACTTGTCTGCCTTCCTGCCGTGCCTGTGTGATGCCAGGGGGAGCTGGGGAGGGCAGATTTTCACAGCTGTGCAAAGCCCTGGTGCAAGCATGTCCTAGAACAACACGTGGGTCTGGTCCCTAGCCTTAAAGAGGTGCCTTGCAGCTGGGGGCAGCCCACAGAGGAACCCCTATGAGGATTTGGGGCATGGAGCTGTTGGATGGGAAAGAGCATACTGGAAGGGGCTCAGGTGAGGGGTGAGAGAGCAGGAAGAGGAAAGGTGGAGGGCCACATGCCCCCAGAGTTGGTGGGTGAGGGGATGCAGAGATGTCAGCACCACATCCTGTGACACCATCGTTAGATGAAGGCTGGGAGCAGACCCAAGTAGGTATTTCTGTCCCTGTAGTGCATGCCTGGAGCTTGCTGCTGGGATGGGATGTGGAGGTGGGTAGGACCTGCAGGTCTGGCAAGCAAGAAGGGAAATGCATGGCCAGGCAGTCAGTGAACAGGTCTCTTCTACCTCAAAAACCACAACCCAGCATCAGACCTGCTACCCTTTCCCAGCCCTTCCGGAGACCTCTTTAAAAGCAGTTTATTTTTAACACAAGAGCATGTTCCTCCCGCTTCCTGCATTGACGGACAGGTGCTTGATTGAGCAGGGGGAGAGCCTTGAACGTGGGGCCATGCAAGATGAGATTGGCAGGAGGGAGCAGGCTCTGGCACGGCGACAGCACTGAGCCCGTGCTGCAGTTTGGGAGATGCCCATGAGCAGCACTGTTGGCTTGCTGGACTTGATGCTAACAAGCTGCTGTTAGCACAGTGGCATGCGGTGGGAGGACATATGGGTCACAGTGCACAGCAGTGCCTGGCAGAGCAGCCAGCAGAGAGCTGGAGGCAGTGCATGGTGTGCACAGCCCCTGTGCTGGGAGCAGAGCCACAGCTACGTTTTCCTTCTGTGCAGGCAACAGCAAGAGCAGACAGCCCTACAACCTGGGGTCCCGGCAGTGCTGCTGTCTTGGTGCCTTTCCAGAATATATGTGGCATCTCCCCTGAAACAATCAGATAAGCCTCAGAAAAAAAGAAAAAAAAAGAAAAAAAAAATTGAAATCCCTGCTCCAGCAGGACTCAAAATAGGAGCCGTTTCCTCCCTGGGAAGAGGAAATGCCTCACTCCCCACGGAGCATCTCGTGATGGCTGGTGCTGTGGGACCATCCTGGCCACACTCCTACTGACCATCAGCATTTCCCACCCCTTTCTGGCCCAGTGGGTGCTGCAGGAGGTGCTCCTCCAGCCTGCCCACAACCATCCTGCTCTCCCTCTTTTTCCCAGTTTGCTTTCCCTTTGACGAACCTTCTGCTCTCCAGTACCAACCCTGGCTCTGTGCTCCCTGTTCTTTCCCAGCTGCTGCGTGAGGTCTTCACGGCCCTATTTGCTCTTTGGTACACGTTGCACTGTGGCTCTGAGTACAGCATTTCCCTTCAGCCCCTTGGCAGCGCGGAGGCCTCTGGCTTTGTGGACCACAGTGTTGGGAAATCTGGGATGGGCCTCTTTCTTCTTTCTTTTTTTGACACATATTCTTACACAGTCTCTCGCCTTGCTATTGAATAGCCGCGTGATGGATTTCTTCTGCCTGCTCTTCCTTACCACAAAATTAAAACCAAGTGGTTTCCCAGCTGTCCCAGAGCTGTGTCCCATGTGCTGTGTGGGAGCTGGTTTGGGAGGGCATCTTCCCCCTGGCCATTCCCAGACCGCTTCTGGAGGAATGACAGCGTTTATTGCATTAAAAGGTTTTGTCCTTACCTTCTGTGTCCTGCGCATCCCAAAAGGTGCCAAGGAGCCAGGACACACAGCTTACACTTTGTCACTCACTACCTTACGTGGAGTGATACCTCTGGCTTCTCTGCTGGGGTCCGAGCATTCCCCTGGCAGCAGGCAAGGGCAGTGAGCATCAGGGCATCCTACTGCAGTTGCTGATGGCATGCAAACAACTGCCACAGGGCACCGCTTCCCCAAAGGGCCTGAACTGCTGCCTGAACTGCTGCCCACCCCCAGAGAAGAAAAGACAGCCCCTTTTCTCCCAGCACTTGCGAGCTGCCTCTGGCTCGTCTTCACTTGCTCAGCAAACACCCCTGAACAGGTCAGCACTTTCTCTACAACAAAACTATGTCAAGAATTTCTCCTGAGGCAGCCGGACCCTTTCCAAAGAGAGTGAGCTGCCAAATTCTGCTTCCCCCACCACCCCCCACAACCCTCCTTCCCTCAGCAGAGAAACAAGGTGCAGGCTTGGCCTCTGAAGGCTCACTGTGCCCTTGTGGCCCCCAGAAGGGGCTCCTCTGCCCTCTCTCAAGCCGTGTCTGCCACTGCTGGCTGGTGGGCTGTGGGTCTCTCCAATGTGCAGACTAAATGGGGGTGGGGGATTCCTGGTCCTGTAATTGGTTTTCCCTCGAGCTGCTTGAGTTTGAAGAGGCTTCTCAAAACTCCATCTCCTGGCTTCTCATGCTCAGACAAGATGTTATGCTTTCCAATAAAAGCCCATTCCTAGCCCTTGCTGCATGGAGAGGCAGTTGCACAGGTGTCCTCACAGGCACACGTTTCACCCTGGGTTCTCTAGAGTTTTTAGAACCTTGTCATAGACCTCTCTGAAGTATGGTAAGCACCAAACAGTGGCCCTGCTCTGCAGAATACCTCCCTCCACCTGCTGACAGCCATCCACCCTGGCTCCATGCTGTGGAGAACAGCCAAGTCTGGCAAGCTGCAGGAGCGTGCCCTCCAGGCACAAACAAACATCCCCTGCGTGGCAAAACCAGCTGTAGCTGAAACTGCTTTTCTCAGTACCTGCAACTTCCTCCCCTGTAGGTGCATGCTGCTGGCTGCAGGTATGAGGCTGCTTACCCACATTGTGTTCTGGGTTCGTGACTTCTCTGTCCCAACACCTCATCCCTTGTGAGAGCACAGCCAACCCTGCCTGGCTCCCAACCCCTGAAGTTGGCTTTTTGGCACATCACCCCAGCAACACAGCTGACAATCATCTGCATCATTCCTCTGGTGATGATTCATCGTAGGAAAGTTGGGTTTCTTCTCCTGCCCATCTGCTGTGAAGGCAAAAGAGCATCTTAATGGGATGTGGCCCTTTGAAAGGGGCTCTTGAAAGCCCAGCGTCCTTGGCCACCCAAGGCTTGGTGACTCAAATGCACTTGCGCTTTCACTGAAGCCAAGACACCAAGTGTTGGAGCTGCTGAGGCCTCTGATGGAGTGAGTGTCTCTGCAAACGTGGCATCAGGTCCTTCCTGAGCCTGGAGATTGACCATGTCAAACAGCCACAAGCTCGTGGGATAGTTATGGGTCATCAGACACGATCACAAGTGCTGAAGAAGAGGCCAGGAACCAAGGATACATTCTGCAATGAGATGTGTGTGAAAGCAGCTGACAGCCAGTCAGCCCTTCTCCAATGGGGTCTCATCTGCTGATGGAATATCAGGTGGTTTCTGTGTTCCAGTTTGTGCCCATTGCTCCTTGTCCTTTTGCTGGGCACCACAGAAAACAGCCTGGCTCCATCCACTTGACTCCCTCCCTTTAGATATTTGTAAGTGTTGATAAGATCCCTCCTCAGTCTTCTCCAGGCTGCACAGCCCCAGCTCCCACAGCCTGTCCTCATGCAGGTGCTCCAGACCCCGACCATCTTTGTGGCCCACCGCTGGATTCTCTCCAGCTGTTCCCTGTCTGCCTTGAACTGGGGAGCCCAGACCTGGACACAGCCTCCTAAATGTGGCCTCACCAGGGCACAGCAGAGAGGAAGTATCACTTCCCTTGGCCTGCTGGCCATGCTCTCTGTAAAGCACCCTGTGGCACCATTGGCCTTCCTACCAGCAAGGGCACGCTGCTGGTTCATGGCCAACCTGTTGTCCACCAGGACACCCAGGTCGCTCTCTGCAGAGCTCCTCTCCAGCAGGACAGCCCCTAACCTGTACAGATGCAAGCAGTTATTCCTCCACAGATGCAAGACCTTACTCTTGCTCTACACTAAACCTCATCAGGTTCCTCTCCACTCAACTCTCCAACTTGTTCAGGTCTCGTCGAATGGTAGCACAGCCTTCAGGTGTGTCAGCCTCTCCTCCCAGCTTCTTATCACCCGCAAACTTGCTGAGGGTGGGTTCTCTCCCTTCATCCAGGTCACTGATGAAGACACTGAGCAAGACTGAATCCAACACCAACCCCTGGGGAGCACCACTAGTTGCAGGCCTCCAGCTAGACTGTGTCATTGATCACAATCCTCTGAGCTCTTCCAGTCTGCCAATTTTCCATTCATCCCATTGTCCACTCATCTTCCCATACCTACTAAGCTTACCTATGAGTATGTTATGGGAGACAATGTCAAAAGACTTCCTGAAGTCAAGGTATACAACATCCATTCCTCTCTTCCCATCTACTTAGCCAGTCATGACATGGTAGATGGTGAGCAGAGGGTGGGTCTCTGCACGATTTCCCCTTGGTGAATCCGTGTTGACTATTCCTGGTAATCTTCTTTTCTCCTTCTTTGCCTCCAAGCTCTAGGGTTCCTGAGGACCAGTCTTATCAGTAAAACAAAGAAGGCATTCAGTAACTCAGCATTCTCAGTGTCCTACTTACCAGGGCACCCAACCCATTCAGCACCTTAACCTTTTTATGTTGTTTAGCCCAGAACTGCACATAATAGTCAAAGCCAGTCTAAATACAGTGGGAGAATCCCCTCTTTTGACCATGTGCTGATGCAGATGCACCCCAAGATACAGTTCATCTTCGTGGTTACCAGGGCATGCAGCTCCAAGCTGCTGTCACCAGCACCCCCAGGCTCCTCCTGCACAGCTGCTCCCCAGACACTCATTTCCCTGCTGTGCCTGTGTCCAGCATCGCCCCAGCCCTGCTGCTCCAGTCCCTGCTTCTGGTGCTGTTGCACAGTCTTGGCTTGCCATCGTGTGGCAGAGACACACACTGGCTCCTGGCAGGGGAAAGCAGCCCTGCGAGGAGCATGTCAGCCAAGGACGAGCAAAACTGTGACAGCACACAAGGAAGGAAGCGTGGTAGGTGTTCCTGCGGTGGGGTACAGAGCTGCTCCCAGCCGGCAAGGCGGGCACAGAGCTGCATCGAGTTTGCTCAGAGAGGAACGGGACTGACCCGAGGCTGAGTGTGGGGGCACAGGGCTGGTGTGAGTCTGCTCTGTGTCTGCTGGGACGGTGATGGAGCAGACCTGAGGACACTCGGAGTGGCTTTGGGATGGAGCCACTGGAGGGGGTAAATGGGCTCGAGGCGTCTTACAGGCACTCACCGGCATTCTGTGTCTGCCGTGTCTCTGCCAGGCTCCTCAGCTGCATCTTTCTCAGGGACTTGGCAGCAACTATGGATGTTACTAGAGTGGCCTGCAGAGCAGCAGAGATTGCTAGTGGTATCCACTGCACAGAGACAAGGCGTTTGTCCACCATACCTTGGCAAGACTCAGGTACTTTGCCTGCACATGGTTGGAAGCAGCTGGAAAATGGAAAGCCAGTGGATTCAATGCATGGGGCAGAGCTGTGGGTCAAGGACCACCTCACATAGCTGGTGCTGCAGGGGCAGCAGGACAGAGGGTCCCCAGAGCTGGAGCCAGGGCTGAAAGGCAGCTGAAAGCTCTGCAGCCCTTGCGGAGCCAATTCTCGAGGCAGCCAGGGCATCTGCCAAGGAGACCCCAGCAGGATGCTTGGCTCCCTGTCCTGCACAGTGGCTGCTGCTCCCAGGGGACCAGGCTCCAGAACCCATCAGCTTGCATGCAGGGCCAGCCCAGTGCCCTGGCCATGGCCACGGATCTGTCCCTATGACTTTACTCCATCCAGGCTGACAGTGCCAGGGGATGCACTACCTCCTGCAGCCCCTGCAGGGCAAGCACAGGAGAGGCATAAGCAGCCTATTTCCCATATGAGGCCTCCGACTAATAGCTCCCATGCCTCCTGGAACACCATGTTTTATTCACAGATCTGTCAAAACATTCAAGGCTCTTCCAGAGAAACAGCAGGAAGGACATGGCTACTTTCTAACAGATTACTAGATAGGGCTCATGCACTTGGTGAGATTTTAAGACCTAGCCAGGTGTCTGGCATCTAGCTCTGGAGGTTTGACTACAACCCCTGGAAGATGGCTGCTTTGTGACCTGAAAGAGCCCAGAGGCAAAGCACTTCATTCAGCTCACAGGGAAAAGAAAGGATCTAGAAGACATCAAGAGAAAAGTGTTACAGATAAGAATGCTCCCTGTTAACCAAGCAAGAAAAAGAGACTGCGAGTGTCCGTTTGGCTCTGCTTGGGATGCATCGACCTTCTTTTTCACAGAATGGATGAGGTTGGAAAGACCAGAGGCTGCCTGGTCTAACCCTCTGCTTGAGCAGGCCCACCCAAAGCAGGGTGACCAGGACTATGTTCCAGATACATTTATTTGCAATGCAATAAATGTGTTTCGTTAGGACAGATATTTGCCATGTTCATTTTACTGGTGGGCTGCAGCTCTACTACAGCTTCATCTCTCTTTTCCAAGCTGTGTGGCTTTCTCTCTCTTCCCACTGAACTCTGCAAAGCTGGGCTCTACCACCAGCAGGCAGAGGCTGAACCTCATGCATCATTTTGGCCCACTTCATCATCTCTAAGAACATCTCAGACCGCAGAGGAGCTGGTAATGAGGAAGCTGGCCAGCATGTCCTCCTGGTTGTGGTGCTTGGGCTAGAACAGAGCCAGAAGTATCGCACAGAGAGGTATGTAGTGTGTGTACAGAGACTCCTCACAGCATCCCCATGTACCCTGCCAGACCAGGAACTTGATAGCTGGAGGCATCCTGCACCGTATGATTGCACTCTGGGACTGAGCTGCAGCCTCTATGGGGCTGTCAGCTGTGTGGTCTCTGTGTGGTACAGCAACATCCCCTTTTCTAAACCTCCTGGCCAGCCTCTGTGTGCTCACCAGGGCAGGTGAGAGGGTGAGAATAACCTCCTTTGACCTGCTGGCTGTGCTCTTTTTAATGTGTCCCAGGGTACCAGTGGGCTTCTCATGGGATAGTATGAGCCTCAGCAGGTTGTGCTGCTTTACTCCCTCACCACCACCACCCTTTTTGTTTCACCACTATTGAATGCCAAGCAGCAACCAGTGTCTTCCCCATGCTTGCTCTTGCAGTTAGTGCTAGATTCATCTGTTGCTGAGTTCAAACTGCCCTGACCAAACGCAACTAGGAATGGCAGCAGAGCCATTATTCCACATTACTGGAGGTTCCACCTTCTGGCAGGCCTGTATATCCCATTAAGTTCCAAAATCTGGGCTTTTGACGCTCAGGTGGTGTGGGCTATGAGGTCCAGTTGGACTTCTGACCTAGATTTCCAGTTCTCAGACCACGCTGTGGAAAATTCTGAGCACAGATGTAAAAGCGAGATTAAATAAATAAGAATTACATCGACAGGTATGCCACCAAGAAAAGGTCTCTATCAAGGGGAGAACAACTTCTTTTACTGGTATTCGTGTCCAAAGGATTTGTAAAGCTATATTTAAACAGGAAAATCTCAGCTGTTGTGTATTTCTGGGTAGGTACAGACAAAGATAATAAATACGTTCTATATACACACAGACACTACAGGATGAACTACTGCATGCTAAAACCATATGGTCTTCTCTCCTTAGAATAGCATAAATGCATATCTTTATTCATAAATACATAAATGCATTTGCAGTGCATTTGGTCAGCTCAAGCATTCCCAGGCTGAGCAGCAGCATTCCTGGCACACATACACACGCAGCTCCTGGGCTCTGCAGCCCAGAGAACCAGCATCTCCAAGAGGAAGAGCAGAGCCAAGGGGATCCCCAGTGCCCATGGATGGGTGCCATCACCACACTTCGGTCAGCAAGTCTCCGTGTGCGTGTCAGGATTCCCCAAACCACAGCATCCTGGCATTCTGCAGCCTTGTTCCTCCACTTCCTCTGCCAGAGAGGAGAAGGACGGCCTGGAAGCCAGGCAGGATGCAGCCACCTCCTCTGTGTTTTGCCCTTTTGCAAATTGAGCTGCTCTGTGGCCTCTGCTCTGCTTAATTGATCCAATGTCCATCTCCAGCAGAAATAAAATAAAACAAAATCCTTCTCCTGTCTCATTCATAATTTGCTTCAAATAAAATGCGCTTCTGCCTGAGTGAATGCCCTTCAGGGATACTTTAAATTGTCACAATGCATAAGGCTTTCCCTGAAATCTGCATTTTTACAGTGCTGAGTCTCCACAATAGCCCCTGGAGCCACGCTCAATGTATTTCAAGGGATGTAAAGACTTGCCTAAGCAACTTGGCTAGAAAAGCTAAGATTGCTTTGATCTAATTTCTTCCCATCTTTTCTCTCAGAAAAAAAAAAAACAAAAAACCCACAACATAACAGGCGAGTGTTGTTTTTTTCATTCTGGAAACAAAGAAGAAAGCCAAATGCCAGCAAGAACTTCTTGACCCACTAAATCAAACCCAAAAAATCCAACTGCAACAGGACGAGAGGTGTAAAGATCCAAGTTCCTGTGGGATCAGAGCCGCTGCAGCTGATTCAAACTGGTCTTGCTGCTTAAGGAACGCACTGATAAAACAGCAAGGTTGATCCCACCATCAAACCATGCTTCAAGAAAGTAGCTAGGGTGCTCAGTGGGTACAGTCTGCAAACATGAAGCCCCACTAGAGGTCTGTAATTAACTCCAGGCCTAATGACAGAACAGAATACCGCCAACAGAGCAGCCATCACTGCTGATGCATGCAGATCTCAGACCTGAGCACCTTTCCTATGGATTTGCAGGTCATGAGCCAAAAGCAAGCAGAAAGTCACCAAATGCCCTTCACCTGCATTGCTTTAATGATGCTAGACTGCCTCCACAGCCAGCACCTACAATGATTGCCCCTTTCTTTTCCCAGCTGGCCTTGCCAGGCTTTCTTTCCCCCTTTCTTCAAAGCCACTTTCACTGCAGAATTCTCCAGGGAAAGAGTGCTGAGCTCAGCCTGCTGCCCTCCTCCTCCTCTCTGTGGGTGCTGCTGGAGAGCCCCAGAGGCTGCCCAGTCCCACCACACCAGGCTGCCTTTTCTGCCAGCACTGGGAAGAACAGCGTCCAGTTCTGCTGCTGGTGAGCCTACAGGCTCCTTGGGAGAACAAGTCTCAAATTAACTGCAAGTAAATACCTGAAGGACAGCATCTAATCTATGAGCCTCAAGGTCAGATTGGTAAACTCTCTCCTGCCACTGGAGAAGGAGGAAAAGCCTCTTTTTGCAGAGGTTCCTATTCATGTCCTAAAATGTTTCAGTGAGGGGTAAACACAGGGTGGTGTTTTGTCTGTAGCTTGATTTCTGAAATCCATCAAGAAAATTCAAGCACATCTCAGTCTGAAATAATTAATCGGGGGATCTGAAAACATTTCCTATAGAAACGTTTCTCATTAGCTGGCAGATTATTTTGGTGGCACACACAGTTATCATAAAGAGCAAGAAAACTTTCAGCCCATCCAAATTAGACTTTCCGATGTTCAGAAATAATAAAAGAAGTAATACAAATAATAAGGCAGCAGGGAGGACACGGGCCAGGTGTGATGAATGGTGCATTCCCACGCCAGCCTTCCTCTCTATTTCATGTGCAAACCGTAAGAAAGCCTTCTGCTCTACTGCCCACAGCCCCGTGTATAGTGGATGTGCACGTAGATGGTGTGGGCAAACACCAAGCTCACCTTTATAGAGATGTTTACCTTACTGCCCAGTGCTCTGGGGCCCTGGGAGACGCCTGCTCCCAGCATCCATGGTGCCACCATGGGATATGGGAATATCACTGTGGGACCAGGGCCTGCATGTGGCAGTGGGCTCCTATTGCTGCATTTGCTGCGGCATGAGGAGAAAGAGGCAGAAGGAAAATCTCCTTTGTTTTCCTCCTCTCCTGCTTGCACAGAGTTAGAAGTGTTAAGCTGGACTTTCAGCAGACCTTCAGTCCCACGGTACCGATGGAGCAGGGCCAGCTGAACACTTGAGGAGATCTGGAGCCATGAGTCACTATGGCTCATCTTCCCCTTCTCCAGACAGAGCCAAGCCCACTAGCATCCTCGTCAGCTTTTCAGGGTGAAAGCACCCCACCAAGCAAAGCTCACCCACCTGATGCTCTTTTCTACAGCTCAAGGCAGGCCGTAGATGCTCAGATATCAGACAGCATCTTCTCCTTTGGCACAGCTCCAGCTGGGGTCCCAGGGCTGGCCTGGTGCATTGCAAATAGGTGTTATAAGGCCAAGGAGACAAGCAGCAGCTGGTGTGAGGCTGGGAATGAATTATGGATGTGCCGGCCTCCCTGGAGAGCTTGTGGTGGGGAGCAGAGGGGCTGCAGGGCACCTCCTGCTGCTGAGATGATGGCTTTTGCTTAGCAGACCTTGCAGAAACACCTCGTGGGACAACATCCAGCAGTGCACAGCTTGATGGCATGGCCAAGTCACAGGCCCTGGTCCTATGCATTGCAAGTCCAAAACCACGTGTTCACCCTTCTCCATTGAGTTTTGAAGTACACTTCAAAATTGTTTCTGACTTTAATACAAAAGCAATTGTGCTTCTTGAGACAGGTACACAACCAGCAAGAGAGACGCCAAGGGCTGAAGTCCAAAACCATTTATTGAAAGAAAAATATTGACAGTTAACACAGAACCAAAGCTGGACACGTAGGAAGAGGGATGATGTTTTGTCAGGTTTCTTAAAGGGTCGTCATATTTCTGATCTTACACATAGTCTGTTTGTCCCATTCCACAGACCATTCCTTCAGTGCTTTGTGAAACAAAGAGATTTTTTTTCTCTCCCCTGGAGTGGCATAAAAATATACCTGTCAACTCATGCTCTATACGTACGTATAGGCTGTGTTTCTACTCAGTGGGAAAATATCACCATACCATATGTAAAATTAAGAATCATTCCACTATTTTATTTATTTTACTGAAAACTTTTTTTTTTTGTGCACTAAATCTGAAGTCTCCTTAGATTAGACAGCTCCACAATTTACCTGTGATCTTTTTAGGCACAGATACAAGTTACGGCTTATCTGCCATCCTGCTCCCAATACTTGAGAAGGAGAAGGCAGAGAGGGTCAGACCCAGCCAGCCTGATGCTGTCAGGGAGAACTGAACCATGGTGGCCAGGTGAGAGCCACAGAAGCAGCCTGGATTTCTAGAGGCCCAGCAGAAATGCACTTGGTTCGTGGCAGAACTGCAAAGGCTGGTGTGGAGGAGAGCACACTCCCTGAGGATTTGCCACATGAACACCACTTCTTCCAATGCAGCTACCTGGTCACTGTTGCAAAGCAAATTTTTCTCTTTCTAGAGCCACAGCTAGGCTCTGAATGCCACTTAAAGCCAGAACATTTCAAATTTGACTCTCGTTAAGGTATATAGACAACACGGGCAGAGTTCGCAGTGGGGAAATAGGAGCAAGGAGGCTGGAATGAGAGACAGCATGGGAGCAAGGTGCTCCAAAGTTGGAGGTCCTCCAAATGACCAAAGTGACACAGCTCTCAGATGATGCAAGATAAGGATAATGCTACACAGGCCAGCTGATCTTCCTCACCGTGCCCTGGAGAAAACTGCCATGCCATGGCTGTCACTTCCTTGTCCAAACCAGGGACATCTCCAGGGGACCAGCATGTGCAGCCTCTGCCAAGGCAGGATGGTGCGAAGTTGAAAAACCTCAGAAAGCAGCCAAGCCAAATCACCAGGAGCAAAGACAGGACGCACATGGCAGGGGGAAGGTCTGTTGTCTGCAGCTGGAGGGCAGCTCCTTTTCCAGTGAATAATCCCACTTTGCCCAGTCTGATCTTGTTCTCCTAGAGATAGAAGTCACCACTGAAAGTGTGGGGGTGATCCGGCAGCACTTCTGCGTGGGGATGCAGCTTGCAGGGGGGAGCAGGGCTGCCCTTTGGCACATCTGTAGGGAGTCCCGTGCGAGAGCCAGGCAAAACACAGCTGCTGTCAGGCTAGGAGAAGAGAGAGGAAAGAGAGTGGTGAAGTATTCTGTAGCGTTTTACTGACACTGATGGGCTGGGTGCCCAGAGGATGCTGCTGGGAGGGGAAGCTCCTGCATTGCTTCCCCTGGAGGTGCTGGGGCTCAGCAGTAATCCCTGTACTTGTTGCACACTTTTCCCCAGCTCACCTCTCACTGGCCCTCCAATTCATTGACAAGGTTGAAAGCAGTGCAAGTCCATCCATACTCCCCAGTGGACACCAATTTTCACCCACTGACTTCATAATCAACCTTTGCAGAGCTGACCATGTATTGCAGCCCCACAGTTCACTCATTAACCGTATCTGTAAATTACAGGCTCCCGCTCTGCATTTGGAACAGGGCAGTGATCATGACACCGGTCATGGCACCAAACCTGCTGGAGTTTGAGAAGCATTTAGACAACACTCTCTGTACTGTAAAATAGCAGATCTTCATCTCATATGGACCACCCATCAAAGCTTAACATCGCATGGCTGGAATATGCCATAGAAAGGACAAAGCATATGGAAACCATACCCCAGACAGCCAAGGTCTAAAGGGAAAAATCCACATTCTGACCTGTTCTGCAATGCTTGGTGCAAAGAAAAGCCCCTGAAGTCCTTCTTTCTGACCGCAAAGTGGCAGAGCAAGGTGATTCCTCCCTACCAAACAGGCAGTGCATGCCTTCCTGTGCTAAGACCCCCCAGGAAATCCCAGCACAGAAAATACTGAGCTCGAGTGCAAAGAGAAACCTTCACCTTGTGGCTGCTCTCCTGTCTCAGTATGGAGGTGTACAATCCATAGGAGTTTGCTGGAGCCTCCAGCACACTGCCAGTGCTTCCAAAGTGCTCTGCAGATGAGCTCAGGAAAGGGTACATGGAGGGAATAGAGCTTGGATGCGTCTCAGGAACAAGCTGGTATGAGGAAGATGGGAAAAGCCCAGAGTAGGGAACCATCTCCTCCTGGGACCTCTCACTGTCTACAGTGTCCATGCTGCATAATCCATTCAGATTGGAGCCTAGTGCTGGCACGGCAGGCCCAGGCACTGGACCCAAGTAGTCCTGACGCTGGCAGATCAAATCTTGGCTGATGCCATAGAAATCAGGCTGAGCTGAGGATGTCAGGAGAGGGGAGACGTAGTCCTGCCAGGGGCTGCTGCTGCTGCTGCTGGGGAGGAAGCGTGGAGCAGAGGGATGATGGTGAGCACACAGCCTGTTCATCAGCAAGCGCCGGCCGGCTTTGTGTTTCGGCTGGCTTGGTGCTGCCCCACGCCCTCGGCCTGGGACAGGCAGGGAAAAAGTCTGCAGAACATCCTCTGGGGTGGGATGCACAGCTGGGAAGTCACCGTCCAGCTGCTGAGCCTGCGGCGGGGCTCCCAGGTGTGAGCTGGGAGCTACAGTCCATGGTGTGACCTGAGAGAGATGCAGGAAGCGGAGCAGCTCCTCCTCCCCAGCGCCTCTGCTCTGCAGGCCTGCAGGCAGCTCGGCCTCCATCGGCTTCAATGGCAGCGGGGACTGCTGTGCCAGTGCATCATAGAGAGGATGCTCCCATAGCAGAGCAGCAGCTTGGCCTGGGACAGTGCCGGGCTGCTGTGTTTGCTGGGATGGGTACTGCAAGTCCTTGGCCTCTGTGTGGGCCTGGTATGCAGCAGAGCATCCCAGTGGGCTCGAGGTCGTGCCTGGCGGGGGACGAGCCTGTAGGTCTTCCTTGTGCTTGTTCCCCGGCGTGGTGTGGATGTAGGAGAGGATCTCGTTGCTGGTGAGGAAGTCACTCAGGGACAGAGTGTGATCGGGGTCTGTATTGACCATCACCATTTTCTCATCCAGGAGCAGGAGCTCCAGGTCTTCAGCGTTCAGCCCCAGGCTCTCCAGTGCACTGAAGAGCTCGTTGTTGGAGCAGCTCTCGTCGCTGTTAATTGTCAAGGAGTTCAAGGTGGCCAAGAGAGGGTCCTCCTGCTGCAAATGCACCCACTCCTCTTTGAGGCTGTCCTTCCTTGAGGAAACTGGAGCGGTGCTTGTGCTCCAGGCCCATCCTGCACCCAGTGAGGACGTGTCCTCGAGGTGGGCCAAGAAACTGCTGTTGAAGGTGTGGTTGGGTGAAGGAGCTGGCTGGGGGGCATATGCTGCCTTGTCCTGCTGCAGTACAGCACTCAGCAGAGAACCAGGGGCAATGCTGTCCTTCTGGGAGCATCCTCCATTGCTGTGTGAGGTCTTCTTGGACTTGCTGATTTTCCCTTTGCTCTGGAAAGCATCACAGAAGCCCGGGAGAGGGAAAGCACTTTGGTATAAGAGTGCTTCTCCTGTAGCAAAGGTGAAGGGAAGATGCATGGATCGTTTCCGAAGGTGCTCTCCTCCTTCTTCATCTCTGCAGGGGAGGAAGAGGAGATCGCTGTTTGCACGTGTACAAGCACCTGCTGTAAACTGCTTCTGCAATGCAGAATTGCTATTTGTGTCATCCCAGGCCCCTTTACTACAACCAGCCCATGTGCACCGATGCATGCACACACAGGTGTGCTTATGTACAAACAAATGCACTCACACAAGGGGTCTCTGTGTGACGATGATGTACTCAGGCTTGCTGTTCTTGTAGACAAGCCGTGCATTGGCCTGCACCCACTTCCAGTGCTTGTCCTTTGTCAGCAGGCGGAAGACCGTCAGGCCACTCTCCCCTGTCTTCATCACTGCCGGGAGGAAGCACAGATGCTGGTGCCCATCAGCACATCACCTGAGGCAGGACTGCCTCAAGCAATGCTGCTGTTGCCAGCATTGGTAAGCAGGTAGAGTCACAACAGAAGGATGCCCTGGCTGGCTCCATGAGCAGGGAACACACCTCCCTGGCTAGATGCACCTCCCTGCTCGCCACCAAGAGCATTGCAGCAAGGCATAAAGCAAAGCGTCTTATGGACAAAGAGCTGCCCGGCTCAACACAGCTACCAAGGGAGCTTTGGCCTCAGAGGTGAACATAAAGGGAAAAGGACTCTTACTTCTGATGTGGTTCTCGGCACAGTAGAGCATGTCAGCAGCATGGATGAACTGGTAGCCGGTGCCACACATCCGCAGCTCTGCCTCGGTGTAGCCCAAAACAATCTTCCCCCTACAGGAGAATGCACACAGCTCAGTGGCAGGTCCAGGTGGGACATCACCCAGGCTCAGCACGAACCAGCACAGTGTAGACACACAGCATCACCCCACAGATCAGCTCTGCCACCTACTTGGCATCACATGCCAAGGGAGTGAAGTCCAGTTTGTGCTTTGTCCTGAAGATCATGTTCTTGGTTCTGATCTCCAGGATGGATGGGGGCTGCAGAGGGGTGGAGATAGCAAAAAGAGCCAGCTGCGGGGGCAGCACAGACCCATCTTCAGACCTTTTGTTCTGCCCGTGAAGGAATCTCAGCCTGCCTTGAAGGTTTAAAGCCTAGAAAGAGAAGATAAGGCCAGTGTCACACACATTGCTGAGCGGAGGGAAAGAGAGGGAGGAGAGCTCCATGGGAAACAAGCCATCTTGCTGCAGAATTGATGCATAGAACCAAGCCCCAGGAGAAAGAGGCTGCCCAGCAGGAGCAGTGAACCTCCATACAAAGGAGATACACACCCATCCCGTATGGGTCTGACACTGCCCAGGCCAGGGTAACACCACAGGTCCAGGAGTATTGCTCCTTGTGGCCTCCTTGTTCCCTGGTGGGTGCAGAGGGAAGCTTGAAAGAATGCTATGCTGGTCTCCCCACAGCAGCAGCTCATCACTGATAACCCAGATGCTGCAGTTGCATCAACGCATCACATCATGCATAGGCTGCTCCTTGTTCGACGTGAGCTACACCTCAACCCCACCGAGAAGCAATGCTTATTAGTGACGGATAACCAGAACATCTGTTCAAGGTTCAGTGCCACTGAGAGGACAGGCATAAAATCCACAGGAAGAGGTGCAGGCCAAACACAAACACCCACAAAAAAAGCAGAAAAATCCCCTTCTTGAGGCAGGCAGAAAAGAATTTCAACCCTTTCAATGTCAACTTTCACGCTCCATCATCCCTTAGCATGAGCCTGCTACAAACCTGCACTCACCAGGAAGCCAGAGGAATTATCCAGGAGGCAGCGAAACCTGCACACAAAGCTCCTTTCCAGAAAGGAAGAGTTTTCCAAAGGCAGTTGATCAGGCTTGTAGGCAACAGCAGGAAAGCTGAGACTCTTCCTCCCTGTAGGAGAGAGGGGTTGAGGAAGCAGTAAAGGCTGGTGGTCCCAGTCCTCAGCAAAGGGTGGTGGTCCCAGCAAGGGCAGCATCGTGGACCACAGCTTCTGTGGGACATATCAGCAGAAGCTATGCTTTGTGTTTTGGATGAATCTGCGACCACAAGGATGCAAACTGGGAGCAGCTGGGAGCTGTTTCCCCAGTGCCTGTGGGGAATGGAGCATCTCGTGCCTACACGTACCTTCAGGAGAGGGCTCACCCTCAGCACTTTGGGGTGGGTTGAAGGCCCAGTGGAGGTTACGCCTGAATTCTTGGTGGTCCTCAGTGTGGATCAGCTTGAAGATGCTCTGGTGCATAACATCTGTCTAGAGAAAAAAACAGCTGAGTGAGCTACGTGGCCTGCCCCAGCCCCTGCTGTTGGCCATATCCCACCACGTCTCCCTGTGCTCAGGCCTCTAGCTGAATGGGGTTGGACACTCCCCACCAGAGTTGATGTTGGGCTGGTTTAGGGCACGAAAAGCACAGCACTTTTTAGATACTTCACCCCCTCTGCTTTGAGCTCGGTACAGCAGGGGCACTTCACATCTCAAATTTCCAAGCCACTGAACCCATAGGGAGGGTAAAAGGCTTCCCCTATTGTAGGTCTCATTCCTGCTCCCTTTGGGATGATTTTTGAGCCTGCAGAAAGAAGGGATGGTAGCAGGGCCAGGACACCCAGCAGCACAGACTTCTCCTTGCCTTCTTCCCTGTATGTGAAGCCCCACATGGCCCTGCAAACCCATCACTGCAATTCAGAGGTGTCCCACGAACCTGATGAAACCCCAGGTAGTCCTGGATGGTGTGCGAGGAGTAGAAGATCAGCCCTTCCGATGTCACCACCAGCACAAAGCCATTGAGTGCCTAGGAGAGAGAGCAGGCCAGCAGCTGAGCTCTACCCACATCACCCTGTCCTAGCAGCTCAGATTCAGATTCAGACATTTATCCACATCCTATGCAAAGAGCAAGCACAAATCTCACAGTGACTTGCAGAATGAAACCAGATACATTAAGGACCCCATCCATTCTGGAATCCTGGTGGAAAAGTGCCTTTCTGACAACAGGGGATCAAAGTGGCATTTCACATAAATTTGACCTGTGTCTGCCTCTGTGGCTCTGCCTGCATGGTTCCCATCCTTCCTACAGACCAGGGAGGATCCTGGCAGCTGGGGGAATGAAGACAGGGGATGTGCAGTGAGGAACAAACACGCTGCATATCCCAGCGTGCTGGCAGTGCCTGCTGCTTTCACACCCCTCCCACGTCCCCCAGGTGCCAAGGACCCACATGGGCTCTGCCCACTCTGCTTACATGGAATCACCCCTCGGCAGTACTGCGTGACAGCAGCAGGACCAAACTTTGGCGTTGTTAATGCCAAAGTTAATCTGTATTTTTAAATATTTATTTATTTATGCACACTCTACAGTTCAGTGGCCCTTCTGTCCACTCCAGTAGCTGCAGGACTGCAAAACCAACATCTAAGGGAACACTGCATTCCCAGGCCGAGCTGCTCAGAGCCTCTGTCCTCCCCAAGAAAGGCTCTTTCCTACCAGCTTAACACATTTGGGTGGTAATTTGGGTGTTCTCTCTGAGACAGCAGCCTCAGGGCTGGCAGCAGGAGGGACCAGGGCCAGTGTCCCTTGCCCCTGGAGATCTGTGAGGATCACAAGGTGCAGAGAAGTTGCCTCACAGGTTTGATGGTGCAGTTGCTATCCTGGACGGCTTTAGCATGCAGAAGTCAGAGCGCTCTCACAGAGCTCTCAGGAGCTGATACCATCACCCAGCCACCTGTCCCTAAGGACACCAGGTCCTCCTGGATCCCAAAACCTGGCTGCAGGCAGGGCAGCCAGCCCCGTCCCACTTCCCCCACTTGGCCATCCACAGACATCAGGATCAATTAGAGTCTAGCGCGTTGTCTCAGCCAAGTCTGGCTATTGTTGCTGCCAATTCCCATTTCATTGTCCAGGTCCGTGTTTCTCCCCCCTCTCCTTCCCTTTATCTCAGGCACAAATGCTCTCTCTATTTACTGGGTTGACCTCAGTGTGTGGGAATCTGCTGCAGAGGTTAATTAGTGCTGCCAAACGCTTTTTAACCCTTTGAGCAGCCCTGGAGGCATGGCCTCCTCTGTGTGCTGGTGAGCACAGTCTGGTAGCATTCTGTTCTTGTTCAATGGTGCTGGAGAGAGGCAGACTGGAGGCAATATGCACCTGCATGGCTGCACACCCAAGGATGCTGCACCCAGTCCTCAGTCCTAAAGCCCAGCCGCATCCCTCAGCCCTGGATGAGACTAAAATGGAGCTGTTCACACCCTGCTTGGTGCCTCTACAAAGGCAGCATCCAACCTGAGGAGGAGGCTGATGAGCAGGGCATCAACCCTTCTGAGCACAGCTCTGTGCTTTGACAGCGGAAAGCCCTCGAGGTTTTCATGATTAACCAGCTTGGCTTTAGCATTTCTCTCCCCAGACACCAAGATCCTGGCTCCGCAGCAATCAGGCAGGACAGTAATTATAATTACTGCTGAGTGAGCTTCTGGGTAGGTGCCAGATGACAGCCAGGCTGGGAACCAGGTAGAGAGGAACAGGGGGACTGTGTCCTCGTGGGACCTCGTGGTGCTGGAGCGTGACCCTTTATGCACCCCATGCATAAAGGCATGTGAGTATCCTCATCTGAGCGTAAGGGCCACAGCGACTTGCTCCAGGAAGAGAGGCAACACTCCCTTTCTGCCCCAGGGATCCAAAGAGTTATAAACTCTGCTCAAACACACCCACTATGAGTGAAATTACTGCAGTAAGTCCTGTAACCACTGTACTGACCAACAACCACACCAGTGGGACAGCAGACGGCGTCCTCCCTTCATCACAACGTTCACCAAAATGTCTTGCAACTGAGAACAGAACAGCCTGTTCTTTGGGCAAATCTCAAAGGAAAGAGGACCCAAGGAAAAAGTTCTTGAAGGCATCTGCCATGGAGAGGACCACTGACCTGCAGGAGCAGCTCGCCCTCCGGTACTGCTGACATGCCCAGAGCTGGGCTGCTCTCATGGTCTCCATCCCTCTCTGCTCCTTCAGCACCGTGGTTCTTCAGAGCAACTGCAGCAAAGCACAGTGAAGGGACATCAGTGCTGCAGCAACACCTCCAAGTCACCGCCACAAGCAGCCAGAACAAAGACGTTTCCCCTGCCTTTCCATAACTCCAGAATTCCTCTTTTATCCTCTTTTTCTCCTTTTCATTTCCATACCTTTAACAAACCCAAAGCAAAGAGCAGTTAAAGCCAAAGATCATTAAAACAAGTAGGCATAATTGCTGGAACAGCTGCCCAGAGAGGCTGTGGATGCCCCATCCATCCCTGGAGGTGTTCAAGGCCAGGTTGGATGGGGCCCTGGGCAGCCTGGGCTGCTAAGAAATGTGGAGGTTGGTGGCCCTGCCTGTGGCAGGGCATTGGAGCTTCATCACCCTTGAGGTCCCTTCCAACCCTGGCCATTCTGTGATTCTGTGATCTGTGGAGTAACCATGAGATCCTGCACTCCATCCTGCAAAAAAATCCACATGTTTAGTGAGCTCATCAGTTGGAAGTTCCCTCATCATTTAGTAATGGCCACAGAGGTCCTTTGTCCCAGGGGGTTCAATGCCTCTGTCCACCCCTTGCAAGGAGCCCTCAGCACCGTGCTATGCAGCCTGAACAAGCTGGGCATTGCAGGCACAGCAGAAACTCCCAGCAAGGAGAATGGATTGACTCTTCTCGTCTCTGTGAGTGAAATGCAGGGGCTATAAATTATTGAAGGTCTCCTCTCCTCCTCTGGCAGCTTCCAGATGGCTACGCTGGAGGTGCAAGACAAATATAAACCTGGTGGAGAAAAGAGTCAAGGGTTGCTGAGGTCTGTTTTAATGGTTTTGTGTTTGCCAGCAGAAAGAAAACTTGCAAGTAATGGTCTTGAATCACAAACACTGCCTAAATATAGACTTCACTATTGGCATCTGGGCTGCTCCTAAGCTATGGGGCCAGAGGACACATCAGTTAAAATCAGATGGTACATTGTCCTCTGTACCAACACCTGCCACTGAACCCAGCCACCATCCTGCATTCCCCATGAGGGCTTTCCTGACCTTCCAGACCATCCCCAGAGCCCCAGAGATGTTCTGCTCTTGGCCAGGACACCGCACATCAGCCTCCCGAGGAAGGTGAGGAGAGATTGCCACCTGAAAGCAGTGGTCCTTGGGCACAGGAGGGAGGGCTGGGGGTCCTCCTGCATGCTCAGCCTGGGGAAATGATTCACGGGAGGCCGAAGGGACACCTCACTGGTGAACTCCTGAACCTGCAGGGGCTTTGCAGACCTGAGAAATCTCTGCACCGGCAAGCTGGTATTAACATTTTTGAGAGGATATATCCCAGCCCCCTTCCCTTTCTTCCATGCAGGCAAAACCTTCGAGTGGGAACAAGATTTTGCATTGGTCACAGCTTAAAAACAAGAAGACTCAGACCGAAACCCAGCCCTGGGATTGATACAGGAGAAGCAGAGGAGAACTCAACCACCTCATGGCTCTTCAGGAGCAGCAACAGTTCATGCCCAGCCTTCTGGCTGGCATCACTTAAGGCAAAAAGCCACACTTATTCTTAATGGATACAACAGTTTTACTTATAATACCTACCACAGATCCCCGTTGGCACAAATTTCATTAAATAGATTAATTATTTATCCCTTGTCTGAACGGTGCAGAGGCAGCAAGTTCTGTAACCAGGCGTGGTGAATAATGAATGTCCTGCTAAAAGATCTAATTGCACATCTAAAAGCAAGGAAGGCCTCATCTACACATCCCTGTTGCACCACTGAAGGCACACTGGTCTCAAAAGAAGAGCACGTGCACAGGTTTAAACGAGGACAAAGAGGACAGTGGTGTGTCAGGCTGTCACTTCTTTTTGCAGCTCTTCTAACCCTTGTAATGCTGATAAATCACAGTCCTTCAAGTAATGACAATCCTTCACACACTCAAACAGTGGCAGGACAAGGGGCAATGGTTTTAAACCGAAAGAGGGCAGGTTTGGAGTGGATATATAAGAAATTATTTACTCAGAGCGCTGGCACAGGCTGTCCAGAGGAGCTGTGGATGCCCTATCCCAGACAGTGCAAAAGGCCAGGCGGGGTGGGCTTTGGGGTCCCTTCTGACCCATCCTGTTGTATGGCTGGGCTTTGGGGTCCCTTCTGACCCATCCCGTTGTATGGCTGGGCTTTGGGGTCCCTTCTGACCCATCCCGTTGTATGGCTGGGCTTTGGGGTCCCTTCTGACCAGTCCCATTGTATGGCTGGGCTTTGGGGTCCCTTCTGACCAGTCCCATTGTATGGCTGGGCTTTGGGGTCTCTTCTGACCCATCCCATTGTATGGCTGGGCTTTGGGGTCCCTTCTGTCCCACCCTATTATATGGTTCTCTAAGCTCCAGGAAACAAGGAAGCACCATTTCAGGCTTGGGAGCATGGCCCGCAGCTGAAGTGCTGGAAGACTGCTCATGCTGGTTGATCTTAGGCATTGCAACAGAGGGTAAAGACTCCCTCCATCCTGCTTGTAACACGCAGAGAGAAAGCTGCGCTTCCTGCTATTTGGAAATGGCTTTGCAGACCCCCGCAGTGCCCCCTCCAGGACAAACCTCTTGTCCCAGGGGTTGACGCGGGCCACCTGCCTGCACCCAGGGCTTGGCTCCTCAGGAGCTGGGCCCATGGGGAGGGATTAGGGGAGCCAGGCACCACCAGGCTAAGCTGACACATCATGTGCTGCCCCTCGGGTGTCCCCGAGGTGAAGCTGGGGTCTGGCACGTGATGGTGGCAGCCAACTGCAGCTCTGTCCCACCCTCCTGGGCCTGGCCAGCGGTGCTGGGTTTAGTGCAGTACCACCTGGATGGGATGTGGGATGAAGCAGGGCTGGGCTGGATGGCTTTCCCCAAAGGGTCTGCATCTCTGGAAACACCATGCGAGTTCACAAAGCCCCAGGTGTGATTCCTGGCAACAGGACATGGATCTGAAGGGATGAGCGCAGCGTGATGGTGACTATCTATGTATAGATCAGGATACTCAAATAAAATTAAAAGTAATTGATTTTCAAATAGGTTGGGAGAAACAACAGCCTGGAGACGACAGCATTCCTGGCTTGCAGTGAATTATTTAAGAAGGGGGCTGGAGAAATGGCAGCTGGCAGAAACCTGCTGGTGCACTGATTGATCCACTTGTGGGACAGGCTGCCTGCTATCAGTAAACCAAACAATAGAAGTCGAGGAGGGAATAGGCTGTGTATTTTGAAGAGGAGCACTGCAGAAGCTACTCTAAGGTGAGCTTCATCTCACACGGCTTCTTAGAGTGGCATCACTCTGCATTCACATCAAAAGGGACTGAAGACGCTCTGAAATCACCCAATTTTGTAGGCTGCTTTTCTCAGAGCTCCTGTTAGATAAACTGCTTAAATCAGGAGTTTTATTTGTTTGTTTTTTAAGCAGCAGGAGAGCTTCAGCTGGATCCATAGGCACTATGTGCATCCCAAAGGATGGGGGTTTCCCCTCTCACACCCGAATTGCTGTGACCTGGCTTAAAGCAGGGCAGCCGGTCCTACAGCTTCAGGCACACGGGTGGCTCGGCTGCTGGGAAGATGAAATCAAACCGCATGGAATGACCAAGGCAAATAAAGAAAGAGAGAAGCTCAAAGCAGGGGATTTCCCAGTTTCTCACTCTGCTCACCAAGGTACCCATCTTGCCAATGCCGCCGGGATGTCGGGCTGCAGGCAGGGAGCTGGGATGGCTGCTCAGGGCCCCAGGATCAGCCCCTGCTTCCCTTCCCCAGCACAGCGCCCCATCACACCGCACAGGAGGCCAACTCCACACACCCCAACCTCTGCCGCCGTGCTTCACGACAAGAGCAGCCATTTCAGAACTGTTCTAAGGAAGAACCGACCACCCTTTCGGTCTATAAATCCTACAAGCCTTTAAATGATTCATGTTTCAGGAGAGCAGCGAGCCTGCACTGCACCACACACCGTTACTCCTGAGAGAGCAGCAGTGCTCCCACAGCCCCCAGCATCACCACGATGGGTCTGAGGCTCCATGCTGGGTTCTGTGGAAGTGGATGTGGGCAGTATGGAGCAGCGTGGGCTGCCCCAGCATGGCTCCTTAGCGGGGCAAAGCAGCATGGAAGCTGTGGGCGATACGGTCAAACAAACAAATCGACCCGGAGCTGCCAAGCAAACAACTGCTCTCTCAGGCCATTAATTTTTCATTCCATCCGCCTGCCAGTTCCACCGTGCTTGAAAGAGAATGGGGGGGAAAAAAAAAAGAAAAAGGAAAAAAAAAAAAAAAAGACTTCCCATTCATTCAGTGATTTGGAGTTGGAAAAACATCGTTTGTGAGGTCACTGATAGCTGCTGCTGCTTGGCCAGCATAGCGCAGGGCTGCCCGAACACTCCTCCTATGGGCTATTCACTACAGCGGCAGAACGCAGGAAGGTATTTAATGCGGTGTGTTTTAAAAGGCTCCCAAATTAACCACACCGCGGTAATTATCCACTGTCAAACACCGAGCATTTCTCAGGTCCGTTACAACGGGAAAAGCCGCTCTCACAGTGCCTCCTCTCAGCCGTGCCCTCCAGCCCAAGTGTCAGTTTTCTACTTCAGTGCAACCCACAGACAGAACCAACTTCATCGCCCTGATTCCGCCGCGCCCGAAGCCCGCTTCTCCCCGAGCCGCAGCGGCACTCACCGCGGAAGAAGCTCTTAGCGCGGAGGAAAGCGGCGCTGAGCCGCAGGATGGACAGCTTGTCCAGACCGGCCGCCACCTCCTCGGGAAAGGGCAGCAGCGCGGCCAGCCGCTCCAGCTCCTGGTTCAGCCGCTCCCGGTGCCGCTTGGAAGGGTTGGAGCGCCCGGTGTCTGCAGCGTGCAGCCTGCGGGGCGCAGCCACGCGTTACCGCGGAGCCGGCGCGGAACCGGCACCATCCATCCCTCGTCCCGAACCCAGCCCCGCTCTCATTCCTGATCCCAATCCCGCTCCCAGCCCCGCTCCTATCTCTCACCCTGATCCCGCTCCCGGTCCCGCTCCCATCGCTGACCCCGCTCCGCACTTACGCTCGGGCCGCCGGCTTCCTCCGCTTGCGCCCCGCGTACATGGCTCAGCGAGAGCCGGCGGCAGCCGCAGGAGAGGAGCGGGGCAGCGCGGAGCAGCCCGGAGAGACCCCCGCAGGAGCGGCTCCGCCTCCGGCTGGGAAGGAGGGAGGGACGCGGGGACGCTGCGGGTGGGAGGAGGTGGGCACCGGGACCGGGCGGCAGCGTGGGTACGGCGTGTGTGCGTGGAACGAAGCTGGGAGCTGGGCTCGGTCAGCCTGGGGAAGGCTGCGGGCAGAGCGAGCCGTGGCTCTTCTGTACCGGCAAGGGCTATGGGAAAGCTGGGTTCAGATTGGACAGGAAGAAGAAATTCTTTACTACGAGGTAGGCGAGGCCGTGGCAGAGGCTGCCCTGAGAAGCTGTGGATGCCCCTTCCCTGGCAGCGCTCAGGGCCAGGCAGGATGGAGCTTTGGGCAGTCTGTCGGGCTGGGTGGATTTTGGGGACCCTGCCAACCCAAACCAGTCTGCAGTTCTGTATAGGAAACGCAGGGGCCAGGACCCTCCTCCTCCAGCCTTAGCCCGGAGAAAAACTGAGCAGCTTCTGCAAGTACTTGCTCAGCTGAGAGGGAAATGGAGAGATGCTGTTCAAGGTCACAGATCACAGAGTGGCCCGGTTGGAAGGGACTCCAAGGACCTCCAACCCCCCCACCACAGGCAGGGCCACCAACCTGCCCATTTAATACCAGACCAGGTTGCCCAGAGCCCCATCAAACAAACTGTCACACCACTTTTTAATACAAACCACATTTTAATACACAACAAAGTGCAGTGAGTGAGTTGCAGTCCATCTCTTCTTCCGCCCTGACGCTGGTGAATGACATACAAAGAAACCACAGAGTGGAAAATGAGACACTGCCACAAAAACAATCCACGGATGCACAGACATAACACACACAATCGACATGCAAGCAATGGAGCAGCAGGGGTCAGCTGCAGCCCCCAGTGGCAGAGCGCTGCAAGGTTTGAGGCTGGTCAGTGTGTAAGGCTCACATCAGGTGCTTCTCCAGGCTGCTGCAGAAGGGTCCAGCATCGCTCTGCTGCCTGCACCCTACAGCTCAGCATCATCCCACCCAGTGCTGATGACTTGCTGAGGCCACAGGGCATCCTGCAGCATCCCTGCCTGCATCTGGTTTATTAAGGATAGATGGAAGGCTGATGGAGCTCTGTCTCAGAAACAAATTTTAAAGCCACAGAATCGGTCCTAAGCACAGAGGCAGGTGGCAAGCGCTGCCTCCCTTGATGCCTTTCTCATTGCTTTGGCAAAAACACACCATCCTCCATCTGATGGCATGGGTAAAGGTAGGGAGAAAACCAGGGGAAGGAGCCATCCCTGTGGTCTGAAGCACCTCTTTCCCTCCTTGGGTTCACGTACTGTGCACACAGCTGCAGTTACCTCACCCCACTGTCTCTCCAAAGATGCCCCCCACTGGCCCTCAGGTCCTGCAGTCCCCAGCACACACCTTCACTGGACATTGCATGCACAGAGGGGCTGCCTGCCTGCCAAGGAGGACAGTGGAAAGACAGCAGCTGGCTCACAGGAGGACGTCCTCACTCCCACCTCTGCAAAGGGAGATGCTGAGCAACTCGAACTCAATCCTGCCAGTGTTCCAGGGTGGTTTGTGCAAGGTAAAGCACTTGCAGGTATTTTAATGGCATCCCCAAGAAAGGAGTTCCCGTGCCTGAAGACACCCTGGCTCGTTCTGTACTCACGGTGACGCAGCATGATGTTGTCTGTCTGATGTGTGCCAGGGCCCTCACTGACCCCTAGCACAAGTCCCTGAGGTTGGGGCCATGTGTCCCTGCTGAGCACCTGCTTCCCATTGCAATGGGACTCTCTGGGGAAGCTCCCCCAGCTCTGGGAGCTGCTGGTCAGTGCAGTTTGTGATTCCACGGACGCTCCTGTTGCTCCCAGCTGTTTTGGAGCTGCCATCCAAGCATCCAGTGGGCAATCTTCTGGGGAAGTGCTCTTGCCCAAAGTGCTGCCCGGGTTTGCCCATACTGGGACATCATCATGCTGCTGGGACACTAGAGTGCTGGAGTCCAAGGGAGGTGGGCAGCTCAAGCCCATCAGAGTGCACTCAGACTGGCTCTGGCAATCAGGAATGACGGTGTCTATGGGAATAGAGGAAGAAAGTCCTACTTGAAACTCCAGTCCTGAGTTGACCAACTGATCTTCTGCACAGGGCTTGGTGCTGGAGCCCAAGGCATCCAGAAGCATCCTCTCCTCCAGACTGTCTGGGTTAATCAGGATCTGCTGTTCTGCTGGAGCAGAGCTGCCCTCTGACATAACGGAGTCCAGAGAGAGCACAACATCCTGGCCTTGTGCACCAGCTGCTTGGGGCTGCTGTGGGGCTTCTGGATTAAATCCCGAGTGCTGGAATTGAGCCACATAACACCCTTCCTCATTGCAGTGCATGAACTCCATGCTCTTTCCATCACGCTCCCTGACCAGCATCTGCTCCATGTAAGAGGGCAACTCACTGCTCAGCCTCTCACCAAAGTCCTCAGGTGGCAGGTCCTCCACGAACAAGCTAAGCAGAGCGTCCTCCCACTGCTGTAGCTCTGTACTGTCCATGCTGGGGCTCTGGGATACGTTTCCATCCACCTCACTCTTCTCAAAGAGGGTTTCAATATCTACCAGGAAGGAGCTGCTGTCCTTGTCATGACCAGCTTTTCCATCTTGGCTTGGTTCCTCAAGCTCAGCATCGAGATCTGGCAAGGTGAACTGAGGGACATCAGCATGGGAGAGAGAGATGGATGCATCCTGTTCCATCGTGGTCCCCAGAATAGAGTTGGGATCTACAGCATGCTGCTTTGTATGGGTGTCTGTCTTTGTCTGAAATTCCTCCTTAGCCTGAAAGGAGCCTAGGAAATTGGACTTTCTCCCATATATGATCGCTTCCCCTGTGGCAAAGCTGAAAGGCAGCTGAAGGCTTCGCTTTCGCAAACACTCCTCCCCTTCTTCGTTTCTTCAGAGTGGAGGAAAAAGAGAGGGAAACACAATGAGTATATTCTCCAGGCCAGGCAGGACCAGCCTCCAAGCAGCAAGATGGGAGCTCGCAGACTTGTCCAAGACCCTGGGCGAGGGGACGCAGCTGGAAACCCAGCCATACTCACGACAGGACTCGCTGCTGGGCGACGATGCAGTCAGGCTCACCCCCTTTGTACACCAGCCAGGCATTGGACTGCAACCACACCCAGGTGCCCCTCTTGCTCAGCACCCGGAAGACTGTTATCTCACTCTTCCCTGTCTTTATCACTGGGGCAGGGAGAAAAGAGAGGTGGCACAGAGACTCAGCTGGGCACCGCAGGGGCGTGGGCAAGTTGTGCCTAGGCACAGAAGCAAAAACTGCAGCCGGCACACCGTGCTGCATGTCAGGGTGTCCCTGCACAGGATGGCACTTTACCAGCTTCCTGTGCAGGTATCAAGCAGGACACCTCATCACAGCTCCTGCAGACCTCAGGAACACAAGGGAGCACGGCCAGGGCTGCACAGCTGCCAGCCCACAGACTTGCCACAGCCCCAGTGTCCCTCCCTGGTTGCTCCCCTCAGCACTCACCTCTCACATGGCTCTCTGCACAGTATATCATGTCGGCTGCGTGCACAAACTGGTACCCGGACCCTGTACTGCACAGCTCCTCCTCTGTGTAGCCCAGGATGACCTCCCCCCTGAGGGCAGAGCACAAGGCATGGGCACCCTGTGGCACTCTGGCTTTCTGTTCTGCACTTGTGGCCACGGGTTTTGCCATGATGAAGGCGGGAGATGCCATACCAGGAATCACAGGCAATGGGAGTAAAGTCCAGCTTGTGCTTTGACTGGAAGAACAGCGCCTTGCTCTGAATCTCCAGGATGGAGAAAGGCTGAAAGGGAGTCACGATGGCAAAGAGAGCGAGTGGAAGAGGCCCCAGGGACGTGTCTGATGCCCTCTTCTGCTGCCCAAGAAGAAGTTTCAAGCGTCCTTGGAAATTCAAGGTCTTGCAAAGGATGAGAAAACAAGGCAGGCAAGGTGAGGAAATAGGAGCTGGAAACCAGACTGCCCCAGCTCACATCTGCATGGGACACGAGTGAACACAGGCACGCAGCAATGTGTCCAGGGGTGATGCCAGTGCTTAGAGGCATCCTGGCATTACCAGAAATCCCAAGGAGTTAGCCAGCAAGCAGCGCAGGCGGCAGGTGAAGTTCCTCTCCATGCAGCCAGAACACTCAGGGCACTGGTGATTGGGGCTTCCTGCAACGCTGCATCCATCAGGAACGGCTGGAAAAAACAAGTGGAAAATGAAGCCACACCTTACAGACCTGCTAGGACACTGCAGAGCTGCAGGAAACCACACACCTGCTGGTCACAAGTGGTTCCCATGGATGGACGGCAGGTCCTGAGGTGGGGGTTGGACCTCTCTGGGGGTGACTAAGGCTGAGCCCACACTTCCCAGCCCAGCACTCACCGCTGTGCAGCTGGCAGTGGAAAGCAGCTCTGTCATCCTTGTGGATCAGCTCGTAGATGCTCTGGTAGATGAGATCCGACTGGAATGAGAAAATGTGGAGAGCAGGTAGCACCTAACAGGTACTGACCCCTGGCTTTTCTTTGCAGGTGGTAAAAGTACAGTTATTGAGGATAAAGAAATGGGAATAAAGGGTTTTGAGCACAGCACGGAGATGTACCAGATGAACCTCCACTAGGAATGGCAGGGATCAAACAGGCTCTGTCATAGAATGTGCTGCCAACCCACAGCCCACACACAGACTTTCCATTCCATCCTAAAGCAATGGCACGTTTTCCAACTGATGAGGCAGCAGAGAGAGGTTTAAGTTTAGAGAACAACAGAAGAGTGGTGAGGTCTGAAAAATACTTTTGTAAACAGAGCAAAACCTACAACTTCC
This sequence comes from Lagopus muta, assembly GCF_023343835.1. Classification (NCBI taxonomy): domain Eukaryota; kingdom Metazoa; phylum Chordata; class Aves; order Galliformes; family Phasianidae; genus Lagopus; species Lagopus muta. The sequence goes on along the minus strand of NC_064440.1, from coordinate 35,892,606 downwards.
TACTGTGTGAGAAAACATGTGCCAGAGCATGCCACAGGTACCAAAGGTGTGCCAAGAAGGCAGAGTGAGCCTGGGCAGCTGCACTATTAGTTGTCCCAGGTGCAAGTACAACCAGTGGGTATATGCTGGGAGAAACTGTACAGATATTAGTGACCTGAAACACACTGCTACCAGGAGAAATCCCCTGGGAAGGTATCTACCATTACCACACGCATGCTTGGTGCAACCTGGAGGTGTTTCTGCCTCAATTCTTTTCATCACATTAGAAATACCCATCCTTGTCCTGAACAGAAACTACCATTTGACTAAGCCTGTGGGAGTGTTCTGGTGCAAACCATCTTCCTAGGAAACACCAGCAAGTCCTCACACCTTCTACCTCCCAACACACACCCCTTCTTCGATAGCCATGTCTTGGAGCAGCCTTTCTCAGCCTGGTCCTGCAAAGTCGTGGCCCTGCTGAGCACACAGGCAGCTCAGGCCATCCTCTGCCATGTCCCTGTCCTCAGAAATGTGCCAGAACAGAACTTCCTGCTTAGCCAGACGTACAGGAGAAGATCACTCCCTGCCTCAGACAGCTGGTTTGGCCCACCTGCACATGAGGATCCTCCTACAGTGAGCTGGGAAAGGGTGCAAAGAGAACAAAGAGAGGAAAACATCAGTCTGCTGTTGAACCAAGAATCAGCACTGCCCACCTCACAGCTTTGTCTACAAAAAACTGAGTTTGGTAGCCTCATCGGGTTCCTGTTGACTCAGTCCTTTGAGCTTTAGAGGAATCAGAAATAATGGGGTGAATGGAGAAAGAGACCTTCTTTTTCTATGGCACCTCACATAAACCTCCAGGTGATGATGCTCACCACCGTGATAACCCCTACCGCCCTCTCAGTGAAGGTGGACGTGCCCATCAGCACGACACCACGGGACGAAAAGCTCACACCCCTCTCACAAAGAGGAAAGGATGTAATGCCTACCATTGCTCAGTTTGCATCTGTGGCTACTAAGCTCACAAGCACGTTTGTTGGCTTTCACAACCCCTGAAGAACACAACTCATTTGAAAACATCCATCAGAAGTGACCAAATTCTGGGCAGGGAGAGAAAAAGCACTGACATTGGCTGGCCAGCATCTCCTTCCCAGGCCTGTGCTGCATCCATGTGTGCACACTCAGGAGAAAATAGCACCCACCTGATGAAAGCCCAGATAGTTCTGCACGGTAGGGGAGACGTAGAAGATGTAGCCGTCTTCAGACACCGTGATGACAAACCCATTAAGTGCCTGAAAGTATAAATTGAGCCCAGAGTTACTCTCCTTAGCTTCAGTTTAGCAGCTGGCTGGCTGGACTATCTTAAAGTGCTGGTGTTATTTGGTGGGGAGGTCTCACAGCCAGCATGAGCAATGATCAGAGATAGCCTAGACATTTTGGGAAACCACTGTATTTTGTAAAACATCACCTGTATTCACATACAGGCAGGGCAACTACTGTATTAAGAGGCATCAGCTAAGAAGTACACGAAGTAAAGACCAAATTCAGCCGCTGTTATTGTTCAAATATCATCAAGCATCTGGAAATAGCAGCCACTCTGTACTTTGAAAGTCCAGAGGTGGCAATATCTGGAAAACCAAAGCCCAGATGAGGCCCTGGCAACTGTATTTGCAGTGTCTGACATGACATCCCCCATGCCCTGGACATGCAAACCGATGTGTCTTCTAGGAGCTAACGCCATCCCATCTAATCAGCCTCTGGTTACTCAGGACAACAGTCCCTTCCCGTTTGATTTCAGTCTTGTTTCTGACTAATGTCTCAGGAGTCTCCATACTTTCAAAGGTCCCCAAACACATCCTGGCATTCAAGTGCCACTGTGAGACACCAATCTGCAAAAATTCCTCTGTTCCGGCCTATGTTGCAGATGACAGAAGACAAGGCTTCACATGCAAGAAATGAAAACAAAAATCAACTCCATAAAACATCTTTGTGCTCACACCAACTGCCAGCTTCACTTTGTGCCTTCCACTCTACAATTGCATGTACATGGCCTGCAGTTAAATACATACCCAACCAGTAGCTACTTGCTTAAAAACAGCCTTTGTAGTCATTTGTGTCACATCCTTAGAAGTGAGGAAAACAAATCACAGAACCACACACAGTTTATGAACCTCTATGAAGAAGGCTCAAAAGTTCTTTCCCCCAGCCTTGCAATCCTGACATGAGTGCAACCTTCAGCGAGCTGGCAGGATTCCTGTGTGCTCGGGTAACTCCCTCTACCCCAATTTGCAATTCAGGGCAACTTCAAGTTGCTACAGTGGTAGAAGCATGATTTCTTAGTATGACAACAAACAAAGCAGACCACAGGTTGACCAGCTGCTAACACCAGAAGCTAGCAGGGATGGACAACTCGTGGTCCACCCTGCAGCTCATCCTAGGTGCGCTGTGATGGATGGGATGCTCCAGAACAAAGAGAACAAGGCTGGTCAATGGAATAAAAGGACAGAAAAATCAAAATCATTTTAATTATCTTGGATTATTTTAAAACCTGTTGGTTTAAGCATTTTGCTTGATACTATGCACATCCAGCAGGCAGGGAGACTGGTGTGTTCCCTTCATGTGCTGCAGCCCCCACCAACGAGCCCTGAGTCAAAGCTCTTGGCAAATTATAATGTGTGAATAAAATACTTTTTAAGGAAAAAAAAATGGGCAGCTCAGCTGTAGGGATTTTGGTCCTATTAACATCCCACATGCTATCCAGATGCCTTCAATCATCCACAGCTGCCAATGCTCTGATAGCTCAACAAATTGCCAGCCATCATGTGGCCTGGCTCAAACTCCTGGAGAGCACTTGGGAGAAGCCTCACAGAGAGAGTTGGGCAATTGCTGGCTCCCTTCTGGCTATTGTGTTATTCCTCCAATTCATCTGTGACTATCATACTTGTAGACATCTGAGATGAAGAATCATAGAGACATTAACATTGCAAAAGACCACTAAGATCATCTAGCCCAATCACCAAAGATGGGAGAAGAAAACTCAAGATGCAAAAAGCACAGGCACAGGGTGCCATAGTATCAGGATTAAAGCCACGAAGATTGAATGCCTTCTGCAGACCTGCCCTGCATCCACAAGGAGCGTCATATATTTTCACTTGAGATGCCTAAGTGTTTATTCAGCAAACAGCCTTTCTAAGGAACTTTTCTGAGCCATTTCCTTCTGGCTCACATTCACAGATTGCAGCCTGAGCTAGCAGCATTCCTGCCAGGTGAATCCCTGTCTCTTTGCTCTCTGACACTTGGCGAGGGCTGTTTCACTTGACATACACTGGCCTTTTCATAAGGCAAATTTGCACTGGCCATTGATTTTGTCCACAATAGCTTCCCAGATCCATCTTTCTTCATTTTGCTCTCAACTTTCAGACTGAGCCTGGGTTTCTTCCATTCCAGACAGCTGTGAACTCATGACAGGGAGCTCGTGTAGGGAAACCAATTCCTAGTGGACATGTTACCACACAGCTATCTCCTGGCTTCTCTTGGCATCCACTGGAGCATTAGGAACGCACCACCCTGGAAATTCATTGGGATCATTCCCTACACTGCTGTATGTGATGCCTCTGCACCCTTCTGGACAGAATGGACAAGCTTGCATATTGGTACCTGCCACACTGTAAGCTAAGCCACAGCAAACTGAATGAGTGAAAATGAGCCAGGCAGTGCCTCCAGTGCCCTTCCTGAGGTGCTCAGTGCCTGCTCAGGATGCAAAGATCACAGTGAAGCACCTCCTGGCAAAAAAGGGTCTCCTCTTGCTCTACAGCTGGGACCACACATCCCACTGCTGCTGGTGCAGTCTGATGGGCAGGGCCCAGACACTGTGTCTGGCAGGAGCTAACGGACAACTCCATCGACCAAACCAGGGCACGGTACCTGGAGCAGCAGGTCCCCCTCTGGAAATGGCTCCCTGTTGATCTGCAGATGTGTCTGTCCATTCCCTCCTGGGGCTCTGGGCTGATCCAGCATGCAGCTGCCAACATCCGTACCTACAGCTGCAAGTAAGGCAGCAAGAAATCAGTGTGGATAGGCAAACCGGGAGTCTCTCCCTCCACCTCTTCCTCCTCCCCTCCATCTCAGTTTTGCTTGTGAATGGGTGCATCATGCGTGTGCAGGCAGCTCAGAGGAAAGAGAAAGAAGTTCAGAATGGGTGGGAACTGGAGCACAGCCCCTTTACAAAGGCATCCTCACTTGCTCAGCACTTCCTCTAAGATGGTGTCTTCCCTGCTCAGTTCCATTTCTGGGAAATCTTGCTTCTGCCAAGGTCTGAATCAGGAACAACAGAGGGGAGTAGAGTGTGACAGGTTGGGAAATGCAATCACCACAGTAAGAAATCTTTAGCTCAGGGCCTGGTAGAGCTGGAGCTCACCACTGTGGGCCAAGTGCTACCCCATTCTTAGCTTCAAGCTGCCCCAGTGCTGTGAGAACTGCAGCGGAGAAAGGCCCTCCTGCCTTCGGGACTGATGAACCTGTGGCTGTGAGCTTCCCATGCTGATTCACAGGCTGCTTCAAGCTTCCTTGATCAAAGCCTTCAAGGCAACACCCACAGGTGCAGCTGATACTGGAGGAAAGGTAGGAAATGAGGAAAAACCATAAACCACCCTAGGTCTGACCACACATTTAATCCATCCCATGGCAACAGATTAACTCAGGACCACTTCAGACGCCTTCAGGCCTTGGGTAATGATGGGTGATGCACAAGCAGCAGCCACGTCCCCTGTCATTCCTATATTTCATGCTCAGTCTCTCAAGGGCATGGCATGGTCTCCCCAACCCCAGCATCCCCTGGGTGAGTCAGGTCAGCTCATTCCCCAGATCAGCATTTCCCCATGTGTAAGCTCACATTTTTTCCTGCAGGGGAAAACCATCCTGTGCAGACACTTCCCAAACAAGCAAGAGGTTGATCAGCCTGGATGAGGGATGCGAGCCCTCTGGGAAGGGTTTAGAAAGAAAAGGTTCGACATCTAAAGGTGTTTCAAAAAACAGATGCAAGGCAGCCATGAGACAGAAGCCCCCACCAGGCAGTGGGGGATCACAAGCCCATTTTGCAAAGCTTTCAAAAAGTCAACGTCCTTACAAATCAGGACGAAAGCAAACCAAGAGGAGAGCTTCTCTCATGATTGCCAAGTGATCCACATGGAAAAATATCCAAAGCCCATTTGTACCATTGGTATGACTTCAATTTGCACATGATGGGGTGGAATAGTTTCAAAGCAAAACTTTTTTTTTTAAATTTATTTTTCTTCTTTTGAAGTGCTGACTCCTCTCTGAAGCATTGAACTAGGGCAGGAGAATTCAAAAAGAAACCAAGTTCTTCCAAAACAAAGCTCCCAAAGGGTGGAGAGGATGCACATGGTCCCCAGCTTTTTCCCAGCAGCATTCAGCATGGAGAGCTGCAGCAAGCCAGAGGGAGCAGCATCCAACACAAAACACCTGCTTGCTCATTTTTACTGTTTCCAGCAAAATGATTTCACCCTCCCCTCCCCACTAGCAGCACAATATCCATCTTCTCAAGGGTTTTTTTGATTTCTCCTTGGAGATGCTCACTTCCCCCTACATTCTCAGTGGCAGAATGGTTCATTTCTGCACAGTTGTGCTGGAAAACTGCAGATTCTGCCTCCTATGGGGCGTTTAGGCTGGCCTGGCTTGGGTAGAAGGCTTAGGGGTACAGAGAGCCAGTGGCAGGCCCCAGGAGCTGCTATTGAGCTGTCTATTTCCATCGGTCTGATACTTTTAGTTAGGTCTTGGGACTGCAGATGACTTTGCTGCTGGGCTGAGGCTGTCCTCAGGAACCACAACCATTCCTCAGTGGTCTGCAGAGTCTGGAGAGCTTCTGTAGGGGAAGAGCCTGCTCACCTCCAGGTGATGACCCTCTTAACATGTCCTAACTGACTACTTTGTTTCCCCAAGCTCTCCATAACTTTCCCCAAGCACCTGCAGTGATGAGCCTGGAACAAAGCATCCCTACGGCTTTTGCCCCTCCAGGAAGATTTCCAAACTCATTCACGCTCAAACTGCCAAGAACCACAGGGGCTAAAAGTGATCCCACAAGAGATGGGAGATGAGAACAGCCACACAGAGGACTCCAGGCCTACACAACAATCAAGGGATACAGAGGCTATTTTCAATCATTTTAGCTTGGAAGGGAAACAAATCCTTTTAATCAAAGAGCAGAAAAACCACCCCATTTGCACCCACGAGAGAGAGGGAGCACTTGTGAAACATCTGCTCAAGGCACGTTACCTCCTGGGGGATTTCACCAGCACATAAATCCACTCCCATCAGAGACAGCTGGCAGAATTGCTGCCCCACAAAAGGCAGTGCTCCCACTGCACGTGCTGGCTGGCTCTGCTCACTGATGACACAAGCTGATGGCTTCAAGCCCCCTGCCCTCCTGCAGCTGCGAGGCACTGCTGGGTGACAGAGCTGACAGGCAGTGCTGTGCGCTGGGTAAGTCACCCCCAGTTTAAGACACACATTATAGCATAACATTGAGACTCCCACAAGAAACAGTTGAGATCAAAAAGTTCATCCCATTAAAACAAACCCCAAGCCTGCCTGAAAACCATTTAAAAGAAGTGTTGTACTTCATTCCCTTGCATATCCCCCAAGCCCAGCATGGGAGCACAGAAGTCACCGCTGATTCTTTTTGCCCTTTCTTCCTTTCCTTTACTAGACACCCTGCTTCCATATCCACTGAAAAATGAGCATAAAATAAGCTTCTGTTAGTTTTTAAGGCTAATGCCAGAAAATCTCAGCACCCTGGTGAATCACATAGCAAGGATTTCCAGGAAAACCAGCAATTAATGCAAGACAGGAGATAGCATGACACACAAGTGATCTGCAGTTACTACACAAATCCCTGGCACTTGTTGAAGTAATTTAGGGACCATTCATGTCTTCATTGGGCTGGGAAAGAGGCTTTTGGTGTGCAATGTTAAAGAAGAGGGGAGGAAATACAGCCAGACACAGCAGATCCTGGTGCCCGTGAACTGCACATACATCCCCAGTAGCACTCTGCTGGGTTGGTGATCCTTGCCTTCAACAGGAAGTTTCTAAGCTTTGCAGTGTGGAGAAAGAATGAGAAGAAGGAGCAAAGCGATCAAAACTCTTCACCTTTTGCTCATTGTATTATTGAGACAAATTATAGCAGTGTGACCACAGAAGCTGACATGTCCCTTGCAAACTGGCATAGCTTTGTCAATGGGAAAAAATACATTATCAGTAAAAGATCCTGGGGTCAGTCCTGTTCCCATAGGTTGAGTTACACCAGTCGGAGATGAGAGAATTCACCTACAGCAAAAATTCCCCTTTGAACAGATTCTGGGGATGTTTGGTACCACAAAACCAGGAGCTCCCAGATCTTCCAGTAACACCATGCTGCTTGTAACTGTTTTCCTCTTGGACCCAATCCTAAACCCAACAAATTAGCACCAACTTTCTCCACCATTGTTCAACCATTGCACAGTGCCAAGCAGAGCAGGTACACATCATCCAAGTAAAACATCCTTCTGCAGGTAAATGCCAAATCCACAGGTCAGAAACTGTTGCAAGAAATCATCCAGTATTCTCCCAAACAGTGCATGAATCCCTGAGGGAGCCCACGCCACCCCCTCCAACCTGCTGCTACGATCCTGCAGGACCTTGCCCACAGACTTGACTTCCTTCATTGAATTAGTTACTTTAAGACTAGATGCCTGCAACTCTGGGTTATGGGAATAACAAGCAATAAGGAGGTGAATAGAAAAGCTGTTTTAATGCTGGCTGCAGTGGTGCCCCACAGCAGAGCATTACAGAGTCAGACAACAGCAGAGGTTGGAAAGACCTCCTGAGATCTCTTAGGCCAACCCTCTGCTCTAGCAGAGTAAGTCCCCAGCACAGGCAGGGGCCTGGCATCTATCCCTCCTAACTGCACAGTGCAGGGACAGTGAGTGTCCCATACTGCTGGTGGGAAATGTGGACATAGGAGAACACATCCTGCAACTCTTTGTCAGATTAATGGTGTTCCAGTGGGGCATCAGCTCCCTCTGATGACAGAACCATACTGCTCAGCTTATCCCCAAGGGATCACAGAATCACAGAATTGTAGGGTTTGGAAGGGACCTCCAGAGATCATTGAGTTCAGCTCCCCTGCAAAGCAAGCCCCCTACAGCAGGCTGCACAGTTGGGGGTTTTGAATATCTCCAGAGAAGGAAAATCTGCAGCCCCCCCCAGGCAGCCTGTTCCAGTGAATGCATTTTTGCACCAGCACCTGCTGGTGCTCAATTGCTTGTCTGCAAAGGGCAGCTAACCTTCCCCAGGCTGACACAGGGCTGTGTGTGGGCCAATGGGTCACAGGAGGTACCTTACTATTGGCCATTGGTTTTATGAGCTCCAGAGCGTGGTCTTGTACTTGGAGGGGGCTTTCTACTGCAGATGCTGCCACCTGCATGACCTTAACCTGGGACAGTGGTATAGCAGCACACACCCTGAGCGTGCCACCTCCACCTGGCAGAACATTTTAAGCTCTGGGTTCTGTTTTTGTTTTGTTTTTGCTGCTCTTGTCTTTAGCACAGCCAGAACTTTGCCACATCAGCAATTACTCCAAGATGTTTCTCCACAATCCTCAGCATCTGCTTCTTTTGTTATGCGAACTCTAGAAAACAAACCCCAGCACAGATCTCCAGCTAGCTGGAGGCTTTCCAAGCCACTCAGCACTAGACAAATCCATCCCAGCTTTGAGGTCTCACTGTTTGCAGCAAGTGGGGGTCCCACCACATCAGGAGTCCAGGGCACCCAGCAGCACTGCAAACGCAGAGCCAAGCTTTCCTCCTTTGGCATACTCTCACAAAGATGAGGATCGGCGAAGTCCCTCCATATTTATCCAGAACACTGTTGGATCCAAGTCCAAGGAGCAACCACTGCAAATTGCTGTTTGTGGACAGAAACGCGGTGAGGTTCATCTATCTTTTACAGAAGTAACAAAAGTGACTTGAAGTGACTTTTTCTTTTGATGGTTTGACTGCTAAGAAGCCAGAATGGGCCAACTGTAGGGAGAAGTAAATGAAAAACTGGACAGTGGTTCACCCTGTTCTCATAGCACCTGAGAAGAGTTCCCAGATGTAGAGCAGCGTTGGCATCACAGAGCTGTTCAGAACAAAGCCATCCTCCAAACTGAAATGTGGGCTGTCATCAAGTTGTCTCCCAGAGGTAGAACTCTAGTTGCTCCTACTGCTAAAACACATCTGTGCTTGAAACCATGTCACAGCCTATGACGGTAAAGCACAATCTAGCTTACTCATTGAAATAAATCCTAGTAGGCAGGTTTCAGTAGCACCAGAGTTGTCCTTGCTATCCACCAGCACTCAAAGGCTATATTCAATGAACAAAGCTTGGAAGAGATCAAGCCCTGAACCTTGCCATGTTTTTCCCATATAACCTAGGGAAGGACTCAAGTTTTCCTACTTATAGCAGGCTCTAACAATGGGAGTCTTGTGGTGTTCAGAAGAAGAGTGAACACAGGACTCCTCCACTGTTACAGGTTCCTGCTTGCCCCAAATGCATGGAGCAAGCTGTTTACTGTCTTGCTGGCACTTGACATGCACCAACTGGGGACCACCAGAACTCAACACATACACCTCTCATATGCTGAGACTCAGATGGTGCTGCACCACACTATTCCTTGGAGAATGAGGAGATCAATCCAAGCCCATCGAATCCAAGCTGGGAGCTGGGCTAGGCTAGCCTGGGGAAGGCTGTAGGCAGAGCTCCCTGTGGCTCTTATGCACCTACAGGAGTAAAACAGGCAAAGCAAATTCAAAGCTAAGTCAGTCCAGAGTTATTACCCTGCAATAACATCTGATTTCCAAACAGCACCATGCACCAGGACAAAGTTCAAGTAAAAAATCAAAACAAAACGATGACAAAAAACCCCACTGTTTCTTTCAACTTTCAAAAATGAGATCCTTGTGAGCTTCCAGCTGCAATCGTGCTGACCAGGATCCTAAGCAGAAATCATGATAACAGTGACCCTTCTCCAATCCAGCAGAGGACTCAGAAGCATCTACCCGTCTGCTGCCCATGCACTCAGCTTGGCTGTCCTCTTGCTGTGCACACTGATGACCTCTTCCTCATGTCCCAAGAAAGACAAGGATGAGCCAAAAGCAATGTTATGCAGGAATAATGCAGGGATATCTCAGGAGGGACATGCAAGCTTCATACCAGGTAAGAACAGAAAAGCCACGGCGATGCCAGAGGTTTGGAAAATCATTTCCCAGAAAGTTTGGTCATTTATTCCTTTTCTGCTTTGAGTTTGTTGATATGAATGGGCAGGAGGGGTTACCCTATCCCATGCTAAGCATGCTGGCTGGGTATGCAGAGCTCTGACACAGAGCAAAACTCGCCTCTAGGTCACTGAGCCTGCATGCACCTGACATGCAAAGCATGCGCCTGGCTTGTTCTGTCCAGCAGATAATGCAGTCTTGCACAAGTCATGATGCAAACACTTACAGTAGGCACAAAAATCTGTACAACAAACCCAGCTCTAAATCCAACACATATAAGGGCATCTAGGCTTGTTCCCTCAAAATGACAGCCTTGCTTGGAACAAGATATAACCTGGTGGGAACAGCAGGAAATGGTCACTTCTTCCGTGAACTGTAGTCAACCCCCAAGAGGGCACAGATCAATCATTTACTAGACAGAAGGTGCAGAGCTTGTCAGAAAACATTAACCATCCTTGCCAAGCTTTCAGCCCATCTATACACGTCAGTACCGTTTCTGTCAGGCTTAGAAGAGGTCTTACAAAACATTTCTGAAACATTCCTCTCTGCTTGTTTATGGCACTTTGCAGGGCAGATGATTTATGGTGATTTGGGGCAGCGTCACAACTGCCACGTGCATTTTCATGAGTGTGCTGGTAAATGCACTAGTTTTCCTGCTTCAAACGTCCAGGTAACAGCTCTCACTGGTTTAAGAATAGAACAACCTGCTCTGATGAAGAGCTTCTGTCAGACAAGCTTAACCCATGAGCTGCAGTAGGACAGAGGCCAGGGATGTGACCTTACAAGGCACAGCTACTGAATGCCACTTGCATTCTGGTGTTGGACATGCAAACCTGTCACAGCCAAAGCATGTTTCTGAACACTCACACAAAGCCTGACCAGCTCAGCAGAAGCTAGCCTCCAGGAAGGCTTCCCTAGTAACTCAAGCAGGTGTTGTATGCTCTTCAGGTCAGCTTGCTCTTCTCCATCTGGGGAGCAAGGTACATGGATCCCTCCATCAACACTAAAAAGAAATCAGATGAAGGTCTGTCACCTCTGCAGGGTCTTCCTGAGAAAGTTTCCAAACCAAAAAAAGCTGTATTGGGATGAAATATGAAGAAGAAATATGGCCAATGAATGCATGCAGGTTGGCCGAGAGGATTGTTCCATCCATCTCTCACCAGTTTCTCCCTAAACATTTGAATTGAAAAGAAGAAGGTGAAGAAATACACCACCAGCACCAAAAAGCCAGACCCGGGAGCTCTGTAACGTATAAGACCTGGGATCTCAGGCAGTCCAAGACTATGCTTTCCATGAATGTCTGTTTATTGCAGTCACGAGTGAGTAGAGAAGGAGTGTAACTGATCTTGAACTGCCTCAAGATCAGGTGGACCAAACCCTGAGCAACTTGACCTATCTTGGACTAGATGACCTTTAAATGTCCTTCCAACTCAAACAGCTTTATGGCTCTGTGAAAGGCTGCAGGTGAAATATGCAGGTGAAATACAAAGCAGAAAGTAGCACAGAGAGATTAGATAGTGAGCATGAGTCCCGTATCTGTTCACACCTGCTTTCACATGCAAACTCCTGCTCCAAAGCGCTGAATATCTGCTGCTTTGGCTTCAGGTCTGTGCAGGGATCTCAGTCTCGGATGGACTTTCTGGTACATTGCAAGAACCACTTCTAGCAGTGGGATTTTTACTTCTAACCTACAGCACAGCCTGCGTGGGCACACAGCCAGGATTGCCAGCACCCGCCTCGCTGCCAAACCGGTTATAACCACGTACTTTGGCTCCACACAGAACACACAAACATTTCTCCTAGGAGAAGGGGCATGTGCCTGGACTCACTAAAAACATTTGGAAAGGAGCTCTATCAATATGACACAAATCAGAATGCCTGACTGGGTGCTGAAGGGGACAGCAAGGGATGGAGATGCTCGCCAATGCTCTCCTGCTGCTTCTGCAGGAGGGAAGGCTGCATGAAATGGAACACACCCAGCAGCAAAACTGAACCAGAGAGAGCAATAGGAATGATTTTGTTGTCTTCTCCCACAGCGCCTGAGATGATAAACCATAGGCAGGTTGCCATGACTCCTTGATGACACATGGCTTCAGCAGACAGGGCCAGAACTGACGTTGATCTCAGTGAATCAGTAGAATGATCTGAAGTCAAACAAGATTAGTTTCAAAGCAAACATGGGCAAAGCAAGGGAGAGGAAATAAATCAAGGGCACAGTGCCCAAATGGCAGTAATTGGGCTGGCAGAAGGGCTCTGCACTACAAGGATGGGTTTCAAGCTGAATGTGAATATACACGATGATGATTGCTTTTCTAAAGCAGCTCTCACCCTGGGAAAATGCATGCTGAGAGCACACAGTGGGATGCACTCCTGCTCAAAGGCAGAGACCCAGCTGAAGTGTGCTCGGCAAGGAGTCCACTCATGGTGATGTGCATCCCTAGCTGGAAGGGCCCAGGGAGAGCCCCAGGGGACAGCTTACAGACCGGGCATAGGGCAAAAGCCAGGAAAGTTGAGTTTATTTGTCCTAGAGGAAAGATGACTTAGGAAGAGTTTTGGAGTGTAGAAGAATGCTGGTGGCTTTCTGACCTCAGTGTGCTCTGCCTTCATCTTCCCTGAAACAGCACAGTTGGGTCCATCACCTCTCCCACAGAGCACAAGGCACTGGTGAAGAACCATGTGCCTGTCCCTGTCCCCTCACCATGCCAAGCTCGTCTCCCTCAGCTGCAGGACAAGCACTGCTCTGCAGTATTTACCTGCCCTTGTAAACAAGTTATGAAAGCAATCCCCAGCTGCCTTTCTGGCTTTATTTGTGTTGCAGTCTGAAGTTCACGTCCCACCAGCAGGGAGGTGACTCATGAACACGTGGAGACAAGCCTGCCTGACAGGCTCTGTATGGCTGTTTCACTTCCTACCTGCTGCAGAGCCCCATGGCACTGGTACAGAGGGACAGCTGTCCTCCTTTGAACATCAACCAAGCAAGGCAGGTTGATGTTATGCCACCACCATCACCTTGCACAGCAGTAGCATTCCAGACCTACCTTGCCCTCACAGCGTTAGGCTGCATGTCAGCGGGGACCTAACCACCCAGGGGGCTGAATCCTATTTCCCAGATTCGTTCCCCAAATAGAAGACAGAGGAAGACATTTAGCAAGGCTTGCTGTCTGTGCAGAATGGCTTCTGAGGAGCCCAACAGTATCGAAAGCACATACAATACTACACACACAGCAAGTATTCCTCTGTGCACATGCAGCCAATGTGACATGCTCTCCTTGTGTGGCAAGGTGCCTCCTAATAAGTTCAGCCTCCTAAAAGCAGTTAACCTATGGGAAAGCAGTAAGGAAACACTGAGCACCCCATGATACCAGAAGAAAGGAAGCTGTGCATGACAAGTACAAGGCAACCTTTGCTCCCCAAGGCTGAGTTCATCCACAGCAAAGGCAAAGTCTGCAGGAACAGCTGGGAGCCATCAGCACAGGACTTTTAATCAGTAGTAACTATCTTAGATACACCAACTACCGCTGAAAATCCAGAAGGCAATAGCTGCTGTAGGGGAGCCATGAGCAGGAGGAAGGGAGCTACACAGGGCTTCAGAGGGGCAAATGTAAGGAGACTGGTCTTCCAGGCATATCAGCTCAACATTCCACTCTGCAAAATCAGACAGGGGTCCCTTGTTATGAGCCATCATGCCCCATTTCACAGAAATGCTCATTTCAGACCTAGAGGATCCACCACAGCCGAACCTAGCTGTGCCAGGCAGGCAAACAGCAGTGAGCCTCCAATGTACACATGAACTCCAGGAAGAGCAGGAAAGAAATGAGCTAACAGTGAACATGTGCCTTAGGATCAACTTTGCTTAACCTTCCATCCACAGGGCATCAGGGTGACAAACAGAACAGCCCTGCATTGGATTTCCTACCTATGCTTGACCAGAAGAGATGCAGCAGCCCACAGATCCCTATAATGTAAAGAATTTTTTGAAAATTTTCACATGGATATCCCCTTTCCCCCATCCACGTCCTGTGTGGGCTCCTGCAATGTCCTTCCTGGACATTCCTGGTGCCCAAGTTGTCCTTGCTTTCCCAAGGTTGTTTCTTTTCAGGGACTTGTAACTCCCTGAAGAGGTTTAGATCTGGATATGAAGCAGTCAAAAATGAAGGGCATTCTTTCCAGAAAGGACAAAAAGTGTTTTCTCTGGAAGATTTGAGGGATTGATGTCCCGTGATCGTATCTCCCAGCAACCACTGCCTACACATTTTAGGAGACGTGGCACTTTTCTCCCCAGTTTTCCAGATTATCTTTGGTCCACTGCTAAAGATGCAACATCGATGCAGCATTTAAAAGAGGATTATAAACAGGAGGGGAATCAACTTTTTACAAGGGTAGACAGTGACAAGACAAGGGGAAATGGTTTTAAGCTCAAGGAGGGAAGATTTAGATTGGATGTCAGGGGGAAGCTCTTTACAGAGAGTGGTGAGGTGCTGGAACAGCTGCTCAGAGAGGCTGTGGATGCTCTGCCCCTGGAGGTGTTCAAGGCCAGGTTGGATGGGACCCTGGGCAACCAGGTCTAGTACCAGATCTGGAGGTTGCTGGCCCTGTCTGTGGCAGGGAGTTGGAAGTCAGTGATCCTTGAGGTCCCTTCCAACTCAAGCCATTCTGTGATTCTAAGATTAACATTCAAGGGTTTGATATCACAATCATCATCCTGTCTTCAGGGGATACAACTCTCCACCCCAAAGCAATCATCACTTCAGGATGGGATGTGAACAGTGCAGCAGGGATTGAGCCCAGGTGCTTTCCCACTCCTCTCAACCCTGACACAAGGCACTTACCCGTAAGATAATTCTTCACCTTCAGGTATCCTACCGTCAGTCGCAGGGTGGAGAGTTTATCAAACCCGGTGCATACATCTTCAGAGAAGGGCAGCAAGCCAGTCAGCTTGTTCAGTTCCTCATTGAGTCGATCTCGATGCCTCTTGGAGGGGCTGGACTTCACCCCCTCAGGAGGTGGTGGTTTGGGGCTGGAAAAGGCAAAGCAGAGTTTGATTAAGTGTGTCCAACAGGCTCTTCCCAACCCCAGAGCTGATGTTACTGCAGCCATAACAGTAAAACACTGACAGATCAAGGTAAGGCCATGAGATAGTAAAAGCAAGCCCCAACAAAGCCATGAGGCTGGGGACAACATGGCCATGCCAGCTGGACACCTCGTGCAGTCCCTGGTTGATGTCCTCCAGTGGGAACATGGAGAACCTTAACGTGTCAGCAGAATACTACAGCCTTGCTCCCATTACCAAGCCTTGGCAGGGAAAGGGACACTGAGTGGAGACCTACAAGCCATCAGAACATCTCTTGGGGGTCTCACAAGAGCATCTTCTGGTCCAGTTAGACTCTTCCACCCTTGCTCCTTCCTCTTACTCCTCATCCTGCACCCATCCCACATGGCAGGCCCCTTCCCTGTCACACTTCACATGCTCACATAAGCTCCTCAGGATGGCAAGTGCTAGCTGAGCTCCTCAGGGGATTCTACCAGCAGTCCTGCCCAGGGCCTGATCAGCACATGGCCAGACACTGGCAGTGAGCAGACGAACAGATAGTAAGAATGAAAAGTAAGAAGGTCCAAGAAGATGTTTTTGAATTTTTCTTAGATCCTTCTAAGTTGTCCTCCTGCAATCACATTTATCATCTTACGCAGAAGGAAGCCCCACAACCAGACTTCTTTTCTTAACTGATGAAGAAGAGTGTGAATGCTGAGCCTGAATCCATTCCTTTACTTGTTAACTGATGCTACAAAGGGAAAGCACACATGAAAATCAAAAGTAGTACTTGGATGAAGAGATACCACATAAGGTGGTTTAGGGCACAGCACTTAGAAAGCAGCCTTTCCAAGCTTATGATCTCTAATCCTTTCATATGGGCACTTCCAAACTAAACATCTGATGCCAGACTTAGGTTCTGGGACAAACTCTGAGCTTGCAGGTTCTGTGAGAGCAGCTCTTGTCTGTCACAAGCTGGCTTGGAGAGCCAATCAGCTGCAGTTATTACACACTCACCACCACTGAAGTCTCAGCCACAGTGGTTAGAGGTTAGCTAATGACTTACATGAATCTGGGATGTCACCTTGTCTCTTTTGGATTCCAATTTTTTAGCTTGAAGAAAAACGGTTTGGATTTCATGAGGAACCCACACCCCACTCTGTATTTGGTTGAATTGCATCTCCTAACATGCAATCTGTGTTGTTTTGATGTAATTTGTGTAACCACAAACTCTACCTCCACAAAGCAGCTTCAGATAACAGGATCTGCCAGTATTTAGAAGCAATTTAAGCTCTCCCCTCTAATACTGCTCTCAAATCCCATCTGGCAGGACTGCTCACACGTGTGACAACAGAGGAAATGAGTACTAAATGAAACATAACGAGGTGTCCGTTGAATTTTCATTACAGAGAGCTACTGATGGGTCTAAACAGGGATGGAAAATTTCTCCAGAAAACCTCAGTCGGGCTGTTTTGTAAGATGAGAATCAGGATGGACAGACCTTGCTTCTAGAGAGATTAGGTGTAACTCATCACCAAACTTATTTACACAAGCCAAGCAGAACACTGGCACTGATGCTTTGATGTACTCTGTTAGCCACTGGCTTAACAGCCCTTCTGAAACTGCAGTCATCAGGGAAGAAAAATGAAATAGCTTTCAATTAGAGCATCAAGGAAAAAAACAAGCAATTCTGTAAGTAATTCTGACTTTCCTCAGGTATCTTTAAGGAAAAAGATTTTTCTTTTTCTTTAAAGATATCTGAGGAAAGTCATATATATATATATATATATATATATATATATATATATATGTATAGTATACACACTCGCTACACAGGCACGCTCCACAGAAAGAAGAAGGGAGCCAAGCAGGCAGTACTGCTCTTTATGGAAGGGGAAATATACAGAGACATAGCAGGGTCTCCTGCTATGGAGGAGCACTGATGGCACTTGCATAAGTGGGGTGTATGGCCAGCACCAAAGCACTGCAGGGAAAGGGCAAGAGGGCTGCAGAATTGCACTGGCCCATTCATGTAGGCCAACGCCATGCCCTGCAGCACTGGATCTCCAAACCATCCTCCATGGATGCCAGAGAGAAACGTCTTCTGGGTGCTCTTCACTCTCTGTGCAGTTATGAAGCTTTAAAATGAAGCCAGCAGGAAAACTGACAGCCCCCATCACACACACATAGCCTGGGAAAGACACAGACATGAACACAACCATGTTATTAGCCACCAGAGAATCTGCACAGGTGAGCACCGTGGGGAAACCATGCATCCCCTGAAGGCAGAAACTTTGTCTGCTAATGTGTTTGACTTTCTGTCCTTAAGGGTTCTGCCTGTAACCTGCTGGCAAATCCTTCTGGCAAGAGAGTGGGAGCATCTCCAGAGACTGTGAGAGCCCCAGCAACTGGAGCTGCAGGGCTGCCAGGATGCTGGGGGGTGACCAGGACTTTGCAAGGGACAAACTCGCACATGTAAGGAACATACCCAGGCAGTGCTGGGAGAGGCGGTGATGGATTGATGGTTGGCCTAGATGATCTTAGAGGTCTTTTTCATCCTTCATGATTCTATTATATCTCATCTCCTCTCTTCTTTTCCTCCTGCTATCCACTCTGTGCCTATCACCACTACTAAAGGAGACGTCAGGGTGTTTGAGCCGTGGGGTAGGGTGAGGGACATGCCAGGATATATGAGGGATAAGCCCAGGCAATGCCCGGGTGATGACTCAGTCAACTCCTAAAGAGCCCAGAACAGTGTCTGTGCCATTCAGTCACAGAAGGGTCCTGCTGTCACCATTTTGGTTTGATTGGTGTCTGGTGTCTCAACCAGTTCTAGACTGGAGCCAACTACAGCCCTTCTCTGGGTTTGGGCTGGACAGGTGCCTGTGTCCTGCCAAACCTGCTGAGATTCCCTGTCCCTAGGGCAGGCTCCATGCACACTTCCCAGGCATTGTGTGGGGTCTCGGGGACAACACACTGAGAACTGGCAACTCTATGCCTGCACAAGCAGTGAGAAAATGTCTTGGGAGGGTCTGCATCCCACAAGCAATACTTGCTTTCAGTCTCCCAGTGCAGAAACGGTGCCAGAGTCCATGATGAAGCTGCTGAGAAAAAAAGCTACAGCCCCTGCATTGGCCAGGGGGAGCAAGGACATGTGGAACACATGGCTGTGAGCAGGATAAAGGCTGCAGTGCTGCCTCTCCGGCTGCCCTTTGGATGAGGAACCCTGCCGAAGTGTGGCACTTCTGCAGGCTGGCAGGAACTGAGGGTGCCCAGCACCACATCCAGGAGGATTGTGAAGAAACACTCCTTCCTCCATCGCAGGCTCGAGCTCAGCTCATCCCTGCAGACCTCAGAAGCAGGCACCTGAGCCTTCCGTGTGCCTGCCGATCTCAGGCCGGGGCGACTGCAGCAAGTTGGGAGGAGTAGAGCACAAAAGTTGGGAAACAGCGTCGGACCGTGACGAAGCCCCGCGTCTGAGTTTCTGAGGGCTGGGGAACTTCGGTCAATAGGGACCGCCGCACAGTCAGCCCGCATCTGCAGCCAAGCACAGCCGAGCATCCCCAGCTGCCTCCAGAAACAGCGCGGGCTGGCTGCCGTTTTACTTCGCCCAGCAGCTCAGCCTCCAGCAGCCAGCACCAGCAGCAAATAACGCTAAGCAGGACGCAGAGCAGCCCTGCCCGCTTCCCCGGGCTCGCCCCGCAGCAAGCTCCCGCCCGCCCCTCAGCCCCGCGGGCAGGGTCCCCCTCCGCACCCACCTCCTGGGCACCGGCTTCTTTCTCTTCCTCCCGGCGTACATCTCGCCGGCAGCACCGAGCACCGCCGGCAGCGCCCGAAGGAGGAGTTTAAATGGGAGTGAAGCGGGGCGGCCCCGGTCCCAAGCCGCCCCTCCGTGACTCTGCCCAGCCCGGGTGCCCGGACAGCCCGCAAGGCTTTCCCTGCTTCTTGGCCGCCGTGTCCCTCTTGCGACCACCCCACTCCCTTAGCAGCTGGTGGAGAGGGGTTGTAGTCATAAAAGCATAGAACCATACAGTCACAGAATTGTTAAAGTTGGAAAAGACCTTCTAGACCATCAGGTCCAACAGTCAGCCTGTCCCACCGTGGCAGCACATGCCCACCATGCCCACCATGACAGCTGGAGGCACTTCAAAGTCACACTTCAGAGTGTGGAGGTGACATGCAGCCACTGGCAGAGATGAAAGCCTGAGTGGAAAGTTACCCAGAGCAGGGCGTGCTATTTGATTGCTCTGTCCTGGGAGACCATTTTGACCCTCCCCATCCTCCTGCCTTCCTCTCCAGGACAAGGAACTCCTAGGACAAGGAACTGCAGTCACTAAATGCCATCACAAAACAGCGAGTGTGACTTTCAGGCAATGTGGGAACAGCTCTCCTACTCTCATGCATGTACAGAGGAATGCAGGATGGCAGTTGGTTACATCCCTGGTCAAATTAAGGTGATATGACGCTCAGGATTCATACATAAGAGAAAATAAAATAGAATTTTAACAGGGGATTTCTACAAAGCAGTTATGCTGCATGTGTTGGCTCTCCCACAATTATAGGAATGTTATAGGAAATTCAAGTAAGCTTTGCGATACTTAACAACTTCAAGAGAAAGAGAAGAAAGGAAAAGAGAGAAAGAGAAATGAAAGGAGGTAGATAGATCACCAGTCCTGGTCTCAGCCCCTATGAGTAGTACCAGAACAAAAGGGGAAGGGATGCTCTCCCCAGCCCCTGTTTGAATTGTAGTTGGCTCCAGTCCAGGACTGGTTGAGACACCAGACACCAACCAAACCAAAATGGTGTCATTTCTTTGCCAAGTGCTGAGTGTTGTTTTGTTTTCTGTTATGCAATCTTTTAAAAACTAAGCAACACGTATTAGCTAAACCACAGCAGCAAAGATGGGGAAGGCAGTGTGGGCCACAGATTATAAAATAATTAGGAAGTCCGTCTACCACCACTCCAGCAAGCCCCTAGAGTCATTTGAGTTGGAAGGGACCTTTAAAGGTCATTTGGTCCAACTCTCCTGCAAAGAACAGGGAAATTTACAGCTAGATCAAGTTGTTCAGAGCCCTGTCCAGCCTGACCGTGGATGTCTCCAGGGATGGGACATCCGCCAGCTTTCTGGGCAACTTCTCCCTTACATCCAGTCTAAACCTCTTCACTTTTCATTTTGAAACCATCTCCCCTTGTTCCGTTACAACAGACCCTGTTAAAGAGTCTGTCCCCTTATTTCTCATCCCCTTTAGATACTGAAAGGCTGCCATCCAATCTCCCAGGAGCCTTCTCTTTTGCAGGTTGAAAAGTTATCAGCAGGTGATTCCAGAGCTGTCCAGGGCTGAATGTCCTACCCCAAATCAAGTGCCTTGATCTGTACGGACATGAAGTAACACCACTTTGCTAACAGCTGTTTTCTCCCTGTTCAGCTACTTTGGATTGCCCTGTGTATCTGTTGTACACAAAGAGGCTTTCAAATGCCAGCCAAATGCATGCAGATTGCATGAGCAGGAACTTGGACAGCAGCGTAGATATCAAAAGAGGTGGCTGCCCAGGCAGAAGACACTAATCTCTCTGCTATAAAACTGTTCCCATTGGACAATCAGCTCACCTGGAGATCTACTGCTTGCTCAGAAGAGGTTGTTGTGGACTTCTCTGGGTCCAGGACTTCATCAATGGCCAGCTGTGAAACTCAACAGTGTGGCTCTGTTGAAGCAATGAGAAGAAATGAATTTTTGTGGATTTGTACCATTCTCTCTGTCCTACAGACACTAGGCTGAGAATGGGTGATGTGTGAGAGATGCTGGCTGTTGTGCTGTACTAGAAAGATACACTACTCTTGATCTCAAGTTGAGAACTTCCCACAGCTTTAGGTCACCATCAGGCTATGTCAGGGTGTCACAGAACCACGGCAGGGACACAGGCATGGAGTCAGTAAGATGCTGGGTGGGGATCTGGGGTGGGAACCAATGCTGAAGAACTGACATCGATGGAGTGCAGACTAAAAAACAGCCCAAGTGATGTCTTGCAACCGTATATTGCACCAGAAGGGAGACATACAAGGCGGCTGGCAGAGAAGCAGCTCTCCTTTAGCACTACCCAGCCCCATCTTGTGGCAAGGATCAGCAAAACCTCCAAGATCGGAAGGGACGTTTTGCTCGCCGTGTGGGCATTGGCTGAATTGCCAGCAGCACTAGGGACGTGGTATCCGGGGCTGTCTTCCCCCGCCCTGGGTCCTCGCTGAATCATAGAATCATTCAGGTTGGAAAAGACCTTAAAGATCGTCTAGTCCAGCCGTCAACCCATCCCCATCATGCCCACTAAACTAAGTCCCTAAGGGCCACATCTCTATGTTTCTTGAACACCCCCAGGGATGGTGACACCATCACTTCCCCGGGCAGTCCGTTCCAGTGCCCATCCTCTTTTTTGAAGGAGAAATTTTTCCTCATATCCAACCTGAAGGTGTCCTCTCTCCTCCTGCAGCCCCTGTTCCAGCCTCCTGGCACATGGTGTCCCTCAGCAACAATTTCTCAGGAGCAAGCCCACCGAGGGCTTGGTGATGCAGCACCTGCAAGCATTGCTGGCTACAAGTTTGGTGGCTGAGGAGGTGCCTGCACAATGAACAGGGAGTGGGAAGATGCTGGTGCCTAAGCTGTTTTGCTCTTTTCTCCTATCCGCTCCTGTCCTCATGGGTCTCCTGTGCACGGCTGAAGCCTAGGAAGGTTCAACCCACTGCCATACCACCAACATCCACCTCTGATGTGTGGGCCAGCTTATGCAGGCAGGAGGCATTACAATTGGGACAGCCCTCGTAACACATACAGTATAATTAAGATGCAAGTAACAAAACATTCTAATTTTCAATATTTTTCTTGCAGCATTCTGGTACCCCGCACAGCACCCCGTCCAACGCTCCCCTCGCAGCCACCACACAGCCGCGCAGCCCGCGCCTCCCGTCCCGCCGTGACGTCATCTCTGAGCGCCCGCAGCTCCGGCTCCGTCGGCGCCGCCATGTCCTTGTGGCGGGTCCGCCTGGGCCCGGCCGCCGCCGCTACCCTCAGCTCTGCTGCCCGCGGCCGCCTGCGGAGCGCCGTCTTGCCGGCGGTGAGCGGGAACCCGGGGACGGCAGGGCCTCGGGGGGGCGGAGGGAACAGGAGAAGGGAGGGGGAGGTGACCTTCAGCGCCGAGCTTGCTGCGTGACCCCTGCGCTAGATGTGCGCCTGTGGAAAATACGCCCGGTGTGGCTTAAGAGCGCTGTCAGCTTTTAATCGTATTGCTGTGTTGTCTTTCAGGCAGGCGTTCACATCAGCTCCCAGCGCCCTTTGCAGTATGGCTGGCTGGCTTACATGCTGGGAGAGAGAGCCTCTAAAAAATTCAGCAAATACAGTAAAATCTTCACAGTGGATGGCAACCTGTCGTCTGGGAAGGGCAAGCTGGCACAGTATATTGCAGATAAATTAGGTATGGCTTTTTAGGTATGGCTTTATTTTCCCTGTAGTGTGCAGAGTAGCTGGAAGACTGTGTGGAAGAAATGGACCTGAGGGTGTTGGTCAGCATCAGGCTGAGCGTGAGCCAGCAGTGTGCCCAGGTGGCCAAGAGAGCCAGTGGCATCCTGGCTGGTGTCAGAAATAGTGCAGCCAGCAGGAGTGGGAGGTGATTGTCCTTCTGTACCCAGCTCTGGTGAGGCCGCACCTTGAGTTTTCTGTTCAGTGTTGGGCCCTTCACTGCAAGAAAGACATTGCAGCCCTGAAGCGTGTCCAGAAAATGTCAATGAGGTCTTATAGGGAGCAGCTGAGGGATCTGGGGTTGTTCAGTCTGGCATAGAGGAAGTTCATGGGAGGCTTTATCGCTCTCTGCAGCTCCCTGAAAGGAGGCTGTGGTGAAGTGGGGTCTGCCTTTTCTCTCGTATAACTAAGAATAGGGCAGAGGTGACAGCTTCAAGTTGTGCAGGTAGAGATTCGAATTGGATGTTAGGAACAATTTCTTTTCTGAAAGAATGGTCAGGCACTGGAACCAGCTGACCAGGGAGGTGGCTGAGTCACTGTCCGTGGAGATGTTCATGAAATGTTTAGATGTTGTACTGAGGGACGTGACTTACAGTGGAAATGCGTAGGTAGATGGTTGCACTGGATGATCTCAGAGATCTTTTCCAAACTTGTTGATTCTACGAGTCTATGATTTCAATATTTACTGGAATTTAACAGTGTCATTGTGATTGCATAAAAGAAGTTAACCAGAACGTCAACTCTTGGCTAGCAAATTGTTAGATGGTGTCACAGTTAATGGTGTATAGATAGAGGCAGACTAAAGTGCTGATGAAACTTGAAGTGACAGGGATGTTGCCAGGTCATTGTAAATGACATTTTGATTCCAGTAATGTCCATTTACAGCTTCCGACTGTCATGAAGTCACCGAGGACTTTAAGAGGTTTTTCGGAGGTGTTTTCTGTGATGTGCTCAGAGCATCCACGTTAATGGAGAACTAGTATGATAAAAGTTCTACTTAAAACAAATGTTCAACTCACATCATAGAGCTGGAGTAATAAAACCTAATAGTTGGGTTCCATCAGCTTTCTGTGAGGTGATAGGACAAAGGGCTTTATGTGCTGTCTTCAGATGTTATTTAGAGTAGACCTTCATACATAAATGAGAATAGGAGATGCTAATAGTAAGCAAGTACAACTCACTGTTCTGATTGGTGTTCTCTTTTGAGTTTCTGCCTTTCTTGTCAGGAATGAAATATTTCCCAGAAGCGGATATCCATTATCAAGACAGGATCACAGGAGACGGACTGCTGCTGGATGAGAGGTTTAATGGCTTCTGTAACCTAGAGAGATTTTACAATGATCCAAAATGCCCTGATGGACACTCTTACAGGCTGCAAGCTTGGCTGTTTGGTAACCGTGTTTTGCAGTACTCTGATGCATTGGAACATCTGCTCACCACAGGTTAGATTTCACACTGGATACGTTTAATTTCTGTGTTGAGTGAAAATTCTTCAGGTGTTTTTAAGTGTTTTGCTAGAATCTGTGTTTTGTGTAACACATTTAGAAGAATACCTTGCACGTTTTGTGTTAGGACAATGTCTTGTATTGTTTCTAATGAAGGAAATGCATACTGTTATCAGTTTCATTGGTTTTAAATGATAGAACCGTATAAAAAAGGCCATCTTAAACATACCAACACAGCTGAGATTTCTGTAGCCTTTTTAAAACTCCCTAAAACTTTCCTGATGACATCTTTTGTTCTGTCATTTTGATTTCACTAAGTACTGCTTTGTGCTGGTGATTATAACAATTAATTTCTGAGTGTCTTCTGGTCTGAAAAGCTTTTCTCAATCAACACCGATTTACCTGTTGCTTGTGCTTTAGTAGAAGTGTTTTCCAAAAAATGATGAAGTGTGAGTACCAGAAAGCATCTCAAACACAAAAATAAGCGCGCTGCTTAAATATATTAATCCTTACTTGCTGCAGTGCTAGGCAGAGTATGAGTGTATATGGATTAGACAGGCATATTTAGCATGCACATCTACGTTTGTGTGAACAGAAAACTCTTGCTTTTTTGTTTTATTTAAAATCTCTTAGGCAGATTTTCAGAAAATTGTCTGCAAGAACAGCGCCGTCTGTAAATTTGAATGCTGCTGCCAGGGGTCTTTCTGAGCCCAGCCTGACTGGAGTCTGCTTTCAATTGCAGGTCAAGGTGTGGTGATGGAGCGCTCCCCCTACAGCGACTTTGTGTTTTTGGATGCGATGTTTAAACAGGGCTATATCCACAAACGATGTAAGTTACCTGCACGAAAAAGGGAAGTTATTTTGTCATAGATGTCATAATGTCATAAATAAATGTCATAAATGAGCCAGAGTTTAAAAAAAAAAAAAAAAAAAAAAAAAAAAAAAAAAAAAAAAGCCTGCTGGAAAGACTGGCTACTTTAAATATTTGCTTTTGTTCATGAGGTGTTTGGCACCTTGGTCTTTCTTTCATTGAAGACCAGTCTCAATCTGTGGGACTTCCTAATCTTTATTCCAGGCCTCAGTTCTGCTTGTATTTTCTGAGTATTGCTTACTTGTATCTCATCAGCTAGAGAGAGCCTCCCTTAGTAAGCATGTGAGCATGCTTATGAGGATGAGTTTTCTATGTGAGATTTTGTCTGATATTTTTCCTATGAATTTTTCTATCCTTCAGGCAGACCTTAATCTTGCAGCATTAGATGGGAGGTAAATCATGGACTGTTGGGATTTGGCCTGCTTGCCTTAGATTGCCAGTTACCTTTTGAATTTTGAAGTGTGCAAATGCTTTCTTGCCTGCACAAAGTGTAAGGAGGAGAGTGCAAGATTTTAACAAGGAGCTGTTCCTCCTGGAAGCCATTTTTAACATATTAAGGATGTAAAGGTGATTGCAAATAGTTGTTACAGTTTTATGAAGGAGAAATTGTGCTTAATCACCTAATAGTCAGCTCCATGCGGCAAGCTAGCTCAGTGGATGAGAGAGGAGTGCTGGATGTTGTTTGTCTTGACTGGAGCCAAATGTCTGTGATGTAGTTTTGTGGAAACCTGAAGCTTTTGATGCACAGCAGCATGAGCAAACAGTGTGCCTTTGTGGAACAAAAGGCTACCAACAGCCTGGGTGCTGCATGAAGAGTGCTGTCAGCTGCTCACAGGCAGTGATGACCGCATCTGGAGTTTTGTGACCAATTCTAAGCTCTCAGTTGAAGACAGACGTGGAATTGCTGGAGTGAGTCCAGAAAAAGGCCATGAAGAAGGTCCTCAGGAGCCTAGAGTGTCTGACAGAAGGAAAGGCTGAGAGCTGGGATGTTTTCATTTTTGCCTGGAGAAGGCTCTGAGGGGATGAGTGTAAATACCTGATGAGGGAGGAGCACAGAGATGGAACCAGGCTTTCCTCAGTGGTATTTAGCAAGAGAACAAAAGGCAAGCAGCACAAATGGGTTACAAAAAGTTCAAGTTAAACGTCCATAGAAACCTTTTCTGTTGTGAAGGTGGTCAAATCCTGGAGCAGATTGTGCAGGAAGGCTATGGCAGCTCCATGCTTGGAGATGCTCAGAATCAAACTGGACACAGTCGAGAGCCACCTGCTCTCATTGGTCCTGCTCTGAGTAGAGTGAATGAGCCAGCTGATCTGCAGATATTCCTTCCAACCACAACCATTCTGCAGCTCTCAGTTATGGATGCTGAACTTGGGCAAATACATGCAAGTCTGAAGTGTAGAAAATACTGATAGAGGTGAATCTTCATCTGATCCCCAAGTAAAATGCAATTGAAGCTCTTATTTCTGCCATTTCATAGCAAATCTGGCATTTTCCTGAGGTAGAGGTACTCATTCCCTTGTTTCCCTTTTCTTGTCCATTTTGGCTTAGATTTAGGATATGTTGTTTTTTTGTTTTGTTTTGTTTTTTAAACACATGCTGTAAATTGCAGCTTTTTGCTGAATGAGTTTGAGGGTGGTTATAATGAACTTTGTCCTATTAATTTGCAAGCAAAGCCCAGTAATCCACAATTTAACATTAATCAACAAATACCCAATTGCACCAAAATCCTTAATGTTATTGACAGCTTTTTACTGTGATGATGGGAATGGTAGGCTTTAAATTTTTTCACAGGCTCTTTGTGTTGGAATGCCTGGTGATGTTTTTAGCTGAGCCAATGAGCTTTGTGGAGAGAAGCTCAGACTTCAGCTAGATTAAATGGAATTTGTGCTATTAATGCCACCTAAATATTGAATTAAATGCTTCCCCTGACAGGTTCCTAATCACCAAACCATTACCCAAAGAATGCTTTAAGATGTTGATGTGGTAGAAGAATCTGGTTGTCCTGAATCCTCTTTGTGGAAAAGCCTAGCCTTAAGCTTGGTTATCTACCATGAAGAGGAAACTTCAAATAAAATAGTAGGGGGTACGATTTATTTGGAAATAGAATGTGTTTAGCAAACACAAGAAAAACACTCAAGAAATGATGAGATATAATTCTCATGCTGTTCCTTTGCACTTGTTCCTCGTTTGGATTAAGTTCTGCTGGCTTTAGTTTTTGTGTTTTCTTTGCTTTTTAATGCAGGTGTTGATCACTACAAGGAGATAAAAGATATCAGCGTTTGTGAATTCCTGCCACCTCACTTGGTCATTTATTTGGATGTACCTGTCCCAGATGTGCAGAAGAGGCTTCAAGAGAAAGGAGAGGTAATTCAGGCTCCTAAAAGTTAGTCTTCCTGGCTGCAGTTTCGGGAGCTGCACTCAGGTAGTGTGCTCCTTGCTCTGGGATCTGTGCTTCCTGAGTGCCAGAAGCCCCTTCTCCAGCTTCCCCAGGTGACTGCTCTTTCAGACCTGTGTCGAAGCTAATTGCTTGTCAATTCAAGTAGGGATGACCTGCAAATTCAGTTAGTTTCCTGAAACGAGGGCAGTTATGAAAGCTTGGTGCTTTGATGTTTTTCACGTCCCTGAGCCCTGCATCCCCAAACCTCTATGTGGGGACCAAGGAGGTAAATCCCTCCCCACTGTAAGGGCAGAGCAAGTCCGAGAGTGCCTCCTTAGACTGAATGAATACAAGTCTATGGGGCCGGATGGCGTGCATCCCAGGGTCCTGAAGGAGCTGGCCGAGGTGGTTGCCGAGCCGCTCTCCATCATATTTGAGAAGTCGTGGCTGTCAGGTGAGGTCCCGGACGACTGGAGGAAGGGTCACGTCACTCCCATATACAAGAAGGGGAGCAGGGAGGACCCGGGGAACTACAGGCCGGTGAGTCTCACCTCCGTGCCTGGGAAGATCATGGAACAGATCCTCCTGGACAACATGCTCGGTCACATAAAGAATGAGCATGTGATCCGAGACAGCCAGCACGGCTTCACCAAAGGAAGGTCATGCCTAACTAATCTTGTGGCCTTCTATGATGGAGTGACGGCATTGGTGGACGAAGGGAAGGCGACTGATGTCATTTACCTGGACCTGAGCAAGGCCTTTGACATGGTCCCCCACCACATCCTCATCTCCAAATTGGAGGGAAGTGGATTTGATGGGTGGACGACCCGATGGATAAGCAATTGGTTGAAAGGCCGCAGACAGAGGGTGGTGGTCAATGGCTCTATGTCCAGGTGGAGGCCGGTAACAAGTGGTGTCCCCCAAGGGTCTGTCTTGGGACCGGTGCTCTTTAACATCTTCATTAATGACATCGATGAGGGAATTGAGTGCACCCTCAGCAAGTTTGCTGACGACACCAAGCTGAGTGGTGCGGTTGATACGGTGGAAGGAAGGGATGCCATTCAGAGGGACCTCGACAGGCTGGAGGGCTGGGCTCGGGTGAACCTGATGAGGTTCAACACGGCAAAGTGCAAGGTTTTGCATTTGGGCCGGAAGAACCCCAGGCACCTGTACAGGCTGGGAGGAGTGGGCCTGGAGAGCAGCTCGGCAGAGAAGGACCTGGGGGTCCTGATGGACGAGAGACTGAACATGAGCCAGCAGTGCGCTCTGGCAGCTCAAAAGGCAAATGGGATCCTGGGCTCCATCAGGAGAGGGGTGGCCAGCAGGGACAGGGAGGTGATTGTCCCTCTCTACTCGGCTCTTGTGAGGCCCCATCTGGAGTACTGTGTCCAGGTGTGGAGCCCTCAGTACAAGAAAGACATTGAGATTTTGGAAAGGGTCCAGAGGAGGGCGACTAAGATGATCAGGGGGCTGGAGCACCTCCCCTATGAGGACAGGCTGAGGGAGTTGGGCTTGTTCAGCCTGGAGAAGAGAAGGCTGCGGGGTGACCTCATTGCAGCCTATCAATACCTAAAGGGAACCTACACCCAGGAGGGGAGTAAACTCTTCAAAAGGGCTGACAACAGCAGGACTAGGGGAAATGGTTTTAAGTTGAAGGAGGGAAGATTTAGGTTGGATGTTAGGGGGAAGTTCTTTACAAGGAGAGTGGTTAGGCCCTGGAACGGGCTGCCCAGGGAGGTTGTGGATGCCCCGTCCTTGGACGTGTTTAAGGCCAGGTTGGACGGGGTCCTGGGCAACGTGATCTGAATGTGGATGTTTGGTGGCCCTGCTAGGCAGGGGGGTTGGAACTACATGATCCTTGAGGTCCCTTCCAACCCGGGTGATTCTGTGATTCTGTGATGTTAATACAACAAAACTTTAAGCTAGCTTTTATAGATCTTTCGTGAGATAGAAAAACCATTGAGCTTTCTGGCCAGTCTTGTACCTGTGAAGGAGTACAGCTGATTCTTGTCACCAGTGCAACTTCCATGTGAGCTGAGGTTTGATAGGTGACTTTATGTATTGTTGATCTTTGACAGTTTATTTTCCAAATCCTCTGGAACTGTTGTGACTCCCATCATCAAGCATCTTTCAAGCTGCTTTTTAAATTCATGGCATGGGATAGCTACTGCTGTTGAAAATAAAAGTAACTTCAGTTCTATAGCATTACCTCTTAAAATTTATTATCGCCATATTACGTTACTGGGTTATTGAAATTATTTTTTATCAGAAAAATGGTAGGAGGTTTTTGTGTAATGATTAAATATGATGTTTGGTTTGGATTTTTTCCTTAACCTCCTGTGGTGTTTGGACGCATGCTTGTAACTGTTCTCAGATCCGTTCTGAGGGTTTAATGATGTTTACCTTATACCTTATTCAAAGGCTGTAGGAAATTGTATTCAGGTAAGGTATTTAACTGTGGAAAGCCTGATATATTAAAGGAAAGCTTTATTACAAAAACCATTCTCAGGTCCCTTAAATGCTTGGTAATGTCTGCTTCTTGAAGCAAGTGTGTGTTGGTGTGCTGGGTTTAAGTCAGTAGCGTTTTGTTTTTGCCCATTTAAGAGGGATGCTGATCGTTGCCAAAGGGAAGTGACTTCAGAGCTGTGAAGTGGAAGGCTGCCCTTGCTGCTTTGTGGTCTGTGTAGCCTCAATGGCTTTGCCTGCTGCTCAAGTGGCTCCTTTCCTGCCCTCCAGCAGTTTGGATGCTGACTAAACGCGCCTCTACTCTTTAACGAACAAGGCACTCTTGTGTGGGAGAACTATGGATTTCTTTGTTTTAGCAACTTCAGTTACAGGAATAGAAACTTAATGTATTGTGGGAACCTGCCCGTTCTTTGCCCCTATGAGCAAAAAGGTCAGTGACACTTTTGAGACGTTCTGGCACGAATTGCTGGTGTAACAGAGCTTCCCTAGGGCAGTGGCACCTGCTGGGCATTGTGGGGCTTGTTTGGGGATAGAACTTTGGGTTCCTGGTGGATGGAGTGTTTGTGGTTGGTATTGAGTACAGTTATTGCAGAGCTCTGAAAGAAGAGAAGCCTTCCAGTGTGGCCGGCTGGCAGAGATGCAGCACCTTCCAATGCGGTGGGCATCTTGGAGGTGTGTTTCCTATTTGAATAGTGGCAGGAATCGTGTCTTGATTTTAGGATTGAACTGAAGGAAGACATGCTAAATGAAAGAAATTCCGGTTATTTTGCAAAAGTGACATTAAGGTAAGATGTGTAGGAGATGAGGCTTGTGGTGAACTGTCTAACAGCTGGTAGGATATCCTTTAAATCCCAAAAGAAGATAGAGAAGAAAATGGTTGTCCATGCAACTGTCTGAAACTAGAGAAATGGGTTAACGTTGGCCCTCTAGCTGGAAAGGCAGACTGGGATGATCCTCTCCTTTCTTTTAGGTGATAATATATAATTTCCTGGATTATGCAAATAGATAACTTTCCAAGGACTGATGAAATTTAAGTTTTGAGACTGTTGTTTGGTTCATGCAAACTCTGGAAAAATGAGAATTCCCAAAAACTGCAATAAATTGTAAGAAAGCTTTTTGTTTTGCTCTTACATCATTCTGTTGAGCCTGTCTTTTCCTTTATTTACCAGATTCACTACCAGATCAGAAGAATCTTGCTCATGTCTAATGATTAAAACCATGGAGATGGCGGGTGTAAAGCAGTGATTACTACATTCTGTGACTCATTCCTTGGGGTACTCTTGATGTTTAAGAAACTCTAAATGCTCTGGATGACCTAACTCTTGAAACTCAAGTATGGTTCACTGATAGCTGCTAATACAAGAGTGAACTCTTGATAGATGGTGTAGGACCAACTTGTGCTTAGGCTCCTGTGCTGATGGGGAAAAGAAAATACACTTTGTAATGTTATTCTTCTGTTTTCTGTCTATTTTTAGCCTTATGAGAAAAAGGTGCCTGCTTCGTATCTCCAGAACATTGAGGATGCTTATAAGAAAACCTTCTTACCAGAAATGAGGTTAGCAAACCAAACTGCTCTGTCCACTGAGTCTTTGAGTAAAAAAATGTGTCATGATCCTAAAATCTCTGCAAATAGAAGCAAATAAAACCACATAATGTGAGATAATCCTTTTTCTGCTATGTGCTACAATGTGATGCCCTATTTATATGGTGCTGTATCCGTGGTATGCTGTCTGTGTATACTTGTGCATAGTTATTTCCTGCATCTTAGAAGCTTGATGTCACCACTGCAGTGTTGGAGTACTGAAAGTGAAATGTTTTTAGGAGCAGGTGGGAGGAATGTTGTACAGTAGTAAATTCATTGGATATTGTTAGTGGAGCTGAGCCTGGATCTGTTGTGTGCCACACTTGGGATGTTACCTCCCCTAACAACTCTTCTCAGTTGTCATAGCTTTGGCTAATTTCTTGATGGTGGTACAGAAGGAGAGAGATAAGGGCTTCTCTTTCCCGTTTCTAGTTCAGTTTCTTTGCCTTGTGAGGCAGACACATTGCAGCCAGGAGAGGATTCAGTGGATTTTGTTGATACTGTTAAAAGAGTGCACTGCTACCTGCCTTTACAGGCTGAAGTGCTTGTCTTTGAACTTCCCAGCTTTCTCTGGCTGGGAAGTGAGAATGTGTGAACTGTGAACTTGAGACTGTAATAATTGTCAGCTGTCCCCATTCTTAAGAAATAGCTCTATCAAAAATTGCCTTACAAATATAAAAACATGCGAGTGTGAGCAGTCTTGCTATTCTGAGCAGGTTACTTTCAGGAAAAAAAGCTGTTAAAGGTTACAGAGTCAGGTCTGCTTTACATCAAAACTGTCTACTCATGCAAGACTTGTTTTGTTCATGAAATTGACTGTTGAGTTTCATTTATTTAAGTCATAGAAGATCTTCAGGAATATTGTTGCTTGCTTGCTTCCTTGTTGCTTTCTCGCTTCAGCTCCATGGTAAATCAGTACAATTGTGCAATTGAAGTGGATAACTTAATGTTGAGCTTGTCATTCATACAGGGACAGAAGCTGTTGGTGCAGTATATGGTTAGCTGCCTCTAACCTACACAGATTAACAGCTGCCAGAAGAAAGTGGCAGGGAGGAAGGGTGGGCAATGATGGGACTGTCATCCCCCCGAGGGCAGAGTAGGTTTGAATTTACTTGCAAGGAGGAAAATGCTGCTTATTCTTTGGATCAAATCTAGCCTCAGAAAAACACTGCGTCGTTCAGCGAGGCTAAACCTAGCCTAACTGGTCCTGCTGTGATTTCAACTCTTTCCCCTTTGTCTGGATGTGGTCAGTACACTTGTTAAGCAAACACCTTCTACTTGGCATCCTCATCAGTGCCCAGGCTCACAATGGCTTGTCACATCGATCTGCGTGCTCAGGCCTGAAGGGAGATGTCTCCGTTCCCTTGGTGGGAGGAGATCTGCACATGTGAAACTTCAGCTGTGCCTATCTCTGGACCTCGCTGATGACTTGCATGTTGCATAGATGCACACCGCCTTCAACTGCCTTTAACTGTTTGCTTGCTGACTTGCTCAGTGCTGCACCAAATGCTGAGCATGCCTGGCTGTTACAGACTGTAACAAACTAACACTGGATTTCCTGGTACTTCAGTCTTAGAGTGAATATTTGGTGATCATAAAATTTGTGCTTCCTTTCTAGTCTGATATGCCTGAGAATGTCCTTATATGTATCTGTGTCCATCTATCTACATATATATAATCTTTTTAATGCATTTGTGAGCTGGCTGCTATGAGGCAGGTTCTTGGTGACTACGAACAGACAGCTTTTGTCTTTTGATTGATTTTCTGGTCCAGTGGTCTCAGATCACTGATGCTATCTTTCATATCCAATAGCGCTTCCACTGAGCAGCTGTTTTCACATAATGAAAGCCCTGATAACATGCAGAGTATCAAGTGATTTGATCTGCATTGCTAATGCAGCTGCCAGTGTAAGGCTGAGGCCTGGCTTACCTTCTAATTTGTGACAGTTGAAACTGAAGGTGTGTGTTCACATCCTACAGCGGCTCCCTTGAAAGCAAACCACCCGTGTTCTTTTTGTGACTGAGGAGTTCTGTGAGGTTTCTGCTTTTTTTCCCCCCAAGCTGGAAAAAAAGCCCTCTTCAAACAGTCCACTATTGGGAGCACCAATTGAATGGCTGACAGTGTAAAAGTTTGGGGCTTCATGTGAATAAAGGACGCCTCGTAAGGAAACTGGTTTTTGTTAGCCAGGGCTGCTCTGGCTGAAAGATGCAGATGAGGAACCAGCTTGAACTGCTGCAACTTTTTATTTTGTTAGCAGTCCTGCCTCCAGCAGCACTGTTTACACTGCCAGCCTCGATTCTGATTAAACTTAGAAGTGACTTTTCTATGCTGTACAATTAAGAAAACAGCATGTTGCCTGCCTTATGTTCTTTGTTCTACACATAGATCACACTGCCTCTGTTGCATTGGTTCATTTAGCTCTGACTTAGTAATAATGACGAATGAATGTATTATTTTCTTAAGACTTACCCACAAGTGTTCATGTGCACATAAAAATGGAAGGTCTGCTGAAGCTTTGGGTTGAACAGTTTTATGTTGTCAAGTAGATTGGGCAATTGTGCCGATGGTAACATCAGTGAAATGGAAACAGATTGGTAGGTGGGATATTTCTATTTTTCTTATTGAACTAAAACTGTAGACTTTCTACAGGTCGTTTGTACAGTTTTATGTCAGGAAAGAAACAACTCACAGATCCAACAGATCTATTGCAGGCTTTGGAAAAAATAAAAAAAGCTTTTGGTTCTGTTTTTGTGCTTTTGAATGTAATTTCTGCTTCATTTTGATGTAGAGGTGAGAAGATGTGAAAAGCAGTTGTGTCCTGTGAGCTCAACTTCTTTCTATTTTTTTTTCCATTGCAGTGAGAACAGTGAAATTCTGCAATACACAGCAAGTGAGGCAGAGGATGTGGAGAAGGTAAAGAGTTTGCTGCTTCCAAAACAGAAACGCGAAGAAAACACCTTATCTTAGATAATAATAAGCTTAATTAGCTACTTGATGTAATTAGTGCTTGCTGCTCTGTCAGTGTTCTGGGCTGGGGCTATGAGTGCTTTGCAGTGATGTTGCATGAGTGATTGCATTTTTGTCAGGAGAGTGTACATCCTTCCCCCCATCCCTTTTGCCAATATACCTGTCTGCCTGAGCAAGTAAGTTCCACTCTATTATTACTGCTAATTTTTTTTCTTCAAAAGAATCTTTTGTCTCATTTAAATTATGCCAAGTGTTTCCACATCTGGATTGTTTTTCCAAACAAATCCTGAGGCAGTGGAAACAGCATTTCCTGAGTCTCCGGGCTGTACATTATTTGTCTCTTTGGTATCACTCTTTGAAGTGTTGTGGCTGGTGGGATAGGTAAGGTTCTTTATAGCTTAATTTGGGAACTAAAGGCATGAACCAAGAAGTAAGTCACACTCAGCAGCCAGCTGAGATTCTTCCTACAAGCATAAAGTCTTCTATTGTCTTAGTCTTCTATTGTCATAAGTCTTCTATTCTGTTGGCTTTTGCCACTAAACAGCTTCTTATGATCCAGATTGGTACACAGGTTCCTTTGCAGTAAAATAGCTGTTGTTTGCAATAAGCCAGTGATGATCAGCTCTGAGAAAACAACTTGATAATCAGAGCTGTTGCAAAGCTGGTAACCCTGGGTTATTTATCTGTATTGACTAGCGTGTGGTGTCTCTACTGTATCACCTTCTCCGAAGTGTTTTGCATGACACATTAACACTTGCCTTATTTCAACAGATGTTCTTGCTTGTGGAAAATAATAGTGGGGAAGTAGAAACTTTCTTTCTTCTTTTGAAATTTGCCTCTGTAGCTGCGATCCCCTCTGAAAACAGTGATTGGCTTTATGTAATTCTGTACAGACTGTAGTGGTTGTGTTTCATTGTCTGGGATGGAAGTGAATCCCTCAAAGTTTATTTGCACTCTGGAGTAGCAGTAAGGGTCTCAACTTAGCAAAGATCTTGGAGAGTGGCCTTACAGTGATTTCCACCAGCCCCCTCAGCACCATCAGGTCCATCAGGTCCTGTGGACTTATGGATGTCCAGATTGCTTAACTGTTCCATAACACAGTCCTCATCATCCAAGGCAAACTCTTCCAGGCTCCTCAGGACAGCCTGTAGCAGTATAGACAGACAAAGAAGGCATTTAGTAACTCTGCCTTCTCTGTGTCTTCTGTCACCAGGGCACCCACCTCATTCATCAGTGGGCCTGCATTGCCTTTAGTGTTAGTTTTATCTGCAGTGGATTTGAAGAAGGCCTTTCTGTTGTCCTTGACCCCTCTTGCAAGCTTTAATTAAGATTGTCACTGCCAACATTGGCATTTGCAGTGAGAGAGGTATCTGACTGCTTGTACCCGTGCTGAGCATATTTGAACATTTTGAAGGAGGTAACCTGCTATACTGCTTTCCTCACTTATGGATGTACTGGTCCAGCTGGGATGGAAGTAATCCTTCATTCCAGCTGTGACAGCTGACCCAAACTGACCAAAGGGGTATTCTGTACCTTGTAACATCACACACTGCCATGGAGGGACTTCCAAAATAGCCTTTGCTTGAGGACTAACAGGGCATCCATCTGCTACTGTGAGCTAGTGAGTGATTGCCTCGGCATCACTGCTTGCTTGTTTTTGCTTTTTCTCTTCCTTCTTGTCTATTAAACTGTCTTTGTCTCGACTTATTAGCTGTTCTTGCTTTTGTCCTTCTAATTCTCTTGCTCTCCCACTTCACTTCCCACTGCCGAGCAGTGAGCAGCTGGGTGGGGGCTTAGCTGCCAGCTGGGATCAGCCCACCACAGCTGTGGAAGACTCTCCACAGCAGCAGTGAAACTTGGAGATCCCGAATTGTGTGTTTTCAGGTTTTCAGAGAGAACTGGTAATGGTTGGGAGTGATAGCTCCCATAGGGCATCAAGTATGTTATGCTGCTGTGGCCAGGCTACAGCTGTGAAATGAGGAGTAGTAAGAGAGGCTTTTTGTTAGGTCTGTAGATAAGAGCAAGTTAGACTTGACTTCTGTCAAAGGGGCTCTGTTCAGTTGGTAGAGCTCTGACACTCATATCCACCCATGCTGGAGCATATAGTGACAGCATTACTTTTTCACAAAGAAGCATAATGTTATTGTTACTGACTTGCATTTTTTCTCCTTGAGCCAGATGGCAAAGCTTAATCCTATGAGCAAGCGGATGGAAAATCTCTTGGCTCTGTGAGTGCAGTACATGCAGTTGGAGCCAGTGATTTTGTTCAGTTGAATCCTGCAGTAAACTTTACTCTCCAGGGGCTGACTTTGTTTGGAAGCTCAGAGTAGATTCTACTTGTGCAGTGTGCATTACAGTAGCATTCAGCTGAGAGCCTTGTGTTTCCATGCATAAAGGTTTTGTAAAGCTGGGAATGTTGGTATGGACTTTGCAGTCCCTAAAATCCTTGAAGTGCCGTTAGTCATATAAAATAGCTGTTTTTGGAGTACTGCAAAAAGGGAAGTTTCTGAAAATGGAACATCTTTATAATTTTTAAATACCAAAGGCCTTTCTTTGCCTTTGTTGTGAGATTTGACTTCACTTACGCAGATAGCTACCTGTGATCATTACAGGTGGACAGTTCTGATGTAATTCCTTCTGCACTGCTTTCAGGAAGAGAAGATGATTGAAGGGACTAAATGTTCCTATTTTTTCTTAGTCCTGAAATTTTAAAATTATTTCTTGAGGGACGAAATTAGACAGGAAAAGGGTGAAATGAATGAAAAAGAAGAGGTCAGCACGTGGATAAGAGTATTTGAGCAATTATTGTTAGCTTTTCAGGATATCAGAAAGGATAGTAGGAGTTGAGAGCTGCGTTTCAAGGAGCGTGGAGGTGTTGGAAGAAATGAGAGCTTGTTTCCTTCTGTTCTTCCTGAACGTGTTTTGAAGTGGTCAGGATGAAGCCATTTGTCTCCTCCCCAGACTTCCTAGAAAAGTCATTGCTAGAGGTTTTATTTTAATCCTGCAGATCAGAGTTTGAAGTCTGTCTAAAGGTCTTATTGCTCAAGTCAACTCTATGGAGCTCAGCAAATTTGCGTCGTGGCTGAGCGTAACGAGAGTGCACACTGATGATCCTTTTCTTAATTTAGTTGGACAAATCTGGGATAGAGGACAGATTATTGAAGTCCAAGTCCAAGATGGGATCATATTCTCATTGTTAGATATTAGTTACAGAAACTAGGATTTTTTTCCATTCAAAAGAATGACATTGATTCCCTTATGCCTGGGTTCAGTTTACCTTTGAAGTGAAAAGACTGGTGTTTGTAAATAAGGGATAACAGAAGGGAATCGGTTTTTGCTTAAAGGTTTTTTGTGTGTAGGCAGCTATATCCTGCTAATAGAGCTAATACTTAACTGTTAGCCAGCTTCCAGCTACAAATTCTTTACTGTGCATTTTGGGGACTTAATTTTGTATGACTTTATAGTGTAATAGTGTTTGAATTGCTTGTAGAAAACGTGCAACTTAGAAAGAACTTCTATTTCTGAAGTGTCTTTTAAAAAGATCAGTTGGGGCTTCATATTGTAATTAAGGTTGGTTGTAACAATTAAAGAATTTGTAAGTGCTCAAGTGATCTTGGTTAGGATATTTCAAACCACATTTACATGAGAACAAAATAGTAAAAAGTTGGCTTTTTGAATTAAAATAATTTCTGTTTTATTTCCCCTTTTTAAAAAAACAGTGGATATAGAAGGGTTATGACTTACAAGCAGGACTGGACCAGTTCCAATTCCTCTGTACACAGTGTTTTGTATTATGCATTGATTTTATTCGGTGACCCCACCTTATGTAAACTGGAGGAAATTATCTAGGTGGGAGGCTGATGGCAGAGCAGCTCTGTACCACGTCCTTTGCCAGTGTGGAATTGCAAGGATTCCGAGCTAGATGGCATGAAGTTTTTGGTTGCAGCTGCTGTTTGTGTGCTGAGCTTCTTCCTGCAAGAGTTCCTGGGGTTGGATCCTGCATTGCTCCTTGCACCCTGCATTTTGCTTAAGGAGAAGCCTGATCTGGCTGACAGACCATCCTTTGTCCCATACCTGCGTTGCCTTCTGCTCTCGCTGGAGTTCTTCTAACAGCAGAACTCACCAGATCGCCGTGAAACCAGCTTAGAAATTGTAAGCTGTTTGTATTGGCTTAATTGCAAAGATTATGGGAAGGAGTCTCATTATTGAAAACCGTTTTTTCTGAATCCTACCAAGCTCAGTGGCATATTAAGACCTGATCTCTCCTGGCCGTTGTTATGTGTTGTGCTGCTTAGTCAGGCCTAAATCATGTATTTGCTACTAATTCCCAGGAGGTGCCGATGCATTCCTTGTGAATTAAAAAGCTGTTCTTCTGGCCTGGTTGGAGGAGCAGGGCCGATGCCATTATTAATGAGCTGCTGGTGAAGATTTCTGATGTGGTAATAAGTGTGCAAAACTAATTTGGGCATTAATTTCTTTTTTCCCCTCGACGTGGTCTGAGCCCTTTTGTCAGCAGCTCTATTATTAATCCTGTCATCAGCAGCAGTGGGGCAAGCTCTGCTGTGGAGTAGGGGAGTAATTGCTTTTGCATATCTAATGGGAAGTATGTTGGAAGTTTAACTTCTAAATTAAGAATAATGGACATTTGAACTAACATTCATCTTTTTCTTTTGTAAAAATGATAATTGTACTGTGTCAGGCAGTTTGGTAGGAACAAGCAGTTTCCGAGTGTAATTTTGAAAACTCATCTAGATGTCTGTGGTGCAGCTTTCTGCAGTGTTTTTGAGGCCTGAAACGTGTTGTTTTTCCGTCAACAGGTGAATTTATTTAACACAAGAAGTAGGCCTCCCATGCTCTTAGCTCTGATATCTCACTTAAGAACTTAATTATTTGTAAAAGATAAAAGATGGTTGAACAGCATCTTGCTTGCAATTTTAAATACACTTTGATGCTGTCACATATTAACCGTATTTTTCAAGTCTTCAATCAGCTAATTTAGTGTTCAGCAAATGTGAAGGCTTCAGTTAAATGATGGTTCAGTTACTCCTATCTCTAAGCTGCTACTTCTTGCCATAAAAATGTAATAGTGCCAGAGCCAACCTTTTTAGTTGGGACTCCTTTGTAGTAGTGTGTTTCTATTACCCTTCAGGTGGTAATAAAAGGGACTTAGTGTTCACTGTGATTGTAGGGAATAGGTTACTATGGATTTGATGTGCAGTAAAGGATAAAAGCTTTTCTGATTATTTTATCACCTTATTACTGGCATCTGCTTGCTTTGTTGTCAGTGGATCAACAATATGTCATGAGGGTTTCAGTCCTGACCTCAATAGCTTTTATCCTTTCCTTCTACAAGAGGCATCTGTGAAATGGTAGGAGTTGCCATGATCTATTCTTTCCCACGTTGCTCTGAGGTTTTGTCTTAAGTGCATTGCCCTGACACTGGTTTGGGTTTCCTTTTAGCAAGTAGGTCATGTGTGATAACCTCAGGCTTGTGTTAAACAATTGCCCAATGGACCAGCAAAGATCCGTTTTCTGATGGAACAAGATTGTAAATGAAGCTCAAATATGGGATTGGAAATTCTGGTGATGCTAGCAGGGTGATTTGCTGAGGTGTTACTTGTTTGAACGGTTCTTGGTGTCAAATGGAGACTTTTGCCCTTCCTTTCTGCTCTGGATGCGTGTGAGCATGGATAGGTTTTCACATCTGATCAAATCCAAAATCTTTGGACTTCTGCTAATTCAAGAGCTACTCTATTCCAGCCTGGAGTGTGCCCCCATTTCTGTCTTGTGAACCGTGCCCAGCAACATCAAGGAACAGTTTCATTGCACTTCAGCTTTTCTCAGTCAGTAGACTACTTCTCCTTTTTGAAAGAAAACAGCCCTCCTATGCAGCACTAAGCATGATGATTTTACTTGCAACAGAAAGGGTTAAATTTAGACTCCTTTTCATTCTCTCTTTGATTTGCCTTTGGAGTGAGCTTGTGTTTTTTCCCTTTCAGTCTCAACACCAGGTTGAAGAAGAAAGTTGTAGATAGTGTAAGAACTTGGAAACATAACACCTCTCCAGCCTACTTAATCCCAGCCAAGGCTTAGGCCAGCAGGCACTGTAGTGCTGGTCACTGTGTGTCTGTGCAGTGCTCACAGCAGGGCTGCTACCTCCAGAAATGTGACTCGGAGATCATACGTTAGCTTAAAATGTCTGTGTTGTTCATACAGTTTTACCAGGGAGACCTTTTTACTGCATAAGAGTATATTTCAGTTACTTCATTGCCTGGAGGGGGCTGCTTTGACATTCTCATCAGACCACCTGTTAATATGATTTTTTCCTCTGATTTCAGGTAATTGAAGACATTGAGTACTTGAAATTTGACAAGGGCCCATGGCTGGAACAAGATGATGTTTCCTTCCATCATTTGAGACTTTTGTAAGTATGATATCTTCCAGTATGGTTTAGCACTGGATTTCTGGGAATCGTTAAAGCCTTGACCTTTTCTAAGGTATATTTATATTTGCACTGTGCTTCATGTGACAGTAGACTTTTTTAATACTGTTGCTGTTGTAAAATGAGTGCGGAGTTCTGTTGCTGCTAACCAGTTGGAGGAGAGACTTCAGGCAAACATCCCTTTCTATTAATGAAGTACAAGAATCATAGAACATTTAGGTTGGAAAAGACCTTCAAGATCGTGTCCAGCCATTAATTAACATTATCAAGTCCACCACTAAACCATGTCCCTCAGGCCACAGCCACATGTCTCTTAAATGCCTCCAGGGAGGGGGCCTCCATCACCACTCTGGGCAGCCCCTTCCGGTGTGTGACCACCCTTTCACTGAAGAAATTCTTTCTGATATCCAGTCTAAACCTCTCATGGTGCAACTTGAAGCCATTTCCTCGTGTCCTGCCACTGGTGTCCTGAAGAAACAGCCAGCCACCTCACTGTAACTGGCTTTCAGATAGTTGTAGTGCAGTGAGATCTTCCCTCAGCCTCCCTTTCTCCAGTCTGAACAATCCTACTTCCCTCAACTGGCTCCTCGTGTCTTGTTTTCTAGTCTCTTCACCAATTTTGTTGCTCTTCTCTGAACCTCAGTGTCCTCTTTGTAATAAGAGGCCTAAAGCAGAGCACAATATTTAGGGTGTTGTCTCACCGGTGCTGTGTAAAAGGGGACAATCACAGAATCCTTATAGTTGGAAGAACATCTGAAGGCCATCTAGTCCAGCTCCCCTGCATCAGGTTGCCCAGGGCCTGGTCCAGCCTTGCCTTGAAAGTCTCCAGGGACAGGGCATCATCCAAATGATTAGGCAGCCTGTTCCAGTGCCTCACTATCCTCACTGTAGAAGATTTTTCCCTTATATCTAACCTAGATGTACCCTGTTTGAGCTTGTAACCACTGAAACCATTTCCTCTTGTCCTATTGCCACAGACCCTGCTAAGGAATCTGTCCTCCTTTCATTAGCTCCATTTTAGATACTGAAAGGCTGCCATCAGGTCACCTCACAGCCTTCTCTAGGCTTCTTGTTTCCCGGTGCTGCTGTTTGCTGATGCAAACCAGGGTGCTGTTGGCCTTCTTGGCCACCTGGCTGTGCTGCTGGCTCATTCAGGTGATTGTCAGCACCTTCAGGTTCTTTTCTGCTGAGCTACTTTCCAGATAGTTTTTCCAAGCCTATGCTGCTGCATGGGGTTGTTGTGACCCATGTGCAGCACCTAGCATTTAGCTTTGTTGGCTGCCATGCAGTTGGACTCAGATGGTTAATCAGCCTATGCACGTCACTCTGCAGATCCCTCCTGCCCTCAAGCAGATTGATGCTCTTGCAGCTTGGTGTCTTCTTCAAACTTGTAGAAGGTTCACTTGATTCCATCATCTGTATCACTGATGAGGGAACACTAATTATGATTGACTACCAAACTCTGCTGGCAGCATCTTTTTGGGCCTGGCCATCTGGATAGTTCTTTACCTGGCAATGAGCACATCTGTCCAGGCCACAAGCAGCCAGTTTCTCCAGGCATTTCCCAATTACTGTGACCTGTGGTTCCTACTATTGGAAATGTATTTTGCGAGCTGGCTAAGCACTGTGTACAGACAGGCATGCAGTTTTAAAACACTATTTATGCACTTGACATGGTGGTGTCACTGCTGCTCTGGCAGCACGGTGTTCTTCATCAGAGCTTGTTGACAGGGCAACCTTGTAGTGAGATTTAGGTGTGGTGCTGTTTAGATTGGCTGTGTTTAGAGTGTTTTTCTGAAAGTAGTTTTTCAGCTGTCTGCTTTTTAGTATCTTCACAGCAGTCAAGAAGCTGGCTGTAGGGTAAAAAGGAAACAGCCAAACTTGGAAGACTGTGTGGAAGATAAGTGCTTTTGTGCTCTTTCTGCCTGATTTCCAGAAAATAATCCTAAACCAGAGCTTTATTCTTAATTTGCAGGTTTTTTTCCTTTGTTCTGTGTAATAACAAGCAAAATTGTAACATGTAGTAGTTCAAGGGTAGTGTTTTTTTGTTGTTTTTTTTTCTTAAAGATGTCTGTTTAATTGGGTGTGAAGAAATCAAAATCAGACAGTGGAAAGCTTCTTACTGAAATAAAGTCAAATTTGATTAAAGGAATTCTTTGCAAGTACTCCATGATGATCTCTGTTCCAATTTAATTGTGGAGTGCTACTGGTAAGGTTGCATATGTCTGCAGAGCAATGTTGAAGGGAGACCTAGCCCTCAAACTTGAAGGGATATGAATCAAATCATTGACATGCATGTAAGCAAGTCAGTCTACATGCATTGCAGATGAAGCATTAGGACTGCCACTCTTGAGTCATGTTGATGAACAAAATGTTCCCTGGATAATCCCACATTAAAAAAAAAATCTACACTTGGAAGAGTATTAATAGGTTTAGCCTTGACTGAAGTGAGATAAGCTTCTCATTTTACAGAATAACATCAGACTGCGTGCATGGGGTAGCAAGTTCAGTATAGTTGCTGCATTTTTAAAGCAAAGCTTAACGATTACACAGTTGTGTTAGTTTCAGGTTCTCTCTCACAGGTTGGTGGAAATGCAGGGTTTTAAAGAAGCATATAGTTGAACACTTTTCTCTGAATTTCATAGAAATACAGAAGAGACCTCTGGCTCACTCTGGCACTTCTGCTCCAGTAGGGGCACCCACAGTAGGTGGCTTTCAGAGATCTGCAAGGAGGAGACCCCATAACCTCTGTATCCTCTCTTTGGTGTTGTGGGTTTTTTTGGTTTGTTTTTTTAAATACATTGATGAAATCCCTCTGAGCCTCCTCCCCTTCTCCACGCTGAACAGTCCCAGATTTCTTACTGCTTTTCCTCATAGGAGAGTTGCTCGGTCCTTTCTGCACCTTGGCTGGACTCCCTCAAGTCTGCCCAGGTCCCTCTTGTCCTGGTGGGCAGAACTGAACCCAGCACTCCAGGTGTGGCAGAGCAGAAGGGAAGCATCCCCTCCCTTGTCCTGCTGCCAGCACTTGGCTCAGTGCACTCAGGACACCATCAGTCTTTGTCTCAAGGGCACTCTGCTGGCTCCTGTGCAGCTTGGTGCCCACCATTCCCATTCCTGCAGAGCTGCTCCCACCTGGGTGCCAGCAGCATGCCCCACTCTTCCTCTTGTTGTGCTTAGAATTTCAGTCTTGACTGTGATACAGGCACTGGAATAGTAAGTTAAATTGATTTATTCTGTGAAAAAGAATCCTGTACATCTCTTTTACTCGTTTGTGCTGTTACTTCAATTGTCTCCTAATACCAGCAATACTGTTGTGCCTTTTGTCTGGCTTTTCTACCAAGGGCTGAAGGTGTATCGCAGAAAAGCAGCTTTGAGTGTTATCTAAGAGAAATAAGTCAAGATTTGAGTGCCCTTTAAGCATCTCAGAAGAGTTTTCTGTATGTAGTAGTTAAAAGATGCATCTGGTGGCTTACATCCCATGAAGCTATGGAAATCAGATTTCCTTTGAAAGGAGAAAATACTTTTAAGTTACTGTTTTTCCTGTAGCTTCACACTGGTACAGGTATTAAGAAAGGATTATTGTTAATTGTGGAGTGTAGGAGGGAGTTAAAAGAAAGCACACAAAGAGTGCTGTATTAAGATATTGTATGAAAATTGCGCTTTGTAACTGTGGAAAAGAACAAATAGCATTGCTGAGGAGTTAATTTTTCATTGAACCCCGGGCGATGATGAGAGGGTTTCCTTTACAAGACCTGTCATTGCAGATAATAAGAAATCACTTCTTCTGTTGGCAGCGTGTGGCTATGTTACTGAGCTCTCACAATGCAACAAACTGCTAATTTAAATGTTAATATGGTTTGAGTTTTACTGCTAACGCTTGCCTTCAGAATAACATTGTCAAGATAGTGGTTTTGTGTTCAGAGGTTTGGTGAAAGCAAAACTGTCCAGGAAATGGTGAGCAGCTTCTAACTCCTTGTGAAGATG
Source organism: Lagopus muta (assembly GCF_023343835.1). Taxonomy (NCBI): domain Eukaryota; kingdom Metazoa; phylum Chordata; class Aves; order Galliformes; family Phasianidae; genus Lagopus; species Lagopus muta. The sequence continues at coordinate 35,847,651 of NC_064440.1, read as the reverse complement.
TACACCAAGTAAGAAAGAACCTGAAAGAGCCTTGCACAGATGCCCTGTGCCCATATTAGTTCCTCTTGATGGAAGGAAGCTTTAATGGTGCTGTGCACTCCAGATCACACACACCAGCACCTGCTGCCCTCTCGTGTTCCTGTTAGGCTGCAGCAAGGGTTTGGCTCTGCTGCTCTGTGTTCTCTGCTGCAGGGATGCTTTCACTTCTCCCACCTTCAGCTCTCACTTGACACATCTGGACGAAGGGGAGTTGATGGGTATTGTGAGGATGGCTTTTTAATTGCGCGTGTATGGGCCCTGGCATATGGAAACCCCCATCAGGGCCTCTCACTTCTTCGGTAATGCAAATAGTAAGCAAGCTAATCAGTCCAGGGAGCCGCACCCATATAAATCAGTTGCAAAACACATCTTTTATCTCCTGCCTTGCCCTCAAGTCCTCTCTCCTTTGCCCTAATAGAGAGCAGTTTGATCATGGGATTGAGGCATAAGTTGCTAAAAGGTTAAGAACGTGTGTGTAAGCTGGAGGGTTCTTCCAGAGAATGCTTTCCATGGCTTTCCTCCCTTCCAGGCTCTGAGTCAGAGGAACAGAAATCATTCTGTTGGCTCTTGGGAACGTCCCAGGGATTTCCCATGTTGCTGCTGCACTGCCTTAAGTCTGTTTTTATCTGTGCCCTTCCTGACAGAATTGTCTGACTGCGTGTGTGCATTGCAAAATAAATAATGTTTTGGAATAAGTAATGTTTTGAAACAAGGAGCTGTAGGTGGTGTAGTGCCACCTGTGTTAATGTGCCAGCAGGTGAGCGAAACACTGCATTTCACTTGTCCTGTTTACAAGTCCCCAGCTAGATCTGTTACATTACTGCAGCTCCTTCAGAGTTTGTTGTAGCAGAACGTATTTTTAATGACTAAATCTTCAGCCACCATTACTTTCATTAAAAAGGGGTAGGTATCACCATTTCTTTTATCTTGACGAAAAGGAATCAATTTTCATTTGTAAACAATCTATCCAGGAAATAGTTTGTCACTGTCATACGTTCCATTTAGTTCATTAATTACAATTGGTGTGCTACATAACCTGTGTAGTAAATTGCCTGGTATTGTGTTTGGCATTACAACAGAAATATATTTCGAAGTTGTTACTGAAGAATCTTGTGCAAGCAGTGATTGATAATTCCTAAGTTGTGTTAATGCTCCTTTAAGTACTTAAAACTGTTGCAGACCCCACTGAAGTTGGGCTGCAGTTTCTTTTCTGTTTGTTTTGCTCTGATGAAATGACATCTTGTAGAGGAGGGAAGAAATGAGGGAAAGCAACTCTTCAGCTCTGTTTCACACCATTAGCAAAGGAAAGGCACATCCATTCTGGATATGTCTGTGTGGTATCAAATAGGAGCACCTGAAGTGATTGTAAGCAGTGTTTTTATAACTCCTCTGTCACGGAGACCCAAAAAATCTCATAAACCATCCATCACAGAACTTCTGGCACTGCTGGGAACTGCTTCCTTAGCACCTTTTGTCCTTTATGCTTCCACTGGAACAACTCTTCTTTGTCAGTTTTCCTTTGCAGCAGCTTTCTTGTAGGTTGGAAGCATTCTTACTGCACCTTCTCACCTCTTGCAGACCTGCTTTTCTTGGAAAGCTCTTTGTTTTTCTTTCCTGGCAGTGATTGTGCCTGTTCACCAGGGAGTGGCCACGGTTCACTTCAGGCAGGGCATGCTGGCACTGCATGGCCAATGAGTCTGTTGGTCTGAAGGAGATCTGCAACTCATTGCCCTGCCATTGTGAAGGTCTGGAGCGAGTGGGCAAGAAGAAAATGGCACAAAGGGAAAGACAGGGTACAGGGGGACATAACCTGTTGCTGTCCTGTGTGCCTGCTGTGTGAGCTCATCAGCAGAGGAGGTCAGTGCAGTTGGAGCTGGATGCAGGTACCCATGTGGCCATCTCTCCCACCCAGCCTGTGTGCCTATGGCATGAGTCAGGAGTGCTGCTCCTTTCCCCTGCTCTCACAAGCATGGGCTAATCTGTGAGCACACCATGCACCTGCTGGCTCACTCCCATGTGCTGTGCCCTACCCACTGCTGTGGAAGGTCTGGGGTAATACAGGCATGAGAGCAGAGGAAGGAATGCCACCTGCTCACTCACGTTGTCCCCAAGCAGTTACTGTATCTCAGATTTGAAGCTGATACCAAGGTGTGTTCAGGAGAGCCTTTTTTCTTTCCTGCTAGCGTCCATCTGCCATTTCTCAAGTTCCATACATAAGCAGAGAACTTAGCTTGGGATGTTTTATGTTGCTGGCTTTAAGCCTTTTAGGCCAGAGAATGCTTTTAGGTATACAAGGTATGGTTTTCTAATACTGAGTATTGTGTCACTTGCCATCACTTGATGCCTGTGTGCCATCAGGGTTCTGCCAGCGGCCTGAAAAATGTGTGTGTCCTTATTGTGAGCTGCCTTTAAAGGAAACAGAACTTCCTGCTCGGAAAAGAGGCAGGTTTGTATCCATCCTGGCTCCTCAGTGCCACAGAGTGTGCAAAGTAGGTGTATGTAGAGGCTTCTGGAGAAGCTATAGCATAGCTGCACGTGTGATTGCAGTGTAGCCATGGGAAGAACTCTAGCTAATAGGATTCTGGACCATTGTAATGGTGAGCTGAAATCCAGTGTTCCTGTGGTGTTAGCACTGTGCAGTCACTTGCATGCTCACGGTGACAGCTGCAATGTCATGAGTAGGTAAAGTGCACTTTTGTAGCCATGTTACTGCATTATGCTTTGGGAAGATATGGTTAAGTGCCTGACAACAATAAACAGTGGTGCTTTTGTACTGGGGGAGAGAGAAAGCTCAGGGAACTTAATAGGTGCTTGTAAATGCTTCCTGCTGAGCAGTGAATTAGTTCTGGCAAGCAGATGTGGTTTTGTGGTTACAGACGTTGTTGTGGCAGGTGTCTTTGGGTGGTGCTTTTATTTAGTATGCCAAAGTATTTCTGAAGGTATAAAGCAGAGATGAACCTGGAGAAGCCATCTTTGGCAGCGACAGGTTTGCCTGTGTTTTCTGTAGTACAGCATTTCCTTTGGAAGCAGCAGTACCAAGAGCAAAGGATTGGTAAAAGCAGCAGGTTTTCTGTCTAGGTCACCAACTAAAATAAATTGTGCCTGGTGATTGTAAAGGGCAGTTCCTATTTGGCTGAGGTTCCTGAGGGAATAGATTAGTCTGCAGGCTGGTTGACTGCTGGACTTGCTTTGTTCCCCTGTCAAATTATATTTTACATATGCCTGGACAGACTTTATCTGCATTCTCCTACAGGCTTGTCAGGTCCAGAACATCTGCTGGTGTTTGGCAGGACGCTGATTCTCGTATTTCTATAGGACATTTGTGTGGAGAAAAGGCATGGAAATGTTTATTCACCAGTAAATAAGTGGGTATTCCACAGGATGTGCTGATAAGGCTGAGCTGAGAAAGGTATTTAAACAGTGCCTGCAAGTAGTCCTCTTCAATGCTTAGCTCAGTGTCTTCTTTGCTACTTGTCTGTGCTCTCTGCACAGTGAAAGCACATGACATCAGTACTGATCTCAGGCACAGCTGGAGGGTGGACTGCTCCTAAGGAGTGAAGAGTTGATAGCTGAAGGGCTGCTACCTATTCTTTTCTGTTTAGTTAACCGTGGGCCTGAGACATGGCTGGTGCAAAGGTGCTCTGCTCTAAATATACCAGGACTCTAAAATAAAACCATAATCGGATTGCAGCTCTGGGCGAGCTTTTCCATCCTCAGTTATCCAAGATCTTCTGGAGTGGAAAGGATTGGAGGAGACCGTGAGAGGGCCAGTGTTCACACGTCATGAGAACAGCTTTCTTTGTACTAGTGAGGAAGCAAACGAGGGCTCTTCCTCCTAGGTTTCAGCGTGTTGAATGCCATGGGGTTTGTCAGCTGGGGTTTTCTTCTTCAGCTGAATGCTCCTGCTACTTGTTTCTGTCAGAAAGCTGTCCCTGGTAGGTGCAGTTCGACATCTGCACTGTGCAAAGGGACGACTTAAACGCAACGTGAACCTCACTGGATTTGCCATTTGACTTTTTGTGTCTTACAGTGCAGAGCCACAGATCTCCAGAGTGCTTATGGCCACAGTGTGTCATCCACAGGCTTCAGAATAAATATGAGATGCTTCTGCTTTTGTTTGCCCAGCCGGTTAGAAAATACTTGACTTAATATTTGTGTAGATGCTAGAATAGTTTGTAGGGAATATCCTTGGTGTTGGCCCTGTAAATGGGCATTTGTCCTTTTTTCTCTTCATCTCTTACTGAATTCCTGCGTTTCCTTACTGACTGGTCTGCAGCAGGATAGATCACAGTGTCAGTATGTCTTAGCAGTCTCATTTACTATTTGAAACTGTGAGGTGAGTTGCTAAGCTTTGCAATTTAGGGGAAAAAATGCTAGAGGGCAGTTAGTTTCACATTACCTCGGGGCATATGTTTCATTTGTGCCTGTCAGGAAATGCAGTTTACCAGAGACTAACAACACAATTATTTGAATAGCTCTTAAATTCAGAACTTGGTCATGGCTTGCAGTAGAGGACAGCAGATGTGTTTTTCCCCAGATGCACATAGGTGGCACTGTTGATCTGCAAATTAATAGCAGTATGCAGAAGGTGGCTTTCTAGCAGTTTCTCAGACGCTTAAAATTTGGGATATTCGGAAGTGCTGGCTCTGGGTGCTGTAGATTTTGTGGGGATCCTGCTGTTTGCACCCTTTGTCACTAACTGTCCTACCGGCTGCTGCAGCAAACTTCCCCTGATTGCTCCCAGGTGGGATGCTGGGGATACTGCCTGCTTCCAAACATCTGTTTGTCTCAGTGCCCTTTAAAATGAAAACTTTAGGCAGAAAAGTGCTATCTTCTGATAATCCTTGTGAGGATTCATTTGTGAAAGCAAATGGAACAGGAAAGGTAATTAAATGAAGTTACTGTAGCTGGTGGACTTTTGTAGCACCAGCATTTTTACCTTGTTCAGGTATGAAGGCAAAAAGAGGTGTCTAAGAGGAGGTTCCCAGGCGTGGCAGAGCCTCTCTGGGGAAGGTAAAACCTTGGGGAGGAACTGGAAAAGGAAGAAGGTGGAGCAGAAACAAGCTGGGGGCAAGGAGGGACGGGGCTACGTGTACATCGTATGCTGAAAAGAGGGAAAAGCTGTCAGAGAACTGCTGAACAGCGAAACAGTTCTTTAATATTCGGTCAAACTCAGAACTGTTGTTGCAGAATCTGGACTAACAGTATTTTTCTTATCCTTGTTGCCCCTCAGTGTTCAGGACAAAGACGGAGTGCTGGATCCTGTAGCCATCCCTCGGTTCATTCCAGAAATCACAATTGGAGGCGCTGAGTACGATAAAATCTATTACGAATTTCGATCGGTGAGTAACCCTGGAAAGGGAGCACCTGTCCAACAGCCACACGACAGTCCCTGCAAAAGTGTGAGTGCATTCACCACTGTCCTGTGCACAGCCTGGGTGCTAATCTCACGTACACAGATGCACGTTTCAAAGAGCGAGTTCTGGATTTTGCCTGGGTCCCCACCTTTTTTGAAGTCTAGCTTCTACATAAGAGGAATAATGAAACAAATGGTTTGTTTCGTAAGCTGATTTTCTTTTTTGATCTTTAGATGTGGACTAAAGGATAAGTGGTTTTCCTTTGTCTTTGTTTCTCCTGCCCTGATTAGTCTCTGACCTCTGAAATCTAAAATAATCCTTTGAGTCAAAGCAGAAAATTGGAAACCCATGGCGACTAAAGAAGGCTGCTTATAAAACCCTTGAGGAGGGGGTGTTTTTCTGAAGTGGGCTGAGGAGGTAGGAACATTACATTGGATCTCAGAACTGTTGTTGCTTTAAATAGTTTGTTTCTGTAAGCGGGCACACATCCAAAGCCTGTTGTGGCCCAGCACTCTCATACACCTCATGCAGGCTCCCACACAATGTTTTAATTAGCTGCTCGCCTTTCTGATTCTGCAGACAATGGCTTCCAATTGACTTAGCACTTTGTCTTATCGGTTATTGTTGTTCAGCTGGCATGGGGTCCTGCCCTACCACGCAGCGTTCTCCTAAGGGCCAGGTGTTGTGAATTCTCATCAGAGAAATTGTGGCACTGATGGCAATTAAGTAATGATGATTGGACAAACAGAAGTTGCAGGTGATGGTTCATTTTCAAGTTGTGTTGAAATCTTCTGTGGTTGCTGGGTTTTTGTTTATTTCCCTAGAAATCACAAAAGGAAAGGAGTATCTGTATGAGTTGTTTCTAACCATGCAAATCATGATTTGCGCTTTGTCATTTTTCTGGTTGTGCTTGTATACAATCTCTTAATAGAATTAAAACTGTTCTGTGGGCTCATTTGGAAGCTGAACTAGCAGCGTTTTCTTCTCGAATATTCATAGGGACTTCTGAAACAACTGTTAGCAGAATTTGTTCCTCCTCAGTCAATTGTGCAGTGGAGAGGCTCTGTGTTCATGCTGTGCTGCCTCGTTTGAGATGTATTCCTTTCACCTTGTAAGGGGGGTTAACAATAAGAGTTAAAGCAGCAAAAAGCTGCTTGAGCTACTGTGGTTCATCTGAGCTACCAGTTTTGTGCTTTTTAGTGTGACGTTTTGAATCCCAAGCTTCAGGCTCAGTCTAAGAGTTTGTGAAGTCCTTCACTCCAAGAGATGTCTATGTGTGTGCAGCACATAGTTCAGAATGGCCTACTGCATGCCTTGTTGCCAGCACACAACATCCATCTGTGCTGATGGTGCCTTTCTTCCCATAGATGATAGGCTTTTTTGGCTGAAATGTCACCTAGCAGAGGAGCTGGGAGTTGCTGAGGCTGCCTGACACACAGCTAGGACCTCAGAGCTGTGTGCTGGAAAGCAGGGGGGCTACTTCTGAAAGCCTTTTTTTTCCCTCCAGCTGTACAGCAGCACATTCCTCTCTGTGTTGGCATGAAACTGGGAATGTCCTGTCTCCTCAGATAGCTGCCTTCGGGGAAAAGTCACTTCCCTTGCAGCAAAGGGGTGCTTAGGAGTAGGTATGTGAGTACCTGGGGAAGAAAGCTGGGATTTTGGATTGCTCTGCTCGATGCCAGTTAGTTGACAGCAGGAGCCTGAGCTTTTCATTGCAAAAAACATTGCCAAAATAAAATCTCCCATCTGCAGGCGTGCTTTTAGGCCCTGATTCAGGGAAGTAGTATGGAAAGTGATAATGTCATTTGGAATAAAGAGGAGTCATGTGTGATTCACAAAGCGTTCTGTTAAATCCAGGCAGTGCCGACTACTATTTATTTTTTTCTCTTCTGGATACTTGTAAGCCCTCAGGCATGGGGAATGTGCACAGTGGAAAAGATGTGAAGCATTCACCTAAGCTACTAGAAAGGTGAGCACAGGGCCAGCCCCATGTGCTGTTTAATGTTCTGAGAATCCAATTATTTGTGCTGAAACCTAGGAGCTGCATTTTTCCTCCACTTTGCTTAGCAGACAAAGTTGTGAGTTTCTGCTTGCTTGCATTCAGAGGTAATGCAGCACGACACCAAGCAGCACAGACAGGAGAAGCAGATGAACTGTAGACACAAGTCTTGGCTACGAGTTTGCTGGGTCTGATGGGAGGGAATCTCAGCTCATAAAGCCTCGCCTTGCCCGTGTCTGTGCACAGATGGTTGCATCTCTGCTACCACTCTTGCGTTTGAAGACAGATAAAGATTTTAGGCTCACGTGACTTGTAAATAAAGGCTTAATTATGGTGTAATTACAGAACTTGAACTTTTCCTTGTGGGAAATGCATGCTTTTAAAGTTAGAGTAATGATGTTTACCAGATAAACACAATGATTTGTGCAGGGGATTTTTCTTCCTCGGCAGTCCTGTAACTAGCTATACATCCCTGCTCATACAAATAGGCAACTAAGTGCTGTGCTTTTCAGAGCTGCGTGCACACAGTTCATGCTGCCTAATAACAGTGGTTTTCAGGGATTTTCAAATTCCAGGCAGAAGCTGGGTTTTGTTCAAAATATTAATTAGTCACAAGCAACTGAGGAGGAGGAGGAAAGACTTCTCAGGGAATGAGATTTGAGTACATTTTCCTTTCCTCAAAATCGCGAGGTAACCACATACAGCTCTGAACACCATGGGATTGCTTTTTATGTACATCCTCTTAATTTCTTCTGTAAATGTTCTTTTTGTATGTGAGGAGGTGGCTTTCTGCCTCTTCCTCTTACTGTGGAGTCATCTGGCAGGGCTCAGACGTTCTGTTCAGGCATTCATAAACTTCTAAAGATGCTTTTCTGGCACAGGAAAAGTAACCTTTTAGTCAGGGTATGTAGATCAGAGATAAGCATGTTCATTCTTAAGTGAAGCAACATTATTTTAGGAACTGTCAGACTAGTAAAGGCTTGAATGCTATGGGTTTTTTTTTTGTTTTTCCACAACTGCTGTATCTCTGCACTTTCTTCCAGCCGTGCACAGAACCACAGACAGTGCTCCAAGCTCCGTGTGTGCCATGTGAAGCTGGAGCACATGGGCAGATGTGTTTGCAGAGAAGACAAAACCAAATGGTTCTGTGTAATGGAATCAGTGCACTTAAATAATGTACTTTTGTACTTCGTGCTCCCAAATCGTGTCGGCAAGTCCTGCCTCAGTCTCCTAGGGATGGTGAAAAGAGGATTTGTTTAGGTGCATGCTCTTTGCTGTCTACATAAAAGTGCAGCTGTCTGAGCTTCATAGTCAAACTGTCACCTACTTTTTTACCTCTGAAAATGAAGCTGCAGAACTTTACAATAATGGTTACATTGCAGATTGCAGGGAAATTATCAATATTTCTTTTACCCAATCTTTGTATTTGAAAAGACAGTGAAATAAATTAATGAGGCTGCTGCTTATGGACAAGAGTTTGGAGTGGAGGGCTTGCTGTTGTTCACTTACATATCAGAGTGGAGAATTTTTTGCTATAACAGGAAAGGTAAGTATTTAATATCTGATCTTCTTTCCCATGTCATCATTTCTAATTAAAGGCATGCGTGTTAGCCCACTGGCTCCAACCCTGGTTTGTGCAGTCACAAAGGTGACTATAGCATAGAGGAAATCTATTTGTCCAGCGCCTTGCCCCAATGTTTTTAAAGAGTGATCTAAGAAATCCTGGAGAACAGGGCTATTTTCAGCAGAATGCTATAAAACACAGCTTGCATCCAACACTCGAGGGTTTTTGTTGTTTTTTTTCCATCCTCCCTCCAGGGGGTAAGAACGTGCAGTGGGAGTATTGCATCCTCTTTCTAGCTTGCTGGGATTCTTTAAGTGCATGTGTGGGTGTGAATACTAAAGAAAATGAACAAATGCTTGGGCACATAAACTCTCTCACCACAAGACAGGTCCATGCACCTAGAAGTTCCTTTTGTAATAAAGCAGATCTTTTATCAGAATGTTTTTTATCTTTTGTTAGCCGGAGCGATGCAACTGGAAGAAAGTGAGGGATGTGTGCCTTACCCTTGGAGCAGGCAGTTTATGAAGAATTCTTTTGAAGAATTTATTCCACACTCTTGAACTACCTTCAAAGATGCTTTCTATCACAATATGAGTTCGGGCTCCAGTGAGTGCGTGTGCGTAAGGCTTGCTTAGAACAGTGTTAGTCGTCAGCTTCCCATCTGAGGCATCCTCTTGCTCCTGTACTGAATTGGTGAACCCTCTGCTCCTCTCTCTTTACCCACATACTGCTTTTCCCCACTGTGCAGCGCCTGTTTGCTGATCCTGAAGGGATCCCTTCGGCTTCCATCCGGTGATTTCTTTCCTGTTCTCTTCCAAACCAAACTGTGCAATGTCCCTTTCTGTCATGAGGTGAAATTTGCACTCTCGCAGTGTGTGAGGAAAGCAGAGACAAAAGTATTGATCCTTCAGCTATCCCTCCATCCGCTACACTCCTCACATTGTGTTTGTCTAGTCAGTGCAGCTCCATATTGTGTGAAGGCAGTGCAGTGAGCTTTACTGTGGACATAACTCTTGTGGGGTGCTACACACCTTGGCCTCTGGCCGGCCTCAGATTTTACACAGGTTTGTTGTAGCAGTTAGTCACTTTACATATGCATATGCACACATACACATAATCTGCTCTGTGTGAACAAGTAGAACTTCACAGAAGTTATGGTTTTGGTTTTTTCCAGAATCCTGTAGCTATTCACAGTTTACTTAGGTAACAAGAGTTGGCTTCCATGGTAGTCTTGCCTTTGCAGAATTAAGGAGTTTAAGATATTCTGTCTTCTTTTTTTTCTTCTTTTTCTATGTTTGTAATCCTATCAAAGATGGATGCCATGGTAACAATCTTCTGTTTTTCCTCTCCTGCCATTTTTCTTTTTTCTTGTCTTGCCAAACTTTTTGTTTTTTAGACCAAGGACTCCTGTTCCATTTCTCATTTTTATGGAGTTGTTTGACAGTTGTAATGCCCAGCCCTATCTGCTTTTGGATTCAGGAGGGGATGAAAACAGGCACGCAATAAATTAGGAAAAGCTCAATTTATTTTTGCTGCTTTATCTCTGCAAAAATATTTTTAGCCATTTCTAAAATAAAGGAAGATGTTGCCTAGCTAGATAGCTGTAGGACTACAGGAACCTGAGGAACTACTAAAAATGAAGGTTAATGAAGTTGTTTCTGAAGGTTTTTTGGGAAAGGGTAGGAAATAGGTGCATGATCTGTTCCTGTTTCCTTCTCACTGGTCCTCCTCTGTTCTCATCAACCTTAAATGTGCATGGGAAGCGTGAGAAGTTTGAATAGCCCCTCTTCTGCCTTGGAACTATGCAGCTTTTCTTCCCTGCTTACCTTCAAGGGTAGCATGGGCAACAGGCAGAGATAACCATCCCAAATATGGAGGGGAGGAGGACTTTGAGCCCCTTGGGGCTGTCAGATCTCTGGTTTTGCTTTACATGCCACGCTGTCCCAAGCACGGGGTGCCTATCTGAATCCAAAAGGCAAGTAACATCCCACTGCTATTAAAATAATCTGCTTTAAACTTGGCACTCTAACATTGAGTCTTGTGAAAGGAAACAGTTTCTTGGGAAGCAGCACAACCTTACCCTCTGAAACCCTCCTGTCCTGTAACATAATAGGAACGCGGTGTCCAAGGTAAACCTCTGTTAAGACATTAAGAGCAAGCAAACAAAAAAAAACAGCACATGAAAAAATAGTTGGGAAAAAAAGATATTTTGCTGATGGAGGAATGGAGGAAGAAGTTTCAGCCGAACTGCTTCCATTCTTCTGCATCTCCCAGGGAACTTTGAAGGAAGCCCCACATTGGCCAGTTTCTGCTTGGTTTCTTGTACTGAATATCATGCTCTAAATCAGGGAATGGCTTTGGCATGTATGTACTGAAGGTGCTTCGCTCTGCTTCTCGACCTCCCTCCCATCCCTGCATTGCTCCAGCTCCTTGGGGTAACATCTCCACGGGTCTTAAAGCGTGAAGATATGTGAATTTGAGTTGTTGAGCTGTAGTACGCCATCTTCCTTTTCTCCTGATAGCACCCTTATAGTGAGAAGCACTCCAGGGGGTTTTAATGTACAAATGGTGACCAAAGAGCTGCTTTCACTCAGGGTCACAGAATGGGGTGGATGGGACCTTAAAGATCATCTAGTTCCAACCAGAGCTCTGTTGGCACTCCTGTTGTAAGGAGCTTCTTGCACTGTGCCTGCCCAGTTAAAAAAATGAATCTACACTTAGCTAAGTCATTGTGACTTGAATTCAGTTGCTTTTTCCAACAATAGACAGTGGACCCTGCACTATGAGGTGAGTAATTGGTGTTCTTAACATGCCCTTTCCTAAGGAAAAACAAAGCATTCTGCCAGTGTGGAGTACACACAGTGTGGAGTGCTGTTGCAAGTTGACACTGGAAAATGACTGCAGTAAAATATTTAGCCATGCCCTGTTGCTTATTTACTCTTGGCTGTCTTGCAAAAGCAGAGCTGGAGATACACATTAGATTGTTTATGGTGTTTGTAGTTGCTCGAATTGCAAGTCACAAATTCCTTTCTACAGATTGGATTCCTGCAGATACTCAGCTATCTGGTTTGAACTGAAAATGCTTTGGCTTTAAAGAAATAAGCCATGTCCTCCTTATGGACACTTATCTTTCCATTGGATCTCTAATGATTTCTCTGGTTTTTGTTGTTGGTTTTTTGTTTTGTTTTGTTTTTTTGAGAGTTACGTGTTGGTTTTTGGTTGTTTTTAAATGAATGAATGAAGGGCAGGAACCACTGAACAATTTAAATTGTGTCTGTTTTAACCTCAATCCACTAAAGCTTTTGAGAGCTGTCTTACTCAGGCTGTGGTGAATGCTCACAGCACTAAGGAAAGGATGGTAGGAGCCAAGCTGTAGGCAAATGTCTGTCTTTTCCAGTCCTGTGGAAATCAAACTCTGCACCTCATGAATGCATGTTTATAGGCAGAAGGGAAGAGAGTGGTGATTCTTTCTTGCTCATGGAGTGTTGGAAAAGAAGACAGATTCTAAGCTTATGGATGTAGACCTTTTCAGGCTGTTGAAACTCTCCAGAGCTCTACCTGTACACGTCTGGTTTGAAATGATTTTATTTGCCGTGGCTGCAGCATATAGCAAACAGCTGGCTAAAACTGTTTGCTGCTACTCTGCAGCATATACCACTTTATAGGGCTTTTCATCACATTTATAGCTTTGACAGGCACTTCTGTGGCAGAGTTCTTAATTTAACTGATGAGATGATCTTGTTTTCATCTTTTTACTGATGTTCTTTTAAAGTTGAGCAGTTTGATTCCTCTGAGCCGGTTCTACCTTTGCTGGGTAGAGCTTATTTCATTAGTTCCTTTCTTCATACAGTGGTTTTTATAGCATACTTCTTGAGCTAATCCCTGCTGCCAGCTCCAGGTTCTGCAGTGTATCACAGCAGACCAGAGCTTGATTCTCAGTCTCCTCCATTTTCTTGCAGTGAAAAAATCCACTATCCAGCAGTGTTCCTGCAGGAGCTGGCATTCACCTCCTGAAGCTGCTGGGTCACTCTGGAGGGGCATCTGCTCCCAGGTAGTGGTAACTACGTGGCCTTTCCTACTTTTCAGGGGAAAGGTTGTTACTGTCTGCATTCTGACACTTGGTATTGGGCAGACATGTGCTCTGTAGGTCTGCGCTGATGATGCCAGGAAAGGGTTGGGTGGGATTTGTCTCACCCTAAGTGCTGCTACTCTTATTTCCTTGGAAATGTTTGGTAGAGGTCATGCATACCTCTACAGCTACTTGTTGCTGTTATTAACACGTTGATTAAGTTGTACTTTTTCTTTAGTCTTAAAGTTTTATTTGAAGGTAGAGAGCGTGGAGCAGTCCTTAGAGTGTGCCAGCCACTTGACAGTGACGTGGCATTGCTGCAAGTTCAACTAGGAAACTTACACTCAATTTCAAGTCATGGTAAATGAAAGTCTCTTCCAAGTATTCACTTGGTCTCCCATTGAGAGACTGAATTTTTAGTGTCCTTCAGCAAGGGATCCATCTAGCCGTCGGCTTTGTTTATTGGCACCTGTATCTTGTACTGGAAGAAGTAGTCAAATATCCAACTCCTCTTTCTGTTCTCACAACTACTGGTGTGTTCCATGGAGCTGTGTCCCGTCTCCCTTCAGTCACCTCTTTTTCCAGCCATCACCTTTTCTGTCTGCCATAGTGGCAGCTTTGGTGCTGGCTGCTTGTTCCCATCCCTGCCCTTGTATTGGCTCAGCAGCCAGCAGGCTGGGAGCTTCAGCTGGCGGAAAGCTAAGGATGCAGGGTGGAGTCTCAGCTTAGCCAGTTGCTGGCCCCAAAAGGAGCACATCCTACAGCTTCCCTGCATCTCCATGTTTGCCTCCCACCACTTCTCTTTGCAGCTGTCGGGTATGCATTTGGCCGAAGGAACTCATTGAGTCACTGAAAATAAGCCAGCCAAAAGGAGTGCATAGCTTCTCACTGGGTAAGGGAGGTGACTGGGCTTGTGGAATGTTACAGCAAGCTGCAGAGAGGGTTGGGGCTGCACAGCAGAGAGGTGAGATGATGATGAGTACTATAGGCTCCCTCCCTTCTCTTGATATCGAGCTGTCTGGTCCATTCAGCCACCCTGTGCGCGGTCGCTGATGCTTTTCCTTTGTGTCGATACAGGCTCCTCGTGCCCTGAGCAAATGCTTCTTCTAGGAGGAGGTGGAGGGCAGGCAGAGCACCAAGAGAACGGGAACAACTCCCATTGCAGTGTTTCTCCAAATGCTGAGTAGACCGGCCTTGTACCTTGTTGTGCAGCTTTACAGTGGATGGTTCTGAAAGATGTGAGCTTTCAAGGCTCTTCCTCAAAAGTCGTCTCTGTTGCTTGCATCTAAGATAGATATTGCACAGAACATGAACTCACATGATTCTGCTTGCTAGGTAAAAGGAAATTCGTTTATATGCAGTTTCCTGGCTGCTTGGAAGGCCCCTCAACATACCCTGAAACTCAGCTGCTTTTGCCAAGGCCCACTGTGAATGATGGAGTATGGATGAATACTTATTATAAAAATCGCTTTGATGTTTTGCATGTCTTTAACCAAAGGCACATGTGGAATTTGTTTTGGACAATGAATTTGAATTCTGCTGGGATTGATATTGTGTTGTTTTAATAGGGGAGGTTTCCCCAGGAATGGAACTGTAAAGCCCTGTATGTTCCCAGAGAGCTCCTGTTGCTTTAATAATCTTGTTATCTGGGAATCTCTTAGGTATCAGAGGGCCAATTATGTGCTGCCCAGAGAGGACCAGGGAGAGATGTTTTTGTGCTAGAATTAATAGACACAGGCTGGTCACAGCAGGTCTTATGCCCTGCCTAACTCACCACTGTAAATTTGTAGGGCAGGGATAGTAATCATTTATTTCCATCTCACATCTCTTCTTTGCTCAGCAGGAGTAACTCTTAACAGGACAGCATGGTTTCTTCTGACGTTTAGACAAGACATTAAAGACAAGTTGAAATGAAATACCCTAGAAAAACTGATGAAGAATGACTTGTAATAGCTTGTGACAGGGCAGGGTGGTGGATGTCTTATGAAGGAAGTAGAAGTCTTCAGTTAGCTTGATGCTTTGTAGAAAGAAGTCTGTTCTGACCCTAAAATAAATAAAGAAAAAAAAAGATGCCTCCACCTTCCTTAGAAGAGGCTTCAGCTTGGATTAAGTAGCTGTATCATGGCCTGAGCATAGATTTCATCAAGACAGCTCTCTTAAGCAGGATGCTTGCCCAGTTTCTTTGAAAGGAAAGATCACTAGGACATGCCTAGGGTCCTGTATGGAACCAGGTTTCGTATGGAGCTGGGTGGACAATCTGTGCTTAATTAATTGTAAAGAGTGTGGCTGATAGGTTATTTTGCTTATTATTTTGTTCATTTTTTATTATTATACCTGCATCTCTTTTGCCTGTAGGATCACTCACTTTATAGTAGTTGCCCAGCGTAAGGTATTGATCCTTTTGCTGGGAGTTGTGTTATCCTGTGGCTTAGTTACCTAGGGGGTACAGAGCCTGGTTCACGTTTATTCAGGCAGAAGCTACACTAAAATTTTGCCTTGCTTTAGCAAAACGAGTTGCTAAGAGATGGTTCTGCTGACCTGCTGGTGCAGCCTGCGCTCTCCTAGCTGCACAGAGCACGTGTGCTGCTTTGCTGTATTGGCAGGCTCTCTCTCACAGTCCTACATGCTGTGTTAGTAATCTCTTAAAATGGCTGCTACCTAAACAGCCTCTTTCCCCAAATGTTTAAGGCTGAAGGTAGAATGACTTAGCACTTGTGATGCTGCCCATGCGTGGTCTGAGGGCTGTGCCTATCCTCTTCCTGCCAAATCCCATGCTGTGCTTTGTCTGCAGGTGTGTCTGTTAGCTGACCTGCTGAGTCTCCAGGCATGGACTGTGTTCTTAAGTCTCCCATGTCCTTCCATGCCCAGAGCTGCTGTTCTTCAGCTTTAGGCCTGGATGCTACTCCTTGAACTCCTGCATGCCAAGAACCCGTATGGGCTACTGTCATAGAAGTGTGGACTATCCTGAGTTGGAAGGGACCCACAAGGGTCACCCAGTCCAACCACAGCCCCACGCAGCACCTCCCAAACCCAACCCCTATGGCTGAGGTTGCTGTACCAATGCTCCCTGAGCTCCAGCAGCTCGGGGCTGTGCCCACTGCCCTGGGAGCTGCTCAGTGCCCACCGCCCTCTGGGGCACAGCCTTCTCCTCACCCCACCATACCAGGCAATGCAGAGTGGAACAGTCCTTTCCCTTGCCTGGCTGGCAGTGCTAGGCCTAATGCATCTCCATTTAGACTTGTCCTTATTACAGCTTGCTTTCCCTCCCTGGTGAGGATGCAGACCCTCCAGCTTTCCTAGCACATCTGATGTCCCAGATGCTCCAGCCCATTCAGCCTTTCCTTCTGCAACGTGTTTCTTGGTTTACTTGGCCTGAGCTCTTGCATAATGTGTCTCCAGAGACCTGTGAAACCATCCATAATTCCTGACGTGCCATCCAACAACAAGGCTGACTCTGAGGGTCCCCAGCCCAGTGCCATTGTTGTGGTTTAACCCGGCTGGTGACTCAGCGCCACGCAGTTGTTCGCTTGCTCCCTCCTTTCACAGTGGGATGGGGGAGAGAATCAGAGGGAAAAAAATTGTAGAAAAAGTAGAACTCGTGGGCTGAGATGAAAACCAAACTCAGATGGAGAAAAGGAAAATGGTAATTATACGAACGTATCTAAAAGTGATGCACAAGCAGTTGCTCACTACCCCCAGCTGATGCCCACGTAGCCCCTGAGCAGCATAACTGAGAGAGATGAACTCCCATCCATTCAGAACTCCTTCTTCATGGTGTCAGGTGGTATGGAATGTCCTTTTGGCCAGTTTATGTCGGCTGTACTAACTCTGTTCCCTCCCAGCAACATGAGCCCTTCACTACAAATGGCCTTGGCTCTGTACAGCACTGCTTAGCAGGCAACTGTAAATATCAGTGTGTAATCAACATCGATTTTCTCCTAGAACCAAAATGCAGCATCTTACCAGGCACTCTGAAGGAAACAATTCCATCCCAGCTGAAACTGAAAACTTTATTCCATACCACTTATGACCAGTTCAAGTCCCACCGTTTCTCCATGTTCTAACTAACTACCATCACCTCTCTTATGTGGCATCTCGTGTATAGCAATGGGTCAGAGAAGAAGTAATGAGACTGCAGAATCAGTGTTTCCATGAGCCCTGGGCTGGGAACTAGTGGCACAGAAGGGTCAGTCGTGCTAACCAGCAAGTCTGCAGCAGTCAGCTCCCAGAAACCTGGAGGGTCTGTGTGGAAG
Organism: Lagopus muta; assembly: GCF_023343835.1. Classification (NCBI taxonomy): domain Eukaryota; kingdom Metazoa; phylum Chordata; class Aves; order Galliformes; family Phasianidae; genus Lagopus; species Lagopus muta. The sequence goes on along the minus strand of NC_064440.1, from coordinate 35,830,370 downwards.
AGCTGCTGCTTGAAGCTCAGTGTGGTTCTGAGGTTGCAAGTGAAGGTTGTTGCTTTGCTCCCAGGATACCTGTGAAATTTGCATTGGTGGGGTGTTGAGAAACTTCAGTTATTCTGAAGCAAGTAGTGGTGTCTGGCCGTGCTGGTGGAGATGGGCAGAGATTGCATTCTGCTTTAGTGAAGTTAGGTTCAGCTCTTGAAGGCTAAATATGCAATTTCATTTGAATGGTTTAATTTAAATGTAGTAATTAGCTCAGAATTTCATGCATGAAACTTATGCATTTAATAGTGTGTGTCTGTTCTGGCATGAGATTCTACTGACTTATACCATTCTTCTACCGTGCACCAAGATTAGAGAGGTCATCTCTGATTAAAATGAGGAATGGCATACAGTGGTAGAAATGGGTGAATCCAGATGGAATGTGCTTTTCTGTTGGTGAGAAATTGGCTTAGTTTACATATAAATGTGTTTATATACGGTATTGAAGTAGTATTTTCTGTGTGTATTCTCTATTTTTCTCTGGAGGAATTAATTTTTCTATGAGTACCAGTCCTAATTTTGCAAAAAAAGGCGTATTTCTTTTTGCAGATAACACAGGTCGCTTCGTAGAGAATCTAAAAACTTTGGTAAACAGTAACAAAATGCCTGATCAAACTTTCTGTTTTCTCTAGCTTCCTGGTCGCAATTATCAGAAGGGCTACAATGCTGAAGTTGGTGACAAATGGATCTGGCTGAAATGAAATCTGCCTCGCTCGGGAGCCCTAGCGGTGATCAACCACAGCACTTGAGTGGAGAAGAAGCTGAGTTCAGTGTCTGCTCTGCATCAATTCTGTGTAGCACAAAGGAAACGCTGGGTAAATCATCTTCCAGCTACAGCATAAGAGAATAGACTCCTGGAAGGCAAATGCAAATCGCCTCATTCTGGTTTGTTCTTCCCTGCTGAATTCAGGGTGCTTTCTCTTTGGATGCTTGATAGTCTGTGTGTAATAGAAAAGTGGTATTACAGGAGCAGACTTAAGATCGGTGCTGAACTTCTTCATCAAGACTGTGGCATGCTATTATACAGAATTATTGTTGTTTTCCTGAATGAAGAGAAATTAAACCTGTATCCTCCTGGTTCTCACGAAGTTAATTTCTTGCTCTGTCATGCGTGGTGTTTTATTTGCTTCATTAGAAGAGAGCACCTGCTTAAATAATGCACTCACATCATGTTCTGAAAGCCTCTTACCAGACATCAGTATCAAAGCAACAAAGCACAGGGAGAAGTTTTTGAGAGAAGGCGGGAAGTTTTCGTGATGCGAAGAGCAAAATATCTGTGCTTGAAAGTAAAACAAACAAAAACTGCAAATAATTGCCAGCAGTTGTTCTCACAGCTTCTTCCCTTGAATGGAAACCATAGATCAAAATGTTCGTGGGATATAAAAGACAGAAGTAATTATTACATTTGTAAGTCCCTGAAAATCCAAGTTCTTTCTTTTTAAATCAGTGATTCATTTGGTATTAGTTAGTCACACAAATGAGGCACCTTGGCATTGGTTCAAGCACTGCTGTCCGGATTTGGTCCTCAGAAATTCTGTGCTTCCAGCAAAGGGCTGGCTGAGCACTTCAGTCACTGGATGGAAGCGCCGTCAGGCATCCTGGCCTTCGGGGCAGTGCCTTTGAATTAAGCAACCAGGTCTAACCCGTGGGCCAAAACTAGGATGGAAAGAGCCCTTTAATGAGAGGGGATCAGTTGGGTGCCGAAATAAATGAACAGTGGGGTACAAAAGTCTCTCTTCTCACCGATCTGCGAATTCTCTTTCCATCTTTTATGGCTCCAGTTGCATTTCCCATTGTGGAAGGACCGACCCCTTTGGTGCCACTGTGCCACCCTGTGCTGATGCAGCTGGTGGATCCTCGGAGAGGGGCGAGCGCTGGGATGCAGTGCCAAGTATGCGAGTGTGAAACAGTCGTCCTCAGCCCCCTGAAGTTCTCTGGTCTTGAGGGCTGGTCAGCAGCAGGAGCTGCTCAGCGTGGTCCTCGCACTGCTGGATTGCGCTGCCAGCTGCTGCCTCCTGCTCCTCACAGAGCAGCCCATAAGGGTTTGTGCCTTTCTTGGTACCTTGGCACTCTTGACCACAGATGTGGTGGAAATGAAGCCTGCCTCGCTTGAGGCTTTGTGCATTTTCACCTTCTAGGCCCGTTTGTGTTCCAGCAAGGCCACGTGCTTCCTCATCCCATGCCTTTCCCAGCAAGGTGTGTCCTGGTGGTCCGGTGCCTGAGAACCTGAGCCACTGATGTCTGTTCCTGTGGATGAGATCCTGCTAGCTTTTCTTTAACTGTCTCACAGCAGCCAGTAATGAGTGTGGAGATGAACAGAACATCTGCTGGGGCTTTAGATTCCCTTTGGAGGAGTCCGGCTCTGTTTTCACAGGTGTCCTCCATCTCAGTGTTGCTCTGTTTTCCAGGTGTTGTAATTCTCTTGGCAGTGGATGCAGTGTCAGAACTCTTGGAAGGGTGTTCTGTGCTTTGCCTGTGGTGCTGGCGCAGCTGTAGAGTTTCACTTTGCTGTAGCAGGGCACGACGTGATGCAGGGCGTTTATCAGAGCCTTCCCTGCCTGCTCCAGTGGGCCCGAGTTCAGCTTTGGATGTGAAGGAGTTGAATCCCAGCGTTGGCATTATGTGGCAAGTGGTGTGGTATGACAAAATACATACGGGGCATAGTTTTAATCCAAGTTTTCACTCTTCTTCAAAAGTAAAACCGTTTACAAACTAATTCTGTGAAGGAAATAACTTTCCCTCCCCTTGCTGTGGGAAGGAGCGTTAGCTGTGTTTTTCTCTTCCCTCCTTCCTACTCCAACACTTCAAATAAAAAATCTCCTAGCGAGCCAGCTGTAAAGTCTTTTGAGTTTCTAAGACTATTCTGTGCCAGTTAAATGAAACTGTCTCCAGTTCTTTATTAGATTGGAAAAGATAAAATGACTCAAGTCCTCTTCACACTACTGCGTAGGTACATATGTGATATTATCTGCAGTCTGCCTTGTTATCCCCAGTTCCCACTGCCTATATTAAAGCCTGGGGAAGCTTGCCTCTTGCCTGTCATGTCCCATGCTTGATTCTGCTTACTTTCCAAAGGCAGATTCACAGGGAATGGTGTTGATTCATCTAGAGCCATCTACCCCACGTTATGGGCAGAGCCACCGAGTTTCCCAGCATCAGCATCAGTCCAGCAACGTCCACCAACTTTGGTTCACTGCCTACTTGCCCGAGGAGGGTGAAAAGAAAGGAAGAGGAGGTGGGAAGAGGTCCTGCCACCAAAATGATGGCTTGGTACGCTGCAGCCTTGGGTGAGGCTGTGATGGTTGCCTCTCGGCCTCGGGATCCAGTGCTTTCATGCCAACGCTTGTCCTGCACTAACAGCTCGGCTTACCGCAGCTCAGATTTGGTCTCCTAACCACCCCCTCTGGCCATTGCTGTGGTCGGTGGATCAGTGTCTGTGCTTTCCCAGCACATCCTTTAATAGCCTCCTTGCCAGCTGGGTACAGCTGAAGCTGCCCAGAGTGGAACCAGGGCAGCCTGTGCTGAAGGTACCTGCAGTGCCTGAGCCCCTCGTGCTTTGCAGCTCAGCGTGAGCTATTGATTCCTCTCCTGCCCCTACCCACACCGTACTCTTCAGCAATGACATCTGGCCCAGGGCTGCAATTAAGAGATCCAATGAGTTTCTTCTTCCACTTCCTCCTTCAAGGTGTAACTCCTGCGTTTTAATCGCAGTGAGGTTTAGATGTTAACTGCTGCTGAAATTCTGTGAAAGCAGAGCCTTTGCTGCCGAAATTAAATCAGAGGATGCACATTGCTGTGCCCCCACCACAGACGCAAACTGCAGTGAATCTCTTCTGTTGAAGAGCTTGCTGAGCAAGTGTAATTTAGATGCACAGCCAATTCCAGCTGGCTTTGAATGCTGTTTACAAAAGACTGGGCAAAATGAATCATTTGTGCAAAAGTTAATGGAAGCGAGCGGAGCAACGGGGAGGTGGGACTGCACACCATACCTTGACGAGCTGCTTTTCAGGAACGTGTGTGCCTCAGGTTTATTGCAAGCCTGAAAGTCTGTTTATGAAAGTACTCAGAAGGATCCATATGCACTAAAGCAGACCTTGGAGGAGAAGGAGGTCCGGAGATGAATAAAAGGGGTTGCCTTTCCTCCATAAGTTCCTGGCTACCTGCTCACTTGCAGGTGATCTTGGACAAGCTCCTCATGGGTGTGTGGCCCTGGGAACCCCATTCCACATCCTTATTGCTTCCTGTGGTCCTGCTCATCTTGCTCACTTGTGAAATGAGCCTTTAGTTCAACACCAGTTGAAAGGTAGGTCGGGCATCCAAAACTGTGTTCTCCGTGAAGGCCGTGTTTGGTGAGAGCAGCCTAGAGCCATACTCTCCACAGCAGATTTAGCCTGAACCTTCATCCCTTGATTCCTTTCTTCCATCATGAAGGGGTTTGGGTCTGGTTTCCCCTGCAGCTTTGCATCTCTAGCTGGCCTTCCTGCTGCGCTGGCAAGAAAGTGCCATGTCTCCATCTCTCTCACTTGGGCCATGGCCACCCAGCAGCACTGTGCTCCAGGTTTGGAGTTGTGGATTGCAGATACCCACTGTGCTAGAGGAAGGAGCTTGGGTGCTGTGCTAAGGAGCTCTTCTGAGAAAGGGAAACTTTTCCCCTCGCAGTCATTCCGTAAGACGCACTTAATTTGATCTGACCCTTTTAACCTTGATAAGAGCACAGCATTCCTTACATAGCTGCTGATCAGATAGCGTCACTGCAGGAGCAGTGCGGGCGGTGGGATGGCATGAAACCTGCCAGTTCTGCTCCAGTTCCCAGCTTTAAGTTTTATTTGCCAAATACATACGCACAGCGAGATCAAAACAGAAGTGTTGCCTGCCGGTGCTGTGTAATTCCTCTGCTGGAGCCCAGCCTAGCTGCTTCTATCTGATGGGACCACTCCCGACTGTTTGATTCCTGCTGGGCTTCTCCACCCTGCCCTGCAGAGCTCCAGATACAGACAGTACCCAGATCTTGAGAAAACTTTGTCTCAGTTAGCTCAGTGGCAGCCAAGTGCCTTTGGAGATGGCTGGGCTTTCTGTTCATGGCACAGACATAGTTGATGCTTGCAAAAAATTGACCGAAAGTAGGCACAGTCCATCCAGCCATGGCATGGTTGGCCTCTAAGCTGTGCCTGTTTGCCAGCTCCTGGGACTGATGAGGTTGATTTTTATCCTCCTTAGGAGGAAGGGTGTTCAGGAACCAGTGGGATTCCAGCAGGTGAGATTGGTCGTTATAACAGCGGCTTCATTGACTGCCTTCAGATTCTGGTTTCTGCCTGCTTACAGGGGATCCCTGGGCATCTGGAGGAGGAACCCCTTTGCTGCTTCTTTGCTGTGTTGGGTGTGGGTGAAACTCAGACTCCTGTTGTCCTCAGAGCCCGCGACAGCAGTGTGAGGTCTCCTGGCTTTGGCTTCCTGCAAGCCCTGGCTGCCACTTCCTATTCCCAAGTTTCCTTATCCCAGAGCAGAGTCCTGATCCCACTGCAGTGCTCGCAGCAGTAGCAGTGCCACTGGTCTGTTATGCTTTGAGGATTCATGTTGATATATAGAGTTTGTTTTCATCTTCCATTCAGAATTAGAGCAGCCTGATGCTCAGGTCAGTGTTGGAGCAAGTGGAAGCAAGATGTGCAGATGGAGACTGATGTTTTGGACTTCTAGCCTATTCTGTGTAGGTAGGACCATGCCCAAAGCATGGCACAGCCTTCCCCTCTGCTCAGCCTGTGCTGTGCAGTGTTGGCCAGGAGATGAGCAGTGGGGTTCCTGGCCCCCAAAGGGCAGCAGAGCTGTGCCACTGGGGCAACCCAAAGCCACAGTGATCTCTCAAAGTCCTGTTTGCTTCCCCCTAGGTTCTGGCAGAGCTGTGAGTACACAAAACCCCACTCAGCTCCTCCCCGTCCCCTTTGATTTCCCTGTGCATGGTTTTATGTGCAGAGGACATCCTGACCAGTAAATTCTAAACAAAGTGCAGGGCAACTGCATGAGCCTCATCCAGATCCTCTGGTATTACCATCTTGCTGCTTCTTTCCCAGCACGTCCCATTAGGTGGCAATGCAGCCTGTTCCTGCATGCGGCACCCGAGGATGAGGGCAGGGAGTGTGGGGCTTCAGGCTGGGGTCTGCAGGCTGCACTGGGACGGGCTGGTGGCACTGAGGCTCCCAAAGCATGGGAAAGGCACTGGAAATCTGTGCTGCCTTTCTCAGCACACCGCCCCAGGCCTGCAGGGGATGGTGGCACCTGCAGTGCCCTGGCCAGGCTGCTTGAGCTCTTGCTTAAGAATCGAGCAAGCAAAGAGCTTGTCTGGCCAAGTGCCGGCATGCCTGGCTGCGGTGGGGACTTCCCAGGCAGCATCACTCATGGACCAGACGGAGCATCGCCCCTGGAGGTGCCCTGTGCAGCTGTGGAGGAGATGCCTGGGTGTGGGGCAGGGGCTGAAAGGTGGGTCTGTGGTGCTCTGAACTGGAGCTGGAAGGCGGCCCTTGGGCTGTACCAGCTGAGCATCCTGTGTCTCCTATGTTCCACGGAAACGTTATCTGGAGATCAGAGCACTCCCAGGTCCGAATCTCCAACAGAGCGGCGTTTGGCAGCAGCGCGGCCAAAGAGAGTAAAGTCAGGTTAACGTGTGATGCTTCATTGCCGTGTAATTAACTTCAGCTGCTTTTGAGCTGAAGCAAATTACCCTCAAAGCCGGTTTGTGTACCAGGGAGAACTTTGAACTGCGGTCCCAGCCCTTTTGTAGTCAGGGAGGGAGCAGCTCCCGGCTGCGGCTGCAGCTCCGTGTGTGGCTGCAGATGAGATAACGCGGCCCCAACCGCCCCATTTGGGGTGCAGCTGCTTATTGGCCGCAGGGCCAACCCACTGCACACAAAGCAGGGGTTGCTCACCCCGACTGTCACTGACCCCGGGGCATGGGGAACCACTCTGCACCTCAGGGAGCTGCGTTCTTCTTGGCATTTTGTTGTGTTTGCATTTTCACCTCTCGCCTCCAATGGTCACGGCGCAGCCTGGCACCTCGTGTGCAGCCCCATAGCTCAAGGCTGGTCCACACCCTCTGCCTGTTCTAGATCCCCGTGCTGGGGATCTGCTCTGAGAGAGCAGGAGGCCTCCGGCTGGCTTGTCTGGGATGCCTCAGCCAGGGGCAGCCTAATTGACTGTGATAAATTACGAGATCCTAAAAACGAATGAAGATGGGAAACTCTTATGCCAAGGTCTCATTGCTGATAGGATGCAAAGCAGATGCGCCTGGAGCTGGCACCCAGAGGGGCAGGCAGTGGCTAAAGGAATGCAATCAGGAGAGGCAGAGAGGAAACCTCAGCTGAGCCATCAGCCCCGAATGTCCTCGTTGCAAGTACTTCGTCCCCTTGAGAGGAGCAACTGGGCAGGGCAGGGCTAAGCTGGGTGATGGTGAGCATCCCAGCGGGGCTCACAGCCTTTGGGTCGGCCACGTGGAGTAAGTTCACAAAGAGGTTCATCGTAAGGCAATCTAATGAGAAGCAGTATAGCCAAGTGCTTCCCATTCCGTGACGCACGTCCGAATCTTAATAGAAGCTGACAGCCTGACCCTGTTACCGAGTTCTGGCCAAATAAAATCATCCTGATAGTTCCCTGGAGAAAGCTGCCATGGCTTTAATGTCTTCTCAAAACATTTCTCTGAGTGCCTTAAAAAAACCCCTGCAGTTGGTCAGAGCTCAGAAAGCAGTGTCCCCCACTCTGGCACCTCACTCCTGCATGAAACCAGGATGGCTGGAGTTGTCCAAATGCACTCACTTGTGTTTCAGTAAATTAGCAGCTCGTTTTTTTTGCCGTAGCAGCTCATTGCTTTGAGAGGCAGCACTTCTCAGTTGGCCACATCTGTGCAGCCTACAGCACGCATTGGACCTTTGGCCTTTGGATGTTGGCATGGTTGGATGGAGCCGGGCACGCCAAGATCGCATCCTCAGAATGGGTGTGATGGTGGGGAGGTATTTACCCAGAAAACAAACAACCTTCAATCCCATCTCTGCTTGAAACTGCCACCATTTGGGTCCTGCGGTGTGAGGACCAGCAGCTCTCCCAGTGAGTCCCTTTGACACGGGAATGCAAAGCACCAGCGCTCAGAGCAGAAATTGGCAAGCACCTGCATGTGGTTTTTTTTTTTTTTTTTTCTTTTCTTAATAGCCTTTTATTTATTAAGCTACTTTGGGGTCTGATTCACTTGCTTTGCTCGATATTTATTAGTGCTTTACCTGCCTTGAACTGGGGAGCTGCAGGCACTTTGATAAATGGATTGCCTTTCCTGGAACGATGTCTACACATCAGCTAATGGGGATCTTCCAGTTCCCTGGTGTGCCTGCCAAGACACCATCCTGTAGATCAGTGGTGGCTGAAAGAACAACCTCAAGCCCAGCTTGCTCAGGCACAGACCTCCCCACCTGGGGTGGTTTGTGGTTGTGCTGCCATCTGAGCTCTTCATTTAACTCAGGGCTGTCCCATTTTGGAAGAGATGGGAGTCTGTCTGGAGCAGAGGAGGCACAGGGGAGACCTTATTGCTCTCTACAGCTCCCTGAAAGGAGGCTGTGGTGAGGTGGGGTCGGCTTCTGCTCCCTGGTAACAGTGACAGGATGAGAGAGAATGGCCTTAAGTTGTACCAGGAGAGGCTTGCGTTGGACGTTAGGAACAATTTCTTCCCAGAAAGAGCAGTGCTGCAGTGACACAGCTGCCCATGGAGTGCTGGGGTCACCATCCCTGGGGGTGTTCCATAACTGTGGCGATGTGGCACTGAGGGATGTGGGAGGTGGGGGGTGGGTTGGGATTGGAGCTGGGGATCTGAGAGGTTTTGTCCACCCGGAATGGTTCTGTGATGCTATGATTCTAGGAGGGACTGCCCTGAAGGATGGGAGAGCAGAATGTCCTTGTATCTGCTGTCATTGTGTGAATGGCCCCAGGATGGGGTCTGGGACCTCCGTGTCAGCGGCCTCACGGATGTGATCACAGAATCATAGAACTGCTCAGATTGGAAAAGACCTTGAAGTCCAACCTCTGGTTAGGTTAACCGGCCCTTCTGCAACGCCTCACCTCTGCGGGGCACGCTGCAGCGTCTGCAAAGACTCGGCTCTCTCCTCAGCGGGGAAATCAGCTGGGTCCCTTCCTTGCGCTGCATTTTCCCTCTTCCCCTCCGCACGGGTACCCCGATCCGGTGTCACAGCTCCGTATCCACCCCGACGCTCTGTGTCCATCATCTGCCGGCAGCGGGGCGGGCATCGGTGCGGGTGCTGCTCTGCGTCCTTCCCCCTTCCTGCAGCCTCTGCTGCGGGGTCTCTGCCACTAAAGCCATAGGTGAATCTCTTACAGCAGCAAAAAGTAAAGAAGCGTTTAGCAGCTCGTCAGCTAGCTAACAGCTCGGGACCTGGAGATGCAATGCGAGAGCACTCCTAATTAGCTGCTGCTTCGCTTGGGGGTGCGGAAGGGGAAATTTCCTTGGAAATGGCTGTTCCGCGGGAGAGGTGACGCTTCTGCACGGGGACGGAGCTGGACTTCACGTCCCCTGGGCTGGGGGCTGCAGTGGAATCACGGCGCTGCGCCGCAGTCACCCCGAGCTCTCCGCAACGTCGGGAAGACCGCAAAAATAAACCGAGGTTAAAAACAGTCCCACGTGCCCACTGCCCGCCGGGGGGAACGAGGGGAATGCTGAGGTGAAGCAAAGATCGGAGCACAGCCTTCTTTCTGGGGGTCTCCGCTCTGCTGCACCCCCGCAAGCAGCCGCCGGCCGGAGCAAGGCGCTGCGTCCTGCTGCACGCCGCCGAGTGCGGTACGTGCCGCTGCTCCGTCCTGATTGCAGGTGGAGTTACTGCTCGCCTGCAGAGGGCAAGGAGAAAAACTGCTGTTAGGCTGAGAAACGGGGAGGTCTGGAGCGGTTTCCCACAGAAAGATGCCCAGTCGGGATTAAAGATGTCACAGGGTAGGGACTCCACCTCAGCCCTCGCTAATTCATAACATATGTAAATGCACCTCTCCCCTCTTCTTCCATCTTTTTGCATTTCTCCCAGCTGCTGTAACCTCCCTTTCTGCCCAGCTGAGCTGCCTATGCTTGAGCAACTCTCTTGGCCAGACCTAACATTCTGAACGCAAAAGGAAGCAGAAGAATTCATCCTCAATTGCAGCAATGGGAAAAGAAGGCCTTAATGGCACTGGAATGGAAGCACAGCCCCACCTAGTTTTGCACAGGCCGTGGGAGCTGGCAGCTGGGGTTGGAGCACGGCCGGTGGCTTCTGCCTCTAAATGCCATGAAGTGTAAGCAAACGATGTGTTAAAAGTATAGAAAGCAAAGAATGATAGAATCACAGAATAACCTGTGTTGGAACGGATCATCAGGTTCAGCTCCTGGCCCCACACAGCACCACCAAACCCAAACCCTGTGTCTGAGAGCTGCTTGAGCTCTGGCAGCTCAGGGCCACGCTCACTGCCCTGGAGAGCCTGTTCCAGACCCCCCTGGTGAAGAACCTTCCCCGACACCCAGCTGACCCTCCCCTGACACAGCTCCATGACATGCTAGCAGTGGGCTGAGGGCAGCATCGTGGTGGTGCGGGTGGTCCCTCAAGCTGCATGCCTAATGGGAGGCATGGGGGTCTCAGTACAGCCCACCACTGTACCCTTCCCTCTAAGGACTAGGAACAGGGAGCTGCTCAGGACTGCCCACAGTCGCTGGAGCTGACAAACAGCAGAAGCTACGTGCTATCGAGCTATTGAAGTTCATCCTGCACTTTGTTGCTGCGGAGACAGGGGCAGCAGTGGGAAGACCGAGAGATGGGATCATTTATAAGAAATCAGTTTATTAAACGCCTCGTCTCATCCTCCCAGATCCTCTTAATTTCCTGTGTTCCGACAGAAAGGAAAGCATGCCAGGGAGAACAAGCTAACAGGGCACAAGGAACCCTTTCCACGGGTTGAGCAGGTCAGAGCAGAGTGCTTTCCTAATGGTAGCCAGACTATTTAATATGTGAAATCCAAAATGGGCTGTGATTAGGTCTGGTCCTTTTGGATGCCACAGCCTGCAGCACCTCGTCCCATTACAGGCCATACTCAGCTGGCCTGTGCTGCACTTTGTGGACCCCTTCAGTGAAGGCAGCCTGCAGCATCCCTCCTCATCTCTCTGTGTGCCTTTCGACCACACGTGGGAACTGCAGCCAAAACGTGGGCTCTGAAGAGCTGCATTACCACACAACTGAGCAGGTCGGGCTGTCTGCACCTCAAGTGTCTCACCTGGGTTGCATTACTTGTCTGAGTCACTTTACTCAGCGGATTTAGGAAGAGAAGAAGCTGGAAGAACTGATTTCTCTGCCACGATGGAGGCTGGGCAACTGGGGGGGTTAGCCAGGATGAACCATTGGGGTCTGGGCAGAAAAAAATCAGTGCCCATGACAGAGAAAGGGAAAGATGTGTCTTCAGGTCTGCTCTGCACGCACAAAGAGAAAGGCTCAGAGCCCAAGACCCCACGTAGGTAGCTGCATCTGTGCTGTACGGTCACTCTTCATCCATTCCCCTGTGTCTCTGAGTCTGAAGACATCTGCTCTGGCCTTTATGTCTGGCCCACAAGAAACATTAGAGTACAAATGGTGGTAACTGCTTCATTTCCAGCTCTGCCTTCCACTCCAACCCCCCGATCTGCCAAAAGAGCACAGGACAGGTGATGATTTCTAGAACAGATTCAATAGGAGCTTTTGATGATTACAGGAACATTGTAATGAGACCAGAGACAGCCTGGGCTTCCCTCCGTTTCTCTCTTTTTAATTTTTTTTCTTTTTTTCCTAAAATAAATGTCAGCCTCCTAGCTGGCAATAGCCTGAAGAAAACAGAGAAGGAACATGACTCACTCACATTATCCAGGCTCCTCATGCATGACACACAGAAATGAAGAGAGGCTGAAGTCATGGTTGCCCTTGGCATGATCCACCTGTCTGAAACCTAATGTGAGTTTATTGAACCTTAGTGGAGACCGAATCCAATTTTTTCTCTTCAAATCTGTTCTTTACAGGCTTTGCATTTTAGGACCTCGGTAAAAACAATCTTTTAAACTGAAACAGAAGAAAATTGGTCATTACAGCACATTTCTTTCCAGGCTGGCACGTGTTGGAAATGTTCTTAATTAATAGCACAACGGGAATTAAAACGAAAGGGAAATGTTAGAGCAAGATCGTGGACAGATGTAGAGGAGGAGCCCATGAAGGAAGATGTCCACGGAGTCTCTCCCACCACACAGCCTCCAAACTGTTCCCAGGGGAGGGCTGTGGAACCAAGCCCTGGCTCCATCAGCCCCCTGCTGATCCAAGCTGTGACGGGATGGGACAGTTGGGTGGTGCTAATGTGTGAGCGTGGGACGAGGAAAGGACAGGAGCAGACAGCCTGGATTTAAATGGGGAAGCGGTGCGGTTCTCCTGGTGCATCTGCCAGGCTTGCCCGCCTAATGAAAGGCACGTCTTGGTTTCTGGCTGAAAATATCTCAACTGGGTGAAACGGGATTTTGCAGAAGGAGGAAAGGCAAACAGCATAGATTCATAGAACCATGGAATGGCTTGGGATGGAAGGAACCTCGAAGATCATCAATTTCCAGCCCCTTGCCATGGCAGGGCTGCCAACCACTAGACCAGGCTGCCCAGGGCCCCATCCAACCTGGCCTTAAACACCTCCAGAGATGGGGCACCCACAGCCTCTCTGGGCCATGTATTCCAGCACCTCACCGCTCTCAGTGAACAACTTCCCCCTGACATCTAATCTAAATCTCCCCTCCTTTAGTTTAATGCCATTCTCCTTTGTCAAGACCATCTACCAGGACTCCCTGGTGTTTGAGGGCTGGAAATGCCTCTGCTCAGTCCTACACGGACAAATGAAGGAGGAGAAATGGGGAAAAGAGCCCTTTGACACCTTCTCGTTCCTGGGTTTTTATTAGCATAAACTTTCCTCTCAATGCAAAGTGCTGGTTTTTTTTTTTAATGTGTCGTCTTTGTTTTGTTTGCTTGGAGAGAGCATTGGCACACACTCCAGGAAATTAGCTCTTAACTAAAAGCATTTATGTAATTGGGGAGGGAGGGGGAGGTGTGTGTGCGCTGACTTTGGGGAAGTTCAGTCTACAAAAACAAACCTCACTAACTACACTTGGTTCTGATTAAGGGAGATAAATCTGTCAGTGAGAGGCTAAATTTACTGAGAGTGTAACCTCCCCCCCGTGCCCCACCAGTGATGGTCAGGCTGCATTTATTTCTATTGGGCAAGCTCCAGAAAGCGCTGCGAGGTGAAAAACAATCCCCAGAAATGTGAAAAATGTGAGATGAAGTGGCGGTGGCAGAAGGGAGAGTAGGGGGAGAGAAGATGGAGTGGCCAATAGCAACGTGACGGGTACAATTTCAGCTCCTTTGCTGCTTGCAGGGCTGAAGTAAGGAAGCACAGGATGCAGATGCGTGTGTGGAAAATGCAGCAAGGGGAATCCCTGCTCCCCGGCCCCCTTTGAGGATTGCTGCAGGCATCATCTTGCTGATGGCAGAGCTGACGGAGCCATGACAAGGCTAAAATGCAAAGGGGTGCACGCCACCGGGGCCATCCTCACCACAGGCTGTAGAGGCACCTGCCATCAGGTCAAAGCTGGCCTTGGCCAAGACTAGATTCTCTCGTGGCTGGGCTTGAACGGCACACTGGGACAAGGAGAAGGGACTCATAATGCAGTGGCTGCATGAGGCTGAACAGAGGAAGGGAGGAGCTCTAGAGGGACCAAATAAGCAGACCTGAAGACACAAGGCGGGTCTTACTGTTGGCCAAGCAACAGGTCCCTGGTTATACCAAGTGAGGAGTCAGGAGAGCTTTCACTTTTATTCAGTGAAAGCCATGACAGCTGGCTGAGAAAGATGCATTCAGTACTGCCTGCCTTCATCACCTGCATTATCTTCCAGGGACACAAAACTCTCGTCACATGCCACTGGCCAGAGCAAGCCTGTTTTGGATGTACGAGCCTACCTGCTGTCACCAGATGGTCTTAGCCGTGTGTGGCTTGAGACACATGCCAAGCATGCCTGATGTACTGCTGAAGTGGCTGTTCCTTTTCATTTTCTTGATGGTTCACTCTCTTTAAAGCTTTATTTGCATCCTGTAAGGAAGTGCTTTTGGTCAGACTTGGTGTCTCCTCCTGCAGTCAAAGTGAAGGATGTGTTTGGCCCTGCCAGGGAAGTGGTTTGTGCGGAGAAGTTCCCATCTGCCACAGAAACAGTGAACCACAGCATGGCAAAGGCACTTCACCCCTGTGCTAATGTGCACCATGCTCACGTGTAATGCCCGCTCACAGGGAGGGAAGGCTACTGTACTCACATTTCCATGGGTTCACAAAGGTGTCCGTCTGTCTGTGCTACTATGGCAGTCATTCCTTTGGTAAACTCCCCAAGATATATGCTGGTTACCGCATGGATGAAAGTACACAAAGGCCGAGTTTCCTAACAGGCCAGTGTGAAACAAAGAGGAATCCACTGCACATTTTCCCCATCTGTTTTAGGGGCCATCACCCTGCCCTCTTTAGGAGGGACAGAGGGACAGACCTGAAAGGAGGCTGTAGTGAAGTGAAGGGAATTGGCCTCTGCTCCCAGTTAACGGTTATAGGATGAGAACTGATGGTCCTAAGTTGTACCAGGGGAGGTTCAGGTTGGACGTAAGGAAAAATTTGTTCTCAGGAAGAGTGATGAAGTATTGGCACAGGCTGCCCATGGGAGTGGGGCTGTCACTGTCCCCAGAGCTGTTCAAGAACCGTGGGGATGTGGCAGTGAGGGATGTGGCTAGTAGGTACGATGGGTTGGATTGACAGTTGGACTAGATGATCCTAGAGGTCTGTTCCAACCTCAGTGATTCTAGGACACCATCATTGATAGCCCATGGTCTCCAATCTGCTGTCTTTGGACACTGGGAAAGATATGCATCTCTCATCACGCAATCTTTCCCTGGCATGCAAGAGGCACTTGTGTGGTTGAAATTTGCCTAATTATGCAAATCTGTCATTTTTTATTGATTAATTGATGAGTCACTGTGCACCACAAGCCAACCTACTTGGCTCATTTTTCTTAGCTCTCTATAGCAATGTTTTCTTGTGGAAGAAGTTCTGGGAGAGAAGAAAAAACTTGCTCAAATAGTCGTAGGCAAATTGAGACTCCTTACATTTGAGCTTGCTGCCTGGTCTCTTCTTAGAGAAGAGAAAGCCTTACTGACACCAAGAGGAAGGCTTGGTTTTCAAAGAGCCCATCACAACTTGCTGAACCACTACAGTGTTTGGCAGAGTTTGATGACAATATGGTGGATCTGTGGATCCCTCAGGCATCCAAAAAGCCACCTTGTTGTAGATGAAACATGAGAAGCCCAAAGGACACGTTAGAAAAAAAAAAAACAAACAATGAACAGACCAAACAACACATTGGGGCCAGATGCTTGGTGAGCGTAAAGTGATGCAGTGCCGTTGGATTTGCTGAAGCTGGGTGGACTTGTGCCAGGTGAGGATTCTGCTCTGCCATCAGCTGCTGGAGCACTCCAGTGCTGTTGCGTTCCAGTAGCTTTGGCTCTTTTTGATGGACTATGCAATCTATACCACAAGGACGTTTTTTTTTTAACACGCTTTGCTCTGCCAAAATAAACCCTCCCTGAGATACAGACAAAAAAGGCATTAATAATATTGGCATGTACTCTGGCTGCTGCATTTCCTCTGACTATCCCTAGCTGGACCTTGATAAGCTTGATTTCTTTGTCACTTTACCTCCTCCTTAATGAGACTTCCACTGAAATGAGCCGGGCTGGGATCCCGACTGCAAGAAATCAGAGCAGCTCTGTTAATTGATGTCCTTGGAGCAGTTAGCCCAGGGAGAGCCACTCCTGTCCATGGCAGGAGGCAGACAGCAGGCAAGTCTGGACCTTGCCACAAAACGAAGGCACCCTTGAGCTCAGGCATTTATGTGGCACAGGCTGTTTTGCCTTGGTGCACCCTGTCCCTGCGAGGCACTTCAAGTGCAAGGAAGAGGAAATATTCGCCCCAAGGGACGAGGCTTGTGACCTTCTTACACGACACCACCGCTCAAGGACCAAAATCCTTCCTTGGGCTCAAGCCAGAGACAAGGGTGGTTGGTTCGTGTCTGATGCTCCCCCGTGCCCTAGGAAGGGGTGTGTGTCTGACTTCAAGGATTGCCATTAATCAGTGCTAAGTGTGCAATAATACACCTATCACCCGCTTCCCTCTTAAATTTTCCCCTTCACAGTTTCACCTCTTTTCGTGTCCTCTGTCAGACTCTGGAAGCACGTAACCTGGGCAGCTTTCCTGTCAGTCCTCAAGTAAACTTGGTTGGTTGTTTTAAGTTTTTGTTTCTCACACCAAAAGGCCTCTGCTCAGGTGATGTGGTTTTACTGCTGAAGGTTTTAAAACGGGTTTGGGACAGATGAAGTAAATACAATGATCCAGGAAATGTCTTGCATGCATTCTGACTCTTCTCTTTCCAGATGTGGCACTGGTTACAGGAAGACATGCGAGGACATTCCTAGCCTCCATTTGAGAGGAATCTCCCATTTGGTTTCTATTTGTTTCCTTGCTAACACACAAGAAATGCTTGGATCTGTGCTGCTGTGGGGAGAGGGGTAGCAGGTGGTGCATCTTTCCTGCAGTTGTATTTGCAGGGCTCAGCAGAGCATCTCAGTGGAGCTCAGAGAAGTTCCTTCCCCGTGCAAATCGTTTCTGCAGCATGATGATGGTCAGAGGCAGTTTGAAAAGAGGTCACAGGGACCAGGCTACGGTTAGAGTTCAGAGGAGCTTGCCATATATTTGGGGAGGAAGGCCTCATTTAGAAATGTGACAAGAAGGATATCCTGCCCCTGCCATGCCTTTTTGCAGAGCAATCTAATCTGAGTGTTGGGTCTCAGTTTAGCAGCATGAGTTTGAAAAGCAGCAGGGAGTGGCAGCAGGGCTGGCTGTGAAGGGACCTGCATGAACATCCTTGGGGCGGCCCACTGAGGCAGGAAGGGCAGCCAGGACCTCAGCATTCCAGCTGAGATACGGGATACAAGCCTGTTCTCTTCTGATCCCATGTATTCTGGGAAGAGACCTAGGTGGAGGCCATCTATGTGGACTTCCTGATCCCCCCAGCCTCTCTGGCAACAGCAGCTGCATCAGCATGCGTGAAAATGATTTACAGCCCGGCCTTTATGCTCACATCTTCTCTAGGTGAGGTGAAGCAATGCAAGTGGGGATGCAGTTATTCCTTCCACCATGCAGAATAACTGTTTGCACTGAAAGGTCCTTGATTAATCGCAGGGAATATTACAGAGCTTTTCTTTAGCAAGGGAGTGGAAAGAAGGACCTGTGTGGGCTGCTGCCAAGGCTTCCAGCAGGGTGAAGCCATGCTGCTGTACCTGGGGAGGGGAGCAGAGCAGCCTCACAGCCCCTCACCAGAGCTGCTACCGCTGCTATTAAAAAATTAACTATGAGGTTTAAAAAAAAAATAATAGCAGCCAACCCCCGCATGCACATTTATTGTAATTATCCAACAATTTTGTAATGGATGAAAAGCATAGAAGGGCTTGGGAGCAGTTAAAAGTTATACACAAGTCTTCTGAAGATGTAAGAATGATTTTTACTAGAACTGGAGAGTTTCGTGTATAATTACTGCTCTTTGCTACAAGGGCTCCTGCTGCAGAGGGGATTCCCAGAGCAGCACAACAGCAGGTTGTGCCTGATGCTCTCTTATCTCTGCTCCCCACCACTTGCATGAGGCTGAATGTGGGCCCTGCTGCTTGGTGCTTTGGCTGAGTCAATGCCTCGGGCTAAACAGTACAACCTCCCACCTACTGTCCTTTGGTTTTCCTTTCTCAGGTCTGGTGGGACAGTGTCTGTCACAAAAGTGGACATCTTCATTGATGAAAAAGCTAGCTGGGCTCTTGAAGGAGTCAGCCTATGGGAAATCTTACTTGCTGCCCTGTTTGTGTAGTGGGTGTACAGCTCTAAACCATGGCCTCCAGCTGCCTGGTTCTTTTGGCCTGCTTCTAGTTTGGGGCAGCCTTTAGGCAGAAATGAAACTAGGAATATGTAGGGGTGGAAGGCAAGGAAAGCCTTCTGAAGAGGTTCAGGTCAGGGAATATTTAAGAAAACTGCACATTTGCAAGACCGTGGGGCCTGATGGCAGACACCCACAAGTATCGAGGTAGCTGGAAGATGCCACAGATGTCACTGTGAGATCGCCCTCCATTTTTAATTAATTATAGCAAATGCTAGGAGAGCTTGAAGGCTGGAGGAAAGCAAATGTCCCTCCTATCTTCAGGAAAGGCAAGAAGGAAAACCCAGAGAACTACAGGCTGGTCAGCTTTATCCCCATCTCTTGGGAGATGATGGAACAGCTTATCTTGGAAAACACTTCCAGGCATGTAAAGGAGAAGAAAATCACCAGGAGTAGTCAGTATGGCTCCAGTGAACAGAAGTCATGCCTGATGATAATCTTCCACAGTAAAATGGCCAACCTGATGGAGGAGGAGAAAGCAGTGCATATTCTCTTCCTGGTCCTCACTGAGGCCTTTGACACTATCCTCCATAGATCCTCATAGAGAAGTTGTTGATGAATGGGCTGGATGGATAGACAGTGAGGTTTTAGACAGGGTCAAAAACTGTATGAATGGCTGGGTCCCGAGTGTAGTGTTCAGTGGTGCAAAGCCTGCTAGGGGGCCAATAATGAGTGAAATGCCCTAAGGGTTAATACTGGGTGCAGTAACATCTTCATTGATGATCTGGAGAATGGAGTAGAGTGCACTCTCCTGAAGTTTGCTTAATACACCCACCTGGGAGGAGTGGCTGAAAAGCCAGACGGCCACCCACAGGCACCTGAACAGGATGGAGGTGTGTGCTGACAGAACATTATGAAGTTCAAGAAGGAGAAAAGCAGAGTCCTGTACCTGGGGAGGAGCAACCCCAGCACCAGGAATGGTGGGAGCACCCAGATATGAAGTGGGTTTGCAGAAAAGGGCCTGGTGGACACCACGTTGAACATGGCCCAAGTGTCCTGCGCTGCATTAGGCACAACATAATCAGCAGGTAGAGGGAGGGGATCTTTCCTCCTTACTCAGCACTGATGAAACCACATCTGCAGTGCTGCTCGAGCAGGAGTTAGACTAGATGACCCCAGAAGTCCCTCCAACCTAAACAATTCATTGATTCCCATTTCTGTGAAGAAAGCCTCATGGGGTCTGCTGAACACTGCAGGATGCCATGCTGCTGGGCAGTGAGAATGTTACGTGTACCTCCTTGATTGTGGACAGAAATGTTTACCTTACTAAGGAATCTCTGGGCTTGGAGGCTTGGCATTCAAGGGATGTAAGAGCAGATGGTTCCATTTCATCTCATTCCCACCAAGCTGTTGCTGAGTTGCTGCACTGTAACTCCCTCTGAGCGGAGGGCTGCTGGGAGCACAGCTGTGGTTCAGCTCTCCCACCACCTTGGCTCGCTGGCACATTTCCCTGATAAATGAGCTGATACGTTGAGGAGCAGAATAGGGAAGAGAAACTATTGCCCAGAGAGCACACAACAGCTGTGATCTTAATGTGGGCCCCCTCAAGGCTCAAGCACTCTCTCTCTCCATTGGGGAGAAGGTCTCACTTGGTAGGGGTCTGCAGCTTGCTCCTCTAGACCTCAAATCCTCCAGTGTGCTGGAAGAGAGGGTGCTCTCCTGCCGTTTGGCTCCATGGTCGGCGATGGGTCTCAGCCCTCTTTTGTCAGGATGGCCAACAGTCTTGGTTTGGGCTGCTTTGGTTTCACTGCCATCTGAACAGCTTTGCCCCTGGCCAAAGGGTGTCAGGGACAGCTTGTGCCCCCAGGCCAAATTTATTGACCCCACCAGCAGAAGGCAGCTGCTGAGAATAACAGGCAGGTAATTTTCCATGTCCATCTTGGACTGCATATGGATAAAATTATGGAAAAGGGAAGACTGGAAAAGAAACAGGCTGTTTCTGCAGGAACAAATGATTGTATTGAAAGAGAAGGGGAGGGAGGAGAAACTCGGTGCTTTTCCCAGCTCCCTTGCAGACTGAGTGCAATGTCCAGTGCCCCAGCTACCAAATGGTCTCAATTTGCTCCTGCGTCAAATGGAGTTGGTTCTCACTTGGCTGGGGTCTTGGCAGGGCCGTGAGGATGCGTTTCATAACAGCAGCTCTTGTCAAGAACAACAACAACAACAGCATCAAAAACCTGTTGAAACTGTGCTATGCTCAGAACAGAAAACACATGCAGGGAGGAAAAACTCCCTCAATGAACAAATCGATGTAATTAGCCCTGACAAGCTCAGCAAACCAGAGGCAGCCAAGTGGTAGAAGAGGAGAGGAGAAATAAACCAATATCACTTTGTAGGCACTTATAAATGGGTCATTAGCTGACTTTGAACAGAATGTTCCTTGGTGGGGAAGTAAGGGGACAGGCCTGGCTGTAGGAAATATTGCAGAAAGCCTGGCAGGGCTTCCTGCGAAACAAGCCTTCTCAAGATGCTGGAGGAAGGTCTTGTTCTGCTTTTCCCCCATTATAAGGAGAGCTCCTGGGATTTCTGCCTTCGTGACTCCAAATAAGAGAACTGCCAGTCAGCAGGACCTGCTCCTGCCCCGCTGCCTCTGCCACCCATACCTGTTCTCCCCTCGAATGGACAAGGTGGCATGGAAGAACCCTTGGGATTTTTAGATGAAATGGTCAAAGTTCAGTTCCTGCTGCTTCTGAGCTCTGCAGGGAGGCTGGAATTACTCTTCCACTTCGTAACACAAGCGCTGTAAGGAAGGTGGCACTGCTGAATTTTGCCTTTCCTTGTCTTGAACATCTCCAAGCCTCCCTTGATAAAAGGGACAGCGTGTTCAGAAGCGGCTTTAAAAAAGGGAACGAACTGAAGAGATAGGCTTGATTGCTGCGGAGACCATCAGCCTGTCTGATAAGAGACTATCCTGTGTGGCCATATCAAGGCCATAAATCTGAAGCTCAGCACCCCGGGAGCAGAGACAAACCGTAGACTGTTGAATGTATGGGCTACTTCCAGCATCAGCATTTGGAGGGATGTTCAGGCCTGGAAGTTTCCATTGTGTACTGCTGTTTAATAGCCATTGTTAGGTCTATTGTCACAAAGTGGATTTAATTCTTCTCGAGCTTGCTTATAGTCTTGGTCCCAGTCCTGCAGCAATGAGTTCTGCTGTTTTCCTGTGTGCTGGACTAAAAAAGATGTTTCCTTTTGTGGTGCTGAACCCTCTGACTCACACTATTACTGTATGTCCCTCAGGCCTTGGGCTGTATGGGATAATGGCCGACTGTTCCCTCTCCATTTGGATGATGGACAATACTTCTGGCCATCCTTCACCATTCTTTTCCTAGAATATCCCTTTTGACTGAATGTAGAAATCTGGATGTAGGCATCTCATTGAGTAATAAAATCACACACAGATGTCTTGTGCTGTTTTGTGCTCAGTTCTGCCCTCAATCAGTTTGCTTTTTGGATCTATTAGGAGCCTGGTGTCTTCAGATGACATCCATGGTCCAAAATCATCCACATGTGGCAGAAGCCTGCCTGTGTTGATGCGTGTTTTTGATGCTTTTTCCTTGGGTGCACTACTTTGCATATGTTGCTATTGATTTCACCTGTTATTTTCCCTGGGCTCTGCATCACACGGCACTTTTGTACCCCTTCCTAGCTGTTTTTGGGTGTGACTGTCCTGCATATTTTCTCTCTTTGTCCCCTTTTTGCTCACACTTTCTTCAGACTGCTCTGAAGCAGTATTTGGTTGATGACCCCTATCCGTTGCAAAGACTGCTTATTTTTTCACACTTTGTTTTCCATCCTCTCTTCCATCTTGTGAAGACCTTATTTTAGTTACTTTAATAGTCCTTGAGGGATCTTGTAGGGAATTATTTTGAAAACACAGTGCAATGCTCTTTCCCGTGGGTTCCGATCTGTTCTCTTGCAGTTCCAACTATCTGGATTGCCACGAGGTAGATGTAGCTCCCATCTTGTCTCTTGAAGACAAGTCTCCTGACTTTGCATTTTGCCCCCTAGAGCAGCACTTCCAGTTCCATGCTTGTGCTCTGTCAGAGCTCTAAGGTGATGCAGCCTGGTCCTTGTCCTGCAGAAAGGCTGAAACAGCTGGATTCAGAGCATCACTGCCTCATGCTCGTGCTCTTCCTGCTAATGCATTTTTAATTGACTCAGAATACCCGACGTCACACTCTGCAGCACTGTCAACAGCCTGTTTCTAAACAGCTGGCTACATCCCTCGTGCTGAGGGAACCCACAGAATGGGAGGAGGGGAGACCTCCCCTTTGTCATTGTGCAGGAATGCTGATGGGTAGTTGGATTCTTATTATAAATCTTAAATGCTTCCATTTGCCTATTACAAGAAACAGATTAGTTGCAGATACCAAGCGTGCATTACTTGCTCCAACAGTGAGGAGTGTATCAACCCAGTGTATGCAGAGAGATGCAGCATGCTGGGCTGGAAGAGAATCTCTGGCTATCTGCAGTCTTTGAAGCCTTCCTTTTCCCACTTTTCCATCCTTGATGGTCAGAAATCTGGTTTTAAGCATGGTAATTTACTCCTGCTCGGATCTTTCCCCATTTCTGTTTTTGCTATGTGGTGTGTTCTGTTAGGAACTAGACTGGGCTACTTATTCCTCTTGGCTCTGTCTCTTGATGAAGACAAGATTTGAAGATGGTGCTTCACAGGCTTCTTCAGATCTTAAAACCAATTAGAGAAAACGTTCTTTCCTTATTTCTCATAAGCCATCTCAGAGTCCGAGGGAGCAGAAAACAAGCCTTTGCACTTGCAGTAATTTATATCTAGAGATGCCTTATTTTCCAAAGCCAGCTTCTAGAAAAATGGAACCCTCAGAGCCCTCCTGAGTGCAGGACAAATCTTTTAATTCCTCTTTCCATTTTCAGGAGGGATGGGAGCGATGAGCTGGATGCCAACAGCCGCTCTCCACTTCCTTTACCACATCCAGGAGCTGTGCTGCTCATCCATGAGCACCATGGATTGACACAGTAGGTATAAAACGTCACATCTGTCTGATCAAGACCCACCTCTTGCTCCCATTCCCAGCCCGGTTCCTCAGCCTTCGGAGTGGGTTGCTGCATTACTTACTGACTGCTTTTCCCCTCCCCATGCACCAACAGGCAGCACATCCTGAAAATAATGGAAATGAAATATGAACGTTGCTGCAGCCGGGGCTCCTCTGTCAGGCAGGGAGTTGCTAGAGCTCTGCGTAGCCCAGCAGTGTGACCACGAGCCCTCGTGTGTCTCTGGTCTGCACTTCCCAGTTGTCTCAGAAGCACAGCGCTTTTGTCAGATTGTTTATTAGCCCCTCCATCTGGAACAGAAGCCGTTTCCCCTGGAGAACAAGGCAGCAAGGGTTGTGCTTGCAGTGCAGGATGAGCACGCAGAAGGCCGTGTCCCCTCCTGCCCTCCCAGTGATGCTCTGCCGTGCTTCTGGGATGGCAGCTCTGCGGCCTGGGTTTATGCTCCTTCAGGCAAAAGTTGAGTCATGAATAGTCATGACAGGCCTGGCTCAAATGATAGGTGGCTGGGTTTATTGAAAATAAACAACGCACACTGCACAGACATATTTATAGTCACGAACTGCTGCTTTTAAGTGAACCCTTTTTCTCTTGGTTTTCCTTCCCTGGTTCTTCTTTTCGCCTTCTCTGGAGGCTTCTACCATCTGCAAACAGGTCCCAGCCTGTTGTTTTCATCATCTGTCCTGAGCAGTGGTACAGTCCCTGATTTCTGCTTATTTCCCCACCTTGTTGTGGCGCACTGAATGAGTCTGCTTGTTCCTGTGGTGCTGGTGAAATGCTGGACTGCCTACCCACTTCTCTCAGGGCTCATGAACACCAGACCCTGCTTCAGTTTATGATGGCTTCACAAATCCGCTGCGCAGCTTCTTGATTCTTCCTTTTTTGACCCAACCTTTTTCCTCATCTGGAGCAGAACGTTTGCACAAGGTTTGCACGCCACACTCTCGTTGCTTCACGTATTGACTGCACCTTGCTCTGAAGAGCACAGGGAAACGTTCCACTTAAAACACAGTGGCGATGCTTGGCACCAACTAAAAGCCTGTCCATTCTGATCCAAGGATTAGTCTCTTGATATTTTGCTCTAGCAGGGGAGATTTCCATAATGCTATCCAGCTGAGCCTGCTCATACCGAGACATTGGCACATAGTTCTTTTGGCTATGAACTTCCAGGAATTTGTAGGTGGAAATGTGACTCGTTTGCATTATCAGAGCCTGGTGATGACGGTGGTGAATGCAGAGTATTCTGCTCAAGCTGTGCACCGATAGCACAAGAACCTCAAGTTTAATAACAGCTTTTGAGTCAACTGGGGAACAGCTATTGTTCCCAGGGCTGTTTCACACACATATTACTTCAAGGCTTTCCTCTCCTTTCAGCTCAAGTACTTGGGGATGGAGGAATGAGGGAAGCAAGCTGCCAGTGCCTAATGCACATTTCTTGGAGCAAAAGTATCGGTTTATTTTGTTTTAAACCACCTATTTTGAATGTGGAGCAGCTGTGGATTTTGTGATGACTTTTTCTTTTCTGGAAACACGGGGTCATCATCCCATCATTTCATGGCGTACTTGATATAGACAAACAAAATCTAATTTCAAGGTAGTTAAGACACAGCCTTTTTTATTTCATTTCTGATCTATTACAATCTATTAACTAAGAAAAGTGACAAGAAAGAATCTAGGGTCTCTTCTGGGCTCCCTTTTATTTTTCCCTTCTGAGTCTGAAATTAAGACAGGCCAGAGTCTCGTGCACCAGATCCATAAAGGGATGGAAGTATTCAAGTCCAAGCTCTAAAGATAGCATCCTGCCCTAGCTCCAGAGACATCCAAATCTCACAGCGCCTTACGTGTTGTGCAACAAAGCTCTTAGTTACACTTCAGTGTGCTGATCTGTGCGATCCTATGCATCCCTGAGGAACCTGGCCAAAGAGGAGCTTTCAGAGCACACATCCCAATTATGGTCTCAACAGAGAGATGGTTGAAACGAGAATCTTTGGCTGGTGCCCAAAGGTAACGCTGCTCTCTTGGATGCTGCAGACTCGGTTTTGAATCCAGCTGCTCTTGGATGGATTTAGACCCATTATTCTCTGCTGAGTACCTTCCATACCCTCTGCAAAGGAGAGCTGTTTCAGCAAGCTCAAGTTCCAGACTGGACCACAAAATGCCTAAAAATGCAGTGATGAAAACTCCTTGAGACAACAGAGGCTTCTGGATTTGGCTTTCTGAACCTCTAATGGTGGTCAGTCACATGAGTTACCAAAATTTAGGGACCAGATTTGGGCACCTTGCTCTCCTGGTGTTCAGTGAAGGTCTCCCAGACCTTGGTGTTATGAAACCTGTCTGCCACTCTGCCCCTTCAGAGCATATGGTCGTGTTGGGACATGGGTTAGCAGGCATGGTGGTGATGGGTTGACAGTTGGACTAGATGATTTTAGGGGTCTTTTTCAACTGCAATGATTCTATAATTCTGTAATTCATGTGTGTTTTATCAGTCTTTAAGGTCAATTAGAAAGTAGAATTCAAGGGGTAAAGTAAGCAAGGCCTACTTTGGAGGATGGCTGGTTTGGCTGAAGGCATTTGTCAAGCAGGAGGTAATATAACTGCTTGGGATGGATGGCAGGGAGTCTATTTTAAAAGCACATCATTTGTGAAGTGGTTGCTAGTACCCTCTGGGGCTGAAGATGACCTGGTAATTCATTTATATGAATTATTTCAGTTAGGCCTGTAGAAAATAGATGATGTCTCATGCTGACTTCTGGAGGTCTCCACACTGAACAAACTGCCTCAGCTGCTCCCCATAAGACTCATGCTCCAGACCCCTCGCAGTTTTGTTGCCTTTCTCTGGACACGATCCCGGGTCTTGATGTCTTTCTCATGAGGGGCCGGACACTGAACACAGCATTCAAGCTCTGCTGCGTGCGCCCAGCTGCTCTGAAGTTTGGGAATGCTGGCCTCTAGCTTCTGACCTCCCACACAACTCCAGTTCCAAGAAACAATGCCCTAAATCTGCTTGCAATGACAGCTCGCTGATTCCTACAGCATGGCTTGTTAGAAGATCTGAATCTACTAATAGGAATTGGCCTGATAAAAGTGACTTTTTTTACCTCCCCACTTAGCAGCTATATGCAGCCCGGGGAATCTAGAAATTAAATTGGCTTTTTGTCAAGCCTCTTCCGTGCAACAGAAATGGGACCCCTGCAGTGCAGTGCAGTGTTTCCAATTATATTTGGGGGCACGTTGCTGATTTTTGGCAGACAGAGAGGAACGGGCCAGGCAAATGGCAGGTGGCAGGCTGTTCTCATATTTTACCAGGAGCTTGGGGGATGGGAGAGGGGAGAAGGAGAGGAGCTCACTGCCAAGAAATGCGACCTTGCGCTGGTGCAAGCAGAATGGCGTTGGCACGTGCCTGATGATGGAGGGCTGGGCTAGGCTGGCTGCAGCCATCTCCATGGGCATGCAAACAGGACTGAAATAAACATCCTCTGTAAGAGCAGCCTCCAGCTCTGGGCTTGGGCACCTCCTGGTCCTGAGTGGCTCAAGCAATGTCATCTGCAGAGCCACGCTATGCTGGGAGGTGTGGCTTTGCCACACGATCAGAAAAAAAGCTGGCTTTTGTTCATTCATTTATTCGTAATAAAGCTAATGGATTCAAGATGGCACAGTCTCTGGAGGGCCTGGATGATTTTTCAAAGCTATTACACAATCTGCATCTATGTGCGTGCTTATGTGGACTGAGGGTATAATAAAGCTCGTACCCAGGATCTGCGTGCAGGTCAGTGTCTCTCTCCCCCAAAGCAGTGGCATGGTGACATGAACTGCAGGAGACAGAAATGCCCCTGCGTTTGAGAAGAGCAGTCAAAGCTGGCCTGTGTTCCCACGAAGCAGGAGCGATGGGCCAGCCCCTGGGGGCTCCAGGGAAAAGGCACCAAAATGCAGCTCAAGGACTTCCAGATCTGAATTTAGAAATATATCCAAAACACCACTGGAGAAAGCCCTGAAAGAGGATTCTGAGATATCTTACAATCAGATAATCACTTCAGTTGGAAAAGACCAACTGTCAGCCCATCCCCACCATGCCCATGACAATGTTCCTCAGTGCCACATCCCCATGGTTCTTGAACACCTTCAGTGACAGTGACTCAACCTCCCCGGGCAGCCTGTGCCACTGCATTACCACTCATATTCTGTGTCAATCCCAAACTTTTCTTGGACTGGATTTATAAGGAAATTTTGGGTGATGGATTTTCCTTCAGCTGCTAAAATTTGTTATGAAGGAATAATTTCATGGGAGAAAAAAACAGAAGGCTTTCCTTCTGAAGAGACTGAAAAAGGAGAGCAGGGTGGGAAAAGATTTTCCCATAGAGGAAAAGTAAGCACGATGCTGCCAAACATGCCGTATTGGTGGAATTGTATCTTTTGTAGGGAACGTGCTGAAAGTTCTTTCAAGCCAGCATGGTTGCTGTGTGCTTAAAACAATTGTCAGAGGACTTCAGCTGGTGGAGAGACTCTCCAAGAGACTCTCTTGGTGGCAAAGAGTATTTCAGGAGAGGGCAAGAGACCTTCTGAAGTGAGGTGGGTTAGGCGATGCTGGCCTCTCTCCCCTGCCTGCAGCAGGACAACCAGCTTGCAGCCCTGCCTGCAGCAGGACAACCAGCTTGCAGTCCTGCCTGCAGCAGGACAACCAGCTTGCAGCCCTGCCTGCAGCAGGACAACCAGCTTGCAGCCCTGCCTGCAGCAGGACAACCACCTTGCAGCCCTGCCTGCAGCAGGACAACCACCTTGCAGCCCTGCCTGCAGCAGGACAACCACCTTGCAGCCCTGCCTGCTGGGCCCTTTTGAGCTCTCATTAGTGGTCAGCAGAGGCTTTGCAGAGCAGCTATTTCCCAGTCGTGCCTTTGCCCTGGCTCTGCTGTCGAGACACATCCCCTCCTTGCCAGCACTGCTTCACCCTTCCTGGCAGTGATGATACTGCAGGAAGCGAGAGGCAGCACTCCGACCCACCCACCCCTCTGCCTGCTCTGACACTGACGCTGCCCTCAGCATCCTTCTCCTCAAGCTGTTTTGCTGCAGGGACAAGCCCAGACATTTTTGGCACTGACGCTAACGTTCTTCTGAAGTCTTTCAGCTGATAGCAAGCCAGCTAGTTAGGGACTTGTGGGATCCTCAGTGACCTTACTTCAGTAGCAAATTGTCAGGGTTTCAACCTGTTAATTTGCTTTCTTGAAACCTGCCTGAAGGGGCTGGAAATTAGGGCCCTGGTCAGCTTAAATCCTGGCAACGGGCTTTCAGGAGGAGGTGCTGCCTGGGGATAGAGGGATATTAGTAATGGATTGTTCCACCGCTAATGGCAGTGTGGTTAATGTATTGCAACCCCTATGTTATACATTTTCTGATCACGTCTGAAATTAGATGACGGGCAATTTGCTGTTAGACCTTCTGCACAGTGATAGGCTGAATCTAGCTCATGGTTTCACCGATGTGAGCTCAGAAATGCTCTATTGACTCCACTTGGGTGAAGCTGGAGGAGAAGGTTGATTTGATTGTTTTTCATCTGTTCCCTGTAATCAATTTGCTTTCAGCACTAGGAAGTAGCACTGGGTTATATGGTCTGCACACAGTCCTCTGAAAGGAAAGCAGTCCCTTTTCGTGCCAGCATCTGCTATCTCCTCTCTGGAGGCATTCCAGGCCAGGCTGGACGGGGCTTTGAGCAATGCAGTCTAGCAGGAGGTGTCCCTGCCTATAGCAGGGGGTTGGAACTGGATGATCTTAAGGGTCCCTACCAACCCAAACCATTCTATAGTTCTATGAAAGAGCTGAAAACTTTAGGATTATGCTTGGCCCATCTACCCTGCTCTTGGTCAGACAGATCTGACATTTTATACCTACTGTGTCAAACTGTGCCTATTGCAGCGGGAAGGGGAAAGTCTTATTTTTCATGAGACTCCTCACCTGTTGCAGCACTGCATGAGAAGTGAATGCACAGATCTTAGCACCTTTGGTGCAACACCTATTCTGGGTGTCCTGAGTCACCCCTGGGCAGGAAAACTTTTAATTGAGTAACCTTTGACAGATCTTCATGGGGACTCCATGGTCTTCTAAGGCATCATATCCAAGTGTTTGATTGCCATTAGGACTGAGTTTTCTTTGCTGTTCTAGTGCAAAGACACAGCATGCCTAAAAACTACATTCAAATTAGCCCTACAATGGCTATATCCTGCATTAACCCACAAACAAGGTGTCGTTCACCTGGAAACAATGTGTGATGGTGTAGTGGAAATGCTAAGTCACAGCTTGAAGCAGTGATTAAGCACCCAGTGGGAAGGCAGGGCCAACCCAGGGGAGCTCAGGTGCATGCAATGCAGCTAGAGCCAGGATCCACCATCCACCCCTTCCCAGACTTCATTTAAAGGTTGGCAGGGGAGGTGAGGGTATTTCTTGCTGGAGATTCCTGTCTGCCTGAGGCCTTCTGAAGGTAAGCAACTCTTTTCTTTCATTTCTACTTCTGTGGCTGCTGTATTTGGGCTTGTTCTCACTTGCTACAACCAAAGACTTTGCCACACTGCTATTATCATGGTACTTTCCATCCCATTATAGATGTAACAGGAAAAATTCTGAACAGTCTGGAAGAGGCCTTCCAGGTCCATTGTGTTGGTACATGGAATCAAATGGTTCCTTAGCTGTGTAAACCAGCATAATCACACGCTTATGCTTGAGACATTACACTGGAGTTTGGGGCAATTTTTCATGGCTGTGTACAACTTACTGCTGTCAGAACAGTTCAGCTGCTCAGAGCTGTTCTTCTCTCTACTTTTCCTGCTGTAGCAATAGAGGATTTAGCATTATCAACCCTTATTAACATGCACTGTCAAGCATGTTGAATCACTTGTAGCCCTTACCAACCTATGAGACCTGTTTGAGTCTTATTGTTGTCCACATATTTCATGGAATTATAGACTGGCTTGGGTTGGAAGAGATCTTAAAGGTCACCTTATTCCAAACTCCTGCTGTGGGCAGGGATGCCCATGCAGTGCATTAATCTCTGATAGTGAATAGGGTGATTCTCTTTAAGAGCATACACTCCAAGAAAGCCAGAGAGAGCAACTAAGTGAATACCAATTAAACCTGAAGTATCTGAGTGGCATGCATGGCCAACATGACTTCAAATGTGCTCGTGTTGGGCTGAGATGTGTTCTTTGTGTTCCCATTTCACGTTGCCTTGCCAAAGACAGAGAACTAGCACCTCACTGTCTTAGAATCGTAGAGTCATGTAATCATTCAGGTTGGAAAAGACCACTAAGATCATCTGATCCAATCATCACTTCCCCTTGTTTTCTGTAAGCTGTCCCAGTCTGATCTGAGCTCCTCAGGGCACGGGCATTAACTCAGGCACACTTGGATCTCCAAAAAAATGTGTGGAAACATTAGCATGGCTGTCAGAGAACATGATGTTGTGCTCCATCCTCACCTCCCAGCATCTTATTCCAACCCTCCCTTGCATCCTTTTGGAGGGAACATAGTCAAACATTGACATCCTTACCCCAGTGCCGTGCTATGACCACAGTGCTGTTTGTGTTGCACTTTCCTCCTCAGGGAGCAGTACGTAATGGTGATGTAAAATAAAAAGAAGCTGCTTTGAAATCTTGGCGATGAGGCAGTACATGTACGCTGCTCCTTCTTCTTAGGAAGACCTTTGTACACCTTTCAGGGCAGGATGAATAGCATCTCTCCCTCCATCCCCATGGCTTGCCAGTCTTTAACAGTTTTGCAAAATAAAATGGAAACCGAGTAACTCTCTATGAACAGCTTGTTGTTGTTTTGTTTCTCAAACTGTGATTAAAAATGTGAAATCTTAGATACGCTGTCTGTAAATTGTGTGCCGATGTTTACATTGGCATTTGAACTAGAACTGAGTTGTCCTCATTAGGAACCAAAGTGAGGTGGGGGGCAGGGGGAGTATACCCCTGGAATTATAATAGCTAGGCACTTGCACACTAATAAATTTAGGTGTTAACGTCTTGTTTTTCTGCTGTTTGGTTGCCATAGAGATGGGCCTCACGAACTAATGGGTTTGTTGTGAGGAGTTCAGTGCACATTTGCCAAATGTTCTGTTTCTCTAGCTACCTCTCTGATTTTTCCCATGCCATCGAGCAAATTAGCTTGGAGCCCTTCCGGCCTCTGTGCACGGAGAGGAAGGGGAGGCTGAGAGAGAGGAACCCAGAAAATGGGGTTTACTGTGGGTTATGCACATCTACTAAAATAGATGCAGGAAATATCAGGGAGCAGCACTGTTTACAGCATAACCCTGCAAGGCTATTTTGGAAACTGGCATCTATATTTATAGCATGCATTCCATGAAGGGCTGCAAATCAGTGTCAGTGCAAGCAGAGAAATAAAGGGGAGGGCTCACCTTGGGAAGTGAGGTTGATCTATACCTTGCAGGGAAAGGAATCCTAGAATTTGAGACTCCCAGAGACACAGAATCACAGCAGAGTGGGGTTGGAAAGGCTCTTGAAGCCCACCCAGCCCCAACCTCTGCCATGGGCTGTTTTCCCCTCACCAGCTCAGGCTGCCTGACCCTGAGCAGTTCCAGGGATAGGATGGAATCGCTAGGAGTGCTGAGTCCAAACCTTTCCTTCTGTTGGAGGAAGTAAAAGCACCCATTCCATCCCTGCACAGAGAATTTCTATTGTTTGGTTTAACTGATGTACAGAATGTCTCATTAGGAAACTGTGTTTGTGCACAGAAAACTCATGATGAGCATTTTTCTTTTTGTTACACTGGAAAATAAAATAAATAGGTGATTACTGTTTGGAACAATGGCTGTTTTGTGATAAATCTCATCTCAGTTTGTTTACAAAGTGATACTTTTCTCTTAGAGCTGGAGCTCCTCTGTCTCAGAGCATCCAGATGAAGCAGCCAAAAGAGGCCCTGACTCATCCATCTCCATTGCAAAGGCGGTGGTGCTGCAGGACCCTGTGAGTACCTTGGGACAAGCACTGTGGGACCAGCTGTGCGGTGTGGAAGAGGGGATGGAGACAACAGCATTACCTAGGAATAGGAACCAAAGGGGAAGTTCTGGCTGGAGGATGCATCACCGTGAGGCGATAGTGGGGGAAGGTTAGGGTTGGCATTTTCCATCAGTGCAGCTCTGCTTGTACTGCAGAAGCTTTGCAGCCTCTGCTGGGTGACTTTGGTGGCTGGAGCAGCAAACATCAGAACACGTCATCCTCCCAGGCCCTAATTAAAAACAACCACTTTGTTAATTGAGTGGACGTAGAAATGTGGAAGTAAGTCCCTTGACTTTTAGTATGTCAAGAGACATTGTTTTTTTTGTGACTCTAACATCCATTTGAATGCCTTCCAATGCTAGCTGATCTGTCATTAAGCCCATGTAGCTACACACACTCCTGGGAGTTTGGACTTGGTCTCAGGCTTATGGATCTTCTTAAATAAAAGTCCACATAAATGCACTGTGTGGTGTTTGTCAGACCCTCCCCCCTCACAGTATCAGTGCATTATCTCTCATCATAAAAAAAATAAATCCCATGCACTGAACAAACTTTTATTTTTCGAAGCTAAATATTTTGGTGGCTGCCAAGCACTAAGCTGAGCAGTTTTGTTGCCAAAACATTCTTTTCCAAAACCTCCTTTTTAAAGTTGATGCTTGCTTTAAAAGTAGTTTTTTTTTTTTTTTTTTTAATCTTTTTTTTTTTTTTTCCCCTGCATTTTTATGCAAAAAATCATCTGCATAGCTTCTTGTGCCATGGTTATCACAGCCTGTCTGGAAATCTTTGTCCAAGATGAAAACTCATCTTGTTCCAAAAGCTTATTTTCTCCTTTCCAAAAATTTTGAGGAGTTCTGTGTTTGAAGCATGTTTTTGTGGTAGGGAAGTTCCTCTGTGACTCTTAGAATCATAAAATCCCCAAGGTTGGATGGAAAAAGACCTCCAAGATCATTCAGGCCAACCATCCACTACCATCGATAATTCCCCAATAAACCATGTCCCTTAATGCAACATCTAAACAACTCCTGGCAATGTTCAGTGTCCTCTGACAACAGAACAAGATTCATTTTGATGGGAGGGCGATTTTCAAGCTAATTCTATTGAAATTAAAGAATAACGAGTTGAGAGGTGGATTCACTGGTCGTGGGGTCTCCCATGGAATTTCTACCACTGCCTTCTTCTGTTCAGAATCTCATGAGGGCAGCAAACTTCCCAGGATATGAGGGGAATTTGATTTGGATGGTGTCAGGTGAGGGAGAACATGGGAATGGTAAGGTGGATGCTCCATCCCTGGAGACACCCAAGATCAGGATGGAATGGGCTCTGACTAATGAACCACCCTGTTCATTGCAGGGGAGTTGGACCAGATGGCCTTAGAAAAGGTCCTTTCCAACTCAAGCAATCCTACAACTATTTGATTCTGCACAGATAAAATTCGACCTGTCAGGGATCTATATTCATATTATTTGGACAGGAAGACAGCTGTCCATGCACAAACTAGAGACTCCACTCTGCACTGACAGGATGGAACTGGGAAAGAACCCTTTCCTTGCCTTTTTAAAGAGATAAAAATGTAATGAGACACAGCTGTTAGGCTGGGAGTAGAGACCTGGGTACCTGAGGGGTCTGAACTCACAGCAGTGTTCTAAAACAAGTCTGTCTCTTGGGGTCTCCATTTAACCAAGAAGTGCCTCTTGTATAACGCTGGTTTTGAATTAATGTGTAGATGTAGCTGTTCTTGGCTTTAAGAAAGGCCATAGCTAGACAGAAATTATTCTTTTAAAATACACTCTGTATAAAAACATGTGCAAAGTTATTTAAACTCAAACTGCCCAGTCATACTGAGGCTTCAGCCAAAGCTTTGCAAAGCCTTTGACTGACTTTTGATGTTAGATGAGCGCCTAATAAACTTAATTAAAGTTTAATTAGTGTAAGTAGGCCAAATGTGGTAGGTCAGCAGGCACAGCATGGGCTAAAACACTGTTGGCAATAATCAACCTGAGAAAAAGGGGGGAAAATTCCCTTCTAAGAAGTAAAATGCCTCTAAGGGGCCAGTTTAGACTAGCTGTTGCTCCCCTCACTGCCGTGTTGCTTTTTCTCTTTCCCATGTAATATTGACCTCTTAGGAGCAAAGCCTGCTTCCTCACACCAGTGAAGAAAAGAGGTTTTGTCCTTCACATTTCTACTGTACTGTTTTCTGGAGTTTTCCCCCAAACAGTCTTCTTAAGTCTTGGAATATGACACAGAGAGGCATGTGTCACTGTTTTCTCCCATTCCTTTTCTTCCAATAAAGTACCAGATTATGAGTGCTGAGATGAGACACCCCAGCTGAGTGTACTAAAGATCAGATAGTCATTAAAAGGCTTAAATGGAATTCTGCTATGCCTCTTCAGTCTTGCTGGCTGTCACTGTTTAGGATGTCTTTCACAGCTAGGGATGACATTTGCTTTGAACAGAAATTCGAATTTAATTTGGGTATTTTGACATGCATGACCTATGATAATCTCTGCTTTTAGTCCTAAAACTAACTGTACTGCTCACTGGGTGCTGGTAGGCAGCACCACTGAGTCACCAATGTCTTGGCCTCTTCTACACAAAGGCATGCTCTTGCTGTCCAGGATAGCTTAGAGGCATCAAAATTCTTTTCGAGTCAGATTTGCTCATGGGAGTCTTGTTAGTCCAGTAGATACTGTGGTCTCATGTTATGTGTTTTCCTCCTTCTTGCATCAGGAATTCAACTCTGGCCATGAGACCAAGTGCTGGTAAGTCACTGTTTTGCAGTCAGCTCTAGCTTGTTTCTTATTTTATCTGTTTTGATTTGATCATCTCTAAAAATAATCTGCAATGCAAGATACTGCAGTGCTGAATTCCCCAGCTGAGCAAGTGGAACATGTTGAGAGGGTTTTTTGGATCAAAGTCCTCGGAGGGCAGCCAAAAGTGAAAGTCAGGTTAAAGTTCAGGAGTATCCTTTGGATACAGAAAGTAACAGCACACAAAAAGCTGTTGTTCTCATGAGACTTTATTAGGTGCTGGAAAAGCCAATGCAAGTTTCGGACTCTACTGCAGTTGAGATGAATTGGAAGGAATACAGAATACCCTCTGGGATCATACAGTGTCTGGGAAAATCTAGAGGAGTAGGAGGTATTTAGAGCAATGGTCTCAGACACAACAAATGAAATCCTCTGCCCACGAAAGCCATATGTCAGACTGGCCAAAAGTTCCAGTGCCCAAATTCTGCTGTTATAACATACTTAGGATTTCTTGTTGGGTCATTATCAGTGAGCATATGCAACAACCCAGAGGCCTGCAAAAAATGTGAGGAATCTGCTACGGGGGGAGGAGAATTGTATAGTTTTGCTAAGGATAATTACAGAAGGCTTGAAGGGAGGTGTCAATCTTCAGAGGTGTACAAGCAAAGGTATGAATAGTGGATCCCAAGCCCTTTTTGAAGCATTCTTAAATAGGCACCCAAGCACAACGAGTTAGTGTCAGCTGGAGCTACAGCCACATGTACACTCCATGGTCATACAGCCATTTCTCAGTAATAATGTTGGACAAGTAACAGACAGTGAAAGCTGCTGTCTGAGATGCTGGGAGGCACTGAAAGAAAAATACAGAGGATGTTCATGCTTAGCATTCCCCAGCAAACCTTCTCTGGAAAGTGAAGACCATAAGACCTAGAAGATGCCAGTTTCAGACCAAGCAGCAACTGCTGAAACCAGACTCTGGTCATGATGGATATCTATGTCTGTGTCTTCTTGCTACCAGTGTTGTTCAGGTTTTACTTCTATCAACCCTTCTTCCACCTGTCAGACCTCCCCAGGAACCCTGCAGGGCAAGAGGGCCTTCACTTCTTAATGATGCGTCCAAAGGACAAGGCAAGCTTGGTGCCTTGCGAAATCCACCCTGACCCCTGAGGTGCCTTTGAAAGTGGGTGAAATTTCAAGGTGGGCAGCTAATTGCAATGGTTAGGAAACTTCCAAAAGAAGATTAAATAACCAAAGGCTTTTTTTTAGAAACTAGCACAGTGTTGTGACTCCTTTAGTTTGTCCTAACAGCTTTTCTTTCAAGTGAAATCAACTTGATATATGTCTGCAGAGGACTTGGTTCAATCCAAATCCATACAAACAGTGCTTGTGTTTCACGTTCCCTCCCAAAACATATGGAAAAGCAGCCAGCTCTCTCCTTGCCCTCTGCTTCCTTTTACCCACCAGTATCTTTAATATGTTGATGGAAACAGAAAAATATTTTCTCTTTGGAGAGAAGCCCCTGATGTTCAGGGGGACAAGACTGGAAACAGCTTCAGAGAAGAAGTAAAAGATAATCATGGTAATCCTATGATTCCTAAGGTGGGAAAAGATCTCCAAGATCATCTAGTCCAACTGGTCACCTACATCTGCAGCTTTCATTTTGTGCACCACCCCATGATGAGATGCTCAGGAGCCTGCAGGTGATGCACAACCTGCACTCAGAACTGGCTAGGAGATACCCAGGGGCCTTTCCACATACAGGTGAAGCATAAGCACATCCTGCACTTGTGCTTTGCTTTTGGACGTGCTGTTAGCTTCAGACCTCATCTTTACCTCTTTAGCTCTGCTGTTTCCAGCTGTGGTGGCTTTGAGAAGGGTCAGTGACATGGCCCAGGCAGAAGGAGGAGAAAAGTCTGAGCTGTCTGTTGTTTCTGGAGATCTGTGGTGCTTCTCTTTGTGTATCCTGCTTTCTGCTGATTTGATTTTGTCATTCTACAGTGACAAAAACAAAGGCACTTGCATGGTATAGCAGAGTTACTCAGTTTTACAGAGTATCCTATGCAAGCGGTTACTATCCATACGCATCCCATACCTACGTTTAGTGTATCAATTACAGGTTAATTGTAGCTTTGCACTATTTTATCGGGCAATAATCTGATTCCCAAGCAGATAAACCAGGAAAGCAAAGGAATGCACAGTTCAACTAATATTATGATTCATAAGTCACGTTAGAAGCAGTTGTTACACAGCTCGAGCACATGGCATGAAGGGAAACTGTTGTTTCTACCTGGGTCCTAGCAGATCTTAAAGCTTAGACACCTGCAGCTGTTACAAACAGCCTTCTGACTGAGTGAATGCTGCACTTCTTGAAATGCCATGTTAAATGCTTTGTGACAAAAAAAAAAAAGGAAAAAAAAAGAGAAATCCAGAGTGCAGCAGGTTGTTGTTTTGGTCTGTTTTGAACTCCTTCAGCATTCAAACCAGGGGTTCGGTGAGATCTGTTAGGGCTTTGTTCCTCTTCTTCAACCAGCCAGATCTCCTAGGTCATCACAGGAGATCCTAACTCAAGGCTTAAATCCTCTTGGCGTGTGAGAGCTGCTGAAGACCAAAGCCAGAGGCCGAAGGCAGACTTTGTTCTGTGACAAGGATTTCCTCTCCCAAGCCTGGATCTTTCATGGCTGAAGTGATGTCTACATGCACAGGACAGTGTCCTGCAGCTTTTGTTGGCTGGAGTTGCTGTGTCAGGGTTTGTGATCTGGATGCTTGCATAGTGACTTAAAAATTAAATGTAAATTACAAGAGGCTGTAAAAAGAAAAATGCCCGAGTTAAACTATTGTTTGGTTTTAAAACTGTCCTGTTTCCTCAGTATATCGCAGAAACCAGAAGCAAGGAGAAAGATTGTAGGTCAAATTAAACATTTCAGGTCCAAGACTTTGTGAAGTCTGTCTAAAGAATATGTACTTTCACTTTAGGATTAGTCTGAAATAATTTTGTGCAGGTTTTTTCTTTCTTTTCATGGATGTGAAAAGGAGAAGACTCTCTTTTAGTCGTTTGATGCTAGAAGTGTTTGTGCCAGGCCGCCTGTCTCCAGCTGTAGTTCAGCCTGGGCGTGAAGACTGAAATCCTCCCTGTAGCCTGAGCCTTCCAGAGCAGCTTGTCCTTGGGGCAATGCAGTGTTCCATGTGGGATGTGTGTGGCATTAGGAATCCTCATTCAGGTGTGAGCAAGCCAGATTCTCAGGGAGAGGGAGGCTATGGGTGGCATCGTGGGTGTCTTTGTTGCAGGCTCCACCCTAGACCTGGGGTAACGTATGCTCGTGTCCAGGCTTCACCCTTGCTTTGATTCAGTGTATTTATTTATTACTCATTCGTGGCTTGAGCACGTTTCTCAGTCAGTACTGTGTGCTGTAGCTGCACAACTGCCCAGCCTGTGTCCTAGCTGGTGGCCATGCTCTCCATGGCCTGCTTGGTGAGTGCTGGCTCAGTGAGATTTTGGCAGCAAGCTTTGCTACATGGTATGATCAGTTTGGATGAGAAGATGAGGCCCCTGTGGCTGCTGGCTCTGCAGAGTTCAGTGTGGTTTGGTCTATGCCTACACCCCTGATAGTAGAGCATCACACATCCCCCGCCACGTGTGCACATGGGAGCCTTTGGTAACCACCACATCTGGGAATGCTGCATTTGCTGACTTTAGTGTATTGTTTTTTCTTGTGCCCTTTCCTTGGCATGGCACTCACAAGAAAAAACATCCAGCTTGTAGCACCTAGCATATGCTGCTGCCAAAACTTGTCTTTCATGGCCTCCATCCTACTTTGAAACTCCTCACTCTACATTCTCAGCATAGAATAATAGAGTCACTGAGGTTGGAAAAGGCCCTCAAGATCATCGAGTCCAACCTACTGTGCAGCCAGACTAACCTGGCTTTCTCTTGTTTGCACATCTGCTTCTTGCTCTCCATCCAGATCAGAATCCATCTTGAATATTGCTTTCATGAATTTTATACCCTGGGTGACCTGTTTACAACTGCCATCTCTGCTTCTCCAGGCCTGCATGGCCTTGCTGAGTGAGCTTGTTGCCTCTTTCTGGACCTGCACCTTTTTGAAGTTCTCCCCTTCAGTATTTCAACACTGAGCAAGGACACAAGGCTCTGACAACCATTGCCTAAACTACTGAGTGCTTTATGACCCTGGAACATCATGTTACATCTTTAATGACAGCCTTTAAACTGAGTCCATGCTGTTCTGTGGGCTGCAGAATGCTTCAGGAGTGATGCATGCTACCTGGCTGGAGACTCATAGGCATGAGATGGGGCTTGGTTTGGTGTTTTGGAGTATTAAATCTCTCTCCTCACATGGAGCTGGAG
The DNA here is from genome assembly GCF_023343835.1 of Lagopus muta. Taxonomy (NCBI): domain Eukaryota; kingdom Metazoa; phylum Chordata; class Aves; order Galliformes; family Phasianidae; genus Lagopus; species Lagopus muta. The sequence continues at coordinate 35,791,126 of NC_064440.1, read as the reverse complement.
GGAAGGTTGAGATCTAGTGGAGGAAGGAGGGAGGAAATGGGAGCAATCACAGGAGAATGAGATGGGGCAAGGGCTGGACCCCCTTCTTGCTCCCAAGTCAGGATCTTAACCTTGTCAAAAAGATCATGCAGGTGGCCCTGAGGGCCAGTGTGCCCTATTGTGAGCTGTGCCCTGCCAAAACCTCTCGAAATTGAGGAGGAAACAGCAAGGCTGCAGTTGTTGCTGTGGAAATCTCAGCATCTCGTTCCAGCTTGGAAATGACAGTCTTCTGTAAGCTCAAAGCCTGAATAGGAACAGTATTGGTTAAAAGAAAATGGAAACGCAAAACAAACAAACAAAGAAATCAGTTTGTTGTTTGGAAAATGTCAAAGCTCTTTAGAATCCTCTGGTTTGAAGAAGGTTTATTTTTTTTTCCCCTCCAGAAAAACAAAAACCTTAAATTGCAGTTGCCATATTTTAGTTTTGCTCCGTTTTCACTCTGAAAAGTGTGTTAATAAGCATTTCTTTGTAGCTTGCGACTCGCTTCCAGATGTGTTTATCCTGAATGTGCTTATTGGTTCCTGTGTGCTGCTTAGTCATAATGAGCTCAAGAGGGAGCGTGCTATGTACTCAGTTTGGAGGATATTGCTGCTGGAGCCACTGCTCTCAAATACTGCTGGCTGCTGCACGATGGGCTCGAGACATCTTTGAGCTGCACAAATATCCAAATATTTCTGCCTTAGGCCCTGGTGATCCCTGAAATGTGTGCCTTATAAATGCAGCCAAAACCAGTTTGGACATTTCATTCATGGGATACAGAAAGACCTGAAGTGGGGACCTTGAGGATCTGAACGTCTTCAGTGCTTTGCATTTAAGTTCTCAGCACCGAGGCACATAAATAAAGGGCTTTGCATTTAATAATTTATTATTCTGTCCAAGAAATGCACGTGTACCTTTACCAGAATTATGTATGTCATTCAAAACACAAGCACACAAATCACTGGAGAACAGGCAAACATTAACGGCTGCTGTTCTCCCTGCTTCCTGAATGGCAGCCAGTAATCAGTGAGAGAAATACAATTTTCTGCTAAATGAATGTTTTGCTTGTGTGTGTGTGTGTGTGTGTCAACATACACAATCTCATGTTTTTTTAGCAGTCCAAGGAAAGAATGGAAAAGCTTAAGTGCTGTAGGTGTGGTGAAGCATCTTGCTTGATCCCCTGGCACTACTAAATACCAGCTGTGTTTCTCCCTTGTCTCCCAGAAATGGAAAAATGAGAGCAGAAAGTGTGAAGGTTTGGTGCTGGCAAGCTCAGGTTGAGGTAGGAATTTCATGTCTGGTCATGGAGCCTGTGTTCATGGTGGACTTGTGCTGGCAAGGCAGCAAAGTAAAGGATGCTTAGTGAAATAAAGCAACCCCAGTCCTAGAGATCACTTTTGAATATTCCTCTAGCATGTAAAAGGTGATGGGGAAGCTTCCACGTGACCAACAGAGATTTGGGTGCCGCCTAAAGAATTTCAACCTAAAGCTTGCTTCAGAAAAATATCTGGGGATCCTCTCGTGAAGCTTGCACAAAAGCAGGTCCAGCTGTTGCACTGGAGCTCAGGGGAAGCTCATTGACACTGTGCTGTGAAGGATCCTGAGGCTTGGCAAAGAGGCCTTTGTGATGGGGCCAGAGCCCCAGGGACATCTCCATGGCCTTGCCAGCAGCATTCACCCTACAACATATAGAGCAGAGGCAGGGAAAATAACACTCAGGACTGCTCATGTGTTTGCTAGCTGTAGCCAAAGTAAGTTCTGGAAAGCATAGCAGACATTCGCAATTCATTAGATACAGCCCAGGGCTAAGAAACCCGCTAATGGACCTTCTCTTCCATTCTCCTGTTTCTGATGAAGTCCATCTTCGTAAGTCACAGGGAAAGTCATAAAACTGGTGTCATGATCCCAGTGCTTCAGCAGTTGAAAGTCAATGGAGAGGCTCTCGTTGATTTGAAAGTGCTGTGAGGTTAGAGTTTGTGTCTTTATGGGGGAAGGTGAGGGAAGGGGAAATGTAGGGGAGTGGGACTGCAAGTACTCACTAAAACTGTTCCTTTTTTTTTTGTCTCCATCATCAATGGATGCAGTTGCTGTTGAGCTGCTGCCAGACCATTTCATGCCTCCACTCCTGCACACAAGTCACCTTCTCCCTACAGGAAAATGGGGGGCTCTGGTTTTATTCCGTATTTTCCTGATGCCAAAGTCTATGTAATACCAGGTTTGTTGTGTTTTTGGTTTTCTTTTTTTTTTTCATTTTGATCTCACAAATGCCTCTGGGGAAGGTCAGTACATCTCCCAGTCTACCACTCTGTTGTGTGTGCTTGAAACTTGCAAAACTCAAGGAGACCTCCATCAGTCAATTTGATCATCACTTCCTTGTTGAGGCTTCAATTGCTGGAGTGTTGGAGAACATTACTGATAAACAATAGATGTCTGATGGCGGCGCTGATTATTTTCCTGGTACAAAGGCTACTGCATCCTATGTGATAATTCCTCTTTCTTTTCCTCCTTGTTGGCTTTGTGCTTTAGTGATTTATTTGCAGGCTGGCAAGTGTCCATGGCCCTGCAGGAAATGGATGTCTGCTATTGTGTTTGGAGGGGCTATATAAACGTGTAATTTTCCCACTGCATTAATTACAGGCCTTTCTCCCTTGCTGGAGCAGCTCCATGTTTTCCCTGCCCTTTTGGTTTGGAGACAGAGAGTTCTCCCCACACTGCTGCCCCTAGCTGTGGGTATCTATTGAGAACCCCAACTCTGACATCTCCCATTGTGCTTAAGGCAGAGTGGCAGAGTTAAGGATCAGGTCACTCCCATATGCCAGCTTGGCTTGGCCACAAATACTGCAGAGTGGAAACTCATTGGTCTTTCTACCCGATGATGATAGCTCCAGAAAAGCAGCATAGCCAGGTTTTCTCCAGCTATTCCTCCCACTGACGCTTTCCTCTAGAATGAAAATGGTTTGCCCTTAGAAAACAACTTCCTTGTTACGGAAAAGCAGTTGTGGAACTGTTTATTTTGGAATAGCTGTGCTGCTCTATTCCCACCTCCAGAAGACAGATGTTGCTGAACTTGGAGCAAAGAAATGAAATCCAAGGCAAAGCTCAGGGTGGTTGTATGGGATTTTGATCAGGAAAAGGCCAGAGGGAGAAGTCATATTGAGACACTGCCCTGGCTCTATGTTTGCTTGCCTGGCATCAGCCAGATTTGGTTTTAGAGCGTTCAACCTGAATGGATGGGAAAACTGAGTGTGTTTCTTGTTTTTTTTTCTGACCTAGAAAGTGTTAATGTCCCCTGAAGAAAAGTCATCTTACCAATACAAGTGCATGCAAAGCAAGGAACAAGCAGAAGCAAATGTCTGCTTCTATTTTAGAAAGCATTGCTGCCAATGGGAAGGCTTGGTAATGAATCACAATCTTTTTTTCTTCAGCTGTAACTCTTGGAGAGAAGAAAATGGGACAAATTTTTGTCAGATCATGTTATCTCTGTAAGTGCGCCCTCCTGTAAGAGAGCAGCTATGAGTGCCCAGATGATCACTGTCATTGAAGAGGTCACATCATTTCCAGCAGGCTGGGTGCACCGGTGCGTCCTCTGGTTTGTAACATGGACATCCCATAGCTTCCTATCGAAATGCAAGCCCTGCTGCAATTTATCTCATTTTTGCCTGCCAGAAGTGAGTGTGTTCATTGCACAGGGTATGTTGCCAAGCACAAAGCAAGTCAGATCTATCATAACAACACAGACAGCACTGGCCAGGGCAATCTCTTGGCCAAAGCACAAGGATGTGTCTCTGGTTTACAATTACTTCTCTCCTTTGGCACTCAAGCCACCCAGGCCTCCAGGAGGACAGCAGTTTCCTGCTGAAGGGAAGTTGCTAGAGGCCAGACAGAGCCAGAAAAGAGTGAACTGTGCTCACCACTGTCTGCTGATGGGAATGGAGAAAACATGCCTCATGGCTATGGAGTCCTACAAGGACAGGGTAAAACCATGAGCCAGGTTGGTGGCACGAGACTGGGAGGAAGGCAAGGATCATTTGTAGGTGGACATCCTGGGATGCAGTTTTCTGGGGGTGAGTTGCATCCCCTTGCAAGTGCTGGTGTCACAGTCCTGCTGGGATGTGTCTCCTTGGTCTCTTTGGGACTGTACAACAAACAGAGTTTCTTCCAGACATCCCAGAGGTGGAGATGAATCCATTCAGATCTACATCAGAATTAAGAAACTAATTGTGTTTATTCTGCCTCATCTTCACAAATCTTGAGCACTTGTCATGATCTCTTTTGCAGTCAACCCTCACAGCACGATTGCTACACAGTTCACATGTTAGCCAAATACCTGGTTTGGCAAGATGGAGCCTTGTAGGCTTTACAGGACAGTCATTGCAAACCGGTGGTTGACATCAGCAGGCTGAGGCTGGGATACTTCTGTTAGCTGGGTTTCCCTGAGAAAGCACCCAGCTCGACAGCGAGCATTTCTTGGGTCAGTCTGTGGGAGGCTCCCATTACACATGTGATATATCCTCACAAAATGATGGGAGTCCTCCTGGGAAGGGAAGGATGCCCTCATGAAATCTTCAGCTCATCTCTTTTGAGAAAGACCCCAGGGAGAGAAATGTCCCTGAAGGGGATGCTGCAGTGCTCAGCAGCAGAGAAACCAGGGCTTTTCTCTTTAACAAAAGCCCTTTTCAGAAATTCCTTCTACACCAGCAGGAAGGCATGGCTCACCTCTGCACTGATGGGGCAGGACACTGAAGGACCTTAAAAAGCTAAGCTTTGTTCATGATACTTCTGCTGCTTCTATTACCCAATGAAGTGTCATGTGCAACCAGTGCTGAAAACCATCCAGGACAACAGGTGAGATCGCTGCCTGCTTGCCCACCCTTCTTGAGGTGCAGTAGATCCATCTCTTTTTTTGTTTCAAAGAGCTAGAAGGCAGGAGTGCAGGAGGCAAACCACAGCTCTCATGTCAAGCATTTCATGACATGCTCTGCACATCCAAACAAAATGCAATTTTGCATCTGAGTATCAAAAGCTAAACAGCAGGCGAGACCGGGTTAACAGCCAGGGCACGGCTGTTTCTAAAGCAACACCTGGGGAGCTGTGAACACAAACACCATTAGCAATAACAGAATCTGTGCACTTAACTCCCTACTCTTCTTTAAAAGCATCAGCACCCAGCAGCAAGCATCCTCCACTTGATCTACCTGGTCCGGCTCAATGCTGAACATCCATGCCCAACCCAAGGAGATGGACTGCCTGTTGTCACACTGGAATTTAAATCTCATCCACACCCTTTTCCATTTTTCTAATTCTGCTGTTTCTTTTCACACACCACACATGCATCCTGGATTCACTCATGTAGTAGAACTGCCAGAGAATTCACAGCCCTCATTGGTAGCAAGAAGGTACTGCTGCCATGCTGATCCCACCACCAGTGTTTGTCTATCAGCCTGCAAGCAGAAACAATGCCATCCATGCCCACCTTGGCCACTGCAAGGGGGGAAGGACTAAATGCAGGCCAGAGTTAAGATAAAACATAGGAGGGCAAGTGGCTCCTGGGGACCCAGGGAGGCTGCAGAAAGATGCTGAGCAGAAATTATAATGGGACAGCACAGGTGGTGAGAGGAGTCATAGAAACATCCATTATTTATATACCCTCTGCTGAGAGCTCGCAGTGAGTTAGGATTGGTCAGGAACTGGGTCAGGATGAAGTGGGATGAAGCAAACAAAACCTGAAGTCCTTGAGCAAGGCTGCTCCAAGCCTGTGCTGGTGGTCCCAAACAGTGCCTCCAGGCACCTCCCTGCAGCCACAGCACCATGCTGGCTATGACCATGTACATGAGGAGGGTACCCAGCAGCACACTCTGGGCATATACCCGTTTAAAGACCCACGTAAATGTTTTCATCTTGTCAGGTTTGGAGGTAACAGAGTATGTTGCTGCTTTGTTTGTGCTGTGCAAACACGGGCAGAGACCCAGCTGATGGAGCTGGGCTCCCTTGCCAAGAGCTGAATGGGAGGCAGTGCTGATGGTGTCCATCGTGGCTTGGAGATGCAGTGAGCCAAGAGATTCCTGCTGCTTGCCAACCTTCTGCACGCTGGTCTCCCTGTATGCTGTCAGGAAGGGTGGGTTCCTGCATTTGGTAACACCTGGTGCTCATAGATGCAGAGCAAAGGTTTTAGTTTTGCGTGATGAATTTGTGTGAAAGCCTGCAGAGAAGGCCTGTGGACCTGGCATGGCATTGGCAAGCTGTTCAACTGGGCAAGTGATGCTCCTGACGTGTGTTTAATCACCCAGGGAAAGCAATGACCTTATCTTCAGCCACAAGGACTGTAAAGCAGGTACAGGTTTGACCGCTGTTCTCCCGGGTCTTAGCAAGGGCTGTGGTTATCAAGCCCCAGGTTCAGCTTCAGGTTCACACACTGTGGTCCAGCTGCTTAAACATTGTGTGCCCACCTGATAAGCTGTGCTTGCAGAAGCAACAGCCACATCTGCACCTGTAAGTGCATGAGCTGATGGGTGCATCTCAGCTTGTCACAATGAGCTGCCAGGAGGGCCTGCAGCTGGAGGCTGGGCTGTGAGAAGGCTTCTCACTCACTGTGAGTGAGAAGGTTTTGAATCCAAGCGATATCATCTTCACTGGTACGTCAACCCACAGTAAGACTTCACCATTATAGAACAGAACTGTGGAATCATAAAGGTTGGAAAAGACCTCTAAGATCTGGTCCAGTTTTGAAACCATCCCACTAAACCATGTCTGCAAGTGCCATATCTCCACGTCTCTTGGACACCTCTGGGGACATGATGTATTATTTTTTCAGCATGTATGAGTCCTGTAATCCCTCTCAGCCAGTTTATACACAGAGACTACAAGGTACACCAAATCCCTTTCTCTAAACAGACGTCTAAATTTAGCTGCCTTGAAAGTTACTGGGAAAACTCCAAATATTGTAGTTAAAGCGAAGAGCCTAGGAAACACAAGAGTGGTAGAAAACTGAGGCAGAGTGTGCAGTGAGTGTTGGGACCTGTTGGGACTACTGCAAACCATTGCAAGTAGCCCCACAAATGCGCACTGAAGGATTCCTTGGGCTCTTTCAGGGCTGCTGGTGACAGCCATGAAATAGGGAAAATATCGCACTGGGCTGACAATGGTTCCCATTGGGTCTGGCCCAGGTGTTTTTTTTTCTTAAGGGGGAAAAAAAATGGGCGCTCACACACATTGGTACAACGATGTGAAGTATTTTCCTCTTCAGGAGCCCTTCCTTGCTATCCAATGCCTTCCTTTTAAAGAACGGTGCAGAAGTCAAGCAAAGCTGTGCATCATCCAGAAAGCATGCAGCACTCAGCCGCCATGCCTGAGGATTCCTAGAAGCCCAGTGCTGCACGGATTGCTGAACCAGGGCACTGTGGGGAAGCGGGGCACGGAAACAACACCGGGGGGCTGCAATCTGGCAGCGTGAGCTTTCCACTTGGAGCAAGAAACGTCAAGGAGAATTACTGAGACGACTGGAGACTTAGGCTGCAATTGGAAACAACTGCTGTTCAGAAGCAGGCTGTGACTACTCAGCCTCGCTAATCAGATTTCGGGAGATGCTGGGCTGGCTTATACCGGAGTGTGCCCGCTGCATGTTTTGCTAGCAGTGCTGTGCTGATGGGGTCAGTAATTCAGAGAGGAGAGGGCTCCCACTGGGCGAGCCTTGCTCTGCGTGGATCTCCGTGCCAGCAGGGACAGCCACACACCCAGGCCAGCACGCAGTGCATCGCTGCACAGCTGCTCCAGCGCTCCCACCCTGCACAGCACCCTCCGAGCAGAGCTGCTGGAGAGCATGGAGCAGTGTTTGAGTTGAGGGAAATGGTGGGGGGGATCTTCTGCAGGAAACAGAGGTTTTAATTAGCAAAGGGTTGGGTTATTTCGTGTGATATGCTCGAGACCAATCCCCCCAAAGAACAAAAGTCTGCTTGCATTTCCCAGTGTGCTGTTAGAGCGGCTTCCGTGAGCTCTGCTGTGCTCTGGGCTGTGCTGTATATGGCACTTCTATTTTTAGAAAGCACGGTTGCCATGACAACGCCGTGTATTTTTTTTGTTAAATATAGCAGCTGTTGCAGGGAACTCGTGTCCTTCTGGATGTAAAGGCTGCGTTTCTGCCCTCTGACAGAGCTCGGGGTATTAAATGCAGATGAGACAGGAAGATTAAATAAGTGGAAGCCCAGAAGAAACTGTGGATCTGTAATTACACAGAGGGGTTTTGAATGATGCTGTGTGTGCCTGCTGCTCCAGAAGTAACCCTTTGCGTTAGAAATGTGTAGGGACAGCCATGGGGAGCTCTGTAGGAGTGCTTCACAGCCCTCTCTCCCACTCTCTGGGATGCTCACCGATACCAACCAAACCCCCTGCCCTTCCTCTGCACCTCCCAGAACACGGGTTGGTGCTGGCTGTGCTCTGCAGGGCTCGTCCCACAGGGAGAGGCTGGGGCTGCCAACAGGGCTTTCCATAAGATCAGGAAGGAAGGAGCCTCTTTTGGGGAAAGCAAGTCCTGCTCTGCTCTGCCCTGTGTGGCTTGGCCTCAAGCGCTAGGTGCAGATTTGGGCACTGCAATATCAGAAGGACGTAAAGCTCTTGCAGAGCATCCGAAGGAGGTCTATGAAGATGGTGCAAGGTCTGAAGGGTGAGATGTAATGAGGAGCAGCTGAGGTCCCTTGGTTTGTTCAGCCCAGAGAAAAGGAGGCTGAGGTGGCCTACATCTCCATTATGGCAGCCAGCACTTTGCTCATGATGGCACGATAGATCTCCCCTGGAGGCTTTTCCTCCTTTCCCTGGAGGAGGGCAAGGACGAGGGAGCTCTTGCTCTGCCAGCACCATTTTGCTGTTGACACTTCGCCTTCCCATTTCAGTTGGGTCTCCACAATTCCACAGGCTCCAGTACAGATGGTATCTGTATATGGTTGCAGCAATAGCTCCATGCATAGGAGGTAGACATCTTCTTAAAATTAAATTGTCTTTGCCTCATTAAATGAAAAAGGCAACTTAGATACACAGCAGGACTTAAGGTCTGTGGAACTTTCTTTAAAAAGAGAATGGAACAACAAACAAAGAACAGTTTAAATAATCCACAGAGGTCACTGTGACCAGGACTTCAACAGGAATAACATATCTCCTGGGTTCTTATCTTTTCCCTGGGCTATTGTGAGTTGGATCTATTGCTGGGGATGTTACTGCCTTTATGAATTCAATAGGAGAAATGTTGCCTACGCAGGCAGAACACGGCAAGGAAGGGCTCTTCTCTTGCACACTACAGGCACGGACTCTTACGCCAGCCATGCAAGGGAAGTTTGAGTGGCAGGTGGGTTGAAGAGGCAAGGATTTTGGAGGCAGTATGATGCAGTCAGATGCTGTTTTTGCTACTGGTGAGCATTCTTCCCTCTGCTGATCTGTAGTCTGATCCGCTGTGTTCATATTCCTCTAGCTGATGGCACAAACATGAAGCCATCACTGAGAAAGCACTGTAATGCCTATAATGAAGGCGGGAAAGGCTGCCATATCAAATATGAGGACTTCCCTGCATCCTTCAGGGAACATGTTGTCAGCCATTATTGCCTATAATACGTAGCCTGAAGCTAAAAGGGAGGTTTTTGGCAAAGATTTTACGGGCAGCTTTGCTGAATGTGGTCCTGAGTGGGTGGACCTAAAGAATAAAAAGTCATGTAAAAATCATGCCCCATAGGGTGTGCTTTCATAGGATGATAGAATCGCTGAGGTTGGAAAAGACCTCTAATACCATCCAGCTCAATTGCCAAGACATTGACAAGACATCTGTGCCCACTAGCCCTCGTCCCTGAAGTGTCATATCTACATGTTTCTTGAACACCTCCAGGGATGGTAATCTTTTGCACATTTATGGGCTCCTTCTTGGGGATGCCCTTGAGTTGTGAACAGTGCCTGGCGTGGTGAGCGTGATTTCTCTCATTCCTCGCACAATGCACTTGTGCCCCTGAGATAAAGGAAGAGCCACTGCCAAGGTGCAGGAAAAACTCAGGTTTGAGTTTTTTTCCTGAGTCTCCTCAGGAAAGAGGAGGCACATGTGGTAAAGGGTGGAAGTAACAGGGTAGAAGGAGCTCAGCCAAGGCTGCCGGCAGGGCCCCTGCTGGCCTGCCCTATGGTGCACGGTCCCCTGCCTTCTCTTTTCTGCAGAAAATCCTCTGCCAGTGCCAGATGCTGAGCTTCCCCAGGAATGTGTATTTATTAAAACTTCTGCCTCTGCTTATGTGTCCACTTCCCTGAGCATTACGTGATCACGTCGGTGTTTATGCTCCCCACTTTCCCCCCATTGATTTATGGGCTTATTATAATCACTCCATTGTGTTTCTTCCCCTCCAGGCAGCGTGGAGTGGGCAGCAGTCCTGTGGGTTTGGTTCTTTTTTTGTTTGCTTTGCTTTGCATGTTTGCTGATCCACCCCTTGGCCTCGTGCAGCAGTTTGTGTGAGGAAGTGCCGTGGAAGTGGCACGTTTCAATGTGCCAGTGTGCCAGAGGTGAGAAGGATCTTCCCCCCTACAAGCGTGGAAGTGAGGATAGGCAGGCATCTCAGTGCCTCTAGAAACACGCTCAAGGTCCCTTGCTGTCAAGCCAGCCCCTAATTGGGAATGACACATCAAGCGTGCAGGGAAGCTGAACAAACATCGCTGCTACAGTGCTATGCTAGTGCTCAGTGCATTTGCCAGGCCTGCCTCAGCAGCCCTATCAGTAGAATATTTTTGTGCCATTTGGGGAAATCCACTGAGATCAATGTCTATTATGTCATTTTAGGGAGAAAGCACATAACTTCTGCTTGAGGGAGACCTTCTGGGCACTGAGAAAACAGAGAGAAAGTCTACAGCATGAGGGTGTAAAAAGGAAAAAATAGTCTCCTGTTCCTGGACTTGGCTCCTGGGACACATGGAAGCAGTGCAAGGCTCAGGGTGGCTGATGAATCTTATTTGGAAAACGTGAGCCCACCAGGGAGACCTTCCTGCAGAGCAGGAGTGAGGAAAGAATGGCAACCAGATCTGCCCACAAACTCTGCTGCAGCTGAGGTTTACGCCCTCCTCCCTGAATCAGGAGCAATTTCAGCAGCACTCATGCCTGAACCAAAGCAGTGGGTGGGAGGTCAGAAATCAGCAGGCTGACTTTGCTGTAGGCTCACAGCCCTGCTTGCTTTCAACCAGTTCAAAACCTTACCAATGATGGAGACGCTGTAATTAGCCATGCTGGTGCCTCCAGTACTTCTAGGTATATGGGTATTTTTTTAGTTTAAGCCCCTCCAAGTTCCCAGTTTGGTCACTTCTGGACTGTAATCCAGGCAAACTGTGGCTTGCACTGTTGCTGACATCTCCCTGCTCCGGGCAGCACAGGGATGTGAGGCCAGTGGCTGTGCCCAGCACTGCATGGAAATGGCTTCTCCCAGTTCCTTCACTTTGATATATTCTTGGATGTGCAGCCCACGGATTTTCACCTTCTTGAATTTCAGCCCGAGCTGTGCATTTGTCCAAACAGGAAAGCCTGCCCTGAAATCCAGACGTGGCCACACAAGACAGACAGCCTTTGTCTTGCTCATGTTACCATGCTCAGGAGCAGCTCCACCACCACAGAAAGTGCGGGGGGCACTGAGGGGACAGAAGCCAAAAACTCTTCTCAAATACAGTGACTCTTGAAGGCAGCTGCATCTCTGGAGGAGAAGCAGGAACAGCTGGAGCAAGGGAGAAGCCAAGTGAGATGATGCCATTAGGATTATTTCATCTCCCTATTGAACGGGAGCCCAGAGCTGTCCTTTTGTCAGTGAAATCCTCCTGTGTGGGGCTCTTACACCATCGCAGGGCAGGAGCCACAAACATGTGCAAGCCCTGGAGAGCTTCCCTTTGGGAAGGACAGGATGTTCCAGCAACCGGCCACAGGGGATGCACAGCTTCCTATCTGCCCTGTGGAAGGAGACAATAAAATCACGGTGCATCAGGCACACAGTTTGAGTGAAGGGTGGACTGAGCCATCAGATATCATGTTGGGAAGATTAACTGAACAGAGTCTTACTTGAACAGCATTTCCCTTCCTCCACCCAACCCCAGTGCTTGCAGCATCTTTGTTGGCTCCACGTGCAACATGTGATGTCTAGAAAGGTCTTGGAAGAGAAAAGGCGTTAGACAGAGGTAATTATTAGTGGTAATAAAACAACTGCAGAGAGGGACCCTGCTTGGACTGCATTACAAAAATGCAGTGAAAACACCCACATCTGCAAAGTAACCTCTCTGCCTGCTCCACTTTGTCTTTTCTCCTCCTGTGCACCAATTACTGGATTCATCCCACTTCACATTTCTTTCTCCTCCCTGAGATTCGGATCCCCTTTCAGTGGTCACGATATGCTGCCATTGTGTCTTCCTCCTACCTTGTCATGTGAAAAGAAGAAGGAAGAATAATAATTCTTTTAATCCCTGTGAGCCCTTCGATGCCTTTCACTGTGTCTTCTGATCCAAAGGCCAGACAAAGCGGTAGCACAGATGCATAGCTCAGCTCCAGTTGCCAGAAACAGTCATTAAAGACTGTCGGCTGGATGCACACAGTGAGGAATAAGGGCCCCCTTCTCCCCTCCTAGGGCACGGCAAGCTTCCCAGCTTCCCTCACCCCCAAGCTTCTCCTTTGCAATGTTGCAGCATCTGGTGCTATTGACCCCAGAATCAAAGGTGGAGCTGGGGGTCCTGCTTAGGAACCTCAAATACTGAGAAGCATGGACAATCCCTGGCATGTCCTGTGTTCAGAAGTTGCTTTGCAATACCAAGGAATCCTCTGCTGGTCTTTGAAGCCTCTGGCATGCCTTTGCATTAAGCTTTATGCTCAGAGAGCACAGGACCATGCTGAGTGCACCAAGCCCTGCGCCAGCTGAGACAGCTCATCCCCACCCCACATAAAGTAACATAGGATCCATTTCATTTCTGGCAGCAGTGGAGGGGAAAAGGAGAACTTCCAAACTCTATAAATCAGCTGCCTCTCAAATTGTGTGGGATTAAGGAAAAGGTGCAGAACAGAAATTATTTCCTTGGGGAAACATGTACCATTTCATTTGCGCAGGAAAATAATACTCATTCATTGTGTGTTTCTTCCAGAGTCTTTAAAAAGAATTAAATGAAGGTTTGGATTAAATGAGGGGTTAGAGGATACAATTATGAGTGTGGTTTCTCCGAGGGCAAAGCAGGAGGAAGAAACTCCCCTCCTCCGTCATATTCCAGAGGTTTGTGCTTGCCCTAATGCTGAAGTTCATTTCCTCTACTGTTGTGTTGGTAACTCCTCGTCCCCCCACTCTACGCTCCAAATATGTAGAATGAAATGTAGAATGAAACACCGGAACAGGCCAAATATCAAAATCTGATAAGAAGCAGCTTATGATTAGCTTTTAATTTGAATCCCACCCAATATGGGATGCTATCCAGGGAGGGCAGAACATCTCCCTCAGTCTTTGTTGCCAAAGAATGTTCCTGTGCTCCAAACCCGGTGTCAGCCTGCAATTCCTGGGATTTGGCAGCAGTGACAGCCCTGAAGAGGGGCAAGAGCTGAAGTCAGCATTCCCTGTTGTCAGGCTAGATTTGTTGTCACCATCCTTGAGTCCTGGGCAGCCCATGAAGCTTAATGCTGGCTGGGGGACCACGCTGTGCTCCAGTGGGACTTCTGTGCGGCATGGCTGGTGGGACATCCCTGGAGAGTGATGGTGGGATGTCCTTGAAGTGAGGTTGATGGGACCTCTACACAGATTGGTCAGTGGGATGTCCACACAGTGAGGTTAGTGTGATGCAGCATGGTCACAAGTCATGCGGACATAAGAGCCACCTCCCCATACCTCCCCAATGGAAAAAGGGAGACGAGGGAGGCAAGGTGAAGTAAGGTTTGCAGAGAGGTTTTGAGGTGCTCCTGTAGTGGGTGGGCCCAGTATTGCTGAAGACTCCGATCTCACCACGCTCATTTAAGATAAAAATGACAATTGTTATCCACCAAAATATGAAGCAATAATCAATACAGCCTTCTACTGCCAGCTGCAGTCCTGTCAGCACCCTGGCATGCTTGCAGCTACAAGCATTAAGATTGCAGTGGGGAGAGACAGTGGGAGGAAGGAGGAGGCCTGCAGAAAGGAGGGCAGCGAGGCAGTGATGGGAAGGAGGCTGTTTCTCCTTACCTTGACACACAGTGGGGCACCATCAGGTTGGGGTGCTGCCGTAGGGGGAGCTGGGGGCAGGCAGTCAGCAATGAGCATGGGGAGGAGATGGATGGGTGTCACTTTACAGCTCACAGCCAATCCAAGTGGCAGGCACTGGCAGCACTTGCTCTTGTTTATCGAGGCCATCTGCTCCAAACAACCAGCAGAGCAGCAACTCAGCAAAACGTGGCCAGAGCCCAAATGGGAACTGGTGCATTCAGCCCCCTGAGGTGTCCTTTGTGCAGTCCCAGGGCAGCAGTGGATGAAAACATCTCAAGCAGTGGTGATAACCCACAGACTAGCGAAGTCCTCACTACTGCTGATCCTGCTGGGCCTCCCAGGCAGGGATGGATCCTTCCCAGAGCGATTTCTGGCCAAAGAACACCACACACCTCCACACCCCAGTATGAGGTCTGCAGCACCCACAGCTCCCTGTGCTTGCAGGTGGCACCTCCATGTTTGCCTCCTTCCCTCACCCCTGCTGCCTGTGCCTTTTCGACCTGCAAGGACTCCATCTTAGTTTGCACACCAGACTTGGTGCTGACAACCCCAGCATGAGGTCATCAGCTTTGAAGAAGAGAGGGAAGTCCAACGAACTGGTGGATGCTGCAACCAAATAACACTACACGGAGTTCCTGTTGTCTCTTTAAACTAATTCAATCACTGAACTCTGGGAATTCTGAGTGGGTTGTCAGGACTTCTGTCTTCTCACTCCCCAGCACGTGTTCAGGCTGTGGGCTTTCCTGCCGCCTCCTCTGGAGGTGCTGATGATGTCTCACATCAGGAGCAGAAAATGCAGCCCAATCTAATTCTCTCTGGCAATTCTCTCATCTGAAAGGATCATTTCCCCCTTGTACAAAACAAGCATGCTTAGCTTTACACAGTTTCAGCATCTGAGTCGCCTGACGGCTTTAGAAGGGAGTAAACATTCATCCTGCTGACACGGCAATAAAACCGGTGCATCTGGAAGAGAGGAGTCAGCAGCAGATGTGCCCCTGCAAACTGCTCGCCGTGATGAATGCTCTTCCCAGATACAGCTAATCCCTTTTCTCTTGCTCCTAGGCCTCCTTAGTCTCCCCGTGATTAAACAACTCTTTGAAGACATCACCAGAAGTTATTTCTTCCTTGCAGGAATGTCACTTGCCGAGTTTGTAGCTTTGGCTCTGGGCATAAAGAGCCAAAATTCTTTTTGCAAAGGAGCCAAGGGAAAGCAGAGTCTGGGTACTCTTGTGACACCACTGTGCTCCGGACAGAGCCTTCAGGGGCCACCAGCACCTCCACCAGAAGATCATGGCCACCGAAGGGTAAGGTCGAGGCCACCAGTAGGTCAGGACCAACACTTGGGAAGGGACTCTGGTCTGCTCAGAGAAGCAGAGATGAGTTTCCAAGGATCTGCTGCTGGTTCTTGCCCCAGGAGGAACCAGAGACAGGTATTTTGTGCAGGGTGCGGAGCTCCATCCAGTTCCTGGGGCGGAGGAGGCAAGTCGCCGTGGATGGAGACTAGCAATCGCCTGAATATTTATGTATCAGCAGGCAAGCTACAGCAGGCCCATGTTACAAACTGCTACCCAAACTGCTTACATTCATAAATGAGGGAAATAAATAAACAGATGCTTGTTAATTGACTTAATTACCCACCAGCAAACAGGAGACCGGGAGCACATCAATAAAAATGTTTTAAAAAGCAGCTCATAGTAATTCTTTCCCATGTGCAAACCGTGCCAGTCTCTTCTGTCTACAATAGACTTCCCAAAGACAAGAAATGGATTTCCATTAGTGGGAAGGAGACATTGTAGTCTGACAGTTAAGGCTGTGGCCCAAAGCAAAGCTCAGATTTGTTCCCTCTTCCCCAGCTGTGGTCTCTCTGAATCCCAAACTAGGCCAGCATTTATCAGATTACCATGGCAGAAGATATGCAAACAAGCTTCCTTAAGGAAGAGAAATCCAGCAGAAGTTTTCCAGCAAGGAGCAGATACGCGGGCAAAGGAATCAGGGCTGGGGAGTTCTTAATTATTATTAGTGATTTTTTGCTCTCTTTTCAGAAGACGTGCTGGTAGAAGGGAAATGGAAAAAGTCCTGTCTGGTGCTGCAATACAGCTGTGGCCTGCAGGGATGACTTCTGACGGGTCTGCTGCTCAGAACAGATACCCTCAGGATGAATCAGCAAGAAGTATCACTCGAGCTGGAAGCTTGTGGCCAGACTTCTGACCTTAGTCCTGGGATAGATGTGTGGGTCCTGTGCAGGTGATGTGTTCTGGAGGCACCTTGCTGAGCCTGGGAGCAGGGGTCTGTCCTGTAGCTCTGGGGGGAGAGCCGTATCCCTGTCCTCCAGCTTTTTGCATGCCTCTTATACCCCAACCAGCCTCTCACAGGAGTTTTCTGTTGGAATCTAGCTCCTGTGACAACCTTTGACCAAGACTATACAAAGTAAAAAATGAAAAAAGCCATGCCAGGCTTTGAATTGTGCAACAACCTGAGTTGTAAACTAACTTCTTTCACCTTCTGGAAGTGATTCCCCTCATATGGGTGCTGTGTTCATCATTGCACATAAAAATAACTACTGCAAACAGCTTGGTGCGTGCCAGCCAAAGTACCTGCCCCCTTCCAGCCTTGTTCCCAGCATGTTTTCTGTGAGGAAAGACCAGTGTGGGTTCCCTGGGGACTGCTTGCAATCAGTCCCAGTGCCGTTACCTGTATCTTGCAGCCCCAGCAT
Source organism: Lagopus muta (assembly GCF_023343835.1). NCBI lineage: Eukaryota > Metazoa > Chordata > Aves > Galliformes > Phasianidae > Lagopus > Lagopus muta. The sequence continues at coordinate 35,774,197 of NC_064440.1, read as the reverse complement.
GTAATGAGTGCCCCAGGGCAGGCAGGTTATGAAAGATGCCCCATTAGCATGCCCCTCTCTGCCTGGTTGACGTCAATGTGACTCAGTGTAATCAGGGGAAAATGCAGAGCAGGATATGAAATGCTGGGGAGAGCAGGCTTTTGGGTGCAAAACATCAGAGGTGGAGCAACTGATAATAAGAGAAGAAGGAAGATTGCCTTATCACCTGAAGCTGGCAGCCAGGGTGAATTTCCTCTCCCAAGTGCAGACTATGCAGACGTGGGTGATGCTCTGCCATCACTTGGGTCCTGCAGATCCAGCCCTTGCCACAGGCATGTTGCTCAGACCCAGTGGCATGTGGATTTTAGAACACGTGAAGATAACGTTATGCCAGGATGCTCAGATGCCTTCATTTTGCACCTAGGTTTTGAATAGACTGAAGAACAGCTTAGTAAAGAGCCAGAACATCTTCATCACTGTGATGCTGCTCATACGACTGCTGACTCAGGGTAAGGAACTAAATCTCAATCCCTAGACCCCTCTGGAGCTAGCATGCAACCTTTAGGGTCCACCACACATGAAGATTGCAAGTTGTGTCAAAAAAGACTGTACACCCTTAAACTTTGCAATATTTGCTAACCTACCTCCGTCAGTGGATCTATTTCTGTTTGGAAGGAGGAGAGAATGAGGGCACTTCTTTTCCTCTACCTGAAGAGCAGATCTCAAAGATGGATCCCAGGCAGGCTCGAGAAGCTTTTTTGAAATGCACACGAACCCAAGCTTGTGTTTATTAACAAGGCCTCCTGATTTTTTTTTCCCCCTTGAGATCACAGTAGTTGCTGAATATGAGTGACATTGGAGACCTGGATTAGAAGCAACACTTCTACTGTTCTGAACTGCCTGGCCAGTGGGAAGACTGTCAGGAAGTCCCCAGGGCCACAGGGACGAGCTGGAGCCAGGTCCTTTGTTCCCAGCCCTTCTATCTCCTCCCCAACAAGCAGCACAGTGGGGGTGGGGAATGGGAGGTTGTGGTCAACCTACAGCAATCTCTCTCTGCTGCTGCTTCCTCTTCACAGTTTGAGGTTGGAAGGGATCTCTGGAGGTCATCTTGTACCACCCCCCTACTCAAGCAGTGCCACCTACAGCTGGCTGCCCAGAACCACGTCCAAGCAGCTTTTCGATATGCTATATCATAGAGCTCAAGGAAGTTTAATGACAGCTCCAGAAGCTAGGCATGCCTTGCCGGACACCATCTGGCTCTACCTCTTTTTCTGTGCCTGGGAAAGAGAGAAGAGGCTCACTTGTGGGAGTGGAATCATGGCACATCCCTTTGGAAGCACTACAGAGATCCACTGGAAGGAACAGAGCAGGCTGCAGTGGCCGTGGTATGACCACAGTTGCAGTGCTGTGGTGATTGGCCCTGCTCAGGGAAGTCCATGCATTTTGGCTCTGCAAAGAGGCGAGCTGCGCTGCCGGCCTTGCACGACCAGTTTCCAAGCCCAGCGTATCTTTCAGCAAGATGTGCAGTTTCACCACCTGCTCCTTTAGGTCTCTGGTTGCCACGTTGCCTATTTGTCGGTATGTTTGTTTGGCTTTCTGAGATGCGCCTGTCCAGCTCCTCTGGCATCCAACATGCTGCTGCCTGCCTCGTGCACGCTGCAGATTTGGGTTCCTCCTTGGAAAGCATTCACATAGCCAGCTATTTTTGGAACAGAGGCATCTATTGTCTTGCGCTGCTCCCCACTGGGTTGAGCTGACAGCTGCCAGGCTTCCTTCCCCCAGCACCCGCTCCTTTCCCATGGCACGACTCCTGTGTGCCCCACAGCATCTCCCAATATAGTTCTGCTGGAGACACACGAGGCAGGGCAGAGCCCTGCTCCCATTTTGTGAAAGCCCTGAGCCTGTGTCTGTGGTAGCTCAAATTCAGGCCTAGCCCCTGCATTAGGCAACACTCGGAGAAACTGCTGAACAAGCTGGGAACTTGCACAGGGTGCATGTTCTTGAGCTGCCATAGCATCATAAGATCATTAAGGTTGGAAAAGGCCTCTAAGATCATCTTGTCCAATTCCCAGCCTCCGCTCCACCATGCCCACTGCCCACGTCCCTCAGTGCCACATCTCCAAAGCTCATGAGCACCTCTAAGGATGGTGACCCCACCACTCCTTGGGCAGCCACTGCATCACCGCTATTGACAGTTGAACTTGGTGATCCTAGAAATCTTTTCCAACCAGAATGATACCATGATTCTGATTCCGTACTTTGCAAATCCTTCAGCTACTGCACGCCCATGCATCTCTCCTTGCAGCATGGTGGGTCAGCACATGCTTCGGCAGAGCCACCAGCAGAGCTGCAAAAGCAGACACCAGCAAGGGGAACACACAGAGCCATCAGCTCCTTTCCACCTCATGTTCCTCTCCCTGCAGTCAGTTCCGCATCACAGGAACAGTGATTTCAGCACTGATGGCCCCTTAGAGTGCTAGAAAAGTTTCATGCAATCTGTTTACTTTTGAACATATGCTGTGTTCATGCAGCCTGGAGTCTTGCTGCCTCTAATAACTTTGGGTGTAATTTCCTCTGGTTTGATGCCTGGGGCACTGATTGACACCTGTGGAAACAGGCCTCCGAGGGGGTGCAAAAATACTTTGCTCCCCTGGGGTAGTTCATTTACTGCTGCTATTAAAAAAATTGCACATGTTGGTCCTGAGGCACAGATCCTCCATGAGAAGTCACAGGAAGGAGATGGGAGGAGCCAGGAGCATGCTGCAATTGAACACCTTAGGAACCTTAAGGAGGGCTGAGATGTCTGCATCTGCATGCATCTGCATGGCTGAGTGTACAGAGCTATAATGATAGACACATGTGCCTCAGAAACAGCAAACAGTGCTGCCAAGGACGAAGACTCTTCTCTCTGTCTCAAGGATGTGAGGTCTTTGCTGCATCTGGAAGCTGCATGGGTGGATGGGAGGTGTGCATTTAACACACAGAATCTCTCCTTGCAGAAAAAAGAATAGCACAACATCCCAATTTTTCTGGTCTTCCTTACTTTCTGAGCACTACTCCAGAATAATGCCCCAGGAGGGGCTGCTGAGCCCACAGCTCCATGCCACAGTGCCCTGTTGCATATGTCCAATTCACCAGCATGGCTATAGCATCTTCTTCCCCAAAAAACACATTCTAAAATATAATAATTAAGGAAGAGCACTACTTAGGGGGCTGGGAAAACCAGTTGTTGTCTTATTTCAGCAAGAGCTGAATGCTCAATGGGACAGAGTTCTTCCAACACCTTTTCTGGTCTCAGCAAAGGAGTTTGGGCTGTGATGTGTGCCGTGAGCCAGGTAAAGCTGCATTCAGCAGAACTGGCTTTTCAATGTACGTATTAGCAGTATATTTGCAATGTAAATTAATAAGTGCCATCTGCTTACCTCTGATGTTATGAGAATGTTGTCTTGTGACTGGCTATAAACAAGACAACATTGAAGAGGTAACACCTGCTGGTACATATTACCGCAATTTATTTTCAAACATTAGAAGATTAATTTGGTTGGAAGAAATAGGTATAATCTCCTCTTGCTGTGTATTAAGTGCTAATGAGAGGCGCGTGTGGGATTGCCAGGCGATATCCCGGAGGAAGGATGGAGCACATGGCACGCCAGTGCCTGGCTGCTGCAGATCCACGGGGATGTTTGGCTGGTGAAATGTTGCTGCTTGTTAGAAGTAAAGCTTGCTGCAGGAGTGTGTTGATTTCAGGCAAAAATGAGGAAAGAAAAAAAGGTGGAAACATCCCTTGTTAGCCTTTGGGAATGGGACGGTCTGAATTTTCACTTCAAAATCATTGTCCATCTTCTGAAATGGAAATTACCGTAATGCTGAGGCAGAGACAAAATCCTCCCATTTTAGCAAAATAAAATGCTTCGTTTGAGCCTAGACACATTTCCCCCCGGTTTTCAGACTAGGAAAAAAATCTTCAGTAATGGATAGGAAGATCAAAGGCAGGGATGCTTACAGACAACCTCCCATCACACCTCTTTGTGTCCCTCACTCCTTCTGTGGATGGGCAGCACCACTGGGCAGGGACTCACAGGCCTGGGGTTCCATGCCTGGCAGCAAGCAGGTTATGAATTCCAGCATGGCTGTATAGGTATTTATGTAGGCAGTTGCTGCTTTGGTGACTCGCTTTTGTTTCATGCTGCCTGAATAACCTCGAGGCCAGCGGACGGGAGTGTGGTGGTGCCGATGTGTCTGCATGGGAGCAGCAGCTTTCCCCATTTTGTGCAGCCTGCAGGCCAGGAATTGCCCCTGATGTGTGGGATTAGACCTCCTACCCAATCCCCACCCCAAACCATAGAGCCGGAAGGAGCCTTTTGTAGAAGGATGAGGAGAGGAAACCAGGAGCATCCCTAGGGTCAGGCTGGTGCCATGGCCCGTATCAGGTAGGTAGGGAAGCCTGAGCTGTCTCCTGGGCATCCTCCTGGGCATCCTCTGACTCCCCCAACTCACCTGTCCCTCTCACCTGTCTCTCACTGTCAGGCTGTGCCTCACTAGGCAATTAATTAATTAGTTAACTTTCTCTCATGGTGAACTACCGCTGCACTTCCTCCTCAGCTTAAAACTCCCAGTCTTTTAAATCACTCTGGAGATGTTCAGCTTGCTCTCTGCCCCTTGACTTCCCTCCCACGTCCCTCCCCAGAACCTGGGGTGATAGAGTCAAGGCTTAACAAAGCATTGCCGGTGACTCAGGCCTGCTGGTTGCTGGGAGTGGTGGCACATGGCCCTGCACAGAGATGGCACTGCAGGTGTTTGCATGGGGCAGCGCAGGCAGGGCGTGGGCAGGGGGATGCTAGGGCAGGGTGGGGAAAGGGGCTGACACCTCCATCCCAAGGCACCTATGGGCAAGGTGCTACTGCAGCTAGGGGTGGGAGGGAAAGGCCCACGTGTTGCATGTCTCCCTTGCTGGGGATGCTTTTGGCAATCGTTGGGTGAAGCTGTGACCATGCGGCTGCTTTATCGAGCAGGTAGATAGGGCTGAGAAGAGGGCACCGTGAGCGTGCCATGCTCACCTGCTCTGTAGGATACCCTGCAATGCTGTCTCCACCCCGTGCCAGCGGTGGACTCCCTCACCTTGCCAAAGGTGCCAGCTTGCATGGAAGCACTGGGAGGAGACGCTGGTAATTTTCCACTATCCCCAGCACAGGGAGGCACAGAGCAAGCACTGAAAACCTGGCGAGGCTCCACCGCGGGTTCACACCTATTGCTTTCGCAAGACGTGCGATGATAAAACCCTGAAAGGCAAAGAAAGGCCATTGCTCTGATTCACTTAGCATGCTGCAAGCTGTCCTCTTTTGTTCCCTCTCTTCTTTTTTTTTTTTCCCTTCCCCATGTGGGGAGCTGGGGGGGAGGTTTCGTGCTCCCAGGCTATGTCAGGCCATGCAGTGTCCCAGGTATCTTGACCCTGTCACCTTCCTTCTGCCCAGCGCCCACAGCAGACACAGGCTCTGCTCGTTGGCTGTGACAATTCCTAATTGCTCAAGATGGATTGCTGAAGAAAAAGCCTTCCATATGGTCCCCAGGATTTCATTTTTTTTATGTTTTTTCCCCCCCCTGCTTCTACAACTGTTACAGGAAAAGATATTTTTCCCCCTGTTTGACATATATGTAATCTTCTTCTGATACACAAATGCCAGATGGCACTGCAAAAAGATAATAAATGTGTCTGCAGCCTTCAACAGCTAAGTGTGTGAACCTTGAAAATGGCTATGGAAGAGCCGGGGGTAGCTGGGCTTCATTTTTTGGGGGGGGTTGCTGAAAACAGAGCGTTTCATCGAAGGTGGTTGGGTGAGCCTGGAAATGCTCTGTGTTGGAGCCAGCCAGGGATGCTGCTGGTGGCTCTGCATGGGCAGGAAAGCTGGTGGGCTCCCAGCATGGGGATGCAGCAGAAATATGTATTTATTCTGCTTGGATAAAGCTGTTTTTTGATGTGCTGGAAAATACGAACTTTGTGATAGATCCCAAATTCTTAGCGTTTTTATGATGCTAGCTTCTCCCAGTGAAGTTTTCCTGCCTAGCTCTAGCTGTGGCTGTGGTTGAGATACAACGCAAACCCTTCTAGAGAGCCTTGCATGACCCAGGCTGGGATTTACACAGTGGTGAGCAAATAAAATCCAGCTCACCCATGCTGGGAAATCCAAACTGCAGAAGGACATGGGCCTTAATACCACCACTTGGAAGGAGCCCCATGATCCAGTGAGCAGCAAGGAAAGCAGAAAGCAGATGCTTGAAACAAAGCTGGTGGCAGCCAGTGGACACCTTGCAGTCAAGTTTGGAGGGACTTTAGGTTGGGCATTGAAAGCCCCGGGGAGGAGTGCTGTGTCCTGCCTGCTGCAAGGGTGGATGAGCAATGTGGCCCTTAATTTGATTAGGTGCACCATCCCATAACCATGTTACTGTATGTAAGTGTTGCTCAGTGCTTGATATGATTGCTCTGATTATGGGGATGAAAAATGACTGCCGTCTTGCTCTGTGCTCTGAGATAACCTCAGAAATGCATTATTTCCTTCCCAAACCTCTCTTTAATAAACAGATACAAGAGCAATTGGGTTGCAAGGCACTTTTGGAAAAGGGCAGTGATTTTTTTTTAACTGAAGCCATTGGGGAGGGAGGCCATCCGTCTGTCTTCACACATTCAGCTTCTTTTCTCATGCCAAGCCACTCCTGCTGGCCATGACTCAGCCTGGACTGAGCAGTGGATGTGCTTTGCTGCAGAGGTGGCTCATCCTCCATGGGACAGAGCTGGCTCCATCTCACAGAACCAAGGCTGCCCAGGGAAGACTTGACCTGCATTACCACAGTTTCTGAGAATAAATTTTTCCTAATATCCAACCTAGGAGCACCTGGGAAATCATGCAGCTTCTCTGCAGGACATGGCTGTAAGGTCATGGATGCCCTTCTCAGCTCACCCAAGGCAAGCTTGCTACATGTCTGTATCTGTCTGAGGGCAACCATATCTCTCCAGCCTCCTACCAGCTGTCTCCATCACAAACTAGGGAGGAAATATTTGCTGGCTGGATCTCCATCCTGCAGCTGACAACATCTGGGCTTCTCCAGGGGTGGCCACCAGGACTTGCCAAGGAGGCCTGAGGCAGATGTGCTGCTGAGTTAGGACACGTCTGAGCATTTGGGTGTTCTCCAGGCACCCACAGAGCCCTGGCAAACTGGGCAGCGAGGTGACCCCAGCCCCTTCCTTTCCACCTGGGAAGCACTGGGCTTGCTGCTGCAGAACCTGTGCTCCCTCAGGGTTAAATAAGAGAGAAGGCACTGAGAAAGAGCCTGTGGTGCTTTTATCAGCTAAAGAGCTGTTGAGACCGGCAGAGCGGTTATTAGATTTGTCCCTAACACTTATTAAGTTTGAGCCTGTCGCTGAGATGTTCATGCTATTCCTCTATGTATCTGTGGACATGTCAGCCACACTGTGGCATATCCAATTATCCTGTCACCTACCCGATAAGGTGATCTCAAATAGTTTCTTTTATTTCTTGGAAAAAAAAAAAAAAAAAAAGAGGAAAGGAGAAATGCAGCAACAAAGGGATTCTGCATTTGAGATGCCATTCGGAGAACAGATGCACACTCTGTCTCCTTCAGGAGAGCACAGGCACGTGTATGTAAGTGTGCCTGCATACTAACACCAGTGTGGGCAGATAACATTGCATCCCACCCTTCTGCCCTTTCCATCGACATTTCCTCTTAGTTTCCACAGAGAGCTTTGCAGACAAAGGAAGAAACAGATATACCTGTGGCTCTTTCAGCGTCCATTTTTTCCCTCCTGTGGTGCTGTTGAGAACTTGCCTCCAAAACATGTGCCCAAGTGGGTCATAATGCTTGTCTCTGTGCAGTGTTTGCTGCATGCTCCCCTGCTCCCCAGACTCAAGGTCCTTACCACCTGCAGAGGTGAGGACAGGGAAGTGCACGCAGCTTGTGCTCTGCTGACCTGTGTCTCGGTGACCCAAGCTTTCCAGCTTGCACAAGAAATGCCTGGGGCTTGATTGCAAAAGGCATTTCATTTCTAACAGGCAGGTGAATTTGGTATTTAACTTCCAGTGAGATCTAACTAGCCAGCCTAAATGCTTTTACAGCCCTCACTGGGTGCCTATCTGTATCTTTAGGTAGAGAGATACGGGGGGAAATGTGGCTTTTAATAGCTCATGAGTCAGAGTGAGGCATGTCTGCACTGAGGGCGAGCAGCTGAACTGTTGCAGGGTGTGGATGGACCCAGGGATTGCTGAAGGCTCCCACGCCATGAACCATCTAGCCAGGACCTGGAAGGGCTCAACCTGAGCTAATCTGCTCTCCAGGTACCAGGAGCAACATGCAGTGCAAAGGTTTGCAAGGAGACCAGCCTCAGGAATTTGAATGCTTTGTTTACCAGTATGGTCTCTGTTTGTTTTGTGTGTTCCCTGGGGAAGTCTCAGTTGTTCCCAGCAGTGTATCAGGGCATCACATGAGACTGGAGATCTAGTTGGATCAATGTGTCCCATATGGAAAAGAAAGTAAAAAGTGTAGGGATGGGGATGGAGATTGAGATGGGTATAGGGAAGGGGATGGAGGTGGAGATGTGAATGGAGATGGAGATGGGGTGGAGATGGAACACAAAAACATGACAGTGAACATAGCTCAATTTGCATCTCTGTTGCACTTTCAGCATGACCTGAGCAAAACCCTAAGCCTTAATGCACATACTTTGCCTTTCTCTGCACTGGTGCTGTGAATTCTGCCCTCCCCTGCAGGCGTGTTGTGCATCAAATGAGCTGTCTGTAGCAAACAAGCCTTACAGAGATATTTGCTATTATTTCTGATTGTGTGGACTCCAGGGTAACTAATTATCATTTTTCCCCTTGATCAAAATAATAGTAGTTATCACAAAGATACTTCAGGGTTTAAGACAGATTCGAACTCTTTTAACAGCATTTATTTCTGAAGAACCTTCATCTTTACTCTCTTTCATGACAGCTGGTTTTTGAGTCATGAGCTGGTTGCAATTATTTTGCCTCTGTAATTCCATCTTCCTCACACTCTTCCTGGCTTCAGAGCCACTGGAGGATGGTCACCTGTGTGGAGCCGTGCATGAAAATCGGATCCCAGCTGCAGGCAAGGGTAGGAGGAAGTGAATGTGGAATATTTCAATTTAAAGTGTGTTTATTGTGCATTCTGTCTCTGATTTGATGTAAAAAAATTTGCATGCAAATGACAGCAGATTTGCATCTCTCCTTTCATTGACTGCAGATGTTGAAAAAAATATATATTTGAGGGCCTTTTTTTTTCAGCTTTCAAAACATCTTAGAGGAGATTTTGGCTGCTGCCCTATTAACGCATCCATGTAAATCTGCTGACCTCTCCTGAAAGCAGCGAGCTGATGTCAGGGTGTTTACACAGAGGTGCTCACTGCAGCTCTCTGCAGGCTTTGCCTCTCCCAGATTTCCAGCATCTTTTGGGAAACATGCACTGCTGACAACCTTGGACACGGAACCACATCTCTTACAAAAGTACATTTTACATGGAAACATGTAGGAGAGTTTTTCTGATCACCACGAGGATGTTCGTTGCATTTTATAAGTTGGAGGTGGAAGAAAATGACAAGCAAGGCTCTAAGCAGCAAGGAGGCATCCAGAGATCCATCATCTTCCATCAAGCGCAGCGGGCACCCAGATCAGGGCAACCTTGGGCAACAGGGCACTGAAATTACTTTCCCTTCCCTTAAACTAGCCTGGCTGTTGGACCCATGGGACAACCAGCACCACAGGATGCCTGGGGGAGGCCATCCCTGCAGTGCTCCTCGTGCAGAGCATCCTGAGCAGTGGCTGCATTCCCAGGTTTGATACAGAGGACAAATGCCTTTTCTTCACTCTGGACAATCTGCTTGTCAGAGGAGTGCTGCATATTTACATACGGGCTGCATGCAGCAAATGGCCCTTCATTGAGTGCCTCTGCAGGAAGAACTCCTGCTGCAAATTTGCAGCCCCAGCAGTGCGAGTGATTGAGTGGGCACAAAGTGGGTCCTGAAAAACCTCTCGAGCAGCAGCTGATTTCCTCTGCTGATCTCCTGAGTTGAAAGTTTAGCTTCTCTTTTGGCTTGATGTGTTCCAGTTACGTGTGCTTCAGCCATCAAAGCAGGAATGAAGGACTTTCTTTTTCCTCAATGAGTTTTTTTGACTAAGGGATCTGGAAAAATCACCGAAGAGAACAAAACAAAACCAAAAAAACCTGGCACAGGTTGCCCAAGGAGGCTGTGGATGCCCCATTCCTGCAGGCATTCAAGGCCAGGCTGGATGTGGCTCTGGGCAGCGTGGTCTGCTGGTTGGCACGTAGCAGGGGGTTGGAACCAGATGAGCACTGTGGTCCTTTGCAACCCAGGCCATTCTATGATTCTATGATTCGATAAACCAGCCACCAAATATAAACAGGAACAAGGCTGTTATGAACCAAGCTCTGCTGGGGCTGCTGCAACGCTACAAAAACTGGCAAAATAGTGCCTCTTCTGAGGCTGCCGGCTTCAAGTGAGATGCTATCTGTGCAGAGATTTTGTTAACATCAGCTCTGTATCTGTCTTGAACAAAGAGATATAAATAGATTTACACCTTTCTCTCTATGGATATGATCTTATATATAGGTGTGAGTGCACGTTAAGTGTATGCACGCGTGTGAGTATAAAATATGTACATCTAGACAGAGCCATCCATCTACCGAGTGATGGGCCTATCTCGTGCTCATTCTAGTAAGGGTTTAAAAGGAATTGCCTAAATACATAATACATGCTCGGTTTTTTCTTTTTAAGAGATGAGTCAAGTCAAATGCTATGATATAAATTTTTAATACCCCTATGACCTGATTTTTTTTTCCCTCTTGTGCAAGGAAGTTAACAATATGAAATGTCTTTCTGTTGTCTCTAATCATGGGCCGATTTGATAAGCTGTAATTATTATTCATATTTGAGATCTGCAGCTAGGGAGATGCAGGAGGTGTGGGGGCCATGGAAATGTTTAGCTTTGTTATTATTTATTGCTGCTATGAATAAAAGAATAACTATTAGAGAGATTCTGCCAAGTAGTTTGGGCTGCAAATTTAACTGGCTTAAAAACTGTTGCAATCCATTTGCATCTTATATATTCTGGAATACTCTTTAATCACATTTTTTGGTTCCTTACTCCATCACAGAGGTTGTAAAACTGGAAGAAATGAGAGGAATCATTTTTGTAGGCCCTATCAAAATGCATCATGTTTGTTGTTTGACCTTGGGCACTCTGTCTCCTTAGGAACACTGGAAGAAGACTGCAAGGAGTAGTCATATCACAGCTGCAGTTGTGGTTGTTATTATTTATCATCTTGCTAGACACAGCACTCAGTTTGTGCTGAGCAGAGAGAGCTCTGATCCCCGTTATTATCAATGCCCACTGCTTTACGAGTGCCTCAGCAAAGGTGGGGGTAAGTGGGAAACAGCAAACAGCATCTTCAAGAGTTATATGTGCTCAGTGTTGATTTCAGCACTGAAAAATCTATGTGTTACGGTGATTTCTTTCAGGTCTGGAACCAACGTGGCACCAACCAAGGGACAGAAACAGCTGTTTTTTTAAGTGATTAATTTTTCAAGTGATGTAAGTGCTTTGGTCTGCTCCATGTAAAGTCTTTCAAATCCGTGGGTGCATGGGTGCAAAGATATTGCTTATTTGTTCCTCTTACCCTCCTGGAGTCACAGCCAGAATTACCTTTAGTTATTATTCTATCCTGTCTCTGTAAGTATAGACTGTTCTTGGAAGAAAAACAAATACATTTGAGTACCTTCCTTTACAAAAAATGTGGGTGTCAGTTCCAGGAAAAATGCTCACTTAGAACTCATTGTTGTAGGAGACTTAGCCACGTGATGGCTAGAAACACCAAAAGGAAGAGCCCTGCAATGAGAGGCCATGGCTTGAAAAATACATGGTCAGTTTCAGTCCTGAAATGCCCTGTAGAAGGAGGAACATCAGCATAATGTTTGCAAGCAGTAGCCTGCTGTGTTTCCTGATGGTTTGAAGTGGAAAAAACTCCCGAGCAAATGCCTTCTTCAGGCACTCTGGTATCCATTCTCTACCCAAAGATCCATTAGTTGACAGAAATGTTGAAGATGACTGTAGCAGAAATGCTAAGTCACAGCTTGAAGCAGTGACGGAGCACCTGGTGGGAAGGCAGGGCCAACTCATGGGAGCTCAGCTGCATGCAATGCACCTGAGTGATTGGAAGGGCTGGAGCCACGATCCACCCCTTCCCAGACCTCATTTAAGGGTTGGCAGGGGGAGGTGATGGTATCTCTTGCTGGAGGTTCCTGCTTGTCTGAGGCCTTCTGAAGGTAAGCAGCTCTTTTATCTCTGCTTCCATGGCTGCTGTGCTTGCATTTATCCTTGCTTGCTGCAGCCTGGGACTCTGCTACCCTGCTGTCACTGCTGTGTTTTCCATCACATTATAGCATTACAATGGCAATGCTATGCTGAGACAACCAGTGAGCTTTTAAGCTTCTTAAGCTTATTTAACAAAAATTCATTAGGGGAATTTGGAAAAAGCTATATGGTTTCAGTGCATTTCTTTATTCTATTTCATGAAGTTGGATCTTCTCTGTGATGTAGTCAGAGGCAATGAATTCATCTCAGAATGTAAGATATACAGGTGCCTTCCAAAGAACTCTTGATGTTGTGGCTTTGCATCCCTCTGTTCATTGAAGAAGATCTTCACTTTAAGGTTGTCCACAACAGTGTGATTTCCAACAATTTCTGTGTCCTGGATCACTTTTTTTCCAGTGAGGTCTCTGCTAGGCTTCGCATCTGCTGGCTTTCTAACCCTTGTATGTTTACTATCCACCTTCATGTGGCACAGCCTCAATAAGTCTTCTGTCCTTTCTTTTGCCACTGCAGAAGTTTGAAGACGTGAGATGCAGCATATGCCATTTTTCCTTCTTGGAGATGAACAAAGTATATTGTTATGCTCAAAATGCAAAGCCTTTCTCCCCCATTAAATGTTTTCTAACTGCGTAGACCAACCATCTGTTTCTCTTTCTCTTTTCCATCATTCAATTCTTTGCACGTTATTCAAATTAATTATCAATTAAGAACTGGAAAGACTGGGTAATCAAATTATGGAAGGGTAAGACGGTCAAGGTACCTTATTAAGAGCCTCAAGGTATTTATTAAGACAATAAATTCCTGGTCTTTCGCTTTAGAGATGAACCTTCAGCTCAGTAAGTAAAAGCAGAGTGACATGTATCTCTTCTTGGTCATTTATTTATGAACATAGGAAATTACATTGACTAACTCCCATTCCATTCCAGACTTCAGATTGTAATCTTCTCCTCTCAGATGTCAAACTAACCCAGATAACAGTACAGCTTGAGTCTCAACACATTCCCTGGAGAGATAAGAGAGTTTTTTTATTTCTTGTGCTGAAGTGAAGCTGGTTTATAAGGCATGAAATTAGCTGTCCTTTAATTCTATGGTTATCCTGGAAAGGAGAGGGAGTCTGTATTTGGGGTGAAGGCTGAGCAGTGCTGGCTGCTGTGCCCTTGGGCAGCTGCAGGTTTATGCAGTTTGGACCACGTTTCAGCATCCTTCTGTTGAGCAGTGCTCAGAGAGGGGAATTTATGAGGCTTGGCAGCATGGTTGGCATGTGGAGAGCGCCTGGGGAAGATGAGGATAGAGGAGAGCTGATTGTGCCCTGTGTGATACCTGAGAGATTCTGGCTCTGATCATCAGCACAGTCTGATGTGTCTAAACCTTTTCTGGAGTAGTCCCTCTGGCTTTTTGACCTCTTATTTTATGTGTAAACACATTATGTGTTTACAAAGGTAGCAGCTCATCCTCAGGAAAGAAGGCAGAGACGAACCAAAATTCAGGGCTGGAAGAGATGACGTGGAGCCCCAAGGGATGAAGATCACCTATTCCACTCCCGGTGACCAGGTTGCCACTGGGGTTTGTTTGATTGCTTTCATTTTAAACTGGGGTTTTACTGATGGATCTGAAAACTGGCTTTGAGACTGTGCCAAAAGCACAGATGCCCTGTAAGTCCCCTGCCCTCTGGGGAAGTGTCTTTGAGGGGCTGGGGCTTCTATCAGTTGGGACCCTCAGGTCTCCTGCAGCCAAGAATATCATTGGGTAGTTAACACAAATGGCTGTCACCATTTTGTGCAGTTCTGATGAAAACTCATTTGCTTTGATATCATTCCATCCTTTTTTTTTCCCCCCTCTCTTCCATTACCCCCATCCCCTGCAAAGCAAAACTCATCAGAGCCCTGTAGCCATCACAGCCTGCAAAGCGTCCTCTTCACATTTCTCCTAACGCAATTGCACATAATTAAGCAGTACATTTACATGTCAGACTAAGCCCACTGTCCAAGCTGCTCGTTCTGCTTTGTGCAGCGCTGTGCCAGGCATCCTCCAGAAAGGATGCAAATCATGGCACAGAAGACATATTACAAGTGGCATACAAGATCTGTGCCCACTTTGCCCATTGTGTCAAGAAAACAGAAATGCTTGTCAAAATACCAGCTCGAGTAGGAGCTCGCAGCTTCTGAAGGAATAAAAGAACCATGTTGGCAAGCACAGGACTAGACAGGCAGATGTCCTCCTCTCCACCCACTAGAATTTTATTGGCAATTGAGTTAAAAACCTCTTTGCATATGAAAGTAACGGAGAGGCGCTGCTGTGGCCTTGCTGGCAGGAGACTTGGCTGCAAAACCAGTGAGACATTTGACAAGGAAGCAATATGTTAGCAACGTCTCTTCATCCGTGTTATCAGGGCCAAATTGCCACGGCACTTGCAGCCATGTGGAGGCATTAGATGCAAAGTGTTAGACGCCCTGCCATTCTTCCTCATCATTTTCTCCTTTCTCTCTTTTCCTTTTTCAGCGCAGCCTGGTCCTGACACTTCTTTTCAACTGTCTCTGGAGCCAGTCCTGCCTTGTACTGCTGTGTGTCCTTAGAAAATAGGCTGCCAGGTGCTGAACACCCACAGTTTGGAGTGATCACTCATGGTAATACATGGTTCTGTTTGTTTTTTTTTTTTTTTTCCTACTTTTTTCTATAGAAGCAATTGCACGTTCATGCTTTCCTTTCAGAGGTCACATTTCCCACTGGATGAATGAGAGGAATACAGGCTGGAAAAGTCTTTCCTTCCATTGAATCCTTACAGCAGAACTTATAACCCAATTTAGTTTTCTCCATAGTCTTTAGATTTGCATGGTCCCCTGAATATCTGCAGTGGAAAGCTGAATTCCCTGCAGCAGACTCAATAACCTTGCAGTGCCAAGCTATGGGTGTCTGCAAATTGCCACGTATTCAAACGTGCCTGTGGATCCCCAGTAGAAAGGTGCTGTAGAGCAATGCACAGCAGTCTGAATGAGCAGGGGAGGGTAGCTATGTCAGCAGTCTATGGGTTGGTTTTGGGCACCTGTGTATATGAAGTCTGCAGCCAAACTGCTGTTCTTATCAGGTTGGAGGGAAGGATGAGGAATGCTCTAGGAAACCTGCCCCATCTCTCAACCAGCCATCACACCCTCCCAGGAAAACAAGCCTAATGATGCAGCAAGACAGAGTTTCTCCTCATTCCCTCCTTCCTATTCTCTTCTAAGGATCATTGGGTTTAATAAGAAGTTGCAAGCTGCTGGAATCACATTTTGCTGTCCGTACAGCTTGGAGATGAACAACTCTTTGATTAAGCATCAAAATATTATGGAAAATTTCTATATGGAACCAAAAGAATGAATCTGTGGCAAGAAAGCTGGAGGGCATCCTGCCACCTCTGCAAAGTGCTCCTGACCCTGGCACATGGACAGCACAAGCTACACTAACTGTGCACAGGGCAGTGTTGAGGCAATGTATGATAAGGCTCCTTGTGAAGGTGAACAATCTCTTCTGAATGAAACTCCAGTTTGTGCAAGAGGTGCATCTCATGCCCACCCTGAGCTTTGGAGCTCATCTTCCCTTGGGGCCAGCAGTGAGTTGGCATGCCATGGCAAGCAAGGCCCTTGGCTCAACTGCAGTGTGTAAGCTGGAGATGCACACTTACTCTCAGGTTGGCACAGGTTGCTCTCCTTGCAAGTTTTCCCAGCTTGCCTGCCTGCCCCAGGTGGTACAGACACATCTTCCTGCCTCCCTGTGCTCCCTGGCCCCTCTCTGGCTTGTTGAGTCATTGCTCCAGTCTTGAGTGAGTTCTAGGCAATTTCTAGGATGAGAAAGCAAGCTTTTCTCATTGCCTCAGGTGAAATTGAACATCACATTTTGCTATGATACTGGGGACAGATTGGCTGGTTGAGAGTGCCATGGAATTAGTTTTGCCATAATTATCAAATCCCACCTGGCAACTTCTTTCTGCTTCTCCCTGTTCCTCTGGTCATCTCTTCTGAGTATGGACTGGTTGCTTCTTGCCCCTACGTCCCCAGCCCAGACACAGCGATCTCTTCATGTTGACTGAAGGTGTTGAAGTTGGTGTATCACCCTGCTTCCTGAGCTGTGGTGCACCTAAATATCAGCTGTTTGTTGTGTGCTGAATTGTATGCATACAAAATGTGCAACCCTTGGGCAAGGTCTAGGGTCAGAGCCCTTTGGTTCCTCCTTGGTTTGGGGAAAGAAGCCCCAAGAGCCCTGTTGGGCTCTGAGTTCAGCAGCAAGCCACAGGCAGTGCCACAGCAGGTCAGGCCCATGGTTGGCACCTGGATCACAGGGCTGCAGCTGTGTTCAAGAAAACTTTATAGCAGGCTCTTGGCTTTCTTTGAGTGCGTTTCCAAACACAGTCCTGCCAGCCAGAAATTCCTGGTTGCACCATCTGGATTCTGTGAAGGGAAAGAAACAAGGTTTGCCCTTTGAGATGTGGCAAGAGGAAGGAAAGAAGCTCTGGCAAGGGTCCCACCTTTCTGAGGTTGTCAGTGAAGGAGTTCCCAAACGCTTCTGCCATTCCACTGAGCTTCTCCAAGTGCCTGGGCAGTGCTGCCAGGTGAGTCTTGCTTTGCTGCATACATGGATCCAATGGGTTCTTATATCCTGCGCAGCGTGTTGCAAGGGAAAATGCCTGCTGAATGTTATAACCAGAGATGTTGTTTCTTGAGCTGTTGGTGAAGCTGTACCACTGTATTGCAGAGCTATTGTATCTATCACTGCAAACACGCATCCTGTGCATTTTTCCAGGGTAAGGAATGCAACCACAGTTTCATGTTTTCATTTTCCAATTCTATGCAGTAATCGACAGAATAGTTACATTTCTGTTATTGTGTTTCTCCTATGTTGTCAGGAACGTTTCCAGCCTGGGATCCAGGAACAGAGCACCTGAGATGTGCAGCCCAATTTTCTTTCTGTTTCAGCCATATAAATTGCAGACACGACCTGAAATATCACCTCATCCCTCGGCAAATGGGCACCAAGTCACTCAATTGTTACTCTGCTCAATAGGTTACTCTGCTCTCAAAACAAGGCAGGAAAGGGGTGGTCAGAGGTGTTACCCCTGCTCTGTGTGTTTTTGCCTCAGGCTGGAAGGGAAAATATTATCTACTTCAAACCTTCAGATGAACGTGGAGGAACAGGACCAGAATCAGCTGCAGCAGATAGGGCTTTCCTAGGTATGTGCAGTATGGGAAGGTCCAAAAGGTGTCATCTGGCTTGGGGTATGTTTAAAGATAGGAGAAAGGAGCTCAGAATGACTGAGGAATTTCATGTGAAACACAACAGTGAGAAAATCTCTTTCAACTGTGCTGGGGGATTTTGTGGTGGAGACTAATGAGGGGGAACATTCACTGCTCATACTTTCCCCTGTAGATGCAATCCTTAGAGAGGACTGTGTGAGTCTTCTGTGTGATTTTTAGTCAGTAAAACATCTGTTAGAGCCTGGTGATGCTTCCTCCTGGTGCAGGTCTATGGTAGAAGCTGGAGTTCCCACAAATTCAGCTCCCAGTACATTTATACAAGGTGAATCCATGTGGTTGTGCAGATAACCCTGAACGTACTGTGATGTGATGGTGAAAAGGCGGCTCTTTGCCCAGGCCTACCCTGTCATGTGCAGGATCTGTGGGAGGATGTGCTTGTGAGGACCTCATCCAGGTACTGTTAATGATAAGAATGGAAAAATGAGTCTCATCTCCACAGGATCTGACCCACAGGGTTGTGCCAAGTCTCCAGATGCTGACTGCTTAACAGGCTTTTGGGTACCAGACTTTGGCTTTGGAGATGCTTTAGTGCAAGAAGGTGCCTTCCCTGCATCCCAGTGGTTTGGAGAGGCTGTTATTCCAACGAGGCATAGCTTTTCCACCAAGGTGCTTGAGTAGAAATGCTGGGAAGGAAACCAGGAATGCCAAGAGATCTCTTGGAGTTAAGTTGGCTGTAGGATATGAAGCACATGTCTCTGGCCACTCTGGTTATTATTGCAATTCACTGCCATGCTGCTCTTCACAGTACAGAGCATGTAGTGAAACACAAGCGTATTAGAAAGTTTGCAGTTGATTTTTTTCCATGCCCAGTCAAGTTCTAACGAAGCATGGGAACCTTATTTTCCACTTTCCAGTCCAAAAGTCCCACCCATCATAAAGCTATGCATATCCGCATCCCAATGGCCTGCGTTCAGCTGGAGCATCCCATCAGCATCTGGAGGAAAGCAGCTGTTAAAGCCCTCGGTGTAGAAATGTTCAATCATAACATCAGGAACGTGTGTGAATTAATAGAAGCGAACAGTAAATCCTTGCCACTTTCTGGAGGGGAAAAAAAACGCCCCTGTCATGGAAAGCCATGCTTGCCATAGGCATTTTTGTATTTTTTTGTGCTTGACAGTTTATTTGTGGTATCAAAGGCTCAAGTCTCTCCTGATAATTTCTTCTGGCCAGGGAATAAGCATCTGTTCTTTCCGATTGTGGGTCACTTCCCTCATGCAAAGCTTGATTAAGGCATGCATGTCAAGGTCAGAAATGAGGATGAACTTTTATTTTTCACCTAAAAAAAATAAAAACAAGAAGCTGTAAAAGAGAGAATAACATAGATTTGTAGTGGGGGTGTGTAGTGTGCTTTTGTTGTGAGTGTTTATGATGTAGAGAAGAGTCAACTGTAGCGTTCTAATGCATTAATTGCTCGTTAGTCACTAGGTTTATGCATTTTTGCCAGGAAAGAATGGAGATATTTGGATGAAAAGTGGTTTATTAGGAACAGCAGGAAGACTAGATGTTTAGAAAGGGGAGGGTGAACGCGATGTGGTTGAAGCATTAAAATAGAGAGTTCCAGCTAAAATAAAGTGTGCAGTTATCAATGGGGCCCTGAGATGGTTGTTGGTCAAAACCAGTTTTGCACAAACATTAGCTGCTTTTGGAGTTCTTGGTCTTGGAGGTGACATGGCTGCAAAGTGCCGTGGCTTTCGGGTTGGTACAACCCAGGAGTGTGCTGGATTGCTCATCTGCTGCTTGCAAGGCTGTGAAAAGAACTGTCTTTGGAAGGAAAAAAGGCATTTGTGAAATACTTGCCATATTTAAAAGGCACTTATTTTCTTTCTGTAAAAGGGTGTATGTCTCTGATGGCCTCCAAAGAGAGTATGGGCTGAACTCCATCCTCTTTTTTCTGTGTTCTGGAGGTGTTCTCAGCCCTGCTCCCTCCACCTCTGCACCTGATGTCCTTGCCAAGCACATTAGGAAGAAGCTCCAGCATACACCTCAAAGGTAGGTAGCTGCAAATGCTGCTGATGAGCTGCCTCGGTGCTTCCCTTCTGCTCCTGCCTGAGATGTGATCATTCCCCCCATCAGTCGCACTGAGGTCCCAGAAGAGGATCTCCCCAGGTCCCTCCCATGCTGATGAGCTGCTGGAGCAGCACATATGGTTTGTCCCCATGTATCTCCCTAGCCCTAGGATCTGCAGTAGCTAAGTGAGGTACGGTCTGCCTATCTGAGAGATCCAGCAGAAACAACCTAGCCTGTGGGAATCAGTGTTCTGTTGCTACCCCAGTGCACTTCATCAGCTGATGATTGAGCTTTGCTTTGCATACATATGAAAAGTTAACTTGAGCCAGTTTGCTTGCCTTCCAGACTGCTCACCCTGGCCAGCAGTGAGCTCAGAGCCAGATGATGTGCTGCATACACACAGGCTGCCTACACCAGGGGCTGTAGCAATGGTCAGCAGGCAGCATCCCAGCTGCTGCTGCTGCTGGTGGGGTGCTGCAAGGCTGAGAAAGGAGAAAACTCCTTGCTGGGCTGTGTGAACTCAGCTGTGGGTCAGCGTCCGGCCGGAAAGCGGGCAGTGCCCTCAAACAGCCAGCATGGATTAATTATTAAATAGATGGCTGCGGGTACCTCAGCCACAGTTGATACCATGCATTTTTAATCACAGCAACACGTGTTGCCACGCAGTGGGGCAGGTCACCCTGCCAGGAGATGCTGCTCTGCATCTCCAGCCTCCTATGGCTGTCAGGGTCATCCTGGGGAGCAGAAGGGACCCAGGTGAGTGCCTCTGTTCATCCCAGGGGTCGTATCTCCTGCCTCTGTGATCTCCCTCTGACCTTTGCTTTTACAGACAGGGAAGATGATCCTATTGATCTTATGTGGATTATGATGTTCTGCTCATTGCCCTGAAACCTGCTAATTGCACATGCGGCTATTCATAGTGTCTCAGAATGGGAGTCAGAGATTTCTGATGGTGAGGCAGATTATCTGCAGACATGTCCATGGAGCTGAAGGGCATCGTTTGGGCATGAGCAGGAGCTGCTTGTGGCACTTCTGCATTTTCCTTGAAGTGACAGTATGGAACGTTTCAAAGTGGACATTTTCTGTCCAGTTCAGATGGAGCAGGCCTCCCAGAGAAGATACAGATGTCCCATCCCTGGAGATATCCAGAGCCAGGTTGGATGGGGCCCTGGGCAGCATGAGCTTGTGGGGGCAACCAGCCCATGGCAGGGGAGTTGGGACTGAGTGGGCTCTGAGATCCCCTCCAACCCAACCATGCTATGATTCTATGATTTTATGATTCTATGGCTCTTCTATTCTATTCTATGACTCTTTGAGCAGTGGAGTTCAGTGGAGAGATAACTGAATGTAGTCAGTGTTTGTACTGCAGTCCTGGTCAAACTGGTTATGCAGTGTTAGTACAACTTGACTGACAATCTCTGTTGGCTCCTCTCAGCTTTTTTTTTTCTTGAATGTAGGTACTAAACACTAAACCAACCAGCTAAAAGCTCATCTTCTGCTAAACAGTGCATTTGTTCTGCTACACTTGCTCCTTGTATGTCCAGTGTTAGCTCTGTGTGCATCCTTTCCCTTTCCTGAGAAAGGAACTCAGTGTTAGTTGAATTCAACTGAAATCTGGAGTAAAGAGCAATCTTATGTATTGTTTTTTAGCTATTGCTACACAATTTCAGCTGCTTTTCTCTCTGGTCCCAGATGCCTCTGGGTTATTCGTTCCTTTACTGACTTTTCTCTAGATGAAAGGAGAATCACTGGACTGATTTAGGCCATACTTGAACTCTTCAGTGCCATTAAATATGGTTGCAGCTGCATCAATGCATTGTCCTGAGTCTAAACTGCTGCTGCAGCTGTAGCACCTTGCAGAGTAAGATATTGCCTCATCACAGATGCAGCCCACTGAGTCCCTCAGTGCAAAGAGGGGTGTATCTTTTCCATGCCTTGGGTTAAGTGTTTGCTAGCAACAGCCTGGAGCACTCATTCAGAATATTTTAAGAGCATCTTTCATGCTGTCTGAAACACCTGACGGGTCACAATTACTCCCTAAAGTGGGAGTAATTGACTGCAAGATTATTCTGTACCTCCTGAAAGAAAAGCAAAATGGCTGTGAATGTGACAGGGCCTCACATCTACTCTGTGGTGTTCATTGAGTCTTTTGGTGTAAAGTAGCCCATGCCATGCAGGTGGCACCAGGCAGCACTTCAGCACTGGAATTGTGAGGGGGAAGAAAAGGATCAAAGTCTTTGGAGGATGGAAGCCTTGGAGATCTGTAAGAGCAGCATTTGTCTTCAGGCAGTGAGTCCTGGAGATGGGTCTTAACAGGAAAAACCTCCTGTGAGAGTACCAGGGGAGTTCCCATGAACTTCAAAGGCTGGCTGCTGTGGTTGTAGGCTGCATGCAGGCCATGATGTGAGACCTTATGAGTAGTGTACAGTCATCTGGGATCTTTCCAATTGCTGGAAGATAGATTCCAGAGCCTCAGCAATATGTTAGACCTTGTCTGTATCTTCAGGATATTCAGACCAGCTTCTGATATACCTAGAAGCTACAAGACTGTTTTTTTCCCAGTCAGCTGCTTGCCTCCTTCCCCTAAATCATCTCTGAGTGTGACGTTCAATCAGACAAGGCTCATAAAGGATTACAAAACCTTGCTGAAAGACAGAATTCCTTGTAAAATCAAGAAGGTGTGTAAAAAGAAAATAGGTGGATGTAGTGAGAGAATCAAAAGAGGAGTGTCTCAGCTGAGAAGAAAAAAACCTTGTTTGTAGAGGTGCGTGCTTAACATGGAAGGAGAGTCATTCGTTGATGAGGGTGGACAAAGAGAGAAGAAAGGACGCCTTGATGATATGCAGAGAAGGTAAATCACAAGCTGATCAGCTACATGCTTTCTTCATCCAATGTGCCATTAGCCCAAGCAACCCAAAGCCAAGCATCACTGAGGGTAGAAGTGATGCTGAGATCCAAAATTGGCTTTGCAGAATCAATGGCAATGGAGAATCCCCATGTTTTTAAGCAAATAAAACTCGCTGGTTTTTGAAAGGGATCTGAGTTGTGATTTAACCTCTGTAATCTTTAGGTACAGATTACCTAGTAGCTGTCTCAGGCAGGGCTTCCTTGGGTGCATCTTAAAGTAAGATGGTGCTGCTCAGAGAGAGCAGAAGCACTCGCTCCTGTGGAGCTTTGCACTTAGATCGACAATGTCTTTGCTTCTCTTAGCCAGGCCACAAATGGTTATGCATGCAATCAAACGAGATGACGTGCTGCAGGATTGCAGGCAGCATCATGGCTCTTCATGTGATGTTGTGTGCATGCTTTGAACATCCGATTCACAAGACCATGCATTGCTAAATAAACTCTTTTTACAGCAAAATATGATGTATGAATGATGTGTGAGAGCTGTAAAGAGTTGGTTAGCCCCCAGAGTGGTAGTAAGGTAGTTTGCTGGACCTCCATGAAGCTCTGGCACTTTACAGCCATCCCATCGTGCTTTTTCTGAGGAGCATGCCACTTGGGCTGTCTTATCATCTCACCGAGGGACAACTTCTTGAGAACAAGCTTCTCTGCGAGGCACCTGTTTGCCTGGCCGATAAAAGTACACTTGTCATGTAGTACTCCTTTTATCTTAAGATCTTTCTCTTCTTTTCAGGATAATGCCTTTATTATATGATTTAAAGAGATAAAGAGTGTAAATAAGCCAGCTGTGATTTCTGTCACTTGGAAGGAGCTCTTACTTGGCCATGTAGCTCACTAAAAATGCTTACTCTGATTTTTTTTTTTTCTATTTTTTACTAGAGATAGGCCCCTAAGCAATGCTGCTGATTAGAATGTGTGTAGCAGCCTTCAGATTTCCTCTGAGCTTCAATTTCTCCTTTAAAGCAGGTCATGAATTATTAAGGAGGGAGATTACCTTAACTGGAACGTATGTGGCTGTTCCATCAGTGAAGTTGGGGATCGCTCTGAGGAACGGACAGGTTTCCCGTGGAGGTTTAGAAACCTGAAACTGTAAAGCTCTCCTTGCTTTCCCCACCTCTTACGGGAAGCCTGCAACAGCTTACAGAAACTTCTGCTCCTCATCACTCCATCCTGCTCTGGACTGGATAAAAACATCTTCAGGTTGGATGTTTTCATTTTTGTTTTTTAATAACTTCCTCCCGAGAGCTCTACTTGCTCTTGCATTATTATTATTATTATTATTATTATTATTATTATTATTATTATTATTATTGGGTGGAAGCAAAGGTTTATTTTACCTTTATTTTTATTAAAATCTATTAAGGTATTTAATAGCCTTATTAAAATCCATTAGGGCCTCCCTAAAGCAGGGCAACTCCTGCTTGCTGCGGAGTCCAGCTGGATGCAGCACTGAGGTGCCCCAAAGTTAAGCTCTTAGCAATGCTTTTTCTTGCCCTACTTGGCTTAAGAGTTGTTTGCTGGAGCAGGGCCATGACCCATCTCAACTCTCCTGTGAATAATTTCACAAGATGCCCCTAGAATTGAGGGAATTGGAGGAGATGAAACATCCCCATAACTTTCCTGAGAGAGAGGTCACTAAAGTGAAGGTACAGGGATTCACACCCACTGGGGCAGAGTCCAGAACCAGCCACAGAACACCCCTTTCTGGGGGAGCTGGCATCCCTTCAGCTTCCAGTGACCAAACCCAAGGATGGACAGTGCAGATATTACTGCGTACCCACTGTCCTTTCTCAGCCACTGTGTTGGAGCTGGCAGATATGTCATTGAGCTAGCAACACGATTTCCCATTTGTGGCAGCTGGAAGAGTCGTGAAAGTCAAGGAGATAGCTTCAGACAGTGTTGCTTTCAACAACTGGTGTATCAAGAAAGAAACATCTGATTGCACACAGGCATAATATTAGGTGCTTTGAGTGTGTCTTTCTTCTTTCTCCTTAAACGTGGTTTGCAAATTCCACCTGCATGGGGGAACTGAGGAGGAGGGTCATGGTGACTTGGCTCATAAGTAGGTCTTTTGCATCCTGCTTGCTACTGCATTAGGTGCCTGTGCTCCTTTGGGCAGGTGAACACTAATCTTGTTGCCCACCTGCCCTTTCCCAGACTTCTTCCTGCCCACCTAGGTTCTGGACAGGCTTTGTACTGCAGTGGAAATAAGGTACAAGACCAATAAATAAGGACCAATATTGGCAGCACTGAGCCTCTTGCACGCCCCTCTTCAAGCACTCGTATGTCTCCACTCCAAACTCTCCGGATCACCTTCTGAATTCATAACTGAGATGAGCATTGGACTCTGCATTAAGTAGAAGCTGTCCCTTGGGTCTCATAGGCGATGGTAGGAACATCTCAGTTCCTGAGTTTATATTCTCATAAATCTTGAAGAAGGTGATTTTTCCTTTCTTTTTTTTTTTTCTTCTCCTCCCTCTCTCTCTCTCCCTTCTTTAATTACCAGCCACAGGCATGGCACTGATGAACAGCACTGTGCCAGGCATGCTCTCCTTGTCTTGTCCTGAGCATGGATCCTGCCCTGCCAGCTATGCACCAGCGTGGCACTAACAGCAGGTGTCCTTGCAGAATTGCCAAAAACCCATCCCTATGGAGATTACCAAGGGCTCCGTTATGCTCCACAGGGATGGCAACACAGTGACAGCAAACAGGACTGCAGATTATTTGCAACTCCTCTCCTTTGTACAGCTAAGTTGACGCCAACACAGCGGTAGCAACATGGGATCCAGGGAGGACCCACAACCTCCTCTCTGCTAAATCCATTCACCCCTTGGGATTTTTTTGGGAGAGCAAATATTTTATGCTGACAGTGTCAATGGCTGGTCACAGCACCCTTCTGGGCAGCCTGTGCCCAACATCAGCCAACCAAAGGCTCAAGTGAAGAGCTACCAAGGCTGAAAGCTATGAATTATTGAGTGGCACTTTGTTCGTGCTGCTCTGCTCTGCACCTCGTGTGGGTGGGTGTAGAGAGAGATACATTTGACTGCGGGCCCATTTAGAATTACTTTTCATGGTTTTATGTTCTTCCTTTGCATTAAAGCGTTACAACACTGCAGCTGACCACTAAAACCTAAAACCACCCGTAAGAAAATATACATTATATGAAGCAAAGAGAAAAAAAAAAAAGAAACCCACAACTTGGAGAAATTAAGTACTCTGGAGCGAAGCACAGTATAAAACAATAGGAACTATTATAAATCACACCAGACCAACAGAATCAGCATACCAATATCTGGTTTGCCAGCACGTACTTAACTCAGATAAAAATAAACTGTTCTTGGAATGAACCCCTGCTTTGATTTGTATCTTGCAGTCCAAGTACACACAAGAAGGATGTAAAATCTGCTAATATAAATATCGCTGGTCTCAAGCTTTTATCAGATGTTTTGTACCAGGAAAGAAAAGGCTCTGTTTTCTGCTCAGGTAATTATTGTGTTCCTCTGAGCCAAGCTCCCATGTTTCCTCCTTTCTCAAAGCCATAATCCTGGGTGTGGGCCCCACGCTGAATTACCCCAGTGCTCTGTGCCAGAGAGCATCTCCAAGCCCTGCACCCACCCAGGCTCAGAAAGGTTGGGAACTTCTAGAGCAAGCCTGACAGCACAGATGAGCCACAGTCTGGAGTGAGAACACCTTGCATAGGGCTGAGCGTCTTCTGTGGCCAGGCCCAATGGGTGCAGGAGGGGACGATGGGCTTTGAGGAGAGATGCTTGGGAAATGCCTATTGCTGGTGAGGTGGGAAGAGATCCCATCTCCTTTTGCGAAGCCGAAGCGCTATCTCATTTCCCATCACGTGTGCTGACGACGGAGAGATGCTCCCCACCAGGCTGGAAGTGTAGTGTCTGAGCACCCAGGACAGACACATGTCCCCCAGCTGTGGGATCTGGTGCTTGCGTCTCATGTAGTGTGACAGAGGGAATGTTGCTGAGCTGCTGGCTTTGTGAGTGCTCACTTCTTTCTTGCTTGATATCGGGCAAACAATCTGTGATTAATAACTTATTCTGCAAATTTGGCCTCTGTGGATGAAATCTAATTATCCAAGATGTAGGCCAGCTAGGCATTGGAAACAGCACATGAATCGAGTGTTTTCTAGAGTTCTCATTTACCCTTTGTCATCTCATTTTCCCCAGACAGGCAGTTGGGATGGCAGGGCTTGTACAGCAACCACACCTCAAGGAACTGTACATGGACATCAGTCTTTCTCCTACACTTCAAAATTACCTGCAGGGCCCCTTGCTTCATCTGTGCAACTGTCCGTGCCTTGCCTGGGGCAGGCACTGTTTTACCCCTGGCAACATAGCAGCTGTAGTCATTGCCTTTCTTAAACTGGTCCTGCCCAATTTCCCAGAGA
This sequence comes from Lagopus muta, assembly GCF_023343835.1. Classification (NCBI taxonomy): domain Eukaryota; kingdom Metazoa; phylum Chordata; class Aves; order Galliformes; family Phasianidae; genus Lagopus; species Lagopus muta. The sequence continues at coordinate 35,747,195 of NC_064440.1, read as the reverse complement.
TGCCCCTCACCTCAGTGTTCTTGTCACTAGGATGGCAAAAAGAAGGTTTTGCATTTTGATACAGGTGCACATGTACATACAGCTGGAGCTGCTTCTTGTCCAACATGGGGACATCAAGTGTCCTTGGAACAGCCTAAGCACCTCGAGTGTGTTTGTTGGAGCCCTCAGCTCTGCTCCAAGCTAGTCCTATGGGTCTTCATGGCAGTTTAGTGGTTGACAAGATCTTCAGTCTCGTGTAGCACTGGAAACAACATAAGCATCATTACACAGACACCTCCTGGCTCCTGGATAATTTAATCTGCTCAGCCCTTTACAAAAGGCTACAATCAACCTTCAATTGTGTATCTGGGAAATAATGCACATGCAATGCTCCAGAGACAGACCCACAGCAACTCTGCAGAAATGCAAGTGCTGACCACTCTGAAAAACACCACTTGTAATTTATTTATACAACAAACACGTTCTCAACAATTCCTGGATGCCCAGGCTGGAAAACTACAGTTTAAATGTTGTGGGATAAAATAAAAATCTTGTCTGTTTTCCCTCTGAAGTCTGCACTGCCAGGACATTGGACTGGCACACCTCAGTAAGAGCTCAGTTTTATCCTCTTCTGTTGAATGTATGCATTATTGTACTTATTTTCTTTTTGAAAGGCTGTAGGCTACTTGGAGAGTGCAGGCAGGACTGGTTTCTCTTTTGTGCACTCCTACCTTGCTCTATGGCTCACTGGTGCTGGATTTCCAAGATAATTCTCTCCTGAGTTTCTGCCCAAGTTTTTGCTCAAGAAAGTGCCTCCAGAGGCTCTAGCCTGGGATGGGGAGGGATATCCTCTTTGGGTCAGGGAATACTGACATTGCTGAGACAGAATTTGCCTTCAATGGCTTGTCTTATTTGCTGCCAGGCAGAACAGCTCGGCAATGTCAAGGCACTGATGATGCACACATCTCCTTCCCAAGGCTTTAATTGCCAGAAAATATGCAGAAAAATGCCTTGGTTCTGTTAGAACCACCTTGGAAGTAACATGATCAGGCTGCAGAGCTGGTGTTCCTTTGTCAGTCTTGATGACTTCCCTTTTTTGGGGGGATTTATTTTTGAGGCTTGTGACTTTCTGTCAAAAGCTGAAGGAAAATCAGGCTGTATCTCTGGTGCTGGTGACAAAATGCATCTCTCTTGGGTTGAGCAGGAAGGGGGGAGAAACAGACAAGTGTGAAATGTTGTGGATCCACATCCAAAACAAAGAGATCAGTCACACAGTGCGCAAAAGTCCTGGTTTGAACCCAAACCTCCTGCTACTGTAAGGCTATCAAGAACCCCTTGACTGTTTTGAATCCTGTCCTGATTAGTAATGATGTTTTTAATTGAAATTTCAAGGTTCATTACTGAACGCAGATTAATTAAATTGCAAGGAGAGATAATGAGAAATGTTCCCCTTGGACCCATAAAGGATGGCACGTGGTCTAGCAGGATGCTCACGGCCCAACCCGCAGCTGCTTTCCCCAAAGAGCATCTTCCAGAGGGGGAGTCTGGCTTGCACAGGGCTGACATACGTGTCCCTCCTGGCTCTGTGAGTGCTGAACATTGGCTGCACACTTGGCACCTTGGAAATCAAACCAGCATTGTCACTGAGTCAGGCTTGTTAGTTTTGGGGCTGTCCTTGCTAAGGGAGAGGTTTGAAACTGGTGGGTTTCTCTGGGGACGTGATAATTGCAAACCAAGGCTGTGACCCTGAGGTTTGCTGTGATGGTGGTTGGGTGCCGGGGGGCTGTGTGACATGGCTTGCTGGCCATGGATGTACTCAGGAAACTCTGCCCTGCAGAGCCGATGGGCTGGATGCCCCTCATGCATCAGCTTTCTTGGCCTCAAATTCCAGCCAGATTGAGTCACTTAAAATCATGGAATCGTGGAGTGTCTTGAGTTGGGAGGATCTTCAAGATTATCTGGTTACAACCATCCATTCCAACCATTCCAACTTCCACCACCTCTTTCCTGACAACCTCACCAACAGAGACACAGCTGTCCAATGGCCAGCTCTGCTCTCATGGGAACAAAGAGAGACGTGGCACGAGCCACACCGCAGGGCTCACAGCCAGGCCTGCCACAGCCATGGGAGGAAGGAGGGGAAGATAGAGAGAGCCTATCTGCCGTCTCTGATCAATGAGGAGGACGGCAGTGAGCAGATTGCAGAAGGCATGAAGAGCAGCACAGTCCTCACGGGGTCTTTGCAGCCTTTGTTTGCGACATATTTTCTGGAGGGGTCTGTGAAAATTAGAAAGCGAGGGCTTTAATTGGGCTCAGATGGACCCTGGTAGAATTTCTTCTGACTGCAATATGATGAAGCAGAAAAAAAAACAGCGCTGAAGATATTATTTCCTGGAAGATTTTCTATTTCTGTCAGATCTTACTTGCTAGCTTTCTTTCCCTTCCCTGGAGGATGAGCTCTGCTTTCATACACTAGTGGGTTTTTATTTTGGCAAAAAAAAGTGTGGGTTTTGGCAGAAAAAAGAGACAGTACATCAATGAAGAAGGAAAACCATTTTTTTTTTTCCTCTTTTTTTTTTTCCAAATGCTTCAAAGCTACCAGTTAAGGGTTTCCAAAAAGCTTTGGAGTAGAGACCGAGTGCTAAAGAGAAGGGAATTGGCTCGTATCCTGAATGACTTTCATTTTTTGCTTGAAAAAGCCACCGAGATCTGTTATTGTTTGTGTAGACCACTGTGCTGGAGACTCCCCACTGAGGGATGGGGTTATTTTGTCCAGATATTGCACGCAGCACAGAGAAACAGTGACACGAATAAACCCATCTATCAACAGGCACACACTTGGAGACTGGAAATGCAGTGGAAGTTGTGCAGATCCTGCCCTACTTGAAAAGCTTTTTTATGGGACTGATGGCCCAAAAGGGTGACAAGCACTGTGCAGATGGCTGGGTGCTCCCCAGCTCCCTCTGCTCTGTAGGGTGCAGGCAGTGTCAATGTCCCTGTCCTGCAGGGCTCCCCAGGAGGTGGGAGCAGCTCCTGCCACAGTGCACCAGGAAGCCTTGAAATTAAAATTCTTTCATCCCTTTTGTCCACGAAAGGATTGTACGATCCTTTAACCAGCTCGTTTTATGTTAATGATCGGCATGAAAAGAGGCTGCGGTCTGCCCTGTTTGCATTTCCAGAGATGGGGTATTAGGGAGGGGATAACAGCACACCCTCTGTGTCTGTGAGTTGCAAGATCCTCCTGCACAAAGTGCCACCTGGGAGCAAATTATTATCATCACAAATGCTTTCTTCTGACACAGACCTCACAGATCATCAGGACTGCCTTCCTGATCTTTCTTTATTTTTCCCCTTTCCCCACAGGTAGGCGCATCCTCACGTACCCAGCTCAGTATCAGCCGTGACACGGGGCAGACCCTGCTGCCAGCTCTCAGCTGCAGCTGCATTCATCCCCACTGTGCATCCCATACCTGCTGCAGCCCGGTGAGCCTGAGAAGGCTGAGGGCACCGTGCCAGCATCACAGCATCACAGCATCACTGGGAGGGAAATTTGTGCAGCCTGTGCCTGCATGTTCGCAAACGGCCATCGCAGTGCTGTGCATAACACTTCAGCTGAATGAGAGACTAAAGAAAGATGAAATGGAGACGGATGCCCCTATTTGCATTAGGAGAGGTTTTGAATCTCTTCTCCTTTCCTTTCCCTGAGCAGTTTGCAGGCAAGCCGTTGGCCTGCCAGGCCCTATGCAGTGAGGATTTTTATCCCTGAAGTTTGCTTTGTTTCCAGTAGGCCTCTTAATTACAGCAAATTAAAAATTAAAAGAGAGGACAGGCAGTGAGCGGTGGGTAAGCATCGTCAACAGCTGCATGTGATGCAAGCTCCGTGACAGAGCAAGTGGCTCCAGAGATTGCATCTGTGCTGAAATAAAGGCAGAGTTAAAGTCGCAAGAGAACCAGAACCAATTTAGCTCCTTTGTGAATAATTAGCCCCAAACTTTTTTGTTTTGTTTTGTTTTTGTTTTTTGACTGTTTAGTCAAAATTCACCGTCTTCATGGGGAAGAATGAATTATTCTGAATCTGCCCAGAACTTCTGAGAGCAGAGGGTTCCGGGTTGAAGCCCCCCATCACCTCGTCTCTCGTGCCCGTCACGTCCTCAGCCCTCACCATCAATGGGGAAACTGGATGGGATGGGGCTGCCTGTGTTACCGGGGAGCACCTGCCTGTCCCCGTGCTATCTGCTGGGCTTCCTGAGCAGCAGGGCCGTGCCTTCAATGTGAGAGCTGCCTTGTGGCAGCCCCAGCACACCCGAATGGCACTTTGAAGAGTGGAGCTTTCAGGGAGCAGCTGTGGATATAAAAATAAAAGCAGCAGGGAGCAGGGTTATTGGTGTCAGCGGGAAACACGCGCTGAAGTAGGGACTGGAGCATGGATGAGTCTCTGTTTTGCTTTTCCTCCCGGCATCCCAGCGTGGGTGGCATTGCCCCAACTCCCTGCTTTTCCCTGGGGAAATGCCCACCTCCATGTCCTCCGAGTGCCAAGGCTCATTTCCAGATTGCAAATCATTTCTTTCCAAGAGCTCGGTGTGCAGTGATAAACGCAGGTGGGAAATTCCTCTTGTCCCTCTTTTCCCCCGTTGCAATGACATGTTTTTAAGCCGCGCCGTTCGCAGTGTTGTTCCTCTGCCATTAGATGTCTCTGCGTGCTGCAGCTCGGGTCACTGCTGGTACACAGAGGTCACTGGGCCGGAGCTGGAGCAGCACGAAGCCTGGCAGCTCACAGCTTTATGTCTGCTTTGCTTATGAACGCCCATTCGGTGTGACAGGCCGGCCTCACAAACCCCTTTTTGTAGAGAGAAGCCACGCTGCATGCTCTGCAGATACAGCCCCATCCGTAGCAGCAAGCACAGTGCACATTATGGATCGCATGCACTGCCAGCACTTGGAGGAAGGGCCGTGCTCTAACAGCTCTCCAGGGGACACTGGAAGCAGCACATGCCTGTCTGAAGCTGTGCATGATTTTCTCCACGTTTGTAATTGCAGCCTTTTCCCCCTTTTGGTGGTTATTAATGTTGTTCGTTTCCTCAAAAATTACATCTGTTTAGATGTTAATTGAGTTAATTGTTACCATTCAGCAGCTGGAGCAGCAATTTAGCACCTGCTAATAAAGATGCTCGGTTTGAAGTTGTGTGAAAATGACCATATTATAGGATTGCTGTTGTACCGCTGTGCCAAAAGCGAGGCCGGCAAAGTTAGCAAGCTGTAATGGGTGGAGAGAAGTGCTGGAGGGAGGTTTCTCTGAGCACAGTGTCGACTTCCAGAGTCACAGATCAGTAAACAAGCTGAGCAATCATGGTGCAAAGCCGTTGTAGCCAGGAAAAAGAAAACCAGTGCAAAGAGATTACAGGTGGTGAATGTGGAGTCAGTATTAAGTACTGTCTCTTTTGGATGAAGAAATACGGCTTATTTATGGCATGCTAATTGGGTAGAATCAAAGGAGGAAGGAAAGGTAAAAACAGAAGGACTGATGGCACATGGGAACGGATGTATAACTAGGAGTTCTCGTTCCCAGTTACATAACAACTTATCTATAAGAAAAATGCTTATGGGACTTCATGGGGAGTGAAGAGGATGGTGTTTGGGCAGAGCAGCTGTGGCACGAGCCTCACAGCCCCATGATCAGCAGGGTTGCCATTTCACTGAGAGGACAGATTACATTTCCCGTGGGTTCCCACCTCACTTTCCTCTGGAGAAAGGGGTATTTGAGAGCAGTGGGTAAGTCAGAGTCAGGCTCACTCCCACGCAGCTTCACTATTTTGGCTCCCGTGCACTCGCACAGCTGCTTCGTCTCCCTGTCTGCCCCCAGCCAGGGCACACAGAGACAGCAGGGCACAGCATTTTGGGGCTGCACAGTGCCCATTCCCAGCACAGCAGCATGGGGAGCTAGCTCCATGCATGGGGACACCAGCATGGTGCAGCAGTAGACAGCATCCCTTATTTCAGGATGCAGAGCGCTCCACGATGTCCTTCACTCCCATGTGGTGTCGGAGGCTTCTCCTGTTTAGAAGCTGGAGCCATGGCAGACAATCTGCCTTTCCATCCCTCTGCTATTTGACTTATGGTCTTAGCAGACTGACAAACACAGCAGAGAATTGGTTTTCAGGAGACTCCTAAGAAAAGCCTGCGTGCCAAAGAGAAGGAAAATGTGAGCTGAGTGCGTGGCACAACATCACTGCTGGAGGTGTTTCTCTGGCATTAAAGATCTGAGCCTTCTTTGAGGAATTTGGCATGAAATGTGCGAGGTGGAGAGTGATACAGAGATGGCATTTGGGTGATGTCCTGGTGCAGAGGGAGCCCATGGCTGTGCTGGCAGAGAAGCCAGGAGCTGCATCTCCCTCCTGGCCAGCATGGACACGATGCTGCAGCTTGTCCCATCTCACCACCCTCTGGCAGGCTCTTCTCCAGGCTGCTTTCGGTGCTCGCTGGAGGTACATTGTTGCTTATTGTGATCTGGAAGGGCAATTCTTGCCTTCCTCCAGGAGCCAAACTCAAATCTGAACCCTGCAGGTGCAGCCATGAGCCTCTGGATATTCCCTACAGTGCTTTCAGGAGTTGGGCAGCCTTGGCATACAACACATGCATTTCCCCACTCAGAAGAAGGTGTGGTGCTTCATCTCCAGGCTGAAAGAACGTTTGTTTCTCCACTCCTTTCATTCACTGCTCTGTTTCTGCATGGCTGGATGCTAGGGCTTAGCATGCTAAAGATAAAAGGGTGGAATTTAATACTCTCGAATTGCTTGCATTCCAAAACCTGGTATGGAATCCCTGCTTATGCTTAAATAATCTGTGTGTTTGAGTGAAGGATTACGAACTGGCAGAGGAGGCAGTACTTTGTTTCTCACGGGGAAGTGCATAAGAGAGTTCTCAGGGAAGTCAGCTTGCTGTGGAGCAGAAGGATCAACCCAGGGATGCTTCCAACAAGCTCCAAATGAGAGCGGGAGCCAGGAGACAGCTGCTCACAGAGGCAGGGGAAGCAATAAATAGTGAGAAATAACATTTAATTCTCACTCCTACTGGTCTGGGAAAGAAGATCTCTGATGCTTCCTCCTAGTGAAATCCTGCGCCTCTAATGCCTGGAGAGGCACCCATGTGCTGGCTGCGGTTGATTATTGTTTGCTCAGGTACAGAACAAGCCTGTGTAACAGAGATCAGAGCCTCCCTGCTGGGCTGGGCTGCAGCCCTGGTACGGCCCTGCTGGCACTGAGCACAGCACTCAAGGTGTGGTCCCACCAGAGCAATGTGCAAAAGGGACCTTCCTTAGTACTACCTTCCTTAGTGCTGCTGGCTGCGCTGCTCCTGATGCAGGCCAGGTTTCCCTTCCTTTTGAAGGTAATGAAGGAGTTGATTGCTGCTGAAACGAAATGCCTTGGCTCCAGATGCCATTTTGACACCTGGAAGCATGTGCCAAATCTACCAGGACTCTTCTACCTCCTCCTCCATTTGTCAGCCCACTACCATCCTTCCCCTGCAGCTCCAATGCAGAAACCAGCCGATGAATATGTTCTGCAGTGTTGCTCCTCTCCAGCAGATCCCTTTCTGGTACCACTCTCTGTTCTCTCCTTTCCTAAATGTTAATTTGAGGCACACCAGGTAAACACCCAGTAACAGTTTGGCAAATGCAGGCTGGGAAATGACTGCACGAGTCACATGTGTGGGAACCAGAAGGACTCGCTGCATGGCCAGCATCAAAGGTATGAAGAGAGGAGTATTCACTTGCCATGAAACAGCATTTCCCATTTACTGTGGTGTTCCGTGGCAGTTACTATGTATTTAAGTAGCCAGCAGGCACTGTCTGACCAAAAGAGACTGAAGGCTTCAAATACAACGGTGTGATGGAGGGGGGAGAAGAAATGTCCTCCCTTGCCTGCGCAACCCCAGCACCCATCAGGAAGGGTCACCCCACGTGCCACCAGCCCCCAAATCCTGGTCCCCGTGATGTTGTACCGCCCGTTCTGCTGCTGAGGGGCTGCTTTCAAACCAGCAGTGATTCCTTCTGCTGCGTCTCTGCCATCGTGTTCCCACTGCTGTGACTTGTCCCCGCCTGACTCCCGTTACAACTAATTAGCACCTTGACATTTACCCAGCGAGCGAGGCAGCCTCGATGTTTGCGAAAGAACAGAAGGCACATCTGTCTGCATGATCCATCTGAAGAGGAGGAACACGGCTATGTGGTGTTTATAGCAGGCAGTTGGGGGAGGAATTAATTTACAAAATTTTTTGAATGAAAACAATTCCAATAACTTAAGTGCCCCTCTCCCTCCCACGTCAGCTGTTTACAAACTGCTGAGTTGAATCTGTCCCACATGTCCTTTGAACCTAGCAGTAACAGAGGAAAAACTTGAAATGCATCCTGAAAAGCTAATTTTGAAAAAAGAAAAAGAAAAAAAAAAAAAAAGCCTGCCCACGAAGTTCAAACAGCTTGTCTTGCTTTAGCTTATAACAATTGTAATGTACTTAGACAATGCTACCAGAACCAGATTTAATTGACTCCGTTTTGCTCTTTAGCCTCATTAAAGTGGATTGTAGCTGTTCCCGGCTGCTTGCTGTTTCTTCCCCCTCCGCACCCACTCGTGAAGGTGCAGTGATTAATTTCATGATGGCAGCGGACCCATTGATGTTGGAGTTCCCAATTGTCACGGTGATGGAGCTGGATCTCTCCTCCCACACAGCCCAGCCTTGCCCTCTCCTTCCTCTGGAGGGAGGCTGTGCCCAGTGATATGGAGCACAGAGACTTTCACGGGTCTGAAAACACTTCCCCAGCTTTACCTGGGATGTGAAGGGAGGAAGAAAGACTCCAAACCTTTTGCGCTGTGATTTCAGCCACCCAGGTCCAGCACCCATCGCTCAGGTGTTAGTGAAACATCTGAAAGCAGCAGTTTTCTTAGGTTTGCCTCCAATTCCTGATGACTCGTTCCCACTTCTAAGCAAAGGAGGGGGCTAATGGAAGGGAAAGGGTTGCAATTAAAATGATTCTTGTCATTTTTTTTTTTTCCTTAAGGAAATCTCTGGCTCATTAGCATCATGTAGCTGTCTCCTGCACAACGTCCCTTGAAGCGCTCCAGAATCAAAGCTGATCTCTGCCCCCTGGTATTTAGTGATCTGCTGCAGCCTAGGCTGATGGTGAAGAAAGGGAAATAATTGGCTTACTCACCCCATTTATTTATTTTATTTTTTGCAAGGTGTGGTTTGTGGGAAGGAGCAATGCATTTTTATCTCTCCATCCAAACTTCTTCCAAAGTCAAGATGTGAAGATGTGGTCCTTGGTGGCTCTAAGTCAGGGCATGGCCATGCAGAGTCTGGGACAGAGAGCGTCTCCAAATGTCCCGAGAGGGCAATGGGTGACTTCAGTGGGTGACTTCAAGCTTTCTCTCAGCCAGATGCTGCCTGCTTCAAGGGACTGAAGTTTGCTTTGCTCTGCTTCGCATTCATACAGCCTACAGGCCAAACAGAAAGAGCACACAAATAATTCTGTGAGGCTGCCCTTGGATCCAGCTGCTGCTCCACTTGCAGTGAGAATCACGATGGTGAATGTAGTGCTTGGTTGTGGGCTTCTGTGGGTTTATCCTCTGATACCAGCTTTGCAGGTCCATGCTATGCATCTCAGAGGTGCTTGGTACCTTCAGTCCCTAGTTCAGAACGCTGCCAGCCTCAGAAAGTCTTTAGGACTTTTTCAGTCTAAGAAATGCTGTTCTCCTATGGGGTGGACCAGACTCTGGTGGCTCCCCTGCCTTTTGGGACTTATTCTGGATGAGCCTGACTGCAGGTGGAATTGGGAAATGCATTGCGCTGCCCAGCTGTCCTTCATGCAGTGAGACACAGGACTCCATGCTCTCATTCCACATACCAGCAGCAGGTATTAGGCTCACACACCATTGCATGTTGCATACATGGACATATATGGAGGGCACAGCTGATGTGGAACGAGGTGCTCAGGATAATGATTTATTTGAGGCTGCCACTCCCTCATGTTGTTGAACACCTGCTTAAACAAAGGAATTAACACATTTACCAACAGTGCTAAGGATAGAGCTTTATTTTACAGTGAATGCTAACCTGAAACATGCAGAAAGAAGGAAGGCGAGGGGAGAAACACGTGCAGCATAGTAAGCAGCTGCATTTTGAAGGCTCTGGGATGGCTCTTCTTTGTACTCTGCCTTGTTGGCTGCTCCTAGCAGCATTGCCCATAGCAACCCTGCCTGGAGCAAGTGAGGCTGCTCCGATCCCACGGGTGTCCCTGCAGTGAGAAAGGGACCTGAATTTCCTCCCAGCCCTGCTGAGCAGTGCTCATGCCCAGCATCCATCTGGGAGGAGGCAAGGGATCGCCCATCCATCAGGGCTGCTAAATGAGAGCTACACCTCTCCTGGCTGTGAATTCAGCCAATCTACAAACCTTCCCCTTTTATATTAGCAACTTTCTCCATGTAGCCACGTTCCTGTGGGTTGGGGTTGAATGAAGAGAAGCTCCTCTTTTAATTTTTGCTGTCAGGAGTAACGGGTAAGTGTAGGAGGAGGAATATTAATCATACCCAGCAGGCATTCTTCAAACTTAGAAACAGCATAAGGAAGGAGCCCAAATGATTTAAACATTGCGGGGACCATTTGTATGGGAGTCTCATGCTTGGAAACGTGCAGAATACTCTTTTTATTTTTTTCACCCCAATTTAGTTTAAAAGGGAAGTCATTGCTCTCCCACCTTCTCTCCGCAGTGCGGGTCACTTCCGTTAAGAACTCCTTCTTGTCAATCCTCTGCTTCTTTTCCTAATTTCGTTCTATTTCTGGGTTCAAAACAAAATGAGGGACAGCGTCACGGTTCTGTTACTTTGGATTTTTCTGCTGATGTTGTGGCAGCATGGCATAGCCCTGTGGTGAGAGGGTTGCTCCAATCCCTCTCTCGGGCATTGAGAGGCCCCAGACCCTCCCGCTGCCCTGCATAGGAGCAGGGTGCCTGATGGATGGCTCACCTTGCAGTGACAGACATCACCGATGGGACACAGCACCTCTCAGCCTGAGGGCATTGGTCCTCACTGCATGAGCCTGGGTGAAGAGCAGCATCCTCCCGGGCCTCTTTCCCTTCCCCTTTTTCCTTTCCTCAACCCATTTTTTCAGGAAGAGAAGCCCGCAGACAAGAGCAGCTAGTGACCTTCAGTGGTCCTGAAGGCTGCCTAGATCTTCTAACAGGATTGGAAGACTTTCCATCTCCCATCCTATTGGTGTAGAGTGAGGTGATCTCCTTCACCAGACAGAGCACCTTATTCCAGGTCAGCCCGTTCCCTGGGCTCTGTCCAAGGACAAGGCACGAGGCACCAGCCCTTCTCCCACCTCCTCCCTTCTGTTTGGTTAATGTATCACAGAAGCTTTACTCAGATCTGCAGGAGTCTACAGCGAACATCACTGCACTGCTGTGCAAAATTGCTACTCTCTTGTGTCTCACCACTGCTGAAATTGGTTAAGAGCATCTGACTGCGGGCCAAATTTCCTCTCCATCATCTCCTTAAGCATACAGATTGTTTGGCAGATTTTACCACCCCTCAAGCATGAGCTTTAAAGGAAAAAAAAAAAAAAAAAAAAAAGCCAACCACTTGTTCAGAGAGCTAAAATCCTGCAGTGAATTTTCTCAAACAAAACAAAGCAGTCCTGGTGCAGACCCCACATAGGATGCTGGAGAGCTGGGCTTTGCGAGCAAGTGGGCTTCTGCTTTTTGTCAGCAGATCATTAAAACAGATGCTCTAGTAGAGCATTTTGGGGTTTGAGACAAAACTTCATTCTCCCAGCTTAATCTGCTTCTTGCAGAATTCCCAGCCACTTCTGGTAAGGCATTCCAAGCTCAGAGCTCGTGGGAGGCTGTGGTATTCCTCACTCACAGAAGTTTGAGCCCTGGTTCCACATGTGTAAAATGAGTTTGTCCTCCTGTATGCTCTTTTCCAGGAACATGGGGTTGGTTTGGGCCAGGAAATGTGTCCACTGAGTATGTTGGAGGCAAAAAGACTAGACAGAGTGGATTACAAAGCTCTTTCAAAACTGATCAGGTATGGCATCACCAGCCAAAAGAATTTATGCACTCAGGGTTCAGAGAACTCCAGAAACCTCCCGTTGTGCTCTGAGCCTCTGTCTCAGGAGCTGTGGGCAACCCTCGCTCTGCTTTCAGCCCCGTGGCAGAAGCACCCCGAGCAGCAACACAGAGAGCAGCAAGCTGTAATTTGCCAGCAGGGCTGTGTACCTCAATGAGCACTTCCTACGTGTCTATGGGAAGATTATCCTATCAAGTCCCATGCTTCTGTGAAAGGTAAGTGTTTAAAACATGACTAACGCTGATAGATGCTATTATTCTATTTTATTCTCCAGCTTGTGAGTAATGTCTCATTATAAACGGGGACGCATTCAGAAAAACATCATCTCCCTGCTGGAACGTGGGCTCTGCTGGCACGTGGCTGCTGTGCCTACGGATGCCAGGTCCCTCTCCTCGGCCTGGATGCCTGCTGTCCCCCACCCAATATCTTCCTCCTCCTATGGCCCTGAGCACTTGCATTTTTGGGATCGCTGCTGAGTGATGGAGCAATGGGCAGTAAGGGTTAGGGTTAGGGTTAGGCTCCTTCCTGAGCCTCCCAACCAAAGAGAGTTCTCAAAATGTGCCCACTTAAACGCCACTTTGGGGAAATGGTTTGGTTGTGTTGTTAAGCACCATCTCGCCCAGGTCTTTGTGTTTTGATGACTCATGCTCATGTCACAGGGCCGGTGCAGATCTGTGGTCTTATCCTGTGAGGCCCAGCATCCCTGGTGCAGGTTCTCACTATCCTCCATCCATCCTTTATAACTCACGCAAAAGAAAACTAGATATATTTTTTAATTTCCAAGCGTTGCTTTTTCCCTCACCTCCTGCTGTGTGGGCTGGGTTTTTTTTCCCCCCTCCCCCCCTTCTTTTTGGTTTATATTATTGGAACATTTCCTCTCCTGTTTTTATTTTGAAAAGGGGAAGAGCGCCTGCATCCCCTGAGGTGTCATTACGCTGAAAGGCTGCTGATTTGACTGTGAGGCACGCTCGCACCTCCCACACTTGTGCAGTCGGTGACGCACACTGCGATCAGTGGAGAGGGGATGAATAAACCCAGCGCTCGCTCCTCGCCTGCCGTCCCAAAAAGAGGGGGGTGGAGGAGAGAGGGAGGAAAAAACAGGCTCCAGGAGTGCAGTTTTAAGAACTGTTTTCTATAGAGCTGAGGAAACTTGTTAAAATATCTATCTCCATCACACAGGCCTTCTTGGAGCAGTGGCATCACTGAGAGCCTGGCTTTGGTGGCCCTCACCTTATGCTTCTTTGACCTGAGGCAGCACACTTCAAGGCTTTTCCCCTGCTGGAGTGCAAGTTACAGGGGTGCCTGAGGAAGAGGAGCATATGGTCCTGTTTGTACCACAGAGACAACAGCAGAATTTGGGCATCACTGATCTGCACGAAGACAGCACGCCAAGCAAAGCAGCAAAGTGGTTGTCGGGTACCTGGGCTCCATGAGCTTAACAGATGACTTGAAATGGCTGAGCTGGAGTCAGATTTTCTTTTCTTTTTTCCCCTAGCTCTGGCATGGGTCTTGCCTATCTGCACGTGACCCTGTGCTGTGGTGTGTGGCTCTGGTATAAGATGCGCAGCAGGGTTGGAGGCCAGCACTGAGGTTCCACCTCTAGTTCCCCTCAGAAAGCTTTGCCTACAGCTTTTCACACTCAGAGAGTGCTTCTCCAGCAGATCCACCCCCAGCCTTACTCTGGGAAGGAAGTGGCATAGAATCATAGAATGGCATGCAGAGGCTGCTGCTGCTTGTCTGAGCGGTTAGCGCCAGCCTTCAGAGCTGTCACATTAAGGATGCAGCCTGGGTGTAGCTGTATCCTAGCTGTGCCCATCATTCACAGGCAAGTGTTTTTATGCCCCACATTTCATCCCTCAGACTATTTTAAATAATTGATATTAACACTCTACAAAGAAGAAAATGGACGATAGGCCATCGTTTACCCACTGCATCAATAATAAATGGAGCAATGCCAAAACACATCAATAGCAAGCTTGTTTGTCCTCCTCTCACATTCACGGGGCTCCTGACCTGAAGAGGTAGAGCACGAGCAGGTGATCAGGCTAAGGTACTATCAGTCAGGTGAGGAAACAGAGAGGTGTGGTGTAACACAACACTGCCCTTCAGGAGACTTACAGTTGGGTAAAGTTCCATGTGCTGTGTGAATGCAACATGTTGTTTCCTGGGTAATGCTGCATCTCCTAGAAACTGAAAACTCGACTTCAGCAAGTAGTTTCTGACACAAAGACCCACGTTCTCCAAGCCCCTACTTGTCCTGATGCTGCCAGCATCTCAGTGACAAACAAAGCAGATGCTGAAACATCTGTGCTGAGCGCACTGCTGTGGGCTCCCACACAGCACGGACAGACCACATTAACAATGGACGCATTTGCAGTGATGTGTTCTGCCAGATCAGGGGTGTAATGCCTGGCTGCCATTAATGGGCATCTGTGTTACAAGATCAGATTAGTTATCCAAAGTAAAACCCCAAAACATGGATAGTATGGATGTAGAATAACTGTTTCACACTACAAATCTACTGCTGTTATTTTGCAGTGCTGCTTCACATTGATGCTCTCTGGTCAGCTCCTTAGCAGAAGAGAAATTCGTAGTTTGGAGCATGGGAACTGATAATCTGTGCTCATGTTAAACCTCGTAGTTCCTCATTTCTTGTGCTCTTTGGACTGGTTTCCAACTTGTCTGTGTGCAGCTGCTGCAAGGGAGGATTGTGGGTCCATGTGCAACGTTGTTTTATTCTTTGTTGCTAATGCAGTTTGTCTTTTCTCTCTCCTTTGTCAAAGTGAAAGCTGCTTTCAGCTTTATCTGCTTCTAGCTTTGGCTGCAACTGAACATGCTGACAACACAACTGTAGTGGCAATGCTAAGTCAGAGCTTGAAGCAGTGATTGAGCACCTGGTGGGAAGGCAGGGCCAACTCTGGGGAGCTCAGGTGCATGCAATGTACTTGATGACCAGAAGGGAAGGAGCCAGGATCCACCCCTTCCCAGACCTCATTTAAGTGTGGGCAGTGGAGGCAAGGGTGTTTTGCTGCAGAACCCTCTCTACCAGAGTCCTTCTAAAGGTAGGCAGCTTCTTCCCTTTATTTCTGAGCTTGTGGCCGTTGCATTTGTGCAAATTCTCCCTTGCTGTAGCCTGGGAACTTGCTGCTCTGCTGTCACTGCTGCACCTTCCATTGCGTTACAGCATCTGATGCTGCGTGTTGTTCTGCAAGCCCTGTATAGAAAACATCTTCATATGTGCCTGAGCTATGCTGCAGGCATCTTTGTTCAGAATTCCTAGTACTGCAGATATGGCATTCAGCTGAGCTGGTTGTGCCTCCCACACCAGTCTCTCTGTGTCCTGACCCTCAGTGCTTATGCACGAGTGGCTGCTCTTTAACTGGTTTCCATGGATAGCTCTGTTCTGACTATTTGGAGCTATTTCTCTAGAATTAAAATTCCCATTGACCACAGCTTTCTTCCTTTACAGCAGTTCTTCCTGAAAGCCAACGTTTCTAAAGGAATTGCTACAGATCCAAAATTAACTGTGAGAGTTTCAGCTTTGTACCTTGTTAATCCCATTCCAAACTCTTGGCACCAAGCAAAGTGAAACGCCCCTGGTGCCTTGCTCTGTCCTGGCTACCACTCTTGCTGTTCTTACCACAGTGAGCTGATTCAGGTGTAATCCTGGCAATAGCATCCCTCCCTCTTTTTCCCCTTTGGCAGGCTCAGCAATACTTGTTTTCCATACCTCTACTGCTCTGTGTTCTGTACGCTATTTTGTGCTCTGGACCTCTTGTAGAAATCCTTGGTGCTGGGCAGCTGGCCTCTTTGCTGGCTCTTGTTCTGCTTTCTTAGCCCACAAGCTTCATAGATCTGAAAAAAGGAGCTGATGCTTTCCAGAGAAGAGAACCTGGAATACCTGGCTGCTTCTGGGACAATCTGTGCTGTGCTGCTTGCTCCTCGTAACCGACATGAGAAACTCTCCAGGCAGCTGGTAATACTACTGGGGGAAAAATCCTCTTGTGCTGAAGCTGAAATGTTTCACTGGCTCATTTTGACATTAAGGAAGGTGTCGGGGAGTCCAAACAGATTTCCATTAGATGCCTATCTTTTCATTTTTCTTTTTTCTTCCCTCTCCTGCTTTTCCTCTGTCTGGCCACAGGGCAGAAGATAGAACTGCCCCAGCGTTAATTTCCAGAGTCCTCTGCTGCTGGGCAAGGCACTTTTCCTCCCAGTGCCGGCTGGCAGCCTGGCCCTGCAGCTTGGCTGCCTCCCCTTCCACTGGGAAGGTTAAAAAAAGAAAACTCAAACCTCAAACCGACCAAAAAATCCCTTCTTGAAACTAAACCCGATTTCCGACTCCCCTTTGAAAAGGAAGTGCCTTTCTTCCCATGCAGCTCTAACAATGACCCTCTTTGCTGTCTGAAAAGTTAAGCTGCTCTGCTCTGATGTCTCATTGAGTCCCTGTAGATTTTAAATAGCTTGATGTATATGGCTCTCTGCCATTCCCTTGCCAGGGATATTTTTAAATAGCCGTTATTTTGGTGGCAGACATGAAAAGCCAAGCTCTCTCTACTGCTGGCCGTGCAAATCCTGCTCCTGAGGCTGTGCTGAAATGGCTGATGTCAGGATGCAGGCAACGGCATTTTTGGCACTGCTGGGTGGTAAAAATTGCTCTTGGCAGGAGCAGCCCAGCTGTTTCTTTTATCTCTGTTCATGGCAAGGGGCAAGGTGGGGAAGGGAGGGATTAATGTTTGCTATGGAAGCTTGAATATTTTGGAAGCTCTATAAACAGTGTGTATTGGGGGGGAAGCAGTGACACTGTCTTGTCAGTATATGGTTCAGCTTATGTTTGCCTTTGTCTTACCAAGGGCTTGAGCCTTCCTGTACTCCCAGCTAGTGCAAAATCGCTTGCTAGCTGTGAAGCAGCCTGCTTTTCTCTCTGGAATAGTGGAACTGTTTCAGGACATTATTAGGACTGGGAAAAACTACCCAGCATGTCAGAAACGAATTTAAATCAGGCCCAGAGCAACTGGCACTAGGATATGACAATTTTATGGGAGTACTGCAAGGCAGGTATGATTACAGCTCATATAACAAGCTGAGAAGTGAGAGTAAGAAACTGTGAGCACATTAAAGACAACAGTAGTGTGCAGTCTGGGTGCTCATAAAGACACAGTTCGTTCTGTCTCTTCATAAAAAAAAAGACCATTACCTGTTGGATGCTGCTCTGGCTTTCAGTGACACAATTAATGGAGTTTGTTTTGGACTAGCATAGATGATCTAACCATGAATAATGTCTTAGATTACATCCTGAAATGTCAGAACCACTGATGGCAGCTACCATCTTCAGGATGCCTTCACGGCAGCGTTCTGGATGTGTTATTTTTCCAGGTGGTTTCAGATAATAGCAGGGTATGAAGAGCTCTGCTGTCAGTAAAGTATCAACACAGGCAACTCTCAGCAGGTAGCTGGTAATAAAAGATTCTCATGCTGGCAGTGGAATCTGTGGATTAGGATTTACTGCTGCTTTGGCAACTAGAAAGAGTGAACGTTAAAACTATCAGTGCCTGAAAATTCAGGGTGTGAAGGGGAGGGAGTTTTCCACCTGGCTGGGACCTCAAGTTTGTGTCCCTGTCTTCCTATGCTAACCAGCTTGGAACCCCCTGGATTTCCTCCCCTTTCCAGCTCATTTTGCTGAAATGTTTTCCTTCCCTAAAAATACTTCCCCATCTCTCTGAGGCTGCTGCTTAGAAGAAATAAAGACAAATCATTTGGCTGCTGAGCATGTATTTTGGAGTAAAGGTTTAAGTAAGAGTTGGGGAGCCCCATGGACCTTACCCAACAGCGCCCATGTACATGGCAGCATGTGCAGAGATGTGAGGGCTGTAAGAGTTCACTGGCATAGGCTCTGCTATTAAGAGCACAAGAGTTTCTAGCCAGAGGCTCTGCAAAGAAACAGTAAGGGCCAATGGCTACAGGCTTAGCAGCTGAGCTGCACGGAGACATTCCCACGAGCATCCTTTGATTTATCTCTTATTCTTATCAGCCTCTAAAATGAGCCTGACTGCATGGGGGACTCCCGTGGCCAAGCTCTCATGTAAGTTGCCTTAGGAAGGGCTACAGCAGACAAGCACCAGTTTTCTCTAATAACTACCTTGCTAGGGAAAGGCTGTTTCTTAGCAGGGCCAGCTGGGATCAATGGAAGAGGCAACTACTACGCTTACAGTGGGAAAGCTAAGGAATAACTGATCATGGGAGAGCTCATCAAAAAAAGCTGGAAATTGTGGACAGGGAGGGAAGCTGAGATGCTGCTTTGTACTTCTGGCTTCTTCAGAGGTTTCTCTGCCTCACAGCCCAAGCGCTGGTCTTGCAACAGACACAGACCTGGTGGATCAGTGGAAGGTTTTCTAGAGATAGAACTGGAGTTAGGAGGTCACCCAGCGCTCACTGCTTGCTGCAGGATGAAGAGAGCTGTGGATGAGGCCATGTGCTTGGTCCCACTCATACAGAGTGTGGTTTTAGAACAGAATTTATCCCTTTGTCACCAAACTAAGCACTTTATCCAAGTCTTGCTTCTCCTTGGTTTTGTCGCTGTCACAGGCAAAATGTTTCCCTGCCCTCAAATTCTCCACCTCCTCTCCTCTTCAGCATAATTTCCTGTACGGCCACAAGCAGTACTGCAGCCAATCATTTTGAGCTGAATTGCATTTGATTAGTTGCCTTGTTGGTGACAGAAAGGGGCAGTTCTCTGTAGCCTTTTTTGTCAATCCTTGGATCTCGTGTTTGGCACAGCGGTGTCACGCTGTGCATAGGGATCACGGGTCTCCCTGATAACAGCACTCAGTCCATCAGGGAAAGCACAGAGCTGCAGCTTTGGTTCTAGTCCAATTGCACCACCTTTTCATCACAAAGAAATATAGTCCTACAATGCTTAACAAAGGCTATTTGTTAGCAATAACTCAGCTGAATGTAAACAAATCTACATAATGCTCTGTATCACAAGTCAGCTGTTTAAACACAGAACCTAAGGCATAGCAGTAGATCACCAAAATATATGGCAGATATTATCATAATATCATAGAACTGCTTCTCTAAGAATTAAAATGATCTTTTGGGGCATTCGGCTATCTTCAGCTCTTGAAGGGAATATTCCCCTAGCTGCAATAAATTCAACTGTCTGATAACTACAGTCAAACGAAGAAATTAGATTGCCTAGTAATAATACGTGGAAAGAAAATAACATGGCCACTTTGGGAACATTACACGGCCAAGGGTGTGAAAATCTGAGGGTAGGAAATCTGATCTTGCTCAAGAAAGAAGGTGTTGCAGTAACACCTCAAAAGGATGCAGGTTCCCAAATAATAGGCTTCCTGCGGGGTCTCTCAAGCCTAACTTTTGGAGAAGCTTCTCTTCTGGGCTTACCCACTTGTCTGACAGTGGCTGGGGAGAACTCTGCTGTGTGGCTGAGCTGTTCCAATTACTCTTGCTGTTAACACGTCAGCACTTTCACTGGTTGTCCACAGCTTGAGGCTTGCTGTGCAAGTTGGGCAGACCTCTCTTGCTAGAAATCTTTTCTCCTGCTTTTCCACCATGGACTGCTATGGTCTGGTGAGATCACCTCTCCATCCTTAGAAATGAGTTGTCTTATTCCTGGCCTTCCATGTGAGTCTTCCAGGCTCCAGCCTAGATCTGCTGCTCCTTCTGCCTCACTGCTTTCCAGATGTGCTTCCCGTGCTGCTCCAGCCATGGTCTCACCAAAGCTCTCTGCTTTGCAGATTTTCTGCTCTGTATTTATACAGGCACTGAAGTGAACTCTCCCTCCTCCTTCCTGCTGGTTCCCATGCAGCTGGTTATTTGCCAGGGACTCTCTTGCTCAGTCCCCAATGAATGCAGTCCCTTGTCCCGAAAATGCAACATGTCCTCTTGTTCCTACATGCAGTAACTTGTGTTTTGTGGTTGTGCTGAAAAATAACAAGCTGTTCTGTGGAACCCAGCCTCCCATTGCTTTCCGGATTGCTCTGCATCCTTTCTGCCTGTCAGGCTTCTTATATTGCACCCAATCAATCTGATGTCTGAGCTTCGCTTGCTGGGGAATGGAAATCATAGTAAATATTCTGCAGTCTGTGCAAGATGCAGAAGATGCAGAGCAGAAGATGCACCCAATGCAGTTGCCTTCAGGCAGGTGTTTGCATATCAGCCCTCAGACTGTTATCGCACTTGGAACCTGCTGCTGTGCTTCCCAGTGGGTGCTGTGCCATTGCAGGATTTGGGATCCTGCACTGCAAGCCCCCTGGTTGCTGGTAATGAGCTGGCTGCACTGAGCATTGGGCTGGGGACTTCAGGTATCTTCAGGCACCCCTGTGGTTGACTTTGCGATGTGATTTTCCCAAGGGCTGAGCCATTATCTGTTGATATCAACAGGAATTATTCTGTTGGCCTCAGTGAGCACTGAATGTGTTTCTATATATGTGTGTCACATTCCAGGTTAGTTTTCAAAAGAAGAGAGGGGATGAGTAGAGTCAGGGCTGCGTTGTGTGGATAAGTACGTATAAGTGCAGCATTCTCTTCCTCACAGTGATTTTGCAGAAGAGAAATCACCTTTTCCAGTGAGCCCTGCACTCCTCGACACAACCTTTATTTTTTTGTTTGTTTGTTTTCCCCTCTGTTATGCTTTCAGCTTTCCAACTTCCAGTCTGGGTTAAGAGTGCGCTGCCACCTAAACTCACAGCCCTGCTTTCCTAAACAGAGCAATTATCCCAGGCAGGTGTATCCATAGCCTCAGCATTGTCTCCAGCTGCCTCTATATGGGGTGTGCTTGGTGGCAATCCTCTGGAAAGAAGCCTCACCCGGGACACTGGCTAAAAATAAAATGTAGAAGACTGTGGATTTCTAGCCTGCTTCAAAAGTACTGTGGCTGTGCAAATATCTTTCCAACAAACCCACTACCTGCATGGTAAGATTGTTCAAACAAGGCTCACGGAGATGCGGGGAACCTCTGCTATGCGGCAGAGCAGCCACCAAGGTATTGCTAGCAACCACAAATCAAACTGCTACAGAAAAACCAAACGAACTGCAAACCAAAGCAGAGATCTCATTCCTTGACAGGGAAGGTGAGCCAGAGCTTCAATGATTGCAACAGGGGAGTGAAGCAGCTGTGAGGGGAAAGGCCCTACCACTGTGATGGTGGGCAGCAGTGAGACAGCAGCTATCCTGTTCTTTTCCTGTGAAAGCAGGAGCGAGCACATGCCGAAAGATCCAAGTTAATTCTGGATTGTCTGCTTCAGCTCATGTTAGCTTTGCACCTTCTGCTTGCTCTTCTTTCTTGGGTTTTGTTATTTTCTAATCTATGCTGGGCGTGTCAGAGCATCCATTGGCGAAGAGCACTGAAACCTTCTGAGAAATCCAAGTAAATAAAGACAATTGTGCCTACCTTATCCGTGTGTTTGCCAACTCCTTCTCCACGCTGCCATATCTTGATGAGACAGAACTTTCCCTTGCTGACTCCCCATGGATGTATTCTTACTCATCCATGTCTTTTCCTTTTGCAAATACAACAACAGAATGGTTTCTATCAATTTGTCCTGCATAGGTGTGAGTCTTGATAGTTTTCACTTCCCTGGATCTCCACGTTTGAAGAGTGGTTCACTTTACCAATATCTAGTCCTTTGGTGTTTTGGCAAGCTTAACTACCAAGCTTGACTGGTAGTTCAGTTATTTCATCTTTTATTTCCTTTAGAAAGCAAAAATGACTTTGCTGATGAGAAGTCGTTAAATCTGGAGGCTTAATTATTGTGGTTGCTTTATCTGACCAGCCTCTTGAGTGGAAAATTTACTCTAGGTCTTGTCTCCTGTCAAGAAGGTTGGTCTAGGAAAAATTCCCCTTGCTCCAAATACTCTTTCTTCCTATGCCAGTAGCTTGCTTTAGAAGTTACATCCACGCTTAAACCCTATTGACTTCAGTGGTTTTTGGAAACTATATTTAGATGAAAGCGTTAGTTTTGAAAGCGTTGGCTCCATTAGGAACGCATGCTAGACATTCTCTCCCAGGATTTTTCAGTGTTTTCCTTCTGTACCAGTTATGCCTGGATCCAAAGTTAATCTGTGAAACACAAGAACAGCTGTACTAAGGCAGACCAAAGCCTTGTGCACTATCTCTGACAAAGCCTGGTAGGGTGTGCTTAAAGAGAAGAGCTTAAAATCAGGAGTTACCAACTCCAGCAAACGCTCCCAGCAAGCTGTAGTTTAACAGCTCACTGCACTAGAGATTTTCTCTCTGTTTTTATATTTGCTAGACCTTTATGTTCAGCTTGCTTTCCTTTATTCTGGCTAACTGCCTTTGGAGCAAGCTTACGCTTCTGCAACCACCTATGGCAGCAAAGTTCATAACATGCAGGAAAAAGTGCTTCAGCTTGGTTTTCCATCTGCTGCCTGGTGAAGGATGTTCATCGTACTCAGCTAGTAGTGATAATGCATCCACTGCCACCGTGTGCCTCCTGGTGTGGTGGGAGATCCAGAAGTTGCTTCTCCTCAGGTAGCAGAGGAAGTGGACAGGCCTAAGCTGTGCCTTCTTGGGGACGACTTCTTGTGCCATTTCCTCACACCCAGTTCACCTCTCGGCTCACTGCTTGGGAAAGAACCAGCATTCTTGTTGATTTGGGTTCTCCTTCTTGAGTGCTTAATATAAAGTGAAAAAACTATAGTGAGGTCAGCTTGGTTATGTGCTGCTAGTTATTTACCAGCTATTCTGTTTAATTACCGTGCTCCTTAGTCCTTCTGCAGCTCCTTATAGACAGCGCTAATTTCTGCAACCTTAAGTAATTTTTTCTTAGCAACCTCAGCAGATTTGTTTTGTTTTTAAGTATTCTTTTTCTGGACCATTTAGGCCCTGAAAGCAGCCCGTGCCACAGCCCGAACTGATTCAGGATTCTACTAGGATTCCCTCCTCTTTGGAAAATAACCATTTATTCCTACCTGCCCCTTCCTATTTCCTACTAGTTTTGAATTCACTTGAGAACCTCTCTTCTAATCCCAGGAGAGATTAAATTCCTAGGAGCCCCTGGTGAGAGAGCTTTTGAGAACCAGAGCACACTGCGTCAGCCAAACTGTCCCTGCTTACACGCGCACTGATGCCTACAGAGCATTCCCCAGAAGCGTGCTTTCTTCATCCTACCTCTTCAGTGTTGTTACGTAGCCTCTGTTGCTTTGCCCAGTGTTACATCTGGACTTTAAGTAGCTCGCTGATTTCCCTCTCAGTTTTATTTCTGCCCACTTCCCTTTTCCAAAGGCTGGCACTGCTGGAGTTGATGCCATCTTATTCCTGGGCTATTCCTATCTCACCTACGACAGTACACTGGTGGTGAGACAAGGCATCATCTGGATGTGAAACTCTGCTTTTCTTGGCAGATGGGAAATGTTTGAAGTCCCATAAACTCTTATGGCATCACCTGCAGCTTGTATGCACTGCTTCAAACAAATGCTCAGGGCACTGAGAATGTTTTTATTTATCTATTTTGGAGTAAGGTGCTGCATATTAGTAGCAGACCCATTGCTGCTCAGATACTGCCAAGTTATTTTTGATTTTAAGAGCTGCAGAATAATTTGCTAAAGCACATGAAAAAGGACTCGGTGTCAGTCCTTGCTTTTTCCAGAAATGCAATCAAAACTATTCTACCATAATCAAATTTGTCTTTGCATGCGGAGAGAAACACATGCACTGCAGGAGGTGGTTGTGTCCAGGTCCCTCTGCATCCCATAACCCAGGTGTCCCTTTTATGTCAGGAGTGGGTTGGCATCAGTGTCACGTGGCCTTGCTATGCAAAGAAAAAAAAGCAAGGGTTTTGATGAGAAGGTGATTAGTTTGTGCTGCTGCAGGGTAGGCACACTGCTTAGGCTGACCAGCTCAGTTCCAGAGAAGCTGAGTGTTCCCCGAGTCTGCAAAGGGCAGGCTTTTTTTTTTAAGCAATATTTACAGCATCTCTTTGAAGCCAAATGTTTTTGGGGTTTTCCACCACTCCCCTCATTCCCATTGTGACTGTTTCCCCCATGGATGATTTGTTATGGTTTCAGGAGCGATACCACTAAGGGCTGGCCCAGCATGGAATTTCTGCAGTCCTGAACTGCTCTATTTGTACTCCCAGGGCTGGATTCAATTGACAAGAGGCTCCACAGCCAACCCCCTTGGACTGCACATGTGTTTATTTAAATGTCAGTGGCCCACACAAGCTGAATACCTATTAGCAAGAGCACACATAAAATTCAAAGCACAGCTACAGTTCATATTTATTGCTCAAAGTACAGCTCTCTTTATTGTTGTCATTTCAGTACCCTTGTATTTATGGTATTATTCAGTCAGCTCTGAGAACTTAACTAGCACTTTACAGTGTTTCTATACTGCGGGGGTATAATATCCGCCTATAATAAATATATAGGTGAGGGATTTAAGAACAAAACAAAACAGCAACAACATATAGCATGTGAAAACTTCAGTAAGCAAATAAAATATTCCCTGCTAAGGTTGGAGAAGAAAACACGTGTAGACACATGCACAAAACCCACCAGTATCACTTCAAGTCACCTAATGAGCCGTAGATGTGAGCTTCCACTCTGTTTTTTCATCTCTGGCTTTTGCCATTCTCCAGAGGTACTGCAGCACACGTGCTGTAAAGCGCCCAGCTCCCACGTCAGGTAGTGGCAGATAGTGCTGCTATGGGCTGGGTGTAAGCAGTGCTCTTCTGGTGCTGGTCCATGAATGACACTGGAACGCTGCTGTCTGCAGAGCTGTCAGCCAAGCTTCTCAGCCAGAAACACGACAGGAAAGCTTGCTGTGGTCCTGGGAACGAAGCAAGCAGTTGTGGTAAATGGGTGTATTTCTGGTACGTAGGAAAATAAAGATGCATTTCTTCTAAATGGTGGGTTGTTAGGGTAGTATGGTGAGGCTGCAGTTGGGCTTGATGATCTTGGAGGTCTTTTCCCAGCTGAGCAATTCTAAGATTCTAAATGCAGGTGGAGAGATGAGAGAAGTTTCTTGCAGCTGGTATTGTAGAAACCTGCCCTATTTCAATTCTAACGTTTGCCTTGGTAAGGAAATGTTCTGTAAGACACAATAGTTTCTGCTAAGCTATTTCTAGTGGACTTCAAATTTCACTGGCAACGCTCAGCTGTGCCCGTTCTTAGTTTGGAGGGAGGATAAAGCTCCATTTGACTTGAGAGAAGAGCAGTTTAATTAAGAAAAAAAAGAAAAAGAAAAAAACTTTATGTTTGGCTATGTTGTTCTGCTGACATGAATGTGAATGACTCCAAGTGGGATTTTGGGCTCAAGCCCAGAAAAGCAAAAGCACTCCTTTAAAAATAACTCTAAGGTTGGAGTTTTGGACTGTGGCTTCTGAGGCTGTTTGGTAGTCAGTCGGGCCCTTGCTGAGCCAAGCTGCCAGTGACAGAGGTGCTCAAATCAGAGTGATGTTCCTCAGAACTTGCCTTTAAATAGAGATCTTCTGAGATCTTCTTTCACAATGATGTAAGAATCCACCTTCCTCTGCCTTGTGTCAAGGTGTCCTTGGGAAGAGCAGAGGTCTGCAGTGGCACAGCCACCTCCAAAATACATCCATGCACCTGTGTAGGACACAGCTCCTTCCTCTAGCCTGGTCATTGCGATTCCTTTGCTTTTCTGACTTCGATAGCCCTTATTTTGCTTCTATCATGACAAAGATAGCCACTTTACTCTTGGCTGACTGCAAGGGTGCTAGCAGCAAGGCTGAAACACTTGATAGCCTCTTCCCCTGCCAGCCCCCACTAACACTTTCACACCTACTCACCTCATCCAAAATCACAGACCTTTCACTAGTGAGCTATCTGACGTGTTCTCTTATCAGACAAAAAAATCAAACCAAATCTAACCAAAGAGCTGTATGCTTACACTCTCTCCTCCTTGCTCATAGAGAAGCACAGCCCAGTTTCGGGCCATTACACTTCCTATCAAATGATCTCAACGTTTTGCTTTGCCGTCTCTATATAGCAGCCAGAACATTCCTGCCCCTCATTCAGTGCAAGGTAGAAGGCCTTGTTTAATTAATCCTACTCTCATTTCCAAGCCACACCAGCAGCTTTCCTAGAAGTTATCCATATCAGCCTGCTAACATGTGATGTTTGGAAAGCTTCCACGGGTGTTCATAACTGATCCTTTAATATGCACCAAGCAACCTACTAGCAAGGCAGGAAGCTCCTGATAAGGATGAATCAAGATCTGTGAGTCTTGTCTCTTTGATGCCAGCGTATCTCAGTGTGAACAGCCTAAACCAAAACTGCTGGAAAGGCACAGATGCATTCCATTGCAACATCCTCTCAAGAGGTACCTGTTGTGAACTCTTCCTTTTCTTAAAGGAAAAAAATATGTGGTGCTTATTATGCAATGTAGATATTATTGATCTATATCTCAATTACGTTCCTTTTCTGGGTTGGACTCCGTTGCCTTGCAGATTTATGAAACAGCTCGTCAGTTTTAGTCTCCATCTCTTTCTGTCCTTTCTGGGTTGGTCTCTTCTCTGTCCCACTCAGCCCTTTCCTTGAATCTAGTCCTTGAAATGATGGGGTTTCCTTCATCTGTTCTTTTACAAAATGTGAAATTTGACTTTTTTTCCCCCTTTTTCCTGGAAGAGACATCCTGTCCTCTTACAAGACTGATCTTTCCTACTGATCCTGGAAAAGTGAAGTACCTTTCTTCTGTGCCCATATTTTATGAGCATATGCAGATATTTCTAGGGCTGGAGAGGTTTTGATTCATCTGAGGTTGTCGTAGCAGATTCTGAATGATATTTTTAACATTAATGGCTGATTATTTATGTCTTAGTTGTCCATTGAACAGCATACCTTCAAATGAGAGGCCAAGATTCAGAATTCACAGCCAATTATCCAATAGAGCCAAGCAGGATATAACTCTTCAGCCTTTGGAGATGTTCCTTTCATGATACTATTTTCCACAGTTCCATTTCACTATTGCTGTTCTGGACACCTGGACTTGTGTTGATACATCATCATCTGCTGTGAAGCTCTTTAAGAAGTCAGATAAAGTGCTTGCAACTAGCAAGGCTGTAAGATACAACAGGAAAGGTAAATGCAGTGAGAAAATGGTGTTAAGAAGGAGATAAAGGACCTGAGCTTTTGCCCTATGTAGATGCTTCGGTGTCTCTGCATAAAGGAGCTGAACCAGTGCTATAGGAATGATCCATGGATGTTCTGGTTCAGCATGAGACTTGTACACCCACCGACTGCCTCCTGACGTGAGCTCAGTGCTGTAACTTTCAAAAATGGATGATTTGTGTGAACACCAGTCCAGTTATATTCAGCAAGAATGAACCTTTGTCCTTGCTATATTGTTTTCTAGTGCTCTACTTGGCCTCCTGAGTGCACCCAGCTCATGCTTCAGTTTATATATACCTTCTTTTTTTTGCCCTTCCTCTTGCCCCATCTTTTCTGAATGCACAAGGAAGGTTCTATCTGCGATGGTTCTATGCCATTATGATTGCTCTCCTATAAGTAGACAGAAAATTTGGTGTCTTCCTGTGTTTCCTAGCAAGTTCAAATCCAAAACCAGCTGTGGTTTTAGTTTTGCCATAGGAAAGGAAAAGCAAGGTGAGGTTTCGCCAAGAACAAAACACAGCTGCCCAAACCTTTTAGTAGATAAATATATTCAGGAAATAACATAAATAAAATAAAAATTTACTCTAAATTTAAAAAAAAACCCTAAAACTTTGACCTATGTGCAATAGGAATAGGACAATATTTAGATAATCTAAACAGAGGGAGGAGAAATTAGGAATCTGAAAGGTGCATGCAGTTTTGCCCACATACTTCACCTACCAGTTCCCCTTTCACTCCCAACTTTTTAAAGCAAGATCTATCTCTTCTTTTGGACCATGCTCAAAAAGTACTGTGTCCAACAGAAGATGATTTACTTTGTTCTGTGCTGATCTAATTTGTGTCTGTGTGCTCTTGTCTTCCATGTGAATAAACCTCATGGCCTATGGGGCTTTGATTCCAGCGTGCTTATCAGCACCGATGCCCGTGGCAATCTCCCAGCAGTGGGCAAAACTAATGATGTCCATGCATAGAGTCTGTGATCAGTAATCTTGCACGATCATGATATGCTCTGAATGGCTGTTTTTAATGGAATAAACCTACAGTAGGAAGAAATTGTCAGGAACTTTGTTGGTTTGCCACCGCTTGAGTGTTTCATTCTTCTATGCAATGACAAAAGTGCCTGGTGATGGATTCTGATGTGGGTTTTTTTTGGTGCTATACTCATTTGTATCTTCAGGTCTCCCAGTAATCGATAAGAAGTCATAGCCTTTTATCCTCATCTTATTCTTAGGTAGGGAAACAGTAATATTCCTGTTTTACAGATGTAAGACTAAGGCACTAATGAGGAAAGGGCCAGATCCAGTAGTTTCATTAGCTTGCAATTAATAACTTAAGATCAAAGATGCTCTTCCCCAGACTACACTTCATTGCTATCCTATTTTGGAGGCAGCTATGAAGTACTCCCCAGAGCTCAGCTTCTGAAGTGCAAAGCCCTGAGATATCTTGGTGCTGTGCTGCTGGTCCTGTCAACACCGGTCTACACTCAGATGATGTCCCAGAAAATAAGTATTTTTTAACCCTCCTCCACAGCCTGTCAGCTAAGGGATGTAACTTCTCACCTGTTCTATCATCTTGTGCATCGTGCTTCTGTCCAGTGGCCTGTCTTTGCAGCAAGAGGATGCTATCCTGTGCTGCTGTGACCACCAGCATTTGGAGAGATGGAAGCTGCATTTAAGGATTCTGCCAGGCAGAAGAGACAAGTGACCCTGGACCCTTCAGTTCATGGGTAAGTGCTATGAACTCTTGAAAATGGTCTGAACGGTAGGCATGCTAAAGAAGAATAAAACAATGATTTAAAAAAAAATAAAGAGAGAAGGAATAAAAAGAAGGAAAGTGACTCTGATTGAGATTCTGACTGAGGGAAGGTGAGTCGTGGACTCAAAGTGAACTGCAGCGATCTGTAGGCTTTAGCCACAAGATAGTGGACTCACAGGTCAGAAATGTCATTCTGTGCAACCTCTGCCACAGGCATCCTGGGTCCGAGATCTCTGGTTCTGTAAGCTCCACCTTGCCTTCTTGTGTTTGTCTCAAAGAGACTGAATAGCAGCGCATCTGCAAAAGGAGTCTGCGAGTGCAAGCTCTGCCAGCTGCTACTTACCTGTGAAATATGAAAGTTCCTTCTCCTCAAAGGCAATTGCTGCTCCTGAAACCAGGCATTCGTATTTGCACGAGAAAGCTGTGACTGACTGTGAGATGATGCGAGCCTAGGATCTCACTTTAAAAAAAAAAGTGTGGATATAGGTTTGTCTCCTGCTCTGCTCTGCCTCAGTTTAGCAGCTATCTGTTCTCTTTTGGAGAGCTGGTTGGCACTTACTTTGGTTGGGCCAAAGGAAATACAATCAAGTGTGTGTGAAAGAGCAAGCACTGGGTCACAGCTCCGAGAGCAGCAGTAAGAAGCATTCCTTCTCTGCAAAGCAAGGGGCTTATGGGCAAAATACAGCCATTCCCAGACAGCTCAATGAAACACGCACAACCTGAACAAAAAGTAAGTATTCCATTCAACTCGTGAATGCTTGTGAAATTCATTTTTTTGCCAGCTTTTACAGTCCACAGCCTTCTCATTCAATCTTGAATAATAGCTTTGAATTGAGCTGTAAAAGCTTCCGAAGTTTGAAGCCTTTTGACAAGTTAATTTAGCTGTATGGTAAAAAGTTTTTCCCGCAGATAGAATAAAGACATTGTATCGTGAATGTAGTAGTCATCCAAGGGAAAGAAAACACCATTAGGATAAGAAATGATGGGCTTTATGGAGATAGTTTGTGGTTTAGTGTAATCTACTATCAATATTTCAGTAGAGAAGTATTCTACTTGTCATTCAGCTGCAAGTCAATATCTTCACTTAAAACCAACACCCAGGGGCCAGGCTGCGTATATATTTTTATTGAAAAAGTAACTTGTTGCTTTTGGTAGGTTTTCTTTCTCTTGTTCTTTTTTTGTTCCTCACAGTTATTTCTACTTTAATTGTTTGGGTTTTTTTTTTTTAATCCTGTATCATGCAGGATGCTTTTTCTTTTTCTTTTCTTCCTCTTTTTTCTTTGTTTTCTTCTGGTTGAAAGAGACAGAAAAATGAATCAATGTTTTCTCTAAGGCTCCCACTGTAGAGAAACACACACATGCACACACACACACACACACACACGTGTCTTTTTTTTCCTCTCAGCAGCTGCCAAGGATGAAAATTCAAGGAATTCAATAACATATATAGAAAGAATCAGGAAAAAGAAAGTCACTGATAAGCTAAATGATCCAACAATTATCCTAGCCTCAATTTCACAAAGATCTCATCTTAAGTACAGACTTATTTCTTGTGTATTTCTAAATTCAAGCCTCAGTATGCTACTAGCATTGACAACTGACGGCAGTTGAAGAAGGAGAAGAGATTTGCTCTGTCTCGTAGCTCATCAGGCTGATCAGGAGGGGTAACATCTTAAGGTAAGATCTTAGGGACAGCAGTTTGTAGTGGCTGCACCACATTCCTTCTCCATCTCCTACAACACAGCTCAGAGAACCAATGTTACTGCTAAACAAATACGGAATTTATAAAATTCAGCAAAAAACACTCGGAGCAAATTTTGGCAAGGAAACATTTGCAAAGTGTATCAAGCCGAGGATAAAATGACTGCTGTAAATATCCAACATTATCTCCGTTAACCTTTGTTGCAAAGCTTTTTCTGTGCGTCTTCTTTACCCAGTCTTTTCTTTCCCAACAGCAGCACCATGGCTTTTCCTTGTCGCAGCTGCCTCTGCTCCCCAGGCTGCACGCTGCTGCAGCACAGCTATTTCCAGGTGTGTTTTCCCTCTGCCAAACCTGCAGCATAGGAAGCAAGCCCTGCCCGCTGTGTGGCTGCCTAATCTCCTATCACTCATTCTTCCATTCAGCAATACAGCATTGTGTGTTCTATGTTTGGTATTGCTGAAATAAAGAGCACAATTTGAGACAGAGTACGTATGCCTGAAGATTTTCTGAGAAGCATGAACCTGAAGAACAAATTTTGCATTGTGACCTTTATTTTGAACTTATTTTCTTGAAATGTGGGACGGGGACTTGATTTTGTTCAAGACAACAGCAGTAACTTTTTTCTTTGAGACTGGCCCTGGTGCTGCAGAATTTAAGCTTTTTAGTCCTTGAGTGATGAAGACTTGATGAAGTGCTGGGTCTGCAGACAAGCTGGAAAAATACCTTCTGCAGCCAAATACAGGCTTCTTCAGACTCAGCAGGCACTCTTTAGTGAATGAGAACCACCTTGTTCTCCTTTATAGCTCACATTAAGCCAGACAGGACTGCTCTGCACAGAAGACAGATTTCAGAGCGTATTGAAAAAAACCACCACAAGAGAGAAGTATCTCTGCTGCCTGTGGTCCTGTGCAAAGATAGAAGGCATCCCAGCTGAATCAGAATTCACCGAGACAAGAATAGAAAAGGTATACCTGAAGGAAAACGCAGGAGGGGGGCAATGTGGATGTAACATTGTCTGTTTAATTACAGCTGTGCTCTAAATCTGGTAGTTGCTGTTTTTTCTTTTTTCTTTTTTCTTTTTTTCCTGATGGCAAAAAGGATGAAATGAATACGATGTAGAGAGGACACAGATGGGAGTGGGAGATAAGGCAAAGAAGGGTGACTGGCAGGAGAAAAATATCAAGGGAGAGAGATGATGGCAACTAACTGATCAGGAGGAAGGAGAGAAAGCAATCCACACATGGACGCTTGTGTCTGGGCTTGACTGCAGCACTGGCACTTGGAGTAGGTGTTGCTCTTCAGTGGCAAGGCTCTAGAGGAAGCTCTTGCTGGCTTTCTCCCTAACTCGATGCTCTCTTTCTGGCTGAGGAGGTGGTGAAAGGGGCAGCATTAGGATGCAAAGCTGAGAGACCCTCTTTTACTTCCTCCAGGTTGCTGTGACTGGGGAAGGAAACGAGCTGCAGCATTGTGATGGATGTTACCTGCTTAAGCACATCAAAAAATGGAACCTTTTTGACAAACAAGAAGTAGAGTTCAGGTAGAGATGAGGTGGAGGTAGGCGGGAAGCTCCGTAATTGCATTTTATTTCAGTCTTTATGAATTAGCTCTGCCAATTTTCTTTTTCCCCAATTTTTTATTTTAATTCAAATGGCTTTTAAGTAAACTTTTCAGCTGCAATTACAGTAAAAACAGACCATACAATATACAGTCAGGTTTAATATATAGGAAGAACACTTTTTTTTTTGCTCGTGTCTGAATTCTAGTTTACAGGAACAATGGCAGGGTTTAATTTTCTGTCATTATGCACAGGTTAGCCTAGACTGGATATTAATAGACACACATATTCACACCCACGACCACAAGTAAAGCATCAATCAAATTTGGAAGATAAAACTTACACTCCATGGCAACTTTAAGGGTGCAATTTTCTTTCTCTTCTTTCATCTTTTCAAAACACCTCCAGCCATGCAGAAGGCATTGGAGGTGACAGACCCAGCCTGCAGAGGCCTCTGCAGCTTGGAGCTGCAGGAGAGCATCCGGGGAACATGTAGGGGGTGCGGATGCTGCAGGGACCACTTAGGCAAAGCAATGGCTGTAAGCGTGTTGGTGAGCAAAGCACTTCACAGCAGCACAAGAAATGGGGAGCCTTAGGAGGGGGCAGGCAGCCATGCAGCTGTCCTTACATGCATCCTGCCATGGCCACCGCTCGTTAGATCCACTGGGCAGCTTCTGGCATATGTGAATGTTGCCTTGTTGTTGGCTGCACGGTCTGCACTCGTGAACCTCTAGACCTAAAGCACTTACACCCACATGTCTCTGGACACTTTAAAATAATTTAGAAGCTTATTTATACATGTAGACATACATGCACGTGAGCACACAAACTGGCCCTGAATAAAGATAGCAGAACGACCGTAGAAGGAAACCTAAAACCTCACCGACCAAAGAACAACAAACAAACAAGCCCACAAGCCAGTATATGGTAAAAATGAGACAAAAACAGGCTTCAGCTTTATGCAGAAGTGGTGCACGCCTTAGACACGTACTGAAGTGAGAATATCCCCAAACTTCAGGTCCTCTACAAGGCAGACTGTGCTGCCTGTAGGCTCAAGCTTAGAATAATCAAAATTGTAGAATCACAGAATGGCTTGGGTTGGAAGGGATCGTGAATCTCCAACCCCTGCCACAGGCAGGGCCACCAACCTCCACGTCTCATAGCAGCCCAGGCTGCCCAGGGCCCCATCCAACCTGCCCTCAAACACCTCCATAATGGACAGGGCATCCACAGCTCTCTGGGCAGCTGTTCCAGCCCCTCACCACTCATAGCAAGGAACTTCCCCCTGACATCTAACCTCAGTCTTCCCTCCCTCAACTGAAAACTATTTCCCCTTGTCCTGCTGTTATCAACCCTTGTACAGAGCTGACTCCCCTCTTGTCTGCTGGCTCCCTTTAGGTGCTGGAAGATGTAATGTTTGTTCCAAACTGCTGCTCACAAATTAATCTCTTAAAAATAAAGTAAGATAGGAAAGCTGAACTCAACAGGATGATTCTGCTGATGGAACCATCAGACTGATTCTGAACTCCGCCAAGAAGCAGGCATGTTATTCATGGCATGGAAAGAGAAGCAACCGCAGGGGTCAATGTCAAATGAATATGATTTTTAGATGGCTTTGTAATTGTTAAGCATCTCAAAAAAAAAAAAAAAAAAAAAAAAAAAAGGAGATAAAAGAGCTGTGATTGTATGCTAGAATACAGCTGTACATTATGAAGGAGGAACAAAGTCGTTAGCAACTCCCTTCAGGTCCCAGCCGGCCCGTGCCTCTGCCCCTTCCGCTTCTCACACGGTGATTCAGGCGCTGTTTAAAGCGGCGCAGCTCGGCAGCGGGACGGGGCAACCCAACGGACGGCGCCCAACGGCCGCAGCCCGTCCGCGCGCCGCGCCGTCACCTAGGCGACGTGCGGGGAGGCGGGGCTAAGAGCCGAGGCGGGGTCCGATTGGTTCCCTTCCCCCGCCGCGCGCCCAGCTGGGATGAGTCGGAGCGGGGGGAGAGCGGGAGGGGGGAAAGAAAAAAGAGGGAGCCGCGGCTATAAATAAACCGCGCTTCCTGATTGGCCGGCGGGAAAAATGGTCGCACCACGTGACTCTCCATCTAAAAATTCCAAGATGGCGGATCCCGTCACGGGCTGAGTCCGTTGGTGGCGCGCGCGCCGCCCGTGTCCGCCGCCGGGCCTTCGCCGCAAGGCTCCACGCTTCTCCCGCCGTCACCTAGGTCAGTACGCGGCGCCTCTCGCCGGGCCGGACCACGCCGGGGCCCCGCTGCCCGCCGCACGGGGTCTTAAGGCTGCGCGAGTTTCTGTCCGCCGGCTTTTAATCCCGGCCCGGGCCTCGCTGTGGTTCCCTAAGGCTTCGACGGCGCGCGGCTGTTTTCCTCCGGGCTCCGGCCGTGCGGCGCGGAGGGTTCCGGAGGGGGGAGGTGACGGGCAGCTCCCCGCACCAATCGCGTTTGCCCTCGTGGTATTGGCGGGTGGATTTGAGCCGCTGTGCCACGCGATTGGACGCCGAGCCCGGTGGGGGCGTGGCTTCGGCTCGCCCTCCTTCGGGCGGCGGGCGGCGGCGCTGGCGTTTTTTTGTGAATGAGGCAAGGGGGCGGAGCATCCGGATGGCCACGCCCCCTCGCGGGCGGCCGCGGCTCCTCCCACCCCCGGCAGCAGCGGCGCCGCCTCGGAGCCGCGCGGGGCTCGGCGCGGAGCGATGCGGGCAGCGGTGAGCGGCGGGGCCGGGGGCGGAATGGGCCAGGGGCGGCGGGGCCGTGCGGGACCGAGGAGGCGCCGACTGGCGCCTCCTCGGTCCCGCACGGCCCCGCCGCCCCGGGTTTGGTGGAAGTCCCCTAAAATGCTGTTTTTCTAGGTTGGGGGGATAAGGTTTGTGCTGCGACGTTGGGTTCCTAACTTAAAAAACAGAAAGGAAAAAAAGAAAGGGCTTGTAACGCGCGTGGCGCTGCGTAAGGGAGGTGCTGCCGAGCGCCGGTGCGGGTTTTGCTGCAGGAATTTGTCAGAACGATGCTCAGCGCTATCCGAGCGGCGTGGCGAGCGCAGCGTGGCCTCTTAGCAGGGGAATGTGTTTGCGGAGCGATTATTTGCCGTTATGGTAGGGCTGTATTTGGCGTTACGGAGGGAGCTGAACCGGCCCTTTATTCAAAGCACTTGCGTAATTGTTTGGGGCATGATAGGGGAAGGTTTTGTTGCTTGCTCGCCTCCGAAGGTTGGCACCAACCCGGCTCGTTGCCTTAAACGCCCATTTCCTAGCGCGGCTCGTTGCTCCCCGGCCCCAAAAATGCTCCCTTGAAGCGAGGTGTGGGTGTGCTGGGTCGGATGGGTGCCCCGTGCTTGTCCTCAGCTCCCTGCCATGCTGACAGCACTGCGATGTGCTGCTGTCAGGGGCTGCTTCCAGCTGGGGCCGCGTTGCCTGCCAAAAAGCTACCTGAAGTTAATTATCCGAATTAGGCTTTGATAACAGCGATGTTTCTAAAAGCTAAGGAGCTCTGAAGTTTATATAATAATCTGCTTCTTGGCAAGGCTACTTTTTTTTCTCCTTTTTTTCCCCCCTCTGTTCTGATTGCTCTGATGTTTCCAGCCCTTCCTCGTGGAGTTCCCAGCCCAAAGGCTGCCTTTGTCGCTCTGCAGGCTCTCAGAAAGAGTTAAGAGGGCATTGAATTAAGAAAGCTCAGCTGCTTGTATACAAATATACCGCAATTACAAGGCACCAAAGTTATTGCAGAATCCTACCGTCACCATGGCGACGTGCTCACTCAATTACATTTGGAAATGTAAAATGCCACCCAGTTAGAAAGAGTAAGTTTTTAGCACTGCAGATTTTCTGTACGAAGCGAAACGTGCGTGGCACGGCTCTCCAGGATGCTCTGCTTCTCTCTGTGCATGAATGGCATGTGCACCTGACAGGTGTCATCACTGGCGTTAAGCTGTGCTCTCAGTTGGCTGAATTGAGGGGAAAAAATGATTCTAAAAATCTTAAATCTTGAAAATTGATCTTCCCGTTCTTGATTTTTTTTTTTTTTTTTTTTTTGGGGGGGGGGGGGGGGGGGGAAGGAAAGGGGAAGGGTTTGCTTCAGGGTTTGGTTTTGGAGCAAGGATGCTTTAGAACAGCCAGAAATGCATTTTGAAAATGACCATCTTTTAGCAGATGGGATGGAAGCACGGGGTGGCAGCTCTCATCCTTTGCACGGGAGCTGCCCTTTCAGAAGTGTGTGTCCATGACCTGCAAAGCCATTCAGCTCTCTGGCTTTCTTTGCCATCTCTGCTTACATAGTGTTGCTAGCTGTGGTTTAGAGGGCAATATTGGTACTAGGTGGACAGTTGGACTGGATGGTCTTAGGAGTCTTTTCCAGCCTTAACGGTTCTTTGATATGTAGGCAGGTCTGAGCTGTACAGCTGGGGTGGGGGGCACTGGGTTCCATGCCCCAAGTACGTGATGCGGTCAGTGGGAGCGAGTCTCATTTATCACTTAGTGTTGGCTTACGAGCAAAAAGAATAAAACAGAAGGAAGAATTAAGCAAAAAGAGGTGGAAGCATGGGAGCCGCCTGGCTATGGGCTGCTGGAGAGGTGGAGCTGATTCCAGCCTGCAGCATTAAACTGTGCAGTGACCTGCAAGGGCAGGGAGAAGGGCTTCGTGAAAATAAAAGGTAAAGTTGAGCAGGAGCCCGTGGGTTTAGATTATGTTGCCTCCTTTGAAGTGGCTTGCTGCTCCCTGGAGCAGACTTCTTTAAAGCCATCGGAAGATGCCTCTGGGATTGGAAGCTTGGTGCAATGGCTGAACCTTTCCCTCTGTGATCATTTGTGGGTTTCCAGTTCTGAGGCAGCTACAGCCTTTCTATTGCATGAACATACCCCAAACCTGATAAAACAAAGCATCGAGGAAGAACGTTTCCACCACCTATGTAGTATATGAAACAGTCAGATACTCCAGGTCATCTTTCTGTTTCCAGAGCTGAGAATGGCTAAGAGCTACTATGCACTTATCAAGTAACTTATGCTAAAAGGAATTTGCATGCTGAATGTCCTTTAGAACCTGTTGCACAGCCTAACCTCAAGGACTGCAGGCTGACAGCATGAGGTGCTTGTGTTCTTGCTTGGCTACGCTGGGCATGCCCCACTGAAAGCCCACTGCCATTGTTTTTCAGCACCTTTGGGCTGCATTCCTGGAACTCTTGTTGTGTGCCATGCCTTTGTAATAGCACTGTAAATTAAATGAATCCTTCTTTTTCTTGAGTGCAGCATGTGCTGTGTGGGTTAAGTGGCCAAGTGTGTGCTGAGCAATGCTCCGCGGGGTCTGACAACCTGAACGTTCAGGACCCAGCTGGGCTGACTTCATCATGGGCTGAAAGCACTCTTCTGGTCTCCTGTTCTTTTCCAGCTGATAAAATGGCTGTGTTGTGCTGGTTGGCAATACGTGGATTTGTATTTACTGGAAATACTGCTGTGTGTATGTGTGTAATAATGTGTATATAACACAACTCTTCAAACCCTTAGGACTTGTCTCGGTTGGTTTAGGGTTGGTGCACATGGTCATGTTACCAGAACGTTTTATTTGCTGAATGGTATTTGCTGTTGGTCTGTTCCAAACTACCAAGCATAAAGACCGTAAAGAAATATTAATTGGAAGTATTGTTTGGATAGTGATAATGATCTTCATTACATATTTGCCAAGTGTTCTTGACTCTTCCTGCTGGCCTCTTTGGTGGTGTCTCTTTCTGCTTTGTTGCTCTCCTAGCTTATCTGTAGCTTATTTTTAGGCATCCCATCAATTTTCTTCACCTTCCTTTCTCAGTCCTGCTACCCAGCCTGCAAAGTCGGCCATTGGATTTGCATTCTATCAGATTCCTGCTTGAATACCTGGAGCTTATTTTGTTAAATGCGTGTCATTGGACAGAGGAGCCGTCAGGATGCGTTTTGTCACTTCACTCAGGAGTGCTCTTCAGTTCTGCATCTGCTTCCCTTATAGATAACCCATGCTTTCCATTTACAGGTACTCGAGGTCTAAGCACACCAATTCTGTACAGTGATGAAAGGAACGTGGTTCTCCTCAGCTTGCTGATTTCAGACTTGCAAACAGCAACAGCGATCAAAAAAACAAATAAAATCAAAACTGAAAATATGATTTTGCCTTACATTGTGTCTTACAGCAGTCTCTTATCTGCTGCATTCGAGACCTTGGCTTGAGGGGTCTTAAAACTGCTGTAGTAATTAATGCCACTCACATTTTGATTATGTTATGCAGGAAACTGAAGTGGGCCAGGTTTACTTTCTTGTGCAGCGGACCATGTTGATAAGGCAGTATATAACAGATGATTCATGAAGTGCTGCTTGTCATTGCCAGGACTGCCTGAATAGCAAGCAGATTTTGGGCAGTGCTCCTTCACTGGGAAGATTTTAGGCAGTTTAAGCTGGGAGAAGGGGAGGGAACAAGTAGACGTGCGTTTCTGGCTGTCTTAAAGGATAAAGTCAGCAAATTTCAGTGAATTCAGAGGGGCAAAAATGGGTAACATAAGTGGGGACAGAGAAGTAGGAAAGCAGACAGAAGTTGTAAAATGATGTTGGAAAGAGGAGCAATTAGAACAGTGTAAAATCTCCTGGAACGTGTTCATCCTCTGGTTCTCCGTTTGCAAGGAATTACAGCTTGGCCTGCCTCCGTAATACTTGAATCTTTTTGCACGGCAGTCATTACTGGACAGATTTTAATCAACTTCATTCTTTTCCTTCATGTTTTTTTTTCTGCTGGATTTTCTCTCAGTTTGATACAAATCTGCCCGATGCTGCTGTCCACTGGTGCAGAGGAATATGTGCTGAGTTGTGGTCGTGGGCACCGCCGCCGTCTGCCCCCGTGGAATGACTGAATGTTTGTTTCAGACACAAGAGGTAGTCAAAAAAACAACAGAAGTTGCAGTTTGGAAATTGAATCTTAGGCCAATGAAAAAGCTCTTTCTAGTCTGGGTAAGGTTTTGTTCATTGTTTTTAACCCTGAGAGTGCTCCAAGGCAGCCATTTAAAATCATGGAATCACCAAGGTTGGAGAAGACCTCCAAGATCATCCAGTCTAGCCGTCCACCTACTGCCACTATTTCCCCACTAAACCATGTTCCTCAGTATGACATCCAAACGTTTCTTGGCACCTTTGGGGATGATGACTTGGGCAGCCTCTTTGCACCTCACCACTCTTTAGGAAAAATTCCTTCTCCAAACATCCAACTTGAACCTGTGGCACAACTTGAGGCCATTTGCTTAGCTTGTAGGACCAGCAGGAAGGCAGAAGGCTGCTGGGAGGAGCTGGAGGCTGGGGGTGAAGGTGATGTGTCGGCTCCTGTCAGGGGGCTGAGGAAAGGATGCTGCATTGCCTCGGGGCATCAGTGGCTCAAGCAGGCTCATAGGGTTTGATGAAGCTTTGCAGCCCTGGAACCCAGGAGGTGATGTGGCACACTGGGGACCCTGCAGGTACAGGCAGGTGAGGTTTGATGACTCTTGTTTGCTTTTGAGTTTGCTGTCCTGGACGTGTGTATCAGTATGTTTTATAAAGAGTCAGTAAGCTGCTGAATCATAAAGTGGCTTAGGTTGGAAAGGAACTCAAAGGTAATACAGTTTCAACCCCTCTGCCATAGGCAGGGTTGCCAAAGTGAATGAAGTAGTGCATTGTAAGTGTTTGCTTGACGTGGTTGTGTAGGATAAGTTAATGTATAGGAGATTAAAATCTGGGCACTGACGGTGTAGCTGTGCTTTGTGTTAATTGGCCTTTTAAAGCATCTCGTTCTTTCATCTCGGCAAGCACTGACATCTGATTAATCTTAATTCCATTTATCTATTATGAGTAGCGAGGAATCTTGATGTTTCACGTGTAGGAAATAATTTAGTTTATTGATTTATTTTCCAAAGAAACAGTGCTTTAATGATGTGCCTGTCACCAAGACTTAATTACTGTTAAATTCTGTGAACGTTAGCGTACTATGACTCGCTTTATGTGAAATCAAATTGCGTTTGTCAAACGCACAAGATAGCATTAGTTGGCAGCTATAATTTGCATTAACTTATATCTGAGAGCTAGCTGTGATGGTGGGCCTGGCCCCAGTGGGTGAGCAGGCTATGCTGTGCCTTGGCCTGTGCCTACAGCCAGCAAAGGGAAGGTGCAGCATCACAGCTGCATCCACGCTGTTATCCTCGAGTTTCATGCTGAATAAGCAGTTCTTCCAGGTTGCTGCTCAAGATTAAAGATAGATGAGCATGTTGCTCTGTTCTCCTTTCTTCCAGTTTTGTTCCCATTTCGTATCACCTCAACAAAAGGGGAGGCCTGCAGCTTTCAGTGGGTTGTTTGTAGTAGGTTAACGTATTTTTATTGCATGAAATTACACTAAAATAGCTTACACAGTCGCATTACGTGTGCTCTGTAATATTCCACTTAGTTTTGGTGTTTCAATTTGTTTGGATTGCTCCTAGAAAAGGTCCCGAAACATAAGCCTGAAACAATGAATGGATTCTGTTGTATGCTGTTCCCTGTGAGGCTTTGGAGAAGGGAGTGTTGTTTAAAGTTACATTTTTATCTAGTTTGTGGCTGGTCTGGGAGGAGGTGGGCTGAAGAGAATGGGAGCATCAGCCTTTGTGTGGGGTGGGATAAGTCAGCCTGGACACGAGTCAGGACTTACAGGTTGTCCATTTCCCTAGGACCAATGGGAGGGGAATACAGGCTATTGGACAAGGGAGGCCCTAGAGGGAGAATTTGTAAGTAAAGTTGAAGTTCCTAGCAGGCTGGGTTAGATTTTAGGGCACTGCCTATGATACCAAGGTCTCTGCGGGGCTGCA
Organism: Lagopus muta; assembly: GCF_023343835.1. Classification (NCBI taxonomy): domain Eukaryota; kingdom Metazoa; phylum Chordata; class Aves; order Galliformes; family Phasianidae; genus Lagopus; species Lagopus muta. The sequence goes on along the minus strand of NC_064440.1, from coordinate 35,706,158 downwards.
AGCACAGCCCTTTCCTTCCCCATGTGTGAAGCAGAAAGCCTGCTCTCTGCTGCTGTTCTCCACTGCTGGCTGACAAACTCTTAGATTTCTGTAACCTTCTGTAGGCAGTGATTGGTGCCACAAACTGAAGCTTTGCAAATTAATGCCACTGCTGCTCACGGGCACCGTGACATAGGGAGAACCAGATGTGGTTAGTACTGAATATGCTCAAAAAGGTGTCTTGTCTTCAGCCTGTGCTGAAGAGAAAGGGAAGGTGAAATGGCATGGAAGGTTTATTTGAGCCTGGTGTGAGATTTCCTGCTGGTAATTGATTATTCCAGTGGATTGGAACAGACGTTGGCTCTGCATTTACATCTCAGTTTTTCCTCACCTATTTGATGTAAACAGATCTCTCCTAAAATAACAGGATCCATGCAGAAGATTAATTTATGCACTTCATCCCTTCTACTAGGCTGATTTTGAGTCCAATGGTAATACTTTGGTTGGGAGAAATTTTATTTTATTTTTTTCTTCTTCAGCCTCCACTAGCAGATGTGTTTGAATGAAATGCTCAGCCTGGAAGGGAGGCTGGTTCTCTCCCTAACCCTTCAGAAGTGAACGGCAGGGAGTGTATTGTGCTGCACGTGGTAGGTGGTGATTGCTTCATTGGGGTTGTGCTTCTCCATCCTTCCACTGCACTCTTCTTCCTCATCCTTGGAGAGAAGGAAGGCTGCTGCCTCATCTGTTCCCAGTGCCGTAAGCATGAAGTGTTTGATGAGCTTAATCATAATTATGAATGAAGTCACAGCATTAGGGAAAAAAAACAAACGCTTTAAGCTTTGCTAAAGCAGGGAAGTGGTGCATGGGAACGTATAACAGCAAAAGGCAGTCTGAGTTTTTTGTGTTCTGAGTTATCAACCCTGATGTAATGAGAAGAGCTGGGTGCTTCTGGATCTGTACAGAAAAGGCTTGTGTACATATCAGTGTGATACAAAACAAAGTGTAGCACTTCAAGTATTCCTTCAGAAAGATTGCCTTGTGTGCTGAAATGTTGTTTGCAGACTGTCAACCACTGCAAATAGGAGAGACTCATACTACATAACTGTATGAGTGCTCTGTGGTGTTTTCAGGTGGATTTACACAGGTTGTGGTCTTGTTCACCTCTGTGACTGTGTGTGGTTGTTATTTTTCCTCGTGCTCTCTGTGTTAGTTTGTGCCTTATAAACAAAGATGGGTGGTAGTGGTACCTGGTACTTGCATGTGGCCCGTGACATGGCAAATCTGAAGGTAGCTGGTATTCCTTAGGGAGAATCCAGTCCTCCTCAGTGCCTGGGGTTAGGCAGTTCTTTTGGATGGCAGACCTTCGGCTGGTACCAGTTTTCAGAGGCCATGAGACTAAAGCATCCTTCTGCCAGTTAGTGACAGTATGAGAAATCTCAGCTGAATTCTGTTTGGCAGTGAAAGTGTGCTGCTGCTGGTCTTTGCTATGAAAATGCTGTTCTAAAAATAAACTGAAGTACGGGGATGCTGAAAGCAGGGGAACAAATGAAAACTTATGCTTGACTGATTGAGGAGATAGTTATCGCAGAGTAGTGCTGACTGCGGCACGAGTGAGGTCAAGGCAGGAAAGTTCTGCACCAGGCAGTACTTGCATTGTAAGGGGAGAAGTAAGGAAACTGAGACTCATAGATAGACATCAAACTCTTCTGTAAGCCTACCAGCAGCCAGGCTGCCACACCACAGAGGTTGTGCCCCTGAAGCCCAAATAGCAGTTGGGTAAGGAGTATTAGACGGCAGACGTGAAATCCTGTAGTGTTGCAGCTAAACCGTACTCTTATCTGTGTAGATCGTGTTTGAAATTGGAGGTTGGACTGTATAGATAGCATAGAAAAAAGAAGGCATTCATGTTTAATTAGGTGTTCACCTAATTTAAAATGTCAGAAAAACCAAGCAACTTGAGACGTGTAATTCTAGAAATGAGAGCATCTTCTTTGCGTGGAGTTTATCATCCCTCCTCGTCAGCAGGATATCCAGTTGTATACCTTCATAGAATCATAGGATCTTCTCAGTCGGAGGGGATCCTTACAGGCCGTCTGGTCCGGCTCCCCTTCAGTGAGCAGGGACACCTACAGCTCCACAGGTGCTCAGAGCCCATCCAGCCTGACCCCGGGTGTCTCCAGGACAGGGCATCCACCAGCTCTTGGGGCAACCTGTGCCAGTGCCTCACCACCTGCATTGTAAAAAACTTCTTCCTTATATCCAATCTAAATCTCTCTCTTCTAGTTTGAAACCATTTCCCCTCATCATTTTACAACAGACCCTGATGAAGAGTCTGTCCCCTTCCTTCTTAAAGCCCCCAAGTGCCATTCTGAATGACATTCCCCTAATTCTTTCCTTTGCTGGAAGCAGCTGATCAAGATGGGATGTTGGGAGGCAAACTGAAAAGCTGAACAAAGTGTTGAGCTTATGTGTCCCTCCTTCTGGAAATACTGCTAGTGTGGTGTACCCCAGGCTAAAGAGTTAAATGTAGACTTCCTACCCACTGTCTTTTTGCCCTTCTAAGAAAAATCAAACCTTACAGCTGTATTATTATTGGTGATAATTTAGACTTTTGCTGTGAATAATGTAAAGCCACTTGGGAGCCGACGTCTCTTGTGAAAATCAGCTCCGGATTTGGTATCTGACAATTTCTCTGTACGTCTTATATTTGGGCTTTCATTCTGGTAGCACAGATGCAATGTGTGTGCCTTTAGATGCTCAGATTGTTTAAAAAAAAAAAAAAAAAAAAAGTAAAATCATCAAAATAACTAAAGTATACAGAGTACCAGTGGGGCTTGCATTCCGAGTATTGCAACACAAGGTGTTCTCTGTTCTAGACTGTAAATATTTATCTCTTGTCAAAGCACAGCAGTTACTACTGGGAACTGATCTGGCATGCGAGAAGGTTTTCCTTAAGGAATTTGCTTCCTTTTATTTACAGTGTTATCGTATATTTAAATTCCAGGGCCTCAGTGTATAGCTCTGAGGCTCGTTCTTAACACTGGCAGCGAAAACCTAAATTATCGCATCCACTGAATGCAGATAACTGAGTTCAGAGCATATGTTGTAACCAGCCAACAAGTGGGTGTGAAAATCAAGCAAACACAGGAAAAGGTACCGTCTTCCTGCAGCTGCAGGAGGCTGCTGAGTGAGGATGACAGCCGGCCGTGTCACTGAGTGTCTTCTTGGCAGCAGGGAATCTGCTTCCAGTGATGGCTTCTGGGGTGGCTGCTGATGGAGCATTGCCTGGGTGCAGGCGTGGTGTTCCTGCACTTGACTGTTGTCCCTCTCCTCGCCTTGTGGATTTTGTCTCCTCGAGCAGGCGTTCACAAACCTTTCAGCTTTCCCTTAGCCTCCCTGACATCACGCCTGTTTTGTCCTAAGCCTTCTGCTGGAGCTCCAGTGCTGTGCTGAGTGCTACCTGCGGAGTACTGCTGCTCTGCACAGATTTATGGGTGATGATGCGAAGCCTCGCTGCTGGCTGAAGCTCCTGCTTTTGAGGAGCTGTAGGCTGCTCTCATCTCTCTGCAGAGATTTATGTTGCTGGGAAGTTGTTTCGGATCTGTTGTGCCATATGTGGGTGACTTAGCTTGGAAAAGGTCTGTTTTTCTTTTTTACTTAAGCTTTTCTATATGCTTACTATTTGATACCGACAATCACTGAAGTTTCTGTGCTCCCTATGCTTGCCAGGTAGATGACATACCCCCGCACTTTGTCCCAAAAGAGGCCGAGGACTGTCAAGCAGGTATTCCAGTTGGAATGCTTTTTTCCTCCCTTAGGAAACAGGCTCGTTACCAAAGCAGCGCTGTTACCACCGTGGTAGTGAAGGGCTGTATGTGCTCCCAGCACTGTCTGGATTACAGAATACAAGATGTGCGTCTCGTGCTGCGTCCAAACCCAGCTCCTGAGCTTGTCTCTCTGGTTCAGAGCTAGTAAGCAGATAAAATGAAGTGAAAATGAAAATAAATGCTTTCTTTGGCTCCAGTGTCTATAGACATAGAATATATCTATGACATAGAATATATGTCATATATATATATAGAATATATGTCATAGAATATATATCTATAGACATAGAATATATCTATGTAATAGTATATAATGCATCTGTCGGGTGTCTCTTCCTCTCAAAACTTCAAGAACAGCAGATGGATGTCCTAGTATCACTTTTTGGAAACAGCTCTATGCTTCTGGGGTTATCTGCTACCAAGTCACGTCAGCTGCAGCACCAGCTCTGTAAGGTCAGTCTACAGGGATGCACAGTCAAGACAGCCTTTATTTTCCCCTCTCTGAAATCTTTTGCAAAATTCACTGTTTCATCTTCTGGGCAAGAAGCTCTTTCCCGAGGCAGCTTTGTCAGGGTGTTTTACAGCTTAATGTCAAGTCCTTTGTGTACTTCCACATGAGAGTAGTAAAAGATAAATGTCCGAAGTGATTCTTAAGTACTGTGATATTCAGAGTTGAGCCAAATTTTCTACCCCAAAAATATCTCAGCATTCCTCTGAACAAGGTCAAGGTGAACTGTCCTGCACGATGTCCTGTTGGAGTTGTGTAGCTCGCTTGTATGCAGTGTGTTTTAGTGGGCTTGAAGTAGTTTGCAAGAAACCAAAAGCACGTGAACTCTCAGTAGAAATGTCTGTCTGTTTGCATATTCACTGGCTTGCGTGCATGCAGATCTGTCAGCAGCCTCTGCTCCTTTTTGCTTGATCTTATCTCTCCATTCCATTTCAGAACTAAATTCCTGCAGTCTGCTTCCCCTCGCTCTGGCCTTGGAGCATGCTTTGTGTGCAGAATGTCTTGAGGTGACAGAGGCACGTTTACTTTGCGGTGTCTGAGGTTGCTGGAATTTAAAACTGGCACCAAAACATACGTTTTCAGAGAATAGTAAAATCCAGAGTCTTCATCAAAGCCAACCAATTCCTGGTGGTGTGTTTGCTGAAGCTGAACATGGCCTAGTGAGGAGGATATCTAAAAGAGTGCGAAGGTGCAAAAAGCCAAATCCCAGGAGTCTGAATGAGAGACTTCAAGTTTAGGCTATGATGCTCTAATAATTGACAGTGAAGACTGAAGAGAGGCAAAACAGCATTTAAATTGCTTTGCTTGATTCCTTGCCTGTCATAGAGAGGTGAAAGTTGTCATGTAATGTATAAAGCCGTAAAGAGCAGTGTAAGTTGTAATCTACAGCACCTGGTGTGAAATAGGATAGATGCAGAAACTTGACAAAATGTGAAGCCCTGCATATCTGAGCTGGGGAGTTAAGCCTTCCTTGATGGCACGGAGCTGAAGTCTTCTCAAGTGGTGGCTGACAGTGTTTTAAAATACACCAAAAAGGGACTGCATGGCAGGTACTGCATCAGTCCACAAAGTATGTCCCAGTTCCTGTGCCAGTTGTTCCTTCCTTGCACATACTACAATATTCTTGCTTGTTGGCCACGAGCTTGACATTTTTGACTGAAGATTCAAGTTTTTATTAAAGAGTGCTCTCTGTTATTACAATTTAACCCTCTTCTACTTCAACATGCGAGTTAACATTTGTCTGGTGATGGTGATTAACTTTCTATTCTGGGCATGTTTGTGGTTTGAGAGAGCCTGACTTGTAATTTAAAAACAAAATGGGTGGAAAAGCCTGGATTTTCTGTGCATAGGAGGATATACCTCTGCTTTATCTTCTAATGGTGACTGGTGCCTGTTGGGCATGTTCCTGCAGTTAATTTCTTGTTGCCTCAACAGCTTGGGCAGGTAAGCCAGAGACTGAACAGTGCGCCTTGTGTTCACTGGGGTGGGAGGAAGGCACTTTGAAGGCAAAGCTCTAGGTTTTGATCAGTGCAATATCCTATGTACTCTTCATATAAAATCTGGGGGTAGATAGGACTGGAAGGAATGGCCTCAAGTTGCACCAGGGGAGATTCAGGCTGGACGTTAGGAAATACTGCTTTTCCAAAAGATGCTGCAGTGGACTGCCCAGGGAGGTGGTAGAGTCACTGATCCTGGACGTGTTGAAGAAACATTTGGATGTTGTGTTGAGGGACGTGGTTTAGTGAGAACTGTTGGTGATAGGTGGATGGTTGGACTGGATGATCCTGTAGGTCTTTTCCAACCTTGGTGATTCTGTGATTCTGCGATGCCATGTTGGCATTGAGAAAAGGTGTGCAGGTAATGCAGTACAGCTACATGCCATACAGCATAGGAGAACAGAGGCAGATTAAAAGAAGAAATGGTGAAGTAGCACCAGAAGTTGGATAGGGCTGAGATCAGTTTGTGGAAGATGGAGGATGTGGGAGACATGGTGCCTATTCAGAAGGCTTCCACCTTCGCATCCACCTTTCTTACACCAGTGCAAAGCTGCCATGCAGCAAGATCTGGCACTGGGAAGAATGGGGTAATTAGATTCAGTGATGTGCCCACTCCTATGGAGGTGGAGGAGCAATGGCAATCAGAAGTGGCATCTTCCAGCTGTGCCCAAAATGCAGAAGGCTCCTGGGTTACTGCTTTGCAGTGGGAAGTGTGTTTTGCTTTTAGTATTTGCATGTAAGAAGAAATGAAATAGAAGAAATGTTTCACCACAAGAAAGAAGCAAGAAAACATGAAAACTTTGTTAATTCTAGCTTTTGTGGATGAGAACATGCTGCTGTTGGATGAGTTGAGCTGTAGCCAGCACGCAGAGTACAGCTACAAGCACTGTGCTGTTAGCTGGGCTACCTGGTTAACGATGTGCAGTGTGAGCTTGAGCAGCCTTCATCAAGTTTCTGGTTGAACTTAATGCTAGTTCAAACTAGCATTACAATGTTTGTTCTTTAAAAAAAAAAAAAAATTGATATTTTTTCAAGTTAATGAAGTAATTAACAGTGATTGATGACACATGTACTTAGCTATTTTCTGTTGGTAGACCAGATGGGTTAGGCACAGCTAGTGACCAGTAATTTTGATTTCTTGTCAGAAGGAACATGAAGTTCAGATGTGGGCTGTAACAGCTGAAGTAGAACAGTAAAGTTTGATGTTTTTCTCTCTGCTTTCCCCTACCTATATAAGAAAGCTTAAATAGACAATCTTAGGTAAAAAAAGTTGTGATTTGTGTGCTTTCAGCAGTTGAGAAAACTAAGCTGGAGTGAAAATGCAGTTGGAAAGCTGAAGGTTTTCAGTGGTTTCCCAAAACTAGGTGCTTAAAGGTGCTGGCATTCTTCTTTGGCTGTATTGTGCTACTTGGAAAGAGGAAAGCTGTATGTGTATGCTTGTGCAAGCAGGTAAGAAATTGTATTTCGGACTTGTTTTGAAAGCTGCAGGAAAGTGGTGGCTGAGTCCACTTGGTTTGGTCAGCAGGGTAGAGAGAAAGCAGTGCTGCTGAAGTGTTAGAATGTGTTGCAGTGGTGAGTTTTGAAACACTGCTGAAACTTGAACAGATGAGGGTGATGTTAATGTTGAAGGACTGTGTTTGGATCACAGGTATTGACAGGAAGCCGGTGCTCGTGGTGTGGTGCTTCAGCTGGACTTGTCTGCTGGTCAGAAAACCTGCCTGGCACTGAGGATGTTGTTGAGGAGGCTTGAAGACTAATACTCTTTTTTTTTTTTTTTTTTTTTGGTCGTTTCTCAATCAAGTATTTTCCAAGAGTTCTGGCTTCTTGTGCTTCTGAATTATTGTAGCTGTTGAATTGTGTGCAGGGTGCTCTACAAAGGAGTGGAGAAATAAGACAAATGCTGCCCTCAGTACGCTGGTATTAATCCACCTTCTGTTAAGTGCTGTGCTGAGCTGTCTGACTTGAACTCCTTCTAGTGCAGGAATACTAGGTTGGAGGAGAAAAATGGAGTGAGGGAAGAGCTGGGCTTCAGAAATGGCTGAGACAGAGTAGATTTTTATAGGTAGCTGCCCAATTTGTACCAACTCCTCTGAGGCTTCAGTGGCAGCTGGAGCAGGCTCTCGAGGCAGACTTTTATCCTTTCTCCCTCCCACGCGGATCCATCTGTGAGACTGCTTGTTCTTGCTGCTCTTGCTGAGAAACTGGATCGAGCTCAGAAGCATCCTGCTCTTTCAGACCCTCTGCCAGAGTCTTGCTAGTCAGGGAAGGTTCTGTAATCCTGCAAATTTACATATTCCCAGGTTTTACACACAGTCGGTTGTATTTCTCAAACTGTTGCTCTTCTGTGACCTGTGTTGGCTTAAAATGAGGTGGGGGAGGATCCAAGCCATTGCCCACTTTTACTTGGAGCTCCCACAGGCTGAACATGAGGTGATATTTACAGATTTGCTAGGGCTCCTGAAGATGATACATTCACAGACTTGGGTTACATGTCAGAGAATTCAGACCTGCCTGTGATGTACTTGATTATAGAACATCCCAAGTCGGAAGGGACCCACAAGGCTCACCCAGTCCAACCCCTGGCGTGCAAAAATTGGTGAGGAAGGCCTGTATAACTTGCAGGCTTCTGCTGGGGCCAACCTTAAATAGAGGCAGATACAAGCTAATTTAAACTTCGAAATTCACTTCTACTGTAGTATCAGTGACTCACGCTGTATTTTCCGTGTGCTCTGGTACTTTGGAGTTAAATGGTTGCAGTGCAAGTGCTGCCACTGGAGATCCATTTGAGCAACTGACTTGACTGAAGCACAACTGAAAAAAGCTTTGGAAAATCAACCTTCAGAAGTCTGCTTGCCGTGGACATCTGTAATTGTGTGTTTCTTCTTACAAAAAGTAAAAGACTAAGAAACTGTAGGAAATGTGTTGTTCTAATTATTTTTGAGAAGCTTTGTTAGAAATAATGTCACTACATGCATATGCTTGCTGCTCTTGAACAGCTACGGATTGATTCAGTGAGGTCACAATCAGTTAAGTCTTTCTTATTTGTTGCTGCTGTTCATTTCCTTTTGCACTGGGTGGTGATTTCGGTGCTTGTGCAGCGCTGTTTGTATTGCAAGGCCTTGCTTGACAAGCCACTGTCTAAAAATAAGAGCAGGACTGCTCCAAAAGCAACTGCCAGGAACTGTCTAGCAGTGTATTATAGCCTTCCTTGAAGAAACTGCATTAATACGAGGTAGGTATCAGTTACTCTTGTAGTCTTAATGTACATATACTATAATTTAACACTTAGAGCAAATACAGTTGGATACTGAATCCCTTTCTTAGCGCCGTACCATACAGAACCTGTCACAGAGTTAAAATGTGTGGTGCACGCATGTAAGTAATAAATCCTCACAGCGTGCACTTGAATGTGGAAGTTGAAGGGAGAGGCGGAAACACAATATTTGTTCTACCCTTGGCTGTCATGTGAGAATAGCACTTGTAAGGGCTGGCATTGAAATGTCAACACTTGCTAAACAAACGTGGTGTTTTAATTCCTTGAAGTAGTGGGTAATGCTCTGTGTTTTTTAGCTGGTTAGTGCGTTCAGTTGGTTGTGTTGGGCTTTTGATCTTACAGTAAGTACTTCTTGTTTTGCTGGTATAGAAGTATAGAGACAAGAAGCTGAGCACAGACGTGGCACACCACCATCCGGTTTGGTGACAGGCAGGCTCCTCTTGTACCTTTGGTGAGAAGCTATTTGTAATAGCTGAATTAGCTTAGGTTTTTCGTTTAGTTGTCAGTTAAATGGGTCTAAAGCCCATGTTTCAGGTACTCAGACTGGTTTTCTGTTCTCCAAGTGGATGGCTGAGTGCCATGCAGGTACTTCCATCTGCCAGTTCACTCAGGTATTAACTTAATGCATGTCTACCAACTTCTGCTGTGGAAACTAATTTAGAATTTAGTGTGTAATCTTAGTGCAATGCAGACAGCTGTAAGGAGTAAGCATTTTGCAAGATGGACCTCCATCATGTCAGTGTGGGGCAAAGCAGAGCTGAGCGTGTGGCTTTTCTTGATGACGGAAAAGAAACATGCATTGGTGCAAGAAACAAACATTTGTCACTTACATTCTAGGGAAAAGAAGTTGCGCAAGTATGATCTCCTTTCAGCCTTTCCACTGGAGAGCCAGCTCTGGATAGCTGATGCAGTGTGCCAGAGGACAGTTCTCTGGAGCACCCCTTGTGAGGCAGTGACTTGTGTCATGGTCTTCTGCAGAAGGACTTGCTGTTAGTCTGTTTGCTTTTGTAATTCATGAGAACTTTCTCCTCGCACCCTGAGTCAGAGTTTCTGCGTACTGCTAAGAAGGGGCATGTAATGCTTTGCTGTAATTTTCCAGCTGGTATATACTGATACTTTCCTCTCTTAGGAGTCCACGTGAAGTCTTCCCTAGAGAAAGAATGGAAATCCCTTTTGTGGTGACTGGTGACTTCTGTTAATCATGTTTCTGCATACTGTCATGGTAATGCCCCTCAGTGATCTCCGGGCTGAAGGCTTAAAGTCTACAGAGTGGAATTTATTCCACACCACTTTGCCCTTTGTTTTGTCACGCTTCTGGTTATACAGTGTACTCGGGAATGGAAAGGGGAGTCCAGCTTTTCACAAAATATTTCTTATTTTGGAAGAACTGGGATACAAATTGATGTTCTACTTTTAGTTTCTATTACTGTCATGGTATGCTGACACGTATGTGTCAAGTGAGCATTGAGAGGATGCTGTGTCTTACAGTGCAGTCTGTTTATAAAAAAATAAAAGCTATTACTCCTGCAGGACGTGCTTAGACAGAAACACAGTCTTAAAAGAATTAAAACACATTGAGAAGATGCCTCGTGTTGTTTGAGGCTTCCAAATATGTTTTCGGTGACAATTCTGTTCTGGGTATTGTTGAAACTATAAGAAATAAAAGCTTGTGGAACTGGACGATGCTTTTGAATCCTGGTCTCTTGGGACAGCTTCAGTGAAGCTGTCTTCTGCTGGAGAAGAGTTGAAGTGGTGTTGCCAAAGGGTTGCACGAGTCCTGAGAACTACCACCACTATTTTTATCATCTTGCAAAGTGGTGGCTCTGGAGGCACGGTCCCTAGAGAGAGGAGTCAGCCCAGGAGGCTGTTTCACACTGCCTCTGCTGTAAATAGATGTAAATCATTATTATTATTATTGTTTCGAACCGCTGTATGCCTGCTCTCTCTTCCTCGTCTCCTCCTTCCTTCATATACAGATCCTATATTGACAGTCTTTAAAAAACAACCCCTGGACAGTGAAGGCAGCACTTTTTTTTCTTTTTTTTTTTTAAGGGGCTGCCTCATGAAATCCAGAAGCCTGTACGAAGCTCGTGTATTCTGCAGCACTGGATCGTTTGCAGGCTGCGTGTTATGAGCAGGAATCCAAGCAAGCATCAAGCTGTGGTTGTTGTCATCTCAAGCTGAGCATGTGGGGTTGAGCTTAAAACTATTTGCTTGTTTACAGAGCAAGAATTGTAAAACCTCGGTAGATTTTGAAGAAAATCTTGTTTTCTGCTTCACATTGAATATGTAAACACAGATGAATTAATGCTTTTTGGATAGAAGGTGTTTCCATGGCTTTTTGGAGGCTCCAAGGTGCTGGAGTGCTGCTGCATGCTAAAGAAGCATGAGCAGGCAGAAGGCTTTTGCCTTGTATTCCTTCTGGTGCTGCTTTCTCTGAGATTACTTGTTTGTCCTCTCAAAAGGCAGAGCAGCACTCATTGGACTTCCAGAATGAACTTCAAAGCAGGATGGGCTGTGTAGCATGCATATGACTTGCAGCATGTTTAGATGCGTTGAGTCAGCAGACAGATTTCATTTAACTGTGATTTTTCAAGTGATCTTGTCAGCTCACTGTAGTGTTGCTGTCTGAGGTTGCTGATGGGATGTGTCTGACAGGGGCTGCAGATGAAATGAGGTCACTGAGATATGGGTATCCTGCAGCAAAAGGACTTACTTGGCTTTAAATGATCCTGGTACTTAACCCTCAGGCCAAGATTCTGATCTTGGCTGAAATACCGTAGTGATTTAAACTCTGAAAAGTAGAGCTTTGCAGACACAACTCTATGGTAATCTTAATTATTGGTTACTGCACATCTGCAGGTTTGACTAGCATGGGCATATCTGAGATGGGCTGAGAAGAGGGAGATGAATATCTGCACCGTCAAAACATTTGTATGGTGGAACAGCAGGAGTCTTGTTAATTGTTTTTAACTAAACACCCACAAAAAAAAAAAAAAAGCTTCCAGCAGCTGCAAAATGCAGGGAAATAATCTTGGAAAACAGTCAGATTTCTTGGACTTCCTGGTTCACGTGCAGTCCTGCGTCCTGATTGTGTTCAGATAGCCAGGGAGGGAGGGTGGGGGAAAACAGGTTGAGATGTGTATGGAAGGAGTGCAGCAGAGCGGAGCGGTGGAGTGCTGTCTGCATGGGTGTGCTTTTGGAGGTGGAGGATCTAAGCTGGTCATGCAGTTAGAAAGGAGGCAGGCAAGGAAGCACTGCTCAGGGTTAGAAGCACGGTTTTTACAGAGAACTGTTAAGTGATTCTGTGTATAGGAGCCAAACGCCTTCTCTCTTGGCTGTTTCATACGTGTTATTATTCCGGTGTATAGGTGGTTTGTTGGGAAATGTGATGAATTGATGCCTGCTGGTGAATTTGCTCTTGCTTTCTTTCTAGATATTGGAAGAAGTAGTTGGATCCTCGTGAAGGTGTTTTGTGCAGGTGCGTAATGGAAGGCCTGCCCGCTTACTGCTGAGCACTGAGTGTGCGGTGCGTTGAGCTTGCTGGTATGAGATGAGTAAGATAAGAAGCGAAATTAACATCAGTGCCTTTCATCTAGGGAAGCTGTGTCATAAGGCATGCTGGTTTGTTGAGCCACCACAACAACTCAGAAGCCATGGGCTCAAGCAGCTGCAACCCCCCGGTGTCATACCATATGGTGGCTGCAGATACAGAAGTTCCTGAGCAGTTGATGGCAAGAAGGTGACAGCAGAGGCAGGCATCAGCAGCTATCTGAGGGCTGTGACAAGGGTGCAGCTGAAGCAAAACCAGCCTTCGCTGGCTCTGCTGGAGCAGCCCTGCAGCTTTGGAGCCTGCGCTGCAGGAGTTGGGGCTGTGGGTGCCTGTCTGGCCAAAGCAGTGAGTTGTGAAGCTGCCGAGGATCATGCTGCTGTAAACAAATACCCACTCATCCCCAGGTGGGCTGCCAAAGCAGCTCTTCCAGGTCTTGACCCAGTCCTTCCTGTGCTTGTGGGGCTTGGGAGAGAGAGCCTGTGAGCAGTGTGGGCTGAATCCCTCCTTCTTAGAGAATCACGGACTGGTTTGGGTTGGAAGGGACAGTTAAGGTCGTCCAGTTTCAACCCCCTGCTATAGGCAGGGACACCTCCCACTAGAGCAGGTTGCTCAAAGCCCCATCCAGCCTGGCTTTGAACAGCCTCAGGTGTTACAGCCAAGGTGGTGGTTGCCCTTGTCTTGGAAGGCAGTGGCATAGAAATAAAACAAGCCCTGTGTTTGTTTATTCTTTTTTTGTGTGTATTTTTTTTCTTTCCTTCTATGAGAGAACCTTCTTGGAAAAGCCATGTAGGCTTCAAAACATCTGATGCATAGGAGCGGGCAACCTTTTGCTTCTCCACTTTTGAGAAATGCTTTGTAAGGTGGTGGCGAAATGACAAAGTTATGGAAGAACTGTCATAGGTAGGACCCCGAAAACAACTCTTGGCTGCTGTAGGAACCTCTCATTGGACTGCATTGAGATCAGTTCAACTGGTAACTGAAAACAAGGAGCTAGTGTGAGATAAGTCATGAAAACGGCTGCTGTGCCTGTTCTGGGGAGGTCTGTTGTGCTTGTAATTTAGTCACTCCTGTGTAAGAAGTGTAGGAATTCTTTAAAGGTAGTAACAAATGTATAGGTGAACTAAATTTGAGTGTGGTTCTTCTATTGTTCTTGCTCTCCCCGGGCAGTAGTAGCCCCAAACATGCAGAAGTTTAATGTTGAAGATCTCTTTTATGCATGACTGAATTTAGGTAGACCTTTGGGGGAAGGATTGGGTACAGGTAAAACCAGAAGTGCTGTTATATGGATTTGCTGCTGCTGTGTCAGTCGAATTTCTTCAAGAAAAGGAAAAAATATCTATCTATCTATATATATTTTCATTGTTTTCTCTGTTATTCATTTTGCATCATGTAAATGGGCAGATGGGGATCACAGAAGAGTAGGGGTTGGAAGGGACCTTTAGAGATCACCTAGCCCAACCCCCCTGCCAAGGCAGGTGCCCTGCAGGTTGTACAGGTAGGTGTCCAGATGGGTCTTGAATATCTCCAGAGAAGGAGAATCCACCACCCTCTGGCAGCCTGGTCCAGTGCTCCATCAATCAGACAGTGAAGAAATCCTTCTTTGTGAGGAGCCTGTGTGTTCCAGAATCTGTTAGCTCTGTTCTGAATTTTTATCTGCAGCTGAGATTGCTTGTGCCATAGCATTACCTGCTATTTTTATTGGAAATGAATGATACTAATATTTGCTAATGTCTGGTCCAAGCTGACCTGAGTCTTCAACAGGATGTGCAAATTAATGGAACTGGAAGAACACTTGAGATGGCAGAGACCTGTAGGGATTAGAAATGACACTTAAGTAATTTTCTCTTAATTTAATGTGTAACGTAAGAGAGCATTCCAGGTCTCTGAAAATGCAAGATAGGCAGGGAAGCTTGGAGAGCTGTAATGCTGAAAAACTTGCAGTAGGGAGAAACAGACAATGAAAGGTTTTGGGTTTTTTTTTGTGTTGTTGTTCTGAAACAACGTGTGCTTTGCATTGTTCTGCAAACCAAGGAAGTACAGTCATAAAGCAGAGCCCAACAGAAGTGGCTGTGCTGGTGTTTAAGTCTCAGACCCACTGTTGTTGCCCTACTGAAAGGGAACACCAATAGCTAATGACAGGAGGGAGAGTAAGGTAAGAGCTCTTCCAAGAATAAATGGGACTGTTTGGAATGCAATGGCAAAGATAAATTGTGGGCAGATGCTCATTGTGCAAGCAGCAGTAGTAGTTAATATCATAATTGTCCTCCGCCCAGGGAATATTGCTGCCTTTGCTGAAGGCTACCACACCCTCAGATCTGCTGCTGGAGCAGCTTGGGGTGAGTGCTGCCTGCTTTGCTTTCGGCAGCATCAGCTGGTTTAATGGAGATGGGCTGGCTGGTTTGTGCCAGCCTGGCTTGCAGCGTGAAGTGGGTTATGGGGTGCTGGGTGCAAACTGATCTTGCTAGCAAAGCTGTGAGGGCAGTGAGTCTGTTTCCTCCGGACTGTTGTCTTCTACCATGGTGTCCTCAGGGTCTACAAGTTTTCTGCTGAGGGCCTGAGTGCTGACGATGCTTTCAGTGCAAAGGAGGAAAATAATCTGTGCTCGTGTAATGCTTTGTGTAAAGGAGTCGAGTCGTTCTGCCTGCTTCAGTGGCTCTACCTGATAGCGTGTATCTGCGGCAGGTCTCTGTTTGGATTATTTTTGGGGTGTGTAAAGGACGTTAGGTGAGCTAACTTGGCGCTCTGCTCTCTTCTTTCTTTAATATGCAGCTTAAAAATAATGGAGAGCAGTGGATTTTTCCTTGGCAATATGATGTTGCTTCTCAGTAAACTGCTGGAGGCTTGTGCAGAGTGGGTGTGAAATGGATTGTGTGGGCTTTTTTCCTTCCTGCTCCAAGACCACTTCTTGGCACCAAGAAGTTTTTCTTTAGACTTCTTTGGGGAACAGATGTGTGAAGTACAGTTACCACTCATGCATATGGCTTTTAAAATATGGAAGCTGTTGGACTGAAGTGGCTTCATATGGTATTGTTGAAGGATCAGAATGAACGTGCAAGTTTAGGTTTTTAAGGCTTGAATGTGTAGCTGAAAAGTTTTTTTGGGTTGTTTTTACAAGGTTAAATATTTGCATTTTCATGGTTATTTAAGATTACACTCATAGCTGTGAAAGTTATTCTTTCTGCAACTTTCAGTGCCTAAAATGATATCCTCACTTAATCTCTTCCCTTGGGGTGTGGGGGGGGAAGTATAATGCATAATTAAAATAGTTGTAATTCTTAATTCTCTAATGCAGACATCTTTTTATTGCAGGTTCCCAGTTTGAAAACAGTTAGAAGATACTTTGCCACCATATTGGATTACTTTGTGTGCAACTCAGCATGTCACTTTGCCCTGGATTTTATAAGGTGGCCATAATTTAACCCCCACTTTCAGTTTCTATGTATCAGTGAAGCATTGGAGCTCTTTAGAGCTGCTGTTACTTGTGTGGAAACTGATCCGTCTCCAATCCCTTCTCCAAAGGACTTGACGTTACCAGCGATGAGCTCCCAAAGCCATCCAGGTAAGGACCAAACCCCTTTGAATTTAGAAACAAGAGCCAGACATCACTGGGCTTGGCCAAAAATGTGCTGTATTTGAACTGCATAATAGTTTATGTGGCATGAGAAGGCCTTGTGTTGTGTTTCGTTGTTTTTTTTTTTTGCTTTTTGCTGCTTTGTCAGAGTAATAATTCAGTCTTTGCTTCTTTCTTCATAGTTGAGATCTTGTGAAGATGGAAAGTTGCATTGCTCTTATCAGCCATGAGGAATTTCTGCCTGTTTTATGTTTTCTGATGGTTGTGTTATGTGCACCTGAACGCACTGAAAGGTCTGGGTGTTTGCTGAGATGTGAACCTGATGATTAATTCTGCCAAAACTGCACTGATAAGTCTTAATGTTACGTGGTATTCCTACAGGGAGTGGTCACAGCTCTGCTAGTGAGTGTTAGTCGATGTTTAAGAAGAAACCTCTTTTAAATTGGAAGTACTTTTTAGTACAAAAGCAGAGTTTAGTGGGAACAAGAGTTCATTAATCCATCTCAGTGCTGGCTGGGGGATTATCCCTGATGTGCTTTGTAACTTAAGACATGAAAACTACAAAACTGTGCATTTCAATTGTGCTTTTGAGATGTATTGATTTGTATTTAGTGAGTGTCAGGTAAGCTACTGTTAGGCTTTTAGGTTTGTGAGCTTGGAAGAAGAGTTTTTATTTGTGTTCCAGTATTGCTGGTTGTTTCAATTCTTGGTTAGGAACAGTGACCACAGAAAGGTAATCCAGCAATGGCGAGGCACATGGAACTGCTTGTTTAATTATGCTTTCGACAGGTTGCTTTTGTGACTTCCATTGAATCAGTTTTGGGTTAACAGCTGAATAAGACTAAAGTTAAGTCAGCATCTCCATAGATTTAAGGAACCATGTGTTTGTAGGGGAAGGATTTTATATGTGCTTCAGGATGATTAATAGCAGTCCATTAGTGGCTTCTGAGGCTGGGAGCAAGAAATGTTGCAGCAGACTTGGATGCTGGAGGTTAGAAGCAGCAAGGCTGAAAATCTGAACCTTGCATAATACCTGTTTTATAATTCCGTAATGTAGCAGTCTGTTAGATTTTCAGACATCTTTCTGGTGTTACAGGGAGTGGGGAAATTAAATATGTATGAGTAGTGTTCTGCATGTAGGTATTCAGCTTTGATACAGTTTTTGCAGTACAGTGCTTTTCTAGAAGTCTGTTTTTGAAGTATGTGGATGGTTCTTATTGGAACAGGCTGCCCAAGGAGGCTGTGGATGCCCCATCCCTGCAGGCATTCGGGGCCAGGCTGGATGTGGCTCTGGGCAGCCTTGTCTGCTGGTTGGTGACCTGCACACAGCAGGGGTTGGAACTGGATGAGCACTGTGCTCCTTTTCAACTCAGGCCATTCTGTGTTTCTCCATGAGACACTGAGGAGCTAATGGCCTTCTCCATTTTCCTGCACAGTAGTTGGATAGATTGAGCACACAGCTACGTTAAGAACCAGCAAATAAAAACCTAATGATGAGCAGCATCTCTCCCAATGTTCTGGAAAGAGAGATGTCATTCATAGCTGGGCTGTTCTGTTGGCTCTCATGGCTGATTTGTCTTGTTCTCCTTTAATTCGAATGCAAGCTCATCCCTTGTTCACCTTGCCCTCGTTTGGTTCCCAAGATGTGTGAGAGAGTCCTGTAAGAAGTGCCAAGGACAGAAGGCAGAAGCTTGCCATGCAAAGAGGAGTTTTTGTGGTGCTAAAAATCAATTTAAGACTTTTGCAACAGACATGTTTTGGTGTGATTCTTGCTGGAATAGTTGGTTGCCTCAAGCCCAGAGAAGCAGAACTGGGTGGTTCTGGATACATATGCATTTTCCTGAGCTACAGCTCCTAAACTTCTTGGCCCACTGTCACACACAGGAGCTTGGAGTGAGGTATGCGTTGGCTCAGTGTGAGCTGAAGCTGTGAATCCTCAGTGTTTGGGAGGAAATTTCATATTGGCAGTAACCCTTAAAGTGAAGGACTCCTGTCGTCAGCTGTTTTGCTGGAGATCTCTTAATTTTTGCAAGTTCTTCACCTTAAAAAAATAAAATAAAAGCACAAGAAGTGATTTGACAGTATTTTTACATTATGGTGTTTTAGATGTTGGCTTTGTTTGGCCATATCTCCAAGTGCTGGGTTGATATTCTAGAGTGTGTTGTGGTGGGTTTTTACCTCTAGCTCACACCATGGTGTCCTTACTGCTTGTTTCTCTTTGAGAGTCAATTTTATAACACTTAGTAGAAACAATATCCAAGCATGGCCAAAGATGACATCTGGACTTCTCATGTCAGTTGTGATAGCTATTTTGATTATACAGCTACGGGTAATTATTACTAATGATGTGTGTTGTTTAAGGGAACGCTCTGCTTTAACTCAAGAGCCTATTAAATTTTGCTTCAGTGGATACGAGCTTTCTTTAATCTTCTCCAAACCTATCACAAATGGGACTTTTTAGGAGCAGCACCATGAAATTGTTGCAGTGTAGCTGCATGAAAGTGTTTTCTTGTTTATTTTTTTTTCCTTCACTCTGCAAAGCTGTCTTGTGGGAATAGCTGCATACTGAAGGCTTCTCGCTGAACAAGGCCAAAAAGATATGGACAATTAGGTAGTCTAAGGAAAATGACTTTTCTTCCCCTATTGTTGCCATTTCTTTTATTATACTTTGGAGTAACTTTGCTAAAAGAATAAGAATCTGTGGAGAAGAAATGGTGTCCCCCCCCCCCAGGGGAAGTGACTCCTCAGGAGCTTCCAGTGGTTGTTCCAGGCTGTGTTAAGCCCTAGCTGTAGGGGAAAGACCATGACCTCTTACTGCTGATTTCTGGCTTGGAGGCTTTCTGCAGTTCTTACTTGAGCTCTGGGTTGGGATAATCAGCTCCTAGGAGCTTGAGGAGCAGGGGGAACAGCAGTGTGGTGCTGGGGTCCCTCTTTTCCACAAGCACCAGCCGCTCCTAATGAAGCACCATCCAGCTCCCTGCAGGTACTGGTAAGCTCTGTGGTTGCCTGGGCAGGAACGTGAATCATTTTGGGTGGAACTGCTGGGCAGGCTGGGGGCAGGGGGAGGGGATGGGGCTGCAGTTGAAGGCTGGGGAGGCAGAAGGAGGGAGCTATGTGGAGCTCATCACCACAAAGTGCAGAGGCACCGGGTGCCCTTTGGCACAGGAGTTGCTGCTTGAGTGCTCAAACAAAGCTGAAAAAATGCTGAAATTGTGCTATAAAATATCAAGATGCTGCGAAGCGTAATTAAGAAAATTAGTCAAATTAAGATAACGTTTAGGATTATGATGAAGTTCGGGATGCATGGACAAGCATGTTTAGTTTCACTTCTTAACTTGCTATGTCGCCCACAATTTAGGCTTACCTTATGTAACCTTTAGTGCTGGTACCTCTTGTGCACAACCAAGTCTGCCCAGGCAAGGCATGGATGTGGGCTTTTTTTAATTTCCTCTCATTGACCTGAAATGATTTTTGGCTGTCATCTTCTGCCTCTCTCACCTAATTTTCAGTGGCTTAAGTTTCGCTGTAATGTCATTCTTTAATCAGTAAAGATTGTTCTACTGATACCGGTTATACATAGAGACCAGTTTAAAAAAGCCTAAATGCTTAAAGTTAGTCACTCGACTGATTTGTATTTGTTTAAAGTTCACTTTCCTTTGTAAAAACTGGAAATCTCTGTGCTCAATGAAGCGTTTTGTTTATGAAATGTTATCTTACAGGAATTAGTCCGAATGCAAATGCTGTATTCCTTCTTCAGAGCTGCTCCTGCAGGGATGCAAATGTTATTTACATCTTGAAGTGCTGAATGTTTGATAATTAGGAATATTGAAATTTAAGAATGAGTTGCCTATCTAGTATGGAAAAATCTGCAGTGCGATCATTAAAGCTGAGAGGAGATACCAGACAAAGCAGAAAAGTGATCACAGAACACAAGGAAAATGAGTTAGCAAGTCATGTGCTGTGATTTTGCTAGACTGAGAAGTACTTTTGTGTGGCATTTTATCTGCCAAGTGTAAGAAGCCACTCTCCTTTCACATTCCATGGCTTAATGAGGCATGGAAAGCCATTTCATGCACTATACATAAGAGCTTTCCCTGTTAGTCTTTCAAACATTTTGCACCATAAAATAAATATTTTATGCATTCTCTTTTTAAAGATTAAGAAGTTTCTGTGGAGATGCATTTCAAACTGGCTTTAAATGACACTGACCTACTTTCTGGCAGTAATCAGTCCGCTTCTGTAAGTTATCTGGGGACAAGAGCATTCTTTCAATAAACATAAAGAGCATACGAGTAAATTCCAGTCCTCCTTCAGCACAGCTTGGGCACGGCTGATCCTTGGTGGCTGTTGTCTGGAAGATGATTTGTTACTTTGCTACAGCTGAGTTATTTTAGATTGGGCATCCAGGGCTCTATTTACAAGTAGAACACTCGTGAGTTTGGGCACAAACATTATCTCACATTCTGTCTCTTCTCTACATGAGAAGACAGGGATTTCTAGTATCCCTGCTTTCCCCACTGCTGAGAGTGTGAAGCTGGTTAAATGGAAGCATTCAGCTGGTGGGCAGGACAGCAGAGGAGCAGGAACTCAGTGGCAAGAGCCTCAGTCTTGAACCTGTTGCCCTGAGAAACTCCTTCCAGGCATGGGGATCAGCTGAGAAATAAACTCAGCAGCAAGATCTGCCACTAAGAAATACTCACTGCTGCTGCTGATCCATGTGGGATAAAGTAAGCTGTATGGCAGCGTGGCCACGGGGGTGATAAGTACAAGAAACACTGAGAAGATGCGCCTGCTTCAGACTTACGACTGACTTTTTTCCCTGTGTTTGTTGGAGAGCTTTTTGCCGTTCTTGGTCAGTGCTGGCATCTTGAAGCCTCTTCTTGTTTTTGTACTTGTCAGCTTTTTCTTCTCTAAATGCGTTACTGAGAAAGCGTGTGCTAAGGGGATCTTTCTGTTGCCTGGGTTGAGTGCCCTAGGTTGCTTTTCAGAAGGGGCTAATTGTAGTGGCTATACTGTAGATATTCTATCAGCCAAGGAAAAGCTTTGGCAGCTATCTTAAACTGCAACATATGGGGAAGTTGCTTTGAGGACTACGTGTTATTTTGACAGTGAGTGGAGGTAGGAGGTGTTCTGCAAAATCTCCTGTTACAGTAAAGTTGTCAGCTCTGGAAGAAAATTTGAAAGGCGTACCAGTGGAAGATTAGACTTCTCATTGTGCATAAGAAATGGCTGCTTCATGATCCTTAGAATGCGTCTCTCTGGGTTTGGTTGTCACTCATGTGAAAAGCGGTGTGGTGCACTGTCGTATGTAATGTGGCTGGGAGAAAGAGCTGTATTTCATCAAACGGGGAAGCAAAAGTTGTGTTGATCATTTAGTTGGTGTGACGGCTGCAGAATGATGGGAGTTCTCATATCACAAGGACAGTGATATGAGCTGTGTTAGAGCTCACGAGTTCTGTGATCCAAACAAGGTGTGCTTGATCTGCAGAGATGGTTCTTCTCAGGAAGGTGATACCAGCCTATGCAAAAAAGCTTTGGTTAAAAGAGCTAAACACCTTTGCAAGACCAAGACTGTGTGTTTACCTTTCTTCCTTTGGCATATGACTGAATGCATATTCCACCTGCGTTCAGATTCGTACAGATGTGTAAGCTGGATTTCCTCTAACAGGAACAGTATCATTGTGAGGACAATGCAAGTTAAGACTGCTGCCATGGAACCTGTGAAGTTTTTACTTTCTGGAGCATCAAATAGCAGAGACTTTCTGTATAAGGTTTTTATTGTACCCTCAAAAGAGAAAAATTGTTCTGTGCTTCAACTTGAGGTTCAAGTTGAAGTTCCTTCTAGGTCAGCGTCCCTGCTAAGTACATTCCTCTTGCTTCTATTTTTTCTTTAAATGCAGTTCTTGCACTTTAAAGCAGGCTTTTGAAGAATTCTAAAGTAGTTTTTTTAGCCTGTGATGTATCCTGCAGTATAAAGATGAGAAGCAGGTACTTATGGTGAGAGAGAGATAACCGGATTATTTTGATGAGATGTGGGATAGGAAAAGGGTAGGAAAAAAGGTTGCACTTTTGAAGTCGGATGATAATGTTTAAGATAGTCCTTGGGCCCTTGTATCTTACTAGGAAAGTAAAAAGACCTTTTTCCATATCCTTACTGCATTTTTGGAATTCACCTCTGCTCAACTTTAGTTTGACCTGTATCTTCTCATGTATGCTTCCCCCAAGTTAAATTTGTTACTAGACTGTAAGGAGTATATTCTCAGTATTTATTTTGAATTATTCAGCTTGCCTTCTTAAGTGCCAGGCTCTTGCACTGATGAGGCTTGTCTGCTTTGCTGTGGTCAGATCAATTAGGACAGTGCTGATCTCGAAGGAGTGCTTCAGTCATTCCTCTAACTCTGACTGGTTCAAGAGCAGAGGCAGAAAATCCACTTACTCTCGGATGAATGTCAGCCATATGTAGCATTTTTCCTCCTTTAAGAGTAGGAATTTGGCCATCTGATTACCTGGGCTTTGGTAGGCATTGTTTGCCTCCACTTGAAAAGAAAATGTTGCTTTGTGAGAGCTCTTGGTCAAAAGCTTTGACCAAGGTTTTTTGATTTCTTTCAGAAGGTTTTTATTATTGGTTGGGAGGGAGAAGGATGGAGGAAAAAATTGCACTGATGCTTCTTTTACTGCAGTTTTTAGGATTTCTTCTTGTTTTGTATCTCTTACATCTACCAAGACTGACTTTGTAGCCAAGAGGGATTGAACAGGGAGTATCAGGTTCAGAGAAGGAAGAACTGTGAATGAGTTGATTCTTCAATTCTTTAGTAAAGGCTTGACAAATCTCTCTTTCACCCTGGGCTGCAATATTTCATGAGTATCTCTGTGCTCTCTGTTTGTATCTATTTAGGCTGTGTCTCAAGAAGGGTTTCTGTTACCTCTTCCGTTTGTGGCTTTTTAATTTTTCATTTTTTTTCCTTGAACTTCAGTGGTTGCTTTTCTTTTCTCCTCCTCCATGGGTGTACTGGCTGGGCAGGGGCTATGGCTGCTATGACCGTGCAAGAAGAGAACAGGCAAGTGAATCTCTGCTAATATATTAAACATCATAATCAATGAGAAATGGTATATGCAATTAATTATTCCCCCAAGAAAGCTAAAATTCAGTGTATTAGGGGATCTGTTTAAAAAACAAACAAACAAAAAAACCAAACAAAAACCACACAACAAAAAGTTGTTTTATAGTTAACCAAATAGCTGTTGTTCTACTAGTTGCTGGGGATGCTTCACCTGCTGTGTTCTTACTTGCTTTAAAATACACTGGAAGGCAAATGTTGGTGTTTATGAGCCTCACACCACAGCCGTGGTCTCTGACTTATCACCTGTGCCTCTGCAGCCCACAGTGAGGATCCGTGTATGAGGACAGTAATTGGGAGTGTTAGTTAATGTAATTGGGTGGATAAGTTTAGCTGTAAAGCCTGTTTCTGTAGGCTACTACCAAGCTATTTCTGTGCCCAAAGGAGATGTCGAGGTGCAGGAGGGAGCAGAGGCCAGCTTGGCTGCCATTGCCTTGGTGAAGGGGTGGCACAGCATGGCCTCCTACCTGGGGAGGCCTTGCACTGCCTGCCTCTTGGCCAGTGTCCCTGGGGCAGCTAAGCCTGAACGTGCTACTGGTGGCACTCATTTTTGGGGTGCTGTAGAAGCACATGTGGGGTTCTTCGCCCTGTGGTGAACGTGCACCAACAGTCTTCCTGATGACCCACAGCACTGGCTTTGACAGGGAACCTGCAGCCGAGGCTGAAGCTTTCTTGTGTTTGCGTCTGGCCTGTTTATCTTTGTAAAAGCCACCTCAGAGCAGTCCTGTGAGCCTGAATTCTGGGGTTCCCTGTGCATTCTACAAGAGTGATGGTGCAGGGTTGGTCCAAAAGTCTGAGGAAGCCAGGATACTGATCACCTCTACTTGTGAGGATCTGTCAGAGGGAAAGAACAGCCCAGAGAGAGGCTGTGGATGCCCCATACATCCTGGAGGTGTTCAAGGCCAGGTTGGATGGGAACCTGGACAGCCTGGTCTGGTACCAGATCTGGAGGTTGACAGCCCTGTCTGTGGCAGAGGGGTTGGAGCTTAGTAATCCTTGAGGTCCCTTCCAACCCAAGCCGTTCTATGGTTCCATGAACAGCTTTAATGTGCTGCTTGGGATCTTCCTGGAAGTGGGGACTGAGAGTGTTAAGTTTGACTTTCTCAGTCTTTCTTCTGTTTCTGTCATCTGTTTGGTTACTTTGCTTTGGTGTTTGCAGGGAATAGCACGGTTGGCCTTCATGTTGAATCCCTCCACAGTGAGTGGCGAGTGTATGGCCACAAATTGATGCCTCTGGGGGTCTGCACCCTCTTGCTGACTGAGGAGCAAAGTGGCGGCAGCTGGATGTATGAGCAAGAAGGATTTTGCCAGGGCCACCTAATCCTTCTCTAGGTACTTGTAAGCATGGGCAAGATGCAGTTGTTTGCAGTGGAGAGAACTTGTGGAAAATCTGGCTGTGCTGCAGCTGCGCTCTGTGGTAGGGCTGGGATCAGGATGTTGGAGGAATGACAGATGAATTCAAAGAAATCATTTTAAAAAAAGAAAAAAAAATCAATCCTGAGCCTTTCACTATTCAAGAATCTATGTACTCATTCTGTTTGTAGCTGTTATGTTGCCAAACCACATAAATAGCTTTACAGGGAAAATTGTAATAGAAGTGAGGTGTAGCCAGTGCGCTTTGACCCGCTAGCCTTGGCTTCGGGTACCCATCTTGTCCCAAAAGGCTGCTGCTGGAGTCATGTAACCCCGTTGGGTTTTGTGAGCTAACAGGGTCCGGGGGCTGTGGGGCTGGATGGCTCTCTGGCACTTCACACACTGAATTGTGTATGTTGAGTGCTTGTTGTTTTTCTCCTTTAATTTTTTTTTTTTTTTAAGGCATTGCTGTCCATGAACTACTGTGTAATGACTCTTTGCTCTCAGGTTTCACCTTCTGGTCGATAGGCCAGGATCAATGCAGTTATTTGTGGATGTAGTCACTGCGACATCCAGCTAGCCAGCTTGGGTGCTGCCCAGCTGCCACAGCTGCTGCCACACTCGTTTGCCTTACTTGCTGAGCAAAGAGGGGGCTGTGGGTTTATTACTGTTAAACTACTCTAAAGTTGGTTCCACTATTTTGATCTATTGAAAATTCTTCAAGCAGAGAAACCTTGCAGCTCAGTAATGTTAAGATGCACTTGAGCTAGAAAAGCATAAAGATGATCCATTGAGGTGGATTTTATTCTGTTTCAGTGTTTAAAATTTGTGCTTTCTAGTTTAACAGACAGGTTTCTGTTCTTTTACTGTAACCTTAGTTTTAAGGTGGATTTAAAAAGAAGCATCTTATTTTAACACTTTTCCCCTACAGTAGCACGTTCCTGTTCTATAAAATGCCTGAGCTGCTCTTGTGGAGAGAGATCAAAGCCTGAACTAGACCAAGCTGATATTCCTTCTCTTTGCTGGTCAAAAAACAACCCAGAACAGTAGAAAGCCTGGCACATACAGACCAGGCTCTTGTAGTCCATCCAAGCCTTGAGTCTTTGACTTGTCACTTTGGGAGAAAAGTGTGAAACTTCTGAGCGCTTTATTCTGAGCAAGGTGTCCTTGATCTCATGCAGCCTCTGCTGGGAGAAGGCATGCAGTCCTTACAGCTTAACAAACAGAGGAGGAGGGCTTAGGAAATGTGTTCCCTGCTGACAGCAAGGATCTGATTAGCATTAGGTGTTTTTTCTTTCCAGCAGGTGGAAGGCCTGTTCTGCGGGCTGGTAGCTCCTAACAGGTTTATCGTGAAGGCTTCTTGGCAGGTAGGGGTGATGCTCCTCCTTGAGTCTGACATTTTTTCCTTTAAAATCTGTCTTTGTGCAGTAGCTGTTTTAAATGGATCGTTGGACTCTGTTTTCTTTCTTAGCACCCAGAGTTGCAGCAGGGTAGGACCAGCCGCTGTCTTGCAAGGTCGGTATCCTGTAATAATTATCACCCCGAATGCATTTGAGATGCGATCGAAATATAGCACAGGTTTGTATTGCTGAAGGATCAAACCCACTTTTTTTTACGTGACAAGAGCATGCACAACATCTCCCTCTGGTCAGTGGGTTTTGCCTTAAACCGGAGCTGCCGTGTCCTGACCTCTCACTGTTTGTCAGGCAAGACTTCAGTTTGTTTTGTAAGCAGTTCACCAAATCACTTTCTAACTGGGTGCTTGAGGAGAGTTCCTCCTCCTCCACTGATTAATTTTTGGCACAGAGCACCAAATAGCTCTTGCGTCAATAAGTCGTCACAACCTTTGCTTGTCTCTGTCAGCGTAAATACAGTTGGACTCTAATGTGCCCAGAAGTAGGCCAGAGGTTGCTAACACTGCAGCTGCACAGCGGTCAGGTCCAGAAGTGCTGCGGGATGTATTATTCCTGCTGGGAGAGCAGAGCTGCTGCATGTCAGGTTACAAGCTGGGCCCTCTCTGCCCTTCTTTTTTCTGTAGTTCTGTAGTTGTAGTTTATATTAAATACATAGTATTAAAACTACCTTACAAAAAAAAAAGCATTAGTTACCAGCAAAATGTGTGTGCGCTGCTTGCTTTTGTCAAGGCGAATGTGGATGCTATTACACAGGAGAATGGGATGTTTTGGGGGTAATTGCTCAAAGTAATTGGGTAACAGTTACTTAATCTTTAGAGGTTTCTAGCAATCAGATGAGAGAAACTTTCTGCAAGGCCGTTAGCTTGAACAGCTCTCAGTGTGCACATCAGGAAAGGGATGGGAGGAAACCTGGTGAATAACTTTGCAGCTTTTAAAGACGAGGTAGAACTTAATTTTCAGGAATTGTCAAGACTGTGTTTGTTTATTAGCTGGGAGCACGAAGATCGGAATTTTACCACGAGGATGGCAGCATATTTCAAGTACTCCAGACACTGCTATTGTTTTCTTGTTTTGTTTATCTGCTTGTTTTAAGTACAACCGAATGGTAAAGCTAGTGCTCCTTCTCTGGTTGCTTTTCTGTTGGAAAGAGCAATACAATACAAAGCCTTTTCTTTTTTTCCTATGAGTGAGGTATTTTGCAGTCTTTCTGGAAGCTTCTTCCTTCTGCTGGGATCACTTATCAATGGCTCAAAGCCGCCCTGTTGGTAGGTTTGGCACCCAGGAGTCCAACGTATCTGTGCAGACTGGCACAAGTGGCAGAGGAATATCAAGGATGTTCTTAAATTTTAATGTATTTATTTTTTTTTTCCCCCTCGTTCTCTGAATCTGTATCAAAACAAAAACAAAACCTGCTGGTGGAGGGGGTGGAGGGAAATACTTAGAAATGCCACTTCTGCATCAGAGCAGTAGATGTTATTTCACCAATCTGGAGAAACTGGCTGCTAGCAAGCAGTGTGCTATTGAGCTTTCTGAGTAGTTGTTTCTGTCCTTTAAAATAACAAGCTGTTGATCCTGATGTATATGTCAGCATGCTGCAGGCATGCATCAGCCTGGAAGGGCAGGCCTCAGTGTGAGCTCAGTTAGCGAGTACTTGCAGTGATGGTCCGTGTCTGTTTGATGAGAAAGTTGTCCACTTAGAGTTCACTGTCCTTGAGAGAAGGGAGAGTGTGGCTTGTTCTCAGCTTGAAGCAGGGATTTGACAAGCCCTGTATTTTTTTAGAAGGAGATCCTTCATCTTTTGCCAAGTTTTGGGGCAGGTGCCTCCTCTTTACCTTCTTCCTCCCCTCTTTAGCTGTAAGCTGACATTCACAGGGGTATTTATGTGTTTTGGTCCAGTTTAATGCACAGTCTGTGCGGAGAATGGTTTTCCCCTTTTTCCTGTTACACCTTGAGCTTTGAGAATGGAAGTGATATTTTTCAGTATGGTGTCATTTTGTTCCTACAGCTTAGATGTGCCTCATGGTGCTGCGGAAGCGGGGTGACCTCATTGCAGCCTTCAGTACCTAAAGGGAGCCCACAAAAAGGAGGGGAGTCAACTCTTTACAAGGGTTGATAACGGCAGGATGAAGGGAAGTGGTTTTAAGTTGAGGGAGGGAAGATTGAGGTTGGATGTCAGCGGGAAGTTCTTTGCTGTGAGAGCGGTGAGGTGCTGGAACAGCTGCCCAGAGAGGCTGTGGATGCCCCGTCCATTATGGAGGTGTTCAAGGCCAGGTTGGATGGGGCCCTGGGCAGCCTCGGCTGCTATGAGATGTGGAGGTTGGTGGCCCTGCATGCAGCAGGGGGGTTGGAGCTTAGTAATCCTTGAGGTCCCTTCCAACCCAAGCCATTCTATGATTCTAAGCCACACAGTGACAACAGTACAGGATGAGCCTGTGGGTATTGGGGTGCTGGAGCTGGCTTAGCAGCAGCTTGTTCTTACCTGTACTGATGTGCAGATGGTGTGTGCTTGCCATTCCCTCGTTGTGGAGTCAGCTGGGTGTTGGTTGTGCTTCTGTGCAGTTCTCCTAGTGAGCCTGAATTGGAGAATCTTGGCAGAAAGTGGCTGCTCAGGAGTGTACGATGCTGTTAGACAGCAACAAGGCTGTTTTGAGTTGGCTCAGGAATGGAGGGTTATGTGTATTCATGTGTGCATATATTTCTGTGTGTGTATCTATCTTAACTCTACTTTGGTTGCTAAATCTTTAACTTGCCAAGGATTTTGTGTGTGTGTGTGTCTGTGTGTGTGGAGCCTTATTTTTGGTTAAAATACCAGCTTCAGGTTGGATATTAGGAACAATTTCTTCCCAGAAAGGGCAGTGCTGCAGTGACACAGCTGTCCAGGAGTGCTGGGGTCACCATCCCTGGGAGTGTTCCATAACTGTGGCGATGTGGCACTGAGGGATGTGGGGGGTGGGTTGGGGTTGGACTTGGGGATCTGAGAGGTCTTTTTCAACTGCAGTGACTGTATGATTCCCAGTGGGTGCAGATCAGCTCCTCTTAGCTGGCACGCTTCGTGCTGTGGTCTGGCTGCTTGTCTCTGGCCAGGCTCCTCCATTCTGGACTGGTGAGGTCTGTTCCTGAGGGCTGTGTTTGACCCTGGGCTGTGCTTGTCAGAGTGACAAGGAAGGCGTGGGAGCCTGATGCTTGACCTGGCTCATCGAACATCTGCTCACCTTCCCTGTTCCAGGTGTCTGGCATGCCTGGAAGCTGAGCATCAGCATGGTGTTGAGAGCATGGTAAGCAAAGCTGGGCACTTCATAATGAAGAGAGCACAGACTTCGTAAGTGCTGAGTAAAGCTGTGTGTGCTTTCTAGGTCTGCTTTGCCTTATTATTTTTTTTCCCCTTGGAAACTGATCACAGAAGAGCTGGAGTTGAATGTGAGAGTTAGTCAGGTAGGGAGGTGGAGCGGTTGTTTCCCTCCCTGAAGAGGACTGCTTGCTCTAGGAGCTTTTTGCATCACCTTTGGAATAGGAAATGTGCTGGTTATCACGTCCTGAGTTTTCTTTCTGACTTCATTCATGCCTGAATTCCCAAGAAACAATGTCTCACGCATTGCTGCTCTCGAGTGGCTGCTGCAGGACCAGCTGCACTGGTGCTCATTCCTGGAGCTGGATGCCGCCTGAGATGGCATCTCCACATGTCAGAAGTGTAGCAGGAGGCTTTTAGCAGCATTTTAGTAGATTCTTGGTTTCGGCCAGACAGATGTCATCTAGGCAAGTGTCAGTCTTGATAAGACAGGTTGGATAAGCAAGTTGAAACTGGATACTTTTACAGGGCAGCCACTACATACCAGCTGGTTAGCAAGGAGCTGGTTCTGTGTGTTGGTGCCAAAGCTAGAGTGGCTGCTTTCACACACAGGCAGTCCCCATCCGCCTTGCTGCCCCATGAAGACTGCAGCACCCTTCAGCAGCCAGGAGCAGGTGAACCAGAGGAGCATGGCCTTGAGTCCTGACCGCCCAAAGGCTGCAGATCTTCACTGAAAGTACATGTTTTCATGCAGAAGGAAATTACATGTGTAGTAGGTGGAGGTGATGTACATAGGTGGCTTTAGCAAGGAAAAGGGTAAGAGGCAGTTGTGCTGGAAGATAACTCTTGCTGTGCTAGAAGCTTTTTTCCTCTTACAAGAAGCCAATGGAATGTGAACCTGTTTCTTGTGAACAGTACAGTCTGTTTTTCAAACATCTTAAAGTGGAAGTACTTCACACAAAAAAAGGCATGTGTAGTGTTTATAAACTGTTGTCTGCAAGATTGTAACTGGCTTTTATTTTGAAGGAGGCATAATGCTCAGCATTTGCTTTTTCACTGTATGTTCCTCCACACATTTTCATCGTGTCTACTAACTTGACTGCTTTTGTCACGCTTGTTAGTTGTTGTTAGCCTCCTGATCAGTTGATTTTTTTTTTTTTTTTTTTAATTGATAAATTTTAAGTGATTTATCAGCTCAGATAGTCTTTATGTATTGCTCTGCCACTTCCGAGTTATTAATTCTGCTGAGTAACTGGGTGGAAGATAGCCTTGTGTGCAGGGATGCTGCAAGGAAGAGCACCCATCCCGCCTGGGGTGTCTCTGCCACATGGAAGCTAGCAGCCTCCTGGACTTGCTCAGGGACAGCCCTGCTGCCAGCTGCTTCTCCTCCCTCAGTAAGAGAACGACTGACATGGTTCTTCTGCCTCACCCAGCTCGCAGTTCTGATGTGTTCAGGGGTAGGAGAGCTGCGAGGCTGTAAAGCAGGCAGCCCTGCTGGTGGGAGCCTGCTGTGCGCATCAGTGCCACTCTCTGTGTTTTGGTTTCAGCTTAATCCTTTTTTAGATGCTGAGAAAACAAACTGCCGTACGGGTTTTTTTTTCCCCCCTGATCTTGGACTCATCAAATGCCTCTGCAGACCTCTTTCCAGGATAACAAACCCTGAACCATCTAATTATGGATCAGTGTCTCATTCCAAGCATCGCATGCTCAGAAGGCTTTCTGATGCGCTGCACAGATTTTTCTCAAACCGCTGACCTTTGCAGAGTGCCCTTGGCTGTGCCAGCAGAGAGCACGCTGGCAGCTTGAAGATGTTTTGTCTGGCATTTGAGCAGAACTGAAAACTTACTGCTGGTGGGAACAGATGAGAGGGCAGAAAATGCAGCGTGTGCCGAGGCTCGCTTCATGTGTCTGACGGTGAACGGTGGTGGCACTGTGTCCTTCTCTGCTAGGAGGTGATGCAGACAGGGAAAGCTCTGGACTGAGCACGGGTTGGACAGTAGCCCCAAAGCAGCAGTGCTTGGTGGCTGCAGGAGCCCTTTGCTAATTGCACAGCCCTGCAGATGAGCACGCGGCTCTGTGCAGACTGCCACAACTCCCCCCAGGTAGAGCGATGGGAGGAAAACACCCACAGCTTCAGGAGACAATAGCTGAGCAGAGGGAGCTGGGGTGATGTGTGTGAAGGATGTGTGATTTGTGATGCTGGAGGCTTACAGGCAAAAATAGCATCATTTATAATAGTAAAAGCAACGACTTGTGCGCTACGCCTTTGCATTCTGCCAGTCTGTAATGAATGGAGGAGTAGTTTGCTTACAGATGACAAGGAGGAATGAATAAGCACTTAAAATCTCAGCGCTGAAGAAACACTGTTTTTGTTCTGGCCTCCGAGAGAGCCACAGCCTCACAGCCCCTTTCCTCACTTTAAATCAAAGCACCGTGAAGGAGGCAGCCTTCATTTCATGCATCCCTCGCTCTCCATGCGGAGCTCTCTGCTCTGTTCTCAGCCTGCTGGGGCTCTTGGTACAGAGATGGTCGTGTGCTGAGCTTTTGGGAAGGATTACTTTGCTGACAGCTTTCCCCTCCTCAGCTGAGGAGATGCTTAAGGAAGGATCTGCTGCTTTGAGCTCCTTCCCCAGCTGGAAGCATCCCATCGGGATGGACTTCAGGTGCTGCACTGTGAGTTCGTGTTTGCAGTGGGGGTTTCTTTGGAGGAGGAGTGCTGTGGGTTCATCCCCCTGCTGTGTGAAGCTGGCTCTCCTTTGGCTATCAGATGGTCACCCTCGTGCTGTGCAATGACTTCCCCTCAGAGTGTGGAGGGTGAATGTTGCACAGCAGCAAAAGCTGCATCCGTTCTGAGCTTTGCAGTCAGAAATGGCTGGCACAGATGCAGCTCCCCTCACTGACATGTTGTGGTGAGAACTGGTTGACCCTTTTTAAAAAACTTTTGTAGTCCCAATAAAGTGTTTTTACCCCAATTACGATGTTGCCTGACTACTGAGCAGGCAGGCTGACCTTGGGCTACACAGCCAACCACCATAATTGCTTCTATCTGTAGTAAAGCTATTGCAGCTCCATTGTTTTAGGCGTGCAGTGTGACCTTGACGTAG
Source organism: Lagopus muta (assembly GCF_023343835.1). NCBI lineage: Eukaryota > Metazoa > Chordata > Aves > Galliformes > Phasianidae > Lagopus > Lagopus muta. The sequence goes on along the minus strand of NC_064440.1, from coordinate 35,673,674 downwards.
AATTTGCTTGTCTTGTTGTGAAATTAATACTCTTAATTGGTGTGTAATGATGGACCTGTTACGACACGGCCAGAAGTGTTTCTTTCACCTGCAAAATATCCTTTTTCCTGCTGCGTTTCCCAGTGCCAGCAGCAGGTACCTGTTAGGGATAGACTTCCTAACAACTGCAGTCTTACGGGATGGTGCTGTATTTTCCTGCCATGACTAATACTTCCAGCATTCCTGGTGGCATCTGCACACCACATAATGTAAACACGTGCAGATTTGTGCAAGAATAAGACGAGGGGAAAAGCCAATTACTTGACCTTTTGGAATCGGAAGATTTAATCGGAAAAGATTAGGCTGATATCTGTGAATGCTTTTATTATTTTCCTATTTGGCTCTGACTTGAACAGCACAAGCCTCCTGCTCTGAGAGCTCCCATCAGCAGGGAGCCCTGGCAGATGTTTCCCAGCCAAAAATCATGGTGTCTCAGCTGGAGTTGGCCTTCAGTGAAGCTGCCAGGCCCACCGTACAGCTTGTTGGTACATGGGCAGGCTGACCGTGTCTCTCTTTCACTGTCCTGCTTTTAGGACCTGGGAAGCAAAACGGGGAAGCCAAGTGAAATACAGAGCAATTCTTGCTGTTAGCTTTTGATGGCCCAAATGCTCTGCCTGCGAATGAACGTGTGCAAAAATGCACCTTAAAAAAGGTGAAATGGTTGAATCGTGTTCAGCACGAAGGCTGGAGGCGATTTGCAGTTGGTGTCTCTTGCTGCACATTGTGACTGTGGAGAACACGTCGTGGATGTGATTTTCTGTGAATGTGGGATTTATGAATGAGTCAGGATTGCTCCAGAGAAAAGCATCCTGCAGGGGAGCACAGGCTGCCAGTCCCTGTGGGTCAGCACAAGCTACGTGTAGAAGGCAATGCAACACTACGGAACACTGCGGCCTGAAGGGTTTTAATTCCTGTATGTTGTGTTTGAGGGGAGGATTCATTCTATCTTTGCTGTGAGGGTGGTGAGATGCTCACTGAGATTGCCCAGGGTGCCCTGTCCCTGGAGGCATTCGGGATCAGGCTGTGAGCAACCTGGTCCAGAGGGAGGTGTCCCTGCCTACAGCAGGGGGGTTGGACTGGATGATCCTAAAGGTGCCTTCCAAACCATTCTATGCTTCTGTAACTGTGGGAATAAAATCACATTTGGGTGCATGATTTGGAAGCGTTAGAGGTGGTAGAATACATAACTGTATATTAACTCTGTAATTCCATTATCATGTCCTGTATCTGAAATGCAGTACACTAGAATGCAAGTGTTTTGTTGCATCTTTCGGTGCTGGCAAAGGAAGAGTGTGCAGGCACGTTCTGGGAAGAAATCTCATCTCTTCTGATGCAGCACACTGCACGTTTTGTGTCATGAAATAAGGCTGAAACATCACTGGTATGTGAGAATCACCTGCATTCAGCTGAATCAGCTGCAGGAGAGCTGCCGCATGGCTGCCTGAATTGATGCAGAGGAAGGATGTGTTGACTCAGAAGAAGGTATACCATGTGCCTAAGGTCAGCAAATACACGTCTGATTTTGAAGGTTACGTATTTACTGCATGCCCTTAAAACCATAAATCACCATGACAGCAGAAATTACTTAGAAGCACCGGTTAGAGGAGAAAATACCCTGTGTGTATTTATGTTGGTAGATGGCTGTGTGCACACATAGTGTATCTGTCTCTAAGGCTTTGCAGACCAAAAATAAGAGAAGGAGGTGATGCACATGGTGCAGAGATGCTTTTTTGGTAGATAATAGTAACGTGATGGGGCAAAGTGGAATTCCTTTGCATCAGTAAACTTGTGAAACAGTTATGTGAGCAAATTACCTGGGTGTAAACTTGTGTGTTCCTCGCGGCTTATTCCTATAAACGTTCATCTGCACAACTGTGAGGGCTGTGACATGCAGATTAACCTTTCTGAACTGAGTTGTGAAATGGGATCTTTTCTATATGGATTTAAGCACCCGTCCCTGCTCCCCAGATCAGGCTTACTTTTGCCTTTGGAAACTTCTCTTTGCCTTCGGTGCCTCTGCCTGCTTCACACACAGCTGTGTGTGTGTGTGCCATCGCTGACATTTTTGTGAGCAAGAATGTAAACACCAAATCCACACAAGACTTGCAGAAGAACTCGGCAAATCTAGTGCATCATCTGTTTGTTATGTAATCTGATATAATGGCAGCAAAATAGAAACCAGATGTCAAGGCAGAGCAATTACGATTTTTCATCTGCCGGTATTACAGTAAATGCACTCGGTATGCTTTCCCCCCTGAACGTGGAGCTTTATTTGTTGGGGGACTGGGAAAGTGCTGCAGGGGACTTGAGAGCTCTCTGTGTGATTCTTGCTTAAAGACTTTGTTATTCTGCACTGATGTTCTTTCATGTAATTAAGGTCTGTGTGCTGCTCCAGCTCTGCTGGCTGGGGTACTTCTGACTCGAAACAAGCTGGGTGGAACTGCACAGTCCAAGGACACCACCTCTGTGTCCAGCTGTGTAGGCTGTATGGTCAAGTTGCAGGCTTACTCTAAATTTAGCATTCAAAACGAAGCTGCTTTATTTATCGTGGCTGATTAAGCATTGTAAGGAAATCCTGCCCAAACAGGTTTGGTGCCGACCTTGCCATGGATTCTTGAGCTGAGGAGACATCTAGGAGGAGGGTGGATGGAAGCTGCAGTCAGCACGCTGTCTCAAATTCACCGTGAGACCAGGGGGATAGAAGGGAAAATAGATCATCACTGATCCTTGCTTTTGGGGAAATGGATTCTTCCTCCCCGTGGTCCATCTGTGAGGTTTATCTCTGCTGTTTTGCATTAAATAAGGTGATCCCTTGGCACCTTTCATATGCACCTTCACAAGTTGAGGCACACTCACAGAGTGCGAGCTGAATTGAATTCATCTGTTTTCCCCTCTTGTTTTTTTAACCTCCTTGTTGCTGTTATTGCTGAAGATTTATTCTCTTCCCTTCTCTCCTGCTCTGCCTGGTGAAGCTCGGGGGACAGCAGCCCTGCTCTGCTGCTGGAGTTGGTGCATGGGGAGGTTGGAGGTGGAGGCTGGAAGTGCAGATCTCATGTGTGCACTGGGCGTTCTGGCTGCTTCCTGCAGGCTGGGATTGACGCCACTGATGTATGGTTCCTCTCAGTGCTCTGTTCCACCGACAGCTGTGGAGTTTGTTATGGATGAAGCTTTCATGTCCCTACGAGTAAAAATCTTTTTATTTTGCATTGACGGCTTTTTGCTGGGTGGCTGCCGCTCAGCATACCTTCAATGCAAGCAGGCCTTTATTTTCTGTCTCTCTGTAATGAATAATAAGTCAGAAATCTTTCATGAAGCTTCTATCTTCATTTATCTGTGTTCCTCAGATAACTTTAAGAGACTCTTAAATCAGTTGCTTGTTCCAGCCGAGGGAAGTGCTGGCAGTGAATTAAAGATTCTCCCTTCTTTTAAACAGCAAGTTTCTGCTTTTTAAACGCAGCAAAGCAGAAGGATATGAGATCAATGTGAACTCTTACTGCCAGTCTCTGCAAATAGCATCCAATCCTCCCCACTTCGCTCAAGGATGAGATGGAAAGTGGACGAGAGCACCTGGAAAGGAGTTCATTACATATGATTACTGCTGAAATCTCTGCTAATGCCAAGTAACGACTTCTGCCCATTCCTGTAATGAACTGCCATTAGGAACACAAGAGTGGAGTCTTCCCAATTCTGCAAAACCAGATGCAAGATGGGTTTTCTTCCTTTCTGGGCAGAAGGCTGGCACTCTGCGTGTTGCTGGATGGTGGCAAATGATCTTGGGAAGGTGAGACTGGTACCACGTGAAGCAGCAATCAGTGAGCCTTGGTGATGAATGCTGTGCCTGGCTTGCTAAGGAGTGAGGGAGCTTCGCTTCAGTTCCAGTACTGCACAGAAATGCACACTGGAGCTTCATCCTATTGGACCTGTACTGAGTGTATCATGTATGGAACACGCTGAGCTTCAGGAAGCTTCTGTGTGGGATGCAGATAGGAAAAAAAATATTTCCTCCTGTAATTTGAATCTGATCTGATTATTTAGATTCAACCTTACGATATTAATTTGCAGTCTTTTCTCTCCTCTTCTCTGGCCGATGGCTTCCTGTTGTCTCCAGCATCCTGGCGGATGGACGGAGGGGCCATTCCAAGCGCTGCCTCTGGGCACTGTGTGCTGGGCAGGATGCTGCTCCTCTGCTGAGCCTGCTGCCACGGGCACGAGACTGCATATCTCTCCTGCCTCACCTGTGCCTATGCTTTTTCTTGCTCTGCACTGCCTCTCATGTTACTGAAATCAGGCACTGCACGAGCGACCTTAAAACCATAGAAACGTGTCGTGACCGCGCTGGCCTGAGAGAAATGACCTTTTTTCTTTCCAACGTAAGTTAGCGGGGATTTACAAGGAGGAGCACTTTCAAAAGAAAACGAGTCAATCCAGTGGCTGCTGGGCTCGATTTCTGTGCTGCAGCTCTGTCGTGTCGGTTGTGACCACACTCTGTGACCTTCCTTCTCAGCCAAGGGAACCTGGTTGTCCCCAGAAAGCACTCTGTTCCAAACTATGAGCAGTAGGTGGTCACGTGCAGCCAGGGGCTCCTACTATAAAAGCAGCACTTCTGTGCAAAGCGACCTTCAGAATGGCTGCGAACGTTCGCCGTGTTATTTATAACCTGTCTGGGTAAATTTCCAATACAAATGTGAGTGCCAATCTGATGTGTAACGCTTTCCCAAATCCTTATCTTCTGCTTTCTAGTGCAGTGACACATCAGATGGAACAGCTAGTTTCAGGGCTGGGTACAGCTCCACTTTTATGTGTGCAGAACCAGAGGAAATTAAAGACTTCAGCCCTGTTACATCATTACGTAGAATTTTTTAAGAGGTTTTCTGAAGACTTGTTTTAATGACTTTTTTGTTTAGCTTCTTTTAAAGAAAAACCACTTCAGGGTTTAAAAATACACGAATGTACTTTGATTAGGTTGCTCTGGCACTGACGTCAGCGTGTGACATTTATCTGTGTACGGATTTGTCGTGCTGTTGACTAAGGCTGTATTTACACAAGTGGGAATATTTTTGTCCGTTGCGAGGACAGTGGGGAACATCTCAGCTCAAACGGTGGCCTTGCCCTTAGTGTTCGTGGAGCTTGGCTCTCTCTCCTACTGCTTGATTCTTACATTGGGATAACGGGGTGATTTTTTTCATGTGTTGATGCTGTCGCAAGGATGCTGGGCACCAGCTGGGAGGAGAAGCAGGCAGGTAGGATGCTGCTGAGCTTGCAGGCGTGGAGAGGTGTAAAGAGAGGCATGAGCCTGCACTGGCCATAAATACATGCCTTCAGTAATAAATGGGTAGTGGATGTGCTACAAACAGCAGAAAATAGGTGAGGTGTACATAAAAGGTGGGAGTGGTGTCAGACGAGCGTGGTTTTGAGCGTAGCGTCAAAATGTGTTTGTCAACCATTTACCTGTTCAGGTTGTATTATAGTAGCTGCTGCCATTTGCTCTGATTTCTAGTTTGAATTATTGACAAGCTCTTCATATGGCAAATACCACTTGGGTGTGCAGCTGCTGGAGCATCTCAGAGCCTCCTCCATCTTCTCAGAGTAATGCTTATGGTTCCCCAAGTCCCACTGCTGTGACAGCAGCAGAGGTAGCTAAGCAGTGTTCTGTAAGCACTCCTTGTAAAATCAGATTGCTGGAGCGTGGGGTTTCCCTAAAGCTGGTTCTGGATGGTATGTATGTTTCAAGAAACTGAAATCCAAGGGCAGAAAGGTTGTTCCTCCACCTTTCTGTGCAAATCCCAGTCAGAGGTGGGTACAGTTCTCAGGCTTTTGTTTGTAAGCTGCAGTGGCACGGAGCAGCACTGAGAGCAGGAATTACGCCTTTGTGGTATGAGGTGCTGCAGCTGCTGAGGATGGTACCATAGGGATGGCATTGCTATGGGAGTAAAGCCCCACTCTTTTTCCAGTCATTCAGAAGGCAGAGGGCTGCTGCTGTTGGTCGACATAGCAGCTCAGATGGAATAAAGGATTGGTCTGTGAATGCTGCAGCAGTATGGGGCCAGGTGTGCGTGCACTGAAGACTAAATGGTGGTGCTGTCTGAATGCAGCACTCAGCCTGTGTTTCCATGCTTGGTTCTTCCATTCTTACTATTCTTTGATTAGAAAGGCAGCTTGCTGGTACTCAGATCCCTTTGGAAATAGTTTTGACCGAAGGATGAGGAGAGGAGAAGGAGGTTGGTAGACTCCTGAGACGTGAGCAGGTGCAGATGATCCTTTGGATGGTCCTTTCTCATACAGTGAATTTACTTTCTGAGGAGCTTAGAAGAATCACACTGATGAGCTCAATACATGATCCTTCCAGCAAAGCAGGCTGGTTTTTTTTTAATTCTTGAAAGATGTGAGGATTCAAATTGTTTGCCATTGGAAGCAAGAGGAATTGAGCTCAGTTTCTGCCTTAATTCTTTTACTTACTGGTTTGTTTCCTGCATGCACTCACGCAAGCAGAAGTAACTCATGGAGAAGAGTTATTGAGGCTACTGTGAAAATGATGCTGCTTCATAAAATTGACTTGACAGTCTTTAAATGCTGAAATGCTTTACCTGGTCAACTCTGCAGCTGCAAGACATCATCCTATAGTCTCTAAATAAAGATGCTTTAAAATCATAAGGCTATAAGAAAGAAGCCACTCCGTGGTGTTGAGCTGAAAATGCAGCACTGCTGGAAGGCTACTGCCTTGCAAAGATGTTTTATGATCTCTTACTCATGCGGAACATAGCACAGCTGAAGCACCAGTGCAAGTTAAGCAGAATGCTGGATGGGTTCATGTCCAGGTGGAGCCTGAAATCAACTGGGACTGTGTTGAGGAGCAAGCTCCTGGGAACGAGGGGTTCTGAGATGGTCCTTAAGCAACCTGTTTGGGTCTAAACAGCAGAAAAACTCTCACACTGAAATGCCCAACAATAAAAATTTCAGGCAAATTGCAAGTAGTTGGATCAAACAAGCTGAAGAAAGTTCACCTTGCAGCTTGAATATTTTTCACCCTCAGTACTGGTCTTTTACTTAGGTTGGCATCTACGGGAAAGTTTCAGCTTCTGCTACAAGTGTTAAAGCTTCTGCTGTTACAGTACCTGATGAACAAACAGCCAGTGACAGAGGATTGAATTCCAGGTACTAAAACAGTCTATTCTCATGCTCAGTTTACCCCATGACCACACACTTAACCAAGAACTTTTAGCTAAAGAGACATTACGTGTTGTAAGCATGGCTTCAGCTGCCTTGCAGAGCTGCTGGTGCATTCCTCACTCATGGCTGGGCCAGTTCTCCAAGGATGCAGCTTTGTCCGATGCACCCAACAGAGGATGAGGGCTTTGCGGGCCTGAATGCTGGGATTTTCCTCTGGAGATGGGAGAAACTTAACTGTATGCATAAGGAAAAGGCGTTGATATTATTTGGGCTTGCATATGTGTCTTTTGCTTATGGATTTGAGCTGTACTGTGGCAACAGATACCAGTGGTGGTGAGTCTTGAAGTTGCTTGATGATTATGAAGGCGCACTTGGCATCTTTATATTGACTTTTAATTTGTCACTGACACCAAGATAATAAGCATGGCACAGAGTCCAGCAGATCATTTCATATTTGCCCAAAGGCAGCTGCTGTTTTCTGAGTTCTGTGATCTGGAAAAAAAGAGCTCGGAAGAGCTGCTGACCTGTGTCGGCTGTTCTGAAGAGAGGTGTTGCCTTCATTCCTTCTGTCCCTTCTCCCCAAAAATCTAATTTCCACTGTGTCACCTGAATCTCAATGAAGGTTGTAAGGTAGTCCTTGGGATGTTGGTTTGGGGGTTCTATGCGGACTTACAGTGGGGAAGCTGAAGATGCTGGAACCATGAGTTCTGGCTGGCTTTTAGGGATCCGTGGTACCTATACCTTCCATCTTTCAGCTGGGGACTGTTTTACCTTGTGGGGCATTCTCTGATTTGTGTTGAAAGAGTGCATTGGAGAGAAATGGGTGGCAATGCTGTTTTAGAAGACAACATGACTAGATCTCTGACTGGTGCTGTCTTCAGCTGTTCTGCCATCCTGCATCTGATGTTTCTTTTCTTGAAGATATAATGCATTGCCATGTTCACAGTCCTTGCATTTATACACATCTTAGTCTGAGCATTCATGGAGTGCAGATGTTCATAAAACAGACATTCATGTCTTGAGAGCTCCGCTCGCCTGTGGTGAATGGGAAGCCTTCCCAGGTAAGCTAGAGAACCGCTGCAGTCGGTTCCTGAATAAATGAACTTTTCAGCACGTTGGGAAGGGAGTGGGGGAGGCACCTCCTCACTGTGATGGATGCAAAGAGTGCCTTCCAACGCCAGAGCAAGCTGTCCTCCCTGCTGCTGAGCTCCGTGAGCAATGGGAGCTCCGTGGAGCGCGTACTTGGAGGAGGAATAGAACAGTCTGTGTGTATTGAAGCAGCATCACTGGCTAATGGGGCTTTCATGAAAAATAGGAACTCTGCTGCTGTTAAATATCTGCACATACGTATATGCATCTTCCAAGGGGAAGCAGGCACCTTGTGTCTGTGTGCTGTTTGCCTTTGGTGGTATATGCAGGGATGGTACTGGTTCAACAGAATGGCTCCATTACACAGATATTTTGTTTCTTATAAGCTAGGGTGACAGGCTAACTTGAACTTGCTCTCTTTAAATGCAAAGGGGAATAAAGTACCTGCTGGTCACGTGTTGTGCAGGTGTGGGCTGTGATGGGACAAGTGGCTCTGAGGCTGCAAGAAAGTGTTTGTAATATCTTTGGTTGGTGTATGGCTCTTTTCATGCAAAGAGGAAGAGGGATAATTGATGTTCAGATAATGCTCTTTAAGTACAAGTTCTTCAAGAACAGGTTGCCCAAGGAGGCTGTGGATGCCCCATCCCTTCAGGCATTCAAGGCCAGGCTGGATGTGGCTCTGGGCAGCCTGGTCTGCTGGTTGGTGACCCTGCACACAGCAGGAGGTTGGAAATGGATGAGCACTGTGCTCCTTTTCAGCCCAGGCCATTCTGTGATTCTGGGCAGGCCTGCTGGTTTATGGTTACTTGAGATCTGGGTTTTAAAGCAAATGTTCTGATGAGAAACTTGTAGACCCTAAGAGGAAGGTCTGAGCTATGCAAAGGGTGGCACAGGACAGGGCAGCTGTGTATGTGCTTAGCACTGAATGAATACTCCTGCTTAAAGACTGGAAATCCTGATCTGGAAAATAGAGAAACAAACTGCTAGAAGCAGAGCTGAAAGTTGCTGTCCAGAGGTTGTTTGTTATGATCCTCTCTGCTTTGCAATGGATGCTTGCCTTCTGCAAAGCAGAGTGGAGTGTCCTGTTGGTGGAATGGAGCAGAACCTGAGGGGAGGAGCAGGCAGAGGGTATTCCTGAGTGCATTGTCCAGCTCGGTTTCGGTTACAACAGAGCTGTAGAGCATATTGCTTAACAGGCTGCTCTTTAGGTAAGCATTGATTTTGCAATGCACAACTAGCAAAATTAAGCTGGGTAAATCACTGATGGGAAAACAAAGATTTTCTTTCTTTCTTTTTTTCCCAATGGCTTCTATCTGTGGATGAAAGTGAGTTTCAGACCCCTGAGCTCTAAATGTATGCTAACCACGTTCTCTTCTTCAAGCTGTAATTAAATTTTAAAATGGAGGAATGAGAAATTTGCATGCAGGGGACTCTCCTTGCACCATAAAGTTAAAATGCAGCCATTGGGTCCTTCTCTGATGGAGCTCTGATAGCTTGATTGACTCAAAAGACACAAGGTGTGCACTGGCTGATGCCAGATAGAAGAAGGCACTCAAACACGTGTTTAACAGCTCACTTGTTGCATCTCTGCTTGTTTAGAGCAGTTTTCTAGCCCTTGTTTGCTGTGATACCATCACTGGGGAGCAGCAGCAGCAGCTCAGGCCTATGTGTGCCAGAGGAGATGCCCCCAGAATGAGGAGCAGGAACTCTTTCTTGGAGGACAGCTGTGATGCAGAGCTCTGTGTTAAGCCTGGTGAGATAGATAGGCGTAGAAAGGTTTTGCTCCCCTCTAAGGAGGTGGAGAAGGAAGCACATCTCTCAGCATTTCTTCTCACTGGAGTCACTGGTGTCAGCTGTAGGTGTTCCAGCAGAGAACACAAGCCCTCAGCACGCTGAGCTGTTTGTCACGTACCTTTGACCACCTCACCCACTGATCTCTGCCCGTGCACGGCTATTCCTGGAGCTCCCAGCCATCACCAGCACTCTCTGTCTCCGGCGGCGGTTCCTCTTCTCATTGCCAATGGGAATTTTTTTTGCTCTCTTGAACAAATGAACCGCTTCTCCTGACATTTGGGGTTGCTTCTGTACAAGGCTGTTGAGGCAGAGTGGTTGGCAGCCCTGCAGAGTGCAGACGATGATCCAGTCCTACAGCACTGAGAAGAGAGAGGTCTGCAGCTTTGTATGCACTGCGCTGTGCCTGCTTCCAGGGCATGTTGTAGCTGTGTCCTCTATGCAGAGATGCAGAAAGGTAAGGGTATGTGCAGAAAATAACACTCTGTTGACACATAGGTAATGGCTTTAAGAGAAGTAGGACTGCCTTTTTGGGAAGTGGAATCTAGATAGAAATTTGCTATAAAAATTCCAGAAGATCTGTGCAGATATTTTCAAACTGGGATTTTCAGCAACTCAAAGTGGGAAAACTGGCTTGGTGCTCTGTTTAAGCTGCAGGAGAACAGTGTGGGAAGAGATTAGTGCTCTCCTGTTCCTGGATGCAGCTGCTCGTGACAGCCTCACAGCTGTATTTCTGCACATCTTCACAAAGCTCACCTAGAGTTCCAAGCCACAGACCTTGCAGCTGCTAACAGCTCTGCTGCCTGATGGCAGCTGCTGTATTGACAAGCACGTTTCTATCAGGGGAGATGCTGGGGGAGTGGAAATGAGCAAGAAACAACTGTTTATGTAATCCATGCTCTATAGATCAGTGATGGCGAGAACAAATCGTTTACGTGTCTGGTGCTGCTGCACCTTGGGCTGTGCATGGCTGCGAACAGCAGCGTTGCAGGGAAAGCAACCCAAGTGACCACCTCTGTGCTCTGCAAGTGTGGGCACGGATTGGGAGCTGATCCTTGAAGGGAGAGCGGTTCCCACAGTGGCACAGGACTTGCTGCTCGCATTCACTTCTTAAATAACACCTTCTTCCTTTTCTTTCCGCTAATTGCCAAATAGATCATCTTTATTTCTCAAATACCTATCAGCCAGAGCTCCCAGGGGGTTCCTGTAGTTGCTGGTTCCTTGTGCATCTAGAAAACTCTTATCATTCTGTGTTACTCAGAGCTGGTGACTTAGCATGACTGAAGCTGCACGTGTGAAAAGCATGCTTGAGGTCAAATCCAGAGTCATATATAGACATGGCAGTCACTTCACAAGCTTGCATCAGATGAATTTGTTGACAGACATGCAAAAAATAAACTAGTACGAGGAGTTCCAGCTGCGAGGAGCAAAGAGGAATCGAGGTATTGCAGCCTTGAGCTGCGGCATTGATGGCCATCCCTGATTTCTTATTGCTTCATCCTATTTTTCTGCATAGCCTGGTAACTCATTACACAGACAGCAGGGCTTTCTTTCTCCTCGGTCACACTGTGAGCGTTTACAGCCAGATGAAGATACTGGCAGCCGTGTCAAGGCCTCTGCGTGCGCTCGCTTCCAGTAAGGGGGAATGCTTTATTTCCTGTACTTGGGATTTGGGGAGCTCTTAGGTGAGCATTTCCATTGGATTGGGAAGTCCAGGGAGGTCTGTGCTGCAGGTTCGACTGCCTGCATTCTTCCCTTCCCAGTAGGAGTCTGGGGATTTAGGGAAAACAAGCTTCCTTGCCGCGGCTGTTATTTATTATTTCTCCCATCTAAAGTTGAGGTTCTCTAACCTCAGAGAAAGGAGATCGAACAATCTGTTGCAGGTTTTGATTTCTTTTTTCAGAGTCCTTAAAGGCTCTCCCAACACCAATCGTGCTTTACATTTCTGAAACAACATGCTTCTGCTTCGGATTTGGTGGTTTGTAGCTATTGATGGGAAGCTCTTCCTGAGGTATAAGCACAGACCTTTGTCGCTGTGTCTCTTCCATCCATCACCTGATCTGCTGTTCTCACGTGGCTCTGAGTGCCCCTCATTCTGTTCAATGTGTTCTCGCTAATTCCTAGCGTTAATACAGGAAAGTTGAGGAGTGAACACCCTAAAACAGACCTGCCCTTTGAACGTACCTCTCACGGTTATGTAGCACCCTGTTTAGTGACTTTGGGTTGCAGATGTCTCCGTTATTCACAAACAGTGAAGCCCTATGAGCTACCGAGGTTGTTCCAAACAAGCATCAATAAAACCTCCAACCACATTATTCTCCACGTTGCTGTAGTTTGCTGTCTTTTTACTTTATTTAACAGTTGAGATTGGAAAAAGGGGGAGGTCCTTAGAGAGGAAGGCAGATTATTACTGTACAAAATTTAAAAACAGGAAAAGTTCTGCTAGAAATGAAACCTTTTTGAAATAAACAGAGCAGCTCTTTTTCCCGCTTGTCAACCTGTTACCGTAATCTATTTACTGATTGCAAGCTGTTTTGGGTTGGTGCTTTTGGAGCCTGCTGTAGAGTGCATAGAAGTGCTCTCCTGATAGGGGCGCTGGGGTGCTGGGCCTGTCTGGAAAGCTGTGCTGGGAGGACTGGAAGGCATGGTGTTCTTCAACTGTGTTACACAGTTCTGCTGTGAGCCTTCAAGAACAGCTCAAATTCAGGAGGAATAATCTCAGACTGCGCCGTGTCATTTCTGTATCAGTTAGCAGCTGCTCTGCTATGGTGTTGGGGGTCCTAATAGGCTCTGGCTCCTCAAAGGGAGCCCAAGGTACCACCGAGCCTCTGAAAAGTCTTTAGAAAGAGCCACTGGGCAAAGGAGATGAGAAATGGTGTGATAAAAACTGCTTGGATTTGGAATGCCATTGGGGGTGATACTGTGTGTAAGTTGTGTTTCAGACTGGGGGTGCCCAACAGGATTGCTTTCAAGCTATAAGTGATAATTTTTGTGATAAAGCAATGCATCCTTCCTCCTATGGCAGTTATTTTCCACAGTAGTTAATCCTGATTGTGAAAAATCCACAGTGGTGGATGTACGAAGCATAAAACTTCCAATGTGCAATATTAGGGAGAAGTGACATACAAGGAGGTGATGGAATTGCTTTGAAACAGAGTTTTTTGGTCTCCTAATACAAGATGTCAATGGATGCTTACACGTGCTTCACAGCAGGGAAAAATACTTTGTTTTTAATTTTAGCCCCGCTAATAAACTCTTCTCATGGATGTCAGTGAAGAAGAAAGAAAATTTCTAGAGCTGACTGTAGGTCGTCATTAAAGCCGATTCGCTGCACTAAGCCAAAGACAACACAAGCTTCAGTTTCTGGACTTCCTAAATATATTAGTCACACTGATGTTTGCTTAAGCCCTGGCCCCAGGAGCTATAGAAACGTCCTGCGGGGACCATATTGGAAAGCACTGATGTGTTCTTGTCTGTCACCTTGTCCTGCCTCGCGCGGCGTGCTGCTGCCGCCCTCTCCTCTATTTGAAGAGAACACGCTTTGGCTTCCAGCTGCTGACACTCGCAGACAGCTGCTGGTAGCATCCTGCTGAAAATCCCTTCCTCTCTTCCCTCGGCCAGCGCAACAAGAGGCAATCTGTTGTTTGGAGAGCACAGCTGAAGGCACAGCCTGCCAGGTTCTTGGGCAGCAGTGTAACAGGACACAAATCCTGCCGTGGCTGCATGGGCGCTCAGTGGTCAGCTCATAGCAAATGGGAACTCAATGCTACTTAAAAACAAAACAAAAACCAACCATAACATCTTGCAATCAATCAGATTACTTACTAAAAAGCAGAGCATAGATGGGAGGGCCCTAAATTTAAAGCTACCAGTTCTGAGGCTGTGGGAACTCTGGTGAAGCGGTTGCTCCAGCGCTGTTTTCCCACAGCACCTCTTTACCTGCAGCCGTACTTACTGAGGGGTCGCTGGAAATGCACGAGCTGCCAGAAGGTTTTTAGGCACCACTTGTTTCTAGCAGCTTGTAATACCTGGAATCTCGAGGCTGTTCAGCTCCGGTGGCTGTGTGTTTGACAGAGTGCTTAAAGCCAACGTGGGACCGTGTGTGTTTATACCGAGAAACAGCGCGTCAGATTAGCTTCTTAATTTCCTTTGCAGCGATGTGCTGCTGTGCTTCATCAGCTAATTTCAATTAGGATTTTGTGCTTTAGGTTGCGTTTGTTTTTAAATGATGACTAAACCAGAAACTGAGGAGGGCTGGCTGCTTCAGTGTCACGGTGCTAAATGTGCTGTAATTCACTCTTTCATGATGTTTGTCCTTCTGACAAATTTTCTTCTGAGTTTCTGCTCCCCTCTCCCTATTTCCATCTTGGTGAGTAGATCTGTTGGACCTGTGTGGGTGGGAAGGCTTCTTTAGGCTGGTCCCAGCTGTGCTAATGGAGCTGTCAGAATGCAGTGCCGTTGTATGGGAGCTGTTGAGTCACAGCCTGAAGCACTGATTGAGCACCTGGGGAAAGGACTGGGTCAGCCCTGGGAGCACAGGTGAAGGCAGTTCAGCTGTGTGACCAGAAGGGATGGAGCCTGACTGCACCTCTCAGACCTCATTTAAGGGCTGACTGCTTTTGCATGCTCTTCCACCAGTCCGGTCACTCAATCACAGAAGGAGATGAGGTTGGTCAGGCAAGACCTGCCTTTCATGAACCTATGCTGGCTGGGCCTGATCCCCTGGTTGTCCCATACGTGCCATGTGATTGCACTCAAGGTGATCTGCTCTGTGACCATCCCTGGCATGCAGCTCAGGCTGATGGTCATGTAGTTCCCTGGACCTTCCTTATAACCCTATCCTGTGTATTCACATGGAGAAAGGGAAAAGGAGAAGGAAGCAAAAATGTCTACCATAAAGGAAAAAGGGAGTAGTCTGCAAAAGGCAATGGAAAGGTCAGAATGCATGGCTGGCACTGTGGCAACTGTGTCCAACTGGGGTGTGGTTATGGGCTATCCCTGAGCTCTGCTTGGATTATGCCTTCGCTCTGTTCACTGTATAAATGTTCCCTGCCAAGCTGCAGGGAAGCGCAGCAAAATGGCTCTTGCACACACTATGCTTGGAGATTTATTATGATGCTTTCTGTTACCTAGGAAAATCCAAATCGTGTCCTAGAGGGGAGTAGGGGGACTAAAAATGACGTTATGGAAGAGGTCTGTGTTCGGCTCTGCCTCTCACGGTACGTGCTGAGCATTTGAGTGCATCAGCAAGTTTGTCCACATGCTGTTTTTATGCGAGCGTTACGGTCTGACAACTATGAATCACCCGCTCAGCTCTTGATTTGCGTCAATCAAACCACATTTAAGAGAAGCTTTGTTCGCTGTTGGGATCACAAGACCCAGGCGAGTGTGTGAGCGATGGCTTCAATTCTTTGGAATGGAGGCTCAACGGTGGGTGCTCAGGCTCTGGGGACGGAGCTGTGGTTGCAGTGGGAGATGGAGAGCTGCCATTCTCTCCTGCTGATGTGCTGGGTGAGCTCCGAACTGTTTGTCAGTTTGGGCTTAAATTGGAGACACTTATGTACCCAGGTTTCTCTGTGTGTGGTGGTTGTTTCTTTGGTTTTGTTTTTTTCCCCCAAGGTTACTCTTCAGTGTTTTCTCAAAAAGGATATAGATTTGTCTTTACATTCAGTTGTTTGTAAGATCAGAAGGGCTTCAATGAAGCTAAGCTTGTTAGAATCACCTTTCCGCATCTCCAGACGTGGGAGTCCTTTCTTCCAGAATTCTCTCTAGTTTTGGGCAGTGACTCTGTGCTTCCTGACCTAGAAACTGGGACTGCAGTAGGACTGTGAGCCAGGCGATGTCAGCACTGGAGCAGAGCTCCCACCTTGAAGCAATTTGCGAGCCCAGAAATAAATCTGTACGACAAGCTCAGCCATGGGGTGGGAGACAACTTGGTGCCACTGATGTGCAGGAACCCTTTTGCAGAGGGGCTGGAAAAAAGAACAGTCTGGATCCGGGAGTTTTCTCTGCTCTTCACTTAAGAGTGCTGCTGTGCCCTGCTAGAGGTCTCTCCAGCAGTTAGCAGGCTGCTCCCAGAGATACACCGAGTTTGTTTGTTCCCCTTGATGAAGGGACGCCTTCGAAGTGAGACGCACTGAGGTCTGTGCTGTCGTGTTTCGTGAAGCGTCGGTTCTCTTCCTTGGCTTAACCCCCTGCTATCGTTTCTGCCCTTGCAGTTGAGAGCAGCCATTTTCTCCCAGCCTTTAGAATCCGTGTGTGAGGTCCGCTGCTCCTCGCTGGCTCTGATCATCCCTGTATGAGTGCACTCTGCTTCCTTGTTTCCTCAACCCACCCGACCCAGTTCATCCTCAGACCTCTTTCTCTCCCCATGCTTGCAGCTCATTGAAGCCTTTTCTCCTCCTTCCCGTCCCCCTCTGGCACCGGTCCTTGTGCTCATCAAAACATTGATCTCATGGGCTGTAAGCTTGCCAGCATAATAAGGCCACTGCTCTTCCAAACACTTTTCTTTCCCCTCTTACAAACGGAGAGACAATATTTTTTTCTTCATTGGATTTGTTCTCGCTGTTTTTTAGAATGAAATTAGAGGATTAATTCCTGCTTTCCTTCTGACAGCCATGGAAAAGAGCTAATTTCCCAGTGTCAGAATGCTGATCCTGATCTCATTCAGTTCCCAAAGAAAGTGATAAAATAACTATAGGAATAAATTGCTGTAGCAGATGCAGCATATGGGCGTATGGCAGTCTATTAATTACTCATACTCTACCCAACTTTTTAAATAAACCAACAAATGTTGATAAAACACTAGAGAGCAGGCGGTGTTTTTTCTCTGCATTTGACTCATCTGGACTTGTAAATATTAACTTTTAGCTGGTTTTAACTGTCCTGTTTTTGGACAGCCTTGGTGCCTCCCTGTGGAGATAAACACCAGGACCTGCTTTCTTCTTCCTTTGGGCTTGGGGATGGCATTGGCTGCCTGTAGAGGGAAAGAAGATGACTGATAAAAAGTAATTAGCAAATGCTGAGAGCTGCCGGTAAGCAGGTTTATTTTAACCAACTCCAACCTCCGCCCTGAAACAAAACAAAAAACAAAAAACACAACAAAAAACCCCAAACAAACCAACAACCCACAAACAAAAAAACAACAACAACAAGAATCGAAACACTTCTAAATGCTTTTACTTTCAGCCTGCTTTCTCAGTTCATTACATCATGTATTTATGGCATAGCAGCTCTTAGCATCTATACAATTACTTGAAGGCAGGTAGGAAACAGTCTTTAACTTTGCAGAGTGCTCTCCTGTTCCTAACCACTGTCATATTCTTCTTAAGCAGTGACCACCCCCATCCCTGCTCAGTGTTCTGACGCCGGTGGATTTATCATGGGCCAAAGAACTGATCATGGTGGTGGCAGAGGGCCGTTCCATGCATTTACTGATGCTTGTGGTTTATATGACTGTGAAACTAGTTGGTTGTTTTTTTTCCTCTTTGTGTTCTGTGAATAGAGACAGAAGGAGTGATGTCCTTTGTGCAGTGAGCAGCCCAAAGCTGAACATGGTACTCAAGGTGTGGCCTTATCAGTGCCATCTACAAGGGGACGATGACTTCTCGTCCTGCTGGCTGCACTATTGGTTTTATTTGATTGAAGGTACATGGGAGGAGATGTTTGGGGCGTGTGTGGGAACCGTATCTTTCCTTATTGAGGTTTTTAAGTGAAAACTTCCTGTTTTGCTATGCTAAAGGAGCAGAACTTTAAGAAGAAATCTTGGTCATCTGTGTTTTATCACAGATAACCACGTGCAGACAAAGCTTCTGTGTAGCAGAGCTTTTGTATAAGAACACTGGATAAATTGCAGTGGGGCCAGGAGCTCTTTGGGAAGGTGCCACAATCTGGCAGTTGTTTCACCTGGTGCACATATGGATTCCTTTTAGTTGGAAATGCCCTTGGCCTATCAGTCTGGCTGAGACAGCCCCTCTTTGGGTCCCTTCTGAGTTCTCATGCGGGTTGTTGCGGATGCCCAGCAGCTGTGTGGTTGGTCACAGCCCTCTCATCAGTGCTCTCACTGACACTTGGCCACCTGTCCTTGCCTCTAATAAAGCCCAAGCACACTGCTCCAAACCAGGGAGTACTTGGTAAGGTGCCTAGGATGATGCTGCCATTAGGAGGGTATTTCCAGAGCTGGAAAGATCAGCGGTCATCAGCTGCAGTGACTGAATTGTTTTTAAGCACCTTTTGAACTTTGACTTACGAATAACTGCATTTCGAAATTAGCAAATGGCTGCACTTAAGGCTAATGAGTGAGTTGAAGTGGAGGTGCCACAAAAGGCTTTGAAGAAGCCGAGGCTGTTCTTGGACTTGGAAAAGGGAAAGCTTACAAAAACAGCATAGTGCAGGCTTGTTTTTATAAGGCTGCATGTGACCAGCTTGACAGTCCATCTCCAAATTTCTTATACCCACAGAAGCTTTGAAATGTTGGAAGAATGCAGGTCTTACCCAGCAGCTGCTTTCTGATGGAGTGGGTTGTGATCCGGCCCGCGAGTCCAGCAGCACGAGGGAGGGATTGCCCCAGCAGGGGCCAAATGCAAAGGGGAGATGCAGTCAGTCAAACTGCGCTCAAGTTTTGGCACCTTTGTGCCTCGTCTTTGTTTGGAGCTGTATCCGAAGCGAGCCGAGAAAGTAGGAGGGGAAATATTTCCATCCTGAACCAAAGGAAAGCTTTTGGTTGTAATTCAGTGGAAATTCAAGTTAATCTTTCTATTTGCTTGAGTTCAGTGGAAATTATTAAATCCTCCAGGATATTGTTATGCTGTAGCTGCAGTGAGAAGATTTTTGGGATGTTTTCTCACTGCTTCTCCACCTTTCTGAGTGCTTGGGTGGCTCGGCAGTGTTTGAGCAACGAAAGGATCTTCTGTTGTGTGTGTGTTGTTTTATTTTAAACTCTTTGTAAATAGCACTCCTGGGCTCAGACCTGTCAATATGAAGTAAACACAAAATCCACCAGGCAGTGCCACCTGTTTTATGGTGTTTTACTGGTGAAATTAGGTTTTATGAGATAACTACGTAGCTTTTACGTGCTGGCGGCATAGAAACTGATGTCCTTCCAGCACTGAGTCCTGAGCTCTTTGATATCCCCGTGGATCCTTCACTCAGAAGGCAGTGAGGAGCTGGCACTGCTGCCCAGAGCTGTGTGCCCCATCCCTGGAGGTGCTCAGGGTCAGGCTGGATGGAGCCCTGAGCAGCCTGGTCTGCGGGGACCTTTGACAACCCTGTAGTAAAAAAGGTTTGCAGTGGGATTGCTGTCATTCTGGGTTGGAATGTTTTTTGTCACACGTGGTGAGTGCGTGGTGCTGTGTGCCTGGTGGAGCCCGGCTGTGCCTATGGAAGGCTGAGCTGCGGTGCTGCAGCACCAGATGAGTGCTGTGCCTCCTTAAAAGGGGAAATGCCCCTGCTGCAGGTAAACAAGAGCCTGTTTGATTGATCTGTGTGTTTCCAAACTGTGCGTTCAAAGTCCTTCTTTCTCTTATGTATAGCATCTCCTTTGAGAACAGATAATAGCACCCTGTGAGTTAAAAAAAACAACACACACACATATCGTAAGGCATTTACAATGGTCCTGTGTCCTCCAGGACAGCAGGAACTTGCTGGGCGCACTCATGGAGCAGCACAGCTCCACCAGAGCTCCAGCCTTTCACCCCACAAACCCACTATGCAGTGTTTCCCCTCATCTTCTGTATCTGTTTGTGTGTCTGTGCAAACTGGAGACCAAATGAGCCCTGACAAAGTCACACGTGAAGCTTTTGGCTTTGGGGATTGCTGCTGTGCAATGCAGGCTGTATTTGTGTGTGTCTTTGATTCTGTTTGCCTCCTAACTCAAGTAAAGTGCTTGTCTTCAAAGGGAGCAAACCACTCGCTTTCCAGCATTGATAAGCAAAGTGATTGCCTCACAGCCTGGGAATAACATCCAAAATAATGGAGCTGTGTGCTTTTTTAGTCTGCTTTAATCATTAACACGGCTTAATTGCAGGCATTCTCTTAAGGACTGACAATGAATCATACATCAGGGTTTAACTGCAGCCCGACTTTCTAAATTCTCCTGCCTTCCAGCTCCTTGCATGAGTTCATTGCCTGCTGTGGAGGAGCTGTGACTTAAACTCCTGCACTTTGCAACCTTACTCACATTTACTACATTGCACGTAGCACCTGACGAGCCTCATTCATTAGGAGCTGCTTGGCACGTGGGGCTGATGCATGATATTCTAGTAGAAAATGGGCTCAGGACACTTGAATAGAATGCAACTTCTGGAAACTTCAGCTCTCAAACTGAGCACTGCTTTGCATGGAGCTGCTTTCCTTGAGATCTCAAGGCTCCCACGTAAGGGCCAGCAGCTTTGTTCCAGGCCGTGTACACTGCAACATGGGGTGCAGCTTTGATTAGAAAGAAAATGAACGTGTATTTTTGGGGCTGGTTTTTAACTCTTCCACTGGCACAGGTTGTCCAGAGAGGTGGAGACACCCAACTTCAGGCTGGATGGGCTCTGAGCACCTGATGGAGCTGTGGGTGTCCTTGTGCATTGCAGGGAGTTGGGCCTTCACAGGTCCCTTCCGACTCAAACGATTCAATGATTCCATGATTCAAACACCACCTCTATGGGTTTAAGTCTGCGGTGGCTTAGGCTGAGTGTGGGGATGCTACCAGAGAAATGCTGGTGGTGAGCAAGCGGGTGGCCCCAAGCAGCACTGTCAGGGTGTGTTTCTAGCTGGCTCTGGCTCGTTTCCCATTTCCTGATACATTTCTTGGACTCCTCCTTGTCTCACGTTGCAAAGTTCTTCCCAACACTTGGCCCTGCTAAGGCACAGTGCTGTCTCCTCTGCAGTCAGCTATCAATTTCTTTTCTCTCTCTTTACCTTTCTGCAGGATTTTTGTGCCTGACACTGGTCAATAGGTTTTATTGATGGGGACGAGATGAACAGACTGCGTTTCAGTAGTTTAGGAATAATTGCTGAAAACACAGGCGAGTATTTCTCATTTTGTACAAAGGTGCTCTACATGTACCATGCCACGTACAATGCTGGTAATGAGATGTTGCAGAACTTTTGGGGAATGAGAAGAAATTGTGTGGGTGTTAGAAAGGAGCCCCATTGCTTTGCAGGATGGTAAAACTCCAAGTGAAGTGGCGTGTCTGGGTATGGGGATGTGTGGGAAGATGCTTGGGGATGCTGCTTAACCCATCTCTGTTAACATATCCCATCTCTTCCTCATTATGCCGTTTATTTGCAGTAATCAACATGCTAAAGACTAAAGGATATTAAAAAGGCTTTAACAGTCAATTAGTAAGATTACTGGCCAAGAGGATTTCTCCCCTAACGAGAGAAGTCTGTCATGCCATAACTTCTATTTCGTGTTCTTAGTAGGGTTTCTGGATGTGGGTGCTTTAGGACCGAGGAGACCTGGTTTGGGTGATGCTTTAGGACTGAGGAGACCTGGTTTGGGTGATGCTTTAGGTAGCCGAGCCCAAGGGTAAGGATTGTGCATGTAAAAAGGGTGACTGTGCCTGGAAATGGAGCTGGGGATCTGGTTCTGCAGTCCTGTGCAGGTAAAGTCAGTAAGGCTGTGCCCACAAGTCCTGTGCTGGGGGGAAAGGGGGGAGGGTCTCTGTTTTAGTAAAACCAGGCATCTGCAGAACAAAAGAAAAGCAGCATGAGAAGTGTCCGACCAGGTGCCTTGTGTGTGTGGTTTGTGTATTTTTTTATTTGAATTGCAGTTGCTGGTCTTACCACTATTTTCATTCTGAATTTGGAGAGCTGTTTGCATTACCCCGAACACTGACTACTGAAGCATCTTCGTTTTGTGTGGGCAGACGTGGAGATCTGTTTTCCATCTTTCAGAAGATTCCAGCCTGTGAGGTTGCTTTTTTCATTCGCTTCTCCCTTGTTTACCAGGGTATTTGCAAACTGCTACACAAACAGTGCGTGTTTTGCCCTAGGAAACAGCAGCAGTCCAGTCACCATTCCAGAAATTCCTCTCGGTTCATTTTTCTCTGTAACAGAGCTTGCAGAGCTGCTGTATGTTGTAAATGCGAATCTGAAAAGGTCAATCCCCAATGTACTGGAGATGGGGATACGGGATGACAACAGCGCAGTGGCACGGATGAATTTTAAACTGTAGGTTGAGAACAATATGTTCAGAGAAAGCTCTTCATGTACATGCCTTGGGTACTGGGGGTAAAGCAGCATTGACTTCTCCAGCATTACTTCTCCAGCATTACTCAGGGGTTTCTGAACTGAGGGCAAATTGAAAGGCCAGATCCACAGCTGGGGAGGGGGAGGAACTATAGGAGCTGGGACTCTTTGCTTCTGTTTGCTTTGCTGATGGGATCCCACTAGCAAGATCAGCGGCACATTGAAAGGTGCTCCTGTTGGCCTACACTGTGTCAGACATGTGGCTTTGAGCATTGGTGCACAGCTTGCAGCTGGGGCTTGGTTCTTGTTCTTTAACTATTATAAGGTGGGATCATGTTCAGAATAACCACATACACTGCTTTGAGAAACCAAGGAGGTGAGCGCTGTGCTGGCAGCAGATGCCTCAGATGCTGTGCCCAGCAGCAGCTCCTGTCCTCCAGCAAGAACAGGGACAGCCCAGCCTCTCCAGCAGCAGAGCAGCAGCCACATGGGGTACTGATATGCTATACCTATAGACCTTAAATAACAAGCTTTCCTCCATCCCCGAGCAGCCCTGAATCTGTTTTGTGCCTTTCTGAAATGTGAAATCACCCTTGGGCCGTTCTGCTGCCTGTGAGGCTGTGGAACAGCTCCTGGTGGCACTGCCTGCTCCACGTGCTGCCTGCTCCATGGCATCACAGCAGAGGGAACAGCCCAGCAGCTCCAGGAGCAGAGCATTGCGTGGCCGTGCTCACCTTGTTCTGCAGTGCTGTCAGCAGTTCATGTGGGTTTCCCCACGCCCCCATTTGCTGAAGCCTTGATTTTCAGATACTTTCTGATTACTAAGAATGATGAAACTTCTTGGCATGGTTGTTTTGACAAGCAGCCTTATTGCATTGCTTGCAACTCTCAGTCTTTGCTTTATTTAGCTGTGGCTTTGAATTTCCTGCTTGCGGTGGGGCCTGTGTTTGTTAATTCCCCTTAGCTCCAATAGTGGGCCTGCCTTTCCTCTAGCAGCTCTCAGGTTCCGTGCAAGCCACCTGCTGGGCTCTGCTTGGCCAACTTGTGCAGCCCAGAGCCTGGTACTGTCAGTGCCATCAGTCAGCGTTGGGTTCTGCTGAAGTGTGGAGTGAGATTTTAAAGTAAAACATCAGTAATGTGCCGTGATCATAGGGGAAATTCTGTTTTGAAACTTAACGTTCATTTCATTTTTGGAATTAGCTTCTTACTGTTGTCTTTCATTTTTCATTTACCTTTAAGGCAGCATCCTGGAGGGAATGGCAAGGAGGCTGGAAAGGCCTCCTAACAAGTCTTTGCCTGGCACGCAGGCTGTTGGGTCGCTGTATCTGCTCTTCTGGACGTTCAGTGCGTTCTTTTGCGTGATGTTTGGGTTGGTTCCAGTAGGTTTTGCTCTGTTTCTCTCGCAATTTCTCTGCTTCTGAAGGTGTGAGTCCTGGCAGTAGTGTCTTCAGTTGAGAAGGAGGTCAGATACCCACGCTCGCAGCACATATTCCATTTCTGTAACATCTGTAGACCTGTATGGGTCCAGACCTGGCACAGGCTGCCCAGAGAAGCTGTGAGTGCACCCAGTCCCTGGAGGAGGCAGAGCCAGGGTAGATGGGAGCCTGATCTGGTGGGTGGCAACCAGCCTATGGTAGAGGGGTTGGAACTGGATGGTTGGTAGAGTCTTTTCCGACCTAAGCATTCTGTGATCTAATTTTTAACGAAAACATTTTTTTTCTTTTGTAATACACAAGAAACATTTCATCATGCAGCCATCTGGGTCTGCGTTCAAAGAAATCCCCGTGGATTTTGGGCTTCACCTTGACGTTAACAATCTCCTGAGTTTTCTTACTGTGTCGTTACCACGGTCTCTGGACAGACCTTGAGCACTCTCCTCATGCAGGTGCTGGTGGTATTTACACAGATGCAATCTATGGGGTTGTTTGCTGCTCTTGATTTTCAGACCTCTGTGTGATTTCATATTGCAAGTAAAAGCTCGTGGGCTCAAAAGGAAGGACCAAGTAATACTTGTTAATATGCTCTTATGTTTATTTTGTCCTCTTTATCACGTAGCACAGAATATAGGTGCTGTGAATTTCTCTTGGCACATTTTGCTGTTAAAGTTAGCACTCTTTTCCCTTATTTTGAAGCCATTCAGCATCATCGAGCAGGTGAGCCTAATGTCAGGTGTGCTGTTGGGCTGGAAATGGAGCCCGTGCTGGTTGGGTAGGGAATGGAGACTTAGTTTTCATCAAGCTGCACGGCACCGCTGCACATCCTGCAGTCTGTGTCCAATGGTTTTCCCGTGTGGAGGAGCCCATCCTGCAGCTCTCAGTAGTCCCTTTGAATAGGGAATGACACTGAGCTGTATGTTGAGCAGAGCGTGGCTACACTCTGTAGCCTGAGGTGTTGGCTCAGTCGAGTCCATATAGGAAGGAATAATCCTGAGCTTCCACGAAGCCGTTCTAGAGGTCAGTACACGATGCCAGTGTGGGTGGATCCTCCAGTTGCTCATCGCTGTAGTCAGTTGAAGGTGATGTTCCTTACCTTCATGATCCCCTGTGACTGCACACCTCCAGCTGACTACAGTGATGAGCAACTGGAGCATTGCCGTTGTGGTAGGCTGGAGGAGGAAGGATCACCTTTGCAGCCCTGCTACCAAGAGCCTGAGTTCATTCTGAACTTATACAGAGCTTGGTGCTTTGGGTTGACACCACGGTAATGCTGAGTACTGCTTCCACATGTGGAGTCCTCAGGACGGGAGAGATGTGGAGCTGTTAGAGGGCATCCAGAAAAGAACCACAAAAAATACTTCCAGGGTTGGAACACCTCTCCTACAAGGACAGGCTGCCTCTTGTCGCAGCAGGGTCTGTTGTGACAGGACGAGAGGAAATGATTTCAAACTAAAAGAGGAGAGATTTAGATTGGATATAAAGTTTTTCACAGCGCAAGCTATGAGGCGCTGGAGCAGGTTGCACAGAGAAGTGTTGGATGCCCCTCCTTGGAGATATTCGAGTCCAGATTGTATGGGACTCCAAGCAACCTGATCAAGATAGGTGTCCCTGTTCACTGCAGGGGAGTTGGACCAGGTGGCCTTTAAAGGTCCCTTCCAACTGAAACTATTCTATTCTACTTGGCTTGAAAACTGGGCTTGCTCCTGAACAGACCCAGGGTTTGAAGTTTCTGCTTCAAAACTTGCTTTTCTCAGGTTACTCTATTTAGTTCGGTGCAGATGCCCACTGTTTACCCAAACGCTCACCTGTGTCCCAGCATCCTGCTGATGTGAATTTACTGCAACATCCCATCTCAGTGGAGTGAGAGGAGCGGTGTTTCTTGTGAAGAACTTGGAGAGCAGAAAGGGTCATGGCAGCAGAAGAGCCTGAACTTGGCAGTAAGTCAGAGCTGGTGGCATGCAGGATTAAGCTGTTGGTACCATTATGGGCGGAGGTCAGAGCTGCTAAAAATGCAATGTAAAAACATGAAGCAGCATGCTGCTATTTGCATCCTACTGAAACTCTCTATGCTGAGATCTTGTGCCATTTCAGCTGGCTTTGGGGTCTGTTATGAGGCTGGGGGAGCACATGTGCTGGTGATTAATGCAGTAAAAGAAAGCATAAGATACTCTGGGAGGGGCTCTTCCACATACTCCATTGCTGAGACAGTACTAAAATTCATGCAATCTAAAAGGTGCATTAATGGTTCTGATGGGATTTCTGCCTTTCTGGCAATAAATGAAAGGCTTGTCCTTGCTGTCAGCATTACGGTGACAGCATCCATCGAGTGTCCTTTGCAGTCCTCCTCTCATGTGAGTACAGACACGTTGTTACACATCTAATTGGTTTTCTCTATCTCCATCCAGTCCTCTGCACAAAGCACGGGTCTTCCTGGCTCTAAGATGGTCATTTCCACAAAAGCAGCCTCGTTTGAGTATTTTAAAGTGAGAGTTTGCTGTTGAGTGGCTCTGATTGCTGCATCCTTACCTTCTGTTAAAAATCAGCTCTCTTCCTTGGCGTTTTCCTTGGGTTGGTTTGTTTATTTTTAGAGCAGATTTGGAGTATAGCATGAAAAATGGCCAGCGGCTCCTTCACTGCAGTGCTTGTATGTCAGAGCAGGGCTCCGGGCTGGATTCGGGATATCTCTCAGTCACTAACATCCAAAATCCTAATCCTGGAGCGGTACGCAATGGCAGCTGGAAGTGTGTCATTTAGTTCTGTTCTTAGCAATTAAAAACCCAGTGATTAGTGGTTGCTCCTTCCACCTGGGCTGTTACTTTACATGCTCACCGTGCCGCAAGTCTTTGTGCTGTAGCACGTCTGGTAGGTGCTGCTTTGGTCCTCCACAGGAGTGAGCAGAAGGAATTATCTCAACTTTATACACCAGTTTCTTAATTTTTTATGATACCTCTTGGAATTATGAATGGAGCAAGCGAACAAAACTCGTCTCTTGTCTTGTCTTTTAAGAGGAGGGATTGCATTTTAAAATGCTAACATTTTTCCTGCATACATCTTCAACCTGCCTACGGTTCAGGCTGCTGATAAGCATGCTTGGCTCGGCTCTGGTCCTTAAAACGTTTGACAGAAAGGATTGCTTGCTGGTGAGGGCTGTTCCTGAGTTCTGCCAGCTGGATGTGTTGTGAAAACAGCAGAAGCTGGGTCAAACAAATGGTGCTGCTCTCTGTAATGCAGCCCGGGGGCTGTGCAACCTCTCGGGGTCCCTCAAGCTTCTGCAATAGCTGCTCCCCACGCAGGAGATGCGTCCAGTCCAGCTACCCTGGGCTTACTGCTTGTGCCTCTGCACCTTTGGCTGGAAGCTTTCTCAGACCCCTGTGGGAGGCTTTTACCTGGGCTGGGGGATGTCTTCACAGGTGTTTTTGCTCCTGCTTTTTCACCAAGACTTGGTGGAGCACTGAGAGCTTGCAGCTTTGATTGCTGGGCACGCTGACAGCTGCCTGGGACCCTGCAGCTCCATCAAACCCAAGTCCTCTGTTTGCTGACAGATCTGTTTCCATGTCTTTGTACTTATTTTCCTCAGTGAGGAATTCTCCTTTTTTTCCTCTGCTCTTTCCAGTTCTGCCATGCACCCAAGCAGCTGCAGCTTGTGAGGCTGGGGAGCATCTGGTTATCAGCTAGCGAGATCCCATTGCCAGTGTCCAGGGACCATCAGTTTCCTTTGCCTCCTTTCTCCCTGCCCTCTGCTCCATCCAGGAATTTTCCCCAGCTTTGTCTGCTTGTTGAAAGCGCTGGTGTCATGGGTTGCTGAGGAATTATTACTGCTTCCCTTCACTGCTGGAAATGCTCAGAGCCTTTGGACACAGATTGCCATGGAAATAGTATCGCGGACAAGTCCTGTGTGGTGTGGGCTGGAAGAAGGAAAAAACCCGTGCTGCTTTGTGCAAGTAGAATGCCATCCATTCCCTCTTTAAAGAGACAAGCTTTTTTCCCCACTAGCAGCTCATTAGCTTGAAGACTGTGAATGCAATACAACTTGTTAGTTTACTTCTTCAGGTGAGCAAATTTATGCTGGCCAAGGCAGGAATAGAAGAAAGAGTTAAGAGGGTGAGCTGAGCTTTGCAGTACATCTCACTCTTCTTCTGCAGCTTGTTTTGGGAGGCTTCAAAGCTGCAGTTGCAAACAATTCTGCCATGGTTTATGAGTTTTGCCAGCACTCAGTGTTTAATGCAGGTGTCAGAGCAGTCAGTTTGGTGCAGGCTTTCTTTCAGGGCCGGGATGGGAGCGTGTGAATCGGAGCTGGAATCCCATTGGAACCTGTGGAAGACCCAGGCTGTCCTTCAGCTGGGTTTCTTTCTTCCTGCTGGTTTATTCACCTGGAGAGAAGGGAAATTGAAGCCGGTTGTTCAGCCTTCTCTCCCGCCTTTGTAATGTGCTTCCTAGGTTTCCTTCTGCTGAGAATTGGTGATAATTTCATGGGTTTTTTTTTCTTTCTTCTCTCTCTTCACTTTTGTGTCGCCGATCATTTTTTAAAACCTGCTTAAATACTAGTTGTGATAGGGGAGGCATTGTGTCTGTGAGTTCGTAGCTATCAAACGTGAATTGTTGTGCTCTGAATAGTCGGTGATTGTGAGATGGCTGGGAGCCAGCAGCACCTCTCCTGCTGCACGGGTTCTGCTTTTCTGCTGTGCTGGAGCTCGTGGCATCTGTCTCAGCACATGAAGCACCTTCCACTGGCAGTGGGGATCTCCTGTAGGAATATTGGCTTCATCTTCCTGTATCTAGCTAGGATGGAAAGTTTTGTTCCCTTTCGGTAACGAATCTGCATTAAAACTTAAGAAGAAGTCACCATACAGTTAACAGGGAACGCTTTGCAGAACGGCCCGTGAAAGAAACGCTTGGCTGAACTTCTGTTCCATATTTAAGCTCAGTACTTGGACTATGCTAATTTCTTGAGGACAGTCACCTCTTCAGATGGCAGCCCCCTGCAGATGGCGGCAGATTGCACCCTCCTCCCCTCCTGCCAGCAGTGCGTGCTCACTGGCAGGGTAAAAGCAGGAGGGATGGAGCTATCCGTAAGGGCTGATGAATCTCTTGCCTGCATAATCAAAGTGCTTCATGCCAGGGAAAATATCTAGGCATATATTTATAGTAACAAACAGTGTAGTCTCAGCTCCTTCATTGCAAGCAGGGGTACTGCTGTTCCACCCAGTCTGTGCAAGTCAAATCTACTTTTAGATACTTTGAAATGGTAGTCTTTTCTTTTTTCTTCTTCATTCTTCTGGGGTTTAGAAATATCTGAATTGCAGATTTTAGAAATCTGAACGTTAATTGGCACTAAGTTGTTACGTACGGATTGTCTGAAGCCAGTAGGTACCAGCGTTGGTGTATTCAGGAACAGGTATCTTGGGGCAGTTTTCCTGCTGTCTGCAGCTGGCAGTAGCTGCCCTCCCATCAGGTAGGGCTGGGATAACGGGGAGATGCTGTGCCAAGGTACCAGGTTGGCTCTGCACACAGCACCGTGTCTGAGCCATCAGTGTCAGGCCCTAGCGGGATCTGGCAGCCTCCACCTTGAGGACGTGGGCACGGCTACATCCCGGTTTCATTCCCCATGGAAGCCCCGAGCTCCTGTCCTTCTGGAGCTCTAGGACAGCACAGGCAGGTGGGAGCATTGGATGGATGGCTGCAGAAGAGAGCCTATGGGAGATGGTTGGGTAAGATAAACCAAAAATAGAGCTGAATCTGATGCCGTGCTTTCCTGGTATCGCGTGCTGGGCTACAGCTGTGTGTATGAAATGTAATAGCAATCTCTTCTGCCTGTAACTGAAGAGCAGAACCGGCGGGTGTTTGGGCTGACCACGTGCAGAAGGTGCTGAGTGTCGCAGGGAAGCTGAGCCGCTCACATTGGGATCCAGAAGGGTGTTTGTGAAGAAACAAATGCTGTAAGTGGCGCTTAGTGCGACTTAGGGGTCGTGCTTGGTGTCAAACAGGAGCAGGTAAGCTTTCCGTGCTTGGTTTCCCATCTTGCCTGGCTGCCTGTAAGACTGAGTGATCGCTCAGCCTGCCGGTGTGCATGCAATCAGTAGTCGGGGTGTAGGATGCTGCTTTGCTTCTCGTGCGGGTGCATGCTCCAGCTTGTCCAGAATGGGTTGATTCCTGCTCATCAGTTGGTTTGGAAAATGGATACAGAAGAATGGAATGAAAAACGAGATGAAATACGAATATCTGACAGCAAGGGACTGAAGTAAACAGTGGCATTAAGAGGTGGGTCACAGAACTTCTATCATCTGGTGCTTGACAAGTAGTGTGTGGACACATCTGCAGTGGTCTGTAGACACCTCGAGGACCTCAGCGTTGCTTCACATCTTTGCTGTTTGGCTTCTAGGAAAATTTCATGGCAATCAATGCAAGGTTGCTTTTCGTGCTAGCTATTTGAGTGCTGTTTCTACCTTAAGATTAACTGTAGGGAAGTCTGCTGGGTTTCTGCTTGCTGGGTTCTGCATGGGAAAGCAGTGGAAACAAGGCTCCATGCAAGACTTGCTGACAGTGTTTTTGTGCTGTGGCACGTGCTGGCAGTGGAAGGTGGCTAACCTTGAGCATTAGAGCTAATAAAAATAAGAATAAAACAAATCCAACCCTACCTAAACAGGACTGGATTGGCTTTCATTTCTGTGGGTAGCTTCTTCATTATGCTCGCAGGCCATGCATATTTAGAGCCCAACTCTAAAATACTTTAATTGTCTCCTCTGCTCTAATCCCTTGTTCTTCCTGTAGGTATCTGCAGCATTTTATTTTTACCATCCACCCTTAAAGTATGAGTAAACAGTGCTTAAATACTATGTTTATTTTTGTTCAATTCTATATGCTGTTGCGATGCAGTGGGTTTTTATAGTAGTTGCAGTCAATTCCAATTGAAACCATAATTGGTATTTCTACTTGATAGCTGCTGTAAATCTCAAAGAAAGGAAGAGAAGGATGCTCTCATTTTGTTAGGCTGCTTCTCTTTCGGATGCACAGTGCATCTTCCAGCTCTCTGGGCTAATTAAAATGCCATTACAGTACATGTGGTGCTACAATACAGTCTAGGGAGACGTCCAAAAATAGATTCTTGAGTGCAGACAAATTAGAGAGGAAATATGCGCTGAGCATTTTCTCATAGGTTTAAAGAGAAATAATCCATTTGCTGCCTTAATTGCTTTCTTGTAAATGTTGAAGATTTTTTTTTTCTCTGTAAATTCCGAATGAGTAGACAAATAAATAATACATCCATGATAATTACTGTTCTCATTACTAATATTTTAACTTGTTGTTATACACCACAGCTGTTAATATGCAAGTCAGGATGTTTTAGCGGGCTGTGCCTAATGGTCGGGGGCAGACTTTTATTCCGAAGCCACTCTGTGTTTGTCACCTGGTATCCCAAGGCTGTGAGGTTAGCACTTACCTGTTTTTAGCACTGCAGTGATGCCTCTGAGCAGAACCCCACCCCCAGGAGGCATTGCAGATGAATGCTGCTCGCAGGTTGTGTGCAGCGCTGTGGTTGGGAGAGCAAGCGCTGTGCAAAGGGTCAGCTCTGCCGAGTGTGACAGTTGGTGCTGAGGAGGCTGTGTGCAGGCTGTGAAAGTGGAATTCTGATTTGATTATTATTATTATTATTATTTTTTTTTAAGCTTGCTTTAGGGCTGAATTAAAACTCAGTCTCCCAGGCAAGGGTCTGCATTAGTGGCTGGACTGCATTAGGTGAACTGGCAGGCACCGAGTTGGAGCTGTATCCCTCTCAAATGCAACTCTGTGCTCAGCCTGCTCCGTGCTGGGACTGAACACGTGCAAAGAGGAGAAGCGCGGCCAGGAGCGCGGCCTGGGGCTGGCTGTAAGCCCTCTGCAGTTGCAAGGTGGTGTGCAGATGGAGGGGGATCTGCCACCACCCTGCTTGTCTTCTTACAGGTTGTGGATGTGGTGCTGGTCTTATCAAAGTGAGCTCTTATCAAAGAATCATAAAACAGTTGGGTTGGAAGAGGCCTTAGAGCTCACCCAATCTCAGCTCCTGCTGTTGTCCCCACAGACCAGGCTGCCCAGGGCCCCATTCAGCCTGGCCTTGAGCACCTCCAGGGATGGGGCACCCACAGCTCTGGGCAGCAGTGCCAGCGCCTCACTGCCCCCTGAGTGAAGAATTTCTTCCTACCATCTAACATAAACCTGCGGTTTTTGGTTTAAAATGGTGCCCCTTGTCCTATTGCTGTCATGTACAAAGTCGGTCTCCATCTTCAGTAAGGCTGGTCATCTGCCTTCGAGCATTTCTGTGTGTTGCTGTGTTAAGCGTGTGTTGGTCGTACCTTAAAGCAGGATCCTTGTGGGCTTGGGGAGAAGGGGAATGGGTCTCTTCTTCTCCTTTGTGAGACAGGCTCACAACTGCTTTTGCTAGAAAGCAGTAAAGAGAGCAAGGTAGTTATTTGCTCGATGACAAATATAAACTCAGGAGTCATTGATCCAGAAACATCCCTTCTCTCTGTAGAGACCGTAGCAGAAGCTGAATTTTAAATGTGGATGCACGCTCTTGAAAGGATGTGGTTGGGATGTTCTCTTAGATGCCAACTTTTCTCAAGTGTTTTCTCAGAGGTTTCTCCTTGATTGCCTGCAATTCATCTTCTAAAACCAAGGGCAGCTCTTTTGCCGAGCAGGCTGTCACGTCTCTGAGTAATTACCTCCCGTGTCTTGCATATGTGCCTGCTAATGCATCCTGGAATGAACCTGTGTCTTCTGCATCGCTGCCAAGCGGTGGATTCTCAGTTTGCAAAGTGCTTCTTTTTTGTTGTGTTGTTGCTCGGCCGGGCATTGCTCATCCTCTAATTGTGCGTTTAACCATTATTGTTATTTAGGGGGGAGGGATCTTCCCATTTCTGATTGAACCTTGCACCCGTTTGCCAACTTGTCGTTGAATTCTTCTTGCCGTGCTCCCAAGTGTGACCTCTGTGGTGTGATGTCAGGTCTGAGATCTAAATACAACTTTAATGCATTATCATTAAATAGTGAACTACCACACCATGCTGGGTATAATCCATCTAAAAGCAGATGATGACTGAATGGACCTTTTAAGTAGATTTGTGCTTGCTTTAGGGTGATTCATGCAGACCTGACTTTCTTAATAACGTGCCCATTGAAACCTTTCAAAGTTTTTTTTATAAATCTTGGGTAAAATCCCCCAAAATAATAAGTAACATCTTTTAAAAACCACCACTTTACTGGGCTGACACACTGACAACACTGAGTAATTGCCTTCAGCTCCATCCATTGGCGGCACTAATCTCTGTGCTGCCACGTCCTTTCTTTCTGGAAGACAGAAATAACTCCTATTTACTGTAATTGTTTCCCACCTTCCCTCAGAAACTGCCTTTGTGTCTCTTTAGGACTTTCCCTGTTCTCTGGGAGGTCTTTAAAGACAACTGTTGGTTGTTCATCACTTAGCGTGGGGAGTTCAAGTAGAGCAGGCTGATTTGCATCAGGCCTAAAGATCTGAATACATGAAAAGCTATTTAAATAACCTTTTCCAGTTCTGCCCCGCATTTTTTAACTCATCAGAGTTAATTATAGGAAGGCTGCATACAGTTTTCTGGTGGAAGTGAACTGAGTGCTCCAGCCTTCTGTTTCGTTCATCATCTGCCCTTTTTTTAGTGGGAAGAAGGAATAAAGCTGCGCTTCCTTGTCTAATCTGGTTTCACCTTGGATGTTGTTCTAGTTCATTTGGCTTCTTCATCTTTTCTGGAGGCTTTTATCCATGCAGGTTTCTCCCTGTTGTTCTGTGTGTACTGTAGCCATCTTGTCTTTGTTTTGCTCTTTTCAATGAGGTTAAATCCTGCAAGCCCAGCTACTTCAGAAAGTGACCTGGATATATTTTAAAGTAACTCTGTGGAACGCTTCAGGACGGACTGTGATAGAAATGAAATGTTCAAGTCCCCGTCAATGAGTAATAGCTTCATCTCATTAATTAGTGAGTAGAATTACCCCTTTGAAAATGAAGCTGCGCTAAATCTCATCTAACCTGAGCCATCAGTGAGACGTGTGCCTCCTCGCAGACCTGCTGGATGCTGCAGCACATCTCCTTGTCGCCTGGCTTTGGGCTGGACGGTCTGCAGCATCGCTTCTGGCATCTCCTGCGTGCAGCCAGCCTGGGTCTGTGTGCAGGGTGCAGGGCTCCCACATGGCTGGGACAACTCGCTCTGCCTGGGGGTGCTGCCTGTTAGTGGAGTCATCTACAGTCCATTCAAGACTGTGTTTTCTCGGCATCTCATTTTAGTATCTCAGGAAACACTCGTCTAGTAGAGAGCTGAAAGTATTTCGTAGGTAATCTGCTTTGTGCTGTTGTGTGTAGCTGCGAGATTGTGGCTGGTGGAAGTGCCGAGCAGCGATTGCACAGCTTGCCCTCTGTGCGTGTTCTTTGCTGCCCTTCTGCAGCAGTGAGACAAGCTGCTTCCCATCCCTGCCCAGGTTTTCAGCATTGCAGAAGCACCCTGTGATTCCCTCCAGGCAATAGCAAGGACAAAACTGGAGATCTGTGTGTGTGGCACAGATATTTTTAGCATCTTCTGTCTGTTGATTTTTTTTTTAGTTCTGTAATTGCCAAAGCTGTTTCTAGAAATGCAGGGTGAAGCTTCTAGAGGGTTGGAGCTGAATTCTTTGGAAAGGGGGGAGTGGGGGAAAAGCTTTTACTTTTGTGACAGAAACCGATGGTATTCATTTTGGCATTTGCAGACCAAGGCCAGTCTTTATCTTATTGCTTCCTCATACGTATTGGTATAAAACATCATGCATTTCTTGTTATGCAGAAGTCAGTTATGTAGCAGCTGATTTAGGAGAGAGGCTTCGGTAACGGTTGTAAGAAGAAAGCAGCATAGCAGTAACAGCAGATCGGATGCTTCACTAAATGCAGCGCTGTTCTGACTTTCTGAACAAACCCATTCTCTTGAAATGGATCCTTTGCTTCTTGTAGGATCCCTGGGTGGCTGTAGGAAGCTGAGCTGGTAGTGCATTATTTCTTGTGTCAGGGTGGCCAGGTGCATGCTCTGGCTGTGAGCTAGCTCACCCCTCAATGAGTGTGCATGTTCAAACCCTGCTTGGACCTCTTTTATCGTTACCGGTAGAAGAGGTGCTTGGTGCAAATGTTCCCTTCTTACAAGTGGAGCCTTCCTTTGTCAGTGAGTGCAGGGAGTACAGAACCTCTGTCTTGCCTGATTCAATTATTTAGACTGCAGTGCTTTAAAAAACATCCGTGTTTTTCTGTGATTATCATTCATGTTGCAGCAGAGACTGTTGGTTTGGGTTCTTCATTTGATTGAAAATGTAGATACTTCGATTCTTAGAATTAAAAGCAGACACAGCTCCTAAATCCCCACTTGCCAACACACGTGTTGGTGATGCTCTGGTGACACTCAGCACACACAGCAGTGTGGGAGCGAGTCCACAGACCGAAATAAAGACTCAAGTGTCATTTGAGTCTGCTCTGTGCACGTCCCACTGCTTGTGGACACAAAGCTGTCCGCCCCAGCTGTGCTGTTGGTCTCATGGTAACAATCCAAAAGCAAATAGCGTGTGATGGGAACAACCTGTTTTATCTGCAGGACAGTAATTACTTGCTTGGGAAGGAAAGCTCAGCGTGGCTGTAGTTTGGTTCATTTACTTGTTGCCTGGGGCAGCACTGATGCTTGGGCGTTGGCAGTGGAGGCAAAGCCGTGTAAGTGATGGAGAAGACCCAACCACTCTTTCTGTCCAGGAGCCCAAAACGGTGCAAACAGGGAGAAGAAAACAAAGTGTGATTTGTGTTGTTTTCTTTTTTAACATTCCACCAGCAGCGTAACGTTCTATAGCAGTGAACTTGGCTTTGACTGAGAGATGGGGTGGCTTCTTTGATGTCTCCAGACGGGGTTTGGCTTGATGGTATCTGTGCTGCAGCACGGTAACATGGTAGAGGAGATCAAGTGAGACACAACTGCCAAAGGTGTGGGTATTTACAGTGGAACAAACCAATCTGAGATGGAGTATTCATAACCGAAGTACTGGAAACGTACTGTAGTGAAGCATCACTTACTTGAATTTAGCATTTTTATGCTTCAGCTCCTATTGGGGGGGCAGAGTGGAGGGGAGTGGATGACTAGAAAATCTGGTCTGGCAGTCTACAGCAGCAGGGATCATGTTTTTCTGTTTTAGCTCTACTTGAATGCGAGATGTAATCTTTGAAATATTTTAAACAGAGAACTGCTTCAGCACGATGGATTTCTGCATATCATTTACAAAGTATGTTTTTAATGCCTTTCTGAAATCCAAACTTATGCAAAATGGGACTTGTTATGTATGTCTGCGCATTTTAATCTCCGGCAGTGATTTGCCAGTTTTCCTTAGCATCTCCCTGGCATTTTATAACCATTCCTCAACTTCGCTTCACCAGGGATGTGTTTCTGTCTGAACTCTGCTCCGTTCTCCTGAAGAAGGAAGGAATAGCTGGTTAGCAATTGTATGGTGAGGTCTATCAGCCGCCGTGCCTGTTCTTGTGAGCTGGGAGCAGTACCAGTTGGATTTAAAGACCAGGAAAACCTGAGCGTGGTTTGGGAGTCTTTTATTTTCTGCTGTAGAGCAAGCAGTTGTTAGGCAGCTGCTGTGCTGTTAACGTTCTTGTTTCTATTGATTTGTGTTACTTGTGTGTTTCTGATTCTCACTGCTGATTGGTTAGTGATTTATTATTATTATTATTTTTCTGCTTGGAATGTCTAAAATAGCTCAGCTAACCAAAGAGTTGTTGTGATGTTTTTTCTCTTTCCAGATGGGCTTTCTGGCAGAGACCAGCCAGTAGAGCTGTTGAATCCACCTAGAGTGAACCACATGCCCAGCTCTGGTAAGAAGAAACTTTTATTAAACGTTGCTCCTATTCTGGGAATGCAGTAAAATGTTATGCAGATCTGTCTTACAAGTGGATGAGCAGAATGCAAATGCAGTACGCTGGAACAAAGTGTGTCAGAACTTGCACACATCTACTTTCCCAGGCTGAGCAAGTGGGGTTTGGGAGTGGAGGGGGAGAACAGAGCACAGCAGTTGTGGAGGCTTAAATAACTCAGCCCCAACCCTCGGCAGGGAGCTAAGGGGAGGCTGGCCTGACAGAGGGAGCTTCTCATTGTGCTTAGAAAGGAGGGAGCAGCAGTGCAGTGCAGCACCCTATGAGAGTTTTCACAGCTTAAAAGGAGAGCTGCAAACCAAAGTAGGTTTTCTGAGTTTCTATTTGGGGGAAAAACCTCCTTGTTGTTGAAATGAGTAAAAAGTCGGAGCCAAACTCAGGCTGATCAAAGCATATCATGCTGATCTCCTGGCTGTTTGCTTTTCTTCCCTGTCCTAATGATCCTGCTGCACTGTCTCCTGTGTCTTGTCCTTCTGGTATGAAGCAAGCAAAGCAGCCAGTGCTGCTCTTGGAGGTTGGCTGCTTCTTTCAGGGCAGAGGAGAGAAATCTTACGGCTTGCAGTTAGAGCACTTCAAAAAACAAAAGCAACTGTTTGCATCCAAAATACATGAAATGCTATGAAAAGCAATCTCTTGCTTTCTTTTGTACTTCTGCCTTCTCTTTTCCAAAAGTGTTTTGTTTCCAGGCTCATACTGATAAAAATGTTTATACTAGGGATGATTTGATATATGAAGCATCATCTACTTTCCAGGTAGGAGCTCAAATTTTCCCAAACCCCAGCTTTCTCTTCTTGATTGCCTTCCAAAATCCCTTTAGGTCCTTTTATATTAAGGAAGAGATCTTGCAGAAGATGTAAGAGCTTCTGGTAATGCAAGTTGGGAAAATGTAAATGAAGTATATTCAAAACAATTTGAGTAGATCAGGAGGAGGGAAATGGGCTGCGATCTAACCTAGATTTTTGTGGACTTAAATGCATTTCTGGGAAAGGAAACCTTTAAGGAGGGTGAGCTTTTGCGCTGGGGGAAGAGAGGAGACCGTTGTTACCAGCTATGGAGGTTTGGCTTTGCATTCTGAGAAATCTCTTTTCACTGCATGTGCTCCAAAGCTCGTCTGTCAAGTAAGGCAGGTTAAATTTTCCTAACCCTGAGAGAGATTCTCATTTTAACTCTTCCTTGATAACACAGGTCAACTTAAAGATTTTCCTACTAGTTTTGTATCTGTGTGCTAGATGGAATTTTCTGAGACTGCTTAAGTGCACAAGAGGAATCACATTCCTCACTTCTGTCAGTAAATAGATCAATGGGCAGTATTATAAATGTGTGATGACTTTTAGCCTTCTACTCTATTTTGGAATTGATTTCATTGTTGCTTGTAATGTTTCACATTTTCTTTAGAGGTATTTCAGGACAAAGGGTGCTGCTGGTTAAACAGCTTGGGTAACCTGATGCTAGAGTTCGTCGTTCTCTGTGTTCACCAGATGCTAGAAGGTTGTTTAAAGGGCTATGAACTCTTCAGGATTCATAGAATTCTTACCTTTTGTACTGCATTTTGAGTATTTTCAATAGTTCAGCTCTCTGCCTACTGAAAAATAAGCAGCTAGACATCAATGGAGAGCTGTGCTCATGTGAAGTGGGCATAATGTGAGACAGGCAGCAATGACTCTGTTAGATGACTTCCAGCAGCGTTTGAGCCACAGAAACTTCTGTCTCACGCTTGAAAGCTTAGGTCATGCTGGCTGCGTGGTGGGTGAAGGGCAGGAGAGACTTCTGAGGGAAGGGAAATGAAAAAGTGACCTTACACAAGAAGCAGCATCAGCTCTGATCAGCAGTCACCTTGGTGCTTTTCACTTGGGATCCTGAACTTGGGTTTTGCTGAAGAAATCTTCTCAGCCTTGCTGCTTGTACATGAGCCAGAAATGTGCATCTTATATTTTTAATTTAATCTTAAAGCATGGAGGCAGAGCCTGGCAAAAAGCAGAAAGGTATTTTGGTGAATCTGTAATGGCAAGCAGATACCACCGACCTTTTGAGTGGCTTATCAGCTGGCTTTCAAGTGTGGTGCCTGCCTATACCTGTGTATCCTGATGAGTTTTTGAAATGAACTGATGGAATAATGGTGAGCAGACCATTGTCCTCCATGTTTTTTGTCATTGCTGTGTATAGAAAGTTTGTTGCAGATCCGTCTGAGAGAGGAAAGGGAAAGAAATGCCAAGTCTTGCTTTGGAGAAGGAAGTTGCATTTGGTTTTGTGGGGTGTTACTCCAAGTCTCAGGCATGGCTGAAATAATGGGATTGAAAAACAGCTTAAGGAAAAAGAAAATGCTCAGTCATGTCCTGGGATATTCCCCTCCAAACTTCATCCCCTTGTGGTAAAGCAACTGATTTGTAGCCCTCATGATGAATAAACCCACTGCTGTGTGGCAGAGGATGGTGAGCAACCTGTATCCCCAGTACTGCATTTACAGTTGAGATAAAATCATTGTGGTGAGTTTATAGGAAACCAAAATGTTTTCTCAGACAAACCAAGCAAAGGAGAAGTCTGATCTATGTTCACTGTTCTTCTCTGGTGTGAAAAAGTAGCCAAGGGATGTAAAATACCCAAGTCTAAAGCACGCTCTGTCCTGTCTCGTGGCAGCACCTCAAATACAGAACTGAAGTGTTTAAGGCATTTCTATGAATCTGCTTCAGGAGTGAGTGAGGTTGAGTAGAATGGAGTTCAGTCAGCAACAAAGTCGGGTTTTATGGAGGTGCTTTGTCTCCCTTTCACAAAAAGTAAGGATGAATTTGAGAAAAGATGCAATTTCCCTTTTCAAAAATGTATCGTCTGTAATTGGTGCTTCTGGATTTCAGTTGCTTGCAAAAGGAAAACAAGACAAACTCCCTACAACCCGTATCTCGCTCAGGAATATTATCAGCTGCTGTTAATGATAAACAACCCGTTCCAGCTGCTTTCTGGTTGTACAGCATCAGAATATTGCTGCACACTTGGCTTGGGGTCGGAAAGGGTATCAGTTGTTAGGTGATGGTGCTGTGTTTCCTTTCCTTAACTTCTGCTTGCCGAGTTCATAGAGGTTCAGAGCAGGGGCTGCACAGGTACAGACGCTATGGTCAGCAGGAGAGAAAGCATTCAGGTTTGTGAGCACGCAGGTGGCTGTTATCTGTTTGTGACCAGTGGCAGTGGATCACTTGCAGAAGCGTGATGGAATGCTGGTTTTAAGTGCCCTGTGATTTTAGGGTACTGTTCTTGTTTTTTTCTTAGCAGTGAGTGCACACAGCCTGGGAACAGATTAACATGAAGGAGGGAGGGATAGAATTCTCTTGTCCCCTTACCTATTCTTCCATGCTTTTAGAATGCCTTTCCATACCGCACGTCTGGGGAGCCAGTCTTAAAGACCTCAAATGTATGAGATATGTTGTAGATAATCCTCTTAAGAACATCACTTATGTACTGTTGACTCCATCCTCTAGATTTGACAAACAGATCATCCTTAAGCATACCTTCACTACTTAGAATGGGTGTTTTTTTCTTCTATAAGGCTGTGTTTGTGGCATTCTGGGTCAAGCTGTGATAGAGGCAGTAGCAATAACCATGAGCAGGGGATGTCCCAGTGGCAGTGTTGAGCAGGCTGCCCCATCTCCTGTTCACGCAGCCCTGCCCACAGGCCTTTGCTTGTCCCATATGGGCCTGGGGCTCCGCTGGGCTCGGTGCTGCCATGAGCACACAGCCCGTGCCGGGCAGCCGGAGCCTTTGCTTCTTCCCTGGTCTCATTATCCAGTCTCACTTCCACATTCATTTGAAAAAGTGCTGATGTATCTGAGAACAAATGGTCTGCAAGAGCCTCCGGACTAATATTGTTACACGATTTTACAGGCTTTTGAAATCCAAGATTAATCCCAGCCTTGACGAGGAAGGAGTGGTAGTGCATTTGGCCTAACAGAGCTGAATAGCGTGCTTTTGTTAATTTATCCCTTCAAAGGAAGAGAATGCCCTCTCGCTACACTGCATTTTCAGATATTTGCTTGCTTTCTATAGCACGTCTGCTTCAAAAGCTCCTTCAGAGCGATACCGAGCCGGTGTGGCGCGGTGGGGCTTTGAAGCAGGTCCGGGTTGCTGCTGGTCAGTCAGGATTTGGAGCTCCCGACAGGTTTGTGCTTCTGCAGACAGGAGCTCGTTGCTCCTTGTTCACACTGGGACGTGTCGGAATGGGGATGCTGTGCAATTTTATGGTGCTGCAGGAGGGGAGCTCGCGTTCTGAAAGGCCAGTGCTTTAATGTTAAAAATATCCTCGTCTGTTCTCCATGCAAGGGGGGCAAAGCGAGTTGTGGAGAAATCACTGTAATGTCAAAACAGTACGCTAGGATCGAATCACCGTTTGCTTATTAGCTTTTTGTTAGCCTATTGTTTGCTTATTTATTAGCTGCAGCTGTTTTTGTCAGACCTGGTGGGTGAATTTTTTCACCGTTAAGATGCTCTGACATACGACAGCAAAGAAACTGTGGGTTGATGTAGATTAGAGCCTTGGTAGTTGCTCTGTAAAACCGAGTTAGTACCTGTTGTAGTAAATACAAGGTTTTTTTCCTGCCCTAAGCTAGCAGTGCAAAATGCAGCCTCTGTGATGGCAGTTACTGTTCTCCAACTGGAGGCAGAGGTGAAATTCACCTTTGCAATCCACTGTTCAGCAAGGAAAGCGTTGTGTTATGCTTCAGCCAAATTCCAAATTTGGCTGTTCCAGTCAGCACCCAGGTGTGAGTGTCGAGCATGTGAAGCTCCAAGAGATTGAACCACTTTTCCTTCTGCTTTGGGTTTGCTGGAGTGGGGACCACTTGAGTGCTTTCCCACAGCGTGGTCCCTGAACTTGGGTGATGGGAAGGAGCTCAGAACTCTTAACTTCTATTTTGTTGTGCTTTTTCTTGGGAAAAAAAAACACGTTTGTCACTTCCTTTCTTAAGCACAAGGAAACGGCTATTAAACAGAGGAGGTGGGAAGAATTAATGGCTTGTTCCTGTTCTAAAAGCTGAAAGCAACACTTAAATCTTGAGTGTGTGAACACTGCAGTGTTTTTCTTTGATGAGAGGTAACTGGCAGGCAAGTCTGCTTTATCACAAGACTCAACATGCTGCTTTTCTTTATTCTTCCCTCATCTTGTTAAGCTTAAGTTTGTAGTAATTGACTATAGATTTCCCTGGATTTGCTTGGCCCTGAATGTTCACCAAGTGTTATTTTCACAATACTTCTTCTCTCACTTCTCCCCCCCCCAAGGGAAAGGCTGCTTTGTGCCTTTGCTGTCGTGTAAAAGCAGGTGAAGGAGGGAAGAGCCTTTGAATGCATGACAGAATTTATATTAAACTTTTTGACTTCTTAGCGAAGGAGGAGATGGCAAGATACAAGCAGACATTTAAAGGCTCACTTGAATTGTTAATCAGTAATCTGTTCCCATTGCCTCTGGCTCTTCTAAAAATAACAGTTCTGTGCAGTGAATGAAAAGTGATAAATATTTCATGGAAAGTTGATCACGGAATCAGGCACTTCTTGGGGGAGAGTTGTGCCTCTTTCAGATGTGATCTCTCAGTGCCTTTGCCATCGTGTTTTCCGTGTGTGCAGCATAGTCTGTGTTTTGTCTTCATCCGCAGCCCTGGAGAGGCTTGAAAATCAAGATGAAGCCTTTTGTTCTCTACTTCTTCCAGGTGACACTGTTGCCCCATGGCTCGTAACAGACATTTTGTTTCATCTGGATGGAAGACAAACCTGTGTGTTTCCCTTCCAAGGCTGATAAGGGTTCTGGAGCGGCCTGATTTACCTTGTCCTCTTCTTCCACCAGCTGCTCTTAATGCCTGCTAGGTGGCCGTGCCCATTAGCTGCTTCATTTGCAGTGTGTTTACTTTGATCCAAGTTCTTTTTTTATTGGTGTGCTCTGTACTGCAGAGCTCCCTAGAGTGCTTTATGCCAAAATTAACTAGGTATGGTTTATTGCTATGGGGGAAATAGATGTCAGGTCTGTGCCCAGCAGCCATGTGCGTTCCAGGGGTTTTAGAAATACCTCTTTTGACGTGCATTCATCAAAATCCTAGAAGCTCTTCCCCAGCATATATTGGTTTTCAGGACTGTATTTGGCTCTGTTTTGTTGTTGGGCAGTAGAGGGAATATCAGGTGAACGGCTTTTGCAGCGATGCTTAAAATCATCCAGATGCTGATCTGGAGAGTTGCTGTTAATTAATGGAACACACCTTTACTCTCCGCTGCTTTTTCCTACCCCTGCCTCAAAGCATCCACTCCAAACCCCAAAATAATTTGGATGAAGATAGAGTTTGCCAAGTAAACAAATAAAAACTGTAACCTAGTTACTTCAAAACGAAAAGTCCCAGCGACACCGCTGGGCCAAGTTAATGCGAGACTGCTGCCAGTGTGTAATGGCCTGACTTTGTGTGGATGTCTGACGTGTTCAGGCCATGAAAGAAGGGACACTGCCTTCAATAGATTGGCTCTTTTGAGAGCTAGATTGTGGTGCAAACACTCCAACCCACGAGTACTGTCCTTCTGTGTCCTTGTTCTCCAAAATCCCTTCCTCTCCAACCTCTCTAAGAGCTGCTGTGGGAATGTCCTCTTTACCTCCTTGCCATCTTCTTGCAGTCAGACCAATGGCTTTGTCACCAAGCAAATGTGCGGTCAGAATTTTCTCTGCATCACGTACAGAGGAACACGTTCATTCACACTACAGGGGTCTCATTTAAGTTTACAGCTAACGCTGAGTTGTCATTTGCCAATTAAATGGCTTGAATCGAGGTCTGCCTTCAGCCGGTGTCTCCTTTAACTTAAAACAAGTGCTTATGATTAAATATCTGCTCCTTTGGCTTGACTAATATCTTGTGACTTAAACCACTCAATTGTTACTACTTCTCCATCTGTTTTTCATTCAAGAAATTGTGTCATATTGGATGATTCATTCATATTTGATTAGAGATTTCATTATAAGCTGGTCTTCAGTTTTTATGATCTAATAAAAGGCTTCGGAATCACTGACTTGGAGCTGTAATTGTAATATCATACAGAATAAACATACTGCACATTTTTAATGATACTTTTCTATATATTTTCTCTCCTGTTGCAGTTCTTGCTAGTGGATCGTGTGAGGTGAATTCGTTTAAAAGTTTCTAACAGAATTCAGGGACTGAGCATTAACATTGTTCAGAAGAGCTCTTCCAATGCTGTTGTATCCAGGTGGCACGTCAGGGTGAAGTCAGTGAAATTTAGGTCAGACTTTGCCCTCCTTAACCCATATTTATAGTCCTGTTCATAACAGCAGTCATGCCGTAACGGTATGGTGAAGGTCTTTAAGATCCTGAGTTGTTGGGGTATCTGGCAAATGGCAGGTTTTTATTTTCAATAATAGAGTGGGTCTTGTGTGCAAATTGTTTCTCAGATGAAAGTAATGAACGCAGTATTTTTTCAATTTCTTCTAAAGCTTGATTAAGCTGCTGAAATAGAGTGTTTGAAATAATAATAACAATAAAAGTAACGGGAGGAACTGCATTTGTGCACTGTTTTTTACTGTTCCAAAACTACCTTAAGATCTTACAGACTTCTCAGTTGTACGTAATAACAGCTCATATCTGTCCTTTGAATACTTAGGGATTTGTTTTATTAGAAGAATATTAGAGCACGTTATTTTCTGCTGTAGTTTCTGTACCATTTGCTCTGTACAGGCTGCTCCTCAGCCACAACGTATTCTTCTGAAGATAGTGATGTACAAGATATGAC
Organism: Lagopus muta; assembly: GCF_023343835.1. Taxonomy (NCBI): domain Eukaryota; kingdom Metazoa; phylum Chordata; class Aves; order Galliformes; family Phasianidae; genus Lagopus; species Lagopus muta. The sequence continues at coordinate 35,629,286 of NC_064440.1, read as the reverse complement.
GCAGCATATTTAGCACGGCTCGGAGATCACTGAAGGCAGTCCCAAAAAGGTATAGCACACAAACTCCTGTATAATGTGTTAGAGGAGCAGCACAGCTGCTGGGCCTGCCTTCCTTGGGAGGGGTGGCAGAAAATGGCCGCTCCTCATCTGCGGTCGGATTCAGGAGTGGAGCCCTGGGTTCAGAGGGGTTTTTGGAAGGGCGCTGCATGGAGCCCGAGGTGTGGGGATAAGGCTTGTACACATGAAGAGGAGTTGGGAGATTTAGGCCCATTAGCTGGAGCATGGGCGGGTTGTCTGCAGATGCCAGCTGTGCAAAAGATCAGTAAAATTGCCAGCAAGCATATATCTTCATCGAGAAGGGGAATGAATGCACAGGTTGCTGCAAATACAAGCCTCATGCTTGCAACCCGCCCCCTGGAAGTAGATGGGCATAGATAGCAAGGCTCCTTGCACAGCATCTCCAGCACCTCGAGGCCTGGTCTGTAACCCCTGCATAGATTCTGGGCTTGTGTGAGCAGTGCTTTATCATGGCTTGTGTGTATCCAGGCATTCTGAGGGAATGCGATAGCTCCTCACGAGGCTTAAAATATCCAGGATTTGTTCCAGAGGTTCATTATTCTGGTATGAGAGGCTCTGCGTTTGGTGCCAGCTTGCTCGGTGACCTTTGGCAAGTGAGTTGGCTTTCCTCCCCCCAAAATAACAGACTCTGCCTGTCTTCCTAGGGATTTGCTGTAGCTGTCACCTGCTCAATACCTGCAGCAGGTAGTAGGGAATTAAAATTAATTTGGTCCTGGGTGATCGTCTGGGCATCTGACCTCAAGTCTGTCTTACCAGCTGTTGGTCTGTGTCCTCTTTGGGAAGCCAAAGCTTGACTTGGTGGTTCTCTGAACAAAATCGATTTTTCCATGTTAAGCCTACTGTTAGCATCAGGGCTCGTGTGCAGTAAATGTAAGATTAATCCTCGTTTGTTTATTTATTTATTTGTACAATCTCTTGCTCTGATACAACATAGGTTCTGTTAAATGTTAATACATTGACTAACTCATTCCACGGCTGTATTTTTATGTGCATCCACAATTAGTTCCTATTGCGCAGATAATGTATTGTGAGAGCGACTGAGTTGGAGGGAGGTGAAAAGAATTTGCAGGAAATAATCTGGGCTTCGGAACTGTTGGAAATGAAGGAAAATAGAACGGTGACAAGAACTGAGAAAACCTTGTGTGAGGATGAAAGCCATAGCAATGTCTGGAAGATGTTTAGAATATTCTCAATGTTAAATCAGCACCAGGGGAGTTTTAAATGGGGAAAAGTTGAAATGGTGGAGGCGAAAGAACACTTCAGAGAAGTGGCAGTGGTTTCCTGCGTTTCAGTGTGTTTTTCTTCTTTTAATACTGTCTGTCTGAATTCTTTGTTCTTGTACTTTCTTTGAACTTGGAACGTTTTGGTCGGGCTTCTCCTGATAGTTGCTGTCCTTAATTGAAACAGCAGTAGCCTTCCTTGCTGCCATTTAAATGGAGGATTTTGGAGACCTGAACAAAATACTGTGCTCATACCTTCTTTTGGTAACTGACTTCATAAGAGGCTAAAGCTTTGCATTTCATGACTGATTAATTGTACGTAAATGCAGTTGTTGCAGTCTGAATATTATTCTTGTGCCCTGAATCAGCCAGCAGGAACTGGCATTTACTTCTGTTGTGTTTCCCATAAGCTGTCCTATTTATAGCTTACTGCACGGGGAAGGCAGTGTAACTTGTGCTGATATAAGCCTCAGGGCCAGAGAAGTGTTATCTTACCCGTGTGGTGTCGGCAGGGCTGTGGGCATCTTCCCTTAGGCGTATGGTGCAATGGGCAGCTCCGAATCCTGCACCCACCTCGTTGCTCGTGTGTGTGTATTTATACATATAATATATTTTCTTTCAGAAATCATTTCCCACATCAAAAAACCGCTCCCCAAACAATTGCAGAGCAGGAATGTCGAAGTCCTGGTTGCTCACAAGCAGTTCCCCTCTTGCTCGTTTGGTTGGTGTAGGCCAGTAGAGCTGGTCTGCCGTAATGCCCAGGTGGATATGGAAGCCCTGAGATGTTCCTGCTGTCAGCATGGATGTGTGTGCCTGTGGAGCCCAGGGGACTCACCTGCTCTTGCAACCAATGCCTGTTCAGTACCCAAAAACTTAGTGCTAGGTGTGCAATATGAGGAGTGGATGTCCGTCGTGTTGCACTTCAGTTGGTGCTGCTCAAGACAACACATGACAGCTCAGTGTCACGAGTCCTATCTGCATATTCATGTCTCTGATCTCCTTACTGGCGATAAATATTTATAACACAGAGCTGCTTTTTATTTTGGTGTGCAGTCACAAAGATAACATTCCTTAATCCTCGTGGTCGTAAATGTTCTTATTTCCTTGTGTCGTTGCTTAAATGCACCTGAAGGTGAATGCACCAGATTTCATGTTTATGTAGATTTTATGAATTCTGTGCGCCACTGTCATCATTTTTTAAATCTATTCAGTCTGTTGTGATTTTTTTCTTAAATTCATTTTGATGTGTGTTGCTTCTGTTGTGTTCCTACTGCAATACAGAGAAGAATGGCCGAATTGTAACATGAACTCTCTGGAAGGTAGATACAGCGTTGTTAGCACTTGGATAATTATGACCACTAATTTGCAAGGCATCTTTTGCTGGTTAAAAAGAGGAGGAGAGCGAAGCAGACCCTTTCAAATGCCATGCCCATGTTGTAGGACTTGCAGGAACAGGGAACACGGAAGCATTGCAGTGCTTTAGGCTTGTGAGCAGAGATCTCCTTTTAGGAGGAGTCACTACGCAGTCATCACACGGCACAACTTTGTCTCACAAGGTCTGGTATCCAAATGAACACATTATTGCTGCTGTTAGCTGCTTGCCCATTAGGCACTCAGGCATTTACTCGAGACATTTTGGGATTCACAAGATGGCAGATGAGCTCACAAGAAGCCCGAGGGTCTTACTCTTCCATTTCTGGAATTGTTGTATAATGATCAGTGGTATTTCTTTCTTTGTTGTTGTTAGGGAAAGGTAATGATCTGAGGTCTCAGAAATAGGTTTATGAAGATATTTGTGATCCACTGGCAGGAAAAAGCAAGCAGATCTAATTCGTGTTCTTCTGACAGTAAGCCAAGAAACCGATATGCTTTTTATTCAAATTGAAAGTTTCTTAAGATGGTATTAGACCTGCCCCATCTGTCTCAGCACAGGCTAGATGGCGAAGGATTTTGCTTAACTGAGCAGTGAAGTTATGCTGATAAAAGTGACAGTAATTCCTTTTACCTAATGTGCTGATGCTTCTGGTGTGATACACTCACATGTAGCACACCTCGGTCCTGGGGTCCAGGAGTGTATTTATTTGATTCCTCCAGCTACTCAGAAAAGAGCACCATTTAAATAAGCAGCAGAGGTCCCTTCCAAACCTTAAGAATCTGTGATTCTGTGCTCAGCAGTTGCACGTTTGCTTACCCAGACTGAGATGCAGCCTGAGCTGGAAGCGCTACTTACCTCTAAATATACAGGCAGAAAAAAACTGCTTCAGGAGTACGTCTGTCACTTGCATGAATTTTCTTAAATTATTTCTGAGCAGACTTCATTACTGCGTTTCAGAGTGAAAGATGGCATTACACAAGCTGAACAGGATTTGCCATGCTGCTGCTAGTAGCCATGGGGCATTCCCAGGTGGGAGCAGAGGCACGGAGCTCAACAGAAGCACTAAGCACCATCCTCTTGAATCTAAATATGTAGCACAGTTTGGGTTTGCTGGCTGTTTGAAGTGTCTGTGTTAGGGTATTTAGCCTCACAAGCTATGTGTTGGGTTTTAGAGCTGGTTAGGGTGCTGTAGAGGGAATGGCTTTCTGCTTCAGGTAGTATATAGGGGCTAAAAAGCAGCCTTTTTTTTCCCGGTGGAAAGTATGTTGTGCAGGCAAGCTGCAAGTGGGATTAAAAAGGGAAGGGAAAAAGCACATGCACACACATCTCTCTACCTGTTTATGTATACATAGGTACGAAACCCATAAGATTTAGTGCATATCATGTTTGCATTGCTGTGTGACAGACTGTCATGTCCTAGATTTTGTATGGCACTGCTTTAGATCTTTGTCCTCCATCCTTAGCTTTGTTTTTCAGGCTGTGGAGTTGCAACCCTTCAGCTCCTTCATGTTTATAAGGTAGTGGTGTGATGAAGATAGGATAAAGGCTGGAGAGGAAGAGGGTTGAGACAGGGCTGTGACAGAAGTATTTTGGTCCAAACATGGCCTGAGGAAGCTGGAGAGCCCCATGCATCTTGTATCAGGCAGGTATATGGGTCAGTAACAGTGACTGCATGCTTGTGGTTGAATAGGAAGCTTTCACTTCACTTTTCCTTTTATTTTTTTTTTTTGAAGTGTGTTTCAGGATTCTTATGAAGTCAGCAGCATTGGTAATGGCGCTTTGTGGGGGAAAAGTTTGTTGGAAAAAAATAAACAATCAGTTCCCAAATGATCCCTTCAACCCCTTTGACTAATTCCAACTCAGGGTATTCTGTGATTCTATAACTGGCAGCATTAAAACTCAGTGTGTTTTAAGAGATGAGTGTTGGAGTGGCAAACAAACTCATGCTGCATTTCTCTGTTCGTGGAGGCTTTTTTTTGTCTACCAGTCAACTGTGTTATGAGCTAGACAGTGCAATTAGAGCGAATAAGGGAAAAGCCGGCACCTGAATAACTTTACGATACTTGTTTCTCCTGTTATGTACTTAGATGACCCATTTGATAAGAGTTTCTCCTGCGTGCTTCAAAAATGAAGTGCTACTCAAGCAAGTAGGATGGGAAGGGAGAGCTGAGGAGTAATTGCAGTGCTTGCGTTTCTCTCTGTCACAGTATGTGCTCTCCAACAGGACAGGGTCTTCTGTTCTGTGGTTAATTGTGCCGTGTCTTCATTTGGAGCAGAAGAGGAGGATGGTGCCCCACTCAGACATGTTCCTGTGCAGATGCTGCTCTGAAATCCTGTGCTCTTTGGGGAAAGAGTTACAGTTCCCAGTTTTGGAATTCATATCGTTTGTAGATTCTTCTTGGCTGAGCAAGTGAGCTTGCAATGTAAGAGGCCTGAGGATTAGTGGTGGGCTGCTTATTTTTGATGGTGCGTTTGTATTTTAAAGGGAGAGGTAGTTAAAATGAAAAATCAATAGTTGGAAAAAAAGAAAAAATGAGTAAGAAAGTAATCCTTGAAATTGCAGAGAACTGGGATGAAAGCGTAGGGAAAAGTTTAACTTCAGTTTAGACCATTGCTTTTTTGCCTTGAGACATGATGTGGCAGTGTCTAAATACTGATAAGAGATGGAAATAAAATAGCCGGAAAGACATTGGCAGCCAAGAAACTCCATCTAGCCTTCTGTGAAGCCAAATATGTACAACGTCTGTAACTGGCTTTTTCTTGTGCTGAGGCAGAGCAAGAGGTGGGGAGGGGTGTAATTTCATCTTGTTCAGTGTAACAGGGAGTTAGGAGAACTGCCACAAAAATTCCTTATTCATCATGTGCTGGGGACACAGAGATTAATCCCCTGTGCTTTAAACTGTTTGTTCCTGAAGCTAGCTGGTGGGGATCTCACCATTCATACAAAAATTAAGGTTGTGTGCACGAACAGAATGGAAGCAATACCCATGGATCTTAAAATGAAAAAAACAGATTTCCCTTTTTAACATATACATTCACAGTGATCACAGTGATGACACTATATGGATGCTCTTAGAAAAGAGGTTGGTTTGTATTTTGAGCAATGGTGGCAGAGGGTTTGGAAGTTTGCTCTTAGTAAAGGCTTCTGGTGTCAGACCACGTACTGCAGGTCTGCGGATGCTCTTCTGCCTTCCCAGAGCATCACAGGGGATGTTGGTTAGAGAATGTTCACGCCATTGATTTGCACCTTCTGTGATACAGAAAATATGCCTGCCTTGGGTGCCTGATGGATTCCTGTTTGCGTTTTTCACTGTTACTCCTTGTGCCGTATCCTTTTCTTGTGCTGTCTTTGCAGTTTTTTTTATAGCAGCCGCAGCGCTTAGGGCTGATTTCGCTGCTTTGAAAGGGGCACAAAACCTTTCAAAAGCAACTGCCTGACTTGCTTCCCTGCAAGTGCTGCTCCCACAGATGGCAGTGGAGCCGTGATTGTGAGAAGTGATCATGGGCTTACAAAGATCTGTCGCCCTCATCTCTGCACCCTTCCAGAGCCCTGAGACTTGTGCAAGTCCTGGGGAGATAAGGGAGCAGCAAAGGCAGCCTGAATGTGGGGCTCAGTCTGGTTTTGCAGTGGCCATGATGTTGGCTCACAGGCTGAGATTGGAGCTGCCGTCACCATCACCAGCTTTCCTCTGTGCCCCATGGGGAGAAGGGCTGTGAAAAGGCCAACCATACCTTGGGGTGCAGCAGGCCCAGCACTGCCAGCAGGGACAGGACAGGGGTTGTCCTGCTGTGCTTTACCTGGTGCAGCCTCACCTCAAGCACGGGGGACAGGTTAGGTACCACAGTATGAGAATAGAGCTATTGGAGAGCATCCAAAGGAGGGCTGCAAAGATGCTGAAGGATCTGGAGGGCAACGTGTGTGAGGGGTGCCTGAGGTCCCTTGGGTTGATTGTTGTTGGAGGTCCCTCCATCTGAAGGTAAGAGCCTTGCAGCTCTGCACATAGAGTCATCTTAGAGCATAGTCTTCAATGCACTTTCACCAGCTGCTGAGTTGAAGAGGATTTCTTTTTGTCTCGATAGCTGTGGGTGCTTTCGTGTGTAAACTCAACCAAAGGTATGAAATGGCACAGCTACTGCACAAGCATCCTGGAATCCAGCTCACCTTTCTGAAATCTTTCCGAAACACCGTTCAAATATTACATCCGAGGCAGCCCTCTTCTTTTAAGCCGTTTGGGTTCTTTGCAGCCATCTTAAGTGCTGACTTTCTTCTTGTTTATAGTTGTGTTGCCTGTAAGTGTTGCACTCAGTGTGGCCCTCAGGGTGCTGATAACAGCCTTGTAAGCCATTTCAGGTAAGCGCAGGCAGGCTGCGCTGATACGCTGCCCTCATCGAAATGTAAGGCTGTAACTGCTTCTCCCCCTTCAACAGAAGAGAAGATAGTTTGGATTTGATTTAGATGCTACCTGTGCTGATTTACCATCTTTCCCCCCCCAAAAAAACATTGACTTACAGATGCCAGTTGTGCATTTTCAGAGTCAAAAAAGATGGTTTAGTCATATTCAATGAGAATCCTTTGTTGGATAAACTCTGTTGTGAAATTGGGTTCTTGTAAAAAGGAAATTGGGTTCTTGTAAAAAGGAAACATTTCATGTTTTCTTGCACAGAGACAGGAGCTTTGAAGTTTTGATGCTGCTCGCTAGGTTTGAAAAGGCTTGCTGCAGTGCCGCGCCAAGAGAGAAGCAGAAAATGCAGTTACTTGGCAACTTGTCTCTGTACATCATTGAATCAGACCAAATTCCTGAAGCTCGTAAATACTCATATGCTTCTGCCAAGCAATAGCTCTCTTGTGCTGTTTCTCACATGCTTACCAACGTGTGCTTTTCCTTGTGTTCTTCTAAGAACTTAGGCTGCAGTTGAGGGATGTAGCTGTGTGTGAAAGAGCTGAGGAAATAATTGATGCGGTCAACGTTACCGATGTCAGGATAGAGCACAGGAAACATACGACAGTTTTTCTACACAAGAAAAAAAGTTACTTTTGAACGAAGTGCATGAGGGGACAGACAGTAAGATTTACATGCAGTGTAGAAGTCAGCAATACTAAGTTTCTAGCTCTTCAAAGCTACTTTCTTCATTTTCTTCAAGCTTTCCTAGAGCATATTTGATATTAAGTTGGCATGCAGCTTGAAATGCTCTTTGCTCTTTATCCCAGAAAGCAGGTTCCTGCCTATGATGAAAATTTCTGCTTCTAAGTACCCATTATATGATGCTGATATTATTTTGCACCTTTGAGTTATAGTATTAACTGCTGTTTTATACCTAAACACTGCTTTACATCTAAAAGAGCGTGTTGCGCATCACTTGGTGACTCTAGCTGTCTGCAAGTATTGAGAACACTTCTAGCTCTAATACAGCTGATAATGAAGATTAAACCCTTTTTAAATCTCCTGCCTCCTTAATGGATTCAGTGCTATCTCTGCCTCATTACCTGCCACAGTCGATCCTGTTGAGCAAAGGAGAGCTGTAACGTCATGAATGTTGTGCTGTTGGTCTTCATCAGGTAATGGGTGTCCCGCAGTGTTGTGGTCAGGAAGCTGTTTGCCTCCTGTGAGATGAACCAAGTCACTGTTACGGCAGATTCAGGCAGCCGAGGGCTATGCTAAGAGTGTGCCTGAATTTTGGAACCTTCCCTTTTTCCTTTAGGTTTAAACCAATTTAAGCTTCCTTGGTAAAGGCGCAGAGAGTTTTAAATTACACTGAAATTCCTGTTCTTTGAGCTATTTGTAAGCCAGATCTTAACATGTATGCTAATTTTAAGACAGTCATTTTCACGAGCAGTAGATATTTAGCTTTATATGTGCCAGATGGATTTGCTACTGGCGTCACATGTGAGATTATGGTCAAAGCAAGGAGAAATCAGGCATACATTCCAAGACCTTACTGAATATTTTTCTTCCATCTACAGGACCACTGGTTGTGTTGCTGTGTTTTTGTCATTGCTAGTATGGCTGGGAAAGCTTCTTTCTGCGTCTGAGATCACAGTGAGAGGAAGAACCTGGCAGTGAAGGATCTGTCCTGCCATGGGTTTAGTTTCCTGTTGTGTAGTGCCACACAACTGCGCGGGCTTCTTGCTCTCATGCATGCTCTGATGAATTAACTGTGTTCTGCACTGTTGCATATGTCAGGCTGCAGAAGCGTGGTCACTTTGAGTTGAGGGTGAGCAGCACTGACACCTGTATTTATCTGCAGCCCAGGGCCAATGCTTTCAGCACACCATGGTGCTAAGCTTTTAAAAGCTTTCTTTATTGAAGTTTAGAACACGATTAATGAAAAACACTGCTACCTTTCCTGTGAAAGGTTTCCTGCGAAACCTTGCAATTGTTTTCTTGGGAGAAAATGTTGAATGTGTGATTTCATTTCAATCTACTGTTGATCTGCCTGTGTTCCCACTTGTGAATCTTCCCAGGGGTGGATGCAGGAGTGGATGAGTTCCAGTTGTTGCATGACAGGTGGTGGTGGACAGGCATCTCCCTGTGACTCTTTCATTGAGTGGTGCCATCAGCAGTGCCCAGCACTGGCCGTGTCCTTCAGGCTGTCCCACAATGGCTTTTCCAGAGAAAACAGTAATTGCTCTGGCTCAGTGTGGGGCTGAGTGGGCAGGACAAGTACCACGAAGCACCTTTGTGGAGCTCTTGTGCAAGCTTTTGGTAGTACCGCTTTTTCCATTAGCCGTGAGTATTTACATTGAGGTGACACAAAATCGAATGGCTTCTTGTTATGCCTGCAGTGATTTTGTCATGATGCAATTGTGTACAGCACCAGGGATTTCAGAAACAACATGTTTCTTAAGCATAAATCGAGGCAGATGGTAAAGCAAAGTGACCTACCAAATACAGCAGGCTTGTTCTCCAGAAATATGCAGTACAGACAAATGTAATGTCACCTAAAGCTTCAGAGATGACATTTCTGACAAAATGTTGATTGTACAAGGAAGTCAAAGTTTGGGTAAGGCCAAGGATGAGTTTTGCTACCTGTAAGTACACACTGCCGATCAGATATTATTTCCTGCCTGCAACTGCAGTCAGATTTATCTCGTTCCATTCTTATCTGTAAACAAAGTTGTTACAGCAGACCTTCTGTATCAGTTTGAAGGCCTAAGTGTCTTGTGGGAAACAGCTCTGGTTTTTCCTATTTCTATGCTTTCTCCCTGGAAATAGGGCTCAACTTCCTTGCTAAATAATGTACTATCAGCAAATAGTGCTTCTTTACAGTTACTTCATATACACATCCTTAGAAATTAGAGAATCACAGGGTGATTTGGGTTGGAAGAGACCCTTGAAGGCTATCTAGTCAGACAGATGCTGCGGTGGCAGGGACATCATCCATTGGATCAGATTAGTCCGAGCAGCTTTCTGTGCCTACCAGCCTGGTTCTTGCCAAACTGATTCCGTTCTGTTTAGTTTTTGCCTCCTCTTGCAGAGCAGCACCCATTTCTCTGGTCATTCAATAACCCAATTTCACAATGCCCACTGGGGATGGACTGTTGTGCTGAAACAGGGCATGGGTGGCAGGACCCCCTCTGCCACAGAAGGCTGGAGAACTACCAGCTCCTGCTGCTCCAGCCCTCCCTCGTTTTCAGGCATCGCTTCTGGATTCCCAAGTACCTTATGCATGAGCAGTGAAGGCTTTAGCAGATCTCCTTGGCTTTTTGCAAGGCTTCAGATCAGCGCAGTGGGGACGGTGCTCTCGCACGATACCTGCCAAAGCAGGGCTCCGCAGTGAAAGCCTGCTACCTTGAGTGAAGCAAGCTTGAGGCAAATCAGCTGTGAAGTGGAAACATGCAAATTAAAGCACGCTAAATCATGGGAGGATTTAGACTTGCAGTGATTTAAGACTGCTTTATTTCAGCATGGAAACATATTTACATTAAATTTACTGTGCATTAGGTTCTACTTGTTTTCTTTGTCGTTCAGATGGGTGGTCTGACCCATAGGCAAACACAGAAATCTCCCTCTTTCTAGAAGTTTCTTCATACACAAACTTGTAACAATGGTGTTTTGGAAATGCTGAGAACTAATCTGTAATCTTAAGGCTCAGAGTTCAGGGCAGTACTGTGTGCTGGGGGAAGGAGCAGCCTCTAGGAAGAGACTGGAGCACTCCTGTGTGGTTTATGTTTGGTTAAATTATGGAATTGCATGCTTGTTTTTTCCCCACTGTGGTGGTACAGAGGATGATCAGAGGATAGTTAATAAACTTTCTGCGTAACTCTTTTCTTCCCTCTCTGCTAATGGTTGTTTCCGAAGCTCCATTCCAGCTCCTTTGGGAGCTGGGAGAGCAGAACAGAGCAAAGCAAAGGGGCTTTTGCAGCCTTGGCATGCTGCAGGGTGTAAGAGCTTTGTGTGGCCTTCAGGCAATGGCTTCTGGCATGGCAGGAGATGCGTGGTCTGAGATTCATCTTGCAGCTCTGAATTTACTCTAGGAGTCCATCACATAGAAAGCCATTGGACTATCTTGCCTGGCTTTGCACTATATTTAAAACTAAATGCCATCCAGAGACATTTAGGTCAGTTCCTTATGTTTTGCAAAGGATTTCCATCTGGTAAGACAGAGCTGTGAAGTGAGGGGGGCAGATGTACCACTCCTCTCAGTAGTTACTATGCGTCTCCATCTTGATAATTACTTTGACCTCAGCTAAACTTGCTTCTTCCAGCTGAAAGGCCCTCCGCTGCTGCTCAAGAGCCCTCTTGCTTGCACGTTATAACCTGATAGCTTTGCAGTTTCCATGGATTTACCCACCTCACATCCATCACAGTGGTGTATTCTCCACTGCCTTCTGGCTGTTGTGGTCTTCTTCTCTGTGGCTGCTCGAGTTCAACGCACATTTTAAAAACTAGTTACTGGAACTGTGAATTTTTATCAGCAGTATTTATAATTAAAATTCTCTTTATGCTATGTCTATTTTTAGGATTTGTGAGCAAGAATTGCTTTTCTGAGGTTGATGCTCTAAAGAGAGCTGAGCAGCTCATTTTCATACATGCAGTGTGTTCAATGGTGAGTTGCCCCAGAGCTAAGCACGATCTGATGCCACTTGCTGGACTGCCATTTGTGCCTCTTCAGCAGCATTGTCCTTCTTTGTTTTTTCAGATTTATTGCTCAGAAGAAAAATAAAAAGCATTAAAAAAGATTTAATGCAAATGGCTTTTGGACATTTCCTAGAAAACAGAGTTTCAGACGAGAGGAATGAAGCTGCAAATGATGCTTACCTAAAGCGACCTAAAAATAAGCTAGTATTTGTAGAGAACATAATCAACAGAGATGAATTGTGTATCGGTATCAAGCAGGAATTTTACCAGAAGAAGCTGTGGTTTGGGAGTGATCATCTGCCTGGTTAGCTCTGGCAGCCACCTTTGAAACAAATTTTTGTATAGAAATGTTGAAGCGTTTAGAAGAACTGAACGTTCCATTTTTGTCACACATTTCAGGTATTGAAATGTGCTGTAAAAATAGACTCTGGGTCTGCAGACAGACTCTGATAAGGTCATACCCAGCCTTTGCTTTTCTGCTGCTCTTGTTTCCCTCTGGGGAGAGCAGGGATGCTGATCCCGTTCTAAACCGTCAGAGAAAGGAGATGTGATGGGAAGCATCCTCCTCCTCCCTGTGCTGGCCTCCCTCTCCTGCTGAGAAGCTCCCCAGGGTTGTTACTGGCTCCTGCCCTGTGTTCCAGTTTATTTTGTGTATATTTCCAGTTGTTTTATTTTGGGTAAGGATACATATATATCTCCAGAGTTATAGGTAGAGTCTCTCACCTTTGTTTCTCACGACATCTTGTTTCTTCTTGTGGAAGAAACTCTTACTATTTCCTGAGTTAGAATGTCGGAAAAGTTTCTTATAGCGGTGTCAAAGCAAAGTTGAAGCTTTCACTTCTGCGCCCAGCTGCTGCCCAGCTTCCTACTCTTCCATGCATGCTACCAAGGTTTTGGAGACTGATGGGTGCCGTGGAGAAGATGGTGAAAACACAATGAAGGAATAGGAGAAGAGGGACCTCATTTAGATGTCTGTCCTCTTCCATCCACCCTTTAAGTGTGTTTTGTTTCGCTGATGATATGCATCACAGTAGAGTACTGCAGAGCCTGGTGGGAGTGCTGGTCATTGCTCCAGCATTCAGTTGTACTTAAGCAGTCATCCAACAGAAGGAAAATATAGGAAGGGGACAGAGCATTTTTTTTTTTTAGGGCAAGCTATTTTTGTGAGCCCTACAATAAGTGTGTACTTTTTTCTTGCTTTTACCCATTAGTCAGCGGGTAAACTGTAGCTGAATGGCAGGAGAAATGGTGAGGGGTAGGCAGGACACATTTTGTGTTCCACATTTCATTGATGTTGGGAAAACTAGGAAATGGGCATTGTGAGTGCTTGACCTACTATTCATATATGCAGTGCTTTGCTAAATTCAAATATTGTTCTCAATGGCTCAGACTCTTTAATTGCAACAGGTTGCTTAAAGACTTGCATGCACAGGGTGGATGGGCAGTGACAGCACTGTCACAGTGTCAGATGCTGCTGGCAACCACCCAGCTTCTACGTTTTAATAAAATACAACTTTAATTCTAGAAACTGGAAGGAACAGAATTCAGAATTCGGTGGAATTATAACTGAATCTGAATCTGAACTGTTGCATTGTTGTGGTTGTGTTTTGTTGAAGCTCTCGTGTTAAAATTCATCCCTGTGTCACTCTGGCTCTCGACATGGGAAGAAGCGCCTATGTAATACAGTAAAGAAAATAATGTTCTTGTCTTCCCAGGCTGGGGATGTTTTCAGCAGGATGACTGCTGAATTGTTGTTCCATCTTTAAAAGGCCATGCTGATGTCAGTGGCTTGAAGGCTGTACATAAATGCCAAGAAAAAGCTTGCTTTGAGTGAGAATCGTTGCTGTGACGCTGGGAAACTCGTCATGCATGGAGTGCTACCAGGATGGGGGGTGCAAGAGAAATCTGCCATCCGCTCTTAGGGCTTTGGATCCAGTTAACTGAAAGGCTGATTGTTTCTCTTAGTCCATGCTGGTTCAGATGGGTTTCCTTAACAAAAGGGTTTTGTAATTACTCTGTCCTTTATCAGCCTGCTGTGTTTAAATACGCTCACTTTTATCTGGTGCTTTTCTTTTCTTTTTAAAAAAGTTTTTTTTTACAGAAATCTGAAGTGAGAGTTTTAAGTGTTTGTGTTGAGGAGCTGAAAGACAGCATTTGCTCATTTTGGGGAAACGAGGAAGGGCTTCGGTGTAGTTTCTCCATTATGTCCTGGAATCTGACTGTTCTGTGTTTGTCTGAATTCTTCTAGAAAGCTGTTTGGTTTTTACCTTCTCTTAAAATAGCATATATATATATCTTTAATTTTATTCGTTCTGAGTGGATTAGAAGTACCATCCTGGGTCCTGACACAGCTTATGCACCTGTGTGTTAGAACTGCTTGAGAACAAAAGCCCCCAGAGGGCAATACAGAAAGCTGTGGCTATTTGCCTGCATGAACATATGCTGGTTGTGTGGGATCGGGATCTTGGTTTCTAATAAACTGTTGAAAACACTGCAGCCTTTCAGCAATCCATGAAATTCTGTGAGAGCTGCTGAACTCTTTCCTCTTACAGCTTGTGATTTAGCTGCTATTTTTGCTGCTTTTCCATGACTGAAGAGATTGCATTGCATGTTTCAGTGCCTGCTGTAAAGCTGGGAGTCTCTATCACTTGAGTGGTGATATAAATTAACTACCTAGCCTATTAATAATAACCAGGCCTGAAACAGTCAGAATATATCTTTTTGGCACACTACAGCACACGCATGTAATGGGGAGGGAAATTCCTTAGAATTCCATTTTACATTTTCTTTTGATCATGGGGAGTTGCATACTCTTGCTTACGTTCTGGATAAATCAGTGCATTAGATCTCGAGCTGTTAGCTAAAGCCTTGGCTCTCACAGAGCAACCATGCTGATCTCAGAGGCTGTGCAGTTCCCTTGGTGGCAACCAGCTCTGTGCTCTGCACTGTTGGTGCTGCTGCTTTTCCCCTTTTGGCAATCCTGAGTCTCTTGCCTGGTGAATTGGTGGATGCAGCAGGCACAGGAAGGCGGGCTGGCTGTGTGTGCTCCACAAGGTTTTGGCAGAGGACCAGCATTTCTCCAGCAACAGATAGGTGTCTTTGATCTCCCAGCTTCTCTCCATCTCTTTGGGAAGCTGACAGCATTTCCTCCGAGCAAGAGCTGCTTTTATCGCACAACTCGTTCAAATGGCCTGGCTGTTCACCAGCTGGCACCATCCCAAGTTGCAGGCAAACCATTTCAGTTCTCATTGCATCTACTGGAGACCTGATAGCAGCATTTCAGTGTCAAAAGGGGACAGACTTTTGCAGGGCCTGTGATGAGAGGACAAGGGGAAATGGTCTCATACTAAAACAGTGGAGGTTTAGATGGGATATAAGGAAGAAGTTTTTTACTGTGCAGGTGGTGAGGCACTGGCACAGGTTGCCCCAAGAGCTGGTGGATGCCCTGTCTGTGGAGACACCCGGGGTCAGGCTGGAGGGGGCTCTGAGCACCTGTGGAACTGTAAGTGTCCATGTTCACTGCAGGGGAGTTGGACCAGATGGCCTGTAAGGATCCATTCCGACTGAGAAGATCCTATGATTCTGTGATCTTGCCCCAGCATCCCCTTCGTCTGTCTGCAAAGCAGGGGTTACAATGGGAGAACCTTGAAACATCAGAGTGAGGAGGAGATGCAGCATGTGCCGTCCTCCTAGAAGTCCTCTCTGACTCCTGGCACTCCTGAGGTGCCCTGTAGCTGCTTCACCTGCTGTGTTCTTAATGATGTAGGGTCGCTGCTTTGCTGGCTCATCAGGTTGTCCAGACATCTGTGTAGCCTCAGTTCTGCTGTGTGCCATAGAATGGCTTGGATTGGAAAGGACCTTCAAGATCATTCAGTTCTGACCCCGCTGCTGTGAGCAGGGTTGCCACCCACTAGATCAGGTTGCCCAGGTTCCTCAAGCCCTGCTGTGCATACCTGGTTGGGTGGTGTTTTTGATGTATTATCTCAAGATGAGACTTGATTCCTTTTCCTCTCCCATCTCCCCTGCCCTCCTTTCTAAAGTACTGTTTTCTCTTCAAGGAAGGTCAGGGTAAGATTAGAAAAAGCATTGGAAAAATCTTGTGGGTTTGTTACCTCCCTTTTCTGTCGGGTATCTGGTAAAGTGAGGAGTCTCTGAAGCCAACAGCCAGACAGATGGATCAAAGAAGTTCATTTGTTGAATAATGCTTGAAATGAGGATGCAGGCGAAATTATGTTCCGAGGTATGTCCTTGAAGAAGGGCGGTATGATTTTATTTATTTTTTTTCTTTTTAATGTCTTCTAAATTATTATTTATTTATTTAGGCACTTTCCCCATGGAGACTCAGGTGGCTTTCACTTGGCTGTTCCCCTCAGGACAAAAGGGTGGCACAAGGGAACTGTGTGAGGAAGGACTCACCCCGGTTGTATGACGTTTAAAGTGAGATACCTTCCAGGCTTACTCTTTCAATTCCATTTTTAAAAAATTTCAGTAAAAGAACTGACATCATCTTCATTTGTTAAAGGTGTTGATTGGAGCAATGAGAAAAGGAGGCAGCAGTGCAGGAAATGTCTCCCTCTGGAGCACTCTGTCCTGCCCATGCTCATCTCTTGATCAAGGGTTGATGCTTGGCCTTCCTGCAGGTGCTATAATGTGAAATCCTTAGAGTCTCGTTAAGGATTTATTTCCTGTTCTGTGCGTTCTGCAGTGCTGTTTCATTTGCGAAGTACTTGGCTTTCCTGCTGCAGAAGGACATAGCTCAGAAGGTACTCAGCTGATCAGGGTGCTTCAAGTCCCCAAGTTTTTCGTGGTCCTTCAGATGGGACCCTTAGAAATGCATCCTGCCTGTAGGATCCTGGTGTGTAGCTGGGAGAGTGCATTTTTCCCAACTGTGATGTGCTGTTCTGAGGTTACAAAACACTGCAGTGTGTGTTATATCCGTGTCTGTTGTTGATGTAGTTTAGTGACTTCTTTTTCTTCTTTTACTATAGAGATACTTTCTAATGTTTAAAGCCTAAGATGGAGAGAGTGGGATATGTGGTCAGGTCTTACAGTGTTACTTTCTTTACATTCATGAATAAAACATGCATGCTTATCTTTCACAGGTTGCTAATACATGTTAACGAGCAATCTGCAAGAAAAGGTATTAGGATAAAAACAAGTTGATTCTAGAAATCCAGAATCCCTATATCCTGATCATGACTTCAGGTCTTGGTAGTAATGAGAAGAAACTTTCTTTGCCATGAATGAATGAGTGACATTTAAAACTCCATCTGTTGCCTACGGTGTGGTGCCTCACGATGTGTTTCAGTGGCTGATGGGATGATTAATTTCGGTTCCCATTCATGCAGCATGACATGTTCTCATAGTGGGGAATGACTCCAGCCCTTGCTGAACTGCAGCATGTGTGGTGCTCGCAGGAAATCTCACTGCTGTTTGCTCATGGCTTGTGTGCTGAGGAAGGATCCAGGCTGCTTTCGCATTCACCCACACAGTTCTGCAAAAATAACGGTGTGTGCTGAGCTGATTGCTTCTGGCGGATGGCTCCATCTCCTGATTGGACTAGGGGAACGTTGTTTTAGTTTTACGTAGAGGTTAAAACCTTCTTCCTTTAAAACTCTTGTTTCTGAACAGGCCTGGCCCTGCCAGCCAGGTGAGGAAAGGAATCGTGTTGCTCTGCCCTGCCTGGTGTGACCTCGAGCACTGGGGGCAGGTTGGCTGCCACAGTATGAGAAGGTCCAAAGGAGGGCTGCAAAGATGGGGAAGGGTCTGAGGGCAGGGTGCGTGAGGAGCGGCTGAGGTCCCTTGGTTTGTTCAGTGTGGAGCAGAGGAGGCTGAGGGGAGGAGGAATCATGGCGGCCTGCAGCTCCCTCGGATGCTTGCAGTGTGCCATGGCCGAGCTCGGGGATCGGGCTGAGATTGAGCCTAGAGAGTGGCCCAAACGCATTTGGTGATGCGTGGCCTTTTTTTTCACTGTTCTCTTCTGGAGAAATACTGCTTATCTTTGAGGCATTCTGTAGTAATCGGCGTGCTGTCGGCTCAGAGCAGCTCTGTCTTCCAGGCGTTCTAACAGCGCTGCGCAGTGCTCTCAGCCGTTTCCTTACGGTGCGCACAGCACCATGCATGCTGCTTTCATCCTGGCACTGCAGGCAGATACTGCAGCAGCTTGTTGCTATTAATAGCCCTGATCTCACTGTCTCTCCGTGTTTCGGCAAGTTGTGACATTTTGGGAAGCCGAGCTGTGCAAGCAGAGCTGTGTCCCCATCGCAGGGTGACGGTCACAGCCGCCTGCCTGGGGCCGCTGCCCTGAGCCTGGTGGCGTGCCTTCTTCCCCTGCAAATTGTACAACGTGGTTTTGGAACCTGCATGCAAGCAGCCGAAAATCAAGCTTGGGTTGAGGTCTGTGCACGCACGTCCCCGGCCATCAGGCTGCACAGCACAGACTCTCGCTTTTGCAGTTTTTTGTTGGCTGTTGCTGAGTGGCTGCTGCTCTGCTGTTGGCAAAATCCGGCCAGAGGGCAACACTGGCACACCAGTAATTAGAAAGCAAACTCATTAGTTGGAAATAAAGCACGGGGGAGAAGCTGAGTCAGTGGTGTCTGGAAAGTGCTGGCCAGGGATGTCCAGTCACAGCCCCACAGAGCTGTGGGTTTCTATGGGAGCCCAATTGCTCGCCCAGCAGGGTTTGGTGTGCCTGGGTTGCTAAGCTCATGCTGTCACAGGCATGTGGTGGTACGTCTGTGATTCCCTTCCTCTTTGTCACTTTCTGTCCTCTTGCAGCTCCAGCAGTGGATGTGGGGACTTCTGAGCTGGAGGGAGGGGGGTCTCGGGGAGCACGTTCCGTGCACTTTGTATTTGAAGCTGATGCTGGTTTGAAATAGAGGGGAGGCAGCTTTCTGTGCTGCTTAAATTGAAATGAAAAGAGTCCTTCTGGCGACAGCTTTTGGTTTTTAAAGAAGTAGTTTTGAAAATGTTCTTAAAGTTCAGCTTCAGTAAAGGTTACGCTGAAACAAGGTTTGAATTTAAATGTTTCAGATATCCCGTGTCCTTCTCATACTGAAATCTTCTTTTATCGTACATCTCAGCGTGCTTTCAGGACTGAATCCTTCTATTTTGTCAGTCCTTTAAGGACTTCCAAGAAAATGCCGTTTCGGAGAAGAGGGAGAAAACACAGTTATTACTGCAGTTCTTATTTAAATAATGCATGCACATATCTAAATAGCATCTCCCTCTTCTAATCCCTTCCAAACTGCCCGATGCTTGCAGAGAGGTGATTTTTCTGTTGCAGACAAGCCCAACGTATGACTCTCTGATAATGTATTTATATGCAGCCTTGATGTGAAATGATTTTAATGCCAGACATTTTCTGTAGGAAATGGACCCTTGCTTTGCAAACTGAGCTGATCGGTCTGTTACAGCAAATACATTTAACTGATAGATTCCGTCCTCTGTTGATCTGATAGATGGTGTGGGCAGAGCTGGGAGATGCCAAATTTACAGTCCCAGCCACGAGGCTGCTCTGTGCCTGCAATCGATGAGGGCTGGAATGCTTTAGGTCTTAATTAACGTGCGGCACGCAGGCGGCCTTTGATGTATAGCCATGTTTTATTTATGCGGGGAGGGAAAAGCATCAGAGTGTTTCCAACTTGGTGTAAAAATAGTGGTAACCGGACTGTGGAAAAAATCTTTGCACGCCTAGGTTAAATAATAATAATGCTGATAATTCCTCCTGTTTTTTGCGTTGTGTTCTTACAGTGAAGGAAGAGGCAGGGTAACATGAGATAGTTTATTATTCATAATTGAGATCTTGTCTTGTAATTCATGGGTTTGGCATTTCTCATTAAAACTCTGAATATAGTCTTTGTGCTTTTGCTAACGTCATGAATCTGATTGTATTAATATGTTCTCAAGGCAGAACCTATAAAAGCAATTTTCTAGTCTACCATAAAAAATTCATAAGAATACAGGCTTTTTTTGTTTTGATGATGCGTTCATTAACTAGAGAAGGTTTTATTGTTTTCGGGAGGGCCCCGCAGGTCAGAAGCGCTCGCAGCTTCTGTTGGGAACTCATGGCGTTTCCAAGAGTTTCTTGAGACCGAAATAGCAAGAGGCCGGGATGACGCAGCTCTGCGGGGCGATGAATGGGAGCTGTGGCCACGGCGCCCCAGCTGTGCGCAGTGCCAGGCGCTGGGGAGGCTTGCGTGCTGCTGTCCCCAGCTCCAGGAAACAGAGCGTTTGTTGGGTCTTCCCCGGAGATCGGCTGCCTTTCTCTGCGGGTTCGGGCCCTTGTTGTGGAGCAGAGCGGGGCAGTTTGTCACTGGCACAGTTTGAGCTCCCAGCTCCCGTGCTCCTAGGTAGCGAGTGCCTGGTTTGCTGTCCTGATCGGTGGGTTTGATCCTCCCACATTAAATACTTGGAGCTCTTCTCCAGCACTGGGACTATGGAGTTACACCAAACCATACTCTGGTGTGTCCAGGAGCTCTGGAAAAAGACAATGTGTGCCTTTGGACAGGGAAGAAGGCAGGCTGGGAGAAGCTGTGGGTTCATGTGTTTGTTACATCAGGGTTGGCTTTCTGATCACTTGGGGTTTGATTGGGCTGCATTAAGAAAAGGGGTGGCCAGCAGGGACAGGGAGGTGATCGTCCCCCTCTACTCGGCTCTTGTGAGGCCCCATCTCCAGGCCTGGGGCCACCAGCACAGGAAGGACTTGGAGAGGGTCCAGAGGAGAGCACTGAGATGGTCAGAGGGCTTGGATGGTCAGAGGATGGAGAAGGGTTGAGGGAACTGGGCTTGTTTAGCTTGGAGAAGAGAAGGCTGCAGGGAGACCTCATTGTGGCCTTCCATATTTGAAGGGAGCGAATAAACAGGAGGGGAAATGGCTGTGTGTGATGGTAGGTGGTGACAGGACAAGGGGGAATGGTTTTAAACTGAGACAGGGGAGGTTTAGGTTGGATATTAGGAGGAAGTTTTTCACACGGGGTGGTGAGGCACTGGAACAGGTTGCCCAAAGAGGCTGTGGATGCCCCATCCCTGCAGGCATTCAAGGCCAGGCTGGATGTGGCTCTGGGCAGCCTGGGCTGCTGGTTGGCGACCTGCACACAGCAGGGGGTTGGAGCTGGATGAGCACTGTGGGTTTTTCAACCCAGGCCATCCTGTGATCCTATGATTTGGTGGGCTGAAGTAGAGTAAAGCCCTGCTGAGTTGTTTAATTTGGTTCCATCTCCTTTTAGAGATGAGTCTGAACCTTGCTGTGGAGCTGCTACACTTGCAGAAAATGGGGCTGAAGCACAAAGTCCCCAACATTTGCTGCCAAACAAAGTTGCTGCTGTTCCAAGAGCAGCCACTCAGCATCTGTCACAACATTCGGTCCTCACGTTAGTGTGAGAGTGTGAGAGCCATAATGCTTAGATTCAGATGATTCGGTTGGGTTTTTGAGAGCCACACCAGGCACTGCCCCCCACACTCTGTGCTGCCAGCCTGCCCTGCAGGTGAGAGCCCTGGAGAGAGGGATGCAGGAAGGAAAACACGGGGGAAGAACTCATGGGCTGAATAACGGCAGCACTTCCAGCAACGTGACCTTTTACAGAAAATATTTCCACCCAAGAACAGCCTCCTCCTCCCTGCATGAGCTGAGCTCCTTTCCCTGGGCAAAGTGCAGGTAGGTGCCTGCGGGTCTCATTGCGGGCACCTCGTGCTCCTCCCAGCCCAAATCTGGCTGCGTGCTGTGGTGTTGCATGGCAAGGGTGCTGACAGCAAAGCAAGCATCCTTGTTTGTGTTGGGCACTGTGTAGCTGGGTCCAGGTGCCCCAGAGAGTGCAGTGAATGGAAGGATGTGGGCTGCTCGCCCTGTGTGCTTGTCTCACCTCCCCGGGAAGGTGGCTGGAGTACTACCTGGTCAGGCTTAAAATGAAATAAGAGCTTAATTTGTAGGGAAATTTGCTGTCCTTTGCCCTTCTCTTGGTTGTGTTTCAGCATTGTCTCCTCAGAGTCTGAGTTAGAGGCACGTTGGGGCACTTCCCCGTGCCCAAACATTTACACCTGTCTGGTTGTTGCAGCAGCGAACTCTAGACTGTCACAGGAGCCCTTCATTATCCATTTGCTTTTGTTCAAGCTCCTTTCAGAAAAATATTATGAAGGATACAGTGTGTAGTGATTTTTTGGGTAATTTTTATTGAGAGCTTCATGTTTCTGACCGTAAGAGTGTATGAATTGATCAGCTGTAAGACAAGATGGATCTTTGCTGTGAAGTCCCAGAGTAATATTTATCCATCTAATCTCAAGTGATGCTAGAAGAGTGCAACAGGGACGTGTGCTTGAATACACAGGCTTGGAGTGATAACAGGTAGGGTCACGTGCAGTTCACTGAAGTTTTTGCTCTGAGAAGATGCACGTATTCATAGGAGACGGTGGCTGGAGAACAACTGCTTGAGCTCTGTCTCCCATAGTGCTTTCTTACCGCTCATCTCTCCCGTGTGTTCTCCATCTGCAGTTGACGTGAGCACAGCACTGCCCTTGCAAGTTGCCCCAACCTCAGTCCCGATGGATCTGCGCCTGGACCACCAGTTCCCCATGCCCGTGACAGAGCCGACGCTCCGTGAGCAGCAGCTGCAGCAGGAGCTCCTGGCGCTGAAGCAGAAGCAGCAGATCCAGAGGCAGATCCTCATTGCCGAGTTCCAGCGGCAGCACGAGCAGCTCTCCAGGCAGCACGAGGCCCAGCTGCACGAGCACATCAAGGTAAGCGGCAGGCGGCCCTGCTGCGGGGGGCTGCTGGTTGGGGATGGAGATGACATTCTGGGCTCGGCACGCCACAAGGCTTTCCCAGTTCAGCTCTCAGGCCGGGCGCTTTACCTGGCTCCGTCATGCAGGACAAAAAGGAAATCTTTTTACACACTGGGTAAGTAGGAAGTGCAGCTCAGAAGATGGCTGTTGCATAGTGAAAATGTTAGACATTATATAAATATTTCACAGTGATAGACTATTGCTATGGTAACATAAGCTTTCAGAATTGCTAATAGGCTCCCTTTTCAAAGGGGGATTAGCATGGCACATGGTAAATAGTGTTAATGTAATATTAAAAAGCAACCTCAATTCAACCTTATATAACTTTCATTTTAATATAAAGTATATGTCAGAGCGGGGAAGATAGGATTAAAAGTTAATGTTGTATTATTTACAGACTTTTCAAGCACCGTTATTAGCCTGCCTTTGCGAGAATAGAGGCTGTTTGAAAGTAGATTGACTAACAGCAAATGCCTTTGTCCTTAGTGGGTCCTGCCTGCAGTCTGCTGTCTTTGGGACAGAGGTGTGGGCAGGTGCGTGTGTATATGCACTGATGTACATGCATATGTTTGTATGCACAGATGTGTGTGGGTGCGTGTGTAATTGTTGTGTACATGTGTGCCTATGTGTAAGCTGATTTGGGTAAAAGTCTGCATTAGAAGAAAATCAAGATCAAGTTTTAAGAAGCCAGTTCTCATGGTATATCTAGACCATGAAGTAATGAAGGTCTTCCTCTAGTCTGTAGGGCTGGTTGGATAAAAACTTAAAACAGAAATGAAGCAATCCTGTACAATGAAGGATGATGACCTGTGAGGCCATCTCCTGTAGTAAGTGTGTCATCTTGCCTAGAACTTCTTTTAAAATGAAATGGCATGTTATATTAAAATAAGTCAATCCCACTGTATCTCACAAAGAAAACAAACCCCAGACCAACCAGTGAGCAATTAGGAATGTAGGTTTTTTGTGAGAGCAAACTTCTTGTGTTTGTGTTTGTCAGTCAGCATTTGGATGCTAGATTCACCAGTTTTTTGGTTACTGAGTTTCAGAGGCTGACAACTGCTCTTGGTGTGGTGGCTGTAAGTGCAGGGAATTTGTTAGTTTGTCTGGAGAAATTAAACTTACAACCACATATTTGATCTCTGAACTCAGATCTGTTCCGCTGCTTTATGGCTCATGAAAAATAACATGGGAGGGGAGAGAATATTAAAGGAAAGAAATAAAAATCTGAGCATAAGGGGTTGAGATGTGAAATATGGTATAGAAGCGGCTCTGAATGAAGGTGGAGAGGTTTTTTATGGAGAAATTCATGTGCTTCTAGAAAATCATGCATACATACCGCTCTGCTCCAAGCATGCAAGGGGAGGACTGACTCTACATTGAGTCAAGAGAGCTTCCCACTGCTTTTATCCTCCTCTTTGCTGTTGATGCTGCTGACTTGGGGTGCACAGCACTTTAAGGTCGTTGGGACCTAAATGCTGGTGCATGTGAAGATGATGGGTCTAAAGCATTGTTGCAGAGCGGTTCTGATCCATTGTGTTCTTAACAGAAACACAAGACAGGGATGCAGTTCCTGATCTTTTCTGTTCACTCCAACGCCGAGTCTTTAGATTAACTGTGAGAAGGAAACAGCAAATCCCTGACACTCAGAATTAGATGATTGGTTTATGTTGTCACTGATGAGATTAAGAATTTCATTAGTCTCTTGTCTCCAAAGCAAACTGTTCAGTATGCAGGAATAATTCAGACTGAGTGATGTAGTTATGAGTTTCTTCAACTGAAAATATTGTTTTGTAGCCTGAGTAGTTTACAGCACTGCAGTGAAGGTGTCTATCACTCTCATTAATAAATTTATATTCCCAATTTCCTCTTCAGGCAGACGTGTAGCCTGCCTGAAGGCTGCAGAAGAGCCTGAGCTTGCCTGATTTCTGTTAAGATTGCATGTTAACACTGGCAACTAGAGTGGACTTGCAGTGTGCCTTACTGCGACATCACTTTTAGTTCTAAGATGTTTTCAGCTCCCTCCAGATATTGGGTTTTTTTTGGTGCAGAAAGCAACCTTTCAGCAGCTCCTGCAAGGTAATTGCATACCTTGCAAGCTTGCATGCTTTCAAAAAAAAAAAGTAGTGGCTCCTGCAGATTAACTAGAACTTTCAATGTCAGAACAACCTCAAAATGTACTGAGACAGATCAAAAAATTAAAATACAAACATAAAAGTTCAAACCTTACAGTCGTATCAAACAAAATGGCAGTTCTTTGACTTTCTCTCTGACATTGGTTTCCTTGGAAATGGTCAGGACCTTTGTTATTCATGCTGTTGAATTCTGAAATTGCTTTGTTGCAGACTGTTTCCGCAATGAGAGGGGAGTTCTGCACCTTCCTGTGTTTTGCATATCTTGGTGATGCTACTTAGAATTTATTAATTTGGCTTTTCTCATTGCTGCCTAGCATCCAGCATTTTAACCAACAAGTGCAAAGGCAGGGCTTTCTGTGCTTTACCCTGTCTGGTGCCTGTTTCTGAAACGTCATGCCTACACCTACAATGTAGGGACTGTATTTCGGTGTGCTGGGGCAGCCTCTGGGTGCAGCTCCATACACAGAGCAAATACGGCACTGGGTCTCCCTTTTGGCAAGACGTTTGGATCAAATCCCTTTGCACTCTTCCACTTGTAGATGTTGAATAGTTTTTTCAACAGGGAACACGCCGGCTGGGTGTCTGCTCCAAAGAGTGTCACACACGGGGTGTAGAGGTGAGGATAAGAATGGTTTTGATGCATTTCTTTAGCAGCTCTTATACCCAAAGGAGGTAGAGTTTGTGTTTAGCGTTTTCGAGTTGCAGCAAGCAGAGCTGAGATTTTAAAGCACTTCTTTGTTTAATGTGTTAAACTCTCAGCTAATACAGCTGCAATTGTGGTTTGTGTTTGTTTTCTTTCTTTTGAATACCATGTTGTTGGTATGAGCAGAGAAACTTCTGATTCAAGAGAAGGCTAAGGGAGTGGGGTGGTATCTCTCCCTCTCCGTCCCAGCCAAAGCAGTACTATAAGAAACATCTTAAATTCTTTTTAAGTCAATTAAATTTGGCTTGAGAAATGCTGGCATGTTTTTCTGCATTTCTATTCCAGTAGATAACTTAATCTGAAGTTCTGGTATTTTCCAGAACTTGATTTTATTCCAGCAGGCTTTAATCATCTGATCTAGAGCAGGAGCAGGCGGGTGGCCACCGTCCCCTGTCCCCCCATCCGTCCCTGCTGTCACAGGCACTCGTCAGCTGCTCGCATTTGAGCAGAACTGACGTTTGGGAAAAAATGGTCTTCATGTAAAAGGGGGCACATTCCGGAAGATGGTGCAATCTGGAGGAGCAGGCTGAGAGCAGAATGATGTTTGTGGAAGGAAAGGCTGTAATGGGACGTAGCTGCAGCTCGACGTGTTGAGGGAGCGGGATCGTCGCGCACAGGGAGGAATGAGAAAAGTCTGACTTGTTTAGGGAAAATTAGCTGAGCCTTCTGAAGACTTCACACCATATGGAAATACAGAAAACTGTCTTTCACAACTACAGTGCAGCTTTATAAATTGCTGCAACTTGACATCTGAAAGCGGAGCAGGATGGGAGCCGGGGCTGCTGGAGGGATGGACAGGAGCTCGGCTCCAGCACGGCCGCTCACCTTTGGTGAAGCAGATTTTCCACGGAGGCGTGCCTCACCAGATGTGCAGCAGTGCTTGTAGCCTTCCAATCTGCCTTCTGAAATAAAAACAAGGATGGAACAAGGAGCCCGGCGCCCAGGCTGTTGCCGGTGAGACTGTGGAAAGGCTCTCTGCAGGTTCCAGCGTGAGCTCGGCCTGACCTTTGATTGTGAAGCCACCGGCAGGGAATATTTTCCTTTCTGAGTCACTGATTCCCAGCCAAGATCAGCTGGAAGTTACCAAAAGCTTTTCCATTTGCCTTCTGGTCAAGGGCTGGAGCTAAACGATCGAAGAGGGGCAGGACGTGTGCTTTGGCGGTGCTGGAGGCATCTGGGGCAGCGTGAGCTCCACAGAGCAGCGAGATGCCTGGTGGGTGATGCAGCTCATCCCTGCCTTTGCGCTGCTCGAGGTTGGAGCAGGGCTCGGAGGAGCTCTGGCTGTTTTATAGCCAGAGCCGGAAAATTTTTCAGGATGCTGACGTACATCAGTGTTAGCACGTGGCAGCAGGCTGCAGCAGTGTGCTGATGGCGATGGGGCGGCTGCAGGCAAGCAGCTAAGGCTCACGGTTCCTTGTGAAACTCAAGTCTTAACCTGGAGGAATGCAGTGGTGTTAATTCTGCCATGCAACTCTTTTTTTTTTTTCTGGCATCAGGTAACAGACTGTCAGAATGTGTATTAGAGCACAGTGCTGTTTGTGTGTATATAAGGCAGAGAAGTGCATCTATATGGTGCTCAGAGACATCGTGGGTTCGTGCATAAGTGACAGCACTGTGCATAGGAGGGAGCTCTGCAACAGTGTTCACCAAGGAATGATGCTGGAATTGTTGGTTTTTTTTTTTATTAACACAGAAATTTCATACTTTCAACAGTATGCTTGTGCTGCTGAGTGGCCTCATGCCAATAAATAAAAATATGTGGAATGTTTTCAGACATTGGCTTTATATATAGCAACATTCAGATAAAACACAGGGAGATGGATTTGTTTTTGCTGTTTTCAAATGACGTGTTTTCCATTAGCACGACTTCTGATGGAACTGATGGAGGGGAGATAACATACCAAAGCTGGTAGCATCTGAGTTGGTTATTCAGAGACATGGGGAGGAGCTCTCCAGCCATTCCTTCATTTTGTTTGAGGGTAGAGGTCTTCCAGGGAATCTGAAAGATTTTCCAATGCTGTAAATAAAATGGAATTTCTTTCCAACGATATCCAGAGTTTGTATCATGTTGATGCTGAAGTGAAAAGCTGCTCTTTGCTTTCACTTGGTGACAGCTGCCCTTGTTAGTGTGTCTGCTTTTTCAGCCCTTGTGTTGCCCAGCCTCTTCTTGGTGGCCTCTTTGAGATGAGTTGTTTCTTACTTTCCAAACAGGAAAAAGTACTCCTGTTAAAAACCTGCTGACACAGTTGGTGTCGTCTGCTTTCATCCCACGTCTTTGCTGGCTGCTTCCTTCCCCATGCAGTGGGCTGGGGATGCTGAAGAAACACCTTGAAGCCTTGGCCAGAGGCCTGTCCTGCCCTGCTGCTGCCCCTTCTGTTGTGCTGCTGAGCTGCTTGTTGGATCTGACCTGCCTCCATGTAGCCAGACTCCCTCAGCTCCATTTTGTGACTGTTCTGCAGAGCACCCACTCCTTGCAGTCTGCACCGCTTTCAAGAGAAACTTAAAAAGCCCGGAGATACCAGGTGTCTGCCTCTGTGTTCTGATATGATAGATTATTCATCTTAGAGAACTGCAGCTGGGTACAGGCAGTGGTAAAAACAGACTGAACATTTTGTGCCTCGTTACGACTTGAATTCATTGCACAGTGTTCTCTTGCTATTTCTAGATGGTTTTCTCTTCTTTGTCAGTGACCTTCTCTTGTTCTTCTGGTACACGTAGCTGACTCTGTGGCCTGAAAGTCTTAAACCTGGATCCTGCAAAACTTAACTTCTGATGGCAGTAGCCCCCGGGAAAGCTTTTGTAAGATCAGAGCGTTTGCTGTCTTTGAAAGCTGGGGGTGACTTTCTTCGTGCTCAAAGGCAAGATCTTTTCCAAGAACAGTGAGGGGCAGATCTGCACGCGGAGGTGTGTGTAATGCTGGGTTCATAGAGAATTCTGAGAAGCATCAGTGGTTTCTGGACCGAGGCTGGATTGCTTGGCCGGGAGAACTGTCTGCAGTAGTCCTTACAGACAGTCTCATAAGATTAAGTGGTTAAAGGAACATGTTTTCATTTGAATCCTTCTGAGATGGACCCTGTTTGCTGGGTGGAAGGAGCAGAATGGCAAATCACAGATCTCACTGCAGCAGGTGGACTCGGTGGCTTTCATCCTGTGGAGCCCTGTGCCAGCGTCTGTGGCATTGGCTGTGGAGCAAGCCATGCCCTCCTTGCACCATCACCTTTGTTTCAAGGTTCCCAGCTTTCTATCAGAATGTGGAGTCTTTCTGTGGAGTCTTAAATTGGGCTGGCTCTTGGATATTCTGAAAGCCTGACTGATGTAAATGAGAGAAATGCCAGGGTTCACTGGCTCACAAATAACAAGATCTTGCTTACTTGATAGCACTTAGTCATTTTTTTCAGAGGAATCCAAGCTACTTTTGAAGTGGTTAAATGTGTTCTTTTCATAGCATGAATTTGTCTCCTGGCATAATGTGAGTGGGGCACACTGGTATTTCTTTAAAGCTTAAGGCCTTATGGTTTCTATTCAGTTTAGAATTTCAAAATAAACAGCAGGGAAAAAAAAAAAAAAGCACATTTCCAGTTCACACTTAAATTTTCAGCTTCAACTTTATGTTATTTTTGAACTCGATAAAATTAGATCGGTATAAGGTTTAAGAGAATACGTTGAGAATCAGGGCAGGAGCAGAGAAACACCCAAGCAAATCCTGTTAAAATATCAGAAATAGTGACCTGTTAATATACACTATCACTGATTAAATTAACGTTCATAAACTGAGAATTCCTGTTACTGTCTATGGTCTCAGCAAGATTCAGCTGGTGTACATGAGGGTGAAGTTGTGCTTAAAATGTAAATCATACAGTAAATAACCTCACTTGTCTACACACAGTACGAACGATGTTTTAGGCTTAATCTCCATGTTTATGTTTCCTGTTGAACTGGTGATGGTGTGTAAGAATGACAGATGCTTGGTATTTCAGTTGGTGGCATGCTACCTTTAAACACGACTCTTCTGCTCAGCTTGCATGAGCATTGGATGATGTTGGCCACTCTCTTTCAGTCAGTAGCCTTCCTGCAGGCACAGCAGGCATGTGGGCTGTCACTGTCTCCTTTCAGGCACAGGAACGAAAAGTGGTCTGCTTCACCTCATCTCAGGGCATTAAAACTCTGACAAATGGAGCTGAACCAGAAATCTCAGACACACAAGCGGTGGCTGATGCTTTGTGGCAGCAGTTGGACTGCCAACAGTGAGAATGCCAAAGATGCAGCTGAACACGTCTTGCTGCCCTCCAGTCCCTTTCTGTTCAGGAGTGGAAGGCACTTCCTTGTCTCATTTCACTTTGCACAGGTGCTTTGCACGTGTTGAAGCCTGGCAGAAGTTCTCTGGTGAGGTTTCCCTCCCCTCCTCTTGTGCCTGCCAGCTTACTGGTTCAGTTGCTCTGTCCCCTGTTCCATTATACAGATGACCAGGAGTGGTGGATCAGCAGTGCAGCCATGCTTCTTCTTTCCTCTCTTCATATTTCCTTCATTGAAATGACCAAAATCTGATGGTGATTTCTCTGGTTGTTCCCACTGAAGGATCTTTGCCCAACATCTCTACTCCTGATACTGATTTTTTGCATAAGATTTCCATTCCAGCTCCTCCATTCCCTGCACCCTGAAGCAATTTTGAAAAGACAGAATTTTTCTTCTGGGGACTGACATCTGATCAGCGAGGGCATGGCAAAATCTCGTGTGGCATTAAACATCTGAGGTTCATACCTATTCAGGGAATTGCATGGCTCCAATTTACCGAGAGTCCTTATCATCATGGTCAATTCTGGATACGCAGAGGACAGAAATTGAACTTAGTGCACAAACTTTTAGCCTTTTAGGAATGGTGAGCAGTCGTAGGTGTGAAAGGAATGGAGATACAGAAGTATATATCCATGTATGAACTGCTAAACTAATAACGTGGGATCTTTTCACCTAGGACTGGCAATAAGGAAACTTAGCCATCGTTCCCCTTCCTGAAGACGTCTGAGCCTCATAAACTTGAAGACCAGACAGTCTCAGTTGGATATGTCTACCTCAGACCCATCTCTTGCCCAGGAAGCTGTCAGCAGGGAAGGATTGTTTTCCTGCGCAGCGCAGAGGCTGGCTGCAGCAAATTCTGGCACAGGACTGCTGCTGTCAGCCTGTCTGATAGCTGGAAGGGGGCAGGCTGAATATACGTTCAGATATGTCCAAGAAAAGAGGTGATAGGCATTTGTTTGCCTGAGCTGTATTTACAGATGTTTGTGACTAGGAGCTCTTGCTACTTGGCTCCTGATGAAAACCACAACTTTTCCCCCTCCTTTCCCAGTATAACCAATTAATTCTGACTTGTCTCCAGTATTCCAGAAGGTATCTTCCATAAAGCCTGACTGGCTTTGTCCTTGGAATTGAAACCCGTTGTGACGGAGCCAAGAGAGAGAATCCTGAAACAAGAGCAATAGCCTGAGACTGCAGTAAACAGGATGGGGAGAACACGAAGTGGAGAATTCAGCCAAAGGAATGGCTAGCTTTGAAATTTGTTTAAAATGACCCCATAGAATATATATGTATACCTTCCAGAGTATATCAAAATATGCTGTCCACTCATACATTGTGATATTTTTTTTTTTGTGAGGTGATTTGATGTATATATTTTTTCTCAGCTGGTGCTTCCTTGATTTTCACCTACAATTTTCCTTTAATTTCATACAATCCGAGCCACAGATCCTTCTGAATATATGATTTAACCTCTCACAGACTATAGAATTTGCCAAAACCAGTGGCATATGATTTACCTTAAAAACATCTTTGCTCCAAATCCCCAGCCTCGTTGCCTGAGAGGCGAGAGCGTAATCCTGTGAAGTCTCTGAAAGTATTTCCTGGGTCGTGCCTCTGCCTTTAAGCTGTGTGTTCAGCAAGTGCTGAGAAGATGATGGGATGCTTTTGGTAACGTCCAGCATTGTCAGTTTTGAAAGATGTATTTTACTTGTGCATCTTTGTGACTTCTTTGAGGCTGTTGTCTCTATCACTGAGCAGCCTGTTGTTCAGGGGTGGTAATGGGCAGCAGCTGAAGCTGTTGTACACAGCCTCTGAGCTTTCCTGCAAGAAGTCCCGCTCCAACAGCTCCCTGTCTTGTACTGGGGACCTGGATGCAGTACTCCAGAGGAGGCCTCACGAGGACAAAGCAGGAGGGGACAGTCACCTCCCTTGCCCTACTGCCATCCTTCTGTTGATGCAGCCCAGCATATTGCTGGCTTTCTGGGCTGCAAGTGCACACTGCTGGCTTGTGTCAAGCTTTTATTCCACCAGAACCCCCAAGTCCTTCTCCACAGGGCTACTCCCACTCCATTCGTCACGCAGTCTGTACTGGTGTTTGGGATTGCTTTGACCCAGAGACAGCATTTTGCGCTTGGCCCTGTGGGGTTCACACAGGCCCACATGTCAAGTCTTTCCAGCTCCCTTTGGATGGCATCCCTTCCTCCTATTGTGTCAGCTGCATCACTCGGCGTGGCATCATCCGTGCTGAAGGTGCATTCAGTCTTACTGTTTATCACTGATAAAGATACTAAGCAGCACTGGTCACAAGACAGACTCAAGGGACACCATTTGTCACTGATCTCCACCTGCACAAGTAGGTATGCTGCATGCTGGCCATGGGGCCAGTCTACCCTTTCATCTGTGCTTCTGCTCAACTGCCTTGCTCTGGAAGGAGCTAGAAACGTCAGATTCGAAGAGGAGCAGAAGTGCTTAGTGTGATGTCCTGCTATGCTGTTGTGCGTGGTAGCACCTTCCATAGGTGATGTCAGGTTGAGGTTGCAGTTAGGAGATAGATGCAAAACAAAGCTGCTTTGGATCACAGCAAACTTTTATCAGCAGTAAGTGTGCTGGCTGTTGCTCACCCAGACTTGCCTGTGTGGTTATCTTCAGCTGCGTGAGTAAGGGTGAGCTGTCTGGCTACAGGTAGTTTTACGTTGCCTTTCACTAATTGCTGTAAGGTAAAGCGTTCAAAATATATATTATAAAGATGTAGGAGCTATAGTTGAAGCTTTAAAACCTCTCCTGCTATGCAGATTTTAAACACTTTTACCATGGTGTGTCAAGTGAATGACAGAAGGACCTTTATAGCAGCTGTTGTATGGAAAGGAAGGAGCAGAATGTGGGCAGAGAGCTGTGTCTGGCTTCTGGGGGAAGAATAGGGTGGTGTCTGCAGCAGATGGGGGGACACAGGAAGGATCTGCATTCTTCTGCTCATCCAGCAAATGAAGGAAGGGTTATGGAAGCCTTAATGATACACACCTTTGTGAAACACATCCTCGTTCTTTCCAGTAAATGGGATTTTTGGTGTCAGTACCACCCTCTTTCCAGGAGGACACTGGCTTTCTTTTGGGCTGAGGCTGCTGAAAGGTTTCACTTGCCAGTTTTGTTGTAATTGCTAAAGAAAACCATTTTGCTCCACGTAACTTAAAAAGAAGTTTCTCTGTGCAGAGCAAGTTTTGCGTACAGATATGGTGTCAGCTTGTGTTCCAGATAGATGTGCCTGAGAACTGAAGACAATTGTGGAATGTGATGGCAAAATCCACCGCACTGCTGAGCCCATACGGCCAGTGGAAAATTGATAAATAGCTGGAAATGCTCTACATGTTCCCTGTTACGTTTATTAATATTAATATATGCTCGAGGAGCACCAGAAACACCAACTACAGGTACAGTTGAACATTTGTGCAGTTTTCATAAATAGTGGAAGCAGTGACATTAAACATATGCAGGAATCCCCATAGTTATAAATATTTACAAATATTTATTTTGGCAAAAGCCAAAATATTCAGATGTTCTGAGCTGTGCTCACTAATACAGTGTGTGTATTTGTCACTCAGCACACTTCTCAAGTTGGGAGCTGAATTATTGGTCAGTGCAAGGGATTTCCCTTGCTGTATCACTTTGTATTTCACAGATATTTAGATTTCATTGCAGTTCAGAAAAGCACACCACTTCAACTATGTGCAATTAGCACGCAAGCCTTGCAGGGATGGCACTGATTTCATTTACCAGCAAGGGAGACCAAATGCAGTGTGTGGCTCGTGAGCCAGATCGGACACAGTAATTAATAATCTTTATCAGAGCCACCTCTCAGTGAGCATCTCTTTCCATAAGCCGTCCAGATACGCATTGTTTTTTTCATTTACATTTCACTACAGATGTCAATGAAAGCACAGTTCCTCCTAAAGCATCATAATGTATGTAAACCATTGCGGGAAGCATAGCATGCAGAGCCTTGGAGACTGCAGATGGAGAGAAAAGGCTCCTGATTTCATAAAAATAACAAAACCTGTTTTAACATATTGTGCATTAAATATTGTTCATTTGCATACTTTCTATGGCTAGGTTATAAAAGCCCACCATGTGGTGGACTTGTTGGAAGTCTGAAAAGATACTCTTTCTCCAAATGGAGATGTGTTAGTGGAAGCTGCTGCTTAATTATAAAACAAAAATAACTTGTTTTCTGCATTATTATTATTATTTTTTTTAACGTTTCATTTTTGTTTTTTTTTTTACTTCTGTAGGTTTTCAGGGTCGGAGTTTTAGTTGTTTCCTTAGAATACAATAGCATTATGGAGGAAAGCATAGTGCAGTCCCTGCGAGTTGTGCTAGCTTGGGCTCGCTGTTGTACAACAGTCTGCCTGCCTGGAGCCAGCAGCAGCAGGGACTCCTCGATCCGGAGCTTCCAGCAGATAGCCCAGCAGATTGTACAGTAGCACTTGCATTATTTTTTTGCATCTTTATATAGAATTGTATAATTTTATGTACAGCACAGCCACGGTTGAAACACTCAATAGTACAAATGCACGATACCGCAAGTTAAAATGAGAAATGGCTGTCAAATCATAAATAGAAAATGTGGAAGAAAAGGAAAAAATCAGTCTTTTGGGTGTAGAAGTCTTGCATACAC
This sequence comes from Lagopus muta, assembly GCF_023343835.1. Classification (NCBI taxonomy): domain Eukaryota; kingdom Metazoa; phylum Chordata; class Aves; order Galliformes; family Phasianidae; genus Lagopus; species Lagopus muta. Next base: position 35,594,963 of record NC_064440.1, on the reverse strand, counting down.
ATGCACATATGATGTCAGGGCTTGAGAAAGGATGCAGTGAACCACAGGCTGGAGGGGAGCAGGTTCCCTGGCGCAATGGCTTTGGCTTGGCCTGGTCCCATAGAGTTTCGGGAGCCTGGAGCAGTGGGTGGCATCGGAGCACAGGCGCCCATTAAGCCCAGGCTCTGAGAATCTCAGCGACGGCCAGAGCGTATGCAGCATTCCAGGTTTTGAATGCTAACATTGCCAGCTTCAGATCAATCTGCTAATTTATAAGCTGCCAACATAAAGAGTGCAGGCGAGTGTGAGGTGACAGGGGTGCCTGCATCCCCGGGGAGATGAAGGGTAATTGGAGCAGCCTGGCGATTTGACTTCAGTGCCTGTCTTGCTGGGAAGGGTGCAAATGAAGTTGGGAAGTGGCAGAGGAATAGCAGTGACCTTTCTTAGGATAAGATGGTAGGATCTTAGTGTCAGCTTTTTCTTACAAATAAAGCGATTTTCAGTGGAACTTGAGGTTTTTTAGGGGGAAGCACCATTTGCGAGCCCTATGGAGATCAGTTCACACCTTGCCAAGCTGAGAGCTGCCGAGACTTGTCATTTGTCACCTGCTTTTCTCAGCACAGCTCACTGCTGGCTGACTGTCAGGGCACAGGGTGTTCTCTGATCACTGACAGGTATCACAGACGGGCCCCAAAGCCCCACAGCCTTGCACACCACCTCCAGTCCACTGCTGAAACAGCCCCACGAGGGATGCTTGGGGCTGGAGAGGATAACTCCATGTGTCCCAGCAGGTTGGTGTGTGCATACATCCATTAGGTGGCTGGATCTGGGGACATGAGTGCAGACTGCAGGTCTGGATGGGGACCCTGAGCAGCTGCCTTGGTGGCAGTGAAGCTCATTATAGGCTTGGAGGGTTACCATGCAGTTTTAGGGAAGGAATCATTTGGCAGCTTCCTGACTGCCCCTTGTCAGCTTGGATGTCAGGAGCAATTTCTTCTTGGAAAGAGTGATGAGGCAGTGGCACAGCTGCTCAGGGAGGTGATGTACCTGGAGTGCTCAAGAGCCGTGGAGATGTGGCACTGAGGGACATGGTCAGTGGGCATGGTAGGCTGATTTGGGGTTTGATATGAGAAGATCTGAGAAAGATCTGAGATCTTTTCCAACCAGAATGCTTTTATGATTCCCCGCCATATGCTATGATGTCCTTCCTTATCTTATACAAGAGGGCAAGCTGCCAAAAACTGCCTTTTCAAAATCAATTTTTTCTTGGTTAAAAATAAATAAACAAGTGCCTGATCCCAGTTACCCTTGTTGCTGACTGCTGCCTCCGTGAAGGCCTTGTGAAGAATCACTGTGGTAAATCAGCCTTTGGTGTTTCAGCTCCTGAACACTCCATTTGATGAAAGCTTTGCAAGTTTTGTCCTTAATTAAGCAGCCCATCTCTGCTTCTTGCATGGGTGTTGGAAGGGCTGGGGTGTATCCTTCCTGAGAGGCTATTGGAAGATGCTTTTCTAAGGAAGGAATGCTCTATAATTAAGCTTAGAAATGGGTGGTGATCCTTTCCTCGAGGAAACGTTTATCTCGGGTCTGAGGTCTGCACAGCAGACAGGAGGTGACCAGCATGTGATGAAATTAAAAGGCTGCAGTAGTTGAGTTGGTCCATGGGAACTCTTCTCTGTTCACTGATAGAGGAGAGGGACCTTTGGAGAAACCAGTGTGTAAAGTTGTGTAATTAAGGTTTATTCAGAAAAACATCTGTGCGGTGGAACTGGTTTTGCTGAGCCAGCGTTGATGGTAGCATTCTTTGGTTCATGCACCTGGACATGAGCTCAGTCATATTCCTTCAGCAAGAGTGCATGTAAGATGTCATAATGGAGTTTTGCGATGGGGGGAAAACAAAAGCCCAAGTGAAATAGCAGGGGGAAAACAAAAAAACTGTCCAACTCAGCTGGGTCAGACAGTTGTCCAGCAACTGTGCAGTGGTTTGTGCTTTGTTAGGACAGGATCCACAGGTTTTGGCAGGGCAGTGTTAGAAAATGGGGCTGCACAAAGTGCCTGGAAGTGTTTCTTTCCGGAAAGAAAATGCAGCCAGTCCTCTTTCTATGGTCTAAACATGATTAGTGTCAACTGATGGGAAGTTCTGCTCTAGCACCAGGAGGTCTGACTGTGTTAATTTGCTGCTTTTCCCTCGTCCCTTCTCCGCAGCAGCAGCAGGAGATGCTGGCAATGAAGCATCAGCAGGAGCTCCTGGAGCACCAGAGGAAGCTGGAGCAGCACCGGCAGGAACAGGAGCTGGAGAAGCAGCACCGGGAGCAGAAACTTCAACAGCTGAAAAACAAAGAGAAAGGAAAGGAGAGTAAGTAGCAAAAGCTCACTTGGTTCAGCGATGACAGGTAGAGCAGATGGATGGAAGCCATAAAGCAGCTTCATAAAGCTGAAGAAGCCTCCCTGATAGCCTTTCTACAGAGCTTCTCTGCACAGCAGCTTATGTAAATGTTTTGGAGGTATTGAGGGTAAAAGAGGAATTTATTTCTATGCTTTATCTTCATTTTTGTCTTTCTAAATGCCGTTTTAGCATTTTTCAAAAGGAAGTGTATCATCTCTTCATTTGATTTAACATTTTCTGAAGTATTTTTGGCAGCTTTCCTAATGGAGGCAGAATATTAAAACCATAAAATACACCAGATGCACACTGCTTTTCTTTTTCTTTTCTTAATTTCACCCTTTTAAGTTGTAGGCGAGTTCTCAGTTTTTAGCTTTAAAGTGTTTTCATTCAGAAGCACTTCTTTCATGAGGTACAGACTGTGGTTGGCTTCCCCACGTGTTATTATGCACTTCACAAGATTCAGTAACATGATTATGGCCTCGCAAATCCCCTTATCAAAGACACTTTGGTTACTTGTTCGGTTTTCTTTTAGAAGTGAATGGGAGGAAAAATACCTTGTGGAGTTGCACTATCAACTCATTAGGTCTCCATTCCGTGTGAAATAAGGCAGCCTGTGATGGAAGCAGCAGACAGGGCTAAGGGCTACCAGCAGAAGAGATGCTGTCTGGGGACTAGGAATGAGATAAAGCTCTCAGAACAACTTTTCCAGCAGGAAGAAGCTGGGGTGTAGGAGGCTGCAAATACTTTCCTCATTGAATTCCTCATTCCCTCCGCGCACATCATGCTAGAAGAGACTTTTGTTTAACCTGCGTTCAAGGGAGGGAACTTGCAGACCTGCCCCAATATCTCAGCAGAGCAGTTCATAGGAGGTCCAACGTCTGTGTTTGTGTTGGGTTTTGTTTGGGTTTTCTGTGTTTAAGCTGTAGGGGAGAAACCAAAGGATCAGAATTTCCCTGAAAGAAGCAGTTGAACTGGGCTGTTTTCCCAAATAAAAACAGCTTGAACTGAGTGAGATCTGTAAGTCCTTCCACTTCATCCTGCTATTCTCATCAACTGCTTATACTGTATCAGTGTTTCAATGGATCCCTCTGCGAAATTGACATCTGGCTATTCTCATTAAGATAGTTTGCAATAAACAAAAGCTCCTGAGTGCCTACGCACCTGAATCTGAAGCATATGAAGCACCTTCTGGTTGAACCATAGGTGTAGAGGAAAGAGCAGAACTTAAGGAATCTGTGTCTACAGTTTTATTTTAAAAATACTTCTATTTGAGAAATACTACAGCATATGATCACTATAGAAGCTTACCTCTTAAGAGTACCTATCCTTCTCACATCAGAAAATTTTACAGAGTAATAGTTAAAGTTGTCCAAATCTGAAATATGAAGTCTGTAATAGTTGAAGAACGTTGTTTATTCTCCATCCTTCCTCCATCACTGTAAGCCAAAAGACATTGTTTTGTACCCTTTAGAAGGCAAATCACAAATAGAGTTAGCATAACGTAGTATTAATCCCTTGCTTTCTCATCTCAGGATCCTTGAGCCTTATGAACTGGAATCTGTTATCACAAAGCATATGATCAAAGCATGACTTCTAAGAGAAGAAGGAAAGTCTGTATGAGACTAAAGGTGCTTTTTGGGCAGGATAAGGAGTGATAGTTGGTTGTCCTGTCTTTCCACTGCTGTGACTGAACCTAGAACCAGCTGTGTGCATCAGTGTTTCCAGACAGACCAAATCTGTCTTCCTGTCTCCCTCCTCCTGGGCAGGGACCATCCCATGCCTTTCTGCTCAGGCAGTCTCAGGCTGGGCCTTTCTCCTACAAGCTGGCAGGCTGTGATCAACCTACACTATCACAAAGGGCTTTCTTTTGTTAGTTTCCATTGGTTCTGCTCCTCTCTTCTTGCACTGTGCAACCCCCTCCTTCTTGGCAGAGCTCGCTCCTGCTTCTGACCTTTATTCTCTTACCTCTACCCGTGCTTTATCCTACATACAGTTATAGTTCGATTCTGGGACAACATTTAACCTGTCTTCTTTCATTCCATATTACCCTTCTGTGGTCTGTCTCTTCTGGCTTCCTGCCTGTGGATTTATTCCATGCATGTGGGCATCTGACTTCTGCTCTTGCCCTCATTGCCTGTTCCCTGCATGGTGACACACCACTGTCTATGTGCCACCTTGTGCTTTCCTGCCTTTTGCTTCCTCTTCTTGAATGTCTCCACTGGGCATTGCCAAGTAGTTCTGCCTTTATCCTATCACTACATATGAGATACATTGAAAATGAATAAGATTTTTCTTCTCATCTTCCGACTCAAGGATCAGGAGCTGAACGATGATCTGCTCAACATGACATCTTTGTCCACAGCTCCAGCATTGCTCAGGGTAGAGAAGATCTCCACGTTTTTATCCTGTTAGCATATGTGGGGCCCTTCAGCTGCTAGTTTAGGAGGAAGATGTGCCAAAGAAGCTTTTGGAAACCTCACAATCCAACAGCATTTGGCTTCAGATTCCTCTAAATAATGTCAGATTTATCTAAAACCAATAGAACACAACCATGTTTGAGTATTTTTAAGATGCTAATAGATCAAAGATGACACTTTTTGGAGAGAGAAGGCCTTGATGTGTGAATTTGTCACCTATTCTGGTCTAGCCATGTTGCTCACAAACCCATAGGAATTTATCTCCAGCTCCTCAGTTGAACTTCCCACTGGGGTGCATGCCAAACCTACATTTTGTAGAACTAGTGAGAAATGCAGGGCTCCAAAAAAGTGAATTTTCAAGCTTTTCAACTCTGCTTCAGTGGTTGAGCAATATTACATTTTCAGGCAGTGCTTTGCAGAATTATTGCAGTTTCCTTCTCTTGTGGAGATATTAAAAAACAAAATGAAATGAAGTGAAATTGTTTCCCCGGTCTGTCAAATGGCACCGTGGTGTTGTGTAGGATCCAGGAGACAGAAGATCACCCTGTTGTATTTTAGGTATGCCAGCAGAGCAGACGATTTTCCTGGCCTTTTCATTTACTTGTAGCCCAGTTATTTTCCTTTTGGAATTCTTGGTTTACGCTGTGGTGTAGATGAACCATAATTTTCCACATGTTCTGCTTGCCAAACTTTCTATGCATTACTCCATCAGGAACTCTGCCTGTGAGTCTGTTCTGTCAACTGAATGATAATTTTAATCCATCACCACAGTAAAACAGACTGGTCTCTATTGTGGAGGAAATAATGATCAGAAATTATACAGTTGACATTTTAACTCTACGCTACGAAATTACTGACTTTTTTTCTTTAAACGTTAGATTTTCTATTTGAAGAAACAGATTGCACACTTGTAAGTGAATTGGAATATTATGTGTGTCTTATTGTACACAGATACTTCTGAACAAAGAAGTCCTTATTTACAAGCTTTTTCAAGGCAGCATCTACATATGAGACATTCGTTTCGTTCCCCTTCTGCTTGCAGATGTGACATTTAAAATTTCATTTGAGTGTACACAAGACCCTTTTTCTTAAATACCTTTGATTAAAGGAAAGCTGCAGTACCTCGTGCGGTGCTTTCTTCTAAGTTAACTTCTATGCAAGTGTTAAAATCCTCTTCAGAGATCTTTTGTAGTAAAATGATAAATCTCTGATTAGATCTCCGCTTTCAAACATCCGCTGCGATTATATGCAAAGCTGAAGGGGCAAAAAAAGAGCTCCTTACTGGAGGCACTTTGTTCTTCTCTTTGAAACAGAAGCTCCTCTATTGGACTGAAAAACCAAGCATTTAATTCTGAATCCTTTTAGAAATGTTCATTCTTAAAGTATGTTTTTTTGTGTTGTTTTTTTTTTGCTACGGCTTTTGTCCAAAGTCAATTGATTAAATATCTTTAATTTTTGTTCTTGACTTCTCAGGTGCAGTGGCAAGCACAGAAGTAAAGATGAAATTACAAGAATTTGTTTTAAATAAGAAGAAAGCTTTGGCACACCGGAATCTCAACCACTGCATTTCCAGTGACCCTCGCTTCTGGTATGGGTAAGTGGTGCTGGGCTTGTCTGTGTGATGCAGCCTGTGCCACCTTTTCTCACAATTGCTGCAGCTGGGGAATAGTCCTGATGTATGCAAAAAAAACAGTGCTGGTGGTGGCAATGATGATGAGGAGACGGTTGGACTAGATGATCTTATAGGTCGTTGCCAACCTTGTGATTCTATGATTCCATGATTCTATTTACTGATCAGCCGTAGCACTGATAGAACTAGAGTTTGAATTTGATGAATGACATGAGTGAAAAGCATTTTTAAGGGGTTTCAAAGTGAATATTTTTCCTATCTTCAGTGCTATCGCTGTATTTTTGTGAGTAGTGGTCTTTGCTGACGTCTTGGATCCGTGATTATTTAAACTAAGAGGTTCTGCTGTCACGATCTGCCTTTGTAAGTTCTTTGGTTTTTCACCAGGATTTGCTCCAGATAAGGATAATAAAACATGAACTTTCAGGAAATTAGGCTTTATGCTTAGTGAACTGCAACTCAGGATAGTTGAGCTAGCATTGCTTTTATTGCCTGCTGCTCATCTCAGTCTCTCGAAGCTGGAAGTTTTGTTTCCCTGTAAACTGCTGAAAACACGAAGTGCACCCTGTGTAATTCTGCTGATGTCTACATTTTCTACTGAAAATGCTCTGCTGTGGATATCCTAGAAAATCCAAATGTCATGTGAAGTGAGAAGATAGCAGGTGTTCTTAGAATGTCATAGAAGCAAAGAGTGAGTTCTTCAATTAATTCTAATGCACCAAAGAGCCATGGGTGGCGTTAGAAATGAGGTATAAGTTCCAGTTCTAGAAATCCACTTCTTTGTAAAGAAAACTTGGAAATTTGATGTAATTTGAAAAAAAATATATAAAAAATTCACTACTAAAACATCATAAAAATATCTATTTAAAAAAAAAAAAAAGTAATGTGTTTGGAATGTTGCTTTATTGACCATAACATTGATGAAATTTTGAATGAGAAAATCCAAGAAAATTTTGCTGTGAAAATTGTTTTCAAGTTGAGAATCTGGTATTATTTTCAGTCTTCAGCAATAAGCATTTATGTAGGGTTGATGAGGTCATTGTCAGCTGATGGTTCCAAATGCAAGAAACTAAGCTGAAATTAAATTGGAAAGATATCCCAGCTATGAGCCAGAACAGAAATGCTGAAGTGTAGTTGGCAGAAGATTCTGATGTTATTCTGCCAGGGGGAGATTGAGCAACTCTTAATACGTCTGTGAAAATCTCATCTGAGATTTGAAAATTGTATGGCTGTGACGTTGGTTAAAGTGGTGAAATGTGGGTAGGGTGTGCAGAGCTAATGTTTAAGGCCTGCTAAGGTGGTGTGAAAGATAGTGGAAGAAATAGGAAAAAATGAATCTAAATCATGGCAACGTAAATATGCATTTTTAAATAACTGATTTTCCACTGTTCTTTATTGAGACTCACAAAGAAATTAGGGGATTTTGGAAGCATTTGAAGGCTCTCTGAGGCATTGTGTTCTTTTTATTTATTTATTTGTTTAAAATGCCTAAATGCAGAAATAATATTATATTAGAATTAAGGCTAGTAAATAAATGCCTTCTTCCAAAATCTTTGCTCTTTGGCCTTGAAGAAACCTCACCTAGAACTGTCATCATAGATGAATTTAATCTGTTAGAAAAGGAGGCTGTGGATGCCCCATCCCTGCAGGCATTCAAGGCCAGGCTGGATGTGGCTCTGGGCAGCCTGGGCTGCTGGTTGGCGACCTGCACACAGCAGGGGGTTGGAACCAAGATGATCGTTGTGGTTCTTTGCAACCCAGGCCATTCTATGATCTGCAATCTGTGACTAAAAGGGAAAAAAGAAGTTTGGGAGTGGTCTGCATGCCTTATGTTTTACAGTTTAGAATTAACTGCTTTTTCACCGAGATGCCAGCACTCGGCTGAGTCCAGGTCAGTGACATGGGGTATGCTGCAGGGCCAGCTTTAGTGCAGTAACTTACTGAGCCCAGCTGTGCTTTGGGTTTCAGTCTTCCTTCCTCACTTCAAGCAAATGCTGAGACCCTTCTGAACAAGGATACATTCTTTAAGGTTCATTATCTTTAGGATTTTTTGTTATTAATGTGGTGCGTTTTCATCTGAACATCCCTTTCTTGTGGTGCCTCGGGGATGCAACAGGTAGAGCCAGCATACTGACTGTTCCACAACAGGCTAAGCCCCTTTCTTACAGGCTTACCATTCCCTCATCTCCCCTCCATCTGTTTAGTAGCAGGGTTTGGTTTCCAACACAAGACATGGGGAAGGAAGAAGGAGCCTCAGAGGCCTCACAAATCTTTCCAAGGGCATGCTTCAGTGATGAGTTGCAGGCAGATGGCAGCTCGTTTTGCCCAGCCTTTGAGGAGGGCAGCAAGGCTCTGCAACTGCAGATGAGAGTTCTAAATGCAGCCCTTCGGTTGTTAAGGCATGAGCTGAAGATTTTTGTTTGTTTGTTTGTTTCCCTTCTATTTAAATTTAGAAGAAAACAAAACACACAAAAAAGAGAAAGAAAACCTTTAAATTAATTGTGTATTACTATTTATTTGTATATCATCTCATAGGTTACCAATTCAGTTACAGGGATATTTACGCACATACTTGTAACGTGATTTAATTGGGTGGTGGTTGGATTTGACACACGCAAACAAGGCTTGCAGAAGATAGATTTGATGCTCCTACTGTGAGCAGGCAAACCAATTAAATGGTAACAGATGCTGAAATAGTCTCTTAAATGACACGCCTGCTTTTAAGCACTTCCTCTGGTATTATTAAGGTTTGCAGTTTCCTTTAAAAAATTTAAAAGCGTTACTTGTAAACAGCAGTTCTCTTAAGGGTCTTGAACACCACAACAGTTCTGCGTCAGTCGCTTTGACATGAAATATGTGCTCTTTGCATGTGAAATAGCTGTTACTGCCCACTAAGATGTGTGGATAATTTACCTTCTGTATCTTGTATGGGCTTGAGCTTCACTCAGCACTGTCTTTTGTCTATAATCGGTGAATATTTTCTAATTAATCACCAATATTAAAGGGCGTTGTAGGCAGATGTGCAGGTCAAGCCTTGAGATGGAAAGCAGCTAGCTGCAGAGGTCTTGCCAGATGTACTCATGATCCAAAAGATCTACTAAAGGAAAGAACTAGGTAATCATAGAACTATAGAATCATTCAGGTTGGAAAAGGCCTCTCAGATCCCCACGTCCAACCCCAGCCCACCCCGCCATGCCCACTGCCCACATCCCTCAGTGCCACCTCTCCACAGTTCTGGAGCACCTTCAGGGACGGTGACCCCAGCACTCCATGGGCAGCTGTGCCACTGCAGCACTGCTCTGAGAAGAAATTGTTTCCAGTAACAAATCTGAACCTCCCCTGGTGCAGCATTAGACCATCACCTCTCATCCTATTGCTGTTAACTGGGAGAAGAGGCCAACCCCCAGCTCACCACAACCTCCCTTCAGGCAGTTGTAGAGCAATGAGGACCCCTTGAGCCTCCTCCACACTGAACAACCCCAGCTCCTTCAGCTGCTTCCTATTATCTCTCACAGGCTTTCACAGAGATCCTGCTCAGTATTTGACTCCATGGTATTCAAGCCATTTTGTACACTCTCTAATATATGCAGCTCCAGTCTAAATGCAATTGTTTGGGATTCTGTGGTGAACTATAATTTTCAGATTATGTTAATGGCAGGCAACAAAAGAAGAGGTTCTTTTGAATTCCATTGTCAGACTGTCCCTCCTGTGGATTCTGAATCTGCTGGGCAGCCCTCCTCGCAGGAGGTCCTGCTCTTGAAGACACTTAACATAACTAAAAGTGACTTACCAGGAGCAAAGATGGAGCATCTCGGGCTCAGCAAACGGCTGTTATTTCCCTTGGAAGTTTTCAGAAGTGCTCTTGGGAAGTAGCCACTCGACACAGTAACCATCGTGAAAGGGAGTTGAACCGAGTATTTGCATGCTAAGGAGATAGAGAGAAATAATTACACGTTAAATTATGCCAACGTACATAAATGTTGTTGTTCTCTGTGCGCAAAGGATTCCAACAGAGACACTCGTTCAAATACATATTCAGTTTACATTGCATGAATATGTTGGAAGTGTCAGACATGCTTTGCTGTGTGCATGGGCTTTGGATGGACCTCGCAGCCCAAAGCACAGAGAATGTGTTATGTGAAGGTATGTACTTCCAGGAATGCCTGCAAACTCGATTTAGTATACAATTTCACCTCTTTCAGGACCTCTGAAATTCCTGAACAGGCATGCAGACCAGTGCATTTTGCTCTGAGCACTGTAGGGTGTTGGATCTTAGTCCTCAAGCAATGCAGTGCATTCATGTTTGCAGAGTGAAACGTCTGTCATTCAGCAGCTCCAGAGCACATCTAAACAGGCCCTTTGAGTTCCTGCGCATTCCCTAACAAAGTGATGAAAATAGCTTCAATGTACGTGATTGTTCAGCTTAAGTCATGATTTAAAAAAAAAAAAGGAAAGAAAAAAATCCTACTGCTTGTATAGGCAAGAGAAAAATGCGATTGTGTGCCGTGGTGGGTTGGAGGGGCTCTTGGCTTGCGTAGCCTGGGCTTCCTGTTTGTGAAACATCTCTCTGTGCAGCCTTCCTACGGTATGAGCAGAGAAAGCGACGTCTGTTTTCAGGAGGGATTCAAATATTTTTCAACGTGGTTCTGTTTTTATTTCAGGTGATGATTAAACAGTGCTGCATATGGGCATTTAGTGCTGCCAGCGTGACAAAGGACATGTGTAGATGTGTGCGAACGCTCATGTGAAATGCAGCAGTGTGAGAACACACAATTATTCAGCCTGTGTGTAGGGAAGTTCGGGATATAAAGGGGGGAGGATTAGGAAAGCGCACTGAATCACGCTGCTTGGTGGGAACTGCTGGTATGAGACTCTATATAGACACTGAACAAACTTTTCAGAAGTGTTTGTGACAGTCACTTAGAAAGCACGGTGTGTTTTTCTGCTGTTTTCTTGAAGGGTGTAACTAGAATCGCTATGCCGCATCTCACCCAACAGCCTCCTTCTGACTCGAGCTTCAGAATGTGCTGCTCAAGGAATCTGATGGACTGGAGAGTCATTTTCAAATTGGGAATGGCTCAATTTCGTTCCTTAAAGAGCCTTTTAGAGCAGAATATTTTAGTCAAAATCTCAGTGAATGCCTGATTGTTAAACAGGGTAGAATTTCAGCTCTTTGCGTCTCTCAGCTAAGTACTTGTCCTGTATTGTTCAATCATTTGAAGAAGTAAAACAGGGTTTAGGTTGTTTTTACTTGAATTAAAACCTGAGATTGCTTGACAGCTGTATGGTTGCCACTTGTATTGCTCAATCAGTGATGTGGCTGCTCTGCTAACGTGGTAACGTGGAGGTTTCCAGAAGTCTTTACCAACTGGGGTTCATGGCAAAGCTGGACACAAGGCATTAAGTAGGGAAGGTGCAGCCAACACACAGAGGTAGGAGGTTTAGAAAACTCTCTTATTATTTAATATCCTTAGCAAATAGCATGTGCTTTCCTTCCAGCAGCCTGCTCAAACAAAGCTATAAATCACCAGCCTCCAGAAGTTACCTTGGAGGGTGCTGAGTGCTTTGGCCTGATGCATGCTAAGTGCTGGGGTCAGGGCACAGTGCAGCAGCAAAGCTGCTGTTGGCCTGCCTAAACATGTGGCCCTTCACGTGCTCATCCTCTGTTTGATTTCATCCTTAGGCTTTCTCTCAGGGTTTTATGCAGTGAAGGGGAATTGTTCATTCATGCTGTAGTTAAGGGAAGCAGCGAGACCTGTGCTTAGCTTTACAGATAGAACTTATCGAAACCTGGCTCAAGTATGTGCTGAAAACTGTGGTTAAATACCCAAATATGTGGAGCCTTCCTCAGCGGGGTCATTCCAGTACTGAAAATTAAGCATATGTTTAGTCTCCTCCCTGTATATTAGCTTTCAGATGATCTTTTAATCACTTTCTAGTACCTAGAATGAGAAAGCTGGTCCCAAGAGATTTTCCTTTTCATTGCTCACAGTGGAGCAGACAAAGTGAAACTGAACTCTCTCCCTTTATGCCTCACTTGTGTTACATTTCTCCCTTCTCTTTCTCTCCCTGACCATGCAGGAAGACACAGCACAGCTCCCTGGACCAGAGCTCCCCACCTCAAAGTGGCGTATCTGGCACCTACAATCACCCTGTCCTGGGGATGTACGATTCCAAAGATGACTTCCCACTCAGAAAAACAGGTAATGCTCCCATTGATTTTCTATGTTACCTGCTGTCTTTGCTGTGACACTTGGTCCTTACATTTCCAAAAGAAAAAGAAAAAAAAAAAGTATACGTTGCCAAAAAGCTGTATTTCATGGAGCAATTTATTTAAGAAGCGCTCACACCGCCCCACTCTCCTCTCCCCCTTCCAGCTGTCACTGAGCAAGCAGTGTTAGAGGGAGGCTTTGGTTGTGCAGGCTTGCAGAGCTCCATGCAGAAGACAGCTTCGTTGTGTGTCAAAGCTTGTGAGATGTTTTCACAGAGTCAAAACTAATACAGAGATCTGCGTGTCTGAAGTCAAAGTATGTTTTGCTGAGTGAGAAAAGTACCAAGAAAAGTTCATTTCTTCTGGGATTTGCATTTTATATACAAGTTTATACTTTAAATAAATAAAAACGTTTCTGCCAGTCAAAGTGTAGGGACTTCCTGCAAAGGTTTTGGTTCACACCTAGACAGTTATTTCTCAGTTAGGTTTCTCTCTGCATGGTGGCTAAGCAAGTCAGTTATTTCTGAGCTATATATTATGTAAACCAGTTTGTTTTGTTTGGCTGTGGTCCTCAGCTCCGTATCACATGCCTTGGCCAACACTGCCTCAGCTTCTAACCTTGCAGGCTTGTGATCCTCAGCAGCCAGCTCCCTTCGGGGAAGAGCCAAGCTGCAACAAGCTCACCCCAATGTGGGGGAGCTCTGCTGCTTGCATGGATGATGCACACTGTGGTGCATGTTGAAAATTGCTTCAGAATAGGAAAATAATCCTGTCTTGACTGAGCTTTGTGTGTCCCACAGGTGCTTCTAGCTATTTCTCAGGTTTGTTTTGTGGACCTTTAAATGTACAGGGATGAGCATTGGTGTTAGTGATTGTTGTGGTCAGGAATGGTAGTGGTATGTTAACCAGACCTTTCTATGGATTTACTACAGCCTTTGGTCAAATTGGCTGTCCTAAATCAGTTCCCAGGAGCTGGCTGCACCTCTGTTTCCTTCCAGGAGAGGCGTAGGTATTCTCACAACATTTCTTCCCCTAATAGCTGAAAGTCAATTGGGTCTTATGTGTCCTCACCATGATTCTCATTATCTCTGTAAATTGATGTGAAGGTGGAATATTTTATTTGTGGATTTTTTTTTTCTTCTGTCATCCGTCTAGAAAAACATAACACTTGTGCACTGCTACCCTGTGCCTCCTGCCTCCCAGGTCTGTGCCTTTGAAGGCCTTTTATGAACTGCTTCCACACCATAGTACCTGTACTGCTGGATGGATCTGTAGATGGTTCTCCCAGTCAGTAGGCACGCTGGGCTGGGCAGCAGGTACCAGAGACATCAGCTGCACAAGAATCAACTTAGGATGGGAGAGTCCTTCCCAGGGTGAGGGCTCTTCCTGTACACACCCTGTGCCTTCAGGGTAAGTGACTGACAAGAAAGCAGGCCCTTTCTGCAGGACTCCAAGGGCAGAGAGGGAAAAGAATTTGCTGAAGTGTAGAGCATCCTCTAATCTCCATTTCTAGATAATGACAAGCCTAACGCTGTGTTAGGTGCAGCATCTGCTGCTGCCTAGTCAGTGTTGGAGACAGCCAAAGTGGCGCTGTCTGGGCCTCAGGACTTGTCCTTGCATGGAGGAGATGAGTGCTGCTAGAGGGCTGCCCTCAAAGGAGATTTCCTTCAGTTCTGGAGCTGTCAGCACACAAAGATGTGCTTTGCATACACATCTGTCAGGAAGAAGGAAGACTGGTCCTGGGCTGCTAGAATCCACTGATGCCGTCTGCTTCTTCTCTGCTGAAGGCTGTTGGTCTCCTCTGGAAATTCACAGCATGTCCTCACAAGGAAATGTCCCTTGGCATCATATGCTTGTGGACAGCACGAATCCGAAGACCTTTCTGCTCTTTTGAAACCAGAACCTCCGCTTTGGGGGAGCGCACGTTAGCAACCCCATGGCAGAAATGGTCTTTTATCAAAAGCCTCCCTCTCTTTAGGGCCATTTCTTGCCAGTTTTAATTTGAGAATAGATCATCCTTCTCATTGCAAACGCTCTAACAGTGGATTTCTGCAGAAGAGTGTCTGAACATACTCCTGTTGTTTCCTAGACTGAGTTCTGATTAAGCCTCTTGCTGATAAAACTGCTGTCGGACAGAGTGAATTAAAGAAGATAAACGTATCTAATGGCATTATTAAAAATCATTGTTGTTTTAAAATGGGAGGATAGTTAGCTGATTTTGTTTTTCCAGAACACCGATGCTTATTCTTTGTGGGCACTGGCATTAATCTTCTGGGGATTTGTATGCAGCGCATGCAAGTTCCCTTGCAAGGTTCAGAGGAGACCTTTTTTGTTGTTTTCTTTTATTTTCTTTTCAATGTAACAGCAGTTCAGACTCTAACACAGTGATATCCTGCAGAAACCCCATTGCCAAGAATGTTAAGTTGCTTGGACTCCTGAACAGCCTGGTGTAAACAAAAGGCAGGGAAGGCTGGAGCCCATCCTAAATAAAGTTCTTTATTACAAGTGAGCTTTTCAGATTTTTGGCACCAGTCAAAACTCTGGCTTTGTATTTGTAATTTAAAACCGCCGTATCACGTAGTCCAATTTTATTAAATTAGATTAAATATTTGCAGTTCAAATAACAGAGTCCATCGCAGCACGGTTGTGATCCGCGGGGCTGGCATCAATCCAGTGTCATTGTTAGGGACAGGGGGGACTCGGGACGCTGCAGGAAGGCACTTGGAGCAGTGATTTCTGCTAGGGTACATTTCTGGAGTTGGCAGCACGTTCTGCATGTTGAGAAATTGTTCAGAAAGAATGAACCTGTAATTGCAGTGGGTTTAAAAGTGCTACCCTTCTTCGCTCTGATTACTTAAAGCACTGTGACATGGAGTGGTGTATAGCAGCCCTCTGTGCACCCCTGGGGATCGCCTGGTAGTGGAACACTCAAGTGTGAATGTTGCATAAGAGACGTGATCGGCTGGCCATGCTCTCTTGAGTAAAAGTACATGTGTGCGTGAGCAGTGTCCTGAGAGTGCTTGGAAACAGTCAGCATGTGAAACAGCGAACACTTGCAGCGTGCTCTTAATGCATCCTGCCACCTGAAATCCCCCCTCTGGTTTGTTTTATCAAATTACGTCTCGGTTTGTTGGCTGTTCAGGTTCTGCTTGAGGTTGTTGTGCTGCCAGGCTCTGGCTGGTGCAGTTACCAATGGCCTGAACTTGCACTTAGCCTGGCTGCAGGGTGCGTTTCACTGAGTTCTCTCTAGCTGAACCCTTTGTGGCCTTCCCTTCCTTAACCGAACCAAGAATAGTTCAGCTGATGCCATTCATGCTTTTCTCCTTTTGCTTTAAATAACTTCAGACAAGGATTTCTTATTTCCCCACTTGTGTAGTTTCCTTAACTACGTATATGCATGCTTCCTTTGCTGTATGCATGATCTTGACATGCTGTTAATTAGAAAGCTGGAATGACCTACATCACAGGGATTCGTGAAAGACTGAAGAGCATTGTTTAACTTGTTAACATGCTTTTTCTTTTGCTTGTGTGGGGTTTTTTCTTTGCTTGTTTTTTAATGTGCCATGCAGGGCTTAGCCACCAGACACTAGCTTTCCTTCTGGCTTCTGCAAAGGGCCGAGGATTCCTCACATTACTTGGGACTTGACAGCTAATCAGGATTTCTAATGGAAGCCACAGCATTTCAATTAGCTGTCACTGAAATCAGTGGTTTTGCCAAGCACAGCACCTGCTAGACTCGCCTGGCCAACATGCGTTCAGCTCTCTGGGATGCATGAACTGGAAACATCTCCCTGTCTGTGCATCTATATTTAAACCTGACACCCAAGTGGGGAAAAAAGCCATTTCTTCAGCAAGCTTATAAAAGATGTTCTGAGAAACTGTAAGCATGAATGTGCCTGCATCCGCAGGAATCATCCAGGCAGGCTGTGAGGTGAGGCAGGCCCAGGTCTCGCTGTGGTTTTGCTTCTGCTGTTGGATAAGGAGCGAGGGACAGCTGCTTGGTGTGCTTGGCTCAGACCCTGCACCCACTGTCCCCGTTCTGTGGAGAATCCAAGGCTCTGGCTCCTGCTTTTTGCTTTGCCTCCAGCCTGTCTGCTGGCTGCTTTGGCACGGTGATGATCAGGATGAGCATGGAGATCTTAGAGAGGCAAGGGATTCCTGTGGTCCCACGTGTGTTTGCACTGCAGAACCATGGAGTAGCGTCTCAGGGTGTGAATTTCCACTATTTCCAAAGCCAGTCTGAATGTAATGCCAGACTGGGAGCTTACAAAGACATCTTTGGCAAGTGTCTGTCTCTCAATTTCCTGGCTAGGTAGTAAATGAGCATGTGCATGTGTGTGGTGTGTACTTGGGGAGAAACGACAACTGGGAAGTGTCACAGGCCCCTTTTTCAGCTCCTGTTCGCTGGGGACCAGGCAAAAACAGGGATCCTGCACAACAGCTCAATTCCCAGCAATGCCTCTTGACAGACGAAGGAGAACTGGTTATAGGTCAAGTACTGTGTCTTGGGGCTTGTGGTAAAAGCAAGCTGTCCTTAACCTTCACAGCCCACTTTTTCCAAGGAGAAGTTTGTGGCTCAGCATTGTCAGGGCCTGGCTTGTGTATCTCTTCACTGCAGTGACTTCCTTCCAGGGACAAAGCAAGGCAGCACACTGGGAGCTGCTCCTTGGACTTCCCCGTGGGTAGCACAGGTGGAAGGCCACAACAGCTGCTTGTTTTCTTGTTCTTCAGCAGCTTCTGGGAAGTGCCACAGAGGGAATCTGAGAAACGCATCACCTGTGCTGATCCCAGCAACCACTTCAGCTTTCAGCCCTAAAAGGGAGCTAGGTGTTGTGGTGCTGGATCAAGATGGATGCTGATGAGGAGTATAAAGGAGAAAGGCAGCCATCATCCCACCCTGGGCAGCCCAGTTCAGTGGGTGGCAGTTCAGCTGTTGAACTGGATGGACTTAAAGTCCTTCCAACCCCAACATTGTGTGGTTCTGTGATGCTGTTGGTTTCCTTGCAGTGTTGCTGACGCACAGGGTTGTTGGAGCTAAGCAGGTGAAATTGTTCTGAGCCTGTGCTTAGAAACAATATAGGGCAAAATGAAAGTCCATAATTAATATACTGTATTTGTCAAGAAAGGCACAATACCTCTGTGAGTTCTGATTTTGGAACGTTCTGAGTGGTTTGTTTTGTGACAAAGATTGTTTAGAGGAAAATAGAGTAGGCTGAAATCCTGGTGTGTAGTGGGAGTGTAATTTAGAGAAATCTTTGAGCTTTATACGGCGCGGAGCATCGCTCAAGCTGAAAAGCAGTGTTGCTCTCCACCCACCCTGTCCTCCCTGCCAGTGTGGTTGGGGGTCCTGCCTCCCCGGCCCTGCTCTGCTGTGTGAAGGCTTCTATCTTGTCATAGTGCTCTGCTCCAAGTGGAGAACGTCAGTCCAAATCCAAAAATAACTTAATGAAGAAAAAAATCACTTATTGCTGTAATGCTACAGAATAGCTCTTCAGATCAGACCATTGACATTTCGGAGAACAGAACAAAGTGCAGCTGGAGGACCAGCAAATGCTCTCTTTATTCCTTCCATCTCTTCTGAGGGCCTCACTGGCATAATAGGGAATTCAGCTATGAAATGTGCTGCCTGGGCTCCTGCGCAGTGCTGAGGTTTGTTTAGAAGCCAAAGGAGGGGTCACCCCGTTTTCTTGCTCCGGAGCTCTGCTAAAACAACCAGGGTGCACTTCTAGCATGAGTATGGGGAATCCAAAAAGGGAAAACTGGAGTTCTCATTCACAGCACTTTTGGAGCAAATACCTATATACATGCCCAGGTTTGTCTTAGGAGTAGCCCGGCATCAGAGTGAGGCACGATGCTGGAAGGACAGGACAAGGAGGTGGAAGAAGGCAAATGGCATTGGGCTGCCAGCAGCTGTGGTCCTCCACTGCCATCTCTGCTGCTTGGAGCTGCTCCCTGCCCTCGTGCCGAGTCAATCAGAGCTCTCTCTGGACAAGCACTGCAGCTTTTTGGGTCTGTATGGAAATTCCATGTTTGTCTCCTTCCCTCCTGCAGAGCTCAGTGCTGTGTTAAACACCTTACTGGAGAAACTCGTACGCTGGACTTCATTTTCTTCCTTCTTTCGCTTCCTTATTTCCTTCCACATCTCTTATCTTTCCTTCCAGATAACACTTCGAATGCTGCAAAGTTGCTGTCTTTATTTAGACTTGGAAAGGGGAAGACAGAAACAAGATGTGGCATTTCCATGTGTTTGTTTTTCTAGTCCAGTTTTGGCTGTTCACAGTGGAAACCTTTGCAGCACTCTGTGACGCTGCCTTTCTGCATGGTTCTATAGTCAGGCAAATGATAGTGAAGCTGTAAAAAAGTGTGAACGTTGTGTGCTCAGCTTAATGAAGCCTCCTTTGTACTGTTTATATGCTGAAACTGCTAAGCTTCAGCATGAAGAAATGCCAAGTATTAGCCTTCAATACGTTTTCATTTTAAGGACACAACCTTCCACAAATATACAAAATAGCCTGTTCACAAAGCTCTTAAACAGTGCTTGTGCCAGCACACAAGAGAAAACTCTGCAAATATCATCTCTAACTCTTCTAATGCATCTGTATTCCAAGATGGATGCTTTCAGGTCATGCTCCCTAGCATGGTACCTAGCACACGAAAAATTGAGTTTGTTTCTGCAGAAGATCCAGGTCTTCTTGTTCTCATTTTCCTTTCTAGTTCAGGAATTTGCTGCTGCTGTTTGTGCCCTGTGGTACCTCTCTGCTCTGGGTATGTTTGTCAAGGATCAGATGCTTCTCCTCCATACCGATGTCTGCAGGGATTGGAAGTCAAGAGTGTGAGCACCCTTGTGCTCCAGAGGGATCGTGGTGAAACAGTCCTGTGGCTGTTGAAGCCTTTTGCTCTGCCACTGGTGAATTTTGCCACTGCCAGCTTTACCAGGTCCTTCTGACCAGCTGAGGCTGATCAGGTATTTTTGGGGAGGAGAGACAGACTCTAAATTGCACAACCTGTGGTCCCTCCTACCTAAACAAAAGATCATTTGTCTTCATTAAGACTCAGTGTTGTGCAAAAGGCCTGCTTCAGACAGGTTTCTCTGTTCCTCTCCTTTGTTTAGCCATGGGGTAACCTGGACTCCAGAATAAAGTGACAAGGTAATTGCGTTGGCCTTTGCCTGACTGCTGTGGCTTGGAATGTGGTTAAAAAAAAAAAAAGAAAAAAAAGAATAGCCTTTCTCAATCCCAGCCTCCAAAATTAAGATATGCGAGGACTGGAATTAGAGTTTTCACGGTGCATTGTTTGCTTTTTTCGTAGATGTGTAATGGGAACAGGGCAAACTCTGCCCAGGATTTTGTGTTTTTAACTTGCAGAGACTTAATGTCAGATTAGTTCAGCAGCTTAGTGGATGCAGTTCCAGGAAGAAAACAATGAGAGTGACATAAATGTTGGAGAATTGGATTACATGAGTCCTGCTGCAGTAAGTGAAGTAAAAGAGGGGTAACTTGGGTTTGAGTCTGTGAAAACTAAGGAAGCTTTTGGCCTGTGTTCTAATTATTAATTTACTCAGAGAAAAACAAAATATTCTTTGAATAAACCCCTATTATGGGCCAAATTAAGTATGTCACTGCTTAAGAAATCCCACTGGCTTCTCTGAAGCTGACTCAGACTTGGCGCTGTGCTTCATTTCTTTGCTAAGCAGGAATCAAACTGATTTCTTAATAAATTCACAACGTTTGTTTAAAATACTTCATCACCTTAAGCTATAAAAGACCAGAATGTTTTGGGTTTCAATTGAAAGTTCTCCACGTTACACTCGTTAGCAGTCACTGGGAACAACACTTTGGATGTGAAGCCTGAAGGATGGGCCTCAAGAGGTCCTCAGTGGAACTGGGGTTATTGAAAATTGAGTTTACTGGTATTGATAGCTGTGTGTCATAGAATTGGAAAAGACCTTAAAGATCATCAAATCCAAGCACAGCATAGCCATACTACCCTAACTCTAACAGCAGCATGGAATCAGAGAATTGCTCAAATTCGTATGTCGCCTAAATTCAGAATTTATACTTCTGAAGGACAGCTCTCTTTGGTTTAAAAACTGTAGTAGTTTAGAAGCCACGTGAATAAGCTGAAATTACTGTTCTGAGTTTTGGAAAAGCCTCTTGAAAACTTACTCTTTAGTTATGAAATGTGATAGATGTACATTCTTTGAACTGGAGGCTGTTCTGCACTGCCGGTGCTGAGCCTTAATTCCCTCGCTTTGGGTTGTATAACACCCAATTAAAGGCATGTAGGGATTAATGCTTTCTGAGGTCTCGATGACATGTTAGATTTAGGATTATATTTAGGAGAAAAACTCAGAGTTCTATCACGGAACAAAGGCAGGGATTGTATCTAAACG
Source organism: Lagopus muta (assembly GCF_023343835.1). Classification (NCBI taxonomy): domain Eukaryota; kingdom Metazoa; phylum Chordata; class Aves; order Galliformes; family Phasianidae; genus Lagopus; species Lagopus muta. The sequence continues at coordinate 35,573,951 of NC_064440.1, read as the reverse complement.
AGTGTGGTTCTTAAGTAGACATGTTGTGTTTCAGAATTTGATCCTCCATCTGGGGGAGCAAAGCAGGAGTGCACAGGATACTTCAACCCGAAAATGCTTCTGTCTGGCAAATTATCACACGCCATTTTGGCCATAACTTCTCTCTTTTAGGTTTGTAATGCTGTATGTTTGTTCCCTTCCTTCTACACGGATGGATTTTCTGTTGTGGCTGCATGCAGGGGGCATATCTGGTAATGCTTGGTAGACTGTGATCCCCAGATCCGTCCTTCCTGACGTTTTTTAAGGTGTTCCCAATCCATTCATTCTCTGTGCTTGAGAATCATACAATTACTCATCTGTTCCCAGCAGCAGACGTACGTCAGATGAATGCCACGCACAATATAAATCGTGTGTGAATGAAATTTACACCAAAGTACAGTTTATATTGTCATGTTTTTCTTTGTCAGAAGATAGATCCTTGCAACAGCTGTGGCATGGGCTTATATTTCATTTACGAGCTGGCAGTGTAAATGTGTCTAAAATGGAACGGATCAGCATCTAGCTGTGACACATCCCCATTTATTCTTTAAGGTCTCGATAGTAGCATCTCGATGGTTACTAATCAATGATACTTGCAACAACTTTGAAGCACGTAGCCTGAGATACTGAACTCCCTCATGTCCAAAGACAACTTTAGAAATATTAAGGCCAACTTTGGCTTTGAAGAGAGTTTCATACAGGAACTAGTCAGAGCAATCGCTTGTACTTTATCTAGTCCACTCCTCTAATTTTGTCCTCCAAGCAAATGACAGATTTGCATTCAGCCTCCTGCCATTGCATATGCAAATGTCCTATAAGATGATTCTCTCCTTTGCTAATGCACTTCATACTGCATTTTAAGCATCATCTTGATGAGTGACACTTTTTTTTAGCGCTTCCTTTATCTCTTACTGGCATTTTTCTGTCCCAAACAGTCATGAAAAGCTCTTTTTTTCCCCTTCCCAAAGTTTCATCAAAGAACTGTTTTGATGGCTTAACTTAAAGCATTTGATCTTGAATTCATCAGCTTCTGATTTTTGAGCCCTGCAATTAACACGGTTGGTCTTGATCTTTTACATGACCTGGTGGTCAAAGCCAATTGTAGGGAAATACATCCGCAGCCAGACTTAGTTAATTCAAATCAGTTTGTAAACCCCATTTTAAGTCTTCTAAAGAAATGCAGATTATTGGCCTGGGAGTGCAGGGAGCTGAGTGCGTTGGTAGTTAATGGCAAGAGCACAGGATTTGCTGGTTCAAAGGGATTAAGCCGCCGAGTTGTTAAGAGATTGAGGAATGGAAAAGATTGGGCCAGTTCACAAATCTCATAACTGTCAGGAGCCCTCAAGCACCAAAGCAGATATTTTGTATATGCTCCGGAGGTTGCAAAGTTTACAGAGAAAATCATCTCGCAGGAGGAATCTTGACTTAAGGCTTCATTACCTTTGTAAGAACCTGATAAGCTGCGCAGTACAAAGGTGCTTGGTGTTGCCAGCTGCCATTAGCCCAGAGGTATTAGGGGATCCCAGCAGTTCTGCTTTGACTTTCAGAGAAATGAAATCCCGGGATTTGGGTACAGAAGTATTTATTTAAGAGGATATTTCAGCTGTGTGATGTACACAAAGCAAGTCAGACTGTGGTCTCAGCAAACAGATGCACACCCACTCTGGGCAGCCCTGAGTTTTCCAAGTATTTGATGTGTTTTCTAGATACGGTGTTACTCTGTGACCGAGATGATGTAATCAAGTATCTCTCCAAATAAATAAACCTCCTCCTCCCTGCCCTTGGCTTTGCCACTGGCCGCACTCCCATGCCCTTTTTCTCCAGTTGCTGCTGATGCTCGTTGCATCCCGGTGTGAGGTGCTCTGGGGAGCTGAACCAGTGAGAAAATGTTTGTGTTTTTTGTTGTGGGATTTGATTTGTGTTTTCTCCCCTCCATCTCTCCCGGTGTCCCTCCCAGGGCCAGCTCTCATCACGGTCTGATGACTCCAAGGGTGTGGGGCTGCCCATTGCACCAAGCCATAGCAGGCAGCCTCCCAGCCCCACAGTGTTGCTACCTGCTGACCAAGCAGCAACATCTCAGCTGTCTCGCCTATCCCTGTGTTGATTTTTAGATCTCGTTAATTTAGGTTCCACCTCTGGCCTGGGAGAAAGTTGAGCAGTAGCAGGAAACGGGGGAGGTGAATTTATGCTCTCTGGTCTGGTCCAAATGAGTTCACAGCAGATTGTAAGGCGCTGGAGAGCCAATGCTGCAGGACGGTTATTATTTTTAATTAAAACAGTATTGACTTTCATTATCAGTGAATTCAGATACTGCATAGGCGGGAAACCATTCATTATATTTAGAAGTCACTGCTCCGGATACACAGTATGAAATAACTATTTTTCTTTAGGCTCTGCCGATGCTGAAGTGCAACCTAGCTTTTGCACTGAGTAACACAGCTACTGAAATAATACTGACTAAAACACCGTTTGCTCTTCCTCCTTTTGTTCAGCGTCTGAACCCAACCTGAAATTACGATCCAGGCTAAAGCAAAAAGTCGCTGAACGACGGAGCAGCCCCCTGTTGCGCAGGAAGGACGGGCCGGTGGTCACTGCTCTGAAGAAGCGCCCGCTGGATGTCACAGGTGTGTTGGGCCAGCAACAAAAGCTGCAAACTCACTGGAGGCGTCCCTTTCCAGAAGCTGTTCTTGCATCTGGCTGATTTTGCAGTCTGGATCTCGTGTGGGTCTTAACGTTGGAGAAGAGTATGGCGACGGGGCAAGGGGTGATGGTTTTAAATGAAAGGAGGGGAGATTTAGATTAGATATTAGGAAGAAATTGTTCACAGTGAAGGTGGTGAGGGCCTGGTGCAGCTGTCCAGAGAAGCTGTGGGTGCCCCATTCCTGGCAGTGCTCAGGGCCGGGCTGGATGAGGCTATGGGCAGCCTGGTCTGTGGGAGGTGTCCCTGCCCATAGCAGGGGCAGGATGGGCTTTGGGGTCCCTTCCAACCCAAGCCATTCTGTGATTCTATAATAGTTCACTAGTGGGTGATGCAGGTGTGTGCCAGCAACAGAAGTCCTCAGGTACCCATCTAGAGACAGCATTGCCAGCACAATGACCTTTTTTTTGAGCTACATTTAAGATACATAGACAGATACAGATGTGCCACAGGACTGCTGTTTTTTTCCTGAGCATTTCTCTGATCTTCAGCAACTGGTGGTTGAGAAATAAGATTTCTCAAGGGTGATTCTCCTAATATACATGGGGAGGCCATAACTCATAGCTGTCTTTGTCCAGCAGTAAATGCTTTACAACCTTGGGATGTTTTTGGATTTGGGAAGATTGCCATTTTTCCTTGTTAAGTAATTATGTTGCAGTTTTAAAACATTTAAGGCTTTTTTACTTAGTATATATATAGCTGGTATTTTTGACTGCGTATTTACAGTTCCTTGTTGAAAAACAGCATTCTTCTGAGAGTGAAATTTGTAAAGAGGGCTCTGAATAAACTGGTTTGGATAGATCACTGTAAAGTTAATTCTTAGCACCATCTAGGGATGCCTCTGTGTAATACCACTATGTGACTGCTTTCTTCTTTCATCTGGGTTTTAAGGCATGCTATCATGACTCACCCAAACTCCAAGTGAGCTCTCTTTAGGTTTCAGGAGGTCCTGGGGCTCTGTGTCAGCACCTCTCAGCTTGTAAAGGAAATGGGTTTCAAGAGCTATGTATAATTTGTATTAGATCTGAAAACTGAATTTACCTCTCATATCTTGTTATATGTCACATAGCTTTTAGGATAAATCAGGCCCCAGTGTCTGGCTGTGTGATCCCAGTGATGCCCTCAGAGATAGCAGTGGAAGCTCCTGCTTCTCTCTGGGCACAGACGTGGTCCTGGAAGGCAGCCTGGAGTCTGCCTGGAGAAATATCTGAGCAAAGCTGAGCAGGAACAGAGCTGTGCTTGGTGCTGGCTCTGGGTGCACAGATGTGAATGAAGGGGGTTCAAATGTCTGTTGGAGCAGTTATGGTAAGGGCAGACTTCTGAGTGTAACATCACTTTTAACAGTCCCTCTGCAAGGGTAAGAAATCACTTCTAATCCTTGAAGAACACATCTTCATGGAGTCAAAGTTTGAATGTAGTAGTTTTCCTACGTCTAGATAGTATACGTGAAATCCACTATATTGTTGGTAATGACATGGTACCAAAAGAACCCCACCAACAGACTGTTCTGCATGCAGTCAGAATGTTTTTTTTCATAGAGAAGTTCAACGTCAGCTGTTTAATTTGGTGTTACTCATTGCTGAGCTCTTGATAACAAGAAGCCTGTTAAATGCAGAGAGAGAAAAAAAAAAAGCCAACCAGACATCTCTGATAATTTGTTGGAGGTCCTTGCAGTGATCAAAATAGCAATAATAATAATAAAAGTAACTAAAAGTAGTTGTAACAGTTGGCTTTTATTTCTTCTGGGGCATCGTAGAGCAGTTATGAGACTGCTGCAGCCTGAACCCTTGCAGCTGCTGGGAGATTCTTCTGATGTTGGGCAAATCCTGTGCCTGAGGGTAGAGGAAAGCTCAGAAAAAAAAAAATGTTTTAATTTTATTTACTTTCAAAAAAAAAAAAAAGAGAAACACTGGAAGCTGTGCCATGCACAGGGTGAGAGACGTGAGGAGGGAAGTTTTCTGGCTGTTGCAATTCCATATTCTGGTTTTGTTTGTTGTTAGTTCTACATAATTAAGGGGAGGCTTTGATTTCAAGCTGGCCATCTCTGTGGTTCTGGCTGGCGAGTTCACAGGGAGTGTGTTGATAAAACATAGCGAGGTGAGAGGATTTTCTGCAAGTCCTGATGATAACAGAATTATCCGGGGGCATTAATTTTGCTTTAGGTCTTCCAGTGAGAAAGTGGTTTGCTCTCAGAGTGGAGAAGACTTGCCAAACAAGAAGGCAGTGTTTTGAAGCGGGTTTAGTCTCTCTTAAATCCAGTGGAGTTTCACCTGGCTTTCTTTGAAACATCCCTACTGAAATGGTTCCCTTTGAGGCAAGTGCAAAGTCCTGCACAATTCGTGCTGACGAGGAGCTGGGAGGCTGATGAGGTTTAAAGAAACGTACTGGAAAAATGATGCAGAACAATCCCACATAACTGCTGTTTGGCCTCTGCAAGCTTTCCGTGTCTTTTATCAGCTTCCAATTGTATTTAAAGTCATGAATGCTCTTTTAAAGAGAAATCCCCATGAGGAGAATACATAAATAAGGTAAGTAGGTGCTTGGAGAGGCCGTTTGAAAGTGTGTATCGATGTTCTAAGAGCCCTGTGAAAATTTAAGGAGGAGATGGGGAGGAGGGTTGTCTTCCTCCAAAACAAAGGATTGAGGGATTGTTATCTGTCTGAATATCATCTCAGAGATTGCTTGTCATGCTAAAAGTTGGTCTTGGATGTGTTTTAGACTCTGCATGCAACAGTGCTCCTGGATCTGGTCCCAGCTCTCCAAACAACAGCTCCAATAACATCAGCACTGAGAATGGAATTACAGGATCAGTCACGAGTATTCAGGCGGAGGTACAGAGCCCTTCCTTTCTCTGAGTTTAACACTTGGGTTTCTAATCAGATTGCACAGAGGTTTAGGTGTTGGGGCACACAGACAGGCGTGTGGAACACGGCAAACCCCAGATCATGACTTGGAGCAGACTTGGGGAATTACCTCTCGGGCTGGGCTGACAGGATGCATTACCTGTTTATTAAATCCAGTTTGAACCAGCTCAGGAGCTGCCTGTGGTGACTTGTGCTGGTTTTATTCTGAGTGGAGGGTAAAAATAGAGTGATTTGACAAGGTAAAACACGACGAGCATTTCCTGGTCAGGCACAAGGGTTTTAACATATCGGGCATCTGTTCTCATATATTGTATGTAGGGTGATCTTGCTCACAGGAGGTTGCTATGAGTATGGCCAAAGCAGAGCTGGATTAAACAGATTGAACTTTTTCTTCCCCATTTAGGGTTGAAAGCCTGTTGCCAGATAGCGTGTGCTGAGGTTTGCAATCCCATAAGCTCCCACCATCGCTTGAGGCATCTGCTGTCAGGGGCAGGGTGTTGGGCTGGGTAGAAGGGCTGGATTCAACACAACACTGTGTTTGGTGTTACTGAAGCCCACCTTTTCCTAAAGGCATATTATGGGGTGTAGGCCATGTTAACTGGCCCTCACTACAGGCCTTAGAAAACCAGGGTGGCTGTGTCACGCCATTGGGGCATTTCTTTTTATCCAGCTTGCCCTCAGTTGTTCTCCCTAATGAATATAGCATCTGCCTTACAAATTTTCCTTTTATTTTTATTCCTAATGCAGTGGGGAGGTGGTTGAGCCACCATCCCTGGATGTGGTGCTCAGGGACGTGATACAGAGGAGGGTTGTTAGAGTTAGGGTAGTATGGTTAAGTCATGGTTGGACTTGATGGTCTTTAAGATCTTTTCCAACCTGAGTGATTCTATGATTTTACATGGGGAATATGCATTCCACTCTGTATTCTCCCCTGATGACTTATCCAAAACTTGTCTTCATCCACTCTACTGCAGATCTTAAAGGATTAAGTCAAGTATTGTGAAGGCTGAGCAGTCTAAGTTAGTCTTAGCTTGGCCCTGGAAACTGGTGGTGTTCTGATCAAATGTGGTTTTTTAGATGCACTCTGTTTAATAATTTGGAGCAGATCTCAGAAAAGATGTTATGAGTGGGGTTGTTGGTTGGGTTTGTGAAACTGAAGGCTGGCTGAACAGCAGGCACTTCCTAGGTATGTAGCTGTTAGCCCCAGGAGGATATGAGTGCTCATCTACCAGCTTTGCTGATGCAGAAGCTGTCAATCTTATCTATACTTAGCAAACTGCAAGCCTTTGAGCATCAAAGGCCACCACCTTCCCTTCACCTCTTTTTGCAGCTGTATTGCAGTGGCTAATTCACATCAATACCACTGCATGGGAGGAAGGAAGCACCTTGAGCTAAAATTTTTAAAAGAACAACATGTCATGTATCATTTTCTTATACAAAAAGCAGGAAGAAAATGTAGTTGTTAATCTCCCTGAAGAGAATGCATGGGGTGTTTTCACCTTTTCCTTTTTTTTTCTATTTTTTTTTAATAATGAATATATAGCATACGAAAGATTGTGCAGTTCTAATGTAAAAGCTGACCAGGACTGCATAAAGTGTATTGGATCACTGCCATCATAGAACAGAATAAAGTATAAATCAATGTGTGATGGCAAACAGGACGTCGATAACCCATCGCACAAATTGTTCTCCCAGCATTTCAGGCATACTTGAATGGCTTAGCTAAGTGTCCTAGTTCCTGGCATCAGTTTGGGGGAAAATGGCCCTGCATTTTGTGTTGCATGATCCTTTTGCCTGGAGAGGTTTATTTGGGAAGAACTGGATGTGGCAGGGTTTTGGTTTCTTTCGAATCCTCTTAGGTGTAAGAAATACTCCCTAGCAGCCTAGGAGATTTATTTGATACCAGCTGACCAGGCTTGCATTATGTTCCCACTTTTGTGTAGAATATTTGTTGAAATGCCTCTGAGAAATTAATATTGGCAGCCTTCTGTTCTATGCTTACCTTTATTTTCTAATTTTAAGTGAGAAGTGTGCCCCTCTGCTTGTTAGTTTGCTAGGTCACCTCTTGAACCATTCCAGGTATGTTGGAATGTGGTATTGGACTTCATTACTTCATATGGACTTCATTGGCAGTTTCAAGTGCTTGCCTTCCAAATAGAAAGACTCAAGCCCTCTGCCTCCTTTAAAAAAGACAGTGCCTATTTTTAAATAATGTTTTTTAGGTCTGAAGTTTTTTTCTTTGCCTTGGAAAGGTATGAGGTATTCATTGCCATTATAGCTGGTAGGAGCCTATAAAAAGTATTCGATTGCAGGGGAAAATTGTGCATGCTGAAATTGCTCTCTTCTGTGCAATTCTAACATTGTTTGTGTACAATCCAGAGATGGGATTTGTATATTTAAAGTGATGATAATGCTGCTAAATATCTTGTGCTTATGGTGTCAAGCTGCTGTTTTTCTCATCGTTGTTTTTAAAACAAATCCCCAGGAGATGGTTTGAGGCACAACTGCACTTTATCGATTGTTCAAGGAGAAAATGGATGTTGGTTTATTTCGTTTACGGTATCAGTAAAATATTTCATTACTCTGCTGGCAGTAACTATCTTGCTCTCAACGTGGCATGCTAACATTTTGTGTTATTTAAATTAAAGGCAAATTGCCAGTAGTGTTCAGAATTACTCAAAAAAATGAGCGTGTGGGTATGCACAACCATACGCCCTTAGCAGGTACCATTCAACAGCAAAATGCTCCTTTCCAATTTCCTCCTTTGTGGCAGCAAATTTGTAACCGAGATCTTAAAAGCAGATTTACTTTTTAATGTATTTCCCATAAGCTTGACTGACATTAATGAAGGCACAATAAGACAAAGGGAAATAAAAAATTCACTCTGCAGGTGAAATTTTGCACAGTATCGTATGAAAGCTAAGCAGCTTTGCTTTGGATGTATGGAATTCAGACCTGGTTGGATGCCGGGACGAGGGGCTGCAGGTCTGTGGCACAGCACAGGTTGCATCTGCAAGCCCAGCCCAGCATCACATAAAGGTGAACTCATGCAGTCATGGGAAGGTTTGCTCTTCCTGCATGGGCATCTGTAACCCCAGCTCACAGAGTTGGGCTCTCCTATTGGAGATATCAGCTGGCCCACCAGAATCTCTGTGAACCAAGGAGGCAGGACTGCTTCTGAAGGTTGCTGTGCATTATTTGTTTTTCAGTATTTTTTCTTATTTTAGTGCTCTTTTTTTCCCCCCTGGTGGTCGCTGCAGTGATGTTACTCACCACGTTTCACCTTTTGAGGAGAAAAACAGGTTTTTGTTACCCAGTCTTGCAATCAAGGAAGTAACCTGCCAAGTCCCATTTCCTGACATAACTATTTAGGTCTGAAATGTATAAATCCGTTATCCAGATCTCTTATACTATGGGAATAATGTATGTCATTGTAACATACCAGATTAATCATTATTACTTTTTTTCCACAGCAGCAACTGAGTTAAAACGATAGAAATTCCATAGAAAATCTTCCCGAAATCTAAAGGCTGTTTGATTTAAGCTGTTTATTTAAGTTCTACTGAAGCTGATTTAAGTGAACGGAACACTCGTTGCTTAATAGAAAAATCAGGCGGTTTAAAATAATGTAATTTTTATAATGGGCTTTCTACCAACTATTTCAAATCAATCTCATTTTGTAATTAGGCATTTCTGCTTAAGTGTTCCTGCTTTAAATGGCCGCAAGGTAATTCAGTAAATCTCACATTTCATCCTGAAAATCGGGGAATAGCAACATAAAAAGGCTCTTTGATGAAATTTTGAAGTCTGATTTAAGCTAAAGCACACTGGTAAATAGAATAAATTGTCTGTGATTTGCTAAAGAGAACAACCACCAGAGTAATGCCTGTTTTATTGTTACGGTAATCTGTTGTGGCTTTAGAAGGGCAAACTCTCTATAGAAAGAGAAGTAAGGCTGGATCTGAAGCTCCCTCTTTCAGTATCCTCAATGTCAGAAGTGACATTTCCTGCTCTGTACTCTCCTGATGGGCCCTCAGCTCCTGTGCAGTGTCCTCCCCCCCATCGGTGGTGCAGTCTCACTGGGACAGTGTTCTTCATTCTGTTTGCAGACCAGCCTGGCTCACCGACTGGTGAATCGTGAAGGCTCTGTAACACAGCTTCCACTCTACACATCTCCTTCTTTGCCCAACATCACACTAGGACTGCCTGCCACTGGCCCTTCCAGCGTAAGTGATGGGGAACGCGGGCTTTGAATTGGTGCTTCGTTTCTCCTTTAACCCACCCTGACACCGCCTGTGCGTTCGCAGGGAGGATCAGCACAGCAGGATGCTGAGAGACTTGCTATCCCAGCCTTGCAGCAGCGCATCTCTTTATTTCCTGGCACCCACCTCACTCCCTACTTGAGCACTACAACGTTGGAAAGAGATGGGGGAACAGCACACAACCCTCTTCTGCAGCACATGGTCTTACTGGAACAGCCAACTGCACAAACTCCCTTAGTCACAGGTGAGCACGTGGTAGATAACGTGCAGAGACTGACATGCAGGGTCTTGACCGTTATCTATGTGTTTTGTTGGTTTAACTTACAAATTTGTAGGCTCTCCAGTGTATACAGTGAATACATTTCCAGCTAGGGTAACCACACCATCCAGAGGCAGGAGGAAGATGCCTTGTCAGTTTGGCAAAAGGAAATTAAATAGCATTAACTTGCTATTTCTGCTTTTCTTATGTGCGTAACAACTGTAAGAATATCGTTCTAGCCACTGTGAACAGGCAACAAAAATGCTGTGTCTTGTGATTACCCTTCCTGTTTATCACTGATGGTTTCTGTTCCATGTCTAACAGAAGCACTCATTTACAAAATCACAGATTAAAATACTGGCTTTTTATCATTATTACAAATGGCAAAAACGTGGCAAAACCAACTGCGTTCAAACAGATTGTATTTGTTTGTATATGTTACATTTGCAGTATGCTAATTGCTTTGAATCACTCCCTGTGTCATGTTTTCAGCATTAAGTACCTGTGGGAAGGCATATTTCTATAAATAGGGTTGATTCAAAGCAATATTTCCCAGTAGGACTCGTTTCTGTTTTACAGTAGTATTGGGACAAAGGATTTTCTGCTTAAGTTACAGACATGTTGATTTTTAATTTCTTCATTCCATTTCTAATGGAAAATTTCTTGGGTGGTGAGGCCCTGACAGAGACTGCCCAGAAAAGCTGTGGCTGCCCCATCCATGGCAGTGCTCAGAGCCAGGCTGGATGGGGCTTTGGGCAGCTTAAAGGTGTCCCTGCCTATAGCAGGGGTTGGGGCTGGGTGGGCTATGAAGGTCCTTTCCAAGACAAAAGATCCTGTGTTTCTCTGAAACTACTGAGAGATGTTGATTGCTGAAACATTACAGCACTGCATTTGAATCGTGTCTGGTTTTAAATTCGAATTCCAAGAATATACATGGGGTTGTGATAAGCTTATAAGCATGTACATATGGAGAATCTGAGACACAGAGTGTGGTGTTAAACCAGCACCCTCCGAGCTGTGAGAGTGCTGCGTGCAGATTCCCTGAGCCTTAATGTAGTTTTCTCTTGCATTCCGTCATGGTTGTTATGATGTGATGTTGTGCCCAGAGTCATGACACCAGTTGTTCTTTGACTGAGGACTGCTGATGAAGAGTCATTGCAAAAGACTTTTTCTCTTATCATATCACCAGAACTTTTCTCCATTCGTACAGGTATTTGCATTAAAGAGCTCATAGGGAGTGCTGTTCTGTTTCCTATTCCACCTCTCTCAAAGCTTCCATCTGTTTACAGTCTATTATGTGTATTCCTTCTAGTCCACCTGCAGTGTGTGGTGTTTTTAGAGCAAGTACAACTTGTAACAAACTGACACCAAGGAGAAATATTCACTATACAGCAGAGCAGCAACAAGAAGCACACGCTCCAGATGCAGCAGCTGAAACAGAGCAAGCTAACACGTGGTCTCGAAAGCCCTAAGTGGACTGGTTGCCAGACTACAGTTAGTACTTACAACTTCCTTGGAAGCAAAGTGGAGTTATTAGTATTCTGTTGGTAGCCTTCAGCTGTGGAGATAGTCTCCTGACTACTGCAGAATTATCCAGCACACAGCATGCTGGCTCCGTGCAGTTAGACATGGGGATTTGGGGAAGCTAAGAGTCTCTGCTGGACAGTGGTGTGCTGATTTTATGAGCTCGGTACGGGTTTTGCAAATCTAATTTCTGGATTTTAGCTGGAGCATGGTAAGTGGTTTACCTTGCATAGAAAGTGGGAATAGAATCTAGGCAGTATGATTGTATCCCCCACTAGAGCAGATCTGGCATTGCTCCTGCACCCTGCCAGATTGACATGTATATACTGAGCAGGACCAATGTGTCTTCCTTGGAAACCTTCGCAGGAGGACTTTGTTATTCACTTGCAGACAAGTAGTCTTGCAAGATATCCTGTAGAGTCATGAAAGATCCCTTCCTCAACTGTCTAACATGGACTTTGCTGTAAGGAAGATGGACACATCCTTTCAAATTATTCATATATTCACACACACGTATATTTATGTATGTATATACACGCACACACACAGTTCTAAAATAAGATACTCTTTTAAACCATTCTCTTCAGAAAAGTAAAGGGCAAACTGGCCCAAGAAAAGAGGCCTCTAAAGGAATTGGTTTCCTCCATGTAGGGCAGTTCTGTAAATTAACGGGACAAGGAGGCGCTGTCCTGGGCCAGAAGCTTGCAGGTGTTTCTGAACTGCTTCATTCAGCTGGCTGCAGACTTCTGTGCAGCTTTGCTCTTTTTTTCAACTTCTCCAAGCCTAGAACCAGGTCTCAACGTTACTATTCGAGCAGTTTTTACTGTTTTATACAATGAGGTACTTTTTTTCCCAAAGCCAGGTACACCCTTATCCACGTCAGGGAGGTGACCATTCACACTAGTTATGACTTTCTGTCCCAAGGTGTAGCTTGCTTGCAAAGGCTTTCCCTCAGCAACTCCACCCTTGGGTTTGGCATTGTGCTTTCTAAGAAGCACATAAAGGTATGTCTTACGAGAGCAGAGCAAGAACTGGCTTACCAAGGAAAAAAAGAAGACAGTTCCTGCAGGTATGCCCTTACAAGAACTCAAATAGGTTTCACATGGTAGTCATCCAAATTGCCCAGGGCGTATGAGTAACCCATGACATCCCAAAAAATAGCCTTGTGTTTTAGTTAAGTTACTAGCATGAATATACAGGACAGGGATGGAAATCTTTTTAACGCTTTATCCTCTAAATTAACTTGTTTCTAAAGAAATAATGATACCTCTTGGCTCTCAAATTCCTGAAATGCATTCATGTTTTTCCAAAGCAAACACGGTCAGCAGTTCATCGCATGAATGTCTACATCCTTAGTCACTTCCACAGAGCAGTTATAGCACCACCAAGGGCTTCCCTACATGATCTAGAGAGAGAACCAGCTCCATCATCAGCCATCGTCCTTCAGCACGTCTGAGAGCATTCTCTGAAGCAGAGCTGCTGCGTGCTGCAGGGCGGCAGCAAAGGTTGGTGCTGTCCTAGAAATGAAGCTGGGGTGACTTGCTGTACCAAGGCAAGTCGTTAGACTTCAGCTTCTCCTCAGAGCCATCACTGTGCATCTGATTGATGTCATCCACTGAGTGATACGAGGGTCTGTAAGGTATTGCTGAATTTATGAAATATTGTCCAGGGTCTCTGAGTAAGCAGGCAAGCAAAGAATTCAAAAGTGTTATTCCATCCAGTGGTCATTAACGGTTATCTGTTCCCTTCTAAGGATACTTCAGCTGTAAATGGTGAGGTGGCTGGTTTTAACGTTATATGTTGTTGTCACCATCAGTGTTACTCAACAGCCGTTTTCTCCCTTCCTTTCTTCTTCCTTTTTTTCTTCTCTGCTGTTTTTTCCTCCATATTATCTTCAGACTGGTATCTTTCAGGACTGCCCCTCCACGCACAGTCTCTGGTTGGTGGAGAACGGGTCTCCCCTTCAATACACAAACTCCGGCAGCATCGCCCACTGGGGCGCACGCAGTCTGCTCCCCTTCCCCAGAACGCCCAAGCCCTCCAGCAGTTAGTGATCCAGCAGCAGCACCAGCAGTTCTTGGAGAAACACAAACAGCAATTCCAGCAACAACAACTGCACATCAACAAGGTAGGCACAACGCTTTTAAAGGCTCTCTCCTCACGTGGCATCAACTCAAGCAGTAGCCAGCACTTTGATGGTTTCTTGTGTTGTAACGTACGTGGTGTCTGACTCCATAACCAATTGGCCTTCATCTTTGAGCCTCTTTTTCATGATTTTGAGAAATACATCAACAAGGATGGGGGCATGCATCACCGCTCTGAGGATCGATGCCTCCCTTGCAAGCAGTGGGAAGCAGTATGATTGGAACTTTGCAGTAATACTTTTTAAAGCTGTCATTGTTTCTGTTCATCCACATCTAGATCTTTGTCAGTTTTGTAGCAGAGAAGTTAAAAAGCTGTCAGGTAATATGGGAAAAATAACTGTTGTGTGTACGTTTGGTGTGAACAGGAGAAGGAGCGGTAATATGAATTTAAGAGAAAGCAGAGAGAGATTTCAGACATGACAAAACTGGAAAATGACTGAAAGGGAAGACTTCCAGACACACTGAGGCATTTTTCACTGAGAAAAGGGAGAAGCTGTTCCCATCTCCAGTTTATATTCTCTCAACTCTGTCCCTGTGTAAAACATGACAGGTTTCTATCCATTTCTTCTCCTGAAAATGAAGGCTGTGTTGCTGTACATCCTGCAGAGATTGTTTTGGAGATTAATTAGAAGTGATTCAAAAATTACTTTGAAGAAAGAAAGCTCTACGTTTAATATCTCGCTTTCTGTGTATCACTTAGGCAGCATCAGGTGAACACTGCAGAACACTTTGCCAGCATGCAAGTTTTGCAGCTGTTCTGCAGCCCAAACTTGGGCATCCCAATGTTATGGATAAAGCTCAAACAGAAGCTGCTCTAGGGTGGTTGCTTGGGCATGCATGTAAAAAGACATCTGTCCTGGTGCTGTAGCCCATTGGAAGGTAGAGCTTGCTTTCTAAGGGTGAGATCTGATCACCAGTGATAAGGATGGAGCTGTGCCAGCTGGCCCCAGCTGAGATATTGTCAGAAGACAAAGTCTGTTGATAGACTTACAGTGTAAAAAAGCTGTGAGGAAAGGGGGAAATACTTCATAAGCAGCACGATATTTTTCTGGCTCTTTCATTGGTGCTGGTTCATTTCCAAGAAACCATGGCTTTCTTTACAAATAGGCTTCGGGCTCAGGGAGACGAGTCAGACAGCAGACGTACACCTTTTGGGGTTGCTGCAGTTTAATTTATGGCGGAGATTTCTCCAAATATTTCCACTGTTCTGTCGTATGAGAAAACAGAACTACTGAGAGCTGGGTGAAAAAACCAGCAGAAAACAAGTTTCCAGTGAGGAGAAAGCAACAATTTAAAGAAAGCTCCCCCTGCCCCCCAAAGTGCTGTTTACGGACTGGAGCGAAGGCAGGATGATTACACAAGCTGCTGACGTCAGTCGTGTACTTCTGGATGATGGCCATCGTGCACTGCCTGTGCCAGCCCTGGGCTCGGCTTGGCCCCACACACCAGGCTGCTGGGAGCTGCTGTCGCCAGAGAAGTTTCCCTTCCCTCCCTCCTGACACGCTCCGTGCAGCAGACGTTCGGTCTCGGGGCGCCAGGTAGGGTTTCTTTGTTAGGAAGTCCATTTCAGTGGTTTGTTTGTTTTAGTTTTCCAGCGTTCCCATTGCCAGCGCTTGCAAGTGTCCAAAGGCTCGCTGTGACGTACCTCCCCAACTCATGCAGCCTTTCACTCGGACCTCCCAGAAGCTGCAGAGCGTGCCGTTGGAGAAGCCTGAATTTCAGCTTTGTTAGCCTGGGGATGCAGCACATCGACGGGGGGAGCGCAGTTAAACCCATCACACGGGCAGTTTCCGTGTGTTTGATTTATAGAAGCAAGGAGTTAACAGCGTTTCGGTGCTCGCTCTGTATGTGTGTGGCAAATTTATCCCGTGGGACAGCATCCAAGTGCTGACACGGAAGAAGACTTTTCCCAGACACACGGATATTTTAAGACCCTTGTGTGCAGGAGCGTGAGGGCACAACTAAAAATAATGTAATAGATTGCTGCCTTTTAATTATTAGCAGAACTGATGGCGCTGTCTGTTCGGGTTGGGTTATAGTTCCTGTAAATAACATGACTGTTTTCAATTGCTTGTGATTTTTTAAGATTTTGGCCTTAAACTTTCCCTGTTTGGTATCTGTGTTGGATTAGATTTTAGCTAAAACAAGTCTTGTTGTTTCCAAAGGGGCAGCTAAGGAAAATAGGTAGTTTTGCTCCCTGATAATAAGAGTAAGAATGATCACCTAGGGGATTCTGCTGTAAAGCCTTGGTGCTTGAGGCTATGGAGCAGTAACCTGGAATTTGACAGACGTATGGGGGCTGCACGCTCAGTGTTCATGTTGTCACCTGGTGGTGACATTTGTGTTTGCTTTGAGGAGGGAAAATAAAGCACACACAACTCCCCCAAAAACACTGTTCCCTTAAAAATGGAGACAAATGGAGGGCAGACAAGGAGCAACAAGGGATGGCTGGAAGGGGTAAAGGGCTGCTGCAGACCTGGCTTTCCCTGATGCTGCCCAGCCCTGTGCTCTGCCTGGGCTGCTTGTTGAGTGGCACGGAGCAGCTCCTCTCCTTTCCCTCAGTCAAGCTGCTGTGAGTTTGAGTGCAGTAACATTTGCAGGGATGATCGTGCCCCCAGTCCATACAAAGGTTCAACAGTTCCTTCTTCAGAGCCAGGGGTTGGTTCAGTAGAGAAGATTCTGGATGAGATACTGGATGACTCCTTGTTAACTGAGCTCTGTGCAACCTTTGATCTGAATGAGGCATGAGCCCTGGAACAGTAAATACTAAACAAGCCTGAAAGAAACCAACAAAAAAAAGCTACACATTAACACAGGTGCATTGGAGAAATGACCTTAAATTGCACTAGCAACACACGCCTGTGTTTCCCACCTTTTTTGCGTGTTTAACATTCAAACACTCATTGGGAATATTTGTGGGTTGTTTTTCATGGTCGGAGGAGCTTTGCTGGGGGTGAGGAATTGTTATTTTGCTGTGAAATAAATATATACAATGGTCCTGGCAGCATTTCACCTTCAGTAACAGTCATTTCTCTGCGGGCCTCGGTCTCTTTTAAGACACAGTTTTAGCCTTTTTATGTGTGAGAGGGAAGCAGTGTGTTGCTTACAGATCTCTGTGTCATTGGAGGTTGGCATCAAGGGGTATTTTTGTCGTGCCAGCCTTCTGGAGCCTGGAGAAGCAGGATAGTGTTCTCTGAGTGTTCTGAGTTAAAAGAATAGCTTTGCAGCACGATGGATCTTGAAGCAGCCATTCCCTTTCTGAAGAGAAAAATGCAAGTGCCAGAAGGCTCAACTTTTTGCTTTTCTGTAGTGAAGATGAGTGTTTTGGCATTAGTCCGCCGAATGTATAATTCACGAAGCCTTTATAGATCAGATAATCTCCCTGTTAGTCCTGAATTGTACTGTTAAGCAGATTAACACAGAGCTTCTGTGGTCAAATTATGGTTCTCCCGGGTAAACCCCGTTTTGAGCACACTGGAAGGAGCAGTGTTTCTCCAGCTGTGGCGTATATATGGCGATGTATATATGCCAGACTACAGTGCCTTGACTTGTCTGTGGTGCAGCAGCGTTGGGTGGGTACGTTTTTACTAACACCTAGAATTTAACCTTGCTATTTCCTGCATTTTTCTTTTTTGGAACACGTCGGCTGTTTAGCCTCAAGTGACTTCTGGAGTGCTTTTTAATATATAATGTTCAATTTGTAGCGATTGGAAAAATACGCTGTAGATTGTATTGCACAACGTTCAGCTAGGGCTGTTATCCATTGGAAGCCTAAGGAAAACCTGTTTAGGAGTAGTCCCTACTCACTTATCACTCAAACGATTGCACTCTCTTCTCTTTACTTTCAGGCTGATGGATAAAGTAAGAAGGAGTTTTCATCTTCGTCAAGAAATGTGCCTGTTGCTGCATACATGCTGTTAAGGGGTTTTGCCAGGAGCCGTTGCTCTGTGGGCTGTTGTTGCAAAGCTCGACACACCTGATATAATCAAGTCCATAATCCCAATTATTTGGGGGAGGGAGGAAAAAAACAGCTTCTGCTGTTGCCAGAGCATTTTTTTTCTTGCTTCCCTTCCTGTTCTCCTCCCAGACAGTCCCTGTTCCTTGGCTTGTTGCAGCTCAGTCGTTCCCTCTTGCCTAGGCACAGAGGTGAGCAGGCTGGTGGTCCTTCCAGCAGGTAGGCTGCTTCCAGCAGGTGGTGTTCTTGCTGTCTCATCACTTGACAGGATAAAAAAAAAAAAAAAGGAAATGAATTTTTCTTAGTTTCAGCCACTGCAGAACATTCTGCCAGCTGCCTGCATCGAGGCCTGTGCCCAGTGCTGCCTCTCCCCATTGTTCCATATCATCTCTTCTCTTTAGCCTATGAAAATAAAATGCTAGACTCTCTCATTCTTCAGGGGAATACCTTGTGTGGGATGAGTCAACCTTGATAGCCAGAAGAGGAGAGCTTGTGTTGCCAGTTGTGAGTGGTTAATTCAAGCCCTCAGCACTATATTTGCTCCTCCAAAACCTTGTATATGTGCCTGCTCCTCGCGAGATGCTTTGTGCCTCCCTGCTGGTGCTTCCCTTTTCCTTGAGCATCCCTGCCGCTAGTCGCTCCACTGCCTCTCAGTTTTCAATTCCTAGCTATATCCTTAACTCGACAGACATTTTTTTTGCTTAGGATGCTTATGAGCTGATCCCTTATTGTCGCTTCATCTTCTCATTTTTACCAAAGCTGCCTCTCCAGCTCTCCGGAGTTGTTCTTTCTTCCCTGAGTGTCCTCTTTCATCTTCCAGCAGAGGAAGGAAAGGGAGGTTTCCTCTTCTCTCTTCCTCTGCGTGATTGATGTTAGCAGTGAAGGAGAGTGGGGTCCCAGCTGGTAGCATCCACTGTTCCTCCCCATTACCCAAACAAGGAGGCTGCTCCGTCCCACTGGATATGCTCTGCCATTCCAAGCACAGAAAAGGGCTTGTTCTCAACAGTAATGTTGTCTGATCTGCCTTTCAGCATCTTCCTATCTATGCAAAGTTGGCCCACTCTACTTATCTAGCAAAGTGGAGTGGGCTTTTGGCACGTTGTCAAGCATGATCTCTATGAGCTTGTTCTACCTGTAGATAACCCTGAACGGGTTGTATGGAACTGTGACAGTTTATCCTGAAGTTCAAAGGTGTGTGTGGTGCTTTCAGCCCCCAACCCATGTCCTGTACACGCCAGTCTGTCTGGCAGCCATGAGTATTCTGAGGACATGACTGATGTATTCCCTTCAGCAGGTATGCTGTATTCCAAAAAAACTGTTGTTAATCTGGTTTTTGAAAGCAGCCCTGTCAGTGATTCTTAGTTCTTCTAACTTTTCAGTAACTACAATGAGGAGAAACACCAGGTTCCTTTGTTGCACTCAGAAATTGGCAGAGGTCTTGAGATCTTCAAGTTTTACCTACAGTCATGCCCTGCTCTGTCAGCCTTTCATTTCTGAAAGCCTTTTATTTGTGTAGGATCAGAAATTTCTTCTGTAACTGCTTATCTTCTAAGGGACAGATTCAGAGGTGCACAGTTTAATCAGAGATTTCCAATAGGAAGCTTTGCTATAGAGCCTCATTGAAATACTTCATCTCTGCATGTACTTCCCAAGGAGCTCTTCATCTGCCTCTTAGCATCAGAAAAGATAACGAGAAGCAGTAGATACAGAAGTATGTAGTAGATACAACAGGTGCCCAGTGAAATTTTACTAACAAAGAACAGAGCCTCTTTTTAAAAATTTTCTATATGAAGCATTCCATGGAAAAATGAATAATTCTGTTTATTTCTTAATAATGCACGTGAATTGAGTTGTTACTTCTGTACTGAAGTAGTTGTCCACGAGTAGAGAGGCAGTGCCTTTCACTGTTTTATGGTGGCAGTGTGTCATTGCCAGAGGTGACAGTGTTTAAAAATAGAGGAATAACCTCACTGCAAAAGGATATGAAAGAGCTAAGTAAAGGGAAGGGGTTGTTTATGGTTCACTGCGTAATTGTTTACTATTTAAGATACATCTGTGACCATTTTAAATGCTCTCTTAACTTTATATCCATTCCCCTGCACTTAGATCACCATAGCTTTTCTTCAGTCGACATCTTGGTTTTGAGCACGTGTCCATAGGATTAGAAAAAAAGGAGGATTTTCAAGTCATTTTTAGTCATTTTATGGGCCTGGGGGGCGTGCAGCATTGTGAATGATGTGAACGATGTGAAATTTGTTCATAGCAGTACTTCCTATGCAGAATTGTCCTTGAAGAAGAATTGGTTTGCAGCCGCTGGAGCAAGTGACATACCGACAGACTCAGTTTATATCAGGACAGCAAACAGAATGTTTGAAATGACCTTGTCATGGACCACTTGATCTTTCAGCCCGCATTGTAGCATTTTACAATGTGCTTTTCATTAAATTACTATGTCTTAATGGAATTTGAATAATTTTAAACTTCTAGGGAATTACGCTGCTTCTCATTTCCATTAGATTTGACAGTGACATTGTAAGTTATTTTACCAGCATTTAACTCACCTTGCATAGTTCATAAGTTGAAAAGGTATCAAGTTCAAAGCCTGAGAGCTGCGATCCAAGCAGAAAAAAGTCAATGGCGATTTATGGTGATTAAATTACCTTTAAGCCAGATTATATTCATCAAGCCTTGGTGAGCTTAAAGAAAACTGATTGAAGAACTGCCTTTAGCTTAACGTGGCTAAGCTGTGCAGAGTGTGTAAATAACCATGAAACTGGAGAGATGAAGGCTCTGTGGGGAAGAACCCGCAAAAATCCTCAAAAGTTATCACAGAATAATTTAGATTTGCAGGTTTCTCTTGGGATCGTCTACTCCAAACAGGGTCAGTTAGAGCAGCTTGCCCAAGACCACATCCAACTGGGTTTGCAGTATCTCCAAGGATGGAGACCTCCACAACTGTTCTTGGGCGCTCTGTTCCAGGACATGACCACACTCACAGCAAAAAAATAAAAAACATTAAAAAAAGAGTTATATAGTGTTCAAAAGGAAATTCATATGCTTTAATTTCTGTCCAGTGCCTCTTGTTCTGTCGTGTGAGTGAAACACACCAGTGTTTGTGTAGTTTAAATACTGCCAAATCTGGTCTTTCATCCACTGGCTTCTTTGCTCCAAGACTTCCCCGCTGGTCTCATGGGCGTGTGATAGCTGAAAGCCAGTCTTAGTGGTGAAGAAGACATTGAGTATCGTGCCCATGTCCATGTAACCAGGTCCTTTGCTCCCTTTGGCAGTGGGCCCACGTTTTCCCTGATCTTCCTTTTGCCTATTTCCCATCGTATCCCTTGCCAGATTCAATTCCAGGTCAACTTTGGGTTTCCTAGCATCATCCCTGCAAGATCATATGGAAACAGTGTTCTTGTGGGTCACCTGTCACACTGATGTCACACTGCACCAACACTTACTTCAAAGTAGCCCTCACCTACTTCTATCTGATCAGGAAGCCTACAGCAGCTTACCCATTACGTAATTACATGAGCACCCATTTTGGTCTGCCTGCTTGTTCTTGATTAACTCCAGACCCATACCAACATGCAGAATTCCATGCATTACTGTTTTTTTCTCAGTGTAAAGGGCCTTCTCCTTACATCCCAACTTGTCCCCCTTAAACAACCAACATCCCTCCATCACAGCACTCCAGTCATTTGTGTTATTCCACCAAATCTCCATGCTTCAGGGCAGCTCACAGTCCAGGAACTGCACAGGTAACTCAGATCTTCCTGTAGTAGTACAGAGGCATTTCAGAGAATCACCCAAGTCTGCTAATTCCCCAGGACAGACCTGAGAGCTTTCCCCCCCAGGCTGTAGTGCAGCCACCTCCTTTATCACATGCCTGTACACGAATGGATGCCACTTCAGCTATTTTGTTAATTGCTGTTTTGTTATTTTCTCACACCACTTTGTGTCCTTGGCTTGACTACAGTGTCCACAAGTGTCTTAGATGCTTGTTCAGGAATCACTCTCTGCCCTAGGCTTTTCTAGGTTAGGCTGACTCTACCAGGTTGCCCAGCCCATTGAGAAAGCTCTATCTAGGTAGGTAGCTTCTATCTCTTCCAAGCAGCTGTTGACTCTCAGAGAGAACCCTGTAGTTATGGAAACTCACTCTTGCCAACAGCAGCCATTCAACCAGTCACTGACCAGTACAAGATTATTGGCTCTTTGTGACTAGGATGGACGGGCTGCACCCACCATACGCATTGGGGATCAGATGAACCCCACAGGGTTTGCCTTATGCTAAGCAAGATAAGGCCCTTCTGCATATTATGCTTCTTTCAGGAGCTGAGATATACAAAACTCAGCAATCTGTAAGTGCTGGAAAGCTCAAGCTCTGCATCCTCATCCTTACAGTGCTCTGATGATAAGGGAAGTTTTGAACCCCATTTCTGTGACACCCTCTGCTGTAGTTACGAACAGTTTGTTGCTGTCCTTAGTGTGATACTTTCAGGCAATTAATCCTTAGTATGGCCTTTTTATGCCTGAATCTTCTTTGAATAGATTTGCTGAAGTTACACGGCAGAGCTTCTCTACTTACATTTAGGAAAAAAGGCTTAGTTTCAAATTTGAGTCAGTGTTCTTCAAAGAATGAGTTACTTTTAAGTAGTCACTCCTGCATGTGTTCAATAACCGTGTTTTGATTTAGCTTTATTAGATTTAAAATCAATATTGCTTTTCATACCAATGACCTAATCCCTATTAAAGCTCTGCCCTGACAGCTTTCAAAGTTCAGCACTTTTTTTATAAGCTTGTGAAACGGGTACAGTCTGAACTCCTTAAAAGAAAGGACATTAATCTATTTACCTCTGCGGGTTTAAAAACAGTGCACATACATTTTTGCTCCAAATAAAAATCATAAGCAGTTTGAGACCGGGTGCTGAGAATTCTGCCTCACTGATCCATTTGCAAAACACTTGGGCTTGTTGAATTACAGTGAAATTACATTGTTCCCTTTGTTTTAGCAGGCACGTTTGGAGAGGTCTGATTAGAATGATGCTCTTCTTGCAGTTGGTTTCTGTAAAGATGCTGCAAGTTTAGCGTCCTCAGTTTCCTCTTAACTGACTACAAAAGAGCACAAGTTTTGGAGGCGTCTTCAGGGAAAATCCTCACAGTTATTTACAGTAATTTGTGAAAATTCTTGATAAAATTCATGGGATGATTGCAGAAGAAGCTGGACAAACAGCGAAGCAGAAGCCCTCTGAGAGCATTTGTCTCTCTTATTTTTTCAGGACATGTTGATGGTTGTTACGCTATTTGTGAATTCACTAGCATCCGTAGATGAGTAGGCATAAGAGGTTCTGATTGCTTAAGGGGGAAAATCAAGTGCAAACTAAGGGGCCTTCATTACTTAGGATGTAGTATTTCTTTAGTAGCGCTTAATGTTGAGACTAAACTGACCTTTCTGTTGCTTTACTGTTGCTTCAGACCTTGTTTATAAGATAAGAGCTATAGTTCATGATTTTTCTTTTCACGAAACTGACTCAGGAGAGCACAGTAAACTTGACCTGCAGTAAGTTACATTTTACTATCAATTAACCTCCTGGATGTTTGCAGATAATATCAAAACCCAACGAGCCAGCTCGCCAGCATGAAAGCCACCCAGAGGAGACAGAAGAAGAGCTTCGAGAACACCAAGCCCTTTTGGAGGAGCCGTACAGTGACAGGGTGTCGAGCCAAAAGGAGGTCCCAGGGCTGGCCAATATGGTGCAAGTGAAGCAAGAACCCATCGAGAGCGATGAGGAGGAAGCTGAACCGCAGCAGGAGCTGGAGTCTGGGCAGAGGCAGGCTGAGCAGGAGCTGCTCTTCCGCCAGGTGAGCTCAGAATGCGCTGGGGGCTCCTGGAGTTGAGGTGTTTAGCAGCATCTAGAGTGACAGGTTGAATCTGTGTACGCTGTTGTGGATGAAAGTCAAGGAGATAACCAGCCCTCACCTCACAGATACTTACAGCTGCTAGGAGAGGGTGTCAGAAATCTGTTAGTTACAGACCCCAATTCCTGAAAAATAGCTTAAGATTTTCCCAGCCTTTCAATGGCAGTTTGTAATCATCATATCAAACTTCCCTTTTA
This sequence comes from Lagopus muta, assembly GCF_023343835.1. Classification (NCBI taxonomy): domain Eukaryota; kingdom Metazoa; phylum Chordata; class Aves; order Galliformes; family Phasianidae; genus Lagopus; species Lagopus muta. The sequence continues at coordinate 35,550,114 of NC_064440.1, read as the reverse complement.
TGTGTAGAGAATGGGAAGGTTAGTACTAAACTAATTGGACGTACTTGGCTTGTGTTTGCAGACACATCCCTAAGTGTCCCAGAGAGGACAGGACTTGGTGTTTGTGAGGGTGATGATACAAGCCTCTGGGACAGAGGGCGGTGGGGAAAAAGCCTTGCAGGAAAGCAGTGTAATTGTTTTACAAAGTAAATCCTTTATTAGCCAAGTCCCAAATGGTCACTCTGATTTTTGTGACTACTCGTAACATTTTTTGAGCACTAAATGCTAGCAGAGAAATTGCTCATGCGAGGGATCGTAGCAGAGGATTTTGTTTTATTCTAACATTTATTCTAACATTCTAAAGCAAATTGACAACTGCAGAGGAGGGCTAGATAAGGGTTGGAGTGTCAAAGTCATTTTTTTGGAGAGGATTCCTTCTTCAGCACTGCACATCCCAGAGATCACAGGTGCGCTCCCTTTTGATGGGAAAGACCAGAGCCTTGGGATTAGAAGCATAAAATCCAGTAACCGTGTAGTATAGCATTACCTCCCAATTACGTGGCAGTCTCCCAGAAAACACTGTCTGTGATAGCAGTAACGAGTGAGAAAGTTACAATTCTCTGGAGGGACCTGAAGTGCTCAGCTTGTCATTGCTGCCCTTAGTGCCTGACTGTACCTTGAGCCTCGTGAACCCCTGCACAGCCCCTGCAGCCAAGAACAGATTGCTGAAGCACTGCCAGGGTGTAGCTCTCAGAATAAATCCACAACCCTTGGCTAGGGAAGGCAGACTGGTGCCAGGCTTGCTGTTGTAATGTCTGAATCAGGTGCAAATTGCTTGCTCTGCATAGATGTTTGCATTGAGCTGCTTGCTGCTGTCTCCCTGGCACTGTGGGGCCGGCTTGTGGGCCCCACATGTCACTGCCTGCAGCTCAGGGACATCTTCAGTCCCAAGTTGAGGAGCATTCTCTTCATAACAGTGCTGCCTTGAGGGGTTGATGCCATTGCCAACCATGCTTGTGCAAAGCAATCTCCTAGATTTATGCAATCACATGTAGGCCTCATTTCTCTAGTAAGAATGAATAAATGAACATGATGTGAAGTGCTGCTGATGTTGGACCTTCTGTGAGGCTACCTTCAGTAGCTACCTGCTTCTCTTCCCCACAGCAAGCCCTCCTGTTGGAGCAGCAGCGCATTCACCAGCTGAGAAACTACCAGGCATCGCTGGAGGCAGCTGGGATGCCAGTCTCCTTTGGAGGCCATCGGCCCCTGTCCCGTGCACAGTCCTCACCCGCCTCGGCCACCTTCCCTATGTCCGTACAGGAGCCACCCACTAAGCCAAGGTTCACTACAGGTAATGTTGGAGAGTGCTGGAAACCAGTCGGTGGGGCTGTGGTAGCTGTTCTGCTTCACGTTGTGCTTTTCTGTCCCCTGTCTGAGGGCTGAGTCTCAGCTGGCTGTGAGCTCCGTAACATCCTGTCGTCTTTGAGAATGTGATTGGTCATCCTATGCCCTGTTGTCCTGCTTTTGCATTCCTTTGAGGGACAGACACCCTGTAGTCCAGACAGAAAGCAGTCTGCAAAAATCAATAGAAACATAGCGTGGTACTTTAATTATGTATCTCCAAAAAAAAGAAAAAGAAAAGGGCAAGTCATACACTGTGACAAGGCTGATTTAGGTACAAGGAGGAGGAAGGCAATGTTACTGACGAAGGACAGCGTGCCAAAGGCAGTATCAGTCGGCTGTATTTTCTGCACCTTCTCCAGTCCCTGCGTAATCTCATGCCATAAGTTATCCAGTTTGGGCTTTGTGCCAGACTACCCTTCCTTCCACAGCACTCTGCCTGGGAGTCAGTTGCCTGTGGGTTAGGAAAAGCGAGGCGAGTTGATCATTCCAAGATGTCAGTGTGGAGAAACAGAGGGAAGAGCACTTTCATACCTGTTCAGTCTTCATCTCAAAACAAAAATTATGAGTGCAATTCTGTATTTGTCTCACGAAAATCAGAAATGCAAAAAAGATGTTAAAAAAGATGTTAGTCTCCCCACAAAGATTTAAGGTCGAGAATAGCTATTCTTCCTACATCAGGCAGGGCTTGTGAGTGCCTTTTTTTCATCCAAATCTTTTCTGTCTATTCATAACAGATAAAAGTAAATTACGTGCAACTTGTCAAAACCCACATTAGGTAATTAGGCAACCTTATTTTGAAGGTTCTGCCTTCTTCCCAAGATGTCAAGCTCTTATTTTGTGAATGAACATTTTGCCATCTGATATATGCCCTGAGGAAAAGAGAAAAAAATGCTGCAGTAAGGGCAACTCATAATCTATCCATTTAATCTTATTTCACCCACTCTTTTTTTGCATCATTAAAATCAGCACTGTGAACTAGATACTGATGGGATAGTGATAGTGATGCATTAAAGCTGGCTTTGTTCTGTAGCTGTTAATTGCTGGGTGGGAGGCATGTGCAATCAGCTCTCTAAAAGTCCAGGTAGTAGCTAATTTTTGAAAATCAGCCTTTCAAGTCTCCATCTGCTGCTAATATTTAAACTTTGAATTTTAGCAAAAATACGTTTCCAGTGTAGCCAGTTACAGCACCAAGATTATTCTAGCTTTTGGCTTTAGCCAGGAGTGTAAAGAAAGGTAATCCTCCAGCTCACAGTCAAACCAAGATGAAACTTGAGCATCTAACACTCCTAGTCCCAAACCTTGCTCCTTTGAAAACAAATGGAAGCATGGCCCTACTACAGGAGATTATTCATTCTTCTCTCTCTTCCCTTCACCTCCAGTACTTAAGTTGCCTTGTCAGTCATGCACAAGACTGAATATACAGTAACATTTCCTACCAGAAGATGTATGTGTCACTCAGATATGTGCCTCTGAATTTGGTTAAAATTACATCAGAATTTGACAGGAAGTACACAGGTCTGGAGAACGATGCTGCATTGGAAGGACACTGGTAGAGTGTTATGATTTGTGTTCCTTATAGGAAAGGTTACAAAAAACGGCCTACATTAAGAAGTAAAAAAAACCCTGCATTGCTTTTATATGGTGGTGTACATGTATTTAAGCCAGTGCAATGACGTGCACAATGTACAGTCTATTTCACCTGTTAAACTTCCTTTTTATGGCATTTATCCATGTCCAGACTCCAAGGGCTTGATTTTTCCACTGCCTTGCATCTCATGCACGTCTCTTCATTTACAATAGATAGATGGAGGAGGGAAAACACAATTAATTGCTGCCAAGAGAGAAGGTGGTTCTTGGCATTCGCTGGCACTAGTAAATTTGAAGCCCTCTGCACACTCAGGCTGGCAATCTCTTGTTTCCTTCCCTTTTTAATTCCCAGAGAGAGATCTTTCAGACAAGCAGAGTTACTGTATACCCCACATGCATTCTTACCCAGGCAAAGGACTTGTTTAGTTAACCTGCACTATTTGCTGACAGTGGCAGGAAAGAGAGCCTACTGCTCTGAGCACAGAAAGGAAAGGCAGCTATCTCAAATGTTGAGCATGTGTGCGCTGCTAAGGCTGATTCTGTTTTCCTGAAGCAGTCTGTAGTCTATCAGTGATTGTGTTTTGGAGGTGGATACTAAAGCTTAATCGCTGGGATTGAACTTTTCTTTGAAAGGCAGGAAATTAAAGCCTTGGGGATTTTTCAAAGCAAGTGATGCCGAAGTGCATCGGGCTTCTTTTTCACTAGGAGAACCCATCTGTTTGATAAGTGGCTGCTTTGGAGATTGATTCCAACACAAATATGTGCTTTGGATTTCGGAGAAGTTAAGATTTGAATTCTTGTGATCATTTGGTGGGAGGGGTGGAAAAACAGGCCTCTTTCAGTGGCCCTAATGAAGCCAGCATGATTACTCTAGACACAAATGTGGCTCCTACAGATCAATTCTTGTCCAACAAACAAAGGGATAGTTCCTCACTTTCACTTTCAGAATACTGTACAGAAAAGGGCTAATGCTTTCCCTGGGCAGAAGTAGGACCAGATAGCCCGTAATTCTGTTCTTGATGTATAATTTGTTTTCCTGTCTCTGCCAGTGACTAGTACCTGAGACTTCAAAGGTAAAGAAAAACAGCAACATGATGTACTTACTACTCAAACATGATGTGTGTTACTGCACATGAAAGTGAAAACAGTGCCCTCCCTGACTTCTGCAAGCAGTTCATTTTGTATCCTGAAGCATGGCATTAAATTTTCCTTCATAGCAAAATATGAAAGAAAGTTAGTTGTTGAACTTGCCCTCACTAGCATGAATAGCCCCCTGACTTTAATGAGTACTTCTGCATGCACTGTTCTACACACTTCAATAGGGCTTCTCAGGTTAGGCCATTAATTTGCATAGCTCCAATTATCCAGTCTCTGATCTCCTCTAAAAACGGCACCACAAATTATTCTGATGTTCTGCTTTAAAGTATTTTTCTTTTCTGATGAAGGCATTTGTTCTCTCCTGTGCAGAGTGATGTAATTATCTGAACCTCAAATCATATGTTTGTTCTGCCAGGAAAGGCGAGTTGGTTGTAGTGTAGTGCTGACCTTTAAAAATGATTGTCGTGTCTGAAAGAGCATTGCTTCCAACATCACTTACTTTAACTCCTAATGGCCAACGTAATTAAATATTTTAAGCTTAAATTATCAAGATTTCCTTTGTGTATATGTCTTCATCTGAGTGTCCATGGCCACAGTGAGCAACTTGGAGCAGTTCCCTTCTCTTCGCTGAGAGGTGGCTGACTGCTGTTATCGGTGAATCTTTGGAGAAACTTCATAGCTCATCCAAGCTATATAAACCCTGCTGTAGTGCTGCAGTTCCCATTAACTTCAGAAATAAGGACGAGTAGGCATCCTACCACCACGTTTTCCAAAACCTTTTCCTTTAACTCCTTTTTCTATCTTGTATTTAACAGGCTCGGTTAGTAAAATCCATTTTAGATGTACAGATGCATTTTAAACACACCTGCAGCTTTCTGGCATTTGCAGATGTGGATGAAGAGGTGCTGATTTATGTGGCTGGGGATCAAGCCCACAGGTGCTTGTGTTTGCTCTCCTCATTGTGGCACTGAATAAGGTGAGCTGGTAGATGCCACTGCCTGGTTCTGAGCTGACACCAGGCTCCTCCAAAAAAAACTGGGATTGGAGGATGTCAGGAGAGTGACAGAAGAGTGTAAGACATTGCAAAAATCTGAATTTTCCTTTGTTTTTATCACTGGTTTGATCTGTGTTGCATTCTGCCCTGCCAGTTCTACCCAGGCATGAAACAGAAGCCGCTGATCTGGCCAGATATTGTTTTGTTTGCATAGCTGGGGTTATATCCTGATGGTATTAGAGGAGTTAATATTTAAACCTTAGGAACTTGGGAAAAACACCTTTAAAAAGAAGCACAAATTGCAACATAGGCTCTCATACTTAATATTTAAATAGTGCTGGGCCTCTTCTCCAACTGTGCAGTGCACTCAGTATAATTCACTGTCAAGTTGTGACCAGTTCCTGAGAAGCCAAAAGATTTGTCAGAATTACAATCTGGGAAACTAAAGACTGCTTAAAAACTACTCACAACTGCTTGGAAATGCTTGATTCTTCCTCAGAGTCTAAGGGCGTGATATTGAGCTAGCCTCAGGCTTAGCTGCAGGTTGGAATGTCCTTTCCAGCTTCTAATTCTGCATGTTCCTGTATTATATTTTACTTTCTCAATTTATGAGTGAATTCCTGGTGCACTCTCTCACCAGTTCTCCATGCAGCATGCTTTCCTCTTGCCCTTCTCTTTGGCCATCCCCAGAGTGCTTCACTTGTTCTGTCTTTTTGTGTTTGCTTGCAGGCTTCTCTGTATGCTGTCCTCACTGCTGGGGAGTGGTATTGCTTTGGTATTTTTTAATTGCTTTTCCAACTAGTCATTATTAGTAGAAACTGTTGATTACACATGACAATATTTTTTCTAAACAGTTCCAAACAGCTGACTTTAAAGCTTTCAGGCTGTGAGTAAATCCCCACGTTTGCTTGCTCTGTAGAAAGTTAAGCTTTGAGCATTGCCAGCAAGAACATCTCCAGCATGGGATTCCAGTTGGACTTGCTGTTCTGTCATTTACCAGTAACCGAGCACTGGCAAGAATTGTGTGTATTCCTACTGTGCTGCAGTACAGCCTGTCTCTGGCAAGAGAATGCAATGCACATGTCAGTGCCTCGAGAAGTTACCATCCTGACCCCTAAAGCAGGATGGTCCTGCTCTGAGTCAAGGGTGTACACAGGCAAGTCAGCAGCAAATTGCTTGCTGCTCATGCTTCTTTTTGCTTAAACTCAAGGTTCATCGTGTCTGAATATATATGTTCAATATATACATGTGCACTCTTTTGCTTCAAATGTGTAACGTGCAGTTGAAGTCCCTGTAGATGTGTCTGGAAGCCAGAGATGACAGAACTGCTTTCCTTTGTTTAGTATCAGCACTTTACCCAAACCCAGTGCAGTCTCACGTGATCTTGGAAGGCGCCTACATGGAGACCTTTGGGATAGCAAATACTTAGTCAAAGTGCCTGACATCCCCTGAAGATGACTTCATTAATTAACCTCAGAGGAAAAGTGAGCAGTTACAGACCTCACACTGGTCTAATTAAACTGGAGGGGTTTTAAGGACAGTTAGCCTTACTGCTGGTCTTCACTTTCTCCTCGGATGGCATTGCAGTGCTTGGCTTTGCCCAGCAGCTCCTGATGGCATCTGATGATGAATCAAACAGGGGAGCCCTTTACAGAGCACTGCGGCACAATCTTATTTAACTGAACTTTGGCTAACCCGGAGCCCATCAATTCACCAGCACTCCATTCCCTTCCTAGAACTGAATGGGTTGTGTTGTTTTGTTTTTTTTCCTTTGTGCTCACCTACAGCCAAGCAAGGAGCTGCCAGGTACCTTCCCTGAGGCACAATAGCTGAGTGTCAGTGCCAGACTTTGCCTCAGAGGGGAGGGCCAAGTTTTGCAGTGGCAGAACATGCCTGCACTCAGTCAGAAGGTGCAATTTCAGCTCTGGTCAGGCCTGCTAGCTGGGGTTTCATGCCCCATGTGTATTCAGTCCTCTTTGAACTCCTTGCAGCTGCAGATTGTGCTGTTTATCAATACTTCAGCTGCTCACCTGAGGCTGGCTCAGGTTGGCCTTGCAAGCTGCCCTGGCACTGCTAGGTCCAGTGGGATTTAGGAGGATCAATGCCTGGCTGAAGGGAGGGGGAGACTGAAACATTTCACTGCGTCTCTTTTGCATAAGGGAAGAAAAATGTTGTGTCACCAGAGTGTGTAGCTAGGGAGGAACTGCTGGCTTTGTTCTGTGAAACACTGGCAGTGAAATTGCAGCTCCTGTTCCAAAACTGCACCCGGGCAGCTCCAGAGCACGAAGCAGTCTCCAACGCTGCTGTCATGCCATAAATAGTTGCAGTGCAAGGGGATTTAGCTAAATACCTGCATATCGTGCTGAATAATTATTCCCAAGTGTGCTCTAATAGTCTTAATTAGCTTGTTGCCAAATAATGTTGATGCGAAGACTTCAGCACATACTATGTTATAAAACATAGTGCCTGCTAACGACTTATTCCTTCTTGTTTTTAATCCCAAGCCCTAGAGTCATTTTAGCAGCAACTATTAAAGTACCCAGCTGACGAGTTTGAAGTCAGCCCCCTTCTAAATCATGTTCCAGCTCTGGCACACTGCACTCATACCAGCGCTGTCATTTGTCACTCTCACAACCTCTGCCTGAAGTGATGGTGGTGACTCTTTCCTGTATCTACTGAGATTTCTAAAGGAGGGGATTGCTGTAGGTTTGGTTCTGTTTCAAAGCAGCTGCCCATCTCCTTTCTTGGCACCTTAGGCTGTCATCTCTTAGAGCTCTGTGGCTCCTGGTGAGACGTGCAAGTATTCAGTTGAATGCAAAGTGCTGTAGACCAAAAGGGAAGGGAAAAAAAAGAAAAAAAGATTTTTTTTCTTCCATATATCTGGCAAAACAGTTTCGTTCAATTAGATAATTTTGTAACTTCTGCTGCAGGCCTTGTCTATGACACCTTGATGCTGAAACATCAGTGTACCTGTGGAAACACAAACAGCCACCCGGAGCATGCGGGGAGGATCCAGAGCATCTGGTCCAGGCTGCAGGAGACAGGTCTCCGTGGCAAGTGCGAGGTAAAATGAGCACCAGCAAGGGGGAAGGGTGGTGGGCCTGGGGGAGAGAGCATCTGGTTTGCATGGTGGGTTGCACTGGTGGATTACAGGCAGCTTTAGGGGCCAGGTTCTGGTTTGGAAAGTAATGTGTGTGTACTGAACCTGCAGCTCAGACTGCTGATTGCTACCTGGTTGTACAAACTTTATACTGCATTCCAGCTTTATCATTTTATAGCTCCAGCTGTTGGCAACGTTTGGCCATATGTGGCTTAAATTTAACACCTAGATGACGTTAATGCTTGTGTGTTTGCTTGTCAGGAGTGCTTTTCTAGCAGTCTGATTTCATTGCATTGCAGTGACTGTTAAAATTTTGTGAGATGCTGGAGAAGGCTCTTGCCTGATGTAAACTGTAGAGTTCGCAGTGAAGCTTCTCATGTAACTTTCAGCCCTATTCCCTGTAACCTGGAAGTCCTTATCAACTGTTAGATTTCAAAATGGCCAAATAGAAGAGCAGACATGAAGTCACCATCTCATTTGATATCGCTCCAATCATAACAGGAGCTGTGGAGCAAAAAGTTTATTTCTCAGAGGTTTATTAACTTCTTTTTAATATTCTCTGGTAATTAATGATCAGCCTACAGTGAAAACACTGTGAAAAGAATGAGGGTAGGTGGATGCAACTAAATGTTGTTCCTTCACGGATGGTTGGAAAAGCAAAGTATGTGAAAGTTGCTAAGATAAAAAGACTAGTGTTTAGAAATTATTATTCATAGCTAGTAGTAATGATGATAAATTAACAGTAGTGTTTGTTCATCGGTTCTCCGAGCATCTGAGGGGTTCAAATGACACTGCAAATATGAGTTATGTCAGCATCTGTCTAGAAGGATTTTCTGAGCAGTCAAGAAATGCATCCACGTGGTGGCAGCATTGCCATTAGATAAAGCTCCCCTGTCATAAGCGTGTTTATCCCTCAGCAGAGTAAGGAAGAACTTCAGAACTGTTTCAGTCTATGGAGACCCGTGCAAGTGAATTCTGGGATTATGGTGTCTGGCAAAATAAACTAAGCACCTCACTGCTGTCTAGCTCCTCTGGTTAGAAGTAGTATTTAATTCACACTATGGTAATTGCCTTGTCTCCTACAGTTCTGTAGTGTGTGAAGTTCTTCATCCCAAGCAACTGTTGTTTTCCTGAAGTTACGTCAGGTTGGTCTTGCAGTAGGAGCTGGATTTGATGTTCACCTGCTTCCTACCTGTGTGTCCCTCGTGACCACTGGTGAAATTCAGCTTCATCTTGACTCTTCCCTTCTCTGAAAGCGTTAGCTATGTAATGTTAGTTTCCTACCTGCGATCCTGTGTTTCTTTCTCTGCTGTCTTTCCTAAAGATCTCACCTGCCCTTTCTAGATACCTAGTCCTGTTTTTCTCTCATCAGCTTCCCCGTTCCTTTACACCTATTGTCCCCTACTCCTGCTCATACCCACATTGAAATTTTCTTCTTTATCCAGGCTTTGTGGGCACAGCCTTTCCCTCTCTCTCCATCTCCTCCCTCCCTCCTTGCTTCAGTGTTCTGTACTTGATAGGGTTTTTCCTGCAGCTGCAGACACTCGTTCACCTTCTGTTGTCCTTGACCAAAGTAATTCATTTCCATGTTGCAAAGCAATTTAGTCATTCCCTGTCCTAGTACTAGGTCTGTGGCAACTGCAGCAAGTCAGCAGCAGCACCAGGGTTATGGCAATCAGCAGTTTGCCAGGTGTGTACATACCTTTTCTCCCTTAGCTCCTCTTTTATTGTGTTTTAGCTGGCATTGGTGACACTTCTGTGTGCACTCACTTTATATTCACTGTTGCAGGTCTTGTGCCACAGACATTATGAGCCAGTTAAGTAAGCCCAAGGGCCCGATGTGAAAATTGTTTGTGATTATTTAGTTAATCCATTTATTACAACTCATGTCTGTAAAAGGACAGTTTGAAATTGGAAGTTTCCTTATTCTTGCGTTTCCTCTTGCTTCCTGAACGGCCTTTTGCTGTGGTCTGGTTGTGGGTATAATTTGATTCTGTTAGCAGCAAGTGTTTGATAGAAATGCATTAAAACAGCACCCTGCATAGCACGTAATCCTATATACTGTGTACTGATCATGCAGCTCCATTGGGACCTCCATTCCTCTTCCAGAAGCAATTCAACACTTGGTCCCCACACAACTGCATGCTCTGTATTCTCATGCGAGCTTGAGCAATTCTCTGCGTCTGTCACCTGGAAGTTTTCTGTTGGTGGTTCTGTTGTGCACACGCCTCGTGCCGGGGAAGGACTCACAGATAAATATTGTGTTATGCATGCAAAAAAATGCACGCTTTGAAATTTCAGAAATGTGAAAACCCATTTTCATCAAGCATCCCAGGGGCTCCTGCACAACCTGCCAAGGGCCGAGTTCCTGTCATTTCTCTTGCAGGCAGTAGAAGGGATCCAGAAGGGGCATGAATATTTTTAGAACAGAAAAAGCACAGCACTTCCCGCCCACCCACTCCTCTCATTTTTCAGCAGTGAAACAGATACGTATTTGCTGAAGTTATCCAAAAACCATTTTACATCCAGCTGAGGGGAAGATGTGCAGCAGATTTGCAGTGTGATAGGTAAAAGTCCAACAGGTTTGCATGAGTTTAAAGATGACCCTTTGGAGTGAAAGCAGTTGTCCAAGCTTAATGACATCTGTGGTTTTAGAGCACGACTTGTTAAATTAAGTTAGCTTTATAAAATATGGCAATTACTCTGGTGTATGTTCAGAATTTAAAAGCACCAATTATACTAATTGAAGCAATCACAATAAAATAGGCTCTCCCCCAAACGAGAACCCACAACTGTTGTATAGCATAATCCTCCCAGCCTTCATCAGAAGCACAGGAAATCAATAGGTTTTGTTGTGCGTTTTGGATGTAATCAAACCCTTGGACTGCTCGACCAGGATTGAGAAGAATTAGTTCCTGAGTCAGAGTCTGTCTCTAGGCACATCTTGGCAGCGATCCTGTGCTGTTCAGAGTACGAGCACTGCTGGCTGAAGCCCTCGGGTTAATTGGAGCTGCAGAGGACAGACGTGAAAAATAGAGCTTGGGCTGAGCCATCTGCTGGAGCGGAGATGCACGCAGAGATCCTGACAATGCATGGTGCTTGTGTTTGGCTTGAAGGCACGATCGGTCGCTGCTCCGACACCGCAGAACTGCTGGGCATCAGCTGTGCACCAAAAAATCCTCATTGCAAAGCACTGAGGTGGTGCCGGTGCCTGGGGAAAAGAAAAAGCTTTGTTGCCATTTCATGGCTTTGTATGGCACAGAGGGAGGGGTGTAGGTGGGACAAGATCTGGTTCGCTGTCTCTCAAGTTTCATGTCCTCTCCTATTGAAACATCATGGGGTGAAAGGGTGGATAAAATGCAAACCTGGCATTTAGTGGTTTGAAATGAGGGAAAACTAGCTAAGAAATAGAAGGAAGTGTATCAAGCAGTGTGAGAGATGTTGTGAACGTCAAGTTCCATGCAGAAGAAGGCACAAATAAAGTGGATAAAGAGTTCCAGTAGGGTTAAGAGTTGTAAAGCATGGTTCTGACAGCCAGGGAGTTGGTTAGACTATGGGGGTGTTAATAAAAGCGAGAAGCTGGATAGAATCATAGAATCATTTAGGTTGGGAAAGACCCTTAAGACCACAAGTCCAGCCATCCCCAAATGCAAAGTCCACCACTAACCCGTGTCCCTAAGCACCACACCTACACATCTCAAACAATTCCAGGGATGGGAGCTCCACCATCTCCCTGGGCAGCCTTTTCCAATGCCTGAGCACCCACTCTGTGAATATCCAATTGAAAGCTCCTCTGGCAAAACGTGAGACCATTTCTTCTCATCCTAAGTGCTACAAAGTCTCAGAACTAACCAAGCATCATGACTGAAAAGGCTAAGAGCTCTTGAAGTGAAGAACTGCTCAAATTTGGAGCACAGACAGCACACTGAGTAACATGTTGTGATAGATTTGGAAACCCATCACCCGCGTCTGAGGAATGCTTTGTTCCTTCTTTAGTCTGGGTGGGGATTGAGTTCGTTTTCTGGGTATCTTTGCATTAGAACTGAGGATCAAGATTTTGACATGTGAGCTGAGAGATAAGAATGGTGCAGAAGCATCTCAGGCACAATCCTTCACAGTCAGTGAATACTTGCTTTTTTCAGTAAGGAGTAGCTTTTTCCTCGCATGCACTTTACTGGAAGCACATAAGAAACTTCTCCGTCCTCTTGCAGCTCCCATTCCATTCATACTGCCAGGGAGGTCCCCGCACCCTGACGTTGAGCACAGACCTTTGATGGGCTTGTAGGGCCACCTCTGTTAACCAGGAGCATCCACAGAGGACCTGGCGCCTTACTGCAGTGGGCGGCTGTTCTTGTGCATCCACAGGATGCCAAGAAATACAACAAACTATTTCTGTCTGTCCGCTAAACGTAGCAGCCGAAAATGGGTCAGTACGTCTCATTCAAAGGGAAAGAATTGGCATATGGGCAAAAGGGAAGCTGTAAAAGCCTCTGAGGGTAACTGAGAGAGGCTTACCATGAACAAAAAAGGAAGACAGGATGAAAGCTCAGGGGGGATTTGCCAGATATTTCCATCCCTTCTGGGTCCAGCATTTTTGTGATTATTGCCTCTTTAATGGGATGGTGTATTTTTGCTTCATCATTAACCCCAGGAAATGCTAGGTGGTGGAGCAGAGCACGGAGAAAATGAAAGAGGAACTGGAGAGCAGAGATGCCAAAGTTACGAGAGCCAGAGCGCGCGAGCACTCCTGCAGTGCTTTGATTTCTGCTGCCGTATGGCTCAAATGCTTTTACAAAGGGATTTCCTGCATGCTTTGAAACACGTGATGAGGGCTTCTGCTGAAGTTTTGAGATGCAATTCCCTAAAGTTTATTTTGCAGACTTTGCTGGGTAGATGGAGGGGCTGGTGCATGCACACTGGTGTGCATACACATTCCTGCACAGACTGTGCAGCGCACACTAGGTGACGAGGAATATGTCTGCATGAGAGTGATCCTGGGATCTCCACAAGAGGCTTTCAGAGCTTCCAGCATGCCTATTGACAACTACTTGTATTTTACTATTACGTAGAAGAAAAAAAAAAGAAAAAAAAAGTATAAAGTAATTCTATTTTCTTTTTTTTTCTGGAGATATGAGTGCATGCGAATTTCTGAAGCAAAGCCATCCCTATTTCAAAATAACTCCTTCCCCACCTCTTGTATTACCTCAAGCCTCAGCACTTGCTGACTCTGTGCATATTTCCCTTGCCACCATTTTGGAGGCAGTTGCAAGTTCCCAGTGCAAAAGACAAGATGTTTTTTCCACTGTCAGGAGCTTCTCTGGAATACCTGATATCCTCCAGGCAGCATCTGCCTGCCAGGGAGTGCTCGCTCCTGTGCAAGAGGCCAGCTTGTACTACCCAGCACATTACATCACAAATGGGCAATAGAAAAAAAAGGGAAGCCTCAAAGATCACAGAATGGCTTGGTTTGGAAAGGACCTTATAGCCCATCCAGCTTCAACCGCTGCCATGGGCAGGGTTACCACCCACTAGATCAGGTTGCCTGTGGCTCCGTCTGACCTGAAAGATATACTGGAACTCTATGAAAAGAGGTGTTAAAGACCCTAGTTTGTAAAAATCAGAATGAAGTTGGATCCTGTTGACATCAGTAGAAGTTTTGCAGTTTTTTTATCTGTAAATCATTTTATAATGGTTAATAACTGAAATCCTAAATAACCAGTAGTTAGCAGTTCCTGTGTAGTTCAGCAAATGCTCTCTGGTAAATATTTTTAAAATAAAGAAATAAAAAATCCAAAGATGACTTTGTATGTCAAGCTAATATGTTCAACAGGGGTTTAATCCAGAATCTGTCCTACAAAGATTTTTTCATGTGAGAACCAGTGTTAGGTTTTTTGGTCGTTATCTTTATGACTTGCTAAGTTATGGAAAGAAAAAATACATATATTCAGCAGTGAGAGCTGAGCATTAAACCAGTGATCTCATCGCTCCTTTTCTTTCCTCTTTCAGTGCATTCGTGGAAGAAAAGCAACTCTAGAAGAGCTGCAGACAGTTCACTCGGAAGCTCATACACTGCTGTACGGCACAAACCCTCTGAACAGACAGAAACTGGACAGCAAGAAACTTCTAGGTATTGTTCACTGTGCGGTGGGCTGCCCTTCCTGATCCCCAGCATTCACACTACTGCCCACTGCCCCAGTTCTGGTGATCCCTTAGTCCTGCTGGTGTGAAAGGTGAGCACTTGTTGCTCTCACCAGCCCCAGCTGTAGGCAGTTCCCAAGATGATTCTTCCCCCTCTACTGTCAGCATTGTCTTGAGTTATACATCTTCCTATCTTTGGGCAGATCCCTAAACCTTATCCAGCTACAGCTTCCTTGAATGAATGCCTTCAAAACCTAAAACCAACCTTTCTGAGGAGAAAAGATAATTTAGAGTCTATTATATCTTTGCACAGTCTACAAAAGCACGTTAGAAGGTTCTCCTTTGCCTGATAGGAGCCGGAATACCCTGATAAGGACCTGTATCTGCAGCACCAACCAGCTGCACAGGCATCAACAAGTAGTTGTCAGGACTGTGTGGATAATCCACAAGAAAGATGCAGGGGCCTCTTATTAAAAGTCCTACATTTGTTTAATTTTGAACAAGATTGTTTATTCCTTTCACTGGGAACTGGATCTTCCTGAAACAGGGCTGCTTCTGTAGACTGTTTCCTTGCAGACTATGTAGAGGATGGTTGCTGGATAGCCATTTCCAACCAGAGCAACCAGTTCACATTGATTTTGGCACCTTACCATCATGGAACATCTTCTTCTCCCTTTGTTTTTTCCTCTTCGCAGCAGGAGGTAATAATCTGGAGGGGCAGTTTGTGAAGTTTTGCAGTGGGGATCAGGAAAAAGACAGTTCTGGAATCCAGAATTTAACAATGTTTATTTTGGGATTAGCTTCACTTTGAATGATATAAAAAGAGGATTAACTTGATGACCTGCACATTGCAACAGTCATAGCAAAAGAGCTGGAAAGATTTTTGCAACATATTCAGTATGTACATTAGATACCCAAAGAGGAAAGCTATTAGCCAGTTGTTTAAACATGTAATTAGCAGTGTATTTATAGCTAAGTTGCCATCTCTTTAAAACCCAGAGAAATGAGAAATAGACATCTCTGGCTGAATGATAGCACAATTAGTATATGCAGTTTAAGAAATTTATGATGTCATATCTTTGGTTGTGTAAAACTCTTGCTTTTCGTAAGGCATATCCATTAATCCAGAGAAACAGGGTGTAAATCTCCACTGTAAATCTAAGAGGGCTCCTCATTTGCACTTGCACCACCTTCATTCTGACTGACCTCACTTCATTGAGCTGTAATGATGAAGCAGAGCTGAAGATGATGACCTGTCCCCACGAGTTCCTCACGGTGGGATGCAGGCAGTCCTTCAGCACTGTTGGCTTCACCGAGCTGCATCAGATGGGGTTGACACCCTGTGTGGGGCTGGGAGAAGCTCTGAATCACCCTACACTCACTCTCAGAAACAGCTTAAAGTCAGGCATTTGATACCCCTTGCAAGATGTAAATAAGTTTTTGGAGTGAACTGGGGAAACATTATAAGTGTTTCCTTCTCATTCAAATATCACGGCCTCTCAAAATACTTTGTCATTCACATTCAACTCTCGGCACAACCTGTATCAATAGTTCCACAGGTGTATTTGTGGAAAGAAAGTTTATTGTTATTCCCACATTTTGACTGAAATAAACCTGTTCAGAGAACCTGCAGGAGGAAAAACTCTACCCTTGAGTAGTTCAGTATGTGTGCTGTGCACCCCACATGTCTTTCAGTTTTAAAATATCTCTAGAAATTAAGTTTCCTCTAGTGAATAAAAATTGTTCTGACACCTGAGGGCATTCCAGTACAAAGAGTTGCAGGCGTATGTGTAATTTGCAAAGAACATTAAGTTGTCAAGGGGCTGTACTCCTGATAAATCAGTTCCAAGAATAACCTATTTGTGACTGAGACCAGAGTTTGGCTGGGATTGCAGCTGAAGCTTCAGCCATGTCCTAGCATTGCCCAGCAGCTTTTCTATTACTGTTTGAGGCTGAAGACGTAGAAAGGACATTGAGATTGTTAGTTGCAAGGGACTTTTGGTAGCACTTAGAATTGCTCTGCTGTGAGCTCAGCTGTCTCAAAAACCACTACGGTTTCCTAACTTGTTGGCTTCCATAGTTCTGGGCTGGAGCTGAGAGAACAGCTTCTGATGTGTTGGGAACCCCCCCCGAAAACCCTTGGTATATGTATCTGTGCGCAGAGGTGAACAAGCCTGTAAGCATTCCCTTCAGCTGTGCTCTCTTTTTGAAAGTTTAAAAGGCTTTTAAATGTAAATAACAGCTTTGTGGGGTTCTTTTAAATACATTTGTGGGCTTAAATGTATGGCAGGTTTGAAGTCCAAGACCAAAGCTTCACATGAGGCTCATGTATGCAAATGTTAGCTTGGAAGACCTGAGTGTCTTGACATATATGTGACTGTGATGGGGTAACTTCCTCTGTCTAAGCTCTTTGCCTTTGATAAGTCTATGAGCAAGAGAAAGCATGAGAAATCTCAGTCTAGAAGGAAGAACTTGTGAAGCTGAAAGATGAAAACAAGGATTGCTTGGAGCAGAAGGAGACGTCTTCCTCCTACATACACAGTCTCCCTGAGCAACAGATACGAGGCTCTGGGGCTGGAAACAAAAGAGTGCCTGGATACCAAACAGAGCCCAGGATGCAGTAAGCAAAGAATCATATTAAAACTAGTTCCACCAAAAAAGGGCAGGAGTCTTAGTAACTGGGGATTCCTTGCTAGGAGGCACTGAGGCCTCCGTTTGTTGCCAGATAACCTCTCCAGAGAGAGCTGCCATCTTCTGGGGACATGTGTCAGAGATGTTAAGAAGACTCTACCAAGATGGCTGCTGTCTGCTTGTTGTCATTCAAGTAGGACCAGGGGAGGCTGCAACGAGGAAAATACAGAATATTAAAGGGGGCTTTGCATCCCTTGGAAAGACGTTGAAGGGATCAGGAGCACAAGCAGTATTCTTCTCTGTCCTCCCAACTGCTGGCTGGGTCGTGGAAGGAAGAAGAACAGATCAGGAAAATTGCTGGCTGGGGAAATGGAGCTGGGATCCAGATTTTGGCCACTGTGATCTTGGGCAGGCCTTTGAGAGACCACGTATGTGGATGTCAGACAGAATGCAACTGAGCAGATGAGGCAGAAGTGTTTTGGGGAGCAAGCTGGCTGGATTGATTACCAGAGCTTTAAGATTAGATCTGATGGGGGAAGAGGATGCAGTTACTTGTGACAGAGAGGGGCCTGATAGTGCTGTCTTTTTAGTAAACTGTGGAGAAAAACTTCTCAGTTGTCCATTTGGATCTTGTGATAACATCACCAGAAGGGTTTAAACCTTCTTGCATCCCTCAAGAGATACCTGCTTCCCTAAAGTACCTCTATATACCAGTGCATACAGTGCTGGAAATAAACAGGACGAACTAGAGATCCGTGATGTGTCACGGGGCCGTGATCTCACTGTGATCATGAAGACATGGTGGGACAGCTCACTTGACTGCAGTGCTGTCATGGATTGCTGTGTCCTCTTTAGGAAAGGCAGTCTGGCAAGACAAGGAGATGGAGTTGCTCTTTATGTGAGAGTGCAACTAGAATGTATCAAGCTTCACTCGGAATAATGAACAAGTGGAGAACGTGAGGGTAAAAATTAAGTGGTACGCTAACATAGGTGACACTGTTTTGGGTGTGTATTGCAGGCCACCTAGTCAGGAGGAGGAAGTGGATGAGGCCTTCTACAAACAGCTGGAAGTAGCCTCATGGTTCCTGGCACTAGTTCTCATGGGGGACTTCAACTATCCTGATATTTGTTTGATAAGCAACACAAGCAGGCACACAGAGTGCAGGTGGTTCCTGCAACGTGTTGGTGACTTTCTGGTGCAGGTGGTGCAAGAGCTGATGAGGAGGAGTGTATTACTTGACCTTGTTTTTACTAACAAGGAAGGCTGGTCAGGGGTGTGATGGCTGAGGGAAGCTTGGGATGCAGCAATTACAAGATGGTGGAGTTTAAGATCTTGTGGGAAAGAAGTAAAGCATAAGTAGAATTGCTACCTTGAACTTCAGGAGAGCCAACTTTGACTTCTTCAAAGACTTACTTGGAGGTACCCCATGGGTAGAGTATTAGAAGGTATGAAGCCCATCACAGCTGGTTGGCACTTAAACACCACTTCTTCCAAGCATCCCTAAGAGTAAGAAATCATGGAAAGGTGGCAAAGAGGCCTCTGTGGATAAACAAAGAACTCATGGATAAACTGAAAGGAAAGAAGAAGGTCTGTGAAATGTGGAGAAAGGACCTGCCCACCTGGGAAGAATATAGGAATGTTGTCAGAGCCTGTAGGGATGCAATGAAGAAGGCTAAGGCCCTCTTGGAATTAAACCTTGCAAAGAAGGTAAAGGATGAAAAGAAAAGTTTAAGTATGTCAACAGTAAAAGGAAGACTAGGGAAAAAGACTGCTGGACTGCTTTCTTCTTTCATCTTTGAAAGGTCCTGGCAAATGGAAGAGGTGCCTGAAGACTGGAGGTTAGGCAATGTCACGCCAGTCTTTAAAAATGGAAAGAAGCAGCATCTGGTAAACTACAAGCCAGTCAGCCTCACCTCCATCTCTGGAAAGGTGATGGAACAACTTGTTTTGGACATTGTCTCCAAGCAATTGGAAGAGAAGAAGGTTATCAGAAGCAGTCAACATAGATTCACCAAGGAGAAATCATGCTTGACCAATCTGGCAGCCTTCTGTCAGTGTCATCACTGGCTGGAGAGATGCGTGGAGATCAGTGGGTGTTGTGTATCTTGACTTCAGCAAGGTGTTTGACACCATCTCCCACAGCATCCTCGTTATGAAACTTAGAAAATGTGGGATAAATGACTGGACAGTGAGGTGAATTGAGAACTGGCTGTCTGGCAGAGCTTAGAGGGTGATCATCAGCAGCGCAGAGCCTGATTGAAGGTGGTGCCCCCCAGGGGTCAGTGCTCAGTCCAGTCTCGTTCAGCATCTTCATCAACAACCTGGATGAAGGGACAGTTTGCTGATGATACAAGACTGAGAGGAGTGGCTGACACTTCTGAAGCTGTGCTGCTGTTCAGCAAGACCTAGACATACTGGACAGTTGGGCAGGGAGGAATCTGATGGGGTTTAGCAAGAGCAAATGTAGAGTATTGAGCCTGGAATGAGCACGTGCATCGCTACAGGTTAAGGGATGACCTGCTGGAGAGGAGCTCTGCGAGGAAAGACCTGGGGGTCCTGGTGGGCAGCAGGTTGACCATGAGCCAGCAGTGTAACCTTGTGGCCAAGAAGGCCAATGGTATCCTGGGGTGTATTAAAGAGCATGGCCAGCAGGTCCAGGGAGGTGATCCTTCCCCTCTGCTCTCTCACAGTGAGGCCACATGTAGACTACTGTGTCCAGTTCTGGGCTACTCAGTTTAAAAAAGACAGGGATCTCCTAGAAGGTGTCCAGCAGAATAGTCCTGCAGTTGTTAGTCTCACTCCTTCTTCAAAAGGTGCCCTTCTTTACCAGCAGCCACCACTGACAGTGAAGATCACTTCCATAGAGTTAGAATCATAGAATCATTCAGGTTGGGAAAGACCTCTACAGTCATCTGGTCCAGCGCCAACCCACCCCCACCATGCCCACTGACCACATCCCTCAAGTGCCACATCTCCATGGTTCTGGAACACCTCCAGGAATGATGACTCCACCACCTCTCTGGGCAAGCTGTTCCAATACCTCACCACTCTTTCTGAGAAGAAATTTTTCCTAGTATACAACCCGTACCTTCCCTGGTACACCGTAAAGCTCTTGCATCTTCTCCTGTCACCTGTCATATGGGAGAAGAGGCTGACCCAACTTTGGGCATTACAGGGATCTTTGCTGTGTTGTATCTGAAGGGCTTGAAGATGGCAGGCTGCACAACTCTACCCCTGGAAAGGTTGCTGTAGCCATTGAAAGTCTCAAGATAAAGAATATGAATCCATTTATCACTTCACACTCTGGAGCTTTGGAACCTGTTGAACAAGCTTAAATGCAGGCAAATAAGACTGCTTTTAATTTGTGGATAGCAATCATAAATTGTTGTTAAGAAGATAAATATTGAAATAATAGGTGGATTAACAGTGAAAGATGTGACAGGAGGTCCAAAGCAGGATGAGCTAAGAGTTTTCATGTGGATCTAATCAGTGAGTCTCGCTGTGCGCTTGGATTGACAACACAGATGCACTAACTCCACTCCCAGTCAAAGGGCAGTGTATGTGTCTGACTTTTAGCTTTCATTAGTTTCAAGGAGGTATCAGGCAAATTAATCTCTGGCACTGTACTGTTCTTTTCTGGTGCTTGCACGTGCATGTTTTCTTCTCCCTACTTGCCTGTTGTGTATAGATACATATACAAGTCATTTACAAAGGGTAGCAATAGATATGAGAGCTTTCAGTGCATGGTTTATAAATATGCAACATTTGCAGTGGATAATATTGCTGCTACACAAGCCGAGGAAGTGATGTTAGACTCATTATAGTTACAAAATTATTTCTGCAGATGGCTTTCTTCATTTTTCCCAAATTATTAACATGGATTTTGCTCTTTCAGTTGAAAACACGTTGTATTTGCTTGCCACCGGTTTACTTTTTGTCTGTCTGTCTTTTATGAAGACTCAAAAGTCTTCTAGTGCCTGTGCAGATGACTGATAATTAGAGGGTTTTTATGATTTCCATCCTCTTTCAGTTGAAAGTGATTAAAATGTTCACCTCAGACATGCTGAGCAGTCGTTGGTAGCATCTCAATCATTTATAGTCAGCATGATTGCCTGAAACGTGGAACAGTGCAGAACTATTGCATAAAAATGGGTGATTTATAGAAGGCTTTTATGTCAGAGAGGCTTTTGAACATGTCCAAGTGTGTATATTGTTTATGTGCATGTTGTAATATAGCAGGGTTGGCTGCGTGTCTTCTGAAGATTGCAAGAAAACTGTGATCTGTTACTGTGTTCAGAAAGATTTCAGCATTGCCATAAAATTGGACCACAATCTGGTGAACTTTGACTTTTTGACTTACTGGCTACGTATGGTTTTTTTCCTACAGGTTCTCTAACGTCGATGTTTGTCAGGCTTCCTTGTGGTGGTGTCGGGGTGAGTACTCTCTTTAATGTGTAAATAATGTCCTGTTTGTTCTCTGAGTCCCATTGGTAACAAAAATCGATGCTTTGCATTCCATCAAGTGGGTAATTGCTACCAGATGTTCTCCATAAACAGGGTCTGCCTGGGGTGTGGGTTTGCAGTGACAGCCTCACGTGCCTTTCTTCAAAAGCAGTGCGATGATTTGAAACTATTTGGAGCACTGAAAGCGTGGGTGACATTCATAGGCATGCTTCGTCTCTGGCTTTGGGGACAAGAAACCTCATTTCCCAGGCAGTGATGCTTAATGTCTAAGAGGTTACTGAATTTTAAAGCAACCTTCGAACCCAAAAGTGCGCTGCAACCACGCAGAAAGCAAGATGTGCTGTTTCATCTTTGGGATTTGTGCTTCAGAGCTGCCTGTCTCATAGGGCAGGTGGAAGCTTTATTAATAAAATGGTGATACTAAAGGATGATGTTTGGGAAGTTTCAGTAAATAGTGAGTTATTTGCAGCTGGACTTGTGTTATCGTCCTACAATAAAAAGCCTCACTGATTACAAAGGGTAAAATTGCAGTCGTCGGTATTTGGCATCTTTCATTTTTTTTGAGGGTGAATTCTGAAAGCAGTGACTGAAATACCCGTCCATCCATCACAGAGCAGCTGAACATCAGTTTTCATCTGTCAAGATTTCTTTCATGCAGTTAAAAAAAAGACATTTATTCCCTGAAGACTGAAAAGAGGGAATATCATTCCAGTGCCTTGTGCTGAAGATTTGGGTTTGTTGTTTGTTGTTTGGAGCCTGAAATCTTGAAAGTTTTCCTTTCGGCTCAGACTTTCTGCTCCAAGGTTTCTGTGCAGGGTGACAGCAGAGAAACCCTCATAGAGCAGGAAGGGAAAAGAATGAGAAGAGACAATAAAAGGCACTGTGTTTGAAAATTCACAGTGGTAGTTCTTATGCATAATTGTAGCTCGTGAGGTTGAATTTGGAGGTCTGGATTCTGTTATGGAAATGAAACAAAATTGTTTTCTTCCTGAGTCTTTGCAAAATCACTGCTTTGAAAATTATCCCGTCAAAAAAAAAAAAGAGAATAATCGGCGTTTATTCATACCGCCACAACTGAGCACTCGTAGAGATATTTTATTTTGTATTGTAAATATGCTGCAGCCTCCTAATTCATGACAAATTTTTGGCCGGAGTTTAAAAGGTTTGGATTTACCCTGCCCTGCAGTCAGGCATGCCATTCAAAGCAAAAATTATCATTTGCAAATGAAGACTGAATGGTAACAAGTAGAGACAGTGCCTGAGCCTAACGCAGTCCCAGAAGTCTTGCATTAAGTCCTAAATCAGGGCAGGAAGCGCCACGGCGCTGGTATTCCTGATAGGCTGCTGATAAAGATAGTACTTGCTGCTCCTGGTCTCCACTGAGCCTTAAATATGAAATAAAACAGCTTTCCACTTTTCTGCAGCGTTTCAGTCATCCCGACCAATGCTTTCATGTTTTGGAGGAAGAGCTTTGTGTAACTGGTAATTTACCAGTCATGGACAACGCGCTTGTCAGATTTTTCGTGGAAGGAAAAAAAAAATGCATTCTGGTTGTTTTGCTTGATTTTCTTTCCCTCAGTTCCATTGGAAGGCAGCACGAGCTCTTTGTGTGCTTCTACTTGCAGGAGAACAGATTCCTCACTGCTTTTGGGCTGCGTTTTTGATCAGTATATACACTGCAGCTACGCATCTGTGGGGAAAATGAGGCCACGGCACGCAGTGATGGGCTATAGCATATTGAGCAGTACACACCTGGGTGGGTTGAAGTGGTTACCCCCTCCTTTTGGGGGTAGGAGAGCTGCACACCGATCGCACAAGCTCCTTTCAGTCCTGTTTTCTGCTGTCCTTCAAAGTGTGAGATCTGTCAAGAAAGCTGGCTTAGCAACGTTGCGTGTCTATTGAAGAAATAGAAGGAAAACTGTACTCTTTGTTAGCATGCCAGTTCTGTCAGACAAGTTGCTCTCGGTTTGATTTGCTATGGGAAAACGTTGGAAGAAGCTCTACAGTGGGATTTTAGTTGGGCCACAGAGCACGCCTCTCGGTAGCAGATGAAAAACAAGTTATTTTCTGCATCAAAGAGGATGATGAGACATTTTTGAGACACATGCAGTATTTTTTGAAGAACTAAAAAAGATTTTAAAACATCAGGGCCCAGGGTAAAGTATCAGTTGTGAAGAATTTCGGTGAGAGAGGAAGCATGATGCAAGCCTGAGAGGTTTCAGCATGTGAAGACCGCTGAGAGATCGAGTGCTTGTTATGGTATAATTGAATAATTTTAAATTGATTTAGCAAGAATGCTTGGGGTCCTGCTGCTGTAGGCAGGCTGCAAGGTGACCGTATGGCTCCTCTGATGGACGAGGAGCATCAGAGCTGTATTTAGATTCTCCTTTGTTCAGGAACACCAGGTTGGCAGAACATGACTTGCTTCTGAACAGTCAACTGTCTCACTTTTGTCTTTAACTTATGAGCTGAGGAGGTTGTGGGAAGGCAGCCTTGGTGGTGACAGAAGTTGGTGTGAGCTCCTATGGCTTTGCACTGGTTTACTGGTAAGGGAGCATCAGGAGCACGGGATGATCCGAGCACCTGTGGGACATCTGGTTTGTAGCCCAGAGCTGAAGGAGAAGGGATTTATTTCAGCAGAAGGGTAGTTTTCTCTGACTCTGTCACTTAATAAGTGCAGCCTAGTGAATAATTCATGGTTCACCAAGGCAGTAGACAGCTTTCCAGCTGGCTGACTGCTTCGTAAGGAGGATTTGATCCAGAAAACTCAATACTGTTCTGGCAAATGCTTGCCGGGGGCTAACGTGATCCATAAAGAAAAAAGAAAGGTTTTAAAAAATCAGGCTACCGTAGAATGAGTTGGGAGCAATCCTCTTTTGGGTACATCACTGATGAGAAGAGAGAGAGCTGCAGTCAGAATAAGTCCAACACATGCTCTGAAATGTTGCAAAGCAAAGGATTGGTCTGTAAGTGCATGCTGGTGATGGTACGAAATTTATTCAGGGTCACGAAGACAAAAGCTGAGTGCAGAGAAATGTTGATGTCACGAGAACGCAAAGCAGTAGTAAAGTTAAGTAGTAAGGTAGAGCACAAAAAGCAGTGTTGCTGGGTGCAAAATAATGCCTGAGGGCATGAGGGAGGCCTGGCCCGGAGTGGGTGAAAGCTGAGTGATTGCTGCTCCTTGTAATTCAGGAGAGGAGCTGGGGGTGTCGAATGGTATTTATGGGATGGAAAGCTTGAAGTCAAGTCCTTTTCCTGCAGACAGACAGCTCTTGTCCATAGGGGTTGTCATGTAAGTTAAAAGAATAAATGGGCCTGAAAGGTGATGTGGAACAGTGCTGTGGGGGGGGTGAGGGTGGGAAAGCCCCCCAAAGCCGTTACATCTCCAGTGGCTGTGCTCCAGTGGTGTGGCAGTGTTGCTTTGCCTTTTCATCTCCTCATTAGGGCAGTGGGTTAGGTGCTGTGGTGCTGCTCAGAACCTTGCTCAGGCCTGCCAGGTGCTCTGGGGCCAGCAGATACATCAGCCTAGCAGTGAGGGAAGCTGTGAATTTCCACGTGTTCTTTGTGCTAGCACAGGTGTTACAACAGGAGTTTTTTGAAGGAGCAGGAAAAGGTTTAGTGCAGATCAGTTCACCACGTAACACTTTTTGATCTCCCTTCTAAAACGAAGTCACAGCTTCGCAAGATCAACGAGGAAGGTTTGTTCCCCTATGGTTGGAAACTCTGGGTTCTTTTCATCATCAGTTTGCTTAATACGAGGAAGCCCTCACATCATCATAGCTGACACTAACAAACCTCCCCACCTGCACATGTCCCAGTCCTAGCAGAGAAGGAAGAAACCACAGAACCACTCATATCAACAGATGTGAGCTCTGATTTAAACATTTATTCCCACTGATCTTCAGCAACATCTGCAGCAGTAGCATTTCCATTTAGTGCCGTTCACTTCTCTGCAGCACACACACTTTTCTTAAGCTATGGCTTACATGCACGGAGTGTTAGATAATCCTGGATAATTAGAAAATAATTTTGCAAAAGGCTTTGAAAATCCATAATCTAGTGATTCTTACTAGTTTTGATCTCTTCCAGAGTTTGTTCTCCTATTTTTGATTGCAGGGTCCTGTTTAGAGTGTAAAAAAATCTTTACCTATGCAGGTATAAGCGTGCAGCAAAGTACATTCTTGCAGAGCAGAGACCAAAAAAAGTCCATATTCCATGAAATGGAAATGAGAAGAAACTTAATAGTGAGTCTTAGAAGAAAAAATATGTGAGCAGTGACTTAACCTGAGCTTTAGGAGACATGAGAAGGTAAAGACGGCTCCCTGACTGGGTGAATGCTGAGTGCTGCTGTCGCCTGAATGTGAGGATGAGCTGTGATGAGAGGAGAGCAGAACTCCTTTGATTCTCTCTGCTTTGCAGTCCCTTGCTCCTGTCCGTCACTCTGTTTTCCCTTGTTCTAATGAAACCTTTTTTTAAGATCCTCCCCATTTTTTTTTTTAAATAGCTGCCTGGCAGTACGTAATTTAGTGCACAGCGTGAGTCGGAAGCTCATCGTGTGTATTTTTTAACATTTCATATTTATAAGGAAGGAGAAGTTCTTTCATGTTTTGCTCAGAAACATCTTAGACATTCCTCTTAAAACAAAGCCTCCATCAAACTGACCTTCCCTCATCATTTTCTAATAATTGTGCATGCTACGAAGGCTTTAGAGCCTGCAGCAGGCCCCAGGAGCTGAATTCCCTCTTCCCACGTCCAAAGATCCTCAGCTCTCCTAAAAGTCCATGAGGCAGAATCAGCAGCTCCTCTGGCTTTAATATTACTCTCAAGCAAACAAGCGTGCTTATCCACTCCTCATCCAGCAGATGTGGAAGACTTGGTATCTCTGACGCAGTTGAATCCTCCAGTTTGGGAGAGAAAAAGAGAAATGCACGCTCTTAGATCAACAAAAGGCAAGAAATGTGCTTCCTCCCTCTGTAAAGTCCTTCCAGATGCTAAGGCTTGATGTGCTGTCCCAGCAACAACTCCTGTGATGGCAGCTACATCAAAGGGCTCGTCGATGGGGAAAGCCAAATAGTGTCTCCCTGTAATGAACTTCAGAATTCAGGAATGATGGAGGGGTCAACAGCAGCCCGAGCACCGAACAGCAGCAGCTTTAGAGCCGGAGTGCAGCTCAGCTCAGGGCCACATTAATAAGATTTTCCACCGTGGCAGAACCTACGCCCCTCTGCTGCAGAGTGCTGATGACTTCAGTGGGACCGTTCAGACACTTCCAGTGTAACATGATGAAGTGCTGCCTTGGATTAGGGCCCGGCAATCTCCAGACATCCTTTCTGGGAAGGTGGCTGGGTGTTAAATCCTTATCGTGGAGATGCGTGCATGTGGGACAAAGCAGTGCCAAGCTTGGCTTTCTTAATCCAGTCATTCTCCCACCGGGTAGCTGGGCATGGCAGACTGGCTTTTATGCTGCAGGCAGAATGCTTTTTCTAAGTGCTTAATTTCTGCAGAAATCATCTCTTTAAAACCTGTCTTGCCGTCCTCGCTCCTCTTGGAGTGCTACCAGCACAAGCCTGATTTCTGCAGGCAGTATGGCGTGAACTTAGCAGCGTTTGGCTTGGGCACTGGTGGCTTTGGTGTGCTTTATGGGAAGGCTGGCGCAATGGAGATCTGAGGGTCCTTACATGAAGCTGTGCACCGGTCGTATATGAGTTCTGCTTTTAGCTATTTGTTTCCTTGGTGCCTTTATGGTGAGTAAATGTGACCCTGTGCAAAACTCTGCATTCAAGTGAGGAACCTGGTACTTGGAGGGCAAACAGGGAGAGGATGCCTCTTTCTATTGCTGTCCTGCAGCATTTTCTTTCAAGACTTAAGACAGATGGGTTATATCTGCCCATTCCAGGCTGCGTGGCATAGCTGTATCCCTCAAGTTAAGGGAAATGGAACCAGCGAACCAGCTCAGAGTGGCCCTTCCGCAGTAGCAGTGAGGCAGCAGAGTTCTACCAACCTCCTTCTTCCACAAGATACCAAGAACTGAAATTAAATTTGCCAGCGCTGAAGCTGTAATTTTCTTTGCACAAATCAAGCTGGTATTCTCAGTTGCTTAGGTTAGGTGTGTCTGCCACCTGCAGACACAGGTGACTATGATAGTGTTGTATAGAACTCAAACCTGTTGTACTTCTGTTCCCGTGTTTCTGCCCAAGCTTATTAACTCAGGGGAGCCCTGGCACTTTTACTGGCTAACTGCAACTTCAGAACTGTCCTCAGAGCAGCTGGTGCCAGAAAGCATTCCCAGTAATGGGCCTGGAATGATTTCCACCGCCTTCAACACAGGCACGAAGGAGGTGGCTCAGTGTTGTGTGGGGTGACTTGCATCTCCTCGCAACTCAGTAAGCAGGTTGGCTGCCAGACAAAGCAAATAATCCATTTCTCCCATTCTCCTTCTCCATTGTTTCCATAAATGCTCTCAACGCGGAGCAATATGTGAAAAATAGCTGGTGATCCTTCACATTGAGAAATGTTGCATTTATCCTGTGATGGATAGGAGGACTGTACAGCAGAGCTTTCCTGACATGGGATAGTCCCAGCAGTGTGAATTTCACAAGGGCCGGGGCTGGCAGGAAGAAAACAAGCTCTGCTCTCATCACAGCCTGCAAACAGGCCAGAGTGCTGGGGAAGAGATCCAGGCCCCGTGCCGTTTGTCCCCCCGCAGCCTCCAGCTGGATCACAGCAAAAGCTGTGCAGGCATCTCAGCATCTGTCTTCGAACCCATCCCATCTTTGTGCAGTTGGTGGCGTGAATGTGGTAAAAGCCAGCACTCCCTGCTTTTGGTTTCAGTTAGGGCAGGATCTTGTAGCATAACTGCACGGAGAATGCCTGAAGGATGCCGTGCCTTTGGCCTGCTGGCACATCTTCTGGGGGAAACTGTAGAGGATGCTGGTGCTGTCAGATATTCAGCACTGAAGTAGATGTCTGTGATCAGCACTTAGATTCTGTAGATCTGCTGTTAGCTTTGCTGGGATGAGAGAAGTTGGTGTCAGCATAACCTTACCCAACTGGCAGGCCTGGGCTAGGCAGGCGTTGTTGAAAATTTCATTATTAAGTATCCCTCTTGTAGTGCTTTAATTAAGAGGATTATTGAATGATTTTGTAAAACCTCCTTTTTCATCTGAACTGTTTCCTCCAGCAGTTGTGGGGAAGTGCTGCTGTGGTGGTAGAAGTGCTGGTAGGAGACACCTGCAAGATACGGTGCTGAATTTCCTCCTCTGTTAATGCACTGACCCTAAAGCATCCCATGAGTAACCTTTGTTGGAACAGCTGTTGGTGTTGTCACCTTTAGGTGATGGCGGTCCTGGCCCTGGTGTTGCTGAGATCAGTTCTGCCAATTCCCACATTTAATACGTTCAAGTAACTCTGTATAAGACACGAGTCTCTGTTTCCTGGCTGTCCTCACTGTTGCTAACCATGGTTCCTGTGTGTCTCACTTAGGTCGACAGTGACACGATCTGGAATGAAGTTCACTCATCTGGTGCTGCTCGCCTGGCTGTGGGCTGCGTCATTGAGCTTGTTTTCAAAGTGGCCACAGGAGAACTGAAGGTTGGTATGACAATAAGCAACACTTTGCTTTGAAAAGGGCTGTGTGTACGGGAACAGCAGGGCTCAGATCATGACTGTGTTGTGCAGGAGATCCAGCAAGCTTCATTTTAATGGCACCATCTGGCTTTGGTCATAAAAATCTTTGAGGATATCAGCAAGTGAACAGCAGACTCCTGGTGAATGTTCTTACGTGCTGATTAAAAGGAAGAAAGAAACCAGAACAGCAAGCAAAATCC
Source organism: Lagopus muta (assembly GCF_023343835.1). Taxonomy (NCBI): domain Eukaryota; kingdom Metazoa; phylum Chordata; class Aves; order Galliformes; family Phasianidae; genus Lagopus; species Lagopus muta. Next base: position 35,520,892 of record NC_064440.1, on the reverse strand, counting down.
CTATTCCAGTGTTATCTGAGGGTCTTGCTGCTGGCTTCAGCTGGGCCAGTCAGCTCAGTGACCTCATGCAGAATTTATTTATTTTTTCCTGAGTGGAAGGAAATGCTGTACCAGCCAGTTTCCCTAAAATTCATGTGGATATCTTCCCCTCCAGAACAAGGGAGTACATCATCTGCTGCCGTGCAGGAACCATTGAGGACAACTACATAATTGCAAGGCACAATTAGTGCTCCTGCCTGCATGCATCCATCCTTGTGAGATGAACCTTCCTACCTGTCTCATTTCTTCCTTTTCTTATTTTCGTGTGTAGAATGGATTTGCCGTTGTTCGACCTCCAGGTCACCATGCAGAAGAAAGCACACCCATGTAAGTATGCATTTGTGCTCTGTGATCTTGCTTCAGTGTTTGTCTGTTGTGTGATCTACAGCCTGAAGAAGGCTGTTTGTTAGTTTACTAACGGTGTCATATGCAAAGCTCCCAGTAATTCCCTTGAAGAGGGCAAGTTCCTACTTTGTGCTTTTGGGTGGGTATTTCTTAGCACAAATTGACATTACAGTCATGCCTTGGAATAACGCTGCTGCTTTTGTTTACTCCTGTGAGTTGTTTTAAGATCAATATTGATGGCTCACACAGTGTGAGGAAGGCAAGAGTACCATTAATAGCAGTATAGCAAGCATAGCTGTGTCCTGAGGTCACAACACTGACTGAGGAAAGGGGCAGAGTAGGAAGACTTCACGAAGCCAAAGTTAAGTCAGGCAGCTGACGTGTGTTTTAAACAGCAGGGTTTGTATTAGGGTTTTCACCAGATATCCCATGCAGTCTTTGGGGTCCCATGCTTGGATTGTGTTGGACTTGTGTACCAGGCTTACCGTGCTGAACTTTCATGCGTGGAGTTTCTGTGCTTCAGTATAAAGTTCTGAGCCTCCGTGAGCGTATCTCCTCTCTTCCAGCTGATGGCATCTCAGCACTCCAGGCCTTGGTTCTGTCCTTTCTTTGTCCTCTTTGCTTTGTCTTACCTGTCCCTGTCTCTTACATGTAAGCACTGGGGATCTGAGGGTCACTCGTGGGCAGCTGGCCCCCAGCAGCATCTCACTGCATTGGGCTTAGGAAAGGATTTCCTGATGGATCACAAGGCACGTGCTGCTGCGTGGCTATTTTGTGTTTCTCACTGAGCACACGTACATCTTCCAGGGAGGAAAGCAGAGTGAAAGCAGAAGAAATTTCTGACTGTGTTATGTCTCAGATGATAGATGCACTGGGACCAAGGAGACCTATATTTAACACCTCTCCTTTTTCTCTTTTCTCTTCCTTCTCATCACCTCCAGGGGCTTCTGCTATTTTAACTCCGTGGCAATTGCAGCCAAGCTGCTCCAGCAAAGACTGAATGTTAGCAAAATCCTCATAGTGGACTGGGTGAGTAAACCTTCCTTGTTACCATCAGGAGAGCAGGTGGAAATTTTCATGGGGTTTTCTTTGGGTTTCCTGTGAGGTCAACCCAGGCTCTGTAAGTCAGTGAAAAAATGTTGTCTGTAGTCTGTAAGCCAAAATTTGTTTGCTTGGTACTTTTTAAAAACGATTCTAGTTCAAAACAAAACAAAAAGCTTATTAATGAGTCCATAGTTTTCCGAACAGAATTGTAATTAATAAGATGTTGCTTTCCAAAACAAGCTCATAGCACAGTCTCAAGCATAGGTAACTGCAGTCTGTGCTGCTTCGGTTGGGGTTTTTTTTTGTAAGCTTTTTGGTCTCAATTGCTAGGATCCATCCCAGCTTTCTTTCTGAGGTGTGAGGGCTGGTTTCTGAGAGGGATGGGCTGTCCAGCACAGCTTTACTCTCGGTTTCAGTGTGCTGCTTCTGGGCCAGGCCAGCCTCTGTGCATGTGGGCAGGCAGTCAGAAGTGTTCTCCAGGTTGGATTAGGACAGTGAAATATTCTTGCTTGGCATTTTGCTACGGTGACGTGTAGATTTAAAAATGTGGCAGATACATTTTATTGATTTTAAAATGTTTTTTCTTGGCTGTGAAGACATCTGAGCCCTTGGGTGTCAGCCAAGAGGTTTGATTAGATTGCAACAAATCTCTTGTGGGCAAGTTAAAATGGATGTATTTGTCTTTTTGCCTTACTGGATGGGCATCCTTTTCCTTACTTTCCACCAACTATTTTTAATGTCAGAAGGAGTGTTTTGCAAACCCATCCTGCTATGGACTGCGTTTCTGCTCCAAGTAGAACTGCAGGAGAAGGTCTTGGCAACGGGTTTGTGTCCCTTAACATCACTGAGCTAGGCCTGACAGTTTTGCAGGGTACTTGTGCCAGTGGTCACCCTGTTGATTGATTAAAGGTGCAAGTTCGGGGCAACTAATACTGCCTTTCTATGCCCAACATTCCTCAGGATTAGTTATGAATGTGATTCTCTAAACCCAACTAAATTGATCCTGTTCTCAGGTAAGTGCTTGCGATTGTGCTTACTGCCATTTATCTGGTGTGTTAAATGAGAAGTGTAGACTGAAGCTGGCTGTACAAAGCAGATTACTTTCGTTTGCAATGAACTGCTTCAGTTAGCTCAAAGAAGCACAGAAAATGAAGCTCAACACCAGAGGAAACCCCTCCGAATCCCAGGTTGATGCTTTTAGTCATTTTGAATGAGACACGAACCTCCCTCATGTATTGCAATCTCTGTCCCCAAAGGATGTGCACCATGGGAACGGTACTCAGCAAGCTTTCTACAATGATCCCAATGTTCTTTATATTTCACTACATCGCTATGATGATGGGAACTTCTTTCCAGGCAGTGGTGCTCCTGATGAGGTAAGAGGATCTGCGTAGCACCCTCCCACGTCCAACAGGACCTTCTCAGGGTTACAATTCAGGTGTCCCCCAAAATTTGGGGGCTGCCTGCCTCGGGTAGGTCTGGAGGGCAGCTTCTGTCACTGCTCCCACCCTTCTGCTTGTTAGTGTCTGATTAGTAGTGCATTGCCTACATTTGTGGGCTTGGTGTGTTCTTGTCCAAGTCCTCACAGCTGTGGGCATCATGGAAGCTGGCAGGACAGCACACACTTTGGCAAACAAGCTGAAAGGAGTGAATGCAGTCAGTCTGCCCATTCCTGATGGGACAACCTGTTCCAGAGCCGTTTGCCAGCTGTCCCAGACAGTGCTTTCATCTCCAAAGAACAGGACTTTGCATACTTTTCCTGCCTTCCCCTTAATGGATGTAAGATGTGGGTGTAAGGAATAGATTGTTCCGTGGCTATGCCACCAGCACAGTGGTCAGCTTTCCTGGCACAACCCTCAAGCCCATCTGCTCCTTATGCTGGCCCAGCAGACACCAGTGCTAATCTTCAGCTGCCATCAGTGCTGTTGGACCAAGTCCACTAATTCTTGGTGGTTTCTCAGACACTGCTGCAGAAGGGCTGGGCAAGCAAAGGTGGAGCCCTTTCTTCTCTGGGCAGATGCTACTACATTCATCACATCCTTCCTCACCCTCCAGGCTGAAATGTAGCATGCTGCAAACAGGAGGCATAGAAACAATCACAGTTTGAAGTATGTAGTTGGTAAAACCTTCCCTGGCCTTTAAGGTACAGTACATTCATTTGAGCTGTAGTTTTGTTGTAAATTTAAAATGAAAATGGGTCGTGCCTAAGGAATGTTCCATTATCATCCTTCATATGTGATTTATCAGTAAACTTCTATCAAATGTGTAGTTCTGTGTTCTCTGAGGCACTTTAGATTACATCTTAAAACTCCTAGAATTCGTTCCCTGCCCATTTTATGTTTTCCCATCCAGCACGCATTGTTGTTTCCATTTAGATTTCTAAAGAGACTGAAATGTAGTGAGATATTCCTTCATGACTCTGCTTGTGCACATCTGTATAGTGAATACACAGCAGCTCTTTGCGGCAGGCACTTAATTTCTGCCTCAGAATGCGCAAAGCTCTGAGACTTACTTCTTGCAGCTTTATCTAGCTGAACTACCTGGCTGCGTATTGTATAACACCATTAATTTTTAGGTTTCTTTCACACGCCGAGACCTAAACAAAACCATGGTGCATAGGAGAGCTGTGCTGAGCTGGCAGCAGCACTGCAAGGGGACATCTGCAAGGTCCCACCCAACGAAGGCACCCAGCACAGGCTTTTAGGATTCCAGATGAAGGGAAGCATGACCTTGCTTCTTGGCAAACGGTTACTAGAAGGCTCTGGTTTACTTTTAACTTCTCACCTTCCTCCATTATTTGGAGTGGATGGAAGGAGAGGCACATTTGCAGTAGGGGCAAGGATGGGGATGCAGCTGCATTTAGCACTCGTGTCCCTCTAGCAGTGGAAATGTCTGCGAATCATATTTTCCCCCAGCAGAGGGGGAGCTCGCTCTGATTAAAATTGTCTTGTTTTATTCCCTAGTTACCACTACAGTAAGACACAAAAGTGTACTTCTAAATAAAACTGAAAACAAATTAAGGAAAGAAACTACATGTAATGCGATGTCCTACAAAAGACGAAAAGGATCCTAGAAGAGGATCCACTTAGTGATGAGGTGTTTTTTAGGCAAGCAGCCTGCCTGCAGCTCCCACAAGCATCAGAGCATTTGTGAGCATGGAGAAGCTCTGTTTTCATCCTTGCTTTGGGGACTGTGTCACTCTAGAAGGAAAAATTAACTTAGCTAGCACCCAGCTATTGGATCAAAATCCATATTCAACTGGAAGAATCATGATACAGCAGAAAGGTGTTGCCAGAGTTTGCTTTTTCTACATGTATAATTAAGAGAACCGTTTCCTGTTTTTAGGTTGGCACAGGAGCAGGAGTTGGGTTCAATGTTAACATGGCCTTCACTGGTGGCCTTGATCCACCGATGGGAGACACAGAATACTTAACTGCTTTCAGGTAATATTGAAGTTTTCCTCTTATAATCATATTTTTCACCTAAATTGGGTTTCTTTTATCTTGTGCAGTCGTGAACTTAATCACGAGTTAAGAAGTTCTGGATTTTCATCTAGTTGCAGTGCCATGTGGAATAAAGCTGAATGAAGCAAAGAGGATATTTCTGGCCACAAGAAGTGGGTCTGTGACGTTAGGGGATTGACGTACTCACTGCTTAGCACTGACTGATACGTCTACTGATATGAATGAGCTCTCTGTTGTTGGCTAAAAATCTTTGGGATGAGTGCTTCTGTGCATGAATACACTTGGATTGGGAAGGGAATCCTAAATAATTTTCCTGAGTTACCATGAGTTGGAATTTCAGGGTGCAGCCGTCCCAAAGCTTAAGGCATCATTATTGTGATATACATGATGGTGCATGACTTCTAGGCATGCTGGCATGCATTGCCTCCCTTACATGAGCTCTGCTTGTGACTACCACCCTACCTCACTCCTGAGGGTTCCTAGCAGAGGGAAGTGGGCCTCTTTTAATGACCTTCTACCAAATAAGTGTTACACTCACTGATAGGGGGTGAATGGAGGTAAGCAAAGCTGTGGAGTTAAATTAATGTGTTGCTGAGATGTCTTCCTTGACGAGCAGTAAGAGCAATGCCAAATGTAAATCATGATGTTGGGTTGTACAAGCATATTCAAGTGTGCTCCAGAAAACTTGGCATTGTTTGAGTCTGCAAATGGAGCAGGGCATGGAGCTGTTTGTTGACCTACATGTTTGTGTCCCAGTGCTCTTACTGTCACGCTCACATGTGATACCTGGGGACAGCAAGGAATTGTTTATCTGACCCTTATTTTCCTCCTTGTGTCAGTATCATCAGAAGAGATGTGTGAAGCAAAACACGCATTGAACATCTTGCTGCTCCGGGCAGCTATGGGGCAAAACGCTCTGATGGGGTGATTGTACAACACTGGTGTTTTGGGGGCTTGCTGCAAGCCTGGGGTGTGATGCATTTGCTTCCCAGACCCACAGAGAATGGGAAAATGAAGGTAGTAAGATGAACTATGGAAGCAGTGGAATAACACAATAAAATGACAGTTTTTCTGGGTGGAGAGGTAAGCAGAACAGTAATGAATAGAGTCCTGTGTGAGACTACATTTTCTTCTCTGATACTCCTTCCAGGAGAAGGAATGTAATTCCCTGACCTGTGGATACATGGGCTTCATTTTTTCTTCAGACTGTCCTGTTCACCCCCTGATCCCCCATATGCCTCGTGCCTCCCCACCTTGCATCTTTTTTAGCAATTACCAATTGAAGTGGTTTTCTGTCCTCAGACCAGATTTAGTGCACTTCTGGCAAACACCCTGCATAAATTCAGGGGGACACATGATTGCCAAAACGTGAGATGCAAATTTCTGGCAATAGCCAGATGGAATATTGCCTTCCTGGGATAGCAGTGCGTGTGTGAAATCTGGGAGCGTTATTTCTGTCCTTTGCTGTGCCTGTATTCATATTGCGTTATATTGAGCAAAAAGAGCTTTTACCCTCCAGCATGCCATTAAAAAGCCTTCAAAGAATGTATACAATTTAAAGTAACATCTAGTCAAATAACTCTCATTTGTCTTGATGTTTTATTCCTGGTACAGGAAAGCAGCACTTTCCTCCAAAGTGGAAGTCTGTTTATCCCAGCAGTCAACAAGACTGATATCTGCATTATAAAGAGAACCTGTAGCTGGCAACTGAGTGACATACTTGCTATTAAATATTAATTGAGTTTCAAGGCTCCTGGAAAATTGTTCAGAGCAGTCTGCAGCACAAGACCTTTGCCAGCCATTCCTTAATAGACGCTGGTGTCTTTTTGCCCAGAGACTGCAGCTGTGTGAGAAGCAGATTTTGTACCTAACCCCAGCCCTTATTTTGGGTTCTGGGAAGCAAAGTGCTTTGTGACTCATCCTCATAGGTAGCACCTCCCGTAGCCTGCCTCATGTGCACACCTTCAGTCAATAAGTTAAATTGGAAGCTTTTTTAATCTTCTGCCAAGATTGGTCATGATAATACATTATCAAGTGACCTTTTCAAATCTTAACCAGCTTCTTTGAAAAACATTTTTTTCCTGAATCTTTCTATTGATTTTAATGTAAAATAATGCTTTGAAGTTTGCAATTTATAGTCCCCCGAGAGTTAGAAAGTGAAGGGAATGGGTCATATATCCTTTTTTTTTCTTCTTTTCTTGCGCTAGCCCCTTGAGACAATGCATGCCTTCAAGGCAGCACCTTGTTATTCCACCCCATCGAATGCCACGTTGCATTTGCTGGGGATCAAACCTAAGATGAAGAAAAGATAAGAAAATTGGCCATAATGAACTCCAGAAGCAGCAGGCATTTTCACCATGAACTTGGAAACTCACAGTGGAGAACTGAGCTTTAATTCAAACCAGTCCAAATGCCAAACTGTGAGGCTTTGAAGTCTGCAGAGGAATCAGTGGAAATCCTTTGAGCTAGGCAAAGATACTGATATACTTTTTCTCCTTTTTTTTTTTTTTAAGCCTTAACCCTTCGCATGCTTGCCCACTTTTAGGGAGGAAAGCCATCTTTCTGTGTAAAAACATTAAGAAAAAGCCAGCGTCAGGCTTTCCGTTTATTCTTCTGTTTTGGGATAAGCTGGTATATGGATTGAATGAAATAAAATGATTGATGAATAAAAGCACGCTCTCTAGCGAAATAATAACTGAGATAATTGTCTTCACAAATTGTTCTTCTGATGAATGAATAACTCCCAATGAAACTCATCACTGAAGCATAGAGCGGCCGTGCCTTGCGCTTTGCTGCACGTTGTCTTCAGAGCTGAGTTCCCAAATCAGCACTGCAGAAGGTCGGGGTGAAATCCCAGCTGCTGTGCATGGAGGGGAAGCAGGGTGGGGTACCCGAGTCGCCCATGGAAGGCTTTGGGGAGCTCGCTGTGAGCTTGGCACTCCTCCACACTGTCCTAACTGCAGCCCTCGGCAGCATTACGTTATAATTTAGCTGACCGTTCACTGCGCAAATGTTCCACGGCTGAAGTCACCACCAAAGTATGCGGGCAATACAGATCTCACAGATTATGCAGAAATGTATTAAAGCCTAACACGTAAAACGCAGGGCATGTAATTTAAAAAGTCCCTAACTCATCAAAACGTTATTGGTATTCATTGCTGTTATTCCGTAGTTATAGAAACAAACGGTTGTAAAACTCTTTAGTTTTTTTTTTATTTTATGTTTTTTACTGGAGTCTTTTGTTTCCTGACTTGTTGTACAAGAAACAGTGGTTGCTCCTATGAATTCCCGTGGCATTTTCAAAGGCTGTATAAAAGCATAGCATGCAGACCCTACTGGGAGAGCTGCTGAGGCAACATGAGGGCTGTGCCTAGCTCCTTATTGCACAAGAACAGCAGTTATTAGTGAGATTAATTCGTGTTACATGCAGGAGTTTTCCTCTAAACATGATGTAAAATACCTTTCCCTGATGATTCTAGAAAACTGTCTTTTCATCTTAATTTTACCTACTCTGACACTGGTCTCTCACACAATTAGAATCCTGTGTGGGGCTTGGTTTTATTTCAGACACCCAGAGCAAAAGCAAAACCAGGGCTGAGAAGTCCCTCCTTCTGCCTTGAGCAAGTCTGGGAGCTGAGTTGGTGGGGTGGAGGGGTTCTGTCCACAAAACATCCCAGAAGCAACAAACTGGGAGGGGGAACCTGGTGCTGTTTTGCCTCAAATTGTTGTTTCTGTCTTGTAGATTTCATGCTTTCTGATGCCTGTTTCGTCCCCAGCAGCCCCTGAGCAGGGGATGGCACCTGGTGTTGTATGGCCAGCAGTGGGAGGAGAACATTGGAGAACTCCTCTGTAGAACTGCTTAATCTGCCTGTCATTTGTTAAGCATTTGACTGGTGGATTGGCCAGTAGTAGACTAAGCATTATTCACTCTTCAGGAAAATGATAGAAAATTGTTTTTGTTTTCCCCCCAAAGTGTTTGCAGAACATGATCAGCAGGTTTTGCTGTTTGCAGCCATCGGTATTAGTTAATGCACAGCCGTGCAGCTTAGCCACATTCAAAGCCTAATGAAAGGATTTAATTTGCATTAAACAAGCAAAACAATCTTCTAAAATGTAGGAAATTTAAATGTTTGACCCTCGTACTTTAAAACAAATCGGTGTGGCTAGAAGGGAAGATTCAGTGTTATGAAATGTTTCATTCTTGAGTGAATGGCTTTGCAGCCACCTTAGCTAAAAGACCCAGCTCTGAAGAAAACTGCTCACCTTGCTTACCTTGATAGCAACTCCAATCTGTGGATTTTTTTTATAGTGTGGTCATCAGGACAATACAGTAGGCTAGTAGCTGTTTTCTCTTGGGGACTTAGCTATACAGTGATGGATCTGAGCAAAAAGGGCATTTTCCTCTGCAGTGTGGCTGCTTCTAACTATCACCAGTGTGATTTACTTTCAAACAGCAAGCACTGCTTTTTGTCTCCTGAAATCTCTGCAGATTTCAGGCACTGCCTGTGTGGTACCTGTGCTGCCGGAGGGCATCTGCCCTGCTCACAGCCGAGCATCGTGCCCTGCATCTCCCTCAGGTGCACTGGGCACAGAGAGCTGTGCCACAGCCAGCAAGATGCCATCACCTCGCAGCACAGTGCTGGCTGAGTGCTGACAGCCCGCGCAGCTCCACAGCTCGGGTTTGGGTTTAGGCTTTGGGTTGGGTTTGCTCCACCAATGGCTTTATGGCAGCTGAGGTTGTAGCATCTCTCACGACATTGCAGCTTTGGAAAAAATCTGATGATTTTAGCAGTTCTGCTACGATTATAAATTAAATAGCTCAGCAGTACTTCAAAGCTCAGGGAAAAAAAAACAGAAAGGGAAAAAAAAAAAGCCCTTTGCCACGTGCACTTGCTACAGAAGTGCTGCTTTAGTCCTTTGTCAGGGAGGTGGTTTCCACTTAAGATGTCTGTGGGTTTCACTAAGCGCGTTTGTCGACTGTAAAGCCATCAGCAGAAAAATGCACTATTTTGTCTTCCTTACATAATAGTCTCCCTGAGGACAGAAGTATACGGCAATCGAGCCATTGGAGGAAAAAATTAAAATTCCCCTTTCAGACTCTGTCAGAATTAAAAACTTTCTCAGCACAGAGAGGGTGAATGCTGCCCAAAAAGCTCTGCAACTTGTAACCACCAGCAGAGAATTGTTTTATTTTTGTAGATTGCATAGATTTCTGTGTTGCTGTGCATGGAGAGTGGCAACCAGGAAGATGACAAAAATGAAAGCTTGAAGGGTTTTTTTGGACTGCACATTGCCTCAGCACGTCCACCAGACCTGGGATGGTACATGGTATGCTGGGTACCAGTGTCCCTGCCCACACCAGGGCTCTGCTCTGCATTGGAGATGACTTGCTGGGTTTGACTAACACGGCAAGTAGCTCATTGCATGGGAGATGCTGAAGCTCTGTTAAAACTATGTCCTGCAGAGGGTGAAATGGCGTGAGCTCAGATTGGTGCTGGGGCAAATAGAACCTTGTTTTCAGAGTATTCTGTAAATGCTGTCATCAATAAAGGTGCAGTTGTCGTGCTTACAGAGGTGTGTTCTGGCATATTATCTGTGTTTCAGAATGCTAACCTTGCCAGAAAAGATTGTGTGTGTGTCTCTCATGTTTATTCAGAAGCTCTGTTGCTTTGACATTTTTCACTGCTGTAATTTCAGTTCTGCTGCGTTTGTGCTGGAGCTATTAGACGAAGAAGTAATTCTTGCTCTCTGCAGAACTTTTCCTTTTTGCTTAGTTGGCATCTTGATGTGGGAAATGGGATGTTAGCAACCTCACATGGATTTTGTACAGAAATATTGAAGAGATACACCAGAGTGAAGATGCATTTTGCTGGGAAGCCACAGGGGTGGACCTCTTGTCTCATCAAAGTACTGGTCCTAACAGGCTGTAGTTTGCAGATGCTAAGCAATTCTGTCTCGTTTTAGAGAGCAAAATATCAGAGGATGGGGAACTGGAGTTAGGTGGAATAATTTGCACGTTAGAGCTTCTTTTGTCCCTTGCAGCTGTGCAATGCCTGTGATAACTGTTAAGTGCTGCCTGCTGTCTTTTTGTCCTTTGTTGGGCTGGTTGAGCAGCAAGCTTGTAGCCCCAAGCCTGGCAGTGCCCCAAGCCTGGCAGTGCCCTCCACAGCTGCACGAGGCAGCAGGCAGAGCAGTGCTCGCATGCATCTTGGGTCCCAATCTTTCACAGCAAGCGATGAGAAGTGCAGCATCCAAGAAAAAGGAAAAACCATTGTGGAAAAGCAAGATGAGACTTTCTAAGGGGCTTGTTCAAGATCAGTTAAATGTTCCTTTCGTTTGTTCAAGATCCAAAGTGACCCATCTGCCATGGTTCGATTCTGTTGCAGGACGGTCGTCATGCCCATTGCCAATGAGTTTGCCCCGGATGTTGTGCTGGTGTCATCTGGTTTTGACGCGGTGGAAGGCCATCCTACGCCTCTGGGAGGATATAATCTCTCTGCAAAATGTAAGTTGTGGATTAGAAAACAGCAAATACTGCAATTGGTGTGAAATTTTGGGGATTCGCGTGCAAGGCTTGCTCCGAAAGTAATGCCTCCTATTTTATGATGTTGGCCCAGGATGTCAGTGTTGGGTGTTGGTATGGCAGTAGAAGTCGAACCTTCTCACCAGTATACACTTTGTTGCTGTGTGACAGATGGCAGCAGAGGGGCACTGTGACAGACTGGCATCTGACACAGAAGTGTGGGTGAAGCAAACGTGTGTCATTGAGTTCCTCTATGGGGAAAAAATGGCACCCATTGGCATTCATTGACACTTACTGAACATTAATGGAAACCTAACAGTGGATGTGAGGCTTTGGGCGGTGACTGTAATATGAGAGACAGGCCGTGTTCTGGATAGCCATGCGCAGCTGTCATGAAATGAAGAACATCTCAATCAGGCCGTCCATGCAAATCAGCCAACAGTGGTGACTGTTGAAAGAGTGTTTCATAGCTGAGAATTTGCTCTGTCAAATAGTGTGGTTGTGCTCTTTATATCTGTTGTAGTTTCCATGGAAATAAATAGGAGGCATTACTTTCAGGATATATACTATTTCCAGGTTTTAGCCTGTGAGGATCTAGGTTGAAACCTTCCATTTCAGTGGCAAACTTTTTGGATTTTCCGTTGCATTTTCATTTGTTTTGTTACTATTGTAGTCTGCCTGAAGCCTTTGTTGTCTTAGAGCATTGCATATTTGACTTTTCAGTGACCAAACCACATCCATGCAGAAGACTGCTGCTGAATTTGAAAAAATTACAGTTGTTTTAATGCAAAATTGCAGAAGGGAGGCAGTGTCAGATCTAAAGAGGTAATTCCCTGCTCTGAGTGCTAGAAGGAATCCATTTCTTTCTCCAGAGTCCCTTACAAAATTTTTTTTACAAATATTTTTTCTTTATCCTTGTAACAATTTAGTTGGCCCATTTTGCTGCGTGTCTTCATGTTTTGCATTGCATAGGAGATGCACTCAGCTCTGGGCTGGCCTTTTGCTGCAGTTCTGGGTTTATCTGGTTGTATTATTTGGATCAACCCAGTTTTTCTTGCAAAAGCAGAAGGTTATTCTTTAAGAGATTGTGTCAGTTGAGAAACTTGCTCTGCACAATGAACTTCAGACCTTCGTAAGGTAGCTGAGCCTATAAACTTTATACAGGAATAAAGTGGAATAGATTTACAAGAGAAGTTATTTAAGATATCCAGAAACACTTTGTAATGAAAGGGTCTTGTTTACCTGCGTGTTGCATTTCCCATGCTTTGCTACTCTCCTAAAACATGAGGCTGGGTACCACGTTACGTGCTCAGCCTTGAATCTTTTGTCTCGCTGTTAATTTGCTGATTTGCAAAGCACTTGTAGGAGTTATAAGACACTGCAAAACAAAAGCAGGGAGCATAAATGAAGGGTAGAAATGTGCTGGGTTCTCTTTCGTTTGGATTTTTTTTCTATTTTTAGGGGGGAGGGTTGGTTTGAGGACATGTTTTTTTAAATCCTCACAGCTTGGTTCTGTTTTGTTTAAAGGGCAGAAATGTATTGTGTGTCATATGATCAAAGTCCCGGTGCCTCAGGAATTTTTACAGCATATTATATACGGGAAGAAACGTCTGTCAAAGGCCGGTTGTCAGATATCTCTGGGGCTCCGCAGTGCCGTGATCAGAACCGAGAGCACCGGCAGCAATTTCACCAGTTCCCTTTGCCCTCCTCCCCCCCCATGCCTTCTGCACAACTTCTCTGACTTTGCCTTTTCCTTCTCTCACACAGCAGGGCGAAGGCAGCCTCCTTCCGTCCTCCTCCTCCCCTTCCCTGCCTGGCCTCTGCCACCACCCCGAGCCTGGGGCCTGCTGGAGGGCTGCTGGGGGGCTGTGTTGCCCCTCGGTGCCTGGGATAACCTCCAGTGAGATGCTTGCTGCGGCCCAGGGGTTGTGGATCCATCCCGCACCGCTCCAGCAGGGAAGCGTGGCTGGAATTCTGAAACGAGCGTATGAAAATCAAACCTGGCTTATATTATGCGTTTAGTCCGCTCAGATCCCTTGTGGTTTTTTAATATGATGTAATTCCTTTTTATAACTCTTTGATCCTTCGCCAGGAGCCTGATTCCAGCAACAACCTCTGCCCTTCTCTCGCATTTCCTCTTTTCCCCTCGCAGGCTTTGGGTACCTGACGAAGCAGCTGATGGGCCTGGCCGGAGGCCGCGTCGTCCTGGCCCTCGAAGGAGGCCACGACCTGACTGCCATTTGCGATGCCTCAGAAGCATGTGTTTCTGCTTTGCTGGGAAACGAGGTACAGAGAAATGAAAAATCCTGCCGTGGCCTCCTGGTGGCACGTGCTTGGGGGCACGTTCCAGGTGCCACAGCCTCTGCCCCCTCGTCCTGCCGAATTTCCAGTTGTGGCATCAAATGTGGGCTTCTTGTTCTCCAAAACAGGGGATGTGCCGCACCTTTATCCATGCAGTTTGCACTGTGCTCCTAAGAAAGTCACCGATTAGCTTCATTTGCTTCTGAAGTTACTGTCCACACCTTCCCCTCTCTTTGCAGTCCCCCTGCCAGTATATCTGCTCCATTGAGCAGCGTGCTTGATGCTGCTTTCTTTTCTATTTTTTCCTCAACGTTTCATTTCCTACCTTCTGCTCATTGCTGTTTTGAAAGAACTCTTAAAGAAGTTGGCTGGAAAAGCCAGGGTGTTTGATTGCAAGATAAGAAGAAGGCAGAGAAGTACACAAAGGAAGTCTAGTTTCTGGTTTCTAGAAATGTTGGGATATTTTCCTACTGAGGCAGATTCTTTGGCTTCTCTGCCTCTTCTTTCTCTGGTGGGATTAAAGAAAAAATGATTCAGACTTTTCGCAGCCCTCCCCTTGATGCAGCCAGGCTTTAGCATCTACTGTAGCTGGCACCATTTCTTCCAGCGCGACTGATAATGGAAAGCTTCCCAGTGGTGGCATTTGATGTGTTTTGGACTCAAGGTGTTCGGGCTCATCCACTACAGAAATACTGCAGCAAGTACAGCAATCAGCTGCCAACAGTAAAATCTCAGATTGGGAATCTTGTGCATTTGTTGTGTCTCTACCTCTGCATATACTTCTGTTCAAGAAGCATATTTATAATTTGTGGGTTATGAGTTTGAACACATTATTTGTTTGGATCTGGCCTCTTTCTTTTCCGTACACGTGTTCTTCACACAGAGGACAGCCACACTCATCCTGATGGCTGAGTCTTGGACTGGTACAGTAGACTGCAAAAGTGCCTTGCACTAATTTTCTGCTTAGGAAAACTGTACTCTTCTCAGAGAAGCACAAGCTGGAGCCATGGACACAGTCCCTATTTTTTACCTGCTGCAGTTGTCCTGGCATGATTGGCACTCTGGACCTGCTCAAAGCAATGGTTGAGGGTTGATGACGCACATAACAGCAGCACAAGGCTTTTCCCTTGGCTGTGTATACCTAAGAAGTTTAGCTTTGTGTTGGAGGATCCATTCAGACTTGAAGTTGGAGGTGGCTGGCTAGTGTGTTTGAATTTTTTTTAGGTTACCTTTTTAGTTTGCCTTCAGTACCCCGTGCTAATGAGCAAGTTTCAAAAGGCTGCAGTAGATGGACACAAAGAGGCTGCTGAGGTGACCTCTTACAGAACAGACCTCTGAAGGCATTGGTCTCTTCTGCAGAGCAAGAGACCTTTCTGCCTGTTGGTGAAGGGAGGAGGTTCCTCCCAAAGCTTTCAGCTGCCATGGAGAGCACAGCCAGGCTCTCTTTGCTGAAGAAGCCCCAGTGCAGGAGCTGATGGAAGCCCTGTGGTCAGCATTTGAAGGTGCAGTAAGTAGCACAGAGAAGAGAAACCAAGCAGAATTTCAGCTGTCAGTCTGCCTGTGGTGGGAGCTGACTGCAGGGACTGATGGTGAGCCCTGGGCAGGCTTGTTGTGACTCAGTTCAGGTCAGTGATGAGTGGCCTTTCTCTGGTCTGGGAAGCTGGAGCAGGGAGGTACAGACTGCCTGTGTTCCCTGCCTGCTAGCCTTTTGAAGGAATGCTTTGTCTCTCAGTATCCAAACTCTTTGTGAAGGATGACAGTGCCTGAGGAAACTTCACCAACCAGTCTAATACATCATCAGTGAAACAGCTGGGATTCATAAAAAGCATCTGCTTCAGTCATCCAGCATCCCATCTCCAACCATCCAGAGAGTATCCATTCCTTGCGCTTGGCCAGACAGCTCTGATAAGACACTCAACATAGGTAACCTGTCCAGCACACCAACCCTTGGGACAGACAAAAACTCAGGAGCCAGTAAGCAGAGGAAGAGCAGAGTTGATATAACAGCACCTGTGTCGCTTCATCTGGCAGCAATGGCACTGTTGTCAGCACAGACGACCCCATCAGCTCCACACAAATAAGGACACAGCCAGCTCTAATGGCAGGATGCACTTTGAAGGAGAGACTGAGGAAATAACATGTGAAAGATGTCATTCCTCTCACTTAATGTAGCGCTGTGGTGCGGGCGGGTGGCTGCAATGTGGGGTGAGGATCTGCGTGCAATAAAGGAGTGCTTGATCCGAGCCACAAATGTTTGGGAGCGCGTAGCTCTGGGAGATCTTAGCATTCACGATAGCTTGGCTGTTGTCAGCTGGCTGAGTGTTTCCATTTAGCAGAGTGAATATTGATCCTTAAAGGTAAAAAAAAAAAAGAAAAAAAAAAAATCTTTGTTTTTTTAATCACTGCATCGGGACATCTATAAAGCGCTTTTAAATATTTAAAGATGGAGCTATTCTCACTTTTCCTAGGTGGGCTGTAAGGCTGCGCAGATATCATGATAATGTTCCCTTACCCGCACATCAAAAAGCAGGAAACACTCGTTTTATCAAGGTCTTTTATAAAGCCTTTTTAATGCAAGAAAGTTGGAGGGAACTGCTGTTGCTTTGTCCCGCGGCCCTTTGATGGGGTTTGATATACAGTGTGCTAGGCAGCTCTGCATGCGTGCACATGGACAGCCAGCTGCGGCCGGCGACGGGTGCGGGGAAGTGTGCTTGCTGCAGAGAGCCGGTTGTGTTACGTGAGGAAATGGTAGGAAATGAGGGGAGCAGTGCCAGTCCACACAGTGTCTGCCTTCACCGGCGGAGATCAAAACTCCCGCTTTGGAAAAGCGTTATGCAGAGGCAGTTCCCAACTGCCCAGGAAATTAAAGCGGAGCTCGAGCTTTGCAGCAGATTATTTTAATGTGAAATGAGTTAGAGCTGTGCGGGGTGGCTTGAAAATGTTTGAGTTGCTTTGGTTACAAATTCAGTTGTTCGATACTGGCATGATTGCAGCTGAATGCAGGGAAGATCGCTTAAGAGATAATTGCGCCGGTTAGGAAGCGGTGCCAGCACTGTGCCCCAAGCAGAGCCTGTGCAATGGGAGCTGCTGGTGGCAAGGACAGAGCCAGAGCTACAAGATGTGCTCAGCAGCACTCACAGCACTGCAAAGACTGTGCCATTTTTCATGCACGAGCAGCAGAGATGTGTCCAGTGTCAGACTCTGGACATCCTGAATGAACAGGGAGGTGATAATAAGCAGTTGTTTAAAAACGTTGCCTAATGCTCAGAGGTATTTTCTTCCTTTTCCGAGTGAGCGATGAGTGAGGCTGTTGTCTGTGAGTGTTGTTTCAGGAGGAGTGCTGCACGGTGGAAATGATTCATCTGTGAAATAGCACACGGCTAAGCTGCCTGGTGCTGTGTGCTTTATGTCAGCATTAACCGAAAGGCACTGGGAAGCTCTTACTAAAGGTTTGTCCAGGAATAGCGTTCGCCTTCACTTAATGTCATACAGAAGCTAGCGTTGGCCAGAATTATTTTTAGAGTAAAGAATTTATTAGAAGTGCAATCCGTAATTATTAAATCTGGAGCGGAGCAGTTTCTAGCCCTGATGGAGCACCTATCAAATGGCTGCCATCTGGTCGCGAGAGCAGATCTCTTGGCTGGAGCTTGTCTTGGCTTTGGTCAGAAGTTGCAGTTAAACTTTGCCACAGTTTTTATTAACTATTAAACTGTGACTGCTTCTTTGTTGAGGAGGACCCTCGGATGAGCACTGGTGCATATTTTCAGACACAGTCAACAGCTGCAAGCATTTCTTGTTTTGGATACTCGGCTTTGTGATGAGTGTGTGTTCTTCGTGGAGAACCAGGGGAGAAAAAAGGGGGGGGGAAGAAAAGAAAAGGGTTTGGAGAAAATCAACTCAGCTGAAATTTTTTTCTTGAGCACTGAGATGTGAGATGTCTAGGGCTCCAGCCATCAGGCACATATGTGAGCCAAGTAGAGCTGCCCTGCTGGACATCCTCACCTACCAAGCAGACATCTCTGCTGTGCCATTGCAAATTGGTGCTCTATACAACATCACCCAGTTTCCTTCCCTTGGAAGATCCTTTTTAAAGTTTTCAATTATTTATATTCTCTTCTTTTTAATATAAATTGATATATCCGGACTGCAGATCTGGCTTCTTTCCTGCGGAGGGAGGAAGCCCCAGCTCCTGCCTGCTTTTAGAGCCATGCCTGCACAGTGTTAAAATGCTGCTGCTCTTTGCAAAGGATGGCAGGAGCCACATGGGTGTATCTTAGGATATTCTTCAGCAGTTTAGAGAAAAAAATGTGTGGTAATAGCTGTGTTGTTGGGGCTTTTTTTGTTGCTTCTTGGCCAATGAGAATCGAGGCAGGCATCATACCAACAACACAAGGTTTAATAACTTCCTGAAGGGCAAAAAGGACAGGTCAGCTTTTCAGAAGACAGTCCTCTTAAAGAGAGAGAAGGCACCCCAAGTGAGAAAACCGGCTGCTTCTCTGAGTCAGTAAATGCAGAGGAATGAAAAAGCTTCCCCTTTTATTTCTTCAGAGGAAAGAAAGAAGTGTGGTCATTGTTATATTTTTCAGTTGCTTTTATTTTCCTTTCACACTATTAATAGTGAAACCTTTGCACAAGGCAGTCTGGAGCCCTAGTCTTACATTGTGTGAAAACAGACAGCAGCCCTTGCCTTATTTTTCTGCTCATGGCAAACAGTCTCCAACCAGGGCTGCAGCATTTTGTGCTTGTGGAGGAGTGTTGGGGCAGGGGAGGAGGCTGCATGGAATATCGCAGGAGCGCTTAGGAAGTCTGTCTATTTTGGATATTTAACTAAAGGCAGATAATAGGAATCGGGGGAATGGGGTGGAAGCTTAATGTGGCAGAGCTGTTTGCTAAATCATGCTTAATGCCTCGTCTGTAGCTTGAGATAACATTTCTTCATTCTTCCTCTCCCTCTCCAGCTCGACCCTCTTCCAGAAAAGGTTCTCCAGCAGAGAGCAAATGCTAATGCGGTGCATTCAATGGAGAAAGTGATTGAGATACACAGTGAGTAAAGCCCATTCACAGAGCTGGTTCCCTGCTGGGCTGCCCTTAGGAGGGTACCCATTCCAATTCTTCATTGTCCTGGCAGCTCTCTGTTCAACCTCAGACCACTGCATACCCTCACCCTACTTTGTGGATTGTCACTGCATTGTGGACTGGATTTAAGCAACCACCAACTGGTCTTACTGTACACTCAGTAATTTATTGAGTGATGCACAGGGTTAAAAGTCAGTTCAAGGAGGTGGTTTGGCTCTTGAGAGAGGACTGTATCAGTGCTCTTTTCTGCAGAGCCCGCTGCTTGGCTGGCACAAGTTGAAGCTGTTAAGTGCAGAAGTTTGTGTTCAGGAAGGCGAAGCAAGCTGGGAGGCACCCTGGTCATTGAGCAGGTTGTTCTGGTCTCACTGGGGGAATTAGTATTAAAGCCAGTGCAGTAAAACCTTTAAAATCACTGTAGAGGACAGACTGTCCTACACTTCAGCGTGGGTGCTTATATCTTCAGATGCAATTCAAGTATCTCTGACTAACACAAGTCTCATCATGCATTGTTGCATTCGTTAGTGAAGAGTGGATAGGGATGAAAGAACATTGCATGAAACTGCTAATATTGTGGGTTTATTTAGTTGAGATTAAAATCATTGTGGTTAAAGGTTTCCTGGGGATATTCTTGAGGAATGGAGTGAAAAGAGTCTGAATAACATGGAAATCCCACTGTGCTAGGTCTTGACATCTTCCCACTTCAAACACTTGTGGTGTAGAACTGGAGGGAGGCTAGTCTCCTCTTTATAGGAATAAAGTAGAGCTTAAAAAAGGCCAAATGATTTCCCCCCCCTCAGAAGTGCCCGGTAGCTTTAGAAATCTCAATTCCATTTCCAGCAGCCACTCTGCTGACTCAAAATGCTCAGCAGCGATGTGACACCTTGAGTCAACTAGTGGCATTTCTTTCTTTTTCCATTAAACTGAGCAAAGCAACTCGGAAGAGGGGTTTTAAGTAAGACCGTCAGGTCACCTTTCTTCCGTAGCCAAAGGAGAAGAGCTTCTTTCATTGCAAGCCAGTGATTCAGCCCTGATTTGACATCCTGGTTGTCTTTGGGGGAGAGAACTGGTTCATTTTTGTAGATGCTTTATTAAAGCATGTTTTCCCCTACAAAACATCTCTCAGCCCAGGAGAGCTGTTATGTCTCCATTCTTCCTGTGTGATTCCAGCTGTGGAAATCTGTTACTTTAGCCTCCCTCCTCCATTTTTAGTTCTTTTTTATGAACAAGGGTTTTACCCCTTATAAACAGGGAATACCTTGGTTATCCTGCTGCACAGTTTTCTGCTGAAATATGTCCTGCTGATGGTATGCTTGCCTACATAACAAAACAAGACAAACATTTATTCAAAACATAGGTCTTCAAGACACAGCAGAATTGCAGCACCATTGATTAATATGTGGCAAGAAGTAGGAGTTATGGCAGTTCTTGGATGTTGCTTTTGATATTGTGTAGAAAATAAATTGGATTTTTCTGCACAGAGAGCAGAGCAGCCTCTCTCACAAGCAGCCTACTTGACCATAAGGGTCAGCGATGATCTCCTGCTGTATCAGAGCTCGTGACAGAGAGCTGTGAGCAAGAGAGAGGAATCCGTCTCATCACTTACCAAGCCTGGAAGGTTCCAAGGGGTTTCCCTTGGCTGTGCCCCTAGAAGTTCCCTCCATACCCAGGAGCCTCATGGCAGGCCTGGAAGTGGCAGCAAGTATGGCTTAAGACTGCGTTTTGGGTGAGCCTGGTGTGTCCTCCCCAGTCAGTTCTCAGCTATCTATCACTGGGCATAGGAAGGTTGGTTGGGTGGAGCTGTAAGCAGCCTGACCTATGAATGGCAGCCCTGCCCACAGCTGAAGGTTGGAACTGGGTGATCCCATTAAGGTTCCTCCCAACCCATGCATTCTGTGATTCTTTGAACAGGTGACTTGACCCATCCTGATGCAGGGGACCTAACTGCTGCTTTTCTCACCTCTCCCCAGGCAAGTATTGGCATTCACTCCAGCGTTACGCCTCCACAGTGGGCTATTCCCTGGTTGAGGCACAGAAGTGTGAGAACGAAGAGGCTGAGACAGTGACAGCCATGGCATCTCTGTCGGTAGGCGTGAAGCCAGCTGAGAAGCGGTGAGTTGCTTTTGTCATCACGGGTGGCCTTGGGGGCAGCCTGCTGGGTTAATCTTCGCCTTTTACCCATTGCACATGCATTCACCCATCTCCTTCCTTTCGTGCATTCTCTAAAGACCTGGGCTGCAAGAGAAGTTCACTTGCATGAGCCCCGGATGTTACCTTAGTGTTGTGCACACATTGCCTGATCCCTGTGCTCCAGTCAGAGCAGAATGTGTTTTTGGACCATGAGAGGAAATAAATTTTTCTGCAAAAATTTCAGAGTTGCACAGTGGAAGCACTTTGTTTGAAAAAAACCTTTTTGGAGGCAAATTTTAATTCTAGGTGAGCCAGCTGAGCAAAATTACCTGCAGGGAAGGTGATAGGAACATAAGGTGTGAGATTTAGCGCTACGAATTATCCGGCTCTCGTGCTCAACCATCTTTTCTCTCCTCCCTCTTCCCTCCCTGCCTGGCTGTGAAATTGCTCAGACCCGATGATGAACCGATGGAAGAGGAACCTCCCCTGTAGCATTCATCTTCGAGCTGGAGTTCTCCTGTTTGTTTGTCTTCGTCTTGAAGCTCTGCCAAGAAGCTTTCTCTTGTTACTCCTGCGTCCTGTCATGGTTTTTTCCAGAATACAGAAGGACAACCAGGTGTAAAGCAAAGCAACCGAAAAATCTCTCCATATCTATACGCGTCTACAGTATATATTTGCTGAAAATGAAAAATGCTGGTGAAGAGCAGTAAAGGACTGACAATGCTGGGCACTCTTCCTCTGATCCTCACCGGGAGTGGAAAGGGGAACGACGCCCGTGAAGTCTTTGGCAGAGTTGCCAAAAAGTCAAAGATTCAACAACACACGTGAAAATAAAACAAACAGACCTTAACGTGAAACTGGTGCTTACAATTTGATTACCCACAATTCAGCAATCTCCGCTTGAACCACTTTGACCCATCTTGTAGTTTCATTTCTTGGATTTTTTAAATGGCTCTTGCCTGCCTGTGAGTCAACGACGCTATTGTCGAAACCAGAACAATGTGAGATGGTGTATTTTTAATGGGGAGGGACAGGGAAAGAGGACTAGTCTTACATCTAAAGGAAAGGGAAAGAGAGGGGGAAACGCAGAAAAGGAAACGGTAGCCCAGATGGAGTCGGCTTTATTGTCTCCAAAGCCATCTGAAGATGAGTTTGTGCCTTTTTTTTTTTAATTGATGGATATGGTGCAGCTGGATTTTTGAAGTTTGAGGAACAATGCCTTAAGTAAAAAAAAAAAAAAAAACACAAAAAAGAACAAAAACAAAAAAACACACACAAAAAAAAGAAAACGCAGCAGTTCATGAATATTTTTCCTCTGGTTGGAAAGCCAAGAACTGCCATCAGGAAGGAAGACTTTTTGGCTTGTGCTGGCATGATGGTGGGAAGCAGGCATCAGCTGAACAGAGCGTCTCCAAAAACTGTCTACAAGTTTGGATTTGTTTTGTTTTCTTTCATTGCTGTTTCAAAAAAAAAAAAAACAAAAAAAAAAACAAAAAAAAAAAAAGAAAAAAATTAAGGTAGTTGCCAAGAAAGTGGCAAATACTGTTGGGTCTTTGAAATTCAACCATTTTTAAAATCAAATTTTCAAACGTTTTCTCTCTTCTACATTATCTAGTAATTGAACTTATCAATTTGGTTGTTGAAGCATGTATTAGACACAAATGCAGGTTTAAGACTGGAATGCTTTTTATTAAAAGCAACTAGCATGAGATATTGCTTAAATTGTTAGGTATAAATATATATATGTGTATAATGTATATTCCAAATGTATTCCAAGCTTAGAAACCGGATTCCTATGAATTATTGATAAAATATTTATAATGCATTTATAGAAAAATATATGTAATAAATGCATACTATAACAGTAGCCATTGAAAGTTCCCTAGGGACAGATTTGTGAATTGGAATGTCGAGGTGCTTTTGGAAAAGGATCCAGGTAGAAACTTGAGGACTTTCGGACAACAGGTTGGAAAGTTTTCAGATTGCCAACACGTTAGCCACTGGGCAACTACCCTAAACATTTGTATTTTAATTTAAGGTTTTTAGTTACGATCCTTTTCTAAAAAAAAAGAAAAAAAAAGAAGAAAAAAAAAAAAAAGAATGAGTTTTTTATAGCAAAGACTATGAATTTGCTGTTGATTTTTATATCGATATTTCACAAAACCCTACAGAAGCCTTGTTTGTGTGAATCTGACATTTGTTTTCTATTTGGCAGGTTTTGTTTCCGAATGGCAATAGTGTCCAAACCTTTCTCCTCCCATTTTTTTTTCTTGCTTGTACATTATTTTCTTTCTTTTTCTTTCTTTCCTCCCTTCCTCCCCCCCCCCTTTCCCCTCCCCCTTTAAGTCTTTTGTACAGTGAGCAGCTTTCTGCAGGCGTAAGGAATTGTTGCAGATTGTCAGAGTTTATTTTTGGAAAGCGTGCGTTTACCGAGGAGGAGGGAATGCAATGAGCTCTTTTGTATAATACCGCCGACTGTATATTTCCTCAGTTCTGTTATAGTAGCTCTGTAAAGAAAATAAGGAGTTTTCTTACCTTCGACATAGTAGTATTACAATGGGTGACGTATTTATCCTCCATGTGGATTGTAGTGAGGATTCCACGCGGCTTTAGTAGCTATCATACGGAAAGCTTGTCAGACACTCGTGGGACAGCTGGCATCTTCTCTCTCATGCACACGGACACGCAGACACGCACACACACACACACCCCACATACTCTTCCCCTCTCCCCTTCTTTCTGAAGAAGTTGCAACTCGAGCTGCCTGAAGAACTGTTTCCTGAGCGATTTCTCCAAGCCGAGCTGGAACGCGGCCCCGGGAGCAGCCCCTCATCCCTGGCTCAAGGAAGAGGCGAGCAGCTTAGAGGAGACCAGATTGGCGAGTGTACCTTCTTGCAGCAGCGTAGGATAGCACAGATCCCTCGTCTGAACAACCAAGGGTAGATTTTTCTTTTATTCTGTTCTTAGGAGAACCAACGGGGTCATTTCTAGTAACTTCTTTTCCAGTTCTTGAAGGGGCTGTTTTCATTCCGTTCAAGACTCGCTTGTGGAAGGAATTTGAAGCATACCATACGTGTGAGCAAATGCAAGAGGCTTTTGTTTTTTGTTTCTCGGTTTATAATGCAGTTGAAAAACCAGACACTACTGTATTTGAGTTTTGCAGACCCAAGTACGTTTTTAAGTCACAAATAGCTTTGGTCACTAGGACCATCCTCGGCGCGTTCTGCACGCAGCCTTTCCCGTGTGGACGCACGGCGTGCCCACAGGCGCTGTTTTTTCCAATGACCACTTTGCTGCTGTGATCTAAACTCAACCCGGCCGCAGGATCTGGTGACTGACTTTCCATTTTCCTTTGGCCGTTTCTGAGCTGTGGGCAGTGACCACGTTTACATGAGCATTTCTGTTGTCAGATCTTCCTGGCGGTTTTGTATTTCCACTCTCCGTTGGGGCGAACCTTTTTGCGCTCCTGAGAGCCGGCCGTGCTGGGCTGGTTTCTTACAAAACCGGCCTCCCATGGCTTTCAGGATGCCACGTTTGTTTCTTGCCATCATTTCTCTGAGCCTGCCCAAGGAGAGAAGGGCTTCCCGAGGCTCCGGAGCTCGTCTCCTCCCCATCCCAGCCCACGTGGATCCGCTTCCAAGCTGTGCCCGTGGCCCAGGCCAGCTCTGGGCAGCACAGTGGAGGAGGAGCCCTTGTTTTGAGGCATTTTTCCCTTTTTGAGCCTACAGCTTCTTCCTTTCGGGTGCCAGTGTCACGGCACGGCCCCGCCGGCATGGCTGGCAGTACACGAGTAACCATTTGTTTTTTACTTTCGATACGGAACATTCCTTTTTTATTAGTCTCGGTCATGTATTCATTCCATTCTTCCTTTTGTAAACTTTTTGGGCCCACGTCTTTTATGGGCATTGATATATATAAATATATATATAAATATATATGAATATATTTTTTTAAGTTTCCTACACTTTGAGGTTGCATGGTCTGTAAGGTTGGCATGTCTTTATATTGTATACAGATTTTGCACGCCAAACTTGGCAGCTTTGAAAACGGAGGAAAAAAAAAAAAAAAAGAAAAAAGAAAAAAAGAAAAAAAAAAAAAAGCTGCGTTGGTTTTTTGGTTTTGTTTTGTTTTTCCTTCTTTTGTTGTTTTTTTTTTGTTTTTTCCTGTTGTTTTTTTCCTCTCGTGGCATTTGCGGAGACTGAGGTTGGGACGTTTTTGTCACACGCACGCACCCGCACCCACACACACACACACACACGCAAAGGAAGGAGAGTGGGAAACGTTTGTCACGTCTCAGTGAACTTAAGAGATCGTGCTTTTTGTTGTTAAGAAAGAGTTAAAAAGGACTACTTAAACATTTCTCATTTTAAGAAGAAGAAAAAGACGTTTATCTAGCACTTGTGACTTACCAATAATAGAGTTTATTGTATTTATGTGGAAACAGTGTTTTTAGGGAAGCTACGCAGAACACACAAAGTTAACTGCCTGTGTCATTACTATTCTTTTTTTTTAATTTGGTTGGGTATTTTATTTTGATTTCTTGGCTGGGTGGGGAGGTCGGATGCAACCCTTTGTCAACACACGCAGTCATTAATTCTGAGGTGATGAATGACGAGGACTTTAAGGAGTTAACTCTGCAGCACAGCTGTGTTAACTTTTTTACAATTACTTTTACATGCTGTCTTGCTAGGTTTCACTTTAAGCAGTCGTGTACTGTGCAACACTGTGGTTTAAAACAAGACTTTACATTGAAAGGAAAATCATGTTTCTTCATTGTCACGAAGTTGAGCTCGTTCTCAGCTCATCTTCACTTTGTCTTTGATATTGATGAAAAAGTATCCTATTGAAAGAAAATAAATTAACACTTTTCTGTGCTCCATAGTGGAGGCGCTATTTTCCAATTTATGAGGATGACAAACTTATATATATAATATATATATAAAAGTGGGGGGAGGGGTTGAAACATTATTCACCCGAGAGCTTATTACAGATATGTAGTATCAAAAAGTTGTAACTATATTATATTCTACTTTATACCTATACATGCTCAGTATGACGTCACCATTGGTAGCAGCTACCGGTTTACGCTGTAATTTAGACACAATTTCACTCTTATTGTATGGACCCTTCTTTAAGTGATGGTAGCATTCTTTGTGCTAAATTTTCTGATGGTCCTTTGTTTTACTTGATGGAGTTGGAATATTTTTCTCACTCTTGTTTTTGCTTGTTTTTTTTTTTTTTTATTTTTTTATTTTTCCTCTTTTCTCTCTTTTTGGTTTCGTGGGGTTTTTTGTTGTTGTTGTTGTTGGTTTCTTTTTTTTTTTGTTTTGTTTTGTTTTTTTTTAACTGGCCAATGGTGTCTTTCTCTGACAGTACCGACTTCAATTTCAACTTTATTAGGAGTCCAGTATTTTGTACCACATTATGACAACTTGTTATTCTTGTGGTGTAAATAAAAAGAAAAAGTTAATTATAGTAACACCTTTGTTTCTGTGCCTGATCTTTTTTCTCATCCGATGCTTTCGGGTTTGTGTCGTGTTTGACATCATAACAGGCTGCCCGGAGAGCCGGTGCCCCATCCCTGGAGATGCTCAGGGCCCAGGTTGGATGGGGCCCTGGGCAGCCTGAGCTGGTGGGAGGCAGCCAGTCCACAGCAGGGGGGTTAGAAATTGATGGGCTTTAAGGCACCTTTTAACCCAGACCATTCTGTGATGTTTGATCTGCCCACATCCAGGTGTATACCATGATATCCATGCAAAGAGAATTGCTGCAGCTTCTGCCCAGTCTCCTTT
The DNA here is from genome assembly GCF_023343835.1 of Lagopus muta. Taxonomy (NCBI): domain Eukaryota; kingdom Metazoa; phylum Chordata; class Aves; order Galliformes; family Phasianidae; genus Lagopus; species Lagopus muta. The sequence continues at coordinate 35,494,181 of NC_064440.1, read as the reverse complement.
CTGTTTCCAGCCATCTGCATGCAGAGTCTGTAAGAAGAAAAAAAGATCTCTGTGAAAGCTGCAGTGCATCCATGCAGTCCCACAGCACATTTTCAGGGTCGTGGCACGTCCCATTCACTCACTGCAAATGAAACCACAGGTGTGTCGTCCTTTGGGAGAGAGGAGCTGACGAGGGCTGGCTTTTGGGAGTGGCTCCACTCTCAAGAGGATCCTGTCTTGGAGGACTTGAATGCATGGAGCAGGCGGGTTGGAGCTTGAAGATCCTTGAGGCCCCTTCCAACCCAAGCCATGTTATGATTCTGTGATTCCTTCATGGGTTTCCCCAGGAGCAGGGCTGAGGATCTCAGTGCGTGCAGCAGACTCACCCTTTTTTCTTTCTTTTAGCCTCTGTCTTTTTCTTCTTGTGTCTGGAGCTCTCTGAACCATTCAAAATCCTGTTTCCCCACTCATCAGCAGAAGCATCATCTGACCTCAAGGCAAGCTGCACTTCAGACCGTGCATTTCATACTTTCATTGTTGGGATCATTTTCATTCTCCTGGATGGAGAAGACAAGTCCCTGGGGCTCCTGCTTGAGCTGAGGCTCGTTTACATCTGCAGAGTGGAGAGATCCATCATGTGCAAACTGCTGCAGAACAAGCCTGATGCCATCTGCCCTGGAGGGCAGCCCTCAGAACAGCGTTCCAGAGTTCACAGCAAGGTGGGAAGGGCCTCAGGAGCTGCAGATTGCCACCATGGGGTGATCTGGCCCTGGGGCTGAGGGCTGGAGATGGCAGAGTGAAGCATGCTCAGATACATCTTCAGTATGGGTGCAGCATGCTCATCAGAAGCTGTTAATGTTTTAAGAAGCCCCAGGTCTCGTTCTGCAAAGCCAGATGTGCATTTTGGGCTCTCATAAATGCCCACTGCTGAGTGATGGGCTTGAGACCCAACAAGCTGGGATGGTGGAGGGAGGATTCTTAGAAGGGTCAGGTTTGGAGTTTTGGAGGACAGTCTGTGACAGTGCCTCCTTTGGTGTCTATGGGACCAGCAGCACCTGATTATCTTTAAAGGAGGAAGAGGAAGTCAAGACTGTGCTTTAAATAAAGGTCCCCTCAAGGATCATCAGGTTTCAGCACCCCACTGCAAGCTGGGTTGCCAACCACTAGATATGTTCTAATAACTGAGTGAGAGATAAAAGGGAAACCTCCATAGGTTGTGAGGAAGCCACTGTCTGCCCTGTTTTGCAACAGCAAACTTTGCACAAACAGTGCCTGCTGAGAATATATTCATATTTCATGGCTGTGCAAATAAAGCCTCTCCCAGGCTGTGCTAATGAAAAGTTTCAGCAGAGAAGAAGCAAGTCCAGAAGAACTAATTACGGGCTTTGAGAAAAAAAAGCAATCATCTCTGTATTTTGTGGGGACTCGCTGGGTTTGTCTGTGGGATTTCTCTTTGGTGGTTATAAGGATAGGTGAGGAGTCTCTTTTCACAGGTGACAGGAAATGGGATGTGAAAAAGATGGCCTCGAGTTGCATTGGGGAGGTTTAGGTTGCATGTTAGACTTTCTTTGTGGAGAGAGTGGTCAGGGATTGGAAGGGGCTGCTCAGAGAGGTGATGGGAGACTTTGATGTATTTGAGAGATGTGGTTGTGGCACCAAGAGCCATAGGACTCAGTAAGTCAATTTGATAGTTGGACTTCTGATCTTAAAGGACACAGACCCTAAATGACTGCTCTATGGCTCTGTGTAGAAATCTGGGAAGCCACCTGGGGGTGATGGCACACTGCCTAGGCATCTTCCATATGTGCAAGGAGAGCAGCTCTGGAGCATGTGCTGAAGCCACAATTTCTGCTCCTTGTGGTCTCCATTCTGCTAAGTTGCTGTTCATGAAAGGAAAGGTTTAGAATCTGCAAATTCAATGTATGTTAAAGGAAAAATAACCTTTTATTTTATTTGGGAGGATCTGGGGATGCATGTACAGACAGCACAGTGCATTTGTCTTTGTGTCAAGGCAGAATTATCAAACGGTCAGCAGTTACAGAAGGGCTGCGGGAGCAAGAGACCTGTTTCCCATTAAATAAGGCAGAGAACGGGGAGCAATTCCCGTGTTTTAAAGCGGATTAAATATCTAGAGTCCTTGAGAAAGCTTTCCAAATTTCACTCTTCAATTACGTGTTTTAGTTTGACGGAGAAGAAAAACAAAATCCCTCCTTCCCCACTGCACAGAGCAATTTCTGCAATCCTCCCAATCCCCGTGAATAACGCAGCCAGCTCAGCTTAGCAGCTGCCCGTCAGTAGGCTCGGCAGGAATCCGTGTGGATCTGGGGGCTGCTTACAAACCAGGTGGGTCCCAGCGCTGAGGAGGGTCCCTGCCTATCCCCCCTGCCCAGTAGGCCTTGGTGCATCCCAAGCCCACCAGTAACCCTGCCAAGTCTGAGGAGTCCTGGGCTGATATTGCTGCAGCCAAGAGGAGAAGCCTTGCAGCCTCCATCCCTTTCCGTCCCAGGTTCCGCTGGGGACATCTGCAGGTCCCCAACCCCACGCCTGGGGGATGCAGCATGGGAGGATGCTCACAAGGCTGCTGGATGTCTGTGAGCACAAACCACAGCGTGGCTTCCCATGGCTGGAACCCAACAAGGGCGGTTTGGTTTCCTCTGCACTGATTGATGATGGCTTCTAATAGGTTGATATACTTTTCCCATTTTATGCGACGGTTGATGCTTAGCATGTGGTTGGTGAAATGGCTCTGTGTTCAGTGCTGTAACAAATTGCCTTGGCCAGGTTTATCTGCTGGGCTTCATTAGGGACCTCTGGTGCGCCAGATTCTGGGGGTGCTGAAAATGAGACTTGAATTGAGTTATTCCTTGTGGGTTGCAGGCTAATTCTTCTTTCATCTAAAGCCTTTTCATATTTCACCTCTCTCCCCCTTATCTGTGACGGGTAATTTGATTTGCACTGTTATTTCAAAACAATTCCTTTTGGTTCCCTTTATGAGTTGAGAAAGGCAGGGCTTAAGGACTTAAGCATCACAAGGCTGCTTCCAAACTCTGTTCTGAAGGGGCCTGGGAGGACGCCGGGGGGGGAGGAAGAGCGATGCAGCAGTGCAGCAAAGTGTCTGCAGAGTCCATTAGGATTCCTCCAAAGTGCATCCCAGCCTTGCTCCAAGGGCTGGCACGATGGATCACACCACAGTGTGCCAAAGCTCCTGTTCTGAAGGATCCCGGCTCAGCACGCTGGTGCTGCTGCTCTTTTTAGCAATTTATTCCTGGTGCAGCGCCATGAAACTCCTCTAGCCGAACCATGTCAGCAGTTGTTTCTGCAGGGAGAAATATAACATGCAGCCACGGGGATTCGTGGCTCACAGCCTCCCACTCGCCTGAAAACACTGAGCCATGATTACATTCTAGAATCCAGAGCAGCTTGCTTCCCCAGTTCATCAGCAGGGCGGGCAGCAGGTACCCGCGCAGCACTGCAAGGAGCCAGCCCTGCCAGAGGGACATCCCAGTGGCACTGGCATGAGATCAAGGGTCAATGGAGAGGCTGAACAAATCCCACGCCAAAACCCCGAGGGCCATCTTGTCAGGGTGGAGGTGCCAGAAAGAAGTCCCTGAGAACAAAAGACCTCCCAGAAGCAGGTGGACTTCTTGCCTAGAATCCCAGATTTATGGCAGATGCCCAAAAGATGGCAAGCTCTGTGTCATCTGCGGAACAAGAGGTGAGGGTCGGAATTGCTCATGGTGTTGGTGTCTACGAGACACCTCTTAGAGATGTCCTTGAAAGAGAGTTTTCTCCTTTCCCCTTATCCCACTGCAGGACTGGTTTTCTGTGTTTCCCTCTCCCCATCTGAAGGAATTCTTGTCTGCCTCTTCCTCAGTTCTTGGACCTTGGGGAACTGGAGCTTCATGGCAGAGCAGCTCAGACAAAGGTCAAAAGGAGGAGATGAGAAAGAAATTACTGTGAAAATATGCTCTGAAAAATGTATTGGCTTGCAATGCTCCATGGAAGTTCTCAAAGCAAGAAAATCCTAATTGAGAAACTTAAAAATATTCTCCCAGTCTTTTTTTTCCCAGGCAAAATAACAAAAATATGTTAACCCGACCAGTATTTGGTTGGTTGGTGGTTGGTTGGTTGCTGGAAAAGTCCTCTGATTGCCTCTGAAGAGGTTCTCTGATTGCCTCTCAAGCCATCTGTGCGCTTGGGCAGCCTCCCCCTGGCCCTGCTGGGCAGCTGATGGTTCACGTGCTTTTCACATTTTTAGCTGATTTTTTTTTTTTTTTTTTCCAGACAACTTGGATTTCACTTGAAATCTGTCTGGCAGGACCTGGCCTCCAGCCTGCTTGGAACTGAGGCCCGTGGAGATTAATGACATGGAAAATGAGGAACGCTGACTGTAAAGCTCTGAAATTGTGGGAAAAGGCAGCTTACAGCCAGGCTTCGGTGAGGAGGTGTGTGACTTGGTCTGGGATGGTGTTTGGAGAGGCAAAGGCTCCTGCTGTTCTGTCAAGGGAACAGCCTCGTATTTAACAAGAACTCTCTCCTCACAATGGAGCTGGAGTGTCTCAAGTACAGCAAGTCCTTTCCTTCCCCTCCTGGCGGTGTGATCCAGGTTTCCGCGGTCAAGAACGTGTTCATGAAAATATGGACAGCACGAGTTGGAGGAGGAATCAGCCAGGAGCTCTGATCTCTGATTCCACCTCCTGTTCTGTGAGGAGGAGGAAGGTGCTCACCCTGTTCAGCTTGGCGGGGGGAGGTTGGGGTCTCCAGCAGCAGATGGAGCGTAGAATTGTAGAACATCCTGAGTGGGAAGGGACCCATAAGGATCATCAAGTCAAACGTGCTTGGGGAATGGGGATGCAGGTAATGTCCCTCTGTCCTGGCTCCATCAGGCCTTCCAACCACAGGGAACACGAGTCACCTCCCTGTCACAGGAAACAACACTGAGATGTGTCTTAAAATGACCTCTTGCTCAACACCGGTAAGAAGGAATAAGCAGGGTGGGTTAGATTGTACCAGCAGGAAAGGATTTACGTAGCACGGGACATGAGAAAGTGGCACCTGAGACAATATGAGCCATGCACAGGAAGTCACTGCCATGTGCTTCGTGAGATCTAAAGAGAGAGGCTGAAGAAATGCAGATTTAAACACCTATTTGTGCCCAGACAACAGGCCCTCGGCTGAGAAAATCCTCTGGGTAAAGCTTGCATCCCTCCACCAGGCAGGTGTAGTTAATTCTGAGCAGCAGAAAACCTGTGAGCACTGTGACTGAAAATTTCCCTGAGCCCCAGGGTCAAATGGAAGAGAAACAGAAATCCTTAATCAGTGGGGGCGATACATTCCCCTAAGGATGTGCCCCAAATTATGATCCCAAAGACTTTAGCCATGAGAAGCATTACCAACACCACCAGACTGCCGTCAGACCTCTAATTAATAGAGAAGTAGCAGTGCTAGGAGCCTATACTACTAACAAAATTCACCTATGAACAGCTTTTTGGGCTTACTGTCCCAACAGAATGGGCTTGGACATCACTTACTGCTGAAACCAATGAGGTTTCATGGGGAGGCGAGGATGAACGAGTCCTTAGATGGGGAAAAGTAGAAATCAGTTGGAAAGAAGAAAGAAAGATACATTTGTGCATATGCATATATATATATATGCATTTTTATATGGATAAATTTATGTAAAAATCTGACCCAGACCTGAACTTTTCTGGCATGGAAGCAACATTAAGGAGGAAATACAGCCCTGCCTGCAATTCCTCATTGTATCAGTGGGAGCAACGTTACTGGGTCCAGTAAATCTGCCAGATGGCAACAGGGGATGACACAGGAAGGTGGGACTCGCAGGAGGGTGCTGCTTTGCCCCTCCTCTGCCTCCCTTGTTAAGGAATGTTAATCTTCCCAGCTCCCAGAGTGCTCTGGGAGATTTGTTTGTACCAAAATCTTTAAGGTGCTTAGAGGCGCTTTTCCTTCCCTCTGTCCTAGAGTCATAGAACTATGGAATCATTCCAGTTGGAAAAGACCTCTCAGATCCCCAAATTCAACCCCATCCCACCCCACTTTGCCCACTGCCCACATCCCTTAGTGCCACATCCCCATGGTTTTGGAACATCTCCAGTGACAGTGACCCCACCATTCCCTGGGCAACTGTGCCAGTGCTTTACTCCCCTTTCTGAGAAGAAATTGTTCCTAATATCCATCCTGTCAGCCTTGTTTTTTTAAGTAACCAGTACAGCACTGTCGGGTGAGGGATGGTCCCAGCTGGGTGTTGGCTGCCCTGAGCTTCTCAGTGCTTCTTGACACATCCAGGAAAAGCCTTTTCAATAAATGCATCAACAACCAGAGAAAATAAAAGATTAGAAACCATCCGGCTGGCAGAGAACCCAGCTGGCTCCTTTGTCCTTGGACTTGTTTATTTTCCATAGCCGTCAAGATTGTCCTCGCTGCTCCGTCACACCAGGAGGAACCACAGCGCGGTCCTTCCCCAACTGCTTTGCCTTCGGCATCCTGTCCCTCCTCTTCCTCCCAGTGAGCTCTGACGAATGGGCAGCTCTTCTGAAGAGGAGGGGAGGAGGAAAAAGCACTTCCCCAAGGGCTCGCTGTGATTCCTTGTGAGTGTTTACAGGATTAAAACTAGCAAAAATAAAGCCGGCGGCAGCCGTGCCAAGGAAATGATATCACGGGGCTGATGGAGTCCAGAGCTGCTCGGACAGATCTGTGAGAGATAAAAGGGGAAACTCTGATTACACCAGCGCCCCACCCCATCACCTTGAGAAGATATATGGAGTATTTCTGGGGGGAGGCTGCTTTGAGCTCCCACAACCGAGCAGAATGGCTGGCACTCTTCAGAGCTCAGTGAATTGTTTCGGTGACCCACGGGATAATTGTACACGCACACAAATGAGCAAAATATTGAACAGTTTGCTAGTGATGAAGTCAAGCAACCAACTACTCCACTGCAGAGCTCTCTGCTTCCTCGTGTGCCTGCCGATAAAAGCTGTCCTCTGTGGTGGAGTCAGTAAGCAGGGATGCAGCTGGTGGGGAGCAGGGAAGAGCTCAGTGAGAAGTCCGGCTCCTGCTTTCCAGTGGTTCCTCAAAGCTTGTGTTAGCAAGGAAAGAGTGCTGGGGGATGGAAGGACAGGGATGTACAAGCACAGCACTTTCTGGAAAGTGGTATCCTGAAGTAAAGACCTGTTCTTGTAAAAACATCATGAGAAGGAGATTTGCAGGCTCACTGCACTTCCTTCCTCCAGCCAGTGTGCTGTCCTTGCTGGTGGTGCCATGGGGCTGCTCCTATCAGGTCCCCGTGCATTTTCTGGTGCCAGAGGAGTGCTGCATTCATTGGAGAGCTCTCCCTCCCTACTACATTTTTACAGCTTGCTGAGTCCTGCAGTGAGAGAACTGCTTGCCTGCCCTGAAGTCATTATGCCATCTTGGATGGGGGACCATGGAGATCTGGGACCTCACTAAAACCAAAGTTGACTGCAATGAAGTAATGAATAAATTCATTACCATCCATGCATCTGTAGAGAAATCCTTCAGTCAGCTCTCTGTGATCTATTTGCAGCACTGGCTTCGGGAGCCTGTAATCACAGAACAACATAAGTCCAGTTTGGGTTTCATCATCCAGCTTTGTTCACCTTCCCTCAGTGGCCACTTCTGGGTATTGCTGTTGACCCAAGGGTGGCCTGTGAGGTATAGTAGTTTTACACAATAGGTTTTGGTGCTTGGTTTGAATGTTATTGCCTCCAGTGAAGATTTATCACAAGAGCACCCAGCTGGGAGCACAGGGCCTGTTGTGCTGGCTTCAGGCCAGGAGTGTGGGAAGCAACAACCCATGTTCCAAAGGAACCAGAAGAGAGGAGGAAGGCAAGGGAATGAATGCAAGCCCTTTTCGTGTTGAACATTAGGAAATCTTCTCCAAAAGTGTGGTCAGCACTGGAACGGGCTGCCCAGGGAGGTGGTGGAGTCACAGCCCCTGGAGGTGTTCAAGACACGGTTAGATGTTGAACTGAGGGACATGGTTTAGGGGGAAATATTTGTGATAGGTGGACGGTTGGGCTGGATGATCTTGGAGGTCTTCTCCAACCTTGGTGATTCTAGGATTCTATTTTTCTATCTACAATGGCAGTGTTAGTAGAGTTTGGATCAGACACTGAAGTCATGGGCTCCTGTGTTCCCTCTTGCAACAAGATGTTCTGGGAGCTAAAGAGATGCCATGGGGAGCAGGGCACATCTCCCACCCCAGAGCAAAAGGCTCAGTACTCACACGTACCAGAGTCACCTGTATTCACCAGCACAGAATCATAGATTTGCTTGAGTTGGAAGGGACCATTAAAGGTCATCTAGTTCAACTGCCCTGCAATGAACAGGGACACCTACAGCTAGGCCAGGTTGCTCAGAGCCCAGTCCAGCATACTTGTGGTTGAGTCGAACCTGACTCAACAGCCACCAGAGAAAACATTGGTGTCCTTGCTCTGGTAACTCAAACTAATTGCTGGGAAATTACTGAGACTGGATGAAGTTCTGTCTCATCAGCACTGCACCACAGCTGCAATAGCAAGGAGGGAAGCCAGGATTGGGCAGGAAAAAGGGAGGCAGAGCATAGAGTATCTCCAACAGCCTGGAGGGGTTATGACCTGCAGACTGCGACTTCCAGCCAGCGTTGAACTGGATATGACCATGCCCTGTAAGTATCAGCAGCTGTTTGTAGGGTCGTAGTGGTGACCTCTGGCCCATGCCTGTGCTCTGTGGATGCTGTTAGGTGTAACCAGACCAGGTGGGGGACACAGGGAGGTAGAGCTGGCCTCCCATAGCTCCTTAGTAAACCCTTTCCTTGCTATGGCAATTAGGAAAGCTCAGCTGGACCTTTGCAGGGGTTGTGATTTGAAAGAAACCCAAAAGGGTTTCTTTCCCCAGTTGTTATTACTGTGGTATCTAAGCTGGAAAGCCAGTACCACGCCACTCTTCTCTGGAGAACAGGCTCAATGGCCCACGTGCCTCCTCCATTTGCTGCCTCCTTCCGCACTCTACTGATGTTGTGGGTGATGGGGAAATCCTTATGTGAATGCTGTGATGCACTATGCACTGCAGTTAGCCTGAGCCTGGCCTATCTGGAGGCCTACCCAAGCACCAGGCAGACACAGAGCTCCCCAGTGCTCTGATGTCCATGGTTCCCAGGAGAACACACAAGAGGAAATCGGTTGTGAAGCCAAGTGGGGTTGTGGTAGTGTCCAGGAGGTGCGGAAGAGCACATTGTAATGGCTCACTAATACCTCATTTCATCATTAATACCATCCGAAGGCCACAAGTGGGGTACCTGATTGGTCTGAGAGGGATGCACTCACAGGCAGCATTGCTGAGCTGCACCCTAAGCTGTGAGCCAGCAGAGTGCATTTGGGGAGTCACATCCTGCAGCTTCCTTTCTTGTCTTCTGAAAACCAACACTTTGCCTTCTGTTTTATCCCTCGGATTCTATGATTGGCTATTAGGCCTTAAACGTGCCTTGCCCCTGCCCCGGTCCCCATCCCTGTCTCAAGCCTGTAAGACTGTGGGGTTTCAATTTTACTCATGGGCCGAACAAATTCAGATATGTGGCCAAAAGCCTGGAGAAGAAAGATGCTGTTAATTTGATGATCTGGCTTCAGTTTCTGATGCTGTCAACTGCTCAGAGAATTAAAAATGAGTGGATGAGAATGGAGCTGAGATGGGATGATAAACATCAAGCCAGTACCCCCCTTAGTTTCTCCCCTGTCACCCAGAGAGATGTTTCAGAGTTGATGGGAATCACTGCTAAGCAAACATGTGTGTGTGCATGCCTATGGATGTGACCATCACACGAACAGAAGGGAGGGAGCTCCCCTCCATTCAGGAACTGAATGGACAGTCTAGGTCTTAACATGGGGTCTGTGGCTTTGTTTTCCCATTGGTAACCTTTTAGACGAGTCCTTGAAATTTCTGCTTATTCAGGCTGGGTCAGAGTCTTCCAGCCTCCACCGAGGACATGGTGGTCTTGTTTCATTGCTCTGGGAGAAAGGACAAAGCAAGAAGGGAGGCTGAAAGCCTCACCTCTGCCTGTCCTTTCTTCAGCTACCAGTCTTTGTGCCCGTGGGAATCAGACATGCAAACAAGGAGATTGTAGCACTCTAGAAATGGAGTTGGACTGAGGAAACCCCAACTGTGCTCCCCATGCATCCTTGCACATTTCAGCCTCTGAAGCAAGTCCCAATGTCTGATGTCCATGCACCTATCCAGATCACCCACAGCTTATTTCTTATGTATGACACAGAAGGAAACTACAAAGGGCTGACAAATGGAGCCTCGAGAGCCCCAGCCTCTCCATGTTGTCCCTTTGAAGTCACCCAGTCCTTGGTGGCTGCTATGCCAGCCCTTCTTGGGAACATCCTGAGCTCCTTCCCAATGGCCACACGAGCCCTGACCTTTCTCCCAGCACTGCACACAGATCTGGGGACAGTCTTGGTTGCCTGAGATTCCTCTCTCTCTCTCTTTTTTTTTTTTTTCCCTTTGGAAGTTGGGTAGTTTCCAACATGAGTCACTGTCCGCCTCTTCTCCATAATTAGTGCACTGGGAGTTGCAAGTATGACTTTGGTGTAGTCTACAAGAATTAATCAAAGTGTATCTTACACATTTAAATGCAGTAAAACCATCATCCGGCCAAATCCCTCCTGACTGACACAGCCCCTAGCCCCAGTCCTCTCTCACTCTACTCTTGCCTCTTTTTTTCTTTCTCCTTTCTCCTTCCTTCTTAGCACTGTTTCCCACAAATGCTTACAACCTCTTTTCCCCTTAACTTTAGCAATGCCCTTCTCACGGCAGTTTGTTTTTTTGCGATTGTTGCAGCCCATTTCCTTGTGTCATGAACATCTCACTAAGGTCGGGCATTGGGAAGTTGGTGCTTTGGGCTTTGCTTTGTTTGTTTGCTTCACGGGCTTTTGACATCTTAAATATGAGAACAATATTACCATTTGACAATAGGAATAAAAACAAGTGACCCGCCCTACCACTTCTTTCAAATCCTCATTAAAGCCTCTCCATTTCTAATTGATTTCAGGAGTGACTGAACTTCTTACGGATCAAAAAAATCCCCTGTGATTTGGGATTTTTGCCCTCTTTAGCCATCTTGATGTGCAATAGTCATATGGGTGGAAGAGCTCCATTGCTCTGCTGATGTAAGCTTTGTGCGTGGTCAAGACCTTCTCCAAAGCACTGGCAGTGAGTGCTGATAGAGAAGTCCACTCCCCAGCCTGCTCACACTGGGCTCAGAAGTGGGATTCCCCATGGTTCATGTGGTCCATCCTTTAATCCAATCTTGCAGCCATGTTCTTGGGCTGGTCTTGGTGGGGGAAATGACACCACACCCTGGTGGCCCTTTAAAAAAGCAGTGGGGAAAGTCATGAATAGACCTTAACCAACCGCTCTTCTCTCCCTGCTCACTACAGCTGGGGAGGTCAGGCAAAACGTTACTTACTATGGTTGTCTGCTGTAGTGGGCTGGGACCTCACCTTGAAAAGGCAGAAAGCTGCCAGTCAGAGGGAAGCTCCTGTCACCCACTCCTCATCTGTAAGAACTGCACTCTCTGTGTTAAGGCAGTGACTATGTTAGAAACGTGTCGAAACAGAATACGTGTTTTATTTCATGCCGAGAGTCGTGCCACTGGGATAAAAGGCACTCTGCAAGAGGTTCATCATCAGCCTTTGGAAGTACAGGTAGGAAAGCTGAGAGCTCATAGTGGGCTGATTTCCATCCCATAGTCTCCTTGAAACTAAGAAATGTTTCTTTCCTGGAAGTGGGGTAGAGATTCCCTTGTCCTTTGACACCCATCTGTGCCATCATTTGAATTCCTCCCAGGTGACTTGCAAGTTCTTAAAGACAAACATGAAACTAGGAGTGTGGGATTGTGTTGCATTCTCTCTCTTCATTTACCTACCTCTGTTTACAGCTCTCAAGATAAATATGAAAAAACGTATGAGAAACAGCTGACTCGCTGGATCGTGAAATTTCAAAATGTTGAAATGTTGATTTGGGGAGAACTGAAAAAGGAAATGGAAATTTCTGGCCAACCAAAGAGAAAAAGGTATAACTTTTGGTCATGCATGATATGTAAGCCTCAAATTAAATACCTTGCTTGGACACTGAATGCTCTGTATTGTAAAACTTAAAAAAAAAAAAAAAAAAATAGTAATCAAAATCCTTTCAGAGCTTTAATTTAGAAAGGCTTGAAGTTTGCTGACTTTATTTGCCAAATTTTGTTGTGAAAACCCACCACTCAGCTAAAGCACTGCAAACTGCTTTTCTTTTAAACATCCATTTGAAAAATATCACCCAGCTCTACTGAATCTGGCTTTTTATGGCCTCCCCAAGCTTCAGCCAGCGATCCCAGAATAATTATCTTCTAGCTGCAATCTGGGAGCTCTACATCTGCAAGCCAAATTTCACCTGTAGGTGACTGTCAATAAAGCTGGGAACTGAATTTGAGAATCTAGGAGTTAATGAAGAGGAAGATTTTTTTGGCACCCATTTGGGAAAAAAAGTTCAGCACAGGCCCATAGCATGTAGTGAGATGCAAGTGTGCGCATAACTCCTATTTGGCACATGCTTGAAGTGCTTTCCTGAGTCGAGGCCTTCAATTTCAACCTCCTAAAAAGTTTTGGCAAACCTTGAAATGTGCTTAAAGATGAGAAATGAAAACACGTCGTCGTTGGCAATAACCTTTCAGTTTTGAGGGATGTTCATTTTATAGGTCAAAGACATATGGGAAAAATTCGTACATTTCCCAAATAACAACGCATAGCGTAGGGAACAGTTTAATACGAAACAGCAACATGGGGTTGGGTCATTAATGAATCTTGGATGCAGTCATCCACACGCTGTGAAATCCAGCTGAAACGAAGCACCGGTTCAGGATGGATGCCACACACCCTGGTGTGCTCTGATCAACAGATATGCTCCCACTTGCACCCACGGGCTGGTGGTCCAACTTGCGACCACCAGCACCGTGCAAACGTGGGATATCCACGTGCTGTGGCTGAGTGCTGGCCACCTTGCGTATCCCTCACACCATGTCCAAGGAGGCCCCCAGTGGCCAACTCTTCCTGGTCCAAGACCTAGAGCTCTTCCAGAACCATCCTGGCAGCGTCTGTGAGTGGGAAGTGACACTGCTACAAGGGCTTTGCAAAGGCCTTGGCAGCACGAACTCGGGGGAAGCCAAAAACATGATAAGGGTGGACAGGCGTAGCGTGTGTGTGGGAGGTGCAAGGTCGGCGCGGAGACATGGCTGCCTCCTCTGAGGAGAGGGAGGCTGAGCAGCGCCTGGACAGGGTCTTAGCAGCCTTCCTCCCCCTCCCTGTGAGAACCAGGCTCATCCCCCTTCCCATCCAGGAAGGAGATGGGGCACGTTTCTCTTCATCACAGCGGATGGGGTTTTGGAAGGAGCCCATTGGAGTTCAGCACTCTATTCCGAAAGATAACAGGAACGTCCCAGCCAGCGGGACTTGGCTTGGAATTTGGACTGTACAAAGGAAACCCCAGCCTCATGATTCGTTATCCCCTCGCTCGTCATTTGGCTCTGTTTCAGATTCAGCCTGTAAAAGGCAGAGGAGAGATTACATGAAGGAGCTTGATTGCACGTCCACTGCATCGGTTGACCCCATTGTGGCAGGGCCCCATGGACCCTTTATTTTTATCCGGGCTCAGATTGCTTTTCAGTTTTGCAAGAGAGTTGGAGTCTGGGGACTGTGTGACTTCCAGGACAGGATGCAAAGCTCAGAGCAAAGAACCCACCCTGTGCCATTAGCCAAAATCCACAGCTTGATTTTCCTTCAGGTTCACGAGTAAATTTGTGCCATTAGATCAGACAGTCCTGAAGATCCTGTAGGGGCTGATACATTCATCTGTGGATTCCAGCCTCATTTCTAAACACGAAGGTTTGAGTTAAGCCGCAGTGAGTATAACACACGCTGCTTCATTTTGGCTTCTGAGACTTCTGAGCGTAGCAGAGATCTTAATCTCAACTGCTGTTGCTTTCATTAGAGCATCATATGGGAGAATTCCCTCTGAAGACCTGCTGTCAGCACCTGGAGATGTTGCAGGGTAGATAAGGTGCAGGTGACATATGCTTTTGCTGTTATTATATTTATTCAACCTGCTGGAGGGAGCAGCATGGTCCCATGTAAGCCCATCAATATCACGAGGAGGGAAAATAGGCTGAGACCCTGACTCAGACAACAAATTTGTTCTTCTCTATGTCCTTCCTCCCACTTCTCATTGCAGCTGTATCCACACGATGGCACTAACCTGCAGGCACTATCCTCCATGCTGAGCTAGGCTGGGGGGATGTAGATAGGCTAGTCAGGAGAAAGTCTCCTCAAAAGCCCTGAACAGAACAAAGGCCAAGTGGGGTGGAAAAGCAGAGCCAGCTGAGCTGGATATTGCTCCCTCTGCTTCCACTGGTTGGTAGTTGCACACATTCATTCCTGGTTGAGGGGGAGCTACAAGTAAAACCATTAGCAAATTCATCACGTGTTGCAGTGGGCAAATATTCACTTTGATTACATCTCACCAGGGCATAGTTAAAAATCTTGGGCTCCGCAGGAACTGCGGAACTGCTGAGCAGTCATCCACAGCAATCTGCTCCCTGGCTGGGCTGATGCTGAAAGATGTGTGCTCTTTGCTTGAAATTATCAGGGGACTTCAGAGGATAATGACCCTGTGGCTCAGAAATCACTCTCTGTTGATTTGTTTTAATGTGGCTGCTAGGAGCTGTGAGGAGAAGCAGTCCGGGCAGCAGGTTTTTCTTGGCCTGGAGTGTATCTCCTTGGTTCTTCCAACACTTTCAGGAGCAGCAGAGCAACATGTCCTGGCAAGAGCTGTGCCATGGGGGTCCCTTCACCCCAGATCCAGCTTCCCTTGCAATAGGAAGGACACAGAAAAGCAAGCACTGTAAAACATCTCTGCTGGGATGGTTGAAAATATGCAGCAAGAGAGGCTGGGATCCTTGTAAAGCAGTAGGAAGGCTGAATGCTTTGGGAGTCTCAAAGGTGTCCGCAGCAGCAGAGGGAAAACTTTTCAACACAAGCCCCATTCCTCTCCTGGACGTGCCATTTCCCAAAGAGAAACTCTGCACGTTGGCTCATGGGCGTTTGATTTGATTTGTGCTTTAGCTGGAGTTTGGGGATGACTGCAAGTAGCAAACCTGAAAGCCAGCTGCATGTTCTGCTTTTCCCTTGTTTTCTCTTCAAAGTGAAGCAAGCACGATCATTTCTGACAGTGGTAGGTTTTGCTGGGGTTTGGTTTTGCACATTCCAGGCCCGAGGGTGTCAAGCAGGGAGCTGATGCTGTGGGAATATCGGTGGCAGAGCCATTAAAGCCAGGCAGCAGGACTGCTGATCAGGCAAGAAAGGGCCGTGAGGTTACAAGGCTGGCCTGGGGCCATGTGTCACATCTCTGCCACCTTCGTTCCTCCAGCAATGCTGACTGGTACTCTGTAAGTGGAAGCATGGGGCAGGATGCTGAGAAATAGCCAGATCCCCAAATAGCTTGGGACATGGAGTAATAAGGAGCTGCCCTCTGCTTTGGGGGAGTGAAATATCCCTCTTGTTAGAGGGACTGTGAAGGCAGAAAGTCCACTCAGGGGTACTAAATGAAAATTTATGAGCCGAGCTCTTTGAGGAGGAAGGTAGAGCGAGGCAATGGTTTTGTTTAGAAGTGAAACCACTGGCTTCAAGCCTGACCTTTGGCTCCTTGTGACCCCAATACTAATGAAGGAGAAAGGGCCTGGTCGTATAAACATGTCACAGCATGAGGTTCACTGGGGTGAGATCTGATTACAGCCCAGCAGAGCAGTAACACAAGTAACTGTTCCCACTATGTGATGTTGCACTGAGGCTGGATTCCCCAGTCTCTGCCCTGAGCATTACCTTGTGTGGGACAGAAACTCCTGCACTGCAAGCTGGAGGGTAGGGCAGGGACAAATCTGCTGAGGATTTCACTCTTGGTGACCTCAGGTGTGAGGAGTGAGAGCTCTGCATTTCTGGAGGATATTTTAGGGACTTCTTGCTTAGCCCATGGGTGGCAGGAAAAAAGAGTTTTTAATAGCATATGATATCTTTTCAGTGCTTTAGTGGGAAAGCACTGATCCTGTGGTGTTTGCAACAAAACTGTTGGCATTTGGATATTTTCTCTCTGAAAAATAAATAAAAACTCAGAAAAAAAAAAGAAAAAAAAAAAACCCCAGGATTTAATTTGATTTTAATGTGAGGTTTAAAATCATAGTTTTGCAAAGGCATTGCTGAAGTCCCAATGTAAAAGGGCAATGAGCTTAGTGTGAATGAAAGTCTGACCTGAAAGCAGCACTCGATACATGGAAAATGGATCTGAGGCAAATGCCTATCCCTCTCCTCAATGATGAGTTCATGTGCTGTCTATAAGAACAGGCATGTCTTTGCTTACCTTCCTTTCTGCACTGCGTGCTACCCCTGTTCTTCCTCTGCACCTCCTTCTTGCACAGTTCCTTTCCTTGTGGCTGAGGAAGGCAGTGCTCATCCAGCACTGATCAGATAGATATGGAGGAAAGGCTCAGCCCTCCTGGATCCTGGGGCTGCTGCCTCCTCCCTATGAAGTGATGGATGGGCACCAGGCTGTGTTAGCCCAGGGGATCAGAGGAGGCTGTGGACAAAGGGCTGCTGATGAGACAAGGATGCCCCGTTGCAACAGCAGGTCACCAAAGCACAAGACCAAACCCTGATGCAAGTGGGTCACGTTGGTTCTTTTGGCCACTGCATGTCCCCAGCTGTGGCAGTGTGCCCAGAGCTGTGCTGGGGCAGCAGCACAATGGCCAGATGTGGCCAACCAGCAACGGGTGTAGATGGCTTGATGCAAACCCATCACTGCTGGGTAATGGGTCATGGGGACACCTGTATGTGGGGACAGCAAGACAGGTGATTGCTCTCACATCTTGCTCTCTAAACCCTTCATCACAAATATTGCCAATTTTTAGGTCATTTTCTAATAGTTATATAGACCTTAAGGTTGTGACTGAAGAATGGCTGAGGTGGGCCATAACTCAGGCTTGGCCTGGATGCGGTGGATGTGTGGCCAGCTCTATGAATGGGCTCTACAGCTCTAGTGAGAGCCTAACCAGTGAGAAGGGTCGTACCTGTGGTTCTCCCTGCCCAGTGTTTTGGGTCCATCAGCCCACCAGGACTTGATGTCCTGATAGGCACCGCTGGGAGAGAGAGACCCACACAGCCTCTGCTGAGAGCCCAGAGCAGGGAAGAACAGAAAGGAACTCAGCCAGCTCCTCGTGCCAGCTGAGAAAGCAAAGGCTGTCAGAAGATGAGCAGCCAAGGTCCAAAATGGGCCATGCAGGTGCTAAAGCTGTGTCCTGGTGTGAGAACCAGGCGGGCTGGGGGACCATGGTGTGTGTGTCCCCATCTCCCATAGCGTGCTGCAAGCCACTGCCTCGCACATCTTCAAGGCTGTGCCAGTTGGGCTGTCGCCCAGATCCTGCTGAGTTTCCACCAGATCACTAATTTGGGAAAGAAAGCTGCAGTCTGGCAGGCTGCTATTGAAAGAGGTTTCTGAAATAAAGGATATTAGGAAATATCATTATATATCTTGCGGCCATGTGCTAAGCAGGAATGGTTTTTCAAATAACTACCCGGACAACTCGAAAGACGTGATGAACTGCAAATGACCCACAGAGCCCATTGTTTGTACTAGCTGGTGAAAAAGCCACGCTGAATGAGGCAGGGCTGTCAGGCCATGTCTGAAAACAATGCTGCTTGAGGAGGTGGTGAGCAAAGGGGGGGAGGAGGCCCTTGCACTCTGTGACCTGGTGGGGTGTCTCAGGCAACAAGCTGCAAAGCAGAGCAAAGCCACAAAGTCCCCAGCCTCAAACTGCCTTCACGTGAGAGCAGATTTGCAACGGTGCACCAAGGCGAGCTCCGAGTGGGCATGCCAGCATCCCAGAGGCTCAACTGGGAGCACATGCTTCAGCCCCATTCATCATCCAGGCTGAAGTACGGGTGAGGGAGGCTAACCCTTCGGTAAGTGTCGGCCGTAGGAAATGTGACTTATCTTAAAGAAATGAATCATGTTTCAGCAAATGCTTCCTGCAGAAATATTTTTCTCACAAACTTTGTTTCGGGTTTTGGCAGATCTGGAGCTGCTGGCGTTAGCAAAAGCAGTCCCTCCCACCCACTGTTCTCTGGGCTTGAATAGGAATTAAGGAATAAAGGCAGAGGGTATGTGGAAGGCTAAATGCATCACCACTTTTTCTCTGTGCAGCAGCAGGATATGCAGCTTAAAGGCAAATATCAAAGATCCCCAGGTAAAGTCAAGGGGAGTTGTATGCTTGGCTGTGCTGGGCACTCAGCTTGCAAATCTGCCTTTATGGCCTTGTAAAAATTCCTGTCAGGTGCTGATGTTTGTAGGAAATCAATTTCCAGCTCCCCTACTGTCCTGAAAGCATTCTGGTGGGGGTGGCAAGGCAAATCTCCTGGTCTCATTTCATAAAAATGTGGTTTATTAGAAGAGAAGAGAAGAGAAGAGAAGAGAAGAGAAGAGAAGAGAAGAGAAGAGAAGAGAAGAGAAGAGAAGAGAAGAGAAGAGAAGAGAAGAGAAGAGAAGAGAAGAGAAGAGAAGAGAAGAGAAGAGAAGAGAAGAGAAGAGAAGAGGAAGCTATTAAAGCTCTATATTTACTTGCAAATAAATCGTTAGCGCTTCCTTTCCTTCTGCAAAAGCTTTGACAATGTTCTTGTCTGCCTGCAGGGAGAGAGCGCAGCTTACAAACGCCCTTTGGGACCACGGTTTAGGAGGGGAGGGAGGAAGAAGTCCATCTTGGTTCTGGAGAACCTCAGACATTTTCTTCCCAGTGTCAGAGAATTTTTCATGGGAAGGCAATTTCATTGCCTTGCCTGCTAGGCTAACTCCACTCACTTTAAAATAGACCCATAGACTCACAGGGGAATAAGGACTTTAAAAGATCCATTTGCTCCCAGTCATTTTACGCAACAACCCAAGCTGAAGTGAAAGATCTTTATTTAAATATGAATTAAGCTCCAACCTTACCCTTTAGTGCGTTATTTTCCTTTGAGGTTTACTTTGATACTGTTTCAAAGTCTTGAAGCTAACAAAATGCTGGCCAATATTTAAAGTGACAGGAGAGTTCTGGAAAAAGATTTAGGAGGCAACTAAAGTCTCTCAGCGCAAGACTCTGCAACAAGACAGGAAATCATAAAAGGGCTGAGTGCACTTCACCATGTTCAAAACAAATTTTGAGACTACACAGGCAAGTGGAGTGGCATCGAAACCACAAAAAAGCATCAAAACACAGCTGAAAACTCTACATCAGCTTGAATTATTGCATTAAAACATGGATGAAATGCTGGTAGCGGGTCCTGCTTGCTTCTTATTGGGGCTTAGGAGAGCAGCTATGGTTACTGATTCGGTGCTAGAGGTGGGAGGAAGTGTTAAAAGTCATCTCCAAAACCTCATGATATTTAAACACATTGTGAAGACAGCATGTGTAAGTGATGAAGGTGAAGAAATGGGCTGTATGAGAGGGTCCTCTTCTGTGCTTGACCTCTCCTTTTGCCTTCCGTGGTTTCTGGCAGTCCATCTGATGCAGAAGCAGCTTCTGGAAAGGGGTTTTTCTGCCTGAAGAAGATGAAGAAGTTCCCCAAGGGAGGGGCTTCCTCCTCCCAATCATGCCAGTACTGCAATATGAGTTATACTGAATAGGGATCATGGAATCATAGAATCATGGAACCAGAGAATGGCTTGGGTTGGAAGGGACCATAAAGACCACCCAGTTTCAACCCCTACTACAGGCTGGTTGCCTCCCACCAGATCAGCCTGCCCAGGGCCCCATGTAACCTGGCCTTGAAGATGGGATGACCAATTGTGATGCATTGCTCACCACACCCGGCTGGGCTACGTTAGTGATGATGCTCTCCCATGGGGACACACCAGCATCATGGTGGCCTTTGCATTCCCATGTGGTCGATGAACTGCCAAAGGGACAACAGCCTGCCTGTGCCACTTGGGGATTGATCTTCTGAAGGTCAGATGTTTGGATGATGGAGATGAGCTTGGCAGGTCTCACTGGGGTAAATATTTGATTGCAGTGCGTGCACACAGAGAGAGAATTGAAGGTCTTGAGGATGACTTCAGTTTTTCTCTTAATCAGGGATGCAGTGTGGCTTCTCAGAGGTTAGAAAGCGAGTTTCAGTGCCTGTAGAAGGCATTGCCAAGTCCCAGTGGGAAGATAGTGAGCTTCTCCTTGGTGACATGCAATATTAGTTCTGGCAAAGTTCTCAGGCACTTCACATTTCTTGTAATTTCTGCATCCAAGTTTTATCTTCGTTTAACCCCAAAAAAGGCCCTGTCGCTGTGCTTCAAAGCAGCCCTTCTTCTCTCTTGCAGAAGTGAATAGGAGCGTATTTTTATCCTGATCTTACAGCTGGCTTTGTATGGATGCCTCTGAAACCTCAAGGGCTCTCTCTTCTCCCAGTCATGTTGTGTGTTGCTCTAGCTGAAGTCTCTGCCAAGATGGTGCTAACCATCGCAGACCGACTACCTCTTGTAGCCATCATCTTTTAAGGGGAGTTGAATTCTCATCCCATAGATGGTGCCTGGGTGGTCCCAGCCAAGCGAGGACTCCCAAGTT
The DNA here is from genome assembly GCF_023343835.1 of Lagopus muta. Taxonomy (NCBI): domain Eukaryota; kingdom Metazoa; phylum Chordata; class Aves; order Galliformes; family Phasianidae; genus Lagopus; species Lagopus muta. The sequence goes on along the minus strand of NC_064440.1, from coordinate 35,473,516 downwards.
TGCAAACTATCCCTGGGAAGATTTGCCAGCACTTTTCCCTCCCTGGCTCCTCCTTGCTGTCAGCGGCTGCGTGAAAATGGGTGGCCTGGGGGGGAGGGCATAGAGAGGAGGGATCCCAAGGGGGAACACTGAGCTTGGATTTGTTTGGGGTTTTTGTTGTTATTGTTGCAGTTGTTCATTTGGCCTGGAGCTCTAGCTGTAAAGTGGCTGTGAATGGCAGATGAAAACTTTTTCCCTTTTGCAAATGGGAGCTTTGGCAACTCCTAGCTGATCTGGTACTGAGTTAAACACCCACACTCCTTGCATCAGGACCTCATGTGTGCCAAGATCAGCCAGGCCCTGTAGGTTTGGAGGAGTCCCTGTTTTGACTATCTGTGTTCTGTGTGGCTGAACCTGGTGCCTTAGGGGTTGTGGTTTCATTCCCTTTTGCATAGGAGAGCTTGTCCCTGCCCTCAGTCTCTCACAGAGCTGTGGGGTTTCATGGGCGGATGGGATTGTGAAGGACAAAGTCAGTCACAGTCTGACGAGCGGGGTGCCCTATTGAAAAAGCTGCTACATATTCAAAGGCAAAAAACAAACAAACAAAAAAACACAAAACAAAAACTAAATAAATCTTCATGTGCTGTACATGACAACACAGCTGCAGTTTTAGGATCTGGATTTTACCTTGTCTTTGGCTGCTTCCTATCAGCCCCATGGTGCTGATTATGGGCTGCAGCTTGTAAAAGAGAAACTCATCTTTTCAGCAGTTGATTGAAACATGTGTCTCTTTATCCATCAATTCAAACGTCTCCTGGTTGAAATGTGATATTCAGAGAGTTTGCAGCTCTCAAATTAGCTTGATATGTTGGTGCTGAAACCTCTCATCGGAGCCTCACAGCACTGTTGTTTTTTTGTCTGACAAGAATCATAGAATCATTTATGTTGGGAAAGACCAAGTTCATCTAGTCCCAGTCCCAGTTCATCTAGTTCAATTGTCCGTCACCACCGTGCCCACCAAACCATGTCCCTAAGTGCCACATCTCCAGGGGAGGTTGAGGTTGGATATTAGGAGAAATTGCTGAGAAGGAGTGGCAGTGCAGTGGGACAGGCTGCACAGGGACATGGTGGAGCCACCATCCCTGGAGGCTTTCAAGAAATGTGGAGATGTGGCACAGAGGGATGTGGTCAGTGGGCATGGTGGGATGGGTTGGTGGTTGAACTGGACGATCTTAGAGGTCTTTTCCAACCTTAACGATTCTGTGATTGTATGAGTCTATGATCTCCATGTTTCTTGAGCACCTCCAGATACACTGACTCCACCACTTCCCTAGGTACAGCATTCTAAAGCTTCACCCCTCATTTGGACTTGAAATTTTTCCTGATGTCCAATCTCAACCTCCCCTATTGCAAGTTAAGGCCATTACCTCTCATCCTACCACCAGTTACCTGGGAGAACAAGTTTACATAGCTACCTCTTTTTCTGCCTAAAAATAAAAATATTGTATCCTACTACTCTGAATTTATTTCGGGGCTGCATATTTACCTCCCCATGGTTGTTCAGCTGCAGAAACTTGGTTAACTCCAGAATTCACGGGAGCCAACGAGTGCTTGTGAGCATTTATTGTCACTATTCACCTAGCATTGTCTGCTAGTGCAGGGGTAAAGAGAGAGTGCAAATGCTTTGGTCTGCCATTACGTGTTTTTGCATGCATGATGTTGGAGGACAAAATTCAGCAGTTCTGATCCTTGGTAAGCATTAAGGAAGGCATATGGCAACCACAGTGGCACTGCTGTGGTTGCATACATCTCATCTGTGGCTTGGCAGTGTCTTAGGGACAGGGTTAGTGGGCATGGTGATGATGGGCTGACAGTTGGACCTGCAGATCATAGAGGTCTTTTCTAATCTTAATGATTCTATGGTTCTGTGATTAGCAGGTTTGACCCGCCAGCTGTCTCCTGGTTCTGGTCATGTCTTGGGAAAGCAAAGCAGCACAACAGACTCTTCTGGCAAACTGAATGGGGGTGAAGAGAGATTTAGGTGTCTGTACTTTGATGGTGCCTCACCCTGTGGTGAAATAAGTTTGGCACAATTTGCAGCATCATTAAAGATTCACAAAAATGCAAAAACTAACACATACCCACAGGAAAAAAATACTGCTTGCCATATGACATGCAGTGTCAGATGACATCTGTTAAATTCACCTTCTTACATGGCACTTTTGGCTCTGCTGGGACAAAATACTCAGACTGAGATGTCACTTCAGCATGTTGCATGCCCAAGAGTCTTACGGGGCTCTGGGAGACAGAAAAGGAAGGCTGATGAGCACCAGCAGAGCCCATTGGTGGTCCCAGGGTGGAAGGTGAGGGGGAAGGAGGAGCAGAGCAGCAATCCCAGGTGACCACTATTGTGGTCCAACTGTGATATTTTGCACTTTATGAATTGCTTCTGCATACAATATGCAGTCCATAAATGAATAGGAGTTCCAAGGCTGAGCAGCTGAACTTGCATCCCATCTACATAAAATTCAAAGAATCATGGAATAGCCTGGGTTGGAAAGGACCTCAGAGATCATCTAGTTCCAATCCCTGCCACAAGCAATGTTACCAACCAGCAGATCATGCACTACATCGGGTTGGCCAGGGCTCCATCCAGCTTGGCCTTGAACACCTCCAGGGATGGAGCATCCACAACTCCTCTATTGCCAAGAGTTCTGTGGAAAGGCTGAAGGTTTTATTTGAAAAGGTGCAGTTTGCAACAAGCAGTGTGTCCAGGCGTGAGCCCCTCCCACACTTCTTGCAGCTGCCTTGCTACAGGGCTTGCAGGATGCATGCTGTGCCCATTGCCTGCTAACCTGGGAAATGGACGTTAGCTGAACTGGTGAGTGCTGAAACATTGGTGGGGTGCAAGGAAGTGGCTCAGCTCCTCGGCTTCTGCTCGGAGCTGTGCAGTCAGAACATAAATCACATACCCTCAGTAGCTGCATGACATCTTTATTTTTACTGGCAAGAGAAGCAGTATACACAGCGACATTGCAGTCTCTTAGCTCGTTAAAAATATCTCAATAAATAAAACAAATAAGCAACATATACACTGGAACAGAAAAATGAAAAAAAAAAAAAAAAAAAGTGGGGGGGTCAGGAGTGGTAGCAAATCATGGAGCAACAAGGAAGAGGCAGTAGAGTGTGGAAGGCAGTCTGTAATCCAGGCTGTACTTGAAACAAATCATGCAGGGAGCTGGGGGACATTGTGGCCTTTTTAATTCCTTTTTTTTTTTTTTTTTTTCTGTTTTTTTTTTTTTTTTTTTTCTTTTTTCTGAGAGCCTTGGTCCAGTTTTGACATTACTGTACAAGAAATCAGGTTTTGAGCTTTAAAAAGTAGACACACACACAAAAGGAATACAGCTAAGGGGAAGTAAAATCCGAACCCAAAGGTTTCTCATAAATGTGTTCCTGAATTAAGATTTTTTTTTCAGCAAAGGAGAAAGAAAAAAAAAAAAAAAAAAAAGAACTAAAACCAAACACCCAGACGGACACACAGACAAAACCCAACAACGATGAACAGATGAACAGTCAGGAATGTTGCTTCTCGCTTCTCTGTGATCAGTCACTTGGAGAGATGGTGCGAAGGTTCAGACCCATAGCTTTGGTGCTGGCTCCTGCTCAGTCTAAGTGCTCTGCAAGAGTTCAGAGTGAGGGAGGTCAAGAAGGGTCTTTTGGACCAGTTTACTTGAGGTTGTTAAGGTTTCAGAAGCTACAAACTTGGATACATCCCAATTCCACTTCAGTCTCAGACACCGGACAGTCTGGAGAGAGAGGGGGGAGAAGAAGGGAAAATAAATACACTGAATACAGGATGTGAGATGCACAGTGCTGTGTAAGTTCTTTTCCTTTGCAAATCAAAGAAGTGCTTCTGAAGAGCCCTAACCCAGGCCTGGTGCAGGCGGTGTAGGGCACACGGTTAATCCGGCAGCAGATCCAATGCACCAGAAAAGCTCTCGTGGCCTCTCAGACAAGCAAAACAGAGAGACTGAATGCTCAGCACGAGTGCTGCTTCCAATTGTTGCTGCGTTTAGCACTGTGCTCTCACCTGAGGCGTGCTTCAGCAATCCCACCCATGGTGCCTCTCAGCTCCTCCTGCAAAACCAGGCAGGCCGTGCTGGAAGCAAATGCATTTTCTTTCCATCCTGGGGTAACACACTTATGTAAGAGCCAGGAACATCCACGGAAAGAAAGAAGTCAACATAAACCTAACAATTCCTTCGGCTTATGGTTATAATGCACGAGTATGCAGTCTGCTAAACCCATAGGCAGGAGTAATGCTTCTATGGAAAACCCCCTATGCTTACAGCAGCTCTTCCAGACCCAAGGGCTGTGAAGCTCAGCCGTGTGATCCTCATTGTCACTTACTCATTGTCACTGCTCTGCTCTGCTCTCAGACATGTGGCAAGGTGCAGCTGCGTGTCACAGAGCCACATTGCCTTCAGGGCTGGCTGTGGTCTGCAGCAACCTGCTGCTGCTAGCCTGTGCCCATGGGATGTCCCATCTAACCTGGGGGAGGGATGGCTTTCCATGCAAGCTGCCGGCGCTGCCTCCAGAAAGCTGCCTCAGCTCATATATCAAAAAGCAGATATAATTATTTCCTCACTGAGGAAAGCTTCCATTTAGCTTATTTCCTCTCCTTTCCTTCTCAAAATTATTAATTATCTAATTACAACCACATTCCGCAGCCAAGCTCAGGATTTGACAGGCTTCCCAGGACCACTTAGGAAAGCTGAACTGCTCGGGGTGTGTGAGCAGCAGTGGTTTGCATGCGTGCATGTCCTGTGGATGGCAGACCAGCCCCTTCCTAATGCTCACACTGCTGCAGCTCCAGAGAGAGGGCATGTAGGGGCTCAGAAAGAGATAAAAAATAAAGGGAGGGGGAGGACACCTTGTCTCCTTTGGCTCTGATTCACAGAATGGACACGGTCACATATTCCTGGACAACCGATGCCAAAAGAACTCGCAGCCCACATATCTCTTGGGAGCGACCCTCCCATGCTCTTGTTTTGGGTTATTTTTTCTACAATGTAAAGTTAGCAGATCAGACCAAGCAGCAGGCAATCTCTTATCTTCTGTACAGCATGACCTCCAACACTTGAGGTTTGTAGGAATGGGTCAAACAAGCTGTAGTGGCAATGCTACGCGGCCTGAAGCAGTAATTGAGCACCTGGGAAGGCAGAGCCAACCCAGGGGAGCTCAGCTGCATGCAGTGCACTTGAGTGACCAGAAGGCATGGAGCCAGGATCCAGCCCTTCCCAGCCCTCATTTAAGGTTTGGCAGTAGAGGTGAAGGTATCTGTTGTTGGACATCCCTGTGTACCTGAGGCCTTCTAAAGGTAAGCAGTTCTTTTCCTTCATTTCTGTATCTATGGCTGCTGTATTTGGGCTCATTCTCATTTGCTGTAGCCAACGACTTTGCCATGCTGCTATTATCACCCCATTATAGCATTACACAAGCTGAGTGTTGTATGATGCTGCAGTGGATCCAGCTGAAGGACAGGAGCACAGGCCATATTGTTTTCTTTTTAATCCCAAGACTAGTCCTAGATAAAAAAGTAGCATGCCATCTCGTGTGGCAGTGCTACCATGGAACACTTTCACAAGCAACAAGTCAAATGCATCCTGTTCCTTTGTTCATTTTGCTGTCCCCCCCATCTTGTGTGCGAGTCTGTGATTTGGGTTTGTATGCGTGAGTCCCTTTCTGAAGTCATACATCTCACTAATGCTTCGTAGACCCCATGATGGGAAACACAAGATCAGGTGATCAAGCAAGACTGAAAGCATAGGAATGGTAACAGGAGGGGGTGGTCATCCAACTTGCAGAGTGACTTGCTTTGGTGGTGGGGTGTGTGGAAGCATTCATGGTAGGCAGAGAAGCAGTGAGATGAGTCGTGTCTCCTCCCAGGTGGTGCCTTATGCCTCTGTACCCATCAACTGGCTCTGGCCTCCCATAGCAGATTTCATGGTGATCGGGCAGATTTTCTTCCTGGCATGGCACTAAAATGGTGGGGCAGGGGAGCTGGACCTTGCAGAGCTCGGTTTTAATCCCAGCTCACTCAGTTTGCCTATGTAATTGCTTTTTCTTGTGCCTTGGTTTCCTTGAATGGGAAATCACTGTACATCCCCACTTCTCTTACACGTAGTCATGTGGGTTAGAACTAACTAGTGCCTATAAAGCAGCTTGTGATCCTTCAGCTGAAGGGCATAACATTACACAACAGATATGCGTGGTTATAGTGTCTGGACTGAGATGGTACAAAATGAAGCCCTCTGCTGAACATAATTTCCAAGAATTCTGTTATCCCACAGCATAGAACACAAAATACAGCTGTTGTGCACTGCAGAGCAGTGCAGTATTTGTTATGACACAGGCTGCCATTCAGTCAACTGAGGACTTGCTGCTCCTCTTTTTTTTTAATTTCCTTTAAACCATTCCCCAGCTCAGGAATCCAGGATGGAAACCACAGCAGCTGAGAGCTGCAGGCTTGATGTAAGGTAGTATGAACAGGGCCTTGACTGGAGGAAATTTTTGCTACAGGTCCCCGAGGTCTTCAATTATAGAGCATTAGGGTTGGGTTTGATTACAAGGGATTGAAATCATTTCCATAACCCAGCCAAGAATGCAAAAGCAACAGGAAATCACTGGAAAAACTTTTAAGTATTTGTGTAAGTATTTGTGTGTGTGTGTGTGTATACATATACACACACACATAAGGATGATTTTTGAGCTGGTTTTAAAGTTGGAAATGTCAAAAATGGCTCTGCACACAGGACCTGCCTTCTCTCTTTCCATGTGACTTTCAGCCAGACAAAACTCCACCAGGAAGGTCCCAGCCCAGCCTGGGACCATGTATGCCCTATCCCTTCCTTTGTGCTTCTAGCCATGCTGGGAGTGGGCAGTGAGAAGGCAGATGAGAGGCACAAATAGTGGCAAGGTACAGGAAATGCCAGCTGCTTGTCCTGCACCACCTGGTACTGGTTTTGGCAGTCACTGAGAAGTTCATAGACTATTTTATTCCCTGTTCTTCTTCATCCCAGGAAAGTGAAAAGCAGCATGGGTCAAAGCTGAGACCTCAGCACTGTTTAGTGTGCTGGTGCAAGGCATAATGCCTGTGCTCCCGGGTTGGTGATGCTGCCTCTGAAGGGGATGCAGCTCCTGACTGAGCATCCTTTGCTGCTGAATGGGGCTTGAATTGCAATTGTGGGTTTCTTACAAGTTATATCAGCAGGCACACATCTAACTGGCCCTGCATGTAGCTGCACAAGTCTTGACTAACCAGGTTACATGGTATCCTAGCTGCGATGCCTATTCAGCACAGCCTCCACTGCTGTGTTTTTGCCTCCTTTGAAGTCTCCCTGCCCAGAGCGTGCCTGCACTTCAAGCATCCTCAGAACATTCATTTTTAATGGGATGTTAACTTGAAAGTTTGTTTTCTGACAGACTCTGGTGGCTTAGAGCAGGAAGTGATTTTTCTGCTAGGTGACTGATGAGCAAGAGGGCTGCCTGCAGTCATGAGGTAGGGCATGAGGAAAGCATGCAGTGATGCTGGACACAAGTGACAAAAGAAATCTGCAGTCTTCCTCCATAGAACACGTGCCAAGGAAGCAAATGTTGAACAAGCCCAAACAAACCCTGACGGAGTCCCCCATAATCTCAAAACTCATCCTCCCAACATGAAAGTTAATGGAAGAGATAAATATAGGGAAACCCACAACAAAAGCCTGTTCACCTGCCCAAGGAAAGGCTGCAGGGCTCCCTTCCCCATGGGTGATGCGTTCCTTCCTTTCTCCACCTTCTCTTGGCAGTAAGATGTCATGGGGTGAATGGGGAAGAAGAAATCCCCTCCTGGATTGCCTGGAGATAACACCTGAGCAAGACTGGGCAAGCATTTTAGACAGTGACCTCTCCAGTCATTGTTACCCAGGTGTGCATTTTCAGGGTTGGAGACTCTCTATATTCATAAAGAGAAGGGAAAATATGATGTAGCCAAATTATTCTGGAGAAGTTCTACCACTGAGCTCAAACGCTGCTTGGTTACAGCACAAAAGGAGATGCACTTGCTCTAGAAGACCAGCAAAATGTTTCCATCAGCACAAAGTAGTAGCTGCCCTTAATAATTTTTCAAAACAAATAGATGTGGCTGGATGGGTTATTGCATTATTTCATAGCCCCAGTTTGCCCACCTGCTACAGAAACACTGCGTGTGCATTGCCCCGTAGGCACATTCGGGATGAGGAGAACAACAGCAAACAGTGCAAATTGTGACATGGGATGCATGTGTCCATCCCCATGCCTTTGGAGAGAAAAGGTCAGCATGAACTGATTTGAATTTTTGAAATGCCAAAGCAAGCTGCTTCAGAAATCGGATTGGAGGGGTAAACAGATCTCAATGCCATGACTTTCAGGCTGGAAAACCTAAATTTTTACTGCTTTTAGCCATAAAAACAGCCATTAAAGCCTACATGGCAGCTTGAAATGCAGAGGTCTGAGATACCCAGGAGGGTCCTGCTGGGGACACAGCAATCACCTAACCTAGCAGGGATTGCCATCACCAAGTGCAGTGAGTAAGGCTGATCCTTACACCCATCCTAACCCTTATCCTTGCTCATCCCTGGGCTTTGTGAACTATGGGCCACCACTTCTAGCTGTCTTGGGAATAATAGCTTCAAAAAAGCATACTGCAAACATCAGTGACATGTGCATGGTCATGTCTGTAAGCTTTGCCTTCCAGCTTCCTGTTTTTTATCTGTTCATATCTTTCTGAAGCTTGTGCTGCTTGAACTAAAACTTTTCCTTGCCTGAAGGTGATTCTTCTTGTTGTTTTTGTTGTCTGGAGGCTAGGCAAAAAATAGTCCAGCTGTTTCACAGCAAAGGGAAAGTGGAAAATAGCCGTGCTCCAAAATGCTAAGAGCTTCCTCATGAGTGCTGTGCTGGTGATGGGTGGGAGGCTGGAGGCAGCATGCCAATTGCCCAGAGTTTGGGAACTGCTGAATCCTGAACCTCTGATTGACCACCTGAGGCAAGCAATGAGTCAGCCTTGGGAACACAGGTGAAGGCAATGGAGTGGAGCCTTGCTCCACCTCTCCTAGGCCCCATTTAAGAGCTGACTACCACTGGGGAAGGTTCTTTTTTGGAGACCGCTCCTCTTGGAGTCTTCTCAGTGAGCCCAGGACAGGGATAAGCTTTCCATCTATTCTTCCTTAGTGTGATAACCTGTTTAGCCTAACTTTCTTGTATATTTCTTAATTATAACATCCATATATTATTTGATTTTACACCCAATTTGCAAAGCAGTGTCCCACCTGGAGGAAAAACACAGTGTGACTGTCTTTATGTGCCATATGAAGCAGACCTGAGGCAGAAGGAATGGGGATTTTTTTGGCTTAGATTTTATTGTGTATTTGTTAAACTTGCAGGAGCGAGGTGTTAGGGTGGAGGCAAGGTGCTACCTGCCAGGAGCCTTATGGCCAGCACACTGGGACATACAAAGGCAAACCAGGTTATCTGATGCTCTTAGGATGAGGCAAAACACATAGCTGTCTCCTTGTTGCTTTTGCTCCTGCAGATTAGGAAAGCTGGAAAGGAGCAAAGGTGGACTGCAAGCAGTGGTTTGCAGATGAAAACTGCTCTGATTTCCTGTTGTGTAGGGTGAAAGTAGGGGAGAAAAGCCTGTAACCAGCTCAAACTCAACGCAGTACTCATTTTCTAAGCAGGGGCTCTCTTCTGGTTTCCCTGATGCCAGCTCTGCAGCCTGCAGATGGTACCAGGCCTGAGTGTCCATTGCTGCCCACCGCAGGCTGAACCTGCCCCTGGGGTGTGAGTGGGCTGCATAAGTGCTCATGGTGGAACCTGCTAACCTGATGCTGTCCTCCTTTATTCCAGGCAATTACTCCATAGCTGGTAGCCTATGGCCAGTGTTCAGAGCAGTCTAACCCCTGTTATTCAGGGCCCATGCACCACTGAAGCGAGCCCTTCCCCTGTGCACCTTGTCCATCACGGTCACTTCTAGGTGAAACAGAGGATTCCTAAGAGCAGTTTTAACCACTGTTGATGACCATGTGCAACAGACCTATGTCCTTTGGATTGGAAAGAGAGTGCTGGGGTTTTTGGTTTGTTCCCTACCTGGGTAAAGGGCAACCCCATGCAATGAGATGCTGTTCTGATGGTGCTGACTTGAGGGACATCAGAAGAGTTTTCAAAGGCAATTATGAAAAGAATTTTCTTCTGTGAAATTTCCGTGCTGACATTTCTATGTGTAACTTGGATGAAATAGGCTAAAACCAAAATCAAAACACACTGGATTTTTAAACTGAATTCTTCAGTTCTTGAGGTGTGTTCATGAGTCTGTGTAGAGATTGGAAACCTGTATCCGTACATACAGTGTCCATATTTATGCACAGTTTATATGCAAACTGGTATTGTATTAAAGTCTAAGGAAGAAAGGATCTACACAAACCTACGCCTCACATCATTAGATGCATCTGTACCAAAGAGATATTCTCAAATCATCTTACGGAGCTGTCAGCAGCCCCAGGAGACAAAGTGGACAGTAGTTTATATTTAAAACATTTTTTTGTCATTTAGATGCAACCTCTTTTGTCATTTTTGTCATTTAGATAAAGAATGCAACCTTCCAGGAAAAAATATCTCAGCAGCATCAAGGCTTTTGTGAGCAGGCAATTGTGTGCTGTCCTTTGTGGGGGAAAACCAGCATGTGGCAATCCCAGAGAAGGATCAAGAATCTTATTTTGGGACGCCAATTTGCCCATAGAATAATGTCAGGAAAGGTCCCTCTTCTGCTCAACCACAGGGCTGCTGGGTGTGGAGAATGGGGCAATTGTTTGAGATGGAAAAGCAATGTTTAGGCCATGTCCTCAAGCATATCTACTTTACTGCCCACGGAGTTGTCCTGGAAACCATCCCAAAATGGTGGAATAGTCCTTGAGATGCCCCATTTGCAGTACAAGGCTTTGTGGCCTTCTTTCTGAGCACAGCTGGAGGTAAATAGCAGAATACAGGAACAAAGGGTAAACTAAGGCACAAAGGAGTGGCACTTTTGAGCAGTTAGGTCATTAGACAGGCTATTTCCCATCAGAAAAAGACTAAAAGACGGGGATGGAGTGTGAATTCCCATCGCCCTGGTGGCTCGCTGCCTTCCAGGGAGCATGGGTCCTTGTAGGTGCAGCACTATGGTGGCAAAAATTGACCCTGAATGGAGAGAGACCAATTGCACGGCCGTCTCTAATGCAGTGAGCAAGTACAGCCCTCAGAGAAAAGGCACAAAGGCCGGCCTGCAAGACTTCAGAGGAGAGGAAGCAGTGGAGAAAGGAATTCGGATAATTGTGTACATGCAGTGAGGGGAGAAGGACAAAATCAGATCTAATGCTGCGGGTACGGACAGACTGAAACCAGATACCTTGGCTTGTGTTTTTCTGCCTTTGCTGGTATGAATTCTTATCAACCATCCGCTCTTGAAGTCTCCCAGATGAAGGAAAGCCACAATTATGTGCATCTTACAGCTGGGAAACCATTTAAAAACATATCCTTCGCAGTTGTTCATTCCCAAGCTGCAGGGCCCCCCTTGCTCTCTCCAAACGTACCCCCACCTCAAGAGCCTATCAATGTCTAGAGGAAAGCCTCTAATCTAATTTACCCCAGACTTTCCAGACCTTGCAGGATTTGTCTGCCCATGGCTTGTCCAAGAGAAAATATCCTCCCTGTGTCCCGCAGCTCCCCGGTTTGGTATCAGGGGTGTGACTAACTGTTTGACAGGGAGGTGGAAAAAGCAAACGTACGGCCTGTCTGGAAGGAGATTTAATCCTTTCCATCCTCCTCTCCCCAAGCCTGCTTCTGTCTCACCAGCCCAGCTTGTCCACTGCTAAGAAAAGCTGAAGGCTTGCTCGCACCTCACTGTTTGTGGTGAAAGATCCTAAAGATGCAACACCAAAAAGCAAGCCCACAACCCTGGGCCCTCCAGCCCCCATAAATAACCTTCATTAATTCTTTTCTTTTTTTCTTACTCTCCTGCAGGATGGCTCTTTTGTACCTGTGGTTACCTACCTCAATAGGCATTATCTACACCTGGGTTTGTGGTCCCTGTAGAGCTGCCAACACCGTAAGTCCAGTTTTACAGTCCTGCAAAGTATTTGTCTCTGTTTGTCTTTCTAGTTTGAGGAATAATTTCAATTAAATGAAGAGGAAAAAAAGAGTTGAACAAAATACAGAAAATACTTCAATAGCTAACAAGATACCATTGGTTTGCATGGATCTAGTGAAGTTCCTGCTGTAGTTTTACTAGAACAAGCTGCATTTAATACTTGTATATGAATGTATAAGCTAAAGGTTTATCTATTAATGTGTTACATCAGCAGTCATTTGGCTGTCTTTTGAATGCCCCATAATTTACAGTTTTGGCGTCCATCGTGCAGCTGTCCTTCTTGCACCCAGTTCTTACTTAAAGGCAGAAAGTGAGATTTCCTGTTCTTCTGTCAGGTGCACTGCTGCTAGGCTGAGCTCTCTGGGGTAAAAGAAACATCTCCATCTCTCACAAACAAGCATAACACCTCTGCATACTCTGATCTCAAAGTTCCCTTAGCTCCTGTTCAACTTCCATTTATCACTTAAGTACACTCTACCTTTACCACTTAAAATCACACAAACTCATGCATTCAACCACTTCCAGCAGAAAAATCTTTCCCTTTGGGGTCTCAGAGCACTTAGAGAAAGGCACATCTTCAGCATTTTGGCCAGTGGCTGATTTTTTTTATTTTTTTTTTTAAGCCTGGATAAAACCCATTGCCTGGGGCTGGCCTTCAACAGGGAGGACAAGTGAGGGCTCTGCAATGAAGTGTTTTGCTGCTGGGACTCTCAGGGTTTCTGCGTTATGTCCTGCCTCTCTGCAGCAACCTCCTGGCAGTCAGTGTGTTTGCTCCAAGGTGCTGCATCCCTCCCTTGCCAGAAAAAAAACAGAAGGAAAAATAAAAGCTTTAAACAGGAAAGAGTCCCCCAGAGGAACAGTTCCCCCAGCCCTGCACTCCTCCACAGTCCAAGCCTTGGCCTCTCCGGGGCAGTGGGGTTCGTCGCAGCTGGAGGAGGAGGTAGGTTTGTGGGAGCCCCTTGTTAAAATCTTGGCAGTACATCACTGAAAGCGCTGCTAGAAATTGCCAAAAGCCGGAAGCTGTTAATGAGCAGTTGGAGCAGGAAAAAGCAGAGCTGTTTCGAAATTTGAAAGGACCGTGTAAGCTCTGTCCTCAGCTCTGCCCAGCTGCCTCGTGGGTGGCTCTGAAGAGCGAGCGCCTGGGGACACCAGCAGCATCTCCTGACTCGCACAAGGACCCACGGTGCAAGGAGCAAGGGATAGCCAGGGGCCACCTCCAGCTCTCCTGAATGATGCTGCAGCAAAGCCTGTGTCCACGCCGCTTCCCTGGCTCCTCTCTTCCCCTCCCTGTGGGCACTTGGAGACAAGCCTGGCTTTGCATCAGAAAGGTGTGGAATAGAGGGAAGAACAGGGAGAGGGAGAAGGCAGGAAATGAGATTTTCTTCTTGGGCAGCTCCACTAAAACAAGTAGGGATGGGGAGGGAGGTAGCGTAGATGCACACATCCTTAAACAATGGCTTTGAAGCTGATGAAGCTTGTGCAGATGAGTGCAGTTTTTTATTTTTTTTTTTATTTTTTTTTTGCTCCCTCTGCCTTTTGAGCCTCTCTGACTCTCCAGCCTTGAGGCATCCCATATCAATATGGGTTTCAACTGCTGGTCCATAAGTAATTCCAGGCAGGCGTTTGGTTCTCCCTGCCTGAAACACACACCGACTGCATGCTTGGGCCAGCCAGATTAGTGCTGAAGTGATGGAAATACACTGCACAGATATTGGATAAGGAAGGTGAAGTGGTCAGGCATGAGCCATACGTTTCTGTTGAGATACAGACTCGTGCAATGCCTATCCTATCCAGCTTGCAAGCTAGGGCTTGGTGTGCTTTAGGACACAGCTGCATGACCTGTTGTTACAGTTTATTGACTCAGCTATGATGACTGACCATATATATGTGCTAAGCTGTACGCAATGTAAAATATATCGTGTTCTGGTAGGCTGGTTGAGAATATCCAGGTGGAAAATATCAGTAGTGGCAAGGTCCTCCTTGCTTTTGGAAATATGTGGAACTGTGGCTATGGGCGGCATGGGCTTCATGCAGCATGATATGCAATATGCTCTGACAGTGCTGGTGGTCAGAGTGAATGTCTCTGGTCCCTCTCTGCACAACATGGGCTGTAAAAACACCTCCTGCCTCCATCCCGTTTTGGAAAAGCAATGAATATTGGACAAAGGGAAGCATTTTCTCCCCTCCCCCTCTCCCCTCCTGCCAAAATAACAGAAATTCTAAGAAAAGCACCTACTCCAAGAATAAATATATACATCTGCAGCTTTATTCTTCTTCCAAGGGAGCTCTTTCGGGGCTCAGCCAGCACCTTCCCTGCTCTCCTCCTATTTCCTGGTTGCAGCATATACTCCACTGCAGTCTGCAAACTTCCTCAGTGGCAGCATCTCCATGGGGAGGAGGAAATGTCATTTTGTGGCTCAGGGACACTGGAGCAAGCCTTGCAGTGTCTGTAGGTAGGCAAGCACAAAGGGTACTGCTGGGTGCTTTAAATTCATCAGTGCAGCACAAAGGCCATATACGAGTACTTAACAGTGCTGCCTCCTAAGAGTAAATCAGCAAATGGATGACAGCAGCTATCCATTACAACTAACTCAACTAATTCCACTGGTGGCTTAATGCCAGTGGTATTAACAGTGAAAACCCCACTTCACAGGAATCTCTCTGGTTCAAACTCCTTATTAAATATAAAAAAATAAAAACTTGGGCCACCCACTAAAATGCAGAAAGAGTTTGCATAGAATCAATGGCATTTTGCGTGCTCCTGTGAACAATCTGCAGGACAGGTAAGATTTCCTTATGAACTCGAGATGCTTTTTAATATTTGATACAGTTCCTGACAAATAGCAGCCGAAACACCTGTATGCCAGATGTGCACAGCTGTTCGTGTGCTGTTGCTGATCAATCTTCAGATTACATCATGTTCCAGATGCCTGACTTCAGAAAAGCTTGTAAGGCAGAGCTGGAGCAAGCAAACTGCAAGCTTAGGCATTTCTTTTTCCTGACTGTGGTGCCGTGGCTTCTCTGCACGCGATGCTGAGCCCTTTTTTATCACCTTGACCTATGTGACATTGTCTCAGAGTGAATGAGGGGCACCTCCAGCCCGCCAGCTGGGAAGGGGTATTGTCATCCTTTAGCCATGGGTAACATCTGTGCATAAGTAATGTGCTGGGAAGGTGTGCTACGTATTGCTCATCCTGTGTTTCTACCACTTGAGACCAAAAAAGACATCAATATCAGTCTCTGAAGAGGTTTATTTTGGTGTTTCTCCACAGTGTAACACGAGGCACAGCTTCAGTGTCTCCCTACACGTGTCTGTATGGGGATGTATGCATGTTGCTATGAAAGTAAAGTCCTTTTGGTTTTCAGTGGATTTATTCCTCATTAAGACAGCACTTGTTCCTGGAATGCCAGGAAGCAAAACTGTGCCTGCCCTGAGGGGAACATGGGGATGACTGCTGCAAAAAGATGTGCTTTCTTGAGTGTTTCTATTTCTGTATTTGAAGTGGGGACTTGGAGTGCAGCAAAATTTCCCCTTTGCTGCTTGGAGCTGCATTCACAACTGGCGCTTCAATCTGATGCCAGGACAGATTCCCTGAAGCTGAGGGGATTTCATTCTCAGTTTTTATACTGAGGATCTTTACAGAGCATCACAGAAAACACCCAGTGAGAAGGAGCAGGATCTCCCCATCTCCTTGCCCAGCAAGATCCCAGCCACCATACCTGGGTTTTATCAGAGCCAGGACTTACATCCCAGACCACGTTCCCAAATATTTGCAGAGGAAAGCGTGCTGCTTTGGCATCTCCTCCCTTGCATGAGGCAGTGTTTGAAGAATGTGCCCTCGCTCACCACACCCTGGTCCCTGAAGTCAGCAGTCACAGTTGCAGTGTTTCCCACTGCAGCAGGTGCAGGTTTTTGATAACCACCCAGACTCTGAGTAACGGTGGTGATTCAGTGTGTGTGTTACTAATCTGCCAGGATTTTTGGACGGGATTGTACCAGGCCAGGTCTCCATCTGGGATTAATCAGCGCAGCTTCATTGAAGTCAAGGGGCCAAATTCTCACTTGGAATAAACCAGTTTAACTCCACTGCAGTCAATAAAGCCACTCTGATCTTTTTTTATGGCAAGAATAGTCCAACTCTTTAAAATATGTGGGGTTACTGGGTGTTGCCCTCATGCAGAGGGAGTTGCACTTTATATACCAAACAATCCTGCCGTGGTAAAAAGTTCTTGACATTGAATGAGGCACTCCAGCAGTGATGCTAACCATGACGTGCCTCAGGCAGCCAATGGGTCACGTGCAGGGTGTGAGCAGAGCTCACTGAATGCCACCATCAGCCTCAGGGCAGGAGCCCCACTGCAGAACAGGTCAGCTGCACTCTCTTACGGACACCCCATAAAGGGCTGTCCCCATGCTCAGGGAGTGACTGTCATGACTTTGAATTCATATCCTGGTAGAGTACATGGTTTGCTAGTGCCAGAGGCTATTTCTTGCTGCCTTCAAGGATCCAACAGCTACATTAACACGCTTGTAAGCCTGGCAAGAGCCCTCATCTGTTGTGCATCACTACTACATCAGTTCTTACAGCATTTGCTGCATGTAGAACCCTTTCCATCCCCTCTACAGTCACTGTCAAAGCTTAAAACCAGCCCTCTAGAGCTCATTCTTCAACCTTGCCCCAGGTGCCACTCTTCTTTCTCCCCGGTGTTTATAAGCAAGCCTGATGTCTCCTTTCTTCTACCTTTCCTCCTTGCCAGCCTCTTCTCAAGGCTCACATATCAGTGAGCTGCGAGTGAACAGCAAAGGTGGTATATTCTGATTGCCATCTACCAGCTTTCTATGTTTCAAGTTTTCATAGAAAAGCTATCCTGCAGACACTTTAAAGCTCTTTTTAGAATTTTCCACCACACATCTAAACTTTCTCGCTTGGAGAGGAGAAATAAGAAGCCAATCGTTCACTCACTGCTTTTTAAGAAGGCAATCAAACATTCTCACTCCAACAAGTTCAAACTTCTGGAGGAAGAAACATGCAGAGAGGAAACTTCTCTGCTTAAGAAGCAATTTGACTGTTAAAAAAAAAGAAAAAAGAAAAAAAAAAAAGGCAGCTTGTCCTTAGCTTGCCTTCATTTAGAAAAGCATTCAATCACATGCCTGATTTCTAACCGAGTGCCTCTAGCCCCCATGACTTCAGCAGGATTTAGCACATGCACTGAGGATGTGTCATGTGCTTTGCTGAATCAGAGCAGCCTAACAAATGACTACCAAGAATTTGAATTGTACGTAACACGAACACAAAAGTCTATAAAAAGCCCTGGAAAATTGGTTTACACGATCTTTTCCAGTCTGTCATTGTGCAGAAGGCAGATGTACATTTCCTTGACTCTACTTGCCAGGGTTTTTGGATTTGGGTAATTATATGAATGGGTTAAGTCAACATTTTCTACCAAATTGCTGTGTGGATGACTCAGCTCAACGCCAGCTGGCTGGTCTTGTTTAGGTTTGCCAGCTGCAAGCTGGACTTGTCTGAGCCTTTGAATCTGAACCCTGCTAGTTTCCTACTGAGCTAATAACCCATATTACAGTGGTACTGATGCAGTCTCCTTTCTGGAGGAGGGAGAGGAGCTTTCTGCATCTGTTCAAAACAAAGGCTTTGTGCTTTGATTTTGGCAATGTTGATCCTCTCTGTATTTCACAAGCTGCCCTAGGATACGCAGACTGTGAGTCCTAGGGCATGCAGACCTGAGCTAAGCCTATTCTCCCTTAAATCAGGGACTTTCCCTGTAAATGCTGCTCACATGTTTCTCATCTGACTTGCCTGTGTTTGCAACTGGTGCTGAACAGCTTTTCCACTCTATACAATCAAGTTTTACACGCAGCTTGTGCTTTCAGTGCAGGAAAATGTTTCCTTCAGTTTCTTATGTGCAGATTGGTTTGTGAAGGGTGGGGGAGGCTGCACATTCAGTCCAGCAGCAGAAGTGAGAAATCAGATTCTATGCAGGGATGGTATGAGGAAATAATGGTCAATCTGTATGTAGAGAAATGTTTAGGCATGCTCCTACACATCTGTGATACTGTAGATGTGGAGGAGCACAAGGTGTTTGTAGTAACTTCACTCCTCTGCACTTCTCATGTGTTAAAGATGCTTTTTGCAGCTATGGTGGAGTGCAGCCATAGGGATAGCACAGAGGTCTGTGTGTTCAGCAGGACCCTTGGTATAACCATAAATAGAATGGGAAGGAGTTCAAAAGTTTCCCCTACCCATAATGAATGCTTCAGCCTGGAGGGATAAAGACGTTTACCCAGAGAAGCGTGCCTGTCTGAGAGCTAGCATCTGAAGCCATAGACAGCTTGAGCTGCAGCTGGAAATCTTGCAGCAATGTGATGTGCTCCATTTCCTGCAGGACTGGCAAGACGTATTTGGAAACCAGCACTTCAGAAATGAAAATGGTAACTCATTACTTGTGCCATATCAACTGACTGGGGACATGTCCTCAGATTAGGGGAGCTGTCGGGCCACACTCATGTCCAGGAAGCACATGCATGCACCCTACAGGAAGCTTAACCTGACATCCCACACAAATTGGCTGAGCAAAGTGATCTCTGCCCTCTCTTTACTTATTTATATTTTTAGTTGACTGCATAATCTGGCCCTCTAGAAAGTCCCTTCAGGAGGTCACACAGCTGAAATAATAGCTAATGATTTTTTAAAAATGATTTGGGAGTTATTAAATACCTTCTTCTTCCTTTCCTTCCCCTCCCCCCGCCCCCCCAGTCCCTCCTTAGCAAACACTCCTGAGTCATTCCATTGGAGTGCTGGAAAAGCATCCTGATGGATGTAAAGGAAGATACTCCTCTTCACATGTTTGCATGTTGCCCCCAGAATGGTTACTGCTGAGACAAGAAAACTAGCTGAAATGAGCACTATCACAGCAACCCCAGGCACTATACAGAATTGCTGCCTTTACTTTTCTTTCCAACAGTGTATCTCCCTGCTCCAATCACTTCGCTTGTCTTCTTTGTTTCTGGCCATGGGATATGCTTACGTCCAGGAGATGGGGCTGTCAGGTTTCTCCAGTGCAAACCATTTCCATTTATTAACCAAAGGAGGAGTTGGCTTTATTGCTTTTACTGGAGCTGTGCCTGGTTACACCAGCTAGACTGTGACTGTAGCAACTGGTGGTCTGTATCTGTCTGGGGAGAATACATGCATGCACTCAGCTTTGGGGACTCCCAAAGGTGACCAGGGGATCACCTCTGATGTAATCAGCACAGTTGCACTTCTAGGAGACCTGAGTGGGGTTGAGGCCCAGGTAAGCTGTCTTATTGGCTGAGGATTGCTTCTAGGCACGAGAAGCCAAGGGGGATTCTTGTGGGCTGCCTTTCTAGGAAAGGGAGCTATGATCTGGCCTAGACACCGGAGGATTGCTTGCTCACTGCAGTAAAGGTGAAGCAGCTTTGCTCTCAGATGAGCTGGGTAAAAGCTGGAAGTACTTGGGTGCTGCTTCTGGTCTATAGCATCTCCATGTACTAAGTTCCTCTCTCTAGGGCAGGAGTAATAATGCTGCCCTGCCCATGTGGAGCAAAGGTTTGTGTTCAGGCAACTAAGCGTTCCAGTGTTCATAGAATCATAGAATGGCCTGAGTTGAAGAGGACCACAATGCTCATGTAGTTCCAACCCCCTGCTGTGTGCAGGGTCACCAACCAGCAGCCCAGGCTGCCCAGAGCCACATCCAGCCTGGCCTTGAATGCCTGCAGGGATGGGGCATCCACAGCCTCCTTGGGCAAGGAGCCTCCTACTACAGGGAGCTATTCTGGTGGGAAGTCTTTGGTTGCAGGTGCAGGGAAGTGGTGATTAATGTCTGTGGAGATGGCCTGGGGATGCTGCAGTAACAGGACATACACAGGGTATGCTCTGCACCAGCTTGTGACTTTTCCTGGAGTTCCAGTTGCACACTTAAGAACATGCAAATGTTGCTTAATCCCTCTTCATCTTGATCTTGCACATTACAGCTTAAAGAAGCTTTTCAAAGTTATTGAAAAAGCTATGAAATATCAAGAATCTCAGGCACGAGCAGAGGGTGGTATTTTCTAAACGGCTGAGGCAATTCAGTGCCTTTCCTACAAAAAAAATCAACTCTGGAGGGGCCCTACACTTCTTAACCTCACCTTCCAGTTCCAGTCTGTCCATCAGAGTATGTTACTTCCCTAATAACAGAGCAGAGGAAAGTGATAGTGGCAATCTGAAGGCCGAGTTCTATTGGGTGCTCTGGTGCAGAGTGGGCACCTGCACACAGTGAGGATGAAATAATTTTTTCATGCTCCAGCTTGTGTTTGGCCATGTTAGTCCTTTCCTTTGCTGACAAGACATCACAGCCTATGTAGCGAGGCAGCAATCTGCTCTGGGAGCAGGCTCTTCATGTTAGCTTGCTCTCTGCTCAGTCTCAGCCTCCCTCTGTGACACAGCCCAGTCCAAGCAGCTCTTTTTTCCCCTCGGCTCATTCTTGGTCCCCAGGGCCTCCTGCTTCCTCTGCTCAAGGCCTCCCAGGCTCCTCCTGCCCTGCTGCTCCCTCAGCTCTCCTTGCTCCATCACTTGCTGTGGCCAAGATGAGAGCAGAGGAGATGAGAGCAGAGGAGATGAGCCCCATTCTCATTTCACATTCCCCCGCCTTTGCTTCGTGTTGTTCCTTTACCCAGTTTTGGGCTCTTTGCTGGTGCTTAGGTTCAATACCAGCGACACATATGTGAGCACACAGGCTCCAGCAGCTCTCTGTAACCTCACTGATTGCACTTCCTAATGATCCTCCCTCCCAAAAACAGCACGAAATCCTCCCCCTTGTGTGGTGAGTCCCACCTCAGAGGAAGCTGACAACAGCTCACTGGAACCTAATGCTCCGGGAATGGCTCCCATCCCACCACCACTGTCACATGCTCTGATTACACTGCAAAAAGGTGAAGGTCTTTCCTGAGATCTCACTGCATTTTTCAAGAAGGGCTGCAGCAAGAGAGAGAATCCCACAAGTTTTGTGCCCACTTGTTGTAGACAAATACCACTGTCTGAGGATCTACATCAAAAGGTAGAAAAGGAAAAAGATAGGGAAGGGAGGGTCAGAAATGCATCTCTGAAAATGCCCACAATTTAGGAACACTCCTGGCTCAATAACATCTGGTATGCAACCTGCTTTCCTTTCTGCACCAGAAACCTCTCTTGCCGTTACCACATCAAATCTTAGCTTTTCCTTATTGGCATTTTCTTGAAGTCTCCTGCTGACCAAAATGGTCCTTTTTGAATGCATCTCCATTTCCACACAGTCTTAGGTGATTTGCAAACCACAGCGCAGCATCCTCTGACTTACAGCACATCTCAGTACTTAAGGAAAGTCTGATTTATGCTACAAATGCTTGCTCATCAGTTTTCATTTAGATCACTTCAACTGTTGGGACTATAAAGCCCTCTTAGTTCCCTTGGTGACTCTGCATGGCTTTGCAGCAATTCTGCTTTAACCGAGTCCTCGGGATGGCTCTGGCCCAAATGAACTCCTCAATATCATTGTGTAGAATTCTCCTGATGGTACCCTGAGATCAGCAGATGCTGGCCTTTCTCTTAACTCCCACTCAGTGCCTCAAATCCCAGGGAATGCTCTCCTTCCGCTGATACACCCTGTGCTTTAAAGGCAGAAATAGAGACATTCAGCATGATTGCAGGGGTTTGCATGGTTCAGCTGTCTTCAGTATTTTTGCAGGGCTTCCCATAGCTGAGGTAAGGGCACCTCAGTGCACACATGGCCTTCTGCAGAGCTTCGTCGACACCAGAGCACACACATCCTGCATGCACAGTAAGACCTCTGCTCTGCCTGCAGAGCAGCTAATTCTCTGGTAGGTCGGTCAGCCTGCATGCTACGCCTGTTTGCAATTATGCAGCAAGTTTTTTTCCTGAATTACACACCTCAGACATGTTTTACATTCAACCTAGGCTTCCAGACCCCCGGAAAGAAACAACTAAACTGCCAGTGGGCAGATAATTTGAGACTGTACTGGATGTTCCTCATTGAGTCCATGCAGCTGCAGGTGCAAACTGCTCTCCCCTACAGAGTGGGTGCCCTTGCCTCTTGGACTGAAGTTTTATGACTGTCTTCAGCAGAAGCATAGTTTGGACTGTATTTCGTTTTCTTTTGTTCCCCGTTGTGCCCTAAACTTCAAGCCCAGCAGTCTCCTATGCTCGTTTGGGACATGGCTGCTTGTGTCTGCTGCTCTCTGCGGCCTGGAACCATTCCCAGGGAGCAGCACAGTCTTCATCCACTGCGTTCTTCATTATCAGCTCAGCTAATGCATGTGCCTCTCTGCCTTCTGCGTCTGCTCCTCTTTCTTTTTTTATCCCCTCATCTGTAGGTCACTCATTCGGGTCACTTTCTTTTTGCTACTAACCCCACCACAGATTGTTGGTTTTCTGACTCTGGTGAGGGTATTTTTGTTCTCATTTATTTGTTCGACTGGCCAGGATGCAAAAGGTTAAACATTTTGGAGAACTTTGTTCTGTATTTACTGCTGAGGTAGGTTTCTAAATCAACAGTAGGTCGCGTATTGGAGTGACTCACAGCGCTGCTTAACCTCTTTACTTCCGTTTTGTCCCTTTCTAAATCTGAAGAGCACATCTGCAATTTAGATCTCTGAGCGAGGAGCTGTGAAATGCATACAAATTGCTGTAGATAGGCTTCTCAGAAGGGCCCCAGTGCAGAGCCATTTTCCATTTGGCAGCAGTTGGGTCCCCCTGGGATGCAAAAAAGCACCTAAAAATACAAGGGAGTGGATGGATAATCCATGCAGAGAGGAGGACGAGCTGCTGGGGGCACGGGGCGGGCAGCAGTGCTGAACCCGGGGCTTGGCCCCAATGGAATCAGAGTGTTGCTTTGTGCAGGTCCCTTCCCTGTCTACACACTGCATCCAGAGCTCCTGTCTTGTAGGGGGGGTTACAAGGCTGGCAGGCAGCAGAGGCAATAGAAGCATTAGCATTGCTTTGCAGAGGGGGAAATGCAGGCATCAAGCATTAACAAAAAATTACACAGGCAAATTGTATCTGAACCAAGAATAGGTTTGACTTTTACTCTTGATGACCAGAGCCCAACCACCTTGTGGCACTTGAGGCACAGATGTGCACAGCTCACACCAAAAGCTGCATCACAAAATGGGCTAGAGCCAGAGCAGATGGGTGAGAGGGCTCCTTCACCCACTTGCATCTCTGTAATCCACTGTCTAGTGGGACACCCTCTCTACCTGCAGCTGAGCATAGGGTTACAGGCACAACCTTCAGCTGCAAGCCTCTGGAGGAGTTTTCCTGGTGTTCAGATCACAAATTGCAACACCTAGCATGCCACAGATTTTCACTAAAGGAAGTATTGTACAGCAGGGCCAGTCCAGAGCAATCTTTCAAAATATTGGTTATTTATCGATGCGGATGTCTATAATAAAGAACTGGATAAACCCATAGTTGTTTTGTCTGGAGCAGGTCTTAAATCTCCTATTGAGAGGATGGTACAGACTTTATAGCATACGTAGAAAAACATACCAGTGCTATAGAAATAATGAGGTTTTTAACAACACCAACAGAAACGCAGATTTTCTATATAGGAAGAGTGCATTAAAGAGCCTGAGTGCTAACTGGTTGGTACACAACAAAAACGTTACTCCCAAGAGTGTGAGCTACAGCATTTGCAGCACAGCTTGTCTGTGCCTGCTGCGCTGATCCACCAAATGCCTTTGAACAGAAGCTTCTATGCATTGTCAGCAAACACTGCTCTGAGCATCCCCTTGCAAGGCAAAACGTTTCACGCCGAGTTGCACGGCTGGGAAAGCAGCAAACAGCCTCTGGTGCCATTTGGTACCCTGACCCTGAGCTAAACAGCCTACAGGACTGCACTATAGGACTGCACTGATGCCTGCTGCAGTGTCCTCATCGCTTTGCAAGGTGAGGATGCCTCTGGTTTGCTCTCTGTTAGGTGTGCCCGTGGAATGCAATCCGTGGTCCACCTTGCTCTTTCATGCAGTGCATCCTGCCCTCTAGTGCCAGCAGACGCTGAGCCAGCAAGGAACCGGGGGCTGTGCTGTTCACCTGTGCTATCACACACCTCTCTGAGCCTGGGAAGCCGCTGCCCATGCAGCAAGTAGTTGGTTGGTCTCCGTACATCACCGAATTTGTGTAACCAATTGGGCACCCCGTGTCCCTCTGCCCATTCCCAACACAGCAGGGAGGATGCTTGGCATGGCACGGTGTGGGTAGGGCTGTGGGCACAGATTCTGGAGGTGTTTTCAAGGAAAATGGGTTTTTAATGGCAGCAAAAGCACACGTGGCAGGCTTCTGTGAAAGGCAGCTTTGGAAGCCAGGATGTTGTTTGACCATGACCTAAAAATCTTAAACGCCACGTTGTGAATGGATAGAGCAGGGATACCTTGAAATAGGTCTCTTGCTTTAGCCCTGACGAAAGAACAGCTTTCTGTTTCTGTTTGAAAAGAAATCTGAGAGTGGTCCATCACATTATGTGTGGAGGTTTCACCCACAACGATGCTCCGTGTCCTCTCCCAAGTCCCCTTCCATCGCATTAACTTCAACACCCCATCCAGGAAACACTTCAAGATTTGTAATGCATCAAAGCCACCAGTTAAGAACCTGTGCTGGGGCACCTGCTCCCAAACACAGAGCCATGCATCACAGGGTGGAACCCCCTCTGGGTTTTGCTCCATTTCCTGGGTTGTTTTGAGCCATCAAGACGGCCCTGGTGAGGGAGCACTGCTGCAGCCACGCGGAGTTTTTGTGCACGAGCAGAAAGCGGAAAAAGTTTGGTGTTAAGTGTCTCTCCTCCTCCCCTGTCCCATTGCTTTGGAGCCGACACTCGCCCTCAGATGCTGGGTTTTGGGGGAAGGAAAAAAGAGAAGAAAACAAAGCAGCACGCCTGAGAGGTCACCCATAGTTTTCCTCTGATGCACGGCGAGGCGCGAGCGCTCACGTAGCTGTTAGGGTGGGTTTGTTTCTTTAAGGTGTCTCCCAAAGGGAGGATCAGTGCAATGCAATGTGGCAGCTATGGTAACTCCTCTTGGCTTTCAGCACAGCTCGCGCTGATCGCACAACTTGCTAGGGAAGAAGGTACAGCTGTCCAGGCCTTGGCAGCAATCCTTACCCTCTGCTTGCTGCCAAATATCATTTTTCTTTCTTTTTTTTTTTTTTTTTCTTTTCTTTTGGTTAATTTGCTGTTTCCTAACTAAATGGAAATCGGAGGGGCAGCTTCATCTGCCCTCTCAGCCCCCTCTGATGTCTTCTGGACCCAGAAGACTGCGGGAAGGGTTGTGTGGAGGTGCTCCTGGGAAAGTCTCTGGGTGTTTCCTCAGTCTGAACCTGTGGTGTGGAGTGGCAGAAACAGCCAAAAAACCCTCATTCTGAAACATTTAACATGTGTATAATTTTAAGACTGTGCCCAAAACATATAAGAGCTGATGGGCAAAGTGGTCAGTGCAACCTAAGAGTAATTCCAAGGGGCAGGCTCTCTAAAAAAGAGGGTTTTTTATTTAAAACAAAACAAAACAAAACAGCCAAGTGTTGCTAAAGCTGTGTGTGAGAAGTCATATGGCAGCATCTAAACGACAGATTAGGGTCAAACTGCGCCGGGGAGCAAACGCACCACAGCTGACTCACACAAATGGGTGAAGTTATGGTGCTGGGAAACACCACAGTGTGCACACGTGTTGAATTATCACAAGAAATGTTGGTCTCTAGGTTGTTAGCATTTCCAAGGGGAACACTGGATAGGATCATCCTGAGCATCTTTTCTCTTGAGGTTCCAAACCGGCTGGTCTGAGCCACCTCTATGCTCCAAAATTTAGGGGTGATCCTGTGTCTTCTCTATGGGGAAGGTGGTTAGAAAGCAAATGCTCAGCTGTGCTCCAGCAATGAGTGTTTCAGATACAAACAGTACAAAAGAAGTTATTTAGTGCTGGTAGTATCAGGCACTTCGTAGACAGCCCTTCTAGTGGTGAAGGATGAAAACCCTCTCGCAAAACATCTGCTTGTTCGGCACAGAAAACCCCACCGAGTGGGATGAGCGCAGAGATGCCTGAAGCATCACACTTCCAATGACAGATAGCAAAATGGACTCGGCAGAATGCTCCTGTTATCTACTGTGTCAAAATAGACATGAAAGTATTGTATGAGTACTCTGTTTTTTGTTACGATGCTTGCATTCAGTCGGGAGCCATTGCAGAGGATGCCTGCTCTTCCCACAGCACCTCCGAGCGCCTTGGCAAGAAGTGGCAATACTCTCTCAACTTGGCCCTTTGCTTCTTAATAGCATTCCTACCATTTTCCTATCTTCAGTCTCCTATGCGTGTGCATGTGGTTGATGCAGATCCTGCTGCCAGATTAATTTCATTAAGGAGCTAATCAGTGCAGGAGAAAACAAGCCAGGTGCAGAAAATGGCCATGCTGGGCAGCAGGGATGCCGGGGAGCCCTGACCCACAGTGAGTCCAGCTTCCTGCACAACAACCTCCCCCCGCTCCCTCCCACCCCCCGAATTCTGAGCTTTATTTAAGCTTGAGCACCAAAGTGTGATTTTTAAGGCAGCCCACACAGCTTAAACCAAAGGTATAATCACATAAATTACTTCCTGTGGGGTTTTGTGTTTTTTTTTTTTGATGGCTGAATTCATCCCAGAACTAATTTGTATGTTCTAAAGCCCGCGCTTGGCGTGTCTGGTATCTCCTAAAGGAAATGGCAAAGCTGCTTCTTGCGGGTGACAGTTAACAAAGCAAAACTATCTTATTAGGAATTCAATTAAAGCTAGCACAGGCTTACTGGATCTCTTCCAGCAAGTATATATCATGCTGAACCAGCCCACATCTGTCTCTTTTTTCACCTCTTTTTCTGTTTTCCAAGCTGTGGTTAAAAGATGGAAAGGAGAAGAAGATGGGAGGAGAAGGAAGGGGGAGGGAGAGGAGGGATGGTCGCTCATTTCCAGCTCACCCTATGGCATTCTGCAAAGAGATTGTTTTCTTTTCAATGTCTGATGGCTTTGCAAGCAATGCAGGACAGGGTCTGCCTCGCTGCTGCCTTCCTGAACAAAATGTGAGTGCATTCCAAGATGCCAAAGTGTGGAAGCCAAAAAGTAATCCCAAATTATGCGATGCGATGGCTGTAAACCACTTTGAAACCCAGATTTAACAGTGGGACTTCAAGAGTCGTCGCTTGTTAATATTTCTATTAGGAGACTGTATAGGGGGTACTGCCTTCCTGCAGGGAAGGAGTCCCATTCATACCCTGCTGGGCGCTCCCATTCACCTGGTGCTGCTTCCCATGATGTAACAGCTCAGGGTGACAGATTGTGGAAAAAAATCACTGAGAGTTCCCTGTTTTAACCAGTCTCCCTGCGATGAAAGCCCTGCTTTAGCACAAGAAGGCGGCGCATCTCAGAGAGCCAGAACAGCACCCACTTCTTACAGTGAAAATGTGACCCAGCAGTGACTGGGAGAATGGGCAGAGCCCAGCAAAGACAAGGCTGTGTGAGGGAGGCACTGGAATAAGAGTTTATCCAGGTTGGGTTAGCATGGAAGCGGTTACAGAGACGAGGATGGGGTAAGGGCTGCCATGCCGTGATTTATTGGCTGGCTGAGTTAATTTGTTGTTTGTGTATGATTAGTTGTCGCTGCTGAGTGGTCATCTTCTACAGCTACAAATCTAATTAAATGCCGGGGTGCCTAGGGTATTTTTTTCCCTTTTTTTTTTTTTTTTTTTTCCCCAACAAATATTTCTACTGTTTTAATTCTCAAGAACTAATCATTAATTAGAATGATGGTGCTGGCATCCAGCTGGAGGACTTGCTGGTTTTTCCTCACTTCCAGATCCGCCAAAGAAGTAAACCATGAGTGCTGGTGCTTAGGGCCCCTAGCAGTGACACTGAGATCTCTGATGGCATCGCCCGCTGTGCACAGCAGCTCAGAACCTGGCCCAGGGTGGTTTTCGTGGCACAGAAGGTTTTGGATCAGCTTTTTCCCCCTAATCTTCTGCAAAGATTGGAAAAAACAGTGCCCAAAATTGTGTGCTCCCCCCGAGCGGCGGCAGTAATTTCCTGGCTGTGTGTAGAGCTCGCTCTGTGCTCTGCTTTGTGGTGGTGCTCCCCAACATGCTCCCCAACCAGGCTATTCCTACTGCTTCACAGCATGACATAAATGCAGGAGATTTCAGGCTCAGAGATGTACTGAATCACGTGGAAATGTTTCCCAGGCTGAAGCTATAAAAATAATTACGTTGCTAGCAGGAAGAAGTGACAAGAAATGTCCCCAAAAGAGATTTAATCTGGGGCCACAGGATCTGTCTCATCGCTGCTGCGATTCACAAGTCTGATGTATTACCACCACCACTATGAAACAAGCCCGGCAAACACCGAAAGGGGAATGCAAAGCGAGGTATTCAGAAAGCATTGCAATCCTTTTGTTTTAACGATGAAGCTCTGTCTGCTCTTAACACCAGAGATACTCTGCGCAAAGTGAGGACAACTGATTTGGAGACAAACGAGGACCACTTTGCAGCAACGCATGCCTTTTCTGCTTCCTCAGTGACCCTTCAAGGCACATCTCTCCTAATGAGACGGACAGCACCGCAGTGGCTCGAGTGGATTAAATTAAAATCTGCCTTTACTGCTCCTCGTAGCAATCCTTCAGTTTTAATCCAACACATCTCTCCTCTGCGCCTGTTTCTAACTCCTTATGATCATTAATTAATTTATGTGGCTGGTTTGCCTTCGCGTGCCTGCTCAATGGAGGATTTTCCTCACATCCTCTCTTTCCTGGGGCTCTGAATTCGAGCGCTTTCTGGCTGACTGCTGTGTGTTTGCTGTTCGCTGCCCGACAGATTTATTCTTTCCCAAGAAATGACACGAACGTAAACAGAAGACCCAAAATGCATTTTGCTGAGCTTTTAAATGCACTGAGATAAAAAAAAAAAAAAAAAAAAAAAAAAAAAAAAAAAAAGACCCAGACCACTTTAAACCTATCAATGTAAATACCAAACTTTACAATCTTTCCCGTCAAGGAAATATATTTACATTTTCTAAGGATGCTTATAAAAAAAAAATAGGGCTTTTGGGACAAAAAGGGCTTAGTTCCAGTGTCACAGCACCCCCAGCTAACTGTCCTGCTCTCATAAACCATAGAATGAGCTTGTTCCCAAGGCCAGCAGAGATAACATCTGTTTGCTTCTTTAAGGACGAAACGAAATAGGATGCTCGCGTTTAATACATTTTATAAACAGCAGTGGAAATCTGCAAGAGCACCAGTACCAGGCATGTGCTATCTGTGGATTCCCCAAAGCAGACTGATGGCAAAGGTGCTGTGGCTGCAAGTGTCAGCCCAGGGATGGCAAAGTGCTCACGGGCTCTGAGGGGAAGGGAGGGCTGATGGCAGGGTCCCCTTGCCCACAAGTGTGTGGGCTCTGCACTTTGCTGATACTCCCCAACACCCAACTGGACACGATTTTTCCTACCAAGTGGAATAATGGGAAACCTACTTTCTTTTTTCTTTTTTTTTTTTTCTTTCTTTGATGGTTTATAGCATTATGGGCTTTCCAAGGGGAAAGGAAAATTGGATGCAGGGAAAGGACACAGGTGCTGGCAGTGAGGGAAGGTGGGCAGGGAGGCTCACCAAGTCCCAAGCTTTGGACATCTGCTGAAACATCCCACTACCTATGCAGTGATTGAAGGGCAGAGCTGCGCCTGCTTCTCTTGAAACTACCAGAGCTGCCTGTAATTAGGGCCAGCAAGCAGGAAAACCTCTTCTGGCACCGCAGTGAGCAGCACGAACCTACTGGCACTGGCAGCGGCCAGGTGGCATTATATCAGTTCCCAGGACTCTGATTTTCTAATCAAATATCTCCTCTGATCTTTGCAGCCGGATGACCGCCTCTTCCAGGACTGAGTCTTTCCTCTCCTACGTCTCTCAAACCCACCGAGATGGAGGGTGGCAGAACGGGGCTCACTAACGGATGCCACACTCTTCAGTCCCCAGGAGCGGCTCCCAAACTCAGACAGCCATTTCTTACACTTTCTGCCATCCCCTGTTGTCCCTAAAAATACCTCTGCTCAGGACAGGCACATGCAACAGACTATGCCACGCTACCCGGCTTTCTGAAGCATTTCTTGAGGATCTCATCAGGGCTTTTTATGCTGGCGGACATAATTTTTTGTCACCATAGAGGACAGAATTTGACACCGCACCGCACTACACCAGGCCATTTGTCAACAGTGTTTTCAACAGTTCAACCACACGCGTGTGCACGCATACACAGACACAGGGAAGAAGGCTCACGGGGAGCTGGGGGGCTCGGGGCGGCCATCACCCCCCCCCAGACGTCCAAGTGCTGAGCAAAATCCACTGCTCACCACCAAGATGGGAGTGGGGAAGGCATCGAGTGTCAATTGACCCCAAAGAAAGCAAAAACGCTGTGGGATTTGGGTTGACAACGCAGGTTTTCAAAGCAGCCCAGAAATGTCTCTCCCCATTTCTTTTATGCAGGGACACAGTCTCTGAGCATCTGCATACAAAGCCCGCCTTGTCAGAGCGTTGTTAACAACATTTGCACTGACAAGGAGTCTGAAGTGGGGGTAGAAAAACTCAGGGTTTGCCACTAATGCATTGAACGATGGAGAGGAATGGATATATATTAGATAATAGGTTTAAAAAAAGCCATTGGCTAATGGCAGCACATCGTTTAGGAAACAACAGAATTAATGCATTGTTCCATCACAGCACTTTAGTATTCAGCCAATCTAAACTGCTGAAGAAATATGTGTTTGGGACATTTTACATCTGTTTTTGACAAGGAGCCTGGGTTTTGCGTATGTTTTGTTAATCTATTTGCTGAAGCCCTTTTAGCCAGATTAGCATGGGAAAAGACACTCAGTTTTACAAACAGAGAGCTTGCACTTCTTAAAAGTGACTGGCTTAGGCTTCTCGCAGCTGAAATCGGGGCACAGCAACGCAAAAATAGCAACACTTGTAATAGAACCACGACAGCAGCGTTACCTGCTTAAGCAAAGCCAAACAACAGGCAGGGCAAAATGTGCAATGGGCAGAGCAACTCTTTTTCAGCCTGACATTTTGGAGGTCTCTGTGTGAGCGAGGAGGAACTTTAATTACAGCCCCGAAAGACAGGCTGCGTCGGGGCGCGAGGGAAGCGCCTGCTTGAAGTGGTTTTTAAAATGGTTTCAACCCTTTTGCACCACCCGTAAGCCCTGCTTGAGCCCTTTTCCAAATAACATCCCATGGCTGCGTCAGGATTTTAAATCAGCCACTGATCACCGCTAAAACAAAATGGGTTTGCCTTGAAAACCTTGCCCAGTGGGCTGGTGGGGTAAGGCTTTCCTCCCGTCTTCGAGGAGCTGCTTCTCCAAAGGGTGAAATTATTGTATTTCGCATCACCACGTTGCAGGGGGTAAACTTCCCTTTGGAGCTGCCTGCATCCTGCAGCAGCAAGCAGCATGTGCTGGGCAGAGTGAGATAGCAGCTCTGCTTCATGTACCGAGCCCCGGGCAGCGGCGGCCCCGCGCAGAGCGGCTGACACAACGCAGAGCTGCTCGCCTTAATTAGCTTGGGATGAGAGCGTAATTAAGAGCTGTTTGGTTTTGCTTTCCTTTCTGTTCATTCCTCCCCAAATATTACAAAGGCGACATAAAGAGGAAGAGGTTTTCTCGTCGTGGAAAACGATGAGGAAGAGTTTAGTTCCGAGAGTAAATCAGAAACTACGCTCCAGCCAACAAAAGCCCAACACCAACCTCTGTTTGACCGGCACTTTGAGGAAGGGAAACTGAACCAGATGAAAATTTCCCCAGGACTCCTCTATCTTTGTTTGAGTTTATTGAGGAAGGGGGAAGGGGCCCGGGGGCAGCCGACATCTGCAGCTCGTTTCTCTTAAGAAAAACCCAACCTGGGGTGCAGCGGGACGAACTCGTCGCCCAGCCCCAGCAGGGTCCTGCGGAACACCTCGTGCCCCCAACACAGGGAGGATGCAACCAACCCAGGGTGCCTGGGGCGCAGCCACCCTCCGTGTGCTGCAGCAGCTGGTTCGGATCCCCTTGTCAGCCTGTCTTCCAACCCTTCCCCAAAGCAGCCGCATTCAGGCAAACCTCATGCAGCGATGCTTCCCCCCTTCATTGCCCCCCACCCTCACGGAGCAGCGAGACAACAATTTTCCCAACAACAACTTGCCATGTATTTGATAGTTTGCCCACACGGAACTTTCTCAAATTCCCACGGGTTTGGCCCCTCCATCCTCACGTTCCCATCCCAGTGTCCCCTCGCCTGCCAGCCCCGCGGTTCCTTACCCTTTGGCGGCTGTGCTGGCCTCGCTCCGGCGGTGGCTAGTGTGAGGCCGACATGGACCATGCACCCTCCATCCTCCAGACTGAGAAGGCATAACTCAGCCTCTCGTGAGCCACGTAACTGCAGCTCGTCATCTTACTGTCCATCTCGTCGCTCTGTAGCACCTGGTAGAGGAAGTCTATATACCGCGCCGCGAGCTTGAGGGTCTGGATTTTACTGAGTTTGTCAGAGGGCAACGTGGGGATGATTTTCCTCAGGGCGGCAAAAGCTTCGTTGAGCGACTGAGTCCTCTGCCTCTCTCTGACATTGGCCAGGATCCTCTGGCTCTGCAGTTCTTCATAAGACTGGGAGCTGGGACTGGACTTTTTTCCCCTCTTCCCTGGGTTGGGGCTGCCATCTTCGCTGGACTTCTTACTGTATCTTCTCTTCCTGCCAAATCTCTTTGGCTGCCTTTCCAGCTCCTCTTCACTGGTCCCCAAGCTATCCACAGGGGAAACAGGAGAACTGGAGCTTTCTTCCATGCTTTCTGCAAGAAGGGGAGGGGAAGAGCCTTTCCCCCCCTCCTTATGTTATGTGAGTGTGTGTGTCTTAAATGTGCTTTAAATTCCTGAGACAGATCCTTTGGAAAAACAGGAGGATTTTTTTTTTTTTTTTTGCTGACCAAACGTTTTC
The DNA here is from genome assembly GCF_023343835.1 of Lagopus muta. Lineage (NCBI taxonomy): Eukaryota > Metazoa > Chordata > Aves > Galliformes > Phasianidae > Lagopus > Lagopus muta. Next base: position 35,440,312 of record NC_064440.1, on the reverse strand, counting down.
CAGGTTGCTTGAAGGGCTCTTATTTCAAGGACGGAGTTGTGCAAAAAATTGAGGTCTTGGAGAGAGGAAGTTATTCTAACTTTTTGGAAACTTTAGCTGAGCTCAGTTGCTAAATAGTTGTCAGAAGTGAGGGAGGTGCGGGGCTCCCTTCTGATTGGCCGGCCAGGTCAGTGGGAGGAAAGCTTTTCCCCTGCTAAACTTTCACAGTTTTATGTTACACTTAACTAAAATCTTGGGAAAGCACCTCGAATAAAAGATAACTCGCGACCACCCCCCACCCCTGCCCTGTGAGATACTCACTGTGCCACAGGGTTGGGGAGCACCCCACAAACATGGGGATTTGGGGGAGGATCCCCAGTCCCACTGCACCGTGCTTTGTTCAAGTTCCTCTGCCCCCTTTCCCTGTGTGCTCCCCAGGTTCCCACACAGAGCAAGAACCCCCAGTTTTGCTCCCTGTGCTCTGGGGACAACTTTTATGCCCTAACATATGGGGGGATCTGTCCGCATGCCCCACGGGGGACACCAGGAGGACACTGGGAGGGGAGAGGGTTGGGTGCAATGCCTACACTTTGGGGGACTTTGGAAGACCATTCTGCACCATCAAGAAGCAGGCACTGGCTTGTGGAACACCCTGCATCGCACGCCCTGGACAGGCAGCCGCCCGCCTGCCGTGGCTCTCCCCACATTTCTCCCCATTCCTCTACTCATAGCCCTTTTTGGGAAGCGAGTGCTGCAGAACCTCGGAGGACATCTTTTCCTACAGCCTACCCCACAGCTGAAATTGTGGCATCCAGAGTATATACATCATGGCGGGGGGGGGGGGGGGTGTCTGTCTTTCTGATGCATTGAACAGAAGATGAAGATCTATTTTTTCTCTCCAGCACACTGGGGAAAATGTGGGAAAACTACACTTGCTTCTGTGGAGGCACATTCGGATTTGGACCTCTGATTCCAGCTAAAGCCCAGATTGCAGGAACAGATGCATTCCTGAGCAGCAAAAATCGTGTGTTCGATACGGCACCGGAAAATAAAATAAATTCGGAAGAAAAAAAAAGAAAAGAAAAACAAAAGAAACTCGTAAAATGTAGATGTTGTATCAGAAGAATTAGTTTGGAGTAGATTTCTTTGTGGAGTTTTCCAGTAGGTATCAACACTCATTAATGGAAAAAATAATGTCTGGTTTGATTGGAAAGTGTTCTTTGGTCGGAGAAGGAATTTTGGCTTGCCTGGGGCTGACTCCACTACTGGTAGGTAATGTTTATAGTGGAAAGACTTCCCCAGGCAGCCCCTGGGGAGAGCCTGTGTTTGCTTTCAAAAGGAAAGGTTTTCAGGTGCAGCACAGAAGTCGGAAAGCAAGGCAGTTCAGCAAATAGATTTTTAATCCAATTTAAGACTCTGCTGGGTCAGGCAGGACGGTGCCTCCACTCACACCCCAAAGCCAGGCTTTGAGAAGGGCTCGGTGCTTGCGGACGTGTCCAAGGGTTGGTCACTTCTCTGCAGTCGTGACCTGGAGGTCTGTGGGCAGACGCAGCTCTCGGCTGAGTCAGGGCAAATGGCATTTGTGCTGGGAAAGCTGAGCGGCAGCCCAGTGTGTGAAATAAACTACAGTCGATGCCGTGGTCCCAGTAAGAACGTCCTGGTGATAACTGTGCCTTGCAGGGCAAAGAACTGCTAGTAAGTGGTGCTCAGTTTGGAGGTATTTAGAAGTCTTCTGAGTGCTTGGGATCATTTGCAAATATTAAGAGTATACATCACACAAAGAGCCAGGGAAATCGTCACCGAAGTATGGAGGGGCACCTCCGCCTTCCAACACAAAAGGCAGGGTTTTCTGAGCAAGTAGGTTTCTTACCAGTGACTCTTAGTTCCTCTGGGGATGGGGGACAGAAGGGTTTTGGGGCAGACTGCGGGGTTGTACCCCAAAACGCGTACTTCGCAGCTTGCATAACCATTTCACCCTGGTGACAGCCAGCTCCTGGGCACCACACTTTGGGCTTCGGGCTGCAGTACTGCTCCTTGTGCTCTCATCTGTGCCCCTCCAGGCTGCTTCCAGTGCAGAGTGAGCGAAAGAGGCCCCATGCTCCTCCGCATCCTGCACGCCACGGCTGCATTAAATAAATACACAGCAGCCCCAGCCCCCTGCCTGGCTCCTGCGAACAACCCGAAGGACTGCTTGCATGAGAAAGCAAGGCAGGATTTCTCCCTAAGGGGGCAAAGCCTCTAAATGTGCAAAGCTTTTTAGTATCCAAAGGACTTCACTAGGACAAATTTATGGTGAAATGTTGTTGTGTTGTAATTACAGGTCTGCAAGCCCGGCTCCAGCTAGCATTGCTCCAGAACTGCTGTGGATGTGTGTTCTCTTTACGTCTGCCCTGTAGCAGCACTTAGTGCCAGAGCTAGGAGTGGTGTTGACAACACTGCAAGGATGTTTCCTTGGAGCAGACCAAAGCCACGGTCTGCATGGGCACAGAGCCGGGGGAAGCGTGAGGAAGGAAGAATCAGAGGGACTTGTGGCACAGTCCCATGGTATGAGGGTACCTCTGGGGGAAGAGGATGGTGGATGCTTCAACACGGAAGAAAAGAGTTACAGAATTAAAACTACATTATAAGAAGTAGGCAGCTTTGGTGAACGTTTAACACTTTGTTTAAACAGTGACATCCACTGTGATGCTGCTACAGCTCCACTAGCTTGCTCCTAAAGGAGAACTGTGAATACAGACTGGGCTTTAGGGAAAGTGCTTATTCCCCATATAAAGGCTGTGGTCCAGGCTATCCCAACAGCAGGGCTTGGTCAGCAAATCACCCTTCATCCCCTCCCCACGGCAGAGGAGAGTACCTGGATTTTCCTGCTGTTCCTACCTGCAAATTGCAAGCAGCATTGCATGGCCCTGCTGCAGCCAGGCCTACTTAAGCTGTTTTTTTCTCTCTTCTTGGATGTGACTTAGAAACGGTGTAATTCCTTGATGCTTGTGCAGCCAGTAAATGTGACCTGGGGCAGGCATCTTCCCCGTGCTGTCATTGCACAAGGGCAGCCGTGTTTCATCTTGTACTTCTGCTTCTTGACTTAGTTTCCTTATTGTTGTGCTGCAGCAGTGGCTAGGTACAGTGGATGGACGCTCCCCAAAGCACAAACACCGCAGTGACAAGTTTATAATCAAAAGCAAAGAAGCAAAAGAACAGCAGAGATAAGAGGCAGGAGGTAAGGAGTGTGAGGCTTTAGGGATAAGGCTGTGGAGCAGAGCACAGTTTCAAAGTAATTGGATCCGCTAATGTTGGAGTTTTGTGCAGGAATGTACATCTGTTTCTGAACTGTTACCAGCTGATGTGCCCGTTCTTTCTTTCTGCTTTCTCGGATATAAAACCCCTAAGCAGCAGATCGGCATACAGGGGTGAAGGAGAGGCTGACCTGGGCCCAGAAAATAGAAGGAGAAGGACATGCACAAGTACCAAGGGGTTGTACATCTCCTAGTTTCCATCCCCTTATGAAGCCAGTAGCTCTGCCTAAGCTTTGGTCAAGCACATGGATCACAAGAGCCGTTTTCCCCTCATCATGCTTCCTCAAGAGCGATGCTTCCAAAAGCATAACTTAGCTCTCACATCCCTCCTGCCACGCTCCGAAGAACAACCAACCCCAAATGCTGGGACAGATGTGCATTATCCATGGCTACCCAGCCCTGCATCGCCCAAATTGACAACAAAACTCGCCTTTTGTCTTTCTTTCTCTCAGACTATAAAAAACTTGCTTTATTTGCTGTTCACAGTCCCAGGACAGACAGTCTGCAGTGTAATAATGATGCATGCAAATCATAAACAACTTTCAGAAAATGTGATGGCACTGTAATTCGTAGCTTTTTTTGATCTGGTTTCTGCAAAGCACTACAGTGTGCTTTGGATAGGAGGGTTGCATCTGAGTCAGCTCCTGTGGAGCACAAGCAGGTGTGTACAGTTACATATATGCTAAATTTCTGATCTGAATACCCTATGAAATAAGAAAGGAGATCTCCAGTGGATTCAACAGACCTTGGGTGAGGGACTGACACACTGCACTGTCAGACAGAGGGCAATTTCACAGCTCCTGGTAGTCCACGCTCCATTGTCAGTGGGATAGGGATAATTCAGACCAGATCCAGTTCTGCCTTGAACACTTGGTTCGCTGTCTCAAGTCTGATTGCCATTTGCTGGCAAGATTAGAAATCTGCGTAATTTCTTATGTCAGTAGTGCTGCAAAGATAGTGTGCGTCCTGCTGTAGGAAGAAACCGAAACGCAGTGGCAATGCAATTGTGGATTCTATTTTTAATGACAGTGCAGAGCGAAAAAGAACCAGCATTTGGGGGAGTAAAAAGTAGTAGCTATCACAATTCCAAAAATAACATTTCTATTTTAGATCGTTTACCCGAGGCTACCACTAATTGCAGATCAGAGCGGAACGTCTCTCTGGGAATCCACAGGGAAGACAGTTTTTTTTCCCTCTTTTTGGAAGGTGAAATATTAATTGTGGCTGCTGCAGCAATAACTGTAGCTTAAAACCTGGGCTAGGAAAAATGAAAATATTTTTTTCATGAAGTGGAAAAATCAAAGCACGTTCAGCTTTCTGTTCGCCTGGCCTTTTCTTCCCACATCTCCAGGCTCATTAAAAAGGGGAGAAAGGACTTCCCACCAAGAGAAAATCCAAAACCAATCTGGCTGTTCCGACAGCATTCAGGCGCTGCTGAAGGGGTCAGGCTTTGTTCAATTTTTGGGTTGCAACACCCACTTTGAGGCAGGTAAATTCATAAAAACATGGATGTTGGCTTCTGGTATTATTGACATTGCTCAATAGCTTCTCCAGCTCCAGACCATGGATGGAGTCTGGGTTTGCTCCTGAGATGAAACTTTGGTTAACTTGAGCAATTCAAAATGCAGGTTATTATCTGGGAAAAGTCTGTCCAGGCTGGTGCTAGTGTAGGGAGACTGACCCCATCTCCATTTCCAGGTCATGGAGAGAGGGACTGTCCTCTGGACTACAAATGATGTCTGCAGAAGCTGACTGCATCAGGCCAGCCCTTTGCTGTCTTCTTTGATCTGTGAAACCGCAGAAGCAGTGCAAGAAAGGCACTGATCCCATAAGGAAGATTTAAGGCTTACTTTTTCAGCCATCTTCCACAGACCCCACAGACCTCTCTGAACAGGTCAGCAGGATCCCAGTGTGAAAACCAAGTCCAAAGTATTGTTGCTGGTACTCCTGAACTTCAGTATTTTTGAGGATTAACCACAGTCTTTGAAGGCTGCTTCATGGGGATGTGTGACATGCCTCCTTGTTGCTGAGAAATGCCTTCCAACTGTACAGTTGTGCCCCAGAAAACTACATGACATGCAGAAAGGCAGATCCAGAAGTAGCTTTGTTTGCCTGGATGTATCACTCTATAGATATGCACACAGCGAGGAGGGATTAATAGCCCTGAGCTTTAGCCAAACAAATTTTAACTGTTGAAGCTGCCTCTAGAATTTAACCGCCATCATCTGGCAGTTCAGATTTTGGGTAGAAGAGAAGCCAAAACAATGGAATTGGACACAGATAGATATTAGAAATCTCTGCCTGGATGAGGTGAACCCCTCCCAGGATTCTGGATGCATCTGCTGGTGGCCTTAGCACAGCCCCAGAAACAGCTGGGCTGGAGCCCACTAGGACTTGGGGAATTTTCAGAATTTAGAAAATTCCAATTTTGAGTGTAAGGGTGAAACAAGAGGAAACTCTTTAATATTTCTGAAGTGTAGAAAGCCAAATTTTTCTGAAGAGAATAGGGTCAGTTAAGCCATTTGTAGACTCTTGGCCAGCTCTGAATTCTACCTTGGCTTTGCTAATATGTGAGCTTGTAAACCCTCAAGCCTTCCTCTGCCCAGATAAAAACAGGCAACATCTGTCCTCACTCCTCATCCCCCTACACTGTAATTCTCCAATCATTTCTTCCAGGGTTTAAGCCATAATCGAGTCCGTGTATCACACTGCATGTGTCTTCTGGCTAAGGGAGACTGGACAGCTCATTAGCAGCGATTGCTGATGGGTTGGATGGGTCACTGCTGAGTGGCAGGTCATTCATCACAGATCCCAATAGTGAAAAGTCCCTCCTTCAAAGCGTTCCCACTCCCAGTCAACATGGTAGTGGTATCCTAGAGATGGGATCTTGGTTTCCTGTACCAGAAAGGAAGATTTCTACCCATTGGGTCTTTGCCATCACTGGACCAATTCAAGAAATTGGGCTGAACCTCCCCTAAATATTCATCCACTTTAAAGAGAAACTTAGACCTTCTGCCTCGGTGGCTATAAAGGTTGCTGTGAGCCAAAACACAGCTGTTCTTCCATGCTTTGATGGAAAAAACAAATGCCTAACCTCTTCCCTATCCTGGAAACTCTGCTCAAAAATCATATTTACTCTTCCTTTCTTATTCATCTCTTTCAACCACATTTTAACTTTTTATTCCATTCTCTCCCAACAGTATTTCTCCGTGTTCTCTGTGCAGCTCTAGGTATTAGTGACATTCCCACAAGCAGGAGGACAAATACATGTTTATTACTTTCAGTCTGAAGAATATGAGCCTAACCCATAACCTCAGCAGAGCTGTGGCTCACACTCTGAGCAGGTTGATGCTGTTGAACATCTTCTGTGGTTTACTGTCTAAGTTCTGGTAAGGATATCTCCAATAACCAATTAAAAATTCAATTCAGCTGGAACAGGTCTCTTTTTCCCTTGCTTTTATATATTTAGAAGAGGGAAGGGGTTTTACCTTGGAAAACCCTGTGGATGACTGGTGAATTTCTCACCAACTAAATAAATAAAAATCTGACAGAATTAGTCACAGAGGGAAAAAAAAATGTTTGACTTTTAAAAAGAGCAACATTCCATGAAGCATTCCTTAGAAAGTACGATTTATTTTGGAAAACCAAGCACCCTGACTCTGACCCCCTTACCTCTATGTGCTTCAGTTTAGCATCCTTGTGTCTCCACGTACTAACAAACCACAGCAGCTGAGCAGCAAGAGAATTGCTGTGTCCATGTTCACAAGTGGAGATAAAAAGCCAAAAATCTTACTTTTAATCCTACAAGCCCATTGGACCTCTGTATCCTGATGAAATTACTTAGCTATCAGTTGATTTGTCTTCCCTTCAGTAATTCATTTACTGCTGAAAAGCTGAAAGCTTCTAGTGGGAAAAGAAACAAAAAGAAGCACGTCTCACTGAGAAGCTATAGAGCATCAGACAAGATATTCAACCAAAACTGCTCATCTGAGGGAGAACATTATTTTTCGTAGTCTGATTAAAACTTCTTTGTCTTTACTAACACCTGCTTGTCTCAAGCACCTGAGTAAACTTTGAGGAGGAAAGAGAACTTTTTAAAAACTCAAGTGGACCTCAAAAGATCAGGTTCCACTTCTGGAATCCTCTGCATATCCAAGGGAAACCAAGCTTGGCATTCCTATTGAGATCTGTTGAGAAAAAGCAGGAAAGCCATCATTTATTTCAAAAACAATTAGATGACAAACTCTCAACCTAAACAAAATCTCAGAAGGTTTGTAGAATTTAAAATAAGCAATCATAAAAATACATATGAATTAGTGGCATTGGTTTGTTTTCTCAAGAGTAACAACCTCTATCTGAGTGGACCGTGTTGCCTGTTGGAGTATCCTGAATGAACAGACCAAGCCTTATTGATCTAGATCAGGTTGTAAATACTTGCTGTGTTGGGATTAGCTGGTAGAATGTGGTGCTCCAATAGTACTCCAATGGAATTTTTCCGTTGAAGCTGTGCATAACCTACCTTGAGCATCTCAGATGAGAAGTAACTTCGGGTAATGTTCCTTTTGATGAAGCTGTAAGATGCATTGCAGGCCTGGATGCACCAGTAAACTCTACAGGATTGGTCACGTTACTGAGCATGAGCATAGCATCACCTATGGCTCAGCTTCGAGCATGTAAGGCACTATGTTGAAGTCATGTAGGTGATGCATGTGCTCGGATTCTCTCCAGGAGCAGCCCCTGTTTAGATGATATGGGCAGCACTGCGGCCTTATGGATGTCATCTACTTTCCATGGTATCTAATCACAGAATCACAGAATTGTAGGAGTTGGGAAGGACCTCCAGAAATCATCGAATCCACCCACCCAAAATACTTCAGTTAAAAAAATAGTACTGCAAGGTAGCTCTCTTTGCCACAGGGAAGAGTACCACAGCCTGTTGTGAATTGCAAAGTATTACATTTTCCTGCATTTTCCTCAAGACTTCTTTTAAATTGCATTTAATTGTTGCAGGAGGAGAGCTATAAAATATACCTGTCTTCAGCCTGCAACTCCCCCAGCTTTTTCATTATCAGTTGAGCTTTGCAACTTTTTTTTTCTTTTTTTTTTCCCTGGCATCAACACTACTGTGATGTTTCATTTCCTTCTATTTTGCACTTTTGGCAAAGATAAAGTTTACTGTCAGTTCCACTATATTATCTATCAGGTGACCTGGAGTCTGATTCACAACTTGCAAAGTCAGCAGAAAATTTTATGTTGCTCTCAGCAGGCTTTACAGCGACCTTCAATAATTCTGGCCTCCCAAGGGAGCTGAAGTATGAATCCAGTAGGCATTTGTCATATCTCAGTCTCCTAAAGGGCCAATAATATCTTGCAATATTTTTGTAGGCCTTTGATCCATCGCTGTTGCCTGATTGTGCTTTGAAGACTTAATAGTCCCCCATACCCCACGCTTATTAAATTCAAATTCTCCAGTTGCACTTCCCTCGATGATACATAAAAATAACACATGGAGGAAATATAACTGGAAGATCCTTTCTATAAGCTGGCTTACATTTCATTTGTGGGGAAGACATCGAAACCATTGCTTTTGCACTCGTGACAGAACCCATCTGTAGAATTTAGATATAGTGGAGTATATCTGAAAAAGCAATAATAGGCCAGGGAGTTGTGTGTTGGCATCAAAGCTTTAATTTTCAGCATGCCGCTAGGCAGCCTTTCATTTACAAAGAATTAGCAGTAGAGGGACCTAGCTGAGCTGCAGACATTACCACTGGCTCCAAGAATAGATGGGTCTAGTGGGATTTTAGGGTAGTTTTATCGTAACTGAGTCATAGTTGTTTCAGGGCTCTGATAAGAATTCCACTGAAGACTCCCAGAGTTGCTCACTTGGCTAAGTGGAATGGGTGAAGCTGTGAGATAAGTAATTTTCTTGAGGATGGTAGAGAATAGAAAGGGAGATGCAGCCAACTGGAGGTAGAGCCAATCTCAACCAAGCAGGAGGACAACTGGCCTATCAACTGCTGAAAGGATTGGGCAGTCCCTCGGAGAACCTCCAGTCTCCTAGGACCCTTTATCAACAGGGGGTGAGGAGCTTTTTCAAGGGATCTTGATCTGTGAGCCTGCTCTGGCAGATGAGCCCATGTGGCTTGCTGTGGTCTGGCTCTCCATTTGCTCTGGTTTCATCTCTTGATGACTTGGCACGTATGGGTTGTGGATGCCATTACAGGGCAGCCCTTGGGAACTGCACACGGGGACATGGCTACCAGGAAGGGATGAAATCACTCATTCAGACTGCTCAAGTGATTGTGAATTTGCTTGATGAATCTGCAAGGGTTTATTCTCCCCATCAGTCACCCTACAACGTCTCACTCTGTTTCTCCAGATCTTCTTGGTTGTCTTCTGTCTTCCTTCTGCAGTGGGGACAGCACAGATCCACAATAAGACTGGGGAAATACTATTAGTCACACTTTATTTTTTGGCACCACACTAGGAGGCAGGTCAGACATTTATAATAAATTCCAGTGAAGTCACCTCATTTCCATACAACGTCCCTTGCAAGCAAGAAGCTACACACAGACATATGAACGGTCATCAGAGCTCATGTCCATTAAACCGTGTTCTTCAGAAAGCTCTTCTCTTAGCCTAAGCCTGAAGAGGACCTGCTCCAGAATGAGATGGAAGAACAGCGCTGACCCTGGTTCAGCCTCACTGCAATAACCCGGGGAGCTAACAGAGAGACAGGATTGCCACATCAACACCACCAAAAACAGAAGCAGCACTTTTTCAACGTGTGGTGGGGTGGTGGGACACATACCTTCTGGTTTATGAGGCAAAGCTAGAAAAGTCAGCATTTTGCTACATGCTTTACGACCAGAGCTCGGTGATATTTTTAGTGGAATCTGATTTTTTGGATGATAGCATACGCAGCTGTTTTGATGAAAAATGATTAAGAGTGCAAAAAGGAAAAAAAAAAAAAGGTTGAAAATTAAATAACTTGTTTTCAAGGAAGTTAAGAACTATCCAAGGGAAGTTTTCACAAGCATGAGAAATCTGATTTGCGGGAAAGCAGAAGGCCACAGGCATCAGCGCTCACTGCTGCTATTGCAAAAGATGAATCCTCAGTCTGACCTCACAGATAGATGGAATAATTTTTAAAACCTCAAAGTGTGACTGCTTTTTTCTTCTTTTTTTTTTTTTTTTAAATACAGTCTTCTTTCTCTGTGCTTTTGTGGAGAGGGATGGCAAGAGATTTTGAAGTGAAATCTTTGTAGGGTGGGGTTTGCTACAATGAAGGTGCATAGAAACATGACACACAATGACAATCTATTAGCCCTGAGGTCCTTCCCTAAATCCCTTGGTCACCAGATGAAGGCATTTAATGCAGGAACTTTCTCAAGGGATGTTGATGCCATAGTGGTCAATCCAACTGCAGGCAGCGGTAGGCAGACTGCATTTCTCCCAGCACACATGGGGTAAAACTCCCCATGAATGCAGTGGGAGCAACGCAAGTCCAAAGCAGACTGATTTAGAAATTCACAAGCCAACATCTGTCAGGCACTCAGCAGAGATGAATAACAAAGTCAGACTGGAGCAGACATATGACGAAATCCTTCCACGTGGAGGGAAGGGGAAGGGGGAGGGAGATGGCAATCCAACGTGTACTAATATTTTCATTATAATGTGAAGCGTATCAGTAACGCACACACGTGAAGCTATGGAAATGTGCAGAATATTGTCGTGCCATATGTTTTAAATATCATTAAGTAGGCCAGTTTTGTCATATATTTGATATTTTGGCTGTTGTCACCAGAAATGGACCCACTAATTCGTATGGAATATGAATTGGCCCTAAACGCTGCCTAATCGCTGACCCAAAGAGAGTTTGCAAAATGCATTTCTAACCTGAGAAACGATAGGCTGAATCTTGTGCCGTGGGTGGAGGCCAGTTTGTCGGACACTTGACCCAGATACAAATCTCTTGGGTTACAAATAAAGAGACAGTTGGATAGCGGGGATCAAAACACGTCGCTGATAAGATTTGTTTAGCCTTATTTTGGTTTTGCTGGAAAATATATCTCAGGCAAAAATTTAGATAGTTTTTCACAAGTTCCAGTTTTCTGTGTTTTCCCATCGGTGTTTCAAAGCGAAGAGGAAGTAGTGAAATGATGATACATTTTTTAGTTTGGTAATTGAAATAAAATTTATACTTTCTTTCCGTTTCCCAACAAAGGGAATGATGAAATTTGAAATGTGGAGGAGATCTTCCTTCTTGTGTTTTTCTTTCTTACGTCTTAAAAGGAGGGAACCCCTCCTGAATCCTCAGCCTTTTTCATGAGGAGCATCATCCCCACTTTTGAAATAGCTATGTAAAAACCTAGAATCAAACAAGGGGAATAACAAATTATTTCAGACCTTTGCTTTACTCCTCTTTGGTTTTTGTTCAGAAGGGTCTCCCTGTCAGCAGAAGAGGGATAGAGCAGAGGAAATCAGAGAGAGGCAGTGGAGAGCACTGATGCATGACAGATCCTTTCCCCTTTTATCCCCACCTCTTGGAAATGAAATTGAATTCATGAAGAGTTTCAAATGAAAGCACCACACAAGGGTTTTTTTGAGGGGGTGGGGAGATCTGCTTGCTGGTCTGGCCAGCCCCAGTTTTACTTTGCAGAATGTGAGCTGAGACCTGAATATCTCACAGGGCTCCTTCCTGTTCCCACATCTGTGCCAGCAATTGGACTCTGCAGGAAGATTTTGGTTAGCATGGGAAGGCGGGAGCCAGAGGGTGATGCAGTTCCCTGTCTCAGACTGATCCCAAATCTGCAGCTCCAGAACACGCATCCGCATAGGAGTTGGCAGCTCCTATGACTCAGAAGGTGCTGTTTTTACAGACACTTTGCTGGCTACAAAATCACTGTGAGAGTTTGCAAAACAGATATGCAAGAAGAGCTGCCTTTTCCCAAGAGAAAGCTGCTTGCTGAGAATCACGCTACCACCACTTTACTTTCAGATTTGCTCTTCTTTGGTGTCTTCAGATCATTTCTGCAGTCTCAAAGAAGCAAAGAGAGGAAGCTGGTGTGGTTTGCCCCCAACCTCTATTGCCCCAAACTCATGTCTAGATCCCTGCTTCTTTTTGTGCCACCAGCTTCTGTTCAAAGACACCACCGTACGGTAGAATCATAAAGGCTGGAAAAGTCCTCTATGATCCCCAAGTCCAACCCCAGCCCAATCCCACCATGCCCACAAACCACATCCCTCAGTGCCACATCCCCACAGTTCTTGAACACTTCCAGGGACAGTGACCCCACCATCTCCATGGGCAGCCTGTTACGATGCCTCTTTCCGAGAAGAAATTTTTTCTAATATGCAACCTGTTGTGCATACAATGGGATTGAGGTCTGCAAAACATGTGTGAGACTTCACTCATCCTGATCTTTAGGCTCTGGATTGATCAGTTGGGGTGATCAATAATAAAATCCTCTGCCAGTCTTTTGTTTTGCCTGCTTATGTTTCATTTTAGAGGGAAGGGTTAGGTGCAGCAACTACCAAGAGACCCAAATCAGGGATGCACAACAACCCTTCTGAGGGCAAAACCGAGGTTCAAAACCTGGGATTGGCCAAAGAACTTTGACATGATGAAAAGTCAGGCAGGCCTCCTAGGAGCCATTAGCATCCTTCACTGCTTTAAGCACACGTTTAAAGGCTTAAAGCCAACCATCGTGGTCTGATCACTTTGACCTCCTCTTTACGGTAAGCTCTCGCACTTTAGCTCTTATATGTGTTTAGGGCTCACTGATGTTTACCTAATATTTTGCAGTTCCCATCTGTTTCTTTTACTTCTTTCAAACTTTTACACATTTCCCTGTGCCATTTTTTATTTGATCCTTCAAATAATTCTCCTCTCATCCTCCAGCAAAAAGAAAGCAGGATAAAAGGCAGAATCACCATCTCTGAATTAGGTTCTACCCATCCCTTTTGCAGCAGGAAGAGAGGGAGAAGTGGTTGAGGAGTATAGCATGTCTTGGTTCAGAGATTTTGAAAGATCCTGAATCTGCAACTTCTTCTCACAGTCTGATTACCCTTGAAGAAAGAATGTTTTATTCCCATTTCATGGACATCAGGTCTAGGGGGTACGTTTGCTTTATGAAGCTGCTTGTACAAGACTCCTGGCTGTCTAAGGGTCGTGAGTTGTCCCATTATCGCTGGGTGCCACGGTCAGGAATGGGGCCAGAACAGCCAGGTTGTTACTGTGGTGCTGCCTCAGTCTGTAAATCATCTGCCAACACTTCTTCGCTCTCAGAAGGTGGTTTCAAGTTGACAAATCTGTTGCTGGTGATGGTTCAGTTGCATTTCAATGTCCCTGCGAGGTCCCTAGCAGATGACTGCACTTCCGTTGTGATGGAGATGTTCCATCCAGCTCCATTTCAAGTCACTGTCCAGTCCATGACTGCATTTCAGGCCACTTACCAAATGTGACAAAAGCAATTCTGGCTCCTTTGCTGCACTGACTCATGTGGACAAGGTTTTTAAGATATTAAGTCCCAGGAGTGGGGCTAAGAGAGTTCAGATGCTGCCTGCATCACAGTTGCTGTCTCTGTCCTTCTCCATGACGTGTTTACATATCAGCTGGAAATTTCCTAAATAAGTTGACTCGAACCATCAACAAATACCGTTCAGATAATGTACATTTAATGGTATTTTCCAGTACTCTGCCTACAGGAGGATATAAAAACTTCTTTTGTTATAGTATAGCCTCCTTGGCAGCTTGTAACTCAGTGGGAAAGACTCTGGATTCCTGGAGGAGCTTACTGTGTCAGCGATTTTGAGTATTTCAGGGAGCATGAGGCCTCACTGGAGAGAAAGGAAAGCCCGAGCAAAACACTGCCTTCCTTTAAGACAAACCAGTAATCAAATTAGATAAAAAAATCACCGTGTGCTAGTAAAGGGTGTGAAAAGACAGTCTCTATCCACAGAACTGGTGGGATTCCATAGGAAATAGGAACTCAGCCAATTGCCTACTGAGTGTGTCTCCGTGTTGTATTTCATTTCAAAATGAAAGCTCAAGGAAGAGGAAGCTTCTCCCAAAACTTTTGTTAGTGTAGCAAGGTGAATGCGGAAGTAACATCCACCACTGGCTGTGCACAGCGCAGGAGAGGATATCCTTGTGGGGGGACACTTTGGTCTGTGGGGTACAGCCATACTGTGGTCTGTCTCCTCTCTGAGACAGGCCTAAAGTTGTCCTCACCCAGGACTTCTTCCATCCTAAGAGCTTTCCACGCTCGGTTTTCCTGCAGAACCTTAATATTTTCAAGGGGGAATTTTCTTTCAAAGCAGGTGATCCAAGCAAAAGTTTTAAATGGGTTAAAATTTTCAAGTTAAATTATTCCCCCAGACAAACAGATTTTTTGCACTGACAAAGGTTTTTATGAAAATGATCTGCTTTCCTTAGAAATTAGAGTTCATCTTCAGAAGTACCTCTGAGGGTGGGGAGGGAGGTCAATGTTTTTAAAAATTAAAATAGTTGCAAACATAACTGCCACTGAAAATCTAATCCTAAAGTAACTATGGATTTTCCCCATTTTTTAAGTAGTAAATCTGTGCAGAACCTCGGTCTCTGCTTTACATGCTCTGACCATCTCTGTAAAACACAGTACAGAGTTCATGTGCTCAGTCATGAAATGCATCACATGGTTTTGCTACTGATTATTCAACAGAGTGGCTTAAATTTTGGTTCCTCATTGAAAAAAAAAAAAAAAAAATCAAAGACATTTCCACTTTCCTTCTCCCCCCCCTATACTGCTTTGCACAGGAAAAGTGTCTTTTCAGACCACGGCTGGTAGGCTGAAGGGTTAGAATATCCTGAGTTGGAAGGGATCCATAAGGATCACTGAGTCGTAGGGCAGGTGTTGCACGTGTTCACCAAAGAAAACTTTGGCAGTGTAGAAAACCTTTCATAGAAGTTGAAAGATTGGAGGGGTTGGAGTTTTTTAACATACTTTTTTTTCTTGCAGGGTGGGGGCAGCTTGGATGCTGTGCTCTTTTGCTCTCAGACATGGAGCATTTCTGCACAGTGCTTGTGAGTAGAAAAGTGCCACATGGCTCCAGCTCTGACTGTCAAGATAAAAAGCAAAACAACAGTCCACGTGGCCAGGTGGATGGCTTTCTGCTGAAGGAGCTGGCATCAGGCAGAAACGTCAGGGAGAGTTTGGGAGAGCAACCTGAAATGGCTTAAAAATGTTGAAGTAGAATCTGGGAGCTGAATTTAGGACGGAACTCCCAGTTGCCTTTCCAGCCCCCTAATCTCAGAAGTAATGTAAATCTGAACTTCTTGGGAAAATGCACTTATGAGTTGCTGTTGTTGTCGTTGTTTTAGCTAACATACTGAAACTGAGGGGAAAAAAATGTCTGGAATATTTATTTTCAATAAAGGGCCTTCTTTCAACTACAAAAAGACAATTCAAAGGAGCGTTTCAAGCGGCTGTTTTTAATTAACTCACGTGATCAGCTGGTGGAAGAATTAAATTAGGGTTGCCTGATTTTATTATGGCTTCGTTTTATCCACAGACCTACAAAGGTAAGAGGCAAACCTTCTGCAAAGGGCCTGGCCCAGAGAATGGAAAAGCTCCCTCCGCTCCCTTTCGATGGGGTTCATCAGTAATTCAAAAGCTGCCTCTAAATCTAACAGTTCAGTATCTTTAACCGAGCGTATTTTACTTGAGTTTATTTTTAACCATGTGCTGCGGTGCAATGGGCTGCTTGGAGAAGAGGCTTTATAGACCCAACGTGTGCACTTTTGGGGGAAGATAATTACACGAGTTCAAAGTCTCGTCAGCCAATCGTATTTTGGTATTCATGCAAGCTGTTTCATAATGTCGTTTTGAACCCTGTTGGTGGCATAATTAAGATTTAATTAAATACAGGAATAGAAACATGTTGTTCATTTGACCATCTGTGAGTCAATGACTACAGTGGTTTTCTAAGTTTCTACGCTACATGCTGTTAGTGAGTGTTTCATATTATTTTCCATCTCCCCAAACATACTTGCACGTTTTCAGAGTCACTGAAGAGCCGGAGCAGATATTATAATCTCGTGTTGATGATCATCTCTTTCTGCTGTTCTGGGCTATTGACAGTATTGGGCAAAGTTAAACCTTTCAAATGTAGTATGAACTGCTAAGAAAAGAAATGCCAGGAAGAAACGATAGCTTAACCCAAAAACAAAAATGAAATGGAGGGGTGCATTCCGTTCCCTTCATTTTTGATAGAGGAGCGTACAAACCAGCGGCACCCAAGCTGTAGTAATAGGAGCAATAAAAGCAATGATAATAATAATGCAGATTCAAGCATTTTTAATCTGAGTCTTCCTAGAGCACCCAGCATTGTTCTCAGCTGCAGGATAGATACGCCAGAGATATTCAAACTGCAGCAATAGTCAGCAGCCCAGGAGAACATCAGGGCTCCGCAGCACCAGTTTCTACACAATCCCAAACTCAAAAGATGTTCAGCTGCTGTGCAAAATATTGCATTTTGGGGGTTGACAAAAGCAATTTGAGAGCTGGTGTTGAATGTAAGTTAGATCTCACTGAAAAGAATAGATTTTTTTTCCTAATTATAAAAGAGTATTTTTGAAGAGTTTTTAGAAGAGAAATGTTTTGGTTTCAACAAGGTACTATGAGACTAAATTTCAGTGTTCAATGTTGTGATTTTAAATAGTGCAAAGTTCACCCCAAGCCAAAACTAAAACATTTTCTTTCAGATACAGTGATGTCATGTTTGATCTGAACATATTTTCCCTACTGTTTTCTGGTTTAGAGGATAAAAGAAAAAAAAAAAAAAATGTGTGAATTGATTCAAATAACATTAATTCTTTCCACAGTACTTTTTTTCACAGGGGGAGAAAGATGGGAGGGTTGTCCACCAACCCCAAAATAAAGGTTTTAGAAAGCTTTCACTGAAGCATCTAGAAAAGCACAGGAGAGGGATTTGCCTTTGTTCCTGTTGATTTCCTATTTTGCAGTCCACCACAGTGGGTTGTATATTTTCCTTTCTCATGGTATAGCTTCGAAAATCAAAATTTTCACAAACATATTTTATTAACTATTCTTAAAAATACATGTTTAGACCCTTTTTCTTTCTTGTGCTCACTTTCTCTTTTCATTTTCTGCTTCGAGGCGCAAATGACAGTGACCAATCAGGTCAGAAACAAAGGGCACTTTCAAACATCTCTGAAAGAAGTTTCAGAAAGCGAATATGTTCCAGAAGGGGAGGAAATATGTGGATAAAAAGGTTGGTGGCTTATTTCAACCATAGCGGGAACGAATCCATGAGCTCTCGCAGCCGCGGTCCTGACGCACGTACGCATCTGATTCAGTGCTTTATGGTGATATTCTTGCTAATGACTCTCTCCTGTGAGCATGTGAAGGACACGGCTCCACCGTCTCTAAACTCTTAATTAATTATGGTTTCCACGAATTTTCAGAGCTCAGAAATGATTAGATATTGCCACATTCTTCCACCTGATCCCAACTACTTACTAAGTGGATTAGAGGCGGGAATGATCCTGGTGCTTAGCAGTGGCCACTTTGGCTCCCGCCGGTGTGAAATGGGGACAGCAGCCCCACAATCCCAATTTCCAAACCAACCATGCGGATGCTGCTGTAATACATCCCAGCCATCTCTAGCTCTGCTGCTGTTCCTTCTTTATCATCGTGCATCTCACTTCTAGGATTGCTGCAGGCTCCCATTTGGCAGCAAGGAACGGCGATGCACAAGTGGGTGCTGCAGGACAGGGGCTATTGGCAGTCGTCTGCTTTTGAGATTCAAGGACGTTGCTGAAAGAAGGGTCTCATGTTGCTTTCATTTTTATGTCCATCCCCACTTTTAAAGATGTTTGGAAGTCCCCGCTAGTTTCGCTTCCGCTCTGGGTGAGACCATGGGATTTTGCAGGTGTTCAGACAGCAGGAATTACAGAATGTTTTGCACTGGGCTGTTTCTGCTCCTTTTGAGACCACTGGTTAAAATCTTGCTCACACTGCCGTGCTCAGAGCTTTGAAAAATCCCACCTTTATTTCAACAAGTACCGGGTGTGCTAAAAAGGAGCAGGAAAAGCCCATTTTACAGCTGTGCTCTGCTGAGTTGTGCTGCATGCCTTCTTTGCAGCCGACGGGTGGATGGCCTGTTCCTGGCCCGGAGCACATCAGAGGTGCCAGCTCCTATTGAATGCACTGCACTCAGCAAAATGTCGGCAATTTGGGACCTGCCCCCGAGCAGGATTTCTGTGTCAGGAGATTGCTCCAATCAAAGCTGCCTTACAGGCAATTAGGAATTATTCCGTGAAAAAAAAAAAAAAAAAAAAAAAAGAGAGAGAAAGAGAAAAAAGAGAAAAAAGAGGATGTTCAGATCACTGTTGTTTATACCACCAGAAACAAGCAGAACTATGTGAAATGCAGAGCAAACCCGTGAACACCTGTGATCATTTTCAAAGTCAGATGTATAAACAGATCTATTGCTGTTGTGCAGTGATATTTGTAATTTATTCCAAGTTATCAGCCTATAATATTAAAAAGATATTTTCTTTAAGAAAAACAAAAACAAAAACAAAAACAAAAACAGTATATTTCTTCTCAAAGCAGATCATAACTACTTCTCATTGCTTGACATACGTTTCTCTCTGTAGTCCTCGATGCTGAGCATTCACAATGGAAGATCTACGCAGAGTGTATTGCCATGACTGTGAAATAGAATTTCCTGCAGTAGGATTTGCTTTTGGACAGAGGTTGTAAAGTCACCTTTCTGTCTGTCAGAGCAGATGGGCTCCTGCAGCTAGCTCCTCGAGGCAACGCGAGGAATGATAAGAAAGGCAGAACGCACGGCTAAACTATGCATTGCCTCCCAGACAATGTTGGAAATGGTTTATCAGTTCGAAAGACTTTTTTCTCTTTAAGAGGACGAAGTATTCCACGGGAAAAGGTAGTTGTTTTTTTCTTCTTTTTTTCATCCGTTTTGGCTCCAAAGTGAGGAATGTAGGAGCAGAAAATATCTTCTGTTACAGACTAAAGTAACTCCGTTTTTATTCAACATTCTCAGCGTTCAGCTTCTGGAAACACGGGTATAACAATGGAAAACACTGCATTAATTTTGGATTTTAGTAAGGATAGCAGAGACCTGGCCACCACTGGTGCTGCTATGCCCATGCCCAAGGATTTGGGCTCAGCAGAGCAACTCAGAGTAACTGAAACAGAGCACACAAAGCGCTTGCTGCAGAACTGGGATCGCCGTGCCTGAAGGACGGCTCTAATGCTTTCCAGGCTCAGGCACTCAGCGAGCTGCCTCTCTCCGCCGAGCATCTTTCTAACCTGCTTTGATTCCAGCAGCACTGACAAGGTTGCTTCTAAAATAGAGTAGTTTGAGCAGAATATTTCTTTCCGATGCTTTTACCCTTCTCACAGCTTTTAAGTGGGAAGGACGGGTGTTTATTCGCAAAGCAGTGAAGAGTACCGTGGTGTTTCCCTGTTTCCTTTTTTTTTTTTTTTTGCCCTGTTTAGATGTTTGTGGCACAGATGTGAATTAAAATAATAATAATAATAACAGTGGCAAACGCTTCCAGTGTTGGTGGTGCTGTGTTTTCCAGAGGGACCCCTCCACGTTGCAGCAGCCTCCATGTGCTGGTTGTTACCATGTCAATCCCCCATTTTCCTTCAAACTCCAGCATGCTGCATTCCACGGAATTTGCACGAAAAGTGTCTTTATTGTAAGCAAAATCTTGACAGCCAGGTATGTAACATTCTGCATCAATAACCGTGTTGGTGGAGCTGGCTTTTCCCTGCCTGGGAAAGCTGGAGGAGTTTTACAAAATATATCTGGGGAAGATCCCCACGGCTGTTTTACAGTAGAAGCAGGAAAAGAAGGAGAGTGTGTCAGGGAAGAGGAGAGAATGCAATAGTTATTTGTTGTCTTTGCAATGGGACGAAGAATATATACCCATCCAGACAGGCTTATATCCACATTCTTGCATTTATCTGCATTTCCTCTTGTGAGCACGAAGCTTCAACGTCTCCGAGGTCTGTGAGCTTTGCATTAATGTGATAAGAGCGTTTCCTCTATCTAGGCATTCATTACATTGAGCTTTGTGCATGAAAGAAATGGTTATTTCAGAGGGGTATCTCGTGTCACGATAAAACTCAATTGCAAAGTACCTCAACCTGTCTTTCCAAACAGAGTTGAATGCTCAGGTGCTGAAAAAGCACAGCCACAGGAATCACTGCACTGCAGTGATCAGAGCACCTGGGACCTCAACCTCGATAAAGAAATGGGTATTTCTTCCTGACATTCTGCCTTGGAGAAATTAGCAGAGCAGCAGACTCAAATATTATCTTCTATCTGCTGCATAGCAAAATACTTTAAAGCCCTGGATTATCTTCTAGGGAGAGATGCTGTGAAAGTGCAAACTGTTGCCGTGATATCCCTTTCTTAGAGGGGACAGGGAGAAGTCTTCTCCAAGACAAGTATTTTACACTAAAAATCATTTGCAATGCAAAAATAAAGCAATGCTCTCTAGCAGCACAACAAAGCAGAACTCCTTCCAGCTTTCCCAGTAGAATACATATCTTTTTAAACCAATTGAGTTAATCCTCGTTTGTTTACCTTCTTGATTACTTTAACCAGCAAGGTATTGATTAAACACAGGAGTGCAGCTCACGCTAATTATCCATAACCCCCCATGGAACCTGGTTCTTTTTAGTGAGGGAGGATTACAATAAACACACCTGTGCTACTTTACAAGCACCCATGCTGGTATCCTCCAGACCCAAAGCTCTGCATCAGCTGATCCAGGACTCACATTGGTGTTATCCTTAACCCAACAGGACCCGGTGGCTCTGCTGGTTTGCACTCAGTCAGGACCTGCTGCCTTATCTCTGAGCACACAAATCTTCCCATAGAAACTGAGTTCTCCCTCTGCGTGCCGAGTTTAGGCCGATAGGTGCAGGATTTCAAAACATACAAGCTAATGGTAATTTGGTGCAGCGGAATGGCTGGCGAGATAGCATCTTGTACTCCTGCTGTTTAATTAAAAGCAGGCTTTTATTTGTCATACCTTTTAATTAAAGAGGAACAAGATATTCGCTCTTTTAAAACATATGGTTGAGTTTATGAAATCTACATATTTTTTCTTCTTAGCTTGAGGTTCAAATGCACTGATTGTCTCTACCACAACTTTTATCAAAGGAAGGCTGCGTGGCTTTCTTCTCTGCTTTAGAGGCAGGGAGAGCCACGACCATGAAATCTCCTCCTGGACTTAAGCAGGAAAGCAGGAAAAAAGCCTTCCCTGCATTTGTGAGCTTCAGCTAGGAATCAGTAGCAAGGTAACAGAAATCCCAAAGAAAGGAGGAAAAAAGGAGTCTGAATCACTGTTTACTTGTGATCTTTGATTTATTTAAGCCATGAGAAAGAGTAGTTTAAAAAATACTCATTCTGCATTCATACGTTAGTGAAGAAGAAAAACAAAATTCCCCGAATACTTTTTCAATGCGATTCTTTAGCTACTTTTTACTACTTCGAAAAGCTCAGTATTTCTATCAGTTAGGAGTCTGCTCTCACTCCTTAATATTTGTGCTAAACTCTCTCAGATGAGAGAGTATGGGATTCTTCCTTAGATAACATTTGGCTTTATGAACTCTTTCAATAGACAAAGACAACACAATTTAACCTCGAAATAGCCACAGTTCAGATTGCCATCCATTTCACCTGAACGCTCCAAGAGAAAATTATTTTGATTGTGTGCAATTCTTCCTCTGCTGTATTTAAGATGCCTTGAGAGACTGTCATTTCTATTTTCTTTTTTGTCAGCTAAACTTGCCAGCTCCTTCCACTGATTTAACTTCACGGCTTTGTGCAGCTGTGAAGTTACTACTGATTTTAACATTATTAATTCAATTTAGCAGAAAGATACCGATCGCATATTACTTTCGTTTTGTGAAGCAGTTTGGCTGCAGTGTTGGCTCAGGGTCGTGTGTTTTGCTGATGTTTTACCCCATCGAGAATAACTTGGCTGTTGAAGAGCCGTGCTGGGATCCATTCGCGGAGATGTAAGAGTCGGTAGAAGAGTTCAACGTGGAGAAGGAAAACAATGTTATTAAAAGGTCTTGTTTGGGTTTTGTTTGGTTTGATGGGTTTTTTCCCCCCTCTGGAAGTAGATCCATCATTCTGCCAGGGCAGTGTGATATTTCTAAGCTTGAAACTTTTGTACTGTCATTACACTGCAGAAATCCTAGCCACAATGATAGAAGGAGAGTTAGATGGTTCCTATTGGAAACTTGTTGATAACATGGGATGACTTTCATGGAAACAGTTACTTTAAGAGTGCTGTTTGCATTTCAGTAGCATATTAACCACCCAGTATAAAGGTGTCAATCCACCAAAACACTTCTTTCTAGGGGCAGGCTCACCCTGCTGAAGCCAGTTTAGCTCAAGCACACATCACATTAATTTAAGCCCGCACTTCACCACTCCTCCTGGTCTGATGGAATGGAATTAAAGAGCAGGAGCCAGTCTGTGAAATCTGTGCAGTGATTTCCACGAGCTGGTAAAGTCTACATTGCTACACTTAATACTGCAAAGTCTTGCTGTGGTACCACCCAAGAGTCGTAAATAAAGAGGTGATTTTGCTGGGTTGGTTTGCAGCTCCACAGAAGGAGAAAAAGTGGGATAGGAGGAAATGAGTGCACTGTGAGAAGTATCTCCTGTGATTTAGACAGCGTGAGGAAAGAGGTGCTCATAATGGGGAGTGAGCGGAGTGCTATGTAAGGCAAAAACCTTGGGAACCACAGGGCTGAAATACAGGTATCCGAATAAGGAGAGAATTTGATGTTTGTTGAAAACCAGGTCTCAGATTAGCTCACTGGCTAGGTCTACTGCTATAACATCCAATAATTGTGGCTACAGTTCATATAACTTTATTGTCCTCCAGAGAACTGTGTAAATGTTAGCTTGAGAAACCCCTCTTGCACGCTCAAGCAGGATGTGTGTGTGCGTGCATGCCTGCATGCAGCTCAGTGCAGAGGCTATCAGGATCAGATTCCTCTCGGAGGCGATTTGTGGCAATTTAGCAAACGTCCATCTTTGAAAGTCCCAACTTCAGTCTCACTCTGTGACCTAGGAAATGGGTTTTTGATAAGCTTGGTCTGTGAGTGTTGCTCGTTGCTGGAGGAGTGGGCAAGAGGAAAGCCTGCTGGGCACTGGAACGCTGGGAAAACACTTGTCATGAAGATAGGCCCAAGCTCGTGGTCTATTATGACCAATGCTAATTGCTGACCCCTGTACCTGAAGCTTTTTGTTTCCCACTTCTCTGAGATAGGGATGCGTACACTCACACTTGTGAGTGCTCCAATTTGCTCAACCTGAGATTGCTCTTCCCATTCCTTTGCCCCATTGTGTAGAGCACAACATCTGGGCTAAAATTTTCCATGTCTGCTTCAGGTTGATTATTTTTAGGAAGTGTTTTTGGGGATGTGCAAGATCAGCAGATGCTCTGCCTGTAAGTTTTGTGCCATGTCACCTCACCTCCATGGGGGGCTGAACTACACCATGTTTCAGAATGCTTAGACACTGCAGTACGAAGCATTTCAGGATCTTTCTGTGTGGAAGGTGTGCAAAAAAGGGCTTGGAAAGAGAACAGAAAGATGCACAAGAATAACATCAGAGAGATAAACTACATGGGGTGCGGTTGAGGTGAGCAAGTAAAAATACAATCTGATTGCAGAAATAAGTATCTATGCATACACTTGTCTATCTTCATTTTTCTGCTCGCTGTGCTTTGCTGCTGAGCTGGAGGAACGGTGCTCACTGAAATTATCCTCTGCTTTTCCTGGAAACTCGAGATTTTAAACCTCTGCCACGAGAGGGCAGTGTCTGCAGCTGATTTCCCTCCGCTCGGACACCTCCCAGGATGCAGGATTCGATTGCTATTGCAAAATTAAATCTGATTTTATTTCCCCACGTGTGGCAAGAAGCTACCTTTGAGATTGGAATCATTTTGGCTCTGGTGCCACTCCATTCTAATGTGCTTGGACTTAAGCAAATAGGCTGGGAGTCATCTAAAATTAGACATGGTGATTGTAATTGCACTTTGTTCCCACAAAATGAGCTGAGGAGGCCTAGAAGACTCTTCCTGAAGATTAAGGCATTCTTACAGCCACTACAGCTGTAGTCTGGGTCCCTATGTATAGATTCATAGAAGATGCCTTGTTAGGAAGGGAGAGCAATGTATGGTGACCAGCATCCCAAGTCCTTCTCTGTAGGAGTGACCTCAATTAGTTCATCCCCCAGTGACAGTTTGAATTGGAAGAGGTCTTTAAAGAACATCTCTTGTAACCCTCTCATGCTATGGACAAGGACTTCTTTCTCTAGGGCAGGTTGCTCAGAACCCTGTCCATTCTGATTTTGACAGTTTCAATGAAGAGGCATCCACATATCTGGGCAACGCATTCCAGTGTCTCACCACCCTCATAGGGAAGAATTTCTTCCTTATATCCAATATAAATCTATCTCTTGTTGTTTAGAACTGTTGACTCTTGTCTTATCGCTACAGATCCTGGGAAAAAGTGCCCATCTTTCTTTCTACAGTATCCTGTGGGTACTGTAAGCTGACAATGGGGTCTCCCCTAAGTCTTCTCCAAGCTAAACAAGCCCAGCTCCCTCAGCCTTTCTTCACAAGAGAGGTACACCAGTTCCCTGAGTAGCTTTGTGGCCCTTCTCTGGACCCACTCCAACAGCTCCTTGTCTTTCTTGTGCTGGGGACTCCAGAGCTCAACATGGCACTGCAGGTGGGGTCTCACAAGAGTGTAGTAGAGGGGGGAAATCACTTTCCTCAACCTTCTGGCCACTCTTCTTTTGATACAGCCCAGGATAGAACTGGCTTTCCAGCTGCAAGAACATATTGCTAGTTCATGTCCAATTTCTCTTCTCCCAGAACTCCAAGTCCTTCTCTGTAGGACTGCTCCCAGTCAATTCATCCCCCAGTCTGTGTTGGTATTGGGTACTGCTCTAATGAAGGTATAAGAATTTGCACTTGGTCTTGTTGAGTTCCAGGTCGTATGGTAACTGTTGAGTCACAGCCAGAACCACTGATTGAGCACCTGGGGAAAGGACCCTGTCAGCCCCAAGAGCACAGGTGATGGCAATTCACCTGTGTGAGTGGAAGGGATGGGTCCTGGCTTCACCCCTCTTAAATCTTATTTAAAGGCTGACTGCCACTGAGGAAGGATCTCTGGTTGAAGATCCTTCCCTTGTAGAGTTTCCTTTGTGAGCCTCAATCCTCAGAAATGGGTGCGTGCTTTTCTTTTTTTCTTTCTTTCATTGTAGCACCCTTCTATTGTGCTTCTTCCCTTGTCCATCTAATAGTCCATCAAATCCACATCTTAAATTTAGAGGCAGGAGAGTATTGTGAAGGGCTGCATCAAAGAGCTTCCAGAACTCTAGGTAGGTAAATACAGCAGCTCTTCCCTTGTTCGCTGTTACAGTCGTTCCTTGTGTAATGATGCTTCATTAGCCAAATGCAATTTGCTTTTGATGAAGTCTTGTTGGCTGTCTCTAACCACCGCCCTGTCTGATGAAGACGTGAATGTGATGAAGAGAAAGTGATGTGAATAACATATCAGCTGTTGAGCCAAGAAAGTCGCCCGTGGAATCAGGTAGGAAATGTGAACTGCTAGTACTGGGCCTGGCTGCCCAGGAAAAAAGGGCTTGAATTCTTTTCTCCTGGTTCCTCAGGCTGCTTCTCCTCAACAGCTGGTCTTACTTGGACTTAGATCCAAATGCAGGGACCTGAAAAGCTTTATGAGGATAATGGAGGAATCACCAGCAGCTGTCATGTTGCATCAGCTCTGGCTGCCAAACCATCTGCAAATTTGTCTATGTTGTTAGTTAGTACTCTCAGGAGTAGGGATTTTCAGCATGAGAGGTACAGAAAAGCTTTATTATCCTTTATAACAAGGAGGTGGTGAAGAGAGCTCCTTTGTCGATTGCCTTGCTCCCAAGGGATTACACAAATCCCCTTATTAGAGGAAAAACAATGAGTTTATCTTACAAATGTGCTCAGCATCCAAAAAAGTATCGGAGTGAAGACACTGTAGTTGGTGTTTTGCTTAAGGCAGAGTTTAACACATCCATTCCCTGCAGTTCAGCCTCCTCCTAAACAAATCTATCATGGTCTGTAATGTTTGAATAGAGACAATTACAGTCTGGAGCAACCTGCCTATTAGGATCATGTACTTCTTTGTAACAGATCTCTTGGTTATGAAGCTTGTTGCTGCAAGTCTATGTCATAAAAAAGAAAAAAAGCAGTTGTCCATT
This sequence comes from Lagopus muta, assembly GCF_023343835.1. Lineage (NCBI taxonomy): Eukaryota > Metazoa > Chordata > Aves > Galliformes > Phasianidae > Lagopus > Lagopus muta. The sequence goes on along the minus strand of NC_064440.1, from coordinate 35,413,697 downwards.
CACCTCTAGGTCAGCCCTTTGAAGAAGTTATCAGTGCCTTCTCAAAAGAATAGATCTTCCTTCACAATGGAGAAGTGATTTGTTCCAGAGTTTCCAAGTTGATAAAGGAGAGCAACGCTGTATTGTTTCAGAAAGAATCGGTCATTCAATTCGGGAGGAAGGAAAGTGTAGCAAGTTACTCACACTTTTCTTTCTAAGACGACCTGAAAAGACCAGGAAGGTGGAGCCTTGTTCAACCCAGGGAGGTGATTGAGAGCTGTTTGGAAAGTCAATGCACTCCTTTGAGAAAAAGCGGATGGATTGAGGAGCCTCAGGTCCTACATAGGTAGGACGTAGGTCCATACGTAGGTCCTCAGCCTACATCTTCATAAAGCTATCTTAAAATCTTGATCTACACGAGGATCTGGTATAATTATGTCCTGGTATAACTATACATATACATGATAAGACTTGTATCATCTATGGGAACACTGTAGTTGTTTATGGGAAGAAATCCCAGGGTATAGAAGAAACTGAAAGGTAAAGAGTGAGTAGGAAAGGTGCTCCAGCCCTCTAATTTGCTTTTATATCTTGGTTAAAGGGAATTGACTTAAACAGTGATATATCAGGGACTGTAATGCTTTCATCTGCTTAGCAATTATGTCCATATAGTTTAATAAGACTTCACCCAAGAACAGTCCTTTGACTAGTGTGCCATCATTAACAACCTGTCAGAGTGCAGGAAGCTCAAGGTGGGCAGTGAGGGGCAAACTGTTCTCTCCAGCCAACGTAAATCAAATGTGGCAGTGAAGCAATGGAATGATACAGGTGTCAAACCAGAGCATGCGTGAGAAGAAACAGCTTCATCAGCTTTAATGGGGGGCAGTAAATGTATTGACTTCTACTCACTGGCTGAAGAGCCCAGGATTAGAGTTTTAACTCCCAAAGGGAACGTTTTTATTTCTAGTTTTGACTTCCACCCAAACCCCGATCTTTACGTATCCTGTCTCAGGATTTATTGGCTCCATTTATTTTCCTAGCTTAGAGTCATCATCAAATTCCAGCAGCCTGTTCCTCAAAGTCATGCCCTGTGCAAGGTTTCCTTGACAGCAGCAGTGATAGGTGGGACTGCCTCTATAGTTAGGTGTTTCTCAGAGCTTGCCAGCATGCACACTACAGGCCAGCTGCACTCAAATGACTGGCAGCTCCCATAGGAACTCTGTGGTGTTGTTGATGGAACTGTGCTGCATGAAACTCAGCAGATATTTCTGTCATTCCTGGCATTGCTGTTGGAGCATGGGGCATTGAGGTGGGAGTCTGCATGTCAAACAAGGACTTCAGCTTTAGCTGACACCTAGAGCTAAAGCCTTCCTTAGCTGGCGTCCTCACATTGAGGAAAATCCCTTTGTTACAGGACAGCTCTTCCTGCTTTTGTCATTAGGATTCTTTTGGTACTAACGTCATCTTTAGGTTAGTTGTCCATCCACAGCAAGCAGATCACAAACCTGAGAAATTGCACAATGTTACCTTCACAGGAGTATGATTTCTTGATGCTGCCCAGTCTGCTTCAGAAGGGTTTCCAGGATGGAGACAAGGACAGAGAGATTTTCACTTGTATTCGAGTGACTGCAGCAAATGTATATCTCCTCTTGCAGCATAGCATTATAACCTTGCATCCACCACAAACTTCTGAGCGGGGTAGTATTTAAGAACCATGCAGTGAGTTCTGTCTGATACTGATGAAATGGGAGATAAATGGAAACTGAGATTTTGGATACCCAAATTAATCTTGGTGTGAAGGACCCTGCACAGGGGATGCATTCCCATCTGAATGCCATAATGCCATCAGCCACGACAACATTAGAGCAGTGGCTACTGCTTGCTACTGACTGTGATGTTTAACCTCAGTAATCCTGTCTGAAAGCGTCTCAGATGGATGAGTCACAGGTCTCCATCACCATCAGTAAAGATCTTGGAGAAACGTGCATTCTAATGAAGGCTTAGAGAAAGCCTTGTTGATCTCTGGCCAAAGTCTGTGGCCCAGGACAGCCTGCCCTCACTGGACAGCTGTGGAAAGGTTTGTCTATCTTTGGGAGAAAGACACGTGGCTGTTTCTGTCTGCCCCTGCATGCTGCAGTGAGAGCATGAGTCTTGGGTTACTGAATACGACTCCAAGAGAGCTATGGAGGTCTCTAAGCATTGAGCAGGTTGTTGTAGTCCTGAGAGAAGCCTTCCTTAGCCTTGCCATGAAGGTGGTGATGTGTTGACAGCTCCTGAGCACACTGCAGAGCCTTAGCCCTCTTAAGGAGGGATGCCCAAGTGAGAGGCTGGATTGCCTTCATTTCTTACAGGCTCCTGGAGATTCTTGACACAAGGGCCAACCAATCACTGACCATTTAAACTATGACAATTGTCAATTTCTGAGACTTCAGTGTCCCAAGGGATCATTGTTGCTGGAGTAGGTGAGGAGGGAGGGTGTTGGAGCAACTGATGTGCAATGCTCCTTTGCAATCAGGCAGTCCCCCTGGGAAGAGGTGGAGATGTTTTCCACTATCTAAGCTCCTTAGGAATTAATTCACAGCTGCAACACAATTCACACCCTAAAAAACCCTGCTGTTTGAAGTAAGGACTGAGACTGACTTTCCTCAGAGTAAAGATCTGCTCCTGGTCCCATCACATTTACTTTCCTAGGAGAGAAACAGCCTTGTGCTATAGTCTGCCTGACAAGCAGCCATGAGCAGTATTGTTTTCCTGATCTTTTAGCATGAGTACAGAGGCAACATTGAAGTGTTGTAGACCAAGAAAATTGTGAAGAGCTCCCATGATTATTCTCCCCACTGGTCTTGTATGGGGCCCCTCAAAAAACTTTTTCAGGCACTGATACCTGTATTAAAAAAAATAATAATTGCTTCCTAAGGTAAAAAATTAAAGAAAGTTAAGAGCTTGAGAAGAAATTTCATTCTAAGTTTACTGAAATATGTTGCAGCATTTGTGTGGTGGTTTTACTGTGATGGACAGCTAAAGTATACTGCTCTCTCAGCTCCCACCATGAAGGAACTAGGGAGAAAATGCAATGAAAGAGGGCTCAGTTGTTGAGATAAGTGCAGGAATATTGCTCATCAATTACTATCAAGGGCAAAACAGACTCAGTGTTGGGAGACAAATGTAATTTATTGCCTATCACTACCAGATAAGAGCTAAAAGCAAACTAAAACATCTTCACACTGTACACTTTCTCCTTCTGAGTGGCACAGGAGAATGGGGCTGTAGGCAGCCCATAATGACCCATCTCTGCTGTCCTCCATGGTCACTCCTTTCCCCTGCTCCATGTGGGTCCCTCCCACAGATGCCATTTTTCCCCCGCTGATCCTGTATGGGCCTCCCACAGGCTGCAGCTCTCCAAGTATGGCTCCAACACAGCTCTGTGCCTGAGGGATGGCCCTGAAGTGCTGCTCCAGCACGGCTCCCAAGGGCAGCAGTTCCTGCACACCTCAGGCATCAGCTCGCAGGGCTGCTCCTGCAGAGGCTCCATGGGCTGCAGCCTCCTTCAAGCCACATCCACTGCTGCACCGCAGGCTCCTCCACAGCAAGATGGGCACCACCTGCAATACATGGGCTGCAAGGGAGACAGCCTCCTCCACCCTGGGCCACAGGGAACTGTTGCTGCATGCCAGGAACAACTCCTTCCCTTCTTCTGCACTGACCTTGGTGGCTGCAGGGTTGTTTTAGAGTTGTTTTTATTTCTGCTAATATGAAAACCTTTACTGTACCCACGGGCTGCAGAATGAGATGACTTTTCTGAGTTAACAACTCTTTGGTAACCATTTGCCAACTGTGAGTGTATTGTTTTGCCCTTCAGATCTGTTTCAGCAGGAAAGTAGGGGAAATCTGGTGTTGGAAGTATTTAGCAGAACCTTTCTAACTGTTCCTGGAGCAACTTACCTTAACTAGCACATCCTTAAGAAAACTCACAAACCAGAAGGAAGGAGTATTTTGTAGAAAGCATCAAAAGCTGGTACTGTCTCTGCATGAACAGTCAGGGTGAAATGTACAAGGAGTGTGAAGGAGGTGAATATGCAACAGCCTTTTTTTTTTTTTTTTTTTTTTTTTTTTTTTTTTCCACATTTGTAGCCAAAATTGTTTGGGTTTGAAACTCCAAAAGTTCTCATATAAGAAGGAAGGTATGGGAAGCTTGGCGGTGATAAACAGAAAAGTCTGGAAATTGGGCCTTTTGTTTTCTCTGTGCACTGAATAACTGGCTACTTTTAGAGTTATTGCCCTGGACATCTTAAGCCAAGCAATGGCTTACAATGAGAATTGCTTAGCTTATTCTTGTGGGCAAGGATAGGTTTTCCCATGCACTTAAAATGTGATTTGGACGTTATTCTCACTGAAAAGGACAGCAATCTCCAAGTGCTTATATTGATTGTGATTGTAATGGCATTGATTTTTAATGGTTTTTGTTGGCAGAGAGAGTTTTTCTTTCTTTTCATGTAAGAGCAGTCTATAAATGTGTGAGAAAGTATAAGAAAGCAAGCAGAAGGTCCTAAACAGCAGTGAATTAACACCAAAAGAGTCTGGATGTTGGATATGCAGAAAGAAAGTGACCAGTAACCATTCGTAAAGTTGTGAGTGCTGTGCTTTTGCTTGTGGTACTGAGAATTTAACAGCTGGTACCTAGCAGTCAGGTCATCAGGTTAGCAATATGTTGCCTTTAGAGATATTTCTTTTGGATATTTCTTAATCCCACTTCATCCAAGACAGGCGGGCTGTCAGATCTGCACCAAACAGAAGGAAGAAAGGAAAACCAAGTAAGCACACAGCAGAGTACTTTAAAAACATTTACATTAGAGTTTAACACATTCAGCCACTCCAGAAAACTGGCCTCACTCATTTAGATGTTTCCAAGTGGAGCTCTTCAGGAATACTAGCTGACCTGAAGCCTGACAAAGACTTGAAACCTATGAGAGGAGTTTGTTTTGTTTTAAATCGACTTGTTATAATCAACTCTAACTTACTGTTAGAGGTGGAGGCAGCTGGAAAACAAAATTAAAGTTCTCAACATTTAGGAGAGCTGTAATGAAGACTGAATTAACTTTTATCGCTTTTCCTAAGCAGGCTCTGTCCCTTTGGCACTTCCCTGTGACATTTTCTTTCACAATGATTTGTCTCTAATTATTTTGCACTTTTTGAAGGCTAATATGTTTCCAAGCCCATTTCCAAAAGGTGACTAACTCCTAAGGAGCATGAACTGCGAAGGGCCCAAATTGGAAATGAGGTCAATTATCTTACAGCATAAAGTACCAAGAACTACTGAAAATCCACCTTGGCTCCTCCCTGTGCTGGTTAAGAACCGAAAACCATTTAAAGATCTGTTGCTTTCACTTTGACTTACAGGGCCCTGTTTTACTTAGGAAATTTCTTGTCTTCATACATTGGACAGGTGAAGTGACATATTCTGGTGGAAGCAAGTACAAAATTATAAGCCTTGCAAGCCAAATAGAGAACAGAATACCAACTTTTCACTCTGTATTCTTAATTAATTATTTATATTTTAATTGCAAACAGCTATTCACTCCATTATACTTAAAATCAAATCTGAAATAAGAGTGAAAATTCTTGTGTAACCTAGTTCTCCACGTCAAACTGTAACATGTCTGAGAAACTGTTTAACATATGTATTTTAAGAAATTAGATTCTGTTTACACTCAAAGCCAGGTGTCTTAGTCAGGCAAAAGCTAAAGAAACATTTAAAGAAACTGGAGAAGATCTTTAAATTGTCGTAGTTGGTTGAAAGTTAGTGACAAGTGATATTCAAAAGCAATCTAGGATCATAAGAATCGCTCAGGTTGGAAAAGATCATCAAGTCCAACCACAACCTGTCCATACTATCCTAGTTCTAACCACCCTCTGCTAAATCATGTCCCTGAGCACCACATCCGAATGGTTTTTAAACATATTTGGGGATGGTGAATCAACCACCTCCCTGGGGAGCCCATTGCAACATAAGCCCATTGCTTAACAACCCTTTCTGTGAAGAAATGTTTCCTGATATCTAACCTAAACTTACACTGGTGCAACTTGAGGCCATTTCCCCTCATCTTGTCACCAGTGAGAAGAGACCAACCCCCCTCTCACTGTAAGCACCTTTCAGATATTGGAAGAGAGCAATAAGGTCTCCCCTCAGCCTCCTTTACCCCAGACTAAACAGCCCCAGTTCCTTCTTCAATTTGGCAGATTCCCTCTCACTGGCAACCCAAAGGATTTCAGCAACCTCTGAAAAAAAAAAATCACTGTTTTGCTCACCGCTTGTATTCCAGGTTGCCTGGCGGTGGCTTTGCAAGCTGCTCTTCAGGCACTGCTCCACGTAGGATTTGGGTTCGCAGCCGGAGAGCAGGATGTCTCCAAGGAGAGCGATGTACGCGATGGCCAGGCGGAGAGTGTCGATTTTGGAGAGCCGTTTCTCGTACGGGAAAGTGGGAACGTGACACCTGAGCCGATCGAAGGCCGAGTTGATGCTCAGCATCCTCTTCCTCTCACGGACGTTGGCGGCCCGGCGGTGGGCGCTGCCGGGGCGCGGCGCGGCGGGGCCGGGCGGAGGGGAGCTGTCCGCTTCAGCACCCCGCGTCCGCTCCGGAGCTCCGTCCAACGGGCTCGGCGGTGCTACCGGGCTACTGGGGGCTGCTGGAAGGCACGCAGAGGAAGGCCAAGGGAACAAGTGGTCTGCCGGGGAGGAATAGTCCAGAAGGAGGTTGTCCAGATGGAGCTCGTCGTTGGGATCTTGGTCCCAGAAGAGAAATTCGGAAGTGGGGTCTTCCTGCTCAAAGCTGTAAAAAGATTCCTCCATTCTCTAATCCACCAGTCTGAATCAAGTTACTGGAAATATTTCAGACTTCAAGCTAACAGTTATCAGGAAAATGATGTTCCATTTTCATTTATGCCCCCTTAATACCTGTCCTTGGGGAAGATTATTGCAAAAGTTCCCCCAGTTACAAATCCAAGTGAGACTCGTGATTTAAATACTTCATGGCTCCTCAGCAGGGGAAGGATCCTATTCTTCTACACTCAGAGGTAATTAGCACATGTGCTTCTCTTCTTATTAGCTATTCACTACAAAGAATACGAATGAGTGTAACAAATGAGAACAATTTTTCTATTACCTTTCTGCTGGAATACCCATTGAAGCAATTACTGAGTTCATCCACAAGTTCAGTCTCTCTGTCTACTCTTTAGAGTGGGGTTCACTCTGGGACTTTATTGTTATTGCTGTTGGTTTCAGTAAGCTGTAACTGGATGAGGAAACAAACTACAGTTCTTTATCTTTCTGGTTAAGTGCTATTAGCCTCACATTCTCCTATAACTGGACAAACAAAACCCTATTATAATGCTGTCAGAAACATATGGCTATGTCCTTTTTGATAGCAGAAGCCAGTTGCATCTTCTGCACTTCTAGAATGGTTGGAATAAAGATGTGTGATTTACTGCTGTGTTAAAATGGAAAACAGTGATACCTCACACTGAGTAAACCAACACCAATACATTTGCTGCATTTTCTGATCCATACGTAAATTACACACCTTTTGGATGCTGTAGGTATTTTGTAGTTCTTCTCAGACCATACTAAGCACTTGGAAATTGCAGTCCCTTTGACACAAGCGTAGTCCTAAAATGATTAACAGGTGGGTCATGTCTTGAGAAATGCTAGAAAGCAGGGTGGTAGAAATTATCCAGTATGACAATTTGTGACTTTTCTTCCTGCGATAATTAACAAATGGGATCAAAGTTGTTAAGCACCACCAGAACTTTAAATCAAGTTTACAATGCAAGTGTAAATTCAACCTCCTTGATTTCTGCAATACTTACATCGATATTTAAATTCCTTCAGAAGTACTTTAAGTGATATCTTAAGAACTTTAATGGAAAAGAAACATTTTAAGTTAGAGAAAGCCTAGGTGATTCCCCGAAGCATGGCATTAAGCACTTCTATCAATACACTCTATCAAATACTTGACTTTGTGCCAAGGCTTATGTCCTGTTACTTTGTGAGGGTTCAGTGTTAAATTAAGAACACAAACCTTGTTAAGATACATAAGAAATTTATTCAGCACTAATGTAGCTAGTAAATTTATCAATGGCAGTTTTGAATCTGTTATATTTACCTCAGTAAGCAATCTATTTTTGATTTTGTGAAAGTGTTTCGACAGAAGTATTTGAGAGGCCAGATTTTTATTCTGTTAAGCAAGTACACACATCATCCTTTAGACATAAAACTTAGATCTAGACCTAGCCACACCTAGTTTCCTCTCAGAGAAGGAGCTTAGAAAGCAAGGGGATCCTTTCTGAGTCTTCTGAATCAGTGTCTGGGAGAGGGGAAAGAAATGGCCACAGTTTCAGGTGACAGAATTGAGAGTAGAACTCAGGCCAGTCAACACAGAGGTCATTCTGCAACATTTTATTTTAAACTATGTAACTGTATTTTCCAGTGTTATGTGCAAGCAGTAATCTCAAAAGAAATGACTTACTACAGTTCCCCGTTCCCCATTCATAGCACTGGAACTACTGATCCCAGGAGTCCTTTGTATGCACTACTAAGTAGATTTGGGTGCTGCTATGCAGAAAACAAGGAATGGAAAAGCCTTCTTGCCTAAGTTTATGCACTGCACCAACTCTACTCAAAATATCTCTGCGGAATTGCTGCTGTCGTTGACTTCTCGTAGGTGCTTTGCAGTTCCCCGATTTCAGATTCCCTTTTGAACACTTCTACTTTTCAACAGTCGCTTTTTAACTGAGCACTTGGTAGTTCTCATTTGATCACCTGAGGCACAAATGTAAGACACTTGAAAATACTTAAATCAGCAAGAAAACAGCAGGTCTTCTCCTGAATAGGAGTTTGGAGGAGATGGTTGTCCATTGGGAGCAATGGGTAGAAACAAGAATACCTGGCAAATAATATGGTTAGCTTTATGTGCTGGGTTCCTCTTTCTCATCAGATGCTTCTTCGGCACTTAATGCTCCCTTCCAGATCCATCACTGCTAATAGTGTTGCCTGGGGATATGTCTGGCTCCACAGATGGAAAGCAGATGTTCTTGCAAGCTTTCTTTTAGCATGTTCAGGGGAATTTGGCTTTCTTAGAAAGGCTCTGGACAAAGCAGAGGTGGGGGAAGGGAAGTGGAAGAGGGAAAGAAAAATAAGAAAAGTTTTTCCCTTAGAAAGCCAACTATGAAAGAGATCAGGCCTCAGAAGAGAAATTGAGGTTCCCATGCCTCACAAAATCAAACTTTACCACAGCTTTAGACTTGCTGAACTTCTGATGCTTCTGACAGAGTTTGCCAGATGGGGACATAATATACCACTAGTTGGATCATTTTTGCACTTCCCATATCTGCAAGATATGGTAAAGGAGTCTCAAACAATGAACAAAGTGGCACCAAAGTTTGAGGGAGAATGCTGTTAGTTGTGAAGTGTGAATTCAAGATCTGTTCAACATTCATTTCCCCCAAAGCATCCTTAGATTGAGGGGGATCTAGAGACAAAATTTGGCTACTATCAGTAGTGCCTAATGACAGCAAGTTCTATGAGTCAGTATATCTGTTATGTCTATGTTAGACAATGGAGCCATGACCACTTGGATTTCGATTTGAATTCTGAAGGTCTAAGTATCCATGTCACCCTGAATAATTTTCCCAATTTGTAGAATCATAGAGTCATAAAATCACAGAATCATAGAATAACTGAAGTTGGAAGAAACCATAAAGGTCATCTAGTTCCAACCCCCAGCTAAGGGCTGGTTACCCCCACAAGATCCAGTTGCCCAGGGCCCCATCCAGCGTGGCCGTGAATGCCTCCACAACCTCTCTGGGCAATCTGTTCCAGTGCCTCACCACTCTCTGAGTAAAGAATTTATGTATAACAAATAATCTAATTTTCCCCTCTTTTAGTTTAAAGCCATTCTTCCTTGTACTATCATTATCAGACTTTGTAAAAAGTTGGTCTCCCTCATGTTTACAATGTCCCCTTATGTAATGGAAGGCCACAAGGAGATCTCTCCAGAGTCTTCCTCAAGCTAAAAAAGCCCAACTCCCTCCTTCATAGAAGAGGTGTTTCAGCCACCTGAGCATATTTGTGGCCCTCCTTTGGACCCGCTCCAACAGCTCCATGCCTTTCTTGTGTTGGGACCCCCAGACTTGGATGCAGTACTCCAGATAGGACCTCACAAGGGCAGAGTAGAGTGGGACAATCCCTCACCCTGCTGGCCACCCCTCTTTTGAGGCAGCCTAGGATACTCTTGGCCTTCTTGCCTGCAAGAGCGTACTGCTGGCTCATGTTCAGCTTCTCATCCACTCACCCTTCATGTCCTTGTAGGGCTACTCTCACTAAGATATTCTCCCAGCCTGTACACTTATCTGGGACTTCCTTGACACAAATGCAACACCTAGCATTTGGCCTTGTTAAACCTCATTAGGTTCTCACTGGTTCACTTTTCAAACCTGTCCAGGTTCCTCTGGCTGGCATTCCTTCCTTCTATTGTATCAACTGCACCACTCAGCTTAGTAGCATTGGCAAACTTGATGATGGTACACTCTATCTCACTGTCTATATTGTTGATAAATATACTGAAAAGAGCTTGTCCCAAGGTAGGCCCCCAGAGGACACCAATCATAACTGGCTTCCACCTGAACTGACCACAACTCTGTCTGTGACCATCCAATGAATTCTTTATCCACTTAATAGTTTAGCATTCAAATCCATATTTCTCCAATTTAGAGATAAGAATGTGGTGCAGGAGCACATCAAAGTCTTTGCACATTCTGATAGATGATATCTGTTGCCCTTCTTCTGTCCACCAGTGTTGTTACTCCATCATAGAAGGCCACCAAGTCGGTCGGGCACAACCTGCCCATGGTCAAGCTATGCTGACTGTCTTAACTCCTTACCTTGCTTGTACCCTAACAGGATACCCTAACCCTGCTCCATGATCTTCCCAGACACAGACATGAAGCTCACCAGCCCGTAGTTCCCTGGGTCTTTCTTGCTACTTTTTTGAAAATGGGAGTGACGTTTTCCTTTCACCAATCACTAGGAACTTTACCTGACAGCAAATACTTTTCAATTCAGAGTGGATTGCCAACCACATCAGCCAGCTCCTTCACAATCCTGGGATGCATGTCATCCAGCCCCATAAACTTGTACACATTGAGTCTCATGAAGCAGTCTTGGATTTACTCAGCTCTTACAACGAGATATTCACTCTGGGAGCTACTTTCTTACGTTGTATTTACCCTCTCCATCACCTAAACAAATCTATCCATGAAAAAAGAAATCTATCTGGGATTTTCACAGAGCTTGAGTATAAGCCTGCTTTCAGGGAATATTCCTACTGAAGACATTGAGAGTTTTCTGAGTTTTTGTTTGGGAATTTATTGATTTAATATTTATATTAACACTGTGTTTACCAGCAGGGCTGGGAGTTGGATCCCAAATGAACAGAGACAATTAAATGAAAGAGGCCAGAAATTTGGGAGAATGCATTATCCAAGTGAGAGAGTGCAGCTCTCAGGGGTATAACTTATTCAACAAACATTAGTAACAATATCGCTGAACTACAGCTGCTCAGAGGGATTTGCAGTATCTGAACTGGCCTGGTGATTGGTTGGTTGATCTCTCTGCATCAGAGGTGAACCATTGAGTTCCTATGCCTTCTTTTGAGCCATATGCTATGCCTGGTGTTCCTGAAGTATTGGACACATTGTGAAGTGCTGGGGGGCAAAAAAAAAAAAAAAAAAGTGCAAGTATTATCATTTAAAAATGGAATGTGCTTCTTTTTAACCTACAAGGAGAACAACTGTAGCAGTGTAATGAAAAGCAGGAGGAGGATTTCCAGAGCAAGAGAATTTCAAAGAAGTAATGTCTATTTCTGAGATGCTCAAATAATTGCAAAATGAAACTATCATAGCATACACAGGATGTTGATTTTCAGTGAAAAAAGCTAACAGGACCTTTATTATTCACAGGGTAGAAACATCAAATATCAGAGTTTGTGGGGAAAGTCACTGGTGGATGATTGTTCACATAGCTTTATTTCTTTATTAACGTAAACTAGTCAAGATAGTCTTTGCTTTCAAAGTCTTTGGTGTTCAAAAGTGATAGCAGTCACTTTAAACTTTCTGCAGGGTGTTTGCAAAGCTATGGAAAATTAATCCCAGTCTCCTTAGGAGAAGGAAGGTATTTTCTCTAATAAAAACAGTCACTCGTGGTTTCCCCTTTTTCACAGAGCATTTTATGAGTCAGGGGATGACCTTTGGACTGTTGCTGCCAAATAGTTCCTCATCCAAGTCATTGAACTGGGGTTTGTGGCTGCTAATTTAAGTGGATGGCTGTCTTTGGGACACAACACGTACATCAGCCTATTCATAATTGTACAGTTTGGATCTCAAGGAAGGTGAAGTGCTCATGGAAACTTCTGAATGAAAGTTCCTGCCTAAGGAGGACTGCTTGTCCTGCATTGCATGGTGTCTTCCTCAGTCACCTGAGAGGTAACACAGGAAAGTTAACATAAGACATCCTCCAGAGACTGCAGATAGTGCCCATAAATATCCATACCTCTGTAATCAGTGAGAAATACCTCTGGGAAGAGGAAAAATTTCAATTCATGTTATAGCTACTGCAGTTATTAATGGCTTTCTTTAGATGAGTCATAGCAATAACTTTGAGTGTCCCTCTCTAGCTCATGACTAAATTGCCTTAAAATCAATTTTTGTCAGTGAGTTCAGTTAGCATTCAAGCAGTCGGAATCTAAGAAAACCATTCTGCTTCTTTCTTCTTGAAGAAAACAGTTCATTCTCTTTGCAAGACCACTGTCAAAAAAGTTGCCTTCTGGATTCTGCATGAACAGTTTTTAAAGGGGTGAGTTATCCATTCCTGGAGGCCTGACACATTTTTCTTCAGATGCATCCTGCATATCTACCTTCTTTATGGTCTTTTTAAATGGAAAAAAAAGAAGTCATTAGAAAAAGAAACATGCCCACAGATTCTGTCTCTGGTTAATTTCTTTATTAGTCTTCTAGCTTTATTTAAGCAGAGAACTGATGAGGAGAAACACCGTAGTCCAACAAAAGGCCAGGACAGAAAAGAGACTCATGCTCATGCATCTCTAGATCACATCTCAGTCAGAAACCTGTGATATTTCCCATTAATGTGTAAAATCTGTGGGACTTCAGAGCCTGAGGCCCTCACTGGGCCAGTGAGCAGGGCCTGAAGTCCAGGCTGGATGGCTGAGTCCTGCTCCCAGCTCCCCCCAGCCCTGCTCCCTCCTCCTCACTGCACCTGCTTTGCAATCCTCTGCACTAGTTAATCGTGCAGGCTGCACCTCATAAACCTGCCTGGAGACCCAGGGTTTGGAAACAGAGTTGCTGGGGCAGATTTACAGAGTGATGTCTGTTTGACTGACAGCTGTTGTTGCTTTATGGGAAGCCAGCACATGTTCACACTATAAAATGGGAACAATAGCTTCGGAAAGCCTCCACGTGTGTGAGATGCTTCAGCTCTGCTCTCCAGCCAGGAGCTGCTTCTCCCTGGCTGTTACCAGTCACCTCAAACGTGTGGACACAGAGGGCAGAATGAACACACCCAGAACCTGCTCTTCGTGCAGAGCTATCACATAATGTTGTCATAACACTGCAGGATGGGACAGAAGAGCCTTAGCTGATTATTTACTTACCACCCAGTGGGTTGTTTTGTGTTGAGGAGGCATCTCTATGAAATCAGGAGGGGGAAATCAGAAATCAGAAAACAAGATCAGTTTCCAGATGTGCAGCCACGCCATGAAACAGGTATGGAAGAGAAAACAGTCTCCCAGATCTGCATGGGGACAAAGAGATGAGCATATGGGGACAACCAAAGGGCTGCAGGCAGCCTGCTGAGCTGCTGGGCATGTGCAACCACACAGCACTCTCATTTTCCAGAAAAGGGCTTGAACCAAGCTCTGCTAGGATGAAGTAAAAGACACCAGCTTGGCATCACCGGGATTTCCTCAACTCCATCACAAATGCGAAGATTAAGTTCTAAAAAGCAGTTTTGGTATTGTGTGGATGGGCTGTTTGCTGAGCTTAGCAGATGAGGACACAGCTCTGCAGTCAGACTCCACAAGCATGCCCTACCTGAGAGGCTAGCAGGACACAACCACGGTGCTCTTTCAGGGATGCTCAGCTGATGGTGACTTCACTCTGTGTTTTGGCATTTCCTCCTTTTTTCTACCATAAAAGTTATGGCTGGGAAAAGTAAAAGAGCTGGCAGTGTAGGGAGTAGTCATTCTGTTCGTGAAAGGCAAGTGTCTGATACCAATGAAGAGTGAGCTCGAGTGTTGGGAAGATTTGGATCAGATGAATCACCCTGTGTCAAAAATAAGTTTAATGTTTCCATCCCCAATACTTCCCTCCTTGCACTGAACCGAAGACGATTAACAGGGCAATGTTTTCTGGGGCAGCTCTGCAGACCAGGAAGGTTATGATCCCTTCACTGTCTGAGAGAAAAAGGCAGTGGCAAAAAATGAGCATCAAAGTAAAAGATCTAAGAGCCGTTCCCAGCAGCACAAATGCAGCCTCCCGCTGTAAAAGCAGTGAAGTGTTCAGATCTGCTGTGTAGGCTGCCAGTTTTCTTGGGTAGGATCCCAAGTGCGAATTCCTGCTCTATGAATTCAGTATTAACAAGAAGTGAATTTTCATAGGATTTAAAACCAGAAGGGAATCATTATGATCTCTATTCTGATTGCCCTGATAGCACACACCTTCAGTTGTTACCCAGCAACTTTGGCCTTAAGCACAGTGAGATTTTCTTGTTGCAAAAGGATATTTTTACAAAGATATATCCAGTCTTGACTCAAAGTCTCCAAGACCACTAAATGATCTGCAAGGGCTGATAGGTCATTATTGCCTTTATTGAAAGTTTGCATCTGATTTCCTTGGTGAAGACCTTACAATGTCTGCATTTACTGATGAAAGCCATAGTCTGAAAAGTCAGATTTAAAAAATGATTTGGCACTGGGAACTAATCGGTGTGTCCTGTGGAGGTAGAGTACACCCTTCTCAATAGCTAAATCACTGGGAAGAACTAGACCACAGGCAGGACCTCTGCCAGCAGCTGGGCTGCACAGCAGCAGCTGTGAAATGGACCAGTAGAGACAAACCAACAAGTAAAGATCAGTGAGGCACATATCAACTGTTGGCTAGGGACAGCATGGGAACCTGGATCACAAAGTCATCTTGCCTAATTGGAGCTGCCTACAAAGCAGATGTTGACACTGGAACTGAGTGAGACAGCTCCTGAGACCAATGCTGGCAGCAAATCAGAAGAGGGCATTGAGATGAATTGCTTTCCAGTAGCCTCATTTTTCTTTTTCACATACAAATGAGGGGATGAATGTCACTCGGAGTGACATAGAGCCTTTCTAGTAGCCTGAAACTCAGCATTCAGAGAAGTCTTTCAAGCACAGTTAGCCTCGCATCAAAATTTGAGTTGGTGGCAGCCTGAAGGACTTTGTCCAAACTTTCTAGCCATTGTGAATGGTAAAGAACACTTCAGTGGGAAATCTCTTGAGAAACGTGTATGCTCTGGGGAGTTCTGCTGCTTCAGAGTTCAGGGCAGCCAGCAAATTATGATGAAAGCAGTATATGCAAACTCTGTCAACTAGAACTGTTTCACCAGCCACTAACATGAATAATGATGCATGGGAGATGTTACACAGCACTTAAAGCCCCGAAGGCTCTTCAGTTCATGCCACTCGTGGGCAAAGGTTGGGTCTACTTCTTATTTTAGCTGGGAAGGTGCATTTAACTGTGGCTATTGCACAAAGGCAAAAGCATGTGGCGGTGGTGTCTCTGGGAGGTAAGCTGTAAACCTGTGTAGCTGTAGCTGGTGAATGGGGTGCTGCAGCTCTCAGAAGAAGAGGTGGCACCATGTAGCTCCTCCAGAGAGCTTGTCTGTATGCTGTGTTGGCTGTATGACAAACACCAGAAGGTACTTGCTGGCTTGTGTCTTGCTGCCCTGGTGCTTTCTCTATAATACATCCTCCCAGAAAAAAAATAAAAATAAAAAAAATGCCACTCATTTAAAATACTGAGCTCCCTTTTAAAAACGTGTTTTATATTGTGAGTGCAGGTCAAATAGCAGACAGTTTTGATTAATGAAACACTAAGATACTGCAAAAAAATCACATGCCTCAGTGGGAAAAGGTATAAAGGACAAACATGTAGTGTTATTCAACATTTTGAAGGGGGATGGGGAATGAGCAGGAATGATCATACTTAAACAGAAAGCCAGAGCCAATGCTTGCACTTGCCAAGGCATCAGCCAAAAGGAAAACACAACTCTGATCGCAGTAAATTCATGTATGAGTCATGATGAGCCAAGAACAAGTTTGCTTTCTTTTCCCCCTCATTGAACGGATGATGATTAAAAGATAAATCATGCTTGGAGTCAAATCAAGTGATTGGATTAAAGTTTAGTTGAGTATTTAGAGACTGTTTGGGACATAATGGAAAGCTAATTGAAAACTTACATTTGTGAGACCCTTGAACTCTCCAGCTCTTAATAAAATACTACTGCAAAGTACACCAGGGTTCCCAGTGGGAGAGATTCCTCTCCACGAGTGCTTTTATTCCTCAGGTATGTGAAAAAATGGTGTTCATTTTCTCTACAAGTTCACCAAAGAAAAGTATGTTCATGGTTGTAATTCAGCTATTGCTCACGATGCAGTAACTTCATCTATTCGGGTTACTGGAAGCCAGTGAAGCAAGACAAAGAAAAGTTATTTCTTAAAAAAAATAAAATAAAAAAAAATAAAATAAAATAAAATAAAATAAAATAAAATAAAATAAAATAAAATAAAAAGTTTTAAACACTTCATTCTTTTAACTAGTCCTTGCTCTTCTGAGCAGCTGGTATTCCAGCGTGACTGGGGCTGAAGTGACTCTGGGGTCTTAAAAACTATGTAAAAATTCCTTCTGGATGTGCTGTAGTAGGAAATGTCATGCTTTATTTGTACTAATAATATAATTGCGTTCTGGAATCACCCCCAGTTCCTAAGGAACGTACCCAGCCTCCAGCTTCAAAGCACTGTCCTTCTTGGTGGAAATACCAGTGAAACCCACAATGAAAGAGAACAAACTTTCTCATGTCCACACACACAAACATGCAGAAGTGAAAAAAAATAGTGCTGGTTCTTCGTTTGGCCATTTTTGTGATAACTCCTAGCATTAAAGCAAAGCTGAAGAAACTCTAGTCAGATGCATCTGTCCCCTTGCACTTTCTGGCTCTTGTAGGTTATTTATCTGACTTTTTACGGCCTCAGAGGAGTGGAGGTCTTAGGTGTCAACAAAACATTTTGCAGCCAGCCTGTGTGCTGCAGGGCATTATCAGAGAGCAGTCAAGCTTTCATGACAGCCAGCCCTGTTTAAGCTCCTACCAGTGGAACTGAGAAGCCATGTTATTAAACAAATATACTTGCAGGTCATGTCTGAACTCCCATCATCCAGGTTGGCTTTTAGGTGAAGGAATTATGGTCTGTATAACCCCAGGTCTGTATAACTCCAGGCTGTAGGCAGGCTGTTGAGTTTCGTGGCCCCACTGGCCCCAAAAATGGCTGATAGATGAGTCCTGAGAGGAGCACAGTAGAGCTGTCTTCTCCTCCGTGTGAAGGCATATATATATATATATGATATATATATATATATATATATGTATGATATATGATATATATTTCTCCAAATAGCTTAACCTTTAGGACAGCTTTTCTGCAAAACTATGCATGAGCAGAGACCATAGGTGAAAAGTTTACATATAGAAGTTTTGAGGGGAAATGGGAATAAGTTATGATTATTTCAGTTGACGAATGTAAATTACCTTTCAGATAGGCTTTTCAGAACATCACAGCTAAACTTAACATGAACTTGGCCAGGTGGTTTAGTAGATGTGATCTCAGTGTGTTCAGCATGATGCTTCAAAGCATAACCTCTGCACCTGTCCAGCTGCAATAGAAGGGATAAAAAGTAGTACTTACCTGTGGTTGCCTAATTGAATTTTGGCTCCATAGCTGAAAATTTAGTAACCGTAGTTACCATGACTGAAATCACTTTGTTTTTGTGTGCTTTTGATGGAGTAATGCATTTGATGAACACGAGAATCAGTATCAGTCATAGGCATACAGCTCAGTCAGAAGCAATGCAGCAGCACTAGAGAATTAGGTATATTGCACAAATGAAAATATTTTTAAAAATAAAATTAAAAACTCCCCAAATCTGAGAAATATGTTTGGCTGTTTGTTTACTGGACAGTGATGCTGCAGAGAATTCATGCAAGGCATGCAACCCCTCTTCGTTCTCTAATGTATGACCAATGTCACCTTCTCAGTTCTAACAGACATGTCTTACCTGTTCTTAGAGGACAGCAGTAACAGTAAAGCTTCACTTAGTGTTTCCTCATCCTTTACTAGTAGAAAGTGCTTCCTAATGTTCCACTCTATTTTCCCCTTGATTCCACTGATATCTGCTACTCCACAGCCTGTCCCTATGTTCTGCCCCTTCATTTTTACCACGTACTTTTACTTAACTGATGGCCAAAGCATGGCTCCCTTTCACTTTTCCACATAGATCACACACATTTGACTTCCTTTCATTTTC
Organism: Lagopus muta; assembly: GCF_023343835.1. Taxonomy (NCBI): domain Eukaryota; kingdom Metazoa; phylum Chordata; class Aves; order Galliformes; family Phasianidae; genus Lagopus; species Lagopus muta. The sequence goes on along the minus strand of NC_064440.1, from coordinate 35,395,046 downwards.
CCAGGATACATTTCAGACCAGAAGGTCATGTAGTCACAGCTGAGAAAGTTAATACCAAATCTAATCTCAGTTACTCCAAGCTCTATATGAACTAGTTTGCATTTATCGAGGTATGTATGGCTTCTACAGTATGTGGCTTTGTGCAGCTTGGCCATGCAGAGATCTGGGACTGACATGGAGGTGATGAAAAGGTATGTGGGGCTAATGGTTTGGGAACAATTCAAGTTACCAACCTGGATAAAGATCTAGTCTGTTGAAGAGTTTACCTCATTGCCTAACCATTGCCCCCCATTTATTCCAAAGGAGCATTCACTGAATGTGTTGCTCTTTAGCATCTACAAGTGTCTCCTATATATCTAATTAGATGAAAATGCTCAAAGAGTCATAAAGCTAACCTTCTGCTTGTGCTAATTAATGTCATTTGCACACATCAAAATGGGAAGTTCACTAAGTAGCACTGTTACTAATACGCCTACAAAAGCTTGCCTAGCATTTGCCTTTTCTTAACAGCTGTAGCTTATTCTTCATTAGAAAACATTATTATGACTTAAAATGATTAATGCATTCTGGGAATACTGAGTCAGCAGTCATAGACTATAGGACATTCCTTGAGAGATTAGAAGAAGACAGACCAGGAAGATGAATATGTTTCTATTCACTGTTGTAGATTATGAGATGCTACATCTCAGTGCAGAAGAATGTGCACTGGACACAGCGCTGGAGGTGACACTGTTGCTCAAGGTCAGTTGTCTGCATGTGACCTCTCTGTGTGGAGTTGCCAAGAACTCAGAGTTTGAGTGAGGAACATTCTGAAGATGGAAAATGTTGGCTGATTTGAGGATGATGGGTCTTGCATAGCGTGGGGAAGAAGCGGGAAGGCTATGTTTTGCAATGTCTGAGATGACATCTACGTGAATAAACATCCTTTCATTTGAGGAACATGTGATTTATGCTGATTTCTTGTCTGAATATGATTGGAAGGTACAACGCAAATATATATGAGATCACTTAGTTTGCACTTGACTGTCCTAGGAATCAGAGGTGCTTTGTACCTATGTTAGCCAAGAGATGTGACAGACTTGATTAAAACTGATTGGAATCAATTTTGTCACAGTCCAAGAAATGCAGTGCCTTTCTTGTAGTGTGAGAGGTTATGGCTTTGCTGTGCTTGCTTCAGCCATGGACAGATGATCATTCTGCCTACCCTGATTCACCTTGCTGCCAAAGGTCTCCTTAGCTCTGCCTTGCAATCCCGCATCCCTGCAAAATCAGGAGGGGCCTGGTGTGCAACCTCTTTAATTTCAACATGGTTAAAGCCATGGGGTTTATCTAGTGTGATAGATGCTCCAATTGAAAACACAGTCAGTCTCAAGGTGAAATACTTGCATTGATTCAGCTCATGGTGTTAAAGCACTGCCTTGCGTGGAGAAAGAGCCTTCCTTAGGGGGAAATGGAAAGGATTTTCTGTTTAATCTGCTCTTGAAAAAAAGGAAACTTACACACTTTCCTCAGAAGGGACAGCATTTTTTTTCACTTTGGAGGGAAACTCTGCATGCTCCGAAACAGCAAGCTGAGCATGGACTGAGATGCAGCAACTCCATGTAACAGCTGTAACCAGCCTGGGTACAGCTGTGAAGTCCCCCATGTGAGGCTACAATATCTCATAGTGGGGCATTTTATCAAGTAACTTGTAGGTCTTTTTTCACTATTACTGCTGATAGCGATGAGATAGACTGCCTGGGTGCTTTGGCTAGGAGCATGGGTTGCATTGGGTGTCATTAAAAAAATATGCATGATTTCAGGCTCTCCGCCCCTTGCAGGTCTCTCATCTCCTCCATTTTAATGAAAGCAATAATAATTATAACAGTAAGACGATATACGTTATCCTAAGGGCTGTACACTGAGTGGTAAGCCAGGAGCCTCTGTGTCCCTCTGAGAGCTCTTCTGTCAACTGCTGTTAATATTTCTGCACTCTCTGCAGCTCTTATAACCAAAAGCAAACCCCCATGAGGGGAAAAAGGAACTCCAGCTACACGCAGAAAATACAGTGAAGAAGCTGAAAAAGATCACATTAGGCAGAGCCTCGGGATGTGGGGTCCTGGATGGATGTTATGAGGACAGCACGAAACTCTTCTTTCTTGCCTTTTAGAACAACTGTGTTCGATTACACGTTGCGCAAATTCATTCTGTGTTTGTTTGTTTTTCCCTCTAAAACATAGGGCAGATGCTGTCTTTTGAGACTGTAGTGGCCTCCAGCAAACATCCCTGGGCTGTGCCTCAGGTCTAAATCTCACATTTTGTGACACTCTTGTGGCAGGCAAGCAGCTGAAGAAAAAGCAACCAAAAGCATTAAACATCTTTGCGACCTAACAAATACCCTATGCTTTGGTCATGGAGGTTCATACTCTGCAGAAGAAAAGGTGGTTTGAGAGAAATGGGATATAGGATCAAGGGACATCAGATGTCCAAATTAGCTATGAGAAAGAGAACATGGAAACAAAGGGAGGTCTGCCTATTGAGCTCAGTGGCACCTGTGGGAAATGCAACAGAATAGGCAAGAGAATATTGAAGGGTACTAATGTATGTCTGTCTTTGGGGGAAAAAACCTCCTAGCTACAGGAGTATAGAGTTTGTGCTGTATTCATTGGAGTCTTCAGAGAAGGCAAAGCACGTGTGCTGGCCATTTCCTCAAAGAAAATATTCTTTGTGAAAGCTAATAAGTTTAGCACGGATTCTGGTGTTCCTCTTGAGGAGAGTTAAATGAAGTTACGGGTCAGTGAGAGGACACCTGTGCAAAACCAAAGCAGAATTTCCAATCTTTTGAATGTAGTTCCCTCATATGGAGAAGACCTGGTCAAAATAGCTTTCCAAAACTTTTTCTTCTACAAAGATGTTATGAGTGTGCTTTTGCTGGTTTGAAGAGGCTGTTAAACCACCCAAAATTGCTAAGACTGTTCCAAGGATGGAACTAATAGAAAATGTAGGAAAGTTTTAACAGTTTTTCTTTCACAGAACACAGTAGCTTGTACCTGACTATCTTTCTTGACAAGCTACTGTGTAATTTCCAGATGTGAGCACAACTGTTCCTTCCTCAAGATCACAAAAGGGCATTGCTCATGAAATACCAGCACAAGTCTAGTATGCCAAGGTTCTTCTGCATTTATATTCTCAAGCTCTACCAAAATTGTTTTCTTCTTATTTGGGATTATCATCTCTCCAAGACAGTTTACCAATGCTGTTTGGACCTCCTGTGTGTAGGAACTGAGTAGCCAATATATCTCTTTTGGGCTGTATTTTCCTCACTCAGAAATCACTTACAATTGGAAATTCCATGAGGATGGCACATTCACAAATTAGAGTTCCCGAGTCTGTAGTTTCTTTGAATAAGGCAACACTTGGAAATGTCTTGTATAAAAAACTGATGGCAGAGTATAGCCTGAAAGCTGAAAATGGTCTTCATGTTTGTGTATACAATGCCTGAGTGTGGAACAGAAATAAGAATGTCCAGTGACTGAAGGACTATATAGTCTGCCTGCTCAAGTCTCTACCAGACTACGCTTCTTTGCATCCTCATTTCGAAAGTCCGATTTTTCTGAGAGATTGCAAGATTATTATTTTTTAATCTAAAATGTATGGTTAAAAGAAAGGCATTTAAAAAAAAAAAGAACTGGCAATTCAAATGAGGTCACTGAGCAGTTTGCTGGAAATGCCGTACATTGTGTTGCCCAAAACTTGGCATTTATGGAAGTGACCATTTGGAAGAAAACGGAATTTTTTTGATGGCTGGTGTCAACATGGATCACAAAGCCACACCGCAGATTTGGCATCTCTGATGGAAACGAGCAGCTTTCCAGTCTGGTACAATCCTGCTTACAGCGTCAGTCAGTGCGTAGATTGGGGTCGGTAAGGATTGACAGCTGGGTGGGACAGCATTGCATAAGTCTGCCTGGATTTTTGTCTCAGATTAATGATCTTCAAATCTGGTTTTCAGGGACACAGACTCACTCACATGTAAATAAAAAACAGAGGGAAGCTTTTAAAATACTCAGATCCTTGGTATTCCAAGCAACAGCTAATGCATTGCCCCGCTAAGACATCTCATCAATGGAGAACGCAGCAGCCCTTTTGTGCCTTACCTTTTCCCTATGATTACTCTCCAAAATTAGTCAGCGGTGCTTTTCACACTGAGCTCTTGCGCCTGGTTTCCTGGCCTCAACTGAAAATCTGACCTCACCTTAGCATGCTCCTTCAAAAGACAGCTGTCTCTGGAAGGTGGTACGACCTGCCCTATGTCTGAATCAGGCCACAAAGCATCTGCCTATCAACAAGTGAAATGTAAGGCAGTTCCTTTCCTCAACTTAGCAGCTTAGAGAGTTGATCATATCTGTGTGAACCAAGGGCTGAATTCATCCAGTTCTGAGCAGTTATGCTCAAGAGAAGATGCTTCCATGTGGAGACGCGGCAGGCTAGATCTTGTACAGCAAAGGTAGAGAAGGTGAAGCTGTGTTTCTGAGTTTGATATTTCACGAGTTTTTGTTGGAACAGTCCCACCTGCTCTGTCAGGCAGTGCCAGCACCTCAGGCCAAGATTCAATAAAATCATTGTTTCCGATTAAAAACCATTACAGCTATAGAAACTGAGAACTCCACATCTTGGCAGGAGGTGGACTTGAACACCATTTCAGAGGAGTAACAATATTAAAGCCCCATCCTGTTCCCAATGAAGTCGGTGGCAAATCTCCCACTGACCTCAGAGGGAGTGGGATGAGGTCTCTACGCATAAACACACTTGGGATAGATTCATCAGGGCACAATTCCTACTTTTGGCCGTTTGGGGGCTGTGGATGTCAGTGGTGCTTCCACTGAGTCAATGCTGGTGGAGCAGTGGCGTGGGTCAGAGCTGGAATTTCATCTAATCAATGCCCTGTGGCTCCCTGCACGTTTATCAAACGGAATTTCAAGCAAAAAACAAAGGGATTGAAAGGTTGAAAAACAATGAAGGAATGTGCACTTGGCAGCTCTGCTAACCAGATGTTTGTTTCTTTTTCCTTGTTCTTAACAATGACTGAAGAACTCGTGAACATTCTCAAGACCAGTGCAAGGTCAGTCTGAAAGTAGGTAAGAGGTGTCGCAACAAGGCGGAACGAACATCTGGGAATGGACAAATGTTAATTTATACCAGGATCCAGTTCTGTGGCTCCAAAAACGTGGCCGAACCTTCAGAAGGCTGGGTACATATGTGCTTTCCCTTCCCACGGCAAGCCCCATCGATCGTGCGAAACTCGTGCGGAAGTTTGCAGTATTCCCTTTGTGATGCTGTGTGAACTGCTTCCAAGAGCAGCACAGAGAAAGGCAGTGGAGCTGTTGTGCTGGAGGGAGAGCAGAAATAAGCAATGTTAAAGTAAATATATACATACGTATAAACGTATGCATCCATTTCCTGGAAAGCGGGGTACTTCAAGAGTGGTTCAGCAAGATCAATGTTGTACTTTGTGCAGCTTTCAAGGGAGAGAATAACACCTTCCTTTGTGTTAGTTAGTCTAAGTTAGTCTTATTAAATTAGCAAGTGTAATTCATTAAGATGGAAGAGGTGTCTTTCTGAGGAATCCCTCGCTGGTTTTGACAGCATCAGTCCAAAAATGAAAAAGGACTGGTTGGGAAGGAACTGTATAATGCCTTGAGGCTTCACAGCAGTAAACTGAATCTCTTCCTCTTCCTTTCTTCCATGTCATTCCTGGACAATATGCACTTCTTCAGTATGTCTGTAAGACTGTTTCCAGGACCAGCATCCTTTTCTCTCACAGAAAATCACCTCATTAATCAGCCTGCAGAACATCACACCCATGCAGATACAAAAAAGAAAAAAAGGAAAAAAGAAAAAGGGGAAAAAAAGGGAAGGGAAGGGAAGGGAAGGGAAGGGAAGGGAAGGGAAGGGAAGGGAAGGGAAGGGAAGGGAAGGGAAGGGAAGGGAAGGGAAGGGAAGGGAAGGGAAGGGAAGGGAAGGGAAGGGAAGGGAAGGGAAGGGAAGGGAAGGGAAGGGAAGGGAAGGGAAGGGAAGGGAAGGGAAGGGAAGGGAAGGGAAGGGAAGGGAAGGGAAGGGAAGGGAAGGGAAGGGAAGGGAAGGGAAGGGAAGGGAAGGGAAGGGAAGGGAAGGGAAGGGAAGGGAAGGGAAGGGAAGGGAAGGGAAGGGAAGGGAAGGGAAGGGAAGGGAAGGGAAGGGAAAGGAAGGGAAGGGAAGGGAAGGGAAGGGAAGGGAAGGGAAGGGAAGGGAAGGGAAGGGAAGGGAAGGGAAGGGAAGGGAAGGGAAGGGAAGGGAAGGGAAGGGAAGGGAAGGGAAGGGAAGGGAAGGGAAGGGAAGGGAAGGGAAGGGAAGGGAAGGGAAGGGAAGGGAAGAGAAGAGAAGAGAAGAGAAGAGAAGAGAAGAGAAGAGAAGAGAAGAGAAGAGAAGAGAAGAGAAGAGAAGAGAAGAGAAGAGAAGAGAAGAGAAGAGAAGAGAAGAGAAGAGAAGAGAAGAGAAGAGAAGAGAAGAGAAGAGAAGAGAAGAGAAGAAAGGAAAAGAAAGGAAAAGAAAGGAAAAGAAAGGAAAAGAAAGGAAAAGAAAGGAAAAGAAAGGAAAAGAAAGGAAAGGAAAAGAAAGGAAAAGAAAAGAAAAGAAAAGAAAAGAAAAGAAAAGAAAAGAAAAGAAAAGAAAAGAAAAGAAAAGAAAAGAAAAGAAAAGAAAAGAAAAGAAAAGAAAAGAAAAGAAAAGAAAAGAAAAGAAAAGAAAAGAAAAGAAAAGAAAAGAAAAGAAAAGAAAAGAAAAGAAAAGAAAAGAAAAGAAAAGAAAAGAAAAGAAAAGAAAAAACTATTATTCATTTTAATTTTATTAGCATGAAAACTAAGCCAGAGAGGTAGGAATGACTCATTCATGACTTACTCATTCATTAATGTTGGGATTAGGAGCTGAGCACTTGTTATCTAACCAACTGGCTTTTCTCAGATCACATCTGTATAGTAGAAGACTCCACAGCCAAATAGCATGCCAGGAGGCAATAATTTACTAATGTGGTGTGTTTCAGATTGTGGTCACTCAACCTTACTCTCTTAAATCAATGTGGTAAACATCATCTTTTAACGACTGGTTCTATTTGAATATGTCCATTTCCAAGAAATAAATAATTTGGATGTATTTAACCTCAGTTTATGTAGTAGCACTTCCTTGGGTTGTTTTGGGCAGTATGTGATGGTGAATCCGTTCGTTTGGTTTAGTTTTGTAAGAAAATAGTCCTATCAACAGTGTTAGGATCGAAGATTAGAGCCAGCAGGTTTTCATCAATACAGCTCACATAAGTAACATATCTCAATGCTCATGATTATAACAGCCTTAATGTCTTGTTGTGGGTGTTCAGGTATAATTATCCATTTCTTCTGGCACCATACCCCCTGTAGCAGCCTCAAGTCCAGACTTCATTGCAGTGAGGGCTCTGAGAACAGCTGCTATTAACCCAACCACCTCTACATACAAAGAGAAAACTGAGGAAAACTACTTCTGGAAGAACTACTGTCAAAGTTGCTTCACTTTTATCTGTGACCAGCAGTTCACGACCAAGGTTGCTGGACATGCCTCCATGTCTGGAAAAGCACTTGCCTTGTATGCCTTGCCCAGGAACATGAGTTAAAAATGTCCTCAGGCTCTCTTAGGAGGTCTAGCAGAGCCTGAATTTAACGTTTCACCAGAATTTCCTTTCAGAATGATGACAAATGTGTTAGCATTCCCTCTGGAGATGTGAAGCCCAGACAAAACCACTCAGCACTGCGGTGCACTAGCCTAGAATGGAACTGCCTTCCTGAGGCCTGATCTGTTGTGATGTTCCCAAGCCTGTCCCTCATTTTTGTGGCCTAAAAAGCGTGTTTTCTCAGCCTGCCAGCCCTACTCAGTGCCCCTCTGGCAAGGCAGACTCTCAAGCAAACAAATTTTTTGCAATTCTCAAGGGATCCCTCCCTCACAGTTAGAACACCTTTCTGTCTTGATGTCACTGTGGTAAAATGTGCTGGAGAGGTGCAAGCCCTGATTTGTGCTGCGTTTAGGAGAAACATTTAGTGATGTTGACGCTATAATTCTCCCTCTGTCTTCTGCTTCCCAGATCTCTGGCCATCTTCAGCCACATTGAAAAGAAATCTTTGTTTGTTTATGGAGTTTTTGGAAGACTCAGGTTTGTCTTCCTCTCCTCTGCCTCCTGCCAACACTAGAAGTGCCAAAACATAAAAGAGAGGCATTTCTCTTGGAGCTGCTGGCCATAGTTGGAAGGAGAAGTGCCAGAAATCTCAGGATAAATCTGCTCCTGATCCTTCCAGCACAGTCTTACAGATTGGAGGGATTTGGAGACTTCAAGTAGAGCATCTGGGCTGCTGGATACCAACACAGCCTGTGTTCCAGCTGGGGATGTGTCATTACTCATTTCGATAAGGACAGTGGCACGCAAAGTCAAGGACAGAGGAAGGACTTCATGCTCCAGAAGTGGTAGCCATCTGCTTGCAGAATTTCTGTATGTGAAAGAAGTGGTTTACTGTGTATTTAGTGCAGATGTTAAAGTCAAAACCTGAAGAGCCACATTTCAGGCTGTTTCAGTGGCACTGGGAGCTTTGGTGACGAGCTGCCGGTTTGTTGCCAACTGTAGTCTGAATCAAACCTCTTCTGTCACTTGACTAATGTTTCACCACATCCAAAACCTGCTCTGAAAACAAAGCTTATCTACTCCTTTGAACATCTGAGGAATGGGAGCGACCCGGACAACAAATCTGACTCTGCTTCATCAGCTTCCAAGATGGAGGAGCTAAGGCTCCTTTTTCCTGTTCAGATGTTGGTGGGACCACTGGGACATCCAAGGAAAGAGCTGTGTCTGAGTGGATCTTGTGGTACGATGACAAAGCTCACATTAGAGAGCAGTGGCATAATACAGAGGCAAGTCAAATTTTCTTGCAGTGCAATGTAAATGTCCACAAAAGGCCTTGGATGCTAGGTAGGGCTAGTTTGAAGTAAACAAATCAAAAAGCAGGCTTTTTCTTTTGCTTTGTTGGGTGTATTACTTCAGTGGGTGAGAAGAGTGCTTGCTGTGCACATAAAGAAGCTTCCTCCTCCAGTATCAAGGTCATTTGTGAGTACAGAAAAAAATCCTGTATGGGAAAAATTCTCCCTCGGGCCACCAAGAACATAAAAGGATTGAATAAGAGGTGAGATTTTGTTGGTATGTTCCTTGCATATTGTATTCAAGAAGGAAGACAGTGGTGAGGTTCTGCAAGCTGGTGGCACCACTGGACAGCAAGGACTTCTGTAGTCCACTGGTTGCTGCAATTGTTCAGGGCAGATGAGCACTGAACAGATTTCTGACAGTGTATGAATCTTTACTGGCTCTCATGCTATTTCCTGTTACAATCACCCCTGTTAGGGTTGGACTTTCTTCCTCCTTTATCCATCACTACTTACTAGTAGTAAGTACTGATGCTCCCCTGCTCCACCAGGGGAGGGGACTGTTATATTCCAGCCATCTTTCAGAAGACTCATCAAGTCATGAGTGAAGATCTAGATCGTCTTCTTTTCCTACCTAGTACACCAGTAACATAATTGTGTTGTCCTCCTGTGTGCTTCCAACCTTATGGAAGAAGTAGGGTGAAAAGTTCAGCAAGTCACAAACTGTTTTATAGCAGACCTGCAGAGCACAAATATTAATACCAATAAAATAAGGAGGAGGTGGTGGTAAAATTCGTGTGCTGATGGAACTTCAACTATTTAAGCTGTGAGCAGAGTTTTTAATCCACATGTAATAAAGTGTTCTACCTCCAGCATCAGAGGAATGCTACTTTTCTGAATCTGGATTGTCCACAAAATAAAGCAACAAACAAACACACACACAGATATCCTGGACAGTGTAGACCTTGTAAACAATCAGTCTGGCTATCACATCTTTTATGATGTGATTTATGGAGAGTTTTTTTCATAAGACTCAAAGCAACATTCCTACAAAAGCATTAAAAAATGCATGTTTTGATAGTGGATGAATGCCATTGCCTTTTTTTCCCTAACTTGGAACCTGCTCAGTGGGTGACACTGCTTGGAAAGACTAATTCTTCATGTGTGGGCATCATCAGTAGCTTTGGGTCAGTGCCGTCTGCAATTCTATCATTCTTCTGATCAAGAGCATCATCACAGCACCTACTCAAGCTAAAAGATAATTAGTGAGTTTCAAGTCAAGTGGAATATGCTTCTTTGGACTTCCAGCATCAGCTCTGTTCATTCTTTCTTGTGCAGGCATTTTTGCATCACTTACGCAGCACAGTCTCAGTGTTCTCTGTTCAAGTCATGGAATAGATTAGATAATCCCCAGGCCTTTTCCACCTCTAACACTTGTGGTTCTGGTTAAATAGCTGTCAAGTTCTGAATTTAAAAGAGAAGAAGAAGCCAAGGGTTTTGAGGTTCTGCTGGGAGGATTACAACTTGTAACACATTCCATAGCCTTCCAAAAGTGTCTGCCCTTTTGGATTTCTGGACAAAAATTGTTATTCAGCTTTCTGCAGGCCTTCTTTGTCGATTACCACATAATCCAACTTTTCCTTCTGCATGGAGATACTGCTTATCTACTGTGGCCAGCTTCGGTGGAAAACTAGCTTCCCTTTCATTGTTTATGACTGAAGATGTTTGTCTATTGTTTAAGCAAAACAAATTTCCTTACAATAAAAAACACATCTGCCAATTCACTTTTAAATGTGGCTCTTGGAATTTATAGGAAAGTAAAAGATCCCAGGGAAATGAATTGCTGTCTTGTAACCTTGCCAAGGACATGTAAAAGAGTTGATAGGTCTTTGGCCTATTGTTTTTATTGTGATCTATAAGCTGCACATTAAAATTTTATCTCAGATGGCACAGTTCAGAACTGTGGAGTTTTCAAAAGAGGTTAAAGAGCTTTTCACCTACAAATCACTTATCTGAACCTGACTGTCTGCTTCATTTTGCAGTGGGTTACCTCTGCAAAATTTGTGGTCCTAATGGGTATGCCAGAGAATTAACACGGCCTTGCAGTGGTGAATCTGAAATGCACATCAGCACTGGATTCAGCAGTCACACCCATATAGCTGATCTTTCACCTGGAGAAACTTTCCACTCTCCCAGTGGAAATAGGGTGTGTGGGGGTGTAGGTATGTGTTGCCTGAGTTCCCTTCCCTGGGACTACAGATAGCCTATTTCAGTCTCTGTTCTGCTGGGGCACATGTAATAGCTCACAGAGCACTGTAACACAACAAAAATCCATTCTGTAGTAGCACTCTTTGTTACTTCAACTCAGGCATTACTTCTTGGAGGTCTAATCAACAGACCTGGCAGCATTTTTGTCTTGAGATACCTGCTTATCCCACTGAAGTCGTGATCTAGATCAAAAGTTGCCTCTGTTCCATTGAGACCTGTGATGCTAGCCTGCTTCGTGACCTTGGGCACCTCAGTTTGGCTGGAATTGAAATCACGTTGTTTTAGTCACGTATAAATTGGGCATCTAGTCAAAGTTGGCCATTTAGTTTTGCCTAGGGACATGGTTTAGTGACTGGAATCAAAACGACAGTTTGATGGCTGGACTTGGGGACCATGATGATCTTTTCCAGCCTAGATGATTTCATGATTCTATAGCATGTGGATGTTATGTCCTTCAGCTATGGCTGGTGGCCACAAATGCAGGAATGTATGCAAGATGCTCTTTACTTCTGCAGCAGGAATTGCTTTCACCACATATACCACTACAACAGTGTCTCATTCTCTGTACTGCTGTAGTACAAGTGTGAAAAGGCTTTGACACAAAGATCTTTTTCCCTATCACATGTTTAAAGCCTTATTATTGCCATGACACCATTTTTGTCATCATGATGGTAGGATGGTGTTATTTTCCATCTCTGTGTATTTTCATCTGTTAATAAAGAATCAGATGAGACCAGTTGCACTGTCCATGTGGAACCAAAGGCAAAATGCTTTCTATTCAGGACTGATAAGTAGATATTACGATTGCTTTTCTCACAAAAATTCAAATCTGTTGCATTCTTTGCCATTAGCCAAGTGCTGAAGTTTTTCTGAGTCTGGGCCTGTCTATCTCTCCTAGTGCTGTTTGTTTACAATGCAGGCATTTTTGCTTTGTGCTTTTCAGAGCATCCTCTGAATTGTGTGATTATATTTTTGCCCAGCTGGTTAAATCTTTTGTATATCATCTTGCATATCAATCAAGAAGGTGCACTTAATCTCTTCTACTGTGTTGTGATGTACTGTGCCAGTACCCTGCCAAACTTCCCTGTCTTGATTGGTACATGACATATATTAACGATTACATTTAAGTTTCCTTTCACAAATGTTCTCCCAGTTTTGGCAGCACTTAGATAAAGAAATGCTGGAAGAACAAGGGGTGTAGATCTACTGTTGACCACACTTCTCTGTCTTCTCTCCGTCGCTTAGCTTTAATGACTAACATTCTGATTCTATATTTCCAGGAGATCTGAATTTCTTGAAGTAACAAGTTGCCCTCCTAATTTTGTGCAAAATCCCAGAATTTTTACTCAAGCTAAAACCTTCAAAACAGAGTGAGTATCCCAGCTAATTCGATAAGTACATCTGTGTTTTACAAATTGGACCCTCTATGAAGATGGGACCTTCTTTTGAGCCTCAAAATACACAAAGACTGGAGCACAGACTTTAAAAACATTTGGAACATTTGCACCAGAGCAGAAATTCTTTGCAGCCCATGCAGAGACCCATGGTGGAGCAATGTCCTCTGCAGCTCATGGGGCACCACATGGAGTAGCTCTCCACGTTCAGCCCTTTGAGGTGCAAGTTTAAACATCCCTTTCTTTTAGCTTTATTAAAGACTGGATGACCACAACATTCATTACAGGTCACTGAAACAGATGTAATGCTGAACTTTTTCTTAGAGCAGGCAGAAAATTCATACCATGCTTCTCAACAATGTTCCGTCATGCATCCTCATATTCAGAAATGTTTGGCATCAGCTTTATCGTTTTGCTGCTGAAATCACTGGCAGGATAAATCTGCTTCTACCTTGCATTTCCTTGCTTGTATTTTGATAACGTCTTTTTCACTGACTTTAAGAAATGCTGTTGATTTGTTGCTTGAACAAAAAAATTTGGCTTCTTCCTTCAGAATTTTTCAGCAACCCACATGCATCACAGGGGTGGAAGAGAAATAATTGGCCTATAACTTTGCACAGCTCAGGGAAAACATACAATTAGCATTGCTGCAAATTGCTCCCGGGTGAAATTGGTGAGATGAAAAGTAAAAAAAAGCCAAAGAGTCCTTGAAGTTCGAATACTTGCCTGTTTGCCATAGGATATTTATGATCTTAAGACATCAGCTTTATCTTTGGGTCTCGTTTTCACAACGAAGCATCTCCTGAGATTTCTTCTACCAGCGTCATCAGTGTTAGTGTGGGAGACATCAAAGTAAAACTAGGTAACTGGCAACTGGCATGGCAGCGTGGGGTAAAAGGTGAATACTTTGTGAAATGATGCCTTCAGGCTGTATGTTACACATCAAATACAGGCTCTCCAGAGCTTTAAAACCAGAGCACCATAAAACTCTAGGTGACTCCCTTAATGGGTTTTAAAATAATTCTCCCAAGCTTGCTCCCTGTTGTTCACATAGTCTCTCACCTGTGATAGAGAGCAGTGGCAGGCTGCAGTGAAGGAATGAGAGGGTAGAGAAGATGAAGAACAGGAAGGAGCTAGAGGCAGCTGGGAGACTCACAGTGCAACATAATTGGTCCTGCACTCCCCAGGGCTAGGGGCCAGGTGCAAGGATGCCTGTCCAAGGGAGAATGAGGAGATATGTGCCCAATCTTAACTAGATTCATTGCAAATTGGGCAATTATTTGCCTTAAATTCTCTGTTTTGCAGCAATATCTGTGTGTGAAGAAAAGGATCACATGTATCTTAGGCATTAATGCATAACGTGGGATCTTGGTAATTTTTCGCTCTCCTTTATATGCAGTTTGGTGTTCCTAGCTCTTTCCTTTACAATCCTGTTTTTATTCCACATGTTAAGTCTGAAGTTCAGCAGGCAAGGATTATGCAAGTTGGGAGCAATTCATTGAGCCTGAATCAATCTGAACAGCTTTCTATGGGTTTCTTGAGGTCAAAGTGTTTAGGAAGAAGCGATCCCAAAGGATCCAATATATTTTTCCACTCAGCTCTCCATTTATAAGCCAACATGTTGGGAAGAAGTGAGCCTTGATGCACCAATGTCAAGGAAGAAACCATTCCTTAATCTTGATTTGTCATGTTGTGTCACTAGAGTGCACCCAACGATTAAAGTGACCCTTGTTCTCACTGAATGCTACTGAATGTCTCTCAGAACAGCCATGGGGAGGTCAGTTGTAGTGCTTCTAATAGAAATAGTCCTGGGAAAACTCAAATTCTTCACATCTTCATTGGTGAAACAGGTGAAGCAGAATCTTTACACCAGTGGAAAGATCCCAAGGAAATGCAAGTCCTTATTAAAAGGATTTATGACCAGGACATTTTGAGGGTGCAAGCAAAGAAAACCCACTTGTGGCTGTTTAAAGTAGTGTGTAGCAGCACCTGTATCCTTGGTGATGCCAATGGCAAGGAGCCTGAGCCAGGGTCACCTGTAATTACAGCAGGAAGGTGCCTTTAATTCATGGCTCTGCCAAAAAAAAAAAAAGAAAAAGAAGGCAATTTATAGGTACTAGGGAGCAGGTGTGAAAACCCCAGAGACATTGTCTGAAAACAACCATGGCCACTTAAATAATCAAATCCTAACCACTGCTGCAGCTCTAGCAATGGCTTCCTCAAGAGGAAACAGAACTGCCATCCTGCATGGACATCTAATTGGGACTCCTCAGAGCAGCCAGACCATGAAGGAGCAGTTTACTGCCGACTCTGTGTAGGAAATGAGAACCATGCCCCTGTCAAATGGATCCAGACTGCCCTGGTAACGGAGGTAGAAGAGGAAGGAACTCTTGCTAAGCATGTAAAAATGGTCATCTGGAAAAGGCAGCCACTGTGGGGCTTCATGTCTTTAAAAAATGATGCAAGCAAGCAGCATGGTTATAAAAGTAATATTCTAGAACTCTGTCTTACTGCAGACTGGGATGCTGAGGTTCAGTGGTGTCCATCTATGTAGCCTCAAATTACAACGTTGTGCTGAAAGTATGAATGGATTAGGGTTGGAAAAAGAGCTGCAAGATCCACATCCACACATGTACTGAGGCGATGCGTTGCCTTGCAGTGTGTACTCAGACACCAACCTGAGGGCTTGCGTACCAGCATCAGGAATCCAGCCTAAGTCTCTTCAGGCTTTATCTTGTTGGCTTTTCAGCTAATTTCAATTTTAATTTTTGGAATTGTGTTTTTCTTTGGCTGTAGGGCTGTGTACTCAGCACCTGAGTTGATGGCTGCTGATGGGTCTCAAAGTGGGAAACAAATCCCATCCCAGGAGCTGGCAGGGCTCCTTGAGAATGCTTTAAACCAGGTATGAAGGGGGAAGGGTTGATGTGAGGCTTGCTAGAGATGAGCCTGGGGGAACAATATCAGAGCTGGGCCAATGGCTCAGCTGAAGTGCATCTACACCAGTGCATGCAGCAAGGGCAACAAACAGGAGGAGCTGGAAGCCATAATGCAGCATGCAAACCATTAGCTGCCATTACTGAAACATGGTGGGATCACTGCCATAACTGGAGTTGTGCAGTGAATGCCTGTAAGCTCTTCAGACATATAGTCTTGAAAGGCGAGGCAGTGGCATGGCTCTCTATGCTAGGGAGTGTTTCAGTGTTGTAGAGCTTAGGGATGGCAATGATAAGGTTGAATTCCTATTGGTAAGGATGAGGGGGAAGGCCGACAAGGCGGGCATCCTGGTGAGGGTCTGTTATAGACCACCAAACCAAGATGGAGAGATGGAAGAGGCATTCAATGAGCAGCAGCTGGCAGAAGTCATGCAATTCTCATCCCTTGTTCTCATGGGAGACTTCAGCATCCCTGATATATACTGGAAAGACAATGCAGCACAGCGAAAACCATCTAGGAGCACTACAAACATTTCCTCTTCTGTATGCACACAGGAGATTCTGACTAGAAAATTCAAGAAATTGTGTTACAAGATTAAAGCTGGCAGGAGAGGGCTGTGCTTTAACTTCTCCACATTGTTTATGGCGTGAGTATCTCCTGTTCATGGATCACAAACATCTTTTTACAGCTGCAGCCCTAAAACAAAATTTTAAGATGTCTAGAAGCACAGAAATTGAATTATCTTAAGTGAATACTCAGCCATGCTCCATGCTGCCCTGCAAACAGCTTCATGCTATCTATGCCTTGCTGAAAAGGCTTAGAAAGGAACATATCCCTTGGTGTGGAAACTCTGAACCACTTAAAATAATTTAAATGATAAAGGCTATTGTTTAAACACCTTTGGGTGCCAAACTAGCAGTATCTCTCATGGAGTAAACTGAAGATTGATCTGATGCCTTCTCATTACGCAGCAATGTCTCTGCTACTCTAAACTGAGCAATAATCCAAATCTGAACTGAGCTACCTTTTTAGCTACGTGCATGCATTATATTAATTAGCAACAGAAGATATAATTTTGATAAGCTGAGCCAAATCGTATCCTTTGAAAGGAAGAATGACACATTTATTTGTAGAGAGGTAGAATGTATCACAGCAGTATAAGGAATGGGACAAGGGAGTGAATCAGATGGCTGAATCATAAATCATCCACAGAGATGTCAAAATACATCCCAGTTCCGTACAAAAGCTGGCTGTTTAGAACAAGTTGCTGGAAGACCGATTGAAACTGATGTGAATCTATTCTTGCTTCAGATCTGAAGGCTAAACAATTATGTATTTGCCTAATCACAAAAATATGTTAACATTAATGATTACTAGAAATTCCCCACTTAAAGAAAACATCTGCATGGTAGAAAATCCGAATGTTTGGAGATTCCCAGTTAACACCGTCACTTAAAAACAATTTCCCTCAATTTAGAAATTTCTTGATATGTGACAGGACTTTGTATTGCAGCTGCTTTTTAGCTAACTCCACTTCCTTTTCAGCTATCTGATGGGATTCCAGTCAAGCTACACTGGAGGATTTCAGTCTATCCCAATCATTTAAAAGTGGCTCCCTTTACTAATTCTTTCATATAATACTAACAGTAAAATTCCACCCCTAACTAGAGATATAATAAAAAGGAGAGGTTATGCAAATAAGAAAAGCAAGAATTGACTCACTCTCAGTCTATAAATACCCCATCGGGGAAACAGTTTTGGCTGTGAGAGAACTTTATCCAGAAGGTGAAGACACAGGGATGTGTCACCTCAGGAAAAGACTGTCAAAAGAAGTCTACTGATTTTACAGCCAGGAAGGTAAAGGCTCTTACAGTTCCCATGCACTAAAATAAAATTGAATGTGAGATGAAATCTTCCTCATTCCTTTTTCACATTAATCTTAGTGAGTTTTAGCACTAGTTGAGATTTTAGTGGGTAGAGGAAAAGAGAGAGTACTACTGAAATGAAAAAGGAAGCTCTTGACTACAGAACTGAAAACAATTGCAGGGAAAAGCTAGGATCAGGAAAACAAAAACTTCAAAATATATCTGATGTGGCTCCTTGCCAGTCAGAAGGACTAAAGCCACAGGAGCCTTCAGTGGAGCTCTGCTGTGTCTTTTAGGGATTAGTCTCTGCTGTGTCTTAGGGATTAGTCTCTTTCTCCCTTCCATTTGTGCTTAGTACAGTGGTCTTTGCTGAGCTGTAGCTTTGGATGAGCTGCTTGGCCTCTGTTCAGTAGCTCTTGGCACACACATAATGCAGTTTAAGAATGATCACACTGTTGATGCCTTGATCAGATTCCCTATGTGCTGATCCTCTCGCTCATCTGTCTTTTCTCTTGAGGAGTCTGTAACGTCATGGTTAGAAACATCCACTGCAGTATTTTCATATCATTTATCGTAATTTTTTCACTGAGTGGCAGTTGTGTTTGCCTTTACTTTTCTAGCATCATTCAGAGAGCACATATGACAAAGCTTGCTCTGTTTGGACTGGTGTTGTCAAATCTCCAGCTTCTTCCTAGGTTGTATGCTGTAGTCAGATGTAAATTATTGTGCCTAATCCAAGGGTTATGGCTGAAGTCCTCTGGTTTATGTGCCACATGAGCCCAAGGTAGGTTGCCACAGTGGTCTGCTTGGCTATGAGCCATGAAAAAAAAGAAATTATCTAAATGAAAGGCTGAAAGTAGAAGGTTTTGGCCCAAAGGGGAGATGGCAGCAGTCCTTGCCCCCTGGCACTTTTGAGACCTTATTGACAGCAGATGTGGTGGACAAAGTGTAAAAGCATGAAAGTGAAGAGTAAGCACTCCGTCAGAATGTTTTTTGAGCCTGGAAGAAAAGTGTACAAGTTGAACCTGTCTGGAGTTGGAAAAAAGGAGATTTTGGTGTAGTAGGAAGTACAGTTTACCTGAAGCATGCAAGTCAGAATGGCCAGGGGCAGGACTGGTGCCACAGGTAAATATGGCCAGGATGAGCAGAGAAAGACAAACTTGGTGCATGGCACCAGAGCACTTGATCCTAGCATCACAGAATCATTAAGGTTGGAAAAGCCCACTAAGATCATCCAGTCCAACCATCTGCCCACGACCAATATTGCCTGTTAAACCATGTCTCTAAAAACCACATCTCCACAGTTCTTCAACACCCCCAGGGACAGTGACTCCACCACCTTCCTGGGCAGCCTCTTTCAGAGCCCAACTGCACTTGCAGAGAAGTTCTTCCTAATATACAACCTGAAATAGGCTTCAGGTATTAGCCACTTGTGGGAATCCAGATTCTGCACTTTGGTTCATGGTCATTTTGACATGTCCTAAACTCTGCACAATAAATACAAGGAATTGAGTTTCAGAGTGCTTCATGTGCACAACTGGAGTGCTAAGATATATAGCAAAAAGAGCAGTACTGCTGCTACAGCCTGTCTACAACATGTGAAAGAAGAGGTTCAACGAATTCTAATGCAAATTACAGACCAGATCTGAGCAAAGAGGTTAAACCAATCATATGTACTCTGGTGCTAATTATTTACTTAATTCCTCTGCTGTGAGGAAAGACAAACTGTATCAAATGAGAGCTACAAGATTTTGGAAATGGTTGGACACCCTGGAACAAATTGGAATCAGGAAATACAAGGACAACCTGTGGATCAAAGGGTATGAATCCAGGTTCCCAAATAAAAGGGTGATTATGTGAGCAGTTAAGGAGGGATTAGAATTGTAGGTGATAATAGTAAGCAGCTGGAAAGGGAGACCATAAAGAGCCAGAAATAAAATAAAAGGCAGGTGGAAAAAAGAAAAGAACAGATGAGGGAGGCGTGATGGGAATCTTACCCCAATTAAGGATAACAAATACGAAGTAAGATGCTTGGTAGCTCCTCATGATCATGAAAGAAAATATGGAATAGGGCACTCGGAGAGGTGCTCTAACTCTGTTTGATACCCCAGCTAGTTCTGCATCTTCCTGTGTTCTGATTTGGGCAGGAGACTGCATATCCTCTGAAGGAGGGATCCTCTTAAGTGTCTTTAAAGTGTTACTGAAATGCTACTCTTGTTGGATAGGATTGTGGTCAAGCAGACAACTATTCTAGATGCCTTCAGCATTTCTTTTGTAGTAGATGCTTCTTTCTCAAGCAGCTGCTGGAGGCTTAGGGTGGCCTGCTGGGACTTCAGGAAATTAGAACATGACTGTGTTGAGCTGAAGGGAAAAAGCCTCACAGATTTTGTTAGCAGCACTGAACATTTTGTGCCAGGAGCTGTTTTTCTTTTTTACTATAGGCGTGTAACTGGGTTTGAACCAGAGTATTTTACAGCTGATACTAAGAGCCATGGTTGCTTGAGCTACAGCACATAGTTGTTCTTCAGTGTGTTTGGGGTCCACAAGAGCCATGTCTATGTCCTGTGGCTGACTTGCCTGTAGATCAATTGCAAAGGCTGAGTCTTAGAGGAAAATTGAGCTATTCTGCCTTTTCAGCAAGTTTTTACTTTCTTATGTGGCTAGACTATACTTAAGGTTCAAGCAAATGTCTTTTACATGCAGGTTGGAATCATCTTTGACTGAAAAACTAAGATTCCATTATTTTCAGTTCTTGCTCTTCATAACTTCATATTTCCTTTTCACTGCTCAGGAAACTGTTGAAGCTAAAGACAGCACCACATGACAGAAAGGAAGGAGTAAAGCCAAGTCAACTTGAATTCATTTTTGTTCTTCATTTCAGAATAAGAATCTATCCCAAACCCTTCATACTGGGGTGCAACCTAATCCCTTTGTTGTAGCTCTCCTCTTTTTCTCTTCCTCTTGAAAGAACCATCACGTTCATGTTTGAAAAGCTTACAGAAGTTAAAGATCTCTCTTGGCACTTCCAAACCAAGTGTGGGAGTTTTCAATGCTGTTACACCCATCGGGAGTCAGGTGAAGAGGAGGGGGCAAGTTTGTAGAGGGAGTTACACCACTTGATCACCAGATGCACCAGCCATCTCCCCCTAGAGACACAAGCCGGATTGTCTTCCACCAGCAAGTATTTGGGAAGTGGGGATGAGATTTGGAGGATTTTATGCATGCTTTGTACAGCAGAGCTGCTTGTCTTTGTTGCCAGCAAAGGTGGGCTGAAGAGAAGTTTCCAGATTTTATCACATTTCAATGGAAATTGGCATTCAAAATATGCCAGGCTGTGGGGTCAGGATCTCAGACGGCATGGGCTTCCCACACTGCCTCCTGCTGTACCATGGCGCTGCATAGCTGATTTGGTGGTCGTACCTTTGGAACAGCACACCCCAGAAAGATCAGAGCACTTCTCTCTGGTCTTAGACCAGTAATGCCAAGTTCTTCCAATCACACTGAGCACAGATTAGTTTGCAAGAGCTACTGATGGCTCCCATGGAAAAACATGAAAACATAATTCATTTAGTCACCTCCAGCACCTAAGTGCACTCCAACTAGTCTCTTGTTCTGCACAGGTTCCTGACTCGTCTTGTCCTCTGCATGACTTCTAGTGGAAAGGTTGCCAAACAGACCGTGAAAAAGCAAATACCAGCAAGTTTGATGCTTTTCTTGCTATTCACTCATGTGCAGGGCTGATGGGTTGTTTGTTAACATTTTCCCAGTCGCATCTTCCCTTGCTTATCCCTAGCCAATGGCTACCTGCCAGAAATATCTTTCTCATATCTAAATAATAAAATTATTGCGGTTGGAGCTGCCTCAAAATCTGAATGAATTTTAAAGGAGAAATCTCTTATGACAGTGGGGGAATAATAATATATATTTGGAGGTCAGATGAAGTTCTGTGGAATTCTGAAGTTATTTCTCCTTCAACTAGTTCCTAAAATGTTCTCTTAAACCAAAATAAATCCCACATTTGTAACCAAAGTTATTGTCTCTGTGAATGCCCATGACAGAAAAGGAAATTGTGTAGTAAATATCAAGTTTCTGCTTTGAAAGAGACTAATATAAACAGTGAAGGAGAACTTGAATTTGGAGAGAGTGTCTCCCAGGTCAGGTCTCTACAAACTTCTACTGGATGCCTAATGGGTTGGGGAGGGAGCAGGAAGGTTGGACAGTTTTTCTTGCATGCCATAAATGAACATGAGCTTCAAATATTATGAATGGTCCAGTGATGCTGGGTTGGGATTTGAGAAGAGCTGATCACTTTGTGCTTCTTCCAGAGGCTCCCCATTGTGAATTTAGCCTAGCATCCATGATGTGCCAATTCAGCTAAACACACTATTTATGTGACCGCACAGGTCACCCACTGCTCATGAAAGGAGTTTGTTCCATTGGGTCCTTTCCATTCCTTTTGAAGAAAAAAAAACAAACCAGGAATGCAGCAGAGATACTGAAAGTTCAGACTTCTCGTCTCTTGTGACTTTTAAGATGGTTCTTATTGCTTTGCCTCCCCTTCATATGTTTCAAGGAGCTCTAGGAAGTTGTGGATGGAAGGATCCAGCAAGAGATACTGGGAGTGATTCACTGTTGCATTTTTCAGATCTGATGCAAAATAATCTTTAACTTTTTAAGAGAGTTCATCTACATATCCAGCTTATTGAAAGGGGCCTGTACCTGGACTCCAGGCTAGCTTTCCTCAGGTTGTTGAGCCATTGCTAATGTAGATTCAATTAACCTTGTCTGCCATAAGTTTCATCTGTCCAGGGTTGTACTGAAATCAGTGTTGTTCTACTGATTTTAAGTTCAGGCTAATGCTTAACTCCAAAGCAGGAGTATTTGGCTTGTACTGGGTGATGCTTAGATATCTTTTTGACACTTCCATTGTAGATTATATCAAGAAGAAAATGTGAAGTCTGGGAGCATCTGTCTTCTCCACCAGCTTCCTAGATACTTTCAAGGTTTTGGAAGCAGAATAGGAATGGAAAACATTGCAGTATGTCAGAAGGAGCTTTCCTTGTTTTCTTTCAATTCTTCATTCTTTCAGCCACAGAAGTGAGAAAAGGTCAGATCATCCGGATCATCACAGCTGTCTTTGAGGTGAGAAGCCTCCCCTTGAGCTTCCTCTTCTCCACACTGAACAATCCCAGCTCCCTCAGCCGCTCCCTATAAGAATTGTGTTCCAGATCCCTCACAGCTTCATTGCCCTTCTCTGGACACACTCCAGGGCCTCAATGTCTTTCTTACAGTGAGGAGCCCAATACTGAATACAGCACTCGAGGTGCTGCCTCACCAGAGCTCAGTACAGAGGAATGATCACTTCCCTGCTCCTGCTGGCTGCACTATTTCTGATACAAACCAAGATGCCACTGGCCTTCTTGGCCACCTGGGCACACTGCTGGTTCAACCAAGAGTCAACCAACATCCCAGATCATTTTCCTACATTCAGCTTTGCAGCCACTCTGTCCCAAACCTGTAGCATTGCCTAGGGTTGTTGTGGCCAAAGCGCAGGACCTGATTCTTATCTTGTTGGACTTCATCCATTGGCCTCAGCCCCTTGATGCAGCCTATCCAGATCCCTCTGTAGGACCTTCCTATCCCCAGGCAGGTCTACATTTCCTCCCAACTTGGTGCCATCTGCAAACTTACTGAGGGAATACTCAAGTTCCTCATCTGGGTCATCAATTAGGATACTAAACAGGGACAGCCCCAATATCAACCCTTGCAAAAACAAGTCATGACTGGAAACCAGCTGGATGTAATTCTGTTCACCAGCACTCTCTGGGCCCAGCCCTCCAGCCAGTTCTTTACCCAGGAACAAGCCCAAGCCATGGGCTGCCAGCTTCTGCAGAAGAATAAGGCTTTGCTGAAGTCTAAGGTAGAGAAGGAACATGGGAGTATGATTAGGAGCCAAGGACTATGAAAAACGATAGTGGGATCTATCATAACAGTGAAACTTATCCCCTGTCTTTCTCATGCTGTTCATATCAGAGGTCATCCATATGGTTCCAGTTTGACTCTCTGATGCAGTTCTCACATTGCAGCCCCGGCTCTGCCAGTCCCTTTCAATGGCAGCAGCAAGTGAACTAACTGTAGGCATACACTCAGACATGTTAAAATGAATAAAAACTGGTACATCCTTTTTCTGGTGGTTAAAAGGAGAAGGAGGAAGGGTAGCTTGGGAGGAAGACGCTTATTACAAGCTCTGAGCTCTGAGATCTTGGGAACAGACAGCTTCATATCTGTCACACATACTGAAGCCATTTTCCACAGGCAATGAGGTAGATAACACCTGATGGACTGCAGCTTGCTCTGTTGGTGTGTTTTATGCTTAGTATTTAAAAGTGTGGTGGCTGACTGCGTGCATGCATTCAGATAGGACACCTGGTTTCTCTGCTGGGGAACTCCTGGATGCAAACAGATGGAGAAGTTGTCAGAGAGAGTCTTGCTGCAGGGTAAAATTCTACTATGGTTTAGGTACATGAAACAAATGACATTTGGACATCTGCTGGCCTAATTGCTTCACTTTCCTGTCTCCCCTCCCTGTCCCCTGAACCTGCAGTTGGTCTGGGAGAGGTATGAAGTACACTGCTGTGAGATTTTTAAGCACTTGGCAATGAGGGAGGTGTTGGGTGAAAGATAAAGCAAGAGTTACCTTTTCTTGTGGTGTAAGCCAAAGAGTACTGCAAGTTTGGAGTTCTTGGGCAAGGATTTTGCAAGAGAATCTGTTTTGTAACTTTTTTTTTTTTTTTTTACTGTTTCCCATGTAGACAACATGCTTAGCTGGCTCATTACAGCATTTACCAAGAATTTGTTCTAGGACAGGATTAATTCATTTGACTGTCAACGTGTCAGTTTTCCACCACTGCTCAGTTTCTTGGTCTTCCTTGGGAAAGAGACATCCCAGCTCAGGGGCAAAAGCTTATGGTGATGGACAAGTTGCAGTCTTTTTCTCAGAAGCTACATTTATTTTAGGAATGGAAAGATGTTTCCAGGCATTTGCAAAGGCTTTAACCTTGAACTTTTTGGGACTGCTTGCAGTTTGGGACACTTTTGTATATCGGCAGCAAATATCTTTTTGGCTACATTTTGGTCATACTTGAGAGAGGATCCAAGGAGGTGACCCGAGAAACTGTTGGTCCTTCAGCTTTGATCATCTTTTCAAGTGAGATGGACGGCAGCAATCTAAGACACACTGGAAAGCAACAGTCAGACTCTGAGAGAGAGGAGCACTGGGTCTGCTGGCAAGGCTTGGATAGCACCTACCAAGGAGCCACGAGAAAGACAGGAGCTTACACATCTTTCTTTTTCAATCTCCTCTCTAAATTAAGTTTGTCAGTAATGAGAGAAGCCAACACTGGCAGTGTCTTTTACAGGGGGAAGTTTTCCACTGATAGTGTGTTCAGTGCTGGCACAGGCTGCCTAGAGAGACTGCAGATGCCCTGATCCTGGAAGTATTTAAGGCCAGGCCTGAAGGGGCCCTGGACAGCCTGATCTGCTTGATCTAGCAGTTGGCAACCCTGACTATGGCAGGGTGGTTGGAAATCGATGATCCTCGAGGTCCCCTCCAACCCAATACATTCTATGATTCTATGAAATGGATGCAGCACAGTCAAATTGGTGTGAATAGACCAGCGAAACCACACTGAGCCCAACCTTTTTTTGATAATATGCAGTCCTGGAGAAAGGCACTGAGTGTGTCTGACCACTTGCATTCAGACTGCAGAGTTAGAAATAAGAGCATCTACATTAGTTGTTAAGGCACTGAAGCAGGACTGAGGAGATAGGAAAGCAAACATCTGCTTTGCTGCTGCCTCTCGTATGACTTCATCCATGTCAGAGATTAATCATCCAAACCTCTCCTCACGTTTTCTTCACCTATGGTAATCAATTACTAGCTATATATTAATCAAGCTTGCAATCGCTCTACATATTTTCCCCTTAAAGAGTCTGTAGGATGATAGTGAAATGTTACTAATACAATTGCTGTTGATCATTGATACCTGGGGTTGTCATCTATTGAACTTTTGACAGTCATCATTTTCCCTTTGCTTTTTTGCTTTTACATTTTTCTTGTTTTTCATCTGCCTACATGTCTTGGAAGTGAGCTCCCTAGAAAGTGGACCAATCTGTATACCTTCTGCTACTGTGACATGTACCACCAGCTTCAGATGGCAGATAGTGGTCATATGGCTGTTAAAATCCCTGGGGGAAGGAGCACAATAAATGTTTACGGTGCTGCTGGATCCCAGTCCACATCCTAGGAGTTGTGGGACATTTGTCAGAAGAGCTTTATTTAACCAAAAGATCACGCAATCCTTGTCTTCACTCAAGTGCCCCATGTCTTTTTCACTTATTTCTTTTGCATATGCTCTTTAACCCAGCTCTTCTGAAGAGTATTCTTGTCCCATATGATTTGCATTAGCTCTAATGAGAACTACCCATGCAAATCCTCCACTCAGCCAACAGCGAAGGTTCCTGGTTGACAAGTTAATATCATCCATGTGGGGAGTTTTTCAATTAATGTCTGTACAGTTAGTGAAATTAGAAGTCATTAACTTTGAAAAAGAAGAAGAGTTTAATGCCCTATTTGTGGACTTTGGGCCTTGTACTTGCAAATGATGACTGCTGCACAGTGCTTGATGCCCGGGAGAAACCTGTTGATAAAGACAGAGCAGTCTAAAGATCCTGGAGATGACATTCAGAAATGTACAGCATTATTGCTGGCCTTTATAAGAGTAGAGAAGATCTGGGTACCCGAGTGTGGCAAATGTCTTCATTTCCAGGTATGTTTGCATGGTCTTCTTACATTGTCTGTGATAACAGTGGGGGGAATGATCTGGTACAGCCCTTAAAGGTGCTGCATTCAGTACTCAGGAATAGCTGGTGGACTCAAGCACTGAAAGTAAGCATTGGCAGGATGTTCTCCAGAACGCTAAAAAGGATATTTAATGTTGCACAGAATCCAAGAATACTTATCTTCTGTAGGTTTTCTGTTCTTAAAAGCTTTGGGACTTTGTGGTGCTATAGAAGTTGATGATGATCATGTAGGCACGCAAGCAGAAACCATGATGGGCCCTGTTCTGGGTTTAATGTGTCCCAAGGCATATGTGTGCTCACCTCTCTTATTCCTATAACCCCCCCAGTGTCCTCCTCTTTTTCTCTACAGACGTGAGATGCACACTTGGAGCTTTAGACTGGAATTGAGTGAAATTCAGGCTTTCTGAATCCAAAATCACTCTCTTGACAACTACTGCACAACTACAGCCAACGCATGAAGTACCTTTTCACATTCCTCCTGCATCTGACTACAGCTCAAGAGAAGTGCATGTGATACTTTCCCCTCCGTCCAGCACTCAGCAGCACCTTAAAGCAGTGAATAGTTTCAAGAGCATGCACTGCGGAAACAAGAACTACTGGAAATAGCTGGAACCACGATATTTATGTTAAGACAGAGAGTTCTGCTAGATGCATGATGATGCAGGCTTCTCCAAGCCTCTCCACCCAGGTGGGATTAGCCTAGCCACATCCCCTGCCATGCACTGCACACCCAGCAGGCATGCAGGGAGCTCTGCCAGAAGAACCCACATGTAACAATGGTGGGTGAAATGCCAGATTCCAGGTCAGAGACAGGTTACGAATGAGAAAACACAAAAGAAATGCAACCCAACTCATTCCACAGCCCCACTGACCAACTGTTCTTGCATCTGTATGTGTTGCAATTATGGTATATGGCCAACTGAGTGTATCTGCAGAGCCAGCTTGGTCCCTATCATGTTCCCAGACATGCTGCAGAGAGTTTGCCCACTCTCTGTGATATGTACAGCATTTCTTTCCCTTTGTTCCAGAGGGGAGCATGTGGTGTAGGATTACTTGGGTGCATTGCAAAAAAATAAAAAAATAAAAAATAGCATTGTATTATGAGAAAGAGAGCCTGCTCATTTTAAAAAAAAAAAAAAAAAAGCAAAAAGTCATGTAAAATGTGAAATAAACGTAGAGGAAAAGAAACTCTGTATGAGAGCCAACGGCATCAAAATCCCCATAAATTGTGAAGGTTTCAGCACTGTGATGAAGTCATGCGATCAGGAAGATTGTGGTGTCTTGAGGAATGACGCAGTGCAACTTGTAGCCCACACATAGCTTGCCTGCTGCGTGTCACAGCAGCAAAACAGGCTAGGTAGAATCCGGCAGCAATCAGATTCTCCCAGCCTGAGCCCCTCACCACACTGCTTGGCTGTCCACAGCATGCAGAGCTTCCAGGCCTGGGGAAAAGGCTGTACATGGTAAGGAAGGAGAGGGAATGCAAGGTTAAGCAGGCAGCATTGTCCTGGTTGTCTTACTAAGAAATAGAAAAAGTTATTCAAGTTTTTTTTTGCACTGACACACGCTGTAACAGCATCACTGGTGCAGATTAGAGTTCTGATTACGACCTTGCAGCTCTTCAGAGGGCTTCAGAGAAGGCTATAGGTCTGCTTACCTGCATTAAGCCAAGCTCTGAGGCGCCATCATGGTCACAGGGAGCCAGCGGAGATGGTGCCAAGTGATAGGGGTACAGTTCCATGAGTCAAGTATCAGGACCATCCAGCTGCCTCACTGTCATACGAAGCATGATTGTCCCAGTTTCTCCATTTTTCCTGATTATCCCAATTTCTCCATTTCAGTAAAACTCCAGATTTCTTCAGAGCTACCACCAGCTCCCGGTCGGAGGGCTGTGCAATGAATGTTTGCTTTGATTTCCTGTGTGGTTTCCTTATGATGGAGGCTC
This sequence comes from Lagopus muta, assembly GCF_023343835.1. NCBI lineage: Eukaryota > Metazoa > Chordata > Aves > Galliformes > Phasianidae > Lagopus > Lagopus muta. The sequence continues at coordinate 35,366,832 of NC_064440.1, read as the reverse complement.
ATTGCCTTCTCAGATGCTTGATAGTCTTCATATTTTCCAAAACCACTTGACCTTAACTGCAGTTAATTTCTGAGGCAAGGCTGAAGAATAGCAGGCCTGCAGGCTGCCATCCTCAATCAGAGAAGACCAGAGGCAGTGTGCCCTCCTCTCGCCCTGCAAGGGGAGGCAATTTGCTCCCTGGAAGCCAGATTCCAGGACAGTGCTCAGATTGGAAGGAGCCTCTCCAAAGCACAAGAGGAAGAGAGGGAGCCCAAGGACATTCCTTGCTCTTTTATATATGGAAACAACCAAAAGGTATGAAGTGGATGTTAATCCTTAGATGCATCTGATAAAACACTTTGTGTTAGACGTGATCAAAACCAATTCTCCTCCTAATGATGAAAGTTCTGTCTCCTGACACCCCTATACATCATCAGCCAATCTCCTAAAGCACTAATTAAGTATATATTAATGCATGAAACTGTCACTATAGTCTTACTGCAAGTTCTCTGTTGTTGATTGCATTGAAATGGGTAAGAAATCAGCAAGATATCAGCTTTGCTTCCACTTGCATTTGCATCCCTGGTCATTCTGAGCGATGTTTCTATGCATCCATTTTGTGGAGGACTAAAGCATAAACACACCGGTATGGTGAACAAATTTCAGCTCAGACTGAAGCTGATAATACTGTTTTGGTAATGATCATCCTGAATCCACCTACATTTTAGATGGCCCAGACTTTTGTTCAGTGCCTTTTTAGCCACGGGGGAAGAAATGTAGGCTTTGCTACTGGTGCTGCTCTTGAAATGGTATGGCTTTGCTCACTCGGCCCTCATGTTTTGAATCACTGCTGCTTAGGAAGGGATGTGAGGGGGGAGGAAGTTGCTTTCTGTCCCCTGGATGCTATTAAGAAAAATCATGAACTGTCTGATTATTATGTTTCCTTATTTTTGGTCTTAAATGCCGAGAGTAACGAGCGTGCTAAACCTCACACCACCAGAAATCCAAGGAAACAGAACATCTATTTATAAAAATAAAAATACAAATTGCCCCCAGCGTTCACGCATCATTAGAAAGCTGAACCATAGCCCCAGAAATCAACCCCTTCCCTCTGAACATGTGCTCACAGCCCGGCACAAAGCCACTCCATAAGGAGGTGCAGGGAGAAGCCAAGGCACCACTGAGCCCCTGCAGCCAGAAACCCCAGGAGGTGAACCCTGGGCTCCCAGGGAGAGCAGGAAAGATAATTAAGTTTGGGGAAAATCTGCTGATTTTTTTTGCCACTTGCAAATGAAGCTTCAGTGCTGATTTGGTCTGCTTGGAGCCCCCAGCACCTCTGTGGGAAGCTGGACAATCCTGTGTTGAGTGTCTCCTTGGGCCAGCAGCACATATTTTGGGGTTTGGTTCCCTCTCAGATTCCCAGCAATCTTTCCCAGTGCCTCACTTGAGCAGCACCTCACCAATGACACAAACCAAGGGATGCTGCTCTCATTTGCTCCCTTGTTTTGTTCCCCTTGAAACCAACTTGTGCTCAGGCACAGAAACAAGAGCATCATCTGGCTACAAACCCAAATGCTGGTTCAGATCAACGAAGCTATAGCCACTTCCCTTTGTTAGTAGAGGAAGATAATTTGTGTCTGAAGAAAAATCCCTTTTTAAACCCCCTCCTTTTGCAAATGGAGGTTTTTTTTTTTTTTGATGTGTTTTCCAAAGGGTCTGCTACAAAAGGAAGAGCAACACCTGCTGAATGCTGCAGCCAGGGGTGGCAGCGAGACCAAAGGGGTGGCAGAATGAAAAACAGCCCCTCCCGAGGCTGTGTCTGGTTCTGACAGCCAAAGCCACAGCCCCATGCAATGCTCTTGGTTCAGTCCCAGGAGCCAGAGCTCTTGGACAGGCTGTAAAGCTGCTGGAGAGGGAGAGCTGTCAGGTGCAGAAGGATCACAGCGGCTCCTACTTCCTCATTTATATAAAGATGAAAGGAGAAAACAGACACACGCACACATGCATTTCAAAAGAGCAGATGATTGTCTCCAGTGGCCAGCACAGGCTGCTTCTTTCTTTGCTTCGCAAAGCAAGCCAAGATGCAATTAAACTCTAATGACAATTAGACCTCTAGGAGACATAAAATAAGTAGGAAACTGCAGCTAAAATGGTATTAGGCTTGGAGAAACGAGAAAAACCTTACTTTTCTTTCACTCTGCTTCTTTTCACCCATGTATCCTCAGATTAGAAGGGTTTTATTATTTTACTGATGGAAAGATGGACTTCTCGTCAGTAAAGCTCCCACAGTAAGTTGAAAACTGACATTTCTATGAAAAGTGTCTCAGCAGGGGAGTGGAAGGGAGAAATAAGATGATTTTCATTAAATGCTGCAGATGAGAATTTTTGACCCTCTGCTTTCAAACCATAAGTCTCGCTCTCGCTTTCCTGATAGGGAACAATGCAAACATCACAGAATCAAAGAATCATTTAAGTTGGAAGGGACACTTAAAGGTCGTTTGGTCCAGCTCTCCTGCAATGAACAGGGACACCCATAGCTCCATCAGGTGCTCAGAGTCCATCCAGCCTGACCTTGGGTATCTCTAGGGATGAGGCATCCACCACATCTCTGGACAAGCTGTGCCAGTGCCCTGAGGTATCAAATACAGCCTTTTCCTTTCCCCAGCTCTTTTCACCGTGCCAGGACTGTTCTAGCAAGTCTGTGAGATGAGAGATCCACGGTTTGCTTAACTCGCAGACAGTGCATTTAGACCAAAGTGAAATGCCTTAAGAACTGCCCACAAAGGATGCATCTTGTGCACATTTGCAGGATTTGCAGGAAATCTGAGCAGGTTCTCAAGCTGGCCATTCGATTTGCAGTGTCTGGATGGTGTCTCTGTCTGCAGATGATCTTTTCAGGTATGTCTGCTAATGTGTTTGCAAAGAGAAAGGACAAAGGTTCCTTGAGCATGCCTCTCCACGTAGTGGCTGGTCACTGCTCCAGTGGCACCACTGCTGCTCTGTCCCAGCTAAACAGAGGCTACACTGTGATTTACAGTAGAGGGAACAAGACTGACTGTTAGCTCACCATGGGAAAAACAGCTTTTACACCTTGAACTCTTTTCCAGAATCTCTCCTCCAGCAAAAAGTTCTCATGCCCCATCCAGCAAAGCGATGCAAGCTTCTGGTCTCAATTACAGCATTGACCTGGGAGGCTGCAGACCTGATGGTGAGGCAGGGAGACCTTCACCTCTCTGATGAAGCTGAACTCGGGCTGCTTGGAAAGCACTGCAGGTGGGAGGTAGTGACAGGCTGCAAAACAATGATGTTTACTCATCCATCTCTTCCTTTTAGCTTGTTTACAGTAGAGCTAATCTATGCTGAAGGAATGAAGGCAGGCTGCTCAGAACTGTCAGCACACACCATTCCCAAACCCATGAATCAATCAATCACTGCGAGTCCCAAACACAAGCATAAAATATCTCAGACAAGCTCAATTTTCCAGCTTTGAAACAAGGACTTTTTTTCCTTTTACCATTTTAAGTCTAAGATTTAGTGCTAAACTGACAGGCTTAACTTGTAAAGTAACTGGCAAATCTTGAAATAATTGTGGTTTTCTCCTCCCCAAAGGACATTGCAAGTGACATGGTTTTTCACTTTAGTGATAGATGGTACTTGCAGGCAAGTATTTAGATATCTAAGTACTAAAGCAGCCACAGGTCTGGTTCCTATCAATAATACATTTTGTCACAGAGAAATTGAAACAGCATGGATACCACACATAGAAATGGAAGGGAGAATTATATGTAAAATTAATTTACCCCATAAAGGCACGTAGTTTCAGCTGTCTCACTTCACAGAAGAGTTCGTGGATGTTCATTTCCTGAGGATTGCCCACCCCTAAGTTTTACCTTTGATTCTGGGTACCAGCAAACAGGCTCTCAAAGCAGCCATGTGATGGAAAGGAAATTTAGAAACAAACAAACACTCAAAGAAAACCACTCCCACTCCTCACAGGCCAAATTAATGGAGCTGGTTAGACTGAAGTGCCTTTAAACCATAGCCAGGGATTGAGCTGAGTTATGGGATGTGAAAGCAAGCAAGTGGCATGTGCCTGTGAGTGGCAGGGGAAATGTTTCACCCAGCTCACAGCAACATAGAAATCTTCCTCACCAAGCTTTCAGAACATTAACAAGTGTTAACGGCCCCCTTGCTGTCCTCTGGCCAGTGGAGAAGCAGTAATGTCTCCTCGCTGCAGAAGGGATTATCAGCTTCTAGGATCAGCCTCAGCTCCCTCATCAGTTCTTTTCGGACTTAGTGAAGTGAGAGCAGTTTTAATTACCTAGGCAGAACCGCACTGAACTACGCTGCTCTCAGACAAAGACCTGTACAAAGCAGCCGTTTCCCTGAATAAATACATCTGAAGGACACAGTGTCTTCTCTATGCACAAATACCAAAGGGTTATGGGACTAATCTGAAGCCCCAGCGAACTGGAACCTCTGCAGTGAGCATCCAACCAAGCTGAGATGTTTTGCTGGGGAAACACCTGTTTTAATCCTTTCATTGAAAGAAGCTGGCAGATCTTCAGAACAGACCTGTCCTTTTGGGGGTGTTTTGAGCCAGAGCTGTGCTGAGGCTGCTTTGAGTCCTCCCAGGATCTCCCTAGAAACCCTCATGCCAATGGCAGGATATCCATCCTTCTTACTGAAAGGAAGGGATGTCTGAACCATGGCCAGAAATGACCACAGATAGGACTGGACAGCTTGTAGCAATGGCCATATGAAGGCAATATTGCATTCCATTTGGCTCATGCCCCCTTTGATTGCAGCTCTCACGTCCTTCTGGTTTCTGGTTTGAATTGCTTCATGGTCATTTATGCAGTGGGGATACCAGGTCATTCTTCTGTGGGATCATGAACCTAGTTGTGGTATGTTGCAGCCACACTGAGTGTGTCTGTTAGAAGGATCCTTTCAGGGAATACTGGATGAGCTCTTAAGCCCCACCTGGCCCATATGTGAAGATCCTGTGCACATCAAAAACCAAACCAGCTGCTTCAAGAAATGGTGGAGTCAGGCAATGAGACACCCAATGGCTTTGGACAGCATCTGAGACTTTGACAGTTCAGAGTAGAGCATCTCAGTGGGCCAAGCTCTAAGCAATATGTTGGGTGATGTAAAAGGCATTTGAGACAGCTCCTTCTTGCCTTGTCAACTGTGCCATTCCTTTATGCTGTCAAGCACTGCTCAGGCATAGAAAGGTTCTGTTAGCTCATCTCACCCAGCTGCCTTCCAAAACACAGTTGGGGTTTCTTACTTGTTGCCATGTTCTCCCTCTGTCTTGCTCCACTTTCCTACAGCAGGAGGCTTCTTAGAGCACTATCTGAATCCTCTTTCATTTCTTGAAGGAACAGAACTATGTTCCTATTTTCCCCACTGTGGTTTCCAAAAAGGCTATGTCTCATTGGTGGCATGGAAAATTCCTTCACTGATATTTAAAATCATTTGGATGCAGAGGTGGATGGAAAGTCATTTCCACCAACAAAAATGTAGCATTGCATTTTCATTGAACTTTGTTTTCTTAATGAAAGGGAAACGCCAAAATCTCACATGAAGAAGCAATACTTCAAAATGTTGGGTTTAGGAGTGCTAACTGGCTCTATTAATGACATATGTGGCCACTATTTGCTTATCTTCTCCTAATTAATAAGAGATGTTTCAAAAAGCATCAACCTTCCTAACTGTTCGACACCTTTTTCTTTCTTTGTGCTACATTTAGAGAAGGCTTCTTCAACACTTTGTTCTATAAATTTCATTTGCTACTGCAGTCATCTCCAAGGCTTTTAAGCTTTTAGTTTGGAAACAGCAGTTGCTAAGGGACATTCATAATGCCAGTGAGAATGGTTTCCCTTCAAACAAAAGGGATTACAGGGAAATCAGAGCCAGGGAGAGCAGGTCTGTGCTATGCTTGCAAAGGAAAAATAAAGGGTTATGGTTATGGTTATGGTTGTGGTTATGGTTGAGGTTATGGTTAGGGTTAGGTTTAGGGTTAAGGCTAGGGTTCGTGTTAGGGTTAGACTTAGGGAGTACAGGTCTGTGCTATGCTTTTAATGGAAAAATAAATGGCTAGGGTTAGTGCTTCAGTTTTATATCCAGCTATCCTGTGAATTTGGGCTGTTGAGGTAGAAACAGAGTTCCATACTCTGCTCCAGCAAACACAGTTGTTTGCCGTTGCTGAATGGTGAAGGTTAAAATCTTGTTTCAGCCCTCTTTTTGCTCTGTATTCACTGTTTTCTGTCTGGCTCTGGAGGCTGTGAAGACATCAGGTATAACGGCCCCTTCGTTAGCCTTGCAGGATGGCAGCTCGCCTGTGAAGGCTGGCCAAGGGAAAATAGCCAACAATGCCTTTTTTGGTGGGTTTTTGTTGGTATTTTTAGCATTTCTACTTAAACAAAAACTCAGAAATCAGAGCAGGTAATTGCAAATTTCAGCATCAAGTAAATTATTATAGCCATGCTATAAACCCATAGGGATTTAGGAGCAGAGTTACAATGAATTTAGTGCCAGAGACGGAACAAGGAGCCCTGAGCTTGCCTTTAGGAAAGAGTAAGCTGGGCACTGCTTTAAAAAACAGCAACTAGCATGGAACAAATTAAAAAGGGAAACAGCAAACTCCTCTGGGATTCCATAATAATTTAAACATTCCTCTGGGACATCTGAAGTTTGGAGGAAAGGTGGAAGGGGGAGCTAAAAATGCTGCTAACTTAGAAGGAATGTTTGCAATAAAAAAGGGACCCATACGGGTATGCCATACCCTGATTTAGTCAGAGAGCAGATGTGTGCGTCTGTAACCTCATCTTTTTTCCCCTTGTTTTCCCTCCTGTTCTCTTCATCTCTCTCCCTCCTCTCCCTCATTTTTACATCAGTTACGTCTGCATGATTGAAGGAGCAGGGTGGGAGATGCGAAGCTCAAAGCTCTCGGCATGTTGGGTCAGAGTGCAGCACAATAGCACCATAAATCAAAGGACAGGGGATGGGGACAGGGATGGGCAGGGGGGTCAACTCAAAAATAAACCGTGTGAGAGTTTTGTTTAGCTCTGCCATTGCCGAAGGGAGTTCACAACAGGGTTGTGGAAGTTTCAGTTTTGGCTCTTTTCTCTCTTTCCATCATCGTGTGCTATGGGATGTACACACAGCACATACTGCCACTGTCCCTTTCCCTCCCCTAGAATCACTTGGAAGCTACCAAGAGATCCGGGTGTCAACATAACTTGTCTACATGGGCCCAAACTGACATCCAGTTGACTGCTTCGCATGCAAACAGCCTTGTTTCTACCTGAGGAGGCAGCTGCTGAAAGGCCCAGAAGAGGCAGTGAGAGCAGGAGCCCAAATCCCTCTCTCCTATGGGCACTTACTGCACCTTGTAGCTTGGGCAGAAGCAACATGCATCCTTCACACATGCACGCACACATGTGTGTTTTTGGTGGAGAAGCTGAAGGGACGTCTCAGCTTATAACACCAAAGTGAAGAATGCGAGGTTCTGATTTATTAGCGGAAGAAGAAGGGAAGAAATAAAAATCCCAACTGCCCAAAGCTCAAGTGTGATATACAGAGCGTAGAGGCAACTTTCATCATGTTTTTAATGTGGTTTCCTTCATCTCTCTGGGCTTGCCTGTTTGCAAGAGCACGTTGTATTTAGATGATGCATTTACCAGATCACCAGGAGATGCTCCCCCTTGTTGGATTCCTTACTCCATGCCTTAACTGAACCTAACAACAATAACAAAAAGATCTGATTTGCTCTTAAATACAGGCTCCACTGCATGCAGTTATTTTGTGCTTGTGCTAATTCTAGAAAAGCATTTGGCCTCATTACCCATTTAGGAATGGACTGGAGCAGAGCACTGGTCTGATCCCTGAAAGACATCCCAAGCTCTCAGCAGCATGAAATTTCAATTTTAGCTTCAGAAGATTGCATGTGAGTCCCCAAAAGAAGAAACTGCCTCCTCATATGGGAACAATGTTTGATGTTTTCCAAATCAGACGTTCATTTGGCAAACAAGCACAGCAGAACAATTCTTCCCAGCATTACCTGGGCCACCACGTTCACATGTCTGGTGTGAGAGGAGCACGCATGCCACAACTTGGTGCTCCCTTGCAAAGAGGGCTGTGGACAGGCACGCATGCCCCCTCTTTAAGAAACACCGTGATTCATTTGCACACCACTTCTACTCAAATTGTTTTTGTTTGTTTTTTAATTTTATATGACACGACAGGAGGAAATCAGGAACTGTAGCTCTAATCTTGCATATAGACTACTCTTCACCCTTTGCTGTTTTAAATCTTTCATGTTGTTTATAAAGCTGTGAGGCAACAGCTTTCTATCAGTGTCTTCTACACCATAAGGATAGAAGAATATAAACTACAAGAGACTCTGGGAGCATTACCTTGAGTTTGTGGTTTGGAAAATCACAGCTTTATGGAATCATAGAGTGGCTTAGGTTGGAAGGGACCTCAAAGATCATCCAGTTCCAACCTCCCTGCCGTGAGCAGGGTTTCCAGCCACTAGATCCAACTGCACAGGAGCCCATCCAGCCTGGCCTTGAACACCTCCAGGGATGGAGCACCAACAGCTGCTCTGGGCAGCAGTGCCAGTGCCTCACTACCCTCTCTGAATGAAGAATTTCTTTCTAACATCTAACCTAAACCTCATCTCCTCCAGTTTAAATCCATTCCCCCTTGTCCTATTACTAGCTACCTGCATAAAAAGTCAGTCCCTCTCCTGCTTGTAAGCTACTTTCAAGTATTAAAAGACTGCGATGAGATCTGCGTGGATCCCTCTCTTCTCCAAGCTAAACAATCTCAACTCCCTTTCTTTATAAGAGAGGTGCTCCAGCCCTCTGTAAACAGAGATGGTGAGTGGGGAGTGCAAAGAAAAGCAGTCTGAAACCAGAACCAAGGTCTTCCCAGCATTGATGCTGTGAAGCATTGTGAAGTAAGTCACCCCTTGGATATAATGGGGCTCCCAGAAGACTAAGATGCGGTCCTTTGTCCTTAAATCCAATCAAGGATTGTGATCTACAACAGTCACAAGAGTAGTGGAAGGGAGTTGAGGTGGCCAGGGATGCAGCAGTTCTGTGGCTCCAGTTCTGCTCATTCTGTTGAACGATCATACAAGTTATGTCCCAGACAGGGACAGTAGGATTTAATCTCCAGTGAATTCATTAGGATCTGATGGAATTGGGATGAAACAAAAAGCTTTGTTTTTGCAGAAAGTGAGGGGAACATCTTGCCTGGCAATTTCATTCTTTTTTTTTTAATACACAAAGGCTATGTCAATGCAGAAATAGAATGACCTGGCCAGTAATGTGACATGGGCACAAATTTTTGTTGGACTTTTCAAAGGCAATCTGAGTCAGCAGCTCTCCTTAGTTTGGTAGCCAAAGCCTCAGAGGAGATGGGGTGCAGTACATTCAGAAGGCAGTGCACATGTTTAAGAGCCTCCTCACCTGGATTAGGAAGTACAGATGTGTACTTCTATGTGGTTTTTAGCAGAGACCATTTTTCAGCTGCAAGTAGGGAGAGGAGTAATGGCAGATACTTAAGAGTTATTTGGCCAGTTGCACTCGGTATTGGACAGCTCTGGCTTTGGAACACGTCCAGAACAGGTGTTTGTCCTGCTTTAAGCCCAGCTGTGCTTTATAATGTCAGTGGTTTGGCTGAAGCTTATGAACCAATGACTTCACCTTACCTAGCATTGCATAGAAGATATGTTCACCCTAAGGTGAACAGCTTACAAACCTTGCCTTTATTCTCTAAAGTTGGGCACTCCAGAGAAACCAGTTAGTGGGAATATTTTCACTGTTGTGTACATGGGCATAGAATGGTTAGATGTAACCACTTCTTATCCTAATAATGATTGAGGAAGGATCCAACCAAGAGCCTCATCCCTCCTGGTAACTGCTGTGCATCTCTTATTCCACCACATTCCCCACGACCCTGTTGTTACCTGGCTGTGTACACTTTTCCTAACCTTCAAATTTGGGCTTACGTTTTGCTGTTCTGCCCCACACCAGTAGATCCTTCTGGGGCATCACAGCTTCACTGCAAGCTGCCTCTCAACACCAGGTGCTCCCAGTAAGTATAAGCTACTGACTGCAGTAGTTCTTCCATGCTCAATGCAAACTGCAGCAAGCAATTGGTGGGAAAATTTCTGATGGGATGTCCCAAATGTTAGCACCCATTAGGGAAATAAAGGGAATGTCCAGAGAGAGAAAAATGGATGTACATCTGCCTGAACTCACCAAGTCAGGAAAATGTACCGCCAGCTTGCAGCACAATTGAAGCTCTCCTGGGTTAGGAGGAAATGCTCACTTTTCAGCCCTCAAAAATATGCACGTAAATATGAGGGTGCTAAAGCTTCAGGTGTCACAGCAGCAATGCTATGAAGTGGCCAACAAAATCAGGAGAGCGCAGCTCCAGCGGTGAACGCTCCTTCAGACAGGACAAGTCTGCCTGCTGCCCAGACAAAAGTGTTGGAATTTCCAGGCGTGTTATTCCCATGCAAAGGTAATCGCCTGCAATAAATAAAACAGCATCGTTGTTTTTTTTTTAAATAGAAAGCAGGTTATGATGTATTAGGCGTCAACTGTCACTGCAGTTGTGGCCCAAGTGTTGGAAATGCTATTATGGAAGTGCTCGTAAAAGTTTAACAGAGTTGGAAAACTCTGCCTGCTGTTGCTATCTGCCTTCGAAGCCCCCCCACCCCCCCCTCTTTAGCATGCTGGACCTGTCCTGCTATAAAAGCTGGAAAGAAATACCTTGATGGCTGAAAAGGAAAGCATGTTGTTGGTGAAAACAGGCATCTCGATTGCAGCAGAAAGAGACATACTTGTCTTCTGCAGTTTCTAGCAGTTTCTCATGGGTGCAACATGCAGGGCTCTTCCATAAGCATCTCTTTGTCTTGCTCTGCAGCCAATTTGGCAGCTTCTGCTCTGAGCTATGGAGGACCTCAGTTCTACTCAAGCTCTGACGACAAAAGCAGCAACTGTCGCATTAACAGGCAAGGTTTTACAGGTCCACTAATGGGAATAACACAGTAAGAAACCTGGCCCTGTGCATTTTTCAGGCTTAAATCATGGTTCTAGAGCCAAACGGTGCCTGAAATTGCATGTTGAAAGCCTAGTTTTCAGAGAGTTCTGTTTTGCTCTGTTGTTCTTTGTGTTGTTTTTTTTTCTCTAAGTGCAGTTCTAGCACCCAGACTTTCAGACTGGCAATTGCCTGTGATCAAGGAAGTACCTTTTCTACCTCACTGGCCAATCTGAGCCTTCAAAACTCGCAATTCAAACGCCTTATTAAGGCCTTCAAGTCTGAATGCTGGGATACCAGTTCAAACGTGGAACACTGTCTATAAAACTTTTTATATCATCTACAGTAATATTAGAATCATATTCCCTTGACCATCCTTAGAAAAACAGTTCTTGACACACTACTGGGATAAAAGAGGGAGAACACATGGTATCAGTAAAAACTGAGTTAACATACCATTCCAAGCAATAACATTACACTATATGGTGTAGGAACAAGCCAAGAAGTAATAATTATTGGGAGTAAGTGGAATCAAGAACTGCCCCCAGTGTTGTATTATGCTCCTTTCAGTGGAAGAACCTCAGGCGCACAGTATATAATAACCAGTCCCATTGTCAGTATAAAAAGGGTTGATACAACCTTACTTAAAATCTCTCTTTTCCCTGCTAAACAGAGCACAGCAGAGATTTGTGCCAGAGCTGCTGATTGGTTTCAAATTTTGCACACTGGGTCAAAGCCAACTGGCCTGTGATGCTTTACGTGGTGCTTTCCTGTGATGGAAATCCTCTTTTGATGGCTGACATCCTCATCTTGAGCTCTGCTGCCTCTTCCCAGTAGAGACTTGTTCTGCTCCTCTGGTGGCTTCCTCCACCAGTGACCAGTCATGGAGCAGATGAGAGTCATCCTGCCTTTCGTGAAAGGATGCCGCTCTTTGCTGAAGTTCAGGATGGTTTAAGCCAGCAGAAAAGACTTCACCTGGGAGCTGAGGTGGGAACCAGGGGCACCTGACCCTTGGCATGCAGCAGGGACACTTGTGTTGCCTGTGTTTGCTTTGGTTCTTCTCCAGAATTTCAGCTCTGAGGAATAGCTCCCATCCTCAGTTGGCCACCCTGCCTGTCCCCACGGGGAGTACCCCGATGAACCCCACTGTCAGCCCCCCGAGCCCCGAGCTGGGGATGGAGAGCCCGTGCTGCAGCAGCATGGTGATTCAGCTGGGCCCCCCTCTACTCCTCCTCCCCGCAATGAGTCACAATTTCCCCTAAGCCTCCAAATTGCGAAAGGGGATGATCCTGCTGTGCTGGCCCGCTCCCCAGCACAGCCTCACTCCGGGAGACAAAATGGGGGTTTGTGCCTCACCCCTGCTCTCCAGAGCCAAGGAGAGGAGCGGTGCCCACAGAACGCGCTCTTCCTATGTAGCCATGCTGAATAACAGAAATTTATCCTCCTCTTCTCACCTGCCTGCATCAGTCCTTGCTCTGATTGACCACTTTTATGTGCCGATGAGTTTTTTCCTTCCTGAAAAGGAAAAGGGGTGAGTTCATCCTCGTACAGAGAGAAGGGGACTGGCAAGTAGGGCCGGGCGATGGGTGGTTGGGGAAGCCAAGACATGTGCCAGGAATGCAGAATAGGGTTTTGGAGGGTACAGCTCCAACCACTTTGGCAAACCCATTCCTCCTCCTTTCCCCCCATCATCCCCCTCCTGATCTGAGCAATGAAAAACAACTTCCTGTCAATAAACACGAACAAAAGCTTGGACTCATCTTCAAAGTGATGAGTTATGTTGAAAATATGTTTTGGAGTACTTTGAATGTTCCTGTAAACTGGAGGGAAATGATTGTTCATGGCGCTTTGGCATTCAAGGAGGGTTTATAAATAACTACTGCAGGTCTGCGTGAGTTAATTTTGCCATGAGAACAATGCAATGGGACGTGAAGGGAGGGGAGAGGAAGGAGAGAGGAAAAAGGCCTAAGAGGGAGAAGAAAGAAAAAGCAGGTCCAAAACCCACAAAATGGTGTCATTTGTAAAGGTCTGAAACCAATCAATGAACGTGACCTCACTCCCGTGCCCAGTGAGAGCTGGTTTTCCACTGGTCTTGCCTTTGGAAGAGCATCTTCTCCTGGTGGTGGGGCTGCTGGAGCCCTGCATGGATGCTGCTGCTGGACTGCATGTTGCCATTGCTGCATGGGACATGGAGGAAGGAAGAAAGCATATGGTTCCCATTGGTTTGCAAAAGTGAAAACACGTGCTGGAATCCCAGCCAGATGTGCTTCTTGTTATTTTAATGAGAAATTCCATAATTAGTGGCAAAAAATAAAAAGAAGCTACACTGCAAGTGAAAGAAAACCCCAGTCTCTCCACTCCAGCGCATGATAGACGCATCAAAGAGATGTGGTGTTTTTACAAACATACATTACTTGACAAGCTATGATGTTCCTTAATCTGTTTGCTTGAGGGAATTAAAAAGAAGCATAAAAAATGCAACCAAATAAAAATGACAGGTTTTTTTACTTAAAATGTCCTTGTCTTAAATGGGCAATGCGCTCCCCACCTGTAATTCATTTGTCAGCAGTTAAACATCATTACAACATTAACAGCCAATCTGAATGCAGAAGAGCTGGGCTTTGTACAGCTATAAACTACAGGACATCAAACTGTACTTTATGGAGTAGGGGCCAGTCAGAAGTGACCCCTTCTAAACTTTTACAGTTCTCTGCATTCTTCTGATTATAGTAAAGATTTATTTGAACTTTGATATATATATGTATAAAAAAGAGGGTTTTATTAAAAACATTTCATCCGAGTTCTTTAGTGAAAGAGGAAAGAGAAGAAATACAGCAAGAAGTCTTAAGCTGGTAGATTTTATTTGTCTTGCAAAGCAGCCATGGATGGATTTACTTGGATTCATGTTCAGAAATAAACACGTAGTATTGCATTACATCCCGTTTACACACTTTGTTCTCCAAACATATTTGACATCTAATTGCACAACTCCTTGGCTGGCTGGTACAATGCAGAATGTCGTCGTAAGGGATTTGCTGAAAGCCAGAATTCTGGAGCAGGAAAGGTGCTTTGGTGGCTGAGTGCTGATGGATGCCCTCTCTCACCTACTCTCTGTTTGCCTTTTCCCTTAGCACTCTTTGGGAAAGGCATTCAGGAATTGGTGTCGTCTGTTCTCAGTACGCCCTCTGAAAAGATGATTTATCGTCTCTCAGTTTGTTTCAAAGAGAAATGCCTTTGGTCTTCCTCCTCTTTTCAGGAGCCTGGTGTGTTGCTGTCACACCTTGCTCAGCACTAATAGCTGTTTCAGCAGTCAGCACGGAACTGAGGAAATGGCTTGGTGCTGAGCAAGTCCCAAACTCCTCTGCTTCTCCTGCCAGGTATTGATACTGCCCCAAGATGATGGTGTTTTCCACCAATAAAAATGGAGCAGCACACACACACATGTGTAACGTGCGTGTGTGCATACTTTATTTTTTGCAGAAATACACGAAAAGGAAGGAAGCCAGCATTCATTGGAAAGTATTTTATGTCGCGAGCTCAGACTCCTGGTGGCCAAGGATGCTTTGTTGTCTGCAGTGGATTTTTGATGGTATCCTCTGAGCTTGATTTTGGGACAGACAAAGGAGGCATCTGAGCCATAAATCCCAGCATCAGAATGAAGCACTGTGTGGAGGTTGCAAAGAGTGCAGAAGTGCTGATGAGAAATATTTCTCAAAGGAACTTGCCACTTCCACAGATTCACTGCTTTCCAGGGGGAAGAAATGTGATTGTGCTGAAAACCTTCTGTGTTCTTCTTTTTATATTACTTTCTACTTTATTTTGAAGAGTGGGGGGGAGATGAACCTGAAATGAAACACTTCATTTTGGTCAGTTTGACCTGATTGGGGAATATTTCATTCTTTTGATTGGATTGGTTTCAAATCAATTCAGAATACACTTCAACGTCCCCCATGAATAGTGCAGCTCCAGGTTATTTTCTTTATTATGGTTGTGCACTCAGGAGGACCTCAGTGCCCACGAGGCAAAGTGTGCTGGCTGACTCCATGGGGACAGTGTTAATCTAGGGACATGCTTGCACAGTACAAAGAAGAGCATCCAACAGCAATAGCATATAAATGGCCCAGCTAGCCCATATTTCCTCTCAAGCAATTACATTGAGAGCCTCCTCCTGGGTCTCCCTTTTCTTCCATCCATCAGCAGGGCAGGTCTCTGTAAGACAAAGCACAAAGGGAAATTAGGTTCAACAATGTAATTACTCCAAAGTAAGCATTCAGCGTTCTGATCTTCATCACTTCAGTCCACCTACATATCACATCACTTCTGACATTTCTAAATGACTTCTTAATACTTTTTTTTTCTTTTTTTTTTTCTTTCCTGGACAATGGTCCTGCATCTATTTTTGCAATTTCAACTTTTTTTGTGTGCGCTCTCAGAGCGTGGAGCAAACACTGAAACATCAACAAATCCCCTGTGACAAAAGTTCAGAATATTCTTCCGTCCCAGCTGATGTCTGGGCATGATACTTTGCAGTTGAGATGGGGGGTGGCAAAGAAAAGCTGAAAGGGTCCAATACTTCCTGATGTCCCAGTGCCGAAGAGCTCAGTGATCACTCCTTTGAATAGCAAACCTTTTCCATTGTTGGCCAGCTCCCTCCAAATTCAGTTGTCACGGAGTTTTTCCCCCTGCAGAATATTTCTGTTTTCTTCGGTAAGATTGAAAACACAGATAAAATGGAGCAGGTCATCTTTCTTCTGTTTACATTCCTTTTTGAAGAAGTGGTGCATTTTGAAATGGAAATGTCCCGTCCTGAAAATGCTGAAATCCAAATTTTCAAAAGCACTGCTCTCCAGTGTTGTTTTTGTCTTTTTAACAGCCCTAACAGCCGAGAGGACGATACAAATGGTGCTGGCTAAAGCAAAACACATTACGTGTTTTGCTCATTATGGCAAACTGGAATAATAAAGGAGGAAGTCATGGAGTTTTACTGTCAGTGAGTGGTGCAGATTGGGGAACACTGTCCTTTTTCTTTAGGATATCTGGTCACTTTTGCAATTTGTACGAGCTATAATCTGGTACACAACAGAAAAGATGGTTTCTCCACCCAGGAATTTACGACATCCTTTCTGTTACACATTTTCTGTATTGCCAGGACAGGTGTCACAGAGCTAACTTGAGACATCAGCCTTTCCTCGATGTTTTACTCAATGAATTCATTAGAAGAAATAAGAAGGCAAGCTCCTGATCTGCTCCTGCCTCATCTCTGACCAAGCAGAGTGCTGCTGCAGCAGGTAAGAAATCTCCTGTAGGTGTACATGGACTTTCCAGAACACTCCCTGAAAGGCACAGTACACCTGGTTTCAACATTTGCTCTGAACATTGTTGCTGAACCTTGGCAAATATTTCTGCAAACTTGGTCCAAGTGTAGAGTAATCTCTGTGAGGAGAGATTTATTGCTCTGGACCGAAACCAGGCGAAGCTCAGCAGCATTTCATAGCTTTGGAGCCCCTGATCTGCCTGCACGCTGGGCTCAGATTGCTGGAGGGTTTTGGTGTTGTAGACCTGCAAGGTCGTGCAGGCTCTACAGGACCTCTAGAAGTCATCCGTCCTAGCCTCCCAGTGCTAAGACTCACGTATTATTTCTCTCTAGGCATAAGATTTCTTCTCATGTTGAATTTCCCCCCTTCCATCTGAGGCTCCAGTTTGTGACAAACTTTCTTCTGTCCTCTTTTTTAATGTTCTTACCAGTTGTACAACAAAGAAGTTCTAAAATCCTGAGGTTTTTCAGTGTTTACTGTGAGCTGGACTGAAGCCTTGATGACCATGATGCATATAAAAGACCAGAGGAAGCAAGGAATAACAAACTTTGTTGCCATAACAAAGGATGATCCAATACCTTGAGATCTAAAAATGGTTTATCCTTATTAACCTCTCGATGGTGTCTGCTCAAGGATTGGGACTATTATTTTTTAAACATCAACAAGAGAAAGGAAGGAAGGAAGAACTAATTCATACTACACAGAGCAGACTTTTGGCCTGGAGAGAAGTTGAGGTTAGGAGTGGAAGGATGGTTTTACAGTTACATGTCTGGGCTGAGATTTGGAAGGAATCAGCTCTGTCCTTGGCTTTCCCCCATGCTCCACATATGGCATTGGGCTGATCCTTTCTGCTTCTGGGGTGAGGCCACACTTGAAGTCCTGTGTTCACCTCTTGGCCTCTCAGGACAAGAGAGACCTGGACATATTGGAGAAAGTCCAGCAAAGGGCCACGACGTTGCTGAAGGGACTGGAGCACTTCCAGGAGGAGAAGCAGAGAGCTGGGACTGCTCAGCTTGGAGAAGAGGAGGCTCAGGGGGATCTCATCACTGTCCTTAAATACCTCAAGGAGGGTGCAGAGAGGACAGAGCCAGGCTCCTGTCAGTGCTGCCCAGTGCCAGGATCAGAAGCACCCAGAGGTTCCTGCCAGCCTCAGCCATTCTGCAATCCTGTGATTCCTTCTGGATTCTATTTTCCCCTGTATTTTCTGGTGCAGTGTTAAGCAGAAGGCTGAGCGCATCCCTGCACATAGGGTGATTCCCAAAATGCTATTCCCACAGGTAGTCTCAATCCAGGAAAATATTCTCAGAAACAAAAATCCAAAGAACAGCTTTTCATGACCTCTGACCCCACAGCCCATTTGGTCTCATGCTATCTGCTGTGCCCACCAGCATTTTTTAGTATCTGGGAAACAGTTGGAGTTGTATTCCATTTCTGAAAACTTTCAGCAAAACTGAGGACAACCTCAAAGATGTGCTGTGCTCCCCCCCAGCAGCTGAAATTTGGTTGGCTCCTTATTTTTCTCCAACAAAACACACGTTTTGGAAGGAAAGGCTGAGCTACATAGATTAAAATTTCAATTTTGAAATAGGACTGCTTGCATTTGGATTTCTCCAGGGATGTTCTGACTCAAGTTTTCTGGCCCTGAGTCCCCATTAAAAATATTGTGAAGTGGGTGCCAAGACATGGACAGCCCAGATGAACTGATCTCTCCTAATGGTGTCCTCTAAAGGCTGGAGGCAATAGGGATACCAAGAAGCTGCTTTGGAAGAAGCCTCATCTCCATGGCACTGCTTTAACACAACCATACCACTCGGGATATTTGTCTGATGCTAAATATAGGAAACCACTTGAAGATGAAACCTACCTAATCTTAATTTGTAGGTCTTCATACTACTGTTCTCTTTATCTTTGAGCACAGCGGATCTAGTGTCCATGCATGCAGAGCTGGTGGCGATTACCTTGTCCATGAATTTTCCTACTGTAAGCAAAAAACATCAAAATGTCAAAGAATCACCAGCCTCCAATGCTGCTTTGTCCCCTACTTCTGCCTGGGAGGGACTCCCAGGCCACTCCAATCTGATACAAAGAGACACTGCTCAGTTCACAGATACTGAGACGATTTACAAAGGAAAGGAGCAGCCCAATATTTTATTATATTGCTGCTTCTGCCCATCTGTCATGGTTCAAATAACATTTTAGACAGAAGAAGTCCTATTTTTGCTGCAATTTCTGCTTTATTTTGTTGTGTTTTGTTTTGTTTTGCTTTTGTTGTTTTTTTTTTCCTAAAATCAAAGCTCTGGTTTTGCTGTTTTGCATTAAACTACACGTTGATTTCTTCCTCTGTTGAGGTAATGAGAGATGATAAATTTCAAACAGCAGAGTATGAGTCGGAGCTCAAACAGGGAAACTCCTCATTCCATTCACTTCAGGAAGACCTTGAAAGCTGTTCCTGGAGAACACTGCAGCTCTGTTGGCTCCTGAAAATAGATATTTGGGCATGAGCAAGCAATCGTTGCTATATCATAGAGAGCCAGGTCACCTGAGAGGTGCAAGAAGGATGCAGCCTGGCTACAACTGCTGAGATTTAGAGATCACTTCCTCTCTTCCATTGGCATAAAATGCTCAGGCCTACGCTCCATCATCTCGCATCTGCTCCAGCAGGAAGAGCAGATCAGGTAAGACTGCAGGCAATTGGCAGACTTTAGAGGCACACCCACAACATCCCAGGCTTTGGCTCTGAGGTGAGGGTTCACTAAGATCTGCAAGGTCTGCCAGGAAGTAACCGCCTTCATCCTTTCTCTGCTTATTGTGTTCTTTTCCTAGCCATCTCCTCTTGACAGCTGTAATGATGGGAACCCGCCTTCAGGCCATTCTTATTGCACTTCTTCTACACTGAGCATATCCCAGCATAGTTGGGAATTTGGCTGCTCTAAACTTCCTTTGCTGACTATGAAGCCAATGCCACTGGGTAGTGTTGACCTGTATCGTAGTTAGGCTGAATTTCCCAGCTGGGAGACATCAAGGCAAATCTAAACTGAGAAATGGAGCATGGTTTGCACACCCCTGAGCTGGGCAATCCAGCAGACAATGCTGGGCTGGAGTGCAACCCAGGGCAGTGGAGGGTTGCTGAATCTGGGCAAACAGAAACTGCTACATCATTTCCCCAGTGGTGTGTCTCTGGGTTAGCTGTGGCTTTTCTTGTTGAAGAGTTATATTGTGTGGAACCACCTCTGCATCCCTCCAGCAGTGATGCAGACATGTCTTGAAGATGGCTTGGCGGACAAATCCCTCTTCCCCCTTGCTGGGAACACCACAAGTCTTTTGCAAAGCATGTTGGTCAATGGAAATCTCAACCACCACGTCTGTGTCTACCCACAGCTCTCGGATTCTACTTTTGAAAAGAGAACAGTTTGAATCTTCAGTGACATCAGAAAACCCTCAGTAGTTCCAGGGAGCAGAACTGAGTCCTGCAGGACCGGTGTAGTCCCCAAAAATAATCTGTTACACGCACATGGATAGAGTTGTGTGGTAGAAGTGATGAACACATCGCAATGGGCTTCTTTGCTTGCTTATCATCAAAGACGAGTTTTGGTCCCAAGGATCCAATGTGGTGGCATGGAATAAATTCTGCTTGGGAAAACTGGGCAATCTTTGGCTGAAGAAAAGAAAAATATCTTTCAGATATTTTATAATCCAAAAAACATGGTTCTCAAGTGAGCTTTTTTTTTTCCAAGAACTTTAGTGCTACAGCCATTAATAATCACAGAATTCAAAGAATAAAAAATCAGCTGGAAAAGAGTTGTAAGCGAAAACTATTAATATATAAAAAATAATTTCCCAAAAATATATACAGTTTCATTTCCAATTTTTTGTTGTTGGTTTTTTTGTTGTTGTTTTTTGGTGGTTTTTTTTTTTTAGTTATTTTTTGCTGTTACTAAAACTTTCAGTGACCTAATAGTCCTTTTAAAAGACAGCTGCACAGAATAAAACTGGGGCATTTTGTTCTTCTTGCATTGTTCCTAACAGCAGGACCCATTCTTCATTCTCCTGATTGAATGTTTCCCAGAGTGTCTAGACGTGTCACCACTGCTGCTGAGGAGCTGAGAGATACCAGGGCTCAGCTGAGGAGCTACAAGGGCCAGTTATCCATCCTACCCTTCAAGAGCCTGGGACTTGGGTGAAATTCAGGCTTGTGAGCAAAATAAGATTTATTTGCCTTCTGTGCTGCTGACTTCTAGGTTATGCTTCGGTCATATTTTCCAACCTCTTGTTCAGCAGTGAGAAGCTGAGATTCCCACAGAAGAAAAGGGCTTTCTGAGCAGGCATTAGATGGCAGCAGCACATATTCTGACCTCGGCGATCACATAGCAGAAGTTTGCAAAGCAAATGAGCTCTCTGAGTACTCTCTGAGACCCACCTGCTCCCCTTTCCTTCAGCTTGTGAGCCTAAGCCAGCCCTGGGTTAGCTTTGTCTGCATTCCAGGGAGCCTCTAGGTGCACACACCTGGTTCAGGGCTCTGAACACTGTCAGCACTTACCTTGTGTGAGACGTTTCACTACAGTTTCTACATAGAATCTTAGAATTATAGAATGGCCTGGCTTGAACAACAATGCTCATCCAATTCCAATGCCCTGCTATATGCAAGGTCGCCAACCAGCAGACCAGGCTGCCCAGAGCCACATCCAGCCTGGCCTTGAATGTCTCCAGGGACAAGGCATCCACAACCTCCTTGGGCAACCTGTTCCAGTGCATCACCACCCTCTGTGTGAGCCCCCCTGAGAGCTTAGAGAGATTGCTGAGCAAAACCAGAGTCATGAGGCCATTCCAGACCAGAAGCCAAAAGCTATCAGCATCAGCCTCCCTTCCTTAGTTCCCACCAGAATTTCAGAGCTGACAACGTGCTCAAGCAGACAGACTCTATGTCTCCAGCCTTTGTGACATTGCTTTGGCACGTTGCTCCAGAGCAGTGACAATTTGTCGCCTTCCTGATGCTTCCTCACAACACTTAGTGGTAGCTGCCTGGTGCTGAGAAGCAATGTGACTTCAGCTTGTCTTTATTCAGGACAAACCAATGGTCCAGTTCATCCATGCATGCCAAACAAGTGTTTGTATAACCAGCTCAATGCTCATAGCTCATCTCCAGTCACACCCTTGGATCCCAGCAACTCTATGTGCTAGGGGGAGGAACTGCCTTGCCGACAATTCAGAAAGCACGTTAGACAATAGGAGCACTACCCAAATAATGAATAGCAATGCTAATAATAGCCCTTATCCTTGCATCCCCCTGCAAGCCACTCTAATTCACTAGGACTTGGCCAGGGTCTGTAATCAGTCAGTTATAATCTATTTCAGTCCTGTGAGGAGGGATCTGGCTGGGTTTCTTGGGCCAGGGCTGCTAACATGACTCATTCCCAGCTGATCATTAAATGGCTTCAGCCAGGTGCTTCTGGGACTTGGTGTCCTCAGCACTGATGCTTTCCAGAATGACTTGGTGCTCCAGGGCCAGGAGGCAGAAAGGAAAGGGTGGTGAGGAGCACACCCTGCTCTGTAGAGAAATAATGCCCTCCAAAGGTGGGAGAGAGGGTTCTGGAAGGAGCAGTAGGAAAGATAGGAGAAGGGGGAATGGCTTTAAACTAAAAGAGGGGAGATTTAAGTTAGACGTTAGGAAGTAATTCTTTACTCAGAGGGCAATGAAGAGCTGGCACTGATGCCCAGAGCTGTGGGTGCCCCATCCCTGGAGGTGCTCAGGGCAAGGCTGGATGGGGCTCTGGGCAGCCTGAGCTGGTCAGGAGCAACCAGCCCATGGCAGGGGTTGGAGCTGAGTGATCTTTAAGGCCCTTTCAACTTAAGCCATTGTAGGACTCTGAAGGAGAGGAGTTTTGGTGGGGAAAAGCAGAGTTCTGGAAATCCTGGGGAGATTTTGGCCCCATCTCTGCAAGAGCCAGAGAAAGGGTGAGGTGGAGAAATAGCATCAGGACCTGGATGATGGATTTGGCTGGAGCTGAGTTAGTTGCAATACGGGATGGCACGGCCAGGTCTCAGGCCTGCTCCTTTCCCCTTGAGATCACGACAAAGCACTGCACACTTGGGCACAAGCAGTGATGGCTGTTCTGTGCTGCAGGGGAGGCAGCATGCAGAGGTTGAGACTCTCTCTAAGAGCAGATCCCCTACAGGACGAGGTATGGCCAGGAGCAGGGCCCCGTACCAATGTGCATAGGCCACTGTGCATCCCAGTTCCTCCTGCCAGAGCCAGCATTGACATCTTGCGGGCTCATTTCCAGCACAGAGATGCTGCTAGTGCTGGCTTCCACAGAGCTGCGGTCATCTGGGCTTGGGAGAGAGGATCTGAGAGCATGAAGAGGGGAAAAAATGCTGGGGGAGGGGTCATGGTCCTGAGTGAGGGGTGCGAGTGGCTTCAGTTCATGGCTCTAGCCCAGGAGCACATGCCCTGGGGAAGCATGGGGGTGGGAAGGGGTATTCTGCTTCCCTTCCAAGTGCTGTGCATGCTGTGATGGGATCCCAGCCCCTCTGGTGTCCAAGTGAGCAGCGCTTTCCAACGCAGCCTGCAGCAGAGGAGCAGAGAGCTTTGAAATGCAGTCCAGCAGGGAATTCATCCCCACTCTGGGCTCCAGCAGCCTTGCAAAGCCAGGTACTCCAGCATGCTTTCCAAGCCCTGTGGTAATCCTGAACCTCACGGAGGGCCATATGGCTCTAACAGCCTCCTCCAGCTCTATATATCTTTCCAAAATCTGCACTCCTGGCCATGGAGACCTGCAGTCATCCTGTCAGTGGGGGGCAGAGAAGTGCTGCGCTCCCATTGTACAGAGCATGGAAACTGAGGCATAGACCATTCATAAACTTTCCCTGGTCCCTCTCTAAACACAGATCCTCTCTCTTTTTCTTTTTTTTTTTTATTTCTTAAATAAATCTCATGGGTAAAAATTGTCAGCTCGGAGAGAAGGAGAGAGCATGGGGGCAAGGAAACAAGACAACCACCCTTCAAAAAGCTCTCATATCGCTCTGTGAAAGACGAAGGTGAGGCAAAGCTGAAGGTGAACTGAGATCACAGTGCAGAGCTTGGGACAGAGAGAGAAAGGAAATGTGGTCCTAATTACATGATAACTATCCCACATTTCACAAGTCATTTTAATGGCCCAAATGGATTGCTTTCAAGCTTAGAGCTAATACTGAAGAGATACGGATAGAGTTCTCTCACAGTGGGACATATGGTGCCAGAAAGCCCACTCTGAGAAGAATATTATTATCTAAAATGACATTAATACATCCTGTTATTCCCTCGCGCCGTATCATGTGCAGGGAAGGGACCGTGCTGTTAAAATGTCAGCATTCAGGCAGCATCTCTGTGCGGAGGGAGCAAAGACAGTAGCTGATGCTGAGTGGTCAGTCCCATGCTGCTGATGAGTGAGATGCTCTGTTGGCTGCTGTAAATTTGAACTATTCACCTGCACTGAATAGAAAAATAGAGGAGCAGGGCTGGGTGTTACTGAGGTCAGCTGAGCCACCAGCCTGCTGTTTGATCCGGAGTTTCCCTCATGCACAGTCATATTTTTGTACCCAGTGCTGGGCTGCTGCTTAGAGGATGGCAGCTTCCTTAGGCACTGAGAGATCATCGCCATGTTGCCATAGCTTCTGGACACCTTATAATAATTGGAAACAAGCTATGGAAATGCCAATAAACAGCAGCTGCTTAAGTTCACTGAGTGCCTTTAAAAATGTAGTATTTTTCCCTTCCCTTTCCCTTATTTCTTATAGGACTTTAAAAGGGAGGTGAAAACCAGTTAGAAATTCTCCCAGCTTTGCCCTCCTAATGAATGTCTCTGCTCTGATCTTGTGGCCGAGCTGCTAACAAATCAGAAAAGGGAAAAAGAAACACAAGCCTTGGGTTTCCCTCTGATAATTATGGAGAAACAAAAAATCGCTCTTGTTTATCATGCACAGTGCTGGTGTATGTGAAAGCAATTAAAGGTGTGACATTATTTATTGCTCACTTATTTCTGCAGACAATATTTTTATATCTTTTTTTCAAGCAGGACCAAAAATGGTTTGCCCTTCTCATTCATTTAGCTCCTTGCGTGCGATCCATCCCTAGTGTTACTCTGCTGACAGCAGCAAGGTTGCAGCAGAGAAGGATTTGGCCCCTGGAAGGATCCTAGCCAGATGTTGCTCTTTCAGTGTAATAACTGGAAGAACAAGCCTCGTTACCAGTTGGAAGCTTGTTCCATAAAGTAGATGGCTCTGTTCTCTGCTCTAATGTGAGTACCTAACACGCTGTCAGTGCAGATGACCTCATAGCCCCCTCCTGCCTCTCCCCTTCTGCTTTTCCAATATATCTACTCAGCCTGTGTTGGCTTGTACCTCCTGGTGTCGTTTGTACTGAAGTAGGGCTGTAATATGAAGGTGGATGACCTAATGGATGTTAGCAGTGAGCTTTGCAAACACACTTGCCTTAGTAGCACAAACCAGCATGTGCTGAATACATTTCCCCTTCCAAGCAGCAGGTTTGCATGTAGCAGTTTTAAAGCTTCGTTCTGCATTTTCAAGCCTAAAAGCTGAAACGACAGCAAGAAAACACACCAATTCTTTTTACTTCCTTCATTTTTTGCTACTTCTCAGCACAAGCTGGTATTCCTGCCATGCAGGGGCTGCGAATTCAGAGCACATCACAGCAGTGCATGCATCGCTGTGCGAGCACAAAGCACTGCTGCTCCACGCTGTGCCTTGGCCGTGCTCACTTCCAACTGCTGCTTGCCATAATGATTATCGACGATAAATTTTAAACGTGTTGGGACCCGGTTAACAGGGATTTTGCCTGGGCCCTGCTGAGGGAGATTGTTGTTTCAGTTGCATCTCCTCGTCGGTTTCTGAGATCTGATTGTCAACACCCAGCAGCAGAGGGATGGAGGTAGCTCTTGGCTAGTGAGTAATGTCTTAATTTGGGAGTAGAAATCACTGCTTGTGGCATTATCCCAGGTTATAAGGTCTTCTCAGGGACATGAGTAATGCAGTTTGTATTGAATGAAGGTCCATCATCCCATGCTACGTAATCTCAATTACAGCCTACAACTGTGTAGTGGTGGTAGCCTTGTTCCCACAGCACTATTCCCACAGCCTGCTGCAGCAGCTTTTCTACCCAGAAATGCACATTGCAATGAGCAGGAGAGACACTCCTCTCACACTTCCCAGGGAGCTCCTGTCCCACCTCGGAGCGGAGACGTGTCTCTCATGGTCTGACAAGCCTTCAAGCCAAGTCTATCTCTCTTGCTCATGAGTTTCATCAAGGAACCATCAGAATCAAATAAAAAGCTCGGGAAGCTCTCCTGGTGGCCAAATATGGACTCCCAAGTTGAAGGCTATAAAATTCTGTTTTACTTGCCAGACATAGTGACAAAACATGGGATCGTACTGAATCAAAATTCCTTCTAGACTCAGTGTAGGAGGGGGATCACTTCTGCAGGGAAATGCTACTTCAAGAACATCCAGATGAAATAAAATGGGTTCGTGAAGACTTTGGACCTGAAGTCCCGTGGACAAGTTGGAATCAGATTTCTCTGTGCAGGATTATGCTCAATTTTGAAAATCTACTCGCAAGTTCCAGAGCAAGAGGAGGAAAGCTCTGGGATTCATTTGCCATAGATTTCTTGCAGAACTACTGAGCAACTTGACATGCAGTAAACCAGATGTCCCCTGCAGAACTTCTGCGCGTGCAGAGTATACAAGCTAAATTAAATTGAGATGTTCTCTGAAAGTTCAACCATGATGGAAAAGGTACCACAAGATGCAACTCAACAGGGTGTTCAACTTACAGTCTGATAAAAGCAAACATTGTACAGCTGCAGGCTTTACTCGGCCATCCAGTGTGGCTCGTTTCTGCGAGTTCGTAAATGCTAACCTGTGAAAAAGCTGAAAGATTAACTTCAGGTTCGTGGATTTATGGCAGGCAGAGATAGAAATGATTACTGCGACCTAGAGAAGACTGACCAGGAGACCAGGTTCTTACCTGTTCTGTGAGAAATGCCTCAAAAGAAGTCATGCATTTCAGATGAATTTTGATGCTTCATTCAATTAATACCCTTTTTAAAAAATTATTTTTAAATAAACTTCATTCTCCGTATCTCTATCACTATCTCATATCGTAAAGAAAGCTGGAGTCATTCATTTTAAGATGAAAAAGAAACAGCGGAGCAATTTGGAAATATTAAATTACAGATATCCAAAACCTTCTTTTAAAAATATTTGTATGGATATTAAAAAAAAATATTAAAAAAAATATTTATGGATAAAAGTTTTTAACAAACCAACTACAAACAAGCAAATAGCACTTCCTGGGGGAAAATATACAACACAGCAATGGCTATGATACAACACAGAGCCTGTTTTCCTCCTAATCACAATATGAAAACACCATCAGCTTCTGGATGCCGTGTTCCCCATCTTTGCTCTTCTGCAGTTTACCTAGTTTTTCACCTAAGCGTCTGAGGATCTTTTGGCAGGTTTGCTGTTTAAAAGCATTTCAATTAGTGTCGCTTTGTTTGTCGCTTCGCTCTGTCAAACCTTATCAAATGCATCCTTTTGGTCTTTGCCATCTCTCCAGTTGGCCACAAGTGGTTTATTCAGCTTGGTGGCAGTGATGGCTGAGCTGGGCAGCGCACACGGCACTGACAGCAGCTGCCAGCCTCGACAGATGCTCAAAGCATGGTGGTTTAAAAGCTTTTAATAGCAATCTCTCTCTGTGTCTCTCCCCCCCTTCAATAAAAAGGATTCTGGAAACACAAATCAATTATTCCCAGATTTCAAATGCTGGCACCACTCCTTGCGCAGCTGCGAGCGCAGAATTTTAACCTCTTTGGTATTCTGGTATAAATGGCTGCAGTGAGAGAATGCATGTTTTTTGTGTTTTGAGTTTCAACTGCGTGCCAGGCCCTGAGCTCTGGAGCTGCCGTGTGTTCATCTCTGAGAGCTTCCCTCTCCGAGTCCGTGTTTGGCTCATCTCTTTGCAACGGACTGAACCAAAACTCTAGGTCACAACACGCTTAGGACTTCAGAAAACTTCGGAACAGCACCCAAACTTTTCAGCTTTCGTATATTTTCTCCTCTCCTTTCAAGCTGGTGGAATTCCGTGTGAAGCGGTTTTGTAGCCCCTCAGAGTGAAAAACATTTCCTGAGTGTGAAAAAAACGTTGCTCCGTGTGAGGATCAAAGCGTCACATTTTCCTGACAGCCTCGAAGAAGAGCACGCAGCCCAAAAGCTGAGCAACCAGGAGATCACACTGGGAAACTGAGAAACCAGGACCCGCTGCCACCGCCCAAGCAGGGATCTGAGCCAGGCAACAGGAATGTCCTCAGACAGCCAAGGGCTCTCTTGGGAAAGGTACCTTTGGTGCTGGCTCAAATTTCCATTCCATTTCATCTCCCTCCAATATTCCTCTGAGATGACCTTGCTTCTTGGTTTTGATGAGGAAACATTTTCCACGAAAGCCCTCCTAACTGAAATATTCCTGACCAGTTTTACTAGCAGAGTTGCTTGTTTTTAAATGTCTTTTTCTCCATCTGTTATAGGAAATGGCTTTTCAGGTAATGCTTTTTTTGGAAGAATACAAAGAAGGATAACGAGCAGCATGGTTCTTATCAAAGCAGGAGGAGAGATCCTACATGCCCCTTCCCTGCTCACTGGCACATGAACACACAAACACACATCCCAGACTGAGATTGGTTGCAGGTTGGTTGGTTTCTAAAATCTTTTCAGCTCCTTATCCAGATTTCAGATCTCCAGTTTGGCAAAGGCAAAATGAGATCTTGTAGCAGGGCGCTACCTGAAAATAAAGTGCTGATTTTAAAGAGAAGCTGTTAATCATCGTGGACAAGTCACGAAAGGAACAGGTGAAAACTCTGTTTTTCCTAACTCACTCATCAGTATGTAATAGGATTTGCCAGCCAGTTTCAAGCAAGCCAAGATGCTTCAACTGGTCATTGCAGAGCCTGATGGAGGGAGAAAGCACATCCTGGAAACCTAGTAGGGGGTTCCATACTGGAACCTCAGTAGAGGTGACTTTAGCAGAGCTGCTCCTGGTCCTGGAGCCTGGGGAAGCTGTGCCACATGGCTGGAGCCTTTACAGCCCCATTAAACATCTGCCTGGGCAACAGGCTCCAGGTGATACAGAGACAGGGGATCGATGATCTTTCCTTTCCTCTGTCTTGCAGGAGGGGATCAGAGTGGAGGAGTAACCCCTCCTGAAAGGAAGGAAAGGGCAATCTGCTTACCCATCATGTTCCTGGCTGCCTTCCAATAAAACAGGACAGGATAAATACGAGCAGATCGCAACAAAGCATTCTGCCCATCCATAAGGATGAAGGAAGAAGGACCAGAGAAGGTAGAAGAAAGTGGGCTGCGAAATGAGTGGCGCAAACTGGTAGGCCACAAAGATGAATTTATGCAGGTTTGAGCTGATTGTATTACATGCCTCAGTGGCTTACAAATCAGCTGTTTTAATAGCTGGCTGAGGCAGAGTGCATGCAGTGGCCAGCTCCAATCTGCAAGGCTCGTTGCGTGGATGCAACAGCCATGCCCCAGACTTTGCCTGGGCCAGGCTCACTGCTCTTCATCCAGCCATGAGTCCCTGCTGTGGGAAATGGCACGATCCTCCCTGCACTGCTGACAATCCCAAGGCCCCTTCCTCTGTCACCTGCTCACCTCTCCTGCTGTCGCCTTACAGCAAGCTTTGCATGAGGCTCAACTACAGCCCCCAGAAACCTGCAACGTTGTCTGTCAGAACAAACAGCACTCACCTAAATATATGAAGTGCTAATGACCCCTGTTGGCTTTACTTGAGGGAACAATGTTTTCTCAGCAGTAAATCGGCTTCCTCTTCATTAAAGCCTCCACCTTGGGAATGCCGACTTTGAAAATAATGCCGTCACCTCCAGCTACCTGCCAGGCTCTGAGCACAGGAGGACTTTTTGCAAAGGCACTAAAAAGAAAAGGTATGTCCCAGAGTCCTTTGCTTTTAGAGAGCCTAAGTATCAAGCAGAGACATAATGGGAACGAGAAAGCTAACCAGCACATTTCTCCTTCAGCTACTTCTCTTTTTTTATGTATATTCAGATTGCTCCCAGGTTGCCAGGTTGATTGATTAATTGTTGGTGGAATGGGAAGAAAAAGAAGGAATAGCCTCCAAATTTGAGAAAGCACCAGAGGATTCAAGGAGGGAAGGGAGGAAAGGTGATCCATATTGCAAAGCCAGCATAGGGAATTGGCCCTGTGACTTTTTTTTTTTTTTTTAAGGTACATGTTGGAATTATAAGGATCCGAGGAAGAAAAGTGAAGGAAGAAAAAGTGAAATCTTGGAAAGGATTGCAGGATCTTACTGCCTTCAGAAATGTAAAGGTCAGCAAGTGCAAAGGTCTATCTTAGGACTGACGCTGGGCCAGGCTGGTACAGCTGGGAGGACTTGGCAATGCAGGGAGGCATCACCCACAGCCAAAATGCTCCAGAAAACATTGTAGAAGGCAGTTTAGATATTTACTGGAGTGAAATATTTTCACAGAATTGAGTCGAGTTGGAGAAGTTGGAGAAGTTAAATGTAATATCATTGGGGTTTCAGGAACAGTAAAGCCATGCTCTAGGTGTTGAAATTTGCCTTTGCTGGGATGTTTGAAGCATCACAGTGTCCATACACATAGATACAACACACAGCTGTGCTGCTGCAGACCCACCCACCCAACCAACAAGGTTGGGAATAGGTTCTCATGAGAAAGACCTGCTGGTCTTCTATGTTCATAACACATATCTTAATCCCACGGTGCACAGCTAAAGAACTCCCTAAGGCTGGTGGACACATAACAAGGTTGGTATGACTATTTTTCTAAATAAATTCCCTCACTTTCTCTATCTTTACCAACAGAATTGATAAGTTAAGTTGGAAATAACTTCACCAGAGATGTGCATTGGCTAATGCTGCATCTGGATGGAGGACAGTGCAGTGACCCCATGTTGTGCCAACCTGTCAGCAGAGGCTGGGCAAGGTTCGACCTTCGAAGCAGAAGGCTGAAATATCTTCACTTGGCAGCTGCATGTCATTTGTTGGAAAATGTGCCTAATGGTCCCTAAGGAAAACAGCCAACACGTAAGCAGGTCTGAACATCCAGGACCTTATTTCAGCATCACAGCAAGGGCTGGACTTGTGCAGGCTGGGGAGCACTGCCTTGGAAGCACACAGTGGACCGGGAGGGCTGGCACACTGGACCAGGGATCCCTAAGGCATATGACCCAGGCTGTTTTATTCCTTGCAAAAATGAATGTGCCATGAATGCCCCATTGCAAATCCCCATAAAAGACACAGAATGTCTTAAAAATCCAGTCAACAAACCCACACAAGTCTTGATGGAAATGCATCCCAGTCAGACAGGTCTGGATCCTATAACTATAAAGGTGTTTTATTTCCTGGAATTCTTACATCAAAGGGTGGATTTTCAAGACAAATAGCTGCTATTTTCATTTCTCTGGAGAAATCATATGATGTGATTGACAATTAAGATCAGAAAAAGATTTGATGGGCAAAAGATCAGGAAATAAATCTCACCACACCACCAAATCCAGGGCTGTTATCAAAAGTTATTCATCCACGCTCAGCACTATGAGGATCACAGGAATTTGAGACCTAATTTAAGGGTGTTTTTTTAGTAACACTAACAGAAGATTGAGGAAATTGGGCTCAGTTTTACCTGCTACAAAGCTCCATAAGTGCTAGAGTGGAGGAACAGATATTGAGCCAGATTCTCTGAAGATGGTACAATGCAAACATGAGCTTGCAAGCATCCCCTGGACATTTTAACCCTTTGGGGCCAAGAGTTTTTCCCAAGGAATGAATAAACATCATCGTCTTCTTCCACCCAGGTTTTTCAGTGGGTGGAATTGTTAAAAAAGGAAGGCATTGTTAAAAAAGGAAGGCAGTGACACATGCTGGGACAAGTGGCCACTACATGGGACCTGCCTGGGGATGTAGAAAGCAGGGAGGGCTAAAGGGTGATATTTGTCATAGCCATCTCCAAACATCAAGAGGGTTACCAGGCCTACAGTTCTTACAGCTGGGCCTTGCCTCCATCCATCTCTGACCATCAGGATGCCTGGGCTACATTTGACAGTGATCGACAATTTTACTCCAAAGAAGCAGCCTTTTATTTCCTGAGACAGTTACACAACCACATAATCCAGACTTCTGTGCTAATAGGCAAAAGCATACGGTTCCATTTCTCCAGGGAGTCTAATGGCGTGCAGGAGGCAAGGTGGTGATGCTGCCTTGGTCCTCCCCCAAGGGAAATCCACAGATACTGCTGAGTCCCAAGGTAGGGCACCAGCTCATCCCAAAGCTGGCTGTGGGTTCTCTGTCCTGCCTCACTCCTGTCTGCATGGCTGTCTTTGAGATACAACTGGAAAAGCATGGAAAGAAGGTTAGCAGAGGTATACTGCCATGGAGGAGGTGCAATTGATTGAGTCTTTGCTTACTCCCTGGGCCAGGGAAGGGAAGGTGATCTCATCAGTTTCATGACCAGTAGTAGCTGGGGAGGCACGTTGAACCCAGCTATCCAGAGGGTCAGATTGCACATTCAGACAGGATCTGGGAAGTCCTTCCTCCCTCAGCATTCCTCCCTCCTGATCATGCTGTTGCGTGGTGGTGCCAGACAAAGGATGCCCTCTGGATGTACCACCATCTACCTCTTCACTCACGGTTCCTTCACGGCCCTTTGGGGTGTCCAGTTGCCATAATGAGATGGAGATGGTAATATTACCCTAAAGCCCAGCAATGCTGCCAGTTAAACACTGTAATAACAGAGTTACAGAAGTACAAGAAAGACTTTGCTTTCCTTTCTGCTTACTTCTCGCAGTCCAGACAGAGTTAGATAAAACTACTTTCAAATAGAAAATTCTGCCACTGTCAGAATTGGCAGATGACTTTCTTTTTTCCCAATTATTATTTTATCAAAACCTGCCCAAAGACAGTGTCATTATTTCCCTATTGTTCCAACTTGAATCCAGGAAAGTACCTTAAGCACATGCTTAACTCTTGGTATGTGAGTAATCCCTCCCCTCTTTGGCAAAGCACTTAAGCACATGCTTAATTTTAAATTTGTTCTTGAGCACAATGAAATGTAAGCTGGTGTTTGAGTGCTCTGCTGGATGGGAGCCAGAGAGCTCAGCACCTTAGAGGGCTCAGCTCCTCAAAGAAAGATGCCATGGTTGGAGAAAGCTGTTAACTTTAAGTACTTGCTTAAGTTTCAGGTGTAACGTGGTACCAAACCCCAACCTGTGAAGCCATAAGTAATATGGATAAATGCCAACTGAGGCTGGTAAAGGAATGAAGAGAAGCTCCCCCATTGTTTTTCACCAGCGTTTCTTCTTCTCCCTTTTGCTAACATTTTGCTTTCTTGCAAGACTGCTGGTTCTCTGTGTGAGTTTCAAACACCCACACTTTATTCTGAAAACAGAACTGGTCAAAATCCCAGTTTTTCCCACCTGCTTGAAGGGCAGTGAGCCCTTTTACATCTCCATTATGGAACCAGCATGCAAGTGTGTTGCAGAATATCAGCTTTAAGGGTTTTTTTTTTTAGGAAGGAAGGAATGTTTGTGTGCATATAGATGCACTTATCTATATATACTTACATATATTCCTCTTCCTGGAAATTCCAGACACTTGCTTAGTAAGAGATGCATATTTGCATGGGTGTGGAAGAAAAAAAGCCTGCTGCAGAGAGCACTTCACAAAATGCCCATGCTTTTAGCACTTCACAACCATCCCCACACAAAGGTGTGCACTAAGCATCCCAGTGTGAGAGCCAGCCAGGAAAGCACACCTTCTTGGGGGTTATCAAGCTCCGATGGGTTGTGAAGCACCAAACAGGCTTCTGGCTAAGATCTGAACGCTGCCCATCTGAGCACACAGGTCAGTAAAATTTTATGGGGGGGAAATTCCACATTTGAAGGAAGAAAGAAAAGAGCGAAGGCTTGAGTCTGGTTCTCTTTAAGAAATGGCAGCTGTTTGAAAGCTGCCTACAAGTTCAAAATGTTAGGAGCTGGTATTAGGAGCTCAAACAGAAATGAAGAAATGGATACCATGACCACATATGTGATATTGATGCAAGAGTTGATGGAAAGTTAGAGAAAGCACTCTGGTGTAGATGTAACATACTTGTAAATTATGTTTAGGATCCTCTTCTGTCATTTGTCCATAGAGGATAACTGCCTGCCATCGTCACTGCCTGATAAAAGGCTTTTCCAGGCCAAGCAGTAGACCTGAGGTGCTGGTGAAGACTGTGATGAGGGAAGAGGGTTGATTTATCTTGTTTGAGGAACACGTGGAAGAAAGTTAGGTCAGAGTTGGAGCAGAACTGGGGGCATTTCTTTTTCTCTAACACAGAAACAAACACCAGGAACGAAGGTGAAATACAGCTCTTTTGATTTAATTCATTCTGGTCTGTTTTGGATACCTTCCCAAGGCCAGTCCACTTTATAAAAGAGAATAATATTAGTGAATGAATATTAATGATGAAATGACACACTTGGAAATTTTCCAAATGAAACCTTTACTTTTTTAATATGTCAAAGCAGAGCATTTTGACACCGAGGAAAATTTAAACATTCATTTCTCACCCTAAAACTCTGTCTTGCTGAGTCTTAAATTTGTCACATGATTCTGTCCTCCCCAAAATGCTTTTTTTTTGGTGGTGGGAGATCTGGTGATTCCATCGCTGCAGCAGAGGTAATAGTGGGAGATGAGAGGACTTTTAATGGCATCTGTTGTCCCAGAGTTGAGACACATGGCAGGACATGTAGACACCCTTAGTAGCATCTCCTCCTGGGAAAATGTCTGTTATCCCTGTGGTTATGTTAGCCATACCTGGGAGTGGCCCACGGTACCAGCAGCAAACATCTGCCAACCCACTTGTTCCTTCAGGTTTCCAGCCCAGAGCCCCTTGAATACCCAGTTTTCCCAGGAGGAAGGGGTATCTTGTGCAGATGTTTGCTCTTAATTGCTCATTTCTCAGGAATCTGTCAGAGCAAAGGGTTAACATGTCAGCAGAACAGTTAGGGGAAATAGGAGACCCAGCAAGCCCAGGTCTTCGCTGGTGTCTGTCATGGCAGAGTCTGTCTTTCAAGGCCTGTATAAATAAACTTCCCAGTAAACTCAGCAATTTTGTCATCATAAAGGCTGGCAGCCTTTCCTGGCAATAAAATAAACTCTAATCATTTCTTCAAATAAAACACAAAAGAGCAGCAATGCATTCACAAAAGACTCTGTGCTGGCTGATTTTCCTCCTCCCCCCCTCCAGCCACACGGCCATGTGCGTGCCATGCCAGGCTGTGATGGATGGAGAAACGCAGGGGCACTGCTAGTACCTAAGAGGAAACAGACCCTACGTCTGCAACGTAAATCAGGACTGGGCAAGAAGCTCAAACAAAATAAGAAACTGCTCTGATCCTCCTGCTGCGTCTCAACCAGATCAAAAATCTTCCCGCCCCCTCCGCAGATCTCGGCGATGCTTCCCTTCCCTTTTTCATGCACACCTACTTCCATACTAGCTTTCTTTTCCGTCAGCCTCAACAAGAAGATCTGATAATCTCAGGAGAAGCCCATTCTTCCCATTTGCCCTCTGCAGTGACTGAAAGCCATGCTTCATACGTCCAATGGACAACTATTTCTCCAACAAAAGGGAAATTTGGAATAAAAGATTTACTTCTGACAGAGATGCTGGGGATTTTTTTCCCGAAGAAAACCAACCAGACAGCCAGAAAAAGGGCAATCATGAGAAGAAAGGAACACAGAAGTGAGCAAGTAAGGAAGAGAACATGTCAACCCTTCCCGCCACTTGTGCATCGGAAGGCCTTGCTCTATCGACACTTGCACTGCAAGATGGGTCCAGAGAGCAGAAAGGACACATGGAAATGGCCAAGAACAAGCTGAA
Source organism: Lagopus muta (assembly GCF_023343835.1). Classification (NCBI taxonomy): domain Eukaryota; kingdom Metazoa; phylum Chordata; class Aves; order Galliformes; family Phasianidae; genus Lagopus; species Lagopus muta. The sequence continues at coordinate 35,331,500 of NC_064440.1, read as the reverse complement.
CAGCAATCATTCTTTACACATTGTTATGTTGGTTGCTGTATAAATGGCAGCCACTGCTGCTATTAAACAGAAACGAGACTTGAAACACGTTTGGTAGTCAGCACTGAAGGGTGAGCGGTGACACCAAGAGCAAACCGAGAGCACTGCCATTGAGGTAGTGTGCATTTGTGAGTTGATTTCAAACACAAGAACAATATGGTCCAACTTCAGTCATACAAAATACAGCAGTTGGCTTTTGTCCTAGAGCTACGTCAGCCTCTCCGGAGCGGCGATGAAAGCATGTCACTTGGGCCGGGTCTACAGCACGGCCCATCTCCCTCTGCCTTAAATCTATTGCAACAGAAGTTTTGCCAAGCATTTTGCATTGGGTGGAGGGGTTTTGCAGTGAAAATAACCAGCCCTAAGAACTTCAGAGCAGTTTGCAGAAGCTCACGGGAGTTTTACAGGGTAGTTGGGATGAGAAATACTTCCTAAAATTCTGAGAACGTGGCATTTTTCTGACATACTTTTTGAAGTAAAGCATTTGAATTTTCCACTCAGAGCCCCTCTTCGCTTTTTGAATGTCCTTATTTTATTTTATTTTGTTTTTTTGAATACAACTTTCAATTGCTCAGAACTTCAGGATAGTGCTTCACTTTCAGGTACATCGAAAATATTTCACTCCACCTGTTTTAATTGCTGTCATTTTAACTTGATGAATAGAAGAAAAAAAAAACATATTGAATCACATTGAATTTGTTGTTGTTTTGTTTTGTGTTTTTAATTTAAATTTTTAAACAATCAGAAACCATTCTTTTGGATACCTGACTTCTGCCAATCCACTCTGAGCAGGCTGTAATGCAGGAAACTTGGCAGTCTTGGGAGAATAGAAGTAAACATCTGCCAGGCAATGTTATTGCTTAGAAATGGACCAACTTCCCTAGCAAAGTACCTGGCCTGGATGGTAGAGAAGGAAGAGGAGGGACTGGCTTATCTTAAGCCCACTAAAACCTGCATCTCTGACAAATGAGCTCACTTTGGAAACAAGATTTATTTCAGACTCATTTTAAGCTAGAAACTTGGTTATACATGCTGAGGTTGTAGGTTTCCTTCAAGTATCATTTCATCACCGCATCACTGCATCAAATTACCCAAAATTTGTCCCTCCAGAATTAATGGTTTTAAATCAAACTTCTTCTGGACAAGTCAAAAGCTCCTACCCTAACTGTAATGCTAACCCCAACCCTAACCCTGAACCCTGACCCTAAACCTAACTCTAACCTATTCAGGTCATTCTTATTTTTGAAAGAGCTGGTAATTACAGACTTGTAGCAGTAATCATTGACTGAAAAAACAAACAACACTTTCAGTTGTCCGGAATGTATTTTCATGTTAATTAGGCTGCAATAAGTTGACGTTTTAAGATGTTACGCATGGAATGTGATTCATGTGAGGTTTAGATCAAAATTACCTTTTCATAGTTGTGACCATAACACAAAGGCCCAGCAATACTTGTGGGATGATACCACGTTTGTCCAGATACCCAGAAATCAGTGCAGCAGCTGACCTCAGATGCAGCCATGGTGGTTGTAACCAGCACTTACCTGCATTTACGGCGAGTAAGTGGAAAATTGCTGTCCAAGGAATTGGCTACCATAATTCTTACGAGTCTTTCCTTATTGACAGGTGTGCTTAAATGTATGGATGTGGAGCTGCAGATCATCACTTTGGTGAATGCTTTTGTATGCCTGGACACAGCCAGTTTTTGCAGAGGAAACCGTAGATGGAACTCTTCATGGGATGAGAGGAGATGTTTTTGGAAATGTCTGTGCAATATTTTCTTGGTCAATGCTGTTCCATCAAGAGGGGCTCTTTCTGACCTCCCTAAGGGAAGGAGATGGAGAGGTTGGTAGTGAGGATGGCCACACCAGTGTCTCAGTGGGAATCATCTGCCCACACAGTTTGATTTCATCACTCCCAAATATTCCAACATAACACAGCAACCAAGCTCAGGATATCCAAGCTCTCCAAAAACAAAGCAGCTCAGGGACTTTGGCAAAGCCCAGAGCTCAGAGCAGGCTAATTTTCCTGAGTTCTTGGCAGTCTCTGAAGTTTTCTTGACAGAGTAAATTAGGCACTGTTGAACTCTATGGCTAGACATCTTCCGGGACCTGAGTGGCTGCATTTAAAGCCAGAGCAACTATGTCTATACCAAAGTGAAAGTCCACAACAGCACCATTTGGTAGAAGCAATCCACTACCCATTTAGAGCTGGGACATGCATTGCACTGAATGCCTTTATCACTGAGGAAATGAGAGTATGATGTTTTCAAATAAATGAGGGAGAAGGTTTCTGTGTTTAGTCACATACCTTGGACGCTGCATGGAAATGTTCTTCAGAACAGCCACCGTCAGATAGAATTAGAATCACAGAATGGCCTTGGTTGAAAAGGACCTCAAAGATCATCCAGTTTCAACCCCTCTGCCATGGGCAGGGTTGCCAACCAGTAGACCAGGCTGCCCAAAGCCACGTCCGGCCTTGAAACAGGGATGAAAAGAACCCTGCTAGCAAAACCAAACCTCCTCTCAGACTACTGGAATCTATTCCAGAGTCCCTCACAGGAAAACATGCACACCTGGGGGTTGTTTCTCCACATCTCTCCTTCTCCTCACCCATCACCCTTTTCACTCTCTTACCATGTCTTCTCTACTAGCTGCCACTTCTCCCTGGTACCAAAAAAGCCTTCCCTGAAAAATCATTGCCCACGTCTGGCAAGAAGTAAGAGGCGTCTGAGAAGGAAAGGTCCCATCCTGAAGAATCCATTTGTGTCACACTTGGCCATTCTCATCAAACTCGGCATGCTGTTGCCTTCCCAAAAAGGTTCAAAGTTAAAATAATTACACCTTCTTACTGAAGAACAAACAGTTGGACTGAAAATCTTATTTTAAAGTGATAATTGGATTTTTAAATCTCGCAATTAAGAAACACAGCCTCTGTAAATCTGCTTTTTACTCGTAACGCTGCTTTATCCAGCTATTTTGTACCATCAAATTCTTTCATGTTTCATTTTTTCACATTCTGACATATTCCCAGCTCTTCTCCTGGACAGCCACTTCCCCTTCCTGGCTCATATTGCACGAACATTTTTTATAATACTTCTTTCATCTGATTTTAAAAACGCTTTGATCAAAATCTCCCTTCTGAAAACCCAATGTGGTTTGAATCATCAAGCCATGACTATTGCTAATAAAAGGAAAGAATTGACTTTAATGACTTTGTTGGTGTTTGGGTGATCCAAAAAGAAATAACTGAGAATATACCTGCAAGTACCAGGACCCCTTAGTACTCAGTCTGTGTGAATTGTTTTTCCAGGCTTCTTTTTTTTTTTTTTTCCCTGTTATTTTTAGAATTTTTATGCAGTGTGCCAAGAAACTTGGTTTGGTTTTATCTAAGATAAATAAATATATAAGTATATAAATAAAGCTCGATTGACTCTTGCTTGATTTTTATATTGTTTTTCCTCAGGGGATATCTTGTGTGAAACAAAGATCTTTCTTTGCATGTCTGTTTGCAGAAAACTTTGTTCCAGGCACACTCACACGCTGAAGCAGCTCCAGGGAGGTAAACACGTGGAGAGAGTTGCCAGTGAGCATTTTCACCTATGAACATGGCTTTCCTTTCCCTGCAAAGTACATGGCAAAGATCAGTACCAGGACTGACGTCCACACAAGGCCCTTAGGCCACTCTTTGGAGGTGGAACCGTCCCACGTATGGTCTCAAGATGCTTTCATTCCTGCACAGGAGAGAAGCCAAGGAAGCCCTGTGTGCAATATGAATTCCACCAGAGCCCCTCTCTGACATGTCAGCCCCACGTGCACTCACACTAAGAGAATTTCTGTGCTGGAAATTGAAAAAACAGAATCCTACAAGGCTGAGGGCAATCTGCTTTGTGTTTTCCCATGCAGTGGAAGTGCATGGGCATCTGCTCTTTGTTAAAAGCGACTGTAGTGGCCAGATACAGGTAGCATGTTTTCACTTGGTAGCTCTGGCATTAAAATCTTATCTTGTGATTTACTAATTTTAAAGGAGAAAATGTCAGATCTTCACTTGCAGATGTCCTGTGTTGAAGAACCCACCAAAGCTGTAGCTGGGTTGGCTGTGAACTGCCCTACATCTGGGAATCTCACTTGGAGCTTCTATTTCTTCCGCATCAATAGCAGGGTCTCTTTATGCCTCTGCCTGCTCCATCAGACATCTCAGATGCCTTTCTTAATCATCTCCAAATATACATGTTGAGGCTTGATCTCGTGTTGAATCCATCTTTTTACTGCAATTCTTCTTTCCCAGAGCCACCCGTTCTGTTTGTTACGCTCCCATCCTACAGCTTGGCAAAGAACTGTCTCTGGAACTAACCATCAGGGAAAGGCTATGACTCGAGGTCTTTTTGTTTGCTTCTTAAGACTTCATCTACCCCATCCAGTTGTGCAGACTTCCAACCACTTGACTCTGCCCTTGAACAATACTGCAATTAGCTAAGTGTGGGAATAGCGATGTGGCTCATTTGAGGTTTTGTTTCCACTTAAATGAGAGTTAATCTCCCCCGTGAGTCTGAACATTTCTTTTCCTGATGGATTGTTTATTTTTCGATTCTGGATGGTTTCTAAGAATAGCAGTTTGAGTTCCATAAAAATTTACTCTTGTGCTTTGATTCATTGCACTTAAAGATGCTGTTGTCATACTCCCAAGTGTTGGCATGCAGTATTTGACAATCTTCAATGGAGAAAATTCCTAGAATATAAGAACAAGACCTTGCTCTTTGACTTCGTTTTCTATTTCTTTCTATCTAACATGCAAATAGATGTTTATTTTTCATTATAAATGCCACAGGATTTTTTAAGGCATGTTCCCTTTGGTTTTCAGAACGATTCTTTTCCGGCATTAGGTTTGCCTGGGCTTTTAGCCTTTGTTCTCTGCGGATGTTATTTTAGTGGGATGGCGCTCCCGTAGGAAACACAGCCTTGCTGTGCCGTGTGGTTTCCAGAGCAGTGTGTGTTGTCTGAACTGGGAGAATTGGCTTGAGACTAGGCAGATTCAGTGATTGCAGAGACTGCCTAGAAGACAAGCATCTCCTTGTCCCGGCGTATGTAATGACTTTGTAGGGTCAGCAGGACAGCCAGAAGAAGCTCACAGATGGGAACCACATCTGTGCTGTGGTTCTTGGGTCCCCCCTACGATGGGATGTAAACCTCCACGAACATGCTCCAGTAGCTCCTCTTTGTGAAATCAGTCATAGGATCATAGGATGGTTGGGTTGCAAGGTTCCAACCTCTAATCATCAGGGTTAGCCCACTTCCAGTTCCTGAACACTGAATCACAGAGGTGCTAAAGCTGGTGCTAAAGCATGCAAACGTAGTTGTGTGTATACCAGCAGAACATGCAAGTGGGAATTTAGCAGCACTGTTTGCAAATGAACATTTCTAGTATTCGTTGCAGTAGATGCTTCTAACCAGAGCCCAGAAGGCTTCCCCATATTTACTGAAAACACCCAGTTTGTCTAACCTACTTCTTCCAGCACCAGACATAGCTTTGTAATGAGATTTAACATACATCAGCAGTTCCGAGCACCGTTATTTTAACGACTTTTATCCTTGGTGCCTTCTTAAGAATCACTAAACAATCAAATCATTTCAGCCAATTCTGTTTTAGAGGAACACCAAATTATTAAGGTTGTAAAAACCAGTAAAAACATCAAGCCCAACCATCGACTCATCCTCACCTTTCCCACTGCGCACATCCCTCAGTGACAAATCCCCATGGCTCTGACACACCTCCAGGGACAGTGACCCACCGCCTTCCTAGGAGGCTGTGCCATTGCAGCACCACTCTTTCTGAGAAGTAATTGTTCCTAATATCCAACCTGAATTGCAACGTAAAGCCGTTGCCTCTCATCCTACCAGTGTTACCTGGGAGAAGAGGCCGACCCCCACTTTGATACAACCTCCCTTCAGGAGTTGTAGAAAGCAATAAGGTCTCTCCTGAGACTCTTCCAGAAAAATCTAATAGGATTCCTATTTTCATAGGTTTTTTAGTTTTTAATTGTTGTAGCTCATTTTTTGTTTTCCTTTTCAGGACTTTCCTCATCTTACACCCTGCCAGGAACCGTTCAGGCTCCAGGGTAACGTCAGGTTCCTGCAAGTGCTAGCGAGCTTCCTGGTGGCCCAGTGCTTCACACCAGCATCCTCCTGCTTTTGTGGTGCCTTTGAACCACTTATAAATAGATCGCACCCATGCAACTGTTCCATGTGTAACCATGGGACCAAGGGGAAGTGGCTCAGATCTCAGGCACAATGTACAGGCTCTGGTGTCATCCCGCCCATCCATCAATGCTGAAACCCTTATGAAATCCAGAAGAGATTCTGACATGCGATCGCTCACTCCATCTTGGGGGTGGGGAGAGAATTTTTTTTAGGAAAGCAAGCGAGCAAGCAAACTGGCAGAACTCCTGCCACAAGGAATGAATTTGCACACACACTTTGATCCCTTTATGATTTTTTTATTTGTGTTAGCCACATCCTCTTCGCTGCACCACTCAGCAAAAGATGCTTTAAATTAGATGAGGCTTGGAAAACACTCTCTTTGTGGCTCCCTCCCCCAGCCTTGCCTGCCCTCAAGGCTTAGGATCGGTCTGGTAGCCAGAGCCTTGCCTAACATGAAACTGGCACAAATGAAAAGGCGGATAAATAAACGTCCAGGAACCTTGTTTGTCATATTTAATCCATCACGTTTCCCAAACAGCCTGGTCAAAAAATCCTGCAGCAGTGTTTACATCATCTTGATTGAAAGCTACATCCGCGCATATAAATACCATTCCTGGATGTAGTTCCAGTTTCACACGGAGGCAGCTATCATCCTGTCTGCCCTCACCACCAAAAGAAGAAAAAAAAAAGGTCCGAATTTCTTCATTCTCCCATTCCTGCCCAATCCGGCACTTGCACGTTCATTTTTTTCCCCTCCTCTTCCTTTAGTATCCCAGTGAGCGTTGCCCAATGCTGTGATTTCTGGGTATGCTCAGTAAGCGATGAGCAAGTGGAATTCATTAGGCCACGGGGAAATGGTTAATCAGTGCACTAATGAAAGTGGCGCAACACAAGCACTGAAACATGCAACCTGGCAGGGCTTGGTGTCATCACATGCCATACACCTGGCACAGGGAGCAATAACCATGCTGGGAAAGAACACCAGCAGCACGGGTCAAACCAATGCAAATGAATGAGAGAAATTTCCCGCTTTAACGACCAGGAGGCAAAACTGGAAGAAAAGAAGCAGTTTCACCATTTGACCAAAAAGTGAGACGGTTGCTGACCCTACATTAAAACAAACAAGGGCAGAGTGATAACGATGGTGAAGCTTAGAAAGGAACACAGAGGATCCCAGATGCCATGATCCACAAAACATTTCCCAACAGAACGAACAGCTAAGGGAAAAATTAAAAAGGAGAAAGATGGAAAGAAAAAGAATTCCAACCTGCCTGGGATAAGATAGTACATTTTGTCCCAAACAGAGTGTTTAACTTATGGCTTCTTTTGTTAAAAGAAAACCAATCAAAATTGTCTTTTTCCATTCCAACCTCCCCCCCCTCCACTTCAGCTTATTTTTCCCGTGGCCAAAATTGTTCATCGTGCTGGATGCAAATCATCTCCTGCAAATTGCATTTTTCCACGGCAAATGTTTTCACCAGAGAACGTCCTGCTACGCTGCCTCCAGAGGTTTTCATCCCATTTTGGACACACATCATGGCGTGAAATAGTTTGCCCACTCAGCTCCATTTGCAGAATGAACCCAATGTTGCAATGTACTGTTTGTACGTTAATTTATTGCAATGACACTGGCATATTTACTTGGAGGAAATGGGTACAATGTTTAATCGCACACTTGGCAGCACTGTCCAGAGGTTGGACTTTGAGTTCTAGGATGTCTGTCTCCAATTTCTTTGCAAAGGCTTTGAAAAACTGGGCTGTGACCCAGGCATCCCCTTAGGTTTGGGCTTGTTTCTGAGTTCTTATAGTTGAAAACATCCAGCTGCAAAAGGAAATAGCACCTGTTTTATTCAGCTGAGCAGCACAGACATTTCCCAGGTGCCTCCTTGTGCCCCTTGGAAGAAAACTAAGGTTGTCAGATGATGCACCACAGATAAATCTGCATTGTGCCTGCCAGAAAATACCCACCTCTATTTTTATAGGTGTCGTTAGCATCCTTGCTTCTGAAATTAGGGTCTTACAGAGACATAGGACACTGCTATCTCAAGTAACAGCAAACCATATAACTTTATAAGAGGTTTTTAATCCCTGTAAAAGAAGTGAGACTGTAAACCCATTTTTACCATTCCTCCTTCACCTCTTGCTTACTCAAAAGCAGGAGCTGCTTCTGGCCTCCAGATGTCCAACCCACAAGCTCTTCCCTTTTGCTATTTTTGCTGCATGCTTTGATCTTTTGCAAATGCTGCTGGGGGGGAGCACGGACTGTGGCGGTCAATGCTGCACCCTGGGCTGCTCCATCTATGTCCCAACCAAGCCCTTCATCTTTCTCTGCCCTTGCTGCAAAGGGAGAGAAGCAGCCATGCCCCTCTCCAAGGGTGGGGTGGAAAATGGGAAGAGAGGATGCAAAGAGGACAGAAGAATGGGCATGAAGGGGACCTGGTTGCAAGCTCCCACCTCAAATTACGGGTCACAAAAGATGGCACTCCTCAACCTCTGCCTCCCTTCCTCAGTACACTTATCTCACTCATCAGCTTGGACTTTCCCTGAGCTTAGAGTTGGGCAGCACAGCAACGAAGATAGGGCAGTGTGCTTTGTAATAGTGGTGTACACACAGCAGCATGGAAATCACATACCAACTCCACGAACCCTACAAGAGATGGGATGGATTCCCTTGCAGCCGAGCCACAACCAGAGCATCTCCATCAAATACAATTTATATTGTACTATAATTGTTATATAATATATAATCATGGAATCCTTAAGGCTGGAACTGTGGGGATGTGGCACTGAGGGACAGTGGACAAGGTGGGGCTGGGCTGACAGTTGGGCAGATCTCTTCTGGCCAACAAGGTCCCTGCAAGGACTGAGGCGAGGAAACATTTAGCTGCACGGACAAAGGTGGGAAAAGACAGCAAAACCCACTCTGAAAAGCTGTTGTTCCTTGTACCCTCACAGAACCTGAGGAAGGGGCAAAACAATGGCAAGCAGCTGTAATGCTGTAATGGGATGATAATAGCAGGGTGGCAAAGCCTTCAGCTGCAGCAAATGAGAACGAGCCCAAGTGCAGCAGCCACAGGTGCAGAAATGAGGGAAAAGAACTGCTTGCCTCTGGAAGGTCTCAGGTACATAGGCAAGAGATGCCCTCACCTCCACTGCCAATCCTTAAATGAGGTCTGGGAAGGGGTGGATTCCTGGCTCCATCTCTTCCAATTACTCAGATGCATTGCATATACCTAAGCTCCCCTGGGTTGGCCCTGCCTTCCCACCAGGTGCTCAATCACTGCTTCGAGCTACAGCAGGTATTTGGTGCTTAAATTGCTCCAGCATTAAAACAGGAATCACAGAAGCAATCTCAATCACTATGAGTATAGAGACATCACCGAAAAGCAATCTGGGACATCTCTGCCCTTTAATTTCCAAGCTGATCACTGTACTTTAAGAGCAAATACTCCAGTACATCGTGCTGCAGGACAAGCTGCTTTCCTAGAGACTTTTCACTTTTTGACCAGGAAACCAAATGCAAAGTCAAATTCATGTGCATTTTCCTACAGGCAGGAAATGTAAGGCCTAACTGTGTCACCCTTACATTGTCTAGCTGGCATGAGACTAAGGAGGTGACTTTCAAGCTCTAAGTCAGTGGAATAGTGGGCATAAATGTATGCATGTGTGTGTGGTCCCCTATGTCTGTGCACACAGCCTATCTGGGCATCCTTGCAAGCCCAATGTTCCATCTCAGAGATGCAGAGAATACCATCAACAGTGTGCAAACAGGTGTTTCTTATATGTGTGTACATATATATAAAAATATGGATGTACATACATCCCTGATGTGGCACTGAAACGACTTGCTCTCCATCTAAAAGCTTCAGTTTTGCCCGGAGGGCGAAGCAGGGCTGTGATGTGCATTACAGACAGATACCACCACAGAAATCTCTCCTGCAGCTGCAGTGACTCTCTCCCTTGCAAACCTATCAGCTCAAGATCAGCGTCCGCTCCCTCCCAGTGAATTCCTGCGTCTCCACTGGCTGCATATTTGTGGCTGTTTAGTATTCCTTATTTAGGCATTGGCAGAAACAAAGAATAAGTGAACATAAGAACACATATGCTGAGAAATGCAGTGCTGAAGGGTATCCCACCCTTAATTTAAATAGTAGAACTAAAATATCTCATGTGTGTATACACATAAGCATATATGTCATGGTACTTAAGCAAACGTTAGATCCACAGACCACTAAGCATTTGCTCCTCCTGTGTCACATTTGGAAAAGTGCTAATGCCTTATGGGAAATGTGGAAAATGTAAATATTTTGTTCCAAAGCAACATAGCTCACCACTGTACTTTTCTGGCTTTCTCCTCCTTTACAGCAAACAGCAAGCAAATTATGCACCAAGTGCATGACAAGCTAATTGTATCCCATTGCACTGGCTACAAAACCACACAGCCAAATGGATTGCTAGGCTATAGTTGCAAGAATTGATCTCAAATTAGCCTGCTTCAGGGCTTGGTAGAAGCTCAAACTGGGAAGGAGGAGATGATGTCCACAGCAGAAGCTGCCAGTTCAAGGCCAGCAGCCTTGGGGGCTGTCTTCTCAAGGGGACACAAGAATAAGATAATAACAAACAGCAGCTATATAATCACACAATCATTCAGGTTGGAAAAGACCACTAAGATCCCCAAGTCCAACCCCAGCCCACCCCACCATGCCCACTGCCCACGTCCCTCAGTGCCACATCCCCACAGTCACGGAACACCTCCAGGGGTGGTGATTCCACCACCTCCCTGGGCAGCTGTGCCACTGCAGCACTGCTCTTTCTGAGAAGAAATTGTTCCTAATATCCAAACTGAACCTCCCCAAGCATTTCACTAAGCATCACTGCCCTCAGAAGGAGCTGGGGACTTCTGGTGAAGCATCCAGCAGAGGCTATCGCTTTAACTGCTTCCTACTGAGCTGTGCTTTATGGCACTCTCCTGCATTATTGGATATATTCTGGCTTTCCATGGAGCAAGTGCTTTTGCCAAAAGGGTTACTATTACCTCAACAGCTACTCATTATAGGAGGGCACCAAGCAGTGGTGACGGAGGAATTTTCCATCCTCTCCTGCCACGCTGGGGAGAGTAGCACTGATGCACTGAAAACTTCTGAAAGCAATATCAGATTCCCGAGTCATATCTTCACCTATCCATTTCACTGCATGATTGGGGTTGTTATTTATACCACACTCGAGCCAGTGAAAAGGCTCCATGTGCCTCAGAACCCTTCGTGTGCAGTGATTTCCATTCTGTTTGGTCAGAGCCAGCTGTGATGGGACAGGGTGGCTTCTCCTGGACAGCCACCAACCCCACAGGGTTACAGTGACCTCCAAGGCTGCCGAGGGTTAAAATGCATGGGGGAATGAGTGCTCCAAGGAAGAATTTATGAACCCTAATAAAACTGCTGGGGGAGGAAAGATAATCAGGAAAAACTGAAAAATGTTTGAGCGTTTGCATTCTTCCACCTTCTGTCCTAGTGGCTGTGAGACGGTCTCCCTCATGTCCTGCCAAGAAAAGAAATGGCCATAAAACTGCTGATATCATTTTCAGTCCACCCCCAAATCTGAATCTGCTAACCTCATCCCTGCTTCCCGCTCAGAGAGTAGGAAATGGTTCAGGTTAAATTAGCGTGGAAGCTGGAAAGCCTGGAATTGGAATCATTTCCCTGCTGGCCCTCAGTGGGCTCCAAAGGGAAAAGCCTCCGGGCAGAACTGGAGAACAAAACCTCCTGCCAGGCCTTCTCCCACTTACACGTCCCAGCACTGCACCTTGCAGGTTCTGCTTTAGCACTTAGCTGGTGCTGGGAGAGGTGATTTTGCTGTCCTCCAGCCTTTGCAAAGGGACTTCCAGGGCTGTTCTCTTTCAGAACAGCCTTTGTGCCTTCACTTTTCAAGATTTTATATGCTTAAATAGAGGGGTGGGATCCCAGAATGACCAAAGGGAGCTAAGTATACAGTTCTGCTCCAAAGAACAGATGAAAGCTTCCTAGAAACAGCTACAAGGACAGAGAGGGACTGGAACGAGGAGGAGGGATACACAGGGTATTTGAGGCATCTATAGATCAAGGCATCCTCAGATGGACAGGAGGCAATTGCAGCACTCTCACAAGGCTGCTTGGAGACAGAGCCTCACATCCACCCCAACATTTGTCACACAGCACATCCTCCTTCCCTTTGCACTCACACATTGGTGTTGTTGAGAAAATAGATGCTCAGACTATCCCTGGAGGTCCCAGAGGAAATGGCTTAATAGGACTCCAGTGGATGCATAAAATAACTTCCACTTAAAGGCAGGCGCTGGCTCAGCACTTGTGGGCCTGAGACAGATCAAACACTTCCGAGCAGCTCCCAAGTTATTGGTCCTCCAGCTCAGATGTTCCCAGCCAAATCTTTATCCTCTGCTTCTAAAAGCTGGTTCCACTTTACAGTCAGGAATAAAATCCCTAAAAACACACAGTGATGGATGAGCAATACTTTCCTCACTCCGCGAGGGCCTGGCACTGGGCTGGAGGCCAGGACACGGAGGCATCTCTTGCAAAGGGGCAGAGCAGTTGTGTCCAGACCCCTTGAGTGCTTTGAGTGTCAGACCCAGCCCAGCACTGCGGCCTTTGCAAGCCAACCCTTGGGGCACAGGCACACCAGCAAAGCTGTCCAACTAACGAGCGTCTGCTCAACACATTTTGTCACGTTCTTGTGACCCTTCATCTCTCATTTTCCAGCAAGATTCAACCAGCCTCTGTGGATGGATGACTTACTGATACCTGGTTTCCATCTCAGCCTGGATCAGTCAAATTTTTGAATGCGCTGAGATACTGCAGGGCTTCGGAAACGGTGCTGGAATGGGGATGGGAAGAGCAGATTAATCCTGGTGGCTGCAACCTTCACACTTCAGGAAAAGGCCATGTGCAGCCCAGAGAAAGAAAGACAGCACAAGGTAAAATAGCTCTCTCACTCAGAGAGCTATGATAATCTGCACCAGCTGGCGCTCCGATAATATTTTGATAAAATCCCATTTTCAGATTTCCCTCCCTCCCCCCCACCCCTTCCCTGCCCTTTTCTTGTGTCATAGCTCTGGCATGGTATAAAGGGGAACATATGTAGCAGACATAAATGCCAGATGGAAGAAGAGAGAAATATAGAAAAGTCGAGGAGGATAAGAAAGCACTCAGCTGCACTGAAACATCCACACCCAGCTAACATCTCTACCTAAAGCTGTGTTCTCCACCCTCCAATGCACATTGGAGGTCCACAATGCAATTGGAGTCATCCAATGCACAGAGCCTCAGCCTTCCTGCAGCCTCGTTTGTGGCACTACAGGAGCACAGAGAAATCTGTACCAAGGCTGTAGGACTTGTGTTGGCAAGTTGTGATCATGCATGTGATACAGCACTGTCCAACTCCTCCATTGCTCTGGAAGATGCAAAAGCATGGGATGGATGTTCTCCTCACTGAGCTCCATTAGCTGGTTCAGGGATGAAAGCTTCTGGAAGTCCACTGCTTGCCTCCATCTGTCATTTATCTGCATTCCTCCCACGGAGCCAGCAGAGTTTATTTTTTTTAACCTACTGTTGGATAATAAGACAGATGTCCACACTGTGTCTCATTTTGAATACATCTAAACTAAAAACAAATGTATTTAGATGGGATGAATAAATGTGTGTGTTTTTCCTGTTCCAGAACGTCTGACTAATGCAAGAAAGAATGGCTGGCTCCCATTTTATTTTTTGAGGGAGCTACCTTTGAGATGGGAAAGTGAAGTACCCATTGAAGTACCAAGTGAACTAAAGGGATTCTCAGAGTGACTTCTGTGATGTTTCCATAGGGCAAAGTAAAATGTGAGACAATACTGATGAAAATTATGCAAAATGCAAAGGAAGTGTTTTTTTCCTCCTGCCTCCCAGCTAGGTCTTCTGGGATGGGCTGAAGTCACCCAGCACAGAGGTGAAGCATTTGGATGGGGAACAGGGCACTACTTTGATGGAAGCTGAGTTACTTACAGAGGAAGGACACGCTCTCAGATTCCTTTCAAAGCCCAAGGCAGCATTTCTAAGGTGGAGATCAACTCTTGAACAGAGATCAGAACCACCAAGGATCAGGGGAAAACAAAAAGAAGAAAACAAGCAGGGGTGACCTGGAGTAGCAGAGGAAGGCAGGGCTCAGATCAAAGGAGAAGGGCAGCCCCAGAGCCACCACGCTGCCTCTGAAGACAAAGAGCTGTCTGGTTCTGGTGGGGTTTCCCCCACCGGTCCCAACGCAAGCCCCAAGCATGTGGGGTCTGTTTGGACAGCTGGCTGTCAGTGACCCCAGGTGCTCAGAGTGCTCGGTGGGCTCAGCAGTGCCGGCAGCTCGATGGGGGGCAGCCTGAAGAGCATGTGTGTGGTCAGAGCACCGTGCTCCTTCCCAGAGCAAGGGATTGCACACAGCACAGCTGAGAAAGTCAGGATGCTTCAGAAGGGAGCAGGAGAATTCAGCGGTGCAACCACCTAGTGTTAATCAATAGGGTCTATTTTATCCTCTTTTAAAGCAGTTGTCAGTGATGCATTTGCATTTGTCTCATGTCCTAGAAGTCTTAGATATCTCTGATGTCTTCCTGTCCACATGGATCTTTCTACAGCTGAAAAGGGCAATCAGATCAGCCCAGCCTAGGCTAGCGAAAGGAGGAGAAGCAAGTAATCTGCCACCTCTGAAGTACAGTGTGGGAGCCAGCATCCTAGGACATCTGTCAGGGAGTGTGATGGCTGGGGAGCACAGGGACCTAGGGACTGGGTGCTTGTCTTCATCACTGGGATGCAAGCAAGTCCTAGAACCTTCTGTTGTATGCTTTCATATGGCAAAAATGGATCCCTCTTCCTAGAAAGTCAGTCAAAAAAAGGTTCAGAGTTAGGAGGAGGAAAGCAAGACTTGAGATGGTGAAGTACAAGATTCATTGGCTAGGAATTTCAGCAGAAGAAAATTCTTCTCTTTGCAGACAAAAAGCAAAGGAAGTGCAGATGGAGGACCTCTTTGAGGATTTGTCAAGGAAAGTCCTCCTCAATGCTGCACCACAGCTTCCCCTCTATGACAAACTCACAGCCACTGCCACATGGAGGCTCTTTGCCTAATGAAAGTGCTGTGAGAGCTGCTGCTGACAGCAGGAAAGGCAGAATGATAGTTCACTGCAAGTGACAGGCATGTCACGTTGCTTAACCAATCTGTCAAAGGCAGCTGATGCTGAGCTTCCCATCATAGGAGTTACTGTAGGGGACTGCTGCATCCACCTGGCTCTTCTGTCTGGCTCCTTATCACAGGTGTGAGGTTACAAACTGAAAAAGCACACACAGATGAGTCCTTTCCAGAGATGGCAGTCACACCAGAACTTGGGCACTGTGTTTAAGTCTCTTAACTGCCTTTCAGCCATCCAGTCCATTCTACCCCGAAATCTGTTCCAGAACCAGAAAACAATGTGTATCAGTTCTTACCCTCCAAATCTTCCCTCCTTGTAAAGTAGATGAACCCCTCCCCTTCCTTTGGGAAACCTCGCCTATCTGCTCCTTCCCCGTGCTGGAGACATTTGGATTCACCCATTTCTTCCTGCAGATGACTGCAGTCTCTTCCTGTTGGGGTTTAAGAACGTTTTTGCTGTCTCTGGTTAAGATTTCCAAAGCTGTCTAAAGGTCCTGATGTCTGAGGAAGACCTGTTCAGACATTAGCTGTCACGGAAGCTTAACAAATGAGAGGGACCATCAGTGAGTGGTCTCTGGCTCAGCCCTGCTCAGAGCAGCTTTAGTTTCAAAGTTTGACCAGATCTCTCATGCCTTCTCTGGTCTAATTCTGAAAATCCCAAGGGAAATTCAATATTTAAGCCACTGTCCAGAACATCAGTTGAGTCCAGGCATCTCCTATTTTCCAGCAACTGTGAAAATCCCCACCCTAATCTCCACTTTGGAGCTGTCGGGTCCAAATCTCAATGGCATTCACTGACTACTGCTTGCTTTATAAGCAGAAACTGACACAGCAAACATGCCATGCTGGATGACTCCAAACATCATTTCAATGTTTGGAAGACACAGCTGCCCTCTGTTACTCCTGAATTTGAGAAACAGTTGAGCTCCTGAGGCCACAACGTCAGCCGAAGTGAGGTCCTTCCGAAACTCCTCTCCCTATTTTAATTTCCCTTAGCACATTACTCGCCCTAAGAGCTTTGCTTTCACTTGTTAGGTTTGGCATCTCTTTTCTACTATTTTTGGAGGATTCCAAAACACATTTCTGATTCTGGCCATCTTCATCTTCTTCTTATAATTACTAATAATATTTTTCCTTCCACTCACTGGATTCATTCCCATGTTGGCTGCAAGGCTTCAACACCAATCACTGTTTAATTCAACCTTCCTCTCTTTGAGGAGCACCTTCTCATAACACTGCCACATGTCCATGGAAAATAAAGTCTTGGAGAACCAAGAGTTTTGACTTGTGATTTGCAAAGCACCTTTAAATTTATCGCAGTGCATTCCTTCTTCATAAATGCTTTCCATCCCTCTTCCATGAAACAGAAGGGCCCGCATGCCATGTGCTTGACAGGACACAGGGAGAGGTCCAAACCTCAGGAAGCCTAAAATAGACTTCTTTTTTTTTTTTTTTCCCTGAAATGCTGGCATTTGGGAGATTGATGCAGTGGGATATTGTAGAGCAGAAGGGCTATTTGGAGCTGTCCCTGTTTAAATAAGCCTCTCTCAGATCACCCCCAAATTTAAGCACTGAGAATCAAGAGAAATCCTGAGGTTTCATCAAGGAAAGACTAAGAGTGGATGTGTCTACTAGAACTAGGGCAGCAAAAACTGGAAGAAGAAAAGGTTTTCCCGAGTATGACAAATATTTCCCATTGCTTCCTTTGGTGTTCAACTGTGTTCAGTCTTCAGTTTCATGATCCAGAAAAGCACACTATCTTTTACTCTTGGCAAATAAATAAAAAGACAAGAAGCAGTAAGCTTAGACCAACTTAAGACTATCTAATCATGACCTTTGGAATCCCTATGCCTCACAAAGCAAGGATGAAGTTTCTCCTGTCTTCAGCACTTGGTCTTCAAGCTCCATATTATCAGCTTGGAAAGCTGATCAAACCTCACCAGGAGTTCTCAAGGCCCTCTGCTGTGTGAGAACGTTTCTATGGATGCCTGCATTCACACTGACTTCAGTGCTGCTGGTCTGCCAGCAGATAATTCAGGTCAGAAGCTGATATGGATGGAGCAGGGAGGCCATCTCCATTGGCCCATGTAGTGACAACACGCAGCACAGCAGAGACACAGAAAGGAAAGTTATTCACCCCAGCTGAGTAAACATCAGGCTGCAGCTGGCCAGAAAATAGGCTCTGAGAGAGAAAGGACCTACACATAGGAAGACGGAGGGAAAGAAAGAGATTTCTGAAGACAAACGCAATATTCACTTCAAATCAATACAATCAAATCCCCGGATATGGTCTACCAAGTCTGATCTCAGTAAGGGAATCCACAGCTGGGGAGGATGAGAGTTAGGCACGTATGATGACAACCACAATCATTTCTCAGTATGCAGAAACACAGGCAGATTGGAGATATGGAAGGCTACTGAAGATAAGGAGGCTAGGACAGATCATTATAGCCAGTGCTCCAGCTGCCATGAAGATGCTGGTGCCTCACAGGAAATGCCTTTCAGAATCTAAACCTATCAGATGCTATCAAAATTCCTAAAAATGTGAAAAAGTGAGTGCATACAAATAGCTGAGCTGTGGAGGAACCTAGCTCCAAGCTGCATATATCATGTTGCAGCAGCTAAAGGAAAGAACTGCCTTGAATCTGATTTCCATCTATGTGGGTTAGGTCACTTATGGTTATCAGAGCCATTCCTTCTCCCTGCCTAGTTGCCTAGCTAAAATCCTTGGCAGACATACAGAAAACAGTAGATTTAGAGTTTAGATGAGGAGACAGTGCATGGAGATTGTGCAATGCTCACAACACACCTTTCTCACATTGGCCAGCAGAACTCACCGACTTCCTTCCCTTCCCTTCCCTTCCCTTCCCTTCCCTTCCCTTCCCTTCCCTTCCCTTCCCTTCCCTTCCCTTCCCTTCCCTTCCCTTCCCTTCCCTTCCCTTCCCTTCCCTTCCCTTCCCTTCCCTTCCCTTCCCTTCCCTTCCCTTCCCTTCCCTTCCCTTCCCTTCCCTTCCCTTCCCTCCCCTCCCCTCCCCTCCCCTCCCCTCCCCTCCCCTCCCCTCCCCTCCCCTCCCTCAGGTATGCCATGATATGCAGAAACTCCACCAACAAAAAGGAAGATACAACAAATATTAACACTGCAGACAGGATATATGCAATGTGTATGCATCCTTTTTTTTTCTCCTGCCTATATGTGCTCTTATGCAAAATTAGGAAACAACACGTTTTGAAAAAACCCTCATATCATCTAAGAAAAGGAGAAATGGGAAAATAAGACACTTGCCAAATGGAAAAGTAAGAAACCAGCAAAGTGATAAGTGCTATTCCCAGCAGGCTTCCCTGGGGTCAGGGGAGATCTTCAGGGCAGGAGGAAATGAAGGATGCCATTAGAGAAGGTAGCTGATAGGGGCCCTTATAAAACCTTCCCAAGGAATCTGCCTTGGTGATTTTTCCCACAGCATTACACAGCACAGTGTAATAAAAATGTCAGCAATGAAATAACACAGCTTGTCCTCAGACCCCCACCTCCCCACCACCTTTCCTGACTGAAGAAGTATGATGATATGTTAAGGCACCAGCGAGTTTTCCAATAGTAAAACAGGGGAAAACTTCATTTTGGACACCTGGACTCCAACACAACCTAGACTGTGAGTGGAAGAAATGCACCTGCCTCCACATAATGGCTGCACTGTGCAATCAGGTGAAAATCCATCTTTTTTTTTTTTTTTTTGTGGCTGCAATATGAACTTGAACTCGATATTCCTGCCTGCCCTACCAAAAGGTTCCCCAGCCCTCCATAAAACCATGCTGTGCAACAGGCCAGCCTGAAGTGATTTATTGCTCTGGGTGAAAATCAGATGAAATTCAGTTGTTTCCCATTCAAGCTTGAAACTAAGTGAACTTTGGCAGAGTTCTGCTTGGGCTTTGCTTTGGGTGAAACCAAAACACAAAGCGGGGATGAGGAAAGAGTGGGGAGCGAAACCAGGTACGCCAAAGTGGAAAACTGTTTTCTTGAACTCACGTGAACTCAAACCACTGACCTTCACACGCATCCAAGGCTCTCTCTACACCCGCTTGTAGTACATAAATCTGACACCAAACTTGGAACTGAGCTTCAACGTGGCTTAAACCACATGCAATTAGCTCGATTAAAGACTCGGGGGCCTGGTTGGATCCTGCCTGCACATTGATGTCTAACTGGGAGAAAAACTCATGCTGCCAGCAGCTGTTGCCACTTTTGCAGTAGGGTGTAGTCTGGGGCCACATGCGCAGCAAAGTTGCATGCTCAGGCTATGCATAAAGGCAGGAAAAATGTTCACTGTAAAGATGAAATGCATTCAAGAAGCTCACGTGCTTTCTGATCGTGCTGTAGCAGGCATCAGTAAATGCAACAAGCTGAAATCACCGCCAAAAAAATATAAGCTGGGGTGGGGGGACTGCTGGAACCCATAAGTATGCAAAAAGAAAACAAAACCTGGAAACATTTGCCAAGTAAAACCAGACTTTGGTGATTATTGCATAATTATTCATGGCTAAGGGGACAGAAAAAAATAAATAAATTAGTATTTAAATGGGCTTTTTTGTTTGTTTGTTTGAGTACAATTGCTAATGGCGATGGTTAATGGAAAAAAAAAAAATAGGGAGATGTGTACAACTGACGTACAGCCCTCACCTCCTCTGCATGAGATTCTACGTCAACCAGCAAAAGCCACTGCCTTATTGCTACAGGCTTCGTGTGAATTTTATCCAGAAAGTGATCTTTCAAATCCTGGGTAGCTGCCAGGAATACCTCTGTTAAATACAATGCAAAATATAGATGGATACAATACAAAATAAAAGATACCCTGAAGGGTTATTAAATCTATTTCTTGCTGAGCCATTTTGCATCTCTGCTGTTGGCATGGAGGACAAGGCAAAAATAAAAGGCACACTGCTTTCACATCTTTTAATTACGCAGTTCTAAGAATGCTCCTGGGATGCTCTGAAATTGTTTTGATCCCACTTGAAGTCCTGCCTTCAATCTGAAAGGAGTCCCAACGTGTTTGTGATCAACAAACCTATGCTCTGACCATCCTAACGCAGAATGCAGGAACCCAAGCTTCTCACAGAATCACACAGAATCACAGAATCACCCGGGTTGGAAGGGACCTCAAGGATCATGTAGTTCCAACCCCCCTGCCTGGCAGGGCCACCAAACATACACATTCAGATCAGGTTGCCCAGGACCCTGTCCAACCTGGCCTTAAACACGTCCAAGGACGGGGCATCCACAACCTCCCTGGGCAGCCCGAAATTCTCCTAATGCTCTCACAGCATTTTTGCCTGCTGTCTGTGAATACCCAAGGAAAACTTCCTCAGCTGTAAAAATGTGCCATACTGCCCTACACATCTACTCTGGTTATCAAGAACAACAGCAGATATGAAAGACAAAGGTTGTGAAAGGTTATGAGCTCTCTCTTATTAGCAAGGATAAATTCTTTGCTTCTTCCCTTAAGGGACACCTTGAGTTCTCAGCTCTGTCTTCCAGGAGAAGCCAGTTTATTTATTACCCTCAACATTTATTATTCTCAACAACATACTGTATTAGCTCAGTCCTCATGGCTTAGGAAGTGACAAAGTGACAGATTTTCCTAACATTCACACTAAGTCACTGAAGTACTTCTGAAAACACTTGTCTAAGCAGGAACATGTAGAATTCAAAAGTCAAAACTGTGGCCTGTTTCCCTCAAATTGTGGCCTTGGGCAGGGATCACAGCATCACAACGTGATGTCCCAGCATGTCTAATGGCAGTACTACAGTTCCTACCACCCTCTTGGTGCCTGGAAGAGAAACTGCCACCAGGGGCTGTTCCTGGCAGAAAAGGCATTTCCTGATTTGTCTGAGTGAAACTTGATAAAATTACCCATCAGACCACCTATACAAAAGTTGAGAATTCTGGTTCAGTGGCAAAGACTGTATCAGAACATTTTAAGATAACACATAGGAACAGGATGCCCAGAGATGCTGTAGATGCCCCATTCCTGGAGGCATTCAAGGCCAGGCTGGATGTGGCTTTGGGCAGCCTGGTCTGCTGGTTGGTGACCCTGCACATAGCAGGGGTCTAGATGACATCTGAGGTCCTTTTCAACCCAGGCCATTCTATGAAGATCCTTTAAATTAGATCTTAAGTACTCCTCTCCATTTATCCCTCTTCTTCCTCAATCCCCAGGAGCTATTAGAGAACAATGATCACAAATTAATCAGAGATAGTAGAGTCCTCATCTATGGGCCTACATAGAGGATTTAAGAGCAAAAGGCAGGTCTGCTTCCTCTCTGAAAGCCAGAATCTAGTAAGATATTGGAACAGGCTGCCAAGGTGAGTGGTGGAGGCACACTAGAGGTGTGAACAAACATGGAGATGGGGTACTGAGGGACACGATCAGTGAGCACGGTGGGTGTGGGTTGGTGGTTGGACTAGCTGATCTTAGAGGTCTTTTCCAACCTTAAAGATTCTTTGATTCCATTCTATCTCTAGTATCCTTCTAGAGCAGAGGTGGGAGACTTGGCAGCATAACTCGCCAGTACTGTACTGGCAATGTCTTTGAGCAATGGAATCCACTCCAGGACATCAGTTCATCCAGTAGCCCGTGTGAACAAGACCCCTGGGGAGGACTGTGTCCTTTCATGGCAGCATGGTGAAAGGGCAAAGCAACTGCTTAAACTACAGCCAGATAGGTACAGGGCAGAAATTACAGAAAACTTTCCAAGAGGAAGGACAAACAAGCACGGGGATTCATTTCCTGGAGACCAGCTGGTTCAAGTCCTCCTACCTGGACAAATGATCTGCTTTTCCTAGGAAGAAACAGATAGGTCAGTTTTGGGACCCTTTGGAGAAAATGGAGAAATTCCTAGAGAAACTATTCAAGACTTACTGGTTGCTGCCACTTTCAAAGAGGTCCGATGCCAACTACAGGAAGAGCAGCAGCCTCCTCACTGGTCATCACTCCAGAAGGGCCCAGCAGACAGAGGAGCAGCACTTGGCTGCAGCAGGGTCCCCCAGGGATGCTCCAGTTTTGCAAATGGGTCCAGATCCATATGGTGTCACTCACTGCTTGGAAAGGCCCTGTTCAGGCAATAACTGTTGAAGGGGCATTTTGACAAGTGCCTTGTTGCAATTGCCAACAGGCACTGACATAGCTGAATTTATATTGAAGCTTTATCTGTTGCCTGCAATTCTAATTTGTGGTTTGTAGGCCATAAAACTCCAAGTTTTCCAGGCAGGAAAAAAAAAAGTGACGATTGACTGTTACTGCTGCTTCTCTTTTTTTCCACTAGAGCTGTTCCTCATGCAGTTGTAACCAAATAGTAACCAAATAGACTGCCTAATGGCCAGTGCTGTTTATTCCAAAACAGTATGGATTTCCCATTTGTAATTCAAAAACCATAGGGTGTAACTTTCCTTGCTTGGCACAAAACATGGTCATGCTTCTAGGATACAAGCACAGAGACAATCCTGAGGAAAACTGCTTTTGCCTAAAGAGAGATCAATGAGAAATAAGCTGCCTTTCACTTTGGTGAATGATATATTTTAAAAGCACCTCCAGCCTAAGCTTCAAAACAGCCATTTGTTTCCCATAGAGAATATTTACTAGACTTTACACAGCTAAATACTTTCTATTCCCTGTCTTACATTCATTTTTCTTAGTGGCCCCATGCATAGCCAGTTTCCATTTACACTTGAAATTGTTTTTTGAAACAAGCCTCATCAATACCGAGGAAACCACAAAACTAGAAAATCTTAGCATCTTTTCCTGTGAGATGTAGGAGAAAATCGGAACAATCTCAAGGAGATTTAAGGAAATTTCTGCATGAGGAGTACTAAGAATTGCAATAAAATGCACAAAAAGAAAGCAGTCTCTTCTCAGGTGACAAGTGGAATACAGCCTCAAGATGCACAAAGGGAGGTTCAGATTGTACCATCATAAAGAATTCATTATTCATAGGGTGGTCAGGCAATGGAAGGGCTGCTCAGGGAGACAGTGGAGTGCCTGTCCCTGGAGGTGTTTAAGAGATGTGTAGATGTGGTACATGAGGATGTGGCTTAGTGGTTGGACTTGATGATCTCATGGATCTTTTCCAATCTAAATGATTCTGTGATCATTTAGAAATAAAATGGACTCCATGACTTAGAGAGGAGTAGGTTCAATGCACATCTCCAGAAGTGGTTTAGGCAAGGTTTGTCCCCTCTCAGAACAAAGTGGTGGGATTCCCTTTAGACTCCCTGGATACATTCAAGGCCAGGCTGGATGTGGCTCTGGGCAGCCTGGTCTGGTGGTTGGTGACCTTGCACGTGGCAACTGGGGGTTGAAACTGCATGAGCATCAGTGGGCCTTTTCAGCCCAGGTTGTTCTGTGATTCCATGATTCTATGATTCCCTTTTCAATAAATGCTTTGGAGCACAACTAATGAGAGGACATACAGGCCATGTCCATATGAGACAAGACAAGGAGCACTGCAGCCCACGTGGGCGCTGTGCCATGCTCAGGAGACCAGGGCAGAAGAAAAGGCAAAGCCCAGGTCCCCAGCACCCAGTGAGAATGCAGTGAGCACCCAGGCAGCTGCAGGGTGGGATGGCCAGACAGAAGCACGAGGCCCAGCCTAGGAGCGGCTCAAGGGGCCACAAAGCATTTTGGCATGCAGGCCCTCCTCAGGAGCCAAGGGGCAGAGTGGAAAAGCTTCCTCACAGGCAAATTACCTCGGCGGGAAGCTAAAAGATATTCCTATTGCCTGCAAAGCTGCATGCCAAGTCTGGTGTTTGTTTGTGTCTGTGTTTATTTCTCAGAGACTTTCTTTCTCTGCACCCCAGGGAACTGGCTGGATGCGAGCTCTGGCTCTCTCATGGAACAAGGATTAACTCCTGGATCCTGGCAGAACCGAGATCGGCTCCTGCTCAAATGTAGGCTGACAAAATGACCACAAGCCAGAAGACACCCAAAAAGCAGATGCTGCATGCCTCCCATCTGTCCAGCGGCCCAAATAAGTTGGGTGTATCCCCCGCCTACTCTGCACTTGGTTTATCAACTGGTTTATCATTGCCCAAGCCACAGCTGCCTGGGGATATTTGTGTCCTGTGGTGACTTTCAGCATGCTGATTATTTCCAGCGTGAACCAAGACCACCATGGACTTGTACGGCCCTCGATTCACAGAACCTTGTTGAATTTGAAGGTAGGAAGGCAGTTCAGAAACAAGAGCAAGAGGCGCAGCGCTGTCTCAGAATTCACAATAAAACGGTGTTTGCTTGAGACCAGATTTGCACTGGGTTTTTGAATTCCTAAACTAATTACAATCTTCTGGTACAAACTGATTTTTCTCCTCCAATGGACCACGCTGACTCCCATAAAGGGAGGCTCTGACCTATTCTTTTAGAGGCTACTTTTAAGAGAGCGTGAGTAATAGCTGAAACACGTGGGGACTTCAACATTTGGGGTAGTTTCATGAAAAATCCTTTCTCCCTACCCCACTGGGGATAAACCAACGTCAGCACTTAGCTACATGGAAATGAATCGCCAGCCGTGGGCTTTCCGCATCCCAACATCACACATTCCTGTTAGCGATGAATCACAAGGAGCACACATGGCACTTGCCCACAGCGACCTAGCTGGGACATGGGGAGATCTGAGTAGAAAAGGTGACGTGAAGGAAAAACCTGAGTCACTGAGAAAATGGGGAGTCCATCCCAGGTCTGGAGGCTTCCTGGCTCCCACCTTCCCATGGAACCAATGTGCTGCTGAGCTCAGCATGCGTCTGAGCCACATCAAACCAGAAGGCTTGTTGCCCTCTCCCTTGTCTTGTTACTGTTTACAGAGAAGGCAAATGGGAAGTTTTAAGCCTTTATCTTCAAGACAAAATGCTGGATAGTTGCCTGGTTAGAAACTTCAAGTTACCTTGCTGAGAGCAGCAGATGCTGCACTGCAGAGCAGAGCTCTAGACTTGAAATGCCAACTGCTCAAGAGCCAAACACGCACCCAAGCAGACAAGGCTCCCCTTAGTAGCCTAAACCCGATTTGAAAGCAAGGTGGTATGTGGAAGAACAGAAGATCCACTTGATTTGTAATCTAAACTTCTAATGACATTCGTGGCATATGAACTATTTTCCATGGAAATCTATCTGCAGATATGCAAGCCAGATGCACTGATTTAATTAGCCCGTTTAACATCTTTAGTTATGTTTCAACATCTGACCCATGCTAAAAAGACCGGGTACTTCAAAGCCATGTGACTCATTTTTCATAAAAGAGAAAAGAAAAAACAGAAAGCCAAATTCACAGCGGACACCCATTGACATCCCCTTCACCAGCCTATTTACCATTTGCACAGACGCTGGAAACGAATGCATCGCCGGTTAGATCATTTCTTCCAAATGGCAGGGTGGTGTCGTCCATATTCGTGCTGGACCCTGAAGAAGGTCCCACGTCAATGCATGTTGAGCCAAGGCTATCTGTGCTGGTTTGAAGAGGAGTGGTGCATACTCAGTATGTAGCCGCAGCATTTTAAACGCTGGGGAGCAAACACAAATCCACGGCACTTCACAATGGCAATGAATCTTCTCTCAGTGCTATGGAAATCTCAATGCTCAAACGTCCTTTAACAGTCTTGCTTCTTATCTTTTAGCTATAACATTATAGAAGTCATCTGTATTTGCACTCTTTTCTTTTGGCCCCTCTCCATACAGTTTCACATGTACAGAGCAAAGAGAAACAGGGTTCATGCACCAGCAGTGGGAACAGTAAAACTTCCTAGACTTGTTTGCAGTGGCACAATGTGCTTCACTGGCATCCTTGAATCATTCATAGTCCACAGTGCATGAAATACTTATTATTATCACTAAACCAAAGGCTTATAGACTAAACTCAAAGTTCACTGAACTCCCTGCAAGAACAGCTCCTGGTAAGATGGACCAGACCATCTCAGGATGCCAAGTTCTCAACCTACAAGGTTCAGACAGGCTATAGGAAATAGTTCTGCTTTGAGCAGAGGGCACTTTGGATAGGATGCCACAGTGCTGTGCCATGAGATCCATGTAACTGCTGAAGAAGGGAGGGAAAGAGCAGCCAGAACATGCAGATGACCCACCTCCAGACAGGTGGCAGCCACCAGCTCTGGGGAAGCAGAAATCTGCTTTGGTGCCTTGGCTTAAAGAAAGTTGCACTAATGGAGGCTGATCGTTATAGGAACTGATATCAGGAGAGGAGTTGTGGTAATTGAAAACTTCTGCTTTCCAAGGTAGTATTTATAGGAGGCTTTAATGCTCGCTTTGATGAAGTAAGGACTCAGATGCCCTTAAACAACAGAAGGTCTTACAACACATTTACTTTAAAGGAAAATTCCTTTCCAGCTCAACAAGAAGAATCTGGAGGTGAGTGTCTAAGTGCTAGGGTGGTGCTGAGACGTGAGGAAGTCTTCACAAAGCATTACACAATGTCACAAAGACTGTAGCCCCTCCAGACAGTTCTCATTATAATAATAAAATTAAAAAAAAAACATTATGCGACGTCACGTTGTATTTCTTTCAGTGGAAGTGTATGGAAGGAAGTCATTTGAAAGAAAAGCCTTTTCATAAAAATATAAATTTTGTGAAACATAGCACTTTGTACTGTCATGTAGAATTGTTGGGGTTGATTTTATTTCATGTTTGGCTTCCTTTTTGTTTTTTACCATGTTTCATCACGTGGTGAGAACAATACACTCCACTTTTTTGGGCATAAAAAGACTGAGAGGAGATCTGATCCATGTTTATAAATATCTAAAGGAAAGCAGGAGGCAAATGGATGAGGCCAGGCTCTTCTCAACAGTATGCAACAGTAGGACAAGGAGTAATGGCCTAAAACTTGAGCACAGGAAGTTCTGCACTAACATGTGGAAGAACTTCTTTACAGTAAGGGTGACGGAACACTGGAACAGGTTGCCCAGAGTGTCTCCCCCTATGGAGATGCTCATGACCTGTCTGGACACCTACCTGTGTGACCTACTGTAGGGTATCTGCTTTAGCAGGGGAGTTGGACTCGATGAGATCCCTTCCAACAGCTGTGATTCTGTGATCTCAAATCATCACAATTTCACTAAAATGTAAGAAAACGATGCTCTGAAAAAAAATAAATAAATCACAACATTGTCCCAATCAAAGCCCAGCTGCAGATGCTAGTAGCAATTTAGAAATAATAAAAATAAGTGCTTACACTATTGCATCACATGACAATTTGTTTTCACTACAGACAGTGTTACAGAATAATATTGATATGATCAAATAAAAGAGAAAATTTTCAGGAACAGCTTTTGCATGGACATGAAATGTTCAAATGCTGAAAATTGTGAAAATGAAGACTTGTTGGTAAAAACCGTGTGCTGTGAGAAATGAAAGGAACATATGAACCCTTTACTACATCCCACCCACTAATGAAAATGGGCTCAGAAAGGCCAGAAACACCCACAAAACAGTTGACCCCACTTCCTGTGCCTCCTTAGCATTCTGGGCCTCCAAACGGGACCACAGCTCTCAATGCCATAAATGACACTGCACGGGGCTAAGAGCTCAGTGCTTTTAAGGCGACTTCTTAATTTAACTTGCAATTTATGAAGGCATTTTACCATCCTTCAACTCTCATTTTCTCTGAGCAAATGCAGACCCCTCTTTGCAAGATGTCAAATAAATGGATATCGCCAAATTATTAAAATTAAAGGCAAGTGCAGAGTTGGCCAAACAAATTATGGCTGGAAACCAGCTTCCACATTCCCCTAGTGGCTTTCAGATGGTTGTGGAAAGATGCCATCGGAGAAAACGTCGTGTCTGCAAGCATCACCTCACCCTGGTATGTTTGGAAAGCTTATAGAAATCCTGTGCCACAGGGAGTGGGCTGTGTGCAGATCATACATCATCCTGCTGCTTTCCGAGGGGACACTTGAAGCCATTAATCAGTGCTAATGGCAGTCCTGGTCTACCTTGCCCATTGTGGCTTTAATTTTCTTCCCAGTTTCAAAGTGATAGAAGGTGGCTGAGAACGGAGACATAATGGCTGATTCCATCTGTCTGGCCCATCTTAACCAAGTTGCCTGAAATGCATCTAGATATTTTCTGAATGCGTCTTGCGCAAAGCTTTCAGGCAAAGGCTTAGCCAAGCCCTCCGTTAACTCACAGCCTTCAATAAGCATACATTTGATAGGTAACAAGAATGTCCAGCATCTTACCTGTGGTTTTCCACTGATGGGCAGCCAGCTTGGCCAGCACTTTCAGTATTTGGGCATTTTAGTACCTTTTTAGGATAACAATCACGGCACACATGGAGCTCCTGGCCAGGCATTCTCAGACGGGATGATTTGCTGTTGGAAAGATTTGTTGTGCCTTTTACAAACACCAGATGCTCGGTGAAGAGAAAATAAAGCATACTTTCCAGTAAACAAAAGCAGGTTTCATTTGTCTCTAAAGCATAAACAAAATAAACAAAAAAGAAGAAGAAAAAAAGGGAAAAAAAGTGCAAAACAGAGCTTGTACATATGCGTCAGGGGGAGAAAGTGGTGAAAGAAGTGAGAAGTGCATGTACCTGGAGACGGATTAATGGGCTCTGTGGTGCAACGATGGTCTCGGAGGGCTGGAGCCTCCTTTCTTCCACACAAGGCTCAAACACTGTGTGGGTTTTCTTTTTCTTGCAGGTTACACTTTGCATGGGACAGAGGGCTCACGCAGAGAAACTGGAAAATGACCCTGAAGGAGCTGATAGGGAACAAAGCAAGTTAAACAAGCAGGGGCTTCCCCAGCAGGAGCTGGGGGAATGGAAGTAACACATACTAGAGGAAATACTTTGAGACTGTGAGATTTACTGCAGCCTTGGTTGGTTTTCATAGCCCAGGGCAAATATTAGAGCATTTCATAGTGCAAAGCAAAACCTCTTCCCTTCCACACTGCTGTACGAAAAGTAACTGCATTAGATCCTGAGATAAGATTGATGAATGTGATTCACTAAAAAAAGTTGCAATGACTGACATAATAAAAAACAAGGGCAGGCTCTCAGATGGGCTCTTCTCCTCAGAAATATAAGAAATTCAATGAGAGGTGAACAGAAGCCTCATCCTGTCTCCTCCAGAGAGACGACCAAGAGGGGACATGTTTACAGCACACAAATTCAGGGCTTGAGTCCAGCAGCCCTTTAAACAATTCATATCTATCAGGCTGGCATTTGCAGCTTAGATCTCTCCCCAGTGACAATAAATCTCCAGTTCTTTCCAAGCTGCTGCACGGAGATAGTTGCTGACCTATTCCCCAGGAGGGTTATGGGCACCCAGTTGGGACAGCCACAACACGAGCTTCATGTTGGGGCACAGGAAGGAGCCACTTCTGAACTGCAGCAATACTGAGGTTGGATATGATTTCTAGAATTTCAGATCAGGGTTTGTTTGGCTTTGTTTTGATCCATCACCACCACAATTCCAAACCATTTCATCATTTTCTTCTTCTTTGTGACTTTAGAGGAAATTCTGGCATCAGCTAGGACAAACGCTTCCCAAGTGGAAAGAGCAGGGATCCTAAAGAAAAGTCTGGTATCCTTGATTGGAGACAGCTACAAGGAGTACTGAAAAGTACCCGAAACTCTCCTTGTACCACCTAAAGAATGCAAACTATCCAGGTATGACAGATGGACCCCATTACATCTGCCAATCCCACACCCACCAGAAGTGCTTGCAGCTCAAGCTTCTAGGGAGTTTTCCAATGAAAATATCAGAAAAGGCCAAGTTATAAGAACTGAAACGCTCTGAAGAATTACACTGCCTTCAGAATACTTCCATGCCAGGATAAACTGAGGGGCTACATTTCCAGAGAGGGACCCAAATAAAGCAGAAACAGAAATTAGAGATCTGAAGAGCCTTCTTCAGTATACTTTGAAGGACTAGGTGGAAAGACAAGACCTGTGGGCTGCTCAAAGCAGCTGGGGTGACGGTGCTGCCATGGCATTCCAAGGAAAGGGCAGGTCAGCAATGCTGATGTGAGCTTGCAAATGGGGATTGGTGGCGAAGATGCACCTGAGAGCAGTTTGCTCTGCATATCCCCGTTGGGCTACGGTTTGATTTGGTTTCCACATCCCTCTTGCAAACTGTCCAGGGGTGACAATGGTACAGGAAACCACCGCTCAGCCTCTGGCTGCAACCCACTTGCAGGAAGCACGGTTCTCCAGCCCCCTCCAGTGGCTACAAAACAGGCTGTGGAGTCAACTAGGGGACCTGGAGTAGGAAAACCAGGAAATAATTCAGGTTTAAGAATATTAGGAAATACGTAGGAGCATTTCTTCTTCCTATGGCGAGGTAAATGATTAGGCACACAGCCAAGCTCTTGCACTGGAACATCTTTATTTAGCTACACACAGACCCACCACAGATATCTCCTATCTGCTCTTGGATCAAATCTTACTGCTGTGCACAATCATTCTACCCTGGGCAAAAGAAAGGAGCACTGAATAGTGTTCCTTGAAGCAACACTCTTGGCTGTCACCTCTGCTTTGTCCTGGGCAGGTTCCTAGACCCCCTTCTTTAATGGGCTAAAGAGGTGCTGCGCCTCAAAGGCTGGTTTTGGTGTAAAAAGTGCTTTATTTGAATAAGGGAAGGGAAAGGGAAAAAAAGCAACAAACACTGCAACCTGGTAGATTTCATTCTGCCATTTGCACAACACCCAAACGACAGGAAGTTACATTTGGGTATTATGCCAGCTACCAGCATCTCCTGCTCTCATAAGTCCCTATAGAACAAAGAAGAAAACCCACAAGAAAAAGACTCTTGCATATCTTTGCTTATTCCAGATCTGCTTCAGTTCTTTAACCATTTTCCAAATCTCATCCCACCCAATACTTACAGCAAGGCCACACAATGCACACTTCATACATTATGCACAAATACAACAGGCATTCCTCAGTGGAGGAGATGCACACTGCAGAACTGTTCAGTTTCCCATGTCTCACTTGTTATTCATGTTATCTGAGCACGCCTCCCAGACTGCATGGAAAACAATACTTTTACAAAAAAATGCATTGCTACAAAGGAGGAAATGGTAAAGTCTGAATTAAGGCAAAAATAAATGTCACTTACATAGTGTGAAGACATAATATATGCATATTATTACTCAGATTTCATACTGGAAGACTATTGTTTACTGGGTTTAAAGGGACAGGGACAGCCAGAGGATATGTGCTGCGGCCCTGCAGGACATCATAAATCTAATTTGAGATTCATTACAATGGAAATTGCAGATATTCTGTGTACCAAACCATTTCATCTAGGCAAAGCTGGGTTTTTGTTGCCTAGCAACAAATGTCCACAAGGACTACTCCAGCAGCAGCCTTCACACTTACAGCTTAATGTTACGTGAGTTGTTCTAAAGCACTGGACTCTCTTCAGTCCCTCAAAAAGGTCGTCCACTCAGGTTTAAGGCTGAAACCTTGGCAGGAGGCACAGTCCCTCAGTTAAGATGACAGATGGGTGGGTAGTCCAGCAAAAAGCCTCCTGCACTTCCAAGGTTTGATCGTGCAGACACCCAAGTGCTTGTTGAACTTTAAGCTTGTTTGCTATAAGAGTGTGGGAACCATCCTTTGATCCACAGGGCTCAGGGACTTGAGGTATTCACTGTTAGGGGAATACTTTGAACTCCACACAGGTTGGATTTGGAGACCCGTATGGTCCTTAGATGTGAGGTCAAAAGGACCACCCCTATGCACAAAGTTCAGCACACTGATAGAGCATCATGATTACTGTACTTCAAATCATAAATAAAGAATGGGAACTAACCAAGGCTGAAGCCCCCACCCTCAGCATAGCTTGAGCTAACCAACAGGACCTACAAAGGAATCCTATCAGAACCTGACAGCCCATGGAAAGAGTGCTTTTCCAACTCACACTCCCAAGGCTGGGAGCACAGAAGGAGGGCTACAACTGTTGGCCTGGGTAAGGCTTCACTGGCTGACTATCCACAGGAAGGATGTAGGACAGTGTCAATCAAGGGCACAACAGTCAACAGATCAAATACAGAAGGCAGCTATAATGAAACTTGTAACAGATATATCTGCAGAGGCTTAGCTTTAACTGTGCACTCTAGTTACACTGTGCACTGAGTTGTTTGTTATGCCTCCCCAGAGGAGCACGTGCCTTCCACCTCTATCCAGCTACTTTCTCCCAAAAGGCACTAATGTGTGAGTGGTTTGCAAAACTATGTGAAGAAGTAAAAACTGGAGTGAAAAAGTCGACCCAAAGAAGCTGTTGCCATGGCATTTTCTCTAGACATCCTCCCTCATTTTCTGCCTCTGTACACTAGGGTTAGAGAATATGTTTGGTCCGTGCTCCTGCAAAACATTATGGTTCTACCAGCAAGGTGACAAGCGGCTTTACAACCTGCCTGCATCTTTTAGGCATGTTAACACTTCCATAAAGCAGGCACACAACTCCCAGGCAAAATGCTCATGGGCTGCCCTAGCCTCCCATACGGTGAAAACCTAAACCATCTGCAAGGCTGAAAAGGAAACAATGCAATACTGCTGCCTTCTCACCTTGAAAGCACGCCCATAGCTACACAGCCTTGCCATTATATCTCATCTGATGAGGATTTTTGAAAGTGTCTGAACAGTGAGTGAGTGTGACCATCACATTTCAGCCTTTTCTCAACAGTGTAATGCTCAGTAAT
Source organism: Lagopus muta (assembly GCF_023343835.1). NCBI lineage: Eukaryota > Metazoa > Chordata > Aves > Galliformes > Phasianidae > Lagopus > Lagopus muta. The sequence goes on along the minus strand of NC_064440.1, from coordinate 35,298,381 downwards.
GCAAATCTTGCCTCCTTATCCTAAGATAAGTGAGCAGAGCAATGTACAAGATTGCTCTTCCAGGCCCAGGCACGGAACAGAAATAAAAGGAAACAATCAAGAGTCTCCATTTCTTCCTGCCCTTCCTCCTCCTGCAAAAGCATCTCAGAAAGATGCTTCAGCAGATAATAAAAACATACAAAGAAGTTCACTGCTGCTTATCAAACTCCACCACAAAAAATATCTCAGTGAGAAGACCAGGAACTGAGCTGTGACTTTGCAGCCACTGGCGCATCTGGAAAGAAGCATTTCATAAACTAGTGCTACACCCTATTCACCTTTCTGCTCTTTCTTTAGGTATTTGTAAGCAGGTATCTCCAACTAAAAGACATGCAACTTACCCCTCCTTCAGCAACTGATCTGAAGTGCGCAGCAATTCAAGGAGTGTCTAAGAGCAGAGCACTCATTCAGGGTAAAACACTGCTGGCATAGGCTCTATAAAGGACTGCTTCATTCAGAATCATGCTACCTCCTGATTCTTCGATAAAAGATAAAAAATCCTTTCTTCTCCCTTCTCCACAGTGCTGAGAGAAGCAGGATCAAACAAAAACGCCTGTCAGGTGGATCTGTCTGGTCATGTGAGGTAAGGACTAAAGGTAGGTAGGAATTTCTATGTGCTCTGCATTGTCAGCTACTTTACCGGGCCTTCAGCAAGGTCACAATCACTGGAATATAGCAAGAAGGCAGTCTACAGATAATTTTTGTTATCTTTTTCTTCATAATCACACAGATATATTCACAGCCATTGCATCAACCACTATCCAGCACTGCAAGAAACAATTTAATTTAGCAGCCCCTCCACTCCTGGTCATTCTTGGTCATTCTCAAACATTCAAACCAATTTTACAGTGAATGGATGAGTTTGGTCATTGCTTTTCCAGAAAGTACCCTAGAAAACTTTCAGGTTCACATTCTGGCTTCGTCTGAGTATCACAGTCCTTGATCCACCACCACTGCAGCAGTGACTGAACGGCGGGGATCACATCATCCCTGCAATGAACTCCGTGCTGTTCAGTTTCCATAGGTGAAAATACTATTTCCTCTTCTGTCTGTATCTTCTCATTTGTGCTACAGCAGTGTCCTGGGCAGTTGGCAGGAGGACTGGCCAACCCTTGCCTCATCCATCACAGTGCTGGAAGGAGAGCTAACGTGCCACAGCAGGTCTGGTGGTCTGTAGAAACGACTCAGATGGGATAGGATTACACATTCTGCTACTCTCCCATCTGTGCAACGGGGCCTCTGGAGGAAGAAAGCCAAGTCAGCAGCTACCTTGCAGCACGTAGAGACACGGATACAATTCTCCAAGTAATGCACAGCACTGGACAGGAAACTTGATGCATTTTACACCAGAAGAGGACAGAAGAAAATATACCTACTTTTACAGCAGCAACCACAAACTCCACAGGGAAGAGAAAGGCCAGGTACTGACAGCAGAAAGAGAACAGTGCTGCTGTAATCCCCTTACCAAGGCAAGGAGAGACTCCCTTGCACACTGTAGGAAAATGAAAGGCTTCAGTACAGGAACATTTGCCACACAAAAGTGCCTCTGAGACCCAAGGCGTGTGTAACACGGAGCAATAACAGAGGTAGAGTCGTAACAAACAGACATATGCTAACAGCTATGGGATATACTGTGTTTGCTCATGTAACAGCCACACACACTTGTGACCTCACTGCCCGACCTGCTGCCAGCAGATCACCAGTGAGATAACTGGCAGCTTAAGTGCAGACACACAAAATCATTGCACCCTAAAACTGGAGGGGAAACCCACAGGGGCAGGGAATTATGTGCATTCCATGAGCAAACCAGTATTTTTCTGGGGGCAAAGAACTGGCACCTGGCTTTGTCAACTCACTCGTTTAGCAAATCAAACTGTCCCAGAAAGCAGCCGGTTGCCCTTTAACTGTGCTCATGAAGTAAAAATTGTTTAATGGGGTCTGGGACTGGAAGGATATGGATCCGATCCAGACGAGATTTGCCAAGTATTCTTCGTACAGCTATGCGGCAGAGAGACAACAGGCTCCGGGCGCGGCCTGCAATAAAGAAAGCAGAGAGGAACTGTTGAGGGACAGATGGAGGAAGATAACAGCATGTAAATTGTGCAGAGCTACGGTTGGCAGCGGAGGAGCCATTTACCCCTTCCAAATGCTGAGGCTATGACCTGCACAGCAACACGAAGGCAGTGCAGGAGAGCTGAGTATGCACAAATCCTCCCTACGAAGAGGCCAAACCTTTTGGCCAAGGATTTGGAGCGATCACAGCTGCCACACAGGCAGCTTGGAAGGGTAAAAAGGGCAACTGCAAGGGGTTGTGACTATAGAGCGAGTTCCTGCCAGAGCGGGTTCAAAAGATCACTGCCCAATCCACACCAAGGGAGGCTGTGAGAGACTTTATCCTAATCCAATCATTTTTAAAAAGATGTGGACTTTCTTTTTGCACTAAAGCATCCCCTGGGAATCAACAGCACTGATGTTCAGCTCAGGTCTTACCACAGATTTCCTTTGATGGCTTCCATTGAGTTCACGGTGAGCTCTTCCACCTCCAGGGATGAGAGGATGGTGGCGTCCATGTTGATTCAGGATACCCAGGCTCTCCTGGGTATCCCTCCATTATCCAGCATGTTCTACCCAAGGAGTCCCATGTGCCTCCTAAAAACAGGCTTAATGGAAACCACCTGCTCTGCATTTGTGTCTCCTTTCAGCAAAAATCCAGGCAGGTTTGAAAAAGGCATGTGCAAAGCTGAATAACTTTGGGGTGGAGCCTGGGAATTGAATCCCATATCCTGAAACTCTTTTCAATTTCTCTGGTCTGGAGTTCAAGAGGGAAATCCCACTTTGGACTCTGGTACAAAGCCCTGGCCACCATTCTCCACCATTTTTGTTCCTTTTTTCCGCATTTATTGCCACCACTGCATCTTTATTTCCCAAGAAGCCTGCCCAGACACGACTACCCTTGAGCACAGGGTCTCTCAAGAATAGTGAGGACACATCCATACAGCTCTGGAGAACTGGGTCCAACAGGATACACCTGCCTGTGGTTTGCAGACCCAAATCCCTGCTATGGTACCATCCTAACCTTCCTTTAGGCAGCTGAGGACAACACCAGGCAACAGAAAAGAGCTGGGAGAAAGATTTTAAGAAGTAAAATTACATGGGCTGGGCTGAGGAGACAGGGATCACTGGGAGCTCAAGGATACAAGAGGGAAATCAGAAGGTGAAAAGTGCAAAATGCAACAAGAGAAAAACAGGGAGTCTAGCTGGGAACAAGGGGGTCATTGAGCTGCCACTGCCAAGAAATTCTCCTGAATCCAGAGCTAGATAAAACCAGTCACCACAATAAGTCAAAGCCACTTACCTCGTGCTTCTTTGAAGACTTGCAGAGCCTCAGGGTTGACTTTGACCCTCCCCGTGGAGTCAAATTCCAAGGCCTCCACCTTCACCAGGTTCAGGTTGGCTCCAAAGTCAATCAAGAGGTGGATGAACGCCGCATCACAGCCGTGCCGCAGGACAGCATCCATCACACACACCGGTGAGCCCCGAGAGAAGCCTTGGATGTTGATCGGCCCACGGCAATTAAAATCTGGGTTGGCTCCAGCCTGGAGCAGCAGCCGGAAGCACTGAAGGTTGTGGTAGGCAGCACTGATGTATAGTGGACAGACCACAAGTGTGGTGAGGGGTCGCAAGGAGGGGCTGGAGACCCGAGAAGCGAGGTGGTGATTCACATCCACATCTGCACCATATCTAGAAGGGAGAGTAGTAACCTTTTGGAAACAAGGGCAACATCAGCATGACTAGCAGCCCAGGGGCACAAAATGTTGAAGGCAGAGGACACAGAGGACCAGCACCATGTGGGATGCCCGTCCTTGGTTCATCTGAGCCCACCACCCATCTTCCACCCATGCTTATCCCCAAAGTACAGAAAAAAAAAAGTCAAGTTAAGGCCACGTTGGTTCACAAGAAGAAGTGTCTGCAAATGGACTTAATGCGGTTTCACCCATTTACCTTCAAAGTTAATTCAGGGGACCTTTTTGTAATTGCCTCTCTTCCAGGGACAGGCTTAGTACAGAAGCAAGGATGTCATATCCAGCATGGTCTGATCTTCGAGAAGCAAAGCTGTCCTGCTGCCAGAAATAGCCCAGGCTCGAGACAGAGGAGGCTGAGGGACACCTTCCCTCACCCTCCTGAAGGATATGCCAAGCACAGCTTTGGCACGAGGAACAGCTCAGCCCTGAGCCAGCAGCATGGAATGTTGGATGCTAATGGGTTGGCTGGAAAGCAGGGGATGTTTCCAAATGACTCAGTTGAAGAGATGCAGTGAAGTAACTTCCCCACCAGTACAAAACAGGCCAAAAAGCAATACAAGCAATTGATCTGCCTGTCACAAACAGCAGGGAAATGGAAACAGAAATCAGTGCTCAGCAGTGAAACACATATGATAAATCCCGCTCCCAAAGAAACTTGGATGGTTGAAATCCCATCAAAAATCCCATCCGAGTCAAAGAAAGACCTTTTCTCTAGTGTTTATCTCAGCTGACGGGATGTACCCGCCAACTCTAAGCGTGTCAGAAACTAGAACAATATAAAATAACTGTTGTCAGACGTTCTGCTCTCCCCATCCATCCTGCATAGCTCAATTTACAGGTTATATATAATGCGAGACATTGCATAAGAGATTACACATCACTGGCCAGCACTCTGGGTACTGAAGCAGGAACCTCCAGAAGCTGCAACAGAAAACCTCTCAAGTCTTTTGCAAATGGCTCAGGCCTCACGCTACCGCAGAGGAAAGTCAATACTTCACATATCTGCTACATAGGCTCACGTCTCTCAACTGCTCCATAAGCCCTTTGGCCAAAGCAAAGTAGGTGCCAGCTTGCTGTGGTGTAAAGGCGGGCAAGCAGGCTACAGCCCAGCTCAAAGGAAATCAGCATCATCATGGTACAGAAAGTAACATCAGTGGAATAACTTTTTTTCTGGGAGTACAGGTGGCTGTAAGTTTGAACAGAAAACAGAACAGAACAGAAAACAGGGCGTATTGGCTTTGATTCCTTTTTTTTTTAATAAATGTTGGGTTTGTTGGTTTTTTTTGGAGGAAATGAAGGAAACGGCCAAAAAAATGAGAGCAAAAGGGTCAGGTGTCATGCTCTAGAAAAACATGGAATTCAAAAAATGGTAATGCAGCACAAATAAGAGACTGCAGAAACAAGCATTGATTTCCCCCAGGCTGGGTAACACCCAAGGAGTGGGACACCATAGCTCCCCATCTGCTTCACGTGCAGCTTGGGCTGGAACAAGAAAGAAGACAATACAATCCCCTGAGGTGTAACCAGTTTTAATTGCAGTATTATAGATCAAGCAAAGCCCTGTTTCTTTCCCACAGGGGAATAAAACATTCCTCCAGTCACCAGACCCCCTCTCAAAATTGCAAATCAAGCATTCAGAGAACTAGATTTTCTGTCTTCCTAGATAGCACACAATACTCCTTTCTGCAGTTAATAAAAAACAAATAAGGAAACCACGTGGGGACAAATTCTTCCTCACTGCAAGCATGTCTCTTGCTGATCCCAGTAGAGACTGGTCCCTACCCATTAAATTCTTAGCCAAGCACTTCAGAGGATAGGAATAGTCAGGTTGCACGTGAAGACCCCTATGGGTCCCTTCCAACTTGGGACGCTGGATGATTCTACGTCTCACTTAAATTAAGCACATGGAGAACAAGGGCCGGGGAAACCTGCCTGAGGTTTCCTGCCTGCCCTGCAAAGGGCATACAAGGTGATTTTACCCTAATATACAAGATCTCCCAAGCATGAGGATCTTGGCTAAGAGGTCAGGAGATCTATAGGGTGGAGAAAAGCAAGAAAAAATCGGAGCTAGGCAGTAATTATACTGCAGAGTGTCATAATAGCCATAGCACCGAGCTTTGCTTCCCAGTTCACTGCACTTTAATGGGACATTCCCACCTTCTGGAGAATCCCACAGCACTTTGCTGAGTTTGCATCACTTTATGCTTTTCTGAAGTACCGAGAGCAAAATAAGAAAACGTGTCTGTTTTGCACAGGCAATCACACGCGCTCCCTAAAGATACAGAAATCACTTAAAATCAGACTACGCAAGCATTTGAATGGGATCATTTGTGCTACTATGGGACATTCACAGGATGGCTATGGGGCCACTGCCTTCTGTGGCCATGGTTCTGACCACACAGCAGTCTGACTCTCATTTCAGTCTTTAATCCCTTCTCATTACTGCTGTCAACATTCTCGTTCTCAGTCCCCCACTTCCCCAGAACATGGAATTCTGCTGTTTCAGAGTCGGGTACCTGTCTGAGGCAGCGGTGGGATTTGCCAGATTGCTTTTTTGCTGCTTTTAGTGCAGCAGAAGGACCTTCTCATCCAGAGGTCATCCCTCAGTTGTGCTGGAAATACAGTACGATGGTCGATCCCATAACAAGCTGTTAGGAAAGTAATCTATACCTTGGAAACAGAACTGCGAATATTTCTGCCAGTTGTCTTACAGAATGGATCTCCATTCCACAGCTACGTGTGTATTTACTATTAGAGTGGATATGATTTCAATTATTGCTTGCTTAGCTGGTACAGCAATTGTGGCAGGATTCAGGGATCCTGATTGTGCTGCTTTATGATTATGAAAATTGAACCAGGTGATGTTTGGACACCTGCAGCAAGCTTGACTGGTTGGGCTTTCATTTCAGAACACTGAGACTCTGTCAAGCTGAATATTCTGAAATATTTTCTCATATCTCAGTAAAAGCGTCTTCCTTGTTGCATTTCTTCTGCTAAATCCTTTAGAGCAACATTTCTGAAAATCTCTGACTGAGCTTTGTAACGTAAGAGTGCATTTTAAAGCAAGCAACTCTGAAGAGATCTATGAAATCCATACTCAGAGATAGTTGAAATTTTGGGCAATCTGACAATTTAGTATTAGCTTAGCAGCCCTGGGAGAGACATCATCTAATAAAAAGGCATTGGACAAATTCCAGTTAATTTTTAATCCTGAAAGTTTTCCAAAATCTTGCTTTTAATATTGCTGGCAAGGTATCCCGAGGAGCAGACGTATAAATCAATGCATCAGCTCTCCATGTGCTGAAATACCATTTGCTACATTTCACCCTGCCTTAGTGGACATCAGGGGAGGCTCTGGGGAATGCAATACGTACGCTGAGCCCCGTACCAGCAAGCGCGTGGCAATGTGACATCTTTCTCTCAGTCTGCAGGAGTGGGAACAGTTTCCCCCCTTCTTTCTACTTCTCAGCTCCCTTAAAGCTGCACTGTGTGAAAATTAATTTGCCCGCAAGCAAAATTCCTTTCTGCTGTTATTTGCTAGCAGTTACAGCCATTGAAGGGATTCCTTGGAGAGTGTTTCTCTGTGAATCCAAATAAACTTTCTGTTCTTTTACTACCCCTTTCTACAACCTGTATTTCCCCCCTATAATCCACTATTATTTGGCATCAAAGGCTCATATAGTTGCTCAGCATGGTCCCCTGTACAAACAACTTCCAATTTAGAAGACAGGAAGTATCACGGCATGCCAAAGGAAGGAAACTCAAGCTTGCACAGCCTTCTGCTGGACCCTGAGCCCACTCCCTGCTGGCGTGGTGCATGGAGAGTGTCCTACTGATGGGCACGTGCCTGGCAGCCAAGAACAGATTGTGCTGCCTTTGTTCCCAAGGACAGAATGTGTTCAGAGCAGCAGAACTAAGCAAAGATGCTTTCTGGTTGTCTGGGTGATCCATGCCATGAGCAATAGGAGTGCAGAGCTGGCCACTGGGCAGTAGTAACAGGAGCCAAGCAGTCAAGACAGAAGCTGAGGGGAAGATGGCCTGCAAGACTGAATAGTGAACTGTGGACACAGAAACAGGATCTGTCACCAGGCCCAAACAAAGGGAAAGACACCTAACACCCTTTTAGGAACTTCTCCCTACAGCACTCCTCTTGTCCAGCTGTGCCAAGCAGGCAGGTGAGGAGCGAACGGATACCCCAGCCACATAATGGAAAGATCCAAGGGAAGAAGAAAAGCAAGGCAAAGCCATTCTCCACCCCATCGGGATCAACTCCAGGACATATTTCTCACCTGATCAGCTCCTGGAGGATGTCGGCTCGGCCCACACGCGCTGCATGGTAGACAGGTGTGCTGCGATGGTGCCGGCTGCCGTTGGGGTCGGCTCCAGCTTCCAGCAGGATCTTGGCACACTCGAGGTGCCCGTTGACCACAGCCACGTAGAGGGCGGTCTGCCCCTTCACATCCACCAGGTCGATCTCAGCCCCTTTCTGCAGGAGGAAGTCGACACAGGGGCCGTGGCCAGCAGTGGCAGCAATGCGCAGAGGAGTGCAGGGCAGCCAGCCGCAGCACCACACCGACTTCTCATTGATCCGGCTAGTGAGAAACATGGGGTCAGGAGGTCTCCGGTCACCTTCTGCCACCCCACCTGCCCCAGCCCCACAAGACAGCACAAACAGCACCCTCCGCATTTTGGGGGCTTTACAGCATCTCTGAAAAGCTCCTGCTGATAGCCTGTCCCCATTGCAGCAGGCTGTGGCAGATACGGCATGCCTGGACTATGGGCTCTAGTGCAGCACTGCTGTATCAGGAACTGCTCGTATGCACAATGAGGGACAAACTTCCTCAAAACTCAGCCAAATGACCAAAGAAACCCTTCCCTCCACTCCCTTTCCATGGGGAGATGACCCCACTAGAAGTGACCGAGCCAGGGACCAAAACTGCTTAATTAAAGCTGCTTCAAAAGTGGCAGAAGGTTGTCAAAGCAGCAGGAAAACAGAAGAGAACTACAGGAGGAGAAACGCATGGAAACTCAGGCATACACCTCTATCACATTGCTGGCATGTCCACACACTCAGCCTGGCACCATACAATGACATAAACGCAAATCCATGGAAGCTCAAAAGCGTGCAAACACTGCCCTGGCAGCAAGAAAGGAGCTAGCTTGGAGAGAGATGCCACGTTAAACAGAACAGCAGAAGTAGATCATTGGCATCCTTGTTAGCCTATTGTCAGAAGAGCTTTATTCAAATTGTATAAGACTTGTCTGGCAGGAAGCTGCTTGGATCCCCTCTGAAATTACTTGTACTACTTGTCACACTCAGTACAGTAATCCAGATCTGGTTAGACCCATAAGTCTCAAATATCCAGGCCTCAGTCCCCAACTCCCTGTAAATCCCTGCAAGTACTCTTTGAGAAGCAATGTGCCAAGAGAAAGTGATTTCTTTAAGACCAATGCATGCTGGCTAAAGTGCCCTTTAGCCAGAGCAGTGGTGGATTTGCTCTTCTAGCTCATTCTGTCCTGGCCTCTGTAACAAGAACAGGACAAAACACTTTTCATACACTGCACTTAAGGCAACCTGCTAAGAGAGCAATGCCACCACCTTTTTTTTTCTTCAAACATGTTTTCAGAAGAGGACTAAAAGAAACCCTGTAGAAGTGCTCTTTAGCAGGTTTGGGCATCTCCACCCTACACCCAGTACGATGTTAGTGATGGTGATGGTCAACAGATGGATTTGTTCATCCTAGAGGTCTTTTCCACTCTTAATGATTCAGTGACTGCATTTAAAGACAACACTTTTCTGTTCACTCCACCACCTGTGTGATGGTGCTGCAGGTCCTGCCAAACTTTGCTGTTTCATGCAGAAACCTGGGTCAGCTCACTGTCTTGAAGGGCTGCCTAGTCCTGCAGCATGGTAAAAAAAGAAGGCAAAATCTCAGACCAAGGGACCAGAGGCCCAGCAGAGCTGTCTAGGTACAGAAAAACGGGTTGGCTCATTCTCAATTTTTGCTGAAATGACAGTTTCTAAGGCGAGTAAACATTGTGCACTCTAAGCATTTTTCTCCATATTGCAGGAAAATTAATTAACTATCCCCATGGTCAGAGACTAAGCAGTGGGTAGATTTTGTAACATAGGGTGTTTCAGGTTTACAACTGATTATAACCCCTTTTGTATGTTTTTCTCATTATATGTAGACTCTTATTTTCATGGTATTGTATTTCCATCATGATCCAAAAACAGTTTGTGCATGGACAACGCAAGTTCACAAAGTGGCCTGAGATTTGCCTCCAGTGAGACTAACACAGGGTTGATTTCAGGTGTGAGCAGAGCAGCCTCCCACCAGACAGCTCCTGGAGAAACAGAGCACAGCACTTCTGTCAGTGGGAAAGGTGTTCAAAAGGAGCAGGCTGTGGGGAGGAGGGAGAGAATCACAGAATCACAAGGGTTGTAAAAGACCTGCAAGAGCATCCAGTCCAATCATCCACCCATCACTAATAGTATTCACTAAACCACGTCCCTCAACACAAAATCCAACCGTTCCTTGAACACCTTCAGGGTTGGAGACTCTACCACCTGCCTGGGCAGCCCATTCCAGTGCTTGACCACTCTTTAGGAAAAATTCCAGCCTAAATCTCCCCTGGTGCAGCTTGAAGCCATTCCCTCTAGTTCTATCACCAGTTATACAAGAGAAGAAGCCAACCCCCAGCTCACTATAACCTCTCTTCAGGTAGTTATAGAGAGCAATAAGGTCTCTCCTGAGCCTCCTCTTCTCAAGGCTGAACATTCCCAGCTCCTGCAGCCACTCCTCATCAGGCCCGTGCTCCAGACCCCTCACCAGCTTTGTTGCCTTTCTTTGAACCCACTCCAGGGCCTCAATGTCTTTCTTGCACTGAAAGGCCCAAAACTGGACACAGTACTTGAGGTGGAGCCTCACCAGAGCTGAGTACAGGGGTACAATCACTGCCCTGTTCCTGCTGGCAACACCGTTCCTGATGCAAGCCAGGATGCCATTGGCCTTCTTGGCCACCCGGGCACACTGCTGGCTCATGTTCAGCCGAGCATCAATCAATACCCCCAGGCCCATTTCCTCTACACAGTCTTCCAGTCAGTCTGCTCCAAGCCCGCAGCGTTGCCTGGGTTTGTTGCGGCCAAAGTGCAGGACCAGGAGGGTCATAGAATCGTAGAATCATTCATGTTGGAAAAGACCTCAAAGATCACCAAGTCCAACCCACCATGCCCACTAACTACGTGTCTCAGTGCCACATCCCCAAAGGTCTGGAACACCTCCATGGACAGCAACCCCATCGCCTTCGTGGGCAGCTGTGAAGAAACTGTTCCTAATATCCAAACTGAACCTCCTCTGGAGCAACTTGAGGCCATCAGCTCTCCTCCTACCCCTGCTATCTGGGAGAAGAGGCCGACCCCACCTCACCACAACCTCTTTGCAGGCAGTTGCAGAGCGATGAGGTCTCCCCTGAGCCTCCTCTCCTCCACACTGAACAACCCCAGTTCCCTCAGCCGCTCCCCATCAGACCCGTGCTGCAGACCATCACAGCTCCGATGCCCTTCTCTGTGCACGCTCCAGGTCTCAGCGTCTTTCCCTCAGCACCTCCTCACCTCTGGAAGCTCTCCTCCTCCAGCAAGCTCTTCAACGTGGGCAGATCCCCCACGTAGGCTGCATCGTGGAGCCGGGTGTCCTCGCAGTGCTCCAGGGGGTGGTCGCAGAACTGCTCCCGCAGCCACTCCTTCAGATTCCGACCTGCGCTGGAGAGAGGGGCGTTGGGCTGAGCGCCGCGGCGGGCGGCTGCTCGGATCCCGGACCCCCGCAGCTTCCGAGCTTCCCCGCGGCCGCCCCGCGGCTCTCCCCCGCCTCACGTTACCTGCGGGCCCGCCCGGAGCGCCCAGGCCGCCCGCCGCTTCCCCCGGGGCGGCCCCGCCGCCGGCAGGACTGCCCTCGGCCATCCGCCCGCAGGCAGCCGGCTCACATCGCGGCCTCCTCTCCGCCGCCGCCGCGGCCCTCCCTTCCCCAGCCCGGCCTGATTGGTGCCCGCCGCCGCTTCCTGCCTCCGCGTTAAGGTGGTTTTCCCCGGCCGGAGGAGGCGGCTCTCAGCGAGCGATTCCTCCTTCAGAGCCGCTCGGCTCGGCCCGGCCGGCAATCCGGAGCTCCTCGTGGAGCTGCGCCGCGTATTGCGCCTGGGTCGTGGCATCGGTGCAAGCTGGGGGGTGTAAGGATGGAGCGCAGCCCTGCCGAAATGGACCTGGGGGTGCTGGTGGACGGCAGCTGGACGTGAGCCACCGCTGTGCCCTCACAGCGCAAAGCCAGCCTGGTTTGCATCATGTCTATGCATCGTGATGCCTGGGCGGCATCAAAAGCAGTGTGGAGGGAGGGGATCTGCCCCTCTGTGCTGTGAGACCTCACCTGCAGCACTGCGTCCAGATGGGGAGCCCTGAGTACAGGAGAGATGTGCATCTGTTAGAGCATGTCCGGGGAAGGGGCACAGAAATGCTCCACTGTGCCTCAGAGCACAGGCTGAGAGAGCTGTTGGCTGTTCAGCATGGAGAAGAGAAGCTGCGAGGAGACCTGAGAGGTCTTTCGGTATCTAAAGGGGAGCTACAGGAAAGAAGGAGACGGACTCTTTAGCTGGGTCTGTTGTGACCGGAAAAGGGAAAATGGCTTCAAACTAAAATATGGGGAGATATGGACTGGATATAAGGAAGAAATTTTTTTACAGTAAGGGTAGTAAAGCACTGGCACAGGTTGCCCAGAGGTGGATGCCCTGTTCTTGGAGGCACCCAAGATCGGACTGGATGGGCTCCGAGCACCTGATTGTGCTGTAGCTGTCCCTGTTCATCACAGGGGATTTGAACCAGATAATATGTAAAGGTCCCTTCCAATTCAAACAATTCTGTGATTGGCTGTGAGGAGCTCAGCAGGATGAAGCTCTGGGCTGAGGGAGTCTGTGAGGTTTGTCTTCTGCCAGCTCATCAGCAGCAGCCAAAATGTCCTTTGGTCCATTCCCCACAGCACCATGGATCCAAGCCCTGGTTGCTTCTCAAGTTTCTTTCCAAAAGCACAGAGCTCATTTGTTGGTGCACAGATCTGGGCACTCCTACTTCCAGAAGAGATGTGCTGGAAACAGGCAGTGCCATCACTGTTCAGCCCTTAGCCACCACCCGCAGCTCAGGGGGTAGAAGCTGCTCTGGTGGGCTGCAGGATCTTTCTTAGGTTAAATAAGGTTTACCCATCACTCAAACTGCAGAGAAAGTTCTGTGCAATCATATTTCCCCTTTTTTCCCTGCAGCATGGCTCCCTGTGTCTCCTGCTGTTGGGGAGAGAGGAGCTGTGCTGAGGATGGATGGAGCTGGTTGTCAGCAAAAAGGCAAGCCATGAAGACGTGACCAGGAAATCTGCAGGAACAGGCTCTGACCAAAAATCTGCTACTGTGTGTAACCCCCGCCCCCCAGGTATTTGCAAGTACAGAGCTCAAAGGTGCACCCTTAGAAGGGAGCAGAGGGCTTGTAGGGTGCCCATACAGGCACAGCACTTTGGAAGTGCAGTTGATATAGCAAGACATGCAGAGGTGCAAAAGGTTTGCAAGGAATGTGGCTCTCATCAAGACCAGCTTCCTCCGAGGGCAGTTGTTGGAGCAACTCCTTGTGGACCGCAGCCACTCTCTGAGTGCTGGAAACGCATCTGCCTGCACATCTGAATTCCCAGTGCCAGAGGGAGTGGTGGTAATCCCTCTGGCTTTCCTCGAGTTCCACTCCTGCTTCTCTGTGACAGGGCATCAGTCCACAAATGCCAGACTGGCTGCAAATAAGGTTTCCTGTAACTGTTACTATATGGGCAGGAATAATGTAGGGGAGAGATGTGCAATCTGCAAATCAAACCAGTTTGCCTTGCCTAGTAAAAGATCCAAAGGGGAAAGGAATGGATGGGATTTTCAGAAGCCAGTGATGCTGGCCAGTACTGCCACCTTCCCCTGCTGCAGTCCTTATGCCATTAGACAAGACAGATGTGAGGCCAAGGAACATCCCTAGAATTAATTGGCTGCTGGTCTGGAAATGTGACTCAATGCCTGCTGGGATCTCTTTGAGTCAAAGGGATGAGATCTGGAAACCAGACACTAGGGCTAGGTGGAGCTCAAAATCCACCTTAGATGTACATCTCAGTTCCCTATAGCTATGCCTGATAATAGCACAAGACAGACCAGAGCAGCATGCTAGCTGTCATGTTTGCTGTCACCACAGATTTGATGGGGCTAGATTTAACGAGCTCCCCAGCTACAGACCATTGTGCTGGACTGCTGGCCAGAGGTGGGGTCCCATCCAGAGCAAAAAGGCACATCAGTCCATAGGCTTTCATATGCATGGCCTCAGTCCAAAAGCTGTAACACTGTGTGTACAAGGGAATAGTTACTGCAAGGGACAGAAACCTTGGTACTTCAGTGTCTTCCTAGCAAGAACATGATGCCACCTTTCAAGGCATGTAAGGAGAGGCCTTGTCAGCACAACTTTAGAGATTTGTTTTTTGGCTGTGTCATTTGGAGCTTTTTCCTCTTCTGTCATGGGTACAGTGTAGACAGGAAATAAAAGGAAGCAGAGGGCACAGCAGTGTTTACTTGCAGTATGTTGTCCCCATGGGCAAAGCAGAGCCTCACAGAAGCACAGAGTGGCTGGTAAATAGAACAGGCAAAGCTGGAAAGGAAGTGTCTGGTCTGCTCATGATTCTGGGCTCTCAGTTCTTGCAGAAAATGCTTCCTGTTTAACCATTCACTTCTCTCATATCCACATATTTACATATGGTTTTATGTATTTACATGAAATCCAACCCATCCCAAGAAGACCTAACTGGTTCTCATTGGGAGGTAGTAGAAAGGGGGTCACTCTAATTGCTGCCCAGTCTTGGGGATGGCCAGTACAGGGAACCTGTAGGTGCCTTGCCAAACTGCTGTGCAGAAATACAAGCTGATGTAAATCTGTATCACTAAATGAGTGCAATGGAAAAATGTACCTTTTGCAAATATGTTAGCATTGGTACAAGACCTAAGAAATGCCTTTTCCAAGGTTGGAGAAATAATTTTAAATCCAGAATAGCTGACTACTCTGACCAGATGTATCTGTTAAAAGCTGAAGGGATAAGCAGTGGGCACCCTGGCTGCTCTTCCAGCCTGTCGCACCAGGAGGCTGGATAAGCCCAGCTCCAGAGCTCAAGCATATACACAGTTATCTTCTATTCCCAGTACATAGCTGGGAGCCTGCAGCATGGTCAGCAGCCTGAAAGGGAAGATCCCAGTGGAGAAGCAGAGTGTAGGACTTCCTATCACAACATTCACCATCAGAGCATGCTAGAGTGTCTGCTTTCCAGCTGTGCTCCTGAGGTGCATGGCTTATTTTTAAAGGCTGCAAAAGGCACTGGACTGAGTAGCTCCTTTGGAGTCAGGCTTTGCTAGCTCGCTCTCTTGGGGCATGTAACTTCTTGAAACCTGCCATGGCCAGGCCTACTGGCAGCCAGGGCACAAGCTCCCTTCCCCCACCTTTGCTCCATGGCTGGCAGTCTGGCAATTCATTCTCTGTGGGTACCATTTTGCATCACTGCACTGATCCCAGGCCATTTGAAACCAGATCCACCCAGCAACTGGGACCTGTTCCTTTCTCAAGGACAGCTTCCAGGATCTAAAAATACCAATCCAGCACAGCAGACACACGCCTGGATCATTAGACAAGGCTTTTCTCCAGCTCCTGACACTGAAACAGTGAAAAACTAAAAAATGTCTACATGCAAAGAAAGCACCTTCTGAGGAATCCTCAGCCGTGGGCAGGTAGCTCAGCCACACCAACACAAAAAAGAAAGAGGAGAGGAGAGGAGAGGAGAGGAGAGGAGAGGAGAGGAGAGGAGAGGAGAGGAGAGGAGAGGAGAGGAGATGTGAAGGGCTGCATATAGATTAGCCTGTAACTTACATGGAAGATAAAATTGGAGAGGAGAGGAGAGGAGAGGAGAGGAGAGGAGAGGAGAGGAGAGGAGAGGAGAGGAGAGGAGAGGAGAGGAGAGGAGAGGAGAGGAGAGGAGAGGAGAGGAGAGGAGAGGAGAGGAGAGGAGAGGAGAGGAGAGGAGAGGAGAGGAGAGGAGAGGAGAGGAGAAGAGAGGAGAAGAGAAGAGAAGAGAAGAGAAGAGAAGAGAAGAGAAAAGAAAAGAAAAGAAAAGAAAAGAAAAGAAAAGAAAAGAAAAGAAAAGAAAAGAAAAGAAAAGAAAAGAAAAGAAAAGAAAAGAAAAGAAAAGAAAAGAAAAGAAAAGAAAAGAAAAGAAAAGAAAAGGAGTCATTGCTGTTACTGTAATTCACACTTAGCTCAGTCTATAAAACTTCTCTCTTCCTGGATCTATGCCAACAACTTCAATTTTTAGTGAATGCTAAAGTCAAGTTGCCCTGGTGATAAATGCATCTGTGGGGAAGGGAGGGGGGAAATCCCCTCTTTCCCTCTTTTTGCAGAGCTCAACAGTTTTCTGTGGTGTTTATGTAGTTTCTGTAGTGGACATGAAGATGTATATTAATAAGTGGCTGCAACAGAAACCAGCAATGAGAAATGAGAGCAGATCTTAATTATAGCATCCAGGATTGCCATTAGGATTGGAGCTGTAATCACAAAGAAGTCATCAGGTGGGTTACTTGGTGCCTGTTAAGCTGGAATGAATTTATAGAAGTGCAGAAAGCTAACAGTGCTGTGCATCTGTCTTAACATACATTAATATGACTGTCTTCATGGAGAAGACCAATGCATCAGCTGTATTTTTATGCATTTTGACCTTCCATCAGGTGCTTGGGGCAGGCATGCTGGTGGGTATCATTACTCTGATCAGGCCATCAGCAGCAGCAACTGCAGGCCACATCTGAGCAGGAGATGGCAGGTGGAAACACCAACATCACCATTTGCTGGGAGAAATTGCCATCTAGAGCCTTCCTCTGACGGTAGATGTGGGAATACCCAAAGGAGAAACAGGCACCTCCTTCACCTCAGTCAACAAACAAAACACCTCCTTGCAGGCAGATTAGAAAATGACATAAAATCTGTTGAGGACAAGTTTCCATTGACAGCAAAGAGCTGCTGAGAAATGAGTCACGCAGGAACAACTCAGTCAAACTTCCCACACTCTCACTAGGGACTCTGAAGACAAAAGTACTCCGATTTTGATAGGAAAATCAAACTAGAAATCTTTTTTTCTTCTTTTTTCTTTTTTTTTCTTCTCTTCTTTGGAAAACTTCTTTCATGACTGTGTAGCAGAAGTACCTGAAAGAAAAGCGAGAGCAGGAAGAAAGCCACTCTAAGAGATGGGGGAACAGAAAATTTCATTTCTAACACCCAACACATGTGCAAAACACTTCTCTGCAGCTTTCCCCACGTCACTGGGAGCTGAACCTTCCCCTTGCTTTGGCTCAAATGTGACCAGACTTAATCCCCATACAGAGGAAAAAAGAGACCATGATGCAATTTTGCTGGGAATGGGAATATTTGTCCTTCACTTTGCTGAAAGCATTGAAAATGTAGGTAAGCTCCTAGGCAAAAAATGTCAAAAGTTTGTTCAAAGTTACAGTTAGTCCATTGGTTTCACCCACTCTTTTAGTAGACTGGAATTTGCTGTGCTGCTTCCATCCTCAGCTGAATAGAGAAACTGCCCTAATTGAAATATTTGGTAGTTTTGCAGAACTAAAAAGAGGAGAGCCTAACATGAAAGAGATTTATTGATAGCCATCAAACATTTCATCATGAGCAAACTAGGAAGCGAGTCTAACTGAAAGCAGCAAGACCAGCTCTTTTCAAAGCAAGGCTGTAGTTGAACAAGTTGAGGACAGCGTAAGTAGGAGGAAAGCAGGATACGCCACTAATACAATGCAGGTTTCCCACTCCTGCCCCTCACTACATGACCTCAGGCAAGTCACTGATGCTCCCTGAGCAACCATCTCCCTCTGAATATGAAAATGGAGATTTCCAAACTCCCTCGTGGCTTTGATCAAAGGTTTCTCAGGCAAAGAAAATGGTTTGTTCTGTGAGTGACCGCCAGCAGAGCCGAAGAGAACAGGAATCACCCTGAACTACTGGCATTTGAATGCACCTGGCTTTTCTGCATCGGTTCGTCCAAATGGCAATTGGCCAAGCTTTTATTATTTACTGCATGGAAAGATGCAGAACGTCTCAAAGCAGGGACTGTCTCCTGACACAAAGAGAGATCGCACTTCATATCTGTTGGCTGAAACTCTGACTTGCAGCCTGAAGTGTTTGAACTTGTCTGGAGACAGCTGACAGCTTTACTGAGGAGCCTTATGGCACTGGTGTTGGTGGCTCAGGAAATGTCCAAGCACGGGTATTTTATGGGTGCTGCAGGGTGTTCAGTGACATCAGCACAGCCAAACTCAGCCCTCCAAATGTGAGGCTTCAGGAGAGGTGGACAGGATATAAGCAGGAGGTGTTTTCTGGCCTTCCCTATTGATGAGTGATGGCTCCTATGGCCTATCCCTCCAACATTCTCCAGCCTACTGCGGAGGGAGGCCTACCTCTGCTCAAGAGATGGACATCCAAAGAAGAGGGATGGCTTTGTGATATAGATATAGATATAGATATATTCTCTATAAGGTTGTCTTGACAGCTGGAACTGAAGTGTGCTAGTGGGATGGAGCCTATAAAACAGCCTGGGCTGAGCTGAGGAGAAGCCACAGCAGGAAAACAGCAAAACATCCTTTTCTCTGAGCAGCTCATGCCATCGCCGAGGAACTCTGAGACATTTCAGGCAGTTGCAAAATCACAGAATCATAGAATGGCCTGGGTTGAAAAGGACCTCAAAGATCATCCAGTTCCAAGCCCCCTGCTATGTGCAGGGCTGCCAACCAGTAGGCATGACCTAGGGCTGAAGGTTCAGCAGCCAGTGACTTAGAATGCAGACCCTGTCTAAAATGAGGTTTGCTGCCAGCACTGGAGAACAAACTTGTGGGACGCTGATAACATGTAGGATGTGAGGAAACATCATCAAGGAGGGTCTTAGATTGGATATCGAGAAGAAATTCTTCATGGAAAAAGTAGTCAGGCATTGGAAAAGGCTGCCCAGGGAGTCCCCATCCCTGGAGTCATTTAAGAGATGTATGGACATGATGCTTAGGAGCGTGGCTTATTGGTGGGCTGGGTAGCGTTCGGTGATGGCTGGACTTGGTGATCTTAAGGCTGTTTTGCAACCTGAATAATTCTGTCAGTGATAAATGGCTCCCCATGTCCACTGTGGCAGTGTCTACACCTCTAACCTCACCACAGCATCCAGGAACAGGCTAAGGGTGTTGGGTTGTGAAGGTAGAAAAGTTCTGGCAAAAGCAGGAAAACGCCATAACTTAAAGACAAGCGCGGGACTGGGCAAAAAATAGGAGAGTTTCATAATGTGCTCACATAAACAGATGAATTAAGCCTGCTCTCCAGACAGTTCTAGCCATATCTGCCTTGCGAGTGCTTGACTTTCGCACCTTAACACCGTGCTCTCGGCGTGCTTTTTTTTCCCTCTGTGTTGTATATAGAAAATACAGCCGCCCGCCCAACTCCGGCTCCGAAGTAAAAGAATCCCCGTGTTGAGTGAGTGCAGGCGCTCACCGGCTGACACAGCATCCCCGTGCAATCACAAGGGTCTCTTTATGGAGCAGCTCTGCGGGCACGCGGGGCCGAGGCCAGCCTAACCAAATCAGCGGAGAAAAATAAACATCCTTGTCTTGGAAGTGCCTAGCACAATTTCATTAAGCCAGACGATGCCTGGGAAGGAGCCGGATGTATATTTATTGAATTGAGTCCTAGGAGAATAAAAGGGAAAAAGAAGCCTCTGGCTGTTACGGTGAGAGGGATTTAGGGAAACTAAACAAAGCAAGAGCAACCCCCTGCTCCACTCGCAACACTAAAAAAAGAAACTACAAAGTCATTCTTAGATGTAATTTCCGCAGAGGGTAATGCGAACATGCTGCGGTTTTAGAACAATTAAATGAAGAAAGGTGTCTTTTGGAAAGAGGGGCATAAGAATTACGAGCGTGTTTCTGACCAGCGGCATTCCTGCATGTTTTACCGTACGCTCTGGACACGGGCCCACCTCCAAGGTAGAGCGTGAACATAAAACATTTCCCCAGTTGTTTTCCCCACTCCCATGCAGTGATGCTGCACAGCTCCAAAGTGGCTCCCGGGCAGCGCTCCCTGGCCCAGCTTTGGCTGGTGGTGGCAGGGAGAGGCAGCTCAGGGCTAATTAGAAAATGAAAATGGACTCTCAGCTCCTTTCCCTGCTCCCATCCTTCCCGGGGAAGAGGTTTCTATTGCAAGGCACTTCAGATCAATCTCTGTTCATTTTTGCTGTGCTCCTTTTGTCTCTTTTTGGTTTTTGTTGTTTTGTTTTTTTTCCCAACTGGAAGGAGCTCTGGGGAGGCTATTTAAAATGCCTCAGCTACCAAAACTTCCAGTAAAGAAAGCACATTGGCTGTTCTGATAATCCTTCTTAAAGTGTCTCCTTCTCTAGGCTTAACAGTGATGCAACATTTCTTCTAACAAATGACCCCAAGTTCTTACCTGGCCCTTTGCAAAGGGGTCCAGCACTGGTGTTGCATTAGAAACATCTCTCTGCTCCGACTGAGAAAGACACAGAACGCAGCCATTCCTGCCTGAAAGACATGGAAATGCTTTGTAGGGGATCAGGACAGCAATATAGCAAATAGAAAACATTTTACAGGTGCCACTCTACTCTTTGACTTCTAGCTTGTATTGCTAGTAGGAAAGGATGAAGGTTGAAACTAAGTAATGGAAGAATTGCCCCATCCCTGGCGACATTCAAGGCCGGGCTGGACGGGGCTCTGAGCACCTGACACAGCTGTAGATGTCTCTGTTCATTGCATGGTAGTTGAACCAGATGGCCTTTAAAGGTCCTTTCCAACTCAAATTGACACAATAAGAAAAAATAAAAGGTATCCAACCAGGTATAGCAAAGCAAGAGATGACCTACACAGAAGAGCAGAGTAGCAGCTGGGACGTTCCTTTGCACTGCACCAATTCCCTCCAGCAGATGAGGCCAGCCAAATTGCTCCCCAGAATGGCAGAGCAATGATCCTGCATCAGCAAGGGCTATGGGAGATGACAGGTAACCCCACAAGATGCCAAAACATGAAAAGCATCTCTAAGCCATCCAGCTACTTGCGCCTGATTTGAGTACAATCAGCATCCCTTCCTCAGGTCAGCAGCGTTGTGTTATAAAGCCCTGCTGGTGGGAGAAATGGCAAGGGAGGCAGAGTAGCTGTGCTGGACTGGGGCACGGGGGCAAGCTAATTATTATCCTTAATTATCTAGGTGCACTGAGCAGCAGCAACGCTCCCTCTCAGAGTGGAGATGGATCACTACAAACCTCTTCAGCAGTCATTCCCCAAAGCTCCAAGTCAAACTGTAACAGAATGCAGAGTGTTAGAGTTTAATACTTTTTCAAGAAAATGAAAGGAAAAAAAAAGGAGCTAAAAACAGAGAAAAGGGCATGAAAAACAGATGAAAACAAACTCACCAACACCCAGTTACTACCAGAATCTAAAGGGCATGGAATCTGATACCTATTGCCTTTATCAGGTCAGGGTGTGACAAGGAAAAGAAGCAGATTGTGGCAGATTTTCAAAGCCTTGCTAACAGTGCAGACAACTGCAAAGCTGAGTACTCCACTCTCAGCCGTATTAAAGGCTATTTTCATAACCATAAACTAAGAGAACAATGTCTCATTTTATAATTAATACATATTGTTATTAATAGATTTAAACAAAGCTGGCTTTCATTCCTTTATTTAGTGGTGCATTTGGTGAAGCACTTAAAGGGGGCCACTCCAGTGTACACATATAGCCGTTTTAATTACATCCTGTGAATTTATTTTTCCAGGGAGAAATACTTCTCAGGGAAAATGTCTATAAAAGTAACTTTAGAAGCAATGTAATTTTGTGTGTGTTTCCTATAGGAAATCTGTTTAGTTTAAGTCCCAGGTTCTAACACTCTCTTTCATGCAGCAGTGCGACCTGAAGAATGCTGCTGACAGCTGTATTAAATCCTTGTATCTCTTCTGAAATGAAATTGCTGATGGATTTGTGAAGTCATATCTTGATGGGACTTTGCCCCCTCCTGCTCGATGGGGTTTTGCTTGCAGGATGACTCCTCCACAGCCCCCCAGAAAGGAGGCTGCCTATATAAACGGGCCCTTCAGGTGTTGATTTATGTGCCCACGTTTGGTGTTGCATTTGCAAGTTATATTTACCATCATTTCTTTAACCAAGGACAGCCCCACTGGATCTTAACTTCAGTTTCCCACATACAAGAAGAAAAACTTTATGGATTTCACAGCCATCAAAGTGAGAATTCCCAGGGAACAGATCCTCCAGGAAAGGCTTTGGTCAGGCTTGTGAGTTTCTTTCTTTCCCCTCGGAAGTGACAGAGACAGCTGGAAACTCCAGCACACAGCCCCTTTCTCACCCTTAAACTCCTCATTTCTGGGACTTGCAAGTATCGTTTCACTTTCTAACTTCATCCTGATCTTCAGGAGTTAGCAGTTAGCAAGGTTTCATTCCTTGGCCAAGGGAAAGCCTGTTCTTTCCCTAAGGACCTGGAGGCCAGTTCTACAGCAAAGGGGATGCACTAGGAGTCGTGACAGTGACATGCAACACGTAATTAGGCTCAAGTTAAATGAGAGAAGAGGCAGTTGTCCTTTCCAGACTCTGGGCTGCAGAAGAGTGACCAGTTACATGGCTGGAAACTTGCTCCAGGTTTGTATGTGGTCCTCAAAGAAAAGTTTATGAGGTTGAAAGTTTCCGATGTTAAGAGTTGCCTTAATAAGTGATAGACTTTCAGCTTACAGGAAGACAGTATCATCTGAGATCATCACATTCCACAACATCTTTTGTCCTAATTATCTTAGGCTGACTGGCTTCTGGCTTGAAATTGACCACAGCTTACATAGAATCACCAAGGTTGGAAAAGACCTCCAAGATCACCCAGCCCAACTGTCCACCTACCATAATATTTCCTACTAAACCATGTCCCTCAGTTCAACATCCAAACATTTCTTGAGCACCCACAGGGATGGTGATGCCACCACCTCCCTGGGCAGCCCATTCCAGCACCTGACCGCTCTTTTCAGAGGTTAAATTTTTCCTCATGTCCCACCTGAATCTTCCCCTGGCACCAATTGAGGCCAAACATGCTGTGCTGACAGATCCTGTATCAGAAATGTCCTCTTCCTTTTCCTTTCCATCATTAGACAAAGAGAAGTAAACGCAGTGTGGATTGCTGAAAGCAGATTTTGATCAGTGCTGTGTACTTCCGCTCCCACTGCTGTCAGGTTTCATCCATCTCAAAAATTACATCCTTCCAGAGCACAGGGGGAAAGAGTTGGTGTCATTTTAGACGTAGGAAAAATTCAGTGAAGTACAGAAAAATTAGCTTTCCCACGAGCAGGTAAGGCAGATCAGCTTTGCCTGCTTTAAAAACCTGTCCTGGTTACTTATGCCTTGTGGTGACATGTAATTTTCACTGCTCACTTGAGACAGTGCATTAGCAGTACCACAAATGAGTCTGTAAGGAGCATTTTTTAACTTCAGTAAAAGGAGTCTATCAATGCCACAACATGTGGAATGGCATTTCATTCTGCCAAATACACTTAAGAAACATTCAGAAAGTGCTGTAGGCGAGTAAAACAGGGAGGGAAAGACAGTCTCATAAGAAAGCAAATCTCCAACTGACAAAGTCATTATTAGCCCCTGTTAATTCTTCTCTACTATTATTATTGATCTCTGTTTGCATCATTGCTCCACTGCTGCAAACAGTGTACAAAGATGATGTACAAAGCCATTTAAACCAAGCAATGGAAAGGAGGTGGCCTGCCTCAAACTGAAAGAGATCCATTGCTGAGCTGGAGAGGAAGCCAATGTAGTGAATGCTGTTGCGTTCCCATGCCAGCACTCTTCTTGCTTTGATCTGTAAGTCTTTGGCAGGACTTGATGTCTGATCTAAATTTATCTGGATTTTGGACCAACCTGTATGGAGCTGTGTAATCCAACAGCTCTAAGGCTGCATGTAAAAAAAAGGCTCATCTATGCATACTTAGAAGCTCTAAGAAAATCTGGATGGTGGACTGAAGTCATCTTGAAAGGCTCTGAACCTTACACATCAGGTGCTGAAGTCATGGCTATGACCAGGAAGTACTGACTCACCTAATTAACTACTAAAATCCAAAGAGAGTGGAAGAGACTCTGTTGAATGGATAAAATGGAGAACAGGAAGACTAGCAGTTCCTACACACTTTCCAGTTGGATTGCTTTAAAGGAAAAAGCCAAGATCAGAGCCAAGGCAAGAATAAATGGCATGGAGCTCTCTGGAGTCCCCTCTCTGGAAGCAAGGCCAAAGGCTGGAACAGTGCATCCTGTCCCCTCGCAGCACGATTCACACTGACATGTCATGCTCATGCTTTCTGGAAAAGCTTTTATTTTTCTTCATAGACTCGGTTTGGGTTGGAAGGGACCTTAAAGCCCACCCAGCCCTAACCCCTGCGATGGGCAAGGACACCTCCTACAGGCCAGGCTGCCCAAAGTCCCATCCAGCCTGGCCTTGAGCACTGCCAGAGATGGGGCAGACACAGCTTCTCCAGGTAGGCTGTGCCAGGGCCTCAAAATCCTCACTTCACCATTTCACCAGGCTTGGACACACAAAGAGGAAGGCTGACTGGTTGAACAGTTACTTGCCCAACAGGTGATGTGCCACTGTTGCCTGGAATGAGAGGTGCTGCTCTGATATCAGGTGGCAGAATAAGGTCCTGCTTGGAGAGGCTGGTGAGGAGACCTCAAGACTCATCCTGCTTTGAAGGGACAGAAGACAAAGTTGTAGGGCTCAAAGCACAGTCATAGGGTCCTGCACTTCTGTTGAGGATATCTGAAGAAAGGATAAGACAACAGGACAAATTCAGATTATTTTTATCTCACGAGTGCATAGAAAAACAACTTACTTCAGGAAAAAGGCAAACTTAAACTTCTTTCGTACTGATGAAAACAACTGTCCAGGTTTGGCTTTGATGAGCATCATGTTCATTTATGAATTTTTTCATGAATTGTCTTTCCAAACTCTTTTTCCACTGCTACACAGCAAAACAATCTGTAATTTGGTAACCCTGTCTGTACACAAGGTCTGGTGGAAGCCCTTGCAAGGCTCTCATGGAGCACACTGTCATTCCAGGAAGATGCCAGCACACTATTCTGTACCAAAGTGAGGTGCACACAGCTGGCACTGAGGTTGCAACTCTCTGCCTTGGTTGAAGTCCTCATTACTGCTTTCCACGCACCAAAGGGTTTGGACAACTGGTGAAGTCTCCGTGGTTGGTTCTATCTTTCTCTATGGCAGTGGAAAAAGAGCTTAAGGCCTTATCTCCTATCACCCAGGTCTCACCTCCAGCCTCTGGCTTGCCTTTCCTTCACTTTGTCCCTGGGCAATAACCACCCTGTGTCAGCCCTGGGAGTTAGGTCATTTCCTTCCTCCCTTCTCTCCAAGGGGTTTTAATTAGCAATGCCATTGTACTCCTTAATTTGACTGTATTTCTGTCTTCTAGTTTAAGCCCTCCCCTTCCCACTCTTTTTTTTTCCCCCTCATGTTATGAGCCTTTTAAGACACAGCTGTAAAACTCTGCAGACCATATATCATAACACTTCATAATCACACTTACATTTTAGTAACACAACAGCAATCAGCTCATTCCTGGCGACCTGGCGAGCCTGAAAGCACTGCACCAACACACATTAATAACGGAGCTGGGAGCAAAGTGTGGGGCTGGAGCCCCACTGCCCCTGGCTGCTGTGCCCTCCGAAAGGACCTCACTGAGACAAAGCTGAGCTCAGGGGAGTCAGGCATAAATGGGGATGGCCTTCATTTCTGCTAGGACATGTGAAGAACAGACAGAGCAATAGACAGTGTCCCAGTATAGACTATGGAGTCAAGCATCCTTTGGAACATACATGCACACACACACAGAGGCATGTTCATCTGAAGAGAAAGGAGCTTTCACTCACGTAACATTTCACTAATTGAATTTTCTTATTTATTTTAGGTGAATCTGTCCAGAAGACGTGCTCCTGAGGTGCTGGGCTCCAGTAGGAACTTGGTTCATAGTAAAGAGGACAGTGAGAGCCTCACGTTGTGCTTGGAAACCATTCAGTCAACTACTGTGCAGACCAAGAATAGAACAGACAGGGCTCCTCTCAGTGTTTCCACCCTCAGCAATACGTCCACCACTTCTCCCGGCAAAAGGCACTGTGATTTTGGCTCTTGCTCTTTGTCTACCCTTCAGCGTGCTGAAACACAGTGCTTATATGTTTTTCTTCCTGGCTGCACGTTTAAAGCCCCGATCCAACGCTGAGGAGATCGCAAAGCACTTGCCACTGACTTTGGATCAGGTGCTGTATGTAAAATTTGTCCCAGCCAGACGTCGGTCACTAGGGTGTAGTTTTTGAGACTGAGTTTATATACTGAAGCCTGGGCCTGGACTTGGCTCCCTTACTGACCTTTCAGAAAGCCTCTTCTCATTTTGCTTGGCGTCTTTACTGGTTCTTGAGTCGCCTGTGGGTTTGGTAGTGGTTCAGGTTACTTGCTGATGGCCTGTTCTTCTACCTCGGCCTTTCAAGAAGAGTTCAATTCAGGATTTATAACAGGTTTTTGGTAGCACCTTCTGTACTTCAATCTGTAAAACCATTTCAGTTTAACCACCTGTTTTCACACGCTTATAATTTCACAAAGCATCCACCTTTTGGGATAAATTTTTCCATGCTTCAGCTCTTGCCCAAGGCACTATTATTTCTTTAAATAAAATTCCAAAAGTTAAAAAAAAAAAAAAAGTTTGATCCAAATCCATTCCACATTTTTTCTGCTTGGCCTGAGGCAAGCAACTTTCCCCATTAAAAAATAAAAAAATAAAAAATTCTAACCACATTTCTTCATGTTGAGCTTGAAGGACAAAGCAAAGCTTGGGAGCTGCTGCAAGCACTCTTAGAAGACAACTGACCATCCTTTCCAGGCCTTGCCTGACATCTACTGCAGCCTGTGGGAGCTTTTCTATCAAAATGGTCTTTTGGGCAAGCTTGCAACTACACCACTGCAGGAGTTTCAAATCCAGCCCATAAGAAGTCAGTAGGAGCCTTTCCAGTGACCTCAGCTATCTGAGCAGCTGTGGTTCAAAGGGTTGATGGGGACTCTGGGAGAAGCCAGCACAGCTTGTAAAATACATGCCAAGTTTTATTTTAGTTTTCACTCCCTGCTCTTCAGGACGTCTTAGGAAATGAAATGCAAAAAAATAACATCAGGGCAATACTCGTGCTGTAAGATCAAGCAGTCAAAGTAATCAGGAAATTGTTTAAAAAAACCTTGCTTTGCTCCAGAAATGTTGTCTCAGCTTTGCTGAGCCATTTCTGTTTTCCCCAGTGTTAAAGGTAACATATCACTTGTCTTATTTGAATCTGTCCTCATTTCTATTACCAGAGCACTCTGGTTCCAAGCTGCCTCTGGGGCCTCAGACATGGCAAAGAGAACAGTCCCAATCCCAAAGCTGCCTCCAAATTATTGCTCCTTCTGTCCTGTGAAGGCTTTCCAGGAGAGCTGTCTCGCTCATCGCCTCCACAGATGAATTTCTGGTGGCACAAGACTCTTCTCATTTTGAGCCCTGGCTTGGAAGCCCAGATGTCCAGTCTGCAGCTGCAAGAAGATAGGAGAAAGGGGCATGGGAGAAAAGGAGATCTGTTACCACCGTTGTATATGAGGAATGGAGAGGCTGAGACTGGGACACAGAGATGGGCTATATGTAAGGCTCCTGAGCCTCAGCCCAACCTGTCTGACCATCTCTCCTTCAACTGTGAGGCTCTCTGGGGCACTCTGCCTTCTAGCTAACTGCAAAAGCTGCACTCAACAATTAATAAGCAGCTTAGCCAGTCTGCTAGATGATGCCTCGAGTCCTGTGACTCAACAGCAGTTTTCCACCATCTCCTTTTCAAGCAGCTTTGCTATTTTGATGCCTTTTCTGTTGTGCAAGGCTGGGGTCATTGAACAGCCTCCAACCTAGAACCACTTCAGCATTTCCTCCTTTGAGTCCAGTGCTAAGACTCCCGTTCAAATCCTGAGATTTTGCTTGCCTGCTTTTTTGGATTTTAGCAGAACTGTTTATCTGCCCGGCCAGACAAAACCCAGTGTCATGTCCAACACCTTCTTTCTTTTTTTTTCCTTTATTACAGCAAAAAAAGCCTCAAGGCTTCTAAGCCAATGGCCTACACAGGAATGAGAGCCAATTACATACAAATGTATGTGTCAGTGCTGATTAATGCCTGCTTTTGAGCCTGGAAACACACTTGGAGTGTCTGTTTCCATCTCCCAAAGCTTTGGAGAAGGCAGCTCAGAAGAGGACACTTGTTAAAGAGCTGCAGCAGTATGACAATCTCACAGTGGTCTTTACCACCTGGAAACTTCAGCGCAAGAAACAGGACTGTCACTGAGCTGTTGAATCAGAAGTTGAGCTTCTTGTCCAACAAAAATGCCTGCTTGCCCTTGTGGCTTTCCCAGTTATGTCTGCAGCTTCAACAATGAGAAAGGGTGTCAAAAAGAAAGCCAAGCTCCAGGAGACAGCCAGAGCAAATACTGTAAGTATACAGAGTTATGGGTGTCCAAAGTAAGGGAGGCAGAGACAGCAGGAATGCAACTTAAATATTGGACACGAGAAAGGGCGCTTTGCACTTGCACAAAACACCTAAGGACCAATTTTCTGAGCAGGCTATGAGAGCGAGCTGGAAGCGAACGCCAGCAGCCAGCAGACACCTCCCACAACCCACCTCTCAGCAAATTTCATCCTTAATGGGACACTGAAATCCGCACTTAATAACCCAACGCTTGCCAAAGTCAGTGTGGCCTTTTAACAGTGCGATGAAGCCTCCCACTCCCCCTGGCTGTTTCTGCACAAGTGCCAGCAGGTGGCTGGGACCCGGCTCCACGTGGCCACAAAGCCACCCCGTTGCAGGGCTTGGATGGCAGCAGACATGGAGGCCGAGGCCTGCAGAGGAGGTTCATGCTCCTTTCCTTTTTGGGCTGCTGTCTCCCCACCGTGGCCTCGCATTGGAGGCAGCTGGATGCCTTCGGGTGATCCTGTTGCGCTCCAGTTGCTCTCCTCAGTTGCATACTGCGAGCCCGCAAGCCCCGTGCAAATACAGCACATGATACTTGAGAAAGTGACATTTTAACGTAATAACACATTTAACACGCGTTCCCACACAGCTTCTGATCGCTCCTACCAGCAGATATAAAACACAGCACAATAGAACAGTATTTAGCTGCAAGAGACCCTGGTCTCTCACCCTCCGCTTGGCTCCTAAAGACAAGTATCCTATTAACATGGGTTTTGAGTTTACAGCCCTTGGTCTAACAGAGTTAAACATAAAACCAGCCCTTTCTTGACACTTCTGTGGACAGGAATGAAAAGCTGAGACCCAGGGAGCACTAAAACTGGAGAACACCACTCCTTCCTCCCTGATCAGCACAGGCCTACATGCAAACCACAGCCACTGTGTGGGGCCGTGAATTCCTCCTGGCTGCGAGGCTGGCCTCAGGCACAAGCCGCTCCTCAGCCGAGCTGCCCCTGCAGCTACCAGGACCCCACAGGATGCTGAGGCCACCCAGAGGGCATCCCTGCTCTCCTCTGCCTTCTCCCATGCCATTTGAGTGTGGCCACAGCCGTAATGCTGAAAACCTGCTGCTGTCAAAAAATCCTGCCTGGCTCTTTTCTGCTCAGCCACTTCACTGCATCCAGGTTGCTCGGGATCAGGCACTTTAAATGTCAGTCTCTTGGTGCAGCTGTCCCTTTGCCTGTCAGGATCCTTTTGTTTGGACTAGTGAAGGCCCAGCATGCTGAGATAGAGAGGTACTTTTGTTCAGTTCCTGCCTTGCCAGGAGCAACAAGAAGCATGAATAAAACTCTGAGCGTGACCAGAAAAAATAAACCTTCCTGCTACATCAAGCTGCACACCCTGGAAAGGGCTGTGCATCTTTGGCCAAGCTAAACAATAGCTATCCCTCCTTGCAGCCCTCTTCTCCTCCCTTCTCTGAGAGTAACATTCATGGAAGAGAATGGCCTGCAAGAAGGGAGCACAGGAGAGTAAAACTAGCAGACGACAGGAAGAAAATCCCTCCTGCAAGAATTGCAGAGCAAAGACCAAACACAACTGGGTTGTACAGTGAAATATAACACAAGACTTCTTGAAAGAAATACCACTTCCACATCAGCTGCCAAAGAATTCCAGATCTTTACTAGCAAATAAAAAGGGAGCAACATTTTTTCTTTCCTGCCCTCTCTGTCCTTCTCCCAAACCTCAGTGCACAAAGAGGCAGGCATGAGTCATAAGAAACCTGAAGGATCACAGAGTGGCTTGGGTTGGAAGGGACCTCAGTGATCATCAAGCTCCAACCGCATGCAGGGCCACCAACCTCCATATCTAATACTACACCAGGCTGCCCAGAGCCCCATCCAACCTGGCCTTGAACAACTTGAGTAGTGTAGATGTGCTCGTTGTGCTAAGCAGTAAGCTGGTCAGCATAGGGTTATGGGTGGCCATGAACCAAAGTGGCTATAAAAACAATGCCAGGAGAAATGAGGTCTCAGCTTGCTCCAGTAGAGGCTGGAGTTAGATATGCCTGTGAAGAGCTTCCCAATCTCACCCTTGCCCATAGCTTTACAGTTTTCCTAAAGGCAGAGCCATCATTTATCAGTATGTCTTGGGACTTTCCCAAGTCCCACGGTCTTGGGAGTGATAAAGTCTTGAGGTGACAAGGTCTTCAGCTATTTCTGACATGTTGGCATAAAGTTAAAATGCTCAATTGTAACAGTTATTTTCAGGTCAATATACATGTGAAACCACTTAATCCTTAGACATTACTTATCAGAGCAGCTCTTTCCTTTCTTTCCCATCTCTGCTTACAGCAGCTACATTAAAGTGAAGCATTACTGTGATGGTCAGTGGACCAACTTGAGTTGCTGCAGAGAGAAGCATCTCAGGCTCTCTTGCCACTACTGTCTCTGCAGAAAAATAAATAAAGAAATAAAGAATAGTGCAAACGGTTAAAGGGTTCTTGTCTGCCCACAGGAGAGTGTGAGGAGGACTCCCAGCATGGCTGCTCACTCACAAGCTGTCAGAGTTGCTTCTGGTTCTTACCTGTCCCTGTGCTCCACGCACTGATGCTGACTCAGGACTTACCTCAGGTTGATTCCAGCTTCTGGCTTTGTAACGTGCGCTGCAAATACCACCGAGATTATTTAAATTGGACAGGTAGACTTCCTTTCTCTCTAGCATAAAGCCAGAGCCGCTCTGAATCTCCTGCTCAAAGCAACTGTTTCTTATCCAAACAGCTCCTCCTTCGCAGACAGCTCTGCTCTGCACTGTGTATCCCCAGCTCCTCCCAAGCACAGCCGACTCTTGGTCTCCAGCACCAGCAGACACTGTTCCAAAAACAGAGAAACCTGAAAGCACAGAAGAAATTAAGCACCTCTAATCCAACGTAAAGCTGCTAGCCAGAAAGTCGTCCCTGTGGCTAGGCTGCCAGCCCAGGAATTGAGAGATACTGTGCAGCTCCTTCACGCTGCTTGCCTTTACCATTTCCCATCCATTTCCTTTTAGACCAAGTCAGCCTTCTGAAACAGAAAGAGCTCTGTTAAAATATGCCTTTTTCCATTAAATTCATAAAAGTCCTTCCCATTTGTACCTGGTTGACTGGAAGGGGCTCTTCTGTCAGATGGCAGAAGCTCAGGAAGGTGAGTGCACTGGCCCTGGCTTCCCCACCTCTCACCTCGAAGAGAAATAATCAGCTCAACTATTACTGCTACTCAATGGCTCTGCTAAAGGCCCAAGATGTGTAAGCATTCCCCAAAGGTTTCTTTTGGATGAAGACACTGGAACTGTGAGTGTGAGGAAAGCTGCTCTGCATCAGCCTACCGTGAGGCTGAGAGATCCTTAAGAAACCACATCTGGGTTCTCAACCTCAACAGCAAGTGGTGGCTTTGGAAAAGTCGTGACAGAAGCGCTTGAGGGAGGGCCACCATGCAGAGGGGCTCCCCTACAGAGCCCAGCACCAGAATTTGCTGCTGAACTGACTTCAACCAGGGGGAAAACTCTACAGTACCAACAGGCCCCACGCATTCATTTTCTTCCTGATGCTCCTCGACTGCTGCCACAATCCAAACAAACACCAAAAAGGGGAAACGACCTGGGCGGGAGAACCCTGCCTCGCAGGGACAGGCACACACTCCCCATGTCTGAACACACATTTCACTGTGTATACAAAACCGAGAGCCTCAGTGGCCCAAAATAGAACCTAAAGCACGCATGTGACCTGTAAAAGCAGCCAACAAAATCAGTTTTTCAGCCCATTCCCGGGCACACAACAAAGTCAAGTCTGTGGGACACGGTGCGACATAAATTAACGCTAACCCGTGCAACCTCTGCTTCACAAGTCATAAATCTGAAGTGGAAGCTCTCTCTCTTTTCTTCTTGGTAAGCATTTCACTTCTGTGGCCGTCGGATGCAATTCGAGGCCTGGCTGCCATCGACTCAGCTTGGGATTTGGGCAGTAGGGGGAGGAAACCAATCCTTTTTTTCATCGCGTTAAATTAAACTATAAACTACACCTTTTAATTCCTTCTAATTAAATTTCTCGCTGGAAAACGGATACGTTATTTCTTTCATATTTTCTCACCAAACAGGGCAGGAAATGTGTTAGAAGAGGAGTGCCTTGGCCAGGTGGGCAGCTCTCTGGGCACCGTGGGGGGCTTCCTGAGAGCTGGAGATCGCTCCATGTCCAGCAGCAACCAAATCCACTAGGAATACTAGATGCACTCACCTTCGCACTTGCTGAGGAGAAATAAAAGCACTGATTCTTCCTAATTTTTGCAGTGAAGCTGCTTAGGAGCTAATTTTCAATTAGCTTTCAGTGGGCTGCATCCCCTCAATCATGTACAGGTTGGCTGATTTCACAAATGCCAGGCTTTGCTCTACAGACACAGGATACCAGAGCTTTGCAATTCTAATGCATTTAAAAGTAATTGGCATTTTTACCTCTTATGTTTCAAGACGTGCTCAAGGGAAGTAAGCCAAGAGGCAAGAGAGCATCTTTGAGGCCTCACAACTGTTCTGACTTCATGGAGGAACAAATCCTATACAGCAAATTGCAGCAAGGAGACAGCTGAAAGAAAGAGCATGCTATGGAGGAAGCAACAACGTGTCCCTCTCTCAGTCCTCCCAGCTTAGCAAGCACTCTGTGCCAAAAGGAGTTTCCATCTGGTCTTCAGATCTGCAGCATGGCAACACAGCACTGCTGAGACAAACCAGAGGTAGCTATAGCAAGATCAGGCAAGCAGGTCAATGGAGAAAAACCCAAATCTGACTCAGGGATGTGTGCTCCACAGCTCCATTGGAGATGGGGTATCCTACATTACACACAAGTGAGCAGAAATTCCAGACTTCCAAGCTGAATAACAACACTGCTGGTGTTCCTTTTTCCCAGGGTGGTGAGGATAATGAGACGTGAGCAATGGTAGCACTGTCTTCCTGAATCAGCAGGCAGCCTGAAGTTCACATTTGGAAACAGTCAAACCACCGAGCATTTACCACAAAGCCTGAAACACAAGCATTTGAGTGCCAGATCTGGCAAGAGCCATTCATTTGCAAAACTTAATTACACATCTGTGTACTTCCAAGCAGGACAGTATGCCAACAGAGCCAAAAATAGACTGAAATTCTGCCACTGATCAAGCAGGTTGAGTTAGAGAAACTGCACTTGGAAAGTGCCAATGAGGACTGACATTTTGGGGGAAAAGGAGCATGCAAAGTCTGCTATCCAGAGCATCTACCTTCATGCTGGGTGAGAAACCAGAGGGCCTTTAGTGGATGGAAGAGGTGTTCCTGTAGCTAAAGTGCAGAGTTTAAGACTGAAGGACTCCTAGTTCATGAGTGAGTGAGACAAATCACATGTAAGTTCTGACACCAGTAACCCCACCTGCAGTGCACTATAAACACGGAGTGGATCCAGAGGAGGGCTATGAGGATGATGAGAGAGCTAGAGCATCTCTGCTGTGGAGACAGGCTGAGGGAGCTGGGCTTGTTCAGCCAAGAGAAGACCTCACTGCAGCCTTCTGGTAGGGTCCAGCTAACAGCTGAACCTTTCTGGCTGAGAAACACTCCCCAATCCTAAAAACCAGAAGGATTGGCAGCCACCTCCTGACCCACACAAGAGAGAGGAATGTTAGGCATGTCATGAAGTACAAGTCCTGCTTCCCAGACCCGTCAGGCTCCATTAGCTCTAAAGGGGCCTAACAGTGTAAGGGATTTTTAAATCCCAAACCACTGCACTAGCAAAGTCTCCCTTGCTAATGAACCACCCACAGCTGAAAGTCAAGCTCAAGGCATAGGCAGTGTAGCATGTGCAAGAATCACAAGCAGCTATGCAGACACATATCCATATCTATTCTCACAGTGTCTCCCTTCCCCTTCACGAAGCACAGATGTTTATTTGAGCTACAAAGCCCAAAGCACAGACCTCAGAACTGGAAGTCATCAGTGGTCAAGAAATTCTCCATGTCAAGACTGCGCGGGGCTGGACACAGCCTGGTCACACCACTGCAGTCCCAGCACTGCTGAGGCAACGTTTATCCTGCATGGAGAAACTGCATCACCAGTCCTGAGCCCTGGGGTTTGTGGTGGGCATCATGAACACCTTTGGCTGTGATCAGACCTGAAAGACAGCGGACAGGCTCCAAACTTGGGTGATAATCAATGCACAGTTGCAGGAGGTGGCAACAAAAAGCTCCCAGCAGGAGTCTTGCTTTTCTGGCCTCTACATAGAATAGGATCACAGAATCCTTAGAGTTGGAAGGGACCTCTGAGGGCCATCCAGTCCATCTCCCCTGCAATGCACAGGGACACTACAGCCAGATCAGGGTGCCCAGGGCCTGATCCAGCCTCGCCTCGAAAGTCTCCAGGGGCAGGGCATCAACCACAACACTGGGCAATCTGTTCCAGTTACATCTAACCTCAATCTCCTCTCTCTCAAACCATTTCCCCTTGTTCTATCACCACAGACCCCGCTAAAGAGTCTGTCTCCTTTTTTACTGTAGAGATACTGCTTCACCAAATTAAAAATTGAGATGGCAATTCAAAAGCACAGAGCACAGCACTGTGTACTGTTCAGAAGGGAACAGACACTTCACATACTCTCTCACAGTTCCCTGCTTGCTCTCCAATCTGACCAAAACCTCATGCAGCAAAGCATCCTGCCCTTACAGTGACCAAAGCTAGGATGCAACTCCTAGGTGCAGTATGCTGTTGATTACTTTGAGCTTAGAAAATGAGTCACTTTTCATCACCAAAGCACTGAATTCCTGTCACAGTCCAAGTTCTGGGGCAGACTACCTCTAGGTGTAACCACAGGTGATTACCCAGGAAGGAAAATAAAATCCTCCCCACTAACTTACTTAAACAAACACGTAAAACCCTTTAAAACATTCATATTTGAGTATTAAATACTCACATTATTTGGTGGTTATCCTTTTGGTAGATTTTTTTGAGGCCCAGATATCAATAAGAAAGGAAAAAAAACAACCCAGAACTAGTTTTGCTAACAAAAGAAGGAAAAAGAGGACACTGCCACTTCATACATAATCCAAACAACATAGGAGTGGATGTACTCACACACTGTAAAAATCTTAAGGGAACAGCCTTGCAGGGGACCAAAGCATTCTGTGCTCAGGGCAGTGTCATACAGTTGTGTCTATGCTAACACACACTTTGCAGATTTAGGAATAAGGAAAAACTACAAACAAGAGGTCATTAGGAAAACAGTACAGACACCTGCAGTTAAATAAAAAAAAAACAAAACAGAGGAATTATTATTCACATACAAAAAGTTGCAGGAACATGCATTTGGGAGGAAACAGGTACTTAAATTAATCCTTTCCAAATGAACACACGCAATAAAAATGGCATTAACACCTGTGCAGATAAAGTACTTCTGCTCCCTGACATGGTGATGCTTGTATTGCATTTTCAGTCCTTCCTAATAAGATTCCTGATAGCTCTGAAAACACGACATCATCTCTGTAACGATGCAAGGAACTGCAAGTGACACAAGGCTTTACCTCTTGGTCTTGTGGCATCCTTTTGTAGCCTACTTTGCAAGATTCAGGAATCCCCTGACCTGCTCACGACAGCATGTTGAAAAGTAACCTCAGTGGACACGAAGGGAGGAAGGAGATGCATAGAGAACTGGCTCAGAAACAGGGCTCAACAGGCCATGGAGGGAAAGAGGGGCAGTGAAGACCTGGCAAGTGAGTAACAGCAGTTCACATTTAAACAAACAAGTTATTTTAATAGCTCTGCACCTTGAGCAATCAAATGGACATCATTTTATCCACAGTAATATCAACACCTAAAGATCAATGGTATTTTATATAACTCTTAGGCTCCCAGTCCCTAGCCACTTTACATCCCAACAAGGCATATCTTCACTTTTCTCCACTATTTGGTAAGAATTTTTATTTGGTAGGAATATCAGTCTATCAGTCCCAAGGCTTTTTTTTGTCCCTCCCTTCTTCACCTTCTTGAAGACAGGTTTATGCTAAGTACCATCCTCCGGATTTTGTCCTCATTCTTTAAAACATTAGCTTTAACAGCACGAATCTTGTCTTGCTGATCTTCAATCAGCTGGTCCAGCTCAGCCAGTTCAGCTTTTAGTGGTTCTACAGCACTGTCCGTGATGCTGAAAGAGACACAAAGTGTTGTGTTATCAGAAACATGATGCTGCTTCAAGTTTCTTAAGCCTCCAAGAACGTGCATTCAATACTTAAAAGTTTGCATAGAATTTGAGGTGTGCTCACCCCTCCTGAAATAAAGTTTAGGATGGGAAGCACAAAGACAAAGCTAACACCACAGAGAAGAACACTGTTCAGGAAAAAACACCCCACTGTTCAACAGCAAACAATAATCTCTTGTCTAACCAAGATTTTCTGTTAAAATCTCTGTGCTATGCAGTTATTCTGCTCCACCACGAGTGTGTGTCAAGCACTTCTTTTACTTACCAGCCAAGAGCTGCAAGTGCCTGGCTCAGGGACAAAGTGGGACTTGGTTGTGTAGGACAGAGCATAAGAACAACACCCACTTTTTACTGGGGCTCCTGTATCTTACCATGATGCACATGGCAAAGCCATCCCTCCAGGCCTCGCAACAGGCTTCAAAGGGGAGAGAGGCACATTGCAGAGGAACAAATACAATTGCTGTGGGGGCTGATGGCCTGATACCAGCTATTTCCTACAACGAGCCGGCAGCACAGCACTGCCTGCCAGCAGCACCAAGCTGCAGCAAGTAGACATCTAAGAGGTAAGGTACAAGAAAACTGGCCCCTCAATAGCTGCTGGCAAGGGCAGGCAATCCCATAACAACAGGAAATGTAATAAACAGGATGCTAATAACACCACTAGCACATTGATATATCTGAAGGGAATGGGACTGTTTGGCTCTAAAACCAGCGTGCCCCTTTCCATAATGCTTAGCAGCCAGGGAGCTGATGGACAGAACTAGCCTGCTGCCATTCTGAATTACCCAGTCACTGTGAGGACTCACCAGCTAAAGTCTGCATCTCATAATTATTTAGATTTCTCCTCCTTTCTACACCACTGGCATAAATCACAAAAAATATCACTAGAAATTCTAACATTTCCCTAATGGGATCCTTCAATTGTCTTTCACAGAAGCAAAAAAAAAAAAACAAACCAAACAACAAAAACACAAAAATGCATCCAAATTCCACTACATATGGGAAGCATTCCCTTCTTCATGTCAGATACTGTGTAATTCTTCCCTGAAGGCTCTGACAAGCCGTAGCACTACACTGATCTGATGAGGATCTCACAGCAATCCCTGCTAAGTGCTGTAATATGTTGCAGCAGTGAAAGGGAGCTGAGTGGCTCTGCTGGAGTGATGCTGGTTTGCTCCCTGTGCCTGGGGAAAGGCAAGCAGATCAGTGCCTCAGTTTCTCCAGCTGTAAAATAAAGCCCAGTGCCATTTCCTTTCTCTTTGCAGAGGTACTGCATTCTAAGCCCAACCACAGTTTAAGAAGGTGCTATGTAAGTGCAAGGAATTAACATCATTAAGCTTTATATGTGAACCCAAATCCTAATTCCTACCCCAGCCCCACTAAGCCAGCAGCTGTAAAACTTCCAACAATTAACACACTGCTACCTACCCAGATAAAACTCAGCTAAAAATACCACTCAGTGGCATACTTGCTTCTGCAGGAATTAAATTCATGGAGCAGCAAAGTTACCTACATTGGAATCCATGAAGATAAAAATCAATCTTCAGTATCTGAGATCACTTTTAAGATCAGATTACATGGAATTGGGATGGTACTTCTGTTTGCAAGGAGAATAAAAAGACATACTAGTGAGGCAAGTAAGGCTGAAGCATCCCTTCCTTGGCTTGACCTCCTTGGGGATATTACCTTCATTCTCCTGGCTTTCTGATGTTAGTTTCAAACCATGCACAGACAACAGCTGTTACTGACACTGCTGCAGAACACACAGATTTCAGTGGCACAAAGAAAGCAGTTTGTGATTTAGGAACTCAGATCCTACCAGGCCTACTAACCTGTTCCTCCCCATTGCTCCACATGTATTCGTGATAAGAAAAAATAAAGCAGAACGTTAAACCTTCCCATCTCATCTCAACATGTGCATAGCTGCTGCCGTGTACATCGCATGACATGAGCTGGAAAGATTTTAACACTTCAAAAAACAATTCTGACTGCAAAGAAAATTCCCCAAAGCACAGCAGAGACTGATGCTAAATTTGCATTTTGTAGTGAATGAAACTCTCCCCTCTGCTAGAAACAGATCTGTCTCGAGAGGTAAAGCAGACTTTCCCTGACCACGCTCACCTCTGCTCTTTCTGCAGAGCTTCTGCATGCTGTCTGTTCTCATGCCGCCACATCTGCAACTCGTTCTTCATGGCATCCATGTCTTCTTGAACGTAGTCCATGATCCTGCCAAGCGTAAAGGCACTGCGGCACAGAGTCTGAATAGAGTCCCGAAACTTCTCCATTTCTTTGGCTACCAACTCTCTCTCTTTCTTCCTCGCTGCTTCTGATACAAAAGGCTTCTCCTGACAGAAAGGATGGATAAGGAGAAAAGCATCAAGACGAGGAAAAACGTTTGTTGTACACAAGGTGTCAAACAAAGAATGCTTTAGACACTGCTAGCCACGAGGAGAAATCTTTACATAGTGTTCACAGTTTGAAATGAAAGGGAGAAGAATGAAGCAACTGTTTAGAATCAGGTGAGCAGAATGAGAATCATATCCAAGCCACCACTGCTAAGGAGAACTGCTACAAAACTACAATAATGTTGGCAATATTCAATTGCTTTTCAGATCAGGA
Source organism: Lagopus muta (assembly GCF_023343835.1). Lineage (NCBI taxonomy): Eukaryota > Metazoa > Chordata > Aves > Galliformes > Phasianidae > Lagopus > Lagopus muta. The sequence goes on along the minus strand of NC_064440.1, from coordinate 35,259,033 downwards.
GCTCTCCAAATTAAACCTAGTATTTGATTCCATAAATGACCTCATCATCCTGATGTTCTCATCAAGATCTTTCCCAGAGCAGTGGGTGTAAAGGAAGTATTGGAGGGAGACCTCCTCCTCGTTCTGACATGTTTTACTTCAGTGTGTTTCTATATATTGAATGGAAAATGGCTTAACGTGGCACCATTAAACACAACCTCACATAATAATGACACCACTTTTGTTATCAACCTGCTGCTGGCACTGGCTGCCAACTGAGACAGGGGAGGTTTAGGTTGGATATGAGGAGGAAGTTTTTCACCCAGAGGGTGGTGAGGCACTGGAACAGGTTGCCCAAGGAGGCTGTGGATGCCCCATCCCTGCAGGCATTCAAGGCCAGGCTGGATGTGGCTCTGAGCAGCCTGGGCTGCTGGTTGGCGACCTGCACACAGCAGGGGGTTGGAACTAGATAAGCATTGTGGTCCTTTTCAACCCAGGCCATTCTATGATTCTATCATCCAATGATTCTATGTCTACCCCATAAATCACACATCCATCTGCCCATCCTCTCCCTGCATGCTCCAGCTGTGTACTCTACGGGGCACAGCTGGACTGCCCCTGCATCACTCCAGTGCCTGGCACAAGGACATTGTGGATTGGTGTTTACTCAATATTGCTGCAAATCCCAACCCACCACACTGAAAAAAGGTCACGTTCAACTCCAGAGGGTAATGATTATAGCCTCTGAACTGAGATTATGGTCTCTGTGAAAAGCTGGAGAAGCAGAAGCATCCCTTCTCATGATGTTCTGCACCAAAAGCATCCACCGGAGCTGCTCAACACAGGATTTTGCTGCTGCCTGGGAGCTGCACCGGATGCTCTGTAGCCACCTTCCAGTGCAGTTCTCCAAATCACTCCCTTTGAGATACTCCTCTCTCACCTCTGGCTTTATCTGAAGTCTCTGCTCCTAATGCTGGCCCTAGTCACAGCATTTCACACCACACAGCTAAAATAAATGGCAGTTATTCCATACCTTAAAACCACACAGGCTGCAGGTGTGCCCTCAGTCAACTGCACTACTCAAAACTAATCTGGTCCTGTGCACACTTCCCTCATGTGCAGCCTGCAGACCCTGTGCTCAGCCTACTGAAGCCTCCCAGCTTACTGCAAGTTTAACACAGGGAAAGTGCATGCTAAAACAGCAAAGTCACCAAGAGCAAAACGATGCCATAAACAGAGCCAAATGACCACATTACTAACACTTCCTAATGACCTTATTCCAGCAAAGGCCTTCCTGGAAACAATAACTGCCATTAAAGAGAAGCCCGCTGTTTCTTCTCTCCCAGGTAAAACAAGCAGATTTTTCTTTCTTTCCAAGAGACCTGAATGTCTAATTCCCAACCTGAGTTTTCTTTAAGACACACAAAGCTGTACATTAAGTTTACTTCAAGTCATTTCAGTCATCTAACGTGTGCCAGAAAACTAGAAGGGTCTTTCTTTCACCCCAACCATAGGATAACCACAGGATAATTCTAAGCACAGTTCCTAGCAGCTCTATGAGCACAGAGCTGACAGTATGCTTGTGCCTTGCTAGGACACCATGCCTACCATGCTGTCCCTTACTGCCCTCCTACCTAACTGCCTGCCTTCCTGTGTGAGCTGCAGGCTGTTTGTTCAGCTGTGTTTGGAGGCAGCAGGGACCACTGCCAAACACATTTCAGCAGCCCTCTGCTTACTGATGAACTCAGATATATATTATTCTAGAAAAATACTTCTAAAGATTTGAAGGCTGAGATTTACTTGCGTCTGATGCTTGCGTTTTACCACACACACAGCACATGGAAACTGCAGGGCTTCTGAGTTTACTATGATTTTATAATGTTGAAGTTGTTTAATAAGGAACTGGCCTGAAGTGACAACTGCTGGTGAACTCGTGGCCTTTGCTTCCTAAGTCAATTCGTGAGTGCTGGCTAAGCTGTTAAAAATAACACTCATCTTAATTCCCTCTCACTCGACCCGTGCCTCTCTCACAGAAGCAGGTGTTTCATTATGCTGCATTACATAAAACTCGTTGTTCTGTCACTTCCCACAGCCATCCGTGTGCTTGCTGTCCCTCACAGCACGCAGATGAAAGCACTGGTTTTTGACTCATTTAATGCTGAGAGCTGGTGAGCACCCACCTTCAGAGCACAGCCACCCAGGGTTGAGGGGATATTTCAGTCTCTTCATTAGCAAACCTCTAAACACAATGCCAACAGCATCCCAGTTGGCTCTGTCAGACTCCTTTATGCCTTGTCCCTGAAGGCACAGATCACAGGGCACCTTTCCTTGGGCACGGTGTACATTGGACACTGGTAAGACTTTCTTTCCTGGAAATATTTTGTTTCCTCCTTACCTTGTAACAGTATATGAATGGATCTGCACCCTCACACACTGCACGCTCTCTATTGTAGCTCATTTTTTCCAGATGAGTTCTTGCTACACGTGCTTCCCCAAAGCCACAGAGAAGGTTTAGGCTATGGGACCCTATTTTCCACATCAAACCGGGAGGTTATCTACAAAGAAAACTGGAGCTGGAACAACCCAAGCCCATCAAAAAAACCCCACCTTCAGTTCAAAAGCATGGCAGGGCTGTATGTTATTCAAGAGCTTCCCAGGAAGAAGTTCTGCTGCCCTGTTTTCCACCCTATGTGCAACAAACCTTCCCTCTTTCCTTCCCCTGTTCCTAAGCAGTTTCAAGTGTCCAAATACACAAGCACTGGAAGTCTATTAAATACTATTCAGTCTTTAGAAGGCACATCAGTAGGGTGGTTAGAAAACTCTGCAACTCTGAGACACAAAACCACACGATACAAGCGATGTAGGAACACACAAAAGTATTTTGGTGTGTCTTCCTTTCAAGGAAGAGCACTTAAACTCCAAGCTCCCAAAAACCTCCCCAACACCTGAGGGCACAGTAACTCACCTGGCACACCACCATTAGCTTGAGGAGGGACAGATGATGATCAATCCTTTCTTTCTTCTCACACTACACTTGTCGAAGCCTACAGACAGCTGAAGTACTCAAGCTGCACCAGATATCACTGATTAAAGGCAGTTAGGGGGGAAAAAAAAATCAAGCTCCGTGCTGTCTGTTCTGTTTAATAGTTACAGTTATGGGTTAAAATCTGCACAGGTCACCCCTGAAATTACTAAGAATTATGGCAGATGGTTTATTACAACAAGCAACGTGGGTGGTTGGAGTCCTGAATGCCACCTTTGCTCATTCTGCACAAACACGTAACAGGATATATTCAGCTTTAAGAAAAATGCCAGAATCAGAATTGTTCCAGCCTATTTAATTAGGTCACACACCTCAATGAACTCTCCTTTCACAAAAGCCCAAGAATCAATAAATTATCTCCGTGTAAAAAGACTGTATCACTTCTGTAGGCCCAACACGCTTCCTTTCCTTCATGTTTTTCATAAGGCACCAAGATAAATGTTTATTTTGGATTCCTGGGAAACAGTCTGCCTTTCCCATTACCTCAACCTGAACGGAACACAGCGTGGACTCGAATGCAGGGACCGAAGAAATTAAAAAGCAGAAATTTTCTCCTTAAACGATGAAGGGAAAATTATCAACGGGGTGCCAGAAACAGCCAGAATGCTACCTGTCTTGAATTTAGCCTCGTTAAAGCAATTAGCACAAACGTGGATCCTTCACAAGACATTCACTTCCAGCATCCGTGCTGCTGAGGGTATGGGAAAAGCCTGGCATCCATGGAGTTAAAGAGGTGGCATGGCTTCCCCCCACTCACCCTGCTTGAAAAATTCACTTCCAGGAACAGCATTTGATTACTTTTATATAGCTTCTCCTTTGTTTCCATTCTTTAAATTAACAGTTTTTAAATATGAAACAAATTACAACAAGCATCCATCAAGCAGTTAATAGTTTCTACAGCCCCTTTTAACTATTGTATTATGTCCCATTATGGAAACAGACCCCAGTAATCATAGTTTTATGGAGCTATACCATTTCCCTTCCACCTCTTACTACAGTTAGGACAGGACAGAAACTTCATTTTGGACAAGTAATTTTGATACATTCAATGCAAAAATAACAGCGTGGGCTTTTTTACTGTACAAAATATTTTTTGATCATAAAGGGTGTTTTCTTTTCCTGGTTTTTACAGAGCCTGCATTTTAAGTATATGGTAACTATCCACTAGGGATCACTGTAAGAAAGTCCTCCACAGTAACAGAGGGGAAAACAGTAAATGTTAAATCATTTCAAATGAACAGGATGCTTTTTCTGCTTATGCCAGGTATCGAGTTCAGCAGCAGGCCAAGGCAGCAGAGACACCATGTTCTGTACCATTAGACTTACCAGAGTCTGACCTGTTTCAGAGCTGCAAGACACAAAAAAATAGGATGGAATTTTCAGACGTATGTAAACGTCCCACCTCAGCTCCTTGAGCTGGCTCACCTTGCTGCAGAGAAGTCAGTTTGCTATTCACCATGCTGAGCAGAATCCTACGTGTCTGACCACACACACACCAAGATACAACTCCAGTATCAGCTCATCTGAAACGGCACACTGGGTGCCAGTCCTGCCCTGCTTTCCCTCTCTGCTCACTCTGTGGGTCCGTGGTTTTCTCTGTTGAAACAGCAGCCCCCAGAATGAATTGTAACACGTGTTCCTTGAGTTAGCCAACTGCTTTCACACCAGACTATGGCCCAGCAGAATGTCTCGGCCAGATCCACTGATAACCTTCTTGAAATGTATGAACATCACCTGTAGCTCTCCTACAACAGCTGCTAGCACAGCATACTTTCCTGGGGATGGAAAGCACAGCTGTCTCACTGCACTTCTACATATACTTTCTGTTTAACACATCCATCTGCTGTCTCTTTTTTTATTTATATATATATCCACAGGAGCGAACATTTTGTGTAGTATGCAGAGGCCACCGCACAGCAGCCATTATACCAAGAATATCACAAGAGTGACAAAAGTTCCATTCCTACCTTCACTGCTTGTAAGACAATTAATTGAGGACCACTTTTTTTTTTCTTTTTTTTTTTTTCCTCCTGGTAATAAGCAGGGAAACTCAAGCATTAATTACTCAGTTCAAACTCCAGCAACACCTGACCACCAGCAAACTGCATGGTACAGTTCTGGTACATTTCTCCCTGCACCTTTACTCCATAACCATTCAGCTAACATCACATCGCCATAGCCAGAGCTGTTAGACAAAGACAAAAGCCCTTGTGCAGGTAATTCCTATCAAATCTCACTCTCAGCACTTCTTACAACATGTGACCTCATTGCAGCCTTCAGTACCTAAAGGGAGCCTATAAACAGGAGGGGAATCAACTCTTTGAAAGGGTAGATAACAGCAGGACAAAGGGAAATGGTTCGAAGTTGAGGGAGGGAAGACTGAGGTTGGATGCCAGGGGGAAGGTTCTTTGCTGTGAGAGTGGTGAGATGCTGGAACAGCTGCCCAGAGAGGCTGTAATGCCCCATCCATCCGTGGAGGTGTTCAAGGCCAGGTTGGATGGGGCCCTGGGCAGCCTGGGCTGCTGTTAAATGTGGAGGTTGGTGGTCCTGCATTTTACAGAGGGGCTGAAGATTCATGATCCTTGAGGTCCCTTCCAACCTGTGCCATTCTGTGATTCTGTGACCTGGTAGGATGCTGAGAAACTGTGAGCCCCTTTGAAACACTGACATGATGGGAGATATGAATACAAATGGTTAACTAAACGTCACATTACTGCCTGCACTCATTGGATGTGGACACAGTGCTGTGCAGCTGGTGGGTTAACGCACAAAATCAATGACCTGAAGAACTCTGAACAAACAGAATCAGCATTGATTGTATTTGCTCTGAGCTTAGAAGTACCTACTTGATTTACAGCACTTGTAATTGAAGTTAATATTATCCAGGTGCTAAGCTATTTTAATATCACTTGTTCCTAGCACAAACCTCGAATCTGTTTCTTCTCCAAAGCCTATATTTGGGAAAGATGGGAATTCTGTGATCCCACTTGCTTCAACTATTTAATAACCTGCCTACGCTTTCCACACATCAAATAAATGAAGTGGAATACAAAATGTACCATCTGTTTCTTTCTCTGTTTAACGTAAGAGGATTAGACTCTAAACAAATACATTTAGGAAGTCTTTTTAGGAATTTGTTAGGCTGAACACAGCTAATCAAGGCAGCAGAAACCTTGTGTATTTCCAGACTGACCTTTTTGTTTGACCTGAAAATTGTGTATATTATTTTAAGTTTCTGCACATGCAAAACCTACATGATGAAAGTCCCTGTCTTTCTTGATTTTCTTGTCTTTTTCTTTATTAAAACTTCTTAAAAAGCACAATGAAGGTTTCAGGCAAATGCTTTTAACACAAACAATACTCTTCTGCAATCAGCAGTTACAAGTAAAGGTATGGAACATCCCCAAGAGCCCACGAGTGCTACGTTTCCATTAAGTATTACTTCATCAGCTTCTGCTAATTTCTAATTGATTAATCCACAGTAATTCAGGTAGAGCCACCGATCAGGTAATTGCTGCATTAGATGCTGTAAAGCATCAGCCAAAAGATCCAGTGCTCAGATTATCTCCACTTCCCTCTTCATCTTCTGGCAGAAAGACACGGCTTTAAGGAGTAGTGAACATAGCTGAGAGAATGTTTCATTTATTTTACATGCATTGAATGGTTTAATAAAACCAGGGCAGACTAACATTCTCACTGACAGACACACAGATCAACCTCAGGTATAATTTCCCAAGGAATTATTCTTTCAAATTTTCACTGGACTTGTGATTATCTTACTCCAAAATACAAGAATCACATTTTACTCCCCATTGCAAAACACATTTTGGAATACTGTTGCATGCTGATGGAGAAGATATTGCTTCTGGAGAGTTTGATGGAAAACCAATTAAATGAAAGAGCTGAGAGGCTGGGGAGAAACAGTCAGGTCTCAGACTGATGCTGCTCCCAGCAGACTGCACAGCCAGACCTGGCACAAAACCCACAGCTATTTAACACAACATGTTGGCCAGCACTCACACAGCCATTCTCACAGTCCCATCGACAGAACAGGACTTGGTTACACTTGCAAGCAGAGAGCACTTGGCGGGAATAAACCGCCTGAAACTATTCTTTCTTTTTAATTACTTTTGCTGCATCTTCCCAATGAGATCCCACAGACTGTTCTTTCCCAAACTGCTGGTCTGGGGTCTCATGTGAGGTATGCCTCTGTATGGGAACTGCTGAGTCACGGCCTGAACCTCTGATTGATCACCTGAGGTGAGCCATGAGTCAGCCAGAGGAGCACAGGTGAAGGCAATTCAGCTGTGGAGCCTGGCTCCATCTCTCCCAGACCTATTTAAGAGCTGGCTACCAGTAGGGAAGGATCTCTCCTGGAGATCTGCTCTGCTGGAGTTTTGTAAGTGAGCCTAGGATAGGGGTAAGCTTTCTATCTAGTCTCTTTTTGTTACCATTATCTGCTTTGCCAAACTCTCTTGTTTATTTTGTAATTACAGTATCTTAATATTCATTGATTATACACCATATCACTGTCTTCTGTCAGAAGAATTCAGCAGTCTCTCAAGCTCATGTTTTTTGGGCTTCGTCTGTCAAGTCCTAGTCACTATCTCTGAACACTTCTAATCATCTTTTCCATTGAGTTTTTGCTTTGCTGTCAGGAAAACTGTGCTTCTCCTCTCTGTATCACAACGGCTTCAGCTTACAATGGTGAATAGTGATAGGGAAAGGGGGAATGGTTTTAAACTGAGACAGCGAGGTTGAGGTTGGATATTAGGAGGAAGTTTTTCACATAGAGGGTGGTGAGGCACTGGAACAGGTTGCCCAAGGAGGCTGTGGATGCCCCATCCCTGCAGGCATTCAAGGCCAGGCTGGATGTGGCTCTAGGCAGCCTGGGCTGCTGGTTGGTGACCTGCACACAGCAGGGGTTTGAAACTAGATGAGCATTGTGGTCCTTTTCAACCCAGGCCATTCTGTGATTTAATTTGAAAAGCAGTAGCAGCAAGAAGACTACATGCAGCAGCAGCAGCCAGCTGCTTGGATATAGAACAGATGATATTCAGGAGCTTACTGCTGCGTGCAAATTCTCACGTGATGGAAGTCAGCAGGTTTGCTTTTCCAGAATTAGTTGTCCATTATCGGTGCTGCTAACGCAGATCAGTGCTTCAAAAGAAGCAACAAAAGGCAAACAAGGACAGAATGAGTGTTTTAGAGACTGAAAATAGGCAGTGGGACTAAAAACTGATTGTACAAAGACACAGAGGCCAATGTGCATTTAAAAAGAATTGAAGGGGTTAAAAGGGAATTATTTTATTTAGTGGGCTACATGTATTCAGGGCAGAAAAAGGAAAAAAAGGGAAAACTTAGTACAATTCCCAGAGGAAACTTCCAGAACATGAAACCCATGAGGTTTTGTAAATGCTCCCCATTGTTCCTTTCTGTGCCAAGTGTTCACTTGACAGGACACAATACAGCACAATATAGCCTGCAATACAATTATGTACTGGCAGAAAAAGAAGTCCAATTTGACTGCTACTGCCATTCCAAAACTTAGCCTGGAGATTGATGATTGAACAGCACCACCTAGTTATAAAACTAGGAACAGGAACAGCTGTATCTCTTGTTCTCACAACTGCCAGCTCAACACACACTCCAGTAATGAGCTTTAGAGCTACTGCATAAACAGAGCAATATTATCTCTAACTCCTTCCCTTTCTCCAAACAGCTCTATAAAGGCAGAACTTACTAGAAATAGCCAAGAGCATTTAAATGATCACTACATAGGCAATACAAGGTGCACCTTCGTAATAAATAGCTTGTAATTCAATTCAGCAAGCTGGAAAAAGCTGTATTTACTCAAAATGGGTTATGAGCAGAAAATGAAGGCTTTCCCATTGTAAGAATTATTTTTCTTCTTTAATCTCAGCCCATGCAATACATAAAAGGAATTTTTGGTCTGCCAAGAAGGCCTGGATCTCAGGCAACCCCAAACCTGAGATAGGAAGGTGCTCCCCCATCCACCTTCCTCATTTCCTCCATGTGCTGGGGAAGGAACAAAAAGGCTGGTCTGCATGACAGTATAACTCACTACCACTAAAGCATTTGGGAGTGTCCCTATTTAAGAGATTTGTTGATTTCACCCTCCCAAAAATCACAATCCTAACAAGTTGTGTCATTTTTGCTGCAGATTGCCAGAAATGATTATGAAAGCATACAAGTTCTAGATAAAATCCTTTTTTTTTTTTTTTTTAAAAAAAAAAAAAGTCTACTGTCTATCATGAGTTTTAGTCCTTCAGGGACTTGTTTTTTCCAGCTGTGCACTTTACTCATAACCTATCACAATGTCATAACTTGTTGCCAAGAACTACATTCATTAAAGTAACAGGAGGCCAAAAAGTGGTCTATGTTTCAAAAGTTTCTCCCAGTTTCAGAAAGGTATTTGAAAGAGTTTTGTTAAAAGCTTAGTTCTTAAGATCTGAGTTGCAGCACCTAATAAAAGTGCAGAATGCCACACTACATCTATCCCTAGTACTGAGTAAATGTAAGAAGAGAGATGCAGGTAGAACTGAAGATTTAAGAGCACGTGGAAAGCACCTGCCTCTCCAAAATGCTGTGTACCTGTTTGTATTTTTGTAAAAGCACTCTGAACTGCATTCCTTATCTAAAATGTTCCCAAAGGGCCAATGATCCAAAGTGTTCTGCCTTTTGTGCCTTCTCGCAACATGAGATGTGCGACGCTAAAAGAGCAAGAGCTGCCCAGTGATGGAAGGAATACATGAATATCAGGGGGCTTCAACGTTTTGCTTCTGGTTTGTGATTGCTCCTAGAATGTCTCTAGACCTCCCTCTCTTCCATTTCCCTATCCCAATTTGGGATGGGGAAATGAAATGAAATCACTTTCTCAATTCAGTCTAGAAAGCTCAAGTATGCTGGATTTTACTAAGATAACATCTGGTGCTATGGAAATACTTACTGTGCATGGTTAACTGCAGAGATCCCTACTTTTTACAGGTAATGACTGATGGTTGATAGGACCAGAGGACAATTAAGATTGAAACAATAATTATGCAGTCACATAAATATAGAGTGTGTCCTATTGCATCTATGGCAAGGCTGAAATCGGACTGTTCTGGAAAACAAACAGGCTAAAGAAGACTACTAAATGCTGTATAAAGCTAAAAGCACAAGAAAGAAAGCACAACACAGAGAACGTAGAGGACTGAAGGACTAATGCAGGTAAGTATAACATACAAAGGAGGAGTTTGATCAAAAAATGGAGGAAAAAAAACCTAAAGGAGAAGAAAAGGTCATGATTACAGTATTTAATGGTCATAATTTCTTGCAGGCCATTTCCATCTTACCTTCTCTGTTGTCTTTGATTTTTGTGATGCTTCATAGTCCTTTTTTGTTTCTAGGATTCTTTTTACAAGTCCACCTGGATAAAATGAGGATATGTCTCAGCACTGTTGTTACTAAAATATTATTCTAAACATTCCAGACAATAACATCAAAACCAACATGAACAGTGTTCCATTATATTTCAGTTGCTGAGATACAAGATATTTTAAATCTATTTTTCCAGTGTCTTATCTCCATACACATGTGTATAGATAGATAGCAATTTGTTAGTAATTTTTTGACACAGAGAACTAAGCCCACTTAAATAATATGCAATGTGGCCATAATGGACGGAAGGCCCTGAATCAGATATCTGAGGTCACAAGCATAAACACTGTTAAGAACCAGACCATCCATTTGCCTAGGAGGCTTCCTATAACTTGCCTTGACCTGCCAGCCCCTTCACCTCTCTCAGAGAGACGTACAGTAGGTATTTGACATCAGCTGTAAATCCCAATGCTCAACTGTGCAAGACTTCATTTGAGAAATATTTGCCTTTTTCTTGCAGAGTTGCAAGAAGGTTCTGCTCCCTCAAGAGATACTTTGCTGCTGTATTCCTCATTTTAAGTGCTTAGCTCTTGGTTTAAATGTGTTGTTTTACTCTATATGTATATGCATGCAAATATACACAAAAGCAAACATACCATGTTTTTCATCCTCCTCCAGATCCACTTCTGGCTCCTACACATGCAGGGAGAGAGCTTTAGTTGCAAATATTTGGCATTGCTATGATACAAAACTATTCAACAGCGTGTCCAGCTAGAAGCTACTTAAACAAGCAAGTTACAAAGGGTGGGAAAGGTTCTATAATTTGTAACATTAACAGACCATTTCCAGCTCTGGCATTTCGGGCACTGGCAAGGCTGCCTCCACCACAAACTGGTCGTCATCATCATCAGAAGCCTGCTGGTCTGTGATCACATTTGAGACTGCTTTACTACTACCGTTCCTGAAAGAGATAAAACAAACATGGAAACCTATTAGGTCCCATTCCCATCCATTCCATCACCTCCTTCCATAAAACAAAGCAGCACACCAAATTCCTTCACTGCCATTACTTCTGCATACACTGCTTTAGTGCTTGGCACTCATTCGATATCACCTGCAAGACATTTTGGCCATAAATTCAAGGGGCTGTTTCAGCCTTTTTTGAGTACAAGATACACTGCATGCCTTACAGATCTCTTCTTCTGGTAGTTAAGATTAAAGTCCTGGGTTTATCGGTTTCAAAGTGGCAAAAAAAATTAACTTGCATCTACCTTTGAACTTCCTGATGTGGCCACCAACTGTAACTTCCAAGTCATACACTGGATTTGCAGAAAGGCTCAAGTTTTCCTGCCCAAACCAACTAGCCTGATGCTATTCACTTGCAGGGGTGCACATAAAATCTTAAAATAGTGTGGCATAAGAACTAACAACATCTTTTCTGCATCTCCCACACTCCTCACCTTTCTGGAAGCAAGGCCTCCGTGCTCTCTTGGCGTTTTACTACTCGGGGTGGTGCTGGCCTTGCACTGCTAGGACGGGGAATACGTCTGCAAGAAAAAAGACTTCTCACCTATATTGTAAAAGGAAGCTTACGTGTCCCCCAAAGGAGCAGATGTGCATATCCAGATGAATCAAGTAATTTTGCCAATGCATAAAACCAATGTAACATCATCATTGTACAGTCCTATATTGCAATGCCTTCTGTCCTATGAGGAGTCTGGGAAAACCTAGCAAGTGTGACCTTCAACAAGAATAATGTCATTTTGGGGTAAAACCAACTCTTAGTTTGTCTCACTAAAAAATAATCTGGATACAGAAAAAGGAATAAATGTATTTCCATAAGTGATACGTTTACAGTAGCCTTCTTCTGGGCAAAGAAAAAGTAAACTGGGGTTTGAAAGGCAAGTTCATCTCACCCATAACACCACACTTCTGAAGTGCTTGTGATGCAATAGACTCAAGAGACTCCTCACAGATCACTTTTAATTTAGTGAGGTTACATCAAAGCACTCTTTGGATTAAGAATGACATTCAAGATTCAAAGTTTTCTTCATAGAAGGAAAACAACTAAAATGAACCATACATGGGATAATATTCATTACTGAGTGCCACAGGCACAAACTGCCCAACGTTCCCTTGCTATTTTCCAATTGACAGGTGTAATGCTATAATTGGCTGGAAAGTACTGTGATAATAGCAGGGTGGCAAAGTGTTTGGCTACAGCAAGTGAGAACAAGCTCAAACACAGCAGCCACATGCAAAAATGAAGGAAAAGAGCTGCTTTGAAAGGCCTCAAAAACACAGGGATCTCCAGCAAGAGATGCCCTCACCTCCACTGCTAACCCTTAAATGAGATCTGGGAAGGGGTGGATCTGGGCTTCACCCCTTCCAGTCACTCCGGTACACTGCATCCATCTGAGCTCCTCTGGGTTGGCCCTGCCTTCCATCAGGTGCTCAATCACTGCTTCAGGCCACGACTCAGCATTTCCACTGCAACTGTATTACCTCCAGACACCATTCTGTGCTTCAGTCAGTCAGAATAAAGAACAGGAACAAACCTTTGGATAGCCTGAGGTGGAAGATCATTGGCTACTTCACCATTTTCAGATACTTCAGGCTTTTCAGGATCAAGGTTCTCTGCTTCTTCTTCTATTCAATGAAAAAAAAGTGTAATAGTGTCATACCTGTCATGTTGGCAATGCAAATCTAATTCTTTACAACAGTATTTCAAGCCCTATCAGCACTATACTTTAATGTGTTAATGAAATGCATTGTATTACAAACTAAATACAACTCTATAAGCTTTATATATCCAAGGTCTCGGCTGATTTCGGCTCTCACTGCATCTTGACATCTGTCACACACGTTGCTTACAAGATAGAAAGGAGAATTCCACCCTCGCTGTTCATCACTGCCCCAATTACCCACTGCTGTAGGGAAGGTTCTGTGGATCGCTTTAACTTTTGTTATGAGCAGAACCCACAAATACAAGTAATGGGAGGGAAAAAACATTGTGTGCAGGCATTAAGAAAATGGAAACTATAGGTTTTATTGAAGTGGTTGTTGCAGTAACTACCTGTAACATATTGCAAGAAATTCCCCATAGGATCTGCTTATTTTCAAGTTAAAAAAAAAAAAAGTAACAGTTTATGACCACTTTATGCTGTTGGGTTTCTCTCCCCTTTGGAAAGCACTTAACCTGAATTACAAAGCACTTTCATAGATTGCTTTTTGGTATTCTTTCAACTACAAACTACCTGAATAAAATCTACCCAAAGCATGCAAACACAACCAAATTACAGTTTTTTTGTTTCTTTTTTTAATCTTTAATATATAGCATAAGAGAAAAAAAAAACCTCACTAAATTGCAGAAGTGCTTTATTTATTAAAAAGCACTGTTTTATTTCTAAGAGAAGTTTTTAGCTATCCCTGGTATATTCAGTGCTGGTCTTCTGTCACTACAAAGTCACTGGCAAATTCATCTGGAAATAGTAAACACAATGGTTTTTCAGAAAAGTCACAAAGTTCTCTTGCTGAGAACCACTGCCAATGCCAGGAGAGCAGGGACAAACACAAGTGACTGTTTCCAGCAACCCACACTTGAGTGCTAAAGGCAGCAGGGTGGAATTTCTCCCAGTTGTGTAAGGTCACACAAATATATTGGCTGATTTTCTACATTTCCTTGGACTACACAGCTATGAGGCCCTGAAGGCCATGGGTGGAGTGGGAAACAGCCTTTGATATCCCACACACAAAGCAACCACTGTAACCATTCTACGATATGAGGAGTCCCAATTGGTATGACACTGCCATTGGTGCCACTCAACTATCCCACCTTGGGGCAGATGAGGAGTGACATGCTGAAATAATTGTTTAAACATAACCTGAAATACATTCAAGACACAGCAATAGGAGCTATGAACATGCCAGGGATATTCAGAGTTCTCAAGAGCTACTGTAACTAGCTTTTGATCTTTAGGGAAAGAAGGAATATAGGGAAGACTCCGAAAGGGCTCCATAAGGATAAATCAACATAATGAGCAGCAATTACTAAACTATCCCAACACCCTGTGTTAACACGGTCTGGTCACATCTGCTGTTATCTCAGCCCTTTAAGCCCCACATTGGTCACTGGTTTGACTGTTGTGGTTTAACCTGGCAGGCAGCCCAGCACCACAAAGTCTCATTCCCCCAAAGTAGAACTCATGGGTAGAGATAAAACTATTTATCAAGACAGAGAAAAGGAAAAGGATAATAGTTATTGCATATATATGTGAATGTATATCACCAGTGATGCACAAGCAATTGCTCACCACCCTCAACTGATATCCCAGGTAGCCCACAAGCAGGGGAAGAGAACCAGATGAACTCCCATCCGTTTCAAACTCGTTCTGCACAATGTCATGTGGCCTGGAATATCCCTTTGGCCAGTTTAAGTCAGCTGTCCTAACTCTGTTCCCTCCCAACTCCTCGGGCTTTTTGCTGCAAACGGCCTTGGCTCTGCATAACATGCTTAACTATAAACATCAGTGTGTTATCAACACAGTTTTTTTCCTAGAACCAAAACACAGCATCATAGCAGGAAATTTTGAAGGAAACTGTCCCAGCTGAAACTAAGACAGTGGCATCAACTCCCCCAAGTTGTTCATGTGTCTGGATCTGGAGAGAATAAAACCACAGTTTTTTGCTTCACTCTCAGTTCTTCTTCCTACATTTTGTTTCTCTGATGCCACGTATGCTGTATCTGGATACAAATATCTCATTAACAGTGCATGTCTAGGGAGCCATATACAACTTTTTATTTTTTTATCTTTTTTAAGGGAGAAATAAGAAGGCAGAGATGGAATTTGCCTCAAAATTCCTCCAAAACACAAACACCAAGTGACACTTCCAAACACCTGCACAAAAAGGCAACATGCAGTTACACAGAACAAGTCACCAAGGGATTCAGGAGCATTTTCCCTGGGACAGTGTGAGCATCGGCCATGGAAACTTGTCCTCTTCTCCCCTTCCTTACCTTTATGCAAGAATTCCTTACCTTTATCCTTCCTTACCTTCAAGAAACTGCACGGATTCAAGGCTGACCGCACGGCACTCAAGTTAGCCTTTCCAAGGCAGCCAAGCTCTTATTCCACCTACCTTTCTGTTTTACTACAAGTCCTGGTTCAGCTTTCTCCTGCAGTTTAGCAGCACTGTCCTCTGAAATCCTATCTGCCACACTCTTCATTTCTACCGTTCCTATAACAGAAGTTGATAATTAAATGATACAATTACAATTTTAAATTAAAAAAAGCCCACCATGCTAAATGCCTGTTACATTTAATGTATCTTTAAGAGCTACCTTAGGTTCACAAGCCATCTTGAGCGCAAATAAATAACATTTAAAGTTCACAAATACTTTTTAAAAGATCTACTGACTGAACTCCTTATATTACTGCAAACTAAGGCAATTTCTTCAATTCAGAAGTGAGTTAGAGATATTATTTATAAGCCTCAAAGCTAGTAAGACAATATTTAACAAATAAAGCCTAAGTAAGTACTAAAATACACAATATTGTTAGTGTGCCACTTGGAATGCACTTTGGTTTGTTCCAAAAGGGAAGGGTTTCCTGTAAAAGCATTTCATACTGAAGCCATAAAAAAGTTTCAAGTAAGAAAAGCTTATTTTCAGTACATGAACCCCACAACTTGAACACTGGAAGAAGAAAGCTGAGGTTTTGAAGTACACTGATTCTTAAATTCTGTGACACTGAGGGTAAAGAGAGACAAAGGAGGAACAATTCAGCACCATTTGTATATAGTTCCTGAAAACAAAACTCAGCATTAAGAACAAACCAACAAAGCAAACAAAAAAACCCCACAATCCTACTTTTACAGTTTGTCAGATTATACATCCTGTTGGTTTTGCCATATGAAAAGTACACACACACACAGCCTTAACCTCACTTGCAATGTGTTCAGTTCTTACATTCCTCAAAATACAGCAGGAGCAGAAATAGGAAGACACAGAAAGATATGGAAGAGATCTGCAGACACAGAAAGAAAGGTAAAGAAAGGTCCTGAAAACAATGGACAAGAACTGAATTGAGTGCTTCTGCAAATTGAGTGACTGTAATAGAAATGTAAAGAACAGATCCACGGGGTTCCTATGCTGTGGCGACCAAATTTCCACCACCACAACAAATCAGCAGTTTGGAATGCTCAGGAGAAGATTTAGCACATATAAACCCAACTAACACTAGAGGTTGAAGTGTCCAACGCTTGCAGAACAAGAGATGAAATTGCTGCATGCAGCATAAAGCTGCAGCTCTCAGGACCAATAGCAGGGGATCTCCCATCCACCTTTGCCATCGGGGGTGTCCATAAGTTACACAGTCCACTCCAGCAGCAATGTTAGAATCTTAGAATTGTGAAGGTTGGAAAAGACCTCCAACACCATAAAAACCAACCACCAAGCCATCACCACCATGCCCACCCATGGAATTATAGTTGAGTTCTGTTAGCTTTGAGGATTTTGACACTGTAGCCCTCTCCTTTCATTTACCATTGCTGACAAAAGCCAGGATGAAGAGCTACTTAATAAAACTTTGAAAAAGGCATTTAAAAAGCTCATCACCAATCCATACAGCTGTGCTACAAGGTACCCACAAGGTCTGAACCTTTGCTGAAAAACCATACCAAGAGTAGAAAGTGCTTCACTCCATCATAAAGGAAAGGTTTCATTTATAGAATTTAATGACATAATCCTGTAATGACATAATCCTATGTACTAAAATGATTACTAGGTCATCCATTGCTAAAGATACTCCACCAGAGAAAAACAGCTACCAGCAGTATGGGTATTGCCTATCAGAGACAGAGATTGGGCCAGACAGATGATTAATGGCATTTCCCAGGGAAATTCATACCTTAGTTTTTGACAGTTTCCAATTATCCAGATAATGAGATCAGACTGACATGGCAAGCATTGCTCTCCCTTTCCTGGCTCTTACTATAGAGGTCAACTCTATGTGGACTTGTGCAAAGCATTTGATGCTACCCCACACAAAATCCTTGCCTTTAACTCAGCAAGACCTGGATTTGGTGAATGGAGCAGTCAGTGGGTGAGGAATTGGTTGGATGGTTGCACTCAAAAAGAGTTGCACTCAACCCTTTCACAGCCTGCCAACGTGTTATTCCCCAAATTAGTTCTTTTTACTGTCTCAACATGAAGTCCCAGATTGCTTCCCTCCTGCATGTGCAACACCATACCCCTGAGAAACCAGTACATGTGTCATGGACTGCAGACCAAGAGCTCTTCCACCCCATCCAGAAAATGGGTTTGCAATAAATTATGCTGGTTTTCACCTCATTCTCTTCTGCAACATTAATCTTTATTATAGAAGCAGGTTTTAATATTCAGGTGCAAGTTTGTGGGCAGTTCTCTTCCAACACACACACATTTGTGTGAACGCATGCACACACAGTGCATCACCTCCACGAAAGAAGGGTTAATTATTTTCAAAGCAACTGTAAGTTTAAAAAAGTACATTCAATTTACAGATCAACTTCTAAATTAGAAAAAATATCATGTGAAACCGGTTTTGCTGCAAGGCATGTTGGAGCTATGAAAGTAATTATGGTATGAGTAATAGTAACTATAGAAAAATAAAACCCTTTTGCTTCAATGCCACTATTAATTTGTTTTTAATATACAGAAGTGAGCAAATGCTGTTATAACTTGGTTTCATTACCAGGAGAGAAAACATACCTGTAATTGCTTAACTACTCCTTCATTTACCACTTAGTTTTGTTTTTCATAATAGCTGAATTTGCATTCACCAGTTCAGCCTTGACACAAACTCCTTCCTGTTCTACTGCTGCACATTTATTTGTCTCCATTTAATGTTAGAAAATACAGAAAGGTCTGAACATCATCATCAGTTGCTGCAGACAACGACATACTGCAGGCTTCAGTACACCTACAGAAGGTTTTACTACCCTCAGGATTCCATCTTGGGGCAGTTAGGAGCCTTGTTTACTTACTGTCACTCTCTCACATTAGGCAAAAAAAGGGTATAACATAGGTAACCTTGAGTGCACTGGTCTGCTGCATCATGAAAAGAGTATTTTAAAATACTGAATTTGAAGCCAAAACAGTGGATAAAAGGTAAAACATATTTATCAGAATAATGGCTGCTGATTTTCAAGATTGGGTGATCCCATAAAACGCGCCATGTCTGGTCACTGTAGTTTAGGACCTGTCCAGGCTATAAAGCAAATATTCAAATTTATTTTTTTTAAATAAAAATTCTAAATAAAGTGGTAGGGCCAGCTGTTGATCACTATGAAATAAAATAAAGCTTCATTTAATGGAATCCAGATTATATTTTTCAGCAACAAAATCAATAAAACCTCACAGCCTATAAGTAAATGAGACGTGATGTAAAATCTTCAATAAGCACTAACGTGACTTAAGCTCCAAAATGAAGGGGTTGTTTATATCATACAATCATAAAATCTATCCTGTTGGATCCCCAAATCCAACCCCAGCCCACCCCGCCATGCCCACTGCCCACATCCCTCAGTGCCACATCTACGCTGTTCTGAAACACCTCCTGAGATGGTGACTCCAGTTCCCCAGGCAGCCTGTTCCAAAGCATTATAATTCTTTCTGAGAGTCACTTTTTCTTAATATCCAACCTGAACCTCCCCTGGAGCAACTTAAAGCCATTACCTCTTGTCCTATCACTGCTACCTGGGAGCAGAGGCTGCAGCACTGTACACCAGACAGAGGCGACAGCCACAATTTCAGCATGGACAACTCTTATGTGGGCACAAGATGGGCCTCTAACAGCTTCTCATTTCCTGCTGATAATCTGTGGGTAACAAATAAATACCTGGCCTTCCTTCCTCAGTGCTCCCAGCAGAAATGCCACAGAGTTTGGCTCATGATATCTGGCTAGGCTACTGAGGAAGATGATCTGGGATACAGATTCAGTGCTGATGATATCCAGAGAACCTGCCCTGCTCAGACTCAAGCCACAGGGTCCTAGCCTGACATAAGTGCAGGTGCAATGCAGAATCACAGAACTGTAGGGGTTGGAAGGGACCATCAAGTCCAGCCCCGCTGCTAAAGCAGGCTCCCTACAGCAGGTCACACAGGTAGGCATTGACTGACTGCTGACCATGCACATTTGATCACAGCTGTAATGACAATGTTGGAAGCCAAAGACCTACAAACACACAGGGTTGCTTCAAAACCCTCTAATCAAAAGGGGCTACAAGCCAGGAGATTTGGTGAACAACTCCTTTTCATCTGCTCTCCAGGTTACACCTGGACTACGACAAGTGTCTCCAGTTATGTAAATCATTATAAAAGGTTTTGCTAGTCTCAAATTCAACCAACCATCTTTTTGATTAAAAAAACCCAGAAAGTTGAACACAAATGTGGACTGTTTAATGTATTGCTTACCAAATGAATACCCAGGGAAATTCCTTGTTGCACTGGGCATTAATGAGTCAGTCTCACAGAACATGGCTTTTTTTCCCCGTCTTTTTTATGGCAAATGTAACCTTTTCATTTACAATCCCATAATTCCTAAAGAAATTCAATACCCAAGGCCTTCAAATCCTTGAGAAAGGATTAAAAAAAATTGAACAGATAAATCTAGAATCATAGAATCATAGAATCACCAAGGTTGGAAAAGACCTAAAAGATCACCCAGTCCAACCGTTCGCCTATTCCCAATAGCTCCCACTAAACCATGTCCCTCAACACAACATCCAGCCTCTCCTTGAACACCCCCAGGGTCGGTGATTCCACCACCTCCCTGGGCAGTCCATTCCAGTGCCTGACCACCCTTTCTGAACAGTAATACTTCCTGATGTCCAGCCTGAATCTCCCCTGTCGTAGCTTGAAACCATTCCCCCTGGTCCTATCACTGATGACACGAGAGAAGAGGCCGACCCCCAGCTCACTACAACCTCCCTTCAGGAAGTTATAGAGAGCAATAACGTCTCCCCTGAGCCTCCTCTTCTCCAGGCTGAACATTCCCAGCTCCTTCAGCCTCTCCTCATATGGCCTGTGTACTAGGAAGTACACACTTCCCAAATATTAGTAAGTATGAAGTTAAATATCTTAGGGTTAGCATTTGTATAATTAATACCTATAGGAAAGCATATCTTGCATCATAAATGCCTTTAATCTTACTAAAACGCCACATCTTGAATCTTATTTAAACTAAAACACTGTGCTGAATATTGATCTGGTCAAAGTATTTGAGGAACTTTCATGTGTTCCTTTTTGTACAGTAATGTGCAACATTTAATCATTTGAGATACACTACCTACTTACCTTCAGTAACAGAAATGGGACAAAAACTATGTCTCTTAAAGTTTTTGAAGTCATTTGTGTCTGATTTTGCCAGATTATGAAGCAAAGAAACAGTTTCTGTGAAACTAATAGACAAAGAAATAGTTTTAGACCTATCATGAAGTCCATTCAGAAAGAAAACTGTAATTATCATGAGAAGCTGAATTTACATCTGCAGTTTTGCATGAAGAATGAAACCAAACTGAATTAAGTACCACTCTCCAGGTACCAAACCTATGCAGAACAGCCCACTGGATTCATAAATGCAAACTGGGTAAAAAACAAGCACTCAAAATAATAAGCAAGGATGTTTAGGATTTTATTCTGTTCCAGGATAACAACCCTCCAGCATATTTAATAGAAAAAATATCATCCTGCTGGTTACCTTCTCCTCTGGGTTTGGCGCGTTGCCTTGATCCTTTTGTTGAAGGCTGCCTTGATATTCCTGCAGGACTTTCACTCTTAAAAAAAAAAAAAAAACAAAGAGAAAAAAAAAAAAAAAAGCACAAATCTATATGTCTTCACATAAAAAAAATTCATATATTCAAAATTAAATTTGAATTACATGTGTTGATTTTTTTTGTCTACATTTATTATACATTAAAAAATACTTACAAAACTGATGCACACACAGGAAAAATACCTAGAATCTATTTTCCTCAGAAGAGTTTGCAGATGTTTTTGCTGGATGTGTGGTAGCTATCTTTTTTTTTTTTTTTTAATGAACTTGAAATATGATCATATTTCACTACTGTAAAGGCAACTTCCAAAGGTGATCTAAGCACATCCACAGCAGAGTTCTTGCAAAACGTGCAATGCATGTGCGATGCCATAACTGGTCTAGGAATAGAATGCTTTGCTACTAGTGGGCTATCCCAAGGGTTAAGATTAATCTCGAGTCCCCTCCATGTTTCAGCCACACTGCACACACAGTTTCTCTTCCATTTTCTGGGAAGTATTTTGAATTTCCTTCTGAAACAGAAGTAGACACTAAAAATTCTGGCACTAGACACACACAGTCCTTAAGTCAAACATGCACAAACTGAGACATGGATCCTATCAGAAAGGCCATCGAAGAAGCAGTGGGTGATGTGAAGGTACAGCTGGAGCAGAAAGGGTGATGATAGCAATCCATAAGTGAAAAAGTTAAAACTGAAGGAAAAATCAGGACTTTTTATAAGGACTCTGTCCTAAGCCCACAAGCAATTCAAAGAGGCCAGGAAATGAAGGCAGGAAAGCACACAAAAGCATGATTACTTTGTTTTCTCTGGATACAGCTTTCACTGCCTGAAGTTAAGAACAGCTGACTGGCAATACTTCCTGCAAAGGCCCTGTGTTAAGCATCCAGTGGCCATATGCCTCCAGGGAAAGGGCAAGATGTAAAGGAGAGCTCCTGCTGGCCCTGTACAGCTTGTGGGTACAGATGGGGGCAGAACGGAGGCCCTGCATCCCCTTATGCCCCAGTCTTGGGCAGCAGAAGGTCTGAAGGCAGGCACGACTGCCACTCATGCAGGCAGAACAACCTCAGCACTGGCAGAGAAGGCTTCTGGTTACACACAGACTAAAAGATGCAGCCAGCAAGGGAATCTGGCCCAGCAGGTGCTCACAGCTTCTCACCCCTCACATTACTGCCCCAGTAACAAGCCAGACAGCTCTGCCCTTGTGAGGCCCATCAGAAGGACTGCACCCAAACCTGGGCCCCCAGCACAAGGAGGATGAGGAGCTGTTGGAGCAGGTCTGGAGGAGGGCCGTGAAGACGATCAGCACTTCACAGGATTTTCTCCTTATATTGTAATTTGTGTGAAATAAGAACTCACAAAGTTTGCAAGCGAGAGTTACTTGCTAACTCCACAAATAATGCCCACATTCACAACATAAATGAGAATTACAGTTTCCTCCATTTCTCTGTTAACACTGTATTCCACAGACTCCTTCCACAAGATGCTGACGCGTTTCAAACAAATCAAAGACAGAAGGTCAAACTGCACAGTTTGGTTCATCTCAATTACTACTGCTTTTCACAGTGACAAGGGGCAAAAGTTGAGCTCCCCACAGCCTCACAGTCTGGTTCTACAGACCTGCAAGCTGCATCTGGTACACTCACCATTTAGCTGCAATTTGGGTGATGTAATTATTAGCACAGGTGGGGAAGGAGCTGAGAGTAGGTGCTGGGGCTTCTAGAGGAGCAGATTCAGTCATTTATTTATGTCAGGTAGTGACTGCAAAGGCTGCTTAACACTTCTGTAGTGCCAGATGTGCACGCTGGCAACAGGTGCAAAGTAAAACACTAACATTTAATCACTATGGTAGCATACAAATACATAAAGCCCACAATATTTATGACTTGAGTCTTTCCAAAGGGAGATAAAATAGGTCCTACTTCTTCTTACAAATTCCAAAGCTCCAAAACTTTGAAAAGCAGTAAGTGAAGTCATTAAAAAGTAATCTTACACTTCATTTCATACCATACAGAAAGAAAATTATTTAAGTGGGATCCTAGATGGATGTACATGCTTCCCAGTTTTGAGTAATTACGTTCCTATTTGGAGAGGATACAGTAGTCTCCTATAAACCATCCAATTGGCTGTTTTACTGTTAATCTATTTAAATAGGCTGATTTTCACCCTGAGACATCAGAAAATAATGATTTGTAATGTTTCAGCTGGTCAAGAAGAACATGGTCTGAAAGGAAATCCTGCCAAACTGTTAATTCCCCTTTCCTTCCATGCAATAATCGACCTCCACATTCACAAAAGGATCTCATAAACAGATTCTGTCAATAACTTTTATACAGGGACCTTCCAGCTCCATGTGCTCTGATTTTGTGAGCAGAACTTACTGACAGTCCCACTAATGACTGGTACTGAATATGAGCAGCAGGCAGCACACACAGGAGGTCAGACTTTTCTCCTCTATGATAGCCATGCTGTTTGCTTTATGGCTGTATGCACACAGCAGTAGTTGAACAGTTTCTTCCCTCCTAACTAATTCCGGGCAAAGAATCATAGAGCTTGGAAAAGACCTCTAAGATCAGCTAGCCCAACTGCCAACACATCATCTCCGTGCCCACTTGCCTCCATACATCTCCTCCTGCCATGGCCACTCCATGCATCAGCAGTCATGGGGAGAAAAGCCACTCTCACCCAAGCAAGGGAGGTGAACAGCTCACCATATAAACCACTGTGAATTCCTTCCTCTAACTCATCAGGTCCACTGAGAGTTCACCAACAATAATTACAACTGTGAATAGGAATCTAATTCAATCCTCTGTCTGTTGTGGATGACTTTGCTAATTAGATCCATGGTGGAGGAGCTATATTTACATGTGTACTGTCAGTAACACATACATAGATGTAACAATAAAACAATATTACATGTATAAACCCAAGGAGGCTGTGGATGCCCCATCCCTGCAGGCATTCAGGGCCAGGCTGGATGTGGCTCTGGGCAGCCTGGGCTGCTGGTTGGTGACCTGCACACAGCAGGGGGTTGGAACTGGATGAGCATTGTGCTCCTTTGCAACCCAGGCCATTCTATGAAACACACTTTCTGTTTTTGTGTACCATGAATACTGTCACATAAATACAGCTCAGTTCTAAGGCTCGAAGACTTTCATTGCTCTTTTCCTTAAACTGCCTCTGTTTCTTGTATCTATTCCTAAATAGCCACTGTTATTAATAGGCATAATTTATTAGTGTGTAACAGCAACGTGGAAAGATCCATTTGACTGAGTGGCAATGACACTAGGATTATACTGATCAATTACCTTTTCTTGAGAGATGCTCAGAAGACGATGGTCTATTGCTGTCAGTTTCTGCTAATTAAAACCCCTCAAACACAGAGTTATTAGGAAAAAAATAGCTATTTCTTACAACATAAATGTGAACGCTGGACTTCTATTATGTGAGTCAATTATGAATAACTGACAGCAAACAGCATTCCAGCTCACAGCACTGGAACAAAATTATCTAAGCCATGTTTAGGAGATTTCCATGGAACAATTCTTTCTGCTGCTTCAAGGGCAGTTATGTCATTTTTCATTCAGTATAGATGAGTTCCAACAGAAGTTCATTAGATAGGACTTTAGAGGCTGATTCAAACGTCCCATTCCAGAGCAATATGGTTTGTACAGCAAAAATAAAGGTCGTTACAGAAGTGGCCAGAAGTTACAGGATATTACAAAAAGCTTCAGCCAAAAGTTTCAGCAGCCATCTGTAAAATGGAAGAGACTTTTCCAATGTGTTTTGCCATAGGGCTAAATGACATACCTGCTCTGCAGACACTTTCATATGAGAAGCACCATACACTCAGAAGATCTACAGCTCGAATCACCTCTTGTCAAAAGACAAAGTTGTTTTATTATTAGTAGTAGTATTTTGTAGCATGACAGATTGAGCTTCTAAGTGTCTGTTCCAAACAAAGTTTCTACCTGAGCTGGACTGAGTGAACAGAACACAACCTGGCTTGCTCTGATCAGAAACAACGTGGTATGCAACAGCCTTCAATCAGAAAGGAGTCTCCTGATTGCCACGTGTTGGCCAAATGTTTCTCCTTAATTCCTACTTACATTTGCTTTTTTTGTTGTTCCAGAAAATTATAGATACCCACGTGGTGGCTATAACATGCCTGGTAACATACAGGTTCTTCGGTTCAAGAAAAAATACATGAAAAAAAAAATCAAGCTGTGAAAACTGAAATAGTATTTTAAGGCTGGCCTCAGAAAATTAGCAGCAAGAAAATGAAAATTTTGATGAATAATGAGAGAATCTTATCTAGGTTCCTGATCTCAAAGGAGCCATACCAACAACTAAACTTTATACGGTAACTTTGCTGTACGTGGACAATATTAAAAAACTCAAAGGAATTTGAATGCAGCACAGAATCCACTTAGTCTGAAATTCCATGGACATCTCAAACTGAATAAAAGTCCCCACTTCTCCCAGTTCTCCCACACCATTATGCTGCGAAGCAGGCAGCACGTCTGATGAAAGGACCTATGTGAAACATGGTGGAAACAAGACAAAAATCAAGTGGAAAACAAGAAGCACGTTGCAATGTAAAGGCAGGGAAGATTATGCTTGGGAAGAAAGAGAAGCTGTGACTAGGAGCGTGATGGCAGAGACAAGGACTAGAGGCCAACAGCATGCTGGGCTGCATCAAGAGAAGGGTGGCAGCAGGGAAGGGAGGGGGTTGTCCCCATCTGCACTGCTCTTGTGAGGCCCCAGCTGGAGTACTGCATCCAAGCCTGGGGGCCCCAACATGAGAAAGACATGGAGCTGTTGGAGTGGGCCCAGAGCAGGGCACTGAAGGTGATCAGAGAGCTGGAGCATCTCTCCTATGAAGAAAGGTTGAGAAAGTTGGGTTTGTTCAGCCTGGGGAAGAGAAGGCTCTGGGGAGACCTCACTGCCTTCCAGTACTTAAAGGGAGCTTATGAACAGGAGAGGGACCAACTTTTTACATGGTCTAATAGTGATAAGAGGGGATGGTTGTAAACTAAAAGAGAGGAAATTTACGTTAAATGTAGGGAAGAAGATCTTTACTCAGAAGGTGGTGTGGCACTGGCACAGGCTGCCCAGAAAGCTGTGGGTGCCCTACCTCTGGAGGATTCGAGACCAGTTTGGATGGAGCTCTGAGCATCCTGAGCTGGTGGCTGACAACTCTGCCTGTGGCAGGGGATTGGAACTGGATGGTCATTAAGGTCCCTTCTAACTGCAGTCATTCTATGGCTCTATAGTAAGCCAGTGCTGTGTAACTGAACCCAACAGGAACAAACCAGAGATCAGTCCTTGGGGCAGAAGAAAGCAGGCAACACATCAGGCAGTGGCATATCAGACACAGCTTGGAAGGGGGTTGCTTTAACTTGTTTCATTTGCTGCGTATTTTTAAAAAGCTGAGAAATAGATGCTTAAGATATACTCATGCAGCACACACTACCAAATAATACAATCAAATACTCCTTGTAGGCATAAATACAAAAATGGTTTCCTCTGTTTTTAATACATTTGTTTCACATGACTGAAATGGTACCACAGCAGTTTAAATCAGGGTAAATCCCTGGATATGAAGGCATTATCCTGCTGTGAAACTACTGGGAGGAAAGTAAGATCAACCCCAGTCCATCAAGGTGCACTTCTCAACTATCTCACGATGCAGTTTTCTCTAAATCACTTTACACAGCTATCCCAGCTCTCCAGCTTTAAAAGATTCATTGGGAGCCTTTTCATACCATTCCTCTCTTCCACAGTCCTAGTCAAGCGACCATTTGTCACGCACTGCTCTAAAGTGTCTGTTTTCAACACCTAAAAGCAAAGCAGTGCCTGCTGTTACGCAAGCAAGTAAAGGAAAAGCATGTTATCTAGATTTAAGGTAGTAAACCAACATGCCTTGGAATCACTCCCAAAAGCACTTAAGACGGGAAATGAAACTTTACTGCCCTAGCATATTATAGTGGTGCCCAAGAGCACTACGATAGTTTGGGATGAGGCTCAGAATTTCCATTAGAGACCCAATTTGCAGGAAGTTTAACTTGGCCAAGAACGTTTGCTTCAGGCTAAAAACTATTTTATAAGCTCTCCCTCCAAGTGCCAATAATTTAAAAACTTTGGTTGGATTTCAGTCAAAGAACAGCTATAAATTTGTCATCTCATGTAGAAGACACGATGATGTCAGTGGCCCACAGACTTCCAACAGAGACTCCTGCTGGACTTGGGATGCTGCCTATTTCTTTCTAGCATGAACTACTTCAGGCTAATTTATTGAAGGCTCATTTTTAAACATTTAGCCATATGGGTCCTTAATTCCCCAAATTGCCTCAGGTCATCAAGAAGCAGCAGATGCAGACACAAAGCTATCTCAAACAACAGCTACCGTTCAGAAGCAGTCAGCAAGTTCCTATTCCACCCTACCATCATCCAGCTGCAAAACACAGGCTGCAACGAAAGACTGGATTTATTCTCCATTCAACACAGCAACTGCTATTAAAACACCTGTCCTAAATCCTAGCAGCTGGCATGGTGCTGTGGCTTGGATTTAGGGTAAGAACAATGTTGATAACACACCAATTGTTGCTAACGAGTGCTTACACTCAGCCAGGAACTTTTCAGCTTCTTGAGCTGGCTGGCAACAAGGAACTGGGGTGCACAAAGAGATGGGAGGGGACAAAACCAGGACAGCTCACCTAAGCTGGCCAGAAGGATATCCCATACATACGGCATCATCGTGAGATGGCCAGGACTCCATTGCTGGGCATCAGTCAGCTGGTGGTGAACAAATGAGTTTTACGCTGTTGGTTGGTTTGTTTTTCTTTTCTTTGTGTGTTTCCTTTTTTCCTTTTCTTTTTTTGTCTTATTAAACACTCTTTATCTCAACCCCCACGTTTTTGCACTTTTAACTTTCTCAGTTCTCTCCTCCAGCCCACTGCTGGGGGAGCAAATGAGCAGCTGGATCGTGCTGAGCTGCCTGATCAAACAAACAAATAGCAGCATTCCAGGAAAGACTGGAGAGGAAAAAAAGGAGAAACCTTTGAACAAATAAACATTTTTCTGAAGTAGTCAACATATCAAGAAATAGAACTAGAAGTCTGGAAACTGAAACAAACTGAGTAGGCTTTTTTCGTCCAAGCTATAAGAAATTTAAAGACAAGCAAAAACCAGACAACCTATTTTAGAGCCCTAAAACTTGGCATCTCCTTAACTTTCAATCTTAATTTCCTTAATGCAGATTTCCAAACCATTCTAAAATGGAACACTTTCAAAATCTGCCTTCCCAGATCTTCTATATCATTAACCTCATCATCTGGCTGGCACTTGCTGGCTTTAGTTGGCCTCTGCAGTTTTCTAAGTTTGGATTCCTCAGAATCTAAAGACTAAAAGGAAATATTTGTTTTAGATTCTACGTGCTAAGCCTGAAATATATGAAGTGGGAAATGAGCGTACCGTGGAACTGGGAGCGTTACAACAGCATTCTTAGCCACCTACCTGCTTTCCTCAACCTGCCTGGCTCTCCTGGAAGCCTAACAGAGCAAGAATCACTGCTCAACTGATCCCTCTATGGAAGAAGTAAGCTCAAGAGTGAGACAAGCAACCAGCAATGGATGAAAGAAACTCCCTTTAACCCCCACCTTTCCCAAGAGCTAAGGCTGAAGCAACAGCATGCATTACTGGCAAGATGCATGACAAAGATACAACAACTGCTGCCACTCCACTCTATCAAACTGAATCTAACGCGATGAGGAGAATTCAAACAAGCACAGTTCAGAAAATAAACTGCTTAACAGACGTTCAGGAAGCACAGTCAGATGAGTCTGATTGCTCACAGACAGGAAGGTGTATGCACAACCTCGGCCACATCCTTAACAGATTAAATCCATACACAAAAAAAAACAACAATTTTCACTTTGGGAAAGCAAGCGCTGTTATACAAAGTGCTTAACAGAAGAGCACCGCTCTGAAATAAGATTTCAGTTACCTTTTTCTCTGCTTTATCCTTCCCGTGCTCTTGTACATGCTCTCCATCTCTCCCTCTGCCTCTCTGTCTGTCCCTTTCACGGTCTTTTCCCTTCTCTCTGTCCTTCTCTCGTTCTCTCTCCCTGGTCTTATCTTTGTCTCTTCCTTTCAGTCTGTCTGTTTCTCTTCCTCCTTCATTTTTTTTCTCCCTTTCCTGTACTTTATTCCATTCAATGTTATCTTCTCGTTCTACGTCTCTTTTTCCCTTGCTTTTTTCTGTTTCTCTTCCCTGCTTGGTTGTTCTGCTTTTGTTTCTTTCCCTTTCTTGTTTTTCTCCTTCCTTAAAGTTGTCCCTTTCAGAGTCTTTGTGCCTCTCCTCATTATCCTTCTGTTTTTCACTTTCCTTTTCTCTTTCTTCGCTCTCTTTGACATCTCCTTTGTGTTTTCTGTCTCTGCTCGAACTTCTGTCTTTAATGTCAGTATCTCCTCTTCCCTAAAAGAAATTAAAAAGTAATATTCAGTTTCAATACATCATCTCTATCACGTAGTTACTCTCTACATGTAACATGCCCACTGAGAGGAATTAAAAAAACAATAATCACTAGTAGCCATTGTACCCAACAAAGTTTCCTACCTCTTTATCCCTACGGCTTTTTTGCTCTTCTGTTTTGGTCTCCCTGCTTTCTGTATCTCGAGGTTTACTGGATGGAGGTTTTCCTTTAGCATCAGCTCTTTCCCCAGCTAAGATCTTTTTTACAGCAACATCACTGGACAGCTGCAAGAAACAGAGAAATTTCCTGAACTGAGCTACTTTATTAAATATCCCTTCTTCCAAACTCTGTAGTCAATGTGACTCTTCTTCCTTTTGAAATACAGCTTACATTTCTGCTCTTCTAAATTAAACATCTCTTTGCAACTTTTGCAATAATTTCATTATGCATATTAGGCTTATATAAACAGATGGTGCTTTTTATCTACTGTAGCAAAATTAGGTATCAAGCTAGTTAGAACCCAAACCTTTTCCACAATGCACATCCAGCTTATGTTTCACAGTAAAGACACAGGGCTAATAACCTTGGCTTGAATGGATAGAGTTCAGCCTTTGGTTATTACAATGCTCTACAAAGCTGTGCCATCAATCTCAGCCCATTTCAGCTCCTCCTTCCCCATCTCAAGCAATTAGTAAGGAAGAAGAGTGTCTCATTCAGTTAACTAAAAGGAAATAACAGCAGTGTAAATGATCAGATTACTGGACAAAGATTACCCAGACAGAACCTTCACACAGTTTGTGAATACTGTAGTATTTCACTGTTAAAGGCACAGCTTCTTCTCACCCATCACTTCACAGGTTTTTTACACAGACTTCTAGAATGCATTTGTGTGGGGACCTGGCTCAAACTCTGCTATGAACCACATTCTATACATCTGTTATTACAGTGGTATCCCAAGGCAGTATATCTTCTGTAATTCAAAATAGCTAATGAGTGTCAAACTGTCACAAATGAGCTCTGATAATATATAACACAGGTACATATCTCTGTAATGATGTAGATGAAATGTATGTGGTGATGTCATACCTTATTTAAGCAACACTTCCCAATGGCTTGCAGAAACTCATTTGTTTTCTCAGGTTCGTGTCCAGCCACAACACGTGCTGGTTTTACTGACAGTGGCTCTCCCGTTACCATTACAACAGCATCGATGGCCTTCTGAAGGAAGCTGATTTTGGCATCTTTATCCTAAAAAAAACAACAATTCAGAAATAACCACGAGATTCTAAAATAACTCAAGGTTAGGAAACCTCTGACAGGAGGAATAACTGCAACTGCACAACTGGAGCAGCTGAACCACGGCTCACAAGCAAGCGTTGCCAGGGCGGTCAGGAGCAAAGGCCCAGCTGCACTTGCTGAGACAAAGCACCAGGATCTGTCCTGCTCTGAACATCTCCCAGAACAGATGTGAAGGGCTTACATATTGAAATACTGTAGAAACCAGACTGAACAGTGAGTCAAGGAGACATAAGAAGGATGGTGGTGAAAGGGATACGGGCACATATGTTATCTCCACGGTTACCAGGGGTGATTTGGTTTTATAACTATACTTTACAAACTGCTTTCCCTAAGCATCCTTCAGCAAAGATGATGGCTTTGGGTGACTATACAGAATCATTTAAACAGCTGATTTGGCACTGACTGACTGGCTGCCTTGGGAGCAACAGACCCAGTACGAACCTGGATCTAATCTGACAGACATACCAACAGAAAGGAAAGCAACACAGGCCTGTAACTCCTCAGCTGAGCAAGGCCAGTACTCCTTCTAAAGGCCATCTGTAGCATTATCTACTCCTGTAGCAATGGAGCTTTGCAGTGATGTCTCAAGTCCCAGAGCTGCTCCGTAAACAAGAACAAATGCGTGGGAAGGCAGGCGCTGGAGTCAGGGTTCTTCCCTTCTTCAGCTCTTCCAAACAGATTAAAACAAACAACTGCCACACAGCTAGGATTTCCAGATTGTCTCCATTTACATCACGACCACTTCGCCCTCACCAGTGCTCCCTGCATTCAAAAACTAAAAACAAACCAAAAAGAAAAAAAGGAAGGAAATGCTGCAACCTCCTTCTATTAAAACAGTTGTCCATCCTCTGAAGGACACATGCAATCTATTAACTCAGGGAAGGAAGCAGGACAGTCCTAACACAAATGTTTTCAAACAGAAGTGATTCAGAAGTTCCTCCTAGGTGAATCAATTAGTAGTTATGTTATCAGTGTTTTCTTCCAAACAAGAAATTTTCATTATCTACTTGAGTCAGTAAATAAAGTTCTATTGGAATAGAAACAAACATCTGAAACAGTGCTGAGAGCTTTACAGAACACACAGCAAAAGTTACATTCTGTCAAGCACATAATCATACACTCATAGAATCATAGGATGGCTTGGATTGGAAGGGACCTCGAGGATCATGAAGCTTCCACCTCCTGCCAGAGGCAGGGCCACCAACCTCCAGATCTGGTACCACATCAGGCTGCCCAGGGCCCCATCCAACCTGATTCATATATGCATAATATAAAGCTGATGGGAAAGCCTAACAGCCCGATATTCAGTTTTTCCATTTCTAAGAGAACAATGTTATATTAGCCCCAAGGAGACAAACCTTCCTGATAAACATGAAGATAACAACACCTTCCAGGTCAGCTGGCAGCAAGAAGTGTATTTGTTTCAGAACAGTCCCAAAGTTCAAGAAAACTCCTACTTACATTCCCTTATGCACTCAGATCCCTTTCCATCTCTGCGACATGAATTGCTTTGCATGCACACAGCACAACTCACTGAGGTGCAGCTGCATGCTCTGCCAGTTTGATGCAGTTCATGGCTAATTCCAGCCCAGGAAATCTGCTTTTTGGGTCCACAAATAAAATGGACAGGCTTCTCCGAATGAGAGAGACCACATGCTAAGCAACTTTTCACAGCACCTACCCACATGCCTCAACACTGAAAGGATAAACAAAATCAATCAATCCGTTGTAGAATTCATTCAGATTTGAGTTTTCACAGCAGCAGTTAGAACAGTAACAGAAATAAGAGCAAGACCAATAATCAGCCTTGGGAATTGCATAAACCATCCGTTTAACTAGCTGTGTAGATGGCAAGCCAATAGTTTTAGTTGCTATGTTAAACAATCACCAGTGGGTGTAGCTGTTTAACTAGCAACACACAACATGCATTATTTGCATGAATAAGTGACAAGTTTTAAGCCTCGTTGGTATTGGGAGAAGGCAGCATGCATTGCTTAGCAAAGAGGCAGCACTAGAAGGTAAGCAAACACAGCCTAAAGTCACCCTTGCACTTAAGAAAAGCATTTTCACCAATAGCATTGAACTCATCTTTCATTAATCAGCCATTCATAACGGCTGTAGTAATGGCAATAAGACTATTCTATAATACACGTAACAGAAGAATGCATTATTAAGCAATAATATTTTCTGTACATGTGCATAAAGCACACATATATACATGGGTTTGTTCAGCTTGGAGAAGGCACCAGGGAGATATTCAAGCAGCGTTCTGATATTTGAAGGGAGCAGGGAGACCAACTTCACTCACATTCTGATAATGACAGGACCAGGGGGAATGGCTTTAAACTAAAAGAGGGAAAATCTAGCTTATATGTTAAGGGGAAATGTTTGTTCAGAGAGCAGTGAGGCTGCCTGGGGAAGCTATGGATGCTCTATCCCTATCAGTGCTTAAAGCCAGGCTGGATGGGGCTTTGGGCAACGTGGTCTGTGGGAGCTGTCCCTGCCCATAGCAGGGTTGGGATTTGGGGTCCCGTCCAACCCCAAACATTCTGATACACCTCTACATACACCTATGTTTGGGTGGTAATTTTTCAAAGAAATAAATATAAAAACACACATTCTACCAAATGACCACCACACCCTGTAATACAACAGCATCTTGAAAATCTACATCTACTCGTAAATCAGACCTTATTGTTTTGAGACATGTACAGAAGTAGTTGTTTAATCACGATAGCTTGTGTCCACAGCCTTAGCTACATACATAGATGCAATCTATAGGCATCCACAAATAGATTGGATAAGCCTGGAGAAGGTTCCAGGGAGGTCTGCTAGCAGCTTTTCAACATCTAAAGGGGGGGGGTATAAGGAAGAAGGGCACAAACTCCTTAGCAGGATCTGTTGTGATAGGACAAGGGGAAACAGTTACAAACTACAACAGGAGAGATGTAGTTGGATCCAAGAAAAAAGTTTTTTACTGTGAAGCACTGGCACAGGTTGCCCAGGGAGGGGGTGGATGCCCCATCCCAGAGACATGCAAGGTCAGGCAGGATGGGCTCTGAGCCCCTGATGGAACTGTAGGTGTCCCTGTTCACTGCAGGGGAGCTGGACAACACGGCTTCTAAGGGTTCCTTCCAAATCAAACGATCCTGATTCTGGGCACTGCAAAACCAACAGACAAAACCTCCTACTATTTCTACACAACACTCAAATGAAGCAATGGAAGCTGAACACAGAAAAGACCACAAGTGCCTTGCAGCACATTTCAGAGACCATTTTTATTCAGGCTGAATAAATAAGGAAGCTTCTTACCCACCTTGACATTATCTGATTTCAATTCAAAATCCGTGTAAAGCCCTTTCATGAAGCCTGTCACTCTGATCACCTTGA
This sequence comes from Lagopus muta, assembly GCF_023343835.1. Lineage (NCBI taxonomy): Eukaryota > Metazoa > Chordata > Aves > Galliformes > Phasianidae > Lagopus > Lagopus muta. Next base: position 35,224,650 of record NC_064440.1, on the reverse strand, counting down.
GAAGAGAAGGAAAGGACCGAGTTAAGGGCGCTTGGAGGCTACTGCAGAACAGCGTTTGGCAGCAACAGACCATGCGTTATTATTGATAACAATACTAAAGCAGAACGCCGCTGTCATCCCATGACACTCCAAGCCCCCCCACCCACGAGGGGTTACACCCCCAGCCGCCAGGGGGAGCCCTCAGTGATGGGGCGCCCTCGCCACGCAAGGGGCAGCCGGCGAGGGGGTTGGAGGGGGGGAGGGAGGCCCTGTTGCCTAGCAACAGCAGAGCGGGCCCGCAGGCCGGTCCCCGGCCCACCTCGGTGATCACGTCGTGCAGGTAGCGGAAGGGCGGCTTACTCAGCAGCCGATCCGTCAAGGGCGGCTTGCGGATCACTTGTCCCAAGCACTCCTGCGTCCGTCGTACCACCGACTCGTTCATAGCGACGGCGGGGCCGGCGCCGCGGCCGCCGCCGCCGCCGCCGGCTGTGAGCATTCCCAGCCTGCCCCGCGGCGCAGCGCGCCTCGCTGCGCATGCTCGGAGCCGCAGCACGCGGTTGCTAGGCAACCTTAGGCCCTAGCAACAGGCATCGCCGCCATCTTAGGCGCTTAGATGTCAGAGCGATCTGTGGAGATACGGCGTGATTTTAAACTGATAAATGAGAAGGGAGAACTGGCATGGAGAAGGCTGAGGTTCTCCACAAGTCCTTTGCCTCCCCCAGCCCTCACATCGCTGAACCTCGAGGGGCAAATCCCTCTGACCGTGAGAGCAGAGCGAGTGAGAGACCGCCTCACGAGGCTGAATGTGTACAAGTCCACGAGGCAGGACTACATGCATCCCAGGGTCCTGAGGGAACTGGCTGATGTGGTTGCTAGTCTGATGTTATATCTGAAAAATCATGGCCGTGAGTCCCTGGGGACTGGAAAAAATGGAAACATCACTTCCGTTTTCAAGAAAGGAAGACCTGGGGAACTGCAGCTTCCCTCTGTGCCTGTGAAGATCATGGAGTGGATCCTCTTGCAAGAGTTGTTAGGGCACATGAGAGATGAGGTGTTGATCCAGTGTAGCCTCACCAAGAGCAGTTTGTGCCTCAGCGACCTGGTGTGCTTCCAAGATGGAGTGAAGGCATCAGTGAACCAAGGAGATGCAACCGGTCAGGTTGTCCACGAACGGGACTTGTGCAAGGTCTTTGACATGGTCCCGTATCACATCCTTATCTCTAAGTTGGAGCAATATGGATTTGATATGGATTTGAAGGAATTGGGGACTATTCAATTTGGGACAAGAAGTTGGTTGGAAGGTCACAGCCAGAGGATTGTGGTCAATGGCTCTATGTCCAGGTGGAGGCTAGTGACAAATGCTGTCCCCGAGGGGTCTGTCTTGGGACCAGTGCTCTTCATCTTTATCAGTGATGTAAATGATAGGATTCAGTGCACCCTCAACAAGTTTGCAGATGACACCAAGCTGAGTGGTGCAATTGATCTGACAGAAGGGAGAGATGCCATCCTGGACAGACTTGAAATGAGGGTCAGCAAGGCCAAGTGCAAGGTGTTGCACTTGGGTTGGGGCACTGCATATATATATACAGACTGGGAGAAGAGCTCATTGAGAAGCAGCCCCAGAGAGAAAGAGTTATCCCTATCTCTGAATTGGAGAGAGACAGTTTTGAAGGGTGCGCTGTTTGGTGGTTAAGGTAGCAAGGGAGAATATGTTTATTCAGGAACAAAGTGCAGGGTCAAGGAGAAAGTGAGCTACTCAAGAACAGTCTAATGGTTTTAAGTATTAGTGACCCAAGGAAAAAGGGAAAATATGTTGCTTCACACGCCAGTGAAAACTCATCTTTCTCTGCAGGTGCTATGACAAAGTAGAAGCATAGTGCAGGAACTGGAAAGGTGTAGTAGCTTGCTAAGCAGATAAAATCCAAGATCTGTGTGTGTTCTCTCCCAGCTGTTTCAGAATAGCTGGACAATCTGGGAAAGAGTCTCTGAAATGAGCCCTAGATGTATCTCATCCCATACAGCCTGTCAAGCCCCACAGTTATATTAATAACTATCAAACAAACAACGAAGCACTAGTGCTAAGTTAATAATGTCTTTTGGTGATTTTTTTTTTTTATTGTTCTTTAAATAAAGTAGAACAGAAAAGTGATGAATCGGAGAGAAGCCAACTTCAGAATTCTCTGATCCCACATCACGCTCTTATCAAAGCCAGTACAAGGATATAACGGAAAGACACAGCATCTCCCACACCTGCAGGTGAGAGACATCGCTGTCTGCCCACCAGGTAGCATGCTACATACCCCTCTTTGTCCTAGACACATTACAGTCCTTATCAAAAAGCAAAAAGTTGGCTATTCTCCAGTGTTCGTGCAAACAAATACCAGTTGTTTGGAATGTTTGGAATCCTGAGAAAGAAAATACTGCTTTTCTGCTTGGCCAGCCATGACAAAGAAGGTTTGAAATCGAAACTTTGATAGAAGTGCACACAGTTGCTGTGCGTTGTGATTGCCTACCCATTTCTTAACCCAAATCTGCAACCCACCTGATCTGCTAAAGCAGCATTTGTGCTTCTTACCTTGGTCGTAAATGGAATTGTTACAAGATCTCCCATTCCAGCTGCAGATGCCAAATAAAGCAAAGTACATGCTGAGTAAGAAAGATGAATCGGGTTTAGGAACAAGAAGAGGCACATTGCAGAACAGATGTATCTGGTATTAGTTCGTGCAGGGGAAAGAGGTTGTTCTGCAGAGGTGGATACTTCCACACTGACAGACTAATTGCACTCAGGCTCCTGAGAACAGGTAGTTCAGGAGGAGGAAGTTGCATGGAAGCAATTTGTCTCTTCCACCAGCCTGTCACACTCAGAAATTGATGAGGTTCCCAGACAGGCTGTGACTACACGATCTTGTAATCCTGGGAAGAAGAAAAGGTAGTGACAGCTTCTACATCCAAGGGCATCAGAAGAAGTCTCACAGGAAACGAGAAGACTGGGAAGAAGCTGCTCTAGGGAAGAGGGTTGTTTATTTTGGAATCGTATGGTTTATCTGGACTTCTGCCACCAGCTGCATGAAGCGTCTGTAATGCCTGAGAATGAACCTTGAGGGTTTTGTTCAGCTTGACCTTCGGCATGCTCGGTTTGCTGGAGAGGTGGTACCCCAAGGAAGCACAGCTCAATTAACTGAGGAATCAAAAGCTGGCAACGCACAAAGACTCCACGAGTCCCTGTGGTACTTTAAAAAGTATCCTAACACTGCAAAACAGATAGCTTGAGATTTAGTCTGGAGACGCAGTCCTTTTGAGGACCTTGCACTAGAATTATTATTTGAGGATGACCAAGTTGAGACCTGGTCACGCATGGCAAAAAAGGGAGTATGTTAAGACTCAGTAAACCCAGCACAGACACAGCGATGGCCTGTGGAAGCCATAGGATTGCTTACACATCTTTAAATAGCTGCGTTAAGAATCTCAGACTCCCAAATCTGACTCTCAGACTCCCAGAATCTCAGTGCTCCCAAAGATGTCAGTAAGAAATTCAGCTGGCCATATAGTATCAAGAAGGGACAATTCAGCTTGTCAAATGGCTTGAGGAAGGATTCACAGACCTCTAACATGTGCAGCACCTTAAGTAAGGGCAGACAGCAGAACAGGGGTTCTCCTGTCCAAATCTTTGTGCAGTCTCTTGAAGATATGAGTTCAAAATGTCTTTGCTGCATAGTTCTGGTTTTGCCTTTTAGAGAGGTGGAGAAGATCCCACTGTTTTTGCTGCACCAGACTGATGGCCTGCAATATCTTCTTAACGTATGGGGAGCTGGTGTTCCCATTTCCTAACAACTAAATATTGCTGAAGTTAAACACATCCAGACATGGTATCTGGGAATCAGAAATCCTCGTAGATTTTGCTGGTGACTCTATGACATATATTTGCAGGTCTCTCAGTTTTAAGTCTTTTTGAAAAGGCAACTGGAAATCAAACAGTTTGCAGTTGTGCAGAATTCTAAAACAAGTGGGGGTTTCTCCAAAGTTCTCCATGGGAAGGAGTTGGGAAGTTTACCCTAAAATCAGTCCCTGAAGCAGAAACAAACCTGCACGCAGTACCCCTCACCCTGACATCGGGAACAGCAACCAAACCAAGTCCACTGAAAAACAGATGTGGAGACAAGAGCATTTGCTTGGGAAACAGCCTTCCTCTGAACATTCTCTCAAACTCTTTAATTCCTTCTCTTTTAAGCAGCTGTGAGTTTGTTTGCTTTTTAAATTACTACCACCCCTCAAAGTCATGTTTTGCCTTTTGAGCTACTACTCAGGGTAGAATTTGGACCAGCAGTCTCACACATCTCAGATTCCTGTCAACTCTTGAAATTACTATCAGGTAAATAAACATCAAATGTGGAGTTCGAACCACTGTGATGACAGTTTGCTTCTGAATGCCAGCAGGAAATGGTGAGACACAAAACCACTCTCAAGTCGTGGCCCTCAGTGTGGACATCTTGATCTGAAAGAGAAGGCTGCAAGGAGACTTCAATGACAGCCTTGCAGTATTTAGGAGACTGTAAAAAGGAGGGAATCAACTTTTTACTTGCCATGGGACATGTGGGTAGGGCTTCCATCTCTAGAGGCTCTGCTGCCCTGCCTCTGCCATCCAGCAGCCACCTCACTGCCTGCTTGAGGTGACCCAAAAATGCTGTGACTTAGGAGTGCTGGCTGTGGAGAGCAAGGAGGCGAATTGCCTTTGGGAGTTATTTTTTCAGGTATGAAAGCAACACGCCTTAAACACTTTTTGTGTAACTAGATAGAGATAAATCCCTCCTGCCATTTTCAATCATTTCAGCACAGAGTGCGCGCAGAACTTTTTAAGATACTTTGTTTTTCTTATCTTTACCTGCCTAGGATATTTAATGGAGGCTCTATTCAGAACTCTAGCAGAGGTTTGGTTTGTCCAGTTTGGTTTATTGACCAAAACCCAATAAGAAGACCCAATAAGACCCAAACCACAATAAGAAGCCTGCCAGTTGCAGCTAGTTTGCTCCATTGAGCGTTAATGGCAAGGCTTGTTTGCTTTCTTTGCTAAATCAAATAAAATGAATTTTGCAATTAATCGCCATATATTAAACATTCAGGCATGTTTTATCAGCAGAAATAGTTCCTTCTCAGTCTGTTGAAGCAGTGGCCTCACATGGTTGCAATTATCATGTGGTTCTGTTCTAGCTGCCCTGCCATAATTAGAATTGAAAGCAGTAACTTTCATGAGCTGATTCTCAACAGTGTCCCTTCATTCTCTGGATGCACACACACCCCTTCTTCTGCACAATTCAACTTCCCTTTGTAACTTATATCCAGATGTCACACAGCATCCCTCTGGTTCAAGAAAACGTGTAATATTTACACCTTTCACCAGCTCCCTATTTCCTGTAATCCTCTGCCTCAGTCTATCACTGTGCTGTAAGCTGCTGGTGGTGGAAACACTGCATGAAGTCCAGGCTGTGCTCCTGAACGTGCTTTGTGACATTCCATGTCTGATAAGTGAACTGAAGGGAGCAGAAAACCACTGGTGATGTATGTGAGTGTATGTGCAACCTTCCACACCTGGGACTGGGCTCACTGGCTCAGCAAAAACGAGAGAACAGAAGAAAAATCAAAGTGGAGAAAGGATCTCTCTTTTCCCATCTCTTGTAGTGACTACAGCCCTTCCTTTTGCACTGAGGAGGCCATGAAGATCCTGGATCAGCTCTACCAAGGGATGATAAAACAAGAGCTTGGCCTTATTTTCCTCGTTGGCTCATTTGTACCCATTTATAGTCTGAGATCAGTGGCTGCATGCCTTTGTGTTACCAGGCAGAAGCAGGAGCCCACAGCTACCTTTCGCAGGTAAGATTTCTATCATGGCTAAGAGCAGCATTGTGCTCAAAAGGAGAGAAGTCCTCACACCACGTGCTTGGGAACATCCTCCTTCTCCTGGGTTTTTCTTTGGGTTATGCAGGTGTGCAGTTTGTGGGATGTAAGTACACGTGGCTCCAGCTGCCCATTCAGAACCCATACTGAGCAGTAAATTAAAAGCATTCTCAGCAGGCTGTGCAGATGACATTGAGTGCAGAAGAACGTCCAGCATGATCAAAACACAGGTAATCCTCAATTCTGGGAATGCACAGAACAAAGCAGTGCTGCAGCACGATGCTCGGACTACATGTTGTGCTTTGTAAGCAGTGTTTACCTGTATGGTACAGATGCTGAACAAGACTTTGGTGGGAGCTCACCTTCTGAGAGATAAGCATCTTTTAGGATCCAGTCTCACCCTGCTCTCCAATTCTTTTCTAGCTCACTGCCCTATTAGCCACACTGGTAAGAGCTTACAAGCCACAAAGAACTCCTGGTCAAATTACAGGAAATCATTTCCTTCCTTGACTTCAACACCCATAGCAAAAGTAGAGGGAGAGAGGGGTGGGCTATGGCCTTGTGCAGTGCCTCACTTTTCCCTCCTCCACTGGTCATAAGCACAGTCAGCTGAGTGCAGCACAAAGAGCACAGCCCCTCTTTGTGGGTCAGATCTCAGGGTGTGTTGTCTGTTCAACTGCTCCTGTGCCTCCAGCATTGCATTCTCACCGATCTGCTTCCTCGGTTTGTGACTGTTTGCATCTTCCTGCTTGGTTGCTATTGCTCCTGGCAACATAAATATGATCCTGGGGCTACTCAGTGGCTTAACTGTCGGCAAGGCTTCCATACATACACTTATCAGTACAGAAAGTAACCACAGTTAATACCCAGACTTCCAAGAACATCTTATGCAGAGAAACCCCAATTATTATTATTGCAGAGTACTTGTATGGCAACCAGAACTGCAGTTGGACACCCAAAACCACTTCCATCTCTTTTCAAAGGAGGACAGCTTCATTCCAGTGGTGGAAATGAACAACCACACCTGAATACACTGCTATGGCCTGCACTCAGCTGAATGACAGACACTGCCCAAGGACAGAGGAAAGGCCCATCACCAGCTGTGACCTGTAACTGTACAAAGTTAAGCTTATCATCAAACTGCCACGAACAAACGGGACGATTCTTCTGAGCCACCACACCAGGCTCATCCATACAGGGGCTTCAGAAGTGGATTTTCTTCATGAAGTCACTGCTGAGAGTCTGATGCCTCAAGGTGAACTTTCCACCCACAGAAAGGCAAATCAACGCCATTTTAAAAGGCCACCCTGCAGAACTGTTTGCCATTATTTGCTATTGCCTCACATCACAAATGCTGAGCTGCTAAATTCTGCTGTTTTTTCCTCTCAAGATCCTTCTATGCCAGTTTGAGCTGATCTAAGCAGCAGATATGGGAACAGGATACATGCTTACAAACCAGAAGATGTTTTGATCCATAAGTAAAACAGGCACTTCACTTATTTTTTTAAACCATCTCAAGTTTATATAAAGCAAACACAGGTAAAGGACAGCTGCTAAGAGACTTCTGGGAAATACTGGATCTATTTCTGTAGTAAAATCTGCTCCCAGCACTTTATGAACATCAAATAAGTCCAGGACAAGCATCTTCTGGGGGAAAAAAAAAGTTGAATATTTACGAAAGGCTGCAATACAGTAATGATAAAGATCCCTGACAAGGTCTGCATCCTTTGCATTCACCAGCACGCAGAGCTGTTCTGCCCATTCACTACTGACCACGTTTTGGTAAGCAAAAACAACAACAGTTCAACTGCTGGCTTTCTAAATAATAAGTCCCTTTGTGACCTTTCCTCCTTCTTGGTGTTTGTATTAGTGAAACAAAAAGAGTCAAGTCAAACAGACATCTGTAAGTCACTCTTTATTTTGCAAAGATCACTTGAAAAATAAAGATGGAAGTTTTTCCAGGCTTTGGAATATAACCATCACAAAGCACGGAATCACAAAAACTCCATTTTTAAAAGGTGTTCCCTTTCCCCACCCCCTTTTCAATTAACTCTTCCGTTGTGGAGCAATCCACAACAGTTTTAAGGAAAAAAAATGTGCATTTTGAGCCAACGTTAGAAATAACTCAAGATTGGTTCAGTGCAGGAGCTGCTACATCACACTTCAACAAAGGCACATACTAGGATTCCCACGTCCATACTTTGTAACCCCTATCTGACTTTCTCCAAAGCTCACATCTTCAAGAGCAGATCAGAGTTATTACAAAGCAGTCAGATTAAGCTCAAAACAGCTGTCCAGCGTGGAACTGGAGGAGTTAAAGTGGCAGCAAAGTAGGTGCAGTGCAATGGAACAGCCTGCAGACAAAACGCTTTCTCCTTTGCCTTTGTAATCAGCATAGTCATAATTTCTTGTAAACCTGGCTCAGAAGAATGCTTGTTGATACGGAAGAAGGCTCTGCAAAGTAAGTTAGGGCAAGCAAGCAGAGCTGGAAAGGAAATAAAATGGCTGCTCTCATCTCAATCAGAAAAAAGAAATCTATCAAAACAAGGATTTCAAGATTCGAGTACAGCATACCTACAACCAGAAATGAGGGGGAAAGTTAAAATTAAAATAGCTCCTGGGTGGAAACAGCCTAAGAAAGCCCAGAAGCATCTGCTGAATTTCAAAGATACCTAAGAAAAATGAAGACTAATGCATGCGGTTTTGACTTCTTTTGCTTGCTTTTGTTCATAACTAAGAACATCAGTTTTTGTCTTTAAATTGTCCTCAATACCAGAATCCTGTTAATCTACAAAAAGTAAATCAGAAGACCTTCTCACATTAGCCCAAACTTTAGCAGCCTGCTGTTTTGGCAACTTCTTCAAAATCCTCTCCACACAGATAACAGATCAAGCACAGCAGTGTCCCCAGATGAACTGCATTTGCTCGCTCATTATCACAGTTTTAATTAAGGATACTTCAGGCTGTGTTCAGTAGTTACTTTCGAACACTGATTTGCTCATCTCAAAACAGCTTTCCAGACATTTGTGCAGTTCAGCAAGGCTTCATAGAGTCTCATGGCAGATTTCATTCATACAGCAGTCAATTTGCACAGGTTTCCAGCAGCGCAAGGTAAGCACACCACACACCACGAGCTCTCCACTACTGCGTGGAAAGGCTTCTGTTAACCATCCACTATTCCACCTTCACCTCATCATTGAAAATATGCTTAGAATTTGATTACAACCAATTAACCTCATTAAGAATTCTGGTGAGTTTGTCAGCACTAGTTGTACTCAACAAACATTCTGAACCTGATGAGAAATTGGGTAACGAATATCCACATGCAGTGGGGAAACACAGCCTAAGTACTGTGAGCACTACAGTTTATCTCAAGGTGCTGAAACATCTGCTCTTGACAAACCCTGATTCCCAGCCCCAGGGGTAAGAGAGGCAGGTCTCCCATCAGCTACGAGGTCCATTCTTACGAGCACTTAGTAAATGTTTCACTTCAATATTTAAGAACCTTTGACACTGAGTTCAGCTGCCAGTTGGCTGCATACGTCCCATTCTGTGACAGAGGCTGTAAATCAACCGTGTGACACCAAGAAAAGTTACCACAGATTTGTGTTTAGATATAAAGAGACAAAAGTAAATTCTGGTATCGTTAGTAATCTCAATGATCAGGGAAGAAAAAGTAACTTCTAGAAAGAGACATCTAAGACTGCACTCAAAAATGCAGCTAACTTTGTGGTGATGGTGCATCAGCATCTGACAAAAGAAGCATTTAAGGTGGTTACAAAACAGTCATCGAAAGGTAATACAATATATTAGTCGGCTTTCTCATGGATAAAGTGCATTTACCTAGCCTGAGAATAAGTACCACGTCGATTAAGGGATGCTGAAGCACTTCCTCAGAGAGATTAGAAGCAGATCACAGTTATCCCAAATCTTATATCCAGTTTATCTCGGTGATTCCTGATGACTCTCTGAGCACAAGCATCCCTCTTGCTGGTCCAGTTGAGGCACTCACATGTGGCACACTGGTGCTATGTTCTGCTCAGCAAATCATCTCCAGGTGCTATCTGAAAACTCCCACGTTGATGGAAAGAGCCACTTCTGGTTTACGTTGCTTAACATTCAGTTTTTCCTCAGATACAACATGGGCCTGGGAGCGTTCAGCTTGCTGACTATTAAAAGAAAAAAGATGCCTGAAACTAGTATTGAACCTTAGCTGCAAGAGCATCAGCCACCCGGGCTGGAATCTGGTTTCTACTACAGCATAAGAACAACACTGAGCTCCCACTTACAGCCTACAAGGGGACACCACAGCACTGCAGCAGTTTTTCATCTCCTGAGGCAGTGCCAAACTTCCCAGCGTGTTGCAAGACAAAAAAAATGCTCAAGGCAGGCATGTGGCACTTAAAGGCACAAGTCTGAGTTATATGAGCACTTTTCTCTTGGCACTGCCAGAACTGTGCACACAGCAGCAGTCTGCTAGCAGTGCCCCAGAAGTTCTCCAGTTTTTGGATTTTGAAAGAGGAATAAATATAAACAGGCAATACCTTTTCTTTTTCTCTAATGCAAGCTGCCTTTGCTTCTGTTTTCCAACGTCATCTCTCACTGTGCTGAAGTCCTTACTGTCATCAAGGAGAAGATTCTGTTGTCAAAAGGGATTCAGAGAATTAGCTTATTTCCATCTGCCAAAACTACTTCCCACATGATGTTCTGTTTAAGAAATTAATTTTCAGTCCATTTCTTCTAATTTTATAATGACTTACAGTTAAATGCAGACAACTTAAAAAGGCAAGACAACCAAAATTTTTCAGCTCCTTCTCTGGTTTTGTATTTAACAATGAGTTGCATTTTTCTCAGTAACCTAATGCATCAGCAAAGAACACCACACTGCCAGTGAAATGCTTTAAAATCCAGAAGTATTTTCTTTTGGATATCTCCTAAATAAGTTTTATTGCCAATTCAGAGCTCAATATCCTGCAGCTTTATTCTTTTTTTAAATCTATTCATAGATTGGCAATATTGATTTTGAAAATGGATTTCAATTTAGAATTTGCTTTGTTCAGTGGCCACTGCTCTCGAATTTTATTCTGAGTTGGAAGAAAAACCCAGTTGATAAAATAAGGGCAAGAAAAATCCAGTTTCTCGTGGATAATGCTCAAATACAAAGCAGAATAGGAGGAGGAACGGCTGCTTATGAGGGTGGATAGTGATAGAACAAAGGGGAATGGTTTTAAACTGAGACAGGGAGGTTTAGGTTGGATATTAGGAGGAAGTTTTTCACCCAGAGGGTGGTGATGCACTGGAACAGGTTGCCCAAGGAGGCTGTGGATGCCCCATCCCTGCAGGCATTCAAGGCCAGGCTGGATGTGGCTCTGGGCAGCCTGGGCTGCTGGTTGGCGACCTGCACACAGCAGGGGGTTGGAGCTGGGTGAGCACTGTGCTCCTTTGCAACCCAGGCCATTCTGTGATTCTTGCACTCAAGAAAGCACTGCAGGAGAACCTGTGAAGCAATGCCCTCTAGTGCCAGTAGCAGGATATAAGGGGAGAAGCATGAAGCTTCCAAATTGACTTCAAAAGAACAGGAGGAAAAAGAAGAAAAAAAAAAAACCACAAAGAAAAACCAAAATGTATCAGTAGCAACGAATTTTCCCTCTCCACAGAGCATTCTGTCAGTTTCACACCCCAGCCCTTTCACACAGATGTAGCAGGATCCAGGAAAGCCAGAAAGAGATTTGTTCACTGCAGAGGCGAAGATTTCCAAGCCCACCACTTGTACAAAAATTAAAGCCAAGTTAATTTACCTTCACCCCGATGACATCTCCATCTTTCAGGTGATAAGGGGCTGACTGTAAACTCTCCTGTTTTTTCTTCCGTTTTCTCTTCGAAATTTGCTGGGTCTGAATAAAATCAAAGCAGAACACATGGCTGATTTCAGAAATCTGCTTACACTGATTTTCGTGGGCAGTTTCTAAGGGTGGAGGGTCCCCACTGACTATTCTTCAAAGCCTTACAGTCATGCAAATCAATTATCCATTCTGCTTTCTGTAGCTCCCCTGACAAACAAAAACATCCTCATCTTTCCTTTCCCACACCTCCTCTTGCAGTTCACCTCCATAAAGCTCAGTAAATGACACTGATCAGCAGTGACCCTCAGCCACAGGATCTCCTGCACAGCAAAGAGAAGCAAAAGCTCTCACTGTGTTACTTCTGCAGATGTCTGTCACTTCCACTGTATAACTGCAACAGACTGAAATATTTGGGCAAATTATACATGTTCTCTTCCTACACAAGGAAATACAGGAAAAGCCACTATGAAAAGAGTGGCTTGTGTTGTGCCAGCCAGGTGAAAGTCTGCTGTCTCGTGGGGCAATCAACAATCACACCATCTTCACTGTGATCTCACGAAGACCTAAACTAATTTTTGAAGAAGCAAACCACCTCCACCAGATTTACCTCACAGATCATGTTGAAGGGATTTGGGGCTGTGCATTCAAGCATGCATGTTGAAGAACTGCAGCACAAACCAACGTGTACATTTCTCAACACAGCTGTTGCATTCTGTCACTCCAGATCTTACCCAGCCAGATATTGGCAGCCACTCAAATTTTTCAGGGAAGTATTTGGCTATTTCAATTTTATCTACAGGGAGACAATAGTGAGAAGCCACTCTTTGCCTCAGTGCCCAGGTAGTGCATTCTTTGGAGATGTTCCACACCAAATCCACGGAGTCATAGTAGTCCCTTTCCCCTGGTATGCCCATCTGTACTCGAAGCAGCAATTCATGTGGGCTGTCATCAGAAAGAGAAAAATAAACCACCCTTGTGAACCTTGCACTTGGAATCCAGGATTCCTCATTATCACCCCAACCCACCCTCCTTTGTTTGTAATCAACAGCTCTATGGGAGGAAAATAAAGATAGGCTCCAAAGTATTCCTGCATAGAGACATCTGTTATAGTGACAGAGCATTGAAGGAACAAGCTACTAGATTAAAGTCTCATCTCAACTGTATAGCAGTAACAAATAAGTATCTTCAAGCACTTACCCCAAGTTCTCTTCTTTCTGCAAAGGTTCTATGCAGATTTCCACTCTGGCACCCAGCTTATATTCACTGAAAATAAAAGGATGATACACATGTACTCTAAATTCACAAATAGAAAAATCATAGTTCCAGTCAAGGAGACCTGTGCTGAACTGAAAAACTAAAGCAAGACACTGTAGCAACAAAAAGCTTGAAAAAGTGCCAAAATTACATTTAAAAACACTTAAGGTTTAGCATAATAAACATGCTATGAGCTGCTTATGCTCCTGCCTCCCCATTCTACAGCATTTGAGCTGACAGAAGTGCTTGTCAAAATGAAATCATCAGAAAAGGGTTTTATTGGACTGAACTGATTCATTTCTCCGCCAATCCATCATGCAGTCCAACCATCAGCCTGTTGCAAGGCTGCTTGAGTGTTTCAGTACAAAACCTACCTGAGTTGCTGCTTGTTGTGTCGTAGCAGCCTGCCTGGGCGCCTGTTTTCCACCGTCCAGGCTCTGAGGAATGTGGGCAGTGGGATAACGTGCTCTGGGCACTGTGTTAAGGTCAGAGCCTGAAAAACCAAAACAGTTCTTCAATAATTTTAGAGGCCAGTCTGCTTGGAAAACAATGAAAGAAAAAGGACTGATTCTCATTGCTAGTCTGAAGCAATTAGAAACAGGGCAAGGCATTTAGATTTATTCCAGTTAGAGACTCACAGACAGTGAGTCTGACCAACAGATCTGCTTTCCAACCTCACAGCGAGTCGGACTTCACTCCCTCCCAACATTTCTAAATTTACCATCAGTTTCTTAACTATTCAATTTCTTTTTTTAACCAAAGTTTGTATCATTGGGAGGAAATGAGGCTGGAAGAATCGCTAGCACAACCTCCAGCCAAGTGCTGGAAAAGCTCCTTTCAAATCATACTGAGCACACAATACTGTTTCCAAGCTAAGGCACATCTTGTTCATGAGATGCAAATCCAGCAGTTTGGATGAGACTGTGAAAATGAAGTTGTACCCAATATTGATACAACAAATATGGAAAGTATTGGTATCAGCATCAGAAGAATCCTTTCCCACACTGTGAAGTAGAGCAACCCACCAGCTAACCAACAGAAGAGCTTTGTGATAGCTTTCTTTTTAATTATTCTCTATTAAGCTGTTTTATTTTCTTTTGCTGGGTTTTGCTGGTTTGTTTTTGTTGTTATTGTTGCTTTAAGTGCATTCAATTCATAGTTTTCTGGTTAAAAAAAAAAAAAAAAAAAAGAAAGCACTACAAGGCACCTTAGTTTCTGGCTGAAGAAACTAAGCTGTACTTTCCTGAGTGACAAACGTGACTTTCTGTGCATCAAAAGCAACTCTTTATTCATTAGGTTCAACATACAAAAACACGCAAAGAACCAATACGAGAACAATGTGGAAATGGAGAGTGGCTCTGTAGGAAGTGCTTGTATGTGTGTGCTTGTCATGAATAATTTTTACATTGTGAAATAAAAATACTGCTGCAAGCCAAAGTTCCAGATGAAGTGCAAGAAGGCTTTTGCAGCTCAGGACACATGACAGGTAGAATGGCAACTGCAGGGAACATACTGAGGAATTATCTGAGCTACATGCTCAAGCTGCCTCTTGGTACTTACCACTGAACATGGCATATAAGCAAATGCCATATCAGAACATACTGGAGACAAGGGAAAAGGAAATAAGAAATATGTATTAATATAGCTCAATGAATCACTGTGTCGCTGTGCATTTCCAACACAGGAGAGCATCTAACCTGCATCTTCAGATCTTCCAAGGAAGATTCGCCTGCTATTTCTGTAATGCCAGCATAGCACAGATCCAGGTCTGCTTGGATGCGTTCTGGTGAGTCTTCGGATGAGGGCAAGAGGAGAAGAGGGAGAAAGAAAGAGACAATAGAAAAATGAGTGACTTCACATATCTTCCTAAGAGATAACTCACCTGTAGGTGAGATTTCACTTAGAGACTTAGATATTTGAAGGTACTTTAAGAAACCCTAACGTACAATTGATAAAATACACTGCTAGCTGCCAAATAGGAAGAACTCTAGATGAATTCTACACTGTAAAATTAAGACCAGTTACTCAAATTCATAATTATGATTAATTAGCAGCCATGACTCTGAAACGCAGAGTGTGTTGAAGTGCAAACTGCTCTTACCTACACTACCAAAACAAACATGGGAAAAAGCCAAACTCTGAAAAAAATTAACGAGAAAAGGAGAGAAATGGAAAAAAAATTCAAACCAAAACAACCAAATTTCTCTGCAGCACAGCTCAGTAGTGAAGGAAGAGTTTTATTTTTCCTGCAGAATGGAAAATTGTTTGTTTTTCCTTTTCCAATTTGCAGGTTTCCCCAATTGCATTTTGTCTTCTTTCTCTACCCCTTGATTTTCCTCCTCAAGCTGTTGGTTTTGTTGTTGGTTTTTTTTTTGTTTGTTTGTTTGATCCTTAGAAGAAAAAAAAAACCCTACAGAATTCTGAATGTAATGTCTGCTATTCAATGTAGGATTTACTTATCACTCATCCTACAGCTTCTCCAAAAGCAATGTACCCTGATGAGTTAAATGTGACATTAAGAGTGTGACATTTGAAGCCAATCACCTGCACTGTCCTTGAGTTGGTGCCTTGTAATACAGCCACTGACTTAAATGTGGGGAAGGAATTTGTTTTGCTGGCAGGTAAACAGCCTGGACTGGTAAACAGAAAATTATTCTTGACCAAATACAGCCATGAAACAGGAACAGTCTCAGCCTAATAAAACAAAATGATGTCTGCCTCCTAAGTGGTTTCTTTCACCACAAACCTACTGAAACTCATACAGTTGCTCACAGGCCTCAGGAGCATTTTAAAACTTTTATTCTAAAGTAAGGTTTGGACTGAAAGCCCTCAGTGCTATCACAGGCAACACAATTCCTTTTTAAAAAACTAAGCAAGCTCACCTCCTGCAGGAGAAACTTGCAAAGCATCCATCTTGCAGGTCATCCCATTCACCTGGTCTCGTGCCTTCTCTTCACGTTTCGTTTGACTCGAAAACTTCAACCACCAAATAGGAATTTTCAAGAAACCCTGAGAAATGAACACAAAGTGCCAGATAGCCTACGTGTCCTCAAATCACCTCAAATCACAGGGTCATGAAGGTTGGAAAAGACAACCCACATCACCGAGTCCAACCATCAGCCCAACTCTGAGCTTTTGTAAAGGCACGGGCATCCTTTATACACACAATACTTGGTGATAAAGTCTAGCCTCATGTCACATATTATCACCACCCTGCTCTGCCATCTTGGCATCTACTGTTACAGATTCAATGGAGTGACACTTGTCTGGAGATGTGGACATAGATACAACCTTGCCAGAGGAAGCTGGATTCATTCAATAGCAGTGCTGGCATCTCTGCTGCCTGCCCAGAGCTCCCTGCAGCCTTTTAGCATTCTGTTCCAACTTCCTGCCAACAGCCTGTAGCACAGAAACTTTACCTGACCACTTCTGACTGGAGTTTCCCAGCAGGGTCCTCCAATTTCAAACACAACCCTCAGCACAAAACCTGACGTAAAAAGTTACTTTTTAAAAAAGAAAAGAACATTTTGTGAGGAAATAGTAGTGTAAGATTTGTGTCTTCACAAGAACCTTGCATGCCAGAAATACAGATTTCCTCTGGATCTGTCAACACTGACACACTCCTAAGCAAAGAAGGTGAAACGAGCAAAACTTTTACTACAGGAATTGAGAGAGTATAGACAGACAAGGAACATTGTAAGTGTTCATTTAAATAAAAAACAGTTACATATATTTACCATTATTCATTATCTTTGACTAAAAATATCACAGCTGAAAAATTCTGAAATAATCCGAAGAAGAAATTACTTCCATGCTCAAGTTTCCAGATTGCCAGCTGACTAAAGAACACAATCACCCTACTTTTACCTTCGGTGGAAGCTTTCCTTCAGTTACAACCAAAGTATCTCCTCTGCAAACATTAAGTTCCTTCAGAGTAGCATTCTGCAGGAAGAGAAAGCACAGTGTCCTTGTGAGCCTGTATGCTCTTATGCTTTGCTTCCTAAAGCATGATTTATTTAATTTTGGTGCCATGCATGCAAAATGCTCAAGGTGTTTTACTTTTCTGCATTCACTACTAGGAGCCAACTTTGCAACAGGACCTGGCTATTATTACTTCTATAGCAGCCTGCTGTCCTGTTGAGCTCCTTCACACCTCTTAGCAATTAACACCTCATTTCTTGCTTGTAGATACAAGCACCCTCAGATCCCAGACCTTAGGTCAATGTAGCTTACTAACAGTCCCTGAAAACGGGAGGCAGTGCATAAGTTTCCCATTTCAATCTGTGGTTCTGGCTTCATACAGTCTCGGGAAGTAACACAGCACACCAAAACACCAGTCAGACTTCCTCCTCAGGAAAAATCTCCACAGGAAAAGTGGAATAAATAAGGTATTATACGAGTCAAGTCAAAACTAAGATCCTCTTACTTCCTGACTTAAAGCTTCTCCTGCTTCAAAGCACCAGTCCATCCTTCTCAAATGCCAGCTGTCACCTACAAACAACAAAAATAACCCCATGGAAAACTAATGAGTCAACAGCAGTATTTCAGGGGAAAAGAAGAAAAAAAAGAGCACAGGAAACCCCACAGCAGAAATTGTTGAGGCTGTTTTGCTTCTTTGTGTGTTTTAAAACACCACTCTGATAAACCGAACCAAGTGCCACCTTCACACCCCTCCCCACACCCTAAAAACACCCTTTTGTTGTTCAGGCTTAGAAGATATAAAGGTAATTCCTCACCTCCCTACATTTCCTTTCTTTAACTCATGAAAATACTCCTTATTCTTTTCAGGGTACATTTCTGACTTTCCTAACTAAACAAAAGCTCACCAATCACTTCTGTGGAGAAAAGAAGTACTGTGGGATCAATTGAAGTGAAGTCTGACATTTCTTTGAGAGCAGCCAGATTGCAAATCTCTATACACAGCCAAATTTAATTTCTCAAAAATGGCCATTGAAAAGAAAGCAACGAAAACAGGACCATTGTTTCTTGGCAGTAAAACAAACTACACCACAGGGAAAGAAAGGTTAAGTTTATATTTTCAAGACATCATTATCTACTCCACTCACGTGTACATGTGCACAAGAGCAAAATCCTTCATTTTCTCTTGGACTGCTCAGCGTGTATTCTGACAGTAACACGTTTCAGGAGTACACTTATGTTTATGGTGTATGGTTCAATTTGCAGCCATCACCATAAGATGTTCAGCATTCAGTGAGTGCTTGCTACTGAAGCTGGGAGAAACTGCCACTCCAAGACCCCATCAGCATCAACAGGAGGATGTACAACCAGCAAATCCACGTGTGATGCTGCTGCTGTCTCTCTTCCTTAAACCTCATGCAAAAGTTCAGTGACAAGAATTCCTGCCATCAGATTCCAAAGCAACATCCAAACCATGATCTCATTTTATTAACTTCTTTTTGCCAAGTGACCTAAGGATGTCTTTTTCCTGAAGAAGTTAATCTCACACAATGGCTGCAATAGAAAACAGCCAAACACCTCCACCTGCACGTGCACCCAAATGAGCAGCCCAGAAAATATGGGCTTTGCTTTATCTCAATTAAATATAAAGCTGGAAACTCCACTGTCAAGTTTTTATCAGAGAAAAACCTGTAAGTTTGTAATTGTTTCATCCCCCCTCCTCACATTACAGTGACACACAAGTGACCATAGCAAACTTATTATCTTTAACATAGCAAGAGCTGTCTTACAGTTATGGAAATGCCTTAAAATAGGTCGTTAGGTAACAATATAGTACAACTAACCTGATAATCCAGATTTTTCCAGCATTAAATTTAAACACTAAAAAAAAAAAAAAAAGTGTTGAGACTTGTAGTGCATTAGAAAATAAAGTTTTCAGCAAATCAGCACTAGCATTTTCTAACATAAAACACATCCAGAGTGATTAATTCCTGTTCAACTCCTACACTTGCATAGGCACAGAGTAGCTGAGCTACATATTAAACCTTTTAAGATGACTATCTAATTTCCAGCCTGCATACATCCTATCATCCTTTACAAATCACGCTAATACTGTCCTTGACTGATGGAGGATACAAAGTCCTACTGCTCGTTGGCATCTCCTTGGATTTTTCTGTTTTAACTGTGAAGTATTACTTGGTGAAAGTTAAAGACAATCTTCCCCATTGGTCTTTCAGAGCTGAAACGCTGCCCTTGACTTTGTGCCTTAGCTGAAGTGACTCGTGGGCACGAAGCAAAGTTCCCTATGAGCAGCAGACCTGACACAAGCATGAAAAAAGCTTTGAAGAGAATCTGGACTTACTTCTTTCACAGAGGCAGTCTCTTCCACAACGATTTCCATCTCAGGGCTCGTACAGTGCTCACGTTCAATAAGAAAATATAAAAAGAGCTAAAAATGCAAGCATAAACTGTTCAGAACACACTGAAGTACAGAAACAGTGTGAAATGGCTCTCCCTACTGCATGCAGTTACTGTATCAGCTATCACATGCCAGCCATGGGTCAAACAGCACTGAAGCTACTTGTGGCTACAGCAAACAATCTAGAGGAGCACATGCAATTGAGTTAAGGCCATCAGGTGAGCTTCATAAACCAGATATGCACGCGCTGAGCACGCTGCAAATGAAAGAGTAGCCTGCTGGCTGTCTTTTGACACTTTGATCTTTAGACCTTCAGAAATATACATGGTGTTTTTCCCTCCTCCATATTGTAAATACTCAGATATAAAACTTAGCATCTCCCCCTTTTTTTTTTTTTTTTTTTTTCCACTCTATGCTCTTTAGAGAAGTTTATAAGCATCAGAAGATGGACCACTGCAAACAGACTAATGACAAGTGATTTACTGTGAGTCAAATGAGCCATATTAACTGTTGACATTTATGTTCTTGGCCTTATGCAACTGAGCTAAGTGGTGCAAACTTTCTTGCCAGTACATAAATTCAGCAAGCATTCCCCCCCCCCCCAGTGATTACAACTACAACCATTCTAAAGATGAGAAGAGGACCACATGAAATACTGGCAAATGTAAACAAAGCACAAAAGCAAATTCTAGTCTCTTTTCAGTCACTGCTCTGTTATACCTGAGTGGAAGTTGGAGCTTTTCCATGACACAGCCCCAGCAAGCTTCCCATTTTCAGTTCTGCCTCCTTGACAGTATAATCTTCAGGCACTTCAGGAAGAGGAAAATAAGGAAATCATCATAAAGTGCTGCTTAGTGAGAATATCCATTCACTCTGCTCTTTAGACAAAGATAAAAATGTTCAGTGACATTTAGACAACTTATTTTTCTGTGTTCACACTAAATCCATAAGCCTTCTATGACTAGAGTATATCTGTATAAAGGTTCCTCCCCAACCACCTCTTGATATACAGTGAGTGACAGAAGAATTTAGACTGAAATGGACATCTGCAGGTTACCTGGCCCAAACCTATGCCCAAACCTTGCTCTCCTGGTAGTACTTAGCTAACAAAATGTATTAGAAAAACAGAAATACGGAAAATATTTACCAGCAAACACAAAGCTGATCCACTCAATTTCTTATTGCCCCCTCAACAATGAGAAAAGCAATGCTGGGGCTTCTATTCTGCTGAACAGAGACCCTCAGGAACTCAGTTATACAGCAACAAGGATACTACGTGCTCATCTAAATCAAAGACTACAGTGTGGCACAAAGACGTTTCTCCACTCTCACGAAAGCAGAAGTCCAAGCATTACTGTGTTTGACACACCACAGACACAAGCTGTTTTTCTCACAGTGAACAGGAGCATAACAGTGCTTCCTCCACCACCACAGTACTCAAGTCCACTGCTCCAGCTGCACTGAAATCCAGTAACCCAACCCCAACCATCACTACTCTAACAAATGCACGTAGTCCATTTTGTTTCAAGAAACAGAAAATCATGGAGCAAGGACTCTGATTCCTGAATGTCCACGAAGCTGCTCTGTAATGGATCTGTTCTCTGATCTGTTAGCTATGACTCACACCAGATCATTAATAAACTTGGCAGTTTATAAAACAAGCACAGAGAACAGAAGTTTGTTAATTCCCAAAGCCTTGAAGAATAAGGCCAGTGGTCAATAAACAACAGCAGGTATGCTGACAGGTGCTGCTCACGGTGCATGAAAGTAATAAAAGCAAGTTGAATATTTAACTCCAAGTTGTTTATTGGTACTGCTGGTAAACAATAAAACTGGAGAAGAGAAAACAACGGCTATGGTTAAATTCGGAAATTAATAGAGGGAAACTTCATGTCTCCCAGCTTAAGCTATGGAATTACACCAAAATAAGTGTACAGATTTACCTGGAGAGAGAAGTTTCCCATTTCTGCCAACAGGTCTAAGACAGCTTTCACTTGCTGCAACAGAAAGGGGTGGGGAAGAGAGGTAGGAGTGTTAAGCAATTCAAATCATCATAAATTTGGCTCAGAGGTTCAGACAGGTAACATATTTAAGGTAACAGCAAGTTTAACTTGGAGGACTCTGGATGGAGATATTACATCAGCAGGAGTTAGATTTCTAGGGACTTGACATGATTACTCCTATCAAATAGCTTCTGGGAAATTAAAATCTATTTTCGTCAAGACTTGCACTGTTTTTGTTTGTTTGTTTGTTTTTAAAGCTTGGGAAAAGAATTATTTTACATAGAATTATGAGAATTTTAAATCTTTGGCACCCTCTCATCTTTCCAAAAAGTCTAGTAATCACTTCACAGCACTGCATTTGCTGTTTTAAGCTGTCTGACAGAAAAAGGAAGAATGCAGTTAACGATAAGGCTTAGAGGGGATCTTAGCAATGTCTAGAAATACCTGAAGAGTGTAAAAAGTACAGAGCCAGGCTCCTGTCAGAGGTGCCCAGTGCCAGGACCAGAGGCACTGGGCACAGACTGGAGCACAGGAGGTTCCTTATGCCCATCAGGCAGCACTTGTGTGCAGTGCAGGAAGCTGAGCACTGACACAGGTTGACCAAAGAGGCCGTGGGATCTCCTCCCTGGAGGTCTCCAGAGCCACCTGGACACGATGCTGGGCACCCTGCTGGAGAAGGGCTTGGGCCCCTGCCAACCCCAGCCATACTGTGAGTCTGTGAAATTTCAGCATGACCAGATTTTTAAGTAAACCTGTTTAACACTTACCCAGCTCCTCCTGTAGCTGTAGCTCCTGTATTGCTTTCATTTTGATATCTGACATCACCTAAAAGAAAGCAACATTAACACTTCCGAACAAAAAAGCCAGTTACACATCTGCTATTCAAATGCCAGTTCACAAAATGACTGATTTCAGCGTTACATTCTTACTCCTGCTAACGTTACACACAGCTAAAAATACATTTCTTATTAATATTAATACATAAAAATGATACCTGCACATCTATTATATGCAACATACTCAAGGAAAAGCATCTTAGAAACAGAATTCCAAGGAAAAGAAAACAATCTTTAGATTTTCCTATTTATGAAACAAAGTAACATTTTGAAAATGCTTAGCTTACACTTGGTACTAAGCAGGACTTCATTGTGTAACAGGCAATAATCTAGAAGCAGAAAAGGTACCGAGGAAACTATTTCTTGGGAAAGACAGAATTTTTTTCCTTATCCTGCACTGAAAGGAAATAATATCTTTCTCCTCTTGGGATTTGTTTACTGGCATGGTTTCATGGTTTCATGGCATGGTTTCATGCTTATAGGATGGTCCAAAAAGACTAACACACCAACTGTGCTGCTTTCAGTTACTAGTGCTGTGCTGGTGCAAGCTTCAGGCTACTGTCTCACAGAGAAACATCAGCTCAAATGCTAACTCCAATCCTTAGTAACTGGCCCACCTTCTCTGGCAAAAACTTATCAAGGCAACACCTAGCGTTACACCCTGGACGATCAGACTTCTTACTGTTTCAATTGTGGCAGTAATTTTAACGTGTTTCTCCTCATCATCCCTTCCACAGAAGTTTTTCACCTGGAGCCAGCTGATGTCGTACGTAAAAGCAGTCAAGTTACCACTTGAAATATTCACCAGGCTGTAAAAGCGAGCAGTGCAAAGGTGGTCAAAGACAGGAAAACTGTATCTTATCTGGGCTAGATTGATAAATACCAAAGCTCTTAACTAAATCAACAATGCCAAGGTCACTAACAGTGGCAGCTTCAGGTACAATCCAGGCACCATTAGGCTCCCTGTTAAATTCACCTGAAAAAACTGGTTTGGTAACTGTCTTTCAATGGAAACTGAGCTTCTGATGGTAATTAAGAATCCAATTCAATTTGTGAGACGATTTAAACCTTCTGGAAAAATACTAATAAAGGAGGCTAAGTCATAACTAAAATTTGAGACTTTGTCTGTGGATCTGCTACTACACAGAAACAGTTTGTTCTTTTTTTCCTGTCACTGATTTAGGTTCAGTGTTTCAGAACTGTTTCAAGTAGAAAGTCAGAATTTATCTAACTAGCACATATACACATCTCTCAAAACAGAAGCCTTAGGACTATAAACTCAGAAGGGAAACGAGAGCAGAAATTGCTCTTGGCAACTTGAGATTCAACGAGGAGGTTCAGCAGAGCTGCATACTCTTCTGATACAGCTCAGTTCTCTCATTCCATCAAGTTTCATGTGTCAGCACAATTTGTTCTCATTAGGCCTTTCCCTTCATAAATGTAAATCAAAGGATGCGACTGCATCTGCATGTTAAAAAATACCTAATGGTTGAGAAGTGTCTGACCTCAAAAATGTAAGACTATATTAACTTGAATCTAGAATGTCTCAAAATGCCTGCTTGATTCACAAAACAGACATATTTACACACGTATGTACACACACATACACCTAGTATTTTAACTGAACAGATTTTGCCACAGCTGCCTTTCTGTTTAATCATACCCACAATCAAAATGGTTACCTTTGGTCATGGCTGTCCAAGATTAATACCGAACATCCATCTGTCAGACCAACGGTTTTGACTGTTTCCTTCATATGTTCTTCAAGAAGAACCTCCCAGTTCTTGGCTTCTTTATGTCCTGAGTCATTCTTTAAGATTATTCCTCCTGCTGGTGCCAATGCTCTGCGCAGATCGCCCAGTTTTGTGCTGCATGGAAAAACGCGCTGCGATTCTGTGAAATGCTGACCCTTCCCTCCTTCGTTATGCTCCACTAAACGAAGAACGTTTAAGAGAACAGGTTGATGATCAGGGCCTGCCATCACCTTCACACCACCAACCTGAAGAAAGGAATGCAGTGTTTACACAGTGATTGATAATACACTCCATTGTAAACAGAAAAGATTATACACTGATAAGAGACAACAGTAAAATTTCTGGAACAGGGTGGATCCTCTCACAGCATTAGGAATAAACCAGTTTTGACCGAACGCCTTCTGAACAGAACCAGAGTAACTCAAAGGTACAAGGAAATGAAAGTGTAATGTAAGGTGTGTTCGAGTCTGTATGTGCAGTAAAAACACTGATAGCTAACTGTGAAAGCAGACGACACAACATCCATCAAATAAAGAGCAGTGAAATTTAGCCCTGCGGGATATTAAAAGGAAGAAAAATAATGTGACTGAGGCTGTTCAGAAGAGTTACATTTTGAAATCCGGCCTTCCTGATCTTCAACCCAGGTCAAGGTTGTAACTCCTTGCCATAAAGACTCTGACTATGTAGGAAGCTGGAGCATTGAAGACCTTACCTAAAGATCAGGCAAGAGCAGAACAACTCTGTCACCTGGAGGGAGTTTGTTGGCTTTTCTTTGCTTCTTTTTGATAAGTCAGTAAATAAATGCATACTTTCACAAGTCTTTTTGAAGCAATGTTTTCTCCACAATAGATACAGAGGGCAGACTTGTACTGCGTCAACACAATCACTTAGGAAAGTATTTGAAATTTAAGTAAGGGTCTAAAAATTAAAGGGATGATTAAACATCAAAAATGAGCGTAGTACTTCAGGGAGACCAAACAAACACGGGTGAACGATTCACCATAGGGCAGAAGTTTCTGTTATCACATTGCTATCAGCCCATCTTCTTCCAAGAGGCACCAGGTCTTCTCAGAACATACTCCAGCATAAAATGGCAGTGCATTCACACACCTATGAACCTGACTGTACCATCATCCGCACTGCATAACTCTAACATCACACAGAAGGGAACAGTGACAAACTGTGAAGGTGTCATTTTCTAGATGGGGCTAAGTGGTGGCCCCAAATGTTAGCATATCAGCAGCACATCTGCAAAACAGACCGAAGCTTCTAAAAACACGTCTGGGAATTTGCAGCTTACTTCTTTAGAACTGACAAAGGGAAAGGATATTCGGTTCTTTTTTACCTCCTTCCCATTCCACACAAAAATGTCTGCTCCATCCGCCAGCCCAAAGCAGTCCAGCGTCAGCTCATCTCCTAAAAAGAGGAAATTGTCAAGCTATTCAGCCCCAAAACAGATGTGCAGGGTCAGCTGTAAGCTGATAAATGCTGCATATTTTACTGTCTGAAGTCTGTAATTATAAAAGTTACTGTGTGATCAGAATTTACAGGGGGTAAGTCAGGGTTTACTCATGTAGCAAGAGCAACATTACGTACACATCCTCTTAGTGAAGATGGCCACAGCACAGGGGTTTCAATTCAATTTCCCTTGCAAACTGAGGCTCACATTAACATTTGACAAAGCTGCTTGGTGAGGGTTATCTAGGTGCAATTTCACAGTCAATCTATACACTTAGTTACTACATATTCCACGTGTACTCCTCAAAACATTGTAAACTTACTGTTATTTTAAGAACTGTACTAAGATTTGAAAGAATATCAATGGTGCCTCTGTATTTTGATGTCAGTATCTTTCAAAGCTGGGTTACATTCTGGTAGCACCCTGTTTTCTGAAACAGACCACAAATGCCCAATGACTGGATAGACTTTTGAGGACTAACACCTGAAGTTGCATAGCAACGTAAAGCTGGAGACAGAGCAGATTATTTTAAAATATTAATTAATATTAATTAATGTATTCTTCAGGCAAGTACTTTCCTTTACAGAATTCAGAATACAGAATGTGCTCCTCCCAAACATTTGGCATTTTAAATCTGCAGCATCCACACAAATCACACTGAGCTCTTGTATGTGGTAGCCTTACCATCAAGTGCCTGATAAAGGTGCAGCCCTGCTGGTAAAGGTTTAGCACTACTGAGAACCATGTCTCCTTCCCAAGATTTCATCATCTAATTGGTAAGAAAAGAAAAGATAAAGTTATAAGACTTGAGTAAGCAACTACTCAAACCACTCAGAATTATAACTTTGCCAAAAGCTGTCAGAGGCTAACAAGCTCACTTTCACAATTAACAGCTTATAGTTATTTCCTTCAACAAGACCAGTGGCACAGAAAGCACACAAGATTATTTAGGACCTGTGCTTTCAGACTAGTCACCATGTAGACTAACATGGTTTCAACTGGATACCAACCAAAGGCTGTAACCTGTAAGCAAACTGTTTCCAGAGAGCAAGTTAGCTTTGTTTGAGATGTAGACAGAAAACCTTTCATGAAATGTCACATTCCTTTAACACAGTAGAGTACAACTGCAGACATTACAATCCATAGCTGAGTTAAATTTATCATTGTTTCCTCTTATTTTCTCTTAAACTACTCTAAATATTCCCTATGAAGACCTGACAAATCCTCGAAAATGCAAGTACCAGTCTGCCCACAAACTGGAGTTACTCTTCACATTCCAGAGTTCTGCAAAGTAACAATTCTTAGAACCAAAGAATCACAAGGGGACCTTTAAGATCTAGTCCAACCACTCTTGCCCAGTTATAACCCTTATAAGCTAATTATTTGAAGTCTACTTAATTAAAGCTTCACCAATCAGTCAATGACTTTTAAAATACTTGAAGGGCTGACCTCAAACCAATGTTTCCTCTTGTGAAAATTCAAATAGTTCTCAGCCTACCACACGTACTGAGGAAAATTTCTGATTGAAATAAAAGTAGTGCCACAAATACATGAATGCTGTTGGAGCCCAAGTAAAAATAAGTGTTTGTTTAATAGAGCAAATACCTGGAAAATTGATCGTCGAAGGTCTCCTAGAGTTTTTCTTCTGTCAACAGTCAGATCTAGAACACTCTCTTTCCAACTAAGTGAAGGATGCAAGGCCCCATTGTGAAATTTATAACATGTGCCCAAATGGAGATGTAAATCAATGCTATTGTTTGCTGAGTCATACTCCGCTCTTGGAAGAATAACAGCAGAAAAAAAAGTGATGAATTGACCACTGCCAAATGGCTGAACTATTTCAGAGATGCTTCTGGGCAGCTGTCGTGCAATTGATACCCTCAATTCAACGTCACATTCCCCACCCACCCCCATCATCAAGGAATATGCAAAAAGCTGCTCGAAGATTTTGATTATTTATTTTGTGCACAGAACACATTGTTGAAGGGCTCATTCCTACGCCTTGCTTTGACCTTCCTGAACAAGATGACAAAGTTTATCTTTAGGGATGTGGAGATGGTAAGCTTTCTTTTTCCAAGCTGTTACAGATAAACATTCTCAAAACACAAAACAAGAGGAATTTTGTGGGAACTGTCAGACATCTATGCCTTCCTCCTTTGTAACTGCATCCAGTTCCATTAGCAAGAAGAAGGGGGACAAGTAAAAGACAAAGTTCGTAGTCCTTAACATCTATGATTTTGAATCATTTTAGAGGCTGACTCTATATCTGTTCTATGAGTTTCTTTCATTTTAAATCACTTCTGAGATATGTAGATGAAGAATGCTGTTGAAAAGGTTTGTACAGTTACATTAATATACCTCTTTTTTTGCAGCTCCATGTTAGCAGCATTCATTTCATTCAGAAGGTGTTCAGGAATTCGGTACCTTGGATTTCCTCGAGCTGCAACAAATAATATAATCTGGCTTTGGCTCAAAAATGTGTTTTGGTAACAAGGAAAGCGAGATGAGATGTTACAACAGTAATCATTGAAAGCCTGATGCAATAACACTGAGCCTCTCATAATAGACAAAATTAATTTACAATAATCAGAATAAGAGCTTTTACGTCTTCTATGCTTACATCTGTCTTTCCCTAAGGGAGACTGATAAGTGATTGAATTTTTATTTCTTTCAGTAGGACAAGTTAGAATCATAGAGTCACAAAATCCTTTGAGTTGGACAGGATCCTTCAAGGTCACAGAGTCCAACTCCCCTGCAATGAACATCTAGAGCACACTGCTGGCTCATGCCCAGCTGCCATCCACCAGGACCCCCAGGTCCTTTTTGCCAGGACTGTGTTCCACCTTTACATCCTCCAGCTTGTTCTGGAGCAGGGCTGCCACAACCCAGGTGCAAGACCTTGCACCTCTGCTACTATTTGTGAAGCATATTAGAAAAAGTTCAGTGTCAGCTACAGCCAATTAACTGTTCACAATCTCCTTGGAGATTACTTTCTTGTACCTTGAGTTAACTCTTTTCTTCAATTAGCTCTAGAAGACATCTGCATCCCCGATACTCAGGCAAAGGACAGAAATGCCCAACTGCCTTCACCCTTCTGAAAATCTCAATATCAATGAAGGAAGCCCCTCAGAACGTAAAGAGGAATTCTGTGTACCTTCAGGAGGCCTTTTCAACTGAGACTTGCGGTAGAACAGCATGTAGGCACTCTCTTTACCCTGAAATTGTTTCTCAATATCCTCCTCTTTGATGGGCTGGACTTTTGAATCATTCAGATCAAACCAATGGCAACCAGCAGAACTCTCTCCAAGCCTTAGAGGTGCTTTTTCTGAGTTCCATAGGATACCATTCTCCTGAGGATGGCTTCGGAAATTTTGTCCTTGAAAATCCAACTTAAATGGGAGCTTGTATTTTTCCTTTAAACCAACTTTATTTTCATCAGGACTGAACTGAAATATCTGGGGATGATTCTGCAAATACTAATAATAAAAGCAAGGACAAGGTGCAGTAACAACATTTTAGTAACTCAATGTTAAATGTAACATTGCATCAGCTGATTGCATAAGCACAGTGACCCAATTTGTCCTCAAATTCATACATGCAACCCACTCACTCCAGCTGATTTCTCAATAGGTATTTTCTGTTTTCAAATACATGGCAAAAAAAAAAAAAAAACCAACAAAAAAAACACCATACTAAGAAAAAAATAGAGAACCATACGTACACAACTCCCTCAGGAAAAAAAGGGAAGAAACATAAAGAGAAAAATACAGCCAGACAAAAGTTCTAGGTCACCTGTGGTAATGCTCACAACAGCACTCAAACTTGGAGATTGTTAATATTGGGAGCTCAGAACTTGTTTCTATACATTCCTACAGAGGCCAGAAAAAGGGCTCTCTGTGGAAGATCCACATTAGATCTCACAAATAATTTAAATTTACTTGCAATCTCTATTGTAAGTCTTCTTAAAAAACAGCAGCATGATTTTTCCACAAATCTGTAACATACATGCACAAGCATTTTCCTTAAAGTGCAAGAAAATGAAGTAGTAACTAATTAGACTAACACTTCAAATGAAGTCTTTGTTTAACGTAATGGATGTACCCTAACCAACCAAAAAGTGCCTCTTTTTCCAAAACCCATTTCTGGTCTGACTTCAAAGCAGCACTGTATTTCTTCTTTAATTCTCACCACTATTTCTATGGCCAAGTGGCAGTACTGCTCTTGCAGGTTTACCCACAGACACAAGTGAGACAATATTTAGTACCCAAAGCTGACTCTTTTTTAGGCCAAAAATAAACAGTATAGATGGAAAAAAGCTTTCAGGCTGATAAGCTGTTGAGCATCCTGTTTGTGTTTCCCAGACCATTAATTTGGCTCACAAACAAATCTCTTACACACGCATTCACTTTCTAGTTCAAGTGCCAGTATTTTCAATTGCCATCCTACTGATTCTTCAATAGAAACATAAGGTTACCTTCATAGTAAAAAAGAAAGTAACAGACAGACATGTTACCTTTCGTAATGCTCCGTACTGTTTTCTGTATTTCTTGTTCCAGGACACCTTTATTTTCTCCAAGAACTTCTGCCCTAATTGATCCACAGGAATTTGTTTACATTCTTCCTACAGAGAAATTAAAAACTAAGATGATGAAGGTTACAGATGTCAAGGAAACAACACAAAGAAAGCAATTCTCGAGTGATTAAGTCATGGATACTTGTTAACAAGTCAGAGTAGCATCACATTCTGCAACACCTTAAGAAGCAATTTACAAAATACTAAAAAAAAAAAAAAGTCTTTTTTTGTATGAGTTGCAACGATTCATCCTAAAATTGGGCTATATTATGAGCTTTACATGCTTCACAATAAGCTTGGAAGAGTTCTGTACTGTTAAGCCTGCCTCTTGCACATTTCAGCCCCTCCTCCTGGGTTTCCTAACATCAAAATTGAAGCAATGAACTCTTTACATACCATACCTCTGATAAAATCCCTTTCAACACTGCCAATGGATTTTCTGTTTCTTTGGCATTTTCATTCTCTCTTGAAGGCTTATCTTCAGTCAGCCTATCCTCATCTTCCTGTGTAAGAAAAACAGTACATTCACAAGCACTGACTTCAAACGCTGCTGGCAGTTTTCCAGCCTGTACTGAGATTTGCATATGCAGTTTAGCACTGTAAACCAATCCTCCAGATGCATATTTCAGAGCAAGCTGTGCATAATGTTTTAGAAAGGACTGTTCTGCAGTCTCTTTACACAGATATCTGGATGCCACACGAAAATATCCAGTTCCTCATGTATCAAACACATGGCAAAGATTCAGTCACACTGCCACAACAGCTGAAGCAGCTTGCAGGCAGCTCACTGCAGCGCATTCGCACCCGCTGTCTGATTCTGCCCACCTGCCTCACAACAGGCAGCAAGAGTCCAACAGCCAGATACTGTGAGAGAAAGCAGATCAAAAAGCTACAATTTGCTACAAAATCCTAACAGCTTCCAACCTGCAGAGACAGCGTGAGGGCAAACACTGACCTTCTCAATCAAATGCCTCACTAAAATATGAATTAGCTTGGATGCCCATTTCATTCTCTAGCTCTTAACACTTTTCTGAAATATAAGAGACAAGCAAGGAAAAAAAAAACCACAATATTTAGCACTTACTTGTAATTGCCAGTTTCCTAATTCATCCACATCTCTGATATAAACATGATAGTGTCCTCCATAGCAGCCACCTTTATGTATAATAACAGAGAAGAGCTCATACATGTACTCTGAATCATCCATTTCAGTCTTCAAAAAGAAAAATAACAACAATAATAATATATATCAGCAAGTTTTTCACACAAGGATGCTTCTACACCACCAGCATAGCTTCAGATATCTCTGTATGCCTTTGCATGTGCCAAGACTGAAGGGGCTTCTCAGTGTTGCAGAACACAAGTGTGGACAAAAGTGATTCTGAGTAACAGTGAAATATTTCAATATTAAAATAATGAAATCTTGATGCAAATAATAGAACTCAACCTGATGTTTGTAACCAACTTATTTTGTTTTTCTCTAGCCTTTTAAACAAACACTTAACAAATCAACTGAAAAAAGGCATCCCCAAATACAAACCCTGAGCTGGCATTGCAACATTTCAGCTAGAAAAAAAAAACAAACCCAAAACCCTCTTCAAGGAGAGTGCATCCCTTAAGCATGTTCTTCACATACTTCAAGGAACAAAAGCTGGCATCAGGCAATGGAACATCAGGTTGGAAAACTGAGTTATGCACCAGAATAGATGTACAGTAATTCAAAGAGAAATTAGGAAAACGGAGTAACTGAAACACATTTGTAGCTGGTTTTATATATGACAACACACACACACGTATGTAAGTTACCAGACAAAGTCAATACAAAAGTAGATTTAATTTTCTTTCAAGCAAATGTCAGATTAAGTTTTAGGTGGTTATTAAACTCTCTCACCTTGTACAGCAACAAGGTATTTCTCTCACTCTGTTAGAAAGTGATCTTTTGGAAACATTTTTGCTAAAGCATTGAACTAAGGACACAGGAGAAGCCCACAAAGTTTCCTTATCATCTGACTTTGAATAAATTAGTACAATTAGTCCCCTACAATTCTGTGAAATGCAGAATTAAAGATACCTTGACCTAAAAATATCAATTCTCTGCTGAGCATATAGAAACTTCAACAAATGTAACAGTACAAACCTGCTCACAAAAAGGCCTCAGATTTATCTGCATAGGGAAGGTATAGCAACTAGTTTCCTTGTATCGTTCACACTTCTCAAAGTCAAAGTTAAATCTCAGGAGAGAGATGGTGAGAAAGGGAGGCAACTTATGTAGTTTAGCTGACTGTAACATGACAAAAAAAAAGTTATAAGCACATTGTTACACAGAATAACCTTGCTATGGTCAATTCTATGACTCTATTTTCGTCACAAGGAGGCAGACAAGACTGGTATTTATGTATTTTTACTACATAAGTAAAGCAATCAAGATCCTTCCCTTACATTGCAGTCCACACCCTCAACGATCACCAGTCCCATACTTAATCCTGCTATGAAAATGAAGGAGCACACCGCTGAAAAAATCAAGACAGTAATTTTCATCTGCTGTGACTACTGGACTGCTTCTGAATTCAATAGAAATGGTCTAAAATACATCACCAGAAGATCTCACAGTGGCACATTGCTTAACATTTGCCAGATTGATTGAAGAAAACAGCCTTGACTAAGATCAATGGCCTGTGATGAGGTTGTGTCTGATGTATCCTGGAAGACTACAGGCACCCACAGAACAATCAAGCAAGCGTTCAAATCTCTCTTCACCTTATTTTATTTACAGTGGTGGGAAACTTTAGGCAGGAAAGCCAAACATAGCCCATTTTAGAAAGGCAGAATCACAGCATCGTTTAGATTGGATCCTTAAGATCATCAAATCCAACCATTCACCTAACACCTAATTCACTGAGATCAAACAACAAGGTGTGTAAGCACAGCAGAAACACTGGTGCAAAAGCAGGGTTCTTCAAAAGAGGGTAGGAAATAACATGCAAAGACCCAGAGAATACTGAAGAAATGGAGGAGAGGTGATGCTAGGTATGGGTCACAGTGCATGGCTCTGTCAGCATGACTCAGCAGGTACCTCAGTCTCCGCACGCAACCACAATCATGCACACTGCATGTGCTACACTGTGGCCCCAGTCGTGCTGCCAATCCATAGTTAAGCAACTTCACGTTCCAAGTTCCAAGTTCCCCTTGTCTTGAGTGAACGATCAAATTTCAAATGTAGCCAACTGTTATCTCGCACTCCCCTTTGAACTCAGGGAAACTGAACTCAGACATTTATAACCAAGCCACGTGAGGCACTGACAAAACTTCCTGAAGTCCTTTAAGGTACTGATTAACTGTGACCTGAACTTGCGTCTGCACCTTTTCCTTTCCACATTAAATATGATGCAAGGTTTGCTCATCCTGATGCCGGACAGTCACCAGAGCAGGACGAAGACCTTCATTGTTGTGGAGAAGGGACAACAAGTCAAAGGCAAAGTGCATTATCAGCTGTTTATGTCTGCTTTGCCTTTACAGCCTTTTAGCAAGAGTAAGAGGAAAGACAGGACCCCCAGTGGAGCCCAGAGCTGGAAGCCACCGACTTAGCACGTGGCTTAGGTTGCTGAGAGAAGACATGACATGGTGGTGCTTATAGCAGAAGTAAGCTGACAGATGGGAAAGACACAGGTGTAGGCTGTGAAAACATACACAGCCATTGCCATAGACACTGGAAAACCTGAGTAGTTACTTCCATGTTACCCACTTAAAGGTTCTAGCACACTGCAGCAGACTTTTTCAGTCTGTTAACACATCACTGCAAGCTGTTCAACATCAGAGAAACAATGCAGTACCTAAATCAAGAGACCCCATTTCCCTGCCCATAGCAGGGAGTTGCTTATTATGTTTCTCTGCCACGGGTGCTCTTCAGGTAAGAATTTCCAGATAGTTTATCTCCTTCTTTTCTTTGGGTTCTAGCATGTCTTTCAGCCTATGCTCTGAAATGCCCACAGCCAGGTGCAGTAGAAGCATGTGAATGCAGCAGTATTCTCATAACTACATGCTGTCCCACTCATCATTACTTAAAGACTGCAACAACATTCAAGTCAGGAAATGGATCACACAAGCTGCTGAGATTTAAAATGCAAGTCCAATTTTGGCATGCTCTTGTAACACTTTTTATTTTGGGGCCAGAGGGTAGGCACAGCAATGTAAGTGAAGTCTCAAAACATTAGCAAATCAAACACTGACAATGATTCGATGCATTACCTTTGATGCCTCAACCAGTTTATCACAGGCTCCACATCGATACAAGTTTTCATTTTCAAAGTATTCCTCTTCCACATACATGTTCCACAGGGCCTCCTCCAAACCAGCTACACCTTTTACTGCCACTGTTAGGTCTAAAAAATCTTCCTATGCAGAAGTACAACAACAGCAACAAAAAAAGAGATAATAAGTAGTTTACAAGAGCAGTAAAGCAACGTAAAGATGTTTTACTGTTGTTACCCCACTATTAAGCTGTCTGATAACTATATCTACAGGCAGAACTTACCAACTCAGATGTAATAATGCTTGCTGTTTTTTTTTTTTTTTTTTTTTTAAGCTCATGAGTCACATCACAATACACATGGCTTAGAAAATTCCAGCTAAGATTTAGCAACTGTCAGTCACACACAATTTCCACACACCTGCAAGCCTGCAGTGCCCTAACCAATATCTAGACCCACTATAACCACCAGTGATGCTGCAGAAAGATGTCATCTGGTTTTTTTTTTTGGACAGAGCAAGGGGAACAGAAACCTAACATGGAAAATCCTCCAGCATTACCTGCCTCTCACTGACGTTCTTGCATTCCTTACAAACAATCTGGTTGACAACAGTCCCGTGGTACAATCGATTAATAAGGTCATGACCTGAAGTTCCCACAAGAGAAGTCTCCAAAGCACTGAACAGAATCCGATTCAGTTCCTGCACATCATGCTGCCTCATTTCCTGCACAACAAAAAACAAACTTAAAGAAATAAACTTTGTGCCATTTGCTTTATCTATTGCTTAAAAACAACTTAAACTACGCATGCCAGAAACCTGTCTCAGTAGTTACCCATATATTTGCCACTTTGAGAAAAATGTATTAGTAGTAGTTATTCTTAATTCAGTCATGCTTTCTGAAGTAGTTAAAAGTGCATAAAATATAACACGAGACATAGTTTCACCTGTGTAGATCTCCACTAAGCTCCACGATGCGTTACACAGAGAACAGAAACTTAAGTAACTACAGACAAGTAGCCAAATTACTGTTGAAAAAGCATTCCTGCAAAAACAATGGTACAGCCACTCAAAATGTATTTAAAGGAACAATTTTCTCTTGCTGCTGACTGGAAACAACTAACACATGGTGCATGTGAAGATAAAGACACAACAGCATAGAAGAAAAGCTGGCCCAATTAATCGCTATCTCCACAGCTTGAAATATTTTAAGCTAGTTTTTTAAATGCCAGACTTCAGTATCAGTGGTGCCACAGGTGCTGACTTGTACCTCATTGCTGTTCCAACCAAAGCTCTCAGTAAGGTCTGTTGTAGATGCAGCCTGCTGATCTAAGAGCAGGAGCTGGGCAAATAACCGTTGAAGCTGTAATGGAATTATCCGAACCTGGGTATAAAAGAAGCAAAATATATCTTCAAATCAACAATTGAAATAAACTTATGGAATTTAGTCAAAATAAACAGAACAGAACCTCTAACAGACCACCATTAACGATCGCTTTCATAAGTCGACTCTCATCAGAACATCAGATCCCAAACATACACAACCCCCCTCCATATTCAATACAGTCATGGAACATGAGCTTTGTGATAAAGCAAGACTGCATGGATTTAAATAAAACCACCACCAGAGCACAAAAGGACAACTTCCCTACTTTTCATAACCCTGAAATCTAAGAACGCAGTTACAACTGCTACTCCTTGTTCAGGAAAAGGACAGATGATGAGGTGAAAGGAGAAGGATCAATGTCAATAATCAGCTATCAGCTGCCTATTTTTATCTTTGATTTACAAAGCAATTAATATTTCCAAGCAATTAACTGTGATATGTCAACCCAAAGGCTAAAGAATGAAACTGAAGCAGTTTAGCAGACCTGCTGAAGTAGTCAATTTTAGTAAGCACTTCTAAAATAAATACGAAATTGCAGTCCCATAATGTTTTTAGTATAGGTGGGCTGTTAAACCTGCAGAATCTCAATGCAGTCACCCGGTCTGCACACATTTTGTTTCTATTTTTATTTTTTTGACTGGTGGCAAATCAGTCAGAGCACTGTAGTTTTAGTTACAGCAGAGAAAAACAAAAAGGCTCTGAACAAACTTTGGGATCATTTCTGCTTCCACTGAAGAACCTTTACTACCAAACCCGGTGGAAACAGGTTCAACACCTTACTTTTGAAGGAAAAGCTGATAGTACTTCAGGGAGAGTATGAACAGGAAGGGAAATGGCTGTTTATGAGGATGGACATAGTGATAGGACAAGGGGGAATGGTTTTAAACTGAGA
Source organism: Lagopus muta (assembly GCF_023343835.1). Taxonomy (NCBI): domain Eukaryota; kingdom Metazoa; phylum Chordata; class Aves; order Galliformes; family Phasianidae; genus Lagopus; species Lagopus muta. The sequence goes on along the minus strand of NC_064440.1, from coordinate 35,188,199 downwards.
CAGGGAGGTTTAGGTTGGATATTAGGAGGAAGTTTTTCAGCCAGAGGGTGGTGAGGCACTGGAACAGGTTGCCCAAGGAGGCTGTGGATGCCCCATCCCTGCAGGCATCCAAGGCCAGGCTGGATGTGGCTCTGGGCAGCCTGGGCTGCTGGTTGGTGGCCCTGCACACAGCAGGGGGTGGGAGCTGGATGAGCATTGTGCTCCTTTGCAACCCAGGCCATTCTGTGATCCAATGATACTGAAAACTTTCATCTGTGTGCAAAAAGGATTTCAACCAACCAGCCTTTCGGTATCAAAGCTCAGCTTTCATTCACCCTCATGAAGATATTGTTTCAAACCATACAGAACAACACTGAACAGTGACAAAATAGAAGATGATCTTAAATACTTTTGCATCTGGTTTGCTGACATCATCCAGAGTCCCAAGCTCTTCAGGTCCTAGAGAGAACAGTGCCTCTGTAATTGTAAAGAAAAATGACTCATTAAGGAAAAAAGGTAATGCTTTTTCTTTGAGGATGTTACAATTGTCACATTTTGTCAAAAAGTCATGCAACATCTCAACATCATTCATCATTAGACATGGTTCAAGCTAAAAAACACATGGAAGCATGGGATGTTTAGATAGCAAAATACTTTTTTCTTCCATGAACTGTAATGGTTGCACTCCAAAATAAATGGCATGCTATGTAGAGCAATAGCCTCACTTGTTTTCACAAGCAGTAGGTGTTTAAGATACAATGTGTACAACATTTCTATTTCGTGTGACAATACTAATTTTAGAGACCAAAAGCTGGCTATTCTGTAATAACTCACTTCAATTCAACTGAAATAAACTGTTTATGCTCGCAGCATTTCTTTAATAAACAATCAGAAATGCAAGTTGCTACAAAATATCAATGGAGATTAAGAAGGTTCTGAACACAGTACCTCTGAATTCTGGCGTGAAAAGCAGAGTCTGCAGAAGGGAATTGAGGTAGCAGGTCCCACCTTGGTTTTTGATACCACTAAGATTGGTGAAATCCCTGGGAGCTGGAGGCTCAGAATCTTTGGGCTTTGATTTCTTCCCTTTTCCATAATGATTGTTTGAAATAAAGGAAAAATCCTCTTCAAATAAGTCCCCAAACATCGTGAAAACAAAACAGTCCTTTGAAAACACAGAATAATCTGTTTACTATGAAAAATGCAGTTGAATCCACCCTTCTCAAGCCCTTAAAGATCCTCTGGCCTTCTCTTCAACTGTAGAATTTGTTTATGCCTTTAAAAAAAAAAATCTTATTCTGTTATTCTAAAAATGAACATCAGATGCATACAGAAACACACATTAGTGTAACAAAAAAGGGCAAATTAGAAGCTTTCATCTCAGCATGCTTTTAACTAGAATCAACTTTGTCAGATTTCACTCTTGCATCAGCACAAATGTGTATGCCAAAATCAACAGATCATTCTAAACATCTATTATTTACTAGTTTTTTAGGTACTTCTTGCAGGAAATGCATGCAAGGTCCCCAAAATTAGTGAATATACCTGCACTGTGTTTCTCAATACACCCACATACACATAGAATCTGTTTCCAGCTAGCTCAGATGGAAACAGTGCAATACATGGGCAAAAATACAGCAATGCTTTAGCAAAATATTTTCTTTGCTTCCAGATGTTGTGCAACCCAGAAACTCTGTCAAAAAAACACTTACATTTTTGAGGGTTTTTTTCAGTCTTTTTGGTAGCCCTATGACCTTTCCCTGCATAACAAGATCCCTCACTTCAATCCCTTTTGTTTTGTACTTGCCACTCCCTAGTTTCTCTTACTGTGCTGCAAATGTTTGTTTTAGAAACGAATAACCCACGAATTATACTGAAGCACTGAATAATCATTCCTAATCTACCTTAATCCTACTTGCAATTTTATGGTTCTTTATCACGTTAATCCAAAAGTGTGGATGCCCCCTCCCTGCAGGCATTCAAGGCCAGGCTGGATGTGGCTCTGAGCAGCCTGGTCTGCTGGTGGGTGACCCTGCACATCACAGGGGGTTGGAACCAGATGAGCATTGTGGTTCTTTTCATCCCAGGCCATTCTAGGATTCTATGATCCATTCTTACAACTGAGTGAGTCCTCCATCTTCTATTACCCTTATAAAGTTCCAGAGGTGTGCAAACCATGGGTTGCTATAGCTAAATAACCATTGTTTGGTTCTTGTTCAAGCGCTGCACAATCATCTTAGAAATGCTTAGTTTTGTTGTTCTTGTGGTTTTTTTATATCACGCCAATCATGCCAGTACTCTGCTCTACATTCACTTCAAACTCAGACACTATGCACATAGTTTACACACGAATTTACCTACAATCAGCATTATCAGCTACTGCATCCTTCTGCTTCTCAGTAGCTTGAAGACTTGCAAACTTCACTAACGGTGCTCATTTTTATTGCTATGTATCAGCAGATATCACAAGAAAAAATACCCACTTCAAAATTCACTTCCTTTTTTTTTTTGGCCAACAGATTACTGATGCTGAACCCCAAAAGAGCCCTAGAAAAAAGAGAAACTACGTCTTACTCCCTTCTGTGAGGGTTCATCTTCAATTTCCTATCTTTTACTCAACTATTCAATCAAGCAAAAACTTTCTTCTTCTCCTGTGCCAGCTTACTTTCCTAGAGAGCCTTCAGTGGCAAACCTTACTGAATATCTTTTTAAATGCCAATAGTCCTGAGCTCCCCACTCAACCAGCTGCTAGTTCTTCAAGTATCTGACAAATCTTTTTATAAAATCACATAGAATCATAGAATGTCTGTGTTGAAAAGGACCACAATGACCAACTAGTTTCAACCCCCCTGCTATGTGCAGGGTTGCCAACCAGCAGACCAGGCTGCCCAGAGCCACATCCAGCCTGGCCTTGAATGCCTCCAGGAATGGGGCATCCACAACCTCATCATTACATTAAATAATTTTAGTCCTTTTGCCTATTTTTTATGCAAAAGGCTATGCTCTGAGAAGATGACTATGAAGCAGAAGTTCACTCTTATTCATGACACTTCTTTATCACTTTATACAATGCATAAGTATCTTAAAACTCCTTCAAAAATGAAATCATGCAGTTAGAATAATGAACACACACACGGGATAAATCTTTTTTCAATGCCTTTTTCTACTCTGAATGCAGCTCTAAAACCTTTATCTCACCTCCCCTGCTTCAAACATGATTGATAAGTTGAGCACCCTTCAAAAGCTCTCAGCCTTCATCTATTTTACAGTGGGTGTGTCAATGTTTACCATTTAACCAGACAAAGATTATGATTCATACTGTTCTCATGTGAACACATACTTTGATCCTAATAGGCTTGCTCACCATAAAAGCACGCACACTTGGGAAGCACTGCTGACTTGAGCACCCCTCACCACTCCAGAGAAGCAGGTAAGTGGGACAATACCAAACTTTCCTTCACTCCTTGCTTCCAGACCCTCAAAGCATTACTGTGTCTTAGCTTCAGCTGGGAAGGAATTGTTTTCTTCAAAGTGCCTAGCACTATGCTTTGTTTTGGTTCTAGGAGATAAACAATACTGGTAATACGCTGATGTTTATAGCAGCTGTTAAGCAGCGCTGTAGAGAGCCAAGGCCATCTGCAGAAAAGGGCCCGAGGAGCCGAGAGGGAACAGAATTAGGACAGCTGACTTAAACTGACCAGAGCAATATTCCATATCACACGGCATCAAGCAAAAGGTGTTCTGAAGGAGGAGAGAGCTCATCTCTCTCTCTCTTCCACTGCTCAGGGGCTAGCTGGGCAATTCCCAGGGGGTGGTGAGCAATTGCTTGTGCACTACTTGTAATATAAATTCATATGTATATATATACATATATATATATAGTCGTAATTATTATCCTTCTCCTTTTCTCTATCTTGGTAAATAATTATCTCAGCCTATGTGTTCTACTTTGGTTGTGTCGCCGCCCCCTCCCCCTTCCCCCCCATCCCACTGGGAAGGAGGGAAGCGAGAGCAAGGCTGCGCGGTGCTGAGCCACCTGCTGGCTTAAACCACAACATGCTGCCAGCACTTTCCTTCCCTTAAAAGTCATAAAATACGGATTAGAAACGTAAAATCACAGCACAGCTTCGGCTGGAATGGACCTTACGGCCCATCTAGTTCCAGCCAGGTGGGGCACGGGGCTGCTTGCCAACAAAAATGGTTGCCCATCCCCCATCCTTCAACGCCTCAGGGCACCCAGAACTTCACCTGGCAGCGCCTCATCACTCAAAGAGTCAATAATTTCCTCCCAATATGCAATCCAGATTAATTAAACTCTTTCAGTTTAAATCCACTCCCCCTTGTCCTGTCCCTACCGGGCCACGTGAAGCCACTCCCCCTCCTGCCTGTAAGCTCCCTTCGAAAGAAACGAGACGCCCCCCCACCACTCACCTCACCTCCGCCGCCAGCCTCCCACCTCTCCTCAGCCGCCTCTTCCCCTCACGGGCTGCACCCCCGCCCAACACCCGGCTCCACCCCGCCAGGCAACTGCGGCAGCGCTCCACTATCCGCTCGGCCTTGTCTCGGTTCCGGCCGGGAAAAGGCCGGATCCGCACCGCTCAGAGCAAGCAGACGGCCCAAAGCCGCCGCCTCTCTGTCGCCGCTGCCGCCATTTTTGTTTTGGCGCGACGCAAAGTGCGCTGAGGGGCCGGGCCTGCCGGGCCTGCTGGGGGATGGAGTCCGCCGTGCCGTGGCAGCTCTGTGCCTATGGCCCTACGTCGTGCTGTGCCTTACCAGCACAGCTCCAAGGTCCTCCGTAGAGAATCTCAGAAGGGCTGAGGTTGGAAGGGACCTTAAAGTCCATCCAGTTCCAGCCCCTCTGCTCAGGCTGCCCTTGAATGCCTCCAGGGATGGGGCACCACAGCAGCCTGTACCAGTGCATTACTGCCCTCAAAGAAACAATTCCTGCCTGATATCTAACCTAAATTTATCCTCTCTTAATTTAAAGCAATTCCCCCTTGTCCTATCACTCAAAAGGGTGCATCTTCAGATGAAAGACAGTTCCTCCTTCATCATGCCCCAACTATGTCCTTTCCCACTCAAGCCTGAAGTTCCTAACTGTCTCCTTGTGTGGATAAATCAGTTTCAGAAGAAACCAGTTGTTATCCAGCGCTGCCTTGAGCCCAGAAAAGATTAACTCATACATAAACCCTTGCCAGATAATCCAGCAAAATAAGCGAGGCCTTGGCAAACTGGCAGATGCATGGAAGCTCTTCTATAGTACTGATTAACTTCCCTTATCCTCAGTTTGACTCTGCACCCTTTACCTTCCCTATTAGCACTGTTGCAAGTTTGGATTTTCCAATCGTCATGCTGCAAGCTGAGAGTCAATAGTGGAAGCCTAAAAGAGGGCAGGGCATTTCCCTGGTAGAACACAAGCTGCTCTCTGCTCTTTAGCTAAAAATCAGCTCTGATAACTGGGCACGCATGTGAGTCTTTTTTGTGAGACCTTTACACATATTAGGTATACCATGTTATATCTGATTCTACTTGATATCTATATTGGTGAAGAGTTTTCAGCTGCATAACAGAAGTTTCATGGCCGTTTCCTAGACTGTGAAAAAAACTGCATCGCTCCTTGGAAGTAAGATGCTGGACTTCAAATACACAGATCTCTGCTGCAGATGCCAGACTACTCTCTAAATCTCCCATCTTAGTGCTACATTGTAGGCTGCAGGGATATTCCCTTCCTGGTAGCCCAGAAGACTTTGTCAATCTCACTTTAGTCAGTAATACAACATCCTCCTGTTCTGTTTTCAGAGAAATTCTCTGAACATCTGTGTATCCAACCATAATCTAATGTCTTGAGGCTCTTTTCATTTGTTATTGTACTGTGTGAACTCTTTAACTCTTTTCACCAAACTTGCCTTCCTTTACCCTGACCAGGACACAACAGTGATCAAGAGAAATGCTTTAAGAAAACTAATTGGGATGTAAAGGAGCTAGTTCTTCACTGAGCACTGCAGAACTCCAGTGAGTCAACACAGTGAAGGGTCAATATATTCGGCATTACAAGTAACTGAAAAAAAAAAAAAAAAAAAAAAAGGAACAACAACACTCACCCACAAATCAGCACAGATCACAGGAGTAAAACATTAACTGGAATACAAACAAAAAACAGCACAGCTCAGCAAATACATCCAATCACAACCTGTGAAAGCATATTCAAGCTAGAGCCTGCAGTAGGAGACAGTTTTGCAGTCAGTGCTCTGTCCACAGGACAATGACGCTGCGGCTTTGCTATCCACTTGCTGCCGGGATTTTTATCCTCCTCGTTCCTGGCCTCTCTGAAGGAGGGAAACTCCTGGTGGTGCCCATGTTTGGAAGCCACTGGCTAAGCCTGAGGGAAGTAGCTCATGAGGTTGCTAAGAGAGGACATGAAGTGGTGGTGCTTAAACCAGAAGTAAGCTGGAATATGGATGACAAACGGGGACACGCATATACTGTGAAAATATACCCAGTGTCCACCAAGTTAGAAGATCTGGATAATAACTTTAAAGTGTATCTTCAAGCTCACCTCAAGAGTATGCCTTTCCCAAAACATGCTATAGTACTCTTGAACATGTTCGCACGACTTATTGGAACCTTTTATACTCAGTGCGAGGAACTGTTCAACAGCACGGAAACACTGCAGTACTTGAATCAAAGCAACTTCGACGCAGTCATCACAGATCCCTTTTTTATGTGTGGAGCAACAGTTGCTAATTACATTTCGCTTCCATTCGTGTTCTTCATGAGAGGAATGCCTTGCAATCTACACTTTGATGCAGCACAGTGCTCAAGCCCTCTGTCGTACGTCCCCAGAACACTTTCATTCAATTCAGACCACATGACATTTTTCCAGAGAGTAGAGAATACACTGATTTCTGTTTTGGAGCGCTTTTACTGTAATGTCCTCTATCAAGATGCACTACAGTTTTCCTCTAAAATTCTTCAAAGAGACGTAACCCTGCTGGACCTCCTGAACTCTGCTTCTATTTCAATAATGAGATTTGACTTTGTGTTTGAGTATCCCAGACCAGTGATGCCCAATATGGTCTTTGTTGGAGGTATAAACTGTGCTGAGAAGAAACCACTGCCTAAGGTATGTTCATTTTCTCAAATTACACATTTCCCAAAGCAATGCAATTTCATGGCTTAGGGATGGTTAGCGTACTTGATATTATTTTTCTTTCCAAAATATTTTAACAGATCTGATTCTTGGCATATTGTTATTCCATGGTCTGAAATGGTGGCAGGTGACTGTTCTTTGAATTAGTATTTTCAGAGAAATCCAATGTTTGAGTTCATTTTCTGTATGTTGTTGTCAGTGAATACATACTATTCTGTCAGATGCAGGCATAGTTTCATCTTCATGCAGTGTAACTAGTCTTTCTTTCATCTGAATGATAAAATGCATTTCATTAGTTTGAAAAATTATTTTTTAATTAAATTTGCATTGTTTCTGTTTTCATAACATTATGTTTCCTAACTGGCTAATCATTTTTCGTATGTGTTTTTTGACATTGGCTTTTATCAGAATTGTTCTGCAGGAGTTTTATAGACAGCCTATCTAGTTAAAACAATTAGTAGCATCAGACATTTCTTACTAGTCATGGAGCAGGACACACGTTGCTTTCCTCTGATATTTCCTTCTCACTTCTGAAATGTGCTGACATGGTATTATTACATATTTGTACCACAGTTTCTTTGAGTTAAATTTCTTTTCTTTCTGCACTTGTACTCTTTCATGGGTTTATTCAGTTTCCAGTGAGTTTCAGCAAGGCAAATACAAAATAAGCTGAATGCAGACATTTCCTTGTGTTTGGCTGAAGAGAGTGATAATTTACTGATTTAGATTTTGGATGTACTTGCAGATGTTCTTGCAGATTGCATGACAGAAGTGTTTTCTATCCTTTTACATGTCTTTATATCCTGAAGCTGATGGTCAGATTAGGTGATCTTGGAGGTCTTTTCCAGTAATGGTATACCATGTGATACTATGAAGGTCTCAGATCTGCCAACAGTTTGTAGATAGCTGTTTTCCAAAGGTGTATAACTATTCTTCCTGTATTTTATACCCGGTGCCTCCTATCATCGTAATGACTTTCGTCACTGTCTGGAAATCATGTTTTCTGCACTTTTAAAAACCTTCTCTATTCCTCCTCCCTTCTCTCTGGTTATATTTTCTATGGAAAATGTTAGCATTTGTCCTGTTTTGCTTGGAACAGCACCCTGCAGCAAAGCAAACATGCATCAGAATGTAAACATGCAAATAAGTGGTGTGTATCCATACACAGATGTAAGCTCTGTGTCGATCACTACTGTTCAGAAATACAATCCTGTGATAAGAACAGATAGTTCTCTGAAACACAGTACCCTGTGAGTAAGAGAATGGAAGGCTGGGATGACCCAGTTACAGGAGAAATTTGTGTAGCAAAACACCTAAAAGGATACGTAATGCAAAGTCACAAGGTTTAGTTCCCTGGGTCTAGCTCGCTGAGTCACTCTAACTGGAGTCTGGGAGGCTATTCTGTATATGGATTGTTACTGCTTTCTTACAGCCATTACCTGGTGTCCAGTGGATAACCAGGTTTGTTTTGGCGTCTACCAACCTGCTGTAATCCTTATGCGTGACATTTCAGCAGTAAAAAAACCACCAGATTCAATTGCAGAATGATTCCTTCTGACTTAATGTAGAAGCCTATGGTATCAAATGTATTAGGATCCTAGAATGTCCCAAATGGGAAGGAACCCATAAGGATCATTGAGTCCATCTCCTGGCTCCACAGAAACCTTTCAAAACCCAACTCTTATGGCTGAGAGCAGTGTCCCAACACTCCCTGAGCTCTAGCAGCTCGGGGCTGTGTCCACGGCCCTGGAGACTTATGGAGCACCATGGGGAGCTTCAGGCTACCATGAGGTTTCCCCTCATTTCCCCTTCTCAGAGCTTTAAAAGGAGGGCTCGGCTTCTCCTTATCAGTCTTGCCCTGATGTCCAGTCACTCAGGACTTGGAGCAACTTTTTTGCTTCTTGTTAAGCTTGAAGAATAAGAGTGCTAGCAGTTGGCTATGAACAATCATATATCACACTATACAAACAGAGGGGCATCATGACATGTAATCCTAGCAGTGTTTCTGGACATCTGTGCTGTGGATGCATTTCTGTCACGTGTTCCCAAGTACCCTGGAGTATGTTGTCAGTAAATGTCCAAGTCCAGTTTCTTCTGTCCTCCCAAAGAGCTCCAGCAGCTGCACAAACCACACAGCAGTCTGCGTTGGTGCTCATCCCACTTACCAACATGTCAGACAGCCTGCTGTCTAAAGACGTTTGTGTTGGGTTCTAGGGCACTGGTTTAAGGTCTGGAGTGATGCGATATGCATCCAACATTGTTTTACCAAAGGTCTCCATTTGGATGCCAAGATTCCAGTCGTGTAACAGCCCACCTTCTCTTCACTTACTGAATGAACAGCAAGAACGGGAAAACCCTGTGAGAGGTGCATGAATTTGAGGCAGATGTTTTGTGTGTGATGGGAGAGGAAGCCTTAAACGGAAGAGAAAGTATCACACACGTTTGTGAGAGAATTTTCCAGTCTGTAGCAGATTTTCTGTGGCCAAACATCCTGCATTCCATTGCACTGGTATTCTTATAGGATAACAAGGAGTTGTTTTCACGAGACTTGCCTTCCTTTGTCCTGACCAAGAGCAGAGTGAAGACACATCAGTGTTCAAGAGAGAAGTCTGTAGAAATCTAACGAGGATGTCGAGGAGCTTGTTCTCTGTTAAGTATTGAACATTCTAATGATTCAGCAAAGGTATGGATCACTGTATTTGGGTTCACAAGTTCTTGAAAAAAACCCAAAAACTTTATTCACCCGTGGGTTAGGAAGGATGAGGGCAGTAAATCATTAACTAGAAGGCAAAAACAGATCAACACAACACAGCAGATAAATTCATCCCCTTCCTACAAAAGCATATTCAAGCTACAGCCTAGAGAGGAGAAGGAGAAGGAGAAGGAGAAGGAGAAGGAGAAGGAGAAGGAGAAGGAGAAGGAGAAGGAGAAGGAGAAGGAGAAGGAGAAGGAGAAGGAGAAGGAGAAGGAGAAGGAGAAGGAGAAGGAGAAGGAGAAGGAGAAGGAGAAGGAGAAGGAGAAGGAGAAGGCATCGATTTCGCAGTCAGTGCTCTGTCCACAGGAAAATGATGCTGCAGTTTTGCTATCCACTTGCTGCCGGGATTTTTATCCTCCTCATTCCTGGCCTCTCTGAAGGAGGGAAACTCCTGGTGGTGCCCATGGTTGGAAGCCACTGGCTGAGCATGAAGGAAGTAGTTCAGAAGCTCGCCGAGAGGGGACATGAAGTGGTGGTGCTTAAACCAGAAGTAAGCTGGCATATGGGAGAGAGAGAAAAACACGCATACACTGTGAAGACATACCCAGTGTCCACCACATTAGAAGAGCTGGATAATGCCTTTCAGCAGTATCTTGCTGCTCACCTGAAGAGTCTGCCTCTCCCACTGTATGTTCTAGCACTGTACAACATCTCAGTAGATGTTTCTGGCAAATTGTTTCTTCAGTGCAGAGAACTGTTCAGCAGCAGAGAAACAATGCAGTACTTGAATCAAAGCGGCTTCGATGCAGTCCTCACCGACCCTGTTTTGATGTGTGGAGCTACGCTTGCCAATTACCTTTCACTTCCATCTGTGTTCTTCATGAGAGGATTTCCTTGTAACCTACACTACGAAGCTACACAGTGCCCAAGCCCTCTGTCATATGTCCCTAGGCTATTTTCCTTCAATTCAGACCACATGACATTTTTCCAGAGAGTGGAAAATACACTGATTTCTCTCCTGGAGCTCTTTTACTGTAATGGGTACTATAGAGCTGCAATACAGCTTTCCTCTGAAGTTCTTCAAAGAGATGTATCCCTGCTGGACGTCCTGAACTCTGCTTCTGTTTGGTTAATGAGATATGACTTTGTGTTTGAGTATCCCAGACCGGTGATGCCCAATATGGTCTTCATTGGAGGTATAAACTGTGCTGAGAAGAAACCACTGCCTAAGGTATGTTCATTTTCTCAAATTACACATTTCCCAAAGCAATGCAATTTCATGGCTTAGGGATGGTTAGCGTACTTGATATTATTTTTCTTTCCGGAATATTTTAATATTTCCGAGACTTGGCTTTTTCTCCCATGCTCTGAAATGCTGGCAGGTGGCTGTTACTTGAATTAATATTTTCAGAGAAATCCAATGTTTGACTTCATCTCCTGTATGCTGTCATCAGGGAATACATTCTGTTCTTCGATCAGATGAAGCTGTAGTGTCATCTTCATGGAGTGTAGTATCAGAAATTCCATCAGAAATTTGAAATGCATTTCATTAATTCAAAACACTATTTTTAATTAATTTGCATTATTTCTGTTTTCATAGCGTGATGTTTCCTAACTGGCTACTCATTTCTTGCATGTGTTTCTTGACACTGACTTTTATTAGAATTGTTCTGCAGCAGTGTTAAAGACAGTCTGTCTTGTTAAACAATTCATAGCATCGGACATTTCTTCTAGTCATGGAAGAGGTTATGTATTTCCTTCCTCTGGTATTTCCTTCTCACTTCTGAAGTGTGTACACACGATATCACAATGTGATTGTGTTACTGTATCTATGAATGGCTTGTTTTCTCTTTCTTCCTTTTTCTTCTTTGACGGGCGCATGCTCATTGCATTGAACTTCACAGTGTCAAATACAAAATAAGCTGGTTGCAAACATTTTCTTGTTTTTGACTTGAGAGTGTGATAATTATTTTAGTCTGAAGAGCCAGCATTACTTGTCATCAGTGATTGCAGGACTGAAGATCCAATTGGTACAATAAAAAAATGATAGTGTCAGGAGACAGGTGTGGTAAAAGGCATGATCAAGATCTACATTCTTAACAACAGACTGTTAATGACGTGGGGAAGATTCCTAAGAAATAACGGTTCAGTGCTACTTCCAAAATAGGGAAGGAAGAAGAGAGACTGGGAAAAATCCAGCAATGGCTTATTGATATAAGAACAACTACAAAAAGCTGATTTTTTTTTTTCTTTCAGGTTTATGACTGTCATGATAGTTATAGAGTTCTGCTGATAAATTACAGGAGGAGATTGTGTAAATGAACTCCTAAATGGATGTGCAATACAAAGACACAAAGTTAGGTTCAGGGGTTCTTGGGGTCAGTCTTGCAGGAGCCTGAGAGGCTATTCTGTATATGGGCTGTTACTGCTTGCTTGTGGCATTCCCCAGTGTCCTGTGGCAGTGCTGGGTAAGAGGAGCATTTGGTGTAATTCAGTGCCGTCGTACCTACCAAAAGTGGTGTGGAGGTGGGGAAGACAAGAGCCATCAGCTGTCTGTGGGCTGCATCGTGTGGAAGGTGTGAGACTGTGACACTGGGAGCCAAAGGCAAAGACATGAGGAACATGCTAAAATGTACCCCTCCTTCCCTGCTTGCTTTGCTCAGAGAGAGGGCGATGGTGAATGCTACCGACCTGACCTACTGCTTACTGAACTGAACTGAGAACTGGAGAGTTCATTCTGTATTCCAGTTTGAGATCCAATATGAGATTTGGAAATAGTTTACGTGATTAATCAGTAACCTCAGCCCTGTGCCCAGACTTCTGATGATAAATGATAATGATAATGAAACCACACCTGTGAAGGATTAATTGACATCTTCAGTAGTTTTCAATGGGATTTTCTTTGGGGTCTACAGACCTCCTTGTAGGAGGCAGGAGAATCAATAGACGTGCTGTCTTGTGGATACAAGAGAGGGTTGTTGGTTCTTGGCTCGGCATCATCACTTTGACCTTGAGCAATTGCAAGCTTTTGTACTTACAGAAGAGAGTCCAAGTGATAGTCACAGGCTTAAACCTGCTTGTAGGTGGCCTCACATAAACTCAGTGAGCTAGGAAGCTGCATATCTTGCAATCAGCCTGACGGTCAGCAAGTAGGTCTTTTTGGGATCCAACACTCATAAATTTACAGTGTCTGCAGTCGGGCTTTTTGTGGCTGGAGACGTGTTTCGCAGGGAATGCAAGCATCTAAATGATGGTGCTGTCACCAACATCTGCCTAGTTTTTCACATTTATCTTTATTGTAAGATATACTTCACTGACAAATTTGCCTTAGTTTGGTTAGAAAAGAAATGTTTATTACTCCTAGCAGTGTTTATGGACATCTGTGCTGTGGATGAATTTTGTCACGTGTTCCCAAGTACCCTGGAGTATGTTGTTAGTAAATGTCCAAGTCCAGTTTTCTTCTGTCCTCCCAAAGAGCTCCAGCAGATGCACAAACCACACGGCAGTCTGCATTGGTAGACAGCCTACTGTCTAAAGATGTTTGTGTTGGGTTCTGGGCCACTGGTTTAAGGTCTGGAGTGATGCGATGTGCATCCAACATTGTTTTACCAAAGGTCTCCATTTGGATGCCAAGATTCCAGTCGTGTAACAGCCCACCTTCTCTTCACTTACTGAATGAACAGCAAGAACGGGAAAACCCTGTGAGAGGTGCATGAATTTGAGGCAGATGTTTTGTGTGTGATGGGAGAGGAAGCCTTAAACGGAAGAGAAAGTATCACACACGTTTGTGAGAGAATTTTCCAGTCTGTAGCAGATTTTCTGTGGCCAAACATCCTGCATTCCATTGCACTGGTATTCTTATAGGATAACAAGGAGTTGTTTTCACGAGACTTGCCTTCCTATGTCCTGACCAAGAGCAGAGTGAAGACACATCAGTGTTCAAGAGAGAAGTCTGTAGAAATCTAATGAGGATGTCGAGGAGCTTGTTCTCTGTTAAGTATTGAACATTCTAATGATTCAGCAAAGGTATGGATCACTGTATTTGGGTTCACAAGTTCTTGAAAAAAACCCAAAAACTTTATTCACCCGTGGGTTAGAAAGGATGAGGGCAGTAAATCTTTAACTAGAAGGTGATCACGGATTAACACAACACAGCAGATAAATTCATCCCCTTCCCTTCAAAAGCATAATAAAGCTACTGCCTGTAGAAGGCGAAGGCGAAGGCGAAGGCGAAGGCGAAGGCGAAGGCGAAGGCGAAGGCGAAGGCGAAGGCGAAGGAGAAGGAGAAGGAGAAGGAGAAGGAGAAGGAGAAGGAGAAGGAGAAGGAGAAGGAGAAGGCAACGGTTTTGCAGTCAGTGCTCTGTCCACAGGACAATGACGCTGCGGCATTGCTATCCACTTGCTGCCGGGATTTTTATCCTTCTCGTTCCTGGCCTCTCTGAAGGAGGGAAACTCCTGGTGGTGCCCATGGTTGGAAGTCACTGGCTGAGCATGAAGGAAGTAGTTCAGAAGCTCGCCGAGAGGGGACATGAAGTGGTGGTGCTTAAACCAGAAGTAAGCTGGCATATGGGAGAGAGAGAAAAACACGCATACACTATAAAGACATACCCAGTGTCCACCAAGTTAGAGGAGCTGGATAATGCCTTTAAACTGTTTCTTGCAACTCACCTGAAGAGTCTGCCTCTCCCACTGTATGTTCTAGCACTGTACAACATCTCAGTAGATGTTTTTGAATCCTTCTTTCTTCAGTGCAGTGAACTGTTCAGCAGCAGAGAAACTCTGCAGTACTTGAATCAAAGCGGCTTCGATGCAGTCCTCACTGACCCTGTTTTGATGTGTGGAGCTACGCTTGCCAATTACCTTTCACTTCCATCTGTGTTCTTCATGAGAGGATTTCCTTGTAACCTACACTACGAAGCTACACAGTGCCCAAGCCCTCTGTCGTATGTCCCTAGGCTATTTTCCTTCAATTCAGACCACATGACATTTTTCCAGAGAGTGGAAAATACACTGATTTCTTTCTTGGAGCTCTTCTACTGTAATGGGCTCTATCGAGCTGCAATACAGCTTTCCTCTGAAGTTCTTCAAAGAGATGTATCCCTGCTGGACGTCCTGAACTCTGCTTCTGTTTGGTTAATGAGATATGACTTTGTGTTTGAGTATCCCAGACCGGTGATGCCCAATATGGTCTTCATTGGAGGTATAAACTGTGCTGAGAAGAAACCACTGCCTAAGGTATGTTCATTTTCTCAAATTACACATTTCCCAAAGCAATGCAATTTCATGGCTTAGGGATGGTTAGCGTACTTGATATTATTTTTCTTTCTGAAATATTTTAATATTTCCGAGACTTGGCTTTTTCTCCCATGCTCTGAAATGCTGGTAGGTGGCTGTTACTTGAATTAATATTTTCAGAGAAATCCAATGTTTGACTTCATCTCCTGTATGCTGTCATCAGGGAATACATTCTGTTCTTCGATCAGATGAAGCTGTAGTGTCATCTTCATGGAGTGTAGTATCAGAAATTCCATCAGAAATTTGAAATGCATTTCATTAATTCAAAACATTATTTTTAATTAATTTGCATTATTTCTGTTTTCATAGGGTGATGTTTCCTAACTGGCTACTCATTTCTTGCATGTGTTTCTTGACGCTGACTTTTATTAGAATTGTTCTGCAGCAGTGTTAAAGACAGTCTGTCTTGTTAAACAATTCATAGCATGGGACATTTCTTCTAGTCATGGAAGAGGTTATGTATTTCCTTCCTCTGGTATTTCCTTCTCACTTCTGAAGTGTGTACACACGAAATCACAATGTGATTGTGTTACTGTATCTATGAATGGCTTGTTTTCTCTTTCTTCCTTTTTCTTCTTTGACGGGCGCATGCTCATTGCATTGAACTTCACAGTGTCAAATACAAAATAAGCTGGTTGCAAACATTTTCTTGTTTTTGACTTGAGAGTGTGATAATTATTTTAGTCTGAAGAGCCAGCATTACTTGTCATCAGTGATTGCAGGACTGAAGATCCAATTGGTACAATAAAAAAATGATAGTGTCAGGAGACAGGTGTGGTAAAAGGCATGATCAAGATCTACATTCTTAACAACAGACTGTTAATGACGTGGGGAAGATTCCTAAGAAATAACGGTTCAGTGCTACTTCCAAAATAGGGAAGGAAGAAGAGAGACTGGGAAAAATCCAGCAATGGCTTATTGATATAAGAACAACTACAAAAAGCTGATTTTTTTTTTTCTTTCAGGTTTATGACTGTCATGATAGTTATAGAGTTCTGCTGATAAATTACAGGAGGAGATTGTGTAAATGAACTCCTAAATGGATGTGCAATACAAAGACACAAAGTTAGGTTCAGGGGTTCTTGGGGTCAGTCTTGCAGGAGCCTGAGAGGCTATTCTGTATATGGGCTGTTACTGCTTGCTTGTGGCATTCCCCAGTGTCCTGTGGCAGTGCTGGGTAAGAGGAGCATTTGGTGTAATTCAGTGCCGTCGTACCTACCAAAAGTGGTGTGGAGGTGGGGAAGACAAGAGCCATCAGCTGTCTGTGGGCTGCATCGTGTGGAAGGTGTGAGACTGTGACACTGGGAGCCAAAGGCAAAGACATGAGGAACATGCTAAAATGTACCCCTCCTTCCCTGCTTGCTTTGCTCAGAGAGAGGGCGATGGTGAATGCTACCGACCTGACCTACTGCTTACTGAACTGAACTGAGAACTGGAGAATTCATTCTGCATTCCAGTTTGAGATCCAATATGAGATTTGGAAATAGTTTACGTGATTAATCAGTAACCTCAGCCCTGTGCCCAGACTTCTGATGATAAATGATAATGACAATGAAACCACACCTGTGAAGGATCAATTGACTTCTAGCAGGCTCTTCAAATTCACTTCTTCAGTAGTTTTCAATGGGATTTTCTTTGGGGTCTACAGACGTGGACCACGATAGTTGCTTACCTATTCTTTCATTGCTACATGGGTGATTTTAATGATGATCTTCCGGGATGGTGGGAAACTTTTTGCACTGTCCAGTGTGAAAACCACAGGTTTTGCACGAGTCATGTACTGCAGAAGCTCAGTCAGAACAGGTAGAAACTGCTTGCTGATGACCTGCAAACCAGCATCAAGTATGTAGTGGACACACTGTAGACATGTCCAGCCCTGTACACAGGACAGGTGGTCTTCTGTAAGGCTCCATGGTCACAGGGTTTCCAGTTTCATGTTCAATTGTCTCCATTCAGTACCGCCATGGTGATGTTTTCATCCTGTAGAAATCTGTTTGTTGACAAGGAAATGACAGAATATGTCATTTCCTGTGGCCTTGATGATCTCTTTTAATGCTTCTGAGAGGAGCCACAGTTGCTAACTGTGCTACATTCCCATTTGTGCTCTCTAGGAGATGATCTCCAACTGTTTTATGCCAGTGTGGTGTTGTTCTGTCAGTTTTGCTAGTATTATTCCTCTTGTTGTTTTGTGTAGGAAAGTCAATAGATTGTGCTGGCCTGTGGACACAACAGAAGGCTGTTAGAGCTTGGCTAGGCATCATCACTTTGACCTTGAGCAATTGCAGCTTTTGTACTTACAGGAGAGAGTCCAAGTGATAGTCACAGGCTCAAACCTGCTTGTAGGTGGCCTCACGTAAACTTGGTGAGCTAGGAAGCTGCATATCTTGCAATCAGCCTGACGGTCAGCAAGTAGGTCTTTTTGGGATCCAACACTCATAAATTTACAGCGTCTGCAGTCAGGCTCTTTGTGGCTGGAGATGTGTTTTGGCAGGTAGTAAAACAATCCAACCAGATGGCAGTGCCACCAACTGCTTCCTTGCTTCCCTGTTCTCCCTCTCAGGTTTTGCCCTGAGTGCTACTGTGATTTTGTAAACAGCCCCTTGTTGACTTGGATAGTGACATGGATCTCCCATTTCCCTGGCATGCCTTGAAAATAAGTAAGTAGGTTAAAACTGCAGAGGGAGGAAAACCGCAGTGGTGATGGAGAGCCTTGAATGGCTGGAGGAACAAATCCCCAAGGCAGGATAGCAAAGTGCTTGTTTGTAGATAGCATCTGCCTGGTCACTTACCTGTATCCGTCGATTTCTTGGGAAGCAATGCCACCTATTTCTTTCAGTGAAAAGTACAACAGATAAAAGAGCGCAACAGCACTATTTGTCAGAGTAAATTCTCAGCTACAAAACACTGTTCTACAGCAGAGTCACCACCCCAGGCGGATTCACATGCATGAACTGATTGAGGCCCTACTCATTTTGTGGCGGGGCAGCTGTGCATGGCCATCAAGAGCTTGGCTCGCCTTCCGCATTGCTGTTGCCACTGCAGAAATGCAACAACCACAGCTTGACTGATCTAACTTCCACAGTTTGGTCTCTGTAAACGTTTATCAATTATTGATGAAAGTCAGTGGGTGCCATTTAGTGCACATGGTGGTTATCGAGTGTGCGTATAAATTGTAATTGTGACTAGTAGTCATCACTCAGGAATTTACAACTGCAAAATATCTGTCGGCACACTGTTCAATAACCATGTCAGTCCGGAAATGCACTCACTCAGACCTTGAACTCACCATTTTATGAGCTAGAATCATGTTCTTCGAAGGCTTGTGTTAGTTCCGTAGTGGACTTCAGTTTCGCATTATAGCTTTATACCTGACAGGATGAAAGGTTAGAAGGAAGTTCTATTTTCTATTTCTAGAACTAAGTGTATTTTACAAGGGGAGAAGATTTTCAGTTGGCTACTTCTTTCAAAAATGCAGGTATCCTTCAGTGAAGAAGATAAATCTCAGTTGTACCAAGTAGTGGTTTGGGTTATTTAAAAAGTAACACAGGTCGTTCAACACTAGTTTTTCCTATTGATCTTTACTGTAAGATATACTTCACTGACAAATTTGCCATAGTGTGCTTATGAAAGAAAATGCTTATTAATCCTAGCAGTGTTTCTTGACCTCTGTGCTGTGCATGCATTTCTGTCACGTGTTCCCAAGTACCCTGGAATAAGTTGTCAGTAAATGTCCAAGTCCAGTTTCTTCTGTCCTCCCAAAGAGCTCCAGCAGATGCACAAACCACACGGCAGTCTGCGTTGGTGCTCATCCCACTTGCCAACATGTCAGACAGCCTGCTGTCTGAAGACGTTTGTGTTGGGTTCTGGGCCACTGGTTTAAGGTCTGGAGTGATGCGATGTGCATCCAACATTGTTTTATCAAAGGTCTCCATTTGGGTGCCAAGATTCCAGTTGTGTTACAGCCCACCTTCTCTTCACTTACTGAATGTGCAGCAAGAACGGGAAAACCCTGTGAGAGGTGCATGAATTTGAGGCAGACGTTTTGTGTGTGATGGGAGAGGAAGCCTTAAATGGGAGTGAAAGTATTGCACATGTCTGTGAGAGAATTTTCTACTCTGTGACAGATTCGATGTGGCCAAACATCCTGCATTCCATTGCATTGGTACTGTTATAAAATGTCTAGGAGATGTTTTCACGAGACTTGCCTTCCTTTGTCCTGACCAGAGCAGAGTGAAGACACATCAGTGTTCAAGAGAGAAGTCTGTAGAAATCTAACGAAGATGTCAAGGAGCTTGTCCTCTGTTAAGTATTAAATAATTCTATTCACTCTGCTTGGGTAAAGGTCACTATACTTGGCTTTTAAGGAAATTTAAAAAAACCAACAGCATTATTCACTGGTAGGTGTGCAGTGATTAAGTCAGTAAATCATTAACTAGAAGATAATGACAATTCAACACAACTCAGCAGATAAATACATCCACTCCCTACAGAAGTGTATTATAGCTACAGCCTGGAGAAAGAGAAGGAGGAGACAGCAACGGTTTTGCAGTCAGTGCTCTGTCCACAGGACAATGACGCTGCGGCTTTGCTATCCACTTGCTGCCGGGATTTTTATCCTCCTCATTCCTGGCCTCTCTGAAGGAGGGAAACTCCTGGTGGTGCCCACGGTTGGAAGCCACTGGCTGAGCATGAAGGAAGTAGTTCAGAAGCTCGCCGAGAGGGGACATGAGGTGGTGTTGCTTAAACCTGAAGTAAGCTGGCATATGGGAGAGAGAGAAAAACACGCATACACTGTGAAGACATACCCAGTGTCCACCAAGTTAGAAGAGCTGGATAATGCCTTTAAACTGTTTCTCGGTCCTTTCCTGAAGAGTTTGCCTTTCCCAGAGAACATTATAGTACCCTACAAGAACACCGTACACCTTTTCAAAACCTTCTATCTTGAGTGCAGAGAACTGTTCAGCAGTATGGAAACACTGCAGTACTTGAATCAAAGTGGTTTTGATGCAGTCCTCACAGATCCCTTTTTTATGTGTGGAGCAACAGTTGCCAATTACCTTTCACTTCCTTTTGTTTTCTTCATGAGAGGGTTTCCTTGTAATCTGCATTACGAAGCTACACAGTGCCCAAGCCCTCTGTCGTATGTCCCGAGACCGACTTCAATGAACTCAGACCACATGACATTTTTCCAGAGAGTGCAAAATACACTGATTTCACTCCTGGAGAGCTTTCAGTGTAATGCAATGTATCAAGATGCAATAAAGTTTTCCTCTGAAGTTCTTCAAAGAGACGTAACCCTGCTGGACCTCCTGAACTCTGCTTCTATTTGGCTATTAAGATACGACTTTGTGCTTGAGTATCCCAGACCAGTGATGCCCAATATGGTCTTCATTGGAGGTATGAACTGTGCTCAGAAGAAACCACTGACTAAGGTATATTCTTCTTTTCCAATTACACATTTCTCAAAGCAATGTAATTTCATGGCTTATGGACGGTTAGCAGACTTGATATTACTTTTCTTTCCGAAATATTTTAACAGGTCTGATTCTAGGCATATTTTTTTCCATGGTCTGAAGTGTAGGCAGGTAGCTGTTATTTGAATTAATATTTTCAGAGAGATCCAAAAAAAGTTTGTCTTCATCTGCTGTATGATGTCCTCAGTGAATACAAATAGTTTTTCTGTCAGATGCTGTATTAGTTACATCTTCATGGACTGCAACAATTTTATTTTTTTAAATCAGATATATGAAATGCATTTATTTTATTCAAAAGTTAATTTTTAATTACATTGCATTTTCTGTTTTCTTAGCTGTAGGTTTCCTAACTGCCTAATCAGTTCTTTGTGTGTATTTCTTGACATTGACTTCTATCAGAATAGTTCTGCACATGTTTTAAAGCCAGTCTGTCTAGTTAAACAATTAGTAGAATCAGACATTTCTTCTAGTCATGGAGGAGGATACATACTTCTTTCCTATGGTATTTACTCCTCACTTCTGAAGTGTGGCCACATGGTATCACTACATAACTGCACCACAGTTTCCTTGAATTGAATTTCCTGTCTTTCTTCATTTATATTTTTAATGGGTTTATTCAGTTTCTACTGAACTTCACTAAGTTAGATAAAAAATAAGCTAATTAATTACAAACATTTTCTTGTTTTCAACTCAAGAAACTGGTGCTTAATTGTTTCACTTTTTTGAAGTACCATGTCACGTTCTTTCAGATGGCATGACAGAAGTCTTTTATATCCTTCTATGTGCTTTTATATCCTGAAGTTGATGGTCAGACAAGATGGTCTTGGTGGTCTTTTTCTAACCTTGGTGATTCTTTCATTCTATGAAGATCCAGGCCTTTAAAGCAGTACAGATGGGCTTCTGTAAGGCCCTATAGTCACAACACTTCCTGTTTCATGTTCTACTGGCTCCATTCAGTACCACCATGGTGATGTTTTCATCCTGTAGAAATATGTTTGTTAACAAGGAAATGACAGAATATCTCATTTACTGTGGCTTTGATGATCGCTTTTGATGCTTCTGAGTGGAGCCACAGTTGTTAACCAAGAGCAAGAGCAGAGTGAAGACACATCAGTGTTCAAGAGAGAAGTCTGTAGAAATCTAACAAGGATGTCAAGGAGCTTGTTCTCTGTTAGGTACTTAATAACTCCACTGACTTGGCATCGGTAAAGCTTGTGGTACTTGGCATTACCAGAAAATAAAACGAACAAACAAGCAAAAAAAATCCAGCATTATTCTCTGATAGGTTTGCAGTGATTAAGTCAGTAAATCATTAACTAGAAGATAATTACAGTTCAACACAACTCAGCAGATAAATTCATCCCCTTCCTACAAAAGCATATTCAAGCTACAGCTTGGAGAAGGAGAAAGAGAAAGAGAAGGAGAGGGAGAAGGAGAAGGAGAAGGAGAAGGAGAAGGAGAAGGAGAAGGAGAAGGAGAAGGAGAAGGAGAAGGAGAAGACGGTTTTGCAGTCAGTGCTCTGTCCACAGGACAATGACGCTGCGGCTTTGCTATCCACTTGCTGCCGGGATTTTTATCCTCCTCGTTCCTGGCCTCTCTGAAGGAGGAAAACTCCTGGTGGTGCCCATGGTTGGAAGCCACTGGCTGAGCATGAAGGAAGTAGTTCAGAAGCTCGCCGAGAGGGGACATGAAGTGGTGGTGCTTAAACCAGAAGTAAGCTGGCATACGGGAGAGGCACAAAAACACGCATACACTGTGAAGACATACCCAGTGTCCACCAAGTTAGAGGACCTGGATAATGCCTTTCAGCTGTTTCTTGCTGCTCACCTAAAGAGTTTGCCTTTCCCAGAGAATGTTATTGCACTGTACAATATTGCGAAGCATGAATTTGAGACCTTCTTTCTTCAGTGCAGAGAACTATTTTTCAGTAGAGAAACAATGCAGTACTTGAATCAAAGCGGCTTTGATGCCGTCCTCACAGACCCTCTTTTTATGTGTGGAGCAACACTTGCTAATTACCTTTCACTTCCATTTGTGTTCTTCATGAGAGGAATGCCTTGCAATCTACACTTTGATGCAGCACAGTGCTCAAGCCCTCTGTCGTATGTCCCCAGAACACTTTCATTCAATTCAGACCACATGACATTTTTCCAGAGAGTGGAAAATACACTGATTTCTCTCCTGGAGCTCTTTTACTGTAATGGGTACTATAGAGCTGCAATACAGCTTTCCTCTGAAGTTCTTCATAGAGATGTATCCCTGATTGACCTCCTGAACTCTGCTTCTGTTTCAATAATGAGGTTTGACTTTGTGTTTGAGTATCCCAGACCAGTGATGCCCAATATGGTCTTTGTTGGAGGTATAAACTGTGCTGAGAAGAAACCACTGCCTAAGGTATGTTCATTTTCTCAAATTGCACATTTCCCAAAGCAATGCAATTTCATGGCTTAGGGATGGTTAGCGTACTTGATATTATTTTTCTTTCCAAAATATTTTAATAGATCTGGTTCTTGGCATATTGTTATTCCGTGGTCTTTTGTGGTGGCAGATGACTGTTCTTTGAATTAGTATTTTCAGAGAAATCCAACAGTGTTTGTCTGCATCTGCTGCATGCTGCCCTCAATGAGCACATATTGTTATTCTGTCAGATGCAATTTTGGTTTCATGTTCACGGAGTGTAGCATGTATTTCTTTAATCGGAACGATGAAATGCATTTCATTGGTTCAGAAATCAGTGTTTAAACTGTTTACGTTGTTTTATTTTCATAGTGGGAGGTTCCCTACCTGGCTGATCATTTTTTCGTATGTGTTTCTTGACATTTACTTTTATCAGAAACGTTCTGCAGGAGCTCTAAATACATCTGTCTTGTTAATTCAATTTATAGCTTTGGACGTTTCTTACTAGTCATGGAGGAGGACACACACTTCTTTCCTGTGACATTTCCTCCTCACTTCTGAAGTGTGGTCACACAGTATGACTACATGATTGCACCACCGTTTCTATGAGTTGAATTTCTTTTCTTTCTTCATTTATATTCTTTGATTATCTTATTCTTATTCACTGAGGCAAATACAGAGTAAGCTGGTTGCAAACGTTTTCCTGTGTTTGACTGAAGAGAGTGGTAATTAATTACTTTAGATTCAAAACGCACCATGACACGCTCGCACTGATTGCATGACTGAAGTTTTTTATATGCTTTTACTTACGTTTCTATCCTGACAGCCTCAGGGTGCCGACACTTTGTAGCTCACTTCTTTTAAAATGATTATAACTATTCCCCCTGTATTTTATTCCCGATGTCTTCCATCTTCATAACGATGTTTGTCATTGAGTGGAAATGGTGCTTTCTGCATGTTTAAAAACCCTGTGTATTCTTCCAGTATATCTAAAGAAAATTGTGGCATTTGTCCTGTTTGCTTGGAGTGGTGCCCAGCATCAAGGCTGTAATGCAATAGTGTGTAAACATGCAAAGTAAGTCATGTTCTGGAAAAATATCAGTCCATATGCACTGGGATAATCAGAATTGATGTTCAGAAACTACATAACGTGACAATAGATAGTTGTATGAGACCCAGTATCCTGTTGTGCAGAAGGTAAGAGAACAAGAAAGTTGGGATGACTAGGAAAGGGAAAGAGAAGAAAGCTGCCGAATAATTTCTTGGTATATCGTCATTCTGAATATTGTCTTATCCTTCATCTCAGAAAAGGAATTGTATAACAGCAACACAGATAGTGTCAGGAGACAGGTGTGGTAAGAGGCATGATCAAGATCTACATTCTTAACAACAGACTGTTAATGACGTGGGGAAGATTCCTAAGAAATAACGGTTCAGTGCTACTTCCAAAATAGGGAAGGAAGAAGAGAGACTGGGAAAAATCCAGCAATGGCTTATTGATATAAGAACAACTACAAAAAGCTGATTTTTTCTTTCTCTCAGGTTTACGACTGTCATGATAGTTATAGAGTTCTGCTGATGAATTACAGGAGGAGATTGTGTAAATGAACTCCTAAAGGGATGTGCAATACAAAGACACAGAGTTAGGTTCAGGGGTTCTTGGGGTCAGTCTTGCAGGAGCCTGAGAGGCTATTCTGTATATGGGCTGTTACTGCTTGCTTGTGGCATTCCCCAGTGTCCTGTGGCAGTGCTGGGTAAGAGGAGCATTTGGTGTAATTCAGTGCCGTCGTACCTACCAAAAGTGGTGTGGAGGTGGGGAAGACAAGAGCCATCAGCTGTCTGTGGGCTGCATCGTGTGGAAGGTGTGAGACTGTGACACTGGGAGCCAAAGGCAAAGACATGAGGAACATGCTAAAATGTACCCCTCCTTCCCTGCTTGCTTTGCTCAGAGAGAGGGCGATGGTGAATGCTACCGACCTGACCTACTGCTTACTGAACTGAACTGAGAACTGGAGAATTCATTCTGTATTCCAGTTTGAGATCCAATATGAGATTTGGAAATAGTTTACGTGATTAATCAGAAACCTCAGCCCTGTGCCCAGACTTCTGATGATAAATGATAATGACAATGAAACCACACCTGTGAAGGATCAATTGACTTCTAGCAGGCTCTTCAAATTCACTTCTTCAGTAGTTTTCAATGGGATTTTCTTTGGGGTCTACAGACGTGGAACACGGTAGTTGCTTACCTATTCTTTCATTGCTACATGGGTGATTTTAATGATGATCTTCCGGGATGGTGGGAAACTTTTTGCACTGTCCAGTGTGAAAACCACAGGTTTTGCACGAGTCATGTACTGCAGGCTGCAACAATTTTATTTTTTTAAATCAGATATATGAAATGCATTTATTTTATTCAAAAGTTAATTTTTAATTACATTGCATTTTCTGTTTTCTTAGCTGTAGGTTTCCTAACTGCCTAATCAGTTCTTTGTGTGTATTTCTTGACATTGACTTCTATCAGAATAGTTCTGCACAAGTTTTAAAGCCAGTCTGTCTAGTTAAACAATTAGTAGAATCAGACATTTCTTCTAGTCATGGAGGAGGATACATACTTCTTTCCTATGGTATTTACTCCTCACTTCTGAAGTGTGGCCACATGGTATCACTACATAACTGCACCACAGTTTCCTTGAATTGAATTTCCTGTCTTTCTTCATTTATATTTTTAATGGGTTTATTCAGTTTCTACTGAACTTCACTAAGTTAGATAAAAAATAAGCTAATTAATTACAAACATTTTCTTGTTTTCAACTCAAGAAACTGGTGCTTAATTGTTTCACTTTTTTGAAGTACCATGTCACGTTCTTTCAGATGGCATGACAGAAGTCTTTTATATCCTTCTATGTGCTTTTATATCCTGAAGTTGATGGTCAGACAAGATGGTCTTGGTGGTCTTTTTCTAACCTTGGTGATTCTTTCATTCTATGAAGATCCAGGCCTTTAAAGCAGTACAGATGGGCTTCTGTAAGGCCCTATAGTCACAACACTTCCTGTTTCATGTTCTACTGGCTCCATTCAGTACCACCATGGTGATGTTTTCATCCTGTAGAAATATGTTTGTTAACAAGGAAATGACAGAATATCTCATTTACTGTGGCTTTGATGATCGCTTTTGATGCTTCTGAGTGGAGCCACAGTTGTTAACCAAGAGCAAGAGCAGAGTGAAGACACATCAGTGTTCAAGAGAGAAGTCTGTAGAAATCTAACGAGGATGTCAAGGAGCTTGTTCTCTGTTAGGTACTTAATAACTCCACTGACTTGGCATCGGTAAAGCTTGTGGTACTTGGCATTACCAGAAAATAAAACGAACAAACAAGCAAAAAAAATCCAGCATTATTCTCTGATAGGTTTGCAGTGATTAAGTCAGTAAATCATTAACTAGAAGATAATTACAGTTCAACACAACTCAGCAGATAAATTCATCCCCTTCCTACAAAAGCATATTCAAGCTACAGCTTGGAGAAGGAGAAAGAGAAAGAGAAGGAGAGGGAGAAGGAGAGGGAGAAGGAGAAGGAGAAGGAGAAGGAGAAGGAGAAGGAGAAGGAGAAGGAGAAGGAGAAGGAGAAGGAGAAGGAGAAGGAGAAGGAGAAGGAGAAGGAGAAGGAGAAGGAGAAGGAGAAGGAGAAGGAGAAGGAGAAGGAGAAGGAGAAGGAGAAGGAGAAGACGGTTTTGCAGTCAGTGCTCTGTCCACAGGACAATGACGCTGCGGCTTTGCTATCCACTTGCTGCCGGGATTTTTATCCTCCTCGTTCCTGGCCTCTCTGAAGGAGGGAAACTCCTGGTGGTGCCCATGGTTGGAAGCCACTGGCTGAGCATGAAGGAAGTAGTTCAGAAGCTCGCCGAGAGGGGACATGAAGTGGTGGTGCTTAAACCAGAAGTAAGCTGGCATACAGGAGAGGCACAAAAACACGCATACACTGTGAAGACATACCCAGTGTCCACCAAGTTAGAGGACCTGGATAATGCCTTTCAGCTGTATCTTGCTGCTCACCTGAAGAGTTTGCCTTTCCCAGAGAATGTTATTGCACTGTACAACATTGCGAAGCATGATTTTGAGACCTTCTTTCTTCAGTGCAGAGAACTGTTTGTCAGTAGAGAAACACTGCAGTATTTGAATCAAAGCAGCTTTGATGCCATCCTCACAGACCCTCTTTTTATGTGTGGAGCAACACTTGCTAATTACCTTTCACTTCCATTTTTGTTCTTCATGAGAGGAATGCCTTGCAATCTACACTTTGATGCAGCACAGTGCTCAAGCCCTCTGTCGTATGTCCCCAGAACACTTTCCTTCAATTCAGACCACATGACATTTTTCCAGAGAGTGGAAAATACACTGATTTCTCTCCTGGAGCTCTTTTACTGTAATGGGTACTATAGAGCTGCAATACAGCTTTCCTCTGAAGTTCTTCATAGAGATGTATCCCTGATTGACCTCCTGAACTCTGCTTCTGTTTCAATAATGAGGTTTGACTTTGTGTTTGAGTATCCCAGACCAGTGATGCCCAATATGGTCTTTGTTGGAGGTATAAACTGTGCTGAGAAGAAACCACTGCCTAAGGTATGTTCATTTTCTCAAATTGCACATTTCCCAAAGCAATGCAATTTCATGGCTTAGGGATGGTTAGCGTACTTGATATTATTTTTCTTTCCAAAATATTTTAACAGATCTGATTCTTGGCATATTGTTATTCCGTGGTCTGAAGTGGTGGCAGGTGACTGTTCTTTGAATTAGTATTTTCAGAGAAATTCAACAGTGTTTGTCTGCATCTGCTGCATGCTGCCCTCAATGAGCACATATTGTTATTCTGTCAGATGCAATTTTGGTTTCATGTTCACGGAGTGTAGCATGTATTTCTTTAATCAGAATGATGAAATGCATTTCAGTGGTTCAGAAATCAGTGTTTAAACTGTTTACGTTGTTTTATTTTCATAGTGGGAGGTTCCCTACCTGGCTGATCATTTTTTCGTATGTGTTTCTTGACATTTACTTTTATCAGAAACGTTCTGCAGGAGCTCTAAATACATCTGTCTTGTTAATTCAATTTATAGCTTTGGACGTTTCTTACTAGTCATGGAGGAGGACACACACTTCTTTCCTGTGACATTTCCTCCTCACTTCTGAAGTGTGGTCACACAGTATGACTACATGATTGCACCACCGTTTCTATGAGTTGAATTTCTTTTCTTTCTTCATTTATATTCTTTGATTATCTTATTCTTATTCACTGAGGCAAATACAGAGTAAGCTGGTTGCAAACGTTTTCCTGTGTTTGACTGAAGAGAGTGGTAATTAATTACTTTAGATTCAAAACGCACCATGACACGCTCGCACTGATTGCATGACTGAAGTTTTTTATATGCTTTTACTTACGTTTCTATCCTGACAGCCTCAGGGTGCCGACACTTTGTAGCTCACTTCTTTTAAAATGATTATAACTATTCCCCCTGTATTTTATTCCCGATGTCTTCCATCTTCATAACGATGTTTGTCATTGAGTGGAAATGGTGCTTTCTGCATGTTTAAAAACCCTGTGTATTCTTCCAGTATATCTAAAGAAAATTGTGGCATTTGTCCTGTTTGCTTGGAGTGGTGCCCAGCATCAAGGCTGTAATGCAATAGTGTGTAAACATGCAAAGTAAGTCATGTTCTGGAAAAATATCAGTCCATATGCACTGGGATAATCAGAGTTGATGTTCAGAAACTACATAACGTGAGAATAGATAGTTGTATGAGACCCAGTATCCTGTTGTGCAGAAGGTAAGAGAACAAGAAAGTTGGGATGACTAAGAAAGGGAAAGAGAAGAAAGCTGCCGAATAATTTCTTGGTATATCGTCATTCTGAATATTGTCTTATCCTTCATCTCAGAAAAGGAATTGTATAACAGCAACACAGATAGTGTCAGGAGACAGGTGTGGTAAAAGGCATGATCAAGATCTACATTCTTAACAACAGACTGTTAATGACGTGGGGAAGATTCCTAAGAAATAACGGTTCAGTGCTACTTCCAAAATAGGGAAGGAAGAAGAGAGACTGGGAAAAATCCAGCAATGGCTTATTGATATAAGAACAACTACAAAAAGCTGATTTTTTCTTTCTCTCAGGTTTACGACTGTCATGATAGTTATAGAGTTCTGCTGATAAATTACAGGAGGAGATTGTGTAAATGAACTCCTAAAGGGATGTGCAATACAAAGACACAGAGTTAGGTTCAGGGGTTCTTGGGGTCAGTCTTGCAGGAGCCTGAGAGGCTATTCTGTATATGGGCTGTTACTGCTTGCTTGTGGCATTCCCCAGTGTCCTGTGGCAGTGCTGGGTAAGAGGAGCATTTGGTGTAATTCAGTGCCGTCGTACCTACCAAAAGTGGTGTGGAGGTGGGGAAGACAAGAGCCATCAGCTGTCTGTGGGCTGCATCGTGTGGAAGGTGTGAGACTGTGACACTGGGAGCCAAAGGCAAAGACATGAGGAACATGCTAAAACGTACCCCTCCTTCCCTGCTTGCTTTGCTCAGAGAGAGGGCTATGGTGAATGCTACCGACCTGACCTACTGCTTACTGAACTGAACTGAGAACTGGAGAATTCATTCTGTATTCCAGTTTGAGATCCAATATGAGATTGGGAAATAGTTTACGTGATTAATCAGAAACCTCAGCCCTGTGCCCAGACTTCTGATGATAAATGATAATGACAATGAAACCACACCTGTGAAGGATCAATTGACTTCTAGCAGGCTCTTCAAATTCACTTCTTCAGTAGTTTTCAATGGGATTTTCTTTGGGGTCTACAGACGTGGAACACGGTAGTTGCTTACCTATTCTTTCATTGCTACATGGGTGATTTTAATGATGATCTTCCGGGATGGTGGGAAACTTTTTGCACTGTCCAGTGTGAAAACCACAGGTTTTGCACGAGTCATGTACTGCAGAAGCTCAGTCAGAACAGGTAGAAACTGCTTGCTGATGACCTGCAAACCAGCATCAAGTATGTAGTGGACACACTGTAGACATGTCCAGCCCTGTACACAGGACAGGTGGTCTTCTGTAAGGCTCCATGGTCACAGGGTTTCCAGTTTCATGTTCAATTGTCTCCATTCAGTACAGCTATGGTGATGTTTTCATCCTGTAGAAATCTGTTTGTTGACAAGGAAATGACAGAATATGTCATTTCCTGTGGCCTTGATGATCTCTTTTAATGCTTCTGAGAGGAGCCACAGTTGCTAACTGTGCTACATTCCCATTTGTGCTCTCTAGGAGATGATCTCCAACTGTTTTATGCCAGTGTGGTGGTGTTCTGTCAGTTTTGCTAGTATTATTCCTCTTGTTGTTTTGTGTAGGAAAGTCAATAGATTGTGCTGGCCTGTGGACACAACAGAAGGCTGTTAGAGCTTGGCTAGGCATCATCACTTTGACCTTGAGCAATTGCAGCTTTTGTACTTACAGGAGAGAGTCCAAGTGATAGTCACAGGCTCAAACCTGCTTGTAGGTGGCCTCACGTAAACTTGGTGAGCTAGGAAGCTGCATATCTTGCAATCAGCCTGACGGTCAGCAAGTAGGTCTTTTTGGGATCCAACACTCATAAATTTACAGCGTCTGCAGTCAGGCTCTTTGTGGCTGGAGATGTGTTTTGGCAGGTAGTAAAACAATCCAACCAGATGGCAGTGCCACCAACTGCTTCCTTGCTTCCCTGTTCTCCCTCTCAGGTTTTGCCCTGAGTGCTACTGTGATTTTGTAAACAGCCCCTTGTTGACTTGGATAGTGACATGGATCTCCCATTTCCCTGGCATGCCTTGAAAATAAGTAAGTAGGTTAAAACTGCAGAGGGAGGAAAACCGCAGTGGTGATGGAGAGCCTTGAATGGCTGGAGGAACAAATCCCCAAGGCAGGATAGCAAAGTGCTTGTTTGTAGATAGCATCTGCCTGGTCACTTACCTGTATCCGTCGATTTCTTGGGAAGCAATGCCACCTATTTCTTTCAGTGAAAAGTACAACAGATAAAAGAGCGCAACAGCACTATTTGTCAGAGTAAATTCTCAGCTACAAAACACTGTTCTACAGCAGAGTCACCACCCCAGGCGGATTCACATGCATGAACTGATTGAGGCCCTACTCATTTTGTGGCGGGGCAGCTGTGCATGGCCATCAAGAGCTTGGCTCGCCTTCCGCATTGCTGTTGCCACTGCAGAAATGCAACAACCACAGCTTGACTGATCTAACTTCCACAGTTTGGTCTCTGTAAACGTTTATCAATTATTGATGAAAGTCAGTGGGTGCCATTTAGTGCACATGGTGGTTATCGAGTGTGCGTATAAATTGTAATTGTGACTAGTAGTCATCACTCAGGAATTTACAACTGCAAAATATCTGTCGGCACACTGTTCAATAACCATGTCAGTCCGGAAATGCACTCACTCAGACCTTGAACTCACCATTTTATGACCTAGAATCATGTTCTTCGAAGGCTTGTGTTATGTTGGGTTCCGTAGTGGACTTCAGTTTCGCAACATAGCTTTATACCTGACTGGATGAAAGGTTAGAAGGAAGTTCTCTGCTACATGTTACCATCCATTACCATCCATGCTCTCTAGGAGATGATCTCTAAGTGTTTTACACCAGTGTGGTGTCATACTGATAGATTTACAAGTGTCATTCTCCTTGTTGGAGGCAGGAGAATCAATAGATGTGCTGGCCTGTGGATACATGAGAGGGTTGCTGGTGCTTGGCTAGGCATCATTACTTTGACCTTGAACAATTGCAGCCTTTATACTTACAGGAGAGAGTCCAAGTGATAGTCACAGGCTTAAACCTGCTTGTCGGTGGCCCGACATGAACTCGGTGAGGTGGAGGAGAAACTTGACATGAGCCAGCAGTATTCATAAACTGTGTGAGTCCTGAACTGTACTCAATCCGACTTTGAACTGAGTACTTTATCAGTTAGAAACATTTTGTCAACAGGGCTAGGTTATCTGTGGTTCGGTTTTGAACTTCCATTTTGCAATATACCTTTATAGCAGATAGAATGAAAGGTTTGAGGAAAGCTTTACGTAGAGATGCGGAAAGATTTTCAGTTGGCTACTTCTTTCAAAAATGCATGTGTAATTCAGTGGGAAATAAAATCTCAGTTGTACCAAGTAATGTTTTTGGTTATTTAAAAAACAACACAGCTCATTCAACACTAGTTTTTCCTATTGATCTTTACTGTAAGATATACTTCACTGACAAATTTGCCATAGTGTGCTTATGAAAGAAAATGCTTATTAATCCTAGCAGTGTTTCTTGACCTCTGTGCTGTGGATGCATTTCTGTCACGTGTTCCCAAGTACCCTGGAGTATGTTGTCAGTAAATGTCCAAGTCCAGTTTCTCCTGTCCTCCCAAAGAGCTCCAGCAGCTGCACAAACCACACGGTAGCCTGCGTTGGTGCTCATCCCACTTGCCAACATGTCAGACAGCCTGCTGTCTGAAGACGTTTGTGTTGGGTTCTGGGACACTGGTTTAAGGTCTGGAGTGATGCGATGTGCATCCAACATTGTTTTACCAAAGGTCTCCATTTGGGTGCCAAGATTCCAGTTGTGTTACAGCCCACCTTCTCTTCACTTACTGAATGTGCAGCAAGAAAAGGAAAGCCCTGTGATAGGTGCATGAATTTGAGTCTGCTATTTTGTGTGTGATGGGAGAGGAAGCCTTAAATGGGAGTGAAAGTATCACACACGTTTGTGAGAGAATTTTCCAGTCTGTAGCAGATTTTCTGTGGCCAAACATCCTGCATTCCATTGCACTGGTATTCTTATAGGATAACAAGGAGTTGTTTTCACGAGACTTGCCTTCCTTTGTCCTGACAAGAGGTGGGAGAAGACACATCAGTGTTCAAGAGAGAAGTCCGTAGAAATCAGGATGTTGAGGAACTCAACTTTAGCACTGAATAACTCCAATGACACTGTAATGCTCACTGTATTTGCCTTTACAAGTAATGAAAAAACCCAGCATCATTATTCCCTGGTAGGTGTGCAGTGATTAAGTTAGTAAATCATTAACTAGAAGATAAGCACATTTCCACAATCAGCAGATAAATCCATCCCCTTCCTAGAATTCAAGCTACAGGTTGTAGAAGGCAAAGGAGAAGGAGAAGGAGAAGGAGAAGGAGAAGGAGAAGGAGAAGGAGAAGGAGAAGGAGAAGGAGAAGGAGAAGGAGAAGGAGAAGGAGAAGGAGAAGGAGAAGGAGAAGGAGAAGGAGAAGGAGAAGGAGAAGGAGAAGGAGAAGACGGTTTCACAGTCAGTGCTCTGTCCACAGGACAATGACGCTGCGGCATTGCTATCCACTTGCTGCCGGGATTTTTATCCTCCTCGTTCTTGGCCTCTCTGAAGGAGGGAAACTCCTGGTGGTGCCCATGGTTGGAAGCCACTGGCTGAGCATGAAGGAAGTAGTTCAGAAGCTCGCCGAGAGGGGACATGAAGTGGTGGTGCTTAAACCAGAAGTAAGCTGGCATACGGGAGAGGCACAAAAACACGCATACACTGTGAAGACATACCCAGTGTCCACCAAGTTAGAGGACCTGGATAATGCCTTTCAGCTGTATCTTGCTACTCACCTGAAGAGTTTGCCTTTCCCACTGTATGCTTATGCAACCTACAACATTTCAACATACCTTTTTGAATCCTTCTATCTTCAGTGCAGGGAACTGTTCATCAGTAGAGAAACACTGCAGTACTTGAATCAAAGCAGCTTTGATGCCGTCCTCACAGACCCTCTTTTTATGTGTGGAGCAACACTTGCTAATTACCTTTCACTTCCATTTGTGTTCTTCATGAGAGGAATGCCTTGCAATCTACACTTTGAAGCCGAACAGTGCCCAAGCCCTCTGTCGTATGTCCCCAGAACATTTTCATTCAATTCAGACCACATGACATTTTTCCAGAGAGTGGAAAATACACTGATTTCTCTCCTGGAGCGCTTTTACTGTTATGGTTACTATCGAGCTGCAATACAGCTTTCCTCTGAAGTTCTTCATAGAGATGTAACTCCGATGGACCTCCTGAACTCTGCTTCTGTTTCAATAATGAGGTTTGACTTTGTGTTTGAGTATCCCAGACCAGTGATGCCCAATATGGTCTTTGTTGGAGGTATGAACTGTGCTGAGAAGAAACCATTGCCTAAGGTATGTTCATTTTCTCAAATTACACATTTCCCAAAGCAATGCAATTTCATGGGTAGTGGACATCTAGTGCTCTTGATTTTGTTCTTTTTTTTTCCTAATGATTTAATTTGTAACTGAGTCTTGACATATTTTTTTCTGTGGTCTGAAATGCTTGTGGGATATCCACAGTTAGATCCAGGTTGATCAGAGCCCCATCTTGACTTTGAAAGTTTCCAGGGTTGGGGCTTACACCAAATCTCTTAGCAATCTGTTCCAGAGCCTCACCACCCTTCACTGTAAGCAACTATTTCCTAATATCCAACCTAAATCTTCCCTCTGTCTGCTTGAAACCATTTCTCCTTTTCGTAATACTATTGACCCTGCAAAAGAGTCTGTCCCCTTCTTTCTTATAGCCCCCCTTTATATACTGAAAGGCCTCTCTTAGGTCTCCCCAGACCCTTCTCTTCTCTGTGCTGAACAGCTCCAGCTCTCTCAGCCTGTCCTTGCTGGGAGATGTTCCATCCCTGAATTATTTTTGTGGCCCTTCTCTGGACACTCTCCAACAAATCTATGTCTCTTCTGAACTGAGGACTGCACATCTGGATGCAGTATTCCAGGTGAGACCTCACCAGTGCTGGGTGGAGAGACTGAATC
The DNA here is from genome assembly GCF_023343835.1 of Lagopus muta. Classification (NCBI taxonomy): domain Eukaryota; kingdom Metazoa; phylum Chordata; class Aves; order Galliformes; family Phasianidae; genus Lagopus; species Lagopus muta. The sequence goes on along the minus strand of NC_064440.1, from coordinate 35,153,364 downwards.
ACCTCCCTGGACCTGCAAATCTATGAATTCCCACATTTTCTGTGTGTGCACTTCAGAAAACCGACTCCCACCTCTCAACACCCCGTATTCATCCCTCTCTGGGTATTGGCTATTTATAATGTAGTTGCTTACATTACTGCCTGTGTGTGGCTGGGAGCTTAGAGGCTTAGTTTGTTCGTTGAAGTTTTCTCTGTGTTATCAGTGGGACTAGTAAAAGATATCCAAGACTGCTGTGTTGTGTCCATGAAGGTATTTGCTAGCTTCCTTTCCATTCACCTGCCCTGAACCCATCATTTAGTTGTTGCTGTGTTTTTTGTTTCTGTCTGGTAGCGTGGCTTTTTTCTTCTCTTTCCTTCTCCTCCTCAGATTTGGAATTGCATGGTACTTTCTGGTGTTCATGATATATTCAAAGGACACACAGTTTTGACTACTTGGAGGAGCTGTGAATTAAACGTCAGCCTTCTACATACTGATTAGGCACTTTTCAGTTATGCCAACCCATAAAAGAAATGGAATTGGAATTTCCACTCTCTCTCATTAGCATATTTTAAAGGTTTCCTTTAAAAAGTACAAAGACTTTCATAGTGGTAGATGCCTCCAGTGTTATTAAGAGATGATGCAGAATTATAAAATAGTTTGAGTTGGAAGGGACCTTAAAGCCCATCCACTTTGAATCCCTGCTATGGGAAAGGACACCTCCCACAGACCAGGCTGCCCAAAGCACTATCCAGCCTGGCCTTGAGCATTGCCAGGGGTAGGGTATCCATAGCCTGTGCCAGGACCTCACCACTCTCGTAGTAAAGAATTTGTTCCTTGTATCTAATCTAAATTAAATTTCTTACAGCTTAAAACCATTGTCCTCATCCTGTATACTACACCCTTTGATAACCAGTCCCTCCCCAGCTTTCCTGTGGCCCCCTTTAAGCATGAAAAAGCCACAGTGAGGTCTTGCTGGATTTCTTTCTTCTCCAGGTTGAACAAGCCCAGCCCTCTCCAGCCTGTATTCATGTTTGGGATTGCCCCATGCCAGGTGCAGGACTTTGCACCTGGTCTTGTTGAACTTCATGACATCATGGGCCCCCCTCTCAAGCTTGTCCAGGTTCCTCTAGATGGCAAGCCCTTCCCTCCAGCATGTCAGTCCCAATACAGACGCCTGAGGGCAGCACTTGTCACTGGTTTCCACCTGGACATCAAACCATTGAATGCAACTCTTTGAACATAACTGTCCAGCTAGTACCTTATCTGTTGAATGGTTCACCCATTAAATCCACATCTTTTCATTTTATAGGCAAGACTGCTGTCCCAGGTCTTGCTAGTTACACAACGAAAGAGCATGCTGACCTGCTTCTAAGGTTAATGATTAAATAAATTAAAAGTACAAAGGAGGACAGCTTTTTTCAAGAACTCTGTACTTCTTTCCCTGTTATATACACAATTATCATCAATTATTTTACAATTACCTCAAAATTTTGATAAGTTAAATATTTCTTTCTGTAGTCAATAATTATTTTCCTGTGGGTAAGTTAAAGCTTACACAGACCTTCATATAAAGGACTGTGGTGGGTGTCTCCAGAACAGAACTCTACAGCTTACTTTCAGTGAAATGGCTCTTCAATTTCTGTGTTTTTACCAACGTACTGGGATATTTTTTCTTCTTCTATCATCTTTAATCTTTGCGGAATGTGGGAAGATCCTGGTGATACCTCAGGATGGAAGTCATTGGCTCAGTATGCGACCAGTAGTAGGAAAACTCCAGCAAAATGGACATGATGTTGTTGTGGTTGTACCGTCATCAAGTTTTCTTATGAAGACAAAGGAACATCAAAATTATACAGTGAAAGTATATCCAATACCTTATACAGATGAGCATTTACATGGCGTGCTCAAGTCGTTTGTTAATGATCATCTTACTGAGCAATCTACATTGAAAATGATCATCACAATGTATCGCAGCACTGCAGAAGCTTTCAGGTTTTTTTTCACCATGTGTCAGAGCCTCTTGCACAACGAAGAAATGATGCAGTATTTGAGAAAGAGCAAATTTGACGTTGTTTTCACAGATCCAATTCTGATGTGTGGACCAATACTTGCTGATTATCTTTCAGTTCCTTCTGTCTACTTCTTGCGAGGATTTCCTTGCGGTATGGATTCAAAAGCTACCCAGTGTCCAAGCCCTCCTTCTTATGTTCCCAGGCTCTTCCTAAATAATTCCGATAGCATGACATTTGCTCAGCGTGTGAAAAACATGCTGGTCAATATACTGGAGCTTGTTTACTGTCAGCCTTTATTCACTGTATTTGAAGAACTTGCGTATGAGATTTTGCAAAAGAAAGTGACGGCTACAGACCTTCTGAGCCATGGATCTGTCTGGCTCATGAGATATGATTTTGCCTTTGAATTTCCAAGACCAATAATGCCAAACATGGTTTTTATTGGAGGGATAAACTGTGCTCAGAAGAACAAGCTGTCTCAGGTATAGAACTTTATTTTATTTTTATTGAAAACCAAGAACAGAAGTATGTAAGTATCTTACATTGAAACTTCACTAAAAACACCTTCTTATTTAAAAATAGAAAGCTAATCAAAAATCCTGCAAGATTCATAAATATTATTTGCCAGTACCCAGCATTCTGATTAAATCATATCCTGGCAATCTTAAAGTCTTGTCACATAAGAAAACTTAAGTTACATGTAAACAGTATGCAAATGATGAACTGTTTTTTTGAATTGAAGCTCATCTGGATTTTGGCAAGTGACAGCCATTTCTCTCCTAAAGAACTTGGTAGCTTCTATTTTATCTCAGTTTCTAATGCTACATCCACCTCCAGAAGAGCAGGCACCACAATCATATTGCTACATAGCTCTGAAAGAGTAGCCTGAGGAACACACATAGACACTGTCTGGTCTTTATCTGCTCCACAGTGTTCAGGACTGTCCATCTGGACACATCAGGCACTTGCTGCCATGCCAGGAGCATTCAATCCACCTGATTTGGTGGCTGTGGGAGCTATGGACTCTAGGTGTTGCCATCTGACTGTACTGACAGTCATGAAAAGCTTGCAGGATAAAGGGCACCCAATTACTGTTGTTGGAGGCAGCCTTGGCATCAGTGTTGAAGATTGGCATGGGCATTTCTGTGCACGTACATCTATATACCCATTCTCCTTTTTCATTCTTGAAGGTTATAGGACTAACATTTTTGCCATTTGTCAATTGTATTTCTGTCCATTCAGTCAGGTAGATTGAATTACCTCTTTCTCTTTATGTCAAGGTGTTAATATAAGCTGAAAAAGAAATCAAATGCACATGAGGGTTAAAATTTGGAAAAAGTAGCAAATATATAAGCTGCAGCCAAATCTAAACCCCAGAAGAAAGCCTTTCAAAAATACATCCTCTTGTTCTTTTTAAGTTATTTAATTAGATTCTAGGCATGGATGTCTTCTATAAATTCCCATACAGGTTTTTGGGTGAGAGCCAGACCTCTGAATCAAATTTGGGGGGGGGGGGGGGGGGAGGGAAGAAAAGAGTATTCAAGAATTACATCTTCTAAGTGCACCTGAATCAGAATTGTGTAGAACAAAGCCCTGATATCTTCTCTTTTGTTTAGATAAGTATGTTTTGTATTTGTGTTGGAGGTGACTGAGACAACCTTTGTACCACAAGAGTCTTTAGGGCCACAGAACAAAGCAAACCACCTGGTTCTCTCTATCTGGTTACATATATCTGAATAAAGGGAAAAAGAATAGCCATTGCTTGTACAGTCTTTCAAAAGGACATAAATTATAAGTAGGAAAGATCACTGATCTGATATTAAAGACTCAAGCAGATGTCTGTGAAAGCCCCATGAAGGAAGCACGTGGCTGTCTGTATTCATATGTCAGAGCCTAGCTTGATTTCACCTAGTGTTCATCAGCCTTTGCTATGGTTATGAGTAACAGGCCTGTCTGTGTATCACCTTTTCCTGAGCTGTGAAAATTCACATTAATTTTTGTCATAAACTATGGATATGTGGATAGTGCAGGTGGTAGAGCTAGATGTTCTTTTTGAAGGTGGGTTCTCATTGAGATTAAAGCTTTCTCACAAGGCTTGGAAATAAGTAGGCAGAAAATGCAAAGGAAAGAAGGCCCCACCAGTGTTGTAGAGCCTTGGATGCCTGAAGTAACAAACTGTGTGCTGAATGCAGGATTTTTCATTGTAGATAACACTTTCCTGGTCACCTACTTATACATAAAGTTTTACTGCAGCAGGTAAACACCAGTAATGACTCAGCAGTTTAGATCAGGAAGGATCTGACTCCACAAAGTTCATGGACTGTGTCAGCCTTGAACTGAGCTCACACAGGCCTTGGACTCACAAGTTCATCAGCTAGAGACACGTTGGCTTATGTTATCTGAAGGTCGGTGGTTCTCTTTTGCAATAGTTTTGCAGTTGATAGGGTAAGAGGTTAGATGGAAGTTTTATGTTTTAATGGGGAGACATTTTCAGTTGGGTACCTATCTTCAAAAATGCAATTTCAATTCAATGGAAAAAAAACTTCATAGTTTTTCTCAATTTTACCAATTAGTTTGCTTTTTTAAAAAAACAAAAACAAAAATGAAAACGAAAAAACACAAGTACTTCCACAGTGATTTTTCATATTTATCTATTATACCCCACTGCACAATTTGCCTCTGCTTTATTAGGAAAAAAATACTTATTAAAAAATACCAAGTTACTGCACTGTAACAACTCTGACAGAATTCAGTGAGGTGAAGCTGTCCAACTCTATATGGCTAAGAGGAATTCTGGTGTGCTCTTTACAAACCGAGTAGCACCATATCATGTAATCCAAACAGTGTTTCTGGACAATCATGCTGTGGATGCATTTCTGTCACGTGTTCCCAAGTACCCTGGAATAAGTTGTCAGTAAATGTCCAAGTCCAGTTTCTTCTGTCCTCCCAAAGAGCTCCAGCAGCTGCACAAACCACACGGTAGCCTGCGTTGGTGCTCATCCCACTTGCCAACATGTCAGACAGCCTGCTGTCTGAAGACGTTTGTGTTGGGTTCTGGGACACTGGTTTAAGGTCTGGAGTGATGCGATGTGCATCCAACATTGTTTTATCAAAGGTCTCCATTTGGGTGCCAAGATTCCAGTTGTGTTACAGCCCACCTTCTCTTCACTTACTGAATGTGCAGCAAGAACGGGAAAACCCTGTGAGAGATGCATGAATGTGAGGCAGATGTTTTGTGTGTGATGGGAGAGGAAGCCTTAAATGGGAATGAAAGTATTGCACATGTGTGTGAGAGAATTTTCCACTCTGTGACAGATTTTCTGTGCAGAAGCTTTCTGTTTTCCCTTGCACTGGTGTTGCTGTAAGATGGCTAGGATGGTCCCATCCTATTTCATACATGTGTTGGAAATAGCCAACACCCTTTGGTCATGCTGATATAAACTATGAACTGATTTTAGGTAGTATATAAGTTCAATTCAATCACATGAATGAGTAAAACCTAGGCATGGTTATTCATAACTTATTTGCCAATATGAAGGTTCCAATTTGCAGACCCAGATTTAAATGATCAGCTGAAGGTGACCCAGCATCGACTGAGCACCTGAGAAATGTTCTCTTACAAACAAGAGAAGTCAGAAACCTGCATTTACCTTGGCATCCCCAATAAATACTCACCATCTCTGAGTGAGAGATGCTATGGCATGTTCATTAGCTCACTTAACAGCCACCCACAGCACCTTATCCTTAAACCATGTCTGGGAAAGGAGCAAAAGATTACATAGGTGCCCAGATATCACCATCTGATCTGATCACTAGGCAGGGAATAGGTCTCCATCTCCTTCCTACATCAGAGCTACAGTAATTCTGCATTGAATAGATGTTGCTGTATGAGAACAGAAAGAGATTGCAGAGATTTGTCTTTCTAGTGATTGTTTCAAGTGTATGGATACTAGAGGAAAATAATCAGCTTTAGGAGGTGTAGCTGTAGCTAAAATCCAAACTTTTCCAGGCAAAGTGCAAGAGACAGGCAAGAGTTAATCCCAGCTCCTTGCGTGACTTGCATTCACGTACACAAAGTTATTAACTCCTGCCCCTGTGAAACAGTACCTGAGCCCAAGGATAAATCCCTGCTCTTAGTGTTACAATGAACATTTCCCCAATGACTCAGCTTATCTCAGAACAGCAGTTGTTTGCATAGTTACATCAATCAGCCAACACTGAGCATAGCCAACTCACTCAGCAGCTAGCAGTCCTCTATCTCCCAGTGTAACCAGAGGCAAGAAGAGTGAATAGGAGAGATGGGGGGTCTGCACTGATGGGCTGCTGATGCTAAGAAGGTCATCAGTCTGTGGTACTGGTATGGAAAGGAGATGGGTGAGGCACTGAATTGTAGTCACAGTATGGGAGAGCCAAGTTTATGACAGCAGTCACACCTTTCTCGTGCTTGTGCAAACCTGCTTTTGAAGTCCAAAACCATTTCAACATTTTATAATCATCAATCTCCTGACATGAATCCAGTTGCGTGCAAACTGCTAAACACGTGAAACAGTAACTCAAAAGGGCAAAAGTGTCATTGCCAAGTGCTATATTTGAGTAGGTGGATTGAAGCCTCAAAAGCTTTCAAACCACCCAGCTTGCTCTTGCATGGATTTCTTTCCACCTTACAACATGCTGATGGCAATGCTTCTCCCCTTCTTGTGCTGCTTGAGTACTGCTGCTGCTGGGAAGTTGCTGGTGGTCCCGATGGACGGCAGTCACTGGCTCAGTATGAAGGAAGTGCTGACTGTACTGAGCAGAAAAGGGCACGAAATAGTTGTTGTAGCACCAGACAGCAGTATCCTCATAGATTCTTCAGGGACTTTCACGACGAAGACGTATCCTGTACCATACAAGCAGGAAGAGTTAGAAGAGCTTTTGCATACTTTTGGCATGAACAGTTTCAGTGAACGGCCTTTTCTTACCAGATTTTTGGATACTTGGGAACATTTTAGAAAGTCTTCTGCTACATTTCAAGCTGCCTGCAGTTCCTTACTGTACGAAAAAGAGCTGATGAAATTTCTGGAAGAAAGCAAATTTGATGCAGTCTTTACAGATCCTCTGACACCCTGTGGACAAATAGTTGCTCTGCATTTGTCTATTCCTAGTGTTTTCTTCTTGCGGGGTGTTCCATGTTCTATAGACACTTATGCTGCCCAGAGCCCAAGCCCACTGTCCTATGTCCCACGATGGTTCTCATTCAGTACAGATCATATGACATTTCCTCAGAGAGTGAAGAACGTACTGATAGGCATTTCAGAGTATTTTACCTGCAGCATTATCTTTTCACAATTTGAAAGACTGGCCTCAGACTTTCTCCAAAAGCCTATGACATTGACACAGCTTCTAAGTCACGGATCTATTTGGCTGAAGAGAACTGACTTTGCCTTTGACTATCCCACGCCTGTGATGCCCAGTATGGTTTTCATTGGAGGCATAAACTGTGGAAGGAAGAAGCTGTTACGTCAGGTTAGTGAGTGACTGGGAAATGTTCTGGCAGTCATATGCTTGCATGGTCTGTGCCAGATCTAAAGGCATTTGATATAGACATTACTTACCTACAGGTGGTATTTAGAGTAACTGTTTCTGTATCACAATGCATGTGAGTAACAGTGGTGTCGTTGACCAGCAGAAAGCATGATTCCATCTTCTTTCCGACCTGCCCAGCACAGGGATTTTGTTCTCTAAGGAATGCTATGCTATATTTAATTCCAGCTGGTCAGGTACACAAACTTCACCTGGTCCAGGAATTAATGCATAAAAGTGCAGGTGGATTTAACAGTTCTTCCAAAAATTCTTTGCCCCATGAGACAATAGTGTATTTCTTCAAGAGCACTAGCTGTTTATCCAGTCAGAAAAGTAACTCACTGGGTTAAGTGCAATAGCATTATTTGCTCTTTTCTGTAACAGTGGTGCTGTGCTTGGTTTGAGTTGAAAGGCTAATTATTATGGGGGAAGTTACAGTCTAGCAACAGTTTCCATCACAAAAACTAGGCAGCTGCATGCTCAGCTGTCCTTTTATAAGACACCCAGTTCAGATAGAAAATGTTTTCCTGTGAATATTGTGGGGTCTTTAATGCTGATTACCTCTTGCATGTGTGTGATGCATGTTGACTTTCTGGTGTTCACGATGTACTACATTAGCTTCATGATGTACTACATTAGCTTGTAGCTACATGTGATGTGTCTCAGCTTCTTGCTTGCTTGTGATAAGTACAACAGTCTCATGCTGTGAAGGCAGCCATTAAGTAGAAAAGGATAGATGGGAGGAGATAGCACTCCTCAGCAGCTGGTGAATCTCCAGTTAATGGCATCCAGCAGTTCCAGCAGCAAATCACGTTGTTTCTTGAAAGAGATAAAAGTTTTGTCCTATGCAAATGCCCCTTACAAAGAAACAGGCATTTCTCTGTTCTTCCCTTGAACGTTTTTCACTTCTCTGTGTCATACATAGTGTATGTATTCCTCCTGCCTGTCAGCTCTTCTATTCTTCCTGTAAATGCATATGCCTTTGTGATTATGAATTAAGGATGCTTTATAGTAAAACAGATTTGCATTTTACAAGCTTGCACACCTTCCCTAGATCCAACCTTATCTGCCCTCAGGCTGTGCTTAATTCCTCCCATTACTTCACCTGACGCTGCCCATTGTTAGTACTGTTTACTTCAGCTGAGCAGCTATTGCTCAGGTCTTGCTTACTCACAGAAATGTCTTTCAAATTACAATAAACCCTCTCCATGGCCACTTCTATTGGGGTAGTACTTTTTTTTCCCTGTTCTGTTCATCTGTCCTGTTTAAAGGCTGCTTCAGGGGCAAGCCCAGACAGACCCTCCGGGAAAGCAACGGGACCAGTTTGCCTGCACGCAGTTCCACTTTAAATTTCGACTCTCCTCTAAAACCAGAGCTCACTTTCACCCTTATCTTGCAAGGGTTAAAAAGTTCAGGGTCCAGCATATTTTTATTACTGATTCCTTAATAGCATTCCAGCCCTTTATTTGTTACCTTCTAGATGTAGCTAGGCATCACAGTTATACGTAAAAGAAAAATGTAATACTGAAGGTTAGCACATGTCTAACAAAAATGCTTGCTAACTGCTCAGGCATGGTATTTTAGTTTTAGTTTTTCCTCTGAAATAAGAACACCATGGCTTGCCATTCAAAAACAGTTCTTGTTTTGAAAGTGCTATTGATTACTTCTGCCCGGGCTTTAACTAACTGGGTACCAAGGGATCTGAGTGGCTTTATTTTCATGCAATTCTTGTCAATTGGCAGTTAACATTCTGGTTGCTCTTTCAGTTTACAGAATGACAGAATTGTAGGGGTTGGAAGGGACCTCCAGAGATCATCGAGTCCAACCCCCCTGCCAAAGCAGGTTCCCTACAGCAGGTCGCACAGGTCGGCATCCAGGCAGGTCTTGAACATCTCCAGAGAAGGAAACTCCACCACCTCCCTGGGCAGCCTGTTCCAGTGCTCCGTCACTTCACCTAAAGAAGTTCTTAGGCACATTTGTGCAGAACTTCCTATGCTGCAGCTTATGTCGGTTTCCCCTTTTCTGTCTCCACTCACCACTGAAAAGAGTCCGGCCTCGCCATTCTGCCCCCCACACCTTAGATATTTATAGACCTGGATCAGGTCCCCTCTCAGTCTCCTTTTCTCAAGGCTGAACAGACCCAGTTCACTCAGCCTTTCTTCATAGGGGAGATGCTCCAGGCCCTTCACCATCTTGGTGGCCCTCTGCTGGACTCTTTCCAAGAGATCCCTGTCTTTTTTGTACTGGGAAGCCCAGAACTGGACGCAGTGCTCCAGATGAGGCCTTACCAGGGCAGAGTAGAGGGGGAGGATCACCTCCCTCGACCTGCTGGCCACGCTCTTTTCAATGCACCCCAGGAAGCCATTGGCCTTTTTGGCCCCAAGGGCACACTGCTGGCTCATGGCCAACCTGTCATCCACCAGGACACCCAGGTCCCTCTCTGCAGAGAAAGTCTTATACTTCCACAGCATGGTTTCCTTATTTTCTTGTACATAGTTTTTTTTCAGTGAATGATTTGTTACACAGCATTATTAGTGCAGTACTTGCTGAAAAAAATGTTATTCCCTGCAGTCCCACTATTCATTCAGTGCAAACGGATGGGCATTATCCAGTTTAGCTATGAATCAGATGACTGCTAGAGAGTTTGGCTGAACTTTAAAACCTTCAGTTTGTCCATATCAGTGATTATATGTTCACCACAAAGCAAATAAGCCTAAAGGTCATCACATAAAACACAGCTCAGTTAGCTTAAAAGCCCAGAGGTGCCTGTGTTCATTAGAACACCGCTTCCACATTTCTGCAGGAATGGCCCTGCTGCTTCCTTCTCATCCACAAGTCTCAGTGTCGCTGCTTCTGCTGCTGTCCGTGCTCAGCTTGGCTGCAGGTGGGAAGCTGCTGGTGGTGCCTGTAGGTGGGAGCCATTGGCTCAGCATGCGGGAAGTGTTAGTTGAACTCAGGCAGAAAGGACATGAAATAGTCATCGTTTCACCTGAATTCAATCTCCATGTAAAGCCATCAGACAATTTTACAATGAAGCTGTACCAAGTCCCCGTCTCAGAGGAAGAGACAAATGGAGTTTTACAAGCATTTTTAAAGCAGGCTTTTGAAGAAGGATCATTCCTGGAAAGATTTCATGCAGTACGAGAAAGATTGAGAACACTCTTTGATTTAGGCGTCATAGCCTGTGAACAGTTACTGAACAACAAGGAGCTCATCAGATATCTCGAGCAGAGTAACTTTGATGCTCTCTTTACAGACCCTGTACTGCCCTGTGGAGCGATAGTGGCCGAGCACCTTTCCCTCCCTTCTGTGTATTTGCTAAGGGGAATACCATGTGGATTAGATTTTGAGGCCACTCAGTGTCCCAATCCCCCTTCTTATGTCCCCAGGCTATTTTCAGACCATACAGATCACATGAACTTCCTCCAGCGTGTGAAGAATGTCATCTTTGACACCTCCAATCTCTTTCTTTGTGACTTTCTTTATAAACCATATGAAAAACTGGCTTCTGAGTTCCTTCAGCGAGATGTGACCATGCTAGATCTCTATCGTAAGGCTTCTGTATGGCTTCTGAGGTATGACTTTGTGCTAGATTATCCAAGACCATTGATGCCCAACATGATTGTGGTTGGAGGAGTGAACTGTGCTCACAAGCAGCTCTCTCAGGTGGGTTGTGCTCTGGTTTTAATTCTCATTCTGATAGACTTCCGTGCTCCTAAAACTGTGATTTTTTATAATGTAGATATTTAGTTCCCAATGGAAGTGACCTGTGCAGGCATTAGTGAAAACAATGGTATTTCTGTCATTTCTTCCTCACTTTCCGCTTTTTTTTCCTGTATAGACCACTTCACCTTTTCATTTACAAAGTATGGTGAATTGAGAGGCAGTAAGTGGCTTCTGGCATGTTTTCTTTTCCTGTACAAGAAGGCATTCTCCCACTTGGCTGAGGAGAGGTAAGAGTGTATGAAAAGTATAGGGATGTGTCCCTTGTGTGTATTCCAATGGAGTTGTGCCCTGCATTGAAAGCTTCATCTGGCATTAGAGCAAAAAGCTATCTTAGGTTAATCCTCAGTGAAAGAGTGGTCAGGTGCTGGAATGGGCTGCTCAGTGAGGCAATGGAGTCACTGACACTGGAAATGTTCCAGAAGCATTTACATGTTGTATAGAGGGGCATAGTTTAGTGAGAACTGTTGGTGAGAGGCGGGCGGTTGGCTGGATAATCTTGAAGGTCTTTTCCAACATTGGTGATTATATTATTCGATGTTTCTGTCAAATTCAGTTTAACTGTGAAATGAACACTGGATTTGTTACACATGACTTTTTTGCTATATGTTCTTGAAATACATTATCTATGGTGCTGAGTGACATGGGATTTGCCTGCTCTCATAAGGATCTCGTACTGAGCTATGGAAGGGTACTGGAAAGTCTGAGGGACTGCTGCTGCCTCACAGTCAGATAAAATCTTTCAACTTGATACCTGTTGGGAGTAGTGTCTGTTGGTTATAGAGAAATGCACATCAGGCTTCTGTCCAGAGGCACCCTTGCTGTCTTACGACTTCTTTCTTTGTTCGTGAAATTGCCTGCTGTATACAAAGGTATTTCCAAAGCCAGAATGAACAGGAATGTCACAGATGAAGGATGCTCAAGCTATGGAGAAGAGTCTGTGTTTACAGGCAACCTCAGACAATCTTTCCTTGGAGATGACCTTGTGATATCTCAGATGCCATCCATGTTGTGAGCCTGAAGGAGAAATGGTGGCATGGTGGATCCCGGTGAATTGCACGAGAGCTGCCACCGTGTTTTTCACCTAGAATTTCTTCCAGGGCTGCTCTCAGTAGAGGAAAAATTCTTTGCTCTTCTAGTGAAGGTCTGTAGTGGGACTTTGTACCCATTATCGAAAGGGACTACCAGGTTCCAACAAAAGTAGGACAAGGTGCTCTATTACTTGAGTTCTTTACTCAGAGGCTGGCCAGCTGTTCTGAGGCACTGACAGTACCTCACTGTGTGGGTGATGTGTCCTGCAGTCAAACTGCTGCCATTTTAAACAGCATCTTGAACAGCTCTTTCACATCAGGTGCTGGCCCATAGGCCTTCTAGAATGAATGTTCAGAAGGAGAGCCACGGTCAAAGGAAAGAAAGCAGCTGCTGCTAGGTGCAGTGGTGATGTGGGCATGACAGATCTCCTGTGGATGCAAAAGTTTCACCCTGAGGGAGGCTATTAGAAGCACAGAGCAACACACAGCCACTCCTGCCTCCTTCCAGGGTCACACATCACTATTCCTCTAAAAGGAACAGATGGGGCGTAGCTGGTGGGAGCAGTGGCGCCACCCATCCATGGACTTGGTTGAACTCTAGTGCTGGCTATCCAGCCTTTTATCAAACCAGTGCTTAAACATTTGCCACAGCAATTATATTACGGAAGGATCAAAATCTACGGCATTGAGCAGATAGCTTAAAGAGCACAGGGCTGTTGCTGTTGCTTCAGAGCTGCCCGGAGTTTTCTTGCAGTGCAGCTCTGCCACATTTCTGCAGGAATGGCCCTGCTGCTTCCTTCTCATCCACAAGTCTCAGTGTCGCTGCTTCTGCTGCTGTCCGTGCTCAGCTTGGCTGCAGGTGGGAAGCTGCTGGTGGTGCCTGTAGATGGAAGTCATTGGCTCAGCATGCGGGAAGTGTTAGAAGTCCTGAAGCAGAAAGGACATGAAATAGTCGTCGTTTCACCTGAAATCAATTTACAAATAAAACCATCACGGAATTTTATTATGAAAACCTATGCAGTCCCTTTCACACAGGAAGAGATGGATGGATATTTCCAAGCATTTTTAAAGGAGGCATTTGAAGTAGGATCATTCCTGGAAAGATTTCATGCAGTACGAGAAAGATTGAGAACACTCTTTGATTTAGGCTTCATAACCTGTGAAGAGTTATTGAACAACAAGGAGCTCATCAGATATCTCGAGCAGAGTAACTTTGATGCTGTCTTTACAGACCCTGCACTGCCCTGTGGAGCAATAGTGGCCGAGCACCTTTCCCTCCCTTCTGTGTATTTACTGAGGGGAATACCATGTGGATTAGATTTTGAGGCCACTCAGTGTCCCAATCCCCCTTCTTATGTTCCCAGGCTATTTACAGACCATACAGATCACATGAACTTCCTCCAGCGTGTGAAGAATGTCATCTTTGACACCTCCAATCTCTTTCTTTGTGACTTTCTTTATAAACCGTTTGAAAAACTGGCTTCTGAGTTCCTTCAGCGAGATGTGACCATGCTAGATCTCTTTCGTAAGGCTTCTGTATGGCTTCTGAGGTATGACTTTGTGCTAGAATATCCAAGACCATTGATGCCCAACATGATTGTGGTTGGAGGAGTGAACTGCGCTCACAAGCAGCTCTCTCAGGTGGGTTGTGCTCTGGTTTTAATTCTTATTCTGATAGACTTCCGTGCTCCTAAAACTGTGATGTTTTATAACGTAGATATTTAGTTCCCAATGGAAGTGACCTGTGCAAGCATTAGTGAAAACAATGGTATTTCTGTCATTTCTTCCTCACTTTCCGCTTTTTTTTCCTGTATAGACAAGTTCACCTTTTCATTTACCAAGTATGGTGAATTGAGAGGCAGTAAGTGGCTTCTGGCATGTTTTCTTTTCCTGTACAAGAAGGCATTCTCCCACTTGGCTGAGAAGAGATGACTTCCCCTCTGTGTCTGCCAATGGAGTGGTACTCTGCACTGAAAGCTTCAACTGGCATTAGAAAGAAGCACATTCTATCAGGAGCACAGTTCCATACAACATGCTCCCTCCCTTCTTCTGTTTTACACTCTACTGTTCATCCTGTAGAATATTCTGCAGCTTATCTATTGTATCCACCTCTTTTGCACCCACCTATGTTCTTTTCTGATTTCTAGTGCTTGTTGCCTGACCTCTTACTTAATCCAGGATTATACATTTACCACTCTTCGGGTACATCCAAGGTTCACAGGTTATTGAGTTGCTCAGGTTACTTAAAAGTGCAGAGCTGATGCTTTTCTTTCAGAGCTGCCCGGAGTTTTCTTGCAGTGCAGCTCTGCCACATTTCTGCAGGAATGGCCCTGCTGCTTCCTTCTCATCCACAAGTCTCAGTGTCGCTGCTTCTGCTGCTGTCCGTGCTCAGCTTGGCTGCAGGTGGGAAGCTGCTGGTGGTGCCTGTAGATGGGAGTCATTGGCTCAGCATGCGGGAAGTGTTAGATGGAGTCAAGCAGAAAGGACATGAAATAGTTGTCGTTGCACCTGAAGTCAGTGTACACATAAAGCCAACGAATAATTTTATTATGAAAATGTACCCAGTCCCTTTCACACAGGAGGAGATGGATGGCAGTTTCCGGGAATTTTCTAAGGAGGCGTTTGCAGAAGGACCCTTTCTGGAAAGGCTTGCTACAATTCGTCAACGTCTTCAAAGAATGTCTGCCGTATACCTGTCTTCTTGTGAGCATTTACTGTACAACAAAGAGCTCATCAGATATCTTGAGGAGTCTGAGTTTGATGCTCTCTTTACAGACCCATTTTTACCCTGTGGGCAGATTCTGGCTGAACATCTTTCAATCCCTTCTGTGTTTCTTTTACAGCAAATACCATGTGGATTAGATATTGATGCCACTCAATGTCCCAACCCCCCTTCTTACGTCCCCAGGATTTTCAGTGGCAATTCAGACCACATGAACTTTCTCCAGCGTGTAAAGAATATTCTTTTTGACATCCCACATTCTATTCTTTGTCATCTTCTCTTTCAACCGTACACAAAACTGGCCTCCGAGTTCCTTCAGCGGGATGTGACTGTATTAGATCTCTTACGCAAGGCATCTATTTGGCTTGTACGATCTGACTTTTCTATCTATTATCCAAAACCACTAATGCCAAACATGATCATAATTGGAGGAATAACCTGCACTCATAAGAAGTTATCTCAGGTAGGTGATTCCTTGTTTCTTTCTTCACTAGTGTTTTCACTGTAGAAGTTTGTATCATTTAGTTAGAAAGATTTAACAGTATAAACAGGTTCAAACTGCTTTTCACATACCAAGAGATGCCAGTATTTGTTTAGATGAAGACACTAACATATTACAGTGTAGAAATTGTGTTTAGAACAGATATATCTCAGCTGATATCTATATAGATCTATACATCTGAATCTACGCTTGTTGCTCTGAACCAAGCCCATAATACCTTCTGCTACCATCTGAGAAATTCAGCTTCTCTGCTAGAGGTAGGAATTGTAAAAGGTGATGAGAACAGCTTAAGATGTTTGTATGAGAGCGCTGTTCATGAGAGCAGCTGGTGCTTCTGCTAGGTAGGTGTCAGTGTCTCTGTGTGCTTGTAGATGAGTGCAGTCAGAAGAAATGTGAAATAGTTGGCCCTGAAGGTGCAAGAACAGATCTCCCAATAAACATCAGAGAGGAAAGAAGGAGATGGGTGCAGTAGTGTTCTGAAGGGAAGACAGGGATGGACGTTACCTGATGAGCAGGTCTCATGGAAAATCATCCTATAAAAAGTCTGAACAGGCCTGCGAGGGAATAGTTGTGTCTGTGCAAGGAGTGTACCCCCTGATGCTTGACGAATGTGGAGCACAGTTGTACACAGAACCACCCCTTCCTCGTTACAAGATCACATGTCACTGTTCCACGAATGGAAACAAATGGTGTTTCATTGATGTTTTCATCAGACTAACCAGTCCCCTGTGAACGGCCTGAACTTAGTACTTGTTATCGAGACTTTTATGAGATCACAGGTTACACATTTACTACACAGCAAATACCTTGTTGCAGGATCAAAAGTTATGATATAGCACAGACAGCTCAAAGAGCACAGGGCTGTTGCTGTTGCTTCAGAGCTGCCCGGAGTTTTCTTGCAGTGCAGCTCTGCCACATTTCTGCAGGAATGGCCCTGCTGCTTCCTTCTCATCCACAAGTCTCAATGTCGCTGCTTCTGCTGCTGTCCGTGCTCAGCTTGGCTGCAGGTGGGAAGCTGCTGGTGGTGTTTGTGGATGGCAGTCCCTGGTTCAGCGTGCTGGAAATGTTAGAAATTCTGAAGCAGAAAGGACATGAAATAGTCGTTGTTGCACCTGAAGCCAATATAAATGTAAAGCCATCAGGGAATGTTACTGTGAAAACCTACCCAGTTACCTTCCCACAGGAAGAGATGGATGACAATTTCCACAGATTTGTAACGAATTCATTTGAAGAAGGATCATTTCTGGAAAGATTTTTTAGATTACGTGAAAATATGAAAAAAGGCTTTGATTTAGGTTTCCTATCCTGTAAACAGTTACTGCACAACAACGAACTTATCCGATATCTGGAGGAGAGTAAGTTCGATGCTCTCTTTACAGATCCTATCCTATCTTGTGGAGCGATACTAGCTGAGCATCTTTCCATCCCTTCTGTGTATTTCATGAGAGGAATACCCTGTGGATTAGACTTTGAGGCCACTCAGTGCCCCAATCCCCCTTCTTATGTCCCCAGGCTATTTTCAGACCATACAGATCACATGAACTTCCTCCAGCGTGTGAAGAATGTCATCTTTGACAACTCCAATCTCTTTCTTTGTGACTTCATTTTTAAACCATTTGAAAAACTGGCTTCTGAGTTCCTTCAGCGAGATGTGACCATGCTAGATCTCTATCGTAAGGCTTCCGTATGGCTTCTGAGGTATGACTTTGTGCTAGAATATCCAAGACCATTGATGCCCAACATGATTGCAGTTGGAGGAGTAAACTGTGCTCACAAGCAGCTCTCTCAGGTGGGTTGTGCTCTGGTTTTAATTCTGGTTCTGATAGACTTCCGTGCTCCTAGAAATGTAATTTTGCAAGTCATATATATATTTAGTTCCCAATGGCAGTGAGCTGTGCAACTCTCAGTGAAAACAATGGTATTTCTGTCATTTCTTCCTCACTTCCTGCTTCTTCTGTGTAGGCAGTTCCATCTTTTCATTTACAAAGTATGGTGAATTGAGAGGCAAGAAGTGGCTTCTGACTTGTTTCTTCTCCCTGTACAAGAAGGCATTCTCCCACTTGGCTGTGAAGAGATGACTTCCCCTCTGTGTCCACTAATAGAGTGGTAGTGTGCACTGAAAGCTTCAACTGCCATTAGAAAGAAAAGCTCTCTAAGGTCAATTTAACTGTGACATGAACACTGGATTTGTTCCAGATTACTTTTTTGTTATGTGCTATTGAAATACGTTGAGTAATTTGGTCCTTTCTTGCTCTCATAAAGATCTTTCTTTAGATCACTCATAAGGAGTGATGGGAGGGTAGTGGAAAGATGGAGGGACTGCCACAGCCTCACAGTCAGAGATAATCATCAACTTGGCAACTGTGGGGAGTAGTGTCTGCTGTTTATAGAGAAATGCACATCAGGCTTCTGTCCGCGGGTACCTTTGCTCCCTTACCAATTCTTTCTCTCTCAGTGATGTTATCTGCCATACACAAGGGGATTTCCAAAGCAGAATGAACCAGAATATCTCAGGTCATGGATGTGCAAGCTCAGAAGCAGTATCGATGTTTGTTGGCAGACCTCAGGCAAATGATCCTTGGTAATGACCGTGATATCTGAGATGCGGTCGATGTTGTGAGCCTGAAGGAGGTATGGTGGCATGGTGGATCCTGGTGAATGGCACGTCCAGGGATGGACGTTACCTGATGAGCAGGTCTCTTGAAAAATCATTCTAGAGGAAGTCTGAACAGGCCTGCGAGGGTATAGTTGTGTCTGTGCAAGGAGTGTACCCCCTGATGCTTGACGAATGTGGAGCACAGTTGTACACAGAACCACCCCTTCCTCGTTACAAGATCACATTTCACTGTTCCTCGAAGTGAAATAAATGGTGTTTCATTGATGTGTTCATCAGACTAAGCAGTCCCCTGTGGAATGCTGAACTTAGTACTTGTTATCGAGACTTTTATGAGATCACAGGTTACACATTTACTACACAGCAAATACCTTGTTGCAGGATCAAAAGTTATGATATAGCACAGACAGCTCAAAGAGCACAGGGCTGTTGCTGTTGCTTCAGAGCTGCCCGGAGTTTTCTTGCAGTGCAGCTCTGCCACATTTCTGCAGGAATGGCCCTGCTGCTTCCTTCTCATCCACAAGTCTCAGTGTCACTGCTTCTGTTGCTGTCCGTGCTCAGCTTGGCTGCAGGTGGGAAGCTGCTGGTGGTGCCGCTAGATGGGAGTCATTGGCTCAGCATGCAGGAAGTATTGGACAAGCTCAGGCAGAAAGGCCATGAAATAGTTGTCGTTGCACCTGAAGTCAGTTTATATATAAAGCCAACGAATAATTTTATTATGAAAATGTACCCAGTCCCTTTCACGCAGCAAGAGATGGATGACATGTTCCGGAGGACTGGTCAGGATGTATTTGCTGAAGGATCCTTCTTGGAAAGATTTATTATAGCATATCAAGGGTTGAAAAATAGTTCTACTATGTTCCTGTCTATTTGTGAACAGTTACTGTACAACAAAGAACTTATCAGATATCTTCAGGAGAGTAAGTTTGATGCTGTCTTTACAGATCCACTGCTACCTTGTGGGCAGATACTGGCTGAGCATCTTTCAGTTCCATCTGTGCTCTACTTGCAGCAAATGCCGTGTGGCTTGGAATTTGAAGCCACTCAGTGTCCAAATCCCCCTTCTTATGTCCCCAGGATATTTACAGAAAATACAGACCACATGAACTTCCTCCAGCGTGTGGAGAATGTCGTCTTTGAAATATCAAATTTTTTTCTATGTGATGTCGTGTTTCAGCCATATGCAAAGCTGGCTTCTGAGTTTCTTCAGCGAGATGTGACTGTGCCAGGTCTCTTAAGCAAGGCTTCCATTTGGCTCATTAAATTAGACTTTGTTTTACACTATCCAAGACCACTGATGCCCAACATGATTATGGTTAGCGGAGTAAATTGTGCCCAGAAGAAGCTAACTCAGGTGGGTCATCTGTTTTCTTTTTACTGTCATTCTTGTGGGCTTTTACATACACTGAGATGTTGTGACACATTTTTTTTGGAAGGTTTCTTTCAGCTGTTGATGGCGAAAGGATTTCAGGCTGCTTTTTATTTATGAAGAGCTGCCAGTACTCGACTCAGTGAAGATAACCGAATATCTCATTCAAAAGATATAGTATTTCAAATTTAAATGGCTCTGGGTAACTCTTCTAAAATATGTGACTGTATTAGATCTCTTACACAAGGTATCTATTTGGCTTTTACTGTTTCATTATCCAAGACAACTGATACCAAACATGATCATAATTGAAAGAATAACCTACACTCATGAAAAGCTATCTCACATGGGTGATGCTCTAGGTTGTTTCTTTTTCTTCTCCTAAACTATTATTTTCACTATAGAATCTTTTTATCATTTAGTTAGATAGGTTTCTCTAACTGTGTAAACAGGTTCAAGCTTCTTTTCACTTACCAGGGGGTGCAAGTACTTGTTTTGGTGAAGACACTTGCATATCACAATATAAAAATTGTGTCTAGAACAGAGATATCTCAGCTGACATCTATGTAAATATGCAGAGGGTTTGAATCTATTCTTGTTGCTCAGAAGCACACCCAAAATACCTTCTGCCACCATCTGAAGAATTTAATTTCTCTGATAGAGGTAGATAGTATAAAAGGTGGTGAGAATAGTACAAGGTGGTTTTTTTGTGTGTGTATGTGAGCAGTTATGGTTATTTGTGAAACTCCTAGTTTGGTCTTTCAGATTTGTCTTTACTTAGAGGTTGAACCTATGCTTATGATCCTTCTCTTACTGTCTGTTGGTTGCAGAACCAATATCCTATGCCAGATTCTGCCCTTGGCTTTTTACAGCAGCAAGAACTTGTGGCAATTCTTGCTTTGCAGACCTCTTCCTCCTTTCGCTGCTTCTCATAGTGTGTTTCTACTTTGGGTGAATTGCCCTTATACAGAAAGCTATTTTCAGGTGTGGATGAGGTGGCTATTATTCTCTCAGCCTTGAGTCCCAGTTGCACTAGTACTCCTTTCCCAGCATTCCTCCAGAAGGGAAAAACCTGTTCCAAAAGCCGGGGAATCACAGAATCATGAAATATGCCCAGATAGAAAGGAGCTACAGCGGTCATTGAGTCCAACCCCCAGCCTCCCACAGCACCACCCAAACCCAATCCCCGTGGCTGAGGTTTGTGTACCAATGCTCCCTGAGCTCCAGAAGCTTGGGGCCGTGCCCATTGACCTGGGAGATGCTCCGTGCCCACCACCCTCTGGGGCACAGCCTTCTCCTCGCACAACCTGACCATCCCCTGACTGTCACTGTCAGCAGAGAGCACAGCTCTGCTCTGCCCTTCCACTCCCCATGAGAAGCTGTGGCCCACCACAAGGGACCTCCCCTCAGCCTCTTCTTTTCTGGAATGAACAAACCAAGGGACCTCAGCTGCTCCATGTTTCTCGCTTTGCAGACCCTTCCCAATCTTCAGAAGTATTTTAAATTTTGAAATATGTTTGAGTATTCCAGGTCTGTAATGCCTAACATGGTCTTGATCGGAGGCATAACCTGTACTCGGGAAAAACTGTTATCAAAGGTTAGTTACCTTTTTATTTTCCCCCTTACTTTCCTATGGCTGCATTGTTAGCTTCTACCACTTTCCTAGGCAATGACCGTGTGATAACAGAACGGGGCCATGCTCTAGAACATGCTGCCCAGCGTAACAGAGGATGCACAATCCCTGCAGTTCTTGAAGGCCACTCTGAATAGGGCTCTGGAAAATCTGATCTGGAGAGTGGAAACCCTGTGTGTGACCAGGGGTTGGAACAGGGTGGGCTTTAAAGTCCCTTCCAACACAACCATTGAATAATTTCATATTACTGAGAGACTACAATAATCAGACACCTTCAATCAGATCAAGGGAAAGGACGAATATTAAGTCCTCTCTCTCTGTTGTGCTGCACTGGAAGTACCTCATTGTGTGGATGATGAAGTGTCCTGCAAACCAACCTGGGATGGTGCTTCAGTCATCATCAGCCTCCCCATTCCAGACAGACTCTTGAACATCTCCTTCAAATCCAGTGTTGGTCCATAGGCCTTCTAGAGATGAATGTCCAGAGGGAGAGGCCATGCCCAGAGAAGAGAGAGCAGCTGCTGCTAGGTGCAGTGTTGATGTGGGCATGACAGATCTCCTGTGGATGCAGAAGTTTCACCCTGAGGGAGGCTATTAGAAGCACACCCACACAGACCTATTCCTGCTTCCTTCCAGGGTCACACACCACTCTTCGTCTAAAGGGAACAGATGGGGTGTAGCTGGTGGGAGCAGTGGCACCACCCACCCATGGACTTGGTTGAACTCCAGTGCTGGCTATCCAGCCTTTTATCAAACCAATGATTAAACATTTACCACACAGCAATTACATTATAGAAGGATCACAATCTACGGCATAGAGCAGACAGCTCAAAGAGCACAGGGCTGTTGCTGTTGCTTCAGAGCTGCCCGGAGTTTTCTTGCAGTGCAGCTCTGCCACATTTCTGCAGGAATGGCCCTGCTGCTTCCTTCTCATCCACAAGTCTCAGTGTCGCTGCTTCTGCTACTGTCCGTGCTCAGCTTGGCTGCAGGTGGGAAGCTGCTGGTGGTGTCTGTGGATGGCAGTCCCTGGTTCAGTGCTCTGGAAATGTTTGAAGTCCTAAAGCAGAAAGGACATGAAATAGTCGTCGTTGCCTCTGACAGCACTTTAAACATAAAGCCATCGGAGAATTTTATCCTGAAAACCTACCATGTTGACTTCCCACAACATGGGATGGATACCAGTTTCGACACATTTTTAACGGATATTGTTGAAGAAGGATCATTTCTGAAAAGATTTTTTAAAGTCCGTGAAAATATTAGAAAAGTCTCTGAGTCAACCATCATATCCTGTGAACAGTTACTGCACAATGCAGAACTTATCCGATATCTCGAGGAGAGTAACTTTGATGCTCTCTTAACGGACCCTGTACTGCCCTGTGGAGCAATACTGGCTGAGCATCTTTCCATCCCTTCTGTGTATTTCATGATGTTAATACCATGTGGATTGGAATTTGAGGCCACCCAGTGTCCCAGTCCCCCTTCATATGTTCCCAGGGCATTTTCAGACCACACAGATCACATGAACTTCCTCCAGCGTGTGAAGAATGTCATCTTTGACACCTCCAATCTCTTTCTTTGTGACTTCATTTTTAAACCATATGAAAAACTGGCTTCTGAGTTCCTTCAGCGAGATGTGACTGTACGTGATCTCTTAGGCAAGGCTTCCGTATGGCTTCTGAGGTATGACTTTGTGCTAGAATATCCAAGACCATTGATGCCCAACATGATTGCAATTGGAGGAGTAAACTGTGCTCACAAGCAGCTCTCTCAGGTGGGTTGTGCTCTGGTTTTAGTTCTTGCCTTATAGAGTTCTTTGCTTCTGCTTTTGCTGCGTAGGCAGCTCCATCTTTCACTTGCAAAGTATGCTCAAACGAGAGTCAGCAAGTTGTTTCTAACTTGCTTTTGTTTTGCTTTTAAGGCATCATTCTCCCAGTTGGTTGAGGATAGGCAAGTGCGTGTGGTGAGTGTAGGCAAGTTTCCCTTCTCTGCATGCCACCGGAGTGGTGCTCCACCGTGAGAGCTCCAACCTTCATTAGGAAGCAAATCTGTGTGAAGGAAATGTATCCATCAACACTGGATTTGTAACAGACTGCTTTTCATTATGTGTTATTGAACTACTTTTGTATGGAGTCGAGTACCTTTGCTGGTCTCATGAGTACCTCGCAGTGAGTGAAGGAAGGTTGGTAGAAAATGTGAGGGACTGTGAAACAATCAGGTACAATCGTGTAACTTGGCAAATTAACACCGTTGAGAGCAGTGTCAGCATCTGTGTTTTCAGGCAGACATCAGAGAATCTTTCTTTGGTGATGCCCATGTGATACGTGAGATCCCATCAGTGTTGTGAGCCTGAAGAAGGAATCGTGGCATGGTGGATCCTGGGGAATGGCTTAAGAGCTGCCAAAGTGTTTTTCTGAGTTTTGCACCTAGCATTTCTTCCCGGGCTGCTCTCAGTGGAAGAGAAATTCTTTGCTCTTCTAGTGAAGGTCTGAGTTTCAACTTTGTACCCACTGCAGGGAGGAACTGCCAAGTTCTGTGCAAAGTAGGACAAAGCGCTCTGTGACCTGAGTTCTCTAGTTAGACTGCGGCCAGGCACTGCAACGTGCTGCCCAGAGAACATGTGGTTGCCCCATCCCTGCAGTTGTTGAAGGCCGTTTTTTACAGGGCTCTGGCAAAAATGATCCACTGAGTGGATATCCTGCCTGTGGCATGGGGTTGGAACTGGGCAAGATTAGCAGTCCCTTCCAACACAACCATTCTGTGATTCTACTGTTCTGCGGGTACGATGTACAATCGGACCTGCAAGCAGATGTGGGTAAAAGAGGGCAGAGCTGAGCCCTCCCTCTGTGCTTTGGGACTGTTCTGAGGCACAGGAAGTACCTCACCTCACTGTGTGGGTGATGCGTCCTGCAAACCAACCTGGGTTGGTGCTTCATTCTTCATCAGCCTCCTCATTCCAGAGGAAAGAAAGCAGCTGCTGCTAGGCGCAGTGGTGATGTGGGCATGACAGATCTCCTGTGGATGCAAAAGTTTCACCCTGAGGGAGGCGATTAGAAGCACAGAGCCACATGGACCTATTCCTGCTTCCTTCCAGGGTCACACATCACTCATCCTCTAAAAGGAACGGATGGGGTGTAGCTGGTGGGAGCAGTGGCACCACCCACCCATGGACTTGGTTGAACTCTAGCGCTGGCTATCCAGCCTTTTATCAAACCAGTGATTAAACATTTACCACACAGCAGTCACGTTACTGAAGGATCACAATCTATGGCATAGAGCAGTCAGCTCAAAGAGCACAGGGCTGTTGCTGTTGCTTCAGAGCTGCCCGGAGTTTTCTTGCAGTGCAGCTCTGCCACATTTCTGCAGGAATGGCCCTGCTGCTTCCTTCTCATCCACAAGTCTCAGTGTCGCTGCTTCTGCTGCTGTCCGTGCTCAGCTTGGCTGCAGGTGGGAAGCTGCTGGTGGTGTCTGTGGATGGCAGTCCCTGGTTCAGTGCGCTGGAAATGTTTGAAGTCCTGAAGCAGAAAGGACATGAAATAGTCGTGATTGCATCTGACATCAGTTTAAACATAAAGCCATCGGAGAATTTTATTCTGAAAACCTACCATGTTGACTTCCCACAAGATGGGATGGATACCAGTTTTGACATATTTTTAAAGGATCTATTGGAAGAAGGATCATTTCTGAAAAGATTTTTAAAAGTACGTGAAAATATTAGAAAAGTCTCTGAGTCAACCATCATAGACTGTGAACAGTTACTGCACAATGCAGAACTTATCCGATATCTCGAGGAGAGTAACTTTGATGCTCTCTTAACGGACCCTGTACTGCCCTGTGGAGCAATACTGGCCGAGCATCTTTCCATCCCTTCTGTGTATTTCATGAGAGGAATACCATGTGAATTAGACTTTGAGGCCACCCAGTGCCCCAGTCCCCCTTCATATGTTCCCAGGGCATTTTCAGACCACACAGATCACATGAACTTCCTCCAGCGTGTGAAGAATGTCATCTTTGACACCTTCAATCTCTTTCTTTGTGACTTCATTTTTAAACCATATGAAAAACTGGCTTCTGAGTTCCTTCAGCGAGATGTGACTGCACGTGATCTCTTAGGCAAGGCTTCCGTATGGCTTC
This sequence comes from Lagopus muta, assembly GCF_023343835.1. Lineage (NCBI taxonomy): Eukaryota > Metazoa > Chordata > Aves > Galliformes > Phasianidae > Lagopus > Lagopus muta. The sequence continues at coordinate 35,128,086 of NC_064440.1, read as the reverse complement.
TGAGGTTTGACTTTGTGCTAGAATATCCAAGACCATTGATGCCCAACATGATTGCAGTTGGAGGAGTAAACTGTGCTCACAAGCAGCTCTCTCAGGTGGGTTGTGCTCTGGTTTTAGTTCTTGCCTTATAGAGTTCTTTGCTTCTGCTTTTGCTGCGTAGGCAGCTCCATCTTTCACTTGCAAAGTATGCTCAAACGAGAGTCAGCAAGTTGTTTCTAACTTGCTTTTGTTTTGCTTTTAAGGCATCATTCTCCCAGTTGGTTGAGGATAGGCAAGTGCGTGTGGTGAGTGTAGGCAAGTTTCCCTTCTCTGCATGCCACCGGAGTGGTGCTCCACCGTGAGAGCTCCAACCTTCATTAGGAAGCAAATCTATGTGAAGGAAATGTATCCATCAACACTGGATTTGTGACAGACTGCTTTTCATTATGTGTTATTGAACTACCTTTTGTATGGAGTCGAGTACCTTTGCTGGTCTCATGAGTACCTCGCAGTGAGTGAAGGAAGGTTGGTAGAAAATGTGAGGGACTGTGAAACAATCAGGTACAATCGTGTAACTTGGCAAATTAACACCGCTGGGAGCAGTATCAGTTATTTATTGAGGTATGTCCACCAGGCTTCTGTCCTGGGGCACATTTCCTGCCTTACCACTGCTTTCTTTGTCAGTGAAATTGTCTGCAATACACAAGGCTATTTGCAAAGTCAGGATGAACAGGAGTGCCAGAGGTGATGAACACTCAAGCTACGAAGCAGCAGCGTCTGTGTTTACAGGCAGACCTGAGACAGGCTGTCCTTGGTGATGTTAATAACTGAAATGCCATCAGTGTTGTGAGAGTGAAGAAGGTTTGGTGGCATGGTTGATCCTGGTGCATTATACAACAGTTGTCAAAGTGTTTTCTTCCTTGAATTTCTTGCGGAGCCACTCCCAGTTTAATAGAAATTCTTTGCTCTTGTAGTGAATGTCTGTGTGGGACTTTGTACCCACTATAGGGAGGAATTGCCAAGTTCTGTGAAAAGTAGGACAAGGTACTCTATTTCCTGAGTTCTCTAGTCAGATTGCTGCCAGGCACTGCAATGTGCTGCCCAGAGAACCTGAAAATGCCTCATCCGCAGAGTTGCTGAAGATCATTTTCTAATAGAGCTTTGGTCAACATGATCCACTGAGTGGATACCATGCCAGAGTACTGGGTGAGATTAGCAGTCCCTTCCAACACAACCATTCTGTGATTCTACCGTTCTGTGGGTGTACGATGGGACCTGCAAGCAGATGTGGGTAAAAGAGGGCAGAGCTGAGCCCTCCCTCTGTGCTTTGGGACTGTTCTGAGGCACAGGAAGTACCTCACCTCACTGTGTGGGTGATGCGTCCTGCAAACCAACCTGGGTTGGTGCTTCATTCTTCATCAGCCTCCTCATTCCAGAAGAAAGAAAGCAGCTGCTGCTAGGCGCAGTGGTGATGTGGGCATGACAGATCTCCTGTGGATGCAAAAGTTTCACCCTGAGGGAGGCGATTAGAAGCACAGAGCCACATGGACCTATTCCTGCTTCCTTCCAGGGTCACACATCACTCATCCTCTAAAAGGAACGGATAGGGTGTAGCTGGTGGGAGCAGTGGCACCACCCACCCATGGACTTGGTTGAACTCCAGTGCTGGCTATCCAGCCTTTTATCAAACCAGTGATTAAACATTTACCACACAGCAATTATATTATAAATGGATCAAAATCTACGGCATAGAGCAGACAGCTCAAAGAGCACAGGGCTGTTGCTGTTGCTTCAGAGCTGCCCAGAGTTTTTTTTCTTGCAGTGCAGCTCTGCCACATTTCTGCAGGAATGGCCCTGCTGCTTCCTTCTCATCCACAAGTCTCAGTGTCGCTGCTTCTGCTGCTGTCCGTGCTCAGCTTGGCTGCAGGTGGGAAGCTGCTGGTGGTGTTTGTGGATGGCAGTCCCTGGTTCAGTGCTCTGGAAATGTTAGAAATTCTGAAGCAGAAAGGACATGAAATAGTCGTTGTTGCACCTGAAGCCAATATAAATGTAAAGCCATCAGGGAATGTTGCTGTGAAAACCTACCCAGTTACCTTCCCACAGGAAGAGATGGATGACAATTTCCACAGATTTGTAACGAATTCATTTGAAGAAGGATCATTTCTGGAAAGATTTTTTAGATTACGTGAAAATGTGAAAAAAGGTTTTGATTTAGGTTTCCTATCCTGTGAACAGTTACTGCACAACGCAGAACTTATCAGATATCTCAAGGAGAGCAACTTTGATGCTCTCTTAACGGACCCTGTGTTCCTTTGTGGAGCAATACTAGCTGAGCATCTTTCCATCCCTTCTGTGTATTTCATGATAGGAATACCATGTGGATTAGATTTTGAGGCCACTCAGTGTCCCAATCCCCCTTCATATGTTCCCAGGCTATTTTCAGACCTTACAGATCACATGAACTTCCTCCAGCGTGTGAAGAATGTCATCTTTGACACCTCCAATCTTTTTCTTTGTGACTTTCTTTTTAAACCATATGAAAAACTGGCTTCTGAGTTCCTTCAGCAAGATGTGACTGCACGTGATCTCTTAGGCAAGGCTTCTGTATGGCTTCTGAGGTATGACTTTGTGCTAGAATATCCAAGACCATTGATGCCCAACATGATTGCAGTTGGAGGAATAAACTGTGCTCACAAGCAGCTCTCCCAGGTGGGTCATTCTCTTCTTTTAATTCTTCTTTGCTTCTTTTTTTTTCTGTGTGTGCAGCTCCATCTTTCTGTTTGCAAAAAATGTTATTATGTTATTAGTGTTAGATTGTTAGTTATTAGTGTTTCCTGTGCAGATAGATACATGTTTGGCAGAAATGTCAGCAGGGCTGAATGACCACATAGAATTGACCATACCTCAAATTTGCCAGTTCCCTGGGTGTCAGAATTCTTCTTGCTGTCTAGAGAGTGACGTATGAAGATTCACTTTACACTTAACATTCCAGCTAGAGAGCTTTGGTAAATCTGCAGACTTTTGTCCTTCACCTTTTCCCTTTCTGTGAAATCTGCTTGATGAGATCAGGTTGGTGAGGCCCCTCTTTGAAGCACAAACTGTAGACAGCCACTCTTCTAGGTTTATCTTGAAAGTTTTCATGTGCTTTTGCACGTTCTTCCTATCTGCTGTGAAACAGACCCTCAGTCATTCACTCACTTATCCACTTAGTATTCCCTGTCTGTCCACTGTGTTAGTTGCTACAGCTTCAGCCCAGTTTCTCCGGAGTGTTTAAGCACTTCAATCCCACTCAAATCAACCTGATCTGGATGTCTAAGCAAGTCCTCAGGGTGGAACTCCTCAATATTAGATCAAGTCAGCCATGGTGTTATACAGGCAGACTGTCTACACCTCAGGGGTAAAAAGCACTGAAACATCTTCCAAATCTCAGTAGAATTATAGAATTGCTTGAGTTGGAAGGGATCCTTACAGGTCGTTTAGTCCAACCCCCCTGCTGAATCTCTCCAACTGCCATTTGCAGCCATTACTTGACCTTAGGCCATGAGTGCTATCAAGAAAAGTTTGAGTCCACCATAACTGTTGATCCGTCTAAAGCAGTTGCAGGCTACTGCAGAGTGTGACAGAGAACAGGACTTCCAAGATCGTGATTTTATGCTGTTGTTTTGTTTTGTTTTGTTTTTCTCCTCAAAAGTCTTAGCACAGCACCTGCAGAAGCAGCTCAAAAGCTTTGTCCTCCCTTTCTTCTAGTAATCTGAGGACAGAAGTGGAATATTCCCACTGTCTCATACCACAGCTAGGTCTTCTTAACTTTGTTCGAAAGTAGCTATTTTCAAGAAATCTCAAAACATTTTGGCCCAAACCTCCAATTTTCTAACTCTAACGTGCCCCCTTGATCAAGGACTGCCTTTTCTGATGCATCGTTTCTTTCACAAAGAAGTTTGTCCTGAGCCGCTCTCTTATGAACTCCTATGATCCCTCGTAAACAAGGACAGCTTATTCTGCTTTGTCGTGGCTGATGTAAAAAAGCTTTGGTTAATATGTTGCTCAAACTTTGGTGACACCACGGCTAGGCTTGCGGGCTCCTGTTTACTGCTGCCAGCTTGGTATGTGAACTCTGGACGCTTTTCCTAGCAAAAGCGGAGGGAGGAGGCAAAGCTGAAACATTTTATAGAGCTAAAGATTACAGATCAAGTTACAAAATGAGATACAACTGCTTTTTGCTTTCATGTACTGTTTGGTAGAAATGAGAAGTTCTCTTCTCCTGCCAGCAGCCCCATGCACTTAAGTGGAAAGACCAGATATACGCTGAGCTTGTTCGCTTCATTGGTAAATACGTTTTCTTGACCTGACCCTTTGAGAAATAGTTATGTTTTCACTCAGTCATGTATCAGAACTGACCAATGTGTTCTCATTTGCTTGTCAGTACCTCTTACGCAATGAAAAGTTAATGAACTATCTCCAGGATTACAAATTTGATGCCGTCATGATGAATCCCCTGTTTCCCTGTGGACCAGTCGTTGCTAAATTTCTCTATTCAGTTTATTTCATGTGTGGTCTTCAGTGTAGCTTAGACTACAAAGCCACCCTTCATCCCAGTCCTTCCATGCTCAGGACTTACAGATGTACTTAGCCTTCTGCACTAGAATCACCTCAAGGATTTCTGCCAGGAAAAGCTTCAATGAAGATGTCTAAACTGCACAGTTGTGTTGGGATAGCTTAGCTTGGCCTAACCACGTCACCAAAAAATTACACACTCGTGGCACACATGCTGTATTTAGATAAATGACAGAGTAGTTGTATGTCAGAAGATTAAATACCCACAATAGTTGTGGAATACTGATTAGTTGCAGGAGACCTGGATGGACAAAGGATGCAAAGGACAGAAACTATCTCCGTGTATAAAGCCCAACGCTCATGGTGTGCCACAGAGAATGATTTTGTGGATGAGTACCCCAGCACTCGGTAGTGTATGCAATCAAACACAATAAAGAGAGCTGCTTTGACTCTGAATTTCTGTAAGAAGCAGTGTAGGATGGCACATGAGAGGATGATTTGGAAAAGATGACTTTACGTTTCTAGCTATCTACTCTTCCTCCGTGACTTATTCAAATCTCCCTAGTGAGCCTTGAGATAGTAAACTTTGTAAAAAGTGCAGATGTGGTCATTTATTCACTGTTTCACACCACTGTGGTGTTGCAACAGCAGAAGTTATTGCTATATTTGCATTGCATTTTCTACTGTAGACCAAAGGCTTTCACTTTGATAACTGCTGCCGTATAGAAACAAATCTGAAGATAAGCCTTATCAACCTGCTGCCTATCAATCTTTACTTTTTGCTTATAGTGGTACAAAATTATGCAAAGCTCAGATTTCTGTGACAAGTGTTGTACCAACAAGCTGAACAGATGTGAAGGCAGGGAGCTCAGCATTCACATGATGTTAACCGCTGGGCACTGACAGTGGCTGCTGGCTCAGGCACTGCCTCCATTCATGGCTTTGTGCTAGAATATCCAAGACCATTGATGCCCAACATGATTGCAGTTGGAGGAGTAAACTGTGCTCACAAGCAGCTCTCTCAGGTGGGTTGTGCTCTGGTTTTAGTTCTTGCCTTATACAATAGGGATTATTTAGGGATATATATACAATATATATATCTTTGCTTCTGATTTTGCTGCGTAGGCAGCTCCGTCTTTCACTTGCAAAGTATGCTCAAACGAGAGTCAGCAAGTTGTTTCTAACTTGCTTTTGTTTTGCTTTTAAGGCATCATTCTCCCAGTTGGTTGAGGATAGGCAAGTGCGTGTGGTGAGTGTAGGCAAGTTTCCCTTCTCTGCATGCCACCGGAGTGGTGCTCCACCGTGAGAGCTCCAACCTTCATTAGGAAGCAAATCTGTGTGAAGGAAATGTATCCATCAACATTGGATTTGTAACAGACTACTTTTCAGTATGTGTTATTGAACTACCTTTTGTATGGAGTCGAGTACCTTTGCTGGTCTCATGAGTACCTCTCAGTGAGTGAAGGAAGGTTGGTAGAAAATGTGAGGGACTGTGAAACAATCAGATACAATCATGTAACTTGGCAAATTAACACCGCTGGGAGCAGTATCAGTTATTTATTGAGGTATGTCCACCAGGCTTCTGTCCTGGGGCACATTTCCTGCCTTACCACTGCTTTCTTTGTCAGTGAAATTGTCTGCAATACACAAGGCTATTTGCAAAGTCAGGATGAACAGGAGTGCCAGAGGTGATGAACACTCAAGCTACGAAGCAGCAGCGTCTGTGTTTACAGGCAGACCTGAGACAGGCTGTCCTTGGTGATGTTAATAACTGAAATGCCATCAGTGTTGTGAGAGTGAAGAAGGTTTGGTGGCATGGTTGATCCTGGTGAATTATACAACAGTTGTCAAAGTGTTTTCTTCCTTGAATTTCTTGCGGAGCCACTCCCAGTTTAATAGAAATTCTTTGCTCTTGTAGTGAATGTCTGTGTGGGACTTTGTACCCACTATAGGGAGGAACTGCCAAGTTCTGTGAAAAGTAGAACAAGGTACTCTATTTCCTGACTTCTCTAGTCAGATTGCTGCCAGGCACTGCAATGTGCTGCCCAGAGAACCTGAGGATGCCTCATCCGCAGAGTTGCTGAAGATCATTTTTTAATAGAGCTTTGGTCAACATGATCCACTGAGTGGATACCATGCCAGAGCACTGGGTGAGATTTGCAGTCCCTTCCAACACAACCATTCTGTGATTCTACGGTTCTGTGGGTGTAGGATGGGACCTGCAAGCAGATGTGGGTAAGAGAGGGCAAAGCTGAGCCCTCCCTCTGTGCTTAGGGACTGTTCTGAGGCACAGGAAGTACCTCACCTCACTGTGTGGGTGATGCGTCCTGCAAACCAACCTGGGATGGTGCTTCAGTCTTCATCAGCCTCCTCATTCCAGACAGAAAGCAGCTGCTGCTAGGTGCTGTGTTGATGTGGGCATGACAGATCTCCTGTGGATGCAAAAGTTTCACCCCGAGGGAGGCGGTTAGAAGCACAGAGCCACATGGAGCTATTCCTGCTTCCTTCCAGGGTCACACATCACTATTCCTCTAAAAGAAACAGATGGGGCGTAGCTGGTGGGAGCAGTGGCACCACCCACCCATGGACTTGGTTGAACTCCAGTGCTGGCTATCCAGCCTTTTATCAAACCAGTGATTAAATATTTACCACACAGCAATTATATTATAAATGGATCACAATCTACGGCATAGAGCAGACAGCTCAAAGAGCACAGGGCTGTTGCTGTTGTTTCAGAGCTGCCTGAAGTTTTCTTGCAGTGCAGCTCTGCCACATTTCTGCAGGAATGGCCCTGCTGCTTCCTTCTCATCCACAAGTCTCATTGTCGCTGCTTCTGCTGCTGTCCGTGCTCAGCTTGGCTGCAGGTGGGAAGCTGCTGGTGGTATCCCTGGATGGCAGTCCCTTTTTCAGCGTGCTGAAAATGTTTGAAGTCCTGAAGCAGAAAGGACATGAAATAGTCGTTGTTGCACCTGAAGCCAGTTTAAACATAAAGCCATCGGAGAATTTTATTCTGAAAACCTACCCAGTCCCGTTCACTGTGGAAGGGCTGTTTGGCACTATGCAGTCATTTTTAAAGGATCTATTTGAAGAAGGATCATTCCTGGAAAGATATTTTAGAGAACTGGAAAATATGAAAAAAGTGTCTGAGTCAACTGCCAAAGAATGTGAATAGTTACTGTACAATGAAGAACTTATCAGATATCTCGAGCAGAGTAACTTAATTCCCATAAGGATCTCACAGAAAGTGATAGACAGGTAGTTGAGAATCTGAGAGGCTGTCAAAAGCATCACAGTCAGATATAATCATTCAACTTGGCAAATATGGGGTGAAGAACTTATAGAGAAACACACAGCAGGCTTCTGCGCTGGGACACCATTGCAGCCTTACCACTTCTTTCCTTGTCCGTGAAATTGTCTGCTGTACAGGAGGGTATTTCCAAAGGCAGAATTCTACAGGAATATTACGTGTCAAGTAGACTCAAGCTAGGAAGCAGCATCTGTGTTTAAATAACAGGGAGACCGCAGTCAAAAATTCCTGGGTAATGACCATGTGATACCTGAGATGCCGTCGATGTTGTGAGCCTGAAGGAGGTATGGTGGCATGGTGGATCGCGGTGAATGGCACGAGAGCTGCCAAAGCATTTTTCAATGTTTTTCACCTAGAATTTCATCCAGGGCTGCTCTCAGTAGAAGAAAAATTCTTTGCTCTTCCAGTGAAGGTCTGTAGTGGGACTTTGTAGCCATTATTGAAAGGGACTACCAGGTTCTGAGGAAAGTAGAGTCTCACAAGTCTCAGTGTCGCTGCTTCTGCTGCTGTCCGTGCTCAGCTTGGCTGCAGGTGGGAAGCTGCTGGTGGTCCCACTAGATTGAAGTCATTGGCTCAGTGTGAGGGAAGTGTTTCATGGACTCAGTTAGAAAGGACTTGAAATAATCACTGCAGCACCTGAAGTCAGTTTATATATAAATCCAACACACAATTTTATTATGAAAAAGTACCTAATCCCTTTCACACAGGAAGAGGTGGATGACATGTTCCAGAGGACTGGTCAGGATGCATTTGCAGAAGGACCCTCTGCGGATGGGTTGAAAAATGGTTGTTCTATGTTCCTGTCTGCTTGTGAACAATTACTGTACAACAAAGAGCCAGTCAGAGCATCTTTCAGTTCCATCTGTTTGCAGCAAGTACCCTGTGGGAGCAGCTCCATGCCCACCACCCTCTGGGGCACAGCCTTCTACTCCCCGCACCTGACCGTCCCCTGTCTGTCACTGTCAGCAGAGAGCACAGCTCTGCTCTACCCCTCCTCTCCCCGTGAGAAGCTGCAGCCCACCAAGGGGCCTCCCCTCAGCATCTGGGTGGAACAAACCAAGGGACCTCAGCTGCTCCACGTTTCTTGCTTTTCAGACCCTTCCCCATCTTCCTTGCCCTCCTGTGGATGCTCTCCAGTAGTGGGTTTTTTTTTAATCTATTTCCCCTCCTCTCATGCCAACAGGTCTAGTTTGTTGTGTAACAAAAAAGCATGGCATGTGCACCGGCCATAAAGGATATTGGGTATTCTGAAGTCCAACTCTTCAGGCTGTCGCATGTCTCACAGGGAACTGTCATCAAAATTCTCCTTCAGCTGTGTGTGTGTAAGGGCTGCTAGTATTCTTCTGATGCTTGATGTGTGTCTGAAGCACAGTCCTTCCCAAATCCACCCCCACCTCCAAGCATTTCAGGCTGCTTTTTCTTTGCCAAGAGGTGCCAGGATTGTTTCAATGAAGACATCTGAATATCTCAGTAAGAATTGAAGAAAGTCTTTCAGATGCAATTGGCTCTGGGTAACTCTTCATTAGTCGTGTACTCTCTGCTAAAAGACAGCTTTGAAACTAGAGCAGGTTTCTCACGGCTTCTTCACTCAGGGCTGTTGATGCGATGTTCGCTGTTTCTAAGCATCTTCTGCGTGAGAGTTTTGTTTGAGGAGATCTTTGTTCACCCTCTGATCCGTTTTGTCATTGCAGATTTTCTCTACATCCCTGCCTCTTTCTTTTTAAGGAAGATGCACATAACAAAACTGAAGCATTTTGAAGAGGGCTCACACTAGGCAGTCAGTCTAGAAAAGCAGAGATGGAATAAACTGTGGTTGAACTTTTACAGAGAGCTACGACAGAATCTGTGACAGCGGTCTCGAAATCCCAGAAAGAGTAGAGAAGGTGAAAGGGGAACTGATATGCACTGTTTCTTCCACTACCTGACCGATAACAAACACCCTAATGAGGAAGCAGCAAGCTTAAACAAACAAAGGAGAGTAGTGTTTCGTACCACACACCAAAAACCTCACCAGGATCAACACCAGCAGGATGTTGGGGTTTTTTTGCACACAAAACCTATAAATGAACTTTAAAAGGATGGTTAATGAGAGAGACATAGTGACTGCTGGAATTGGTAGAATTATGAATAGGTATTCGCTGATTCCTCCAAATGGGGGTACTTACTGTGCTCTTGCCAGTGTACAGGCTTGACACTCAACTCTGTACTTCAGCATTATTTTCTCCAGGGAGATATCTCTTTTTTTCCTTCACCTTTGCAAGAGGCTGAACTTACTGTTCTGCCAGTGGACTTCAACCTCTTGACTCAAGTAAGCTTGAATCTGTTGCAAGGTGTTTGTGTGTTGCTTACAATCCAGTGGCACAACCTTTACACTGTTATGCACGTGCTGTTAGCCTTAAGGTTTTATCTGTTTCTGCTTGCTTGTTTGTTTGTTTGCTTAATCTCTTCTATGTTGCTTTACTGCATTATGTTATTAGTGTTAGATTGTTAGTTATTAGTGTTTCCTGTGCAGATAGATACATGTTTGGCAGAAATGTCAGCAGGGCTGAAAGACCACGTAGAATTGACCATACCTCAAATTTGCCAGTTCCCTGGGTGTCAGAATTCTTCTTGCTGTCTAGAGAGTGACGTATGAAGATTCACTTTACACTTAACATTCCAGCTAGAGAGCTTTGGTAAATCTGCAGACTTTTGTCCTTCACCTTTTCCCTTTCTGTGAAATCTGCTTGATGAGATCAGGTTGGTGAGGCCCCTCTTTGAAGCACAAACTGTAGACAGCCACTCTTCTAGGTTTATCTTGAAAGTTTTCATGTGCTTTTGCACGTTCTTCCTATCTGCTGTGAAACAGACCCTCAGTCATTCACTCACTTATCCACTTAGTATTCCCTGTCTGTCCACTGTGTTAGTTGCTACAGCTTCAGCCCAGTTTCTCCGGAGTGTTTAAGCACTTCAATCCCACTCAAATCAACCAGATCTGGATGTCTAAGCAAGTCCTCAGGGTGGAACTCCTCAACATTAGATCAAGTCAGCCATGGTGTTATACAGGCAGACTGTCTACACCTCAGGGGTAAAAAGCACTGAAACATCTTCCAAATCTCAGTAGAATTATAGAATTGCTTGAGTTGGAAGGGATCCTTACAGGTCGTTTAGTCCAACCCCCCTGCTGAATCTCTCCAACTGCCATTTGCAGCCATTACTTGACCTTAGGCCATGAGTGCTATCAAGAAAAGTTTGAGTCCACCATAACTGTTGATCCGTCTAAAGCAGTTGCAGGCTACTGCAGAGTGTGACAGAGAACAGGACTTCCAAGATCGTGATTTTATGCTGTTGTTTTGTTTTGTTTTTCTCCTCAAAAGTCTTAGCACAGCACCTGCAGAAGCAGCTCAAAAGCTTTGTGCTCCCTTTCTTCTATTAATCAGAGGACAGAAGTGGAATATTCCCACTGTCTCATACCACAGCTAGGTCTTCTTAACTTTGTTTGAAAGTAGCTATTTTCAAGAAATCTCAAAACATTTTGGCCCAAACCTCCAATTTTCTAACTCTAACGTGCCCCCTTGATCAAGGACTGCCTTTTCTGATGCATCGTTTCTTTCACAAAGAAGTTTGTCCTGAGCCGCTCTCTTATGAACTCCTATGATCCCTCGTAAACAAGGACAGCTTATTCTGCTTTGTCGTGGCTGATGTAAAAAAGCTTTGGTTAATATGTTGCTCAAACTTTGGTGACACCACGGCTAGGCTTGCGGGCTCCTGTTTACTGCTGCCAGCTTGGTATGTGAACTCTGGACGCTTTTCCTAGCAAAAGCGGAGGGAGGAGGCAAAGCTGAAACATTTTATAGAGCTAAAGATTACAGATCAAGTTACAAAATGAGATACAACTGCTTTTTGCTTTCATGTACTGTTTGGTAGAAATGAGAAGTTCTCTTCTCCTGCCAGCAGCCCCATGCACTTAAGTGGAAAGACCAGATACACGCTGAGCTTGTTCGCTTCATTGGTGAAATACGTTTTCTTGACCTGACCCTTTGAGAAATAGTTATGTTTTCACTCAGTCATGTATCAGAACTGACCAATGTGTTCTCATTTGCTTGTCAGTACCTCTTACGCAATGAAAAGTTAATGAACTATCTTCAGGATTACAAATTTGATGCCGTCATGATGAATCCCCTGTTTCCCTGTGGACCAGTCGTTGCTAAATTTCTCTATTCAGTTTATTTCATGTGTGGTCTTCAGTGTAGCTTAGACTACAAAGCCACCCTTCATCCCAGTCCTTCCATGCTCAGGACTTACAGATGTACTTAGCCTTCTGCACTAGAATCACCTCAAGGATTTCTGCCAGGAAAAGCTTCAATGAAGATGTCTAAACTGCACAGTTGTGTCGGGATAGCTTAGCTTGGCCTAACCACGTCACCAAAAAATTACACACTCGTGGCACACATGCTGTATTTAGATAAATGACAGAGTAGTTGTATGTCAGAAGATTAAATACCCACAATAGTTGTGGAATACTGATTAGTTGCAGGAGACCTGGATGGACAAAGGATGCAAAGGACAGAAACTATCTCCGTGTATAAAGCCCAACGCTCATGGTGTGCCGCAGAGAATGATTTTGTGGATGAGTACCCCAGCACTCGGTAGTGTATGCAATCAAACACAATAAAGAGAGCTGCTTTGACTCTGAATTTCTGTAAGAAGCAGTGTAGGATGGCACATGAGAGGATGATTTGGAAAAGATGACTTTACGTTTCTAGCTATCTACTCTTCCTCCGTGACTTATTCAAATCTCCCTAGTGAGCCTTGAGATAGTAAACTTTGTAAAAAGTGCAGATGTGGTCATTTATTCACTGTTTCACACCACTGTGGTGTTGCAACAGCAGAAGTTATTGCTATATTTGCATTGCATTTTCTACTGTAGACCAAAGGCTTTCACTTTGATAACTGCTGCCGTATAGAAACAAATCTGAAGATAAGCCTTATCAACCTGCTGCCTATCAATCTTTACTTTTTGCTTATAGTGGTACAAAATTATGCAAAGCTCAGATTTCTGTGACAAGTGTTGTACCAACAAGCTGAACAGATGTGAAGGCAGGGAGCTCAGCATTCACATGATGTTAACCGCAGGGCACTGACAGTGGCTGCTGGCTCAGGCACTGCCTCCATTCATGGCTTTGTTCAGTGTTTCACGTAAGCACATTGCCCACTGCTGTCCCTCGAGCGCTTGAATGCTTCAATGTTGACACCAACGCTCAACTATATCTCATTTGTCCAAAGCCTTCTCTGTGTGTGCAAATCATAAATTCAACCTTCACTTAAAGTTAAAAATTACCCATATTTCTGCTTACGGACCATTAGGAATTAACCATTTACCTTAGCAAAGATGGAAGAGCAAAGTACAAGTCATTCTTTCTTGCTTTCGGGATCTCTGCATCCACATAAAGTCTTGCGGACATTCTACAGAAGGGAAATGGCCTCTTTGCATCCAGGATTTCGTTTTCTTGCCTCCTGGGCTGTGATTTTCCTACTCCTGAGGACCTCTTCTGAAGGTGGGAAGCTTTTGGTTATCCCTATTGATGGCAGTCACTGGCTCAGCATGCGCCAGGTTGTGGAGCGGCTCCGACACAGAGGACACGAAATTGTGGTCATTGCTCCAGAGATAAGTTTGCGAATAGGTGCGTCGATGCATTATACCATGAAAACATACCCCGTGTCCTACACCAGGGAGTTGGTGGAGGCAGAATTTAAAAAGCTTGGCTATAAGAGTTTCCTACCTCAACCTTTCTTGGAAAAATTCTCAAAGATAGCAAATATTACAGCAGTGTTTCATGATTCCTGCAAGAGGCTTCTTTCCAAGAAAGAGCTGATGAAATACCTTGAAGAAAGCATGTTTGACGGTGTCTTTATGGATCCTTTTTTTCCCTGTGGACAGATAGTGGCTGAACATCTCTCCATACCTTCTGTGTACCTCGTACGGGGACTGCCGTGCAGCCTGGACTTCCATGCTACCCTCTGCCCAAATCCTCCCTCTTACATTCCCAGGTTCTTCACACAGTACACGGATCGCATGGGGTTCTTCCAGCGCCTCGGCAATCTCCTAGTTAGCCTGAGCAGTACCCTAACCTGTACATTTCTTTATTCACCGTACGATCACTTGATCAAAGAGTTCCTGCAGCAGGAGGCAACACTGCTTGAACTTTTAAGCCATGCATCTATTTGGCTTATGAAGTATGACTTTGTGTTTGAGTATCCCAGGCCTGTAATGCCTAACATGGTCTTGATCGGAGGCATAACCTGTACTCGGGAAAAACTGCTATCAAAGGTTAGTTACCTTTTTATTTTCCCCCTTACTTTCCTATGGCTGCATTGTTAGCTTCTACCACTTTCCTAGGCAATGACCGTGTGATAACAGAACGGGGCCATGCTCTAGAACATGCTGCCCAGCGTAACAGAGGATGCACAATCCCTGCAGTTCTTGAAGGCCACTCTGAATAGTGCTCTGGAAAATCTGATCTGGAGAGTGGAAACCCTGTGTGTGACCAGGGGTTGGAACAGGGTGGGCTTTAAAGTCCCTTCCAACACAACCATTCAATATTTTCATATTACTGTTAGACTGCGGTAACGCCTTCAATCAGATGAGGGGAGAGGAGGGAAAGGTAAGTCCTCTCTCTCTGTGGTGCTGCACTGGAAGTACCTCATTGTGTGGATGATGATGTGTCCTGAAGATGAAGCTGGGATGGTGCTTCAGTCATCATCAGCCTCCTCATTCCAGACAGACTCTTGAACTTCTCTTTCACATCCAGTGTTGGCCTATAGGCCTTCTAGAGATGAATGTTCAGAGAAGAGGCCATGTCCAGAGAAGAGAGAGCAGCTGCTGCTAGGCGCAGTGGTGATGTGGGCATGACAGATCTCCTGTGGATGCAAAAGTTTCACCCTGAGGGAGGCAGTTAGAAGCACAGAGCCACATGGACCTATTCCTGCTTCCTTCCAGGGTCACACACCACTCCTCCTCTAAAAGGAACAGATGGGGCGTAGCTGGTGGGAGCAGTGGCACCACCCACCCATGGACTTGGTTGAACTCTAGTGCTGGCATCCAGCCTTTAATCTAACCAGTGATTAAACATTTACCACACAGCAGTCACGTTACTGAAGGATCACAATCTACGGCATAGAGCAGACAGCTGAAAGAGCACAGGGCTGTTGCTGTTGCTTCAGAGCTGCCCGGAGTTTTCTTGCAGTGCAGCTCTGCCACATTTCTGCAGGAATGGCCCTGCTGCTTCCTTCTCATCCACAAGTCTCAGTGTCGCTGCTTCTGCTGCTGTCCGTGCTCAGCTTGGCTGCAGGTGGGAAGCTGCTGGTGGTGTTTGTGGATGGCAGTCCCTTTTTCAGCGTGCTGGAAATGTTAGAAATTCTGAAGCAGAAAGGACATGAAGTGGTCGTTGTTGCACCTGAAGCCAATATAAATGTAAAGCCATCAGGGAATGTTACTGTGAAAACCTACCCAGTTACCTTCCCACAGGAAGAGATGGATGACAATTTCCACAGATTTATAACGAATTCATTTGAAGAAGGATCATTTCTGGAAAGATTTTTTAGATTACGTGAAAATATGAAAAAAGGGTTGGATTTAGGTTTCCTATCCTGTGAACAGTTACTGTACAACGCAGAACTTATCAGATATCTCAAGGAGAGTAACTTTGATGCTCTCTTAACGGACCCTGTGTTCCTTTGTGGAGCAATACTGGCTGAGCATCTTTCCATCCCTTCTGTGTATTTCATGATGTTAATACCATGTGGATTAGATTTTGAGGCCACCCAGTGTCCCAATCCCCCTTCTTATGTCCCCAGGCTATTTTCAGACCTTACAGATCACATGAACTTCCTCCAGCGTGTGAAGAATGTCATCTTTGACACCTCCAATCTTTTTCTTTGTGACTTTCTTTTTAAACCATATGAAAAACTGGCTTCTGAGTTCCTTCAGCAAGATGTGACTGCACGTGATCTCTTAGGCAAGGCTTCCGTATGGCTTCTGAGGTATGACTTTGTGCTAGAATATCCAAGACCATTGATGCCCAACATGATTGCAGTTGGAGGAATAAACTGTGCTCACAAGCAGCTCTCCCAGGTGGGTCATTCTCTTCTTTTAATTCTTCTTTGCTTCTTTTTTTTTCTGTGTGTGCAGCTCCATCTTTCCGTTTGCAAAAAATGTTATTATGTTATTAGTGTTAGATTGTTAGTTATTAGTGTTTCCTGTGCAGATAGATACATGTTTGGCAGAAATGTCAGCAGGGCTGAATGACCACATAGAATTGACCATACCTCAAATTTGCCAGTTCCCTGGGTATCAGAATTCTTCTTGCTGTCTAGAGAGTGACGTATGAAGATTCACTTTACACTTAACATTCCAGCTAGAGAGCTTTGGTAAATCTGCAGACTTTTGTCCTTCACCTTTTCCCTTTCTGTGAAATCTGCTTGATGAGATCAGGTTGGTGAGGCCCCTCTTTGAAGCACAAACTGTAGACAGCCACTCTTCTAGGTTTATCTTGAAAGTTTTCATGTGCTTTTGCACGTTCTTCCTATCTGCTGTGAAACAGACCCTCAGTCATTCACTCACTTATCCACTTAGTATTCCCTGTCTGTCCACTGTGTTAGTTGCTACAGCTTCAGCCCAGTTTCTCCGGAGTGTTTAAGCACTTCAATCCCACTCAAATCAATCTGAGCTGGATGTCTAAGCAAGTCCTCAGGGTGGAACTCCTCAACATTAGATCAAGTCAGCCATGGTGTTATACAGGCAGACTGTCTACACCTCAGGGGTAAAAAGCACTGAAACATCTTCCAAATCTCAGTAGAATTATAGAATTGCTTGAGTTGGAAGGGATCCTTACAGGTCGTTTAGTCCAACCCCCCTGCTGAATCTCTCCAACTGCCATTTGCAGCCATTACTTGACCTTAGGCCATGAGTGCTATCAAGAAAAGTTTGACTCCACCATAACTGTTGATCCGTCTAATGCAGTTGCAGGCTACTGCAGAGTGTGACAGAGAACAGGACTTCCAAGATCGTGATTTTATGCTGTTGTTTTGTTTTGTTTTGTTTTTCTCCTCAAAAGTCTTAGCACAGCACCTGCAGAAGCAGCTCAAAAGCTTTGTCCTCCATTTCTTCTAGTAATCAGAGGACAGAAGTGGAATATTCCCACTGTCTCATACCACAGCTAGGTCTTCTTAACTTTGTTCAAAAGTAGCTATTTTCAAGAAATCTCAAAACATTTTGGCCCAAACCTCCAATTTTCTAACTCTAACGTGCCCCCTTGATCAAGGACTGCCTTTTCTGATGCATCGTTTCTTTCACAAAGAAGTTTGTCCTGAGCCGCTCTCTTATGAACTCCTATGATCCCTCATAAACAAGGACAGCTTATTCTGCTTTGTCGTGGCTGATGTAAAAAAGCTTTGGTTAATATGTTGCTCAAACTTTGGTGACACCACGGCTAGGCTTGCGGGCTCCTGTTTACTGCTGCCAGCTTGGTATGTGAACTCTGGACGCTTTTCCTAGCAAAAGCGGAGGGAGGAGGCAAAGCTGAAACATTTTATAGAGCTAAAGATTACAGATCAAGTTACAAAATGAGATACAACTGCTTTTTGCTTTCATGTACTGTTTGGTAGAAATGAGAAGTTCTCTTCTCCTGCCAGCAGCCCCATGCACTTAAGTGGAAAGACCAGATACACGCTGAGCTTGTTCGCTTCATTGGTGAAATACGTTTTCTTGACCCGACCCTTTGAGAAATAGTTATGTTTTCACTCAGTCATGTATCAGAACTGACCAATGTGTTCTCATTTGCTTGTCAGTACCTCTTACGCAATGAAAAGTTAATGAACTATCTCCAGGATTACAAATTTGATGCCGTCATGATGAATCCCCTGTTTCCCTGTGGACCAGTCGTTGCTAAATTTCTCTATTCAGTTTATTTCATGTGTGGTCTTCAGTGTAGCTTAGACTACAAAGCCACCCTTCATCCCAGTCCTTCCATGCTCAGGACTTACAGATGTACTTAGCCTTCTGCACTAGAATCACCTCAAGGATTTCTGCCAGGAAAAGCTTCAATGAAGATGTCTAAACTGCACAGTTGTGTTGGGATAGCTTAGCTTGGCCTAACCACGTCAGCAAAAAATTACACACTCGTGGCACACATGCTGTATTTAGATAAATGACAGAGTAGTTGTATGTCAGAAGATTAAATACCCACAATAGTTGTGGAATACTGATTAGTTGCAGGAGACCTGGATGGACAAAGGATGCAAAGGACAGAAACTATCTCCGTGTATAAAGCCCAACGCTCATGGTGTGCCGCAGAGAATGATTTTGTGGATGAGTACCCCAGCACTCGGTAGTGTATGCAATCAAACACAATAAAGAGAGCTGCTTTGACTCTGAATTTCTGTAAGAAGCAGTGTAGGATGGCACATGAGAGGATGATTTGGAAAAGATGACTTTACGTTTCTAGCTATCTACTCTTCCTCCGTGACTTATTCAAATCTCCCTAGTGAGCCTTGAGATAGTAAACTTTGTAAAAAGTGCAGATGTGGTCATTTATTCACTGTTTCACACCACTGTGGTGTTGCAACAGCAGAAGTTATTGCTATATTTGCATTGCATTTTCTACTGTAGACCAAAGGCTTTCACTTTGATAACTGCTGCCGTATAGAAACAAATCTGAAGATAAGCCTTATCAACCTGCTGCCTATCAATCTTTACTTTTTGCTTATAGTGGTACAAAATTATGCAAAGCTCAGATTTCTGTGACAAGTGTTGTACCAACAAGCTGAACAGATGTGAAGGCAGGGAGCTCAGCATTCACATGATGTTAACCGCTGGGCACTGACAGTGGCTGCTGGCTCAGGCACTGCCTCCATTCATGGCTTTGTGCTAGAATATCCAAGACCATTGATGCCCAACATGATTGCAGTTGGAGGAGTAAACTGTGCTCACAAGCAGCTCTCTCAGGTGGGTTGTGCTCTGGTTTTAGTTCTTGCCTTATACAATAGGGATTATTTAGGGATATATATACAATATATATATCTTTGCTTCTGATTTTGCTGCGTAGGCAGCTCCGTCTTTCACTTGCAAAGTATGCTCAAACGAGAGTCAGCAAGTTGTTTCTAACTTGCTTTTGTTTTGCTTTTAAGGCATCATTCTCCCAGTTGGTTGAGGATAGGCAAGTGCGTGTGGTGAGTGTAGGCAAGTTTCCCTTCTCTGCATGCCACCGGAGTGGTGCTCCACCGTGAGAGCTCCAACCTTCATTAGGAAGCAAATCTGTGTGAAGGAAATGTATCCATCAACATTGGATTTGTAACAGACTACTTTTCAGTATGTGTTATTGAACTACCTTTTGTATGGAGTCGAGTACCTTTGCTGGTCTCATGAGTACCTCTCAGTGAGTGAAGGAAGGTTGGTAGAAAATGTGAGGGACTGTGAAACAATCAGATACAATCATGTAACTTGGCAAATTAACACCGCTGGGAGCAGTATCAGTTATTTATTGAGGTATGTCCACCAGGCTTCTGTCCTGGGGCACATTTCCTGCCTTACCACTGCTTTCTTTGTCAGTGAAATTGTCTGCAATACACAAGGCTATTTGCAAAGTCAGGATGAACAGGAGTGCCAGAGGTGATGAACACTCAAGCTACGAAGCAGCAGCGTCTGTGTTTACAGGCAGACCTGAGACAGGCTGTCCTTGGTGATGTTAATAACTGAAATGCCATCAGTGTTGTGAGAGTGAAGAAGGTTTGGTGGCATGGTTGATCCTGATGAATTATACAACAGTTGCCAAAGTGTTTTCTTCCTTGAATTTCTTGCGGAGCCACGCCGAATTTAATAGAAATTCTTTGCTCGTGTAGTGAATGTCTGTGTGGGACTTTGTACCCACTATAGGGAGGAACTGCCAAGTTCTGTGAAAAGTAGGACAAGGTACTCTATTTCCTGAGTTCTCTAGTCAGATTGCTGCCAGGCACTGCAATGTGCTGCCCAGAGAACCTGAGGATGCCTCATCCGCAGAGTTGCTGAAGATCATTTTTTAATAGAGCTTTGGTCAACATGATCCACTGAGTGGATACCATGCCAGAGCACTGGGTGAGATTTGCAGTCCCTTCCAACACAACCATTCTGTGATTCTACGGTTCTGTGGGTGTAGGATGGGACCTGCAAGCAGATGTGGGTAAGAGAGGGCAAAGCTGAGCCCTCCCTCTGTGCTTTGGGACTGTTCTGAGGCACAGGAAGTACCTCACCTCACTGTGTGGGTGATGCGTCCTGCAAACCAACCTGGGATGGTGCTTCAGTCTTCATCAGCCTCCTCATTCCAGACAGAAAGCAGCTGCTGCTAGGTGCTGTGTTGATGTGGGCATGACAGATCTCCTGTGGATGCAAAAGTTTCACCCCGAGGGAGGCGGTTAGAAGCACAGAGCCACATGGAGCTATTCCTGCTTCCTTCCAGGGTCACACATCACTATTCCTCTAAAAGAAACAGATGGGGCGTAGCTGGTGGGAGCAGTGGCACCACCCACCCATGGACTTGGTTGAACTCCAGTGCTGGCTATCCAGCCTTTTATCAAACCAGTGATTAAATATTTACCACACAGCAATTATATTATAAATGGATCACAATCTACGGCATAGAGCAGACAGCTCAAAGAGCACAGGGCTGTTGCTGTTGTTTCAGAGCTGCCTGAAGTTTTCTTGCAGTGCAGCTCTGCCACATTTCTGCAGGAATGGCCCTGCTGCTTCCTTCTCATCCACAAGTCTCATTGTCGCTGCTTCTGCTGCTGTCCGTGCTCAGCTTGGCTGCAGGTGGGAAGCTGCTGGTGGTATCCCTGGATGGCAGTCCCTTTTTCAGCGTGCTGAAAATGTTTGAAGTCCTGAAGCAGAAAGGACATGAAATAGTCGTTGTTGCACCTGAAGCCAGTTTAAACATAAAGCCATCGGAGAATTTTATTCTGAAAACCTACCCAGTCCCGTTCACTGTGGAAGGGCTGTTTGGAACTATGCAGTCATTTTTAAAGGATCTATTTGAAGAAGGATCATTTCTGGAAAGATTTTTTAGTGAACAGGAAAAAATGAAAAGATTATCTGAGTCAACTGCCAAAGAATGTGAACAGTTACTGTACAATGAAGAACTTATCAGATATCTCGAGGAGAGTAACTTTGATGCTGTC
This sequence comes from Lagopus muta, assembly GCF_023343835.1. NCBI lineage: Eukaryota > Metazoa > Chordata > Aves > Galliformes > Phasianidae > Lagopus > Lagopus muta. The sequence goes on along the minus strand of NC_064440.1, from coordinate 35,107,058 downwards.
CTTACGGATCCTGCACTGCCCTGTGGAACAATACTGGCCGAGCATCTTTCACTCCCTTTTGTGTATTTCATGATGCTTCTACCATGTGGATTATATTTTGAGGCCACTCAGTGCCCCAGTCCCCCTTCATATGTTCCCAGGGCATTTTCAGACCACACAGATCACATGAACTTCCTCCAGCGTGTGAAGAATGTCATCTTTGACACCTCCAATCTCTTTCTTTGTGACCTTCTTTATAAACCATTTGAAAAACTGGCTTCTGAGTTCCTTCAGCGAGATGTGACCATGCTAGATCTCTATCGTAAGGCTTCCGTATGGCTTCTGAGGTATGACTTTGTGCTAGAATATCCAAGACCATTGATGCCCAACATGATTGCAGTTGCAGGAGTAAACTGTGCTCACAAGCAGCTCTCTCAGGTGGGTCATTCTCTTCTTTTAATTCTTCCTTGCTTCTGTTTTTTTCTGTGTGCAGCTCCATCTTTCCATTTGCAAAATACGCTCAGATGAGTGTTTGCAAGTTGTTTCTGACTGGCTTTCTTTTCCTTTATAAGACGCCATTCTCCAGTTGGGTGAGTACAGGAAAATGAGTGTGGCAAGTGTAGGGAAGAGTCCACCTTGAAAGCTTCAGCCTTCTGTAGAAAGTGAATGTATCTGAGGAAAATTTATCTCTGGAGTGAACACTGGATTTGTAATAGACTACTTTTCATTAGGTCTTATTCATATATTGTACGGAATGGAGTAACTTCGTTACTCTCATAAGGATCTCACAGAAAGTGATAGACAGGTAGTTGAGAATCTGAGAGGCTGTCAAAAGCATCACAGTCAGATATAATCATTCAACTTGGCAAATATGGGGTGAAGAACTTACAGAGAAACACACAGCAGGCTTCTGCGCTGGGACACCATTGCAGCCTTACCACTTCTTTCCTTGTCCGTGAAATTGTCTGCTGTACAGGAGGGTATTTCCAAAGGCAGAATTCTACAGGAATATTACGTGTCAAGTAGACTCAAGCTAGGAAGCAGCATCTGTGTTTAAATAACAGGGAGACCGCAGTCAAAAATTCCTGGGTAATGACCATGTGATACCTGAGATGCCGTCGATGTTGTGAGCCTGAAGGAGGTATGGTGGCATGGTGGATCGCGGTGAATGGCACGAGAGCTGCCAAAGCATTTTTCAATGTTTTTCACCTAGAATTTCTTCCTGGGCTGCTCTCAGTAGAAGAAAAATTCTTTGCTCTTCCAGTGAAGGTCTGTAGTGGGACTTTGTAGCCATTATTGAAAGGGACTACCAGGTTCTGAGGAAAGTAGAGTCTCACAAGTCTCAGTGTCGCTGCTTCTGCTGCTGTCCGTGCTCAGCTTGGCTGCAGGTGGGAAGCTGCTGGTGGTCCCACTAGATTGAAGTCATTGGCTCAGTGTGAGGGAAGTGTTTCATGGACTCAGTTAGAAAGGACTTGAAATAATCACTGCAGCACCTGAAGTCAGTTTATATATAAATCCAACACACAATTTTATTATGAAAAAGTACCTAATCCCTTTCACACAGGAAGAGGTGGATGACATGTTCCAGAGGACTGGTCAGGATGCATTTGCAGAAGGACCCTCTGCGGATGGGTTGAAAAATGGTTGTTCTATGTTCCTGTCTGCTTGTGAACAATTACTGTACAACAAAGAGCCAGTCAGAGCATCTTTCAGTTCCATCTGTTTGCAGCAAGTACCCTGTGGGAGCAGCTCCATGCCCACCACCCTCTGGGGCACAGCCTTCTACTCCCCGCACCTGACCGTCCCCTGTCTGTCACTGTCAGCAGAGAGCACAGCTCTGCTCTACCCCTCCTCTCCCCGTGAGAAGCTGCAGCCCACCAAGGGGCCTCCCCTCAGCATCTGGGTGGAACAAACCAAGGGACCTCAGCTGCTCCACGTTTCTCGCTTTTCAGACCCTTCCCCATCTTCCTTGCCCTCCTGTGGATGCTCTCCAGTAGTGGGTTTTTTTTTAATCTATTTCCCCTCCTCTCATGCCAACAGGTCTAGTTTGTTGTGTAACAAAAAAGCATGGCATGTGCACCGGCCATAAAGGATATTGGGTATTCTGAAGTCCAACTCTTCAGGCTGTCGCATGTCTCACAGGGAACTGTCATCAAAATTCTCCTTCAGCTGTGTGTGTGTAAGGGCTGCTGGTATTCTTCTGATGCTTGATGTGTGTCTGAAGCACAGTCCTTCCCAAATCCACCCCCACCTCCAAGCATTTCAGGCTGCTTTTTCTTTGCCAAGAGGTGCCAGGATTGTTTCAATGAAGACATCTGAATATCTCAGTAAGAATTGAAGAAAGTCTTTCAGATGCAATTGGCTCTGGGTAACTCTTCATTAGTCGTGTACTCTCTGCTAAAAGACAGCTTTGAAACTAGAGCAGGTTTCTCACGGCTTCTTCACTCAGGGCTGTTGATGCGATGTTCGCTGTTTCTAAGCATCTTCTGCGTGAGAGTTTTGTTTGAGGAGATCTTTGTTCACCCTCTGATCCGTTTTGTCATTGCAGATCTTCTCTACATCCCTGCCTCTTTCTTTTTAAGGAAGATGCACATAACAAAACTGAAGCATTTTGAAGAGGGCTCACACTAGGCAGTCAGTCTAGAAAAGCAGAGATGGAATAAACTGTGGTTGAACTTTTACAGAGAGCTACGACAGAATCTGTGACAGCGGTCTCGAAATCCCAGAAAGAGTAGAGAAGGTGAAAGGGGAACTGATATGCACTTTTTCTTCCACTACCTGACCGATAACAAACACCCTAATGAGGAAGCAGCAAGCTTAAACAAACAAAGGAGAGTAGTGTTTCGTACCACACACCAAAAACCTCACCAGGATCAACACCAGCAGGACAGAATCACAGAATCACAGAATCACCCGGGTTGGAAGGGACCTCAAGGATCATGTAGTTCCAACCCCCCTGCCTGGCAGGGCCACCAAACATACACATTCAGATCAGGTTGCCCAGGACCCCGTCCAACCTGGCCTTGAACACGTCCAAGGACGGGGCATCCACAACCTCCCTGGGCAGCCCGTTCCAGGGCCCAACCACTCTCCTAGTAAAGAACTTCCCCCTAACATCCAACCTAAATCTTCCCTCCTTCAACTTAAAACCATTTCCCCTAGTCCTGCTGTTGTCAGCCCTTTTGAAGAGTTTACTCCCCTCCTGGGTGTAGGTTCCCTTCAGGTATTGACAGGCTGCAATGAGGTCACCCCGCAGCCTTCTCTTCTCCAGGCTGAACAAGCCCAACCCCCTCAGCCTGTCCTGATAGGGGAGGTGCTCCAGCCCCCTGATCATCTTAGTCGCCCTCCTCTGGACCCTTTCCAAAATCTCAATGTCTTTCTTGTACTGAGGGCTCCACACCTGGACACAGGACTCCAGATGGGGCCTCACAAGAGCCGAGTAGAGAGGGACAATCACCTCCCTGTCCCTGCTGACCACCCCTCTCCTGATGGAGCCCAGGATCCCATTTGCCTTTCGAGCTGCCAGAGCGCACTGCTGGCTCATGTTCAGTCTCTCGTCCATCAGGACCCCCAGGTCCTTCTGTGCCGAGCTGCTCTCAAGGACCACTCCTCCCAGCCTGTACAGGTGCCTGGGGTTCTTCCGGCCCAAATGCAAAACCTTGCACTTTGCCGTGTTGAACCTCATCAGGTTCACCCGAGCCCAGCCCTCCAGCCTGTCGAGGTCCCTCTGAATGGCATCCCTTCCTTCCACCGTATCAACCGCACCACTCAGCTTGGTGTTGTCAGCAAACTTGCTGAGGGTGCACTCAATTCCCTCATCGATGTCATTAATGAAGATGTTAAAGAGCACCGGTCCCAAGACAGACCCTTGGGGGACACCACTTGTTACCGGCCTCCACCTGGACATAGAGCCATTGACCACCACCCTCTGTCTGCGGCCTTTCAACCAATTGCTTATCCATCGGGTCGTCCACCCATCAAATCCACTTCCCTCCAATTTGGAGATGAGGATGTGGTGGGGGACCATGTCAAAGGCCTTGCTCAGGTCCAGGTAAATGACATCGGTCGCCTTCCCTTCGTCCACCAATGCCGTCACTCCATCATAGAAGGCCACAAGATTAGTTAGGCATGACCTTCCTTTGGTGAAGCCGTGCTGGCTGTCTCGGATCACATGCTCATTCTTTATGTGACCGAGCATGTTGTCCAGGAGGATCTGTTCCATGATCTTCCCAGGCACGGAGGTGAGACTCACCGGCCTGTAGTTCCCCGGGTCCTCCCTGCTCCCCTTCTTGTATATGGGAGTGACGTGACCCTTCCTCCAGTCGTCCGGGACCTCACCTGACAGCCACGACTTCTCAAATATGATGGAGAGCGGCTCAGCAACCACCTCAGCCAGCTCCTTCAGGACCCTGGGATGCACGCCATCCGGCCCCATAGACTTGTATTCATTCAGTCTAAGGAGGCACTCTCGGACTTGCTCTGCCCTTACAGTGGGGAGGGATTTACCTCCTTTGTCCCCACATAGAGGTTTGGGGATGCAGGGTTCAGGGACATGAAAAAGACTAGAATCCTGGCCACCAGTGAAGACCAAGGTGAAGAACTCATTCAGCACCTCAGCTTTCTCTTCATCTGTTGAAGCCAGTTCTCCTTTTAAATTTACCAAAGTAGGTACGCCCGTACAGACGTTGGGGTTTTTTTGCACACAAAACCTATGAATGAATTTTGAAAGGATGGTTAATGAGAGAGACATAGTGACTGCTGGAATTGGTAGAATTATGAATAGGTATTCGCTGATTCCTCCAAATGGGGGTACTTACTGTGCTCTTGCCAGTGTACAGGCTTGACACTCAACTCTGTACTTCAGCATTATTTTCTCCAGGGAGATATCTCTTTTTTTCCTTCACCTTTGCAAGAGGCTGAACTTACTGTTCTGCCAGTGGACTTCAACCTCTTGACTCAAGTAAGCTTGAATCTGTTGCAAGGTGTTTGTGTGTTGCTTACAATCCAGTGGCACAACCTTTACACTGTTATGCACGTGCTGTTAGCCTTAAGGTTTTATCTGTTTCTGCTTGCTTGTTTGTTTGTTTGCTTAATCTCTTTAATGTTGCTTTACTGCATTATGTTATTAGTGTTAGATTGTTAGTTATTAGTGTTTCCTGTGCAGATAGATACATGTTTGGCAGAAATGTCAGCAGGGCTGAAAGACCACGTAGAATTGACCATACCTCAAATTTGCCAGTTCCCTGGGTGTCAGAATTCTTCTTGCTGTCTAGAGAGTGACGTATGAAGATTCACTTTACACTTAACATTCCAGCTAGAGAGCTTTGGTAAATCTGCAGACTTTTGTCCTTCACCTTTTCCCTTTCTGTGAAATCTGCTTGATGAGATCAGGTTGGTGAGGCCCCTCTTTGAAGCACAAACTGTAGACAGCCACTCTTCTAGGTTTATCTTGAAAGTTTTCATGTGCTTTTGCACGTTCTTCCTATCTGCTGTGAAACAGACCCTCAGTCATTCACTCACTTATCCACTTAGTATTCCCTGTCTGTCCACTGTGTTAGTTGCTACAGCTTCAGCCCAGTTTCTCCGGAGTGTTTAAGCACTTCAATCCCACTCAAATCAACCAGATCTGGATGTCTAAGCAAGTCCTCAGGGTGGAACTCCTCAACATTAGATCAAGTCAGCCATGGTGTTATACAGGCAGACTGTCTACACCTCAGGGGTAAAAAGCACTGAAACATCTTCCAAATCTCAGTAGAATTATAGAATTGCTTGAGTTGGAAGGGATCCTTACAGGTCGTTTAGTCCAACCCCCCTGCTGAATCTCTCCAACTGCCATTTGCAGCCATTACTTGACCTTAGGCCATGAGTGCTATCAAGAAAAGTTTGAGTCCACCATAACTGTTGATCCGTCTAATGCAGTTGCAGGCTACTGCAGAGTGTGACAGAGAACAGGACTTCCAAGATCGTGATTTTATGCTGTTGTTTTGTTTTGTTTTGTTTTTCTCCTCAAAAGTCTTAGCACAGCACCTGCAGAAGCAGCTCAAAAGCTTTGTCCTCCCTTTCTTCTATTAATCAGAGGACAGAGGTGGAATATTCCCACTGTCTCATACCACAGCTAGGTCTTCTTAACTTTGTTTGAAAGTAGCTATTTTCAAGAAATCTCAAAACATTTTGGCCCAAACCTCCAATTTTCTAACTCTAACGTGCCCCCTTGATCAAGGACTGCCTTTTCTGATGCATCATTTCTTTCACAAAGAAGTTTGTCCTGAGCCGCTCTCTTATGAACTCCTATGATCCCTCGTAAACAAGGACAGCTTATTCTGCTTTGTCGTGGCTGATGTAAAAAAGCTTTGGTTAATATGTTGCTCAAACTTTGGTGACACCACGGCTAGGCTTGCGGGCTCCTGTTTACTGCTGCCAGCTTGGTATGTGAACTCTGGACGCTTTTCCTAGCAAAAGCGGAGGGAGGAGGCAAAGCTGAAACATTTTATAGAGCTAAAGATTACAGATCAAGTTACAAAATGAGATACAACTGCTTTTTGCTTTCATGTACTGTTTGGTAGAAATGAGAAGTTCTCTTCTCCTGCCAGCAGCCCCATGCACTTAAGTGGAAAGACCAGATACACGCTGAGCTTGTTCGCTTCATTGGTGAAATACGTTTTCTTGACCTGACCCTTTGAGAAATAGTTATGTTTTCACTCAGTCATGTATCAGAACTGACCAATGTGTTCTCATTTGCTTGTCAGTACCTCTTACGCAATGAAAAGTTAATGAACTATCTTCAGGATTACAAATTTGATGCCGTCATGATGAATCCCCTGTTTCCCTGTGGACCAGTCGTTGCTAAATTTCTCTATTCAGTTTATTTCATGTGTGGTCTTCAGTGTAGCTTAGACTACAAAGCCACCCTTCATCCCAGTCCTTCCATGCTCAGGACTTACAGATGTACTTAGCCTTCTGCACTAGAATCACCTCAAGGATTTCTGCCAGGAAAAGCTTCAATGAAGATGTCTAAACTGCACAGTTGTGTCGGGATAGCTTAGCTTGGCCTAACCACGTCACCAAAAAATTACACACTCGTGGCACACATGCTGTATTTAGATAAATGACAGAGTAGTTGTATGTCAGAAGATTAAATACCCACAATAGTTGTGGAATACTGATTAGTTGCAGGAGACCTGGATGGACAAAGGATGCAAAGGACAGAAACTATCTCCGTGTATAAAGCCCAACGCTCATGGTGTGCCGCAGAGAATGATTTTGTGGATGAGTACCCCAGCACTCGGTAGTGTATGCAATCAAACACAATAAAGAGAGCTGCTTTGACTCTGAATTTCTGTAAGAAGCAGTGTAGGATGGCACATGAGAGGATGATTTGGAAAAGATGACTTTACGTTTCTAGCTATCTACTCTTCCTCCGTGACTTATTCAAATCTCCCTAGTGAGCCTTGAGATAGTAAACTTTGTAAAAAGTGCAGATGTGGTCATTTATTCACTGTTTCACACCACTGTGGTGTTGCAACAGCAGAAGTTATTGCTATATTTGCATTGCATTTTCTACTGTAGACCAAAGGCTTTCACTTTGATAACTGCTGCCGTATAGAAACAAATCTGAAGATAAGCCTTATCAACCTGCTGCCTATCAATCTTTACTTTTTGCTTATAGTGGTACAAAATTATGCAAAGCTCAGATTTCTGTGACAAGTGTTGTACCAACAAGCTGAACAGATGTGAAGGCAGGGAGCTCAGCATTCACATGATGTTAACCGCAGGGCACTGACAGTGGCTGCTGGCTCAGGCACTGCCTCCATTCATGGCTTTGTTCAGTGTTTCACGTAAGCACATTGCCCACTGCTGTCCCTCGAGCGCTTGAATGCTTCAATGTTGACACCAACGCTCAACTATATCTCATTTGTCCAAAGCCTTCTCTGTGTGTGCAAATCATAAATTCAACCTTCACTTAAAGTTAAAAATTACCCATATTTCTGCTTACGGACCATTAGGAATTAACCATTTACCTTAGCAAAGATGGAAGAGCAAAGTACAAGTCATTCTTTCTTGCTTTCGGGATCTCTGCATCCACATAAAGTCTTGCGGACATTCTACAGAAGGGAAATGGCCTCTTTGCATCCAGGATTTCGTTTTCTTGCCTCCTGGGCTGTGATTTTCCTACTCCTGAGGACCTCTTCTGAAGGTGGGAAGCTTTTGGTTATCCCTATTGATGGCAGTCACTGGCTCAGCATGCGCCAGGTTGTGGAGCGGCTCCGACACAGAGGACACGAAATTGTGGTCATTGCTCCAGAGATAAGTTTGCGAATAGGTGCGTCGATGCATTATACCATGAAAACATACCCCGTGTCCTACACCAGGGAGTTGGTGGAGGCAGAATTTAAAAAGCTTGGCTATAAGAGTTTCCTACCTCAACCTTTCTTGGAAAAATTCTCAAAGATAGCAAATATTACAGCAATGTTTCATGATTCCTGCAAGAGGCTTCTTTCCAACAAAGAGCTGATGAAATACCTTGAAGAAAGCATGTTTGACGGTGTCTTTATGGATCCTTTTTTTCCCTGTGGACAGATAGTGGCTGAACATCTCTCCATACCTTCTGTGTACCTCGTACGGGGACTGCCGTGCAGCCTGGACTTCCATGCTACCCTCTGCCCAAATCCTCCCTCTTACATTCCCAGGTTCTTCACACAGTACACGGATCGCATGGGGTTCTTCCAGCGCCTCGGCAATCTCCTAGTTAGCCTGAGCAGTACCCTAACCTGTACATTTCTTTATTCACCGTACGATCACTTGATCAAAGAGTTCCTGCAGCAGGAGGCAACACTGCTTGAACTTTTAAGCCATGCATCTATTTGGCTTATGAAGTATGACTTTGTGTTTGAGTATCCCAGGCCTGTAATGCCTAACATGGTCTTGATCGGAGGCATAACCTGTACTCGGGAAAAACTGTTATCAAAGGTTAGTTACCTTTTTATTTTCCCCCTTACTTTCCTATGGCTGCATTGTTAGCTTCTACCACTTTCCTAGGCAATGACCGTGTGATAACAGAACGGGGCCATGCTCTAGAACATGCTGCCCACCGTAACAGAGGATGCACAATCGTTGCAGTTCTTGAAGGCCACTCTGAATAGGGCTCTGGAAAATCTGATCTGGAGAGTGGAAACCCTGTGTGTGACCAGGGGTTGGAACAGGGTGGGCTTTAAAGTCCCTTCCAACACAACCATTCAATATTTTCATATTACTGTTAGACCGCGGTAACGCCTTCAATCAGATGAGGGGAGAGGAGGGAAAGGTAAGTCCTCTCTCTCTGTGGTGCTGCACTGGAAGTACCTCATTGTGTGGATGATGATGTGTCCTGAAGATGAAGCTGGGATGGTGCTTCAGTCATCATCAGCCTCCTCATTCCAGACAGACTCTTGAACATCTCTTTCACATCCAGTGTCGGTCCATAGGCCTTCTAGAGATGAATGTTCAGAGAAGAGGCCATGCCCAGAGGAAAGAGAGAAGCAGCTGCAAGGTGCAGTGTTGATGTGGGCATGACAGATATCCTGTGGATGCAAAAGTTTCACCCTGAGGGAGGCTATTAGAAGCACAGAGCCACAAACAGCCAATCCTGCCTCCCTTTAGAGTCACGTGCCTCTCTTCCTCTAAAGAAAAACAGATAGGGTCTAGCTGGTGGGTGCAGTAGCACCACCCACCCATGGACGTGGTTGAACTCTAGTGCTTGTTATCCAGTCTTTTATTAAACAAGTGGTTAAACATTTACCACACAGCAGTCACGTTATTGAAGGATCAAAATAGAGCAGGTAGCTCAAAGAGCACAGGGCTGTTGCTGTTGCTTCAGAGCTGCCCAGAGTTTTTTTTCTTGCAGTGCAGCTCTGCCACATTTCTGCAGGAATGGCCCTGCTGCTTCCTTCTCATCCACAAGTCTCAGTGTCGCTGCTTCTGCTGCTGTCCGGGCTCAGCTTGGCTGCAGGTGGGAAGCTGGTGGTGTTTGTGGATGGCAGTCCCTGGTTCAGTGCGCTCGAAATGTTTGAAGTCCTGAAGCAGAAAGGACATGAAATAGTCGTCGTTGCATCTGACGACACTTTAAATACAAAGCCATCGGAGAATTTTATTCTGAAAACCTACACAGTCTCTTTCACTGAGGAAGGGATAATTGGCAGTTTGCAGTCATTATTAAAGGATCTATTTGAAGAAGGATCATTTCTGGAAAGATTTTTTAAAGTATGTGAAAATGTGAAAAAATTCTCTGAGTCAACCATCATATCCTGTGAACAGTTACTGCACAATGCAGAACTTATCCGATATCTCAAGGAGAGTAACTTTGATGCTCCCTTTACGGATCCTGCGTTCCTTTGTCGAGCAATACTGGCTGAGCACCTTTCCATCCCTTCTGTGTATTTCATGAGGTTAATACCATGTGAATTAGATTTTGAGGCCACCCAGTGCCCCAATCCCCCTTCATATGTTCCCAGGGCACTTACAGACCATACAGATCACATGAACTTCCTCCAGCGTGTGAAGAATGTCATCTTTGACACCTCCAATCTCTTTCTTTGTGACTTTATTTATAAACCATTTGAAAAACTGGCTTCTGAGTTCCTTCAGCGAGATGTGACTGTACGTGATCTCTTAGGCAAGGCTTCCGTATGGCTTCTGAGATTTGACTTTGTGCTAGAATATCCAAGACCATTGATGCCCAACATGATTGTAATTGGAGGAGTAAACTGTGCTCACAAGCAGCTCTCTCAGGTGGGTTGTGCTCTGGTTTTAGTTCTTGCCTTATAGAGTTCTTAGCTTCTGCTTTTGCTGCGTAGGCAGCTCCATCTTTCACTTGCAAAGTATGCTCAAACGAGAGTCAGCAAGTTGTTTCTAACTTGCTTTTGTTTTGCTTTTAAGGCATCATTCTCCCAGTTGGTTGAGGATAGGCAAGTGCGTGTGGTGAGTGTAGGCAAGTTTCCCTTCTCTGCATGCCACCGGAGTGGTGCTCCACCCTGAGAGCTCCAACCTTCATTAGGAAGCAAATCTGTGTGAAGGAAATGTATCCATCAACACTGGATTTGTGACAGACTGCTTTTCATTATGTGTTATTGAACTACTTTTGTATGGAGTCGAGTACCTTTGCTGGTCCCATGAGTACCTCGCAGTGAGTGAAGGAAGGTTGGTAGAAAATGTGAGGGACTCTGAAACAATCAGGTACAATCATGTAACTTGGCAAATTAACACCGCTGGGAGCAGTATCAGTCATTTATTGAGGTATTTCCACCAGGCTTCTGTCCTGGGGCACATTTCCTGCCTTACCACTGCTTTCTTTGTCAGTGAAATTGTCTGCAATACACAAGGCTATTTGCAAAGTCAGGATGAACAGGAGTGCCAGAGGTGATGAACACTCAAGCTACGAAGCAGCAGCGTCTGTGTTTACAGGCAGATATCAGAGAATCTTTCCTTGGTGATGCCCATGTGATATGTGAGATGCCATCAGTGTTGTGAGCCTGAAGAAGGAATCGTGGCATGGTGGATCCTGGGGAATGGCTTAAGAGCTGCCAAAGTGTTTTTCTGAGTTTTGCACCTAGCATTTCTTCCCGGGCTGCTCTCAGTGGAAGAGAAATTCTTTGCTCTTCTAGTGAAGGTCTGAGTTTCAACTTTGTACCCACTGCAGGGAGGAACTGCCAAGTTCTGTGCAAAGTAGGACAAAGTGCTCTGTGACCTGAGTTCTCTAGTCAGACTGCGGCCAGGCACTGCAACGTGCTGCCCAGAGAACATGTGGTTGCCCCATCCGCAGAGTTGCTGAAGATCATTTTTTAATAGAGCTTTGGTCAACATGATCCACTGAGTGGATACCATGCCAGAGTACTGGGTGAGATTAGCAGTCCCTTCCAACACAACCATTCTGTGATTCTACCGTTCTGTGGGTGTACGATGGGACCTGCAAGCAGATGTGGGTAAAAGAGGGCAGAGCTGAGCCCTCCCTCTGTGCTTTGGGACTGTTCTGAGGCACAGGAAGTACCTCACCTCACTGTGTGGGTGATGCGTCCTGCAAACCAACCTGGGATGGTGCTTCAGTCATCATCAGCCTCCCTGTTCCAGACAGACTCTTGAACATCTCTTTCACATCCAGTGTTGGCCCATAGGTCTTCTAGAGATGAACGTTCAGAGGAAAGGCCATGCCCAGAGAACAGAGAGCAGCTGCTGCTAAACGCAGTGGTGATGTGGGCATCACTCAGATCTCCTGTGGATGCAGAAGTTTCACCCTGAGGGAGGCTATTAGAAGCACAGAGCTGCACAAAGCCACTCCTGCCTCCTTCCAGGGTCACACACCACTCTTCCTCTAAACAGAACAGATGGGGTGTAGCTGGTGGGTGCAGCGGCACCATCCACCCATGGACTTGGTTGAACTCCAGTGCTGGCTACCCAGACTTTAATCAAACCAGTGATTAAACATTTACCACACAGCAGACACGTTATTGAAGGATCACAATCTATGGCATAGAGCAGTCAGCTCAAAGAGCACAGGGCTGTTGCTGTTGCTTCAGAGCTGCCCGGAGTTTTCTTGCAGTGCAGCTCTGCCACATTTCTGCAGGAATGGCCCTGCTGCTTCCTTCTCATCCACAAGTCTCAGTGTCGCTGCTTCTGCTGCTGTCCATGCTCAGCTTGGCTGCAGGTGGGAAGCTGCTGGTGGTGTCTGTGGATGGCAGTCCCTGGTTCAGTGCTCTGGAAATGTTTGAAGTCCTGAAGCAGAAAGGACATGAAATAGTCGTCGTTGCATCTGATGCCAATTTAAACGTAAAGCCATCGGAGAATTTTATCCTGAAAACCTACCCAGTCCCGTTCACTAAGGAAGGGCTGCTTGGCCGTTTGCAGTCATTTTTAAAGGGTCTATTTGAAGAAGGATCATTTCTGGAAAGATTTTTTAAAGTACGTGAAAATATTAGAAAAGTCTCTGAGTCAACCATCATAGACTGTGAACAGTTACTGCACAATGCAGAACTTATCCGATATCTCGAGCAGAGTAACTTTGATGCTCTCTTAACGGATCCTGCACTGCCCTGTGGAGCAATACTGGCCGAGCATCTTTCCATCCCTTCTGTGTATTTCATGATAGGAATACCATGTGAATTAGATTTTGAGGCCACTCAGTGTCCCAATCCCCCTTCTTATGTCCCCAGGCTATTTTCAGACCATACAGATCACATGAACTTCCTCCAGCGTGTGAAGAATGTCATCTTTGACACCTCCAATCTCTTTCTTTGTGACTTTATTTATAAACCATATGAAAAACTGGCTTCTGAGTTCCTTCAGCGAGATGTGACCATGCTAGATCTCTATCGTATGGCTTCTGTATGGCTTCTGAGGTATGACTTTGTGCTAGAATATCCAAGACCATTGATGCCCAACATGATTGCAGTTGGAGGAGTAAACTGTGCTCACAAGCAGCTCTCTCAGGTGGGTTGTGCTCTGGTTTTAATTCTGGTTCTGATAGACTTCCGTGCTCCTAGAAATGTAATTTTGCAAGTCATATATATATTTAGTTCCCAATGGCCGTGAGCTGTGCAACTCTCAGTGAAAACAATGGTATTTCTGTCATTTCTTCCTCACTTCCTGCTTCTTCTGTGTAGGCAGTTCCATCTTTTCATTTACAAAGTATGGTGAATTGAGAGGCAAGAAGTGGCTTCTGACTTGTTTCTTCTCCCTGTACAAGAAGGCATTCTCCCACTTGGCTGTGAAGAGATGACTTCCCCTCTGTGTCCACTAATAGAGTGGTAGTGTGCACTGAAAGCTTCAACTGCCATTAGAAAGAAAAGCTCTCTAAGGTCAATTAAACTGTGACATGAACACTGGATTTGTTCCAGATTACTTTTCTGTTATGTGCTATTGAAATACGTTGAGTAATTTGGTCCTTTCTTGCTCTCATAAAGATCTTTCTTTAGATCACTCATAAGGAGTGATGGGAGGGTAGTGGAAAGATGGAGGGACTGCCACAGCCTCACAGTCAGAGATAATCATCAACTTGGCAACTGTGGGGAGTAGTGTCTGCTGTTTATAGAGAAATGCACATCAGGCTTCTGTCCGCGGGTACCTTTGCTCCCTTACCAATTCTTTCTCTCTCAGTGATGTTATCTGCCATACACAAGGGGATTTCCAAAGCAGAATGAACCAGAATATCTCAGGTCATGGATGTGCAAGCTCAGAAGCAGTATCGATGTTTGTAAGCAGACCTCAGGCAAATGATCCTTGGTAATGACCGTGATATCTGAGATGCGGTCGATGTTGTGAGCCTGAAGGAGGTATGGTGGCATGGTGGATCCTGGTGAATGGCACGAGAGCTGCGAAAGCGCTTTTCTTTTTCTGTGTTTTTCACCTAGAATTTCTTTCCAGGGCTGCTCTCAGTTGAAGAGAAATTCTTTGCACTTCTAGTGAAGGTCTGAGGTGGGGCCTTGTATCCACTATCCAAAAGCATTGCCAGGTACTGTGGAAACCAGGACAAAGAACTTCAAAGATCTCTGTCATCGGGAGCACAGTTCCATACAACATGCTCCCTCCCTTCTTCTGTGTTACACTCTGCTGTTCATCCTGTAGAATATTCTGCAGTTTATCTATTGTATCCACCCCTTTCACACCCACCTATGTACTTTTCTGATTTCTAGTCTTGTAATCTGACCTCTTACCTAACCCAGGAATACACATTTACCACACTTTGGATACATCCAAGGTTCACAAGTTACTGAGTAGCTCAGATTGTTTAGAACAGATGTATCTCAGCTGATATCTATATAGATCTGTACATCTGAATCTATCCCCGTTGCTCTGAACCAAGCCCATAATACCTTCCGTTACCATTTGAGAAATTCAACTTCTCTGCTAGAGGTAGGAAATGTAAAAGGTGATGAGAACAGCTTAAGATGTTTGTATGAGAGCGCTGTTCATGAGAGCAGCTGGTGCTTCTGCTAGGTAGGTGTCAGTGTCTCTGTGTGCTTGTAGATGAGTGCAGTCAGAAGAAATGTGAAATAGTTGGCCCTGAAGGTGCAAGAACAGATCTCCCAATAAACGCCAGAGAGGAAAGAAGGAGATGGGTGCAGTAGTGTTCTGAAGGGAAGACAGGGATGGACGTTACCTGATGAGCAGGTCTCTTGAAAAATCATTCTAGAGGAAGTCTGAACAGGCCTGCGAGGGAATAGTTGTGTCTGTGCAAGGAGTGTACCCCCTGATGCTCGACGAATGTGGAGCACAGTTGTACACAGAACCACCCCTTCCTCGTTACAAGATCACATTTCACTGTTCCTCGAAGTGAATAAATGGTGTTTCATTGATGTGTTCATCAGACTAAGCAGTCCCCTGTGGAATGCCTGAACTTAGTACTTGTTATTGAGACTTTTATGAGATCACAGGTTACACATTTACTACACAGCAAATACCTTGTTGCAGGATCAAAAGTTATGATATAGCACAGACAGCTCAAAGAGCACAGGGCTGTTGCTGTTGCTTCAGAGCTGCCCGGAGTTTTCTTGCAGTGCAGCTCTGCCACATTTCTGCAGGAATGGCCCTGCTGCTTCCTTCTCATCCACAAGTCTCAGTGTCGCTGCTTCTGCTGCTGCCCGTGCTCAGCTTGGCTTCTAGGCAGTTTCACCCTGAGGGAGGCTATTAGAAGCACAGAGCCACATGGATCTATTCCTGCTTCCTTCCAGAGTCACACACCACTATTCCACCAAAATGAACAGGTACAGTATAGCAGGGGGGAGCAGTGGCACCACCCACCCATGGACTTGGTTGAACTCCAGTGCTGGCTATCCAGCCTTTTATCAAACCAATGATTAAACATTTACCACACAGCAATTACATTATAGAAGGATCACAATCTATGGCATAGAGCAGTCAGCTCAAAGAGCACAGGGCTGTTGCTGTTGCTTCAGAGCTGCCCGGAGTTTTCCTGCAGTGCAGCTCTGCCACATTTCTGCAGGAATGGCCCTGCTGCTTCCTTCTCATCCACAAGTCTCAATGTCGCTGCTTCTGCTGCTGTCCGGGCTCAGCTTGGCTGCAGGTGGGAAGCTGCTGGTGGTGTTTGTGGATGGCAGTCCCTGGTTCAGTGCGCTGGAAATGTTTGAAGTCCTGAAGCAGAAAGGACATGAAATAGTCGTCGTTGCCTCTGACAGCACTTTAAACATAAAGCCATCGGAGAATTTTATCCTGAAAACCTATCGTGTTGACTTCCCACAAGATGGGATGGATACCAGTTTTGACATATTTTTAAAGGATCTATTTGAAGAAGGATCATTTCTGGAAAGATTTTTAAAAGTACGAGAAAATATTAGAAAAGTTTCGGAGTCAACCATCATATCCTGTGAACAGTTACTGCACAATGCAGAACTTATCAGATATCTCAAGGAGAGTAACTTTGATGCTCTCTTAACGGATCCTGCACTGCCCTGTGGAGCAATACTGGCCGAGCACCTTTCCATCCCTTCTGTGTATTTCATGAGAGGAATACCATGTGGATTAGATTTTGAGGCCACCCAGTGTCCCAATCCCCCTTCATATGTCCCCAGGGCATTTTCAGAGCACACAGATCACATGAACTTCCTCCAGCGTGTGAAGAATGTCATCTTTGACACCTCCAATCTCTTTCTTTGTGACTTTATTTTTAAACCATTTGAAAAATTGGCTTCTGAGTTCCTTCAGCGAGATGTGACTGTACGTGATCTCTTAGGCAAGGCTTCCGTATGGCTTCTGAGGTATGACTTTGTGCTAGAATATCCAAGACCATTGATGCCCAACATGATTGCAATTGGAGGAGTAAACTGTGCTCACAAGCAGCTCTCTCAGGTGGGTTGTGCTCTGGTTTTAGTTCTTGCCTTATACAGTTCTTTGCTTCTGCTTTTGCTGCGTAGGCAGCTCCATCTTTCACTTGCAAAGTATGCTCAAACGAGAGTCAGCAAGTTGTTTCTAACTTGCTTTTGTTTTGCTTTTAGGGCATCATTCTCCCAGTTGGTTGAGGATAGGCAAGTGCGTGTGGTGAGTGTAGGCAAGTTTCCCTTCTCTGTATGCCACCGGAGTGGTGCTCCACCCTGAGAGCTCCAACCTTCATTAGGAAGCAAATCTGTGTGAAGGAAATGTATCCATCAACACTGGATTTGTAACAGACTACTTTTCATTATGTGTTATTGAACTACTTTTGTATGGAGTCGAGTACCTTTGCTGGTCTCATGAGTACCTCGCAGTGAGTGAAGGAAGGTTGGTAGAAAATGTGAGGGACTGTGAAACAATCAGGTACAATCGTGTAATTTGGCAAATTAACACCGTTGGGAGAAGTATCAGTTATTTATTGTGGTGATGTGGGCATGACAGATCTCCTGTGGATGAAAAGTTTCACCCTGAGGGCACAGAGCGGCACACAGCCACTCCTGCCTCCTTCCAGGGTCACACACCACTCCTCCTCTAAAAGGAACAGATGGGGCGTAGCTGGTGGGAGCAGTGGCACCACCCACCCATGGACTTGGTTGAACTCTAGTGCTGGCATCCAGCCTTTAATCAAACCAGTGATTAAACATTTACCACACAGCAGTCACATATTGAAGGATCACAACCTATTGCATAGAGCAGATTGCTTAAAGAGCACAGGGCTGTTGCTGTTGCTTCAGAGCTGCCCGGAGTTTTCTTGCAGTGCAGCTCTGCCACATTTCTGCAGGAATGGCCCTGCTGCTTCCTTCTCATCCACAAGTCTCAGTGTCGCTGCTTCTGCTGCTGTCCATGCTCAGCTTGGCTGCAGGTGGGAAGCTGCTGGTTCTAGCCATGGATGGCAGTCCCTGGTTCAGTGCTCTGGAAATGTTTGAAGTCCTGAAGCAGAAAGGACATGAAATAGTCGTCGTTGCACCTGACGCCAATTTAAACGTAAAGCCATCAGAGAATTTTATTCTGAAAACCTATCCAGTCCCGTTCACTGAGGAAGGGATGCTTGGCCGTTTGCAGTCATTTTTAGAGGATCTATTGGAAGAAGGATCATTTCTGAAAAGATTTTTTAGAGAACGTGAAAATATGAAAAAATTATCTGAGTCAACTACCAAAGAATGTGAACAGTTACTGTACAATGAAGAACTTATCAGATATCTCGAGGAGAGTAACTTCGATGCTGTCCTTACGGAAGCTGCACTGCCCTGTGGAACAATACTGGCCGAGCATCTTTCACTCCCTTTTGTGTATTTCATGATGTTTCTTCCATGTGGATTGGAATTTGAGGCCACCCAGTGCCCCAGTCCCCCTTCATATGTTCCCAGGGCATTTTCAGGCCATACAGATCACATGAACTTCCTCCAGCGTGTGAAGAATGTCATCTTTGACACCTCCAATCTCTTTCTTTGTGACTTTATTTATAAACCATTTGAAAAACTGGCTTCTGAGTTCCTTCAGCGAGATGTGACCATGCTAGATCTCTATCGTAAGGCTTCCGTATGGCTTCTGAGGTATGACTTTGTGCTAGAATATCCAAGACCATTGATGCCCAACATGATTGCAGTTGGAGGAGTAAACTGTCCTCACAAGCAGCTCTCTCAGGTGGGTCATTCTCTTCTTTTAATTCTTCCTTGCTTCTGTTTTTTCTGTGTGCAGCTCCATCTTTCCATTTGCAAAATACGCTCAAATGAGTGTTTGCAAGTTGTTTCTGACTGGCTTTCTTTTCCTTTATAAGACGCCATTCTCCAGTTGGGTGAGTACAGGAAAATGAGTGTGGCAAGTGTAGGGAAGAGTCCACCTTGAAAGCTTCAGCCTTTTGTAGAAAGTGAATGTATCTGAGGAAAATTTATCTCTGAAGTGAACACTGGATTTGTAATAGACTACTTTTCATTAGGTCTTATTCATATATTGTACGGAATGGAGTAACTTCGTTACTCTCATAAGGATCTCACAGAAAGTGATACACAGGTAGTTGAGAATCTGAGAGGCTGTCAAAAGCATCACAGTCAGATATAATCATCCAACTTGGCAAATATGGGGTGAAGAACTTACAGAGAAACACACAGCAGGCTTCTGCGCTGGGACACCATTGCAGCCTTACCACTTCTTTCCTTGTCCGTGAAATTGTCTGCTGTACAGGAGGGTATTTCCAAAGGCAGAATTCTACAGGAATATTACGTGTCAAGTAGACTCAAGCTAGGAAGCAGCATCTGTGTTTAAATAACAGGGAGACCGCAGTCAAAAATTCCTGGGTAATGACCATGTGATATCTGAGATGCCGTCGATGTTGTGAGCCTGAAGGAGGTATGGTGGCATGGTGGATCGCGGTGAATGGCACGAGAGCTGCCAAAGCATTTTTCAATGTTTTTCACCTAGAATTTCTTCCCGGGCTGCTCTCAGTAGAAGAAAAATTCTTTGCTCTTCCAGTGAAGGTCTGTAGTGGGACTTTGTTGCCATTATTGAAAGGGACTACCAGGTTCTGAGGAAAGTAGAGTCTCACAAGTCTCAGTGTCGCTGCTTCTGCTGCTGTCCGTGCTCAGCTTGGCTGCAGGTGGGAAGCTGCCGGTGGTCCCACTAGATTGAAGTCATTGGCTCAGTGTGAGGGAAGTGTTTCATGGACTCAGTTAGAAAGGACTTGAAATAATCACTGCAGCACCTGAAGTCAGTCTATATATAAATCCAACACACAATTTTATTATGAAAATGTACCTAATCCCTTTCACACAGGAAGAGGTGGATGACATGTTCCAGAGGACTGGTCAGGATGCATTTGCAGAAGGACCCTCTCTGGATGAGTTGAAAAATGGTTGTTCTATGTTCCTGTCTGCTTGTGAACAATTACTGTACAACAAAGAGCCAGTCAGAGCATCTTTCAGTTCCATCTGTTTGCAGCAAGTACCCTGTGGGAGCAGCTCCATGCCCACCACCCTCTGGGGCACAGCCTTCTACTCCCCGCACCTGACCGTCCCCTGTCTGTCACTGTCAGCAGAGAGCACAGCTCTGCTCTACCCCTCCTCTCCCCGTGAGAAGCTGCAGCCCACCAAGGGGCCTCCCCTCAGCATCTGGGTGGAACAAACCAAGGGACCTCAGCTGCTCCACGTTTCTCGCTTTTCAGACCCTTCCCCATCTTCCTTGCCCTCCTGTGGATGCTCTCCAGTAGTGGGGTTTTTTTTAATCTATTTCCCCTCCTCTCATGCCAACAGGTCTAGTTTGTTGTGTAACAAAAAAGCATGGCATGTGCACCGGCCATAAAGGATATTGGGTATTCTGAAGTCCAACTCTTCAGGCTGTCGCATGTCTCACAGGGAACTGTCATCAAAATTCTCCTTCAGTTGTGTGTGTGTAAGGGCTGCTGGTATTCTTCTGATGCTTGATGTGTGTCTGAAGCACAGTCCTTCCCAAATCCACCCCCACCTCCAAGCATTTCAGGCTGCTTTTTCTTTGCCAAGAGGTGCCAGGATTGTTTCAATGAAGACATCTGAATATCTCAGTAAGAATTGAAGAAAGTCTTTCAGATGCAATTGGCTCTGGGTAACTCTTCATTAGTCGTGTACTCTCTGCTAAAAGACAGCTTTGAAACTAGAGCAGGTTTCTCACGGCTTCTTCACTCAGGGCTGTTGATGCGATGTTCGCTGTTTCTAAGCATCTTCTGCGTGAGAGTTTTGTTTGAGGAGATCTTTGTTCACCCTCTGATCCGTTTTGTCATTGCAGATTTTCTCTACATCCCTGCCTCTTTCTTTTTAAGGAAGATGCACATAACAAAACTGAAGCATTTTGAAGAGGGCTCACACTAGGCAGTCAGTCTAGAAAAGCAGAGATGGAATAAACTGTGGTTGAACTTTTACAGAGAGCTACGACAGAATCTGTGACAGCGGTCTCGAAATCCCAGAAAGAGTAGAGAAGGTGAAAGGGGAACTGATATGCGCTGTTTCTTCCACTACCTGACCGATAACAAACACCCTAATGAGGAAGCAGCAAGCTTAAACAAACAAAGGAGAGTAGTGTTTCGTACCACACACCAAAAACCTCACCAGGATCAACACCAGCAGGATGTTGGGGTTTTTTTGCACACAAAACCTATAAATGAACTTTAAAAGGATGGTTAATGAGAGAGACATAGTGACTGCTGGAATTGGTAGAATTATGAATAGGTATTCGCTGATTCCTCCAAATGGGGGTACTTACTGTGCTCTTGCCAGTGTACAGGCTTGACACTCAACTCTGTACTTCAGCATTATTTTCTCCAGGGAAATATCTCTTTTTTTCCTTCACCTTTGCAAGAGGCTGAACTTACTGTTCTGCCAGTGGACTTCAACCTCTGGACTCAAGTAAGCTTGAATCTGTTGCAAGGTGTTTGTGTGTTGCTTACAATCCAGTGGCACAACCTTTACACTGTTATGCACGTGCTGTTAGCCTTAAGGTTTTATCTGTTTCTGCTTGCTTGTTTGTTTGTTTGCTTAATCTCTTCTATGTTGCTTTACTGCATTATGTTATTAGTGTTAGATTGTTAGTTATTAGTGTTTCCTGTGCAGGTAGATACGTGTTTGGCAGAAATGTCAGCAGGGCTGAAAGACCACGTAGAATTGACCATACCTCAAATTTGCCAGTTCCCTGGGTGTCAGAATTCTTCTTGCTGTCTAGAGAGTGACGTATGAAGATTCACTTTACACTTAACATTCCAGCTAGAGAGCTTTGGTAAATCTGCAGACTTTTGTCCTTCACCTTTTCCCTTTCTGTGAAATCTGCTTGATGAGATCAGGTTGGTGAGGCCCCTCTTTGAAGCACAAACTGTAGACAGCCACTCTTCTAGGTTTATCTTGAAAGTTTTCATGTGCTTTTGCACGTTCTTCCTATCTGCTGTGAAACAGACCCTCAGTCATTCACTCACTTATCCACTTAGTATTCCCTGTCTGTCCACTGTGTTAGTTGCTACAGCTTCAGCCCAGTTTCTCCGGAGTGTTTAAGCACTTCAATCCCACTCAAATCAACCAGATCTGGATGTCTAAGCAAGTCCTCAGGGTGGAACTCCTCAACATTAGATCAAGTCAGCCATGGTGTTATACAGGCAGACTGTCTACACCTCAGGGGTAAAAAGCACTGAAACATCTTCCAAATCTCAGTAGAATTATAGAATTGCTTGAGTTGGAAGGGATCCTTACAGGTCGTTTAGTCCAACCCCCCTGCTGAATCTCTCCAACTGCCATTTGCAGCCATTACTTGACCTTATGCCATGAGTGCTATCAAGAAAAGTTTGACTCCACCATAACTGTTGATCCGTCTAAAGCAGTTGCAGGCTACTGCAGAGTGTGACAGAGAACAGGACTTCCAAGATCGTGATTTTATGCTGTTGTTTTGTTTTGTTTTGTTTTTCTCCTCAAAAGTCTTAGCACAGCACCTGCAGAAGCAGCTCAAAAGCTTTGTCCTCCCTTTCTTCTAGTAATCAGAGGACAGAAGTGGAAAATTCCCACTGTCTCATACCACAGCTAGGTCTTCTTAACTTTGTTTGAAAGTAGCTATTTTCAAGAAATCTCAAAACATTTTGGCCCAAACCTCCAATTTTCTAACTCTAACGTGCCCCCTTGATCAAGGACTGCCTTTTCTGATGCATCGTTTCTTTCACAAAGAAGTTTGTCCTGAGCCGCTCTCTTATGAACTCCTATGATCCCTCGTAAACAAGGACAGCTTATTCTGCTTTGTCGTGGCTGATGTAAAAAAGCTTTGGTTAATATGTTGCTCAAACTTTGGTGACACCACGGCTAGGCTTGCGGGCTCCTGTTTACTGCTGCCAGCTTGGTATGTGAACTCTGGACGCTTTTCCTAGCAAAAGCGGAGGGAGGAGGCAAAGCTGAAACATTTTATAGAGCTAAAGATTACAGATCAAGTTACAAAATGAGATACAACTGCTTTTTGCTTTCATGTACTGTTTGGTAGAAATGAGAAGTTCTCTTCTCCTGCCAGCAGCCCCATGCACTTAAGTGGAAAGACCAGATACACGCTGAGCTTGTTCGCTTCATTGGTGAAATACGTTTTCTTGACCCGACCCTTTGAGAAATAGCTATGTTTTCACTCAGTCATGTATCAGAACTGACCAATGTGTTCTCATTTGCTTGTCAGTACCTCTTACGCAATGAAAAGTTAATGAACTATCTTCAGGATTACAAATTTGATGCCGTCATGATGAATCCCCTGTTTCCCTGTGGACCAGTCGTTGCTAAATTTCTCTATTCAGTTTATTTCATGTGTGGTCTTCAGTGTAGCTTAGACTACAAAGCCACCCTTCATCCCAGTCCTTCCATGCTCAGGACTTACAGATGTACTTAGCCTTCTGCACTAGAATCACCTCAAGGATTTCTGCCTGGAAAAGCTTCAATGAAGATGTCTAAACTGCACAGTTGTGTCGGGATAGCTTAGCTTGGCCTAACCACGTCACCAAAAAATTACACACTCGTGGCACACATGCTGTATTTAGATAAATGACAGAGTAGTTGTATGTCAGAAGATTAAATACCCACAATAGTTGTGGAATACTGATTAGTTGCAGGAGACCTGGATGGACAAAGGATGCAAAGGACAGAAACTATCTCCGTGTATAAAGCCCAACGCTCATGGTGTGCCACAGAGAATGATTTTGTGGATGAGTACCCCAGCACTCGGTAGTGTATGCAATCAAACACAATAAAGAGAGCTGCTTTGACTCTGAATTTCTGTAAGAAGCAGTGTAGGATGGCACATGAGAGGATGATTTGAAAAAGATGACTTTACGTTTCTAGCTATCTACTCTTCCTCCGTAACTTATTCAAATCTCCCTAGTGAGCCTTGAGATAGTAAACTTTGTAAAAAGTGCAGATGTGGTCATTTATTCACTGTTTCACACCACTGTGGTGTTGCAACAGCAGAAGTTATTGCTATATTTGCATTGCATTTTCTACTGTAGACCAAAGGCTTTCACTTTGATAACTGCTGCCGTATAGAAACAAATCTGAAGATAAGCCTTATCAACCTGCTGCCTATCAATCTTTACTTTTTGCTTATAGTGGTACAAAATTATGCAAAGCTCAGATTTCTGTGACAAGTGTTGTACCAACAAGCTGAACAGATGTGAAGGCAGGGAGCTCAGCATTCACATGATGTTAACCGCTGGGCACTGACAGTGGCTGCTGGCTCAGGCACTGCCTCCATTCATGGCTTTGTTCAGTGTTTCACGTAAGCACATTGCCCACTGCTGTCCCTCGAGCGCTTGAATGCTTCAATGTTGACACCAACGCTCAACTATATCTCATTTGTCCAAAGCCTTCTCTGTGTGTGCAAATCATAAATTCA
Organism: Lagopus muta; assembly: GCF_023343835.1. Lineage (NCBI taxonomy): Eukaryota > Metazoa > Chordata > Aves > Galliformes > Phasianidae > Lagopus > Lagopus muta. The sequence goes on along the minus strand of NC_064440.1, from coordinate 35,082,806 downwards.
ACCTTCACTTAAAGTTAAAGATTACCCATATTTCTGCTTACGGACCATTAGGAATTAACCATTTACCTTAGCAAAGATGGAAGAGCAAAGTACAAGTCATTCTTTCTTGCTTTCGGGATCTCTGCATCCACATAAAGTCTTGCGGACATTCTACAGAAGGGAAATGGCCTCTTTGCATCCAGGATTTCATTTTCTTGCCTCCTGGGCTGTGATTTTCCTACTCCTGAGGACCTCTTCTGAAGGTGGGAAGCTTTTGGTTATCCCTATTGATGGCAGTCACTGGCTCAGCATGCGCCAGGTTGTGGAGCGGCTCCGACACAGAGGACACGAAATTGTGGTCATTGCTCCAGAGATAAGTTTGCGAATAGGTGCGTCGATGCATTATACCATGAAAACATACCCCGTGTCCTACACCAGGGAGTTGGTGGAGGCAGAATTTAAAAAGCTTGGCTATAAGAGTTTCCTACCTCAACCTTTCTTGGAAAAATTCTCAAAGATAGCAAATATTACAGCAATGTTTCATGATTCCTGCAAGAGGCTTCTTTCCAACAAAGAGCTGATGAAATACCTTGAAGAAAGCATGTTTGACGGTGTCTTTATGGATCCTTTTTTTCCCTGTGGACAGATAGTGGCTGAACATCTCTCCATACCTTCTATGTACCTCGTACGGGGACTGCCGTGCAGCCTGGACTTCCATGCTACCCTCTGCCCAAATCCTCCCTCTTACATTCCCAGGTTCTTCACACAGTACACGGATCGCATGGGGTTCTTCCAGCGCCTCGGCAATCTCCTAGTTAGCCTGAGCAGTACCATTCAATAATTTCATAATACTGTAACACTACGGTAACGTCTTCAATCAGATGAGGGGAGAGGAGGGTAAGGTAAGTCCTCTCTCTCTGTTGTGCTGCACTGGAAGTACCTCATTGTGTGCATGACGATGCATCCTGCAAACAAACCTGGGATGGTGCCTCAGTCATCACCAGCCTCCCCATTCCAGACAGACTCTTGAACATCTCTTTCACATCCAGTGTTGGCCCATAGGCCTTCTAGAGATGAATGTTCAGAGAAGAGGCCATGCCCAGAGGAAAGAGAGCAGCTGCTGCTAGGCGCAGTGGTGATGTGGGCATCACCCAGATCTGCTGTGGATGCAAAATTTTCACCCTGAGGGAGGCTATTAGAAGCACAGAGCCACACACAGCCACTCCTGTCTCCCTTTAGAGTCACATGCCTCTCTTCCTCCAAAGAAAAACAGATACGGTATAGCTGGTGGGAGCAGTGGCACCACCCACCCATGGACTTGGTTGAAGTCTATTGCTGGCTATCCAGCCTTTAATCAAACCAATGATTAAACATTTACCACACAGCAGTCACGTTACTGAAGGATCACCATCTACGGCATAGAGCAGACAGCTCAAAGAGCACAGGGCTGTTGCTGTTGCTTCAGAGCTGCCCGGAGTTTTCTTGCAGTGCAGCTCTGCCACATTTCTGCAGGAATGGCCCTGCTGCTTCCTTCTCATCCACAAGTCTCAGTGTCGCTGCTTCTGCTGCTGTCCGTGCTCAGCTTGGCTGCAGGTGGGAAGCTGCTGGTGGTGTTTGTGGATGGCAGTCCCTGGTTCAGCGTGCTGGAAATGTTTGAAGTCCTGAAGCAGAAAGGACATGAAATAGTCGTCGTTGCACCTGAAGCCAATTTAAACATAAAGCCATTGGAGAATTTTATCCTGAAAACCTACACAGTCTCTTTCACTGAGGAAGGGCTGCTTGGCCGTTTGCAGTCATTTTTAGCAGATCTATTTGAAGAAGGATCATTTCTGGAAAGATTTTTAAAAGTCCGTGAAAATATAAAAAAATTCTCTGAGTCGACCGTCATATCCTGTGAACAGTTACTGCACAATGCAGAACTTATCCGATATCTTGAGGAGAGCAACTTTGATGCTCTCTTTACGGACCCTGGGTTCCCTTGTGGAGCAATACTGGCCGAGCATCTTTCCATCCCTTCTGTGTATTTCATGAGAGGAATACCCTGTGGATTAGATTTTGAGGCCACCCAGTGTCCCAATCCCCCTTCATATGTTCCCAGGGCACTTACAGACCATACAGATCACATGAACTTCCTCCAGCGTGTGAAGAATGTCATCTTTGACACCTCCAATCTCTTTCTTTGTGACTTTATTTATAAACCATATGAAAAACTGGCTTCTGAGTTCCTTCAGCGAGATGTGACCATGCTAGATCTCTATCGTAAGGCTTCCGTATGGCTTCTGAGGTATGACTTTGTGCTAGAATATCCAAGACCATTGATGCCCAACATGATTGTAATTGGAGGAGTAAACTGTGCTCACAAGCAGCTCTCTCAGGTGGGTTGTGCTCTGGTTTTAGTTCTTGCCTTATACAGTTCTTTGCTTCTGCTTTTGCTGCGTAGGCAGCTCCATCTTTCACTTGCAAAGTATGCTCAAACGAGAGTCAGCAAGTTGTTTCTAACTTGCTTTTGTTTTGCTTTTAAGGCATCATTCTCCCAGTTGGTTGAGGATAGGCAAGTGCGTGTGGTGAGTGTAGGCAAGTTTCCCTTCTCTGCATGCCACCGGAGTGGTGCTCCACCCTGAGAGCTCCAACCTTCATTTGGAAGCAAATCTGTGTGAAGGAAATGTATCCATCAACACTGGATTTGTGACAGACTACTTTCCATTATGTGTTATTGAACTACTTTTGTATGGAGTCGAGTACCTTTGCTGGTCTCATGAGTGCCTCGAAGTGAGTGAAGGAAGGTTGGTAGAAAATGTGAGGGACTGTGAAACAATCAGATACAATCATGTAACTTGGCAAATTAACACCGCTGGGAGCAGTATCAGTTATTTATTGAGGTATGTCCACCAGGCTTCTGTCCTGGGGCACATTTCCTGCCTTACCACTGCTTTCTTTGTCAGTGAAATTGTCTGCAATACACAAGGCTATTTGCAAAGTCAGGATGAACAGGAGTGCCAGAGGTGATGAACACTCAAGCTACGAAGCAGCAGCGTCTGTGTTTACAGGCAGACCTGAGACAGGCTGTCCTTGGTGATGTTAATAACTGAAATGCCATCAGTGTTGTGAGAGTGAAGAAGGTTTGGTGGCATGGTTGATCCTGATGAATTATACAACAGTTGCCAAAGTGTTTTCTTCCTTGAATTTCTTGCGGAGCCACTCCGAATTTAATAGAAATTCTCTGCTCTTGTAGTGAATGTCTGTGTGGGACTTTGTACCCACTATAGGGAGGAACTGCCAAGTTCAATGAAAAGTAGAACAAGGTACTCTATTTCCTGAGTTCTCTAGTCAGATTGCTGCCAGGAACTGCAATGTGCTGCCCAGAGAACCTGAGGATGCCTCATCCGCAGAGTTGCTGAAGATCATTTTCTAATAGAGCTTTGGTCAACATGATCCACTGAGTGGTTACCATGCCAGAGTACTGGGTGAGATTAGCAGTCCCTTCCAACACAACCATTCTGTGATTCCACTGTTCTGTGGGTGTACGATGGGACCTGCAAGCAGATGTGGGTAAAAGAGGGCAAAGCTGAGCCCTCCCTCTGTGCTTAGGGACTGTTCTGAGGCACAGGAAGTACCTCACCTCACTGTGTGGGTGATGCGTCCTGCAAACCAACCTGGGATGGTGCTTCAGTCTTCATCAGCCTCCTCATTCCAGACAGACTCTTGAACATCTCCCTTACATCCAGTGTCGGTCCATAGGTCTTCCAGAGATGAATGTCCAGAGGGAGAGGCCATGCCCAGAGAAGAGAGAGCAGCTGCTGCTCGGCGCAGTGGTGATGTGGGCATGACAGATCTCCTGTGGATGAAAAGTTTCACCCTGAGGGCACAGAGCGGCACACAGCCACTCCTGCCTCCTTCCAGGGTCACACACCACTCCTCCTCTAAAAGGAACAGATGGGGCGTAGCTGGTGGGAGCAGTAGCACCACCCTTCCATGGACTTGGTTGAACTCCAGTGCTGGCATCCAGCCTTTAATCAAACCAGTGATTAAACATTTACCACACAGCAGTCACATATTGAAGGATCACAACCTATTGCATAGAGCAGATTGCTTAAAGAGCACAGGGCTGTTGCTGTTGCTTCAGAGTTGCCTGCAGTTTTCTTGCAGTGCAGCTCTGCCACATTTCTGCAGGAATGGCCCTGCTGCTTCCTTCTCATCCACAAGTCTCAGTGTCGCTGCTTCTGCTGCTGTCCGGGCTCAGCTTGGCTGCAGGTGGGAAGCTGCTGGTTCTAGCCATAGATGGCAGTCCCTGGTTCAGTGCTCTGGAAATGTTTGAAGTCCTGAAGCAGAAAGGACATGAAATAGTCGTCGTTGCACCTGACGCCAATTTAAACGTAAAGCCATCAGAGTATTTTATCCTGAAAACCTACCCAGTCCCGTTCACTGAGGAAGGGCTGCTTGGCCGTTTGCAGTCATTTTTAGCGGATCTATTGGAAGAAGGATCATTTCTGAAAAGATTTTTTAGAGAACGTGAAAATATGAAAAGATTTTTTGAGTCAACTACCAAAGAATGTGAACAGTTACTGTACAATGAAGAACTTATCAGATATCTCGAGGAGAGCAACTTTGATGCTGTCCTTACGGAACCTGGACTGCCCTGTGGAACAATACTGGCCGAGCATCTTTCACTCCCTTTTGTGTATTTCATGATGTTTCTACCCTGTGGATTGGAATTTGAGGCCACTCAGTGCCCCAGTCCCCCTTCATATGTTCCCAGGGCATTTTCAGGCCATACAGATCACATGAACTTCCTCCAGCGTGTGAAGAATGCCATCTTTGACACCTCCAATCTCTTTCTTTGTGACTTTATTTATAAACCATATGAAAAACTGGCTTCTGAGTTCCTAAAGCGAGATGTGACCATGCTAGATCTCTATCGTAAGGCTTCTGTATGGCTTCTGAGGTATGACTTTGTGCTAGAATATCCAAGACCATTGATGCCCAACATGATTGCAGTTGGAGGAGTAAACTGTCCTCACAAGCAGCTCTCTCAGGTGGGTCATTCTCTTCTTTTAATTCTTCCTTGCTTCTGTTTTTTCTGTGTGCAGCTCCATCTTTCCATTTGCAAAATACGCTCAAATGAGTGTTTGCAAGTTGTTTCTGACTGGCTTTCTTTTCCTTCATAAGACGCCATTCTCCAGTTGGGTGAGTACAGGAAAATGAGTGTGGCAAGAGTAGGGAAGAGTGCACCTTGGAAGCTTCAACCTTCTGTAGAAAGTGAATGTATCTGAGGAAAATTTATCTCTGAAGTGAACACTGGATTTGTAATAGGCTACATTTCATTAGGTCTTATTCATATATTGTACGGAATGGAGTAACTTCGTTACTCTCATAAGGATCTCACAGAAAGTGATAGACAGGTAGTTGAGAATCTGAGAGGCTGTCAAAAGCATCACAGTCAGATATAATCATTCAACTTGGCAAATATGGGGTGAAGAACTTACAGACAAACACACAGCAGGCTTCTGCGCTGGGACACCATTGCAGCCTTACCACTTCTTTCCTTGTCCGTGAAATTGTCTGCTGTACAGGAGGGTATTTCCAAAGGCAGAATTCTACAGGAATATTACGTGTCAAGTAGACTCAAGCTAGGAAGCAGCATCTGTGTTTAAATAACAGGGAGACCGCAGTCAAAAATTCCTGGGTAATGACCATGTGATACCTGAGATGCCGTCGATGTTGTGAGCCTGAAGGAGGTATGGTGGCATGGTGGATCGCGGTGAATGGCACGAGAGCTGCCAAAGCATTTTTCAATGTTTTTCACCTAGAATTTCTTCCCGGGCTGCTCTCAGTAGAAGAAAAATTCTTTGCTCTTCCAGTGAAGGTCTGTAGTGGGACTTTGTTGCCATTATTGAAAGGGACTACCAGGTTCTGAGGAAAGTAGAGTCTCACAAGTCTCAGTGTCGCTGCTTCTGCTGCTGTCCGTGCTCAGCTTGGCTGCAGGTGGGAAGCTGCCGGTGGTCCCACTAGATTGAAGTCATTGGCTCAGTGTGAGGGAAGTGTTTCATGGACTCAGTTAGAAAGGACTTGAAATAATCACTGCAGCACCCGAAGTCAGTCTATATATAAATCCAACACACAATTTTATTATGAAAATGTACCTAATCCCTTTCACACAGGAAGAGGTGGATGACATGTTCCAGAGGACTGGTCAGGATGCATTTGCAGAAGGACCCTCTGTGGATGGGTTGAAAAATGGTTGTTCTATGTTCCTGTCTGCTTGTGAACAATTACTGTACAACAAAGAGCCAGTCAGAGCATCTTTCAGTTCCATCTGTTTGCAGCAAGTACCTTGTGGGAGCAGCTCCATGCCCACCACCCTCTGGGGCACAGCCTTCTACTCCCCGCACCTGACCGTCCCCTGTCTGTCACTGTCAGCAGAGAGCACAGCTCTGCTCTACCCCTCTTCTCCCCGTGAGAAGCTGCAGCCCACCAAGGGGCCTCTCCTCAGCATCTGGGTGGAACAAACCAAGGGACCTCAGCTGCTCCACGTTTCTCGCTTTTCAGACCCTTCCCCATCTTCCTTGCCCTCCTGTGGATGCTCTCCAGTAGTGGGGTTTTTTTTAATCTATTTCCCCTCCTCTCATGCCAACAGGTCTAGTTTGTTGTATAGCAAAAAAGCATGGCATGTGCACCGGCCATAAAGGATATTGGGTATTCTGAAGTCCAACTCTTCAGGCTGTCGCATGTCTCACAGGGAACTGTCATCAAAATTCTCCTTCAGCTGTGTGTGTGTAAGGGCTGCTAGTATTCTTCTGATGCTTGATGTGTGTCTGAAGCACAGTCCTTCCCAAATCCACCCCCACCTCCAAGCATTTCAGGCTGCTTTTTCTTTGCCAAGAGGTGCCAGGATTGTTTCAATGAAGACATCTGAATATCTCAGTAAGAATTGAAGAAAGTCTTTCAGATGCAATTGGCTCTGGGTAACTCTTCATTAGTCGTGTACTCTCTGCTAAAAGACAGCTTTGAAACTAGAGCAGGTTTCTCACGGCTTCTTCACTCAGGGCTGTTGATGTGAAGTTCGCTGTTTCTAAGCATCTTCTGCGTGAGAGTTTTGTTTGAGGAGATCTTTGTTCACCCTCTGATCCGTTTTGTCATTGCAGATCTTCTCTACATCCCTGCCTCTTTCTTTTTAAGGAAGATGCACATAACAAAACTGAAGCATTTTGAAGAGGGCTCACACTAGGCAGTCAGTCTAGCAAAGCAGAGATGGAATAAACTGTGGTTGAACTTTTACAGAGAGCTACGACAGAATCTGTGACAGCGGTCTCGAAATCCCAGAAAGAGTAGAGAAGGTGAAAGGGGAACTGATATGCGCTGTTTCTTCCACTACCTGACCGATAACAAACACCCTAATGAGGAAGCAGCAAGCTTAAACAAACAAAGGAGAGTAGTGTTTCGTACCACACACCAAAAACCTCACCAGGATCAACACCAGCAGGACGTTGGGGTTTTTTTGCACACAAAACCTATGAATGAATTTTGAAAGGATGGTTAATGAGAGAGACATAGTGACTGCTGGAATTGGTAGAATTATGAATAGGTATTCGCTGATTCCTCCAAATGGGGGTACTTACTGTGCTCTTGCCAGTGTACAGGCTTGACACTCAACTCTGTACTTCAGCATTATTTTCTCCAGGGAGATATCTCTTTTTTTCCTTCACCTTTGCAAGAGGCTGAACTTACTGTTCTGCCAGTGGACTTCAACCTCTGGACTCAAGTAAGCTTGAATCTGTTGCAAGGTGTTTGTGTGTTGCTTACAATCCAGTGGCACAACCTTTACACTGTTATGCACGTGCTGTTAGCCTTAAGGTTTTATCTGTTTCTGCTTGCTTGTTTGTTTGTTTGCTTAATCTCTTCTATGTTGCTTTACTGCATTATGTTATTAGTGTTAGATTGTTAGTTATTAGAGTTTCCTGTGCAGATAGATACATGTTTGGCAGAAATGTCAGCAGGGCTGAATGACCACATAGAATTGACCATACCTCAAATTTGCCAGTTCCCTGGGTGTCAGAATTCTTCTTGCTGTCTAGAGAGTGACGTATGAAGATTCACTTTACACTTAACATTCCAGCTAGAGAGCTTTGGTAAATCTGCAGACTTTTGTCCTTCACCTTTTCCCTTTCTGTGAAATCTGCTTGATGAGATCAGGTTGGTGAGGCCCCTCTTTGAAGCACAAACTGTAGACAGCCACTCTTCTAGGTTTATCTTGAAAGTTTTCATGTGCTTTTGCACGTTCTTCCTATCTGCTGTGAAACAGACCCTCAGTCATTCACTCACTTATCCACTTAGTATTCCCTGTCTGTCCACTGTGTTAGTTGCTACAGCTTCAGCCCAGTTTCTCCGGAGTGTTTAAGCACTTCAATCCCACTCAAATCAACCAGATCTGGATGTCTAAGCAAGTCCTCAGGGTGGAACTCCTCAACATTAGATCAAGTCAGCCATGGTGTTATACAGGCAGACTGTCTACACCTCAGGGGTAAAAAGCACTGAAACATCTTCCAAATCTCAGTAGAATTATAGAATTGCTTGAGTTGGAAGGGATCCTTACAGGTCGTTTAGTCCAACCCCCCTGCTGAATCTCTCCAACTGCCATTTGCAGCCATTACTTGACCTTATGCCATGAGTGCTATCAAGAAAAGTTTGACTCCACCATAACTGTTGATCCGTCTAAAGCAGTTGCAGGCTACTGCAGAGTGTGACAGAGAACAGGACTTCCAAGATCGTGATTTTATGCTGTTGTTTTGTTTTGTTTTGTTTTTCTCCTCAAAAGTCTTAGCACAGCACCTGCAGAAGCAGCTCAAAAGCTTTGTCCTCCCTTTCTTCTAGTAATCAGAGGACAGAAGTGGAAAATTCCCACTGTCTCATACCACAGCTAGGTCTTCTTAACTTTGTTTGAAAGTAGCTATTTTCAAGAAATCTCAAAACATTTTGGCCCAAACCTCCAATTTTCTAACTCTAACGTGCCCCCTTGATCAAGGACTGCCTTTTCTGATGCATCGTTTCTTTCACAAAGAAGTTTGTCCTGAGCCGCTCTCTTATGAACTCCTATGATCCCTCGTAAACAAGGACAGCTTATTCTGCTTTGTCGTGGCTGATGTAAAAAAGCTTTGGTTAATATGTTGCTCAAACTTTGGTGACACCACGGCTAGGCTTGCGGGCTCCTGTTTACTGCTGCCAGCTTGGTATGTGAACTCTGGACGCTTTTCCTAGCAAAAGCGGAGGGAGGAGGCAAAGCTGAAACATTTTATAGAGCTAAAGATTACAGATCAAGTTACAAAATGAGATACAACTGCTTTTTGCTTTCATGTACTGTTTGGTAGAAATGAGAAGTTCTCTTCTCCTGCCAGCAGCCCCATGCACTTAAGTGGAAAGACCAGATACACGCTGAGCTTGTTCGCTTCATTGGTGAAATACGTTTTCTTGACCCGACCCTTTGAGAAATAGTTATGTTTTCACTCAGTCATGTATCAGAACTGACCAATGTGTTCTCATTTGCTTGTCAGTACCTCTTACGCAATGAAAAGTTAATGAACTATCTTCAGGATTACAAATTTGATGCCGTCATGATGAATCCCCTGTTTCCCTGTGGACCAGTCGTTGCTAAATTTCTCTATTCAGTTTATTTCATGTGTGGTCTTCAGTGTAGCTTAGACTACAAAGCCACCCTTCATCCCAGTCCTTCCATGCTCAGGACTTACAGATGTACTTAGCCTTCTGCACTAGAATCACCTCAAGGATTTCTGCCTGGAAAAGCTTCAATGAAGATGTCTAAACTGCACAGTTGTGTCGGGATAGCTTAGCTTGGCCTAACCACGTCACCAAAAAATTACACACTCGTGGCACACATGCTGTATTTAGATAAATGACAGAGTAGTTGTATGTCAGAAGATTAAATACCCACAATAGTTGTGGAATACTGATTAGTTGCAGGAGACCTGGATGGACAAAGGATGCAAAGGACAGAAACTATCTCCGTGTATAAAGCCCAACGCTCATGGTGTGCCACAGAGAATGATTTTGTGGATGAGTACCCCAGCACTCGGTAGTGTATGCAATCAAACACAATAAAGAGAGCTGCTTTGACTCTGAATTTCTGTAAGAAGCAGTGTAGGATGGCACATGAGAGGATGATTTGAAAAAGATGACTTTACGTTTCTAGCTATCTACTCTTCCTCCGTAACTTATTCAAATCTCCCTAGTGAGCCTTGAGATAGTAAACTTTGTAAAAAGTGCAGATGTGGTCATTTATTCACTGTTTCACACCACTGTGGTGTTGCAACAGCAGAAGTTATTGCTATATTTGCATTGCATTTTCTACTGTAGACCAAAGGCTTTCACTTTGATAACTGCTACCGTATAGAAACAAATCTGAAGATAAGCCTTATCAACCTGCTGCCTATCAATCTTTACTTTTTGCTTATAGTGGTACAAAATTATGCAAAGCTCAGATTTCTGTGACAAGTGTTGTACCAACAAGCTGAACAGACGTGAAGGCAGGGAGCTCAGCATTCACATGATGTTAACCGCTGGGCACTGACAGTGGCTGCTGGCTCAGGCACTGCCTCCATTCATGGCTTTGTTCAGTGTTTCACGTAAGCACATTGCCCACTGCTGTCCCTCGAGCGCTTGAATGCTTCAATGTTGACACCAACGCTCAACTATATCTCATTTGTCCAAAGCCTTCTCTGTGTGTGCAAATCATAAATTCAACCTTCACTTAAAGTTAAAGATTACCCATATTTCTGCTTACGGACCATTAGGAATTAACCATTTACCTTAGCAAAGATGGAAGAGCAAAGTACAAGTCATTCTTTCTTGCTTTCGGGATCTCTGCATCCACATAAAGTCTTGCGGACATTCTACAGAAGGGAAATGGCCTCTTTGCATCCAGGATTTCATTTTCTTGCCTCCTGGGCTGTGATTTTCCTACTCCTGAGGACCTCTTCTGAAGGTGGGAAGCTTTTGGTTATCCCTATTGATGGCAGTCACTGGCTCAGCATGCGCCAGGTTGTGGAGCGGCTCCGACACAGAGGACACGAAATTGTGGTCATTGCTCCAGAGATAAGTTTGCGAATAGGTGCGTCGATGCATTATACCATGAAAACATACCCCGTGTCCTACACCAGGGAGTTGGTGGAGGCAGAATTTAAAAAGCTTGGCTATAAGAGTTTCCTACCTCAACCTTTCTTGGAAAAATTCTCAAAGATAGCAAATATTACAGCAATGTTTCATGATTCCTGCAAGAGGCTTCTTTCCAACAAAGAGCTGATGAAATACCTTGAAGAAAGCATGTTTGACGGTGTCTTTATGGATCCTTTTTTTCCCTGTGGACAGATAGTGGCTGAACATCTCTCCATACCTTCTGTGTACCTCGTACGGGGACTGCCGTGCAGCCTGGACTTCCATGCTACCCTCTGCCCAAATCCTCCCTCTTACATTCCCAGGTTCTTCACACAGTACACGGATCGCATGGGGTTCTTCCAGCGCCTCGGCAATCTCCTAGTTAGCCTGAGCAGTACCCTAACCTGTACATTTCTTTATTCACCGTACGATCACTTGATCAAAGAGTTCCTGCAGCAGGAGGCAACACTGCTTGAACTTTTAAGCCGTGCATCTATTTGGCTTATGAAGTATGACTTTGTGTTTGAGTATCCCAGGCCTGTAATGCCTAACATGGTCTTGATCGGAGGCATAACCTGTACTCGGGAAAAACTGTTATCAAAGGTTAGTTACCTTTTTATTTTCCCCCTTACTTTCCTATGGCTGCATTGTTAGCTTCTACCACTTTCCTAGGCAATGACCGTGTGATAACAGAACGGGGCCATGCTCTAGAACATGCTGCCCAGCGTAACAGAGGATGCACAATCGTTGCAGTTCTTGAAGGCCACTCTGAATAGGGCTCTGGAAAATCTGATCTGGAGAGTGGAAACCCTGTGTGTGACCAGGGGTTGGAACAGGGTGGGCTTTAAAGTCCCTTCCAACACAACCATTCAATATTTTCATATTACTGTTAGACTGCGGTAACGCCTTCAATCAGATGAGGGGAGAGGAGGGAAAGGTAAGTCCTCTCTCTCTGTGGTGCTGCACTGGAAGTACCTCATTGTGTGGATGATGATGTGTCCTGAAGATGAAGCTGGGATGGTGCTTCAGTCATCATCAGCCTCCTCATTCCAGACAGACTCTTGAACATCTCTTTCACATCCAGTGTCGGTCCATAGGCCTTCTAGAGATGAATGTTCAGAGAAGAGGCCATGCCCAGAGGAAAGAGAGAAGCAGCTGCAAGGTGCAGTGTTGATGTGGGCATGACAGATCTCCTGTGGATGCAAAAGTTTCACCCTGAGGGAGGCGATTAGAAGCACAGAGCCACATGGACCTATTCCTGCTTCCTTCCAGGGTCACACACCACCCTTCCTCTAAAAGGAACAGATGGGGCGTAGCTGGTGGGAGCAGTGGCACCACCCACCCATGGACTTGGTTGAACTCTAGTGCTTGTTATCCAGCCTTTAATCTAACCAGTGATTAAACATTTACCACACAGCAGTCACGTTATTGAAGGATCACAGTCTATGGCATAGAGCAGACAGCTCAAAGAGCACAGGGCTGTTGCTGTTGCTTCAGAGCTGCCCGGAGTTTTCTTGCAGTGCAGCTCTGCCACATTTCTGCAGGAATGGCCCTGCTGCTTCCTTCTCATCCACAAGTCTCAGTGTCGCTGCTTCTGCTGCTGTCCATGCTCAGCTTGGCTGCAGGTGGGAAGCTGCTGGTGGTGTTTGTGGATGGCAGTCCCTTTTTCAGCGTGCTGGAAATGTTAGAAATTCTGAAGCAGAAAGGACATGAAGTGGTCGTTGTTGCACCTGAAGCCAATATAAATGTAAAGCCATCAGGGAATGTTACTGTGAAAACCTACCCAGTTACCTTCCCACAGGAAGAGATGGATGACAATTTCCACAGATTTATAACAAATTCATTTGAAGAAGGATCATTTCTGGAAAGATTTTTTAGATTACGTGAAAATGTGAAAAAAGGTTTTGATTTAGGTTTCCTATCCTGTGAACAGTTACTGCACAACGCAGAACTTATCAGATATCTCAAGGAGAGCAACTTTGATGCTCTCTTAACGGACCCTGTGTTCCTTTGTGGAGCAATACTGGCCGAGCATCTTTCCATCCCTTCTGTGTATTTCATGATAGGAATACCATGTGGATTAGATTTTGAGGCCACTCAGTGTCCCAGTCCCCCTTCATATGTTCCCAGGCTATTTTCAGACCTTACAGATCACATGAACTTCCTCCAGCGTGTGAAGAATGTCATCTTTGACACCTCCAATCTTTTTCTTTGTGACTTTCTTTTTAAACCATATGAAAAACTGGCTTCTGAGTTCCTTCAGCAAGATGTGACTGCACGTGATCTCTTAGGCAAGGCTTCCGTATGGCTTCTGAGGTATGACTTTGTGCTAGAATATCCAAGACCATTGATGCCCAACATGATTGCAGTTGGAGGAATAAACTGTGCTCACAAGCAGCTCTCCCAGGTGGGTCATTCTCTTCTTTTAATTCTTCTTTGCTTCTTTTTCTTTCTGTGTGTGCAGCTCCATCTTTCCGTTTGCAAAAAATGTTATTATGTTGTTAGTGTTAGATTGTTAGTTATTAGTGTTTCCTGTGCAGATAGATACTTGTTTGGCAGAAATGTCAGCAGGGCTGAATGACCACATAGAATTGACCATACCTCAAATTTGCCAGTTCCCTGGGTGTCAGAATTCTTCTTGCTGTCTAGAGAGTGACGTATGAAGATTCACTTTACACTTAACATTCCAGCTAGAGAGCTTTGGTAAATCTGCAGACTTTTGTCATTCACCTTTTCCCTTTCTGTGAAATCTGCTTGATGAGATCAGGTTGGTGAGGCCCCTCTTTGAAGCACAAACTGTAGACAGCCACTCTTCTAGGTTTATCTTGAAAGTTTTCATGTGCTTTTGCACGTTCTTCCTATCTGCTGTGAAACAGACCCTCAGTCATTCAAATCCCTCTGCCCAAATCCTCCCTCTTACATTCCCAGGTTCTTCACACAGTACACGGATCACATGGGGTTCTTCCAGCGCCTCGGCAATCTCCTAGTTAGCCTGAGCAGTACCATTCAATAATTTCATAATACTGTAAAACTACGGTAACGTCTTCAATCAGATGAGGGGAGAGGAGGGTAAGGTAAGTCCTCTCTCTCTGTTGTGCTGCACTGGAAGTACCTCATTGTGTGCATGACGATGCATCCTGCAAACAAACCTGGGATGGTGCCTCAGTCATCACCAGCCTCCCCATTCCAGACAGACTCTTGAACATCTCTTTCACATCCAGTGTTGGCCCATAGGCCTTCTAGAGATGAATGTTCAGAGAAGAGGCCATGCCCAGAGGAAAGATAGCAGCTGCTGCTAGGCGCAGTGGTGATGTGGGCATCACCCAGATCTGCAGTGGATGCAAAATTTTCACCCTGAGGGAGGCTATTAGAAGCACAGAGCCACACACAGCCACTCCTGTCTCCCTTTAGAGTCACATGCCTCTCTTCCTCCAAAGAAAAACAGATACGGTATAGCTGGTGGGAGCAGTGGCACCACCCACCCATGGACTTGGTTGAAGTCTATTGCTGGCTATCCAGCCTTTAATCAAACCAATGATTAAACATTTACCACACAGCAGTCACGTTACAGAAGGATCACAGTCTACGGCATAGAGCAGACAGCTCAAAGAGCACAGGGCTGTTGCTGTTGCTTCAGAGCTGCCCGGAGTTTTCTTGCAGTGCAGCTCTGCCACATTTCTGCAGGAATGGCCCTGCTGCTTCCTTCTCATCCACAAGTCTCAGTGTCGCTGCTTCTGCTGCTGTCCGTGCTCAGCTTGGCTGCAGGTGGGAAGCTGCTGGTGGTGTTTGTGGATGGCAGTCCCTGGTTCAGCGTGCAGGAAGTGTTTGAAGTCCTGAAGCAGAAAGGACATGAAATAGTCGTCGTTGCACCTGAAGCCAATATAAACATAAAGCCATCGGAGAATTTTATCCTGAAAACCTACTCAGTCCCGTTCACTGAGGAAGGGCTGCTTGGCCGTTTGCAGTCATTTTTAGCGGATCTATTTGAAGAAGGATCATTTCTGGAAAGATTTTTAAAAGTCCGTGAAAATATAAAAAAATTCTCTGAGTCGACCGTCATATCCTGTGAACAGTTACTGCACAATGCAGAACTTATCCGATATCTTGAGGAGAGCAACTTTGATGCTCTCTTTACGGACCCTGGGTTCCCTTGTGGAGCAATACTGGCCGAGCACCTTTCCATCCCTTCTGTGTATTTCATGAGAGGAATACCCTGTGGATTAGATTTTGAGGCCACCCAGTGTCCCAATCCCCCTTCATATGTTCCCAGGGCACTTACAGACCATACAGATCACATGAACTTCCTCCAGCGTGTGAAGAATGTCATCTTTGACACCTCCAATCTCTTTCTCTGTGATTTTATTTTTAAACCATATGAAAAACTGGCTTCTGAGTTCCTTCAGCGAGATGTGACCATGCTAGATCTCTATCGTATGGCTTCCGTATGGCTTCTGAGGTATGACTTTGTGCTAGAATATCCAAGACCATTGATGCCCAACATGATTGCAATTGGAGGAGTAAACTGTGCTCACAAGCAGCTCTCTCAGGTGGGTTGTGCTCTGGTTTTAGTTCTTGCCTTATACAGTTCTTTGCTTCTGCTTTTGCTGCGTAGGCAGCTCCATCTTTCACTTGCAAAGTATGCTCAAACGAGAGTCAGCAAGTTGTTTCTAACTTGCTTTTGTTTTGCTTTTAAGGCATCATTCTCCCAGTTGGTTGAGGATAGGCAAGTGCGTGTGGTGAGTGTAGGCAAGTTTCCCTTCTCTGCATGCCACCGGAGTGGTGCTCCACCCTGAGAGCTCCAACCTTCATTATGAAGCAAATCTGTGTGAAGGAAATGTATCCATCAACACTGGATTTGTGACAGATTACTTTTCATTATGTGTTATTGAACTACTTTTGTATGGAGTCGAGTACCTTTGCTGGTCTCATGAGTACCTCGCAGTGAGTGAAGGAAGGTTGGTAGAAAATGTGAGGGACTGTGAAACAATCAGGTACAATCGTGTAACTTGGCAAATTAACACCGCTGGGAGCAGTGTCAGTTATTTATTGAGGTATGTCCACCAGGCTTCTGTCCTGGGGCACATTTCCTGCCTTACCACTGCTTTCTTTGTCAGTGAAATTGTCTGCAATACACAAGGCTATTTGCAAAGTCAGGATGAACAGGAGTGCCAGAGGTGATGAACACTCAAGCTACGAAGCAGCAGCGTCTGTGTTTACAGGCAGACCTGAGACAGGCTGTCCTTGGTGATGTTAATAACTGAAATGCCATCAGTGTTGTGAGAGTGAAGAAGGTTTGGTGGCATGGTTGATCCTGGTGCGTTATACAACAGTTGCCAAAGTGTTTTCTTCCTTGAATTTCTTGCGGAGCCACTCCCAATTTAATAGAAATTCTTTGCTCTTGTAGTGAATGTCTGTGTGGGACTTTGTACCCACTATAGGGAGGACCTGCCAAGTTCAATGAAAAGTAGGACAAGGTACTCTATTTCCTGAGTTCTCTAGTCAGATTGCTGCCAGGAACTGCAATGTGCTGCCCAGAGAACCTGAGGATGCCTCATCCGCAGAGTTGCTGAAGATCATTTTCTAATAGAGCTTTGGTCAACATGATCCACTGAGTGGATACCATGCCAGAGTACTGGGTGAGATTAGCAGTCCCTTCCAACACAACCATTCTGTGATTCTACTGTTCTGTGGGTGTAGGATGGGACCTGCAAGCAGATGTGGGTAAAAGAGGGCAAAGCTGAGCCCTCCCTCTGTGCTTTGGGACTGTTCTGAGGCACAGGAAGTACCTCACCTCACTGTGTGGGTGATGCGTCCTGCAAACCAACCTGGGATGGTGCTTCAGTCTTCATCAGCCTCCTCATTCCAGACAGACTCTTGAACATCTCCCTTACATCCAGTGTCGGTCCATAGGTCTTCCAGAGATGAATGTCCAGAGGGAGAGGCCATGCCCAGAGAAGAGAGAGCAGCTGCTGCTCGGCGCAGTGTTGATGTGGGCATGACAGATCTCCTGTGGATGAAAAGTTTCACCCTGAGGGCACAGGGCGGCACACAGCCACTCCTGCCTCCTTCCAGGGTCACACACCACTCCTCCTCTAAAAGGAACAGATGGAGCGTAGCTGGTGGGAGCAGTGGCACCACCCACCCATGGACTTGGTTGAACTCCAGTGCTGGCTATCCAGCCTCTAATCAAACCAATGATTAAACATTTACCATACAGCAATTACATTATAGAAGGATTACCATCTACGGCATTGAGCAGTCAGCTCAAAGAGCACAGGGCTGTTGCTGTTGCTTCAGAGCTGCCCGGAGTTTTCTTGCAGTGCAGCTCTGCCACATTTCTGCAGGAATGGCCCTGCTGCTTCCTTCTCATCCACAAGTCTCAGTGTCGCTGCTTCTGCTGCTGTCCGGGCTCAGCTTGGCTGCAGGTGGGAAGCTGCTGGTGGTATCCCTGGATGGCAGTCCCTGGTTCAGTGCGCTGAAAATGTTTGAAGTCCTGAAGCAGAAAGGACATGAAATAGTCGTCGTTGCACCTGAAGCCAGTTTAAACATAAAGCCATCAGAGAATTTTATTCTGAAAACCTACCCAGTCCCGTTCACTGAGGAAGGGCTGTCTGGCAGTCTGCAGTCATTTTTAAAGGATCTATTTGAAGAAGGATCATTTCTGAAAAGATTTTTTAAAGATCGTGAAAATATGAAAAAATTATCTGAGTCAACTACCAAAGAATGTGAACAGTTACTGTACAATGAAGAACTTATCAGATATCTCGAGGAGAGTAACTTCGATGCTGTCCTTACGGAAGCTGCACTGCCCTGTGGAACAATACTGGCCGAGCATCTTTCACTCCCTTTTGTGTATTTCATGATGTTTCTACCATGTGGATTAGATTTTGAGGCTACCCAGTGTCCCAGTCCCCCTTCATATGTTCCCAGGGCATTTTCAGGCCATACAGATCACATGAACTTCCTCCAGCGTGTGAAGAATGTCATCTTGGACACCTCCAATCTCTTTCTTTGTGACCTTCTCTATAAACCATTTGAAAAACTGGCTTCTGAGTTCCTAAAGCGAGATGTGACTGCACGTG
The DNA here is from genome assembly GCF_023343835.1 of Lagopus muta. Classification (NCBI taxonomy): domain Eukaryota; kingdom Metazoa; phylum Chordata; class Aves; order Galliformes; family Phasianidae; genus Lagopus; species Lagopus muta. The sequence goes on along the minus strand of NC_064440.1, from coordinate 35,064,582 downwards.
ATCTCTTAGGCAAGGCTTCCGTATGGCTTCTGAGGTATGACTTTGTGCTAGAATATCCAAGACCATTGATGCCCAACATGATTGCAGTTGGAGGAGTAAACTGTGCTCACAAGCAGCTCTCTCAGGTGGGTTGTGCTCTGGTTTTAATTCTTCCTTGCTTCTGTTTTTTTCTGTGTGCAGCTCCATCTTTCCATTTTCAAAATACACTCAAATGAGTGTTCGCAAGTTGTTTCTGACTGGCTTTCTTTTCCTTTATAAGACGCCATTCTCCAGTTGGGTGAGTACAGGAAAATGAGTGTGGCAAGTGTAGGGAAGAGAACCTTGAAAGCTTCAGCCTTCTGTAGAAAGTGAATGTATCTGAGGAAAATTTATCTCTGAAGTGAACACTGGATTTGTAATAGACTACTTTTCATTAGGTCTTATTCATATATTATCTCCTGTGGATGAAAAGTTTCACCCTGAGGGAGGTGATTAGAAGCACAGAGCAGCATACAGCCACTACTGCCTCCTTCCAGGGTCACACACCACTCCTCCTCTAAAAGGAACAGATGGGGTGTAGCTGATGGGAGCAGTGGCACCACCCACCATGGACTTGGTTGAACTCCAGTGCTGGCATCCAGCCTTTAATCAAACCAGTGATTAAACATTTACCACACAGCAGTCACGTTACTGCAGGATCACAACCTATTGCATAGAGCAGATTGCTTAAAGAGCACAGGGCTGTTGCTGTTGCTTCAGAGCTGCCCGGAGTTTTCTTGCAGTGCAGCTCTGCCACATTTCTGCAGGAATGGCCCTGCTGCTTCCTTCTCATCCACAAGTCTCAGTGTCGCTGCTTCTGCTGCTGTCCGGGCTCAGCTTGGCTGCAGGTGGGAAGCTGCTGGTGGTATCCATGGATGGCAGTCCCTGGTTCAGTGCGCTGAAAATGTTTGAAGTCCTGAAGCAGAAAGGACATGAAATAGTCGTCGTTGCACCTGAAGCCAATTTAAACGTAAAGCCATCGGAGAATTTTATTCTGAAAACCTACCCAGTCCCGTTCACTGAGGAAGGGATGCTTGGCCGTTTGCAGTCACTTTTAAAGGGTCTATTTGAAGAAGGATCATTTCTGGAAAGATATTTTAGAGAACAGGAAAATATGAAAAAATTGTCTGAGTCAACTGCCAAAGAATGTGAACAGTTACTGCACAATGCAGAACTTATCAGATATCTCAAGCAGAGTAACTTTGATGCTCTCTTAATGGATCCTGCACTGCCCTGTGGAGCAATACTGGCCGAGCACCTTTCCATCCCTTCTGTGTATTTCATGAGGTTAATACTATGTGGATTAGACTTTGAGGCCACCCAGTGTCCCAGTCCCCCTTCATATGTTCCCAGGCTACTTACAGAACATGCAGATCACATGAACTTTTTCCAGCGTGTGAAGAATGTCATCTTTGACACCTCCAATCTCTTTCTTTGTGACTTTCTTTATAAACCATATAACAAATTGGCTTCTGAGTTCCTTCAGCGAGATGTGACCATGCTAGATCTCTTTCGTAAGGCTTCTGTATGGCTTCTGAGGTATGACTTTGTGCTAGAATATCCAAGACCATTGATGCCCAACATGATTGCAGTTGCAGGAGTAAACTGTGCTCACAAGCAGCTCTCTCAGGTGGGTCATTCTCTTCTTTTAATTCTTCCTTGCTTCTGTTTTTTTCTGTGTGCAGCTCCATCTTTCCATTTGCAAAATACGCTCAGATGAGTGTTTGCAAGTTGTTTCTGACTGGCTTTCTTTTCCTTCATAAGATGCCATTCTCCAGTTGGGTGAGTACAGGAAAATGAGTGTGGCAAGGGTAGGGAAGAGTCCACCTTGAAAGCTTCAGCCTTCTGTAGAAAGTGAATGTATCTGAGGAAAATTTATCTCTGGAGTGAACACTGGATTTGTAATAGACTACTTTTCATTAGGTCTTATTCATATATTGTACGGAATGGAGTAACTTCGTTACTCTCATAAGGATCTCACAGAAAGTGATAGACAGGTAGTTGAGAATCTGAGAGGCTGTCAAAAGCATCACAGTCAGATATAATCATTCAACTTGGCAAATATGGGGTGAAGAACTTACAGACAAACACACAGCAGGCTTCTGCGCTGGGACACCATTGCAGCCTTACCACTTCTTTCCTTGTCCGTGAAATTGTCTGCTGTACAGGAGGGTATTTCCAAAGGCAGAATTCTACAGGAATATTACGTGTCAAGTAGACTCAAGCTAGGAAGCAGCATCTGTGTTTAAATAACAGGGAGACCGCAGTCAAAAATTCCTGGGTAATGACCATGTGATACCTGAGATGCCGTCGATGTTGTGAGCCTGAAGGAGGTATGGTGGCATGGTGGATCGCGGTGAATGGCACGAGAGCTGCCAAAGCATTTTTCAATGTTTTTCACCTAGAATTTCTTCCAGGGCTGCTCTCAGTAGAAGAAAAATTCTTTGCTCTTCCAGTGAAGGTCTGTAGTGGGACTTTGTAGCCATTATTGAAAGGGACTACCAGGTTCCAACAAAAGTAGGACAAGGTGCTCTATTATCTGAGTTCTTTACTCAGAGGCTGGCCAGATGTTCGGAGGCACTGGCAGTACCTCACTGTGTGGGTGATGTGTCCTGCAGTCAAACTGCTGCCATTTTTAACAGCATCTTGGACAGCTCTTTCACATCCAGTGTTGGTCCATAGGTCTGCTAGAGATTAATGGTCAGAAGGAGAGCCATGCCCAGAGGTGTGAGAACAGCTGCTGCTAGATGCAGTGGTGATGTGGGCATGACAGATCTCCTGTGGATGCAAAAGTTTCACCCTGAGGGAGGCTATTAGAAGCACAGAGCTGCACACAGGCACTCCTGCCTCCTTCCAGGGTCACACACCACCCTTCCTCTAAAAGGAACAGATGGGGTGTAGCTGGTGGGAGCAGTGGCACCACCCACCATGGACTTGGTTGAACTCTATTGCTGGCTATCCAGCCTTTTATCAAACCAGTGATTAAACATTTACCACACAGCAGTCACGTTACAGAAGGATCACAGTCTACGGCATAGAGCAGACAGCTCAAAGACCACAGGGCTGTTGCTGTTGCTTCAGAGCTGCCCGGAGTTTTCTTGCAGTGCAGCTCTGCCACATTTCTGCAGGAATGGCCCTGCTGCTTCCTTCTCATCCACAAGTCTCAGTGTCGCTGCTTCTGCTGCTGTCCGGGCTCAGCTTGGCTGCAGGTGGGAAGCTGCTGGTGGTGTTTGTGGATGGCAGTCCCTGGTTCAGTGCTCTGGAAATGTTTGAAGTCCTGAAGCAGAAAGGACATGAAATAGTCGTCGTTGCACCTGAAGCCAATATAAACATAAAGCCATCGGAGAATTTTGTTATGAAATCCTACACGGTCCCTTTCACACAGGAAGAGATGGATGGCAATTTCCACACATTTTTTAAGGGCGCATTTGAAAAAGGATCATTTCTGGAAAGATTTCATGGACTGCAAGAAAAAGTAAAAAGACTCTTTGATTTAGGTTTCATATCCTGTGAACAGTTACTGCACAATGCAGAACTTATCAGATATCTTGAGGAGAGTAACTTCGATGCTCTCTTTACGGACCCTGTGTTCCCTTGTGGAGCAATACTGGCCGAGCACCTTTCCATCCCTTCTGTGTATTTCATGAGGGGAATGCCATGTGGATTAGATTTTGTGGCCACCCAGTGTCCCAATCCCCCTTCTTATATCCCCAGGGCACTTACAGACCATACAGATCACATGAACTTCCTCCAGCGTGTGAAGAATGTCATCTTTGACACCTCCAATCTTTTCCTCTGCAATTTTTTTTTCCAACCATATGAAAAACTGGCTTCTGAGTTCCTTCAGCGAGATGTGATGGTATTAGATCTCTTAGGCAAGGCTTCCATTTGGCTCATGAGGTATGACTTTGTGTTAGATTATCCAAGACCATTGATGCCCAACATGATTGTAATTGGAGGAGTAAACTGTGTTCACAAGCAGCTCTCTCAGGTGGGTCATACTCAGGTTTTAGTACTTGTTCTGATAGATTTCTGTGGTCATAAAAATGTAGTTTTGTGTATCAGGTATTTTATTTCTGTTTAGCATTTGCTAGGCAGCTTTTTGTGAAAAAATGCTTTGCTACTCTTTCTCTGAAAGGAACAGACGGTGGTGCAGTAGCACCATCCACACACGGACTCTAGTGCTGATTTTCCAGCCTTTTATTAAACCAGTGTCTAATCATTTACTAGGCAAATGTTAGTTACCTTACCTACCCCACCATTACTTTCATATGTCTGCACTGCTTGCTTATACCATTAGATGGCGGTCCTATCAATAGGAAAGGATAACAGGCAAAATGAATGGGGAAGTGGCTAAGAAAAGCACTTTGCACTTCATCCCTTGTGCAATGAGGAGGAAATTGCTTTCTGGAAGTCCTCCAAGATTACCAGACAAGTGTTCATGAAAAGCTGAGCTTTCCCTTTTATTCCTAACTACCTTCCAGATGCCTCTTTCAGGTTATTTCATTTTTTTAATATGTCTACAAGACTTCTGCAGACCAAGTAATGCTCATTCCCTTCCCTGGAGCAGATAAGCAGTTCAGCAGGAATTTTGGAGACTGTAGCAGACATGAATTGAAACTCTACTTCTCTGGTGTAGCAGCAAGAGGGCTGCTTATTTTAAATAAGATTCTTTGTCCCAGACCTGGTCTGGAAGTGTATTTTGTTTGGACAATGCTGAACTTCATAAATATGGGTTATCCAGTTCCATTAAGGAAACCTAACATAGCTTTTCTTATTTTTTGAGCAAATGTCCACTGCACGGCCCGTTTCTCAAAGCAGGACTGTCAGAGGATTTGTAAAGGTTGTGACAAAGTTGGATTTTGGCACACAGGAATGTTTGAAGAAGATAATAAAACCAAGTGATTGATCCCACGGAAAACAAAAGGGCTAAACACACTCTGAAACAGCAGCATCTGTTCTACTGCAATAGGAAGTAAGGAAGGGAAGTCAACCTAGCAGCCACAGAAATGCATGCCCAAAACACCCAAAACCTGAGGAGGACTTTGCAGTTCCCAGATGCCCATGAGTACATACACAACAGAGCCCTGAGTTCTCCGTTAGCTATCTGCAGTGACCTAGTGAAGAATTTGTCTTCAGAGAGATCTTCTGTCACAGAGCCACATCCGAACCGCGTTTCACCTTGTTTGCCTGCAGGAGAGATTCAGGCCTGCTGTTCAGATGCCACCTATCGGCAAGCCTTCAGAAAGGTCCTTCCGTTTGGATTCAGTCTCAAGTAAAGGGCTGTGGGTTACGGCATTCTGGTCAGCCACAGAAATACACAACAGAGCAAAAACCAAGGGAGTCAATCTCTGTTATCCACTCAGGCCCTAAAGATTACATTTCCGTGCCAGACTTCATTCATTTTATTCCATTCTGATGTTCACAACAACTCCCTCCAACTTTGTTTCTCCTCCCTTAGCTTACCAAGTATTTTTCTATGACACTGGGTTTTCACTTCAGTCTTTGGCTGTTTGTTTTACATAAGAATTCATCTGCGTTTCCATTCCAATGGCAGATCTTCTAGTTGTTCTTTTATCAAAAATAAAAGAAACAAAGCAGATGAAGTTGGCAGCTGATGAGTATTACCTTAGTCAAAATGGACACAACATTTCAGATACTAGAAGTCAAAGCTATCTTCTTACAGAGCACTTCAAAATCTTAAGTCTCTCTTGCAGCTGCACGGTCTGAGAAGAAGAACATCGACTCTAAATCAAGCTCATCTGAAATTCCACAAGTGTAAAAGCAAAACACAGAGTATTCACTTAAGGATTGGAAAATCATGGTGATTAACTGACCTACTTAACGGGTACATTATCTTTCTTATTGCACAGAAACTGATGTCTTTGAGCTGCACAAGTGTTTTACAATCTTTTCCCCCTCCCCTCATATCCATTCCAAACCTTGGTTCGGGCTCCATTTCTGCAAACATTCACACCCCTGCATACCTTCATTCAACCACCTGCATCCTTGTTTTTTTTTTCCTCCATGGAAGCGTGACAGAAGTTGCCACCTGTGACATAATAGGGATTTTGACTGAGGATGTGCTTTGTGTTGGCAGGAATTCGAAGCCATTGTAAATGCTTCTGGGGAACACGGTATTGTTGTCTTCTCGCTGGGCTCCATGGTCTCCGAGATCCCCATGAAGAAAGCCATGGAAATTGCAGATGCCTTGGGATCAGTCCCTCAAACGGTACAGTACCCCTTTCCTCCTTCCAGCACATTCAATGCTGTGTTCAGATATAGTACATTATCTTTGGCTCCTGGATTGCTCAGCCCTCCCTTCTTTCTCCTGCTCCCCAAGTGTCAGAGAGAACATCATCCCTGTTGTTGGCAAAAGAGGTTTTGCACAGAGACGCTGTTAGCTGTGCTTTCCAAACCAGCAGAGGAGCGGTGTGAGTGTGCTTGTTGAGAACTGACACTGTCTTTATTGCCCTCCAAAGGTTCTGTGGCGATACACAGGAGAGGCACCCCCCAACCTGCCAAAGAACGTGAAGCTTGTCAAGTGGCTGCCACAGAATGACCTCCTAGGTAGGTCTGAGATGCCTGGGGTTATACCATCTTGTTGCTTTCAATTCCATCACATAGTTTCAAGGCCCCATTACCAGCATCTCTGCTGACTCTATCATTGCGGGTCTGTCTGAAACAGAATTCACCTTTTAGAAACTTCTCTAACTGTAATTTCAAGATCACCTTACTGTTTGGAAAGGTGTTGCAACTCTCAATTATGGTATTGTAAAGTATGGGGGGAGGTTTTGTCTCTGATTATCCAGTCTCAACACTCAGCTATGCTTTCCTGCCCTGTTGTCGTCTCCTGGACTGAAGGGGGAGTTTCAATTTCTCAAGCAAGCAATTCCAGGCAGCTTCTCACACTTTTAAAGGGGGTCATATTGTGCATGTTATTGCCAGGAGTGCATTTTTTTGGTGAAATGTTGTAATGTGATGGGAAGTACAGCAATAATAGCAGAGAGGGACAGTACTAGGCTGTAGCAAATTAGAGCAAACTCAAATGCAGCAACCATGGAGGCAGAAACAAAAGAAGAAAAACTGCTTACTTTTGGGTGACCAGTAGGCAGGGATCTCCAATAAGGGATCCCACAGCCAGCCCTTAATGAGGTCTGGGAAGGGGTGGATCCTGGCTCCATCCTTTCCAATCAGATACAATGCATGCACCTGAGCGCCCCTGGGTTGCCCTGCCTTCCACCAGGTGCTCAATCACTGCTTCAAGCTGTGGCAGCACTTCTGCTGTACTTGGCGTGACAATATGGCTCTGCTGTGGGAGACGTGCAAATGGAAGACATGGTAAAAGAGAAAGCAATGACTTTGCTTTTTAAGTTTCACTGGTTGTGATTTTGTCCTAACACCTGAGAAGCTGTGGAGGATCTTAAGGGGCTTTTCAGAGATTACCCAAACCAAGATGGAGCTCTACAATCCATAGTTCCATAACGTCCCGTTCTCTGCTATATTGTTTGCCCATAAGTAACAATGCTTATGACAGCCTAAAGTTCTTAATGTACACCTAAGAATGGCATTTTTCTTTAATATATTTTTCCTAGGTGTGTGTAACCATGACATAACAGATCTCTCTTTCTTCCACAGCTCACCCTAAGACTCGTGCCTTCATTACCCATGGAGGCTCACACGGTATTTATGAGGGCATATGCAATGCAGTGCCAATGGTGTTAATGCCTTTATTTGGAGACCAGATGGACAATGCGAAACGAGTGGAGTCACGGGGAGCAGGATTGACACTGAATATACTAGAAATGACTTCGAAAGACATATCCGATGCCCTGAAAGCAGTTATCAATGATAAAAAGTTAGTAATTCATATGCACTTTTTCTTTCTACTGCTGTATAACGCCAGCACTCTGACTTCCAGTTTAACACAATACTAATCTGTTCTTATATCCCTTCTTACGTCAGCTCCGTTGCTGAGAAGGCATCATTTGCCCTGGATTAACCTTGTCCCACCCCTGTACCAGCACCATCCTTCTTGCGTCTGAGATTGCAGTCTTTAGGTGATGAGAACAGCCTGATCTGAGAGGATGCAGGCGTCAGAATAGATGGAGTGCAAGTGTACTGGAAGAAATAAAGCTGACAAAAGATATTGAGATGACGAAAGATAACAGGAGATTTTGCTGACAGCTGAAACTAAGCTTTTCTACTTCTTTTTCTGTTACCTTTTCTCCTTTGTTTAGCATTGAAAGCAGCACTTTTCAAGGCTCATAACTTTACTATTTTACTTCTCTCGTGGTGGAGGTGGCAGGAAAAATGTGGAGGAGCCCCTAGCGGGCTCTCAGACAACTGACACTGCATCCTTCCGAAGGAAGTTTTTGAGTTCTTAGATTTTGGGTAGTATGCTTAGGTTGTGGTTGGACCTGATGATCTTTAAGGTCTTTTCCAACCTGAGCAATTCCATGATTCCACGGTGTCAGGAAATGTTGCTTCTCAGGAGGAGCGGTGATGCAGCAGCACGGCTGCCCATGAAGGTGGTGGGGTCAGCAGTCCTGTGGGTGTTAAAGAACTGGAAAAGTGGCACTGAGGGAATGGTCAGCGGGCATGGTGGGCACGGGGTGGTGATATCTGTGGGCTTCTCCAGCCTGAATGATTCTATGATCCTTTTTTCTCCGGGGAGTGAGTCCCAGCAGCACAAGTCACTGAACACAGCCAACGCCTTGTCTTGGCAGGTACAAAGAGAACATCCAGCGTCTCTCAGAGCTTCACCTTGACAGGCCCATCCACCCTCTGGACCTGGCTGTGCACTGGGTAGAGTTTGTCATGAAACACAAAGGGGCCCCACACCTGCGCCCTGCTGCCCATGACCTGAACTGGATCCAGTATCACTCTCTGGACGTCTTTGCCTTCCTCCTGGCTGTGGTCCTCCTCATCCTCTTCATTTCTGTGAAGTGCTGCATGTTCTGCTGCCGCAGGTGCTGCTTTAAGAAGGGGAGAAAAAGCAAATCAGGGAAATCAAAGACCCACTAGCAGATGAAAACACTGATGGGAGGCGAGACCTCTGCTCCAGACCTCAAGGATCAGAAAACACCTTAAATTTCACTAAAATAATTACTAGCTTTCAATCAAGAAATAATTTAATTCCCTTAGACTAACACCAAGTGTTGTTTCATTGATATTTTTTGTCTTTAATTAAGAATTAGTTGTTAAAATAATTTGTACAGTAGTGCTTCAGTCACTTGGGAAGATATCAGTGCGAAGTCCAAGGTGCCTGGCTTCCACTTCTTGATGTACAGAGGCCTCGTGGTCGCATTTTTTTTTAACCTCCTTATGTAATGGAGAAATATGGGCTTTCATGTGCCTTTGCTCTGAGGGCTCTGTGAGCACCATTTGCTCTACCGTGTAAGATGGAACCGCTTTGAAATCTTTGTACAGCTGTTGCTATAGAAGAGGCAAATGTTATAATCTGACATTGTATGTCACATAAGCCAAGCTAGCTGCACATCTTACGTAGGCTTTGTGTGTGTTTACAATACCTGGGCTCGAGCCACACTTCAGCATGGAAGTGGTTGTAAAGCCACTGGTGTTTCACCAAGTTTCCCATCGGGCAGAGATCCGTCTCTGGAGCTCGCCAGTTGGGCAGTGTGACCTTTGGAAGCAGTTTTTAAAAACTATCTGATTGATGCTCTGTAAATGATGTTAAGGGAAAAACCCAACCCTCAGTCCTTCAAATAAATCCCCAATACAGTAATGGCTCTTGTGTTTTCTGACTCGAGGGAGGTGGGGGCACTCACCACACATGGAGAGAGCTGGAGGAAGGAATGATTCAGTGCAGCAGTGTGTGATGCACTCAGTGAAAGGCGCCGGAGTCATGCTGGGGACAGCCTGCCAGCTTGGGTCCAAAGGATGGTGGGGTTGGATGCCCTCTCTCATCAACTGGGGGAGCACAGGTGCTTTATGAACCCTTCGCTATATAAATGTGCCATGAGCATAAAAGTGCCCTGTGGCTGATGTATTTGGAACTGGGCAGCAAAGATGGATAGTCTATAGCCAAGCCAACTTGATGGGGGTTGGACTGAACCATCTCTAGAGGTCCTTTCCAAGCCCTGCAATTCTGCTATCCCTCTGGGCAGCAAAGATGGAGTGCTCAAAAGCTGCTTCTCACTATTATCATTTCATCACTCAGTGAATACAAGGAATCTTTTCCTTGGGACATGGGAAGGGAGTTCCAACAGGGCACGAGAGCTGGCTTGCTTCCCATTCACAGCTTCCACAGCTCCCCATGTCCATGAAGTGACAGCTCTGGCTGTCCCTGCAGCTCTGGGTGACAGCAGCACTTCTGTGCAGTGCTACTCAGTGACGTGAGGTCCAGAGACACCTTGTGCTGCTCATCACAGCACTGAATATCAACTAGAACAGCAAGAAATGGCTGGGCGAGGCTGTGAGGTCTCCTCCTTGGAGATCTCCAGACCCACCCTAATGGCTGGGCACCACCTTTGGCCAATGGAGAAATAAGGAGAGAAAAAGAGCCAAAGCCTCAAATGCAAATAACAACAACAACAACAACAAACAAACCAAGCTAAAAATCCCACTCGGCTCTAGGGAGCTGATTTTTTCGGTTGGCAGCCTGGCAGACCGCTGTGCAGAAGGGAGAGAAGGAGAGAGCAGGCGGCGCTACCGGGGACCCAGCCGCGGTGCCGCACTGCGTGGTGTTCCGGCTGTGTCCAGCAGAGGGCGCCACCGCATCGCTGCCGGGCAAAACCCGAGCGGCGGTACGGGCGGCTCGGGGCGGGGAGGCAGGGATGCTGCGGCTTTCCCGTTGCTCCTCAAAAGAAGAGCTGCGCCAGGATGAGCTTGCTGCCCTTTAACTGAGTGCAGTATAGGATCACAGAATCTTTTGAGGTGGAAGGGAGCTGCTGAAAACGTGGGTGAGAGCCTCTTTGCCTTGCGCATGGCAGGGCTCTAGGGGTCACAGCAGCTTGCGGTGGGAGGATGCCGTCCCACCCCAGCTTTACGAGATGAAATCCCATCCCCAGGCTTTTCCCTGCTGCCACAGCCAGCCGCGACACCAGTATTTCCAAAAGGAGGCCCCTTTTTCCCAGACCACACTCCCTCTGCGCACAGGGGGTGTCAGAGGCCAGGCACAGCTCACACCCACCGGGTTGGAAGAGTGCTGGCATGGGATTTGCTAGGCGGCAGGAGGCGCTCCCAGCATCAATTCCATTTCCATTAAGGACAGAAGAATGGTTTCATACGCCAGATCTGATTGCTTAGGATGATAAAAGCAAGCCATCAGCACGGGCATCATCAAATCCCAAATCTCCCAGCAGATATTGGCTGACTCACTTCCTGCATAACCTCCTTCACAAGCCGGACCAAACAAACAGGACTGGCAGATCCTTCCCCAAAATACCTCCAGTCTAGGCTGTCATGGGCACAGTCTGCTTTTTGGGGTAGATCAAAGCACGCCGTGTCTGTCACCCAGCAGCCCTCCCAGCAGGGACCCAACCACATCCCAGCAACTCACTTCAACCAGCGAGACCTAGTGAAGTGATGGCTGTGAGGTTTAATTAACGTTCAGCAAGGGGCAGTTAAAGCGGGGAAGAAACCCAAGGTTAATTACCCCCTGGAGGCTGCTGACGATACGATGTCTCCAGGGATGGGGCTTCCACCACACCTATGGGTAACCTGTGCCAGAGTCTCACTGCCCTTATTGTGAAAAAATAACATGTTCATCCCTCCAGCCAGAGGCTCCTTTCTTCTCACCACAGATAGCAGGGTATCCCCACCCTACATCAGCCATCTGCCATCCAGTGCAGAACTGTCAGTCAGTCCGTGGAGATGGGCTCTCTTTGGGCCTGGCTCCCTTGCACGTGGCCTTTGGGAAAACGTAATACAAGAGTCTAAAAGTACCATTTATTGCTGGAAGTCTGTGATCCCAGCCCAAGGAAGAAGCTGTGAAAAGAGCATTACCAAATAAAGGGCTTTTGTGGCCAAAAGATGAGTGGTGATGCCACAGATGTGTGCTGGGAGCTGTCTCCAGGGGCAACAACCTCCTCTTGCAGCCACCTTGCTCATGTTCTATGAGGGCTCAGGCCAGATGAAGCTGACTTGGGTTATTAAGGTGAAGAGGTTATAAGGGTCATAGATTCATTGAGGTTGGAAAAGAGCTCTGAGGTCATGCAGTCCAATCACCAACTCGCCACCACTGTGCTCATTAACCACGTCCCCAAAGACCCAAAGGACCAGAAGACCCAAATGCAGAAGATTCACACGCTGGCTGTGCCTGGGATTCTCCCAAAGCTGAGCAGCAGGGGCAGTGAGGTCTTCATCGAAGTTGTTTTGCTGGCTCTCCTGCCACGGTACGGCTCTACACAGCCTCCACTTGGTCAGGGGGGGTCTGTCTATCAGAGGAGGGCAAACCCACTGGGAATTATGGTTTTCTGGTGCCAAAAGAAACCTGCCAGCGAGGCAAACACCTAGGAGTCGTCCTTTAATCAATTTCTCTAACCACTCGTGACCTCATATTGCAAGATTTGGGTGTCCTGACAGCCGATAATCCACCACCAGCATTCAGCTGAGAGCTACGAAGGAAGCAGAACAATTGATTTTCAGCAGGGATTTCCAGGGATAAAAACAGATGCCCAGAGACCTCCTGGCTCTTTCATCACAGTTTCTCATTTTCATTGCAGACTGCACTGGGTGTCCAGACACTGAGAGCCGGGGAGGACAAAGCAAGAATCACTGATACTGCAGATTTCTGTCCAGACACTGATAACCCAGGGGTGACCTCCCTCCCTCCCCATTCTGACATATCTCTTTCAGCCATTTAATGGCAAGCTGAGCTGAGCTGATGTGAGATATCATCCTATTCCAATGGCTTGAAATGCTGCAAATGCATTGCCAAGGGGGCTGTGCTGAAGGAGGTCATTCCCTTGGTTGGACACAGAAAAAGAAGACCAATCATTTACTTGCAGATAAAATATTAGAGGGAGTCAGACATCAGAGAAGTAACTAATGGAGAATTGCTCCTATTAGGTCCAGGCTACTTAAGAATGATCATTCATAACCAGGAGCCGTAGTGGCCCTGGCCCAGCAACCCAGCTGTGCCACCCTGTGCTGCACCATGGGATGCGTTTTGCCAGGGATTAAATCAAACCAATGTCTTTTTTTTTCACCACTGGCAAGCCGAAGCCACAGCCAGAGGCAGATATCTGAATAACCCACTTTCATGGTCTGAAATTGGAATTCAGTTCCTACTGAGAGCACCACAACTGACGGTCTGTGCTGCGAGCCCAAGGCCACACGGCCTGGGCATCAGCCTGTGGGATTGACAAAAGCCTCCTGATGCCCACTGCCTTAAACCCACCCACCAGCAGACGAAATCCACTCGGTAGCACTGCAATAGCAACAGCTTTAATAGGAATATTTTTCTCCAAAAAAATTATTATTATTTTTTTTAAAAAGGAACATTAAATGTAAGTACAATAACCAGTTACTGCACCAACTGCGGTCACGATGCAAAGCCCAGGCGCAGTTCCAGACGGGCTCTCCAGACAGCGGGCAGAAGGCATCTGAAAGACGTAGCCCAGCCCCAGCAGGTGAGGAGAGCTGGGATTTCTGACTGAAGGAGGGACAAAGCAACACAGTGGTCACCCCAAAACGTGCTGAGCGTTTCACCGCGGCTCACAGCAGTCGGGGAGCTGAGCACAGCAAGCTTCGTGTCGCCGCTGAAATGTTAAGCTGGGTATAGAGTACCTGAGGTAGTTAGAGAGACCAAGGGGAGGGCAAAAAAAATAAACTGAAATCCTTTAGGGACGTCCCCATCTTGGAGTCACCAGAGAGTAAAACTGCCTACGAGGGCTGGGGCTGCCCTTGGCTGCTCTGAACAGCCCAAAGCCGTGCTGGCACAGGCTGGATCTCTCTTGCAGGAGCTGCTCCTTATTGCATTGGAGATTTGGTTTTGCTTGGTGTGAGGAAAATGTGCTCTTACAGTGCCCTGCTCTTGTAAAGAGAAAGCAAATGCATCACGGGCCCAGGTGCTGGCAGACCACATTTATTTCTGTGCTACGCCGCGTTGCATAGGAAACTCCTTAAAGCCCCTGAGGAGAAATTAAGGTGCTAATTATTTCTGGTGGGGTCCTGTGAGGGGAGACTGCTTCTGGGGGTGTCGCTTTGAAAAGAGGATGTAAAGCAGTGAAGCTGTGGGAAGACATTCCCTCCCGAGGCTGCCAGCACCATCAGATGCCCACTCGCCACCTGCACCTGCAAATCCATGGGCAGTGCCCCACACCTGGCTCTTCCAGGGAGCTTATATCACCTGCAGCCTCCCAAGAGAAGAAATCAAGCTTAAGTGTCACCACCTCTTGCTCCTGGCTGCTGAGAGCCCAGCCTGTTGGCCACAGCAGCCGCTCTTGTGTGCTTCTACTGCGTTTGTCAAAGATGCCTTCCCCACTCTTTCTGTTTTTCTGGTTCAACCTGAAAGAAAATCAACCTTAACAATCCGTCTTCCTCGCTATAAAGAGACTTTGCACCTAAAATAATGTTTCTGTGCAAAAATATTCCCCTCCCATGTAAAATATTTCAAAGCTGAGGAGCAGAAGGAAGAGGGGAGGTAATCCAAAAGAGGCAGCTATAAAACACGAGGGGAAAGAACGGGGCACTTGGTACCATAAATATTCAGCTCAATGGCACCAGTGTCATTGCAAAAGACATTTACAAGTTCAGCTGGAGTTTGGGAGCCTCAAACAGCCCCATTCAAAGCCCTCAGAAATCAATGGCAATGAGTATGAGGACACCAGACACGTCTGAAACATCTCCGCTGAGCTCTGGAATGGATTTCAAGTTAGGAGGATCATGCCCAAGCACTTTGCTGCAATGGCAGAGTGACCCACTCTCACCACCACGGGCAGCAAAGAGCAGGGCTGTGCCGAGCCCCCAACTTCCAGCTTCTTCCAGACACGGTGGGCAGCACCCAGCTCCAAGAGCCAGGGGCAGCATCCCTTCCCATGGTTAGAAATGGTACCCGTGCATCTGTGAACATGGCACGAGCACCTCCCTACCCACAGATGACAAAATGCACGTTTGCAGATACATTTTAAAAAGAAAACAAACAAAAACAACTAAACAGGTGATATGTCCTGTAAGATGGGAGGAATAAAAGCTCCTTTCTGATTTAAGTTGCCAGCAGGGCTGAAGACACCCCAAATTCACACAGTGCTCTGCAGTCAGTCTGCACTGTGGGAGTTTACCAAAACCACTGGGACACTGCTGTGCTTCGTCTTAAATACGTATTTACATCGCTCGCGTTCATCTCAAAAATGATAATTTAAAAGCAGTCTCTACAACATACAAAACAGCAACAGCTTCCCCCCAAAGTGGTTACAACCTTTGCTGCTCGTTACAAAAATTAGACTTTTTATTTGTAAATGCCTAAAAAAAAAAAAAGGATTCTCTTTTGTGATCCCTCCCCCCCCCCCCCAGGCTCCTTTTAAGTGTCTGAGTAAGGAACAGTTGAAGTGGTATCGATTCCATATGAAAAGCCATCCCTTCTGGATGCCTTCCCACCAAGAGGAGGGTCGTCTCCTGCTCATTTCCAGTCCTGCTGAGAACTTGCAAACTTTGGCCTCTTTAAACCTGGGGAGAGCAATCCCCGCTTGTTCTGTTTATATCAACTGTTTAAAAAAAAAAAAGGGAAAAAAGCACAGAAAAATACGGATACCACCAATAAATGAGACGTGGATGAAAACATGGCTGCAAGGAGCCGCGCTAGATGGCAAAATCCTCGTGGTCTTGTGGGCTGAATGCAGCTGCCCGGAGCAGGTCCAAGGAGTTGACGAGGATGAGGGTGCCGGTGAGATGCTTCCAACGCTTGGTGATGGGGTTCTTCATCTTGTCCAGCCCTGTGTGCAGCTCCTGAATCACATCCCGGTAGCTGTCGCCCATCTGGCTGCTCCAGGTGAGGAGGAAGTCATACGCAGGCTTCCACATGGCCTGTGGGACAGAGGGTGGGAAGAGAAGAGCTGAACGTGAAGCTCAGCCCATGCCCAGCATTCAGCATCCAATGAGTGCTACCATCCTCAATGCCTTTTGATCCGAGAACAAATGCACTGTGGGTGAAAACGTCCCCACGTTTCCCCCCGTCCCCCCATCACACCCAACTCCTCATTCCCTAGGAGCACAGGTTTGCACAAGCAAAAACAAGCTTGGGAAAATCCCAAAGGACGAAGGCTGGTCTGCCCTCACCTCACTGTCCACCACCCCGCTCTTGTCGCGGTGCGGGGCCTCGTAGGCGTCCATCTGCTGCTTGGAGACCTTGGCGAGCTTCTCAGCGAGCTCCCTCCAGCGCTGGGCCACCTCCACGGCCGTGGTGAGCAGCACAAAGTCCTGGATCAGCCTGACCACCAGCCCTTGGCAGTCCATCTTCAGCAAGGCCTGCGGGATCATTAGGAAAAACAAGGAAGACGGAGTCAGGGTGGGCCCGAATCGGGTGGGGATGTCCCTGAAAAACCACCACAAAACCCTCCTGCCTCCTTTCTGGCAACAACTGGTGAAATCAGGCCAGTGGGCAGGACAGAAGAGCCACGCCACTAACTGAACCAAGTGCTCTACCCCTGTTCAACCAGGCGTGCAGCTGGGGTTGCCCACCACGGCTTTATGGTGTAGGCTCAAGATGTTCAGGAGCCACATAAGCAGTTTAAAGCATCCTAAAGCCTTTAATCAAGACAATGAACCCTCTGTACTCTGCGCTGCTTGTACCCCCAGCCCAGAGGAGCACTGTCCAGTGGCACAACCAGCATGAGCATCCACGACCTGCATCGAGCACCCGGTGGGCACAGGCCAGGAGGACATTTGGGGACAAGGCCTGGAGAGCAGCCTCAGAACAAGATGGAGAAGAGAAAATGCTTGTTAGGGAGACTGACAGCAGTGTGTTCTCTACCTACCAATAATTCAGCCAGGAATAAAGGACAGAGCAGGTAAAACTCTGTTCAAAACACAAAGCAAGTTGCAACAGGGAAAACCCATGGAAAGGAACCATTTAAATGGTGATTATCAGAGGATCAACAGAACCAGCATCCCTCCACAGCCGAGCAGGAAGGACGAGGCATCCCTCACCATGTGCCACAGCCAAGTGGAAAGCATAATGAGAGCCTCAGGAACAAGCCCTGTCCCCGGACAAACCCCTCTACAGACCTCCAGTGTTTATGGAAACACGTTCTGTGTTATGGAACAAGAACCCTTTTATTTTTATGGGTTTTTTGAAGCAACACTGAAACAATGCAAACAATCCCAAGATGCCCTGAGGGGCAGTTTACCACCCAGAAAGGTTTAATCATCACTTAATCATCCATCTCCCTCCATCCTGCCCGCCCCAGTGTGGACTGCAGCAGCAGCTCAGCAGGTTCATCACACACTACAACGAAGAGACAGATTTGCTAGCTGCTGCCTTTCTTTTTTTCTTGAGCACCCTCTTGTTTGCTTACTGCCAGAGCTGCAAGGACAGCAGAATGAGGACTGCAGCTCCAGGACAGCTGAGCACCAAGGGCATCGCTCAGCATCTCAGCAGGGGAGCTCACTTGAGCAAATGCAAACCACAGCTTGGTGATAAAGAGGACAACCCCCATCGATGCTGCTGTGAGTTTCCAAGGAGCATGCTGTGCTGGCTCCAGCATTCCCATTGGAAACAACACCAACGTCACAGCAGCGTGGGGAGGTTATTACAGCAATCAGGGACCTGGAGAAAAGCCCTCAGTGGTCCAAAAAGGGCCAGAACCACCTGCTCCCTCCTGCTAATTCCCAACATATTCAGAGCACACACGTTTGAGCAAGACTGGTTTTCAGGCAGAAGGATGCCCAGCAGGCAAGCAAGAGGATGGAACCACTGCCCCCCAAGTTCCTTCCTGTCCCTCTGCTGCCATCCCTGCAGCAGGGCTGTGGGTCACCACGTCCTGCCCTGACCCGGGGCTCTGCACACAGGCAGCTCTGAAGAAGAAGAGGGGTTAAATCCTCTCAGAGACTGTTTATCAGGGGGACAGTAACAAACAGCTGGGGAAGACAGTAACATCTGAAACCACTCCAGCAATTTGCAAAGCAAATATATGTTGATTCCCTTATCTGTTCCCAGCTTACACAAAGCAAAGCTGGGCTTGAATCTAATTACTGCTTCTGACCAGCATTTGCTTCTACAAAGTGCTTACACTGGTTTCCTGCATTAGAAGTAGAAATAATAAACCCTCTCGTTAAGCAAGCAAAATACATTTCAAAAAAGCATTATATTTTTCTTGGGCATTGAGAAGCGTTCAGATCTCGCATCTGTGCCATATTCATAACTGTGCAGAGCACTCCACATCCAGCTCTCAGCAATGTTATCTCACCACACAGTCAACAGGCTCAGGGCCCTTTGCTCTGGAAGTGAAGGCTTCAGGTGGTCCTAAGAAGCACAGATTTAGGATTATGGCCCACGGTCTTCTCCCTGAGTCCAGCAGTCAGCAAGCGTGAACTGTTCTGAATCAGGCGGACGGTGCAGAGGCACCCTGTCCTTTCCTGGTCACACATGATCTATTTCCCAGGGATAAGAGCACTTGGGAGAAACACACCCTGCTTCCCAATGAACACAGGAAAAAGGAGTAACAGCAGAGAGGCGTCATTTAGCAGAGTCCCGTGCTACGAGTGGTACAATCACTTGAAGCCACAGCTTTGGAAGAGATAATTCTGCTCCCCTCGGCTCAGCACGTTCACTCTGAAGCCTACTAATAAGCAGGCACCTTCACTTTGCCTCCAGGGAAGGCTCAATCTGCAAAGGGAGCCCCAGGTGAGCTGAGGGAAACATGGGGCAGCCAGGAGGTGATGGAATAAGCAGCCAAAGCATAGCAGGCACTGGGCTCCCTGCAAGCCCTTGCTGCCCAGCTGGGATTAGCAGGGCTCTCAGCAGATGTAATCCTCCAGCAGGCGCTTTTGGGATTATGCTACAGCTTCTCTCCATCCTCCTCGGGTGCATTTATTAACCTCAGAGAGGCCCCAAGCCCGCTCCACCAGCAGAGCAGTGCGGCACAGCAAAGGAGATGGTTTGATATTCAAATTCCAGTTCAAAGCAGAAGAGCCTCCACTTTAAAACACATCCAGGGGAGGATGAATTTGCATCCCGGCTCTGAAATGCAGAAGCCCATTTCCAGTCCTCTAATCACAGCAAACAGCATCGAGGCAAACAAGCAGCAGGGAGCCCTGGGTGGAGTGCAGCACACAGACAGGGAAGGAGCAAACGATGGGGTTGAAAAGCTGTGATTCCTGTGCACCCCTTTATGCCTCCCCACCCCAGTTCAATAATCATAAAGCCAAGATGGGATAAGCAACCATGTGAGCTGTGGATGCGTTGTCCCCTCCCTAAATCTGCTTGAACCATGGGGTGAAGCCTTTCTTCTTTGCCCCAGAGGTGGGAAGTGTCCCCAAGTTCACTCGTGCCTGCCAAGCGTGAGACCCAGAAGGAAGCGGTGATGGAAATGGAGTTTTTAAATTAGTTAATGATTTTTTAAACAGCATTTAAATTAGAAAGCACCCTGGAGGGTCTAAGCGTTATCAGGCATTAATCACTGCCTGAAAGGGCTGAAGGTAGCTGCTGGGGAGGCAAAGATGTGGTTACAGCAGCAGCAACGTTCAGAGTGCCATTAACCAAGCATGAGAATGCATCAGGTACAGCACTCTGAAATACCCGCACCAAGGAACAGGAAGGCATCAACGATTTCCTCTCAGCCCCAGCAAATAAAAGCAGGTCATCTGATGTTGTCTGCAGAGCGAGGAGCCTGCAGGGAAGTTCACAGCCAGCCCTGTGCCACTGCTCTACCACCACCCTGCACTGAGCAGCCTGCTTGGCAGAGCCTCGGTGGGAGCACTGCCCTCTGTTTGAGGGACCTGCTTTTCACCAAGGACCCAAATTCAGAGCAGGACTGCCAGCAGCTCAATTCAGGATGCAGGAGCTAAGGGGAGGGAAGAAAAGCAGGTTGGGCTTGTGTGCCCCGGGCACGGCAGCACAAGATCCAAGCAGGAACACAGTGCTCAGGCTCTCCAGCACCAGGGATGAGGACGCAGCATTCACTCCACCTTGGTAGAAAAGAGGCAGCATTCACACACCTGCAGTCACAATAAATACAGCAAGCAGAAGCACATCTCCAGTTATCCGGAGAAGAAAATGCTTATAGGATCTGCAGCACTCTGCTAACAAGTGCAGTCATATTGGAAAGGCTGATAAGAGCAAGGCTCTACCAAAACACCGTATCAAAAAATGCAGAGTGAAAGAAGTGATGTCTTTCATGGCAGGCTTCACTCCAGCTCCAGAGGACCAGGCAGTGCAGCCACTGTATGCCAAGCTAGGTCAAGTTTCTCAAATGAAACCTGGCATGGCTCTCATATGGCAACCCAAGTGCATAGGATTATACTGTGGTATGTGACTTCACATTTTCAAAACCACCCGAACACCCAGCATTTGCTGGGACTCCAAAGGCTTGGAAATGTGATGGAGTTAGCACCTGCACGCTGGGCTGCAGCCACCGACCACAGCGATGCTGTCTGTGTGTGTGGGAAAAGCATGTCACCTTGAAGCCCTGCCATGGAGAAGTGAGCAAACGCATTTCTTCCCCTCAGAAGCAGCCACAGAGGTCTGCCCAGCTGCAAGAGGTCTGTTAGGCTGCTCGTGTATCATTGCAGATCCAGGCTGCAGTGCCTACAGGCTTCGAGGAGACAACCTGCTTGCTGCCTGGGTTGATGGGCAGAGGGAGGGGAGAGCTGTTTCTCTCTCTGATGTGATGACTAACTCATGAGCAATGCTCCCCTCAGTTACCTTCACACACTGCTGCTTTTGCTAGGTGAAAAGAGTAAGTAATCACAGATTATTTATTAACTAGCCATCAATGAGAGGGCTTTTCCATGCTTGGCTACCGGTGTATAGCTCTGCCATGGCAATCCTGTGTACTCAACACCGATGTGAGATAAGCAGCCTTACCATTTCCCTCTCCACAGTCCCTCTGGGATGGGGCAGTCAACTTTAACATGAAATACACAGATCTCACCAGCAGAAAGCAAGACCACTTGTTGCAAATAAAATTAGCCATACACGCAACAAAATAAGTTACTTTTCAACTGTCATTCCCCAAACACAGTTGTTGTGGTTTTTTAAAAATCAATCTCACTCTTGTTTTGTTGTAAGCTAAGGACCATTTGACAGCAGCAAGGGGTTTAGAAGCAGTTTTCCATCAGGAGAAGGGCTCATCCTTCACCAACAGGCTCAGACGCAGCAAGATCTGGCACAGAATAGGAAACAGAGCCAATATTCAGGATTATGTCTCCATTCAAGCATGGAAAATAAAACCCGCTCTGGGACTCTGCATGAGATGCATCCCTTTGGGAGCAGTATGTTTTCCAGCAGCTTATAGCCCTCCTCTTGAGTTAGTAGGTCTGTGAGCCCCCAGAGAGCCTCATGTTTTCTTCATCCCCACAGTTAGGTTGGCACAGCCTCTCCATGACCTACAGGCTGTCTTTGTCCCCTGGAGACAAAGAGAATAGATAAAAGAAAAGCAAGCCAGTAAAGCAAACAGCACAAAGCCCTAGGAAGCATTCAGCAAGAGGAGCACACAGTTTACCCCATTACTCACAGAATGATTAAAGGTGCCAAGCCTCCTTCTGAGGAACCACAGGGTCAGACACAGCCCTGGCTACCACCTCCACCCAGCCCCAGAGCAGAGGAGGGATTGCTGAGGCTAGATGAGCTGTGGCAAAACATGGCACAAGACATGGCTGCATCCCAGGCATCATGAGCCCAAGTGGCCCAGTGACTGGAGAAGCAAACTGACGCCCCAAGCTTAGCTTGGAGATGTGAGCCAGAAAGTCAGGTCTTACCCCAGAGCCCGGTGCAGCTGCAGCAGCTGCCTCCCAGAAGCTCAAAAAACAAGCCATACAATGGCCAGAAGATTCCCTCAAGAGAAGCTGAGTTGACGACACGGCCTACAGCTTGCCTCCTGTCAAAACCCAAAGCTAAAACATTGTCCCACTGGCCACAGATCACAAACCCAGGCAGCAAGGTTACCCCTGCTCTCCTCTCATCTCCACCCAACTAAACGTTTTGCAGCCCAGCAGCTCCTTGGCCTCTCACCTCAGTGCCAACCTACGTGGTTCAAAGTCAAGGTGATTTGGGGCTGCCCAAACGGTTGCTCATTCCAACCAGCACCTGCACCAAGCTAGAGACTGCTGGAAGACGCTGCTGGAACCCACCATCACACCAGACCTCTTCATCACAGTGTTCCCTCAGATCAGCAGGCAGCAGCCCAGCTTGGAGCTGGAAAAGGCAAGGCTGAGGTGGGAAGAAGAGCAGAGGGAAGGAGCAGCATCCTCCAGTAACTGCAGCCCATTGGCCTTCAGCTTGGATGCTCCCCTGGGGACTGCAGTATGGCATTTGGACATCCTTGCCCTCCATGAGCAGCTCTGGTGCTCACCCTAAGTGCAGGCATGAGTCAGACTTTTAGAAACTATCTTCCCATTTTCCACAGTAACACCAACACTCAGACAGGGCCTGTTATAAAGAGTTATTAATTGTACTGTGCTCTTAGGCAGAGGAAGTACATCCACAAGGCACCTTCCATGAACTCCCCTGAAAAAATTTCCATGAGTAATGAAAGGCTCCATACTCTTCATAATGCCTTACACCTACTGCTCAATCCTGACATTTCCCCATTTTTATTAAGAGAGGTTGGGACATGGAGAGCTTAATTTAGCTGCAGTCCTCTTTACCCATGTGCCTACCTCTAATTTCCTTCTGTGTGCTGCATGTTCCTGCCCCACTGCCTGCCTGCATCATTGCTAAGCAAAGCTTGTGCTATTCTTAATTAAACTGGCATTTCAAGACACATGAAATGCTGCAACTCAAATCTCTTCTCAGCACAAAGTCCTGCATTTTCTTTGGCCCACCTCCTATGAAATGCTAGAAGCTGTTATCGTGAAGACAATTTCTCACTAGAGACTTCTGAAGAGCATCCTAGAAAAACCTGCAGACAGCACTTCCCCAAATGCCTGCAGAAGCCTTTCAGGACAGAGGCAAGCCAGGCACTTCAGACAATTTACAAACACAACCCACAGCTGAACACAAAGCATCCTAATTCAGAGCTGCCCTTGGTTTAGCTGTCACTCAAGGAAAGGAGGAGTAAAGACAAACAGACATTGTTATAGAGCAATTTGGGGTTGTTTCATAACTGTGAAGATGTAGCACTTCACAGCAGCCATAAAACCCCTCTCCTGCACGTTTGACAAACTTGAGGCAATATAAAAGCATGTCCCTGCCTGCAGCTGGGGGGTTGGAACTTGATGATCCTTGAGGTCCCTTCCAACCCAGGCCACTCCATGATTCTATGACTTGAGAGGTGGCTTGCCTACCACACACCATACAGGAAAAGCATTTATGTTTCTTGCCTTTTTCCAGTTTTCTGCCACAAAAAACCAAGACCTCCATCACTGGCATCACTTTGATCTTGGACTGAGGAAACCAGCAGCTCCTGGGTAACTCCTTGATACGCATGCACATCTTCTATTTATCACTGAAGGCTGAAATAGCCTTCAGCAGCAAGGTCCAGCTGAGCGCTAGGAAAGCACTGGACTGAAACCACCTTGCTTTGAAGGGCCTTCAGCTTAGCCATCTTCCAAGCATGCCTGCTTCACTCACTCAACACGTACAACTTTTTACCCATTTCATTCCTCACCGCAGACCTGAATTCCCATTCAATCTGCAAACCTCAGCCCATTTTTCAGTGACTGAGTTAGGAAAGCTTAGCTCCCACTCACCCCCACCGCTCTGCACCACAGTCAAGGAAGATGCCCTCATCAGACCTCGGACTCACCATCATCAGCTCCTTCTGAAAAGATTTCCTGTCCTTGTTCTCTGTGTTGTTGCAGTCTTCCTTCAGCTTCTCCAGCACGGAGGCCACTCGCTCCGGCTCGCTGTCCAACTCTGATCGGCAGAAAAACGTGAGCGGTAAGTTCAAATAGCCCAACGCGTCCGCGAAGGACCTCCAACTGCTGAGGTTCTCCATGAGAAGAGTCCTCACGGAGGCATAGATGTAGGTTAGGAATTTGCAGGGTCTGAGGATTTGCTCGAGCAACAGGCTGGTGGTGAGATCAGGCCCAGAGAAGTAGCTGGGCTTGACCTTTCCAACCACCAGCACATTTTTGGTGTGCACGAGGCCTATTTTGCCCTGGTAGTAGCCGATGTACCACTCCTTCGTCCACAGTTGTCCCTTCAACCTGATCTTCTCCTCACTGAGGAGGGCTATGACGTCTCCTTTCTTGTACTCCAGCAAATAGTGATTCTTGCTTTGCCGCACCACTGTTTTCAGCAGTTTGCCATACTTCAAGCTCAACACCGGCCGGTCCTGAAAAACCGGATACTTGGCAGTGGCAGCCAGAGGTGAAAGGATGATCTTTCCAACCTCGTTCTTCTTGAGGAACCGCCTCTGCCCTGTCGGTTTGATGGCACTTTTAGGAGGCGGCTGTGGTGTCTGGACGCAGAACTGGGTCAAAATGGCATCCTTGTCATCCTTGACCTGTATCCTTAGCGTGAAATCCGAGAGCTCGTTGGGATCGTGGGATGCAATGGGGAAGATAAGGCGACTGACCTTGCCCAGCTTCATCTGGAAGCCTCGCACAATTTTGGCTTGCTCACTGGCTTTCACCTCATAGTTGGTCATGTTGGAGAACATGCAGAGCTTGAGGTCCTGAGGCCGGGACAGAGTAAACTGGTGCTTACCCCAGAGCTGAAGGGCAACTGGAGCTGGGCTGTGAGACTGCCTCGTGACCTCGTTCACTAGCAGAGTCTTGGGTGCACATTCGTGCCCAAACACAGCCACAACTGTTTTAAAGGAAGGGTGAATATGTTTCGGGCCATAAACACCAACTGTGATCTTCTTGCTGATATAATCCCAAACAGTGTAAGGGTAGGGGATGTTCTGCCCTTGAGCTACAGCAGCTATGTACATGCAAGGCTCTAGGTTCTCCAGCTGCACCTGTATCGTGTCCCCATACGAATAGCTCAGCTGCATTGGTGTGTATGGCCCCTCCTTCATGTCGCTCCGAAGGCACTGCAGTCTTACCAAACTCTTGCTCATGATGTCATTCTTAACCTCTGCAGATACCTTCATCTCCAGAATGATGAATGTTTTCACCTCCATGTTGCTGAGTTTGATCTGCAGGACGGGGCTGATGGTGCTGCATTTATCACTGTTGAGCTCCAGTGGTGGATCCAGCATAGCTTTCATGGAGATCTGCTGCGTTTCCCCGGGGCACACGTGACCTTCTGGCACATGGATGCTGATGTTGGTGTCTGGAAGCTGAACAGCTCCACCAGAGCTATCCAGTTTGCACACAATGTTGGTCTCCACCGGTTGTGTCTGACCCCAGCCAGGATTTTGACCAAGCAAATCCAAGTCATGGCAAGACCGGGCCAGCTTCCTATGGTTCAACCATGCGGTCCTAAAATCTTCCCTGCTCTGGAATTGCTCAGGAGTGGGAGATTTTAAACCGTTGAAAAAACCCGACTGTGTCGGAGTGTCTGACTTGGCTTGCAGAACAGACAGCTCAGACAAGCTGTAAGAGCGTTTGCTCCTGAAGAAGGGATTGTCCCTTTTCACAGACTCTTCCAGGTCCAGCCTGTTTGTGGATGGAAATTCATCAAAAATGTTACCCATGCTGCTATTAGCAGCTGAGCTAGGAACTGTTGAAGCAGGAGGCCCCGTGTCGAAGAGCAGCAAGTCAACAGATGCTTTGGAGTTGGGCTCTCTGTCTGAGCTGGTCAACGTCTGCAAATTCCCATTGAGAAATGGATTTGTCTGGACACCGTTCAAGAAAGGGTTGTTACTGTGGGCTTTCACAGAGTTTCTTTTCACATCAGTCCATTCCCCAAGCAGATCTAGCTCCCTGACCCCCTCGTCAGGGCTCTCCAGTAGATTGTCTATCATCCCGCTGTCCGTTAAGGAAGAGTTGCGGTAGTTCACAGGCTGGACGTAGGAGGAAGGGATGTAACCCATTTCTGTGGTATTGTGAGCATACCACCACTCGCCTCCCGATGTGTCCAAGACATAAAGATGGTCCCCCTTAGAGAACTTCAAAGTGGTGAAATTAGTTGGACAGTAATCTTTGATTGCTATTACTTCCTTTGCATTTCCAAAGGACGTGGGATTGTCAACCAGCAAGGCACTAGGAGAAGGCACTGTGAAATGAAATAGAAAAACACTGTAAGCAATCCACAGAGTCACAAGCTACTTAAAATCATTTATTTGAGGCAAGTGATCCATGCTACATCAAGCAGCGAAGCCGAAGTAGTTTCAAAGCATCTCCAACCCAAAAGTAATTTCTTTTTGCTACCATTTTTAAACAAAACTATTCACTTTGCTACATCTGATACATTTATGCTGAAGAGAAAATGCCCTCTTGAAAGAGATGGGCATCAAAACAACTAGGAAGAACAGCAGGAGCTGAGACAGGAGACACAGCAATTTGTTATTATTCCATGTTAGAAAGGCATGTGGAGAGAAAGAGGGTAAACAATACAGCAAAGTGTCTTAGCAAGAAGCCTTCCCCTTGGTTTAGGACTTCACTCAGCTGCTTCTCTAAGAGACAGCCTCTGAACTCACTGATGAATGATGCACACAAAGCTGTGCTGAAGGGAGTTCCAAGGGAGCCAGAGCCCCATCTTATCAGCTCTGCCTTTTAGCTGGCATTACTGGATCTAAGTTCTTAAGGGTAAATAGCAGGCTATCCCCTAAATTTTCACATTTAAAACAACAGAGGTTAATTTTGGGAGGGCTAAGAGTGTGCTGCATGGGAAGAGGTTATATGGCCCAAGTGATCTTTCAAGGCCATGATCATACAAATTTGGTCAGTGGTATCTCAACATCTTAGGCCACCAGCTCTGCAGCACTGCCTTTTTTCCCCACTTACGTTTCAGAGTAAGAGAGAGCTAAGAGAACCCACTAAGGGGACGACCACATTTCCTCAGAAAAACTTAGCTCCTTTTACAAAGTCAGGATACTTGAACCACCACAAACACCATATTGACCTCCCACGGACCAAGCAGCATCTCCAGTCTCTCTTTCAACAACGTTGAGCAGCAGGGCTGGCTGCAAGTTGTTTAGCCAGTACTATCTGATCACAATTGCAAGCAAAACAGTTCAATTAAGACTAGACATGTTCACTCTGTCACTGTTTTGCTTTCACATTTAGGACCTATTTCTGTTAAGGATCACGAGAAATAAGCTGCAGATAATGTTATATCAGCATTCAAACATTTGTTATCTTGTGAGACAGACCTAAGAAAACAATGCTTGCTTGGGGGGAGGAGGGAGGGGGGAGAGGGATGGAGGAAAGAACAAAAACACAGAAAAACACAGGATGTCAGGATGCCTGTCAGCTGTACAGAAAACTGGGAAAGCTAACAAAAAAGATGTGGTGCAGCCATGGCACAACTCGTGATAACAGTACTGAAAAACACAGCCAGTAAGAGCAAAAAAAAAGTTTTAGATATAAGGACCACAGGGCTCGAGTATTGGAAAAATAAGAGCTTGCACACATTAAGTGATTCATCATTAACCTACTTCCCCTGCACAGCCTCTACCAGCAGGTAGGGAAAGTTGTGAGCACATTTATTCAGTGTAAAACTATATATAAACTCTGCACTGAACCTATTTTGCCACCCGGGCAGGAAAATGGCTGTTAATGCAGCTCTGCAGCCCAAGACATTTGTTGGAGAGAAGCTGATGCCCTTCGGATGCTCTCTAATATCTTTGTGTCCTTTTCACACTGCGGTGCCCCAAAACTGCACCCAGTGCTCAAGGTGAGGCTGTTCCAGTGCAGAGTGAGCAGAGCAGGACAGTCCCTTCCCTTGCATGAATGTGAGCATGAGTAATTACTCACAAGGATGTGAGTAATCCCTATTTTTGCATTAAAAACAAACTAATGTACAGCAAGAGCATTTGATGTTCGGGACTCTCCTTGCTCCTTGTGCAAAAACAATTGCTTTGTTGCATGTTTATTTTAAAGACCATCAGCACATGCTAGCTTCTCCTTCCGCCTTGGGATCCATTCGTACCGAGGGAATGGGAATTCTCTCCCATTCGAATCTGTTCTGGGGGGGATGGAGAACCAACCCTGCCTTGTCACCAGCCTGGCAAATCCATCCCTTCTCTTGCACACGACACGGTGGCACCAGGCTAACACCTGCCCTGTCCCCTGGTGGCCACGGCCCACACTGGCCCCCCACCTTTGACGTCGCACAGGCTGCTTTCTGAGAAGCCCTCGCTGAGGTCGATGAGTGTCCCCTCCGACTTGCAGCGCAGCAGGCCGCTGGAGTTGGCTGCCCGGATCCTCTGTGCTGCCATCTTCAGCTCGCCGAGAGCCTGGGCAGTGCTAGGTGGGCATGGCTCCTCCACACAGCCCGGAGATACCACAGCACCCTGGGCAGCCCGCCTGCAGGTAAAAACAAAAGCCAGCATGTTAGCAATGCCTCCTGCTCCCAGCAGGACACCCACACGATGTACTGTGCAAGATGCGAGCTCAGCACGTGCCACTGCTTCAGCCTCAGGCTGACTCAGGGCAGCTGCATCCTTCCTTTCCCATTTGCTTATCAAAGGAGCACTCCAGATAAAAAGCCATCTGCACCTGTGTGCCGGCCCTGCAGTGCTGATTCAGGAAAACTTCCTCCTGTCAGAGAGCCACGGAATAATTATGGTTGGAAGGGACTTGTGGAGGACATTTGGTCCAATCCTCCTGCTCAAGGGGGGACACCTGGAGCAGGCTGCCCAAGACCATGTGCAGGAGTCACAGTGCCATATTCTCCTTAAAGCATCATGATAATTACCTCTGGACTCCTAATAATCAAGGTCTGGTCAGCAAGGGCATGACACTGTTGCACTTCTCCTCCTCATGCAAACAGCCGTCTCTGCTTTCAGCATCTGCTCCCAAGGCACCAGCAGCACAACTGATCTCGAAGGCAACACGCAGTCTATGCACGCTTTCAGCCCTTTTCCCACACCTCACCAAAAGGACCATCCAGAGATGTAGCCTGGTGGGACATCAGCTGTAGATGCAAACCTCTTCCACTACCTGGCTTCGCACTGCCATCCTCTTCCATGCTTGCTCTCTTACCCTTTCTCTTTCACCACCAGCACAGTGGCTGATGCAAGCGCTGGTAGTAGCTCCTCTGGTGTCACTGAGCTGTGCTGGAGCTTGGAGGGTGCCCAGGAGCACATAGGCAAGCAAGCCTGCAGCCTCTCTGCTAGCTGAAGGCAAGGCTGCAGCACAGACCCTCAGCCCCACTTTGCTCTTTCAGGTTTGCACCAAAGAGAGGTTCACAAATAAAGCCCTGGGCAATCAAAAGCCATATCAATCCGAATTCCCTGCTTGAATTCAGCAACCCAAATGACTTTAAATCCTCTCCTATCGCTGCTCTCCCTTCCTCCTCACTTCATACAGTCTTCTCCCCTGCTTCAAAACCAGATCAAGCGGAAAATGACTCCAAACCTAAATTCCTTAGAAGGCAGAGCTCTGCTGGGAACACGAAGATAATGGGAATGTGAAGACAAGCACTGTGTTTGGCCGCCAACTGCCTGGGCTGCAGCTGGCTGTTATTAAACCTGCAGATCTGGAGGCAAGGAGGAGCAAGCCCTGAAGGAATCAGTACCCTTTTCTGGAATGTAGAAAGAGGAAATTTGCATCCGGGGAGGGAATCAAAGCAGGAGATACTCCAGCCTGCTCGAGATGCTTCTCAAGCCATCTGAAGTCTGGTATGCCAGGAATGCAGTCACCATAAGGATGAAGGAGGCTGCAGACAGAAAAGAAAGGGAGAAGCTTTGCACAAACACTTTTCCCTTTGAGAAGAGTGTTGTTTTGGGTTCTGCTGGAAATCAGCACGGAGAGGGCTTTGCAGGTGCTGAGAACTGGGCTTATAGCCACGGCTGGGCTTATCAGAGGAGCTGGGTAAGACAGGGAACTTGGAGAACAGCAGTAAGAAAGGGCATTAAGCAGACATGCAGTGGGAAGCAAGGAAGGGAGGAAAGATGCTCCATTCAGCTGGCACGTTTCAAAAAGGTGCTGCCAGTCCAGCTCCAACACAGCAAGTAATAATGCTAAACACCATCACCCACTGCTTGGGATTGCACGTTTCGTGCCTGCCACGACATAACTGTGCAGAAACACAGTAAGATCCTGCAGGAGTTTTGCTCAAGTAAAGCCCTCTGCAGCTCTAATTGGGCACAAAGTGGGCGTGCAGCACTGTTGTCACAGCAACAGCTGAAGTGGTAAATGTTTCCCAATATTAGCAATTATTGCACACAACCAAAACACAGACAAAACAAACACTCTGACAGCTCAAAGGTCACCCCCGCTTGGTGAGCACTGCACAAAGTTTTTTTCCGAGCAAGAAAGAAACCAGACAAATAACTTTCCTGTGAATCAAAGTG
This sequence comes from Lagopus muta, assembly GCF_023343835.1. NCBI lineage: Eukaryota > Metazoa > Chordata > Aves > Galliformes > Phasianidae > Lagopus > Lagopus muta. The sequence continues at coordinate 35,034,085 of NC_064440.1, read as the reverse complement.
CAAGCCATGAATGTATTTTGAATACCTGCCTGGAAGTCCAGTGTCAAATATTTTTGCTATCAGTAGTTAGAGCTGTGCACCGACGTATCCACAAGCCTCGCCGTGCCTGGCACAAGCAGGGATGCTCCCCATTCCAGTACTTCCATGAGCGCATTGCAAGCTTTATGTTAAAGATCTGTGGCAGATGTGACCGTGTGGAGAAACAGCTGGAAAAATAAGCCCTACATACATCCCAAATTCCCCTAAGACGGCAAGAATGTACATTAAAAATGACTGATTAGGGAAAGCTATTTCCTCTGTTGTTTCTATCTCAGTCTGTTCTGGACGTAGCAGCACTATCACACACGTGGGAGGATGGGTGTGCATGCACTCCACTGCAGTTTTCAGGGGGGACTGTGAGGAACTACAAAGGAATTGGTGTTCTGGGGCTGGTGGCTCCAAGGGGTGAACCTGAGATGGTTCTGAATGCAGAGCCAGAGCAAAAAGCTTAGAAAGAACAAGCCTGCTGCTTCAAACCTGGACTGTGGGAGAATAAAAGGGGATGGGCACGTGCTGGGTGGGGAGAAACATGGGTTGCAAGGGCAGGAATTGTTTGGAAACTGCTGAGACAATGGTCTGTAAATTCATCAGAAAACACTTTAAATATAGAATAGGAAAAACCCTACCTCCATCTGTTTACCCACAGTGATAAACAGTGTCCTTATTGAATGGAGGAAAGGATAAGGAGGGCAAACAGCTCTCCCCCTTGCACAAATCCTTGTCGGGGATGACGTGGGGATGAGGAGAGGAGTCCTGAACAAGGGTTAAGGCTCAGCAAAGGTTTAGGGAAGCATGGACAAGGACAGCTGCCGACTGGACTGTATTCCTTCTCGCCACCTTTCTAGGGCACAGAATCACCCAGCATTGCATTGGTATGAACAGAGGCACCACGGGGCTGTTTCATCCCAACTTCCAACCAGCAGCACCAAAAAGAGCTCACTTTCTCCCTGTGCTGGCACTGTACAGGGTGAGAGCTGTCTCCTCCCTGCCCCATCTGCTGGATTTCTGCACCCCAGGGGACATCATGAGCCACGGGACTCACATCCTGTGACTCACCCGTAAGGGAATCACACCACCAGCTGCAGCAGGGACTTGTAGAGTGGATTCAGCTTTGTGTTAGCTGGGGTTAGGAATAAGGCCAGCAGCACTACGTCATGTGGTGGAGGGACAGCAGCCTTGCTGGCAACCGACCACGTCCCACTGTGACCAACAAGCTTCTGTCACAGAACATGAAACGGCACAGAAAGGGTTACAAAGAACTTCAGCAAACTCTCTGGGGTGGCTCAGGCCGGAAACCAAGACGCAGCCTGGCCTGCTGCCACCACTCAGCACTCCATTCCTCTCTGCTCAGCCCTGCAGATCCGTCACCATGCCCAGCCCAGCCCTATGGGGACAGCAGCAAGCCCCATCCTCCTCACTGCTCCCAGCTATTGGCAGGGCCAGTCCCATTGCCACAGCATGCACCCACCCCTGGCTGCTTACAATGGCCATTACCACCACCAGCTGTGCTTCCCTGGCTGGGCACCTCTATTTGAGCCCAATTCTCATGCTGGATCAACAACAAGGCCCATATCTTATCAAGAGAATTTAATCACCGCTGAATTACAAATCAAAGATGTAGCACAGGCATCTCAGCCACACTAAACTGGATTAGTAGAGAAAAGCAATTTCAGGAGAAATACCCACTGGCAGGGTAAGCTCCATGTCTGCAAGCAAAGGAACACAACTGAAGCATGAAAACACGTAGAATCAAAAAACCCCGGGGGCAGAGGGAAGGCTTTGCTCCTAGCACTGGGGTGGTTTCCTGGGAGCAGCCCCAGGCATGGGGCAAAAGGCACAACTCCACAGAGCAGCCGTCAGCACTGCTGACCATGGCCAATGCTCACAGCAGTGTGTGGGGAAAACCCAAACAGTGTGAGCAGCGCACAGACTGGGACTAGATGTCACCCACGAGCATCTGTGTGCTTGCCTCCATCACATGCTGCAAGAAAAGGTCACCTCTGTCTTTGCCAACTCTCTTGAGTGGCACAAGAGCTCTGAGAGGCCCCTCCTGCACTTCGCAAACCAGCTGCATGAAAACACCCTTGGCTTGCTCTGTCCCATCCTTCCCAAAGCTCCAGGGCTTCAAATCCCACCAGCACCAGCTGTTTTCCAACAAGGTAGAAGAGGAGAGCATGACAGCAGTGAGCTCTGCGCTCACACAACAGCCGGTGATGGAAATCCCCTGGCTGCCAAGAGTTTTTGCTGATAAGACCTGGGAGGGCCCACTGGGCCAGCTGGAACCAAGTAATGGGGTGGAGATGGAGCCAGGTCCTTCTGGTTCCAAAAGAAGAGCGATAGGTGCGGTACTCATGTCAGCAAAGGGTGGTAGGGAGGAGGAAGCCCTTCCCTCCCTGTCCCACACCTCCCAGCATGATCTTCTCCTTGGGTACTATATAAAAAACCCATCAAACCCTACGCCCGCAGGATGAGTTCAGAGGAAACCTCCCCTCTCTGGCTGCATGTACCCTTTAACAAGATGCAGCTTCCAGGCTGGGATCACCTCTCCTTATCAAGCCCAAGCTATCAGGGCTGCATCTTGCCACAGACTGTAAGGAAGAAGGTGCAGAAAGACCATCTCATCAATCAGCCATCATACTCCTTCAACTTCCCATGCCAGAGCCAAGAGCAACTCCAAGAGCAACTCCAGTCACTTGTTGCTAATTATTTTTCATCTACCTCTTACTTCTCCAAAGTCAAGATTTCCTGGCTCTCCTTAAAAATTAGAAGTGGTTTGAGTTACAACATCAACCAGATTCTGTTACTGCAGTGTGCTATTTTAGCAAAGAGACTAAGCCACCTCACTATCTCATTTAAGAACTTGGTTTTCACCCTACAGATTCTTCACCTTCAAGTCCTTCCTCAGGACTTTCTTGCCTCATCTCAACACCTCCAGGCGTTCAAGGCCAGGTTGGATAGGGCCCTGTACAATCTGATTTAGTGCCTAATCTAGTGGTTAGCAGCCCTGCCCATAGCAGGAGGTTGGAACTGGATGATCTTTGAGGTCCCTTCCAATCCAAGCCATTCTGTGACTACACGTTATGACATGGCCTTGGGCAGCTGGCAATGTCCTTCATTTGCTCAGCACACAGCCAGCAGAAAACACTCTGACCATCCAGATTCGTGCCTGCTTTTTCCACTCTCTCAGCAAGCGTAGGGACAGGCAGGGAAGAGCTGCTCACTACTGCTTTTTCTCCAGAAACCTGGACCAAGCATTTTGGGTCACACACGCTGGTGATTCCCAAGAGAGGAAAAATGGAGAAAAAGCAAAGCAGGAGGTGAGCAAAGCCCCAGGGAGACCATGAGGTTTATGCAAACTCATCAGATTTTAGGTCCCTGCAGGACTGAGGGGCACTGCTGTTGGTGGGATGGGCGGTGGGGAACCAGAGAAATGTCAGGAGGATGCTCCACACTCCCATCTTCCTCTTCCCTTGAGGATCCTGGCATGCAATGAGCTGCAAGCTGCTCCCATTTAGGGCTCTCTACAAGCATGGTGCTCTTTGCTGACTCCAGACTGCTAGGCAATGCAAGGCTGGGAACTTGGCACATGTGAGCAACTCAGCTAGCAGCACTTGGGGGCACCAGCAGCACTGCAGGGATAAAAATGTAATAATTGCTGAGCACGTGTTCCTGGCGTCTGCTGGCACCTCCAGCCAGGGTATCCATTACAGCTTCCCCACCGGGTGAGCTACCCTTTGTGAGCAATGAAGGGAGGATGGGAAAGCTTCCTTTTATAGCAATGACTTTGGAGCACGAGTCTCATTGAAAGTCAATGCTGGAGATGGATAGGCAAGCGACTAAATACAGATATGGTGTCTCTGGGGTGAGAGCAGAGCTTGCTGCTGCTGCCAAGCTGCCTGGGAACTGTCACCCACCTGAAGAACACAGCATGCCACTGAGTCCAGGTCACACAACACGAGGGGAATGTCCCATATCAGAGCTGCCAAAGGTGGAGGAGAGCAGATGGGCAGGTTACCCACAGGATGGGATCCAAAATGATTGGCAGCTCTAAATCCTGACAAAGGGGAGACCTTGGAAACCTTGCTTTTCTGCCAGAGACTTGTTCTACTCTTGGATGAAGAGATGCAACATGTGTAAAGCAGTATGGTCGAATCATACAGTCCTTCAGGCAGAAGACCCTTCAGACCACCCATCATCTAACAGCATCAAGGCCCATCACTAACCCACATGCCTCACTGCCATGTCCACACACCTCTTGAACACCTCCAGCCATGAGGACTCCACCACCTCCCTGGGCAGCCCACCCCAACATGGGATCACCCTCCACTCAAAGAGGTTCTGGGACGGTTTGTGGAGTTGGACAAGATGATCTATAAAGGTCTCCTCCAACTCAAATGATTCTATGGTGAGGAAGGTTCAGAACACCTGAAAAGGTACGAAGGTGCTGATAGGCTCTCACCAGCTTTGTTTGACGTTCACCAGGCCTGCTTTCAGAGCAGACAGTTCAGTTTCCATTAACCCTTTTCTTCCTGCTGTCCACACAATTCTCTTCCAAGAGAGAAGCACTCCCTAACTCAGGTGTTAAAGCCCTAAGGTTCTTGCACAGCTGCAGATGCTGCCTCCTGCACCAGGCAGGGAGTTTCTTCTGGCCGGGACCAGCAAAAGCATGAAATCTCAGAATCACACTCAATGCAGGGCTCCCAGGAGCAAAGCAGAGAAGCACAAACCCGAGTTTCAAACCCCTGAAGGGAACAGGAGCGCAGCAAGCCAGCTCTTGTGGGGCAAAGATCAGACCAGGTGCCTGTAAATGCACAGAGATGAGCTGAGCAGCACGCTAACAAAGAAGAGGCAGCTCTGGGAATCACTGCTGCAAGGCACACATCAGCAACTTCAGCACAAGCACCTTCCCACCCAGGCTGCCGACGCCTGTGTGTGCCCAGAGGATGTTTGCTGGGGCAGAGCAGGGCAAGGTGCCAGCACTTTAGGAGCACAGCGGGCACTGCCTTCGTAAGCACCCAGGCAACTTTCCCTGCCCTCTGCATTAGCCTCATTAACTTGCTATCAGCTCAGAAGCAGAGTGGTTTGGTGCACAGCAAAGTATTTTCTTGCTTTTAAATGTGGCGATGGAAGCAACTTTCGCAGTAATAACATCAGCTCTTCCTCCTAACCCTTGCAGTCCCTCCGAAGGTATGCTCAGAGCCAAAAGCATGGATATATTGATCTTGTAAAAAAAAAGGAACTGATATGAGAGCCAGTTCAGAGCACTAGTTCAGACAGGGAATCTGTGACAAGGGAGGAAAAAAACCCACAACACTGCATCTTCAAGTGCCACAATGCAGCCATGGACAGACTTCCATCTCCTCCTTAGGAGCGTCTCTCTCTTCTGTAGATCAGCCTTTATCCTCTGCCATGGAAGAAGGGGATGGTTGGAGTCAGTGACCTGGAGGGTCTTTTCCAATCTTAATGATTCTATAGGAAAAGGCCTAAAGTTGCACCTGGTGAGGTTTATATTGGATACTATGAACTGAATCTGAAGCACTGTGAAAGGCTTTCCATGGGAAACCAGGAGGAACTCACTGCCACTGCTATGCCCAGGGCCACAGTCCCAGCTGCATTTCCTTACCCAGATAATTTAGATTTAGATGCAGATTTGGTCTTCAAGAGCCATCAAACGCTAGGTGACTTGAGTCCCTGAAAACCTCAAATGGAAACAATGACAGAGCTTGCACAGCTTCAACACTTCAGAGTCCTGTTTCCATCACCCTCCACTAATCTTGTTTTTGATGGAAAGAAGTATCTGTCCCCAGCTGTGACAAGCTGCTGGTGCAACCACATGCTTGCTTTCCTTGCTGTGACGTTGGGAAACCAGTCTCACTAGCACGGTACAGAAGGGCAGGCACAGGAAAGGCACTCAGGCAGGGGATGCTGGCAGTGCACCTGGTGCAGAGGGAGGACAACAAGAAGCTCCAGAGTTGAGCTAGCTCTCCACTTTCACTCCATCTTGCCCCCCAGCCAACACATACTCAACCAGGACACATTCCCTGACACTGACCATCTCTTTGTGTGTAGAATGGCAGAGGCCCTGCTTGGCCCTCTGGACTCACTCAAGCTGCTGAATAGAAGAACACTGGAAAAGAGAAGGCTTTGTTCAAGCCCACAGGTGCTGCAGTCAGGATGGGACATAGCAGCCACCACTGGGTCACCCACTTTAAGGGCTTTGTGAGAGGGTAGCCAGGATGCTGTTGCAGCCCGAGTCAGCTGAGCTCACTGCTGACCTATTTTGGAGAGTCAGCTGGGAGCTTCCTTCAAGAAAAAAGAGGGGTTTGTTCCCAGCTCACTGCCTGGGTGTGCTCTGCAGCCACAGTCTCACAGCCGGATTCTCTATCTAACAAATAAAACCTCATTGGATTACCAGACAGGAGAACTCATTCAGGTGATGAGCTCATGCGAGAGCTTAACCTTGATTTAACGTTCTTACACACTTTGCTGATTAGCCCAGGTACTGATCTGTTGGTGGATTACACGATGCTTTCAGCTATGCTGAAAATGCTGACAAGTACCAAACCCTACCACGAGCCTGAATTAGGCAGAAACAAACGCAATCAGCACGCTGCAACAAATTTCCTCAAAACAGCATTTTTAAGCACTCTGCCCCAATAAACATTTCCAAGGCAGATTTCCCCCCCCTCCCCCAGCGCCTGACTTTCAGCAGCTTGGCTGCTTGCTGGAGCTGATAGTCACTCATGTGAAATCACAGAGCCACGGAATCACTAAGGTTGGAAAAGACCACTGAGATCAGCTGGTCTGACTGCCAACCCATCACCACCGTGCCCACTAAAACACATCCCTAAGAAGCAAGAAAGAAACGTGCTCTGCTCAAATCAGACTGCTGGTTACTTCCTACATGGGATGCCCCCATGCTTGACTCAACACTGGTCTGTGAACCCATGCTGAAAGGCTCACTCAGAGCAGCACAGTGCCTACAGAGCAAACATGCAGCTCATTACACCATTCCTCAGCAGAAGTGTGCAGTCTGAGATGAAAGAGGGAGACGTGAGGGCAGACATCTGCTCCAACTCTGGGCATGGGTTAGGACTTGCTGCAAAAAGCCATAAGCAATCAATGCCTCTGCTAACTTAGCATCGTAGGCTTGGGTTGGAAGGATCCTCATCCAGTTCCAACTCACAGCTTGGTCAGACTCCTCTCAGGGACTGTGCAGTAAGTTCACACCATGAAGGCTCTCTTCTCACCCTTCTTCCTCCTGAGGAGCAGAAGCTGCCTAACTCCCCTCCCAGTCCTGCTTTCACTCCTGGTCCTCTGCGCTTCCAGTTTGATCTCATCTGCAAACCCAGCGAGTCGCATACCTGTATGGGAAGGCACTCCTGGTTCAACTCAAAGCGTGCCACGTGGCCAACTTCAGATGGTATTCAGCAGCCAAGTCCTCACCTTTTAGAGCACAGCTCATCCCACACACAGGATTTGAACAGAAGTAGCTTCCCAGGTGCAGACATGATGTCTGTCAGCCAGGAGGTGGTGGAAGATAAACCAAAACAGCCCACTGTTTATGCAACATAAGAGCAAATACCGTGCCTTCTTGAAATCACTTAATTACAGTTATCCCTTAAATTAAAACCTTGCAAAACTGCATGCAGGCTTTAGGCAACCTGCAAATTAACTACGGGGAACACAACTGGGGGATCAGGGATGCCCAGATACAATCCAATCAGCAGCTCAAATCACTTTCATAACATCAGTAGTGCCAGGAGGGAGGAAAAGAACCCAAAACAATACAACCCAACCCTGTGCATCAGAGGTCGTTCCTTCAGCCCCGTCAGGTAAAAGCCATTTGATCTCATCATCGTGGGTCAGATAGCTGATAAGAAACCAATTTCATTACTGTAAGACCAGAGCGTTTTTGGAAGGGTTTATCTGCAAAGAAAGCGACACGCTTTGAACTGTTGAATTTTATTTTAGTTAAAAGGCACCAGGCTCTTGCCTGGCTGCTCTCAAAGCACTCAAAATTAATGTGGTATGAAATGATACCGCAAGTCGATTCTGTGCGACTTCCCCGGCGCGCAATGTCGAAGACACGCTGCTTCTCTGTGCTGGGACGCTGCCAGCCCCTTCGTTTCAGGGAAAGCAGCCTTTATTTAGCAGGACGTTTGGGGCACAGAAATAGCCACCTCCAAAAGTTTGGCCAAATCTGCCCAAAATCAGCCCCGTTCCCACACAAAGCAGGGCTCACTCCCGTGCGCGGTTTTTGCAGCGTTAGTCAACAGGCAAAATTAAAAGGACACCTGAAAGATACCAAAAGTAATAAAAGATTTTCCCTCACTTAAAGCAGAGCTGCTCTGGTGCAGTGGAATCAGTTTCTGCCACTTCAGACCAGACTCTTATCCGGCAGCACCCAAACACCTTCCCATTGCAGATGAAATCACAGTGACTGATCCCTGTCGTCTCCTGGTCTTCTCAGGAGCTTCCCTTGAAAAACAGACAAATCTCCATGGAGAGCAGAAGGCACAAGAAGAAATAAATTCCCTCTTTGCTTTCTCGATCAAGTCAGCTCCAGGCAAGGCTGAAGGAGACAGACCTCACCTCGCATCTGCTGCTTCCCCATCAGTTCGAGTGAAAGCTGCCCAAAACTCAAGCCTGTGAGCAACATGGGCAAGCTGCTCAGCTTTCCCTGCTCGAGCCTGAAAGCAGAGTGCTAAATTTATCCCCGCTGAGATTTCTATGGTAACAGACTACACTGCTGAATTTCAGATTACTGCAGCTTGAATTAGGGGTGAAGCAGAGTTAACAGCATCAGCCGCGGTATAGGGTTGTCTTAGGCCAACACAAAAGCACCCGTGACAGAGGAAAAAAAGGCAAAGCTGTTCATGACAGCCATCCAGTGGGACACAGAGAAACCCAAATCTTGTCCATTGTCTCTGGAGAAACGCCTGATTTGAGAAAGTGACAGCTAAAAAAAAAAAGAGGGTGAAAAAAACCACAACCATACTTAGGGACAGCAATCAGAGCAGTGGCCTTTGGCAAGAAAGAACTTACTTCATTTATTGATTTTTATGGAAAGCAACTTCCATCCGAGCAGCGCAGTGTTCGCTCCGCTTCACAGCTGCTTTAATATCCATCACTGTATTTATATTTCAATTGTAACTCTCTGTCTAAGGTCTAAGGTGGGTTGGGGTCTAAAAGCAGCCTGATTCTGGCAATCAGGTCTTGGCTAGAGGTGACCAACATACCGCCCACAGTCATCCTTGCCAGCACAACCCTCCTTTCCTCAGCATCCCTCAGTAGCACACCAGGTTCCTGTCCTCTCTTCTTCCAGAAGAGGATCTCAAAGCACAAATCCTGCTCCTCAGGGACGAGCAGTGCAGGCACATATCAGAGCACCCAGAAACCTGCAAGCCTCTGCGTGGACAGGCAGAATCAGATAAGCTTCTGATGGGAGAACAGAGCCTACATAAGACATCAGTGCAGACGGACTCTCCTTTTTCCTTTTTATAAGAGAAATGGAAGCCGAGGCACAGCTGATGCACTGGGATGGTTTTATATTTAGATGGATGACACAAGTTCTCAATTAGCAGAAAACAAACGGAAACTTCTTACACTGTCCAGAAAAAGAAAAACAAAAGAAAGGCGACTTCCCCCAGCATTTACAACCTCCCTGGTTCTGCTTTTACAAAGAATTCAGAGGGGCTTCCCATGCACGATCCTGGCAAATAACATTTACAGAGCCTGTATGATGAATATTGACCGAAGCACACTGCGTGCATTCACAATGACGTCGGCTTTTGGGGGACTTTCGTCTAATTTTGTGTTTACTGTTTTCAGCTTTTTTTCAGCAGGACAATTAACAATGTTTTAATACTGGAGTGTAAAACAAATACACCAGGGTGATAAAAAAAGAACCATTTCCAAGTTCTACAGACCGCAGTTTTGCTACGCAACAAGAGATCCAGTGCGGTGTTGCAATGTCAAACCACAGCCCTCCAAAATCAGCTATTTCTTTTGCTGTGCGGTTCATTTAGGAGAAAACACTTCCTTAGCCAGATCAGCTGGCTCTCTCTAAAACTACCTGCACTCTGGGGAGGGGAAGGGGATAAAAGTATGGTTTCTTTTTCACGAAGCTGACAGGCAAATAGTGCCTGGGACCCAGCAGCTCCTCTCACACTGCCTCAGACACAAGGTGGGTGAGCAGACCTGCGTGCTGCCCCAGCCATGGTGGAGCCAGACCCAGCTTTATCTACAGCACTGCTAAGAATAGCTCCGGCCACCAGGAGCCCTGCAAAGAGAATGGCCTGGGCTTCTGCCAGAGAGCACGGGTTTCCTTTGCTGCTGGGCCTGAAAGAAGGCAGACATGGAGCGGAGGTTGCCCTGACACAGCGCTGTGCAGTTGTGCTCAGGTCCCAGCACCCTGGGCTCGGCACCTTCATTGGCGAGCCGGACGATGGGTCGGTGTGTACCCATGGATGAGACAAAACTGAGGGGGAGAAGGGCCTGGCCAGGCTGACGTGAACCTCGTGGGGTCCAACAGCGTGAAAACAAAGGAACAGCAGCCCCTCCTCAGCGTGCGGCATTTGCACCTGGCAGCCGCAGCCCATCTCTGCCTCCATGCAGGGAATTACCTCCTGCCCTGCTTTCATGAGCTAGATTGCCTGAAGCAGCATTAAAGCAGGAACCACCTGCCTGTTTCTGAAGCAAAACACCTCCCTGCCCCCTAAAAGCGAGCAGACCATCTGATGCGGCGTTGGCATCACCGCTTCCCATTCACAACCCATGAAAAATTAGGCCAAACGGCACATATTTTCATTCCTTTTATCTCCTCCTGCCTGACTGCAGGGCAAACTGGGCACAACTTCCCTCTCCGCCCCCCAAACACATTCCTCATTTTATTCTGGAGCCCATTTTTGGACATATGGACTCCACAAATGCACCAACCAAGGTTTGACGCTGGGATCACACTGAGCTCAGGTGATGCTGGTGCTCTGTGCCTCAGTTTCTCCCTGGTCACAGTGCTATCTGCTGGTAGCAAAAGCCTCCAGGACACGGAGCTCTGCTGGGAAACGCCACCTCCACAGCCCACATTGCCCATAGGACGCATCACTGCTTCACCACGCTGGGCTTCCCACCATGGTCAGGCAGCCAGCAGCAGCAAGGCAAGCAGCTTTTGTAACACGAGATTAACTCCTTTCCCCAGCACATTTACATGTAAAACAGAGGTCAACACACGGGGTAAAGCTGCGACAGAGAGGTCACCCCCTGCTGCAGGGAAAGCACATAGAGGGGGTTAAACGCTCGCCTTCCCCAGATCCCTGCATTCCTCTGCTCCAGCAGCATGCTGGGAGAAAGGTTTCTGCTCACTGTTTCCATGCCTGGTCATGTCCCACACCCTGGCCTCAGTGCACATTTTAACAGCTCCTATTAATAGCCCAAGCAGGAGCTAGGGAAGCACCAGCTGCTCTGGCTGGTCGCACTTCCGAGCAGCTACACAGCATCCATCCATCCATCCATCCCTCTGTGCTCGGTGAGTTTGCACCCCAAAACTCCTCTGTCCCCAGCTATTTGGTGGGCAAGTTGCTGAAACAAGAAGCGCTGCTCACCCACTAGCTGCAGCAGAGGCCATTGCTCTCAGTGACCTCCAAACTCCTCAAGTTGAAGGGATTTCAGTCTCAGGCTTGCAAAAGGAGCTGGGTAATTAGGGACAGCGGAGAGATGACACTCATCCACCCCCGAGATCCACAGCCAGGCTGTGGCATTGCGCTGGTTGCAATAACATACCCACATCTGTAGGTGCTCCCTGGAAAAAATTCCCCCTTCCTGCAGGTATGGCAGCATTAGGAAAGCACTGGTGCCAGCAACCCCCTACCCATGCCACCAGCACCACTGGGGGTTGGAGACCACAGCACATCCCTGAGGGGCTCGCAGGCATCCATCCTTGTCCTCCAGCCAGAGCTGTGACCTCATTTCATGGGATTTAACCAAGCACTGCAAGAGTCCAGATGGACTGTCTGGCTAATTGAGTTAATTAAAGCGTTTTCTGCCATGATTAACTTTCAGGAACAGGGCTCGACGTTATATGTTTTGGAAAGGCTCCTTCTGAGCAGCTCGGTCACTCTCCAGGGAGCATGGGGCCACACCTCAGCAGCAGCACAAAACAGGAGAACAATGACTTGGAAACTCATACTGATTGCACAGAGCTGTTTCTCACCAGTGCTTTCAGACTCCAAAAAAAAAAAAAAAAAAAAAATCCAAACCCTTCATTTGTTTTTCACCACCAAGCTGAACAGGACGTTGAAAAGGAACAACACTGCATCTAGAGGCCACGGGAATACATAGGCTACATGAGGTCTGCCCAGCAAGCCGTTTGGGGGATGGAAAAGTAAAGGACACAGCAGATGTGGGAAAAGACCCATCACCCATGTCTGATCTCGTGGCACCACCCCTCATTCCAGGGCAAAAAGCTCCAGGAATGAGCAGTGCTACCTGCAACTCACAGGGCGATAAGCTGGTCAAGGCCGGTGCGAACAAACATGCTGTCCTGCACAGAGATGCTTTGCTGACGGAGGTAATAATCATCTCCCAAGGACAGTAAATACTTTGTCTGTCTGCAGCCCCTGCCTGGAGATAACCAAGCAACGCACACAATGGCCAAAAGAAAGGCTTTGTGGCTGCTGTGTTTTTCTCAGCTCTGCAAAGCACCGAGAAGGAGCTGCATCCTGGGACATTGGGATGGAAAAAATCCACCCTACCCAAGGTAGTGCTAGCTAGGCTGCATGCAGCTTTGGGCACGTGGGCTATGGGAGGTGCCCCTTGGAAGAGCAGGGGTTGGGCTGGGTGGGCTTTGAGATCTGTTCTAGTCTAAGCCATCAGAAAAGCATACTCACATGTGATGGTTGCGAGGGGACTGCTGAGCAGGGGACCGTCAGGAAAATGGCCACAAAGCTGTGGACAGCACTGGGAAGACTGTGGCCGGGCCACAGGTGTATTTAAGCCCAGTGGGATCAAAGGTAAGACTTCAGGAAGCATGGGGCCAGGATCCTGCAGTGGGCAGGGTCAGGCTGTCTGCCAGCTTCTGCGGCCAAAAAGCTGCTCCCCACCCATCTTGGAGACCGAGAGTTCATCCCCTTTCTCAAAGCCACTTCTCCATCTGAGCAAACAAAGCTCACACGACAGGGAGCCTTACAGTCTCCATAGGTAAGGAGATGCACCCAAACGTCTCCTCTTTTTCCTAACTGAGGAACCGTAAGCACCAGCTGCTTGCTGACCAGGTGCATTAAGACTGTAGACTTCAAGAGCTTCATTTACACCACAGGTGCAGCCACACACACCCCAAAAGGTACCAGCTGTAGCTCTTGCAAGGGGAAAAACCAGCACAGAGGGCTTTGGGGCTGGGTTTCCCAGCTGGGAAATGCTCCTTATTGAGGCTGAAAGCAGCCCCACCCCAGCACTGCTAATCTGATCCCAGGTTTTCAATGCTGCGGCCAGGACACGAGGGGCTGGCGAGTGGGAAAGAAAGAAAGGAAATGCCACAGATGTGAGGACGCTTTTTCTGACCGGGCAGAGCCTTGTTTTGTTTTTCCTCCCTGAAGTTAGCTGCCATTTGCTGGCAGGCGGATCCATTACGAAAAGAAAAAGTTTCTCTTTGTTCAGCTCCCGTAATCCCGCGCCCAGGAGACCCAAACCACAGAGCCGTGCGATGCTGGCAGCCAGCAGCTCAGTGCTCAGAGCCCACTGGCAAGCTCACAGCAGCAGGAACTGGTCTGTGAAATATCCCCTGCCTTACTTGCTCGCTGACCGCACCATGGGACGTGCCATTGTTCGGCTCCAAAAAGGCTTTTCTGTTCCTAAGGAAACAGCCGACCTCGCTCAAATAGGGCCACACACACGCAGTGCCATTCAAGCTGTGTCCCCTCAACAACTCGTGCACAGTGACCACGCACCCACCCAGGTACCACACATCTGGCTGGGCTCTGGGCAGAGGTCCTGCAGAACGCTGTGGCTGTGCAGGGCTGGGCTGGACCTCTCCCCCTGCTGTCTGACAGCCGTGTGTCACCATCCCTCTGACGTTCCCAGTTGTGTCTGGGCGATGAGGTTAACACATGGGAGGTGAAAACAATGACTCAGCCACTTTCCAACTCTTTGTCATAATGTGTACAGCTTCCAGGCTACAAAGTTGCTCCCACATCCATCACTGCAAGGGAGCATCAGCATGGGATGCTGCAGCAGCAAGCACACCCTGCATGGTGCTTTCTGCTGAAGGATGCAAAGCATCACCCCCACGGGGCAGGTGGAGCTGCTGCACCGTTCTGGCAGCACAGCACAGGAACACTGAGCCCTGGGGCTCCCAGTTCACCTTCTATCAGCAGTACACTCACCAACAGTTTGCCGATCCACACACCCAAAACAAAAACCTCCCAACACCAGTGAGCCCTGTGCCAGACGGAGCCAAGAGGCAACCCTGAAGCACATACGCAAACAGGGGGAAGAGGACAGATGAGAGAGCAGTGCTCCTTCACTTCCCTTTCACCACGGGTACAGATCACACAATCAGTCCAGTTGGAAAAGGGCACTCAGCCCAACCCACCCCACCATGCCCACTGCCCACATCCCTCAGAGCCACACATATGCATCTCGTGAACACCTCCAGGGACGGTGACGCTCCCACCTCCCTGGGAGCTGTGCCAGTGCCTGACCACTTTTTCTGAGAATTGCTCCTAACATCCAACCTGAACCTCCCCTGGTGCAACTTCAGGCCATTACTTCTCGTCCTATTGCTGTTATCCAGCAGAAGATGCCGACCCCAGCTCACCACAACCTCTTTGCAGGCAGTTGCAGAGCGATGAGGTCTCCCCTGAGCCTCCTCTCCTCCACACTGAACAACCCCAGTTCCCTCAGCCGCTCCCCATCAGACCCGTGCTGCAGACCATCACAGCTTTGTTGCCTTTCTCTGGACACACTCCAGGTCTCAGCGTCCTTCTTGCAGCGAGGGGCCCAACACTGAGCACAGCACTCCCCACAGCTGTGTACGAGGGGAGGTCACCTCCTGCTGGCTGCACTAGTGCCGGGATGGCACTGCCCTTCTTGGGCACCTGGGCACACTGCTGGCTCGTGGTCAGAAGGCCAAATCTGTGTGCTGGAAGGAAAGGGGCTGCTGGAACGTGCTCGTGGCCACAGAAACTTCAAGCACAACTCATGGCCACAGAGCTGCAGTTCACAGCTGAAGAAACCTCACAGCGTGGCAGTGAGCAGCAGGGCGGTCCTTGCATCTCCGCAAGACGTCCTTTCCAACTCGGGATATTCTACAGCTCTCTGAATGAAGCCACCAGCCCGCACAGGGCCTCGGCTATTACTACAATCCCACACACGGCACCAGCAAAGCCACCTCTCAAGGTGGCACCCGCAGAGCTCCCAGCGCTGCAGGAACGAATCCGGAGAGCAGCAGAGCAGTGGGATTGCAGGAGGGGGAAGCAGCGCTCAGGTGGCCATCGCCCAAGGCACCGAGCGGGAGCAAAACTTTCTCCAGCACAGATATGCACGGGACCCGCACTCCGAGCTGCGCACACCCGCACCCTGCACCCGTGCACGCCGGATAGACGCATCTCACGTGCATTTACACACACACACAGCACAAGCACACCCGCGTACACAACGCGCACACTCACACGGCACTCCGCGCACCGGACCCACGGGGGGGCCGCTCACCCACAAACTCCGGACCCGCGGAGCCGCTCTCCGCACGGCGCTTACCTGCGGGCGGAGGAACCGAACCTCCACCGTCGCCAACGCCGCTCTCGGTTCGCGTTTCCCCGCCCGGCACCGGACAGCGCTCACCGCCCGCCCCGCGCAGCCCTGACGTCAGGGGGAGGGGCTGCAGGAGCGGGGCCCGGAGAAGGGGGGGCTGGGGGGGTTTGCACGATGAGTGTGTGCTGTGGGATCCTTGGTGCGCGATGGTGGCGCGGAGGTGCTGGAGACCCTCGTGCAAGAGGCAGTTCTCGTGTAAAACGGGTGTGCAAGTGTGTTGTGGGAACCCCTCGTGCAAAGGGCAGCCCTCGTGCAAGGGTGTTCATGGTGCAAAATGAGTGTGCAAATGGGCTGTGGGAACCCCTCGTGCGAGAAGTCCTCGTGTAAGGGGTGCTCATCGTGCAAAAACAGGTGTGCAAATGGGTTCTGGGAAGCCCTCGTGCAAGGGGCAGCTCTCGTGCGAGGGTGTTCATCGTGCAAAATGAGCGTGCACATGGGTAGTGGGAACCTCTCGTGCAAAGGGCGTGCCTCGTGTGAAATGAGTGTGCAAATGTGTTGTGGAATCCATGAATGTAAGAGGCAGTCCTTGTGCAAGGGGTACTCATTGAGCAAAATGGGTTGTGGGCACCTCTTGTGCAATGGGTGGTCGTGGTGCAAAATGGGTGTGCCAATGTGGGAACCCCTAGTGCAAGAAGCCCTCATGCAGGGAGTGCTCTTCATGCAAAATGGGTGTGCAAATGGCTTGTGGAAACACCTGTACAAGGGGCTACCCTCTTGCCAGAGGTGCTCCTTGTGCAAAACAGGTGTGCAAATGGGTTGTGAGAATCCTTTGTGCAAGGAGTCATCCTTGTGCAATGCCACACCACTTGCAAAACAGGTGTGCAAATGGGTCATGGGAAGCCCTTGTGCTAGGGAGGACCTTGTGCAAACTGGTGTGCACTGGAGGTATGGGAGCTCCTTGTGCGAGGGGTAGGGCACCTGCATGATGCAATCCTCGTGCAAAGTGGGCATGCATAGAGGGTGAAGGGACCTCTTGTGCAAGGGGCAGTCCTCGTGCAAAGCAAGCATGCGTGCAAGGACTTTTTGACTGAGCCCTCATCCAGTGGGGTGAGACCCAGGGGATTGAATACAAGGATTCAAAGGAGGAGGGTGGCACTGCACCTGGAGTCACGGTGCTGCAGTCTGGATTTCTGCAGCAGGCAAAGAATGGGAGGAAAATCCAACCTTCATTTTTAATAAAGCAAGAAGTTGTGTCACCGCCTGCTTTTTTTCTCTCCTTAATGGAGCATTTCCACTGAGGCTTTCTGGAGTTAAGTACAGCTCAGGATTCCGAGCTGACATGGCTCCAGCCTCGAGGCAGGGAGCCAAAGCCTGAACAGGGCGGGCTAACCGAGTGCTCACTGCCAGCACTGCCAACACTGGGCCTTGTCTGGCTCCAGAGGGGGCTGTGCTGGGGAACGGTGGTGTTGGGAGGGAAAAGCAATGGGTTTTGGAAGGTTGCAGCATGCTGTTGGGTGGATGCAGTGTTGGGTGGATGCAGTGTGGGATGGATGCAGTGTGGGGACAGATGCAATTTGCAGCAAAGCAGTGGTGGCTGCTGAAACCACTGTGGGCAGCTTGGTTGAAACACTGCAGAAGCAGGGAGAGCAAAGCCTTGGAGCAGAGGAGGTCAGAGCAGGGTGTGAGGCCCTCCTTCTGCTCACCCTTGTTTTATTCCTTGGGCAGGACCAGGGCCCTGCTTGTTGCAATGAGTAAATTTCCTCTTCCTGGACTTGGCTCCTCCTGCACTTCGTGCTTCCAGGACGCGTTTCGGCAGTGAACCCAGCGAGCTGCAAAACCACTTCAAAGTGACCTCAGGAGCTCATTTCTCTTGCTTGGCTTTGAGAGGCCGGGGTTTATCAATGCACAGCTCCCCAGAGCTGGACAGCCCGGTTCTCTGGTTGCAGCAGGGCAGTTTGATCTCTCTTGCTGGTGGGAACCTTTCAGCGAGCACCTGCAGGGTCTCACAGTTGCTGTGTTTCACACCATTCATCACCCTGCTTTTCAGCCGCTCCTTAAGCAAGTCAGTCTGTGTCAGGGGTAGATCACACTGTCCTCTTCAGTACCCAAAAGCCTGAATTTGCCCATTCTGTGTCCCTTCCAAGCCCTCCATTCACTTGCATTCATTTAAGTGATTTCCTGAATAGCTGAATTATTTGTGAACCCTGAGAAGTGGCTGTGAGGACCTCTGGATCATCTCAGGCCAGAGATAAAAGACGCCTCTGGGAGCAAAAGTGCTCATTCAGAAGAGCTGGATTCTGGGATGGGGGAGGTGGACGTGCATCACTCAGCAGCCCCGTGATCTTTCTGTGGTAAACTCACATCTCCAGGCAGCAAAGTGTCAGTCTTCAACACACTTGGGACTGTCTGCTTACATGAAGATGGGCGATTCATGCAGATTAAATGCTGCCCATTCCCTCTCTGAGGATGCACATTGGACACACTGCCGGTGGAGAAAGTCCAGCTGAGCCCTATGTTTGCTCTAAACCCACGCTCTTATAGTTTAAAACCATCACCCCTTGTTCTACTCCTACACCCCCTGGCAAAGAGTTCCTCCCAGCTTTTCTCCACATGGGCTCACTCCTCAAGCCTGTCCGAATGCCAAAACCTGAGAAGCACCATTTATCACTGGTGTCTACCTGGACACCAAGCTGTTGACTGCAACCCTCTGAGTGCAACCATGCAGCCAATTCTTTATCCACCAAGTGGTCCATCCACCAAATCCAGATCTCTCCAATTTAGAGACAAGGATGTTGTGTGGAACAGTGTGGAAAGCTTTGTATGAGTCCAGGTAGATGCCATCAATTGCTCTTCTCTCATCTACCAACACTGTATCCCCAAGCATAGAATCATAGAACAATGGACTTGTGGAACCACAGAATCACAGAATCACAGAATGGATTGGGTTGGAAGGGACCTTAAAGCTCTGCTGGTTCCAAACCCTGCCTTGGGCAGGGTTGCCATCCACTAGATCAGATTGCCCAATGCCCCATCCAGCCTGGGCATTCATCCAGCTGGGGTCCAGCCTTGGCACACTGGAGCTCCCTGCCTGGTGGTGGAGCACCTTTAGAAATGTGCCACTCACACTTCCTCCATCAGGGAGCGGTAGTGATGAGCAATTAGACCCGAACAGGATGCCCTAATGAGCTCAGGCTTTTATATTGGGCTGGAGATAATCTAGGAGGAATTCCATGCTTAAAGTTCAGATAAGACTTTCTCTATCCATTTGCCCACGTTTTTCCTCCTCGAGCACATACACAAAACCTGGCAAACTGGGACGTTGTCTCATTTATTTTGGCTAAGCAGTGCACAGAAGAGCTGATCCAGGATGGCACTCCCATGACTCTGATATGAGAGCACATCTGCCTCTTTTGGGAAGAGAAGGGCTCACCTTTGCTCAATTGCTGCCTTTGAAATTGCAGATAGGGGTTGAACCCCTCAGTGCCAGCAGAAGCTGGGCTGGAAATCCCTGGCAGAAGGAAGCTCCTGGAGGGAAGCAGTGGCTTGCTGCCCCAATGCCACCAATACCTTGCAGAGGGGAGGGCATGCTGAGCTCTCACCAATTCAAGCTCCAAGCTCACCATACAATCCTGGCTCCTGCTACCACCCCATCTGCAGCATCCTGTTGCTCTGCATTGGAGTGTGTTGGAGAGAGCGTGTTTTCCATTATTTGTGAATGTTGATAGTTGTCCAGCAAACCACACTGCCTGTGCAATGCTACTGATTGCTTTCTGGAGCTGTGCAAGGGAGTGCTTTGCTTCCAAGCTATGCCTTATAGTGCTCTGTTAGTGCTGCAAGTCCAGCAGCTTCCCTGGGGTGGGCTCTTCCAGGCCAATCACTCCCTTGCTGCAAATTGAAGACACACTGATGAGTGATGGCGTAGGTAAGCAGTAGGAAGCCTTGGCAGCTGGCAGATTCAGATGTCCTTCTTGGGTCGTGCTGTAGCAAAATGGATCTTCTCCTATGGCCATGGGAGGCAGACTGTTGCTAGCTGCCAGGTGAGCAGGGCTTCTTGACTTTTGGTGAACAGAGTGAGGTGCTCCAGAAATCCCCAACACAGCATGTGCTTGCAGGGGTCCGAATGCTGTTCAGTCAGGGGACTCTGATTTACACCTGGTACAAACTCAATGAATGATTCAGATGAGATTTATTTTGTATGTATGACTTTCCTGCAGGCTTGATCTCATTTCAAAAACAATTACCCACCAATGTGTGCCCCTGTCTTGGTACAACCTGGGAGGGAAGCATGGGGGGCTCGTAGGCATGCATTTTTCTGGCTTCCTGCTCCCCTTCCCAGCCCCTTGGCCCATGTTTGTAGAGTGAAGGTGAACACCCAACCAGGTAGTGATCGCTTCCTACAAACAACAGAGCTTATTTTTTTACGCTGTGTGAGGAAGCATGCAAAGCAAATGACAGAGCTTCTCGTGTGCCTTTAAATCCTTTGGCTGCTGGGATGAATGAACAACAGAAAGCAAAGAGGTGGGAGATAAGGGAGGCCCAGCTTTGTGCCGCAGGCGCTCCCCAACCTCTGCTGTGCAAACCCTTTGGTGTTAATCACCCATTTCCAGCAAGCAGCACGCTTTTCCTTGTCAGATTTCCTCATCCTTCCAATCTGAGCCAGACAATCCCTTGTAATTCCTGTTCACTGCCCCAGACCCAACTGGCCAAACCCATTGGTAAGGCCAAACCCAATGGCAAGGTGGCAACCCCCAAGTTAATGCCGCGGTTTCCCATGCAGACTTTCTCCTCCTCCCTGAGTCCAACTGCACAAAACAAAAGAGTTTTTGTTCATGATGGATATTCTCCTGGCAACAGAATGACGGAAGCTGCAAAAAAAGCCAGGGTTCAGTGACAGCTCTATCTACAGCTAACCACTGAGGTGCATCTGCTTTATCATCTTTAGGGAAGAAGTGTCCAGCTAATGGGGAATCCCTGCTTTACAGCTAAGCAGGACTTCAGGATGCCCTTCTGTGTCCCTTGGAGGCTCAAAGCCAGCCTTTCTCCTTTCTACCCAATTCCCCCTGTACATCTAAAGAGCATCGCATCTTCTCTGGGTCAGAGACTTGGGGAGCAACACGTTGTCATCTACTCGTTTGCAATCCCTGCTACACCTTTTCCACCTCTCACGTAATAGCACGATAAAGCAGGTGCCTGTTTCAGCCTCATTGAACCAGAGTGGTGCACAGTAATTTCACATCTTCGGTGGCAGGCAGCCTCATCTAGGATGTTTGCTGAGCTGCTGTATTAATCAATATGGTTAATTGAAACGGTGATTGCACCGACTTGTGCTAGGAACAGCTGTTTCCCATCATCAGCACCAATAAATGTGATGATCTGCCAGATCTTCTGCCCACAGTCATTTCCACCTCAGTGCAAGCAGTGTGACAGCCAGCTAGCTTCTACGGCTCATGTCATCCTTTCCAGCCCCGTGAGCCCCAGCTGCCTCTGGATAAGCTCTGGCCTCAAGGCTGGCTGTTGTGTTCACCTGTCTCTCCTATAAGAATTCAGATTTGAACTCAAGGAATGAAGGCACCTGATACAAACCTGAAGGAAACATCATTTTCTTCAAATCCATCCCAGGGAAACCAGGTGCAAGTCTCCTTGTGCTGGATAAAAGCAGAGGATAAAACTGTGAACCCCTTTGGCTCCCTGCTATCTGCCTATCAGAGGGCTTAGGTGTCAAGAGATACAGGAGAAATGGCAGTCCCAGGCCTTCAAATGTGCTTGCAAACAGGAGTGAGGAACTAGCATAAAAATTCAGGAGAGATCAGGCCCATAAATCACAAGGTAACAAGAGCAAGGTCTGTCCAAGCACCTGCCCACTTAGCAGTGTCACAGCAGCTGTCAGGGACACGTGAGGATGATTTATGGCTACATTCTCTTCCCAAAGCTAACGCTGGGTGCTAAAGCTGCACATCCCTGAGTCATCCCCCAGCTTCTCACCTTCCTGTTCCTACCTGCAGCCCTGGGTCCTCTCTATCAGGCAGCATCCAGCCCACGACAGTTAGCACTTTGTCTCAAGCCAAAACCTTCACGATCACTTCACCACAGCTGTGTTGCACTGTCCCCATCTTGTACATCTAGCACAGCAACACAATTTGCCATCTTGACCGTATTTCAGGGTACATGGCTGCTTACCCAATAGGAGACACCGGAGATCTGATTTTGCGTTGTATAGCATCTCCTGGATGTCAGAGCTGCACAGATACTCTGTGCTGTAATTAACAGTTAATTAGCAATTAATGCAAATCCATTAAAAGATGTTTTCTCCTACCATCTCCAAGGCAGGGATGCAGGGTCCCTCCCCTGGCAGGTGCAAACACATGCAAACCTCTCTTGCCTGTGCAGGACATCCTCTGTTCCCATACCCCAAGGACACTGCAGTGGTAGCCAGGTCAGATGGTGCTTGGCACTGGTCACTGCCACCAGGCAGGGCCATGTCCTTGGGGTTATCACACACTAACAAGAGCAAAGGGTAACATGATGAATTAGACCATTGCAAAACGATGCTAAATGTCAGATGCACACCAAATGCCAGGTGCTCCTCGGCAGAGCTCTCCACACTTTGCCCAGCGTACAGCACTCCTAACAAAGCTTGTCTTGTGCAAGCCCTGCCTGGATGAGATTTAAGCCATCAGAGATAACTGCTCAGTTGTTTCTCACTTGGACCTCAGTACCTCCTCTTGCATGGTAAAACACACTTCCTTTCTGTACCACCGGATTTGCTTTTCAATGCTTCATTATGTTTCAAGGTCACGGCATATCAAGCAGTTTGGTTGACTGCTCTGGAAAGAAATGAAGTCACAAGAATTTTTTGTTTAATAAATGCGAGCGCCAAGCCTGAATTGCTTTCTTGTAAGCATGAAAAAGAGAACAGGAAGCACTCAGGTTTACATTTTTCTTTCTTCCCTGTTTTATGAGTCCACAATTTGCACTTCTTTCCTAAGGCGAAGCAGTGCCAGGGTCTCAGGCATCCCGGGTTGATCCTGGGGGTTACTAAAGCAGACAGCTATGAAGCAGATGAGACGTGCAGGTTGCATCCCAAAGAGCATCCTGAAGACAGCATGTAGTCCCCCTATGGCAGGACCCTTCCTGCATTCCCTGTGTGCCCTCCTGGCATGGCACAGGAGCAGCAGGCTGCAGGAGGAGGCCTTTGGGTGCAATGCTGCTCCGTTTGAAGTCAGCGGTGAATTTCCCACTGGCTTTAGACCAGGGTTTTGCAAACGTGCTGGAGGCCAGGTTAAGGACTTATCTGGAGCCTGTCTGATGGCGTCTTGTTCCTAGATTGTTTGCAGTATTAATTAGGGCTGCAAGCCCACTGCGTTTTCCAGCTCTGTGGCTCCAATTTGCCACGCTGGAAGGAGCTGGGATGTGAAATTCCCTGATGCCACACAAATGAAACAGGTTCTGCATTATTTTTGCCTCTGACAACGCTCATCCCTTTACTCAGACCTGTCTCAAGTGATGCTGCAGCATCCCATTAATCAAAAAGCATCTTTCAAAGCAGCTTTTGATGGGAAGAAGCATTTCATGGAGAGCAGAACCCTTTCCCATAGCCGTGCCATTTGTGTCGAGTCTCAGCTGCAAAGCAAGACAGCCAAGCAGCAAATTTGAGGCAGACCTCCTGACAGCAGCTGAGGGCGAGCACTTCTTAGGCACTGGCATCTCCCAGGAGCCAGGAGCCTGGTAGCCCAGGGACCACATTCCCCAAATACACCTACATTCCCCAAATACACCTGCCAACCTGTTTGCAGCTTTCCAGGTGGGATGTTTGTGCAAATGCATTTCCCTCCACAAATCTCACTGACTTGGCTTTCACAGCTTGCCTCTATTCAACCTCCACAACCTTTCAATACTCCTATAATCCCACGGTGCCTGGTTCCTACAGAAGGTGAGGACCAAGCTGGCTGGCAGGCTGCTGTCCTCCCTGAGGAGCCTCCAGGCTAATGCCAATCAAATCCAACACAAGTGTGGCAATTCCAAGGATAAGTCTATCCTGGCAACAATTTACATCAAGTGACATCTGTCTTGAGAAGACAGATCCCACAAATGCCTCAGTACGGAAAAAAAAATGCAAGAGAAGCTCATGCCTTATTAAACATCAGAAAGCCCACACAGAGAGAGACACAAAAGTCCCTAATGTGAGAAAAGCATCTGTCTGGCCTTGTAGTCAACCTTGGATGCTGGAGGTACCTTTCCTGTGCTCATCCAGCCAGCAAGAGTGCAATGCTCACCTTTGCCACCGGCGGTGGAAATGCATCATCCCTGGCATCTCCCTTCCTAATATCAAGTGGATCTCATTCTGTTGCCCAATCAGTACCTGTGGTGAGAAATTCCTGAGGCTGGCAGCTCGCCGATGGGGCCGCAGCATCTGAAATAAATTCTCTCCTGTGACACGAGTGAAATACAGAGTGGGGATAAAAGCCCCAAATCCATCGCCGAATGAGTTTTTTGAGACTTTGAGAGATAGAATGAGCAAGTAAACAAGGCAGGATGTTCCCCTGTGCACGCCAGAGCGTCTCAAATGCAGTGGAAAACACAATCAATAATTGAGTGAGAAGGCAAGGCGCGCTGAGCTTTCACAAAGCACAGCCTGAGCATCCAGTATTTATTTTCAGGCCGTAAATAATGCATCTGAAAATGCTTCTAACTGGATATATTAAGGCAAACAAATTTATGTCATGAAAAGTTAATGGACAAGAGCATCTCCGAAGGAAAACCCACAGTCACAAATATACCCCTCAGCTCATTGGTTGGTCCTGTTCCTCCTCTTAAGTTAGGGGACAGGTCTTAATTTCTAATTACGGAATCATTTGCTATCAATTAGCCTGTATAAGTGGATTTCACTTTGCTGCTCTGCTCCTGAAGTTAAATCACTTAAGCCCCCACATTTCCTCCTTGCTGCTGTACATACAGCTGCCAGCAAAGCGGTGCAGTGCCAGGGGACCTGGGCCCATCCTGCTTCTGCCACCAGTTTTCTTTTTATTCCTAGCAAATTGATTTGCCTGCATGGGTTAGCCTTCTCAGCAGACACATAGCAGAGCAGCAGCTACCCTCGGCAGAAAGAAGAGGTAGAAGACAATCATAGATCCTTATATCCTTGTTGTCTGCGGTCCCTTATGGAGTGGAAATGAGCTCCATACCCTGTGTGCTGGTCGTGGGCACCTCAGAGGGGCCACAATGCTCTGATAAGTTAAGGAGAGTATGAGCAGAAGATTTCAGGTTGGATATTAGGAGCAATTTCTTCTCCAGAAGAGCAGTGCTGCAGTGGCACAGCTAGCAAGGAGTGCCAGGGTCACCGTCCCTGGAGATGTTCTGTAACTGTGGGGATGTGGCACTGAGGGATGTGGGCATGGTGGGCATGGTGGGGTGGGTTGGGGTTAGACTTGGGAATCTGAGAGGTTTTTTCCAACCTTTATGAATCTATGACTCTGAGATGAAGGGAACAAGGCAGAGGGCATGCACTGTGGTGCCAGCAGCCAACCCTGGTGACACAGCTTTGATCCTGGAAGACATGAGTCCCATCATGCTGCACCAAGTGGCCTCACCTGCATGGGGCCAATGTCCCCATCCCAGCTGCTGCCCACTGGACATCCCCGTGCTGTCCAAGAGCCTTGGGAACAGCTCAGCATGAGCTGCTGCTGCTGCGCCAGGTTTCTCATTACACAACTCAACAGATAAGATAAGAAAGGTTCATAACCTCTCATCACAGGACCAGATTTCTCATCACCAGCAAGGCATTCCTGTCTCTGATGTTTATTTGCTGTAATATCACACATCCAGCAGTAGATGAATTGCCTCCACCGGGATTTCAAGTCAGTCAGATCGGAGGAAATTGGTTTTGATGGCTTTGTGATAGAAACATCTCGAGACAAATTCACCCCCGGGGTCAGCAGAGACGCTGTGGGGCTGGATTTGGTGCTGGCTGGCCAAATAAAAATCAGTAATGAAAAGCCTGGAAGCAGAATAACTTGGATGCAGAACTGTTCTCAGCAGAAAGGGGTGCTTTTGTCCACAGCACCCTCAGGACCCCAGAGAGTAATGCAGGGAACAGAAGGACAGACAGGCTGGCAGTAAGCACATGGGGCTGCGTGGGGCCACTGTCCCTCCTCCAGGCCTTCAAATGGCACAGAAACACAGCCTGAAAAACCATAAGCATAAGGCAGCCATGCTCCAAATGCTTCTGTGCAACCAGCAGCAATAACTTTGTCGGAGTCATTTCTTCCTGGGTTTGGAGGAGGGAGGGCTGCAGAAACAACGATGCTCTTTTTATGCCACGCAGTCCTCAGTTCAAAGGGCTCTCACCTCCCCGAGAGCACGTTCCCCATTCCTATCTGGTCAGAGCAGCTCTCTTGCTGGGACAAACAGGAAAGCACAGAGCACTGAACGGCTTTGATCATAGCTCTTAACACACAGGGCTGTGCCTTACTCTTGGGCAGTGAAGGCAGCATTGCAGTGGTTGGAGCAGGGAGCTGGGGGAGGCACAGAGTGGCAGCAGTAAGGAAGAGCCCGACTGCTCCACAGCACAGTACCCCATCGCTGTAATGGAGATGGGAGTTATGGGCAGAAAACCATGCTGGCTGCAGTGGTTTCATACCCATGGGCATCTTGGCTGTGCCATGCTGCACTCTCATCATCCCTCCTCTGAAGGACAAGAGTAGAAAACATGATGAAATGAGGGTAAGGACAGTGAGATCGATCACCAGTTGTCATCACTGGCAAACCAGGTGTGGCACAGGTGGTAGCTGGCACTGCTGCCCAGAGCTGGAGAGCCCCATCCCTGGAGGTGCTCAGAGCAAGGCTGGATGGGGCCCTCTGCAACCTGAGCTGGTGGGGGCAACCCTATACATGACAGAGGTTGGGACTTGGATGGGCTTTAAGGTACCTTCCAACCCAAACCACTTTATAATTCTGTGATTCTACATGCCCAAATGCTTGCTTTGGCTTGATGGCCCCATCTTCATGCCTCACAAAAGCCACAGCTGAGCAGGAAAAGAGGTGCCGTGCCTGCAAGATGCATTCATTATTCAGCAGGAGGTACTTAAAGGAATTAAAAATGTGCACTAAAACATTTGGTTTCTCTGCAGATGGCTCTGCTGACTGAACCGAGGCAGATGGTCCTTTTTGGGCATAGCAGGATGTGAAAAAGGCTAGGTAGGACTGAAGCAGTGATGTGAAAAGCCCGTGTCCACCGTGCCTGTATCTCCCACCTGAGGTGCTTAACTTTGCTCTGTGCTGTTGAAAAAGCTGACGTGGCTGTTGTGGCAGCTGTGATGAAAATAGGTTATCACAAGTGTTTCTACAGTGCAATCTTATTTTGGAAGAAAAACACCACTTTAGAAGTATATCAGGAGTTATGTCCCAATGTCATCAAACTTCTGAAAAGAATAAATATGGTAGGAAAACTGTTACACTCTATTCTTTTTCTCCTTTTCAAGGCTAAATTGCATTCCCAGTTTTTGCCATCCATAATTCATCCATGCAGACTTCATTGAAATTTCTAGTAAATCATTTGTAACGCCTGAGGCTCACCAGTTTGCATACAGATCAGTGGCATGATTTGTTTCACTATTATGCTATTTACTTGTTTTAGACTGCTTGAAAAGTCAAGTCTGACCTACTTTAAATCCAGAACAAGAAAATGGTTAATGGTCAGGGGAGGCTTAGACCTGAACCATTTTGTAATTAGTAAAGGCTCGTGGGCTTGCTGAATATGCTCATTAAAACACATATAAATAGTTATTGGTTATATAAATGTTATATATATTTGTATAAATTGGACCTCAGCCAGCAAGTCCAACAGCTCTGGGACAGGTTGGACCACAGATCTAGACCAGATCTGCTGGTGAACTTGCCCAGCTCTGGAAAGGAGCTATGACCCTCCATGGAGAGGAAGGGATGTTCCCTTCAAGACCTGGCAAATGTCATGAGGTGCCTTCAGGTCACCTTATCAGGTATGGACCGATGGCTTTCAAACCATTTGCCTTTGCTCAGCTCTAAAAAAACCCAACAATTTAGCTCTCTATTTTACACCCCTGTTTGAGCAGCATTTTCATTAATCCCAAGGTTTTGTAGAATGGTCTCAAGAGACAGCTGCCAGAGCTGTCAAACTCAAAACGTCCCCTTAGCAATAAGCAGCCTCCCTCCTGCTATAGCATCTGCTGCACCAGCCATTGCCGAGCAGCAACTTAAGGTCATCTGGGGGCAATTACATATTTTAAAGCACAGATTCAATCGCCTCTGCTGATTAGTGACATGCTTCATGGAGTTCTGAACTAATCTGACATCAGTGCTCACGTCACTATCCACTACCCATAAAACTACTGGCTGTTGATCAAATCTGTTATCTCATTTACCATCTGAGTGCATTAAACTCCACAGATTTTTACCCAAAGCACTCCTCTGTAAGGGCTGTGTGTTTTCACTCACCACATTGGTTGCATGGCCTGAGGAGCCTCACTTGCCACCACTTTGAAAACTCAGCAGCAATTTGATCTGCTGGTAAATCTGCAGTCATCCTTTTCATGGCAAGGAATGCCTTATCCTTGCAGTGTTCATGCCATGTTTCCATCAAGCTGCATGCTGTTACTGAGATTTCCCTCTTCTTGTCTTACTTCTGCAGCTACTGCAAAGCTCCAGCATATCACCCATGCTCTCCCAGTCTTTCAGAAGACACTGGACCCAAAAAACTCAGCTCACTTTACAACATATGGGGAAAGACATCATGAGGCAGCTGTAACTTGGAACAATCTCAACAGCTGGCATTTGTCAGTAGAAGTAAGTAATGTCCGAGGACAACTGAGCACAGGTCTTATTCATTTATTTACCTTACACCCCTCTATTAAAAAGGAACCTTATGGGATGACCATCCCATGTGCAGGAACAAGGCTAAGAAGAGGGCCCAGCATGCAGGGTGCGTACCTCCAGCAGAGCTCATCACCAGGCAGCTGCCCTGCTCTGTTATGATGAAGTGCTCCCACACCTGCCAGACTTTCCTAAAGCTGCTTTAAATCTCTTAGAATTGCAAATCTCATTTACGCCCTGTTTACCCCCTTGCAGAGTATTTACCAGTGGAAGGATGCATTTATTCCAACCTGGACCTCATCACGTGGCTGCTTCTCCAGAATAAGCCTCATTCCTCCAGCACAGTGTAACATCATCTCACAGACAGGGAATTGTAGCATGGAGCAAGAAGTCTGCACTGGAGCAAAGACTTGAATCTCATCCTCCTACAACTGAACCAAGTGCTGTGTTACTTTCTGTGCTCACTGTCAGGTCCCAGAGATCACAGGGAGCCTGTAATTCTCAGCTGCAATTGGGTACCTTTAGTCATTTCACCCCAAATACTTTCACACAACACCTCTGAGCAATACGGCATATGGAGGTCAACTCCATCCTGGAGGACAACAGTTGCTGTATGCAGCTGTTCAGTCTGAAGAAGAAAAGACTGCAATGGGATCTTATCTACATTTATAAATACATAAATGGCTGTGACCTGAGCACAGTGATGATGAGGAGACAAGCTATAGGTGATTATCCCACAGGCTGAGGTTTGGGGAAGGATAGAATTGTTGCATTCCTGCTGTCTTTGCGGTGTGATGAGAGCTGCCATCTTCCATTTCTGTTATGGCAGCGCTTATCCCAACGAGGACCAAATGCCTTCCCAACAGACTGAAGGGCAATTTTCAGTTGGTAAACATTCACTTTTCTCCTGGTGGTCCTGGAAATGGCATGCATTCATTGCTCAATGTGAGTGGGCGGCCAGAGGAATGCAGAAGAAATTGCAGTGGGGACCTGGGATCAAGAAAACTCATTCATTCTTGGCCACCGTACAACCATGCAATCTGGACACTTTTTGGTACAATTTAATCTAATCTGGTTTGGATCTGATACTGACAAAGTGGGAGGGGAAGATCATAAACAGCTGTTTTTCCAACTTCATTTTTTGACTTTGGTTTGATTTCCCAGGGCAGGTCTTGCGCGTATGACCTTGAGGGGAGGAACAAGAAGGCTCCTCCAAGGCGTTGCATGAATTTGTACCAAACATAAATTGAGCCTCAAAGTTTAGGTGAATCTGCTCTAATGACAGAAAGCTCCTTCCCCCAGAATGGAGAGGTTCTACATTTGCTTGATGAACAGCAAGATTTTCACCTTGCTGTGAGAGAAGGCACAGAGGTGCTTTCCCACCCCCAGAAAACCACCCAGCTGTCATGATCTCAATGGAGGGATGAAGGATGAAGTGGGACAGGGAAGCCAAATTCTTCTTGCTGCAGGAAGGACAAAAACCTTCCAAACAGCAAACTCCCCGAGGAGCCACAGTATAGCTTTGAGGAGAGACTGAAAGGAGGGGCACATTCACACTATTTCCCCTCCCTCAGCATCCCTCCATTGACTTTCGGTCCATGCCTGCATTCCCTGGATACCACAGGCTCATTAGCCTGCTGAAACCTTAAATACCTAAAGCAAACTAGAGCCAGAACAAACACAAAGACCCACTTGGGATCTTTTCCTACATGTCAGGGAAGGAAAGAAGGCAGCTATCTGTTGTTTTGTCCTTGCCAAGAAGCCCTTTCCTTCAGATTTGAGGTGGCACACCTCCTGCAGGGAGCATACTGCTACAGAAGGAGATGCCCCCAATGCCCTGAGACAGCAGGGGCTGGAAGGGAGGGCATGAGGAACAAGAGGTCTTGCCACGCTGAATGCAGTGTTCCTCAGGCTACACGAACTGGATAAGGATGGAGCAGACTCAATGCAGATGATGAACAGAGCCAACAGCAGTTATCTTAACTATTCCTTCTCGGCAGCTCCCTTTTATAATGCTAATATCCTGTGGAAAAATAGTGCCAAGAAATTGCTTGCATTCCACCCTGCAACAACAAACCCACAAGAGACAACCCGGCTGACCCCGTGCATTTACCCCCAGCCTCCTTTCATGCTGTGGCTTCTGCTGCACGCATTCTCTTCCCCAACAAGTCAGCCCATCGTCCCAACTCACCTCCAGGTTGCAATTGCTTTGTGAAACTCAGCACCAGACACCTATTAGACACACCTCTGTCCTCTTTTCCCACCACATATCCGAGCTCCCTCTAGCATGACATTCTTGCAAGGAAAAAGGATTTGGTGGATTTTCTCATCAAACGCTGCCCCTGTAGGGTGCAGGTCCGATGCAGGGGGAGGTAATGGCCTAGGACAGCTTAGGTTAGCCCCGGCCCAGATGCTGGAGAAGGAAGGGAGCAAGGCAGCCCTTTTGCAGGCACCCTGCCTGGGGGCTTCCAGCCTCCATCCAGGAGCCTTGAGCTATCTCTGATCATTAGCTAAAGCCCGAGTTCCTTCCTGGTGAGCAATTAGCTCTAATTAACAATTAGAGGGCTTCTATTGTATTCTAGCAAACTGGTGGGATGAGAGCCACTAATCGCTGTGCTTAGGCAGCAGCAACCCAGAATGTTACAGCCCTGGGGCTGAACCTGTGTTTTTGAGTCCTGCCAAATTCCTTCTGGTCCACAATTCCTTTCTCCAATTAGGGTCCAGACACAGAACAAGACAAGGGGCTACAGTGAAAGCTCCCTTTAAATACCTCTACATTTCTGAGTGCAGCCATTCCTAGGCCTGCAGCTTGCTCTGAATTCATATGAGCAAATTTCCACGTGAGGGACACTTGCAAGCCAAACACATGAGAATGGTGAGATACTTTGCACACAGGTTGGCATGATGGCTGTGATGGAGAGGCAGGGGAAAAAAACAAGTCCCACTGAGTCGGTGTTCCAGAATAAATCTGAAAATAGCAGTTTGGATGAGAACATAAAACAGAATTAAAACACTTTCATGTTGCTTAGGCACTTCATTCCAAGGAAGATGTCCATTGACAGAACGTGGCAGGGTGCGCTGTGTTTATCAGCCCCTCGATTTACTTTGGCACCAGAGCCATAAACAAGAACAGAACAGCATTGAGTCTGTGAAGTCTAGCAGAAGTCTCTTGGCTTTGGAGGGATTCTGTAAATATTAAGACAGACGCTATCTTAAAAGGCTCGATGCCTTTGATTACGTTCCCGTGCTTAGCTTCCTCCTCTTATTTTTGTCTCATCGTCTCTAATGTCAAACTGTTCTACATGTAGGGAGGGCCGTGTTTCTTCTGATGGAGCCTGAACTCCAGCAGAGAAATTGGCAGTTAGGTTGGGAGTGGTAATTCCAGCCACTGGCTCTAAAGAGAAGGGTTTTTTTCCTATTGGAAAAACTTCTGTGGCTGTTTTGTGACCAAGGTCATGGGTAAGGAAAGGTCTGGGAGGTAAGATAATCTCTTTTAACCCAGAAAAACGCCCCCTCCCAAAAACCTCTGCAAACCCCAAAAGTCAACATTTTAGACACGTAGGGCCTTCACAGTATCAGCCTCGTTATTAGGAGTCAAGATGACAACACTGGCGTGAGTCCATGGTGGGAGTATGACACGTGGACTGGATGAAGAAAGGCACGTAGGTCGGTAGGGTGTAGAACCTGTTGGTTAGGAGGAGGTAGGAACCATAGGTTGAGTTGAATGCAACCTGAGGGGCTACAGGTTGGGACAACGTTGTTGCTTTGGCTCTGGCCAGCTCAGTGACACTCATTTTGGAGATCCTGTCCTCTGCTGCAGCCTCCATGAGCTCAGATCTGGCTTACAGCCCCTGCCCCACAGGCCTCCAAATGGACACTGGATTGGCCCGTGTGTTCCCAAGAAGAAAGCTCCCCTCCCTCTCCATCCTCTTGTAGTGTCTTGAGCCATCACAGCTTATCAGATCCTACTGCTCCTTGGGCTGAGGTCTGTTACAGGGCCCTAATCACGTTCCCCTCCAGGATCATGGCAAAGTTCCCACCCATTTCAATGGGAACAAGAACCCAGCCATTGTCTGACACCTTTGATATTTTCTGTGACTAAAAAGAGCTATTTTTGTATGAGGAAGGTCAAAACGAGAGCAAGCTCATGGGAGGAGGATGAACAACTTCAAAGCCCACAGAGCCATGTCGACAAAGCCAAAGCAGCCAAGCAAACTCCCTTTAAACAGCATCCTGAAAGCTGTTCTTATGGTGTAACGATCTTTCTAGAAGAAGGTTTCATGAACTCTCTGGAGTGCATCAGTTACTTGGAAGTCATTTGGTCTCCTCACTTTAGTTGGCTGCCAAGCTGATACGCATTGTCTAGATGGTTTGGGGCATACATCTCATCTGGTGTTTTAGCAGAGAGAACATCCCTTATAACTATTAACTCTGTAGTTAGGATGTCAGCTTGACTAAGTATTATTTACTTTGTCCAAGAAACAATCATTAGGAACATAAATGCGACTGAAGCATCACAAACAATCTCTTGCTGCGTTTGCTGTTGGCATCTTGCATGCAGCATGCTGCCAATCTGAGATATCAAAAGAAGCCAGCAAGTCATGATTGTAGAGGAAAAAGAATCTGTTGCTTTTGTTATTTTGTAAGAGAGATGTCAAAGAAATTCTCCCTGTGGTGTATCTACCAACTGCAAATCGCTGTGACCTTATATTTCTCCAGAGACCAAGCATCTTCCTTGAGTAAAAGTACTGTGAGTACTTGTTCAGTATACAAAGGGAGCAGACAACCTTACTGCCCACAAGTCACAGTCTAGACATGACACAGGAGATGTGGTCTGCTTGGGCTTTGGTTCTGTTAAGAAAGTAGAAAATGAAGGCTATAGATTCCATTAAATAATAGCATTCATTTTTCTGCTGTGTTTTAAGTTTGGGCTGAAGAACGAGAACATTTTTACTTAAGGGCACTTGCAATTTTCTGGTTTGGCTCTCTTTCCACTACGTTAATACTTGTACTGGTTGCTAGACAGACAAAAACCTCCCAGACGCTTTCAATTTTGGCTTGGTTTAGCTAAGACCCCATTTTTCCATTTGAATTAAAGCTTCTCGAGCTTTACTTGTTGTGCTTTCACCTACCAGCTTCTTCAGAACTAAACTCTGCTTGGGTGCCCCCCTTCTGCCTGCTGTCAGAAGCAAGCAGCAGAGAAATGCAACACAGCACATACATGACCCAAGGAGCAGAGCATCACCCATAGGTTGTCTTCCCCCACTCCAGTATCCTGCACATCTCCTGCCCCAGTTTCACCCCTTGCACACGGCCATGCCTCTTTCTATCTGTGAAACAGTTCTCACCAGCAAAGCAATAAATTCAGGCATTTTCAGATGTATCTCCCTTCTCTTGGTTACCCAGCTCAGCTTTGGAAATACTGATTGCTGAACATTTCCCTCTGAATTCATTCCTTGGAAAAGAATTCCCTCCGAGTAGTAAAGATGGGCTGCCAAGGAAGTCAAGTGAAGACCTCGTGGTGCCTTCTGCAGCTCTCCAAAGGGCTGCCTGCTGCTCTGAGTCCCACTAAGGGCAGCATCTGGGTCTTCCTGGGGCAAGCATTGGACATACAATGGTATTCACTTGGTGGTATCCCCAGTGGCTTGCTGATGGCAGAGCTGGTACCAGGTTTTATAACAAGCCAGAGCTAACACAGAGCCTTCATAAATCTGGTATCTGCAGTAGGTAACAGGAGAGGACAGATGGGAGTCATTTATGATTACCTTTCCTCTCACCCAGGCTTCTTTTGTTATCCACCCTTCTCACATGCCTCTCTCAAACTCCGTATGAAAACGCAGCTGGTGGAATAAGGCAGTCTTGTGCATGACCTCCTGCAATGCAATAGCACTGAGATGCTATTTTCAGAGATGCTATTTTCATGTGGAGGCCAAGAGGCACTGGGCACAAACTGGAGCATAGGAGGTTGCCTCTGCCCATCAGGCAGCACTCCTGGAAACACGCAAACATGACAGCTACAGGATACCTGGAAGCTGCTAAAACTTGGGGGCAGAAGCTGACCCTCAGCCATGAAAGCCTATCTCCACCAGCTCAGAGTCCAAACCCACAAGATGAATGCTGATCTGGCCCAGGGGCTGTGCAGTGTAAATGATGTGGTAGGAGCTGACAGAAGCATGGGCCCAAAAGCAGCAGCCATGAGTCACATGGAGCACCTTAGAAGCCCCAGGAAGATTTTCAGTACTGATGCGGTGTTTGAGGCCTCACTTCCCCTGTGTAATACCCCTGCAGACTTGCTTAGTGCTGTTTACTCCAATAGGAACAACTCACATTCTTCAGTGATTTGCAGAGCTGGGCCATGTGTTAGTTTCCTGAAAGATTCACATATTTGGCAGGGGAGGTTTAGAAGTAATTTCTTTTTTATTGCATTCTTTTTTGCTTATCCTTTACTCTGCTAATAAGTGAGTACATTCCACAAGCTTGATGTCACTTAAGGGAAAAGGAACGAAGGTAGGAAATG
This sequence comes from Lagopus muta, assembly GCF_023343835.1. NCBI lineage: Eukaryota > Metazoa > Chordata > Aves > Galliformes > Phasianidae > Lagopus > Lagopus muta. Next base: position 34,998,942 of record NC_064440.1, on the reverse strand, counting down.
AAAACACAATGGAAAGCAGAGCCTAGGCAGAAGTATTACCAGCTGCCTCATTTCTTGGCCAGTTTTCCAAATGCCAGGCTCCTTCAGGATTATCCAAAACATAATTCAAGCAAATATCTTTCAATTACACAGCTCCTGAGCAGCTAATGGATCTCATTCACCTGAGGTCACAGCAAGCAAAAAGTGAAGCTATTACTTAATAACAAATAATAGGACCTTTTAGGAGACACAAATGCTCTATTTAATAAGTAGGGATGAGGAGATTGCATCAGCCCTTGGTTCCAGCAGCATTCTGGTACTTCTAACTTCAAATCCACAGCAAGGTCTTCATTACTGAGAAAAATAATTAAGCTTTTGGACATGGATTCAACAGTACATTCAAGTATCTGCCTACATTTAAGCCTGTATTGGCTATAAGCTATCCTAAAATTAATAAGAGGTGAAGGCTTAATTACGTTCCTGAATCAGGGGGTTCTGGTGTGGAGAACTTCAGTGTTAAATGTCAGCACGAAGGCAGATTCCTACGGCTGGCTACAAATCGCTTGGATTTATAATCACTTTATATCCTGGAAACGCTGACAGCTTTAAATATAGCACCGTGGCTGTGATAAATTGTTGGCATTTTTTTCTGGTTAGCCTTTTGTAACTAAATTTAAGGTATCCATTTCAGCATGATCCAATTATGGAAGCATAAACGGAACGGCTCCCCATGCAAGAGGCCACATCTATTTTTGTCCAGGAAGCTTAAGTCTGCATTTTTGAGCTCGTGATTTATGTCAGGCTTTAAATTAATAATAAGGCATCTCTCCACAGGCAAATATTTGTACTGCAAGATTCGTTCGGCACAGACCCAGCAGCCAGCCAAAGCTTTCTGAATAATGAAGATTCAGTAACAATGACAGCATAGCCACTATTTCAAACATCATCCGCTCTTGAGCAATCGCTGCCAGCTCTGAGAGTCTGAAATTAATAGCATAACAACGAGCTGTTGAACCCCAAAAGATGAATTCCTCGGACCAAAACCAGCTACCACCTCCACTGGCACTGCTGTGGGCATCTTTCCACACATGTTTCCATGGACCAAAAGCAGAGTCCTCCCCTCTGGGAGCTCAAGCAGGCAGCTGAGCATGCACAAACATGAGCACACATACAGGCCCCAAGGGAGGTGCAAAGCTGGAAGGCATAAATCCTCACCACGCTGTGTCTTACAAGGAGCACGAGCCTGGAGATACAGCAGGGACAGGATCAAGGCCCACGTTTCCACTGATTTATAGTGCACTCTCTCGTGCATCAATCAGTGGAAAGTACACTTATTTGCTATGTGCTTTGAGATCTGCTGATGGCAGAAGCAATGTCAGAGTCACACACTGTTGTCACAACCCAAATCCAAGAGAGCTTCTGCAGTTAGCCTTATTCAGAGCAGCACATCCTGTAGATAAGGATTTGTCTGTTTATGTATCTGGGACCATTGCAGCTTGAGCTTATGTGTGGAAATGCACCTTCAGCTTTCTTCCTCTCAAGGCAGTAATAGTTCCAAACAAGCAGCACCAAACAGAAAGCATCTCAAGAAAGCTTAAGGAGTTACATCTTAAACAGAGAGCAAAACTGCATGCCAGGTGACCCACAATGAAGAATAAAACCAACTGAGCACCAATTTTTTCAAGGAAATTGAGATCAAAACCAGTTACATTTCACATAGGCTTATCTCAGAAGGTCAAGTCCAAATAATTTTGCGACTGATAAGTAATTCAGTGCCACTGGAAGGCATACCTGAGCTGCTCAGTAGGTCTGGATAGGGAACAGGAGCTTTGGAGAAACATAGGCCTTTGGAGAAAAACGTGTGGTCACCTTACACGACATCTGAACAGATGGCAAAGCTGCTCAAGGCAGGGACAGAGATCAGAAGATTAAAAGGCACAACTTTCACTGAATGACCTGCCTGATTAAACAAGCCCCAGACAAAAGAAACAGCTCCCACATGCTCATCCCATTGCACCAGCCACCCACATTACTCAAGGTTGGCCTGAGATGGAGAGCAGAACTGCACTCTGACAAACAGCACCCCTTAGCAGGGTCTGTTGCAAGAAGACAAGGAGAAACGTTTTCAAATTAGAAGAGGGGAGATTTAGACTGGATATAAAAAAAAAGTTTTATATGATAAGGGTAATGAAGCACTGGCACTGATAGCCCAGAGAGGTGGTGGATGCCCTGGAGACAGGCTGGATAGGATCTAAGCACCTGATGGAGCTGTGGGTGCCCCATTCATCACAGGGGCATTGGATCAGATGGCCTTTGAGGGTCCCTTCCAACCCTCAAAGGATTCTGTGACTCAATTAAGAAGCATGCTCGTAGCCACATGCTGTGCCCTTTAGGATCTGTGCAGAGACAGCAATGTCCGAAAGCATGCTTTTGGACCAGAAAGCATGAGGGAAGGGGGCACTCCCAAATAAAGGAGCGGAGAGCAGGAAGGAGCCATGCTATGACCACATCAGACCCAAGCCAACGTTCACCTTAAGTCCACCCAGGCACAGGGTGAAGGTTTCAGGCAAGCACATGGGAATGCCAAAAAGACAGCAATTGGAACAACGCTCCAGCCAGCAGCTTTGACCACAACTACAATGAAGTTCTGCTCATATCTCCTTAAAACAGATCTCCACACCCCATAGACTGTTGGCAACACTACAGGAGCATTGAGGTGTTAGATGGGAGAAGCAGAGAAGACACTGGATACAGGCCATGCTGTGTTTGCAGCTGTGATGAGGGACATAATTTGGCTGGCAGTGTGTTGGGGGTGATTGCTTGTCCACAGTCTGAAATGTGCCTGCTTTATTCTTGTGGATACACAGCCTTGTCCCTTTGTGTGCTGGTGCAGGTGTGTGTAACCAGATACAGTGTGCAAATCAGCTGCTTCTTCTTCAATAACTCTCACCTACGTTCATACAGCTCCCACAACAACGTGTTTCTGATCCTCACCACCTTGGTGCCCCCAAGACCTTCACAGAACCACAGCGTGACTTGAGTTGGAACAGGCCTAAAGTTCACCTGCTATGGGCACAGATGCCTCTCACAGACAAGGCTGCCCTGATGTTCTCTGTGTTAGATAAGTCTCCAAACTCAATTCTTGCAGAGATCAGTCAGGAGAACCATGGCCAAACCAGCACTAGCACTGGGAGGTGGGGCTGGAAGCCACACAGTGCTGCTGAGGTTTGAACTGGGATGCTGCAGCACCCTCTGCCCTGCTGCATCAGACTTTGCACACCTTGAAATCATCACCTGGAGGAAAGAAAAAAAAAAGGCTAAAACATATCACATCTTGGCAATAGCTCTGTTTGTCATTGAGACAGCAGGATTAATGATCCCGCCTGATCTGAGAGCTGCATGGCAAAGGCCAGCCTAGAATAGCAAGATACAGCAGAAGTATGGTGAGGTATATAACATGGCCAGACAGAAAAAACTGGCAGGAAACAGCATCCTGATGATGTTCAGGGCAGAGTTTGGATCTTATGTGCTAAATACAGCAGAAGGCCAAATGAGGCTAAGAACTTACACTAAACAGAAACACCTGGATACCAGACATGCTGATTTAACTTTCATGGTTCTATTTCATTTCACTGACACCAGCCCTAGCTTCCCATCAATGGCAGACATTCTTATGAATAACAAAGGTAACAGTGCTTTTAATTACATCTGGAAGTTCCTCTCCATTGCCACAGAATCACAGAACCATAGAATATCTCGAGTTGGAAGGGATCCATGAGGAGCATCAAATCAAGCTCCTGGCTCCACACAGCACTACCCAAAAATCATGGAAGAATTTATCTGCTTTATTTCTGATTCTCCTGATTATTTTTTTCCATGGAACCACCAGTGCCCTTTAACCCTCAAGCTGCACAGGGCCAAATCACTGGTTGGAACTTGGGACCTGGTGCAAGCTGCTGCTGGAAGGAGCTGTAAATTATTATCTCACAGTCCAAGTATTGCATGGAAGAAGATGGCAGAATGACTCTCAGGTATTCCCAGTTTGCCCTATCAGTTAGATATAACTCATTCCACATTCCTTACTGCTTATCAGAATCATTAATGCAGCAGAGCCCATGGATCTCGCAACAACATTGCTCCCTGTTGGAGACAGCCCTCCATCTACTCACCCACAACAGTACGGTTATCCTCTGTTTTTCACATCTCCTACCTCCTCTGCTACATTCATTTCTCACCCTGCCTGGTGACAAACCCACACCCAGGATGGTTCATATCAAGGTCAAAACCAGCTGACAGACTTGAAAAGATGGGCAGGCATTTGCTGCAAGACAGCCTGATGCTAGTGGGGACAGATGACAACAGCAATTTGATTTTTTCACATCAGAGACCAAAACATAGCTGCTTTCCTGGGTATTCCTATTTGAGGGTAATGCTGATGATGCTTCCCATCTCCTGCTCATTAGCTCAGAGTTTCAGAGGGTTCAGTGGCAGCAATTAGAGACCAGTTCATTCGGTGGTGTTACCCTTACTTCTTTGTGAAACGTCATGTTAAACAGCTAAGTGCCATGCTCTGCTTTCCTTCAGGATGAACGGAGGGTTTCTCACATCTACTCAGAGGCTGAATGCAGCAGGGCTGAAAGGATACACCCAGACAAGCTACAAACTTTGTAAGACTGATATTAAAAAGTAAAGACAGAGATACCTCGAGGCTCCAAAGAGCCCACAGCTCGCTCACCCTAGAACACAGGCAACACTGGTGTAGAGTCCTACTCTGATTCGCAAAAAGCTGATTTATTCCCTCCTCACCACCAGGCTCTGCAACTATTTGCCCTTGGTCTGCCCAGCTTCAGGCACGCAGCCTTTGCTTTATCTTCTTACAGATCTGTCTGCGCCAAGGGGTGAAACGAGCAGTGGCAGCAGAGACAACGGCTGCAAAAGTCCCTTGGCTCCACTCAGAAACCCAAGCTTTCAGAAAGCATTTGCACAGCTCTGGTGGCTTTTTCTTTTCCCATCCACACAGCGGATGCTCTCCCCTCAATCCTTTTCCACCAGCATTCCCACCCTTTCAGCATTAATGGGGAAAATGCCACAGACACCGAGCAGCTTTCCCTGTTAGCCAGCAGTGCCAGGATGTGCAGCGTCTCCATGGGAAGCACCGTCCCTCCCAGGAGCCACCCAGCCACCACTGCGTGCTCTGAGTCCCTTCCAGGACCAAAGACGGAAGGAACGGTAGATGCAAGCTGGGATCCAGCTGGGCTGGCATAAATATAGTGAACATAGCCACCAAGAGTGGTATTCAAAGAAGGAAAAAACCCACAGAATCACTCTATTCAGAGATTCCTGTTGTTAACTAATTGCAGCATCAAGATTGGAATGACAGCTCACTTTGGAATAATGTCTCCAAGGGCCTTTCAAACGATGCTGTGCTATATAGCAGCAACTGCAGTGCTTCAGCAAACGTAACTTTCACAAAAGCCCTGCTTTGCTAGCATTTGGACAGAAGGAGGAAAAAATAGCAGAAGAAGCAATCAGTGCAAAGTTTATTTTAATAAACGCTTGCAAGTTAAATAATCTCAGCTCTGATTAGCAATGGAGATTAAAAAATGTAAATATTTACCAGAACATCTTCAATATCCTCATGGAGTCAGAAGGCCAATTTCTGCACGCAGCTTGTCAGTGCTGCTTGCTGGTGTAAACTCTGGGCTTTCAGCACTTGCAGACTGCTTCAGAATTAGGCAACGAGCTTAAGTATAATTATGCTCATTACAAAGCCAAAGCATTAAAGCTTTATTTGCTTTCTTTTCCAAGCCTTAGGTTTCTATACTTTCTTGCCTCTCAGTTAGCTGCTGCCTTTGATTCTCCTTCACTTCAGCAACCTTTCACTGCAGCCCAGTGTTTACATGCCAACTTGCCACTCACCTCCCCTCCTCCAGGAGGGCAGCAGAGGTGAAGATGTGCCCTTGGTATCCACCTCACACACAGGACATACTCACCACCTGACTCTTCTGAGATCTTCAGGTCTTGCCAGCCTTCCTCTAGCACACAGCATGGCCAGCTCCGCAGGGAGGAGACATCTGCCCCAAACTCCAATGCTGTTTTCCCCCAGGATGTGAAGCTCTGAGCTACTTGGTGCTGGAATGGGGGCTCTTTTAGGCCCTCGAGCCAGCCCAAGCACACAGCACTAATGAAGCAAGTAACACCAGCTCTTTTAATTGCTTCAGAAAGAGAAACAATTAATTGAGGTCCCTTCCAACCCTGGCCATTCTGTGTTTCTGTGAGCTGTGGTGCTGGGTGAGCAGCAGCCTACCTGGCCATCACAATGCCCCACCAGGAAGCAGGCAGGTAGAGCTTGGATTCTACCCCAAATGCAAACAAGACACTCGGCACCACTGCCTCCTTCTTCTCATGCCTCCAATGGAGGGGAAATCCTTGCTTTCTGGGGCATGGGGCAGCAGTGACGCATAATGGTGCTCAGCAAGAGACAGTGCGTTTTGGCATCTCTTGCCATGCCTGTGCTCATACAAATTAGCAACACTGGGAGTTATACTGGATTCAGATAGAATTAAAGCCATTCTTAAGAAGACTGTAAAAGCCACCAGGTTGCTGTGATTTAGGAGGCAAAAATCATCTCATTTGCAAGTTAAATTACAGCACTATATGCCTTGCTCTAGAAGCTCCCATCAACTCCTTGAGCAACACCTACAAAGACCAAGGCTGGCAGAGTTTAAAGGACAGAGGATGGATAAAAACCTCTTGCTGGCACTTTTAATGCATCCAAAAAGGTCTTGCAAGGCTTCTTTAAATGCAAAATATCTGTTTCAAATTGAGATAAGCTCATTTCAATGCAAGCAAAATATACAGCACTCTCTGAGGAGCGCACACACCAACAGTTGACACTGTCACTACTAAAGTGGTGTTTTTGCTGTCAGAAATCTTGACCTGAGAACCAGGAATCTGAGCCAAGTGGGATTTTTGACCTGCTCTATTGTTGAACTACTTTCCAATTGAAGTCTTAGGCTGAGTTTCACAGCAAGCCAACCATTTGATTTGGCAGCCATGCTAGAGACAGACCTGGCTTTTAAGTAGTGTTGAGCCATTAAAAAGAAAATACACAGCTCCACAATACAACAAAAACAGCTGTTGTTCAACAGCAGTCAAGAGGGACAATGAGTCTTCTCATGTTAGGAAGAATTAGCACAGCTTTCCTTCCCGCTCAGCCAATATAAGGAAGGGAAAGGCTCCGTACAAGGTTGGCAACGCCGACACTCAGTGTAAACAGAGGTGAGCTGGAAAGTTGTCTCTGGGCTGAACTCTCAAACAATGGGGCCCAAAGGGAAATGGAAAAGCAAATATTAATGTTTTGCCATTCACGTGGCCTCAGAGAAAGCGGAACAATTCCTCCATTTGGACAACACCTTGATGTCTTCCTCCTCCTCCTCCTCCCCTATTGCTATGAAATGTCATCTTAGGACTCACAACCTCTTCGGATTAAGCAAACAGCTGTTGAAAGCTGCCTGCCACTCAGTGAGCATTGCTCCTGTTTTTCCTGTAACAGAGGGAAGGAGTGCATATTTATAATGTGTTCCCATAACCCAAAGTCATGCTTGTCCCATAAAGCAAAAATGAGAAGCAAATGAGAATCCCTTTGACCTTGCCCAAGACTCCAACAGACTCATGCAGAGAAAAGTGCCTCTCCTTGGCTTGACCAACAACACCTGGAATGAATTTGATGAATTTGTCATCAAGGCAGGAGAAAGCAATTGCAATGGAAGTAAAACCAGGCTCCTCCAGCCCCTGTCTGTGTAAGGACAGTCATTAGGTCTGGGTTTGTTTTTTTTTCCTGTTAATGCAGAGCTGTGTAAAATGCACTGAGGTACAGCTGGGCTCTTATCCTGGAGTACTTGTTCCAGAGGTGAACAAGACCAAGCAGGAGAGGAGCAGGGAGCCCTTATGCTTGGCCATTTGATAGAAGAGGTTGTCATGGAAACGGCTGCATAATTAAAGCCTCCCTCCCCACTCTCATGCATTCTGTAGATGGGCTGCATCATGTGGGATTTTTCTGTTGTCGTACTTAATAAGCAAGTCCTCAGTTTCCTCTTGAAATCGGGCTGTTTCAGCAACATGCCCATCTCAGAGAAGATAGGGCACTGCTCATTGCCTACTGTCTCCAAACAGGAGCATTCACACGTTGCTGATCAGCAGTCAAGTTGTCCTTCAGTCTCTGTCTGTTACAGAGCAGCACCAAGGATGGCTGCCTGTCAAATGGGCTGCAATAATTTTTAACCTAGTAAATTCAGAGGAATATACTGAAAAGTTTCCTCTGTGTAGCAGCAAATAAATCATGCTGTGCTCTAATGCGGCAGGTTCATTAAATTTTACCACTTTGATGTTATCTTGCTGGTTGAGAAGCAGGGAAGTCTGGGAAAACACATGATACTTTGAGGGGAAAACATTTGTTTTGTTCATTAGTACGCATTGAAGCTTGTCTGCCTGGGAGCTAGTCATCACACCATAAATAAAGCAGCTCTGATTTCAGGTGAAAAGCAACAGCAGTACCCATCTGAGCAGGTAAGGTTAGCCATAGGCCATCTCCAAGCTCAGGTCTTTGCATAGGCCTCCAGCAACAACCTCCCATTGCTGACCGTGGATGGACAGTCCCACAAGCTTCTGAAAGAGGTGAGCTGCTTTGGTCCTGCTGTAATGGGGGTAACCCCTGCAACAGCAACAGGAAAGGGCAGAGCAGTGTGAAGCAGCAAAGGTGTGCGGCTGGATCAGATAAGTTACACTTTGATACAGTGGAAGAAAGTACTGCAAATAGATCAAAATGGAAACTCTTTCAACAAGAAAGCACATAATTTTTAGCTGACCAACAGAAAGGAGCTCTCTTGTTCTGCTTGAGCAGGCAGGCAGTACAGGGATGGGTTTTGCAAGTATGAAAAGGCCAAAGAGAGAGACACCATTAAGGCACCAGCATTAATGCTGGCAGGGAGCAGTGAATAGGAGTGATGGGTCACTCCTTCTAACTGCACAGCCAGCAGAGCAATTCCAGTCTGGAGTACAGGAAAGTACAGATGTTGACAAAGTCCTGGGTTCAGTAGCAAGCTAGGTAAATTTGTGGTGAACAAACTCACAGCAGCTATGGTGCACAAGGCTCCAGACCCTACCTGCAACACCAAATCCTTAACAGACTGTCACATTGCAGTGGGACATTCTGGCCTAGACCAGCCTGACCTGACCCTACACAGCAAGTGCTCCCCATGCTACTTGCCACCAACAAGACCCTGCAGTGATGGAGAGCAACATCCCAGAGACAGAGCTGCACTCTGTGCTGGTGTGCACAGTGAGGACACACAGTCCTGAGAGGCTGCTGGAGGGTCACAGGTGATCTCTTCCCCACTGAACACTGCACTCAGCTTTAATGCATCTCCTGTGTTTCCAGGAAACGTGAAGATACACTGGGATGTGCTTGTTCTGTGATGGGTGTGTCTCATCACTGCAAAATGCTTCATAGTGCAAAATGCTCATTATTAATAAGAAAAAAAGGCAGGCGAATCATTGTTTTCTGCTCTTTACATAACAACTCATTTTACAGCCCATTTTACAGCAGGAGGTGCAACTACCATCAGGCTTATGTAATTCCACTCCTAGAAAACAGAAGAAAAAAAAAGAAACAATACAGTATAAAGAATGTTATGAGATTGCACCATCAAGCGTTCAGATATTAAACTGTGCTGGGACAAAGCGTGCCTCAAGCTGCCTTGTGCTGGGAGCCCAGCACACCATGGGAGCTCTGAGGAGTGGCAGAAACGTGGTGGCAAAAATCACATCAGGGAGAGAAAGAGTGACAGAAAAATAAGCCTGTGGAAACTTATTTCATCCAGACTCATCCCATTGTGCAGCTTCATCTCTGATGTGATTTATATTGGCATGGAACTCACTCCATTAATAAAATAGGTCTTTTGTCTTTTTTTTTTTTCTTTTTTTTTTTTTTGCCTTTTTCCTCCTTTAATTATTGAGGAAGGCTCAGGCTTGGAAGATTCCTAATTAACACAGACAGCACCAAATGGAGGTTTCACTTCTCAGCCTCATGGGAGAAATGTGATGGCTGTAAGAAGGCCACACTTGCCTGTCTGGGAAGCATTTGGATGTAGACATATAGTCCTCCTTACTCTCTCTAAATGTGGTACACAAGAGGAATATAGCTCATTTAACTGCACTGCACTTCTCTTCATCTGCTCTGCAGGAAGACTGTCCCAGAGACTCCCCCTCCTCACAGCCACCAGCTTTCCCAAAGCTCAGATCAATTAAAGGCATCAGAGATAGCCCAGCTCTCCATCAGCCAAACGAGCCAGAAGCTGCCCAAGGGTTAAAGTCATGAGCAGGGAGAAAAAGATGGAGAAGAGAAGGACTTGGGAAACCCATCTTCAAATGGCTCAGTACAACAAATGAGTGCTGGATCTCAGCTTTCTTCCAGATACAGCAAGAAATAAATCAGAGGTGTCTTCGAAATATATGCACAGAAATATATACAGACTATCAGTAGATGACCTGATTTTGGCAGTGAGGGCTGGGCTTGTACACCTTGATGCCCTGTTGAATCTTATTATGCCACATGAGAACGGTGCACTTACAGACCCTGAGCTCCTGACCTATAGTTACAAAAGGCTCCATCCCAACACCCAGCTGCTGAACACAGCAAGTTAAAGTCAGCATGAATATACAATCAACTCCACACTGGTATAATTGCATTCATATAGCTCAGGCCTTTCCTCCTCACCAGCAATAAGAGTCACAGAATTGGAGCATGGGAACCGTTGATATATTTGGGGAAAAAGAATTTAAAAAGCAAACAAATGAGAAATGAGAACAAAATAGATAGATTTAAGTCAACATGTAAAGGAAAACAGTGAATGGGAACCTGCAATTTAAATAATCTTTTTGACAGTAAGGCTAGAAAGATGCCATATATCTTCCAGGCCAACTTCCATTACCCTCACAGATGTCTAAAAACCAAAAGAACCTATTGCAGTTTCTCTACCCTAGAAGCTGCCTTGCAGTTTCAACATCTGTACCTATACAAAAGAATTATTGCAAACCAATTCCTTATCTTTCCCTTGTTACATGTGGTCTGTTTCAATGCTCTCAGTTACCCCCCTCAAATCACCACCTCTTCTTCCCCACAGGTACATTCATTTGCTGTTTCACTTTCCCTGCTTATGGAAGGAGCTGTGAATTGGTGCTGGCAGCACACAAGGGCACAGCCAAGAATGCAGCCTCCAAAGCAGCTGGCTGAGCGTGTGCCCTCCTGCAAATGCATCCTTGTATCCACATATTTCACAGGTCACTAATGCTCACCAGTGGCAATGAGATCATGCTGGTAGATGGCCTAGCTACAGCTCCAACATGGGACAGAAGAAGCAGAGGGTTCCTGAGCAGTCAGCTGGCAGATGGAAGCATAACCTTTATTTCCAATGGGAAACAGCTGCTGGCACCACTTTGGATGGGTGCATGGCACCGGCCGAGGAGGGCAGAGGGTCTTTGCAAGGCAAATAGGACTTCACTGTTCTGCACAGATGCTTGGGTAAGTCTCCTTCTTTCCTGTAGCTCCCCTTTAGATACTCAAAGACCACTCTCAGGTCTCCCCTCAGCCTTCTCTTCTCCATGCTGAACAGCCTCAGCTCTCTCAGCCTGTGCTCTTAGGCAAAGTGTTCCATCCCTACGAGCATTTCTGTGGCCCTTCCCCAGACATGCTCTAACAGATGCACATCTCTCCTGTACTGAGGACTCCCCATCTGGATGCAGTGCTCCAGGTGAGGTCTCACAGCACAGAGGGGCTCGCCCTGCTGGTTGCACTCCTTTTCATGCAGCCCAGGGTACGGCTGGCTTTGTGCTGTGAGGGCACAGCCCTGACTCATATCCAGCTGCCATCCACAAGCATCCCCAGGTCCATTTTGACAGGGCTGTGCTCCATCCTTACACCCCCCAGCTTGCACTGATGCCATGACCCAGGTGCAAGACCTTGCATTTGGATTTGTTGAACCTAATGAGGTTCACTGCTCAAGATGGTCTAGGCCTCTCTGGATGATGATTTTAAGCCACTATGGAATGGAACTTGCCTCATTTTCTGCCACCTTCACAGAACACTATGCCCCAGCTTCCCTCTCTACTCCCTGCAATGCAGTTCCTGCCTCTTCCAAAATCCCCCTTGGGATCACGCTAGAAGTGTGAGTGGCCCCAAGCACAGAGGTCCCAAGCTGTTGTGAAGACAAGTGAAAATGGAGCCTTTGGAAATCTTTGTGGCTCTACAGAGCTCATCCATGACTGACGACGTGGTGATGCTTCTTAACACTTTCAAAACAAGAGAGCTGTTTGAGACCTGGCTGTGTGGCAGACCTTGGCCAAAAGTTATTCACATGAGCAAGCAGGTTGCAGTAAAAGCATTTTTAAAGAGAAATATATTTTAGGGGGGGTATTTCCCCACAGGCATTCATGCCATTCCCTGTTATTTCCTGATTTGTAGCAGCTGAGTCACAGCTGGCTCTGAGAAAGTTCACAAGAAAATTACTAACCAGTTTTGGTGTCACTGATGACCTCTACTGAAAAATCACAGCTGAAGTTTTGCACTTGGGAACTAACAGAGAGAATTTGTCAAAGATCTGAAAGCTGGGCCAAGAGTAATGGGAATTAACAGTGAAGGTAATGAGAGAGGGTTGGAGAAAGGACAATGTGTTTCCATCTTGCTTAAGAAGCAACAAAAAACCCCCACTGCTTTTGTGTTTTTCACAAAAGCTTGAAACATCTCCTTCCTTTTGCCTAGGACAAAGGAGAAGGCAAACTTAGAAAAGCAAAAGGTAACACCAAAACACCATCATTTCCTAAGCAGCAGCCTGGGTCCTGGAAGAGCTGGGGCTGTGTGATGGTCTGTCAGAGGGGATATTTATTTATAAGTAGGTAATATCACACCACAGCCCACAGACAGGCTCAGCCTCTGATCCCAGTCTCCCCCAGTTCTGAGGTGGACACCCATGGCCAAAGCCCCACTGCAGGCTGGGACTGAGTGACCTTTAAGGTCCTTTCCAACCCAAGCCACGCTGTGATTCTGTAGAGCAGCAGAACGAGAAGGGGAGCACTCATTATTTTTCCTCCCAGACTAGGCTCAGTGCCAGCCCTGCTGCTGGTATAAACAGTGGTCCGTGATGACAGGGTCATTTTCATAGCAGAACAAATCACTGGGCTGCTTCTCTGAGCTTCTTTTCTCCAGTTTAAGCGATGCTAACAAGGGAGGTCAACCTGCTTCCATTTGTCCCTCCGACACAAGCTGGGACATTTCTCTTTTTTGACAAGCAAACTCCTAGGGCAGACTTATTTTTAAAGCTGCATGGACACCGCGTTCTTTCTGAAGGGGAAAATACTTCCACAGGCTGCAGTGGGCACAGCAGTATATTCTCACGTCCCATAAGGTTGCAAGCTGCACCTTAAAGCAAAAGGCTCCTATGGCTAAGGAGCAGAGGATAAAAGTAGACTGGACAAAAGCCTGCTAACCCCCAGGACTGTACAAGCTGGCCTGTAGATTGTAACACTCTAAGAATCACAATAAAGCTGCAAAAGTTGGCACCTCCCAGCCCAGCACTGTGCTGGGAGCTCAGTTGCTGCTGCTAGGCACCTACACTTGTGGTAAGGTGCCCCAGTCCTTGCCCACATGTACAACTCAAAACTGCAACAGGGCAAAGAGAGGATGCTGACAAGATCTTTGTGCAAAAGGCACATCAGAAAGGATGACTGTAGCAACAGAGATTCCAGCACAATGGGAAGATGTTACAAAAGAAAGAAGAGGACTCACCGGTCGCACACGATCTAGGCTCACAGAAGAGGAATCTCCAACCAAAGAACCTCCTCCAATCGCAGTCAGCCCTTAAATGGGGTCTAAGAGAGGTGCAGCCAGGCTCCATCAGTTCCAATTGCACAGCTGAACTGCCTTCACCTGTGCTTCCAGGGCTGGCTTGGTCATTTTCTCAGGTGTTCAGGCTGGGACTCAACAGCTCCCATGCAATGACTCAGTGTGATGTTGCCTCTGGAGCCCTGATTTCATGTTCCAGTCCTCTTATATCCCATGGAGCCATGTAGGAAACACTCCCATTTCCAGATGAGCCAGGTCTGATCGTAGAACCATAGAATGAGAAAATCATAGAATCATTCAGGGTTGGAAAAGACCTTGAAGATCACCCAGTCCAAGCAGCAATCTATCCCCACCATGCCCACTGACCATCTCCCTCAGTGCCACATCTCCATGACTCTGAACACCTCCAGGGATGATGACTCTATCACCTCCCTGGGCAGCCTGCTCTTGGGACAGCTGGAAGTGGCTCAGCAGCTCCTGTCCTCACAGAAGCAAATCTGGGCTCTCATCTTGCCTTCTTATGGGCAATGTAGATGTGTCTTTTTGAAAGATTAAGCTTTTGGGTCCTTCAACAGGGGGAAGATGTTGCCTCCTATGCTCAGTCTGGATGTTTCCAGGTAGGAATCAGATGAAGCTAGAAGGAGCAGTGCTGGTGACTCCTCAAGATGCAGCTCTTTGAGGAAGGAGGTGGTAGATGCTGGGCTCAGGGGGAGGAGTGAAAACTCCAGGAGCTAAAAAACTGCTAGGAGAGCAAGAGTGCTTGGGAGCCATATCATCCATTCCTCCCACCATGGTGTGTCTCAATGCCTGGAATATATTCACAAAACAAGTAAAAGCCTTTCCAAATTGTTCTACTGAGTGATGGCCCCAGGCACCAATTTCGGGAGCGGTATATCAGGCAACGGGCATAGCAGAGCCTTCAGGTGAGCGCCTCCGTGTGCATTTGCTGTGGCCATACAGACAGGGATTTCTCCCACTGCCAAGCAATGCAGCGCAGTGCTGTGCAAAATGGCTTTTGTCACCCGTGTAAAACTTGATTAGAAAAGAGCAGTCACTTCTGTTTATTCTTGCCGGGAGTTATTAGCGGCAGTTTTCTGTCCTCACCGGAAAAATAAGCAGTGACCGGGAGTTGTGGGGCCAACCGCTCCCTCCCTGCAAGGCAGCGGCGAGCCGGGGCGAGCTGTCACCGTGCGGGGACATCAGGGACCGACCCGAGCCGGCAGCGTGCCCATGCAGCAGGCAAACGCTTCCCTCTAGCGATGCAAGAGCACAAGAGCAAGAGCCGAGCCGAGGTGGAACTGGCGGCAAGCACGGGCTGATGAGTTCTCAGCTTAGGGAACGGATTTTTGTTTGTGGTGGTGTTTCTTTGCACGAATGCTGGCCCTAAGTCTTCACGAGTCAGGCTGAGGGGTGACTGAAATGCAAATATCCCTTCTCCCCCCCATTTCGTGATGCTGTGCTCAGACTCCTTTTCAAACTCGAAAGGATCTGTAGGGGATACGGTTGGGTGGTTCATTTATTCCTCTTCTCAGAAGTCTGGGCTGGATGAACTCTGCAGTCGGCCTCAAGAAGCAGCCTCCTGACTGCACCGTGGAAAGACAAAAGGAGAATATTAAAGCTCATTCCTCTGCTTTTCATGCAGCCCACCCTGCCCGCTCATCGTGCCTGGGGGCAGCCAGGATGAGATGGAAATAGATGGGGATGTGACAGCACCAGCACAAATGTGCAAATGCCACAGGCAAAACGCAGCTTGGGTTGGGTGAGAGATGGAAGTCACTGCTGGCAGGAAAATGCTGTCTACTGGGTGAAGGAGGAGCTGACAAAGCCTAACACGATGGTTTTTGCAGTTGCTTGCTCCTAGCTTACATCCCTTCCCCTCCATAACGAGTCCTCTGCTCTTTGCTGCTCACATCCTTGCTGATTTACTCCCTGCCCAATGTCAGAAGGCTGCCACTTGCCCAGCAGCAATCAAGCACCCTGCTGGTCAGCCTGCATTGCTTGGCTTTTCTACTCTGTGTACCAGCTTTCTGTTTTTACAGATTGAAAGCCTGAGTGCAAGCATCTGGGAATCAATTTGCACGCTAAATAGGTGCAGCATGGAAATGCATCATTTCTGAATGTGTGCTCAGCTTAGACTCAAAATCTGATGTCTGATGGTAAAGGACAGGGATCAGGATGGAAACAGAGGAAACACACATTGCCAAGTGATGATCCCTAGGCCCCCTGGCCCCTCTAAATCCAAATGTGAGGTTTGTCTCTGGGCCATAACCAGGTGGCACTAGAAAACAGCTTGTCCCAGTCCTTGAGTAGAGCTGAACCTTCTGCTGGTGGCTAATTCAGGTTGCTTTTATTTTCCAGGCAGTTTAAGGCTTTGGGTTTGTGAAAAGTTCGTGCCATTTGCAGGTATCCCACTCAATCAAAGGAGAATTCCATTCCTAAAGAATTAATGCAGGGAAGGCAATGATTTTAAAGTTCTTCCCTTGCTGGTAACCACAGGGGGGCCTGACCCAAGCATGTGCCCCAGGGGCTGCCATCCTCCTTAGGAAAATAAATCCTAAACGATGCAGTCAAAGGAGTTTTGGGGGTAGGTAATCCAGTGTGAGAAGAGGTAGAAGCTCATGTATTTTAGAGGACCCTCTCTGAAAGAAAAAGATAACAAA
Source organism: Lagopus muta (assembly GCF_023343835.1). Taxonomy (NCBI): domain Eukaryota; kingdom Metazoa; phylum Chordata; class Aves; order Galliformes; family Phasianidae; genus Lagopus; species Lagopus muta. Next base: position 34,982,406 of record NC_064440.1, on the reverse strand, counting down.
TGCCACATGCTGGCAGCAGCTGTTCTGGAGATGTGTTGGCAATCTCCATCTAGGGAAGATGCTTCCTTGTGCCACCACATCTCCTCTGACTGCAGGTCTCCTCCCCATCACTTGCATGGGTGTAGGAGCTGCTCCAGTCATGCATGTACTGCAAAGCCAGCACACTTGCTATAAGCTTTGCTCTCTGCCAAGAAAACTGGAGGGTTTTCACACGAGCACAAGAGAGCTGTGGCAGGAACCCCAAAACATCTGCAAGGGCATGGCATCAGAACGATGATGTGCTGGTTGTCCAGGCTGCTCTAAGATACACCCAGCTCTTTGCCCGCTTCTCCAACCAGCTAGAGGAACTCAGTTTAGTGACTATAAAAGGCCATAAGAGGGCAGCTTTTAGCTCAGATTCTTTCCCCAGCCCAGCTTACAGATGTGCTGGCTGGGGAAATGTGCTGTTCAGGACAAGGATGCCCACAGTGCAAGCCCTGTTCTCTTCCCATCACCAGGCTTGAAAAGGGAATACGTGGCTCCTGCTCCCCTTGCCCCCTCAAACATGGAGAAAGCTGAGGTGCTTAATGAGTTCTTTTCCTTGGTCTTCACAATCAGGCAGGATTCTCACGCCTCTGGTGTCCCTGAAATTCTAAGTGGAGGTCAGGGGAACAAAATCCCTACCAGTGTAAGTGTGGAGCAAGTCCGAGACCACCTCATGAGGCTGAAAGTGTACAAGTCTACGGGGTCAGATGAGATCCAGCTCACAGTCCTGAAGGAACTGGCTGATGTGGTTGCCAAGCTGCCTTCCATCACATCTGAAAAATTATGGCTGTCAGGCAAAGACCTCAGTGACTGGAAAAATGGAAACACCATGTTCAAGAAGGGGAGAAAGGAAGTCCCAAGGAACTGCAGGCCTGTGAGCCTCACCTCTGGGCCTGGGAAGATCACAGAGTGGATCCTCCTGGAAGAGATGTTAGGGCACATATGAGATGTGGAGGTCATCCGAGACAGCCAGCGTGGCTTCATCAAGGCAGGTTGTGCTTGCCCAATCTGGTGACCTTCTATAATGGATGGCATTGGTGGACAAAGGAAGGGCAAATAATGTCATTTAGGTTAATGTTAGGAAGAAATATTTTACTCAGAGGGCAGTGAGGAATAGGCTGCCCACAGAGGCTGTGGGTGCCCCATTTCTGGAGGTGTTCAAGGCCAGGTTGGATGGGATCCTGGGCAGCCTGATCTGTGGGGGGCAATGCTGCCTGTGGCATGGGGCTTGTAACTTTATGATATTTAAGGTCCCTTCCAGCTTGAGGCATTCTGTGTTTCTACGATTCCACGACCTCCTTCATGACCCTGGTGCATTTTATCTCTAAACCAGGCTACAGCTGGCTGAAGTAGTTGTAAAATGTACAACAGTTAAATGCAGGTAAATGAGCTCAGAATAGGATTTTACCCTCTAATGACTAAGCCGCTCCTTTAAGGGAGAAAAGAAAAGGGATGGAAAACAGGAGCAAATAAAGCACTTTTATATTTCTGGGGGCTAAGCAGAAATTTGTGGTTGCAAATCACACAAGGAGACAATGTGAGATGCTGGGGCACCATTGGAGAGCACAGGGTGATTCATGAGCCCTAAATCCCCACCAGCACTGTGCTTTTGCTCTCTCTGCCATGTGTACAGCTAGGTAGGATCCAAGATTTACTGCCCTGGAATGGGTGCTGGAAAATTGATAGTTTTTCTAAGCCTCTTGCTTATTGCTGTCAGCAAAGCTAATCCACATTTCTTTCTGAGAGAGAGTTGCAGAAAAATTGTAGGATAACGTGCAGCTCAGGCTCTTCTACCAGGCAGAACTGCATGCAACACTGGATAGGGACGGAGGTTGAAACCCAGTGTTGATTGGGACAGGAGTGAGAGAGGAAAACAACCATGTTGATCATGTTCCTACAGACAAACATGAACCATCTTATCTGTCCTGCCTATCATTGCCATCATATCTGATCAGACAGCTCCAAAAGAGCCCTTCAAAACCATTTTTCCTGCCCATGGAACCTAAGTGAGCCCTTTCCACAGGCTTCAGCTCTTCAAGAACTGCTCCAACCCACGGGGCCCATCCTTTAGGAACTGAGCCACCATGGGCCTCTTCTCAGGCTGCAGCTCCAGCCCAGGTGCTGCTCCTGGGAAGGCTCCATGTGCTGCAGGCTCCTTCAGGCATCAGCCACCTGCTTCACTGGGGGGAAAGCCCAGGAGACCAGAGCCTGTGATCAACATTGATCTCTGAACACTGCTAATGGCATTAGGATGCTGCTGAAAGCAGAGGTATTTTTCCCTCTAATTTTCCCCTGGCTGCACCAAATGTCTTGGGGCAAATGAAACCAGCATGGTTTCGGTCTGTCTTCCACCTCTGTCCACAGAATGTTTGTGAGCATAAAAGCAGTTGTCAAAGAAGTTATTTACTCAGCTGGAAGTGAGGGAAGGGCAAAGGGGAATTCCCCTCCAGGCACTGCTTGTGCAAAGCAGGGGGGCTGGAGCCAGGGCAGAGATGCACATCCCCTTGCCCTTGGGCAGGGAGATGTCTCACCTTCCTCTAAATGTGTCCCTGGTGAAGTGGGAACGCAGCATCTTCTCCCAAGTAACTATTATTTTCTTCCCAGAAGGGGAAGGATGTGATATCCTTCCCTCTAAGAGGAGATCATAGAATCATAGAATCATAAAGTTTGGAAAAACCACTAAGATCCCCAAGTCCAACTGTCAGTACTGTCTGCACCATGCCCTCTGCCAACGTCCCTCAGTGCCACCTCTCCACAGTTCTGGAACACCAGGGTTGGTGACCCCCAACACTGCATTGCTGCTCTCTTGAGAAGAAATTCTTCCTAACATTCAACCTGAACCTCCCCTGGCACAACTTATGGCCATTACCTATCATCCTATCGCTGCTACCTGGGAGAAGAGGCCAAGATCCACCTTGCTACAACCTCCTTTCAGGGAGTTGTGCAGATCCCTCCATGGTGGCCTCCCATTTGGTGCCAGGAGAGATGAGCAGCAGCCCCAGCACTGGCTCTTTTCTTGAGACATGGGCTGCCAGCAGCACCTCAGGCTTCTATGGCCATCTGGTCAACCTAGGGCCAGTTCAGGCCTTTGGGTCTAGTCAACCATTACAGAGGTGGCTGCATGGGTGAACAGGCCCCCATCATGGGGCTCTGCCTCCTAAGGATCCCCTTGGCTTTGGGGATTCACCAAGGTCTGACAGTGGTTCGAGAAACTGCTGCTGAGCTCAGGCTTCCCTCGTTTCTTGTAAGACGGGGTAGATGTGCTTTCACCTGGCAGGCCCTCCAGAAGCCAGAGGCTCAGATGTGCTCAGAAATGAAGGACCAGCTAATTACTCTTGCTAGAAATGTCCCTGTCACTCTTCCCAGATAACTAGTCCTGCTATAAGTGTCCCTGACACCTTGCTGAGGGCAGTGGGCAACTAATGTGGAGTCCCTGATGCAGCAGCTAAAACCAGAGACAGCTGAATCCTCAATCCCCACAATACCTCTGTGTTTAAAGGAGGACATACTACTTTTCTTACCTTCCACACATTAGATATTGTTCCCTGCAGCTCAGGCATTCAAGCAGGCAGGACAGCCAAATCACACCTTAGATGTATCCAGAAAACACAAGCGCTGCTCTGCTTGATCCAGCATGAGCCTGGTCCCAGCTTCCACCCCCTGGTGTGTTCAGCTGCAGCAGTATTTATCATGCAAAAATTGACGTCTGTCACCTCAGCAAATCGCAGGAACAAAAGCACGAAGTGCTCTTCTTTTGTCTTTGCTTGCTCAAGTCAGGCAAATGTTTTGCTCCTCCTGCAGAAATTCAGGATTGGAGGAAAAGTCACAGGCATGGTTAAGGCTGTGATGCAAGCACAGCACAGAAAAAAGTCATCTTTGGTGAAAATCCCATCCTAACTTGTCAGAAAGCATTTGTGCTCACCTGCCTTTGCTTCAACTGCAAGGCTGTACTTAATGAGTGAGTTTGCAGGGGAAATTTCTGGGCAGGCTCACAATGAAGAGACTCCTTTTATCCAGCAAACAGGTAAGCTGTGGCATTCTGCTTCAGGATGTTGAGAAGGCTCTTTGCAAAGCTTTGCAGTCGAGAATTCGTGGCAAAAAATAAAAAACAACACAGCAAAGACTGTAACACACACTTGCCCTGTTCTTGCATTCCTCCAAAGGGCTCCGCTCCTGACTGCTTACAGGGGCATGAGGCATGGCTGGAGGAGTTTTGTGCTGCCTTGCTAAGCAGTTTTCACATGAACTCCTTTGAAATGATACATTTTTAAATTTCCTGAAGGTTAGGCTTCAATATTGGCTTTAAGCCAGTCCTTGGAGGACTTTGCTTGGCCTCAAGAGAGGCATCTGAGGTCATCACATGGAGCTGAGCTGCAGAGCTGCAGATGAACGGATTATTTCTCATTCCTGTATTAGGAGCACTTGTGGATTCAGACGTTCCTCCATTATCATGCTGCTTTTATCCATGCCTCCCTCCAACCCTCCACCCATCCCCAGGACTGTGCTTCTGAGCCACAAGGCCTCCTTGGCCCCAAACATTTGCACAGGGTTGAACTCATATTTAGTCCTTAATGATCCTGCGTTACCTGGCCTCATTATCCAGGTTGGGCTGCTGCTGAGCCTCGATAGGTCCTTAGGAAGGAAGGGAGTGTGGATATAAACAGAAAGGCACAAGAAAAGGTTGCTGAACAGAAAGATGCAGGTGCATCATCCCCAGAAAACCTCCTAAAGGCTGTCAGTGCTCACTAACAGGGATGAGACTTCCTACAACACATTCTGCATCCGGGAGAGCCACAGCTCTGGCAGAGCTCACTCTAGGATCGCTGGAAGGAGGTGGGAGGTCCCCCTAAGCCGGTTGGAGATGCCTTGTCACACCATGAGCTATTTGAGGGGTGGCTGCTGCAGTTCTGGCTCTCAGCACATTCTTCAAGCAGTTCCCACAGCCCAAGCATTAGTCACAGGGATGCTATTAATTAGCTTCGGTGAGGCAACCCCCAAGAACAGGGGAAATCGTAATTACAGCCCTTGCCTGTTAACTTTGTTTGGGCTGGTGTCTCTGCTTTTAAAGCAGAAACAAAAGGGAGCAGACCAGGACAGCTGATGCTACTACAAAGAAATGGGCAGATGAGCCTGAGAGGAGCAGGCATGGGCTAGGAGTTGCAACACTCTCTACAAACCCATCTGCCCCCAGAGTGACTGGATTTGCCAGCGACCACTTGCAAAAACTGCTGCAGCAAGATTTTGCTTTGCCTGAGTGATAAAGGGCTAACCGGTTGCACATCAGGAGTCACCATCACGGATGTTCCGTGCCTGCGCAGTGGCAGCATCCCTGTGTTGTCCATGGGTATGTGGGCATGTGCAATCTCCGTCCCTTTGTGTTCCACCATTTATTAAAAAAAAAAAGAAAAAGAAAGAAGGAAAGAAAAAAAAGGAAAAAAAAATACATCGAAGCACAAGATTAGCTGGGGGAAGGGAGATGGGTTGGTGGGGCTGGGAAGAAATAATTGCCATGTCTGAAAGCAGTTACTATGGCAGCAACAACCTTCTTGCTGCTGGAGCGAAATGTTGGGGACCAGCAAGTGCTGCCTTTGTCAGATGCTCTCAGGCACGCATTTAGATGCTAATGCTGGCTTTAACCTTGGCTGCATAACCTTGGGCGAGGGGGGGCGGGGGGGGGGGAAAGGAAAGTAGGGGAGGGGAGATCTTATGGAAAAGATGGGTTTCCTCTCCCTAAATTTGCCACTGAATTGACTTGGCATACTCCCCTCACCGCGATTAACGCTGTTATTCCTGCACTTAATATTCAGCAGAGGTTTTAACAGCTTATTTATGGATAGCTGGCATTAGCTGCAGCATAATTCACCACTGCAATGCTCCTGTTTATCTCTGTCCCCTTGGGATCATTTGATATAAGGCCATTTTTTAGAACATCCCCTAGGTTTGATCAGGCTGTCTATCTAATCTCGACTTTATTTATAACTCGCAATCAATGCTGGGGTGAAAATAGGAGGGGCACCTTTCCCTTCCACTTCAGTAAGAGATTTTGGTGGCCTCTTTCAAAAAGGAAGCCTTTCAACTGGAGGCTCAAAGCCATCTTCAGCAGCAGGGGTGAAAGAGGAGGAAGGGAGGGGAAGCTTTGGCTTCTGCATGAGAAGTGATAGGAGGGAAAAGGGCTTCCAAGTGCTCCAAGTTCTTTGCAGAGAGAGTGGTGAGGTGCTGGAACAGGCTGCCCAGAGAGACTGTGTGTGCCCTGTCCCTAGAGGTGTTCAAGCCCAGGTTGGATGGGGCCCTGGGCAGCCTGGTCTAGTGTTAAATGGGGAGGTTGGTGGCCCTGCATGTGGCAGGAGGGTTGGCGAACCATGATGCTTGAGATCCCTTCCAATCCTGGCCATTCTGTGATTCTGTGCTCAGAAAGAGTGGTGATGCAGTGGCACAGCTGCCCATGGAGGTGGTGAAATCACCATTCCTGGAGGGTTCTGTAACATTTGGGATGTGGCACTGAAGGACGTGGGCAGTGGGCATGGTTGGGTGGGCTGGGGTTGGACTGGATGATCTGAGAGGTCTTTTCCAACCTTTATGATCCTATGGCTGTTTGATTTTCCAGCCAGCCCTGTGCCTGTGCCCTGCCTTGTGAGCAGTGATGCTGGGCCAAGCCACGTTCCTCCTGCACACTGTGCTTCTCACATCGTCACCACCTGGTGTTCTCCACAAAAACTGCACCCGCTGTCACCTCCGCAGTGTCACAGCAAGCTGCCTGTATTTTTAATGACTGCATGTGTTAGCAGGTAGTCTTATCTCCCCGTAAAGCAGCAAACACGCATCCACAGAATGAAATATGAAGATGAGAAACGATCCCACTCCATCCCGACAATCCCCACTGCACGCTGCATGGGAAGAGCATCTTATATTAAAAGCAGTATCCGTCTCCTGCGGTATACTTCTTTCTCCGGGGCTTTCCGGTTAAGCTGTCAGATGTGGTGGATTGTCATTTTACCGACGCTCTGAAGGAGGAGGTGGATAACAGTGCAGGAGCAGCTCTGCCTCTGTTCTTGGGAGCGATAGCAAAAGCAACTGCCAGAGCGAGGAGCGGGGCAGAGTGTGAGACCCTCGGGGGCCAAAACACGGAGGGAGGGCGTTTATAAAGCACAAAAGGTCTCGGAGCTGGGCGGCTGTGCGGTGGGGATCGCTGGGAGGTCACCGTGACGGCAGTACCTCAGCATCCGCCCTTCCCCAGCCGGCGCTCGCAGCCCGGCCCCACGCCCGGGGGCTGCCCCGGGACCGCGCGCGAGGGGCGTGCCGCCATGAGGCGGCGGGAAGGCGGGAAGGAGGAGGAGGAGGAGGAGGGAAGTGGCGGCGGCGGCGGCGCGGTCCCTCCTCCCGGGCGGGGCGGCCGGCAGTCCCCGAGCCCCGGCGCGGCGTGGGAGCGTCGCTGCCCGCCGCTCCGTCAGGGGCCGAGCCGGGACGAACTGAGCCGAGACGAACCGAGCCGAGGCGGGCCGGGCCGGCGCGGGGATGGGTGCGGGGCTGTGAGGGCGGCGGAGCCGGGGGCGGCCATGGGGAACATCTCCTCCAACATCTCCGCCTTTCAGTCCCTGCACATCGTCATGCTGGGCCTGGATTCGGCCGGGAAGACCACGGTGCTTTACCGGCTGAAGTTCAACGAGTTCGTCAACACCGTGCCCACCATCGGCTTCAACACGGAGAAGATCCGTCTGAGCAACGGCACGGCCAAGGGCATCAGCTGCCACTTCTGGGACGTGGGCGGCCAGGAGAAGCTGCGCCCGCTCTGGAAGTCCTACAGCCGCTGCACCGACGGCATCATCTACGTGGTGGACTCGGTGGACGTGGACCGGCTGGAAGAAGCCAAGACGGAGCTGCATAAGGTGACCAAGTTCGCCGAGAACCAGGGCACGCCGCTGCTGGTCATCGCCAACAAGCAGGACCTGCCCAAGTCGCTGCCCGTGGCCGAGATCGAGAAGCAGCTGGCGCTGCACGAGCTGACCCCTTCCACCACCTACCACATCCAGCCGGCCTGCGCCATCATCGGCGAGGGGCTGACCGAGGGCATGGACAAGCTCTACGAGATGATCCTCAAGCGGAGGAAGTCCCTTAAGCAGAAGAAGAAGCGGTAGAAGCCCGCAGATGTGCGGACGGCTGGGAGAGCAAACAAAGGAACAGAGGAGGAGAGAGAACCAAAGCGATCCTTTTTTTGTTGGTTGATGGGGTTTTTTTTGTTGTTTTTTTTTTTTTCTTCCCCTTTTTATTCCGGTGTGAGTGTGTGGTTTTTTTTTTTATTTTTTAATTTTTTTGTCCCTTTCCGATTGAAACGACTACAATAGCGGTGATAACAATGCCACTCCTGCAAGCCAAGCCCAGATCCTGACTGCAGGATCTCCTCCTCCTGCTCTCTCCTTTGCCCGCCGCCCTATCCCCGGCCATAGGGCAGCATGGAGCAGGGGTAGGGCACTGCTCCCAAACCCCTGAGCCCCATGGCCGGGCTGGAGATGCTCTGAGCGGGGCGAGATGCCGCGGGCGGCCGAGAGCCCACGGAGCTGGGGCAGCCCCCCAGCTCTCCTCCGTGCCTGGGGGTCTGACTGCTGCTGGGGGGCAAACCTAGGGGTGAACAGGGCAGGACCCTGTGCAAGTGCATTTGAGAGAGGCCAAAGGTGAGGCTACAGCTGTGCAAGGTCAGCCAGCCGAGGCTTGGAGCAGCACAGTGTGGGGGAGACGACCGAGGGATGAAACGTGACCGCCGGGACAGAACCCCAGCACGGGGACAGAACCCTGCGAAGGGGACGAAACCCTCTGAAGGGGGCAGAATGTGGCCAAAAGGACAAAAAGAAGGACAGAGCCTGGCCAAGGGGACAGAACCTGGCCAAGAGGACAAATACCCCTCCAAAAGGACAACACAGCCCCTCTGCAGGCTGGTGTTTTAGGAAGTGGATGAAGAGGACAGACAGCTTTCATGCAATGCCGGAGCAGCTGGAGGTGCATATCAGCTGGTGACTGGTGCTGAGCTTTAAGCTGTTTGCTTAAAAAAAAAAAAGAAAAAGGAGGAGGGAGGGGGGAAGCGGCACGGGGTCCAGGAGCCCCCGTTTTCTAAAGCTTGGTTGTGGCATCTCCTGCAGCAAAGCCACAGGAGGTCTTTATCGTGCCCAGGCAAAGGCATGCTCCAAGGTGCTAATCTGCTCCGATCGGGGTGATCCAAAATACGGATTACTTTGAAAAAGGAAAAACAAAAAAAAAACAAAAGCTTTGTACACCACCGCGTGGATTGGTCACCGTGCTGCTCTGCGAGTCGGGGGGAAGGTTGGGGCGGGGGGGTCTGTGGCAGCAGAAGGCAGGACGGGCGGCTGCCAGCACTGCGCGGTGCAATGGGCAGAGCTTGCCCAGTCCTGCCAGAAGGTTGCAAAATCCAGCAGGAAAAGGGACTCGGCAGCGCCGGGAAAATGTAAAGAGTTGGGAGAGGGGGGTGGGAAGCATGGGGCAGAAGGGAGGTTATTTTTTTATCAAGATTTAAACCCACTGAAAGCAGAGAGCCCCCAGTTGCCAGCAGGTTCGTTCCTGGTTTCCTGGAGGGCTGAGTGCTCGGGGCAGGGGCAGGCCCCGTGGTTTCCTTCTGCAGGTGGAGGTTTGGTAGCAGGGTGGGAGCGCTCCAGCCTGGAACCGTCGCCCTGCAGGACAAAGGCAGGGGCCCCGCTTCCCGCGCTTCCCACTGAAAGAATGGGGGAGGCCCAGGCAGCCCTCAGGGCCGAACGTGCTGAATTTCAAGCCGCAGTTGGGCAGGATTCTGCAGTGGTTTTACTGTTAGAAAACCCTCCCCAAAGCAGCCAAGGAAACCACCGAGCAGACAAAGAAAAAATGCCCTCGGGTTTCAGGGAGTTGATTCTCCCCTTGCAGCCACGAGCGGATGAGCACGGTACCTTTCGCGGCGTTTCGTTGGAAAAGCAAACGCTGCAGCCGGGCAGCGTGGCCCTTCTTTTGCAGGGTTTGAGTCCCTACGAGTCCTGACTTGTGTGTTGAGCGAGTGGGCTGGTCCCATCCCTTCAGGAGGCTCTGTTCCTGCTTCCTTAGGTTTGCTTTGCTCAGTCTTCACCCCGAATACTTTGGTACTTGGTGCTGGGAAAGAAAACAGTATTTATTTTTTGATGCCACGGAAGCCAAATGCTTTAACCTTCATTGGTGAAGTAAAGAACTCCTTTTTCCCACCGTCTCAAAAGCGAGCAGGTTTGAAACAGAGCAGGTGTTAGCTGTGTGCTTTGCCTCCTTGCTGGCGAGAGGTGGGTCTTGGTTCTGCAGACACCAGCATTGAAGTTATGAGGTGTGTGTCTGCTGAGCTCGGTCCTTCCCAGGGACCGTGCTCTGCTGAGCAGCCCCATTGAGAAGCATCTGCCTTCCAGCTGGGCTTTAGGCATGTGCTCACCTTACAGTGCCTGCCTCAAGGCTCAAGACCTGAAAGCTCAGGTGGGACGCTGTCATGGTGCCATTCCCACCAGTTCTGCTTTCTGCAATAATTAAAATCACTTCTCCAATTAGTTGCTAATGGCTTCTGTGGCATTACCCTAACGTTTCACAACTGTGTGCTGATTTTCCTGAATGACAATGAGCGTCGCCTAAGGTGGGCTGGAAGAGGTGCTTCAACAAAATGACAGTTGAAGGAAATTGCCTGTGTTGTTGCTCTGAGCCTTTTGCCGGGTTGTGTCTTCTCTGAATACATTGGAATGACCCTTTTTTTTTTTTTTAGCAGATGTTTTGGGGGTACCGCTGTGGTTTCGTGGGGGTACCTTGCCGTGTTCCCAACAGTGTCTGAAATCCCACTGCCCACGTCTCAGCCCTGCCGCTGACCACCAGTCTCTGTCCTTCCTGTCTTTTCTCTTTTTCTAAAAAATGCAGACATAATGCTGTGAACTGAAATAAATTATTTATACAGTGAAAGGGCCTGATAAAAAAAAAAAAAAAAAACAACCCAAAACAAAACGTGTTCCTCTGCTTCTTTCTCTTTACTAGTGCTGTGTTTTACAGTTGCTTCCCTGTGCATGTGGCTGCTGCCTTCCCTGGCTGTGACGTTTGATGGATGTGGCCGAAGCTTTTCTAAGTGATGTGCAATGCAGTGGCAGAGCCGGGCCTGTAGGGGTTAAAGCACCAGGACAGGATGCTGCTGCTCCCGGGTGGCTGCTGACACAGGAAACTTGGGTGACATTTCAGAGGTGAAAGCTAGAGCGGGTGGTAACTGATTTTTTAAATTTTCGGTTTTTAATGATGACATTGCATCTGGTGAGGAAACGAGTCAAACCGGTGGCAGTTCGATTTGATGGGCTCAGAGCACTTGGAGAGGTTTGCTCTGGGCTCATCTCTGCTGCCCACGTTGCTTCCAGCGGTGTGGTGTCTGGTGGTACAGACTGGGGAACAGCCAGGAAGCTGGAGGTTTGGAGAGGCTGTGACTTTGCATGTTACTGTGCCATCAGACCTGCCCTCAGGGCTGCAAGCAGGGGGTTGCATCCTCTTGCCAGCAAATCTCCTTGTGCCTTGAGCTGCAAGGGCAGACATCCTCCTGCAAGCCACAGCTACTTCTGGTTGGAGAGTGCTTTTACCAGCAGGGTATTGGTATGTTTGGGCCAGCTGTCATGAAACTGTTTCACAAGGAGCAATCTGACCTCGCTGTGCTCTGGAGCTGGCCGTGATTTATGCTGCCACATCATCTCCCTGAGCTCAGGTAAACTGAGCAGTGCTGAGCTGGGGTCCCCAGCCCAACGTGTTGGGACTCTCATGGTGTGTAGAGCCCAGAACACCAGGCAGTGCAAGGGATGATATCCCTGCATGAAGAAAACCATGTACAACACCAGCTGCTCCAGATCTCTGCCAGCACTAAGCAGGTAAGAGAGACCTGCAGCCTTTTACCATTTGAAGTGCAAGAAACTGCAAAGGATATTGCATCTTTGAGGCTTTGCTCAAACACAAGCTCCCAAGAGCCCTGCAGCCCCTCTTCTGTAGTTCTGCCTGTGCCCTGCCTTCTGACTGAACAGATCCTCTCTCCCCAATTTGCTTTGTTAAGCTAAATCCCTCTGCTTTATTTCAAATGGGATTTGCTCCCAAGCAAGTATCTTTAAAGGGATCATCTTGGTTAAAGTAATTCCTAGAGCACAGAATCCCTGAAGCACAGTGCGATGCAGAGAGCTATTTCTTTGCACAGCACCAGGTGCTTTTGCTCAAGATTTGGGCAGCATGTGGATGACTATCTCTTTAAAATAGGCTACAAACTGTTGTGTTTGCTTGTTCTCATTCATCTTCAATGAGAATTACCCTCAAATCACATGCACTTTTTTTCTGAGCAGCAGAAGTTGCTGGTGTGAGTCAGGTCTGCAGGACACAAAGCACTTCACAGAAGAGTGTCATCCTGCTTGCAGACTACTTCAGGATGTTTGTGATGAGATCTGGGGCTCCTAATCCTGGTCACATTCTTTCAGATGCCCCAGACCGCTTTTTCACACATATAAGAGGGTTGCTAGCATTTTTCATATTCCTAAGGCTACAGAATGGTGTTGGCATGCTTAGATCTCCATCTTAAAGATGCTGAATTCACAGGATTAGCTCTGATACATCAGAAAAAGGGTTTGAATGGTGCTAGGTTCAGTAGGAGATTGCTGCAGTTATTCCTGCTTGCACGTGGCAGGGCTACTTCAGTGCCTCCATTCAGCCTCAGCATCTCCATGCCACACTGACTTAATGAGCAGTGGCTCTCTGAAACCCTTCAGCCATACATTCCAAGTTATGACTGCAAGAGGACAGTTAATAACCCATTTTAGAGCCGTGGCTGCCCTGCAACTACAGGGACAGGGGTCAGCTCCAAGTGCTGTGTGTCAGAGAAGATGGCACAGAGGCTCCCGTTGCCAGCACAGTGCTATACCAGCTATGCCCTGGCCACATCTGCAGGGCTGGAGGAGCCAGGGGATCCAGATTTCCCCCACTCCCCTTTGTGAGCTCAAATCTGCTCCCAGCAGCTGCAGCCCCCCCTCCAACCTTTTCTGCTATGCCAGCCCCATTGGTGCAAGTGCTCCTGTCCCATTCTGCATATCTGGCTTGTGACACTGAATGCAACATTCCCAGTTTGTGTTTGGCTGGGTGATCTGTGCTTGTTCAGCTCTGCTGTGGGTTTGAGAGAGCACAGAGGTGAAAAAAACTGCGGCAACGGGAAATGCAAACACAGGGCAATTGTTGGGCTGGCTAATGTTTAAACAGCTCTTGGAAAGCCCCCTCCCTTGTTGCTTGCCCTCTCTACCCCTTCTAACAAGGGGACCCTTTCAACTCTTTGGCAACTTCCCCATCCTCCAGCTTCTGCTGCCCATTTCAAATCTCCAAAGGCAGGAGGAGGAGGAATGGCGGTGCTGTGACTTCAAAATGTTTGCTTGCCCACTGCGTCCTCCCAGGATGGACCGTGCTATTTCCCAGCCAGCCTTACAAATCACCTTACTTAGAAAGGGGACTTTGTTGGAGCACAGTCGGTGCCCAGATGACAACGGGTTGTGGGGAAAACTGGAAAAATGATAGCCCACCCTCACACCATTCTTGTCACGTGCACTGGTTGCTCCCCATTCAGCCTCTGTAGCTAGTGACTGCAGGAGAAATGACCTTCACAGTGCAGCTGCACAGGTCTGTTTCCAGCACATGGCCAAGAGGTTGCATCTGGTGGTCTCAGAGAGATGGAGATCTTGCTGATGTTCTCTTTGCAAACCTCAGCACAAGGAAGATGAGAGGAGAGGAGGGGCTGTCTCCTGGGGCTCAGCCCAGCCATGGGATTGCTGCATTTCTTGTGAGATTTACAGCAGCCTCAGAGCATCTCAGCCTAGGAATGGGGCAAGGGTAGGTTAACCCCATCCCTTTCCATTGTTGCTGCAGCTTCTGGCACGGAACCCATCTGTCTTCCTTCGCAGACCAGCCTCTCTGAAGGTGCTGCCCATCTTCTTTTCATCACAAGGGTGTGATGGAAAGAGTAAGTCCAGGCTGGAAAGGGATGAAATATTTCCATGATGACTCACCTCCACACGGCCACAAAACCTCGTGCAGGACAAATAACTCATCTGGGGCCCCTTCCTCCCTCCCCCTCCCTGTAAAACTCAATTAGAGCAAAGAAGGTAGAGGAGAAAAACTGTTTTACTGAACCTTAACATCAGCATTTCTTTTCAGCTTGTCTGCTTTGTGTCTGTAGTAATTGCTAGGATGTAATGGGTGAAAACTGGAGCTTGATTGCAGACAGGAAGATGCTGATGTGACAATGTGTTTGAAGGGGGCAGTGGAGCATGAGGCCATAAACCTGTCGGGAGGTCACCAAAGGGGCTGCTCTGAGGAATGAGGGCTCTGCTGGAGGTTTATCACTGCGGTCTGAAGGTTTGTAACCTCTGAGGATGCTCTAGCTAGGAAGAACAGAACTTTACTGGCTCATTTTATGCTAAGTTTGGCTTAGCCCTGGATAAAGGATAGCCTGGGAGAAGGCCTGGGGGCTAGGAGAAATGTCATAGAATCACAAAAATATTTAGGTTGAAAATGACCCCCAAGGTCACCGAGTCCAACCATCACCTGACACTACCCAGTCCTCCACTAACCCATGGCTCTCAGTGCCACATCCAAAATGTTTGCAAGGTAATGGAAGTCCTTGCAAACCACATGGTGCTCCTCCTTCCTCTCTGTCCAAAAACAAACGTGCTTCCATCCTTTCCACACCATTGCCTTTTTCTGGCTGAGTATCCAGGAGTCTCTGGTATGGCAATCTCAGGAATGGAAACTGCAGCAGAAGAAATCCTATCCCTTTACCCCCCCCTGCTCCCCATCTCCTGTCCTGATGGAGCTTCTTTTATCATGAAATATGCAGAAAATTGTTGGGTTCTAATGATCTGAACTCCTTCAGTCAAGACAGGACTCAGCTTGCAAAGAATGTGAATAATTTATGTGTAGATAATAATGAGAGAGCGCATGAGGAGAAAGGAGTTTGTCTTTCGTTCTCCTCAGCGCTGTTCCTGAGGTGATGCTGTACTCAAATAGCAATTCCTGATTGTCCCAGGTAGTCTGACTTGTGTGGGGACCTTCCTTGGACTGCTCTGCTTGTAGTAAGCAGAACCTCCTTTTCTGCTTTAATGCAGTCCACTGTGGATGCAATTGCTAACTGAGGGGAATACTTTTCACTTCCAGTTAACCATAGATCTGTATTCCCTGGCACCCTTGCATACCCTGGAGTAGCTTTTCCCTATAGGCAAGTCTCCAGAACCAGTGTGGAAATCTACCTTCCAGTCCAAACCCAAACCTTGCAAATGCAGTGAGTCATTCCAAGAAACTCACTGTGCTGGCATAAGCCAGAAGCCCTGACATGTTTTTTGAGGAGTCCTAGCAAGGGTAAATACTTAGCTTGTGAAAAAAAAACAGAAAAGGGCCATTTCAATAGGTTTAATATATGAAATATCAGGAGATATTCATCCACACGTTGTTTTTAATTCCCTTGTTCTGACTTTGCTGTCGATTGGATCGTTTGGAAAAACAAAAAAAGACCAAAACACAAGGCCACAAGGCTTTTTCTCCTCCCAGTCCTCAACATCTGTCCTTAGCAGAGGTGTGCTCAGATCGGGTCGGGTGGGAGTGGGGCTGATGTACTGCTCCTGCTTGAAATTTCCCCTTAAGGCAATCTCAGATGAGTGGCAAAAACAACTAAGACTCTTACGGGTTAAGCCTTAACTGATTGAAGGAGGGTGGGAAGGGTCTCACACTGGTCGCCTTGACTTCTGCCCTAGGTGTAGGACAGTCACTAGTGGAGGACTCTGCAGGATAAACATGGACAACATGCTCATGGATAATGTGCCTTTAATTACTATTAATTACTTAATTGTGCTCTCCACGGCTCTGCTTAAGACAACCACATTAATTGCTCATGAACAAGCTCTGGACACATGTAAACTGTAATGGAGTCAGCAGATCATTTAAATCCCATCCCTTGCAGGTCTGACCTCAAAGCTCTCCCTTGTTGTCTACCTCTTGACTAGCCAAAGCTTGTGGAGCTTCTGCTGAAATGCTCCAGGGTTTCTCATTTTCCAGTTTTTGACCTGATGGTGCAAGGTCTTGCTTTGGGGCAGCAGGACAGCCAACAGGAGCTGGGAGGTGTTTAATTCCATTCACAAGGGTTGTTGCGCCAGCATGGTTGCACTAGATGATCTCACAGGTCTTTTCCAAACCTAACAATGCTATGATTCTGTGATCCAAAATAGAGGCATGTCTGAATCAGTCTGGTGGTTCTCCTATCCCAATAAATTTGCTCTATTAGAAGAAAACAAAGGTAGAAACAATCTGGGAAAGGTGACAGTTTCCATCCCAGCCTTTCTCCCCTGCTCCTCTCCCTTCTCACCACCTCTGTATCTGCACATGGGCAGGAGGGAGGTGAGGATCTAGCAGGGGATGTGTGTGAGTGTGAGTGTGTGTGTGTGCCACACCTGTTGCACAGCTGTATGCAGACACAATGCTCAGAAGATGGTATTCTGCTAATATTGACTCAAACACCCCCTATTACAAACAAAGCTCCTTCCTAGGAAAATACAAGGTTGGGGGAGGGAGAGGTGGGCCTCCCTGAGCTTACCTCTGCTCCAAAAGCACATCAGGCAGTAATTAATCTCTTGAGGGTACGTGCTGATATATAATTACGCGTAGTGAAAAGGTCTAGCAATGCAGTTTGCAATCAATTATCACTGCGTATCAGTCACGTAGGCCGGATCGTCTCACAACCTGGCTGCCAGTGACTTCAAATCCGAATATTTAAGGTAATCTAAATTTAAGGTAAAATCTAAACCTTCAGATGTAATTTCCAGCGTTTCAAGCGCTTCGTGCTCCGTTCCTGTTTTAACACCTCCAGCAAGATCCTCTCCTGTAAAGCCCTGAAGGTTGATTCATGGAGCAAAAACTTCCCAGAAGTACAGCGGGTACAACGCAGTGCTGACGCAGGGTGCTGTTTTCTGGGCAGTGCAGAGAATTCATATATCCTTGGCCACGAGGAACTGACGTGACTGTGCATGAATCCAACCCAGTTCTGTGCAGCAATCCCTTGCTTTCACAGCAGTCTGCTGCTTCCCTCCCCTTATGAGCGATTCCAGCTCATCCACGTTATTGCCACTCTAGGTTGTTCTACCTGGAACTTGGTGATATTTGGTGGTTAAGCAAAAGCTCTGCATCCTGGGGGAGCTTTTCCCTAGAATGCCCCACCTCTCTGCGACATCAGAAGGAAAGAGGAGCTGAGATTGCAGATGAAAAGGAGCTGGTGCTTAGTGTTAAATGAAAGCAACCTGTGAGTTTCGTGCCAGTCTCCGGATTTTGAAACAGCCTGGCTCGTTGGATTTGTTTTTATTTCTTTTTTTTCCTTCTATTTTTATTTTTAAATACGAGCATTTAAAGAAGCCCTTCTGCCTGCACACTCTTGGAGCAGTCACAGCGTTATCTTTACAGAAACACTGAACCTCCTAGCTGTTCTGCAAGCCGTCCATCTGCGCCCACGTGTTGTGTGGAGATGTGGCATCCCAGCACTCTGAAAGCGTCTGCATCCCTTTGGATGTGGCAAGTTGCTTCTGGTCCCTGGCACAAAGCGTTCCTGCAGTCAGCATGGATTAGGCCGTCTGGCTGGAGGATGTGGGAGGCTGTAAATCTCTGGGAGGTTAATTCTGCCTGTTGGGATTGGTTTTCTCCCTTTTAACAGTCATTTCTGCAGAAGTTGCATGTGAAAGCTTTCCTCATGTCATACGTGAGTACAGAGAGCGAAGTCACGTGGAGAAAATAGAGGAAGGCTGCAGTGACCAGAGCCCTGAGGGCTGGGGTTTTCCACCCACAGCAAAACAAAATCTCAGCACTCACAAAGCTCAAGTCTGGTCCCTATTCTGAATCACCTTGCTTCCAAATGCAGAAATGCATCACAGGATTGTGCCTATAATAAGTAACTGTGACTGTCCATAGGATGGGAAGGAGAGCCAGGAAACTCCAGAAAAGCCAAGTTAATACTGGAGAATCAGACATCACAGCTGCAGGTAACTTGTTCTCCTTTTCCAAGGAAAAAAGGAGTCCAAGCCCTCAGATGACCTTAAAACAGAGGGTAAGAGGCTGGTTGGAAATCCATCTTAGAAGTGGGTCTGGTAACAGATTGCTCTTTTTTTTTTTTTTTTAAAGACATCAGACATCAGCTTGGTAAAAGAGGAATAATTTGACGTGAGCTATGAAGTGCCCCAGCATTCATGGACATGTTCAGGTCTGACGACTGTGAGCTCAAACTCCAGCCAGCAGCAATGCCTGGATGATTCCTCAGTCAATGAGCTTTAACACATGGTCGTGGCTCTTTGGTTCCAGTGCCATGAGCAGCCAAAGGCCTCCCAGAGCATGTACAACTCACTGCTTGGAGCAGAGGGGTAGCCCAGCCTCCTCTCACAGCCCTGCTCGTGAGCCTGATTCCACTGCTAAGGTCTACCCTTGATGGCAGGGCCTTGGGCACCATCCCCAGCAGGCCTCATTCCCTGTGAGCTGGAGAGTGAGCATCCACACTGAATGCCCATGCTGTCTCTCTGGCTCAGCCACAGCCACAGCAGGGCTGTGTGCAGGGCTATGGCTATATGTGGCTTGTTCTGAGGAGCCACTGCCCTATTGGGAAGGGTGGAAGAAGGCTTCTGCCCGGGCTATGGGTGCCAATACACATTAATGAGCACAACCCCTGTCAGCACTTCAGGACAAACACCAGCCCCCTGTTATCTGCTGCCTGAGGGCTGTGTAGATTCAGGAATCCTGATTTTGGTGGGAAATCAAAGGGCTCTGACTGATAGCCTTGGCTCACACTTTGTATGGTGTGATCCCCACATTCAGCAACCCCTCTGCTTCTTCAGCTCCTAAACAGGGGCTGGAAGAGGAAAGACAAGGCCTGGCTAGGCATCAAAACAAAGATAACTGCCTTGATTGGAGAGAAATACCCTCTCCCTATCCCTAGCACATGGTCCACCCCCAGGGGGTGCAGCATCAAAGAGAGATGGGTTTTCAAGGTGTGCAGGACACAGCTGGACAGGAGCAGTAGCATCTTCTTAGGGCAGAGGTAAACCACTGTGTCTTTCCCTACCCTGTGCAACATTAGCTCTCACACTCCCTGGAGACCCGCTGCATCCTCCAGCAACTTGGCCTTCTCCCAGGACAAGTACTTGGGGCACAGAAAGCATAGGGCTGGCTTCCAGCATCACTGAGCTCATCTGGACTGGCTCAGGGAAGGAGAAAGCCCTTCCTGCCAGCCTGCACCCCTCCCCAGAGGAATGCAAGCTATGCAGGGACTGGAGGTCACTGAAATCAGGTGCAGCAAAGCAAGTAAAAGGGAAAGAAAATGTCAATAAATCAGGTTGTGGGAAAAGGAGGGGGGCACAAGTGTGCAGAGCTGCTGGAGGATGGTGCAACACAGCCTTCCCAGAGGGAGGTGGCACAGGAGCATTAACCTAGGGTTGTCTCTCAGCCTTGTCTACTTCCAACTAGACAAACTCAGTGCATTCAAAGACCTTACCATCTTTTTCACATTGCAGAGCACAGAAAAAAAAACAAAGTTACAAATACATAGAAAATATTTTTTAAACTTTTTTTTTTTTCCCTGTTTAGACAGGAAACCTCCCCCAGGCTTGAATCTGCATTGTGCAAGCATTCATTCCTGCAGCTCCAGTTCTGTGTGTAAGCCTACAAAACTGTGGCTTAGGGGAGACAGATGGACATCTTGACAACTCATCTGGTCAGATCGACCTGCTCTCCCCCTTTCTTGAGCCCTCCAGGTGAAAACATGAATTCAGATGCATGTTTTTGTGACAGAAAAATAGGCAACTATACTTGGTTATCCAGAATAGGCCCTTGGTGAAGTTAAATACATGCCGGTCTACATCCATTCTGTGTAAACAAGCAGAGCTATAATAAACTCACAGCAGATGCTGTGGGTCTCATCCCACCTGGTATGGTCAGAGCTGATGTACTCAGGAAGAGATGCTACTGATTCCAATCTCCATAGCAAAAATGCTGAGAACCCAGCTCCAGTGCAAACTGAGAAACAAAATGTTAGCCAGCTCAGCTGTGGAGAAACAGATGGAAAATGCAACCCTAGGTACCTCCAAAAATAAAGGCTGAAATATATAGACTCATGGCTCTTAGCTTTGTCTCTTAAGATGGAAGGCTTGTGCAGCGTGGTTTAAGGGGTATCACAGCCAATCCAACAACCCCACTCCAAGAATCCTCAGAACCCTTTGGCCGATCTCCCCTAGCTTTGGCAGAGGAGTTGAAATCTTGCTGACACAAAGCGCCTACAAGCTTTGCGAAAATAGGTGACTCGCCTGAGAAGAAAGAAAGCCACTATAAATATCCTGAGTGAGGGAAGAACTCATCACTCACTCACTCAGTTCTTACCATACCTAGGAAAATGCTGTTACAAAAACCCCTGCCACAAAGACGGCCCCAAGCATGAATCACTTCTTACCAGATAGCAAAAATTCCAACCGCGGTGGCAAAATCCATGAGGACCCAGACAGCCTTTGTGCATCTGCAGGACCTTTGGTTGGGAAGGGGGCATCCATCCCTTTGGGAAGCATCTCTTTCTGTCTGAAAAGAGATAACATCTCCTTTTGAGGCTGCTGACCTTACTCACAAGGGCTTCTACTTGTAAAAGCATGAAGAGTCGCACCTCCTTAAGCCTACCAGCCTTCCACAGCCTCAAGGGAAATGGCTTTAGGATGTGTGAAATGGAAGAGAGAGGAATGGGTATCACAAACATGCCGAGCTTTGCCTCTGAGCATTTGCAAGAGGTTAAACAAAACATCCTGAGCACTGTGAGCACTTTGCATGTGATAATCCAGGGGACCAAAGAAGTGAACATTTTATACCACTTCAGGGTGAACAAGGTGAAATTAACCAAGGTATGCCAATTTGGTCAAGAGAAAAGGATGGCTAAAAACTGAAGTGTCAAAGCTGTGGGGGTGAAACTATCTGCCAGGTTTCCACTATCTGGGATCCCAGAGAGGCCGGGCACTGAATACTGAGATAAAGCGGATGCCAAGAATAACCTAAATGCTCTAGATAACCCCTGCCATGGGGTATGGCACACATCCATCCATCACTGAATTGAAGCCACAGAGCCTGTCAGGACCTGCCTTGAGTTTTCACATACTGTGCAACAGCTCTGCCTTATGGATCCCAGGGCTGCTGAGGTCTTTGAATGTGTCACAGGACAACGTATGGCAGGGTGGCCAGGTCTGAGACTGTTGACTTGTGCTGTAGGGCTCTGTTGAAGCGACTGAGTTCAACCCGGAGGCAATACAGCAAGCAATCCACAGAAATGGATTCAGACCAGCAATGTGCATGGGAAAAGTGCTAAGGGAAGGAGCTGGCAGTGACAAAGCTGGTAGCAGCATAGTGGGTCACCAGTGCTGTGTAAGGCCATGGGGAGGTGTCCGTACCTCCACCAGTCCTCCAGGGCCTGTGATCAGGAGTGTGATACACACTGAACCTCCAAAGCCCTGCTTTTAAAAGCTGTGAAGTCATACATAGGCTGTGGGGAGGGGGGGGTTCTTAAGAATTTGTGGAATTCACATTTCACAAGAAAAAAAACACGGGTCACAAAAACCTCAGTGGCTTATTTTTAGTCTCTCCTCATCCATACCTCAAGCAATGGTGCCAGGTCTTTTATTCTAGGTAAAACTGATACTGAGGGATTTTCTGGGCCTTATCTGGTACTCAGCTCCTCCTTATTCTCTTATCTTTTCTCTCACTTCTCCAAAACCCTGTGAGTGCTGTATTCAAGGCATCTCTAAAGTATGAGCCCACATTCACTAAAAGGTCAAAATGTACCCCAGCATAATCTTAGTAGCTAATGGCTACAGCCAAAGCAGAATGCCTGCATCTCTCTTCCCCAGGAATTCCTGAGGGCAGAGCCCTGGGAAAGGAGAGCAGCTCTGATAACACAGGATGGAAAGGGTCAAAATGGATTAGAAACATATTTTCTTGGTGTGTGCTCTTTGTTGTCTCTGAGAGGCATTTCTTGCACACATGTTGCACAACAGACACCCACAGCAGAGCTCAGGAGCCTAAGCCAGCCAGCTCTGTCTCAGTCATCACACTTTTTGCCAAAAGCAACAGCTTCCAGCACTGGAAGATCAAATTGGGTCGTCCTTCTAAATCAGCTTGACAGCATTCAGTTTTAAGCAGTTTGCAAGCTAGCATTTTAGATGCATTTTCAAATGTCACCCCACGTCGCTCAGTGCTCAGATGGTGGGCTTCTCAGAGCCTGTCCCTGAAAACCTTGTGAGATCCCAGCCTCCTGCTCCACCAGTAAGTTCCAGTACTGCAGTGTTACGTCCTGGCTCTCTGCACAGGACAGAGACATCAGCTTGACATTTTGAGACACTTTTGTCTTGCTAACAACACAGCATCTAATTTTCTCGCTTAGATTAGTCATTCTTCCCAAATTTCCTTCTTTTGTATAGGGATTCCCTCTGTTTCCTCCTACGGGCTTCATTGTCTCTTCACTGTAGGTGCTTGGAAGTAATTGTGTTTGGCTGTTTTTATTCTTCCTGCCACAGCATCTTGAGAATTGATTTTCCAGAATAAGCTGTGGAGATGAGGAAGGGAAAGAAATACCTTATTATTGGACAGAAGTCTTTAGAAGCTACAGTTAGAAGGAAATTCATATCAGAACAGGGCTTTCAATGCTGCATCAGGCATTCCCATCAGGAGGGGTGCCAAAGGTGCTGATCCAACGTGGGAACAGTGGGGTAGGTTCGGCCATTGTGAATACCCCAAAAATTGCTCTTGCTGTCTGTGCGCTCGGATCTGGAGCCCAGAAAAATGGGAAGAATCAAGTCTCTGCAAAAACAGATTTGTTTGGAAAATGATGATGAAAATATTTCCAGGCTCAGCTCATTCTTTTTGATTGCACTGCTGTTTGGCTGGCTGCAGGATCAGGTTCCCTCTTGCTTCTTCTTAAGACAACCACAGCTACTGGCACGCTGTGCGTTGTAGACCTGGAACCCTCCATCCATGGCTGTTCTGCACGCAAGTACATGCACATGCTGGCCCAGAAAACATGAGCAGTGCAGTTTAGGAAATCTTGCCCTAAGTCAGTAACTGCCTGCTTCTGACAAAGCTGTGCAAAGGAAACCAAGCTTTGCCAGCTCCTCTTCCCTGCCTCTTACCACCCCATACCCAGTGCTGGCACGAGCTGGCACTTATCTGGGCCAGCAAGCCCCGACACCTCAGCTGTGTCAGCCATCCTGCAGCTCACACCATGGTGCCACAGCGATTGCTCTGCACCTGGTGGTAATTACACAGCATGCAAGTCTGAACTAGAGCATCTTTCCGAATTACCTGCGTGGATGCTCGCAGTGTCGAACCAAAATGCAAGAAGGCTTTTTCTTCACGGTATTAAACTAGAAACAGAACCTGTATTTATTCCTAAATGGGAACATTCAGTTTGATTTAGTCTAGCACATCTGAATCAGTTGCTGTGCAGGTAAGACACAGAAGAAATAGGCAGAAAACAGGCAGGTGGAATTTCTTTGGACCAGAACAATGCTTTCAGAGCATCACCAATGCTACACGTTATTTGAAGATAATTCGGCAGACACATCTGAAGGTCTGAGTGTGCCTTAAACACACCAAGCTTTCAAAATGTTTTATTTTTCCTCATAGTTGGCAGTCTGGGGGCCTTCGGGTACTCTAAGTCTTCTCTGTACCACCAGGAAGTTTAACAAGGAATATTTTGTCCTCAGGATCCACGCCTGATTGTTGCTGTGCTGATGTGTGCAAACACCTTGGGGCTCTTGGTTTGCTTGGAGTTGCTATTGCTCTCCAAATCCATCAGAGTTACACGAAGTGGTAGCAATTCCAGCACTGTGAGCAAACAGAGGGTGAGCAAGGTTCCCTGAGTGCCACTCATGCAAGCAGTGGGGGCTTCCACCTCCTTCTCAGAGTCTGAGCAGTGGATTTGGTTCACAGACTTTTGGCAGAAGACTGAATTACAATGGGAATTATTTAGCTTCACGTACTCTGCAGCTGTCTGGGTGCCTCCGTAACTCACCTGCTTATCCCTAATACTTCCAATGAATGTACCCTGTCTTCCCTGCTTTATCAGCACCACTGATACTGCCAGAGGTGGTGGCACGTTCTGCTCCACTGGCAGCCCCTTTCTGGATCACATTCTCATCTCTCAGTGAACAGCCTCTCCCTTGCCAACAATCACGTCAATGAGCATGAATGTCTCCTCTGACTCTCCGTCCTCGCACACATGACACATCAGAATCAGGTCCGAGCTTGTGCCAGCTTCAGTTTGGCTTCTGAAAGCGAAGCAAGCAGCTGTCATCATCTCCCTCTGCTTCAGGCACAATGTGAGTCCTGCACAACACTGTGGTGCAAACTCTCTGAGGTGACATTGCTGCACAGTGGACCCCAAGTGGACCAGGGAGAGTGGAGGAGTGTGTGAGCCTTCAGCTCTGATTAAAACCACATTTGCACAGTTATGATTCCTGAGCCCTCAAGACTATTTTGACTTGGCTCCATCTCCTGGCTTTGTGCTGGACTCCAGACGGTGTGCCTGTGACTGGGAGCTGAATGGTGAGTCTGGGTGGAAGACATCCCCAAGGTAACCCTGTCTTATCCCTTTGTGTAAATGCCAAAGTAAAAATCAGTAAGGTTCATAACTCCTTCTGAGATGCAGTGGATGCATTGGAACATAGCTATCAACACCTTGCTTGCTCTTTGTTGCCTCTTGCCCTCTTTCTGGAGATCCAACCAACTTTCCTAGAACCTTTGCCCTCAAGCTGGCACCGTGAAGGGCTCACAGTGAATGAATATCCTAGAATCATAGAGCCATTGAATACTATAAGTTGGAAGGGATGCATGAGGATCATCAAGTCCAACTCCTGGTCCCACATGGGACCACCCAATTAATAATCAGACCATCTTCCATCCATCTCGTCCATACCTCCTTTTGGGGTTGATCCCAAATTGTTCTGGAGCCAGGCTGTGCTCAGCACTGGGCCCTTACGTGCACACACACACACACGCACACTCACACTGCAGCATATCTTGCTGGCATAATACAGACCAAGTGAGATGTCTGGCCCATTCAACCTTTTTTGGCCTCTTCCCTATCGGTGCAGCATTTTAACCATTACACAGCCTTGCTGTTGACTTTGCTAGCCTTTATTCACTGTCTGGATAGATTCTGTCCATTATGAATTACAGGGCTCTAATTGGCTCAAGAGCCAAGCCTGCACCTCCCCCTGTAATTTAGCTTTAATTAATGATCATTTATTATTAACCGTAATCGGCTGGGCTTAAGCTTAATGTCAGCTGGTTATTACCGAGAGAGCAGCATGGATTGTTTTCATCTCCTTTATTACCCATTTCAATATTTCCCCCTCCCCTGTTGACAGATACACACAAAATGTCTATGTCAGCATAAATGATCACCGTTAAGGAACAATGGGTCTTTCAAAGCAGCTGTAGTCAGACCACACTCTTCCTGTGCCTCTAGGTCAGCAACCCAGGCAGAGTGGACCAAGCCCCTCTATTGCTACAGGAGCTACACACTTTTAGTTTAGTTTAGTTTAGGTTTTTTTGCTGATGCACAAAATCTGTAATTGAGAGTGGATATCAGCAAGGAGTAATTCTGAAAGAATTGGGACATTTTCATATTTTCTATTTTCCATTTTCTCCTTTCTAGCTTTAAGGAAAAAAAAAAAAAAAAAAAAAAAAAAAAAAGGAAAATAAACCTTTCCTCCCTCTTCCCTTTTATCACATTTCTACCCCAGAATAGCAGCAGTGAAAGTCTGGCAAAACAAACCCCGCAAAGCAGCAGTGCGAGGACTCGGGAGGGGGCTTCAGAGCTGGTTAAAAATAGAGGAAAAATAAAAATGTTTGGCCTCCAGCCTGTGCCCACTGTCCATTCTGCAAACCCACTCTATGAAGTCCGCTGGGAGTTCTCCAGCAAAGCCCAAGGCTTCAAAAGCCAATGTGACTGCAATGCCAAACTATTTCACCTGCTCCTTTTTGAACATCCCTGCAAGCAGAGCACGTTGAGAGCTTTCCTTTCAGACCCATGTGAGTGATGGTGGCTCTGAAG
The DNA here is from genome assembly GCF_023343835.1 of Lagopus muta. Lineage (NCBI taxonomy): Eukaryota > Metazoa > Chordata > Aves > Galliformes > Phasianidae > Lagopus > Lagopus muta. The sequence goes on along the minus strand of NC_064440.1, from coordinate 34,956,251 downwards.
TGTCCACAGCTGCCATGCGCAGCCAGGCTTTATATTCCTTTCCCCCCACCCCTCTCATAGCTGTTCTTCTTGGACACTCAGAGGATGCCAAGAGAAAAGCAACCATGGCAAAGGCAAGAGGAATAATAGAACCATGGAATCACAGAATCACTCAGGTTGGAAAAGACCTTAAAGATCATCGAGTCCAACCATGACCTAACTATACTACCCTATCTCCCTTACTAAAAACCCTCCACTAAATCACGTCCCTGAGCACCACATCTGTAGAAGAGCACTCTTCTCTTCTGGGGCAGAAGACCTCTTTGAGAAAGGTGAGGATCTGGTCAGAGGAACAGGAAAATCCCCTAGGACGGATGCAATGGCTGAATGCCAGGTCAAAGTTGGGAGGAACAACTCCACTTTGATTTTTTCCCTGTCCCAGGGAAATATTTCAATTCAGTATTGAAATATCTCAGTAGTTTTGAACGCGGCAGTTCTCACTTTTCAGTACTTTTTTCTCCTTGCTCTGCTCTGGGTCAGCTTGCAGATCTGTTCTGCCTGAAGCTCTGAGACTGCAAAGCTGGCTTCTGTTTTTGATGAGCGGAAAAGTCGACACTTGGAATGTGCAGTATCAGAAGGCCTTCAAATCCCACTTTGCTCCCAGCCACGTACTGCCTGCCTCTGGATCAGTGCTGCATCTTCGCATCACACAATGGCAATGCAACACTTGCCTCCACGCATTCAGACTGCAGATCTAGAATTCAGGCCAAAGCAGACTGACAACAATACCAGTCTGGCTCTATTTCAGCCACTTCTCATATAATCCCAATTCAAATCAGCATGACACAAAAGTGATCTTCTGAGCACCAGGCAAGCTCTGATCTTGAGGCACTGGAGCTTGGGATGGGATGAGCATTGGAGTGGTTGGGGAAACTTCCCTCCAAATGCCTTGTTAAACATATCCTCTCTGCAAGCCTGCTTACTTTCTGTCTTCAGACCACTAAGAAGCTTTGCACAGGAGACACAGACTTCTTCTGAAGGGATGTGGTTATACAGTTGCAGTATGACCTGCACAGACTGGTATTTCTTTGTTGTCTTTCCCAGACCCTGGGAACAGGAGTCCACAGATTCTCACTAAACACAGAGAAATAGACATGCAATAGCAAGTCCCAGAGGACTGCCCTCGTACACAACATGGCAAATTGTCTCCTCCTGACCACAGCATGAGAGCTGCCCTGGTACAATTACCCTGCGTGAGTCCATCATCCTCCCAGGCACTCTTCCCCCAGACTTCAGTTGGTTTAATCACTCTAAGTCAGTGTCAATTCAAATCAACTCACTGAAGGTGCCTGCTCAGAGTGGCCCTTGACGAACATAAAAGCTGAAACTGTTTCTAAGTTGTGTATCAGCTCCCTGAGGCTTAACAACAACATGGTAAACATGTCAACAAAACACTTTAAAAGATGTTTTCCTAACTTGCCCTCTGCCCAGACCCAGTGGCTTTCAGGGCAGGGAACTAATTCCCAAGCCCTCAAGATTGGAAAATCCAACCCAAAGAAGAAACACCTGGCACCCATTGAGCTTGGCTGCTGCGTCAGGAGTGCAATGGAGAGCGTGGCAGAGAAATAGCATAGCTGCTGCCATCCCCGAGGAGCACAGATATGACCAAGATTTATCTGTGCATGCTGTCATTCATGCCTTTGTGCTTCCAGACAAAGCCAGCTAGGGTCACACCAGCTTTATTCTGGGATATCTTGGAGACTTCAGGTTGGATTTGCTTCATTGCAGGCGATGTGCACACCTGGCTGATGCAGGGCTCGGGAAGGAACAGCATGCTGATAAGAAAAGCTTTCTGAAATATTTTCTAGCAGTTGCTAATAAAGTAAGGCTGATGTTTCACTATATCTGGAAAGAAAACTCAAGAGCAAAATAGACTTCCCTGCTGCATCCCTAAATTCCTCCAGAGTTGAAGCTGTAACAGCTGTGATCTGCAGCTTCCCCAGGTATAAATCAATCAGATTTGAGCCATCCTTAAGCCAGAATCTAAAAACAAGCTCTGTGTGGCCGCGTGTGTGACCCAGAAACAAGCAGCAGAGCAGGGTTTGGATCACAGCTTTTAGATCCTGGCTTTCCTCCTGCCACCAGCCCTTGTCACCAGCTGATAACCAGAATCAAAGGGACTGATGTGGCAGTGTCTTCCAGTGCCCTGAGCTGATATTTGGTCCTGCATGTAACAGATGGCTGGGTTGGATATAGGCATGTTCTCGGTTCATTTAAAGTACTCCTGGCTGTTGCTTTGTCCAGGTACTCTCCTGGCAAGAATGGATTGCCCTTGACAATTCTCTTGCAAAGCCTGGGCTGGAGCTGCAAGCAGGCTTTTGAAATCCTCTTTGCATAGCATGGAGGGGAAGACCCATGTGGCCATGGAGAGGGAAATACCTGCTGAGCATTGACAGCACAGGGCCCTCATTGCAGGTTCCAAAACCAGGCTGCTGGAAAGTGTGATGGGGAAAAAGGGGGTGATGATATGGGACCTCTCTGTTGTACTTCAACCCAGGTAAAACATCACTTGAAGCAACAGTTTGTGCATCCCCATTTTCCCTATTTTAGGGGAGATGAAACTGTGGCCTGCATGTTTTCCCCTGAAGCAAGCACAGACAGTCCATGGCCAAGCTGAGAGGTGATGGAGGTGCAGGAAGGGCAGTTCCGAGGCTGCTGGGGCAATGGCACCAAAGGTGCCTGGGGAATCTGCATCATTGGGAAGCAATTGTGTGGAGCTGGAAACATGTCTCAGAGCGCTGCCTTGCTGTCTGCAAAACCTTCTTCCCACACCTCTTGGGAAAGAGCATGCCTGAGGTGTGATTTCTCACATCATCTGAGCCTGAAGAAGGAAATGGTGTGACTGGAAGGGATGGCACTCACAAGTGCTGCAGTGCAGCAAGGGACTGGTGCATGGAATGAGAATGAAACCCAGAGCCAGGCTCTTCTCTGGGAAACAGAAGGGCTGTGGGCATCCTCCTGTGAGGCAGTATTTCATACTAGCCTTTGTGCTCACTCCATTTGCTAGTTAATTGTTTCTGGCTACCAGCAGTAATATCATAAAGCATCAGCAAAAGGTCATACCTGGGAGAGCCCCTGCACAGGCACAGACAGCTTGTGGAACTGGCAGCTCTCTGCAAACAGTGGTTTCACTTTCTCCTTGCTTCCAGCCCTGTCCAGTGCCCTCCACAGGGCACTTTCCAAATGAGTCATGAACTGATCTGGATTCATTCTCACAGATTTGCAAGTTAGCAAAATACCCCCCTCTCCACCCTAAGAGTATTTTATACTCATGGCAGTCTGTGCCTATATTGTAGGAAGGGAAATAAAGCAAAGCAACAAACGGATGTCAACTATTCTGACACAAAGGCAAGCTGACATGGATATCTGACTTCAGATTTATCCTCTTCTGCAAGCCCAGTGTTGGCTGGTCCTTGCTCCCTCCCCTCCGTGTTCCTGTCGTAGTGCAGGGATAGCTCCTGAAATAGCTTCTTCTATTCCAAAGCAGCTTTGCTTTGGATTCAAGTCATTGGTATTCTGTGAGAAGAGCTCGCACGCGGAGAGCTATCCTGCCAGAGCTGTTCCAGTTGATTTCCTCATGGAGCTGAAACCTTTCCTATAAAACCGTCAGCTGCAAATCGTTTCCTGAGCTATCAGCCAGGGTTTGTCCCCTTCCTTCTTTACTATTCCAAACTCATTTCATTTCCTTTTACTTCCCTTCCTTCAGATCTGCATTACTGCAGACTACTGTTAATAAGATTTATAGCTAAATATTATATGGAGTACAGATAATTTAATATGCACTTGCTGGTCCGGTTGGAAAAGCAAACAGCTTCTCTCATCACTCTGCTTTCAGCTCAGCTACCTTAATTGCCTGTGACATACTGTGCAGAGGGTAAATATTTGGTCCTGGCACCGAAGCTTGAAGGCTCCCCTCCTGCTCACTGTGCTCAGACACAAGAGCTGCAGCCACGATTGGGATCTCAGCAGCACTGGGAGGATGCCCTCACCCACACTGGGCAACTGCAGCGAACAGGTTCCCCTGAGTTGGGTCGTTCTTGAGCAGGGTAAGGGGGAAAAAAAGGAGGAAAATGGCTCCGTAGGAAACTGGAATCACAGAAATAGAGTTAGTTAGTTTGAAAGGACTTCTGGAGGGCAGTGGTCCAAGCCCCTGCTCAAAGCAGGTCCAGCGAGGACTTTTGCTCAGGGCTGTGTGCAACTGAGGTTTGAGTGCCTTGAAGAACGAACTCGATTTGTGGGAAGATGCTTCATTTCAGGCAGGATTTTCACTGCCTTACCTAACTCTGCAAAAACAGAAGAGATTGAGAGCTTGTCCAGGAGAGAAGTTAGTGTATTAAAATTAAGACATGCTATGCCTCCAGCCAAGAAAGGGCAAAAGATAGGAAAAATGACTTTTCCAAAAGCAATTATGCAGCTTAGTGACTGAATAAAGGAGACAGCTGAAGTTAAATTCATGCTATGGACCCTCTGGCAACAGACTTCTTGTGGGGTTCTGTGCTGGACAAGGAAAAGAAGCTAGAGTTTTATGTATTCCAATGACCCAGCCAAAATGGCCACGTGCAGACAGCAGCAGGAGAAAATGCCACATTGCAAAGAGCACAAGAAATTTAGTGTGTGGCTTGCAAACAGCCAATTCCTACCACTGGAAGAAGCCTGAAGTCTTTCTCTCCAGCTGGGTTGTGCGCTCTGTGTGGCAGCAAAGGGCCTTCCTATTGGAACCCCTGAGGAAGTAAGGGTTAGCAAATAATGTAGCAGAACTCTTACAAAGAGATGCAGTCCTCCTGTTAACGTTCCCTACCACCATGTTGATGCCCTTTGTGCTGTGTCACAGACAGCCTGCTTTCCCTTGGTGGTGCACACAGGGATAACCGCCCTCATGCTGTTTGGGCTGTCTTGAGTTTACCCAGAACACCAGTTAGATGCCCTGGCTTGTTGTCACTTGTCTCTAAATCACAAGAGAATTTCCCAATGTGTCAGTTTACGTGGCTTCTATTTGGTGTCCACCTCCAGGCTTCCTCTGGGACTTCTTCTTGGAGTGTCCTGTGCCCTTTCTTGTCTCATCCAGAACTCCATCTCCATCTCTGGCTGCGCATGCAGCCCCAGAGTGGGCTTGGGGCAGACTGAAGGACACTACAGGAGAGGCACTATCTGGCTGGTGAACCCGGCACATTCACAGGAACTTGAGAAAGAAGAACATGAGAGAGCTCATTTGGAGTCAACCTGGACAGAAACCAAGCCAGTGGTGTTGAATCCCCTCCACCTTCAAAACAAAATTATAATATTCTGTATAGTTGTATAAAAGCTGTATTTTTCTACCCAATTCTGTAGGAATTACTGGAAAAACAAAAACAAAAACAAAAAAAACCAACCACATTCTGTAGAAAACCTTTTACTCCCTTCAAACTCCATCAATCCATGCCATGTTTACTGTCCGTCATCCCACTATCCTCAAGGTTTTCATGACCTGATCACCTACACTGGTTAAAGGAATAAGCTTTAATTATGGCTGTGTTTATGCTTAATAAGTTGGAAAGCACAGAGGCACCAGTGTGTAGGAGAGCCCCTGCTTTCCTGCACATGGGCCATGCCAAGGGGTCTTGCTTCGCTGAGCTGCAGATTGCCTGACTCCTCAAAGCGTGGCGATAAATCATGATAACTGGGGCCATGCTGCATGGGAGCGTGGTGGAAGAAAGGAGAAGAAAGGAGAAGAGCCCTTCCTTTAGTGCCAGGTCTCCCTGGCAACATCTGTGCAAAGCAACAAAAGAAAACCAGTGCCAAAATGTAAGTTGAGAAACTGCCCAAATCTTTAATCACAAAGCAGAGCGTAGCGAGAAGTCTGTCCTTTGGCAGGAAATGTACATAACCAAGAATTAAGTGCAACAAAAGCAAATACAAGGCAACTCTGTTGTGCATCCTGGAAGTTCCTCTTTCGCTGGCTACTCTGAGCTTTCTGAAGAACCCATAGGCAAGTAGCAGAGTGTGGAGAGGGAGATGGAGGCCACACATGAATTCTCTTTAGGAAAATGACAAGGTGTCTCATTCTCTCCTTTCTGCAAGTGCTGAGGGGAGCTCTGCTCAGAAAATCCAGCAAAGAAGTGCTTGGGGTTCCTGCAACAGGGAAGCAGAGAGCTTTGGCCTGCCACCCAGTGAAACGTGGTCACAGTGCTCCAAGCAGCCGGTCTGCAATGTGGCGCGACAGAGGGATGACTCTGTGGCAGCCCAGACTCTTGATGAGATCGTGCAGAGTGCTATGTGGGCAGTTTTCCCTTTAATGGAGAGCACTCCCTTGGAACAAGCGCTTGGCACCAGATGAGTGAGGAATGAGATGGCTCTAATCCCATCATTTAATTAGAGCTGCGTGGAGCTGCCTAACATAATGGCCATTTCCCGAGCTGGCCACAGGGCTGGCTGGCAGGCTGCTTCCCAGGCTGGCAACCTGGCCCTCGTGCTCCTGATCTGCAACAGATGGGCAGTTTGGTGTTCTTTCACCCCTGGTTTGTCCTATTTGTCTTATTTCTTTGGGCAGCTCCCCTCACACTGAAATCCCAGTGCCTTCAGAGACCTGATGGCAGTCCCTGTCATAGATAAGCAGCCATCTGTAGTGAAAGACAGGTTTGATATGCAGCTTTGCTCCAGACCAGAGCCAAACCAAAAGACATGTTGCTCTGGTGGTTGAAAAGGGCTCTCCTCATCTTACTGTGTCAGTCTGGTTGTCCTGCATGCTCCCTAGCTCTGTGCAGAAACGACAAGGCCACAAAGCAGTCTATTTGGGGTCCAGCACACAGTGCAGAAGTTTCAGCTCAGGAGGATCTCAGCACGCATCCACTGCAGTGCTCAGATCTCCCAGCCGCCAGCTGCTTTGCTTGCTGCTGCCCTGGCTGAGGCCTCATCCCCTTCCTGGGGGAAGCATGAAGGCTAAGCATGCTCTGAGATCTGTCTGGGATTGGCCCAGCATGAGGTTTTGATCGGAGCCTTTCTGGCCTGACCCCGACCTAAGCACACCTGAACTCAGTCCCAGCAGCCTCTCAGGGCTCAGTCAGCCACAAAGCTCCACTGGTGCAAACAAATTTCTGCACAGCGAGCAGCAAGAGCCCGGGCTAGCTAACAGCAACATGCCTAATTAACAATAATTGGCTCTCTGCCATGTATCTCCTAGGGTCAAGCCTGCACCCACCCCAGTAATTGCTGCCCCATTATATTTTCCGGATGCTCCATGGTGAAAGGGAGCTTTGTAAGGGAGCTCTGAGAGAGTCTGGGATGCACAAAGTCCTGATGCAGGGAGAAAGGCAGGCTGGGAGGCATCCTGCTCTGCTGCCCAGTGCTTCAGCAAGAACTCACAGCCCAGAGGGAGAAGTCCTGACACCCCACTAAGCATCCTGACCACGTGGAGATCCCATTTGTGGGTGCCTGTCTCCCCAGCCCATCGTCACAGCCCCGGGCAGGAGAAGAGCCCCAGGTACAGCTTCTCCAGGGCAAACACCAATAGGCAAACACACCAAATACATGGGTGCACAGCTGCTTTACTACTGCAGAGCTGACTGCAAAGGCAGACCTCCCTGGCAGTGGAGGGTAACTCAGAGACAGGAGGATGCAGACATGGGCAGACATGCATCTCCCCAAACCTTTTAGTCCAAGCTGCTGCCTGGCCTGCCCTGTGCATCTGTGGGAAATCACCTCAAAATATTTACTCTCTTGTAGGCAATCCTAGGTAAAGAAAGAATCTAGTGATGTCCTGTAATCCAGGCCTCACTGACTTGGTCTGCAAAGCATCAGGAAAGATTCTTCCTTCTTTCTTTTTTTTTACAGGGAAATTGCATGTGCAGTTACACCCAGCAGATGCAGAACATCAGCAGGGAGTTCTCAGCTTCAAAATACCCAGACTGACCCTGAAAGTAAGTTCTGTTCCCAAAAACAGCTTCTGCTTCCTCCAGCCATACATGTGTTGCAGCACTTCTGCCTTTCCTAGCAGAGCCATTCCACCCAAACCCATCTGTGAATCCTCCCAGCACTACTGGACATTGCAGGTGTTGCCACACCGCTGGGTCCAGGTGACCAACAATACTCCCAGCTCAGACGTGGCACAGATGGACTTCATTGCTCCTTGCTTTGAACAGCTTTCTTCCTGTCCTTAAGGAAGAAAGGGGTGGGCAGGTGAACGGGATGCTGACCTGCCTTGCAGGCTCCTGCTCATCCTTGCCCCCACCTTGCTTTCACAAAGAGTTGTGCTCCAGGCATGCATGGACCTCCCCGGCACAGCTCACCATGCCCAGAGCAAAGGGCTGCCCTGTGTCTGCTTTTGAGGAGAAAAGGAAGTCTGAGGGCACTTAGTGGAACTTGGTGTTTGCATCTGAGCATTGTCCTCTGCTGGTGATGGGGACCAAGCATCCCTCCCTGCGTGCTGGGTTTCTGGTAGCACTGGGGAGGTATTCATGTCGTGTCACACATCTGGTAAGCCCTTCCAGTCTGAGAGAGAAGTGTGGGGGTATCATTACATTTTAGTCATCGGTATCATGGCCAACAAGATAGCCATCTTCCTCCTCCACCATGTCTGACCTCATGATAGGCAGCAGCCAAGTCTGCTCTCCAAGGATGACTAAATCAGATGGTCCAGCACTTAATCTGGCTTTCATCAACCCAGGAATGCCCCTACACTGTGTATCTTTTCCAAATAATTATCTAAGAGTTGGTTTTTGCCAGTACACCTTACTCAAAATCAAGATCAGTCACCCAGGAATAGAGTTATCACAGTGATACCCATGTAAAAATGGAAGGATAGAATCATCTAGGTTGGAAAAGACCTTCAAAGGTCACAAAGTCCAACTGTCAACTTGACCTGCTGAGGTGCATCACTAAACTATGTCCCCCCATGCCAAGTCCACATGTCTCTTAGGTATATACATCCCGGGATTCATCTCATTTTATGCCATTGCAACTTTCCTATAGAGACAAGTTTATGTTTTTATCTTGACTGTTTCTATCTGGAAAGTTACACTGTGTTGCTCCACAGAGATGCTGTTAAGATGAAACATTATAGCAATGTAATTAAACCAGAGACAGATAGAGATAGCCCTAAATTAAGGTTCCCAACAGCAGTTCCCTCATCAGTGGGCAAAAGGAAACGTATACCACAGTTTTCAATGATCTTCGTGCTAAAATGTCTTCTATGAGCAGACCTAAGTGCAATTTAATTGAAGATGATGAACTGAGAAACAAGCCAGGTAATGATCTACAGGGAAAAAAGTAAGAATACAGGTTCTCTGCCACAAGTTTACACTTCATAATAATCTCAGCCCCCGGTGAGTTACCTCAGGTTAGAAATGAACAAGCTTTGCCATAAAGAGAAGATGGTGGTTAAAACCCTGTAAGTTTGTCAGTTGACAAAGAAAAATATCTAGCAGAAGCTTAATATGATAGATGGAGTAACTGACCATAAACAGAAAACAGTAAGGAAAATAGCATCCAATACACACTCAGCTCGAATAGCAACTTGGCCTTATTAACCACAGACTCAAACCCTTCTGGCTGCATGGCATACCTTCAAAGCAAGCTAGCTGTGGCTGCATTTCATACAGTGCATAAACATGGCACTTGGGAAGTGAAGCTGGTAAAAAATTAGTTTTGGTGGGAATTAGACTGAGCTGCTCTTCAGCTACTGGACTGTGGTCTTGGAACACAGCCACGAAGTCGCTTCCTAAGGGCTACTGAAGAGCTGGAAGGTGGGAGAGGTTTTGGATCTGAAAGGGTAAGAGGCCTTTGCAGGACAGACTGCTCAATGTCCTGAAAGAACCTTTGCATGAATAGGGAGCAATAGGTTTTGGCTATATCTGGACTAGGAAGAGCAGAATGAACATGGGCAGGTCAGGATCAGCCCACAAAAGGCCAGCAAGCTCTCACTCTGTAGCCTGCACTGAAAAAGGAAGATGCTTACGTTAGACTTAGCAAGAGGTTTCTACATGCATGACTGAAGAAAGAGGTTCCTGCCTTGTGACAGGAGTCCAAGTGACTCAGTTGTGGTGGGTGGGGGCATGAGAGGGAAGGGGATGTGGTTAGGGAACAGAGCATGAGTCACCAAGGAAGCACATTTGTTGATAACAGCTGGATAAACTCAAGGCAGAGACATGAGGTCTGCTCAGGAGTAAATTCAAGCTGTGCCGGAAGCCAAAAGCCAGGAGACAGCAACTCCGAGGGCTAGAGCACCAAAGTGCCTGGCAGAGGCTCTTCCTGCTTTGCATCTCAGCAAGGTTTGCAGGATGAAAATCTTGCAACAGACAAGGTGCAAAAGTGAAGCTGGCCAAGTTTTGGTGTCTCAGGTGTTGTGGTTTCAGCAGTTGGTCCAGCTTGGAGTCAGCTTCGTTCACAGAGATCAGTTGAGTGCTCCCCATTATTATCTTGCAACCTCAGGTCATTACAATGGTTGCACACTTTTGTCCAGTCCCATTGCACACAAGCCCTACACACTTCCTTTGGGAGGTTCAATTTCCTACAAGCTTTCTGTGCACTCTCTTGGATAAGAACCATGAGCATACCCAAGACATGGGGACACTACAAGTTAACTTGAAGTCTGCTACTGCCTCCAACCCTCAGCTGCTCTCAAAACTTCAGCTAAGTCTGAAGTGAACAGTTTCCAATAGTGCTAAAGAAAATGGTGATGAGGGAAGATTTGGTTCATTGGTCGGTGCTGGAAGTCTCAAGAGAGAAGTAGCATAAAGAAGAGAAAAAAAGCACAGGTGATTCACCCTCACCCCTGCTAAGCTCTCCATATATACAGCCCTGTGGGTCAGAGTGGATCCTTTATCATTATGGGAAAAGGAATAACCACATTTACCTACGCAGGATGTGAGTGATAGGTCTTCCCAAAGCACCATGTAGCCCCTTGTGTGCATCAGCCCAAGTCTACTTCTCTATAATTCACTTCTGAGGGTCTCCCTGCTACATTCCCACCTTTTCTGCCAAGCCATTTGGCTGCCTCTGAGCAGCCCAAAAAGGGGGATGGTGAAAGTTTTGCACTGAAAATCACTAGAAACTGAGGTGGATGTGGAGACATTATTTCTCCGTATTTATGCATGTCAGGGTATTCATTGAGATGAGTTCTCAAACAGAGACAGGAAAAGTAATTTACACATTTTACACATTTTAAGTCATTTAAATCACTCCACATGATTTGCATGTTTTACAGTGGCTCGATCACTGCTTGTTGCAAAAAGAGCATGGGAAATATGCTGGCAGGGCTGATCAGTGCAGCCGGCTGCCCAGGCTTCTCCCACCTGACAGGACCAGGCCTTCCCTCCCACCCTCCCACCTGGCTCCCAGCTCTCAGCATCCCCTGAACATGCCTAAAATCTCCCTACAACACCCCTGCACACCCCAAAGTCCTTCTAAGCCTGTCCTTTTAGCTGGCTTTGCTCCCATTTCCTGCCTCCCCAGTAAATATTTAGAGGCTGAGACTCATTGTTTTGGCCAGTTTGAAACATGAGCCGGTTGTTGCTGACTAACAAAAAATGTGTCACAGTCACAAGCTTGCTTTCGTGCAGCTGTCACCGCTGTGACCCTTCCCTGCAGGGAAATGGGAGAGAAGCTGGGCCAGCGTGGCACAACAGGCAGGCAAAGCGAGCATTGGGCAAGAGATGAACATCTGAAACATCAGCTGTGTTCCTCCGTGCCCTTGCGGTCCTTAATGCAGATGGAGATCAGTCCTGCCCACAGCTCTGCCACATGCTGGGACCATTGGTGTCTTGCTGACTGCAGCAGCTTATCAGGGCCTTGAGCAAGGCTTGCTGATAAGACAGATTGGAGCAGGGCCATAATGGATTATCATCTGCAGGAAAGAACTTCTATTTGCATGGGCAGGACCAGGAGAAGGCCGAGGGTGTCCATCGGGGACAGAGGACAGGGAGGTCAGGCTCTTGGCAGTCACTTTCTGTATAACCCACATTATTTCTGAATAATAAAGCCTCTCAGAGCGGATCTGCTGAGGGGGGAAGCATCGCTCTTATTTCAGGACATGAGAGGGTCCACATGCTCGTTCTGAAACTGCCTATAAAAGCTGCTGAGGGCAGTCTGTGGAGCGTGTCAGCTTGAACTCAAGGGCACAGCTGTGCAGAGAATACACATTGCAGCTATCCCTCCATCATCCTGTCCCATGAGGAAAGCACACAGAGCAGGGAAAAGGGGTTGAAAACAAGCACGCTTGGAGATGCAGCTCCCCAGTAAATCAATATCCACTGCAGGTGTGCATGGGCACACATCGAAAGTTCAGCTTAGGCAAAGGAGTCTTGATTACTCTGAAGAATAATCACGTTAAATGGAACGCGCTGGGGGTGAATTACTTTATGTCAAGCCTTTATTTGCCAATATGTGCTATAAATGAATATTTCATTATGTTAACAACCTCAGAGGAAAAAGAGATTTACGTTACAGCCTTTGAACTGGGTACACTCTCTGGTGCTTGCATATTGTGAAAAATAGATTCCCCCCTCTAAGCACTGAGAGGCAATGAGAACCACGGCCCTTCTCTGTGAGCTCTCAGCAAGAGTTCACTTAGTTTTACTGAAAAAAATCTTTCTGTGTAGATTTATTGGATATTGCCTGCCTGTAACCATTCTGCAAACACATCAAGGATGTCTTTGCTTGCCACTGTTATCCTTGGCTGTTGCAGTTGAGGTCTGGGGGCTAAATACAAAGCTGTGAAGATGTGCTGAAGAGCAGTGACAATTAGGATGTCCTGGTCCAGGGCAGAACAGCCTCGTGGAAAGATAAGACTTCCTCTGTATGTTAAGACCAGAGAACTCATTGCTCTGCTAGAAAATCATCTGCACTCAGGACTTGGCACCTGGAGGGAGCCCTGTGCCAGGGCACGTCCTGGGCAAGGCTCAGGAAGTCCCACGGGGCAGAGGGATTTGTGAAGCTGCAATTACACAGTTCTCAAGTAAGACACCTGCTGAGAGTGCACTTCTTACCCTGCTCCTATCCACTCCCTCCTAAGGGCAGCAAGAGCAATACTGCTGAGCAGCCCCAGGCCTAACCCGCCTCTGGAGAGCAACTCAACTGGTGCAGTGCTGGTGGGATGTTAGACTACAGAGGTGCTTACTTCTGGCACTGGGAGCACTCTTACTAAGGGTTAAGTGAGTTAGGCACTCTGGTATCAAACAGATATGCAAAAACCATGGGGGATCATTTCCTTGCCTAGAGAGCCTTAATGGTGTTCCTGTGTGGTAAGCTGGGAAGGCAGCTAACAGAGAATTTACGGGTTTAGGAAGGCTGAAAATGGAGCCAGCTAAGATGGTTAGAGATATACGTGCTCACAGGCAAGTACATGCATGCTGGCAGAGATGCTGCATTGGTAAGGTGAGACCATTAGAATGCAATCTTCTGTTTCTTGCCAGTTTTCAGTCTGCCCTAGGCATGCCTTCACACTAGGACAGAAGTTTTCCTGGGTGGGAATAGCTGTACATAGGTACAGCACTTCCAGAGCAATATCTATGTCCTCAGTAGGAGGACAGGAAAGAGAATATATTCATCCTAAGCATAGATATTATACATATAAAGCAAAAGCAGGTCCAAATGACTGGGTGAAAAATCATTAGAGAATGTATATTTGGTCCAAGAATGTCTTAAATATCACAAGTGGCTGCTGTGTTCCTATCCATTCAATATATATGGCAGCAGATGTCTGCCCCTGTGTGGGTTGTAGGGTGACATTTTGTAGGCAAAGTGTCAACAAAACACAGCCAAAGGGGCCAAGCCTGTGATGTTGCTTACTTTTCTCTTTTCTGGACACAGAGAAAAAGTGCACCATCTGCCAGAACTCCCATTCTCAGTAGTGATGCAATCACAGAATAGGCACCCATGGAGAAGGAAGATATGATATTAGAGAGATCTCTGTTTTTTCCATTGAAATGTAAAAAGGGAGCTTGATGCACATTTCCATTCCAAGCAGAGCTCTGTGGTTGCTGAATAAACATCAGAGCAATTTGCTAATGAATGCCCTAGTTACTGGTGCCTGGACAAACTGAGGTGAAAAGGACATCAGGGGTCATCCAAGTTCCTGTTGTCATGGAGTGAAGACAACAGATCCTTCTTTGTAGTTACATCGTGTTACCCCTTAGGATGGGACTGAATATTTATCCAGGAACTCTCTCCTTCCCATGCAGCTCTGAACCATAGTGAGATCCCAGCTCATGCCTGATCCGTATCCAGTCCACGTCCACCTGTCCCGAGTCATGCCATCCCAATGTGTGGACCTTTCCCTCTCAATGATATCCCAAGAGAGGTGCAAGTGAGGGACAGAACTGTACGCGCATGGAGCCCACTGTCCCTTTGTAGGACAGGCTCTCTACTCCCTATACTCTTCCTGAGCTATAGCCAACATGCTGGAGAAGGTCTAATCAGCCTCACACAGAGGCAGCAATACATCTCCCTCTGCAAAATACATCTCTCAGGATTGCATTAGTAACATCCGCCTGTGCCTATAGTTATCCTGCAATTAGTTACTATCCAACTTCCTCTTCCTCTAGCAATTATGAGCATCTAGCTAATGAGAGAAGTTTTTATTAATAGATCCGAATGCACCATGAGTTACAATATCTCATACTGCTTCTGCCACAGTCTCCAAGGTCTCTCCATCCTTCCTGCGTGACAATGAGCTTCTTTTCCATGTTGGCAATGCTCTCAGCTATCTCATCTGCAGAAGTGATCCATTCACTCCTCCATGTGTGCTCAGCTCATTAACGAAGATATTATTGAAGATGGGTTCCAAAGTGAAGCCCTGAGCAGTGCTGTTTGCTTCTGAGCACATCCTGTTGACTCCCTTTTTGAACTGCTTCCCACCCACTCGAAATTTTTGTAGTAATGCTTGGTTTTGCCTACTTCGTTAGAAAGAAAAATCACCCATCAATAAAAAGTAAGGAGTTTGAGCTGAGCTGGTCACATGATCACTTGCTCAAAACATTACTGTAGCCTTCCTTGACTAAAATGGATTCTTCAATTTAAGCAGTCTGGTCAGTAGATCAGAGGAGCTAGAAACAAGGGACTGGGTCCAGAACAGAGCAACTGCCCTCAGTCTGTGGAGATGGGTGGAAGCAATTCTATGTTGAACTACGTGTAGGAGTCAGTGATGCTTCTACATTTGCAGAAGAAAATTCTACACTAATTAGCTCTTTTCTTTTAGAAGATGAGCATGCAGATGTGTCTGTGCATGGAAAGAAAATTAATGGGTCTTATTCCTTCAATACAGATACCCAATAACACATCACTGTGTGAAGAACATCTCTGGCACAGCCAACATCACCTCACTGAAATTAGAATGGGTTCAAACCTACACTGAAAGTCTGAAGTGAAAACTAAACCAAATCTGACCCACGTTGGTGATAGCAGTGATGAGCAATAACATGATTTACTGTTTTCAGGAAAACTGGACCTCTGTTGCATGGACAGGGTGGTCCTCCAAGGGAGAAAAGAAGCAGGATCTCGACCATTTGGACAATAGCACCAATTTCCATAGAACCAGAATTCTCCCTAACTCCTCACCTCAAAATGAAATAATAACAACTAACTGAAGCTAAGATATTTGACCACAAGCGCAGAGTGAAACCCACAGGAACATGAAGAACACTGCTAAATAAGCAGTTCAGTCTGGGAGTTCACATTGCCCTCCCATTGACAGAATACTTGACCGTATAAGCAGTGCAGACATTCCTTGGGCAAGGGGCAGGGAGAGAAGCATGACTAAATACTGAAGGACTGTTAGATTTCAGACAGGCCCAAGAAGTGCAAGACCTTTCACATTCTTGCTAAGAGAACAACTCCCACGAATGCATGATGAGCAATGCATGCTGTCACACTGCTTCCACCCCAACAGCACATACCCCAAAAGGGTCACTGCTGAGTCCTTCAACAAGCATCTTTTACTGTTCTGTTCTGATTGCTCGCAGCTCTTGGCAGAAGCTTCTACCAGACCGAGAGGTGCTAATTCAACATACTGCAGGCAGAGATGATGACCCTTTAGAAATGCCCATTCCTCTTTTCTACAGCACTTTCTAAGATATATATATGACTGCTTTGCTCCATGCAAGTCTGATCTGACAGTGTGGATGAAAGATCAAGTGGCAGTGGAGCATCAGGTCTTCTGACAGTGCTGGCTGTGCTTGTGTCCATACCCTTTTGCAGTACAGGGTAAAACAAGCTTTATGAACTTGGTTCAAATGAGCACTTTCTCCCTCACACATCCCACAGCCTTGCAGCAAGCATGCTTCTTGCTGTTGTGATTCAGTTACACTCCCTAATCTGTGAAGGTGCAGTAACTTGGTTGGCTTCCAGGCGCTGCCTAAAAGTACCTTGATGGCGAGTAACACTGGAAACAATCTCCCATCAAAATAATCCTATCATATTAATCTTATCAAGGACTGATGTCTCTCTTAGCCATATGTGAAGCCTCACCAACCTGCATGCTTGCTCTTGGTATATCACAGCCACAGAAAGCACATGCTCTCTAAGTGCCTACTGTATGGAAAATTACTGCCTGAGTTACTGCTGAAAAGGTATTTTTTCCCCCATGGCTGTGCTCAGAGTGCATTTCAGAGACTCCCCTGGGCGAGGCACACACTCTATAGACTCACTCATCTAGACCATCTCTTCTTAAAGAAGCAATAGAGGAGAGTCAGAGCGGAGGGCTGAGTCCCAAAAGCCAGCACTGCAGGTGCCTCAGAGACAGAGAAACTACCTCTGCTTTACACCAGGGTGGGGAGGCTGAACAGAGCTCAAGCAAGCACTAAGGCAATGCTCGGGTCTGAAAGTTTGCCTCTGCAGTGCATTTTGAACAGGCAGCAATCAGACAGAGGAGGGCAATTCCAGCAGAACATTTCCAGCCTTGGCAGCTTTTCCCTTGGGTTTGATCCAAAGAGGCCATTTGAGTTCATGATACGGAGACTGCAGAGGTTGCACTTCACACAGTAGCTGTCTCACCTGGCATGGACTTGTAGTTTTGAAACATGCTCTCCCTCCCCAACCCGTTCTAACACAAAGCTCCAGCACAGAAGGAAATCTACAGGCTCGGCAACTGTGCCTCATCCCAGACTCCATCAGCAGAGCTTCCTATTGCAGTGCCAGCAGCCTAAAAGGATAACCCACCTTTCCTTATGTATTTGCATAAAAACCACATGCACAAGCTGCTTGAGATTAATCCGGCTGATCTCTGCCGTCTGCCAGCTGTGGTTTTGGAAGCAGGTGTTCCCACTTGATTCTATGGCTTCAGGAGGTTGGACAGGCTCCCCCGCCATGGTGGCAATGTTAGACAAGATATTTGGCAGGTCTCATGCCCAGCATAGCATGGGGAGCAGTACCCTGTGAGTCCCCCTGTCTGAGTTAATGGGGTCAGTCTACAAGTGGAGAACTGGCAAGTCTGAAAGTCAGTCCCTGCAAGCTTATGGCAAAGGGATGGGTGACAGTGGGGAGGAGGCAGCCTCTGTGCCCAGTGTTTTCACATGGCAGCCCCAGGCTCTCTCTGAGCCCCTCAGGAAAGTTGTTCTCCTGCAGAGATCAGAGAAGTAGAGGAGAGGGAGGCAAGTGTAGAGCAGGAGAAGGAGGATACCTTCTTGGTTTCTGCAGTTTCAGAGGGCTATGGACACTTAACCTAAACCTTTTTGTGGATGGGAGGCTTGCACCAGTTGTCCCACTTTTCAGATTCACACAGTGACACGGGCTGGAAGAGACCTTACTGCCCGTCCAGTTCCAACCCCTACCATCAGCTGGTTGCCTCCCGCCAGCTCAGGCTGCCCAGGGCCCATCCAGCCTCACCTTGAACGCCTCCAGGGATGGGGCATCCACAGTTATTTGGGCAATCTGTGCCAGGGCTGCACCACTCCCTGGACTACAGGCTTTTATAACAGTCTCTCCAACTGAGATGCTTGATTTTACGTGGGGGAAGCTTCTGTCTCCTCCGTTAGCCCTTACAGCATAGAAGCCCATGAGGATGGGCAGGATGCCCTGTTAGCAGTTTCCACTTTTGACCAACTGCAGCAATCATAGAATATGGAAGGACCCATAGGGATCACAGAGTCCAACTCCTAGACTTTAAAAGGCCCTAAGTAGATGGCTCTACATAGAGTTGTGGCTATTCCTCAAGCACAGGAGAGTCACCTGCATCAGCTCCAGCTGCTAGAATTGATCCAGGAATTTCCCTACACCTGATTCTATGGCTGCCACAGCCCTACAGCAGTGGTGTATGGGGATCCTGGCTGCCACCTGCACTCTGCTCTCCACACCCTGTGCTATCCCCAGTTGCTCAAAATCATCTCTGACCTCCCAGGGCTTTTTCCCTTATCCAGCAGAGTTGTTTCTATGGCAACAGAGATGGTTTGCATTTTTAAATGCTTCCACGAGGGCATCCATTAGAGAGCATAATGACTGGGAGAACAGAGGGATGCGACAGCACCCTGCCCATGTGGGGCTGAATGGTGGCTTCAGCACAGGACAAGCAGCTCTGCAGCAAGCCCAGGTGTCCATCATTCAGTGCAGAGCTATGCTGGAGTACAAGTGCCTACTCTTCATGTCCCTTCTGCAGAGAGCCCTGCTTGTGCATGGAAAGAAGATCCAGAGAGGAAAGCTGCATTACTGGCAGCTTATCACAGTCGGATTTAAAAACAACCAGTTTCACAAAAAAAAAAAAAAAAAAAAAAAGCTTTTGGTTGATTTTTTTTTGTTTTTTTTTTTCTTTCCAGAAGATGCTAAAATTGAATCCTCTGTTCTCATTTAAATGGACAAGGACATTCAGGCAGCATTCGCCAAGTTTCCTTCCCAAAAGAGGCTCAGAGAAAGTCCTGTAAGGGATAATTAACCGGCTAACAGGCAGGAAGCAAGGATAAAAATAAGTGGAATATTTCCACCATGGAAGACGATTATCTGCGAGATCTATTTTTGTGATGGCACCATCCATTACACAGTTATTCACAGGAGAACTAGCCAAGCGTTGTGTTTGGATGCCTGGCCGCTGCCAGAGAAGGCAGCCCCAAAACCCAGTGCACCTTCTGCTGGGGGTGGGCTCGTCCTAGCTGCTGCTTGCCTGGGCACATCTGGAGTGGTGTAGGAGATGGCTTCTAGGAGCAGGCTCTGCGAGCATCCGCCCAGCAGGACAGAAAATGAAGCTGTTGCTATGGAATTCCAGTGTTTGAGTTTTCAGGGAGGCTCTGTGCTTTAGGAAAGGGAGGATCCAATTCACAGAAGATACGTGGCCAGAGGCTATAGAGAAAAGCAACATGGATTTGAAGCAGCTCCTACTAGCAAAGAGCACCTGGAGCAGAGCAGCAAGTTTTGAAGGTTGGTCACATTAATAACACATCTGCAAAGCACAGGCACCAGCATGCCCCTGTGACAACGTTGAGTGAAATTGCCTGCATAGCATCATCTGTTTCCATCCAAAGAAACCACACAGGATCTGAATGATGGATTCTTAATGACGGATGGCAAGGGTGGGGCAAGGGGTAGGAGGGATGGGCCCTCCCTGCTTTGCCCTCCCAGCTCTGAACAAGGAACCCACCATCTGTTGGGAGACAAAGGGTGATGTTTGTGCTGACTGCAACCTGATCTCTCCTGAGAAACAAAACTCACTCCATCATCTGCAAGACAGAGGTGGCAGTGAAGGTCTCCCTTCCTCCACTAAGCAAAGGACAGAAAGCTCGAGGGAAAACATATTGATGGAGATCTCAGTTGTGTGAAATGCACGCTCAGGTGGGACAGGGAACTCAGAGAACGCCCCAACCTGTATGGGACATCAATGGGGCTCTGAGCTGTACTTGTAGATCAGATGAATACTGCACTCAGTGCCTCGTCCTGGCAAGGAGACACTCCTTCGGGCATTGCTTGGATCATCACTGTGCTCTGTCTGGGACTGTCACCCAAAAACCTGGCACTGCAATTATGTCTAGAGTTCACAGAGATCTGAGCAGGGACACGACTAAAGCCATCCCTGCTGCCCCACCAACAAGCCTTGGGTGAAGACCTCATTTTGCTGCATGCCACTGGCAGGGCTGACCTCCTGTGACCCCAGTTTGGTGGTTTGACATTCCTTCTTCCTCCTTTCTGTTTGTTTAGTTCATGTAGTGCTTGCTTATATGCACAGAAATCACCTGGAACCAGGATGTGATGCAAAAAAACCCAACCCCTAGCACCCATGACAGATTATATCAGTATCATTTATATCAGTGTCAATAAAAAAACAGGGAAAGATAAACTGATTGTTGTGGTCCTGAATGAATTATAGAACCACAGAATATCTCAAGTTGGAAGGGACCCATAAGGATCATTGAGTCCAGCTCTGGGTTCCACACAGCACCATCCAAAAATCAAACTGCATGCCTGAGAGCATTCTCCTCCAGAATAGACTGCCTGCTCCTCTATGGCAATCAGAAAACTCAGCAGTGCACTGCTGACAGGAGAAAAGTCAGGCATGACCAGGGACTAAATGCTACAACATCCAGTAGCCTGGACAGGCCTATTTTTGTGCCCTTCAGACGATATTCAGATGTCCCTTCAGATGAGCAGACAGATCATCTGCTCTTTCTTTCCACCATATACAGCATATACTGGCAGCACAATTTACACCTGCAGGGTTCTGCCCTATGCCTTTGTAGAGCCTTGCCAATCCATAGCACAGAAGGACATAAACATGCAGACACAAGGACACCTCATGCTCTAGCTACCAAACTGCTTATTGCAGTTCTCCCTTGGCTTTAAGCATACCTCACTGGGGACAATTTAAGAGGGAAAACTTGCCCAATATAGCTCCAGCTGGGCCTCCCCTGCAGTTTGCTTGGGGGCTCCCCTATAATTACCAACACCACTAATGAATAGGTCAACAGCACAGAAAGCCACTGAGTCCTACAAGAAAGGTTGTTTTGCTGGCAAACCCTGTTAGACTGTGCCTGACTGCTGTCAGAAATGCATTTTCTTTGTGATCATGCCACCAGAAATCCCAGAGCCATCTCTCCCCTCAGGTCCCTGCTCTGTCACCTTGGGTTTGGATTAAGAAGCTGGTGGGTTTCCTGCTCCCATGGCTTCAGGGCAGAGAAGATACCCGGGGACTGTGAAAACAGAAAGGACAGCACAGCGCCTTGGTGAGATTACAGCCGAGCTGTGTTGAATTGAAACCCTGCCTTGGGTGTGACAGCAGACCAGATGACAAGCAAAGGCCAAAGAAGAAGAGCACACAGAATGGACTATTAGCAGTGCTGGATTTTGGTTAAGGAAGAGACCTGGCAGGGGGAAAAGAAATCTTCCTCGCCAGTGAAATCCCACTCAACACAAATAAGTGAAATCCTTCACAGAGCCCTGAAAATTCCCACCCTGCAAACTGGTGCCCTGCTCTGCTGCAAAGCTCCACATCTTCCCTCCACCCACCCACCAGCTGTCTCCCTGCTACAGATACATCCTTCCTCACGCTGCAGCACAGGACGAATGTGCTTCTTGCAAAAGAGCTTCCCCCAGACACCCTTCTCATTTCAGCTAAGAAATGAGCTCTGAGGATCAAGCACTTGCAAATCTTACTCCTTCCCTGACCTTTAGTCCTCTGGGCTCCTATTTTCTCTCATTCCCTGAGCAGACTGCACAGAGGTGTAACTGAGCAAGCTAAGTTTCTGTACTCGTTGGTGCCCCTCATGCATGCCAGTGGGGTTAGTGGAAGTGCAAGGGTTAAGCTTGTCTAGCTAGTGGGAGCACTGGGCACAGAATTATTCATTAAATGAAGCAGAAAATCCTTATATTTTCTTGGTGCTGCCCAGCCTTGCTAGGTGACTGTATGACATGTATGACTGTGCAATTGGCATCAAGCTGCCACCTACCAACCTGGTGAGCACTGCCCCACTCACTGGGCTTGAAACTCCTGCAAGGGACTCCATTTTGAAATAAATGCAATCTGGGATTGCTGCTTTTATCTCACCTCAGGTTTTACTGTCTTACCCATTCCTGCATCAACAGTTAGGCTCATCAGATGCAGATCTTCAAGATTTGGATCTAAACGGGAACCTGGTGATAGCACCCTAAGAATGGTCTCAAAATTCCCTATTTGTGACCTCACAAAAGAGCAGTGTGTGCATAACGAACGCTCACACAAAACGATTGCAGGCAGGGTGGTCTGTAGGGTGATGCTGGGGCACTCTGTTTCTCCCATAAGCCTTAGAAACAGCAGTGTCAAATACCAATGAGAGCAGAGATTACTGAAAGAGCAGCTGCTTAACATCAGATGCAGCATCCTTCACCTTCAGCTGGGACACTGACTGGGGGAAGAACGTCAGAAAGGAGACAACTGAGCTTTTCCTCAATGGGTTCTTTCTATCAGTGTTACGAGAACCTACTGAGGAGTTCAGGGCCAAAAAATAGCAGAAAAACTACCTCTGCCTGGCCACAGCAATGCCACGTGCCCATTACCACAGCACAAATGTGTTGATTCCATGCTTTCCCAATGTTGGGATCTGCAGTGCTGATCCTAAGATCCTGGCTTAGTCCTGGAACATGCCTCTACCATTATCTTTAGCAAGGATGAGTCAAAGACAATCTCTTTGTGTTAGGTATTTCTCTGGGAGGTCTTGCAATTGCATGAGAACCCATCTGGGACAAGTTCAGTTGGCTATGAGTTTTCCCCCTACATGTATCTGGCAGTGTGCACTCTGCAAACTGATGAAGTCACAGATCAAAAAGGACAAAACAGAAAGCCAACAAACCTGATCATGAGTGTATGGGAATGTCAAGATCTGTTACTTTCTCACCATGCTGCA
The DNA here is from genome assembly GCF_023343835.1 of Lagopus muta. Classification (NCBI taxonomy): domain Eukaryota; kingdom Metazoa; phylum Chordata; class Aves; order Galliformes; family Phasianidae; genus Lagopus; species Lagopus muta. Next base: position 34,933,452 of record NC_064440.1, on the reverse strand, counting down.
CCATACCTGATGCACACACCCTAGATCTATTTGTGCCAGCACTACCGTATAGATTTCCTGTGGGAAGAAACTGCAGCTGAGGAATCATCCCTTCTTGGAGGGTGGACAAGTTTCAAAGGCTTGACAGCTGACTGTAAGACGGATGAGTCTCAGGGGGTTCAAGGCATCTGAAATGTGGACCCAGCTCTAAGCAGGCTTCTATCAGATCGCTTCACCCTTGGGAATCCCAAGATATTGGAAACTCACGGGAGTAACTGACTTTGTGAGCTGTGGTTTGTTATTGACACTGAAACTGGAAAATGTGATGGCTTACTTCTATTATGCACAAAGCATGTCCCTCAGAGGGAGACCTACCCGAAAACCTGACATCCGCCTCCCTCTGCTGCATTTGGGAATGAAGCCAGAGCCCTGCTGCCTCCCAGCTCCAAGGGCTGCATACTGCTGCTCTTCCAACCTGAAGCACTCAGCCCGTCCTTCGGGCACAAGTGAGTACTAAATGGGAGGTTTTGATGCTCAGGACTTGTCCTGTGTGGCAGGGCTCTGGCAGCCCATGGCAAGCAGTCCTGGGTGGCCACTGGTCAGCAAGAAGCTGATGGTCTTGGTTAAGTCACTTAAAGCCAGACATTTTGAGAGGAGGGCTGATGGAGAGCTAGCCCTGGCACCTGTACCCCTGCTGCCTTTCCAGCAGAGCCATAGGAATATCTAACTGTGTGATGTTCATAGGCCCCAACAGCTGGGAACTGCAGGATAGATGAGCCCTGTCAGCTTTGAATATAAATGCAAAACCAGAAAACATTGTAGAGGAACCCAGGCTGGTGCTAAAGCACAGCAACAGGTTATCTGCACTATGAACTTGTCTAAAACAGTGTCAATGACAAAATCAAGGTCTCTGCTTTCCTACAAAAGAGAAGGAGATTGAGAAGCTGAATTAAACATTATAACCCAAGTGGGTCACAAGGTCTGGGAGCAGGCTGATGTGGAAAGTTAAACTATACCCACTAGAAATACATATTTTACACAAGTGAGTTAAACACAGCTTTGATAGGACCAGGGGGAATGGTTTTAAACTGAGACAGGGGAAGTTTAGGTTGGATATTAGGAGGAAGTTTTTCCCCCAGAGGGTGGTGATGCACTGGAACAGGTTGCCCAAGGAGGCTGTGGATGCCCCATCCCTGCAGGCATTCAAGGCCAGGCTGGATGTGGCTCTGGGCAGCCTGGGCTGCTGGTTGGTGACCTGCACACAGCAGGGGGTTGGAACTGGATGAGCACTGTGCTCCTTTGCAACCCAGGCCATTCTAGGATTCTATGATTCTATGATTCTATGAAGTGTTCATACAACAACAAAAAAGGGTTTGGTATCGAATTCAATGTAGTTGGAAGGTGCAGCTTGCTACAGTTCTCCCAGGGTGCCCTGCTACAAGATCTTGTTCTTGGAGCTGCCCGGGATCCTGCTCAAATCTCCAGCTCAGTCCAAGCCCTACCAACACACACAGACCAGGATGGACCCCACCACTTTTTGAAACCCAGCAGGAGGAGAGGGGAAAACATCACTATGAAGACTCTGGGGAAACAGCCACTTGAATTTCAGCTCAGCTGTAAATGAATTGCCTCCAGCTGCAACCACCCTGCAATGTGCTCCAGCTGCAAGCCTGTGCAAGGGTAATGAGAAGAGGGTGTGACTTGTGCTAGCTTGCATTGATCTGGCCTCATGCAGGCAAACCAGAAGCACGTGATAGGAAAAAACTGCCTTTTTGCTAGGCTTCCTCTGTGTAGTTCAATTATCAGGACTAACAGTTGCTGCCCCAGACTTGCAGAGATAACAGGGATGGGGACACAGTGGGACCACCTGCACTGCTGTGAATCAGGTGCTGGGAGAGAGCATCAGGGCTCCTCATTCCAGACACAAGGACAGGTCAGGTTCTGTGCATGGCAAGAGAGTCAGAGGAGTAGGGGCACTGCTGTCCTGCCCTCAAAAGAGGGCATTTCAGCATTGCTGTGCAGGATTTCTGCCAAACACTGATAGCACGCAGCATGCTGCAGGTTCAGGAGCAAGTTCATAGACAGTGCAAAAAGAACATCCATTAATTCAACTTATTTTTTACTAAGTTTTATTTTTAGTGCTTGCGAGCCGCGTCAGATTGGCAGCATTATAAATAGAAGACTTCTGTTTATCCTACAGTCTGGGTAGCACAGTGCTAAGTCAGTTTTGTGACCTCAATAAATCCAGATTCGGTGCTCTCAGGGATGTGTCACTATAGAAATAACATTTCCTTTTCTCATTCATATGCATGGCCAGGGGGATGGATTATGCCAAGAGGGGGTGCTGGCCTTGTAAGCCAGTCGGATGCTGTTTGATCTGTCCTGATGTGATACAGGCTGACATTGCAACAAGATCCAGTGTAGGATCTCCACGTTCTCCTCGAGAAGTGGTTACCTGCCATACCCACAGAGCATCACAGTGTCCCTGAATGATGGCCAGCTCTGTGCAGCTGATGAAATTGCTGTGTCCTTGTCCACATCAGCAGCACCCGTAGTGATAGAACACAAGGGCTAAGAGTGAGAACAGCTTGATACTCTGCAAAGGCTGAAGAGGCACAGCACAAGAAGGAAATCTATCCAGAAGCATAACTTATTTGTTTGAATGGTGTGGAGCTAAGATGTTGCTTTTCTACCAATGTGTGTAACTGTAAATAACTATGCACCCCAAGCCCCTGAAATCACTGAGTTCCCTACCTGGGAACCGACCTGTTTTCAGCACGAGTCATGCTTCTCTGATGTCTGTAGTTTCCACTGGGAACCCAGAGAACACAGAGACCGGGAGCTGAATTGCATGAATTACAGCAGCTGTTGGTTTCTGATCATTTCATTTTCAGTGAGATTTTTATAGTTTCAAAAGCTGGAAGTCTGGATTAGTACAAGCTGCTTGGCTCAGATGCAACGTTTTATCTTTGGGAGAACTGCAGTGTAAGCCGATGCACCGCCCTGCAGCAAACGTCTGCCTGAGCTGCTGAATGAGCTGCTTCATTCAGACTTCCCTTCTCATCCTCATTTAGCATAGAAGGGGAGGGCAGGCAATTGGGAACAGGGTGTTTCAGGCTTATTGGAGCCCACAAAAGTATGAGAAGATGGCTATGGAGTGGAGCAATCCTTATACCGATGTGCACTGATAGTGTCTGGGTCTAGAACTGCTGCTGGAGAAGACCAAAGGCTGATCTTCTGCTGGCCTTCCTGCTCAGGGAAAGCAAAATGAGACAGGTGTGGGGAGAAGGGAAAGTAAAACAGAAAGAAAAATAGTGCAAAGCAAGATCAGAAAAAGTAAGACAAGCCTTGGTTGGGAATGCACATTTTCTGCTAAACACTGCTATCTGATTTTAGAGTTATCATCTTTGGCATTAAACCCACCACGGAGTCATCACAGAGTTGCAAATGCAGCCTGCTCCACTAAATGAGGACTTCAGCTAGCATCCCAATATTCACAAATGGCACTATATAGCTCAAATGCCAGGCTGGGATGAGATTTCATTATGATTGCTGTAAGGCACAAAAGGCATCGGAGCTCCCTGGCAAATGATGATCCCATTTCATGGCAGCTCTTGAGATTTCAAATGAGTTTCCGCTGCCTGAAATGAAAGCTGCATCTTTTGGATGTTTGCAAAAAAAAAAAAAAAAAAAGGAATTCTGTTGAAATGCCCTACTTTGGGATTCAAATCTAAATCCTTTTCAAGAAAGGAAGGACAGGGATGTGGTACTGCCTGGAACTCAGCTCTACTGCCCTGGAGGCACAGCAGTGTGCTACTCCAGGAGGGTCTCTGCTTCCTTCCCCAAGGCAATGAGTCCCCCAGCCCTGCAGGGAGCCCAGCTCCCAACACACATCAGGGTGCTCCAGAGAAGGAGCCAACAGGCTGGAAAGCCGGCAGCAAGGAGCTAGCTGATCAGCTTTGCTTTGCTTGAGTCTCTTCAGAACCTGCCAGCTGAGCTAGACAGAAGGCTGTTTTCCTATTTATTTAATAATTAAATTGAAGCTCCCCCCCTCCACATCCCCCAATTTACCAAATGAGGTTACAACATTCAACTGTTTGCCTAAAGATTTATGCAATGCTGCTCAATGAAGTATCAGAGCCTAGATAGAGTCGAGAGAGGATGGAAGGCCTTGCTGAAGGAGATGAACTGCATTTACCAGCTGCACATGATGTTAAAACAAGCTGTACGCAGGAAATCAGCCATTTTCCTTCTGCTGCATGGAATGGAGCCTCTGTGATTCAGCCCAGGACTCCTTAATACACTCCAAGTCAGGGGCCTCTGTACCTCCTGTCCTTCATTGCTAGGGCTGAGGACTGGACATCTGAAAGGTGTTCCAGAATGGTGGAGATGTGCCCTTGAGGGATGTGGTCAGTGGGCTGGGGTTGGACCTGGGAATCTGAGAGGTCTTTTCCAACCTGAGGGATTCAGTGATTTCTTGGCATGTAATGCTGCTTGGACTTGTATTAAGGACGCTTGCTGTGACCCACTTGAAGATGTACACTAGACTTACACAGCCCTGCAGCATGGTCCAGAGACAGGCACAGGTCCAAATTAGAGCATCGGTAGAAAGCATTGCATGGTTCAGCCTGAAAGGTTTCTTTCATGGAGTCTTAGGTTTGACAGACATTTGCCAAGGAAGGAAAGACATCCTGCAGTGTCTTTAGGGACATTGCACTGTAAGTGTCCACTTCAGTCAACAGCATCTTGATCCAGCTTATTCTACAGAGCCCTGGAAAAGTCTCAACTGCTCTTTCTCCCCATACTGAGCCAAATCCTCTGAGTCATGAGATGCAGCACAACAGCAGCTGCTTCCAGGGTTGCAATTTAAAGAAAAAGGAATATGGGAACCATACTTGCTTTCTGATTTCTGATCTTTGAATGCATCACGTCTAACGGGACTGAAGACCTACTGGACTGTGACCTACACCCCACACTGAGCACTTGCAAATCCTTCCTCCAAAAATACCGGTGCATGAGTTCATGCTCTGTCCCTGACTACATCCAGAGTCTCAGAGAGGTGAGACACTGCCAGCCCTGCTGTGCCCCTGGCGCTAAGGCATGATGGCAATGGGTTTGGGGCAGGACTGCCTGCTGGGTACTCTCAAATGGCAGAATGGGGCTTCCTGAAATCAGTGGCTTTGCCCCCTCCCAGCTCCATCCTTTAGCAGGAGTCCATCACGAGCAGCCTCTTAACTGAATGAAGCAACCCTGAAAGCACAGTTTATATATTTCTAGATCATTAAGCCTTCTCCTAGCGACAGCATTTGAAAGGCATGCTGATGCTTCATCCCCAGCCCCCTCCCTCCCTCCTTTTTCTGCTTTTTGGCTCTTGAAATTAAAAGATAAGCTTTGTAAATCTCGCAGAGAAGAGGGAACTGTCACTTCAGCTTTAGAAGACAAGCCAGTAAAGAAACAAAATTCCTCTTTTGGCAGAGGAGAAAAATCCATTAATAAAGGCTTAGAAACAAAAGTTCTCAACACAATTAAAGGCAAACCTAAGCCTTTGAAAGCAGAGGGCATGACACTGGAATACACAGAAGTGATAGAGATGAAAGCCTCCATTGTAGCACTGTTGAAAAAGTAAAGAAAGTATCAATGGATGCATTTGCCTAAACCAAACTAGATGAGAAGCTTTCTAGAGAAGGGCTGGAGCCTTCCCATGTGTTTGCACAATACCAAGAGCCGCTGGGCTCAGTCTTAATTAGGATCCTGGGGCATTACTAGAATAAGTCAGGGAGGGAAGGGTCACAGCAATCATTATTGGGAAAAAAAACACACAACACAGGGCTCCAACATTTTCTATGGAAAATTTTCCACCTGGGAAAACTAATTTTTCTTTCCAGCTTGTTGAACTAAAGCAAAAACAGTTAGCATTGTCAAGGCATTTGTTCTGCAGGAAAGCTTGCTGAGGACGTGGTGCAGCTCTCTGGGTGCAGGTAGCTGTTAGCAGAGGGCTGAGTCTATGGCCACCTCCAAAAAGCACTGAGAAGAGCAGGACTGCTCTCACAGTGTCAGAGCACAAAGCCCACACATGGGCCATATCCCAAGACTGGGATATAAGCAACAAAACTGCTGTTGGGGTGCTTTCCTCTTGGGAGGCAATAAGAGCTGCCCCATGTGGTTCAACCACGTGCCTCCATCAAGTGGCACCTTGAACCAGACATTCATGGTAAGATGTGGTTAAGCAGTCAGTAAATGTCAGATCCCTCTCACTACTGTTAGTGAAAGTCTCTGCTGGTAAGGATGGCCACCACCACTCAGCAAATGCTGGCTTTGCTGCCCATCCTATATTGCAACAGCCCAAAGCCAGGTCTGGAGTGACCCCAGGTGACTGCACCATGCTGGGAATGTGTTTCCCTCCTGAGAACTCTAAGCAGGTGAAAAGGAGCATGAAATTCCCCCCCTCCAGTGATCAACTGGAATGAGTGCTAATGCAATAAACAACCTGTGATGACTTTTGCTATGTTATGTTCCCTGTGCTCTGAAGGGCTCTGGCATGGGCTGGATGGCTCTCTTGTTTCTGGAGGGGGATGCTGTTACACAAGGGGAAACCGTTTTCCCTGCCTTGTGTGTCAACATGGACGGTCTGTATTCTCATCAGAGATTCTCAAATTAGTGCTAGTTTTAATTTAGGGCTCTGTAAGAAGGGCAAATGGTTCTTTATAGCAAAACTCATCTTCCTTGTGAGGTTAGAGGTAAAGACTGCATGGTAAGGATGGTGCCCAAGGACACTCAGAGAGCTTCAAGGAGCTGCAGGTGGGAGCTGAACATGCAGAACATTTCCAAGTTTCTTTTCCTTGCTCGCATGGGGGCATCTTTTCCCCTGATGAGGTCTATCACTACAGCTAACTGGTGATTTAAAACCACTTTAAACACCTGCAGGGATGCTACCTTGGTGTGTTTTGGGATGCCTTGTGTTGCTTATTGACACAGCCGAAATACAAGAGCAGGCAGGAGCTATGCCAGGCTTGCTCTTAGCCAGAGGATGCCCATGGTGGTCAGACACTGGTGGGCTGCAAGGAGTTGTTCCAGATGGACAGGCGGGGAAATCAGCCTTTCCACTCCGTCTGCCATTCACTTCCTCCTGCTCTGAAGCCCCCTGAGGGTTTCCCATTAATGTCAGCTAATAGCACAATCTCTGATGAAAGCAGCCATCTGGTTTGAAAGGAAAAAGGCAACTCGTTTCACCCAGGTCATCAAGTGGCTTCCCACTGATAATGACTGCATCTGTGGGCATTCATCTAACAAGGACTCGGTGACCAAAAGCTGAAGGGCTGCTTTGTTACTTCTCCCCCTAGCCCAGATTTCTCACTCATCTTAGTCTACAGCAATCAAAAGTCCTCTCTTTTTTTTATGGATACCACAAAATATGGATACCATAAAGACAGGTATCACGGATACGTGGTTGTCCATCCTGTACAACCAAAAAATCAAAGTATCCTCTGCTTTTCACCCACTTCTGTGGGTAAGAAAGCAGATAAGAGACATGCTAATTCATGGTCCTCTGCTCTGAGCATAAAAGTAGGTCCCATGGAAGGTTTTAGCTCCTTTTTTATGCTTTCTGTTGGTTGGTTTTATCACCAAGGAGACTGAATTCCTGCACTCACTGTTTTAGACATTGGCTGGAACATAAATCCATGCTTCTGTGCCAATGGCTATCACAGCATAATTGCATAAGCTGTGTGTCGTGCACGTAAGCTTTTCCCACTGTATATGTGATCTGCTGGGTTGTTATTCCTGCTCAGAGGGAAAACAGTGTCCTTCACATCCGCACTGAGCCCATGTTCCTCCTGGCATCATGGCTGGAAGCTGCCACGAATCTGAAGTTTCCTGCTGCATGGTCATAGCCAGCTCTGCATAAAACATATCAGTGTATTGCAGAAAGGAAAATGAATTCTGCTGGGCTTCTGCAGCAGTGGCAGGGACCACATCAGAGCATATTTGTGTAACTAGGCTGCTTGCATTCCTGTCCCCCGTGTGCAGGAACAGCTCCCTGCACACACTTAATCCTACTCTCCTACTGACTTTTCCTCTCCCCCCCTTTCACCACTCCTAAGAGTGAGATCAGTTTTCAAAGCACTGAGGAGCAGCCCTCTATCTGATGCTGTTCACGGGAGTTCCGTGCCTGGGATGCCTTTCAGAGCGTGCACTTGCTGAGTTTCTACAGGGTCCCTTAGGACACAGAGCGTCTCATTTTGTTTGTGCAGTATCTATCACACTGTCCTCCCTCTTCACAGCAATCTGCAGAAGCAAATAGCTGCCTTAGTTGGATGATAATATGGGGTGTAAGAGGCCACATGCCCTGCTGGCTGTTCAGCTAGACGAGAGCAATGCAGCAGGTACCTAGGTAAATGGCCAGGCATTGGTGATGCCACTGGGGCTTTCACAGCTGTGAAACCTCAAAGCAAGGCAAGCCCATGTCAAGTCACATAGAAATGGTTACCTAATTACACGTCTTCCCCTATCTGCATCACAGGGAATGGATACGCTGGAGAGCTGGTTTGCCTAACGCCTTGTGGGAGATGTGTCAGGAGAAATTCTCAGTGCTGAGGTTTGAAGGCTTCGGGGTGAACTCTGCCTCTCTGAGCCTCCATAAAGTAGCCCAGAGCAGCGCCCATGAGAAAAGCAGGCAGAGAGCTTTCGTACTGCTCAGCATGCAGCCCCCCACAACACCTCTCAGCATTTCTAGGTGAGACCTGCTGACCTTTCAAAGCGCAACCTAAATACATCTGGCCTTCAGGGATATTTTTATTTATCCGTCCCCATACTGTCCTTTTCTGGAATGAAAATGTTTTTCAGCGCTGCTTTACATTATCCTATTTTCAAATCAGCTTCTTCACGGATGCACCTTTCCCATCCCCTCCTTTCTCCCAAGTTTTCCCTGTGTTAGCACTCCATCTGGGTCTCCTGTGCTTGGGGGAATGCCAACACCACCCAGAAAAAAAAAAAAAGAAAAGAAAAAAAAAAGAGGGAAAAAAAAAAAAGAAAAATCATCTCTTTATGTTGGGATAATGTAAGCAGGCATCAGCAGCACATAGGTTTATACCCATTCTGATTTTGGAGAGCAAGTCAGAGCAGATCCTGATGGCAGTGTAGCCTCAATGAGACATCCCTAATGCATACAGCATCCCAGCACTGCCACGTCCTACAGGCCAGTGTGAAGTCTGGGTGAGGGGGCTGGCAGATTCCATCTTTGCTGCAGACAAGGTGACAAGTAAGTGGCAACGGATGAAAACTCTTCTGTCCCGATTTAAGCTCATATACAGACTTGTGGCATTCCTTACCTTCCACATTCCCCCCCCCCCAAATGAAAATGTAAGGACTTCTAAAGATACTGATAGAGGTACTGCAATCTCTCTCTATAATTTCTCTCTTGCTTCTCCTCCTAAAACATGCATTACTTGCATGGAAATTGCCATCCCAGCTCCATACGTGCTGTCTGCTCAGTGCTCTGGATGTGAGCTTCCTGCTTGTTGAATAGAGCAAACACACTGCACCAGCTCTGGTTTCCAGCTCCATCCTGGGCCTGAACCCTCACGCACACAGCAGCTGTGCTTTTTGGAGGGCTGGAGACACAGAGCCCGTGCCTTATTGTTTCTGGTTAAACATTTCCCAGTCCTGAGAACTGGATTTGTGCTGCTCTGAGCACAGGCTTGATTTGGACAAGAAGCAAGGTGTGAGGTCCCAGACAAAGGGGCTGATAACAGCCACCTCTTCCCCTAACTCACGAGGGCCCAACCCATAGAGATGGGTTGCACTGCCTTGGCACCCTGAGATAGAGATGTCCTTGGTCACAGGCACCAAGGTCTGTGAGGCCATGAGTTGATAATAACACTATCAGGATGGAGCTGCAAAATCTATAGAGCTCAGGGCAGTCTCAGGGAGCACCAGCCCTGGAAGTGGTGATGAGCACAGTTAGGCTCTCTTGTCCATGTCTCTTTGCTGGCTGTTCCTGCGAGCAGGCTGCCTTTACCCAGCTCCTGCCTTTGACAACATAATCAGAGGAGACAGCAAGGACACTCAATGCTGACAGGCACTCCTCTGAGAGTGTGGCTGTGCCTGCAAAGGAAGCATCTCCACAGTGGGTGATGCAGCAACAGAGCACCTTTAAGTAAGTCAGAGAATCAAAGAATCACAGAATGGCTTCGTTTGGAGGGGACCTTAAATATCACCCCCCTGACATGGGCAGGGTTGCCAACTGCTAGGTCAGGATCCCATCCAGCTCGGTCTTGAGCACCTCCAGAGATTCAAACTGCCCCCAGAATCCTGTCCTTTGCTCACCTCCATCTGTGCACGTGAGCAGGACTGTGCAAGGTGCCTCTCTGCTACTTTGTGCAGGCTTTGCTTTACCAGGAACAGGATTTACCTGAATTTTCAGGTGCTCAACCACAAAAATGCCAAACTTGTTCTGGAAAACAATTCACTGAGGTTTTTGTCTTGCTGCCTGAACTAAGCTGTAAATGCACCCTGGCTGCAAGGAAGGTTTGAATGAAGGGAGAGATTTCAGACCTGTAGTGAGTCTTGTTCCAAGGGGCAAATAAAAGCAAACTCTGATTAGAGAAATTCAACTCCTCGTGCAACAAAATAGTGAAGGTACTCTCTCCCTTTAAAAGCATCTCAGGAAGCAGAAACAAAGCTTAGACAGAGTATAAATAGGTGGGTGAAACATGACTGGGACATGTGAATGGTAACACGCACAATGCCTAGTTGTGCAGTGAGAAAATCCACAAGTCCAGATGCTAAAATACATGCTTGATTTCAATGGCCAGACTCAGCCTGCAGAAAGGAGAGGCTCATGTTCACTTTGTCAGCTCTTCAATCAGAGATAAAGTTAACAGCCTTCTGCACCACTAACAACTGCTCACAGGGAGTCAATGAAAGCTAATTAGATGCTGGGAAGCTTTAGTTATGTTACGTTGCTTATCTCCACAAGAGAGGAAAAGCATCTGCCTATCTGCAGAGCCTACCTTGTCAGACAGCACCACCAGTTTAAAGGCTCAGCCATGTCAGATCAGATAGCAAACAGCTGCGTCGATCTAAATGAACCAGGTGACAGCAAAGAAGGACTCTGGCTGAAGAGGGGGCCTTAGTCCTTCATGTTCTGAGCACTTCAGTCTGTAAAGATATTATGCTGAAAATCTAGACAGGGTGGCAAAGGATCTTTGAAAGCTTGCTAGGGTGGCAGGTTTGGGGTGGAGGAGCGCCTGGAGTCAGGAAGAGGCTGCAGGAGGGTATGAGATAAGGGTCAGTTAACCTGATGACCTCCTTCACCTTTCTCCAGTGCTCCCATCTCCTCCACAGGTTCCCTGTTTACCACCCCAGGTAGCCATTTCTGAGGACTTTTCACTTGGACTGTTGTCCAAGTCCTCGGACCCACCTGCTGGTGGGGAGATTTTGGTGAGCCTGTGGTGTCTCAGCAGACTCCTTCCTTTGCTGGGTACCCTGGACCTGAAGACACCCATTGGGCCTGGCTGTACACAGGACACACGTTAGAGACATTGTTTTAGTGAGGCAGAACATTTTGTCTGGAGCAAAACATATTAGCTATGAAGAGCTGCACGCCATGATTCCTTCCCTCGGCTCCCTCTTCTCCAGGCTGAACGAACCAAGGGACCTCACCCACTCCTCACACACCTTGCCCTGCAGACCCTTTCCCATCTTTGCAGCCCTCCTTTGGAGGCTATCCAATAGCTTGATGTCCTTTTTGTGAGGTGGACCCAGTTGTCACGAGAACCACCTGAGGAAGATCCATTAGCAGCATCAACCAAGGCCAGCCTTGCTGCCTACCTTCTGCTGCCCAGCTGTACAGGGCAGACAGTTCCTTCTCTTTGAACCACCTCTGAGTATTACTTCTGCTCCACATGAAGCATGAATCACTGACAGATTAGCCTGGATCTGTCACACAGCTAAGCAATATGGCAGGGAAAAAAAAAGTCAGAGCAGTTGTGCAAAGACAGGCCCTGACCTGTGGAGTGGGGAAGTAATCCCTCCTCTCCATAGGATCCTGGTAATTGCATCTGGATTGCATTGAGCTCGAGGCAGGCCATTCCCAGAAAGGCTGACAAACCACAGCAAGCTCAAAGCTGATTAACAACAAACAACGGGGGTCTGGAGGGATTGATTGATGCGGAGGGACTCACAAGGGTTCAATAAGGCTTGTTCAGCCGAGTGATGATTAAAGGAGATAACAGTCTGGAAATACCTGTGGGTTAAAAATCTGATGACCCATCATTGTGGGAGTGCCCAGAGGTTAACTTGGGGTCTAATAAGGCCTGAAAGCCTAGAGATAATGAAATCTGCTGTGTATCAGGGTGACCCTGTACTAGGCTCAGCAGTGCTGAGGATTAAACACGCATACCACAGCAATGTTCACAGGAGAGTGCGTGACCCAAGAGGCAAAGCAAAATGGCCAAGCCAGGGGTGACCTGCTGTTCAGCCCCAGGAGAGCTGCATATTGGATGAAGACATTGGGGACAGAAGCTAGGCATTCCTGTGACGAGCTGGAGAGCAGCAGGACATCAGCAATTGAGTAGACATACTGCTTTTAGGACTCTCCCGGCTCCTCCTCCTCATGCAGGGTCCCCCAAAGCAGCTGGCCAGCTGCAGATCAGTGCTGCCTGCTCTAAGCCATCAAGCATCAGTAAGACCTGAGAGGGCTCCCTCTCTCCAGCAACCGATTCAATTTGCAATGACTCAACAACGTATTGATTTAACTATCTGCAGACATGACCTCTCTCTGGGCCATGCTTTTTAGCGGAAAGCTGCAGTCATCTTCATGAATGTTTTAGCAGATTTACATCCCTCAGTAGAGGGATGGAGATGAAGGCAGGGGTGGGGAGAGACAGGAAGGGGTTTGGAGAGAAGAACAGCCTGAAGGTTTGAGTTTTCCTTATGCAGACTTTGAAATGAAGGCTTTTCATTGTGTAAAGAGGTGCCACTTCCTCATAACCTCTAACTCACATTTGCTTAGCACTGCTCTGCAGAGGGTGAAGGACAAAAAAACACAACTGCAGACACTGAGCCGGGCTGTTTGGGGAGCACTCAGCCCTCTCAGTGAGTGCTGTTAGCACAGGAGCAAAGCACACAACAAAGGCAACATAGGGCACAGTCTCCTGCCTGCTCCGTGGGGCTGCTCAGGGACTACCTTCTGCACTGAGCAACCTATCCAGAGCCAGTTCAGACTCTCACCTCACTTGATGTCCCAAGGCTTTTGCACACACCCCCAGGGATATTTCTTCCTCAGCATGTTCTCCATCCACCACCACCACCGTGTATTTTTGTAGGGAACTCATCACACGCAGACAGCTCCCTGATGGACAGCTCACTTGATCTTGTTCAGCAATGCAAGAGCATCCCTGCAGCCAGACCTGCTGAGCTCTGCTCCTCTGCTTAGTGCTCTTATGAACAGGTGCAGTTCAGGCTCATTTGATTTCTGTTAATAATGTTTTCTTTCAACAGCAATGACAACAAAGAATTCAGCAGTAGTTAGAGATGAACCTACTGGCAGTGGAGAGAAACCCTTAGAGAAACCAGTTTAAAAGTAAAGCCACACTGCTACATGCCAGCAGACAGCAATAAAGCAGAAACTGGTTCTTTCCCTGCCACGCTTGCAGTTCCTGGAACAAACTGAGCTTACCACCTATGACCACAACCTTTCACACCTGCAGCTGGATGGTTTTTGTTCTACTTGAGGAGATACCAAAGCTCTTGCTCCCAGCACAACCCCAAAGCTGTCCTTAACAATCTTGGCACTGGTAGCAGTAGTGCAACATCACTGGCCTGCTCAGCCATGGCAGAGGATTTCTGTACAGCTGCATGAAATGCGGTAGCCTCCTCCTGCTGAGTACTTGACCAGCAGCCTTTTCTCTTAGGGATCACTTTCAGGGACTTTGGGGGATTCTCTGTTGGACACAAACCGTAGAACCATACGTCATTGAGGTTGGAGAAGACCTCTGAGATCACCTAGTCCAACTGCCAGCTCATCACTATGACACCCACTAAACCTTGTCCCTAAGTGCCAAAAACAGTGTCCTGTTTTAATTCTGCCATAGGTAACAGGACTCAAATAAGCCTTCAACATACAAACAGATGAGACAGCGCCATGCCTTCTCAACCAGGCCCACTCCTGTTTTCAAAGAATAATGTTTCTCACTTATTTCCTGTAGACATGCAAGCGGCATACAAGCCAGTCCTTAAGCTGTTATCAGTTATTGCTAATTTACACCATCTGAGAGCTGAGTCTCTGAACTGCAGATATTTCATCACCATGTGGCTACTGTGACAATTAAAAATGCAATCTTGCACCACAAGGGATCATCTGTATCCCAAATACAAACATGCAGTATTATTCTCTGCATCAGAAACCAATTACGTTTTGCTCTGAGCTTTCAGACCCTGTGATAAAGCTGCCAATCTATAACCAGGGCGGTACAAGAAGGGCAATAGCTTTGTTCTCCAAGGAGTAACCATGAATGGGGCAGCATGCAGATGTGATACATCAGCCCACACTCTCAGTTCAACCTTGCCACTGTTCCTCTGCATAATTCTACATACTCCATTATACAAAATGACTCCTCCAAGGCATCCATTTTCAACATAAGAAGTGTTTGCTTTTCCAGACTGTTTCTTCTTAAGTTCATGCAGATTTTCTGTCTCCATGGGACCAGGAGGCTTTCATCTTTGCACAATGGAAGGGATCCCAAGCTGCCCTTCCTTTCCCCAAAAATGGAAATCATCCATTAAATTCTGATGCAGCTAAGGCCTTCCAACCTTGCTTTTTAGATTCATTTATAGGGACTGTTACTGCCACATCCCTTCAGGCAATCAAACAAGTGAGCTGGAATGGCAAAAGAAAACAAGAGCTCCACAGCTATAGGGGCTCATGTCATCTTGAGATAGGATGAGCTAGTCCACAGCCCTTTCCTTGCACTGAACTAAATGTGATTTCTTGCATCCAGGACAAAAATAGGGTACTTAGCCCCTTTAGAAAGAGCACTACTTGGAAGGCCCCAGTCCACCAGCAGTTGAAATACTGGCATCATCTCTAAACTGTGGGAACCATTCCAGCTCTTTCCTCAGTACCAGTTTTTGTGTGAAACATCAGCACAATTCATTCTTCAGCTCAATAATTACAGGTTTGTGCTGGTACACCCAAAGAGACTTACAAATACAGTGTGCACAAGGGTCAAAATGAAGGTCTGCTCAGAGGGAGATGACAGATCCAGTTCCCAAATCCCGAGAACTCAAAAGACACCTGTAATCCTCTCCTCAGGTCTGAAAATTCTTAAAACTTCCCTGCTTAGCTTGGAGTAACTTTCATCTATGGCTTATTTAGCTAAGGGGATGGTGTCGCATGGAGAGTGGCAGGAAGGAAATGAAACAATACATGTTTCATTTTATTTTCCCTTCCTTCAGGCCTGTTCTATTCTGAAAACACACAGACACACACCTGAAATCCTGAAAATGCTGAACACTCAACTTACAAAGAACAGCTGAGAGCAACACTCCAAGACACCGCAACGTGGAGGTAGGGCTCAGTAAGATGTCAGCAGAGTCCCTGCAAGCAGGAGGCCAGTCTCACACTCGTGAAAGAGCTCAGCATGAGCCATTTGCAGCATGTCACCACTGTTCTCAACCCGTGACGCTGGAGCTGGGGCACACCTGTGGACTGTGACAAAAAGTGAGAGCCTCTAGCTATAGAGGACTCCAGAAAGGCAGAGGGAAATGGGCTTGAAGGTTTCCTGCCAGCAAGTGTCACTAAGGAGCTCCGCTAGATCTCCCACACTGCTGATATTTAGATCCCCAGCAGGGAGGCAGGAGAGGACTTTGAAGCAAACATAAGCCATCTCTGAAGCCTGTTCTGCTTGATCTGCTGTTTCTGCATTCCAGCTGCTCTGCCTGCTGGTTCCCACCATTGCTCTGCACGAACATGATACGGTGCGATGGAAATGCACTCTGTCCTTCCTCTCTTGTATGAGCACGTGTCTCACTCCTTTCCTAGAAAACTAGGCTGTTAAATTAGGCTTCTTGCTGCTTCCTGCCCTGACTACCATCACAAATAGTTTTCCAGTGAGGACCAAGTGCCAAGGAAGGCACAGGAGTCGATAAAACCTGCAAGTAGCTCTTCCTCTTGCTGGAGATGTTCACAGACAACTAGACCTCACTTTTGGGTATCTATACACACACACACACACACACACACACACACACACACATATATATATATACATACAAAATGTATTTAAATATGTACAAGTATCTGTTTCCCCTCTCTGTGACTGAGAGACCTTTGCCTGTACTTTGGCTTCAAGCAGGCTTAATGACAACAAGCTGACCTGCAAAATATGCAGCTAATCTTGGGCAGATTTTTCCAGCTGACTGTTAATGAGATGTTGTCTTCTCTCTCTCTCAAGCCCCTCTTTAGGTTAACTTTGTTGTCTCCCTGATGGATTGAATTCCCCCACAAAATGTGTCCCAGAAGCTGCTGCTTTGTGGCAGTGAAGGAAAGGCGCTTCACAAATGAATTTTCCCCACCACATCTGTGTCATCTGCATGCAGAGCAACGCCACAACAGAGAGAGCTGTCCCCACGTGGCAGGGAGAAAGCTGAACACTTTGCTGAGCATCTCACTGCACGCACGCACTCAGCACTGATTTATCCCACGTGCACACAAGCAGAGCTCTACGCCCATGCTTTGATGCACCCGCCCAAGGAAGGGGAGCAGATGTGTCCTGCACATTCTGCAGCCAGCATCAGGAAGTTATCAGCACCATGAGGCCTGCAACAGGAAAGCCTTTGGCTGGGGATGAAGGCACCTTTTTGCTTTGGACAAAGAGAGCTGGACCCAACTCACATTCCCTGACACCACCTTTGTCTTTCAAGTTCTCATCTCTCTATCCACAGACAGTCTGACCTATATTTCAGCAGCAGCAGCAGCAGCAGCAGCTCCCTCTCCCCAGTTATCATAAGGAGACTCTTGTAATGACTCATCTTTTGCAGAATGGTAGTAAGCACCATGCATTGTTTCTTCAGCACACTTAAGAGGAAACACTCTCCCTGCCTTCAGGGGGCCTGGGATAGTACATGAGAATGATGCTGCTGGGGCAACATGCAGTGTGAGGAGGAGGAAGGATGAAACAGTGCCTATGGGAGAAGAAATTTAAGTGCCTCTGGGCTTGCTCAATCCCTCAGTCATCACTACGTAGCACCAAAGAATATTCTTTGTATGCAGGCAGCTTATTCAGTTTATTTAGTTGCAGCTTGGAGCAAGCTACAAATACTGAGGTGCATCTGTGATTGCATTTCAGAACCTTCAGAACCAGCCTACCTTTGATAAGAGAGTCTCCTTAGTTCTACTATTTATTAGCAGAGGTCAACAGAATTCATGGCTGACCTTCAAGCAGAAGCACGGTGGATGTACTATCACCTCTAAAAACATTTTAGCCTGGCTGTTGCAAGATTTGGGTACAGTACACGTGTGGTAACAGTTTTCAGCAGGGTGGAGAAAGTGCCTTGGTAACCTAAGGAGTAATTACAGTGTTCAGCCTGCCCATCTTGTTTCTTAAAAGCCAAGGAAATTGCTATGGGAAATAAATAGAACATGGTGGTCTGGCAGCCTGGCCCCCAGCACAAAGTCCATAATTCGCAACTGGCAAGAAGATGCTGATCTGCCTTTCTTTTTTTAGCACCAAGAAACATGGACACGTCTGAAGTGGTTTTACTTGAGAAGCCAACACCAAACACGGCCCATTGTTTTCTGTGGCTTTGATACGTCTGGGAGATGTTGCCTCAGAGCCTGCAAAGACAGCGGCTTACTTGCTGTTTCAGTAAGAAGCAATGTCTGTGTCTGAGCTCTGCTTGGACCACCTACATTTCACAATTACTGCAACTAATTGTATACGTGCATCCATGCTACATCTGTCCACGACCTTGCAAAAATAGAGCCAAGCTGAAAGATTTACAGCCTTCAGCCAATGGTCCAGCAGAATGAATACGGAATATACATCACCCAAGGCCAAAGTTACATCTATCTGTGCTCTGGAGCATCCTCCTCAGCTGTTCTCAGAATTTTAGTTCTGTTAAGACACCCAGTTCTTGCAAGTACTGACAAAAACTTCCCAGCCAGGCCATGCCTCAAGCCGTATTCACTTCATGTGAATTCTTCCCCTCCCCTTTTCCCTCTGTTGGCTCAATTCCACCATCCGTCTCATTCATGCCAGAGCTAATGGACTGCATTCCATATAACAGTGAGTAGTGCTTCTTCACAGCTCAGCACTTGATGTAAAAATGTAAGTGATCTGCTGTAACATCCGATTCAAGTCACATCACGCATTTCGTTTTAATTGAAAGGTTTTAACTGGTAAGTACCCCACAGTAAAAAAGTTAATCCTGCTGAAATACCAATGAGATGTCAAACCCGTGACATCTCAGTGCCAAGCTGCATGTGCATGGGCTTGAGGAGACCATGAATCATCTCAGCGAGGACACAAGTCCCCCCAGGTCAGGCTTTGTCATCGATCTAACAAAGCACAGTGGTTTTGTAGCACAAAGACAACCACCTGTCTGCAGGAACCCTGGCTCCATCTCATTACTAAGATCCCCATGTAAGCACAGCAGTGGCATCGCTGTTAGCATTTAAGGCTTGTAAGCACTGCTGTGAAACTTTTCCATCCCCTCAGCTGACTCCCCAGACCTGCAGGAAGGCAAGATTCTTCCAGAGCCAAGCTGGCAAGATGCTCTCTGGTGCGTTAAGCATTTAACAGCCACTGTTTATTTATTGCACTTAAATGTGATTCAGAAGGGAGGACCTGGCCCATTTGTTCTTACTGTGCTTGCTCTTTAGCATTTACACTGATGCAGCACAGGCAAAAACATGCCTTCATTAAAACTAAGACACGAGACACAAACACAAAGCTCGTTTTGTTTGAACTCACTGGAGCAGAAATACAATAGAAGTCCCCCAGAGCTTCATGCTGGGCAGAAACACTGGGGTAGGCAGTGGCACGACCCTGCAGAAGTCCTTGCTGTTAATGTCTGCTTGCACAGCAGGACTGCAGAGGGTTTTATGGTTGGCCAAAGGATGCCCAGGAGGCAGCAAGCCTGTTTTACTCCCATGAGAAGTCAGGCAGCAGCTATGGAGGCTGGCCCAGGAGGATGGATGGGCAAATGGGACACCTGACAGCAAGGGACAAGAGGAGAAGCTGTAGAGTGGAGCAGTGGTATTGCATGGAGCCCACAACACTGCAGCATGCTCTGGATTTGGGTCCGGCAGACCCAAGGCTGGCACAAAGCAATATAATGCATTACATTGGAAGTATGTGCTCTTTACTGTCACAGTGCCTGATGCAGCAAGGCTCTGTATTTAGCTGAAGTCCAGTACCACCCTTCTTCTTGCTGCCAGCATAAGAAAACAACCAGAACAAATTTCTACTTCACCTCCTTCTCAGATGGATGTTCACTTAGGATGTGCATATCTGTTTCTACCTTCAAATGCTTTATTTTAGAGAGTGCTGCTTAATGTGTGTAGCCTGCAGTGCTTTGTGATAAAATATATGGTAAAATCAATGAAAGTATCATCACTGACTAAAACTGTAGCTAGTTTAACAAGACTTAGAGTAGCCTCACTCTTAGAAGCTGTATTTCTTATGTAAAGTAAGAAATCTGAAAGTAATCTGGGGGTGCAGTTGAAAGACAGCAACAGGAAGGCACCATGGTTCAGAGAGCTCAAGACAAGTGATGTGGGGCCTCCTCCTTGATACAGATGTATCACTGTTATATACAGTACAGGAAAATCTACTGAAGCCCTAAGCTGCAGAGCCTCATATATTAGGATCTGCAGAGAGCCCTGCTCAGGAAAGGCCTGCAGAGTCTGAAGGAAACTGCCACGTGGAGGGCATTGCAAAGGTGATTTGAGCAAAAAGCCATTTGCACACGCTGGGGGATGGCAGTGATATTTTCAGATCTCTTCAGGAAATAGGGCAAGGGAAGAGCTTGCAAAGTGACCATCCATAATTGAGCCTTCTTCTCATTGCATTCAGCTTCTACACTGTGCAGAGTCACAAAATACATTCATCGCTGTAACCCCTCAGAAACAAAAAAGTGCTGATACTGTAAGGCTACCCTGCCCTGGAGTCAGAGCTACTATTTGCTACAGCTGGATATACAAGATAGCTTTTTTTCCCCTTTGAATAAAAACTCAGCTGTCAGATATGACGGTCAAAGAGGAATACTATTCCTTGCACACGGAAGGTTTGAAAACCTGGCCTTTAGTTTAGGATCTGTAAGTGTTTTATGAACTCTGATGTACTCAGACTGATACACTCTTTGTTCACACATCTCTATGAAGCACTGCCTGGAACACCTGAAGAGATTACATCCAGCTTACCTGAAACTGCAAACTCTTACAAAAAAAGAAAAATGATGTTTCAAAAAGAAGGGAGATCATCTTGGAAATGGAAGATTTTGATTCTAGTAGTCAATAAACTTAGTGTTCTGGAATGAAGTGGAATGCAGCATAAAAGAGAATTGAAGCAACCTTAAGCACCCCACAGAGTTTATAACTTCTTGAAATGAGCCCATGAATGACAGAGTTGAGGTTCAACCCTGGTAAACAGCTCAGCACCACACAGTTGCTCCCTTATCCTCTTCAAAGTAGGATGAAGACGACAACTGGAATAGCAAAAGTGTGAGTACTCTTGGGTTGAAATAAAGGTAGTTCAGTGTGTAGGGCAAAAACATGCATAAGCAAATCAAAATATGGAATTCACTGCTGCCATTGGCAGGCAGATGTTCAGCCACTTGCAGGAACACAGAGCTCATCACGTGTAATGATTTACTGGGAAAATAAACACCATCACTCAAAGGAATCTCCACTTCTGTGGCTGGGCATGGTGCCATTTGGTACAGGACATCCCTTTGGCCATATGGAGTCAGCTGTCCTGGTTCTGTCCTCTCTCAGCATCTTGTGCACCTCCAGCTCCTCATTGGCAGGGAGACTTTGCATGGCTTTGTGTTGAAATATGATCATTTTTGAGGGAAAACCACTGATCTGTGTCATTTTAGAAAACCGACATCAGCATCCTTAGCTAATAGCAAATTGAACATACAGGGATTCTTGCTCATTCCAGCAATAATCACAGGAGAGCAGCCAAGGTGGCAGAATTTTAATACACAAAAGGCAAGTTCTTAATGTCAATTAAATTCTGGATTGGATTTTTTCTGCCTTTCCCTCTCTCCAGGATCTCTTGAGGCTTCAAAGGCACCTTTTGCTTCACACTAGTTTTCTCATTACAGGGAGCAAGCTTATTAAAAAAAAAAAAGTGCTGCTTAATTCCACACATCAGCCAAGAAGAGGTGACCCAGATTCTGGTCTGTCTTAAGAGAGAGGAAGTTGGCTCATGACTATTACAGGCCAGATAACAAGACGGATAGCCTGCCAGAGCAAGGAGCTAGCACAAATAGAGGCAGAAGTACGAAGGAGAATGGGAGCTTCCCCTTCATTTTGTCACAGCCAAGTGACAGAGATAGGCTCTCTCACTTGACTCCTAGTCCAAGGAGGAGATGTAGACAAGACAGATGTTCATGAGTGATGTAGTAAAAGTGTGCAGTAACGAGCAGACTGTTTGAAATGGGCTAGGAATAGCATCAATAGACCCTGGTTGGGTAAGCCTCCTTGGAGTCTAATTTCCAGGTTGGCGGGCTCGGCAGGGAAATGTGGAGTGTGAAATAAAACATTGAGAAGTTATAAAGAAACTCTAGGAGATGAATACATAGAAAAGCAGCCAAATGGTGCAGTCCTGCTGGGTTGTACAGGATTCATCATAAATTACAATTCATTTCCTGAATGTGCATTACATACTTAAACCAGGGTCTGAATGCAGCGCTTCCTGCATTCCGTGTCACGTTAATGAAGACAGGCTAATAGCTGTCAAACTATATCCAAAATCTCCTGCTCCCAGAGAAGATTTGATGCGCACAGAAATAAACCTCACATAAGGGATGCTCCTGTCTTTGTCGTCAAGGGGGTTTTGCAGGCTGGGGTGTGTGTGTGGATATAGATAGATAGATGGGTCTGTTCTGATAGGGCAAGTGGAAATGGTTTCAAAACAAAATAGGGGACATTTTGACTGGATATAAGGAAGCAGTTTTCTACAATGCAGGTGGTGAAGCACTGGCACAGGTTGCCCAGAGAGGTGGTGGATGCCCTGTCCTGGAGACACCCAAGGTCAGGCTGGATGGGCTCTGAGCACCTGATGGAGCTGTAGGTGTCCCTGTTCACTGCAAGGGAGTGGGACCAGATGACTTTATAAAGGTCTCTTCCAACTCAAATGATTCTCCAACTCTCTGATTCTCTCTCATGAGCCACTCGGGGTTGCCCTGTATGAAGTATCAGACTCTCACTTCTGCAGAGCCTTTGGGTTTACTCTCCTGAAGGTCCTAATGGGAAGATTACTGCCTCAGCACTTTGCCAACAGCTGCCCATGGCAAAGACAACCATTGCATTCTAGAGCCTAAGAAACTCAACTCTTCTTTGCTTCTGGCTTCAAATTAAGCTAGATTTTATGAATGATATGTGGGCTACTGGGTGCTATATGTTGCAGCAACTTAATGCACAGATGTTCAATGCAAGCCCTTGACGTGGGATCAGCTCTGTGTGAACCTGGCTCAAGGGTGCTTGAAGAAAGCTATTGCATGAGTTCTACATTGTTGTTTGCTGCAAGTCCCCATTTCCTGAAGGTTTGCTTGAGACACGGAATCCAAAGGACAATGCTATCAGGAAATTTAGCAGTTACCTCCTGTGGCTTGTAATTGCCAAAGCAAACCTATCATCCAAGCATATCTGGGCACATTTGCAAAGAGAGCTGCAGGTCTATTTCTGCTGATCCCTCTCATCTTCAATTGGCCTCCTGGATGGTTTTGATTTTACCACCCACTGCAGGCAGCAATGCTTTACAGATACCTGCTGTGATTTAGGTTCCCTCTCCCCTCCCATCTCAATATGCACACAGAAAAGCTTATATATATATTTAGAAAATTTGCTAAACCATCAAAGAGTATAAGATTGGAGACAGAAACAGCACATTAACTATTTGGAGGCTTTCTAGTGGAAGAACAGACTGCCTAGAGCTGACAGATCAGTGCGTTCAACTAATGCTGTATATGAACTCTCCTATCAGGTCTGTCACAGCTAATGCAGCTATGGCTAAACTCTATCTTGCTCAAACACAACACAGCCACCTGCCAGCAGCCCAAACCACACAGAAACTACTGCTACAGGCATCTCATCACTGGGGAAGTGGAGCTTCCACATACAGCTTCTTTCTACAACACTGTGGAATCCCCACAAGCATTTCAGTCCTTCTGCTTTCTCATGGCTGGCATTGCTACCTACCTTCTGTTTTACTGCAAGAGCTGGCACCTTAGCTGTCATTTTGGGAGCTAATAAGGAGAAATCCAAGCTGACTTTCCAGTCAAGGTACCAGGCATGATGTGTTTTGTGATCATAACAAACCACAGCCATTCATTTACTTCAAACTTCAAAGTCAATGCAGTTTGTCACTTCAAAATCTTGCCCTTTGTCAGTATCAAAATGTCTTTTTTACTTCTCTCCTCCATCAAAATATTCCAGGGGAGTGAAACTAATGAGTTAGCAGAGCAATGCTTACCAAAGTCCTTCCTAAGTCACAAGACGTGATCCTCACTCCAAGTAGATCTTTCTCTCCCTATTTGGGCCAGCATGAGATCTCTGCAGACCCAGTACCACCAGTACAGCTATGCACACTCAAATACCCACATGAAGACATTTGCAGCTCTATGCACTGAGCAGCACAGAAATGTGGGAAGAGAATTTATCACTAGTTAAATGCAGAACTGGCACACATTGGTGTTGTGGGCAGTTACCGCAGACTTCACAGAATCACTGAGGTTGGAAAAGACCTCTAAGATCATTTAGTCTAACCATCGACCCATCCCCACCATGCCCACAACACCACATCCCTCAGTGCCACACTCCCACGGTTCTGGAACTCCTCCAGGGATGCTGACCCCACCAGTCCCTGTGCAGCCTGTTCCACTGCCTGACCATTCTTACTGAGAAGAAATTTTTCCTAATATCCAACCTGATCCTTCCCTGGCACAACTGAATTGCATATTGCATCTCCTCTCCAGACTTACATGCAATGTTAGAGGGCACAGCACTGGGCAGTGGGCTTGGGACCCGTTAATGATGGTACTGGTTGTCACCTGTGCTGCACTTATTCAGCCACTTTTCTGGCAGGTGTGTTCCAAAAGCCACCAACAAGCAGGTAACAGTGGTAAGAGAGGACAGGATGGTTGATTAGTAGCACATCATTTCCCCTATCTGCTCCAGGACATGGCTACACATTCAGTCAACAAGCAGCACGAGAGCCTTGAGTCCTTGTCACCAGCATCTGCGAACTCAAGGCAACAACTCCGGGTCTCCCAAAATCTAGGGAAGAGTTAACAAGCTGTTCCTTCCAGAACTGTTGTGTACAAACACAGAAGTGCCAGGCACAGTGCTTCCCAGCTGCCATCACTGGCATTCGCCCTGTCAGCCACCACCCTGACAGTGCACCTCCGAGGCTCACCTGTCACCTTCTCCATTTAGATTTCACTTCAGACAGTAATTTACACCTAAAAGAAGGAATATTGATCTGACAGGCTTGTGTTTGCCACTCAATTCTCATGAAGCTTATCTTTGCTTTGTGAGTTAGCTTCAGAGTTTCTCAAGGAAAGAAAAAAGCCTTGAGGATCTTTCAGCCCAAATCTAATACCAGTGGCTGGAGTACAGCTCCTGGCTTGGCAACATCCTTCTGTGGCTCAGAGCAGGTGGGTAACAGTCATGTCATTTCATCCCCTCTCTACAGGCATTGCAGTAGCCACGATCCCAATTTGAATAAATTGCAGCTTTTGGTTGAAAGGTGTGTTCCTTTTGTTAGGATAAACTTCTTATCTTAGCCAGACCTCTCACATCTTAAACATCAATACTTTCAGGTACAGTGCCCTCCCTGGGCACAAAAAAGAGGTGGGGGCACACAGAGGGGAAAGGTGGAGTTGCATCATAGAATAGAACATGGAATTATCATGGTTGGAGAAGACCTTCAAGATCACCCAGTCCAACCATTCTCCTACCACCAATATTTCTCCACTGAACCACATCCCTTGGTACAACACCTAAATGTTTCTCAAACACCTCGAGGGATGGTGACTCAACCACTTCCCTGAGCAACCTGTTCCAATGCCTCACTGCTCTGAGAAGAAATTTTTGCTAATATCAAACCTGAATCTACCCTGATGCAACTTGAGGCCATTCCCTCTAGCTCTACAGCTAGTTATGGTGGAGAAGACACCAAGCCCCACCTCACCACAGTCTGCCATCAGGAAATCATAAAGAGCCATAAGGTCTCCCCTGAGCGTCCTCTTCTGCACACTGAACAACCCCAGTTCCTCAGCTGCTCCCCATACTCAATACCTCTCCCAAAATCATTGATGTAAGGTTCCACCTCCCTGCTCAGTCTTCTTGTGGTGACAATCACCTTGGTGTGTCCCTCAGTTGAACAAGTGCACTAGAAGTCCACAGCAAAGAGTAACATCTGATCTCCAAGACTTTAAGGGCAGGAAGCAGCCACCACCAGGGCAGATTAGGGTTACTGATAGCAAGCAACCCTGCAGTATTTTATCTGCAACATTAATCCCTTGGAATAACATTTCTGGAAGCACAGTTTATTTCTCTCTCTCTCTTTTTTTTTTTTTTTTTTCCTAATGAAACAAACAAACCAACCAAAATAAGCAGCAAACTTCAAACGTGGAGCTCACGGAGTTGCCAGGAGCCCAGCAGCATGATGCCAATGGCTCTGCAAAGCAGCTCCTGGAATTTAGCAAAGGACAAAACTACAGCTGACTCTGTTGCCCTCTGCACAGACCCACAGAAACACGTTCACGGGGAGGGAAAGCCTTCCAGGAAAGCAGGAGCTGCTGAAGGGACAGCACAAGCAGGGTTCTGCTCCTGCATACCTCCATGTCCCGGCTGGTGCGTGTTCTTGAGCACCATCTGCCGGCAAATAAATCCACTAGGTATTTTCTAAAGCAAACAAGTCTAGTTGGTCATCTTCCCCAAGTAGGCAATCTGCTTTGCAATAGAGATGAGGCTAAGACGCTGTGGATCCATGCACGTCTCTTCAGAGTTTTCCAGGATGCAATGTGTCAAAGCCCATCATTCATTTGGAAAGAAAAAGCAGCAAGAAATATTTGGTGCTTTTGAAATCCTTTCCAAGTTCCTATTGTGCCGGAATGGGATTAGAAATATCCTGGCCAGGTGAGTTCTGACTACAGTAGGCAGGCTCAATGGACCAAGTAAAATAAACCCAGTGAAAAAGTCATTTTCTGGTTTTCAGTTGAGTGGCTCGCATTAAATTAACCATGAAAAGACTCTAGGAAATGAAGCACTTTGAGACGCTCGAGTTCTCAGGCTGGAACTAGATCCCTTCAGAGCACCTTGGAAGGTGAACTCAAAACACAGCATTTCCAGGTGAGCAACCCTGCATCCTGGAACAAAACATCTACAGCTTACCTCTGACCTTTGAAAAAATGTAGGCTAAGAGAGCAAAGGACATTGACTCTGATTGACACCAGAATGTGAGAAAAGGATTGCCTCAAAGCAGTTAATAGCTAAACAGCATCTCTGACCTTAGTCAGAAGATGAACCATGCTTTGGAAGCAAAGGCTATCTGGAAAGGTGCTGACAGACATGCATAAAAGCACTTGAATTGCAGTAGGTGTTTGGCTTAAGGATTTTGCTACCTGTAGAGGACATGGTTAATGAAAAGGAGGTGAAAAAGGAGTAGCACTTTAAAAGAAAAATGAGATTGTGTCTTGAGCTCTACTGAGATGGCTATAGAGTCTTCCATGCTTTTGAGCTGAACTGCAATGTATCACATTGGTCTTCAAACCCTCCTGAGGTCCTATCACAATGATCCTCCTCCCAGTGCACCATGGTGGGCCCAATATAATCTCATATAGACCCCATCCATTTTAGCAAATCCACCTTTCTTCAGTGACACATGCAGAGGTGAAGTTTCCCTCTGCTCATGAGCACTGGGACTTTACTAACATATTGGTGTCCTCCAGAAAAAGGACTAGGAAAAACTGTTCCCCTTAACACAGACTGGGCACAGGAGATGTTTTCACTGGAAAAAGACAAAGCCATTTCAGAACATAAACCTGGACCCATTTTTTAATACAGGGCCTGTGCTTCTCTGGTGTTTTCTTTTTTTTAGTAAGAGAAATAGTGAAGATGTGGCCTCTAATTAGACAGGGATGAGCAAGTGCACATAAACATTGGAAGGAAACTGGAAGCAAAATGGCTCCATGCGTGCTATCAGGAATCAGTTCCTTCTGCAAGAAAAACTCAGTGACATCTCTACTGAGGGCAGTCAGAGGTTGTGATCTGTGACACCACCATCACCACCTGGGGCAGAGGGGAAAAAGTCCATGAAAAAAAAAAGTTAGGTTTTTACAGGCATTCATGCCCTGGCAGGATCTGTGCTGCAGCAGGATGATTTCTGTAACATTCCTGTAAAGACATATGTTGGATTCAGTTTTCCTGCTGTGGGAAATCAGCATTTTTACAAAGAAAAATGAGACAAAACATGAAGTAACACTTCAAATGCAGAACAAATTGGCTGATCAAGCTTTTTTTCCCCAATCTTTGTCACTACAGACATCATCCACTTCTTTGAGTGGACAAAAGCACTGTCTGCAGCAAAGAACCAATGGCAAACTGATGGATTTGCACCTTGTGTGCATGCCTTCATCCGTCCATCCTCCCCTACAGCCACTTGCTGGATAACACATCCCTGGATAGCTTCCCTCCAAGGAATTTCTGCTTCCTGCCTTGATTATACAGCATTCATTTTTGTTGTCCTTAAGAGCATCAGGACAGATAAAGAGCTCGCCACATGATTACATATGGGCCTCTGAACCACACAGAAATGTGGGAAATCTGCTGTCTGTAATTAACCAGAACAACCTGGGAGGACACCAAAATATAAGTGCATCCCTTTGGGAACAAGCATCCTGTATTTCAGGAACAAAATGCCTTTGAAGTGTTACAAAGAAAAAGAAAAAAGCCAGGCTTGCTGAAAGGAAGACATGCTTGCTTTCCTAGTTATCATGAATATTTTAATTGTGATCCTCCTGAGATAGTTTGGAACTCCTAATTAGGATATTTCAGGACTGTAATTTGCAGAATGGTTTCTCAAGTGAATTTTGGAATGTGCTTGGTTGATTGCTGCCCTTTGTGTTCTGCATTTCCCTCATCCACTACACTTACATTGAACCCCAGCATTTTCCCTTCAAAACATATGTGTGCATATAGGAACTGCTTGGGAACAAGTCCAGTATCAGTGGTTGTCCAGTGGACTGCTAAACCAGCAGGGAGCAATATGGGGATACAAAGACACCTAAGAAAGCATCAGGATCCATTCCTCCTGCCCTAATAGCCAGTGCAACCAATGGGAAAGGAACTACTATCCAGAGCTGGAAGCATAAACTGGTGCTGCAGTGGTACCAGAGCTTTGTGGTGGATTTAGGGGAACTGCAAATGGGTGTGTTATTTCTTTCTAGCCCAGTTCAGAACCAGTAAGCAACACAGAAACACTTAAGTAGCTACAGAAGTCCTCAGCAGAGATGAAAACTTTGTCTTGTCCCTATTATTTCCCAAGTGCTACTTCATCCATATTAACTGAGCATCCTGTTCAGCTATGTGAAGAACTACAATCTGCAATGATTCTAAGCATTCGTGTGGTAAATGGAAAATACTGCTGGATGACTACTACATACAACACAGGTAAAGATGGCAGAATTACATGTATACAGCAGGAAAAATTGTACATGTTAGCAATTCCTAGTAAACTAGAAACAGTAAGAGAAGCCACCAACTCTAATAATCAAAAAGAAAGTATATTATAATCTGAATGGTGACACCAGTCAAATCTGAGCCCCGTTTGCAGAGAGCTTGTGCCCTCTGAAGGTCTGAAGCCACATGGGAAAAGAACAGCCAGCTAACCACAGTATGAAAACCTGGAAAGAGACCTTGTGAGAAGAGCTCTCCTTAGTCCCCTTGAGTAAATAACAGCCCTATTCAAACAGGCTTGCTCTCAGTTTTGAGATTATACATTTTGTTTATGAAAAATAAAGAGCACATGAGAGAAAACGTGTCATTGTTATGGCTTGTTATTTCTGGGCTGTTTCAGCCCTTGTTACACTGCAGAACGTTCACCTAACCTGGGAAAAACCTGGAGCATTCAGCTGCAGGGTCCAGGTTTCTCAACTGTGCAAAGCCAGTGCTTGTTTATTCAGGCTTACACTGGATAGACATGTATAGGCTGAGACCTGCAGCCTGGTGCTGTACCTGGATAGGAGCTTCCCCATCTTCTGCTGCATCTAAGCACAAGGGTGGAGGTGAACAAGGTGGTGTTCAACAGCTACCAGGCCACGAGTCTGACCCAAAAGTCTACTCTTCTTCCCATCTCCCCACAGTCCTGGATGATGCCACAAGTCACCAACTCTCTTCCACACATTAGCAAGCACCAGTGGTGTCATCTCTCACTGTCTTCTCCCATCTTTGGGGAAAACAGTAGGCATAAAAGGAGGAGCTTCCACCACCTCAACTTCCATCTTTCCTTCTCCTCCGAGGAGAGGCAGCAGAGTGGGGAGGCACCCTGCCCATATGTCCACACTGAGGCAATCTCAGCCTTCTGAGACACCTTTAAGATGTATGTAGCATGTCAGCACAACGCACATGTAAATATGAGGCCCTGGAACTGCTGCCTAGAGAAGTTGTGGATGCCCCTGCCCTGGAGGTGTTCAGGGCCAGGCTGGATGGGTCCCTGGGCAGCCTGATCCAGTACCTGAGTTAGTGGTTGCAATCTTCCCCTTTGTGGGGGGGCTGGAACTAGATGATCTTTGAGGTCTTTTCCAATCAAAGCCATTCCACGCTTCTATGACTCTATGAATTTCACATCAGATGCTGAGCTCTGAGCATAGCTCTTTTTTAGGACTTAAGTATAGTGCAGCCAGCACTCAAGTACCAGTTATGAAATGTTACATAAAACCAGACACTGAGCACTAAAAGTGATGTCTTGAAACTTGTGTTTGTAGCTCAGAAGAAATCACTTCAGGAGAGGTTTATATTTATTGGCTAGAAACTTCTGTTTGAAATTTACACCCAGATGTTGAGACCTCAGGGTGCCTGACAAGCCTTGTATTAGCTTGCAACTAATATACAACATCCATCAAAGCCAGAGAGGGGGAAAATAAACTTTTTCACTTTTGAGTTGGATTGCCTGACACTACTTTGGCTGAATTGCTTTATAGGAATGAAAATTATACGCCCTCTTGCAAGAAAGCCACAGTCTTTAATGCTAGGAAGTATTACTGTTTCTACAGCAAAGGAGCCAATCCATTCTCTTCAAGGGCTTCATCTCTTACACATGGAGGCTACTTTAAAGGGCAGGAACACAATGGGAAGCCTCCTGAGCAGACATCCAGACACAGAGCAGCACATACTGAATCCTCACTTTGTGTTTTGGGGAGGCAGAAGAACAGCAGTACTGAGTTGGGGTTTTTTGACACAAAAGAACAGCTCTCCTCACTGAAGTGGAGGACACAAGACAGAACATACATTGTTGGGGAGCAAGACAGACATTTGGGAGATTTTCAGTCCATAGGACTTCCGTAACACCCAAAAGCCCATTCCAGTCACTTTTCTACAGAAGATAACTGAATCCTACAAGTTTTCCAGTGCAGCTGACCCAGAATAGGTCAGGTAGCAAAACCAATCCCTCTCTCCTGATAAGCATTCCTTTCAAAACAAAACTGCAAAACCTGGTTGTCTAATATGAATCCTGTGATGCTCTCTCCCTTCTGACTGCTCTGGCTCATGAGTCCCAGGACATCACTGTTTTATAGAATCATAGAATTGTAGAATGGTTTGGGTTAGAAGGCACTTTAAATGTCATGTAGTCCAACCCCCTTGTGAAGGACAGGACAGCTACCCACTAGACCAGACTGCCCCAAGCCCCATCCAGCCTTGCTTTGGGCACTATCAGGGATGGGGCACCCACAGCTCTGGCCAGCAGTGCCAGAGGCCTCACAGCCCTCTGAGTAAAGAATTTCTTCCTAATGTCTAACAGAAACCTCCTCTCTTTCAGTTTAAACCATGATCCCTTGTCCTATCACTGCAGGTCCTAATAAAAAGTCTCTCCCCACCTTTCTTACACAGCCCCCTTCACTACCAAAAGATGAGATCTCCCCAAGCCTACTCCTCTCCAGACTGAACAACCTCAGCCTTAGTTTCTCTTTTCCAGGCAGTGTCCAGGCAAGTCTGTAGCCAGATGCATCAAAAGCAGCTATTTTGGGCAGTTTCACCTTGGATTCACAAATGCTACCTCCTTCCCTTAAATCTGTTCTTCCCCACAAGAGCCCTAGTCATGCTATCAGCTGAAATGGAAACCAGCTGCAAGACCACGTTATCCTCATCTTGCTGTCCATCACCATATCATAGCCACAGTGGGGTGCTGAGAATGTCCTTCAAGCATCAGTCAGTGGAGGTTACTCATCTCTGCACTTACACCTGCACAGCACTCAAAGCAAGATAGCCTCCAGTCAGGTTCAGTGCTCACTGGCTAAAGCAAGAGATCCTATTTCTGTGCTTGCCCTAGTTTCTAATCACAATTCAGTAGTGCATGAGATCAAGGCTGCTTTGGCTACCTGTATGTATTTAAAGAGAGAGAATTTCTCTAGAGGAACCTTTAAAAGCAGTAGTTCACGTGGGTCAGAAACCAGCTGACGTATAAAAAACTCAATCACCAGGTCACAAAACATCAAAATAAAAATACTTTTTAATACTGATCAAGCACACACCAAAATCTGGGTGAATTCCCATCAAAGCAGTTGGAAACCCTGAAATCAGTGGGAGGTGTTATGAAAAATCAATAGGGAGGTTCTAGCAGCCAGCTGGTAACTGCTGTTACAAAGACCTGTGGGCATGAAATTGAGTTTGTGGACACTGAGAAGCAAGTCTGGCCAAAACAGCTGCACCTCCACTCCTCTGGTAAACTGTCAAGTTGCACAGGGAAGGAAGCCTTTAAATGGGGAGAAACAAAGAGCAAAGGGGAAAAAGAAGAGACAACAGATGACTCTTCATTTTGTACACTGAAGCCAAGATGTCAAGAATAATATTAATTAAGTCACTGAGAGGGAGGAGACAAAAATCCTGTAAATTGCTTCTCCACCAATGTGAGAAGCCTGGATAACAAACAAGAGAAATGGGAATTGCTCATTTACAGAACAAAAATTTGACCTAGCTGATATCACTGAAACCCTCTGGGAGGAATTTGCATGATTAGGATACAGAAATCAGAGCTCATAACCTGTTTGGGAAGGGGGGTATCCTGAAATGGCATTATCTTTGTGAGACACGGAGGGCTGAAGGGCTGTTATCTCCAGCATGCGTGCTGCCTGCTCTTGAATGACGAGTGTCTGACAGGATGGCTGTTGAGCTCCTCTCCTATAAAATGTGAAATAAATTCTTACCAGGAGAGCAGTCTGTGTGATTCATCCTGACATTTCCAAAGCTTTCCCAGGACTGTAAGTCTTATCTTAAAGAATTTACCCAAAGTGCCTCCAAAGCTGAGTTCCCTGCAGAGCCATGCTGACTGAGACCATCATCTGGGCAGGAAATATGAAAAGACAACTGAAATGAAATCCTGTTCTTCCACGCAAGCAATCACACTGATCTTTTAATGCACAGACAAAGCAAAAGCTAAAGTAATGACTTGCATGGTCAACAGGGGAAGTTTCAGACTGAACATAGTCAAGAAGAGACTGGTTTGAGAAGTTTGGGGTGAAATACCAGTGGTAAGACGTGGTCTTCATGAGGCAAAAGAAAAGCAAGGAGGGATTTGATGCAATCAGTTATTTCATTCCTGATTTATATTGATTGACAAGAGAGGGACTCAGATAATTCAGTATCCAGCAGAGTTCACAAGAGCCTAAAGAATCTTCACAATGGCATACCAAAAATAACACTGCTAAGAATAATGAAGAGAGGAATTGCTTTCTGCATCCTTGTGGCCAACATCACTGCAAATAGCTAATGTGATAAATACCTTTTTCACTGTCTGAACAGTCATTGATTTTCTGCCTAATTCTGGAGCCACACAAACACTCCCAACTCTTGCACCCCAGAAGGCATTTCAAGAAAGCCCACAAGGAATGCCCCCCAGCACTGAGGCATATCTCAGATCCAGTAATGCTTTTTGTCCGAGCCCCATCTCCCAGCCATTCATTCATTCCTGTCCACAAAACAGTCAGCTTTTTGGCAGGAAAGTAGATGTCAGTGGTGAGCCCACACCACAGTGCCCTCCTGTAGAGATACTTGATGAGCTTTTTATCCTCTACACAGAAGCCTGTATTCACAAGATTCATGTCAGAGAAAATAACTTTTCTAGTAAATTTCAACTCAATTTGAGTTTGAAAGCTATTGAAGTATAAGGAGAAGGGACAACTTAATTGTGTCTCATTTGCTTAGAAAACCAAGCTAAAGGAAGCATTGAAGTTATGCTGACAACCTTTCCATTCTAAGGTCAAATGCCAACTACTAAGATCTGATAATATTGAAGTTCCTTTTTTAAAGAACCCCCAGACTGCTCAGTTTGACTCTTGAAAAAAATCTTTCACTGAAAGTAGTCTCAAGGTAACTTAAGGATACCTTACACTTTTTACCCAGTCTCCAGTTCACTGCTCTACAGACTCTCAGTATCGATCCTGGATGCCACACTGTAGAGGACGAAACCCAATTAAAAGCATTTAAAGGGTAGCAATGACATTAATTACAGTAGGTTCATTAGGATAACTCAATTTCTACTAGTTTCTAATTATAAATTTAGTTCAGAGAGCTCATGCTGTGCTAAACATTCAAGATCTTGAAAAGAGTGGTGCAGAGCTGGGTATCACCATATGAGTTACTTTTGTGCTAAAATACTAATAAAATGAGCTATGGATTAAACTTAATAGTCAATCAACGGGTCTCAACATTTAATTACCAATAGGGAATCAGTTATTGGATGACATATATCTAGAAAATTATGTGGGGTTAAGCTGTGCTATGCTAATCAAAACAAAGTTTTGCAGGTAATTAATAATCCAAATAGTGAACGAAAAAATAATGTTAAAGACTGAAATTGCTAGACAGCAGCATGTTCAGATAAACTCCTATCTAGGATCTAGAAAAACAGACTTTGAACAAACAGAACAACTGTCCCAGCTTCTGAAACAAGAGAATAAGTAGACAACCAATAAGTTGACCACCAAAATCAAGCTAAAAAAGTTTTAAGTCATTTCACGTATAGACAACATTAGAGAGAGTCCTTCGTACACACTCTCCAAAAATATTATTGTCTCAATGAAGCTATATGTAAGACTGATGAGGTTTGGAGTGCACAGAGCACATAGTTCGCTGAAAAAAGAAAAGAAAGAAGAGAAGAGAAGAGAAGAGAAGAGAAGAGAAGAGAAGAGAAGAGAAGAGAAGAGAAGAGAAGAGAAGAGAAGAGAAGAGAAGAGAAGAGAAGAGAAGAGAAGAGAAGAGAAGAGAAGAGAAGAGAAGAGAAGAGAAGAGAAGAGAAGAGAAGAGAAAAACCCACACAATCTCAAAAGATCCCACATTTCAGAAAATAGTGCTCAATGCTCATCCTAAAATAACTTGTCTCACATGCAGCCATTTCCAGTGTGTACCATCATATTGTCCACATCATACTAGGACAGACTTAAGCACAAGCAAAAGCTTATTTGCTCAGCTCCCAAGAAGCAGAGAAAGAAAATACAGCATAGATATTTTTCACTTTAGTTCTTCCCCAATACACTGTTAATTCAACTGCATGCCCAGGGCTTCATTGCTCATCTCTAGAAAGACTGTATACTGTTCCTTCGCATAAAAAGGAGATGACATGAAGGAGGTCTATTATTTTAATGGCTCGCAGAGAAAGATTTATCATACATGTACTTGACTACCCAATTTGTATTATGCAGGTTGTCTATGAGCTTGATTGTTTCTTTCATATATAAGCTTGTTTAAAGCACTCTTATCTCTCCCACTCCAGATTGCTTTAAATTGTATTTCAGTAACAATACTAAAGATGTCAACTCATGGAGAGCTTAGCAGGTATTTTCCTACAAAGACATGCTGTGTCCACAGTCTTAATCACAGTCATTCATCCGTGTATGGCAAAAGAAGGCGATGGCAGTGCTTTCTAATGGGATACAACCACTACAGAGCAATAGCATATAACAAAGAAGAAAAATAGACTCACCTCCTCCCATGACCAGTAACAGCCCAACAGGCATATGATCTCAGCCCAGAAAGAATCTGCCACGTTCCATATATCAACCAACATATCTTTGCCCAGATAGGTGGACTGTCCAATCCTGAGTGGCCCACTGTGCTACCCACAGTGTGAGCCCTCAGCAGACTGCCCAACTACCTGTGCAGATGTTCAGTGTGTTTTCACCCGGCTCTTGAGTTATAACCATCCACTCCATTCTCCTCTTCAAACCACAGCGTTTCAGTTGAGGGATGGTATACGACAGCTGCCCCCTGCTTGGGGTCCCTCTGGTGGATCCATCTATATACCAGGTGTCTTCTGGAACAGGATATTTCCCTTCCTGTATGGGACTCTTCTCCAGATGAGTGACCATCATGTCCTCAGGTTTCTCACTGTGATACATTTACTGGTCCAAGTATCTTATGCAATTTTTCTCTTAATGGAGATGAGTTGCATAGATATCTAATTCAGCTGGAAGGGTTGGACTGAATATATCCAGTACCTGGCCTGTTTAATGGCTATTTTTGCTTTGGAAAGCCTCTTGTTTCCTTCTTCCCCGTCTTATACTTGGCCTTCTTTTGTTAGTCAACATAGAGGTTTTAACAGTTGCACTAAGTGGGGTATAAAGGATCACCAGTATCCTAATACACTCCAAAACTCTTGCAACTTTTTTGGTGTTATGGGGACTGGGAATGCTTGGACTTTATCTATGACAGCACTAGCTAAGACCTTGGTCTTACTCGACCAGACAGCACCTAGAAACCTATCTGACTGATAGCCCCAGTCCTTGTACTTTCTATGGGTTCCTAGCCCATCCTTTGTAAATGGGCAATTAGTGAGGTTACTGTCTTCTCTTATTTGTCTCCATGGAGTCAGATGTTAACATCAGATCATCAATATAGTGGAACATTTTGGTGGTAGACAGTTTGTTCCAATTTGCCAGGTCATACGCCACCAGTTTAAGACAAAAGTTAGGCAACTGCTTATACCCCTGAGGAAGGACTTGAGAAGTCCACTGCCTGGCCTCCCATGTGAATGCAAACTGGTCATTGCCTTAGTGCCTGGAAATTCATTTGGGTTGCCACAACCTGCTGATGTCTCTGATCTATTATCCACTAGTGCCATAACCCATTGAATATTCTTTCAGACTTATGAGTTGTCATTTCAACACAGGTCCCCTCTAGAGCCCCTGTTCCAGGGGATTTTGGCCCTCCCATCAAGCCATTGGATTGCCAATCCCCCAGTCTTTTTCCTTTGATGGCTTGGCCACGGCTGCCCTGGCCACTTGAGGAGTTCAAACTTTTTTGATGGGACTATGAAATTCCACGTTTCTTGTGGAATCCATTCTATGACTCTAATTCCTTCCCTTTTAGGGGACAGCTGGAATGTTTGTTTGTCAGTTGTCTCCATAATTGTAATATAAAAAACTGATTAGGCTGTATGTCAGTACTTTTAAATTGAACTCCTGCCCTAATCAGGTCATAGAACATTTACTATCTTGAGACCCTAGCGGGTCCAGGTTGGATTACTTCAGGGGCCAGACTCCGAGGTCGTGGTCATGGATGGACCTCTGACCTGTCTACCACCATTCAGACATTGCACCTGGCCCATAGGCACCCTGTCTCCCCCAGATCCCCCTGTTGTATTATGGCCTCCAAGGCCACTAGGAAGTTCAGTATGGACAGATAACAAAGTACCATACTGGTGTGGTGGATCTTGTTGCAGGATGAAGTCTCTCATTCCCGCTGAAAATTTTATCAGATCTAGACTTTCAAAGGCATCCTCATAGATTGCCACTTTCATACCTAATTCTCCAGTACATTTTTGTAAGTCTTCTGTAGATGACCATAAACTTGTGTTTAAAGTTCTATCGTTTTTATTCAGCATGTGGCCATCAGCTGTTGAATTAATGAATGAATTTCCTCATTATGTTGGATTGTTGTGTATAATATTTTCCTAAGGGCAGGGTGAGTGGTAATGGATGCCAGTTTTAAAATTTCTGGTCCATTTACTACAACACTTTCTGCCCCCATGTCCCATAACCAGAGCAGCCATGCTGGTACACTTTCTCTTGGTTTTTGTCTAAACCACTGCACCACATCCATAAGTTCAGCTGCCCTGTACAGGAATTACATGTAATGTAGGGTGGGAGGCTACTGGTTGGGGGCACCTGCATCAGTCTATCTTGTGGGCTTTTTTTGTTTTTTGAGTTACAATTGGTTGGATCTCAAAGGGATCCAGCTTGAGTGCAACCTCGAGATCTGACCTTTCAGTCCTTTCATTTATAGAGTCCTGTTTACATGGGTTCCCTTGTTCAGGGTCTGTGGTACTTTCTAAAGAGATGTTTCAGTCCTTATATTGGGTGATGGTAAGATCTGTTTCTTTTCCCCTTCAAGATTGCAACCTTCAATTTCCTTCTAGCCACAGACCACGACCTGAAAGGCCATCCATCCCTTCAGGCTAGGAATGGCTCTTTGGGGTAAGATCCAGCACTAGATGTGCTGATGCACAGACAGTGCCATCTGGGCTCAGAGATACCAGCCATGTGGTCCCAGCCCCTCCAGCAGCCACAGCTTTCTGCAGCCCCTGTGTTTGAAGAGGCTGCTGTCTCTGGGAGAAGAATTCCCATCTGGCTGCTTAAGCACGAGTAGCTGAAGGTGCAGTGCCTCAGACATGAATGCTTATATCCCTCTCAAATCCCCAGTTCACTTTAATATTTATTCCAAGGGATATTACTGCTGTTTATGCACATAATCCTCTTGGGAATCTTGAAGCCCTGGCTTGTCAGAGTCTTACAATGATAAATCCCAGGGGCTGGTTATACAATGCAGAAGTTCGTTTGATCAGGGGTATCTGCCAGCTTCCAGCATTGCTGTTTGTCTCTTGTTCTCTCAGCAGAGGGGAAGCAAACAAGGGATTCTCTTGCCCCTTTCCTCACACCATTCAGACTGACCCAGTCTTTTCCCCCACTCTTTAAACTGAAGGCATAGAGGAGATGACCTCAATGCATCGCAGGGCTGAGAACAACTCCTGCACTCCCATCACCTGATGCAGTGGATGCTGTCACCCACAGTGGTCACCACTTACAGCGTTCTAGGTGAGAGCAAGCCCAGAGGTCACTTCCCTTTACCTACATGGTATAACATTGTTAAAACAAACTGTTCTGTTCACGGTCGAGTCCAAAGGGCTCATCAACAGCAAGGACAGAGAGTGGAGCATTCATTCAGAGCATGCTTCCACAGACACTATTGGCATGAACATCTTTCTGAGAACAGCCACTTAACTCTGTAAGCCCATTAAGCTAAATCAAATAAAAAGCCACTCTGATTCCAAACAAGTGACTTTACTCATATTTAGTTTCTAAATTAATCCAGATTAATTTTCACTGTATACATAAATTATACTATTCTTATGTCAATATATTGCTCCAGTTAGTAAAAATATCTTTATCAACATAAGCATGGTAAAGGCCATTATTTCTCCACATTACACAACACTTCCAAGTCTTTCCTAGGTGCCAAGAACTTGCAGACAGGCTGCATCCTACCTCCAGCCCCTTCGATGCTAAACACGTTTTTCTCTTGCTTTTGAGAAGTCTGTTTTAAAGGGAAATGCAAGCTCTGAAGCAGAGCTGAGCCCTAAGAGTCCTTGCATATGTGCAGCCAGCTGCTCACTGCCGCACTATGGCTGCTTTGCGGAGCTGCTCAGAAACTTGTTTATCACCTTTTCCACAAAAGATAGCTACAAAAGCAGCCTGAAGTGCTCTCTGATTTGAAACAACTGACTCCACAAGTAAAGGAGCATCCTTGCCATTTCAATCAACTTCCCCACGAAGAATGACACCACCGGATCAAAAATAAGGACAGCAAACACTCTGTGTTCTGTGGCAGAGATGAAAACAAAGTAATACAAAGCTCTGTCCTGTTCCCCCTCCAGCAGTGTCACAGTCAATTGGACACCCTTACCTGCCTTAGGAGAACCTGAAGCTAATTGTCTGGTACACACTCCAAGGAACAGTGCTCTTTGAGGACTGATGTTCCCAAACTTGTGCTGACAGATCACACAGGGTAATTTGTTTATGCAAAGGCTGCGTGTGCACTTTTGCATGCCAGCTACCTCAGTGCAGTGCTTGGGTTGTAGGAATCAGCCTGGAGTCACTGCAGCGCTCTGCTGTCCTTGTACCACTATTACAGCCTGAGTTTAAATTGGTTTGGCAGCCTGATGTATGTTTTTGTGCGATCCATCACACCATGCAAGTCCACAAAGACTCCAACAACCATGGATCTCCATTACAGAAGAAATGATTCCCCAGCAGATACGTGTATCTGACTAAAAAAAACCCTTTTGTTGCTCACAGCAGTGATCTCAGCAGTCACAATGCCAATCCATATTCATGTCAATCTTCCCAAGCACACACAATAGAACTGGGATGGATTTTCTCCTCAGGAGCTCCGACTCTGCAGCAATTTGAGAACAGATACACATTTGGTATCTGCTTGGTACCTGCTGTTTGTGAACTGCTTGCAAACCAACATGCAGTCATCATACAAGTACATACGATATCTGCTGACCAACCCTTTCACTTATATAACCTTAATTAGGAAAAGTGCATCTTGGTTTAAAGTAAAACACCACCTAATCAGCTGGACATAGAAAGAGATCGGGCGATCCAAGGAACCACAAGTGTTCAGCTTCATGCTGAGCACAAGTGTCAAAGGTTTGAGAAGCAAATGGCAGCTCAAGTTCCAAGCCCCCTGCAAGTCATCTGTGATAAGCTTAAGTGATACTAAGCTTTATTTCTGAGCTGAGTCCCTGAGCAAGCACTGCTGACATTCAACTGAGCCCTAGAGTGGAAAAGTCTAATATCATGTTAAAAAGCCAAACACACACAAGATGACTGACTATTTTCTAATACTTGTACACAATAAAATTTATGAAACAGATAACAAAAGCCATCCATCTTCATTTAGAAGTCACGGCTTTTGCTTTTTGTTAAATTTAATTGCTTCCCCCATGGCTTTAGATCAAGGGCAGCTTCTAATAAAAGTAATTATTTTGCTGGCATGGCAAAGCTGCATGATAAAGGTTAATCTACTAAGTGATGGCAGCTACTAAATGAGTGTGATAATTTCCATTAATAACTCCACGGTAAAGTTGATGCTAGAATTTACATATTCTTTGACATGATAGCCACAAAGACAGCACCTGGGTGCCTTGTTGGCTCTGGGAATCCAGATAGCATTGCCCCAGCTAACCAGGGTGCCAGGGCACCTGGCAAGAAGCGTTCTTCATCCACCTACAAGAGGCATTGCAATCACAGGCTTCCAACCTGCTGGGGGCCTTCAAGCACCGTGATATCAGGACTTGATGACCCTTAAAGGTCCCTTTTAACTCAA
This sequence comes from Lagopus muta, assembly GCF_023343835.1. NCBI lineage: Eukaryota > Metazoa > Chordata > Aves > Galliformes > Phasianidae > Lagopus > Lagopus muta. The sequence goes on along the minus strand of NC_064440.1, from coordinate 34,892,636 downwards.
ATGATTCTATGATTCCATGACACACAAGACCCTGTTACCATGGGGTCTCAATGCTCGCCAGCTAGATGCCAAGCTGCCAGTTGAGCCATTGAGCCATTGACCATGAACTGGAATCCAGTTGATTGCCACCATGAAGGGCTTCAAAAAGCTCATTTTTCTTTCTGTTCTCCCTCCCATTTCATTTTTCCCCCTATAGGCTGGCAGTCGTGATGTGCAGCCCTTCCAAGTGTTGCAGCACTCTGGGCAGAAGGCTGTCACATAAAACAGTGGAAGAAAAACAAGAACCTTTAAAAATACATATTTTTTTTCCTAACTTTTTTGCCTACTTTCAGCAGTTTGATGTTCTGCTGACAGATTTTGCCACTTATGACCTGAGTAGCAGCATTACCGTTCATTGCAGACTGGCTGTGCTTTAGGCACCAACTCAACCCAGGATGTAACTGTCCAGTGCCTACTCCAGCAGTGTGAGAATCAGTCAAGTCTATTTGTGATTTTAATGATCAACTTGAAACACAGAGTCTGATTTTATACATTTCATAGAAAGCCAGACTAGCTCTCTCAACTACAGTTTTATGCTGTGAAACACTATAAAAATGACTCTGAAATCAGGCTAGAAAATGATGAAAATCAAAACTCTAACACTGAGGTTATTTTTAATATAATACTGAGAGTAACACCCTGCAAATGACATATACATATGTTCCATGAATAAAGTAAAATACAGCCTTCTGCACATGCCTGCTGCTCTCCATAGGAAGCTGCTATCTGCATGTTGGAAGGGTTATTGTCCATGTAGGAAGCCTTGGGAGGGATGAGAAAGAAAAATCCCAGAAATCTGCTGGAAAATGCAGTCAAAAAGGCCACTTGCCTCCTGTTTCATTAAGTGGAGGTAGTCCACACTGAACAGCTCCAGCAGAGAGGTCTGGAAGGGGGAAATGATGGTTTTCTTCCCTTACACCACGTTGGTGGAGCAGATCAGAGAGGGGCAGCAGTAAGGGAGCATGGAATGTGGAGAAGCCAGCTGCTCCTTCAGTGGTGTTGCTATAACCAGAGAGATGAGCAGCATTCCGTTTGAGAGGCAGCAAACTGGGGCAGCCAGAGGCCACAGCTCCATCACTAAGGGGGAAGGGAGCTTTTTGTGCCCTTTTCTAAGAACTTCCTTTCCACTTAATTTTCCCTCTTTCCTGCAGTTTCCCAAGTTGCCTGGAAAGCAGAACATACTGGGAAGTTTCCCTGTCAGCCTCTGGGGATTGAAAGATCTGGCTGCAACCTCTTCATTGACTGCCAGATTCCCCACTGCTTCTAGACTGCTAGATCCTCCCACTGCTTCAACATTTATCTTTAAACTTGAAACTATCTTCCTGCTAGCAAGCCACACTTTACATCTTTCTTTCATCCCCAACCACGTGGTTTTTCACTCCATTCACTAATGCTATGACCAAACCTGCTAACAATTTCAGCTATTGGCCAAAGCAAGTCCCTGCCTCAGGTATTTCCCCGACTGCACGCCCAGCCTCCACTTTTCCTTCTATTAGTACCAACCACAGCCAGCACTACCATGATGAGCTCCTCTGTTACTGCCCCAGGTCAGAGGGAGCAGAAACAGGCACTGCTTTTTCCTTCCTGCCTCACATACATCCCAACTCCCCTGTTCACACCCTGGGCTTTCTGCAGCTTCCTTGTACCCATGAGGTCTCCTTAGTTCTCGCTTTTGCTGCAGAAGAAAACCTCTGCAATGCCTTTGTGCTGAGACAGGGGATTAACTGGGACTTGTACTTCAGAGGTTTCATTTTTCCTTTGTAGCTATCACTCCAGAACAATAAAAAGCTCACTGTTGCCTTCAGGCCAGGGGCAAACAATGTGTGGCTACAACTACTTACAACACAAATTCTACTGAAAGGTCATAGGAAGTGCAAATATTCCTGGGCCTAGAAAGGGAGAGCAGTTAGTTATTTCTATAATTACATCAAGTGAGAGCTGAAAAGCTGTTACTCTGCTGCCAGCTTAGCTGAAACTTCAAAAGTAAATGTGCTTTCTTGGTTGCAGCAAGAGAATGCATGTCACCGGGGAAAGCAAAATCAGAATGGAAAGGTGGTAAGGAAGTGTGATATAGTCAGCCTATGCCTGCACTTGCCAGCAGCTTCAGGAAAGGACAGGGGCTGTGCCTGGACTCCCAATGAGCAATGTGCTCTGTCACTGCATCATGGAACAAGATGAGAATGTTTTGAGAGGGAAATGTTCAGGCCTCATTGCACTGATCAGCAAGCTGAAACAAACCCTGATGCAAAGAGATCAAGTTTAAGGCAAGGTAGAGCAATCGGATAAATTTAGAGCCTGTCTCAAATTGCAATCTCTGGAAACAGTAAAAATAAAGAGGTATTTTAAGTCAGTGTTTTAGTGCAGCCAGTTATAAGTAATATGGTTAGAACCAGGACAGAAATACATCCCATTTTCCTAAGTCTCGTGTGTTTGTGTCTTTTGTTTTTGTTTTCTGCAGCATTACCGCTTAAAAAAGAAAAGTTTAGAGTCTGGAATTACCAAAATAGAGAGCAAACAGAGATCCATAAGAGACGGGAGGAAATTAATCTTTCCTGGCAAATGCAAAGAAATAATGAGGAAAGGCACAGAACAATCTGTATCTGTCCTTTCCAGCTCACTGCAGCAGTATGCAGAAGATGGATATATGGCCAATGGAGGCCCATGGAACAGAAGTGTCTATTTTCTGCAAGGCTGTAGCAGCCTCGTAAAGGAGAAAACTATTCAAATTCAGCTGTTTGCTTAAGGAAAATCTCAGGGCAGCAGGGGAGGAGGAGGAGGATCAGTCAGTCCAGGGTGAAATTCCAGTAGATGTGTAGTATCACCTAATCAGCTGTGTGTCTTGGAGCTGTGACACCTGGCACCCTGCAGAAACACCTCATTTCCTTGTTTACTAATGGGCAATTGAGTGCAAGGAGTCCAAGAAACAGCCCAAAAAGACAATGTACAAATTTCTCACTGCCAGGTGGTCACTGGCTGTTACACCTGCAATGCCTTGCAGAACTGCAGCAGGAAAGCACAAAAAGCCCTGGACAGGAGCAGGCTTCTGGCAGACCAGCAACGGCCAAAGGACAAAGGGCTCTTGCTGTTTGGCAGATGCAAGTGTCTGAAACCAGAAACCCCACAATACATTGTGCAATAGGCAACTTGCATATGGCCATAAGGGGCTGTGGCTCTGCTATTTTCAGTCATACAACACAAATGTGTTTCATGCTCTTCTAGCTAGGCTTCAAACCTAAGTGTGAATTCAATGGGCAGTGAATGGTTTGAACCATTTATGTGGGAAAATTGGGACCATCAGAGGATACGAGCAGTCTAGATGACTGGCACTGCCCACTGCTCCACTGCAGTGTACAGTCATCAGAATCCTGCAATGGTCTGGGCTTATAGCATCATGCATAGCCACACAGTCACTGAGGGAGGGTAGGATGGAAACTTCTGCTCATGACTTGCTTCAGCTCTGTCCACTGTCAACCAGTTTGAGCCTCAGAAGCTAATCTGATCATCTATCCAATTACAGCTAGTGCTCTTCAAAGCCCTAACCTCAGGATTTGCACTAGATAGGATGTGCTCATTACATGAAGATGAACAAAACAGTTGCAAGACAATGCTGTTGTTTCTACATCTCTGGGCATAAGCCTGTGTGATGAGAGACTAATGTGTATGAATATACATGGTCTGTGGTTAGCAGATCATGTATACCAAACCAAACCAACACCTCCATAATCTCACAAGCTTTGCTCGTGTAAGCTAGAATAGCATTGAAAATAAGGCAGGCACTCATTGCTCTGAGAACCAGAGAAGCTGTACAACTAGCCAATACATTTCATAGGCCTGTGTCAGAAATGTAAGATCAAGGGCAATGCTACATATATGGTAAAGAAAGCTGCCACAAGTAAGTCTTGGCCTAGGAGTGAGGAACCCTCTACTGTTGTTGGCTTAGCAATGTGTTCAGTGCCACTCTGCTATTCAACGAGCAGACTGCCATGACTTTTCAGATATGATAGTGGCTGTCCAGCAAAGCATCTTCTCTACTAGACTCTAATACAGGCAGTGCTGGGCAAATAGTTTTTTTCTTTTCAAAGATAAAAGCTCTCTGCATTAAAAATAAAAGAGAGAGAAAGAGAGTGACAGGGAAAAGAATTTAAAGACAAACTGGAAAAAAAAAAAGGCTTTTTAAAAAATGAAATAATATTTCCTTCCCTGAGGCAGTGGAATTAAATATAAGCCTAAAAAAAGCTGAATGAAGCTGAAGTTTTTTGGAAGTTGAGATGTGGACTTGACCTAGATAGTGTTATCTTTTTGGGGCTTAATTCATAGGTTGTAATTTTATATGAGGCTGCTCAAACTCCAGCTCTAAAACAAATTTGACAGTGTCGTATTACTCCTTCCAACCTCTTGATAGAGCTCTACGTATCTGAATCTTTCAATTATTTGAAATGGACCATGAGTCATTCTTTTTCCTTTGAATCCTGCTTTTTTTTTCCTTTATGCCTTGCAAACTGCATTAGGCTGTAAGAGGATCAGGATACTAGAGGAATATTAAACCCTATGCCAACATATGTAGATCTGAGGGAGGTAACCAGGTGCATTAGATGCCCCCACCTATGAGGCAGCTCCTTTGTTTCTCTTTCCTCTTACTAGTCCTGGCCTGGTCTCACAGCTCAGTAAATGGAAGTTACAGCACCTCAGTGAGCACAACCAGGTCTTCCTGAGATTGGCAGCACGTGCATCTACACAGGGCATGACTGAGCACCTGAGTTTATTTGGCTCCTACATGCTGCTGTGCAAAACTGCATAGCCATCTTCTTTCAGCACAACAGGGAGCAAGATAGACAAGTACAGCAGATACAGTGGGGAAGAAGTGAAGTAATTTTTATTAGAAAAAATTGAGCCTCCTTAGACAGATTTATTTCCTCTGAGACGCAGACCCTAAGATCTGAAGGCAAGGAAAATGCTCTGATCTCCCTGATAGGTCCCTGGGTGATATATACTTGCCAAACTTTAGGCAACCATCTCACTCAATTAGATGAAAAATAATAAATTATGATATCCCTGCCAAGGCATAGCTAATCTGAAGGCTGGCTTGAAGATTAAAAACCCTGCTCTGGCTTGACAGATGTGAGCATCTAATCACATTACGATTCTTTACCCTACTTGAGCTGGCTTCTGAAATTTCCTTCATTTTCACTAATTAAACTTTCCCAGGTCACCTTTTCTCAGCTTTGATTGTTTCATTAACATTCTCCTGGATTCCTGAGCAGCCAGAGCTAATTTATAGCCTTCTGTGGTTTTCAGTAAGCACTGAATCCATTAATGCTAGCCTGAGAAATCAAGAGAGGCAAAAACTGGACAGCACTGTAGTACTCCAAGTGACTGTTCAGCCAGGTAGAAGTTCCCTGCAGCAAATTACTGGCTCCACTGCTTATCCTCCAAACACACCTACTTGGATCACTGAACCTGCCAGCAAGAAAACAAACCTATTCCAAAATGCTGTCTGTAAGAGTGGCTCGCTTGATGCATGAGTTCTTCTGCAAACTATAAATTTGATAAAGCTCAGTATTTTCCTTGGAAGCCTAGGAAGCCTAGCCAGAAGTATGGGTTAGCAAGAGCTCCTTTTTCTGCCAATATTCCAACACTCCTTCCATGAATGCAGCCTCCCCTTCTCCCACTGACCCTCAAAATGATGCTGCTTCTACACAGTGAGAAAGAGGGCACGGTGCTTTACCTTGCAGATGTCTTGTGAAGGGTAGGCAGCCGTTGACAGGGCTTGTCTCTAACCCTAGGGTGGTAGACAGGAGGTAAAGTCTTACAGAAATTAATTTTGTGCTGGTCAACTTAGTGGCTTTGACTCAGTTCCCTTTAGTCTCACTCTACAACCTTGCATGTAATCTGTCTGACCTCAGTGCAATCTCACAAAGCTCTATCCATGCTGTTAAGCTATAGCCCAAGTCTTTATTGTTGCCATGTTAAAGCCCATACATTATTCCATGTGCCATTCCATTATTCCATCCCATTCCATTTTCCTGGTGTTAGCCAAACAAGAGAAACTCAAACTTCTACTCGGTGAGACAGCAAGCTCTCTTTGGACGAGGAACATTGCACCAATGTTTGAGCTCACCTTTTGCAGGATGCTGCATGGGCCTCTTTTCAGAAAGCACAGTGCAAAGAGTTGAACCAAGCTACACTGATGTGCACACACTGCTAGTTTCTTGCCCTCAGGTGGTGTTTTGCACTACTGACCACCACCTTCTGTGCTCAGTTGTTCAGCCAATTTTCAACCCATCATAGAATCACCAAAGTTGGAAAAGACCTCCAAGATCACCCAGTCCATATTTCCCCACTAAATCATGTCCGTTAGTACCTCATCCAAACATCCAAATCATTTCTTGAACACAGTGACAGTACATCAACAGCTTGTCTGTAAGGATCTTACAGTAGACAGTTACAAAGGCCTTAGTGAAGTCCAGACTGACAGTATTTGCTGCTCTTCCCTCATCACCACAGCAGAAAGAGGAGAGGTGATGATCTTTCACTGATAGTAGGTGCCCTGTTCTTCTCCTTACTGCTTTTCCTTCTTGTGGTCACCAGCCAGGTATTTCTGTGGGTATCCACCAAAGCTTTTATGGTGGAACATTTTTCAAAACTCCTCTCTCCCATTACACGGGAAAGTCAGAGCCTTTCTGAAGCTTGCAAACCAACACCCACATTGCTACCTGAACGGGACAGGGCTTATCTCCAGACAAACCACAGCAAAGGTCTATTTTCTCCAGGAGAACAGTCATGGGAGGCATACAGACTACTGATCTCAGAGGAGACAGCTGTTTCACACAGAGAGTTCCACTCATTTTTTGCTGTGGGTATTCACCTGGCATAAGTTTGTCTTGCTCTCGAAATTACATTCTGGATAAACTGGAATAGAGGAGGAAGTTGTTGTTAGTCTTCCTACTTCTTCTTGCCCAGAAGGCCAAATTTGACTTATCTCTGAAAACAGACTGGTACAGACACTAAAAAGCTGAAGAGTGTGCTTCCCCCTAGGCAATATATGTCTAAATGCCATTTTATTCTATTAATGGCAAACTCATTAGTATTTAGAAAAACAAGTGTGAAATGCTGTCTTCTTTTTGAACAGTGTAAGAACTGTGGTAGCCAAGTTCATTAATTATGAATTTTATCAACTGTTCACTGAAATTTATTCTTCTAGCAGAGCGTAATTGTCTGCAAAACTCACCATATTGCATGCAGAAGTACCATGCTAAACAGTAACCTTTTCCAGTCAATATATCCCATATCTGTTCCAGAATGCCTTGGGAATCCCTGAGACTTTTTGACCACCTATTCATTCTGGTTTTGCATTGTCATGTTTACTAAATCCTTTACAACACGGAGAATTAAAACAGCTTAATAGGCTGTCACTTTGAGTACATGTTACTTCAACATTTGCATAACTGCATTCATGATTTTAGCACTTAACCCAAAGGCATTGCAGAAGTTCTGTTTTCTTGCCTCACCCAGGAATGGAAAGCAGCAAAAGAAATCTGTAGCAGGGTCGATTTTCCTGTGAGGTGGGCAGGAATGTTCTCTGTGCTGATAAAAATAGGCTGCTTTTTTGCTCAGCCAGGGTAGTATATCCGAAACAAACTCAAGCCTATGGTCCTCACACTTCCCTTCTCTCTTGGCAGATAGTACAGCAGTAACAGCTGTTTATGGGCCTCAGCTATAGGAGCTGCTGCTTCAGCTCAGCCAGCTGAGATCTTGTTCCAAAAGAGAAAAGCCTGGGCCAATCCCTGTTAAATACCCCATGCCACATCACACCAAGTTGAGCTGGACGGCTCACTGAACAAAAGCTCCATGGCTCTGGAACATCAAAGTATTTCAGTTGGCACTCTGGAGTAAAGAACTTTGTTGACCCTCCTTCTGGTGTTGCTCTCCCTGATAAGCTATATTCTGAAATTCAGCAGAACTGAAAAGTGATCATTCCCTCAATGAAAGTGGAAATCTTGCTAATTGCTTGAGCCATTAGTGGAGAGAAAAAAACCTCTCTTCCTGCTATCCTTCTTCAAGCACGAACAATAGGAATATTCCTCTAACAGTGTGAATGGTGGCATTTACTGCTGCCTTGCCATCTAGGGCCATTCTCAGAAGTCGCTTTCTCCAGTATTTATCTCACCAGGCTGCAACTTGAGAAAGAGTTTGCTGTGTAGGCAGGAGTAGTAAGGTGTTCCTAGCTTTCAGCAGGAGGGGCTGGCCTTGACTGTGTGGTGAGAGATGTTGGATATACTGCAGAAACTGATTAATGATGTAGCACTTAGGGACGTGGTTTAGTGGGCAACACTGGTGGTAGGTTGGACTAGATGATCTTAGAGGTCTTTTCCTATGATTCTGTAACTGAACACACTATGCAAGGAAAACTACCAAGGCCAAGTCAGAGGGACCACAGCACAGGAATGTCCCATGCTGTATGCATTGCCAGCTTTCTGTCACAAAAGATGTACAGAAATGGATAGGTCTTGGATCTAACCTAGTACAGCCAGCCTTGCTAGTCAGGTTCAAGCATTCTGCACACCAAAATAGCAGATCCCTCAGTAAGATCAGAAGAACAGATCAGTAGTCCTTCTGGGGAACATATACCTTGCCCTTGGAATAAAGCACTGAGGTGTTTTTGCAGTCAGAAGTGGCACCCACGTGCTTTTGGCAGGAGCAGACCCTTCAACTTGAACCTAGTCTTCTGGTCTCCATTTCCCAGCAGAGGGATTAAGGAGTCCCTAGAAATTTCCATCTGTAATTAATTTTCTCCAAATTCTCTGTTGGATGAACAGTCAATTCAAATAGTGCTCATGTCTCCAACTCTTAGGAGCAGGTGATAGTGGCTGCTGTAACTGCTGTAACTTTAGCTAATAGCTGGGACACAGCTGGACTTGATGCAAAATGATCACTTGATCTACCAAGTGTACGGCCTGTCTTCTGCAACCTTCTGATTTTTCTGCCTGAAGATAATTTTTGTTTTTTTAAGTCATGTACTGCAAATCTTTTGCATCCTTAACAATTCAAGCAAACCCACACAATCTGAGTCATTGCTCTTTCTTTTCAGTCACCTGCTGATAAAACCATCACAAAAGGATGTTGTGTGGCCTTTCTGCAGCTCTGGAAGGAGAGATAGAGTTTGCTGTTCTCCTGGAACTATGAACCCGTGGCTTTGCCTCTGCTGAGAGCTGTACATGCTGCCCCGAGCACCAGGAGCAACACACCTATTATGTGACAAAAGCACCACCCAACTGCAATTTACCTCTGCAAAACTGAACTTGTCTCCCTCTATATAAACTAAGAATTGCTGGGATTTATATGCATGCGAGTCAGTAATGCTGTTGCAGCAGTAGAAATGCTGATTGCTGTGGATAAAGCCAATACCATCCCAGCTTTGGTGGACTCTCAAGCATGAGTCAGGCTGAGCTCTAATGAGATGTAATACTCATTATTACTCCAGTTTGGAAAATGGAATTGAAGAGCGACTGTCAAACACTCCATTACATTTACAGGCCCAGTTCCACTTCAGCTTTCTTAAAGCAAACCACTTTTGTCACTCATTTTGAGTTACATGACTGAATGCCATTTTCCTAGGAAGTGACAATAAAAAAAAAGTTCCAGAGTTCAAACCTGACTAAGTCTGGAATTGAGTCAGTTTGCTGCCTGTCACTTGTCAGCCAAGGCAATAAAATCCACTTGGACAGCATTTTGGAAGCTTTCTTTGCAGCAGTAATTGTGGGAACGTAGATTCTGCAGGGCTCAATCTTGTCATCATCTTTGATTTGCTAGGAATCCTTTGCATGAGTGAAGTCGTAAAACCTGCCTGAGACATTAGATTTTTTTCTTAAAGAAAAAAAGAAATGCTGCTTTCAAAAACTTGCTTTTTGTAGCTGCACTATCTATCTTTATGGTGATAACCTGGCAAGCAGGACAAACTTGCCACCTCGTGTATGCTACTCTAAGTGCCAGTGGGAGCTGCATGCTTACACGTATGCATCCCCAAAAAGCATTGGGCAATGTCAATTCATGGTCCACAACCATGATTTTGCTACTGCTTCTTCAGAACCAGTTGCACTGTAAGATCATTATTTTGCATAGGAACAATATGCATTGCAGGAGCTCTGCTTTAACACCAACCCAAACTTGCTCCTGACTTTCCTGCTGCTTCTTTCAGACGTGACAGCTATCTGTCACTCTGTAGAGGCTTCACTGTAGGAAGCAAGTGGGAAGCAGAGCTGAATCTCAGCTGGCTGTAGCATTGGCTTGATTCTGGCTTGAACACACCACTGGACCTGGCTGGGCTACAAGTCAGGTCACCAAACACAGTGCTTCCCATTATAATTAAAAAACTATTTTATGGGAGACCTTCAGTACACTGCCTATATTTAAGCATCAGAGAAGAGAATACCAGTGAGATTTTCACTACCCTACAGGAATGAGCGCTAGAAATCTTAAACCCTAGATTAAAAATTGCAGGCAAAGGATTTGTAATCTTACCAAAAAAGCATTAGGGAACACTGCTGTGAGCAGACTGTGAGGGAGGACCCAGCTCATGTCAGATCCCTGCTTAAAGTGACAGCTCGGCTCTAGCTGTGTCTCTGCCTTTCTGTGCTGTCCTATCTGGTATTAAGGCTGCTGAGGTTTCTTCCACTGCTGAGAAGCTGCCAAGTGGATTTTTTTAGGCAACGTATTAAAACACAGAGAAGAAGATTTATCACATATTTTTAGCAGCATCTTCCTGTGCTTCCGTTTACACCACAGAGAGGGAAACTCAGAGCATCGTGTAAGCTTTTGAACTGCTAGAGACATCTGTTGTCAGTGCCACAGGCAGGCTCTGGAACTCACAGCACTGCTGACAGCAGACAGGAGAAGATCTGTCTGGACAGCATGAATAGCAGCCTTGGGCAGGCTGTGTGCATGAAGTCAGCCCAGCTGGCTGCCCATTCTGCAGTCTTTCTTTCAAGTACAGACTCACTGCTCTCTGTAGCTGGGCAGTGCTTAGGAGAGCAGGACCTCTGGAAGCAGGTAAAGAACTCACTCAGTTTAAGAATTAGAGGTCATTTCTCTTGCTGTTATCTTCTCTCCTCCAGCTGTGGGAATTTGTAGTTTAACACAGCTTGGTGGGAGACAAAAAGGCAGCACTAAGGCCTTTCAGACCTCATTCATGCCATAGGACTCCTGTAGACTGGGAATCATCTCTTGGGTCAGGAGAGGTGGGTGCAGACCACAGGGCTCACTCAGTAGCCCTTTTCCCTGGCTTAGCTTATTACCTGTGCTACAAGAGTTTGCCCTTCACAGGAAGGCTTTGAGCCACCAGCTCCTTCCATCAGAGAGCTCCTCTGTCTGTGGCCTATTGCTAAAAACCAAAAGCCCAAGATAAATATTGAATTTAATGTACTGGACTCCACATTATTCAATACAGAAAAGACCCTATCCAATGGAAGGCTGGAAACAAATGCATTTTTTCTGCTCCAAAAGTTTCTCTCTAAGGCAAACACAAATTTCACTACTTTCTTTCTGTGCCATGAATGCAAGTACAGCTGTTTCCCATGGGTAAACACCAGGGTTACACAGGGTTCTTATGCTGTTAGAAGGCAAGGATGGCCATAGCTGTGCTCCTACACTGAGCAGGCAGCTCTGAAGCTGTTCTCCATTACTCTTCTCTCTCCTGTTGAGGTAGGAGGTGTCTCCTTGTGACTGGCATCCCATGCCATCAAAAGGTGTTTTATTTGAAGGAGCTCCACTTAACAAAAGAAATAACTCTTTTCCAGCTCAAGTAATACTTCTGTATATCCTTTTCTCCTAATCAAAATATCATTGGGATCTTGATTAGAAGGAGATGTAATATAGATCATCAAAGAAAATGTTAACTTCTTTGCATCTGGAAACAATCCTAGAAATACCACTGTTTTGTTTTGCTGTGGTTTTTTTTTGGGGGGGGGGGGGGTGAGGGGTGACAGTCATTAACATACCTGACAGAGGACTTTGAAATAACCAACTTTGTTCATGCTCTCATTGGAGTACAAAGAAGGCAAGACAAACCTTACACTGAAAAATGAGCTGTATCTCTCCAACAGAACTGCAAGTGCAAAGGCCATCTCAGTTGTCTAATCGGAATGGTGCTGCCAGTGCTCTGCAGAAGGTCCATCATCCTCCTAACTGAAAACAGATGAAGAACTTCAGAGCAAAAATGGAAAAGCAAATTTTCTAAAGGCAGCCACCTTTATATCTATGACCATATACATGTACGTGAGCACGCACACTCAGCCTCCAGCTGCTCCCATCAGCTGCAACTTCTGGGAGACTGCATCTTCATGATGTAATTCAAGCTATAGGCTTGTGCAATAGGAGGCAAGCACTTGTTAGGGCACAGGAGCCCCAGAAATGTCATGCATGAGTCTCTAGTTCTGAAAATATGGAAGTCATTTGATGGGAACAAAGAAACTGGTTCTTCAAACTAACTCCTGCTGAACAAGAGTTTGAGTAGCTGTATTTTGTATTGTAAACATTTGGACTTAATTAGCAGTGCTGTATTTGCATATTTAACTGTGGAAAACAAAAACAAAAACAAAACGAAAACCCTTAAAAGCACAGTTAAGTCATTCCAAGCCCCAATCTATTAATCTAACAGCAGACACCAAGAGCTCTTGCAAGCTGCTCTCCAAGCTTCCCTCTCCAAGAGGTTGACAGCAGTTATAAGCAAAGATCAATCTCTTACTGGATCACAACACCACTTAACAGCATTAGCTGTTATTTGAACAACTTACACCAAAATTCTGCTTTATTGAAATAAGAATCTGCCAGAAAAAAAAAAAAAAGCAGAACAAGATCTGAACCCTGAGGTTCCAGAAGGCAGTAGGAAGACCAGCAGACCCGATTAAAAAATAAAAGATCTGCTCTGTTCAGGTGTTCTCTGGATGGCAACAAAGCTAAGAGCAAATATCAGTCTGTAAAATGAAATGCCTTCTTTGCTTTCCGAGCCACCAAGAATGAGAAAGAAGAGCTGTGCAAATGGATTTACCCAATACTAAATGATGAATCACTAATGAAGTAGTAGAGAAGGGCATATTTTAGACCCCACCGGGTCGAACAAAGCAAACATGAGGTTGCCATAAGGGATGTACTTGCCTTCTGGGAAGCACTGTTCTTGCGCTCTCTCTTCCACAGCACATCATTCACACCCACACAGCTCCTCTCAATTTCTGTCTTCAGAATTGAAGCAGTAATGCAATCCCATGATAGGCTAATAACACCATTCCATTAATCATTTCAAGCCCTTTCCCCAGGGTAATCCAACCTTGCCTACAACTGCCAAATATCAGGCTCATTTCATCTCTAACCTAGTTTCAGAACTGCCTCGTTTCCCTGCCTTTTGTGTGTTCAGCTTGCATTTCACTTGCACATTTGAACTGGCTGTGAATCAGTGAAGAGCAGGACGAGGGGGGGAAAGGAGGGGAGCCAGGATTTCTTTTATTTTTTTTTTCCACAAAACTTAGTGTCTTGGAACCAGATGGTGACTGACTTGCTCAATTCTATTCTAAAAGTGAGCTCAAGAGAACAAGTAGGTGCCAACTGGGCAGCAATCCCTGCTGGCGAGTAAGTATGGCTCTCTAATAACTGCAAAGCATTTGTTCGCTGCATGAAACAGAATTTTCATGCAACACCATGTCGTGGGGTTACATTATATGGGTGGGATTCACGTAAGGGAAACTGGTGGAGCGTTGGCCCACGCTAGAACTCAGCCATTCAGAACACATCTTTCCACTCTGTGATTCTATGCCTTGGCATCAAAGCAGAACAGGATCTGAACCTCGAGGTTCCAGAAAGCACCAGGCAGGCCGAAAGACCCAATATTCCTGATGCACTGATTCCTTGATGCATCAACTATCCTTGGAAAAGAGATTTAAATTCCAGGGATTTAAGATCCAGATCCAAGTCTTGCAGTTCCTCCAGGAGTTCACAAGCCACGCTTTTGGGCAGAGTGGCCTCTGAAGCCCTGAGCCATGCTGCATAAACCAAGCATGGGTGTGAATACAAAACAGATGGAGCTTCCTGAATCACTGGCAGCATTCGCATTCAAAGCATGGCAGGCTGCAGCCCACCAGTGCGTCCCAGTGGAACTCCATTCTCCCGCTCCAAGCTGCTCTCCAGCAGAGCCAGCACTGCAAATGTCAGCCAATGGCAGGCAGGAGCACCACACTGAGTATCTCTGCTTTTGTTCACAGTGGGACCGTGCAATATTCTCGGTATATACTAGGCTATCCCCAAGATGGGATTTTTAGGGAAACAAGATCACTGGCAACTTCTAGGAGAGTTGTTGCAGCCAGAGAAGGACAAGAAATTCAGAAGAGTCAGAACGCTGCCTGTTGTAAAATCAGAGATAGCAATGAGAAAGTCCTTTTACTATGACACAGTCACAATGAACAGTTATTCTTAAGGAGATTCTTAAGGATTCTGAAGCAGAAAGCTAAGGCTCTTTTCCACTCTCTTGTAGCGAAAGAACTAAATCTGTGACACTCTTTGAACTACAGGTGGACAGCATCCAAGAAGAATCTCTTATATATGCTCACACACCTCTGTGAGGTCAGTTGTGCCCTTGCCATGCAAGCCCTGGCAATCCTCCCATCTTTCTACTTTATTGGCTACATAGGGTTCAACAGATACTGTCCCCTAGCCTAGCTCAAAGTGCTCTGGTTATGCTCACATGTTGAAAAATGATTGCTGCCTTGCTCCAATGACAGAAAGAGAATGGCATTGCTTTGGCCATCCACCATCAGGGCTGGTACATCTTTTAAAATTTAGGGAACTCGAGATGGTGAAACAGTTTGATGGAAAAGCATTCGTTTCATTTCCTTCCAACAAGATAAAAGGGTTACAGTTCATAAAATACCATTTTTAAACTAGCTTGGAAAACCAATCAAATCAAAAGCTCTTGTTATCAGTTCTAACATTTCATAAATTCAGTGTTTCT
The DNA here is from genome assembly GCF_023343835.1 of Lagopus muta. Taxonomy (NCBI): domain Eukaryota; kingdom Metazoa; phylum Chordata; class Aves; order Galliformes; family Phasianidae; genus Lagopus; species Lagopus muta. The sequence goes on along the minus strand of NC_064440.1, from coordinate 34,877,605 downwards.
TCCCCTCAAAATACTCTTTAAGGCCATTGTGCTAAGCAGGAACAGTGTAAGATATTCCTTCATAGCCCCTGCATCAGTGACCACACCAGAGATTTTTCCATTTTCTTTTCTCCTCTGTATTTCACAAAATACCTGACAACGTCTCACTTTTGAACAAAACCACCTTCAATATACAAATACCAAGGAAAATTAGAAACCTTTAAGACACGCAGGGAAAACGTGGAGTCACAGAATGGCTTAAGTTAGAAAGGACCTCAAAACTCATCTAGTTTCAACATCCTTCATGGTTGGCGTTGAGGCTTTTGCTGCCCACATGCGTAGCCCTTTTGTAAACACGATGCTTGTGGAGCCATCCACTGCATTCCCAGAGGTTATCTACAACCACCAACTCTGCCCCAGCTGCACTTGTCAGGTGCCATCCACTCACTTCATAATTTTGTCCATGCCTGTTTTTGAGCCATGATGCTTCATTAGATCACGCCTATGTCACTCCTCTGGCATTCTCTCCACAAAGGCCTGTCAGAAGGCTTTTGGGAACTCTACATCAGGCTTCTGCTTTCCTGATGCATCCAAAATTTTCTCTGCAAAAACAACACTGGCAAGACTTCACGATGTTGCCATGTGCCAAATGTACTTCCTAGATCATTTCAGTCAGTATGCTCAGTGTGGACGCAAGGCTGGATGCTTTAATTTCCAGGATTAAATATTTCTGATCACCTTTGCTCAGTGCCTATTTTTAATGAGATTACGGGCTGGTTTCTGTTTTTTTGTTTCACTTTTTTTTTTTCCCATTTAAATTAATAGCCTTCACTTTTGGAGGCTGTTTCTTTCTCTTCAGTATTTATCCCAGATCTGGAGGCTCAGCCAGCAGCAGCACCTACCCAACTGCCTACAAAAAGATTCACTCTCAAGAAAACATACAAGATCCTTTTAAAATTGTCATTAATCACTGTTTGTGGTCCCTGGGATCCTGCCAGACTCAGTTTTTCAGGTTGCCTTTTGCTGCAGCCCCAGATCTTGTAGCCAGCTAATGCCATGAACTTCTCCAGACTCTGGAAGCCAACAGAACATCCCAGTTTCCAACTTTCTCCCTGTTGGTTCCAATTTCACCTCCCCCTGACATACTCTGCAATGAACATCCAGATGAATCCCTAGAACCACATGTTGGTGGTCAAGGTGGGTACATGCAGCTGCATCTGGTTTCAGCATGAAGGTCTGAAAAACAAGCAGTACTTGAAGGCTGTGGAGAGGCTGTGTCTAAGTACTCCCTGACCCATGAATCCATTAGAATCAGCTGCAGAAACCTCCATCAAATGGCCCAGAAAATCTCCAGGTCCCACAGCCCTACATCAAACCCGAGCCTCTAGAAATTGCAGCTCTACAGTCACTCCCTTTCCACAACCAGCATCCTGCTCCCACCAAAGGCATCTTACAGCCTTAGTCCAAGGCAACTCATGGATGGATAATGTGACAAATGACCATTTCATCAAAAAGCAGCAGTTTATCATGGAGGAAAGAGAACAGGCTACTGACTTCAGCATTAAAAAGTAAAATTAACTTTGTGCCTGCAGCAGAATATAAGCTCATATAATGCAAGCACTCTGGGTAGGCCATGACTCTTTTGCACATCTCCTTTCTCTTCCCCTGTTCTCTCCAGCCTTCAAACAAACAGGTCTATCCCCACAAGTTATTTCTTCTTCCCCACAAGTTATTTTATGGCACAGCAGGGTAGAAGTCAGGAATTTTTTAAAAAATGCTAAGAATCAGAAGAATTTCTTTCTCCACTGCATCAGCCTTGCATTTGTTTAATCCTGACACCTAGTGGGCACTGCTACCAGTGGGATGTGGAAGCAGAGAGCTGGGCTCACAAACATCCTCAGCAGCTCAGCATCATCTACCAATTGGCTGCTGCAAGGGATGTACTCCATCCTCAGCACAGCTGTGCTTCCTTAAGAATTCCTGAGCCTCCGTGCTGAATCTGCACTTGTAAATGTATTGAGAAGTGCGCATTCTGTGGTAGAGTTGAGGCTGAAAATTGCTCAAGTCCCGACATCTCACTGCCCCAGATTAGGAAACAGGCTCAACTATGAAGGCCTATCCTTCATTTCAGAGGGATCGTCCAAAGGTCAGCCTAGTTTGTCACTCACCTGAGATTAAGCTGCTGACAGTAAGGTGTATGCCAGGAAATCTTCACATTCCTCCACGATGAGAAATAAGCTTCTTCTGAGCATGGGCTTATTTCCCCCAGCTGTTGCTCAAGATGATCTCCACCTTTGAGAACACTTCTAGACTATTTTCACGTAGCACCAAACGCTTGACAACTGCCAGTAATTCTAGCACATGATGGCAAAGAGAAGATCCAGGAAATGAAATGCTGTGCTGCCCTGGAGCACAAATCCCCAGGTATCTCATAGAATCACAGCATCACTAAGGTGGGAATAGACCACTAAGATCAACTTGTCCAACCATCAACCCATTACCGCCATGCCCACTACATCATGTTTCCCCACATGTTGATGGAAGGGCAAGAAGGACATTGAGACCCCTTCCCCCCTCCCCCCCCAAGTAACATGTGTAGAGTACATCATACACAGAATACATGGTTTGCAAAAGCAAAAAACATGTAAAGACCCAGATGAATCACAGTGTGGTAAAGCAGCAGCAGCCAACAGTCATCCTAGTGAATGCCCCCAGATGCTGGCAAATGGCCTAAGCATGCCTGTTACCAGGCTGAAGACAGCAACCTAAGGGCCCAGAGAAGCAGTGGAAAAGTGAGCATAGAAGCAAGAAAAGGGGAAGATGCTAGGAAGTGTGACTATAATATTTTAACTGTTTCATTAAAACATCATATGTATATGCATGTATACATATATACATATATTTCCCTGTCTATAACAATTGAATGAGAACAAATTCTTAAACTGTTAAGATTTCAATAACAGTAACAATTTTTTGTTTTTGTGTATATTTTCTCTTTGCTCATAAACATGGATTTAAGGGTAACATGCTCTAAGCCTATTATTACATAGGATAATACACATGTTCCTGTGTGACCTGATCCAGCTGTTCCTGCTCTGGCAGGGGAACTGATGATCTTTCGAGGTCCCTTCTAATCCCTGACATTCTGCAATTCTAAAAGAACCAACTGCCACGAGTGAAGGTTTAATCAGATTTTCATTGAAAATAAAAAGTCAACAGATTTCCTTCTTCCACAGGGATAAAATGAGATGCTGCGGAGAGGGGCCGTGGAGAACAGAGCATGCAGATGCAGAACAGAGATTTGGACAGTATGTCAAAATATTTCTTGGTGCAAGAGTGCAAAAAGGGCTGGCTCCCTCTGACATGGGCATTTTTTGGAGTCTTTCACTGTACTTGCAGCCCATGAGAGTGAAGACATGACTGAATGCAAACAGAATCAGGACGCTGATATGGTTTCATGCACCAGTCCCAGTGAGATTTGCTCTTGGACATGGATGATGCTTCTCAGAACAGTCACGCAGAGTTGGAAGGGAACACCCATAGCAACTATCATTAGTGTGTTGGAATAACAAGTGCTTGAGTCAGCACTGAGACCACAGAAGACTTGAGTAATGCAGACAAAATATTACTCCGCAGCCCCAGAGCAACATTTGCACAGCAGATGTCACATCAGCTTCTGGCTGTGAAGGTATTTGTGTACATACAGCAAGGAGATTAAAGTACCTGTAATCCATTTTTCTGGGGAAAATAAAAAAAGTGTTTGCTTTGCAAACTTTGCAGTGAGGTGCACGTAGATGATTAGCATACGGGTGACCCATGTGCAGTGGAGAGGGGTGGCCTTTCATTGCAGTTTATAATCAGTCAAGAAGAAATATTACAGCCCCTGCATGTGCTACCATGATGCCTGACTGCAGATCCTGCCCTCGTGACCAAGAGACATGACTACAGAGTCCTCCCTTCGGAGAAGCTCTTGCTCATGGTGAGGTCATCGTCCCTGGAGGTGTTCAAGAACCATGGAGTTGTGGCACTGAGGGATGTGGTCAGTGGGCATGGTGGGGGTGGGCTGGTGGTTGGATTGGGTGATCCTTTTCCAACCTTAATGGCTTTACGACTCTATGACACCCATAACATCAATGCTAACGGATCAGAAGACCTTTCCTACTCATTCATCATGAGGGTCACATCTGGAGGTCAAAGGCAACCCTACTTTTCATTCTTGAACATCTTGAAGGACTTTTTAGCTCAGACAATAACTGTGTATTTATAATCTAAATATCCTATGCATCGCAGTAACAGCGTACTGGCAGTATATCCCATGAGTGATGGACAAATCCCTGCCAGTGATGTTTCTGTCCTAATTGTAACCAGAGAGCAAACTAGATTTTCATTCTTCATGGCAAAGACTGAAAAAAAAAAAGAAAAAAAAAAGCCAAGATGCACAGTCCCTTCCTAAAGGACTGCAGATGGGGGACACATGCACTGAGTGCAGAGAAAGGGACAAGGCTGAAAAGACTTGTTTTCCAGAAGAGAGATACACTGGAGTAATCCATGATAAGCTGCAAGCATTGCAGAAAATTATAAGTACCTGGAGAGCAATGCAGAACACAAAGATGCAACAGCGATCCTTTGATCCTTTAATATCATTGCTATGAGATAGTACAACACATACTGGACAGAGTTATATTTGGTGTCTGAGACAGTCCTCCTGATGAGCTGCAATATGTCAGAACGTTACTGACTGAGCACCCATTCAGCACCTGACGAACTCATCCAATGGCCAGTTGGCTGTAAAGGAGAAGGAGGTTTTAAGGAAAGACCCACTTCATCACAGAATAGTTTTTCCTGAAAAAGAGAAGGAAATTGCATCAGGTTTGCTTTTCACATGTTGCATCCTAGCAGGGGTTGCATTTAGCAGGGGGTCGAAACTAGATGATCATTGTGGTCCTTTTCAACCCAAACCATTCTATGATTCATTCCATGATCCTTGAATCTTGATATTCCTCATCCTCCAATCTCATCCAAGAAAAGGAGGCGGGGGAGAAAAGTCGTAGCTCAAAATTTGCTTGCTTAGCAGAATTAACCAAACAGCCCAGAAAAAAAGGATATTCAACTTTACTGAATTGCTTATTTATCATCACAATCACATAATGAGGAATCTGTTTTGCATACGCAAAACACCACGTATCCAAAAAAGTCACATTAATTGCTAATTAACGTTTTAAAAAAAAGAGAGAGAGAGAGAGAGAGAGATAAACCCAGGCTCTGGGGTTTAGAAAAAGCATAAGCAACATAGTGGATACAAACCAACTCAGACTGGAGAGTCTCAAAAGCAGAGGTGGTTGAGGTTATAAGCAGGTGTATGGTCTTCTGAGAAATGCATTTGAATTAAACATGCACAAAGGAATCTGAGATCTGTTTTCCTAAGAGGACACGAGTGCCTGCACTGTATCTCCATCATGTTTGTAACCATGGCAATGTGAAAATTCTCTGGAAGTCAATTCTACAGGTCAGATTGGTGCCAGAAACAAATGTTCACACGTGGTAGTGACAGAGGGTCAGAACATATGAGGGCATGCTGTCTTCTCTCCTACCGCCTGTCATAAATGCCAGGTAACACCCAGAGCTCTGCAATCACAGGCTCCAAGGCAAAAGGAATACAATGGCTGCCTGTCATTAGGAGGTAAATGGGCTCTAGCTTTTGCTCTCAGAGCTGATCGGGATGTGGAGCTCATGCATTACACAAAAGATTCCCTTCTGCAGGGATTTCCCTTCCCTCTGATGGCTTTGTAATAACATGGGGGATAAAAGCTTCTAGTTCTGTGCCCCAGTAGAGCTATGCATGCTGCTGCACTGCTCCTTTTCTGGAAGTAGGAGAAACAAGGATTCAGTTCACTCTGAGACTGGGAACCTGGATTTCTTGGGTATGAGTGGAAGAGGCCCAATATTACCAGTCATTCTTTCACTGAAAGAGCCCTAACAGCCAAGGATGACAGTCTATTGACTTTGGCTTCTGCCAGGCCAACTGCCACCATCACATTCCAGCCAGCTATGTCACATGAGAACTCAGCCAGAGGATCATTTTAAGAAGATGCAGAAAACTCCAGGAAGAAATCACAGCCCTTTGTCTTTGTGCAGAAGGAATCCCGCTGTATGTTAAACAAAACACTTTCCCTGTGTGGTTAACGACAGCAAGAGAACTCTTCACAACCCACACATCTAATGCAAGCAATGACATGCTTTATTTTTCTGCTCAAGGAAACCAAGCACTGCTGGTGACTGCAGATATAAGGCACAGGTTGGACTGCACCTTGCACTAAAGGCTCATGGCTGGCAGAGCTAGATGTGTGCTATATCTAATCAGCGACCTTAACACTTGTTGCAGGCTCGGGTTGTTAAGCTGCAATAGCTTTGCACAGCAGCTGGCTCTCCTGCTGTCACTTGCTCACGTGCCTGAGTTATTTGTTGGAGAGGCCAGTCCACAGCACGACAAGTAATATTCACAGCCTCCCCAGTTCCAGAGATGCACTAGGAAATTAATCCAGAAAATCTGATTAGCACTTGTCAATGAAATAAGCTCTTTAGTCATTGGTGTGGTTCTTTCATATGCAATTTGATAACTCCTGGCTGGCAGCAGCAGGTCGGTAGGTCTGAACGCTGCAGACCTGAAAACATCCTTTATATAACAGTTGCATTGATTTTTTTTCCTCTTGAATATTTGGCACATTCAAATAAATAGAAACAGAGACAGAAAGCACCTGTGAGACCATTCAGCCTAGCTTCCTGTGTACAATCTGACACAGGATTCTCCTGAAACAATTCCTGTAGCCAAAAAGAAGAGACGATGTACTTCAGAAAATGATAACTCCAGCTTGAAACGTTCTTTCAGCAGCTTGCCTTAGCAATTCTTGCAGCGGTCAGTTACCCACACCATTGCATAAAAAAGAATCACATTTCATTTCTTACCTGAACTTGTCTAGCTTTGCCTGTCAACAGCAGGTTTATTGAGCTAGAGATGAAAGCCTTCTATTATTAAATCCATTTCCCCAGCCTCCTCCAAAATATTCTCATCTGAGAGAACACGCCAGATGAGCTACTGCTATCTCAAAGCACAGCACGTATTTCCTATGACCTAGCAAACATGGCCATCATAGATGGGCTTGCAATATTGCCTGCCATGTTCACACAGTTATTGAAACACAAGGAAAAAAAAAAAGTCATGAATAACTTCCCTTGACCTCAAACACGTGAAATAATTTTGATATGTGTTGGATGCAAAGCATATGCCAAAACACCACTGCATACCATTGAGGAAGTCCAAAAGCATTCAGAAAAGATCCCTCTAAGAGGAATAAAACCAGCACCTTTGCAGGCTCACGGCTAAACCAAAATAGCATACGGATTTCATGAAAGCATTTTTACAAAGACCTGACTTAACAAAATGACTGTGTTTTCCTTTCATGTCTATTTTCTATGAGAGTAGGGGCACGTCTCCTTCAGCACATGCAGATTTGCCACAGATATGTTTATGAATAACATGCTGTTGGTGAGTCACCACTGCTAAATAACATCTAAAACTGTTGTTTCAAAGGCAGAGGGCCTGAATTGAGCTCCACACATGCAGCATTCCATTCTGTAGTCAGTTTCTACAGGGCCAAACACCTGCTAGTGAGTGTGTGAAACCCTTTTGATTGCACAGACATAGTGCCCAATAATTCCTCTCCCTTTTCCAACTATTTTAAATCACCTTAGCATGCCCGAGCATGACATTCATTCTCTACTGCTAAAATGCTTTCAAAGACACTTGCCTTTTTTTTCACTCCATAAAATGGTCGGTAACACACCAGCAGAAATGAGAGCTTCTCCCACACAGAGCTTCAGAAGTGGGTCAGCTAAAGTGGTTTCTGTAGGTTAAGCTCTGCCAGCTTCACTGAATCTTGTGTACCTTTCACTATTATTCCATTACCTGAGCTCCAAACACCTCCATCACAGCTTTTCTACAACAAACACTTGCCCTGGGCAAACTGCTTCTCTGTTCTTTTGGATACCTTACTACTAATTTTTTTTTCTTCTTTTTTTTCTGAACTATGCAGCCTCAAGGCCCTGTTAAGTTAGTTTCAGCTCAAAGACATTTGAAGCTGGGAACAAGCTGTAGGTGGGAAGATAGTACTGGCACAAAGATGGCAGGTGACTTGCTCATCTCTATCTGTGTTAATGCCCTGTTCAAGCTCCCACTGCCAAGTGACACACCATGATTTCCCCCATAAGCAAGCCTCCGGTGCAATGGCTTTTAACATGCTCCCAGTCAAGAAGTATGTTCCCAAAGGAGTCTTTTATCCTGAGCAGTCTCTTTCCCACTCTGCCTCAAAACCTGCAAACTTAGCGTGCATAAAGTCTTCACTTGGAGCTGTACTCCAAGTGTACTGTTTTGTGGATGCCCCATCCCTGGAGGCATTCAAGGCCAGGCTGGATGTGGCTCTGGGCAGCCTGGTCTGGTGGTTGGTGACCCTGCTCGTGGCAGGGGGTTTGAAACTAGATGATCACTGTGGTCCTTTTCAACCCAGGCCATTCTGTGATTATATGATACTCACCTAAACTGCATTATTCAATCTTGCCAGGGCTAACACGATCAGGTTTATTCCAGTCGCCACTGATGCGGCCTCTTCCCCTTGATGAGAAGGCTTCAGAAACAAAAATGGAAAGAACATGGAGACATGCATGAGTGCTGCATGCTGTCAAGCAAGTTTCTTCAGCATTCTGCACATCAAGGCAACCGTAAGTTGGCACACAAGTACAGGTTATGAAAACACAAATCCATCAATTCTGAAAACGGCTGCAAGCTTATAGCTTCAGCATTGCCCTGTCTTGCAGTCCCATGCCTTCACCACTTTCTCAGTGAGAAGCACCCCTCCACAGTAACAGAAGCTGGATGTGACCTGAGCAAACAGCTGGCCTTTTGTATTTTCCTCTTTCTCAGACAGATGACTTCCACATGGCCAATGCAAATGGCAAACCAACCTGTGCCAGGAGTGTCCAGCATGGCAGAAAGGGCTTACCTTCAGAGCGACTGCTGCCTCGCTTGCTTGGGCCCGTCATCAGCATATGCATCATCTGTAAATTAAAGCAGTTTCTTCAAAAAGAAATTGGTACCCAATACCTTACCTGACTTTTAGTGCAGATACAGCCAAGAGAACAGGACTCAGAGAGCCGAATTAGTTTGTTCTAGCTACACAGGGCATCTCTTTGACTCATCGAATTACTGCTTTTAAAGCTCTTTATATTCTTTTTGTATAGGTTCCTATCACAGTAGTATGACCTCAACCTCAATCACAGCTCCTCTCCTACCCAAATACCACCAGCACTACATCAACATCATTCGCAGTGAGCCAACCTGAGATCCCTTTAACTGAGTTACAACCCACAGACCAAGAGCTGCAGTGCAGCCCTGTTCAGAAAGACTTTCTTTTTCATGAGCAATAATTCTCCTTAGCATTTATTCCTTAATAAATTTGTAGGAAATACATCCCCCAGCAGGAATATTGGCAGCAGCACTGAATTTTAAGTGACAGTTAAAGAAGACTTGCAGGAAGAGCTCTGCTTATATAAGCAAGTGTTTATAGTTAGTGCCCAATTAAATGAGAGTTACGCTTAACACAGAGGACAGACTGAACATGCAAAACTGCTGTACATATTTCAGTACTTCACACACTGTCTTTCTGCTCTGCAAATCAAGAATTCCTGTGGTGCATTTACTATCTCCATCTGAGAAGAGATTCTGAACAAAAGCTGGCAGTTCAAATAAAGAGAACATGATATGGAATCCTTCGCCACGTGCAGCTTCCAAAATCGAAAATGCTGCCCACAGATCCTCTGCCACCTTGCTTGTGAAACTAGCTTCACTCCTTGAATATAATCCTCAAGCACAGTATTCATTGCAGGCCTATGTTGTAAGTGCAGGCATACAATTTCAAGAATAAGTTCAAGGAAAAATTGGATACTGGTACAATCTGAAAGCAGCTAGCAAGGATTTACTGATTGGGTCAGCATTTAATCATATCTTAGAAACTGGATGAGAGCTCAAAAGTAAAGATGAGTGGATCATCAATCTCAGAGGAGCAAACTCTCTTCACCTATACTATGATTACATGCTCAGCTGAGGGATTTGATAACAGAGCCAGAATTTGTTTCTGTCTGTAAGATGTGCCAATCACTATTTTCCAGGCACAGGCATGGTGTATATTTCAATGGAGAAAGAGTGTCACGTTTGGTGGATGTGCCAGACTGTCACAGAGATTCACGCTCCATTCAGGCATCCATCGAGCAAGGTGAAGCCTCTCACAGGAAGGAACGTGAAGTTGGATTTCAAATGACAAACAGCTTTATGCTGTAAACTTCCAGTTGCCTCTAAATAGATGTCAGAAGCTTCCACAGCACAGAAAGCACAGAACAAGGAGGTTACCAGACATCTGAGTAAGGACAAGATAAAGACTCCATGGTATGTGCCACCATTGGGATGGAGTGTCATCTGGCAACGTGACAGCACACAGAAAAAATACTCAAGACTTAAATGACTGTTACATTTTGGGTGGGACACAGTGATGAACTATGGGCAAATTCCATGCTGCCTCACGCCTCAGCTTTTCCACTGTCAACGTGGGAACACTGCTAAGTGATATGACATGTGAAAGTCCTTGAATTGCTGCTTCAGAGTGTCAAAGCCAGTTGTAAAGATTCACTTGACACTTAAATACCTGACTTCTCCTTGAAAGAGGATAAGCAGAATTTTTATGTTCCCAGGTAGCAAAAAAGCAGTTTTTCACTTCCTTACCTCCTCACTGCTCATCGATTCAGAGCTGAATGTGCTCTGATGGCATCGCACAATAACATTCACAATCTGCTCACTGGAGACTTCCACAACACTTTTGCAGACTGCAGTTGGCTGTAACAGATAAAAATAGAGTGAATCTGGTGGAACAAAGCTACAGTGCAAAGCACTCCATAGGAGTTTAAGTGGGAAATCTTTACAGGGGGTTATTAATCAAATTCCAAGAAGACAAAATTGAAGCAACGTGCCTAACAAATTCTGGCAGCCAGGTCAATATATTCTAGCGGTGTATAACTTCACACAATTTATTGATCCATAATTGCATATTACCTGCATGAAGCTTTGAACCTGGTAGGGTTAGGAAAAATGTTCTCCCAAACCTTTTCATGGCTGTAGCATCACCTATCACGAACAGAAAATCTACCCAGGGCGATGCTGATGGCAGCTCCACCTCTAGAAGGTGAACAACCATTAAAGAAGCTGTCTCTCTGATTTGACACAAACTCTGGCAGAGCCTGCACCCAAGCATGGAAATCTGACATCCTCACATCTTTCATGCTGCATTGCACCAACAAGAAGAGAAACAGGACGTGTCTTCTCAATCACCCAACTGTCGTGCCTAAGGTGGGGCCACCTCCCTTTACATTCAATCTTTATGAATATGTTCAGCATACACATCAAGATGAACCAATTCCAGGCCTTCACTCAAATTTAATCTAATCTAAAACAGGTAGATCTAATCAGGTGCCCTCTGATTGGGATTTGAGGGAGGTATGGGATAGTGTCCATTTAGGACGCAGTAATAACTTCACAGCCACCAATCCCTCTGATTTGGAAGAAAACTTAAGAACATTCATCAGTTTTGTGTTGTTCCTTCTATGCACACAAAAGCCACTCAACTCAAGAGTAGTAATACCCAAAGAGACATCTGCCTCTCTCTCTGGTGCATAAACTGCCTCCAATGGCTGGTAGCACAACTCATTCTCTACCAGAAAAGCCTTTGTTCCACCTTTTCAGTGCCTTCCCAAAATCCTTCCTCTTCCCTAAACTCTGTGCCCAGGAAGAATAGGTGAACTTGGCAGTCATTCACAGAGGAAAAGAGACAAGAATTCGGAGAGTAAAAGAACTGTGGTTAATCGCCAAACCCTTCCTTGTTGCAACCTTCCAAACAGCATAACATCCCTACCTCACATCAACATGCCTTACTACATGCTGCAGCACAAAGCTGTGAGGATGCTGCACACCATCCTATACAGACTGCCAACTCTGTTCTCATCTCCTTTTTTCCTGACTTCTTGCCTACATGCATGGTAGAAAATAAATCAGGTCAAGTACCAGTTTTACCAGCCTCTAACTTGTAAAAGCAGCTATGCTTTCCTTCCAGGATTTGTTTGCAAGGCACACAGGCACTTTTATCTCATGCCATTCTAAGGCAAGCATCCTCTTGTTTCAGCTCAGAGCAGCTCATGTATTCCTCACTGGTCAGAAATAAGAGTTTCTCAACATGGCCCCTTCCCATGTAATACCCACTCTATTCTGCAGGTTGTATCTGAGCTTTTTTTTGTCTTCTGAGAGCCAATCAGTAGTGTTTCAACCCGTCCAGAGATCACCCTGCACTGAGGTGAGTTTCCCACTTACACCAGAGGCACTTACCACAAAAGGCCCTACTTTGAAGCCACATGTAAATGGGTCTCTTCCTGAAGCTTTTGTGCATTCTGTTTCACGAATACTGAGCTGCAGCTCTAGTCTATAATCATTGCTGTTCCACATGTCAACCTGGTAAGAGAAAGGCCAAATCAAGCAGAGCCTGGAAAGCAAATCACAAAACTGCAGAACATTGAGTTGGTGCAGCTTGTAGAGTCACTATTTGTCAGCTCCATATGCAGAGTGCTCGCCCAGAGGGCAGATGTTCAGTTGCACTGAATACCTCCATCAGATGGAATCCACATTATTTTATGCCCAAAGCAAAACAGTCAGCTGGAGGTATTTGAGAAACACCAGCTCTTTTCTAAATTAATTTTTGTGCTAAATCTTTAAGGATATCCATTGAAGTCTTCTATTCTAGGGGTGGTCAATTTGAGCTCCAAACATGCTTTTGATTAAAACTGCACGTACAAAGAATATTTAAAGCCATAGCTTTGTACAGTGCCTCAGACCACACTCTTCCAAGATGCATCAGAGAACTCCAACTAAATTTGCATTTCCAAGATTAGGCAAAAAAAAAACCAACAAAAAACAAACCACCAAACAGTTTTCCAAGTCAGCAAAGCATATTTAAGGTAAAGGATCTCTGTTGTCTGTGCACTCACATGTCTAACGTGGCTCCTGACAACACCATACAGGTTTGGCCCCCAAGACTGAGAATTGATCCTTGCAATAGAAGCATTGAGAGCCTCTTCTGTGACAGGGAGTTCATAATCGTACACTGGAAACCCTGAGGCAGACACACAGTTCCATTAGAACTCACTGTTTTTCTTAACTAAGCCATATGAAAAAGGACTGAAAAATTCTGAACAGCTTACCTGAACATGAGAAAACGCTCAGAGTGAGGACAAAAATCAAGCTCCTCATAGTGTGCCTCTCAAAATCCTCTCGCGTTTTCCCCATCTAAGCAAGAGTGTCCACTGCATATTCCTGTCTTTATATGCAGGCAGCCTTGATACTACATCTGACCTTCCTGCGTTCAAGCTCTGCTACAAACATTGCACTTTAAACAGAATTGATCTGAGAGTAAATATTTGTTGTCAGCTTTTCTCCATTTAGCAGTAGTTCTCTGATAAGAGATGGACTGCAGTATTTTTCCTTAGCACTGTGGTTAAAAAGAAGTGCTAGATACCTGATAGCTCCACAGGCAGTGGCAGATGTAGTCATTTTTTTCCACTTTTAGCCATGAGTTTTAGCCTGAAAGCGGGTGAGACAACGCTTTCCTTAGTCCATTACCAACACTTTTGTGTCCCAGGCACAACAGAAAGCACTTTGGAACTGGAACCCCCTGATTTCCTAGGAACAGAATGGGAATCCACGCACCAGGACACGGCTGACGCCATGACCCATCAGGACTAAGCACTGAACACATCCTCCAGTCACAAGGCACAGAGCAGACTCCAGGCCCATTTACCTTATAAGCCCTTTGCTAATTAGCACACACCTGAAGAAGTCCCACATTGCCCTGACCTCTTTTGCCAAAGCAGAGCCCAGCTAACCAAACAAGTGCCTGAGACCACTTGGTTTCCCCCATCAGATCCTCCTAATGCTCAGCACTCGCTCTCTGCACACAGATGAATGGGATTTTTGAAAAATCACAAGGTTTCTTCAGTGTGGAAAGCTTTGTAAAGAATCACAGGGACAGGGCAGACTTGACACCTTAGCATTTAGCTAACTAATGCCGAGCTGCAAGTTGTTCTCTGTATCCTGTCCAACACAAGGCATTCAGCACTTGCTGGTCTCACTTTCCAAGTGCAGGCAACATATCTAATGGCTCTACCAGACATTCTGTCCTCCACTGCCAACACCAATGAGAAGACTGGACAAGGCTGCTTTGGGAGCCCCACACTGGGCACCAAGAATTGTTCTTCCTAGTGGGGTTCAGGCCCAATGCACATAGTCAATAAGAAGATCCAGAATCCATGCAAAGCCTCTATTTTAATTCTGAGTGGAGTCAGGCCCTTGGCGATCCTTCATAAAGCAAGCACACCCCAAACAGAAGTGCAGTTATTTATATAGTGCTGTTTACAGAACAATTTCCCTTTTCTAATCGCTTCTTCTATTGCAACTTCGCTGCATGTGTGTATTGTGGGGCTCAAAGATTCTAGATTTGGGATGAGGTTGCTGCTGTCTCATTTTAGCCTCACCTCAATACTGATGAGTGCATTTTTTAATACGCAGTCAGGCCTTAATGAACATCACTTATAGGGCCATTCCTCATCCTCCCTTGTTTGCTTTTTTGCTCAATTTTCCCCATATTTGTGATTGATTGCTTATACTTTCTTGACTACAGGTTGCCCCTTTGAGACTACTGTGTCTACTTGCTTGTCCTTGGTGGACTACATTAGGATTAAGGTAGCCTTCAGCATCCTATCAATACTCAGCAATGCCAATATCACACCTCCTTGCCATTCCTCATTGCTGCATTCATAACTTGTGCTGTAGAGGTGGCTACATATTCTTATTTTTGGGAAAAACCTCCAAATACTTGCAGTCAAAAAAGGAAAGCTACTCCCATCTTTATTCAAAGCAAGTCATGTTCCAAGCAATGCTGAAAGAACAAGCAATTCATCTCCTCCTCAGTCTGGGCTTTGCACTCCAAAAGTGATAAATAATGATGTTGCAAAGCTAAGCCAAGCAAAGTCATCAGAAGAGTTCCTCCTGTCCCTGGCTCTCACCAGGGATATCTTCCAGATGAGCCAAATGCAGTTCACAGCTGTGACAGTTCAACAGTGCTCACAATCCAACACCAGCTCTTACTTCAGAGCGTTGCCACAGTTTATTCATCTTTCCTGGACGAAGGACACAGTTGTCAGGAGCTCCTTCCTTCTCACAAGAGGCCAGATTGCAGGATGGCAGACAACTGCAAGGCTGCACATTGGAGGAATCTGACTGTTTGCATGGCAGATGGGTGGATTCTGGTAGGCAGCACTAATACTGAAAGTACTTTTGGACAAAGACCTGTAAAGGCCATGTAGTTGTAAGACATGATAATAAACAACTGCCCACGTGTGGGCCTTGAATGTCACTGGATTCAAAAGTCATGCTACAAACAAGGAAAGGGCTCATGTGGCACTTGCTAAAAGTGCACATGAAAACAGAGACCGTGCTAGAAAAAAAAGCCATGCCTGCATGGGGGGGGGATAAGCAGAGAGTGTAAAAAGGGAAGCTTATCAGAGCCACGTTACAGGGTAGTGCCACACCAGATGTGTGTGCCATCCCACCCAAGCTGTGATGTGAGTGCATCTTTCAAAATGAAGTTGATTTTTTTGTCAGCCAACTTAAATTTCAGCATTGGGAACATGATCAAAATACTGACTGAAACTTCATCAGAAGTCAGAGCCTCCTCTGTACATCCATTCTCCTTGTCCACTGCAGCTACAGAGATTCCCTCCAAGCTCTTGGACACACTCATCTGTAGCAAAGCCTGCCCTTCTTCTTTTTCAGATATCCTTAACTGCTCTCTGTGCCATAGGAAGGCCAATAATATTCCTCCCCCTACAGCCAGGACAAGGCACCACAATGCTGAAGATTTAAACTGAGCTGGAGATTCAAGATTCTTAAGAGAGCCTGCTGTGTCCTGTCCAACTGGGCAGAGAGTGTTGAAAACAAAGTGGGCAGGGGGTTGAAAACAAGCTGGACATATCTCCAGAGAGTAGAGATCAGCGGATGATCAGGACGATGGGATTGAGTGCACCCTCAGAAAGTTTGCAGATGACACCAAGCTGGGAGTAATTGCTGTTCTGCCAGAAGGTAGAAAGGCCGAACAGAAGGACCTGGATAAGCTGGACTGTGGGATGAGGTCAGCTGTGTAAGTTTCAACAAGACCAAGTGCCAGGTCCTGCACTTTGGTCACAACAACACCAGGCAATGCTACAGGCTTGCCAAGCACCTTAGGGCAGGGAGATACATCCAACTTAGCGCACACTGAAAACAGTTACTCACCATTTAAGAAAAGAGAACATCAGAGTTATTAAACTTCTCCTGCATGACTGTTTTCAGACCACTTTCACTCCCAGCTGTTCCCAGACTACTGGGAGAACAATCATTCTGAAATTCTGATTATTGCAATATACATTTTCATTAAAAATGTAAATTGTGCAGCGCTGCTACATCTGTACTCTTGAAAACAGTCCAAACACCATATCAGCCCCCCAGAAACTACTCCCCATGGCTTGTTTCCTGGCAGATAAAAGTTAATGATGTCTCTCTAGGTAAAAGAAAAGCTGGCTATTTGCATTTTTTTTTTTCCTTTCCTAGCTCTGGCACTGGCAAAATCAAAAGGCTCCCTAAAAGTCCTTCTCTGTGGTTAACTTGTTTCTCATTATGCAGAAGCCTAATTGCTGTATTGACTATAGGCGATAGCAACAGGAAAAAGTCTTCCAGATTTTGCTCAAACTAACAAAGACTTTGAGACCTGAGCCATCGTTCACAGACACCAACAGAGACTCAACTTCAACTCCCTTTGGATCTTGTTTGCCCCTGGAGAAACTAGGAGGCAATGGTACACCAGTGCACAGTCCATGGGTTGTCAGAAGTTATTCAGTTCTTGCCCACTTGGGTCAGCTGGGATGGAGGAGAACAAGTCTTTCTTTTTTCCAATTTCTCCAATTGCCCACATACCCTCCTGAAATGGTACCCTATGCCACGCTGGCTGCATTTCTCTGTGCCATTCTCAGCTTTCTCTTAAAGCACTAGCAAGACTGAAAGATTTGATGGCCAAAAGGACAGTGAAGTGAAAACAAATGAACACCGTGACACCTCAGCTTCCCACACCCACAGTGGGAATGGAAAGGACGGAAACAGATCCATCTTGTCTGTTCAGATTTTGCACTCTGGAAGTTTCATGTTTTGCAATATCTGCTCTAGTTCCAGGGAACTCATTGAGCTGTTCTGTCTCAGGACTGAAAGCTGTAGGAAACTGAGCTCATCACAACAATTTACAAAGATTAAATTCAATGAGTGCATAGAGGCAGTGCCCAAACCTCTTTGCACTGTAATCCTAAGGTGCACAATCCATGCTGGTCTAAGAAATACAGCCTAAACCTGCGTGGTTCTTACTGTCGTTGCTGTGGACTTTGAGAGTGAAGCAATAGAAAGCACACATTGCAGCAAACAAAATCTCAACACTGCACACTGGGTGGCTGCTCTTAAACATCACAGCCTGCAGCAGAACTTCAGAGGTCTCTCTTCGTTCCCTTGAGCCTTTGAAACATTAAATATTTATATTTCCTGTTTCTGCCAGCTCAGCAGTAATAGTTCTTATGGGGTCACTGGTAAAATGCTGTAGTTGATGCAAGACAAACTTTACCTCCAGCCTCAAAGACCATTACCTGGAAAGCCAAAGAAAGAGAGATACATCTTCCTGGTTTTTGTTTTGTTTTTTACATTTTGCTGACCATACTGATAATTTTCAAGGTTTTTTTCCTCATCCCAAACATTGTACATAAGAGTTCATCTGCAAATATCTGCCCATCAGTTCACCATCAGCTTCCAGCAGAGCTGAGTAAATATTTCCAAGTGAATTCTGTGTTTCATCACTTGCAAGCTCTTCTAGGTGCATGACTATCTCATCAAGTTTATTTTAATGTGCAGCACGCTGTTTCAAATCACATCTTGCTATACTGGGTCTGTCTGAGATAGAGTTGGTGTTCTTCACTGCAGCCCACATGGTATTGTGTGTTAGTGCATTAAGTTTTGCAGTTTCACTTGAGCACAAATGCTAGGGCTTACTAAACAAGCTGTCACAGCAATTGTTTCATCCTGTGTAGGGGGGGAGACTGAAGCTAGCTGGTCCTGTGGTCCTGTGCTGTTGTGTCCATTGAATGTATTCTCAGAAGACAACCTGCTGTTGTCACAGCGGCTGTCCCAGCTGAATCCTGGACTCTCAGGAGAACCTTGATTTGCTGTTAATCCCTGCTCACTCTCTTAACACTCCTCAAAAAAACCCACAACCAAACAACCAACAACATAAAAAACACCAAGCCAACCCCCCCCTCTTTCTTTTCTGGAGAAGTTTAACCAGCAAGGAAGTCTACTGGGCACTGTGGCAGCCCCATTCTTGCTGCAGGGCTCCATCCATCCATCCAAAGCCCACAAACCTCTTTCAGCCACATCCATCTCCTTTCTGCAAGGCAGCAGGGAGCCAGGCGGGCTCCTTCCTTCCTTCCCCTCCTGTCTCTGGAGGAGATCCCCACTCCTCCCAGTCCTCAGCTGGGGGCCATGGCTGAAGGGAGCCAAGCTCAAGGCTTGAGTTGTCCAAGGATTCATTGCCACAAAGGAAAGGCACGCACACACACAAGGTGGAGAAGCAGGAATAGGTATCCCAAGCATTTTGTTCTTTCAGACTTCATCTCGATGTTACATTCAACATTTCACAAAGGAATTATTCACTATGAGTCCTGGCATGTATCCTGCAGGTTTTATAAATTAAAGTTATGTACAGAAAGCATATTTTTCACATCCTAGATATGCAAACATCACACAAGAAATAATTTCTAGAAAGTAAATTGATGTTAATTATTTATAATGTGATTCTACATACCACAGAGTATTATGAAGGTCTTGCTGAGTTCTTCCTAATCCTTTTTACAGGAAAATACTGAAATCTCCATATATATAAAAATCAGGAACACTACTGTTTGTAATGCTCTATACCCCGGGACAAAGCAGGCTGTACAGTAACATCAGGAAAGGTCAAGCAGCAAGAAATAATTAGTAACCCTTCTGTCAAGGCCTCATCAGTTTTCCCTGGAAAACTATTGCTTTTACAGAAAAAAACAGAGCAGCTTCTGCAAACAATGAAGCAGGACGATCTGGAGTGTTTTCTGGTATGTAAGAAAAAGGGGTCAGATTTAAAGGTCTACCTGCAGAATGCATGCGTGTACTGGCCTCTTTGATCAGCTTGCTGTACCTCAGTCAGCTGCATCTCAGAGGTAGAAACATTCCCCCAGAACATCCATGCTTTGTATCCTTCTGTTGCCCCGCTGTGCTTTTTAGCCAGGCAGTAAATGGTTCTCTTTGCACTAGATGAGTTGATTTGCCATAGGAAATGTTCTGCTTCCAGAGAAATTCTCTCTCCACCTACCTAGCTGTGTATGTCCTGCCTTCATATATTCTGCCTGCTGCCCCTCAAACCAGCTGTATGCCATGGTAAAGCACGTGGACTAAAGGTGCCATAGTGAGATAAGGAAAACTAAGTCTTCAGAATCAAACGTACTGGGTGATTGCTCCTAGATGCTGGAGATGAAGATGGATACATATTGCGAGGTAAATGAGGGGCATTTGGAGTGGTTTCCCTACAGCTGGTAATGCACCCAGTTATATCACACAAATGCCACACAAATCAGCTGCTATTTTAGAAAGAAAACAGCAAGAGCAGCCAGAGCATAGCAAGTATAACAAAATTTAAAGCTAGCCAACAACCTCTTCGCAACTTGAAATCCACAATGCAAACATCTGCAAACAGATGCTTGAAAGAAAAAACAAATTACAATGCTCCAATCCCACCCATAGAAACAAGTAAGGATTATACATGAGGCGTTTCCAAAGTATTTCTGTATGAATTACATCCTTTTCACGCAGGATTGTAACAGTTGATTTTCTGCATTGCTAGCTACACAGTTACAGGTAGAAGAGGGAAGTTCATCTGCAGTCCCAGGTAAGGCTGTTGGACCTGAGATGCCAGCATTACAGACTTCAGCAGATAGGCTGTACATGAAGAGATGGCTACTACATGAAGGAGAGGAAAGGGAGATTTATTAAGACAAGCAATTGGTCACTAAAGGAAACCCATGAATAGATTCCTTCAAGTGAAATTCAAAAGCAGAGTGATTACAGCAGCAGCAGTACGCTTGGAAGTAGGAGCGAATTTTAACAGAAGCTGATAAGAACTATCTTCTGTCATTGAGTTTCTGGGAAAGCAAGGGAAAATGAGCTTGAGTAATGCAGGAGTTCTGACAGGAGAGAAACAGTCTTAACGTTTTACCATCGTCATCCAACAAGGTGAAAAGGTTGTCTTGTTAAAAACAGAACTGAGACACTGACACTCTGGTGAGTTGGTGACTGTTTGCGTGGTGGTTTCTGCCAGCTTTGAGATTCTTGGTAAATCGGAACCTGTGTGAGCAAAAGAAAAATTTTAGAGTTGAGATCGTAGATTTGCTTTCACCCTCATTCCGTCCACTTGGAACCTTGGATGTCTTGCAAAACACTTTGAATCAGTGAACTCTCTGCATCACCTAACATCATAGAATCATTTGATGGAAGGCACCCCTAAAGGCCACCTGGTCCAGCTCTCCTGCAGTGAATAGAAACACCCACAGCTCCATCAGGTGCTCAGAGCCCCATCCAGCTTGACCTTGGCCGTCTCCAGGGACGGGGCACCACCAACTCTCTGGGCAACCTGTGCCAGTGCCTCACTTGTTATGTCTTTGCAGATGCTCACATCCAGGATGTCACATAGACATTTTAGTGGGCATGAGCTGGAAAGGGACTCCATCTTTTCAAGACACTGACTAGTAACAACCAGAGGTCACTCCCAGTAGCTCTGACATAAACAGGTTGGAAGGGCCTCCGGTTCTGTCCACCATTCTGAAGACAAGACTAAATATACCTAAAACACTGTAGGCAGCTTTTAGCCAAACTGGGTTTCCAAAGCTCCCAAAGCAGACTGCTTCATGGCATCACAAGTGCTACTGCTCAAAAACATTTCCTGTCACTTAACTTAGAAATGCCCCGCTGTGAATTAAGCCTGTTGTGTGTATGAAGAATGTATGGTTTCCTTCCTCCTGAAACTTTGATCTGAGCTAGCCCAGTTTTAAGCAGGGTTTGGATCAAAGTGTTCCTTCCAACCACAACTATCCTACGATACTACAGCAGCTGAAGATAACGGTCATCTTCTCAGTTCTTTCCTAGGCTAATTAATTCCCTCCTTTCTAGATTATGCTGTTAAGACTTCCAGTCACTCATCACTCTTTCAAACACTCTCCCAGCCACTCTATCATCATCCTTGAAGCTTAGTGCTAGCCCTGGATGTCGTATGTATCTAATGTCCCAAACTGCAGTTAACTTTGATCTGACCTGGTGCTGTTTGAGCAGCTTGGATGAGATGATCACCAAAAGTCTGCTATTCTACAACCAAGAAAGCAGAATAACTACTCTAAACCTCCGCAAAAATTGTTAGAAACCATGGAAGAAAGTTATGTTCTTAATTAATTCTAGTTGGACTTCCAAAAGCACATTAGTTTAATATCACAGATAAATCATTCAAGTCAGAGAATGGATTTAAAGAGGGCTTACCCTGCTCAGATAGCTGCTTTTCAGTCACATTCATTTGATTTTGCTGGAAATCTCTTTTAGGAGGCCTTTCAAATCAGAGAGCTTAAGAATTAAAAAAACAAGTCAGTCTAATTCATTCCAGCAGATGACTGCAGCTCAGGTTGGTAGAAAGTGAACAGGAAAAGCAAGCAGTTTTAAGTACCTTTAAACAACATAGAACAAACATGCCCGAGAAAATGCCATACAACATCAGCAACAACGAGCATAAAACCCCTAGTCTGAACTCCTGCTTACCTGGCTACCCTGCAGGTGCCAGCCACTAGTTAGATAGCAGTAACTGACTGCTCTTCGTATTCAGTAGTCACACCATGGCAGCAAATGAAGCACTGTTAATATTGCTTTTCACACAAAAGTAATGCTAATAAGTAATATGAGATACAAGCAATTGCCTTGCAAAATATTATCTCAAATACAATAGTACTTGAAAAGACTCTTCCAATTACAGTTTTCAGCTATTCAGTTAATGCAGTGAGCCCTAATACATATGTAATTTAGTTATTTAACAAGCAGGCATCAAGCAGCTAAAAGCTCCAAACTATCTCCCATCTCCTTTTGCTCCTCCAAAGCAGAGATGGCTGATCAGTGTATTTTTGTGGACCCCACATTGTTGTGTTTTTTTTAATATCCCTTTCCTTTAACACCTGCAATATAAATTTGCAGAGATGCCAAGCCAAGGAATAGTATCTAGCACCACAATTTAGGGAGAGCAAGATCTTATTCCTTTGGGAAGTCATTGGGATGTTTCATGGGAAAAAAAAAGTCACTTTGGAGAAAACATCCTCACACACGCAGCTGCCTTCAAATTCTACAGCAATGCAGATGCACTGTCAGAGAAACAACAGCATAAAGGCCATCTTGAACAGCCCCAGAATTGGTATTCATTAGGTAACCCTGACCAAGGCCTTTGGCAGAGATCCCTGCTGCAATCTGGCCTAGAGGCTGAACTTGATAGAAGATGTATTTGAGAAGGATGTATTCTGTGTAATGCTGCTTCTTCCCATCAGTGTTTCAAGGGTCATATAAACAGCTGAATGCTGCAGTTTTGTGGACAGTTGGCTTTACTGCTGCCCATCCAATCAAAGGTACTGCAAAACACTTCTCCAACGCTATGCATGCATCTTTCTACTTCATTTTCCAGCACAATATGAAGCTACATACAGAATCAAGGGTGCAAAGGAGCAGGTTAAAAAAGCACCACGAAAATGGGATCCTGGTGGTAGCAACAAAGACGACAAATGATTCATTTTCCAAGTGAGCCACTATCTGCTTTATCAGACACAGGCACATCCCCCAGAGCAGAATGAAAAACAAGTACCTTTGCATCCAGTTGTCTGAATCGATGCACCATCCTGAAAACAGAGACACAGAAGAGAGGGCTGAATCCAGATACTAAAGAAGTCTTGGCTGCCCACCCCATCTACTCCTCACTGGCCAAAAAGTGTTTACCTACCCTCAGTAAGCATTTACTGCAAATTATTTTACTACATTACTACTACTAAATTACTACATACAAATTATTCTTAATGCTGCACTTTTACATCTTTCTTGTCAAGACTCTTCAAATTTAAAACATGACCTGTTGTTTTTAACACGTTATCCAGTGCTGAGTCTTTCTGTGTAGACTTAACATGTTCATAAAATGGCAACATCCACAGCAGGGATAGAGTATGGAAGGCTTCATTTTTTCCCCATCTATTCTGTTTTTTCCCCATCTATTCTTATCAGCTCTTCTCTTACATTTGATTTGGAGAAATTCTGAAGCTCTTGGAAGCTGTCTACAAAATTAAGCCATCACACATAGCAGGTAATGTTTTCTAGCTGTTTTCTAGTTTTATCTTTCCCCTTATACTATTAGTCTGAAAATGCTGGGATTGATCCCAAAGATAATCAGTGCATCACAATTTGGTAGTCTAAGCATTTTACCAACCAGCCCAATCAACTATTTCTGAAGCCAACGTGCAGCAACTAATAGAGAGGGAAAAAAAGAATCATCATCTTATTAAAAAAACCAAAAGGCAGCTTTATACTGGGTTTATTTATTGAGTTCATACTGGGTTTATCATATACACAATAGTTTGTAAAAATGTAGAGCTGCTGAAAACTTGGGATCACTAAAAATACTCAACAGAACATTAACGGAATGAAGACAAAGAAGGCTAGACATACTCTTCTGAGGTATCGCTGGCTTTGGTATTGATTTTGACCAGGTAATTTTCCTTCATGACAGCTTCCCATGACAGAATTTCATTGTCTTCATTTTTTGAGCCTGGGGAATGTATGTAAAAAAACAAAAATACAGAGAAAACATCAGATTCGGTCCATTTGTGTCCCTACTGACGAGATGCACAAAGACTGGCTTAGTGCTTGCTATTACCTTCCCTGCATAGAGAACATTCACAGCCCTGCTTCCACCTGAGAACGTTTTGATCAACATGACCCTAATGCATTACAGTGCATGCTCCTGGCAATCACAATTGGTTAAAAACAGCAACAAAAACAAACAAAAGTCTCTCTGATTTTTTTTTGAGTCTTTGTTAGTGCTTTGTGAAACTGCAGCCATTCCACCAGGCATAGGAAAGTTCCTACGTGGGTGTCAACTTTCTCTTTGTATTCACTGCTTCTGCATTTTCCTATAGTGGATTGTTAAGAAAACATCTGTTAGGAATGTGTATAACCTACCATTCAACTCAAACATTTCAAAATGCTGTAATACTGACTTCTCTTAAAAAGCATCTCCTGCTGATGCTGTAAATTAAACAATGACAAAGAGCAAGACAAACTTGGAGGCATCAAAGTCCTCTAGGATAATATTTCTGCACTTTATCTTGTTCCAACTGGATTAGCCCAAACCATATGGGTCCTAATAACGACAAAATTCAGCTAAGTTTTCCCCTTCAAAAGCCAGCATAAGGCCTGTACATCAATTACAGACACCCTTATCTGTTTGCAACTCCAGACCAACTGCAGCTCTCTAAAGAAGCACCAAGGTTGATGTAACCTCAGGAGCAATTAATTCAGTCACAGAGGTGTGCAGCCAAGAGCCAACAAATGATTTCAGCCCTGATTCCTCTACACAGCGCAAGTCAATTCAGTGCTTTCTCTGTGCAGTTCTCAGTTCCCATCAACATGTCAACTAAAGTGACATTCTGGCTTTAATTAATTCTTATATTTGCTGTCACTACAAGATGCACAACTGTGAATCATCTGTGCAGAAATATCTGTTAAACAACCTTCCCAGAAAGGGAAGTGGACAGCCAAGACCATTTTAGTCAGCACTAAGGAATTTTATAGCCCTAAGATATATAGCCTTTGTCCTAATGAAGTAACAAATCCTGCCTGTGCTGCACGGCAAAAGTCAGGATGCTGATGGAGGGAAATAAGTCTGTCAATTAGCTCAACTTATCTCTCCTCTGCTTCTAAATGGCACTTAATAATTGAAGACATTCCACTAGTTGGGGGAAAAAAGCTTGTTAAAACAATTCATATCTGTGCTCTCTGATAAAGGAAATAAGGGGATTGCTAGGGGACTAAACCATTCCTCTGCTTTTGGGGTGGTTTGTCCACTTGCCAGAGGGCCAGGAAAGTCTCTGTAGTTCATTCAATCACATGCTAGCAGATGGAAGAGCCCATGAAGAAAACAGCTGTCAGGCTGCCCTTGCAGCTAATAGCTGTATCAGCTGGTAGGTAGAAAGGGAAAAAGAAATTCCAGGAGGCAGAGTAGTAATCAGAGACTAAGGCCACCTCCTGTACAAGTTACCTCAACATTTAGAGCATACCAAGTCAGGCATCAGTGCACTTGGGAACGGTGCAGGAGGAATGCCCTACCAGAAGCTGACCAGAAAAAGTTTATTTTAATTTCTTTGTGCAGAACATGCAGATGACTTTCAGCAGCTGCAGCCTCTGAATGAATTTATTCAGTGCTCTAATACACACACACACACACACACACACACACACACAAACAACTTTTGAAGCTAGCAAGCATCACAAGCAGTCCTAAAATGATACAAATAATTTGAAGACTTAATTGATCTTAACTGATGCACATTAAGTAATTCTGCCCCGGAAGACAGGAAAGCACTGGATATCTGCACAGTACTCAAGTGGAGCAGGTATCATGGTAGAACTCAAAAGCTCTCTAACCAGACCAAACACAAAGCTATTGAGGGACAGTGACTAAGAATCACAACAAAAGCAACATTTTTGAAACCTCCTGTTAGAATTTTAGCATGTTAGCAGTATGATTTCCCATACCCTAAACAGAGCACAACTTTGGGCTGAATGAAGATCAGAGTTGATGAAGATCAGAGTTGACAAGAAGCTGAGGCTTTGATTTGTATCTTGTCAAAAAGATCTCCAGTGGCTTTGCATTTGATGGAGAACACAAATGAGCTGCTCTCCGTTTCCACTCCATCCACCTCCTCGAGGTTCTACTCTGCCCTTGAGTATGTCCTGCCCAAAGTATGTGGCTTAAACACAGCACATCATGAAAGAATTGCAACGCATCTGCCCCTGAGCTGACTTTCAAGGAGGAAGAAACCATCCTACTCACAACAAATAGATGGCTCTTTACTTTCATTCTTACAGCAGCATTTAAAACATTTCCTCATCACCATGAATATGTAGGCAAAGATGACAAAAGGGAAGGGGATGGTCAAGCGACTGCAGTACTCCTGGACCAAGAAGTAACGCTGGAACTTCCACACCTGGTCGTTGTTCTCTTGCACTGATCCAACAGTGTAACTGACAGGCAAAGGAGGAGAAAGCACAGGTATCATTAGCTATTCAGCAAGGAACTCAATCAGAGGCAAGTTACAATATTTCTCTTTATCGTACTAGGCCGTGTTTTTGTAAGGTCATCCTGGAGCCAGTCATTTTCCCTGGTTACAAGTTTGTGTAATCCTTTGTTGTGTTGGCGTCCCACATTTCATTTTTCTCTCTGATATGATGTGAGAGTAGAGAGCATGTATCAGAGAAGTCTATGAGGTTAGCATCATTTTCATGCAATCCTTTGTTGTGTAATCCTTCAAACATATGGAACTAAGACAGTAGAGGAGGAAAAAAAAAAAGATAAAGTAAAAAATAAACTCAAAAATTAGAAAAAGGGAGAAAATACTCCATGTGTTTTCACTATCTTAGCTCTAGGCAATTTTCTTTCAGTCTAAACACATGAAACACATGAGAACAGAATGCTTCACTACAAGATACTATATCTCATTAATTCACCAGCTAACATTTCTAAGCAAAAAAAGAAACCCCAAAAATAGGTCACTTAAAAAAAAAAGCTATTGAAGTTTTTGTTAGAGATATTAGGGTTTTTGGCATGGATCAGACCTACTGTACTCAAGTACTGCATGATCCCAACACAGCCAAAGCCATGAGAGCAAACAATTCACAGAGTGCCTGAACTTCTATTGCTGTCATTAAATGTTAAGTGGGTGTTTTCAGAATGCCTGTGTTGAGATCCTCATGGACCCTTCCATGAGATAATGTAGGACCTTAACTGGCAAGAAAATTATCTGTTGTTTTACATCATAAGAGCAATCCCAAATTTCCAAACTATCAGTCGTGTTAGACCAAATGGATGACTTATTACAGCAATCTTTTTATGATAAAGATGTGGTTTTATTAACTGGAACTGTTGTATGATGTGTGAGGAGTGCCTGAGGTCCCTTGGTTTGTTCAGCCTGGAGCAGAGGAGGCTGAGGGGAGGCTTCATGGTGACCCCTTCCAGCTGGTGATTACTAAGAGCTGTTTAATAGTTTGCAGATGACACCAAGTTATTAGGAAGGGTTGATCTGCCTAGCAAGGGTAGCAAGGCCCTACAGAGGGATCTGGACAGGCTGGATCACTGGTCTGAAACCAGTGAGATGAGGTTCAACAAGAATGCTGGATGATCACTCCTTTATTACGTACCCAAACATGGCCACGAGTAGGTTCACAAGGAGGATGTTAGTTGAGAGCATGTATATGCACACAAGGGGAATAGTAATCCACTCTGGGAAGCGGGGTTGGTTGTTGGCATCCAGTTCCACGCACAAGGGCTTGGACTCATTCCCAGAAAAGGTGCAGCGGTCAAAGTTGTAGGTGGTACCTCAAAGGGCAAGAGAGGAGAGCAAACAGTGAAACTTCTCCCTCTCTTTCTGTTGGTTCAGCCCCAGATAGTGCAACTGAACACAACATGTGTTGTGCCCTCTTCCCCCCCCACCCATCAAACATAAAACCTTCCTTGTTGTTCTCTGGAGAAAAGGGGACAAAAGGGCAGATGCTGTGCCTCAAATATTACAGCTACTTTGGCTATCTAGGCAGAAAAGAAGGCTGGCACCTAGAGACATAAGCGGTAGCAGAGGAGAACTGAACAGCTGGAAACTATTAGACATGGAATTAATTTCTCATATTAGGCCTTGCTTCAAAGGCCTCAGCCTGGGAAATGAGTCAGCTGCTGACCCCCTGAAGACCACAGATGACAGAATTATTCCTCTCCCACTCAAACAACGGACTGGACAACCACTGAAAGGACAGAACCTTCCACCAATCAGAGAAGATAGCTACCATCAACATCATCAGGGTACTGGCCGAACATAGCCAGGTATGGCTCATAGATGACTGATCGAAATATCCACTCCCAGCGGTGCTCATTCTTCCTCAGGATGCCTTGCCTGGCCACACCAAAGGCCACCATCCACACAGCAAAGAGGAAGAGGAAGAAGAAGACATCTATCATCTGAAAAAGGACAACAAGCAAATGTGTTGGCGTCCCACGTTTCATTTTTCTCCCTGATATGATGTGAGAGTGGAGAGCACGTACCAGAAAAGTCTATGAGGTTAGCATCATTCTCATGCAAATTCACAGCCACCAACATGCACGTACAGAAATAACTGACTATTCCCACAAGGGAACTTCAAAAACGTTTACAGAACCATAAAAACAAGAAATTTCAGAATACAGATTGGCCCACCATCATCAGACAGGCTTCATTCCACAAGAAAACAGATCCACATGTAAAAGCTATTTGTGGAACAATTACACCAGTAAGCCTTGCAGCCAAGTGCCAGGTGAAAGCAGCCACCACTTCTGTAAACGCCATCTCAGGTGGCTTAAAGCTGGCATTAATATTCCCAGCACTCCAGCTAGTGGTTTCATACATTTCCAGCTTTCAGTGGCAGACAGATATGTGAAGACTAGCAATATCCTAGTTAAGCCTTCCTGTTGTTGCAGACCAACCTTCCTCCAGTGACCGAAATATGCCACTGAAACATTTGAAACACGTAAGACAAAAGGCTACGAGGAAGAAAAATTTCTCTTCTGTTCTTTAATCTTTTTTTAGTCTGAAATTCAATCTTGCACAGAGGAAAAGGCCTTGCTCTTAATTAGGTCCTATTCAAATCTTAATTAATTCTGTTTAGCAGATTTAACAGAAGGAGTGAACTTGCTGCCATCAGCAGAACAGTGCTGATATGACACCTTGTCATATCATTTATTTAAATGCTCTTGAACAGCTGCCAGAATCTTACCATCCTCTGCAGCATAATAATTTTGGGTCCTAGATTCCTGCTAACGGTGAAAATATGGATCAGTCTCAGAGTAAAAACTATGTAGTCCAAACAGAAAATGACTCTCCCAGAATACCAACAGCTTTCATCAGATGAGTGAAGCCTGATGGAGACAGAAAGCGAAGAAGAGCATTGGCTAAAGCATACAGAAGTCAACATAAAAACACACTGGAACAACTGAAATGGGAAGTGAAAAGCGAATCACTGGAAAACAACACAGCTACCCGGGGTCTCAAGCCCACTCTGACCCAGTCCCACTTGATATTTATCATCAAACTTGTTAACTCCTGCTATGTTTACACACATTCTCTCTTGGCTATACCACTGCCTTCTCCTGTCTCTTTCTAATATTAACACCAAGGCACCTTTAGGTAATCCTTAAGCCTCATCACAGTGCAACAACCACTCTGCTGCACTGAGGTAACAAGAACTAAGTTATAGCTGACCAAACAATTACAATACCATCATATCTTTGTCATGGCTGTTAACCCACCCATTCGTGTAAAGCAGCTTATGTGAACCGAGGACATTCTGTTACACTACTGTAAGTAAAATTACAGTTCACTTAAACACAACACACTACAGGTCAGAGTCCAGTTTACCATACTGAATAGTCAATAACAGGAGCCAGGAAAAATCCCAAAGTACTTCTGACTATCTGGGACATTCGTCATTTTATCCTGAAAGCTTATTATGCTTTGTATTGCCAGACTTGAAGGCACTGCCTTTAAATCTATGTCCATTTAAGCCATCTTCTTGTAAACATGCTTATGCAAATCCAGACTAAGAACGGTTGTCCCAATGGCTCAGAAAGATCTGAGTTTAGGGAAGTTGACTTTGATTCAAGGGAAAGACTCAACCTCCATTAAACAAAAGAGCAAATGTTTCACGCAGGTGCTCCTCCAGTCACCTAATTATTTCTAAATTGTTAAAATCAATTAAAGAGTCAAGACGTCGTTGTATTTGTTGCCTTCGTAAAGAACAGGGAGTTTCAGGAACATGTTTCCCAAAATCTCGTGACAAGTTACAGTCAAAGCTGGAAAGAAAGGGATGTCACAGAACGGCCACAAGAGAAGACGCCACTCACCTGAGCACAATCCCTGCTACGAAGTAGAAGATTGCTAGGGTATCCATAACATTCCACAGATCTGAGAGGTACTTACTGCCATTCATATACCACTAGAATGGAAAAAGAGCAGAAAGCAACAGTCACACAGCACTGGCCAGTTACCTGAGGTGCTCATACACGAGTACTTGCTCCCCCCATCTCTCCCACTGGATGGGTAAATCTTCTGCCAATGCAACAGTAAGGTTTGTTTCCTTGCTCAGGTAATACTTTGTAAGACACAATACGTACACCAGATTGTTTCCAATTTACCCAAAGAGTTTTTTAGGAACCCAGCAATGCCAGAAGTTACTGGCAACACGTTTTTCACTGCTTACACGTCAGGATTTTCTATGTCTAGAATTCACTGACTTAATGCTCTTGCAGCGGACCGCAGACACTGCACCACAATGTGGGTTCCTGTGCTCAGAGGACACAACCCTATCACATGGATGCTGCTACAGTGAATGCTCCTGATGAAGGCTGAGACCAATGTGCTTAGGGATCACATGAATGAACACAAATGCTCCTCGGGGAGCTTTTGAGTAGATCATAGTATGCTCCAGCAAGCTGCTGCCAGTTGGGTCAAAGGAGTCTTGCTTTGACCTACCAGGAGCAGCTGAAACAATGTGGGGAGGCAGGGTCACTGCTTCAGGGCAACTGAAGCATTCAGGCTTCTCTTTCATCAGAGCCCATTCAAGTAACCTGTCCCTAGCTACATGCATGTGCTTTAGAACAAAGATGCTGATGTAATTAATTCTTCTAACTACCAGACTCTCTAACTCTAAATTACCATGCTAGTAAGAATCTCTACTGTTTCCCAGACTGAATGACCGGTAGTACATCCTGGATTGAAAATGTGTGCAACCAACTTCTGGATTCAAATCAGAGATAGTTTAAGCCACTAGTCCTGAGCTCTGATTATTAAAAAAATTCCATTACAAAGGCTCCACAGAATGTTAGCTCCATAACCTTATTCATGTTTGGAATGATCTGACTTGTGTAATCAACAAAATCAACTCCAACCCCCTAATTCACATGCAGTTGTTGAAAGTAATTCCATGCAGTGGCAGATAACTGGAGGTTCAACAAGTGCTTACAATGCTGCAGCCTATGTGGAGCATAGTCTCCTGACTCCTGGAGGACCATCAGCCCTTCATAAGGCAGAATTCTGACACTTGGTGGCTCATGCATTGCTAAAGATAGACAAGTATTTGGCAGCTAGCAGGTTGCAAGGCTCAAGATGTTACCAGATACTATTTCAGCATCTCGGGACCCATACGCACCCCTTTCTTACTATTTAAGGTACCAAAGGTTGAGCGCAGAGGGAGGACAGCAATCCTGTGACACTGGGTTGACTCTAAGAATTTCCTACACCAAACATAAGTTGCCTTGCTTTCAGTAAGGCAAAAAAAAAACAACTAGAAATGACAGTGAACTGATGTTTTACATGATGCACAGGGTCCAAATGTCTTTCACAAAGAAATGAGCACAGCGCTGCCCTATAGCTGTATTAAATGTAGCAGGCTGCAGCCTGACGCCTCCATCTGCCCACTCACCTGGATGGAGATCACATCCAGGAGGCAAAGAAGACAGCAGGAAGGGAATGTTTCTAGTAGTTGGTAACTCCATGGTCACATTACTTATCAAAGGACCAATTTTCTCCTCCATATAGTTATCTGACTGCAGCATCTACATTTGGACCACATGCAACATTACTCTGACTTTTCCTTTGATATGAAAGCAAAATCTGACACAAAACTATTTTGTAATTATTAAGGACACAGATAATATTTTGATAGCAGAATTGGACCCATACTTGTCCACTCAATCTCAGAGGAAGCTAGGGAGAAAGTATCCCAAGAAGCCAGTAGGGCTGGGACTCTGTTCTGCCTTCTGCTCTTTAGCAAAATAGCTTTGAAGTGAGGATATGAGCTTCAAGTTT
Organism: Lagopus muta; assembly: GCF_023343835.1. Taxonomy (NCBI): domain Eukaryota; kingdom Metazoa; phylum Chordata; class Aves; order Galliformes; family Phasianidae; genus Lagopus; species Lagopus muta. The sequence goes on along the minus strand of NC_064440.1, from coordinate 34,845,160 downwards.
AAATCCTCAGTAAAGTCTCTGTTTTAGCTGCCTCCACTCCCATAATCAAGCTGATACAGTCTGGCTGCTAGCTATTAAAGAAATCACTGGGATCTGAAGCTGTTCTATCTGCTCAGGTTAGTGAGAAATAGTGGCATCGGGAGGAAGAAAGGTTTCTACCCCTAAGCCTTTCCCCTGGATTTTTGCTGGGTCCACACAGGAAATGCATTGACAGGTCCAGAGACACCAGAACCTAAACCAGCAGAAACAAACACCATTGGTGTTTTCATTGTGACAGTCTTTTACTTTCATCCCATTTTCCTTAGCAAGTAAAGCTGGCTTAAATAAGGTACTACCATGACTATTAAAAAGGAAAAAGACTACATAGAAATTTAAGCATTGTAGCATCAACACTAAGTCAAGTCATTTAAGTTCGTGGGAGAGATCTGGTTGGAGAGTGGTCTGATTCACACATCACTCAGAAGCTCTTGTTTGCTTCATAGGGCAAGCAGAAGGCAGCTGTACACTGAAACCACACTGACATTTCCAGCACCTTGTGATTCAGGTCCCCAAAATACTGAATTTGCTTGAAAACCAGTGTTTGTTGGTGTGTATCTAGGTCAATCTTCTGTTAAATCTAGTCTCCAAGTTCTCAACTGCTTTGGCAACCTCAATCAAGCAGCCCTTAAGAAGCATCTCCAGTGGCACCAATGTACCCACATAGCCCCAAAGCTGCAGCCATTGGGACGTAAATAGGAACCAGACATTGGACAGAATGCACAACCCAGGAAGCAGTTACTCTCTAACTTTAAAGCAGACTGCACTGCCTTAAGCTATGAGTGAGGGAGGAAACCATCAAGGCAAGGCTTTAAATCTAGCATTAAACATTTTTGGTTTTCAAGAGCTGCCTACTTGTCTCACTTCATCACAAAGCAGGATGAAGACCAGCACATAAAGGATGATCTCCAGGATGGTAGGTTCCTTCTGAAAATCCATGAGCAACACGTAGGCGAAGAGCAACAGGAAAACGATGTAGAAGATAACATTCCATGAGAAGACTACAAAGGGCGAGGTGAAGAACGACACGTAATACAAGAAGAGTTTCTTACTCTTCTCCACAGGTTTTTTCCTGAGGAATTAAAAGAAGGAAAAGGTCTCAAAGCACAGCTTTTATGCCTGGAAATATTTATCAAAGTGAAAATTAGAAAGCTTGCAAAGTCTAGCACAGGATAGCAGCGTCAAGGTAATCACAGAATCGCTCAGGTTGGAAAAGGCCTCTAAGATCCCCCAAGTCCAACCTCAACCCACTGCACCATTCCCACTGACCACATCCCTCAGTGCCACACTTCCATGGTTTGTGAACGCATCCAGGAACAGTGACCCCCCACCCCCTGGGCAGCTGTGCCACTGCAGCACTGCTCTTTCTGAGAATAAATTGTTCCTAACATCCAACCTGAACCTCCCCTGGTGCAACTTCAGGCCATTACTTCTCGTCCTATTGACGTTATCTAGCAGAAGATGCCGACCCCAGCTCACCACAACCTCTTTGCAGGCAGTTGCAGAGCGATGAGGTCTCCCCTGAGCCTCCTCTCCTCCACACTGAACAACCCCAGTTCCCTCAGCCGCTCCCCATCAGACCCGTGCTGCAGACCATCACAGCTCCTATTCAGTACTCAACTGGACACAATCCTGGGCAATTTGCTGTAGCAAGGGGATGATCTTGAGAGATCTCTACCAGCCTGAATTGCCCTGTGATTCTATGATTAATTGACTTGCTTTAACTCTGTTAATGAGAATCCAATTGATTACCTGAATGAAATGAAACCACAGCCTATTAAAGGGAAAAAGAATAGACACAGTATAATCTTCCAATTCTTAGTATCTCTTGAAATCTCTCCATACCACTGCTTGGAAAGGAAATTCTGCAGGGAAAAGGAAAATACTCTCATTTGTTTCAAGAACAACAAAATAACTTAGGAATGCTATCACAGCAAGTTTGATTTAGAAGAAAAAAACCTTCAGATTAAAAACAAAATAACAATTATTCCTATATCAACAATACAGCAGCATCAGTAACAGCGTGCTGGTTCCTTAATCCAGTCATCCTTTAGTTTATCTGACAAGGAATTGAATGTGAGCCTAAACAGGCCTTGAACTGATTTATGAGGCACTTTATACTAGGCAGTATATCCACACTGTGTGAACACAGAAGCTGTGCCAAAGAAGAAGCCACTTTGGGCAGTTTTTATCATCAGGATTTTTTTCTTATTTTATTTTATGATCTACTGCTCTAAATAATCTTCCCCTCTCGACAATTCAGCCATTTCCAGGAGGGATGGAAGCCACAAGAAGGGATGCATTTCACAGCACTCCCGTAGGTTCTGACTTGCATGAGGACAGTGCCTGAGCAGTGGAGTTTCCACAGGCTATTCATGTGGATGCAGCATTTTGACAGCAAGAATATTTGCTTTTCTTCCTAAAGTCACCCAGATCACAAGAGTTACAGTGATACGTGCACCACCTTTGCACTGATACTACCTGCACCCCTGGCTGTGCAATGAATTGCTGGTCTTTTGCTTCCACTGCTAGTTCCAGGCAATTGCTCCCTCCCCAGGCTTCACAGGAATAGGTCAGCAGCTGCTCAGCTAGGTTTTCATCATTGCTGTAGCACTCGGTGAACAGCTCTGGAGGAAACAGGCAGGTCCATAAGGAGAGAAGGAACCTCTTCCAAGCCTCTTCCCCATTTGGAAACAGTTGCAGAGCTCAAACAGCAGGAATTATCCTGTCCTGCAGCATTAACACTTGTTCATACGGCACTTGCTGCATACTTGTACATAGACTTTCCAGCACAATCACACACTGAGCTCCAACTTCAGACTCAGTATTCCACCAACTGGGATGCAATTTCCCTCATTGACTTAAAAATTGGAACATTAAACCATGCAGACTGAAGACTTCTTTCCAAATTTTCAGCATGATAAAACAACATATGCACACACTTTACACATAATAGACTTGCATGCATTAAGCTTTCATGCAGAATTCGGGTTGGGATGAAAAACTGTAATATAAAAGTCACCTTACACAGGGATGGTGTTAAGATGCATTCTACACTAAAAACTGAGGAAGTGCTCCTCTCCAGCAACATATTTCCCTAGGTGTTTTTCAAACAGCTTTTAACCATAACTGCAAGGATGCATACATACAGCAATACCTTCAGCTGGTATTACCAGGTCAGTCCTGAAAACAGACTTCAGTGGTCATTTCTCTGTATCAGACCCAAGAGACCTGGATACCTTTAAGAAAGTCTAAGTGGTTTTCACCTTGTGAAGCATGAGATACTTTCTGGTAACAAGCAAGATATTTTCAGATCTGATCTCCAGATCTGATGCACAGCAATGTTTGCATAACATGGGCTGTTACACGTTAACCATTATCTAATCTGATTTGTGGATATGACAGCAAATTGCTTGACAATGCAATTACAGACTTGCCATTTGTATAAGCAGATCAGTCAAGAGAACAAGGCCATAACCTGTAATAAAGTCTTTAAAGGCAACAGTGTATTGTATTTTGCTCCAAGTTATGGGATGATGGGCCCTACCCCAACTATCTGACACCAATTAGCCTCTTTAAATAAGAAACACTCGTTACTCCAGCTCATGAGATGCAGAACTCAATTCTGAACCACTGACAACCCTTTTAACAGGAGAAACCAGAGGTCATAAAAAGAAAAATGACTGACCTAGAATGCATGATCTAGATCTGCATTCTCAATGAGTGGCAGCAGTGCTTTTCTTCTCAGAATAACAAAGGCTTAGGATGTTGTTGTTTAGAATTCAGGTTCAATATACTTTTTATCTGTAATTTATTCTCACTCCTACTTTGCAGTACTACTGCAAAATTGAAGGATGACTCCTCTCAACCCAAACATTACCAGCTCTCATGAAGAAAGTTTCTCTTACTCTACATTGTCCTTGCTATTTCAGCCTTGCCATTACAGCCAGGTAACTCTTCTTCCTAAGGAAAGAAATTCTCCACCAAAAAAAAAAGAAAAAATCCCTGAACACTCATATTTGGAGGCAAGCTGTTCAGACAGAACAGTTTCTAATGGGAACAGATGGTGTGGAAAACAGTTCTAAGCAGTGAAAATCACAATGCTAATGGAACAGGTGGCCCAGAGAAGCTGTGGGTGCCTCATCATTAGAAGTGTTCAAAGCCAGGTTGGGCAGGGCTCTGAGCAACCTGATCTAGTGAAAGATAGTGTGGGATGGCTCGGGCTATGTGATCTTCAAAGGCCCCTTCTCCAACCCAAACCGTTCTATATTTCTATGATTTCATGCTGGATAACTAGTTTTCTAAATGAAGGGTTTTTCTACTTCTTCCTGAAACATCATACTGTTCTTTACAAATCAGGCTAGCCTTCTGGGAAGTATTGCAGCAAACTGAATGAACTACATTCCTTGCATTCTGCTTTCATTTTGCATTATGTGCACAAAATAAAAACACTGTTAGGCAAGCACTGCTGTACATCAGATCTGGAGATCGCTAAAGCCAGTAACATTCAAAGAAACAGAACAGTTTCCTGATCTCTGACCCTTCCATTAAATTTCTAAAGGGCTTAAAAGAAGGCACTTACCTACTGCTCTTGTCTCATACTCATTAGCAAGTTCCTCAGACTCACCAGCAGCATTTATATCATTCTTCACCTTCGCCATGCTTTTCAGGAGCTTGCTGGCCCCAAGAGCTGCCAAAGTACAACCTCTGGTCTGTAGAGAGAGAGTTAAGTCACGCAAACCCCTCTGAAGAGGGAAAGTGATATATTCTTTAAACATTACCCCCTTTTTTGCAGCTGCTGTGTTCCCAGTCAAGACTGGCAAATGAAGATCTAGTTCCATGACACAAATGGTAACAACTATCTCTGTACTGGGTTGGTAACAACTTTGTGACCAGTCTGAAAAGTTCTTTTGTTTTTCAGTCAGATATCAGCTTTGCATCTCTGGCTGAAGATACACAGAAGAGGGTCTGCTCTGCCAGGAACTACAATCCCGTATTCACAGTACAGCCATCTGGACCAGTTGACTATGTTAGTATATTCCAGGGAGGAAGTGCTCTGCTTTGGAGACACAGTGAGCAGGAGCATCCATTAGCTTTGCATGCATTAGCATCACAGTTGCAGTCTGTGAATTATGCATTTGATGCAATTATATCTAAATGTCTAATCAAATTTAGAAACGGATTTCAATCAAATACCTGGGATCACAATGCTTTCATATTGCAGAATGGGGGGCACTTAGCATTCAAGATTGAAAACAGACAAGAAAATGTAGCTATGTGTAAGTACTAGTTTGGACTGCTGACACGTATCTAGCATTATGGAAGGAAAGTATGAAATCCAGGCCCAAACACAAAATGGATAACAGTAAATCTACTTACTAAATCACCTTGCAATTGTCTACCACAGTTCTATGGCCAACAACCTGAAGATGAGGAGCATCACTGTGCTGTTTACAAACAGGAGCTAAGAACAACTCAACTCACTTGTTCCCAGATGACTTTGGATAACTCTTTCTTATTCTGAAGAACAGACCAGATAAACAGAGCTTGCAATGGATGTCTTGTGATAGGACACTCAGTCTGAAGAAAAAGGAAAAAGCAACAATTCTTCAGACCAAAGTTCAACTAAACTGCTTTCTGGAACAAGTCCTTAAAGTTCTACACCATCAACTTCTTTGCTCTAGAGCAGATTGGTACAAAATACCACGGTCTGTACCAGGTTATAAGTTCTGATTACTCATGCCCAGCTAGCACCTCTGTACTGGACTCTGCATTTATGTTGGTTTCAATTACAAGTATAGTTATGACATTGATATGTCATGATTATGACTGCAATAGAAATTATTTTAACTCAACATCCAAATACATCCACCCATTTTGCTCATAGCTAAACAATCCCTACACGTATTGGTAAAATGGGACCATATGTTAAGTTAAAAATAAGGCTGAGATTGTTAAAAGTAAATCCTGCTATACTAGAAATAAAACATAGCTTTTCCTTTTTCTTTTTCCCCTCCTTTTCAGGGATGCAAAATGGAAATCACTCACTGAAAGATGTATCTCCAGCTCATGCTTGTTATTTTTATCATCTCTTTTGAGACCTCTCCGAAAGTCTTCAACCATCTTCCACACAAACGTGAGGAGTGCATCATTATAGGAGTTCTTGGCGATTTGCAGGTTCTTGAACACCAAGCTGCTGAAGTTGTTGGTGTACAGCTCTCTAAGGACCTCTGTGGTAAGGAATTTCCTCAGATTCAGACCATTTTCCAGAAAGAGACGAACAAATTTGGGCCTGTCTTTCACTAGGGCTGTGAACATGACATCCTGCAGGTCAGCAGACTGGGAAGAAATGGAAGAGTAAATATCAGGGGTCGTATGGGATGTGAAAAGCTTACCTAAGGGGACTGATACCTGTAGCTAACTGCCACATTTTCCTTCAGGCTGGCACACTTTCATGAGAAACAGTTTTTCACATATGTAATTGCACTTGTTGGATGGCCTCAAGCACTTCTGGCATGACCTGTCTACGATACCAGCGCAAGGAGGAAAAGGTGGTCTTAAGTATCACCACAGAGGGTGGGACGCTGAGACACTGGCTGCTGTTACCATGTCTCTCTTTCCCCTTCTCCCCTGGCCCATATCACCGTACTCAGAAACCATCTGTACCTCCCAGTTTCGGTCATTGGTGAAGATCTCATCACTGGCCAGGTCCAACTGGTTCCACTCCAGCAGCAGCTTCAGCTGCCCATCCCAGTTATCTCTGTTATGTTCATTGGTGCTGAAAGCTGCTGAGGAGGAACAATCCTCTAGGTAAAAGACCAGAGACAGAAGAGCTTCTTGGCATACTTATTCATCTCTGATTTCACGCTCTGCTCAACAAGAGCCCTGTATCAGGCATCTTTCCCCAGACTCATCTATATCTTCCTGACTGGGTTTTAGAGGATTCTCAAAGCTTACAGACACACCTAGTGCCTCATGCGTACATATCACACCTTCAGTTTCACACACCATGCAGAAAATGGTACTATTTTGTTATTTTTATTATTTGTTTTAAACTCATTTATGTCCTCAATGCTAATTTCAATAGGGAATTTTGCAGGAGAAAATTAAACGAGCACAAGTAAAACCAAATGCTAAACCAAACCCATCTCCCACTGGGACAGTTACTTCAAGTTTAAGAAAATGTTGCATGCAAAAGGACTGATGGTTTCCAGGTTCAGCAGAACACACAGTTTATGAAAAAACATTTGCACAGGGCAAAACCCTACTATTCAGAATCCCAGAGTAACCCATCTTTGTCCGCCTGTTTAAAAAGCAGCACACAAAAATACCACACACACACAAAATGACAGAACAGAAAGACAATTACTTGCCTTTGTACAGAGCAAAAGAAATGGCATTGCTCACAATTTCATCTCCAGCTTCTTCTGTTTTGATAACTGTCAGTAAATGAGGGTTCTCAAGGACTTCTTTGATCTACAAAAAGAAGTTTCAACTCAAAGCAATATAGAATGTTTAGCAGCTGATCTCCTAGAGCCTCTTTAAAAGAAATCTTCCATCACACTGTAGCCAACTTCCTTCTCATCAGTCCTGTTTCCAAGTACAGTTGTTAAAATTTACACAAGTCCAGACAGGAGCAGATGAGGTTTAAGCTGCCGAAGTCTAAGATTAGTTTTCCTCTGAATACAGCAAACATCCCAAAAAGCACAGTATCAGTAATAAGGAACTACTCTTAAAGTATGACCGACTGAATCTCTATCTGGAGCTTGCAAACAACTTACAATGGTACATACATAAAAAATAACTAATATTAAATAAAGAGGGGAGAAAAGTGAGTGAAGGGGACTTACAAGAAGCAACCCATCATTTTCCACCCCCATTACGAACATGCAATCACTTCCCACCTTCTGCTCCCTCCTATGAAGGCAGGAGACAATTAAACAGAAAACTGAGTCAGACCCTATGATAAAGCACTGGCTTTTAATTGAGGAAGTCAATTAACCTAAGTTAACAGACTACAGGGCAGAAGTGTTGTTGGAACAAAGACTTCAGAAAAACATCAAGATTTTCCTAGAGCTCCATTTTTTTGTCCCTATTTAGGAGGGCAGAAGTATATCTAAAACCAGGTCAGTCAGAAGATCAGGTAAATGGAAAGTCAAAACAGTTTCCTGAGTTTGGCCTGAGCAATATAGGAGATGCTCTCCTTAGTCTCCAGTCTCCCCAGTCTCCAAAAAAAGCTCTTGTAATAAACAGTCAGCATGGCAGCTGAATTCTGAGGGTTCCATCTGTGGTCAAAGATTTAAAAAAAAAAAAAAGGCAAACGAATTTGCTGGTGTATGTGCACTGTTACATCTTCAGCTGCATTACGTGTATGCAGTACATGCTGCTCCCCCAAAACCTGGCTGCTCCTGACCTCATTTCCTTTCTACCTTTCTGCAGCTTTCAGCCTCACCAGCTCTCTACAACAGCACATACTACTTACCCATTTGATCCAGCTTTCAGTCTCCTCTTCTGAGAGCCTTGAAATGGTGCGAGGCAGGTGCCTCAGCAAGCTCTCCTTGACACATGAGGAAGTAAGAGTGTCTTCTGCTTCCATCAAGCTAGCTATAACATCAGCTATCCGTCCAGAGCCTTCCACAACAACGCAGGGAATTTTACTTTTGATGGCCACATGGATAGACTAGGGAGCAAAGAGGAAAGATGACGACTTGCAGCACCACTGTGCTATTCAAAGAATACTATTCAGGAAGAAAGCCTAGTAATTTTAGTATAGACCACCCCTTCTGTGAAGATGTTTTTCTCAACATCCGACTTAAACCAACAGTCACTTCTCTTCTATGGACAAGTGTTGCTTAAGTAACACTGAAGGTGAGTACAAGGGCTCCAGCTTTATTTGTTAGAGGAAAAGCCAATAGTCTTACACAAACAGACTTCTGCAGCATGAAACCTGCTGATCACTTTGAGCTGGTCAAAGACTCAGTTTACTCCTGCAGAAGATAGGTTTTGATTTTATTTATAAATGAGCAAGATGGCAGACAAAGATGTCTAAGTGTATTATTAACACTAATGAGTAAACCCTATGGTTGGCATGAACCCATCCTTGAAGCATCATCCAGTAACATTTCAGAGGATCCTCCTTCCATGAACGAAGCATTTAATTTGACGTGGCTTTTATCATACTGATTAGATAGCTAGTAAATATGTTATGCATCATGGTGGTTTGATGTCTCTCCATACAGGCAATCACAATGCTTCTCAAACAGCTGTTCTTATACAGCATTCAGTACAACTCCTTCAGTTGTAGTAAAATCCTCTCTTAAAAGTTGGCTGTTTGAAACTAAAAGAAGACAGCAGTTACAGCAAAGCTTCACTCTAAAACTTGAATGGATGCTTTCATCCTGTCTTTATCTTTGGACTTCTGATTAGCATATTGAACTCTGCATCTGCATTCATCTACAGTATGCTTGTGGGCAAAACTAAATTAATCACACAAGTAGAATCAAACACCAGGAAACTTACAGAAAGGCTGGGGTAACAATTTCACAGAGCGATACAGACTACTTGATTAATGTTAGCAATGAAATGGTAACAGAGACTGTGCTCAGAATTACTAGGAACATTTTTTGTCACCCAGTTTGACTAGCCTCAGTATTAGCTCACTTGTTCAGCTCTCTAGGTTTAAACTAGATGTGGCCCACGGTTCACAGGATCAGCAATAAGGTCAGCTTTTGCAGGCTTTAAACTGGAGTATCTCCAACATAAGCTGATCTTTTCAGTGTATGAAATGAAAACACTAATCTCCACTGAACAAGTGCAAGGCAAATTTTGGCAAACCAAACCATCAGATAAACTAAAGGTCAGTAGTGACATGGCTGACAAAGACTCTTCTGATATACAAGAGCAACGTTCCTATGTCACTCCTGGAAAAAGTGAAAGAAACAAATGAAAGAAGTAAACTCACTTTCAAAGTCTCTTTCCCTCCTCCTTGAGCAAAACATACAATTGGAATCTTCCCACCGTAATTTGATTCTGTGAAACAGGCCAAAAGAAAAAAAGATTCAACCTGTTAGTGCAGTTTGACCAACCTGTTTTCCTCAGTTCAACAACATCATTTCTGAGTTGTTCATGCACTCATTTTGATACCAGTTTACTGTTGATTTTGGTAAATCTATCAATAACAACTTATTTTTAATGAAAACTCAGTTTTGCTTAACATTCTGCTAAGCTGGCATCAGCCTTCTCCAGCTTTTTTTCTTCCTAGCAATCATAATTTTAGTAGCTATGAAGCCCCCAAACATCTGATTTCTCTCTATTTACCTATTGCTTTGATCATTTGGAGTCTAGATGCAAGGTTCTCATCAAAAGTTGAAGATTCAGAACTGCTGATTCCACATTTTCAATGGTAAAGGAAAGCTAAGAACCACACGACTCCAGCTGGTTTTTAAGAGACACAAAGTCAAGAGCAGCTGCCAAGGCCTTTGTCTTTTTCCTTCTTAGCAAAGAAGGGACAAAGAAGAAACTGTTTATAAGCAGGATGCAGATGGATCATCACTGATATCTTTTTCAAAAGCATAATATCAGCTCCTGTGTAGCTGTGCTTCAGCAACCTGGAACTCAGTGCCAGTTGGGCCACATGCAGAAGTCAGTAGTCAGCTTCCAAGAGAAAGAAGAGTAAGAAGGGCTGCATTGCTAAAGCAGATTATTTGTTGTGTCCTACAGAGGACTACTGTCACATAAAAAATGGCAATGAGGGGAAAGAGATGGCTCTGAAGAAGACTGCTTGTTCTTGAAAGTGCTCGAGATGAAATGCAGATAACACACTCCTCCCACTTATCATTCAAGGGATGATTCTACTGCTTTTTCATTCCTTGGAATGAGCACTGAGCCCCAGAGCAAGCAAGTTCCAAGGAGGAGGAGGTCTGCAACCTGACATCCACACCTACCTGGGATAACTCGCTCCGAAATGTACTTTTCTAACTGAGTTCGTACTTCTGTCTCTATCGTTGGGTGCCCATGGGTGCCATTGTCAACCAGTAAGAGATGGGTGTGATTATTATCCAGGCAATAGAGGGGATCTCTCTTGAGATCATCCATTATGTAATGAGCCAAGTTGTACCCCTAGAATCACAAGCACAGTGTTTAACAGAAAAGCAAGGACAAAGCATGCACAAGTTTTGAAGGTCAAACCAGTGGCAGCTGAACCTCCAAACACCAGTTATTCTTTATCATTTAGGAGTCCTGACTCCAGACACTAGCAGTCCCAACAGCAACAAAAGATTGTGAGAGAAACATCATAGAAGAGCACAGTAGAAATATCTTGTTTTCTTTACAAGTACAGATTTGAGATGATCTTCCCATAACTTCATTTCAGGTAATGGAACAGAAAGAAATTAGTTCAAACAGCTTAGTCCTTTCAGAAGTTCTGTCAAGCAATGCAGGAGGCAAGTATGCTTCCTTCAGCCACTGGAAACATTAAATCTGCAGAAAACTCACTTTCAACACATCAGAGAATTGCAGAATTTGAGGGACTCGAAAATTCTGGGAGGGTCCTGTTGAGATCATCTAGTCCAATCCCTTATCATCTCAGAGCCCTCAGTATACTCATCAGTTTTCTTATCTAGCTGGATGGATTTTAGATATGCTTGTAAGAGCTAGCTTACACAAGATATAAAAGGAGATGTGCCAGTGTATGTGACTGATGGGACTGCCTCAACAGGGACAGGTGGCACAGGGTGTCTTAGTTAATGGGAATCCCCACTGTGGGCAACTACGCAAGGATTTCACAGCTAGAGTGAGTGTGGAAGAGGTATTCCATAACTGTCAGACATGAAGTTAGAGCAGCTGAACTTGCATGCAGGCATGCTAAGCCCACAGCTGGAATCACTAGCTGATCCTCCCCCCCACCAGACCTGATATTTGAGACCATCTTGCATACGAGAACACCTTAGCACCTTTCTGATTTGGAAAGAGCACTTGGTATTTCATCTCCCTGCAACACATGCTGAAGAAAAGCTGGGCCCAAGTTGAATTGTTTCAGGTACACAAAAGCTAACTGTTGTGTTGCTAAGTTTGTTGTTGTGTTTCTACACAAACATTTCATTGGAAAAAAAAGTCCAGCAAGCTCAGGTCTACCATAACATAATAAGAAGACCTCTTTGCTAATTGCTCAAGTCAGTCATCACATAACTGATAGCATCAGCTGAGCCCATCACTGCTCAGAGCAGCAGTCAAGGATGTAATTTGCATAATTTAGAGCAGAGCCCTGTCATTATTTCCCCACTGACTCATGCTGTTCATGCTTCTTACCTCATTATCACCACTGCGAATCAGGCTTTCTCGGTTGGAAATCATGCCCCAGGCTGCTATGCCAATAGCCACCACATTCTCCTCGGAGCTCAGACTGATGGTGTTATCTCTGACCACTTCCCCAATGTACTTCATCAGCCCATAATGTGTGCCTCCTGTGAAAATCCAGGCCCCTGGGGACAATGTGGAGGGATAACATGGGAGGATACAGTGGAACACCTTCCCTTTCAAAGACCACAATCCCACTCCCACTCAAAACTTGACACTTTGAGGCATTTATCCTTCAGTTAAACATAAAATACAGGCCACACAGCCTACCTTACGTTGCCATGGGCATCCGAAGGACTAGTTCTCAACTCTGTAACTTACAAACTGATAGATAACATTTGTCCCACGCGCACCAGCCAAGCAGAAACAACACGAACACTCTGCTTCCCTGCTGACCCTCTTAGCTGCTTTCTCTCCATCAGCCTTATGCAGGTGTAGCAATACAAATCCACGTGCAGGTCTTTACCTTTGGACTGGGCAATGTAGATCAGCCTGCTGAATATCTTGCGCATTCGGGGCTTGAGCGCGAAGTTCTTTGCCCCTCCAGTGACAGAGATGACAAGGTTAGGGGTTTTCAGGTGCCAGTGCTGTGTCATGAGGTCATAGAGTGTTTCAGGGTCTGTGTCACATGACAAACGGATGTACTTCAGTGAGAAAAAATAAGAGAAAAATAACAAGAGATAAACACTGATAGCTGGAAACAGACCAGGAATTGTATTTTCTTCTCTATCGTACGCTCTCATTGCAACAGCTGGTGGGCAGCGAGTGAACTGATGAAGAATCAGAGCTTAAGTATTTATTTCTTCCTCTAAGGCATCTTCATATTCTCCCTACAACCTACAGCATGGTATTTCTGAGGTACTTTCCTCTACTTGTAGATCAGGTCTAGAGATAAGGGATGGTCTTAAAGCGGAGCACTGAGTGGTAGCTTACAACCAGCAGCATAGTGAAGAACACAACTGCTCATCTCAAGTCTCCCAGCTCTGCCTTTTCAGTCCCAAAACTGCAACTTGGGTGAGCTGCAGTGCCATGACTGTACCCTGTGTTCTGCCACATACATCTTCAACTGCACAGAAGATAAACTGCATGACACAGGAAACATTTGCCACTACTAGTGAAAGTCATTGAGTTATAGAATCACCAAGGTTGGAAAAGACCTCCATGATCACCCAGTCCAACCATTCACCTACCACCAGTATTTCCCACTAAAACACATCTGTTAGTACAACATCTAAAAGTTTCTTGAACACCTCCAGGGTTGGTGACTCCAGCACCTCCCTGGGCAGCCCATTCCAGCACCTAACCACTCTTCCAGAGAAGAAATTTCTCTAACATCCAACCTGAAGTTCACTGTCTCTGTAACGAATCGACATCCTAAGAATCAGTTTGGTGTGAACTGATTACAGCCGTGACAGCAGCCGTCTGGCAATCTGGCAAGCACTGTCTGTGTTTGTCTTAGCTTTAGCTTATAATGATGACAAGTAGCTATTCTGTGGAGACTGAACGATGTATGACCAGAATGAGGGTGGTGTGGAAGAATGCTGACACCAGATGGCACAGGTAGCAGTCTGTAAGAAGAAATCAATGGGCAATAACAGTCAATGTTTGAGTGTAAATGCGTGAGGCAGGTAAAAATAGTTTTAGAAGTGAGAAATCCAATGGAAATAACTGCATAATTCAGAAGCATTGAGAAGAAAGAGCACAAGCACAAGCCTTGAAAAAGATCTACAGAAACAACTCCTAGCATCTCATGCCTAAGGAGGAAAGGATCCCCCTGACCAATACTGAAATCCTCCCTTCAGAGGCCTGAAGAGTCACTGTAAGGCTTCCCAAACCTTCCACTCATAGACCTCGGATCCACAGGATGAACACCAAGCAAGTCTGAGGTACAGCAGTTCTAACTGTAACAAAATTACATCAAACTCACAGCAAAGTCTGAACAGTCTATCAGGATGCCATAAAGAACATAGATAACTGGTCTCAGATAGTCCTACCATCCCTCCATTTATGTAAAAAAAGCTCAGTTCTATTTTTTCTATGCTAAAAAAACACCTTGAAAGGCATTCAAATTGAATCAAACAACACACTCCTATGTTCTAGGAAGGTTCCCAAGCCTAGTTCCTGCAAATGGTTCAGAACAGCCAGTGCAACTCCTATTAGCTCTGTAGTAGAAGGCATTTCTCCTGTACAAGGCTCTGAACCCCACCATCCACCTGGCTCTTTCCACCTCCAGTCCATGCCAGGCTGTAACCCGCTCAGCTGAATGCAGCTTGCTATTTCCAAAATCCAACAGTGCCATCTGCCTGATGTACCCAGCTAGTGCATGCCCACAGACTCGAGGACCATCACACATAGGCAATAACAGGCGTCTCTGCAGCTGAATTCAGACAGGTATTCGGCAAAGCAAGCTTTTATCCAGGCTGAAGGCCGCCAGAACATTAAATACAGAAACTGCGTGTTCTTGGATGGCACAGCTTCTGAGCAATACTGCAGAAATAAACGAGCTGAAGGAGGACTTAGTAAAGGTAGACTTTTTATTGGCCTGTTCACATCTGGCATCTCTACCACAATATTGGTGTGACCTTGGGAGCGGGATGCAGAGCGTAAATCTTCCTGCCCCTCACTGAAGAGGGTCTTCAGTTACCTTGGATATGGGGGATAGGGGCAAGGAGAAAAAGGTGCAGGGGAGGAGGAGAAAAAGGAAAGGGGGAGGGGGGGGGGGGGGGGGGGAGAAAAAGGTGAGTGGTCAGAAAGCTCTGCAGGCAGCAATGACATGCCATGCAATGGTAACACCATTAAAAACACAAGTGATGATGTGATGATTTTGGAGAACACCAACCAGGTACGTGCATGCAGCTTCTGTACTGAAGAGCACAGATCCTCAGAAAGAAGGTCTTACGTCCTTCCAGATGTGAAATCTCTATGATTATTATCTCCCAAATCCTGTTGCAGCTTCAACAGCAAAGCATGTTAGCCATGTTCCTGCCCCAGGAGTCACACTGGTGCGCAGTCTCCCACCATTTTCTTTCTAAAGTGTAAGTTTATCCACACTGAAAAGGAGCAGCATTCTAAGAAACAACCCTGCCTTAATGTTAAAGTCAGGAAAAAAAGCACCTTTATCAGGAGCTCAGTCATTCAGGCACTTAAGCTTACTGTGCTGGGTTCACTAGTAAAGATGGGTAAAAGGGTGCTAAGTCGTGCCTCAACACCATCACGTTTCAGTAGCAGTGAGAAGCACAGAGTGGGCAGTGCAACAGCACACAGATACACTTCATCACAGACATCACAGGTCGAGCTGAAACTATTTCCTCCAGACTCCAAACAAATTCTTCTGTCACACCTGGAAACACCTTCACACACACATGCACACACCAGTCTATAAAACAAATAACACAGAAGAAATTGTTCCCTGTTCCAGCTATCACAGCTAAAGAAACCATCTCAGCTCCTTTCTAGCCTAACTCTTCCCATTTCTTTATGAATAAAATCTACTTCAGCTTCACCTTCCCTGTTTTTAGGAACCCCCACTGGCATTGGATTCAGGACTCCCATGGGGCCTGACATTTGCCCTTCAAGAAGATGACTTACCTTTCCTCTCCTTTCTATATTTTCAAAGTGAACGTCCCCAAAGGCATCGGTAGGAAGTTCCTTGGTGTGCTGCTTATAATTCCACTTTTCATCATCATTGATCTGAGTGCCCTCTATATGTTGACTTTCAGGGTATCCGCACTTACACAAATTGCCCCTGGAAGAAGAGTGAATGGGCCTATGTGACTTCTTTCCTTACCTTAACCCAAGTTAAAACATCAGCAGCTTAATTTGAAAGCCGACAGGACACTCAGAGTCAGAGCAGGTTTCAGCATCAGACACCATCAGATGACCTTATCAGCCACTAAACTTAAGGGTACAAATAGTTTCTTCTCCTTTCTGCACTCTTAACCAGGTAGGAAAAAGTTACTGTTCTGTCCATTATAATCATTTTCAACGTAAATCCAGGGTCTGACTGGTCTAATACATCGTCAAATCAAGAGGGAAAGGACATCTGCTTCTGCTCTTGCACTGCTGAGTAGCAACAAGGCAACTCAGAATCACCAACATATCCCTCCACACAATGATGACAGTTTGGGAGCACAGGTAATACACTTCTTACTCCTCTCAGTCAAAGGTAGCACAAAAAGGAAAAGTATAGACATGGAGGCAGGGACATAAATAATAGCGGGCAGATTACAGGGATACGGCCCAGGTGTGGTCAAACACTGGAACACACTTCCTAGCAAGGCGGTCGATGCCCCGTGCCTGCCAGTGTTCAAAAGGCATTTGGATAATGCCCTCAACGACGTGCTTTCAATTTCTGATAACCCAGAAGCGGGCAGGCAGTTGGATCTGATCTTCTCTGTAGATTCCTTTCATAAAAATGAATCTTATAATGCATGTTATATTTGCACAGCATTAAATTTATGTAATTTATAAATTACAATATAGAGAGTGTGTGATCAAAACACTTTATAGGGCTGGGAGAAGCACCCCAGGGTACCTATCCTACCATTAGAATTCCAGTTCTTCTGACCACGACTGAACAATATCCCAGACATACGCTAACAGACCAAACAAGCAATGACAACCAGAGGACTTGTACAAGCAAGACTGAGGTGAGGTTGCACTGCTAGATTCAGACTCCTGAGTCTGCTTCCCAAACACCCCTGCCACATGGCTTAGCAAGAAGCAATACCCTCAGCTCCTGACACCCAACATCTGCAACACCAGAGGAAAATGGCTGCTTACACTGACTTGCTGTCTTTTGTAAAGAAGACACATTCTCTCTTCTTAAAGTTTTCTCGTATGAAGTTGACCAAATCCTTGGGGGGAAAAAAGAATTACTTTCAGCAGGTTATGAAACAGCACAGACTTCAGTAACAGCACAGTCAGTTCAAGCACAAAGTGAAATTGGTGTGATTTTCAAGTCTGCCTTCTCATAGTGGTTGGCAGGGAGGAAAGAGAAAGCATTGAGGGAAACAGACAAAACACAGAAGACAGCTAAATATCACAAACAGGCACTCAAATGAAAGAGTGATATCAATACTTTTCTATCAAGCACAATATAACAGAACGTGGGGCTTCCCCCCATAAAAAACTTGAACACCAAAGCAGAATTTAAACCCTACGAATTGCTAGAGAGCTTACTTGAATTTCAGCAGTTGTAATCCAGAAGACCCACATAGAAAACATCTTACTTGAATTCAGTGGCACCATGCAGTCAGCTGTAGACTAGAGAACAACTCCATTTGCATGGATGGTTACAGAGGTTAAACCTGATGATACTTTCCAAACTCTGGTTAACTCTGGTCCGTCTGACTGGGAAACCTCCATGAAAGCAAAGCTGACACATCGATGAAACATCTCCCAAGTTTATCAGCCATGTCGTGATACTCACGCTGTCATTGCACGACACATCTATGCTGCGAGACATGCTGGAATTGAGGAGCCTGGAACTCTCAAAATTGCCATTTCTTCGGTGCCTCATGGTGCCTGCAGAAACCTGGAATGGCATGGCAGAGGGGAAAGGCTCACTGCCATGGTCATTTCCTTCAACAGATAGGATCAGCAAGGACAAGGTGTCCTGGGAGGGGGTAAAGGGAGGGCTTATTCAAATTCAACATAAAAACTTCACATTGAATTGATTGCTAAAATGTGAAACTAGCACTCAGAGGAAATCTTTTCTCCTATTTCATTCCACAAGAAGACTTTCGTCTTTCTTTCCCCACTCAGAAAGAATTCCAAGTCAACATGCTTTGAGAAAGGAACGTATATTCCGTCACATACATCTCACTTCATCCCAACATTTCTCTCTTTCCCTGCCATCTCAGATGGGCACACTATGCTATTGAGTGCTCATATACAATGAGCAGCTTCTTAGTTTGGTGTGTAATACTAATAAGTAACACTTCCAATCACAGAAAATGAGCCACCATGTAAAAAGAAGTTGGGCCGGGAGGACACCAGAAACTTAGAGCAGATGCAGCACCACAGCACCTCAATTCAGAGCCCTCACATCTGTCAACTGCTCCACTAATGACAGCCAAAGGATGCAACCAGAAGGACAGTAAGTAATTTAAAGTTCATTAACACGTCAGTCTCAGTACCAAACACACTGCAGTTACCCTCTAGAGCATGTAAGGGTGCTGGCTTCCCTCTGTGGAGCAGCCTCAGCTAAGGCACAGAGCTGCAATCTCACTGCTTTCAATGCTGCCTTTTCTCCTGCCTCTGCTCCCACTGTGTACACTGGGTTTGTGTCTCAGGTGATACCACAAGGAGAAAAGCTGGCCCCAGGTGCAGCAGCGCTCATCCTCCAGCTCTAAAAAATCACCCCTGAGTGAGAATAGATCATTTCTGAGCACCAGAAACAACCCAGTGGAAAATAAACCATTTACTCACAGATTTTATCCAAAAGCACAACTACCTTGACTACCAGTCAAGGACAGCTGGAAGCAGCAGTCATCATTAGAGCAACTCCCAAAGCAAGAAAAAGGCAAGTTTTCACAGAAACATTTGTATTTGTATTTCACTATCATTATAAAAAAGCAGATAACACAAAACTGGATTGTCTAAAGCAACTGCAAATGCACACCACCTCACTTATTTAGCTGTGTGCCTGATGATTGCATTGGGAGGCATAGTTATAAAGAATCCACCGTGCAATTCTCGTTACTGCACGTGATTTATTTTTGATGAGAAATGTTTATAAGGGCAAAATTCAAAACAAAAGATCCACGGGGAGAAATGAGTGTTGGTCTGGATTTGTGAAGCATTTATTGGCCGAGCTTTACTTCACTTGTTGATTTGCCTTGTAAGTTAACATTGAAAATGGACCATGGGCATAACTGTAAGCAGAGAAGATTAAATAGAAACAAGGGCATTAAATTATTCATTCGGAGCACTAAAGAATTTCAAGTTTGTCTCGCTGCATTTGTAAATAATTGACAAGAAGGAACATGCTGCAAACAAAGTGAGAAAAGTTAGCGATGGTGCAAAAGAACCCTGAAAACCAGAGACAAGCAAAAAGGATTTGCTTGTGAGTTCATGTACTGAAGAGCTGTGCTGATAGCACAGTGTTCAGCTGATATTTGAGAGAGAGACTTGTTAACTCCACGAGTGTCAGAAATAACAGCAGTTGTACATGCTGCAAGAGATGTGACAGCTATAGCCTCTGCAACAGGCAAACACAATTCACTTTTCATCATGCTTCCAATCCACTAAATAGATAGGAAGACATTTTTTTACAGCACAGACTACTGCATCAAAGTGTAACTGTTTGGAACCAGCACGTTCCAGAGAATAATAGCCCTTAGATAAAAATCAGAATCATCTTCTAAGCTGTACAGCTAAGTATAGGGCTTCCTCAGCACATAAAGGAGCATTATCGAAGGAAATCTCTAGCCTGGAAGCAACCAATGGAAAAAATAGAACAGAAGTGGTAAACAATAATTTTTAATAGAGGTTTTAATAAACAGGCTTTTAAATATATTGCCTGCAATTGAAAAGACTCGCTTCCGTTTTCAGAAAGGTTTCAGACCAATCTAACCACTATTTGCAGCAACAGAATCCTAACAGCGGGCTTTAAGCAAAGTCTTCCAAACAGGAAAGAGTAGTGCTGAACTTCAGAGGTGCAGCAACCTCAGTTTCAGCATATAAAAAGCACACACTCTTAAGCAAAGGAAAAACAAAGCCTCACCATGTATGGGTGCAGAGCACTTACCAGAGTCTCCAGAATGTGCCCCAGCAATTCTACTGAAATCATTACTCAAAGAGGAAGGTTTTGATATACTTCAGCTTGCAAAGCCCCACCTTTTTTAATCTGTGTCATGCTTTCCTTTTAAGGGAGAGCACAGACAACAAGAAAATGCATAGGAATAATCAATGGCAGGATTACTTACCTATTCATTCACCAATAAATAATGAAGAAAGGCATACTTGCAGCAGGATGCAGGAAATAAATAACTGCTGCAGGTTATTTGCAGGAAGTGGAGAGCTGTTTCTGTCCCACCTGCTGCCAATGTACTCTAGAAACTGATAACAGTACTGCAGCTGATTTATCCTACCAACAGCACTACTACAAAGCCAGAGGTGTAAGAATAAATAATCAGATGTTAGTGTATCAAAAGATAAAACACAGTTCTAAAATCAACATCTATGAAACCATCCACTTTGGTAGAAGTCATTTCTACTGGCATGAAATTCACAGCAACTGCTTGGAAAGCCAGGTTGCTCCCAATCTGCTCTCTCTGCAGTAGGCAGAGCTCCCCAGTGCGCCCATTTAACCACTCACTTAGGACAGATGTAATGGTGGGGAGCGGTCGTGTGGTGACAATGAGGATGTGCAGCAGGAGGAAGCAAACTGACTGGCAGGAGGCAGCAGCAGAAGAGGGAACAAATCTGCTTTTTCCATTCTGCTGCCTGGCCCCAGAGCAATCTGCGATGGAGATTGTTTTATCCAAAATTTCGTGTTACCTCGGCACATTTGCAGAGGTCTTCATTTAGAGGCTTAACTTCACTCTGCAGTTTCATAGAATCGTATCACAGAACCACAGAACAGCTTGGCTTGGAAGGGATGATCTCAACGATGATCTCTTTCCAATCCCCCTACCATGGGCAGCATAGCTAACCACAAAATCAGGTATAGATCAGGTTTGCCCAGAGCCCCATCCAACCTGGCCTCAAACAGGCAGCTACCATGGACTTCATTGCTCCATTTTCTTTCCTTCTTGACTTGGTATCCAATTAGTTCACCCACAAAACAAGGAACAAAAGAGAAGGAGAAACTAAACATTTAGACACTAAAAGCTGCTAGGATCACAAAATGATGACCACGTGGAACTCCAGGTCCTCACCAAAGCCATACAGCCTGTAATCATGACATATGCATGCTACTTCACCTCTTTTAAGACCTGCTACCCCATGAAGTCTATCCAAAGCTGGTAGTAAAAAAATGATTCAGAGTTCAAACCATTGGAGGCAACTACAATTTGCAGTTTTTGTTCTGAGCAATGTCAGACTGAAGGAAAAAGTTTCCTTTGTTTCATTTCCTCCCAGAAATGTAGGATGCAGTTTCACCATCCATGAGAGAAACTTCCCTTAGAATAGCACTGGCCACTGACCTTCTATTCAAGTCAGGAGGGAGTTAAGGCTGCTTGCTCTACGTGTGCACTCAGCTCGAAGACATAATTCATCATGATCCACTACCCTTCAGAAGCATAAGAAAACAAATCAAAGACTTGCAGCTAACTCTCAGAGGGAGCTACAACACTTCTGTACATCTTCTGCCTGGGAAGAATGGCTCTCAAAGCAATTCCTGGTGATGTTCTGTATTCACAGTCACATTTCACAGGAACACAGTTTTCAGAGGCAGCCAGAAGCAACGTGGTCATGCACCCATAATAGGGTAGCACTGAAGATGCATCTTGACCTGTGGCTTATGCCTGCATTGAGTCCCTTAGCCACAGCCCTGAGAAAGCAGCCCAGCTGACTGATAGTTCTCGAGATGAAGAACGAATGAGTAGATAAATGGGGAGCTCAATCCTTTGTTTTAAAAAGCAACTTCAGAATTGGGAGACAAACTCTTTGGTCTGGTCCTAGGTATAGGAAAATTGGTGAAGAGGTTTTAGGAAGACTTTCTGGTTCTCAAATGTAGTAAATTTATCTGTACCTTAAGTAAGGGAGCAGGCCCCAAGCATAAGACAGACAATATTAAGCAAAGACAAGAACTACTTCCCTGACAACAATTTGTACTTCCCAGTATTTCTGCATTCTTTATCCAAGAATACACCTCTAAATATTCTAAACCCACACCAATTATTTCAAGTGGTAGCAAATACGTTAATATTTACTGTATTCCAGTAAAACAGGTCTCTATTTCCACCAGAGACTTCAATGGAAGCATGCTAAACTCCATAGAGTTTGCTGTCCTTCCCACTCCACAGAACGTACCGAGGAGTATTTCAAGATAACTCCTATTTTGGACTAAATTAAGGTATTTCTGAGCATTAAGGTATTTCTGAGCAACAAAAGAGGTGCTACTATGGATTCTTCTTCAGACCCTGGCTAAAGAACTGTGCTCCTATGACCAAAGACATAAAATCTCTCATCCTCAGGATCAGCATTTAAAGACTACCTATGCCACTATCTATGAAGGAGGCAAGCACTTAAATCACTAAAACACAAAGAGAAACAGAAGTATAAAAGTATTTTCCATTGCTCCAAAGACTGTAAGGAAGAAAGATCTCTGTACACAAATGAACCTTCTGATTCTTTAAAAAAGAAAAAAAAAGAGCAAAGTGTATAAAGCAAGGAGCAGATCTAAGGCAAATGGTGCCTGAAGTGCTACAAGGATTTCTGAACCCTGCAGTCTCTATTGTGCAGAAAGTCTGGTGCTATGAGGTTCAGTAGCTCAACAGTAAATCATCTTCCAACCCAGGACCTATCAGAGCTTCATGGGGCTTTTTACTGCCAAAGGCACAATTGGCAATGCACCTGTGAAGCTGAGCAAAATATTAATTCTATTTTTGTAGGTTTTAACACAGTTAGCCTCATTTCACCATGCAGAGTTCAATTTTTTTTATGTCAACAAGTATCACAGGCTGACAGCATTAAAATTACCAAGCATTGGCCATGAAAGCCACATTAGGGACAAGATTGTTTCAGCTAAGCTCTGAGCCACATGCAATCAGCACTGTTTAAGAACAATATCTCTGGAGGTTTTGACACTGGTGCTGCAGCATTCAGTGGCTACACAGACTGAGGTCACCTGTTCTCACCCAAAACTCACAGTAGAGCTCACACAACCATACTAGATGGGCTTTGCAGCACTATCCAGGCACGATGGATCAAATGGACAAAAAGGTTCTATGTCATCATCATGCTTTCCTCATCTAAATTATCCCCACGGATCAGCAGAGAGAACAAGGTGCCAGCCACTCTTGTGGAACAGCCAGGTCACTTTCTAATTACAGAAACAAAAACAAAGTGTTACATGGAGATTCACAAAATATACATCCATATATTTCTATCACAGAAATCCCCTTTGGATTTATTTTGCCTCTGCTAACGCATTTCTGCTGATACAGTTTCACATAGAAGCTCATTTACTGCGTGTGATTTGCCCTCTGCATCCCTCCCTCTTTGATGGCTTTCTGTAATGACCTGCTTCTTCCCTTTTTATCCAAACAGCAGAAATTCACCTTCAGCAGGGGTAACAGCCTGCATGACTCTACCCTTTTAATAGCATGAGCCTGGAGGAGAAAACAGCCCAGTCTCCTCTGGGGAAAACAAATCTGTTTCATCACGTCTCCAATTCAGACACAGCATTTCTGAAGTGTTGTGAGAGAGGGAGAGAAAGCAATTAAAATTGTTTAATGTAAAGTATGAGACAGGACTTGAGCACTTTCTCAAAAGCATGTTGGATATAATTGGCATGAACTACACGACAGACCTGAGGAGAAAGAAGGATAAACTGTCATTTCAGTTTCATCCCCTGCACCTCTCCTACTGGTGGCTAAGGAGAACTTCTTAAGACTCTGAAAGGAGAAAGATCAATATAACAGCAACAAGTATCCCACAAATGCTTTGAAATAAAGTCAACTCTTCAGATTAAACAAATGGACAAGGATGGATTTCCCCAAAACCACGTCCCACTTGTGACCAAGAGAGATCTGAATCCTTCCTGTGTGCATGGATTGCACTTCTCTTGGCCACCAGTGCAATATAAGAGCTACAAACTTTAAGCTTCTGGATAGGAAGTCAAAACAAGTAGTGTGGAAATGAGGCACCTCCAAGCTAAGCACTTAGATGCTCTGCGCACCTACCAACCACAACCATAACTCTTTGCTTTTGGACACTGCAGGCAATTTGTTTTTGTTCCAAGAAGGAACAAAACAAGGAAGGAAGAAGGTTTTGTTCCAAGAAAAGTCAGTTAAACTATTCAAAATACAACAGGTTGGGGTCTTTATGGTTCTTGGAAAGCGTAAAGAGCTGAAGCTGCCCCTGCAGAGACCATTGCTCCAGAGATACAGAATCACAGAATGGCCAGGGTTGGAAGGGACCTTAAGGATCATGAATCTCCAAGCCCCCTGCCACAGGCAGGGCCACCAACCTCCACATTTACTACCAGCCCAGGCTGCCCAGGGCCCCATCCAAGCTGACTTTGAACACCTCCAGGGAACTGGGCATCCACAGCCTCTCTGGGCAGCTGTTCCAGCACCTCACCACTCTCATAGCAAAGAAGAAGTAGATATAGTAAAGATACAGCTCTGTGAACAAACTTGCTCATTCCTCCCTGCGTTCAGGAAGGCAAGCGCACTGTTGAAGATCACTCAAAGCTCCAGTGATTCTTATTTCTTTCCAGCGGAAAGTCATATATCCAGCTGGCTGCTCAAGTCACTAGGATTTCATATTAATTACCAAAAACAATTTTGTTATTTTTAACCCACTGTTTTTCCCAGATGCAACACAGTGGTTCATCAAGTTTACAGTGACATAAATGACACACCAGTGCAAAATTACAGTGCTGTGACAATCACAGATACTACAGCAGTTCAAAAGGGATTACTAACAGTGCCCAACATTATTAGAATCCCTCTTCCAAGCGTGCTGCTGGGATCACCAAAATGGGGCAGCTCTCCTGGATAACTCCAGGTGTTCCTTTGCAAGGATACAAAGACTTCTTGATAGCAGAATATGAAAATGTGGCTATGACAAAACAGAAAGCTGTAGATCTGCCCTCTCTCATTACTTATTATGTTGTTCTACAAGCATTTAAAATCCTTTTTAACAATTCCTAAATGCAGACATTGATATTTATTTATAGTGTGAGAGCGCGGCGCATTTGGAGAAAAAAATGGGTGAAATCACTGATGTGCATGTTAGCCCAGAAAGCTTTAAAAGCACATTTTTGTGTGAAATATTAATAGGTATGAACAGAACACTATCAGATTCTTTCTGTAAAAGCCTTAAAAATGAAATAAATCCACAAAAAAATTATGTCATTTTCAGCTTATGAACATTCAGAGTGATTGGTGATTGTGCACCTCAGGCTTTTAGGCACTTAATTGGATAGAAATGTTGAGAAAAGGGAGAGAAGAGGGAAAGGAGAGATTTTGCATGAGATCACATGCGTACAATTATACGGCATAAAGGCAAGAGGTATCACAACCTCTCTAGACTCCCTTTCCAGCATCTGAGCTCACTCACACTGAAATTTGTTTCCTAATATCTAACTGCGACTTTCTGACTTCCAGTTTATGTCCATTGCATTTTGCCCTGTTCCTACACACCTTGGAGAACAGCCTGGGTATGTTTCCCATTCATTCTTTCTGTGCTGGGCAGTTACAGACACTTTCAAGTGGCTCCATCACCGAGAACTAACTCTACACAGGTTTATTCAAGCAATAAGAATAATCGATTCCAAGGGCAGAAGAGGCAATGTACACATTTTCCCAGGTCTAAGCACAGTTCTTGCAAGCAAAGTTTCCACAAGTCACAAGAGAAGTGATCTCTTTCTGTTGTACCAACTAATATCTACATCCCAACTGCCATCAACAAAATACAATTGTCTCTCCTACTGCTAGCTCCTATTCAGATACAGCTAATGACACTTTCATTAACCTAGAATAAGATCTACTAAAGAAGGAGTCACAGAATCACTAAGGTTGGAAAAGACCACTAAAGACCATCTAGTCCAACCATCAACCCATGCCCACTAAACCATGTCCCAGGGCAAGGACACATTTACCTCTTGTAATATAGAAGCTGGGTTCAATCAAACCTGGTGAAATAGAAAGTCACAGAAACTCAGGTGGCACAGAACACAGGGGATGCAGGAGCTCTTGCCAAGTCCATGGAAAAAAAAGGAATAATAATAACAGCCACACTCCAGAATTAAGGTGGGAAAATCTGACTGAATTATCTGTGGCCACATGGAGGATCTGACTCTTGGAGCCCTGTAAAATACTAAAATCCTTCATTCTCTACTGTCACTGGAAAGTCAGTTTGAGAAAAGTAGGACCAATTCCTTCTCCCCACTGATGGGAGGAAACTTTTCAAGAAAATGTAGCTGAGGTCAAGCTGAGTGAGAACTGCCATCCTAGATGAGACTGTTCAGAAAAGTTTTGAGCTAAGGACGGTCATAAAATCTGAAGCATTAAAGGCAGCATTAATAGAGAGAGCAACCAGCTGCGCCAAGAATTTGAGCACACAGAGAGGCAAGGAGACAGAGACAGTTAAAGGAATGCAACTCCTTGGGGATGGTCAGACTGATCAGGACACAGTTTCAGTCATTATCCACTGAAAACCATAGCTGAAAGCAAGCAAACCCTAAAAACCCTTTTTCAGACTCCTCCAAGGAAAAGACACTCATGGAAAATATATGCAGAAGTTACCAAGTCATTATAAATTAGCAAAGATATATTTCTTTCATTGACCATAATTTTCTGTTAATTATTCATCAGCTGCCACTACCAAGCCTCTGTGCTTAAAAACACCACGCAGCCATCGATCCTGACAACAAATGACTCTCTAGAACATACTGGTCTTGCATACAGAATTCAAACTTCTGTTAGGTTTTGTAATCTCCCCACGACTGGGCACACTTGCATCACAACTGGTATATCTTCAGCAGCTCAGCAGCACAAGGCATGCACTCATTCTTTCCTCCAAGATGCCATATCCACAAGCTTAAAAAATGACTCAGCCCCAGAACCAGAAGCCTCTTCCTAAGAGCAGCAAGTGATGTAGTTGGGTGCTACACTTATTCTGCACTGTATCTATGTTGGATACCTTCTCCCTGGGAATGCCACGAGTCCCTGGTCCATCATTCAGCTGCAGCAATGTGAGGAACAGTTCTCCAGTTTCTGAACTCTGCCAATCTTGGTGCCAGCTGGAAGCATTCCCTACAGAAAACAATTTCACAGTACAGTCACAGTACTGAAGGAGGTATCATTTTCTGGTAAAGAACAAGGCTAACAAAAGGCAAACATTATCCTCACACCCACCATTAAAATAACAGTCATTTCTGTCCACTACAACCTTAAAGATAACACTGTTCCCTTCATTGCCTCCTTGATGCTTCTTACCTCTGTGCCTGGCATAGACTCCAACAGAAGTTGACCACCCTCCAAGTTGAAGATATACCATTGTTTCAAGGACCTGAGCCACCTGACTGACTGCAAACCACGGAGAGTGTAGTTGAGGGCATGGGGAGGTTCTCAATCCAGAAGTTGAGGGGGAAATGTGTGAGGAGGGCACTGGTGAGGAAGGTCAGCAACTGTTTGCTGAGACGGCACAGAGCTCAACAGGGCTTCTAAAACCGTTTGGTTTCTCCTATTTGCAGATCAGCATCTGCCTGGGAGAGGTAAGATCCACCAAAACCTGTTTTGGGAAGCCAGTATGATGGTGTCTCTCTGAACTGCACGTTCTCCAATGAACACTGCAGAGTTACAATGTTTTAAACTGGCTGTTGTGGATTTTATGTTTTACAGAGGGTATGGGCATGGTCTTCCCTTCTTTTTCTGCAGGGAGCCAAGCATTTCAAATACAGTTTCCTCCTTGTGGAACAAGCTCTGTTTTAAACACTGCCCTCTTGGGCATTCTTTGAGAGGCTGTCATTACTCTTCCCACTGTAACACCTATTTCTTCTAAGATTTCAGTAAATGCTACAAATAAACGATGCTCTAAGAATTATAGAAGACCAGCAGCATAGTAGTTATACAAATCAATCCTTTTCACCTGGTCCAGCCCCACAAGCCTCAAGCACAGGCTTAAGCAAAACAATTAACCGCCTCCTCATCCAAGACTTCAGCCATTCACTGACCCAGAAATGCCATATAAAAGATGAGGGAACAGATGGATCCTAACACAATCTTACCTCTCCACAACTGATTTAAAGGTCTGTAAAAGTGGAATACTTTCCCAAATAATGAACAGCACATGGACCAAAATGGACATAAAGACAACTTCAAACATCTAACTTACAAATGCAGCTGCCAGCAAATTATTTTGCATCTGAAAAGAGCCTCAATCAAGCCAGCATCATTCAACCTTTCATACTGCAAATGCAAGCTTCAAAAAGATCCGTTCTAAACTTTCACATCAGCTTCAATTTTCCAGCTTCTCTGGTCTACCAGAAAGCTGAAGCCACAAAAATAAGGCATGTGTTAGGAGCTGCCACTCCCTGCTCTGTGAGAGAACACATTCTTGATCAATCGAAAATAATCATGAAAGCATTTATGATTTCCAGCTTCTCTGGAACTGCTGAGAAAGTTTTTCACCATTAACAGTTTGTATTAGCTAGCCTGGAATCTGCAACCAACTGCATTTAAAAAGTAATTTGAAACTGAAAGCATACTTTTAGGGAAAGTGTCTCAAGTGTCAGACAGATCTATTAAAACAGCCCTTGACAGACTAATTGATAAACCCTTCTTTTTTTAGTGTGATATTTGTATCGATTTTTTAAAATAGCAATCCCATTACCACACATTATCAGCACAGAGAAGCAGCTCTCAGAGTATTTAGCATTGCAACAGAACAAAGCAAGAATAAGAGGGCAATCATTTTCCACCTCATAGAAAGCAGGGTTAAATGCGAAGGAGCTAGATCAACACACGGTGTCAGAAAATGAAATCCATCTCCACAGCAGCAGCAGCGCTGACCTGTGTTACTCAAATCCCTTCCATGCTCTCTGCCCTCTTCCCAGCAGCCAGCTCTAAGCATCACCCTGCCCCTGGGCTGCCTCCTGAGCTGTCAGTCCTGGAAATTCCCTTTCTAATCTAATTCTAAACCCGTTCCCATTGTCACAGTGTTAAGGGCAAGGGAGGAGAACCAAGAGCAAACAAACATACCCATGTGGAGCTGATTCACCATAAACACAGGGAAAGACACCAGAAGATAGATGGGAGAGGCAGGCATTTGTCTTCGCAGGAGTTTGGATTTCCAGGACCAGAAAGACTGCTTCCTCCTCTCACAGAGCCCTTAAGCCGCTCTACAAACCTGTCCCGTTATCAGAACTGTAGGGCTGAACAGATTTTCAACAGGGCTGTTTTTACAGTTAAAATAAATTGACTCTATTGCATCAAGTCCAACAGTTCTCCAGCCCAGGGTTTGCTCCAGCAGCTCTGAGCACTCTGCTTCATGGTTGTGTCAGAAGATAACACCTTTTCCTTCACCAGTTGCTAGAGGTGTACAAGGACAGTTGTAGGCTCAAAAGCTTTAAGGATGGGAAAAAAGAACTGTACATCAAGCCAGTCTGCAATGATTCTTCTCTATAGAAAGACGGCTACTGAAAGACATGAAGCCTTGGAAATTACACATATTTATAGGCATTACCTAGTAGATATTTTTGCAGAAAAGGAGGTGTGTAGAGGAGCAAAGATTCTTTATCCAGGCAGCGGTGTGACATTTGCTTCTGAAACATTGAAGGAGAAGACAGCCTACTCCCCTCAGACAGGCAGAAAGCTGCTTTTATCCTAGTTTTCCTATGGACAACAGAGAGGAACAGTTCACCACAGGCTTATGAAAGGAAGAAATGCTCACTGTGAAAGTCTCAATGAAAAGAAGTGTCTCCTCTAATTCGAAGATCACTGAACCACAGCAATAAAGAATGGTTTGTGTTGGAAGGAGCCCTTAAAGATCACCTGTGCAACCCCGAAGCCACAGGCAGGGACGTCTTCAACTAGACCAGGTTGTCCCAGACAACACAGTTTAGAACACTTGGAATGAAAGGACATTCCCATCTTGGCTGGGCAACCTATTCCAGGGTCTCATCATCCTCATCATGAAAACTTCTGCATTCTCTCCAATATGAATCTACTTTCCAACTATTGTCCCTTGTCCTGCCCCCATAGACCCTAGCAAAAAGTCTGTGAGTTGTTGTGGGTTTTTTTGTTTGTTTGTTTTTAATTAGCCCTTCTTTACGTATCAGAAGACCACAGTGAGGTCTCCCCAGAGCCTAGGCTGAACAATCCAACTGTTTCAGCTTTCCTTCATAGGAAAGGTGTTCCAGTTTTTCATATACCAGTACTGCCAAATGCTCTTGATCCACTCATCACCCCCTGTATGCTGATATTTGGAATTGCCCCAGGACCTTGCACTCGGTCCTGTTGAACTTCATGAAGTTCATGAAGTCCAACTGCTAGCTTGACCAGAAGGGCAACCCAGCTCTCTAAATATTGACAGCACTGCTCTTCCTGGTGTCATCTGCAAATTTGCTGAGGGTGCACTCAATCCCTATCCAGATTTGCTGAGGGTGCACTATCCCACGCCATAAAAAAAGAGCATAAGAGAAGACCCAGAAAACTACAGAGATGTTAGCTTGAGCTCTGTTCCTGGAAAAGTAATGAAGAAAACTTTCCTGAGGGATATTGAAAGATGCTTAAAGCATAACGCTGTTATCTGGCATAGTCAATATGAGAAAGTGCCTAGTAATGTGATCTCCTTCCACAACGACATCACCCACTTGGCAGGTGAAGGGAAGGCAGTGGATGTAATCATTCTGGGTGTCAGCAAGGCCTTTGATACCATCCTCCATGGCATCCACCTGGAAAAACTATCCAACTGTAATTTGAACAAATTTGTGCTGCACTGGGTGATAAACTGACTCCATAGCAGCACTCCAAGGGTTGTAGTGCATGGCTGGTGACCAGCAGCGTTCCCCAGAGGTCGATTCTAGGGCCAGTTCTGCTCAACATCTTTATCAATGATCTGGATGCAGGACTGGAGAGGTACCTCAGCAAGATTGCTGATGATACTAAATTAGAACGTGCTGCTGACTCCCTCAGAAGCCTATTCCAGTGTTTGACCATCCCCATGATAAAAAAACAGTTCAAGTACCAGGAAGACACCTACTGAAGTAGAAATGCATTGCATAGTTCTCACACAGCCTCAAACAATTCCTTCTCTTGTAAGCCTGCTCTTTCCCCAACACACATCTTTCCTACATGCAATTTCCCCCTTTCCCCCTCAGACAACTTCTGTTCACCTCCTACAATTGCTTTCTCTAACCCCCATCTTTCAGTACAGGAACAAGGTAAGAAGAATGGACGGGCACATAATTGTTGCTCCAACTTGTTTTGCCCATGTTCTGTCGTGTTTTGAATTTGTGTTTATAACAAACACAGTGGTGTTGTGGCTGTCACTAAGCAGTGCTCACACAGAGTCAAGGTTTTCTCTTTTTCTGACTCCCAAGAGTACATTTGGAGCATGTAAGAGATAAGGAGGGGACACATCCAGGCCAATTGAGCTAAACTGACCCAAGGGATATACCATGCTGTGGAGTGTCGTGCTCAGTAATACAGGGGGTAGGGGTATTGGTGGGGAAAGTTACCCCTGTTGGAGACTGGCTGGGCATCTGCCTGCTTGTGGGAGATAGAGAGTGATCATTCTGAAGAGACTGCCCAGCATCTAAGTGCACATCAGCCCATGTTTAGTGGTGCTTCAGTGCTGCACGTGCTGGTTCCAAGGGGAAGAACTGTAAGCTTCTTCACAATTTGCAGTAGTGCAGACACCTACTGCGTTTGTACTTCAGTTAATCTTTCCATTACAGGATCCTATTACCTAAACCCCCAAACCTTGGGGTCAAAGGGATATCAATGTACTTTCTAAATGGATTCTGTGCTGTTAATGGAGAGGAAAAAAAAGCACAGCGAAACAACTTGAAAGGTCATGTATCAGAAAGGTGATATAAAGCACATCATTAAAGCAGAGATTTAAAGCCAGCCACATCATTCTAGAAACCTAATTCTGCTATAGAGCTGAAAACTCAGATTAGTCCTTCCAACTCCATCACAGAAGACTACCTGCATAGGGCTTCTACTCATTTAAGTAAAATAAAATTAAAAAAAATAATTAAAAAAAAAATAAAACATCCCACTGTTGTCACAATCCTTACATAGAAAAGAAGAAGCCAAATGATGCCCAGAAACTTGTTGTTGTGCAAGACTACCATTACACCAAGCAGCTGGCTGCCAGGTCACAAACTCAGGCACACATATCCAGGGACA
The DNA here is from genome assembly GCF_023343835.1 of Lagopus muta. NCBI lineage: Eukaryota > Metazoa > Chordata > Aves > Galliformes > Phasianidae > Lagopus > Lagopus muta. Next base: position 34,812,731 of record NC_064440.1, on the reverse strand, counting down.
GAAGCCTAATTTGGGGGGAAAATAACTATATTCACACTGAAAACTAAAGAAGTACAATGTTTTTAAATGGCCACAAGGAGGAGCGAGGGTAGAGCTGATACTACAACTGGAGTTGCAAAAGGAGCAGATTGCCTATGTTACAAACTCCACATCTGTACATGGCACAAGCCTGAATTTGTTTCTGCAATAGAATCCTCAGCTGACAGCCCTAGTCATAGTGCATTAAAACAAAACACACACACACAAACCCCACCATTCAAAAGCATCTTCAGTTAAGCAGCTTAGCCCTCAGAAGACCACCTATTGCTAAAACAGCAGTTTAGATCAGAGCAGTCATAGATTTCACTACTGACCTATGTGAGGAACAGAAAAGGCTGCCTGGCCTATTTTGTCTCTGCTTTTCAAAGTGATACTGGGAACTTTGCTTGAACGTGAATAGTCAGAAACCAGGACTTCGTGACCCAGTCAATATCTGCCTCTGAAAACATTTCCCGCTCTTACGAAGCTATTGCAGCAGCAAGCTTTCCAGGTAGCATCAGCATGGCAAAAAAAATCGATAGACACTGAGTGAAGAACAAGAAATACTAACCACAAAGTACTCAACCACAAAGACCATCATATTAAGGGCTACCAGGGCCCTGAACAGCCCTGAGCAGACCTACCAGGAGCATCCAGCTGCAGTCTCCCCCAGGGCTACGGACCCATCCTTGGACCTTGCCTATAGCCTCAAGCCTTCCAAATACTGAAATCCCTAAGGGAATCCCATCGTACCCTGTCCACAGCCAGCACAGCACCCTCCTCCTTTGCTGACATGCAAATACACTCACTGTCATCACCAAAATGCTCTCCTGAGAGCCATCTGCCAGTGTCATCGGAAGCAGATTTGCTCATGGTTCATGCATGACTGTTTAACTTCGCCATGTGCAGACTCTGCCTTGCCTAATGGGCAGCCATGAGCTGTATCCAGGGTTGACTGCACGTACACCACCTATGTCTGACATGACTTGCAGGTGCACTTTTCCCCCTGAAGCACAACATGAACCAGCTCACAGACCTCAACCAGCCCACAGGAGAAAGGCACAGCAGGAGGACCTCTGTATTTGTTATGCCAAAGCAGCTGCATCTGTGACAAGCATCACCTCAAGCACTTGTTAGATCATTGCCTGCCTTACAGCAACAAAAAAAAGAACACTATTGAGAAATAGGAACAGACTGAATATATATTTCGGCTTCTCTTGCCAGCTCTACAAAGTGTAAAGAGTTAGGCAGTGCATATTTGGACAAATACTTGAGAGTTTGTCCCAGCACAATCTGATGAAGCATTTAAATAGGAAAAGGAACTTTCCATTATCGCTTCCTTATGAATTAAAATAAGAACACAAATTGGCTTGTTGAATTATTCTGCATAGTGTTATTCAAATTAAGTGCTTTGGCTAAAGTTCCAAAAGTCTTGCGTGCATTTCTCACTTCCACACACACACAGACATTGTATTATAACAAAAAAATGTAATGCCTTTGGTGGATTAGTTTCCCTCCATTGATAAGAGCTGTGTGTGTCCATGTTCATTGCAAGGAGTTGGACTAGATGATCAGGGATTCTATGATAGCACTGTGTGCTGGGGAAGGTCACCGACTTGGCAGTCCTTAGGAGTAATTCAGTTGAACCCATAAGGCCCAAATCTGTTTTCTTCTGATTTGCCCAACACCTGACTTGGCTGAGAGTCAAATTAATTTGGGGACGAGCGCTAACTTACCAGCACAGTAATTGCAAAACCTTCTACTCTGCCACCTTCAGGCAAAACATGCGCTTGCAATGCAGCTTTGGAGAATTCACACGGGGCCCCTCGATTGCCTGCTGTTTTGACTTTGGCTCGTAGTGCCATTCCTCTACTGCCATCCCACCAGGATTCACCTCTGATGCTGCGGGCTGATATCATAAAATAGGAGGCATTACTTTGGGAGCAGCCCCTCATATACGTGACTGCCCTGCCTGGGGTTCTCTGTCATGCACAGGAATGACAAACAGCTCTGTTAGAACCTCCCTGAATTTGCTCTAGACATTACGATGAGATCCTGCAGGCAGGTGGCAATTGCTGGCTGAAGTCACTCGCTGCAATCCACGTCCCAGCAGAAATGCTAGCAGGTCTCACCTCCATAGAAAACAAGCAGAGCATTTCCACACTCACAGGTAATTAAGCAGCAGGGCTTTCTGTCCAGCAAACACATGCTAAGCAATGCTACACGACCACTCAACTCCTAATAAACCCAAACAAGTGCTTCAATACGTGAAGCAGCAGAGGAGGGAACAGCTGACAAACACCACAGAACAGACGTTATGTCAGCAGAATAGCAGCCTTCCTCAGGGTAAGCAAAGCAGGAGAGGGAGACCAGCCATTTATCTCACTAAAAAGAGGAAATGCACAGTTTTGCCAAAGCATTTCAGCACAGATGCAGAGATGTCAGTGTCCTCCTTAACACCTCATCCAGTGCCACAGAGAAACACTCGTGCTGATGTAGCAGCAGCAATGACAAACATACCCTCCAGGTGGGGAAAAGAGGCAATGCAACAGATGGAGAAGTGCCAAAGAGAGCAGCATTTTATTTTTTCTAGAAAACTCAGACTTCAGCAAGATGTAATTTTGTCCATTCGGAGGCAGCTACAGCTCGAGCAATAAGAGCTCTGTGTCCATACAGAGCCAACATCAGATTCTTTTAACTCTCCCATCTCACTCTACAGGGAGCTAATAAGTAATCAAAATACCAGCGCTTAGGATGGTCATGTATAAGGCTCTGAGAGCACAACTAAGTCCTTTCTGAGCCATTCAAGCTTGACGTGGACACGTTCCAAAGCACAGAGAAGTAGTTTGACAACTGCCTCCCATCTACGTTTCTTAAATATAAGGGAATTTTCATGCATGTACAGCACCGATAACCAAAACTAGAAGGAAAAAAAATACATGCAAAGAAGCGTAGTAGTAACCATGCCTTTCTAAGTGCTCTCCCTCTAAATCCAAAACTAAAAGCCTTCCCATCTGCTTCCATCTCTGAAGGGCCAAAGGGATTTATGTAGAGCTTTCTCCTTCCATGCAGCAAGGAGTTTTTCTGCTTTGTAATTTTTTATTCCCTATGTCTGGGATTAGGAAATAAGAAAATGTAGGTCCATACAGCCATACCCTTTCCTTAGGAGTTGCTTAAAAATCCAGTAGTAACATGACATTAGTGGAGACCAAAATAGATGCCATCACACCCGTTTTCTTTGAAGCCCATGTTACAGCTGCTCACATCAGGAGTCTGACAGTCTGAGATGAAATGAAACCAGAGCTCAGAGCTGGAAGCTCACACCCAGTGTTAGGGGATACTTCAGGCACACAGAACACAGCGAGCTGACCCTGTGGAAACAGGCACAGCTGATTTCAGCCACCCAGCACCATATCACTTAATCTGGTCTCCTTGAGTCAGCATTCCTGGCCAGCCGTGGAGGAATTGGGCAGGTGTACAGTTACCTTCTGCCAGACCACAGGAGTCTCCATCTCAAAGAGGGAGATTTAAGAAACATAGCATTTCCAATGCTAAAAATAAGGCTTGCTTTCCACAGAGGAAATCCTCCCCTGCATACCTGGTGGCAGAGCTCCTCCATCTGTCGGAGGAGCTTTGTGCAATCAGTGCTGAATGATCCAGTGCCCCATGCAGTAAGTACAAACCAAGTGCGCCGTGCTCAGGACTGAACCCACAGTAACTAACGCCCACAGGGGTCTGCAATTATACACATGCCTTGGTACATAAAGAACAGCAAGCAGGGCATTCAGCATTATCACAGCTATGGTCTTCAAATGACAACAAGACGCTTTGTGGTTTCCATTCAAAACATCTTGGTTCCTGCTTTGTTGCAATGCCCAGTGACATAGAAGAGACGTATGTGCCTCAATTCTAATTATGCTACTACTTTGCCCTGGGACATTTTAGCATTTCAATTAAAGTCTTATTTAATCCATACCTTAAGTCTCATTATAGATACGTAATGAAAAATGTACATTCTACTGTGGAACCTCATGCTAAGAAATCCTGGCAAGCACCACTGCAGTGAGAATAAATTTCCTCCAGGACCTTGTCCAGGCAGTACTCTGCTACAGATCTCAGCCACAAAATGAAAACAGAGCCTACAGTGCTGAATGAGAAAATGTGTGCCATGGCTGTACAGAGAAAATAGAAGAAGTGGCTGCTGTAGTGCCATAGCCAAGTAATCCTTGACACAGAGCAGCAAGGACGCATTGAGACCTCGCTCTGGGATTGAAAGCTTTCACACCTACTAGGCTTTAAGGGATATGTACAAATCACAGAAGTGTAGAACCATGAAGGTTGGAAAAGAACTCCATCCAGCCCAACTGCCAACCCATCATCATCATCACTAAGTATTAGCCTAAGTGTTACAGGAGGAACAAACATATCAATCAGAAATGACACAACCCAAACAGCTCGTGCAAAGATGCTGTGCAGTGATTGCTTTCTCCTTAACTCCTGGGTCTCTCACACACCACAAACATTCATGAGCACTTTGCTGGCACTCCCCTCAGTTCCCAACATTTCTGAGCTGCAAACCTTGGAAATTGCACTCGCAAGGAGCAATCCCTAGGGCTTGGGCCAATCTAAAACTGCAAGAAGTACAGTTCAGTAAGCTGGAGTCACAATGCAGCTGTAATACAGAGAAAAAGAAACTCAAGGGGAGAAGTCATACAATGGCCTGGGTTGAAAAGGACAACAATGATTATCTGGTTCCAACCCCCTGCTGTGTGCAGGGTCACCAACCAGCAGCCCAGGCTGCCCAGAGGCACATCCAGCCTGGCCTTGAATGCCTGCAGGGATGGGGCATCCACAGCCTCCTTGGGCAACCTGTGCCAGTGCCTCTCCACCCTCTGGGTGAAAAACTTCCTCCTCATATCCAACCCAAACCTCCCCTGTCTCAGTTTAAATCCTGGCTTTTGTTGTCTAGCAGTACTTGAAGAGCAAGGAACGTGTTTTCTCATGGGAAAAATAAAGATGCCACACAGAATCACCAAGGTTGGAAAAGACCTACAAGATCACTCAGTTCAACCCACCCACATCCAAATGTTTCTTGAGCTCCTCGACTTGATCCTAAAAAGGATTTGTAGCACAGATGTGTAGCAACCAGCCATGGCATGCCATTTCAGACTGCAGACATAGAACTAAGCAAACGGAATGTGAATTTGAGCTTATTTTTGTGTGCTAACAGCAACCTCAAAACTGTCCTTCTGCGTGTCCTACAGGCTGACACTTCTGCGCAGGTCTGACACAGCAGGAGCAGTCCACCTCTTCCACGGGGAGGACAGTAATCCAGAAGCGTGCCACCAAATCTCATCAACATGCAAATTTAGTTACAATGAAGAGCTGAGACCTTAATTTGGCAGTTAGCAGCCTGCTGCATTTGCTTTGGTAGTTTTCCTGTTACTGTTTTGACTGTTGTCTGTGCTTCCACATAATTAGGAGCAGCATATTGTCTACTGAGTGCTTCTAATTTATGAGGCTGCTTTTTCATGCAAGTGGAAAAAATGTAAGCAGGCATTAGCAAGCAAGGCAAATCAACACAGTGCTGGCACGGGTAAACTTCGCTTTCTGCTCTGAGCAAAGACCTGAAATGATGAGCAAAGACCTGAAAAGACGAGCAAAACACTTTGCCATTCAGCTGTGAAGCGGTAACCTCAAACTACACTTCGTGCCTTATCCATTTCTAATACATCATCTAGCAAAGGCCAACTAGCAGAGTCAGCATACAAGATGTGTTGAAAACATGCACACCCCACTCTCCACCAAAATATTCCAGGAAGCAAGAATTAACTGATATCAAGTTCAGCCAAACACCTACATGGAAGTATGTAATTTCTACAGTAAGTGAACTTGTTTAAATAAGCTATTTCTTTGCACTGAAAGGTGAGTCCATTCCCCATGGCCAAAGACCATCACTGCACACCACTGAAGAATCTGGTCTCATTCACTTGACTCTCACCCACTAGAAATTTATGAACAGTGATAGGACTCCACCTAATCCTTCTCTTCTCCAGACTGAACAGTCCCAGGTCACTCAGTCTTTCTTCGTAAGAGAGATGCTCCAAGCCCTTAATCACCTTTGTGAACCTCTGCTGGGCTTCTTCTAGGAAATCCCTGTCTTTTTTGAACTGGAAAGCCCAGAACTGAGCCCAGTGCTCCAGATGTGGCCTCACCAGGGCAAAGCAGAGTGGGAGGATCACCTCTCTCAATCTGCTGGCCACCCTCTTTGTAATGTGCCTCAGGATGCCATTGGCCTTCCTGGCCACAATAGCACACTGATGGCTCATGGCCAACCCGTTACCCAGCAGAACTCCAGCTCCCTTGCTCTTGGATTTCCCTATTTCACTCCCTAACCTTACATAGGGCTGCCAGGACCTGCTAGCTCCTCAGTAGTGCTGTTAACAGGTGCATTTGCAGATGTGCCATGTGCAGGGACTGTGGGACTCCAGCCTGCAGCTTAGGGCACAGCCTATTTGGAGTGTTCCTTGTCTCCCAGTTCATCTCCTGCTCTCACTGAACAAACCTTTCAACCTCAGTGAGCTTCAGGCAGAATTTCTTCAGTTTAAGATGCAGTTTAGTAGAACAGGCACTGCCTCACACCATCTCTAAATGAAACACTTCTGTTTGCTGCACAGAGTCATGCACAGACTAAAGCATCCATCTGAAAAATGCTAGGCTCTACTGTCAGCATCACCAAACATCTCCCCCACATGCTGGTGGGGCCAAAGTTCAGGACGGCTGCTTGAGGAACTCTTCCCAGGAAGCATTTTAGCACCTGAAGCAGAGCGTGGCTGCATTAGCACACCTTCATGGACGCCCTTTCAGGATGAACTGCTGAACTCTGCAGCTCAATATGATCGATGTTGCCTGACAACCACTGTGGTGCCACACACAATTGAAATCCCCAGGACAGCGTTCCTTCAGGCTGGGGTCAGCTGCCAGACAAGCTGCCTGTCCAACAGGGATTTGCTGTAATATCTTGCCATCCCATTAATATGATGGTTGTGGAGCAAGAGGCACCAGTGCCAGGCGGCTCTGATAGGCTAAGGACAAAGAAAGTGGATCTGACAGCAGACACCAGAAGAAGGGCTTTCCATCACTAAAGTGAAATAAAGCTCACTTCAATTTGGTTTCGTTAACCCCCCCACCAAACCTTTTAATAAGTTCTTTACTATACAGCACCACAAACTAAACTTAGGCAAAATTAAATCATGTTAAAGTGAAAGTAGCCACAAAACTGTCCTCCTTCTGTAACAGCAGCACCATTCAGTGTGCCCAGCACGGCTATGTCTACGGATAAAACATGCACTTCCTTAAGCTCCCTGTCTTTACACACTTAAAGCATGCACTCACCCCTGGGAAAAAGATGACAGAACAAACAGCACGTGACAAACATTCCCCACGTCACCTAACATACTGCTGGACAGTGCTGGGATACTGCAGAAGTAAGCACAGGCCAGGAATGTGTGAAACAAACAGTTTTGCTTTTCATTTCCTTCCCACGCTGTGGAAAAGATGTTTTGATCTCCAGGACTCGAATGTTTCCCTGCAGCAAAAGGTGATGAGATCAGGCACTTTGCTGGCCAAGCAATTGTGATGACTCTCCCAAAGGGAACTATTCTGTCTTCAGCCACTGCATTCAGGCACTCAGCATGCATGACAGCAAATGTTCAACCAGGTAATTAGGAATCAATCTTTTAAATTACAGAGAAAACAACCTCCCTCCCCTGCCAAGCTAATAATCTTCCTTAGTCAAACATGCCTGAACTCTTATTTATGGCTTGAAAGTGCTGAGGGCACGGCTTTAGATACCACTCTTCAGGCTCTAAAGGGATGGTTTACTATTTTTCACCATTAAGTCTCTACATCTGCAAACAATTCCAGTGCAGATCTTAGGAGCCTGCTGTTTTAAGCCTTTCCTGTGCAGCCAAACAGATAAATGAAAGGGTCGCAGTGCCTTGGCTTATTGAAGCCTGACTGCAAGCCAGCTGACAACGCTGCTGTCAGCAGAGTCATCCAACTCATCAGACCTAAGACTGGAGGAAGCAAGCCTATTTCTGTAGAACACAGCAACATACAACAGACAGGCCTGAGTGAGGACTGAAGAAAGACAAAGGGAGGATTGCAACTTCAGGGAAACTGCCACTGCAGCTAGAGAGCAGCCCGGTACTTCCCACAGAACACAATATATCTGCATGGATGATCTTATCTCTTCTTTGGAAACATGAGAAGTCAAGACCTCCTGTTTTAACACATTCCAAAAGTAAATGCAGTTTGTGGAAAATACATATTTAAGCCCAGTGCCAGGTGCATGTTTGTAGAGACTGAAATTTTATCTGTAGCATTCTGTTATTCTTCCAGAGAGCATCCTCTACAGGGCAAAGCACATCACAAGGCAGTGGCCCCTCAGAAGCCCAGACCCCTCCAGGTGCATCTGCCCTTTGAGTCATATCCTCATTTGTAATTCATATCCTCATTTGCTACCTGGAATGGCATTGCCATCCTCCTACTAATGGGCTCAGTAGCTTAGACCTGATTTAAAAGAGCCTACATCTACAGAGCACTTGCACTTTCCTGGCATCACAAGGCTTCCTATGCCACTTACCTCACTGAGCTGGGCGTAGGATGGTAATTGCAAAGGATGTTACTGGCAGAGAATGGTCTTTCAGTCCAAAAAGGAGAAATCTTAGGCTCTGAGCTATTCAACACTCCGTGAGTGGATCACAACTTCAGAGCCTGCTCTGAGGCAGCAAGTGAGCCCAGAATATTCTGGATTGATATCTGCTCACATACCATCACACTGTAACGACAGGCAGCCATTAGGAAAGCCTAAATTCCCTTTCACACAGCTGCCATTCTTTGCTTTCCTTCACTGAGTTGCTGATATTTTAGCCAGTCAACTTTTTGGACGAAGCATGTGCCACACATCTGCCTTAAGGAATGAGTAGCTGCCACCTATATCAATGTGCTTACAGCTTGAATTGAGAACCTGCTTACGAAGCATTGCCAGAGGCAACTTCTGAACATTCTTAAGATATTTTCTTCTCCACTGTGAGCCTTTAGGTCCAGAATATTTGCCAACAGGAAAGATGCTTACTTCGTAAATGCCAAATCCTGAATCGAGGTCTTAGAAGAGAACTTACCCCCTTGTGCCTTCACCCAGACTGCCTCCAGTTCCCCTAGCACTATAACACTCCCAGACAGGCTTTTCCTGCTTGCCTTATCCTCTGCCTTCTTTGGAAATCCAATTACATTTCTCCTCTATAAATCTTGCCAGGAACACCACACAAGAAAGCCACAATAAATCGGGATGAAAGTCCACTTGCATTTCTTTCTAATCCTCCATCTTACCCTTAGCCTTTTGGAGGACCCACTCAGCAGATGGGCAGACGTTTCATCAGAAGCACACCAAACAGCACAGATTACCTAGTTGGCAGCAAGCTTGCAGTTCACCAAGACTGAACCATGCCAGCTTTATTATGACATGATTTATTGATGGTGTAGCCTTCCAGCTGCTTAGGATTCACACTCCAAGGATGGCATTTGTGGAAGCATTTGCCCGTGAGGCATCAAACCTATCGACTCTGAGTCCAGCTCACACAGCAATTACTCAGCAAAGTTGCTACATTAAAAGCAGTAAATCGTGCTTAGCCATGCCACTAGAGAGTGTGCCAAAGCTGATTAAAAACCTTGATACAACCATCCTATTCAATGCGCCCTGGTTGAAACGAGGAATTGAACTCTGCTTCTCCTACTGTAGAGACGTACACAAGGCCAGATGGTTCATTCACATTTGAAGGAAAAGAAAACTCACAAACACCCACCTTAAATCGCATGCAATTAAGTCATAGACAACACAGTAGTCCCCATTAACCTAGCACCTATTTTATTTTGAAGCCCCCATCCCTGGAGGCATTCAAGGCCAGGCTGGATGTGGCTCTGGGCAGCCTGGTCTGCTGGTTGGTGACCTGCACACAGCAGGGGTTGGAACTGGATGAGCATTGTGGTCCTTTCAACCCAGGCCGTTCTAAGATTCTATGATCAGTCATACTGAACACTCCAGAGCTGCAGGCTGAAGGATCAATCGTCCAGTGCATACCAGGGAAAGAAGGTTAGCAACTGGTTCTTTGTTGTTTTCTTTTTATCTCTGGAACTGAACAGCCAAAAAGCAGGTTAAATGTTTTAGTTTCTCCCTGGTTAGGGCATAGCAATATTGAGTATTGCTCACTTCCCCCAGCCTGCTTTATATTATCTATTAGTGCAAGTACAAGAAAAAACTGCTCAGCTTGGTCACCATTATTTATAACTATTGAAGCCCATAAAAGATAAGGAAGTAGATTTATGCTCGCCTGGGTCCAGAAGTGATACAGTATGGAGCCCCACTTGAAGCATGTCTGACACAGCACTTAGAATCTGATTTCTTACTGCTGCACTCCAAACAAGAGCTGAGCAGTGCTGTCACAGTCCTTCTGAGCCAGCTGACCCTTAGGGAAAGTCAGTCTCCAGGTTCAGCACAGGGGAGGAAGACCCAGTGAGGAATTTCAGACCCACTGAGCCACAGAAGTACCTTTGTCTGACCTAGCCCAGACATCATTCAATACAAAAGCTGATCAAATAGCAGATGTAATATAAATCCCCAAGCAATTCCGCACAGAAAGACATGAGCTAAGGTTAGTCAGTGCCATTACCTCTGCAATCCCAGGCACAGTCTGCTTTGTTTGGCATTATAACAAGTATCCTAACCTCAAACTCCAAATATTCTCATCTCAGCATTTATATGCTGATCTCATCGCAGCTCCTTCAAAGCATGGCTCTCCCTGTAGGTTCTCATCTTAGCTATCCAACAAGCTATGTCTTTCCTCATGAGAAAACATAAACAAAATCCCCAAAGAACATTCAGACCATAAAAGTGAACTCACGACCACAAGTTTAAATGAAACAGCCATGTGGATTTAAAAAACAGAAGTACATCCCAACAGGGAAAGGTGACAGAGGTTAGAGCTATTTGTGTTGCCGAACGATGGGGACTCAGCTCTTCCTACTGAACTGATGATGCTGATTTAAAATGCACTGAAACCGAGGTGATTTGGAGACCACTCGGAAGGTCTGAGTGGCTTAATCCATATTTGCAACCTGCATTTAAATCAAATTCTCACATCCATTATAGCCTATTTGAGCCAACCACACTAACTACATCGCGATGGCTGCTTTATAAAGCCACCAGTTGGCAGCCATTTGGGGTGCAGTACAGTGGAACAGCTTCTCCTGTTGGGTTTATATGGCTCATTGTAGAGTTCTGGCATCTAGCCCTAATGGCATAAAGGCCTGTTCAGAGCACACTGATGGTTATGCACCAATCCCTGCTCCAGCACCAGGAAGAGAGTGCTGTACAATCTGATTAAAGCACAGCTACTTCTATTTACAAACACCATACATCACAACACAAGTACAGTAGATTTGTTTTAATTTTTTATGCCACTCTTCTAGATAGACAACTCAAGGATAATGCTTTTCATTAAAGGATCTGTTTTGATCTCATCTTTCCTATTCTCAGGTAAAGAAAAAAAATATTTCCAGAAGTCTAACTGAGCTGCATTAACCTCAGATTTCAGACTGGTCTAGGACACTCAAGAGAACCAGGCCTCCCATGTTCTTTCTTTGCTGCCAGATTCTACCTGGAGTCTTATTCTCCCCATTTATTTCACTGCAAGGCAACTACCCTCACGGTTTCCAAAAGTTAAGTATTTAAGTTATGCCAGCACAGATCATATGAAATCACTAGCAACATTCTAGAAGGCTATTACAGGAACTTTTGGATACTAAGAAAGCAACCTCAGCCAGGTAAGGTACCTTGCCACTGTGGAGATAAAACTGCCTATCACCTATCATACAGAAGACAGCACCTAAGGGTAATTTCACAAGTCAAAAACGTGCTTTGAGATCCTAAATTCTACAGTAAATTCTATACTTAATAGTATAAACTACAAGATTCAGAAACTGCAACTTGCAATTCTGCAAGAGGAGTAAAAGACTTCAGTTTTATAGGCTCATTCCAACATCCACAAATATTTGCAAACTACATGGGGAATCTATTGAAATAATCTGCATGTGTGAGTCTGAGAAAGCCTGATACTTGTTTGGGAGGGGTGGGATCATGAAGAACAGCAGGATATGAGGATCAAAACGAGCACGAAAGGGCAAGTGCAAAGCCAACAGCTGTTTCTTTCCTGCTCCTCTCAACTCTATTTTTATTTCTGTGACAGATGATTGAGCTCATACTGTAAACAGAAGATTAAGACTGTTAGCAAGGAGCAGCATAGACTGCAGCCTCACTTCAAGACAGCTGACCAGAACAGTCAAGTTCCTGCAATCACAATAGCATTAGCGACCATCTCTGAAGGCATAAGATTTCATGGCATAGTATTTACTACTGCAAATATGTTGTGGGAGGGATGCTATTTAAGCCAAGTGTTCAGTTTCTAAAAGGGAACAGACAAATGATTATTTGGAAAATGCTATTTACCCCCCACCTTCCTACCCATTTCATCTCTCTGTGAAAACCTCCTTTTTCATCAACTTGAGCCCACCACTAAGACTTCTTGACACTGCAGCTGAATGGATCATCTCATGTTAAATAGCTGTTATTTTCTGCTACTCCTACACAAGCTGACATAATTGCAGCACAGAAAACAGTCATTAGGGAAGCCATGACTGTCCCAGCATTGGCAAAACATCCGCTCTACAGAAATAGAGATGACTGTAGAAGAGACAATCATCTCAGATAGAAGTACATAGAGACATAGCATGAGGTGTTTGTGCCTGTGGGGGCTCAAAGTTGTCCTTCCTAGCAGGAAAGAATTTAAGAAACTGTTTCCATACTTACTGACCAAGGACATGAAAAACATCCCTACCAGGATGCTACATTAATACTAAGATCAGATAGGTTGACATAGCAAGATTTTGGTGGCAAGGGAGACGCGGGGGAGATATCAGAGGAGACATGCAGACCAAAGCATGATGGCAAGTGGTGAGGGATCTCCCTGTCCTTACCTCGACCAGCAAGCTTTTCCATCTTGTTTCCTCCACATGTCCTGCTGGGGGGGAGTGAGACAGCAGGTTGGTGGCTCCTGGCAGCCAGCAGTGGTTAATGCTCCCCAAGGGAAAACAACGCTCTAGTCAGAAACAGAGAAGGCAAATATTTTAGAAGATGAATGGCTTGAAAGAAAGCAGTTTTCCCCAGGGAAGAAGGATCGCTAAAGGATTTTAAGGTTTGCTCTATTTTTAAGGATTGCCTTAATAATAAGGCACCAAATAAACAGAAGCTCAGACGGTTTTATTCTGTACTCTGCCCAGGAGGAAAGTCATGATACTGTGTACATGTAATCATAGAATGGCTTAGGTTAGAAAATACCTTAAACATCATCTAGGTACAACTTGTTGCCATGGGCAGGGTTGCCACGCACCAAATTAAGCTGCTCAGGGCCCCATCCGGGTTGTAGTACTCCAGATGGGGCCTCACAAGAGCAGAGTAGAGGACAATCTTCTCCCACTCTCTGCCGTCACCCTCTCTGTTGATGCTGTTGGCCTTCTGGGCTGCAAGAACACACACTGCTGGCTATGTCCAGCTTACTGTCCACCAGAACCCCTAAATCCTTGTCTGCAGGGCTCTCAAGGAGTTCTCCCACTCAGTGCATATATCTGGGATTGCCCCGAATCAAGTGCAATACCTTGCTCATCCAGACCCTGAATGATGTCCTTCCTTTAGTTGTATCAGCTGCACCACTCAGCTAGATGTCATCTAGCAAACTTGCTGAAGGTGCACTCAATCCCACTGCTTAGGTCATTGATAAGGATATTGAAATGCATCAATCCTAAGATGGAGCCCCGAGGGACACCATTTGTAACCTGCCTCCACCTGGACATAGAGCCATTGACAACAACCCTTTGGCTGCAACCATCCAACCAACTCCTTATTCACCTAACAGTCCAGCCTTCAAACCCATCTCTTTCCCATTAATAGAAGTCAAAAGCCTTGCACCAATCCAGGCAGAGAACATCTCCCCTGCCCAGCCTATGTAGGCTGATGCTGTTACAGCATCGTAGAAGGCACCAGATTGGCCAGGCACAATCTGCTCTCCGTGAAGCTGTGCAGACTGTCTCACCTCCTCATCTCACATGTGCACTGACATCTCTTCCAGGAGGATCTGCTCCATGATCTTCCCAAGCAAAGAATTTATTGAGTATCTCAGCCTTCTCCATGTCTGTAGAAGCGTTTTCTCCCTTCTCATTTATCAGAGGGAATACATTTCCTGTCTCTTCTCAAGATACCCATAGAATATTTTCTTGTTATTTTTCACATAACTCACCAAGTTCAGTTCCATTTGCACTCTGGCTTTCCTGCATCCATCCCTGCACATACAGACGGCATCCCTGTATTCTTACCAGGCACCACATCCCTGCATCCACTTCCTCTACATTTCCTTCTTATCCCCCAGTTTGACCAGCAGGTCTTTGTTCAGCCTTGCTGGTTTCCCAGCAAGGGAAGCCTCTTCCATGTGATTTCTTTGGTGGAAGATGGAGAGTTGCTGTGCTCTCAGAGCATGTCCTTTAAAGAACTGCCAGCTCAATTCTGTTCCTGTGTCCCTAAGGACAGTTTCCCAAGAGATTTAAGACTAAAAGATATTAATTAACCAATCTTTGCAGTCTTATGAGAGATGAAATTGGTACAGAGAAGATGCAAGACAGACAGTAGCTGGCCTTACAGGAGTAAGAGGCAGGAAAATAGTGACTGCTGCCAAGGATCCCTTGCTATATTCTGCCCAGCTCCAAACAGGCACACAGCTGTGTGCAGCCAGCAAGACAATGAACGTCTGACTTGCATCTGCCTGGTGCCTGAACTGTGACTAGAACAGTATAAAAACAGCAGTGCAACCACACAGAAGCTTGTAATGATATTATGACATTAATGATATTAGCTGCATGTTTGCAGAAAAGCAACTGACGCAGCTGTCTGGCCCGGTGTCAGCAAAGCCATTGCCCTTGCTGTGCAGCATCACAAAACAATCACACGTGTTTGTGACAAGCTCTTTGTCCTCTTCACAGCCAGTTTCATTCTGTCTGCATAGCACTGAGCCAAAGCCACATACAGATGTTTCAATTCATGATAAAAATGCACTTTCTGCATGGCTCAGTCCTACTCAGTTTCATCATCTTTGGCTCTGCACAGCTCAGAAGCAGATGAGGTTGTTGTGTCCAGTCACTTCAGTTTGGCTAAATTCAGGAATATATGGCAAGAGTAGCATTTTTTCATTAGCACAAAGACATAACTAGAGATTTATTTTTCCTAGAACATCTTCATTTACACAAGATGTGCCACAGATATCTGGAAGGATGAAAATAAGACAGTACAGTTCTAAATTCCAGGAACTGTGCTGCTCAGAAAGCCCTTCCCAGGCAATTCACTATCAGTCATCACATAACAGTTGCTGCAAAAGGTCTTGCAAATCCCCATCTCTCTCTTTGCAACTTATTTCTTCAGCCATGGATCTCTGGGACTCAGAGAGGACAGGACAGCAAGAGCTAGCACTGCTATCTCAATGAGCAGCACTTAGACACACTACAGTACAGTTTTTAGTTATCTCTACAGTGCAGTGGTCCAGCAAGTCAAAAAGCACATTAAAAAGAAATGCAAATCCTCTAATGAATTAGAGGTTCTGTTTTCTGTAATACTTTTCTTTCTGTGTTACATTAAAATTCATCGCCTTCTTCACTGTAGAATCTTGCTGGTACTGCATTGCCACTATGTTCTTCTCCCAGACACAGAGAGGCAAAGGAATTCAGCACAGAACTGTATTGAAATATGAGCATACAGAAGATGACAATACGTAAGCACCTAAGCTGAATCAAGTAAGGATCACACCTGGCTCCACACGTGCACCAAAGCAGGCAGTGACACACTGCTGAGAAATAAAGCACAGAGGAAAAAAGCAATCTGCTCACCAGGAAAAGGGGCTGATATGCAACATGTTAAGAGCAGGGAAATCACATAGCAGGTTAAGCATCATGGAGGAGGGAAAAAAAAAACCAAAACTCTCCTTTGGTCTGGCACCAAGATTAGCAATGCAAAAATTACACGTAAGGTTTTTAGTGCCAGACATTTTCATCACAGCAGAGGACTGAAGAGCTCCTCCCATTGCCCCTCTGGGGTCACTGCCTATTTAGGAAAGTAATCCACACAAAGGTAATCTCCAGAGGTGCTTCATCCTTTTAGGCTAGATTTAATTTTGAGAAGTGCCCTGGCAAGCCTCTCATGTAAGCCTAACAGAAGAAACAGATTACATAAAGAGCTGCTGCTCCTGCGTGCACCGGTGGAGCTCTAACATATTTAATTGAACCTGTATCAACTCAGTAATGGGATTACTGACAATTTCTTCTTTTAACCAACATATAGCAAACACCTTGAAGCACATTTAAGTACCAGAATGCCACTACCTGAAGTTTTTCAGCTGGTTATTAGCGTGCTTGCCTTGCTTCTGCAGCAGCACAATTTTATTTTGCAAGCGTGATGACAATCATTAGACACCTCACCTCAACCAGCAGAGCAGTTTCCAGAAAATTAACAAGATGATTGAAGGAGTATTATGGACCTTAAGTGTATGAGAATCAAAGTAATGAATAGCTGTAAAAGACTGCTGTCATTAAAGGCATTGCTGATTCTCTGTGGAGAACATACATAACACTTATAAAATATACTGACATTACCCAAATCACAGCCCCATAATAATACATGCACGTTATATTAGAGTGTAATTACATGGCAATTTTCATACAACAGTGAAGAGGAAACCCAGTATGTCAACCAACACAGTTCCTTTGAAATCGACTTAAGTATACTTGGAAAACATAATTAAGCAACAGAAGGTGAGCTGTTTCCAGATGGTAATTACATTACTCAGTGTATATTCAAGTAGGTCACTTCTACAACAAGGAAACTGAACTCAGGCAGAATTGGGATGCCTGTGTAAATCCTATTGCACGGTGTTTGCAGCAGTGGAAACCCAATCTTTATGGGTGTACCTCCCAAGGTCATTTGTTAAAAAGCTGTAACGGCAAGCAGGAGGCTTCGCCCCTCGGCAAACCTTTGGACAGCCTAAGTTTTATATTAGACTAATACACATCAGAGTTACTACTGTAAGTAGGACTCACTCCACATTTCTCAAGAAAATACGTGGCTCCAGAGAGCTAAAGAGTAAATGCTGTTTTTGCAACTGAAGCAGAGCTGAACCTGCAGCAGAGGGTGAGCTTCAAAGCTGAGCTGTGTTCAGGGCCAGGCTTCCAAAAAGCCATACTTTCACAAACATGCTCAACTACAGAAAGCACTGTGTACTCTTTTGCTACTCCCTTTGAAGACATACACCTTCCACAGAGCTCCCAAAGCAAGGCACAGCAGTATGAACTCGGATTTACCATTTCCCAGGCTTTCTGAGACAATAAGCTGTCAAATACAGGTTGCCCTTTTCACTGTATTACCTAACACACCACAGATGGCACAAAACGTTGTTACTGCTTCTTAAATTTTGTGTCCAATCACACTGCAGTTTTATTTCCAAACTGCTTTTGTGGGGAACCAGGATCACCTTGTCACCACCTGCTTTTTGAGATCTCATGGGCAAAGAACTGCAAGGCTCAGTCTCAGCTGCATGTTGTATGCACCCATATTTCACAGATCTGTACCCTCTGCCCACCTCCCATAAAGCCTCTAGTAGAATCTACCACAATCTGCTATCAACCAAGCCTGCTAACATCAGTTATCACCCACTTTCTCCATCCCAGTGCTCTATTTCGGTTGGGATTGAGCTTGTTTTCTCTGCAGTAGCTCATACAGCACCATGATTTTGATTTGTAGCGAGAACAGCACTGCTAACACAGAAATGGTTCAGCTTTGCTGAGCAGTGCTTACACCATGCCAGTGACTTTGCTGCTTCTCATGCCGCTTTGCTAGCAAGGAGCTGGGGGTGTAAAATGGGCTGGGAAGGGACATGGCCGTGACACGGCATCGTACTGAGCAATAAAACCGGGGGAAAGAAGGAGGGAGCTGTGAGCTGCCAAAGCAAACCAAGAGATGACGCAAACCCACCTATGGCACATATTGGCAGAAACAAGAAGTCACAGGAGAGAGAACACCTCACCCAGACAATCCAGTGACTCCTGAATCCTTTTCATTCAAATTGAATTATTGCTTTTCCCGTTCAGTACCTCTGCCTAAAAATCAATTATTTCAGGCCCTCACAACTTCAAGAATCCACAAGGTTTCACAGATTGTTTGGGCGTGAGACTGTTTTTGCACGTTAAATAAACAGAAGAAGGGGTGTAAGAGGTCAGAGTCCAGATTTCAGCAAAGGACGCGGCCTTTTCTGAACAAAAAGCCCAGATAAAACCAAAAATCTGATTATGCAGATTATTCTCTCACGTCACACTTTGATACTCTTATGGGGGCACTTTAAGGCTTCTAACATGCCTTTCAGAGAGCAGAGTTTTCAGGAGTTCCCCAAGGAAGAGCTGGAAAGGAAAAATGGAGATTTATTCTGTAATTCCAAAAGCCACCACAACCACAGTCAGAATCTGGGAGGGCCTGGCGTCCTGCCACTAGACAAGGCAGAAAGAAAACTGTGCTGCTTTTAAGCCAGCCACATTAAAAGTAAGCCTACAGTTTCAGTATGTTGAAAGCAGATCTTACAGCTTAGTTACTCTGCTCCCAGAGACTGTAACACACAGGCTCCAGGAGGCGAGAAGAAAGTAATACGTTTTGGTTTATTGTGTCTACCACCTACCAAACAGATAAACCACAAGGGACAGCAAGCCTTTCTGAAAATAGAACTCGCTGCTAAAAAGGGGAAAATATACAGCTGTACCTAGACGAAGGAACGGCTTTGCTTCCTTCTGCTAATGCAGAGATCTGTCCACATTCCTCACACTCTCCAGCTGGCAGCTTTACAGTCTGGAGTCCAACCTCCCAGGACCAGCTCATAGAATCAGAGGATCACCAAGGGTGGAAAGACCACCAAGATCACCCAGTCCAACGATCTACCTATCACCAATAAACCATGTCCCTCAGTACAACATCTAAACACCTCCAGGCAACTCCAGCACATCCCCAGGCAGTGCCACCCAACACCTGACCACTTTTTGAGAGAAGAAATTCCTCCCAGCGTCCAGCCTGAATCTCCCCTGATGTAACTTGAGGCCATTCATGCTGTTCAGATCTCCCCAGGCTCTCCCACCCCACTACCAAGCTAGTAAAAAGCTAACCTTCTTCCAAAAGGATGCTCATGGCTTCGCTAGCACTGTGCACCTTAAAGTCCCATTATCTTTGACTTCTCAACACTAACCTTGTCTCTCTCTACTCCTCAGTTAAAACACTAAAATAATAAGAGAGAGGTTTAGCCCCTTCCTATTAACACCTCAGGAGTATCTGCCTGACAGAACAAAATAATCCAGAGACACATTCAATCCTCAAAATCCTTAAAGAAACATTGGTATTTTCTTTCAGTGAGTCACTGGTCTGTTGCCATTGCCAAAGGAAAGAAAGGGTAAGCAGAGCACCGTGGTTACCCAGAATTACCAAAGCAGTCATGGGTTTGGTAACCCCAGCTTGATACAGCTGGACTGGAGGGGCTGTATTCATGGCTGCTCCACAGCATGACAAGAGAATGGCCCCAGCCCCCTGAGCACTCACTTCCAACAACCACTCAACCCCAAACCTATTACTAGCCTTACAAGCATCAGATAAAAATGTCTTCGTGGTAAGATGCTGGCTGAGGCACAGGACCCCACACTGAGTGCTTGCTTCACCACCATGGAAAAGCTGAGCCAGCTGCTTCTGTGTTTCCCAGTTCCCACGGGGGCAAATACTGCTCTATGAAAAGTAGGATGAAAAGGAAAAGTAGGAGCAGGGGAGCAGTTGCCTGTATCACAGCAGCACTTCTGACAGAATGGGATTGCAGACTGGCTATGGCATTACCCTAAGAGGTAACAAGATTGCTCCCTAATTTCCATCCCCTCTGGGACTTCAGGACAAGAAGCAATCCAGTCATTTGCAGCATCTCAAAGGGAACTGATGGTTTTTACTCCGTGTATTTAAGAGATGGTTCTGATTTGTTTGCCTCAAGCTTCAACCTGAATCTCTTAAACCTAGCTAAAAGCCACATTTCTCAGCAGAAGCCAGCAGTGCTATCAAAGGTAAATATCATCCTCTTGTCTCCAGGTTTTTGCTAAATCCATGTTCAAAAAAAAAAAAAAAAGTAAAAAAATGTTGTATTTGCCAGCTAGTTTCATCCTCTGAAAGACCATAATGCTTGACACTGCACTAATAGCTGCATTAGGGGTTAAGAGAAGTATTGCCAGTGATAGCTGCACAGAGCTACACAACCAGGTTGTCACAAAATGGGAGTATCGTGCCTACCATACTCTAATGTGCCTCTTTATTTTTCCTTACTTCCTGCATTATGCTGGAAGATGCCAGCATTTCTTCCCACTTCACAGTCCTTGTTTGTTAAATGATCATATTGTAACTGGAATTTGGCACTGATTTCACTCGCTTCCTCCCTGTCCCCCTTACCTTTTGCCTTCGATTGATCCTCCAGAAAGAGAAAGGAACACAATCCCTGCCTTTGCACTGAGTGTGTTCACTCTTTAAACTCCTTGGCCCTCCCCTCTATTCAGACCTTGCTCCTCAGAGCTCACCCACACAGAGATTCAAGCATCTGTCTCTTTGCTTCTGCTTTCTCATCTTCCCATGCTGCAGGCTGCTGTTGCTAACTCCACCTCTCCTCTTCTCTCTTTCCTCTTTAGATTCACTTCAAGGCCAAACTCTCTTCCTTGCTGCTGGGCTCACACAGCTGGTAGTGTAGAAAAGCAGGGGGAGGGTAGCAGAGCGGGGAGCTTTTATTCAGCAGCACTTCCTCAGCTGAGCAGCTGCTTTGAAGCTCTGGGGTCCAATTTCAGCTGCTGAAGTTGCTAGTAATAAAAAAACAGCTACATATAACACTGCTTTCAAACTGCAGTTTGGAAATAGCCGACTCTACCTTTAAAGCTCTGTCTCCGAGACATGATTAGAAGCTGTAAGTACATAAAAGCACTTGGCTGGGACAGATTAGCAAGAATTCAGGCTACAGCCCTCAGCCTTCAGGCCTACCCCCTTTCTGCTGCCCACACCTGGCTGCAGGCAGCAAGCAGCTCTGCAAAAGGAGAGGAGCGAGGCTTTGCTAAGGAAAGCGTGCTCAACATTGCATGGTGCACATATGCCCTCCTAAGGGCTAACACACTGTGATTTAAGCTTCAATCCTAGCACAAATGTGTTAGTCATTGAGGCAGCCCTATACTAACATCACTCTCTGGTACTTTCAGTGACATTACAGGTCATTAGATGTTCCATCATGCTTTTCCTCTGTGTTTTCTAGTGCCATCTGGTAGTTAACAAAGGGAAAACTGATGGGCAAGTTAAACCCCAGGAACCCACCTGTCAATGTAGGACTTGAAAGAGTTCATCAGAAGCCACCAGCTTCACAAGGAGCACAACATTTGTCACTGCACGGCAATGTCAAAACACAGTAGCTAAATAGAAATTAAAGCCTGGAGGGCTGCCAATTTACAGGCTAAGCTGATGAGAGAGCAGAGCAGGAAAGGAGAGCCTTGTCAACCAGGCAAGCAATGTTTCCTTCCCCCGCATAAAAAATATCATGGCCATCCATTGATCTTGTTTGCTTGGGAACATAACACTTTCTTGTAGGAAAAGGCACTAGTGAGAAAGCCATTAAAAGAGGAAACAGAATGAGGAGGACACACAGAAAACCACTCTAGCATTATCATCCTCCTGTAAGTGAGGAGACTTACAGGTTCCTGGAGGAGGATGTTAGATCTGCAGACACAGCCCTTAAACCAACCTCATGATTTTGTCAGGCTTAATATGGAGATAAAACAGGGAAGGTTGGCTGGTTTGCAGTGCTGGGCTTTGATGCCAGGAAGGTGCATCCCAAGGGCCTTCTGCCTTATATTGACAGGATCAGCACTTCTGTTTAGTGACCACACACAAAGATGACCATTTTTAGCAGACAGAGAAGGGTTTTGCTTTGTGCTACAGAAGCAGTGCTCTCCCTTGCTGCTGCACTTCCCTGAAGCACAACCATGTTCATGACCAACTGTGTGTTTAACGTTAGCAGAACCTCATCGCTGTGTGCTGCTACATATCAGATTTCAGATGCAAGCCCAAGTTGTGGCAAGCTGTCAGGCAAAGTCCTTCTCACCCCAAAGACCTGCCTGCCGTCCCTATGAACTGCAGCTCTGCACTGCAAAGAAAGGCACTGCTCTCACAGTAGGTGCATCCTTCCTACCACTGCTCAGGGACGTACCTTTTTGTAATACAACATGATGCACAGCAAACATCTGCATTGCTATGTGGCATCTTAATGAGCCTGCCATGTGAAATGCATAAATGCCACCAGCCACAGCCCCATTCACCTTTCAAGAGGCCTTTTTTGAGGCTGCAAGCAGTAGCCAGTCTTAAAGCCTTGAGGCAAGAAATAGTCAGCTTGTCTTCTATTCTGCCCCTGTTTCTGCAGGGAGCTGTGGAGATGTATTCAATGCAAAAACAAATACAAACACAGTCCTCACTTCCTACTTGGCACCTTTATCAAAGCATTACATCACTTCAATAGGCTGAATAATTTCAAGTTCTACATAAACCCTAAGATAAGTCAATTTCTTATGTAGATGTTTTTATACTGCATTGGGTGAGATGTTTTCTAATGCCTAAACATGACTGAAATTAATAGTTCATTGCTCTTTGCCTCTGAAAAACAGCCTTGTGACCCCCAGGAGGTGTCTGTATTTAGAAATCTGAAAAGCTATGTCATAACAGGTTTATTTCTAAAATATTATTGGACAAATACAGTGACAGCTTCCCAAATTGGCTGTTCTCAGCTAAGCCCTGTCCCCTATTCATCCTTGCCCAGCTCTACCATGGGCTGCACAGCATCACTCCACCCTGTAGAAAGGCATGCCAAATGTCTCAAAGTACCCAATTGAGAGAAGATGGGATATTCCCAGTTCTTAAGGCTCTACCTCCCATGCTGGTGTATGAACCCAGTGTCAACTCAGAAAGATAAGAAACTACCTCAGATTTTCCCTGCTCCCTCTTTCAGACTCAGCTGGCTTTTGAACCTTCCATTGCTTCGTCTCCAACAAAGCACATCATTTCACCACCAGTCCAGCCTTTGAACAAGGCACCTCTCACCTGGGTCTGTGTCTAGGACTTCCATCCCCATCCATGGAGCTTTGCCATGGAGCTTACCTATTACCCAACGCCCAACCAAGTGTTCAGGTCCTCCCAAATTTTTAGCCTCAAGAATATCCTGGAATATATTCATAGACTGATTTTAACTCCCTATCGCTTGAGCTTCTATCTGGTTATTTTACAAGCCACTGTAAAAGAGGCACGTGCAAGCTATTCACACACAGCAGCAATGACAAAAGCTTGCACAGCTTGCACACACCTCCCCTCAGAACTTTTGAGGATACTCTAAACATGCCAAGATTTTACCTCTTGGAAATTACAAGTGAAAAACATCAGTTAAAGACACACCTGAAATTCTACTGAGAAAACAGTCTTACAACAAGGGCAGCAATAACCACAAAAATAAGTCAGTGATTAAGTTAATCTGAAGACAAAGGAGTACTGTTAAGCATTTTTGCATCTTCCAGAGCAAGAAAAGCAGGGCCACATGTTGATACACTCTCACCGAAGGAAGTAAGCAGAATACACGCAAATGAGATTGAAGCCCCTGTCGCATCATTTCCAAACTGCCCACAGCCTCAATGGCATGCTCTCAACATACAGACAGAGGTGGAAAAATCACAAGGAGAGGACATCACAGCTTCTGGTGCTATGGCTGATCTCCTCAGATTCAGGTGCTGCTGGAAGCATGGTGCCTCTCTCAAGGGCAGGTTTCTGGCCAAAACATATCCCTGGCTTCAAAAAGAAACACAAGCTGAAGCCTTGAAAGGCATTTAGTAGTCTTACAGCTGTTTATTATGTCTTTAGTAGGAAAGTATCAGGAGATAAGGAGGGCTTAATGATCACTGCACCCATCACAACCACAGCAAGGACCTGTGGTAGCCTTGGGCTGGTCGCTTCATTGGAGCCTGTAGTCCCCAGCCATGAAACAGTCCAGCAGCACTGATATGTGAGCTTTGTCAATACAGCAAAGATCAGTGCTCAGCTCCCAAATCCCTTCATGAAAAAGATTATTCTGCCTCTCAGATCTAACGTGTTATTCACACAACAACTTCCTAGCTTAACTTCTTTGACAGCTTAGTTTCCAAGAAGAGTACGTGAAGAGATATCCTTGGGATTATACTGAGCCATAGTAATAACTTTTCTTTATTAAATTTCCAATAGGCAGCCCTACTGCAAGCTACTTTTTATAGCTGTTCAAATTAAACATGTATGACCTGTCTCTTCAGCAGTCAGCATCCACGTTATCTCCTCGCAGAGAAATACAATGCAAGAACAACAATATTCTCTCTTCTGCAGCCAAATATTTTTTAATCACATTAGACATAGGAACCCTATTGGCAATCTTTCCTCTGGGTCCTCCCAGTTCTTAAAGCAGAGGCTGACAGAGAATTCAATTAATATTCCCCCCAAGGATAACTCGTTCAATAACAGTAAGTGACGAAAAACACGCTCGGATGAAAAACAAATCCCAGCTCCAAAGTAGAAAGCTTTTGTCCCAGTAGGGAGAGTACCATTAGTTTCTGGCAGTAAGGAAAGGCTTTGTGTCTTCACCTTGTCAATAGAACAGCTGGGTTTGCAAGCTCTGTTGTTGCTGAGGGCTTTTCCCTTCTAGGATGAGTTACCATCCTAATCCAAGGAAGCTCAAAGGAGTTCCCAGGGTCAAACCTTCAGAAAATCAGTGTTTGGTCTGTTGCACTGCCTCACTTTCCACCATCTGTAACAGCTAACGGCTGATGACTGTAAATCCTGTGCACCTCCAGTTCTACCACTCAGATTGTCAGAGTCTAGAATGTTAGTTAATTAGAATGAAACAAGTGTGGATTAAATTCTGATCCTTCCTGAATGGCACTTCAAGATGTTCTCAAAGGAAAAGGGTTTTCAGACTAAGGCTAACCTTAACCCTAACCTACTGCAATTAGAGACTTAGCTCAGCTTCACCATGTCATCTTCAGATGGAAAATTAAACCCAAGTTGTAAGCACTGTAAGAGTCAGCATCTGCCAAGACCTAGCCAGGCAGACCTCGAGCAAAAATGACCACTAGTTCACTCCCATAGTGGAAAGCGCCCATCAGCTGGCCTTAACTAAGTATTGCACAGGCACAACATCAGAGAAATGCTAACACCCAACAGCTGGTGTTTGCTTTGCATTCTTATCTGAAGGAAAACTAGCCAAGTGCTGACTACCTTGTGGAAAACGAATGGCAATACGCACGGAGCCAGGAGAAACAACCCTACTCCAGGCATGGTCAGCTGTTCTCTGAAGTTGTTACAGCCTCCAAAGCACCAGCAGCACTTGGTCCTGTGATGCCATGGCACGTTTTGCAGGGATGTCTCCCTTCAGAGCTGACCTTTACTGAAGAATTTACAATGCACTTCCATCTCTCACTCCTCACACACATTCAAAACCAACTTGGAGATCACATCTACAGCTTTTAATTCGTTTGCTCTCCACATCACAGCAGCCTTATCTCTTTGTTTCCATTAGAACAGAAGTTACTCTGTGGCTGAGAAGACTCCAGCTTTAATAACACGCATTTAAAGTAAGTTTTCCACATATCCTGTCACAGCAAGCTGAAATATGCTGGCACTGCATAGAGACGCAGCTTCCTAAACCACTGCACTCCACTGTCAGCAGCTTGAATGCTGCACAAACACATCAGCAGCAGCTGCTGAGTCACAGCAGCAGCGGTTCCCCGCTGCACGAGATTATCCGAGGTCTGAGAAATCCAATTTCAGAACAGAAACCACTGCCATTCCCATCAGCTAGCAGTGAAACAGAACACAGCGCTGGGGAGAATAAAAAACGAAAACAAAGCTAAACTGTTGGCTGTGTTGGGTAACTTTCCTAGTCTTACCAGCTTGTGACAGTGGCAGATGGCCCAGTCTGTAAATTAGCAACTACCAGATGGGCCCACTAAGTAGCTTACTGCAGCAAATTGATTTGTTCGTGGATTTGGTATTAAAATGCCCTTCACCGTCTGGGTACCATTTGACCACAGAGTGGCAACTCCTAGTTGACTGCCATGGAAAGCCAAAACCCCAAGTGCTCTGGCAGGGCAGCTACTTCTGCAACACACAGGACTACAGAGGCACCTCCCCATTCCCAAGTCCCATAGGCACGCAGGAGATATTTGGCTCTGACAGCCAGCAGTAGGTAAGCACTGAGAACAGATGATGGGAATTAATTCTGGCAACGGACGATAAATACAAAAAAAACTTTCCAATGAGCAGCTAGGGAAGGGCACCATGACCTAGGGAAACATCTTCTGGCTCCTCAAGGACAAGCACTCAACATTGTAGCTGAAGATATCAGCAGGGAAGGGGTGGCAGCTCACCTCTGCTGACATCCCTCTGCTGCTCTTTCTTTCCTGTTCAACCTTATCCTTTCTTCCAACCAATTTGGCCCCAGCTCGCTCTTCTGCAGAAATTTCTTATGCTTTGCAGTTGCAGTTTGGGCCCTTTTTTGTATATTTTGCCACTGACCATCTGTAGAAAAGATTCTGTGGCACTGTACATTATCTCAGGGTTTAGGGTGAGGTTTGGACTATGAAAGGCTAAGTCACCTTTATCTTATACTACTAACCAGTTTATCTCAAAGATGATGGAATTTCTAGGAAGAAAAAACAACACATAACATCATGACAGAGGCTGAGAGCCAACATTTGCTAGTTTGGTTGCTATCCTGCCAGACTTCTGCTCAGGTTAGAGGAAATTGTTGGGAGCTGGCAGCTGGAGACTGACATTAATCGAAGCGAAATACTCCACATTCCTTACGTTTCTTCATAAAACCACAAGTATTTTCATCTTTCCTAGAGCTCCTTTGTCCTGGCATGACACCCTTTAAGCCTCAATCCCAAAAGTCATACATTTTAGGTTGGGTCCAAAGATTGGCAAATCAAGATGCAGTCCTCCCAGTGTCACACCATGACTGCAAAGGCTATAAAGTCACCAAAGCTGACCAGCAAAGAGAAATGACTCAACATTTCTGTAAGTCACACAATGTTTTGCATCTGTAATGTACAGATAGCTGGCAAAGCAGAACAAACAGCCCTCTGTCTAAAGGGCAGATAGTTAAATCATTTGTCAGCCTGGGAGTTCAAGTGTCCTTATTTTACATTAGTGACAACAACCAAATGGGTAAAGGAGGCTTGACCCACTACGTGAGTCGCTCCATCTCCCCTTTCTCCAGAATCAAATCTTGAAACAAAAAGGAGTCACCTACCAGCAAGTGTATCAACCTTGTCAAGGCAAAGCTTGACTTGGCAAAGCTTTCAGAGCCTTTAAGTCTTGCCATGACCATATTACATAGTATGAATTACTGGTTCTACTTCTTATTAAATCCACCAGAACATCTTCACACACAAACCTCAGTCCCTAATCCAACACTGTGATCAAAATATAATCCTTACAACACATGGGAAGACCATCAAAGACCACGCTAAGACATCAGTTGTCTCAGTCCCTTTGAATGAAAGAAAGCATTAAGCACGAAGCCAGGCAGCGCCTAAAAACACTGCTGTGCTATAAATCATTACTGCTGAATCTTGTGTTTTTCCTGCTGTAAGTGAGGTAACAAGGTCATTTCTGAAAAGTTCTTAGAATTGGAATGTGGAGTTTAAAGGGCTTTGTGCTCCAGCTGACAAGGCTGTTAAAATCCACTGAGCCGTTACTATTGTGTTATACACAAGCTAACACATAACTATTTATTCCTCAGAAAGGCATATGTTGCACCAAAACCAGCCCAACGAAACCACAGGGCTGCTACATCAAGACAGGAAGCAAGTAAACCTCAGTCTCAAGAGAGCTGTGGGAACTACCAGCAGTTCTCTCACTCTTCAGCTTCATGACTGTATTCCTCTAGCAAGTATTTTCCTTCTGAGTGCACACAGGGATAGTTCTTGCTACAACATGCACATCTGGGGGAAGCAAATGCTGTTCTCTGTATAACCGAGCCTGCAGAACAGTGAGTGCAAAGGGGGCTGGGCTCCAGCCTATCCAGCTTCACAGGCATAGGGCAGTGACTAGCATATCCTTTTGTCTGCAGAAATCATTTATTACCTCAGATCTTTAGTCCCAGAAATCTAACTTTCACGTATGCTAAATCTGACTTCAGCAGGATGAGCACAGCACTTCACCAGCATCTGGACATTTGGCACGTCTCATTTTCCCCAGTGAACTAGCTGTTTTCTCTACTATCCCACCAAATGAAGTCCTACCCTGAGAACGGAGACAGATATTCTTTCTGGAATGAAAAACAATCTGGCATTTTTCAGGATAAGGTTTATTGTTGTAGCTTCATTTCCTGTTGGTTGTTCTCTTTTCCCCGGCTCTCCTCTGCTCAGTCTCAGTCGGTCTGCAGATTTTACCCATGACCTGCTCTGACCTGCCTTCCATCCTCTGTCCCTCAAACTGCTTTACAGTCATCTCCTCCTCCTGTCCAGAAAAAAAAGCCTGTAACAACCAAACTGATCTCTCAGCAGCAAAGCATGCAAATTTGCATTTAGCAAAGCCACATAAGTCCGCAGTTCAGGAAACCCATCTCTGCTGCTTGTCTGCCATCCTCATACTGATGATTCTCTGCCTGCCCTTATCCTCCAGCTACACCTCTGCCTTCTGCTGCCTCCCATACCATGGAAATCTTTTTCACAGAAGCCTAAATTGATTTTTCTACATACATCTTCTGTCATTCAGGAGGCTAATTAGTGTGCTCTTACCAACCCACGCACTGGCCCTGGGGTCACTTAGGGCAAGCAGTATGGGGACATGTTCCAGCCACTCCTCATTGCAACTGAACTGGTTTTTAGTGCAATCAACTGAGATATACAGTTAAAATAACCATTTCTGTTCAAAAAGGAAAATTTCCCCTCTAAACCTGATCTGCTCACTGCAAGGCTACTTAGCTCACTACTAATAACTACCTGTTTTTGCCTCCCCAGACACAAAAAGCACAGTGTGCCCTTCCTAGATCTGTTTTCTGAGTTGTTAATATATCTGGACTAGAAGACAAAAGCAAAAACTTGGACCACAGCCCAACCTAGGCAACTCTGTTTAGTTTCATTTGGGGCTTTTCCCTCCATTTACCATCCATTCCAGTTTAAAGTGTTGGTGGCTTCACTTTAGCAAGTTCCATTCCTGGTTCACACTTGAGATCCCAGCTAACCTTCTTTGAGAACAAGCAGAAGAATCTCATGCTTCTGTTCTGGCATGTTTTCTTGCCCTCCCAGCTGCAGCACACACTGTTGGTTCCATATTATCTTATGGAAGCCATGCAGGCTAGTTACCTTCCATTTCAGAGGATAATAGTTACCTAACATTTCCTTTCCCCCATTTGCTGTCATCATCCTTTACTACACTTGTACTTCTGTCTCCCTTTCCTTCTTTCCCTTATTTTCCTTTTTAAAACCTAATGCCCACAGACGGGAAAAGATGCACAATGCAAGCTGTACCATAGGCAGTGCAGATTCATGCAGTGGATGCACTCAAGTGATGGAACGCATCACCAGAGCACATCATCCAAGGACAGCCAAAAAGTCACACACATTGCATGGATGGAGGACGAGACAAAAGCAGGTCAGATGTTGGGACTATGAGCTGTGGCACTTTCTCATCCTAGGGTCACCTTAACCTGCGTTGTTCATGGCTCAGCAGCTTCTTTGAAGCCCAGAGAGAGGGAGCTGCCCTGAGAGCCTGAGCTGTAACAAGAGCCTCTTTATGAGGCAGGGGAAGGCAGCAGCTCTGTGTGTGCAGCGAGTGCTTTCTTACAGCACAGATCATGACAGCTCCATGTATTATTTTCACTACAAAAATTTTATAGCTTCTCTTCCGCACTCTGAACTGACAATAAAAGTCTTGCTCCCCTTCCCTGGCCATAGATCAAAGCCAGGACAAATGTTTTTATTTGCTTGTGCTTCTACCTGGCTGCTGGGAGCCATAGAGACCCACAGAGACCCTACACCTGTATGAAGTCCAGCTGCACTCAGGGGCCCGGCCATTGGCACAGCAGTGCCCTGTGTGCCCCATTGGTGCCAGCTGCCATGCTGAAGTCTATGTAAATTTGATCAAATTTAGACATGGAGCAAGAACCCAGAGTATCCAGGGATCTCTTGCTGTCAAGGTGTTAGGCAATAAAGAACTATAACTGAGCTACTGATTCTTTTCCCGCCCAGTCCACAAATTGCTTGATTCCATTCTCTTAATGCCAAAAAAAGAGAACATACCAGCTTAACCTCTTCTGAGAGAAGAGACAAAACACAAGTTACGAAATGAGCCAGGCTTGAACTTTGTTGAGCCACAGACTGAGCACTGCAGCTCAATGGTCCCACTGTCTACAGCTACACTTCTGCACAGTTTAGCTCACTTCTTTCTTTTTTTAAATAGCGAAGCGGCAAAGTCTTGAAGAAGGCCTATGAACTGATTCCCATAGCAGTACAATGTAACCTCACTCTTCAGCGAGGCCTGAATTGGCCTTCATCTTGTGACAGGGCACTGGTGCTACCTCTCAGATTTATGGATGCTGTCCCAGCTGCCCCTCTGACACGGCCTCTCTGCTTGCCTGCTCTGCCACCAGCAGGCTCAGGCCACAGCCCTGAGAATCTCCTCACCCAGCAGCAGCACATTTAACACCATTCTGTCGTGGCAGCAAGGAAGCACTGACGCTCACCCTACAGCCATGCCCTCTGCCAGCTGGTAGGACTAATGCAAAATAAAAAAGCATGTTGTGTATTTACACATGAACAAGAAATACCACACTGCAATAAGCGGGTGTGGGAAATTCCTGAAGCATATTGGAGAGTACTTCCTGTCACAAGTACTGAGCGAGACAACTAGGAAAGGTGCTCTCCTAGTTCTGTTGTTTGAGAACTGGGATGGCCTTGTGGGACAGGTGATGGTCCCACAGTGACTGCAAAATAGTTGAGCTCAAAATTTCAGCTGTGAAAGCAGAAAAGGTCAGCAGAGTAAACATGCTGGACTTCGAGAGCAAACAGGGAGCTGGTTAGCAGTGTCCCTTGGGAATCAGGTTTAGAGGTCCATGAGAGCTGGTCACTTCAAGAACTACCTTCTGAATAGGAAATTCCTGGTAGAAGTAGGGCTGAAAGAGAAAATACGATCTCCAGAAGTGAGGTCAGACTTGACAGGAAGAATACAGAGCTGCAGTTTGCACCTGCTGTGAGAAAACCAGAAAAGCCAGAGCTCAGCTGGCAAAGAATGTATGTAATGACATAGGATGTCCATGACAAGTAGAGCAGTGACTTTCCATCACTGGTTGCTGTTGTGAGAGAGCAGCTGTATTGGACACATATTATTTAAGAAACCCACAGGGCATTCATGCCACAGTACTGAAGGATTTCATAGATGTTATAGCTGGACACCTCTCAACAATTTACCAAGTATCTTAGGAGATATTGGAGGTCCTTGCTGACTGGAAGCTAGGCAGCATTATTGTCATCCACAACAAGGGCACGTAGACAACCCAAGAAACAACAAGCATGTCAGTTTAATCTCAGTCCCTGGAAACATCACAGAAATTATCCTGAGGAATACTAAAAGCTTTGTTCTCTGCGTGCCTTTTATCAGGGTTCATGAAATGAAAGTCTTGCCTTAGTAAGGTTATCTCCTTCTGTGATAAGGTCACCATCTAGGTGGATAAAGGGCAAGAGGTGGGTGTAATCATTTTGGATTTCAGGGAGGCCTTTGATACAATCCCTCACAGCATCCCTCTCGACAAATTGACCAACTGTGAGATAAATAGGCCCACACTATACTGGCTCAACAGTAGCCCTCAAAAGTCTGCGGGGCTACATCTAGTTAGCAGTGTTCCCCAGGCTCTATTCTAGAGCCAGTTCTGTTCAACACCGTTATAATATACCTGAATACAGGACCAGTGTGCTTCCTTCAGAAGTTTGCCAATGATACTGAACTGGGATGTGCTGCCCAGACCCTGGAGGGATGAGAGAACTTGCAGAGACCTTGATTAGATGATTACCTGCAGAAGCATTGGGTAATCACCAATGGTATGAAGTTCCAACAGGGGTTAAATGTCAGGGTCCACACCTGGAGCCAATGCCAGACAAGAGATATTTGGGTAATGTCCTTAATAATATGCTTTCCACTTTTGGTTAGCCCTAAAGATGTCAGGCAGCTGAACTTGATGATCCTTGCAGGTCCTCTCCAACTGAATATATTCTAAACGTTGAAATCCTTGGAAATTTAGAGCAAAGCAAGTGCAGATCCTCAGCCACAAACACGTAGTGAGTCCTGCTCAAAGTGCCTCTACAAAGTAGGCCTGGGGCTTAGTTCTCAGCTGGCTCACAGGAAAGCATGCCTTTATGTAAGGATCAGAGAATGCGAGACAGGAGGTTGGTCTTTAAGAACTTCAAGATAACAGTCCTGCAGTTAAATCAGCACTTCCAAGATTGGTATATTGATAGTCTCTTCTGTCAAGGAAATTATTCAAGTAAAGTAGTGCAGTAGAGTCAGCCTTTGAGGGACAATCACACACTGTAGGGGTTCATATGACATCATGTTGAAATACCACCTCCATTTCCTGTTATCCCTTTCTCTGATGTTTTCTTCCAGCCTACAAACAGTTAAGGCCTGCCTTTACTTGGTTGCCTTTACCACCTGAAGCACTACTTTGGCTTTTGGAGAGACCAGTTCCATTCCTCAAGCTGTCAGCTAAGCAAACAATTACCCCGCTTCCTTGAATTATTTGGAACAGTTCTATGTGGCAGCATAGACTGTTTTTCTTCTGTACCAATTAAAAGCTCAACAATCTCTGCAGGGGAACAAAAAAAAAAAAGACAATCCCCTAATTAAGTTTCCAGTTCCAACCAAAAAAGAGGCAAAAAGCACAAGAATATTGGAATAATACAGAAGAATACTTTTTCCTTTCTGATAACATTTGGACAAGTTCAATGTCACTGTCTGTTTCTGGAGGCAGCTAATTGTCCCTAATATGAACCATTCAACATCATAGAGCTGATAAGTTACTTAACCTCTCAGGCATTTACAAGCAGCTTTAATTTGTCATTGGTAATAGTTAGGAAACATCAGCTGCTAGTACAAGCCTTCTCCTTTCCATCAAGTGATAACTTAGCAGCATGGGCTGGACAGATTACAGATAACCACTTTCACTTTAATTCACTTACATTTCCGCTGGAAAACAGAACTATGAGTTGTCTGATGATGCCTGCCCCAGGCTCCTCCACACATCTTCAGTGTGATTCAGAAAAGGAACATTTCATAGCTTCCTCTTCAGAGGGAATAAACAAGTTGCAGTCCTCTTGCATGTTTATGCAGTCCAAACCAATTCAGACTGGGGTTAAACAGGGCAAATAACAGTGGTTATCTAAAGCTGACACTGAGATGCTTCTCCTCCGCAGAAGACAGCTAAAGTTCGGATTTATATTTAGCAGCATTCTGGTTTCCACTGAAACCAAAATGAGCCTTAATTTTCTCCTGTCAGATTGGGTAAGAAAGACCCACTGCTTCTTGAACAAGGCATTCATGCTGCCAGATTTAAGCTTTTCTTAATCTCCTCGGAGAAGTAATTATACAGAGGAACCACTTGAACTCCTCTGAAACCACGAGGTCCTTCGGTGGCACACAGCCAAATTCTATAAAACCTATCACTATAAAGACAAATGTATTTGGTGAAGGCTCCCGCTGATATCAACACGACACACCAGAGAGGCTGGGGGGCAAAAACTGCATGTGCAGCTAGAATTAAAGCCAGCTCCATGCGGGAGGAGTGTAATAAAGCATGAAATACTGCCAGCTCCTGTGTCCTGTTTGCATCACTGTACGTTTCCACATAACACACTGACATGGTTAGTTCCAAAGCAGTTTACATCAGCATTAGAAATTTGTCACTGCCTTGTTTTGTTTGGAGCTGTTAGCTCCTCACTTTCAGGACTGACACAGCATTGCTTGGTGTGGATTGACAGACATCTCCCAGCATTTCAGGTAAGGGAAGTTTGGGTACCATTTATGTGGTACCAACTTTCTTCTGGTCTTGAAAGAAGGAAATACCTAGTAGATAAATGGGGATTAGAAGCCTTACTTCTCATCAACCCCAGCTGACCATCAGAGCAATGGCTTCACAGATCAAGCTTTGTCTGGAGTCAGGGATTCATCAGTACAGACATCCCAAGTAAGGTCAGCTTATGACAGGGTTTGTCTACAGCAGCCAGGGCTTCCCAGTGGCTTTTTAGCAATGAAGACATCTACAGCTCCAGTTCTTCTTGCTGAAATAAGGCTGAATCATGTCCTCAAAGAGGCTTAAGAGACCACATAGCCCCCAGTCTACATCAAAACCAAAATAAATCACACTGTTGATGCTTTACAGCCCAACAATCTGGCAGCAGGGTTTGCAGGCTCTTGTGAACATTTCAGTCGGGCTCATTCAAATGGGAGATAATAGCACAGGGTTCTCAGGTTCATGAATCACATCTCTTTTTGAGAGATACGCTGACATAAACCTTAGGCACTGTAGTGCATGCTTTAGGTGAACTGCTGTGGTTACATGAATCACAGTGCTGCATCACCAGCAAAGAACTCGAGTTAACCTCAGCTTCCTTAAGGGCTCCCTAGAATGCCAGTTAGCATATGCAATAGAAGAAAAATGCACCCTCCAGAGTCCTGAGCAGCAGTTAACACTAACCAGTGACAGTAAATGAGTGGCATTCTAGAGGTTTTGGTAAGGGAGCCCAACTAATGACTTTAACCGCAGCAGACAGAGACTGCTATGAGCTGAACTGGAGGAGAGCCTGCTGTGACATCGCACCTTCTGGAAGGGCTAATTGGATTCTTCTGTTCAGTACAGTTCAGCACAACAGCTGGTGCCCAGTACAGGATTCCTGGTGCCCTCAGTACAACCTCAACTTTCTGGTTATAGAGGTACTGAAACCCTGAGGCATGTCCTCCCCGAGAGGGTTGGACTGTTTGGAGCCCAGGACTTGGTGCTGAAGCATGCACTGCTGTTCTGGAAGCCAGGCTTTGCTGCCAGGTGTTGACTTTTCTTGCTTAGCACAGCAGTTGCTTGCCCACACAGAGCTGAGCAGCTGCAGTATCTGTCAGACTGGTTAGCAAATCAAAAGCCACATGTAATATAGCATTCCAAATACCACTCTATTTCTCCTGTTTTAGTTCCTAGAACTGCTAGGCTGCTTTTCTACTGCTAGCTGGCAGTGCCCGGCAAGCCTCCTGAGACCAGGCTTCCTTCTAAATTACATCTAGTATTTAACAAACAGTAGAAAAATGGCTCCAAAGCTTTGGTGCATTGGAGGCTAAGTAGCCAGACATGCAGCCAACTGTGACAGCTTTGGGGACCCAGACTACAAGTGTTCCTCCTTGGTAACTGGAAATCTATGTGTGGTTCCAGCCTTACCTATCAGACACACCCTCAGGGTTAGGAGGTCTCACCTATCTGTGCCTGGGTCACAGACTGCATTTAGCAGGGAGGCACTGATACCTCTTTTCAGGAGATGCTGTAGGAAGGCAGGATATCACTGACCTAAGGCCTTCCTCTAAGTCAAGCCTCACCAGGATACCTAAAGGAGCCAGCAGATAGGAAGTTGAAGCAGAGCTCTAAAGCTAGAATTAGGATGGAAGAATCAAGTTTTTGCAAGATGCTTCTAAAAAACAAGCTAAGGATTCAGGAAGGAGGTTCTGCACGCACAGAAACCCACCAAAATCCATCTGGGCCTAAATTCATATTTGTGAACATACACAGTCACAATTGTATTTTATTTCCTCTGTAACTACAGGCTTGCTGCATCTCACTGATGCATAAGCAGGCTTTCCACTGCTATTACAAAACAAATTATTTCATGCATGAACAGCCTTAAATATCAGTTCATGCTCTGAGCCATTCTCCTCTGCTGACATATGGACAGCCCAGTCATTCTGCCTTGCAAAAGGAATATCTGCTCCACCAACCACCAATCAGATAAAGCAGTAAATGGATGAGAAAATAACACACACAACATCAGCACTGATAGATTTCCCATTACCCTGCACCCTTTGCCATGGGAACCCCCTGCTTTGCTGCTCAGTGTAAATACAGGGTTACTGGGCAAGCAAGAGGGCTTCAATCTCTCTCTTCACTTGCATCCCAGCCTCACAGGGCACGTGTTTCTCCACCTGGCATAGCCATGGAGCTCTTTCCCCATTAAGACAGTTATGTAAAAAGGAATGAATTTTGACCTGAGCCATGCTGGCCACCTCGACTAGTAAATATCCATAGAAGCATCATCTACTGACATAAGAATATTATAAATAGAAATATTCCCTATAAGCAGCTTGTGACTAAGCTCACTTTTGAGCTAATAACTTCCCATGGAGATAAACTCGGCAGGAAAGCTTGCAGAGCTATAAATACCCAGAATTCATTAACAGATCTTTTTTGCTGCAGAAATTCTTTTCCGGCTGTGCCTCATGACACTGGTGCTCCCAACCCATTCTCTTTTCAAAAGCTGCAATTGTTTTATGTCCAGATCCAGCTGCTCTCAGAAATCCACAGGAAGAAAACATTGGGGCAGTTTTGGAGAATAAGACATTATTTCAGTGCCAAAAGAAAATACCACAAGGAACATATACTATGTTGTGAACATTACTTAAGTTTCATACTCTGGAAGCTTTAACATTTCAGTAATCGACCACTGAAAAATACAGTGAAAAATAACGTATGTGGGTATTGCTGTAATGAGAATCAAGGATTTATGCTCAATTCCTGTATCTGCTCTGCCCAGATCTGTTTCCCCACATTGGTCAGTATTCATCCAATTCAGCAGAGCAATGGGGATCACTGCAACAGCACACCTATGCAGACGTGTGTTTGCTTCCCAGTGCTGACCCTACACCAGAGCTGCACGCCACCGTTTTATTTTTCAGGAGTTTGCAACACACAGCATTGTTTGCAAGAAAACAATCTCTCACTTAAAGGTATTCTCCTGTTCATGCACTGTGATGATCCCTTGAGCAGAAGTTTATCACATCTAGTCCAGCTTGAATTGTTTTTCCTACATAGGCACAACCCACAGGAACCCAAAACATTTTATTATGTTGAAAGCCAAAACCAGAGCTGCTCATTATGCTTTCACCTAACCATCTGCACTGGTTTGGCCTGGGATGGAATACATTTTCTTCATAATAACTGTATGGTGCTGTGCTTTGCATTTGTGAATAAAGCAGTGCTGCTAATACACCGATGGTTTCGTTGTTGCTGAGTACACACTGACAGATGTCCAACTGTTGCCTTGGGTAGATCTCATGGCTGAGTTCCTATCACTAGTTCAGAGCTACAAGGGCAGCAAGGTAGCCCAGGTGACTCACACTCAACTTCTAGTAATCCATCTTGTTCACTATTCTCTTTAGTCCTTAGCTGAAGTTATTAAAGCACCATTACCCAAATACTGAATTCACTACAAGCCAGCTGCCCACAGCCCTTCGGTTTAGGGCTGGCAACTTTTCCACATTACATTCAGTATTGCAATGCCTTTCAGACACTCAAGATTTCACTTCACAAGTCACGCTTAGCAACAAGGATTTACAAACATTTTGTGGTGAAGGTTTAACAAAAGCCTCAACTTCATCCATCCCTAATAAGGTTTTTGAGAACTGTATTTCAGGAGTTAGAAGCAGCTTTTGAATTACCTTTTTACAGCATAAAGTTAAAGAAAGCCCAAAACATTCCCACTTATTTCACTACAGAGGACTTCATTTACATTCCATGTAGCTGAATCATCTCCAAGCCTTCCACCCACACCGGGCATGCAGCCTACACAATTTACATGTGTGTTGGTAAAAGGTGAAAAAACGCTTTGCCAGACGAGTTTCCTAATTCATTGCTCATAATCTCTTCCCCATGTGCCCAATTTTATGATGACATGCTGAAGATAAAAAGGCATGTTTAGGACTACATCTCACAAAGACTTAGCTAAATGCAGTCAAACCATGTTTTTGTTGATTTTTATTTATTTTCCCCCTGGAAAAATGAGTATCTTTACTCATTATAGTTTGACTGAGTACAGAAGCACTTTGCAAAAGTGCTCATCTAACTGCATGCATTTATGCATTTAATTCTTTTTCCAGTGACAATCATTCCAACAGGGCAATGGTTACTTGCTGCATTTTTCCTATCTAATTGAAGCACCTGAGTTGCAAGCATACAGAGCTGTGTATATGTCAGACCCCAATATTAAAGATGCAGCAGTTGTCTCCAAGTCCTGTTCTGCAAAAGGCCCTCAGTGATCATACGAAAGCAGTTGTCTGATAGCACAAGTGAAATCAAGTTATTTCTTTCTGGCCTCTGACTATCTTCCATCAATGCCTCCTGTGTGAGGCTTAGGAGATGAGCTTATCAGTAAGACCAAAGAATGACATTTCATTTTACCTGCAGTGCTTGCTGTACAAGTACCTAAAGCCAATGGCTTTAACAGCTGCTACAAACTCATAACACAAATGAATTCATTGTCAGGTTCCAAAGAACAGCATCCTTTTTCCAGCAAGATATCTAAGAATATAACAAGGCATTTGTTCACAGCAACCCAGCTGATAATTTGCATGCTACCTGCTTTGCATTCACGTTTGCTGCTGGCTGAGTAAGCATTTCCAGAGCTCTGCCCACACTAGTTCTCTGAAGGGTTAAACACATTACTCTTCATCCTAACCAACCCCCTCCTTTCCACATTATTTCCCCTACCAGCAGTCTATTCACAGCCTAGAGTAATTCTGTATGCCATGTCTAGGCTGGTGCCATTCTTTGGCATTTAGAGTCACTTAGCTCTCCATCTATATTCAAAAACACTCGTTTCATCAACACAAAACAGTACTGCAAGACAGGCACTGGGACAGGCGAAAGAGGCAGGTACTCTTCAGAAAGCAAGTTCTGTTACCAACTCATATTCTTTACCTCTAAGCTGACAATCTTAAAAGCATTTGTAGGCAAGCACTGGCAACTAACTTCCCAAAGCAGTCATATCTACTTCAGCATTTTGTAATTATGGTTAGTTTCACATTGCCACTCTAGCTTTTATCTGTCATCTCACAGGAAACCGAAAGGTCAGACCCATCTGCTTCTTTTGATTTTTTTTTTCCCCCTGTCTCTTATAAGGGAAGGAGTGAATATTCAAGTTGCCCCATGCTGTGCTACTCATGGCATACCCACCTCTTGTAACACTCCCACTTGCTTCAGTTTCACACTTCACTTGTTCTCCTGGCTGTTGTCCTATGCTCACGGGCACTTTCACAGCTGAGCTGCGTCTGCACTGAAATCACTCACTGCTCTCAGCTGCTGCACAGGACCAGGATCTCTTCCACAGCCTCCTACAATTACAGAAGCTTAAGATGAAGTAGCAAGTCAAACAGCTGCACTACAGAAGGAAGTTCTGGATAGCTGGTAATCTTGAAGAACGGTATCTATCATATTCTGAACACCTACTGCATGAGTTGCCAAGAGGCAGCAATGCAGCCAGCACCCCATTCACTCCCACTCCCAGATCTACCTCCCTAAACCACTGGGGTTTAAAGGAGGACCTTAAAAAAAAAAAGTCATCAAGCTCAAGTCAGCAAACAAATGGTCTAGAATAGTTGGATTCCATTTCAACTAAGCGTTGCAGCAGTATTAGTCCTTCAGACAATTGTCAGAAAATTCACATCAACCACTGCAAGGCAGATTGCTTTCTAACAGTGCTGCTATAAAGGAAATATATTTGAAATCTTCATAGCTTGTTTTTTGACCCCAAACCTCTACCACAAAGCTGGAAGTGAGTGATGCAGCTGAGCTGACAAGGATAGCAGCCCACTGCACCATTATACAAACAGATAGTAGTTGAAGTGAGCTAGCTTAAAGCCATACCAGCTGCAGCATGCCCCAGGTGAAGTCTTTAGAGATATATCTAGAGGTTTTGTTCTCACTTAAAGAGGCATATCCAGAGAGAGATCTGTAAGGAAAACAGGCTGGACTTTTAGAGACCATCAAGGATCTAGTCCCAAACCAGGACTAGAAACACATGCTTGTCATGTTACTTTGCACCCCATACTTAACTCACAACTGGATGACCCTCCTGCCATGTCAAATGAGGAAATAAAGCAACCTATGGTTAACAGCTCCTACAAATACCCTCCATCTTCCCAAATTAACAACCACTGCACTAAAGAGCCTCAAGAGTCAGCTGTCAGCTAAGGTTCAAAGCTTCGCCCAGGTTATGCAGCAAGACCTTCTACCCCAGGTCTGGGAAGCCCTCTCTCTCAGTCAGGGCTTGCTCTCCACACCACTCCTTACTTACAAGCAACCAGTGCCTCATGGAGAGGTTACTAAAGGCCATCTGTCTAAAGAATTCTTGTTTACATCCCTCTCACTTTATCCTTAGGAAAAAAAACAGTTGCATAAAGGCAGAGGTATTTAAAGCCTGACCCATCTTCCATCATCCTGCTGGAAGCTATAATCTGTCTGTGCTATCTCAACTGATATTTGTGCAACTGATTACGTTGTCCAAACAAGGGATTATGATCCTGGTTTGGGGGATAAGCAGCATGAACAGAGGATGTCTGAACAGATAAGGCTTTTTTTTATTCTTCAAGTAAGATTCCTCGAACAAAAGGGGAAGAGAAGAAATGCGTCTTACATAAAGGGCAGTTGTTTCCAAATGGAACATTTCATGTTTTCCCATTAAGTATGAGCTGCTCTAGCTGTTACAGAATATTTTATTGACAGGTTTGTTAATGCAAAGCCCAGTTCCAGCACTGACCGCATGAGGAAAATAAGGCCAGCACAAACCACCCTTTTGTCTTTTGATTTTCTCCTTCCACACACATAGGATGAATCAGAATATTCTCTTCTAGTCTTTATGAATATTGGATGAATATTCCTGTGTCTCTCACATAAAAGACAATTCCTCATACTAACTTCTCCATTTCTTCATCCAAATTAAGGGCAGGATGTGCCAGACTTGGCTTCCTGGGCATTGACCCAAGAAATACATTTGGTCCATGACATAACCTTTGTCACACAGTTTTAGAGCCTTCAGAAGACCAGACAGAATCAGGAAAACAACTGCACAATGCGCCTCACAGGGTAATTAAGATAAAAGATTAACAAGCTCTGGCCATTTTACCTGAGGGTCTGGCCAACTGAAGAGAGCTATCATCATCCATGGCATGTTTTAAACCATTCAGCGCAAGCGAGGACAAGCTGTGCTGTTCAGATAGCCAAGAACACCAAGTTACTTTGGGATGCACAACCCGAGCAAGTTGTCTGCTTATTTACAGTGTGCCAGGCCTCTGAGGACAGTAAGGATTACACAGCTCTGCCCGAGGCCCAGCTTTCTCATTCTATCAAGTTGCAGAGTTTCAGCTCCAGAAACCCAAACCAAGAGCAAAGGTTGCTAAGCTCTTAGACTGCTTTGTATTTTTCACTTATTTATCTGGCCCATCCTTGTCCTGTCCGGACAGCAAAAATACACCTTCTCACCCCTTTCTGAAATATACTTCTAAAGTTGGATCGTGGACTGCATTATATTTTGAAGTGTGGAAGAAACATAACTACTATAGAAAAGTGACTAAGAAATCCTGTTGACACAGATAAGGAGGAAGTTGAATGCCACAATTTAACAGGTTTTTAAAAGGTCTCTCTGAACACAGCTGGAACACAAGAAGATTATTTGAGAGCAGCATCTGAACTCAGGTTTAGATGGTAGCAGAACGCTGAGAAAGGTTAGATTCCATTTCCCTTTTCTATATGGGGTGGTTTAATGCCAACGGGTGGCCAAGCTCCACCACACCACACTCTCACTTCCCATCCTCAAAAGGATGAGGAAAAAAACAGAATGAAAAAGGCTTGTAGATTAAGAATAGAGAAATCACTCATCAATTGCCATCACGAGGCAACAGACTCAGCACAGGGAGATTAATGTAATTTATTGCCTATTACTACCAGGCTAGAGCAGTAAAAGCTAAAAGCAGACTACAACACCTTCACACCACTCACCAGCAAAAAAGACTTTTTACTAAAGCTGATTAAGCAGTTTCCTGGGAAAGAAAGGTCATGAAAAGTCTAGTTTTTCAATGATTGCATCAGAAGATACAAAAATAAACATATCGTGAACAACTGCCAGAAATTCATTGTTAATGATCTATGTTTA
This sequence comes from Lagopus muta, assembly GCF_023343835.1. Classification (NCBI taxonomy): domain Eukaryota; kingdom Metazoa; phylum Chordata; class Aves; order Galliformes; family Phasianidae; genus Lagopus; species Lagopus muta. The sequence goes on along the minus strand of NC_064440.1, from coordinate 34,770,236 downwards.
AGCTGTGGTTTTCTGCAGATCCACCCACAGGGGTAGTTATAAATGCTTTTGAAATCTGCACAGCAGTAATGGAGGTACTCAACAACTGAGATGGCAGACTTATTTTTGTTTAAAGACTTTGATTACTTGAGGACTTCCTAATATGACCAATTCAAAGCACGAACACGTGAACCATTATTCATAATTCCAAGCCTGATGGACAAAGTCTTTTGCTCACACTCTAAGGCCAAATAAGGTTTGAACACCTCGAGCACACAGAAGTTGCAGAACAGACTTGCCAGATACGGCCATCTTAAGCTTCCAATCTGCCCAGCCACAGCAGGAAAGTGAGAAGTATCCTGAGAGCATCACAGCTGGGACTGAAAAACAGCTTGAGGTGTCCAATTGCTTCACCCACACCAGCATACTGTGTTTGCAGAGGCAGTTCTGGCCCAGCCCACGGGCACACCGAGTTATGAGACCAGATCATGTATCTGTATCACAGCAATAGCATAAGGGCAGATGGAAAAAACATTGTGAGGAGGAGCTAAGAGCAACATCTCACAGGGATCATCTCCCATCCAGAAGGCAACAGGAAGGAGTGGGCAGAGGAATTTCTTTGCAGCGACTGACTACACTGAACTACTTGTTGTAGATACGCTTTCCAAGCCCATGAACTGAGGCTGCACCTCCTGCAGCTCAGCTCCACAGGGCTACGAAGCCAAGAATCACAAGTTATCATGAATAGTGCTGATTTCTTATAACAATTTGTATTAAGTGCCACACTTAACTACTTCAGCCTTTTAACTAACAATCAAAGCAAAGCCAACAGATCTTTCTAGCATACCTTTACTTTCCTATGAAGATGGACAGTATAATTCTGCTTAATTAAGTCTCAAGACAAAAGCTAGTGAGGAACTCCAAGAGCAGCTGAAGAGTAGCACTGCTATTTCAAATCTGAAAATCATTTATCATGCTGTTCCCTTGTGTCTAAGCATAGTATTTTACACATCTGAAGTCAAATTTTCTAATGGAGGCAACACAAAATGGGTGCTCAGATAATTTCTTTTTCAATCTAACCAGTGTTGTTTGGTTATTCTTAAATTTAAGTTTCAATAACACATTTATTCTGTCCTGAATCCTAGTTGTGATTCAGTTCCCAACTGATACTATAGTTGACATTGGTTCTGTAGAATTGGTATGGTTCAAAAAGCCAATTGCAAAGAATTCGGAGCCATAAAGGAGAAGTTTTCATTATTATCTTGCAAGGCTGGAACCCATGTTAATTAGCAAAGATTGAATTCAAGTTATAATTAGCAGCAAGCTTCTTGATGTGAGATAATAACAAAGAGAAAAATAGCCTAGGGAAGCAGAGCTGCTCTATTTCCTCTAAGGCAGAGTCTTAGGTGTTCTGCTACATCTTCTGATAGAATTTGCCTTCTTAATAAGTATGGTGCAATTCAGTGGGCCATCTCTACTTCGACCTTTCTAGTCCATATCTTACATACCATTTTCTCTGCAAGTGGCAGATCCTGCTGTACAGCACAAGTACCAACAAGCAGCTCTTTCCAGCATTCGCTTGACTTTGAACAAAGTCAACATGAAATCACTTGAAGCAGGTCCCCAGCACAGTAGCAACAGGAGTCACGTGTCACTATCAAAAAATAAATGTGCACAAACACACACTTATACACACATAGGGGAACCCCAACAGGGAAAATAATTTCCAACACAAGAAAGAAATTACTAGACAAACTCAAGCATTACTTCATCTTTGTCTCTGCAAAAGGGCTGTGGAAAGCTTAAAAAACAGAACAATTAAGTGCTGTTGAATAGTACAGCTTTCCTACATCAAGTGCCTTCTGGATAGTTGCTTTCTTGCCTTGACAGTTGTGTGTGGCTGTATATCATGCTTGCTCTTGTCTTGGATAATAGATTTTAAACTGCAGGAAGTCACTGGTAAAAGCTTGGCCTGCTCTTCTTGCTGCTAGCCGCTGGTGTGACATCTAGGATCATCTCACACTCAAGGCTACCATTTGATCAGTAAATAACTTGTGTTATCAGTAAATACGCAGTGAGCAAACACCACAGTTGATAGGTAACATATGGCATTCTCCACTCACATGCTGCTCTCACTCCTCCCAGCCCATATAAATGATGCAGAAAAAGCAGAATGCTGTTGTGTTACACAGTGCCAGCACTTAGCTGAGTTCTGCCTGAACCTAAACCCAAAGCTGTGTGGCTTCTTTTACAGCACAGCTATTGTGGCAACGACAGCTGCAAAATGCTACACCCAGAACTTCTTACAACTCACTGACTTCCAACACTAAGGAAAACCTGCTACATAAAACCTAGATTAGTGCTGCCTTTCCTTAAGCAGTACTAGCCTTGTAGCATTCCGTACCAGTGCAGTTCACTAATTACAGAGCTCAGAGGTATGACACCCCTACTTGGCAGTACACTCAAAGCCTCCTGCTGTACTACAGCCCCAAACAGAGGGAAGAATATTCCTTAGTGCCATCCCAGCATGAGGGTTACCTAACAAACATATGCCTGAAGAGTTAAACATATAAAACGACTTATCTGTGCCTCAAGCCCCCACTACAGTGGCTAAAGCTTAGCTATCAGCATGCAGAGCTGTACTGTGATAATGCTCTTTAAAAAATGATATGGAACTGTAAGAAACTAGATAGCAGCAGATCCAGGGTACTACGATGCATTTGACTTCATACATTGGAGCCATTCGTTACAGTAGTTACTGACCAGTATTTCCACCACTGATTGAAAAGCCTGATCGCTCTTGCCAAGAGATGCATTTCAGTTTTCTTCTGAAACCTTTTGTTGTTTTCCACAAGCTGTAGTTAGCCTTTTAGTCAGCTCATTTCTGAGAAATCAGCCTGCACCTTCTCTGATATTAGGAAGACGCGGTTGTTTTGTTGGCCTGAATAGCAGACAGCAAGCTTCTCTTCAGCCTGTGGAAGTGAAAGCGCAACTGAGTACAGAGCTTAAAGCCTCCAGACAGCCATATGGTTGTGGGAAGTGAGTTAGAAGCATTTCAAGAGCACTGAAGAGATAGCTGACAGCCCTGCCTGTGCTGGGATGGTTCCATTCGGAGAAGAATCGTTGATTCAAAGATGATGTCAGGGGAAAGAAAGCTGGAAAAGGAAGAGTTTTGTGCTCAGATTCCTAAGTGCACCAAAACTTAGAACCAATCCATTTTGTTCACTGTCTTTTTAATGCAGTAAAAAAAGGGTCCAAATGAAGCTGTGAGTAGATGCTGATAACTGTGAAATACTTTCAGCATTCAGTTAGACTGAAGTTGACATGCCCACTGCAAGCAAAGTTGGTTAAAAATAGGTACAGCCAAAGAAAGGGCAACTTCAGTCAGGCAGACTGGCCAACCAATGTGGATAACAGATGTATTCTTTAGACACAGACATTTCTCAGACAGTTTTGAGCATTTTATAAACCCTTAGTAGTTTCACTTACTAATCCCTCTTGAAAGGAAACTCGTGATGCGGTTATGAGACAGGCCTGCCAGCCAGATTTAAGCTATGCTACCACCATAGCATTCCTATACAGGAGATTAGATTCTCTGCTCACATCACTCAAGCATCTTTATGGGAGATTAAGTTGTTTCCTGACTGAGTAATAAACATTACTTCCCTTAGTGTAAGTGAACCCCTATAAGCCACTGCAGAATCCTACTTAGAATAGCCTCTATTCAATGATTATGAAAATGAATGGAAGAAGTTAATTTCTTGGGTGCCCCCAAGCAAGAAAATTCCCTCTGCCAAAAGCATACAGCTCCACTACAAGTCAGCCTATCCAGAACACAGCTATTATTAACAGTTCAGGGAATACAGCTGGAACACAAAACTCCAGCTGAAGTGGAGCTAGGCTCACTGAAAATAGTAGAAGCAATTAATGGGGGCAGAGGCTGAAGGAATGCTGAGTATCAAGTAATATAACATGTTAACACCTACAAGTGAGGTCAGTTGGCATCTCACATGACAGATCCTTAATACAGAGCCCATGCAAGGAAATGGACAGAAAGTTTCAATGAGATACAGAACAGACTACACGACAAGCTTTTCAGCTCAGCATGTCATTTCATTTAGGTCAGGCTGCTGCATTCCTGTGCCTGTACTGCACTATGGCAATAACTGAAGTTATTGTTTAGGGTTACTTTCTCTGTATTCAAGTAGTAGTTTTCTTTTTGGGTAAGGATAGTGGAGTGCTCTTAGTAGAGCACTTTCTAGTTGTGTATGAAGCCTGATCATCTACTTGCAGCACACAGTATCTGGTGCCATCTTCCAATTGAATGCTTCAGCAAGCCAAGCTGTCCCCTACACCAGCTCTGCATTCAGCCATCATTTATGCTAACGCTGGCAGAGTCTGTCAGGGGCAGAAACTAAGACCTAAATAGGATTGTTGCCTCAGCTAGCTGTAAGCAGGGCATCAAAGCAATAGACGTAAGGCATGGCAAAACATATTGGTGAAGTCTGGTGTTTGCTCTCACACCTACAAAACACTTCATGCACCAGATTGGAGAAGACTGACACGAACAGTGGAACTGGGAGGGAAAAGAGCAAGCCAGTTGCACAGCTATGAGAATATGCTCGTGTTTGTGCTGTCACCCCAACGCAGTATGTGTACCTTAATGCCGGGTATCACATTCTTCTGAACTCTCCTTCTGTTTTGTTTCCAAGTTAAGTCCAAGAACATTTACAGTAATAGAAGTAGAATCCACACTTAGAGCAGTCATTCAAACAAATATGTCAAGGGATCCACTGTGCTTTTATTTTGAAAACTTTAGTTACCTCCCCATGTGGTGCACTGCTTTAGAAGCATACCAAGCCTGTTGTAATCTTGGACATCTTTACCTTTTATCAAATGACACAACCTTGTAAAACCTTCAAGTGTGTTGGATGTAGAACTCTTAACTACAAGGCAGTCTGGGAAAATCACACATATGCTGAAAGAAGAGTTAGAACATCTCACAGCCAGTGCCTTGAGAATACCTTAGCATTTGCCTAGCTGTCTAGACAGCTAGAAACAAAAACAAGCTATTTACATACAGTAACCCTTCGGTCATCCTTCTTCTATTTTGCCTTCCTGTGCCAGCTAATAAGGTTTGGGTGCTGGATGAATTTTGACCTCTGTATTATCACACTATTTGGAGTGTTCAGCTTCCATAAACGCCAGCATAATGAAACCTTCAACATCCCTGCACTACAGTTAAAGCTACTTAGGAGCTGCATTAAGGGCTCAGTGCCTCAATCTGGTCTGCATATCTGAGACAGCGAGGTGACAGGGACATGCAACTAGATCTATTAATTACTGACTAGGTTGCTGCTCACTTGATGCTATGCTCATTTAGAAGTCACTGGAAGCTCCAGCTGAAGCACGAAGTACCTATCTAACCTTACAGGGCAAAGGTGACTTAGTTTCTAGGCTAGAGTTTGTAAAAAGACTTTTTGTTACAAAAAGATTTGTACCATGCTTACATTCTTGTCAGTCTCTCGCAACCCTGTGCTATTATATATATATCACACTTCTCATCCAAGTGATGAGTGGCTGATTGCATTTATGAACATCACTTTATTGCATTCATTTACCTGGATTAGATCATCATTAGCAGTCCCAGTGAGGAAGAAAAAGATAATTTGAAAGCAGAAGCCCAGTTTTTAAAGAGAAAAGGCAACTATGCTTCTCTTAAGGACTCTAAGTTAGTTAGTACAACTAACTACTAATTAAACTCCTACAGAGATCTACATCCACAACTTACTTTTTCCTCAGGGTCCTTTCTCAGAAGCAGGTTATTACACTGAGGCATGCTTTCAGTGCTAGTTGATTACTGTTTCTCCTCAGTTTGTTCTTACCTGGGCAGCACTAAACCTGCATTGAGCCCGCTACCTTCCTCAAGCCTAGCATCAGGCAGTCTCATTCAATCAGATGCAGTGTTTGATTATGCACAACAGCTGCATGCCACTGCCCACATTCAGGGCATTGTCATTTAGCTAAGGAGCAGGTTACAGTACCTTCAAGACAGCAACTGTACGATTGGGATGCAGAACCCAGACAGGGATGATGTTGAGCTGCAGCAATCTGTGGCACATTAAGGAATGCCATCAGCTACTGGCCATAACATACAGGGGAAATCCTTGCTCTGTAGGGACCCACATTACTTGCACTGCATCACATTCTGAAACTGACAGAAAGAGGCAGCCTTTGGAAAGGAGCTTTAAGTGGATTCAAATAACAAGAATCACTGCATCTCCTGAAACCCTCAGAGGGATGGATATTTCTCTACAGAGACCAAGTCATCCAGCAAATGGAAAGGATGACTGATACTGACTTCCAATCCAATGTATTAAATATGTTCAGTTCAGAGACTTAAATCTCCTTTATTCTATCCACTCACCCCTCCAGCAGACAAGGTCAGTCAAATGTTTCTGTATGCGTAATCAGCCTGGATGAGTTTATCAGGGCATTACCAAGTACATACATTTTCATACAGGGCATGTTTCTCTTGGTGCATGGCTGTAGTACCACCTCCTTCTCCCAAGTCTGCAGAGAATGAGCATGTCCTTTTAGCTAGTGATGGCAAGCTGCATCTTGCTTGGTTTTAAATAGGCATGACTGCTATTCCTTTAGCCAACCCAATTTAGTCAATACCCAACCTAACACCAACACCAAAGAGTTATTGTTTTAAACCCTTAGATGTGCTCTCAAGAGTATATCATTGCATCACTGTCCACACCTGCCAGGCCACAGAAAAGGTCACTGTTTCTAACATCCAAATTCATTGATGCCAAAAGCAGTTGCCTAGGGAAGAACACAAAGAAATTACATCATGACTCCCCCATCATCCAGTTTCAGTTCAGATATGGTTTTCTGTATTTAGTAACTTACATAAGTCCCAACTTAAAAAAAACAAACTCATATTGAAGTAGATTAACAGCTCCATTCATTGAGCAACTTCTCTTCCTGTCTCAAGATGCAGTACTGAAATGCACACGCACAATGATTTACGCAAAGCAGTATGATTCTCCATTCAGTTCCTTTTTGCTTGGTTGCCAGAGAGCTAGTGTTTCCATAGAACTAACCATAAGCTCAATTCAGAATGCTAAATCATCTGAAGAGAGCTCCTTGCACATGGAAACTAAAACTGAGTAAAGTAGGTAACCACACTGCATTGCTTTGTCTGTTTTCCTGTTCATGCAGCATGGCTGCAAACCTGGCTCTTCAGCTGTTGACCTCAGTTCTCACTCTCCCAATCTCATAAGTGATCTGAAGCAAGTAGAAAAAAATACAGTGATAAACTTCACTAACAGAACTGCAAATTCGTCACTCTGGCTTCTCAATTTACACGTGTCAAGAATCTTTAAGCAGGAAGGACATCAAGCCAGATTTGAAAAGCAAAATAACTCTGCAGTAGAATACGGCTATCTCCACACTGGGGTCAAAGCTCTGTGATCAGCACTGTACCAGCTCAGCTCAGAAGGCTCCTGGCCTGATGGCTGCTGAATGCCTTCAGTATCAACCAGTGGCACTGAGGCCTAAAAGCAGTACAGTTGCCAGGGACTGGCACAGAATAATGCCTGAACTAAAACCAGTGAGGACCTCTACAAGGTTCTGCTATATTCAGAGAGCTTCCTGACAAAGCTCTGGTATTCTCCAAATCTGCTCCTTCCAGTTGTAAAGTTATATCCTCACAACAGACTTACTGGCAATAAAATCTACCCATAGAAAACATCAAAACACGTTGAACTCCAAACTGACTTATCCAAGTAACTCTATTCTTCTGGTCTTTGCAAAGATGTTTATCATTAGAAAGCAGAAAGTCTCAAAGCAAGAGCTCAGGTAAAGTACAGAGATGTTTCTTTCCATTGAATCAAGCGTAAACTACTTCAGGGGGATAAGTACTCTCTTGAAAGATCTCATCAGCTCACCTAGAAGTGGCCCCATCACCTTTTAACACACTTATACCCTTTACTCCAAAGAAACAAGCACTGAAGTGAATGTCACTGCCAGAACTCTGCAGAAGGCAGCCCACTGACCACACAGTGACAGCTGACACTCCTTACTTAGAGCCACACAAGGAGTTTGACAAGACACAAAAGCTGCTCTTCTCTCACACACATTATAGCAACTCATTACCATTGCACAGTTGATTAATCTGCAGTCTCAAATATCTGACAAACTCATAGTTTTGTTAAAGCCCATTGGGTCACGAATAAAAGAGTTGGCCATTACCTTAACATCAGCCTTAACTTGAGTCACAGAAGACCCCACACAGTCTCTTAAGGCCAGTTGTCAGGAGGCCAGTAACCTCTTGGAGCAGAATTAATTTCTTCAGGGTGAAGAGGTCATGTGGATGCTATTCCCCACTTTGCACCATTTTTTATATATATTCTTCTCATTACCAGCCATGTTTTGGTCACTTTCCTCCACAACAAAGCCATGTTTCTATTGCTACTACACACATACTTTGAAGCAGCTGAGAGCAGCTTTCAACACTTCTGGCTGGTTTACAGTTTATACTTTCACGTTATGTTGACTTATAACACCCAGGTGCCACACAACTTGGACATTGAGCCCTTTATACACCTCCAAAAAGCATTTCACTAACTATTTCCAGACAATTGTCTTAGTAGACAGGTGAAAGCTGGAAGCAAACTTGTTGGTGTTCGCCCTTGGATAACACTCCCGTTTGTTTCATGCCTTATATTGCCCATTCCCATGGCACGTTTCTATATATATCAAATACGATAGGTGCTATTAAAACCATACCTGCAAACTGCATTGTACAGCAAGAAGTGCACTTTAGGTGCACTTTAAAACACTCTATAAGCATTTCAGCGTTCCCTGCATTGAAAGGGAATAACAGCAATTCACTTACTGCCACTCAGCTGTCCAGTAACAGAAGTCAACTTGCCCTCCAAAGGTAAACACCATCCAGAGCTCCGTCCAAGGGACCACGACAGCTCAGACTTCTTTCCCAGCACACTTGTGCCAGGGGATCCATGAGACATGCATTGCACTTGAGGATTCATAGTCACCAGAACACTGCCATGCTTTTTTATGGACCAAGCTTTTTCCTTACAGAGCCAGCACAGATCCATGTATTACACAGCTGTCACTTCATTTTCTGAGTGATGCCCACAAATATCTAAACACAGAACCAGAAGTCTGGATTAAATTTTGATCATCTCTCCAGACCTGGTAGAGTCCCAACCAAAAAGCAGTTCCAGTTACACACAGCCCCATGCTACCAGTTACCACAATTAGCTCCAGATCCCAAATACCACACTTCCAACTTGATTCTAACTTTGCTTATAAGGTCAGAGATAGCAGGGATTCCCCTACTGCAACATAATTGAAAAATGCCTTTGAAAGGTTTCTAAGCAGACTATTTAGAGGAAGCAGGAACACTACGTTATCTTAGCTTTGGTTACTTTGACAGGGGAAGCTTCAAGTCAATCTAAGATTACGCACTCCTGTAAAAGGCCTGACTGCCCCAAAGGGAATTCCTTTCTGGGAAGTGGCTTCCCACTTCCCTTTATTTCTTCACAACGCTGCCATTTTGAAGTTGCTTTGCTCTGCTCTGTCTTCCCCCCAGCTATTTCCCTATTTTCATTTAGAGGCATGTTTCACAGAATTGAAGGGGTTGGAAAGGACTTTTTGGTACCTTTTCAAAAGACTTAAGATGCAGAGTTGGTGCATCATGCTTTCTTCTTGATGTTTGGCACCTAAAAAACAGTGTGCTGCCATGAGTTCTGTAACAGATGATGAATCCCAGCAACAAACCTACAGATAATACTCATGCAGGAACAGTTGATTCAGTCTAAGAACCCAGGATACCATGCATCTGTAACCCACACTGAAGAAGTGCTCTTCATTTTCCTTCACTTTAGCACACCTTGACATCTTGCAGAGATCCTTGCTGAGGAATCATACTCAAAAAATGACTCAAAAAATCAGTGTATTTGCAGCACAGTGTGCCCCCTAGGCTTTATAACACAAGGGGTCTCTGATTCACACCATATACCCACTCCAATCAGTCACACACTTCCACTGAAGCTAAGGAACCCTAGAAAATAGCAACCTTCTTGTCCTTCTGAGCAGTATACTACTAACAAAAGCATTTACTTCCAATAAAACTTATTTATCTTAAAACTGAAATTAAGTTTTGAGACTTCAACCAAGTATCTTACATTAGATTACCATTCACCATCCAGATTAAACATTCTCAAGACAACAGCAATTTCAGGTCTGTTTAGCATGCACAGTTCCTGCAAATGTGCAAGTGTTTACCAGCTGTAAGAAGACTGGGTTTCCAATCCCATCTTCCGGTCTTAAGAACTAAAAGAATTACTGCATTATTTAATCTCATATTTAACCTTACATATGGCTTAACATTACAGTCATCTCTAAAAAAATATTGGCTCAGGGAATACCTAAAGGTCCCCTGCACCTTTTAAAATCAAATACTGACTAGATAAATTGATTACAGTTCTTATGACAGTACACCTGAAGCTATTAGACACCACAAGAGATATTTTTCCCTTTAAGTTTCATGGTGGCCGATTTGACTTCAAGCCTTTCTGATCCAGGACTTGCAGCCTTGTTAGGAGCTTTGAGGAGCCCGCAGTGATAGCTTCAAACTTTCCCTATGGAGGTCATCAGAATTCAGCTGTTATCACATTGCCGTCCTTGGGCTATCTGTAAGATGACTGAAAAAAGTAACAATCCACAACATACTTTTCTCTTACTTCATCCCACCTACTGTTCTGAGAACTACTACCAGAATTCCACTGGTTTTCAGCCTTAAGATCTGAGTCAATAGAAGCCTGATGCATTCTACTTTGAAGTAAGGGCAAATGGCACAGACACATCTGTCCTGAGCCCCTCACCTACAAAATACAACTCCATTTTGTCAGTAGTTTCCTGAAGCCAGTTGAGTTCAAGGAGACCGAGTCTACACTTGATCTTTCATTTCAGAGTAGTAGCACAAATTAAAACTGTAGACAAGATGACGCTAAGAAAGCTAGGAAGCCAGGATAAGATACAGCTAGGAAGTTTCATAAGAAATATTAGGAGAGACTTCACATCACATGGGAATAGCCAGAAGGCTTCAGGAGCACAGGAAGCATTCTCCTCAGCCTCTCTGGAAACTGCAATCCAGGCAGAAGCAGAACAGATGAGTTAAATGAATGGCTGCATTAATAGTGTTACATCTGGAGCTTTGGCTTCTACAATCCAAAACACAACAGATAAAATAGGAAGGCTGACACAGGATGGGGCACAACTGAGCAGGACGAGCAGGAATATACTGGGCAGCAAGCTGGCAGGGCTCATCACTAGGGCTTTGAGGTAGATTTGGTGGGGGATGGGGATATACTGCTAAGGAACAGAAAAGAGCCAGGGAACACTGGTACTTTAGGAAAGCTTCAGATTTGTCCCAAAGGTTTTTGTGAGGGCTCCTCCAAGAAGACAGTGAGGCTGAAAGCCCACCAATGTACGCAGCACAGGTAAGCAGGAAGAACTGGAAACCGTGGTGCACTTGGAAAACTATGATCCTAGGCTACCACAGAAACATGGTGGGATGACATTCATAACTAGAAGACCATGATTAAAGGCTAGGAGATATTTGGAAGAGATTGACAAGGCAGGAAGGGTGAGGGAGTTTTCCTCTATGTTAAGAGGGGGGTAAATTGCAAGGAGCTGCCTTTAAGAAACAGTTGTGAAAGGCAAGGAGCACATAGGTTGAAATTAGGAACTGGAACAATGAAGGACATCTGGCAGTTTGGGTCTACTATAGCCCACCTGATGACACTGTTGATGAGCTTCAGCTGCAAGAGGAGATACAATCAGGCTCTCATCCTAGCAGGGGGTTTCCAGCCACACACACACCTGCTAGGAAAGCAAGAAAACAATCTGCAAATAATCTAGGAGACTCCTAGAATCCCCTAATGACTGGTTCAGGTGTTGGACAGACCACTAGACTGATGCTTTGCTGGACCATGTTCTCAGCAACACAGAAAAGATCATAGAAGAGGTTAAGGTTAGAAACATCCTAGGCTGCAGCAGCACCTTGGTTGAGTTTGTGACCTCAAGGAACATAGACCTAGCAAAGAATATTGTCAGGACCCTGAACTTCAGGCTGTTTAAGGAATAGGTGAATGAGAGCCCCCAGGAAACCATCCTCAGAGAAGAAGGAACTGAATAGAGCTAGTAGTTCTCCAAGGATAGCTTCCTGAAAGCACAAGAGTTCTCTACCCCCAGAATAAGAAATTAGGCAGATAAAGCATGAAACTGCTGCAATTAAGTGGTAGCTAAAAGAAGAAAAGGAAAAGCAAAACAGTAGAAACAAGGAAGATGGCCTAGAAAGGATATAGAGATAGCATCATGGTAGGCAAGAACAGAATCAAGAAAGCTAACCCTCTAAGTGCATTGTACTTGCAAAGAAACAAAATTGCTTCTAACAAATTCTTAGCAGCACTAAAGCATTCATAAACCAATAACTACATACAGAAACAAAAGTTAAACTTAGCCAGCTAGTGAAGGAGTTCCCAAGCCATTCAACACTCCCCCACAAGAAGCAGCCCAGCTGTACAAGATGCTCTTCCTTCCGTGGCTGGCTCTTATATGAGCTCAGGGTTCCCTCTGGGTCCACCCCTTCTGGTCAGGTGGGGAGCATAGGTGCAAATAATTTGCCTGTACTCCCTGGGCCAGCCACTCCCCTTCAGCAGGTGTTTCATCACCAGTTCTAGCCATGGCCTAACAGTTCCCCAACAAGCTGGATAAAGAATTGATTGGATGGTTGCAGCTTGAGGGTGGTTTTCAATGGCTCTACGTTCAGGTGGAAGCTGGTGATGAATGATGTCCCTCAGGGGTCTGTCTTGGGACCAGTGCTCTTCAATATATTTATCAACAACAAAGTTGTTAGGATCAAGCATACCCTCAGCAGTTTTGCTGATGACACCAATCCGAGTGGTGCAGTTGATAAAACAGAAAGAAGGGATGCCATCCAAAAGGACCTGGATGTGCTTGAAAAGTGGGCACGTGAGAATCTAAGGCTTAACAAGGCTAAGTTGAACAAGGTTGGATGGGGTCCTGGTCAGCCTGATCCGGTGGGTAGCAGCCCAGTCCATGGCAGCAGATTGGAACTAGGTGATCTTTCAGGTCCCCTCCAAATTAAGCTTTGAGGTCTTTCAGCTTTGTATTGCCTTAAATAAAACCATTTCACTCTGTGGTTATGTAGTAGTTTTGTCACCTTAGGAACACTTTGAAGACCATAGAGCCACGGGAGCTGCTCTAAAATTAACAACTCTGCTTTCTTTGAAGGCTGTAACACATGTTTTTTGACTTTAACTGAAGCATTGTGCCCAAAATACCTAAGACCTCTTTTGGCAGCTACTGGACTACAGTTGAGCTCTCTTTTTAATTCACCAGCCACCTTCAGATGCAGACAAAGGAGACAAGTCCTTCCTTCTCCAAGTGTCAGGAAACTAAGGCAGTCCTTGCAAACAACTGAAGGGCAGCCAAAATGACCGAGTCAGCCCCTACAAAGGAGTGGAAACATTTATCAGCACAGAGAATACATCTGAATCTGTACATCTGAATTCTGACAAATTACTGTATTAGATTATTGTAGCATTTACAGAAACTCCCTCTGAGCCATGTTCATCTTTTGGGAGATTTCTTTTTCAAATACAGAGTGTTAGTAGTTTTTTCAATTGCTAACAGTTCTTTAAGTACCTGATTCTGTTTATTTTTCAAACTTTTCTATTCCTCTTTACTTCTGTAGTGGCAATGCTAAGTCACAGCCTGAATCAGTGACTGAGCACCTGGTGGGAAGGCAGGGCCAACCCAAGGGAGCTCAGGTGCATGCAGTGTACCTGTGTGATCAGAAGGGGTAGAACCAGGATCCACCTCTTCCCAGCCCTCATTTAAGGGTTAGCAGTGGAGATGAGGGTATCTTGCTAGAGATCCCTGTGTTCCTGCAGCCTTCTAAAGGTAAGCAGGTTGTTTTGGTTTGTTTAACTTTGTTTTTGTGCCTATAGGTGCTGTACTTGAGCTCATCCTCACTTGCTGCAGCCTGGGGCTCTGCTATTCTACTGTTGTTGCTGTCCTTACCACTGCATTATAGTGTTACAACTTCTAACCAGTTTGTTTCTCTTAACACGTGGTCAATCCAAGTAGAAGATCCTTCTGAGTACTCTGTCAGGTCATCTGTATCTTTTGCCTTTCTGTTAGCAGCTAGCTAGCAGGGCAACTCCATTTTACACAGGGCCTCTCTGGTGAAGGATGTCTGGTGCCCATTGGCACAATGAGGCAGAGCTCTGACCTTCTTAAAAAAAAAAAAAGCTGTCTTATAGCTAATGCTGTCTTTTATAACACTAGGCTTTAAAATTTCATTTTGAAGCTTACTGCTTTGATTCTATATGAGCAAACAATTGGGAAGGAAATAATTTGGCTTCTGAGAGGCTAGGCCAGGGCATTAAGGAAATTAAGCTGTTTGATTCCAAGAAAGGGATGTAAACTATGAAGGGAAGGATTCATTGTGACTTCTTAAACAAATAATTATCTCAGTCCTAGTCTCTTCACAGATAAAGAAGCACTCATTACACAGGTTTTCTGGCATTTGCTGTGAAGCTAGGCACTGTGCTGATTGAGTTGCTCTTCCATTATACCAAACACACATCTCAGGTTGTGCACCTCAGCTAGGAGCAACTGACCTTCCTCAAAATGCAAGTGTCAGAAAATCAACCCTCACCAGGGCAGGTAACCAGCAGCTCCAGTCTGAGCACTGTGCCAGCTTGTGGTATTGGCTCTGTGGCTGTCAGTAAGTTGGAACCAAGGACAGCTGATGCAGTTCGGGTCCAGGAAAGTCTCCAAGGAACCATCAGGGGACCTATAGAGCTAAGAGGAGGTTCCCCTGTGGTTCACTTCTCTGGTAGCTAATTTAAGCATACATGCTCCAGTAGAATTTCATTGGCAAACCTCTAGCTATTTATAATGCAGTAGAATCAATAGGTGTTAGAGTAGCATCCTGCTGTCTGTTAAGGATGTGTGTAATAAATGGCATACTGAGATGGTTCAGATATTAAGAGGAATCGCACAACGCTTTAAATTGCAGGTTGAATATTCTTAACAGCAAGAGCAATGTGAAAACCTGGGTTGTAAACTGTAAGAGCAAGGGAATCTGTCAAAGTTTAGGACCTGAGGTCCCTTGTGTAGTTTGAACTTACTGAAAGTTGTGTGGGTCTGGATAAAGCCAACACTACGTTGAAAACGGGGCATTTCTGTAGTACATCCTTTACGTGATTTAGATGTAATGATTGTGATTTAGGTACCCTTAGTTCCAAGCAAAGTTTCCTTCTTTGCTAGTTGTTTCATACTGATGAACCTTCCTATCTGTAATAATTGCTAAGCACTCTGCAGGAGTGTCATGGTTTTTAAGTTATTACTGTGTATGTGTTTCAATTCATTCCCAAATACTTTTGCTGTAAATGATGGCAAGTTACACTAGAATGAAAAATCTTGCCCAGCTGATGAAAAACGATGTGAGGCTTCCTTCTATCCTGTGATAATGTTCAGTAATGGGTACACAGGAAACAGATTTTTCCAGTTCACTATGTACTTAGTGGGAAGAAACCAACAACTAGGGTCCCATGGTGCCATTGTGACAGTGAATATAAGTCCTGCTGCCATAAGGAGCTTGCTCAAATGTAGGATGCTCAAATCTTAGAATCACAGAGAACGTGTTTTTTATGTTAATGTTATGATACATGGCTGGTGAAGGACTTTTGAACTGCAATTAATTACTGCTGAAGGAATAGCTTGACTTGAGCAGCTGGGAACGTTTCCAGGACTCCACTGTTAAGCCCAGAACTAGGTCAGACAAACCTGCTCCAACCATAAGCAAAATGTGACGGTGAAAATGTGTGAAAAGAGTGCCAACAGCCCTTCCTTGTATCTAGACAAATAACCAAGACATTTTATTATGTCTTTCTGAGAAAAAGATAGGTACTGAAAGGGGGGCACATAAGGTGGTGCACACAAGCAGTGAATACCAGCCCCCTCTCAGGGAATTCTTCCCAGGATCTTTGCACAGACTGCACTGCAGTGCAAACAAGCCACAGGAGCCCTGTCTCTGCTAAGACACTCTTTCACAGCCAAAATGTGAGTAGTTACCACTGAGCCGTTAATCAGCTCAGAGAACTTAGACAGACACACAGTAAATCCCATCAGTTTTTGTGGCAACTGCATCCTAGATTACAGCTGATGGCCCTGGAGGGACCACACTGTGATTCTGATTCCCAGTTGAGTGCTGGGAAGGAGGTGCCACTTGCAGAGCATGCAGGTCATTCCATGAAGGAGTTTCTCAAGTTTAAAAGCTAGAAAACTGGAATTATTTTGCCAGGGTAGATTTTGAAGGGCAAGTTCCACATAGAGACTATTGCAAGTTATGCTGATGTCAAATACATACATCAAGTACAGGAATAAATACCATCAAAAGAATTAAAAGGCTGGGGGATGTGGGCTTTTTTTTCTTCAAACTTGTAGAACAGAAGAGTCCAGGGGAGACCTCTCTACAACATTCCAGTGCTTGAAGGGTGCTTTTGGCAGGAGGAAGACTGACCAGTAGTGACAGGACAAAGAGGAATTGCTTTAAACTAAAAGAGGGGCAATTTAGGTTAGATGTTAGGAAGAAATTCTTTACTCAGAGAGCAGCAAGGCCCTGGCACTGCTGCACAGAGCTGTTGGTGCTCCATCCCATGGAGGTGTTCAAAGCTGGATGGGGCTCTGGGTAACCTGATCTGGTGGGGGGCAACCAGCCCACAGCTGGAACTGGATGAGCTTTAAGGTCCCTTCCAACCTAAGCTATTCTATAAATTACTGCTTTTCATACAGGGCCAAACCCATCTGTGACACACAGCAGGGTGGACTTCTGGTGCTGTTGCTCAGAGTCCATAGCCACCCTGAGAGCACAAGCACCAAGGTGGGTGTCTCTGCTCATCTATCATGATTTCCCATGGAACCTGGGGTTGCCTGACACAGAGCTCTTCTTGGCCAGACAGCCCATTGTACAGCTGCAGCCAAGTGCCTGATAATTTCAGTTCATTGCTGGCTGTTTTTCTGGTATTAATATTGATGAGCAGCACACGCAAGTATCTAGGGCAGAAAGAATATGACAAATGCTGAGAGGCATAGCTGTGTTCTGCAGCTGTATGTTTCAAGTTAGTATCTAAAATGTGCAATCTGTCACCTGGGCTTCATATTAAGTAATACTGAGTTAGCCACTTTTGTAGTGTCATGCTCTATAGGCTACATCACATGTGATCTTCACTGGCAAGAGAGCACGCAGTTCTGAGTTCTCTCACGTCCTCAGACCAAAATAAATAATTATGGTAGCAGAAAGACTGTGAAGACTCTTATGCTACTGTCCTTTCTGGAAAGGGATGGGAGCACAGGGGTAGATAGCCAGGGAGACCTTATCACATGATTTACAGCCTTATGCATGTACATGCTACTCAAAATCAAGGAAAGCTTTCTAATAGATCATGGGGAGTGACCTCCCCCCTGTTGGCTCTGCATGAAGTCAGTAGCGTATTTGAAAGTTCAAAGGTAACAGCTGAGCCTACAGTTTCCCTAACATTTAAAGCCCTGTCAGCATATACACCACTGAAGTGAGATCTGAGCGTAACATGGAATTATGTGGTGAATCAAATATTGATTGTCTGTCAAGAAATGTGACAGCAGGAACAAACTTGGACACTTCCAGAGTAATCATATTTAGCCACGATAGGAGCTCAATAAAGTGATGAAAGCTCTATGGTGTGCTGAGTATCCTGGAACTGAGATGTGAGGCTGTCACTGAAGCCATCCTAGTATAAAACTCAGGACATTGATGGAGCCCTGACTAAAAGGTATCAATAGCATTTGATACATAACCTGCAATTGAACAAGTCTTTTGCTGCGTGCGATTTAAGTCTTTGCTAAAATGAAGCTGTCTATGCTTTAGATAGCATGGGTAGAACTTAGCTCTTATAAATATCTTTCTTTATCTGAAGAAGTCATTTATTTTCACCGTGAACACTTTAAGTCCTTGCTTTAAGACAGAGATCATCAGCCTGAGCAAAGCTACAGCACAATTCCAGATCAATGTCTTTGATTTGTTGCAGATGATAGCTGTGTAAACTTGTAAATACTGCAGCTAATTTTACAATGAAACTTAGGTTAACGAGAATCATAGTCACAACCTCATGACCTACAACATGAGGTTGGTAGGAACCTCTGGATCCATCTGGCCAGCAGAGACTCCCAGAGCAGCGTGCCCAGCACCACATCCAGGTGGCTCTTGAACATGTCCAAGGAGGAGATTGCATAGCTTCTCTGGGCAGCCAGAGATCTATCTGGCTCTGCCACTGCTCTGTCACCAGCACAGAAGTGCTGGCTGATGGTCAGATGGAACCTTCTGCACTCCAATTTGTGCCCAGTGCCTCTGGTACTGGCACTGAGCACATCTGACAGGAGCCTGGCTCTGTCCTGTCTGATTTGATTCCTGCTCCAACTTTCAGAAATGCAGGTTACATTTGCCATCCCATCTTTATTTTTATTTTTTCCAAGCAGGTTTAGTGTAAATAGCATTTTCCCCTTTATGACAGGAACATTGAGGAATGAGCTACTGCTTTGAGAAATGCTTGATGTTGCTACCCCATAATTAGTATTGTTTGAACTAGTTGGCAATTATCCTAGAATAGATTCTGCACGCTGAATGAGGTTAATTCATTAGTTACATTTGTTTCAAAGCCTCCTGAGCAATCTAATCACTCTGTAATAGTAACTGACTAACCCAAATCTTCACCCAGTAAAATAACATAATTTACTACCAGAGGATGCTTAACCTATTTAAGTTTCATACTGACATTTCACTGTGGAATATGACAAAAATAATTCTGGAAAACTTGATGTTTCCATATTTGCTTTCTATTTGGTTTTGATTTCAGTCTTTGTGGCAGCATCAGTGTTAGCAGGCACAATGATGCATCTCTAACACCCTATCTCCCATACTTTTCCTGACACACCCTGCATACTGAAAACAACACTGCTCATGCCTATGGTCATCACGTGAATGGTGAGGGTGTATGACCATGAGCAAGCTGTGAAACTGTCCAAATTAACTGAAATGTTGCTTCTGACTGTCAGCTAGAATTCTCTTACAGCCACTCTCCCTCAGATGATCTGGGAGTTCTCCTGTTCTCCATTTATCAACAAATCCCCTTCAGCTGGGTCTGCAAACAGCCCTGTCTCTATTTATTTGTGATTTTTGAGTGTATGTACTTTAAATCCTGTTACAGACCAGATCAGGATGCTTCAACTCTTTTCAGTTAACATGTAACGGTGTTAGAGTAACAGTGTGCCATGAGAAATGCCATGAGAATTCTTCATTACGTGTACATAAATATCAGCTTCATGGATTGTGAGCCCAATCTGTAACTTCTCTACAGAGGCTTCCTACAACCATACTTTCATTAAGGTCCCACTGCTGCTTGTTTTTACTAACATGTTTGGGCTCCTTTCCAAAAGCCAAATTTAATTGTGCACAAGTTTTAAGACCAGGTTTACTAATTGCATCTCCTCAACATTTTTCCTATACTTTTTGTAGAGTTAGACTGCAGGGAATAGAATGAGGTGGGTAAACAAAATCATCTGAGAGGAGTGAGATCTGTTTGAGATGTTGATTCAATGCTGCTTTCCGCTTATTGTTATTCTTTGAAGGTATTCAGCACTGAAATCATAACGAAACCATGCAATTTAGCCTTCTGTAGTCACGGCAATGACTGGATTTGTCAGATAGGGAGGAGGAGTAGGAGGTTGGCACAGATGGCACTTGCTTATGTATCTAACCACAAAGCCAGCTCTGTGGGAGCATGGTGCAATGGGAAGACCATCCTTGGGAAGCTTTCATGCTCAGAAAGGAAAGCTGGGCCCTGCCCCACCTCCAGCACGTAGCACTGATCTGCCTTGGAAGTGTACTCTGTACTCTACACAAAGCCCATTGGCCCTTCTACATGTGTAAGAAAAAAACTATTTGGGTTTCACGATCTCCACAGATTAAGAGATGAGCCCCAGTTTCAGTGGTTATATTGCCTTTGGCAAAAGCAGGGAAGGAAAAGCTGTCAAGTACCCAAGCTAGCCTTGGCCCAGACCAAAGGAAAACATCTAGATTTATTAATGTTCACACAGTGCTGCCAAAGCCCAGCCCACATTGAAGGATGATGGAGAACTTCTAATGTCAGACTCCCTAAAGCAGAGTTTTATGGCTAAGGAACGTATCCAGCATCACTCTGCACAACACAAGCAGCATTTAAAGCTAAACAAGCTACAAGCATAGGAAAATATCACTTACTGTTATGGCATTCTTACCGAATAAACTGCAGTAGTAGCTTGATTGCTTTAATTTTACACAGACTATATGCAAGCTATTATTCTACAGCAAAAAAGAAAAAATCAGGATACATAAAACTTTGTAGAAGGTCTATGAATCAGGTTGGATATTAGGAACAATTTCTTCCCAGAAAGAGCAGGGATGCAGTGGCACAGCTGCCCAGGGAGGTGGTAAGGTCACCTTGGAGGTGTTCCAGAACAGTGGAGAGGTGGCACTGACAGACGTGGTCAGAGGGAACAGTGAGATGGGTTGACAGTTGGACTAGGTGATCTTAGAGGTCTTTTCCAACCTGAATGATTCTATGACCTTCATAGTACCCACTGCTTTACACAATTAGAAAACTGATATTAACACAGGATTCTCATGTTTCAATTATTTGCATGTAATCATTGCATTTGTTTATAGTCAAGTCTTAGACTAGCATACACTTTAGAGCTGTTAGAACACATATATGGTCATGGTGGAAATGGTCAGCCTCACATGCAATGGAAGCTGCTGTCTCACTATTTTCTCTGCTCTCTGGCATTTCTGGAAGCACCAAGAGATAAGAGGTAATGCTTCTGCTCCAGAACTGGACAAAGGGAAGAAAATGAGTGTTACAGCTTGCATTTAGTAGCTTTTTGCAAACCATTAACTGATTGAAATAGTGGGAGTTTCCTACTGGGATTAGAAAACAGAGCCAAGAAAGCTAACAAGAATTATACTAATCTCTATTGAGAAAGAAGAGGGAAGAGAACACAGATAGCTATGAACATATGCTCTCTCTCCCCCAGTTATTCAAATGAGCAGAAGACAACTCATGCAGCAGCGAACACACCCTCATCTTGAATTTAAGACTTCCCTATTTGGGTATCAGAATGAGAGAACTGGCAGTATATAATGGTTTGAGGGAAACCAAGTTTTCTTTGGTAAAGAAAACATTGGTTTAAATTACCAAACCAGCTTGCTGGTTGCTGCTTCCTCACCCACCGTGTACCAGGGACAAGGCCTCTCCTCTCTGTCCCCAACCCTGTCCTCTTCACTGGTTGCTGACATAAGGGCAGTTTGTGTCATATTCATGCGAGGGAGACACCAAAGACACTAGCAATTCTCAATGTTTCATTGCACTACATCCAGAGCGGTTTCAGAAGTACCAGGTTCAGCCCAAATTCACAGACGGTTCCAAAGACAAAAAACTTTCCTTGAAAACCTGAACAGCTCTGCAAGGCTGTTGTTGCAGAGTCGTGTCTGCAAATAATTTGCTCAAGCACTTGGAGAAAAACAAGTCTGTTATAGATGTTATTCAGTTAACTGCTGGTGAAACAGGTGGATAGTTGTACTTTCCATTTTTACAGCTTTGGGACTGAAATCCGTCAAACATTGATCGCAGAAATGAACTCCCTGAGGTGTGTTCCCAACTGCGGGTACAGCCTGTGTGAAAGTAATACTGCTTGTTTTACTTAAAGCTCGTTAGCGCTAATGGCAGCAGTGTTTTGTTACCCCGGAATTGATCCTGACTGGATATTTATTACTATTACAGGGTGATTTTGACTGAGCGCACTGTTGTTTCGAACATCGCTCTCTCTTTTGCTGCGGCCGAGATGAAGCTTTTGGTGCAATATAGCATCTTGTGTGAGGATAATTTTGCAAGCGCGCCAATTAGCGCCTCGCCAGCGGGGAAACAATTACTGTAACAATCAGTAATTAGGCCAACGCGCTTTTTGGGCCAACTTTGACGCTTCTCAGGGCGGCCCCGCGGCAGAGGGGGGAGGCCAAGATGGCGGCTGCCGCCTACATTTCCCAGAGCCACCTACCTTCACTCCGCGCGCGCGGGGCGGTGCGGCCAGCGCGGTGAGGTAAGGCGAGGGGTGCGGCTTGCGTGAGCGTGAGGCAGGCGGAGGAGAAAGACGTAGGGGGCGGCGGAGCGAGAGCGGGGGGGGGGTGGGGGAACCGGTCCCGGAGAGGGAGCGCGCCGTTGCCGCCGTTCTCCGGCGCCGCGCACGAAGGCGAGGCTGGGAGGGGAGTTGGAGAAGGAGGCGGCCGGCCCGGAGCCGCGAGGCGCCCCACCCCGCCGCCGCCGTCCATGGGGCCGGGGGCTGCCGGCTCGCCCTGCCCCGCCGCCGCCGTGAAGTGACAGGGGGCGGGGCGCGGCGGCGCGCGCGGCCCCGGAGCCCCTCGGCGGGGCGCGAGGCGGAGGGCGCAGCCCGAGCGGAGGTCTGGCGCGGGGAGGGGAGGGAAAAAAGAAAGGAAAGGAAGGGAAGGGGGGACCATGAACTACCAGCAGCAGCTGGCCAACTCGGCAGCCATCCGCGCCGAGATCCAGCGCTTCGAATCGGTGCACCCCAACATCTACTCCATCTACGAGCTGCTGGAGCGCGTCGAGGAGCCCGTGCTGCAGAACCAGATCCGCGAGCACGTCATCGCCATCGAGGGTGAGTCGGGGGGCGGCCGGGCCGTGCGTCCTCCTGCCGCCTTCCCTCGGGGCCCTCGGCCTGCTGGGGATGGGCAGCGCGAAGTTGTTGGGATGGTGCGGAAGGCGCTGAGAAAACGGGGGCCGTCGGGTGCTGGGCTCTGAGCCGCGCGCCGCGGTTCGGTCGGTTGGGTAAACGAGGTGTGCGGCTGCTTTGCAGAGCGCAAAACGGCGGCTGTGAAAGCGGGAGGCAGACAACAGCCTCGTGAGCTCAGGTCTGCGTGCGTCTGTCCCCAAAGAACTGCTCAGCGTGTGCGAAATAAATCGCCTGCGTTGTGCAGTGTGCGGGTGTCTTCCTGAACTACAGCTGCAGGTAAAAAGAGTGGACTAGGTTGGCTAGGAGCACGTGTTTTAAAAAGGGATTGGAGTTGTTTTGCATGGTAATGTAAGGCTGTGCGTTGTGTGTGGAGGTAGCCTGCCGCTGCTTGGAAGGGATTCACAGAACTGAGAATGGCCTGGGTTGGAAGGGACCACAAGGATCGTGAATCTCCAACCCCCCTGCCACAGGCAGGTCCACCAACCTCCACATTTAATACCAGACCAGCTTGCCCAGCTCTGGTATTCGAGCTAGCAGGCATCGTTCAAGATGCACAACATCTGAAATGGAGAGCTGGTTAAGGCGATCTCGGTTTGTTGGCCTGTCTTGTCCTTAGAGCATATGTCACGAAAAAGTGGCTGAGATTGTTGCTTGAAAGACAGCTTTATTCATCCGGGTGGTAAGCAGCGCAGCACGAACAAACAGACAGCGTGGTATTAAACATTAATACCATCAACAACGTTTTGTGGAGGGGGGAGGGGGGCTGAAATCCTCTTTAGCATCGCACACAGCGGGTCAGCAGGGCTGGCAGTGCCTGTCACACATTGAACAGCAGCGCTGGAGGCACGCTGCACTGGGACTGAATGGGCATTGGAGGTTTATGCACGTTGCCTATGTACTTTTACTTCCTCGAAACGATGGTGAGCGGCTGTCAGCTCCTGGGAGCCCTTCCTGCCCCTCTCCTCTTTCACTGAGGAGCTGGAAACTTTATATTGTGGGAAGTACAACACAGGCAGTGCTGTTCCTTTCTTAGCATCCCTGGTGTTTGGGTTTCTGTGGGCTAAAGGATGTCCTTCAGCAAAAAACCAAAACTGTTTAGTGGTAATTAATACCTGTTCTTGTGCTTGTAGATGTGTTGATGCATGGGATATAGTGGTGCAGCCAGGTTTGTGTTGAAGTGGGAGGAGAATGTGAAGCATTGTGTGTAGTTATCTTCACAGCATGTGACTGCTGTCAGCCTTGTCATGTATTGCTGATTTGTTACCTAACCGTAACTTGGTTCCTTTGTCAGTTTCAGAGGCTGTAAAACCAAAATAGCAGCCTGTAAATGTGTTTCAAAGGCAAAGCTGATGAGTAAAATTTCTGTAGACAATTTGCTGTCAAACTTGCGTTGTACACTGAGTCATGGAACCAGTAGATCTGATTCATGGGAAAGATTTATCTAGAAAAAGTGTCTATTTTAGATCTCTTTTTTTGTTTTGTTTTGTTCTGAGAGCTCTTCAAGTAACTCTGAATACGTGAAAATTGCATATATTCAACAACAAGTGCCCAGAAATCCTCTTCGCTCCTGGGTTATAACTCCACCAAGTTGCACGCTGTGCTAAACCTCTTTGTTATTGCATGTGAGAAGAACTTGGGAGTTAGGGTTTGTTTTGCCTGGGAAGTCCTTGCTGATTTGCAGAGTTTGATGTTGCAGTGATTGTTCCCAAGCAGTGCAAAGCCCTTTAAGCTCAGGGCATTGCTCTTTTTTCACTGATAGTAAGGAGTTGCGGTGTAGTTGGCACAGGCTGAGATGTGAAAATACGAAGTGCTGAAGCAGTTTTTTCCAGTGGGGAAAAAAGCCCGTACCCTTTAAAGAATGTAGCCTCATTAGTTCAGGCTGCTTTAAGCTGTAACTCCGACCAACATATGCTCCTTGATCAGCTCATGTAATAGTTCGGTGCTTGAGAGACGTTTTACAGATCTGGAAGAGTACATGCTTGGAATCTAAAGCAGTTTGAGACTTCTGGTGAAGGAAAGACATTACTTATTTACTGCCTTTCTTTTTCATTACGGTGTCATCGACTCATTTGGCCTTCCATTAAAAAAAGAAAAAAAGTTTCATTGGCAGTGCAAATTCCTTTCTAGGATTTGAGCTCTGTCAGAGAAGTGTTTGGGCACTCTGGCTGGATCAGTGGCAGTTGAAATAATACAACATTAAATGGGTCTTACAACAGCAGTGGTTCTTTCTGGTCAAATACAGGAGTTGTAGGTAATAACCTTAAAAGAGCAGCTGCTGCCGACTGTTCCTAAACTGGGTCCTGAATGGACACCTGAGTTTTATTTGTTGTTTTTTGCGCAGAGGTTTCTTTCCTTGTATTATTCTGACTTAGGTGTGATGACTGGTAAAAGCACATTTGAAGTGTGGGGCTGCTTCATTAGTTGTTCCACGTATAAGAATTCTGAAAGCACTTACTTTCAGGCTTTTACATTTCAGAGCTGCAAAATCAAATAGAAAAACGGGCTCCTTTGTATGAAACGTGTAATAAGTGGCTGAAACATTTTAGATGCTGTCAGTTAGGCTGTTGCCTTTAAGTGAAAACTGCCTTCATGCATTCTGTGGCTTGTGAGTTGAATTCCACAAATAGATGCATCAACACTTGATCAGAATTTGATGCTTCTTATATCAAATATGTATTGTACTTAAGAATGGAGAGGAAGAATGTACTTAGAATGGAGAGGAAGAAGAAACCGTGTAAAACAAACACATGAATAGACTTCAGCGGTCTTTAAACTGACAGAAACCTCTTGGGTTTTCAAGATGCTGCATTGTTGGTTTGTGCATATAGATGTGTAAGGGCAGGTCGTACATAGCGCTGTGCTGTTGCGAGGTTCAAAGAATGATGCAAACCCAGAGAAAGGAAGTGAAGCGCTGCAAAAACTTGATTTCTAATCCTTCACAAGGGGGCTTTAAAATAGTTGAAGTGTCAAGATTTTCTTGTCTGAGAGTCCATCAAAATACTTTTGCTGATATACTTGTTACTAACAGATACTGATACCTCGGGCTTTGAGCAAGGATAGTTTGCATCCTTTCAACAGGGGTGAGCCCAGCAAAACAGTTCCTGCTGCAGTGTGGGGTCAGAGCAGATCTCTCTAACTAGAGAGAGGGCGAGTAGTATCTCAGATCTCTACTACTAAAACAAAACCCCAGTGACCAGACTCAGGATAACTCTTTTGAGAGTGCCCTGAAAACGATTTGAAGATCTCCTTTGTGGTCTGTGGGTTGTGGGTTGTTTGGTTTTTTTTTTTCTTTTTTTCTTGAGGCTTTTTTGGGGGGATTGTTGCTTTGAAACTTCAGGAAGTCATAGCAAGCAGCATGCAGCCTAGAAGACCTGTGTTCCAGAGATTTCTGCTAACTTTCCTGTTAAATAAATGATACATGTTTTGTGAATGGTAGTTAGCATCTGCCACTGACTGGCATGGGACTCCAGTCTGGTTTTGTTACCTGCCAAGGCCATGCTTTCCTTGCAGCTTTTTGACTTGGTGGTATTTTCTCTGGAGTATGGCTGTGATGGAGTCCTCATTGCCAGAGGTGTCTGAGATGTGTGGATGTGGCACTTGGGGACATAGTTGGGTGGTGGGGTTCAGTAGCTCAGACTGATGCTTGGACTTGTGATCTCTGAGGTCTTTTCCATCCTAGATAATGCTATGATTCTGATTATTTATTGAAAATATGGACTCTCTTCATTAACTTACCAACTCTGTGATAAGGAGAGGTGAATTGCTGCTGTAAAGTCTACTCTCTTTAATAAACTGAGCCTTCCAGCAGGCCTGCGAATAGCTGGTGGGAAGCTGCCAAGGCTTGTACTACAATCAGCTTTTGCTAAGAGCAGTAGCAAAGCTGCAGCTTGAAAACAATTATGGTCATGCTCAATACTAAATACCAGTCACTGCTTTTACTTAGCTATTTTGTTGAAACAGACTTAAGAGATGTTGTATCTATGGATCTCCATGCAAGCAAATAATTAAGCCTGGGGAAGAGAGTATTATGTAAGACAGTGCCACCTTTAAACCTCAGTAGCACTCACAGGGTTGAAGAGTTTTTATTGTTGTGACTTTTCAAACTGTGAATCGCTCCACGGGATTTGAAGTGATAAAAGGAATGCTTCAAACGTTCCAATCAATGATACAAAATCACTTCGCTTGGGGTCTGAAACATTTAAGAATGGTTTTGGAGGCTGATGATGGCATGAGGGTAACTTCTTGAGACAGCATCTGGGGAACAGTTTCACAGCACAGTGATCTTCAGATTTGTGAGAGCAAGGGCTTTGTTGTTGTGCTGGGGGATTAAATTAATGTGATTAAATCAGATGAATGAGACGTAGGGAATCTGGTGAGACTGCACCTCAAATATTGTGTTCAGTTTTGGCCTTTCACTGCAGGAAGGATGAGTTCAGACAAGGTCTCTGAAGCTGAAGAAGGGACTGGAAAACAACGCTTTCTATTTTGGAGAATGATGGAGTTTGGGAACAGTGCCTGAGAAGTAAAATAAAATAAAATAAAAATTCTCCAAATCTCAACAATATTCAGTTTTCTATGGCATTGCAACAGAGAATTTCTGTCTCTACCAATGAGAAAAGTACATGACTGTAGTGGAAATAGTAAGTCACAGCTTGAAGTGGTGATTGAGCACCTGGTGGGAAGGCAGGGCCAACCCAAGGGAGCTCAGGTGCAAGCGATGTACCTGAGTGATTGGAAGGGTTGTAGCCAGGATCCACCCTTCCCAGCCCTCATTTAAGGGTTGGCAGTGGAGGCGAGGGCATCTCTTGCTGGAGATCCCTGCCTACCTGTGGCCTTCTGAAGGTAAGCAAGCTTTCTTCCTTTGTTTCTGTATCAGTAGCTGCTCCATTTGGGCTTGTTTTCACTTGCTGCAGTATAGGCCTTTGCTGCTTCACTGTTATTGCTGTGCTTTCCATTGCGTTGTAGCATTACGCTGATATCGAGCCTTTTTGCTGTCCTGTAAAATGTGGTGTTTAAATGTGATGAGCAGGTAAAGTTCAGCTGTATTTGTGAACTCTCCAGCCTGTGAGTAGAGTGTGATGAACAGCTTTTAGAGTTAAAAGATTTAAACTGGATTTAAAGGCTCTTAAAATCGAGAATATATATGGAATGACTTTACCAACAACTTCTTAAGCTTCTGGGTGGCTCTTGAACCAGAGTTGTTGGTAGTGAATGTGTAGTTCTGATTTAACTGTGGTAAGAATATAGATGTAGCGTGAATCTTGTGATGAACGTTAGGAATAAAATAACAGGCTCTTACTTTGACACGTTTGGGCTACTGTGGGAATGTGTGATATACCTGGAGCCTGTCTAATGCCACAAATGAAGGGTTATTAAAATGACAGTGCATTTCTAACACTGAGTAACTTGGTGGGTTTTTCTTCTCTGTTGCTTCAGTGCTTGTGGAAGCGAGTATGGAAACGCAGGGTGGGTATGAATGAGCTGTATAAATTGTCCTGTTTAGCAGCTTTATTTGCTTACATAGTCAGATGATGAATGTAAGCCTAATCGTTAGACAGCTATTTTATTTGCTAATTTCCCCTCCTTTACTTAAGAAAGTAAATACAGGCAAGGAAAGTGACTCTTAGCACTACTGGAATTGAATGTGTAGCTTTGGCTGTATTGCAGTATGTCTGTGGGCTTTTTATTTGTTTATGAGAAGCTTCTGACTCATACTGGATGATTGTTTGTTTTCTTTTTTTTTTTTTTTTTTTTTGCATTATTTTAAGGGCTGTTTACAGCCTGGACCAAATCTGTTTGGTGTAATTTAACATTAAAACCTGGAGAAAAATCCATTTTGCCTTTAAGTTGGTAGTGCTTATGTTCTGTTAAATTCAACTATTCTTCCTGCTAGGATGTTTTCTATGAATTTTTACCTCTGTCTGTATTTTGCATCCGCACTTGAATGTGCAGCCAAGAAGGCTGATGGCATCCCAGCTTGTATCCAAAACCACACGACCAGCAGCAAGATGTTTAGGAGGTGTATGATACGTTGCTGAGGAATGTGTGTTAGTGATGGGGCTTGGTAAGCCAGATTGATGTTGGACTTAATGATCTTGAAGTTCTTTTCTGTTTTAAGTCACTCTGATTCTATGTTTCCCAGTAACATAACCAGCAGGAGAGCAGACACAGCAAGATAGTCATTGTTGCAGAATTTTCTGGTAGCTGGTAGTGTGAGAATGTACAAATTCTGTTATTTCACCGCTTCCGCTTAGCATGCTCAGAAGAAAAGCCAGGAAGCCTGTCTTTTAGGTATCACAGCAACTGTCTTCTCCAGGGGAAATATGCTAAAAGCATGGCACTGGCTGCCAAGGCAGCAGCCATTTAAATGTATGCCACTTATCTTCACAAGTTCTTGTATCTGAGTTAACTAATTGTGAACCTTGGCTGACCGTGAGCCAGCAGTGCCCAGGTGGCCAAGAAGGCCGGTGCCGTCCCAGCTTGTATGCACACTAGTGCAGCCAGCAGGAGGTGATCTCCCCTTGTGCTGTGCTCAGTGTTGGGCCCCTCGCTGCAAGAAGGACGCTGAGACCTGGAGTGTGTCCAGAGAAAGGCAACAAAGCTGTGATGGTCTGCAGCACGGGTCTGATGGGGAGCGGCTGAGGGAACTGGGGTTGTTCAGTGTGGAGGAGAGGAGGCTCAGGGGAGACCTCATCGCTCTGCAACTGCCTGCAAAGAGGTTGTGGTGAGCTGGGGTCGGCATCTTCTCCCACGTAACAAGCAATAGGAAGAGAGGAAGTGGCCTCGACTTGCACCAGGAGTTGTTCAAGTTGGGTATTGGGAAACATTTCTCAGGATGGGTGGTGATTGAAACAGGTTGCCCAGGGAGGTGGTGGTGTCAGCATCTCTGGAAGTGTTCAGGAGAAAGGCAGATGTTGCTCTGAGTGCTGTGGTGTGGGGGTCACAGGCATGGGTTGACAGTTGGACTAGATGATCTTGTTGGTCTTTCCAACCTTAATGATTCTATGAAAAGCAAGGCATCACCTAGTCAGTAATTCAAAAAAGATGTCATAGGTTCTTAAATAAGATGAGGACTGACATTTGTACTAATTAATGTTGAAAATAAGTGTAATGGAAAAAAATGAGACAAATTAGTTAGACTTCAGCTGCCTTATCTGAGTTGTTTATATTATAATTTATATGCAGAATAGTAGTTCTTGGATAACTGGACAGCAGATGTCATTCCTCATTATTGACGCATAAAAGTAGTTGCCTTTGAGTGCAGAATTGTTTATGTTGTCATCAGAGTCTAAAAAGAATGAATCTGGTGATTTTAGGATACTGAAATGATAGTCTGGCACAGGAATAAATAGTAGTGATGGAAAACAGATCTTGTGGGCAGCAAGGAAGGTAAGGGGATGACAAGTGTAGCGTGGGTGAGTGCTGAAGCAGTTGTGAGATTGGTCGTTTGTTGGTAATTGGGTGCCTCCATAGCAAAAGCCTGGAATGGTTGTGTCACCCAGTATGACCTCCTACTGCTGCAGTTGCAATGTTCTGTTCTGCTCGCTTAATGTGTTATTCTTGAGATCCATAATTGATGACACTAAGACTTTCTCTGGGTTTGTAAGTGAGACACAAGGAGACATTTCAGATATTATTTGAAAGCGCTTGGCTCTTGGAAGCATCATTTAATGCAGTGGGATTACCCTGGGGCAGAGGATAGAAGCTCAGCTCCTTGCAATGCTTGTCCTGAAGGACAGATGGGTGGAACTGGGGACTAAAGATTTGCACTAAGATAGAAAATGATCTAAAAAAGGCAATGGATGGTGCTCTCTGGAGATGATACTAACTGAATTTAGCCGTAAAGCAGGGGCTTTGCTGTCTTAATTACTATTGTTCAAACTGCAAATGCTAAGAATGCAAAATCAGTCATGGAGATGGAAAAAACAACACAGAAAAGATCTCTTGAAAACAAAACCTTTTAGGTATTCTGAAAGGGTGTGAAGGGGTAGTTCAGCTGATGTGACGTCCTGCTTAAATACTGATAGATCTTCTCTTTGAGCCTCATGTAATGTTATGAGTTAGGCGTGGGTGCTTCACAAAGATGAGATAACTAATATTTCTGTAAGCTCCTGTGGTCTTTGTACTGCTGGGGGGTGCTTATGGTCAGGCAAAGGTGGGATGCTCTTGGAAAATCCTCCTGTCTTAATCCTGGTAAGAACCAGGTAGGAGCTGTGTGATCACTGGGTGATGCATCCAGCTTTGTAACTTCAGTAGTATTTCCAGGGTACCCTCAAGTCTTACAGTTGGGTTTTTCCTTTTGTTTTGGTTGCCGTGAAAGAAGCCTCTGGAGAATTTGTGTGTTTGTTGCTTGAGTTTGGGGTTGAAAGGCTTCTGTGGGTTCCTGGGCAAGCATCAGATCCTTTTGCATAGGATGCTAACAGCGCATAGCTGCTTTGCCTTGTGTGAAATGGTCAAAATCAACAATGTTACTGCAGTCCTCAAAGTATCAGGAGAAGCTGATACACACTGAACCTGCATTTACAGCTTTCCTATGGATGTTTATCATCTTCCTGTGGCAGTTCTGTGACTTTGGTGTGAATCTGCAGGCTCACCGTTGGAGGTGAATATGTGAAGGCAGATTGTGGGAAGCTGTTCCTGCACCTTGCTGGCCTCTCATCTGCGTCATTGCTTTCTGATGCTACTTCACTGCTATGGGATTGCAGCCTTTAATAGCGTTGAGATGTACAATGATGCACTGGCTTATGGGTGGGACTTGTCTTGCTAAACTGTGTTGTAAGGTGGAGCTGACTAAAAGGGCACAACTTGCTTGAGGCTAGAGATGTATTGGGTGCACAGGTGCATGACCTTGTGCTCTCTGCCAGGAAAGAGAGGTGGGAAGTGATGTGCATTAATCCACTGAGTAACAGTGCGAGCCTGGGTAGAGGCACAAATATTTACAGCTGACACCTGCTGTGATAAGTGTGTAATGCCATTTCAAGCTGGTATTTAAGCTGACACCAGGAGACCTAGATAAGACTATTTTGCATGTATGAAATGATGAAACTTCTCCGGCTATGTTTTGCTTACTGGAACATCTTGCTTCCTGCATAATGGAGTGAATTCAGTTAGAGGGTTGCTGGTTGCTTTATTATGCTAATTGAGGAGAGAGTTGATGTGAACTGCATGTACGTAATACTCGCTTGCTGGTCAGCTCCAAATTATTGTGTAAAAGCTTTTAAAGTGAGGCATTACATGTGTTGTAAATCTGGTCAGTGTACAAACATGAGCAAGACAAAAACCACCAGCTGTTAAATGCCGAAATGTGGTCCGTTTTGGTCATTGTAGCATTTCAGGGAAAGCAAAGTGGTTTTGCAGCCTCACAGTAGAGGTTGTTTAAACAGCATGAAGAACTGGAAGTCTTTTTGTACCTTTTTTCGACTTGTCTATTTGTGTTCTCCTTACAATAAAGATAGAATGCACATGGTACACAATTGTGCATTTTTGGGTAGCAAGAGACAAGATGTTGTATTTGAATTTGTCTTCAGGCAAATAGGGCAGTCAGTACAGCAGAAACTGCAGTGGGCAAAACATCGGAATAAAACAAGGCTCATTAATTTAGTGGTGTTGAAGCAATCAGAATGTGTTGGCTGTGTCTGATTCTGGTAAAGGAAGTGTGTGCTAACTGTTCACTAGGCAAATCAATCAGCTCTTAAGCTGAAAGGTCTTTGCATTTCTAGGCCGGTGGGGGAATTTGAATGTTCACAGAATGGCTTGGGTTGGAAGGGGCTTCAAGGATCATGAATCTCCAACCCCCTGCTGCAGGTAGGGCCACCAACCTCCACATTTCATAGCAGCCCAGGCTGCCCAGGGCCCCATCCAACCTGGCCTTGAACACCTCCAGGGATGGATGGGGCATCCACAGCTCTTTGGGCAGCTGTTCCAGCACCTCGCCACTCTCATAGCAAAGAACTTCCCCCTGACATCCAACCTCAATCTTCCCTCCCTCAACTCAAAACCATTTCCAATGTTAAATTGGTTAGTGGGAGTCTAGAGACAATCTAGAGACAACTCTCACCTAAATAAGGAAAGATCTGGTTGAGAAGAGCAGTGCAATAGCTGGTTCTTTAGTGTCAAGAGCTGCACACGCTGCTGGCTGTGTATATGGGATAGCTGGACAGAATCTCCTTTCTTCTGAACCTGTAGTTCTGTCAGATAATGTTTGTGGTGTAATCAAAATATCTGGATGTGTTTGCTGAAAATCCCTGACTGATCTGTTTGGCAAAACATATCACATCTACCTTGAACTTTAATATTCCAAGGTGATTTAGACACTAATGAGTATGAAGTTTTCTAATTTGAGGCTTGCTGTGGGAACAAGCCAGTAATCACTAAAACGAGACTGCAGACAGCTGAAACTACTTAATTGAAAGGAAAAATAATGCACTTAAATACTGCTGTTTGACTGTAATTTGAATGGGGGCTGTCAACAGCAAGAGACAAAGCACCTCAGTGACCTAAAAAGTGCAAGTATGCCCCACTAGGGATTACTTGATGTTAGGTAATGGCATGCTACTAGAATTAAAGTACTAATATATGTATCCCTTGGTTTGCTCACTAGGCCAGTCCAATAGG
This sequence comes from Lagopus muta, assembly GCF_023343835.1. Classification (NCBI taxonomy): domain Eukaryota; kingdom Metazoa; phylum Chordata; class Aves; order Galliformes; family Phasianidae; genus Lagopus; species Lagopus muta. The sequence goes on along the minus strand of NC_064440.1, from coordinate 34,736,690 downwards.
TGGTGTCTTTTTTTAAAGCACTTTGGTAGGCAAATGGGAGAAATCAGTTTTGCCAGGGTTTGTAAAGAGCCTAGAGCAGCAAGGTAGCCTATGGGCTTTGTGTCAGCTTCTTTCTGGGGGAGGAGCAGAATTAGTGTGTGGGTAGGAAGGTTTGCTCAGTGGCTCCTCGTTGGAAGCTTGGGTATGGTTATGCTATCATCTTGGGAGGAGGTGGCACTGAGTTTTGGGGAGTCCCTGGCCCTAAGAGCAGTGCTTACAAACAGGTGATAGCACAGCTGTGTACATTTGTAAGGCTCCTCCTGACTTGTGTATTTTCATTTAGGTTTGTTTAATTCTAGTCAGTGGATGAGGCCAGATGTTGTTTTACTTGCTGTAATAAATCAGAGGTACTCAAACCAGTGTGCTTCACAAATTGCTTTAAAAGATTTGGTGACTTTGGGTGTGATGCAACTTTTGGGGGGAGAAAAACAGCAATTTATGCTGTATTGAAGTGAAAGGTGACAGGCATATTTGCATGAAGAGCTGTGTAAAGTACCTAGCTAATGGCAAGCAGCAGGGGAGTCTGCTGCAGCCTGGGTGAAGCATTCTCTGTGCTGTGGAGCAGTGCACTTTGTAGGCCTGTGCTGTCAGACCAGCATAAAAGTGAGCAGAGAAGTCGGTGCTTACTTGGATATAAGACTCTTTCCTGGTAACTTAGGAAGTTTACCTTAACATGGTGGCTTTCATGCAGTGGCCAAGCTGCATGATATAGGAATTAACCAAATTAACTTAGTCTGTGTTTACTCTTGCAAAGGTTAAAGCTTTAATGTGAAAAATTGGTGAGCTTCAGATCTATTGCAGGTGTGGGATCACGTAGCAAGATTTGGGATAGCATTTTGTGGTGTTGGAGAGCTGCTGGATCTGTTCAGTTTGTTATTAGCCCACACCTAAGCCTCGTTTTCCTTAAGCAGCAGTGGGGAAGGTAGCTGAATGCTACACAGAAGCTATTGCCACTGAGCTGATCTACAGGCTACAAAATAACTTGTAATAAATAATTTGTGTGTTTTGTGACTAATCATATGTTGAACCAGAGTTGCCTGTATCACTAACAGTCTAAAGTTTCAATTTATCTTCCCAAAGGCTAGTATGTTATGTATCATCCTTATGATGATGCGAAGTCATGCAGCTGAACACAGTTTTTCTTTCAGCAAGAAGAGCTCTAACATTCAGGAAAGTGCCAAGAGAACAGTAAAACACACACTTAAATACTTAACATATTGAGCTGAACACAATGGGGCATGGCTGAAGTTATTGCTAACTTGAGCGTCTGCTGCCTTCATTAAGTATCTGCTAATGTTTGTAAATATTAAGGAACGGTCGTCTTCAGTACTTCTGGGTTGTTGTGAATTCTTGGTGGACCTTGGTGATCTGCAGCTGTTTGTCTGGGATGTGTGAGCTGGGAGCGGGCCCCTTCAGAAGGCAGGGTGAATAAACTTGATGCCTGCTGCAGTGAAGAACAGAAGGTCTCTAAAACTTGGTGAATATGTACTGTGTACTCGTGCATTTTGCAAGTACAAGCTTGAATGAAGCAAGGGACGCTTTTCTGAAGTTGAACTGTTATCTTATGAAAACACTGCTTGTTGCTGACTACTTTGTGTAGCATAATGCAGGCTGGCTTCTGTGTGATGAGTGACTGTAGTAAACCATGCAATGCTTTTAACAGCCATCAGGAGTAACTGTTGGGCAGAGCTTTCAGTTGTAATGCATTGGACTGTTAGCATTTCATGGGAAATGCTTATTTATCCCAAAGTGGGGGAGTGATTGAGTACCAGGTGCGTTAGTCTTGGTCTCCTTGCACACAGTCCCTCCTCTGCCCCCATCTCTTTTTACTACAGAACTAGCTTGCTGTGGAACTGCTGTTTTTTTTCTGCAAATTAGCATGGAAGGGCATAGCATGTTTTAGAGAAGAGTTCTGCCAATGTATGCATTATGTGCAACAATTTGCCAAAAAAACCCCACAAAACTTTACTGGCTGAAAAAAGATAAGGGTCCTGCTTAGACCAGCCTTCTTGATGGAATACTTTTTAGTTATCCAGTCAGTGTTTTGGCAGAGTCGCATCAAATCAGAGCAAGCAAGAAATCAAAGTTCCATCCAATCTAATTTGTCTTGTCTAAAATGATATCTTATAGACAAAATGTCTGCTTTTCTTCTGAAGTAAGTCAGAAGAGTTCCAAGTGTTATTACTGGCATTGGTCAGACTTCATTCATGTGACACATGGTGATTTCAGATGTGGCAGTGATTGTGTTGTGGAAGACCATAGAATGGAATGGCCTGGGTTGAAAAGGAGCACAATGCTCATCCAGTTCCAACCCCCTGCTGTGTGCAGGTCACCAACCAGCAGCCCAGGCTGCCCAGAGCCACATCCAGCCTGGCCTTGAATGCCTGCAGGGATGGGGCATCCACAGCCTCCTTGGGCAGCCTGTTCCAGTGCATCCAAGATAGCTGAAGGCTGGATAAATTCTAGTTCTGCCTTTCCTTCTACTCCATGAGGAACTTGGGCATGCTGGATCAGCTGGGGAAGGATGGCATCTGTGGGCCTTCTTTAAATGCATGTTATTCACTTCTGCTAATTTTAGAATGTGTGGTCTTGAAATTCCAGCAGTAGCTACATAGTAAACTGAAAATAAATGCACTTTTCACTCCCTAGACGCTTGGTGTGGGGTTGTTTCAGTTTGGTTTTGCATGTGTATGTGTTGAATTGCTTAATTCTATCTTGGTTGATGCTCAGGAATTCTTGACAGCATTGCTGTTAGGTTTCTGTGCAGCACGAAGGCAACACAACTGTGTGTGAATGTGCAGCAGATGCCAGAACTGATCCTGGGAGACAAGGGTTCAGTGTGTCAAACGAGTTTTGTGTCGGCATCTCAATGAAAATGCAGTAGGAATTAGTATATGTGCATATGTTCTGAAAGATGAGCTAGCATATTGTAAACTTACTTTGATTTCACAACTTGTGTTGTTTGCACTAAAAGAATTGGAATTCTATTTGTCATGAGCAGCAACGGGAAAAACTGATGGCAGGTTGCTGCTGTCTTAGTTTGTAAATAGGAGTGATGGTACTGCTGGGTTTCTGTGTGTGCTGGCTGTAGCAGTTTGCCTGTTTTGCTGCCTTTATGGGATTCTGAGGCATTGCAGGAGGTTTGTTTAATATGCCTCACGTGGTGTAAGAGTGAGAGCAAGCCATGAGGTGAGATGAAAACAGTGGTTTGTGTGTGGGTTTTTTTGGTTGCACTATGCCTGGGAGCTGGTGATGTTTGCAGAATGAACTTGTGTGCTGCTGTCCCACAGTGGATGAACAGCTGGGCATGCGGTCTATGATCTTGCTATCGAGGGTCAAGAGCAGTTCAGTGAGAACAGAGACAGGTGGCTGTCTGCTCTGGTGTCTGCGTGCCGCTGTAAGAGGGAGCTGTAGCACCTTGCATGTGCTCAGCTCCTTGGAAGCCCTGCCCTGAGGCTGGTGCTTCGTGCCGCCGGTTGCAGACACCGTAGTTAGCCCTGATGGGAGTTTATTGATGTTGGGCTTTAGAACAGTGTGAATTGGTCTCTGCTGTTTTACAGCCCCTTGCTGCTGTTGTGCAGGCTCTGAGCAGTGTTGTTTCCACCAAGCTCTCCCCTCTGCAGTGTGCTGTTGCTACATGCGGGCTTCTGGCTGTGGGAGGAATGAATGGAAGTCCTGCATGCCCGGCTTTGGTTAGGAGCTGGAAGGGTGTAGCAGCTGCTTTCAGGAAGCCTTGGAAATGGGATCGCTTTCGTAATGACACGATCTGAAGGGTAAACAATTCTCCTGGCTTAAATGCGAACTGAGCAGCAGCTAAGCTGTATGGGAGAATGGCAGGCAGAAGCAGCAGCGTTTTCTAGTGGAGGTATTTCATTCAGAGCTGGAACTCTGACTCTGCTTTGGTTCTGGACTGGGCAGATTGGATAGGGAACAGTAGTGAATTATCACCTATCTATAAACTGAAATACCACCCTACAGACATTCACCAGGTTCTGCCACTCAAAGCCATAACTTACTTGGAAACATTCAGACCCTTTTTAGCCTGTGATTACAGGTCTGTGTGTGGATCTCACAAGCAGATCAGAGGCAGCCATCGCTGTGACCCTACTGCTGCCTGCTGCTCAGAGCTATTCTTTTTCATTAGGTTCTGCAAATCCAGAGAACTCCTTTGCTTGTTGAGAGAGAGATGTCTAAGGATGATTGCTTGTGACTGAGCAGCTTGCAGGAGGAGGTTGTAAGCAAAACAGTGATATGTTCTGAGCCTTTGTTAGAGGCACGCTTGGCTGTAACTGCTGGCAATAAAAGCTGCAATAATAAATATCTCAAAGCAACCGGATCCCTTTACATTCTCTGAGCAGTTGGTATGTGATGTATTGAATTCATAGCGTTCTGGGAGAGGCATGAAGAACAAGTTATTGTGACAGAGCAGGAAGAAGAAGAGTTTTATTATTGGATTAGTAATTGTGCAGTGGAAAGAGCTTACATTGACTTTTAACAGCTCAGTTAGGTTGCTCAAACTCAAGATATCAGGAGACTCCTGTACTGCTGTAACTAATGGGAACTTCATGGCTGTGTTTTTTTTCTTTCAGGAATGACAGAATTGGGCTAATAATTAAGCATTTCCTTAAGTTTAATAATAACTGCTGTGGGGGAATGTCAGATTGTTATTTTTAAGCACTGGTAAAGACAACCTAAGAGAAATGCCAATGTACCAAAGCTCCACTTTGAGTCTGTGTTTTCAACTTGTGTTTGGTATTAAAAGCAGTGCACTAATTGGTTCTAAGGTGGTTAGTAAGAATTTGATGTCTTGGGTTATTTTTAGGCTTAGGTATAACCTTGAGACCTTTTCCTAAGGGACTGGCGTGGTGTGCCTTTTTGCTGTCAGTGATTCTTCCTGTTGTGAAGGGTGAAGCAACCAATTGCCATGCCATTGTATCGATCCACCCACCAAATGAGTTTCATTTAATGTGGCTTTTTTGTGCTGTAGCTAATGAAGCTGGGTGGGTGGAATGGGAAGTATGGAAGCTTGTGAGATCTTAAAAATGGATTATTGAAGACAAATGTTCTGTAGTGGCAATGCTAAGTCATGGCTTGAAGCAGTGATTGAACACCTGGTGGGGAAGGCAGAGCCAACTCAGGGGGGCTCAGGTACATGCAATGCATTTGAGTGATTGGAAGGGCTTGGGCCAGGTTCCACCCCTTCCCAGACTTCATTTAAGGGTTGGTAGTGGATGCAAGGGCATCTTGCTGGAGATCCAGGTCTACCTCAGGCCTTCTAAAGGTAAGATTTTCTTCCTTTGTTTCTGCATCTATGGCTGCTGCATTTGGGCTTATCTTCATTTGCTGCAGCTTAGGATTGTGCCACCCTGCCATTATTGCTGTACTTTCCATCACATTGTAGCATTACACTTGCTAAGTGTGTTGTTTTCTATCTGTAGCTCTGCACTAGTAGAAGAGGTAGTGAATTGGTTGTTAGCTAGGGAGCAAATGCAGAAATAAATAACTGAAACTCTAGGAATTGTTGCTATTAAGAGCAGGTTTCAGTAGGGAATGGAGTAATTGAACAGCTCAACTTAGCCTAAATTGAACAGCCCCCTTGGAGATAGGCTTTGCTTGTCTGGATCTGGATCCTCTTGTCTACTTTGCCTGATCTGAGATGTGCAAGAGGCCAGGACTGAAAAAAAAAATAAAAATACATAAAGTGGCTCTAAACTTCTCTGTCAAGGATATAGGTGGTGAAACATAAAGGCTAACAGGTCAGAACAGGAATTGGCTTGACCTGTATTAAGAAGCTCAAGCAGTGGTGATGAGTGCTTATGAAATATCCCTATTACACTTAGTGTAGACTGGTTAAACAATAGTAAGCCTCAGTGGTGCTGGCTGTATGTACCTTTTAACTTTGCTGCTTATGAAACTGTGAACACCGAGGAACCTGATAGGCTTCAGAGGTTTGAGATGTGGCAGTATCAGTTGCTATTCCAGAGAGGAAGAAGCTGTAATGACTTGAATGAAGCATAACCAACATCTGAACAAAGTAGATGCTGAAGGCTTATTGCCAAATGTGGATTTCTTCTTAAGCAGATGTAATGACCTGGACTTTGTACTGGATTGTTTGGCAGATTAAATGTGCAAGATAACAGTAGGTCACAGTCCAAATGTGAGGTTCCTAAGACTGTATATTCACAGCTGTGGTGATAAGTCTGGTTAATTGAAAACCGAATTCACAACTTCAGGTTATAGGTGTAAAAACATCAATTTGAGTTGTGAACCAATGATTTTATGTGAAGTCAGTGTGAGGACTGTGCAGTGATGATAACCTTTGGCAGCGATGTGGGTGGTATTTGAGTGGAACCTGCACCTTTTTTAACCTGTGAGGCTGCTTCTGGAAGCCTGACACAGTTTTCTTCCTTCTGAAGTTTGAGGTAGAGACAAGTGGAATGCAGTGCTGTGCTGAGAAGCGTTTTTCATACAGGTCATGGGGCTGAGTACTACACTGATAGTAGGCAGCTGTTCTCCAAGAGGTATTGACTGCAATGTAAAGCTGGCTTATCACTGGATTAAGTAAATAGGAGGCCTTTTGTGGGGCTTGTGCTCAATACCCACCGTCGATCATGGATACCAATAGCAGTTTGTGTTCTGTTTTCAAAACCCCCTGGAGAGCCTTGGTCTGAAAGCTGCTGAGCTTTTAGGTCAGTTTGTGTGAGCCACTGTGGGCATGCAGCAAGGCTGCAGAGCACCTGGCTGACTGACTGCATGGTCAGGAGCGTGGGCAGGAACTGTGATAACTTGGAATTCTTTTTCTTATGCAAGAGGAAAATGCTAAAGAAGCTGCATATATTGGGTGGCTAAAGTTGCAGTCTAGAAGAGCTCTGTGATTCTCTGACAGCATCATTTGTAGTCTTTGCAATGGGTTTGAAGCAGCATTATGTGCATGCGGGTAATGAACAAGATGACTTCTGCAGCTCTTATTGGGAAGGATGCAACTCTGCAGAGGGATTTCAAGAGGATAGCAAATCAAATACATGCAGTGCATGTAATTTTATGTTTGTATTGAGGCTTTTGCTTGTGGAAGTGACAACCTGAAGATGTGGCTGATGTCTAGAGGCCTTCAGGAATGCTTCGTTGGGATACATCTATTGCTTAAGATTGTGCAGAGAGCAGTGGACTTCTGTGAAGCTTGGGTGAGCCTTTTCTTTTGAAAGTCTGGACAGTAAATGCATTGTTAGCAGTTTTAAAAGAGCTCTGAGCTTAAAAACTCAGGAGAAACACGCTTATTTTCAGTTAAAAACATCTGGAGAAGAGTAAATGGAGCGCTTGGAAGCAGTTGATGTAATTTATGTGTCCTTGTTGCTTGTCTGGAAGAAGCTTTTAGAAATGACTGCAGACATCTGCAGTGCCTTTAATATTTGATGGGCTTGTACAATTCAGTTTACAGAAAACTCCTGGCCTGCCCTATTTCTGTGAGCCTGGTTTGAGAGGGCAGGTTAGGGGGATTCCTTATTTTCTTACTACAGTAAAGCTCTGTGTCCAACAGATGATTTTTAGGGATTTGAAATGGAATCATGTTCTGCCCAGGTGCTTGTTTTGCTCATATTTGGAAGAAAAGAAGCAGAGAGATTTGCTTCTCAATGCTATTGAGATTCTTATTGCCAGAGAAGTTATTTTTACAGCTTTAGGAAGAGCAAGTGCTGAAATGTGTTCAGACCACCTCAGCATGACTTTACATACAAAAAGGCTTTTAGCGCAGGCAGATGCCAGCCAAGGTGGGGACCAAAGCAGTTTTCAAAGCATGATGCTTTCAGAGAAAATCATGGCATCGTGAACTTGTGTTCAGACTCTGGATGCCTTAAGCTTCCTGATTGATGCTCCTTAGCCTTTTCTCTCCTTATTCTAGCAAAATAAAGTTGATGCTTGGCTTCATCGCGTTGCATGGACAGCTTGGGAAGTACTCAGACCTCTGGTAAGAAAGAGCTGCACAAAGATATGGAAGTCAGTGTTCTCATCAAACTTGAGAAAAAGTACAGAATTTGGTGAAATGTTTCAGAAGTGCCATTTGTTCACAGCATTTCTTTCTGAGGTAATGAAAACAATATTGGTTTTACGTGGCAAGATTTCCTCCTCTTAAAGCCCCGTTAAGGCGTACCCTGTGCATGCTGTGTCCAGGTAGAGCCAGTTGTAGGGAAGGGCTGATTTTTGGTATTGCAGGTGGCTGTGATGTGTATTAGCTAAATAGTGCTGTATTTCTGAACTTTACCCAAACATGGAGTCATGACTGTGTAGCAGAATCTCTTTGCTGTGGGTAGCTCTGATAAACAACTGGTTGTCTGTAGTTTGTCGTGCAGAACAGTGGAAGTAGGATGTTTCTGTTCAGGTTGGCAGCTAAAAGCTCCTTGTTCTTCCAAGTTACTGGAAGATGTTACTGAAACCTAGACTGTCAATGATTGCTACCAAAGAAAGAGAACAGTCAGACTCTGATCTGTTGAGGAGCGAGGGGAAATCGCCAGCACTGGATTCCTTGTGAAATGACGTGTGGAAGATTTGTTTGTTTCTACCTGGCTGGCCCAGACTAATTTGATGCTAAAAAATGGGATGTTTGTAAGGAGTAGTGTGGGAGGAGAGCAGCACTGCAATTAGAGATAAGATCCTCCTGAAAATATATGAAGGAAAAAACGGAAAGTTGTTTTTGCTGTCCCTTCCCTGGGTCTTCTGCATATTTCAGTGGTTGTATCACAAAGGAATGTTTCTGTAAATGAGGTAGAGCAGGTTATGCAACAGTCAGCAGCAGGGTATTTGTACTTGCTGTCAAGAGTTATCCCAGTCAGCGTGTCAGTTTGGTACCTTTTTGGTAACAAAGGACGTGCACTGTAAGCCTCACGTGCAGAGGTTCTTCACAGCACTGACTGGTGGGAGTAAATGCAGGGGTAGTAAGGATGGAACAGCACTCCCAGCCTGCTGCAGGACCTGCTAATGCACCACTTCTCGTGGTATTTTCTTCTAGTCATCACTTTGTGAGATCAAATATGGAAACTTTAGAAATAAGCATGCCAAAGAAATCCAAAACCTGACCTTTCACATTTTTCTGCTGTTGGCAGAAATAAGCACTGATTGCCATCCGCACAGCGTGCCCTCGGCCACATTGGTCAAAACAACATGTTTGTGTGGTACAGTGCGAGAGAAGAAGGGAGATTTGAACCCATCAGTGCTCTAATGCTGTTATCAGTTCTTTGCTGAGCTGTGGATGAATGTAAGTACTTGCTGATGCTATTTACTCTGTTTGGTAGCGTGGCTAGATAATCTGATGGTGTCAGCTGGTGTGTCACTGTGATATGGAATGAAAGATTTTGTGGATTTTTTTTATATCAGTTTTTTGGCGCTGCAGCTCTCAGCAGCATTGCTACCTCCTATCTTGATGATAAATCAGTTCAACAGCCAGAGTTCTTTACACTTCTAAGGAATTTCTTTGCTTTCAGAAGCTTAGATGATGAGACAGCAATATAAAAGTTATATAGTTTTTTTTCATTTGTTTTCTTGTGCAGATTACAAATGCCTGCTAGGATTGAAAGCATGAGGCAGTGTTAAGGGCTGGTCTCAAGTATAAATAGTGGATTTACAAATGAATTTTGAGGTTTGTTGTATCAAAAGGAATTTTATCAAGCTGCTAGAAGCATCCTGTCTCTGGGAACGGGGAGAGGAATTTTGATGAACTTCTGGATGTTCAGGCTATTCAGAAGAATTGGAGCATTTCATTTCTGCAGGAACTTCCGTGATTAATTGGGGGTACTTGTATACTGGTATCTGCACAGTAAACTAAGGCAAGAGGGAGCTCTAATGAGCAGCAGAGCATTACAGTATTGTCAGAGGTTTTTAATGTAGAGCTTTAATGCAATTTTCTATGTTTAATGCTTTAAAAAAATCAACTCATTGCTCATGTTAATTACAGATGAAACATGGCACTTAAAGGTGGGATGGAGTTATCTACTGTGATTAGCAATATTTCTAATATTTTTGTTGTAAGGGTACTGCTAACAAAATGTCATCCTGCTCTTTTTGTTATTTAATTGGACAATATATAAGTGATGTCTAGTGGTACAACAGAGGCAAGATGTATGATGTGCTGAAGGCAGGTCAGACTGCTTTAATAGATTGTGTGCCTGTGCAGTTAGGAAGGCAAATGTGCCTTGTGATCTTTCATGGTGAAATATTGGTGTCTCTTATGTGAGGAAGAACTACGATAGGGTGAGAATCCTTGTCTAAATAGCAGTTACCACTGCTTCTGTTGGAACATGTGCTAATTATGCAGTTAAGAAAGTGAACAGAAGGGCTCATGCATCTATTTTCAGTTGAACTTTGTGTACTCATATTATTCCAGTATCCTCAGGCATGAACTTCTATAAATAGGGATAATTAGCAGTAATCATTGGTATGTTAGCAAATGCAGAAAGACTGCATCTGGGTTGTCCAAGAGGAGCTGCTGTACCAAGAGTACTGATGTCGTTTGGAAGCAGGTGAATGTTCAGGTGAGAGGCTTTCTTTGTTGAGTGACTGTAGTAGAGCTCTAAAAGTAACTAGCAGTTGAGGTTAAGGTCTTCTTCCAGCAACATGCTATTGGGGAACATAATCTGCTAATGGGTGTCTGTGGGGTGGGACTCCCCCAGCCCTCTCTGTTGGCTCCAAGCCTCATAATCTTTTTTACAAGTTTTTCTGATCCAGATAGAATCATTAATGTTGGTAAAGACCACTGAGATTATCTAGTTCAGCCATGATTAAAACACAGTGGATTAAGAATGCCTAGCTACCCACTTCTGAATCATTTTTCAAGGTCATTATTTTGAGTGTACAGATCCATACAGGTGAGAACTCAAAGCACCATGTTGTTCAACCAAGGACTGGCTGTGTGGAGCTGTCGTCGTGCTCATCCTTTCAACCAGGCGTTTGAGGTTGGATGCTCCTACAGGTATTGTGCTGCTAATGACAAAACTGGCACAAAATAACTTAAGAATATTGTGAAAGACAAAGCAAGTCATTGTTTAAAGGGAGGTATAGCATAATAAAACCAACATCTATGGTGGCTCTCCTAATCTACACTCTCCAAAACAGACATTTAAGTTTAGTGATTTCTAGCAGTTTAGATACATATGATGTAGAATAACTTTGCTGCTTTAGTGTAGCGTAACCCAGTATGGTAAGAGTATGACTTTCTTGAGGGGGAGGGCTTTTAAGCGTGTACTACAGGGAGATACTCAGTAGTTAGTGTTCAAGAATGACCTTTCTAAGTTCAGGAGTAGTCTGTCCCCGTGTTAGGGGAGGCCCAACAAAAATACTGGGTGCCATCCTGTTTAATATGCTCATGATGTGGATGGTGAGGCAGAGCGTACCCTCAGCAGGTGACACCCAAATGAGAACACAGGAGGTTCTCTTTTACCATCAGGCAGCTCTTCTGTGCTGTACAAATGATGGAGCTTTGGCACAGATTGCCTGGAGACTTGTGCAGTCTCGTCCTTGGAGATCTTCCAGAGCCACCTGGATTGGTGCTGGGCACCCTGCTTGGGTTGTTTCTGCTGAAGTGAGTTAGGACAAGGTAGATCAAGAGCCACATCTTGTGTCTGTGCCTGGGAATAACATGGAGCACGTCTTCATGGAACAGATGTTAAGGCACATGTGAGGAGAAGAGGTGATCTGCCCTTGGTAAAGCCATGCTGGCTGGCTCAGATCATGTCTGATCCATCTGGTGGCCTGCTGTGATAGGCAACAGACAATCATTAGACAAAAGAAGAGCAACTGATGTCATCTATTAGGACATGTGTAAGGCCTTTGACATGGTTCTTCACCATGTCCTCGGCTCTGAACTGGAGAGATACAGATTTGAAGAGTTGCCTATCTGGTTGATAAAGAATTAGATGGTTGCAGTCAATGGCTCTGCATCCAGATGGAGGCTGCTGATGAGTGATGTTCCCTGGGGTCCATCTTGGGACCGGTGCTCTTCAAGCATCTTTATCAATGACAAAGATAATGGGATTGAGTGTGCCCTCAGCAAGCTTGCTATTCTGTGATTAAAAGCTGGTTCTGATCACCTCTTAGAGCTTTAGTTTACGCTGTGTTTGGTGGAGCTGGGAACTTCAGCCTTTGAACAGGGTGTTGTGAACGGTGGTGCTGGGCTTCCAGCAGAGCATCCATTTCTCATCCTGGAGAACTCCTTTGAACTACTGGAGGTGGGTCTCTAGGGGAAAGTTTGTTCCCTCAGAGTGAGTTGTTCACTGTACTCCAGCATTACTTTCTTTCAGGTTTGTGTGACCAAAAACCTCAATCTAAATTGAATTGCTCACAAACTTCAGGAGTGTATCACAATGCAAACTGATCATATAGCTACAGGATGGCTGGTTCTACAGCTGATGCAAGCTGTAGATGCTGAGTTTTTTGGTGAAGCTGAATATTGACGTTCATTTGAATTCATTTTTTAGAAAGGAAATTCATTTCTTAGCACTGGTTTTGTAACTTATGGTGGCTACTCTTAGTAGGCTTTCGTTTTACATTGATGATGATCTCTCAGCCAAAAGAAGCAGAAGATAATATCAATACTTCAATTAAAAAGGAAGAATAATATCTGGAACTGGTGGATAGTGAGAACTGCAAAATTCAAATTAGTGGAGGACTCTTTAAGTCGAGATTGACGTCTGATGTAGCAATATTTATGGAACAACTTATTTTATTGTTGACACAGCGCTGTTTGCAGGAGAAAATTGCTGGGGAATGTGGCAGCTGTATGATGAAGCTGTTAGGGAGTGTTGGCCTCATTTCGAACACCCCCTGTGCCTGTCTGACACGCTGCTTGTGCTGAAAATAATGACTGTAGTTTAGCATTCAATATGATAGATATTACATTTATGATAGATGATGCTGTGCTTGATATTTCCTTAACAGTCTCTTGCTGCTCTTGGTTGTAAGTGCATGTGCAGTTTGCAGCAGAACTGCAGCTCTGTCAGAACAGCTGGAAGGGATCATAGAAATACACCACTGTGATGTTCTGATCTTAGTTTTGGTTTCGTGGTGTTTTTATTCCCTAAAAGAGCTGTCTCCTTATCAGCCTTAAGGGACATCTATGCAGACACACCGGAAAATATGTGAGTTCACGTCCTCAGCTTCTGGTGCTTTTGAACTGGTGTAATGCCAGAAAGGAAGAGGACAGTTTGTATTCTGAATTTCTTGCTGGATCAGTGGGGAGAGATGAAAGCAGGACTAGAGCATCCGCACCAGCAGTAGGAAATCAGCGTGACCTGTTTGCTTCAGCTTCTGACCTCATTTGGTGCCTCCTTCTTTCCCCTGTGCCAGGAGGAGAACTTTGAGCTCTAGAAACATGGATTGCTTCCCTGGCATGTTGGCTTATGTTCTGAGTATGAAATGAAATTCATGTTTTCTTATGATGCACCTTAAAAATAGTTCTTTGGGAAGGGTTAAAACTCAGTATATCTGTTTTTCTTCTTTCTCACACCATTATCAGCTGATGCGAGCATTACTGAATGCATCCAGCCGCTTGCCTAGCACAGGTCCCAATTCCAAATGGTCAGAGTTTCTCCTAGACTGCAGTTATCCCGTGAGCCTTGAGAAACATGCACCTCACTTCATTCTGCTGCTCTGCTGTGTGCTGTCACAGCTGCTGCCAGCTGAGTGGTGCTGGAGTCCTGAAGCTGGGCTCTCTGTGGCTCTGGCAGAGCTGTAGTTCATGGGCACAGGTTTGTTCTTAGGCGTGGGGAGTAGCTTGAAACAGTCACTGATTAACATCGGTGTGTGCTGTAGTATTCTTGCCTTCAAAAGTGAACACTGTGCTCCATTGCAAGTTCTCAGTTGCTGTTTATCATGCTTTCTAAAATTGAAGGTGAAAGAGTAAAGCCTGATTAATTTTTTGGGTAAGTGGGGGGGAGGGAGAAGGTACAAGGACCATAACATGATGAACCCTAGCTTAAAGTCGGCGATAGTGTTCAAATTCTTTGTGCCTGTAGATTGTGAAACTCCGTTGTCCTTTTGCCGTCACTTCACTTTCCTATTTCAAATCCATGAAACCATTTGGCCTTCTCACCACTGTTCTCTGCAGTGTTTTGCTGGGCATCTGGGCACCAGGGACATAAGCATTGTGGTGTTCTGGTGACCTTTGGCTGATTCACCAGCTGAGCTGCAAAGGTACCATCCTGAAATGGTTTGGGCACAGCATGACGTACAAAGATAAATAAGCTGAAGGAGCTGCTCCTAAGACAGTAAGGTTCTGCAGCAAGGTTCTGGCTTTGTTGGCTTCCACAGGTGGTAGTTTCTGACTTTGCTGTGGAAGTTGAAACACTTCTGCTTGGAAAAATGCTCGTTCTGTGAGTGTTCATTGAGAAAATGGGTGTTTTTTCATATACTGTTTGAAATGTTGCCCCCTTCTGGTTAGTGACAGCACTGGGAATTGGTTGTGGATGGGAGGAGGGTGAATTAGGAGTCGGCAATACTGGAAATATAAAGAAGTGTTTCAGGTGCACAGGAGGATTGGGTCTAATAGGTCTAATCCTGAGGCTCTGCATGTGTATTGAATATTTCCATTCAGTTTTGTAGAAAGAAACCACTACAAATGGATATTCTGAGCGTAATCTAGCATTTGAATTCAGAGTAAGTAAATATGATAACTGCTTATAACTACTGAACAAAATAATGGTTATGACTTTTTTTTTTTTTTTACAGTGGTGAAGTTATCATTTTAGTATGGTACTGCTGGATTACCAGCACATTAGTGTATTCTGTTGCATTCAATGTGGGCATGAGTTTAAAAAAATGTAGGATTTGGAGCTGAAGCAATGAATTATGTGTGCGTTATCACAGAAAAATAAGGTGTAAGAATACTGAAGGCTAATGGTACTTTCTTGGGTAAAAAGAACCAGGTCATTAGTGGCATTATATGGAGAGGAGCACATCTAGTGTGTTACTGGTAAAGGCTGCAAAGCTGAATGCTGAATGGTATCTCTTAAATCAAGGTGTGCATTAACTGTGGAACAAATGGAGTCAGCATCTGGCTGATCCCTGCTGTTAAGCTTCAACTGAGAAATTTCCTGCACTGGTAGCAGTGAGTGGATCCTACGCATCAGAAAGGTGTGTTGTGAGCTGTGTCAGCGTGCATCTCATCATATCACAGGATCACAGAACGGCCTGGGTTCAAAAGGAGCACAGTGCTCATCCAGTTCCAGCCCCTGCTGTGTGCAGGGTCACCAACCAGCAGCCCAGGCTGCCCAGAGCCACATCCAGCCTGGCCTTGAATGCCTGCAGGGATGCAGAGGGGCATCCACAGCCTCTCTAGGTCTTCATTTTTTTTAATTTCAATTTCTGCCTTCTCCTCTTTTACTACGTTCACTGTCGATTTTTTCTGAAATTAAAAAGTTTTTTTTTTTAAATGAAATAGCACTGTTTGTTTTGTTTTGTTGTTAGTGTCGCAGTCTTTTTTCTTACTCGAGTGACGAGTCCTACCAGTAGGTGGAGGTAATGAGATATTTAAATCAAACCAGTCCCGTGGGATGGAGTAGGAGGGAAGCAGTGTATGTGCAGCAGGCATGGAAACTGGCACTCTGCATTTCACTGGACTCGGAGAAGAAATTGAGGCTTGTTTTTAGTAGGGCTTGAACTCGACCCGCTGTGTGTGTGGATTTTTATAGGTTTTCTTCTGCTTCTTTCCTGGTTTATGCAGGTCATTAAGATGCTGTAATTCTGTTTTGGAGCTCTTTGAAGTCTGAGTCATGGTGAGAATTGGTTCTTGTACAGCAATTTTCTAGCATGCCTCTTGGTTTGTAACGTTTTGTCCAGCTGCTTAAAATTAGATAACAGGAAGGAACTGGGTTCAGCACAGTTGAGGCTCTTAGGCTGCATGTCTGAGTATGAGGAGGCTGAGCTTGTGGGACAAGACTTTGTGACTGGTTTACAGCACAAAATCCTCTTGTTTACTTAAAAATCATCAAATTATGGCCCCGTTTCTCTCTGATAGCAGGACATTCTTAATCTCGGGGATGACAGCAGCTGTGCCACTGTAGTGTTGCTGGTTTTATTTAAAGGATATCAGGACAACCTCTGTAAGTCATTTTTGCAGATGACCCTATAAATTAAGCTGGTGTGTTGCAGTTCTGTGGCTGCTTTCTGTCTTGGGGAGATGCTTTCAATTGATTCTGCAAGAACCAATTAACTTGCATAGTTTTGTGAAGGTTTTCACAGGACTGTAGGATACCTTAATGCATAAAACTCTTTCGTGTGCCACACTGATTTTCTATTTGAAAATCTGAGGTTATTCTGAACTCCCTGTGTGTAATTGTACAGGGTGAGGTTTGAGCTACTGGAAAATGACCAAGAGGTATGAAAAGTAATGGCATTAAGTACAGCACTGATGTCCTGCAACAGATGCTGATTTATGCTTTGGAGGGACATTCCAGTGCCATCTCCAACTATTAAAACTGTTTCCATGAGAGTCATTAAGGAATGTATGACTTACTGTTAGAGGGCAAGGCTTTAGAGGGATTTCAGACAGCAAGTGAGCTGTATGTTTAAGGAATTGAATGTTCCCTGACCAGTTTTAATTAGCGAGATGCTTGTGAGTGTGACTTCAGAGACTTTCTGTGAAGAAAAAGTGCATGCCTGAAAAGGAAATGGTATTTGCCTAAAATTGTCATGGATTACATTGGTCGGTACTAACTCTCGGTATGTAAAAGTAGAACTGCCATCCATCTATCTGGTTTACATGGTCCTGTGACTTGCATGACTTGTATATGGCTGTGTGGAAAGTTCCCATTGGAGATGAGCCATGGTAACAGTGCAAGCAGCATCTGGGCGTGTTTTTGCAAATGAATTTCACTCTATAGGGAAAGATGAGATTCTAACTTAGGGATGCAGCTCTCAGCATGCTGATGTGTGGCAGGATACACGTGTGTGCATGGGTATCTTGATGCGGAATTCACTTATGTCCTGGCTGTCCCAAGGGGAGTCTCAAGGGGAAACGCTTCCCATGTTGGCACTTGAGCTACTTAAAATGAGCCTGAATGACAGAAATAAACGAACGTTGTTGCCATAAAAGTATAAGAGATAATTAGTCTTTTCCGCCAGGTCTTTTCTCTTTAACGTTGTACCATATAGTGCATGCAGTAGCAGCTTAATGCATGGAAGTTTCTGAACACCGAACTCAAACTGGCATAGAAATTCCAGTTTCAAACTTGAGTAGCTTTATTAGCTCATTTGTGTTTGTTTTGCCTCTTAGGGCTTGGAGGTTTGCTGGTAAGGGAAAAGTAGTCCCCAATGATAACAGACACCTGAATGTGGTGTGGGTTTGGGTTGGTGGTCTGATAAGGGGAGCTTCTATGTGGAACCAGCCTTGTTGTGTGTCTCAGCTGTGGATTTTGATGTGGTCAGAGGAACTTCAAGTTCTACTTCCTGCTTGTGTAAACTTTGTATGGAAAGCAATGGTATTTCTGAGAGTTCTGTTTTAATAGCACTTGTTTAATCTGTTTGTCAACTTGCAGTAATAGATGAGAAAAACTCTCTGTCATGGCTTGGCTCAGGAGCTCAGTAACAGAATCATATTTCTCATTAACGTGTAGCAATGCTGAGAAGCTCAATGAAAGTCACTTGAATCACAGGGTGTTCTTAACATTGACCAAGGCTAGTAGTTCACTGCGGAAATACAGCTGTTACAGATGCAGTAGCTGAGCTCTGCAGTCTCCTCCTTTCCTGTAGAGCTGGGGCAGAGACAGCCCGTGCCTCACGTATGAGCAGTTGTGGCAGTGTACCTTCCAGATGTGCTCGAGTGTGAGCTGGCTGCTAATTGAACCTGCTGGGAGGAGGCTTGAAGGAAACAGTTGGTGACTGTAGCAGGAGAGGATGTGATGCCAGCCTCTAAAGGGAAAGCGCTTGACATGGAGCTGCTAGCTGCTGTTCTGGGGGGGGGGGGGGGGGGCTTTTAAAAGTGAATGGTAGGAACTAGAAGAGACAAAAATAAAAGAAGATAATTGTTCCTTGTTGTGTTATGGTTGTAAATATCTCAGCCGTGGTAAGGAGCTGTGAGGGAGTAACCAGATGTTCCTTCTGGGGTCCTCCTGGCTCAGCTGTGGTGTGGCCAGTGCTGGCTTCCTTTCTCCTCCTGATCTCCTGTGCCACAGCTCTGGGCATTTGCAGTGAAGAGCAAAGGGAATGGATGGATACGCTGGCAAAAAGAAGTCTGAATTCTGTGAAATGCAGGGTTAGTCTGCTTCATTTCTTCAAATCTCACATGCTACCTAAACAATATTCTCTTCCAAGGACCAGGTTTTGATGCAGGGAGGCTAGAGGTCATTCTCCTCTACTTGGTTTTGCTTGGTTCTCATTTCTTTTGCTTATTACTACAACTCATGAGACTTTCTTCAGTGAACTCAGTTGTATGGCCATTTAGCTTCTGGTACCTGAAGTCTGCATAACAAAGTAATTGGAAAGAGCACCCTGGTATTGATGTGATTGATAATTGTTATCCATGTCTCACATTGTGTCCATATATACTTGAGTTGTTTTGGCATTGCAAGTATTCTACCATGCGTTAGGTGAAATTAGTGGCTCTATCTCAGCTGAGGACATGGATTTAATACTAAAATGGAAGATAGGAAATCCATATGCGTTGATCACCTTGATGGCTGTCACAGGCATGAAGGTGCGCTATGAAGACACCCAGAATTGCCCTGTTGGTGTTGCAGTGCTGCAGCCCACAAACTGTCAGTGTCTGTAACAGGCAGATTTTCTTCTGAAGTCATGCTTTAGTGGGGAGAAACAGGTGAGCATGATGAGAATGAGTGCATTTTAATGACTGCCTCCCTGCAAGCTGTGACTCAGATAAGTGAAACATTGCCCCATGCTTTGGGTACCTGTGCTTACAACTGTGAATTCTGCTTTCTGTCAGTGCATCAAGAGAAAAGGAGAAACTATGCTGGTATCTTCCAGCCTATTGCTGTTTAACCTCAGGTTGTATTGAAAGCATCTGTTACTATCACACGTAAACTTAGCTTATCAGCCAAGAGCATCATTTCACTTTGTGGAAGGAATGTTGTATTTTAGTTTGGTTTCTGGCTGTTTTCACATGACTGTTTTAAAACTGGGGCACAGATGCACCTTCAGCATGTAATGCATGTGCATAATCAAAAGCATGGCTTTACAGTAAATAATTCATGTCAGCTGGGGCACTCAGTCCTGATAATGAGATCTCAGGGGCTCGGCTCTTTCCAGATGATATGCAAAATATTCTTTGCTGTTAGTCATTTAATCTGACAAGTATTTAGTAGGTAATAGGATTTGTGTGCTGAGAGAGAGGACATTCCTTAAGTTTTTTGGTTGCTTCTCTAGTTTCTCAGTGCCTTGCCTCGGCTTTGAAACAGCCTTGGCTGTTGCAGCTTGGTAGAGCAAGTGAGTACTGCTCCTGGGTTAGCATTTGTAATCCAGGAACTGACATAGGGAGAGATACACAGCTGAATTGTGGTTTTGGAACAGTTAATGAAAATGAAAATCCTCTTAGAAGGGGAGAGGGAGACTCACAAGTATATGGGAAGTGATGGACTTTGTATGATTTCAGAAGGATGAGGAAAGTGTTGATGGAAAAAGGTCGCATCTGTTTCTGTAGCCATTACATGTTTAGCAGGGCAGTGCTGGTTAGTTTTGGTTCTGCCTTTAGGCAAACTGTGGGAAGAGAAATGAAGTAACCTGTGTTAGGTTCGACAACCAACACGGCATAGAGGTAAGGAATTGTGAAGTAAGCTTTTGTTTCCACCTGTTGGCATGCTTTTCTTATGAGCTTGTGTGCAGGAGAAGCGATGAGCAACTACTTTTGCTCAAAGTCTGTTGCTAATTGTGAGCTTTCCAGTCAGCAATGTGAAGTGTTCATAGCAGAGAGCAGTACTGCTTGTGTGTAGGACATGGGAAGTGTTCCATCCTAAAGCAGTGGTGACTGACTTGAGGGTTTGTGCTGGTGCTGGCATGTCTCTTGGGTAATGTGTTCATGTGTGTGATGATAGGCTTCTGTTGAGAACGGTATGCTTGGGTGCTCTGAAGTTGAGTTCCCAATTACCCTTTCGTACAGATGGTTAGACTGCTTTCAGGGATATATAAACACAAACACATCTACACTTACAGCACAGTGTATGTGAAGGAAAGGGAGACCCAGGGAAGTTTCTTTGGTCATCAGTTTAGATGAGGGATGGAGTTTCTGCTCAGTTGTCTGTATGTGTTGAGTCTTCGGGTCAGCAGAGGACAGAACAGGGAAAGCAGTTCTGGCTTTTGACCTTAAAAGAAAGAGTCAGGCTTTAAATCTTCTGAGACAGAAGAAAGCTCTGGTACGAATGCAAGGTATTTAAAGGGTGTGTGTGTCTCAGCATCTGTAATCTGAAAGAGCAGAGTAGAATTGTTACTTAGTACGTATTAGGTTTTACAAAGATGAAATGTTTGCCTTGAATGCTGAGCTACCTGTTGCTTGTGTGTCGGTAGCTCCTTGCTATTGTAATTAAATAAAAACGCTGCAGTTTGTGTTGCTGAAAGAATAAGGACAAAGCTGGATGCAAAGAAGGGGTAAATAGATGTAAGTACCTTGCCTTTCCTATTGTAATTTAGTTAATCTGATCATTTCTTTTGAGAATATGAAAGCTTGGCAGTGCTCCATGTGTATGCTGGTGCTGTGTTGCTTCTGCAGCGCAGTGACTGTGGGGATGGCACAGACACAGCTGTTAGCAGGGATTGTAGCTACCAGCCTTGACTGAAAGTCAGTTCTGAGTGTTATTATCATTATTCTTCCAGGCTCTACTAGTAAAATGTGTGGTGGTACTTCTTGTCTGCTCGCACCACTGATCTTAAAGCATTTTGTCAGAACTGACTTCTTTGAGTGTATATGGCGTGTGAGAATTGGAAACCAACTGTGTTCTGCAGAAATGAATTAACAGAACAGGACTGCATTCTGTTTTTGCGAGCCTCAGCCATGGGTTGGCTATATTGGTTTCTACAGAAGTGGGTCAGGGCATTTCCCCTTCTTGCCTCCAGTCATAAAGAGAAGAATGGGATACCTGGCTTTCAAACGTGCCAGGCATTTTCTGTCTGCTTTAACATCCTTCAGCATTAAATATAGTCCTTCCTGCTTATGTTCTCACTCAAAAATTACACGAAATTGATACATTTTTTTTAAAGACCTGATTGGTTAATGCTGCAAATAAATCCTTCTGCAAAAGGGTAAATGAAGTCTTAATTCTTCCTCCAACAAAACAAAGCCAAACAACAACAGACATCCCAGGGACTTAAAACTGCTCTTTAAATAGAATACACAGCTGTGATTGTGGAACAGGCAGGCATGACTTCACATGGAGCTGGGGGAGCCTAAGCCAGCAGTTGACTGATAGAATATCATTTTGTTGGGATTTTGTTCCGGTAGCTTAAAAAAAATAAATATATATATATATATATATATATGTTAAAAAAAAAAAATAGGCTTTTTGTTTCTTGCTGTCTGAATGTATTGAAACCACACTTGTTGCTGTGAGAAGCTGTGTAGCCCAGCTGCCTTGTGTGCAGCGTGGGGCTGGGGAAGGTGCAAGGTGAGCAGTACCCAGTGTGGCTCAGATGCAGGCTCTGAGGTTGGGCACGGCTGCTCTTAGTGCTTCCTGTAGCTGTGAGTTCAGTATTGCTTCATGAAGTAAGAAGGGATTTATTTTGAAGCCGTTGTTGTGGACTGATTCTGCGCTAGCTTTTTGTACAACCGTAGGATTTTGGTGGCTTTTTTTTTTTTTGTTTTTATTTTGTTTTTTTTTAAACTACTTCAGGAAGGAGTTGGCTTGAACCATGTTTCCTCTGTTCTTAGCAAGTACCACTTCATCTGTTTTCCACAGCGGGAAATGCTTAAGTAGTATTAGGCTAAGGAGAGTGTTGTGTTTAAAACCCATCTGGTGCCTGTGAGTGTGGTAGGAGAGGTCATCCCAGGTAACAGTGTGCACATCCTACTTATGATAAATGCTACTGGTGACATGTTTTTTCCTCGTTGCTAGTACTACATCCTGAAAAGATACTGCTTGTTGGCTGGGAAGTGGAAGCATGCATGTGACTGAGATCCAAAGGCATTGCAGCTGCATAAGCGTTCTGGGTTGCCAGGTGAATGTAATGTTAGGAAGTCGTGTGTCTTCTGTGAGGTGATCGTGGTTTGCTGCTTTGTGCCATGTATCTGCTCAGTGTTCTTAGTAAAGACTAGGGGCTGAATGAGAGCCAGGTGTTACATCAGCGTTACTTCAGGTTTCGGAAGGACTGGCTTCAGTAAGCCTTCAGCACGTCGTGGCTGTCTGTAAGCAGGGATTTTTGCATAGTGCTGCCTGGTAAGATGGAGCCAGGTGTATTAGTGAAGGCTCAGGCATTGGCATCCTGCTGTTGATGGAGCAGGGGAGGCAGGGTGCATCAGCAGAGCCTTTGGGAGCTGGCAGAATCTGCACAGCTCTTCGACAGAGGAGGCTGGAAGGAGGTGCTTTTTCTCATCTAAAAGACACCGAGAAGTAGTAAAATACAAAGTTGCATGAGGTCAAATGTAGTCTCTCTAAAGCACTGATCCAAATTCTAATAAAACACATTTGTATGGAGATACACAGATGTTCTGTATAATGCACTTGTGACAGTTGTGGCTTGTTTGACCAGCATCTTGCTGAAATGTAACACAAACTGCTGCTATGCGCACACAGCGCTGTCAGAGAAGCAGCTGTTTAAAGTCAGCCAGCATTATTTGAGAATGGCTTTTGAAATGTGACGCTTTTGTTTCTT
Source organism: Lagopus muta (assembly GCF_023343835.1). Lineage (NCBI taxonomy): Eukaryota > Metazoa > Chordata > Aves > Galliformes > Phasianidae > Lagopus > Lagopus muta. Next base: position 34,713,863 of record NC_064440.1, on the reverse strand, counting down.
ATCCTTAAGTAGGCGAGCTTGGTTTGACCATAATGCCTCTAACATTAATGCCTGCTACGTTTGCAGCGTGTTGTTGGGGGATTGTAAATAATTTTGAGGCAGCAGGATTGACCTACTTCTTAGAAGCATTTGCCTTCTGGCTATTTTATGTGCTCTGTGGATTCCTAGATCCCTTACATGTAAAGGCAATCTTCTTTCAATTTTAATTCTCTATGAAAGTAAACAGAAGTTTAATTTTGAATATGGAGCTAAAATACGACTTGTCTATACAGTAGCTGCTGTACTTGAAGTGTGTTCAGCACTGAAGCAAACACAGTGTGAATAACAATGCTTCACATCCAGGATGATGGGGGGGGGGGAGGAGGGATTCCCATCCCTTGAGTGGTATTTTTGTGCAGTGTTATGGGTATTTGTTGAGTTTGAGATGGTGGAACTTTTCTTTTTTGCAAAAAAAAAATGTCATTTACTAAGTTACACGAGTCCAAGGTGTGGAATGAGGGTAAGGGGTGTTGTCTGTCATAAAATGATGCGGATGAGCTAAAAATGTACAGCATGCTAGCCATCTAATTTTACAGAAGGGGAATGGGAAATGTTTCATAGCACGGCATCATCTAGGTTGGAAAAGACTTCAAGAACACGCAGTCCAACCACTGATCTGACCTCCACCAAAGCACATCCGCACTCCTGTTAAGCAACTGGAATCACAGAATATCCTAATATGTATAGGAAAGCAAATGCATGTTTTCTGCAACCAGAACTGCCATCTGCTTGATTTTGGGACCATTGCTGTTGCTGTATGGCCTGAACTTCTGTCAGGCTTTGGGAGTCTATACGTGAGTACAGCAGAGCAGCTGCCTGGCAATGGGCTCCCTTCCAGCCCTGTCAGAATCACTAGTGGGCTCTGCTCAGTGAAGATGAGGTCCTGCAGAAAGATGAGATGAGTGGCAATTTAATATTTGAAATTATATGTTTCTGTATTTTCTGCTGCCTTAAATGGCTTTTGGGAAATGGAGTGAGTGTATTTACTGCTCACTGGAATTGCTCTGGGAAAATAAATCCTAAGTGCAACTTGTCATCTCATCAGCGTGCCTCAGCAGGCACCTTCGGTCCTAGCGGTGGGCAGGGGATGAGAGTTAATTTTCCTGCCTCAGTAGCGGAGCTTACAGCCAGCCTTGTAGCACGATCTGTGCTTGTTCTCTCTCCGTAGCCTTCTGAAGGTGTTCCTTGTTGGGCTGAAAGCTGGAGTCACTTCAGATTCTTGAGTGCAGAGCGTGATCTTATCGGCTGCCTGCTTTACTTCCTTCCCTCTGCGCCCCTCCTGCATCCCCTCTGTGCAGGCTGACCCGGCTCCTGCAGCCTTCGCCTTGTTTTCCCCCCCCAGTGCTCAGTGCAGAGCTGTGCATTACTCTGCTTTGTATTTGCTCCTCATGCCTCCCCGTGTTTCTGTAGTAAGCAGTGAGAAAATCAATTTGTCAAGTTTTTGGTTTAATGATGCAAACTGCATCGTATTGGCAAAGCGAACAAAAAACACAACCCAAAAGCCTGTATTTGGAATTCTGCTGAGCTTGTGCTCTGTCAGCTTTCTTGCTTAGATAGCCTTTGCTATCCAGGAACCTCAAACCCTTTCTTGCCTAAGAAGCAGTTCTCCTCACGATGCAGGAGGACCCAAGGCTGTTACCCATTGTTCAGCATCTGCTGTTGGCATTTGCTGCTCCATGGGCATGCCTTAATGTTTATTTTGGCCGACGTCCTCACGTTTGCCTTCCAGCAAGCACGTGGCTTTCAGCAAGCTTTCTCTTCTTGTTCAGTGGTTATCAACGTGCAGCAAAGCGAGCTGTGTTTCCTGTAGACAGTGGAAGAGTGTTGCTTTTGTCCCTTGTGGCTGGCGAAAAGAGCCATTGTTTGGCTTAGTAGTATTTCTTCTTTTCTTATTTTTGCATTTGAATGCTGAGGATTTTATAATTTCAAGGAAGATGGAAAAATATCTGCTTTTTTCTTTTTTTTTACCTCTGTGAATGCTTTTGAAAGCTTGTTGTGGTGGGGCTGATGGTCTTGGGGGGGGGAAGAAAACCATACTGGGTTAATGTTTCCTTTATCTGCTATCATGGTCAAAATGGGAAATCTTTCCATCAAGCTCCATGAAGGGGAAAAAAAAAATAGCTACAAGGAGGGAAATGTGCAGATGTTCCCATCAGAAATTTAGTGCAGAAGTGCAGTCTTCTGATTTGCTCATGAGAAGGACAGAGAACAGTTAATTTGCTGAAAATAAGATTAATGCTCCCGGACTGCAGAGGGGGATGAAGTGAGGAATTGCTTTCTGTTTGAATAATGGGTAGGGAACTGAGAAAGCAATTTTAGGTAGCTGATGTATTTCTCTGAACTTCGTAGCCCTGAATGCTCAGCTGTTGGAATGCAGTTACAAAATGCTACTTTCTTATTCTAGGATGTGTGCACGTCAGTGCATCCTTTTCCCTGATGCTCCGTGTAGCAATGTTAGGACTAAAGGAGAATATCAATTACCTGCAGTGTTCTGGTATGGCAAAAACCTGACTGATAATGCAAAGGGAAATGCAGGTCTTGTCCTGCCTGTGTGAAGTAATTGCATAAGTCTAGAAATATTCTGTTGTGTGCATGGCGTGAAAAAAGTCCTCAGGGTGCTGGGTAATATTGTGATAATGATAAATGAAGGTCGGATGGATACAGTGTGTTAGCCAAAAGGTCGTATCTGGGAGCTATCTGGTGCCACAGGATTCCCCTTCTCTAAGTCTAGAATACCTGAGGTATTAGCTAATGCTAACAGTAAGTATGATGAAAGTGGTTTTTCCTTTTGTGCTTTTGCCTCAAATCTTCTTTATTCCTGAATCCAGAACCTTAAGGCTGACCTCGAGTCTTCCCTGGGGCTTTCTGCCAGAGGCTTTAGGTGGGACTGTTCTCTCATTGTATCTTGTCCTGCCCATGCAGGTCCAAAGGCTGCTGCATGAGCGGTCTGTTGAGTTTGTTTGAGGGCTTGTTGTTCAGGGCTCCATGTGAGATCGTTCTTCTGGGTCACTTGATAAAGAGGGTTTGCAATCAGACTGCGATCCAGAATATGCGTTTTCCAGAAACCCACAACATCTAAGAAAGCTTGTTTCATTTTTGCTAGTTGAGAGGGAATGGGAAGGTCTCATTCCCTGTGTCTTCCATAGGCTGGCTTTTGAAGGAGCAAGCTAAAAAGCATACTTGTTTCTAAGAGATGCTTCCCAAAATGCAGGGGTGATGGCTGTGCTGAGCACAAATGTGAATAGTGCTTCTGTCATGTCCTACACGAGTGTCAAACAGCATGCAGCAAGGGAGTGGAACCAGGAGCAACCTTTAACCAGCCCCCAGGATGATAAATAGCAAGGCAGGATGCACACACAGCAAGGAAGGGTCTACCTAAATCAAATCTGAGAGCAAATAAATCAGCTTCATGACAAGCAACTATTAAATGTCATTACTACAAATGATAAACAGCTCTCCCAGTTTTACAGTTCAGTGTGGTGCCATTCAGTATGTGACATCCCTTTGGCCAGTCTGGGTCAGCTGTCATGGTTCTGTCCATTTTTGTTTTACAGTATAGAAGTGAAATACAAAAGAACTTCCAAGCTCACTTGATTCTACTTAAAATTATTCTGCAAATAATTATCCTTTTCAAGGAGATTTTGTGCCACTGGATGCTGCCTGGCTGAGCATCAAGAGTCGAGTACGTGTTGCATAATTAGCCACAAACTTTGTATCTCTTGCTCATATATTGTCCTCTTCAACTCTTGTTTTAAGCACCTGAAAACACACTGCTGATAATGCAGCTTGCTGAAGAGCTCTTCTGTTCTGCTGGGTTGCAAAAGATCTTGGAAGCAGGACGTGTTACAGCTGCAAAGGGGTTTAGGACTGTTTGAGCAGGCAGTCCATCTCAGATCAGGCTTTGATCCAAGAAACCCTAGCTGAATTCCTAATGCTCTTAGTTCTGGTGATGTTTTACCTTCATTTTGAAACATAGCCTTCTATTACCACATGTAACTGAAACCACTATTTGCAGCTGCAATTGGATGCTTGCCAAGCAAGATATCCTGATATGTATTTCATTTTGGCGATGGAAAACCACTAAACATGAGCCAGAGATAACTTCCGAGTGTTTACAAGCGAGTAATGTGTGTTACAAGAACGTTATGGTATTGTGGGTTTACCTTACTATTTTATTTCTCATGCTGAATGAAGAAAAGTCTGGCAAGTGTAAGAGATGAAATTTGGCACACAAATGTCCTGCTAGATGTAAAAAAAAAAAAAAAAAAAAAAAAAAAGTAGAAAGAAATGCAGTATAGTAGTGCTTGATTTAGCTTTAGCCTTAGGTTATTTTTAATGATTACTGTGGCTGTCAGCATTGAAAGGCCCAAGCTCATTTCTTTCTCTAGGAGGCTGGGAGTGGTGAGCCATCTCTGCTCAGCACTGGTGAGGCCATATCTGGAGTCCTAGTATTAATGCTGGGCAAGAAAGGTAGGAATTCACTTCTGCAAATCCAGTGCAGATCCAGAAGATGATTCAGGACCTGGAGCATCTTTTGTGCGGGTAGAGGCTGAGAGAGCTGAGCCTCTTCGGCCTGGAGAAGGGAAGGCTCTTTGGACCTCCCCAGTGTGTCTGAAGTACCTGATGGGTGGAGATTGATAGAGGCACACCCCTTCCATTAGTGCCTGCTGGTGGGACAGCAGGTAGTCTGAACACAAGAAGATACTTCTTGGCCATGATCAGGTACTGGAATGGGATGCCCAGAGATGGTGGAGCCTTCACTGGAAGGGTGCTCAGAACCCAAACAGTCCCAGGCCTGGGATACCTGATTTTAGTGACCTGCTTGGACTAGATCACCTGTGGAGGTTCCTGCTGACCTGAACCATTCTGATGATCTGCGAATGGAGGAAAAGAGGATTCCTGTATCTGATAAATGCAGTGGGAACTCGTGGTGTATTTTATACACTAGCTAATTCAGCTGCAGATGTCTAACGTGCTATTGTGAGGGCCGTTTTCCATGCTTCTCCAATGGAATTTAACTTAGCAGTGGAAAGTTGTGCTGTTTAGAAGCACAGCAGTACTGTGATTGTCATTTCAGTTTGAGAAGTTCAATAGCCTTGATTTTGGACAACTGAAAGCTGGATTTCAAGCTTGTAAATCAAGTTGGTATGCTGAATATAAAGCACTTCCATGAGAATCATAACGTTACGAGTGACAGCGCTGGAGTCCTCAGAGCTGGTATTTCTGTTGCATCCAGTTCAGTTGGAGGCTGCTGTAGATTTCCCAGTTGTATAAGCGTGGTGGGAAATTCTGTGGGCTGGAGCAGATTGGAAAGACAAACTTCCTGGGTATCTCCTCTTGAGAAAAATTGCCTTTGGACTGAACATCTGTTTTGCTGTCTTAAAAATAACCTTTAGCATTATATTTGCCTAACAGAGTAAATTGTGAATGCGTGCAAAACTGCTTGGTTGTTTTTCTCTCCATTGTGCGTATAAATATGTAAAGATAGATAAGCAAGACTGTAAAAATCAGAATGTACATATTTGGCAATGTTTAAGCTAGGATTGTATTGGAAAAGGCATGAGCTTTTGAAATGAACAACGAGCATTTCATCTGTAAGCATCTGTGTGAAACCCTTCAAGAGATGAGATGCTTTGGTGTGTGAAAACAGCAGGTATGAGCATTGGCATCTCACTTTATCAGTGGGTCGTTTTGAGGCCTGTGAGAAGAAGGAAGTGTTTGTAGAATGAAGTGTCTGTGTGTGTTAAAGAGTAGAAAGAATGCAAATATTTAGATCACTTCTTATTTAGCCTCTAGTTCTGTAAGCTCCCTAAAATGTGAATGTACTCGTTTTCACTCCCTGAAATTACACTGCTGAAAGCAAGAATACTTGTTTGCTTGGCAGAGCGAATTGAGGTCAGTTTGGCAGCAGAGGTTCTCCGTCAGCTACGTCTGGCCCAACGAGATGCTTCTGAGAATGCTGAGGAGTGTCCTGTGTAATTGTAGAGCTGTGGTCTGTTGTCTTGGAAGGTCGTGGCAGCTGGGGAAGCTCCTAGTGATGGCTCCTTTGGGAGGTACCCTGCCAGGCTGAGGAAACGTGCAGCAGGAGGGTGAGAGGCAAGAGCAAGCTGGAAAAGGAGAGGTTCTGATCAGATACCAAGAAAAGCTTTGAGCAATGAATTAGAGTAGGTAATCTTTAGAAGCCATATAGGACCTAAGGTCTTACGTATGACTGGGGAGAGCAGAGGCAAGGTTTATATGACCTCTTCATGTTTCCAATTGGATCCTTGTGCATTCAAATATTTAGGGTAGTAAGCTAGCATGACTTGAATGCTCAACTTGTCTTTAATGGTAAGAAGAGAAACATTTGTGCACAGGCAGAAACTGCTGAATATCTTGGATGTATTTCTGCTTTGAGAGTCTGCTTGATCACTGTTAGCCTGTTTGTAGAAGGTGAAGTTGCATCTTGGTTTGGGTGGCAATTCCAGTTGCATTCAAACCCACGTTCCCCACTGGGAAGTCATTACTGGGTTCTTGGCTGCTGTGCTGGATCTGATAACTGAGGCTCAGTGATGGGTGGTGGGATGGCTTTGAGCAGCCTGAGCTTTTAGCATGGCTTTTAAGTGTTGTGTATCTTGATGTTAATTGCAGAATACTCTGAAATTATCTTGAAGCTTGTTGCTAGCTCCAGCTTCAAGAATCCTTTTGCTTTTGAAATTACTTGTCCGAATACCAACATAGGGTACTGTAAACATCCATTGCTCTCTACAGCTGTTGTTTTTACTTGGTGCAGTGCATTGAGCCTGTCTCCTCCAACCTCCTCCAAGTAATACAAGATTGCATATGAAACTTTAAGTGGAATCAAGAAGGTGACTTTTTGCTAGTGTGACTGTGTAAATATTTGAGTGATTAGGAATATGTTGGCAATAGTAGATCGATACTGATTGATTAAGCTTGTAGAAAGAACTGTATTAGTTCATTTCAGAAGCTTTGTGCCTTTTTTGTACTTGGAAGGAGTGCTAACAAGGCTTAGCTTCATATACGTCTGTTCAAGTCAGTGTGCTCTTCTGCTGTACTTATAAAATAGTAAGAGGAATGACTTGAAAGTGCTGGAAATCATGTGAAGATGAGTTCTGATGTATGATCATGGGTAAAGAGCACGGTATATGGCATGGGAAGCACCTCCATGCAAATTGGAAAGACTTCAGGGTGAAACATAGTCTTGGTGTGGGTGTAGTACTGCAGTTCCACTGAGCAGTGCTCTGGCTGGGAAGTAATGGGAACTCAGCCTAGCAGCCTTTCACATGGTGGCCGCGTTACTGAATGACCTCTATTTCCACCCCGTCATATCTGGTGCTTGGTGTAAAGTCCTCATAGTTCTGATACTGGGCGTTTGTTTGTTTTCACTTCCATAATGTTTGAAAAAGAGTCTTGTAAAGAATGTTAATTTGGACACGGTGCTTCTTCTGTAAACGATATTCCCAAATTAGCCTATTGAGGCTTATTAATTTTTAATTACATCAAGAGACAGTATTGCGCTATCAGTGTGACTTCAAAGAGATTTTCTTTTCGCATTACAGAAATGTTATAAATAGTCCTCACTGTATTTTCTTGTTTGTAGGCTCTGTGTACTATTGCTTTGCTTCCCAGGAATAACAAGATCTTGCACCTGTTCTTTCATTTGAAGTGCAATGAAATGCACGGTAGTTGCAGGTAGCCCCGGTCAGCAATTGGAAATGCTTCAGCATAAGCTACCTGAGACCCAGTCTGAGCTGCCAGACAATAAAGGACTTCTAAGGCAGCAGTCTGTTTTCCCAAAGGGAATTGTCACAAGTTCTGTTGCTTTAGTATGGGCAGCCTGGTCTGGTGGTTGGTGACCCTGTATTTTGAAACTAGATGAGCGCTGTGGTCCTTTCCAACCCAGGCCATTCTAGGATTCTAGTATATTGAAGGAGTGAGGGCTGTAGTGTGGGTACGTTGTTCACCTTTGTTGTTCACCAATGTTGCAATGGAACATTGATTTTTGGCGTGGGAAATTTTTCTTCTTGATGGAAGGGAAGCTTATATGATGAGTGTTAATAAAGAGGTCGAGATATCAAATGCTTTTTTAGCCTCAGCTTCACCACCGCCTCTGGAATGCCAGCTTCCAGAAACCAGGCTAGAAGGTGAAGTAAGGAAGATGCATCTTTTGTGGATGAGAATCAAGTTGGGCAGTCCATGGGTCCTGTTGGAATGCACTGACGAGCTCTGAGGGAGCTGGCAGATGTCATGGTGAGGCTGCTCTGTAATCTTTGCTTGACCACAGCAATTGGGAGAAGTGCCCCAAGACGATGAAAATGTGATGAAACACATCCTAGGAACCAGGCACATGTGAAAGAAAAATACCTGGAGTGGTCAACGTGGGTTTTCCAAGGCTAGTCATACCTGCCCAACCTGATGAGCTCTGTTGGCTAGCCCGGTGGATGAGGAGAGAGCAGTGGATATTCCCAGGCTGTCACCCTTGAGATCCTCATAGTGAAGCTGTTGAGGTATGGGCTAATATTAGAATTGCTTTGCCAAGTATATTAAGCTTCTACAAATTTTTTTTAGAGAAAGAATATAGGAAAGGGGCTGAAAAACAAAATGCACCATTAGTCTCTAAAGGAAACTCTTGGTTGAAATGAGCATCCATCCTCTGTCTGATGATGTCGTTGACTGCTCTCTTAGTATGAACTGTTCCCTTGGCTAAACTAGTCTCCCTATGGCTGTGAAAGATTCATTTATAGTAGCTGCTGCTCTCTAATGGCAGGTAATGTTTTGATGAAGGAAGGAAGCCTGGAAATAGTATTTTAAAGACAACAAGGCAAAGTGTGGAGATGGCACTTTTCTCACGAATGGGTTTGTCATCAGCTTGGCTTTCTTCTTAGTCAGAGCCAGGACTTAGTGGATGCAGCGTAAATACAGTTCCACCTGTATTTTGGTTTATGTGGCACAATTACAAATTTGATTCATCTGATTTTTCTTACAGTAATGAGCTGTTTCCAACTTGAGATAAAAATAAAATGGTGCTAACAGTAGATTTTTCTACAGAGTAATGAAAAAACAGATATTGCAAATTACGTCTTTCTCTTCCCCACCGCAAGAAAGTACACAGAAAACCACCACCACTAAAAGCAACAGCACCACCAACAAACAAAACCAGTAACTTTTTCTAGAGGGGAATACTTTTAGCTGGTTTTGTCTGCTTCAGTTATTTCCTCTATTTATTAGCAGTACAGAATGTGCTGGTGGGCAGAAGCTCAGCACTGGGATGAGGTGTGACTCGAGGTGCCTACCTGATGGCAGTGGCACTGTGTTGGAGCAGAGAATCTACCCCAAGAGCTGGGGTCTGCTGTCTGGGGAATGTGTTGCACAACTCGTGTGCTTCCTGGATGCTTGACCTTGCTGGATGAACTTGAAAAACTGCAATTGCATCAAGAGAATTAGGTAATAAAATGACTTTTGTTTCTACACATGCTTTGCTTACAATAACAAAGCTGTTGTAGGACAGAACGTGGCAGGAGTAAAGCCTTGTCATTGGCAAGTGTATTTTTTTGTTAGTTGGCAATGAGAGATCCTCATCTGTCCTGAATAAAATCTGAGAATGCACAGTTGATGACATTAGCGAGGAACTCCCCAAAAGCAATGCTGCACAACTGTCTGTGCATCTGTTGCCCCTTCCTTGTACTGCTGATAAAACGAGCAGTTGTAGACAAAGATGGAACATGCCAGTGGTTCCGTGGCGTTCTTCCCATTTCTGTCACGTTCCACCTCTTGCTTCATGTTCACCTTTGATTCCTAAACACGAATAGCAGGAATAGGTGATGTTTTCTCAGCTTCTCATGCTGTGGAATAATTGGGTATTGCCTGCGTTGACAGAATTATTTGGCGTCCTAGTTTAGGTCTGTTGGGATAGTTGGCATCTCATGAGGCTTTTTAATGGCTGATGTAGAAGGCTGTGCTTTTATGGTGTTTTAAGGGATTCAGATATCTGTATTTAGAGATCATCCTTCTATAAGCTGCTCTTCAAGCACCTGTTAGGTCACAAAGCTCCTGTGATGAGAAAATGGTTATCTGCTTTTAAACATGCTCCGTGGAATCAAAAAGCCCACTGACTTGACTTAATTGTTACAGTGGCTTTAGATGAGATTAAGTGAGCAAATGGATGAGATACCAGTGTGTGGTGGAGTTTAAGGGCTGGAGGTGTCTGTTTTAACATGAATTTAGTGTGGCAGCTCATCAAAAACAGTTTAAGCAGAGAGTCTGGGGCAACGAGAGAGAAGCAGAGAGCACCAAAGGCTCTCTGGTATATTTTTGGGTTCATGTGAGACTTCCTTTTTTCTTGATGCTGTTGTCAAGCAGGAAGATAAGAATAGTAAGTACTTGAGGGTGCTTTGTTCAAGTACAGGTGAGTAATTAGCCACACAAGATACACTAAATAAATTAGGCCCCCAGAAATTGCAAGATTAAATGTTGCAGTACTAACTTCCATAAGATGATGATGAATTGTAGTTGATCAATAGGATGAAAAATGGAAAAGCCAGCAAAATATTGTTACTTCAGCTTAGTAATTGAAGAATATGTAGTCTACAGGGCAAGTTCACTTGCAAAGCATCCTTTGTGTTGCAAGATCTAGGCTGTAGGACGTGCCTGGATGGATATGCCATGAAGGACAACAAAATGAAAGCAATAGCAACTCTGAAGATTTGCTTGGGAAAGGAGTTCTGCATCAGTTGTGCTCCATCTGCTCTTGCAAGGAAGCAGAGTCTTGCTGGAGATGTGTTCATCAGAGTGGTACATCACTGTGAAAAGCAAAGCAAAGCCATGAGCCAGCCAGCCTGAAAGCTGGATGTGTGAAATCGGTTATTTTGCATGCAGAGTGGGAGAAATTGTAAGTGATCTTGGGAGCTCCATGGTGCAGCCCCCATGGCAGGCAGAGCTTCCTCTGCACATGGAGCACATGGAGGCTTCCCAGCTTCTTCCCCTGGTCACATCAGTAGAATCACCCACGTGTGCCTGTTGAAATCGCTGTAATTGAGTTTTTACAGGGCCTTTTTTAAAAGGAATTTGAATCATGTGCCTTAGTCTTGAAAGATGAAGTTGTTAAACATGGCAGCGAATTATTTTGGAAGAGCCATCTGATTTCTGGCCTGTTAGCCGCACGTGAAATTTTTGACAGGAATCTCGATAGGTTCTTCCATGTTCAATAATGTGTTCATTACAATGGTATTTCCTGAGCAGCTGTGCTTGCTTAGCTTTGGAGCTAAAACAGCAAAAGCAAGGAAGTGATTTTTCCAGCCCCCATTCTTTTTTTTTTTCTTTTTTCTTTTTGCATGTAAGAAAATTGTTGGATTTTTTTTTATCCTGTTAATGGCATGGAAACTAGTTGACAAATGGTGGAGGGCAGGAGTAGAGGAAGGGGAGGTGGGGGGAAATGACCAGTTGCTGTGGTCCTGTAGAGTGACAGGCTCTGAGAACTTGTTTACCCTTTCAGAACTGGTCTAGTCAAAGTCCATAGGCAGAGTGGCATTTCCATGTGGTTAGTAAGAAGTGCTTCTATTTCATGCAGATCTGAAGTGATCAAAGATGAGTCTTTCGTGTTAAAACTACCTGGTAGACATTGAGCTGGTAGATGGTGTCCATCTTTGCATTTCCTATCAGTGATGTGGTGTAAGAGTATGTGGAATGGTGCCCATCTCTAGTAGGGGAGTGTTGTACCTTCCTGCTGCACTGGAGCACAACTGCCAACTGTGTTGTGATAGCTCAGCTTTGCACACACAGTCACTCCTCTGGCCTCTTCAGATGTTGCAGCAAAATCTGTGTCTCAGTGCAGTTCTGTATGTACTCACTGCTGGGGATGATTGAAGTGGATGCTTGTAATGACTCAGTTTGCTTCTCACCTCTGTCTTTGCTGCACTGCTGAGAAAACTGGCCCGATTTTTCACACAGTGAGATCTGTGCTTCTGAGAGACAAAGCCTGTAAGTAATTCACAAGGATTCCACTGCATGTTGTGTTCTTGGCTGAAGCCAAAGGGACTGCGGTGCAGCACAGGGGCTCCTGTGCTCCTTCAGGATGCTCTTGGAACAGCAGAACCAAGCTGGAGCTGCAGAAAGTGGCCAAGCTGTGGAGGTAGAGGTAGGAGATAGGATGTAGTTGCTGGGTAAATGGAGACTTAGCAAGTTATATATGAATTAAAGTGTTTGGGATTGCTGGCTTTGCATGGTCAGTTTCACCACTTCTAGGCACTTACGTACCTCTTGGCTTGGTCTGGTGCTTTCAATACCTATCACAGACATCTTTGTGTCTGTTAGCCCCAGAGTGGCTTGAAAACCCTACTGTGTTCGTTTTCTATTGAATTCTTTTCTACTGCACTAGATTGCTTGAAAATGGGGGCTGTAAACAGCTTCTACAGATGCGGTGATCTGCTCAGTTACAGAACAGCATTAAGCAAGCTTTTAATGCGAGTCCTCTGTAATGCACAGGTGGCTTATTGAATCCAGTAACTGGAGGGCCAGGGGTCTGGGCCATTTCCATCCATCTGCCTTTATGGAAGCAGAAGGGGTGCTTGTGTAATTCTGTGCAAATCATAGGCTTAGCATGCAGATGTTTGTGCAGAGTAAACAAAATGTGTGGGTAGGTGTTCAGAGTGGACTTGAGTTTGAATCTGAAACAGCACTTCCTTTCTGAAGTTGTGAGAAGATGCATCACAAGCCTCTGTTCCTTGAGTGTCCTTTGGCCTGGGAATATGGAACAGCAGTACTGAGAATGATAGCTGTGCTACAGATGCTGTAGCTGAGAGGTTGCCTATTCCTCATCTTAGTACATTTTCATACCATCTGAAGCCTCTGGATTTATAGGATTTGAAAAAGTCTGTCTAGGCTTCATGCAGAGAGTAAGTTGACCTTTGCCCAGAGAGGCTGTGGATGCTCCAACCTGGAGGTGTTCAAGGCCAGGTTGGATGGGCACTGGGCAGCCTGGTCCGGTATTAAATAATATGGAGGTTGGTGGCCCTGCATGCAGCAGGGGGTTGGAGCTTCAGGATCCTCGAGGTCCCTTCCAACCCAAGCCATTCTATGGTCTTCAGTACTGAATTGGGTTGTGCCATTAATGAACAAGTCACATGCTTCCAACCCTTGTTAGCTTAAATTTTAGTTTGAGTTCTGGTAGGTTTTTTCCTCACTGCAGTACAATCTCTTTGAAGTATGTAAACGACTGGAGGTGAAAAGTGGCCTGCCTAAAAATGAGTAACACTAGATAGCTTGCAGGAACGTTTTCCTATTTCCTGAGAGATTTTTTTCCTGCTTCTTGCACCAAATGTAACAAGCAGGAGTCGGTCCTGAGTGTGAGCAGTTGGAACTGCGTGTTGATGCTGCCTGTCAGAATATTTTAGTGTGTGTGATGAGGGTTAAAGGCACTGAGTGGGCTGAAAAGCACTTAATTTTAACAAAAGCAATATCCAAAATAAGGTAGGAAGGTTTTTGGAACTTACAGAGGTGTGTTTTTGTGTGTGGCTTTTACCTTCACAAACTGTGTACTTAAACTGACGTTTTGAAGTGACATTGTATGTGAACTTTCATTGTTAACAGCCTGATAAGGGAGCACAGGGTGTGTAAAAAGGTGAGTTATCTTGTTTGTTCATGGAAGCTCTGGAATCTTTGCCTACCTGTGGCTGAAGGGCACCAGACAAACAGGGCAGTCCCTTCAGCCCCTCTTGGATGCTGATAAGACTAGGGGGAATGGCTTTAAGCTAAAGCAGGGGAGGTTTGAGTTGGATATGAGGAGGAAGTTTTTCACCCAGAGGGTGGTGAGGCACTGGAACAGGTTGCCCAAGGAGGCTGTGGATGCGCCATCCCTGCAGGCATTCAAGGCCAGGCTGGATGTGGCTTTGGGCAGCCTGGGCTGCTGGTTGGTGACCCTGCACACAGCAGGGGGTTGGAGCTGGGTGAGCATTGTCCTCCTTTTCAACCCAGGCCATTCTGTGATTCATGCTGCCCTCCATGCTTTCTGAGCATCGCTAACAGAGGATGCCTTGCTGTGTTGGTATCTGAGAAGTGTCAGTGCTGACTTGTGTCTTGTCTTAAAGCTGGAAAGAATGGTGAGCAGAATTGTGTAGGTTACGTTGCCAGCATGCGTGGAAGCAAATCATAGAACTCGTATTTCTTAAGGGCAGACGATACAGGTTGGCAGCCTAGATTAAAAAACAAAAAACAACGTGAAGTGGAAGCCAAATTCTGGGATCATCTCAGAGCAGATAGCAAGGCTGCAGAGAGCAAGTAATTTGCTGCTTTTGCAGAAGAGCTGGTGGAGCTGCAGGTAACTCAGCATTAGCATTGCAGGGAGAACTGGGAGCAGTTTTCCTTCTCTCCTGGTAACAAAGAGTTGTGTTGCATTTTCGGTGCACATCCCATCAGCCTGTTTCCATTTCCTGCTTGGCACCCAATGTTTTCAGGGCAGGAATGTGATCCCATTGTGCTGACAGTGAGGCTGTTATTGACAGAAGTACTGACATCTCGCTGGTAGCTCCTCTTGTGGGATGCCTCTGTTCTTTGTCTTAGCAAAAAAATTGCCTGCGGTGAATTGGGGCAGATTTTAATGGACAAGTGCGCAGTGACAGAAGAACACAGATCAGTGGTTTAATGTAATAACCTCATGGCTTGAGAGAGACCTGGAGTTTGGTCTCTGTGTTGCCAGTACCCTCCAGCAGAATGCTGTTCTCATCCAGATGCCTCCTCTCATTTCCTCGTTGAGCACTGATCTGTAATGACAAACAGCGGATGGAACGCAATATTTCTAGAAGAGAGAAGTGAAATCACGTTAAAATAGGGGTGAGAATTGTTCAGATGACCTAATTTCATCTTCTGTGAAGAATTTGTTAAAGGAACGCATACTTGGAATCATACTGTGCATCTAGAGGTGAACTTGCTTTGAAACCCATGACATTGGGTTGTTGGAAAAGACAGCACGGTGATGATTTGAATGGCTGGAAGTTATGAAAAAAAGAAAGTGAAGTGTGGGCATGTAAGCAAAACAGCATCACAGGAGTTGAGCTTGCAGCGAAACAGGGAAACCCATCACATTGTTTTTGGGACTGAAACTAAGCATCAGGTGCTGCTGCTGCAGAAGCCACGTTTTGTCCGGGCTCCCGGTAACGTTACTCGCTGGCAGTAGACTTGCCTTAATGATGCTTTTCCTCCCCTTTGCGTTCTGCTGTAGGTGAGCGGTCAGTGGCCCGGCTGGCAGCCACGTGGAATTGAATTCCAGGGCATCCTCCTGCATGGGGACAGTGGTTGTACACGGCTGCCTCTGCGCTAGAGTTGCAGAGCCTTTCGGGGCACGGCGTGGCTGGGGGGCGGGTCGCTGCGATGGGTGCAGCATGAGGTCCGTGCTGGCAACAGCACAGCGACCAAAGCACAGCCTCGGTAGGAAAAAGGGGGTTTGGGAGAACCGAGGAGGTGCTTTGCTTAACAGGAGCCTGCCCGCCTCCCATCCCACGGCACGTCCATCCTTTCGTTACACCGCGGCCACGAGCGGGAGGACGAGGCTGCGAGCGGAGCTGGAGGAACGTGCCTCTGCATCCGTGCCTCGGAGCGGCTCCTCACGGCTCTGCCGTGCAGGGCGGCTGAAAAATGGTTGGCTCGGCTGGGAGCGGGGAGCCTGCGCCTGGCTGCTGCAAAACGTGGCGTGGAGCGGGCGGCGGCTCCGCGTGCGTCCCAGCCTGTGGTACCCTAAGCGCGGCATCTCCGCTTGGTGAGGGGTCTGGGGTGAGAACGCAGCCACGCGGCCGGCAGTGACCTTGACATCGCCTCCCCTTGTGCCGTGTGTGTCTTGCGGTCACGCTGCTTGGCTGCTTTGCTTGAGGCAAAGCTTTTCTTCTTCTCCTTATTCTGAAGCTCTTCCTGCCTATCATTGCCTTGACAGCATTGGGCTTCAGTTCTGATCAGTTACCTTCTCCCTTTCCTTCATTGTTTTTAGAGCTGGGTTAATTCTGACTCTGGTGTCAAAAAGGCAGTGTTGCTCTCAGTTCACCCCGCACCTGAGATATCAGGACGTGCATCAGTTCAGCAGCCGTGCAGCCCGGCGAGAGGCTCCGGGCAGCATTTGCCTTCTCCTGTGCGGCTCTAGCACAGCAGAATTGCAGCCTAGGGCTGGGCCCGCTGCCTGGCGCTCGGAACGGCCGCTCCGCTCCCGGCAGCTCGACTCCACCCCGGCTCTTGGTGCCGCCCGGCCGGAGGCTGCCGGGGCCGCGGCTTCCTGGGCTGGGGCCGGGCTGCCGCCGCCCGGTGCCGCCGCCGGAGCGGGAACGGCAGCGGTGCGGAGCGGCCGCGTCCCCTGGCAGCGCCCTGCCCGCGCAGCCGGCGCTAAGCGGATTTACTCGGCCGCGAGAAAAGACAAGGCAGCCCAGGGGCGCAAAATACGCAAACGCGCGGTCCGCCGTAAACAATGAAACCGAAGGCTGCCGCCGCTCTAATCCTTTGAAAACCGGACCTGGCTGCTGGCGGCGCGCGTCGCGATCTGCAGGGCGGTGCGTGCGGGCGGTGAACGGCCGTGAGCCGCGCCGCCCCCCGCGCCGAGCCGGCGATGCGGGAACGCCGCGGCTGAGCGCCGGGAGCCTCGCTGCGGCGGGGGCGTGACGCGGGGCTCGCCCCGCACAGTTCCGATCCGCGCTTCGGTCGGCATGGGGCTGGAGCCGCGCGGCTGAAAGCAGCCATGTATCTGCTGGACAGCAGCGAGCCGCCCGCCGCCGCCGCCGCCTCTCCCGAGAGGATGCAGCGGGGCACCCCGCAGAGGAAGACCGTCTACCGCATCTCCGTGACCATGGTGAAGAAGGAGCTGCTGGGGCCCGACGGCGGCGCGGAGCCGGCTCGGCGCGGCCGGCGGGGAGGCGGGCAGCCGGGCTCCCGCAGCCTTCCCCGCGCCGGGCTGCTGCTGGTGGAAGAGGAGGAGGGCGAGGAGCGGGAGGAGGAGGGCGGCGAGGAGAAGGACCGCATGCCCAGCCCCCGCGGCTTCCGCAACTTCAGGACCCTCAGCACCGGGCAGCTGGAGCTGGGCCGCCTCAAGGTGCCGCGGAGGAGCGCGCGGCCCCCCGCCGAGCCGCCCTTCGGCTGGCCGCGGCACCCCGGCGACCGGGAGGAGGCCGGCGCCGCTCCCGCCGAGGCCGCCGGGCCGGAGGCCGCGGGTCCGGGGCGCAGCCCGCGGAGGCAGCCGGGCGTGCTGCGGCGCAGCTTCAGCTTCAGGCAGTGGAGCGGCTCGGAGCTGCTGCGGGCGCGGGCGCCGGGCCGGGTGCGGAGGCACAGCAGCTCCGGCTGCCTCCCGGCGCCGGCCGCGCGGAGCGAGGAGGCCCCGGCGCCCGGCTCTCCTCCCGCGGAGCCGCCCGCTGCCGAGAAGCGTAACACGCTGGACGTGGGTGAGGTGCTGAGCAAGGCCGAGCCGCTCTCCGAGCTGGAGCGCTGGGAGCGGAGCAAGAGCAAGAACCGCACGCTGGATAACAGCGACCTGCAGCGGCTGTCAGAACGCCTGGGGCGGGAGGGCGCGCCCGGTGGCCCCGTGGCACACGAGCACCGCTTGCTGCGCTTCTTCAGCGGCATCTTCGCCCGCAAGGACGGCGCCTCCACGCTCTTCGGCGGCCCCCACGGCCGCTCCCCGCGCGGCAGCTTCTCCAGGTCCAGGGCGTATTTCAGCAGCCTTCGTAGAGCCGCCGCCGACATCGAGTCCAGCTCGGAGAGCATCGATGGGTCCCCCCGCAAAGGTGCCTGCTCCTGAGGCTGGGTGTTAAGGGGCCTTTGTGCATGAGGACAGGGAAACGCAGCTCTGGGAGCGCCGGGCTGCGAGCGGACGGTGCTTTATGCCGTACTGCACATTTTTAAGTGCTTGGTTGTGTTTTCTCCTTAGATGTGCAGCGTGGTTCTGAGGAGAACACGTTAGGTGTGTCTTGCGAATGAAAAAGCACTTGGTGGATTCCCCGTGTTCGGGGATGGCAGGGTGAGAGAAGTACAGTCTGCTCAATTATGCTGTGGAAGCTGAGCTGCTGGCTGGCAGTATGTAGGTCACTGGGTGACCCAGTGCCACGCTGCGCTGGGCCTCCCTCCTTCTGTATGGACCTCTGGAATCCTAAAGATGAGTTATGGTGACTGGAAATGTCTGCTGATGTGAGGGAGTAGGTGAATGTTGATGTAAATGCGTTGTAAGTCCTGCACTTCTGTTCCAAAGTATTTCGGTTGAGCTTGGTGTTTTTAAGAGCACGAGCTCAGAAGCCACGCTCTTTCAGTTATCTTCTTCTTTCCGCTAAGTACTTAACCAGCCAGTTGCTGCTAATGGCAGGTGGAGTCAGGCTGGGGTTTGTGTGTCCCTAGGATGCAGGAAGAACTTGGAAAATTTTCCATCCTGTTTGCTGTAGGATGGAAGTCAGGGTGACCGTCTGTGCTCTGCGAGGCACTGAAGGTATCCTGGTGGTGGTGGCTGGGACGTGTCAGACCAGAAATGCTGGTTGTGGAGCCTGTGATGCTACTTGCGCTTTAAAAATCTTTATAAGGTCTCTGGGATGAAGCATTTAACTATGGTACTTATACCTTGAGTGCTAAGAGCTGATCAAAGTGGTCAGTGATCTGCAGGTTGCTGCTTCTCTAAGCATAAAACTATCAGTTCAGCAGGTGGAGCATCCCTTGGAGCACAGGTACAGCAGAGAGCTTCACCTAGGGAACTTCAAAGAATGGCTTGATGGAAGGAAGCTTAAAACCCATCCAGTGCCAACCCCTGTGTCGTGGGCTGGGTGCACCTCACCAGTTCGGGCTGCCTAGGGTTCTATTCAGCCTGGCCTTGAAGGTCTCCATGCAGCACCCATGGCTTCTTTGGGCAGTAGCGCCAGGGCTTCACTGCACCCTGAGTACATGGGGTGAGACTGGAGCAAGAGCTGCTTCCCAGCTCTGCCAGCCCACTCAGCCCACTGGTGCTGCTCGGAGCGTGCCCAGGGATGAAGTGTGGGGAGCAAAGCTGTGTATTTAGAGCCAGTAACCGAGGAGTGTAAGGTTTTATTGATGTAGAGGCATTTCTGTGGGTTCATAGTAGTCTTGGCGGAAATTGTGGTCTGACCTTGGTTCAAGTTTGAGGTAACCACAAGAGAGAGTTGCTTCATATGGCTGTGCTTGCCTGTCCCGTGCCATTGCTCTTAAACTGTTAAAGGGGAGAGCACAGCTATATATCCACAGAACACAGTCCTGTCAGTCTGGGGTAAGTTTAAGACTTGAGTTAACCAGTAACCAGTGATCTTCAGCGCCAAGACGTTCCGGAAGGGTTTTTGTGGATGCGCCAGTGTCACGTCTGTCTGCTGGAAGTGAGCTTCCAGTTGTGTTTTCCAGAAGGCATACGTGTGTCCCAGGAGCAGCGATGCAGTCCCATGTGCTGCAGGGGGCAAACAGGGCTCCTATCTGCCCAGCATCTTCTGCTGCTTTTTTTCCAGACAAGTGCAGCTGAGGCTTCTGCTATTAGAAAAACGTCATCCTGTTGCAGAAGGCAAAATCATGCAGAGCCCTCTGTGCAAAGTTTCAGCTGTTACTTATTGGTGACTTTCCAGAAAGCTTAAGTTATTTTGTCCTTAATTTCCCCTGGTATTTCTGAAGAAGAAAAAGTCTCATGACATGCTATGATTTGCGTGCCAGATGTATTTTAGTGTTTTAAATTTGGAATGAGCTGCTGTTCAGTAAAGTCTTGTTGTGTCAACAGTATGGCTTCTTTTAGCTGAAGCAAAATTGGTGTGTTGCTGGCAGGGCTGTGCCTGGATTTTAAAGTAATAGTGGAGGAATCCTTAATTGAATGTTTTGTTGTCCTGTGTCACCAGTTGTAAAGAGTTTATTACTTGAGACTTGCTTCCCACGTGACGTTGTGTGGTGCTGTGTGTTATATGACTTTGTACTTGCTCTCTACCACCTACCCAAGGCCCATAGAGAATGTACAAATTGAAAAGCACGCCTTTGACATTTTCAACTTGAAATAATCGCTCAGATATCCCAGTGCTGCCTGCGTGATGCATGTTGCAAATCTGTTCCTAATTACCTTGGTCATGTAATACTGTTCAGAACAAGCTGAAGCTCCAGATTTGTGAAGCGAGAGCGAGGAATATTTAAATCTGCGCATTTTTTCTTGTTGCTATGAAATGGGTGGAGGTAGATTTGAGGCGAATTATTCTTGATACGGCCATTAAACTGTCTTTAAAAGCATTGATCAGATTTCTTTCCAAGAGTTACTTTTGGGAAGGAAAGCTTAAGTGTGGGGAAGCATCTTCTGGTGGGAGCAGGAGCGTGGCACAGACCTGCCATGTGTTGGGATTAAGCACTTATCTTGTGTTCTCTGCAGTTGATGGTTGTGGGAAGGAGAAGGAAACTGAGGAGTGACCAGCTGGAGGCCTCCAGTCTCGATGCAGAGCTTCATTTGAGAATTCTTGTGAGCTCTGCAACGTCTCCTTGCTGCCCTGCTGTGGTTTTACATGTGCGTGCTGCTGGTGCTTTGTGTGCCAGCCCTGTGAGCTCATGGATGAGCAGGCTGAGCTTCACTGCATGTGGAATTTGAACTGTATGGTGGAAACGTGTTGGAATGGGTTCCTTCCAGCTTCCCATGTCGTAGCTGAAGGTTTTTGGTGATGTGCTTCCCTTTTAACACTGGGAAGGCATTTCATTAAGTGGTCTGGAAGTCTTCTGGTGCTCATCTTACTTTTTCAGTTACTGTGAATGAGTGCTGTGTAGGTGTTGTTATGAAAATAAGATCTAGAAGGTGAAGGAATTGCATTTTGGTTAAGCTTTGTCAAGCGCTGGCTAAAGGGGTTTTCATTATAATTTATTGGGCAGGTCCGGTGTCGAGCAGAATGGTTGCCAGCTGCACTGACACAACCAGATGATTAAGATCTGAACTGGTATTAAGGTCACTGGCTGAATTAAAGAATGAGATGGATTGATGTTTGCACAATATTAAGGGGTGTGCCAGATGCTAGCAGTCATTGTATTAAAATTAAAAAGAAATATGGAATTTCTATGTTAGCCTGTAACAAGTTGTTGGTTGGGTTCCCAATGGCAGTAATGGATGGCTTTCTTGTGTTATATCAATGAATTCTTCTGTAAAACTGTTGGAGAGGCATTCATCTCCACTCCCATAACTGGGCTGTGTAAATTAGGTTCCCATGTGTATTTATCTCTGCCTGCTGCTTGGGTTACCAGTGTTGGTAAGTTGTGTTGGTGTAATGGAGCTCACGTGCAGGTGACTAAAGCACAATTTGTGCAAGGAAAAGGGCAATTAAAACGTGATGTTCTT
Source organism: Lagopus muta (assembly GCF_023343835.1). Classification (NCBI taxonomy): domain Eukaryota; kingdom Metazoa; phylum Chordata; class Aves; order Galliformes; family Phasianidae; genus Lagopus; species Lagopus muta. Next base: position 34,692,532 of record NC_064440.1, on the reverse strand, counting down.
GTAGTGTTCATCGCTGTTATTGTTCTGAATTTGAGGATGCTCAGCGTGACTGGAAAGGTAAATTTAACCTGGAATTGTTAACTAATGCCAGTGAGCGTCAAGCTAAGGAAGGAATGTTTGATTTTCCTGAAGCAGAGTAGCACATGGGCTCTTTTGAGACCCAGGGAAAGGTTGAAATTACTCATAAGTGCTGCTTACTGAGGGGAGCTCCAGATTTCTCTATTTCAACCATTGGCAATGATGTAGTAGATTTAACAGTTCTTTTGCATGAGAAAAATGGAATTGCTTGTATCAGCTGTCAAACCACTATTGTTTTCAGGAGTTCAGTAGACAGCTCTGTGGCTGCATTTGGTTCCATAGCACGATGCTGTCTGTTGCAGAGCGCAGGCTCGTTAGTAGAGTTGCATTCAGATCTTGACTTCGTAGGTCAGCACAGAGGAATGAGCTGGGGGCATTTGAATGAACAGGTTGGGTCTGCTCTGCAGACCGCAGCCACTCTTGATGTTGCTGTATCAATTAATTTAATGCTGATTACTGAATTTACAACCTCCAGGTTACAAACTGATCTGTGAGAGGGTGCTGAAATAACATAACAGTGTTTTCTTTGGCACGGCTTTTTGGAAAAGGGAGAGTGCAGATCTGCTTCTAGGGTGTATGTGTGTTTGTGTTCACTTTGAGCCACGTAGGGTTAAAAAAAAAAGAGCCATTAATGCAGGCTGTTAATGTAATAGTGTTGCTTTTGATAATTGGTGTTAGGATTTCCCCTAGGCAACTGCAGTAAACACAGCAAAAGGCGGCTTCTGCCAAAAAAGCAGAATGGGTTTCCAACGTCTGAGGAAAGAGAAATGTCAGTGTATTGAACTTGAGAAATGATAATCTGTTCATGAAAGGCATGCAACATAAGCTATTATCTTGATGGAATTTTTAGAATGGAGCATTGAATGATTTTGATGTTTCTGACATACGTAATGACAGTGTTTGACATAATACTTCTGCTTTATTGACAAAACAGTACCAAATGTTTCCTTACAACAACACGGGCAGCGAGTGCCGTTAAAATAACAAGCGTGCAGTGCATTGGAGCTCTGTGCAGTTTTATTTATCTCTGAGTACACCAATAAGACTTAAGCTGTGGCCCTTGTTCTCTGTTGAGGTTCTCCTTGATGGAGAGGTTCTGCTTTCTGGGGCACGCAGCTGCTCCCAGCCTTGCCAGCCTCTGTTCCACCTGCAGCCTGCACAGACTCATTGCTCTGAGAGGGTTTCACACTGGCTTTCTTCTCAATTAAAACTTCAGGTCTTTACTGTGCTGTAAGTGAGCCTTAGTTTGTAGCCTAGTCTGGCTTGCTGTTTCTCCCCAGCCTGGGTTGCAAAGGAGCACAGTGATCACCCAGCTCCAACCCCCTGCTGTGTGCAGGTCACCAACCAGCAGCCCAGGCTGCCCAGAGCCACATCCAGCCTGGCCTTGAATGCCTGCAGGGATGGGGCATCCACAGCCTCCTTGGGCAACCTGTGCCAGTGCCTCACCATCCTCTGGGTGAAAAACTTCCTCCTCATATCCAACCCAAACCTCCCTGTCTCAGTTTAAAACCATTCCCCCTGGTCCTATCACTATCCACCCTCTTAAACAGCTGCTCCCCCTCCTGTTTATAGGCTCCCTTCAAGCACTGGAAGGATCTTCATGGATAGTGTTTGTTTCTGTTTTGACTCCCATCTTGCACAGACAAAGATGTAAAGGTCACTCGTCTGAAGTTATAAAGCAGGGTAAATCTCAATATTAAGACTGTAGAAAAGTCTTTATGAAGTCTTTCCCATGTGATCTGGCTATAATGTCAGCTGTGGAAACTGACGTTTACGAGTTAGGTACATTATTCCTGTGCTTCCTGGTTCTAACTGTTCCACCTGGGGAGTATAGAGTTGTATCTAATGAATACAGGAGCCGTTACTTGTTGATTAACCAAGACCTTTTACCTGTAACTTTATTTTCCAATAGGAAAATATGGATAGAAGGAGCTACTAAGTTAAATAACATCTGAAGGCAACATTTAGCTCCCTCAGTTCTAGCTGCACCAAGCAAGACTTTATTTTTGGATGAACTGGTAAATGTGCCCTCATTTCTGGACTTGAACTTAATTTCAGCTTTGTACGTGCTTCCTAACAAGTGATCATCACAATTGTTGGGCAGACTTTGCAATTCCTCCTTTCCTAGTGTTAGCAGGGGGTTCTTGTTCTTTGCAATGAAATCTGAATGTCTGTAAGCGAAGCTTTCATTTTTGAGAGAAAACCCCATAGCAGATCTTCCCTTGCTGGAAGCTGTAAATGCCAGTTTTTGCAATCAGATTTGAAGGGGAACTAAAATATTGTGCTGACTGCTGCCAGCTCCTGGCATTTCCAAGTTATTTATAATGGCTCTCCCTTTGTTTGCATGTGTTTGGTAGTAGGCTTGTCTGGCTGGTTGGCTAGAGAATATGGATTCCAGAAATACTGTTATACTTGTGCTGGGCTTCTTGTGTATATACATGCATGCATGTGCATTTTAAGCAGAAGATTGCAATACCATCACGTGATATTTTTTTCCCCTGCCTATTCCCATGTGAACAGTGTCTTAATGGCAGTGCTTATGTTTAAGGCACAAGGGAGAACTATTTTGAAACACAGGTGCTAAACCACTTAGTGCAGCTGTATTGGAGGGGTGTGTGATGCCTCTGTCAGGGGGCATGGAGCCCTTACACAGCTTCCCTGCATCTTGCTGTGGGTGCACACATTTAGGTCTAAGGACCGTGATGTTTGGCATGGTATGATGTTGTGTTGCTCCTTACTGTCACTATAAGGTGGCACTTCTACTTAGAATGAATGCTGTAAGAATCAGGGACCCTCAGCTCCCCTAGTGCTGCTGCTGCAGAGCACTTTCAGAATGGAGATGCTCTCCCTGTGGCTCCTGAGAACTGAAGCCTTCTTTGGGATGAGCACCAGAATTACCAACTGTCTGAAACATCTGCCCTTCCAGGACTGGGACTGCATTTGTGTCAGGTTAAGCTGCCTGGGAAACAGCAGTGTTGACCTAACTGTTCCTTATGCAACATCCTCATTCAGAAGCTCTTCTGTGGAGCGATACAGAAATATTTATGTTGGCAAGGCAACAGCTTTTGTGCCTCAATCTCAAAGTCCTGCACTGAAAAATCTTACTTTGCGCTCACAGAGGACAGCAGGTTCAAATGCTCAAGTACTGCTTAAGTAGAAAATAAATGAACTTCTACTAGCCAATCCGTAGTCTTGCACACTGACATCCATGTGCATTCTGTATTGCTTGAAGTTGAAGGTGTTTTTTTTTTCCCCTAAATAGCTAAAAGGGACGAAGCCTCGTTATGTTGTGGCAGTGCTTAGGTGAGAGACAAATCCATCTATGTCCTGAATTGTCATGGTGTGAAGGGACAGCAGTCTGTCCTTCCTGTTGCTGGAAGTGCCTTCAGACTCCTATGGCCCCAGATGCAGGGCAGTAAAGATGATAGAATCGTTTGAGTTGGAAGGGACACTTAAAGGTCATCTAGTCCAACTCCCCTGCAAGGAGCAGGAAAAACCTGTATGGGAATGCTTTTACCCTTTGAAAAAGATACTCTGCTTTAAGCTTTTTGATTAATTTTAGGGTAAACTGAGTAATGACATTTATTTTAAAACACGTGACATCTGTTGTCAAGTAATCCATTAGCTGTATTTGATAGGCTTTTTTGTGTAGTGGGTGCTGTGTTTTAATCGCAGTGAATGTCCACCTGTCACTTTCAAGGTGATTTTTTTCTTAGGGAAATCAAGGTGTTAGGGATGTTAAGTTGGGCATGAATTCAGCATCTGTTAGCTGCTTCTGAACCTCACCAAACCCTTTCCCTGAGACATTCTGGTACGTGATGTGACTGTGTTTCAAAATCTGTTTGTATGGTTCTGTTTGCTGAAATGTGTTCCCATCGCCCTTCTTTCTCATGTGGGCAGGTCTGTGCATCTTATTAATGTTCTGTGTTACCCATTTCCTTTTTTGCTTCAAAACACACGGTAAGCTGTGCTGCACTGGCTGAGCATCAGTGTTTTGTTCCGTAGGTAAGCCTTCCTTGTGCCATTCTGCAGTGTTACTGCAACGACTGTTGTCTCTGCAAAGGCTGAGATGTGGGAATCCTTCCCTTTCCTTTTCCCTTCTCATCTCGTGGTGTGAACATAATGGATGGGAAGAACAAAAGCAAAGTTGCTTTGGTTTGCATTATGTTCAGTCTTAGAAGTGTGCCTGAGATCCCTGCAGGAAATGGGTGCTGTGCCTCTCGGCTTGGCGGAGGTCCTCCTGGTGTGTGTGTAAGTGCATTACCTGCTAGCCTCCAGCCCTTCATATTTGCCTATTTTTAACCTGAAGCATGGAGGAGACTTTATGATAAGTAGAGGCTTATTACAGGGTGTTGCAGTCATCTTAAGGCTTGTAATTCTGCCTGTAAACAAGGCTGATAAGTAGGTTAAACTTCACGCGGTGCTGAATTTCTTTTCCCTGTTAAGTGATTTCTAAATACAGATGAACGGAGCAGCGATGGAGCAAATCCTGCGGGCAGCCAGGTATGTGTGCCACGCTGTTCTGCAGGGATTCCCGTGTCAGTGGGCCATGGGCAGGGGTCAGGAGAGGCAGGGGTAGGCTGCAGGGAAGAACATGTTAAGAAAAATGGGTATCTGTGTGGTCTCCTCCGTGGAGATTCTCCACCTGGCCACCTGGACGTGGTGCTGGGCACCTGCTGTGGGAGTCCCTGCAGGAGCAGAGGTGGCCCAGAAGGACCTGGAGGTCCTGCCAGCCTCAGCCTCGTTCTGTGAAGCGCTGACTTAGAGGGACACTTTTGTACATCTCAACATCAGAATCAAATCACAAGGTCTGCAAGGAGTGAGCTGATGGTTTCTAACCGGAGATTTTAAAGCCTGTTGGTTACTTTTGTGAGCTCTTCATTTTCTACTCCCTTGCTACCAGCCAGTTCCATAAATTCCTGTTTGCCTGTGAATCCATGTTGGTGGCAGGATGCGGGTGATGCTGCCCAGCCAGGTGGTGTAACTGCCTTCCAACATCTGCCTCCACTGTGCACGAGTGTCAGAACATCTGCAAGCCTTGTGATTGTTGCTCGTGTCCTGAGACCTCCAGAATGCTCCAGGGAAGGAGGTCTTCTCTGGGGTTAGGCTGGTAGGGAAGCAGAAACCTGCATTCAGGTATCCAGAATGAAGAGGGATTTAGTTGCTTTGCTAATTACAGTTTTAAATAATTGCTTGTGTGAGGCCACGTTATCTCCCTGCTGTGCCTGTATGTTTTTTTTCCCCATTAAAACTGAGGTTCAGTTGTGCTCATGGGCTGTGCTTTCAGACCTGTGTTAGTATTTAATGTGAGCATCTGATACCATTCAAACTTGATTATGAAATCCCTGCTGGTCTTTAGTGTGCCTGTGGACACAGTGTGAGCCTTGACCTAGGAATACCCTTATTCAGCTCAGTTAGAAAAGGAATGAGCAACGGAGGAAGCTGTTTTTCCAGTCGCTTCTAGAAATGTTGTCAGAAGTGTAGGCAACATGCCTCAGGGTTTTCTGCAGTAACTGCTGTGCCTTCTATCTGCAGGAAGGTGTTGGGACTGGGCTCCTTTTCTTTATCCTTACAGAACACACGTATCTCAGCTTGCCTTAACCTCTACCCTTGCAAAGTATGCAAGGAATTGACTGATAAGAAATCCTTTTCCATCCCCGAATAAAGAAGCATAGTGTTTCAAGCAGGCATGCTGGTTTATATTTTTAGGGCCCCAGGCTGAAACACCATCTACAGTGAATTTAATGTTGCCCATGTATAGCGTGGATGAATGGTGAGCAGGGCAGAACACCTACTTCACGTGGAGCTGCTGCCGATGGAAGCAGTTCCAAGCTGAGGGCTCAGTGTTGCTCAGTGCTGGGTGGTGGAGCTGCTTACTGCATACTGCTGACTTACAGGAACCTTACCTGATCCTGTTTCATGAGCACGAGATGGAACCAAAGCTTGTTTTCTAGTTCCCTTCAAAGCCTGTCCCTATGTGCTCTGCCTCTAGTGCATAACTGTGTTCCTAAAATCATTCCCTGTGCCTGGTTCTGGGGGCTGCTGTGTGGGAGCTCCTCCCTGGGTGGGATGTGTTCATTCCCACTGAAACCCAGAACGTGTGAAGCAAGGGTTTGTGGCACAAATCAGTGGGCTCATTCTTTGTATACAGCTTCTACAAAGGACCCCTCTGGTAATCCCAACACTCTGCTGGAATTTAGCTTATCTGTCAGCTTGTATCTTTTCCAACCTGCCTGAGGAGTACTTTTAAATTCCCTTCTACCTTTTTTCGTGGCTAAACACTGTCATCTGTCTTTTCTTTATGTATTATATGCTACTTTATGTGCTGTATAAACACGTGTAAAAATTAAACTCTAGCTGCAGTGTGTTAATTTCAAGCAAGCCCCTGTGCTTATTAAATAATGTGTGTGTGTCCAGGCTAGCGAGCTGCCCGATGGGATCGTGGAGTCAGGCAGTGCCTTGTCCCTTTGCTCCCGTGCTCTCTTTTTTTCTATGCTTTGGAGCTAAGAAAGCTTTGAGTTCTAAAAACCCTTCTGTTATACTCCAGAGCATGAAATCATTTAAGTCAGTTTTACCACAGTCATATTTGCTTAGTGGAACATGCACCCAACAGGGTAACGCTAGGAAAATGTGATAGTGGGTCCAATAAAATCAGCTGCAGATGCAGAGGTGCTGAAACAAGCAGTCTTTTGGCACTGTGCGTTTTTCACTCTTGATGTCTTGTTTTTTCCAGTCAGACGTGCTGGGAGCAGTTGTGAGGCACATCTCAGAGATGCAGACTGGAGCTGAGACAGTTCATGCAGATACACTCTGAACTGCAGTACAGCTGTAGAGGTCTTCAGGCTCTTGGTCAGGTAGAAGCTTCAGGAGTAAGAGGGTCATTTAATTTGTATCTCTCTGTATATTTTAAATGGCTGATGTAGGAGGCAGCCTGCACCATTTTTTTTTCCCCCCGTGTCTTTGGTTGTATATATGCTGTAGCTATTTAGAAACTGGTAATACAAACTGTTATTGATATGTGTATGGGGTAGAACAGGGAAGGTTGAACATACGTCATCTGTAATGATGAAGATCTATCTAATTAATTATCTAATGAGAAGTAGCACAACAAAGCATCTGGCTGGCAGGGAGGCAGAATTCACGGGGCCTGAAGGCATCTGCTGCAGGCTGTCTGTGTGGAGTGATGTGAAAGATGACAGAGGAGAGCAAGCTGACCTGCATGGAAGGTAATGCTTCAAGTTGTAATCATCTGATATCCAGTTATTTTGTGTAAACAGTAGGCTGCTGTTCACCAGTCAGTTTTGTAATGCAGCCTAGCAAAGTGACCCAGCATAAAATTGCTACGTGCCTTTTCACCTTTTTTTGTGACTCAGTTTATATCTATTGACTTATTCAGTCAATATCAATGTATTCAGCTTTATATCTATCAGCTTCAACTGGTCCTAGAGGAGGCAGCATTGTCCATAGCCCTGGTGATCTGGCCTGAGCTGAGCAGTGTTCTGCAACGGGTTCCCAGCACCAAGTGGATAGGAGGGCACTTGGTGGATAAGCTCAGCATGTTGAGCCATGTGGACTGGAAGCATGCAATACAGATTATCTGAAAGTCCTTATATTTTGCTGTTTTCATAGTACATTATACTAACTGGGGGGGAAAAAAAAAAGGGGGTTGTAACGTAAGTACAAGCTCCTAGAACTGTTCCTTGTGATTTGATTGTATAACAGATATTCTGGCGTGTAACTGTATGTATTGCCAAGTCAGTGCTGAATGCTGTCTGCATATATAGAAGAGCACCACCCTTTCCAGCCAGATTTAATACTGGGGTGAGTCAGCAGAGGCATGGGTAATGGGTGGTTCTCAGCCCATAAGGAAATTCTTCTGCAGGTGGTAAAGGTGCAGTGCTAATTGGAGCCAGCTGACTGCAGTGCTGCTGCCTTCCAGCGACTTGCCTTTCAAATTTTGTGATTCCCCCACTTGTTACAAAATGGCTTAGGTTTCCTTTGCTAGTTCTGGCGTGTTTTATTTATTTATCCGTCAGCATGGAAGAACATTGCAATTGTGAAGAGTGAGAGATTTCGCTAGTGAGAATGCTTTGCTGCTAGGATTATAGCTGGAGTTCTGCCCATTTATTCTCCTTCGTGTATGGTCAACAAGCACATCTAGTTAATGAGCTCTGGAGGTGAAAGACATCTGGAATGGAGTTTGAACAACCTTACAGGAATTACTGAGGCAGAGTTTTGAGGTGAAAAGTAAAAGCCCAACCTGTAAGGCTGCAGTTTCACTACATGAGATTGCCACTTCAGGGCTCTAGCTGGGGCAGTTTTTAGGCTCATCTTCCAGTGTGATTTGGGTGCTAGATTGGAAATTTGTTTGGCTTCGTGGGTTTTTTTTTCTTCATCTCCCCCAGGCTGCACTGAGGAATTTGTAGTTGAGTACACTTACATGCAACAGTGGACTGAAAATCTTCAGAACAGATTTGACAAATGGATGTTTCAGAGTTACCTATTAAAAGCACAAACTCCTACGGAACGGCTGTGGCTTCAGTTATGCCCTTAATAAGGTATTTGTACTTGGGTTGTTATCAGGCCTTTGAAAGCTTGGCTTTTGTGTACCTAAGATTGCTTCCTCCAGCTGAAATTGCTTTTTGTTGGTTCAACTTCTGCGTGAATGTAGGGAAAAATAGTATCTTATGCAATTTAGGGTTGGTTCCCTTTGTTGCTGTACTGGTCAGGAGTAGCCTGGTGCAGTCAGCTTGCCTTTTCTGTTGCTTGGAGTGTCTTGGAGGTAATTACATTGTGTATGTAAACTTTATTTCCTATTTGGTTTTATTGTATGCTTTTTTCAGTCTTTCTGGTCAGGTTTTCTTTCTGCAAATGTGAGTTTGTGTTCTTTGTACCCATGAAGTAGTGTCTGGCAGGTCAGCCTGGAGCTGTGTACTTAGCCCTGTGCAGAATGCTGTGTGATGGCCTAGCATCCTTGCCATGCCTAGCTCCAGCTCCTGGTGGTGTCAGCAACTTGGAGCCTTTCTTACTGAGCTGGCTTCCAGCTAATGCTTAGCAGGTAGCTCTTGCTTGTGAGATGGAATTTCCTTACTCCACACCATAGTGAACACAATTTCCTAGAGCTAGGTGAAGACCTTTAACTCGGAAATACCTTTTCTTCCTTCGGTTCCAAAATCTTTCCCTCCTCGTTCCTGCCCAAGCCTTTCACTGTCAAGACCAGGCTTTGTTTTCTTGTAAATGATGTGATATTACCCTTGTGGTACACTGTGTGCAGTAAGCAATGTTTTCTATGAGTCTCGTAGTGGCAGAAAGCTAGATTTCATGTAATTTGCATTTCAGATGCATCTCGCTGCTGCCGTGTGGCAGACCCCGCAGTTCACATTCATTATCAGAGTATTAAATCTCCAGCTGAAAATTATGAAGCAGGAACCCTTCTTAGCTGGTGGCTGATACGTTTGTGCCTGTTAAGCTTCTTGTCACGTAGGGTGTCGGCGCCTGACCCAGCGCAGCAAGGCAGCCCTGAGACCTGCTCACAGCAAAGGGCGATGCAGTTGAATACAGCTGCGAGCATTTACTGGCAGCAGAACGAGGGATGAAACCCCTGGTACAGGAGAAGAAATGCTGTGCTGTCAAGGTTTAGTGCGTTACACAGCTGCCCCATGGCATTGCGGATGAACTTACATGATGGCCCACTTCCTGGAGTGTTTCTTGAGGTTATATGGATGGTCAGGCTCTGGCTTGCTCCTCCTGCCCCTGTGAAATGCTGGAGGAATGGAGCGCTAAAAATACTCCTGTAACCCCACAGCAGTGGTTTATGTCAGCCTTCCTGAAAGAATGGATCCCTTTAATTAGTAAGGCAGTGAAGTTTATTTTGGGGGCTTGCTTTGTGTTTGGTTTGGGATGTGAACTCTTACGCACTGCAGTTCAAAACTAAAGTTAAAAAAAAAAACCCCAAAGAAGATCTGGTACAGCTGTTGGCAGCAGCTGCAGCGTGCACTGTGGTTGTCCTGTTGTCTGTCCTTGCATGGGAAAAAAGGAATCCTTTTTTACAGGGAGGAGCCAACAGTTTTGATCTGCAACAGTAGCTGTCTTGATGTGATAACCACTTTGGTTGACTCTGCATTTGCTATCATAAAGGCAGTTTCTAGTTTCCCTTTCTTTGTACGCATTTCCCTTTCGTAGCACTGTGGAAAGCTGAGCTAAAATTGTTCTAACTGCAAAAAATCAGCACACACAGTCAGGTAAGTGTGTCAAACCCAGTCTCATCACTGCCATCCTTGGGAGCAGGGCTGTCAAAATACTGGGAGCCTGGCAGGCCGGTTCATTGTGTCCTCCAGTTGCCTTTCCTAGACCTGGTTTAGGTCTCACTCAAATGCTGTGAAGTATTGGATGCTAAAAGCATGAGAGCAGGTTTGTAAGTAAGCTACAGGTCCCTGAGGTGTAGCTGTTTCCTGCTGCAAACTCTGCCTAGGCTTCTTTAAAGGCAGCGTTCCTAGTATGGTAACGTGAGTCAAAGTGCATGCCTGAGGTGATGGGACTTGCTAGGCTCAGGAAGCAAGCTGGAGTTTTTTGGCATCGCCCAGGAAACACAAATGAGAACGTAGCCACAGGGGGAGATTTCTCTGAAGACCAAGGAACAGTTTAATTCCTGCTTGAATGTTGTTCTAAGAAAGGAAGTATTGCCACTTACAGGCTAAAATTCAGCTTCATAAACATCGAGTGGAGAAGTACCAGTAAGCTGATGTTTGTGCATAGCCTGGATTTTTTTGATTCCAATGAAAAGCCATAGCAGCATCAGAGACCTCTGTGGGTCTGCGCTGACGTAGATCCGGGTGATCCAAGCCGTTGCACTGATTCTTCACGCAGGGCGAAGGGGGGTTGTGAGCAGGGTGTGCGCAGAGCTGATAAGCAGCGAGGGGATGCTGCTCTCCCTTCCCTTCACAGATCTGATGTGACATGGCAGGCCTTCTGAGCTGCGTGTGCAGCAGCTGCTGAGGCTTGTGAGGAGCTGAATTTAACGTGAGCAAGCGTGATGCTCACAGCAGCGTTTTCCACAGATTTTCCTGTTCCAGACTTGTGAGCAACTCAAGGGTGAGACAGGGCGGTGGGGAGGAGGTGGAGTTGCAGCTGCTGGTTGCAGATCCAGGGGTTTGGGCGATTGGTTTGCTTTCTTTAGGTTTCCTACAAACCTGATGTTTGATCCGTGAGTGGAAGATGAAAGGCTTTGTTCCACAAATAGTCACTGAGTCGAACCCTCATCTGACAGATGCTTTGTTTCCAAAATAAATATTTCCTATTTATGTAAGGCTGTTTTCTGAGTGTCCTGTGACAGCAGGTGCATTTAAGGAGGAAGCTGGTTGAGGAAGCCGCTTTTCTAATGGGCTGTTTTAGCTTTAACTTTTTTAACGTTTGCTGTATGTACTTCTAAGGCAAAAGATAATGGTAGCCCCGAGTCCTTTTTCCTCTCATCTGCTTTCTGCCTTCAGGACCATTTCTCCTGCTCAGCTGTTGGGGCACTAAGAGATGCACAGGTTTTTTTTAATGATGCTTTGATTTTGTGGTGGTTCAGTGTTTCTGGTCTTCTCTTAGGCAGAACAGTAGTGAGATAGACATGAGTGGACGTGATCCTTATTCTGGGGGGGAAGAAAGCAAAACCTAATAAGGCATCTGAAGGAGCACCTGAGGTGAGTATTTGCACTGCTTCCCCAAGCTGCTGAAGCTGAGTGCAGCTTCACAATCACTATGCAGGCGATGGAGATCAGAGGGGAGCACTGAGGTGCTGCTTTGTCCCATGAGCATTAGGGTGTCTTTGACCTCACACTGATGTGTTTCAAATATGTGTCCTAACCCCGGTTTCCTGCTTTAAGCTCCCTGTAACAGCTCTTGGTAAGTAAGCCTTTCTATCTTAGCAGATCTATTTGCAGTTGGGAAGAGGGGCCCCCCTTCAGTGTTTCCTTGTGGCTGAAGCTAAGGCTTGCAAGTTGGTTCCAGCTCAGCATAAATTCCCCTTGAGAGCATGCCTTGGATTGCATTAACATTTTTTTTGACATTTGACAAAAGCCTTGTTTAAACAAGTTAGATGTGCATCAGGCTAATAAATAGAAGAACTTAAGATCGTTCCTGCTATGCTGCTCTCTGGAGAACAGTGTCTCATTTGTGTATTTTCCACTAATCATCTCCAAATCTTGCATGGGTGATATCAAGTTAGGGAAAGTGGACTTAGCATTACATATGGTAGAGTCAGGGAAAAAAATACTCTGTTTTGACAACCAGCATAGCAATCTCTGAGACATGACTCGAGTTCTAAAAAATGTTTTCAGAAATGTGTTGCATAAACAAGTCATAATTTCCCTTGTGGAGAAGGGGAATGTTTTTCTAGATGTACTTCTGTACGAACGTGCTATCTGTAGCCACAATTGAAAGAAGTGAGAAGGTGAATCTGAATGCTTCTGTGATTCTGGAGCACAGACTTGAAGTGGTGAGCAGAGAGGTTGGGGTGAGAGAGATTTGGAAGTAATTGAACCTGATACTGTGAGTTTTTGCATCCCAGTGCTGTGATTTCACCAGCTGGTACAGGACAGCACTGATACTTGGTAGAAGAATGAAGCATCCTAGATTGCACCAGTGCTGGTTGTACAGTTTGTTCCGCTTCCTCGGGGGTGACTTGAAAGGAAGGAGCATTTTGATAAGCAGGCGTGTAGCAGAGTCTTGGTTTGTGGGCTGAGAGGCTGGATCACACCCCTGTAACCACACTGACCTGATTGTGGCTGCATGGGTGTGCCTGTGGTAGGAATTGCCTCGGTGTGCTTTAATCATGCTGAGCATGTGGCCATCAGGTTGGCAGAGGCTGTTCAGAAGCCTGAGTGCTATGGATAAATGATGTAGTGGGGAAGGGCGAGCTTGGCTTCTATAGGGGAAATCACAGCTCACAAATTTGCTGGAGTTCTTGAGAGGAGGACATGGGAAATTTGTTAAGTACGGTTCATTTGAAGACTGGAGGAGCTGCTCTCACTAGAGGCGTGAGTTAAGCTGCCATCAGATAAAAGGGAGGTTCTCTTATGTGTATAGTTATGGAAAAAGTGGGAAATCTGGAAATAAGTAGTTCCCTTTGAAAAAATCACCAGCAAACCCACGTTCTACAACAGTTTTGGGTTAAGATACTGGCAAACCTCCTGGGTGAGGTATAGGGGGTGAACCAGGGAGATAGTTTCCTGTTTGTTTGTTTCGTTTTTTTTTTCAAGGTCAAAAAATGAGCTGTGGAAAGACCTTGGGATGGTTAATGGTGGATAAACTGGCAGATTAAACTTAAATGTGGCAGAGTGCAAAGAGCTGCATGGGAATAGAGCAGTCCTAAATAATTCATCAAAGGCTCTGCATCTTTGCATCTGTGAGAGCTTTGTGGGAAACATGAATGGAGCGCTCTGCAGAGCTGAAAGCAAGTAGTGTTAGGGGCAGAAAACAGAGCACCTTGTCATGCTGCCATTGAAAGAGAGCAGCGTGCCCATGGCTGGGGCTCTGGGGGTGGCGGTGGTCCTTGCATCTGGAAATGAATATAGGAGAAGGAGGTGCATGAGAACAGCAGGAAGTTCAATCCATGCAAGGGCCAAGAGAGCTGAGTGGAGGAACTGTGCTGTGTAGGAAGGGGAAGACAAAGAGGTTCCAGCATCCTGGGAGAGGAGGAGGGCAGAGATGGACTTGCTCTTGGTGAGCCCTTCTTGATGACAACTGGGAAACAGGAGGCAGGTTCAAAACCAGCCAAATGCTGTTCTCTTTTGTTCTGCTATCCAGGAGGTAACTGAGCTGTGAGCCCCTGTAGGACTGTGTGAGATTCAATACTTAAGGGCTCGGCTATTAGCTGATGGATAAAATATGTGTAGGGTTGCTTTTATTTGAAGAGGGTACTTTTAGCTGAGCTGCGTGTTGATGCAAGTTGGAGGAGCGCATGGGGAGGAGGTGTGGTAACACCTTGTAATTCCCAGCTGCCAACCTGGGTCAGAATAGGAATGCAGATCATCTGTGAGTTACATTATAGTGTTGGCTGTAATTTAAATAATAATATCTTATTGAAAACTGTTGTTGTTTTACATATAAAAACCTATTTTCTTCTCTACCAAGTAGTCATCGGTTTTCTGTGGTTCTTTTTTTTTCTTTTTTGCTTTGTCTTTTATTCTTACCTATTTGGAAAACGTAAAACTGTGCCAAGCAGTTTCTCAGTTGTACTTGGCATCTCCGTGTTGGCTTTCTTTCTGGCTTGCCAAATAAAAGCCTTTTCTATGTTCATTTAAAACCCGCTTCGTGTTTCTCCCACTTCATCTTTTTTTAATTTATATTTTGACATTGATTCTTCTTTTGTTTACTGTGTAATCTGTCCCTCTTCAGCTTTGTCACCCGCTGTAAGGAAGTCTCGTTTATATTCAGACACGAAGGTTAATTCCTTGTTTATGTCTTTAGTCACAAAACGTAACCTAGAGTTAACCACCACCCATTTGGGTGCTGCGGGCATCTTTGCTCCTCCAACATGGGTTTATAAAATGCTTACGACTCCCGTGATGTCTCGAGCATGGCTTTTTGCAGCTTAAAATCTCATCACCGGGTTTTCATTCGTTACAATTGATGTAATCTTTCCTGTGCTGGCGCTGGCTTTCCCCAAAGATATGGTGTAAAACAGAGCTCACCTCTGACACTGACCTGCTTTCTGATGAGCAAAACAAGGCATTTCCCAGGCGTTTCATCTGCATTGGCTTTGTTTGTTTTCCTGGAGTCGAGCTGTGCTCTGGTTAATTGTTCGGCTGCATTCTCTGGGGTTTTGGTGCTTAAAGCAACGCTCTGTATTGCCTGAAAATAGCGATACAATTTCATGGCAGGACTCAGACCTACCTTGAGGCACCCCCACAACCCAGAGCCCTACGTGGAGGGGGGAGTGCTGTTTTCTGTCCTGTCACAGGTAATAAGCATTTGAAGCGATGTAGTTTTTAGCCACGCATGGTGAGGAGGTTGTTCTAGCCACTTAATTGCAGAAATGTTCTTACTTCACCCCACTTCTGATCGTGTTCTTTATGTTCCTTTCAGTTTCTTCTTGTGGCTGTCATTGCCCGTCTCTGAAAGGGACTGCTAGTTTTGTGCCACATTTCCTCAGAGGAACGGTGCTGAGCGTAAAGGAATTTGCATTTCTTTGGAATTTCTGTCTAATCCTGACAGTCTTTGCTCTCTGAAGTGTGCTGCTGTTATCTGATGGCAGTTACCTCAGGAGAAAACCCTGATTTTAGCGGTGGGATTTTCTGTTTCCTTAAAGGAGCTGCAGAGCCCTGCCTCTTGAAGCACTTTGTGGTCCTCGTGTTCCCACACTGTGTATGTCATTTAGTGAGGCTGCAAGCTCTTCGCGATGAGAAATATCCTGGCTCTCAGACTGCTAGGAGAAAGGCCTCGGTCAGAGCTGTTCCATCTAAGGACAAAGCAGGCAGAGGAGAGCGGCTCAATTGGTGAGCCCAAAGGTGTATTTTAGACAAGGCTGACTTGCTGTCCGCTAGGGTTGCACAGCTCTTTCCATTGCCAGAGCTCCTTTTGTTTCCATGGCAGCACGCAGGCAGTGTGCTGCAGCTGTCGGCTGCTGGGGGAAGATGGATTTGGGCTTTGACCTAAATATCCATTTAATATAGTTCTTAGTTACAGGGCATGTTTTTTCAGATCATTGGGGGCCGAGGTGCCCATCTGATAATTAGTAAGCAGTGGTAAGCCTGACCGCTGTAAAGCATTTGTGTTTGTGTTCGTTCCGGCAGATGGAACAGGCAAAGGCTTTTAAATTGACAGTTGGTGAAAACCTCTCATTTTCGGGCTGTAAGTGGATTGGTTTGTTGCAGTTGTCACGACTTCTTCTGCAAGATGCTCATAAGCTGATCAGCGAGGTGTGGGCAGGAGGGTGAGAGCTGGGCTGCTGCCTTGGGCCTGCGCTGTTAAAACACACAGAAAGGAATAAATGACAGCTTGGGAAGGAAGAGGAGCCTGGGGCTTTACGCTGCGGGGAGAGTAATTCACCAGTTGTGTGGTTGCAGTGGTAATTTCTAGTCAGGATACAAAGGAAAGTGATGCAGTGCTGCGGCTGTCGCACTGTCAGGCTGAGAGGGAGGAGCACAAGCAGCTTCAGCATGCTGGTCTTCAAACATTTCTTCGTGTTGCTGCTTGTAGTTTTGTTATAGAATTGAGTGCGTAAGCAGAGAGGATCAGTACCAAAAGGAGAGTGGTACTGTGCTGGAACTGAAGGTGCTTTGACCTCAAGTGCTGGGGGCTGAGCTGGAGAGAGCGTGCTGAGAGATTGCCCTGTTCTCAAAAATCCATGTTGCGTTAATATCAGAACCCTCATCCCAGAAGTTGGGTGTTTTCTTCTTTGTTGAGAGAATTTGCACGCAAGCTTGGGGAAATACGTTCTAAAAGTGCTCCTTTGATAAGACTCCAGAAAAGAGGTGTGTGGATTCGTCTCCATCTCTGCGGGCAAGCAGCAACTTGCATGCATATTCTTTCTACCTGTTTGTTCTCTAATTCTTACACTTCAGTGTAGAAATTAACTCTTAAAATATTGCCTGTGATGCAGGAGCTGTTAGGGGGTAGGATCAGGCCATCACGCAGTCGGTGCTTCACTCTGTGTTTTTGGCAGCTCCTGTTCTTCTCGAATAGAAAAGGATCTTTTGCTGAGGGTTTCCACAGAAATCCCTCTTTTTTTTTTTTTTTTTTTTTGATAGATTTTCCTAATTTAAAAGGAGAGCAAAGGAGCTTTGGGATAGCCTGAGGGAAACTCTTATTAAGAAGCTTTCCAAGAATCGTTGCAGATTTGAGTCTTTTTATGTCATACTGTAAAGACTTCTGCCAGCTCTCTGCTCAGCTCTCCTTTTGGATGGGTTTGTCACTAGGTTTTCATCTCAATAAGATGAAAAGAAATCTGTGAGCTTCTCAGGCTTTGGTTTAAATTACCAGTCAAGGGTGAGATGTTTCAGTGATAATAAAGGACAAACCAAGGTTAGCAGAGCAGTGAATGGGGCAGAGACTCCTGTGCTGGTTCTGGGGAGGCAGGCTGCAGGGCATCACGATGGCATTTGGTTTTCCCAAAGTATTAATCAGCAGATCTGGTTGGCTTTTGTTGTTGTTTATTTCCTATGTGTCATTGTTGATTTCTGTAATGGGATTGACAAGGATGGTGAGGGTGGTATAAATCTAATCAGCTCCAGCTGTCGTTATTAATAATGTGGTCTATTTGCGGTCTTGATACTGTGTCCTTTAGTAGTAAACGGGATTCACCTAGGTTTCCTTGTATCAAATAACTCCTTTGGGTTCTTTTGTAAGTTTGGCTTTGAGTTGTTGCTAACAGGTCTGAGTGTATCCTATTTTCCTGTTGCGCCCCTGAGGCTGTGTGTCTTCTGGAAGAAAGTTCCCTGGTCTCAGCTTGTCTTACTGGAGTACTAGGGAAGCATGGTGTCTGCAGGGAGAAAAAAGGGAGAGGAAAAAAGCCCGCCCTTTTTTAGCTTATAGCTATTTCAGATATTACCCTGGAAGAGCCAAGTAGCTCTTGTGTGTAATGCAATTCAGGCAGTGAGCTGGAGCCTTCTTACATGTCTAAAGCAGGAAGACAGGCAGGCTGAGCTGGGAACGGCTGACCTGAGTTGACACACTTTTTTCTAGCTCTTTAAGGACACAGTGACCCCTTTCTAAATGGAAATCACTTCAGGTTTGCCGTAGGAGCTGTAATCTTAGTGATATCTGGTCCATGCATTCCAGGCCCTAATGTCCCTGCTGGAATGGAGTGATGACTAGATGGAGTAGTTGAGGACCATACTTGTCTTCTGTGCAGTGAGACTGCAGAGCTCGAGGTTGGTTGGTATCAGTGAGCCAAAGTCTGCTGTGGCATTAGTGTGGTGGATTAGAAATGCTGTTACGCTGAAAGAAAGCAAGCAGGCAGCAGAAGTGTGAATGTGGCCAGCTTGCTGTGCAAGAGATTTATCTCATTTTGGTATTGGCAGCTGTATGTTGCAGGTCTGTGGTGCTTGGAGAAGAGTAAGCACCTGCAGGAGGTGGTTTGTTGTCTTCCCTTGCCACCTTCATGGGATGTATTGAGTCGAATCAGTGTTGGGAGGCAATGATGTATGGCTGCTGAAGGAGCTAAGAATTTTGATAGGAAAAAAAAGATAATTCAGAGGTTTTCTTGTATCTCTTTTAATAGATAAAATGCTTGAAAATTGTCTCCCAACCCCTCATGCTGAATCTTTCATCCACAGCCTTCGGGAGCCTGCTCATAGCCATGGTGCTGAATGTGGCCATCTCCCCATTTATAGCCCCTTCAATCATGGGCCACTGAGTTGTTGATCCTGTCGTCTCCTAATATTCATTGTGCCCAATTGCACTTCTTAAATATTTGCAAATAATGGAACGTTTTGTGTTTTTACATCAGTTAGGATTGGATGATGCAAGATTCAAACTGCTTGCTTTGGGAGTAAAGTTAACAGAGACTGGATTTTGCTGGTGCTTTGGTTTTTTAGTGATTATTCGTGGCCCTAAAAGCAGAAAGATGTTTCTCTTTTTGAAAGGTTATTCTAAGCAGGACTGGAAGTCTGCCATTGGACTAAGCCATGGAGAACATAAATCTTGCCAAGAATCATCATCAGAGCCCAGCGTTTCTCCACAACGCTGTGTTAATGGGGAAGCAAAATAGCACATGCACCTGGGTCTGAGTTTTGGGGTCTAGTAGGGAAGGTTCCTCTGGCTGGAGCTGAGTTCCTGCATAGAGGCTTCAAACCAGCTGAGAATATTGCTGTAATTTGTGTTTCAGCACAGTGATGTGTGAGTAGGGCGGAGAACCTGCATGTAGTAGGAATACTCAAAGGTGGGCTAGGGAATAACAAGGGAAAATGAAGGCTATGATGTGGGAAGGAAAGCTTGGCTAAGAAACTGCAACATAAGTTATCTTCTTGGTGCACGTTTTAAAAGTAGCTGATTGGCACCGTGCATTCTGAAGCTTTTGATCACTGATGCAGCAGTTAAATGAAGGGGGCATACAGCTGTGATTAATTATTGACAGAAGTCATTCCTTTCGTATGTATAGCCTGTAGTTGGACGTGAAGGTTGAGTTCACTTCAATTCTTGAGTTGGAAAGCAATGCAAACAAGGCACTTGATCAACTTCATACATGTGGTTCTGTTCATTATGCAAATCTGTTCAGGTATACTTAAATCAGCATTTGGTGGTGGGCTTTTATTTAGCAGGATAAGATTGTGAACTACCCAATAAATGCTCTGTGTTGTGCAGTTGGCTGCGTCCAATGGTTCATTCTCATGCTGTAGTTTAGTCTTAGTTAAAAAAAAAATAAATAAATAAATTTAAAAAATCCCCCACCCCCAAATAGCCCTTGGAAGGGAAAAAGAGCAAAACCTCAGGCTTGTTTGTCTTGTTCTATCTGCAGGTATTTGACCTTTTCACCTTAACTTCCATGGGTTTGGGGATTAACTCGGAGTAAATCACTACTGTGAGGCATTTGTTCTAGAGGAAAATTCGTTAGCTTGGTTCATCAGCATTCATACAAATATGGCACATTAATCTCTTTTTTTTGCTAAAACCAGATACTCCTTCCTGACTTGTTCTTTTTTTTAACTATAATTCATTATTCCTTGTAAAAATGCCACTGTAAATCACACTTTGTGAGTCTACCCCTCAGCTTGACAGGTCGGCTTATTTGCAGGCCTCTGCAGGAGCAGTTGTGGGGATCTGCTTGCTTTTTCTAATCGTACGTGGAGCTAAAATACAATGCTGCTTTTTGCCAAAGCTTGTTGACGTTTATTTCAGAATCCACTTTCTCTGTAAAGACAGGCATAATATTTGCCTGAGATAGGTTTTCTCTGATACCTGAGATTCTGGAGGTCACAGAACCCCCTTGTGTTGTACAGGTTTGGCTAGTTCTTCTTGCTGAGCTGCTGCAGTCTTGCACGTGAAATGGTGAACTTTATGGGTAGGAATGGAGAAAGTAAGAATGCATACTCAGCTATGGGTATCCTTCATCCCTGCCAAAAAGTTTGCTTGCTAAACGCAGGGGAAGAAACACACCAATTTCTGTGTGAAGTCCTTTGAATCTATTGAGCCGTGTTACCGTCCAGTCCGTGAACAGTAGTTTGTAGGAGAGATCCTCCTGGTTTGTCAGGCTATCTTATAAACTGCAAACATCATCCTTCAGTGAATATATCTTAAGAGGTGGTCTGAGCTTAACTTTTATTTAATCTTAGTTCTAAAAGGTGGAGGTGAATGAGATGTTGAGTGACTCTGAGACCAGTGTGACAAATTAGATGTGTAGATCTGAAATTGACCGCATCCATCCAGCCTGGCCCTGAGTGCCTCCAGGGATGCAGCACCTTCTCTGGGCAGCAGTGCCAGGCCCTCACAACGTGCTCTATAGAGAGGTCCGTGTTGCATCTGGCCTGACAGGAATATTTACTTGTTTCTAGCTTCCAAATTGTGTTCTGTATGCCAGAAAACAGGACTCGAGGCACATACCTCCCCTGACGCACATGGAGGGATGCACATGACTCAGGATGTCATCAAACTAAATTGCCAGCAGCCTGCATGAACAACATGTTATTTTCTAAATACCGTAATTCTTACTGCAGTATCTGCTCTTGGGCTGTGCTGCAGTAACAGGATACTGCCAGAGCTGGATCTTTGGCCTGACCCCCTACAGCCTTTTTATATGCTAATGTGGTAGTTTCCAAGCAATGCAGTAAATATGTATTCCAGCTGTACCAAATTACTTAAAAGCGAGGAATGTTTTGGAGTAGGCTGTTTTGTGATGGCTCTTGAGACTTGCATTTATTTCTCTCCATCCAGCCTCTCAAAGCTCTGTTCCCTTGTTACCCTGTCCTCATCTGGGCCTGCAGTTTGGTCTGAGGCTGAGATGAGATCATGTTTGACGAATGCTCACCTACTGCTTGATACAAATAGCTCATTCTGAGTTCAAGATGAGGTGATAACTACAATGTGCTGTTCATTTTTCACCCTGTCATGCTGCTTCAACACATTGCTAACCCGATAATTGAAACCGTTGTGTTTAAACTCAGAAACGCTTGGTTTGCTTAACCAAAATGCACTTGGGAGTTGGACTAGATGACCTTTAAAGGTCCCTTCCAACTTAAATGATTCTGTGATAGTAATAATTGGCATTCTTTCTTTCGTAACTGAAGCTTTGTTGTCATAAATGATGTGAAGGATAAAACAGTAACTATTAAAGCTTGCTTTAATAGTTGAAGCAGTATCTGCAAGCATCGTGTTGCAGTGATCTTGTTGCAGTGATGCATTAAAGATGGGGAAAGCTTCCAAGCTCATGTCAAATGCATCTTTGTCATATTGAGCAAGAGTAACGTGTATAGTGAGCAACGGAGATGTGATGCAAAGTACAAGTTTGCTTTGAGATTACTTCTGTTTAAGCAGTGGGAAAGTTTGCTTGCAACTCACGGTTTCTTAAACCAGTGAGGATTCCATTTAGGGTAGAAAGTTGCTTCCAGATACTCCATGTTCTGGATTCAGAGGGAGAATGCAATTGCCTTCTTCTGCAGGTTGGTGTATCAGTCCCAAAATAGCTGTGTTCAAAGCTTTTGCATGCTTATGGGTAATGTAGGCAGGCATAACTTTTCACCTGTTATTTCTTGTAACGCCGAGAATTGCATCTGTTACACTGGTACTTCTTCAGTGCTCTTTAATTACTGTAGAGTTGAATCTAATCTGCTGGGTGGGAGTAGTCTGTGACACACAGTAATGTAATCAGTTTTGCATTGCTTTGGAAAATGTTAACTCATCTTTCAGAATAATGCTGCTTGAATTCCGAACTGAAAGGCGTTTGTGTTTTTGCCTTCAGTTGTTTGGGCCTTTACAGAAGGAACGAAATGAGAACAACTTTTGGTTGTTGAAGAGCCTTCTTCCTCTCTTTTGTGTGTGAGAACCTCAGTGTGGTGCAGCGCTGGCTTTCTTTTGGGATCAGTGATGGAACTTCGCTTGCTTATTTACCAGAAATCAGTTCTTTCTGCCCTAACAGATATAGTTAGTGTTGTAGCAAATGTCTCTATGCGTTATTGAAGTCTAGATGGCTCTTCTTTAGTGCAGTCCTTAGTGAATGTTTCAGGTCTTTTTCCGATCTTTTGTCTCATCACCACAAGTCGTAATCTAATCGCTGATGGTGATTCATCATTCATTCAGCTGCTGTTGATGTAGAACATGACAAGCCATCCAAGGCTTTCCTTGTAGGGGAGAACTTGTAGCATGGTGGATGGGAAGCAGCTGGACTAGGTACACACTGGGAGATCCTTTCTGTGACACAGGACTGGAGTTAGCACTGGTTGTCTTCATTCCAACTGAGGTGGTACAGCTGGACTTGCTGCAGGCAGTGCATCCATTCTGCATAACATTTAGTTGCAGATTCTTGAGGTTTTGTATGATTTCTCCAAACTCAATGTGTTGGCCTATCAGTCTTGTGATCTCTGGAATGTCCAAGGCCTTAATGTGGAATTTGGGGTGGCAGACCATTAAATGTCACTGCACTGACTGGGTGACTGTTTTTCTGCTTTTACAGATGCCTTTGTAAATAGCCAAGAATGGACACTAAGCCGATCCGTACCAGAGCTGAAAGTGGTGAGTTTTGTATTTACTTCTTTCTCTGAAAACCATTCTGAAAATGCTGTGCAGGAGTGAAAAGTCTTCTGAGGTTCATTAAATTTACCATAAACAAAGAAGGTGATTTTAAGCAGTGAAGTATTTGCTTCAAAATAAAACTCTGAAGCGAATGTGTTTTTTTGGTTCAGCTAGCATGCTTCAAAGATCCACTTGTGTGTTTTATTTCTGTTTGAACTTATGTGCCTACTAGCACCAGCTTTGTGGTGTGATCTTCTGGACAGGGAGGTCTTACACTTCTATAAGAGAGCAAACTGAATGCTAGCAGGTGATATCTAAAGCTCCTTTTATCTTGCTTGCACAGTTTCTTCAAGGACCAAATGCCTTCTCTCCCTGTCTTAAAGGAACTTAAAAATAAATGTTCTGTCTGGTGGTTTGTTTGCTTATATTTCTCAAAGCTTTTTATTATACTTAATGAAAAGAGAAATATTTGGGACTTTCATTTAAGGAATCAAAAACGTTTTAGTTAAAAGAGTGAAGAATGATTCAATAGCTGCTTAAGATAGTTTTTCCTTTGGCTGAGCAGTTTCACAAATAAATGGAAGTAAAGGCAAAAGAACACAGAAAATTGGGGGAATTTCCCGAATTTCCTTTTTAAAGTTGTAAACACGGAGGCTGGAGATGAAGGCTGAAATCTTCTACTTGTTGGCATCAAACATCGCTGTGATGTTTACCCTATGAAAGTCCAGATTTAATTAAATACGATGAATTTCTCAGTCTATAAAAAGTGCTATGGTATTTCAGATACTGTAGTTGGTAATACCACAGACACCTGTGATCTGCTTCTGATGGTCTTAAGGCTGGATCAGTTTGTGCTTGAATCACTCCTGTCTTGTTTTAAATGCCTGAGCTGCTCCAACTTAAGCATCTGCTTGCCGAGTGGCAAAGTGAATTGGACAAAAACACATCAATTCAAGAATGGACAGCTGGAGCTATGCTTCATTAGTCCAGCTCTCACATGGCAAATTTCTCTTTCCAAATTGGAATTGATGATAATGCTTATGGAGAAAGCTTAGGTTAAAGTTAACATGACAAATGCCCTAGCTTGCAATGGCATTCCAATGGAAACAGCTTCCTCCCGCCTGGAGTTACATTCCTGTTTTAATTCCACTGGTGCACAGGGTGAGCAGAAGAGAATTGGTTGGTGCGTAAAACTCTGCTATTAGAAGACAATTATCTCCTAAAATATCTGGCAGAAGAAAATAAAAAGAAATTAGGACTGAGAAGTGTTGGATGGAGTCCAGCGCACGGTGGTAATAGCTAGTTTATGCTGCGCAGGATCTGCACAGAGTTTCTTTGTTCATACCACCCCCTTCCTGGCCCTGCCAATTCCAAACACCTGGAAATAAACTTGTGGCTTGCAGGTGAGTCCAAAGCTGTAGTTCCTGTGCTATGATACAGAATGCAAACAATCTCAGAGCATTAGAGTCTTGGTATCACAAGAACTAACTGTGCCCTAAGGCTGCGTTGTGTGAATGCTTTCATCTTGAATCTCTTGTCCCAACGTTGTGTAAGCAGCCGTATGAAAATAAACTGCTATGCAGCTGCTGTAGAGAATTGATTTTCAGTGGTCAGCATGCGTGAGCCTCAAGATTGCTGTCTGAGGCTTTAGTTTGTGTAATACTGATAAAAGCAGAACTCTTACCGTTGCAGAGATGATAATTTGATTATACTGCAGCAAATTATTGAAGCTAATTGCACCAGTGGGGGCTGTGAACTTGTGCTCCGGCAGAAAGGGCAAACTAGGTCTGAAGTCTGCTCTCCCTTTCCTGTAAATCTGCCCTTGGGAAGGAGGTCTGCGTAGTGAGTCCAGAGTAATCATCAGCTCCTGTCTGTGTGAGAGGAATTAAAAGGCAGTATCGAAGCCTGACTGCCCTCTTCTGCTGCAGCACTGTGTTGTGTCTGTGCTGGGCATGTCAGAGAGGTATGAGAAGTGAGAATTGTTTGCTCCCATCAGCACTGAGTGCAGCAGTGCAGATGGGGAGATGAGTCTTAATGCTGCTGGTTTAAGGAGGAACCCCTGCTGGAGTGGGCTGTGCTCTGTAGGAAGAGATGGTCCGGGGCTTGCTGGGAGAGGTTGCTTACTGCAGTGTCTGGGCAGTCCTTACATTGGAGTTGATATTTCATTTCTGTAGCAGGTGGTTATACCTTTAGGATCTATGGATGTTTAAAAGGAGCACAAATTGAGTCTAGAGGGGCAGGGAAGATGCAGGATTGAGGAAAAAAGGCTTGTAAAAATAACACAAGAATATGAACAAAAAAGCGAATGGGTGGATATATTTTGTAACATATTTTTCAGAAGGAATAACGGTCCTCCCTCCTGTCTCCCCTTCCCCTTCTAATATGTATCGGGCTGGATTTCTTTCACATGTTATATTTGTTTCTGCTAGTCAAATACTGCAACAGAACCAATTGTGAGACTTCTGTTATTGTCAGCAGTGTGTTAGCTGGCTGGGTGAGACGTGTCAATTTCTGGAGCATCGCTGATGTTCCTGGATCCTGTTTATGGAGCTCTAAAGTAAGCACCTGGGTTTTCTGCAGGCTGTAGCAATCTGCATGGCGTGAGTGGCTGTGCTGCTCAGTGCTGTCAGGCCTCTTCAGCCTCTTCAGGGGGAAAAAAAAATCCAAACCTGCTGTATTTTTGTTCTGATGTCTGAGGTGAGTTCATGTGACTCTAACAGTCAGATGGATGCACAGATGCCTTGTGGCTACACTGGCTACAAGGCAGGTCAGAAGTAGCTTCAGTATGCCATTTCCAAAGGTCTAGGGCTTCTTGCTCTGAAGTGAAAACACAAAACACTCCTTGCTATCATGATTTTCCTAGCAAAACCATGCAGAATTTGTGTTCTTTCCAGTTCTTCAGAAGTTGTGTTACTCAGCAAGGGCTTTAGCCTGACTGTTTATCTGCAGAGGAGGCAATGTAAGTGGTATGTCTGATCTACTGACTTAGAGATGGGGTTTGGGGTTTGATTGCCATTTTTGGTTTGTTCTGTTGTGATACAAAGCTAATGGGGAGGGAGAGGGGGAAGCTTGCATTGAGAATATGAAGTCAGCTTCTTCTAAGAAGTGAAGCTACTGCTTCAGTGAATATATTCTGGTCAGCCACTTGTTGAAGACAACAGACTAACCAGCAATAACAAACTAGCAAGCAGCTTAATTCCTTCTTGGTTTTTGGTGTTGCTCTTTAAGTTGCTTAGGAGACTGAAACTGTCTCATACCCCAAGTCTTGATTTGCTTAAATCAAGAGACCTTCTTTCTAGACTCTTCCACAACCTTTGATTTTAGCAGGTAAGCGTGGGGCATCTTGCAGGCTTTGCAGGTCCGACCTGCTTGTGGAGCAGATCATGTGCAGCATACCAATAATTAGGAATTTTGAGGTATCAGCTGTATCCTTTTCTTGTCAGCATTTATCCTCCCATGTGGTGAGATTTATCAGGCAGATGAAGTCGTGCCCCTGTAGAAGTTAGCCTCCTTCACTAAAGTTTACTGGCCACTTTTTCTTTTCTGTGAGGTTTCAAAAGTACATCTTAGGACGAGGGGATCCTCTGTAACACAGAACAATGATGTTCCAGGTAAACAATGTTGTTACAGCCTGGATTTAAGCCAGCCTGTGAGTCGGGAGCTTCAATGAAAATGCTCTTAGCACATGCACATGCATGAAGTCAGAGTTTCAGGGATTATTTGGGAATTCCAGCAGTGAAAGCTGGCAGCGTTGCAGTTGTTCACCTAACGTATAATTCGCTGGAATAAGTTGTTCCTTAGCCTTGAAGGGGAAGGTAGATCTGATAAAAGGCTTTGTCAGGGCCAGATGCGAATGCAACTCTGCTTCGTTCCCAGAGAGCGTTGCTCCACGGAAGCAGCGTCTGAGAATGCAGGGTTAGTCATCTGCAGGGGTGGCATTTGCACTGCTTTTTAGATGTAGGCATTTGGCATACGTTTGCATGGCTTGCAATTTCTTAGATGTAAATTAAATTAAAAACATCCAGTCTGCTCATTTAAACTCTCTTCAAAGTCAGCTCAAAGCCCAGCAGGCAGATGTCTGTCGTCCAGGGCTGTGGATTCCTTTTCATTTTGGTGGGGCTGCTCCTTGGTACCAGCTGCACTTACGGTGGGATTCTTGTGCCACATTTCTTCCTGTGCCTCTTTTTTTTTATCACAGTCCATTTTCTGCCTGTTCAAGCTCTTTTTCTCTAGCTCGGAGTGTGAAGCTTCCTATAGTGTTAGGTCAGAATGGGGATCTGGTTCTTCCCTCTCCTTTTCTCACCCCCCAACTTAGACCATGTGTTTCTCTTGTTTGCCATTATTTCTGAAATCCTTTGGGATTCTTGGTTGTTCTTCTTTCACTGTAGCCCGTACCATTCATTACATTTAAAGCTTGTGCTATCACAAGTGATGCAAAATTGTCTTCCACTTGCTCTCTGCCTCAGCTCCTGCTTTATCTGAGCTGACCTTTCATGTCAGCTGTAGAGTGATGGACATCCTCCACACTACTCTTTTATTAGTCTTAATTGAAGGTTGATCACAGCAGTAAAGAATAAATGATGGTCTCTGCTGCTCCCTCCCCAACCTACAGACTCTGAGGCTGTCATTGGGTCATTTTAAGGTGACATCGCCCTGTTGGTTTAAGCAGTTTCTAATGAGGAGGATAGCTTCTCACCAATTAGGATTAAGAAAGTGAAACAGAGACTGTGTGTTAACGTGTAACCTGTTCATCCTGCCTGTATTGAGCAACCACAAGCAGATCAACAGAGAGTTGGTCCTGTCTGCAGGGAGCTTCTTCAGACTTGCTTAGGGTCAAGATAGACAAGTAGGGTAGAGCAGGACTGGGTTTGTTTAAAAGAGGAAATTAGTTCCCTTCTTCTCTCTTAAAAGCTGAGGATGTGCGATGTCTGCAGAATTCTGTTTCACAGGGAGAGGTGAATAAGTGGGGGGATGATAGCTGAGCAAGAACAAAAGGCACTTCTGAAACACAAAGGAAATGCATTCTGCAGACCCACCTGCCCCCAGCTGCGCAGAGCAGGATGACCAGGCTTGTATCTGCCTTGCTGTGTGTATCACTGCACTTGTGGCTGATGGTCAGGCCAGGGACAAAGCAGCAGCAGTTGTTTTGGTGGGACACGTATGCTTTCAGATGTCCTTACATTAGATGGCCAGGCATTGCCTAGAAGACATTTGATGTGGCACTTGGGGGTATGGCTTAGTGATGGGACTGGGCAGGTCGTGTTGATGGTGGGATTCCATGATGTTTGATGGTCTTCTCCAACCTAAATAATGCTGTGTCTCTATGCTGTGCTTTGAGTTGTAAGCTGTGTTAAGATTTTACTTAAACACACTGCTTTTTCTTGGAGTTGATTGCAGTTGAGCTTTTCTCCTTTTTTCCCCAGGGGATCGTAGGAAACCTAGCTAGTGGCAAGTCTGCTCTTGTGCACCGCTATCTGACTGGCACGTATGTCCAGGAGGAGTCACCCGAAGGTATGTGGATGTGCAAATCCTTTTTCTTCCCAGACTGCATCTTTATTCATTTTTAATCATGCAAAAATGAATCAGTTGAGAATCCAGTTTGCTTTTTTTCACTGTTCGCTGAGAATATCCCTTTATGGTTCTCCAACCTGAAATAAGTAGGTGAAATAAGTTAATTTTACCTTTTTTTGTAACCTCTTAGTACCCCTCAATGCTTTTGCATCAGTTATTTGTCCATATGGGAAACTGTAGCCTTGTACTGAGTAGAGTTTACTGCCCCGGGTAGTGCTCTTAGATGCCAGAGTTACTGTATCTGGTGTTTGATTTCTGCAGACCTGGGCCCGTCGCCTTGGGAAAGTAAAAAATGTAACAAGCTAAATTAAAGATGTAATTTTTTCCTTGCTTAATATATTAAATCTTTGGATTTGAAGGTTTAAAAAGAGGGAAAAAACAAAACCCCTGAAACTTCTTGTTATGCCACAGAATATTAATTAGTACCTGAAAAGTAGTGTTTAGCAATAATCCTCGTTTGTAGTTTGAAATCATAAATATTGTGATACCTTACAGTAGTGTCGTTCGCTAAATACTTTTAAATTTTTCTTTATTTATTCTCCTTATGAACTTTTAAAATCCATCTCTGAGACACTGAATTTCTGGTTCCTTCTTTTCCTTACTGGCTGTTCCATTCTTTGCAGATATGGATGCAGGTAACTATACATTGTCTTCATGGCAGCTCTTGTTTCGAAGAGACAGAAGGCAGTTTTTGTACCGTAGCATTTTCCCTTTGTTTTGTGTATCATTTTGTTTTCTTTTGATTTCAAGTCTTCAGTACATCTCACTGTTTTTGTCCCTTGCTGTAGTTGTCTTCTCAGCAGTAGTAGGTAGCTTCATGCATCTCTGATAACATCTGTTTTGAATTAACTCTTACCAAAGGTAGCAATTAAGCGTTTTGCTCCATTTTCTAACAGTCTCTAATTGCAGTAAAAATGGGAGAGGGAAAAGGAGTGGCTGACTGACAGGGCTGCTGTTGTGTCATCGCAGGGACAGCGATAGAGGCCGGTCTGTAACCTTGCCTTACACGTTTTTGCTAGGATGGATGAGTGATAATTCAGCCTTGCAGCAGAGCTGCGTTTCGGTGACATTGAGGCTTGCTGCTTTTAGATGCTGATAGAGAGAAACATGCAGCATGCAGGTCTGCTAACAGCAAGCGTTCATAGAATAACGAGCCATCTCTGCTTTTTTTTTTTACTCATTTCACGAGCAGAAAGAGAAGAAAATCTTGCAAAACATAACTGCATTGATTAATCACAGGGGTAGCACTCTTCTCTTGAACTATGAATGTTTCAGGCAGCGTTCCTTGAGAGCATTGCCAGCTGTCCTCTTTGTCTTGAAGGGTTTTTATATGCAGTGCTTGAGTGACGTTGGGGCTGTTTCTCCCGAAAGGATTAGGTTTCAAAAGCACTGTCAAATCATTTCTTTGCTCATAAGTGTAGCTGACAAGCCTCGCTAATGACACCATTTCATTAACAGCAGAAAAACTGAAATAATTAAAGGTCTCTAATTCACCTTCTAAGCAACAGGGTCAAGATTTCAAATCGAGTTAGCATTAAAGAAAAACATACAGTTTCTCCTTTGTAAACATTAAACATTTGTGAAAGTGTTCTATTGCTGTCTTACCTAGTTGTAAGTCCATACAATCAGTGCAGTCCTTCTATTTATCCTTCTCTGTGGTCTTTATAACATGTTGGTTTGTTGAATTGGATAAAAAAATATGATGTATACCAGGCATTAAAGTCTCAGCTACCTGACTGGTTATGAGAGAAAGTTAATGACTGGCTGGATTACAAACAGCAAAACATATCAGGCATCATACAAGTGGTATCCAGTTAGTAAAGTGATTGATGCATACTTGGTGTGAAAATGATGATTACAGCAAGGGACCTCTATCTCTGCTATCCTTTGCCTTCTCAATTGCTACAATTACTCTGAAACCTGCCCGAAATTAGACAAGTGCCAGGTCTCCCCTAGGCTTTTAAGGTAGCTTCAGCATTCCAGTCAGTGGGCATTCAGTATGTAAAGATGGGTTCATGATTCCTTCAGCTCTTTTGCTGCCCCAAACCTCCCCACCAAGAGGAGGAACATCATGGAGCTGTGTTCTCTCCTTGTTTAGCCTCACTTTTACTTCTGTTTGGAATTGATTTCAGTCTGTAGTGTAACATGAAAACCGTTTTTCTCGAAGTAAATCTTAGGGAGAAATTTGACTTTTAGATTCCTTGTATGTTTAATATGGATGTAACTATGTTGCTGTGAGGCAGCTTTTTAAGTCAGATGTATTTTGTAAGAGAACAAACGATGTGTTGCTCTACAGCTTGTTTTTTCAGTGTCCATCTGTTTCTTCCTTCCCGTTTCCTTTAATGGTAGCCTGTTTTAGTTCCTGTTTGTATTGGTAGGATGGGTTGGAAGTTCTTCATTAGGTACTGTGCCAGTTGGCATATGGTGATTGCAGTGACGCTGCAGCGCACGTGAGGCGCGGTGCTCTGTTTGGTTTTCTTGTGCAGCTTCTTTATTAATTTAATTAATGATGTTTTTAAAGCTCCAAGCGAGATAGATGGGCTGCAGTGGGACAGGCTGCTCCACCGTAGCTGCAGGAAGTTCTGTTTTGTGCCTGGAGCACCTCCTGCCATCCTTCTCACTGCCCTTGGGGGCTGCAGGGCTGCTTCTCTCACATTTCTCACTCCTCCTGTGAGCAATTAGGTTTTGAACTTGACGAATCTCTTTAAGCTCAAATCAATGGCTGTTTTTATCTGGTTAATTTTTTTCCAGCTATGTAGGAATCTGGAGGCCGTATTTACTAAACAACCTGATTTATATTCCACATTTAACAGAGGAGGATGCGTCCTAGGCTAAGCTGTGTTTGTTCCTGGTGAGCAAGCCAGCTGAAATGTAAATGAAAAGCCATGTCATTTGCTGTCAGAGCTTTTTGTGAAGAGAAAACGTCATGCAGTTTGTGAAGAGAAACACTTGCAGTTTACTGGAATTCCTTAAAATCATCATCATGCTTGTCCTTACACATGTAGCCTGTATAGTGAGACTTGGCAAGAATTCCACGTGTGAATTTGATGGCAGAGTCCTGTTCCTTTCAAGTACCTGGGGACTGCATCCATTAGAATTCCCAGGTTGGAAACATAGTGAAGCTGCAGTGTTTTATGTTGAATTCAAATCCTTGTTGCGATGTTTCACAGGGTTTACACAGCACTCAGGGCAGCCAGAGCTATCAGAGTCCTTTTTCATCTCTTCATCACCGACCCTATCGCTGACAGTGATAGCTTTAGACGTGGATTTCAAGATTGTCTCCTTTCAGTTCTTCTCCTGTATTTCATTGTATCAGCTAATTATTTTTGTTTGGCGTTTCATGCTGACAGCCAGAGACACAATAACACTTGTCTTTTTTGATGATTTTTAAGTATTGCTGCACATGGCTCTCTTGGGCCTTGGGAGCCTTTCAGGCTTAGCATAAAAGAGTGTGTTTATGTATTCTGAGATCTCCGTTCCACAGCCCTCCTCTTCGTCCCCCTGAGACGAGCAGTGTGGTTTAGAGACTCCTTTGAAAAGCTCTGTTCCGGCAGGCTGCTCAGCTGCTGCTTTAAGCGTTACACAAATAAGGAACGATGGTGATTTAAGGAAGAGGTTGGTGTTTGTTCTTTTCCTGGGGAGAAGATGCTGAGGAAGCGGTTTCCTGGAAGGGACTTCCTTCTTAGGCTGTGTGCCTTGAGGACAGGGTGATCTCTGAGATGGTGTCTTTCGTGCACTGCAGCCTGACGACTCAAAAGGTTCTGATGACTTATGTCTGAGGGGTTTGTGCCCTTGTAATAACAGGCTTCTCTCAAAGTTCCTTCCCAGGTAAAAACTGGAGTTTAGATTTATAGCTGCCGTTGTAACTTCAGGCTCTTAGTAACAGTAGAAGTGGCTATTAAGCAGAAGTCAGCTTGAAGTGGCTGCTGCTGGAAGAAGGGGCTGTCTTTCTTCTTCCTTGTTAAATTTGGTTTCTGGCTGTAATCTTTAAACCACAGCCCAACATTTAGCTCTTAAAGCAAAATACAAACTTTGCAAACTGCTGCTTCTTTTTTCCAGCTTGTATTTCTTATTTGGAACATTCTGGGAGACAATTAAACAACAAAAAAAACCCAAACCTTAGACCAGAAATGATGATTGGTGGCTTGGCCAGGTTTCCTTAACACATCTCACTGTTTTGTTTCTTTTCTTGAGTTCAGACATATAGTAGCATGATCTAATTTTAGTTCCAGGGTTTTACTTCTTACTGTTTTTACACATGCACTATTTGCATTGCAGTACTGTAGTGAAAGGACAGCTATCAAGGAAGCTGGCTGTAACCCACGTATAAAAAGCCAAGGAACACTGAGGAAGGACAGAAACCAAACCAACAACAACAATTAAACTTGCACACAGAAACTTTGAGCAGATGCTGGCTGGAGATAATTTGTTAGATTGAAAAGTAGTGCCTGAATATTTGGTTATTAATGCCTGAATTCAGACTGGTGTCTGAAAGGTGGAAGGTACAGCAGGCTCGTTTAATTCGTAAGGAATTGCAGTAAAGTTATTTAAGTTGTGGGGCTTACATTTGGAAAGCGGTATTTTGGGTGTACTTAAAATGACAAAAAAAAGGGCTTGATGGAAACAGGTAGGTAGGAGTGTGCGAAAGCAGTGTTACATCCTGCTCAAAGAAGTTGATTGCTGCTTATTGTTATTGTTATCCAGCAGGCTTGAAAAAAACAGATTTTTAAAATTAGATTTGCAGCATCTATGCATTTAGTGGGTGTGTTGTGTTCAAGTGACTGTCTGCACCTGCTGTCAATGAAGTAAAACCAAAGAAATCAAAAGCAAAGTCTTTCGGAGAAGCCTGGTTTTAAGTAGAAATGGAACCATTAGCTTAATCCTACCCATATAGATGTATAGGTATCTTCTTTGCTTTACATTTTAGTACTCAATTTGGTAGAACTCCTGAAGCCCCTCAGCGCCTTCGTCCGAAGAGTGTTACTGCCTGATTCATCTCGAACACGTGGCAGTCGTGGCTGTGCCTTGTTGGGCTAAGTTCAGAATCCGTGGTGTTGAGAAATGTGGAATACAGGAGCAGCTAGGCAGGAAGCTGTGGTGAGCCAGTCTTAGGGCCCTTCGAGCTGCAATCACAGGGCTTAGCATACAGAGAAAGTGCTGCAGGTGCTGTGGTGGTGGTGGTGTTGCTGACAGCTCTGTTGGCACTTGGGAGCTGGGGGTGAGCACCAGGGATCTGTGTGGGTGCTGGCAGAGGGAGCTCCTTGCAGGTTACTGCTGTTTGTTTTCCCCCGATAAACTGTCAGAAGTGTTTTTTCACTCGGGTGAACTGTGAAAAGAGGGCATCCTTACCAAATAAAATGTATTCAGCTGTTATTTGCTCAGTGCCAAAGTTTTTGTCTGTGCAGTAAACGTTGGATGAAAACATGTTACTTCATCACTGCAGTCAGATGGGTGTCTGATCTTGCTAGCAATTTTAAAAGCCTGTGTGCTCACTTGCAGCAAACCTATTTGTTATAATGAACAATCCTATGTAGGTTGGTGGTGTTCCTTCCTTAGGAGGAGAGACAACCACAAGTTCTTCTCAGGCATGTGTAACATGGCAGGTGTAGTTCTGGTGGACTAGCTAAGAATCAGTGTTCCAGTTACAAACACTTATCTCTGAGGGCTAAAGACTCATATCTATAAGGCAGCAGATAACTAAGATGAAGAAGGGCCAATTAATGTTTTCTCCATTGGTTCAGCACAGCAGAGGCAGCTAGAGAGTGTTCCCTGTAGCTGCCTAGGATGGATCTTTTCCAGTTCTACCCTGACAGGTGGCTTTTTCTCATTTGGTTAATTTGCAACTTTGCAGTTCAGGACTGCTCTACTCTAATAGTTAAATTCAGTGCCTCTTGGGAATGAGACTAGTACCTCTGCAGAGCTGTCTTTCAGCATAAGTGTCTCTGTTTGCTGTCAAGATGAACACACACACCTGGTTTCTATCTAACCGTATTACATAGCATGAATTGCAGTCACTGACTCTGTGCAACTCGGGTAGTTAATACTGCTTAGAAGCATAAGCTCTATTTTTCTGAATGCTTTAAAATCAGTTCATCTTCACTCACGTTGCTGCCTGCTTTTGTGGACCTGTTAGATAAAGCCTTCTCTACAAGTACTGCAAGTGTGTCAGTGAATGCCTCTCAGAATTACACTGCTGAGTGTCATTGCAGCTACAAAGGCCTCCAAACCTTGCCTTGTGGAAGAGCAAGATGATACATTAGTGCTTCATTGGCAGTTTTTCTGTCGTTTTAAAATTGTCAGTATAATGTGATAATGCATGCCTTGTGCCCTGTGGGGGTACCTGGCTTTAACTGTAAAAGTGGGCGAGATGGGATGAAGATCAGCAACAGGAGTTACGAAGGAATCCATCTATGTGAGTCATTACTGCCCACCAAAACAGCTTATTTTGGTGGCAGCGTGCTGCAGTCTGAATTACTTCTCATCTTCCTGGCTACAGCAAGGTATGAGGAGTTGGGCAGCAGCCCTTCTAGGGGCTCTGGTTAGGAAGGAGGAGAAAAAGGCATGCTGATGGAAGTAGGAACATTGTTTGGTACTTCAAGGAGAGTGCTGATATTCTAGCCAGCAAATGAATCCATGCGTTTCCTGAATCACATCTGAAATCTGCATTTCAGGAGAAACAGATGGTGGGTTTTGAAAAGCCCAGACTTGGTTGCTTTGCTGTTGTATTTTATTGGAAAGCTCGTGCAGTTAACTGCTTGTGGCTCTTGATGTGAGAGAAAGCAATACTTCCCAATCTTTGTACTTCTATGGTTATTTGGTCACCCCAGCTCAACCACATTTGGTTTTTTAAGTATTATCTAGCACAATTTTTTGGCACTAAGGAAATTCCCAAAAGCAAACTTCACGTGTGGCTGAATAATGGCTTCTCAGCTGCTAATATGAATCGACATCAATCGCTGAGCTCAACTTGATGCGAATGAAAATTAATTTTAATGCCTTGTGTATGCTTTACTAGCTAAATTGGGAGTTGCAGAGAAAACATCTCTGAAGTATGCCCTTCTTGAAATGATCTGCATTCTTGCTGTGGTCTTTAATCTTCAGAAAAAAGACAATCTCTGCTTATAACACAAGCACATTTGTTGGAAGGTGGTGTTACTGGGCATAGGCTGCTGCAGCTGGCCAGGCTGGATGTGGCTCTGGGCAGCCTGGTCTGGTGTTTGTTGACCCTGCACGTAGCAGGGGCATTGAAACTAGATGGTCGCTGTGGTCCTTTTCAACCCAGGCCATTCTGTGCTCTCTCCTCGTGCCCCCCGCCCTGCCCCCACGGCTGTGACAGTCAGCTGCTGCACGGGTTTGTCAGACGGCCTGCCCCCCAAGATTTATCTTTCTCATATGGCCAAATAACTCCATCCCTGTGGCAATTTGCTTGAATAAAGAGTCTGGCAACTGAAGTTGAGCCTGGGGACATAGCATGAAAATCAGTGGTTGCTTCAGTGAGCAATTGCTCAGTGAAACGGTTAGCAGCTAGAGGAAGAGGTGCCCAGGCCTTCCAAACGGGGTGAAAACCTCACCCTGTGGAATTCCCAGTGTTGTACGAAGAGTTTACAATGTAGAGCATCTTCATCACAAACGTGTGCTCTATTTGAAATGAGCATTAATTTCTGCAGAGGGGTGGGTTTTATCCTTGCTGCCGATTCCAACCGTCAGCCTTTGTGGGAGTGACACGCATAGAAATGAGATTAAGGAGCTTTTGTTGATTCCTTGGGCCCAGCCTTCTGCCTAGTGCGAGGTCTCTAGCCATGGCTACAAATTGCTGATGCACAGACTTAGTTTAGCTTTGCGTACATCAAAGCTGGGTTTTCATCTGGAGCATTTCACGTTTGGAATCTGACCTAATAAGACACGTAGAACACAGTGGGTGTTTTTGTTGCATCCCAAGCGCTGCTCTCGTGTCTTCTAGTAGGTATTTGTGTGCTTCCTATGGAGAAATTGTATTTGCTTCCTGATGCAAAATTGGGAGCACGTCTGAAAATTGGCTTGTATGAATCGATACTGATCTTGCCTGGGAAAACTGAGAACAACACAGTAATTTTTAGTCTAGAGACGTAGAGAGAAAATAAACCACGTAGTAGCATCCTCCCAAATAAAAACCTCTGTGCAGCTTGAGTAATTTCTTTATGTGAATGGCTGTATCTCGTGGAAATGTTTTCCAGGATGTAGGGCAGTAGGTATCCTCTTACTTGGCTTTTCTGTGATTTTAAAGGTGGAACTGGGGGTGTGAGTGGATGTAGTTGAGCTGTTGATGGCCTGTCTTTCACTCTGTGCTTTGCCATGGCTGTTAGGGCATCGCAGGAGTGATGGTTGTGTTCCTTGAAGCTGGCCCAGGCTGCTCATCTTTTTATGCCAGTGACCTCTTTTGGCAGGTACATATGGGAGCTGAGAGATTTCCTCATTAAAAAGCTGCACGTGTCATAATACTAATGCGACTGGAACAAAGCTAGCTACCTCCTTTGGGACTACCTGACATGATTTTTCATGGTTTTGAGCCTTATTCATTCATGCATTTATTTATTATTCCTTTTGAAGGTCATTTCTCTGTTTGCATCGCTTTAGATGGTCTCTTCTCCCTGGTGGCAGGGCAGACAGCAATGACGGAATGCTGCACCAGAGGTGTTTGGGCTGAGCATCAGGAAACATTTCTTTCCTGCTGAGTGTGCTCAGACTCTGGGACAGGCTCCATGAAGAGCTGTTTGGTGCCCATGGCTGTCAGTGTGCAGGAGGCATTTGGGCATTGCTGAAGCTCTTGGTTAGCCCCAAAGTGATCAGCTGGACCTGGTGAGCCCTGTGGTCTCCTTCCAACTGAACTTTTCCATTTTAGGGCATCCTTTTAAACACTTGGGAAAGGCCAGGATCAGGTGCAAGCAAGCTGGTCTCCTAAGGTGGATTCCTACAGGGAGGGAGGCCTTGAATAACTTTGTGCTATCTTAGTTAAACATGGTGTGCTTCTCAGTGCTGCTCCCTTAGAATAAATGAAAATTGTATTGGCCCTGAATTGGCTCTTGAGCAAATTCCGTATCATTGCTCACATGTGATCTGTAAGCATTTTAATGCTACTCCTATGGTTGTTTTTTTTCCCCAGTGTTCTATTTAAGCTTTCCATTTCACTTTTTCTGTACGTTCTTAATGCCTCTGTGTTTGAAGATGTAGTGAGATTTGAAAGGCATCCTGTTGGCAAGAGGGGAATCATGAGTTGGTTCTTAAATGCATTTGGTTCATGGTATTTTATAATTAGCTGGGTGAACTTTCAGTGTTTAGATAGAGGAACCAGGAGATGGTGATTATGCAGAGCTTTTCCTCTTCAATCACATATATGCTGCATTTACTTAAAGATTTGAAGTGTCCCTCTGCAGGGCTGTGTATTAAGTAATTCGTTTTAACTCTTCGTTATGAAGCCTGTACAATTAATTGACAACATAGAGAAATAACGAACTCTTGGGTGATGGGTCTGAAACCTGCTCTAAAGGGCTGGGAATTGGCAGGTCTCAGGCTGCTTATTGCTGTGAGTGCTGGGAGGGTCAGAGTCAGCCTGTGTGTGCTTGCTGAGTTGCTGGAAGGGCTGATGTGTAAAACAGGCGAGTTGTTCACTCACCCATCGAGTATTTAAACAGACCTAGTGTGGCAGGGTGAGAAATTTGATGTGTTTGTTGGGAAATAGAATTGAAATGTAAAGGTAATTCCAATTATAAAGTGACAGTGAGGAAATATTTTACCGTAGCAGGTATGTTTTACCTTAGCCTGCTAAGTTCAGAAGTACGACAGCTGGGGGAGCGTGGGGGACCTTTGTGGCATAGTGGGTGACCTGGGTCCTTTCAGGAGTCAGAATGCATCCCAGATCCTGAAGCACCCTGAGCTTGCTAATCCTGGCTTAGGCTCTGTCACACCAGAAACCACACACCCTGCTAGGAAGGAGCGCATCATTCTCTGTCAGATAGTACGTCTCTATCAGGTACCACCACCATTGTAGCTTTTTGTCTAACACGTGTCTACTCTTTTCCCCTAACTGTGGTTTGTGACAATAGAAGTACCATTTTCATAACACTGTGTGTGTACTGTAAGAACTGGGCTTCTCTTGAGGAAAAGTTAAGACCTATGGGAAACTTATTTGAATGCTAATGGATGGTCTTTCTGCTTACAACCGTGACGAATTTGCCCTTTTTGGAGATGCATTTCTCACAGTTACATAAAAAAAGACTACTTTCTTTTACCTGGCTATATCAAAAGCAAGCACATCTAACGTGAGAGTTAACGTTTATAATGCAGTTTTGGCTTTCTTTCCCCATTATCCTTAAAGCACGCGACTTAGATATCCTTTTTTCCACAAGCGAAGCCTTTTTCTGTTTTGCTCTCATACCTTTTCTCTTCTGTAATGAGCTGCTTTGTGTAACAGGTGGGAGATTCAAGAAAGAGATAGTAGTTGATGGACAGAGCTATCTGCTG
This sequence comes from Lagopus muta, assembly GCF_023343835.1. Lineage (NCBI taxonomy): Eukaryota > Metazoa > Chordata > Aves > Galliformes > Phasianidae > Lagopus > Lagopus muta. The sequence continues at coordinate 34,653,739 of NC_064440.1, read as the reverse complement.
CTGATTAGAGATGAAGGTGGCCCTCCAGAGGCACAGGTGAGCATTGCACATGGAGCTTCATCGTGGCTTCCCATTTCTTCTGTTGCCATCTCCTATAAGAGAGCTTGCTTTACTTTGTCCTTTTCTGTGCCCTGCTCATTTTTCTGCTGCTAAAATGTTATTCTTGGGTGAAAAGTACTGTGTTTACAAAGTACTTGTGATTTCTATAGCAATATGGGTAAGTTATACTGAATACCTAACCATTATGGTTGCACAAAATTTCGTTTCAATTTCTAGATTCTAATTCAGAATAAATATTCATTAAAGACAGGTAAAATAGGTGCATACTGAGTAGCATTCATACTTGTGTACAAATCTGTATTCCTTACTGCTTCCACGTTTTCCTCCCTGAGCCACTGTAAGACTCACTTTTCCACGTTCTGGGTCACTGTTGAGTTCTCAGGTTTTTACCTGGTTTCTGTGTAACTGGATGTCACCTCCTTGCCCTGTGGAAGGCAGCTGGTTCATCAGAAGAAGGCAGCTGCGGATTTGTGTCCCTAGCACTGTCGTGCTATTGTAACAAAGTCTTTGCTTGTTGCTTGTGTGATTCTGAAACCAGAGAAGTTTCTGCCCACCTGGCTGTAGGCAGCATCCTTGCCTTCAGTCATCCTCCAGCTCTCCCCCTACCTTTTCCAAGGTAGGACCAGCGGGGTTTCTCAAGTGCACAGCCTGTGCTGGCCTTGCTTTGCTCAGCTGTTCAGTAGCAGCTCAGCAGCAGGAGCTGCACCACTGCCAAACAGCTGAATGGGAGCCGTGCCAGCGGCAGCAGCTTGAATTTCAGAGCTCCACTGTTGCTGATGAACTACAGGAGGATGGGAGTGTGGGGGAAAGTGTCTGGGCAAAGGAGAAGAGAAAGGAGGTATGGGAAACGGAGACCGGAAGGGACATCCTGGGAGGAAGTGTGGCTCACACATCTGCAGCCTCAATGAAGTTCTCTGTTTTAGCCTGTGAATAATTTGGCTGATGTACACAGCAGTTGCCAGGCCTTGATTCTCAGAGAGCATTCACTCATTAAAAAAGACAAAAAAATTAATAGTGCGATTGTGTAAGTACACACAGCCATCTAACAGACATTTTGGTACCTGGAGAATTGCTTTCCCAGAGTGTATCTGAACTGTTTGCAGACTCATGAGCAGGCACGGCGTTGCCTTTGATCCCTGCTAGGTAAATTGGGGTGTTTAATTCCCGCTGTGGCTCTTCAGAGAAGTAATGAAAGGCCTGAGGTCTTAGTGCTGGTGTGCTTTTCAGAAGACACGTTTTACTTGTCAGTTCTCTTTATTGTGTCATGGGCATAATTTCAAGTTGCACATATATTTAATATCTTTAATCTCCTTATTAATTCCTACCGTAGAAAGTTTACCTTTGGGCTACTGAATATTTATAACAGAAGTGGAACATTATCTGGAGAAAAATGTTTACATCTCAATCTTCCCTTATAATTTAGACAGGACTAGTTATTTTAGCCTCAAGGTTCTGCATTTTGCAACGGTGCAGTATAATTCTGTGGATAATTAGGATAGAATTTTGACCTCAGTAAGTGAAGAGCTGAACTGCAGTCAGCAGAGCAGGAAAAACCTGCACGAGCTGCTGGCGCTGAAGTAAGTGCTTACAAACCCAGAAAGCTTGCTAAATGTACATAAACATTTCCCAAATGAATCTGCTTGCAGCTCTCTGTATGCTCAGTGTGTCCCTAACCTAACTGGCATGTTGTAGTAGCAATGTAACAAGAGGTATGAGTACTGCTGGCTAAAACTTGTTTCCGTTGGTCTAAATTTGGGTAGGAATGGAATCACTTAGGGAAAAATAAAGGCAGTGAGGTAAGCTGCAGTTTCTCTTCTGTGCTGTACACACTTACTGCTATGTTAAATGTGTCTAGATTGTCTTATTTCACCTGTAAGCTGAAACTTGCATGGTCACTAACCCAGCACCTTGCCTTGAGCTGTGTGTGCATGTCTTCTAGTGGGGTTCTGATGCCAGGAGAGAGCAGTTGGCTTTCACACAGAAAGCTGAATGAGACAGCGGGTCCTGGTTGTCCAATTCATGGGTCTCTACAGAGAGTAACTGGGGGGCTGAAGTTAATATTTTTGGACACAGAGATGAGAGAATTATTAGCATTGCTTGTAAATCCACAGCCATGTTTGCCCACAGAAACAGCAGCATGAAGCATGCCAAGCACAGAGCGGGGGAAATAACACGCTCCATGGGGCAGTCAGGTGCTTAGGGAGATAAAATCCACAAATACAGAAAACTGAGAGTGTGGTGTTATCTCTGTTAATGAAAATCAGCGTGCACTGGTAGCGGTTGTGATCACAAGGGATTCCCTTGTGAGCACTGGGGAAAATCTTTGTGCATCCCAGATACTTGCATATTGATGCGAGTTGTGCTGAACGTTGACTCATCATCTTTTAAATACTGCACCACATATTTTTTCTTAAGACCTGCTTATAGTCACTGCATTTTTCTACTTCCAGTTTCCTGCTATGTCAGATAAGAGTTGGGTTTTTTCCCTCTTTCCACTGCATTGCTCTCAATGTGCCTTTTCCATTTTTATTCTGCAGTTTGCCATGTGGGTGGATGCTGTTATATTTGTCTTCAGCTTGGAAGATGAAGTTAGCTTCCAGACTGTTTACCACTACTACAGCCGTATGGCTAACTATCGTAACACTAGTGAAATTCCAATGGTACTGGTGGGAACACAGGGTAAGTGCATTCTTTATTACATGCAAACACATACAGGCTGTTCCAAGCTGGAAGTGCCATGTCCTGTCCTTTCCCATCAGTGCTGCCCCACTCATCTGATTGTGAGAGCTTGTGTTAAGCTGACAGGTATTCAGCAAGGAGACTTGCTGACATCTGGCTTTCCTTGGCTGGCTTGCAACAGAGCTTTGGCACTGCAGGGACTGGTTTCAGAGGGGAGGCAAATGGCCACGTGGTGCCCTTGGGATGCAGTAGGTCCCTGTATCTAGTGGGTGTCCTGCAATAAATTCTGATCAAATAGGACTTCTTGCATATGGGTGCTATGCTTCAGGCGTCTCACTTCAGAGAGCTGCTGTTTTGGGAGTGTAGCACAAGTTGTTTTTTGAGTTCCTTCATAGTGAAGCATTGCTTGCTGTGTAGTGCAATTTTGGTTTTGGGCTTCTTCCCTTTTAGTGCTGCCAAAGCTTTTCATTGCTTTCTTAGCTTTCTTCTTGTCCATCTTACAGTCAGTGATTTGCTTTCAGCTGCGTGCCTGCAGAGCTGTGAAACCAGCACTGTGCTGCAGGAAGCAAGGGGAAGTGTGGGGAGCAAAGAAGGAAGAAGAGCAGCAAAGCCTTAGGGTGGAAACAGATGATGAAAACACAAAAAGGGAAGTAGGTACAAAAAAATTCCTAGGACAGCAGAAATCACAGACAAAAGCAGAAATGAACTGCTCTAGAGAGCATCATGGTCCTGAAATTGGAGCTGAAAAATAGGAAGGGGAAGCTGAGATATTTTTCCAACACATTTCTGTCACCTGGGGGTGAGGTCTTTCATCTTATAGCCGCCTGCCAGTTCCTCCTACAGGAAAGCTGGGGAGGGACTTTTTATAAGGGCAGGGAACGGCAGGACGGGGGAAAACGGCTTTGAACTGGAAGAGGGGAAATTGAGACTGGATTTCAGGAAGAAATGCTTTACAGTGAGGGAGGTGAGACATTGGAACAGGTTGCCCAGTGAGGTTGTGGATGCCCTCCTCCCTGGGAGCGTTGCAGGCCAGGCTGGATGGAGCTGTGAGCAACCTGGTCTAGAAGGAGGTGTCCCTGCCTATAGCAGGGGGTTGGGATGAGATGGTCTTAAAGGTACACTGACCATCAAACTGTGCAGAGGTTGATTCTGGAATTGACCCGTTTGATACCAGCTTTGTGTTTGAAATGCTCTTTGAAATGAGGGCTCTCCCAAAGAAATCAGCCCAGGCTGCAGCTCAGCCCGGCATTTGCTTTGCAGAGTTGATGGGTCTCAGTTAATTTCTGCTTAAATGTTGTTAGCGCCCTCTGCTGCCTAAGAAAAGAAGTCTGCGGTTCAGATTTGATTGTACGATCACTTCAGAGATTTCCCCAGCTGTTTGCTAGTGTTTGAAGAACACTGTGTGTGTGTATGTGTGTGTGTGTGTGTGTGTGTGTGTGTGTGCAAATCTAACACTCTTTCTAGGTGTTACAGTACTGCATGGTTCTGTTTCTTCCTTCCATTCCATTGGTTCCCTGCTGAAAGCATTCTGTTCTTACAAACATGAGATGCTTCACGCTCTAGGTGAAGTTTACTTGTAAGCCAGTGTTGCTGTTTTAGGAGGCTTAAAAGTCATTTGAGGTGTTCATATTTACCAGCCACTTGTATTCCTCACTAGTCTTACTTTAAACCTCATGTCTTTTTGTGTGAGAATGTATTTTTTTTTTTTTTTTGAACTGGTGGCCCAAATACATTCAAGGTAGTAACAAAGTATAAAGTTAAATTGATGTCCTCTGTTTTCTACAAAAAATTTTGGAAGTTATGTTTATTGTAGTTGGCAGTGGTAATTATGAGCCAAAGTCATCAAGTTATAATAAAATCTATTCATCTTCTTCTATTCCTGTTGCTACAGATGCTATAAGTTCCAGTAACCCACGTGTCATAGATGATGCCAGAGCAAGGAAGTTATCAAATGACCTCAAGAGATGCACTTACTATGAAACCTGTGCCACCTATGGGCTCAACGTGGAGAGAGTCTTTCAAGATGGTAAAGATGGCTTTTTCTCATCCATATCACGCAGTGTGGTTGACTAATTGTTGACTAATAACTATTTTAGCCTCAAGCATTTTGAGCTTCTTAATTCAGCGTTGTTTTTCTGCTTGCTTTGGTTTTATATCAGCAAAGTTTTCTTTGCTTTAGTGCTCACGGAGACACTAAGGGCATTTTAGATAAGTAGTTGTAAATTGTGTCTTCCATGATCTAGAAATGAGAAGTAAACCAAGACAACTGATAGGGGCACAGTAGTCATTAGAAGTAATGCATGGCATTCTTGGAGTGTTTAAAGCTGGCAGTTTTGTGTAGGTATTCAGAAGTTGGCTGCTTAAGGGCAATTTAACAGGTGAAGAGTGGCAATGTTCTAGTTTGTCTCATGAAAGGTGTCATTGTGTGCCATCTGAAAAAGGAGTAACAAGTAACCTATTTTGGGCAGTTAACTTAGTGGCAGAACTGTGGCTGGAGAAGCTGTGCTTAATCTTTCATTTGTGAAATTGGTGCACCCTCTAGTGGAAATTCAGCCACGTGTCTTGGGATTTTATTGCCTCCTGTTCCAGTGATGGCAGTGTCTGCGTTTAGAAGCCTAGATTACGTTGAACTGCTTCTCCAGAGGCTTTGGTTCTGGAGATGTTGCCCTGTTTAGTTTAGTTGTTTGCCTACAAAGACCTGCAGCTTTATGAGCATCACATCGGTCGGTATCTGAGCACAGAGGTGTTCTGTATCTGCCAAGATGACTTACGAAAAAAGATACAGAAAATTCTAGTTTTTAAATGGAAAATAATGCCGTGCTTAAGTCCAAATAAGAGTGTGTGTGTAGCCTGGTAGGATCTCAGAGAAGACTATTTAAAGCTGTAGCTGTAATTTGCTTGCTGCTTTCTGTTGAAAGGCTTACAGGAATTGCTGTTTTCACTGCCAAAACTTTCTGCACTGAATATGACTTTCAAAAATCCATTTGGGATTTTTTGTTGGTATATTTATTTTTGAGTGCTAGCTGTAGTTAAATTTTTTTTGGAGTATTCAGAGTGTACGTTCTACTTTTCTTTCTCAAGGAGCTTTTGAGAGAGAACTATCTTTGGGAAAAGGTGAGGTGATAGATTTGTAAGGTTTTAGGGAGCTTATTTGTGTCTCTACTAAATTTCAGTAGTAAATTCAGTAGTAGGGAGAATCAACAAACCTGTTCAAGAAATTCCAAGTTCTATTCCACTGACATGAAATCAAACTATAACTCGGTATTTACCAACTAGTGGAATTAAGAATGCTTCTGTAGAGATGTGCTACAGTTGCCAGGCACGTCTGGGGTCAAATCTAATTCCTGATCATTATTGCTGTTCATCTCAGCCTTTGGCCAGTGAGAATAAGTTGTTTATTCAATAGAAAATAAGGGCTAGCATCCTGAAATGTATGCCAGTTTTACACACGTCCTCCAGTTTTGTTTCAGCCCTGTATGTTCACAGGCATTAACTGCCCGTGTGGAGGTGGCACAGCAGTTAGGCAAAGGTTTAGCTCTTAGTGATTCTTTGTGCAGCCAGTCTGGTGCCCTGCTGGGTTATCTTATCTTCTAGGAAGCTGGTGTGACACTGGAGTGCCTATTCTTCCTTGTAGTCTAAAGGAATCAGGCCTCCTCCTCATCAGGCCGTTGGTACTTGAATGGACAAGACAGGTTTCTGGGTTTGTTCTGCTTTGTTTGCTCATAGCTGAGGAAGAAAAAGCTGTTGATCGCTTTGTTAATAATGTCTGCCTGTCATCTCCCACAAATATGGCTGTATGAAGACATGGATTTGCTGCCATACTTATGAAGAGCACGTTCTGTGCCTTGGAATTATTTCCACGCTTTGCTTGTGTCTGGATGGATATTCGTTTGCTCTCGGGATTTGGGTTTAGGATTTAATCGCTTTGTATTGCAATTCCAGGTGAGCTCATGCTCAGGGTTGGAGTGCTCCAAGGTGTTTGCTTTGGTAGCTCTGTAAAGGCATTTCACCTGGCAAGGGCCCACTAATTTTGCTGGCTCACAGTTTTGATGAACTTACTGATGGCAATAGATGCTTTTCCATTGAATATTGATGGAGTGGGAGATGAAATGGGAGAGATTGGTTTTGATTTACTCATTTTAGCTTTAGTGTCTCATTTTGCATAATTTAAGTCCTATTTTAGTCAAGTCCAACACTATGCAATGATTTATGTCAGCTGTGATTGACGTGTACAGTTGGGACTCCTAATGACGGTACATCCAACACTGCCAACCCCAATTCCAGCTTCTGTTGATGAGGAAGTTTGAATTGCTGGTAGGGTGTTAAATCTGTGACTAATAAACCTCGAGTGTCCAAAACCTTTTTATAATTCCTAGTTAAGGTAAATTTCTCTCCAAGAGGATTTGCCAGGATGTTTGTTCTTAGTTGTTTGAGATGTATGAAGTGTTCTTTCAAGAGTTTGAATGCTGAAGTCAGAGGAGTTTGGAACGTTTCAGAGGGGTCTTTGTAGCCTTTAGAGTTGTCCCATTCAGGTCTCATCTCTGATGCTGTTTGAAGTTGGAGCTGCACAAGCAGGCTTTGAATTTCACTCTTAAAACAAAGGAAATGGAGAATTCCAGCTCAGTATTGTGCTTGTAGCTCTTGGTGTTTGCAACTTGAGACTGTTGGATGGGAGAATTAAGCTTTAAAGATGGGTCTGATTAGTATTTGATCTTGCTTCAGATTGCCTCGTTAAGAATTAGGGGTTTTTCCTGCTTATCAAAACAGATTTTATCAATGACATTGGAAATGATTATCTTAATATTTCTTGTCAGCGCAATACAGCAGTGACTGTACTGCCCCAGGATGCCTTTTTAATGACTTTAGCCTTCTTGAATTAGCTTGATGTACCATTAATGCATAAGAATTGCTTTTATTTTTGTTCACGATGTATTCATAATTGCATGGCTTTCCCTGGTTCATGTTCAGCTTTTTTTGACCCATTTAATTATGTGCTATGCAGCTCTCTTATGTTACAGAGGGAAAGGCAAACGTGATTTCAGTTCAATATTGAGTCTGTTACTGAAGCTTAGCAGTTTCCATTTATCCACTTGCGAGTGATGAAAGTGGAAAATAGTTCCTTTTTAGCGTGAAGTTTCAACATGGGGATCTTTGACGTTGCTTTGTCTCACTACTACAACACTGCAAGATGCTGACAATCTGCCAGATAGTCACACTTGCACTATAACTCCCAAATCTCTTAACATGGGGCAGGAGTTGTCATATTGTGCCATTAGTCTGAAGCAGGCCAGTGCTGCTTCAATATTTGGACCATTATTGTGCAGTCTTTTATTACCTATTTTCTCTGCGTATTAAGCTACTATTTAAATGGTATGTCTGCTTATGAACATGATCAGGTATTTCATTCCCAAGTCCTGTGCTTGGGATATTCTGCAACCAACTAGTGCTGGCACTGTTTTGTGGAACAGCTGTGCCTGGAAGGTGTACCTTGAAGTAGAAATTCTCCATTACAGGATGGAAGATGACAAATTAATCCTTGCAGGCCTGGGTTGCGGGGAACGGCTGTCGCTTGTGATCAGTATTAACAAGTCGGTTTTTATGGATGTATTTTCATTAAGAAACATTAATCAGTCTAATGGGAGGTAAGTAAAGCCTGAGTGCTATGAGGCTGACAGATTTTTAGGCAGAGCAGTATTCACTCGTACACTGGATACGGCCCTGGGGGTGCTTCAGTTCTGAAGTCAGAGGCTGAAGCTGCGTGCACCCAAAGTGCTGTGCAGAGCTTGGGAGCAGGTCCTCTGGCTTCTGTAATTACTCTGATTTCAGGAACATCCAGCTGTGACCTTTCTGCAGAGTGCTTATGGCTGCAGCTCGGCATCAGAAGTGACAGGCGGCCCTGATGACTCATTAGTTGGACTTGTCAAAGATGGACTGGATCAGCCTAGTAAAACTTGGAGGCTTTTTCTTGCTTTCACGTGTGCTCACTGCTTGCAGAACAGCAGAAATCTTGTTGTGCCCTCAGCCTTGTTTCTGCTATGGCTGAGCGATGTTTGTAGGCTCACTCTTAAATCTGAACATCAGTGAAATTTCAACTCTCGCTGTTCAAAGTCTCCAAACTTCAGTTATTCTTTATTCCTTATTTTAGCCTTTATTCCTTATTTAGGCCTTGCGTGCATCCTGATTTAAAAATGCCAGCAGCACTTCATGGTTCTGTGATTTTGGGGGATTCTTTTATCCTTTCACAGAAATGGGACTTCAATGGTGCAACTGTAATTTGTATTGCTAATAAAATTCCAGAGAAGGTTAGTTCTCAGCTGCAGTGTGTTATATATAACCATTAGGTTATATGGAGTAAAAAGCAACCTCTGAAAAACTTCTCGTGTGTTTAATCTTATTGGGCACATATATATGGCTTTTTTTTCTTTGTAACTCAAATATATGCAGCAAGGCTACTTGAAGCCTTGGATGCTGTGGTGATGCAGAGTTATGATGTTCTGCAGTGGGTAGAATAGATGGACTTAGTTCACCACAAGATCTTCTCTAAATGGAAACAATGTTGGTATATTTCATTAAAGTATGAGAGCACAAGGTTTCTATTAGTGAAGATGGAGGATTGGTCCAGTAGTTTTATATATTTTAATGCAAATATGAGAAGAAGTTCTGGGGCAGGAAGCATGATGGTTGTTTGGTGGTCAATTGCCTTTTATTGGCAATAGACCCGAGGGTGAGAGGCATAAACAGTGTGTTTTATAGGTTCATGTAAATTTTATTTGAGATATAAAATGGTACAAGCAGGTTCGTGTAACGTCTGCAAACAGATCAGGGCTGTTTTCCATTAACACGAGAAAATGACATGAATGCAAATTCTGAAAGGAGGAGAAAGTTTGAAAATTCCTGTTGGGCTACAGCTAAGCGTTTCAATCTTTGCTGTTTTGTTCCTGGATCTGTTCTGTCTCATTTGCTTATCCCTGCACAAATTGGGACTTTTGTTCTTGTCCCTCCATGTTAATTTGTCCTCCAGCACATGTTTAAAAACTACTCTGTGTGTGTGTATGTCAGCAATGTCTGTGTCTGATGGGTGGATGGTTGCACTGGGTGATCCTGTGGGTCTTTTCCAGCCTCAGTGCTTCCGTGATTCTGATTCTGTGATTCTGAATTCCAGCTGATGTCAGTTAAGCGTGCTGATGTGGGTTAATCTGCAGGAGTGCCACTGTTCAGAGGTAGGGATTGCATTCTATGGGCACATCTGAAGAAATGACAGCATCTTCTGCTCTCAGTTTTTGTTGACTATCACTTCTAATCTGATAGTGATCAACGGCTTCTTTTCCTTAGATTCGTACTGACAAATTTTGAGGCAGTGTATTAACACCTTTTCTGCCATCTGACACCTGGTATTCTGTACAGCTTGACTCTGTATGTTGTCCCTTGGTCATTAGTTTTAACTTTGGTGGATTGAGCTGTAAATTTAGCTGGTACAAAATGACTCTGATGCACTGCAGCCACAGGATACCCAGAAAAGCCATCGGTGCCCAGGGCAGAACTGTCAGCTTTGTGAGCAAAGGCAGCACCACGCCTGGGCAGGCTGCTGGGATCTCCCAAAGAATCGCTGTGGTTCTGATGTATTCATCGTTTCTAGCATGTAGCATGCTGAAGCTCTTTCATCTCAAGTTGCAAAACCACAAAAATCTGTCAAAATGCCAATACTGCGTTAATATGGCTCTTAGTTTCTATAGCTTTTGTCTATCCCTGCCTGTATATTTATCTCACTTAGTAGCACTTACTGTAGCAATAGTACTTTTTTTTTCTCTTGTCAGAGCAATCAAACACTTCAAACTTGTGTAATCAACATCCCTTTGTAATGTTTTCTGTTGTGTAGTAAACATTTTAAACTTCAAAGTTTGTTATTAGCATTGCTTGTTCTTCAAAGGGGATTTCTGAAATGCATTGCAAATCATTCCCTTTCAACTAATCCGTATGCATATGCAAATCCTATTGAAACTCTGCTTCTCTGGGCTGAGCACATGTGTAGTCAGAATTTAAAAGCCTGAATGAATACATGGGGGTGGTGTGTGTATGTAGTGAGGCACAATGGTTGTGGCATCAGCCTTTCTGAACTCCTGCCTATGCCAGAGATCACCAGCACTGCTGCCAGATTGTAAAGCCGCGTGGTTTTTTCTTGTTGTACTGAAAGAGAATTCTCAAGACTGCTTGCCTCTAAATTCAGTCTTGAAATTAGTGTTTGATTGGATGGGATGGCTTGCAGTGGCACTCTGTGGTGTTGCAGGAGGGGACGTGGATTAGTGGTGGGATTTTGGTTGTAGGTGGACAGTTGGTTGGACTGGGTGATCTTGGAGGTCATTTCTAGCTTTGGTGATTCTATGATTCTGTGGCAGTGCAGTACTAAAACGATGCTCCACACGAGTGCTGTTTGCTTATCATACAGACTCACAGAATGGCCTGGGTTGAAAAGAAGCACAATGCTCATCCACTTCCAACCCCCTGCTGTGTGCAGGGTTGCCAGCCACCAGACCAGGCTGCCCATAGCCTCATCCAGCCTGGCCTTGAATGCCTGCAGGGATGGGGCATCCACAGCCTCCTTGGGCTTATATCAATCTCTTTTGTGTCTTTTCCTTACACCAACAGCATTTTGCTAATAAACACGTAAATGTGTTCTTTTCAGTGTCAGTGCAGCAGACGTTGAGGTATCTGGGCACACAGCGTGCTGCTCTGTTCAGTACCTTCTGGGCTGTGCCCTCTGGATAGGTTGAAAATGGTTTTCATTGCTACTAAAGCCATTCTGAACGTAGAGCTTCAAAGCCCCTTGCCTATCTGCAGTTATTGAATGTTATTGGCAGATGCTGAGAAATTTTTTCCGTAGAAGATTGGATTTGGGGCATAAAACTTTTTAATATTAGTGAAGGCACAGATCATTACTGGCTTCAAGTTTGTGTATGCAAGCTCCAGGAGTTGGGAGCATGCAGGTGATGCCTCTGTTGGTGATACTTCTGTATTGAAAAGATAATTATAACTGAGGAGTAAATCAGCTTCAGTTTAGCATAGGTACAATTGACTTGCTGCCATCATTTATGTCTCTTCTGATGGCTGGTACGGTTGCTTGTGTCTTAGGCTTCATAATTTACAGTCTCACAGAAATGTATGTTTATGTTTAAGCTGAGCAATAGCGCAACTAATGAGAAATAGAGGAAATTTACAGCACTTAGTGACTGATTGGATAAGTATCTAGACATTAATTGAAACCTGAGGACTCCCAGCTGTCTTTCAATTAAAAATAAATAAATAAAAAGATAGCATTTTGGACAAAGAAAACTCTTTGCTACATGGTATTTTGTAAGCACTCTTGGTGTTTATGAAAAATGTGGTTGTAATGGAGAGGTGGAAGGCTGGAAGTCTTTTCTTAATCTCTATTGAGGATGCTGTTGAGTCAGTCATATCTAGAGAGATGGCATAGTGTGCTTCTGTGCTGTCACTTTGTAAATGTACCCTTCTTGCCCAAGCTTGGTCTTGTGAAAATGTCTAAATTTTCCCATTATGTGCTTAGAAAGTAATAAAACCAGAGCCATTAGCCTTCACTCGTCAGATCTGTATCAAGAGAAATATTCTTCGGCGCAATAAATCTGATCGAGTGTTCGACGTTTATATCATTTGAATTCATTCTCTGGAAATGGGCCTTTGAGGGTAAATTGCGTTAAGTAGGGCAGTTTAAATTTTTAATACAACCTTATTGTAACAGTTAGCAAATGATTAAGGTGCCAAGGGGTGCGGGGGGCAAAGTGCAAAGGCATGTTTTGTGAGATCCGTGCTGCACGATGCCTGTGCTCTGGACTGCTGACTTTGACAGCTGAATGTGCATAACAGCCACAAAGCAAAGCCGTTAGCCTTTGGGATGGAGCATATGGCTTTATATCTCATTTTGGATTGTGGCATTGATTCTGGAAAGGTGTTGCTTCATCTGAGACTTTAGCAGCCATCTTAGTAACGATATATTTAACTGAGAAAGCAACAAATGTAAGGCAAAAGGTCGTATTTGTGTTTGCCTTAATAAATCTTCAAGCCATATGCTTCTGCTTGCAACACAGTTTGTGTAGTGAGTAAAACTTAAGTTTGTTTTTTAATTTCCTTAGATGCCAGATGCTTTCCAGATTGTCTAGCAGATTTATTGGCGTATTTGCTTACCTAATCCTGAGAGACAGAGATTTGCATCAAAGTTAGGAATGAGAGAGATGCGGTGTAAATCATAGTTACCTATGTAAATAAAAAATGTATGCATTGGTATTGATTAGAGATATTAAATGCTGAGCCTCATTTCTGTGACTGTTTTTAGTCCTGATAAAACAAGAGCGGTTCCTCTGAGAGCCAAAGTGAAAACGTGATTTCAGTGAAAGTATCACAAAAATATCAAAGGTAGCATTAAATTGCAATTTTATTTTAATGGGAATTTGATTTAAAATATTGCATAAAAATTAGCACTAAGCTTGCTCATTATAGTGGAGCTTAATTATAACTGAAGCAGTGTTTCATAGTTGAGAATTCATGTGGTTGTATGTATGCATCCTGTTCACTTGCATGATGAAATAGCCCTGTAGTTCTTGAAAACTCTTTGAATCTCCAGTTACAAGATCAATTTAATAGAGTGAGAGAGTTGTGTTTGTGTGTAATAAGTTACGACTTCAAGATCTCTTGAGGAGTTCTTTCCTATGAGAGTGGTGAGGTGCTGGAACAGCCATCCAGAGAGGCTATGGATGCCCCGTCCATCCCTGGAGGTGTTCAAGGCCAGGTTGGATGGGGCCCTGGGCAGCCTGGCCTGCTATGAAATGTGGAGGTTGGTGGCCGCACGTATGGCAGGGGGTTGGAGCTTCATGATCCTTAAGGTCCCTTCCAACCCAGGCCATCCTGTGAGCCAGTGTAATGTATGCAGTGAAACTTTCAACTTTGTGCTGTTTCCCTATGTTTGTGTCATTTCTAAAGAGCCTTGCTCAGTTCCTCCTGGTTTTCTAGCTTCTAGCTCCTTATTGCATGATTTCTTATGGTTGGGGTGTGAAGGATGAGTTTAGGCTGCATGTAGAGCTCTGTAGGGCGCTGAGGCACTGGCTTTTGGGCTATTCCAGCAGTTGGAGTTACTGTGACCGAAGTTTCTTGGTAAATGCAGACCACAGTGCTTTATCTCATGGCTTTGGTATTAGACAGGTGAGTGCACCCACATCTCTGTGATGTGGGTGGCCAGACACGCTCAGTCATATTTGAAAAGTCATAGCAGTTAGGTGAAATACCTGGTGACTGGAAAAAAAGGCCGTGTTACATGTGTTGTTGAGATAGAAAGGATGTCCCAGGGAAATACTGACCTGCCAGCTTCACCTCAGGGCCAGGGAAGATCACAGAATCTCACAGAATCACAGAATTGTAGGGGTTGGAAGGGACCTCCTGAGATCATCGAGTCCAACCCCCCTGCCAAAGCAGGTTCCCTACACCAGGTAGCACAGGTAGGCATCCAGGCAGGTCTTGAACATCTCCAGAGAAGGAGACTCCACCACCTCCCTGGGCAGCCTGTTCCAGTGCTCCGTCACCCTCACTGTAAAGAAGTTCTTGCACACATTTGTGCAGAACTTCCTATGCTGCAGTTTCCAGCCGTTTCCCCTTGTCCTGTCTCCACTCACCACTGAAAAGAGTCCAGCCTCGCCATTCTGCCCCCCACACCTTAGATATTTATAGACCTGGATCAGGTCCCCTCTCAGTCTCCTTTTCTCAAGGCTGAACAGACCCAGTTCACTCAGCCTTTCCTCATAGGGGAGATGCTCCAGGCCCTTCACCATCTTCGTGGCCCTCCGCTGGACTCTTTCCATCAGGGAGTGATCCTTCTGGAAGTTATGCTAAGGCACATGGAGGAGAGGGAGATGATGTGGGATAACCAGCATGGCTTTACCAAGGGCATGACCGGCCTGACCTAACTAATGGCCTTCTGTGATGGCGTAACTGCATTAGAGGACAAGGGAAGACCACTGAGGCCATCTGCCTGGACTTCAGTAAGGCCTTTGACATGGTCCCCTACAACATCCTTCTCTCCATTGGGAAGATGTGGATTTGGTGGACTGTTCAATGGGCAAGGAACTGGTTGTGAGATTGTACCTAGAAAGAGGTGATCAGTGACTCCATGTCTGGATGGAGATCAGTGACAAGTGGTGTCCCCTAGAAGTCGGTGCTCTTTAGTGTCTTTATCAGTGACTTTGGCAGTGGGATCGAGCGCGCCCTCAGCAAACCCAAGTTGAGGGGTGAGGTGGGCATGCCTGGGATGGGATGTCATCCAGAGAGACCTGGACAGGCTGAGCAGTGGGCCCAGGAGTGGCTCTGAGGTTCAGCAAATCCAAATGGAAGTTCTTGCACCTGGGTTGTTCGCTTTTATTCAGTAAATAACTTGCATAATTGTTACGTTAAATCCCAATACAAGAACAGCCCCGACAGCTTTAAAAGTGGATGCTTACATTAATGCTTCCCATTGAAAAGCATTTGTGGTTAGTGCTTGCTCCTACAGCTATTACTGCTGTCCTGTTATTGTGGAATAAATTTATTTTTATTGAAGGCAGTTATTACAGGCATGAAATATTAAGTTAAAATACAGCACTCTGAGTAGGTATGCTGCTAGGTGCCTTAACTTCCCACAGCATGCAGATGGGCAGCACAGCATTCAGCAGGGCAGAAGCAGATCATTTTTTTCATCTGATGAAACGTGAAGTTGTTGATGTATCAGCTACAGCAGTGTGTTGGGCTTACGTGGCAAGGTTTTGGTAGCAGGATGAAGCCAATGAGATGAGACTACCGATGGTTAGTGGGTAACGTGAACGGAGCAGAGACTGTCTGTCAAGGCATTGTGGTGATCCATGAATGTATGCGTGCAGGGGAGGGATTGCATTAAGATGGAGGAAATCTTTGTGTAAACTTGGTTTTTCCCAGTATTTAAAAAAAAAAAAAAAAAAAAAGCATTGGTGATTTTTGTCTCTTCTATTGTTTTCCAGTCATCCATGAGCTGAAAGCTGGTTTTTCTGTAAGTGGAACAAAATTTAGTGCACGTCATTTGCACTGTTCAGGTCTGAACTGAATCCAGTGTTTTCTCTTACTCAGATGCAGTGAAAAATAAATAGTTCTTGGATGTGATTTTATGGGAAACCAATTTTTATTTAAATTAGCGGTAATTCGAGAAGGCTGTTTTCATCTCCTTTAAAGCCGTGCTGCTCTCTTAGCAGTAATAAATGAGAAGTATCACCAAATTTCAGAGGGATTGTATGGCCTTCCATTATTTGGAGTGCTCCTCAGTGAAAAGCAGCGTAAAAGGCGCAGCGGTAACCCTATTCATCGCCTTCGGGGAAGGAGAGCAGTGATGAAGCTGTTGGTCACTCTGGACGTTTTCCAGGACATGCCTGAAAAACAGGGAGAGCATTTCTCAGGCGAGGTGAGATTTCCCTAAATGAAGCCGTTGTGCAGTGCTGGGTACCTTTGGATTTGGGGTTTGGGAAGGTGGATCCAGATGAGGCCGCCTTACCTTGCGCCTCAAACTGCTTGGAAGGAGTGGTTTCCCCTCAGGCCTCTGACTTTCTTGTCGGAGTATAGACTTGAATGAAGCTGCGCTAATGAGATTTTAGAGACCCAGCTGCCCCTGCCAAAGCAGCCTGATGCTTCTGCACCAGAAGTTGACATATGAACAGCCCTTTGAACCGCTGAAAGACAACTCTGTCAGATCAGTTACTCTGGCAACAGCGTTTCTAATGGTGATTAGCTCTGAAATTGCACACAATGAGGAGTTGGTTCATTAGGGAGGCCTTGTTCTTGGTTTCAGGGAGAGGGTTGACCTGATATCCCCACCTCGAGCGCGTTCAGACTTGGGGAAAGGCAGCCCATTTCCTCCGAGCTGCTGAGAGGGGAACAGGAAAGCTTTGTTTGTCATCTGTGGAAATCGGCACAGGTTTTCACTGCCAACAGTTAACTGAATGGGTCTGTGAAGGAGCTGTGGTGGTTTGCATACAGATCTGATGAGCCATGGGAAGCACTGCAAGGGCAAGCAAGCGCTGCAAGGCCACTTACAGGCTGCTAGACCACCAAGCCTTCCTGCTTTGCTTTGCTTGGTTTTACTTTGCTTCCAATCCAGAGGGAATCAAGTTAGTGGGACCACATGCAAACAGCAGTTTGCTTAACGAAAAGTCATATTATGATGAAAGTGGCAGAGGGTGGGAGATTGGTTTTGTTGTGGTGAGCTGGGTCAGGCGGGGAAGAAGAGACGTTCAAGTGAAGAGCTTCCTATCCCAACGTGCACATTTTATTCGTCCTCCAGAAGAGGAATTTCACAGGCTTTTGATTAATGAGACCTGAAAGCAAAACGTATTTTCTCGTTATTGTAGTTTGTGAAATTAAATTTGCACGTACAGCAAAGAGACATCAGTCTTCCCCAAAGACCAAATATTTGCTAAACGTAAATATGCCTGGTTTATAACTCTGAATATTCTTGGCATATTTGCATTTATTTTCAGAGAGTTCCTAACTTTGGAAATAAGTCGTATTTGCTTTTTAACTTTCTGTAGATGGCTTATAGTAAAAACCTCTGTTAGTTTGAGTGTGAAAGCAGAGAGAACGTAGTTTGTGTTCTTTTCCAGAATAGCTAAAATATCTGTCTCTTGCTTGATTATTTCTGATACTTGCCACGCAGATTAAGTTGGCATTCATTTGTTCTAGAAGCATACCTCAGCAAATATATTTATACTAAATTCAGAAGCACGGAATAATGGTTCAGATGAGATGACACCCCGTATCTGCAGGCCTAAAGTATTTCTGCTTTCCTTTCTTTGTTCACTTTATAGAACAGCACTTACTTTGCTTGCATAGCTTTCTCTGGAGTGATGTTTCAATTTCAAACATGCATTAATCTAAAGCTTTTGACTCTAAGCAGTCTTAAATTGGCCAATGAAATACACTGGCTAGCTTTTATTACCAGAAATACAGAAGGATTTGCATGCACCACAGCTTACAAGAGGCATACCTGAACTTACTGATGTGTGTTTGTCACAGAGGTCCCACGCAGCCGCTCGCTTGTCTGAACTGTTCTGTTGTTGCTGCTGCAGTTGGGAAAACAGTATTCATGCTGATCTAGGAAGACTGTGACAGAGATGCTCGTAACTCCAGAGTGAACCTGGATGTGCTGTTTAAGGATTTTTCCTAACGCAGAGTGGTTAACGAGTTGTTGCTTTGAGACATGACAGAGGTGTAATAACAGAAACAGGCTTGGGGGCTGAATGAGAAGTATAGCTGGTCTCTGGTGTTCTTACAATTACGGTGTATTTTTCTTTTGCTACACAACCATTTAACTGTGTATTTTTCCTCCCTAACTACTGCGTCTGAAGATCTCAGCAGCAGGAGTTAGCAGGTCCGTGGGGTTTTTACTGTCAGCCATTTTAAGTTTTGTGTATTTCGGGGCTTTTTTCTCTGGAATAGAAGGTGTAGAAAATGTGATTTTGCAGCAGCACTGCTGAGGAGAGATATGCTGAACCCCTTTTATTGACTTCTGATAGGCAAGATTTAGGTTTCATCTCTTCTCTCAAGGTAGCTTTAGAAAGAGCACAGTGGGTCTTTTGACAGTCCGGCGATTGCCCTGCAGATGATCAGTCACATCTTTCATATGTCGCAAACTTTGAAGGGTCACCGTACTCCTTTAGGCACTTCAGAAGCTCGAATCCCCTTAATATCCAAGGGCAAGTAGCCCCGAGCACTTGAATATTGAATGCAGTCTAATTATGGAGTGAGAGCTCCATGACTGCAATGAAAGAAGCAAAAACTGCTTGGTGTCTGAAAGGAGAGCAGGTCGCCTAATGAAGGAGGGGGAGAGGCAGGAAGGATCGTGCTCTGGTGGGGCTCGTTGCCGAAATGGAGGAGGAATTGGGAAGGTTTGGCAGCTCAGATGGGGAGTTCCATTAGGGGGTATGTCATCTTTCTGACTGAGGGAAAGGCTGTGAAATTTGAGGATAGGAATGGTCTCTTTTCAAGTTTGAAACCCAATTTTAAGAAGGTAACGTTAGATCTGCTGTGATTTTTTTACCATTTTTGCAGTTGGCAGGATCATTTACCCTTGGTGCTGCTCTGTTATCTTTGGAGTAGGATTTCCAGCTACCTTGTGGCTCACCCTTCACATTCCTAGCTATGTAGGTATTTATATGGATTTATGTGGACATTTTGCTTTATCACAAATCTTGGCTTGGCTGTTGAGCTTGTCCTTTGTGGTTGTATCCACAACACTTGCAGTTTGAGCACTGCGGCTGAACATCCTGTCCTCCTCTTGTTCTCATCTCCAAGAAGCAGGAACACCCCTTGGCAGTCAAAGTCTGTGCATTTCTGTGCAAATGGCACTGAAGTGGGCTAATAAAACCATGCCTGCTTTAGTAGTGCTTCAGCTAGTATTCAAGTAATCCATTTGAGTAGCTAAGTTCAGACTGCCTTGGGAATGCTTTTTTTTTTTTAGTGAATTCCTGGAGAGATGTTTGGGCAGGACTGCATGATGTTAGTTAACGTAATGTAGGCTACAAATGCCTACATTCAGACTCAAGGAAAGAAATAAGTGCTTTCCCCTACTAATTACCCCTCCTCCCCCCCTCCTGGAGAGTGGAAGATTTTGCTGAGAAGGTAGTGTGGTTTTAATTCAGTTTTGGTCTTAATTTGGGTCTTTACAACGTGATGAAGACAAATCCGTTCACGTATGTTAAAGTCTGACCTTAGGTTTGCTCTCTACGTTCACTAATGTGGCTTAAAATATTTTAATATATGGCTTTCTAGAGTCCAGATCGATAAACCAATGGTTCTGAAATGACAGAGTGCTACGATATTCCTCTGTAATTTAAACATGATTAGCTGATGAAGGTTATGATCAATATGGCAGGGGAAAATAAATTAATTGATATCATCCTTTCAGGATGATAAGGGGCCTATTGGAGGTGGAATGTAAGTAATGAAGCTGCTGCTTCTTATATACAAGCCATTTTTTATACAATATATTCTCACTAAATCATGGTCGTGCCATCATTCATTTACATGAAGAACATAAGCCATGGACCACTTTGTTATTAAAAATGCATTTGAGGAGAAACTGTATGCTTACTCTGCTAAACAGTACCTGCCTGTTTTGCACTGCATCGAGGCATTTACATCATTATCTTCTGATGTTCTCTGAATAATACAGATTGAATGCTGTTAGTTTAATCACAGCAAGTTTCTGTGCGACTTCTTAAGTAGGTGCCAGTCATCATTGCAGTTCTGACTGGTTTGGCAGAGACAAAGCAAGTGGCTGTGGCCTCCATTGCAGAGTGTCAGGGCAGTTTCTTGATTTTTGGAGTAAGAAATAAGTATTGATGTGATCCAGCATGAGTTTGTATGCTCAGTGGAGTTTGAAAGCTGGGGTCTGCATTAATTTGTGTATTTGGTTTAAAGTTAAGCTGTGCCTAGTATAAATTGAAATTTCAGTAGACTCCAGCATACTTGACGTTCTGTAGTATCTGAAATGGTGTGACTTTTTAAAATGGAAAAGTTGCAGGAGATGTGTGGATGCTGCTGTGTTTCAGATGGGCTCTGTTTCCTTTTATATATACACATATAAAATATTTATGTATATATGTATTTTTAACCAGTCTGTTAACTTGTAGGTGGAGATATTAATGACAATAATTACATGAACTAGAAATCACAGTATAGCTTCTTTTTGCAAATGGAGAGGCTGCTCTGAAAGTAGTGCCTCCTATTTTATTACCTTGGCCCATGATGTCAGAGGCAGATGTTGGTGATACGACTGCAGAGGTTGAACTTCCCTGCCAATATTCTGTTACTTTTTGTTGCTGTGCATCTGATTATTTTGGGTGAATTCCTGGGAGTATTTTTTAACTTGCACACCAGAATTATCTCCTTCTGTTTCAATCTTACTGGTTTAGGTGTACTTATCTGATGGGCTGGGACAATTTCATCCACGTGGAGAACAGAGCTCTTGGCTCCCGTGAAGCATCCGTCATCCTCATTGGATGCACTGTGCTCAGTTCTTGAAGCAGCCTTCAACAATGGGAAAAATTATGCTGTGCCCTCTTTTGTATTTTGTATATTCTGCATATTTTTGACTTGCCATATTTACAGTGTTGCCTGTAGCTTATCTGCCCGTATGTTTTGTTTCTGTTTTGTTTTTCAGTTGCTCAGAAGATTGTTGCAACGAGGAAGAAACAGCAGCTCTCAATCGGACCCTGCAAATCCCTACCAAACTCTCCAAGTCACTCATCTGTGTGTTCTGCCCAGGTTTCTGCTGTACATATCAGCCAGGTACAGCCTAAAATCAGTGCTTGCCTTAAAAATGAGCTAATAGGTTGCTTTTCATCTCGTGTGTGTAATGTTCACCGCTCATTTTCCTGCTTGATGTAGGTAGCTGGCACTTCTTGAGAGGTATCAGTGATCTGTAGTTTAAAGCAGTGTTTTTAATTGTCTTTACTTTGTTTCACGTAACTGTGCTGGTGACTTACTTTGGCTTTAAACCACTTTTCATGGTACTGATTATGCCCAGCAGCCTGCTGCTCTGAGCAGACCAGTTGTCACAGTAGCAGGATTTGCTGTATGGCTTTTTAAAATCACCTCACAGTGTTTGTGGTTAATGGTCTCATTCAGTAGTATGAGCAGTAGTACCTGGTGTATCTGAGTGCTTGGCACTAGAATTTTACTATGGTTACCACTGCGTGCAGTTGTAATTGCCTGTCTCTGCTGATGCTCAATTGAAATGATTCCACCTAATGGCCTGGCAGTGTATATCACTAATGAGATGATAGATAGAGGAAAGCGAAACAGAAAGCTGCCTTTATTTATGGCAGGAAAACACGCTGGCCTTGAAGCCAAAGTGCTGTGCTTTTGGGAACAGTTGGCTAATACTAAAATTTTTCAACATGCACAATTTTTACCCACGTGCATTAATACTGACTTCTGTATTTCTGCTGTGACATCTTCCCTCATTGTCTTTTTCTACTGACAACTGATAATCTGTGTATATTCACAGGGTGGATAAATACAAGCTCCAGTGTTTGCATACAAGGCTTCTGCAGACAGAAGAACTGTTTCCCACTGTGCTCTTTCACTCTTGATAGTTAGATTTATAGGCCATCTTACTGGCCCCTCTGGTATATGACCAGAACTGTGCCCTGCTGTCCTGACTTTCACTGGAGCAGTTGGAAATGTCTGATACCCACCATCTCTCCTGGCAGATTTTTAAGTCTTAAATGCCACTAATGTCTTCTGGTGTTACGTAGCAGTCCTGAGCAACCCATTTCACATTTTGTTCTATCAACCCTTCTGCTTTTTAGCAAAACCAGCATAGTAAGAATTACGCTCTCTTTGTGAGAGAGAATTTTTTTCTCTCACTTGCCATGTCAGTGTCTTTTAGAAGCGCTCTTTTAAAATTTGGACCACTGGATGAAGGTTCTGGTTCTCCTGGTCTCCTTTTGTACCCCAATGGAAGCCTCCACCATCGAGTTAACTCTGCAGGTGTGGATGCCAGTTTAACTACAGAGTTCTTTGCATTGCCGTGTTCAACCCAAGTACCAGCCTCACATTGTGACTCTTCTGAAGAGCTGTTCATGGTGAAATATGTTCCTCATATGGAAGAACTTCTTCAGTTTCTTGATGTATATGACATTCAGCCACTTTCTGACCATTTCTGTCATTTCCCTTAGCACTTTGAGTAGCCCACTGTGTAAAATGCTTTTCTCCCGATCCAGTTCTTCCAGACAGTTCTATAAGCTGATACTTTTAGACCAAGATGAATTATGCTGTATAGAACTTCAGTACTGAGACCCATCCTGTTTTGTGGTTGAAGAGGAAAGTTGCTGTGATGGAAGTGTGTTACAACGTGTTTGAATGGCATAGTTTCCAGTTGTGATCTTATTCTTGTATCTGATCAGGACCTCTTTTCCTCTGCTGGCTGTCGTATAGTTTTCCAAGACATCCTACAGAGGATAGGTGATGATACTTTTTACAGCCCAATTTTAGCCAAATACATCCCTGTTCTGCATTTTCTTAAAACAGTTGTGATTAATCTTCTTGTTGATAAAGCCTGTTTGGTTAAGAACATGAAATATCTCTGTTCTTAACAGTTTCCCACTCAAGAACAGTTTGGACAGTGGCAGCAAATACCAAATTCTAGACAAGTATTTCACCTACTTCTTGCCAGGAATAAGAACTGTTTGGGAAAATCAAGGTAACTTATGTGATAAGGATCCCTGAAATCTATTCCTATGATCTTGAAATAATGTTCTTTACCACATTTGTTGGCTGACATAATTAACAGAAGTAATAGCAGCTCTGCCCAAAGATGCCTGTCTTCTGAGGCTATGTTTGGATCATAAACCTGCTTCACATCTTACTGTCTTGATGCAGCACTTATTGGCAGTAGGACCTTGGTTAGAGTGAGTCCTTATCCTAGACTTAAAAGAATATTACAGGTGCAGTTCCAAGTTCCAGGTGGTTTTGAGGAGAATTTACCATCTCTGATCCTCACAAGAGGATTGACTCGTGTTCTTTAGAACATCTCTTTGGACGTGATGATGTTTCACTGAGGTTTCCCAGAAATGCTGTCTTTAGAAGGCACTGTCACCTGCATTCTCCACAGGAGTTAAGATCTTCACAAGTAGTGGTTACAGATCACTGCAGATAAGATGATTTTCCTTCTATGGTTAGATTACTCTGGCAATCCAACTTTGTCAAACTCTGTGATGATTCTGTGTTCAAGAGCTTGACCTTCAGAGAAAGAGTACAGTATCACCATACCCAGGCTAGCCTTTGGGGTGAATTCTAAAGCTTAATTCATGCAAGGACTTCTACACAGAGTAGTTTCTGTTTTCAAAGTGTGGAAAGCTTGTGTGTTTGGATGTGTATCTACACTTATGTTAGTAGTCCTAGTTGGTGAGCATCTAGGTCACATTTCTGGCCAGAAAATACTCTTAGGTATGCCTATGCTTGAGTGCATATGTATTTCCAGACTGCTGTCTCAGGGAATGTGAGCTGCTTCCTATCCCAGTGACAGAACTCTGCTTCTATGTGCAGTAGGTACTGCTTTTGTTTTTCTCTAGGTTTTTTTTTTTTATATTGTGAAGGTGAGGGTTTCACCTGCAAGCCTTTGATAGCCAGGGTCAGTAACCTTAGGTGCAAGCAATTCACATCCATTCATGGGCTTTCAGGGCAGTACAGAATTCATGCATAGTATTTTTTTCTCAAATTCAAGGATATCATTCATGATTTTTCACATTCTGGTCTTTCTGAACACTTCAAGAACTAGATTGAGTTGTAAGGCAAGGAAGAGCTGCTATTTGTTGAAGACATTTAGTCTTCGATGTATTCTACCAAGGATCAAGGTATATCAGAAACTGTCATGTGAAGTGACCCCATACCTGATAACCCATCGAGTGGTTACCCAAAGATGTGTCTGTACCTTTTGCATAGTTTGTTGATAAAACATGTGAAAATCCTTTTGTTTTATCAAACCTTTTGTCAAAAGGTTTGATACCTTTCTGTATTTTATGGACTTTGCCTGTTTAAGCTCTCTGGGAGAGAACTGAAATGACAACATCCTTGCCGTGTGTGCCAGCACTTTTCCACACATGCCTGTAGTACATGACTGAGAGGGGGCCTTAAATGCCACACTCTCCATGCTCTGAATTTAAGAATATTGCCTGAGAATTGAGTGCTGTCTTGTAGCCCCCCCCCAGCATCATTATTCATGCAGAGTATTCATGCACGCTGCTTACTGGTCAGCAGTGTGGCATTCCCAGGAGATCAGCATTGCATCTCTGAAAGGTATGGGGTCTGTATACATACATACTGCTGAACTGCAGCTCAGGCACGGCTAGCATTTGAGCTTGCTGCCTGCTGCAATCTCATAAAGATGCATTACTTATGGCTTACATCAGGCTTCCGAAAAGTTTTTTACAGCAACGGTCTAAATACATAAATTAAACTGTTGCAAGAAAAGTGCAGTCTGCTTAATCGTCCATTATTTTACTGTTTGTGAGACCTGATAGTGGTAAGTAGTAACTAACAGGGCACCATTATCTTATTTAGAGTGGGGATCACTTGGGAGAAGTGTTGTGTTATAATTTGCACAATCAAATAGAGAAGTGCAAATTGCATTTAGTGCCACTGCAGCATTCATCAGAATGTTTTGTCTGTGCAAGAGTAATTTTAAATAATCTCTAATATTCATTTAAAATAAATGTAAGTGCATGTATTCCCCTTTATTCACATGCACAGAGCACATGTGCAGGGAAATGTGTTCTGCAGGACTGGGATGTCACATTTCAGTTCATCTGTTGGGGCACTTTTTCTTCCTTTCTTTGTCCTTGCGAGACCGTATTCATATTCCTATTAGTCTTTGTAAAGTCTGCTTTTCTCTTTTCCTTTCTGAGGTCAGTTTAAATTTCAGGCTCTGACTTGATCTTCTTTTAGTTCATGAAACAGTGCAGTATTGAAGCCTGTTGTCACGTGCTGTTAATTGAAAGTCATTGGTAGTTTCACTGATAACTTTTTTTGGATGTGCCAGCTTACTTTAGCCAAGCTGTCTTAAGTTCTCTTGGTACTCAGTCTTGAGCTCTATCAGTCTGATAGGTCTGACAGGAGAAATCTAATCTTTCCTCTGCCTTTTCATTACAAGAACAGGCAAACGCTCCTTGGATTAACAAGTCCTAATATGTCCCAAAGGATAAGGTTGAACTGTACTGATCTCCTGTATTTGGTCTTAGTGCAGAGCGTGAGACGTACTGAAATCTCAGCACTTATCTGTGTGTAGGTTTGAAATCCAGTGTGAAATTTGTATTCCGTGGCAACACAATCAAAGCTTTCTGGCTTTTGCTGAGGCAAGGACTAAACAGTTTCATCATCAATCCATCTTTGGATGTGTCCCTGCGTTTGACCAAAATCCCTTGAATAAATTGGACTCCTACCTATAATGTTGTCAGATAAAAGACAGAGCTAATGGGGCTTTCAAGAGCAGCACTGTACACAAGTGTGCGGAGAAAAAATGTCCTGACTAGGGAATTTCCTGTATTTCTGCAGAAATGCATTTTTCCTTCCTCTTCCCCAAGAACAGAAGGCGCAGAAACCAAATGTGTTCTGTCATAGAGCATGGGATCTCTGCTTCTGATCAAGGTTTGCTTTATTCCAACTGCTTCTAGGCTCCCTGAAGCTCTGGCAATCTCATCTGTTTTAGATGTAGAACCTGCTGCCTTCATGTTCTCCTCAAGCAGTTGAGATGATTTTTCTTGGTGGGTGTCCCGTTATATCTGGAGAGCAGAAAAACATTGATTGCATTCCTTTTGGGTAATCTGATAAGACAAAAAAGTTCAACTTTATTCTTCCTTTGCTGTCATTCATTGGTTTTGCCTGATGTTTTTACTGTATGCTTTCTGAATTTCTTGGCACTGCTAGATTTATGCAAGTTATAAGGTGAATATTTTGCAGCCTTTGTGTAGCTGGCTGCTTAGGAACATGTCCCAAAGATAAGTCCAACCTTCTGCTAATGCAAGTCTGGTGTGCAAGGTGAACTCACTGGTTTATTTACTGGTGAGGCTGAGATAAGTAAAAGCTAACATACATTCATGAAAGTGTGCCATTTGGATTGGTTTGATCCCTTCTCAGCACAGAACTGTGGGCAGTGTTCTATTTTATTTTATTTTTTTTAAAAGGTGTCACCAGGAATCTCATTACAGGTTTTTAAAGTCTAGCAGTCGCTATTGGCAGTGTTTACCTGTGAGGTAGCTCAACTGACAGAATTGGGCACATGGATACCAGAGTGAGATTCATCCGAGTTGCTTTTGTCTTGTAACGGTGTAGTGACAAATATCTGCTCAGTTTGTGCTCGTTGCCTTGACCTTGAGGTTCTTACAGCATGGTTCCACGTGCTGATAAAGATTTATATGTGTCTAGGTGCTAGAGGTATTCTGTAAATGGAGTATTGGCCATTCATGCAAGATGCATTCTAGAAATAACACATCCATGAAATGAAAGACTTCTAGGCTTTTCTGCAACAACATGTACAGGCTCATTGGACACCATCAAGCTCTGTGTTTCCCTAGCAGGAAAAAAAGATCGTGTTGCATTATGTGCATCCAAAAGCCTGGCACATCTGAGAGTGAATGTGCTGCCTTGCTACAGGCAGAAAAGTAAAGCCATCAGCCAAGATAGCTGAAAGGGGAAGATAAATGTTTCTGCTGAGGCTGATAGTTTTCCCACCTAGGTCCATCTGGTTGACCAAGACCAAGTTAAAGCCGCCATGCAGAGCAGTGGCCCTTGTGCTGATTTCTCAGGTATCTTCGTGTCTTGAGAGCAGCTTAGTCAGAAAAACTCCATTGCAAAGGTAATGTTAAGGTGTGTAACGTCCCCATGGGCTTTAGAGTACTTACTGGGTTGGTTCTGACTGCCACAAATTTGGCCAGTGTGTCTGCAGTTAGCAGATGGGTTTATATTTGATGCGCGTTGGGTTTCGTGTGTCATAAGCGAGACTGTTCTTCAGATTCACTGACTTGATTTTTATGGCTTTGGATGCTAAATTCTGTGAGTTATATTTATTTGCCATGTGTCCTAAATTCAGTGCTCGACTCCAGTGAAAACATGGTGCATTTTGAACCAGCATCAGAATCTTATTCAGACTGTTGGCAGCCAAGTGGAGGTAGGTGTGCATGAAGGGAAGCGTTGCCAGCAGGGCTTTATGGAAGAAGCCTGTGTAGGATTACTGTGTCTGGGTGAACTAGAATGCCCAAAGTATGTTATCACTGAGCATTTATTCCTAGAAAGCAAATCACCTCAAAATCCATGAGACTGTACATCCATGCAGTAAGTATAAAATGATCCTGTAGGATGAGAAAATAGTAAAAAGGTAGCATTCTACAGAATCCTTACTGTGCTTAGGATAGAAATCTTTGCTGTGGCATTTGATTCCTGTGACAAGGTCCTGCTGAGGAGGAGAAGTGGGAGAGCTGAGCTGCCCATGGATGTGAAGCTGCCATGCCCAGCTGGGGCATCTGGGGAATTGGAGATGAGGATGGTGACTGGGAGAGGTAATGGGCAAAACCTGGACTGGATGATGCCAGATGTTGTAGCAGTCGTGGAGAATTTGTGGTGCAGTGAAGGGACAAATGGTGGGGAGTAAGTTATTCTTTGTTGGCATTGAGGTGATGTTGTATGGATCTTTGTGGAGAATTGTCTTTGTTGATGGAAGTAAAGTTTGTGAAGGTTGTGTTGTTAACGTGATGAATGTTTATTTTAATCACGATTATTAAATATGTTTCTCATGGAAGTGAGTGGTGTAAGGTGCTGGGGTCAGATGCTGAAGTTTTGGTGGCTGGAATGGCAGAGCCTAGCACTGCTCCATGTTGGATCAGAAGCAGCTCCAACTGCTCTGGAAGGGACCTGCTGCTGACCAGAGTTGGTCTGTGAGTTATGCTGGGGTGGGCCTCTGTGAGAGCAGGTTTAAAGAAGGGGAAAGTGCTTTGTAACAGCAGCTGGAAGAAAGGAGTGAGAGATGTGAGAGAAGCAGCCCTGCCGCCACCAAGGTGAGTGCAGGAGGTGCTCCAGGCATGCAGCAGCAGCTCCCTGCAGCCCAGGAGAGACCTGTGATGGAGCAGGCTGTCCCCTGCAGCCCATGGGGACCATCTGGAACACGTCTCCCCATGCAGCTGTGGAGGAACCCGCGGTGCAGAACGAGGCCCGTGGCTGCTGCTGCCCTTGGAACTGTGCTGGAGCAGTGCCTGAGGGGTGGCCCTATGGTTTGGAGCAGTGTTGGAGCTGTGCTTGGAGAGCTGCAGCCTCTGCATCCCACACAGGATCAGCTGGGGAAGGACAGCATGCATGGGAGAGGCCCACATGGGGCAGGGGAAGGGAGTGACCACGCAGGAGCAGCAGAGATGGAGCATTGTGAGCTGCCCACAGCCCCATTCTCCCTTGCTGCTTAGGGGGAGAAGGCAGGAGAGAGTGAGTGGAGGAAGGTGGTGTTGTTTGCTTCAGTCTGTTAGCAGGGGGCAGTGCATTAAGTTCATCTCCTTGTACCAAGTCTGTTTTGCCCATGACAGCAATTGGTGAGGGATCTCCCTGTCCTTAGATCAACCAGTGAGCCTTGTTCACTGTATTTTCTCTCCCTCTTCTTTTGAGGACAAGGAGTAAGAGCAGTGTAGTGTTGATGAGCTGCTTTGTTAAATTACCACAGTTACCTTGTTTTAGCACAAAAAGGCACAAATGCATCATTGTCAAGATTTACAGTATTATGAAGCATGTATAGCATACATAGCTACATCCTTTTGTTTCCAAGAACTTGTGGTTCACATCCTGTCATCTCTGTAGAATATTTTAGTCCTTCCTTTGTACTGTTGAATGTTCTTTCTCATACAGAAAGAACAGGCTTATTAATTCTTCAGGCACGATCGTTCTTCTTTTCTTCCACCATCTTCATCACTTGTTCTCATCTTTTTTTCCCTCCTGTGTTGAGCCTTTCAGCTGCATGGTTCTAATCTTAGATGTGTTCTGCACCTTCAGTTCCTGTTATTCATTACTTGCTTAAATTTCCTTCTTTTTCCTCCTCAGTTTGGCAAAAAGGGCCAAACAGCAGGTCCTTACCACTGTGGTCCAAAAGCCATTCCTTCAGACCAGTTACTTGTTTCAGCATCTTTGGTCTTCTTTTCTAATCTCTAAGCCATTTCATAGCTGCTGAGTTTTCAGATGTTCTCCTCCTAAACCTTCCTTTGTCTGCCACAGCCCTTCCTGTGATTCTTTGGAGGAGTGATCTCTGATGTTTGCAGGTTTGTTGTGTGTTTTCCTGCAGGTTATTTACTGCTCTGCCCATTTGACCTTTTACTTGTCAGCAAGACACCATACAGAAAGGAGAGAGAGGAAAGTGAATGTGGGGTAGATTGAGGCCAGTTCTTCACAGGTAGTTCTTCTCGTTCATTATCGCTTGCTGATAGGACTAAAGTGATCAGGACTAAAAATGATAATTCCAGCTCTTACTCTAGTATTGGCTTTGTTTTAGTCACTTGGGCCACTTCCAAATTCTGCTTGCTACTTTCTCTCTACCTGAAAACACTGTAGGAAAACCTCAGTCAGATCCTCTGTCAGTTCCAGTACCCCCATACCTCTGGCTTCCTGGCAGCAGCCCTTCTCTAACTCAGAAGGAAGGGCAGATAACATCTCATATCCTTTTCTTAAAGGGAAAACGGGACACTTTTCTCCATCAGAAAGTTTGTTTCATGAGTTGTAATTCCTAACCTGTAGGACAGAGTATGAGGAATGTTGGCATGTATTGACTTTTGGAAGTGATACTCCTGGATTTGTGGCTGTGTTGATCGACCCTTTAGTGCAAGCAGGAGCTTTGGACTCATGCCTCTTTGTTTTAACCTTTCTCTTCTTGAATTTTGAAAGAAAAGAAAGGAATTAAACACCGAAGAAAAACTTGAAATTTCTGAAAGAAATGTTCAGTGGATGATGCAAAGAATTGTCTCCTGCTTGGTTCTCCTTCAGGGGTTTTCCCTTCCACCTGAGATCCTGATCCTTGCTCTGACCTCTGAGGGTTGTGTTATGGAAGTGCTTGTATTGCTGTGCCTTCCAAGCAGGTTATGGCAGCTCCCTGTGTCCCCAGCAAAGGGCAGTGCTGACCAGCAAACACTGGACTGCCTTCTTTACCTCTGAAGCAACCTGGTGAATTCCTAGCATTAGCAATTAAAATGAATTGCTTCATGTGAAGTGCTGTGGGAAAATCCTTCTTAGGCATCCCATAAGTATCCTATTTTACCTTCTCTCCTTGCTTCTTATAGGAAACTCAATTGCTTCAAAGATATCTTTTCACCTTCTGATGAGCATTGCAGATCATTTCCCCTCTCATAAGTTACCTTAGAGTTGTTACCTTGGACTTCTGCTTCTCTTCCATTGAGCTTTTCTCCAAAAGCCTCTGGAATTCTCCATCCTTGCCTCAGTCCCCACTCACCATACATAGCATGCATGTCCCCAGAGGATGCACGTGTACCTCACACACAAAAAAACCAAACCTGTAAATTATCTCTGCATCCTTCTTAATGATGTTTTTAATGCTTGTTTGTTATGTCTAATGAAAAATCAAAACATTAATCACATTTTGGTACTTTTCCAGTCTGTTTTCCTTGCCTTTCCGCTATTAGTCACTTGTGGCATCAGTTCATTAATAGCTCTGTGGACTCACTGAGTGACTGAATTTCTTAGGAGTCTATGATGTAACTTTACGTTTGGGCTGCTTTGATTAAATTGGAATGTCTTTTAAGCTCTGTATCCCTGTGCCAATGGTTTTCATGGCTTCAGCAAATGTCTTAACAGCTACCTATTACTACAGGAGCCATTTTACAGCCTTGGTGGATTGTTTTTTCATTTCCTTGATTAGCTCTCAGTGGGCTGATGATTCTAGGCTAGGATTAAGTCCAGCTATGCAGTTCTGTTGCTCTAGATATTTTTTTCTAGGTTTGGAGGCAGAATTGAAGTAGAAAAGTAAAACATACAGCCTTTCCCCAGTGTTTTGCTTGCTCTTACGCTAATACAACAAATGAAATTGTTTATATCCATCTAGGGGTATATTGTGTAGAATGCCAACGTGCCTGAAATATTCGGGTTTAAAAAATAAATAAATAAATAAATGGAGGCACAGACAAAATGTTTAAAGCCTTGCCATGGAAATGCATGGAAAAGTGGCAGTAGGGGCAGGCCTGCTGTGTTTCTGAGCTTAGGCTGCTGTTCTCAGGTGCCAGGACTAAATAAGATGCAGCTGAGGATTGCAATTTCTTGAAAGCAGTGTTACCGCTGTTTAAAACTGACTTTAATCCTTGCAGACCAGTAATGGAGGAGGGAGTTTAAGTGATTATTCCTCCTCTGTCCCATCAACTCCAAGCACCAGCCAGAAGGAGCTACGGATTGATGTTCCTCCCACTGCCAACACACCAACTCCTGTCCGTAAACAGTCCAAGCGCCGATCCAACCTCTTCACGGTGAGTGAGCCAAGGAAGAGACTGTTGCTGTGTTTCTAGTCGTGCTCTGTGACCATGGCCTGAGCTTCAACCCGCTTGACGTGAGCTGGTCTAATCCAGACAGGAGTGGTGAGGTGGATCTTGAAAACAAAAGCACTTTAGAATGACAGCAGGGCTGTTCTCTTTGAGGATGTAAAGCAGTGAAGTCACTATGCTGGGAAATCCAGCGGATGAATTCTGGAGCCTTAGTGTGACTTTGATTATAAGATCTGCCCAGGTTCCCTAGGTTCCCACCTTCAGTGACCGAAGACAAAGCTGAGCCTCTGCTCCGAAACCCTGTCCTTGTTCTGAATAATTCTGCTGGCTTGGGGCTTCCTTGTGAGGTATTCAGTGTTTGTAGAGAGCTGTCAGCCATGGGAATTCTGTGGGGTACTGGAAAGTAGCTGCCCCATGAGCCTTTGATTGCTGCTTTCCCAGAGTTAAAAGGTATGATGGAGATGAAAATGACTTCTTATTTTCTTCCTTCCTGGAATATCTGGGTTTTGCTTCATTGAGAGGCAAAAACAAACAAACAAACAAAAAAACAACCAAAACACTTCAACTGGTCCATAGTGATTGAACCTTTGCTATGCACAAGTGCTTTGGGAAACAAGAATGAAGCTTTGAGTGATGGTTCCCTTATTTTAGCAGTCTCGCTGTAAGCTTTGGGATTGTGTGTAATTGTGGTTTTATAATCAGTTTTTTGACACTTCTAGCTGTGCTTTCTAACAAACACTCTTGTGCAAGCTCTTTGGTGACTGCAGCTATGCAAGAGTTGCATTTGGCAAGCCACGTTCTCCCTGTTCTCATCAAAAGTTTGTATTTTGTATTCCAAAGCTGATGTCCTGCTCACTTCCCAGCGCTGGTCGGCTGCTCGCTCCTATCCAGGGAATCACTGTGAGAAATGCTGAAAACTTCTAAACAAGGTCTGATTCCTCAGCCCTTAGCAAGTCAAAAAAGTTTTGCCCTGGTTTTGGAGTGCTGAGTGGCAGCACAGTCTCACAGGTCATATATGATGTGCCCATCTTGCCGGTGGTATTTTGATTTAGATCTTCAGCCTCCTAGGAAGGAATGCAAATGATGAATTTTTGTTGAGGTAGTTTGAAAAATGCAAGTTGAGTGTCTGATGAGAACTTGCCATGTTTTGACACCGAGGTTTTATAGCAAGCGCGTGTGCATCTCCCTGCTGCTCACAGGCCTCGTGCTGAGGAGCACTCGTGAGTTATTAACTCCACTAGATGTCAGTGTCATCCTGGAAACCGAGAGCGCAGCCATAAATCTGGGAGCCGAGCCGAGACCACCAGAGCTCGGTGGGAGCGTGTGCCGACCATTTCCTGCCTCGAGTGTGCATCAGGCGCTGAGAGGGCTGTTCAGATGCTGTTGACATTTGGAAAACTGTGGGTGATTTATATTGGAGTAGGTGTAAATTTGAGAAAGCGCATGAAGAGAAACATACGCATCTGCAGTCGAGGAAGAGCTCTGAGAGGAATATGAAATGAGCTGCGTGTTACCAACAGATTGAACAGACAGGTTTGCAGTAACTAACAGCACAGGGAGAACCGTCTTGCCTCGCACAAGAGGATGTTGATAGTTGTCTTAATGCCAGATAACCTGGGGAAGAATCAAGTGCTGTGGGGAAAAAAAAATGATGTCTTTTCAGAATTAGTTTTGTCTTTTGTGTTGTGACCATATTGAATACAGTGTAATCCCTATCCTGGAGTTTGCTGACCCTGCTCGTAACACTGCTCTCATGCCATGTCAGCCAAGCTGTAATCTGGAATTACCAGACTGAACAAATAGGTGAGATGTCTATAAAGAAATAGATGGCCTGTCTGCTAAGAGCAAAACGTGAAGCTGTGTCAGTTAGCTGTGTTTAGTTTGCTGTGCTTCTTTCCTGGACTGTTACTTGCATACGATTAGTACCGCTCACATTTGTCTAATTGCAAACTGACCCTTGTTACATCCCGTAGGTAATACGTTTAGTTTCTTCCGTTAAGTTCTTGTAGCACTGGAAGAAAATTGGGTTAAGCAGAAAGAAGATGTGATTTTTTTTTAAATCCTCTTACAGCTTTTGATTTGGAATAGGACCGAGCATTTTAACCATGTTAACCATTTTAAACATGTGCTTGCTGAAGCACATTATAGGTGGTATCCGATCATTATGACTTGGGTGGATATTACTATTTTCTGCAGTAGGAGGCTACCTACTTCGGCTTCAAAATAAAGCAGAAGGGTAAATGTCTTTTGTTTTTACAGAACAACTAGGGATGATTGAACTACTGTGCAGCACAGGTGAGGATTTACACTTCAGCAAAGCACTGGTTGTTACTTCTTGTTGGATTTCTTGTGGGCTGAATGAGTTTCAGGTACAGTGAGGCAGCTCCGTTCACATGTCAGTATTACCTGTCTTACGTGATTGCAGATTTGTAGTCATGACCTTTTAAAAAGTTAAATAAACCTCTAGTTCAGTGTATTAGAGACCAGTACTGGTACTTCTTGGGCTGTGGGTGCAGGATTCTGGTTGTGCCCGAGCTCAGCTGCTGTTTTTTCCTGGGTTGAAAGCAATCTCGTTTCTAGGCTCTGATTTGGGAAAGGTTTAGTGTTGACGTAAGGCTGCATATGACTTCTGGTGCAAAGGGAAAGTAGGTCAAATGGCATTCAGGCAGGTTTTGTTTTTGTTTTGTTTTTTGATTTTTTTGGGACCTCCTCTGGTTTGCTGTAAAGTTTTAAATAGGATTGCTGGAAGCATTAACGTGACGTCAGAGAAAATCCTAGCAAATGTTCATCCAGTGTGGTTTAGTGTCTGTTTTTCAATTTATATGATCTAAAATGAAATGGATGCATTATAAATACAAAAGCATGAAAGTCTAGGGTACCACTCTGTTTGACTACATGGTATAAACAGTGGAGCCTGATAGAATTCTCCCTTTGAAAACTGCGTGTACTCTTATTACCAGCAGCCAGAAGGGATTTGACTAACATCCCTTCCTAGATTTCTATGCTTGAAGCATTTAACAGCATTTTGCTTTGAAGCATTTCCCTGCTACGTGCAGCGTTCGTTTCTGCTGCAGTCACTTTTCTGCAAGAGAAGATGTGATGATTTAAAAATAAATAAATGAGTGCATAGTATTTAGATTGCTTTTCAGAGACAGGATCCTTTCTTTTAAAACAAGACAAAAAGAAACATTCAAGTTGACAACTTCCCTCCCAAGGATTTGGCTACCTTCATTGAGTTCCTTTAAAATGTCACTTAGGGCCGCTTTGCGCCATTGAAGTATTGTTTTGTGTTTTATTATTGGGAAGTGGCACTTTCAGATTCAGAAATCTGTCTTGAAGGAAGAGGAACAATAGTGATCTTGAACATTGGATTTCATCCCTCCCACTTGTTTTGCTTTCTTTCATTTATTCTTTGTTTAATTCCCTGCCATGTCATTCCATTGCCCCTAACCATAGTAACTAGTGATAGGAGCCCGCTCCCGGCAGAGCCGGGAAAAGCACAGCCTCCCCGCTGGGTAAATGTGCTGCTTAGGATGCTGTTACTTGAAGTCTTCCTCCGTGGGCTTTTTCCCTCCCCTTGCCTCCTTCCCCTCGTCCCCTAAAGCAACGCTTGGGGCATTTTCTTCCTTCCATCCCTCCGCCTGCTGAATGGGGGAATGTGGAAAATGGGTATTAAGTCCCGATGTCACTGCCTTTCAGTCATGCCTTTATGCCAAAAATCAAACTCGGTGTCTTGTACTGCTCTGGTTCTCGTTGGCTTTCCGTTGTGGCACTGGACACCGCAAATGCACTCGTTTCATACATCATCTGTGATTTGAAAAGCGCATGAAAATGTTTTCCCATTTCCAATATTGTGTGAGTAATGTTCCTATTGAAAAGTAATGGAGTGAAGTTGTCACTTGTCAGATCAGTTATTAAGGAGGATGACTTTCAGCTCTTCCTTTTCTCTCTCTTTCTTTTATAAAATAAAATAAATCTGTCAAAATGAATATACTTGTGTGTTCTTTCACAGTGATCAACCAGAATCTGAATGACTTCTTAAAACTCCTGTAGTCACGAAGGGAGCTCTGTGAGCTCACTCCATAGGGCAGTTCTCCTCAGAGAAAGCCAGGTCAAGTTTTAAATGTTGATTTAATTTTTCTCTTGTTGATGTTTCTTCTCTCTGTTCACAAGAGTGTTTTTCAACCTCAGCAGGTACCTATTCTTGAAATTCCAACTTTCTCAGCGTGGAAAAGTAGGGGAAGAAGAACTGTAAATTTCAAAGATCAAAGTTAAATGAATGCGATCAGAGGCAGTGTCATGGCTGATGATCTTTCTAAAAACCTACAGATATTAGTTATATTACCCATATAGGTACATATTTATGTATATATGTCAGATTTTTCTCGACAAGAAGCTGCAGCCTTCTTCAAGTAGCGCTATAAACTTCAGCAATGTGATCTGCTGGCTGTTCAGGCAGCGAGGCTGGAACTCTTTGAAACCCAAATCCCATTTCAAACAAGTGGAGGGCTGCAAATTGGAAATGGTAATTAGGTATTCAAATTCATTCAAATGTAGGGACTGTCGTGTACTTTTGTAGGTTTTCCCCCTCTTGCTTTCGGTATGTTTACGTGTCAAAATACTTCTTTAAAAATAATAATAATAATAATAAATAACACCAACTTTGTTTTTGCTCTGCAGTCTCGGAAAGGGAGCGACCCAGACAAAGAGAAGAAGGTCCTGGAGAGCAGAACGGACAGCATCGGGAGCGGCCGTGCGATCCCAATTAAGCAGGTATGCAACCAGCTTTCTGCTTGCCGTGCTCGGAGATGCACCTCGGGTCTGCAGTGCCGCGAGGCCGGCCCGCGCTCCAAGGCTTGTTTGATGTGCTCCAGTGATGAATGTGGAAGTCACTCACTTGACATCAATTAGGAGAGGTTCCTATGTGTATTAAAATAGGATCATTAGAATAAGAAGAGGGAAAATGTGACAACAGGCCTAATGAAGTGCAGTCTGCCGGCCTGCATATGGAGCGCGTTTCTCGGCTGCGCTGGCTTCAAAGGCTGCCTTTGTAGAGCCGGCTTTGATTGGGCTGTGCACTGCCCATTTGACGGGGGAAAATCAGCGTGCTGCACAAGAGCCCCTTGTGATGGCAGGAATAGCCTGATGTGGCCCTAATTTGCTATCGCAGACGGACATCTGAACACAGTTTCAGGCTGGTTTGTAACAACAAGGCAATTAGTTGTGATAATCATAGCCGGTGTGTCAGCTGTGCACTCTTGTTTGTAATTTGCTAATGAAGGAATTGTAACTTTGATTAGGTTCAGTTTCATTTAGACCTTATTATATAAGAGAACATTTACAGCTGTAATGTGTGGCCTTAATTAAACTTCCTCATTACACAACAGGACTTGAATTCACGGATTTGTTTTGGTCTGTTTTACTAGCCTAGATGCACTTTCATTAGCCCGGAAACTGAATGCTGAATTGTAGCTCAGAATGCACTTTGAAAGGCAAAAGCAATACTGGAATCTAATGCAAAGTGTTTGGGTAAATGAGATCATTTACTTTTCCAAATTAAATTACGCTGAATTCATGCAGTTAAGAACACTGTGCTAAGCATTTGCATGGGGTGCTTTACAAATGGTTTCTGCAGTAGTGTTTGCAAGTATTTGCTTTCATGCGAGCTACCATGCTGCAGGCAGCACCAGTGTCAAGTGAAGTAGCTTATTTTCTTCCCATGCAGTTCTTTTCCAGTTTCTTTTGGTTGCTTTGCTGCTTTTCAGATTCTCCCTTCCCTCTTCCCATGTGCTTCCGAACCTTACCTGGCTCCCGGCTCAGCCTGTGGAGGAGTCCGCCATCTCCTGTTTGGTGCTGCTGTTGTGGAGGTTCTTTGTGTATTGTTTTATGCTGGGGTGAGGAAGAGGGGAGATGGCTTTGTACTCATGCTTGTAGTGATTTCCTTTCTCAAAGCAGTTAGACTTGTTGGGGCCATCAGGCCGCAGAAGCCTAGTCGTGTCTGTGAATCTTTAGGAGACAAATTTTAATCAAACACAGCAGTGTGACACCAGATAAGCTCCGTGTTTGGCTCAGTGTTCAGAGGAGGAGATTGCAGGCACCTGAAACAAGCTACGTTTTTTTTTCTCCAGCTTTTGTGTGCTATGAGATGGGTTAAACCGACCGGATTCTTTCAGGTAATGCTAATTAAACAAAACAGACTGCGAGTGCAGCTGAGAATAAATAATGCATTGGGAAACATGCTTCTCCCAGTGTTTCTTTGATGGGTGCATGCTCTTCTAAAATGGCACTGCATGAAATTAATTTGTGTAAAAATACACGTTTAGGACAGGTGAGATAAGCACTTTAAGTGAGATCACGCTGCAGCACAATTAAGGCATCCTCTACAATCACTTGGAATTTCTGTATTGAAAATTTCATCCTCCCACCCCTGCTTTATTTGTGAAGTAAAAGAAGATGGAGCAGGGGGAGAAACAAAACTTTTTTTTTATTAGAAACATAGAACTTCCAGAGGAAATGGAAATGTGTTTGTGTACTGACAGAGTTTAATGGCAGTTGAAATACACGTATTAGTTTGAAGTGGCTTTTGATTACAAATTGTACTGTTCTGAGTTAGTGTAAATCTTTCACCATCAGACAAGGCTCTGAAATGAGGCACTGGGGAAGCTTTCTCCTGTCCACTGTTCAGATAGCTCTTACTTAGAGGTGGTGCTAAGTTACATTGCTGATCTGACTGTTATTGGTGCGTTCTACAGGTGTGAGACACTTGGAGCTCTCTCTGAGGGAGTAGAAATTCCTGCTAGAAAAGATGATCTCTGTTGCATTTAATGCATTAACTGTGAATAAGACAGAGGGATGTGAAAAGGAACATTCAGACCTAAAAACTTCAGTAATATGTCATGCTACTGTGCTGCTTTCAATGAGAAACCCCTTCCATCAGGATGTTTCGGTGACAAATGGTCAGTGAATAGAAAGAGAAATCTGCTTTCAGGAAGCTGAATGCAGATTGTAGTATTCACAGAGTTGCTGTGGAAAAGCTTTCTTATTATATTCTTAAAAGAGTCTTTTTAATCTTTGTCCCCGTGTTTTCCAGTCTTTCCTCCCATTAGCCCAAAAGTCACATTGCTGTACCATCCCAGCCTGCAATTACCAGTCACCTCCAGTTACATTAAACGTCCCACGACTTCTTGAAGCTGCTCTTGAGCAAGGTGCCTTTGCCAGCTTCGTGCACATACCCTCATCTTCCAAGGGAGGCAATGACCAGGCCTTTTTAATCCCACTGTCAGTACTTTGTTTTTCCCTTTGGAGGTGCTTTGGGTTTGTGCATGGCTGTAATACTTATGAGCTGTGGCAATGCGCTTCTGGTTGTAGGGAGTAAATCTGAGCTTGCACTTGCAGCTTGCTGCCTCTCTTCTGTTGATTGAGCTTGTTAGCACATTTAAATAATTATTTTTTAAAAAGCCATGGGAAGGTTTGGGTTGAAATTCAGAGAGCGTTCCGTGTTCCTTGGTACTTGAAAAAAGGGTTATTCAAGAACAGCTAATAGAGAAGTCTTAACGTTGAGATGGTGGACTCAGAGGCTTAGTTATGTGATAGATTTTGTGCTGCCTCACTGTAGGTTCTTCTTATCTACCCAGGGTGTCCCAGAAATCAGAAGCAATGTCTCCCAACTTGAAGGAAAGTTAATTGGAGATTGGAGATGTTCTCTTTTCAAAAAGAAAGAAAGAAAGAAAACTCATCTGAGCTCGAAGGGTATGCAGAAGTGGAGGGGAAGAACTGGTATTGGGCAGGTGTGTTTCTGTGCCTCTTCCAGTGCGAAGAAGCAGAGCTGAACCTGCTCCTTCTTTCCTCTTATGGACCCCTGAGTTCCTGAGGGCCTGGGGGAAGTAGGCACAGTTATAAAAGGAGTTTGCTTCCTTGCAAGGGAACACCTCGCTTCTTCCTGACTTTAATTCGAAGCAATGGAGTTGAAAGGAGCTGATTTTCTTATTTTTTCTTCTTTTTTATTTCTGAGTGCTATAACTTCCCTATGCTGCTAAACATGGTTTTATTCTGCTAAGCCATTTAAAACTGTTTTGAAGAACCCTACAGTTTTTCAGCAGAAGCCCAAAATGTAAGCAACAAAAAGTTGGCGAGTTGTCAAAACGTGAGTGTTAGCTTTTTGCAAAGCTACTCTAAGGTGAATTACATTTAGGAGGTTCGGTTTAAGGGAGAAATAAAAGAAAACTGCTCAAAAGTGAGAGGCTGGGTTTTGCTTATGTGGCAGCATCAACGTGCCATCCAGTCCCTGCTCCCAGCTTCCTCAGAGGACTTGGGCTGTGCCATAACTTCCCAACAAGAACGCTGAGATTGTGTTTAACACCTTTTGTGTTAGGGAGAAGATTAGGCTGAATGGTTTCCTCGATATGAAATGTCCTCTGC
Organism: Lagopus muta; assembly: GCF_023343835.1. Classification (NCBI taxonomy): domain Eukaryota; kingdom Metazoa; phylum Chordata; class Aves; order Galliformes; family Phasianidae; genus Lagopus; species Lagopus muta. The sequence goes on along the minus strand of NC_064440.1, from coordinate 34,613,519 downwards.
TCAAAACCACGTAGGCTGAAAATGAAGGCTGGTATCTTGCCTGAGTTGAATGCTCTGAAGTGTGTGTTAGGCTCTGTGTCAGAGTGACATACTTTCCAGCATGTTGGGCTTTTTGCAGCATTTTGGGAAGACTACTTTGTTTTCTGCAGTCTTGCAGTAGAGCATATTCAAATAATAATAATAATAAAAAAAAATGACAACAAGAGAAATAAAAGCAAGAAGCTCAGCTCAGCGGTGAGTGGGCTTGTCATGTATTAATTTTTCATTGCTGTGGAGAATTGTACATACATAATCACTTGATTGCAGTGGGAGTTAGCGAGCTCCTATGGTGTCATTTGCATAAATCTTGTTAAGTCAATGGCAGTTAATGAAGTACAAATGAGCCTGGAGAAGGTGACATGCAAATCGTGGGTGGCAGATGGGAGGTCTGTTTTTGGGATGGCAGCTGTGTGCTTTTTTTTTCTCTCTCCCTCCTCTCCCCCCTCCCTCCCAGACTGGAGCGTAAATAAATACGCAGGAGCTTGCCTCGACTTTCTGCTTCCACATTCTCATCTTTGGCATTTGCACTTATCACAGGTGCCCATGTTATTGTACAGCTGAACTATGTCACCTCGACTGCTCCTTTACCAAAAGCCATCCCACCGAAGGGGTTTGCATTTTGACAGGTGACCCAAACCTTGCTCACAGTGAGCAGTGCTGTGCTTCTTGTGCCCCCGGATTCCAGCACAGCTCCCGGGTGCATCATTTAGGGACAGCAAACATGAAACCCTGGCTTGAGCAGAAATGTTCTCATGTTTCATATTAGCTGATGGCATAGCGAAAAATTTGCCATCCATGACTTGCAAAGGTGAACTTCAGAATCCATTCACTTCTCTGTTTGCAAATGGCTGTATTAATGGAGAAAGCTGAATATCTTATTCAGTCTTTACTTTTAGGTGATATTTCAGATGACCTTCTTTGCCCACTAGCGTGGCACATTTAAATACATTAAAATAATCCTTGAATGAAATTAAGCATTTTGTCTTTTTTACTCCGAAATAAAAATGGTAAACATTTTTAGGGCTGAGATATTGGTGGGGCTCTGCCAGCAAACTGGGTGGGAGTTTTGCCTTTAGGAAGAAGAGCTTTTGATGCCTGAGTGGCACTTTTGTCCTTAAGATGAGCACGGAGAAAAACAGAACTTCGTTCTTTATAAAAGGTCACGGTAAACTTGGGAAAAATAATGTTAAAATGCTTTCAACAAATGTCAGAGTTTGTATGAAAAATGTCACCGGTCCCATAACGTCTGCAGTATTTGAGGTGTTGTGTTTTGCAATCCTTTATCAGCCATTCTTTCAAGTGACTTTTAAGTCAAGTTGTGCACTCCCATGAGTTTCAGCTTTCGTTTGAAGCCTAGCCATTGTATTGTCAATTTTCAGTGCTTTCACGTGTGTCCTTGTCTTTGAGTGTCTCTGAAGCAACGTTCCAAACATTTCCTAACCAGGAAAAAAAATCCGTGTTGTTTCTAAGATGTTCATAGAAAAGCCATGGTACAGAATCTGTGTTTAATTCAGGTGTTTGCTAGTGAACTCTCCTAGATAATCTGTGTACTACTCCACAGAAAGAGTCGTGGGGAAACCAGGCAGTGCTTCATAGGTGTCTGGAGAGAAACTTTGCTGGTAAACTCCAGCAGCTTGCCTCCTGCAGCCCACCAAGCACACGTCCTGTGGTGAGTGAGTGGCGCAGGGGTAGGAGGGGGCAGCTTCTTGTCACCCTTCCTTAGGCACGTTCAGGCTTAGGCAGTGTGTCTGCATTTCCTTCTGTGTTTCTTCTCACTGAATCCCCAGTTATCGGTTTGTAAGCTTTTAGCTCAGGTAGGTGGGATAAACACCTTTATTCCTTACGATTGTCATTCCATTGAGGATGGCATTTTTGCCTGGTGTAATTTTTCTCCTGCCTGTCTACTGCTCTGTGCCCCTCAGCTCCCTTCCCTTCCCCTCTTCAGCACTCTCAGTCCTGCTGTCTCCTCTCGATTACTATTTTTCCCCTTCCTAACCTCATTTTCCTTTAAGCTTTAGCTCTAGATGGGACGTATCTGTGTAGAGTCAAGCATGCATGGTTTTTCTGCAGAATAACAGCGCTTCAGAGTCCTTCATTTTGGCAAGTCTGGTAGTGACTTTGAAATAGGACTTGAGAAGTGACGGTGTGCCACATCCAGTCAGTCAAACTGATTTGCTTAATCCTTCTCACTAGCCGAAGAGCTCCGCAGTGCTGCAGGCAAGTGTCAGCCCTGAGAGGCACCATCGACATGAACAACAAATGCTTTTTGCAGCAGGTTTTGTAAATGTTTACTTTGAGTCAACCAAAAGAGAGTACAAATAAGCAACCTTCTTAGTGTCTCCTCCTGCTGAATTCATCTGACTTGACAGGGTGAAGGAAGCTGGTATAGTGAGAGCAGGGTGCTCCCCACTGCAGCAGCTTGCATGTAAGCAGGCCTGGGCTGGTGCTGAGCACCGCAGCTCACCCTATTGCTCTTCTATCTGCATGCAGCATCAAGCTCTGTTCTGGAGTAATGCATTTCAAAAGAAAGCCAACAGCAGATGTCTGGAGGACCTGTACTTCTCCAGGATGCTTTAAATGGCACACGTGTCCTCGGTAACCTGACCTGCAGCCTGAGCTTGTGGCTCCTTCACACAGAGCCCCAGGGCACTGCCATGTGCTGCTGCTCTGTTCTCTGCCCCAGAGGACTTACCAGGTTCCTGGAGGCTTTAAAGACCTCTTTGCCATCCAGGATTGGTGACTCTGGAGGGTGGCTTTCCAAAATTCAGAAATGACACGACTGACAAGGCACTGGCAAATGGCAGACTTTCATTTATTTATGTCTACCGTGAGGTGTAATTCACCCTGTCACGCTTCTGTCTAATCACAGTAATCAGGATCCAGATATGCTTGTACAAACACAAGAGTATGGGTGTTAGCCAAATAACTCTTAGTGCTGAAATCTTCTGTGTAATTCCTCTGCAATTGTTTATAATCAGTCCATACACATTTTTGCCGTGTTTTTAATTAGTTGATTACTAGTTATAAAATGTTTTGTGCTCACTGTGGTTCTGTAAATTGTTAACTGGTAGCGACCAGTATAATTAAATATTTCAGAACACTTGGCTATGGTTGCACTGAACTGTGAAGAAATAATGTTATATAGCCAATCAAAAAGAGATACTTGTAAACTCATTTAAAGCGTCAGAGTGTGTTAGGACTATCATGGTGATGCTTATTGCAGGAGAAATTAAAGATACAGTTTTGTGCTAAGAGGCAATACAGAAATTAGTTCCTGAATTAGTTGTTAATTGATTTGGTAATTCCCTCGGGTCTGCATGCTCTTTTTTCCTTTTTCATTGTTGCATTCAGTTAACAGTGACTATTCCCAGTGCACTTGAAATATTTTTTCCAATTAGATCAAATGTGCCCTTACGTCAGAAGAAGAGCTCCAGCTTTGCATTCACCTGCTTGGAACAGCATTTCATTTGATTGTGAAAGCTGTTTCGTTGTGCTGGTGGTGGTTTCCAGACACCATCCCAAGTTAAGCAGTAGTGCTGACTATGTGAAATGAAATAGCACATAAAGGTTCCTGGATTTGTTTTAGAATGAAGATCCTGTCATTAATTATTACTTTTTCTTCAGTTTTCTTCAATTACCTCAGTTGCAATGGATTTGTCACCCATGAAGCCCAACGCCTGCTATTTTGTTGGTATCCTCAGTGAATCTGTGCAGTCCAGCTCGCTGCACTGCTCTGCTGAAAACCCAACACAACCCTCAAAGCTCCGAGCGTTAAACCCTCCCTGCCTGAAGTTAAGGTTCCTACCTGTGTCAGTCCAGGGGAGTTTTGCCCCATTGGGTTTTAGCCAAAGGAGGCATGCAGAGGTAGGAACCCCAGCACCCCTCAGACTGGGGCAGTTTCTCTCCTCCCACCACCAAGTCCCACTGAGGCACCTACTTCTTCCCCCTTTATGGGTTCTACTGTTTTCCCTTCATGAGTTGTCCAAAGGTTGCAGAAGAAAGCTGGGATTTGGGTGTTTCTGTTATGAGGACTGAATTTCTTCAATGTTTCTTTTAATTGATGTCCGCCTAGTATTTAAGAGGCCCTAAAATGCAAGTTTTCTGTCTCCCATCCTATGAATTGCTCTTGATACAGCTCTTACTCCCTGCAAAATTGTACTGGCAGTCTCCAGCATGCATAGACAAAGTGAGCAGCAGGTATAGTTAGTCCTTATTTTATCAGTTTCCAATTAATGTCTGGTAGGGGTTGAGGTGATGTTCGAGAGTTATGGAGGCCTTACAGTAATATTATTTTCTGAAAATTGAATTCTATAGTGATGTGCATATGGCTTTCATACCTCTGAGGATCTATAAATGAGACATTAGTAATACAGTTTTTAGAGAAATTATCTTCCTATCAATGTTTTAACTGCCTCTCACCCTAAGAAACTACAACTGTCAGTGGGAGCCTCTTGGATTTTCCTAACAGAATCAAGCTGTGGTAGAGAGGCACTGACTTACTCATAACTTTTCCCATCTTACCAATCTGTCTTTATGGTGCATTACATTATAAACATAATTACTCAGTGTACTTAATAAAGAATTACGTTTGAATGTTTATCACTGTCATAGCAGTGGACACAATTTCAAAGGTAACATTCAGCTTAGATGACCAAACTTCAAGAAGTGAGCAAAAGTAAGGCAAGGGTAAGAAGAAAAGTAACAAAGAACTTAAGGAAGAAGTGGGGCTGCATGCCTGCAAAAGGAAAACCAAGCATTGTATTCCAAACCTGTGTGCATTGTATTCCAAACCTGTGTGCATTGTATTCCAAACCTGTGTGCGTTGGAAGCAAGAGCAGAACACGGTGGAGAGGTGTCAGAGTGCTTTGGAGGAGAGGAGGAGGGAATGATCGAAAGCAATATAGGTATAAAAGAGAACATCAATAAAGAAAGCCATAATATGACTTTAAAAAATTTATTAGAATTTTCCAGTGCTGAAATGGTGTCATATATCAAGGTGGCATCTCAATGTGACATGCAGAGATTGGCAGGAAGGAGGTCACTAAGGTATCTTCACTGTTGCCCTTAGGCTAAGAGCTGGCCCTTAGCCAGAAGCCTTGACTGAGCTTGTTGTACGTAGAGGCTGCTTTAATAGTTTATCTCCATATCACAGAAATGCTTACAAGAGGCATTCTTCTTTATTTGAGCCATCTCTAGCTCTCTTTGATAATTAAAAAAAGAAGAATGAAAAAAAAGCAACTTACTGAAAGTGTGGAATGACCCAGTGGCTTATTGAGTGCATCGTTTTATAAATGGTGGGTGGAAATAATTGACCTTATGTTATTTTTAGTCCACGAGATCTGCTGATGCCTTCGTACTAGTGATCTCTCATTGAGTGGTAATGGGGATACAGAAAATTGCTGCAAATCCTTCAGGACCGAGATTTGCTTTCAAAGCTGTGCTGGTTGTGTGTTGGCTCTTCTTTCATGGAAGCTGGTTGGCACAAATGTCTTTGTCTTGAGGAGCTGCTCTCTATTGGAGGTGAGTCCGTATGTGTCTGTGCTAACTTGGGTGGCTGCAGCTCTTCCTCTGAGGGCACGAGTGAGGAATTAGGAGGAAGAAGTGACATAACAAGATTAAGTGGAGCGCTTATGACAGTTACCAAGTGAGACTGCCTGATAGACTTTGGTTGACACGATGATTATTAATATGTTGTAAAGATGTTTTGGGGATTCCGCCATATTTGTATGGTTGCCAGCAAAATGTTGACAGTTGCATTGTGGTTAATAAATTCATTTAGATTTATAAGCATTGTTTACAGAACCTGTTCGCCTGCTGAAACTCTAACAGCATCTGTTCCTTCTTACTAATTAACTGCTAATTACGAATGAGCTTTGTGTGTTTGTCAGTATAACTGGCTCATGCATTTTGTAAGGAACATTAACAAATTGATTTACATAGTGGTAAAGCAATCAAAAGAGTAAACTGAACAGCACGCATTTAAAGCCCTTTAGCCTAATTTTTTGAACGAGGCAAACCTTGGGCATCCGAAATATTTTCATAATTCTTTTGCTACCCTTTAATTTTGAGGTAATTGCGTGTAAGTCTGAATCGGGGGCTGTTGGTCCACCATCCCTCGTTGTGTTTTTATTCAAAAAGTAAAAGCTTTGGCACTGCTGGTGTTTCACGTTTGTGGGCCCGTTTATGCAGAGTGTAAATAGCGATGGCTAATGGCAAACAGCAGTGGGGTGAAGAAGGGGCATTGCTGGTGGTGGGGGCAGTAGGCTCTGTGGAACGTAGGTACTCTGTGCAGTCTCTGACATGGCAGCTGTGGTGCTCACTGCCTTTTTGTTAGAATGCCCTTCTCTCTAAACCTACTTCTATTCTTCGAAACCCTTCTGACTCCAGTGATTAGCAGCACATCTCGGCAGATGGGCCAGATGTTGGCACTTAAATATTTTGAATTTAAATGGAATAATTCAGCAGCGCAACTCTTGAAAATAAAGCTAACCAAAATCATTAATTTATTTTGCTCGGGTTCAGATAAGGAGAAAAATCAGAGAACTGCACCTTCTGTTTGTCAGAATCCTTTGCTTGATGATAAATTTGAGATGATTGAGGTCATCAGATGACATGGGGATATTTCAGATACAGTTGTCCCAGAGTTGTAAAGCTGGAAATGAAGACTGCAGTAACACAAACACGCAGCTGAAGGACTGAGCTTTCCTGAGTGGCTTAATGTAAGTGTGAGAAATAGCGTGGTGTATATATAGAATAAAACTTGCCAGAAAAGCTTGATTGCTTTTTTGATAGAAATTCAGAATAAGTGGATGAAGCACACATAACAGATGCAAAATGTTTGGATTTTAGTAAAGCATTTTGAAAATGCCTTGCTGACTCTTAATTGAAAATGTATTCAGATTCATTTGGCTAAAAACTGTGATGTGGATTGAAAACAGTCTGCATGATCATAAACAAGTTGGAGCTGGAGCACAGTTGGGGCTGGCTGGAAGCAGGACAACAGGGCTTGGTTGAGCACCAGGCCTGCTTCCATGCAGCAGTACCATCAGTGTTGGGGTTGTGAGTGGAAGCAAACAGGCAGCAACCACAGTTGTGATCTGTATTATAAACAGTAGAGAGAGGCACGTCTTGAAGGTTACAAGGACCAGAGATGGTGATAAATTGAACCAGGTTTGATGCAAACAGATGCAGATCTGTTAACAGAAGCGTAAGAATCTTATTCTGTCCAAACCGGTTGCATGTCAGACTGTTCTTCTCGTTTCGTTGTTGCTTGTGGTACGTGCCACTGCTGTCTGCCTGCTTGAAGAAATCTGTTTCTATCCTCCTTTAGACTCAATGGTGAAATCAAAAGCAATATGGTAGAGTAATCTGTAGGCAGGGTGATGGGAGATGAACCGAAACTGCTAATTTGAATTGAAACCCAGCTGCCCTGATTTTTGTTATTTCAACCCAGTTTTGGAGCGTGTTCTGTACGAAGACACTTCTCTAACAACCCTCATTGGCATAGAGCTGTTGATGTGCCTGGAATGGGCACTGTGCAGTGGTAGTCAGGCTTTGCAGTACAACGCACACAGAAAACCAAGTGGATTAAGTTCTCCAAAGTCAGTAGCTTCTCTTCCAAACATGAACACCTGGGTTTTCAGTCTTGTGCTCCAAACCAGGCCCAGAAGTGACATGTGCGTGGAAGTTCAGTGTGGTTTCAGATTTGGGAATTGAGTGCAAGAAAAGGTGGATGCGCTTTGAGAATAAAACAGCATTGCGTCGCAGGAGAAAAGGGATCTGACTCGAGCATCAGGAAGGACCATTTAAGAAACATAATCTAAGATGCATGCAGCTTTTTTTTTAATATTAAACTCAGTGAGGAGGCAAAGTGCTCAAGGTGGTACTGGAGAGAGAATCCCAGCTCTGTGGCTCTGCTTCCAGATGGGTCTGTCTGAAGGTCTCTGGAACTTCCCATCGCAGCTCTAATCAGTGTATGTTTGCACTAGTAATGTGGGTTCTTGTATCTCACGACTGCTTAGAAGATGAGAGGGGAAATGACTTCTAATTGTAAAATTATATGTAGGGATTTGGAGTGTTTGCCAGGAAAAGAACTGCAGCTGATCTGCTGTGAGACACAGGCACACAGCTGTGGGATGATTATAAGGAGCTTATTTCAGGCTTAATTCTAAGCGAAACTTACTGGACTTTGGGGGCTGTCAGACTCTAAAATTCTTCTTTTAAAGGAACAGTATAAAAAAAAAAAAAGTAATAACATGGACTTTCATGGGGGGAAAAAGGGAGTGGGGAGAGCTATTGAGACGTGTAAACAGATCGTGTGAGCGTGAGCACGGAGTTCATTTCTTTCCCCTTTGTGGCGAGTATGATTCTTTGTCACAAAAGAAAAATACCAAGACGTACCATTTGCAGAATGGTTTATAGTACAGTATATCACCCTATTATGAGTGACAGTATTTAAATGGTTGGGTAGAGAGCTGGAGAACTGCAAATCAAGCTGCTAGGTTAACGTCTAATGCTCTCTTCTCTTGTGTGAATATTTCAGGAGGGAAAAATTAAGAAATCTTTGAGTGCAGCAGGTATTGGAAGGGAAAATCAATTAAAATAGCAGGGCAAGGGGTTGAATTGTTTAGAAATTCTGAAGGTGAGTTACAGAACAGAAGAGAACGGGGAATGGTTAAGAAGCAGGTATCATCGCTTATAGAATGAATTTTAAAAGCTGCTCCCTGACCAAATTCAAAAAGGACAGTGGGCAAAGTGATGCTCTGAGAATTGTAGGAGAGAGAAAAGGAGAGAAGGGAGCTCTGAGCATACTGGGTGAGGAAAACAAGAATTACTGGGATGCAAACTGAGTAAGTATAGAAATACATGGTTGGTGTATTTCCTGTATGACAAACACTCAGCTCTTGCTATTAAAAATGAAAATGAAGAAAAAAAAACCACCGAAAACCCAACAGGGCACGTTGTGTGTGTTAGGTCTCCTGAAATATGTAGTTTTTTTTGGATTTCCAGTGCTGTGTGTGGCAGCTGAGCTGCACAAACCCGTTCTGGTGCTGTAAGAGGGCAGTGCATCCCAGTGTTACTGCTGGTACTGAGCAATACTGAGGTTAATGGCATGGCAAGGAACTTCTTCAGAATGCTTTCTGAATCATTCTTTTGTATGGTAAATGTTGCTCTCAGTTTGTAAGTGTGGATGAGAAAGAAAAAGTGCATGATCATAGTTGTTAGTGCTTTAATCTTGCAGCCTAGTGATTCCTGATACAGACTAAGTGACACTTAATTCAGATTCAGTGACGTTTCTTATTGTCAGAGTGATGTGGTGAAGAAATAGGTTTATTGAATCTTATGGAGCACAAAGGTGGCAAACTCTCTGCTTCTGTAGAAGGGGAGGCGGCAGACAAAAGCATTGGGCTATAAAGGTAAGAGGAGGATAGGAGAGCATGCCAATATGATGGATAACAGAAATAGAGAAGCAGAACTCACACGGAAAATAGTGCTGCTGTGAGAGCTCAGGTGAAAAGGAAAGGGAAACAAAATCTATAGTAAACAGGTAAGAGGAAGGAGGAGAAATATTGAACGATGGCTGTTGAACAAAGATAGGAAGCACAAACAAGAAATCAGGTGACGTTCAATAACATCTAAAAAATCTTAAGCATCTTTCAGAAAGTAGCACTGCAGTCCCTAGAGGTGCCTGGTTCCTAAGGTGCCTAAGCATGAAGCACGGTGATTGATTGCCAACTTGAAGCAATGCATCGGTGCTCCTGGTGCTCTGCTATTTCGGCACATTGTCAATGCCTCTGAGCTGTTTCCAATTGAACGGTCTTAAGAGCTTTCAGTCTATAGATTTTGGTAACAAACGCATTGGAGTTGATACATGCAAGCTGTCAGAGTGCAAGTTTTCCCAGTGTTGAAATCTGAAGGCAAAATATCAGCATCTGTCCGGAACAGTTCTGATGTTGTGAAAATAATTACCTAAAATATGTAACATAGAGTTTTCTTTTTCTGGAGGAGAAACAAGGTGTCTTAAGAGAGTCAGCATCTCTGTCTAGAGCATTACGTGGGCCAGGACTACCTTCCAGAGCAGGATGAGCGTGCAGAAATACTGACCTGCAGTGCTGAGCAGAGAGGTTTGATGAGGTTGGTTATGCCAGGCAAAGGCTTCAGGAAGCAGTCGGTCTTCCCTATGTAATACAGATGTATTTGGAGAAGGTCTGAGAGAGAAAACTCATTTCTGGATCATGGCAGATAGAGCCTCCCTTCATTCAGGGATTGGAAAATCGTGCTTGTTTTAGTTGTAGTCTTCTGCAGGAGTATTCTTTTGTAGGTCATTTCTGTACTGTCAGAATGCTGCTGATGTGCTGGTCCCAGAGAGATCACTGTGGTGGGCTGGGCAGATGTGGCACGAGTTTACTCCTGTGTAACACAGCAGTGCTTGGGCACATGATTTGCTTTCCTTGTTTGTAGCTTTTGGCTTCTCCTACTGCAACTCTGAAACAGACAGCTCCTGTTTTTACTTACCTCTGAGATCCCAAAAGATTAAGCTGACCCAGCTGGTTGAAAACTCATATTGCCAGATAGTTTGCATTTCTGTGCACATTTTAAGAACAAATTTCAGTAGGTGGTGTATATAAAGTAAGTTTCTATGTGTCCTCAGCAAAGCTGGGTTTTAAGAGCTTGTGATTAATTACTTCCATGATTTTGAATAATTTGTTACCACAGATATTTTTGTGTGCTTTGTATTGTAGGAGAAATAGTAGTGACTGTTGTATCTTTATTTGAAGTAGCAACAACATGATGCAGAAATCCTTGTGGTTTTTCTGACAGTAGGACATCAATCAGTAGGCGAATGCATTCTCCAAAGGCTTCTCCTGTGCAGTTATTCATGTTTACTCATAATTGTTTTAATTTTTATCGACATGCTTTGAGATTTTGAATTTTAGATATTTTCTTTGGGAAGACGCACCGATGTCTCTTGGGATTTTGTTTGTTTGTTTTTGTTACAAATAGAACTTGAATTTGAGACACGTACATCCTCAAGGTAGATAATAATCGTAATCATCAAGATAAGCAGTGAAACCCTGACAGGCAAGTGTTTCCCCATGTGATGCATCTCTCTCTCCACCATGTTGATCTGAGCTCCGATGAGCTCAGCCCTCCTCACTCCATCTCCAGCCTTCCCACCATCAGCACTGCCTAAACCCTCTGTGGCCAGTTAGGTTTATATATCACCTAAGGAGCTATACCTTAAGAACCTGCTGAAAACTAACTCGAAAAACCATTCTAAAAATGCTTTGTGTACAGCAGATATGATTACAGTACATTTCCCAAAATGAGTTAGTAATCAGCCCTTGTAATAACGTGGGATTTCTCTTTCCCTAGATCCTTTCCTTGCAAATGCCACAGGTATTATAGCAGCCTTAAGTCCATCCCCAAGAGATGGAGACAGCTATGCTGACACACACCATTCTGTACTCAGGTCCAGCTGCTCCCCAGCTAACACAATCCCTCACATTGCTCCTTACCTCAGCAGGAAAGGTAATCCTTGGGTTACAGAGCCTTAGTTTGAAATGAAGTGTGTATTTACACCTCTGTTTGGACTCTGAGCAGGGGCAGAGGAAGCATAGCCAGGGGTTCTGTGCAGAGAAAATGTGTTGAGAAGTTTAGAAGGACAGATGTAGAAAATGGAGCGTAAGTAGTTACGCTTGGTTTTGGTTTTCTTTAATTATCTGTCCGTCCTGTACAAGCGCTTTCCAACACCTCATTAATAGGGATTTTTGTCTGGTCCTGTCTGTGAAGAGTTGTCACCATTAAGCTAGTTATAATAGTGACAAATTAATGCACATCTGCACTTTTCCCTATGGTGTGCAAAGAATAATGTATTACACAAACTGCTTGGAGAAACCACGGTTTAAATATTTTAGTGATGTGATATCTAACACTGCCCTGACAGATCTCTAATAACGTATTGGTAGCGTTCACTTTATAATGTTGCTGCACAATAAATGTGGTTTTTCCCTGGTTATTTAGTTTGGAGGATCCCTGAATTGGTCTCCCTTCATCTGAAAGGTATCCTGGAGATGGTGTTTGCCAGAGCTCTAAGTAAAAATGACTTTGTTCTCTGCTATGTTAAATTGGCTGGTTAATTCTGGTGTTATTTACCCTGTAATTCATTAGTTTTACTCTACCATTGGCAGCTGACAGGCTGTAATTTCATGCCTTGCAATAAAAGATGTCTCATAATCTGCTTCATTTAGCAGCAAGAGAATTTAATGAAATTAACTGCAGCCCTAATTATGCTAGTGAATACTAAAGACTGCTATCAAGTTTCCTCAGAAAAGGACAAGGTCCACCTCATGAAGGATTTAGAATATAATTTCCTGGGAAAAGTTGCAAATGTCTCCTTCTATTGGCCAACAAGGGCCAATTACAAGTGCTGATATGACTTTAATGAACTAGTTTATTCTGAGTATCTCTCAAGGAATTCTTTTACTATTATTTTCTAAATATTTGAGCAAATTTTAGCGGGTTCTCTGCTTTGCAATAACTGATCTGTGAACGTTTGTTTTACTCAGAATTTATCCACCTTGTTGTGGGACCTTATTGATGAATGCATCATGAATGTTGGCCTTTTCCAGCCAACAAGGTAGCCCAAATACTGCCTACTTTTTAGAGTTATCTTGGGAGTTCTATGTCCCAGGGAATAACAAATACTCTTTCTGCCATGATTCATTAGAATTTCATAGCTAAATTACACGAAAACAAGAATTGAAAAGAAAATACCAAGATTCAAAAGGAAGATTGACAGAAGAGTAGTGCAATTGTGTGACTGCGAAAGGAGAATAGATGCTGAGGAGTGTTCCTGGGGTGGTGGAAGCAAGGAGGTTGTTCTTCACGGTTTTGTTAAGTACGTGATCTTTGTGTCTGTTTTCAGCTTCGTATTTGAAAGGCCTTATTTCATTTGTGGCACGATTTTGTTGATTTCCATTTGGAGGCATTGGTTGATGTATTTTTGCCAAATGCGTGCTAACTGCTCGCTGAGCGCTGCCACGCTTAAACAACATGATGTGAAATGTAACCACCATTTTATGGCTTAAACGATGTTAAATGTAGTTAATTGGAAAAACTTTTAACTGCAGAGAATTTCCCTATGAATAGCCTTCATAATAACCATCTCACTATAAAACGCAAAATGCTTTGCTCACAAGGACAACTGTACTATAAAGGTGAAGTGTATTGATCAAATTACCTGAGATAATAAACTTCGGATGAATAACTTCTATATTGATGAATGGGAGAAGTCTTCCTTTTTGCCTGATACTGTTGGTGTGATGGGAAGGCTATTGAGAGAACAGTGTTATACTGTGTGTGAATGTTTCAATCAATGTTTATATTTTTAAGTTAAATAGCAGTGTGAAATTGTTGGTGGAAAATTGCTTTGGAGTTTTTACTGTTTCTGTTTCAGTTTCTTTTATTCTCATCTTTCACTCGTGAGTACAATTGTCTCCCTTTGGTTAAAAAGTTATAGGACTACATAAAACTGAGTGTTTATGGGGGAAAGACTTAAATTGGTTTGTATTTGCAACAGCTTGTAAAGCTAAATAAAGAAACAATAATGATCTTCTTCATAGGCATTAAGGAAAAGTGAGGGCAGAACACAACTGGATTCGAGTGCTGTCAAAGGGTTTTGGGCCTACAGAAGAGGAAGAATCACTGTGGAGCAGAGCAGAGAAACAAATGGGATGTTCTGTTTTTTGTGAAGGGCTGCTCAGAACGTGGTGTTCCTTTACTTTCTGATGAATAAGGATTTCATGAACTTGTTAGATCCATCTTGCTCTTCTCTCTCATAATTGTATCTACCATTCATAACACCTTGAGTTTCAGATGTGACCACAGGCATACCTTGATGCCTTCAGGTATATAACTTGCAATAAACCTAATCCAGCCCTTTTTTTTTTATTTAACCTTTCAGAATACAAGAACAAAGCCTTTTGTTTTAATTCAGTCTGTAGTAATCGCTTGTAGTAACGTTTATGGGTGAAGAAGTTAAAAGAGTGCTGCACTGATTGAACATTTTGGAATATCTTCAGAATCCTCGTGTAGAATGGAGGCAATACAGAGTATTTAATATTTCTTTTGATATCTGCAAAATATATAAAAAATTGACCTGAGATTGAAATGCACCACGGTGTAGTTGTATAAATGCACTGCACAATAATTTGAAACAGACATAAAGTGGGATTCCTTTGTTCTACATGTTGGAAGAAATTATTGTTAGGGAAAAGTGAGACAGTGTGAAGTAATGTATGGATGTGATCACCTTGTTACATATATGTGTGTATAAATGCGTGTGTTTTCGTAAGTACATGAATATGTGTGTATGTAAAATCCCTGTACAAAAAGGTAACAAACATTCTGTAGAAAGAGAAAAGCTGGAGCAGAGGGCAAGCAGAGCGAAGCAGAGATTTGAGAATCTCAGTTTATTCCAAAAAGGTGAGAAAGACAAGTCTGCTGCAGTCTTTGGAAGGAGATTAAGAGGCACTTTCTTTTATTGGCAAGGCTTGATTCTGCGAGGTGTTTGAGCTTGTGTCAAGTGCAACCTGAGGGGGCAAGAACTTCAGCTGGAAGAGAGGCCGTGCACCACAGGAATGGAGACTGGATGGAATGGAATCTGAATAGCAGTAAAACAGAAACTTTTAAAGCGTTACATGCAAAATTCAGTTTGGGTTATTGGCAGCCCTTAGCTTGGTTAAGAGATTTTAGAGCTTGTTCCTTAAGCAGGATTCATTTTTGCTGGTTACCTTCGAGCTTTCGGTGAATAATGTTTAGTTGATACCTGTGAGCTACGCTGCCCAACTTTTAGCACCCAAAATTAAAAGCTCAGTTTGAAATGTGAAATAGATCAGAAGCCCGTGGAGGCAGAAACTTGGCTGTGAAAGGGGGCTTTGATGTCCGTAATGTCTATTGTTTAATGTCTGGTTTTTGCTTTTAAATGCCAAGGCACAGCATGGAGGCCAGGCCCTCCCATGGTGCCACACAGGGTGCTTTGGGTGGTAGGGGGAAAAAAAGAGAAATGTTCCGTACTGTGAGGACAAGGTTGACAAGTACGAACGCTTTTGGAGATCTTTTTAAAGGAATTGTGCTATAAAGTGTGCAAATTCATGGTGAGCGTGCCGGGTGCGTGCATGTGTGCAAGAGAAAGTTAGCAGTCAGTCAGGTTTTTATCTCTTAATGAATAGAGACTGCTGAAGTAAGGGTTAGGTAATTGAGTTTATAATTAATTAGCCATAACCCTCATCAGATAAAGCAGTTGTCGAGATTTTTTTTTTTTTTTTTTTTATCTCCTTTCTCTCCCCAGGGCCTGCCCTTCTTTGTCCTTGCTCTGACAGCCAGCACTTATCTTGGGCCTAGGCCAGCCCCGTGCCCGCCATGCCCTCCCCCTGCAGCCGCGCGGTGGTCAGCCGCAGCCCGCATTGTCCTGCATGGCTCCCAATCAGCCGGCTGTCGGGCGCAGGATGATGAATTAGCAGGAGGAGTGGACGCGGAGGTGAGCTCCAGATTGGGCTCCCGATAGCTGTGTTGGGCAGTCACTGAGAGCGGTCCTGACGTGCTGCTGACACGTCGCGACAAAAAGGGGAAGGAGGGAGACGCGGCGCGCGCCTCCAGAAAGTTAGGGTGCTACAAAGAGCCCTTAATTTCTCCTGCCGTGCAATTCGCCCTAACAATGCGGAGGAAATAAATTAGATTCTTTTGGGCGCCTTATCTCCCTTGCATAGTGGGCTGACCTGCTCTGCCTGCAGTAGGGGCACACGCTTCAGATCCGTATCTTGAGAGCATCAAGGTGGTGAAAGGTGTCACGTCTCCGCTTGCTGAGCTAGATTAAGGGCATTCCGATGCCGAATTTATCCTCAAAGCGCTCTCCTTTTGTGGATGCGTTGGAGAAAAGGAGCTTTCTTGCTGTGTTTACAGTAGGTTGTGGCGTTCAGCTGGGTTTTTTTTAGATGGGTTTACCTGCTGGAGGAGAAAAAAATTTCAGGAACAAGTCTGTGGGTTTCCTCTTCATCTGGAGTTTTTGAATTAGAGATGAAGACGCTCTGTCTTATATTGATTTTGGGCTTCAAATGAGCACTGTTTCTTCTTAATCTGAGTGGAGAATGTAGCTAAGTCTCTTGATGTAGGGTAGGATTGAATCTTTTAGAAACCGTATAAAACGTTCTTCACCTGCAGTCACCTTAATTTTCAAGTGGACTGGTACAGCTTTCCTTTTTCTTCTCATTTTGGTGGCAGTATTTGTTTTCAGTTTGACTGTGTGGATTTGAGCAACAGAAGTTTGCCTGGGCGTATGTATGTAACCCCCTAGGATCTTTTTGAAAGTTAATTTAGTAATATATTAGTTAACCTCCATTTAAGATGGCAGTTCTAAGTACATGAGAGATGATACCGATGTCAGAAGAAACCTGTTCCATCCTGGAGTAATAGCAGAGCAGTTGTCCTTGTGTGCCTTGCAGTGCTTGTGGTTTGTGAAGCACCACAGTTTCACAAAATGTGTATTTAATCTAAGCAAGGGAAAGCAAAATTTCATGTACCCCCCTGCTAAATGGCTGAATGGAGGAGTAGAGGAAACACCTGAATTGTGATTCTTGACATGCACTGTCATCACCACGATGACATTTGCTAGGACGAGGTGCTGAGATGCCTGACCGAGGTGCTTTGTCCAACGTCTCTGGCTCATTTTTGCTAAATCTGTAAAGAAAAAGTGAAAACTTGCATTGGCATTCAGTTATCTTTCTGCTGATGATGAGCCATCTTCATGTCTTCTTTCAGTACAGCCAGAGGAACTTCTTAGGACATATACGGGTTTTCCTCTGTGCTGCTCTTAGTGGTTGGTCAACACGGGTGGGTTTGAATCTTGCAGCTTAGAGTGAATTGAATGGAGCTAAGAGCCTTCTCATCCCCCACAAGTGTTCAGTTGTGTTTTATGTCTGTGGAAGACAAAGCACGACTACACTGGAGGAAGGTAATGATCATCAGTAAGAACTGCTCCAATTATTTTTTTCCCCAAGTTTGAGAACTTGCACTTCAAATGAAGTGCCAATGCAGATACCTTGTATTATGTTATCTCATGCAAAGGATAATTGAGCTTGCGCTACATTTAACTCAAGGGAACCAATGAGGACTGGAGTAAATGACACATTTTGCTTTAAATTTGAGTCTGAAGCATAGGATGTTGGAAAGTATTTCTGAAGAATATTTTTATAACAAAGCTGTGGAAAACAGGTTTGGATTGAAAACATTGGTTCAGTGTAGATACGTCTAGTGTTTACACAGAATCTGTGTTTTTTGGTGCAATAACATCCTTAATGTTTTTCACATCCTTAACTGGGCTTTTTGTTATCAACTGCTTTTTGTAAAAAATACAGGTATCATGGAATCATAAATACACGTGACTAATAACGATGCTGCATTAATATGCATATCACTATCGGAAGTCTTTGGAGTAGAACACACAGAATAAGGCAATGATTTGGGTTGGATAGGACCTGTAAATATCTAGTCCAAACCCTCTGCCATGAGCAGGGGTGTCTTTCACTAGCTCAGGTTGCTCAAAGCTCCATGCAGTGTGTTCTTCTCTACTACTCCTTTACTGTGCAATCAGAGAAGACTGTATATGTAAGAGATCAGCTCAACTCAAGGCTTCTCAGTTGCTTGTGGTGAGGGAAAACAGCATTTGTTCCTCAGAAAATGTTTAATGTCACCTTTACCTGAATTCATCTCGTCCTGGTGATGTGGCACTGAAGTAATGCATTTACTGCAAAATTAAGCTGCACTTTGGGGTGGTCTGGTCTCACATCCATCTAGAATCCTTACGCCTGTTGTGCATCACTCTGCCATTTGTTCACTGTGGTGATACACTCTGGTGAAGCTTCAAAACATTGAGATGCTTGAAAAGCAAAACTGCAAAGAAAGCAGAGAAAACAAGGCCTTGAGGTGGATGGAGTAACTGCTTGTGGCTTTGCTGCTTTCAAACAAGTATTTCCTTTTCTGTTCTAATTCGTGATAGCAGTCTGTGACCATTGTTTCTGTGCTGTGTTTAGCTGCAGTATTTGGCAGATAGGAAAATGTTTCTGCATGACTGGGTAAAACAGTGATGAGTGCGAGCAAACATCTTCGTGGTAACAGCAAACAGGAGGGGAGCAGTTGCCCAGTGCACGCAGTCCTGCTGTACTGGAGGGCTGCACTGCCTCTCTGGAAGCAGGCAGGTTTCTGCTATTCTGGAATACTGTTTCTAGAACTCTAGAATTAGGTATCCAGGTATTCTGGACTGTGCAAGAGATGGAAGTTTTCAAACACCAAAAGGTTTTCAAAACTTCTTTTAAACAGCAAACTTGAGATAATAAGGCGAAAGTTGGAACGAGTGGAGCCGAGATTTGCCCCTTTAGAGCTGCAGATTGTTCTGAGTGCCTTTGAGGCATTCAGACTTTCAAGGAGGCTGTTTGAGGAAGCCAGCTGTAAGACAGCAAAGTTTCTCCTTGCGCTAAGCAGTCCAGATAAAGTTGCAAGGATAATTTAATTTGACATACTTGCAAATACGTTCTGTTAGTGGAAAACAAAGGGAGCATTTTCTCCCAGGAGGCTACCTTGCAGAGGAAGCTGTGGTTTCCTGGGGGACTTTGGTGCTTTCTTCCCCACTGGAGGTCTCACAGCATGCATGGAGGGCACTGACGAACTCCTCTCCCTTAACGAGTTTTCTAAACTGATTTGCTCCTTCCTTTTTGTCACTTTTGCAGAACTAGCATTGAAATGCAGAGAAATAGTCCATCTGACATACCGGAGCACGGGGTGTTGGACTTGGTAGTACCAACTATCAGCAGCAGCCATAATTGACAAATAATACCCCTCATAAATACTGCCAGGCTTTTCAATTAGTTTTCATCTCAAATTCGGGATGCAAAATGATGGCCTGTCAACTGACAATGGATGACAAAAATTAATAAATTGTCTTCTAAATAGTATGGACACTTAAGAAAAATTGGGCAGCCAATTTAGCACAGCATGAACCGGGGGGAACCTTTTGTACTGTTGCCGTGCCACTAATGTTGTCTGGGTCTTTATTAATGGTGCTTGGCTGCTGCTGACAGTTTTGTTGCTACTGGCAACTTTCTTCATTAAAATTAAAGCCAGCGTCAAATCCCATTAGCCGCACTCTGTGTACCTTGCATTTTTATTTATACAATCTTTTTCTTTACAAACATATTCTTTATCTATAGGAAGCTGGAAAAGGTGGTTGAAAATTAGTCTTGTCGGTGGCTGATTACTTACCCAAATAACAGATTGTGTTTTGTGAGGGATAACATTTCCAACATGTTTTACTCAGCCTACAGTCCAGTAACCGTGCACAGAAATCCACCAGTGATCTTTATAAATTGCCTTTTGTTAACATGATCTTCTTCTGTATCACCTGCCAGCCAGCTGGTTTCCAGGTACTCTTCATAAAACAGTGATAGCCTGTGAAGGAGAGCAATTCAGCTGTATGATCTTCTAGATCTCAGTTGCCTGTGAAACCAAAATATTGATAACGGTGTGTACATGCTTAAAATTGAGTGATCAACACGTATTTAATGGCTCTTCTTACAGGAAAAAAATGCTGTGTGCATCTTGACTTTTTTCTTTTTTTAAGTGAATGTTATTGGTTTTGGAAATATCTTTTGGTTTTCTGTAGGAAATCTTGGATTGGCTCCTGAATTTTCATTGATAGATGTATACAGCACAGGATAAATCTTGTACCTGCTGAGTATTGTGGAACATGGAAATGTTGAGTGTTGCATGAAAGACTTGAGGTATGACAAAGCAGTTTGTACTCTGCATTACAGATTGCACAGAAAGAGTTGATACCAACTCAAGGCTTTGTATGAAAAATCTGATAGCACCAGGAATGTCTCAACCAGATGGACTCCCAGAAATGTTTGCAGCAGACCATTGGCCTTGTGCTGTTGCTAATAGGATGCTGCTTATGGAGCCGCCCATGTGATGCAGCCTTTGTGCATGCCAACTGATTCTAGGTGTGGAAGCTTCCAAAAGAATTTGGTCACTGGAGTCTTTGTTATTATAGCGATCAAGAGTATCTTCTGCTGGTTAGACTTCAGTTGGCCAAAGGGTAAGGCAGAGCTGATGAGTGCTTTCAGAATGCTGGTGAAGGGCCCTGGTGCCCTGTTTTCCTATCAGTATAAATTCAGCAAGTGCTGTGTGCAAAATACCATTTAAGCATTGACTTAAATGGTTATGTTTGGAAGTGATCTCATATGGTAAACAAAAATGAAGAACAATTAATGGTTAAAATTGTGTTTTAAACTGATGCACGTAGGGCAGTTTTGGACTGAAGTATGTGCTGTGTGGCTCAAATGGGAATTTCAATTCAGCTGAAATTAAATGACCCTATCATTCTCCAGGATGGATGTGCCCTACAAAGCAAATAAACTGGCAGCACTGAATTAGCATCGATCTAATAAATCCAAGTTGTGCCTGAGTTTATCTGCTGAATCTTCTTGGTTTAAAAAAGGAAAAAAAAAGCGTCAGTAGTTAATTGTTGACTGAAGCTTAATATCTGTTAAAGTAAATGAGGCATGAAATACACTACATAGGAAGTATTATATTCCGGAGTGATTTTAACATTAAAACAATATTAAAATTTTTAACTTTGACACAATAACAGAATTCTTTATTTTCAAATTACATTGATTAATGTTAAGCTTCGTTCCTGTGGGAAAGGAGAAGCGATCAAATGAGTCTGCAGCAGCCATGTTATATGGTTGCTCACTTGTGTCTTGGGATATCCTATTTTTATCTGCAGGCTTTTTTCCTCTCTCCTGAGAGAAAACTGAAAGTGCAACCGTTTCAAGATGTTCATGTGAATGCTGGTGTTAGTTGGTAGTTCATAATGTCCATCACATTGGATCATAGAATAGCCTGGGTTGCAAAGGACCACAGTGCTCATCTAGCTTCAACCCCCTGCTATGTGCAGGGTCACCAACCAGCAGACCAGGCTGCCCAGAGCCACATCCAGCCTGGCCTTGAATGCCTGCAGGGGTTGTCACAAATTGATTCCTTCGCTCTTCCTCCTGTGTCCTCTTAAACATCAGGACATCCCCCATGTATCCTGCTTGGACATCTCTACGTGGAGTATGGGTAGGCTTTAAATTTGTTCCTCTTTTCACAAAACATGAAAAATGGTAATAGAGTCCATTTTATGGGGGGAAAAAAAAAGTTTGCATATGAGTTTCAGTTATGTACAGTTATCCTTCCTGAAGCTATCCCTGTGGTAGATCATGCTTCAGATGATCCAGGTTATACAAGAAACGTAGCTGTGACTAAATGGGATTTCCCATTTTCTATTTGTGACCTTTTCAGAATGTGAAATATGGTTTTATGAGCTTTAGAAGTAGGATGCAGTTTAAAACCAGCAGCGCTGTGTCTGACCAGAGCATTTTAGTAGGTAACCCTGTTATACCCAGGCCTGTCGGCACGCATACTCTTATGACTGTTCTTTCTGATTTGCCTTTCATTCACTTCTAAATCTCTGCAGGTGCGTACATGCCTCAAATGAGCTATAAAGTTTCTGAAGTAATTTCCTGAGACAGACCTAGCACTTGTGATCCATCTCCAAAGCAAGCAGAATTGCCACCGCTTGATTTTGGGATCTGTTTTGGCAGTTAGCGTGCAAAGACATTGCCAAGCCTTCTCCTCAGAATCCCACCATGCGTGCCACTTTCTGTGAGGCCAGCATGGAAACGTGCCTGGTGTGGAGCAGGACATCAGGGATGTGCTTCTGGAATTAGGAGTACGTTCTGTAACTCATCAGTGACCGCGGCAGCTCTGTGTCTGGGAGATGTGAATTCAGTTAGTACAATTTCCATCAGCAGATCAAGTGAGTCACTTAAAGGAATGTTTTCTCACTGGCTTTTGTAGTGTTTTGCCTGCTGCAATGATGAGAGGATACCAATTATCTACCATCCTGGCTGTATCTCTGAAGGAGCCGTCTTCATTCCCGTTTCTCTGAGTGGAACACATGGATGTATACACGTGCGTGCACACACATGTGTTTCTCTCTTTGGTTTTAGGAGGCATTTGAGGGAAAAACATTTGGGGTGGGAGGGATGAAGAGTGATGGAGGATCTCAGTGCCCTTGAACCACCTCACTGAATCCTGCAGCGATGGCTGCATCATAAAGCAGCCCGAGGAGCATCACTGCCTGCCCAGCAAGCAGTGAGGGATCCTGTGAGTAAAGGGCAGGGTGTAGAAGCAAGGAAAACTGAGACATCGGGAAATGTTGTTAAGGAGAAGGAAGAAGGTACGCTTCTGCTGTAGGACAAAGAGTGTTTTTATCTTACCCAACGAAAGAGTAAGGACCAGAGGTATAACCACCCCATAAAATTATGTTTCCTAAACGCAGGACACTCCTTTGGATTTAAAAACAAACAAACAAAGCCACAAACAAAACCTCGCCTTGTAGCACAGACTTTCAGAGGGTTGCTCACGAAGACCTTTGTGGTCCCAAAATTTCACAGTCTAAAGTGCAGATCTTTTCTGCACAATGATATGGAACAAGGTTTAAAAAAAAGAAAGAGAGAGAGAAGAAAAAGCCCACCACTTTTTTTTTTCTCTTCTGGTGACGTTCTTGGTTTTGTTATTCAGGAGATGCTGCATTAAATTGGATTTTGTGTCCATCATTATTAAAATGTGAAGTGTGTCGGTCACAAAGCATACATTTCAGGGCAGTTAGCTGAATAATTCTTTTCTTTATTATCCCAAATTACTGCTGAGCTCTGGAGAGGTGAGCAGTTTAGCCAATTATTGCCATTTGAGCTGGATTTGTGGGTGATTAGCTCCTGGTCGAATTCAGTCCTGGCAAGGGCTTTGAAGCCTTCGCTTGTGTGATTTTCACAGCGGTGAGGTAGGAATAGACGCGGCTAATGACAGGAAGGTCGCGTGGGTTATGTGACCTGTGAGGGGGGGGCTCGGGTTTAGCAAATAGGGCATCCACAATAACAAGTGTGTCACTAACCCCGCCGTGCATAATCGGAGTTTTATAGGATTGTTGGAGATGCTGACAGCTCAATTAAAGTGTAACCCTTTGTACCATGTACCCTGGCAGAATGACAGAAATATTACCAACAAAAAAGGGAGGGTGCCACAAGGGAACTGGTTAAGGATCCAGTATTCTTTTTCTTCCCCCCTTCATCGGAGCCTGCACAGAACAAGCTGCAGAAAGCATCCATTTGTGAAATAATAGGTTGTCCAGGGGAGGGGTATGGTGCCAAACATGGCTACAAAAAAAAAAGCTTCTCTTAAGTGGTCTTCCTGATGTTTCTATGGAAACACTATAGTATCAGGATAGAAAGTTAAAATTGGTTTTTAAGCTTTTCATGGCTTTCTCCCATGGACCCCCCTCCCCCTAACAAAGCTCTACTTTATATAAAATATGGTAAAGAGAATTTCAGGGCTCAGGAGACGAAGCGCTGCTGGAACGAGAGCTGTGCCAGCTACCCAGAAGTTGCACTGTGTGCACAATGAATCCCGTTTTGATTTCATTCCCCTTCGGTGCTGCGTTTGTTTCTTCTGGGAGGAAATAAAAACCAACAACAACAAAAATGGAATGTTATTCTGCTTCTTTCTCACGCCTGGCTGTGCAGCTGTTTCGTACAGCCGTGAACAGTTCTGCTCTCCGAGCTCCTTCCAAATTAGCCGTGCCATGCTGTAACCTGTGCTCGCACTGAAGCAGGTTCCCAAAATTGTTTTTTTTCCCTTTAATTCTAGCCTAGGTAGCAGCGTTTCAGCACACTGATTTGTGTAGATGCTAACTCCGTTTGTGTCCAGCGTCGTTAGAGCACAGTGTGTGATGCTGAGCCACAGCAAGAGGTAACAGTTCAAACAGAGCTGCTGGCTGCTGTACTACTGACTCAGACCCCTTGGCATCAGCTGTCGGGATTCTCGCACACTAAGATAATGATTTGCATCGCAGTGCATTGCACATCAGCACTCTGACGTTGGTGTCAGGATAAACCATAACTGCCAGTGCCAAGGGGTTAATAAACCGACCACTTGAGATTATTAAGGGCTGTGATTTTTTTATTTCTTTTTATTATTTTTTTTTTTTCCACAGTCCAGCAAATGGAAGAAACCTTAGAAGGCAACAGAGCTTCTGTGTACTGTAGGGTGGAAAAATATTGTGACTTGTTAAGGAGCATGTCTCATTCAGAGTGATAACTGGGTTTAGAGGAAGTGATGTGCCCTAAATATATAGTTGTCTAAATATAATTGTATGCAGTTTGTACTACTCTCGTGTTTTCTACAAAGTTTAGTATTCCTATCCCTTGTGCAAGCAGGCATTCCTTTAGACCTGCTGTGCTCTGTACTCTGCTTATTACTCTGTACACTGTGCATATTGCTCCTTCAGGATGCTACAGCAGGGCTGGTTCTTCAGCTTTCCATTCAAATTCTTTGGACACTGGCATGACTCCTCTTCCAAGATCATCTGTTTGCCTCATGAAAGTAGAAAGTTCCTAGTTAGGTGAGTGTGGTGTGCCAGTTGGTGGCTTCCTGTTCTCTAGTCCATGGATTACAGTGTGATCATCTCTTTTCCATCACTTGCAAGACATGAGTTGCTTCCTGCGCTCAGCCAAATCCTCAGGAGTCTTTGGCCATGCCATGTTGGAAATACGTACCCTGCCCTTTAAAAAGCAGCCCTCCAGCTGCAGCCTGCAAGATTGTGCCTTAAAATTATTGGCTGCATATTAGAGGAACTCGTCCATTACCTGCAGCTAGCAGATTAAGTCACAGAATCATAGAATGGCCAGGGTTGGAAGGGACCTCAAGGATCATGGATCTCTAACCCCCCTGCTGTATGCAGGGCCACCAACCTCCACGTTTCATAGCAGCCCAGGCTGCCCAGGGCCCCATCCAACCTGGCCTTGAACACCTCCAGGGATGGACGGGGCATCACAGCCTCGTTCCAGCTGTTCCAGCACCTCACCACTCTCATAGCAAAGAACTTCCCCTTGACATCCAACCTCAATCTTCCCTCCCTCAGCTTAAAACTGTTTCTCCTTGTCCTGCCGTTATCTGCCCTTTCAAAGAGTTGATTCCCTCCTGTTTGTAGGCTCCCTTTAGGTACTGCAGGCTGCAATGAGGTCACCCCGCAGCCTTCTTTTCTCCAGGCTGAACAAGCCCAGCTCCCTCAGCCTGTCCTCCCAGGGGAGCTGCTCCAGTCCCCTGATCATCTTTGTGGCTCTCTTCTGGACCCTCTCCAGCAGCTCCCTGTCTTTCTTGTACCGGGGGCTCCTTTGGGTTACATTGCTGGACCAAGCATTGGAAGTACAAACACGATGATAAGGATTGTGCTTTTTCTTCTGATTTGTTGTGTCTTTAGTGCTGAGGAATTCATTCTTTGCTGGCAGTACCACTCCTCACTGCTGGAGCTGCAATGAACTGTAACACTCGCTTGTCTGCATTTGGATGATTTTCTTAGTGAAAGTTTCTAATTTTTGTTGTAGTAGCCAGTGTACCAGGAGCTTGGAAACTTCTGTGCTGCAGGTTCTTCAGATTACAGCAAAAGTAGTGCCTTTTGGTCCAAGTCAGAGCTGTGGCTCCACTGAGCCCCATTGCCCTGTTACTGTTCAGATACATTTACTACAGGTTTCCAATTTTAAAAAGTCTAAGCAGTTTCATAGCTAGTCATTCATAAGACCAACCACCTTTCCCTGAAATGCCTTTGAAGAGAAGACTTAAATCTGGGAAATCAGGAGAGGAAAAAAGAACAGTTGCTTTCCTACCTAAGGATTCCAAAGGCATTTATATCCCAGAGGTTTGGTTGCATGCCCATGTTGTTGGAGAGAGTAGCAGCTGCTGTGATCTTGCATCTGTAGTGTGCAAGTGTTTGAGCTGGTGCCAACTGTATGGTGAAGTTTGAGCTCTAAGACTCTGAAGCTGTTAAATATTCTAGAAGCAAAAATCATCAGGTAAGAAATAATCTCACGTTTTATGACAAGCTACATTGGTCCCATTTCTTCCAGCTGGCTAACAGTGTTGGTTAGTAATGCAAACCTGGATGGTTTGCCAGCATTTGTTTATGATGTTAAGCAATGTAAAAGAAGGGAGTGCTGTATTAACCAGAATTTGTACGTAGCCATTGCTTGTGATCCTGACTGTGAATGGTTGCTAACCCAATTATTTGGGTGAGGATGTTGTTTTTTTATGATAAGGATGTTGTTTTTCTTCTGTGAATGCAATGCAAATGATAGAAAATTCATGTAGAAAATTCATAGCACTGAGTGGAAAATGAAGAGTTTATGCTGTTAATGATTAAGAGCAAGATTGCATATTTCATTCTGTCAAAACAGCATCAGGGTAACAGTATGGGGTTGGCTTAAAATTAAGGAGGAAAAAATAGGCTGTGTGATGCTTGTACCTCAGCTGTGGCAGTGCTGTAAGTTCCTACAAGAAAATAGAAGTGTAAGTATTGCTCTTTTTCAGCAGGTACAATCTTGGCTGTGCCTATGGACTTCTAGAGGGTCCTGATGTTACGACTTGGCACACCAGGAAAAGTCAGATGTACCAGGCCCTCCTTAAAATCACTACACAAAGTCACGTGCTGTGGCTGGAGCCAATGCAGAAGAAACCTGCAGTCAGTTAAACACAACACAAATGTTTGTGAAACGTTTTTCATTTCTTGTGGCCCCTGGGAAATCCAAAATACACGAGAAAGTTAGGGAAACGCAATGGAGCACAGCAGGGAACTCAAAAGAGGTTTTTTGCCAACCAGTGTTGGTTCTGCAGGCTCCCTTGCCAGCATCTTTGATGCAGTGTTATACAACCTTCAGAGGTCATTTTTAAATGCTGATAATTTGCTGCTTAGAAAGATATTCCCATGAAACAAATAGCACATCATTTCCCCATTCGCCTTCCTTTGTAAGCAAGGTTTGCAGCTTGCAGGAGGCGTCTGGGGCACTGAGCTGCTCACCCCACATCCAGGTGATGTGTGTGCTACGAGCAGTGGGCCCTTGGCCAGTGGTCTGGTGCCACCAGAGCAAGTGATCCCACGCTGGGGGCCCTTCATTAGCTGCTTGTAGTCCCAGTAATGATCTGGCTGCAGAGCCTGACGGCAGCCTGCAACTTCTGGTGCCCTGAAGCTCAACAACGTGAGCTGATTGACTCAGTTAGAGCCCCAGTCTCTAACAGCAAATGCAATCAATAAATCTTTGTTGGTAAATAATTGCTATTGAACAGAGTTTTAATATAAATTTATGAGTGGTGTTTTATCACAGCTTGAGGCTACAGCAAGCCACTGAGTGATGGATTTCAGATAACACTTACATTCATTACATTAACTTTGTAAGTTATTTAAAGCTTGTACACTTAACATTGCTTTTGGCTTGCAATGACCTCCTGGGACTAGACGTGGCATACACATTACTAATAAAGAGATTGCCATACACACAGGCAGTTCTCTGTTTTCTTTGTAGAGCGGTGCCATTCGCTGGGAAAAGTCAAGGAGTGAAGTTGGTGCTCTCTACTGGAGCGTGTATCTTGTCACTCGTTAGAAATACAGTTAGCACTGGCTCTTAGGAGCTGCGTTGCTCTGTTAGAGTCAGAATTGCAGTTTTGGAGAGAAGGTGGTAAGATTTGATTTGAAGTGTTAAATTCTTCTCAGTTTCCGAGCAAATCAGAGGTGTTACATTTGTAGTGTTGTATCTCGAGGGCTGAATGTAGTGCTAGAAGCACAGATGG
The DNA here is from genome assembly GCF_023343835.1 of Lagopus muta. Lineage (NCBI taxonomy): Eukaryota > Metazoa > Chordata > Aves > Galliformes > Phasianidae > Lagopus > Lagopus muta. Next base: position 34,585,706 of record NC_064440.1, on the reverse strand, counting down.
AGGAAAGTAAGCAAAGGCTTTGTACGGATTAGGAGAAATAATGTTATCTGATTGATAATAATATGAGAAGCAGCGTAGAACTTTGAACGTGGAGTTGATTCCCTTAATCCCTTTCTGCCTAGCTGTAAGGCAAAATGGGATTTTTGCTGTGTGCTGGGGCTGGCCAAAGGCACCAAGAGTCAGTGGGAACCAAGGTCCCTCTTGCTTCATAGACTTGTAGAATCACTCAGATTGGAAAAGATCTCTAAGATCTCCAAGTCCAACCCCAACCCACCCCCATGTCCCCCAGTGCCACATTTCCACAGTTCTGGAACACCTGCAGGGAGCCCCAGCACTCCTTGGGCAGCAGTGCCACTGCAGCACTGCTCTTTCTGGGAAGAAATTGTTCCTAATAGCCAACTCTGCTTCCAGGCAGAGAATCTGATGCAGCTTAAAAGTGGACATAATGTGACAGAAGGTGTTTTTTTGTTGTTGTTTTGTTTTTGTGCTTCTTTTCTATCAGTAGCATTTCTTGTTGTACTTAGGCCATTTTTCTTTTTTTTCTTTTTTCTTTTTTAAGTTTAGTGTAAGTGCATTTACAGCAGATCTAAACTCCGATACTAAGAGCATTTCTCCAGACCATTCTATGTAATTATCGCAGACAAAGTGGCAGTTCTGGCCTTGGGGGGATAAAGGAAGAAGTGTGGCTGATGTGCTCCTCTGCTTCATAACACTTTGTTAGCTCCATGTATTCACAGTGCTTTTCTTCACAGATATTGGAGGATATATTTTGGTTCTCAGATAATACAAAAATTATATTATTTTATGCATCCTTAAGAAACAGATCAGGAAGTCTAATTGGTTAGGTTGATACAAATAGTAGATGGTGCATATTTAACAGTGAGTCAGTTTTTACATGAGAGCACCAAACTGCACTTCAGAAGTGAGATGGAAACCCCATTCTGATAACTAGTTCCTTATTTAGTTCCCAAACCAGAATTTCGTAGTTCACACCTAGGTACAGAATCACAGATCGGACAGGGTTGGAAGGGACCTCAAAGATCATGAATCTCCAACCCCCTGCTGCATGCAGGGCCACCAACCTCCAGATGTAACAGCAGCCCAGGCTGCCCAGGGCCCCATCCAACCTGCCCTCAAACACCCCCAGGGATGGACAGGGCATCCACAGCCTCTCTGGGCAGCTGTTCCAGCACTTCACCACTCTCATAGTAAAGAACTTCCCCCTGACATCCAACCTCAATCTTCCCTTCCTCAACTTAAAACCGTCTCCCCTAACAAAATCACCGTGTAGTAAAAATCATTATGAATTTTCTATGTGAATATCCTATTATTTGCATCCTGTACACAGCAGAAAAAAAAATGTATTTGTCAAAAAAACATCCTCCTGCAAACAGTGGGGATGGCAGCCATTCATTTAGGTGGTTTCTTCTGCAGTGTGTGGAGTTTGTAATTGGCATGAACTCCAAATTACATAAGTAGTGATATGTTTTCTTTATAGCACTGAGCGGTAAAAAGGTGTGAAATACATTTCTACTTTCTTCAGGACTTCAAAAAACAACAACAAAAAAAGAAAAGGCAAGGAAAAAGGAAAGACAGTCGTGATTCTTATGGCTTTTTCCCCATTAAAAGGTCTGAAGAACAAACGCGCCAGAACCGGCACAGGGAAGCAGCTTTGGGAGAGTAATTTTTGATCCATATAGCATGGCTATAACTAAAATTGGGTGCCCCTACATGTGAGCGACTGTGCTATAGGTGAGGTTTAAAAGATGGGAAAGGTGAAGTGACAGATCACCTACTATAGACAAACATAGGAGTCAAAGGCAGAAATAAGCTTTCATTTTTAATGGAAGAAAACAACGTCTCCAAGCACGAGAAGGCAGTAATTGGAATGTGTAACTCACACTTGCAGAAGCTTTTGTGAGAAACAGTTTCAGAAGCCCCGCTCTGTTTTTGTAAAAGTTTGAGGTTGAGCCACCTAGATGTAGCAAAGAACGGCACACAAAAAGGAACCTGACCCCCAGATGGCCAGAAAGTTCGGGGTTTGTAATTCAGTCCTCTGACACAAGCTTTTATTTACAGTCCTATCTGTAGATGCTTTGAGTTGAGAAGGGCTGCTCACTGAAGTTCTGTTCCAAGCCTGTGTCCAGGAAAAGGCGGTTGTGAGCTTTGATTTCCCTTAGGGATCATCTCCGTGGTTGCAGAAGGAGAGTTATTAGTTCCTATGGGCTGTGGCAAGGGACTTCAGCTGAAATTTGCAACAGCTGGCATTGAGGGAGGGAAAAACGTGCTCGGGGAGAGCTCTCATCGTGCAAAGGCACAGAAGTGCCCCTTGTCCACTTGGCCTCGGGACGTGCATTTATGAAACAGATGCAAGCGAACGCTTTTATGCAAACCTGATCTGTCAGAGTGCTTCTTGTGGCAGTACCGTGCGTGCTGAGATGTCCTGGTGCCCACACTAGGCTTCCCACAGCAGCTTACTGCATGAGTTCATCAGAGAGCTGCCTTCTCACGTGGTTTTGGAAACGCAGATTGTTTGGTTTACCATCACTTTGTGCTGTAAGAAGCTACATTTTGCTTTTCTAAGTGAATCTCTGCTTTTAAGCTGGCAAAGTTTGGTACACACACTTGTCTGTTTAAACACAATGATGACTTTTACTCTCAAATACTGATGGTTGAAATTCATCACCAATGTGTGGGTTGAATATCATCTATGGAACAGTGAGGCATCTTGTCATGTTAAAATCTGCCTTCCTGAGGAACGCACAAGGATTTAGCTCTTTTCTGTGTATGAAATAATGGTTAATGTTTTTTTTTTAAAATTTTTTTCCTGCAACAGGGTATGCTGCTAAAGCGAAGTGGCAAGTCATTGAATAAAGAGTGGAAGAAGAAATACGTGACGTTGTGCGACAACGGCGTGCTGACCTATCATCCTAGTTTACATGTAAGTACTCCGTGCTCTCTGTACCTTCAACAACTGTCCAGCTCGGGTGAAGCAGTGTTAGCAAGTTCATTTGGGTATGTTTTTGTTGAGTCCAGTTTGGTGGAGAGAGTTCTTTCTCTCACTTTATTCCATTCCCATCCCCTCAGAACTGGGTAACTGGAAATCAAATTCTGCGGTGAAACTCTGTGTGCACAGTTCCTCCAAGTGCCCTGTTTAAGCCTTTATTTTGTGCTGATGTCCTTATGGACTTGCTGTCAATTAAGAAAACTATGGAAGCATTTTATAAGGAAGAATGTTCTAGACGTAGTTAAGACTAAGTACGTTTTCTGGTATTTGTCAGTGTGCAATGGTTGTGGTTTTATTCAGAAAGTAATTCTGAACAGCCTTTTGAAGATGACAAAGTTATTAAAATGTGCCATAGAGCATTTCCACATTAAGGTCTCTGTTGTTGTCTCTGCCCAAGGATCCTGTCTGTGTGTAGAACACCATCTGTGGGTTTGGTCTGGGGGAAAGGAAGAAGCACAGGTGTCTGGCTCAAGACTAGCCCAGCCCGTGAGTCCCAGCCATGTCAGCAGGAGAAGGGATGTGATTTGTCAGAGCTCCTTCCATTCCACAGCAATTCAGAAGACAGAACGGACAACCAGGATTTTGAGCTGGGGATTTCCCAGCTCTTCCACTTGCTCTGTATTGCAGGCAAGAGTAGAACTTAGGAAGCATAATAACAGCATAGTATGGCCTTCACCAAGATCTTTGGGATTGTCCTGGGTTTTATATTTCATCACTGTATCCCCTGTGGAAATCAGAGGGTGACCAGGTGTAACATTTTAGGGCCATTTGACATCAATTGCTGTCATTTTGAGTTCCTAGGCAATTTTATTTTATTTTATTTTATTTTATTTTATTTTATTTTATTTTATTTTATTTTCAGTAAGGAGGTAAATTCAAGGTTTTGAATGGATCTATTTCTGTGGGTATGTTCTTGAGTTTGCATGTGTGGATCTGTCAGAAAGCTGCTTCAGGTAGATGATGTCTCAGGAGCGTGGCTGTGCTGATGCTGTGCTTGCACCAACTTGCTGTTTCCTGAGGGATGAATATTAGGATTTTCTCTGGCTTACCGCAAGAATTCAGTCTCACTTCTTGCCATAATTACAGTTTCTCATGTTATTTCCTAAAAATTAGTAAGTGATACAACTAGCAATTCAAGCAATTGCTACTTCCCTTCTGAAACGTTGCCCCTCAACTTGTGCAGTCCAGGGCAAGTTATTGCTGAGTTTCTCTTTTCTCCCTTTCACAAACCTGGACAGGACTGTCTGGCCGTTGTGGCCATCCTTACCCCGTTTAATCTGGGGGAATGCTGCTGAGAAGCAACCCTGAAATACCTGAGTTGCCTATGGGTATTGCTGGCAGCACGGACACCGCGTGCCTTTGAGGCAGCCCACATGGATCCTCCAGATGCGCTCCCTTGAGGCTGTGATGGCCACTCCGGGGCAGAGCAGGGAGCAGGCAGGCTGCCTTGTCTGTGCCCACATCCCCTCTGTGCTCTGTAAGTGCTCTATTGTTCCTGAGCTTCCTGGGAACATATGTTAGTTTTTCATTGCTTCTCGCAGACAATAGAGTACTTCTCTCTAGGCTTCGCTGGAGCTGCTTAGTCTTCCCCTGAGTGAGAATCCATTGAGATTAGAGGTAATTACTTTGAGATTAGAGGTAAATCCATTGGAGATTAGAGAGAATCCATTTAAAGAAGAAGTAATTACTAGCCTGTAATTGTTTCCCTCTATCCCCCACTGTGCCCCCCCCACTCCCAAGAAAAAGGTACACGTCTCTGTATTTCCAGTTGCTTTCTTAGATCAGAGGGGTTTGTAACACACTGTTTTTCCCTGGGCTGTATTTTGGTGGGTAGTAGTGGGGGATCGTACAGCTCCTAGCTGACAGGATGCTGCTGCGGACAGCATAGTGCTTGTTCTGAGTCTTCTGCAGACACCTGTGCTGAACTCACACTCTAGGAATATCTGGGCTTCTGCTCATTCACGTTACAGTCTTCCTGTGATGTGATTTGTATTATAAATGATGCGTCTTAATGTTTTAATTCCATTGATTTTAGCCTTCCGAGAGTCACTGTGCTACTTGAGTTGCCTTTCATTACTGCCAGTGAACTACTTTGTGTCGGATAGCTGTCGTTAATATACCCTGCAGAGCATTCTTTATGCATTGGGCAATTTGTACATCCATCAGTTACCATGTTTCCCTTTTGCACCTTGCAGTTCCTGATACTGTTGCTGCTTGCTTTGACTTGTCCTTATGAGTTAGAAGCCTCCACCTGAAAAACAGTGCAGGGCTGACCTGGCAATTTTGTCTTAGTATCACCTTATTGCTTCTCTGTCAGCCTCCTCTGCTGGGGCTGGAAGCATGAGTAGTTTTTTCCCTGTCCTGTGCAAACTGCAGTGGAACGAAGAGGTAGGACCAGATGCTGCAAGTCAGTCGGACTCCCAGTACAACTTGTACAAAGCTTTGTGGGTAAGGGAGCAGGAAAGTCAGGATTTTTGCTTGGAGATTACCCAGCGTTTGGCTTTCCTCAAACAAAGCTCTGATAAGGTGTTTTTGGCTGGACTTTGCTAGGTTTTGCTGAACTCTCTCTACTTGTTACATTTGTTCACACTGAACTCAATAAGCTGATGAATTTCTAATGCTGTGGTTGCATTGCTGTTTGCTTTTTGACAAATAGGACCTTATTCCTACCAACCTCTCATCAGATAGGATGAAATGAAGAATTAGCCATCCTAACTTTTGTTAGCCATCCATCTGAACTCGTGAAGAGTCATGGTGCTAATCTCATCCTGGGCGATAGATAGGTGTTATTTCAGGTCTGCAGCTAATGTTGGTTGTTCAACATCTGGCAGCTGTAAATCTGTGAAGTGAGTGGTGGATCTGGCCTCTAGTGGTGGTAGGAAGGAATAAATTTAAAACATAATTTAGTCTTCCCAAATCGTAGCTTGAGTCAGAATGCAGAATTTTACTGAACCCCAACGATGGAAGAAGCTTTTACAATATTTAATAGCTGTTAGTGGGTACTGTACTTAGATACTGCTTGAGACTTGGCCACTAGCGTGTCAGTTTTCTTTTGGGTGTGTTCCACAGCACGTCACGCACGAAGACAGTGGCTTTTAATACAGCAAACAGTCTGTGTTGCAAAAATCAGTGCTGTTGTCCTCTTAACTCGAGGATTGGCTTCAGAATGAAAGGATTTGGGATGGGGTGTGGAAATCAAACTGGTATCCTACTTACAGAGGAGGTATCTGTGGAAGGGTCAGGCCTGCTTGGCAGCACAGCGTGTAGAAATGAGTGCTGTGTTGTGCCTGCTAAATAAGTACGAGTGCTGCCAGGTTGACGTTTTACACAATAGCTAAATTCGTGTTCCTTCTTCTTAAGAAAGCGGGGGAAGAGAAGAATGGGGAAAGAAAATATATGTACATAAGCACCCTACTGTTTCCTGACTTGGTCATGTCGGTTTTTTTCAAGAGCCTTAAACCTTCCCTTCCCTTGGGATGCTGAGGAGCTGTGCCAATAGAAAATGGTGGGGATAATGAGAGAGAACTTTGACCCGCAGGCTTCAAAGTTCACCATAGCTACCTATTCATCATACACTTCTGGAGTATAGCCATTGAGTGGATGACTAAAATTCTGGCTGACAGATTCAGCGTCAGCCTACCCAAAGGGACCCATGGGAGTTTGTCTAGGCATCTCTTGGCTTTTAATGGCAGAATGCCATGTGTAAGGGCTCCTGAAATGTATTCGCCAGGATACCTGCTGGGCAGTGCTGCGCTCAGCTTCTTTATCTAAGCCTCATCCTGATGAATAGATGGTGTTTCACCACTGTCTGTCTCCTGGACACGTGCCACCATGCCACAGGTCAGTAGATGACAAAAGCTTTAGCTGTGGACGTCCATTTTCTGCTGCTGCATCCTCATCATCATCGCTACCCCTTTTTTTCTTTGGGGGGGAACTGCCAGGGGGTGTAAATTGGTAGCAGTGATTGAGGGGGAAAATCTGTCCTTGATCTCTGTGAGAAGGATGTGAATTCACACATGTCATTCTGCTCAATTAGTCTGACAGTAGCCACAATTTTAAAACTCTTCACAGCAGCACTGACTGGGTGGGCAGCCCAGGTACGCCGCCTCACAGGTCACATTAGTGGCTTTTTGCAGTCAGATAAAGTGAATGTACTTCAACCAAACAAAAGAAATTTCAGCCTGGCAAATAGACTGTACTTTGCACAAGGGCTCCAACAGTATGCAATAAGGACACGTCTTCTTAGAAGTTGATGTAACCCAGGCCCAGCTCCGGGCTTGCAAAAAGCTTTGGAGCTGTGTGGTGGGGTCTGGCCTTTCAGTAGAGCTTTCTTGTTTGGACACTTCCTTAAGGAAGAGTAACCTTGCTGAGAAATAGAAGGTGGGTTAAAATGCCCTGTGCATAGGTGTCTTGTAGTTTCTCACCGTGTTTAGTCCTTACAATTTTCCTGAACAAATTGAGGGTCAGGAGCTTGGTTGCAAATCAGGGCATACGTGTGACACTTAGAGGTTGGTCCTCTACCTTGTAGCTTCCTGGCAAACTCTTTTCTTTCAAGTTTGAGAGAAGGTTTATAAATACAGATGGGAAAAATACAAGCTAGAATGTGTTTGTGGTCCTTAAGTGAGATGTATAACTGGGGATAGCTGTCAAGGCAAATTATTCTGACCCCCTGGCTTTGTGTCCTCGGACTAGAAACTGTCTTGCTTGGAAGTGCCGTTGCACCACAGTCTTCAGTGGGAATAAAACTAGTTAGGGATGGTCAGCAGTGTGAAGTAATCCTAAAATATGCAATCCCTTTCTGTGCTAAAAGAGAGGAAAACTGGTTGTTCAGAGCGGCTTACGGTCACATCTGTGATTCATTGCAGATGTTCACAGGTCGGTAAATGCAAGGAGAGTGTGAAGCACTTGTCCTTAAGTCCGTTTGATTCAGAGGGCAAGATTTGTCGCATCATCAGCATGGCATATCGTAGCAAACAGTGCTGCTGCTTGCAGAGCTGTGCAGACTTGCAGTAGAGCAGCAAGCATGTATTTATTTTGCTCTTGTGCTTCCCTCCCACCTCCAAAAAAGGAGAAAAAAGACAAACAGGGAAAAACTTTGGTGTCTGAATGAGCTGCAAACGAATGGCAAAAGCCAAGCTATTAATTAATCACAAGGTTTTATTAAATGAGAGCTTCCTGTCCAGCAGAACTAACTGCTGTGGATATAAATGCTTCATAAATTACTCACGATGGTAAAACTCCGATTTGTCTTTTACGCCAGTACTTGTTACAAAGTCTGAATGAGGAGTGAAGTGCAGAGTTTTGTTAACGTTTCATAGAAATGAGCACTCCATTAAAAAATAAATAGATTGTTTTGGAGCTGCTTCTGTGTTCAAAGTGTTGCTGCTGCCCCTAGATGGCTGATTGGACTGATTGATATTGTAGTATGCATACAGTCAATGCTTTTTATTACTGAAATGTAATGTTCTTGACTCCCAGTTTGAAGAAAAGAGATTCAAGATGACCTTCTGTTTGTCAGGACAAGTGCTATAGTGATCAATGTTTCCCAGAATGCATTCTCATTTCTGTGCTCTTCTCAGAAAACGGCATTTTTTGTTGTTTTTCTTAAGCTTAACTATATATTGTGAAGCAGAATGATATTATGCCCGTGTTTATGTGCACGAGGGGAGGAAGGCTACATTAGCAGGAAAATCTGATGAATATATTCCATGGGGCTCATAACCGGATCAGATAGGTTTGTTGCTGCGGTCCGTGCGGGGAAAGGTGGAGAGAGGAGTTGGAGACTTTTGTTTCTTCTTAGGTGTGCCTGTGGCCCCAAATGGAAACCAATCAAGGAGCGATTTATGTTCATTAAGTGCTTGTCAAAACTGAAAAATTTTCTAATCAACAGCAATCTAGCTGAGGCCCCTCAATGGCTGGGAGTGTCGCCTCCGCAGTATCGGCTATTTGCCTGTTACAACTCTAGGCTAGAAATCCACTGATGATTACATTAGGCTAAGCTGCGAAGTAAATGAACCATGTCTTATTTAGGTGCAACTAGCTTCAGTGTAGTCCTGCCCCGCAGGGCACTTTATAGCGTTTTATGGCTTTAAAATTAGTGTAGCTTCCCATTTGCTGCAGGGTGCTGCATGTTATGCCTTTGAACTCAATAAGCAAAGGGAAGGGGGCCTTTTGTTCCCCACCCTTCCCCCCCCCCCCCCCCCCTTTTCCTTCTTTTTGCAGTGTAGCAATTTTGTTTTGCATCTTTTCCAGACAGCATTTTGCAATAAAAATGTCTGACTGCCCTGTACACACACACAAGTGAGGGCTTCAGCCCTCCGCCGGTCTGCCTGCGCTTTGGGGTTGGCTGTGGGCTGCAGGAAGGGCTCGGGTTTTGTTTTCCCAGGCAGTTTGTTGCTGGCGGTGAACAGTGGGTTGTGTGGGTCGCTGCTTGCCCTCAGCTCACAAAACAGAAGCTGCGTGCAAAATGCATGCTGTCCTCAGATTTTAGGAGGATTTCCCAAAAGGGTCTCTAGTTTTGTTCTACCTCTGATCAGGAAGCACTACCTCAACCACAGCACACTGAGCCTGGGGGCTGCGTTCTACAACTTAAGGATGGGAACCGGCAGAAAATGAAGCTGTTTTTCTCATGTTGAGGTAAAGCATTGGCAGATCAGAGAAGGAATGTCTAGCTTTCTGTCCAGTTGGACTCGTTCCTAGCATTGCAAAAACAGGCTTGTTATTTTCATAACTCAAAAGGAGAAAAAATCTCATATTCTTAGTTTGGTACCATTAAATACTGTTTGGGAGAGAGTCTCGTTTGGTACATCGTGCACTGGAAAAGTGTGGCAGTGGGACAGGTATGTGAAGGCTCCCTGGGAAGGAGATTCTTTTAGAACAACTTTGGCAGGGGGGTTGGACTCAATGATCTCTGGAGGTCCCTTCCAACCCCTACAATTCTGTGATTCTGTGATTCTGTGAAGTTAATGATGTGACACAGGACAAGCCTGAGATGAGGGGTGAACTTTGAGTCATATTCACGTAGTGCCAGGATGCAGAAATGCAACTCCTGTGGAAGGGATTTCCCTGCAAGATAGCTCCATTTACTGAGCCCAGCCAGAAGAGGTCCTAGTTTCTGCAACTGATCCTTCAGTCTTCTTGGCGAGGTTCCTTGGCCAAGAAGAAGAGTTTGCAGCACTGCATTAGTGTTTTCACTGCAATCCCATGACAAAAGTGTGGTCAGAAAGGGTCAGTCACAGCCTTCACCAGAGTGGAACACAATTTACCTGCTCAAAACCTGACCACGTGGGTGTTTTGGTGCAGGAGAATCCTGCCTGAGTACAGCGGTTCAGCTCTTACTGTTCAGGTGCTTGTTTTGTGGTACCCTGTAGGTGTTTTGTAGTTCTGCACATCCAGAAGATAATACCTACTCTAAAGAACTGGGGGACTTCTACTCCCACTTTATGTAGCTCCATAGAAAAACATGGGGGTGTTTAATCCTCAGCGTACTAATTGGTAAGTACTATAGTCAGAAATTCAGTACTCTTGCTCTCAGTGCAATGAAGTGCTTTGGGGTTTAAATACAAGACTAAATGATCTCCAGAGGTCCCTTCTCAACCTTGTGATTGTGTGGTCCGTCTCTTGTATTAGAGCCATCTGAAAATTCTCATACTTTGATATTGAGTGCTACAAACCTTATGTGAGCCCTGTATTTAAAGTGACTTGAGGCTCATTCTGGAGAGGAACTGTGCTGTTGCACTCTCTGATGTCCTTTTGTAAAGTACTGAGGGCAGCGTGGTAGACTTGGATAGGGGTGAGTTTGAGTCCCAGCTTCCCCGTGTTCCATCTGCTTTTCCCTTCATCTGGTCCGTGCAAACTTCCTCCCCTGAGAAAGGGGCCACACATGCATTGAACATAGCTGTGGAAGGGCAGATGTTTGGCTTTTTGGTGGGTGCTGCTGCTCAAACAGCTTTTCCCCTTTCTTAACTGGGGGAAGGAGGGCAGCTAAATGGGCTCATCACGTAGCCAAGGTTTAGCCTGCATTGTGGTGGAGAGTTGTCTTGGGCAATCAGAAGCCATTGCAATGCCTGGCACCTAGTTTAACAGCTGCTGGCAATGAAAACAGGACAGCTCCACACTAGCAGTGTTTATTTTTGGTATGTCTGTTCAGAAAATGTAATACCTGTTTGCTCCCTATGGATGTCTGAAAGGCTTCTATTCACTGAGTTGGTTAAATCAATTTCTGCTGTTGTAAATGGAAAGCTGTATTAAGACCAGAACTAAAGTACTTTACATTCTTCTGTGTCGTGGCATATCATTCTTTTTTACTCAAGGCAATTCATTTTGTAGTGCCGTCAGATAATATTTTGTGTTATCTTCAGTCAATGCAGCTTTTATGACTTTCAGTGATACTTTAACAGTTTATTTAGTCCTAAAGATAATGGTCAATGGCCTTGAGTAGTCAAATTAACACCTCAGCAAGCCAGTATTTGAGCAAACCGCTAACAGTAACCTCGGGATGAAAAGCAATGAGAATCAATATAGCGAGTGTATTTTTAGGGGTTATTGATTGATTGATGCGTTCTGGCCTTAGTGGAGCAGCAGCATCGCCCCACAGCTGACTAAGATGAAGCTGCCAGTCGCTGATAACTGCAGGCCATCACCTGTGCAGTGTTTCACAGGCTCGGAGATGAGATGGCAGCCTCCTACAGGCCTAGGATAAAGAAACTGTGGTTCGCGATGCCAAGCCGTAGGAAGATGCTGAGTGCTTCCCTGCTGCCAGCCATCATGGTGAGGGTCAGTGACAACATGATGCCATGCGGTGCCACCCTCGCCCCCATGGGGACACCGAGGCACCCCGCTCCTTCTGCACTGAGCAGCCCGCCATGTTGAGCCGGGTTCTGTCAGCAGCCTGGGTCTCCCCGCCGCAGCTCTCAATTGCTAGCAGGTTTCTCTCATTGCACCTCATTTGCATCTGGGACATCAATTAGCATGTTTGTTGAGGCTAATTGAATGAAACTCAATCATAGCTCTTAATTGCTTGACTATGTGAAAAGAAATCACATTAATGCAGCTAATTAAGTGTATGGCAATAGATGCAACATAATTAGGAGCGAAATGTAAAAAACAAGCGCAGGCGAAGGTGCGGGAGCAGGGCGTGGGGACGCGGCTCGCCGTGCTGCTGCCATGTCTGGGGAGGGTTCCCTCCATGGTGCTGCTTGCTTTTTTTCTGCCTTGCTGAATGATGAACGTGGACAACTTGAGAAGAAAAATGCAAATGGCTTTGCAATTACTACTTTTTCAAGCTGTTGAGGGGCAGAAGATGGCACTTCTGGGGTGGCCCGCTGTTGAGTAGGCTCTAGGGACTTGTTAAGTGCTGTTTAAAAGTACTTGGCTTTGAATTACCCTCATGCCTTGTTAAAGGGTTTTTTCCCCTTTTTTCTTGGATCAGCATTTTCCACAACTAACATCTAGGGGAGTTATATCTGTAACATTTGCATATCAAAATCAGGCTTGCTGTCTTCTCTTTAACACGGCATATTCCAGATGACAGCAAGACCCTCATCTGTTCTAATCTGATCAAACCATACATTGCACTTCTGAGGCTGCCACATTATTCTGTAGTTTTCACTTCTATTCCCCGAGTGCAGATCTGAAGGAGCACGTGCAAGGGTGGATGGTGAGCTGGCTGCAGACTTGGTGCTTTCCTCTGCTCCTCCTCAGGGAACGCAGAGATTATCGCTGTGCATCTTGCACACAATGAGGGAGTCTTTATTGTTTACATTTGATATATCCCTATAAATATTTAAGCTGACATTAATACCTGCGTGGCATCTGCTCTGTTTGGGCACTTCCATATAATCGTGATGTGGCTGCAGTGCGTTTGTTTCCTGCTTGCCAGCACTGACTGACTCTCCTAAATTGTTCATAGCTCACCTAAGCCTGTTTTACTCTCAATTGAAAGTGCTTTAATCACACCCTGTCACATCTCACCGGCTGTAGCAGGGAAATTCATCTGAAGAACTTGGGCAAAAGTCTTCATTATGAAATCTGTATCAAATACAGCGTGGTTGTTGCATGTTAAACAAGAAGTGTCTATTTGAGGAAGTGCACACTGAGGTTTGGTCACTATCTGATCTTGATCCAGCCTCATTTTAGAGTGCATAAACCATAAATGCTCAGTTACATTCTGGTCATTGCATTTTAATTTGTAAAGAACTGACACCGCACTAGAAAGTTCATCAACTTGGTAATTTGTAGATGAATCTGCTTTGTTCATTTCTATCTAGCAACTACCTAAGGGGGTTATTTTAATGCGTTGCTTTTGATTCTTGTAGAAGCAGAGCTCTGCTTTCCTCACCCAGTGAACTGCTCAGACTTCCCTTTTTCATTCTTAATTCCCAAACAGCTGGGGAAAAAAAAAAGGAGGGGGAAAAAAAAAAAAAGCTCATTTCTATTTTGTACCACGGATTGATGTTAGGTGTGAAGAAATGAGCAGCACTTGAGCAGTAGGTTTTGATTTGTTTTGAACAGAGTTTATAATTTGTATTGTAAAAACTGTCAGAGGTGGAGGGATTTTTATGAGGGAGCTGATTGCTCCCTGCGTTGTGCCAGTAGTGATTTAGATCTGGAGTTGCTTTTAGTCCGTGCTGGTATTTACTGGTAGAATTGGCGCTGTGGTCATACACAGAGGCCTGTAAGCTGCAGAATTGGAACTGTTCTAATTAATATCTGTGATCTTCTGTATAATACTGTGTAGTCTGACTAAATTTTGCCCTGGACACTTAAGGAACCGAAAGAAATATCACTGTCTGCAAGTCTTTGCTTGTGCAGGCACAGAGCATCACCTGGTTCTCCAGAAAGCAATCAACTTCTACCTGCAAAGAAACGAGGCTTTTTGCTACAGAACACTGTTCAAGAGGAACATTCCCTTGGTTTCCAGTTTAACTCAAGAGTTTATGCCAATTTCTTTTCCCAGTCATTGGTTCACATTGCCATTTTCTTCTTGGGGCGCATCCACCCACACTGTATTTTGTACAATATTTTTTATGTAGTGTTTGTCCTTCATTTTGGTGTCTTCTATGACCTGTCCTGCATTTCCTCTCAAAGCATGCAGTCTCTTTCTTTCTGTGGTTGTCCTTGTGTTTGTTCCAGCTTCACTTATTTGTCTTCTGAAATGTCAGTAGCCACAATAGCATGTACTGGGAGGTGAAAATTTTGTGTTCTGGCTTTAAAATTCACCATCTCTACTGGCAGCATCTCTTCTGGTGTACCACAGGATTGCAGATTCAGTGGCTGTCTTACCTTAATGAACTGTCATTTGTCCTCTGTTAAAAAAAAATAAATAAATAAAAAATACAGGCTCATTTGCTTCTCTGTGTTCATCTGAAGAAGCCCACAGGCAATTTAGAGTGTGCAGCTGAAGCTGGAATGCAGAATCCTGAGCATATTCTTCCAGTATAAAGATCAGCACGGCTCACTTTCTCCCAGGTTTCTTGGAAAATAGCAGCTGCAGCCAGTTGGCCATTTCCTTGACACGAGTTATTGGATTTGCTTATTCCCTCTTTGTGTGCCTTTCAAACAAGAATTAGGAAAAGCCTTTTCCACTTCTGGCTTCCAACTTTTACTGTGTTTTCTCTAATCAGACCTGATTTACATAATTTTCTTCCTGCTGTGATTTTTTTTTTTTTTCCATGTACGGAGGAAGGCTCATAATCTAAGGAGACAGTGTTGTAATTTCAGAAACCTTACCAGTCAGCCAGTGCCCTTTAATAACTTTGTCAATGTTTGTCAATGAACTTCTGCCATATTTTATGGAGAAAGAAATAACTGCGTGAAACATTGGTGAAATAGAGAGGATACACAAGCAAACGTGTTCGTGAGAGGCAGTCAGTCTAATCTTGTCATTGGCTTTGGGCCTGGCAAAGTTGCATGTGTGGCTCAAAAGCAGCCACGCTGTGACTTGCCACTCACCCTGCTAGTTGTTGGAGGGTGTAGCAGCTCAAGGCTTTGAATCACAGAATCATTAAGGTTGGAAAAGAGCAATAAAATTAATCTTGTCCAATCCCAACCCACTCCACCATGCCCACTGCCCACCCCTCAGTGCCACATCCCCACTGTTCTGGAACACCTCCAGGGTTGGTGACCCCACCACCTCCCTGGGCAGCTGTGCCACTGCATCACTGCTCTCTTGAGAAGAAATTCTTCCTAATATCCAGCCTGAATTTTGTGTTACTAACGTGGACTGTATTACCTAGAAGATGGAAGGAAAGAGAAAACAGTGTAGTGGATGATAGCAGATACAGGACTGCATTCTCACTAAGCAGTGTTCTAGTTGATCTAATGCTTACAGAACTACCTGTTTGATTCTGTTTCTTTGTGTTGTTTCTTTCCCTCTTACCAGGACTACATGCAGAACGTTCACGGGAAAGAAATTGACTTGCTGAGAACCACTGTGAAAGTTCCTGGAAAGAGGCCGCCTCGAGCTACGTCAGCTTGTGCCCCCATCTCCAGTCCCAAAACAAATGGCCTTTCCAAGGACATGAGCAGTTTACACATCTCACCGAATTCAGGTAATACCGGCCAAACAAGGGAAGAGCTGTTTTTCCAATTGTGTGTAGGCAGTTGTCATCTGTCACTGGGATGGGAATGAGATTAATTAATTAAAAATCTCAGTGACGGCTACTGTGCAGCTTTTTAAGCCTTCTCTGGCTAGTGATCTGGCCTCCACAAGTGATTTAAAATAACCTTTAACATCCATCTTCTGTATTTGGTACATTATACTTGCCAAAAGCTGACGTAATTTCACCAAGGCTAGAACTGATGTGACCTTACTACTGACACATTAAGTCTAATACTGTGGAAAAGCAGGAGATGTCACTTGAAAGGTCTGCTGTGGCTTCTTGGTGGCACCCGCACCGCTTGCTTCCACCATTAGAAGGATGCATAATTTTTGGACTTTCCATCAGTGAGATTCTTCTATAGAAGGCCATTTTATTTTCTTTATGGAAGGAGTTTATAGCTCTTTGTGAGCTCTAAACAAAGAATTTTATTGTTCGCTGAAGTACTTGTCCATGCAGCTAAATGGATTTTAAAAATTGCTTTGAGAAAAACCATTTAAGACATTTTATTTTACAAAGCACACGGCTTATGCAAAACACATAACAGTATAGCGTCGGTATAGAAGTTTTGTCAGCATGTTTGGGATGACGTCCATAAAGAGCCAAGTGCCTTTTCCAGTTACGACTAACATAGGCATCTCCAGCACAGGCTGACAAAGGTGTCCAAGCACACTTCTATCTCTGTACAGTCCATGCTTGTAGGTACTGTGAGCAACTGTAGGAAAGAACGTGGCAAGAGGAGACCCATTCAAGGATCTTCTCCTGCATAGTAATGGTTATTTATGCTTCAGGCCACGGTGTGATCCTCTGCCTTTCTATAGGGCAAATTACCCTACTTCAGGAGTAGGGAGGATTTTCCATCCAACTGCTGATGCTGCTCTTTGAGGTGAAACGTTTAAATAAAAAAGAATAACAATAAAAAGAACCTTTTATCTTTTCTGTGCTGCCACAGAAAAGATAAACAACAGTTCTTGCATTGCACGTTCTATTAGTCGGGCTTGGGATTTGATATGTCTGAAAGTGGTTTCATCAGCCTTTTTCAAGTTGTGGCCTGTGCCTCTAGAGGTGGGGAGCTGGCACTGTCATTGGAAGAGTTCATAGGAGAAAGTAATTCGTGGTTGGTTCATGTTTTAGGTTTTGTTTTCTAATCAAGATGACTGGGAGAGCGGGTTGTTTTTCAGCATATCCCGTTATTTTGGGAAGAGAAGTGCTGGTCTGAGTCAATATATCAGCAAAAGGACTTCTGTTTTTAAGACAGTTGAATGGCTTGAAACAGGCAGAAATTATTTATTCCTCCAGAGAAGTAAGTTTCAGAAAACATATGCAGGAGTACATGGTAATAGAAGTTTTTAATATGGTATTTACATATTAAAGTTCTAAACTAATTACTGCTTTCCAAGCATATAAGAATGTAACCAGGGAAAGGAGAACCTGATTCTTTATCATTACCCACTTGAATACCTTAGCCTCTTTTCTCATGCAGCTGATCTTCAACCTTAAGATTCTGACCTGCTTGTCTTTGCATTGCCTTCTTCCCATAGATAAAGCAAATATCAATGCATTAATGATGCTTCCAACCGACTATAGGGGTGGCATGACTGTCTGGATACATCTTTATAAGTTCCTGGAGGGAGCAGTGAAGATGGGCTGGATGATGGGTTCCTACCTGCTGCTTTGTGCCCACTTTGGGTCTCAGAGGGCGTGGAGGTGGCCGAGATTTTGGTGAGATGGAAGGGTTGGTTCTGGTCTGTCTGGTGGTTGCATTTCTCTGCAGATGATCAGCATCAAGAGAGGAGCTTTATTGAGAAAGCCAAGTCGTGTTTTCCAGGCTGTACTGAAATCAGTCAACAGCTGATGGATCGAAGCAGTGATCACTGGAGATAGTAGAGCAGATCAGGAGTATACCCAGCAGCAGCTCAGCTGTGTGTCAGTCCTTACATCATTCTCAATGCTCTCATATTCAGTTAAGATTGAAGAAAGAGCTGCATTGCACTCAGTGATTTTAGAATATATTGGGAGTGTTAGCATTGTAAAAAGATAAAGTCACAAGCTGTGCCTGGCTTGGCAGTGTGAACCTTCTTGTTCTCACATGCACTGGCAGTACTTTGTATGCAGTGGGGTCATGGCTTCTGTTCAGTGGGATGCCCAGGGGTACGTCTCAGCTCCTGGTGTGCCAGGAGGAGCCCTGGCATCCTCACTCATCTGTCATGCAGCTAAAAATATTTGCAAATTATCCCTTGTTCTGTCTGTCATGCTGTCTCAGAGCGTTTTCTCAGTTGCCTAGTACTGGCAAAACGCTGTCTTCATTGTAAGTGATATTTTAAAACTGATGGCAGGACTGAAATTGTCTGGTTTTGCTGTTGACAAGCTTATGTACACAGATCTGCTGTGCCAAGGAGACTCGGGCCAAGCCCAGGAGAAAATCAACATTTGCTCTTTTTATTAGCAAATACGCGATGTCCTCACTGCATCACATTGCACCTCACCCCTGGAACAGTGATGCTTTGTATCCTTCTGTGCTTTTGCCAGTGCAGACTTGGGATGTGGAAATATTCCCCATGCTTAGGAGTGAGTTGTTCGATGTGGTCTGGATTTTCCTTCTGCTGTTATGAGATTGCGTATGGGTAAAAAGATACGATGTTGGAAGAGTACCAGCACTCACTCAGAATGTCTGAGGTCACTCGTGGAAATCAAGCTCTTAGCACATAGGCAGTGATAAGCACAGGCCCACTAGGAGCATTTCCCTGATGAAATTCCCCAGTGTTTCAGCCCACTGAGGACCTTTCCCAAGGTGCTTCCCAGCAGTGCTGTGTGACAGGAGCTTGGCCGTGCTGTTTGCACCTTGTGAGTGGCAGAACTTCAGCTGAGAACCAAATGTGGAGTAACACAAGGAGGTTTTGATACTCTGCTTTTGAGTCTCGGGTTGACCACTGTATGCAGGAATTCATACAAGACAAATAGCAGACAGAATTAAGCTGGTTAGGGAGACGTTACCATTGGATTCAAAAGGGATCTACCCATTTTTGAGGCGAAAAGATTTATAATGGTCAAGTAGCAAGGGAAGGTTTGTCTCTTAAATCTGTTAGCATAGCTGTCATGTGCAAAAGCAGTTGAAGAGCACGTCCTTCCTAGCACATGGAGCTTAGTGCTGCTTTGTGGCACCTCTCCGAACAGGATTGTTTTCATGGTTTGAAGACTATTTGATAAACACAGGCATATAACAGCCACCTCAGTGACAGCAGCCTGATCTGTGAGTGTGTTTACATCCCAAACATCTGGAAGCAGCTCTCTCTGGGAGGCAGTCAACAACAAAAGCCGGGTTGCGTCCCTTCCTGCAAGTTTCCACTTCAGAGGTGGAAGGGAAAAAAATGCCCGTTAGGAGGGTATATGAAGGAGAAGCCAGGATGAGTGTTTTTCTGCTCTATGCTGGCACAAGAGCTGTGATGAGTATAAATAAGGTGTTCCTGTCGCTGCAGAGCCAAGCAACTAGCTCACAAAAAAGTGCATTTACTCTGTCTGAATAGTGAAAGCAAAAGCTGGCCTCTGGGCTTTCTTGCTTTTTTGTGTTTGGGCTCTGACAGATTTTGGACTCTGAGATTCTGTGTGCCCACTGCTTCTAAGTCAGTACACAGGGGTGGGGGCTGTCCCACGTTTGTTATATGCAAGTTTGAAATAGGGAATATTGAACTGGGGCTTTATGAAAGGTGCCTGTCTCTGTTAACTTGGGAGACGTCTGTGAGCTGGGAAAATGAAAGCTTGTTTCCTTTAGTGCATGTTTCTAAATATGTTTTACTTTTAAATTAAAGTTGTTGGATGTTGCTTAAGTAAATTACTATAAATTTAACTTAAATGATGTAGGTGGTGCTGACCATCATTCTGCGGGTGTATCTCTCTTGAAGCACTTTAGAAGGGGATATAAGCAGTGGACTCACTCAGTTCCAGATGCAGCCAGCAGTTGGCAGTTCATCACGGCCATGTTAGAGCCAGCACCATGCAGTTCAGCCTCTGGGCAATTCCCTGTGCCACTCCTCCATGTGGTCACTCCCTTCCCCTGCTCCACATGGGTCCCTCCCATGGATGCTGTCCTTCCCAACAGATCCTGTGTGTGCTTCCCACAGGCTGCAGCTCTCCAAGCACGTCTCCAAACCATAGGGCCACCCTCCATCCCATAAGCCCGGTGTACCCAAAGCCAGAGCCACGGCAGGAGCTGCTGGTGTAGAAAGTTCACATCTAAAAATAGCACAGACATAAATTGCTTCCTGATTAACAGTTCGTTTAAATAATTTGCTGCTATTAAACTTACTTACAGTAGTGAGTGTATTTTCAGCATCCTAAAATGTGTTAGCTGCATAGCCATCATTAAAGGTTGTTATCTGCTAAGTATGTGTGGCACCTCAGGCATGCTGAAAGAACCACGTGTTCACATTTTTATAAATGGGGGAATTTCCATTTGTTATTAATTGTGGCCATCTATCAAATCGATACGGCGGTCATTAGGAAATCTTACTGTACACCAAAGTGCTTGGAATCAGGCTGAGTTGGAGTGGACTGCCTTCCAGGTTTTTCATAGAAAACCTGTGGTTGTTGGTTGGTGCTTTGTAGTAATTTTTGCAGTATGAGCTTAACCTGAAATGTTTTGTGTGCTTTAAACGGAGCATGAGCTTTTACAGTTCTACCACAGCTCACAAGCACAGGTTTGTGGCTTAGTTTTGGCATTAATTCATCCAAGTCAGGCTTCCGTTTTGCTTTGCTGTAAGTTCAGTGATATAAGCTGTCGTGAATGGAAGGAGAAATTGTTGCTTGCCGTGTTTGGATGGGGAAAAAAGCCAGACTGTTGGAGATTTCCCTCTCATCCCACTAGAGGGTGATCCCTCAAGGTCGTCTTGCCCAGTTTGTTCGTGCCAGGATTTGTGCTTTCCAGAAGCAGAGACAAACTTGCACTTCTGGTTATGTCTGTTCCATCATATGAGGAAAAGGGAGCAGGGCAAACAGTCCTAAGTCAGTATTTGATAAAAACACCACCTTTGTTAAACCTCAGACACACTGAGTTTGCTTGGGTTTTCAGGGCAGTAGAGAAGGAAGGAGCCAAGGAGCTGTGTTACGATCCGTGCTTTCTGCAGCGGGTGTGTGGTGTCCATCTCCTGGTGATGAGCAGGAACGTGTCGTGAACCTTTGTGAGGATGCCAGCCTGGAGGCAGGCGTTGCTCAGGCCATGCCTGCTCCACTGTTTGCTTTTGTGCCTCTGCTGCAGCGGATCTGGAATAAAAACCACAGCCCCGTCTTGTCCATCCGATGCAATCTCGACGAGTTTTGATGGTTACACGTTGTAATGCTAACCAGTTGGATGTTAAGACCTTTGCGAAATTGCTCATTCTTTTTCCTCCAGTGATTTTAAAATATTAAAGCCATCAGGAGGGTTGAAGCTGATTTACCAAAAGGGAAAAAAAATTCACAAATGTGTTTTGAGTATTGAACTGCCGTTGACATCTAAAGTCCCAACCATGCTGTTTTCCTCCACACTCGAGCAATCAGGACATCCAGCAAACCCATAAAAAACCAAACTAATAGCATGAATATTCAGTGACCTAGAATACTAATTATTGTCATGAATATTAATGCGATCGGACTTGCTTTTTCCTCTTCTCTTTCTCTCTGGCTCTTTTTTTTTTTTTTTCCACTCAGCCGGCTCTAAAGATGGGCCATAATGAGAGCATTTAGGAGAGAGAGCGCTCTCCGCCGTGACAGGGACCGGGGTAATAAGGAGAGCTTGATTAACGCCGCGCACTTGGGGGAGAGATGAGAAGATTCACGTGGGCCTGTTGTGGGGGAGGCAATGAGGCACCGGCGGCTGTGTTGCTGCTCCCTCAGATTAATGAGGCCTAAGAGTGCATTAGGAACAGTGACAAAGGTTTGATCTAATGGGCTCAGTCATTTTTCCTTTGAGTGACAGACGCACAGAAGTAATTGGCTGTGCAGAATGGCAGCTCATTGGCAGTACTTAAGGATACATTATCCCCGTTGTGTGGCCCGCAGAGGCTGTTTATCAAAACTGCTCACACTGCAGACATGCATTCACTTAGCTGCTGTTACAGCGGCGAGAGCTGTATGGAAAAAAAAGAGTGATATCACGTATCTATTGTCTCGTTTCCGAAAACAAAGTTTCTTTGTTCCAGTTTCGTAAGACTCCAGAAGACACTTGGGTGCTCCCAGTCTTCCCTCCACCTGAAGGAGGATCCACGTGCTGCTCCCAGGGTGAGGGCTGGACCTCCAGCCCTCTGGGAAGGTTCCAGAGTTGCTTGGGTTAATCATACTCATCTTCCAGGTACATCTGTTGGCAGGCGAGGTCCCCATGCGCTTCCCAATTCCATTATTATTAACTTCCATGCATAGTCAAAGGTACAGAGAACTGTGGTGTCTCTGCCTCAGGCCCTGTGCATGGTTGGCTTTGCATGCAAGCAACGTAACATCTCAGAATTCACTGGTGTTCTGTTATTTTTGTGAAGTCAAATTCACAGATATTAACAGGATATAACAAGCAAATAACAGCAACACAAAGTAAACCATTTATCAACGTGAAATGGTCACCTTTGGGTCTTAAAGTTGCAGTCTTTTAGCAAGCAAGTAACCCCAAGCCGGACCCCGGAAAGTGATACATCTTATTTATTACTCCTATTTGTTGAAAGTGCTGAAAAAAATAGCATTGTGCCTGCTGGGAAGGGGAAACTTCCTGCCTACAAGACAGGTCTGGCACCTTGAGCAGGAGCATTTTGGGGAGATGTTGGGTTTAACTTCTTTTAGAAGAGAGATCTCCTCAGATGACTTAATTTTCCCCACTTGCTGCATTGGCTTGGCGTGCTCTGAGAATAATAGTTTTTCTCGTTATACTCCCAGCACCATTCCCTTCTCTGCCAGGATGTTTCTTGGCATCGCCTTGTTTGTTCATTAGTAGCGACCCTTCTCGGTTTGCATGCTACTAAATCAAGCCTGCTTCTCAGAGGCTGCCCTGCCGGGCTGTGGGATGGAAGGTCCTCCTGCATTAATAGCTGCTTATCATTTTGGGGACTCGCAGAGAAAATCAACACTTCTGAAAAATGGTAACAATGAGTGAAACCCATAAGCGAGTCATTCGCTGTCAGCGTATTGAAGCTTTCAGTACTGCAACCAGGGAATGTGCTTTGGAAAGATACCATCATCTCACTCTTTCTCTCAGTCACCATGTGAGTTGCCTCAAATTATTTTAGGTCCCCGACGAGCCCAATGCAGAAACAGTGTGCTGTTTGAACACTGCAGTCAGAGGGAAGCAGAAGCCGTGGCAACACTTGAGCAATCTATCCCACATTAATAACCTCACTCAAGAGTATGATTAGAGAAGTTTGATCTCTCTGGCACTCTGCTGCTCTCCTTGAAATCATGGCTTCTTACTTGCCTTTCCATGCTGCTCAGCTCAATGGGAAAAGAAGGATCTGTTGGGAGAGGGAAGTAGTGGTTTAACCATTTCTCAGTGCTGGGCAGGAGAAGAAGGATGTGTGTTCAAGAGATGGATGCTGGGATCCGAGATAGCAAACCCAAAAGAGCCATTCCCAAATTTTCCACAGTAAAAGCAGTTGTTGTTCCAACATTCATATTTGTTGGGAAGCAAAAGGCAGGAAGGCAGAAGTGTCACCTCTTACAGTTTAAGCTACTTCTTGTGAAAGTTTTGTTCACTGGAAAGATTTCTGCACAGCTTCGGCAATTAATTCAGAAACTTAACACAGAATTGAAGAGAGGGGTAAGGGAATACTCTTCATATTTCTGCAGCTAGCAAAATGGCCTCTTTCACTTTTCTTTTTTACCCTGATGCCTGAAGAAACTTCAGGGAGCACTGTTGGGTCTGGTTTTCTATCAAGCAACCAACTGCTGGTCTAATCTACTTGCAGTGCCTTTTATGAATTAGAGGGCATTTCAAGAATATGCAGTGTACTTGCAACATAAATTGACCCAACGTGATTTGAAACAATTAACCCTCTGATATCAAGAGTCAGGATTTCCTGACCCACAACTCTAATGTATTTTTCATTAGTTCTAACAGCTGGTGAACAGAGCCCTCTGGCCTTAAGAGGTTTCTTTCTTTTTTGGAAGAGAAGCTCATAGCGAACACGAAGAGCATAACACAAATAAAATGTGGTCACAGTGAAAGCATAGTGATAGCACAGTTCATCCAATCCAGTCTTTTTGTGCTTCTGTGCAGCCATTCTCTGCAGGTCTCATGTGCTGCTGCTTCAAGAAAAAAATATAGTTCTGCCCCACATCTCCTGCAGTGTCATCTTGTCTCATAAACTCACAAGCATGTTGGTTGCATATCTGAACCAAGCTTCTTGCAGCTGAGCAGTTTGGTGGGAGTTCACAGATGGGCATGCAGCAGTGAATGGAGGCAGTGTGCATGTTGTTTCTCTCAGTTGTTGTTGTACAGTTGTACAAGTGGGCAGCATAGTTGGTGTTGTGTCCATTAAAATACCTGCTGCCTGGTGGTGGTTCACTGTGTTATTTTTGTTATGTGGAAATACACTGAGAGGATTTGCTGAAATGCTGTTCTCTGTCCTGTTCTGCTACGAGAAGAACATGACAAAAGCCCAGAATGCTTTGTTGTTCTCATTAAGCAGGTTGTCAAAAATGTTCATCCTGAAAATGTCCCCCGCTATGACGACAGGCTGGGGGAACAGGGCTCGTTCAGCCTGGAAAAGAGAAGGCTCTGGGGACACCTCATTGCGGCCTTCCAGTACTTGAAGGGAGCTTACAAGCAGGAGGGAGGCTGAGTTTTTACATGGCCTGATAGTGATAGGAAGAGGGGGTATCAGGTTAGATGTAAGGAGGAAATTACATGCTCAGAATGCAGTGAGGCGCTGGCACTGCTGCCCAGAGCTGGGGATGCCCCATCCCTGGAGGTGCTCAGGGCCATGTGAGATGGAGCCCTGGGCAGCCTGAGCTGGTGGGGGGCAACCAGCCCATTCCAGGGAGTTGGAACTGGATGATCTTTAAGGTCCCTTCCAGCCAAAGCCATTCTACCATTATGTGATTCTGTGATAAGAAAAGCCGAAGTCGTTCCTTCTGTGCACAGGAAATGGAGATATGCTCAGCCCTGTGTGTGTGTTAGCAGCAGCATCTTGATATATGTGCATGTATGCATTCTTCTCCTTAATTCTTCTTATATTGAATCCATTGGTTTTACTTACTGTTTGTGGCTATTTGCACTGAATAGATGGATTATTATTTTTATTTTTTTTTTTGCATGAACACCCTGACTTTCTTCAAAGGCTCTTCTATTGCCCAAACCTGGAAATTACCATGGATCTTAATTTGGGTAGTTTTAATAGAGCTTAATTGTTTGAACGTTTTTGTGAGCATGATCATAACAGGGTATTTTATAATATCAGAAAATATAGTTTTAATAAAGCTGTCTAGAGCTAGAAAGAGGAACTCTTCCTTTGATGCTCCTTTGGTAGATGAAAACATTTTTGTTCAATAGGAGACCAGCATCTTTTTTTTTTTTGCTCATTTGAGACCAGTTCTGGCAACATACTGATATTCATTCAAATATAAATGCCATATTCACTTTGAAATGCAAATTGTTTAAAGAAAAATAGCATATGGTAGAGGTAAGTACCTTTTCAAATCAGCTCCTACACTTTAGGGATGTGAGTACAGCTAAAATTATTCTTTGGAAAGAATCTGGAGCCTTTGACACATTGAAGCTTGAACTAATCAAGGCCTCCCAGTAAGCATATACACATATCCATATCAAGGAAACAGTGCTGAGAATACATGGATTAGCATAGTAATTTAACTGCCCCCTGCTAATCAACTTAAGCGACCAGCTGATGCATATATGATGTATTTGAAGAGGCACTCTTTCAGAACTCCAGAGTGGGCCAAGTAGCTGGCTGTGGATTTCATGGTGATGTTGACTTATGTATTTATATCTCTCTATCTACATACGGATAGATATTAATAGGCATGGAGATGTGTGTGTATACAGGTACAGCTGGGGCAGACAGCAGATGCAGGATGCATAGTTACTTGTATTACTGCTTAATAGGAAGGCTTTGTACACCTCCCTCAACGTAGAAGGTTTGCTTTTCAGTAAGTGTTGTTGGCTTGCTATTTTTATCTGTCTGGCTTGTCTGCTAAAAGACTGAGATGATTTCTGCTGCTCAGGTTTCATCTTTGAGCAAAAATGAAGTACTGTTGCACTGTGGAGGTGAGGAGGTCACACAGAGGCTGGTGAGGCACTGGAACAGGTTGCCCAAGGAGGCTGTGGATGCCCCATCCCTGCGGGCATCCAAGGCCAGGCTGGATGTGGCTCTGGGCAGCCTGGGCTGCTGGTTGGTGACCTGCACACAGCAGGGGGTTGGAACCAGATGAGCATTATGCTCCTTTTCAACCCAGGCCATTCTACGGTTCATTCTATGACTGGAAAAAACATAGAACTGTTTGGTAGAAGCAGCAAGTGTGCAAGAGCAGCAGGTGGCTTCCAATTTTACTGTGGCAACACTGCTGCGTGCTGTTGCAGTGCGATGCATGTCTTGAGTTTGCTGCAATTAGATTGAGAAGCAGGGAAAAGACATCAGTGGATACAGAGATTGAGGTTTTTAAATAAAGCTGTATCTAACAGCTTTGTGGTGGAGCGTGTCCATTCCTACTACACCAGTGCAGGTCGTACTGTGCGTTCTGTAGGTCAGCCCTTCTAATGTCTACCTGTAGATCATAGAATGGCTTGGGTTGGGAGGGACCTCATGGATCATGAAGCCACATACAGGCCACATGCAGGACCACCAACCTCCACATTCAGTACCAGCCCAGGCTGCCCAGGGCCCATCCAACCTGGCCTTGAACACCTCCAGGGATCGATGGGGCATCCACAGCCTCTCTGGGCAGCTGTTCCACCACTCTCATAGTAAAGAACTTCCCCCTGCCTTGCATGCTCTGATGCACTGAGAAAATCATACAGCATCTGAAAAAAAGTGGAATGTAACCTTGAGTTGATGGTATCACAAAGGGGCAAACTGGTAGCAGAGTTATCAAACTGGCAGCAGAAAGAGCTGAGTTGGGTTGCATTGTGGATCAGTAAAGTATAAAAAATGGGACTTGGCAGCTATTTGTTGCTAACAGCCCAGAGCTTTCACAAATATGAATTGGAAGAAGGATTCCTATTTGGTTTACGCTTCCTCAACAGATGAATGTCATAACCTGGGCTGCAGAGCTTCAGAAGACAGCATTAAGCTGACAGCAACGCCTTTGGTGCTGACATGATGATGTTGAAGTCTAGATGTTATGCCTGGTGTCCTATTAAAATTTGGGGTTTATATCCTGGTTGGAAAGTGAACAGACACCTCTGTTAGAAAATTAAAAAAAATAATAATAATTGTGAACTGGACAAAAGCTGTCAACATACAAACATTGGTCTTAGCAATTCAGCCACCCAGCACAGGGTAATGGGGACACGTCAGGCAGAGATGTCCTGTGATTGTTTTCCATTTTCCCATGATAGCTGGGAAATGCTACGTCTCAGCTTTCACATACCAGGCTTTCTCCTTCGTGATCCTTGTTACAAAGAGCCTCCTGCAGGAATTCATCAGCTGTAGCTTCCCGTTTTACACAGCACAGAGTGAAAGATAGCTACAGGCTGGAAGTGCGTGTTTGTGGCTTTACTCTTGTGTCAGGCAGGGTGGATGCCATTAGTCAGGAGCATGATGGGGGGGAGGAGGCTTGTGTGTATTTCCCAATAGGAAACCTAATTGTTTGTGAAAAGTAAGTTGCTTCTGAAGCCATTCACTGGTGATATTCTCAAGGTGCTGCAGCAGAAATAAAGCAAAGCGAAGAGTTTAGATTGATCTGTCATGTAATTGTCACCTGTGAGTTTGATTTGATAAATTCAGTCAGCTGAGTTAATTGCAAGCTTAAAGGCTAATATACAAATTTGGAAGCAAGACTAGAAAAGGGTTGGTAACTCTGCTGTAAGCTCATTAAAAAAGAAATAAAGGACCTGTAGGGATCTCTTTAGTTTCCATCACAAGCCCACAAGCCATCCGGGTAAGGAAAAGAAGCCATTTTTCTGCTTAAATGTATCGAGGTGTAAATTGTTGAAAATATTTTGAATGAAATGGGAATGCGATGTAGCTTCTCAGCTCAGAAAGCTCAGTGTGATTTTGCTTTGAGATGGAAGAAAAAAGAAAATAGTCATCGGCAGCGCTCTAGAAGTGCTGGTTGAAAGGGAGCTCTGGAGGTACATCTGCCATCCTCATGCTTGGAGCAGGGCTATGACCACAGCTGGGTGAGTCAGCCACTGTCCTGCTGCTCACCAGACTGAGCCAGCACTCAGAAACCTTCTGTTAGTAGAACTTGGACCATCTTGGCAGTTCTTCACTGGGTCTTGTTTCCAGAAAAACCTTAGCACTTTGTGCTGAACCACGTGGTGTTGGCCTAAATCCCAAAGTCTTGGGCTCAGGATCTGTCATTCACATCAGCCACTCTCTTCATCAAAATAACGTATTCGTGTTCATGGGCTTTCTGGGCTGTGAGAAGTAGAGGGAAATTCTGTTGCTGAGTATTAGCAGCACCACTGAAATTCGTTCGGTGGGAGGTTTGTCTTAGAAGAGAACTGAAAATACGAAATGTTAGCTTGTGTTTTCGTGTAGCATATTGCAACTTCAGAATGCTAGGCCACAACTTCAAGCCTCGATTACTTCCTTTGCTTCTGTGGGCCTGATTTCCTTGCTAAACTTCTTAAACTTCTTTATTGGACAACGTCTTTAGAAGGTGCTAAAACAGCAGCTGGTGCAAATGGCTTTCAGCTGATGGGTCCAGCATACAACATCATGAAGAGGAGTGGTGGTTGGAGACAGGGATTTTTTCAACAG
This sequence comes from Lagopus muta, assembly GCF_023343835.1. Classification (NCBI taxonomy): domain Eukaryota; kingdom Metazoa; phylum Chordata; class Aves; order Galliformes; family Phasianidae; genus Lagopus; species Lagopus muta. Next base: position 34,557,207 of record NC_064440.1, on the reverse strand, counting down.
CTTGGAAGGTGATGCTCTGATCGTGGGCTTCTCACAGACAAAAAGAGTTGCCCAGGGAAAGTGATTAGAGAGGAAAGATGCCAGTGGCTAAAGCCCTGCCTTGGGACTGCCCAGCACAGCCGTAAAACATACCTTGGACTTTGTGTAATTGAGCAAATCCACTTAGTTTCTCTGTCTGTTTCACATCTACGAAGCAGAGATTGTCAAACAGAAGTTCATGAGACTATGTTCAGCACCAGGCAGACAGATGCAGTGTGAGATGGATCTGTGTTAAGAACTAAAGATGAGATTCAGTCTTGGGAAAAGAAGGGAGAAAAAGGGACAATTATGCCAACTCTAATAAACACAAAGTAGTTCACTGAGCTCCGCTGTCTTCCCAAAGGCTGCTCTGGGAAAAGACATAATGATAGAACTGGGAGTCAGGAGATCTGGGTTTTATTTTCATGTCTGCCACTATCTTCCTTTGTGGCCCAGGGTCATTTAACCTCTGAAAAATGGGGGAAATGATAGCAGATAATTAACAACCTCACAGGAGCATTGAAAATTAATTCATTAATTTTTCTGAACTCATCACTAGAAGGTACAATGGAAATCCAAAGTGTTATCATATCTTACACAATTACGTCTGTTTCTTTGCATATGCTTTTAAAGAGTGTTCTTAAAGCCGTGGAAGACCTCTGGGTTGCCTTTCAAGAGCAGTCAGAAAGTCAGCAGTGCCTGCTGCCCTTAGGAAGAGCCTGCCACGAAGAATGAAACCAGCATTATAAAATATGTTTGTATCGTGTGCAAATCCTGTGCCAGGATTGGAGCAAAATATGGTCAGAAACAAACTCCAAAGCAGACTCTTTTGGCCCATCTCAAGTTGTGGACGTAATTATTTTAAGTTTTGTTTGGACTTAGATTATTTTAAGCACCTCGGGTTGGCTGTCTCACCTTGGTTGCTCATGTCAGCAGTGGACTTCAAGGATGTATATATTTTTGTTTCATGCTCAGTTTGTCTTTTGTGTCATAGCTGTAACAGTGCAGAACCTGTACAAAACGTGCCTGGTAGCTGGGTTGTTGAGGCTCAAGCTTTCCAGGAGGCGAATGAACAGGATGAGCTGAAATATGGCAAATTTAGGCTGTTTTGTTGGAAGCCCCTAATGAGGTTGGAGTGGGCTGCTGAAATCTGTAGCCTAGGGTTTCAGAGAGGGCTGCGTTGCTTTTTCTGTTGGTCAAATACTTTCTTTTTCTGCTCTGTTAAGATCTTCATGCCATCCACCTTCATGTCAATCAATTTTACCTTCTCTATTGACACAATTTGTTTTCCATTTATGTCTAGGGAACGTGACTACTAGCACATCTGTGTCTCAGATGGCAAGTGGGATCAGTCTAGTCTCCTTCAACAGCCGTCCGGACGGTATGCATCAGCGCTCTTACTCGGTCTCCAGTGCAGATCAGTGGAGTGAGGCAACAGTCATTGCAAACTCTGGCATTAGCAGTGGTAAGAAACTTGGAGCTGGGGGGGGTGACCTGCATTGGGGTGAAAAGGGAATTTGGTGTTCTGTGGTTAAAGTGAAAATACGACCGGATGTTATTCACCCAGATATTCTGTTGGAAGCCAAACTTCCAGCATCCGAGGGAAAAAGGAGGCATCGTATGAAAGAACAGATTAATACAATGTTTTCTCAGTGGGAAGAGCTGATGTGTGATACTACTGCTTAATTTGAATGTCAGGTTCATAATGTAGGTTGTTCGCTTTGTATTCTTATTTTCTTATTCTGTGTGGTTGGTATTAGCAGTAAATTGCCCTGCAGACCTATTCAGTGGCGTGCCCTTTCTTCATTGTGGCCTTGCTTTGAAGGATGCACGCTGCTGGCATACCTGTTTTTTTTTCTCTTCTAGTATTTAGACTATTTAACAGTGTTGAAAGGAGCAAAGGCTATTCCAGATGGTGTTTTGTATTGAGAGTAACAGCAAAACAGCTTGTTGCTTTTAAAGGGTGGGCAAGATAGCAGGAAAACATTGCACAGGAGAGGATTATGGCGCATTGGGGCAGCCATGGCACTCATGGGGGATAAGAGTGGAGGGCTGTGTCATAGTGAGCTGCAGGTCAGGTTGGTACTGGGGAAACATGGGTCTGGGGCATGCAGGTTGTGCCAGCTGACTGGGGAAACCATGGGAAGCTCCTGAAACGGAGGGCAGCAAGTGAAAGGGAGATATGTGTGAAGGAGAGCTCTGCACAGAAGTAAAATAGGATTGTGGATAGCATGAATAAGTATGTGCGTAAGAGAGGAGAAAGGGAGGACTGTTTCTGATGGCTGTTTCAAACAACAGGGAGAATGGCAGGAGCATAAGGACTATTTTGTGTGTCCCACGTGTGTCTGTTCACTGTTTAAGGTCTGAGTCTGGAGTTTTCAGGCAGCTGTGGATAGATTTTCAGTGCTACCTTACGGAAAAGGAGAGTTCAAATCAGTCACCTCAGCACTGGCTGATTCATGCTCAAGTTTATGGTTGCTTAAGCACATCCATTTCTGCAGCTCTGAACTTGCAGGCAGCACCTTCAGCAGTGTGATATTTGCATCAAAATGATGCAGGTTTGGATCAAGAATTTTCTGAAGCAGGCAGAATGGTGAAGTTCTTCAGCACTGTTCTCTTCAGTGTCAGCCCAGCTTACTTGCTTCTTTGGGACCTGGTTAGTCTCTCAGGACAGCCAGCATTCTCCTCCTCCTGCTTGTTTTCCTTCCAGCAAGGAGAGTATTTTCATTCACCCCTTGCATTGCTAATGTAGCAGTTCCTTTGGACCAAACTAGTTTCACAGTTAAGGCTGCATGCTCTTCTCTCTTCTGAGCTGCTCTGTTATTTCCATCCACCCTGATTCTACTTTGCTTTTAAAAGCTTATACCGGAGCTTCAGCTTTCCAGTGCCCTTCTTTTACACTGTAGCTCTTCAAAGGGAAGTTGGAGAACATTGCGTGTTCTCGCTGGAATGAGAAGGCAAGTGAAAGTCAAGGCATAGCCCCTGCCTGGTCCCTGCACCTGCCAGACCTGCAGACGGCTGAGCCGTGCCTTTAACGGATGAGGAAACCAAGGCTGCAATGGAACAACATCTTCCAATGCAAAACTCAATGAGTCCCTAAAAGTGGCATGTAATTTATGTGCTGATAACTAGAAACAGAGCCTAACTTCCTTCTCCTTCCCCTTGACCTTGAGGTGCTGCTTCTGCACTGGAGTTGCGGTGGCTCCTGGTTCTGCACTGCAGCTAGTTCTAAATTATTGGGGAAGGGAACCTTTCCTCCTGCACAACCTCTGTACTCCTTTTTTTGACTTGACATTCATATGTGATTACTTCTGGATCAAAAGAGATGACAGCTAGAATTATCTATGAAATATTTATTAAAGAGCTGAAGTTGACTGGTGGGTGGTTCTGGATCAGCCTGACTTAATTTCTCACAGAGGTTCTGCTTTTCTGAAACAATAAGAAATCGCTTTAATACGTGAGGAGAATGGATAGTGGCCATTTTTAGCCAACGGAATGGCAGGGTAAACAGAGGCATTGTGATAAAACGGCTGCAAAGCATCAAGAACATTCCTTTCCATCAATGTATCGTCTTTCGGGAAGCTCATAGATGTGTCCTTTATGCCAGCAAGTTGACGCATGAAAAACCCTTTTTAATTTCAGGGTTTTTTTTCTCCATTAAAAGATTTTGAATTTTAGTCATAAAAAGGTAATACTGTGAAAGCAGCAGGTACGGAGAGAAGCTAAGCATCTTTTGGAATTCAAATGCCAATGTACTGGAGAATATGTCTGCTTATTGTCAAACGGTTTTATTGTAGACAAAATAACATATTGGGATTCAATTTTTCTCTGCACCTTTTTTTCACATTAAATTAATACTTTGTGTGGCTCTGGAGAACTTTTCAAAGTCTTCCGAAGCAGACCTTTGGTTTCCTGGGGCTTCTGTCTTTCAAGCAGCTGTGAACATCTCCTAATTAGATAAATTACTTTGTAGTGGGCAGAGCCACAAAACAGGAGGTGCTGGATAAATTAAAGGGGAAAAATAGAAAAATCCATTCTCTGAAATGGAATGCCCCACTGCTTTATGACTATTACTGTTGTAAGGTTTTACATTTAAGTACCTGAGGTTTAAAATTAAATGTCTAATATAATTTGGCACTGGTAACATGAAGCCTGTGACTGCCCTCAGAGAAAATCCAGACAGCTTAGTTCAGTGTTTCAAATTGCTGTCTGCCAGATAGTGAGCGGCCCACGCCAATGGCTCACAATTTAGCTAGATACCGCCCGCTGCTCCGTGTGATTTTAAATTCACTAACATATTTGTCTTAAAACTTGGAAATGTAAAGAGGCTGCTCCAGAAGTACATGAAAAATTAATGCTTTTTACATTTTTTCTTACTCTTGTAAGTACTTGACAGGAGTAATTTTAGCAGCAAGCGAGAATAAAAACTGGGGGCAGTAAATCCCTGTCCAGGAACCCCTTGTGTGGATTCTTTATGGACCCAGAATTGATCTACATGTCAGATCCTGATGTAGTTTAAACTGTTTATCACCCTAATGGCAGCGGAGAGACCGTGAACACCAACTTATAATCCTCGGCGAAAGAAATTGGTGTTTGCAGTCAGTGAAGGAGCAGTTCAGCGTTATGGATAGATTCAGAACGATTACTGCCACCACCACTATTGGCTGAGAGGTTCCCCTGGATCGGGTCGGGAGGAAGGCTGCGGGTTGGTTGGGTTCTTGTATTTGGTACATCTTGATGGACAGTGCTGAACTTGAGTAGGAAGCAGCTTTCCAGTGGAAAGCAGACCCAGCAATTGATATTAACTAGCAGCATTGCTATTGTTAATGAAAGATAAGGCTGGCTGTTGTGCAGCCCTTACAGTTTGTACATCGCATCGCTTGAGAGGCACCCTCAAGCTTAGCAGCAGTGGTAGAGACCGCAGCCAGCTCTGCGAGGCTACAAAAATCCAGTTTGGGAGTCTTAACCCTAAGAAAATGGAGGGCGTTATTTCCTACCCCACATTGAGGAAGCAGCACATCTGCTTTTTCCTCTTCTGTCAATATTAGGGTTTTTGCTTTGGCTTCTAAGGCTGTGTCCAGAGCATACCAGAGGGAAGCATTTCTTTAGTTAGTCCCAGTAATAAGTGTGTCTGACACAGTGCTTCCAACAGTAGTTTGTGTGGGGTGGGGATTTCTTTATTCTTGATTTCCAAACTGTCTTGTGAGTTCTGGCTGGATGGAAAATTCCACAGATAGAAAATAAATCAAATATCTGTTTAAATACCATCCACTTAGGTTTTATCGCTGTACGATTGCTTCTACAGGCCATTTGATCTCTGCTGTAATTTATATAAATTGTAATACCTGGTGTCTTTTCGGTTTCTAACGGTTTGATTTTAGGGTTTGTTAATGTGAAATTGAGTTTTCACTGTGCCATGGGGTACGAGAGGTCATCGGGGTGTTTATATTAATGCAGACCTTACAACTTGCCTTACTTTTCTGATCATAAGCACTCGGAATGATTAAACGGCGGAGTCTTGTGCTGTACGTTGTCATAACACTTTCAGAAACGAAGCCGAAAGCGTGTTTGAGAGGGCTTTGAATTCAATAGGCAGCTCTTGACAAGGATAAATTATGTAATTTCAAATAAATTTACGGAATTTCAGAGTTGTGGTATAAGTGTATATAAATGGTTTAGGCTGGAAGAGCTATTTCTTCCTTTTTCAAGAAGGAAGTAGTTAACCGAGGAGCAAATATGAAGTCACTTTCTTGTTTTCTAGCCACTCTTGTATTTCCTGCAGTTGCCAATGGGTGAACTCCTTTAGTTAGACTGTAAGAATCTCAGGTGAATGGGGGAGCTGATGGCAGCTCTCCCCACCCCAAATAGTGCCCTTCTCACAGAGCTTCCCATCAATGTCACAGAATGTAGGCTCTTACTTTGTATTCTCTGAATGCTTATTTGTTGCCCATGTGTTGGGGAAAATCTGTCCTGACATACAGACGAAGAAGACCTCTGCAATCCCCTACTCATGCAGTAGGGTTCAGACATGGCTAGCTTACTTCCTGCCCTGACAGAGTGCCTTTTACCATGGGATCCAGGCTGGGTTGGGGTTATTGTAGTGCCTTGGGCTTGGAGCCATTGGTGAGACATCGCCATTGGATCCCACCAGGGCTGGCATTGGCAAGGCATGTATGACCACCAGAGAGAGGATTTAAAAGAACGAAATACGTGGGAGCAGATCTTCAGTTGCTGTGTCTGTGCTGAAGGGGGAGAGATGGTGCTTACGTACTCAGAGCCAATGGCAGTGAGCTGCTGCCTGCAAAAAGCTTCAATCTCCGTGCAGCTCAGTTTAAGGCTAAGAAGGGCTTTGGAAGCACGGGCAGCCCTGCCCAACTTTTCTGGTTTTCAGCTAAATATTCCTGTATTTGTTGAGCGCTGCTGTTGAAATACTGAGTTATATGGATTTTTACTGTTCTGCTGTTCTCCAGAAACCCATCTGCTTTTCCTGGTTAAGATCTTCTTTCTGACCCCTCCCAGCTCCTGCTTAAAACTTAAAGAATTGTAGCATTCAGCAATTACATCCCGTGCTTGGTTCCAAAACAGTAAAGAATGTGAGTTTTCATCTCATGCTAATTTGACATTGGCAACCTCAAACCTCATGCTCATCTTAATCTCATTCACAGCCCCCAGTGCCAAATGTCTGTCAATAAATTGTTTGTGTGACTCAGTTAACGTGGTGAGTGGAGCTATGAAGCTTTGCTTTCTGCATTGGCTTACTGATGCTTAAATGTGTTTTTGTGCAGTTTAGCTCTGAGTTTAAGCTGAAACAGGACTGTGGATGTCTATTAGGAAAAATAATCTGACTTGACTGTCTGGCTTTGTTTAATAAATGGGTGCTTTGCTGCCTCTGGCCGGGGTTGATTGTCACACCTTCTCCTTTTGTCCCCAGTCACTCCCGACCCAAGAGAAAAGAAAAACACCCCAAACCAAAGGGTTTCTTTTTATTCTGGAGCATAAACTTAAGCCTGACAGGATTGTGAGAATAGGAAGGTCATTTCTGACCTTCCAGGTGCAGGGTTAGTGCCTTGCAGTCCCCAGAAATCACTACTTCCAAAGCAGGGAAAGCAGATCCCTGCCATTGATAGCAGTGGAAGCATGGGGCACTTCTGAGTTCAGGTTGGCTTAGTATCTGTCTCTAACAGCAGCTGCAGGCTGCCTCTCTGGAGCACAGATGTTTAACAGGCACAGCACTGAAAAATCTGCAAAATATTCTGTTCTCTGATTCCCTGCATCGGTATCTGGCCAAGTGGAAGGGTTAACATTGCAGATAAGCACACTCATAGGCAGTGAGTTGTTCACCAGGAAGGCAGCCCTGTATTCTCATTTGTATAAAGAGCGCTCAACCTTCCAAAGACTTTTTTTTGTTTGTTTCTTGTTTAACGTTGCTTTAATCTTCAATGTTTGTAGTTTTGGAATGAGTTTTGCTGTGATCTTTCTTGGCAGGTGAGTCACCAGATGGTCTGAGAGGTACCATCAGCTGTGATTATTTCTCCCTGTGTCTCAGAAATAAATGTGACCCGTGGCATAGATTGCTGCAAATAGAGGCAGAAGCATCAATGCGTTGCCTAAATTCAGGTGGACTTGGCTTGAGCTATTGGAGCTGCATTTGATTTGAGGATACCTGGAGTGATATTTATCTAAATTTTAATAGTCCTACGTTGATGTAGGACTATTTCAATAATGTTTCAATAATGGAAATGTTAAACTGAAGTGAAATTTTGGAATGTTGAAAATACAAAGTCAGGAGGGCTAAAAGTTACATAAAGTTACCATTGAAGTAATTCCAAGTTTCAGAACTTTTTTGTCCACACTTTTGAAGTCCAAACAGATGCTTGTAGTAATTAAACTCCTCGTTTAATGTATGTTCAGAAGCACGCTGCTTTGTTTGGCCTGTTTCTGGGTGAAGTGTGTGCAAGAAACTCACATGATGCTTTTATTTCTTTTCAGGCTTAATGAAGTTTCTGTTCCAATTAACATGAGTGCTTGCCTCATCAAGCATGTCTGTTTGCAGTCTCGGTTTCTTTCCAGTCCAGATCACAGAGCATTGGGTACGGGGATGTTGTGTATACTTTACCTATGGAATCCAACACTTCAAAGCCTCTTCACAGCATCTGCAGTTCAAGGAGTGAAAGAAGCCTCTGTGTTAAACCCGATCCGCATCTCTTTCACAGCCTGCTGATTGTTGGGGAGCAGTTGAAGCTCGGCGCTCGGCTTCCCACAGGTGGAAGAGCATCTCCTTTCAAGTCCCCGGGCTGTGCATTCGTTACAGTTGATACAGCTCCTTAATTCAGTGGCAGTGTGTGCCACCCACAGCCCAGGCTGGCAAGGAGTATCCAGTTTACATGAGGCCGCACGCGAGTGGCTTTTCCTGATGCATGCATTCAGTGAGAGCAGGAGAAGAAGGGCCCTGACTTCAGCTTTCCCAAACCCTCAGAACAGCTGGAAGGAGTGCTCGGTAACGTTTAAAAAAGACAGCAACAGAGTTTGTCAGTGACATTTGCATTATCTGGTGCCCACATAAGGCACCAGGGCCATTGCTTCGTGTGAAGAGCAAGGTGTGTTTTATATTTCAGCTATATGCTGCTGTAGTTTTTGCCTTTCCTTAAGAGTATTGCGGGCGTTGCTTTCACGGTTTGCTTTCCTTTCTGCTGCTGGTGCTCGTGGCAGGCGTTACCAGGAAAGCCTGAGCCTTTTCCTAGCGTGATGTGCATCACTGCCTGTTTAATAAACAGCAGTCATTCATCTTTAATTGGAAAATGTTAAGAGTCTCTTGGTTTCTCCAAAATGCTGATCTTCAGGCTTGCTGCTGAAGTCCTGTGAACTGATTGTTGAGAGTTTCCCAACCTCTTCTCAATTACCGGAGAGTGGGTTTGATGCTTGAAGTTATCCACAGGTTATACAGACTGAAGGTTAAAGTACGAGACTAGAGACAGGCTACATGGTTCTTTTCCTGGCTCTGAGCGTTTCTTTGAAGAGAGTCAGTTCTTCCTTTGTGTCTTATTTTGCTTAAGTTGAAATACAAGGTAAATATTTTAGGAGGAAATGGTTCAGCAAGGCACACATTCATTATTTTCCAAGTGCCTTGAGACCTCAAGGCTGTGTTTCAAAGCGAGATGTTGATGCGTGAGATTTTTTTTTGCAATCAGAAGACAATGCTGATTGTTAGATCAGGGCAGAGCTCTGACCCTCTCCTTGTAGTTGAGTGAGTTTATTATTCACATCGATTTGATTGAGTATATAAATTAGTATATTTCACACGGTCTTGTGTGTACTCGATCATTATCTAGCTCGCTCATCCAGGATGTATTATTTTAGTGGTACTCCAAGTGCTTATTTTCCTGCCAGTCACCATTAATTGGGCTGGTCTTGCTGGGGTTGCTAGGTACCACAAACAGCAGTCGGTAATTATGGCTGGGTGCACAGTTATCTACCTGCCTTCAGTGGTTTCAGGGCCGTAGAGGCGCAGGGTGGCAGACAGCACACGGCTCCAACCAGGAGGTGCTGCCCTGGTTGCCTGTAGTGTTTGTCTTCCATCCATCTTCCTCATTGTGATGGCCAGGAACTAGTTAGCCTGTGTAAATGTAAATAAACTAGTCCCTGTGGCAGTTATCTTCTGCAACACTGTTTGCCTCTCCTTTTTGTGTCAAGGTGACGGACAGGAGAAGCAGCACCCATAACATCATCCGTGCCATTCAGAGCAATTCGGGGTGACACCACGTAAGAACCACATCTCTCTCCTCAACAGATCCGATGCTGCCCAGCAAAAACATTGCACCGGAGAATCAGACATCCCTTATAGATGTAGACTGTAGATGTGCTCGGTGAGAGCCACGGAGGTAGTTTGCCTTGGGACGTGGTGCCATCCTGCAGCATCCACGACTCGCCTTCTAATTTGTTGTCCTTCTGCATTCGCACAACTTGTCACATTTGATCTTTCCCCAGGGCACATTCAGCATACCGTACAGATGAGGGAAGCACGAAGATGCATCAGTGTAGTGGAGGATGAGACAAATTAGAACGCTGTGTTAACTCAGGAAGCAGTTAATGTCTCTGCACCTGACCTCAACCTGCTTCAGGCGGGACATGCAGGGGAAGGGCTCGCATCCCATTCCCAGGTCAGGATCTGAGACCTGCAGGTCCTCTCATGCAATAGTCTTTGCTGCTTATGCTCATCACCGTGTTGGCAACATAGCAGGAATAGATGCTGCCTGCATCAGATCTTCAGTTTCTGGAGGATACAAGGAGCTAGCTTTGTAAGACAGCTTTGAAAGGAAGCTAAATGGAAATGTTTTTTTTCTTTTCTTCCTAGCAGTGTGTAATGTAAACTTCTAGGGAGCAAATGTGCTTTGCTAGCACAGCAGTACGTTGCTCCTTAGGAGGGAAAATGTAGTGAGCAACATACTTTTCCTTTCTCTTTCATTCTCTCTCTTTTTTTATTTTTTTTCTAAAGTGCTGTGTTACGTTCTTTGCTTTCATCCTTCCTTTATGCTGGCCAGATACGGTGCGTTAGTAGGAAGTGAACTAGAGGTAACTTTGTCTTTCCTTTAGATGAGAAAGATTGTAACAAGTGTCTTACTATCCTGGAAATTATTGAAGCCAGTCCTTCCGATACATATGCCATAGTGTCATGAGACTAACTTTCCCTCTCAAGTCTCTGGATAATGTCCCTTGCTTGTCACAAAGTGGCTTATTAGGCTTCCAAGTGGAAACGATCCTTTCATGCCAAACATGCCTTCAGGTCTGCTTTGCTTGAAGCACGCTAAGATGTATCAAAAGGCAGAACCTCCAAAAGTCGGGGGATCTTTTTTTGTGGAGAAGGAACCTTTGTTTTTCTTATTTAATTGAAATTGCCATTAGAGGAAAGGAGACGGTAACTTGGGCATTCAGTGGGGCTTTCTGTACATGACAGGATAGCTTTGTGATTTACAGGCTCTAGACATAAGGCTGGAAAAATGGTAGACGCCGTGGAAAGAGAATACTCCTGAGGCTCTTTCATCTCCATCCCACGGTTCGGCTCAGAGCTTCCTTTTAATTTCTTTCAGTGCAGCAGGTTAATTTAAGCCCTCAATAGCTTGAATGTCCAAGCTAAATTCAGCTGATCAATGGCCGGACGGGCCCGCTTTCTATCGAAGGGACGAGCTGAGTGTGTGTTGGAAATGTTTGTGCTTTTTTTCCTGCGCGCTGAAGTCTTGTTGCCAGCCCTTCTCCCCGCTCACAAATGTTTATCACTGTCGGCAGGCTTCTGCCGAGCTGCGGCTTTGACAGGTTTTTAATGTCTGTCCTGTACATCCATGCCTTACGCAGTCATTGTGCAATTGCAGCATCCCTTTAACTTCAGTTTGAGGCGGAGGAGGAATATAAAGAACTTGATAGAACGTTTATGGTAATAGCTGTAAAGAGAAGCTGCAGAGCATTGGATTTCACAGCCAGAAAAATTTCAGCTCAGGGAAATGGGTCTGAAATACAACTACAGATGGTTTTAGTCTACTGCTTCCCCTGCTTAAATAAAAGGATTGCTTTTCTCGCCTCTATTTAAAACACATGTGTAGAAGATGAAAGTGTCCAGCTATTTTTTTTATTATCCAGTCCACCGGCTACCGACATCTTTGGCTTGTTTCATTTCTGCACTAATGGCACAGTGAAAGTTCTGAAATGCACCCGTTGGGTTCAGCCTTCCTCGGGCTGTGGCAAAGATTCCTGCTGCAGTTGGAGCTGTTGCTGTTGTTTTCGTCATCGGCTCTTTCTCTTCCCATTGAACCTGGAGGTATTAATTGTGTTGCCGCTTCTGCTCTTTAATTGATCCCGTGCGCCGCTCCTGCTTTTGTGCAGAGTCTGACTTCGTGTCCCTTCAGAAAATCAAACACCCAAATTAATCAATCCCTGGGCTCTTGGGAGGAAGGCTGCGTCAGGGAGCTGGGCTCCACAAAAAGTCTAATTTCACTTTGAAAGCCAGTTGGAAAATTTTAACGAGAAGATGCAAGAAAAATGTAAACCAGATCAAGCCCGACTTTGGTCTGCAGAGAATAGCATCACCTGTTGAGTTTGTTTCAAGTTTTTGTAAATAGGTGATTTGACAAAAATATAAAATAAATCAAAAGGCACAAAGGTAGAGGAGGTCAGAACGGCCTTGTTTCCGCTTCAAATCGTTACACAGGAGAGAAAGGGTTGTGTGCGTGACAGAGAACAGGAGCTGTGGGCCAAGGAACGGGGCACGTTCTCGGGTTTGTGCAGCTCAGCTCAGCCTTTGTGCTGTGCTATTCCCGTGCGTCACGTGTTGCTGTCTCCTCCTACTTCAGCCCCCATCTGGGTGTCTTGGCATGGGGCACTCCCTCCTGCTTCTGGGCCCTACTTTTCTTTCCCCCCCCCCCCCCCCCCTTGATTCCTATGTTGGTATTTGCAGCTACTCCACAAGGCGTGCGTGGCGAGCAGAGAAGGGAAGATGTCTCAAATGCTTCCACCCAGCTTGCTTTGAGCAGATGCAGGAGCGCTGAGGGTTGGGATGGCATTTTTTACCCTTTTCAAACCCTCTAGTGCTCCTGCAACACTGTTTGTGGGATGTGTTCCAAAAGATAAAACTATGAGGTTGAATATTAAGCTTTATGAACTTGTGAATTCTGAGAGAGGATATCAGATGTGTTTCAAGTGGCAAATACGGTGCAGTGCAACAGCACAGCCCTTGAGACTCTTCAGAGGATTGGTTGATTTCTTTTTTCATTTAATGTTCCATCTCAATTCTGGGTGTTGCTTTAGACAGTCTGTTTTTCCCCTTCTGCCTCTCGTTTCTCCTATTAATATGAGTCATAATTGAAAGGAGTTTCTTCTATGACTGTAATTATGAAATGCATCTAGGAGAAGGGGCAGCCTTGGAAGTCGGCTTGCATAACAACAGCTGCATTGGCTTTTTTAGGTTCTGTGATTTCTGCCTAATGCACAGGGAGAGGCAGAGAGGAGAAGGGACAGCTGTGTGCTACGAGGAGGCGCATGCATTCGCAAGGAACTTCCATCCCCTGCCGTCAGCAGCACAGGCTGCAGCCAGCAGTGCTCTCCTGGCAGGAGAAGGCATTTTGCTGCGGTGCTGCTGCACGTCATTGACAAACCTGGCTCTGCAGTTCCAGAGCAGAGCATGTGCTGGGCAGGATAACTCCGTGGCAAGGAGAGAATGGCGTCCTTAATACAGATATACACCCTGCAAATGATGACCGTCATCAAGTAGAGCTTGCCCGTACAGTCCATCAAAAACTGCAAAGCTAATGATGGGCTGGGCAGATAATCGCGGGAGAGTTAATTGTAAGGTTCGATATGCCATCTTGTCAGCAGAGATAAGTTGTCACGTTTTCCACTTGAGCTGAAACTAAATGATTGTAAAATAAGTTATGAGTGTCCTTGGGCCTGTCTGCCAGAATGATGGCTAAGAATACATTCCTGGCCCATCAGTCTCAAGCAGCCTGCTTGATATTTATGCGAACTGAATGTTATTTTATTCCCCCTCTAGTCATGCTTGTCAGCTTCCCGAGTGAAAAGTGAAACTGCTTCTTTGACTCATACTTCAAGTATTGAAGCTCGGAGAGGCTGCAGATTGTTATTATTATTGCTAGTATTATATATTTTTTTGGGTGTGCGTTGAACGTTGATGCCCGATTGGGAAGAACTAATGGCTAACATTGAACGTGCGGGATGGCTGCAAAACAGCCCATCCCAGCCCAGCGAGACGCGTCTTATGAGTTCCCGTGCCTCCGTCAGAGCTGCTTTAGATGTGGAGTAATGAGGCGCTGGCTTTTTTAATTTGGCATGCCTTTTTCTTTGCCTCTTTTTTTTTTTTTCTTTTTTTTTATATCTATCTAATAGCGCCGGCAGTGGTCGTCTGTTCTCACGCGTGGTAATTGATACAAAATAAAATGCATTATTTGTATTCAGTCAGGAGTATGAAATTGCATTCAGCGGGCTGAAGCCTGAACTCATTTACAGTTTTCTGAAGCAGGGCTTTCAGGAGCCCTCTTTTCAATTTGAAGAATACCTTGTCAGGCACGAGGAGTAGCTGGAAATGGGAAAGCACGGCGCGTGAGCCTGGCGCCCTTCCATCGCTCATATTTTAAAGCAGAGCAATGGTTTACAACTTCCATCTTCAAGGGGTGCTCTCAAAAACCAGAGCATGCCCTATCGCAATAGTCAGGTGCTCTGTCATAACTGTGCCCTGCGATAGCGACGACGACGTGCCCTATAGAAATAACAACGCGCCCTACAACATCAGCATCCTTTTCCAGGAGCCTTGCAGTTCTTTGCTGCTGCAGGGGGAGGGAATCCCTCGGGCTCTCCCCCTGGGAGCAGTGTGACCCCAGGGCAGCTCCTCATTGCCCACAGGGGCCGTGGCTCAGCAGGATTTACCGCAGCAGGTTCATTCTTTGGGGCGAGCGGCGGTGCAATGCGTTTGTAAGTCTCATCATTTTTCAGAATTCACAAACAGGTTTTGTTTGTGTAATTTATAGCCTAGAAATGGGACTGACCTGCAGCAAGCGTGTAGCTTTGCATTTGGATTTATTTATTTTTTTTGACAAGGGAAGGTTTTGGAGAATTCCCCTTTCACTTGCTAAATGGCTTGCAGCTGTTAAGAATTTGCAGTTTTTCATAGAATCATAGAATGGCTCGGGTTGGAAGGGACCTTTCTCTGCTCAGGGCACTGTGTCTGACATCCAGGCAGTGGTGCAGCGATGAGCACAGCTCTCATACTCCAGCCCTGTGGGTTGCAGCAGACTCAGGCGTGCATCACACTTCTTTGCAAGCAGCCTATTGAAGGGCATGGATCAAGCTGGCTGCTTCTGCGTGGTTTTTTTTTTTCCTCCCCTTGAGTAAAATGGAATAATTCTTTTTAGGGTGAAAGCTGAGAGTTAGAGGCCTGCCCACGTGCTACAGCCCTCATATTTTCTGAGGGGAAAAAGTGAAGCATTTTGAGGAATGGCATTGTATGTGAGGAAGCCTTTCTGGCTGGCATGCTTTCTGTGATATTTATGAATTGCAGTTTCCTGGTGAGCGAGCAAACAGAAAGCAACGAGACGCTGTCCTTACCCCATGGCATCAGTAGCTCACCCCACTGCAGAGCAGGTGGGCATCTGTCCGGTGCTGCCTGCCCCAGTACAAGGATCTGCATTTCACTGTTCTGTCCAGTTGTTTCATGTTCCCAACGTAGGAAACCTTCCTAAGCCCGTAGCTGGAGGAAAGTATTCAGGAGTGGAAGTGACGGGCTTGCATTCTTGGCCATGCCTCTGCTGTCATCCTCTTTTTAATCTTCTTTTCTTCCAGTGTCAGAGATTTTAAAAGGCACCAATATCCCCTTTGCCAAGTGCCTGCTGAGCATCAGCTTGGCTTCTTGTCAGGGTTTGCCTTCCTCTGCACATGGAGAGGCAGTAAGCCCTTGCAGGATAACTGCCTTCAGCAGCTCCTGTTCAGATACAGGGAAACCTCCTGTACTCCACACAGTGTGCTAAATACATTCTTACAGTTCCCTTTGTGGGTTAATGCTTCATCATTGTTTTCAAAATAGGGGGCATAGGAGAAAAAAAAGAACAAAAATCCTTAAAGGTTGCAGTTGGAGTTTGGTTTGGTCTCCACTGGCAGCCAATTAATGCTATAATTGGTCCCTCACCACTAACTTGGGGAACAACTGTGCTTAGCAGGCAATTAGTAAGTAAACTTTATAACAATAAATAAATGTTTCTTTGTCAAATAGGCATTTGTGCAGAAATTGTGCTGCTCAAAAAGAAATCAAAAGCTCCTTTTTAGATGCTCTCTGACTTGATGTTTTTCTAACATAGCAATTCGTCTTGAGCGCAGCCCTGGGTTGGTATCTAACCAATGTTCTGGACACAGCTTCACTTCTATTTCAGGCACTCCATATGTAGGAAGTTATTCTGGATTAGTAGGAAGTTATTCTGGATTGGGACAAAGAAAAAAAATGCATTTATCATGAACCATAGCCAGAAAAATCGGTTTCTGTTGAACTAAAATCATGTTGGCAACTTTGGGTGAAAATAGTAGCTGAAGATTGCTGGAGTACTTGTATTAGCAACTAAACAGGCAGATAAAATTCAGTGGATGTTAGGCTATGTCTCTGTTCTGTATTAAAACACCCTATGAATAAATTTGAGGATAAGTAAGAATTTTATAAGAGTGAGCAATTGGAAATGATAGTGATTTCCTTTCCTCTTCGGTCGGTTCCAGCTGGCCTGGCTTCTAAAGCTGATGGAGAGTCCTGTCCATTTGGCAGGACCTGAGTCAGAGCTTGATCCCAGTCACTGATTTGCACCCTTTGGAAAATGTAAGTGATGCTGTTAGGAGGCTGTCCCGTATTTCCATGAGCTCAAGAGGCTAGTTGCTAGCAGGCACTGAAGGCTTATATCTTGGATTCTAGCAATCATTAGTTTAAATAATGCAGTGTTTTTATTTTTTCCCCCTTTTTTTATTTCTTTCCCAAACTACAGATACCGGGTTAGGAGATTCAGTGTGCTCAAGCCCAAGTATATCCAGTACAACCAGCCCCAAACTCGACCCGCCTCCTTCGCCTCATGCCAACAGAAAGAAGCATCGCAGGAAGAAAAGCACCAGCAATTTCAAAGCCGACGGCATCTCAGGCACAGCTGAAGGTAAACCTGCTCCGTGGTGGAGTTTAGAGGCTATTTTATCGTTGTTTCCAAGAGCGTTGTGAGCTGGTGACTCAACTTCTGGCTGTGAACAGAATTGCAGAGAAATTAGAAAGGAGAGAAATTAATGGTGTGATCTTCCTCGCGATGGAGCTGAGTGATGCGAGGCACGGCATGACAGCGAATTGTACTGTCTGAAACGTGTTTGGAACCGGTTGTTTAATTAAAATGAGGGTCCCCAAGGTGATACAGAGCGGCGGTAGTGGGGAAGTTAAGGTGCAGGCATACTCATACTTCTTTAAAAAGAAAGGGAAGCTGGGTTCACTCAGTAGCTTGGACATCACATCACAATTTGTGTGTTTGCTCAGTGTTAATAAATCTAGCACTCTCTCTTCTGCTTAGACTTATCTTCTGCTCTAGAATCATCTGATGCCTGTTATTCTTTGAATATTCAGCTGCTTGGGGAAAGATGCTGTTATCCGAGGACAAAAAGGAAAGGGGAGAGTTTAAATGCTTGGGTTCTTTTATAAGAACCAGAAAGCAAAAGCCAAAAAGGACTTCTTTTTCTCCTTAGTTTAGCTTACCGTTTCCAACGTGAGCACTGCTGTAGCTGTTCAATGCCTTTCTGAAGGGGTAACAATGTGTACGGTGGCCAGATATGATATAAAACATGCTTGTATCTTTAGAAAAGAAGAAAAGAAACATGCTAGGATTCAGCCAAAAGAGCTCCAGAAAAAAAGATGAACAAGGGTAGTTGGAAAGCTCAGAAACTGGGGAGTCAACATAGAAGGGGAGATGAAAAAAGGAGACAATGGAATAACATTGTTGGGAAAAGGGAGTGTTTAGCAAGAAAAAGATGTGGTTGTAAGCATTGGAGAGTGAAAAAAAAACAGCTAATTCAGTATCAAAGAGTGTTGGAACAGGTTCTGAGAAAAGGATGACAATTGCAGACAGCTGAAGAGACATTAAAAATAGATGTGATAATAGTATACAACTGAGAAAGGGCATGTTAACTACTACTTAGTCATCCTTATTTTCCATTTATTTAATTTCTCAATTGCACTTCTGTCACATACGGAATTTATTTCCTCAGCTATCTATACAAATCCTTTTCAGAAAGCCATCAGCTTTTCTTTTTTTTTCATAATAGCTCCTGTTGTGTTCTGTTTCCAGTCATTTAACTATCTTTACTGTTAGTTTCCCCCTAGTTTATGGCCTGCAGCCAAATTTTATTTTAAACTTTCATTTTTAATTTGTCTCTCTTTTTTTTTTTTCCTTTCCCCTTAACAATCCTTTTTACACCACTTATTTTCATACCTCAGTGGGAAGTTACAGAGGGGATTTTTCAGAGAGCTCACCATTTGTCCACAAGCATTTTGTGGAAGTCAATATAAATCAAGACCAGCTGGGTATCAAAAGCCTTTGAAAATCTCTTTGTAAGTAGTTAATACGTGTATGTTTTCTTTCTCCTGGTGAGCTTATTTTCACAAGTCACTGGAGCTGGAGCCTGTGTGGTCCTGGTCTGCAGGGAGACTTTTGAAGTGCAGCAAGCAGGCAGGGATTTGCAGTTGTTGTGCACCTTGCCCTGAAATCTTGCTATTAACTGGAGAGGAGACCGCGTGGCTCCTTTATCCTTCCCTGTTTTCTCTTGCTCTTCTCCTTGTCTTGCAGCATCTTAGCATGCCAGTCCAAAATCCCTTTACAATGACTTAACAAAACTGTCCCACTTCATAGACATGTGCCTGCAGGAGCATCAGGCCTAACTGAAGAGCAGCACCAAGTGATACCTAGGCAGCCTTAAAAGTAGCAGCGAGCGCTGGCATCTGCTTGCACGGTCTTTGTAGCTCTGCATCAGCAGGCGAGCTTTCTTTGACCTGCCCCTTATTCCAAGTCTTCTGACACAGGCACCCTTTCCTGCTTTGAGCTTTGAGTGGGCCGGCAGTGGTTGTAAATTCTTGATTTTTAAAACATTTATGTGGGAGCACAACCCAGTGAAATGCAGCTGTTGGCCGTGAGGCAGATGGAATTGCATCTGTCTGTACTGCGTTGTTGTCATGTTTGAGGAACTCTGGGCTAATCTTTGCGGCCCTTGAGTTCTTAGCAAAGTTAGGAGAGGCACGTGGCTGCCTCACCTCTCTGCAGCGAGGAGGAGCAAGAAAACTTGCTTGACTTTCCCATGCCTTTTAGGAGACAGGTAATGCAGGGGGAAAAAAAATAGAGTTCCTTGGAGATTAGTGTTTTGTAGGTTCTGTGGCTGAGCACACTGGAAGCGTTTACTTGCTGAGATGCTGAGCAGTGGGGATGCTTCCATCCCTGGGACAAGCTCTGTCATAAGTTGGTCTGCTCCAAGCGCAGGGAGTGTCTGAGGTGCTTTGGGTTGTTAAGTGTTTTTCTCCTGTGCCTGGAATTTCAATTTCAAGAGTGTTTTCTGATTTAAAGTAGTTCTTAGCTTAGTAATATAGACTTTTTTCAGGAAAAGTTGAATTCCTGTTCTGTCCAGTGACCCAAAAGATTTCCTTTTTGTTTTTTCCTCCTGACTTGCAATAAGCACAGATCTAAACTCTTACAGGTGTTCAGCTGGATTGCTGCAACTGGAGATTCAGTCCAAATTAAGCAGTCAAAAGCAGAGTATTTCAAGAGATGCACGCTTAGCCTTGGCAGCTTGGACTAGGTGTTTGAGATAAGGCAGGTGACTTAGTGAACCTGGGGTACAGAAGACTGTGTTGATAGCTGTGTGAGAGCTGTATCTTCCTTCTTCCCTTCTTCTGCAAATCATGAGCTCACTGTGACTAGGAGGAGGAAGGTTCTGCTGCAGAAGGTGCAGTGGATCATTAAATGATTTAGGTGAATCTAGACTTTATGTTGGTTTCCTTTGGATCCAGGCACGTCTGAAGTGTCAGCTTTCAAACAGAAATCTTGGCTTCCTGCATTTCTGTCTGTAGCAAAGCTGAGGTGTTCAGTGAGGTTTAAATCTGGTCTTCAGCAAACTCTAGCAACTTTACTACATTTTTCAGTCTCTTTCTCCTTGAACATGCCTGCTTTGATCATTGACCTCTGCCCAAGTATTCAGACATCACGATGATGGACACCAGTGGGCCCAGGGTGATGCTAGTAACTCCAAGGACTGATGCTCATCTCTTTTATACATTCCAGAAAGATCATGCTGATTCTTCTTTCTCCCCACCATCTGCAGATGCACAGCTCTCTCTTTCTGGGATTGATTCTTTCATGTTGCTGGATTTGTCTTCCTACTGGTTTTCTAAGACAATGGCCGCAGCAATGAAAATGCTAAAGGAGCTGCGCTGCAGTTGGGTGCAAATTAAAATTCAGTTTCTATTTTGGAAGATCGGGTTCTTGTGAAATTTTCACAAGTGCAATAAAACCCAGAGAGAAGGTTTTTTAGTTCTCTCTCTGTACAGGACTTGTCACTGCAAAAAATTCCCCGGTTTTGAGGGTAAAACAGCAGGAATGCTTACATTAGGCAAGGTGCCAGAAACCAGCAGTGTTTTTCCCACCATGTTATCTGTACTTGCTTGGAGCAGGATGATACGGTGCTGTGTTTCAAAGAGGAGTAGCTGCACACTGCCTGGCCTGGTTTGGTACCCGTCTGCTACTGCACGTAGTGGAGCGGCCAGTGATAATTGGAAGGTTTTTCAGCTTGAAAACAAGTAGAAAAATTAAGAAGCTTTCCTGTAAATACCCTTCACAGGAAGGTCTTTCCCAGCGTTTTATTTTTCTCGCTCTTGTTCAGACCTGGCTTTTAAACGTTCAATCCAAGTAGAGCTGCAGAAAGCTCATTTTAAGAGCTGTAAAAAGCTGAAGGTATGACCGTCCTCTCAGTATCAAATGATCAGTGCTTTGCAGTGTCATTGTTGGAGCACCCTGGCCAACAGGGCCAACTCTGCTTTTGATGGTAGGATCAGCATGTGTCCAGGTGGAAGGGCAGATGTGTTCCTTGGGTCATGGATGCGAGTCAGCTGCAGCAGGGTGCTGTTTTATGTTCTCTCCCAGCAGTGCAGGTGAAACCAGTATAGCCCTCATGCTCCTGTCTGTGCCAGTGGATGCTGAGAAACAGGAGCTGATTATAGAGTAATGGATGTGATTAGCAACTCAGTAAAGTGCATTTTCTCTGCAAATCCATGTTCTGCGTTCTTCTTTATCCCTGGTTTCTAAAGAACTTTTGAAGGGCACGGAAGGTTCTTTCATGTTTCTTTTTAGAACTGTCTTCCTGACACAAAGGTAGTTTGTTCTCTTGTTTCTCAGCCAAGTGGGGATGAAGTCCAGGAGGGCAGGACAATGTGCACAGAGTTGGGGGACATAACAGTTTGTTCCTGAGACTGCTTGTCCTGTTCCAGGCATTCCAAAACCAGAATGGCAAAGCAAAATACAGAAACGCTGCTCTTGGTGTTTGTCTCTGGAAACTGTATAATAGCTGAAAGAAATGGACGTTTTGTATAAATTGAAAGCAATATAGCAGTTAACTGGCTGTGTAGTATATGATGCATGAAAAAAAACTGCATCTTACCTGCAGCTTCTCACCCTAAGCTTTCCTTAGTGAAATCCCTCCCACTTCCCCATGATTTACCTGCTGGTATTGTATGTTGAAATGTATACAGAAGTGTTAGTTAAGAAGTTCAGGAGCACCTCTGCATGGAACAGATGAAAGCAATGAGCTGTGGTGTTGGTGGGAGAGTAGCTCTTTCATTTGACAGCTGGACGTGACGTTGTTAATGCTGATGCTTCTTTGTAATCCATTGAGTTAGGCACCGTGATGAAGGAATTTGTTTTTACTTGTTCTTTTTTTAACGGTGGGGCTTTTTATGGTGTGGAAGAAACCTTCTGCCACTGTCAGAGGACAGCGTGTTCAGAAACCTTTCCAGCACAAAAAGTCACTCCCTTTTTTCTGGAAGATGTGAAATATAATATCTTGACCTGCAGCTGCAACGAGGGCAGAGCTACTCACCTGCTAAAGAGTTTGTAACCTTTGGAATCGTATCTGTGGGATGGATTGTGTTGCTTCAAGTAATGCTGCCACCGAAACTTCAAGTTAAAGCTCTTTGGAGTCTGCAAAAAGGGTCTTAGGCGTACTGCTGAGGTTATACAAGTAAACAGGCAGTGCCACATAAGAACTACATGGAAGTTATTGCTGATGATCATGTCATCCTTGTTAACTTAGATAGTTCCTAGACATTGGATATCAATAATTATATCTTACTGCACGGTGCGAGTAGCTATGGAGGCATTTTGGAACAACGTCTGTTATTTCAGTAGAGGGAAAGGTTTTGATACTTGTCTGGAGGTACTGAGATAAGGAAACGTGGAAATGAAATGAAGCTTTGGTGCTGTGTGGCATTAGGGGAGAGTTTGCATCACTGCAGTGCAGATATTCCAGCAGCCCATGTGAGGAGGTTGCAGGCTGAGCACTTGGCCTGTGATGGGAAGGGTTTGCAAAGTAAGTATTCTGGAGATTTCCAAAACAACACAGTATTTCAAGTGAGATTGGTACAAAAAAGGGCGTTGTGACTGCGGTGTTGGGTAAAGGAAAGTAGCATTTATGTGGAGCTGGACAAGCTTCCCTGATAAGCAGTAATTGAATGAAAAAACAGATTTTACTTAGCATTCAAATGATGACAAAAAAAGAAAACAGCAAAATGAGTAACTGTGTTTTCTTCCTTTGTCTGCGTGGCAACTTAACCTGCAGGATGTGACCAGATTTGTTGTCTGCAATGCCACGTGCTCCTCTTAAGTGTACTGCAGAGGTTAGCACCTATTCACTGTCAAAGCACTCTTCAGTTGTAATTACACTATTTGTCAGTAACTTCATTCACTGCTTTGCAGAAGATACAGTACTGGACAATTGCTACACACCTGAGAAACAGGAGGGCAGAAATTAATAAAATCTGAACCGAATCTTCAGAGGCTTGCTTTCAACCAAGGCATAAAGGTCACTTGTTGGGAAACCTTCAGCCTCAGTCGTCACAGCCTATTTGACATGAAAGGTTTGCTGCTGAAAGACATTTATGTTGATGCCGAGGAGTGAAAGACAAGGGAGGTGAAGCTCATCTATTGTTTTAACCTACTTCATTGCAGGCTAAACAAGTTGAAAGATCCCTTCTTCTCTTTCAAAGTGCTGCTAGCTCGGGGTCGGAAGAGGCTACGTGTTCCGCCTACCCGCTTGAAAGGAGAAGTCTCGCAGTGGTGGTCAGCAGCAAAGAGGATTCTGGGCTTAAGGTCCAGAAAGAGTTGGTGGTTGGTGTACACACTGGTACACCTGGATATCTAGAGGAAGATAAAGCTTATTTTTTTCCATACATACTGATGAAAAGCAGTCCCACTCTTAGTGCAGTACGCGTGCTATGTGTTGAGTAGGAGCTGTATGCTGTGTATTCTTAGCATGAGTGCTGTGGTGAGATGTGGCTTGATTTCTTTGGAAAAGAAAGACGTTTTAAGTAGCTTTATAAGTGAAAGAAAACAGGTGACACCCTGGTGTCTTTCTGGGTTCAGGTAATGAGCATCTTCCTTAGAACTGTGCTGTCAGCTTTAGACAGAGACCATGGGTTAGGAAAAAGGTTCACAAAATGGCAAGGAGTACCTGTGAGATACTAATGCTATTACAGAAGTTCCATTCTCTTACTTAGGTGCTTACTTTACATGTTATTTGCCCATTTTTCCAAAGTGCAAGACCACAGGATTTCATAATGAATCCGTACAGCTAACTTAAAATACCCAAAGGATGAACAGAGGTGATTATGCCCTAGGAAGCTGTGGTAAAAATTTAAAAACAGAAAGTGAAATGAAGTCATTGTAGATGTAACTTTGTTCTCCTGGTTGCCATGTATATGAAGTCCTGAACCAAGGTGCTCGTGCTGGTGCAGTGTGGCATTCTCACCTTAACCCAAGGAGGCGGCTCCAAATGGCACATATTGGAAAGGTGACAAATTGGTGCTGGACAGTGAGGTTCTGGTAGGTGAAATGCCAGCTGGAGAGTCATGATGCAAGATTTACTTGCTTTAGGTGTACCCTTTTGTGCAATCATAGCAGCCTCATCCATTTAGAAAGCATAGAACTGGAGCAGTTCCACTTTTCATGGTCTGTGGTGTCAGTGGCATGCATTTGCAAGACCATCCTTAATGGTAACGTAGACCTCTTTGTGTTTCCAACTCTCAACTGGTTAGTCACTTCAATCCTGTGTTGCTTCTTCAGCTTTTAATTAAATATTTGCCTTAAATTAGCTGCCAAACTCAGTGAGCAAATACTTTCTGTCTTTGTAGTCTGTACTGCAGATGCACAAGCTGTGCATGAGATCTTAGTTAGCTTGCTGCATGTTTGTTTCCCATACTCTGGTCTTTGATCTACTGTTTCCAATCCCTTCACTTTTCTCTTTATAGAGATGGGTTACTTCTGAGAGCTGTTATGCATTGCATGTAGTCTGCAACTCCAGTGAAAGGAGTAGGTAAAAAGAAGACTTCAACAGTCCTCATCATTGACGTTTTCCACCACTCCCACCCCCCCCAACACACAAAAAATTGATAAAGGCTTCTTTTGTGAGTGCGAGATGGAGAAAATTGGCCATTTGTCTGTGAGGTAATAGGCTTTGGTGTAATATGAAAATCTATCAAATGATTAAATTCAATGACATTAAATCACAATTCATGAAAGGATGCCGCACAGTTTAATTCTATTTAATTTTTTGAGAGAGGGGAGAGAGAGGAAAAAAAAAAAAAAAAGAAAAAAAAAAAAAAAAAGTTTGAGTTTCTCTTAAGCTGATATCTCTGTGCTCTTTCTTAAAAGTGCCTTTCTAGTTGCCACACAGTGATGTGATCATTATCTGTCACCTCGTCGCCTTGCTGCCTCAACACGCAGTAAAATACAAAAAAAAAAGAGAGAGAGAGACCAGAGGAGCTTGTGAAGTATGACTTCCTATCCCAAGACTCATTGCCTGCGATTCGTACCGCTTGACAGTAATGATCTTATTACAGTACTCTGGACCTTGAAGAGATTTCATGAGGAGAGTGAAAGGACGTGCCTCCATGTAATCAAGTGGCGCTGAATATTCCACGCGTTTTTGATCACACACTGATTGGGCACAGTTTTAGCCCATCTTCTAGTCAATTATGCATGGCCCCTTGTGCTCCTGTGATAGTCAGAAACATTGATAGCTGTTGTCTGGGCTTTGGCAGCCAGCCAGAGGTTTGAAGTGCCTTACGCACAGTCATTCCAGGATAAGTGCTTTTTAGTTGGAATTGATTACCTTTCTTTAGGTTTTGCTTAATAGCAAAACGGTATTGGAGAGGGCTTCAGGTGAAAAATGGACATATTAGCCATTTAGAGTATCTGAACTCCTAGTCAATTTTTAGCTTTCCCCCGTTTCCATCTAATTTATATGTAATGATGTAACGTTTGATAATGTTTAAGATATTTCATTTCAGTTGCTGCTGAGCACACATGTTGAGCACATGTTAAATGACGGTGTATCAATTTTCAGGTTTTCTAAATTAATCCAGTTTAACCTTCAGACTGCAGGAACGTGGCTTTTTTGGTGCCTGATCTAGCGAGCATTCGGTTTATCTGCAGATGTTACAAGGATGACATTACGAAGCAGAGCCAGCGCTGTTTCTAATCCCGTAATGAGGATAAATCTGCATCCTTTAAAAGAAGCGAGGGAAAGGGTCAGTAGCTGGCTGCATGGTTTAGATTTTCTCCTCTTAGAAGCTAATGAGGCTTCCGTTAATTCCTCACCTATAAAAATGCCACAGATTTCTTAATTCAAATTTCTATTAAGACGAGGAAAAAGAAGTCACTAAAGACATGTGCATCAAACACACAGCGCTCTATGAGAAAATACATCATCCTAAGTGCTGCTTATTGTTCCAGCACTGCAAATCTTTTCTCTTATTTGAATTTTCTATGGCATATGGAATTTAGGGAATAAAGCATGCTTTTTGCCAGGACTCTTCACCCAGTAGCTTCTGCACATCAACACACGTGTGGCTTGGGGAGATGGGGGAGGACCTCACAGCAGGCTGAACACTGCATTAGCCACGTGCCAGATGAGGAGCTCATGCTTCCCCTTGTTGGTTTTTTTCCTTCCCCCTGTAGAAGACAAATCTGCCCTCTGAATCCACGCGTTTGGTGCCTTCTGAGTGCTCGACCCCTGTGCTGTGCACTCATCTCCAGCCTGTGCTGAGAGGGCTCTTTGGGCTGTGTGCTTCCTGCTCGCCGAGGTTCTGATTCCCATCATGAAACCAAGCCTTTAGATCCCCAGCTGTAATAAAACAGAAGGCCCAGTCAGATTAGCTCCTAGCTGTAGAACCACAGAGTGGTTTGGGTTGGAAGAGACCTTTAGGATCATTCATGTCCATCTTCACTGAGGACATGCCTTTCTCCATCAGGAGACATAGGTCGCAGGGACATCTATCAGAGCCTGGTAAGCCTCACACTACTTAACAGTTTAGTTATTACCACGGCCATGTACCTAATGCAGCTGTGACTAACTGATTCCTAGCCTCTTGGTGCTTGCTAGTCAGGCTCTGCAAGTCCAGAGAGTCAGCTTGCTTAGATGGATTTGAAACAATACACATCACGGGGTTTGAGCAGCTTGGCGTAATGGAAGGCGCCACTGCCTGCTGCAGGAGGCTGGAACTGGATGGGCTTTGAGGTGCCTTTAAACCCAGATCTTCTCTAATGCTGTGATTGCTGCCTGAATATGGAAAACTCATCCTTCTGTTGTGATATGACAAGATACACCCTACCTTGTGCTTGATATAACCCCCACAGACAGCAAGCATGGCAGCAGAGGGTTGTTAGTCTACTTAAAGCTTGCTAAAGGATGGAAGCTTCAGAAAGATAAACTTTTTTTCTGGGAAGAAACTCTGTATCTTTGGCCTTGATGACGTAGAGTTGTAGAATGTCCCAAGTTGGAAGGGAACCACGAGAATCAGATGGAACAGGTTCCTCAGTAGTATTTTGCAGGCATCTCATCACATACACAGGATCATGATGAATACAGTAACATCAGCATCCATGGAAGGCTTCATATTGAACATGATGCTGAAACGTGCAAAAAATCTGTTAAAAAATAAAAGGGAAGGGAGCCACGTGTTGATTCTCTCTGGTAGACTTGAATTTTCAGTGTACATCCCAGGGGAGGATGTGTTGGACACAAGCAGGCATAAAGCTTGTCAGCTTCTACCGTTGTGTGCACGTCTTCCTCATTGGTAATCTCTAACTGATATGGCATTGACTTGACTTTGACTTCCCTTTTACTTCCTTCCCCAGTGCTTTGAATCTGTCTTTTTAATCTGGGGAGGAAGTGCTGCAGTTCATGGTGATGGATTACAAAACCAGGCTGGAGTATTTCTGACTCTGCTTCATTTGACAAAGAATTGGCAGCTGGCTCCGAGCTCCCTCCTTATTTCTTCTTTCCAGAGCTCCTCCTCTTGGGACTTCAGTGCCTGTGCACATAGAAAGCAATTGTCATGCAAGGTAGTATTTCAAGGGGGAAAAAAAAAAAAAAGATGTTGTAGTTTTTAAATTATTATTGAAAAATTGAGGTGGTGACTGGTTTGTAGTCATCCCAAATTGTCCCAAATGTTTGTGCTTTTCAGCCAAGGTAATACTTTGTAGTGGTAAACAAAACACCAAAGAGAACATGCCTATTTCCAGACAACTGGAATGCTTTAGCCAACGTGTTTGTACATAAAAGTACAGTTCATGATTTACTTAGCCTTAAAACTGGATGCTATCCTATTACTTTGGGCTTAATATCATCATTGTCACACACATAATTACTTTGTGGTTGGGTGGCTGCCAGTCAGTAGGCTGTGAATGGCCAGTTGTAAATAACTTTTTTTGTACAACCAGTTCAGATTTTATGGTGAAACATGCTGTTTATCACATGAATGTTGCAGCTATCTGAGCTTAGAAAGGTGAATTTAGTGAAGGAAACCAGGCAATACTTAGCCAGCAACAAATAAATGTTTTTCTACTCATTGCAGGTTGTAAACATTATTTCTGCAGCCTTTGTAGATGTCTCCAGCCAGCAGTGTTAATTGGGTGACAACTTGCTTTCCCTTGCTTTCCCTTGCTTTCCCTTGCTTTCCCTTGCTTTCCCTTGCTTTCCCTTGCTTTCCCTTGCTTTCCCTTGCTTTCCCTTGCTTTCCCTTGCTTTCCCTTGCTTTCCCTTGCTTTCCCTTGCTTTCCCTTGCTTTCCCTCTTCCAGAAGTACTTCTTTTAGGCTTTTATTTTATCTGCAGCCTTTGGCTGGCATAGATTTTCTGGTTACATATCATTGGGTCCCATCATTTGTCATAATGCTACTCAATGGCTTGTCGAAAAAATGTAAAGGGACGTTGTCAAGGTTGTTAGGCCTCAAGTTTAACCTGCAATACTTTTGAGAAAAGAAGAAAAGATGGACATAAACTGTCCCCCAGAGCCCGAACATTCTCACTGCTTCCAAAAAGAAAGAGGCACTTGAGAGAAAGCCCTAAGTTGTCCCTTCCCAGCTCCTACAACCCCTACCACATATTCATTTCTCAGTGCGCTGTAGTTCTGTCCTAATGCATCAACCACTGCAGCACACGGAAGCTCGAGTTCTTGATTGACAAATCCAAAATGAACACTTTCTACCTTTGGGGTAGGAGATGAGGACATTTTATCTGCAAGTAAAAGGGACTGCTAAATGCTGTGCAGCCTCCAGAACAATAATACAGGATGCCCAGCCACAAGAGGATGGAAGGAGTGGACTGGGTTGAAATCAGAACCGTGGAAAGGATGAGAGATTCATATAGGAAAATTTCACTTTAAATCCTTGTTTATGTCCCTGGGGAATAGGTTCCCTTCCTGGTTTTGGGCAAGCAAGCAGTCCTGAGCTTGTGTATCCATACACGTAGGCACAGTAGAAGAAAGAATCTGCTAGTCCATCAACCTTTATTATATTTGATTGCACAGTATTTTGACAGTAATCTTGTACTGCTATGTGTCATGGTTTTTCTGTTGCTATCAATTACAGAGATTACCTGCATGTTAACTCTGTGTAGAAGGTCAAGAGCCTCTGCTTTCTTTTAGAGGACTGATTGATGCTTTAGAGGAATACAGTTGGGTCATGCTAATACCTTAGGATGCCTGGGAGATGGAGAGTAAATAACAACATTGTTAGTCCCACCCCACCTGGGCAATAAGGATACTGAAGGCAGCAGCAGTGAATATGAGTCAGTTGATACAGAAAATCAAAGGTGTTAGAAAGAATAGAGGATCTGTAGAACGGGATGCCTAAGGATGACAGAAGAGGGATTTCATAAATTCATCAGCAGCGCATTGTATCTGTGTAATGAACTTACACTTGGGTTGGAGGAGACGTTAAAGATCTTCTAGCTGAGATGATTGACAAAGGAATGCGATAATAAATCTTGAATTCAGAAAGAAAAAGCCAAAAATGCCTATTTGTAGGAAATAATTTTACCTTAAATTTGTACTTCTAATCAGTGGTTAAGCGACTGCTAAGAAGCTTCTACAGTGCTTTTAATTTATGTACTTATTTGCACAAACAGATTGGTAGACTCAGGAGTGTTGCAGAGTTGGCTTAGATGCTCTCCAATCCATTGTCATTTAATTTTAGGGGATCTTGTAGCAGTGAGAATGGTTTAGAGAACTAGAATAACATGGATGCTGTGCTTACTATGCTGTGCTGAAGAAAGGGATTCTGAAGAATCTGTGTATTATTTAATCTCGTACTGATCCTGGGCAAATCCATGAGAAAGCTGATACGTGATATAATCAGAAAATAATTTCCAGTGATGGAGTAAGTAACAGAGTTATCTGAATGCCTCACAGGAGGTTGTGAAGGGGTAGCAAGCTCTGAGCAGTTTTTAATGCTGTGCTGTCACAAATATCTTTGAAGAACAAATATATTGAGTTAGTCCTGTGTGATAATAATAAATATAAAACTGTTTTGTTTTTTTTTTGAAAGTTTTACAATTGCTAGAAAATGACCGATGTAATTTAAATTGAAAGTATTGAAATAGTGAACCTGTAATACTTCACCTCTCTAGGAATCTTTTACAGCTTTCGGAGAAAATATTTGTAGCTGCTTCCCATGCTCTGCATGGAGCCCTTCTCCTCCTCTTGGCTGTGTTCTCTCAGGATGATTCCAGTGATCAGAGTGTGGCTATCAGTGACTACAAGCTGTTCAGAATGGGCGGGCAAGGAAGGAGAGGAGAGGCTGGCAAATCTTGAAGGAAGCTTTCCTCGGAGTGCAAGACCTCTGCGTCCCCAGGTGTAGCAAGTCAGGAGAGGCAGGCAAGAAATCAGCATGGCTGAACTGGGACCTGCTGGTCAAACTGAAGAGCAAGAAGCAGGTGCACAGGCAATGGAAGCAGGGACAGGTAGCTTACCTAGTGTTGTGGTGGATGTCCCGTCCCTGGACATTTCAGGGTGAGGTTGGATCAGGCCTTGGCAACCTGCTCTAGCTGTGCATGTCCCTGTTCATTGCAGAGGAGCTAGACTTGGATGACCTCTGAAGGTCCCTTCCAACTGGAAGGATTCTGTGATGCTGTGCTCCTGCAGTTGAACAGTAGTGGGCATCTTTTTTATTTTTAACTGAAAAGTTAAAACTTCCGGTTGCAAAGTTGAAAAATGACAGAAGGATGGGAGCTCGGCACTTGGAGAGGTTTGATGCTTTTGAAAGACTTGCTCGATGAAGTACATTTGACTTAGGCAGGAAGTAGGATGTCGCTAACACAGCCAGTGAGATCAAGCTGCTGTTGATGAACTGCTCATAAATACAAAGCTTCATTTGTTTCTCAAGAGAGGGAGAAAGCCCTGTCTCATACTGCCTCAAAAGAAGCCGCATCCCTCTCCCGCCTGAGTGGGGAATGGGATTCACTGTCCCCAGCAGGCAATACAGTATTCCACTGCAACATAACAAGCAGTCTTGACAGCTCCCTGTGATGCTGCAGTTCAGATTTTACCATCAAGCAAATCCATAAACTATACACAGCTTTCTGAAATCATTAACGCCTTAGTTGTATTGATGATTTCATTTCGGTGCCGCAGGAGCATGGCCTATCTGCCTAGCTGCAAGCTGTGGCTTATCGTTTTTATGATGCGTGGCAAGTAAGCTTGCCACGTGCTCCCTCCCCCCACCAAAAAGAAAAAAAAAGAAAAAAATCCATTGCGTAAATTGATTTGGGGATCAGCCTTGATAAAATGCCAGCATTCAGCCCCTCGCGACAGCGCGGCTGTATTGTTAGCTGTTCTTGATTATTTGGATGCTCCGGCAGAAGCTGCCACATCAGAGTTGGAGGTGTGCAGAGATTAACTGGTGTCTGTCCAACCATTTGTCATACAAATAACAGTGCCAGTAGAGTGAAATACTATAAATCACTTTTTCCCAGGATTGAAACCTTTTATCAGTTGTGTCAGTTTCATTATTCAATAAGCGATTAGTAACAGCCATTGTCATTTACCCATTTAGTAGTTAACAACTCAGATCTTCAGCTAGTGAGGAGGCATGTGACACCAGCATCTGATGTAAATGCAGGATTTAATATTTATCTTTCTGGACGAAATGCAGTTGTTACTCTGCTGCACTGGGGGTGAAAGGCAGTGCCACTGAGACAGGAGTCTCTTCATTTGGGTCTCTTCGTTTGGTTTTGCTTTATCGTGCTGTCACGCCATCATTGTGTACACGCTGACAACATGTGCAGTGTTTAAAACATGCAAACACAAAATGGCACCCTCTTCTCAGACTTTAAAGCTCCAACCGCAGCATCTCCCAAGGGATTGGGAAATTGCAAATACAGCTTCAGGAATAAGTCAGATTACAGAAATGTGGTAACTTGCATGCAAGAGCAGCTGCAGGAGTTAACCTTCCTCTTGCTGGATTTGTTCAAAACAGCATCTGGGCAGTTGTTGGATAATACCGCACCAGGAGCATCTCCATTTCATTATCTTTTTACTTTTAAGTTAAAATGAACAGCTTTCTGTAAATCTGAAGATCCCAATCTAGTACAAGTAACAGTAGTGTCCTGCACATCATACCCTTGAAATCCAGATGCCATCCATGGAGAAGAGACAAAATGATGAATCTTCCACTGGGAAGAATTCTTCTGTTCCCACAGCAAGTTTAAAATGGAAGAATCTTAATAGCTGCCTTCTCCCTAGCAGACCTGGGTTGAGAGACCTGCCCAAAGAGACCTCCGCGTCCCATTGTAGGTCACTGTGGCAACCACTGGTTGCACTATCAGTTCCGAAAGTTAAGTTGGCATGTGCATGAACTGCTTGTGAAAGGTCTGAGGTTCTTTGTCCCGTTGCCGATTTTGAGCTAGGAGCTTAGAGCTAGCAATTTAATTTTGTATGTTTTGTCCCAAAATACAAATGATGATTAGGTGTCCTGCTAGCACGCCTAGATGCAGGCTTTGTGGTTGTGCTGGAGAGAGGAACTTTGCATGGGATTAACCCTCAGGTCATCCTCCTTGTAGGGCAGGGCCCAGATCTATGGGTCTGTATTTTCTAAATGAAGCCAGGTGAAGGGGGGTGAGTTGAAAGCTGTCTCTCGTGTCAGTGCAGTCAATAGGGGAGCTGGTGACCTTCCTGTTTGAGCACAGGCATTCAGGTTTGTAGAGAAATAATCATTACAGATGGGCTGGTAGTTTGTAGGGAAAGACCTTGACACAATAAATCTCTCCAACTTGAATATCTCTAGTGAGGAATCCCTGTGCTAACGTGGAAGGTTTCACCAGAAGCACAGTAACGTGCTGAACTATTAAATGCCTAACACAGACTCACGTTAGTTTTACTGGGTGGTGGGGTGCCCTTCATGGGTTTCTAACGTGTTATTTGCACAACTTTGAAGTTGCTTGTGTTGCTGAGCAAGATTTAGATCTCTAGCAAAGTTGTCTTGCCTCTGTTTTACACAGGGTGCATACATAGAAAATAGCTAGGCTGTGTATCTCATGGCCTGTAGGAACTGATGGGAGCAACGATTGCTTTTCAGAAGAGTGGTCTGCTTGTGAAACCTTATTGCAGACTTATTGTCTTTTATTCATGTTTTTATTTCCATAGTGCCAACTTCTGTTTCATAGCAGTGCGGGTGACACAAGTTGTCCAATTGTAGGGGTTTACATTGAGATTTCCATTCAATTCTGCAGTTGCTTTAAATTTCAGAATAGGTAAAAGGTGGAACTCGCACCATGACTCCAATGCCTAATCTGTCTTAATTTTACCTTAAAAGGTTTCTATGGACAGCTTACATTCTTCCTATGATAGCAGTGAGTATAGTGGAAAGTCTCCCTTTTCGTGTTAAGATCATCTTATTAAACGCAGAAGGAAATAAATCCAAGATGAGCCATGAAAATATCACTCCTTTGAGCAGAAACAGCTCTTCCTGTTGTTTTGTAACTGTTTTCTTGACAGTAATTGCTTGGGCTATCAACAGAAGGGGGCTTCTATGCAGTCAGAGAGGGAGAAGGGTGCAGAGCAGCGCATCTTTGGTTAGTGGATTTAAATGCTGCTTGTTCACCAGCCCCAGACAGGATCCTCATCTCCCTGTCCATAGATGAAACTGATGGTCCGAAGCAGGAATAAATCCATCCTGCCATAAAACCAGTGGTTCTCTATGGGGTTGGCAGGGGAGCATTTTCTCTTCCCACTGAGTCGATGCTGTGTCTAAGGAGCAGAAAGAGGGTAGGCTGCTTGCAGACAGCACGTGTTCCCCACATGTCCCACACTACTTACAGGGGATTAATATGGACAATAAACAGAAAACTGTCACGTGTCCTTAAAAATGACACAGATCAATGATGATTTTGACAAATAGCATTTTGTCAGGGTAATATTTTTGCATGCTCTCAGGT
The DNA here is from genome assembly GCF_023343835.1 of Lagopus muta. Taxonomy (NCBI): domain Eukaryota; kingdom Metazoa; phylum Chordata; class Aves; order Galliformes; family Phasianidae; genus Lagopus; species Lagopus muta. The sequence goes on along the minus strand of NC_064440.1, from coordinate 34,523,663 downwards.
GCTTTATGTTCCTCTGCCATTTTTAGCACAAAAACAAATGGAGGCAGAGTGACAAAGTGATTATCTCATCCTGTAATAAGTCAGCCTGCTTTGTGAAGTCAACCCAATTGGAGAAACTAACCTCAGAAATTGGTCGATCAAATGCTACAAGCAAAGTACTTGTTTTCCAGTATTGAGGCTGGTGGTCTAGTGATCACAGCCAAGCAATTATGGCCCTGTTAGATAGCATGAGTAGTAGTCATTAAATAATTATACCTTTGATTAGCTGCTTTAACTGTTCGTTGCCTTTGAAATATGATAGTATAATTTAAAGCTTTTATTAAAAGATAATTTTTCTAGGTGGTTGAAAAGGATTTTGTGTGTGTGTATAAAAGACCCATAATTTTCTGCTCAGATAATGAAAAACTGAGAAAAATGTTTCCAATTAACATTTGCTTTTGTCGATTTGGATCTGGTATATTTATGGTGTATTGGAAATGCACTGAATAGTTTAGTTAGCCCTTTGCCTGCTGCAGAAGTTTCTGTAGAGCAATGCGGCAGAGTTAAATTAAAGACAAAGGAGAGAGAAGGAATTTAAAACATTTTTTGGAAGCGTTTAATTAAAGTAACTTTCTTCCCTGCCGTGAGGAGGAGCATGGATGCGTTTCCATTTTTTTCCCTTGGTTTCAAATGTTCCACGCAAAAGCTAAGCCAAATGTGATGAAGTATTAACGTGAATGGAAGTATTGCTGTTGGAATGTTTTGTGGCTTTAAAGCAGAGCGCTGGAAAGGATTTTAATTTGGGAGAGGCCTAAAGTGGGTTAGTGGGATGTGAGCTACTTCAACTTGGCATTTTCAGTCATTTCCATTGATGCCCATCAGCTTCCTTCTCTGTGTATCCTGGTTTCCAATTTAATGCATTATGGGTGATTACTGTCAGATTTTGGCTTCTGTTTTTATGGAATAATAATGCAGTGGTTATACGTTCTGCATTTCAGCTCCATTTTGGGGTCCATAGGGTAACGTGTCCTGTTAACACCAGTACAGAGGACAAACATTTGGAAACCTCAGAGAAGCACTGAAGCGTTTAAAGGTGTTTTACTTCAAAAGCCTGATGTGCTCAGAGCTGCATACAGCAGATCTGTTACTTGTCAATATAGAAGAGCAGCATATATATTGATCCTTATGGCCGTATAGAAACAAAATGAGATTATTTAACATTCTCTATGTTTTGTACACATACCCTTTTTTTTTGTTTTTTTTCCTAACCCTTTTTGGGGAGTTTTCCTCATTGCTGCTTCTATTCTGGCTGAAGGAGGCTGTGTCAGGCCCCTTCACAGTTGAAGAAACAAGTTTAAGTAGCGTAAGAATCTCCTGGGCTGCATCTCAGTGAAGTAATTTCAGCCCTCTTACGAAAGAGCAGCATCTTGTTGAGCAAATTGCTGTTCTGCTGACCACCAAAAAAAAGGAAAGTCCCCAATCTGCAGCCCATTGACACCACTCGTGGTGCAGAATGAGTTGAAAATGAGCCTGAGGAGGGCTGAAGTGTGGACTCTTTCCCCCACTGTGGTGGCAACTTTATGTAGATTGTCCTAGAGCTTATCTTTAAATACCCCTCCGGGTTTGCCTCTTACCCAGGACTTAAATACCTCTGGTTTTCTAGGTAGATGTCACACGGGTATTGTATGTAAAAGTTCACCTGGCACAGGCTTTGGGAGAAGGTTTTTCCTCATACATCTTCTCAGTCTTTATTGTTACACAATGAAAATAAACAAATGTCCTTAGGTGAATGAGCAGCGTTATTATTTTGCGCTTATGATGATGAGATATTCTGAGAAATGAGTGGCATGCTGACTCCATCCCCAGCCCCCTTCCTCCAGTGTAGGTGAAAAGATCCTATTATTTCTGATAATTGATGCTGAGGGCTGTGGCGTGCCTCATTTAATCAGCACTGTTCAGCACACTCCAGGGATGTAATTCATGCACACTTTAACATCCAACATGGCTGACAAGGCTTGGACACACAACCTAACGGCTACATCATTTTTTAATCAGCTATCTGAGGACTATTTATCTAATCAACAAAGAGCTCTGTCACGTGGAGACCAGAGGTGACATTAACAAGTCTGTAGTTTCTCGGTACTGCCATGGAGGAGGATTTGTAGGGTGAGACTGGAGATAGTCAGAGTCTCCTCAGAACAAAAGCATATTCCTACTTAGCAGTGTGCACAAATAATTTAATTTGAGCAACTTGAAGGGGATTAATGTGGTGTTTAGGTGACTGGTATCTGGAACATCCTTAGAAAATGGTACAGGTATGAAACAGATGGACCGTCAGAGACACACATCAGTAATACAGTAGGTGCTTTTAGAAATAATGATGTCTGATCGTAGGGTGGTAAACATATTTACTGCAGTACCTAACTAATCAAAATTAGATGGGAAAAGTAGATTCATTAACGCAGTACAAATAGCATCTCTATTAAAGAAAGCAAACACTGAAATTTTGTCTGCAAGGGGTTGGTCACAGATGTAAAGTTATTGCCTGAACAAATACGAAGATGTGTGGTAATTGGGAGTCATTAAGCTTAATTGATTCCCAGTTACTCCGTATCTTAACAAAAGGCTGTTCCAAAGCCTAATTCTCTTCATCTGCTGGCATGCCAGCTCTCTCTTTCGGATGTGCACACTTAAAACATACGTGTTCGAGCTAATTTTGCATGCAGCATGTTTGTTAAATAAGTGTAATTCAGCTCACGAAGTGAAATGCTCAGAGTTGTCAGCAAATGGAGGATTGCCTGTGCCTCCAGGTACAGCTGGATGTCATCCCAGAGCTTTAGCTGAAATGGCAAACTGTTGCCACTATTTCATCATCAGGTTTCACTGTAATGGACGGAGACCCAACACGTCATCATATCCCACTAGTTTAAAGTCTTTTCTGCTTAGAGTCATTTTGTGAAGCTCTATTTTGATGCTATTTGGATGTTCAAAGGCCTGTTAAGCTATTAAATAGCCTGTACAGCTTCCATTTCAGTGGGTGTGGATTGCAGTATATGCCTTACAAACTGCAGTCGTGAAGATAAGGACCTGGAAGACAAATAACAGAGTGGGATTGCCTCTGGTCATCCACACTGAGTCCATCCAGTACCTACAGAGTCATAGCAAGGTCATCCTGGCTCCCTTGCACTCTTACAGGCACAGATACCTTCTGTCCACTAGCAGTTTCCAAGCTGTAGCATTTCTTCACATTAAGCCACAGGTATCCTGTGTTGTGTTTGATTTGTTGAGGCTTTTCATAGAAAACCCAGATTTTTACTGGTTTTGAAGCCCAGGTTGTAGATCTGGAAGCTTTATGTCATTCCTGCAGCTGGTGAAACAGAAAGACGAACTGGTGGAGGTCATTTCTTTTACAAAAGAAGCTGGAAAAGCTTGTTTAGAACCAAAAAAAAAAAGGGGGGGGGGGGGGGAGGGAGCCTTGCTTGCCAAAATTTTATAAGACTGATCAATGCAGTTGATTCTAGTCTCTTTACTGGTATACTCAAACTGGATGTGTGAGCGTGCCGTACGAGTGACGCATCAAGTCACAGATGGCGAAATGGAGAGCAGCATCTCTGTAAGAGCTCAAGAAATCATTTTGAGCCTTCGTCATAAAACCACACGTCAGCCTCCAAGAGTCAAAGCTTTCCCAGTTTTTTCTTAGTGATTTCTTCCTGTGGTAACTGCTGGGAGGAGCTGCCAGGCGATGGCGTGCGCAGTTGGACGTTGCAACAATTAAGGTGTTGTTTTGCAGGGTTGTTAAAAGCAGAGCTCGGAATCGTTGGGTGACGGAGAATGACTTATTGTGCTAGTCCAGATTGAGAGTTTGGAAGCGCAAATTAATTTGTCTGGCAAAGGTAAAAGCTTAATCTTGGTGATCTGCATTCTGGAGTTAATGAGCTTGGTGAAGATCAGAAACTGTGCTTCCACTTCATGCCTACGCGCTAGTCAGGATGGGGGAACGCTTTGATTGCTGCTAGATGTTGTTTTGCTGTCGATGGTGAAGCCAGAGATCAGGGCAAGTGTCGATGTTAATCAGATTTTTCTCAAAACGTTATTAAAATCCATTAGTCATTCAGATTGTAGGAGTGTAGCATAGCAGGCGTGAGCTGCGATTTCAGGACAAGGTGAATCAGACACCTGGTGTCTTCTGGGGCATAGGCACCTACGTTCCAGGTATTTGACATTTGAGAGAGGTGTTTGGGTTCCTCTGGAACTCTAACTAGGGATGCTTCTTGGTATCTTTGTAAAGAAGATAGGCTTCCAGAAAATGGAATCATAGAACCGTAGAATGGCCTGGGTTGAAAAAGACCACAATGATCATCTGGTTCCAACCCCCTGCTGTGTGCAGGTCACCAACCAGCAGCCCAGGCTGCCCAGAGCCACATCCAGCCTGGCCTTGAATGCCTGCAGGGATGGGGCATCCACAGCCTCCTTTGGGCAACCTGTTCCAGTGCTTCACCACCCTTTGTGTGAAAAATGCTTCAACAAATCAATCTACCATAAAGATCTTTCTAATTACGAAGCTTTGTTTCTGTTAAATAATGAAGCATTTTTAATAGATCTTTATTGGAATCCAGTTCTGTCTTCCTCGGTTTTGTTTGTATATACACATGTACATGGAACAGAATATTCTGGTATATAAGCCAATGACAGATCAAGCAAATAACAACATCTAGTGCCTGCTTAGGCCTTGTTTGTAGGCAGCAGAAATTTATAGTTAGGCTGTAATTCTGAAGGCAGTCAGGATAGGATGGCTGGGCCAGGCCCTGCTGGTCACACATACATCAATCACCCCACAGAAGCTGCATTTGGCACTGTCCAAGCCCTAATGGTGATAATATTATTGGATTCTCAGAGATAGCAGAGCACCACAAGGAAGCAGGCCGGAGTCTAATCAGTGCTAAAGGACGCACTGGGATGTATCAGGACCTCAGCATCACTGAAAAAAGAGTCCATTCCTTTAAAAAGAGGAAAAAGGCATGACACTTAACACATTAAAATGGATTATTTCATCAATAGGTTAATGGGAAACCAGGCTGCAAGTTCACTTCCTGCTTATATATCCATACCTGAACATGTGATTAAAATATGAAAAATGAAAACAGACTAGGAGGAGGTCTTTGTATACTGGAAACAGTCTTCTTTTTCTAAGCATGCCAAACCTCGATTTTGCCTATTTATATGTAAATTTCTTTTTTTTTTTCTTTTTTTTTTTTTTTCTTTTTCAGGAAAAACAAGGTTTCAGCTGGGAAATGGTGCCTCTCTGGTTGCTGGTACCTGCTGGGACTTGTTAAACATTTCTAAAACGGAAGGTTTTTCATATTGAAGGATGCATATAATGAAAATATTTTTAGATTTGATGAGCCTTAATTTGTAGACAGATGTAATGTAGCCTTTCTTTGATGGGAGCAATGAGGCCCTGGCCTGGGCTGCCTGGATTGCTGTGAATGCCCAGGGCCAGGTTGGATGGGGCTTTGGGCAGCTTGGTCTGTGGCAACCAGATGTGCAGCCTGAGTTCTTTGGGACATTAAAAAATATCTGTTAAATTTAGAAAGAAAATTCTGGCAATGTTTTCTTGCGCTGCTGGCTACGTTACGTGATCTACTAGGATGAGGTGCTGATGGGGTCTTATTCCAGACCTACCGTGGGTTTCTTTGTAATAAGCTGAATTAGAGTGGAGGAATGTCGAGGGAGAAAATATGGCTGAGAAATTAATCATAATTAATAGCACTGTAAGTGGCACTGTCTTTCTTAGAAGCCTCATATCTGAGCTCAAGGCTCTCCCCTGTCTGTGGGCAGAACTTCTTTACCAAGAGAGTGGTGAGGTGCTGGAACAGCTGCCCAGAGAGCTGTGGATGCCCCGTCCATCCCTGGAGGTGTTCAAGGCCAGGTTGGATGGGGCCCTGGGCAGCCTGGGCTGCTGTTAAATGTGGAAGTTGGTGGCCCTGCATGTGGCAGAGGGGTTGGAGCTTCGTGATCCATGAGATCCCTTCCACCCCAACTGGTCTGTGATGACTCTGTGATGAAGGTCCTTGCGAGCTGCTGAGAAGGAGATCTGGATATTCATCCAGTTCTTGCTGGTCACAGAGATCTCTTCTTTGATGCTGCAGAACAGATTTTACAAGGTGAGGTGACTGGAAGGCTTGCAGAGGTATCACTTAGCAGATACATCATTCCCTCCTTGTATGTGGGATGGCCCAGGGTAAAGGAGCAACTCATCTGGCTGATTCTCCCTCTTAAATGGCACCGTACTGCAGTTGTTTTGTCTGGTTATGTGTCCCTTGTACAAACACATTGTGCCTTTTTATTTCTGCTGCTCTTTTTGTCTGTTCCAATAGCAGGTCCATCTGGTCTTGCCAGATCTTGTCACCTTTTAGAGATCTAAAAGTCATTCCCAAGAAAGAAGAAGCCTTCCATACGGTGTGAGGATTTGAGAGGCTGTTTAGTCCTGTGTGCACTTTGTGTGTAGCTCTTTGCACGTAACAGGCTTGTGCTCGTATTTTACTTCACATGCTATTTTGATGTTTCTTTTCTCCCCTTTTTTCATATATATTTTTTTTTTTCCTTTTTCTTTATTTTTATTCTATTCTCTTTGTTTTCTCTCCCCCTTCTGCTCTCTGGATGCAGCCAAACGCAAAGCTTGGAAACTAAACCGTGTTGGTAGCCTGCGAAATATATACAGCAGCAGCAGCACCAACACTGAAGGTAACAAAACCACACGTTGTAGATGAACAACCCCTCTCTAACCTTTTTTTTACCCCGCTTCTCTGGAAGTTGTCCTCCTTGCATCTCCCACCAAATGCAGGAATGGAAATCAAATTTGCCCAAAGCATGTGTGCTTTCATCTTATGTTTGCAGAGTCATTCCAGCGGTCTTTTCATCTTTCTGTTTGCCCATTTTATTTTACCATTCATGTTCCTTTCAGCTTACTTAAATTCTGACCTTTCCCTCTAGTCGTGGAGTGGTGATGTTTAAATTACTTCAAGAACCCATTTTCTTCCTTTATTTATTTATTTCTTGATTTTTTCCCCTTTCTACATGTGGCCACTCGATGTAATATTTCCAAAGTTATTACAGTTTTTAAAAGTGTTAGTATCAGGTGTAATGATCTGTAGCCTAATACAATGGTGTGCCGTGACATTTAAGCAACACTCTTAATTTGTTTTGTGAAAGCGTTCTCCATAATGCTCTTTGCAGCTCTAATCCAAAGGCGAGACAGTGCCGGGTCATTTGCATGTGCTGCTCTTGCTTGTAAATTCTGTATATTGTTGTATTTCTAAAGGTCGTGCGGTGCCAAAGTTCACAAATTGACTTACGTTGCTCTTTTTTTTTCCACCGAAGACAGCCAGCGTGGCTTTTGTATGAGAGCACATTGGATTTTTCTTCCCCCCTCCACCACCTCCGTTTGAACAACATAATTATAAACTTCTTTTTCTTTTTTTCCTCTCTTTTTTTTGTTACTATTACAAATGTCCAAAGGTCAGAATGAGTCGGAAGCCGGGAGAGGAGAAAAACCCTCTGCCACCATCTCCAGCAGCATGGAAGAGGGACGGTGTAAGAAATACAGAATGCAAAATAGGTCACAACTCAGTACTCTCCATAACCAATGCTGGGAGAGGGGGGAGATATATATATTTTTTTCTTCACTTAAGTGCAAACCAAATGGGTCAAGTAATCGCGAGCGCATGCCCTAACACTAATTGACTTATTTTGGAATGATTATAACTGTAATATTTTTCTTAATGTCACTGTTTTCTGGGCTGTTGGTTTTAGTGATTGCCAAGCAGTGGCATTAAATCTCTTGTAAATTTTAAATTGCATGCTATTTCTGTAAACAAGTCCCTCTGTTCACATCCTGATCATTAACCTTTGGTGATTTATATCACCGTCCTTTTTTTTGCACAATTACTGCTGGATTGCTGCTGGATGCCATGCTCTCACTGCCAAATAAAGTGTACGTGGGAAACAAAAGTGGGATTTTACGGCGGCTTGTTAAGGAGGCTTTTTTAATTATAATTTTGTTTTATTCCTCGTCGTAAATGGAAAATTATTACCTTCAAGCAACAGTTGCAAATGCGGTCTGTTTTGATCATGTTGTTGTCTCTTCCAAGTGCAGAATGAGAGAAGAAGGTGATTGGGCATTAATACTTTGCTTTCTTTTACTATTTAATACGAAAATAAGTAGGTTGTTGGTTTTTTTTTTTAATTAACATTAATATCATTTTGTATTTGTGTGCTGGCTTTTGTTTCTTCTTTAAATCAGTGTGCAGGCACGCTTGCTGTTACAGGGTTACTGCTGGAGAAACTTGGGGGTTTATGTGCACCTGTCATTAAAGTGTAAGCTTGATATGTGTGTAAAGATATCCCTTGTGTAGCACAGACTACAATCTTGGGGTTTAAGGCCTGTCTAGTCTGAAGAATCTTCCATTACACTAATGCAAGCATCTGTGGAAGGCATGTTGAATAAACAACCTTATGGGAACAGGTTCCTGATCACCCTGATCCAAAGGGATTTGGGAGATGCCATCAAAGCAAAATTCTGGAGTTTGGCAAGTGTATCTCTTTTGGAAGTCTTACCCCTACTGAAAATGGAAGGGTCTGATGTTCTCCATAATTCTGCATCTCTGGGCCCGCGTGCTTCCCCTCAGTGCCATAGCTGCAGTTGTGAGACTGGCAAATGCAGAGCTAATGAGCAGTGTAAGTATTAAAAGCCACATGTTTAGATAATTATGCCTTCAAAAAAGGAAACGTTGATAGGAAATGACAGTCCAGAATAACAAATCTGCTTTAGTTTTTAGCACGTGCTCGCTCAGTTGCACTTCTGCATTGTTACAAAGCAAAGGTATTACCATCATGCTCGATTTTCAGAAGCTTTTCTTGGCTACTTTGTAATTCTGGCACTGTGATGTAGGTCTTTAGCCTGTTCCCACGTAGGAAAACCTCTGGTGAAGATGGAGAAGGCACAGATGTGCGTGCTGCAGCTGTTCCATAGGTGCTTAGCAGAGGGGAGCATCTGCACGGGCCTCAGTCTGGTGGGCCACTCATGCTTTCTGCCTGCACAAGGTCACCTTTTGCTCTATGCCATGCTGAGCTTGAAAGTGGCCACTCTGTTTAAAAGCTGTTGATGCTCTTGCAGCGATGCTGCACCTGTGCAGAAAGTTCACATTGGCTTAAGCCCTGCAGATGGGGAGGAAGATGGCTGTTAGAGCACTGAAGATGAGCTCTGCCTGGTCGGCTTAGCCAAGAAAGGTCTTTATCTTTGAAACACGTATGGTTTAAAAAGTGAACTGCAGGCTTGAAGCACACTAGGAAACAGCTATTGCAAGTACAGACTTGCATGCTGCATGAACTGAATGTAAAAATGACTTCATGGTGCTCTTTGAACCATGTTGTCCTGGCATCCAAATAAAGTAAGTGCATATGGTGGGGGGAGAGCGTCTGTCCCTTGAGCTAGAAACAAGCCTTTCATCATCAGTTTGTCATTGATGGGCAGTGATACAAAACACTGGTACTGAAACATTCTTCCAGTGGAACACAACCTTTATCAAGAGCTGTGGGCAACTGCTAGCAGAGCTATATTGTCCTGATAGGGTTGATTTTCAGAACTAATTAGATTTAGACACTGGGTTTGGAAAGGGGAGAAGAAGTATTAGCATAGTCATGCCCAGTGGGACGTGGCACAAATATTTCTTTAATTGATGCTGCTAATAAACATACTTATCTTCCAACTTACAGGGATAATTTACATCAAGTGGCAAAAGGTAGTGATAATTGTCATGATGTAGTACATAAATAACACTTTTGTTGTGAACAAACTGTATGTTGTAAACATCCAATGTTGATTGCTAGGGAAGTTTTTTGTTATCATCTTCAAGAACAAAAGGCTGTGGGTTACTAAGGAAGGATGCTGGCATGGAATGAGTGTCAGTGTTACTTCAGACAGCACTGGATGGGTTTGAAGCCGCAACCTCAACTACAGAAGATGCTTGATGGGTGTTTGAAACACACCATTGAGCCTTCAGGTTCTATACTTATTGTTTCTGGTATCGTGCACCAGATGTGCACAGCGACTTGCTATTAACTTACCAAGGTAGCATTGATGACAACTGCATTGTGCAGATGCACAAGCTGGCATGAAAAGGGCTGGTTGTAAGCCACTGCCTCAGAAGTCAGAGCTCCAGTTCTGTTTCTGACTGCCAAAATAGTGGGCCCAAGAGAAACGCCCTAATCCTGGCAAGTCTTCATTTTACACCCATGGAAAAGCAGCAGTAGTGTTTCACTGAAAAGCAAACCTTTGGGATGGGTGCAGTTTCTGGCTGCAGGGTGCCTGGCAGAATGACACCCATACCTTCTGCTGGCATGAGGCTGTGCCCATGGCTCCACACCAGAGTTGCACGGGGTCTGCAGCTACTTGTGCAGTTCCTAACAGTGAGGATGAAAGGAATGGGAAGGGGAAACAGCAAACACGTATGGCCAGCATTTAGAACTGCTCTTACTGGTCTGCCAAGGCGCGTGCTGCTGCTGGATGTGTGCTTTGCTGTGTTTCAGCAGACTTAACCCAGCTCTCTGAAACAAGTTACAGGCTGAATGTATCCTGTGATTATTTTGTGTCCTTTTCTAACAGAGTGCCTGTTTGTTTCCCCTGCAGAATGCCCCCAAGGAATTGTGTATGGTGTTCCACAAGCAGGTGGGCTGTAGCAGCACACGTTGTTTGGCAGAGGACAGTAAATGTTGACTTGGGTTGAACACAGTAACCTTCCTTCAGAGGGATAACAGTGAGAGCAGCGTGTGCAGCACAGAGCAGCACCATGTACTCCCTTCAGGGTGGCTCCCGTGCCTCTCTATGCAATCTGGTGTAGTCTTCCTGGTTGCACATCCTCTAGTAGAAGAAAAGCTCACCAATGCTTTGGGTTCCGTATCACGTTCTTAATGCTTCCAGCTCATTTCTCATTTCAGCCACCTCTCTCCTCGCTCACGCAGCAGCCCCACAACGCAACATTTGAGACATCTCCTGTCCTGTAATAACTTCCAAATGTAAATCAGTTGCAGCTGTTTCTTAGCACTTTAACCCTTTGTCTGCTGAGCCTCCAGGAAATAATTGATGACTGATTGGCCCATTAACCTTTTTAAAAAAAGTTTGACAGCCTGGACTTGTGTAATGAGGAGGGATTCCTGGTGAAATCAGCTTGATGGCTGAGTTGCTTGCCCCTGAGGATGAAAAATTAGCCCCACAGGACCTCGTCTGCATAGAAACTGGACACAATTAGTGTAATATCCGGTGTTATTAATGTAGTTTGGAGTAATTGGGCAGGTTGATTTCGACAGGTTGATGGTGCTAAAATACTATTACAGTGGACCTTTCTATGAATGACCGTTAAACATGGAAAACCGTTTAATAGAATGTTGTGATTGGGCTCCTAGGGATTTAAATAGCACTACCTGTAATTTTACTAAAGGCTAAAACTGACCAATTCCACTCTGCTGCCTGGCTTTTTCTGTTTGCTTTTGTGATGGGTCCGGATTTACAGATCACTACCTGCGTGGCACATCTGGTTTGCTCATTGCTCTCTAGGTGATGTGATGTGGGCTGTGCTGCTTTGTTTCCCTGAGCAGGGAACTCCTGCAAACTTGTTCTGTTGTCAGCAGTGTTGTCAGCCCACTTGCTGATGAAGTGAAGGCGTCCTTCCAGCCCAGCCCTAACACATCCCCACAGTACTGGCACAAACTCATTGACGTGTGGACTTGGCCATCCCCAGTAACCTTCCCTTTGGGATAAGGGTGCTTTTTGTGCAGGATAACCAGGAAATGGCTGATGGTGGTCCCAAATGTGTGTCTCCGTTGTGCAGTAGGTTTTCCATGAGCAGAGGAATGACTTCGGTGCAGCATTTTGTGCAAAGCTTGCCAGGGATACTGTTTGAGGATGGGATTTCAAACCTCCCTTACAGGCTAGGCTGGATTGCAGAATTTGTTGCTCATAACCAATTCCTAGGTATGTGATCAGGATTACTAGGTGGGAGAATTCAGTCATGCCGTATCCTGGATCTGTACACCTCTTTCAGGTCCTGAAACTGTAAATCTGGGAAATCACTCCGTACTTGGATGCTGAAATTTTGGGCCAAGCTGTGACAGGATTACTGTAGAGATTAAATATGTGCTTGTTGATTATTAGACACATTAGCTCTGTCCATGCTGATGTCTCCTCTTGTTATGCATCCCAATAGGGTGTTCTTGCTTTTTGCACATTGAGGGGTCCTGGCCACCGTACTGATGCACTCACCTCAATAGCACCTGCAATGAGTAATTGCTGTGAAAATCTTTGAGCTTAACATTTCTGTTTCTTTTGCTGTTTCTGGATTTCTTCCTCCTGGTATGCACTTTATTGAAAGCTTTGCATTCCTCTTCATGCCTCTAATCGCATACCTGCACAGGGAAGCACTGTGTAGGGAAGAGGTTGCACTCTATATAGAAGATTGCTCTGAGCTGAAGGATTCAGTGGCAGCATTTGTTGCTGCTGTATAAACAACTGCAGGTCGTCGTAGCAAAGTGAATATGACACGTTGAATAATTTAAAGTAATTTAATGTAATTGAACATAAGATAACATATCATAACATAACATAATGTAATGGCGTCCCACGCTGTCCCAGTCCAAGGTGTTGTTGGTGGACAGCCCAGTTTGGAGGGGCTGGGCTGGGGCCGGTGCTGGTGCCCCTGGAGCACTGCTGCTGCTCTGTGTGAGGGCCGGCGAGGAGCCCAGGGCTATAGGTAGCCTGATTTGTTGGCTGTGGCCGTGTCTCCTGCTGCACCACGTGGGCCGGTTTCTGCAGATGTTTGTTGAGCCCACCCAGCTTCACCTAGCGTGAGCGCTTTTGCTCTGGAGCATCCTGGCTCTGTGGCAGCTTCCTCTTGGTGGCTCGGATGCTGCCAGTGCTCTGCTGGTGTCCGCTAGTGGTGCAGGCAGGGGCTGGGCACTCGGCTGAGTGATCATCCATGCCCGGGATGTCATCCGGGACCTCTTTGGGTGCCACTTCTGGAAGAGGAAGAAAATCGCCACGGGGTTAAAGCCGGCTTCCCCACACCAAATGGGTGCAAACACTCCCCTGCCAGCTCTGCTGCCCCCAAACTCACCACTGTTCATCCAAGCCAGGAGGTCACTGATGCTGGTGATGTCCTCCGGGATATCTGAGCTGGTGGTCGCTGCTGGAAAAGCAAGAAGATCCGCTGTGAGGCAATGCCATCTTTCCCACAGCCACTCGGTGCAGCCAGCCTGCCGCCCGCTCTGCAGCCCCCAAACTCACCAGCTGATTCCAGCGCTGCGATGCTGCAGGTGAGAGGAGCCGTGGTGGGATGGGGGCACATGCTGATGGATGCTGGCTGCCCCTGGTCCTCCGTGTGCACCACGGCGTCTCCAAAGGACTCCTCCTCCTGCTCTAAGATGGTGGGCAGGGTGCCGGGCACGAAGAGCACCTGCTGCTGCACTGGAGGTCCTTGGAGGACAGTTGAGGAGCCGGGCTGGCTGGCAGCCTGCAGCGGGCAGCTGCCTGCGGGCTGCGGGGGCTGCCCACGCAACGCGGCCCCGGGCTGCGGCCCCATCGGCTGCTGGGGCTGCATCGTCCCTGCCACTGGGGGGTGATCCCAGCAGTGGGCAGGGGCGTTGGGGGGAGGCATACCCGGCTTCATGCCCCCGGGTAGGAGCAAGAGCAGGGGTAACTGCTGCCCAGGTTGCAGTTGACCCACAACTATGAGCAGCCCCTCAGGAGTGACCTGAACCACAATGGGAGGCACCCCCTGAGGTGGGAGCTGACCCACGGTTGGAGGCTTCCTCCCACGTGGCCGCTTACCCACAGCTGGGGGCTTCCTCCCACGTGGTCGCTTACCCACAGTTGGGGGCTTCCCCCCAGGTGGGAGCTGACCCACAACTTGGGGCACCCCTCCAGGTGGCAGCTGAACCACTGTTGGGGCCATTCCCCCAGCTGGGAGCTGACCCACAACTTGGGGCACCCCTCCAGGTGGCAGCTGAACCACTGTTGGGGCCATTCCCCCAGCTGGGAGCTGACCCACAACTTGGGTTGTCACCCCAGGTGGGAGCTGACCCACAACCTGGGGGACCCCCCCAGGTGGCAGCTGAACCACTGTTGGGGCCATTCCCCCAGCTGGGAGCTGACCCACAACTTGGGTTATCACCCCAGGTGGCAGCTGACCCACAACCTGGGGGACCCCCCCAGGTGGGAGCTGTCCCACAGCTTGGGGCATCACCCCAGAGGGCAGCTGACCCACAACTTGCGGGACCGCCCCAGGTGGCAGCTGAACCACTGTTGGGGCCATTCCCCCAGCTGGGAGCTGACCCACAACTTGGGTTGTCACCCCAGGTGGCAGCTGACCCACAACTTGGGGCATCACCCCAGAGGGCAGCTGAACCACTTGGGAGACCCCCGCAGGTGGCAGCTGAACCACTTGGGGCATCCCCCCAGGTGGGAGCTGCACTCCCTGTCCTTGGACACCTGGTACCCCAGGCCAGACAGAAGCCTGAGGCACCACGTAGGTGACATTGGGGACAGGGAGGGGTTGGGTTGACACTGGCCCTGCTACGCTGCTGTTGGTCTGCATTGCAGCAGTGGTCAGTGGAGGCACAAAGGATCCAGGGATAATCGCGTCAGGTGTCGGAAGCACCGTCGGCATCCGTGGAGAAATTCTCTCTGTGGAGAAATGCCCAGATGGGCGCTGGGGTGAGATTTGGGGCACTGGCATCCCCTGGAGGGCTACAGTGCCAGGAGCAGAGGGAGCCTGCTGCCTTACCTGCCAAGGTAGCTCGAGAGTGGCAGTGGGGGGTTCCGTGACCGCTGGGGTCAGCCCCCCTCCCCTGAGGTCACAGTGCACCTCTGTGACACGGTCCCGTGGTGACACAGGCATTGCTCTGTGCCTGCCTTGCTTGCTGTAGTTGCTTAATGCAGCCTTCCATTGTTTCAAAGGAGATTATAAAGAGAAGGGAAACGAACTTTTTGTGTGGTGATGGTGATTGGACAAAGGGGGAATGGTTCTAACGTAAAGGAGGGGAGATTTGAGTTAGGCGTGGGGTGGGATTCTGTACCACTGCAACGGTGGAACAAGGCTGAGTCCTCCTGGTGTAACTGAATGCATATAAATGCATGGGGCGGGATGATATCCATCCTGGGGCTCTGAGAGAGATGGCTGATGTGGCTGCCAAGCCACTCTCCATCATATTTTAACAACAGTGGCTGTCCGGTGAAGTCCCTGGTGACTGGAGAAAGGGAAACGTTGCTCCCATGTTTAAGAAAGGGTGAGGGCAGTGAGCCTCAGCTCTGTGCCTGGGAAGATCATGGAGCAGATCATTTCCATCCTTCCTCTCCTAATAGAGATGGCTGTGAGGTCCTGGGCGATGCGTTGGACTGCAGTGAAGGCAGTGATGGGCAGCTCTGGCTGCAGGGCCGCTGCTGGGGAGCAGGTCAGGAGAAACGTGAGGAGCAGAAGAGAAATATGTGCATCTTGTTCAGATTGCTTACCCCAGCATTAAAACATTAATACTTTGCTTTCCTATTTAATACAAAAATCTCTTATTTATTAAGACTCTGGAAGTACAAAGATTTTATCATTTAGAAGCCACTAAAAAGCCTAAGAATGACGCATCTCCTAAACTGGACTCTACAGGGAGCTGCTGCATGTGAGATTCACTTTTCCATGTCCTCGTCTGCCAGTGTTCTCTGGTCTTTGTGAGGCCTCTCTTCCCTTCAACAAGGCTTTCTGGAGGTGCTTCAGTTGTTGTTCTGCAATGCTGTGTTATCCTACAGTAGTAGGACAGGCAGCACATGGGACTGCGAAGGGAGGAAAACTAATTATCCCACAGGTGAAAAAATGACTTCCATTGAGCAGCAGTACTGCATTTAAAGCCAGCTCTAGATTTGTCACATCTTTATATGCTTATAGCTGACAAGGTAATGCAGGAGTTCCGTGGCCCTGGATGTCTGATAAGTCATCAGTAGACAAGTGAATGCTTTTTGCAAAGCCCATCATGTCTGATGCTCCCCAGAACTTTGTGCTCTGTTGTAATCTTCCTTCCATGCTTCATGCCTGCCCTTCCTGATTCCACCATCTCAGCCTCCTTGACTTTTTTTGATTTGATTTTGGTATCCCATGTGTAGGTAGAGCACGTCCGTTTAGTTTAGGTTTGTTGGTGTTTTCATACACTGCAGTGCTTTGGCCTGAATACTTGTCCTTATTCCGTAGTGGCCCTGAGGGGTTTTCACTGACCCTTTCTGCTAGCTTCTTAGATCATTTTCTCATCTCTCCCAATGTGAATAGGTTGAACTGATTTTAATCCTGTGTTATAATCTAGTGTATTTGTGCTGTAGACCGAAAATGCACGTATCTGCTTTCAACACATCTCTGCACGTACAGACGTGGTGGAAGGAAGAGCATAAACTCTTAAACTTTGTATTGTCAACTCTCTATAATGCATTCATCCTTTTAGTTATTTGGTGGCACACTTTGTGGGTTGTTTTTTTTACAGTGTGTAGCTCTTAGCATGTCAGGTTGAAGTCTAAATGATGCCTGTTAGCCACTTTGTGACTGGATAGACTCAACACTGAACAGGCAAGTGCACACAAGAACTGTATATTTGAACAAAATAGTACTTCATTCATGTAATGTTTTGAGACAAAAATGCTGGATCTGTGAGTTGTTTTTGTTGCATTGTGTGGCTTCAGGGTTGGATATACTTGTAGCCTCAAATCTCCAACATTCAGACTTGCACTTGCTGTTTGTTGATATCCTTAAACTTAAACCTTTCTCCTATTGCATGTCTTTTTTCAGAACAAGAAGAAAACTTTGAGTTTATCATTGTCTCTCTCACTGGCCAGACTTGGCACTTTGAAGCTACCACATACGAAGAAAGAGATGCGTGGGTACAAGCCATAGAGAGTCAGATCTTGGCCAGTTTACAGTCCTGTGAGAGCAGCAAGAACAAGGTATGGCACATGGAGTAACACTGAGAATAAGTCATAGGTGGTTGATCATCGAGGAAAGCAAAATCAAGAACACTGAGCTTGAAACCTCATCTCCTAGAGAAAAACATGTAGTGTTAGAGCTGCATGCTATCCATCTAAGCAATGTCTTTGAAAGAGGGAAACTCAGGTTTTACAATGAATGCCTGCTTTCATTACCCCGTCCTACCAGCATGGGTGTTTTGCTTGTTTCCAGTGTATGTTTCCAATAATAATTGGGATAATAATGTTTGATTCCATTACACATTTCTGAGATGGTGAAAAATCATAACCTATTTGGTTTTGTGTCTGACTCCCATGGATTTACGTGTACCTTAATGTTTACATTGAGGGAGCACAACAGAGAAATCTGTATGCTAACACCTGTGTTTAGAGCACTTACACAAAGTGAGGCAAAGAATGGCTGGTAGCAGTCACTATGCAGTACCTACAGAGAAGATTGGCTTTTGTATAAAAGTAGAATGAATTGTTAAGATTCTGATTGTAGAGGGGACTTCTCTGATTATATATACTCAATATAAGTATACTTAAGCATATTCAGCCTGCTATAGAGGTTTTCTTCTGTAAGGTAGGTCCACGGTCTCAAAACATGTCAAAAGAACTAACGGAAATACTGTAAGTACAGCAAGTAGGGGTGCAGTAGATGTTGTTGTGATGGAATATCTCCACATGGCCTTTTTTTTTTTTTTGTCATTTGAAAACTATGTTCATAGAGCCCATAGTTTGTCGATTTTATTCTCAGAAAGCCCCCCAGATGGTTTAATTAGGAAGAGCTGAACTAGCACATGGTGACAGACCGAGCAAAGAGCATTGGCCAAGGACTTCAGGATCCTTGTTCGTTCAGACTTGAGCTGAGCTCTGTGTTGTTTTTTTTCCCATTTGCTGACAGTGGTGCTGACTAACCCTGTTTATTGCTCTCTTGTTCGTTCCGTACGCCTTCCTTCACGTTTCCAGTCGCGCCTGACAAGTCAGAATGAGGCCATGGCCCTTCAGTCGATAAGGAACATCAGAGGCAATTCCCACTGCGTGGACTGTGAAGCACAGAGTAAGTACAGCTGCTTCTGGAGGCAGCGTGGTGTGTTGTGCTTCAGAAAGCTCTTGGTTCCTTGGCCAAGAGATAGGTGAACGTCCACCATGGGCTTTGTCTTTTTTGGCATTACCTTCCATATATGTTCACCTCTCTTCTTCATTGTGCAGTTTGCTTAATCAGATTAATTTCACGTTAATTTATATTTAATATACACTCTGTCAGATAAGTCTAATTTGATTTCTTCCCTCTTGTACTTACCTCTTCAAACGTGAACATGTCTTCACTTTCCTGTGAAGAAAAGGAAAAAGGAGTTTGTTCTTTGACATCAGCTACTTCCATTTTCTTCCTGCTTTGGGTGGAGAAGACACGTGTACTGTGGTCATGTTTTCAGAGAATTAAAGCTTAATGTGTGAGGTTTTTTTGTTTGTTGGTTGGTTTTAGAATTACTCATCAGAAGAAACAAAGGTTATTCCTTGTTGTATGTGGATACCAGAAAACTGATTTGAGAGTTATTTCCTTTCTATGTCTCTTTCCCCCCCCCCTTTTTTTTTTTAACACATATTTAATGTTCAGAAATGTTCTCAAGAATACTTTGAGCTGCTCTTCACCTCACTAACCCCAGCTGAGGTCATTATTCTGTTGCTCTTTAGTTCCAGAGGTTTGTAACAAAGCCATAAAAAGGAAGTACTCTTGCTCTAAAGCAATTAGTTGTAGGAGCAGAAGGACTGAGAACTCCTGCATTTTTTCTTCTTTGATATCTGTAAGTCAGAACTTTTCTTGTGATTTTACATGTGCTTAAAATGGAAAAATATTCATTTATTTTTCTTTGAGTACTTTTTTTTTTAAGATGTACTGTTTAAGATTTTGTCTCCTTGTCTCAAGCCATTTAAACTTCCTAGTTAAATTTAAAATGAACATTCATACAGATGTGCAAGTGCTTTTGCACGATTAATTTCCTGTCTCCATAGCTAGCAATTTAGCTGATTCAGTCATCCACACAGCAAACAAACCTATTGTGCCCTGCTTCATCCTCAAAAGGTCTGAAGGAAGGTGGTTAGCACATCCACAGACATTTCCAGTCCATGCCATCAAAATGTTCTTCACACATAGATTGATTTTAATTGATTCTTTTGAAAATTGTCAGATATTCATATTCTGATGGCTCAGGAACAAAGGCAGCTGCTCTGTCCCCAGCAGTTCAGCCTGCAGGGATATGAGCTTGGCTGGACTAGTCTTTGAGCACCAGTCTCAGACTCTGTCAGAACAGCTTGTTGACCTGCTTGGAGGAGATCACCGGTGGAAATGCCACAGGTTTGCCAACACTGATGAATTGAGGACTTTATGTTCCACTGGCTGGTAAACCAGGGTGTGTTAAGCAAGGAAAAAATGGTAGTTTGGCTGGTATTTTAACACGTGTAGACCACTAAAAAGATGTGTGTTTCTTCACATTCTTTCCTATTAAGCTGTAGTCACTCAGTTTTATTCCAAGGTTTTGGTATAGCATAGGGAATAGCTGTATAAGATGCTGTGCTTTGTTTGACGAGGATGAGGTCTTCAAGTGACCAAGATGTACGTTTTGTTTCTCTGAAGTATCTGAACAGACCAATGGCAGTGTGACTGATTCCTGCTCCAGCCTTTACCAATGTGGGTAGCATTTTCCTAAACCCTGCTAACTGGTTACCCAAGCAGAGTAGAAAAGTGTGATTCATTTACTGCAAACATGTCCTTCCAATTGTTTTTTTTCTCCTTTTCCTGTCAGCCTAGGTGTTCCTCATCCAGATTGCTCCTTGGGGCCAGCTGGCCAGCAGAAGGGATGTGCCAGGAGCACACTGCAGACAGAGGGCAGGATGGGCATGTGCTTTTTGCCAGGCCTTGGTTGTACGGCTTGGGGGTTGGAGGGTGATTTTGGAACCTCAGCTGGAAACTGAATTCGTAGTTCGTATTCCTGGAAATGATTCAAACCTTCAGTCCCCCTTGCCTTTTGGCCTCCCTACTTTTAAGGCTGCTGTATTTCCCTTGAAAAATCTGGGCTGGTTCCGAAGCGATGTGCATTAGAACGTAAAGCTGTGCTCGCTGCGAGCCTCAGCCCGCTCCTCTCGTTGCCAGCATTTGCTTTTTTTCCCTTTCTGCCTTACCCCAGAGCGCTTTGCATCACAAACACCGGCGCTGCTGTGGAAAGCTGACGTAATTTGCATCCTCACAAAGCCAGATGTTTGACAGCAAAGGAATACGAGATGTTGCTGTCCCTCGGTTCTATTCAAGAGCCATCAATCTTCCACTTCAGAAGTCTCATTCTTCCTCTTTCTAGAGCTGTTTGGCTTTTTAGCACTTCATTACAGCGCTTTGTTTCACTGGGGAATTGCTGCTTTGTTGTACTGGCGTGCTGCAGGCTGCTGGCCCTTTAGCCGCCCTGAGCTGAGCTTTGTCAAACTCCTGTCCTAACTTTCCTGTCCCGGGGCTGAATTTCTGCCCACAGCTCCATTTCTGCCTCCTCCTGTTGTGATGTCACCAGAGGATAAACTTGGCTCTCTCCTCTGAGGCGCCTCATCAATTCTCTTGCTTTCCTCTAAAAACAAGAGTCTCATCATGGCTTTTCCATGCCAACGGTCTATCTAGTGGTACTTTTTGGATTTGACAGCCAAACACTGAAGCGCTGATTTCAGCAGCCTGTCAGACCCATCACCAGATTCCTTTTTTTTCTGTATGTGGAATAAAATTCTCAAAGGATTGAAAAGCTGGGCCTTTTTCTCACTCTTTGCTTCAGCTCTGCAAGATGCTGCTCCTCCTTCCCCAACCAACTGCTGCTCCTCCTTCCCCAACCAACTGCTGCTCCTCCTTCCCCAACCAACTGCTGCTCCTCCTTTCCCAACCAACTGCTGCTCCTCCTTTCCCTGCTCTTCTGCTCCTCTCTTCAGAGATGCCCCTGCTCAGGTTGGCACTCTTTGCCATGCTGAATCCAGATGAGTTTAGCATGGGTGACTCTTCCATCAGCCTCCTCGTGTCCGCAGCAATGAAGGAGATGGAGGGGGTTATTCTCCCAGAACAGTTGTCTCCAAAGCTTCCTCCTTCGAGTGATTCCATTTGATCAAAGTTCAAGCCAAAATGGGAGGAAGTTTTTAGAGGAGAAAATGAAGCATTTAATCTGGGAGTATTCAACAACGTAAAAATGCCCCTATTTTACCAGTTACAGCTTAAGATGTTAGACAGGAGCACTGAATTTCACAAGGAACCATCCCTGGTCATCTACGAAGGCTGCTCCAAAAGTGATGCCTCCTATTTTATGGTCTGCAACATCAGAGGCAGAATTGGAGGTACAGCAGTAGAGGCTGAACCTTGCCACCATGTCCCATTATGTTTTGTTGCTGTGTGACAGATGGCAGCTGAGGGGCAGGCTGACAGAATGGCATCAGACATGGAAGGGCATATGAAGCAAAAAAGTGCAGTTGAATTCCTTCATGAAGAAAAGATAACACCCATGGAGTACCAACACT
Organism: Lagopus muta; assembly: GCF_023343835.1. Taxonomy (NCBI): domain Eukaryota; kingdom Metazoa; phylum Chordata; class Aves; order Galliformes; family Phasianidae; genus Lagopus; species Lagopus muta. Next base: position 34,502,107 of record NC_064440.1, on the reverse strand, counting down.
TGCTGAACGTTGATGGAGACCAAACAGTGGATGTTAACACAGTGTGGGGCAGTGGTGGAATAATGGCAAAAATATTAATCAGTAATTTTTCTCTTGCTGCATTCCAAATTGGTGCTTCTTTCAGCTCCTGACACCTTTTGTTTCTGTGAAGATAACCCTGGCCTTTGCAGGTCAGGGGCAGAGATTTCATTCTAAGCCTCAGTTTATCAATTTAAACCGAATATCTGCCCCATTTAAGCTTTTACACACAAATTAGCACGTTAGTGTATTTCACACATACTGCTCGAGTTCCCCTTCTGTCTGCAAGGCACTGCAAGTAACTCATGGAGGTGACCTGGACAAATATGCAAGAAAGGAATGTTTAATGCTTGTCTTCCCAAGGACTTGTAAAGCACGGCAGGCGTTTTGTCTTCTGTATTTCTGGAGGTCTGAAATGCTTGCTGTCTCTTCCTAGGGTAAGACTTACCTTAGACAGAAACTTTTTAAACAAAAGATCTGTTTTTCTGCTTAACTGAAATAAGGTGGTGGGTTTTCTTGTGGTGTAGGTTATTTTTTTTCCCTTCTGATTTCTATAATTTTTTTTCCATTTCAATTTCTGAAGACTGACAAGAGAACGTCTGCTTTTTCAATGAAATCTTATGCTTATCTTCTATCTTAGGGGTACATTTGAAGTGTCCTTTCTGTCCACTTGTGACATGGCAGAAAACTAAGAAACATATTCCTTGCTCATATTTTGGTTGCCAAAAATGATTTTTTTTAATGTTGAGTGACACAAACTGGAAATATCACCAAAGTCCTCTGATGACATTTGCACGAATAGAAGGGGACATTGGAAATGTATTTCAGATACAGAATTTTGTTTAGATTTGAATGAAAATTGTGCCTACCCTCTCAATTAATGGTGATTTTCCTGCTTGTCATTTGTGATAGTCTCCTCATTCTTTGGGAGGCCCAGGGTAAAGAGAGAAGAAAAGATCTGACAGCAGGTGGGAAAAAAGCCACCAAAAATTCCTCCCATAAAGTCTTTCATTGCATTTGTTGAAGTGAATGTTTGTTGAAGAGGGATATTCATACAAACCTAGATTTAAATAACACAGGACAGTGACAAAAAGTGAACCATCTTGGGAAATGACTTTGAATTTCCCGGCTTTTGTCAGGTTTGTCGCTGCCTCATCATTTGCAGGGTTATTTTTTTTTTTGTCTGTGGAATCCTTCTGGCTAGTACACTAAAACTGGGACTGTTCAAAGCATCACATTTTCATCTTAGTACTTATCTCCCTGATCTTAGAGATGAAAACATACCCCATAGTGTGTTAGATGTAAAAGCCATATGTAGGTGATGATATAGATGGTTATTAAGGGAGTTGATATAGTTAGCAACAGAGACATTGTGTCTACTCTTTTTTTTTCCTTCTTTTTCTCTTGTAATTGGCTACGAGTGACTCTAGATTCCCAAGGAGGGACTTTTTCTACTACTTCTTCATAAGCTGCCTGCTTATATTTTCTTTGTTTCTTCTTTTCTTTCTTATTCACCTTTTCCTTTTGACTGAAGCTGGGCTGCATCTCTTGTGATCCCTCCCCCCTTAGGGTTTCTCATTAGTGCCTTAAGAAGGCAAAATAGAGCCTTCTGCTAGACTTCCCAACTGTGCTGTGAACGAGGACGCCGGAATATTTTTTTTCCCATTGTGTTTGGAGGCAAAATCTTTATCCACAAATATTAACCAGAAAGTTTTGTTTGGTGTTTTATTGCGCTGATGATGGCCTTTGTCCTTTCTTCTGCAGACCCTGACTGGGCCAGCTTGAATCTGGGAGCCCTCATATGTATCGAATGCTCAGGTATACACCGAAACCTTGGCACACACCTCTCCCGAGTCCGCTCTCTTGACCTGGATGACTGGCCTATAGAGCTCATCAAGGTGATGTCTTCAATTGGGAATGAGCTGGCAAACAGCGTTTGGGAGGAGAGCAGCCAAGGCCATATGAAACCTTCATCAGATTCCACAAGGTATGGTTTCTTTCTCCATGACTGTGGCATGCAGTGGTCGGGCAGCGTGTAATTGTACGGGTGGCAAAGACTGGAAACTGTAAACCGTGAGCCTCTGCAATTAATTCCTTATTTTGGCATCTCAGTCACAGGTGGTAGGACAAGGGGGAATGGTTTTAAACCGAGACAGGGGAGGTTTAGGTTGGATATTAGGAGGAAGTTTTTCACCCAGAGGGTGGTGAGGCACTGGAACAGGTTGCCCAAGGAGGCTGTGGATGCCCCATCCCTGCAGGCATTCAAGGCCAGGCTGGATGTGGCTCTGGGCAGCCTGGGCTGCTGGTTGGTGACCTGCACCCAGCAGGGGGTTGGAACCAGATGAGCATTGTGCTCCTTTTCAACCCAGGTCATTCTATGATTCACAACATAGACTTAAATTCTTCCTTCAAGTACCCCTTGTAAAAATCTTTGGGTAAATGTCTTCACTGCAAGTCCAGGAAGAATGTACATCGAATGAGATGCGTGTCAGAACTAGGTGACCCTCATGCTCATTCATGCCTGTGAAGGCTTTCTGAGCAGCTCTCCAGTTTTTTGCACAATTCACTGACTGACAAAACAGTGGGAGTTTTAACCTCCCACTTAGTTATACTTGAATCTAAATTATACTGTCATAAGTTTCTTTGTTTTGTTAAGCCAAGTTCTGGCTCTTGGACTATCAGTTTATGATTAATAATCTGCCTTCAGTAGTTCAGGCTCAGCCAGGGCACCACCATGCAAATTTGCATCTGGCTGTCAGGTCTTTGGGTTCTCATCACAGCTGTGGTGAAAGTCCTGCTCAGCTGGACTTGCTTACTTTCTTTATGTGATATATACGAAGGCGTAAGTTGATGGGGGAACACGTGTTTCCTGTGAGAACAATTTTACCTACCAGTCTTAGCTCAGCACGGTGAAAATCTTTCATGATGTATTATCCCACTGAAGTCTGACGGTTTTTTATGCTTAATTTATCTGATCGCTGTCAAAGAAAGGAAGACTTGCTGATTTTAGTGGATTTGAAGTGTAGGTTCTAATAGTTCTAACTAACATATTGCCTGGGAGACGCAGAGTGACTTCTGGCAGACTGTATTTCAGAGGAAGGGAGGAAGACCTTCTGGACTACCTCACCCAGCTGGGCCAATCTTCACAGTTGTCTTTAGAAGTGTGTTGTAATTGTCTGAGTGTGAGCTCTGGGGCAGCAGCCTGTGTCTGAGCACCGTTCAGTCCCTAGGCAGCAAATGATAGGACAGAGGTTAGGCTCTCAGTGTTTGCTTCCTTCATATAAAAGAAGTCAGAGGGAATTGTATCCCTATTTTGCTTATGTATGGATGGGTTTTGCTTTTTGCCGTGCTGGATCAAGTGAAATTACAACCTGGGAGTTTGTAGCAGTGCCACCTCTTGCTGTGCAGAAGTAGGGTTGTGCTGTTGTCTGCAATAAAGTCAACTGTTTCTTATGGCATTATTTCGTTAGCACTGAAAAATGAATTTGTGGTGCCACCTTTGGTTCATCTTCGAGAATGAAGCAAAGTACATTAATCAGGCTACTTGGGGGAATGGCTATGCATATAAATGCATTCAAAGAGACCTACACAGACTGCACCCATACGTAAACTGTGTGTCTGCTAACATACACGTGTGCTATTATACAGTAAATACAGTCATTTCATCAGTTAGGTTGAAATGAACTTCTTATTGCCTTTCTGTCATTAGTATTGCTTTCTGCCTCATCCAGAAATACCTTACACTGCTGCACTTAACAAATGTATCCTGCTCCTTACTATTGAGGTGAGCAGAAAATATACATCAAAAAGAAAGGCATGCACTTAATTGGGTATATTTAAATAGCACTGTGTTAGGATTCATCTGTAAATTAAAGACATTATCATGATACATTGACACCACGTGTGATGAAGATTAAATAACTCAGTTTTTCATATTTGGAGGTGAGTCTTACTTATATAAAATCAACTCTTCTTGCATTTCTTGCTCAGAGCTTATTTTAATTCTTTGTTTCTGAACGACATGTTTATATTTTGCTGTTAAAGTTTGTCAGTGATGTAATTTTTCTTTCTTTCTTTCTGGACTGTTATAGGCACAAAAGATATAAAGATTAATTTTGTATTTCCAATTATGTGTTCAAGTGCATACTTACGAACTGGAAAAGATAGATGATAGAAAAAATAAAGCTAAGATTATGTGAAAATTTGCCCACAGAACAATTTTAATCTTGTTCTCCTCACTCCATCTTTTTCCTGCTGTTCGGAGCAGGACATGAATGATACTTTGCAGAGGAATATCTGAAATTCTGCCTTTTCAAAGCGTGTGCTTCCCTTTGTACTTTACTTTGGTCTTCTATTAGCCTGATAATCCTTCTGCCCAAGACAGGACAAGAAAATAAGGCCAGCATCTCAGACTGCGTTCAGCTTTTTCTTTTGCTTTGAGTTTTGCACGAGGATTCCTGTTAGGAGCAGCGAAAATAGATTTTAAGTGGGGTTAGCAAAAATGAGGAGGCAAGAAAGTACCTCAGAGATCAGTGGATGCCATCCTGTTTAACGTATTTCATCATGATGTGGATGATGGGTACCCTCAGACAGCCTGCAGGTGACACCCAAGTGATGCCCCAGAGGGATGCGAGGAGGCTGAGACACAGCCTGGGAGGAACCTTGTGGAGTCCTCTGCTGTGAGGAGAGGTTGAGAGAGCTGAGGCTGCTCAGGCTGAGGGAGAGGAGGCTCGGGGGAGTCCCAGCAATGTCTGTAAGTACCTGAAGGAGAGTGCAGACAGGATGGAGTCAGTGGTGCCCAGTGCCAGGAGCAGAGGCACTGGGCACAAACTGGAGCACAGGAGGTTCCATCTGACCATCAGGCTTGTGTGCAGTGACAGAGCACAGGTACACAAAGGCTGTATGGTCTCTTTGGAGATCTTCAGACCCAGCTTGACGTGGTGCTGGGCACCCTGCTCTGGGTATCTCTGCTGGAGCAGGGGTTGGGCCAGAAGGACCCAGAGGTCCCTGCCAGCCTCAGCCCATCTGTCATTCTTTTGTGTGAAAGTAAGCAAGCAGAAATACATCTGGGGAGCTGAGATATTTGGAGAGCCTGAGGATATGTGGAGATCAGGAAGGAAGGGAGCATTCAGCAAAACAACTTCTGATGGGTGAGAGAGCTGATACGTGCTCTTGGGGAGTTGTTCCTACCCACGCTGCTGAGCCGCTGGGTCAGCCAGAGTCTGAGAGCTGCTGTGTGAGGAGGCAGTAACTCAGTGTGTTCCTGCTTTAATGATTTCCCACCGAAGCCCCATCAGACTGGGGAGAGAAGTAATTCTGTTTTCTTCAGAGTTTCTCCTGAACTTGATGGTATCTCTGTTCCCTTCTGCATCCCCTCATTACACGTCTCTCACAGTACTGCCCTTTTCAGTTGCACTATGTATACTCGTTAATCTAACCTCCATAGTTTTCCACATGCTTGCTCAGACTTTGAGTCAGTGCCTACAACGTATTGGGAACACAAGAACCTTCTTAACCTTTCTCCCAACTGATTGAAAGGCCTTAATGCAAAGCATCTGTAAAAGACCTTAAACAAACACAGCCTTCATGTATTTCTTTATGAAAAGCACGTATTTTAGCTCTTCTTTTGTCTGCTGTGCCCCTCCCCACAAAACTACCAGAACTTGTCTGCACAATGATGGACCCTCTGTTAATAGACATTTGTAGAGAGAACCAGGCAATTTAGGGTTTCATTATTTCACGTTGTCTCTTTCTATTGGAGATGAAGCCATCAGCACAAATGAACAGGCTTTCAAGGGCAGGGAAGGACTCTTGACTGCTCCACAAATATTGTATCTGTTGGCCTGGCAAGCTCAAGGAGTATTCACATGTCAGACTGAGGGGAACCCAAAAATATCGATGAGCGTGGTTTCAAAAGCAGCCCTTTCTGCTTGTGAGAAGTCAGCACAGAGTCACTGCAGTGGAATTCCATGTGTTCTTGTTGACTAGAGGGAAGTGTGAAGGACTACCAAATGGCTGACTAGGCCACAGCACAATTGAGGCATCTTACCCAGGCAAATGGCACCAATGTGTATAAAAATTGACCTACGCCAATCTTTGAGTGCAGCTTACTTTATTTTGTACACCCAGAAGTAAGTCCAACCAACAATCAGGCTTGAACCACATCAAACACACTGTACTGCTGTCCTTTCCTAGTGCGTTCGTATTCACCTAAAACTCTTTCTCTGAGAAAATCATGGGAAACCTGAAAGCGTATTTTGAAGGTCAGAAAGGCTCTCGTGTTGGAATTTATGAATTCAAAGCCTGAAAGTTTTGTAGCAGAAGTCCTGGCTGCCACAACTTTCATCAAGGATATTGGTCAGGTGCATTCTCTAATGTTAACTTGCACCAGATCTCGTAAGAGCCTGAGAGACAGTTTATAAAATAATCAGATCTCTGGGTCATTCACTGCCTCTGAATCAAAAGCAACACCTTGGATTGCATCTAGCATTAAACTGGAAGATAATGAGAGCACAGGTGCAAAAGGATCCCCCAAGGAAGAGGCATAATGTAAAGCAGTAGCATGAGCCAAAGTTCAGATTGCGGGTGTTCGCATGGCTACAGCAAGGAAGGAGGAATTAACATGAGCTCCTGGTGGGTAAGAAAAGTTGGCAAAGCAGCAGAAAAACCTAGCACAGGAGAATATGTGAATGTAGAAGGAAAAGGGGACCAGCTGGCCTGTGAGTGTTGTCCGTGGGCTTCTGATTAGGTCAGCTTTAGAAGGCTGGTAATTGGTTCCAGCAATTACCAGCAGCCCTGAGAACCACCACTCAAACTTCGGGAGCCCTGTGACAAATTGAAGCTGACTGCTGGTGAAGGAGTATTGACTTCCCATTTCTAAACAGGGGGATCATTAGTCAAGAAAAGCATCTTTTAATTACTCACAGGAAGGAAAAAAAAAAAAAAAGAAAAAAAAAAGAGATCTTTCAGTATGGATCCTGCAACAACTGCCATTTTTTCAAGTGTATTCAATATTAAATTTATTGTCTTGGACGGGAGGGGGTCAATGAGGAGAGTTAGCCTGTAGTCCTTCCTTCAGTAATGTGGGTTTAATTTGGAGTGAGAAGTCAAATTAGAGTAAATCAATGTTGCAACAATTAACTGAGTCCTGGGATGAGAATCAAGATTTTTCCCCTGTAATTGCTATTGATACTATTTAAGCACACTCTTAAAACATTGATCTTGAGTAGTGTGGCACAGGAGTAGTTTGGGCAGCTCAGTGGGGCCGAGATGGAGCTCGCTGCATGGAGGAATGCTGGAGATGATGCGAGGCTCTGAAGATCAGCTTTTGGGCTGTCTTTGCCTTGTTTTGCCTGGGCCTTTTGGACTAGTGTGTAGAACTCCTGCCAGAGTTCTTTAAGTTCTTTACAAGGAGAGTGGTTAGGCCCTGGAACGGGCTGCCCAGGGAGGTTGTGGATGCCCCGTCCTTGGACGTGTTTAAGGCCAGGTTGGACGGGGTCCTGGGCAACCTGATCTGAATGTGTATGTTTGGTGGCCCTGCCAGGCAGGGGGGTTGGAACTACATGATCCTTGAGGCCCCTTCCAACCCGGGTGGTTCTGTGATTCTGTGATTCTGTGATTCAGATACTAGCTTTCTTTTGGACATTCCTCATATGCTTTGCTTTCTCTGTATACTGTTCTTGCCCATATGGTTTCTAGATTGCAGTCTCATTGGCGCCGTTGGGTTTCTGAGGCGATGGTGGCCTTTCCTAAAGGATATGAGCTGTCACCATCCCTCTGCCCACTCCATGAGGACCTTACCTGCTCCCTGGTCCTTGCCCTCTTTCTCTGAGCTCTCTGTCTCCATCTTCTCGGGAGTGCTGGGTTACACAAGCAGCGATACTGCCTCCACCCCCATCTGGAAGCTTCTGCCCAGGAGGATAGGGAAGGGGCAGCGTGACATCCAGTGCCATATCCCAGCCATGCTTTTTGTTCTTCTGCTGAAGTGATGCTCAAAATTTGAGTTAGCTCTCTGCAGACTTGGAAGTTGAAGGGCTCCCCACAGTTTCAGCATCTTTTTGGGAGTAAGTAGAAAGAAACCTCTGACTCGGTTGTTAGCTGCCCTTGTATCAGGCATGGTTTTAAGCTCTGCTGAGGCAGCCTCATCCAGCACTTCAAATGGAGCTTGGATGTTGTGGTTTGCATTGCAGTCAACTCTACAGCCTGGTTTTTGTATTCTGGTTGATACAGCTCATGCAGTAAAAACAAATACGCTTGAAAACGTAGAGTTTCTGTTTAGTATGGATGTCAGGAGAGGAAAAAAAAATGGAGAGGTAAAGATTTCTAGTATTAAAAATCCAAGATGTATGTAATGCTTCCATTCCAGAGCTTCCTGTTGTTAAGAAGTGGGCTGGATGGACAGTACAACTTCCCAGTCACTGCAGGCTCCTGCCACAGCATCCTTGCGATTTTGTGCAGGTGGTTTGTTTACATAGCAGTTACTGTGTTTATTCTGGTTAACAAAGGTCATAAGAAAACAGAAGGGCTCTTAACACTGTATGGGAAGCCTTGAGCTGGGAGCTGGCGGTGTTAGGAATTGACTTTGACCCTAAGATGTGAGATCCAGTTTGATCCCTCACTCGCTAATGAACAGAATATAATGGTGTCAGAAAAAACATTATGCAGTTGGACTATATTTAGCAGACTTTTGCAGTTCTAAGCTGAAGTCTGGCTTGCTGTTTCAAGGCTAACGTCCATTATGCCAGTGAGCAACTTCTATGAAAAGAATTAAGCTGTGCTTCCCATTTTTTATTTTTTTTTTTCTTCCATAAAAATAATTATTCCTTCATTATTTGTACTCGCAGTGAATTTTGATAAAGGGCAAGCACAGAGCTGCTGACTTTGTTAGATCCCTGCTTTGTAGGATACAAGGACTCTTGTAAAGAGCCTCCATTTCGCCTCCCTCCCATTTGGTGCCGTTTTGGCCATGGGGCTGCTGTTGGTCTCCAGTTCCTGGCAGCATTACACAGTAATACCCCTCCACCTACGGCTGCCAGGTCTGGTTCCGTAGCAGTTCTTGGCCTGATGAGGTCAGTGTTTTGTCCCTTTTGAATGCTCCTCTGTGCCTGACACCTTTCCCATTTTAGAGCTGGGGGAAGGGTGTTTTTCAAAAAAAAAAAAGAAAATTTTATTGTGAAGGGCTGACCAGAACCCATCTGCAGTTGGGTGGCATCTGCTCCCCACATGTCACTTCCCTCATTAACAAGCAATTGAATTAATTAAATGCTACTCAGAACACGCATAACAAGCTACCGGCAGTGTCCAAATTAGCACTGATAATCAAGGATGATTTCCTTTATTATCCTGCTAAGTGGTGTGCAGGCTCTGATCTCCCTGTCTGCCCTCATCTATTTACATACCCCCAGCTTCTGCCTTTAGAAGCTGAGGTTATCTTACCTAGTTAATTTGCCACGATCACCAAGCATGGCGGATTGATATTCCTGCCTCTGCTGAAGCGGCCCCCCCCTCCTCCCCCTTTCCTTCCTCCCCAAGCCTGGTCCTTTGTATCTCAAGCTCACTGATAAATTAAAAGCCACCCCTGTGGTCTCTCAAGTGAGTAATAGAGGCAGAAATTTCATTTTGCAACTGGCTGATTTAATGATCCAAAGGGTAATTAATGGCCTGATTATCTTAATGTTAAATATGTCCGGCAGCAATTACTGTGACCTCCCGCTTGTCAAGGTCCAGGCTATGCTCTTCTTTCAATTAAGTTCTCTGGGGCTTAATGGTATGAATAAACTCCTCTGATTCTATCATTCCGGACTCTGAGATTTAAGCGAGCTAGGGGCTCGTTTGGAGTTTTAATCAGCCCATCTTCTACTTCAGCGATCAGAGTTAACAATTATAACAAGGACAGTTTAACTTTCTCCCCCCTACAACCCAGTCCCCCTTTCTACTTCTTTATACATATATATTTTTCCCTTTATTTTTTTAAGCCCTCGGAGGGGATTTTGTTGGCTGCAGCAGCAGATTTGCTAGGCTAGTCTCTCCCTATATAAATTATCATGTGAATGCTGCTGTTTTTCCATTTGACAGGCTTAATTAATTGGCAGGAGCGCCCAAAAATGACAGTGCCACTAATTGCAACTCAAAGTAAATTTCTGTCATTGCAGCACGCTTGTCAGCGGGCATGCCCCAGTCCTCACCACGGCCAGAGTTTGTTGACGTTTTCCATTTCAGTTTTCACATCTCGTCAGGGAATGTGATCATATGTGATAGCACTAACGGACCAAGATGTGCCTTTGGGTTTTCCAGGCATGCAGTTTGTGTGCAAGAATGACATTTACTGCCAATAAAGTTTAGACAGCTGTGCTTCTGCCGACCAAACAGCTGCTAGGGGACCTGAGATTTTACTTAAGATATTTCAGGAGATCCTATTAACAGGGAATCTCTGGGAAGGAGCGAAAAAAAACCCACCGACAAGCCCTGAGAGTTGTAACTCACTCCTGTCTTCTTCCTGGTTGAGCTACACTAAATAGCGTGTCTCCCAGTCAGCTGGAGTTATATTAGCCCTGTTTTGGACAGCAGATATTTCATATAGATAATGAGGAAAATGTATAAGTTATTAGTACAACAGTATCACATTTCCAAACACACACACATAAATAAGAAGGCTGAATCACCGCTGCCAGTAAACTGAAGCCTTTCCCCATATTACTGCAGAAATGAACCGATTCTGACATGGTAGATTGCATGCTTTCAGATTAGAGTAATTGTAATTGTTTTAAAATTAAATTTAAAAAAAAATTGTCACTTACCAGTAGCTTCCAGGAAATGCATATAATAACAATAACTAACCGAGCCAAATGAAATGTCAGCTTGGGTGGTGGCTGTTCGTATTTCACCATTTGGAGGCCTCTGAAGCTAAAATGAAATTCTCAGGAGATGAAGGTTAGTGGTACAGTGTACTTTATTGTCCCTGTAGCTGCTTGGCAGACCTTGCAATCCAGAGTCTGATCCAGCAAAGCACTGGTGCCTATATAGCAGCCTGGGAGATGCCTGGATGATTAAAACTAAAAACAAAGCAGCAGCAAGAAAAAATAACGACCCCAGTTGTCCAAGTTAATGAGCACTTTAGATAAAATGCTCCCTAGTTCACTTTTCTTATGTGCAAATCTGTCTTTGATAAAAACTGGAGCACTTTGCAAACAGAAGCCTGGTTTGCAATCATTATTACAGTCATCGTTCTCTTCGTTGTAAGTTAAACCTGCAAAGGAAATGTTTTTGTGTGTTGGAGCACTTGTTAGAAACTGGAGGTGAAAGAGGCACAATCTGAATTTCAAGGCCAGGTTGGATGGGCCCTGGGCAGCCTGGTCTGCTATGAAATGTTGAGGTTGGTGGCCCTGCGTGCAGCAGGGGGTTGGAGATGCATGGTCCTTGAGGTCCCTTCCAACCCTGGCCATTCTGTGATTCTATGAACAGCGTATGAGATTTCCAGTTACACTCAGGTGTCCTCCTCATTCTGTTTACAAGCTGCCTTCTGGAAGCTCTGCCCAAGGATTGCTGGTGTTATCTGAAGTTCTTGGAGAGAAAAGGCAAAGGAATTATTATTTTCTGGTTTTGTTTTGTTTTTAATCCTTTTCCCACTTTCTCAGAAGTGGATTTTAGATTAGATTCAAGGCCAGGCTGGATGTGGCTCTGGGCAGCCTGGTCTGCTGGTTGGCGACCCTGCATATGGCAGGGGGTTGGAACTGGATGAGCATTGTGGTCCTTTTCAACCCAGGCCATTCTATGATTCTGTGATTATCTATACATCCATTCATTGTTTTTCCTTTTAAAAATATCTTTGAAGAGGACAGGGGAAATCAATAAGCTACAGCCGTTATTTGGCTGCCTGTGAGTTAAGATAACAAGATACTGAGTGTTTTGATGATACAAAAATGAAGATCTGAATGAAAATCAAGTGTTGAGACCAAGTCGTGTTAATATTGCACTGATGAAGAGGTCGTAGCTTCCAAAAGCAGAACTCGTCTTCTCACGTGGCAAAGAGTTAGACCAAAAATATTTTGCTCTGAAACCCTTGTGAATTCCATAATTTCTAGGCAGCAGTGGTTTCATGACATTGTGTCTCTGTTAAAGAGAGATCAGGAAGCTGCAGTGATGTCCTCAGCTCAAGGGTTAAGTACCATACCATTACATATCCCAGAGTTCCCAATAGCTGTCCCAAGTAATTTGGTTAGCATGTTAGTAGAAAACATTTGCACTGGCAAAGCATTTGGGAACCTTGGTCATAGCTCACAACAAACCATGCTGAGAAAGGCTGTGTGCATCCTGCCTCCTGAGGGATTAATACGGAGAGTTCTGTTTTAAACATATCGAGGCACAGGAAAATGTGATAGAGGAATTAAATGTAGTGTGTAAAGCATTGGGCAGCCTTAGCAAGGAGATCCTTGCCCTCGCTGTCTTTGATAATAGCTATCTAATCAATTGTTTCCAAAAGGAAAATCATTTACCACTTGCATTGCTTTCTAAATTCAGACATTTGTAGGTCTTACAAACGCGAGGTTGTTTCCACGTGCAACTCAACTTGGTTGCTGTGTCTAACATAGAAGAGAAGTTACTCTGAAGCCAGTTTATTTCTGGTTGAAGCTCCGTTCAAACACAGTAGCTTTTTACTCTTAAAGGAAAGGGATAAATATAATCAGATGTGGCTAAACACGCGGGGCAGGCTGTCCCTGGTTGAGCTGAGCACATCACAATTGGTCCTCACATTGTCTCTCTCTTGGGCTTAACACAGTATTACCAGGAGCTCGGGTACATTGCCAGAAACCATCCTAAAGCAAATCCTAAAGCTTTCAATAGTGTTCACTGTTGCTGGTGGAAGTGATGTTAATTCAGCTTCCTGCGTGGCTTTTGGCCATTTCTGCTTTCGTAGGTTGTTTGGCTAGTAGCTAGCTTTGTTTGAGCTCATGGTGTAGCAAAGAAAAGAGCAGGCCTAAAAACAGCAGTGGTGATGCTGAGCAGTACTTTAAAAAAGGCAGTGCCTTGCCGTGCTACTGGGGGCTGTGCTGGCCGGTGACACTAGGTACAGAAGCAGCAGCATGCCTTTGCTTTGGTCGTGGCTACAGAACCTGCAGGGCTCCATAACAGTAACTGTGACCAACTTTCTCTCTTTTGTGATTTTTTTCCTTTTTTTGCCTTTGTTTAAGACTGAGCTTTGTTTCTGGCTCTGCAGGAAGCTGGTAGCCTATGGCAAGGGACTGGGGAGATAAGACTTCAGTAAGATAACTAAATGAAAAGGGCAGCAGTGAAAAGATGGTGCTGGCTTTTGACTGGACTGAAACTTGATATACACATCAGCCCAAATGCAGTTTCCCCACGGTTCTAAAATAGGCATTTGTCAGAGGCAGAGCTCTCACTGCTGCATCTCAGATGTGCGGGTGCTGAAGGGGAGTCAGCAGTGAACCCCTGAAAAAGAGAAGTGACCAGGAGAACTGAGACCACCATCACTCGAGCTTTAAAGTAATTAAATAGCAGACTCGAATGTGTTGAGGTGAACACAGGTGACGAATTGGAGCCTTTAGAGAATCGGAATTACAGTGGAATGAGATGCCTGGCTGTGCCTATTAACTAGATTGTGCAGACAGTGCAAAGTCCTGTAGCTGAGGCATTTTTGTGCGAGTCTGCAGAGATGTACAGTAGTGAGAAGAAGCCATCTCTAATGATTGGTAACCCTCAAAAGGTACGGACGGGTTGTGCTTCAAAAAATCTTCATGCTGAACAAATGATTGGCCTAGAAATCTGCCAGCTAACTTTTCTTTTTCCGCAAAAAAAGATTTAAATTTCTTTCTGGTCTCATCCAGGTCAGAATTTCTAAGTGGCAGTTTTGTTGTGTTTTCACTTCACTGCAACACCAGCCGAACTCGGGGACCTGTGGTGCATGCACAATTAAATCACAGCCTCCATTAGCACTTGCAAGGCTGCTCCACGAGTTCAAATAATCTACAGGTAGGCTGCTGCCTTAATGGGAGTGGCCAGTGATTTCCAGTGAAATCTGTGCTAGATGTCAGGTTTTCTGACTGTGGAGACAGATAGACCATGACCTGCCAAATGCTGATGAGCTGTGGTGGCTTTAAGAGCTGTCCACGTTGTAGTCAAAATTGGGCCCTTTTTAGACCTTTCCTTCTGTAGTGTATTGCAAGACTTCTGTTGGATTATAGCATAGCTGGATCTTTCTATGATGGCTTTCTTATTAAAACAGACACCCAACGGCAGTAGGATTTTGCAGGCAGGATATAGATTTTTCTCCTTGAAGTCAAACTGTAAAATATTGCTTAGTTTACATGTTAAAGAACCTTGTTAAGAAAGAAACAAGAAAGGAAGGGAAGAAAGAAGGAAAACAAAAACGAGAACTGCCTGTAGTTTCAAATGTTAATGGAGTAGGATCTGTGTAGAAACAACTTGCTTTATGCTTGTAAGAGTTCACCAACCTCTTTGCTGGGTTTATTGCCCTAGGGCAAATTAATTAAAGTCAATGGAGAATTTAAAAATGGGGAAGGGGAACAAAGCAAGGGGGGACATTTCTTAATTATGTTACAGAATTTCTCTCTAATTCTTGGCCTTTCCTTAGTTAAGCACCTGCCTGTGGCATCCCAAACAGATCAGCACCAGGACCCTTATGGCAGCATGCAACTGGCACACAGGGTTGCTGGTGATGCAGTGAGGCATATTTGGAGGCTAGATAAACTGAGCTGTGTAAGGATCCTTTTAAATGCAAAGTACCCCTTTGGTATGGCTGAGTACAGTTCTGTTACCAACTCCTCTACCTGCCTTTTGAAATATCACCCTCTAAAAATACATCTGCCGCGGGCATTTCTACTGCTGAAATGAAACATGGGATAACGTGTGATTTAAATGTACCTCACATGCCTAAAAAACAGTTCATCTCCAATGGATTGTGGTTTTATACAAGCGTTCCCTCAGAAGCACACTGGGCTTAGGGATGTGAAGGATGAGCAAAGGAAACTCTCAAATAAATGGGAGAAGAGTTTGATCTCAGAAGTGACTCCTCTAAAAAAGTTTTGGGACTCGAGAAATTAAGAGGTACTTTAAAATTGTCCAAGGCTGATGTGTTAGCATCATGCATTTGTATGAAGCCAGGCAGCTCAGTGGATACCAAAAGATGTTAAAATGCAAAATATGAGCTGCCACTGTGTGAATTTGACCATAGGCTTCAGAAGGGATGTTCTCATAGTAGAAGGAAATGACCAAAACAGAAAATGACCAAACATCTCATGTGATATTAAGTGAAAAAGTAAGTGCATGGGACATCCCGAAGGGAGTTGGTTGGGTTTGTATTTTTGACAGCCAAAAGGTAATAGATCATCTCACAGTCGTGGTGGGACATAGAGGAATCAGCCTATAGGGAAAGCTTTTGGGATAAAGCAAAAAAGATCACCGACAGCCAAAGAAATAGGCATGTAATGAAAAAGAAGCTGGTCTTCTTATCCCCCAGGTCTGAGACAATATCTAAAGCAACAGAGCTTCTGGTAGTGCCAGAAAGGAAAATAAAGTATCGTAGGTCGCGATCTCATAGCAAAAGGCAGGACTGCTAAGTCAGAAATCAGCCAAAGCCTACTGTGAATTTAGGAGTGAGGAGGGGAGTAGGAAGCAGCGCCTGGCTCCTGCGCGAGGAGAGTGGTTGAGTCTCAAGTTAATCAGGAGAACAATTTGTCAAGCAGTATTTAATGGACTGCTTCTAAGTGTGTATGTGGGCAGGGTAGCTTGTAAATTTGAATGTGCCTTTTTTTCTTTGACAGCAATCAATAAATGTGCTATTTATTAATGTATTTTGAGAGGTCTTCTCAGACTTTTATGGTTGTTCTGCGCTGTCTCAGATCAGTCAAAAAGAAATGAGAGAGCAGAGCAGGATTTTTGTGTTTATAATCAATATTGCACTTTTCTTTGCTTTTCATGCAAATAGGGGAATTGTAATGCGTTCTGCATTGGTGCATTTATTACCTCTTCCTGCAAGGGAGCAGACTTGGTGAGGAAGTTTTCCACCCAATGTGGTATGTTGAATTATGCAGCCTGGCCCAAACCTGGCAGTCATCTCTCATTTGGACCGACAGCTCCACTGCTTAAATAAACACAGAACAACAACGACAAAAAAAGAAAATATTTTCTGGAATATGCCATTTCTGTCCAGAAGTACATTTGGTAACAGTTCACAAAGCTTGTAAATTAAACTTGGCTCATGTGTCGGGTTTGTGCCTCTCAGGCATCAGTAAAAAGGTGAGCTTCCTTTTAGCCAGAGCTACATCAGCAGTGAAAGCTAAGAATCACAGCATGATAGGGGGGTTGAGATCAGTGCATGATGTGACCAGGGCCTTCTAAAATGAAAGGGAAGTTCAGAGAAGAGCTGTAAGGAAGGTTTCAAGTCTTCAGTGAGTAGTTTTGGGAGGAGATGCTGAAGGGGCCAGTGAAATGATTGTGAAGGGTTGTAGAAATTCAAGAACATTGGGAGGTGAAAAATAGGTTCTTGTGGTCCAAGACAGCGCTCGTAAGAGGACAGGGTGAAAGTGGGAAGGAATGTTGAGGCTGGTTATGGGGCGAATTGTTCTGCCAGCAAGCTCTCTTGAACTGTGCATTTATCTCCCAGGGTACAGCAATAAATCTCGTCGGTATTAAACACAAGGCAAGGGGCTGGATGATCGAGAAAGCCTTTACTTTCTGGATTCACTGAATCTCTTAAGCATTCAGCAGCTGTAGGTGCTGAATTTTTAGATTTCTCTGTTTTATGTTGAGTCCACCGCCACACCAGAAGACTACAGAAATCAGCTCTTGGCTGAAATAGAGAACCTAATTCCAGTGCTCTTTCCTCCGTATCCCCTGCTCCCCTTTTGCATCCGCTGGATGTCCATTTCTGTAAGTTTTCCCTTCAGAACAAACCTATCATTTTTCACCACAGGATATTTACAGCTTCAATCAGTGCCAAATTCAATTGGCTTCTGATCTCATCGCTGGAAGTTATAGATGCAGATATTATTTGCACTGCGGTTAATTATGGAGCAATCAAACTTTGGCTTTTCCACTGTAATTTCCTCTGCCAGCTAATTTAATTAATCACCCCCAGCTCAGCTCTTCCAGCTGCGACTGGCAGGGTCATTAATTAGACATGTGGTGGTAGCTCATAGACCAGTTCCTGTTAAGGGGCCGCTGCCCACTTGATCTCTAAGGGAGCGATAGCATTTTCTAAGCATCCAGGCAGGATTAGAGGTAGCTGCCACGCTATTGTATTTCTCAGAAGCAAAAACGATTCCCAAAAAATGTACTGCAAGCAAACAGCATGATTGCTGTGACTGCTGGCACTTAGCACACCAGGCGTGGTTCGGTGAGGCAGGAGCACCATCAGATCACCGCTAAGCTGCAGTATTTAGAGTCTGATTCCTGATTCTGCAGCTCACACAAGCTGCTTTCTTAGCTTGTTTTTTAGTGCTGAGTAAATGCAGATTCCCACTGCACGCACATTCTGGGATGGGGTCTGCCAGCCATCCATCCTTTCTGGCCTGATCCATGAGCTAAAAATTAAAAAAAAAGCTCAGAAAGTGGCCAGGCATCCTTCTGACTCCTTCTGAGAGCTGAATGGCTTTTGTCAGATGGAAAATCATAAAATCATGGAGTCATAGAATGGCCTGAGTTGAAAAGGCCCACAATGCTCATCTAGTTTCAAGCCCCCTGCTATGTGCAGGGCCAACCAGCAGACCAGGCTGCCCAGAGCCACATCCAGCCTGAGCATGCATTCTCAACATCAAATCACATCCGTAATAGTAATGTAAAGTAATAGAATTGTTTTCGTTTTGTGTTTGTTTATTTGTTTGTTTCACTATAAAACCTGTATGAAATAACCAGCTAGGTCGATCATATTGTTTGATCTCATAAAAATCAGCATTTGGGATGGATTGGGCATTTGTTTGTAGGGAAGAAACTTTTATCATACACAAAATAGTTTGGTTACACCCTGCTTAAGAATCTCACCCGGGATATTAACACTAGAGAGCAGGTGATTTGGGATGTGTGATGGCCTAACCTAATAGCCCTTAAAAGTCTATTTATTTGTGGAGGAAGACCTTAGTCATCATTCTTGCCTTGGTCTGACTTGGTACTCAGCAGTAACAAACCCCGCCACTGGGTTCTGCTCTCCATCCCAAATACCAAAGCAACATCCAAAGCTGTTGTGTTCTCCACTTGAAATTCAGTTGTAAGCGTACCCAGGATCTTCTGTATTCTTCCTCAGAGTACCAGCAAAGTGTGTTCCCATCACACCACATATTATTGTACAGATTCTTTAGGTAGGTAAGCTAGGAAGGCTGGAAATAGCCGGGCTGGCTGTAGCTCTCAGGCAGCTTTCACGACAACATACAAGAGTTATAGTACAGGTTGGTTTTGAACCTGTTGCAAAGCTGTCATTTCTAATCAGTGCATCTGTCTGCCAGAGGTGGATTGCTGGTGGATAAGTTGGAGTCTTCCCTGCTTCTTTTCAGAATAGACAAACTCCACTTGAGACAACTGTTTTAATCTCGGGTCACAAGGTCTCCCTTCAGATTCTTCTGTCCAAAACGTCCAACAACTCCACCTGGTAACAGTAAACTGAAATTAAATTATTTATAAAAAAAAAAGTTCTTACTATGGAACTGTGCCTTTCTGTAATGGCAAAACATTGCTGTGAACTTGTGTGAGCTTCCTTTTCTAAAGGAAGAGAAGGTGTTCTGATGCAACCCTTCCTTCGAATGCATCATACTCTGCACTACTCTTCTTTGTATCTCTCAGAAGATTCCTGTAGCCTGAACTGTTTGGGGAAGATACTTTCAGTACAGAGTCCCTCCCTTATACACAGTCAGAGCGATCTCTAGGAATTTTCACAGAGATGCAGTTCAGCAAATGTTTGAGAGTGAAGGGATCACATTTGCTTTTACCATCACTGGTACACAAGGACAATTGTTGACACTGTATTGCCATCAAAGCCCTGACTAGGAAAGATTTGTAGTTGATAAGAAAGCAGCCTGTCTCTTGACAGAGGCTCTATACCTTTCCTTGGAGCAAAAGTTAGACATCAGAGTGTACCAACCTGAGTAGGTAGGTAAGCGCTCTCTTTTTTGGAAAACCTTTCTCAGCTTGAAGCTGGTAGTCTCATAGCTGGAAACGATGCTGCTGGAAGGAGCAGAGCCCACACAGATGTTGGTGCTGCAGTTCTTACTGGATGTCCACAAAGTCATGCATCAGAAATTCTCCACTTGTTCGGAGGGAGGGCAGGCAGCACGTTGCAGAATTATACTTTCTTTGACTGAGCTGATAAATACCATCAATTACAGTGTCTCATCAAAAACAGAGGTGTAGCAATGAAACGATCTGGTGCTATAGACCCTAAATTACTAGAAGAATTGGCCAAGAAGCACCCTTGTTGGTTCATCCTGACAAATTCCAAAAACTAGGTGACAGATTGTTTCAAAACAGGCATATCACAAAAAGCAAGTAACTTACATCTTTATCTGTAAAATGTACAGCTAATTAATTTACATGCTAAAAGCGGGACAGCTGCAAGAGTTAACTGAAGATAATCTGCTATGAAGACTTGAATCTAGAATGGTCTTTGCTGGAGAAAGGCAGTACCTGAAATTCCTAAAATAACCTTCAGTGTTCTTCTGTAGGGAAGCTGGCAAATGAGTTTGTTTTTGCTCTGCGAAAATCAGAGTTAAATTTGGTTTGATCAGCAGATTGCAATCACCCTGTGCTTCTTCACCTACTCATCTCACTTGGTTTTGTTTTATTTGAGCAGTAAATATCCTAAATCTTCTCAGAGCTATTGCGTGTCTTCTGCGGAGACTCATCATAGTCCTGCCAGGCATTCATCAAGGCTTCCAATGAACCACTGCATTAAGTATTCCTCTGCTCCTTATCAATCAAAACAGTTTACTTCTAACTTTACTTTTTCTTCCTGAAGTAATCAAAATCTGATATTCTACAGATTGCAGAAAATTGTCACTCCCATATTTTGCGCTAATCCATCACACGAAACAGCTGTAATTTGGGCATCAGAAGAGCATTAAATTTTTAAATAAGCAAGAGACAGTCAATGAGAGAGTCCATTAACCGCTCCAGATGACAGGGCAGAAGAATGTTTGGATCGCAGGTATTTGGGGAATTGCAGTGCAGACATTACAGAGCAATGGGGCATCTACGTTCTGCAACAGGCAAAATGCTTTCTGTGTGTTTTCATGATTTTGCTGAAGTATTCAAAAGAGTACATAAGCAAACAGCATCGCCTGAATTGTCCTTAGCTCGAGCTGCGTTACCAAGCTCATTCAGCAATTTGTGGCCATTGTAGACACGTATGTAAGGTGTCCCACAAGTTCTGGAGAAGTGCTGGGTGACTTAAATGATGAAAATCAGTGAGGAGACTTTCTCACCGATGCTTCTTCACCGCTCAGCCTGAGGGCATCTGCAGTGTTGTTCTCTAAAATGGCAGTTGCAATGGGTCTGCAGGAAGGTTCTCTACGGAGAGGCTGTGGATGTGGAATTTCTGGTACCTTTGACCAAGGGCAGAGCACACCACCCACAGATCTCCTTGCTAGAGGAATGGTGGTCTTCTAATCAGTATTAGGATCTTGTGACCTGGCAAAGCAGACGTTCTGTAGCACTGCATCTAGGATATGAGCTGTGTGTACTCGCTGTCCTCAGTTCTTCTGTCCTACCCTATTTGACTCAAGTTGCGTATTAAACTAGTTTCCCCTTCTAGTAGTAATTAAGTGCATACCATTTTTCTTCACTTGGCACTGTAAACTAAGCTCTTCCTTTCCGCGGGGAATAAATATTGGGTACAACCAACTGCGTTCTGCAGCACGAGGGTATTTTTCACCTATCCAGGGGCACCTCTTATCATCAAAACAAAAAAGACCTATTGTAATTAGAGCGTAAGCCTTCTTTTAAAAGGGTGACTGGCAAGAGGAAATTATAAAGACTTGAGACAGTAATTATCAGCCACTGAAACAGCAAATCAAGCTGTCTATACCAATATCCCAAAGCAACACACCGCAGAAGCCATGGAGAGAGGTTAGATTAGAGCCGCCTGGGTGCGAGCTGTCTGAGCAGCGGAAGGTGCTGATTGTAGTTGTCAGTTTGCTGCTGCTATAAGCTCTCCTGTTATAAATATACCCCAGCCTCTGTCATCTGAAAAGGATCCTTAAACCTTTCTTTTCTCCCCTTCCACTGCTTAAAAACCACAGCGGCTGACAGTCCAAATGTTTGAAATAATTGGATTCTGCATTCTAATTCATCTGTAAAGTATTCGTTGATTAAATTAGCCTAATAGGTATTATTTCTTACATGACTGCATAATTTCATCCTGATTGGATCACTATGGCACTAACGAGTCCTCCCGTTTGCTATTGACTCGAGAGTCACAGAAGGCTGCAGATAACTATCATCTTGTTTCCATTTTTCCCTTTACCAGGCTAGGAGTTAAAGTGATGTGTACTAAAGGGCACATAGCTAACGCTCAGGTACAGTTGCACAGTGTATTACGGCCTTCAGGACCAGCATTAGAATGAAAGAATATCGGTTTATATAATCTGGAGCCCTCTTTTATTTACTCAGTGGGTTGTTCTGAAGCAGAAAGATTAACTGACCATTTAAATTCCTTGGGGGGAGGGGAGGGTATGGGAATATTTGTAAATAAAATACATTTTATTATCTCATCAAAGCAGACGTACACGTTGCAAATGAGCCTCATAAGGAATGCACACATCCAGGGAAACGAAAATGCTTTTATCTCCTATTAGTAAGATTTTCTTTGGGCTGCAATTTGAGTGTAACCAAGGGAAAGAGAAGGGGACTGCAAAATTCTCTTCCGTTTCATGCAAACCGAGAGCAGATCTTTGTTCTGTTGGGTGGCAGCGTGCACCAAGAGCCTCGGAGCCCCGAAGGTCATGGCAGCAGTGCAGCCCAGCGCCGGGCCCAAGCCTGCCGCCAACTCACAGAAGGGGTTAATGTTAATTCCTGCCCTGACCCAGGGCTGCTAACAGCCGGTAGGTTTTGTTTTGTATCGCGCCGGTGAACTGAGCAGTCAGAAAAAAAAGTTTTTGGCAAGCCCTGGGCCTGCCCAGGACAGAAGAGGTGGGTCGGCTCGGGAAACTGTTTGCATGAGGAAAAAGGGAAACAATGGCCGCTCAGCAGGAGCAGAAGGGAGACCCGCTCCCACTGAATAGCTCCCCGAAAAACCCTGCTCAAAAGGAAGAGGGCCCGCTGGTGTTTGGGAATCCAATAAATTGTTTCAGGAAGTGAAAGTCTGTCCAGGCTAATGGAGCCGTGATTGACAGGTGGTTCTCATTACGGTGCCCATCAGGGGACAGAGTGAATTCCAGTGTTATTTAAGAGGCTAAGGAGAAATAAGATGCAGGTGACAGCCCAAGGCTGAGGCGTCTTGCACCGCTGTTCTTAAGGTTGCTTTTTCTGTGTAAGGTCTACAGAATGTAAAGCGAGCCGAGGGCGATAGTTTGGCAAACAGCAGTCAGTCTACTGCAACTGAAACTCAGCTCCCCAGGTGCACGTGAGAGGAAGCAGGGAGATGGTCTGCTTCCAGGACTGAATATTGCTTTGGTGCATTTCTTGTGTCAGAGTTAGCTTTCTTCAGCCGTAGGATGGGACGTTCTGTCTGTCGAGCAGGCAGAGTGCAGCAGCCACGTACCGGTGCTCTTGGGCATCCCAGTGCAGGGTGAGGAGGATGGAGCAAGTGGAAGCCATCACTCCCCTTGTTGCTCTTGGCATGAGCTAGGACCCTTCTCCTGAGCCACACGGGGATATTGCATCAGTGCTCAGCACCAAAATGACCACAGTCACTACTTTTATCTCCTCCTGGTGCTCTTACTGTGGCAGCTGACAAGAGCAAATCACAAAGCATTTAGCTCAATCAGAACAAATTTGATCAACTGCTGGCACAAATGCAAAATACTTTTGAAGAGGCCACCTAGGGTTGGGTCAGATTTCTGAAGTGTGCTTCTCTGAGGTCTGAGCCTAGCTTGAGAAGGAAGGAGTTACCAAAAGAAAAATGCATCGCTGGTGATTCAGGTTGCCTCACGTCCCTAATTGATAGGCATCTTTGTGCTGCAAAGCTGAAACCAAGTCTATTTCCATCCTTATTCAGCAGAAAATGAAAGCAAGCTTGCTTTGCAAAGCATCCAAGCCACAACGTTACTTGCATAGGCTGTAGCCACCAAGTGTGTGTCTGTATGCTGCAACCAGAGTTTTAAGGTAGATCTGTATGTACTCTGAGCATGTAAAACCATGCAAATCACCTTTTTTTTCCCTCTGCTTCTGTATTTTTCCTTTTTCTGTCTGTGTTGGCCAGATAAACAGAACCGGGAGTCTTCGCACTTGTGGATGTCATGGGGTGGGAAGCTGAGAGATCTGCTCTGAGTCACCGTATTGATAGAATATTGCATGGTGCATGGTCAGATACAAGGATGTAATTTAACCAACAGATTCACGGATGGCTTGTGAATGACGGTGAAACTCCTGAGTATGACGCGTGTAATAAATCTGGTTCGACACAGAATTAATGTGGTATTCAGAATGATTATTTACCATTTGAAGTTCAGACGTGACTGTGTGCAAGAAGTAAATAGCTGTGCACAGGGCACTGGGGAAGGACGCTTGGAGGGGAGAAGAAAAATACCTTCTTGCGTTGTTTCACAAGTGCATTCCTCAGTAATACTAATGAGAATTGCACTCTAAATGCAGGATTGATTTGTGATGAGATCAGCTCTAGAGAGTACATTTGTGGAGTGATAACCTGATTGGTGGCACTGCCTCTTGAATGGCTGAAGGGGTCTAATTGGCATATAACGCACTATAAATTTATTAGCAGGTTCTGCTTTCTCATTGGCAGACCTTCTCCTGCTAACCACCAGGAAATTACCAATTTTCAGGAGGTAGTCACTCAAGTCGCACTGTGTCGGGGTTTTAAAAAGAAACCTCCATCGATACCATTATAAATCCTGGCTTAGAGCTTGTAGTTCAAAAGCCAGCTGAAAATTGGTCGCTTCTGTAGAGGATGACTTGACCAGAGCAGAGAGCCGCGTGTTTACTATTCAACTTTTTATCCTCCTTCAGTCATTCCTCCTTCCCACCCCCTTGTTGCAAATCCAAGTTGCACGAAGACCATTAGGAGAGGACTAATCAGTTTGGCAGCCCTTGGGCTGCAGCTGCCACAAACTGGCGTACAAGCTTCATAGAAATTACAGTGTTTTGGCAGTTCACATTCAGGGCTTTGATGTACTTATTGATACATGCAGCCCTGGGGCACATCAGGCAGAGGAGGACATACCCACATTGGGGATTTTTCAGGAGCATAATAGAAATATTCAGGAGTCAATGTAATTGTTTCAGTTACTCTGCTTTTAAGAGGCACATTGGAGCCACAAATTAGAAAATAATTTTCACGTGTCTTCTAATTGGTAACAGATACAGGATATTTTATCTTTTTAAAATAATTTCCAAATGTGTCCTGAAGAGGGATTGCAAGGAAATGGCTGAAAGAGAGAGGGCACGTACAGGCACAGCGCTTTGGCAGGCAGCAAAGAGGCTTTCATTTTGGCACACTGCTTTTAATTCCTGCACCTTGAAGTGGAATTGCTGTCACTTTTGGCAGACATCTCCTATGCATATTTTCTTTGCTGTTGGGTTTTATCTGGGTTTCCCTTTGTTAAGCACTAACCATATGGCTGGTAAATCATAAAAGCCAAAAGGTTTGCGAGCGATTAATAGAAGTAGGTGTGCAATTAGAAATGCTTCAGCAGTACTTGAGCACTCAAGTATCTTCTGAAAGCTGAGCCCATTTCAAGTCTCTCCTCTTTGGACACCTTGGTGTTGTGTAACCCTTCTGGCAGCCTTGTCCACTGGTGATAGTCTAACTCAGTAGAAGGTGTGTTTGTCTTTTGTTTCGTTTCCCCGCTCCCTTTGGCATCATTGTGACAGGAATGGCATTTCATCCCTTAAAAAAAAATTAAACCATCAAAAACAAACAAAGAAACAAAAAAAGAGCTCTGTGATTTCACCAAATTGCAGAACCACAGGGGGTGGAAGGGACCTCAAGAGATCATTGAGTCCAACCCCCTGCCAAAGCTTGTACCCTACAGTAGGTCACACAGGTGTCCAGATGGGTCATGAGTGCCTCCATAGAAGAAGACTCCACCACATCTCTGGGCATCTTCTTCTAGTGCTCCATCACCCTTACCATAAAGAAGCTCTTCCACATGTGGGTTTGGCACTTTCATTTCTTAGGTGCAAAGGAAACCTCAAGGATTTCTGTGAATGCTAAGGGCTGGTGATCAGCAAGAGTTAAGAGGAGGCCAAGGCAGCTGATGAACTAATGATTAGAGGTAGTGCAGAAGAACGGGCAAAGATGTATTGCAGAGGAAGAAAAAGCTCTGGGATACTTTAGAAATGCCGACGTGGAGAATTTGGGAGGCAATTACAAGAGGAAGCAGAAGGGAGACCTCCAAGTGAGTAGGGAAGATTTGGACAGCTGGCAGGGCCCTGTGGTGTCTGAAGAACATGGGTCAAGGAAAATGCCCTCCAGGATGGTTGGGTGCAGGTTCTTCCCAACCTTTAGCTGCAAACATGCCACCCTTCCATCGCTGACTTGCACTGAAAGAGTGCTTGTTTTTATTTGCTTGCTGTTCCCAATGTGTTTTTCTTCACAGTCTATGTTCAAGTACAATGTTTATTACTTGTATTTTCTCTTTTATGTCTTATATAAATTTGGTGTAGTGTTTTGTGGGGGTTTTTTCCCAAATTCTCCAAAAAGTGTCTTCTTACTGCTTCTGCTGAATTAAGATAATACTAAAACCCCCTCAAAGGGTTTTTGTTTTGTAAATCAAACTATAATGTTGCTTGGGAGTTACTGGCAACAAAGGATCAAAACTGTCAAGAAAATTTTTGAATGTCTCTGAGAAGTACTGTATTTACACTATCCTCTCTCAGTTCCTGACCCTCAGGTAAAGATTGCGTTCACATTCGGCAGCCCAGAATGTGCTTTTACATTTCAGGTCATTGAAGCCACCTTGATATACTAAGCAAGTTGGCATTTAAGATGTCTTTAATGTCTACACAGCAAGTTCATCAGGCCTTTGGGTAGACCTCAGAGGTTCCTTCCCATCTCATTATTTATAAAGCATTGGTGCACTCCTAGTTATGATACTTATCCACTTTACAGCATTATGAGCAGAGGAAAGGCTCCATTTCTCTTCTTTCATCTGTTTATGATGTGATACGTTCCAAAGCAGATCACATCAGCGACTGTTATGGTATCCTTAATGCACTGTGATAGTCGCATCACGGGAGGAGCTGCTGTAAAGCATATCGCTGATGTACGTCCCTGTTATATGCCACATTACTCTGAGTCTGTGGGAACCTTACTTGGCTACCTCGCTCTGTCTCTCAGCTGGCACAGATTATTGAAATTTATGCATTGAAATATTTGTATGTCACTTTCTCTTATTTTTTTTTTAATGCTGTACAGGAGCTTCCTCTCGATGCGAACATAAAAGCAGGAGCCTGGCTTTAGGTGAAAACAGCTACATATATAACCAAGATAACAGTCTGCCTTCATTTTCTCCCTAATCATCCATTGTAGTTGAGTTATCTATTCTGAACTACTGCCATGTTTTGTGTGAAAATTTATTTCACGTGCAGTTTTCACAGTATTCCCTGAAAGAGGGGAGAAAAACAGTCTGTTACGATTTCTTGAGCTCTATTTACAATAATATTGCATTCATATATCCGTAACACAGGAGAAAATTAGTGTTAACAAACTGCAAATTAATGGAATCTTTTAACCCGAGTGATTGTGTATCAGATTGCAAATTGAAATTTGCAGTCTGCATGTAGGTACTGGCACAGTGCAACGTGGTTGTACACTGAAGACATAGAGATGAATATGGTTACACATGAATAATGAAATACGTTAGATGTATGTTTGCTATTCTCTGCATATCTGTAGATATTGGTGTCAAGTAAACAAGCAAATGTACTCTTGCTTTAATATTTTCATTTAGCTGTTCTAAAACAGCTGTTGGCTTTGTTAGGTAATCATTGTAGGTAATATTTTTTTCCCTACATGTTGACATCGACCACTGAAGAAAGGGGAGTGGGCTGTGTGTGATTCATGCAAAGTCCAGAAGCACACAGTGAAAGCTCACCTTCTGTTTGGCAGTCAGCACAGTGAGAGATTTTGATTTAACTTTTGCAAGGATATTGACGTGCCTCTTCATCAGTGTATAGGTAGAAGTAACGAGGCTGTGAATGCAACACTTTCCCAGTGGTCAGTAAACAGCTGGTGAAAGGTGGTGCTCATCCATTGCTGTTTTATTTGGGATGCTCATAAGGTCTCTCCTTGCACATCTTAACAGGAACCCATCCTCGTCTGCTGTTTGCAGTGCTTTTTTGATTGGCTTGCAGATCTTACAGTTGGCCTCGCACTATCTGCATTCTCTACAAACCTTTTCTTAGCATCTGCAGTGTTCCCCACAGCTGTATGTCACATAGCTTTTCCTTAGCTTAACATGGAGTAATCTCAGAGTTGATACCTTTTATCAAATGTACCTTAAAAATTATTATATTGAGTGTCGTGCAATGAGAACAAAAGTTTGCCATAGTTTATGATATTTAGAGTCAGAGCCTACAGTTGCAGGATAATAGAAAGCCTGAAGTCAGTAAACTTAGTCTGGTCATTAATGTTTTACAGTAGTAAATCCTGCAGTGTCTTAACACCTGAAGGGGAAATGCTGCTTGCTCTGTGGCATCACTGAAAAGCTGACCGAGATGTGCAAAAACAGCATCTGTTTTGGAGTTCACTTGAGCAGGCCCAGAGTTAGAAGAAACTCGAGCTCAGAATGCTTCTGTGGCATTCAATTGTTCATCCTCGGCGGATAACTTTAGGGACAAAGATGAGAGCAAACCGTTTCCCAGCCAAGCTGCCTGCCTTGCGAGACCTGGGGACCCCAGGAGCTGTAGGGCAGCAGTGCTGCCAGGCACTCATGGTGGCTGTGCTGCGGCTGTGCCATAGGGCCACTCACATCCGTTGGGGTTGTTTAACTTGTAAAGAAGTAATAAGCTTAATAGGTTGACTTTATTTAATTATTAATGATCCCTTTCTGTCCTTACAGCTCATAAAACACCCTGTAGGTTGGCAAAACACTCATAATATTGATCAGGAGCCAGGGAGATATTTATTTCCTCTTTGCCCCGGTGCACATAAATCTTGGTTCTTTGCCTCCTTCTCTCGGTACGCGGGATTTACAGTGGCCTGCTTCTTGAAAGCTTTCCGTAATTAAGGAATAAATAGCCATCGGTCTTTGTTTGCTGTCTGGAGCCCTCTTGTTTGCCAGGGCCCTACATATCCCTCGTGGGCCCGTGCGCCTTCCCCCTTAGCAACGCAGCCTGGGAGAGAAGGCATGCATGCTAGGAAGCAGTCAACTGCTAAGCACTCCCTTTGCAATAGAGTGGGGTCTTCTCCTGCAGAGAGAGGAAGCCCCTGTGTTTTCTCAGCATATTGTTCCCAACTCCTCTTCCATGCCTCTCCTCCCAGTTCCTGCTTTGCTTGGGACAGGAAGACACTTTGGAAATTCCTTGCTGCTAGCCCTTTCTTCCTGCTTTCTCTTCATCTCCCCTCTTCCCTTTGCAAGTTGCAATTAAAAGCATCATGAACCTTCCCAAACTTTTCAGTTCTTTCCCCCACAAATGTTTCGCTTCCCTTTTACCCATCACAGCGCTGCATCGCCAACTCTTACCAAAGTGATGCTGTTTATCAGACATCTGTGGGATCATTGCAAAGGGTTTTCCTTAAATGGCAAGCCCTGCCACAACCAGCCACCCAGCCCTGACAGCAGGGCTGCACCGGTCATTAGGTGATGTATGCTTCTTGCATGCTGGACCACAAAGCTAATGACATACTCTGGGACGCTCCCAGAGTTTGGGAGCTATGGGAGTTAGATTTACTTCATTTTGTTGGAACAGACACATTAACTTTGTCAGCTGTCCAACAGCAGAGAAAATCTGGCAGTTGTCCTGCTGAGCCGGCCAGGTTATTGCCGCGTTAAATGTTGCACTTCAGTAAGCATGCAGAAATGGCAGCACACGAGCATGGCACCCACACGGCACAGACATTTGGGTGAATGGCAGTAGAGGGAGCATTTAGAGGCCACCTCTGTTGCAGAATAGTTCTTTTTAGTAAGAGAGAAGAAAATATTTAACGCTTCTCATCAAGATGGGTGAGCCAGGCACCGCTCTGGACTGAGCTGCACAGGGCCAAGCTCCTAAATGAGCATCTCTGGTGCAAGCTCACAAGCAAAGAGTGAAGAGTAGTCTGAAAGGAAACTGTGCTCTGAGCAAATCTGCCTTTTATATTCTCTCATGCTACCTAGTTAACCCTCCCCCTCACAGTGCCCAGTATTTATGTTTCAAGATAATAATGATGTGATGTGGCTGGCAGAGTAATTTAAATAATTGGACATTATCTTGAGAAGCAAGCACCTAATGAGATGAAAATAAACTGAGAAGTGAAATTTTCATCTGTTTCTAATAACTCTTACCTATGTACAGTATCACTGCTCTATCAGGGCTTTCATTATTCGTACCAGTGATGGAGACTTGGCAGAGCTCAGTGATGGTTTTAGGCCAGGGCTTAGTGAATTGTATTCCTTTCCTGCAGGATGTTTTGCAGTCTTACCCTGTTGTATTTGGCCCTTGTATAGCCAGAAAGTTTGTAAGCTTTTCTCAGAAGTCTGAGTTTGAATGGACAGCTTCAGAGAGAGAAGGCTCAAACGAAGCCCAATCTGACTTTCATTCTTCTGTCTATAAATTTGTCATCTGTTACTCTGGAGTTCCTCTAATTCACCTGTGCATTTGCATTAAAAAACTGGCAGCTCACACATTCTCTAGCATTAGGTGTCATAGGTGCCATCCGAGCACCTGATGATGGTGCTTCTCCAATGCACTGACTTTAATCTGATCTTGAAAAAGGGATTCTGCTGAATTTTAGTAGCTCAGGAAGTAAGCGGAGTAGTTTTGTTCTGGCTTATGGATGTCACGTGAAGACAGCTAGAACTGAGACTGTATTTTTGAGGGTGTTGTTTAGAGTGAAAGTTACCAGAATTACAAGAAAAGGAGGAAAATGAGAGAAATATTTACTAGCAGGCGTTTAATCGTACATTCCCTTTATTTTTGGAGATTGGTTCAGTATCTGCTGATTAGTTGCTCTTCCTCTCATTTCCTTGTACTCTTATTCAGTTGATTTATTTAAAGGTATGTCAGTGCTGGCTGAAGCGAAACACTGTGCCTCCTCTTCCTTCTTATTGCTGACCGCTCCAATAATTCATTTTTTAGCTCATTAGCTAACAGGGGATGTGAACGGTGGTCCTCCAGGGGACTGGAATGAGGCCAAGTGATCTACTGCTGACAACTCTGCTCTTGGACTGGCCTTCCTATGGGGATATGAAACCTCAACCCAGGCGGGCTGTGGACCCCAGGAGTGAGATTGTGGCATCAGAGTGCATTTATGTTGTGTTGTCAGGTTCTAAGATGGATGCATGCGGTGGAGCTGAAGCTGTTGTCCAAGGAAGTCCCCTAGTCATTTGAAATGAAATGGTTTGTGCCAGAAACGGAGAGGGGAGGTCTGTGGGTGTTGGCTTTCTAGAATATGTTTCAGAGCTGGTCCTTCTAAATTTCTGTTGTATCAGCCCACAAGGTATGGGCAAGCATGCTTCTCCTCCTACCTCCAGCTACCTCCTCCTGTCATTCAGTGTAATTGTCTGTGAGAAAATCCCAACAACTTATCTTTCCTTGTACCCAGTTTGAACAGTTGAATAGAATCTAAATCTCATTCCATAGACAATGTCAGTGACATGCTGCCCCCAAATGTCTGAGACTTTTAAAACATCTCTGTTTTTGTTGGCAGCGTTCACTGTGTTCCCATCACAGCACTGAATCTGGGGGATGCTCTCCCCACCACTTGGTCTGGCTTGCCTTTGCACTGCTCCCATGAAGCACAGGGCAGGTGTGCTGCAACGAATTTGTGAAACAACAGCCTAAAACTCTAAAAGCTCCACCTGAAGTCTCACAGAGTAGTTTATAATGAATAGTTTGTGATGGATAGTGATTAGAGGTGGGAGACTGGTGTCACACAGCTTGAGTTTAAACAGAAGGGACTTCTTTTCCAGCCATGGTCATATGGCAGCTGGAGGCTAAAGTTGCTCAGAGGTGGTCTGTGAAGATGGGGGGGGATTTGTTTGCAGACTCAACAGCACTAAAAAGATTGTGGTAGTTGTGATGCAGGCAGAAAATGAAGTATATTCTGCCTTTTGGGTCTGTGGGCATATGAGAAATAAATCCCCTCAGCCCAGACGTGTGCCACTGGTGTGAAACAGGGCTGACTCAGTCACTTCATTTTTCAGTCTGGCGTGTTTAAATGTGGAGTGGGTGTATTGGTTACACTCAAAACCTCAGTACGTACTTAAAAAACTGACAAGAGCTTTATTAAACGCTGTCTGGGTACTGGTCCTAGAGGTGTTGTGATGCTGCAGGAGTGCACATTTTATTGTGAGTAACTGTAAGTGTGTCACTTCAACCTCCTCGAAGCGCTGCCGCTGTATTTTTACCTTAAAACAGCACAGCTAACAGAGGAGTTAAGGATCACAGTGGTAACAGAAGTCATTTTCTTTCTCCTCTCCATCTTGAGTATCTGAACTGATCCTGTTTATCAGATCCTGCCATCAAAGGTTAATTTGCGGTCCCCTAAATGTTTTCTTTTGTGTGTGTGCCTTTTAGCTTGCAGGAGTCATTCAAAGGTTTAATTTAAGCGCAGTGCTTTTTGTGTTAATTATCTGTTTGCACTTTTTCTCTGAAAAAAACTGTACCTGTCTGTAGGGTGGATTGTCATTGGTGCAGAGAAGAGCATGCTTTGGGAAGCTCTGCATGAGAGCATCCAGAGAGGTCACAGTAAGGTCGCTCCGCATGTACCAGGAAATGATGCAAAACTAATCCAGATTTGCTGTTGGAAGGATCTGTTTACATAAGTATTTAAAAACAGATTAGGGCTAACCTGACACTAGATTACTGGGAGTAGTGTAAACAGTGCTGAAAGGCGTAAACAGAGCTTTTCCTTTTGTGCTCCGGAGGAAAAAATATGTCACCAGTAACAAGTTGCCTTGCTAGATGATGTATATGGTTTTCAGAGGCTGGACAGGTACCTTCAAATGGGGCTTTGTCTAGGGCTAGATCTCTTAGATCATATAATTGTATGTTAATTTTTGAAACGGAGTGGAGACGGTTGTTTGTAGTCCTCCTTATCCTGTAACATAATAGCATCCAGAAAGCTTTTGATAGTTATTTGACGTTTCAGGAGGAAATGGCGGCTTCAAAGTACTGTTCTGATAGTTTGCATTTTGGAAAAACAAATTGAAGAATCGTCCATATGTCTTTTGCATTGGAAACATGACACAGTTTTTGATAGAGGGAGCACCTCTGCAAGCAAGGCTGTGCCTTGCAGGGGTTGTTCTGCTGTGTGAAATGCAAGCCCAGGTGCAGGAGGGGTGGCTGGGAGTTGTCAGTGCCGTGCTGGTCACTTCAGGTTTCAAACACGGACATTTGGTACATTTTCTGTACTGTGTTCTGCTGCACACCTTAACTCCAACGTGGACACCATCTGCCTGATTTATTTTCTTGCTTTCTTTTTGTTGATGGCTATTTGCTAGCATGCTGGTAGGAGCAAAGCCAGGCCGGAGTGACGTATTCTCTTTGGCTTCTCTAGGGAGGAAAAAGAGCGCTGGATACGTGCAAAATACGAGCAGAAGCTCTTCCTTGCCCCGCTGCAGTGCCTGGAACTTTCTCTTGGCCAACACCTCCTGAGGGCTACAGCCGAGGAAGATCTGCGCACGGTCATCCTGCTCCTCGCCCACGGCACGCGGGAGGAGGTGAATGAGACCTGCGGAGACGGCGATGGGCGCACGGCCCTGCACCTGGCCTGCAGGAAGGGAAACGTGGTGTTGGTGCAGCTCCTGATCTGGGTGAGTGCTTGCTCATCGCACGCTCTGTAAGGATGGTAACTTACCCCCCCCCTTTCGTCTGTTGCCATTGGTAGAAAGTAAACAACAGAATGAGGAAGGAGAGATTTCCTTACCACCTATTGGAAATGCCATTTGAAATACCTCGGTGACAAATTTTGTTCCAGCTCTAAGACCCTCCCCGTAGAAACCTTTCTGTGTGTAAGTCACCAGCGTTCTGCTCACGTCCCTCTCTCTCCCCTCCCTTTCACCAACCTCAGCTCAGTTCCAGCCTTCCTGGCCTGAGCTCGCTCCCTCTGCTGTAACTCTCTGTCTGCATCAGAGCTTCAGGTGGCGTCTCTTCTTTCTCCAGTACGGCGTTGACGTGATGGCACGCGATGCCCATGGGAACACCGCGTTGGCCTACGCCAGGCAGGCTTCGAGCCAGGAGTGCATTGACGTTCTCCTCCAGTACGGCTGCCCCGACGAGCGCTTCGTCCTCATGGCCACTCCGAATCTGTCCAGGAAGAACAACAACCGGAACAACAGCAGTGGAAGGATGCCCACCATCATCTGAGGAGCTCACTCGTGTATTCGCTGACCTGAATTACATCCGCGGCCTCATATTCCTCCATTCCCATCACGGCTCTGCTCTGTGAGTCCAATAACTTCCCTTTTCCCTTTACCCTTCGGTGCATCCCTGTCCCATCCAGAACCAGCACATCTGGATAGCACGAGGGGATGAGAAGGAGCGAAAGGGGCTGCAGAGAAAGCAGTTGTTTCAGTGACAGCTCTCGAACGATGGAAACGGGACAGCAGAAGCGTGCGAGAGCGCGTGGGTTCTGTAGGACACGGCGCGTGGCACGGGACCATGGGGACAGTTGTCCCTGGGCACAGGCTCTACAAGTGCAGAAGGCAGGGGTGGAGGGAGGTGAGAGCGGGAGCGAGAGGAGAAGAAAGAAGAAATGGTAACTTTCCATAACTGACAGTTAAGCACATCAGTACATTTCACCTCTACCAAACGGAACGGCTGGATTTCATTCTCTTCTCTGAAGAGCTTGACGGCATAAATCAGAAGCAAGCACAGAGTTTGTCAGGTTTGAAGCTCCTATGATGGTATGTGTCAAATCAGTTGTAGCTAATCTGTCCAGGGAGAATACTGGCTTCATTACACTTGTATAGTTGAGTTCTTCCAGCATTACCGCTGTTTAATAGAACATGATTAGTCATCACGGAGAAAAAAGCATATTAGCTGAGGAGGTAGTTACATGGCACGCTTCGGTGATTGCTTGGATGTGATTGCAATATTCTTAGAAGCATCATATTATCTCAGACATGTTCTTTCGAGCCCTTGGAGCCCTCCTTTCTAAATTCACTGTCATAATTTAGTATCTGTTTAATTTTTCAGTCCAAAGAGAGGAAATGAGTTGCTGAGTGTTATTTGACTGCAGTCTCCTTGGTGTAAAAACAAAATGGAAAAAATAAATAAGAGTAACTATGAAACACAAAAAGGAATAATGAATACTGCTAAGGAAAAGCATTTCAAGTACGTTTAGTAAAATTAATAAATGCATTAAAGGCTAATATTTTTCCAGCCAGCAGAAATACGTTCTGTCATTTTGCCAAGGTAAACGTGTTGAGTTTTTGGTCACTCCTGTGATGCATTGCCTAACTTATACAGATTTTGTATTGTGTCTTTAGATTATATGTATGTAAAATCTATTTGAATAAAAAAATCATAAATATGCATTGATTTTTTTTTTTGTACAGAAAATGACACCTCTGTTAATTTATAAACTGTAATGGATGTGAACTAAATAATGTGCAACTAGTTAGGATCTGTGGATTCCGGATCACTGTATGTTGACAATATCCCCAGCAGTGAACTCTGTTTCCATTGCAAGCCTTTGAGGAACATATCAGAATGAGATTATGGCACGCTTGGCATGAAAAAAGTATGTATATATATATATGAGACCGTTTAGAAAGGAAAAGAGGCTGTTTCTCAGCACTGTAAATATATTTTACTTCAGAAGTCACGACGCTTTCACACGCCAAGACGAAAAGCCATAGTCTGGATGCGTGCAGATCAGATTGGGTTGGTTTCAGGATTGATAGCCTTCACCGAGGCGGGCAGGGCATGGCTGCCCTACCTCTGA
This sequence comes from Lagopus muta, assembly GCF_023343835.1. Lineage (NCBI taxonomy): Eukaryota > Metazoa > Chordata > Aves > Galliformes > Phasianidae > Lagopus > Lagopus muta. The sequence goes on along the minus strand of NC_064440.1, from coordinate 34,466,859 downwards.
ACCTGGCTGCTTTCTGGGAGAAAAAGGGCTTGTTGAAAGGAGCCTGGGCAGTTCGTTTGAGTTCCAGGTTTTACTACTTGACTTGATTTTTATTGTTTTATTATTATTATTATTGTTTGTATTACCAGACAGATCCTGGCTTGTGCCATTTGCTTCAAAACCAGGTTTCTGGCACAGGGAAGCAGGCTGTACGATTTTTTGGCAGACCGAAAAGTAGTTTTTAAGTGGCATAGGGCAATGTGGAGATGGGGGAAGGGTGTATCACGGAGAAAGTTGAAAACTCAACTGAATTAGATGGCAAAGGAGCAATTATGTGAAGTCAGTGAGGTGCACACAGCATAGTAATTTGGAAATCTACCTGCTCCTTATGTATTTCCCAAGCCTTCAGTGTTGTTTTCCCTTGGGGCTCTGTATTTTGCTTGACATGCGAATGGGAGGACGATAGCAATTGCTAAACAAAATATAGGTCGACGCAAAATGAGAAGGAGAAAAATTATTCTGAGTATCTTAAGGAAGAGAGAGAAAATTACAGGTTGGGTATCAAATCATAAAGCTTGAGAATACTGACTGGCTTTCCCTGTTCTGTGCTGTTGTCGTTCCGTACTTTGATACTGTACTGACCTCTGACCATAGACGGGGTCTTTCTCCATCCAGCTTAGACTGGCTGCATCAGATTAATGCTACATCTGATTCTGTGCACGCTAGGATTTTTTTATTTTTTATTTTTTTTTAACTTTTGAGGGATAATTGCTATTTCTCCAATCGTTCCCATGCAGCTCTGATAGTGATGGGTGGTCCCTCGGTGACAGGACGGCCCGCTGAAGGTTCAGCTGAGTGGGATGCTGCAAGCCCCCGTGTCTTGGTGCTCACAAGCTTTCCACCCGTTCCAGGGGGCATAGTGTGAACTGGGGAAGTGCAGCACATGTTCCCAGAGATGCAGGCTGCCTGCTGTTCCCCTGGGAACAGCCAGCGTGTTTCTCTTGGAAAATCAAGTCCAATGTTTCAAATACGTTGTAGGCAAATTTTGCCACGGTTAAGTTCTCAATGCTTCTTCCGTTTCAGAGCTTATTTTTTGTCCTGATTGAAAATATTTTCTGTACATAGGTGAAGTGTTCTCTTTAGGCCACCTTTCTGAGTGTGAGATGTGAGAAACAAGGACAGCAGCCAGGCTGTCGTGCAGGCTTCGGGTAGAAGAATTGTACGCTCCTTTCATTAGAAGAATTCTGCAGGTGAACCTTGGAAAACAGAATTTTTTGGGGGAAGGAACTTCCGCTGTATTATAGGAAAAATGATGTATCAAGCCTAGCCAACTAATAACCTCATACTTTCACTAATCCGTGACACAGTTGCTTTTAACTTAAACATAGCTTTTCCTTGGACGTATCAGCATTGGCAGTGATGATGTCAAAGCAGTGCTCTCATGGGCCGTGCTTGGCTTCCCCAGGGAAAAACTCCATCAGCCAAGCCCTGCTGTCCTTGGCTTCGTGCCGTGAGGTTTTGGGACTCCGTGCTCTTTCCAGGCGGATGCGTTTGCGCTTTGCAGAGGGTGTTCTTGAAGCCATCCAGGTGCAGAGACAGGCAGGCTTTGAGAACCTGCAGCAGTTGTTCTGTCTTCTAACCTGTCCATTTTCAGGTCTTCGTTTTGCCTTCAGCCCCCCTCTTGTTGCTTTTACGGAACCCACTTGTCGGACTGCTTACGCCCCTTCGAGCACATGAGGAGCAAGTTGAAAACGAATTGAAATGCAGTCAGTAAGAAATCCCAGCAGAAATGCACTGACTAAATCCGTTAGCGTTATCTGAGGGAGTGGAGATTGTGGCCGTGTTTCTCACCGTTGAACCCTCTTTGTGATCCCAGATCCTTTTAAATCCCACTTCCTCTGCACTTTATCCACCGTGACTAAAACACTAGATGGAAGTGTTTGCTGTTAACGTCAGCACTTTTCTTCTATTTGCATCGGGCTAATTGCTGTTGAAGAGCAGAGGTGAGCCAAATGCATTGAATCTGGCAACTGAACCTTCACCTGCCAGGAGTTCAGGAGGGTTTTACTTATTCCTCACTATTTTCTTGGGAAAATGTAGTCTTGCCAGTTCAGAGATTTGGCCAAGGGTTCCCATTGCCAGATTTCTGGTTTCATTGCTAAAAGGGAGCAGAAGGAAAGCTGTTTCTGGAGAATCTTGGTATACCCCAAGCTGAGGAGACCAAAAGAGCTAGTTGAAAGGAGGAGAGGGTTTGTAAGCATTTCTACTTGGGTGTAGTGTATAATAACCGTGTAAACATGAATACTGTTTACTCTGCTGTCTTTCCCCATTTCCTTAAATTATGTGTGTTAGTGCACGGAGCTTTAGCTGCACTTGGAGATTTCCCCTGGCAAGAAGAAGCTGTGTAATGTAAAGAAGGGAATAGAGGTGTGAGTGCAGATACATTCTTAGCAATGATCTCCAGCACTGTAATGTAGTATAATTAGATGATACGGTTTTCAGATAGCTTCATCTTTTATATTTGTATGGAGATCGGGAAAAATGAAGTAATTTGTAGTTTCTAGTGTAAAGTAGTAATAGTGGAGACAAGCACAGATTTCACAGAGGGTTCCTTAGGGCCCTTCACAAATGTCTCGGGGAGCCGTGTTTGCACCTTAACAGGGAACGGGTGTTGGTTGTACTTGGAGGTACCCAAGGGGAAGAAGGAGAGTGCTGGGGACCAAACGTGGGGCACTTGGTCTGGATGCGTGAGGACTTGCCCGTTCACATTTCATCATCAGGACTCTTTGTTTTACCCTTCCTACAGCTGTTAGCACACGGGAGATCTCTGTCTGTTAGTCTCAGATCCTCTGTTGAACATCTTCCATTTCAGCCCATTCGTGGGTAAGATTTCTTGTAGGACGTTTTTGGCTATTCTTGTGTTTGCTGCATTGCAAACCCAATGCCACAGATTAAAAGGTTCTGCAAAGAATTTTGACTTCTAAGTTACCAAAACCAACAGTGGTTTAAATGGTTTTATTAGAAGGACATCTCCTGTTTGAACAAGTATGGAATAAAGCAAACAATCCAAAGCTGTAGGTAGGTAAATCTGTTCTAGTTTTTGTTTGCTTTTTTTATCATGGGCCAGTTTTTAAAGTGAATATTTGGTGATTTCATCTCATAGCAGTTCCTTTGAGTTGGCTGAATATGTCCTGCATTTTAAACAGGGGGTAGGAGAGTTTTGGCTGAGATTCTCAGAGCTGTCAGTAGGTCTCATTCTGAGGGAGGGGTTGCATGATCTCTGAAAACAAGATGGCTTTTTTCAGTGCCACCCTCAGCCCCAAACCACTACTCATGCTTTTGGTGATCTTGGCCCCTGTGTTTCATTTTGGGCTCAATAAACTCCCACAGTTTGCTCTTGTTCCCTGAGTGCTTGGGGGACATTTCTTGGGGGCAGACAGAGGAAAAATCTTTCCATCTCCATGCTTTTCACCTCTCTCAATCCCTGCAGCGTATTCAGGCAGTAGCGGTCAGTCCTGCTGACGTGCAGTGCTTCAGCTTTCTCTTGGCCATGAACTTTGGGGCGTGTATTTGCTTCCAGTCCTAAGAGTTGCCTATTTTGCGATGCTTTGGAGCTAGTAATGTTTACCTGTGTGTTATGTACAAAGCGTGAAGGGGGGTGGGGGGCTTATCAAGGTCTAATGGCATGCCTTTGGGATGACCGTGTTGCTTGCTGGCAGTTGAATGCACCATCCGCTCTTTTGTGTGTGCCACGTTCTGCAGAACTGATCAGTGTGTTTTGCTTCTGAGAACTCATCCTTCTGTCCTTCCCACCTCCCTCTGCCTGTTGTTAGGGTAGCTAAATAGTGTGAGGGCAACTGAGTGGGAATCTCAGAGCAGCCCCGGTGCCTCGTAGGAAGCTGGAAGCGCTTCCATGGTCTCTGATTGCCAGATGGAGGGAGTGATGCTGTGCTGAAGGCAAGCCCCAAGCCCGGGCAGTACTGAGGAAGGCTCTGGGTGCAGTTTGTCAGGTAGTTCCCACATCTAGAAGCTCAGTGATGGAGCTGAGTTGGTCATCAAGTGCAGTGAAGTCCTAAGGTAAAGCAGTGTATTGCATGGATGTCACTAACCAGATTAACTAAAAGTGCTTTGCATTTGTGTGTGTGTGTATGTATACACATATGTGCTCAACGTACCTCTATCAGCCATCCTCTAAGTGTCCACGCACACATTTACACATCAGTCACAGCCTGAAGCTGGAGCCAGTTTTTCAGTTTGGTGTTTATAAATGGGCACGTTTCCCAATTTGGCTCAGGCCAGCCATTTCCAGGAGTGCAGGAGGGCTGCATGGTGCCACAGGGGGCAGGGAGATGCAGGAGTTGGTTCTGGAAAGCTCGGGGTTTACAAAGATACCTGGCTCAGAGCAAAAATTGAGCTCATTCAGATGGCAACAACTCGAATTCTGAAAGTGGGACTGAACTGGCCGCTTTGCCTGGGATGGGAACTGCAGCCCAGCAGCCTGTGGGCACGGGGAGGAGACATGGATGGGGCTAAGGACATAAGACTTACTTCCCAGAGGCCCTATCTTTTTTATAGGTTTGCTCAAATTTGTGGCTGAATTTAAGCATGGGCTCAGTGACTGCCCTCCTGCAGCAGATCCAATGGTGTTTTGGGTCCTTCCTGCACCCACAGCATTACAGGGGAAGGAGACATGGTTGGTGAGGAGCAGGGCACTTCCTCATCCTTACCCAGGTGTCTGTGGCCATGGTGCTTTGAGGGAGCCATAACCATCAGCTGACATGTGCTAAGCCCTCATGTGTACCGACAGCGCAGGGAAGCCTGTGTGCTCACAGCATCTCTACTCTTGCTTTCAGTTATGCTCATAGTGGTGAGCAGCTTGGGCCGGGGTTCAGCACATCCTTACGGGTGCTACCAAATCCAGGGCTGATTGGGAGAGGCAGAACTGGGCTCAGACGCACAAAGGTCACGGTTGGGTGTCAGCCATCACCACCAGGACGTGTGCCCCATTTCTCCCCTTACACCCACGACTGATGCAAAGGCCGGACTCGGTGTTTAGGGGTGCTCAGCCCAGTGTCGTTGCGTCCTTTTTGCTTTGTGATGCTTGTGTTTCTGGTTAGGACAGGGAGGAAGGGCACCCAGGTGAGTAGGGTCACCTGAGAACTGCGTTTGGGGTAGAGGCAGAGATACCTAGCACATGGCAGGCTTTAGAGCAAGGTTTGTTTGGGTTGGGTTGGTTTTTTTTTTCTGTTTCTGTAAATAGTAATGTATAAATGATGACGAGACAGTGTGGAAATTATTAAAAAATACGTCTTTTGTTGTTGTTTTTATATTACCTCATTCAGCAAGTTTGTTTTACAATGACTCGATGCTTTATTTATATTGTTTGTACTGTAATTAAAACGATTGATAAACATTTCACTTTGCTTGTTGTTTCATATGATTTTGTTTTGATTACGTATGCCGGTTTGTATTATGTTTCCCTTTCCTCTCTCTTTGCATTGAGGTTTTTTGTGTCAGCTGTACAGTATTCCGAATTAAACAACAACAAAAAAAGCAATTAAAAACAAACAAGTTGTAAAGTACCACAGAGGGAGACTGCTATACTGTATGGTCTCTTTCTAATAAAGACAAGAAAACTTGTTCGTCACAGCTCTGTTCTTTGCAGTGTTATTGAGGGACACCTGCCCCAGCCCTGCTCCACCAGTATTAATGATGAGATACTGTCACTCCTCGCCAGCAATAAAGATGAAGTATGATCCGAGACCTGGGATGTCAGAAGAGCTGGGAATGGTGCAAATTGATAAATTAAAAAGCAATAAGTCACCGGACTGTAATGGTGTATATCTAAGAGTTCTGAAAGCGCTTATGAACTAAGTGACAGATCTCCCAGCAAAAATACGTGGGCTTTCATTAAAAACAGCCCTTCTCCCCGAGGAGGGGAGAGCAGTAAACGTTGCACCTCGGCTTTAAGAGTCTCTGGAGGAGATCCAAGGAATTAGGCCAGTAACGGTTACATCTGTATCTGCTAAATTGGTTGAAATGATCATTTAAAATAAGAATAATAAAGCATCTTTAAGGTCATGGTATGGTATGGTCTAATCACTTCTTTGAAGGAAAATCACGGCTCTCCATTACGATTCCGTGAGCGCCGAGCCAAGGGCAACCGGTTGACTTTTATTTACATTTGCAAAGATCTCTGCCCGTGCACCATGAGAGGAGATGCAGGGAATCTCAGCAGGCCCGAAGGGTGCTCTATAACAGCCCTTGTGCAAGAAGGCTGTGACCAGAGCTGCTCTGGGACGGAGGGAATAGCGAGTAACATCCAGTCTTTTCTTCTTCAGCCCATTAATGGGATAAAAGAGGTGGCTTCACATGCAGTGGGGATGAAGAAAAATGGAGGAGCTGAAGATCCGTGAGGATGCCGTGAAGAAGTTGGGGATGTTCAGGAATGAGGTTGGAGGAGCGGGGAAATTCCTTCTAGATGAGATGTAAAGAGGGGGATGTGGCAGCTATGGAATAAACCGTGGAGAGGAGCAGATGGGGAACATTCCAGGTTGGATATTAGGGGATATCTCAGCAGGAGCAGTGCTGCAGTGGCACAGCTGCCCATGGAGTGGTGGAATCACCGTTCCTGGAGGTGTTTGGTAACAGTGAGGGATGTAGGCATGGTTGGGGTTGGGCAAGGTGAATGGTTTTGTGATTCTATGACCTTCTCCTAATCCAATGACCAACACGGGGGGTCTGACTGGGGTTTGGTGAGGTTTCCTCTTTCCTGCTTTTTAATTCTCAGTGCTCCTAGGAGGCCACACCAGCAGTGGTGGGATGAAAAACAGCAGGACGGCTTGTGGTTTGGGTTTTTTTTTCCCTTCTCTGTGTATTTTGGGTCTACATCACTGTTCTGTCATGCAGCAACTGTCCTGCTTTGTTCTTGTGAGGTTTTCCACCATGTTTAACCCCATCATGTGTCAAACCATCACCCAAGCAGGAGGTGGGTGCTTTTTGCATTCTACCTTTCAATGAAAGGACTTGGAATTTTGGATTCCTCAGTGTGCAAAGCTGTGGAGCCACTTCTCTCAGCCATCACCAGTCCTCCCCTTGTAAGGGGTGCAGTGTTTCATTTGGTGATGGGCATGGCTGCCTGTTCCTGCTAACCACCTCCTGGGACACGGCTGCCCGCAGGAGATGCAGGCACTGGAGGGGGGGGGGGGGGGGGGGAGGGGATGCTGAGCAGCATTACAGCTCTTTCATTTCATTTCTCACCTACCCCAAACCCACCCTCACGCACCCCTGGAACATTCTCAGCTGGTGGCATTCACAGATGCCTGAGAAGAAAAGGAAATATTCTACTAGAAGGCAACAGAGGTCGGAAAGAGATTTTGAAGGTAAACTATTGCCTCCATTAATAGGAGCAGGGGGACCCCCCCTTTTTTTTTCTTTTTTTCTTTTTCTTTTTTTTTCTCTCTCTTTTTTTTTTTCAAAGAACAAAGCAGTAATTACTGTGGGGACCAGACTGCCATAAGGCCTTGCTGTGTGTTTCCACCCATGCCTACAAAGGCTTTGCTTTGATGGATCCTGGGAGCAGTCACTCAAGAAACCTGTTCCGGAGCCCAAAGACTCCTACATCGGAGGTACTGCATGCTGTTAGCTCTCATTTAAAACCATCCCCTTGTCTGTTGTGCTGTTTCTTACTCATTTTTGGCCACGCACCACCCACCGCCTCACCGCATCAATATCCACTGTTTGGCCTCCATCAAGCAGTGGTGGCCAGCAGGTGCCATTTGTTTCTGCATGGAGGAATTCGGTGACACACCTTCGCTTCCCGTGCATTTCCATGTCAGGTGCCATTCTGTCAGCCTCTGCTGCTATCAGTCACACAGCAACAAAACATCGTGGGATGCAGTGGGAAGGTTCAGCCTCTACTGCTGTACGACCAGCATCCACCTCTGACGCTGTGGGCTGACACCATAGAACGGGAGGCATTACTTCCAGAGCAGCCCTTGTAGTCACATAAAATCAGGTAGAGGAGCCTCAAATCAATCAGAGATCCTCACCATGAGGTACTTTCCTCCAGATGTTGCCCCCCACCAGCTCAGGCTGCCCGGGGCCCTATCCATGGCCTAGGGCACCTCCAGGGTAACCCACAGCTCTCTGGGCAGCAGTGCTGGGGCCTCACAACCCTCTGAGTGAAGAATTTCCCCCAGAAGGTGGCTTTGCAGTGCACAGCTTGCACGATTTACCAGCAAGGGATTGCATGGCGTCCGAGGGAAATGCAATTACTGCTGGGGAAACCTCCAGACGTGCCGTAGGAAAACCACAAACCACTTTGTATCAGCAATAGGACTGGAAAACCCACCAGGCAGTAATTTATCTCGCCTAATGTCCAGTAAAGCCCTTAATTGGCCAATAAATGTGGCCGCAATAACTGCACTTGACATGCAACGCTGCTGCCAGCAATTAGCACGTATTTATTTGCATACTGCCCTGACCAATCTGCGCTCCTCCATTTCCAGATCTGTTTGTTTTTAAGCCAGAGAAGCTCCTTGTGTTGGCCAAAGAGAGGATGAGGAGAGCCAAAGGGATCGGAGGAGCAGGCCCACTGCCCACATCCCTCAGTGCCACGTCCCCGTGGTTCCTGAACACCCCCATGGATGGTGATCCATCACCACTCCCTGGGCAGCTGTGCCACTACATCACGGCTCTTTCTGAGAAGAAATTCTTCCTAATATCCAACCTGAGCCTTCCTTTGCACCAGCACAGGTAGCTGCATCCCCATGGGGACACAGAGGCTGTCAGCTGCCCCATCTGAGTGAGCTCCTCTGGGCGCTGTGAGAGCAGATTTTGGTGCAGCCCTTCCTCTGCACCTCACCTATTGCTCCGCACATCCACCTGGTAACGGGCAGGCTGATGGACTGCCGATTTCCCTGTAACTGAGCTTAATTAGCAAGCTAATCAGGTCTGGAGATGGTTCCAATTTATTTATTGGCTGCCGTGCCGAGGTTCATGCCAGGTGAACAAATATGATGGGATTTTCCCCATCTCCAGCACCCGGAGCATCCCCTTCTCAGCTCCCTCCGGCCGCTCGGAGGCATTACAAAGGGGGGGTATTTATTTTGCCAAAGTGTGGGGTGAGATGAAAGGGAAGAAATGGCAAAGCAGCCGGAGAAGGCTCTGAGCGTGGCCAAACCCACTCTCGGCTGCAGCATCCCTCCCTGCAGCCCCACAGGGGTGTGCAGCCCCAGGACTGAGCATCCCTCCCACTGGGTGTGAGAGCTGAGCTACGCAGGGAGAAGGGGAATACGGGGCATGAGGGCCTGGAAGACCTCAAATAAGGCAGCACTATGGGAGAGGGGCTTTTCTGCACCGTCCCTCGGAGACCGCTCACCGAATGGAGACAGTTATTAGAGGGAGTAATTGGGATCAGCTCGCTTTACAAATGTTACTTTGCAGAATGAGGCAGGAAGACAGATCGATCTCAACTATTATTCATTAAGGAAAGTCCTTTATAAATCCCAAATTAACAATTTCTCTTAGAGAGCCTTCCTATTACCCTTCTTTCGCAGGAACTTATTGCCGCTTTGGAAATGTTGAAATATGAAAATAATTGGGGAGGGGGAGAAAGAGCAGTTGTGGGCTTCAGAGCTCATTCATCGGTGGGAAAAATAAAGAATATAGCCGTGTGCTTTAAAATCAGCCCTTATTCGGGGTGGTAACATCCTGATAGATGGCATCAGACCACAGCCGCAGCATCGCTCAGAAGAGCCCAAGCCCCGAGTTCTCCTTTCGCTCTGTTAATTGATGGGATGGGAGCATCACAAACTCTCCATCCCCCTGTCCTTTAGGAACGCAGCCCCTTGGTGCAGCTCCTGAGCCCGAACGGGGCTGCTCAGAGCCGGAGGAAAGTTCTGCGAGCGGCTTTGCAGAGCCGGAGGGAGGGCGCGATGGGATCGGGTCAGTGTAATCCTGTTTTATCCATTGTAATTCAGGCAGGCAAGGAGACCTCAAACTATAGGGGAAGGGGCTTTGAGAACCTCAGCGGCCCTGCCACAAAGCCGGAGGCTGAGGCCGGGACAAAAGCTGGAGAGAGGATGAAGTGGCTCGAAATAAATAGATTAAGGCTCTCTATGGGCCGGGCGTAGCAGGAGGGAGAAAAGAGCAAGCGAGGGGCGGCCGGGGGGCAGGAGGGGACATGGGGGCTCGGCTGCAGGACCCCAACCTCTAGGAGGGAATTTGTCCTGGGCCCGGTGGGATTTCCCCATCTCTGCGCTGCTGCATCCCGTGCACAAACAGTTCTGAGTGTTTTGGAGCAGCAATCGGGCTTCGCGAGGCAATTTATAATTCATACAGGTTGTCTTCCTGCATACGGTGTTGCTTTGGCACGTTGGGGTGCCGGCTGCTTTACGAGGGAGATGGAGTGCTTTGCATCCACTGCTGCTTGCCGGCCCGAAAGGGTTGTGGGTGTGGATGGGACTGAGCCCCATTCATGGCAGCTGACCCCACAGGGGGATCCCCCATAGGGCACATTGCGTACCTCCTGGGGATGGAGGGGGGGTTGCTCAGCTCTGATGCCCTCAGCAGCTTCTGCAGCCCCATGTGGGCACCCGGGGGGCTCCTGCAGGCTGGATAGGCCCCCCCCCCCCCCCCCCCATCCTGCACACCGAGGCGGCAGGCAGAAGGCGCAGAGCCCCAACTGAAACAGCAACACCAATTAGGTCCATGCAAAGAAACACAAGAGGGGAGGCAGCCGGGCACCCCAAAAGAGTTGAGGACCCCCTCCTGGTTTGGGGAAGGAGAGGAGGGGATAGCAGCAAAAAGCAGTGACGGCTTCGTTAAGGGAGAACAGCAGAGAGGGCATCCTCCTGCTGATGGATGCAGCATAAATACGATATAAAATCTATAATATGGCACGTATAGGGGGGGTCCTACAGCCCTGCTCTCGGGGCAGCAGCTCTCCTTCCCTCTGTATCGGGGCCGTGGGGCAGCGCTCCCCGCACGGCACAATTATTTGATCTGCAGATGCGAGAGGAATTTATTGGAACAACAAATAGAGTGATGTCAAAGCCCAACCTTGGATTAAAGCCGGCAGCCAAAGGGGAAGTGTATTAATTTCAAACAGCATCAGAGGCCAGCGCCTATTAGGACGAGCTATTCTTCAGACCCCCCCATCAGAATTAATCATTGGGAGTTAATTTGAAGCTCAGACAAGTTGCTGTTAATTTAGTGCGGGGAGGACGGGATGGAATAAAAAGCCGAGGTGCTGGCCGGGCCTCCTGGGTCTCATTAATCAGCGAGCTGAGACGGCCTGGCTTGATTACAATTTGCAAAAAAATTCATTAGAGCCCGGGCGATTGACAATTTTTCTCTCTGCCCGCGCTCTGACTCATTAGGCAGCCAAATGAAACCGCGATGATGGCGATGATGACAGCCATCAGCCCCGCGTTGTTTATCTCCTACCTCCCCCGGCCCGGCCCGGGGCTGCCCCTCCGCCCCCAGCCCCGCTCCCATGCGAAGGGACCCCCCCCCCCCCCTCAATCCCCTCACCGCTGCCCAAAGTGCCCCCACACCCCCGGGGGGGGGGGCCCGCGATTCCCTTCCGTCCATTCTCGGTAACAACGACCGTACGGAATGAATTGAAAGGAAGAGAGCAGGGGACCCACGAGGGGATCTCACGCGTGTCCCGACCCCGCACGGGAACGATCCCAAAATGAAGGGAAAGAAGCGAAGTGCTGCGGCCGTCCCGTTAAAAAAAGGGAAAAAATAGGAAAACAAAACAAAACACAACACAACAAAATAAAATGAAGTGCGCGACGCCGCCGCAGAACCCCGTTTCTCTCCCGTGCTCCCTCCTCACCGAGCTGCTTTATTAATTTTTCCTCATTTTTTCCCCTTTTTCTCACTTTTTTTTTTTCCCAGCAAATCCTCTCTCTTTTCCATCCCCCCAAAAAAGGCGAAATAGGGATAAAAGCTCATCCCCCCCCCTCACCCGATTCCCCCCCACCTCCGAGGTCGCAACGAACCCCGCAGGGAGGTGGAGGGGGAGGCGTCTCCGTCCGGCGCTCCGGGAGGACCCGAAAAGAAAAGGCGAAAAGCCGAAAAACCCAACAACCGCCGCACGCTGCGCCCGAGCCGGGGCGAAGGGTGAGGTTGGGGGAGGCACGAGGGGAGGTGTGCGGGTATTTTGTGCGTGTGTGTGTGCGCGTGTGTCCCTTTTTTGTTTCTTTCTCGGCTTTTATTCACAAGACGGGAGTTGGCTCCTTAAATTTCATAACTTAGAAGGAAACGGGCTACATCGAAATAAATTAAACCACAACGCTTGAATTCGTGCTTTCCTCGGTGTCCGTCTGTCCGTCCGTCTGTCCGTTCGTTCTCCTCCCCCCCACCCCCCCCTCCCCTCTCTCTCTCTCTCTCTCTCTTTTACCCCTCTCAAAACGGCTTTGCGAGGGGCGGCCCCGCACCGACGGCTCCCCCAGCGCCGTTACCCCCGGGGCGGTGCGGGGCGGTGCGGTCCCGGTCCCCGCTCCGTACGGCGTTCCGCCTTCAGTTCTGCCGCTCGCTGCCGCCGTATCTCTCGTGGGTCGCCGGTGGGGTCGCGTCGCTTCTAGATTTATTTTAAGGGGGGAGGCAAGGAGGTGTTTGTTTGGGTTGTTTTGCTTTGTTGGCTGTTATTTTTTTTTTCGGAGGGGGGGATGTGTGGGGGGGGGGGATGTGGGGGGGAGGGTTGGCTTCCGTCGTTCGTTTCGCTTTTCATTGCGGGTCCGGCGAAAACCCCGTTTGTCAACTTTTTGCCCCCCCAGCGGCGCTCAGGGCCGCGCCTGCTCCAGCTGCTGGTGCTGACTCCTGATGGCGAAGCGGCTGACGTGCACCGGGATGGGTACCACGATTTTGGGGTTCCGCGAGGGCTCCCCCGCCTTGGAGCTGGCGTTGCCCGCTTTCACCCGCTTCCATTTGGCTCGCCGGTTCTGGAACCAGATCTTCACCTGCACCTCGCTCAGCTTCAAGGCGTGAGCGATCTGCGAGCGCTCCGTCAGCGAGAGGTACTTCTTGCAGTGGAACTCCTTCTCCAGTTCCAACAGCTGCTCGCTGGTGAACGCCGTCCGTCGCCGTCGGTTCTTCCCCGTGGCCGCGGCGTTGGCGGCGGCGTTGGCGGCGCTGGGGGGGTTTTCCTCCAACGCGGTACCACAGTCCTCCTCCCGCGGGGCCGCCGGCGCGGGGCCGTTCTCGTCGGAGCTGTAGTCGAGGTCGCTGTCCATGGAGAAGTTCTCCTCGCGGCCCTTCGCTTCCTCCTCCGCTTTGGGATCGTCTTTGGGGCCGCCGCGGAGGGCCCCGGCTGCAACCGAGCACAGAGCCCCGTTAGGGCCAGGACCCAAAGCCCCGTGTCCGGAGTTTAGATGTCACCGAGGGCTGAGAACCCCCCGGCCCCAGGAACCCGAATTCCAACGGCTGTACTGAACCGAGGGGCTCCGAAGCCCCGTTCCAGGCACCCGACGATTACGAAGCCTGAATCGAAACGCGGGCAGCGAACCACCGGGCCCGGACACCCGATTCAGATGCTCCAATTTATTAATAGAGAGCCACCGACCCCCGGCCTCAGAGCGCCGAATTCCAACGGCTCAGTCAAAGCGAGGGGCTCCGAACCTCCCTTCTCCGGGCCGGGAGAAGTGAGAAAATTAAGAAGTCTCGTCGCCCTCGCACCCCGAGCCCCTGCAGTCCGGTCCCCCCCCAGCCCAGGGGTCCATCCCCACACGTCCCCGTCCCCCCCCCCTCGGCCCGCACTCACCCAGCGATGCGTGCACGGCGTCGGCAGCGGGGAAGGGCAGCAGTCCCCCCCCAGTTTTGCCGTCGTCTCCTCCGCCGCCGTCCGGGGGGGGCAATCCCTCGGCCTTGTCGAAGTTCCCCGGGGGGGCGAACTTCCTGGCGGCCTCGGGGCGCGGCGGGGAGGCGGGGAAGGAGCCGGGCAGCGCGGCCATCAGCGTGGAGGTGAGGGCCATGCCCTGCGCCAGCCCAGGGCAGAAGGCTCCGGGCAATGCGGGCAGCGGCGGGGGCGGCGCGGGGGGCAGCGGAGGCTGCAGGGCGGCCTGCGGCAGGGCGGGCGGCGGGGGGGGCAGCACGACGGGCCGGTACGGCATGAACATGGGGTAGCCGGTGTAGACGAAGTGGCCGGGGGCGGGCGGCGGGGGGCTACCGATGAGCGAATCGATGCTGAAGGCCGTGCTGCTTCCCAGCGGGCGCTGCATCATCATCAGCGAGGGCTGGAAAGCCGCGCTCATGCCGGGCCGGCGGAGGAGCAGCGGCGACCACCTTCTTCCTCCTCCTCCTCCTCTTCCTCCTCCTCTTGCTCGGGCTCCGGCTCCCGCAGCTCAGCGCCGCGCAGCGCCCACGCGTGGGGCCGAGCCGGGGCGGAGCGGGGCCGCCGCCGCCCGCACATCGGGGCCGGCCGCCCCCCGCCGCCCCGCGCCGCGCTGCCTCTGCCCGCCCGCTCCCCCGCGCCCATTCACATTTTGCCCGGCTGGGAACACGGCCCGCCCCACGTGCCCGCCGAGAGCGCCGCCCATTGGACAGGCGGCTCTGAGAGGCGGGGCCTAACGCGGAGGCCACGCCCACTATTCCCACGGCCCCTCCTCTCCGCCTCCGGACGGGGCGTTCCCATTGAGCGCGGCGGGTCGGCCCCCGGCACCGGACCCCCCCTCCTTTTCCATTCATTCTTATTTTCTTAACGCTGTTATTTCATGTTATTATTATTATTTTTTTATCTGAATTGTTCGTTTGAATTGTTTGTTTCTATTTCTTCCGATTTCTCTTATTTATTTTTCCTTTCTTCCCGCTTTTCTCCTTTTTATTATTATTTTTTTTTTTTTCACTTTTATCAGTTTTTCCCCCCCCCCCCCCCCCCCCCCGGCTCCGAAGCTGTCCGTCGTCGTCGTTTCCCCCCCTCCATTATGCGGAGCTCCATTCATCGCCGCGGCGGAATTACGGCCCCGCGGCCGCCGCCTTCATCGCAGCCTCTCGGAGCGCGGGGACAAAAGGAGGGACGCGAACACAAAAAGAAGGGAAAGGGGGGCTGGGGGGGGAGAGGAAAAAGCCCCAAACTTGGAAATTGAACGTGAAGGGAACTTTGCGCAACTCCAAAAGACCGTAAATAACGATAACGAGAGAGGAGAAGAGGCAAAGCAAGGCAATTACGGGGTGTTCCCAGCAAGGATGGAGCGGTTCGGGAAATAAAATTTAAAAGGAAAAAAAAAAAAGAGAAAAAATAAGGGCACGGGGACGGAGCGTCCCCGACCTGGGGGGGTCGCGGCCTTCGGCCGGCCTCCCTCTTGTTTTGGGGGTCCACGCTCGGTGTGTGCCGGGGATGAGCCGTACCCCACAGCTGCCTTCCCGGAGCTGGGAGTCCTGGCAGCCTCCCCCCACCGGTGTGGGGCCGTGCTCTTCCAACCAGCCCCTGAACGGATTTTGAGCCCAAGCCCCATTTATGGGGTCGGTGGGAGTTCGGCCCCAGTGACCTTGCTATGGAGTTTATCGCTGTTGGGGTGCAGGCCCTCCCCCCTTTCTCCTCCAATGCGCGCTCCTTTGGGAGCTTTGAGGTCTTCTATGGGGGCTTTGGGGCCCAGCTCCGTCTTCCGTGGGCCGGGAAAACTCATCCGCTCTCTCCATCCCCGCCTCGGGCGCTCCGTTGCCGTCCTTTTGGCACTGTCCTCCCCCCACTGCCGTTTCCGCGGGGCTGCGGGGCTCCAGCGCGGGGGGACGAGGGCAAAATCCCCTTCCTCCCACGGTGCCCCGCTCCTTCCACCCGAATGCCATCGGAGGAGCGGGTTTCGGCCGTCCGCTGAGCGCTCAGAATTGAATATCTTCATCCTTTTTACCCTCCGTCCTCGTATCGCTGTGCCGCTGCGTCCCGCCGCCCCACGCCCGCTGCCCTCGTTTGTCGTCGGCCCCCTACAAAAAAAAATTCCACCACCACCACCACCCCCCCCTCCGGACAAAAGTGACTTTTTCTACCGCCGGAGATGGGCTTTGTTCGGCTCTGCGGCGGCCGATAGCGCTCCGTTAGGAAACACCGCCGGGTGCCGGGGGTGCAGAGCAGCACTGCGGCCGGGAGCGGCGGGCGGGGAACCCCGGCGGGACGGCACCGGGGGGTGGGAGCCAAAAAATCCCCGCTCTTCGGTTGTCCCCGCATCGCTGAGCTGTCACGGGGGCTCTGAGTTCGCCCCGAAATCCTTTCTAGGGATGGAGCTTTGGAGTCGTGTTTTAAAGAGGGAGAATTGGGGCTGGTTGCTGGAGGGGAGAGACCGTGTGCGCTAAAGCGGTAGAAGGTGTTTTTGGCTGATTATCTCCCAAAAAACGAACAACCAAGCAGAAATAACTCGGGTTTTGGAGAAAAAAAAAAGAGAGGGAAAAAAAAAAAAAAAGAAAAAAAAAAAAGCGAATATACATGATGTACGGATATGGGTATAAGATGCGAGGTACACGGGTACACGGCATGGGGGTACATGGTGTGTGGTATGCATGGTATGGAGGGTGCCTGGTGATGCGCGTACGGGGCTCGGCTTCGTTCTGCTCCTGACAGCCCAACCGATGACTTTATCAAAAGCAAAACTCGGCTTCGGGGAGAACCCGGCGAGATGATTCCCATCAGATCCGGCACACCGGGGATATGTTCAACACACGCACACACACACACACACACACACACACACCCCTCCGCTGCGTTGATCGGGGCTGAGCCGCCCCAAGGGCACCGATCGGGTAGAGATGCGGCTGTGGGGCTGCGGGCAGCGGTACCGGGAGCGGCACCGACTGCTCCGAACGAGGGATGAGTCGGGGCAGCCCCTGCAGAGCCCTCATGATGGGGGGTTGGGGGCTCCTCCTCGTCGCTCTGCATCCGGCACTTTGGGTTGTGCTCCTTGGTGCGCTTTTTTTTTTCATCCTTTCCCTCATCTCCCCCCGCTTCGCCCCCCCCCCCCCCCTTTTTTTTTTCCTTTTTTCTTTTAATTTACTATTTTTCTTTCCTTAACAAACTCCCCTCCCTTCCCTCTCCCCTCCTCCCCCCCAACCCTTCCCTCTCCCCTCCCCCCCCCCCCCCCCTATCCCGCAATCTTTTCTCCACTGCATTTTCGGGCTGGAAAGAGGAGGCAAAAAGGACGAATGTCCCCCCACCCCACCCCCCCCCATCGCCCCGATCCTCTGCGTGCATGCGGACGGCTTTATCAGGAAGGAGAGAGGCTCCGGCAGCACCGTTGAACGCCCCGAATTCGTTCGGACGTGAGCGGTGGGGAACGGGATCTGATTCTTTTTTCGGATGTAGAAAACTGCAGGCAAAATATCTGGGGAGCGGCGAAGGAGCGGAGAGGAGAACGGCGCTCGGAGGGACAGAAGCGGATCGGGGGGACCCACACGGGCACATATGGGGGAATTCCGCCGCCTCCAATCCCGGAGAAAAGTCTCAAATATTCCCGGGTCAGGGGGCACCGGCTCATTAAAACCACCGCGGTCCTGGAACAGCACCGCAGACATTAAAGCGCAGTATTTTTCAATTAGAGCTGACGAATTCAATCAAAATTCCATAGATTAGGATGAAATGAGGCATGGGTCATTTACAGGGGAATTTAATTGCAGAGCCATTAGACAAATAGTATATTTGCCATTCTCACATTATCCATCATTTCAGACATCAATAGAAGGAACAGCATCTTTACTAATACAGCAGCACTTCCCAATCTCTGCCTGTAAACACTCCCTTTCCCCATAGCTCCTGATTATATCTGATTTCATTTAAAGCCATGGGGGATTATAAATGCTCATGCAATCAGGTTCATTAGGACTTCAAAATCTCATTTCTGATTCGTATCGCTTTGCGCATCGCCCGCCCCGGCGAGCTGCCACCGCTCTGCAAACACAACGCCGGGGCCGGGTCGGGGCTGGGGGGGCTCCGATAGGAGCACGGGACCCCCCCGGGGCTTCTGGGCCGGCTCCTGCCCGGGGTGGGGGGATCAGGACCCCGCAGGGACCCCTCGATGGGAGACTTCGGGATCCCCTTTGGGGTCTCCGTTGGATTTTCCCTCGCGGTCCCATTTGGGATCATTCTCGGAGTCCCCTTCGAGGTCTCCTCTGGTCTCTTTTAGGTGTCCCCTCCCCTTTGCGGTCCCGTCCTGTCTCTCCCTGCCCCGTTCCATTCCCAGCCCCCTGGGAAAGCGCAGCCCATGGCCGCCTTCATTCCCAGCATTTGGGGGTTTTTGGGGACGGAAGCTGCCGCGCGGGGCTCTCGGCATCCCCTACGGCTGCGGGGAGTGGGGAGCAAAGCCGGACCCGACCCCCCGGGGCAGGGCGAGGAGCGGGGGCTCCGACATTCCGCCTTAATAGCGGCTTAATAGGAACCGCGTTCCATAAACCACGCGCATCCAGAGAGACCGACAAAAGCCTCCCGGAAAGCCTTCATTTCACCCAAATGTATCGTGTGTTAGCTGCCTCAGTAATTTAATTGGAATGAAACGTGAAAAATGTGTCATTTTTGAAGAATTTATGCATCGCTTCCCGGAAATCTCATTGTCTTAACTAGCAGCCTACTGCGTTCTGTTTAGCAGTCATAATCGCATTTTTATGTGGCTCCGTATTACAAGTTAATGCGACCTCCCGCCTCCGGCTGCCGTTCAGCCCCCGCCCGCTCACTGCCCTCCGCGGCTGCGGAGAACTGCGCGGCCGCTCAACTTTGCAACTTCGCGGAGTCGAGCCGTGAGAAAACGGGCAAAACCAACAAAAGCAGCGCAAAACTATTTTGTTGTTATTATTGTTTTTGTCCTTTGTATCGATTTATTTTTTTTTTTTTTTCCCGGTCGGGATCTGGATTTATTTATTTTTTTTTAATTTTGCCTTCTTTCTTTCTTTCGCTCTTTCCTTGTCTTTCAGTTGGCTTTTACGGCTTCCTTACAGTTCTTTTTTTATATTTATTTTTTATTTTACCTTTCCTCTCTCTCTCTTCTTTCGCTTTCTATCTCACCTTTCCCTCCCTTCCCACCGGCCGCGCTCCGCCGTTCCCACGGCGCCCCCTGCGGGACGCGCGCAGCCGCGCAGCCGCCGCTTCCCACGCGTGTCCGCGATTCCCCCCCCCCCCCCGCGAGCTTCCCGCTGTCTCCTAGCACAGCCCAGCTAGGGCACGGCTGCTCTCCTCCCAGCAGCTTCCAATTCCCCACTTAAACCCCGAAACAAACGTGCAAAGCAACCGAGCAGCGTGTCACACGTGCTTTGCAGCGGGGTAATTCCCGCGGCCCAGGAGGCGGAGTCAAGAGGCACGGATGGCACATCTGTGCACATCTGGCAGGGATCACTTCCAGAACTCCAGCGAGGAACTTCTTTCTCTTCACCATCTCCATGCTCAGCACCGGCTGTGGGAATCAGGGCCTCCATCCTGTACCCATCACTGTAGTGAATAGAGGAGGGCTGCGTGGGCGCAGAGCTCTGAGCTCTGTGCAGCCCAACATGAAAAAAAAGGCTGATTCTCCCCCCTCCTTTATTTTATTTGATAGTGAGTGTCACTGAGCAGTGAAACAATTGGGTGAGTGCTTCCAAGGGGTGTGTGCACACACGTGCTTTGCTTCAGCAGTCAATCATGTGGGGATCCAAATGCTCCCTGCTGTTTTGTGCCAAGGCACCACAGGCAAAGACAGCCCAAAGGGCTGCATGCCCACCATCCTCCGTGCCTGTTGACAATGACAGGCAGAATGGGCACAGGAGATGGCACCGCAGCCAGGGGAGTGGGTGAGAATCCTTGTGAGCTCCTTGGTCCTGAATGTCACCCACACCTGCAGCACACCTGTAGCAGCCACTCCTCATTTTATTACTCCTTACAATCCATGGAAAGCACAATTAGAAAAGAAAGAAACAAACAAATCCATACCAAATTACAGCTGAAAGCACATTTTGGTTATGCTAGAAGTCCCTGAAAAGCACCGGTCTGTCATGACGACGGTGGCTCCTCTGCTTGGCCAGCAGCAATGGATGCTGCCACGGGGAAGATACAGAGGATGGCTGTGCATTCAGAGCAGGACACCCTCGGGTTCCAGCAGCAGATAATCCAGCAGTGGTTTGGGCACGGGCAGTGATGGGATGAGGCAGTGGCACCGGCTGCCAAATTTCTTTCGAATGGTGGAACGGCACAGGTGCTGTAGGGACCGGACTGCGCCTGCCAGCCGGAACAAGGACTCATAGAATGGCTGGTGCTGCTGCAAAGAGAGGCAGGGGAAATAAATAAGCACCTTATTATTATTATTATTACTGCTATTTAGTTAAGCCAAGGAAGCCAGAGATGGAGATCTAAGGGGAGGAGGTATGAAATCTGCCGTCAGTGTTTGGTGATGCAAAGGTGAGAAGTAAAATGGGCTCCAATGCTTACAGCTACACTTATTTCTGTTTTCTATTTTCATTCTTTTTTCCTCCTGTAGTGGCAATGCTAAGTCATGGCCTGAAGCAGTGATTGAGCACCTTTTGAGAAGGCAGGGCCAACCCAAGGGAGCTCAGGTGCAAACAATGTACCAGAGTGATTGGAAGGGCTGGAGCCAGGATCCACCCCTTCCCAGACCTTATTTAAGAGTTGGCAGTAGAGGTGAGGGCCTCCCTTGCTGGAGATCCCTGTCTAGCTGAGGTCTTCTAAAGGAAAGATCCATCTATCCTCTTTCTGTCTCATTTGCTGTAGCCGAAGACTTTGCCACTCTGCTTTTGTGGCACCTATTATAGCACTACACCTCTCAACAAAGGGAGCTTCAAGTGTTTTAATTTCTTTCTGGGACCCTGTTTGGTTTGTCTGGTCACCTGGAAGCTACCTGCTTGTGACAGCATTTTGGTTTATTTTCTTGCTGGCACCAGTTCCTGTTGTGGCACAGCATGGGGGTGGGCTGTGCTGTACAGCTGGCCCCTTTGCTCTAGCCTTACCTGCAGGACCTCCTCTGGCACAGCCTCCACCCACTTCTCAGAGATGGGGATTTGTGAGTAGGAGTTGATGAGGATTTCAATGATCTCTGGCACAGCTGCACAGGACCTCAGCACCTACTCATGGGCAAAGAGGGAACAGGTGATTGGGGGGTTAGATGGCATTTCCCAGGGTGCAATGTTTTCTGTAAGCTGTCGATGAGGTTCATCCCTCCCTTCTGCCCTCTTAGAGGGTGACTGGGGTGGTCCCTTATGGATCTGAGTTGCTATCTGCCTCTGTGTATTTTGGACATGTATTTGAAGGCAACAACTGCCTTGTTGTGGCAGTGTCTCATCTGGATGTGGCTCTTGCCTCCTGTTTACATTTTTGGCTTGTGAGTGTTAAGCCTGGGTAATATTTTCTTGATTGTTTGATGTAAAATCAATGAGACGCACAGCCATAACAAGACTGCACTGATGGCTGCTGTGCCAAGCCCAGTGATATTAGGATGCGTGGAAATGGCCTCAAGTTGCAGCAGGGGAGGTTTAGATTGATTATGGGGAAGAATTAATGCTTGGACTGAGGGATCAAGCATTGGAAGGGGCTTCCCAGGGTGGTGGTGGAGATCCTATTGCTGGAGGTATTCAGGAGGTGTGTGGATGTGGCACTGAGGAACACCAATTAGTGGTGCCAGGTGATGGTTGGGCTTGATGGACATAACAAAACCAAGCAGAGGGGATCCTGATTTCAAACCCCCACACGCCACGCTATGCTAGCCCACCCACAGCCCAACCTGCTTCCACACACCAATACCTTGGCAAAGGCATGGGGCCATATTTTTTGGGATCCGTAGTTGAGCAGCAGCTGCACAACCAGGTGAGGCCTCAGCTCCTGCTTGAAGGCAGCTGCCTGCAGCACACAGCCCAGCGGGGAGATGCCGTTGTAGTCAATGGCATTGACATCTGCCCCACGCCTCAGCAGGAACTTCACCAGCACGTTGTTGGCTGCCCCACAGGCTTCATGCAGAGGGCTCCTCTGCAGCTCGTCGTGTGCATCCAGCTTGGCTCCATGCACCACAAGCAGCCTGCACAGCTGCAGGGCATCCTCAACAGCATCCGGGGCCTGCCTGCAGACTAACCCCAAAGCTGTCTCACCCCGGGTGCTGCGGGCATCCACCTCTGCCCCGTGCTTTAGGTAGAGGTGGGCATGGTCATAGAGGCCGTGCTTGGCTGCCACGTGCAGTGCTGTCTCCCCGCTGTCCTCGCTGGGCAGGTCAATGGTGGCTCCATGTTTCAGCAGCAGCTCGGCGCATCTGTAAAGCCATGGTATGGGTGTGTGTTGGGGGGTCTGCAGAGAGGATGGGGAAAGGTTGGGATCCCACGGGGCTGTGGTGCAACCATTGATTTCAGGGTGCAACAGAGGGCTGCTCTGCACTTTGGTGCAGTGTTTCCACTCTGGTGGTGGTTTGGATAACATTTCCCTCATGCCTTAGAGCAATTTCATTCATTTTTTTGACTGCTATGACAACCAAGCTCATGCTGTCCCTACACCACTGGTGGATGAGGGTTTTCAGCCTGGCTGTGCCCATGCTCATGCAGATGCCCTCAGTTGGCTGTGGGCTGGGTTCTGTCTCAACTAAAGGGCCACAATGAGGACACATAGGGAGATGGGCTCCTTCATGCTGTCCCTCTGTTGGCTGCAGTTTCATCTCCTGGGGTACTTTGGAGAAGATCTACATAACCCAAAGCCTCAGCTGACATTCATGCCTTGGGGTCAAGTGGTCTCTGGAGCACCACTTGGGACACCTTCTTCCACCTGAGGTTAGGAATCCTTCTGACAACAGATAGAGGCTGAAAGAGCTGGGTATGCTGCTATGGGTTTTGCGTGTATATGTGTCTGAGTAAGCTGATGTGATCAGCCAGTCCTAATGAATCAGGATGGCTGCTATGTTTCCAGGACTGGGTGCTGTGGGGGCAGGGAGGCACGCAGCTGTAGGGGCTGAGCTTTGTGGCACCAAGCATTTGTGTTTTTAGCTATTTCGGGTGTTTTCTGGGGCCTTCTGTGGGGTCAGGTAGCAGTGCAGAAGCAAAATGAGAAGCTGAGTGGGAACAGAGAGGGATGGGGAAGAAGAAGAGCCCTGGGGAAGAAGCACGGTGCCAGAGCAGTGCTTGCTTTGTCTGCCCCAGATGAATGGTAACGTACCTAAGGATAATAATAGCAGAAATATTAATAATAATAAATAAAACAGAGGTTACTGGAGGCGCTCTGGTTTCTGCAGCAGCACTCCTTCTTGAGGCTTGCTAAGAACTTGCTGTCCTTGGCAGTGCAGGACCCAACAGCACCTCCCTGGTCCGCTCTCCTGTGCATGTCAAGCCCCAGTTTGCTGGGGAAGCTGCTGCAGAACAGTGTGGCCAGAATATTTCTTCAGCCTTTGTTGGTGTAGTGCTTCCAGACCCTGCCAGACTGCACTGGATCTGCTGCCAGTGTTTCAACAAGACATTAAAAGAACCCCAAGGTCTAGTTTTTTAATTGGTCTTTTTAGTTCTGAGGCGGCAGCTTGCACAGGAATCTTACACTGAATACTTTCTCTGTGCTCTGTGTCCATTGTTCCTTAATTGATGTTTGATACTATGGACCTAAAATAGTCCTCTGAACTTAGGCTTTGCAAAAGACATAATCTGACAGTGCAGGTGATAAGCTCAGGCTGGCTGTCATGCATGTTGGTCTCTGCATTTCCTTCTGGAAAGGAATGAATTTACCCCAGAACTGTTGCATGTACTGGGCAGATCTCACTTCAAAACACACATGACCCCTGTTTCAAGCAATGACTTGTGCTGTTGTACCAGTGGAAAAAGATGTTTCTGCCTTAGGTGAGAGCATGCAGCAGCACAGTCCTTGCTAGGAGGTGTGGAGGGGAGTCTGGGGGAAGAGGCCATGCTGCAGCAGTCATATCCCATGGAGCAGGAATGTATTGCAGGACAGCTGACACTGCAGGGAGTCAAACTCCTCTCAACATCCCAAATATTCCTCCAGGCACAGCAGTCTGGAAATCCCACCTTTCCCAGATGCTGTTTTTGTTATTGAGTTCTATGGCTTCATCTCATCCAACTTGCTGGAGGAAACCCAAGTTGTTTGGTGGTGGATTTTTCCCTCTGTAATGTCAGTGAGGGGCTATAAATAAGGGGTGATCTCCTGTGGAAATTGTGGGCCCCGAGGAGGACCACGTGCCTCCTGTTTCAATGTGTGGGGCAAAAGCAGGTGCTGGTTAGCAGCCAGCCTGGGGCTGTAGATGGGGTAGATGCCATTCATGTTTGCTAGCTATTTGCTCTTATTTTAGCATCTAATCTCTGTTGATGAACTCATGCACTCTAACACTTTTCCAGCTTGTCTGTCGTCTCGTTTTTCTATTCATATCTTCTTGTTTACCATCAAGGTAGGCTGAAGTCCCATTGAACAAGGCTGGGTTAAACTTGCTGGGTTTTTTTGAGTCTCCTCTGCTTTGGTTTTCTGGGAGTACTGCAAGAAGTCAAGGGCTTAGTGCAGCCAAACTTAAGGTGTGAGGTGGCAAAAGAAACCACCAGCCTGGTGCTGTCATCTAGTGCATGTGTTGGTGCCATGGGTGCTTTCTAAAGGGCAAAGTGCCCTCAGCTCTGTCCCCTTTGGCCTATAGCCCTGGCCACAGCTCACAGTGCATTGTGAAGGTGCCATGGAGATGAATGGTAGTCAGAGATCGGTGTGAAACATCATAGCCAGGCTAGGAAAGAGAGCTTTGGTTTGAAATGGGATGCAGTGAGCAGCCAGCAGGAGGAGCAGAAGGCTGGGGCGGTCTCAGGGAAATTTCTGTCCCAAAACCAGAGTGAGCCCTCAATATTTGTAATGAAAATCTGTTTGTTTTGCTGCTGCTGCCTTTTCCCTCCCTAGGGTTGAAGTGAGGCTTTCCTGTCCTTTACTTGCTTGTTTTTCATGGCAAGGGCTGCTCAGAGTGAACTGCTCTTGATCTTGTCTGTCATTTCCTGCAGCTTGAGGAACACTCACAGGCCTGAATGCGAGGACAACTTTTGCTAATATCATTAGAAAAGAGACGAGGAAGGTGCTTTTCTTTAATATCAAATTTTGCCCATTGGGTAGGGGAAGCCCATTGGAGAATGATGGTGATGCTTGAGCTGTGGGCAGGTGGCTGGATGTGGAAGGATGCTGCCCAGGGCCTGAGCTTGCCTTTGCCAAATCTTCACGAGCAGTTGGTGTGCAGCTGTCCTGCACCTCAGCTTGGCATGTTCTTGTTACACCTCATCCTTTGACTTCTTGAAAGTCCTATTCTTTTCCAAAGAAGACTCCTGTTGAGTTGTGCTTACTGTCTGTTCTGAGTGCGTTCTTTCCTGCCCAAGGTCCGTCACAGAGGTGGCCTTCCTTGGGTGAGGAACAAATTTCCAAAGCAGAGGCCCTGAATGCTCTGAGTTTTGTATTCCAACAATGCCAAAAGGAGCAGAGGACTTGACTTAGCACTAGATGATGCTAAATGCTGGCTCTCAAAATCCATGCTCTTTTTTTTGTTTGTTTGTTTGCAGCAACCTCTCTCTGGCTGCACCTGGTGAGGGTGGGCTGAGAGTTGGACTGGATTGATCTTAAAGGTCTCTTCCAACCTTAATGATTCTATGATTCTACAATTCTGGGAGAGGGAGACCATTCTTACTCCTGTTTTCTGCTGGCTTCTTCCAGACTTGTCTTTATTTGAGCTACCCTCACTTAAAAGCACCTCCCAGAGCTCCAGTGCTTGCCCCCTGCCTCACTTTATATTGCTGGGAGTCCCAAGGACACAAAATCCCCTCTTCACTGATTCTTCTCATGTTTTACCTCCTATCCCTAAAGCTAGAGGGTCAGAGCTAGAAGACAATATCTCTTCCACCTCTCAGGGTGGAGAAAAGTAAAAAAGTGAGCACAAAGATCCGAGTCAGGCATGAAAAAACTCTTTCCAAGGGTGCCAGGTACTCCAGAAACACAATTCTGAAGGGGTTTGGGTGGCATTAGCACAACAAAGGAGAGAAAGAGTTGATGACCGAGGGCTTTTTTCATGCCAGCAGGTGGCTCTGGCTGGAGGGACAGCCTAACAGATGTGTCAGATTGCTGGAAGCCCTCACTGTCAGCACAGTTTTCCTAGTCGCGTTGCTCGACGTGGCACAGGGCAACAGGGAGTCGTTAAGCCAAGGGCAGAAGCAGTGCCATCTGTTCCCACCCTTAGCATGGCAAGCCCTCTTCTGCAAGGGAGAGCCTGGGGATGGGGAGCTCTGGGGGCCTTCCCCTCCATAGAGACCCGTTGGGAAGCTCCAAGGGAATCCTGTGCTCTTTGGACAGCGTTTCTAACCTGGCAGATCTGGAGGACAGCAGAGCAGAGGCTCAGTTGGTGCCTGTGGTTGAGTTCCCCATCCCTTCTGCTGGGGTACTGCTGTGGGATGGGGGAGAACACGTCCTGTTCTCCATTCAAACCACCCTGTGCCTGCTTGCCATCCTGATGCAGAGAGCAGAGCCTCTTCCTCTCCCCCTCAATTATTTTTATTTTATTTTTTGGGGTGCCAAAGAAGGCGCTCTCCTTTAATCATCCCGGCTTGAGAGGGAAACGAGAGAGAGCCAGGGAGAGAGTGCAGTGAATTTAGAGACTCATCTTACCCCACCATGTTAATTATCTCTGCTGTAAAAAAGAGGTCAAGGAGAGGAACTCTACTAAATAGGGCGACGTTGGCATGAACAGCTCCTAAAGTGAAGAAGGTAAGACTGAACTTTACTGGAACTTTTTTTTTTTTAAATCTCTTCAAAAAGCTCCTAGATTAAAGCTCTGATATCCTTTTTGTTGAAATCTCATGGATTCTGAAGCTCAAATGGCTGGAAGGAAGCCCAGATAATTTTTTTTATCCCAGTCACTGAGAGGCTCAAAGGTTTTAAGTCCTGCCCCCATGGTGAATTGCCGAGTATATGGGAATATAGAAGAACCCAGCACATTGGTGTTCTGGCCATTGTTATCAAGAGGGAGAAAAATAAAATAGCTCTCTATGTAGGTCAATGACCTGCTCTTTATTGTCAGTAAAAAATTAAGGATGACCTAAAATCTACTACTTAAAAAAAAAAAAAAAAAGACAGGGTAAAGTAGTCTCCCCCTAATCAAAGAGGAAATGTTTGTGTTACCTCAAGCTTGACCTCCTCAGTCTCTAACTTTAGCAAAGTCTTTGCGATTGAAAAGCAGTGGTCGAAACCTCAAAACCTGTCTGAAATGTCTATTAATTTTTGATCTTTCAAGGGAGTTGGCTTAGTTATTGTAGAAGCCCCCGTAGCGCCGGGTAGCGTAGTTAAGGGTCTCTCAGCATTTCCATTATAAAGCACCAATATTCAAGGGCTTATCACTCAGCTGTTTCCACGTTGCACCTGCCTGGTCCCTGTGTTGTCTTTTTGCTGGCTCACCCGCCATCCCCCTCCACCTCTTTGGGGGGAATAGCGTGCAGATTGGTGATGGCTCTAATATTGGGATCTCTCTTATGTTTTGCTCAGACCTCTGTGGGATGAGGGATGCGCTGGTTGGCGGCCACATCCTGAGCCCCTTCCTCACTGTTTCTGGATTGAGGGGCTTAAAACACACCAGGTGGGGCTCTAGGGAATGCTGGTGAGATGGTTTGGGGGCTGATGGATCGGCAGTGTATCACCAGAAGGGCTGTCCAGGGGAGCCCAGGGGAAGGAAGGAGAAGCATCTTGTTATTAATGACAAGGGCTGTTGGTGCCATCCTCCCTCACCCTTCCAGCCTGGGAAGTAATTTGTGTTGTGGGCGCCGACACAGCCCTCATCGCATCAAGGCTGTTTGATTAATACAGGGATTTTGGCTGAATGGTTTGTGTCTTCTGCTCTATTGCAGAGGCTCTTATTTATATGACGGGTTTGAGATATTTATGTCTGAAAACCTTTTCCTCTCCGGCTGCCTTTCTTTTGCCGAGCTCTTGCTTGAACAGATCTCTGACATCTGGCCCACAATACACTGGATCTGTAGTGGGTACCTTGCCTTCAACACCTACTTCTATTTAAGCTCTCTGCCTGCCTTAAGGGGAGAGGTTTGAAGCCAGGGTGGCTTTTGACTGAAGCTGGCAGGCAATGAAATTCGCTGCAGCCCTAAGCGGTTTCATCAGGATATCAAGGGGCCGAGCTCTTTTTAAAATCCTGATTCCCCAGGCCTAATGATTCAGGCACTTAAAGTCCTACTGGGCTGAAACTAGACACACACACGCACACACAAAGCCCACGGAGAGGGCAAACACATGTATTTCTAAAATGCAACATCCGTGCCTGTGTCTGAAGCACTGTAGAGTCTGAGACTGATGCAGCTGTAGAGGAGAGCGGATGCACGCAGCTGAGCCTCATAAACCAGGATAAACTGAGATAATCCTAATTGGGATGGATCCACCCATGGGACAAGGGTGCAGGGTGTATCAGATTAGGAAGAGCGAGTGCGCTAAATGGCACTGATATCTCATGTGGATGGGGCTGAGGGTCAGGGAAGAAAACCCCAGGCATCTCCCAGGAGGAAGCATGGCAGCTGTGCGACCCTGGGCCAGGGATCTTTGCAAGGACAGAGGTAGGGCAGGTTTGGGGGAAGGCCCTCTCCTTACCGCAGCGAGTTGCGGGTGGTGCAGAGATGCAGCGGGGCCAGCCCCTCGTCGCTCTGGAGGTTGGGATCAGCCTGGTGCTCCAGCAGTAGCTCGACGCAGGCAGCGTGCCCCCCACGGCAGGCTTCATGCAGAGGGGCCCAGCCCCCCGGTGCCAGATCGGGGTCAGCCTGACGATGCAGGAGGTGCCGCAGGCAGGCGGTGTGGCCCCGGCTGGCAGCGATGCACAGCGGTGTGCTCAGCTCCTGCTTGTATTCCAGCGACCACAGCCCTGCAGGGGCGAGGGAGGTGCATGAGGATGGCCTAGGGAAGTGGAGAAGCACTCAACCTTGCAGGTATTTATGTGGTTGTGGCACTGAGGGGTATAGCTTGGTGATGGGAGTCAGTAAGTCAAGTTTAATGGTTGGTTATCCTGAAGTTTTTGTTCCAACCAAGGTAATGCTATGATTCTGTGGCACGGTATGAGAAGACACTCGTGCCAGGTAGATAAACACCCTTGCTGCGGGTTCTGTTCCTTCCCTTCTCCTGTGGGCAGCTGCTGAAAGCCAGCCAAGGGGTTCCTGCCTGCAGCAGAGCAGGAGGAACTGTTCTTGCTGGTACAAAGCCAGCCCAGCATCTCATTACTGCCAGACAGGAGTGAGGTGACCTCTCCCAGCTGCCACCAAGGAATCTGGGCTGCAAGCCCTCTTGCAAGCATGCCTGACCTACAGGGTGCCCCATCCCAGCCTGGAAAATGATGCGAGCACACACTTCTTGCACTTTCCAGCCCCTCCGTGTTAGTAGTGCGTACAGAACAGAAGAAAGCAACCAAAGTGCAGAGTGTTTCTGGTTAAGGCAGAAGGGTTCAACCCTTTAGCCAAAAAGGAGGCATCTCAGGAACAGGTTACAATGAAGGCAGCACCAGGCACTTTGGTGTACTGTGCACCTCCCATTTGGTTAGGTTAATAAATAGCTGGGGTTGATCTGGGCTGGTTTCTAAAGAAAAAGTACCTGAGAGTCCATAAAATGCTTGGCTTTTCACCTGCCACTCCATCTCGTTTTTACTGATCTCAAACACCAGGTTGACATCTTCATAGTATCTGTCTGTCAGCACCTGCAGGCTCCTCAGGTTCCCTGTGACCAGGGCTTGGTAGTACTTCTCTGCAGGAGATGTCAGTGGATGCTGTGAATCCAGTTTGGGAGAAATCTGCAGCCTCTCTGTCACTGGTCCTGGTAACTTGTCCATGCCAGTGCTTCCCCTGCAGCCGGGAGGGCAGAGGGGCTTTTATAGGTCATTGTTTCCATTGTCCTGTCCTCATTGTCTAATTATAATCCAGTTAAGGCTCTATTGTTGTGATATTTATAACTCCAGAGGGGTCAGATGATAATGGATACCCGATACAAAGAGGGTCAGGTGGTCCCTGGGCTGTGCACGTTAGCACCTCTTTGATTCAGTGGCTGTTCTAATTGCCGGTGGCAGATTGATCCCAATGCCCTTGTTTCAGGCTGGGAAATGTAACCAGCTCCCATCCGACCAACCCCGTATAAACATTCATGAGCTCTGTATAAGAGAGTACCCGAATGAGAAAGCGTTTTTCCCTCTGACACTTTTCCATACCTGTTGGCATCTCGCCACAGCTGCACAGAGAGATTCCGTGCATTGCATCAGGGGACAGCACCGTGCAGCTGGCGTGTCAGCAAGTCTTCTCAAGGATGCAAAGCACTTGGCAAAGCCCACTGAGGTAAAAACCCTCCAGAGCCTTTGGCAGGGAGAACTGCTTCTCCTGCAATGCCTTGTATAGGAGAGAAAGGAGCCAGGCTGCTCCAAGGAGGGCGCTTGCAGCCATCCGCTCCCTCAAGGTCATGGGAGAAGTCCATGGTGGGGCCAAGAATAGAGCTGGTATCTCGTGACTTGTGTCTCGTGGCTCTCAGTTACAAAAAGCCCCATGTCTTCACCTGCCAGCCCTTCCTCATGTGCTTGGGTCCTTCCTGCAGCCCTCTGCAAGGAGAGGTCTTTGGGGCTGCTCCTTAGAGAACCTGTGCGTGCCCTGGCTCGGTGCACCCATGCTGTTAGCTTTGCTTGGTGAGGCTGCAGTGACATCAGACTCTTTGGCCCTGGAAGAGCAGGGTGCTGAGGAGGCTTGGCTGTGAGTGCCCTGTTGTCACCACCTGCCCAACAGCAGCAGCCTTCCAGAGCATCCCCTTCCCCAGACCACCCTCTGTGTGTGCTGGGAAGCTCCGATATTCTCAGACAGACATGGGCTAATTTTGCAAGGGGTGTCTGTGTATGTTTGCATCTCGGGCATTAAATGCTGCCAACACACTGAAATGCTCCGTGACCCCTCCTTGTGAGCCTTGTAATCAGCATCTATTTGCACGTAGCACTCACTTCTTGGGTCATGCTAATGACAGGTTCAACAGCAGCACTTGCAGGGAGTTAAAAATAGTCAGGAGTGGTGAGAGCAGAAGAAAAATCCTTTTGTATCTGAGTGGCACGAGCACATGAACCTCTCCCAGTTTCCTCATGCAGGACCCAGCTAAGTCTGGTGCTTTTTCCACTGATATGGGTAGAGAAAGCTGTCAGGATGAAATGGTATTTCCATGTATCTATAATGTTATCATAGAAACAAAAATGATTTACTGGAGAGAGGATTTGGCAGACAGAACACCTGCAGAGCATCTTGAGGCTGACTGGAAGTGGGGAAGTCATCCCTGGTCGGGTGTCTAAGGTTAATTATAAAACCATGATGTGGTTTGTGTTGCCAGGGACCCTAGAGCCCACCCAGCTCCAAGCCCTGCCATGGGACATCTCCCAGACTAGGCTGCTCAGAGCCCCATGCAGGCAGCCTGGCCTTGGGCACTGCCAGGGATAGGGCATCCACAGCTTCTCTGGGCAGCTGTGTCAGGGCATTGCCACCCCCAGGGTGAGGAATTTCTTCCAAATGTCTGTAATCAAAATCTACCACCTGTGACCCACGCTTTGCAGTGATGTGTTAGAAGCCCTGGGCAAGCCTCCATTTTGAGTGGTGGAGGGCTGAGATCCCATGGTGTGCTGTGAAGCTTCAGGTTGTGCCATCCATTCAGTTATCAAGGTCTCTGTGCAAATGCTGCTCTGAGGGCCTGGGCCTGCCCCAAATTTAACCTGGGATCACCTTATGTGTCCAAAATTCCAAATGCTGGTGAGAAAAGGGTGATCACCCCATCAGCAATAGGCTCGCAACCATTAATCTCTAACGTGGGGCAGCATCTTCACCATCTCCTCGAATACGAGCATTTGCAGAGTACACCTCATTTAACAAAACATTAAGCATTTTACTTCCCCAGATCAAGCATATCTATTAATAATGACTTAAATTGTCTGCACCAGCTTCACATTACAAGGAAAACTCATCGCTGTCACACGGAAGAGCACAACATGCAAAATCAAAACAACTAAAGCAAGAGCTTGTTTCCTAAGCCGTTGCCATGAGCTGCCTCATAGCAACTTTGCCATAGCACTGCGGAGACTTCAGATCATGGTTGCTTCTTCTGCCAACCCCAAAGCTTCAACACACAGTCTCTAGACAGAGTAAAAATCATCGGTGTCCAGACCCAGTGATTTAAAGCTGCCCTCCGGGAGCAGGAAAGCAAGTTGTTGTATGTTTTTTTTTTTTTCCAATGAAATTTCAGCTGTGTGTGCATGCAGGACCCCCTGATGCGAAGGTGGCTGGCCAGCTGCTCCTGGCTTCAAGCTGAATCCATGATGGATTTAAGGTTTGCACCCTCCCAGCACCAAAGAAACAGAGATAATTAAGCCAGGTGGGGCTGCCCCACAGCGTTATGTGACAACCCGCCTGCTGTCCCACCTACCTCGGGAGGCTGGTTGTGCAAGGCTGGCTCTGCCAGGCTGGGCTCTACGGGTCCCTGTGAGACTGGCATGGGCATCCCCAGCTCCTGCTGCAGGGCTGGGTGCTCCCGGCGTGGGGACAGCCTGCTGGGCACGCATCACCACATTTATATTTCCTGCACTGCTCAGCCCCATGTGACAGCACCGTGCCCCCAGCCGAGCCTCTATGGCTGAGCTGCTGGGCAGGAGGACAAAGCACAGCGGGGATGCAGCAGGGAGGTGGGCATCACGCCAGCAGCCCCCATAAAAGTCCTGTGGGTGGGAGCCTTGCAGGATGGGCCTCCTGCTGAAACACGCACTCGTCAGGAGGCTGCATCGATTTTCTCTAGGCTTTATTGGGAATTAACCTTTTTTTTTTTCTCTTCAGGATTGTCAATTAACGTGCAGACAGGAATAAAACCCTACAGCTATTAGCTGCACTAAAAATACAACGTGCAGGCTTCCCCTGTCCCCTCCCTGCCCTAGCAGCACACGGCGTTAATTACCGTGTGTGAATTCAGCCTGGGTGTGCATCCTGTTTTAGGGGGAATCACATTTCCATCGGCTGGGGGCTGGCTGGCACAGCGCTGCCGATTATTTAACCCCTCAGCAATGTTGTGAGATGTCACGTGGAGGGATGAGAGGGAAAGCTGTCTCCAACTGACCTTGCATCACGTGGCCGCGGATCAGTGCAGGGCTGCTAATGGCATTTGCTAATTAGCAGTCACGCAGCGGTCCTGTCTCTCTCCCCAGCAGTGTGGTCTCCTGCTTGCCTTGTGTGTCTCCCCAGCACACGCTGGCTTGCTCATGTCCACCAGGTCTTCTTAGTCCTTCTTTGAAGAGCTGTTCCCAATGAGCACTTCTCTCATTCTGTACAAGTATCTGGGATTGCCTCCACCCAACTGCAACACCTTGCACCTTGCTGAACCCCATTAGCTCCACAAGGGCCCACTTTTCAAGCCTGTCCAGTTCTCTCTGGAGGGCGTCCCTTTCTTCTGTTGTATCAAAATACGAGGCCAGAAAGAAGAGGTTGAGGATCCCAGGATGAGTTCCTGGGCCACAGCATCACCACGGAGCAGGAGAGGTTCTGGTTTTGCTCTGAGGCTAGGTTAGCTTCCAGCACCTGGAAGCATCATGAATTTGGGAAGGGCATATATTTACAGGATGGAAAGAGTGTTTCCCAAGCATGCTGTAATGAGAAAGTTAAGGGGATGATAACTTGCCCTCTGGGATGTAGAGGAACAAACTATCCCTTTCTGTACATATGCATTTCTGAGGGATTGATTTATTCCTTATCAGTGAGCACCTCTGAACTTCACCTGACAGCATTAATTAGTGAGGACCAGGCCCAGTTCATTACCGGTATGACCTCTCCTTAGCACAGCTGTGGCTTACCAAGGTGGCCATCTGGTTTGTATGCTAGTTCACACCCATCAGGTTGTGCTCCTGCAATGGGTGAGGAGCTCCCTTCCATCCCTCACCCACTTGGGAAATTACAGGTTGGGGAAGCATCAGGATGGAGTGGCTGATCCTTGGGGCTGGCCGGCACCTGGTCCATCCATCATGTGGGGTGAGCTGTCAGCAGGTACCAGTGCAAAGGTACGTGAGT
This sequence comes from Lagopus muta, assembly GCF_023343835.1. Lineage (NCBI taxonomy): Eukaryota > Metazoa > Chordata > Aves > Galliformes > Phasianidae > Lagopus > Lagopus muta. Next base: position 34,432,896 of record NC_064440.1, on the reverse strand, counting down.
CTGTCAGAGTGCCTCTGGCCTCAGTCGGGGCTGATCTGGGGTAAAAGCAGTAGTTTTACCTGCAGGATTGAGTTAGTCTGGATAAAAGTGATAAGGAGATGGTTATCCTTCTACTCAGGCGTCTGTTTGTCTTTGGGACCAATGTGCCATGCAGAAGTGCATTGATGTGCTGGCACACCTGTGCTGGGAGTGGAGAAAGGAGAAGATGCTGGTCGGAGCAGGGCTGAGCCTGGGGCAGTGGGAACCCAGAGGATGGCTGCTTTGGGGTGGCAGGGAGGGGCCTGTCCTGTCAGTGACTGATAGAAGCGTGCTCAGCATCCTGCCTGCCTGATTGAGGGGAAAGAGGAATTTTCCCCAGGCAAAGTGTTGTCAGAGCAGGAGGCATGTTGCTCTTGCTTTCCCTCCAGAGTTAATTATACCTAATTAAGCCCTTGCCTTCCCCAATACATTGGCCCCCAGCAGCATGGTGTGGTTTCAGCCAGGCTGTGCAGCAGAAGAGCTCCTTGTCTCCTGCTGTTGGGACACTCTAGCCTGTGGTACGGGGCCTGCTGTGGTCTTGTGGGCTTGGATCAGTCTTTCTGCTAATCAGATGGCAACTTTCAGCCCACGTGAATGTATTTTGGCTTTCTGAGAGTTGAATGAACAGTGGTAATTTTGATGGAGAGGACAGGATTGTACTCAGCCCTTAAGCCCTCTTAACAAGGCTGGGCTGATCCCACCAGCTGAATAACAAATACTCAGATTCTCTTGTGCTCTCCAGTCTCTCTTGGTGTTTTTCATAGAATCTTAGACTCATAGGATGGTTTGGGTTGGAAGGGACCTTGAAGATGATCCAACCTGGCCTTGAATGCCTCCAGGGATGGAAGCATTCTCTTTCTTCATGGCATTCTCCTTCCCTCCACCCTTCTTCTTTTTAGAATTTAATTATGATTAATTATTTACTTAGGAAGCAATTGTCCTACTCCATTAAATGGCCCCTAGGTGGTTTCTCCTCGTTTCCCATTGTGTATCAGAACACAGGGAGCTGGGACAAATGATGATCTAGCTGGGACTGAAAAACAGTCCCAGTTACTCCTGGGACCTGGGTTCTTTTGTTAATGATGGGATCAGTATTTTTAAGGAGAAATGGCCCACCTATGGGAAGCCATACAGCACTGGCGTTGCAGGAAGCCTTGCAGAGATCAGAAACGCTTTGAGCCTCTTTTGAGACAAGGAAGATGTAAAAAGGCAGATGTTGCTCTTCTTCCAAGGTGAGGGGGTGTCTGCAGGGGGGTGAATGTGGGTGTCCCATCCCTGCAGGCACTCAAGGCCAGGTTGGATGGGACTCTGGGCAGGCTCAATCTGGTGGGGGGCAACCAGCCCACGTTTGGTTGGGGCTGTATGATCTTTAAGGTCCCTTTCTACCCAAGCCATTCTGTGTTCTATGCTTTGCTCTTGCTTTGTCACTACCATTGCCCATGTAAAAAGTCAGTAGATGCAATGGGTTGTCCAGCCAGCGTAAGCCCTGTGCTTGGAGGAGCACAGATGCTGAGAGCGTGCAAAGCTCAACAAGAGCCCTAAATGATTTGGGGATCTTGTGCAGCTTGTTATCTTCAGTGTTTTATTATTTTTTTTTTTCAAATCCCAGCAAGAAGTAATACTCTTTCTGTTCAGAATAGAAATGGCTTGATGCCATGAGGAAAAATAAAAGGAAGCTCTACCTGGTGCTGTGATGATTTGCAAGGCTAGTGAGAGACTACATAAGGCGTTTTCAAATAGACTCTGATATTTTCAGTGCTTAAAGAGGGCCAACTACGTGACACCCTTTTTGAAGTCCTGATTTACAATGGGCCCAGGCTGAGTGCATTATAATTTGCTGCCAGAAGTTCCAAAGTCGCAGTACTTTCAATAATGAGGAGAGAAACCCTAATATGATGAGACTTTTTGTATTGTGTTTAATGAAAAGCTAAAAATGTGCTAATTTGTAAGTCCTGTTGTGGTAGTGGCATCAGAAGCTTTTGAAATGCATTACTGACTTAGGAAGTATTAAGAAAAAATGACATTTTGCTACTAGCAGAAAAGTCAATTATAACGTTTCCACACTTTAGAAAATTGCTGATGCAGGATGGGAGTTAATAGAACAGTCAGTTTCACTTTGTATTACAGGATTTGGGGGGTTTTGCTGAGAAATGTCTTTAAAAAAAAAATAATAATCTAACATTATCTTAAACAATAAACTCCCACCATGTTGGTGGGTCGCTTGGTGGATGGATGCATTCCCCAGTGATGGATCCAAAATGTTGTGCTGCTCCCCTTGGGGTGGGTTGGGTCAATCACCACCAATATGGCCCTGCTTTGTTCTGCACAGGCTGATTTCTGCCTGATGGTGGAGGACTATGTGCCAAAGCATCAAGCTCTCTGCAAGGCTGCACTTCCCCATCTCCTTGAGGGGAAAGCAGCATTAAGTATTTCCTAAGCTGCTGGGAGCGGATGCTCACGGAGACTCATTGCCATTGACTGCAAGGTTCAGTGCTGGGTGCAACAACCCCCATGCTGGGGGGATGCTTCTCCCCATAACCCTGCTTCTGGATCACTTCATGCAGGCTGGCAGGGAAAAACAGTTCCCATGAAATTGGCAGGGATCACCAACAAGTGTTGGTACTGCTTTTAACGGGCCCTGCGGCGCCTGATTAAAGGGCTTTGGCCACAGAGGCATAACCTGAGCTCTCAACATAAGCCAGGGGGGCTAATAATACCCGAGCACATTGTGAAAGCATGACCTCATGGTGCTGGCAGCCTCTGTTCCCAGCAAGGGAGATTTATGGGGCAGGGATAGTGCCTAGGGTTTGTAACCTGCACCTGGGTGCTCCCAGCTGCTTAGGGGTCTGCCCAGGGTGGTGGTGGGTTCCCAACCCTGGAGGTGTTTAAGGGATGTGGCACTTGGTGGGAATGGTGTCCAGTTTGATGGTTGGTAGCCTGTTCCAACCTAGGTGATGTTGTGATTCCTTGCCTGTTGACAGTTTCTTTCTTTAATTGCCCATTGGCTTTCATAAGGTTTTTGATGAGAACAAGGATTTCTTAGGAACATCCCTTCCTTAGAACCAGAGTTTTTTTGGGGGGGAGGGTCCTACTTGCTGAGTTACAACAGAAAGGCAGGGAGTGAGCACGAGCCCTTTTTAAAAGTCATGTCATATGTACTTTTCCCGGGTTTGGAGGAAGCAATTAAGCCAATTAATTTATTGGTAAATTATCTGATGATGAAGTACAAAATAACTGCAATGAAACGCTGACATTCACATTAATACCAAATTAGTTACTGTATTATGACTGTTCATACAATGAATGCCCAGTAATTTAATAGTAATGGGACATTTAAATAATTCAGTTGATAATTCTCTAGATCACTTACATATATAAATGGGCATGACAGATTCGTTGCTCAACTTTGCTGTGGATTGCCTCCCACAAGGCAGCCTAGTGCCCAGCCTGCTTGAGGTGCTGGCCCCAAAACAACCTGGCCTCTTGCTGGGGGCTGTGCAGAGGATGGGGTGTGCTTCACCAGCCAGAATGTGGGGGGGTTACCATCCAATTTGTGAGCTGTGGAGATGTGGCACTGAGGGATGTGGTCAGTGGGCATGGTGGGGTGGGCTTGGGGATCTGAGAGGTCTTTTCCAATTGGAATGATTGTGTGATTCTACAAAGGAGGATTTTTCTTCCTCGCCGGGTGTTAGGGCTGCCATGCAAGGAAGCTGCACCTGCAAAGCGCTGTGCAATGCCTGCAGTGGGCTTTGCCATGCTTTTCTCTGCAGCACCTTGGCATAGCAGCACTGTATGTGGGAGACCGGTTAGCCTCACAGCATGGTTAGGCTCTGCAGCAGATCCAGCCAGGGCAACTTAATTCAATACTTCATCCACTGACATTGAAATACTGTGGGCTGGCTCTGCTTGTTGCAACAGCTTCATTTTCAAGTAGCTGCGCTTTCTGTAATAACAATTATAAACAGCATTACAATTGCTCCATGGCCCCCTAAGAGGACTAAAGGAGGGCTCAAGCTTGACTAAAGGCAGCCAAACATGGCAGAGTTTCCTGCTCTCTGCTGGCTTTGCCCTGGAAGCCGACCTCCTGCCTGCTTTGTCTCCTCCTCATCACACCATGCACGCATCAGCCTGCTGCAAGTCACCAAGAAGGTTGCAAAGACAGAGTCTGCAAAGAAGGAGTAAAGAAAGGGAAGCCAAATGTTGAGGCTGCTCTGTTGGAAATGATTAAATCGGGGCCTGGAAACTTGTACTCAGCAGTCCCTTGTGTAGGTCACGATGAGGCTCCAGCAGCTGGATTGCTGCTGGATGGCTGGAGGCTGCTGGAAGGCTCACACAGCCTCACAAAACCCTGGGGCTTTGCACAGGGATCTGGCAAACATTTCCTCTCTTGTAATATGGGTCCCCCAGGGGATGCAGCCTCAAGGCAGGAGGGCTGAAATTCAGGAGAGCCCTGTGCCAGGTGGCCGAAGGGGCTGGCCAGTGAGGACCACGAGAAAAGGGAGTTTGCTGTGTTAGCACAGCAGCCTCCCTTGAGGAGAAAACTCACTTTATTAACCAGAGCCAGCCAGACCCTTCTGCTGTGCTCAATGATATGATTACCTGAATTGTTTTCTGTACCTACAGGAATCTTTCCATATGTTCTGCCTACCTCTTCCAGGAGCATCTTTTTACAGCTGATTTCTCTCTAAGAGCAGGAAAGGCTCAGTTCCATCCCCCTCTCTTCCACCAACCTGAACATTGCCCTTTGCTTTGGCTCTGCTTTTGGTGTTGTTTTCTGTGAATGCATGCATTAATCTACCCACGCTGATGCATCTAAAGGTGAAGAAGTGCATGGCTATGTAAATACATGGCATTAAGTGTCTTATAATCCATCCCAATTAAAAAGCAGTCTTTACGGCCGTAATAGTTTTATCGAGAACTGTAACACATTAGACTTACAGATATATAAAGCAGTTAGTTTTATAAAGCATATAGGGTATTAAAGTAATGAAAGACATTAACGTGACATCAATTTTTAAGGAGAGTTACTTGCTGAAATAAATGAGGGTAGCCTAAAAGTTGATGGCATGTTACAGTTCTGAGTAATGAACCCCTCTGCCCCCTAAAACCTCTCGGAATAAATAATGCTTGAGCAAGTCGATGGCCATTAACTCTTTATCCTCTGAGAGCTACTTGTCACATTGATGTCTCGTCCTATTAACATTTAAAAATACATTCAGAAATGAGTTCTCTTTGTTTTAACTTGTGGTGCTTTATTCCAGAATGCCTGCTTTCCTAACATCTCCCCCTTGTCCAGTGATGGCCATTGCCGGACACAGGATTCTGGAGGAAGTTGGTGTTGTCTCTTTTCCTTCACCTTCTTATTTCTTTTTCCCTTTTCCTTTTCCTGCTTTCTCGCTCTTCGCCGCTGCTTTGCTTCGTGCTCGACCCAGCGGTGTCTTGGCATACCAAGCCTGGAGAACCAGAAAGCACAGGTATGCTTTAATAATATTAAAAAAAATAATAATAATGAACAGTTAAGAGACCTTTTACTGCTACAATGGAGCACTCCATACAAAATTCTTAAAACCTTGGCCGGTTTGTGGAGCAGCAGAAATAAAACCCTTAGATCTCTTGAGGACATCATTATAACAAGAAGTATGGTGATTGCCTGCGTGAAGTGTGTCTCATTAACAGGAATACTTAGCCGGGCCATTTGTGTTGCTATAGTTATGGAAATGTTAGAACTTCTGCGATCAACCCTATTTCCAAGGCGTATAGCTCTTGTCAAAACCCTTTCTGGTCTGAAACTTGGCAGCAGACAAAGCATATGCTTCTCATGGTTCTGCAAATCGACCCAGACAGTTTTTATTTCAATGAGAGAGCTTAAGAAACCAAACAAACCCCGAACATTAAAAACCTGTTTATTGCTTTCAGATGCCTGTTCACAGTCCTGTGACTTGTAAATGGTTTTGGTATGGTCGCTCCGCACACTTGCCAAGCTCCTGGGCTGTAATGTCAACAAGGCCACGTTAAAATAATGTAAAACGAAAGAGAGGGCAGTGCTTTAAAATGAGAACTGTGTGGGAATTAGTCAATCCTCATATGTATACGCAGAACTTTATCAGCAAGGCCTGCCCACACCAGAGATTAACGTGCCACTAGGTGCTGACATGATGGATAAAACGCATTTGTTCTCATTTGGCTGTACTCTTCCATCTGAAATTGAAGTCTTTCCTCTGGCCACAAACCACTGTTTAATGCCACGGCTCTGTCTCCTCTGGTGCACGTTGGATATTAAGAACCATTTATTCTCAGAAAACTCTCAGTGCTGCAGTGGCACAGCTGCTCACGGAGGTCTTGGGGTCACCATCCCTGGAGGTGTTCCATAACCATGGGGATGTGGCACTGAGGGCCATGGGCATTGGGCATGGTGTGGTGGAGTTGGACTTGAGGATCTGAGAGGACTTTTCCCAACTGAATGAATCTGTGATTCTATGAATCTATTCAGATGCAACAAACTGCCTGCTAATGGGCATGCAAGGCTGTCTGCTTTTGTCTTTTTGATTAGCAAAGCAGCTACCTGGTTACCAGGACAGCTATATGCTTTAGGGAAACTCCTGGGAAAGACCCAATGGAACAGGTTGCCCGAGGAGGCTGTGGATGCCCCATCCCTGCAGGCATCGAAGCCCAGGCTGGATGTGACTCTGGGCAGCCTGGTCTGCTGGTTGGTGACCTACACACAGCAGGGGGTTGGAGCTGGGTGATCACTGTGGTCTTTTTCAACCCAGGCCATTCTATGATTCTAACAGGTCTTAATGAAGCCAGCTCCTCAGATACGGCTAAAGGAAAAGGTATATCACTGTAGGCCACCAGCACCTGAGCTGGGGATGTAAGTGATGGACGGTATGTGACAGATCAGAGTTAAAAACCTTCAGGAATGACATCCACAGCTCTTTGGTATGGGTTTTCCTACATCTTACACGTGTTTCATATCAGCCACTGCCAGGCAGAGCTGGAGTGCTGGCTGAGCACCCGTTGCTCTGTAGGACTGCTGTTATTTCTGTGCGAGGATTTGTATCAGTCCCACTGGGGCGATGATTTTTAATTTCAGGAACGTGGCGGATGGATAATTGGGCCAGAAATTGGAGTAAATTGGACAAAGAAATCACGTTATCACAAAATTTTTGCATTATTTATATTCATTTCGGAACGCTGGCGGAATATAAATGTCAAACAGGGAGATTCATGTTTCCAGAGAATAGAAATCAAAGATTCATCACAGCGCTAATCTTCACTTTGAATGCTGCTTTAAGTTTTAGCCACCCCGCTTCAAAAGGGACAAAGCAAAGCAACAGAAGAGGTCCAGCAATGGCAATGATTAGAGGCTCAGGAAAAGGTCCTTCTGTGTGCGGAGAGATGAGGATACTGAGTTAATTGATGCATGAGGCCATTTTGACGGTCCTCATCCCCTGTGCCATATTACAGGTGCCAGGCTCCGTGACATTTAAAGGGAAACAAATTGAACGCAGATAAAAGGAAACACTTTCTTAAGGGCTGTAATTAACGCAAGGAAACGACGGCCGTGGGGCGCTGAGGGCGACAGTAGCAGTGTTCAAAATGAAGTGCTGCCTGCGTGCTCCTTGCTGTACAAAACAGGCATGGCTGTGGGAAGTGGAACAGCATTCGTGAGTTAGACTTGTGCTAAATGCTAGCTCTTGTGTTACAGGGCACAAATGGATTACGACTCGGAGCTGGGAATGATAGGAGGTTTTTTTCCTGCGCTGCAACACTGAACTATTAGCCTCTCCCTGAGGGAAGATATTGGTTTAGATAGGAAGCACGAGGAAAACAAGAGTGATTTGCCAAATATCACAAATGCTGCCTATGCTGAGTGAGCCAAATGGCTCAAAGTGGAAATTGGACAGCATTCAGCAGAGCTGGGAGAAATATCCACTATCATTAGGGTAGCAGTGGAAGGTGGTTTGCACCAGGCTGCTAGGGACTGCATGCTATTTATTTGCAAGGTGCTATGGGGATGCAGAGCCAAGGGATGTGCAAAGAGCAGAACGGAAAGGAAACCTCTTGGTGGGAGACCTCTGTGGTCTGCAAGCATGCCCATGGAATCATTGAACCATGTTAAGCTTGGAAAAGCTTAACGTTTCAGATCATCTGTAGCTCAGTCCCAGCCCACCATGCCCGCTGACCACCTCTTGCAGCATGACCCATGTGTATTTGAGGTGCGTGCAGCACACCAGTGTTTGCCTTAAATATTTTATGGCCCTGGGAGTGGAAACTCACTTTTTGAATCCCACAGACAAAAACTCGTGTGAGAAAATTCTCATTTGAGAAAATGTTAAGAAAAGGACTTAGAATTTGACCCCGAGGATCCTGGATGTCCAAGCTCTCTGCCTCCTGAAGAAAATACAGCCAGGCTTACACTTGTCAGCTCCCACCAAGCAAAGATGGATGCACCACACTCATGGCACACATTTATCCATGCATGCAAGGGCACCAGCAGAATGAGCAGATCCCCAGGTCAAATATGCCCAGGCAACAGGGGATGAGAAGAGACAGCCAGTTAGCACAGCTCCTAACATCACCTTAAACGTTTCCTCCTCCTCATTGTACACGGGGTCCTGGCTGGCCAGCGGGGTGAGGAACTCAGCAGTGCGCAAGGGCTTCCTGGCCATCTGTAGGAGGCGCAGCTCGCTCAGCACTGCCTGCACTGCCCTCACGATGCGGCCCTGGGTGAAGCCGTCCGACAGCTTGGCCAGGCAGCTGATGCTCAGCAGCTTGGTGATCTCTCCACCACGCTGTGTGATGGCGTGTTTCCATAACGCTGCTCAGCAGAGTCCAAAATAGAAAGAGAGAGAATGCCAAAGACACGTGTTAAGGAAAGCAGGAGAAACAGTTCTGCATTATGGGCACACAAGGTAAAAATGGAAAGGGCTGCTTAAATAAATGAGTATACATGGAAAGGAAGCCAGTATTTCCCCATTTGGGGGTGCAGAGTTAAGCACTTCCATTAACAGCCTGGCTTAATTTGGGTGACCTGATGGGTCACCCTAAGAACAGAGTTAGGGTTAGGGTTCCTCCATGTGCATAGGGCTGGTATGGGGACTTGAAGTCTGGTTTTGAAGCCCAGTGCCTCCAGCTACGCAGGCACATGTTGTATGCAGGTGTAAATGTCTCTGTGATTGGCATTTTGCTTCTTGAATAATGGTGGACCTGCTTGTTTCTTGTAGCTGCAAGCTCAGACCAGTGATACCCGAACTGCCTCAGATTTTGCTGACAAAAATGAAGTAATCAGAGCAATAGTTTGTTGTTGTTGATGTGTAATTTGCAATCAAGTGGACTATCTCGGAGGGATATGAAAAAGCTGGGTGGAAAGCTGGTGTTACCAGCCTAATGGTTTCCACTGCACGTTTGCCACCATGCACAGAATGGAGTTTTCTGGTCTGTAGCAAAAGGAAGGTTGTAGTGAATGGGTAAAGTCTGTGCACTGTGGCTGTTTGTGGTTGTTATGCCATGGCCAAAAAAGGTTTTCATCAGTTCTCAGATTGGCTGTTAGGCACTGGAGTTTGCCATGATGGGAAGATGAGCGCTCTGTGCTGTAACGACCTTGTTTCCATTGAACTCCAAGGCGGGTACTGCCTTAAATGGGACAACATCAAAGAATTAAAACTAGAAATTTAATCTCCTTCAATATGTCAAGAGTTAACTTTTTGGGGCATTCTGAGGTTTGCAAGCTGAAATCCCTTCGGCTGGCCCTTCTGACTCCAAATTAGTGGTGAGAATCCCAGAATGTGACAGGTTCAGTCCTCAGGAGTGAACGTAGCTAAATTCAGCTGCTATCACCTCCTTTCTCTAGGTCTTATTCAAGTCCCTTATCTGTTAGCAATTAATCAGAGCTGTAACTTAACATGAAACACATGTTAGCCTGCTTAAGGACCGTTTCCCATCCACACTGAAAATTATTGAATGTGGGAGAGATTTACAACGTGCTAGACAGTCAAAATCTGTCTTGAGCTTGCCCAAACATGCATCATCTCAGTACCTTGGCTGCCTCCTTGAAAGGCAGCGCAGAAATGGACTTCAAAACACAGTTGCATCATTTTGTAACGAGATGAAGATGTGGAGCAATATTGTCTGGTTTACTCAGAGCACAGTTGTGTAGCGAGGTCTCCGGACTCAATGAGGCTTCTTTTCATTCTGTATTCTTCTGGGATATGATCCACCAGAGATCAGTGGCATGGAAGGAGTCTGTTCTCCTTGATGTGGTGATCAATAGGGATATTCATGCTAGGAGCTTCTGATGGGAGAAAGGTACCATTCAGATTCCTGGCTTAGAAGTGTTTGGTGTCACTGTGAATAGTCCTAAATCTTTCTTCCACATCATCTTTAGACTGAACCTCAACGGCCCTTCTGCTTATGAGTCACCACATCCAGACTACACAGTACCCAGAAAAGTGTATTAAACCACACGATACAATCAGGAGAAAATGATACCTCTGGGAACAAAAGCCCATCTACCAGCCACTTCTGAAGGACGTGAACAAACCACCACTTTTCTTGCAGTAATTCACATTATTAAGTGCATCAGTAGTTGTCAGAAAGACCCGAGGTACTTGCCGAATCTTGAAGCATAGTCAGGCCGAGGGATCAGGATGATTTTTTGGTAAACTTTGCAGAAAGGTTTGATCTTGGCATCAAAGGGCCGGCTGGTGGTCCCCACCAGCAGCACTCTGTCCTCTGCTTTCAAAGCCTTCAGGAATTTGGGGAGAATCTTTTCCAGACGTTTCGGATTCATCTTCAGAGAGCGCATGTGAATACAAGGGGGAAAGAGTTCTTATCAGTACTGACAATTTAGAGTTAATGAGGTGAAGCAACGACTGTAGATATGAATAATGTAGGTATGTGTGTTATACATAGACATGCTATCTGCAATGGGATTTGGGTTTTTTTCCACTAGTTTCTTTGCAACTTAGTACAAACAGGCTAGATGCTCAACCTGAGTAGAAAGCCCTTATCTTCTGCAAACTGATTTCTGCCCAGGGATTCGTGGGTTTGAGTGCTCGTGTTTTTTATTAGAGCATTTGCTGGCTCTCTCCTGGAAAGCAGGAAGGAAGCAACAACTAATTTAAAGTAGGAAATCCTTATTTTTCAGTTCAAGAAATATTGCTTGGACCTGCGCACTTGGTGATCCCTAATGGATAGAAGGAACACATGGGTATGTAACCTGGCCTGGAATTCTCATAGTTCATGAAGGTTCTTGTCTACCAACCCCTGCTGGTATTTTCAAGATGAAAAACACGCTCCCTGATTTCTTCTTTGATTTCACCTTGCTGGGAATCTCAGCTCTTTGAACTCGGGACTCAGATCTTTGTGATGATTGCTGTTAGACCTTATTATGAATATTCAACTCTTATCAACAGAACAGATGTCCGTTGAGCAGAACTTTTCACTGGCTACTTAAGTTTGATGAGGATCAAGTGAAAATTGGTTGGGAAAACTTCATCAAATTGCTGAGGTGTTATTCTGCAAATGAATAACTGGGTTAGGGATCCAGTGTTAGATGTGAAGGTTGGGGGCCCTGCACGTTGCAGGGGAGTTGGAGCTTGATGATCCTTGAAGTCCATTCCAACCCAAGCCATTCTACCATTTTACGTATTCAGAAAAGTCTGATGACTTAGAAGCCTCTCCAGAAATAACTGAGGCTTAACACCCCAGTCAATCACACTCAATGGAGAGCCTTACTCTAGGTGTGCGTTTTTTGCTATGCAGTTGGCAGCTGCCTCAATTTCAGACCAACCTTTCTTAGACTAATAAAGTGTCTTTTGCTGGGAAAATGTGATCTGCCAGAAGATGCAGAGAATTTTTAAAGCAATTGACTCCTGTCTCACAAAAATAAGCCCCAGTTTATCCCCTGCATTTAGAGCACTTAGAGTTTTTTGGGGGTGATGTGATATTCACGGATACCCATTAGTCCCTCTTTTGTTATGGGTGCTCGTTGCTTAGCCTGTAGGAATCTTTATTTTCAAATCATAAAGGTACTGGTGCTAGAGACAAGGGAAAGATTCCACTCTTGTGTCAAGCCTACTGACTGGCATTTGTGTGTCAGCAGCTCCTGCTACACTTTTGAAGGTAATGTGTGTCCAGAGTGCACGCAGTTAATGGATATGTACTGAAAGCTAACATTACCTCCTCCACCTTGAAAGAAATATATCAGTAGCAAGAGAACCTGTCACAGAGGCAAGCTAGGATCTCAGCCATCACGTGCACCTGAGCTGGAGAAAAGTGGGGTGAATGGTGAAGGTGACCCCTATTTGTTTGAGTGGCTTAACTGCTTGCATGTCATCCATGGCAGCTGGGTTACCATAACGTATTTGATATCTGACTGCTCTGCACCCTTTACAGAGGATTGGACAGAGACTACTTTGTTTTATTTTTCCTTTCAAAGCAGATAAAGCTCACGAGTGCTCCAGGCAACCTTTGGCCTCTAGTCTTCATTTTAATCCCCATTTGCACTTGAACGTTCACTCCCAGTGTAAGAACCACTAGAGGGCATCAAGCCCTGCACACCCATGAGCTCACGCAGCCCTCTCAGCACTCAGTGGCCTCATCCAGCATGATACAGTCTTCCAAATCACCAGGCTCGTGTCCATCACACAGCCCAAACACGAAGCACTTGCCTTAGGAAAAAAAGAAAGCTTTGGTTTTGTGAACTATTTTGCAAGCAGCATGAATCTAATCAGGACTTCAGGTGAACGGCTCTCTGCTGCAGTGGCTGAGTTGCTGTGCCTATTGGGCAGTGTTTTAATTTTCTTTCTGGTGGGGAAGCTGCACAAGGCAGGAAGGAATGGAAGCTAACAGGACTCCGGGGAGCCCAAAGAAAATAATCTGTAAACATAAGTGTTTAATATATGCTCTTCTCTTTCACAGTGGAAATTTATCCTCGTTACTTTATTGTTCACTTTGGCTCCATCCAATTTCTCAAATTAATAGACCCGAACAGTTTAAGCTCGTCTTAACTTTTAGCTTCTTGCCTCGCGTTTTGAAATTCTCCATTATTCTCTCCTGCTTTTCAGTGCACTGATGAGCAGTGGCTGGACTATTTTTAAATACAGCAAATACGGCTGGGTAGGAGAGAAATGTGACTTCTTAAGAGCCCCTGAGAGGTCACAAGACTCTCTTAAAAGAAAAAAAACACATTAGTGAGACAAGCGATGATCAAGCAAGCTTCGGTGGGTCCAGTCATACCAGTATGTGCTGAGCTGAGAGATACACCTGCTCCTTTGTGTTGGAAATTATCAGCACCAAAATAAGAAAGGAGCACCTCACCTGTTCTTCAGCCTTGGGCACTGCTTTGTAGAACGTTTTCTCCGTGTCTCCGATCCACACGACTGAAGGCTGCAGCTGCTTGGCCACCTAAGAGAAAATGGGAGAGGGAATGCGAGAAGTTGATTAAAATGGCCATAATTTCATACCTGGGCGCCTATAATCACGCTTCTGAATCCATATTTCGGCAATTACAATTAGCTGGGTTTATTTTTTTCCCCCAGAAATGAGCAGCACTCGTGAGCAGCGTTGGCTCTGATCGGTAGCGTTGGCACATCAAAAGGATTCTGTTTAGGAAGCTAAAGGTGAGAACTCATCCCAAATTGGATCATTCTGACTGCTGTGCTTATGCTGCACCTCCCAACCCGAATTCGGCTGTGGTTCTGCAAAAAGGAACCCTTAAGGAAAATAAGCTGGCAGGCAATCTGGCTTACAGCATAACATTTAATCCGCAGTCAGCCCGAGAATTAAAATGGAGCCTGTTAAATTGGAAGGGGGGGGGGGGTCAATAGAAATGGGCTTTCCGGCTCCAAAGTCAGAGCACTATACCTCTGGTTCACAGCAGGATGGCAGCAATGCTACAGGCTTCTTCACATCTTGCACTCTCCCTATTGCTATAGAAACGCCAGTGGTTTAGACATTCTGCTGCCAAATTTTAATCACTTTCCAGTGGCTCTCAGAGCTGTGCTGCTTTGCTCAGCAACAAAAGTGATGGCTTGAGGAATCAATGGGTAACAAGAAAGCATTCTTCTGTCCTGCTTATTTTTTTTTTTCCTTCCCCCAGTTGAAGCTGCTGCTTCCAGGAAGGAAGCTTACAAAACCACTACGTTGTATACATCATAAGCTCAGCGCCTGACTGACAGCTGGAGCAGGAAGAATTAAGATGTGAACATCTTCCTTCAAAGCACCACAGTTCATTTTTATGGCCAAGAGCACGGCTGCATCCGTGCAGTAAAAATGCATTGAAGAGAAGGGAGAAGAATGGCAGAGCAAAGCTGTGAGGCTTGTTTGCTCCGCTGTGCTGCTGATGGGTGAAGTGGAAACAATGCCATCTTTGGCACGTGGCACGTTATTTGCAGGAACGTGTCAGCCCTAGAGTACATCAAGTGGTACCTCCAAGTTCATTGAGGAAAACAGAGCTTTCTCTTTGTTGGAAGGCAGAGCTATTCAGCATTAATAATGAAACCCATAGGTGGTGTCGTGAGGAACACGATGAAAATCTTGCAGAAATGAATATGTGGGCCTTAGCAGTAATGTGAATGTTTATACGTACAACCTAAGGGGTAACTTCTCAGCCCAGCAGAGCAGTGAGCAAGCAAGCTGGAGCGAAAGGACAGACTGAAATAGCACAGCTGCCCATCTAAGGTCAGACACTTCTTATCTACCTTTTATTTATCTATTTTCAGAGGTGTGTTTTACATATTCCTACACCACAGTCACTCTGCAAGGCACATCAGAGCGGACAGGTTTGCAGTTACACTGAGCAGAGCTGTACAGCAGCACCTCAGGGCTTTCTACTGAGCATCCTGTTAGTCCAGAGCTCACACACCTGCAAGAAATGCAAGCAGCCCTGCTGATTTGCACTTGCAGGTGAAGTCAATTAGCTCCTAGCTGCTTATAAGCAGTCTCGAAGGCAGGTGGAAGAATGCTGTGGTAGTGATCCTGTGCTGGAGCTGAAATGGGAGGATTCTTTGGATAACTCAGACTCACAAGGATCAGAAAGGTAGGTAGTTGTTTCTTTTAGGATGATATTTGCATTTTATGTGTTATGGAGTCTGTTTTGACACGTGGAAGCTCTGAGTTAGAGACCTTCCCCAAACTCAGCACTGCTAAGGGGAGCTTTCTAACAGTGGCTGACCTGCATGCTGATGTGGGCTGCTTTTCTGCTAAAGCTGATGCAAAGCAATGCTGGGTGTTTTCTTTCTTTAGAGAGCAGTCCTGTCCTGGTGGTTTTGCTCTGTATGGTGCCATAGTTGCATGAAGATAGAGAGCAATGCAGCTTTCCTGCAGTATTTCCTATATACCTGTACGTCTGATGCTGCAGCCCTATCTGACACAGGGAATGAGGCTGGGGAAGGTTATTAAGCTGTTAGCAGTAGCTGAGCTCTGCTTATGCGCTTCAAAGGGAGTTGTGATGTCTCCTCAGCAGGGCTGCTACAGCCTGGAGGGATCTTCCCTATTTGGCTCAGAGGTGGTTCTGTGGTTAGCAGCTTTCTCAAACAGCCTGAAGGCTTTAACCAGCCTAGGGTTTCATTTTAACTCCTAAGGAAGAGCTCTTACCATTTTCACACCTGTGCTCTTCTTTTTTTGTCTCTAGTTAAGAACACACTCAATGCCAGCTGCCTCTTAAATAGATGCTTCCCTGTGTGTTCTGGTCGGGGCAATGATTTGGATGCAGGCTAGATGTGGCTCTGGGCAGCCTGGTCTGGTGGTTGGTGATCCTGCACATAGCAGGGGGGGTGAAACTAGATGAGCATTGTGGGTCTTTTCAACCCAGGCTGTTTTATGGATGCTGGCTGCTTCATGCCTTTATTTTTCCAGTGTTGGTAGGCAGTGATCTAGCAGCCCAAACACAGTGCATTGAGTTCTGTTGTCTTCTCCAGATGACAGATCAGGCTGCCAGGAGCATCTCGTTCACACTGCTGGCAGATATGCTGTATGTCCCCATGGAAGTGCTTAATCTGAATTATCCACAGACAGTTCGAATCCATGGATAATTAAACGTGCTGTATGTAATTAATTTGTAGCTGATGTGTTCTTAGCTTTGCTGCATTCTCCCTGGTTTGGAGGAGCTGCCAGCAGATGGCTCCTTCACCCTTCTAATCCTGCCCAGTGTCAGCAGCTGGTGATATTTATCACCCTAGGGTTTGGGTTTCTAGCAGGCTGTGCTGCAGCAAGATAAGAATTGCTCCTGGAGAGCTCGAGGCAAGGCTGATAGTGCTGTTCCCACGTATCAGCTGTGATGGGAGTCCCTTTTGATGGTGAAATACTCAGTGCCCTAATGTAAACCATTCCTGATACTTCAGATTGTCTTAAAAATGACCTGCCCATAGGGACGGTACAGCAGTGGTTACAAATGAATGAACTTGATTCAGTGGGGGGGGGGGAACCTGGCAAAGTTATGTTGCCTCTCAATGCAAGGATTATACCATTTAATCTTAAATCAACTCAACCACTCTTTTTTTTGGTGTGTAAGATATTTGCCTCTGTTGTGCTATATAGCGTAACCAAAGAGCCTGATAACGCAGTCTACTGACAGTGATGGTGATGAAACACCTGCAGCCTGCTTGCACTGCAGAACTGGTCAGTGGAACTTGTGCACAGAGCTGCTAATCCCCACGCTTCTGTGCTGCTGTTTCCCTCCTGACCAGCTTTCCCAACCTTTTCACCTGGTCAGTGCTGTGTCATTCTGGTAGTGATTAACCTGGTGGCTGCTAATGGGGGACCTCTTTGTGCCTTGATGAGAAAGCTAACCCTTGGTTGGTACAAGCTGGCAGAAAACTCCATTTGAATTCAAGCTGCCTCAATGTATTGGAAATGTGATTTTTTAACTGAAATGTTCCAGAATGCTTTGGTTTGAGCTTTGTGTCTCTGTTTGAGACAGATCCTCTCTTCCCAGTAGAAGAGCTGACTTGGTAGGTTTTGTGTCTTTATGGAGAATGCAATTGCTGGAGCTTGGTGTTCCCAGCTTTTTTTAATAGCTTTCCCATTCAGGATTAACCTTCCTTCTGTTTCTTTTAAATAGGCAGATTGAAATGTGGGGGTTTTCCTGCTCTGGTATGAGAAGTCATTACCCTCATGTGACATCTCAAATGCTTGCTTTGAGCAACACACACGTCTCTCTCTTTTGGATCAGGGCTGGTATGTCTCTTGTTGTCTCCTCCCAGAAATAACAGAGGAAAAAAGAAACAGATTTGGCTCTTGAATCTGAAATGAATGAGATCTTCATTTTTTCCAGTGCTATTCACTGGTTCAGGGCGTCTCTATGAAACAACTGCCAGCAGCCAGCAAACAACTACAGAACTTGAAGGAAGGGGTAAGGTTCCAAGCTGCCAAGGACAGCTTAATCAGCTCTGAGCGATGGCAGCTGGTAATGTAGATCAGAACAAAGATGGGAGCTGACCTGGTAGTACTGACCAAGCTGGCTTCCATCCTGGCTCTGAGAACCTGTGCAATCCAGAATAGTGAGGGGATTAGACAAATTAGCAACCCAGCCATGGGGATGGAGGTGGTGGGGAGAGGTCAAGCTGCCAATGGAATTGGGAATAAAAATTAAATGTAGCTGACTTGCATGATGCTGAGGCAGGTGTTGTGTCACTATGAATTGGTAGGGGAATTAAAATGCAGATGAAGTATCCTCTGGGAAGAGGGAGCGTGCTGTGCTATTTTCTGTTATTAGAGGAGCGGAGTTTGGGGCAGTGCTGCTGCAGTTGGAACAAGTCACCTTTTGGTAAGCAAGTGCCTGGATGCTTATTCCAAGCAACTGACTGTGAGCAACTTCCAGTCGTGCTCTGTGGAGGAGCCCCAAAGTATCATCCCTACTTCTGGAGGGTCTGCAGTAGAGAAATAAATTTGGGTTGTTCCTCCCTGATTTTGGGGATTTTTGGGCAATGCTACCGTTTGATTTTGTACAATCTGGAAAAACTAAGGGTTTTTTAACAGATAAACATGGATGCAAACTTGTGTGTGTATGTATATAATGTGTGCCTACATATGTACACATGCTATATATACTGGTTGGAACATGTATAATAAAAACAACCAAAAACCTCCTTAATTCACTCTGCTGGAACCTTCTGTAGGATGCTGCCCTCCTTTCTCCTGTGTTTAACAGCTCTGTGCTCCAGCAGGGACTGGGTGGTGTGTGTGCTACGCCTGCAGTCAGATGTGTGCTTTGCTAGTGATGAGGCCACAAAGTCAGCAGAGAAGGGTGAAAAGTGGGGAGGGAAGGGAGTACCAGCTGAGCCTGGTGGCACAGGGAATGCTAGACCCAGTGTTAGTGTTACAGCCTCACAGGGCAGCTTTTCCCCAGGCACTGCTCTGACCAGCAAGAAATGGGCTCCTTGGGGATTGCATTGCTGTTAATTGTGAAACCTGTCTCCTGTGGTGATAGAGGCACCTGCCACAAAGCCTGCTCTAATACTGGCTTTAATAAAGTACATCTGATTGAATCCCAAGGAAAGCCCATTTGAATTCAGTCTTTTAGAAGGCCTTTGGTGGGGGAGAAATGCTGCATTGGGCTATTCCTAGCATATATGCTGTGGGTTTTTTTTTTCCTAAGTGCATTTCTTCTGGAAATGTTTACCAGCTTCCTTCCTTAGCAGAAATCCTGCCAGGGTAGCATCTCTTCTTACTATGAGGATTTGGAATATGTTCTTCACAGCTCATATGCCTTCTTTCATTTCCAGACTTCTTGTGTGTTTCTGTTAATGTAATCTTGAACTGAGATTCTCTTTTCAAAAGCTTGCTGATAGGTAAACAGAGAGCAGTACAGGAGAGAGCTGCTTTGCAGCAACAGTCCCAGGGAGGAAATTTGTGACCACCTCCAGTCTGGTACTTGATTAAATGCTGCATGGAATGCATTCCTGACTGACGTGCACATAAACAGAAAACTTTTTATCTGATGCTTTTCATATTCGAGGTAACATAAAGCTTGTAGAAATGTTGATGTGAAAAATATGGCCACTACAGGGGATTTCTCAAGGGGCATTTCATCCTTGGCTGTCAGCAAGTGGTTTGGGAGGCATGAAAGCAAGATGGGAATTTCAAACCTGGATTTGCACTCTTTTTTTGGACCTGGTGTACTTGCTGATACAAAACTCGGGCCCAGGAATCCATCACAAGGTTGTTTTCTGATTACTGCATCTTTGGTAGCAGTACACAAGCACAGTACCTTGAGAACCATGTGGAGCATCATCTGCAGGCCGTTCTTGCCTGGGTACTTCCTAGTGATGTTGGAAGGGGAAAGGTTGAAGAGGTTGGCTCCTGTTTCTGTGCAGATAGCATGGACCAGCATCTTCTTTCCAACACCAGCAGGGCCAGCTAGTAGCAAGGCTTTCACCAAAGGAGCCTTCTCGTGGACAGTTTGGGAGCCTGTAAAAAGTCATACGGTGCTGTTATTGCTTTCATTTAAGTCTTGCCATAAAGGTAATGAAACAACTCTGCCTCTTCTCTTCACATTAAATATTTTATAATGCGAAATCATTGTTTCATTAATACAGCACAAGAGCTGCGGAGTTGATTTCTGTGTAACCAGAGCTGTGGCAATAGCACACTTGAGTGCACAGTTGCTAACTGATGTCAAGTGAAGGCCTAGATAGAGGCATACCTGTGGCTTTAAGCTTAGTATTTGTCAGAGCAAGTCTTCCTGCACTTGGACAAAGGTGTAGATTCATGCTGCATGCGGGACTAGCAGAACTCCTTCTTGCTGCTGTCTGAAATGAAGCTTCCCAGCTTTAGAGAAAACAAGCTAATGGGACCGTCTATTGCTGCTGCATTTGTCAGTGATTTTGAAACCAGATGTTACCATTGCTCTTGTTTACTTTCTATCTGCACCTCCGTTTTTAGGGCACTTTTCCTCTCCACTGAAAATGAGTAACGTTTCAAACTGACCACCCCACTTAGGTTAGCCCTGCTCCAAAATCTTTCATTGCCTATATTCCTCCCATGCACTGCTGCTGCTGGGTGGCATCAGCTCATCTGCAGAGCAGCACGTGTTATCCTCCAGCCTGCAACATGGTAGCTGCATGCTGCAAAGCAAGTGAAATGTCTGCTTGCAGAAAGTGGATCCATTTTCTGTTCTCTTGATTTCATTTGGTTGAGCATTTCTGGTTGCTCTGCTTTGCTTGCAATGGGTGCTCGGTACTTCCAAGTGTGCCTCGTTGCTTGCTGTAGGTAAGTTCAGTCTGAGCTGTAAGATATCTGCTCCGTCACCTGGGAAAGCCTGGCAGAAATGCTTGTAGCACAGTTCAGGTGCTTGATGGTGATAGAAACTCAAGTTTTAAGAACTTCCTTTCAAAGAAGGGTTTCTGATGAGGCAGGCAGGAGTGGTACTGAACAACAAATCCAGTGAGGCTCCTTATCTGTGTCCTGAAGGCTGAACACTCTGCATGGATGTCAATGATAAGTGCCATTACTTCAGCACTGTGCAGGATCCAGTGAAGTTGTCAGGCACCCAGCCTTTGGTACAAAATGACCAAATATTAATAATCTATTACTCTTATACGTGGATGTGTTATGGAGGGGAGTAGTGAACTCCTCTGTGGTTGAAGATGAAGTGTATCCTCTACCATTGTCTCCTGCTTATTTCAGCTGCTTGTGTTCTCAGTGCTGTTTCAGCTGGAACTTTCCTTGCTATCAGGTGAAAACCTCAAGAATAAACTGTACACAGTGATATAATGATTAACTAGTTCTGAGACCAATTAAGTGAAATGTCATCCATAACAGATTGCCCAGAAGGTGAAACCGTTCCTGAGACTTTCTTGGCTTGGGAAATATTTTTTTTTAATTCAAAGGCATTTTTCAAACTCCTATTGCAAGTATGCTGTTTGCTTAACTAGTCCAGGGTCTCTTCTCTTTAGATGTTTTTGCCAGTTTCATAAATGGTAGAAAATTTACAGGCTTTCTTTCCCCTCCGCTTTGGGAGTGTCTTGGGGCTTGATTTCACTTGATTAGATGGTGTTAAAACATAACCTTGGAGTTATCTGATATGTGAAAAACCACATGGAGTCAGTGAGAAGAGGGATAACAGCTCAAGTCTCCCAGCTGACTGCAGTCATGCCTGTGGCCAACCCCTGAGCGTTACCCCAAACCAGATGGGAAGACTTTGGCTAGGGACAACAGTGTTGGTGGTGGTAGCGTCGTGTTCCAATAACTTGACTCTTCAGATTGAGCTGATAAGCAGAATGAACACTTCTCTTGGGGATAAGAGATGTTTCTCCCAAATCTCAGATGAAGAAGGGCTGTTGCACTGAACTTTGGGGCACGCTGAGCTCCTCTGGTGGGCACTGGGTCCTCTGGTGTGTGCATCCCAAACAGCCCAAGTGATTGTCTTTCTGGAAGGCATGCAAAGGGTGGGGAGAAGCAGAAGGCTGTGTCATCTTTGCTCCATTTGCCAGAATGGGAAGCACTGAGATGCTGTTTTGCCCATATGAAGGGGATGAGCAGACAATGACACGGCCTGGGGGTGGATAAGGCCAGTTAAAATCTTCCCCAAAATCAAACCACAAATCGAAAATGATGCAAATGAAGTATAGGAGACCCTTGAGGCAGGCACTTCTTGCAATCAGTGGAGCTTGGCTTCGTGCCATTCCCAAGCAAAATATGAAGCAGACTTTGCATTAAAAATGAACAACCTAACCCAGCAAAGCTTTGCTGGATGCTGCTTAAGTCTGGCGTTAAAACTGCAAGGGCATATTTAAGTGCTCTCTCAGATGTCCAAAACATACTCAGACTAATTCCTTAAATGATTGCATTGTTTGGTACTGAGTAACATTAGCCAGCTTGTAAAAGGTAAATTGCAACCTTGGCCCTTCCCTTAACTTGATTAATTTTGATCACTGGAGCTTGTTTTAGCTATTATCTTTCCCAAGTGATTTCTTTTTATGTGCTGCCATTCACAAACTGTTAACATGAGAACAGAGATGGTATGGAAAGGCAATACCTGACAATAGCATGTGCAAGCTCCTCGATGCACTATTAAAATGATACGGTCTTCACTTGGAATGCCTAATTGAAAAACAATTACCCTGCAAAATGCTTTAGATTACCATTAATCAAGCGCTGTCAAAGCCAGTAAAAATGCATGTTAGCAACAGGAAGCAAAGCTATCACAGCCTGCCTTGCAGTGATTGCTGCAGTGCTCTTACCTAATGGCAGTATTCCATACAGTGCTATTAGTTGTCGGATATCAGCAAGAGAGGGCATGGGCTCTACGTCCACCTGATGCAGAGTGGTCCCCAGATAGCTGTATTCGCCTGTGGGGAGGAAGCATGGGATTAATCAATGTGACACTGCGTTTTTATAAAAAGTATAACTCAAGGAATGTGGAACTGCCATGGGAAATGCTGAGCCATCATGGGATGGGTTCTCAGATGGGGGCAGTATTGGGAGTGTGACCCTGAGACATTGGAAAGGGGAATGGAATGAGGGACACTGAACACACTGTGGGTTCTCCCTGCTAACCGGGCTGTAGGTGTTCAGTCAGTCTTGAACAACCTTTTCAAGAAACGTTGTGAGGAAGAACAATTAATAGTGCTGCAAATCACACTGCTGGCAAGTGGCTTCCAGACTTGGGGTTTTGCAGAGCTGGGATGCTGGTGAACTACGCTCTACCAGAAGGATTCTGAAAAAGCAGGAAGAGACTAACACCTTTTCTCCTGACTGTGGCTCATCTCAGCTTCGTGCCATGTGAGACATTTAAGTGCTTCTCCTCATTTGGTGGGGATTTCACTTTGTAGTTCACCTTTTTTGTTCAAAGCCAACCCCAAGGAAACGAAAAATCACTGACATTTACTGAAGTGATCTAATCTTGCCTCAGCTCTTGTTACAGAGCTGTGGTTGCATTGCTTGACCTGTCAAAGTCCATCTGGAAGGTGTGTTGGAAACCAAAGAGCCAAAAGGACAGGAATACTTGTGATAACTGAGTTGGTGATTGTTTCTTAGTGTAAGTTGTGTAATCATGATGAATACTGGTGAAGAATAGCAGCATTTATGTTCTATTGGAGATAAAAAGGGGAAGCACGAGGGCTTTCAGAACTGGTAGGTCAACATTGGCCATATGAGAGAAGTAGTGATTTGGGGCAAAAAGGCAGATGAGTTGTGGTGCAACTGCCCCTCCCTTCCGAAGGATGAAATTCACTTCAGGTTTTATCTTTTATTTAAGGAGAAATCAAAAGAACCGGATAGGAATTAATCTTCACAGATTTAATTAGAAGGCATCAAAGGGTTTAATTGCAACTGAACATAAATCACAGCGGATATTCTCTGACTAATTTAGATAAGGTCACCAAGAAAATTAGTTCAGCAATGTCGGTTTGTCATAGAAAGGGACGTTTTGGTGTCTTTACTCGCTGTGCAGCACAATTCCCCCCTTTGTCCTTTTCCTGGGAGCTGGGAGTGAGTGACCTTCCTTGGGCTGCAGCCCTGTAGGAGCAGAGCAGGTGAGGACTGATTTTTTTTTTCTGCAGGCTTTGTGCCCTTGGATATTTAAAGGGAGAAATGCAGCATTAAGAAATTACTTTAAAGTCCAAACCTTGCCCAACTTCAAACGCTTTCTGTTTCTTGTTCTGGCAGCTTAAGCAGCATGACTGCTGTTTGGAAAGGCTACACAGGCAGCCTGAGACACCTTGGTACTGTGATGCGATGGGGACCTGTCATAAGTGTGGGCAACCAGATGGGTATTGCTATACTCTGCATTTTTGTGCCCAGGATCTTCTGCTGGCAAGTAGTGTTATTGATGTGACTTAGAGCAGACTTTGCATAGCCAAGAAGCTAAAGTTCAAACCTCCCTTGACCTTGACGATGGCCCAAGTTCACCCCAGCTCGCTCCCCAGTCTGATATTGTCTGCTCTTAATCGTTATCTGTTGGCTAAGACATGCTCTCCAAACAACTGTACTTGGGATGTCTGCTGGATAGAAGCGAGTTTGGGAAGGACAGACAATACTGGTTGTGCAAGAGGATTCTGAAATGCAGAACTAGGCAGAGGGCCTTCCATTTAAACCAAGGCCCAGATACATCTCAAGGTTCAGGCAGGTGGAGGGAAGGGGCTGAGTTCTCTCTACCTACTGTGTGCTCCTGAGAGGATGCCCTGGTTGCACCTCAGATGGCTTGTGCCATCCCATGCCACCCAAAGCCTCCAGGTGCTTGGAAACAGCACCAACTCTACAAGCAGACCCAGGCTTCAGGAGCAGAAGTGAAAGGCATGAGGCACCCCTAAGGAGCAGACATGATTTGCATACTTTGCTTTAAGGTATTCAAGTAGGAAAGTCCTGAAATTGTAATTACTCTTGAACTCATTCTTGACAGGAAACAGAGGTTGGTGAACCTTGAATGGCTGAGATTTGGTCAGATTAAACATCGTATTAGCTGTAAAATGTATACTTTACCAACATAGTCGGAGAGATTCACTGGCTTGGCTTTTATTAGTACTCCTTCTTCTGCCAGTTCCCTGTACAGAGAATCAATGGTCCTGTGGGCAAGAGGCATCACTCAGAAGTTCTGGGGTACTGTAAATAGAACCTAAGTCCTCCAGCAACTGAGCTAGCTTCACAGCTATTAATGCTTCCCCTGCTTTATAAATGTACCTTGAAGCCCAGAGTTTGAGGTGATCAGCTCCATCAATATGAAATCAATAAGCATCGCTTCGTACGTTACAGCAAAGAGTGCTTTGCTCCCTCTTGCACACTCCTGCACTGCTCCCATTACCCACTGCCAGGTGATGTGAGATCAGTTATGACTCATGTAATAGACTTGTTCATTAATATCAATTACTGGGAAATTATTTTTAAATTATACAATAATAGCAATCCTAACACTACTATACCTATTCACTTAGCTCTCCAATTAGTAGTAATTCATTAATTCTTCCTGGAATTTATTCTGTTTGCAATAGAGTCACCTCCAGTCAGGAACATACTGGCAATGACTCAAGCAATCAGTGATCCATCTACTGCAGTGTTGGGGTGAGGATGGCCAGAGGGTTGGGGGAAGCCATACAGTAGAAACTATGACATAACTTGTGCAAGGGAAGGGTTTCTTCCTGTCTCTACCAGTAGTTGGTAAGATTCAACATGCTTTATGTCTGTAGTGAGTTTCCTCCTTGGCTTCTCTTTTGGAGATCCATCTGAATATTAACTTCAGTGACATTTTTTGGCCTTAGATTTTACACACTGACACTGATGCAAGGACTTTATGCAATGATTGCAGCTATCTGAAGTTCTTGTTATACTCTTAGTGTAAATAATATAGATCTGAGCCTTTTTAGGTCTCTTACCATACCTGTGCTTTTCACATTATCTCATTTCAATATCTAAGCTTTTTCTTTCTGCTGCCCATCTCATTGGTATGTCTTGGTATTGCTGCAATAAGAATACGTAATAGAAGCTCTCAGCTGGACAATAATATTGTCCCTATATGTATTTGAGGACTGTAGCCATTTTCCATTTCAGCTGGGAGGCTTTATGCTTATGCATGCTAGCAGCACAGCTGATAAGGCAGTAGTAGTAATCAAACACAAAACCTCAAATCCTCCCAGTAAAACAAGGCTGTTTAAGAAAGCAAGGATACACAGAAGGCTGTGAAGTCCTCTAGAACTGTTACTGATAAGATGGAGGTAAAACACATTGTGTAAATCAGAAGTGTGACTTGCAGAGCACAGGGCTGTCTGCAGCCTCCCTTATGAGACTGCAGCTGAGATGGGAAATCTGCCAGCCAGCCCAACCACCAGGTGCTTCTGCACCTGCAGACCCAATTGTTAATAGCCTTGGGAGGCCCATACTCTGTGTGTTCTGTGACTCTACAGACTGGGAACAACCACACTGAAGTTAACAGAGACTAGCTCAAGTTGCAGAATGCACCTTAATTTGTGTGTGGTGCTGGAGGCGGGCTGTGTACCCTTAAAGCAGTGTTCTTTGCTCCTTTATTTGGGGGACTGCCCTTCCTGGAGGGCAGTGGAGAGGTAGTGGTGGTCTCGGGTAGAAAGATCCTATCTTTATTTACCTGTCAGGAGTTAGATCTTCCTCCAGCTCAGATATTTTCTTCTTTCCCGCCTTCTTTTTCTGAAGACCACAGTGAGAGGCAGGAATTAGTGGCATTAGTACAGATATAGATATATCTACTTGAACCCTACTCAAGGAACATGAGGACCACATCCATTATTTGGACATGATTTTCATTACCAAAGAACCCCAAAGGAACAATCATATCCTTGGATGCTATTAGGTGAGGAAGTCGTACCCCTGTGTATAAAAACACAGGGCATGTTCTCATTTGGAAGTGCCTCACTCACAGGAGAGGTGAAGCAGCTCTGGCTTTACCCGTAGGAACTTCTCTCCCTTGTTCCTGGTAGCAGGCGTAGCCTTAACCTACAGAAGAAGAAGGGTGTGGGATCCCATCTGCTTCTGCAGACATTGCTTAAGTTTTTCATGTTGTGTTAAAATACACGTGCAAGTAGCATCCCTAAGATTCCTCTGTGTGAGCAGGACCTGGAGACAATCCTCCACCCCATCCAGCTGACTTCCCAACCTGTAGGCATCCCTTCTGCCCTTGCCTTCCTAATGCCTTGGGAAAGAAGCTGGAGGAGGTCAGAAGAACATGACCTGACTTCTCTTGACGTTTTCAACACGCTTTCACTATGGGAAGATGCTATGTCTTAGGTGGCTGCATTCTTTATATGCTGATGGGGAGGAGGAGGAAATAAGAGAAGGAAAACATAGTAAGATGTGAATCAGTAGCATCAAGCTCCTCCATTAATTACGGCTTAGGGGATATAAAATACAGTTAGGGGTAATTAGTAGTGGAGAGCATCATTAATCCTTGTGCCATATATCAGCACCCAACACTGGTGTGCATGCAAAGTGCTTCAGTGGCACTACACACACAGGACTTGTTCTACAGCTTAAATCTAGGCATGCACTTAAATGGGTAGTAGGTCAAGACAAATTTTTTCTCCTTAGAGTGTGCAAATGGGCTGTTCTCCTAAAGAAAAGGAGCAGGAAGAACAAGGCATGTGCAGTGCTGCTTTAAGGACTGAGGAAGTACTGAGATGCCAGCAGTTTATTTCTGTGCTCCTCCAGCTTTGCCTCTTTTAACCTTTCTTCCAGCAAATCAGAAGCTGCTTATCGTGGGGTCTGACTGGGAGGAGAAGCAGTTTCTACCTATGCAAAGACAATAAGCATATGGTGAATTTATTGGCCAACTGGTGGTGTCCTCGAGGCAGCTTCACCAATAAATGCAAGGCAAAACTGTACTGTGCAGTGGAAGAATGTGTGTTCCTAATCACATCAGCATTTAGGGGGAATTTGGCAAACACTGAGATTGTGATAAAGGGAAATATGAATTGTAGACAATGGCTTCCCTCCAAAATGCCTTGCTGGGAGCTGCTTTTACTTAGGAAATGATAATGTTTAATGAATGTGAACATGCTCGTCGCTTATAATGGAAATCTCCTTGTTCCTATCTCTGAAATGTCAGTCTAGTTTCTGTTTAGCCATCCGTTCACTCGGTTATTTTCTGCTTTGACACATCACTGTTTAGTGAACTGTGTTTGTTATTACTTGGCAGATGACAGAAGACTCTTCTGTGCTCAATGTGGTGTCTTGTCTTGCTGTGTGGGCTCAGGAGAATGTTTTCAGTAGCTCAGAGGTTGCCATGAGCAAACATGGCCCTGGTTTGAGACTGCTGCCAACTGGGGGGGGAAAGCAAAGAGAAGAGAGTGCTCTTGTTGTTCATGGGAAATGAGTGTCCCAGTCTGTGAAGTGTTGGGAGTGGATCCCTTGGATCACTTGTGATGCTGGGATAGGAGGCTGAGCTTTGCTGGCTACAAGAAATCCAATGGGCATAGTGAATCAATGTCCTCAGACCCATCCTGTCTTCAATTCTGGCCTTATTGCAGTTTTGCCCTTATCAAGTCTTTGGAGTGATGTCAAACTCTTTGTAGCAGCTGCTACGGTCAATCTCTCCTGGATTGAATCATAGATTCCTAGAATGGCCTGGGTTGAAAAGGACCATAATGATCATCTTGTTCCAACCCCCTGCTGTGTGCAGGGTCACCAACCAGCAGCCCAGGCTGCCCAGAGCCACATCCAGCCTGGCCTTGAATGCCTGCAGGGATGGGGCATCCACAGCCTCCTTAGGCAACCTGTTCCAGTGCCTCTCCACCCTCTGGGTGAAAAACTTCCTCCTCATATCTAATCTAAACCTCCTCTGTCTCAGTTTAAAACCATTCCCCCTTGTAATTGCTTTGCTTCTGCCTGGCTGCGTCTAAGTGGACGTACAAAGCTCCGTTGGGATGCTAGCAAGGCCTATTTCAGAAGGAACCTAGTTTTCCCCCTCCCTGGCTTTTTTTTCTCACCCTGGCATTCTGGCCATGCCTTTGTGTTCACTTAGAATGGGCTGCTTTACCTGCAGTTGGATCCAAAGCCAGTCCTTAATTCCTTTGGTGATTAGAGCAGGAAAAGCAATGTAATAGATGAGAGAGCACTCAAATGCAACTTCCATGTCAGTGGCTGCAGACAGCTATCTGTTATCTCCTACACTGGGTGCAAAGGCAATGTAAAGACAGCAGGTGTGCAGCAGTGTATGAGTCTTACACCTTCAGCCCGCTGATCCACGGCCTGCAGACAGTGAGCTGCCACTGTGCATCATGCAGAGATGCACCTTTGTTTCAGTTGCGTATTCGTTCCCTCCCCTGTGAGTGTCTGAGGATCAGGAGCCGCCTGGAGCACGTCCTGCTCAGTCACAGTGCACCTCTGAAGGAGGACATCTGTCTCTGGGCCATAATAACAATTAGCAGCAGAACTGTCAGTAGGGTGGGATGCTTCCAGCATGGGCAGGAGCATGTAGGCTCTGCCTCAAATGACAGTGGTTGGGCCGTTGCAAATCAGGTGCAGTCTAATTAGGTGTTTCCAGGCTACCTTAATGATGTAGAGACCCGTTCATAATGAGCAGAGCAATCTGCCTTTCTGCACGAGCTTATCGTTCCAGAGGTGGCAAATGGGCTTTTTATCTTCAGGTGCTGAGAGAGTAACTCTCAATAGGATGAAGTGTCTGCTTTTAAAGTTAAGTGGTGTTTGATGGTTTGGGAGGTTGTAAATCCAAAGTTTCCCTGTGTGAAGCTGTTTGAAAAACATGTTTTGAATTGGAGAGCTCCTTACAATCCCCACCACTTCTTTTTAAAGCTATCTGAACCAATGTTTTTCAGAGAAAATCTTTTGGGAACTTATTTAATTAGCACCGCTTTTCCTTCTTCCCCTCTCCCCTTCTCTCTGGCTACTGGCACAACATGGGAAAACAAAAGTTAAATAAACTCTCACCACCCAAAACCGCCCCAACACCATTGAAGAAACAAACTGACTTCAAGCATCGAAATCACGATGTGACGTTTTGAAGCAGGGTTTTGTCCAGCTGATCTGCAGCAGCCCAACATGTCTGCCCAGAACAGCTCACAGATTGCTGCAATATTCAGTCTGGGCATCTTAAGCCTTGCTATTTTTGAAACTGACCTAGAAACCTAATCAGTATCACTTTTCAGAGTCGCTCCAGTCTTTCATTATTGAATTGCCCTTGCGCCTTCATCAGGTGAAAGAGCATTTCTCAAGATAATTCGAGTAGAAGTGCTGCAAAATCAAATATTTGCACGCTAAAAGGATTACAGAAAAGGAACACAACACGAGGTTAGGGTTGGCTATTTGCCCTGCGCCTTTTAAATGGAACTGCTGATTGAATGGTAGGGTCTGTAAGCTCCCAGTTATTTTTGTACTGACGTGATCTCAAGTTTAAATGCTTGGGTAAGGCATTCTGGGAACCCTGGGCTATGGTATTTTGTATATGGCAATGCTGTGCAAATAGATGTGAACGTGATGTGTGGGTAACGCATTAAAATGATGGATGTCTTGATTTGTTTAAATAAACTTGGCTTAGTCTTGCATTCCCAGCTCCTTCCATAGGAAGAAGCAACGTAGTTAAATAAGGTGCACCTGGCTCTATGTTGCTGTAGGTAAGTGAAAGGTTTCACCAAGACATTGGAAGTGGTTGTTTGATGTACAGTTACCATCTTGCAATTGGTATCCATGAGTCTAATTCTTGCACTGATCACACTGTGGGTAGAAAATTGATGTTTACCCCCAAACTCTCACAATTCGCTGCTCTTACCTTTTCACTTTTTTTCCCCTTTTTCTTTTTGCTACTCTTCTCCCCATCCACAGCCAGCTTGAGATCCTCCAGCTTTTGTTGCATCAATTCATCCACCTGTCCAGACAGACACAATTAAATCTTTCTAAGTCTTCTGTTCTGCTACCAGCTTGCAATGAAGCGTGAAAGCAGAGTGGGCACTCTGGAAGGAGGTAAGGTCAATGCCAGGACTGGTTCTTCCATTTTCAGAGAAATACACACAAGCAATGCACGTTATTAGAGTCCCCTCACTGTTGTCAGCTCACCTGCACTCTGATCTCTTCTTCCACTTCTTCCCGCTTCTCTGCTTTGATCAGCTCTGGGTCGTGATCCTGGAGGAAATCCCTTCCTTCGTCTCTGTTCTGCCAAACAGCTGTTATCCAAAAGAGAGAAAAAAGGGGGGAAAACTTACAGAAATCGTTGATTTCTCCAATTGCTTCTGGAGGCTTAAAAATAAAAAAGTTAGTTGTAGGCAGCTCTTATTAAATTATTAGTAGTATGAAAGAAGCAGACTCGAGGGACCCTTACCAAGTTCAGAGCCCCGTTGTGGTAGGATCTGCAAATCTTGAGGTTAACTGTTGCTTTTTGTTTTTTTTTTTGCCTTGGGCTGTAAATTGGTATTGGGTATCAGGAGGATAATAATGGGACATTGATGCCGTCATGTGCCTGGTTGTAAAGCTGAATGCCTGGAGTGTTGCTCACTACCTGCTTTGGACAGTGCAATGTTGCTTAGCCATACCATGTCTCATTTTGGCCTCTTTTTCTCTCTGCTTACCAGCATTATGCTCAATTCTTTATCAAAAAACAGTTGCAAAGACAGCTCCTGTCTTGAGGGATGTGCTTGCTATGTGGCTCTTGGCTGGCACAATGCAGGGAACCAGAGTAAAGTGTTGATTATTCCAGGCATTTTTCCTTGTTCTCTCCTGGTCAATTCTTTAATGCTTAGTTAAAGAGGACTTCAGCTGTTGCAGACATGTGTAGGAATTCACATGGAGTTGGAATGTGGGCCAGAAGCACTGGGATATGCAATAGACACAGGAGTGAGATGGGGCGACAAGTCTGACAAAGCAACATCATGCATCCACCCATGAATGACATAGAGTTCATTTGAGGAGTTCTAGGCTTCAATGGGCTGAAAGGTGGCTGAAGTCCTTCCCCAAAAGACACAGGACCCATCTGATAAGGCTCCTTCATCTCTTAGTGTTCTCTTAGTGCAGGTCAATGATCAAAAGAGCCCCTTATCTATAATAAAGTAATTAACGATATGGAGGTATGCTTTCTTTTTTTTGTTGGTGCGAACTGTAGTTTGGTCTTCAGAAAGAAAACTGAATGAAGTCTGGCAAGCTCTGAACATGTCTGAATTCTTGCTATTAGCAGAAAGTACCTTTTTAATGGAAACGCCTCTCCTCTTTCTACATTTTTTTTTTTAAAGCTAATTTAAAGGAGGACAATCCATAACTTTCACTTCCTTGCATTTCAAGCCCCGGCAGTATCTCTATAAATGACAGCTAATCTCCAGCAGTACGCACTAATTCAATTTCCAGATGATTTAAAATGACAGCTTTCTACTTTAAGACATAGGCTCCTTTATGAATCCGTTTTGTAAAGGGGACTCTTTCCTGTACCTACTGCCATTTCTAAGGCACTATAAATTCAGAAAGGTTTTCACAGTACCCATAGGAGATCATTCTGGTTTTAGCCCCGCTAATACAATACTGGCTGCTATTTCCATCCTCGACAAATTTTTCAGAGCCCAATTAAGTGCAGAGTATTTGCAACTTTACACGTGGGGAACAGTTTTTGCAGGTGAGTAGCCTTAGTTCCATCACAAAACGTGGTCAAGATGGAGAAGGACAGCAGGTTTTAGGGAACGAGGAAAGAAACTCAAAGGTATAGACGTAAATTTCTTTCAATTACTCATGGGTCATCAGGCAGCATGACAGATGTCACATAATATTTCAAGAAGGAGAGCTGACTTGCCCTCGTTACAAGGTACCTCCTTCAGGGTTACCAGTTTGGAATTTCAGCCTTGGGGAAAGGGAATGTTACACGGGAGTGATGTGAATTGTTAAACACTTTCTTGCTTGGGTCAACAGGTTGCAGGTGTTTTGTTTTCACAGGAGTGCTAAGGTTTAGGTGTTTATTTTTCATGGAGGGGTCTGCTGATTTTTTTTTCTTTATTCTGTTCTTTCCATGATTGTTTGTTGTCATTTTGTAAATAGATTAGCAGTTAATAGCCATGGCAGACAAAGCAGTGATGTTCCTTGGAGCTGTCTTTGCTATTACCTGGCAGTGAGTTCTCTGCACTATATTAGCAGTCTCAGGAGATGCATAGCTCATAGACATCAGATGCTACGTTGTTCTTTCACACATCAACAAAACACCTCAAAGTTATTTTTAAAGTGAGGTCAGAAGGCTGAGGATGTTGTCTGCAATGGTCAGTCTGGTGTTTTGTTACAGACAGTCATGCAGCTATTTTTGTGAGCGTGTGCAGTGCAATTTATATCACCCCTTCTAAAGCAGTGCAAGCTTATATTTGGATTGCTTTATATGCAGACCTCTCCTAGCTAGCCAAAAGACAGTCAGTGCTGACATCTCTTCAGCAGCATTAGTTTTCCTCTTGCAGACTAGCAGGTAATTCATACCTGCTGAATATGTTTTTCACCCAGAGGGTGGTGAGGCACTGGAACAGGTTGCCCAAGGAGGCTGTGGATGCCCCATCCCTGCAGGCATTCAAGGCCAGGCTGGATGTGGCTCTGGGCAGCCTGGTCTGCTGGTTGGTGACCTGCACATAGCAGGGAGTTGGAACCAGATGATCATTGTGGTCCTTTTTGACCCAGGCCATTCTAGGAATCTATAAATTTCAGAGCAGCTTGTAACTATTAATTAAAACACTTCTATTTTGAAGCATGATGCTTCTCAATGTGACTGCTTTCTGGCAAAAGGGTTCAAAACTTTTGACAGGAGGCAAAACCACACAGTGTCACCCCACATTAAAGTGGGTGTTTGGGTGGAACTCCAGTTCCAACACCAAGCAAGTTAAGGACCAACTGGCTGCTGTAAAATGGGGTAATAGTGCTTTGCTGCCTTACAGCATGACGGGTTGCAAAAATGAAACCTAAGAAAGCTGAGGGGGTGATTCAGGCTACTTACATTTGCTCCACGTACGCTTTTGCTATTCCCCTGTAAAAGCAGATGTTGCT
Source organism: Lagopus muta (assembly GCF_023343835.1). Classification (NCBI taxonomy): domain Eukaryota; kingdom Metazoa; phylum Chordata; class Aves; order Galliformes; family Phasianidae; genus Lagopus; species Lagopus muta. The sequence continues at coordinate 34,399,467 of NC_064440.1, read as the reverse complement.
TGCACAAGAATTGCCTGTTTCCAGCAACACTGTGTAAAGTAAGTGTTTGAGATAGGGCTTGGCAAATGTAGCTTAGCAACTAGTAAAACTGACAAATACAGTTTTGGGAGAACAGAAGTGTTCCTGAGTTCCACTGAGGTTTGTTTAATGGTTTTAGCTTGGTAGGGGGAGGGGGGGGGCAAGTGGAATGGAGATGCCTGTAAATGAGGCGCTTAGAACTTGGAGCAAACTGTTCTGCCTCTTTTTAAATGCTTAAGCAACCTAAGAATGCATCGGCCAGTCTCAAAGGATGGGAAGACTTTCTTAATTCTAAGAGCTGGGAGAGAGGTGACAGAACAAAAACATTCAGTGTTTGGACAGCTATCGTTTCAGCAGGCTGCAGCCTCGTCCAGAAGGCTCTTGAAATAAATTGATTGCAGGCACCTGGTATAAATCTTACTTAACTCAGCTTCCTTACTTCAGTGACGCTTTCAAGATTTATGCAGTAATAAACTTGAACTTCTGTGAAGATTGCGACAGTAACTGAGCTATTTTGATATAACAATAGAGAAAAGCCCCAGTGTGGAAAGACCAAACTCAAGCTGCTTTTTAGAAAGAATTCTGCTGCGGAAATGAAAGCAGGCTGAAATTAAAAATACAAGAGATGGCTTGCACTGCCCTTGTCAGATGTTGCAACAGATTTCCTTCTGGGAGCCTTGAAAACCTGAACCTCATCCATGACATTTTGTTGAACAGCCAGCAGGTAGAATTGCAACGAAGGGTGTGATAGCTGTGTCATCAGGCAGGACATAAGCATCAAGTGCTGGTGAAGGGGGCAGGCGATGGCTGCACGGAGGAATTAATAGCTGTTAACTGAGAATAAATATGGTGTTGAATAGCTTAACTGGAGGGCTATAGGCTCTTACTGTGTGTAAGACAAAACTGCGGCTACTATTTGAAGCTTGTATGAGGAGCTCATTCTGTCAGCCTCCAAAGGATGCTGCCTGTGCCTGAGCACAAGACTGTGGTGTGCCTGCAAGTGCTGTCAGTACCTAATGGGGTGGTAGAGCTATTCACACTCTAGGGACTTGATCCAGGTGCCTGAATGGGAACGTCAGCTCCCCACACAGCTAATGTGCTGCTATAATGTCCCTGGGAGGCTTTGTGAGATGCAACACCCTCAGAACAGCTCTCCTGCTTGTACAAAAAGTTAGTGTGAGTAACCTCAACAAGTGTTATATCTCCACAGTGCTCAAAGGATGTATCTTGATAGAGGTGACAGCGTATGAGCTAGGATTCAATTACAGTTTGGGTGACAAACACATTTCTCTTCCCCTCATAAGCCCCCTGACTTGTTACTTGAGATAGCTGTGGAGTATCAATCCTATCACAGGAACTTATCAGCCTCTGTGGTGCTTCTGTTGCTAACACTCACACCCAGTGCCAAGTCACCGTGTAAAGCCCCTGTGAGGTTTTCCATAACCTGCAGGAGCATGACGTGGACAAACACAAGGATTTTGTGAGTTCTCAGCACTGCAATGAGGAGCACTAGATGCTGCAGGGGTTCAGCAGAAGCAGCACTGTGGAGCACTGGGAAGCTGAGCTGCTATAGAATCGTTAAGCTTGGAAAAGACCTCTAAGATCACTTAGTCCTCTCTGACAGGGCTTTTAAATGACATCACTATTGAAATGTCACTTCTGTTGCCCTCAGAAAATCTAAGAGAGCCTCTGTACGTGCAGTGAAGCTCTTTGGTTCTAGTTGGGCCACTTTTGTTCAGAAATGTACCATCATGCATGATTAGCACAATGATTTTGAGAGGCCTCTAGGAAGACTTGCGGTATTGAGGGACTCCCTTCCTAAATACCAGTTAAACTAATGTCTCCATTTCAATAACGTTTCACAGTTCAGGCAGCTGCACAGTTTGACCTTATAGGAATGACATTCAGATTGAGCTGAATGAGAAGAGCATTCCAGCTGTAATTGTTATCTTTTTGCACTGACCTTTGTATTGACTGTTTCCTTCCTCCAGTATTGGAAGGAAATTACTCGGAGCCATTTTCCAGCCCTCATCCTCTTCCTAGGTTTGTGAAAGGTGAAACAAAAAACAGACTGTTAGTATGTGGAAACATATGTATAAGAAATTCATAATCTTCATTGGACTTTTAAAGAATTGATGCAGTTTGAAGGAATAAGACACACCGTTTTATCACACCATCATGAAGCGTTTCAACTACAGTTCTCCAAGCAGGCTCTAAAGGAATCCTCTTCAGAAGAAGAAGAGGGCAGAGTTTTAGTTTATCAGCTGATCTACTGAGGTTTCAAGAATTAAATTTAGGTTTGTTGGTTGCTTGCAACATGTAATTTAAATTACCTTGCTATTTTTTCAGTTACTCTTGGGTCGCTTCACTTCTCTCCCCAAGGAATTCCCAACTTGGCATTAACTCCGAATGGTTGAAACCTCATTTTAATCCATAATTAGAAAAATATTGAACTTGGTGTAGTTTGAAAAACAAAATATTTTGTTTCAACTCCAGCAAAACATATGGATGCTTTCGAGCCTAAAGTAAACAATGTTGACATGTTCCTCAAATAGCTTATTTTCATTGAATTGGTATTTCAAGTTGATAACGTTCTGGCAGGATTTTCTTCATGCTGAATCAGTCGTGAGTCCTCAAAATGTTAGTAAGGAAATAGATATATGGGAAATGGTATGGGAAATGGAGGAAGAGCCAAATGTGGATTCACCCAAGATAATATAGGTTGCATGTGGCTTTGCTAATCAATCCGTAGCGTGTGAGTTCCTGGAATAACTAAAAGAAGCCAAAAGCAAGAACTATACATGTGCTTCTGTATCTAGGTGCCATTACATCAGCAGATACAGTTGCAGACAGGTCATGTTAATTATGAAATATGTTTTTAATTAAAAAGTATTACAGTAATTAGTCTGGGCCAAGGAGGACACGCAAAAGCATTCACCATTTCTATCCTATGATCCATAGCTATACTTGAAAGAGGTTCAGGAGTTTCTTATCACTAACAATTTGAGTTAGATATAAGCAAGTATTGGAGGATTTGACACTTGGAGCTCAAATTCCCAGTTGCTCTGCTGTATTCCCAGCTTCTCCAGGGCAGCATTTTCAGATGCATTCTTAGATCTGCATTAGGCATGCTCCAACTCTGCTGCTTTCTTTCAACTTTTTTTTGCTACGTCTTTTAGACCAGCACATTTTAATGATTTTCTAAAAGAAATACTTAACTGCTAAGTGTTAAAAATAATAATTAAAACAACCGAAGAGACAGCCTTAAAATTAGACTTAGTCATTTTTAACCTCAATAAAGGGAGGATGCATATTTTATTGCTAAAAATGTGACAAATCATTTTAACTACTAGTTGAACTGATTGTATACACCAACGCAAATAACATAGTTGCATTGGTTTCAACGAGCTGAATCAAAACCACTGTATGTCCAACCACTGTTGGAAAATGCTGCTCTGAATTCCCTCTTCCTATGTTGACAGCATAGGAGTCAAAGTAAAACAAAGGAATTCCTTTTCTTTGAAGTCAGTTGATGTATTTTTCTGTGTTTGGTGGTGGGTGGATGGCTGGATGGCATGATCTTGAAGGTCTTTCCCAACCTTGGTGATTCTATGATGGAATCCATGCTTATTCCCTGTTATGTGCTAAAGCCCCTCAAACCAGAAAGACCACTGATTTAAGCATGAGCGTGGAAATAGGTGTTTTTGTTTTTGAGGCTTTCTTCAGTTTAGCCCAAGTCAGATGGCTCTGTGGCTTTATATTCTCATTCAGGATGGTGAACTGACTCTGTGCTGAGCTTCTGCTATGGAGGTTTTGCTAATGGACTTCACGAAGGATAGAATATCTCACTGTTTAATGCTTGAGGATGAAATCTAGGGATTGCTCAGCTGCACTCACGTTTGGTGAGAGAGACGAAGTGCATTACTGGGTGAAGCAGCTCAGGCTGGTCTAGCATGTGGAAGAGGGATCACACGGTGCAGAAGTTGCTTTTGTTCTTAGGTGCCCCATGGGAAATCAGATCAACACCTTCCAGAGAAGAAAATGAAGTTGCTCTGATATCAAATATGCTTCTTTAGAGATTGCTATCAGGCTTCAGAAATATTTAAGTTTCCTTCTGGGATCAAACTTTTGTTTTCTTAAAGAACTGAAGTTAGGAGCAAGGCTTTTTTTTCTGACTGCCCCACTATGACTTATAGCCTATACTTATTTTAATAAGAGTCCTGCTGTTAGAACTTTTCCATGTACTTCCCAACTGCTCTTAATATCTACTTTTCCCTGTCAGTATTATAACCTTGGAGAGAATGTTCCCTTTGTTCTTTCTCAATGAACCATAGAGAGCCTGATATAATGGCTCGGAATTTTACTTGACAGGACTTGTGATGGCTGAAGAGATGAGAAAGACATTGAGTTGTAAAGCCTCAGAGCTCTATGCTGTTATTTCACCCAGTTTCAAAACAACCTTGCAGAGGCTATGAGAAGAGGAGAGATTCGTTTCTGGCACTGTGTTGATTCTTATCTAATAAAAGGTGAAAGAAACACAACAAGGAATCAAATGTATCCTGTGAAAGTGCTGGTTTTAAGCAGGTGAGTTAGCTGACATCCAGCTTTAGGAGCTCAGGTTGGTTTTAGTGTTTTTAGCACATACATATCACTGACTTGGACTGTCTGGAACAGCCTTCTCCATTGCCTTTGCAAGACCAGATGCTTTGTTTTGCGCCAGCAAAGCTGGGAGGGCATAGGACAAGGACAAAGCCATTGGAGAACACCCTTGTGCAAGCATCTCCTTTCTGTGTAGCTGTGAATAGCAATGCTCTTGCAAGTCTGTAGTTTCAAAAGCTTTTCGAAGCAATAGCTTTCATTGCACATACTTTTATTTGATCTTCCCCAGAGATCTGCAATGCCTGTGCTGATTTAAGGGGTCACAGTAGGAAGTGACCCAGCAGGACCAAACTTGGCACTAGCGTAAGTGTCTTGAAATCTTATGGATAACTTGGTATCAATATTATTTGGCTTAGGTCTGAAGGCATTACGCTCCTCTTCCTTCCTTCCACTTGGGCTGGCTCAGGTCTGCCAGCTAAGGCATCGCTATTCCACTTCCCACTCCTTGGAGTTTGGTGCCTTTGCTATTGCTGTCACCCTGATGGAAAATGAACAGATGTATGACCAGAACTTAGAAAGCTTCCAGTTCTCCACATTCTATACTGGACTGACCACTGCCTCTTCTAGCTGGCGAAGCAGCATCAGGCTCAGAGCTTGGAAAACACATTTATGCATGCTTCTCATTCAGCCTGCTGTATGTCGTCATTTATGAAGGAAAATAAATCCCATATTCTGTTTGGAATGACCCAATCAGCATCTTTACAAGTTGAAAACAGCTAACTAAGCTGCAAGTTAAGACTTTGGATCCTCATCCAAATTAGTTTGGTTCTTTCTAAGTTCATGCCGTTCAGTTTCCTGGCTAGCTGTTATGAGATCTGTCTAGACTGATGGTTGATGATCTTCTTTTCTTTTTTTTGTCGTGGTTTTTCCAGGGTTAAGACTTAAATTCTGTAAAATTTGCAGAGAGGAGTAAACTTTGCGCCAGAACAATCTGACATCTCCATGTACTCAATGAGAGATTAATGACCCATATTAAAATAATATATATTCAGATATATATATATATCACTTCAACTTTGTTTATACTACAGTAAGCAGAAGTAGTTGCTTGAGTGAAAACCTACAATTTTTGTTGTGTGGCTTGCTTATGAAGATGCCCCTAGTCACTGCACTGTTGTTTCATAGGTTCCTTCCTCAGTAAAGCTGCTTCTGAAATAACTTGGAAGCACACCTTTGAGGTAACCAGAGCCTGAGTGTAACAAAGACTTCAGGGAACTTCTCATACATTAAGTGGTGTCCACTGTGACTTGAAGCAGAAAACAATTCATACCCTAAGAATGTAAACTGAAAATGCATGACTGCAATTTACAGGCGTACAAAATATTGGCTTGCAGTACAAAAGGCGCAGCTGGCCATTAGCAAACTGTACTTAAATTTAAGCTGGATGTCCCAGCAAGCTTGGAAATGGGTATCTGTAAGAGATAAAGGTTCTTATTTCTTGAGTTGCTATGTAAAGGGGTGGTGATAGCCAATTTAACCATACTCCACACTGAAAGTGTAGATGCTTGGTTATGAAACTGGCCATCATTTTGTCTGCACAAAAGGAAACAATGCCAAAGCCATAAAGTGTGTTGTTCCTCTCATCTGTGTCTCTGGCAGTCTGTCCGCCTATGTCAGCTCTCCCCAGTGAGCTGAGCTGTGGCCGTGCAAGCTCCTTTCCTAAAACAAGAGAGGTAAACTGGAGTTCCCTGGGACTGTGTTTGAGGACCGGCCCCAAACATTCCCTGGGTCTCCTGAACCTAAAGCTGAAACCCCAGTGATCATCAGTATCAGTATGATACACATTCATATCCTCTGTCCGCTTACAGCTGAGTAGACTCTACTACATCTCATTTTCACAAACGAGTTTTCCTATGTGAAGCCTTACCTTCTTTCCTGTTTTCTGTGTCTTCTTTCCTTTTGCTTTTTCCTTTCCTTTCTCTTCTTTTTCCTTTTTTCCCTTTTCGGATTTTTTCTGCAAAGCCATTTCCCTTTGGTCAGCCAGCTCTGCAGCAACCTGAAAGAGAGGAGTGTCAGAATGTTCACATGCAAGCTGTGTTAGGCATGCTGTGAGAGTTGTGGGGTTTTTTTTTCCCCTTGGTTTTGCCTTTCCTACATGGAGGAAATCCAGTATCCAGTACATTGCTTGGTAGTCCTCCATTGTGATGTACTTACTGCTTTTTTTCTCCCCCCTTGTAATTCGGATGGTGATGGAAACTCCAAATAGCCTCTCTGTATTATGAGGGATAGAGGAGTGGGCCTGTGTAGCTCTGCACTGCTTTAGAGGTGAAAAAGAGAGGAAGGAAGGCCCTGAATTGTGCTCATGAGTCTACGAATCTGCATTTCAGCAGATCCTGGGCATGGCATGAAGAATTTTAGAGCTGATCCATTACAGAGAGACCCCTTTCATTTGTGCTGACAGGCAAACCTCAGCATGACTATTCTAATACATCTTTCAGAAAGTGATGATTTTCATGTCCCAAACCACCAGGGCTTTTATGCAGTATGAACGGTTCCCAAAACCACCCAGAAGCGCAGTATCCTAATGATATACAACTGAAAGTTCCCTCTGGGTTTAGGGCTGGGTTATGGATTTGTCTTAGCGTTTTTAAGGCAGATTGATTTTATAGAGGGAGATTTTGAGAGATGGCCTCAAGGCATGTCTAATTTCAATATTTGGCTAAAGACTGAAAGTGTTCTTGTGGATGAGATTGGATAGAGATACTGTGATGAGCTCTGACAGATATGCAGATACCAGCATCTTTATCCCAGCAAGCTATCAGCAGCTGATAACCAGGCAGGGCTGTATCAGCTCACTTCCTGGCTATTTACACATTACTACTATTTGCTTTTTCTACTATTTCCTTCTTCCTGGATGCCTCTGATTCTCTCATGCCAGAGACGAAATCTAAGATCGTGTACTGATGAGTAGATCTGTGGTCAATGCAACTCAATATATCATTAATACTGGCAGTACTGTGAAAGCATAGAAAATAGATTTCCAAGTTTAAGACAAATGTTTCCTCTAACAGTAGAAATATTTGTTTTCTATGAAATGCATTTTAATGCATTAGAGATTGGACAGGGGAAGTGGAGGGGCAACACTGGCTATACTTTGCAGTCGGTGAAATTTCATTACTGGATCTCCCCAAGCATTCCAGTGTTGTACATTTAATTAAATATGGTAATTTAAACCCCAAGCACCGTTCCGACGTATCTTGCGGCGATGAGCAGTGAAGCATTTCATCCTCTTGGATAGATTAATAGATTGACTAGAGTCAAAATAGGATTGTAGTGTCCCAGCAGGCCTGCTGTATCCAAAACCAACAGAGCTACCCAGAGTGTATCCTATAGTGTAGTGCTGATACCCAGCCAGAAATCCAACCTGGTCCCTCCTGCATCCAACCTCTGCTCTGCATGCCCACCAAAGGGCAGCCATAACCACTTCCAGCATCTCAGTGCTGGGCTGATCCAGCAGGAATCCTGTAAGCACGCATGTGATCAGCAAATGGCTTTTGTTTTAGGCAGTGCTACCAAGTTTTACTGGCAGTGCTTTAAGCCTATGCAGAGTCTGATTGCAACAATTTGTTGTTGTGTTTTTATACAGATGAATAGGGTTAGACCACGCTTCCGTGCTTATTAACCCACTATAATGGGGTGCAACTGTTGAACTGCCCTTATCCTTTTGCCTTGCAGAACATGTAACCATGTGCAGGTCTGAGATGCTGAGGCACCACGTGGCTGGCAGCTTGGCCAGCATGTGAAGCCTAACTTCTCTGAAGTCTCTGCTTCCCAAAAGAGCATGACAGGGCAAATATAATTTTGCTTTTTCTGCATCAGATACACCTTCTCCTCTATGTTCCTTTAGTGCAGATTTTGCTGCTCTGCTTGCTCCTCTGCTCTAAGCAGCTTTGTAATTGCAGAGGACTGGGAGCTGGGGTGAAACCAGCTGTGTATCTAACCTCGAATGGTTCATACTCTTCTATACAGAACAATTTCCCCTCCAGCTACAAGAAGCCTGAAGAATCTGACAATAGAACAGGAATGAAAGGAAAGGACAAGCAAAGGTTAGTTTGAGATACTAAGCAATTCACCTGCATTATAATACCTTTTTTTTTCCCACTGAAAGAAAACTTCATGGTGGAAATAAAAGCAGGTGTCTTCCTAAATTATTTTAGACTTCCCTTTCTTTGCTAGGTTGCCTCTTTTTGAAATGAGGCTGAAAGTGCTTTGAGAACTCTTAATGATGGGGAAGAGAATGCATATCAGTGAGGGTGGATGAATTTTAGCTTTGGTTTTTCCTAGTCTTGCTGTAAGAGCCCTGCTGGCCAGGTGATTACTTCTACCCTGTAACTTTTTTCTTTCAAGGATGAAAAGACATATTTTTCTCTAAACTGATCTTCCACAAAAGCCAAATCAAATTTTCTACTCGTACATCCGCTTAAGTGTTCCCAAACTTTCTTCAATAGAATCATAGAATCACCCGGGTTGGAAGGGACCCCAAGGATCATGTAGTTCCAACCCCCCTGCCTGGCAGGGCCACCAAACATCCACATTCAGATCAGGTTGCCCAGGACCCCGTCCAACCTGGCCTTAAACACGTCCAAGGACGGGGCATCCACAACCTCCCTGGGCAGCCCGTTCCAGGGCCTAACCACTCTCCTAGTAAAGAACTTCCCCCTAACATCTAACCTAAATCTTCCCTCCTTCAACTTAAAACCATTTCCCCTCGTCCTGCTGTTGTCAGCCCTTTTGAAGAGTTTACTCCCCTCCTGGGTGTAGGTTCCCTTCAGGTATTGATAGGCTGCAATGAGGTCACCCCGCAGCCTTCTCTTCTCCAGGCTGAACAAGCCCAACTCCCTCAGCCTGTCCTCATAGGGGAGGTGCTCCAGCCCCCTGATCATCTTAGTCGCAATGCAAATTCTCTTTATTGGGAAAGGAAGAGGCAGTAGAACTGAGTGTCACCTATGGATGGAAATGCATTATGTTGGAGTTATGAGCTAAGTATCTGAGACTCCCTAGCTGCCAGCAGGACTTCCTTGTGTTCTCTGTTCCTCAACCACAGAAAGCTTGGCATTGGCTCAGGCAAGCAGATACTTGGGGTAAACGTTCTTCCTCAAGAATAAGCCCTTCCTTCATCTCTTGAAAGAATTCCTTTGTTGAGCTTTTTGCCTCTATTAGTGTTGTAGACATAAATAAATAGAGCTTGGGAATTTCAGATCCGCAGCCATAGTGGGTGTGAGACAGCCTCGGAGCCTTGCAGTTCTGGCTCTAAGACCATTTTGAACAGAAACACTTAATTGGCACGTAGCTTGTGGTCTCTGGAGAGAAAATTTGCTCTCTTTGAGAACTGTGTAGAGGAAGAAGCTATTTTGATGTCTAAGACAAAACAAAAAACGTTTCTTCTCCCAAGACCATCTGAGATGGGAAGAAATGCCACCCCCATGTTCCAGAGAAGCATACCAAACAGCAATCTGTGCACTTACATCGCCTGTACATCTCTCTTTCCCCCAACTTGAGGATGCTCAAGGGGTTGTTGATGCTGCCTGGCTTTAGGCACACAACCTAGATTGTCTCTGCTGGCTTCTAGCAAGTTCATCACACCCAAGAGGCAGTGAAGAACCTGCTTGGATCTGGCACTGCCATTCACAATCCCACTGATTACTGGGATTCATGAGGACCTTTAGCTGTCGGCAGTAATGAATAGTAATTAGTGCCACTAATAGCTCACAGGCTGCCAAATGAGGCTCAGGATCAGCAGCTAATGCCTGCTTTTTCTCACCCCTTCTCTAGATGCTGCCGGATTAGATACTGAGATTATGGTAACATAGAAATGACTTTGAGCTCTAAGCAGCAATTTGAACGTGTAACCAAAATCTCAGTCTTATTTTGATAAGCTACTTAATGTTGGTAATGAAGGGGGTTTGGGAGCGAGGGAATGACTGCTAAATGACAGCTCTCTTGGCTTACTTTCACGGTGATGAGGCTTAATGAACTACAGGAAGAGATTATCGTTCTGTTGGCAGCAGTGTGGGGGCAAAGCCAAAAACTGTCACATCTGATGATTATCTCTGGAGCAAAACATAAAAAGCCATTAGGGACAGACGTCTGGAACAGATGCAGGGAGATTACACTCCTTCAGGAGATTCTGCTCCTGAAAAGTGCGTAGGAAGTGGAGAAAAACTCATGTTCAGTTGAGACAGCACATTTTTCTGACTGAATGGCTGAGTATCTTGCATTGGGATCTCTCTAGCTTACCTTTTTGAAAAGCATTTGCAAAATGTCTTGAAAGCAGATTGTGCAGGAGGCATTACAAAGTCAAGTAAGGTCAGAGTTGTCAAAAGATAAAGAAATATAGAATGTATAATAATGCAGCAATGGTTCGTGAAGTGATTAATTTGTATTTTATTTTCCCCAAAGTGTCTTTACTTAAGCCTTATAAAATGCTCACTTGTTAAATACAGTTCTGCCCTGGTTTTCTATGGAGTTTAACTTGGGAGCAACCAACCCATCCTAGGAAGGTAATAGATACAAGAGGTGAAACCTTCCGTCTCCCCTGAATTCAAGGGCAAAAGTCCCATTAACTTCAATGGGGCCAGGATTTCATTTATAATGCTACACAGTAGACCAAAGTGAAACAAAACCAGTTAGCCTTGGGATTCTTAAAACACAGGCTGGCTCAGATGAACACAAAATATTTTGTTTTTCTGGCATTCAGGTAAAAGCATGAAACTTCCTTTCGACAGCTGCATTCTGGATGCCTGTAAAGGGTGTGTGAAGCACCTCCTGCTCTCAGCTGTGCTGGATGGAAAGGGGGGAAAAAAATGGCTCTGGGGATTTCTTCAAAATCAGATAATTGCTAGTGAAAATTTGCAAGAAAACTGCCTTTTTTTTTTTTCTTTTTTTTCCTTACAAGTATTTTTCCTTTTATGCAGGGGAAAAAAAAACCAGGCAGCAGAACAATCTCTGCAGGCTTTTGGCTTCCTTTATATTTTATGCAAAGAGAAAGCAGATGCGCAGGAACCACAGCAAAATGGCCGAAGGTGGGAGTTCAAAGCTGGGAGTAGGATGGGGAAAACATTTCTCCAGTGCATGCTACCATCCCGTTTTGCTCAGTGTAATTCCTTGCAATGCTTTTTATATATTTTTTTATTATTATTTTTTCCCCTCTCTGAATTGTGCTTATCCTTGTTGCTTGCACCTCTAATTACCATCATGTCCCCAAGGCCTTCTCCAGCAACAAGCCATGCTTGCTGGGCAGCTTCCCTGCTGCTCAGGGCAGCCAACAATGCCTTCTTGATTCTGGCATGTGTTTCTACTTTAGAAGCTGGAAACTGAATGGACTGGTCTCCTTCACTCTGGGAATGAACAACAGAGCGACTGAGTTGCAGAGGCCCGCGGGGTTGACCTTGTTGTACTCTGAACTTGATGGAAACAGGAGCATGCTCTGAGCTTGGTTTCAGCGAGGCACAGAGAGCTGTTTGTTGCAGTGTTCTTGTGTATTTTTAAAGCAAAGTAACTACTGGTTAGAGTACTGTGCTTTATGCTGGGTTAACGTGTATTTACATCTCCCCGCACCACGCGGATGCTGCTCGCATGCCCCAGGCTTTTCCCAATGATTCCAGGGACTGAATCCAAAATATTGTTTTACCATAGTTGTATAAGATCATTGGTGGCAGGCGGCTAATGAACAGCCTTTCTCAACAGGGGAACTTTTAAGGACTGCAGAGGTCAATCAGTGGCTGTTTGGTTTTCCTAGCGTGTTGGTAGCCACCATGACTGGTTCACTTAGGGGCCAAATCCTGCTCCTGTGTGCAGGGTTTATAAATTCCCTCAGCAGACTCTTTGTCCTGCAAAGATCATTCTGGACAGTGGAAGAGGTTCAGAGTGCCAACTGCTGCTTTCACTTCTTTAGCTGCTCTTAATCACCTTCCCTGTGTGACAGAGAAAGATTACCAGCCACTTCCACTAGCAGAGAAACCAGAAGAGTTCTCTGTTTGTTTGTTTCCCACTGGGAAAAGCAACTGAGATCATTACAAGGATGCACAGGATGAGCCAAGATAATTTCAAATTCAAACTCAGCAGCAAATCAAGGCCTAGGTCTATGTGCACAAGAAACTCTTCTCTGTTTAAACTCATTAATGGTAGATTATGCTGACATGGAATGCAGACACAGTAGAACCAATCTCAAAATGTATTTTCTAAACATGGCAGCCCCGGGTGCCAATTTAAATCAAAGCTTTCTAGATGAGGATTAAACTCTTTGATACATACCTCCATTAGCACCAGTATGGGTACCATACAAATCCCAGCTAGCACCAATTGAACCATGTGGGTTTTGCTATAGGAGAGTGACTCTTTGTAGCTGAGCCCATTGCTCCTGGCTTCGTCAGACATCTGTCTGTGTAATCTGCATGGCTGGGTGTCTTCTACCATGACTAAGTGGGTACATAGTCTGAAAGGGAACTAATTTTGGTAGTCCAGCTTTGTGGTTTACCTTGGAAGAGAACAACTGTTTCTTTTTCATTGTGAAGCCCTTTAACCACAAGATTCCTGAAGAACTAGAGGACTTTGTTCAGAAAAATTGCAACTTAAAGCATGTTTTATAGAGATTTCTTCCCCCATCCCATCAGCCTTTTGAATTAGAGGAATGACAGTACCTGCTCTGGAGTTTTTTGAGAAAAAATAGCCATTGAACCTCCTGCTTCTTTTGCTGGATAATCAGGAAACCTGCCTATGATATGCCTGCAAGAGAAAAGATGGAAAAGAAGTTAAAATCTGTATTTATTCACCTGTCACTGCCTCCTGGGGTGGTGGCTTTTTGTACCATTATGTGACCTATCGAGCATCAAAACTTCTTAAGGAATTTCTTAGGATTTACTTCATAGCCAAGAGATGCAGCTTGAAGTGCTTACATTTCTAACTCTGCCACTGTGCTTTCAATATCTAGCTTTAGAAAAAGGATAATTGGGTTTAAATCAGTTTTTGATCTGTAAATTGATTACAGGTTGTATGTCTACATGATCCCCCCCCAGTGTTTCCAATGGATAGACACATTGGGTAGTGAAGGGGGAAATTGAGAGGCTTTGTCTTTGGTTGATAGTAAGGAGATCACTGTTGTGCCCAGATCTTTTGCAAGGATTAAAATATGTGATTACAGTCCAAAGGCCATTTGCACTGATAAGAATCTGTTACTTTCTTCACATCAATAGCTTTTTGGATTGCAGCAGTAAGACTTTCTGTTTGGTAATATCAGGACAATTTTCTGTTCCAAATTCTGACACTTCAGAAAAGTACCTGTGCTGCTTTCAGAACAAATAGTTATGTTTCCTCTAAGTGAAATTTCCCTTGAGGAGAGAAAGTAACTCAGAAAGGTTGATGTGATTCATAAAAATTGCATTCATTCTTCTAAAACAACTGGTTCTAAAACAACTTAAGGGACTTTCCTAGCCTACTGTTAAGCAGTAGACTCAATTTTGAGCTGAGACCAGTGTGTGTGCTTTGGATCTCTAGCTGTTATTAATGTAGTACCAATTAGAGAAGAATAAACATACATTCATCTGTGATTGTGAGCTTTGACTTGCATGTTCTGCAATTACTAGCTCTGTAGGCAAGCAGGTTTAGAACTTTATTCATTGTATTCCCAGAAACTGCTCTGCATGAATGAAAGGGTGCCCTTGTTAGTGTGGGTCTTTTTTTTTTCCCCTTAATAACGGGCTTTTGGCCTGAAAAAGCCAGCATCATCAGTTTACTGGATGGTAGATCGTGCTTTGTTTTTAGTCTAAGCAGCCAGAAAATAGCTCGATTCTTGTATTAAATGTGACATTATTTTAAACGTTGCTGCAAATCTGGCTTACAGCAGCAAGAAATCCCAAAATCTGATATTAAGGCTGTTGCTACTTTACTGATGCCAGCTGGGAGGAAGGAAAGGCAATATGCACTGTGGGTGAAGAATCATTTTGGAGTCCACCACCCACTGGATGTAGCAGTAGTGCCAGCTTTCAATATTTATTAGCGTTACATTTAGTATTTGCACTAGCTCTTCATTTTTAAAAATATTTACAGTCTTTGCAGACAGAAACATTTACCTTTTGGATATGTATGATGAGCGTATATCTGAGTGCTGATGAAATTCCATCAGGTTCTTTCCATTTGGTTTGTTTATAACCTATATTCTTGTGTGATCTTTCAGCTCATAGTTGGTGCAGCTCTTTGGGATGGCACGACTCATCTTTTTGTGGCAGCTACTTTGCAAGAGCTTACATTGCAAAATAAGTTGGTGTTAATAGAAGTTAATGCCAATCTTCTGAAGTGATAGGAAAAAGATTGTCAGCTATTTACTATCCTGTCAGCTGGGTCTTTAGTCAAGGATCATGCAGAATGTAAGTTCCCATGGTCATCTGTGACCTGAGAGCAGGCAGCTACTGCACATTTCAGTCATGCTGATTCTTTAGGGACATCTGTTTGTTCCTTCTGAACTTCATCTTTTCATACGTATCAACTGCTGCCCAGCAGACATGGAGCACTGTTCTCATCTCACTTCCCTGTCTGACCTCCTGTGGGTTTTACTCTTGCTTCTCTAGGTTTTAATGCCTACGGCTTTGGTCTTGTAATGCCTGGAAATTGTGCACATGCACAACCCTTACAACCAAATTCCTTTCCTTATGAAACCCTCTGAGTTCAGAGGTTAAACCAAGGATTCACTTGACCTGTAAATCTGTACAGAAAAATTCAGCCACTGATTTTTCCTGGTCTGAAGTCCACTTCAAACACAATAAGTCACAATTTTCTTCCCCATTTTCTTTTTGGCAGCAGCCTACTCAAAATGCCAAAGCAATGGTTTGTCTCATGCATTTCTTGTAAGCCGTTATTTTGGATTCAATTGGACCCAAAGCTGTACTTTGCGTAAGCTTGCTTTATGGTTGCTAGTAATGACAACGCATCAGGCTGAAATAAGTGACCAGAAGGCACTTTGCAAACAGCAAGGCTGTTCCTATATCCTTGCTCCATCTGATGTGCTACCTGTTGCCCAGGAAGATTTCACATCTGTTCTGCATCAAAGAGGGAACACTCTTTGAACAAAGGATCTTCCAAACACTTGGACTGATTGTGAGGTTGCTTTAGAGTGACAATTGTTCAAGTACTTTTAAACTGTGCTCCCTTTTAGAAACATCCTACAACCAGTGAAGCTCTCGTGATCAGAGCCAGTTCTCAGGCAGTAACACTGCAAAAAACAAAACCAGATGATGTAGGAACTTCTCCAAACTAGAGAAAGCAGTTCTGTTTTATGGAGCCAGGAGGGTGAGGTGTAGGAGGAAGGCTCGACAGTTGAAACCCTTCTCGGTTCCAACTCTGAAAATGGAACAACCATACAGAAAACCCAAACTTGCACAAGGTGGAGCTGTGTATGTTAGCAACGTACCTGAAAATCCATACCATAGTTAGCAACAAGCCTGAAAATCGAAGTGGAATGAGGAGCATTATATGTGCACCTTCATTGCTTGTTAATTCTGAGAGGTGAGGTGTAAGAACACTCACTGTAAAGCCTTAGACCGTGAGAGATCAGTAGGTGAGAATTTCAGGCTGGTTATTTAGGTTGCTCTCTCAGTTGAGTGAAAAAGGAGACTCCTCCTATCTGCTCAGTTGATTTTTTTGGTATTCAGAGTACCTTGATGCTTCCTTTGTGTGGGTCGCTATACCTAGCTGACAGATAACCCACAAAGGCCCTTGTGCTTTTTCTGCATGTCATTGCAAAGAGAATAGTATACAAAAACTAAACTGTCAATCAAAGTCTGAAAGTCTGGTTGCACATTGACAAGCAGTGGAGAATACAGAAACAATTTAAGCTCTGGGTGAGAAGGCTATCGGAGTATGTAATGTATGAGCATACAGCACATGTCAGAAATGCCTGGTTCCAAGGCAAGTCAAAACTCAGTGGATCTGTTATTTATTATTGTCTCAAGACTTGCAGGAAAATAACTGTGCTTTTCCAGCATCACATAAAACTGTGCAAATGCCAGAACTGGAAGACACAACTCTTATTTTCAACGTGTTTGCTTCAGTGGGAGTGCTGACAACATGTTTAGGACAAGAAGCAAAAGCAGGAACAAATTCTCCTGTAGCCATCAGACTTCATACGGAGGGCACAGTTCTAAAAGAACAGATGAAATATGTGAGAAGTCTGGCTGCTCACTTAAACTCAAGTGGCTGCACAGAAGCAAACAAGGCGAGACTAAAGACTCAGGGCTGGGAGGCAAATTTCAGCAGTAGCATAGGGAAGCCTGCAGGCAAGGAGTTGAGGATGGCTGCTGTGGGTGACCTGCTCCCTGCTGTGCATCCACAGGCTGCTCAACAGAAACTTGGTTGGGAACTGTGCCTGCAGTGCTGCAAGTCAGACCAGTAAGTGCCAAACAGAGCTCGTGGCAGGCAAAATATCTTTCTTTGGGTCAGAGCCACCGGCTTACCAGAACTACTGTGTGTCTGCTGCAGAGAACGTTGCTGGAAAACTGTGGAGAAGGGATGTTTTGAAACTGTGGAATGGGAGAAATCCATTCTCTCTCAAGAAAGCGGTGCAATCCTTTTAAAGGGAGCATAGCATGGGTTTGGTAAGCAGCTTTACAGAAAAGCCATTTAATTGGAGTGAATGGAAGCCCTGAATCTAAATCAAAACAGCTCAACTGGAAGAATAGGGGGATGAACAAAGATGGAGGAGTGAAAAGAGACGCTCTTCTATGTCCAGCTAATTAAGAAAGGGTCTAATGAGATTCTTGTGTTGCTGCTCTAGATACATCCTGCTCTCTTCTCTGGTTCAGTTACTGCCCTCCCCGTTTCCAAAGTTACTCCTCTTACAGTAACTTAGATCTGTCAACTGTAATTGAAAAAGAATGATCTTTTATGGTCTGCAATGTAAAATCTTTTGTCTCTGATCACAGCGTAGATTTCTGGCACTTCTGGGCTCAATTTTCTTTTAGCGCACAGCCCAGGTTTTAATGAGGTTTGAATGGTTCTTCAGCATCTCCAAATCACCCCCAGATTTGGTATGAGTCAGTGTGATCAGCAGTCTCCTGCTGAAGTCTCTGCTAGGCACTGAAATGCCACAGGAGCCCAGTTCCGACCTGGCAAATAAATTCCTTGTCTGGACAACGGCCGTGCATTGTGCTCATCACATCTGGTGCTTCTACCCCTGCTCATTTCAGGAACATCACTGTTTTTCCTTGCATCTTTTCTCTCTATTCCACATTGCTCAGGAATGGTTGTAGTTAAGGCTAAATATGGCCGTTGATTTATGAGAACATACTGTTGATTTAAACAATTTGTCTGGTAATAGACTCAACAAGTTACTACCTACTTTATTCTCTGGCGTGATTTTACGTGTGTTATTCTTTCTTTTTGGCCACCACTTCTCTAGCTAATTGCATGAAAGGCCTTGTCACGAAAATAAAAAATGGTTCTTTGGAGAAAAGAAGAGCATTTAACTCTTTTCAGGTTAAGAAAGGATGTGGGCCGTGCACAGAAGAGAAGGCATGAATGATGGTTGTCCTTTCTAGGCAGAGGAACAGCAGAGTGTTCTGCACAGAAAAGGAACAAAAACAAAGGGTGAGGGCTCTGTAAAGAAATAAACCCCTCTTTAGTTTGTAATTCTTGCCTGTTCCTGTAATCCAACTCGATATGGGTTCTCTTAAATGGAAACATTGGTTTATTTTAAGTATCTTTGCTGCAGTATTTTCTTTCCTTTTGTGTGTGTGCTTCTGTTAGTTCTTCAAGAAAAAATAACCTACACAAATATAGAATTACTTATATAGCAAGATTGATTTCCACAGGCTCCTTGTCATCTTTAATGGGTTTGGACAGACATATTACAACTGATGTTTTATCTATGGTTCCGATCCTCCGAGCAGTTGCTTGAGGATTATGCAGAGAAGTAATTCAGTGGGGTGACCTGCAGGGAGAAGTGTTTGGAGGATTGGAACCCTTATTGTTCTGGCTAAATATTTGGCTTTAAGTTTAAGATCAAGTGTTGTGAGGCCAGCAGTGTGCGAGAAGAAACATTCCCATGGAGGACCAAGTGTGGGAAAGGTGATATCCTCTATTATAGTAACTATCATAATGAGAAACAATAGATGGTCTTTGGGGTACCCAGTGACTTTCTTAGATCTGAAATGGCAGAACCGAGCTTCAAAGACAAGTAAGAGTTGGGAACAGTTGTTGGGGGATGCAGCTCTAAATGTGGAATGTGGTAATTCTTTGTGATAGTTTTATTACATGTAGTTTTTATTGGCCAGGAAAGGTAGACCTTTGGCTGACCCAGTACAGCTGTTCTCAAGCTTCTTGAGTTCCCAAAGAACAGTTCTTACATTGAAATAAATAGGCTCTTCTTTGTCAAGAAGTTATTTTACATCTTCCAGAATCCTCCTGGTCTTTTAAGGATAGCATTAGGTAATTAGTGGACCAGGAGAAAAAGAGAATTTCTGTTCCTGTTCAGATGGCCTCATCGTAAGTTTTCTGTGCCACAACTTCTGTCTATCCTGCCTCCTGCCATAAAAGGATTTTTTGACCTATTGGTTACTTCAGAATTCTGACCAAATATTCCTGGCTTGAGTTTTCTCTTTGAAATTTATCAGAAACATGGGAAGGTAGCTCTGCGAGTACTGCTGGGGTTTTTGAATGGGAATAAAAGGCAACATGGGCACGATTATTACTAAGGGGAAACAAAAAGTCTTATTTAACACCTTCAATAATTCAGCTTACATCTTAAAAAAAAAAAAAAAAAAAAAAAAAAAAAAAAATCAGATTAAAAAAGTTGGCAATATCAACACTACCAGAATGTCTCGGTGCCAGTGATTTTTTGCATGCCCCTGCCTGCACCCCCAAAAAAGATTGCCAGTAATTTTCTTGGAGCTCAGATCTGAATTAATTCAGGACTGAGAGTCAGTCAGACCCTGCCCTAAGTAAATGAACTTGCTTGCAAGAGTTAGTAATGACATCCAACCCATACCAAAAGCTTAGGCAATCCTCAAGAAGTTGGATATTAAATTTACCCACCATGGCACAGAAATGGAAATAAAATTAAAGCGACTGGAGAGCAGATTCTTATGATTCAACATACTTTCCTTGACTTGACTGCAAGGCAAAACAGGAACAGTCTTGGGCAGGATTGCTATGAGCCTGTGTGAAGCAAAAGCATCTCCTGAAGGACTCAGGGACATCTGGATCCCATCACTGCCCTTGGAGGGAATGGTTTCTGAATGAGGAGCAGGGCATGTAATGCTTGTCACGTGGTAGTCTAGTCTGCAGTATTTCTACTGCTGTTGGCCCTACCAGGCCTGTCAGTAGATGCCTTATTAGTGAAGGATTCATATAATTGACTGTATGCAATTGGGGTAAAATTTTGATTGTCAGTAACAGGCCCTAGAGAACCAGAACTCCTCTGGTTTTACTTCTCTGAAAACTACAGAGGGAAGTATTAGGGATCTATTAGTGTTGAGATACCAAGAACATACAAGGCAGATCTAAAAGCAAAATATAAACTTGATCAATCTGACTGATAACTCTAGAAACAGAGTATGGTGCATCACAGCTGTTGGAATGACCTGCAGGCACAGATGTCCGATGTGTTTTGTTTCTTAAGGTTACACTTTTCTTTGGTTCCTCATTCTATTTTGGACATTTCCATGACCCAGTGTTTACTGGAGCCAGATTGCAGGCTATGATTCCTCAGAGGTTTGTCTCATTAGGTGAAGGGCTGCTCATCACCTTCCACAGATAGATGTCCCTAGGCTTATTTCCACTGTCATCTTCCTGATGACAGCCTACAGCCTTCTGAAGAATGCAATTCTGTCAGCCATGCTGCAATGGGACTGCACTGTGCAATCCTTACGTGGAGAAAAGTCTCTCAGGGCCTGGCACCACGTTTGGGGAACTTGGCCACTGGAGTAATGGGTACACTGGAGAGCTCAAAAGTCTCATTAAACTCTCATCTGTTTTATTTTTCTTCCTGCTCTTTCCAGAGTGAGGTCAAAAATACAGAAGCTGACTCAAAGAAAGGCCAGGTCAAATTCCCCATGCATTTACTGAATTCCTTACCTTTGGTCAGCTTATCCCGCCTTCAGAGAACGTCAAATCCTGACTCAAATTGGCAATATTTCCTGTGCTTAGTATTAAACTTAAGAGACTGAAACAATTATGGCCGGTTTTAAGCAAGATTACTTTAACTCAGACTAGAAGCTTTGCAAGAATAGCTTTCCTGCAGAGTCAGCCAGAGGGAGTCAACAGTACTTTATTAACACAATATGAAATCTGCAAAGAGGGAAGTAAAGCATGCAATTTTGTAGCAAGGGCAGCCAAAAGAAATAACCTGCCCTCCAACATCACCAAATCACTTGGGAAGTGGAGTGAAACAGAGTGCACTGAACGTTTTGTCTTATCGGATTTGCTGGTGAAATATTTGAGCCATCACTTTTGCTTCTAGAAGCCATGGTGCCAGGGAAGCAAAATGCACCTCTTTTGGAGAAGAATGAAGGTGCAGACTGGGCAACTTTGAGTTGTTTTGCTGTGGCCCATCACTAACCTGTGCTTTAAGCTGTAGATAATGCTTAGCCGAGGGCTGAGCTGCTGCAAAAATGCTGCTCATGTATGAGCGTTGCGTTGGCTCTCTATGGACTTTGTGATGCTTTTGTGTGTGCTGTATGTCTTCTGCCACCACTTGACTGTGAAAGGCACTTGAAGTATTTAGTGGGAATTAGAAGTATTAGCTGACTAAAAACTGTGAGATGACCGTGTTCTCCATGTGCTGGATGGATAGTTGGATGCGTGCATAACACATGCAACACACCTGGGGCACATCAAGCTCCCTGCATTCACTGCACAGCGTTTGCATCCTGGGAAACTGTGGATGAATAGCTTGAAAACAGAGAATCCTTGTGCTTTGATCTACCCTGTTTCTAAATACTTGAAGAAATACAGCATGTAAGAGTAATAGTTATCCTTGTGTGTCAGTGGTTAAAATGAGCAAGGCTGCCTGAGGCCATGTCTAAAACCATGTGATTTCTGTCTGGTTTATAACTGATTGCATCATTTTGCAGCACAGGGAAGATGGGTAAATCTGAAGGTAGTACCTGGTATGTTTCAGTGGTTCATTTCCCTCTTCTGAGTCTGCCTTACGTGCATGGCACCGGTGTAGAAATACAACTCAGTCTGATTTCACTGATGTAATTTTTGCCTCCTTGTGCTGAAATGATCTGCATGTGCATATTGTCCTGTTCCCCCCCTGCACTGCAGCCATCCTGTTCATGGATCACTGTGCTGCTGACCTGCTGTGTAGTCACGACTTGTCTTTAAGCCTTTGTAAAGGGCAGTGTGCAATCAGCATCTGTCTGATGTCACATTACTGCTTGCTGCTTTGTTTCAGACCGAGAGTGTGGTGCTGTGTGAATGGGGCTGCTCGAAGCTAAGATGGTGCTTTCTTTATGAGTCTTCTGATGTGGAAGTACTTCAGTGGGGAGTGAGAAGCTGAAAATGTGGCAAGTCATATTCCCAAGTTAAGAAAGCAACCAAATATGATGATGCCTGTTTTACTTCCGCTAACACTGTTGTCCACCTCAAGCACTCCTCCTGGTACCTAATGCTTGTGGTCAATGCTGATAACTAAATGGCTCGATAGCACCAAAAATAATTCAGAAGCTGGTGAAAAAAGACAAGGAAAAACATAAGATCATAGGATGGCTTGAATTGGAAGGACCTCCAAGACCATCTAGTTCCAACCCTCCTGCCTTGGGCAGGGTTGCCAACCAGCAGATCATGTACGTTGATGTTGGAAGTGCAATTTGAAAAGAAGGACTGAGACTTAAAGGCCAAACTGTTTACTCACTTATTAACCCTAGAGGGTTTTTTTCTTCTCTCTCTCTCTTTCTGTTTTTTAATACTGGAAATCAAACTGCATTGCTTTATGGGCCTATAGACCGTATCAGTTGTTTGGAATGGCCTTTGTTATAGGAAAGCAGAGCTCCCCAGGGGGAGGAATGTAAAGATTAGTTTAGGACAGGAAAGAAATATAGGCATTATGTGGGAGAGGCTACAGTCAGCTTCTCCCACCTTGGCTCCCATGAGTTCCCAGGCCTCCCACAACTGCAGACCTTGCAATCCATAAAGAATAAAGCCTGTGTTATATAGAATTTCCCAGCAGAGGATGAAGGTGAAATGATACGTTGGGCACAGCACTGCCCTGTCTGCGGCAGCTCTCAGGGCTGAGCCAGTGATGGGAAGCACATGGACTCAATGTGAAAGATGGCAGAGCTCCGGCTCTGGAATTTGCTCCCTTGGAGCAATTGTATTTTGACTTGGAATACTTTGAGGACTCCTGCAGCTACACTGACTGCAAGCTTTAACTTACAGCCACTCTTTAAACCAATATCTTCAAAATTACTTGCTGGATTACGTGCTTTCCAGAAAAAAATCTGCAGGAAAGACCCAGTCTCCTTGTGAGATGGGCAGCACGAAACAAGAAAGTAAATTTCCTTTCCAAGCCACCTAAGGATTAGTGCGTCAGTAAGGCACTCTGAGAGGACAGAGGGGAGTATGAGAGCAGATTTTATTTAGGAGTGATGCAGTTTCCTGATGTTATATAAATATCCCAGTAAGCACTGAACCCTTTTGTGTAATACTGAGCGCACTTTTATGCAAGCATTAAGCTCTTCTATGATTCTACACTTCTTTCCCAAGTGAACCAATGTTGTATTTCTAAGGTATCACATTAAATTGGTCTGTGTTGAAATTATTAATTTGTAGAAGCCTAACAAGAGCAAGCAAACCCCTTGTAAGCACTGTAAAATCTCCCTCACTCAGCCTAGGATGGTGACTCTTAATACTGCAGTTGCCTAAGTCCTAAGGATGCCTGACACAGCAGACAAAACATAACTGGTGATGCTAATAGCTGGGCGTGTTTGGAGAAAATGACTGTAAGTAATTAGATTTTCTGTTGTAAATGTTCCGGGCTGAAACACAGCCTGACTTTAAAGCCTTGGACCCTGACCTGGATAATAAAAACAACCTGCTTGGTGAGGTCTGACCAATCACCCCTACGCTGAAATGTTCAGTAAAACTGAAACATATTGATTCTGGAAGGAATGGGTGAGACTCAGGTTTCAGGCAAGTTCTCATCCCGCCCACAGAAATACTACCTCAAAACCTTTTCAGTGTTGAGGTTCCAAAGGAATATAGGTTTGGATGGACCAGCTTTCATGCTGACTTTGCATGGGGAGGAGTCTACCTGCATGCTCGGCCTGCTTGCACAAGCTGTGGGTTTGCTACATGCTTGTGTAGCAAATGTGCTGCTTGCTGCTCTGAAGGGAAATAGTCAGAGGTGCTAGAATAGAACCACAGACATAGACATAGAATCAGTAAGGTTGGAAAAGATCTAAAAGCTGAGTACAGAGGGAAGGGGAAAGAATTGAGACAGGGGAGGTTTAGTTTGGATTTTAGGAGGAAGTTTTCCAGCCAGAGGGTGGTGAGGCACTGGAACAGGTTGCCCAAGGAGGCTGTGGATGCCCCATCCCTGCAGGCATTCAAGACCAGGCTGGATGTGGCTTTGGGCAGCCTGGGCTGCTGGTTGGTGATCCTGCACACAGCAGGGGTTGGAAGGAGATGATCATGTGGTCCTTTTCAACCCAGGCCATTCTAGGAGTCTGTGAATGAGCCTCACCTGCCCTGGGCATACTACCAATCCTGGGATCACAGTCAGTGCAGCTGTCACCCACAGCTCATTTGCTATAGGGGCGTGGAGGTGGATGGATGCAATCTCCTGCTGTGTACACCTCTTCTGTTTTAGCTGCTGGAATTTGTCTTCTGCCCCAAATGGGAGAGCATAATCTTATTTTAACTAAATGCATCTAGATATTTTATGAACCACCTAAGAATCTGCTTTCACTGAAGCTGTGCTCTCCACCCCTGTGGAAGCCAAGTTTGAGTCTAATTGGGTCCTTTGATATTTGGTTTGAGAAAGAGATGAGGCCAAGCTACAGGTGAGGGAGAGATGAGAGCGGAATGGAAGAGGTCTCAGAAGTGCAGTAGATGTTACACTGATTTCCAGTGGAAGCCTGGATCTTCTATGCTGGATGATGCAAATCCCCTGTGTGAGGGATTCATTTAAAATTCAGCACTTAAGTAACTTGTCAGCAGCTCGTTAAATAAACATGCTGGCATATTGAAAGCGCGTTGGCCACATTCAGCCTTGTGTTCCATCAGACATTCTGCCGCTATCGTCCTCAGTATGTAAACTCCCAAAAAGCCACTGTCAGTGAAAAGGGCGAAACAACCGCCTTTCAGAACTAAATATATCCCTCTCATCCTGTGAGAAAGAATAACAGGCTGTCATTCACAGCCCCATTCCCAACCGTAACTCGCATGCCTTCATCCTCTCCATACTCAAAATCAGACTTCCTGGCTGGAGACAATCCTGTCTTTTTTTTAATGTACCCACCTGAGCTCCCTGACTGACGTTTGGAGACTGCTTTTTTGTCTCTGCATTGGACATGCTTCATATTTTCCATCAGTCTTTGGTTCTGGCTGTACCTGTTTTTCAGATTGGTACCTTATGGGCTTTTTTTCCCCCCAGTTATATGCCTCTTTCATCCCTCCTTTTCTGATTCTGCTTCTCTAGCTCCTTGTGACTGTTTCTGCTCCCTTTTTGCTCTGCTTCTTGTTACAGTCCACGCCACATTTCTTTTTTCCCCACTTGCCTCCTTTCTTCTTTGCATTCTACAGAGCTAAGGCTGAAAATGTCTTTTCTACCTCCTTTGCTTGCTTTTCCAAAGAGATCTTTCTGTGGAGCAAGTTTGGGAACCACTGCTCTGTGCTTCCTGTTCGTTTTTATTCTCCTGACTTCTGAGCTCTTCCTTAGTCTTTCTTTTCCCAGAATATCTTCTAAACACCTCTCCTCTGCCAGACACTGACTCCCCAGTACCTGTCTGCCCTTCCATCAGGCACCAGTGGGACTCCTGATTCTTTTTTCTTTGCCTGTTCCTTGTTCCTGTATCCCAGCACATCTTCACTCTGCTGCTGGAAAGGGAAGAAGTGGGAAAATTGGTTCCTTCACCTGCACTGCATTAAGTTGCTGGAGAAGATACCTCTCTCCACTAGTGAAGTGAAAAATTTGCTGGGCTGGATCCTTTCCTCTTCCTGCTGGGATTCACTCCCTTCCTTCTTTCTCATGGTTCAGTGCTATGCTGGTCAAACCAAGAACAGGTCAGGTGGTAGAGCAGACCCCTCTGGGGCAGTCACAGTGAGTAATGAGTTGGGTTGCTGAATCAGAAACCAGCTCTGAGGTGGAAATCTGGCCCCAGCTATCAATGCCAAATACCCCATTTGCCTGTTCCTGCCTTCAGAAATCCAGTCTGCTGTGTGGGGACTCTGCTTGAGAAAGGAATAAAGAAACAGCAGTGTGGGAGAACTGAGACCTAATAGACGCAGGAAAAAGCCAGATTTCTCAGAAAAAGCCTAATCCAACCTTTAAAACATGGACATAAACTGCTGGCAAGCGTGAGCCCTGAATCTTACTGATGTTTGTGTCTGCACGAGTATCTATGACAACAAATAAATCTACTGTTTGGGAAGTGTCCTTGAGAACATCGGTGGGGGGGCTGCGCATGATGTTGGTATCACTTAGCATTTCCAAGCTGTTAATTCCTAAGTATTACTGTAGGTGGGTATGACTGCGTTAGGAAAACGAACTAATTAGTTACAAGGTTTTTTTTCTTGCTTGTAAGTGGGACCGGCTCAGAGTAATGCTATTTACTTTAGCTGATTCCAGACTTTTTAGGCATAGGAAGGAATGAATATTTTTAGGAGCTTTAATACTAATACAGGAGGTTTAAACTCAAGGTCAGTGGACTTAGTGAGTCCCTTTCAGACATTTAAGGAAGGTAGGAAAGTGAATCTAACCTGAACTTGCTATAATGGTCAGTTTTCACTCTGCAATGCTACAAATCCAAAAGCAGAAAGCAAACGAAACCTGGCAGTTTAGATGCTGAGCGTTCAGCTTACAATATGTAGCTCTGAAAATGCCAGTCCAACTGATTCAGGTTTTTCCAATAAGGAGACAAGTTGAAGACATCATTTTGCCTGTGCAAAACAAAGGTGCAACTGGACCTATTCTTCTGATCCCAAGACACAGCACAAGGATCTGCAGTGTGACAGTGGTGGGTCACTACCGTGGGTCCTTTGGAGCATGGTGGTGATGGGTCAGTGGTTGGACTAGGTGATCTCTCTGGTCTTTTGTAACCTTTATGACTCTATGGTTCTATATATCTGAGCTGTTCCTGTTTTATGTATCCTGCTGTTCTGCCTCCACAGGCTGAGCCAGTAGGCTCTAGACAATTTTGCTTGTAGCCTATGGTTCCTTGAATGTTTAGAGTTTTACAATTGAAAAGGCAGAAACTGGGGTTGTGAAATGGAGTGGGGAAAAGGTTAAGTCTGTCTGGACAAAGTATTTGAGAAGCGAGCAAGTTGAGGAGAAAAGTGGAAGAGCAGAGATTGGTCTGAAGAAGAACCTTGCTCATTATGGCTCTGTAATGTGTGACTGTTAAATCTGAACGAGCGTTTAATGCCACTAATGAATAATTTATATGCAAGCACGGTAAGAGGTGTGCAGTGCAAATCATGCCACAGTGAGAAGATGAATATGTGTCTGCAGATGCTAGAAGCCTGGAATGCTCCTGCAAGAAGCCCCTGATCTTGCACTGGTGGCCAACTGGTTGGAGAGCAAGTCTTTGTGGTGGAAGAGTATGTACCTCTGCCTGTAACAGCCTCTAAGCAGTTCTGATTCTGACAAACTTGCTCATTAAATACGTGGACCCCTCTCTAGTAGCTAACGGGAAGCTTAGAAAATGACCAAGCAGTGCTAAACAATATTGGGATCTGACCGCATGTTCGGTAACAAGAAGTCAGTCAGCAAACTGTCAGTCCAAGGAGAGGTCGTCCAGAGAAGGTTGTTAACAATGTAGTGATTTAAGATATCTGAATGTCTATCTGGAAGGGAATAGGAGAGTTCGGAGAGCTGGTGCAGATATGTTTATGTGCAGCATTGGTGAGTAAATCACAGGCATGAGGATGATTTGTTATGCTGGGACTGGGAAACTTGACTTGTACCTGAGATGCTTTAAGAATCTTATTTTTCTTCCTTGATCATTGCAAACTTTTGATAGTTCGCTGAACAAAATGAGGAATTAAGGCACAGCAGCAGAGTCCTTTGCATATGTTTTTAATCACTGTGTAGATCTGGTAACCATTATAAATTTAAGTGTAAATTCAAGGAGCCTTATGAGAAAGGGAAGGCGACGTATTTCAGAGTTTGTGATGATTTAGAAAGCAGAGCTAGCGATACTATCGAGGCCTCTCTGGAGGCCTGACATTGGGGTTCAACTGGTCTTACTGTTTCAGATACCCGCCGCCAAGATTTATCTGTGTTTCACCAAGTATGAGAAATATATGGACACAGGGGCTTCCGCCTGTTCCCCCCAAAACCATCAAGCCGCCTCCATTAATGTCAGTGCACTCGTAAATTGTTTGCTTGCACCAAAGTAGGCAACTCCTGCCACTGCACAGAAGCTCCCAGAGGTGTCCCATGCCTCCTGTAAATCCACGGGCATCCAATAAAGTAGATTCACTGCAGATGGACTTAATCAGTTGCCTCCCCTCCCTTGGAATTAGAGGGGATCACACTTTTAAAAGCAGAGTTCTCACAAGCGAGAAGGAACGAGGGTTGTTTTTATTAATGGCTATCAGATCTGGATAGTTGATTCCACTCAAAGGGAACACAGGTTGCAGAACCGTGGGCTGCGCTGGCCTTGTCGACATCCTGTTCCTCTGCTATTTAATCCGTAGCACGCACTCTCTGCTCTCCCCCTCATGCACAAACAATCCTCTTGTTTATGATAACTTATTTTCCCTCTGTGCAAAGAAACCTGGTGGGTTATTTGTTCTGGTACTCCTCCGGTAAGCCAGTGATGCATTTGCATTCCATTCCCCTCCAGCCCTGGTGATGTGTGCCAAAATTAGTCAATAGACAACAACACAGTGGAAGCTTTAAGAACATGTCAAAGAAGGCTTGAACGTTACCCATTAATGTTTACAGCTCCTAATTATGTTAATTAATCACTCCTAGAGGTTGCCTCACCCCGGAGCCCAAAGGCAGGAGTTTAGTTCTCACAGATACGCACTCAGATTTGGATAGCAGGATGGCTGCTTGCAACAAGGAGCTCAGCAAGGATGAGCTGCCACATTATTTATGTGGGGTGGACAGGTTCAGCTGCCTGAGTGATGTGCTGTCGTGGCTGCCTTGCTCCTGTTGGATCATGAAGGTTGCTTTGGCTGTCTACACGAAGAACAGCCAAGCATCTGGGTGCAGGCTCAGCCATGGCCGAAAAGATTGATGTTGTATTCAAGCTGTTGCTGAAGAATGGCCTTTTGGCAGTGGAGAAGAGAGCACTTTGTACTGGCACTAATTATTACAGAGCAGAGATTACTGCCTTTGCAAAATCTGAAGTTGTTACTTCTGTCAGAAAACAGATGTTACTGATGGAAAAAACAGGTGTCTCTTCTATCTCTTGCTTGAAGGATTTGTTAACGATAGGTCTTGTCCCAACGTGAAATATGCTGTAAATTGTATTGAATTGAAATTCTGTATTAGTTGATGTGGAGACAACAAAAATATCACCTTCCTGCAGGAGTGATTTTGGCCGCTTTTTTTGGGGGGGGGGGCATTGTTTTTGGCTTTTCCTGAGACTTCTCTCTTGTTTGCAGCAGGCCTGACATAAGAACTACTTAGAAGTTTTAGCAATAAGCCAAAATTTAGCAAATGGGCCCACTTACTGTAGCACTGATGTCTCTGTAGTTCTGCAGGTAGACAAAGCATAGAAACAGAAGGGAGCAGCCAAGCCCCTGCCATTCTTTTTCAGAAATTCATCTTCACAGTTCAGAGCTTGTCTTCACTCTCTGAGCAAATGGAGAGAGCTGAGAGGAGACAATGCATGCTAGATGGCGAGTGATTCAAAAGCAGCTTCAACATGTTTCCTGACATTCTCTAAAGAACTCACTTTGGGCAGGCTTTTGGTACAGTTTAGTGGGGAAACATCCATGGTAGGTGGACAGTTGGGCTGGGTGATCTTGGAGGTCTTGTCCAACTTTAGTAGGTGGACAACTAGATTGGGTGATCTTGGAAGTCTTGTCCAACCTTGGTAGGTGGACAGTTGGGCTGGGGGATCTTGGAGGTCTTGTCCAACCTTCATGATTCTGTGGTAGGTTTCTCCAGGAGAAATGCCTTTGCAGAGGTGGCAGAGAAGGAGGAAATGCATTTCCAAGAGTAGCAGGGCATAATAATGGCAGAAGACTGTGATTAAGGGTCTGGTGATATCTCTGGTTGGTTGTGTTCCAAGGATTTCCAGACTGGAGCTTGCTCTTTGAAAGAACTGTCTGCCTTTGTGGCTCATTACACAAAACCTAGTTATGTGAAGCAATTTTCCAATACAGCTGCTTGTGAACTGCTGCCATATTGTGTTGGGACTGCGTTCCGTACTCTTTGGTTACTTGGAAAGCACTGCTAGCAGGCCAAGGCCGTGCACGTACCATAAGGCAGATAGGACTGATGGATGCAACGTCAGCTCCTGCAACCCAGAGCTGAGGGAGAGTGGTGGTGAGGCCAGTGCTTGGCACAGCTGAGGTGTGATCTGTCTCTGTCCTGTTGGCAGCACCTCAGCACTGATGAATTGCCAGGCAACTTTCACACACGTCAGGATTGACTTCACGAGGAGCAGCGCGTGCAGGGTGTGAAATGTGATACGAGCAGGTCCTGACACAAATACTTTCCCCATTATGCAGGGTTTCAGAGCAAAACCTTTCTCTCCATTCATCTTCCTCCTGTCTCCCCATCGCTCACCCCTGCTGCCCGGGGAGTCCCGTGAACGGACCTGTTGGCAGCACATTCAGCTCAACAAAACAGCCTTGTGAAAAAGGGAAATATAACACGATCGCTTCCTATTTCTTTCTCCTTTCCTCTGCATCAAAGGGCCGGGCCGGCTGTCAGGAATGTTCAAAATGAATAAATAAAGCACAGGAACCCCCTGCTTCAGACGGAGTCTCATTCAGTCACCGTGAAGCCCGGCCAATTCCTTTGCTGACAGTGCTCGAGTCAGCAGGCAGAGCAAGAAGATCATTCAAAGCTAATCAGTAAAGTGTAAACCTATTAAGAAAGCGCGTTTACCCCTCGCCTCCTCCTTCCTCTAGAAAACCAATCCCCAGATCTGTGGGAATAACACGCCACGTACATAAAAGTTGCTATTACTCAGATCCCCTGTTATTAGGTCAGTGATGCCACTGATGAAATGCTCCCCAGAGCCCCGAGCAGAGGCACATAAATCCCGCAAGAAATTCACGACGTAATTTGTTACAGCTAGAGGGCATAAGATGCATTACAGCAAAGCCTGCGTGTTGGGCTCTCCCCTGTGATTCTCGAGGCTATCTCTGGTAATAAAAACCTCATCTTGATTTCTGATCCTTCATATTGATTTCTGTCAAAGGCTTTTCTTGGAGAAAGACGCTACGGCATTTTTTTCCATGTAATCAGGGGATCCTTCTGTGCTCTTCCCTCCGCCCCCTGTTTTTAATATAGAGATGAATCCAAGAAAGATTCGTTACCTGGGGACTGTAGTTATATGCAGTGGAGAAGACAGTGAGGACAGGTTTTGCATATGCAGTGCAACACCCTGAATGTGAAATTAGAGAGAAATGTTTCTGGTCTGCAGTACTGCAGGAAATTGAAACTAAAGCCCCAGCTATGCAATTGCTGTATTTTTAATATAACCCCCTGTTATTAATATAACGAGTAGAGTCTGTGGGAGTCCTTTGATTAAAATCCAGGCTCAGAGGTGTCTAATCACAGCAACTATTAATTTTTGGAGTATTTGCACTCCGTCTTGGGTTGTGAAATGACCGACTCTGCTCCTTTTCCCTGGTGCAAAGCAAGTGGTAAATATTTATAGCAGTCATCCTTACAAGAGGAGAAACTTTATACGTGCTCGTTGCTTTTGTAACTTGATAGCAGTTGTGCTGAAAGACAACACCTGCTAATTGTATTTCCCATCACATCCTTTTCCTCTTGAAGGATAAAATATGGGGGTTTGGGTTTATTTTTCTAGCACATACAGCAAAACTCACTCAAAAGAATCTTTGTTCCCTTTTAGCTATCTGTTTATTTAATAGACTATGGAAAATGTTAAGCTCTGTCAAAAAGCCTCATTAAAGAATAATTTATAAGCTACATTTAGATGTTCATCTTGTAGGCTAGCTTAATGGAGAGCCAAAGTACATCCTGGCAGGTAATAATTAATGTAAACCTTGACACTTCAGATCTGTTCTGCCATTCACTGGGCCAGGCAGGAGCAAGTCACAGCCAGTCCTGCTTGTTCTGCAGTGTCTCTGGCATTCACCATGCTGAAAGCTTGGCTGCGTGTGACACACGTGCTTCCCATGTGCTGATCTTTTACCTATTTTGGATGCAAGCAAACGTGTCTGCTGGGAGAACTATTTTGATCACCTAAATGGAGGCCTCCCATGAAGAGGAGCTTCATAGCAGGCAGTTCTCTGACTTCTCTCTGTGCCAGGAAGTCCTCATCACTCAGCCAGATTCAAATGAACTGAAATATTGGGCGATGTCCAGCCTTTGCTGAAGCTGATGGCAGCTCTCCCACTGGCTTCAATAGGGGCAGGATTCTATCTGCCACGTTCTTAAGTCATCAGAGTGGATTTTATCAGTGAGATCTGTCTAGTCTTGGCTGAAAAATGCCTTACTGATTTTTAGAGAAGATGAGGGACAGCTCATTTAAAAGCAGAGTAACAGGGATTATGATCAAACATGCCATGCTGACTGCCACAGGTCTGTCACCCTCCCTGTGCCTTCAGAGATGACCCCACATGTGGGCACACCGCATAATTGCCATAATTGGATACACAGCTTCTCTTCAACTCTGCTCCATTAAAATGATCTGATTTGGGTTAATTTTTACAAGCAGATTGCTTTGGGTGGGTGGAGGAGCAGTTCTGACCGTGGTCATAATGCAGAACTGAAGGGGAGTTGTTTTTTCAGCCTTGCCCAGTTGCAGTAGAACAACTTGCCTGTCTAAAAGCTTGTGTACAAGCAGCACTGTCACTGATTAACTCTGCATGCCTGTGTATCTTAATCCCATTTAATAGGATCACTTGCTCTGGAAAAGCATACCCATAAAGCTATCCAAGAGCAGTTAATGTGGTGCTTATATTTAAACACCAGCTTTAATCTTTGTTAATTTTCAAGTCTAGATGAGATTCAGGACTACCGAACCTGACTAGATCAGACCAGACAACCTACAGGGTAGTTAAAGAACTCCTTTAATCATGTATTTATATGCTGGGATACTGACTATGTCTTCCTACAGTCTTGAAGCCTCATCTGAAGTTGAGCCCCTGGGTGCATCTGGGATATAAATTTAACAACAGGGTCCCATTTTGCCTGTAAGACTTACTGAATAAGAAGGATCAGCATGCAAAGTCCATCTTACATCTTGGGAGTATTCCACAGGTACACCTATTTTTGATGAACAGCTCTTTCAGTCATTCCTCACTGCCTCCCTCCATCTAGCATTTGCTTCAGCTTCCTCCAAATGACTGTCTGGATTGGTTAGGCTCTCTGGCATCGTTTGCTGTTACTGTCTTAATAGGGAGGATTTTACTTTTAATATCTTCTAACT
The DNA here is from genome assembly GCF_023343835.1 of Lagopus muta. NCBI lineage: Eukaryota > Metazoa > Chordata > Aves > Galliformes > Phasianidae > Lagopus > Lagopus muta. The sequence goes on along the minus strand of NC_064440.1, from coordinate 34,366,042 downwards.
GTCTTTAAAGAGGTTTATCCTTGAACTTTGGGGCCCTGCTTCTCAATTTGCGCATACATAGTGACCCATTGGATGGTATAAATCCTAGAGAAAATTACTTGCATCGTAAAAACAGTCTATATTCCTTAGCACAAGGCCTTACAGTACTGCCCTATTAAAGCTGCCCATCTCCAACTTCAGCTAAAGTAAACTTCCTGAGAAACCATAGGTGTCAGCACTCGGTGTAGAAAGGTGTAAGTATGTGCTTAACTCTGCTGAGACATGAAGTTTCACTGAGATCAGCAGCACTGCTAAATCAAGCTTCGTTTGCGGGAGCGTCTTTGAGGTCAAGCCTCAATTACAAAGGTCCTTCAGGTTGGCACAGGATGCTTGATAATGCTGACAGCAGGCACCTGGGCTGCAGCATACGTGATTTGCTATACAAAGAATTGTATTTGTGTCATGGCAGACTCCATTATCAGTGAAACCTTATGTAAAAAGCCAGTGTGCCTAAACTGTATACATGCTTCATATAATTACGAAGCTAGACTGTATGAGGAGTTGCACACTGGTCTGGTTTCCCCACTTACGAGCCCTGCTGCTCAGGATCTCAGTTCTGCAAGCGCTGCTTGCAGCAGAACAAAGATCACTGCTGTAAAATGGATTTCTGCAGCCTGTAAGAATGATACAACCGTGCTCCCTGGAGCAAATGGTCTCCTTGAGGGCTGAGTGTTTATCTCTGCTCACCGACACTCGATGAAGCACTGGCTGATCTGATCCTGGAGGGTTTCCCTGATGTCGAGCCCCTCTGTTTCTCGCAGCTGGTCCTTGATGAATTCCTCCTCGTGTCTCCCCTGGACCTCACCTTGCAGGGCATCTTCTTGCTTGGTGTGCATCTGTGGGGTACTGTGAAAGGCCCTCAAGTGAGGAGGGAAGGTCTGAAAATGAGAGGAGAAAAGAAAAGGTGCGGTGAGAAGAAACTTAATACACACCAGAATGCCAAGTTGACAGTGATTCTGAGCTTAGGACTGAATTCATTTACGGGAAGGCAGGAAAAAGCCCTGCTCTCATAAGAAGTGCCTGGATGCACACAATGGCCTATTGTTAGTGTTTCAGCATTAATTAACAACGTTGCAATGTACAAAAACAACCCTTTCAGCTGTGGGATCCCGGTATCTCAATGAGACAGGTGAGAAAGCTGCTGTTGTGCAAATGCCAGCTTTATCCGTGTCAGAAGGGTGCCAGAGGTTTTTAATTGAGTTTTCAAATGTTTGGACTTCCCAGTGGTACTTTTTAATTAGCCGGTATTGTTTTTAATTTGTTCACTTAAAGTTTTATATGCTTGGTCATCGGTTTCCTGGTATTTTGTTGCAGCTGATAATATTCCTTTAGGAAATCAACTTCCTTTGAGGAACAAACAAACAACACAAAAAGAATAAACAGCCTCCCAAATGCTGCAATAAAAATCATGGCTCCCCAAGTTTCCCATGATTTGATAACCTTGGCAAGAAGGACTTCTAAACCAGCCTTACAATAATAATTTCTGCTCCGTGATTGATTTTACATGTGTGCTTTAAGAGAGATAAAAATGAAAGTCTCTCTGGTATGCAAATACAGAAGCATGAAAAATACCATCTGTGTGGGTGGCCCGAAACTTTGCATTTTTCAGTTTGCAATGGTTGATAAAGTTAATGTGTTCCCAGTGTTTTATGAGCCATTCTCACCTTGGAAGGTAAAGAAAAGTGGATATGTTTTTAACAACGTAAATTAGCTTTGAGTTTTTCAGTAATTCCAGACCAAAATAATTCCCACTTACCCAGGACGGACTGATGTTATAAGACAGTGTGTGTGCCCAACTGAAGAATGGGAAAGAGGAGAAAATGTGATAAGCTGTTCTTGTGATGCTGTGTTTTGTCCTCTTCAAAGGCTGTGGCTCACGTATAGGTGGCAGCAGATGTGAACAAAAGCCCACGTCTGCATTTCTGTCCTGGCTTCCCACCTTCAGAGCGCGTCTTTAACTCAACAGATCTCAGACTGACTCAGTAACACTTTCTCCTCACTCTGACTCTGGAAATGTGTTTTCTACTGTGCTGCAAGTCCTAATTCCAGAGGACTCCCGCAATGACAAGAAAGCTTCTATCAAAGGTTTGGCCAGCTTACAATTAAGATCGGTTATTCGGTGTTTTTCCATGCTTCAACCAGCTTCCAAAAATCACTAACGAGTGCCAAGCAAATTTGGTTTCAGAAAGTATACAGCGGGTTTGCACACCGTCCAAAGAAAGCGTTAGAGGCCCCGTTCAGGAAAGCAATTTACTGCCTTCCCTGCATCTGCAGTGTGTGGAAAAGGAATTGGTCAAGGCCATCACTGAGAAAATATTCAGACGGAAACAAGAAGAGCAGCATGCTTCAGAACGGCAGCTGCACTTGCTCTCTGCCTGAATATATGACCCGAAGATGTTTGCCTCTCACCCTGAGATGTTATCTTCACTCATTTGTCACTTTCTATAGCCATCAAGTGTTTCCAATTCTTCCCTTTCAACAGCAACTCTTTGAAAGGACAGCACAGCTACTGTGAGCACTACTGATTTGTATTTTACTTGCAACGTTAAATGAACTTCTGAACAGCCAGCTCTAGCAAAGCGGACCCATAGGGCTTGCTTTCCAGGTTATAATTTAGAAGCAAGATTCACTTCCCTTCCATAGTTCCACGCTCAACTTTTAGCTTCACTGGTGTAATGCTTAAGGGACTGTGCATTCCCAGCAGAGTGCTATGGCCCAGAGGTACTGGTCCCATAGCTGCTAATGAAGAGATGAGCCAGCTAAAGCCAACACAGCTATTCCATGTCTTTCTACACTGCTGTGGCACAGTCTGAACAGACACTGTGTTATGCTCAGACAACCTACTGTTTTTTTCTAACTAGCTGCTCGCTGGGGAAAGTGGAGGGAAGGGCTGTTTATTTAGAAGTATGTTTTCCAGCATTTCCTGCTGAAGATGTGTGAGAAGAACGTGGATAAGGGAAAGAAATCTGGGAATGGAAGAAAGGGACTCAGTATTTCCATGAGCACAGGTAGCTGTGATGAATGCTGGAGGTGTGCTCGGTGATCCTATCCTGTCCTATCTCCTTTGGGAGGCTGGAAGAAACAGAAACAGTGATCAGGCTGAGGCAACTCAGTGCAAGAGGCACAAGGGTATCCTCAGCTTTAGGCTGACTTGCAGGTGGTAGAGAAAGACGGGCTTCTCTGCATGAGTTATGTGACCTCTTAAGGGTGAATTTTCATGAGGTGGTTCATTGCTTGAACAGCTGATTGGCCCTGAAAAGGGCCAGTTCCCCTTCCCCCCCGTCTGCTGGCTGTGTGGCCCTTGCCTTCTCCTTTTTGGGCTCTGGCACTCCGCTGACCTTGCAGTGAACCAGACCAGCTCTCTAAGAAATAGGAAATAATCTCCTTTATCTTTTCTCTCCCCCAGGTTAATTCTCTCTCATTATAATGAGGTAAATCAGTCAACCAAGGAGGCAGCTGAGAGCCAGAGCCATCGCAAGGGAAGCGGTGTGGGCAAGCATGGAACAATGTGCTGAGCAGGACAGTTGTGCAGCAGCACAGACAGGAGAGCATCCGTTTTCATCCACCTCTGAGCCTCTTCTTCACTCAGCTTCTCTTCTCAGCTGCTCTCCAGTCAGCCCAGAGGGAGCCTTTGATGGCTAGCTGCTCATCACTGCAAGTTTACTGCCCACGTGTCTTTCATCAGTGCCAATGTCAGATGAGGTAAGAACTATTTAAATTGGCAAGAACATGCCTGTGTGAGCAAGACTAGAAGCAGGAGATTCTTATCTCCCAGTAAACTAATACAGACCACACCTATGCTTGAGTCCAAAGTCACGAAGCTGGTGTGGACACAGTCCAGCTAACTCTAAACCAGCTGACTCAGATGCTGATGGCAACAGAGCTACAGCACATGCTCTAGTCTCCAAAATCCATGCAAGGCCTCTACCTTTCCAGAATGGCTTATGAAGAGATGCTCTGTTGTATTTGCCCTTCATCTTTTTCTTTTCCTTGTTTTGTTTTGCTATTATAAGGCAAACTAAACCACTTCTATCAATGAGAGTCCAGCTAACCATCTTCAATAACTCATTAAAGAACAGGAGGGTTGATATGGCCTCATTCTCATTCAACCGTTCTTTCTTCCAGTCCTATTCCTTCCCTGTTGTTAGTATTTTCTAAATTAGGGTATGCTCACTGCTCACTTATTTACATGGACAAAAAGGCTGCTGCTGATGTGAAATGCGCTGCTGCTTGATTGCTTCCATTGCTGGGAGAGTGGAATTTATCTAAGCTGGGTTCATGGGGAGGAGGCTATGGAAAGGAGCCAACAAGATAGTGAGAGATGGCAGGTACAAAAAGACACTTGATCTGAGTGGGAATCAGTTCTGGCAGGTGAGCTGTTGTGAGTAATGATAGAGAGAGACGTCCATAACAGATGGCACCATTTGAAGGAGGCCTAGCGATGGACATCCAGTTGCCCAATGGGGGTCCTCCATTGGTGCAAAGCCCTGGCAATAGCACGCACTGAGTCAGATGGGTGAGGGAGAGCATGGAAAGAAGAGCAGATCTGGTCATGACGAATGAGTCCTGAAGGATTCATGGCGGTGTAATGGAGAACACATGCAGTGCACTGTGCTTATGAGTGGAGAATGGGAGGCCTGTGCATGTAAAGAACCAAGAGCTGGTTTCCTTTCTAGGGGGGGAGGAGGAGGAAAGCACTGAACAGCTGTGAGGAAATCATGCCACAGCTATCTGATTTTAAGGGCAGCTTTACAGGTGAACATTTAACTGGCCTGACTCTTCCTTCAGTTACTTTGAAATCAATGAGTTATGCCAACAAATTTGGTGTCTCTCCAGATCTTCCCAAGCAAACTCCAGCTGGTGGGGTATGAAAACGGACTGAAGAACTGACAGAAAACGGGGACAGGAAAAGTATCATTTTCATTTAGTGACAGGAGGAGAAAGGTGTTGACACATGAGGAAACATCAAAAGAAACTTACATACACGTGGCCTAGGAAGTAAAATTGGTAATGTCTTAAAAACTGCTTCCTTGACCTGTAAGAACTGATCCAAGATTACATCAGGGTATGGAAGACCAAGAAACTGAATCAGCGTTAGACTATTACCTACATTCTAACCAGAAGGTGAAATAGATAAAATGGGAGTGAATTGAATGATATCACCTAAAAATAGAGACTCCAGCTGCAGGAGCGGCTGAAGAGATATAACAAGATGTCCAGATGATATCAGTTTTAAAATGATGTAATTGTACCATTGTTTTAGCTGTCAGCTCTCTGCCATCTGTTGTGCATTTGCAGCGCGTTTTCATAGAAAAGCTTTTTTTCTTTTGTCAGATAGACTCAAACCAAGGAAAGAAAACCAAGCCCATCCAGGAGCCTATGTATGAGAAAACACGGTTTCCATTTTCTTGCTTTGCAGTTAAAGAAAGAAAATGTGCTAAGCTTGCTTTCTTTTGACCACAGTTCTTGTGCTGATCGCAAAAGTATACGTCACCCTAAACTCCTGCCCAGTTGCGAGGAGGCAACTGCAAAAGGTGGGCACTTTGTTCTCTCGTCAAGGAGCAGACTTCAGAAGGAAGTATATCTGAAAAACATTGGTCCATCCAATAATGGGAGAAATAGGTACTGAAAGGGCAGAAGCTGTGCCAAGACAGGTGGTCAGTGCAAAAGGACGGCTCCAAACAGTTCCATCAGGAGTGTTTTCCTGCTGACCAGTCTCTGACCTGTGCCTTGCAGCATTGCAGACCCACTCTCCATGTGCCCATATACTTGATCTGGAATTCTGAAGTGTTGTAATGAGACAATTTGATGAGAGCAACTTTGCAGCTCTCTCTACTTAATGTGAACGTTAAGGAAGACAAAAGGCAATTTATTTCTAACATCGCTTCTCTCAGCGCCTCTAATGTTTCTGCTTCTGAATCAAAGGGAGGCATTCTATAGTAAGACACTAATAAATAGCTTTTCCTTGGGGGAAGAAGTATTTTCCCATCTTTAAGAAATTTCTTTGGCCATGTGAAATTCAAATTTGTTAACTTGCCCTGCAAACAGCGACTCATTTAGAAACAAATTACAAATATTAGATGGAGACAGTGAACTTGATAATGCATTGCTGCCACATCAGTTGTAGAATAATGCATCTTAATGAAGGCTTCCCATGTGAATAAACCATTATATTTACAAGCTTTTCACAGTTAATGACCCAGAACTGGATAACGAAACTCACATTTTTAGTGTGGTCCTCTGTCAGCAAAAGTATACATATTAATAATTGATGTTGCTGTGAAAATAGGGCATAATAGGAAGATTCTTGAGTTTCTGGGAAAATAGGACTACATGGTCCATTAACTTAAAATGCTTATCTAATGCTTGATGGGCTTTGTCTTTAAAATCCTTGTTCAAATTAATAAGGCAAAATGGACGTTTGTCTAAAAGAGAATTTTATTTCCAACTCATCAGTCACAAGTACACTGATGAGAGAGCTGTTTGATCTTCTGCTCTTTATTCCTTCTCCTCTATGGAGAAGAGTGAAAGGACCAAAGTGAAAGTACCCACCAGCAAAGGGAAGGAGCAGTTCCAGGTAAGCCTATGTGATGAAAGCCTCTGTGCATACTCTCCTTCACACTTAGGAGCCCAATTGCGGAGATCATTCTTTCCTAGCTTGAAATGTCTGCCTTTCTGCTTAGTCAGCTCAACAACTTTTCCCAACACAGACTGCTTTATTGTTCATTATAAAACACTTAGAGGTGTGCAGGCTGGCTGAACATGCTTAAGGCTAGAGTTCCACATCTAGGAGGCCCCATACTGTGGAACTAACTGCTCTTCAATTGTTCCATTACAGCTGCACTTACAAGGAAAGATAGTCTTCGTTCCAGTGAAATAAATACATTTCATTCCATTTCACGTTTCAAGGCTAACACTCATACGATGCCTGAAAGGTGGATTTACTGCAGCTTTTATTACTGGGTACTTAATTTAGAATGGCTTCTTTTCTTAGATCTGAAACGGCACAGCTGAAAGATGCACTGCGTGGTTTTAAGGGACTTTTTCACTCATTGTTTTGCTACAGACAGCATTGTCCAAGACTGTAATCCTTCAACAGATGTAGTGATTGAGTAGCATTTTGTTGCTTCAAACGTAGCAGAGTTTGTTTCTCCAGAGGGCTTTATTTTCCAAGCAAAGCAAGTATTTTTAATGGTCATTTATATTCATGAGCAGCGAAAGCGAGGTTTTTTTACATTTGAACTACACAGACAAGAACTCCTCACTAGCAGATGAAAGGAATATTCTACCTAAGCAGCTGGGGTCTTGCTCTTTGCTAATTTATCCTGCTGAATTTTAAGCTGTGATCCAAAAATCTCTGCGGAAGGTTAATAGATGAGTTAGCTGTGCTATTCCTTTCTTGTTTTCTTGTTTTGCCTGGCTGCAGGAAGGATGTGTTTCAAAGAGTTCTCTTTTCTGATGGAGATTGTGTTCGTATAGGTTCCATGCTACACGAATGGTGATAGCCACATCAATTATATGGCTGAATTCCTAAATTAGGCGCAAAAGAGGAACAACTAAACAAAATGTATTGCATTCATTAAAGCTTCCCTACTATACGATTCACTTCAATGGCTTTCCCAATTAAAGTAATTGTCATATGCATTCAAACAGAGCATTTTGTAGTAAGAGGCCTTGTTAGAAAAATATTGAAAAAGGCTGCTTCGTAGATTTATGCAATCTATAAATAAATATTGACATGTGACAAGTTTCCATAAGCTCAAAGAGAACTGGAGGTGGAAAATGCCATCTATATTCATGGCCATATAGGTTTATGTAATTGCAGTTATGTTTGTTTAGATCATATATGTGGGCATGCTGTCAAACCTCTACTAAAACTGGCAAGTAGGTTTTGGACTCTGAAAGGCAGTGTGACTCCAGTCAGTGAAAGCCAAATTATTCAGTGGGATTCTTGCTTGCCTGCACTGTTAGACAGACTAGTTATCACTCTTTAGATGTATCTGCGTGCCTGGCTAAATAACAGTGTCTTTTGCTGACATCTAAGCATCCTCTAGGCTGCAAGTATAACAGAAATCATTGTAATCTTAAGCCTGATAAAAACAGGCCTGGTGTGTAATGCTACCGTGTTTGCCTACTTCCAGGAACTGAAGAAATATTTCAAATGCTATGTATTTATGGAGCTTGCAGTTTGTCCAGTCCCATATAATATTTATTTAGCCATAGGCTTGAATGTTTACACTGAAGGCTATTCCAGGAAACACTGAGTTGTTTCTAACTGGGTGAAATGAATTATATTTATCAGGAATTCGAAGAACAAGCAATGTTTGGCAGGCTCTTTTCTCAGATATAAATAAAAGCATTAGCCAAGCAAACATGCCTAAATTAGGGTATGCTTAAAAGAGGTAAGCAGGAGAAAACAGTTATTTAAGACCACATTTGTCCACTCGTATATGAAGGATACAGAAGGAGGAAGAGCAGTGGAAATGTTTTGTGAGAAAGCACAGATAAGCAAATGTTGTGCCACTAACTCCTTGGTTAGGGCTGAAATGATGCAATAGAACAGTGTGAGAGCTGTGTATATCAGTAGGTGTGTGTCTGAGATGACAAGGAGCTTGTGTGGGTGCACATCCAAAGCATCCAGGGCTCAGTCCTATGAACTGCTGTGCTCCTTCTATGAAAACATGGGCACAGGGGATTCACAAGCCAAAAACAGACAAGTGGAAGTCTGCCAGTTTAAAAACCACAATAATGGCACACTGAATTGGCCTGCAATGGTAAAATAGAGCAAGAAAATACAGGTTGGTTTGTAGAACATATGAATGTTTTCAAGACAATATGATTGTTTTCAAGACTGTGTGTCTTTGAGCATCCTTAAGCAGTGTGGCTTAAGGACTTGTTTTGCAGCATTGGCTATGGTGGTGGTGCTGGGGGTAAACAGCAGTATGGCAGCAATGTCAGGAAGATCAGGAAATAGGTCAGGATACAGTTATCAAGATATATGTGCTCCTAGTGAGGCTTGCTTCTCTTTCCAAATTAAACTGGTATTGCAAATTGTGATTTATCGGAGATTTAGAAAAACATGTGCTGAGGGAATCATGCTGTTTCTGCAATTAAGCTTTAATAAATAATAATAATAATGAGGCCTTAGTTGTGAGCCAAGAAAAATCTCTGGAAGACAGACTTCTACTCTGTCATCGGGCAAAAGAAATAGAATCAAATTCCAGAAAACAAACGTAAATTTTTCTGAAGTGAGGAGACAGTAAGGAAAATAATATCGAGTCAAGCAAAAGGTTGAACTCTCCTTGTTGCATGTATTTGCAGACTTTTGAGATGAACGTGACTGAATTTTTCCACAAATCGTTGTTCAGAACATCAAATGGTCTAGCTGTTTTTGTCAAGCACTCTTTACATGAAGGCAACACCCACATTTTAAAAATAACTATAATTACAAGAGAAATTACATTTATCGCAGTAAAAGTCAGGTCTCCTTTGGGATGGACTTGGAGTAATGGATGGCTAGAGCTTCTAATTTATCTGTGTCGTGCAGCATTAGAAAAGCAAATTCAACATATTTACACATGAAGATCTGTGGTCATTTTTTAGAGGGCTGACATGATCATACATCAAAGAGACTTGACCTTTGGAGCTCGCTGCCTATCTATCAGTGGGAACCCATGCTTTCTTGCCGTTCATTTCCTTTGGAGAGCATGGATGGGAACGTGGCATGAAAAGTAAAAGTGGAACACAACGGGGAAATATAAAAATACCAGCAATATGAACAGATTATTTTTATTTAGAGGTATTCTTCCCCCCTCTCCCGCTTATTTTGATTATGTACTTGATAAAGAGTAATGAGTCTGAGTGCAGAACTGAAAACATCAATTCTCTCGCTCCTAACTGGAGGTCAGGAAATGAATTCAATCCATGTGTTTGGTTTGAATTCCCTTCATCCCTGTGATCAAATAGATCTTCCTTCTCATAAAATGCAGTAGGTGGCTATTTATGCCCTAGTGATCTGTTACTCCTTCCATTGCCACTGCGAGAGGAGTGCTTGGCTGTGAAGACTTGTGAGAAACTGTTATGGGATTTGATACGAAATGATGCCTTGTTTTGCAGAAGGTATATTGTCTAATATATATTTTTCAGTACGTTCCAAACATTCCTCATTTAGTCTATGCCACTTAAAATCTTTGTCTTAAAGAGAGTCAGAATCAGCAGACAAGCTCTGGTTACCTAAGCTGGCCACGCTTACTGTTAATGACTAGCAGATACGAAAGGCAATAATCCATAACAGTGTATCTGTATTTAACTTGGTGAAACTCAGATAAATGCACATGCTACTTCCTACGGATAAGATTTCATGGTCATTCTTAACTGATGACATGTGTTTGGCAGATGTCTGCTGCAGGTACAACTAGCTTTCATAAGAGCCATAACCAACCAAAGTGTGATCCCATTGCTGGCTAAGGAAACCTTTCAAACTCTCTGGGAGAAGCAAAAAGCGTATTTTCACTGAAAATTAAATCATTGTTTTTCAAATGATCATTTAAGAGCTATAATAAATAAACCAAATGAAAAGCAAAGATGGATCCTCTGCGAGGCAGGTGCTCAGAAGCAGCTTCACGAGGACTTGAAGGAAGGGTGCTGGTGGGAGGAGATGTGCGTTCTGGGCTGGGGGAGATTCCTCTCTCCGTCTGCCTTGTCAGTAGGGTCACTTTCGTTTCACTCTCACCCTATGCAATCTACCTGACCACAGACTTCCCTATACTTCTGCAATATTTAGGTTCTCTGTTTCTACACTGACATTGCAATGTGGTAATTCTAATGTCCCTTTCCCTTCTCTTGCCATACGCACACGCTAGGTTGCAAAAGGTTGTGAGAAGACACTGCTCTTTTAATTCTTCCATTGTCTTGGCCCTCTGAATTAAAAACTGATAATAGAATTCCCTTTCTCTGTCACGCCTGCATCACATTCCTGCGGCAAACTCTAAACTGTCCCCTTCTGCCATGTGCACTGTGTACACAAAGCACAAGAGCTTAAGACAAATCGAGGTACTTCTGTGCCATCTATCATTTCTGTTTAGTTCTGCATTCCTTAGAGACTCCTTTTAAGAAGGGAAGACTCTCAGAAATTAATTTCTTGTCTTGTGTTAAATTACAAAAGTCTGAAGAACAAACAGGCCACAGTACTTTATGTTCTCTAGACAGCACCACTTACCATCCCCAGAAATATCATTTCCTCTTCTCTCATTTTCTCTGTTTTCTTGCGCTGGATATATCCTCGCCAAACCTGAATTGTAAACAAAACTCTAATGAGATAAATGGGCCTTGTTACAGCTTCCTTTGCTGTGGCAGACAGAGGAAAAAACAAATACAGGAAGGAAAGGCACAATATACAATTGAAACTATTACTCTTTAACAGGTTAGCAGCTGCTATGTTCTTTAAAAAAGAAATTCTTAAGTTTGTTATCCTCTTGCACTGGCAGACCTATCTTCTAGCACAACAACATCAGGGTTCAGAAAGCGTTTAAGGATTCAGAGTGAATTCCTGTTCTCATCAGGCTGAATTATTCCAAATTACTCATGCAGAAGGAATTTTTCTGGAATTTAGCATTCTCATTTTTCTCAAGATATGAACTCTTTCCCCAGAGACCACAGGAAAAGGCACTGCATTTCAAGGTGATGCCAGAAAGAGCAATTGAGGTCATAAAAATCAGAGCAGAAAAACAACATGTAGGTTATAGAGTCATCCTGCACCGCCGGAGCAGGGCTGTTTCCATTGATCTCACCTCTAGGGTTATGGCTCATTTTTTTAAGCGGCTTAAATGATGTATTTCACCTTGCTAAACACCCTGAGAGCAATCCATTCAGAGTGTTTCCCACCCCGTGAGCTGTGTTGCTCTCTCTACCGCTGTTCTTCTGAATAAAACATATTGTCCCTTGCTCTCAGCAGAACTCTCGTTACATCAAAGCTCTCACCTTTTGAATGCAGGTGGCGGCGTCATCTGGATTTGGACCAGCCTGTTCCTGAAGTTTGGTATGTCTTTTTCTCTTCTCTTCAAGGTAGATTTGCTTCATGAATAATGCTCGACGCCGGCCTTGGCGAGCCCGCTCTGCTACCTGGATCATTTTAATGGCTTCTTCAAATGTCATGGCCTTGACAGGTTTCTTCAGCAGCGCAGCCAAAGAGGAAAGGACAAAGCAGAGCGGTTTTGTTAACTGCCTACCTCAGTTAGCAGATGAGACAGTGAATTAACCTTTAGTGGAAACTTTCTAAGACAAAACATCTCTGCTACAAACAGCAGAGACTCTTCTTGCAGAGCCATCATGCGGTATTATTGAAATTTGCTATCTCCAGAGACAACTTTTAAGGAGAAAGTGAGCCTGACACACTGCTGTCGTTTCTGTGGCATCCCAGGTAGGTAGGTGGCGAGACTGGACATAGCAGAATGAATGGGTGGAAGATGGAGAGAAAACAGATGCTAAAACTCTAGGGCACACCTCTGAGCAGCAAGGAACTCCTGATGCTATAGTGGGAAACACAAATGGTTTATGCTACCTGCTAAGCGTTACCCATTTGGGAAAAAAGGCATGAAGAACCATAGAGCTTTCTCCCACTAAAAGAAAAACTCCTTGGGCTGTGCAGTGTCTTTTTTTTTCATTATTTTATTTTTCCTCTGGTTTCTGTAGGGATGGGTTCCTGGATGGACTGCTGGATCCTCAGCTCTTTTGCTGAGTGAAACAACAGGCTGATTTGAGCTAGCCAGACCTGGTCAGAAGGTCTGACTTAGGGAAAAAAGCATGTCAGAACAGGGCAGCTGGAGAGAACTCCTCCTTCCTACTTCTGAGAACTCATCAGTGCCTTGTGTTCCCCATGGAAAGGCTGAATTACTGTCCTTTCCTGACATTAATCCCCCTATTGGAGACAGTTCACATTCAGTGCTTCTATATATATTGTGTGGAGCTCGCTGTACAACATTTTCAGCAGGGCTTTCTACAATGGAAATACACAGGAGAACAAATGGTCTGTGCAGCAGATTCCTTTAATAAGCCCATGTCCTTTGATAAAACTCCAGAGTTTTGTGTGTACTCTCAGCTGTTTGTAACAGTGCTGCCATGGACACTCAGCAGCACAGTGCTCTGCTGCACAGCAGTCAGGATTTTCTGAGCGTACACAGCTTGCTGTGATGCATACAGAGGTGCTAACAACCCTCCAGCAATCACAGCAGTGGTGGGAGTATAGCACAAGGCATGGGATTCACAGTGGGTTCATATGAGATTGTTTTCTTCATGTTTATTAACAATGAATCTTGTGACATCCTGGCAAAGGGAACCTGGACCCTGCCAGGGCCTGGTGCTCGCAGGTGAGCTGGCTGCACGCTGGAAAGGCTCACCTGTTCATGGCTGCCATGCTGAAAAGGAATGAGAACAGAACTGTGGGAAACAAAAAGACTCCAAGAAGTAACAGAGGATTTCCACAGACCGACATCAGACCATTACAGAATTTACCCATAAATTTACTGTGGAGGCCAGCGGGGCTGCAGCTGCCCATCAAAGTAATCTGTGTTCTGCCTCTGCACACTGCTGCTTTCTGTGCCTGGGAACCTTCCCTCGGTCGCTTTGTGGGATCAATGCTACCACATACCCAGCAGGGAAGCAGACTTCCCCCAGCAGCACAATTACTGCAGAGGATTCAGTGGCTGTGGGTCTGATCAGGACCGTCTCTTATGGCTGCAGCATCTACAAACCTCAGTCTGCAGACACAGCAGCCCAGTTGTTTATTTCAGGAGGTGAGAGGGCTGCTTGCGGGCAGCGGGCCATTTCCAAGAGGTCAGAAGTATATCAAATCCAGAACAGTCTTCACCAGAGCACTCATGTACTTCTCCACAATGACTTCTGCTCTGCCAAAACCCAATTTTCTACTCCTCCTAGCAGCTGCAGCTCGATGGCTGTACGGAAGAGACTGCAGTCATTGTTTGGAGGTTATAAACAACTGAATGCTGCTGTGCTGATCTGAACTCTGAGTTTTGCCCATTCCAGCCAGAAACCCTGGCTCAGTAAAACTGAAGCCCACCTTGATTTCAGTAGGACTGATTATGTGAGGAGAGTTAGCTGGGTAAATAAAGCAGCTTCTAAGCTTGGGCCAAGCGCTGCCCTTTCTCTGACACTCGCACACACGGAGTCAATTCATTTCTGCAGTCTTAGGCTCGAGATGTGACTGGGTATTGTTAGGCAGAAAAACTCAGTGCTACTTTCCGTTTGAGCCTCGTCTGCAAATGGACTTAACTACCATAAAGATACTTCTTACTTCAGTGGCTCACGCTCAGGCATGCATGGCTATAAGCTACAAAATTAAGCATGTTATTGTGTAGGTATATGGCACGCTTACCTGTGTTGCCAATCCGGCATTCAACAAAATCTCATCCAGAGTTTTCTCTCTCTGCTGCAAGCCTTCCAGATTCTCCTTAATAAAATACTTTGGGATAGGTATTTCTGTGTCTTCCTATAGGAAAAAAATAGTTGTGAGGTGCTTTTTAAAACTGCATGAAAATCATATTACTTATTAGCTGCACACCTTTACAAAGCAATTAAATGGCAGTGAGATTATTGAATTTTTTTGGAGTGTTAGGGAACCTGACCTCTGTTACAGCTGCCGAGCTGTTACTTTGCAATTACTTAAGGCCTAATTCAACAACAACAAATAAATCAGCCCAGTTTCTGAACCATAGCAGACCAGAAATCTTTCTTTCTATAATGGCTCAATTATATTATGAAACTGTTAAAACATTTGGCAGGGCTGCCAGTAATTTAAACATGATTTCTGTGGAATTGAATACCTCTGGCTGTGTGATCATCCCACTACTTTTTCTAATCAGCATGAAAAATAGATCAGTTCTCCTGCATTTTTTGGAACCCTTACAAGGAACCAAAGCATATAATTCAGTTTGCCTTCAGGTATTTTTACACTGCCAATGACTGGGATATCTCAGTTACTACTCGCAATCAGGCCTGATTAGAAGAGGTTGTCTTTATTCATTTCCATCATTGAGAGGATGTAAACAATTCACATTTCTACCAACTCTTCTCCTACAGAATGTCACTCTTGAGATTTGGAATAAGACATGGGCAGGCAGACAGAAATGCCCCAGAAGTGAAGACGCTGCAGTGGCATAACCTGTTCTTTGTATTGTATTGAATCACAGAATGGCCTGGCTTGAAAAGAACCTCCAAGATCGTCTAGTTTCAACCCCCTGCTATGGGCAGGGTCACCAACAACCAGACCAGGCTGCTCAGAGCAAGTGGTTTGTCTGGATGACCTTGCATATGATGAGTCAGTGCAGGGATGAGGAGCTGCTCAGCCAGCTAACCTGGGCTTTAATCACCAGAAATTCTGGGCTGTGACTTTTACTGAATGCAAAGATGAAATCCAAGCCATAATACCGAGACAGGCAGGAGTGGGGAGCACACGGACGGCTTCTCTTCATAATCTCTTTTTGAGGCCCAACACTGAAAGATCAGATTTAAGATGTTTATCCTCACGTCAAATTTGCAGCCTTTTAGGCAACACCCAGCTCCGTATGGGATGTGTGTATCCAAATACCTTTATAATTACCCTAGTAAATGGAGTCACTGAGTGCTGCAAGGCAATTGTACAAAAATCAGAGGAAGATGAAACTTGGCCCTGCCTCTCCTTAGCAATATAGCAAAAAGGAGAGGAAACACGGTACAAAACTTCTTCAGCTCTTTTCACTTTATTTTTACTTTTATTTTTGTAGTAGCTAGGCACTTCATGCCTTCCTAAAACAAAGGTGTGGCACAGGGATTTGAATTCGTGCTTGGCTTTTACTAGATGTCAAGCATTGCTTTTCAGGCTTGCCAACTCTCCCCTGCAGGTGGATTTACTGATAAGTCATGAAAAGAGCAACGCTTAATGATTTCAGAATACCACTTGAAGGATCAGTTCCCCCACAGGTGTGTTTATACTCTCCAGCATGCCTTCTCATAGCTCAAAATAATGCTCTGCTGTGCTTAAAAGTGAAGGGATGGTTGAAATTCTTGGCAATTGCTAGCCTAAGTTTGCAGCGTGAACTACGCATGCAATTTCAGCCAGTACTATGGCTGCGTATCTCAGATTAATGCTACATAGGAGGCAATTTATCTCCAGTTATAGCTGAAATCCAGAAAGCAGCCATACTTGAAGCTTCAGTTATTTAAGAGCTGTTATCAGTGGTACCTAAACGTGACAATAGGTGGAGCTGTCTGCGAGAGAAGTAACTAGCTGTTAACAGCTCGTTTCTCACGCTGCTTTTACAGCACAACTTCAAGATTTTGCCTTATAATCAAGGCAGACCTACCGGGAGAAGCTTCAGATCTTCAATGATATTATCAGTGTAATGAAACTCCGAGTTCTCCAGCTCCACCATCTCTTTCTTCACCTCCAGGATCCGGCCAATCACTCCATCCAGCACTTGCCGAATGGCTGCCTGTTTTTGCTGGTGAATGAGGTGGCTGTGGGCCTCCTCCAGGTGATGGAAGATCTGTAGGTACTCGATGTAGGAAGCAGACAGCATCCTGAATGCTTTCACACGGTCCTTCTCCGGCTGGAGGAACTGTTCTCTCTCTGTCTGGAGTTGGGTGTCCAGGTCTTTCTGGGCGTTTGTCCATATCTTATTGTAGGTGCTGACAGAAAAGAGGAGACCATCTTAATGAGACATAACAGCTAGCACACAGGGATGTCAGGACTCCACACGCCTGGTAGTGCAAACCATTATATTTCCAAAGGGAAAGGGCTGTGCTGGTGCCAATGACAGAGTATATCTGCGTGTGCTATTTCAGAAGTGAAGGATTATTCTTTTCATTGCACTCTAAACCAACTGCTGAGCATGTGGTCCAGAGGCTGAAGGGCTATGTGACATGAAAGATGTCACCTAACACCAGATTTGTTTGCTGAAATGGCTATGCCATTTATCCAAAGACTTCTGCACTTTTGGTGGGAATGGGCTGAGCTCTGATGAATTGGCCATCAGTGGCTTTTCATTCTAAAAGCAGATTGATGCTGAATAAAGAAACAAACCAAAGCAATTACTTGTGTTCAGACACAAGCCCAAACAGCAGGTTTGTCATTTGGTGGTGGTAACACCCACGGTAATGAAAGATCCTTTCAGCTGGTCATGTTCTGCTTCACAAACTCTCTTCTAACAGAGAAAGCTGACTTGTTTCTTACACCTAGAAAGAAGGCTGCTGAGCTCTGTGGTAAAATCTAGACCCATCCATGCACTCAACCTGGCCATTGCTTGCAGCTCTGAGAACCTCAGAGTAGAATGAAGACAATAAAACACTCTGCCTTCATTAAGTGAGCTTTCAGGGCAGGTCTCTCGCTGTTCCGAGCAGCACTTCTGTATTCATTCTGACAAGAAAGCTGGGCAGCTGTTAACTTTGCTTGTGCTTGATAAAAAACGCCTGAGAAGGAGCTCTATCAGCTGATCTTATCATTCCCTGTACTCTGAAAGTACAGAATGACCCACTTCCATTGCAAGAGAGACCGAGGGGTGGCAGGACAACGCTCCAGCCCACAGGCTCATGTGCTCATAACACGGGCGTGCTGCATGGCCAGGATGCTGACAGAGCTGCCAGGACTCACCGGAGCAGCGAGCAAAAACATCAACAATCCCACCTCTGCTATTGAATTTGCTCCATTAACTTTTTCAAGTGCATACTATACTTTTCAGCTGACCTGCATTTATGCAGGATGCAGCTGGTCCTGCTTTTCCTACTGCCTCTGCAGCCCACCCAGTTCTTTCCCCTTCCTTTTTTTCCTGCTTCATTTACATCCCTTAGCAGCAAGTGAATCACTCAATTGCAGCAATTAACCCAGGTGTGGGAGATAAACAAAATAAAGCCAGCAGAGTGGTCAAGCTGGCCACAAACAAGTGCACCGTTAGGTTTGACCTCGTGGCTTGGCTGGTGGGTCAATGGGAGTTTTGTGCTCTGTCTCTGAGGCCAGGAGGGTGTCTGCTGATGAGATTCATTAGCACAGAAGGAAACAACGTGGTATTGTACTCGCTTAGCTTTTGCCTACCCGCAGACAACTTGGTAGTGGAAAGGTTATAAGCCTTTGAGGAAGCTTGGCTCTGTAGGCTGTCTGTGCTGCTATGCGGATAACTTATAGTCAGCAGGTATCTTCAGGACAGAGCCTTTCTAATGCAGCCTATTGCATGGAGACAACAGGTTAGTACCGAAACAACCGATTCTGCAATTGTCCACTCCAAGTTACAATAACCTCTTTTTGTCCCTCCTCTTAAGCAAAGAATGTTGAGTGGTTCCCCCTGCTGAGCCAGCTAATCTCCAGTTTCTTTTTCTGTTTTGAATGACTTCTTGATGGAGGTGGGGGGAAGAGAGCCTTAGCCCTTCAGAGTATGCTAATGTAAGGCAATACAAATAGGACATAATTGTTTCCATAAAGCATTTGCTTATTAGATAAGCATGAAGATGGCCGCAAGCACGTTGCTACGAGCCTAATGGTAAAACTATGGGTGTTACGTTTGCAGCTTTCATCAGTGCTGATGTTCTGAGAAAACGTGGGCGAAAGAAGAGCCAGACTGAAACGAAGCATAGAAGGATAGATGCAGAACTGCTAGATCTTCAGCTGTGGTAAGTGGGCAGTGCTGTCAGGGTGAGTTATACCCCTCGAGGGTCTGGCCCTGGAGCCCCTCTGTGGTTAGCTAGGTGTGTGGGAACAGCACATGCTCCATAGCTGGCTGCTGCCAGCAGAAATGCGCCTCGAGTGTCTCTTTGGATCACCCTGATTAGAAACCAGAGGGCACACATACAGCCGTTTGTTTTTCCTCTTCAAAGCAGGATTAAAATAATTACTTCAGGTTTTGCTAGTGACTGAAAAGAAGCCTTTCTGGGCTAGTTTGAAGGATCAGATGTACGTGGTGTTTATAGCTTCTTTTTTGGAGGACTTGGCTCTTGAGGAGCAGCTTGATTTTGGAGGAGCGACTGAAGGGAGTGCGTGTGTGCAACTCACATCCTCAAGATGATGCATTTAAAGCAAAGGACAGGCCTGACTCTTCTTGTCTCTTTATCAGACAGCACGTGATCCTGAAATCCCTGTTTGAATCTTTCCTTCTTTGCTCAGTCTCCTTCTGCATTAAGTTGTAAACTCCCTCAAATTGCTTCCACATGCTGAGGGGGGGATACAACACAGCCTTGGGTGCACTGGCTTTTTATTTAGTGTTACTGGTTCACCTTGTAGGTTTGCTAGGTTGTGAGCTATGTGTGTGCACTGGGGTGATACTGCACCAAAGATGGGTTAGAGCATCTAACTAGCCCACTAGTACAGGTAATCAGCAGGACTGAATGTAGTTTTCCTACTCGAGGCCTGAGTTTATTAAAACCCAGAGAAGAAGTCTGTCTCTTGATCTCAGCATACAGTCTGTGTATAGCAAAGTAATGCTGCAAATTGTCATAGCAACTACAAAATAAGAGTGCTGTGGGGGAAATAAGGAACGTTGTAATGGGATGAGGAAAAAGCACATTAAGTGACTTAACTCCAGAACCCCCAGAGCACTTTTCTGGCAGCTTACAGCATGGAGTGAAGGTCAGGCCTTTCCTCCCAGCCAGCATCCCTTCTCTTTGCTCCCACAAAGTAGAAACAGGGTGTAACACAAGTAGATAAGAACACTCCCTTGCTATAGCATGACTTGTAGCACAAACCCTGCTTCTAGTGCTCCAAATGAAGTCTGATCTGCATATTAAATGAAGCTTAGAAATAAGACTTTCTTGTTTAAGTTAAGAAATGTTTTAAATATTGCCAAATGATAGGGCTCTGGAATATTAAAACAAGGCAATGCATAACTTCACATGTTTGTTTGACCCATCTCTTATAAATAAGAGAAATCTGCTGGTGCTTAGTACAGCTGAGATTAGCCTGCCTGCTTGCCTACAACTGGTTTTGAGACTTGAAGCACAGCTTCCTGGAAGGATTTGTGCTGAGCACGCAGACTGTCCTCAGCCCACTCTTGAGCCAGGACTGGAATCTGGCATCAGTGGGGTTGCTTTTGTGAGGCTCCCCCCCGCCCTCAAGTTGTCCTGTTCTTATTTAGCAGCCAAAGGGAATGCTTTGGACAATGCCAAAGGACACAGTACAGTTTGTGCTCCAAGCTGTTGGCTTATGGACTCATGTATGGGCTGCACCCAGGCTTCCTTGATGCCTGGCTTTTCTGGGCTGTCCTCTGAGAGCAGAAATAGCAATAGATCCAAGCATGGAAATGCACAATATAGCACTGCATGGGCCCTGCTGTATTTTTTTGATAGATGGCCAAATGTAAAGAGATGGAAGGGAAACAACTCCGAACTGGTGTCTCTCTTCACCTAACATAGAAGCTTCCTTGTTTGATTATACTGAAGGTTGTCCTAGCTATTTTTGAAGATGCATTTGAAGCATCTATACTGCTGTTGAAAACAACTTGACTGTCAGCTCTCCTGAAGGTGAGACTGTCCTGTATAAAAGGGAATGGAGGAAGGACCAGCAGAACTTCTGAACTGAATATGGCCCAGGAATCTGTGCTGGAGCAGGGAACTCTGGGCACTGACATGTGCTCACCACAGAATGGATCAAAACAGCAGGATGTTTAACTGCATCAGTGGAAAAGGGAAGAGCTGGCTGATGTCATCTGTGTGGATTTTAGTAAGGTGTTTGACACAGCCCCCCATAACATGTATAACACATCAGAGGGATGGGATGCCATCCAGAGGGAGCTAGACAGGCTGAGCAGTGGGCACAGGTGAACCTCGTGAGGTTCAGCAAACCCAAATGGAAAGGTGTGCACCTGGGTTGTGGCAGCCCCTGCTACAGTGCAAGCTGGGGGATGTAAGGATGGAGCACGGCCCTGCTGGAAAAAGAAAGGGAAACGGTTTCAAACTAAAAGAGGGGGATTTAGGTTGAATATAATGAAGTTTTTTAAAATAAGGGTGGTGAGGCATGGGAACAAGGTTGCCCAGAGTGGATGCTCTGGAGACACCCAAGGTGAGGCTGGACGGCGCTCTGAGCACCTAATGGCCTTTAAAGGTCCCTTCCAACTCAACTGAATGTAGGTATGCAGCATCAAGGTGTCCGTGCAGGGCTGCAGGCGACTGAGATGTGGGCCAAGCAACAAGGAAGCGTGTGCAGGGGCCAGCCCTCAAGTCTCCTGTAGATGCTTGAGGCTTGACAGACCAGCCATTGTGCTAAGCCCTGGGCAAACAGGAGGCAGGGAAACCCTGCCCTGCAGTGTTTGTGAAAATAAAGAATCGGGAGACAAAGGTTGGAGGGGAAAGTGAGGCCCCGAGAGGAAAAGAGGCTCGCACAAATGCAGCTGCTTTGCTTCTACCTAAAAATCACCAGACTTGAGCTGACTGCTGGTCTGTTGCAGTCAGCTGAGTGCCTGTTCCACCAAGACAAACTGTTCAGGTGACTGCTGGGCTCCATATATTATAGGACAGAAGCAGAGGTCATCATGGCCTGTAAGAATGAAAAGAAATAGGTGTGAACATTGTTCGAATCAGTTCCTGCTTTAAAAGCATTTAGCGTGTGGTCTGGAGCGCTGCTGACTCATGGAATAGAACTTGGTCAGGCCTTGCTCCTAATACAACAACAGCCCAATAATTGTGCCAAAATTCTTAGCTGTTGGTAGGGATAATGCTACTAGACATCTTCCCTTCAGTTTGCTTCCCCTAGCCAGGATGTCACACAGAATCAAGTATTTGGGGAACTAAAGCACAGACCTAAAGCTCGATGCAGTTATGCCCACACCACAGCTTATTGGTGTGGCAATGAAGTTTATTTCTCTATTCATGATCCTTTTTTCTTTCTTTCCATTCCTTAGCAAAGGAGAGGTCCATCTAGCTGCCTGTGGTTACATGCATAAAGCACAGATGCTCTGTCTGGGTGCTGCTCTACCTCTGCTAGGCTCTGTGCTCATTTAAAGTTAATGCTGTCTCCTTGGTTTCTTGGAAATCGTGGCCTCTTCTTTCAACTGTTTTCTAGCACAAGTGCTGCTGGGATATTTCCACTGACAATACTTTTTCCCAAAGGAGGAAATGTCTGAGCAACGCATGAGATCTTTCCCTGCCTGCTCATTACAGATGAAGGGAGGCATGGGAAGGAGTTGCAGCTTTGAGAATAGTTATGGTCGTTTTGATTCTGTCTCTTTTTCTCCTGCTTTAATATAAGGGGGATGACACACTGATGCTCACCAGGGGTGGAAAAAGGGGTGAAGATGAATCTGTGGATGTTTGGGAGAGAACATGATAGGAATGCCCAGAGGAAGTTAATAATTGTGGTGTTTGAATGGAATTTGAAGAATACGGCCTGGGGGCCACAGGGTGAATGAAGGGGAAAAAAAAGAAATGTTCAACAACAGCCCAATCACTGAATGAGCCTTGGGCCCAGCAGGAAGAAAATAGGATGTGATCACAGAATGAGAAGCAGCATCATAGTACAGCCACCTAAAGCAGAGAGGAAAAGGGGATGAAAAGTTGTTCTGCCTTTCTCTTACCTTTTCAGTTCTTAGTTTTGCAACCTTAATTGTCTATACCCAAGCTTTGGGGGTGTAATATAATACATGTAGCTTTCCTTTGGTTGCTCGTCAGAAGCAAAAGTGGCGACTCTAAAATGTCTTAGGTTAATATTTAACCATTGGCTTTATTATGTAAGTTCTATTTGTGACGTGAGATTAAATTTTTAGAGCTTTTTGATTGCTTAAAGCTCCTTGGTGGCAGTGGCAAATGTCTTGCAGCCGATTAAAGTCTGGTACAAAAGGGAGCAGTGCCAGGGCTCAGCTTTGAACATGTCTAGACTGGGGCTGGTAGGGCAAGTTAAGGTCAAGATTCTATCGGTCAACTAAATGGTAAGCAAATTCATGAAAGAGGAGGAAACGCAGCAGGAAAACATAAACGCAATAACATCAATGCAAATCTCCTGTTCAGTATCTGGAACAAAATGTACATCTGTATGCAAATGCTGGGGCTTTGAGTACTTTAGGAAGCGGGATATATTGCTTCTTAATCAACCTTACAGCAAACGTAGTGGGCGTGCTTTCTCATGAGTGCTACAACTGTACTTAGAAAATGTCAAGCCTGTCTGCATGTGCCAACTTTTCTTCTAGCTGGCTGATGGAGCACGTAGGCCCTAAGAGAATGCAGCTGAGTGCTTTGGGTGTCCCGCCTATAACTTGATATAAAGCTCCAATGAGCTGCAGACCACGCTTCCATTAAAAGCAATAAACTCGCAGTGCCTTGAGGATGGCAGTGCTCCTCAAGAAGGGGCTGGAAATGCTGTGAAAGCTGTGTGCGGTGTAATGCTGTGCTGCAGGTGTTGCCAACGTGTCTGCTTAGAGATGCAGTGCATGCAGGACAACTGCCCTGTGCACATGCTTAGTAAATCCAGCACGTCCGACTGGCTGCACCAGACGTGTGCAATTCCTCTCTGTGCTGCAGCAGCTGTTTTTTCCAGATGTCTGAAAAGCAGCCTCGAACTCAAGAAAAAGCCGTGTGCTGTGTAGCATTTCTATCCAGGACACAGGATGTGGCTGCACAGCATTGAAATATCCATACTGCAGGCTCGGCTGTGGCTCACTGCTGTGCCTGCCTCTTTGTTGCATGGAGTCTTGATGTGGCAGCCGTTCCTGCTTCCACAGCCTGACAAATAACGCTCGACATCCCTTTAAGCGTCTCTGCCCCGTGTACCAAAGCTCCCCATGCTTTCCACGTCCCCGTGCTACTCACGCCTGCGACATGCCGGCCGCTCCCAGGGCTCAGGGCTGTGGATGCGGTGCTGCGCTGCTCCGCCGCGGCCGCGCCGTTGCCATGGAGACGGGGCGGGACGCGGCCTGGCCGAGGCGTGGGGTGCCCTGGAGACGGGGCCGTTCTCAAACTCTCTCTCCTCCCTTTCCTTTCTTCTCTCTTCTCTTTTTTCTGCTGTTTTCCTTCTCTTTCTGCTGTTTTCCTTCTCTCCTCATTTGCTCTCTTTTCCCCCAAACAAAAAGCTCAGCAGCTGCATTCATATCCCCTTCAGTTTCACCTTTGCACGTCTGCGGGCAGAGGGCTGTGAGGAAGTTTGGTATGTTTGCTTTTCCTCCCAGTCACCCAGCACACACACCTAGTGCTGATCTCCCAGTGGGTGGACATGGCTCTGATGGCACCTAATGGAGCTGTAGGTGTCCCTGCTCATCGCAGATAACCTTTAAGGGCCCTTCCAGTCTCAGCAATTCCACGATTCGGTGGCACGTTGCAATGCTGTACCATCGCAGCCATCATTTGGGAGCCCTGGTGATGTAAGAAGCTGGTGGTGAGGGCTGCACATATGTTTCATTTCCTTGCAAACAATGGCTCAAGCTGCTCGCACGGTGGTGAAGCTGGAGCCTTTGGAAAAAAAAATTAATTCTGTTTTAATTTATTGCATGTATACAGAACGAGGAGCATCCATTACAGAACATTAAAGGCTGCCTCCTTCAAAAGGGGGAAAAATAAAAGCTAGGAAGGGAGGATTACAGCACATCATTCTGGGGGAAAAATGCACTCCTCCGCAGAGCGGGTAGGGAATGAAAAAAGAAAGAAGCTTGGGACAACGAGCGTTTGGCAGCGAGCGCATTTTTGGCCATAAATCTCTGCATGCCTGTGTTCCTTTACTTCTTTTGTTGTTGCTTTTTTTTGTTCTTTCCTCTGGAAGCCCTTGCTCCTATAAGTAGGTGACAATCTTGGCTATAGGGTTTTTTGAAACAGAGCTCCTAGCTCCTCTGGTTTTGGAGAAAAGCTTGAAAATGTAAGCCTTGAAGAACCGAGATCATAATAAAAAGCCTCTAAGATGTATTGGTTTTCAGGCAGTGTGATGGCTGTGCCTATCTGATGGGTTTGGTGTTTTGGTTCCTGTTTCTTTCTTTTTGTCTTTTTTTTTTTTTTGCCAGGGGTTCTGTAAAATCAGTTTGTAATTAGCAGCATTCATATGAAAGCTGGTGTGATTTCCATCAGAAATCTGTCGGCTTCCTTTCACTGTCTTTGATTCTTACCCACTTGCAGGTTGGAAGTCCTCCACAGCAAAGACTTTGAGAGAGTTCCGCTCTCATTGAACGCCTTTATCAAGGTAACTGGTCTGCATGGGAACCTTATGTTTTCATTGCCATTAACACGGGCATTTGGACGGCACTTTTTTGCTGAACTATTTTTTTCAGCCAAGGGTTTTACCCGCAGAGTCCCTACAGTACTGTTTCCATAAGTGCATGTGGTTTTAAGGAGTGATTTAGCCATAACCCCTAAGCAATATACCTTTTCCCATCGGCCTCAAAATACCTTCCATTCATTTGCTTGGTTCCCAGGTCTCCAAGAGAAAGTGAAAAGCGCTCATGATTCAATAAGTAAATTCAAGAACTAGACTCCTAATAGGAAATTGCTTGAGTTCTTCCACTCTGCAATGTGTTGCTCAAAGGTAGCTTCTTAAATTAATAGCCGTGCAACCCATTGCATGTGCATGAGATTAAAAGGTGTGAAGCTTTCAGCTTTTTAGCTAGAATGAGAGTAGCGTTCAGCTGAGAGTAAATAATCAATTTAAGGTAAGAAAATACACATCTATGATGAGAGGGACTGAGGAGTGTGAGATATTCTGTTTCGCTGTAGATTTCCTGTTGAATCCTTGAGCTTTCATGTGAAGATTTGAAGTGAAATGGCGCAGGTTTGCCTGGGCTGTTCTGACAGTGCTTTCCTCAAATGGTTGCCCTGAGGTGTATCTTCTGCTGTGGCTGCATCTCCACCTGGGGCTGTTTCAGCTGCTCCCCATCCCCTTCTCCAAGCTTTCTTCTCCTTTTCCTGCCTTCATCTCCCATCTTGTCTCTTCACCTGGAGCTGCCGCAGCCTGCTTTCATGTTTTATGCCTCTTTCCGAGCTTCCTTCATGTCGTGTGAGCTGAGAGCCTTCTGTGGCAGGGCAGGTCCTCCTCTCTGATCCATTTCTGCAGGAAAGATCTAGGCACGTAGCGAGCCGCCACTGAAGTCCAGCTGACCGTTGACAATCTGTCGATGCTGTGAAGTGTCTCAGTCTTTCCAGTTTGGGATCACGCATCTCCAGCAATTCCTCCAGGCAGCTGGCTGATACCTCTGGTTCCTACCAGAGATTAAAGGGATTTGTAGCTGTTATTCCATGCACTGTGTACTTTCACGCAGCGTTGATAGAGACTCGCTTGTCCCCATCACGCCGCATTAAAAAATAATGCCGTGTTATTTAATCTACCCAGCAGGAATAGGTGATGGTTTTTCTACGGCGCATTCCTTTTGGCATCAGTAATTCCTTAGGCTCTTGCAAATGCAGGTTTAAAAATTCTGCTGCCTTGGAAACTAGGTGCCATCATTTTTTCTTTTAAAAAAAACCCTTTTATTACAAGCTTAATAGGCGACTAGTGAGCTTACGGGAGGGTAACTTAAAAACTGAGGGCCTTGTTCCTCTAAATTCAGGTCCCTGGCAAAGAGCTTAGTACACCTGTCTCTTATTGAGTAGGGGCTTAACGTGAAGCGAGGAACATAATAGAAAAAATGTTATGCCTTTGCAACTCCTATTTCAAAGCGTTTCCAGAGCTCTGGATTGTGCCTCGAGGTGCAGTGCTGAGGGAGGAGTGCTTTTGTGCACGCTGTTGCCCCAGGGAGCGTGCAGCACAGTGGGATATGGTCAAAAGGGCATTTCTCAGCAACGTGAAGGGTGGTGGAAGGGGCCTGGGTGAGGCTGGGGCTGTGAAGGAGTGCTGGGAGGATGCATGTTGCTGAATGCCTCAGCCACCTTCCCCTGGAGTCCTGCAATAAACACCGATGCCTTCCCAATCCCAGAGGGCTCAACACAGGGCCCCTTTTGCAAGAGGTGGTGGCTGTGAGTGCACACGCAGCAGGGCTGTGTGTCTGGTGGGGATTGTCCCCAAATGTGGACCTGGCTATCATTCAGCTGCATGGTGCAGCTGTGAGCCTGCAAAATGGGAAGTAGGATCTCCTAGGGTCAAGCCTGGGGAACCGTTGGTCTAGGCTTCTGTGCAGGCAGAGGTTTGGTTTCCCTTTTGGCTCTGATTGTGTGTGTAAAGGGGCTCTGGACATCATTCCCCTGCACCGTGGAGGCTACACCTGTGTTACTACTTCAGGACTGACTTCCAGCTCGCAGCAACGCGTGCTCTGAAATCTAGGAGGAATGACACTGCCACTAAGGCTGTGCTGGCCAGTTCATTTAGTTGTGTGATGAGCCTCTGAGCTGTTTGCCAGCTAGCATTAACCACCATCTACAGGAGGTTTGCTGCTTACTTCAAGGCTAAGTGAAGGGGTTTTGTCAGTAGTCAAGTCTATTAGACTTTGATATAGCACCAGCATGTTCATCAGGCCCGAGCACGGCGCGTGGAGGAGGAGGACTGGAGCAGAATTAGAAGGTATAAAGTTCAATTCTAATTTGAAGAATTTTCCTCTACCACTTAAATGTGGGAAATGTTCCTGTGGTTTCAGGTATAAAATGTCATACTTCATAAGGAGAGTGCGTTTTAAATCTCAGCCAGATATTAAATGCCATGCCACACTCCACTTCTCTCTTTGTTAAAAAGTAAAATCCCAAATCATCCCTCGTGGAATGATGTTGTTCAGTAAAATTAAAGCTTTCAAAAGAGCCAGTTCCAATAGTGCCAGCCCTCTTAGCATTAGGAAACATCTGGTAGTGTATTGATTTTTATTCTGTATTGACAACTGTTCCTCAGCATTCAGCCTTTTAATTATCAATGACGTTGTTCTTCAGGTTGTCTACTAGAGTAAATCTTGCCATCAATACAGACCAACAAGTAACGTGCACCAGATGTTTTTTGGTGAGAAAGAAGCAGAAAAAGGGGTTGGACTCGGGCTCCTGGTGATTATCCAAGTAATTTGTTAGCAGAGGTTTTAGGAAACTAGCTGGCTTTAAAGTTTGGCTTCAGCTCACAAATTTTGAATAAATTAATGCAAACTCTGTCAAGCTTTAATCACTTAGGAGGCTAAAGGCCACTTCTATTCTTTTCTGGAAAACAAATGCTGGAAAAAAGTAGCATTTCTTTTGGTCTCGTAATGTGAAGATGTATTCATTGTCAAATGTGACATGGTACTTCTGGACAGGCCCACTTTGGTTCTTTCAAGATATAGGGTACAAGGGTGGATAGTAATAGGGGGAATGGTTTTAAACTGAGACAGGGGAGGTTTAGGTTGGATATTAGGAGGAAGGTTTTCAGCCAGAGGGTGGTGATGCACTGGAACAGGTTGCCCAAGGAAGCTGTGGATGCCCCATCCCTGCAGGCATTCAAGGCCAGGCTGCATTTCAGAAATAATCATGGTGAGTATCCATGACTTGTTTCTCGGGGTGGCCTCTGACCAAAATTTATGGAGAGGCAAAATGGTGATAGGTCTGTGTGCTGCTATAGAAAGGAAAGCTTTGCTTCACGTAGAGGGCTTCAGAAGAGCTGAAATGGGATTTAGGAGGCAACGACAGTTTGTACACGTCTCTTAGTCCCTGTGAATTACATAAGTGTAATTTTTAACAGCTGTCTCAGTGACGTTTTTCCAGCTGAAAGCCCAAATGTGGGTGGTTTGCAGGGAAAATGCCGTGAGCTCTTCAGAGACCTTATGGGTAGGATGTTTTGGCAGTTTTTGAAGCTGTTCCAGTGATGTTGGACTCAAGCTGCCTCATCCCATCCTTGGTCAAAAGGCTCATGCAGAGAAAGCAGCAGAGAGTTGGTATTTTCTGGTGGCTGCAGTTGTGGGGATAGTTTGGAGGCTTCAGGAAAGAGATCCCTGTTTCTCATGCTAGGTGAGGCCCCAGGCTGCTCCCATCTTTGAGCTGCCTGTGGTCGTTTCAGTTTCTATTTTGCTTAGGCTCATAGAATGGGTGGGGTTGGAAGGGGCCTCAACGATCATCAAGCTCCAACCCCCCATCTTCAGCTTTATTTCCCTCCTTCAAATTCTAGCATGCATTGCCTCATTGCTTTTGCCACCAAGGGAGAAAAGGCCAAGCCCAAATTCTGAAATATTTTCCAGAGCCAAAAACAAACTCATGATTCTGATGGGGAAAAATGGCAGAAAGTTTGACTTCCAGCACTAGATACTTCTGCACATTGTGTTCCTTTCACTTGCTCAAGCTGTTATCCATTCCTTTCAACTGCATTTATTGTCTGTGGGATTGTAGTTGAGCCGAGTCAGTGTGTCTCATGCTGCCTAACACAGGCAGCAGATGTGGTGTGGCTGGCCTTCTGGAGAGCCCTGGGTTGGAGAGAGCTCAGAACAGTGAGAGGCTGCTTGCTTTCCATGAAAAGAGGCAGAAAAGGGTCAAAGACGTAGGTCAATTCAGCGGTCACTTCATCAGTGTGCTGCTTTGATGAGTCGTGGAAAAAATAGCTGTTTTACCCAGTTGAGGTAATTAAGTAATTATATATATTTGCAACGAGCCATTAACGTGAATTTATGGGGCAGCAGCCTTGGCTTCAGCTGTCTTATGGAGATGGAGATATAGAGACTGCTGGAAAATGGCTCATCTAGGGCAAGATGTTGTGTATATGACTAATGCACCTTCGTGGTAGAGATAGTGTCTCGTGGGATGACCAGGATAGAGAAGACAGCTCAACCTTACAGGGGTCACATCTGGATCAATGAGATCCCCTTCCAGACACACCATCAGATTGAAGGGAAGTGTTTGGCCTCTGGGACTTGATGTCTCTGAAGCCAGCAACTGAAAGTGAGGTGGGTCTAAAGGGGAAGGTGCTGTAAGCCATCTGCTTTAGCAGTTCCTCACCCAGAAGAGGAGTTCATCTGTTGTTTGTGCAGGTAGGCTGTTGTTTCATTGTGTTTTGTTTTGTTTTCCCTCCCACTCTCCAGAAAAGCACCTGTTGAGTTAATCCTCTTTGATTCATCACAAAAGTAAGGAAGTCAGACTCCTTGGGAGACTGAAGCCCTCTTTGGGTTTCTGTGGGGGAGTTCTGGCTAGCATGGTTTGAAGGCTTCCAGAAGCAGGGAGTGAGGAAGCTGTAAGGGGATGGAATGGGGAAATGCCTTGGAGCTTCCAAAGTCATTGCTCCCCATCCTCAACAATGCCTTGTGCATTCCAATTTCGGACACCAAAGGCTGGACATCCAGTGTCACCTACGGAGGGAAGGAGATTCCTCCAGGAGGCTCATTCTCTGTCCGTTCCAAGAAGAAGAGCCTCCATCACTCTGCTGGCCATAAAGATCCAAACACAAGTGCCGAAGGCTAAGATGGGTGAGCAGTTTCCATGATCCCTCCCCCATAATTGCCCATCTCCTTGTGTTTAGGCTCTAGGGATGTTACAGTCGGTACGTGTCAACTGAATATCCAGCTGGAGTGTCCCAGAGAGCAAGAGAGCTTCAACTTGATAGGCTGTGTGCATGAAGCAAAAACAACTTATGCCCAGCTAATTCATTAGTCACGGTAAGAGCTCAAGGGTTAATATCCTACCTAGGAGGAAGGAACAATGCAAACCCAGTGCATGGTGCCCAGTCCCTTTTGCATTGCCTGTGCGTCACTTCTGCATGGAAATGAGTGTGAAACTTTTTTCCCCCCCCCCTTGTGCTATTAATAAAGCTGTACACTGTGAGAGAAAAATGAATAACAAGAGGCTGTAGTTTTTAGGTGCCTCGACAGGATGTTTTCTTGATTATCCTGTTTCTTGTAAACACTGGGATGGCTTTTGTAGCCCAGATGTAAAAGCAGCCTGGATTCATTGTTCTAACACCTGCTGTCCTTTAAAACGCACCCAGCACAACCCATTGATAAAATTCAGGCTCAGAAACCTGCAGCACCAGGCTGAGCTCCGGTAGATGGCTCAAAAAAAACCACAAACCTTTGAGAATCTGACATCCGCCCGATTTTTTTTCCCCCCATTATATTTGATTTGGAGCGGGGAGGGGAAGGGAAGCTCAAGATTATTTTTTCCCTGCTCTTGTTCCCACAATAGCAATAAAAAACAATGCTTTCTGGCTACAAGGTGGTAAATTGTGAGAAATAACCACAACAGCTCCCTTTTGCAGTGCAAGAGAGGGAGCCGGATTTATGAATGAAACTGGTGGCTGTGGTTTTATTTCCAGGCCTGTTCCTGCTCTCAGTATGATGAGATGAAATAAAAAAAGCCAGAGAGAAAACAGCTCCTAACTATCGCAGTCAGGGGAAAGGCACAGCATAGATTTGAGTGCTACCAGTCCTTGTAAGGGAGGGGTGAATGTTAGACTGTGGGTACCATAGACACTCTCCTTTTGACAGACAACTGTGTGTGCAGGTGGAGAAGGTTTATGTGCCTTATGTTTACTGGAACGTTTCTCTAGGTAGGACTCAAGCCTGCTGTTCAGGGAGAACCTCTTTAAAACATGTCCTAGAGCTGTATTTCCTTGAGCCTCCTCTCACACAGGAGCTTCATCCCATTTACTTGAGCTTGTGTTTGCACTTGAACTGCAGTTTGCACTGTTGATGAAGAAACCTGTGTGCTTTCTGCGTGGAACTTGGATCTGCATCCCTACAGATGCTTCCAGCATGAGATGGAATTGCTGTGAAAGCTGTCCTATAGCCATATGGGTTGTAGTGGAGATGCTAAGTCATGGCTTGAAGCAGTGATTGAGCACCTGGTGGGAAGGCAGGGCCAACCCAGAGGAGCAGAGGTGTATGCAGTGTACCTGAGTGATTGGAAGGGCTGGAGCCAGGATCCACCCCTTCCCAGACCTCATTTAAGGGATGGCAGTGGAGGTGAGGGCATCTCTTGCTGGAGATTCCTGTCTACCTGAGGCCTTCTGTGGGTAAGTAAGTTCTTTCCTTTGCTTCTGTGCCCATGGCTGCTGCATTTGGGCTTGTTCTTTCTTGCTGTAGCCTGGGACATTGTTACCCTGCCATCATTGCTATGTTTTCCGTTGCTTTGTAGTGTTACATCAGTATAATTCAAAATGTCATTAGGGCTTGACAGTTCCTGTGGCAGAGTGGTGGGGTTGTGATGAGCTGGAGTGCTGAGTTGCTTCCTGCAGCACTGTAGGTTGCTGGGTGGGACTACATGCTTTTATATTGGATTTTATGGGCCCAAGCATGAGATTCAGTGTCAACATCTTTCCTTAGTGTGTGCCCATTGCTAGTGAGGTATTGCTTTTTGCATTGTGTCACGTGCTATGTGGAAAAGAAGGCCTCACCAGGCTTTGGAGCAAGACATTGAGGACTTAAGAAGGTCAAGAAGGTGGTTCAGCAGCATCTTCTCAGAGAAGAGACCATTTTCTGCAATGCTTTTCAGAGCAGGAAGGGTTGCCCTTATGCTGAGGTCACTTGCATGCTTCTTTGCTCCTCATGCACTGTGCTGTGCAAGCAAAGGAAGCACGCTGCTACTTATTTACTGCTGCTATGGGCAGGGGATGAGACCAGATGGTTTCCAAAGGTCCCCTCCAACCCAAATGACTGCATGTTTATCATGCTGTGACAGTGAGATGCTAACACTGATTCCTTCTTCATCTCATGTGGTAGCATTTCGGTGCTAAAAGAGCTGTACGAACCATGGAAAATGCATCAATTTTCCTTGCTTGTAGAGAGAGGGGTGCTTAATAACTGTTCTCTGTAATTACAGCAGATGGGAGATGCTTGCCCCAGGTATGGTAGGTGTGCTCCTCAGGTCTTTGTGAGCTTTATTTTGAATTTCCCCTTCCGTGTTACGCTGTGGCCCCTGATGTATTCATTTTCCCCTAAAATCTATCAATTGCTCTCTGGAGGCAGTGAAAGCTGCTAGGTATTCTTACAAAGAATTCCAGTACGGTTCTAAGGAAGCATTTATATTTCCTATAAGTGTTGTGCTTTTAGACTCTGGCTTCCAGAAACCCTTTTTTGACCAAGAAAACACAAGAAAATCGGACTACAGTTTTCTGAATCGGGTAAAAGGTGGAGGATGAACATCCGTGGCTGGCAAATTCTCTTTCAAGAGATTCTGAGCAAAACGGAAGCCTTTCTGAAGTGGTTTGCTCTAATTGCTTTTTTTTTTTCCCTTGCTTCCTGTTCGTACTGTCTGCTGTTTATTTCTTGGGCACACCTACCAGCACTTTGTGTGTGGTTACAGGCAGCGTAGGAAGCTAGAAGGCCAACAAGAGGCAAGGGGGTTTTAAAACCTTAGGATGCTGCTAATGAGATGTTGCCTTTATTCCTTCGTACCATCAAGGCTTGCTGTAGCCCCCCAAATCAGCGCTGGTTGAGGCGACGAGGGATATGAGAGAAATGGGAATAACAGATTTCATGCTGTGTAACTCTCCAATTAGGGATCCAGACTGTGGGCAGCAGGAAAACCTTTGTTTAGTCTGCAGTCAGTAGCTGGTGGCTGCTCTTCATTTGTGCTCCAGGCGCCGAATTGGGAAGCTGGGTCTCCTTCACAGGGAGATTTGAGCTGGTGCCATTTACAGCATTGGAATACAGCTGTGATGCATTGGTGGTAATGGCAGAGCCCAGACTGAGGGAGATATGTGCTGGAAGCTCCTCTCAGCATCGGTGGAACAGAGCTGTGCTGATGGTTGCAGGGATGCTTGTTTTGATAGCTGGGTCTTACTGCCTGCTGCTGTTTCTGGAACGTTTCTGGTCCACGGCTGTGCTGTGCAGAGCTGTTTGTGGGACCTTGGGATGAACTGGATGAGGATTAAGGAAGCTTAAAGATGGTTTTTCCCCAGAGAGGGCATCTCCATCTGTCACAAGATGGAGGCCATAGGGCTGGTGAAGATGCATGTTGGGTGCTGCTTTACGGGGATGGGAAGGCAGGCTGAGGCCATCCTGTCTCCTTGCTGCCGTGTGCAATGTGGCAGGTTGCTATCAGCTCCTCGTATTTTGGCTCTGTGGAGCTATGGCTCGGTTAGATGTGGTTACCTCACTGCATCGTTTGTCCTGTGAGCAAGGCTCTGCTTTCAATTACAGCCCAGAGTTTGAGTCTACTAGCATGGCAAAAACGCAAATCCATGTGTATAATTGTGGGGATTAAATGGGGAAAAGCAAGCAACAAATGTTGGGACTAATTTGAAAAACGTTCTGGTGTTTGCTTAACCTCATGCATTCTTGGTTTTTTTTCTTTTCTTTTTTTTTTTTTTAACCCTCCAAATTTAATTTTGCACACAGTTAACCTTTTTTTGAGAGGCAACGTTGCTACAATGGATTTCTGTCTTTGAACAGGCTGCTATGGAGTGGAGCTGGCAGCTCCTCATAACAGCATGTTTTTGTACAGGTTGGGCAGGAGGAGGCTTGGTGTAGCAGCACATCTGGAAGATGTGTTTTGGTTGGGCAGGTCAACTTCTTTCTAGTTGACATGGTGCTATGGGCTGATTTACTCCAATGTTAAGCGTAGAGATCTCAGCATCTGGAATGCTTCCCTGCAAGAGGAGGCAGAGCTACACCGAAAGCAGCTTCAGGGTGTCTGGCCCTATAGCATTTCCACCAGCAGTTACAACAGCAATTAATTCAGTTTTGGGCTGTTTAAAATACACTGTAAAAGCTCTGCTCATCTTTCAGTCCAGGTCTTGACTCCTTTGATCAAGAATGACTTGGATGATGTGACATAGATGGATTTGTGGGGTTGGGATTCCCTTGCCCAGCCCTTCAGCTCCCTGTGGCTCTGGTAGGGATTTAGCTGAGGGAGAATTATAGAATTATAGAATTATAGAGCCATTCAGGCTGGAAGAGATCACTGATTCCATCTAGTCCAACCATCACCCCCCTGAACCACATCCCTCAGTGCCACAGAGAAGAGCAGCCCTGATCCATACCTCCCTCAAGGCAGTTTTCCCACTGACTCGGGTTTTTGCCCACTGTTTCCATTCAGAGGTTGCCTCTGGGCAATCTGAGGCACTATGCAGTCTGAGCACAAAAAGACAGCCTGTGTCCTAAAGGGCTCACACATTGCACATGGGCTTTGGCTGCAAACCCAGAGATTAGCAAGGAGCATATGGTCCCTAAGAGGTGTGGCTTGCATTGCTAAAAGCGCCTGGAAAACTGGAAACCAAAGGCATTCTGCATTTTCCCCCTTCCCTCCTGTGAAAATTCCTGTCAGTGCGAGCTGTAATCAAAAATTTAGAGCAGCTCCACAAAAAGTGGGGGAAAAGGGAGTCCCTTATTGGCCACAGTTGTACAGGCAGTGGTGCCTGTGTTTTCTACCCTTAGCAGCCCTCTTCCAGGGACAGTGTTGTGGACTGATCCACACCACATGATGGCCATCGTGGGGCCGTATTTTTTTACAGCCTTGTGTTTCCACGTTCTTAAATTTCAGAATGTGCTTGAGTCTCGTCCTAAATGGAGACCATCTCAAGCTTTTGCTGAAGTGCTTTCCTGAAGCAGGGCCAAAGGCTGTGGAAATTCTCTTGCCTTTTCTGCTGTGTGCATGCTCACAGTGGCTGGCTTGGTATTTACTGCAAGGGGAAAACATCACTTTATTGAGTTACAGCTGGCTAAGTGACTGAGAATAGGCAGGTTAGGAGAGCGTGCGTATCTGACCGTGCCCTCTCTCTTGTTTCTATGATCCTAATTCTGCTCTAAATTAATTCTTTTGTTTAGCTATTGGGTTTTGTGTGGGTTGGTGTTTTTTTTTCCCCTCTCCTTTTTGTTTTCGCATGAATGCTTGTCTCTATATTTAGGTCTGCTGGGACGGGATGTTACAAATAATTGTTGATTTGATATTATTAAACACTAACACGCTTGGCTGTGTTGCACTAATGACGGGGCTTTGGGGATATGCAAATCAATTAATTGCAGTAATTGCTGTAGGCTGGTTTGGAGGAGGCTGTTGAAGAGCCCTCGGGATGATGAGCAAAGGGGCATTTGGAAATGCAAAGGAAGAGGGGTGCTTCAGAGTAGCTGAAGGCTGCTACTTCAAGCTGCTATTTGCCAAGTTGTGTCTGTGGTGTTCTTGCAGGGTCTGTGAAAAGAGTAGGATGTGGGGTATGATAAGGATGGGAGGAAAAGGTCCCTTCTGGCTTCTGCCCCACCTTACACGTGCTCTCCTTGCCTGGGTGCATTGTTGTATGCTCTTTTGTCTTGGTTTCTATACGCATCGTGCTTTAGTCCCTGCACTCTGGGTTGAGTTTTCAATGTGGCGCACAGATGGTGCTCCCAGAAATCCTGTTATTTGCTAACGGGATTTTGTGCAAGGCTCTTCCACTGTTCATTTTCTATTTAAAATTAAAAAAAGAGTGTGTTTGGGTCAATACATCCAGACCCCCGTCCAGCTGAAACTTGCCCTCCCATGCAGCTGAGAACACAGCTTTATTTTTTATTTATCTGTTTGTTAATCCCTGAGAACAATGTCAGAGCAGCTTCTGTGAGGGGCTGCAGGAGGAAGCACCGGGGGCTGTACTTGTGCACTGCACTGTGCAGGAGCAGCCTCGCCAGCTCTGCCAGATGTCACAGCACTGCCAGGTGGCCTGGCCACTTCCCTCCTGCTCTTCTTGCCTTGCATGTTGTCCCACTCTCACATTTTGCACTGGCACAAGGCGGAAATACATGAATCTACTTAGCAGCTTCCCTCTACTTTAGCAGCATTTCTCTAATGCAAAGTTCAGCTATTATGGAGCTGCACCCCTCTGTGCCTTCCATTCTTCATATAGTGCCCCAAATTACGATATAAATAGCAGAGACCCAGCGTATGTGGCTTTTATCAGCAGAGGCCTTTCAGAATAGGTTAGGCAGGTGCCTGACAATGATAATACAGCTCTGACACTTCCTTGCAGCACAGAGCTGGGCGAGGTGGCCTCCTGAGGTCTTTTCCAACCCCTGTTTTTTCCATCGCTGCGTGACATGTGTCAAGATCAGACAGCGGGGCTTGGTTTTGCGTCACGCTCGCTGGAGAGAGGTCAGGGTTTGGCAGCTGTCCTGGCTAACAGGCAGTTATGGGATGTACTTCAGGAAGTTGGCTGTCCGTCTGGACGCTCCTCATCCTGCAAAGTGCTCTTCCCCGAAATGCTTCTCAGGCTTCTCTGCAGTGGGAAGGTGAGTCATGCCAGGGCAGTGGTTCTCCTTGGCCTGGCCAAGGACTCCAGGTGGTTCCTCCAGGGCTGATCATAGCCAGAAAAATCCCCTACTCGTTGTGACTCTGGTGATGAGCAAGCCAGGGACTGTTCCCATTGGGGTATTGTGCTGCTGAGCTGGCTGGTTTGGGATCTGGGGATGGGGTTGACTTGATCAATGGGAATACGTGCATCAGTGCTAGTGCCAGAGGGAAAATTGGGATTCTCTTCCAGATAGCACAAGTGTGAGCCCCTTTAATTGCATATAGGCTCACAGCTTATAGCCCTGCTGTGCTTCTCTGGAAAGCCAGGACTGTCCTGCCCTCCAAAGCAGGATCCAGCTGGCAGAAAACCCTCATCCTCAGTCCTTGTGCCCCCACAAGGGTTTGGTTCTAGGCTGGGGAGGGGTGCTAATAAAATCAGCCTGCTGTTGCTATGAAGTCCATGCTATCTAGATTTGGATCTGTTTTATTTGGACGTCACTGCACCTATTTAACATCTGGCTCATGCAGTGTTAGGCCATTTAGAATGGTTTTGTGACCTCGTTGTCCAAAATTTAGGAGCTGCAGGGGATCCTGGAAATTGCTGCTTTTTGCATCCTATCTTTCTTGGGATGTGGCATCTCTTTAGGTCTGTAAAATTTGGCAGAGAGCCTGCCCAGACACTGATCTTCAGCAGTGCCCCATTGTGATCTTCAGATGTCCTCTGCAGTGCAGGATCTCTACAAAGAAAGCATCTTGTCAGAGGTGTCAGCTTTCTGTGCCCATCACCAAACGGGGCTGCTGCCTGTGCTTTCATAGCCTCTCAGTTGTGCTGATTTCATCACCCCTTCCAATAAAGTGATTGGATCTGATTTGTTTGAATTACAGCCTGACAGCTTCCATCTCTTGCAGACACAACACCGCGTTGCACGGCGTGAGGGAATGTGCTGGGCTCACAGCAGCCTGCATCCAAGAGAAAGCAAGAAAGGGAGCCTTCCCAGTGCTCTGATACCTAGCAGATGTGATGTCACCAGGTCAAGGATTTGAGAGGATCAAGCAATGGAAAAAGCCGTACTCAGATGATGCTTTAAAGCTGTAAAGAGGTGGATGTGATGGACTGAATCATCCTGTGCTCAGCAGCAGGTCTGAGCACTGCTGCACAGCTTTTTTCAAGCTGCGTTGTGTTTGAGTGGTCCTTCATTGGCTCCTGAAGCTATTTCTTAGGGCCTCACTGAGCTCTACGTTCACGAAAATCAAATCTGCTCGTGGCTTGTTTATGGATTGGGCACCATTTGCAGTGTTTCAGTGTCCCGTTTCTAGGGAATTGTGATTCTTCTTTTTCATCTTTAGAAGCTTCTGGCCCACTAGAAAGGCTTTCCCCCCTCTAACTGGCTTCTGTCAAGGTCGGTGACCTGCTATGAGCTTGACTATGATGCGTGCAATATTAAAACCTGGCTCTTCAGCTATACTGGGAGGATTTTTTTTCTAAAGCACTTGCAGTTCAAAAAATCTGGGGCAAGCCGGACTGCCAATTATTGCTGTGCCTTTGTCCTGTGATCTGTTGACTGAAAATCTGAAGTAAGATGTGATCCAGCTGTGGTTTTGGTGCTGTTTTGGACTCTGTAAGGGAGGGTGAGGCCTGTCTGTAGGTGCATCCTTTCTGCAGAGCTGGGCAGGGTGCATCCCTCCTCTTCCCCCAATTAGCTGTGGCATGTGATTTTTAAACCACAGCAGCAGATTCTGGTAGGAATGATATTTAGAGGATGGGCTGTGCTTTAACTTTGGCTGGTGATCTCAGCAATTTGGCTTGAAAGCTGTGTAACAGTCTTGGGCTCTGTACGACCCTCAGGACGAGCTTCCTGGCCTGATGTTGCTATCAGAGCAAGCGGTGGCTCCTGGTATGAGGCCAGAAAGCCGTGGTATTTTTTAAGCAGAGAATGGAGTGTGCAAGCAGCATGCCAACATGTCATAAAATAGGTGAAAGTACTGGAAAAAGCCTTGAAGAGTTATTCTGGAGGTACTGAAAGGACTGGGGAACTGAGCTTTTCCTAATAGTGGTGATTTGCTCTTTAAGAGGGCTTTTGTAGAGAGGTGTGATGGGCTGGGGGGGATCATGCGACAGCAAAGCAGTCTGGCAGCATCCTCTTAACATGGAGGAGTGTGCTGGGGGGGAACAGCTCAGCCTAGGCCTTCTTTTCATCACTGGTATGGCTATTATAGGCTCTTGTGATGACTTCATGGTAAAAAATGTGTCTCTGATTCCTCTGTTTTTATCCCTCTGCTCTCCTTGATTGCAGCTAAGTGTCCTCCAAGTTATCTTTAGGACTCTGGAAGGAAAGTCTATGTGTTTAACTTCATGATTGATTTCGGTACGTGCTGTGTGAATGCAAAGCAGTGCTTGAAAGTACAGCCAAGAAAATACCAAGGGGATATAAATGTGTGAATTTAGATGTGTTACACTGAGGCTTGCTTTCCTCTTTGGCTGATGTCGCATTTTCTGGATGCCACGTCCTGCTATGTGATGTACTGAGAGCATTTGTGAACTCTTATGCCTCTGCTGATTTGCCATCCAGTGGACATGGGGAAGAAAATGGAAACACTTCCAGCATGCTTGCTCTCTCCCACTTCCCCCCTACATCTCCTTCCCCATCTGATTTGTTCAGGTCGGTCCCCATCTTTGGGTCCTTCCCTATAATTGAAGACCACCAGTGGCAGCTTTGTCTGGAACAGCTCTGGTAGGGGCTTCTTCCTCCAAGTCACACCTTGATGGATGAGCTCCACGTGGTTGAATGCAAGCCTTGCCAAGCATGAAGGACTATCAGCAATGTTATGGATGACTGTAGACTTCCAGCTGAAAAGCACGTAAAGATCTGTTGGCTTCTCATTGTCAGTCTGCTAAAAGAGTGCTCGTGTAACAACTTTTGGCTTTCCTTAAATCCTAATGAGTTCTTCTCCCTTTTCCAAAAAGCCTGAGATAAGTCGTTCCTAAGCTATCCATTGCCTCTATTTGTCTGATTTCCTCCTTTTCTGGACGTGTATCAGATGAGTGCAGTTGGGTGGAGGTTGGTTGGACTTTGGCCATCCTTTGGCTTCTGCCGTGAGTTCAAAGGCTTTTATCTTTTCAGTGTGACCATTAAGCAAAAAAATAATACTAATAAAAAAAAAGCAACCCCCAAAAACGGAAATTAAATCACAAACGACTTCATTAAAATAATAATCAAAGCCTCATGAAAGCATACAGAAACCCTGTAAGCTCTCTCTTCTTTGAAACTTGAATCTTATCTACCCCTGTCAAGGTTAATTGTTGCTGGGTTCAAAGCATGGACAAGCTTTCATTAAGACTGGAGTGCTGAGCAGTGGCTGGGCTGGGTTTATCTGCTGGGTGGTTTGATCAGGGTTGAATTCAGTCCAGTATGTTATGGAGGGAGTTTAATCTGTAACTGCATTTCATCATACGTGTGGGTTTAGATCTGAATTTTAATATTTTTTGAGGGTCTTCTCCCAAGGTTATAATCTATGGAGCAATTATAGAGGTGGTTGCTTGACGTTGTTTCCCTCCACATTGCTTTGAAGACAACAGTATGGCGATGATATCGGATCTGGAGTGCAGGAGCAGAAAGTCACCCGAACATAAAAGAACCTCCTTGTTTATCTGTTGAGAAGCAAACGTTCTGTCCTGGGAGGCAAATCTTAACTCTCTAGTTAGTTAACCTATGAAGAACCAAGGCTGATTTTGTTTTTTGACCCTGGTTTGAATCACTGTGAGAGCCCAACCTGTGCGTTGCAGTTGGACTTGATGATCTTGAAGACCTTTTCCACCCTGAGCAACTCTGTGATTCTATGTGCCTTCAGGATCACAGCTCTGTTGGCTGATGTTTTTATTCCTGTAGCTCATGTTCTGCTGAAGGGGTGCATCGATAAGAGGGGCTGTAAAGAACGTTAGCAATGAAAAAAATAACAAACTACATCAGTGTTGAAGAAAATAATAATGAAATGGGCATAATGAGTACTAGAAATAGCTTTATAACCTCTTGAGCTGGGAAATATAAATACATATTCTAAATGACAGTTCCCACCCTCTGCCCTGAGCTTCTATTTTAATCAGTCGTGTTCAACTGGCGAGGTTAATATGGGAGACAGTATTTCATAGGCAAATGAGTTAAGATTATGGTTCTGCTTGGGTAAATCACGGAAACTCTTCAATGCCTCCATTTACTCAACCTCAAAATGGGGCTATTGGTGTTCTCCTCACCCCTGTTCTATCCCTTGAGACCCTCAAGCTCAAAAGGGCGCTGATGAGATACAGGAAGAGGAGTGCGATGAGTGAGGTCAGGTTGATGGTTGGGCTTGAGGATTGTGGAGGTCTTTTCCATCCTGGATGATCCTACGATTCTGCATTATTTTCTGACGTTCTGTAACTTGTATGAAGTGGAAAAGAGGCTTGCTTGTATTAGTGCTGGAATCCTTCCTGGTAATTGTGTTAGAATTGGCAGTGGGGAAAGTAAACTTGTTTTGGAAACAGTTCTTGATTTATTTTTTATTTTATTTTTTTTAACAGGAATTTTCATAACTTTATCAAAACTTTTCAAATCTTTCCATACCGAATTCCTGAATTCCTATTAAATGCAACTCGATGTGATTGATTAGCATTACATCTCCAGCTTTTCCTTCAGCCCACTCCTTTCCTGTGGCCTGTTTTCATTTCCTTGCTAATCCAAGCGTGTCTAATGTGCCTGGTTAGCTTGGGGAGGCTTTTTTTATGGTACAGATATGTGAGGGAGATCTGGCTAAGATTGTGTCTAACAGTTGGCATCCATAAATATAGGTGGGGGGAGAAGGATAACAGAAAGGTCAGGGAGAGATGCTGCTGGTAAAAAGAGATGGCAGGGAGGTAAAATGTGTAACTTTGGCAACGCTGGATGAAAAATACATGCGAATGGATCCAGGTGCAGGAACTGCAATCCCATTGGGCTTGTATTGCTTTCTGCTGTCATGTTAGTTGCTCAAAGAAATGTGAGCACCCGCTCCCTGTCTGCGTCCAGTAGCCCTTGTCTTCAGCTGCAGGGCTTTGGCTCTGTGCACTGTCACGTTCCTCCTTTGGCGAGCTCAGAAGTGCTGGTGATAAGCAAGCATCCTTTGCTGGTGTGCTGAAAGAAAGGCCACCTTGCCTTGCAAGTGCTCTCTCTGAAGACAGCTTTGGTGATTGCATTTAGGGAGGTGAGTCCATTTGTTCTTGCTGTGAATTACAGAAACCAGACCTCTCATTTTCATACGGTCTATATCCACTAGCAACCAGCTGGTGCTAGTATTGCTATCAGCTGGGAGCCTGCTCAGGAAGCTTTCATTTACTAACTATTTTTAAAATTCATTTCTTAATCTCCGCTGCCTTTTCAGTGTTTCTCTCTACCTTCTTGACCTGTCTCATTCACCACTTATACAAGCCCCAGCAGTGTGCTGTGGGTAGGTGTGAGTTTCTTGGTGCAGTGACCAGACGGTGTCTTGCAATAAGACCATGCTGGGGACTTCCCTCGTCTCACTTCAGCACTCTGGGAAGTATGAACTCAGCATGATCTCTATGAAGCTGGAGTAAATGACTTCGCAGCTCTGGAACAATCTTTTGCAGTCTGGTGCATTTCCATGTGTGAAAATGGGTAGGCGTGCAATTTATTAGGCTAAGAAAGCGAAAGGCTGTGGCTTTTAAATGATTTGTGTGTTTATTTTTATGCACAAATCCCCCACTTCCTTCATTAACAGCAAGTATTTACTTTTAGGTACGGCACAAATCTGATGTTGAGTTTAAGATTAAATAAATCCCCATTTATGGAAAAGCTAAGTTCCTGTGCTTCCAGGTCTCTTCACAGTAAGTTTGGGTTCTGTGTCTGTGTTGGAGACTTGAAGTTGAGCAGCCAGAGCTCCAACCAAGCAGGAAGGGTCAGATTTTAGGCTGTGTTAAAGGCTGGGGCCATTGAATAGCATGAAAATCCTTTCATGTGGCTGGGGGGATCCTCTGGAGACAGGCAGAGGCCAGCCTTGGAGGAAAGACTGGGAGCAAGGTGAGGACAGGAATCCAGCCTGTCTGAGGCACAGGATAAGGTTTCGCTTCTGGGGTTTGGTTCATTTGCTAAAGCAAACAAAACCTTGGTTTTGACTTTGCTCATTTGTTTCTCTTTTTTTTTTCTCCTGGAAATGTATTCCTTCATCAAGAGGTGCAGGAAGCTTCACAAAACTCGACTGGCAATGAGACACTCTCAAGCAATTTCATTTCTTCTTTTTGAAAGGTTTCCAGGTGTGGGTTCCAGTCAGCCGGAACACCCAGGCTCTCTTACAGGTTTGGTGCCAGGGTTTTAGTCACCAATGTGATTCTGCAATGTGCTGTAATGGTGGTTTATTGCTCTATGAAGCAGCGTGTTTTGTTTCAGTGGCATCAGGCAGCTTTTTGAGGTTTGAACACGTTTGTTAGAGACTCGGAGGTCTCTGGGTGATGAAGTTTACAGAGGAGCTTAGCATCTGTCATTGGTGCCAGCGTTGATGTGCCTTGCAGCAAGGGTCGTTAGCAGACGATTGTCTCCTTCTGAAACTGGGTGAAGCCTTTAGGCTTTGCCTTGATTTGCCCTGTGTTGGAGGAGCACTGTAAGGCTCTCTGTCCTCCTGCCCAGAGGTTCACAGTCACCTCAGGTGTGATAGGTTAACAGACACCACAAAAATCACAGAATGGCCGGAGTTGAAAAGGACCACGATGCTCATCTAGTTTCAATCCCTCTGCTGTGTGCAGGGTCACCAACCAGCAGGCCAGGCTGCCCAGGAAAATCATAGAATCAGTAAGGTTGGCAAAGACCTTTAAGGTCACCTAATCCATTTGTCAACTCATCACCATCGTGCCCTTGCCAAGAGCTTCATGCTGCATCATTTTGCAGAAGCAGATCTCCTGTGCTCTGAATTCCTCTATCAGAGCCATGGGTGATGGACGCCAGGAGCTCTGCCCTCTGCTCTCACACATGGAAACCAATCTGCAAGTGATCTGCCACCTAAAGCCACTGCTAATGATAAACATTAGCATAAGCAAAGCTAATTCACTGACTTCTCTCCAGTGCACCATATAATTGATTTCATCAAATGAAGTCTATGCGATAAAGCTGTGGAAGTAAAGGGAGATCTGCAACTCAATTGTAGTTCAGCCACAAATCTATTTATTTTTTATTTTTTGACAGCTTCAGCTTGCTGGCGAGGCCAGAAAGAACGGAGGTTTTACGAGGGTTGATATGC
The DNA here is from genome assembly GCF_023343835.1 of Lagopus muta. NCBI lineage: Eukaryota > Metazoa > Chordata > Aves > Galliformes > Phasianidae > Lagopus > Lagopus muta. Next base: position 34,321,747 of record NC_064440.1, on the reverse strand, counting down.
TCTTTATCACTGACATTTCATACCCTGGCTGAAAATGAAATGAAAACGTTGCAGGTATTTTTTGGATTAGTCACGGGAGGGAGAAGTCTGGGTCAAGACAGTTGTCTGGCTATGAAGAGCTTTAGCCCTGCATAAACCTAAGTATGCTTTTTATCTGTAAGTTTTGTTGTTGCTCCGCAGAATGCAGAACTGGGGAGGGATGAATGTGTATTCATTCAAACTGACAGGCATTCAGCTTTTGGTGATTCTTACTCTCTTTAGCAAAGTCATTGCAAGTCAAGGGTAGCTCTACACTTGGGCTGTGCTGGTGTACGTAGCAATAGTGGGCTGGTTTCCAGCAGTCAGAAATGGAGAACTGACCTTTAAATGTGCCTTCCAGCTCAAGTGATTCCATGGTTCTATGAATGAAGTCCCAGCTTTTTCCCATGACTTCAGCAAGTCTCTCCACGATTGAGGATAGTAGGTTCAGCCTGTCATTGAGCTGGTGACCCCAGTATGTTCCAGCTGCCCTGTCTTTCCTGGGTGCTCATGTTTTCCTAGCGTCACTCCCTACTGAGCCAACCACACCACTGTACACAGTGGTTTTATATTTCTCTCCATGCAGAGCGATTTATGAGGTTGTGATATTGGCACTCGACTGTGTATTTACCTTTTCTTTTTTACTGCTGCCTGCAGCTCTAGAGAAAAGCTGAAAACGTTACTGAAAGAGAGCTGATTCAACTCCTGTCTGTGCTGTGATCCCATGGGAATGTGGCGGTCACCCAGGATGTATTCCGTACCAGGACGTCCTTGCACTGAGCTTCTAAGGGAAGTGCTGGAAGGCGGTGGCAATTGGCAAAAGGGATCAGTGCATCCCAGTGCATCAGTGGGAGCTGCTAACATGCAGCTTGGCAAAAGCAAGCTTTAAGGATGGATCTGTAAATGGAGAAGGCATCAGGGTGCAAGGTAATGCTTGCTGTCTGGGTAGAGGAAAGGAAAACTGGGGGAGGGGGGAAGTATCTTCAGAGAAGCAACAGTAATCCATGAGAAACCAGCTGAGAAATAGAAGCAATAAACATAGTGAACTTTGAAGAGACACTGCAATCTCTTTTTCTTCTTTTTGTTTTTTTCCTGTCTGCTGCTCTGTTTCCTATTCACGATAAACACCATGTCCAGGAGCAAAAAGGAGGAATTAGACCACATCTTCTGGAATGCTTGTGTAACTGGAGGAATGATGGATACTCTCTATGAATGGCCACCGTGCAGAAATAGCTTGTGCAATACGTGCTGTGGGAGTACAGCCCATCCAAAATATACTAGTTAGCTTTTTTTTCTATAGATGGAACTGTTCTCCCTTGGGGTGCCTTTTTAAGAATGGCTTGGATCTATCCAATGGATATGTCTGCTACAGCTTTTGAAGGCTTCGCAGTGGATCTTTTGGGAAACTTTGATTCTCTTCTGTTCAGTTGTTGCTGATTTTCATGGCTGCAGTGGATGCAGGATTGGTTTAGGCCAAGCAATAGGCCTTAGGCTCTTCAGAGAGAGATGTTAAGGGAGTGGTCAAGTGAGAACTGGTGTCTCCTATCACTGATCTCGTCAGCCTCATGGCTTCCATGAAGTTGTATGAGATGTGACTGCATCATACAGATTGCTTGGGTGCTAGCTTATGTCCAGGTAGGTTGAAAGTGCCAGAAAAAGCAGTTTTGTGGGTTCGCTAGCTTTAAAGTAGTCATGTCACTATGATCTTTTTATGTCAAGGTTGCTCCCTTGTGAAAGGAGCTGAGATCACACAGATCAGAGAGGTTCAGAAATTGAAGGAGCAGAAAAACTGAGCACACCATCCAGAACCCTAAATTTCCCTGTGCGCCATCACCTTATTCTTGAACTGACCTGCAGACTGTGTCCTGCAGAGCTGTGCTTCACCAGCAATCCTTGTCCCTTCTCGCTTTGCTTACACAGCTGGTTTTCAAGTACTCTTGGAAAAACATACATTCAATACAAATATTATCCCTGTACATCCTCCCTCTGTTATTTCTTGTGTGCGGGATCAGCAGTTTGCAGAGCGTACCTCGAATCCCATCAGGGGCCAGAGCTGCCCACAGCCTATGAGAAATATTGCCTTACAAACTCCTTCACCCGGTCGGTCCAAAGAAGTGCAAGTGGTGACTGGGAAAGGTATAGCAGCCCTGGGATGGGTTGTGTTCAGTCAGGCTGTAAAAGGCACCGGGTTCTGAGAGAGGCTTCAGTCCACGGGGAGAGATTGCGAGGTGTGAGGTTGCTGGCTTTGTGCAGGTTATTACACTTCCATTGCTGATTTCTAAATGGAGTCCTGTTGCTGAGAGAGACCAGGTTTGTCTTTACTAAAAACTTAGGGGTGGGTTTTTTCTGTTCCAAGGCATGTATGTAACTTTAGATGGCCATCTCTGTGCCTCATCACCTCTGAGATTTTTTCCACTGACATTCACCTCGAGAAGCTACAAAGAGGTAAAAACTACAGTGGCTTGCCGTGTTTTTGCTACAGTGGCTCGCTTTGATATAAATCCTCAGGGTAAAAAACACCTTCCTTTTGCAGCGAAAGCAAAGGCTTGAGGGATCTTTCATGAAACAGGCTTAGTTCCTCTGGAGGACTGACATCCCCATTTTTAAGGCCTAATTGCATGAAGTCTCCTGTGATAATTTCTTAGACAGCAAGGGGAAGCTGTTGGAGCCAGCCTCCAGCATCGAGAGGCTCGAGCCCAGCGGGTCGGTGTGGTGGCTCAATAGGGCAACAAAGAGATCCAAAGAACTGAGCAACAGCGGCCCTGTCCTATGTGCTTACAGCTTTGATTTCTCATCCATTACTAACACAAATTCCTTGGGTTGATCAATATTAAAACGGCTCACTTAAAGGCACGTTTCCTTTGCGACTCGCCTCTATTTTTCTCATGATAAGGGAATGCTCTGTAGCATCAAGTTATCACTGCTTGAGAGAGGAGGCAGCGCTCATTGGTCTGACACGTGTTGTCCAACACTCTGCATTCTGGGCTCAACCAAGGCTGGACTTCCTACCTTCATGTTGGAGCTGCTGACGTACGCTTTCCTTCTCAGCTTTGTCCCCCATAAAATGTCACAGCCCTCTGGTTCCACTTGCTGCCACTTGGGTTCTTGTTTCCCAAGATGACAGCCATCAAAGGATGGCTGGGCAGCTGCTCAGATCTCCCTGCCATTGGGAGCTGGAGCCTTGCGTGCATTAAAGCTTTCCTGCTCCTCGGTGGTTCAGATGGCTTTGTGTCTGTCAGAGCAGGTAAAAATTTCTCAGGTTCTCCATCTTTTAAACCTTTATTTTTTATTTTTTATTTTTAAAAAGCTACTTCAGTTGGATTTGACAGCCCAAAGCCTGCAGAATGCTGGTTTGTAGGATTTCAGCCCCCACGCTTAACCTGACCATCACAGCCCCCTCATAAACCTTAAGTAACAGCAATTTTAAAGCCCTTTGCAGCATTGATTTATACATTTTTCTGCAGTATCAGCATTGCTTTAAAGGACAAAGGTTTTTATAATACAGTTGTAAATTATTTTTCTTAGTGTCTTAAGTGCCTCCTGGGAACGCCTGATCACTTGAGATGCTTCATAATTTATTTCTTCTCATGTTTTTCAGCAAGTGCAATAAAACACTTGTAAATACCCCAGGATGAGGATCGTTACAGATGGCACTGACAAGCACCAGGTTCACGTGGAAGTCCTTGTATCACTGCGTGAAGGAAAAAGAAGATAGGAATGATAAGCCTGAAGTTTTCCTGAGCTGTGTGACAGGTGTGAGCAGATGAAGTTTCTAAGAAGTTTATAAGCATGGTAATTTTGCTTTCTGAATCATCTTCTTGGGGTCCCCACTGGCATCTTTCTTTGCTGCATTCTGGTTTGGGCTCTGGAGGCCAGCTGCTCATGTGAATTGGTTAAAAACAACAATAACAACAACAACAACAAAAAACCAAACCAACAATAACAAAACACCACAGCCAAACCTGTGAAGAGCAATCAGCATCAGTGCTTACATACCCTAATATGTGCCCAGGTGAAAGGTGTTATCGCCCCCATTGCTATTCTGAGAAGCAGAAGGATGCTGGGAGTGGGATGGTCCCTACTGGTGGGACTCTCAGCTGCAAAAGCAAGTTTTTGGTGTGTGAGGTTTGAGTGAGCCATCTGTTTTCTCAAACAGTGTAATTCTTGGCACACACAGTTTTGTTTCAGAACTGTGCAGTTGGCAATAAGTCTGTTGTCCAGATCTGACCCTGGATGGCTGGGGCACGCATTGCTTGTATTCTCTTGAGCCAAGCCATGTTTTGGCTTTCAGTAGTGCTGTTTTATCCTCCTTCTGATGAGTGCCCCATGGGCTGTTTCATGTTGAACTGGTAAATCAGGTCTGAAAGGACATAGAAAGTCTAACTCTGAAGCTTCAGGTGTCACTCAAAAAGCTCAATAAATGTATGAAAGGGATGAAAGAAGATCACTTTTCTTGGGTGCTTCTTGCTGCTGAGGAAGGCTTATGCTATTTCCAGCCATCTCAAACCAAACATGAATAAATTACATTGTTTTCCATCACTTGAGACAGTTCTTCTCTCTCCAGCACTGACTTTGCTTAAAGCATTCTCAGCTGATTACTGAGAAGTGTTTAAAGGGAGTTTACTGTGCAAGAGCCTCCAAGCTCAGCAGCTATGTGTAGCAGCTCCCTGAGCTACTGACCACCCGATGCTCTGAATGACAGCATCAGATGTGTATTTTCTCTAAGAGCCCTTTTTGCTTTCCCAGTGCTCTATATCTCTTTCATGTCGTTTTTACCCGTAATGGCCTCAAACACTTGTAGCCACTCAATCTGGCTGTATTCCCCAGTCAAAGTGCTGTGCTAATCTGTGTGATTTGTTACAGGGATGTAAATGCTGGTTGAAATACTACGAGTGCATGTTTTCCTTTGGTGAGAAGGCCAAGAAGATTGCTGATCAGTAAGTAAACATAGAGGAATGGCCTTTATTTCTCGCTTGATGCTGGGATTTCTGGCTAGCTGCACCTCCAAGCATGCTTACAGAATGCCAACAGCCTCTTGTGGTAAGGCAGGGCGTGCTGGTCCTTTGACAAAACAGATCCAGAGGGCTTGAGATATCATCAGCACACCCCGTCTGCTCCTGTTAGCTCATGCAGAACCAGCAGTGGTTGTATTGCTCACGGCATGAAGTGTAAATACCAGTCGCTGAAGAGCATTGATCTTTGTAGCAGAGGAATTGATCGTGGCATATTGACCTGCCCTGAGCTCCTGGTAAATCACAAAGCGTTATTGATCAGTGCAGTACAGATGTAGTAAGTATGTTTTGCTCTGTGTAAACATACAGGGCCTGCTTGTGAGATCAGTTATGAGCCCCGTCCCAGCGACTGCCCTAAACTCATTCTCCTTTTGCTCATGACCTTCCCTGTGTTCTTCATTCAAGAACAATTCTGCAGCAGCTGGTCTTTGGTCCAGATGTTTGCCTGACTGTGGCTGCCTGCCCCTGCTAACCAACCACCTGCCCATGCGAATGCATAGCTTGTGCCTGAATCCTGAGGGATGGAAATGCCTGCCTAGGAAGCCAGGACAGCCCCTAAAGTGTGCCTGATGTCAGCTTCGTAGACCAATCTTGATGTGTGGGCCTCTTTCCTGAGCAATTAACTGCTTGGTGAGGATCTCACAGGCTTGTTGGAAGTGCCTTTTGACCTTGCTTTCATTCATCTGGCCACTAATAGCTTGTTCAGGGATCCAGAGGGTTTAACCCAACCAGCAGACATCGCAGCTGGCCCGGTTGTGTCCTGTTGCTCACAGCTCAGATTCCTGGCTTCGTGCAGTAATTCATAAATAAATCTCCCTTCTTCCCAATGCTACTGGAGCCAGCTCTGGGTGTGTGCTGATTACGCCGTGGTGGTTGACATCAGTATCTTAACGCTCTTCATTGCAGCCCCCTCAAAAAATCAAATGTATCTTTTCTTTGTTGTGTCAAGAACGAGGTTAACTCTTGTTGCTGTGCGAGAAACACGACAGGCCCCGGCAAGAAAAAGCAATCAGCTTGGAGCAGCTGCCTTGTTTTCTTTTTTGCTGGGCTGTGTTTCTCAAGATACAACAGCAGTGCCAATGATGCAACGTCTCCCTTGGGAGAGGGTTGGCTGAAGCATGCTGGTGGAGCTCCAGCAGAAAGCTTCACCCACAGAGGGTGGGGAGCAGCAGCTGATTTAGACCAAATTATGACTTAACCTTGCCTTAAAATGAAGCAGCTTTTCCTTTTTTTCTTTTTCCTTTTGGAAAATTGATTTTTTTTTTATTTCTGTGAAACCCAACTTTTTATTCCTGCAGTGCTTTTCTCTACCCAAAGGTTGCCTGTTGGAAGGCTCTCCACCAGCTCTATTGGTGGGCCAGGGAATTTTCCAGGGCTAGCTTGACGTTTCCATTAGGCAATGTGAGGCAATTTTCTTTCTGCTTTCTTTCTGCCTATTTTTAAAGACAGCCAAGCAAAACAATTGCTGGTGAGAACTTCAGTACCTGATTTGTCTCTATAAAACTTGCTACAGTGTGAGAGGGCTTTTCCAGAGCTATCTGCAACTTACTTTTGAAAGTGCCTTTTCTCTAATGCTGCAAGCAGGAGTTAATAAAATGGCTCAGGAGTCTGGTTCATTTTGGATGCCTAATTGGGTTTTGATTTGTTTCAGCTGAGACTTGTTAAATTTATCCCATGACCCTGTAAATATAATCTGCCTTTTCATCCCTAAAATAGTCACCATCTCCTTTCAAATGTTATTTTGTGTTTGCCTTTCTGGCTTTCCAGCTTTAAGTACTATAAACTCTGAGGAGCTTGGCTCTCTGCTTTCCGCTCTCCTGTCTGTGCTGAGGGCTGCTAGGACTTCACTTATCTGCACTGGTAGATTTGAAATCAGCTCCAAATTTATTTCTTGCTTTTCACTTGAAAGCTGTTCAGGTGATGAGCAACTTTTTGGCTACTGAAAGAATGGAAAGAGGCCTCGAGGAATCTGCTTTTTCTCTCTGACAAATGCCAGTGGAATTACGACAGTTGCTTTTATGTTTCTTTCCTGCCTTGTGGAATTCAGTGCCACAGGAAGGTGCTGGTGTGGACCCTCAAAAGCAGAGGTCCTCCAGGAGGAAAGAAGGGGCCATCCTGCCTGCAAAAAAGGCAAAGGTGGAGCAGGTTCTGCGTTAAATCCTGTGCCTTCCTCTCCCATAGCGTGACACCCATCCGCCTCTGCCCTCAGCACATGCTGTGTGCATGACTTCATACTGGCATGGGGATGAAACACCACCAAGAGATATTTTACTTGTGTTTTTAAAGCTCTAGGCTTCAGTATGAATCCATCCGGTAGCACAGGGAAGCTTATAACAGAGCTCATTGCTTTTTCCTTTGACGTTTGCTTGGCTTTCGCCGCTCTGCAGGCGTTTCTTATGTGCTTTGGAATGTGATTATTTGTGAAACAGTGTCATGGATTGCTTTTTGTGGGTTCTGCTATTTTTTTTCTTTCTTTCTCCTAGTCTTTAGTGACTAGCCCTACTTGGATTTTGTCTGAACCGGAGGACTAACTGACTTAACCTGGTGAGGAGAGATGGAATTAACATGGCTGCAGCTTTACTCTGCAAACTGGTGCATTCAAACAAGAGCTGAACTTCTTCCACATCAAATTCATAATCAGTAATTCTCCCTTTCTTCCCGTTATTTTTGTAGGTGCTGTCAGTCAAGCCATACCAGAAGGGCTCAGAGTGCTTCACGTTGCACTTGATACCTGAGCAGAGAAGCTGCAGGTAGAAGCTAAAAGGGTGCAGGTCCCCTAGGCACCCACCTGTAAAGACACTCCAGGCAGACCAATCCATGCCTCTCTTCTCTCATTCCTGCTCTGGAGGACAGATCTTTACCAGGAGCCTACTGTCAAACAGCGTTGGATGGCTGAATATTCATGTGCAACCTATTTTTGGAGCCAGCAGAGCAGAGCTGTTGAACTGCTAATGGCAGTTGAAAGTGTTAATTTTCACACTGAGGTAAAACATCCCAAATTTTGGAGATTTCGCTGGAGTCAGGGCCGAAGTTCCCGACAGCTTTAAAGTGTGCAGATGTGAAATGCTGAGTTTGAACATCAAGTCCCTCTTAAAATGCTTTATTTCATCTGGAAAGGTCTCAGACTTGGTGTTGCTTTGTCAAACTCAACTTTTTTTCCCCTCTTAGAGAGCTTGACTTCCTATTGCAGCTTTGTTTAGTTGAGTTTATGCATTCTTAGGTCTAACATTATACAGTCCGACTGGGAATCATGCAGTCACAGTGGGAGATGGGAAGGAGCGGAGTAATTTATTCTTTAAACAATGGGATCATCTGCGTTTGAGTGCAAGTTAGTTAATAAAAGGGGTTTTAGTGGAATAATAATAATAAGAGGAATTTTGCCTGGGTTTTGCTTGGAAATAGTTGCACTCAGATGGGGAATGTGGCCCTCAAGTTGTGCCACAGAGAGTAGCTTCATCTCTTATAAGCAGCTACCCTGGTCACTCTTGCATCCTTGATGGATGCATCCTTAGGGAACTCGTGTCACGTCCTCTGTGCTGTGATGAACTGGGCTGCTCTGCTTCTTCCCTGGCAAAGCAAAGGGAAGGGGGTCTGTCTCTGCGTGCTTGGGAGAAGAGTGGAGTAGAAACAGACTGGGAAGGCCGGAGGGCTTTGACCAGATCCTAGAGCAAAATGGAGTGGATAATTACTGCTGGCAAAAAGACTGAACTACATGATACTGTTTGACCTGAGATGAGCCCATGCTAGGACAAGCAGCAATTCCAGCCGTGTTTAGAAGCCAAATTAGGTATTGAGTGGTGCCTGGTAGAGATATGCTAGGTGCAGGGAAATTAGTGGTCTGACTCCCCTGAGCATGAGCTGGGGCAGGATTTGACCTTGGACCTGCAGCGAGTACTGTGAGAGTTTCTCCTGGCCTGTAAACCAAGTAACTGAGTGTTATTACGTACACGTGCACACAATAGTGCTTAGAGCCTTTCTGCTGAGGTCTTTCCTTGGGGATCCATATAAAATACTTCTCACAAAAGCTGCCCTGTGCGCAAACAGAGGAAACTCCATCTAGTGACGTAAAAAGAAAAGCCAACAAAACCTTTTCACACGTGTATGTGTATTACCTCTTATCTTACTGCCAGTCTGTTGAAGATATCAGTCCAGCTACGCAGCGCTCACCATATGTGAGAATTAAAGTGCTGCCTGGGAAGCACTTCCAGGCCCTGTTCTGTATTCTGCCAGTGCAAGCAAAAATGTCCCCTTTGTCGTGTCAGTGAATGAATATTCTTGTTCCCCTTTCTCCTTGGATTTATGTCAACCCTGAGTTTCAACCGAGTTTGATCTCCTTGCTTTATTGTATTGCAAACAGTAGTCAATAGCTCTTCGGCTTGAGATTGCCTGGATTTATTTTCAGGTCAAGTCAACTCTCCTTGACCCACATCTGAACCAAAATACATTCCCAGAAGATTCCCCCACAGGATATCAGTTCCAAAGACAGAGTGACATTGTAATGAGTTCAAGGTTTCAGTTCAGTACAACAGAGTCCCTGTTGGTGTGGGGAAGGCAAGCGAGCCATCCTTCTTGTCTCAGAGCTGGGACCTCTCCCGGGGCTTTTCAGAGCAGATTTTGTCATCCACTGGTTACTGCTCTTCATAGGACAATGCCATTGATTGCATCCCTAGTATTTGCAGTCTCCTGACTGGTCTCAGTTCTGTGCACGTGTGTATTCATGGCTATAATGTGTGTGTGTGGGGGGAATTTGGTGTGCAGGCTTTAAACAACTGATGGGTTGCTCTGCATTCATGATTTTTTTAATTCATTTTTCTTAAAGAGAACAAAAAATGGCATCTCCTTTGGGGAACTGTCTGGCACACAGGCAAAACCAAATGATATTGCATCATAAAGTAAAAACACTGCTTTGAAGAGCTGGGACAAAAATGGAATGAACTCATGAATTTATCCTGGATGATAAATCTTCCTTCAAAAGAAAGCAGCCTTATGTTTAGTACAAAAGACTGTTTATTTCTTCTATGGAAAAAAAGAAGTGGTGTAATCGGATAGGATTAACTTTCCAAGGGGCCCTGGACAGAAGCTGAAGTATGGGCTGCCTTCTTGTGCTCACATTGGATAATTTGAGCTCTGGAGTAGTCTAAGACCCCTCTGGCTTCCTACAGCATTTGGCTGTGACCAGCTGCCAGCATGACTTGCACCTATAGCCAACATTAAGAACCCCAGCAACGAGAGTTTCTAGAGGCAAAAGAAATCCAAATGCTTGGCTGGTATAAGCAGCTTGTCTCAGCTGGGAACCTGGCCCAGGTGTGGGTAGAAATACAGCCTTATTGGTGTTCTTCATCTCAAGCAGCAATTAAATACGTTTTTAGCAAATACCAATAATGTACGGCTGACTTAATGTTGCATTAAGAATCTTTGTGGGCTGTGTGTTCTGACTTTGTTGTTTTGACCGTTGGTGGTTGATGTTGCATTAGCCTTTTTAATTTCATCTGCTCAATTACCTAGGAACAGTCTTGTGTGTGCTTTTGTCAGTGGGAGCAATGATGCTTCCAATTTCACGCCTCAGTGGAATGGATGGGAAAGTTTTGACTGAGATAGCTGTGTAGGCAAAAGCAAAGAGGAAAGTGAGAGCCCAGTTTGCATGTGTGTGTGCTTTTATTTTTAATAGAAGTCCCAGGCAGTCCGAGTGATAAGCAAGCCCCTTCATTAAACCTTTCTGATGGACCAAGTTGAGTTCCCTGTGCTTGAGCTGGGTAAGGTTCTGACTTGCCTGTGTTGAATTATTGTGTGAGAGCTGTTCAGTGGTCATTGTTACTTTGTGTTGGTAAGTTTAGCTGTTTTACCCTTGTTCCTCCAAGTAGAATAATTTTGATAGAATTTGCTTTGATAGAATAATTTGCACGGCAATTTTTTGCAGGTAAAGGTCGTGGTCATGAACAGTTACTGTATGTTAACTTGTATGCACCTTGAAGACCTTCCCATAGCTATTATGAGAGCAGCTGTACAGCAGAACAACACTGAACCCGTTTGGGATGATTGGACTTGTGCTTACGGAGCTGTGTGAAGTCGATCTGAGCCAGTCTTGAAAATAGAGGCATGTGAATTGGAGATATTTGGGAGAGCAGCTTTGCTTCTTGGCTAATGCAGGCAATTACATTTAGGTGCCCAGGGGTGAAAGGAACATCCCTTCCCAGGTATGAGGATCCTATGGTTCCCCCAAGGGAGGTCCTCTAGGTTACAAGAAATTGGTTGCAACCAGCGTGGAGAAATTTACCACTGCTGAAAAAGTTTACAGCTTTACTGATAATTTTCCACTAGGTTTTTGGTTCACTGGAGTGCCTAGCACCATCTTGTTTCAGTCTTGTGCATCTGATGCAATACAAAATGAAGATACTTGTAGGATTCTGAGAGGGAGCTGTCATCTGGAGAGGAAATGGGCATAGCAGTGGATTCCAGCGTTCTCCATGCTTCAAGCCAACGTGGGGGAAATTGGAACCTGCATCTCCTATGCAGCTGCCCTAAAGGTAGGGAGAAAGGGAAGATTAGGTCCCATTTGAAAGGAGTGGAAGACCTGTGCAGCTGAAGCAGGGCTATAGTGAGCCCTTATTTTGCAGCTGGCCTTCCAGTTCTACCCAAACCCTGAGAGCCTGGCAATTTCTAGTGCTGAGCCCAGCAGCAGTCAGAGTTCCAAAGGTGCGTGCCAGATAATTCCCACCCAACAAACATCAAACCTGTGGAGAACTTAGTTGTAATGCATTCGTTGTCTCACCTGCTGTCAGCGTTTGCTAGCAGGCTAGAGAGCGTTCATAATGGGCCCAGTAAAAAATTACCCTTGGTGTTCATGTAATATTTCAAGGAACTGTGGCTCAATTGGGGTGACCTTCATTCTCAGCTCCCATGCGTGGGCTTAGCTCCAGTAACTCTGGTCAGGCTATGCTGACTTTCGGCAGCTGGGACTTGGGCCTTGCTTTTTATGTCCCTTATTCTACGCTCATGTAGTCAGTTTCCCTTGCCAAGATTATATTTGCTTTCCTTCCTAAAGGACTGCTCTAAATATCGTGCTTTAAAACAATGTGTCTTTTCTCCCCACAGAGAACAATATGATATGCCACTGTTGAATTAATATGTCTATGAAAAGTGAATATAATCTCCCCAGTAGATCCCCTTTCCAAAAGATTTATGATTTAATGAATTTTTTATTTCTTACCGGTGTGTAGCATTCAGTCATTTTACACCTAGCAGGAGTTTTTCCCAAGGAAGCAAGGCAAGGTAGAGAGGGGGGTTCCACCATCCTGATTCAAATCCTTTTTTTCCCCTCTCTGCTCTGCTGTGCCACTTGTAACACTCATTGCTGCTGCAGATTCTGTCAGAATCTACCCTTAAAATGTGCAGGTTGTGATGCTGGGCTGAGACAGTGCAATATGGAGAGAAGTTTGGAGCAGTGCTTATATAAAAATCAATGCCTCTGAAGTCTTCGTTGCTCTCTGCTTGACTGCTCTAGGCAGGATTTCTTGCTCATAGTCCTACTCTATCTTCCTTGTGGTCATGGTCCAGTGTGTTTTCAAATAAATTGCTATAATGCCTCTGACAGTAGATTATGAAGCCACAAATAACATCCGCAGGTAACACCTTTATTTAGTGGAAGAGGAGTTAAAGCAGAAGCGAGCTGTGAAGAAGAGAGCTGTTATAGATAATTATTAGCTATGTGGCTAATATTCCTAATTAAGCCACCAATTGATTTCTCTCTCTTAGCCTTGAAAACGGCGAATTGATTGCTCTGCTGGCCCTTCCCTTGGCTGCTAGGATGCCTGCTGTACCTATGCTTGGCTTTTGGGAAACTTGCTGGGCTCAGCGGCTGCAGATCCTGCTGGGATGGACAGAAAGTGCTGGCAGGGTGACTGGGCAAGGGGCACTGGCATTAACCTCTCTTATGCTGTGTCTTCAGAGGAGAAAGACAAAGAGCAGCTACAATCCTGGGTGGCCCCATTGATTGAGACGCATGTGAAGCGGTGCGTGCTTTATATTGTCTCCCTGAATCAGCACTGTTCATCATCACTTGTCAAGAGGTAAATGCTACAGGCAGTATCCTCTCTGCCTGGAAAACACCAGTCTCCAGCTGCAGGTTCTCACAGGCCTATTGGCATATGATACCTCAGATGCTGAAGCCCTGTGACGTCCCAATAAGCTCAGTGTGAGCACAACATCCCAGCCTGTCCCACCCAGCACCACCAGCACATATCTGGGTGGGCATTAAATGACTTAATTGTTTTCTGTTGAAGGGGAAGTGAAACTGGACTGTGCCACAGTCACGGCCTGCTGGACATTCCTTGTTTCCTGCCATTTCTCAGAGGTGTCTCCAGATGTTTTACAGAGCGAGGAACGTGACTGGCAGAGGACAGAGAACCTTCATGAAGGAGAGAGGAAGTGAGTGCTGCGTTTCCATCTAGCGGCCCGCTGGCACTGACTCCCAGGACTGCAGGAAGCTTTTTACCTTTGTGCACTTCATGTATCACAGCCTGATTTCCTGCAGGCGCCTGTCTGTTCAGCTATCCCTGGCTTTGTCATCTCGACGTGGGTGTTTGCACTCCTGGCCAGCACATTGTTCTCTGCCTGTGCATCATGCTGCTGCCTTCAGACACGCTCGGTGATGCTGCTTCCGTCTTCTGCTGCTGCATGCATATCCTCTCTTATGCAATGGAGAAATGTTTCCCTTTGTCCCCTTTTGATATGTGACATGCAATTCTAATGCCCCCCCTCCCAATGCACACACATGTAATTTGCCATATTGGTTTTCTCTCTCACCCCCCCCCCCAAATGTTTCTAACACTTAAAGCTGCCAAATTGCATTTTTTTTTCTTCTTAATCTATTGACTTAAGTGGGCAGGGCTTGGTGTTAGCTTCCATCTGCCTCACAGTTGGAAAAGGAAGCCTTAAGAGAAAGCGAGGGGGCTTTCAGCTCTCATTTCAGCAGGGAGAGACTGCAAGGGACGCTGTGGAATCCTCTATTCTATTTCTATTTCTGCCTGTTGCCCTGTTAGTGTAAGCACTAAGAACTTGTGCTTTTGAGGGAAAAGAAAGATACTGCTTTAATACAGGCTTATGGGGCAGGCAGTTAAAGTAATAACCCAGCTTTCAGCACTGTGTTGTGCCAAATATGCTGGGTCAAGTCATTCAGCTGTGTTTTCTTTTCCTTGACTTTTCTCTCATAGGTATGACAGTTCTCTCTATCTCCTCTGGTCAGAGCTCACCCCTATGTGTGTTTATCTTCAGCGCTGAGCACAGCAGAGTGTTGATTTCATGCAAAGCCCTGTGCTGCCCACGGACATGGATAGCAGAGGCTTGTGCTGGGAGAATCCTGCTGCTGAAGACAGCCTGCTAGCTGTCACCCTTCAAACCAAAAAGCGCAGCTGTGGAGCTGGAGGCTGGGGCTGCTGGCTTTGTCAAGCAGTTGCCTGATGTTCAGGATTCAGCCTTTAGAGTTTCTCTGCACTGCCTGCAGTCTGGGATGGCAAACTCCAGGTGTCAAGCCACGTTACAGTTGCTGAACAAGTTCTTGCTCTGTTCTCATGGCGTAAATCCATGTCCCAGGAGAGAAGGAAACTTGGATGGGTAAGAACTCATCTTGCTGCATCTGTGCAGGGAGTTCCTGCTTGATGAGCTGCCTCAGAGCTCGCATCTCCTGGAGGCTGTGGTTGGACTGCCTTTTTAACAGTGGTTATAGAGCAGAACTAATCTCACTAAGCAAGTAGCATTGGCCCTGTGCTGATCTTATCTGGGGTGCCCAGCTTTTCCGCAGCTCTGCTCGCTGTGTTGTAGGGGGATGGTTTTGTGTTGTGCAATTCTTTGAGACAGTGTTATTTTGCTTACTGCTCAAGCATTTCATCCCTGAGCACCGAGCAAAATCTGGCTTTCATAATGGGCTCGTCCCTCCTGCGTGTGGAACGTGTTCCCTGTAAAAGATAGCTGGAGGGAGGACCTGGAAGGGGAGCGAGGGCAGCGAGGGCTTTGCTCCTGCTCTTAGCAGATGCAAGAGAGGAGGCTGCCTGCAACTCCTGGACAGCAAGCAGCCTTGTGGTTGCTGATGCGGGATGGTATTTTTGGAGAGGCTGTAATCCTTGATGTTATTTTCTGGCGCACCAAGTAAAGAAAAACTGCTTGCTTTTTTGACCAAGGGACTCTGGACTTCTGCAACAGTACTTTTTCTTTTTTTTGCTTAGGATTTTCAGAGCCTGATTTAGCCAAGGGCACACACTTATTTTTAAACTGAAGCCTGTCACTGTCTGAACTCATCATACTTCAGTTCCGCCAGCATTCGCGGGCTTCAGCGAGCATGCAGAATTGAGGCGAATGCCAAAATGCTTTGCTCATTGACAGCTGTGAAGTTGGGAGGATCTAACTATCCTCATCTGGGGAAGGGAGCGAGGTACGTTTCATCTCACCTGCTCCATCTGTGGGACAGCGAGGGGCTCATCCTTCTGTCCTTCTCCTTCCTGGCACCTAAAACACGGTGGGATAGGCTAAAATCAGTGCATCCTTTCAGCTGTGGGAGGTGTCATGTCCACAGCTTAATCATCTCCTCCTTGCTAGCAGAGAAACTGAGGCTGATTAACGCTCTTTGCATGCAGGATGCAAATCTGATGCATCCGTGGACTCTGCTGCTTGGTGATGTTTGAATGGAAGCTTTTGATTGCCCACAGAAATAAGTTTAAGTATTGTTGGGTAAACAGAATGCATACTTTTTAATGGTGTTTCGCTCCCTCGCTGGAGCGTGCCCAGAGAAGGGCAACAGAGTTGTGATGGGCTGGAGCACGTCTTATGGGGAGCAGCTGAGGGAACTGGTGTTGTTCAGCGTGGAGGAAGCCCAGGGGAAACCTCGTTGCTCTCTACAGCTCCCTGATGGGAGGCTGTGGTGAGGTGGCAGTAACAGCAATTGTATGAGAGGTGATGGCCCCAGGTTGCACCAGGGAAGGTTCGGGTTGGATACCGGGAAGCATTTATTCTCAGCAAGAGCAATGATGCAGTGGCACAGCTGCCCAGGGAGGTGGCGGGGGACCCTGGGGCTGTTCCGTAACCGTGGGCATGTGGCACTGAGGGATGTGGGCATGGTGGGATGGGCTGGGGTTGGACTGGGTGGTCTTTCAGGTCTTTCCAAGCAGAACGGTTGTGTAGTTCCTTCACAGGGCAGGTGCTTAGATAGCTTTCCTTTAACGAGGAGAGATGCAGCGGGGATTTCAGCTGTAGCAGGCACGTCTCTTACACCCTCTCTTCCTTGGCGTTACTTTTTCTCCGCTTTGCGAGGGAGCAGAGGTGAGATTCCCTCCCTGCTGCTGACCGACGCTCTCTCCACTTGACCCAGCCCGCTGTATGCTGGAGGCATAAGAACAGCCGGGCGAGCCCCCCGAGCTGTCCCGGGCCGGGGGCGGGCGGCGGGGCCGGGCAGGGCCGCCCTCCGGAGGCGGTCTCCCGTTGCCGCTATAAGGGCCGACGGCGGCGGGCGGCGCTCAGTGGCTCGGAGCGGGCGGCGCGCAGGCTGTGAGGTAATCATGGCGGGCGGCCGCGGGGGGAGCCGGGCCGGGGCTGAGGTGGCGGAGTGTCCCGCGATGGCAGGGCTGGCTCTGCGGTGTGGGGTGACGCGGCTGTTCCTGGCACGGCTCGGGAGTGCGGAGTGTCGGAGATGGGGCTTGAAGCGGAGCGGGAGGTCGGGCTGTGCTGCCCTGCGTGCCCGCGGAGAGCAAAGCGTGCCGAGCGGGATCTGCCCGCTGAACATCGCTCTGCTCCCCTGGGCTCGGTGCTCGCAGGTGGCAGGGAGACGTGGGCTGTCCGCCTCTCTCCCTCGCTAACCGGCGAGGCTGGAGCCTGTGAACGCAGAGCATCTCATTTCCCTTTGCTGGCTGTAGGGGGAAGCGGCGATCTCTCGCATGCAGCCCCCTGAACTTAGTTGGGGTTGCGCAGGTTCAGATCGCAGGCTGTGCTTTGCAGAACCTCGTGCATTTCTGCTGGCGGATTAACCCCTGGCTGAGTCTGATCCCAGCTGCTCAGTGGGTCTTCCAGCGTCCCGACCCAACTGAAACCTGGGTCTTCCACTGGAGAAAGTGATGGGGACGTCTCAGGTCTGTGTTGGGATGGTGTTCCCTGTGACAGCTCTTTGGGAGCAGCGCAGGATGTCAGCCTTGCCCTTGCGCGGGGCTCTGTGCTGGCAGGGAGAGCTCAGGTTGCTTTGAGTGCGTTGAGGCGAGGTGAGAGGACTTAGCCAAACAGGCAGTTAATTTGGTTTGAATCTCAGCCTTGTCTTTCAGCGTGCCGGTGAGATGAAAGACTGGAAGGCTGGATAGGTTTGCAGCAGTGAGCTAGGTGCCCTCACGGGGCCAATTTGGGCCCTGTTTGTGGAGAGATTTGATCTCTCCTGGCTGTGTGCATGGCCCTCCTCATTGTTAGTGCCACCAGCTTCCCCTTCCAGAGGGACAATAGTGCCTTGAATCTTCCCCTGTAATCTCCCCCCCCCTCCAACCTCCTTATCTCCCTTTTCTTCCTCAGTTTGTCTCTGTGGCAAAGCCTGGCTGTGGCGAGGCAGGATGGGTGGGAGCTTTGGGAAGAGCTGATTATGCAGACAGAGGGCTAAGAGGTGCTTTGTGAACCCTTTTCAGAGGCATGAAGTTTCCCCAGCCCAGGTGCCAGTCCCCTGTGGGGACAAGAAGAGGCTGCTTAGTGCAGAAGCACGTCCCAACTCTTCCTTGCTCTGTTGTCTCCTTCCTATGTTACAGCATTTTAGAACTGATCCTAGAACATCCTGGAGTGGAGTGTTCCCTGTGAGTTTCCATAATGTAGGCTATCTCATAAGTCCCACTAAAACCTGCATCCCATCCAAGAGATCCTTTGGGGAGGTAAGGACATTGAGAGATACAGGTGGTTGAGTAAGTTGTTCCCCTGTGTGCTCTCCTTGGCTTGTTTCAGTCACTTGGTTGTTCAGTGCAAGCTTGCCCTGGGATTGGGAGCAGGAAGCAGAAGGATGCTCTCAGTTACAGGATTTACATCTTAATTGTGGAGAAGAATGAGTCTTCTGGCTATGTTTCAGGATGTTAAAGTGTCTAAAGGATTTTATATCTGAAAGAGGGGGATTGATGAGAGAAATGCAAGCTGAAGCTATCAGCTAACAAGGGCAGCGAGTGAGAAATGCTTTTCTTGACAGATCCTTTACTTACTGTATCCCTTGACAGCTTGCTCAGGCTGTCCGCCTTGTAGTGGCCAGACAGCAGAGTAAGAGAAAGCTACTTGTTGCAATTAAGCTGGGAGGAAGGATGGGCTGCAAAGCCTGCTGGTGTTACTGCTGTGTGTTGGAAGAGATACAGCTGCTGCACAGCCTGTGCTGCAGATGCGGCTCCAGGGCCTTCAGAGCTCTGCAGGGCGATCCACCTGTGCCATCACTGGACTCCAGCTGTCCTCCCAGGTTGAGTGGCACAAACGGGACAGCTCCTCCTTTGCAACCTGGCCTGGTGCTCCAGGGGAATGAGAGGAATGCATCCCCTGGTGTGGAAGAAGGAAGAAACTCTGGCTGGCAGGTGTCCGACTAGCCCAGGAGCAGCCTTGGGTGGTATTGTTGGCCCAGCGGGGCAGGAGGCCTTTTACGCTGCCCCAAAAGCACAATGGTAATTAGCAGTCCAGCTTGGATTTTGTGTGAGCCGTGTGGGTCTGCTGGGTCCCTTCTTTCTGCTGGCAAGGAACTGAACAAGTAGCCCAGTGCTTTGTCTGCTGTCTGCCAATGGGGGAAGGGGCTGAAGAGGCAAGAAAGTAGGTTTAGAAAAGAGAGAGGGTGGGGAGGAAGCAGTTGTTGTGGAGCCAGCTGTGATGGGGGGAGTATTTTGTAAATCAAAGCTCTCTTCTAAAAGGAAAACTTAAGCCCGGCAGATCTACTCAGCGGTCAAGCTCTGATTCTTTTTCCTCAGAGCTACGTGATAATCGTTAAACACAGGGGATGCTTTGTAAAATAGAATTGAAGGGAAGGAGGGAGAATGGAGCAGGATTTAAATTTAAAATTGGATGAGGGTACAAAGCCCCTTAGTTCCCCATTTCTGCTTAATGCAGCTGGAGCTGGACTTGACAAGATGCTTAGCAGAACTTGTGGTAAATGTTTTACAGTACCGTGTATCAGCCAGATCAATTCTACTATGCTTGAGGGAGTGCAGATAAAATGGCTTAAAGATTCCCCTGCTGAAAGCGATAGTATTATCATTTATGCTGGAGAAGACAGATTTAGTTGCCTGACATTTATTTGGCCACGGCGTACTTTGCGGATTTCACACCCGGGGATGATAGCCAACCTGATGATGTCAGACACGAGCTGCAGGAAGGAATCCCACACAAAGCTAGCGCTGTTCCTCTTTCGTGGACCAGATGAGTTTTGCTGTGTGTCTCTTCTGCTTCCTTTACTCCACAGACCTCTTTTATGAAAACGTATTAGCAGAGCAGGACATCGCTAAAGCAACGTGTCTCGCATGCGCTTTTTGGTATGAAGAAGGCAGCAGAAATACACCCATTAACCTCAGATCTTTTCTTTCGATCCCGCTTGTTCCGTAGGTCACTCGAAAGCTGAAGTAAGCAAACATGAATGCACTCGATATGACTTCAATCTTTGATTTTCTGGAAAAGGCCAACTTAACGGAGATCAACTGGATGTGCAACAACAGCGACTGCATCACAGTCGATGCGACGGCATGCCCCGGCACGCTCAACAAAAGTGCCCTGCTCTACACCCTGTCCTTCTTCTGCATCTTTATCTTTGTCATAGGGCTGGTGGCCAACTCCGTCGTGGTGTGGGTCAATCTCCAAGCCAAAATGACTGGCTATGAAACCCACCTCTACATCTTCAACCTGGCCGTCGCCGATCTGTGCGTTGTCATCACGCTTCCTGTTTGGGTTGTCTCCCTCGTCCAGCATAACCAGTGGCACATGGGAGAAATCACGTGCAAAATAACTCACCTTATATTTTCCATCAACTTGTACGGCAGCATCTTCTTCCTGGCATGCATGAGCGTGGACCGCTACCTCTCAGTTGCGTATTTCACCAATTCTAGTAATCGCAAGAAGAAGATAATCCGCCGCTGCATCTGCATCCTGGTGTGGCTTCTTGCCTTTTCTGCATCTCTGCCAGACACCTATTTCCTTAAGACAGTCTCTACCAGCAATGAAACCTACTGCCGTCCCTTGTATCCCGAGGAGAGCTTCAAAGAGTGGTTGATCGGCATGGAGCTCATCTCTGTCGTTTTGGGCTTCCTTATCCCTTTTCCAGTCATTGCTCTCTTTTACTTCCTCCTTGCGAAGGCCATCTCTGCCTCCAGTGACCAAGAGAGGAAGAGCAGTGGGAAGATCATTTTCTCCTACGTGGTGGTGTTTCTTGTCTGCTGGCTACCCTACCATACAACTGTCCTTCTTGACATCTTCTACAGTCTTCATTTCATACCCTTCAGTTGTCAAATGGAGAACTTCTTGTACGCCACGCTTCACATCACTCAGTGTTTCTCTCTAGTCCATTGCTGTGTCAACCCCATCCTCTATAGCTTCATTAATCGCAATTACAGATACGAGCTCATGAAAGCCTTTATTTTCAAGTACTCTGCCAAAACTGGTCTCACTAAGCTTATTGATGCTTCCAGAGTGTCAGAAGCGGAGTATTCTGCTCTGGAGCAAAATACCAAATGACTGCAACTCTGGCAAGAACCCTCCTTGACTCTCTGACTTTTTTTCCCCCTTTCCTTATGCTTGTTATGAACGGGGCATGAATTACAGCCTACAAAAGAGAAATAGCAAACTGTAATTTAAGAGTAGAATCAGGCACAATATGGAAGTGGTACCAAAACTAAGCGTTTTGTTTGTGTGTTTTGTTTGATCTCCTCCTAGCCCAGTCTGGACTTCTTGACAATGCTATGCAAATGGAACCGACTTCCTAGCAGACAAAGCCATTGTGTACCATAGATAACATTTGTTTCCAGGATAAGCTTTTTCCTTCCATGTGTAGATTCCCTCTTGTCTCATTGTATATGTTATTATATATAGTGTGTTGTATTTAAAAGCTCGAGACTTTATTTTCTGGCTATCGGTGTACCTTATACAATTGTATTTGAAAATGAAATATATTTTTATCATGTATTTGAAGTATATTGCTGTTGAGTGTATCCAGAGTGCTGTAGTCTGAGTGTTAGGCTGCCATTTGGTTTTAACTGTCCTTGCTAAGAGGATGACAATAAAAGGCAGTATGGCAATGATCTCTGATGTGCATCCTTGCTGGCTGGCACGGTTCATTGACCATAGCTTTACGTGGTGGTCGTAGCCGTGTGTCTGGAGCATGAAATGTATGTGCTGTAATATAGCTACCATCATGTTAAAATTAACAGTATTGTAAGAGTTGTTAACTCTTATGCCCGGACTTCACAAACCTGTATCTTTATGCACAGAATGAATGATCTTGCTTCTGAGAGTTGTCTCTATTTGTAAGTTATTTTTGTAAAATAAAGATCTGGAAAAACTACGTGTAGAAGTGGTTTGACTTGGTTTTTCTTGGTGCTATCATGCTTCTCCTTAGAAACCAGCCGAAAAGAAGAAATCACAAAGCTGCCTTCTAGCTTCTCTTCGATGCAGAAACAAACAGGTCAGTTGTTGGTTGTGTGAAAGGAATGTGAGATGGCACCAGTGAGTAGGAAGAGGGGAAGGAATGGGTCTGTGGAAGGATGTACTCTTTGGGAAGGTAAGGCTAATGGATTTGTAAGATTAAAGCTATTGGGAATAATGAAAAGCTGTGTCTGTAGCTTGGATATAAGCATCTAGAAGAAAAATAGGGAAGCACACAAGTGGGATGAATATTTGAAGTTATCCAAGTTCAATCCTCTGCAGGTTTTGCTTGCAGTAGAATTCAAAGGTTAGCATTCCTGAAAGCATTAAGTCCTTTTTTTTTCCTCTCTTCTTCTCTTTGTTGTGAGCTGCTTTAAATTTGCGTTGTTATTCTGTCAAAGTGCAGGGCAAGATTCAGCTGGTGCAGGATGTGTGGAGCAGACCTTTCCAGAGCCAATGAAGTGCTTGAATCATGTCATCCTCGTCCCAGGACAAGGTAATTAATGTTAAATCAACGATGCTGAGTCGCTGCTGCTGGTTTGTGCGTTTTGCAACTTCAGCACAACTGCTTTGCTGGTGAAGGTTGTTGTCAAATTCCTGTTAAGAACAAAGCATGCCCTTGTCCTTCTGAGGTCCTGATAGTGAACAGTTTTATAATGACTGTATTTTGTTTCTTTCCTTAGGGTACATTGCTGTCTTTGTGAAGATGATCCTATGGATTCTGGGTAGCGCTGAGCGTTGAGGAGATCCTGCAGTGTGAGCTGGAAGGTAAAGTCTCCAGGCATTACACAACCTGGTCTGTTACAGCTCCTCAGAGAGGAAGGCCCTGGGGTTAAGCAGCTAGCTTTTCTCCTTGCCCCTTGACTGCTGTCTGCACAGAGGCAGGACATTTGTGTTAGGACCAGAAAAGTGGTTCTGGGAACCGTGGAGTCTGATGTGAAGGAGGATTTTGTTTTTGACAGGAACAGGTGGGTAAAAACACACGTCCTTGGGGAGAAGGAGTGTGTCTTGCAGTGACTGATGCAATGCCTGCTGGAATGCTGTGTGGCCAAATGTCCTCATCCTGGAGCTGGAGTGTTATGAGGGGTCCCTGCTTCGTGCTGCTGTTTGATGCAGGATTGTGGTCTGGGTCCCAGCAGTGCTCATAGATCCTCTTCCTCCTCTGATGGCTACAAATGTGCAGCACGCTTGGGTCCTCGCTTTTCCAGGAGGCTTTTGATAAATGCCTCAGTGGAAAGTGAATAAAAATCAAATCTGAGGTGTCATAATCTGTGCTGGTATAAGTCCTCCTGTGAAATTGTTGGTCTGAAAGGATCCCAGCACTGTCAGGTTCTTCCATGTGCCTTGCAGGCAGGCACCGAGCAAATGAAAGTACAGCTGCTCCCTGAGAAAGGGTTTGTATTTTTTTTTTAAATAGAAAATGCTTTATTGTTACTTAAACACAGATTTCCTTTTATGAGCCATAAATGACATTCAGGTGTAGCATAGTGACTTTAAATCAGATCCTCTGGCAGCCATCAAGATATTGTATTGCAAGAAACGCCTTACAGGCTAACTGGCCCGTTTGTCCTTTGACTAATTCATGGTTTCAGTGCTCCTGACTTTACATACTAGTCTTTGATGAGTTCACTGAGCATAAAAGCTATTTAAAGTTACTAAGAAGCAAGAAATAACTCATCTGTGAGCAATATTTAAGCACGTGTCTGCGGTAGTGCTGCCAAAGCCAGATCTTATTCTGTTTCAGAGAGCTGCTTGATGAGGCGAGTGTGACTAGTGCAAGGTGGTTGAGCAGTGGGGCTCAACACTGTGTGAAATGCAAGCAGGGATGGGTTTGGGGGGGAACTGACTTGTATTCAGTCCCACTATGGAAATCCCAGCGTGCTTCTAGGCTCGTTGCTCCCATATGGTGCGTGGCTGAAGAGCATCTGAGCCGGAGTCTGCTCTGATTTACACCCTGGCTTTACTGTTGGATAATGCTGCTGATTTGAAGGGAGCTCTTTGGGATTTATAGGGCTTTCTATAAGAAGGATCAGAGTTTTTAGCAATAATCCTGTGCAAGTGTGTGTGTGTGTGTGTGTGCCTCTGCAGCACTAATGCAGTGTAATACCCATGTACAGCAATAACACAAAGACGTAATAATGGCAACGAAACAGATAATAGCAACGTGAAATTGCTTTTGCAAAAGTATATCCATTACAGGACCGTAATATGATTGAAAGCAGGCTCATAAAGATCCTGCAATGGATAATCCAGCTGTATCCCCAAAGCAACCTGGCCTTTCAAAGGCTGTAGTCGTGAGGAAAAATTGATCCCCTTCTGTTTTGGTAGTTCTTTGAAAACAGATCCCTTTGTTTTGTTCTTTAGTTGGTTTCAATCTCTGTTTTCCAAGCGTTATGGGAGTGCAAGGTGTTATCTGAAGGCCTCAGTCCTGGAAGTGTTCTGACCTCATAGCACCAAAGAGGTGCCAGCATCCTTGTAATGCTGTGAACCTAGGGAAGCCTCTTGGTACTGTGGATAAACATCTGAGCTTCTGTCCCTGCCTTGATGCCTTTGTTTTTAAGTTCTGCTGCTTCCCAGGGCCTTTTTCCTGAGGGGCAGAGTGTGATCACAGCCAGAAGTTGGGAATAAATGCTCATTTTGAGCCTGCCTCCTCCATGGTAAGCCGTTCTCTTTCCAATTGAGATCATGAGCCCAACAGAAGCTGGTCTGCTGCAGAGTTCCATGCACAAATACGTCTGTCCTTATGGCAGCAGCATAGAGAAACAGCTCACTGGAGGCACATCCTGATCCTCTCCCTCTTACAGCTCAGTCAGAATGCAGCCGAATCATGGCACTAGGCTTCAACCCTTGAGGGCAAGCATCCAAAAGTTTTTGCAAAACAGAGTGCTGGGAAACCACCCAGATCCTGTGCTGATGCCAAGGGGCACAACGCAAATGAGAAGTGTGAAATCTGTGCTGCTCAGTGGGTCCTCATCAGCAGAGGATCCGGGCTGCTGTGTGTCGACCGCCTCTTGACATCGGCTGGTTTCAAGCCAGCTCTGATGATGGATGCTTTTACCTCTCCCCTCTAGGTTAGAGGGGGAAAAAAACCAAACCCAAACCCTATCATGTTTACTATCCATACAGTGCCATTTCCAGACTAAAGAAAAAGAGTTAAATTACATTGTAACAGAACAATACTGACAACAGCAAAGGTCAGGAAACTCTTAAGGAAGGTTACCCTATCGACTGCAACAGTGAAAGGATAGACATCAAATGCTTTGCCATGAAAGGCTGAAAAGAAGTAAATTCAGCATGATATATTGAAGCCCAAGTCCCTTTCATATGTTGCAGAGCCCCTGACATAGCAGGTTTACTGTTCAAGCTGTGATATGTTGCCTTGCCAACATATATTCTGAGTTACCCAGGCAGATTTAATGTTTTTGCAGTGGTGGCTTTTCCCTTTTTTAGAAGGGCACTTTCCTTTTTCTTTTCAAAAATTGTTGCAGAAGATTTCGAACCTACCTAGGAAATGCCCTTAATCAATTTAGTTCCACCGCCGAGTATGAAAACTCAAATCTTTCTTTTTTTCTTTCTCTAAACATTGTTTTCGTCGCTTTGAGTAGGGTGACCAAGTCACAGCTTGACAGAAAAGTGCTTTTTGTTTGTTTTTATTTTTTTACCCATCCAAGTGGCAGCTCTGTTTTGTCCAGAGGGATTGATGTGACTGACAGGTGTTTTGAATTTCTAAACTCTGTGGTCTCAAAATGCATGAAAAGCACATGACAACACACACAAAAATGTAAATCTTTGCAAAACGAGCTCCAACCACACACACACACACACACACACACACACACACACAAATCCAATTTGGTAAAAGGCTGACAGACATTGCATTCATTCCCTCTCCCCTCCTCTTTCTTTTTAATAAGTCAGTGTTTTTAGGCCACCTACAGGCACATTTATGTGTTCTGCAGTGGGGAATCTGGCTTACAGTGAGCCAAAGTGCAAGCATTGTGCATCAGCCTGGATCTCTCCGTGTCTTGGGGTTGCAGCTCCCATTGCAGCAGCTTGTGGGGATCTGTTCCCATTGCTTCCACATTGATCTGGGACTTTGTCCAATGGCCCCACGATGCTTGGATGTTCTTAGTATGTAGCACTTGGGTTGTATGTCCTTGCCTCTCACTGTCCTGGGTAACAATGGGGAGAAAGGGGATTCATTTGCTCCAGATTATCCGCGACAAAGAAATAAACCTCTTCTGGAGGTTACCCTACTCATTTTTGCCTCCCTATCAAAAACATCTGCTGCCTGAACTTTGGGTGGGACTTCTCTAAGCAGCCCATAATTCCTCTGTGGCCTGGCCATAGGCCTTGGTTTTCCATTCAAGATGAAAGGTATGGGAATCCTGTGCCGTGCATAGGGTGCTGAGCCCTGTAAGATGTGGTCCTGAGTTCTTTTCTCTAACCCAGCCAACTTGTTTCAATGGCTGGCTACGATTTCAAGGTTACCCCATTGCTTTGGCGAGGGGCGGAGGTGATGCTTTTATAAAGAGAGTGGTGATGGAAAGAAAATCTCTCTTCTCATTTCCCGTCCTGTCTGGACTGGTGAATGCAGCGTTCTTGGTTGACGGATTCGAACGAGCGAGGGAGGCAGTCAGTTGGAAACACTGATTCTGCAGGCACTCGAGGATTCCCGGCCACTGCTTCCTCTTGGTTCAGCTTGGCTGGTTCATCATGGGCCCAATGTGGTGGTGTAGTGGAAAGCTGGCTGGCGGAGGAGCATCTTTACCTTCTTTGGCAGTGAATTACTACAAAGTTGGAGTGCTGAGGATTCCTTCTTCCGGGAGAGAACGGCCCTCATTGTAAGTCTGGAGAATAAAACAGCAAAAAGAGAGAGGGAGGCTTTTCCCCACACATGCCCCAGCTCTCTTGGCCAAGAGGCAGGCTTGCTCTGCGTGTCTGAGCCACGTTTCATTTTGGCAATACTTGAAGCTTTCTAACCCTTGCCTGACTGTCGTGTCTTTTGGTGGAGGTGAGTGCCAAGCATTGTTTGTACAGTCAAATTATAGGGTGGTGGAAGCTAGGAGATCCCTGGGTAAGGAAGAGAGGGGAGTGTTCAGTAAGAAAAGCATCAGCAGCCCCAATGATAAGCTGCTCTCCCTCTGCCTTCCAGCACCGTGGATCTGCCATCACCTCTTCGCACCAGGTCTCTCAGTCCTGCTTTGGAAAAAGGTGCTTTGGGATGAAAACCTGTATTGAAGGCTGTAAGCTTTCCTACCAGCAAACATTCTGGATGCCTGAGAGGTGACTGCTTGGCTCAGCCCCTGAAAATTGAGATGCAAACCTGAAGTGCATTACACCCCTCCAGGGAGGGGTTTCACACTTGGAAAGCTTTGTGAGGTTTCCAGCATCTGCTGCTTCCAGTCAGGCTGGAATCCAAAAGTGCAAAGGCCCATGAAAGTGATTAATAAAGAACAAAAACCAGACCCTGAGACAGGTTCAGCTCTGTGACTCCTCTGAAACCGTAAGTGCACTCTCTGCTGACTTACAGAAGTCTTGTGCTTTACTGGGGTATTTTTGAAAACCTGCCCTTCAAACAAGGTCCAACCCTGGATGCTGTTTTTATAAGGGTTAAGAGCACCTACAGGTATAAATTGCATGGTGCCCGTCGACACGAGTGGGTTATATACATTCATGTGGCTGCAGAGCCTGGCCCAGGTAATTCAGTGGAAGTGAGTGGAATTTACTTGCATTGGCAGGTGCTTCTGTACATGTACTGCTTTTTGGGACCAGTGGCTTTTTGACTGTGTTTTGTGTTTGATGCTTGGAGGGGTTTGAGGCAGGCAAGGCTGTTTCCTGCTGAAGGCAAGAAGCAATTTGGAGCTGTCTGCAATGTGCATAAGGAAAGGCTGCTCAGGCAAAGGCTCTCCTAGAGTCTATGTAGCTGTTGCTGGTAGTTAAAGCTGCTGGATTTGTCTAGGCCAGGTGATTTACAGGGAAGGGATTTGTCTGCCCTTTACTGCCTCTATAGTTGAGGCACCTGTTTGGATACCAGCACTGTATTTCTTGGGGTGGATGAAGCCCATCTGGGTTTGGTTTGATTGCGCCTTCTATTGTCTCCTGCCCCATAGAAACTCTGGGCTGATTCTTGCCTTGCTCCACGCTGAGTCCCAGGGCCTTATCTCTGCTTTGCACTGGCTGGGGAGGACCCGGGTCCTATCAGTGGTGCCGCAGGCACAGCTCCACCTGGACCAGCAGCCTGAAATCCCAACAGCATCCTGCCTTCCCTCTTCAGAGCATGGCTGCTCTCTGGCTTTTTCCATTTGTTGTTCAGTTGGCGTTTCCCAGGCTTGCTCTGCGGTCTGGTTTGTGCCGATGGGTCGCTGCCCTTGAGCTGGATCAGACAGAGGTCTCAGCCCAGCACTGCTGCAGCTGACCCTTAACCGCAGAGGAAAGCAGCGTGGAAGAACCTACCCCTGTTCTCAGAGAAAGGAGGCTGGATGAGGACAGACTTTACAACCTGTAGCAGTGGTTGCTTTCCCAGAGGACTGAATTCCTGGTCCCCACTGTTTGTTCAGGCTAAGCTTCTTGCCAGGGGTCATTTCTGCGGTCCTTTCACCAACATGCACAAGTGATTATGCTCTGTAAGAGCTGTTTTCAGGCTGTAGTGCTGATGGAACAAGAGCTATGTGTGTTCCCTCCCCATGCACTGATGATCTTGCTGCCTGCAGTGCTCCCAGAAGTGAGGCGAGGTTTGTAGGAAGCAATCTCTCTTGTTAGATTAGCCCTTAGATTTCAGACAAAACAGACAAGCCGTTCTTCAGGCTAACAGCTTGTCTGTTTTTCTTTTTTCCCAGTTTGTATCAGCCCTGGTTTTCCCATCTTTATCTGTGTATTGCATAGAACTAGCTGATAAAAGACATGCGCCGCGCTGTCCAACGCTGAGATGCTGCCTGGGTTTGGCAGCAACCTGTGATCTGGTTGAGTTCAACTGTAACCTGCCTCTCTCTGCAGGCCCCTTGTGTGCAGGTGATCAACGTTGGATGGGCTCTGCCCATCCATCCTCCATCAGCCAGCTGCCTACAAAGGCACGACTGCCTCTTCTCCTGCTACGGAGCATCCCTGGAGGTGCCTTTCTCAGGCAGCCCATGGGAACTGGGGTCAAATACAGCCTCCTTCCCATCCCCATCCCTGGCTGCAACAGCTGGGATTGTTTCTCTGCAAGTCTAATATGGGTAAGTCGTATATCACAGGGGTAAAATTACGGCCTTTTCTCTATTGCCAGACATTTGGAAGCATCTGGTTAGATAGAGAAGTACCCAACGTGGATAAATCATGTTTAAAAAGCTTGTAAACTTTCTACTGTTTGTTGTTTGTTTTTGTTTTTTTTTAAATACATATTTTATTCTATTTTTATTTGTGCTTCCACCTCCTGGAGCATCTCCCAGCTGGCTGTGGAGGAGTGGTTGTCAGGGAAAGCACTGGATGCTCTGCTGGGAAGACAAGAAAGTAGCAGAAGAGCTCTGAATTCAGTTTTATACCTCGTCGACTTGGGACTGCATTTAAAAGCTGGATTTTCAACTAAAGTGGGTTTCCTTTTACTCTTTTGGCAAAAGAAACATTTTTTCATGGGGCTTTTCTCAAAGCATATGTTCTCTTCATTTAAAAACTGGCTTTTTAAGCTCTGCTTTATAACTATGTCATATACCGGTGCTTATGTAGTAATTCCCTGCTCCGTTCTTATGGCAGGATACTCTTTCCAATTGCATACATCTTTGTCAGGCTTTGCCTTTTGGGACTGGAGTTTTCCACCTGAGGTGTTGCCTTGGAGTCAGGTTTTCAAGGGAAATATCAGCTTGGAGTGGCCCAGGCATTTCTAAGAATAAGACAGTGGAAAATCAGACAAATTTGTCTGCCTTAAATCAAGCCTGGCTCTCTCCTTTGGAAAAGGTGTGGGGGAAAAAATGCAGCGTACTTTGGAGCAGCTGCTTTGAAATGAGGTGGTGCTGGAGGAGGGGGCAGGAGAGGAGGTAAGGGTCTGTGCATTGGTGCTGTGGTTTCTGTGTATCTCTCCAAACCTGACCAAAACAATCTGGAGTGCTTGGGGAAGACCTGCTAGAGTTTGTCAGCTGACTGCACCTGTAGGTCATGTTTCACTTTACTAAGATCTCCCTCGTACCCAGGATTACAGAGCAGAGCTGTCCTTTGTGCAGCTCCAAGGGCTTTGGTCTGAGACAGGTAGATGGCTTGCCCTTGGAGGAACTGGATATTCTTTAGGTAGCTTCCAGTGGGATGGAAAGCATCAAAGTGCAGCAGAGAATGGGCCTCTGGGCCATCTTCAGCCTGGGTCTGGGGTTTGGAACTAGATGATTTTTAAAGTTCCTTCCAACCCAACCCATTCTGTGATTCTATAATTTGCAGTCTGGGAAGGGGTGGACAACCTGTCTCTGCCTTGGTGCCCCTTGTTATCACCTCACTGCTAAGCCAGACTGTTCTGCATTTGCAAGCCGGATACTTTGCTCTGCCAGCAACTTGTTTTTTTGGGTTCATTTTGCTTGGCATCGTGGAGGAGGGTTCACAATGTTGTTTATTAGAGACTCCATCCCAA
The DNA here is from genome assembly GCF_023343835.1 of Lagopus muta. NCBI lineage: Eukaryota > Metazoa > Chordata > Aves > Galliformes > Phasianidae > Lagopus > Lagopus muta. Next base: position 34,291,528 of record NC_064440.1, on the reverse strand, counting down.
ACTGCAGGGATCCTGCACTATGTGTGTGAAATGACCACGAATCAGTCAAGTGCAAGGACAGAGATGGCTGAGCTGGGAGTCAAACTGCATTGCTGGGCATGTGATCTGCTGTGTGTGACCAGGATTGAGTCAGATGTAAACCATGAGCTTGCTCAGCAGTAAGCAGGGCTGAATTAAAGTTTTACATGCACTCAGGAGACTCGATGTGCGCGGCCCTGCTTTGCACTTGTCTCCAGGATGCAGGCGGGTGGCCAGGCACAACCCAGCTGCACTCCCTTCTGTGTCCAGAGGGGATGCTGAGGGAGCAACAGCCATGGGATGTGTCCTCTAGATCCTCTGAGGACTCAGCCACACCACCTTGCAAGTGGAAAGCTGGAATTGCCCACTGCATTTCACAGCTGTGTGCTTGCTTAAATGGGCCAAATCTCCATTCTCCATGGCTCTGTTCTTGTTTCCTACGGAACTGCTGTCCTCCTCTCCAGTGTTGCCCCAGCTCTTCCATCTTCAGTAGCAGCAGCAGTAAGGGAGAAAGACTGCCTGGCGTGCAATGGGCTGGCTCTTCTGCCGAAAGAAAGACAAAGAAAGGCATTTTGTCCTCCAGAGAAACCCTGAAAGTGGAGATAGTCAAAGTTAAAAGAAAAAAAAAAAAATCATGTTTACATGATCTAGAGCCCTGGCCCGTTGTCTGTTGGCTGATGGGCAATTAAACTCTCCAAACACGTTGTCTGCCTGTGTATGATAAGATAGGAGGGTGTGAGCAGAGTGTTATTGATAGCTTCTGGACGCGCTGTGTCCTGGGGATTTGTGCTGGGGAATGGCGCAACGGGAGATCTCCCCTGGAACACCCTTTATGTTCAGTTCACAACTGATTTGCTCCAAACAAACGACCAAGTGCATAATCTGCATGAGAAAAGCTTGCAAAGAGGCAGGGGCTCAGCTGTGAGATCCCATACGATAACGCGTGTGTGCGTATGGTAGCTGGGTGGGCTTGGAAAGGCCTTTCTGGCTAAAGTCCATCTTCCAGGGAGAGCATGAGAGGCAGCTGACTCTACGGGTTTGGTAGCTGAGACATAAAAACTTGCTGGACCTGCAACTCACTGAGCTGTGGTATCTGCAGGGTTTTGCCTCAGAATTCTTCTATCTTGGAGTAGAGAGTGGTTTGGCCATGCCTGCAAAAAGCCTATCTTGCTTCTTGGAAATCTTTAAGTGCAGGGTATTGCTTGGCTGAGTATTTAGCCCAGGCAGATTAGGGAGAGGCAGGAAGAGCTTCTGACTGTGCCATATCTGTAGCATAGGTGTTAAAGATGTATTTGTGAGCCAGTCAGAGAAGAATGCTGAGGAAATCCTGTTTGGGTTAATCTTGTTTAATTTTACAATCAAAAACATATGGCTGGCCATCTGGTGCTTCTTGCAATCAAATATCTCACAATTAACAGTAATTTACTTGCCCTGAGACTTCCAGGATCTTTACATGTGCTTTTTTTTCTCCATCCCTAGTACGTGTGGTCCCCTCCTGGAGCACTGCTGGGTGTAAGCTGAGCCCTGGAGCTGTCTGTAGGAGGCTGTGGTGGAGAGAGGTGCAGGGATCCCAGGAGCATCTGATTTCCTGCTGCACCTTCTGCTCACACCCCCAAGAACTTCTGCCTTTCAGACCCCCCAGGAACCACATGCAGGGTAAGCCAAGTGGACTGCTGCGCATACCTGCACACGTGTTGTTGCGCAGAGAAATGAGGCTGCAGTTAAGGGGAATATACTAATTACACATCTACATTTTCCACCAGGCTAAGGGATTTCTATAGACCTCTAAATGATTATAGGCAAAGCGGGTTTTCTGTGGCAGTTTAAATTACTGAATGTAATTAAACAAGATGCGGATGATCCTCTGCTTTCTGGGGAATTAGAAGTGAAATGGGATGCAGAGTAAGACCCAGCAGGCAAATACACCATTTTCCTGTGCATTCTTTCATCCAATTTAAGGGCACCCAGGATGCACCACAATTGAAGCTGTGAGGTCTGACAGATCAGTAGGATCACAGATTGCCCCAAGTTGGAAAGGACCCATTGAATCCAACTCGTGCCTCCACTAGGACCTGCACAACCAGACAGCATGTTGCTAGCTCATCTTGGTTTAACCTAAGGATAAATTTGGGCCTTTTTAACTCTCTCTAACAGAGATGCTTTCTATTTTTGCTAACAGAATTTGTGGAAAGGAGGTGGAAGTATCCTGCCCTTCAGGAATGATGGGAGCCATCTCTGTGAGGTAATGCTGAATTGTCAGGTGATGCTGTTGAAAATGGTGAAATACCAGTCTGCTGCTTCAGGTTCTTTATTTTCAGAGGTGACACTGGACTCCTCAATAACTTCAGGTCTCTTTTGAATATGTTCTTGCCCGTTCACTGCTGTAGCTTAGTAGTATGAATAGAGAACAGGAATAAATGAATTCCAGATGAGAGATCTGCATACCAGCAGGCAAGGGCTCTCCCGGGCATTCCTATGTGATTGCTAGCTCTGTTTACTATCCTAATATTTTTTTGCTAGCAGATGAGGAAAAAATAATTGAGCTCCTTCACTCCTCCTCCACGAAATCACTGGCTTCATATGCATTCACTGGCATTCATATGCTTTATATCCATATGGTGCTCGTGTAATTGGTGAATGGAGCAAAAAACGATGCGTTCAGGTATGAGGGTAGGTTAGACTGCTGTTACACTCCATTCTCCAGATAGTTTATTGAAATAGAGAGGAGCATTCTGAAGGGCAAGAGCACATTTTAGCAGGGCTCCCAAAGGGGACTTGCCATCGATTCGATATGCACAGCTAACAGGTATAGAGTTTCGTGGTGCTCCAGCAGCTGAGTTATCAGATCTCAAAGGTACAGAGTAGATTTGACATTCACCCAGAGCAGCTCACCGTCCAGTCTAGATAGTGACAGTTAGAAAAACAAAGTGATTAGTGGAGTACCATGGACATGCAGGTCAATAAAATGGTTATTATTACAACAGTGGAAAAATGCTGAGTCTCGTGGTTCAGTACATGTGTTTGTGGACATTTCTAGGCAAATGCTGTTGAGTTTTGCACAGAATGCATTTTGGAATTTCTTCGCTCTGATCCCCCTCCTTTTCCTTTTTTCTCTGTCCTTGCAGAGCCACAGCAATCTCTTTTGTCTCTCAGTGCAAGCTGATTTTTGTTGCTTTTTCCCAGAGTGCAGCCTGTGTCTTTATTCTCTTTTCCAGAAGAAGAAGAATGGGTGACCCAACAATTAGGACCTCATGGATAGCCCAACAGTTAGGACCTGATGGATGACCCAATGATTAGGATCTAGGGCATCTGGCTGGTGAGGAGCTCCCTTGGTAGGAGCTCTCCTCTTTCAGGGGTGTGTGCAGTATGCCACTCTGGATGTGATTACAAGGGCTGGTAGCTTTGGCCAGAACTCTGCTCAAGGTCAGGTTTGCCCACCCTTTGACACTGTTTAGAAGGAACTGTGCCACCGTCCCTGCCAAGCAGAGGGAAGTCAAGAGGCACTGGGGACAAATAAAGGACCACGAATCAGCCATGCCACAAAGTGAACCTTGTTCTTTAGGAGAGCTGGATTTTGCCAGCACAATAGCTAGATTACACAGCCATTTCCTCCAATTACCTTCTCTGTCAAATCTCTGTGTCATCTGGCACTAGGAAAGTTTGGTTTCAAATTCATTGTGAATCAGGGCAGTGACACCAGAGATTTCTAAATTAATATCCTGCCAACAGGAATTGAGCTTGTTTTTTCCAGTTGTGTCAGTTCTGATTCTATTGCTTGTCAGAGAAAACTTTGGCTTGCCATCTGGTTTCAGGGGCACGGGTTAAGGAAATCTTATGTTGCTCAACCCAGCACTGTGTGCTTGTCCCATGTCTTCCTCTCTTCGTTTCTGTTCTCACTGTCAATGTGTAGGTGTGGGATGCCTTCCAAGGAGCTATTGGTAGTTTACCTGCAGCCAAGGGGCAGATTTGCCCTGGCAGCTTGCTGAAATCTTCATGAAGCTCATCCTTCCCTCCTCCCCGCCTGAATGACACTTTGGTTGAGGAGATGTTGTGCACTATGGTCCCACGTTAAAGCAGCTCCTTGCCTTGCCTAGCAAAGCAGTTCTGAGTTAACCAAAGGGGTTGTTATGGCCTGTGAGTAGCAGTGGTGCCTGCCTCCTCTTCCTGCTCACAGTTATGTGGCAATACAAGAAGAATGGTTAAGACCAACAAGGGGGCTTTCAGTGGGGTATCGAGGCTGTAGGGGCTGATGTGGTATTATTGCTTTCATTAGGTGTCCAGAAGATATGAAAGTGATGCTGCACGTCCTGGAGCTGGCCTGGTGGAGCTGAAAGCGGATGGATGGATGGACCCAGCCCTCTGATCCGTGGCAGTGAGGCTGTGCATTGTACACGGAACCACTCACGTGATTCCTGTCGAGCCAAAATATTCTTTCAGAAAGAGCATTGACCAGATGCCTTATTATTGCTGCTCACAATGCTGTCCTCAGAGTACAACAATCCATCACGGAGCTCGGCGCAGCCCTACAGAAAAGTCCCTGACACATTTTTACAGAAGGGCCAGGTTCTCACCACTTGTGTGCATTTGTATCCCTTGACAAATAGCTGTTTGACTTCAGTTTTGTTCCAAGTCAGCGGTGTCAAGCACAGGGCTCCTATTCAAGTGCCCACCAATGGTGATGCACAACTCCCTGCTTCCTCTTCTTTTCTTGCTTTGTTTCCCTGTGACAGTCACTTTTTTTTTTCTTCCCTTCTCCTCACATATCTCATAGGTTTGCTTTAAAGATAGTTTTAAAGGATATATTCGCAGCAAAAATGTCCTCTTGATAAGAACTGTAAAAATGGCTCAGGACTAGATATGATGGGGAATTGCCATTTGCATAGGTTGCTGATATGACACTTGATTATTTTCTGGTAATTTTTCCAAGTTGATTAGCACACTAGCTAGCAAAGCCCTGGGTGTGTTGAGAAATACTTTGGTTTGGCTTGTGCTCAATGCATGGCTCCTCTTGAAACTGAGAGGTGTGTTCCTAAGCGCTCTGAGCACCTCGGGTGTGTGGTAGAATTATTACCAGGTTATGAGCCGTGCTGTGTGTCCTTCTGTATCAGCCTTTTAGGCAAGATGTTGGCTTTAAATTGCTTTCTGAGTTAAATGTATCCTCAAGATTGCCTGTAAGGAGCAGACTGCAGCTGTGTCATGTGCTGTGTGAACTTACAGAATAACTATGTCCCTCTGTTTCAGGTGTATTGAGAGCGTGGTGACTGAAGGATGTACAGAAAGCCAAGCTGGGAGTGGAAGCACAGCCACAAATGCATGTGCGCAGGTAAGGGGTGTCTGAACATCACCTCCTTCAGAGGAATCCAATTCATTATTGGAGTGTACCACTCTTGAAGTTGTCTCAGTGGAGCTCCCAGAGTAGGGATGAAGTCCACGCACAGCAGTGTATGCAGTCCTGGCTGTGTAATGCCAATGTGACTTCTGCTGGTTGTTAAATGTTTTGTTTTATAAACGGGGAGTCTTTTGTGTTCTCCAGACTATGACTTTCTGTCATACTTTTCCCTCTGACTTCAGCCAGTAATTTGTGTTGCTCACAGAGCATTTTCCATCACATGAGCCTGAAATGGAAGAGGATTTATGGAATGGAGAGCATGAGGCACCAATTCAGCAAATACCAGAGTGTGTATGTAAGTGTTTGCAGGTCTAAATATGCAAGTGGTCTTGATCTTCTTAAGCTGCTCTATACTGCTGACTCCAAAGGCTGATGTGAGAACCTGCACACAGTTTGCACATCAAGATTTTTATAAGTTCTGTGTAAGGAGAGCTTCCTCACTGTGTTGATTGAGCATCGTCTTGCACTCACTACTTCTCAGCCTGTTCAATAGATTTACTGCTACTGAGCACCCTCAGCAGATGCTGAATGTCACATTGTTGGTGCAGTGGCCTCATTACTTTCTTAAGATCTTAAGCTTCCATTCTTTAAATTTTGGCAAGTACAGGATGGTGTATCTGACCTATTATTCCTTTCTTCTTCTGACCTGTTGATGCCTCCCAGCCATGGTTCATCATTATGGAGGCTGTTGGTGGCCCTGCCTGTGCTCTGGTGCTTCCTCTGGAGTTCAGCTTGGAAGTAATCTCACATCAGGTTGCAAACTTTTTTTCAGGGCCCGGTAAAGCCTGAGGGGTCTTGTGGCTGATAATGTGTGCCTTAACCGGTAATTGTAAAGTTGGGCCCTGTAATTAATTTCTCTATAAAACTCTCAACCTCAAGGTGAACTTTCCTCCATCTATTAATAATTAGCATGGGGGAAGAATACCCTTGTCTAGAGGCAGAAGACAAAAATGAGTGGGGAAGAAAGGCAATTACCTCCTTTGTGTGAATGATAGATGTTGTTCGCTTCGTGTCTGGGGTGGTGAAAAGCCACATGAAACAAAACTTTGGCTGAGAGCAGCCCGTGGTTTTAGCCTTTAAAAGAATTGGAGTAAATAGCCCTGGGACAGGCACCACAGCCCCCACCCAGCAGATTCCTCTCATTCCAACATAAGCTCAGAGATACCTGTGTGATTCTTCATAGAAGTCTGTTTAACCCATTTGTGCTTTGGGGGTCGTTGAGATGTCCTTTCCCAAACACCAGGCTCAGAAGCACGGGCAACTGCTTGGATGCTCATGTTAGCCTCTCTGAGCTGCAGCTTTGGAAAAAGCACCAAATATCACAAGAACAGTTAGGACTTCATTGTTTGCATGAATTAAAAGCAAAACTCCTGCAATGGAGGGCACTGTCAAAGAACAGACCTTCACATGGCATTGATTATGCACTCCGGTGAGCTGGAGTTCCCTGCTGAAGGACAACGTGATGCATCCCTGTGTAAACCTGTGGGCAGCAGGGCTTGTTCTGCCAGATTCAAAGGGATGAGATTAACATCTGACAAAGGCAGACAGCGTCTGACAAACCTTAATACTGAAGATTTAAAGTCTGCTGAGCTGCTGCACGCGGTAATACAGCAGTTAGTAAAGATAGCTGCCTGAAGATGGCTTTGCAAGGGGAGAAATGTGGGTTAAAGAAAAGTTAAGGAAGATGGTTGAAGCATTTGTTGATTGGTCTGGACTCACTAAAAAAAATAATCAAAAAGCAATTTCAGCTGACCCTACTGAAGGCTTTTGGGGAACTCTTGGGAGGAAAGATGAAAATGCTTTTGATCCCTTAACTTTCATTTGCCCTGAACTTTTTTTGACACTATCCCACTTTATTATCTTTTTTTCCCCAATAAAAACTGAAGCAAACTCAGAAGCTGCTTCAATCTGAAATAAAAATACCTTTCAAAACGTTGGAATAAGTTTACCTTTATCAGAACTTTCCTTTATTCCCTTTGTCTTCCTTCTGCTTGCCTCTGAGCAAGCATCGTGCTTATGAAAGGAAAAAGGCGATGCCCGTTGCTTGCACTCAGTTGCTAACGTGCTCCACTTCACCCCTTGTACAATCTTTGCTTTTTTGCTGTTTTGGCTTGATGAACTCTCCTCTTTGTGGAGTGTCTGTGCGCTGTGATTGAGGTGCAGTAGCTGTATTTTTCCTCTCTCTCAGATTTTGTCCTCATAAAGTAGCCTGTAGTGCTTAGTTGTGACTGTAATCTATCACTGAGCTCAGTGTGGAGTGACAGCCTAGAAAGCCGTAGGTAGAAATGCCATTCTGCAATGAACACAAGTCTAATTCTCAACCTTCCAGTCTGGGCTGATTGTTGAATCTGGTTGCAGCAATTAGGGATGTGCCCTGATTGCATTTCCAAGCCTCTGATACTTGCATATCCCACAGTTAATGGGTGTGAGATGTGTTGTAATGCCATCAACCACTTTGCTGGAGACGTTTAAGTATAACTGCATTAAGTCATGATTTATTCTCACCGCTGAGCCCTGAATTTTCTTCCAGGGGATCCCAGCGTGCTTGTGTGTCTCAGCTGTGTAGGTTATAGGGATGCTGAGAGATAACAGAGCTGTCATGTGCAGTTGTGATTTGTGGGGTTGCTTTGAGGCAGGCAGCTTCACGATGGGCGTGAGTTTTGTATTTGCCTTGTTTTGTCCGTTGCAAAATTCTTTGGCGTAACGCCTTTCACCTTGTCTCCAAACGAATGTTTTTCCTCTGCGTCCCACTGGGTGACTCAGGTCAAAGGCATCTTATTTAGTGCAGTATGTTCCTTGCTTTTTGCTTCTGCCAGATGTGTGCGAGCTCTAGGAGGAAAACAGGAATGGAGGCAAGTGTTACGTGTGGCTTTATTACTTGTAGCAGTAGGCATTTTCTTGCTGACTCCCATACAGTGAATTTAAACCCTCTGAAAAGAATGTTTTGTTTCTTCTTTTTTCCCCACATTTCAGAGACCTGTCTGTAATTCGTAGCTCTCCAGGGTCTGCAGGTCAGAGGCTGAAAAGTGCTGCATCAAAGGGGCTGAGTGTTGGAGATGTGGCTGAGATGGAAATGAAGGTCTAAAGTCCCAAACTGGAAACCACCCAGGCCTCCTTGCTCAACTCCCTCCTGATGCTGTGAGTACCTGTTTTCAACCTGCTTGATCCCGGAGTCTTTAGGGTAGCTTACAGTTCTGTCTCTGGAGTTTGTTTAAAGACTGAGGCTGATCAGGATGGAGAAACCAAGCGTGTTCATGTGTCTGTTCAACTCGTCAGCTTTCCCTGTATAAACTCATGGGTTGAGACCTTTTTGTAAAGGCCAGCTGTGGTTCTATCCTTTAGCCGTGGAGCTGCAGGATACCTTTACTTTCCCCCTGTAAGATCTTGTGTTGAAACCCCTGGTATGAGTGTTGCTTGCAGTACTCCCTGCTCATCATCCTGGTGATCTTCCCTCTCCCTGGGCTTTAGAAAGGTGCTTTCTTGGCTTGGGCATTCCCTTGGGAGAGTCTAACCCATCCTATTCTCCCTACAAGGACTGTTCCAAATTCAAGGCACAGATTTCCAGCTTGGGCTCTCAACAACCATAGCAAACCAAACTATTAAATACTTCTGAAATTTTTTGGCTGTTTTGAAAACTCTCAGATATTCTGATGACGAGCCCAGAAATGCTTGGATTTTTAGCTGCTGATGATCATGGAGATATGCCAGCTTTGGGAACAGCCTGCACTGCCAGCACAACATGGGGAAAAATGTCTGGCTGAACAGTCAAGTGCCTTCACGTAGATGTTGCTGAATACTCTGTTCTGGCCTGCTCAAAATGGTGATGTTTATCATGTAGCTCTTAATTATTGTTGATCCAGCACTTGAAATCCTGGCCCATATACAAGTCAAGCTGGCTTTATCCAATTTACTCTTTTCTACGTGCCAGGGAGAAGGAATGCGCCTCTGGTGTGTTGAGAACATGGATTTCTGATGATACCTTGCTAAAATGCTTTTGACTGGAGCTCTGGCCTCTTGCTTCCTGGGAAACTTACTTCACTTTGCACTGACTTGCACTGAAAAATATGTGATGGCAGTTGGAAGAATTTGTACCGTGCTTTCCGTCCTGCTAACAAGCCAGATGCTTTTCCCCTGGGCAGACTTTTCTTTTTCCCCAAACTCTTCAAGCTCAGACTTTTAAATGAATTCCTCCTTGTAGAATTTCTTCCATTTTGTGCTGCATAAAGAACTGGCCATGGGGTGAGGACTTGCAATCCACAGATGGCCTGGTGTCCTGGCATCCAGAGTGTGAGTTAAGCTGGAATTGCACAGGGGGAATTTCTGTGTATTTCAGAGAATAGGATCTGCCCTAGCAGTGTATGTTGTTAAGGCACATCTGCTTTTGTCTAAACTGAAGTCTGTTCACCACACCCCTTCCTAATGGAATCATGATATTAATTGGAGCTGACAGGGAATTTCCCAACTTGGATATGCAGTGATTGATACAGGCTGAAATTTCCTGCTGAAAATATGCTGTAATACTGGAGGACTGTTGCAAAATCACGTCAGAAAAAAATAAAATACAGAACTACAAGTCTAACCTTCTTTGGCCACGTGGAAACTTGGCATCTCTTCTTATGGGGACACCCAAGGCTCCCTTACTGCAAGGTGAGAAAAGAGGGCTGCTGGTGGGTGACAACTAGAGCTGACTGCTGTCTGTGGGCACCTGGCTTTAACTTATGGTTGGAGCAAAGTGGGCGAATGCTCTGCTAAGCAATGTGCCTGAGGTCACATCAGTGCACCCACCATCAGAAACATGGAAGCAGAGGAGGATGGAGCTGAAATCAAATAGCAAGGTCATTACAAGAAAATGGACTGAAACCACATCCATTTCTGTCTGCTGTCTGTGAGTAGCTGGATGGCTGCTGGGAATGGCAGGCATCTCTAGGTGTTTTCTAGGTGACAAAGCTCTGACAGAAGTTAGACATGGATGTTAAATGACCTGTGTGAGCAGCAAGGCCTTATTTGTATGCTGCAACACCTCTGCAGCACCAGGCATGTTCATTTGCTAACATGGTATCATGTTGGTACCAGTAGGTGCTGTAAATTGTGTATTACATGGTCACTCTAGCTCTTGCCTGCTGCTTACCCATAAGAAGAGCTTTAGGAATTGCATGTATTTTGGTTATAACTGTGTTGCTGTAGTTTTCTGATATTCATAACCTGTGAGACTGACCTTTTTGCAGTTCTTTGGCCTTGACACGTGAATAGTGATGAAATCTTGGCAGCTCCTTGCTTTTCTTAGCTTTTGGAAGCCGTAAAATTACAGAGCATCGCAGGCATCTCTGAAAAGTGCATATCTTAGTTTATTCCAGCCTTGAGAATATTCTTAGACTATTTTGATAATCGGCCCTTCAATGGACGTGAATCCTGGGTGCTCCCCACCAGTTCTATACCTTGGCTTGACGAAGGATGCTTGTACAATGCTCAGCCGTGTCAAACCTTGAGTCCGATATTCCTTATCTTGCTGCAGGTAGTGATAATGATGACTTTGCAGGCCTTGTGGTTCTAAAGTTTCTCATGTGAAAATGAGTCACTGAAGTCTGGAAACAGTCTCCGTAATGGTTCTGGTTAGAAGCTCAAAGTGAATAATGATCTCGAGGAGATCATTGCCTTAATGGTGCTTTTTCTATGTGCTTTTCCCCTGTTTCTCCACAAGTCCTTCTCTCCACCTGTGTGTTTCTGGTTGATCTTTGGCTTTTCTTTTTTTGGGCAGTCATAGTGTGGCTGTGTGCAGCTCCATTAAATTATCAAGTTGCATTTATTACTGCAGAGCAATCTTTCTCCTGTATTGTTTCCCATCTTCTTCCTACTGAGGCTCACTCTCCCTGCCAACATACAATGGGTTTCTGCTCAAAATCCATTGGGGGACAAGATGTAAAACCTCAGCATCTATGAATGTGGCAGACTGGTTGGCTGCTGTTTGCTTTAACTCCCAGTCCAATTCACCTGAGGTCAATACCAGAAGTTACTGAGGAATTCTGAAGAAATAATGAAGGGTATGGAAGGAATGCAATGAGACATACCAGAGACAGAAGTTCTACTTGGGAATCCTAGGAAGGGCCTCTCTATCTCCTAGCATGGCTGTGCCTGAATGGTGAAAAGGTCTGGCTATAGCTTCCCTTGTGGCCACCTACAAAAGCAGTGCCCTGCATTTAAGTACCTTCTACTTACTAAAATCAGGTGATACATAACCCTTGCCATTAAAAAAAAAGCAACAAACTCTGCCCTTCTGAAGACCTACTCAGCAAATTGGTCGCTTCTTCTCTTTAAATGCAATTAATTATTTACAATGCTCACTAGTTATTTATGTGTGTACCAGATTTGTGTGGGCTTGACGCTGACTGGCTGCATGTGTGTTTACAATAGCCCTTGTGTTATCCCAGACAGCAGCCTAAAAACACTTCCAAATTATTCCACATCAGAAGCAAAGAGGGTTTGGATAGGCTCCTAGGGGAAAGTCTTGAAGTGCTGCCCAAACCTCAGTCCCAGTGCTGTAAGTCAGGCACGTGGCTGATACTTTATCCACCCAACTTGGACTTTTGCAAGCTGTGGAGGGAATGGGAACTTGGGAGCAATTTTAATCAGTGATTTCTCAGAGATGGACTTCTTCCTTTCTTTTGTCATTTCTCCTTTTCTTGACACGCCTGTGTGCACTCTGCCCGTGTTTTCTGGGAATTGATGGAAAATATAGCAAGGCTGTGCTAGAACAAAACCCCACTGTGGATGAAGAGCGACCTGTTTCCAATTTATGCCTTTTTATGCTGATTTTATGCTTCACTTGGATGCCTGTAGGTGGAAGTGCACTGGGGACTTCAAACTCAATGTTGTCGTTAGGGCTTGGGCTTTGTTACTGAATGTGGGCTGGGTAAGTCTAAACTGAAACGATGCTGTCATCAGCAGCTGGTAATGCTCCAGCAAATGCTCCAGGCTTCGTCCTCATAAGTGTCACGGTGGTGGTGATCAAAGCTGCAACTTCTGTGAATGGGAAATGAATTTCTGCCTAACTGCTGGGTCCTCATCTCTTGCACAGCTGTGTCTCCTGCTGCCCTGAGACTGAGCGTGGCTGGGTGTTCCGCTTCTGAACTTCCATGCTGATGCCCTAGGATGTGGAGGAACAGCTGCCATTTGGGTGAGCCAGCCCCTGAAAGCTTTGCATCCTTGCAGTAGGACAGGCCGTAAGGTAGGGCTGCCTTGTTATTTGGGGCCTGAAACTGTAATTCCCAAAGTGCAGTGCATGGACTGGCAGTAGTTGGGCAAGATTTTGTATGCACCTCTATGCTTCTCTGCCACGTAGGTATTTCACTGCAAACAAGATCTTCATTACATAGCACTCACCCTGAACTCACAAACAAGTCAAAGTCTGCAGTGATTGTCCACAGGAGCATAAGTCAGCAGTTCTGTAGGTGTCTCCAGGCTGCTATAGGTCAGCAGTGGCCAAGAGTGTTGGAAAAGGATTTTTGTGTCTTGCTGGCCAGCAGTGAGATTTCAGTTCTAGAAGTATCTGAGCTCTCTGTGTTTTAGCTGGACTAAAGATGATGTTGTTTTCCAGAGATGTTGGCATCATTGTGGCTTAGGGCTCAGTGCCTGACCCAAGTCTGATCTTGCGTGTTGAGTTACTCAACTAATGGCACACTGTGCTGTTGGAGTGAAGATCACTCTTAAAAAATGTTATTTAGAACCAGTACACGCATCGATTTAGGAATGCAAAATGATTTTATTACTATCTCATCTCAAAACCTTTCCCTTGACCGTCTGTTATTCTGAATTGCAAAATGTATTACAGAACCACATCTGTCATACTTTATAATGTGAGATAAGACATGCTGTGGTTGCGTGCTTGCTCGTTCTCTCTCCCTTTCCCCCCGCTCCAGAGTAAAGCAAGAATAACATATGCAGTGTCAAACCTCAAATCAGGTGCATCACGTTTTGCCCGTCTGAGCAATGGGTTGGAAGAAGGACGTACTTTGGATTGGATGGATGGAGTGTCTCACCAGTGATTCCTTAGATAAACCTTGAACAGGGGTCACGCTCCCAAACTGGAGGAAGAGACAGGTGAAATATTTCATATCTCCTTAGCACGTGATTTTGCAGGTCTTCGTTTTGGCCACGTGGACGTTCTTAGACATTGATAGGCATAGCCTTAAAATGTCCTTTAAAGAAACTCACTCCCCCAAAGGCAGTGTGCGGCCAGGATTCTGCAAAGTGAGCTCTCACAGCAACACCAGTCAAATGATTTTGATTGCCTGCTATGTAGCTGAGGCTCTGAGCCATTTGACCACTCAGTATGTATACATATAGGGTCACCTCAAGGAACGCTCTCTTCCTTCACCATTTCCCATATTTTTTTTGGTAACAAACCCTACAGGGTGTTTCCATCCCACCAGAAGGAAATGTATTTGATACTTGTGGTCGCTTTGACTCAAGGAGATGGAGCTCTGGGATGCATGTTGTTCTCTTCTCCAACTTCGTAACATGAATTCAGCAATTCTGCAACACTGAATGACCTTAAAGAGAAAAGCAGCAATAATTGTTCTGGAGCTTGAGCCAATTCTTGTATTCATTTGGGTAACTAAGCTTTTATCACTCATGGAGTAATGATGCATTTTTAGAGTATTTCACACCTACTTGAAATGTCAGTAAAGACCATGAAAGTCCTTTGGTTGTGGCCACGTGGTATCTATTGTTGAGCAGCCTATTAAAATGAATCAATCTAAATTAAGTGGCCAAAATTACCACTTGCTATCACTTCTCTGAATCCTTTCCCTTGGAGGCAGCCCCATGAAGTGATTAAACACTTTGCCAACTGGAGTTTGAAAAATTCTGGCAAGAATTGTGTGCAACAAGAGACGTAAGGGGCTCGATGCACTGCATTGCTCTGCTTGAATCTCAGCTGATCCCTGCTGCAAAATCCTTCGTTAGAGATCCTTCCATCTGCCTGATGAGAGCTTCTGTATTCTGGCCCTGAACTTCCTTGTTCTCTCCCCAGTGGTATTATCTTGTGAGTTCATTATTATTGCTGGCTGTAATTCACACTCCGATATGCAGTGCTTGGAGGATGCAGGCATGCAGAGCAGGGGTGCGGTATGGAAGCTTAGCCTTTGTGCTTTCAGATACACGTGCTGCTGGAGGAGGGCAGGGGGAGAAAGGAACAGCTGCTTTGTGACCTTTCCCTGCTTAAACAGCAGCAATGGCTTCATCTTTACAAGGCCCTTTTGACCTGGGCAGGCTGGATCCATCAGCAGAAGAGTGCTTCTTTGTGCCAGCTGGCTCTGCAGCCTTATTTCTCCCTGCTTTGTATTGGTTCTTTCCACTGTCGCTCTACATTTTTGCTGGTGATGGAAGCTCATCAAGGCTGCCTTCTTCACATCCTTGCCATGAGCCCTGACATCACCAGTCTTCTGGAGGTGCTGCCGCATACAACAGTAGCTTGAGGATCTTACAACTTGCTCATGCCACTCTAGTTTAAAAGCTGCAACACAGGAAGGCAAAGAAAGAAGAGGATTACACCAAACCAGTTGCAGAGGACACATGGCCCATACTTATGTCTTGTTGAAACAGCTGTGAAAATGCTACCTGTGCTTTAAAGAGAATGCAGGCTTGCGTTCTGAAGCCCTGCCTCTATTTGCCAGTCATATAGGATGTATTCTGCATTATCAACAGAGCCCAGCAAGCAAGGTTTTAGTTTATCACTTTGGAAAATAGAACAGTACTGCTGGAGGGATGGAACTTGTATGGGAGTTGTGCTAACCCATCACTGTGATCACTAGCTTCTCCTCCTGAGATTGTTTAGGGGAAAGCACTCAGCCTAGTGAATGCTTCTACATCAACAAGCCTACATCTCCAAGCAACAGCCCCGAGCCACTTAACATCCCAAATTTCATCTCAGCCATGCAATGCCAGAGGCTTGGTGAGAGACAAATGTGCGCCTTTCAAACGCAGTGTTTCAAATTCAGCACGCCACACATCTTGTATGGAGCTGCCTGTGCAAGCTGAGGCTGACTGTATGACAGTAGGGTTGAATTATTTAGGATTCTCTCCCAGTGCAGCACCAGATGTGGGATGGCAGAGGCAGATAGTATTTCCAATGCAGCAAGACCAGTTGCTAGCATGGCATGCCTCTATGGTAGGCTCAACCATCCTCAGCTGGTTTCCCTTTGGCACTGAAGTTCTGGTTCGTAGGATTAAGCAGCACTCCACCCATAGCTCTTTTCAGCCCTTCCCTATGGCACAGAACATTTTGCTTTTCACCAGCAGCAGACTCAGTGCAAGAGGGCACTGGGCAGAAGGTGGCTTGCTTCAGGTCTGACAAATGCTATGCAAACAGCTCCTTGGGACCACGTCACCAGCTTGGTGGCATGAGTCCCACTGTCACCTTGGGCACTGCTGGGCTTGCTCCTTCCTGGCTGTTGGAGAACACAAGTTTCTGTGCTAGAAATTCCTGGTGTTTGTGGACTTTTGACTTAGTTATTTCTGGGAGACGTTAGCTATAGCTTGGCACCCTGCCTAATGACTTGTAGAGTATGGGTAATTCACTCTGTCTGGGGAATTCAAGGTTTCCCTCTCTTTTGTACGGTTTTATTTACAGAACCTCGTGCCAATCTAAGAGCTAATGGTGGTGCCAGTTTTCCATTAGAAAGCTGACCCTAATCCCCCCCCTTCTCACGTTATCCAAACAAACCTGGTGTGCCACATTCCTCCTGTCTGTGTTACAGTGGAGAAAGAGTCCCAGGAAAGCTTAAGTGTAATGTGAAAAGAAGCAAGATAGGAGAGAGGGGAAATCTGGAGGTGTTCAGTGTTGGGGAAAAGCTGGCATGGGGCAAGTATCCCAGTGCTGGTGTTGTCAGCAAATGCTCTAGTGAGGCTCATAAAATCACTGGGTTTTGGGGCTAGAGGCAGAGAGGTCTGAGAGAGGCTCTGTTTGTTGCCAGTGTCACATTTGGTCTCGATGGAAACCCTTCAAAATTACTTAATGTTAACCAATGCTTAAGAAGCCTCTAGAAATTTCTCCCTTCGGTCAAATGTTCTCTGAGTCTGGCGATAACTTCAGGCTTTACAAACATCCCTGAGTTTATTCTTCCCTCCAGAAGAAAATATGGATATTCACGGTTATTTCTGATCAGTTCCTGTTACGACTGATTTTTTTTATTTTCATTGGAGCTTGCAGTGAGCTGAAGCCAAACTGCAAAGCCCTGGGAGCTGCTTCCTCTTGGGGACCCTCCCAGTCTCCCCACCCTTCAGTCAGGAGCAGTCTTTAAGATCCTGGAGTACGTGTGGGTCCTTTCCTTTGAGTTCACAGCTTTTGAAGAGGTGCCTTAGAAAGACTTTTTTCCTCCTCGCACATAAAAAGACGGGCTTCTCACCCACAAGTCAAGAACAGAAGACTGTAAGATACTCCAGATATCTAAGCGCAGGTATCAAAGCTGAGTTCTGAATGAAAGGGCTCCGTGCTCCTCGCTTGGCTTTCCCCATCCTCCATCGCATGAGGCTCTCTGTGCTCCATCCTCCTGCAGCCTCCACTGCCCTGCTCAGGTTCTGCTGGCACACAAATCCCTGAGATCGATGGGCGGGCACTGGATTTATGGTGATAAAGTACTGGGAAACTATTAAAACCAAAAACCTCAGCTGGAGCAAAGCAGCGAAGCATCCTCCAGCCTAAGGACCCGACCTGCAGGCACCCGTTGGTTTGACCCGCTGTGGATGGACCCACATCCGGATGGCTTTCCCCTTGACAGACGCCCATCCCACATCCCTCGCAATGAATGGAGGATTGCAGAGTGTCTGTCAGGGCAGAATTTGCCCTGTAGTGTCAGTAACTGCTCTGACGGCCTATTTACGCTTTCATCTCCTCGCCGCTCCCGCTGATTTATGCCGTTTGCGGAGCTGAGCGATGTGGCAGCTGCAGGGAGGAAGAGATGAGAACCAGAAACCCCGCAGGCTTCCTAGGAGAGACGTGCTCTCTCGTCATAAATCTCAGTTGGAGGAGAGCCTCTGCCTGCTCTGCAGCAGGGAAGGCTTCAGCACCCGATGTCGCTCCCAAGACGCGCCGTGCCTCTTTGTTTCTCTCTCTGTGTTTTCCAGGAGCCAACAACTGTGCTAGCTCGCCCGGTTGCGGAGTACTCAGCTGTCAGCAGCTCCCACCAAACAGCATTCCCCCTCCGTCACGCATCACAGAGCTCCCCAGGCATGGGCTGGAGCGCGTTGCCATTACAAAGGAGCGAGGATTACAGGGAAATGTAATATCTGTCAGGCCTGAGACCGCGTGGCTCTGATCAGTGCTCAGTACCGTGCACGGGGCTGTACAAATTGCTGCCCGTGGTGATGTCCTTTGCCCTCTGGATCTCGTGGTGCTGCGCCGTTCATCTCGGTGGGGGGTTTGTTTCTGCCACCGCTGTTGGATGCAGGAGCTGTTAGTCAAATTGTTCCTTGCGTTCACAGAATGGCTTGGGTTGGAAGGGACCTTAAAGATCATCTAGTTCCAGTCCCTGCTATGGGCTAGTTGCCTGCATCAGGTTGCTGGTTGCCCATTGCCCCATCCAACTTGGCTTTGAACACCTCCCACCCTCTGGGCAATCTGTACCAGTGAGGGCAATGGGCACAATGGGTTTGGGTTTGGTCACCTGGTGCCCCCCAGGGCTGTACCTAACAGGGGTGGGCTGCTGTCCCTCTTCTGCTTGGATTGGCAAGGTGGTGGGATTAGGTGGGAGACCACCTAACCTATTCCTCACACCAGTTCAGAAGGGAATGAGAGGCCTCACCATGTGGGCTTTGGCAGCTGTTTGTTCAGTGTTTAAATAAAGGGAAAGGACAGCAATTGGATGTCAGGGGGAAATTCTTTACAGAGAGAGTGGTGAGGTGCTGGAACAGCTGCCCGGAGAGGCTGTGGATGCTCCATCCCTGGAGGTGTTCAAGGCCAGGTTGGATGGGGCCCTGGGCAGCCTGGGCTGGTATTAAATGGGGAGGTTGGTGGCCCTGCATGTGGCAGAGGGGTTGGAGATTCGTGATCCTTGAGGTCCCTTCCATCCCTGGCCATTCTGTGATTCTATGATAATGTCCTTGAAGGGAAAAAGAGCTAATATCAGTTACCTGTTTCTGTGACTGTTCCCTTTCCCACTGTCCTGAAAAACCTATCAAACTAAGGAACAGTGCTTTTCTCTGAATTAGAACACTCTTTTCCCCTGTGCTGTTTCTCTGTCAGGTTACCAATTTGCTTTTCCAAAGGCAAAGCAGAACCAAGCAGAACCTCTATGGGCTGCCCAGGAGAGAGATGGTGGAGTCACCGTCCCTAAAGGTGTTCAGGAAACATTAAGATGTTGTACTGAGGGACATGGTTTAATGGGAAATATTAGTGGTAGGTACACAGTTGCACTGGGTGATCTTAGCTTCTCTAACCTTGGCAACTCCATGACTCAATCTTCATGCAAGGGAGGAGGCACACAAATGAAACATGCAAATTATTTAAATTTTCACTGGGATGAAATTGGATGTGGTGGGAAAAAAAGAAAAAAGAGTAGGTTTGTGTGTGGGTACATTTTTTTTTTTCCCAAACAGTCTTCTTATGGAATGCATGATCTGTTTTTTGGCATCTCAACTGGCCTGGAGAAGTGTGGGTGCCCCATGGAGGCTCTCAAGACCAGGTTGAATGGGCCCTGGGCAGCCTGATCTGGTGGGAGGCACCCAGCTCATGGCAGAGGGTTGGAACTGGGTGGGTTTTAAGATCTCTTCCAACCCGAACCATTATATGATTCCATGATCTCCTTTAGTCTGGTTGATAGTCATGAGAAGTTGTGCTGGAACTGGGGTTTCACACGTGTTTCTTGCTTGGAATCGCTCCGCTCATGCAATTCAGGTATTTCTGCTTGCAGAGAAAAAAGAAAGTTGGATTTAAATGAAGCCCAAGACCTGCGCCTGGGGAGCCACGTCCCATCTCTTCGTGTGATGCCACGAGGCAGATAGAGCTCATCCATCACTCTGAGGCATGCGTCCAAGCCTTCTAATTAGTGAGCATAACCGGAGGTTTGGAGCTTAAACTGGTTCTGACCTGTATTTTTTAATTAAGGCTTTTTTTTTTTAATATAACCCCTGCTTCGGGTCATCTGATAATACTAATCTGGACATAATGCCTAACCTTCTTAACCCAAGATTGTTACTTCTGCTCTTTAATGCCAGTCTTAAAGAAACATTACCCCATAAATTAGACGCCAGGTACCGAAGGGAACCGAGCCAGCTTCACATTAGAGTGCTTTTAAGGAATAATTGGATCGGCCCTGACCATCAACTCCCAGACATTCTTGGGCCTCCCATAAAAGCACAAAATGCTTATGTTTCTCTTGTTAATGCTGCCTTGCCCGTGCTCTAGCTGCTTGCTGTAGGGTCAGAAGGGATCCCCTGACATCCAGCAAAGAGAGCATCTCCAGATACTGTTCAAGAGAGAACTGAATGACCCATCTGCTCTTACAGTCACCTGTCCTGCTTCTGTCTTGGAAAGCCACGGAGATGTGGCTGGTTTTGGTTGCACAAGGCCTCCGAGGCATCAGATGCAGGGAGACAGAGCCCTGATGTGTGTGCATGCTCAGACATCCTTGATAAGCACTGCCTGCATAAAAGCATCGTGGAGGAGACTTTGTTCCTATCAGCAGACGGAACAATCGATGAAGTCAGGGGATCAACAAAACAAAACCAAGCGCTGGACGGTTTTATGAGAGACTTTTTATGGGGTTTTGCTTATCCTGTGATACTCTGTGCATAGCAGAATCACACTGAGAATCGTAGGGAGAAATGCTAATTCAGGGTTTTATATATGGGAAACAGCATGCTAAGTGCATTCCTTAAGTCAGTCCAGAAACCACCTCCTGCAAAAATTCATGAAAAGCACATGAAATGCCTTGTCAGGCTTGGCTCTTTTATCTGAGAGACTTGAAATATTTTCTCTAGAGGAATGAAAGGTTGCTGGTGGGTTTGTTTGTTTGTTTGCTTGGTTATGGATAGAGATCTTTTGAAGGTGGGAAAACACCCCTGTCCATCTGACAGAAGGGGCAGCCCCTCGGCACCGCAGGGCTGTGATTTCCTAGAGGCAGCAGGGGTCCTTGATTTCAAAACCTAACTCAGACTGTGTGCCTAACAAATGGTATGACCCAAGAGGCTTATTCCAGTGGTGCCAAGGACTCAGAAATGGCCTCTGGTGCTGCATTTCAGTTCTCTTTTGCTTGTGAGCAGGCTGCCAGTGCAGCAATGGAGAGTGGCGATGGCAAAATGTCACTGCAGATTGCTTCTTGCCAGCTAGTTCTCCTTGCCTTCCTAGGAGTGAGCAGCATAGAATCACCAAGGTTGGAAGAGCCCTCCAAGATCATCCAGTCCAACCGGTCACCTACCACCAATATTTCCCACTAACCCAGTTCCTCTGTACAACATCTAAACGTTTCTTGAGCACCTCCAGGGGAGGCACTGCAAAGGAGAGAAAAATTTCCACATCATCTTAAATTAAAAAAAAAAAAAAAAGGGATAGAAAAGACAATTTGAATGAAAGAGCTCAAAACTCCAAATTGTTCCCACTGGTTCTTCAAAGTACAGTGTTTCAAACATGCATGGCTCAATTTACCACCTATTTGACGGCAGGAGTGTTTACAACACATTCTCTGCATTCCCTTGCCAGAAGCGCTGTAAAATCAGACTTTTCCCCCTGTATTTGATGCAGAGAATGGCTCACATCTGGAAAATTTACCTTACAGCTCAGCACTAAGCTCTTTGTACAGCAGCTTTCCTAAAGAGATGGGAGCCATGGCCATATCCCTGTGCATCGCTGCGGTGTGGGTGTGCAGATGAACTGCTGTATGCTTGGGGTAAGTTCAAGTTGGGGTAACAGCAGCAATGGAGAGAGATGGGCTTCTGGGCAGGCTCCAGGGGCTCTTGTAGAGGAGAACTGGTTGAATGCTGGGAGAACAACATTCAGTCGTGCTGAAGGACATATTTCTTGTGGTCGTGGTTGTATATCCCCAACGTGTCTAACGATGTCTGCAACCCAGTGGAAAAAGAGCCAACCAGTGACAGGGTCTGAAGGCAGAAAATGGGTACTAGGTTAATGTTTTGTGAAGATCAGAGAGAATAGACCATCAGCATAGATGTCCAAAGGATCTTGTGCCTTTTTTGTCAGCTTTTGCTAAGTTTCTGTCTGTCATACGGCAGTGGTTTCCTCTCAAGCCTTTTGCTGTTGGACTCGATGTAGGAATTTCTGGGTGAAAAGCACAACCTGCTCTAACACAAGAGGCTAGGCTGGGCATTTCTAATGATTTCTTCCTCCTTTCCAAGCTTCAGATCAAATCTGCATTGTTTCCCACAAGTTGGGAACTGAGCCCAGAGGGTGAAATTCCATACGATTCGCCAGTTAATTTCACCCTCAGTCCTGCATGCTGCTCCGTTGTGAGGTCTTAATTGGTGCTGATGCCTTGTGTCAGCCTTGCTATGCAGAAGGATCTCCTACCACACACACACCTTCTCCCATCAAGACAGTAGACATATAGACACATATGTATATATAAAACTACTCTTCCCAACTTGAGTGTAGTTGCTACCGTGTCTCTTGATGATATACGAGGGTGTCACGACTCGTTATGTCACTTCAGACAAAGAGAGGGAATAATAAGAGCTGATGCGACACGAAATTGAAGAAGAAGGTTCTCTGTGCACCAGAGAGCACATCTGTTTTGTGGCATAATTCAAATTAACTGGGGGAGAAGGGGGAGGGAGGAATTCACTGCATCTCGGGTGTCTTCCGTGGTGACATGCAGCATAGAAATGCGGTCTTGGGAAGACTTTATGAAAGCTCAGCAACCAGAGCGGTTTTAAATTGCTATTTCTGATATCAGATATTCTGATAGCAATTTCCTACACTTGACTGATTCTGCCTAATTTGCACTTGTGCTGATTGCAGTTTTATAAACAGGAATTCCCAAGCTGTGTATCTTCCTACCAAGGGAGGAGATGTTTAGCTTTTCACCTTTCTCCTGGATGCAGTTGGATTTTGGGAGCTGAAATAGCTATGTCACATCTCCTGTGTCAAAGGGTAAGAAAAAGCTCTCTAAGTACTACTCTTTCCTCCTCTTAATCATATCTCCTGTAGCTTACAAGTGTAAAGTAAGCTTTGAGCCTCTCTGAGCTTTGCAGAGATTGCAAAATCCAGCAAATCCTCCCTGCGGAAGATTATGGCAAAGAGAAATTCTCATGGCTCAATCTCCAGCAGCCCTTTTGGAGCTCTCCCATGGGCTGCCACTGTAGAAAACTGTAGGAGATGGACCCACAGTGGGGCCTGTGGGTCTCAGATTGGGCTGAATTGCTCTGGAGAGATGGATTCTCTGCCACAGGCAGCAGGATGTGCAGCAGCAAGTCGTAGTTGCTTCCCATGCCTCAGTTTCCCCAGCAATGATGTTCTTTCTTATGTGGCACTTCAAGTCTCTTCAAGTTACGGTCTCACCTCATTTGATCCTGATCACCTTAATAAGCACAGAGTAGTGTAATACCCCATCCCTGGAGGTGTTGAGGGCTGGGTTGGATGGGGCCTGATCTCCTGCTTGGTCTAGAGGTTGGCAGTCCTGCCCACAGCAGGGCTTGGAACTGGATGATCTTTGAGGTCACTTCCAACCCAAGCTATTCCTTGAATCTATGATTTACTGGCTGGTGATTTCAGTAGCTGCTAGCTGTTTCTTGCCACTCTGCACTGGGATGATCAACTGCACACGTGTTCTCCAATCTCCCAACACTTCCATGGCAAAACACTGAGAATTTTGTCTGTTCTCACTTTCGCCAGTGGTTCGAACAATTCATGTCATCCTTGCTGGATGGTCTGCATGGAAATGTACCCTACAACACACAGAAATATTGTAGATAACATCCAATTTTCATCTCAACTCATGCGTGGCTTCCCTCTCCACTGCTCCTTCCAAGTTCCCAGTACTTGGGGCTGGGAGGCAGCTGGAGGCAATCTCTGCTTTAACAAAGTGGAGATTTCCCCATTTTATCAGCCTTGCTCTATCCTGCTCTCCCTCTGTTTACCTAATGCTGGCTTCAGTGCTTCTTGGACTCTGATTTAACTCACTAACCTGGCAAAGAGGCATCCAACAAAAACACCAAATGCTTTTCTGCTGGGTGCTTGAGTTAAAACAGCTCCCATCTCTGGAACCTGTTGCTACTCACATCGTTGGCAGAATTCCTGCCTGCTTCCAATGGGAGCAGACCCAGAGTAGGACCCACAGAGTGTGTCCCTCGGCCCAGAGAGAGGGCCACCACAAATGGCCTCCTGTCATGCCACAGCCACACAGGAGCCTGCTTGGGGCAAGCCCTTCTAAGCCCACATCTGTCCCTGGTCATTTCTCTCACTCAGCCTCCTTCCCACTGTGATTCTTGCCCTTCTATTCCTGTTTTTTGGGATTAGGCAATGTGAGGCCTCTCTGCCTTGGGCTTGCAGCCATAAGCACCTGGACCAGCATGTTGAGCTTTGGGGTATTCTTCACAACATGTGGCTTAAAGGCAGATTTATGTCAATAGCAGCCAAGCAGTGCTCAGTTTCACAAAAACACAGGTTCTTCCCCCAGTGCTGAGAGACAAGGAAGGCTGAGCTGCTCAGCCACACCTCTCCTGGCCATCCCAAATCCCTTCCAGTGAAACCCACACCCCTCCACCTTGTGTGGCTGGGTTTAATGAAAAGCCTTTTGAAGTTACAAGCTGAAGTTTGATCAGAACAGGAATGCATCCAGCTCCACCTTCAGCCCGTCTAGAAACAGATTTATTGTTGAACTACCATGCATACAGATGGTGACGTTTCTTTCATCCCATGGAATAACACCCCAAAATCTTGCATATGATGCTCAAAGCATGGGGAATGTCTCTGGTGGCCAAGTGTATAGCTCTCTGCTGAACCTCCTAAGGGCTTTTCCTAAGCGTGGAAGGAACTAATCATCAGGCTGTTCTGGATTGCTTTTCCTCTCTGCTGGTTGTCAGA
Source organism: Lagopus muta (assembly GCF_023343835.1). NCBI lineage: Eukaryota > Metazoa > Chordata > Aves > Galliformes > Phasianidae > Lagopus > Lagopus muta. Next base: position 34,267,091 of record NC_064440.1, on the reverse strand, counting down.
GGGTTTGAATGGGAGTGCCACTCCAATCAAACTGGGAAAAATTGTCTAGCTGCATGTGCAGTCTCTGTTGGATGGCTGGATGCAGAGGAAGAGCTCTTCACATGGCACAGAATGAGGGTTGAATGGATTTAATGTGTTGGCAGCGAAAGGGCTTTGCGCGTGGGTGTGCAAACTGGTGTCAAGTGGAGCTGGTTAGAGAAGGGACTCTGCTTCCCTTTTGGATGAGAGTGTATATAGAGGGCCCCCTCCTCTCCAAGAAGAAAGGGGAGGAAGATCAGCAGTGAACACGTAGGTTTTCTTTTCCCAAGGGGCTTTCCTGGATGGAGTATTTCAGTTTCACCTTTTCCTGATGGCTGCAGGAAGTGAATTTAACAGACTCCCATGGCTTGGCTATTCAAGTTTTCCAACAGAAATACTTAACTTTTTTCAAAATGACCTTCCCCCTTAAACAAAGTGGAAATCATCTGGGGAAGGATTTTGATTTTATGCTTTTTAAGCTGGAGAAATTCTCCTTCAGAACCTTTCAGCTTTCACAGCAGGTATGCTCTCACCACCTCTGTGGGGTGTTTTGCAGTATCCCTGAGCATGGCTCTCACCCCAGATACTTCACTTTAGGCTGGCTAGTTTATGAGAGCAAATATACAGCAAAGAAACAAACAAAAAACCCTCCAGATTGCAGCATCCACCCTGTTTCTGGTGTATATACTTTATGCCTAAGTCTTAGGACACATCCCAGTGTAATTTCTCTCTCTCCTTTAGGCTCTTGTGTGGAAATCTATAAAAGTGGTAGAGAAAAAACAGTCTTACAGGCAAAATGGTTGTGACAGAAGCTACCATGTTGTTTAAATAACCTTCTGGTCTGTACCTCTTAACAGGCCAGCCAATGTGAGTTCGTTGTGATGATGCTCTTGGGTTGAAAGGAAGGTGGGTCTCGGGCTAGGATCAGTAGAGTCAGCTACAGAGGGGTGCCATAAATACAGATGTTGTGTTTATCCCTCCACCTCTGCCTCCAAGCAGCCTGGAACAGAAACAGAAAGCTCCAAGTATCGTGCTTGGTCAAACTTCCTTCTTTGGGGTAATGGAAGGAAGAAGGAGGCCTTGTGGGAATTGATTCCTATGAAAATGGCACATGTTTCTCATTCTGCAGAAGCCCAGTGTAAGTACAACTGCTAGACTTTTTACAATAGGAATTTGTTAAGTATGTATGATTCACAGTTCAGATTGCTGCTCAGCTCCAGCAGGGGTATCTGAGCAGTCGTTGCAGTGCTGAGGGCTGTCACGCATGGCTTGATGTGGAGGAAGGGTGTGCTTCCATGTGGCTTGGCACTGCCTTCCCAAAGGAATATGCCAGAGCAGGGGAAGATGTTTGATATCGATCTTTTCCTGCAGTCATGAGGATCTAATCTCCCAAGGGAGTGGTTGGGCTGGAAGTCAAACTCCGATAGCTCTGTGCTTTGCAGGGTGTAACACGTACCCACCTCCATTAATCTAATCTCTCTTCCTCTGGCTGCTGGCCATCCCTTTTCCCTGCCATGCAGCACCAGATGCTGCACACTGGGATGCTGGGTTACTCCAGTTGCTGAGACATGCCCCTGGTCAAATCATCCCATCTTGGTCACTTGGTCACATCCATTTTCCTCTCTTGGCAGTGAGCCTGTCCCTAGCCTGGTGTTTCCAGATAGATTGGTGATGCTCTTCAACCATCTGAAATCAAGGGATCATCCCATCAAAGCGTGTCCTCTCTGTGTGGCTTCTGTTTGGCACTCACCTCCCCTTTGGCTTGGCTGGAGGAGCAGATGTTAGAGATCTCGCCTGGCAGGGAGGAAGGGGGAAACTGCTTTCTAAACAAAATCCTTCCTTGTGTCTTGTAGCTTCCTGAAACTGCTCATTTGTGTACTATAGATATTTATGTGTCCCCTCCTGATGTGTATGTGTACATCTATAAATATATGTGTGGGTAAGCAGATGTATACATACAGTGCTTTGCTCTTGTGTGAGTGTATGGTTGGTTCAACTATAACAGCAGTGCTGGGGTGAGAAAATGCATCTCTATTAGAGCTTAGCCTTGCAAGTATCACAAATTTTTGATGTTAAAATACGAGAGGGTGGTGAGGCCCTGGCCCTGATGCCCAAGGAGCTGTGAGTGCCCCATCCCTGGAGGTGTTCAGGGCCCTGAGCAATCTGATCCAGTGCTTGATCTAATGGTTGGAAACCCAGTCCATGGCAGGGATGTTGGGACGAAATGATCTTTGAGGTCTCTTCCAACCTAAGCCATTCTATGTTTTAGCAGGGATCGAAGGCTGGGATGGCATTTGGGTGGGAGAAAATAGGCTCACACACCAACCTGACTTTATTGTCTCTTATGGCTGGCCTGTGTTCCTACAGGGCAGCAAAAGGGATGGAGCAGCACAAGGCCAAGCGTCATGGCAGGAGAAGTGGAAGAGAAAGAACTCTGACCCACAGAGGAGCAAGAAGCTGGGTGAGAAGCTGGCACCACCTTGGTGGATCTATGGCTGTATAGTCTGTAAAAGCCTGGCTCTGCTCTTTTGGGAAAGAAAATGTAAGGTCTGGCCCAGGGATGTCAAGGCAGATGCCAAAATGAGATGTCACCAAGGGCATTTTTCACTGAGCAATCTCCCTTCCCACTGGTAAGGACGAGGCAACCTTTCCCTATCTTCCCATTGGAGTCTCTGGTTTGCTGTTATGTGCTTTGAGGCGAGTTTGTTTGTTGCAGCTGATCTGAGTATTGTGCTGCATGTGTATTCAGATCTGTATGTAGAAGCAGCGATTGCTTGCTGACCTATTTTTTCTCCTGCAAACAATTTGCTCTCTTACTTCAGTGTAAATCAGGAACACGTTCTCCAACGTTAATAAATTCTGGGTTCATATAACCCCAGTGGAGGAAGAACTGGGCTCTGTGTGTTTATAAACAGTGAGAGAAAACATATATCTCTGCACACAGAGTTTACATTCCACGTGGGCTCTCTTGCCATGGTGTCCAATAAAAGGAGAGGTGCATTTCTCTCAGAAAGCACTGGAAACATCTGGCTGGGTGGCACCATCACCAAATCCCATATGCAGGATCCAAATGATGTCAAGCTCAAAGAAGCAGCCGTATTTATTTGGGGGTGTTTGCTAGGGACTAACAGGCTCCGTGGTTAAATAATTCAATCAAAACCAGGCTTGAAGGCTCTTAGAAAAAAAGCCTTGAAGGGCTGGAACTTGTTAATTAATTCTGAAGGTTTTTAGCATCCTTTTTTCGTCATGGCTGTCTGTTTGCAGTTGTTATCCCATGCTATTCTTAACTGGCTTGGAAGAATATTCACCAGGATCCTGGCAGAGCGAGATTCAGATAAATGATTTTGGTCTTTAAATATTACCGTTATGTGCTCTTCCAGTTCCCATTCCCTCATTAGGTGTCCAAGCTGCCAGTGCTGCCTGTTAAACACAGTGTCTGGTCAGTCTGTATCCTGGTTGGTAGTTTATAGACAGGCTTCATCTTAGCAGTGGTCACAAGCTGGCTGGAGATGGGGAAAGGGAGAAAACAGACAAAAAGCCATAAATAGTTCGTGCATGCATGGAGACTATATGGTGACTTCCTCACCCAGCAGTTCTGCAAGACCCTACTGCTTGTGAATGGGGCTATGCTGACTGGAAGCTTTTGGGACTTTACTGATTTACTGTTTTAGTAACCGAGCTGATTCATACATCGTTAATTCTTGCTGGTTTCACAAATGCACATCTTTCACTTCTGTACTAAAAGGGTCACTCAAACTGCAAACATTAGCACAGCTATTTCAAATAGGTCTTCTCAGAAGAGACTGGGCTCAGGGATTCCTGGAGAAGAAAAACATTTTAAAAAGATTTCTAAAATTTCCAAGTAAGCAGAGGTTTCTAATTCACCATTTTAGGCAGCGGACCATGGTAGCTTTTCTGCATAGTAGAGCAAGATCTATCAGCACAGTGATGGGCTGAATCTCTTGTGTCTAGCAAACATCTCAGGCCTACTTGTTCCTTCCTTGCTTTTTTGCGGATCTAAAAAAACTTGAGGTTGGTCAGTGTTTTCCCTTTGCCTCAGAGGAACATTTTTCTCTGCAGTTCATAGTTAGGCTCTTGTCCTTTCCGTGACTCTTCATTACGCAGTGTGGTATTCATTGACATATTGAGGCGTCCATCTGTCCTTTCCTTGGAAATGTCCAGTGGAAGTCTATTTGACAAACAAATCAGGTGATCCTTCCTTCTTCTCTAACATCCTCAACGTTTTCTGCTTTGTTTTGCTTTGTTTCCTTTCTTTTTTAGCGAGTAGAAGAGAAAGCTGTTTCTGCCGTTTGTACATCCCTCCTGTACCACCACCCATAACGTCCCTGATAAATGAAACTCAGTGCTGGTTGCCTATCGTCCCGCCAGGATGAGTGATCTGATGACTCTCTTTTATGAATCAGGACAAAGGCAAGATTTAGTGGAAGTCACCAGAATTAGGCTTCTTCCCAGATTTTACCAATAGCTGTTAAATGTACGTGAGGCCTGCTGCCGGTCATGAACCCTAAGGGCTGGGCCTTGGCTGCAAAGCTCCCAAAAGGAGGAATTTTCCCACTGCTAATCTTTTTGGCATGGAACTTGGCCTCTCTCAATGCAATTGTTATTTTTATCCATCACTGAATGCTTTACAGCGCAAACTGGGTGGTCTTTAAGATGTTGTATACAATTAACGTGGGCTGACTTGGGGAGTGGAGAGGTATTATGAGGAGGAACGTGTAAGTGTGGGACCAGCCAAATTCCTCTAAAGCTGCTGTGGCAGCGGTGCTTGCTGCTTGCACAGTTCAATGGGGAAGAGCTGGAAGGGGCCCACACCTATCTATCAGAGGCCTACATCTATCTGCCTGCTGTCTTTCCTTTTGAGGAAAAGCTGTGTGGAGCTGTCAGTCCCGGCAGGATTTGCTTCAGGTCAGCAGTTTTATTGGATTTGTCTTGTCAGAAGAGGGTCCGATGGTTTTGTCCCCACAACCCCATGGGAGGAGCCATGGTGATGAGCATGCTGACCCAGGGGGTTAGGGCTGGATGTGGAGGTGCTTGCTCTTCACTGGGAAACACCTCTACAGGCATCGCTTTCTCCAGCCTGTTTTACAGAGGCAAACTCTAACTGAAATTTGGAGAAAACAGGAGTACTGACTAAACCCACCTGCACTTTGCAGAGCTGACCAGGGAGGACTTCTGCAGCCAGCTGAAAGCCCATCGCAGACCATGCTTCCTCAGTAATCTGTCATCAGCAGAGCACACTGTAAGCACTTCCACTTCCCTAGGCATTTCTTTGAAAGAGAATCGAGGGGGAGATTGGGTGGGAATTATCTTCAGCAAGGGATCGCTGCTTTTTCCAGCTTTTTTTTCCCCTTGCTACTGAATGCATTTTACAAACAGCTGATTAAGTTTTGTGGCATCCCGTGGCAGCTGTAAATGGTAATAGATCATTGCTTTATTTCCTTCTTCATTTCTCGAGTCTGAAAGCCTCAGCTAGTCAGCAGCAAATCAGGAGGTGCAGGCGGTTAATGAAACATGTAATTGAAAAAGAAGGGAAAAATAAAATCTCCATATGCGTGAAAAGTTACGGAAATCCCCATGCACTGAGAAATACATTTGTGACAGTTTGGAAAAATGGCTCCAGCCATTCAGTGGCTGCTCGTGGGTGGATGTAGTGGTTTTAGCAGCCATCTACAGCTTGGGCCAAGTAGTGTTGGCAGCACCAGCCTAGGGGTTGGTGCCTTGCCTGATGTGCTGAACCTTGACTCATTGTGTGGCACATCTGATCCAAGGATGAAGTCCAAATGGATGCAGCATCAACTTGGTCCTCAATTTTTAACACATCCTCTTCTGAGAAGCTCTGTTCCACCTTTTTTAAAAAACAACAAACACAACACTGGTATTTTGTCAGAAGGATGGCTGGCAGGAACCCAGGGCACCATCTTCATCATGCTGTGGGCTGCTGTGCGCCACTGAAACAGGACTGATCTTCTCCGTTCTTCTTTGGGGATGAGCAAGGGCTTGTGTACATGCCTTGTATCTGGATGCTCTCCCCATCCAGCAGATACTGCTAGGATGTCCTATGACCACCATCGTGCAGGGATGGAGCGTCTGAATGTTGGATGCTTGCCTGCTGTGGGATGGAGACCACTAGCTTATTTGCTCTAGAGTGATGAACTGCGAGAGGCTTACAGCCCTGCAAGTTTCCACAAGGCAGTATTTAGCTTTGGAGGGATCCAATTTATTCTCTCCTCTGTCCAGAACTTTAGTCTGTTTGGTTTATACTATTGTGCTGCAGGAAAGCCTAAAGGCTCCAGTGTGAGCAGGAGTGCAGATTTCTATTTCACTGCAGAGTGGGAGGCTTAGGGAGATGAGGCAACCCCAAGAGAAGCATGCCAGTTCAGCTCTCTTTTATTAACTTAGTGTTTTTCAGTTTTCAGGGGGGAAAAATGTCAGTCTAAATAGCACTTATTCCTTCTGAAGGGTTGCCAAGCCCATTCTGTTTGTGAAACTGAAGTCCCCTCCATGTCCCCTCCCTGAATGTCCAGCCATGGGGCTGCGATGGGCACCATGAAGGTGTCCTAAGGGTCCCAGCAGTGGGAAAACAGGGATCTTTGGTCAGCCTTTTCTCTGCACCCCAACATGACCTTTAGATGTTGTACCGAGGGACGTAGTTCAGTGAGAACTGCTGATGAAAGGTAAACGGTTGGACTGGATGATCTTAGAGGTCTTTTCCAACCTTGGTGATTCTATGATTCTATGACAATGCCAGAGGCCCTGTCATCCTTTTCAGTGCTTCCATGGCATGAATGTCCAGCTTACAGCTTTTAAGTGGATATATGCTTTATGCAAATGAGCAGGCGAGTTAATGCAATGTCCTCCAAGCTGAAGCTCCAACCCAATCTGCAGTATCAGCTCTGGCAGTGGTGATTACTAGGCATGATAGCCAGGAGAAGAGCAGCTTGGGGCTCCTCTCCATGGAGGCAGAGGGGCTAACCAGGTTGAGTTGTTCCATTTGGGATGCATAAGCTGGCGTGTGCTGCCTTACTCTGCTAATGATGCTGCTTTGATCCCTGCCTATTCCCCTGCTGACCTTGAGGACTCTGCCACGCTCTCGGCTTTGTTTTGATCTTCTGCCATAAGAAAAGAAAACAAACCAGTGCCTTGTGTCGGCAGCATCCCCAGTCTGAAGCTACTTAGATTAGGGATGAGAGATGGGTTTTCTGTGGCTTGTTCCAGATGCCTGCATGCTGAAGCTTTATTGGTTGTTGCTCTAAGATCTGTATCACGGCAGCTGACTAATGAGTACTCCCCATGGAGAGATATTTAATGTGAGTCCACAGGAGCTCCTTAAGAGATGTTGGTGGAGCAGTGGAATGGGGCAGTAGGTTTGGAAACAGTGGGTTGAGGAAGGGAGGTGGGATAGAGATGTGATGTTATGCCATGCTGAGCTACACAACATCGTGCCAGTGGAATGATTTATAGACTACTGAGAGCTTGTGTCCACCGAGCCTGGTTAGCATCAGGATCACAGGAGACAGCAGCCCCGTCACAGCCCATCACAACATCTTGTGGCCTTACCAAGCCCATGACAATCTTACAGCCCTTTCTTGGAAGCAGTGAGAAAATGAAGTGAGTGGGGGAAATCTCGCCCCGCAAAAAAAGGATAGTGAGGATTTAAGAGCTTTTTTGCAGCCCTACTGTGAAACCTGTCCCTCTTACTCCTCCTGGTATTGCAGGCACTTGCTGGCCTGGTAAAAAAGACTCTCCCTGTAGTCTCTGTGTTGTTGTCCTTCCCCAGATACAAACTACAGTGAAATGTCCTACTGGAGCCCTCATCCAGCCCCCTCAATGCAGCTGCATCCCCATATCAACTCTGACCACCCTTCAGGTGGGTCTTAATATCGCAATGATCACGCAGCTGTTATTGTTTCTTCTACAGAAAAATGCCAAGGACCCATTACCAAAGTCACAACGGGTGGGATTACTCATTCATGGGCTTTAGATAAGCACATCAATGCTGTGTGATAGGGCACTGCTCTTCTATGGGACCGAGGGGTTTGTAGCACAAAAGCACAAAGCAGAAGCAATGTCACAGCTTTGGGCTCTGTATTTTTCAAGTGGAGTACAGCTGCAAGAGGTGAAGCTAGGAAAGTTGATCAGAAAGTTGGGGGAAGAGGATCTGGGTGGCATCTAGGGGCAGATTTAGATGGCTGCAGAGTATTATAGGCGGTGATGGAAGGCTGGTCTGCAGAAGCAGGCAGTTGACTTGATTTTACTCCACTTCGGTACAAAAAAGCCCTCATGTACGTATATGCATGTATATATAGGTGTACTTGCAGGCTGTATTGGCTATTTCCATACTGATACCAATATCATAGGCATCTGTAAATATATATAAACTGCAGGAAATAGACAATGCAAAGACCATTCAGGTGGAGTTAAACTAAGCGTGGTATAGCCTGTCATATAATATCCTCTTACAAAAGCTAAGCATAAATCATTGTGATGAACGTACTTTTACCACATCATTCCAATCCTGAGGTTAATCTAATATTAGAAGCAGATAACTCAGCTACGTTCCATCTCCATTCTTTGGAAAGCTCTCTTTCCCCCAGTCATAAATACATGGGGCCAAGTTGCATCTTCTCACTTGTGGCTGGGATCTACTCAAGGCAAATGTTGGCCTTTGGTAGTTCCACCGTCGCCAGCCATCCGTCTTCATTACTGAAAGAAAAAAGGAATATAACCAGGCGTCTGAAACCCCCCAGAAGTTGTGGGATTATTTTTGGCAGGAAATGAAAAAAATTTCCTTTTCCTTAACGTTTCTCTTTCTTTTATTTTCTCTTTTATTTTTCTCAACACCATGTAATTTCCTGACTATCTCTAATCTGAGAAGAATAATCAAAAGGAGGAGAAGGCAAGAAGGGATAGCTCCTTCCTGCAAGGAAATGATTTCCAATCCTTATTTGAATGCACTGTATCTTTGAATGCCTTCCTGACATCCTAGATGGAAGTACTATTTGGCAAAGGTCCTTGTTACAGAGATAGGGGATGAGAATGGAGGGTAAATAATGGGACTGTATGCAGACAGTCACATAAAACCCAAAGCTGGAGACTAGCTTGGGAGAGAAAGCTCTGGGGTAATTTTTCCTTTGTTTTCCTGCACGTTGATATAATCCAAATAGCATTTTAGGTTTATTTTTTCAGATCATACCCTGGCCTTTGTGTTTGGGAGTATGATGCTCAGAGCAATTGCTCTCATGATCTGATTAATGTGGCTGGCTCGTCCCTTGAAGGCAGAATTATGGGAGTAATTAAGGCTTGCTCAGTTTGCTAAGGGGAAAGGGTTTGCAGCTTGTGTAGAATGGAGCAGGGGAAATCTTCACGTCTCAGATCCTATACATAATCCTATTGCTTCTGCCTTCCACTGAGTCAAATTCAGGTGAGAGTGGCAAACGTTGCATGTGTTCTTTGGGAATGCAAAGCAACCTGTGTGTGAACAAAGCCCGCTTCTCAGCGACTGGCAAAGAAGCCTGCTGCACCCAGAGCATGTGCAAACACCATCCTCCAAGAACAGGGCCATTTGCTCAGACCCTGGTTCTCATTATCATTTTTAGCCACAGAAATTCCCCCCCGCTGCAAGAGTCGTGGCGTGATCTAAAGAGAAGAAAATGCAATACTTTCATTGAACAGCATGCCTTTGGGTCAGCGACTTGGTTCTGTTTTTAGTCAGATTTGGGATTTTTCTCCTTTTTCTGCAGTACTTGGGAACTTCTGATGCCAATATTCAAAACTTGGCCATGCTTATGATCATCGTAGTGGAAGATGATCTTCAGTGGCAAATACTCAGCTGTTCAAGTAGCAGTAGGGAAATGTGAGCCCACGGTGATGTTTCTGCCATCTTCTCGTGCTGTACTGGGGGGTTCCCTTCTTGGGGAGGGTGGAAGCATCCCAAGCCACAGCACACTGAGAACAGAGGGACAAGATGAAATGCCTTTGATAGCATGAGCGTAAATAGCTCTTGAATCAGCTGCCCTGGGGGCTGAAGACTGCTCCATCACTTGGGATCACTTGGCTCCATGCTTGATGTGCAATTCCAAATGTAATTGCTAGCTTGGGGCCTGTTTATGGGCTTCTATGTGTGCCTTTGCACGGTGGGGAAATTAATTCTCCATGAGGCAGGGGTCACTGGGTGAGTCCACAAAGAAGGTCTCATGAGGACAGGGGGCTCGGAGGGGTGCAGGGGCATCAGACCCCCACCTCCATCATGAGAGCCAGGAGGGAAATGAGGGCTTTATTCTGCTTCCCCGGTGCTGCTGCAGAAATCCCGATTTTCAGAAACATGTGGCTCCCTTTTGGCCTTGCAACTTGCAAATCTAAGAGCTCACCACATGAAAATACTCCTTCAAGTGCTCATTTCGTGCTCTGGTTTATCCTGTCCAAGCATACCTCAGTCCCAGCAGCATCCAAAACTCACTCTCTCCTTGATATCGCATCAAGCGTGGGTCCTTGGGAGATGAATGTTTGGAGTGAGGAGGCAAGTTGGTTCTGTTCCTGCTTATTTTGCTTGCTGTCCAAACCAGTAATAGGTTAAAGATGTCCTGCTGATTAGCCATAACATCCCAGCAGCCTAATTTGCTCAGTCACAGTTGGGGTCCTGGGGCGCTAAGGAAAGAAGACACCAACCCTGCTAGAGGGGAGGAGGAAGAGAATCTTCCAGTCTGAGAAAGAGGGTGTCAACATTCAAGTGGCCTTAAAAAATGGACTCAGAACTGGTGGCCCTATCTATTGAGGGAGAGATGGCTGGAAAAAAAACAAAAAACACAGGTGGGAAAGACACATGTCAGAGCAGACCTGCTCAATATCCATCTGTGGATACATATACATGGATGTAAAAAATTAGGTGTGTGTATAAATATTGCACATTTGCATGAGGAAGCTTGTCTAGAACCACAGCGTGCAACTCTTCTCTGTCAGCGGGCTTCCCACCAAGCTGGGCTTACACATGGGGACCAGATGTGGCCATCCCAAAAGATCCATTCACTTCTATGTTCCCTCTTTCATTTCTGTTGCTTGAGTACAGCGTGAGACCTATGGGCCAACAATCCATCTGAGGCCAAGTGGAAACCAGGAGTGATTGCTTACAGTGCCATAAATAGCTAAATCACCACTTTCAATAGCAAATAGGGATAGTTGAGTTAGGAGTGAACTCTCCAAGCAGCTTGTAGACATTCCATTTCCTTGTTTTAACATCTACGTGTGCTTTTTTTCCCCTGCTCCTCGCTTCTCTTGGTGGGAGGTGGCACATTAGCAATGCTTCCCGTGAGCGGGGGGCCCACGCTAGTTATCAGAAGGGGAATGAAAAAAACATAGGACTCTTCAAAAGCAGAACTGGAGACATCAGGCGTCATGGGAGCTGTCTATTCAATTCTTTGAGGGGACCCCCAAAAATCCCATCCACAAGATATTGGCAGTCAATGCAAGGATAGGCGGGTGTGTTGCCAGCTTAGGGCTTTTGTAATGATTTTCAAAGCTTTTATGAGCTCTCCCAGCCAGCCACCCTTCTTCTTGACAGCAGTGAAAGCCATCCAGAAAGTCAGATTCCCATCACATGGAATTAGACTTTCTAACTCTTTTGTGCATGTGTTTGTTTGGTTTTCTTCCAGATCAGGACAAAAAGTCAAACTTCTTCTTTTTCCACTGAGTTCTGGTGAGGAGTCAGAGATGTGGAAGTGACCTTTTTGAACTGGACCTTCTGGTGTTTCAGGCTCAACGCCTGCAGTGGAATTGCCAGCTCATGCCTGAACCAATGATTGAGCACCAGGTGAGGAGGCATGGCTAATCCAGGGAGCTCAGCTGCAAGCAGTACACCTGAGTGTCAAAAATCACCCTCATTTAAGGGTTAGCAGTGGAGAGAGCAGAGTTTCTCTGCATAGGGATCGTGCTTCTCTTGAGCTGCTACTGGTCATCAGAAAGGGTGAGTTAATTTTCCTTCTTTATTACTTGCTGTTGCTTCATAGTGCCTGTATCCCATTTGAAAGTACTTGCTTTCTTTTTGCCCTGCGATGCCATGTAAAGTGATGTGGAGTGTGAGTGCCAGAACGAAAGGGAAGGCTGAACTAACCAATGTGAGAGAGCTGCAGTAAAGTTCTTGGTTTCAAATTTTGGAAGGTTTACTGTCCAACTCTCTCAAAATCAAAATTGTCCTGCAAGTCAAATGATTTTGTGTGAATCACTGCTGCAAAACTGTTTTAGCACTAGGGATTTTTTGCCCCACAGACTGTCCCATCTGTTTGCCTCTTCCTAGGCTATGTGCAGAGTTAAGGATCTGGTGCTGGGAACGTTCCCTTCTTGGGGCAGGAGGTGGGGATGGAGAATTCTCAATTGAAATTCTCATTATTCCTCATGCTTGTAACCATGCTGCTGCTCTTCCTTCAACTCGCTCTGTTAAGGGAAGCAGATCCTACAGCTGCCCCTGAATGAAGGGGAAGGTAGCACAGGTGTGACAGGGCGATAAGTTCAGCCACAGCACCTGAATGCTGGGTATATTTTGGCATTTGCAGAGAGGCAGCAAAGTGGTGTGAGCTCAGCAGCACGAGTCCTGCTGCAGAGAGCCATCCCCAAGCTCTGCAGCCACTCCATAAATAGGTTGGACGTTTGGTGTCGTAATTCCAGCAGTGCTCAGCGTTGGCTCAGCTCTGCTTTATTCAAAGTCAGCAGGAACTGCTGACTGCAAGCCAGCATGGCTCTTACAGCCCTTTTCTCTCACTAATTACTTCTGGCTGCCGTGGAAGCCCTGAGGACTTCAAAAGGACGACACTGGATTTGCACAAACTATCTCTCTGGATCTTCCATCCCTGTTTCTCAGCCCTTGGTGGTCCATAAGGCTTCAGAAGGGGACCCACTAAACAACTGCAGAAAACATTAGAACTTCTTGCACGTTCCCACAAATGCGCATTCCCACACACACAAAGGCAAGGAAAATGGAGAGAAATCAAAGGGCAAGAGGAACAATAGAAACACAGCTTTTTTTTATTTTTTAACTCTTTTTTTTTTTTTTTTCTTTGGGGCTGTAAATGAAGAGGCATGTGCAGTAGATGGATTTCTTTTGTTTTTTTTTGCTCTCCAGAAGGTGAAACAGTTCTTGAATAAAATGAGTAGAGGAGCACAGCCTGCCCTGCACCAGCAACACCAGGGGATGCTGCAGAGGTTGTCTAAATGCTTGGGCACCATTGGATGTGCTTAAGTAATGTGCAGGACTGGAAATTGCTCCAAGCAGACTTTGTGTTGCTTAAAGCTATTAACTCATCTTCAAAGAACTTTGTACGTGTCACACCTGAGTGATTGCATCGCTGGCATTTAGCCACTCTGTTCCTGGGGCCCCACTCTGAAGCAAAGCAGAGATGGGCTGCCTTGGCTTTGTTGGGGACGTGCTCTGTATCCTGTTGGGAAACACAGCACCAAAACCACAGCAAGAATAATGGAATCACAGAATCATTCTGGTTGGAAAAGACCTCGCAGATCCCCAAGTCCAAGCTCAGCTCACCCCACCATGCCCACTGCTTACATCCCTCAGTGCCACATCTCCACAGATCTGGAACACCTCCAGGGATGGTGACTCTACCACCCTTCTGGGCAGCTGTGCCAGCGCTTGACCAAACCTTTTGGGCCCTATGTGACCCTCAGCCCTGCACTCAGAGAGAGCAGGGTGATGACAGCATTGTGATTAGGCAGAGGGGATGTTGTACCTGCTGTATGGGCTGTGCAGAGGGGCCCCCCGTGTAGATAATGGAGACTTTTTTTTTCGTTTGTAAGGCATTGCTCACCTTCTCTGTGCTTCTTTGAGAGTAAAATGGGTATAATTAACCCTTTCCAATGTGGAGATGCATTATGTGCATCTTTTTTATAAAGCAGAGAAGTTTTATAGGCAGTCAGCGAGCTGATGGGACAAAGCAAACAAATGGCAGCATCAGATTTCAGATAAATTCAAGAGATTTCAGCCAGACTGGATACTGGGTTTGCTCTATTTGCTCCACTCCCAGTTTTCTCCCCTTTCATTGAATGGAAAAACTGAGTTTTCCACTAAGCCATTAAGAAAGCAGAGGTTTCACAACAGTCAGGCTGATTTGACCACGCTCATTCGAACGGGCTTTTAGTAACCTTCAGAGACTGGCAATTCGGGTGGTAAACCCTCTTTATGACCTGTTATTACCCGTGCTCTGCTCAGAGGCAGCAGAACTCATTACGGGCGTAAATGGCCAGAGTGCTCCTGCATACCAGCACAGGCTGCCTTTAATGATCTCCCTTTTCCTGCTTATCCCTGATAAAAATACCTTACTGGTAAGAAACAGAGACCACAGAGCTAGCTGCCAGTTCTTCTCGTGGCTCCTGTTCCTGAGGTTTTATTTCACTGCACTTAGTTTTTAGGAAGTCGGCCAGCGTGGCACACTTTTGTGTTTTTTATTTAACTGCACATTAAATGCTCCCCTTTGCCCCAAGTTTTATTAGGGAGAAGTTTAAGAGAGCCTTGCAAAGGAAGGAAAACAACAGGATCAGCCCTGTTACTGCAGCCTGCTTCTACAGACTTGATATAACTCTGGCCATCTCAGTTTGCATAGGGCACGGGAGCAGTAGGACCTTCCTCCAGTAGAAAATGAGGGAGAAACTAAGGTAGAAAGGGATCTCATTTTGTTATTCCAGCCCTCAGACTCACCACTGGTGGAGTGTATGTGTGAGCTGATCACCTCTGGTGATGGAGATCCTCAACAGCTGCACACAACCTCTCACTATTAGAAATTTACACTCTAATAGAAGATGTTTGATATCTCTACCAAGCAGAACTACCAAGGCCCACAGAACTCTCTCAGCCTCGCAGTGTCACTGCAGAGAAGCTCAAGAAACTTGTCCCAAGGAGGACAGTGTTACGCCTAGGACAAAGTGATGTGATTTGTCTGGTGCTGTGGGAAAACCTCAAAATCTGTTTCCCTTCAGGGCATGTCTCCACACCTACCTGTGCTGGAGTTTCTCAGCAGAAGCAGAAGTTGCATGTAGTCAATACCGAGAGCACCATCTGGTGGGCTGCAGGGCTGGATAACACACAGCTGGGGACAGGTTTTGGGACAAAGAACAGCCAAGATGAGCATCAGGTGGGGGGCATCAAGGAGCTGAGATCCCCTGGTCTGGCTTCTCCCAGACAGCAAGTGGCAGCCTCAGGGAGAAGGTTGAGAAAGAAGCCCGTGGTGTGGTTTAGCAAAGCAAGGTTCTGTCTTCAGACAGATGGAGCTTGATGCGCTCCAAGAACCACGTGCCAGGTTTCCCCCAGAAATGCCTGGAGGAATCCATACGTTTTCTCTACTGATCACAGATGTAGAATGCAGCTTTAAAAAAGTAGACAAACCCAATGCATGCCGTGGGCTGTTTTTAAACATCAATCTTTTTGTGGACCCTTTGGCATAACCTTGGAATGGAAACGTCCTCTAGGGTGGCTTTGCTTGGCAGCCTGGGTTTTCCCCAGGATGATGATCCTCCTTTAACCTGTACGAAAGCCCACTCAGACACATTAGATATGTTCCTGAGCATTGCAGCTCTATTGGCTGCCCTGTTTGGGAGCAACGAGGGATGAAGTCCTCCAGACCTCTTTTGTGCTGTCACACTATAAATGACAGCAGGCTTTGCTCCAGCGGTCTTCCCTCCATGTGAGTTGTCAGGAAATGTCTTCCGAGGTGCTTGTGCAACCCAATGCAATCAAGGGCCTCAGCTTTGGGTGCTGCCATATGAGGGATGCAGTAGCAATAATCACCTCCTATGGTTTAATAACCTGGATTCGTCTAGGCACTGCTCGTCTGCTCGTGCTTGGGTCAGTGTAGAGGAGCTGGACTTTGAAAGTCCCTTCCAACTCAATTCTATAATTCTATGTAGGTGGATCATTCAGTAATGGCAATAGCTAGTGGTATCTTATCCTCAGTATCACTGTTTTCCTTGTAAAACCCTAGAGTGAGCGCTAAGGGAAAAATCAGCAACAAGGGAGCTTGCAGCCGTGCATCTCTGGATGCTTTTCTGTGGGTTCCCAGGGTGCTGGCTCCAATCTCTGCCGTGTTCTCTGCCTGTTCTCCTCTGGCTGAGGCAGCGTGGGACCCGTTCCCATGTTTTCTCAAAAGAAAAATCTCATAAGAAAACACACTGTTTTCTCATCGTTTTCATAGCATAACAGGTGGAAACATGCAAGCAATGTTGGAGGGAAAAAAAAAAGCCAGTGGGATGGGCCCAGCTCTGTGGTCAAAGCATCAAAAATGATTTAATAAAAGCTCTGAATGTTGTTCTTCTGGAGTAAACACTCCCAAGGGCTCAGCTGCCAGCTGCAAACTTAGCTGCAGACATGACCAGAAGCACTTGTCAGCGGCAGCCTGGGGCAGTTTCTCCCAAAACCACCAGTTTGGTTTTAGCATGATGCTGGCACTGCTGCCCAGAGAGCTGGAGGTGCCCGAGGCCAGGTTGGATGGGGCCACAGGCAGCTTGAGCTGGTGAGTGGCAGCCCTGCCCACAGCAAGGGGTTGGAACCGGATGATTTTCGAGGTCCTTTCCAACCCAAGCCATTCTATGGTTCTATGATTTCATGAGTCTAGGCTTGGTTAACACTGATGGCTGCTGACCTGTTGCACGCCCGTGCAATGCTTCCCCTTGCCACTGTGACAAAGGAAACAAGCAGCACGACAACTCTGGGCTGTGGCTTAATGAGCCAGAATGGCAAAAATCCATCATGCAGATGAGTCCCAGTGATGTTTCCCTTCCCCCTGTGCTGCGAGCTCTGAGTCGCAGCACCTGCTTGCTTCAGCAGAAGTGATTAACACTGGGGAAGACAATACTCAGCCAGGCTCGCTTTCTTCTCCCCAAACAATACTGAAAGTCTCTCCCGAAAGTGGCGTGCTCTGTACGATTTGAATCAAAATCTCTGCATTAATAAGCGCCCCTTTGGACTCCAAGAAGTGTCTTTTGTGTGGGGCTCTCCCTGAATTTTAACAAGCACGGCTTTTTACAGGAAAAAAAGAAAAAATCTAGGAAGAGAAGGAGGCACACACACACACAAAGACAAATTTCATTAGGCTCTAATCTCTGACGGGCAGCTCCTTTCTGACAAGCACTCCCTTTCAGCTCACCGTGCTTGGCTGTTGTTCTGTTCCCACCCAAATGCATCCTAGCCCAGGATGGCATGAAGCACGAGTTTGGGCACTCCCAGTAAATGCCACATCCTGGTGTGAAGCGAAGAGATGCTGAAAAGGGGAAAAGCCTATTTCTTCCCTCTGAAAGGTGCAAGGTTGTTAATGAGGTGTCCCGTGCGGCACAAGCCCAGCAAATCTTTTGATTAAAACCGGCTTGAGTGGCAGAGACTGAGTTATTTGTACTCAAGCCCTTTGAGAGATGGCAGCGGTGGTGGCTGGGAGAGGAGAAAAGGATGAGATATATCACGTGCACGAGGCTTAATTTGGCAGCGTGGTTTAAGGTGATGTCAGAAAATGGGAGGGGGTTGTTAAATGATATTAGTGCTTGATTTCTTAGAAAGAGCAATGCTGGCAGGAGTAAGGGCTTTGAAATGCTGCGTTTTTGGGGAGGAGGTTGTCAGAAAGTCCCAGGTTTGAGCTCAGCTCTTCAGAGCTGGGGTTTGGCTTTCTGCTGCAGTTCCTCCCTGTTGTTTTCTGCTCCAGTTAGGCCCCTAAATCTTGTGTTTTCCCAAGGATCTGCTTTAAGGCTTTGGCTGTGAGCTCCCATACCTGCAGTCACAGCAAGGAGAGTAGAGAGGCAGGCTCTCCTTGGCTCTGGGCTTTGCATTTACTCACTGCACTGTAAGAGCTCCTGCTCTGTTGTATTCTCACTTTGATGGCTGGAAATATGAGTCCACCACAGGAATGGCAAAAAAAAAAAAAAAACAAAAAGAGCATAAGCGTGCTTGGATGCAGAACCAAGGCAAAAGCAGCTAGAATAAATAAATTACAATGGGAGGAGGAAAACGCTCAGTTCAAGCTCTCCAGCACACTGCAGGAGGAGTTTCACGTTTTTTTGGCCAGCAGCCCTCTGGAGCATTCCTGGCATAGCTGCTCCAGCCCTAGGGGCATTGGGTTGTTTTTGGGTCAGGTGGTTCCAGTGATGCCTGCAGACTTCGGAGGGGTAAATCCAGGTCGCAGTGGCTTTTACCAGATGCCATTATTTGGGGTCTGCTGGGCGATAATGAATAAGCCTTGGCTCTGAGACCCAGGTGGGACCAGCTGCCCAATGGGAGCAGCCAGTAAAGAAGAGAAGCCCCCATTTTTCTTGCCTTTGGACGTGGAGGTTGGAGTCCCCCAGTGTGTTGAGCTTGCTGGGAAATGGTTTTCATGCCCCACAAAAATGTTTTGGTTGCAGCCAGCCTGCCCAGCTCAGGTGGAATCCATGGGATGAAACGTACCCCCAGCTCCAACCCAAAATGAGAAAACAGTGTGCATTGAGCCTGTGCTGGGGATGCTCTGGGTGCACTGGTTTGGCAAGAGTGGAATGCAGCTGTGAGAGCTTCCCAGAGGAAACATTTTTGGAGAGGTAGAGGAGGGAAAAAAAATACAAAACAAAAGTAACTGGGGGAAATCTGGCAACTTCAAGTGTTTCTGAGTGGGAGCCTCTCCTGGAGTTTCATTGGCGCTGTAAATATTTGGTCACCTAAGAGATTTCCTGCACGTCATCTGTCTTCTGATTGAACGTTCTGGCTCCGTGCTGTAGCTGTTGGTGTGCATAGCCAGGTTCCCTCTGAGATCAAACAGCAGTGAAGCAGCCCCAATGCCCTCACACTTCACGCCTGCCAGAGATGGACTCTGCACAAATGAAATAAGTCAGTGACTGGGGAAGTCTTCAGGTTTGCCACATTTGTTGTAGAGTCTCCTTTGAGTGCACGTATGTGTCAAAAGTGCAGCACAAAGCTTGAAGGAGAAAGGAAAACAGCAGATACTCTGGTGATCTTTGGGAAGAGGATGGGCAGAAGGACTCTGGCAGTTGAGAGCTCATCTGGTTATTTTACATGGTGACATCATGTGTGCTAATGAAAGATGTACCTCGCTCTATAAACACTCAGTGCTCAGCTATTCCGGCTGCAATAACATTACGTTAAATGCAAAAGATAACAAGGGCTTGAGATAATCATATCAAGCACATTTGGAAAAAATTGACCACCGCTTAGAAAAACAAAGACTGAGTTATGTGCAAACAGAGATGAAGGCTGGCGATGCCTCTCTGTGCATCCCCCAGTATGGCAGCATGCTTTGTGCACCGCAACCACGAGTCCATCAAATGTGCATTAGACAACAGAGATATTTCAGGAGAAGAACCCCAGCATTGCACATCTGTTCCTCAGCCTTCCATGGCCAAGAAGCACAGGGCAGGCTTAGCTGCAGTCAAAGCGCTTTTGACATCCTGCTCCTCCGGCAGCTCTGTGCAAGCTCAACTGGAGCCATGGGACACCCTGTGCTCCTCACATTAAACACACAGTTCTGCCAGTATTGATGCGTGGGGCTTGAGCTAAAGCAAATGACAGACTCTGGATCAGATCTCCCTTGAAAAAGCTAATAAGTTTCCATCCCAATGGCTGCTTTGGATTTAAGATGAAGACGATATGCAGAAATGGCACTTGACAGAGTGCAGTGGGTACCTGTTGCTCTGCACACAGAACAAGGCATCAGGAGATAATAACGACCCATCCGTGCCCCGCTACCAGCCTGTGCTTAATGGATCCTCTGTGGGGAGGTCAGGACTCCCTGTGGGGAAGATAATTACCGAATAAATCAGAGCAATTCTGAGCGAGCAGCTTTTTTCCATTACTGCAGGAGAACCTGGGGCATGGCAGGGAGATCAGATATCACCAGCTCCGTCCTGCCTCGCGTGCAAGGGCAAGGGGAGAGCGCGGCGCAACATGTGTTCCCTCTGGAAAGCCGCGGTGCAGAGACGGCGTTCCAAGAAATCAGGTTTTCAGCCACACTGAAGCGAATGATTTACTGGGAAACGAGCACTGAATGTAAACTTCTCTCCCCTCTGCCCCGCTGCAAATGGTCTATAAAGCAATCATTCACACGCTCATCTTCGGGGAAGTTTTATGAGAACGTATTGCAGCTTGGGCTCTGCTTGTGCGCAGCTCCCTGCAGGTCTGACCCGCGTCCATCGTTCCCTAAGGAGATCAAGGGGGAAAGAGAAAGGAATATGCCTCAGTCCTCTGCAAAATTTGGGAGAAAAAAGGCAGGTTCGAGGATGCTAGGCAATGTGCACTGATTGCTTGATAAGTGGATGGAAGCTTTTATTTTTGAGTGAATCAATCAATTTGAGTGAATCACTCAGGTTGTGATTCAGGATGGGTGAACTACTCTGCTACCTGGCGGCTCAGCCTCAGTGGTGTTTCTGCCATGAGAACTTTGTAGGAGAGGGTCTAACTTTTTACATGGTCAACTAGTAATGGGACAAGGTGGAATGATTTTAAGCTAGAAGAGAGGAGACTTAGGTGAGACATTAGGAAGAAATTCTTCATGCAGAGGGTGGTGAGGTGCTGGCATTGCTGTCCAGAGCTGTGGGTGCCCCATCCCTAGAGGTGTTCAAGGCCAGGTTGCATGGGGCCCTAGGCAGCCTGGGCTGGTGGGGGCAACCAGCCCATGGCAGGGGATTGGAACTGTATGATCTTTAATGTCCCTTCTAGCCCAAGCCATTCTATCATTCCAAGATTCAATGACTCATTTCACATGGCCAAGCTACCCAGCTACAGATTTCACTGGGAAATGATGGACTGTGATGCTGGGGCTGGGAAGTCAGGCAAAGTGACCTAAACTGGGAAAGAAGCAAGCTGAAAGAGCAGTAAAAGCAAGGGAGTGGAGCACAGAGTAAACAGAATGAGAATTGCATGTCACGTTTCCCTGAATCATCTGGGCCTGAAAGACTTCTAAATATAACAAATATTGCAAACTTCAATCCCATCCAGTATAAACAACAACAAAGTAATTTTTTTCCTGCCTGGCAGAGAAATAGGAAAAAATTCCATTTGGATCCCACAGGCAAATTAAGGACAGGATGAAGCCCTGCCCCACGCGGTGGCATGGCCTTTCCTAACCCCTCGGGCTGCTCGAGGCCATGGCTCCAATCCCAGTCTGTGTTGCTCTGGCTGGGATGCGGCTGGGAGAATCCAAGCATCTGCACGTTGGCTCTCATCAGTATGGGCTTGGAGGAGTGCATGGCAAAACTCACCCTCTGTCTTCAGCAGTGCCTTTTAAGGCTGCATCTCAAGCTGGAGATTTCGCCCTACCGAAGGAGCACAGGGCTGAGGAAACTTGCATCGATAACATCTGGCCGCTCTGAGCAGCTGCAATATTTTTAACTGCGTGTGGTTGTCCATGAGAACTGGAAAGACCCAGCCCCAAACAGCGTCAGCCTGGAGTTATTATAAGGTTTTTTTCCTGTGTGAATGGGAAATGCAGCTCGAGTAAAATTTGCAGTGTGTGGCCCGGGATGGGGTAAAGCCCTCCTGAAGTCATGGAGGGGATGGAGAGCTTCCAGCTGACACTGGAGGGGCTGGAGGAACATGGCTAAAATGTGCAAAATTGTCAAGGCGGGAGGTAAAGTGATTGGGAACTGCATCCATTTCTCCAAATGTCCAAGGCCAGAAGTCTTGCTGATGGTGAGCAGTGAGAGATTTGCAGTGGTACAGTTTTCAGAGGGCAGATGAGCAGTAGATGGATGGCATAGTGGGCGTTTTCCAACTATCTGGCCAAGACGCTATCTAAACTATGAAGGATAAACAGAGTTAACAAAGCAATGAATAAACAAAGGATGTCAATATGACCTGATTTCTATCAGTATTTGCCAGTATTTAGTCCGTTCTCTGCCATGTGGCTGTGGTTTCCTGTTTATACAGGGCTTGAAGGAGAGATAGTCACAACAAAACCTATAGCAATGGGCGTCTGTAATTTATCTTATTTCTGGAGCTGACGCCAGCCCCACAACTGCAGACAGGTCGCAGGGGCTGAGCTCCTGCTGCCTGCTGGGCAGCCACCCATGATCAGGTGCTGTGGTTGGTTCTGGTCTTGTTAGGATCTGAAATCATTCAGTTAACAAAAACAAGGGTTTGGGTTTTTCTCTCTGTCATTCAGCTTCTTGTTTGACATCTGATGACAAGCATCTCTGGAGTCAATCTGAGGAACATATGTACCAAGCCTTTTAAGGGAAACATCTGCCTTATCATCTGCAATAATTTATATTCCCAAGGCTGCTTATCTGGTGCTGACTGGTGGGAGCCTCATGTGCAAGCTGAGCTTCTGCAATTAACCTTCTTCCAGCAGACAGACACTCTCAGTACCTCCTCTGGTGCTCTCAACATGAGATGTCTCAATCTGTCAGTCATCATCTCTCTTCTCCCACCACGGTGGAGAGAATCTGCAGAGGGCTTCCCATGTCCCGATGGAAAGCAAGCGAGAACATTGTGTAGCCTTGGTTCAGCAGATATGAGAGAAGGATGGAAGGCCCAATGGGATGACGGTGATTTAAGAGAAGGATGGAAGGCCCTATGGAATTACTGGGATGCGAGACCTCCCAGAAACACCCAGCCCTGGTCAATGCTGCTCCTGCCAATGTTGGTAGGACTTGTGGGGATGACCACCAAGGGGTGTCGTTGCTTTTAAAGCACTATCCCACAAAAACAACTGTTCTGGATCAACCTAGCTGAGGATCCTGCCTGTAAGAGCAACCAAAAGTGGATGCCTGTGGGTGTGAATGGCTATAAAACCAGGAGAAGTATATCTGGTGTTTCCTCCTAATACTCTTCCCAAGGCTGGGTGTAGTTGCTCTGCATTTAGCAACCCTCAACGGAGTCCTCATTGCCTGAATGAGCCTCACAGCATGATCACCGTGGGTTGAAAGTGTTAAGTGCTGAGAGACGTAATGAGACATGGGGAGTGGATGCTCCCAGGCCTTCCCTGCTCTGCATCCGGTCCTTCTCCATCTGCACAGACCCTCCCATTCACATGTTCCCAGTGCAGGAAATGCCAGGAGAGAGTTACGTGGTTACAGCTTCTCTTGTTGGCTTTTGCTGTCTGGAAATTGGATGACAAAGGTAATGAAGCAGAGATAGCACAGGAAGGGGAGGGCAGCAAAACTTGCTTTAAAAAAGGGAAAAGGAAAAAAAAAAAGCCAACATTGATATATGGGTCCCTTTCTTGTAAGTGGGGTGCATCCAACTCCTGATGCCCCCACTGCTGAGTCTTGAAATATTAACATCTTCAGATTCAAAGTGAGAGCCAAGCATGAAATCGAGCTTCAGATGGGAACTGTCAGTTTGGCAATACTTTCACTGGAGCGATGTAGAGCAAATGAAGGAAAGGTTTTTGTTTCATTTTTTTACTTTAAATTTGAGCTATGCGGTGAGATCTGCAGTTGCTGCTTTACATATTCTGTGCTTTGTTTACCTTCGTGTCACTCTAGTGAAGATTTAAAATCTATTTTAGTGGCATATAAAGAATTTCCTGTTTGTTCCTGTTGGAATGGACTTGATGAGTATTTCCACAGAAAGGAGGGGGGAGTCTGAAGGAAAGTGCTTATCTTGCTGTTTCCAAGGAGGAGAAAGGTTTCCCATTTCTCAGATATGCTGGGATGATGCTGTGAACTTAACCAGAGATGAGCACTTGTGGAAATACTGATGGCATGGGCAGTTGATGCTCTTTCTACTGAAGTACTTGCTGAACACCTGAAGTCTTACTTCCTGCTTTCCAAGTGTCTTTATACAGTGTCAGCAATCCATACCACAGACAATTAGTGTTGCTGCATTGCAAGACATAGATTCAACAGGATTGTTTATGAAAATCAAATATGGAGGCAAAATGGTGGAAGAACTGTCAAGCTACCCAATTTCCTGCTTCTTCCCCTGTAAGAGCCATGGTTGTGGCTTGAACGATGGGTTAACTAATGTGATACAGACTCTGAAAGCCCCGAATGATGAGCAAGAGGCTTCCCTTCCACCTTAAGGACATCAGATCTGGTGCTGCTGGGCAAGGCAGAAGGCAAGCCTCAAAACCTCAAAATGAGCTTGTAGGAAGGCTCGAGGGAAGAATGTGAAGAGGTGGGGAGATGCTCACACGTGAGCATCCATCAGTCTGCGCAGTCAGTGGGTCAGAGAAAGTTCAGCAGCTAACGCCTGAGCTCTCCCCAAAGAAAATCCTTGTTCTTGCATATGCTTTGGCTTATGATAATCGTTTTAGTCAGCATTTATACAGTGTAATTAGTTTGCTCGGCAGAAGCACACGTGAAAAAATTGCAAGCGAAGGTATTGCAGGAGCGTGGCTTTCTGAACCATCTAGATAATCCCCGGATCCCTTTGGATATGCCTGGTTGTGGAGGCTCGCTCTGCTTTTTGGCCAGGTAGGATGCCACTCCATCACCACCTCAGCAAGTCCTCACGCAAGCACAGGGCAAGGCTAAAGGCAGATCTGTAGCTCAGGCTGGGCTCCCTGCAAGCACAAGTTGAAAGGTCGCTATTTGTTTGGTGTGTGCTGTGTTAATTTGTCATGTTTTATCTCTTTCTGCTACCCGAGCAGCTGCGGTGTGTAAAATACTCCAGGTCTGCCAGCCTTCAGCTGAAAAGCAACAAAAGGCAGGGGTCTGCAGCCTTTTTCATGTAAATGTTAGCTAGCGGCGTGATTGTCTCACAAACCCCACCGAAGGCACTCAGATTCCTTTAAGGGTTTGTGGTTATGTGCTCCTGACAGTCACAGTGACTGCTCTGGTCACACCGAGCCGTCCTGACATGTATGCACTCCTCATAGGAGCTTTCCTGTCCTATAGGGCTTTTTTAATCACCTAACATCAGTTAATGGACGCTTAAGATGAAGTAATTTCCTTTTTCTTCTGCTGCCTCTGCTGGTCAATGGTGGATGAGATCACCTGCTTTTTATTTGGGGGTCCAAGAAGAAATTGGCAGCCTCTACCTCGGGTTTTTTCCCCCTTCTCCTTTGAGCAGGGTGGAATTTCTGCCGAACAATTCACATTCATTTGCTAAGTGGTTCTGCAAGCCTGTTTACGAGAAATGCAAATGCCGCAGGACTACGGTGGTTTTGTATTCTAGGCTTCACCTAAAGCAGGCCTTGATGCTGAGGTTTTGAGAACGTTTAGCTCTCGGAATGCCATGAGGACAGACATATCTGCAAGCCTCTCCAAAGCAGAGGTGCTGAGGCACAGGGCGTCTCCAACATCTTGAAAATGCTGTTGTATCACGGCTTAAAAATAGAGGTGTTTTGGGCCTGTAAAGATGTTGTGGAAGAGTATTTCAGAGCGAGAGGAATAGCTTGAAAGCACAGGCATTGCAGTGGGTAAAGTGGATCTGTGATGTTGGTCTCCCACGAAGATAACCCAAGGAAGCTGACGCCTCCAGGACTGCATTGTTTCACATCAAACTGTCTGCTCGCGGAGCAAACGCGATAGCAGGGTGTTGATTTATGAAGTGGTGGCTGAGTTCCCAACCAGGAGCAGCAGAAACGTTTTGTGTTTGGGCTGTGACAGCCCAGGCTCCGTTCATCTGCAAAACCTGGTCGTGTTTTGAGTACTGACCTTCCCACGTGGACGTGGGATCAGGGATGTGCTGCTGATTTGGGGGGCACTGAACGGGTTCCTCTCACCTCTCCCCAAATGCTTGTCTTCCATTTAGGTTGTAGGCATGACATCTCTACTTCTGTTGGCTTTGGCCAATGCATTCTGGAATGACAGGGGGAGGACAGGCAAACATACAGCAGTTTTCCCCAGGAAATGAAGCTAAAAATGGATTTACTCCTTTGCAACCATTCAAAGAGCAAAACCGAGGGATGGTTTGGGCCGTGGAATGGTTTGGCACAGGATGGTGAGAAGGGGTAAATTTAGCAGGATGGGACAAGCCAACCTGAAGATCTCATCACAAAATAACCCCTCGAGGGCATTCGCTTGGAAAGTCTCTGCTTAATTGCAGCCTAATTGCTGCTGTGGGTGCAGTTCTCATGCCTTTTGAAGATGCCTTGAGACTGGCTGGTGGAAAACTGCTCTAAAACTTGTTTTTTTAAGATATCAGTCCAAGCCAAAGGAAATATGCCAGGGAGTCCTGGATATGATTGGAGCCTATCAAGATGCAGAGATGAGGAAAGGCATATCTTGTTTCCTCAAGCAGGGAGAATTAAGTGCATGTGAACAGGGACATTGCTGTCCTGGTTATAGTCATAGGGCAGCAACAGCAGCCAGAGTTTAGAGTTAAAGATAGAGCTTAACCCTTGCCTTTTTGTCTTTTGTACCTCAGAAGGAAGAAACTGCTTTTGTGGGTCATCAAATCAGAGGTTAAGTGGCTTAGGAACCACCTTGTGTGTTACTAAACACAGTTGTTGCATTAAATTGCTGCAGCATCTCCTAACGTTTAACTTTCAGCCAGTGGAAATGCAAAATTCACCTAGAGGACCTTGGAGAAACTATAGCTGGCAATTAAACAAGAACGGGAGTGGATGAGTGCTTTAGTAGCTTGCTGGATGATGCCACCACCATTGCCCAAAGCCTGAGTGAGGATTCTGCAGCCATCGTGTGCATGGCAGCAGTGCAGGCCCCGGCAGAGATGCAATAATAAACTCACCCTTGCTCAAGGTTACAGTGTGAGCTGATTGCTTCTGATTAGGGATTTGTATTCAGTTGTGAGGCCCCGCGATTTTTATTACCTTTACGGTAATAATTGCAAATAATAAAATGACAAATTATTGTAATTAAATTTTAATTAATTACAAAACCGTTACTTTTTAAGTTTATTCATGGCAGTGACAGTGATACTGAAAACAATTCATTAAAGCACTTGCTATGTAAATTATGAAGCAAGGCATTAATATCAGGCAGCTCATTTGCTCGCTTTCTGCATGGCAGCAGGGAATTTGTCTAAGGGGCAGCAGCTCTCCTGGATGATTTTAACAGCTTATTTTAACGAGCAGAGAAATATTAGCTACTCTTGAGTATTGTTCCCAAAGTCAGGCTCTGCAGCACCCTCCAAGTTGCATGCAATGTGTAATGCTTTTTGAGTTTCACCATAGAAGCCCTTCTGTCCAGGGGGAAGGCACAGATCAAGGGGAGACGTGATCAGACAGAAAGGCACCTCCAGCTCGGACAAGGAGAGCCTAAAGCAGCGAGGCACGCCCGAGGTTAATAACACGTTGCTCCACCAGCTTCTATCTAATCTTGGAAAACGTCCTCTGCCACAAAGAAAAAATGGGAAAGTGATTATGTGACTTGAAATAAGGTCTTGCTCTACTGTCTAGACAGCTTTAAAAAACATCAAGCTGGGGTGTTCCTATTTATGAAAAATGCAGCTGTACTTCTGCCTTCCTCGAGCGAGAGAAGAAAGAGGGGCACTCGAGGTCACTTGGCTGCGACGCGCTCACTGAGCCCATCCATGGGAATTTATCCCTCTCTTTTTCTTCTTCCTTTCTTTGTTTTGCTGCTGGTGCTGCACCGCTCGTGCTCCCAACCTGCTACCCCCAGCAGCCGGGTGTTGAACCAGGGGGCTGTGAACAGAAGGGCTGTGGACCTCTGCTTTTTCAGCACAGTATCATAGCCAGAATCACTTCTCCGAGCAAAGCTGCAAGCAGCCTTCAGACCCTTAATAGAGTCTCTTCTAGACTCCATTAAATTGGAAGCGTTCAATCTGCCCTGAATGCAACCTCAGCAATTCCCTCCCCATTATTTTAAGCCATGATAAATTATTCATAGGCTATGGATTCTGTTTTTTGCTGACGGTGTCTGTGCAGGTGGAATCGGATGCCCAAATGGGATGGGCAGGACCTCCAGCATGCCCTACATCAGCAGGAGCCCTGTAAGGCCACACAGCATCCTCTGGGAATCACAGCATCGTTTGCTGCTCATACTCAACCTGGATGGCCAGAAAACCTATTGATCAAGAGGCCGTGTCCTACAAAAGGGAGAAATAGGTCAGCAGATATGTTAATCCCAGCTTGATCTAAAGTCTTCAGGACAGGTGGCAACCTTCATTTAATGGAACAATGAGATCATTAGGAATTCATAATGAACTGTACTGTGGCCATGGAAGTAGGTCACACTTACCCCAGGAAGACACAAAATTGAATCGCATTCATGTGCAGGAGTGGAGATGGCTGGGGGCAGACTGATAGCTCTGCCTTGGGATTTGCTCACCAGACAATTTTAGGATGGAAAGGGGGCAAATGCAATGGACTTAAAATGATTTACTTTGTCCCAGGTGATAAGGGGACTTAAAACATAGGCAGGTTGAGTCGGAGGTGTTGTGTCTCATTGGCCATGGGCTGTAGCTCTGCTGCCCTGGGTGAGATGGCAGGAGAATGGTCAAGTTGGGAAAAAGCATTTCATAAATGGGTCCCAAATCAGGGTCAGTAACCACCCAGGAGAAAAGAGAAGAGCCCTTCTGTCCTACCAAGGTCTCTAGGATTGAAAGCCAGATATGCTTTGTGTCCGTAAGCTGTTTTGCTCTGTGGACTTTTTCTTGCTCCTGATGATTTTTGCAGGTGAGAACCAAGTGCTTGTGATAGGTCTGTGAATCTGAAAAGTTCCTTTTCTTCCCTCCATTCCCTACTCCCCCCAAACCCTGACATTCTTACGGTCCTATGTAACTCTGTTAGCCACCAAGAAGGCAGGCTGGGCTATGGGGAGGAGAGAGCTTAGCTCAGCTAGCAAAAAGCCCAGGAAAAGTTAAGAAAATATTATGCCAAAGATGCAATAAGTGGTAGTAGGGCTTTGAGGGTTATTTTGTTTTATTTTAAAGGTGTATTTGAAGGAAGCCTCTTATAAATATTTAAACAAAATTAACTGTTAAAGTAACACGTGGGGGCTGGTTTGAACTCCTCCAAGAAGTCACCATGCGAAACCCAATCCAGCCATGGTTGCTGTGTTACTGATGGTATGGCATTTAAAAGAAATGGGGAGAGAAGGTCCCAAATGCATGTGCCTCTGGCCATTCACGAGGAAGGAAGGCTGCCCCATGGTGATGCCAGCACCCTGACCCCAGCCCTGCCCCTCTGCTATCAGTATTGAGGAGTTAAACAAAAGTCAGTGTCCATCTGGCTGAGTAATGCAAACATCTACCCGTGCCAGGCAGCCGATAAGGAATCTCCTCTCACTGTTAATGAGGGAAATTGACACAGCCTTAAAACGTGCTCAGAAAAAAGGGAAAGCATTTCAAAGAGCGCCTTGAAATGGAACATTTCTGCTACTTGAAAAAATCGCAAGGTAAGTGAGGTTCATGTCAGTAAACATCTTCAGCTTCCTCTTAAAAAGCTCTGTAAAAATTAAATCAAAAGGTGAAAACTTTCTGTCAGTGTACAATGACTCAAATGACTGGACTGGTCTTGAGGAAAGTTTTTACCAGAAAGGCAGCCCAAAACGGCCTGCAACATGCTTTCCAAAATAGGTTTGAGGTTTTTTTTTTTCCCCCCTCTTCTGAGTGATCAAAGCAGCAAGCTGCCAACTGTTTTACCTGATCCATAGTGATGTAGCAGTGGTTCATCAAGGTTCCAGCCAAAAATGCAGGTCCTGATGCTTGATGGACTTGCTGGATGTTGTTCATGCAATAAGACAGCTGTCGCGTTATCGGATGTTTCTCCAGTTTTTCCCAACAGACTGTGGGGCCAGCTGGGAGGCCACTCATTGACAGATCTCCTCTTGAAGTTCTGATGTTGAAATGGAGATTTATTTATTTACTTATTTACTTATTTTTTGGAATGAGTGAATTGAAATGCCATTTCCCTGTACCGTGTTGTCAGGGATTTGTGGGATCTCTCAGGTCTGCCTGGAGCAACCCATTCCAACCTTGAGGAAGGCTTGGCCAAGATGGCCTGAGACCGTAGTATTTCTTGTGCACGCAAAGAGATGAAAGTTCAAAGCAGGTGCTGGTGGGTTATTCTTAACTTTATCAATCTTTATTTTAAAAAGAAAGTAAAACTCGGGGTATTTTTCAGATAAAGCATTGATTCCTGCTGCCTTTCTGCTAGTCTTTGCTAGCAGCTGTTTGGTTGGGTTTTTTTGGTCCTATTCTGATAAAGGAGCCTCACAGAAATAAATCTTACATCTCACTGGAAGCAAAAACATCATGGTAGCCAGGCTGATGGGTCAGAAAATCTGGACTCAAATTGCACCTTGCTAGCAACCTCCCTAATGGATCCCTGGAGAAACCTCTGTCTTTCCTGTTGCTTTTTCCACCTGAGCAGACCAATTTCTCTTTCTTTATTTTCAGTGAGCACTCTTGAGACAGATATATTAGTTAAACTGCTGTTCCATTGTTAGCTATTCACAATGGTTGGAAACATTAAAATAATAACAGTCATTAAAAGCTTGAGTTAGATGACAAGAGTCTTGCACTATGCAGTGTTGATGTGTGTCGTGCTAAAGCTGCTTCCAAAACACACATGCAAGAGGATAGCTTAAGCTGCTTATCTCACATGGAATTGGCAAGCTCTTTATATTGTTGCTGAATGGTGTTTCCTCCTTGTGTGTGCATGCGGACTATGAGTGATGCTATCTTGCCTTCTTTTTCATGCTGGCAATCTTCCTGCTAACTCAACCCCTTTCTAAAGATAAAAATTGGCAACAGGCTCTGACAGTTTGCATGCTGGTGTGGTTGGCGTCCGAGGCTGTGGTTTCCTGTCATTGCTTAATGTGCAGGCAAAGCTAGATGCCTCCATCAAGGCATTCATCCTCAAGCTCCCGGACATTCAGATAGATGTGTAGTATCTTCTATGTGGAGGATTAAACAAGATGACTCCAACAGGCCTGCAAATTGACAGCATTCCCAGCATGCTGTCTTTCTTTTTGGCATCTAGTCGCGAGAAGAAATGTCTCTTGAAGACCTCAATGTTTCTATTCCCCTCAAAATGTGTTTCTCTCTATATACCAAACAAATAGTTGACAATTTTGACTCAAATGCATAAACGGATTTCATTTCCAAAGTGGAGCATCTCAACAAAGTTACCACTGACTGAAAGTAGCTTGCCTTTTGCCTTACATTTTCAGAAGACAAGTTTTCCAATAGCCTCTAGATTTCATCAGTTCGTGAGCAGTGTATTGTACGTTCTGGCAGTAAAACCTGGTTACATTGCTGCACAGACAGCATTGAGATTCAATACAACTTCATAATTTATAGGATAGACAGAGAGAGAAGACATTTTGCAGTTCTGTTCAACACTTTGATGTCAGTGAGAATTCTTCCTTCTTGGCCATTTTGGATGAAAGTCTTAAAGCATTAAAAAAAAAAAAAAGTATTTTTAAATGTTTACATCTGGGGACGTGCCATCAAATCCAGCTTAGATGTGTGTTTTATTACCCAGATGGTAACGTCTTATTTACATTTCTCATATAAAACCATCTGTGTCTAAACTGGGGAGACGCTGCCTCCTGCTACAGTTGGGAGTTTGGCTGCAGGGGGTGTAGCATTGCTTTTGTTAGCATTCAATTTTCCTCACTCTTCGGAGCTGAATATGTAACACTAGTTTTACTTAACCTTGTTCTAATTTAAAGGATTACAAAACTGCGGTTGGTTCTTTCTGCAACATTTTGCTGGCACCCTGTTTTTGCTGTCTTTAAACAAAATTGAAATCTATTGCCCTGTTTTCCTTTGATAGCAAACTCCTATTTCGCCTCCTCTATTTGTATCCCTTGCATGTAGCCTTCCCTACCGCCAAATAATTCCTCTTCCTCTTTGGTGTGAAATCCTGGCTACGCTGAAGTCAATGGAAGTCTCAACGTCAGCTGTGACAAGGTCAGGGTTTCTCCCAGAGTGTTTGTTTTCTTTAAGCACTTACAGCCTGTTGCTCCAGCCAATCTTTCCTTGAGCCAAGTTCAACACCTCCATCTCCACCATCGCTGTTGTTCTTCTATGAGCTCCCTCCCAATTAAGGAGTTGGGTGCCCAAAAAGGAACATGCTTTTTCAGGTATCATCTAAGAGGTAACCTCACAGAAATACTATTTTTCTGCTATTGCCTGTGCTAGCCATTTTTTTCCCCTCTCCTTGTTTTACTACTGTATCCTGTTCCGTTTTCATGTCATTAATAAAGACATGACCAAAAAAAAAAAATATATATATATATAGACCTAACTCTGACCTCTCTATGGAATCCACAGCTCTGCCAACAACGTACTCTGTTGGTTGCCTTTTTGCTTTTTCTTCCATCTAGCTCATAGCATTCATGGACTGTTCCCATCTGAGCCAATTTGAATTAATCATCTTGCGTGATGTGAAGATACGCCATACCGAAGGCATCATCATGTTAAAAATAAGAGACACGTGGGAACCAGATTTTGTCTTTTTTTGTCAAGAGCTGGAGTTAATGGAGTTAACCATTGCTTCTTGCTAAAATCAAAGCAATCGTTGGCCTCGTTTCAACACAACCAGGCACGGGCAAGGTAGTTTAGTATCCACCAGGACAGGTTATGGACATCTCAAAGAACTGTCACCTGAGCTTAGCTGTCCTCAGCCTGATATCTCATTTTGTTGGCTTTCCTCCTTTTTCCAAACGTCTCTTAAGCACAATAATTTTTACACTGATGGAAGAAAATTAAGGGCTACAGAAATCGCTTAATCAAAATGGTAGGAGCATTTCCAGTGATGTGTCCAGAGTGAGTTACTAATCTGACAAACTATCCAAACACTCAGACCAAATTTATCACATTGTTTTAATTTTTTTTCTTTTTTTTTTTTTTCTTTTTCAGGCTGCAAACAAGGCTGAAATAACCATTCTGGGTAATAAGAGAGCTCCATCACATCGACTTGCTGCATAATTCCCTCCCGACAGACTGGCTTGGATTTTGTTGCCTGCCTCTCTACCAGATGAAAAGACCTCTGTAAGTGAAGTCTACAAGCAGCGAAGAAAAAGTCCCATGCTCTCAAAGAAAAAATGAGAAATTTAGGTGGTAAAAAATGGAAAATCTCTAGCAATACCTGTGTTTATCTCTTGTCTCTCTAGAGATGCCTTTACTGTCTCATTCTATGCTCCAGGATTATGTTTACTTGAGAGAACTGAGGGAAATAGGCAGAACTGAGTGGTGATGGGACCATGGTCTTATGCAGCCATGTATCTCTACGTGGAAGGCATTAGGAGGAGGTGGGTCCATGGTGTTTGTTCTCAGACCTTGGGAAAGAAGCCGTGTGAGGAGGAGATGGGAAACGCTCGGCACAGAACCACTCCGTCTTAAGGCCTTCCCTTCACACTGGTTTTATTTGTGTTTTGAGATAACTCAAGGATCGCCGTGGCGTGCTTACAGAACCGTGGATGTGCTGAGAATCTCAGGGAGGGTCGGGGCAGGCAGTTTGCTTTGGCAGGCACGGTGTGAGCGCATGGGATGAGGGCTGACCGCCTCCTTCGCTCCGCACTGACGGGTTGGCCATTTTCCTTGGGTGGTGGCCAGCCATTCCTGCTAGATTCACGTTACAGGGCTGCATTTGCACCCTTCTACATCATCCCAGGCATCCAGATGTGTGACAGACGTGCACTCATGCACTGCACTGCGGATGCTGTATTTTGGCTGCAGCAGAGGTAAATATTATTTCTGTATCATGTGGAGGATGAAATAATACCTCTTGAGGATTTGGAAGAAAGACGGAGGAGACTCAGTTTATCATGGTCTGCCCATAGCTTTTTTCACTTGAGCACATTGTCATGCAACAAGAAATAAAGCAGGAGAAGAAAATGCAGCTTAGTGATTAAAGGGATTTTGGCCTCCAAGCGAATCCTGGTCAGCCCCTTCCAAAAAACAACACGTTGTTTGCAATGGCATCCTCCACCCTTTGTCTTCTGTAACTATCAGGATGCTTCTTCCCCCTCTCCTAAAATGTGAGTTGCTCACATCTGCTCAGCTGCAGCTCACACAGAGGCTGACTCTGGGGTCCTCAGCCTGGAGGGGATAGGAGAACAACACAAGCTCATCCAACTGGTAAAATCCTGTCTATAAATTAGAAGTGCAGGCTCACAGCTCTTGTTTTTAAACACTAAACGCATCCAATTGCTCTGCTAAAGACTCTCACCCTAGCAGAAAACTATAATAATCACAAAATCCTGTTTGATGGGGGAAAAAAAGGATAGATGGCAGAAGCATGAGGTTGGCTTGGATCGTATCTCTTGCCCTGTGCCTGGTACCAGGTGACATCCGAAGCACACCACAGCCATAGGATGGCATCATGATGCTGCTGTGAGATTGTCCCATGTGCACAGACTGCAGCAACCCAACCTCATCCCTGTCCCCATAGGCAGTGATAGTGTAGGGAGGGAGGGATAAATATAAAACAGGAGCAGGTTAAATCCCTCAAATCCCTTTCTTTAACTTCATGCCCTTATTACAACTGTGCTCCTGGAGCTGGGGCATTCAGTCCCTCTCAGTATAGGCTGTAAAGCATCCCTCCTTCCATCCCCTTTTTCATGAATATCTAAAGAACTGGGTGGCTTTTCCCCACCCTCTCGTGGCCCTCTCACTCCCAGCTCTGTGAAACCTGAGTCCAGAGCTCAGGTTTTCTCACGCTTCCCATCTCTTTGCAGAGCAGAGCAGCTGCAGGCAGTCTGTATCGGGACACACTGAGGGATATTTTCTGGATTGCCCAAGAAACAGCCATCAGCTTGGAAGATGCCCATGGGCAGCGCTTTGCAGGAGGCAATGCCAAAAGTTGCCCAAAAGTAAGGGGTAGGGATTTGGAACTGGATGATCTTTGAGGTCCCTTCCAACCCAAGCTATTCTGTGAATAGAATCTGGAGGGCTGGAAGGAGAAGTTAAAAGCCTAGATGGCACGCTGTCCAGCTTGGAAATTGCTCCCAGGGAAGGCAGCTTTCACCACATTTGTCAGATGACTGAAAACCAAATGCAGTAAAAATGTTCCTTTAGGGACAGGACAGCAGCAGGATGAAATCAGGGTACCAAAGCCCAGCACAAAGCTCTGTGTCTGGGGTTAGATGTTCCCTAGAGGCTGATGTGACGTCCTGCCCCGCCGCCCTAGTGAGGTCCCATTCACTCTGAGATCATCTCTTTTGCTGGTATCCAAAGCTGACTCAGTGCTCACACGTGCTGCTTTTTGGCCTTATTTATTACCATTTCCCAACATCCAAAATAAACAACGCCTGAGGTTCTTCAGCCCCTTCGAGCGGGAGCTGTGCCTGTGCTGGGGTCCTGCATTCCCCAGGCTCAAGAGATGATGACAAATCCCCTGGCACGGGCAATGCCTTTCAGCTAAGCCCAAACCTGTTTAGTCTC
This sequence comes from Lagopus muta, assembly GCF_023343835.1. Classification (NCBI taxonomy): domain Eukaryota; kingdom Metazoa; phylum Chordata; class Aves; order Galliformes; family Phasianidae; genus Lagopus; species Lagopus muta. The sequence goes on along the minus strand of NC_064440.1, from coordinate 34,231,822 downwards.
AGGGGCACAGGGAGCTGAAAGGAGAGCCTGGTTGGCAGCTCTGGTTTAAACAGTGTGACTGGGGCATCCCCCCATACTCCTCTGCAGATAAATCACAGTTCAATGGAGCCCATGCAGTGGCAGCTGGGATATCCGAGCCAGCAGCAGAAGGCAATATGTGCTTCCAACCCATCCCTCACCCCTGTAAAAATACACAAATAGGAGCAGAAAGGCCACTGCCTGCGGGCCTCAGCCCTGAAGGTAAGATTCAATGGGCGGCTGTGGGCGCAGGGAGATGAGAATGAGAGGAATGGGCAAAGCCATGGGAGCAAGACTGCAGCTTGCTGCCTCTAATGATGCTGGGCTATGCCAAGGGGCAGCTTGATGGGTTTAATTTATCGTTATTCCCTCCCTACATAATCTCTGAGAAGTGCCACTTTCAGTTTGTATATCTTTCCTTGACATGTATATTTAGCACTCATTAACCACTTACCTGGGCTAATAATTCAGCTTTTTGTTCCAAACTCTAAATTTCCTCATTTCCGCGAGTTCTTGGAGCCAAAGAGAACATTTCTGACAGATTAATTTCGACTTTGTTTGAAGGCTTACTGCAGCCTTTTGGTTTATTTGAACAAAATTTTCCATGTTTTCCAAAGATTAGTCATTATGAAACCATCTCGTTGCTTTAAAGCCCTAAATGGTTCTTACCCCTTTCAGCAAAAAGCAAGTTCAGAATGTCAGAAATTGGTTGTTTTTAAGAAGAAGAAAAAGAAAAAAAAACCCCTCATTACATCTGGGTGTTTTAGCCAAGCTTGCAGCAATTAACATCGCTGTTTCTGTCCAAATCCTTTACTGCCCTAATTTATAGGTGCTATCATTGCTTTATTCTAGATTCAATGGCCCAGTGGTTTCTTTTCCATCTATTTAACCTCTGTCAGCACATAAATCCTTAAGAATGATGGGACCTGGAGTGAGTAGCTCTTGCACAACACCTTTGTGCAAACATTAAATATGCTGCAGTGTTTAAGCACACGCTTAAATGTGACTTGAGTGCAATCTTAGCAGCTGTGTCAAACAGATTCAAACTGTGTCAAGCAGAGAGGATTAGGGCTGTTTGCTGGAAAAGAGACTGATGCCGAGGGGCTGAGCACCTTCGTGCTTGATTTCCTGCCTATGCAAAAAGCAACAGGAGTGCAACAAGTCAAAGCAAGCACAGGCTGCACCGCAGGGTTTTCCCCATCAGCAGAAGTTGAACTTGGCTCACAGCTGAACCTGAACCAGAACCACCAAGCGTGGGAGATAACAAATGTTTAAATTCTTGATTGCAGAGAAACTGGGGAGGTGCCACCAGGAGCCTCTCTGCGTTTCCTCATCCCACCTTGAGGAGATGCTGTGGTCAGCAAAAGTCTCCAAGAAATGTTTTGTGGTTGGGTTTGGGTTGTGTTTTCGGGTTATTATTTTATTTCCACTGCTCAGCTGTAGAAGGAGACGTGTTGCACGTGAACAAGGAATCCCCACAGGCTGCAGGAAAACAATCAGCAGCCCAGGCTGAGTAGGAAGTGGTTGGAAATCCATCCTAGAAAGCTGAGAAGTGAAGCATTCAGCTTTGAGGAGGGTTTCGCCCTCTGTTGCAGGTTATTGCCATTGGCAAAACCAGGATGGAGGACAAGAAAACCTGGAAGCGAAAACTGGGGAGGCCTGGAATTGGGCAAGAGGGAAGGAGAGGTGTAAAACCAGCCTCCAAAATGTTGCTCTGTTGCAGGACTCATCCTTAGCCTGCATGAAAATCCCCACCATCAGGATCCCATCTGCAAAGTCTGTTTTCAAGTTACACAGCGCTAATTTGTGGTTTTGAGGAGAGACTATTGGAAAATAGCAGCACGAATCCAAGCCAAAGTTGCTAATTTTGGCTGGTCTTTGCCTTTCTTGGTTCCAATTGAAGATACATTTTGTTTGAAAACATGGAACTCAGACATAAGGAAAAACGAACCAGATTATGAAGATTTCCATTCATTAGTGTGGCCTAATATAACCAAGTTTTGCACAGTGCAAGGACAGGATATTCCCCACCACCATATTTTGGGTTGCTTTTTTTTTGTTTGTTTGTCTGTTCTGTATGTTTCTTATTCGTGCTGGGTTGAAGATGTGCCTGAGTGGCCTGCAGGCAAATTAAGAGCTAGTTTCAAAACCAGCCTCTATGCAAGGCTGGCTGCTTCTTTATAGGAGAAATCTCAGCTCATCCCATCATTATTTTTGGTGGTAGCTACTGGCTTCTATACTCTTGTGCTATATATCCTGGTGACTGGATGCCCCAGGTGGTGAGGAGCTCAGCTCAGGGGTGGTGGGAAGGTGTCCATGGCGTGACACCTGTTGGCACTGAGCTGGCAGAGGGACACGAGATCCAACACAAAACACAGCACCTGTACATGTCTGTTGGACTCGAGGTTAAGGCTGCATCTGCTCCTTGGAAACAGATTTAAGAGATGGCAGGAATAAATCTGCTCAGGGAAGGGTCATTTTCCATAACACCTGCTTGTTATTGTCTTCTGCTCTGCGTGGAGTCCTTTTACAACCTTGCATTTGGGGAGCTTGGCTGGGCTGCCAAAAAAAACAGAGGGAATCGCTCTTTTATGAGCCATCCCTTCTTCCCTTTTATGCTGTTAGGAATTTCCCTCTGCGTATCTCTCACAAATTCCTTTTAAAAACGTTGCATTCAAGTGAAAGTGATCCATCCCAACTTGGCTTCTCTCACATCAGCAAGTGGAGCTCTTGGTCTCCTTTTCACTCTCTGTTTTTTAGGGTTTCCAATACATCAGACCAACGGCCTGTAGAAGAACAATTATCTCAGGTGAGAACTAATTATCACCATCACCCATTCTGGCTGGAGGGAAAGGTTTACTGTGGGTTCTACGTGGTCATGGACTTTTGATTAGGAAGTAATAACACGTGAAGAGTTGGGTGAAGTGTTTCTGCACTCAGCCAACGCCAACCCTGGGTTAAAGTCTATCTTCACAGCCACAAGGTCTATAGGTGGTTAAGGGGTCAACTTGGCACTGATTTAAAAGCACAGCCTTGGTGTTGCTGCTATGTCTGAGCGTGCAGTAAACAACAAGCAGAGGAAAACAAGAGCAGCTTGAACGCTTTCCAAGGGAGTGATTTATTTTTTCCCCTTTGGTAAACTCCCCTTTGTCAAAATGAAATCTTTCCAGGAGAGAAATTAGCTTATAAAGATTTTGGTCAAGCCTTGCGTTTGTTTGTTTCCAAATGTCTTTTTAATGAAGTCGTAGAACCATATCAGATTTTGTAAAAGTCAGAATGAAAACAAGATGTATTCATTTTGCCTTTAAAAACAGGGCTGGAAGCAAAGGAAGAGTTTATACAGTTCAGTTCTCTGCCCCTGTGTGGGATCAAATATTTTCAGCATATGGATAAAAAGCCAAGAAATGTGAGCATTCCTTCTGCTTCATTTTTATCTTCTTCCTCACTCCACAGTCTCCCTTTTCACAGTGCTTTCCTACTGCCCATTAAATGCCCTCTGTTGCCTCTGTATTTCAGCTGTCCTGAATTAGAATGGCGCAATTAATTACCAACCTGCACTGGAGCATCCCAATCCCTGGCCCTATTGCAAGGTGCCTTCCTGCAGCTTTCCCCTGCTCCCCAGCCTAGGACAGGCCTTCTTGTGTCTTGTCCTTCACTCCCTTCCTTACCAAGCCTAGGAAGTAATATGTGGCAATGCTGGAGAAAATTTTTTCTGTCTGATTGGCTGTTTAAACCAAACCCACACTGTTGCTGCTATTGGAGCTGGCCAACAATGGCAATTTAATGAAATCCAAACATTTTGGGAAAATGTATCAATTTCACCTATGGTTTCAACAGGAAATTATGGAAACATTTCCATCCCATATAGTCAAAATGTTTCCTTCTGACCATTGCATCGGCTGCTTTCCTACCACAAATATTGCGTGCAGAGCAGTTGATGTTCAGATCTGTATCTGATGTGTTTCAATGTAAAAGTCAAACCAGGAAAAAAAAAAACCCACCCCATTTTGGCTCCACTGGTAATTTGCTCTCGTTTGTACTTGGAAAAAGAAAGACTCATATTCCAGTGGCTGCTTCCCTCAAGACAAATGCTTTAGAGAAAGCTTTTTTCTAACTTTAATGTTCAAAAGTGTCAAGGAAATCTGAGTCATTTGCCTGCTTTGAATTGTACAGAATAAATGGGCTTCTCAATCCCCTGGGCTGTTTCAACATCTCAGCCAGAGGCCTCTATTAAAAACCCAGCTAACTCTGCTATGACACTTTCTTGTCCCCATCTCACAGATGGGAAAGCAGCCTGGTGGTGACCCACCTAGGTCACAAGCAATGGAGATGGGGCCAGAGCCCAGTCCTTCTCCCACTGCCCATCCAGCCTCAAGTGAAGCTAAATTGGATACTGGGAAGAATTTATCCACATATCCATGCTGGACACCCAGGGATGCTCAGCGGTGTACGAGTCAGCCCAGCATAGCATAGTTCCAAAAGCTCTTTTCTTTCTTATGCTGGCAGATAACCCAGTTGGATTGTGTGGGTAGATTCCCCCAGAAGAATGGTTATTCCAGGGCAGGAGTAGAGTCTCATTTTAAATTCCCCCAAATGAGATTATCTGCACAGTGGAAGGTACTTGTGTACCAGGATAAAAGCATCCATATGGGAATTTACACCAAGATATCCAGAAGACAGAGAACTCATATCCTAAATCCATTTAACTGATCCGTATGGACATGTACACAGTGGAGGGATGATATCCTGTGCTCCTGAACACCAAATGAAACCATCTGTACTCAAAAAACATCTTCTGATTCCTCTTCCTGTTGCTGGTTGCTTGTATCTTTTAAAATAACAGTAATTTCCTACTTGGCAGCTATACTGAACCAATATATGATTCCTGTGTTGTAACCTTCAACTGATTTAGATGTAGGTCTTGGTCTTCTCAAGGCTATGGATAGGCTTCTCAAGGCTATCTGTCCCAACAGGCCATCGGTCCATGGCCTATGGCACCCAGGTAAGTGGGAATATGGAAAGTATCATGGGAAATCGAGTCTGAATGTAGCCAGGATAACAGCTTATGGATAGCAGCAAGGCCACATTTTTAGAGATTCTGGTTAACGCTGTACTCATTGTACACTGGCGAAGACTCAACATCTTGGTTAAGCTCTTCAATCTGCAGGGCTTTCATCCCAAGGAAACCCAACTGAAATTTAATGTTGTTAGGACTGTGGGCTCTGCAGAAATTGCTTTTGTCTACCCGAAAGAGCTATTTCAATGGGGAACTCCTGGCCAGCTCTGAAGCTCAGTTATTTAGGGGCGAGCTTATGTAGAGATGTCAGCTGCGTAGCCAGCTATTAGCTAAGTTAGCTGTAGAACTTGATCTCTCACATATTTATCTTTAATAGAAACAGTGGCCTGTAGTGGTTATTTGTGTTTCAGATAACTCCCTGCCCTCAGTTTGGGGAAACCATCATTGTTTCCTCGTGCCCAAGGAATGACTTCTTCAGAGCAATAGCGTCTCCATCTAATAGCTAAATAGCCTTAATGCACGGCAGTCTCCAGCTAGAAGAAAAGCCAGAGCAAAGCTTCCATCCAAGGCGATGCCAGCCAGATGCAGGGCACCCTGCAATGGCACAGTGTTGGCTTTATCCTCGACCCAAGGCAAGAGATCCCCTGTGCCAAAACCTGAGAACGTCTTCTATGCTTTCCATACAAGTCTTGGAGCCAGCTCTCCTAACAAGTCTGGGTCTGGTGCCAAGAAGGCTTTGCTAAAGGAAACCCAACAGCTCATGAATGATTTGTTTAAACAACAAATGCCCGCCCTGGCACACAGAGCTGTTAGCTTTCCAGTCCTTTCCAAGGTTGCAAGCATAAATATCCCGAGCACACAGCTCTGCATCATGTTTCCAAGCTCTCCTGCTCGCTCTGTGGCATCCTGGGGTCTGAACATCCGTCCAGGCATCTCTGTCTCTCTTACAGATCCAGGCTTTGGCTCTGCTGGCCAGCCCACTTCTGTGGATTTTCACCTTCCTGCTAGAATTATGCTTCTGTAGGAGCTCTCCATCTCCTAGAACAAAAAACCCAGTCTAGGAAACCCCTTCCTTTAAGGTTCCTCTTGAAGTTTTGAGGGACCCATGGCTTTCTCAAGGCATTCAGCATTCCCTTGGCTGTGGTGTGCTCCATGTTGCTTTTCTCGTGGTCCTCAGTGTTCCCAAAGAGACAGTCCAGGTTAAAATTACCCCTGGTGTAATGTCTTGGGGCTTTTGATGCTGCATATGGAAGGCAGCTGTCAATTAGCAGCTGAAAAAATAGCCTGCAGTGCTAATGAGAGCAAATCTAATAGAGACCTCTTCCAAATTGTTTCCATCCATTTTTCAGGGCTTTTAATTGCTGTCATATTAGAAGGATGCCAGAAGGAAAACACGAGGGAAAAGCCCCATTCAGAGGTAGGTTCCTCTCTGCCAGGACTGGCTCGGAGGCAGCCTTTTTCCCTGAGTTTCATTCACAGGAGCTTCTCAACTCTTTTACAGAGCTGCATTTAGCCCTGGGTCCTGGCCAGCTCCTGAAATCTCATTTCCCTGGCAGTGAGGATGGGAAGAGGGCCCTTGGTTTTGTTACCAAGCACTGCAGCCCTACCGAAGGCTGGGGATGGATGCTACCTTCCAGCCACCCGCTGTGCTGTACTGTGACTCTTTTATTTTAGAAGGAATGTAGTTAAACAGGGGATATTAGCTACTGGAAAAGCAACAGCAAAATATGCAATGTTTCTAAATTCTTACCAAATAAAGGCTAATTGTTCCGTGGATAAAATGAGGGGTGTTGGCCCTACAGCCAAGATGCTGCAGACAGAAAGCAAAAGAAAAACAAGGCAATGAACGAAACACAGAGAGGGCAACACAAACAAGAAAGCAATGTGATCTATGAAACTATTACATATAATCTCTCCATGTACTTATACTGTATGGGAGCTGCTCAGTCACGGCCTGAACCTCTGATTGATCACCTGAAGTGAGCCATGAGTCAGCCAGAGGAGCACAGGTGAAGACAATTCCTAGACCTATTTAAGAGCTGGCTACCAGTGGGGAAGGATCTCTCCCGGAGATGTGCTCTGCTGGAGTTTTGTAAGTGAGCCCAGGATACAGGTAAGCTTTCTATTTATTCTCTTTTTGTTACTGTGATCCGCTTTGCCTAACTCTCTTCTTTATTTTGTAATTATAGTATCTTAATATTCATTGATTATGCATACAAGTTACCCACTTTAGGCTGTGGATATACCCTGGGGTGTTTAGAATTATGTTATTAAAGGCTGCAAAAGCACCTCTTCTTGCCTTTGCAGTGATGCTTGGCCCACCAGCACGGTCCCAAATAGATGATAATGCACTAAGCGTGCCTTTAATAACCTCAGGACAAGTAGCAGCTTTGCAAAACAAACTTCCCCCAGCTGCACCCACCTGGACAGCAGCCCACTCAGCTGCATCCCATGCTGGCCCCTCCTTCTGGACCCAGCCTTGCAAATCTGGGCCAGATCAGGACAACCCGTCCATGACCCTGATACGGGGACCTGGGGATTGGGGCAGAGAGGACGATGATGCTCGGCACAGCCAAGGGTCATATCCTGCAGCCTTGGACATCTGGTCTGGGCGTCTCTCTCTGGTTGCCAAGCTCAAGAGCAAAGGAAGAGGGGAGGAGAAAAGCAAATCCCCATCCATGACCTCAATGCTCCCCAGAACCAACTTTACCCCCTCCTCTGCCCTCTCTGGAGCCTTTTCCAGTGTCCACACACTGCTGACTTTCATCTGAGGTGTGAAACATCCCCTCTGGAACTCCTGCAGTTATTTCATCACAAATCCTCCCGAGATGAAGCCCTTTATCCCCCCAGATTCCTGGAATACCAAACGCTTGGAATGACCCGGAGCATTCCCCTCATCCATCCATCTATCTGTCCCGCACAGAGTTTGCCCAGACCATCTGCAAGGTCGTGATCCCCAGCACTGCTGAAAGCACGTGTATGTGTGTGTGTGTGCATGGGAGATGATGGGTCCAGGCAGCCTGAGCGCCAAGCCAGCCATCTGCTTCACAGAATGCCACATGTGCTCCCTGTTTTTAAAAGGGAATGGAGCAAAACAACCCCTCGTGAGATAACGGTTTGCAAAGTCCTCCAAAGTCGGCCCTGAAGAGCTGCAGTCCTCTGGTTGCTGGGGCAGGAAGGTAAATGAGGCAGAAAGCTGGACACACAAAATGGGTCTGTTTGCAGCTTTCCGGTGGTGCAGGGCAGACGTAACCCAGGATGAGAAGGAAAGACTTTGTTTATACCAAGGAGAAGCAAATTCAGGGACAGGGCCTGGGGGTACCAAGTTGTCACGGTGTCCCTAGCTGCTCTTCATCCAGACCCAGTCTTCCCTAACGCCTTCACTCTCAATGCCTTTTTGAGGTGGCATAACCCAGAGTATGTCTCAGCTGTGACCAGCTCCCTGTAGCAGCCCTTCCATGACAGCTTTTCCATGCTGGAAAGCTGCTATCGTGCCCCTCTGCCTGCTGTCCTGGCCTAGACTAAAACACAGCCATCTCTTGTAAATCACGGCTTCTTAGCCCTTCATCACCCTTGATGATTGTCTCTGGTCTCCAAGTTGTCCTCATCTGTGTTTTTGCACACTGAGAGGAAGCACGTGCCTTCTTCGGCTGGGCTCCTGGGAGGCTTATTGGAGCCATGACCATTGCAAGCCCAGACATTCCTGAGACGTCTGGGGCCTGACACAAGGCAGGGCAATGGGACAGTGATTGGGAGGGGCAGAAGCAATTATGCTTTTTCATTTCTACACAAGCACACACCCATTTTCTCAATTTCCCTCATTTCCAGCCCACGTCTGAGTCAGCCCTGGACTTGGACTAACCCTAGCTGCAGACTGAGCTCATAAGGACTTCATAACTTGCTGGCAAACCTTAAAGAACAGGCAAGTGTTGGAAACAAGCGAGGCACCACCAGCCCCCTGCAAAAAGAGGGGGAGGCAGATGGGTTGTGAGGCATGGTGAGGGTGGGCTGGGTGAGCTACCTCTTGGCCATGCATTGGGGCATCACCAGGTCACAGGTGCTTGGCACAATTGTCACCACCTGTGCACGACCTTCTCCAGGAGGCTTCTGCCCCATTCTTGTTTCTTTCTGTTTTTGACAGTCTCCCTTCCTCTGCCTTCTAAAACTATTCTCTGAGCTCTGATATCCGCTCAAGATCAGCCTCGGGTATTTTCAGAGGTGATGGAGAAGACTGTGAAAAGAACTGCCGGTGGTTTAAGCCCTTGGCAAAAAATATGGTGTGTTGGAGAGATGCCTGTGAGGGGAGTGGGGCTCATGGTGAGATGGCTGTGCTGTGATCTCAGGCACACGGTGTCCATCCCTCCACCCATCCTCTGGGCTGACACCTCCACAGGTGTTAAAGACATCAGCTGGCCACCCTCCTGCTGGTGTTTTTCCATCTGCCTGCTCTTGACAGCTCGTATTTTTCAAGCCCTAGGGTGGGTGTGCAGAGCAATAGGGCAGTGCCTGAGGATGGAGGCTGGAGTGCAATGAGAGGTGAGTAACACACAGCTCAGGGAGCATGTAAACAACTGTTTACAAGGTGGATGGGACAAGGGGGAATGGTTTTAAACTGAGACAGGGGAGGTTTAGGTTGGATATTAGGAGGAAGATTTTTCCCCCAGAGGGTGGGGAGGCACTGGAACAGGCTGCCCAAGGAGGCTGTGGATGCCCCATCCCTGCAGGCATTCAAGGCCAGGCTGGATGTGGCTCTGGGCAGCCTGGGCTGCTGGTTGGTGACCCTGCACACAGCAGGGGGTTGGGACTGATACTCATCAGTCCCAACCCAATTGTGGTCCTTTTCAACCCAGGCCATTCTGTGATTCTATGGTTCTATTCTAAGATTGAATTCACACAGTGCTGAGATTTTGGGGTGCTTGCCTCTCAGTGGGATGCTTTAGGACCACTGCAAGGCCCCTGCTGCACCCATGGGTCTGCACAGTGCTCAGTCAGGAGCCAGGCGTAACCTAGGAGGTGACAGCTGCAGCTGGGAGATGAAACACAGCGAGCCCTCCAGGTTTATGTCAGTGAATCAGACCAGCGAAGTGATTGCTTCCAAGAAACCTCCCTGCAACCTGCAATTGGAAATACTTTCCATGCCTTTGTTGCTCAACAGCATACCAGCATCCTCCAAGGGGGACGATTTTGTTTCTGTGATCGGTGTGTATCAACAGCTTTGCTGCTGGTCCTGGGGGTTTTGGTCCAAAAGCAGTGAAAGCTCCAAATATGCCCAAGATGAAGCTCTGGTCTCACCTGCTTTGTGGATGTGAACTGGCACAACAAGTTGCTGGCTTGTTGGATCTTTTATGGGCAGCTCCACTAACGAAGGAGCGGGGAAAATGATAAATGATGCCTGGAGGTAGCCAGGGTAGATTACTCACAGGCACTGCACGTAGCTGATCTCGAAAATAAATTCCAGCTAAATTCTTTAAAAACTTCAAGGAGGGGGAGAGTGGAGGTTGAAATGAGTCAGTCAGCCCTTCAGATGTGCATTCCCAGACCTTCCAGCCTTCATCCAGCAGAAGTGAAGTCGGTCCCGTGCATCCTCTGGCATAGTGCAGGATGCAGCAGGTGAGATGCCAGCAGCCAAACTCCATCCCCTGCACAGACATCCAAAGGCCAGTAAAGCTCACAAGTTCAGTCCACATTCGACTTGCAGCTGGTTCCGCTTGGACTGAGGGTAGGACTTCAAAAATCCAGCTCTGGAAATGTGTTTAATCAGGACAAATCTTAATTAGAGCCGTCTGGAAGGCTTTTTTTTTTTTTCCCTACAATTCTCTTCTCATGCAAAACAGAGCTTCAGTCAGTGTGGAGGATTATGAGGAATTCTGGAAACAGGGTGGATGCTGTTGTCAAAAATGCCTTCTTCAAACAAATGCTCCTTTGGGGACTTTGAAGTGGTTGAGCTATTTATTCATTTGACTGTCAATGAAGCACTTTCACAGAAAGCTGCTCTAGAAATGGAACCTTTCCAGGCGTGGTGGGGTGATGGATTGCTGTTCTGTATGGAAATCAGTTAAAATTTTTCAGCCTTCTATTCAAACGGGAGACTTGTTTCACTGGCACAGCAGTTGATCAATCCACCATCGTGCTTTAAACTCAACAACCTCCAGTAACCTAATAAAGATATATTTTAAATATATATGACCGGTTATATGTAATTTAACAAATACATTCCTCCTGTGCCTTCGCCTTACGTTACACAGAGGGCATTTTAACAGTTTGAGTGATGTTGCTTTTATGATGCACAAAGTCATTTTACTGAACAGCATGACAGAAGTTTGCTCAGGCAGGAATTTCATTAACTTCAGGGTCCTTGTTGCACTTAGTGGCATTGCTCTTGGCATGCAAGAGTAATGGGTTCCAGGGCCTGAAATCTCCATTATTTTCCATCCAGTTTATTTAAAAACCATTGGGTGGATTACAAAAAGCTGCTAAACAGTGATTATTTGTCGCTCTGCTCAGAAGTTTGGCACTGCAGGGTTCCCTGAGAATGCTTTGGGGTGCTGCAGAAGGAAATGCTGTAGAACAGTTCCTAATCATCACGTTCTTTATTTTTTGCTCTCGTAGGTTGAAACGTGGCTGCGCCTCTCCCCCTTCTGTACTTTCAGTAGATGGAAACTGAGCTCTAAATTGCCTTGGGCACTTGGAGTTGTGTCTTCATGGACAAAGCAAGGAGGCTGGCTGCAGTGACGTGCGGCTTGTAAAAGCTCCCTGCTGTAGCAATGGCACTTTCATGCACATGGAGCAACCCAAGGCAGCCAACACACACCTATTTGTGCAGCAAGCATTAAAAAACAGACCCACCTTGGCCAGATCTGCTCCCAGGCCACGGCCATCTCAGCGTGTTTATGGGTGAGTGATGAATGGTGCCTTGTCGTGGCCATGTAGCCAGAGCCCACAGCCTGGCTCTGCTTTGCTTGCCAGCCTTTTTATGGGTCCCTGATCCACAGTTAGTGTAAATTAGACAAGACTCCAAAATAAATAGCCTCCTTCTGTGCTCGTGAGCAGGTCGTGCACGCGGGGAATGCCACATACTGTAAATAAATGGCTAATAAAAGCGCAGTGTTCTGACAGAATAAATAGCTTTGTGGCTTAAATTAAATAGCTGCACCAGCAGCCAGAGAACTGTGGAGCTGCTGGGTCCATACCAAAATACCTTCCTGAGGAGGGCTCCAGCAGGGTCCCATCCTGAACAGCGCTGCTGCTGTGTGCCCCCCAGCTCACATCCCAGCCCTCTGAGTGGGACAGATCATGGAATCATAGAATGGCCTGGGTTGCAAAGGACCACAGTGATCATCTAGTTTGGCAAATGGGCCAAGGTTTGACAGGCGTGATAGTGCCAAGCTAGTATGTACCAGTGTGGTAAAACTGACTAACTAGGCTAATATGGAGAAAAAAAATCACAGTCAGACTGGCGTTCAAAGAAGGTGGAAATGATTTGGTAATAATTTGCTAATGTTACGCTTTCTTTTCATTCAGCTTTCACTTGTGGGCTGTTTGGGATCATTAAATAAATGTCACAGGAACTCTGGAGGTGGTAAGTAATCAGAGCAGCCGGGAGAGCTGAAACAACTGCAAGGGCAAGAAAAATATTTTGCAAAGGAAACTTCACTGAACTCTTCCACAGAAGACAAAGGAGGTGAAAAGGAGCAACTTTCTGTTTCATTTTGAATGGATATTTTTCCGCTCTCATTGCTTTCCGGAAGACAAAAAAAAATGTCAGCAGAGATGCTTTCATCAGAAGGTAATTCTGCTTGAGATGTCTGGCAGATGAAGCGAGGCTTTCATTGCTCTGCTCTCCCCTCTGGGGCTGGGATGGGTCACCTTTTCCAACATGAGTGCCAGGATGGAGCTTGCTGGTTTTCCAAGGACGTTGGCATTGGGGTGCCCTTGAGGCCCAGCCTTTTCTGCTGGGGTTGTGCAATGCTTTGTTCTGGCTCACAGGCAGAACTAAAAGCAGAACTTAGGGATCTCATTTATTGTCAGTCTGGAACCCGTTTGAGGAAAGGGCAATGTTATGAGTTGCACTCTTGCTGCTGTTGTTGTCATAAACTCACACGTTTATGGAGTGTGCATGGCTCTGGGAATTGTTTTAATGCTGAATGCTGTTGTTCCAGTCTTTTAACCAACTTCCCTTTATTGATTACTAGGCTCCTTTTAGATTTGAAGTCCCAGCCCATGCTAGAAGCCCATCTCCCCACACCACTGCCCCATTAGTGATATCAAACCAGTCACTTCCAGCAGAGCACAGACCCCACGTCAGCACTCCCCAAATCCTGCAGACCCATCCTCCCATCAGGCCAATCAAGATATGATTAAGAAGACACAAAACCCACAGTGAGAGGAGTAAACCAGTGTGGACAATAGCAATGCTAATTGCCTGGCAAGCCTGTACTCAGCACTTCAAGGATCTTTTCCAGCTGGCTATGTCCAGCCTTATCCTTCCCAACAAGGAGGCAAATTTGCAACGTGATTATGGTGGCTGCATCTCTCTACCCCATGCCAGCTTGCTGCAAGCTGCTCCTGTTGGATGTCCCACAGTACCAGTGGATTCATGTGTGTCTAGTAATGGGAAGCCCACCCTTACATAGACCTATATGTAACCTTACTCCCTTTTTGCCTCGTGCACCTCTTCTGACAATGCTTAGTCCCTATATGAATGCTGTGGGAGCATCCTTGTTGTATCTGTGGCTCCTGGTGCCCAAACCCCATCGCAGAGCGTTACTATCCAACCTATGCACGCCTGTCTGCTCTTTGGTACTGCCTTCTCCATTTGCTCTCCTCTGTCTTTTCTTTTCTTAGAAAGCTTCATTTTATGTGAAATCACCAAGTCACAAAATATCTGTAGGAATGTATGAAGCTTGTCATAAAACCCAAACCTCTCTAATGAAAAACTTCTGCTAGGAGAAGCAAACTCTGTTTCATGTTGAGAGGTCCCAGGCGCACTATTTGGCAAAAAGACTGCAGGAAGAGGCTCTGCAGGACTCTTGCTTTTACCTGCTGTTTCCTGGGGAGCCAGGAAGATGTCCTGCGTGGGATGGAAGGGGAGTGCTGGGGACATCCTCTCATCCTGGCAGAGGAAGTGATGGATGCAGAGGTAGGACAAGACTTCTCCGTCACAGAGACTTGGATGAAAAGCCTACCCTGTGAAATATTTATTATGTGGCATGTCTGGTGGAGGTAGATTTCTGTCACTGAGCTTTTTTCCTCTTGCTTTGTATCCATCTCACTTCCTTTTCAGACCCGCCTTGTTCCAGCATTTATGGAAAGTATGTGGCAAAAGACCAGAAGAGCTAATTTTTCCTGTTCTTGTTTCACAAAGTGCTTCCCCCGCAGTCCTGCCTACAAAGACTCAGAGAAATTCAGGATGGAAAGGACCTGTTGGTTTGCTTTCTGTGCTCCTGCCAAGGTGAAAGCTTCCCATGCAGTGCAGTCTTCAGTGCATCAGCTCTTCCAGGTTTAAATGATGCAGGTGTCTTGTTGAGATGAAACTTTTCCTGTGCTGTGACAGCATAGATAATGGTTGAGATGTCTTTGTATTACATGTGGATCTCAAAGTGGCCCAGTTGGAAGGCAAGGTCAGCACCAGTCCTGTTTGGACTTCTGGTCTGGTGTAGTTCAGGTTTGAGCTTTCCCCTTACCTGCTCCTGTGCTTGCACCCCTGGTTGTAATGACCTGAGAGTGTCCCCTTGCTACGTGCATATACCAAACCCAGCAAGGAGGTTTAAAACCACAACGGTTAACCACTTCTAAACACAAGATAAAAGCCTCTGTGTTTGCTGGCCAGAGGGTCTGCTTCCAGACTGAGCACAGTGTGTCCTGCACACTGAGCACTGTGTTCCAGACTGAACACAGCTGCATTAGCAAGGTGGAGATGCACCTGCATGCAGCACAAGGCATTTGCTGACTGTGGTTGGAATCCTGCTTCGTTGGCTTCTCATCTGCTGAGCTTTTCAAGTGAATATGGTGCAAATGCTCAGAAAGGGGAAATGCTGGCAATGAAAACAGACAGCAAGCTGCAGCGGGATGTCAGCATTGCACTCGTGCTACTTCAACACCCACAAGTCCCCAGGGCTAGATACAGTGATGTCCGCAGCTTCTGGGAGTCATAGTGCCACTTCTGGCTGGTGGATCCTGCCAACAAGATGCAGCTCTGAGCTGATCCTCAGAATCCAAAGAGCAAATGAGCACCACGTTTCCATTTGCGGGCCCACATAGGCAGGTCTGAAGGGATGCTCTGGAGGGTCCCCACTCCATGAGTAAATCCTCAGCCACATATGTGGGGCCACATCTGGATGTGAACCAGCTGTTGGCAGCCTGAGCCACAACACACAAAGAGGCCATTGCAGCACAGGCTTTGGGTCACAGAGAGGAAAGCCCAGGAGCTGGTCACAAGCGTTGGGGCCGTGAAATCTGATTCTGTTGGATGTTATGGGCAAGGAACCTTGAACATCATGGACAGGTGGCCGGGGCTTGGGAAGGGGCTGTAACAAGGCATCGTGGACACAAGATCCTCTTTGTTAGGATGCTGCTGTAGGAGAAGTGACTGCGTGAGAGGTTTTGGCACAGCTGCCTGAACTCCTTACCTCCCGCAGATGAAAGCCTGCCTTTCTAATCGTGTCTTTTATTACGCTCTCCAAAATGCTCTCCTGCCATCCCACTGGGTTCGTAGGGGGAACAGGTGTTTTTAACAGGAGATTAATGGTTTTAAAAGCGTGCCCTGGGAGGCATGGCAATGCATCACGCTCCTGTTGGGATGTGGGATGCTGAACCCGGCAGGGAGGTTCATAGCAGAGCATCTCCCTTGCTGGTACAGGATGCTTGTCCCACCTCACACAGATGATGATGTGGGGTTGCTTTAGGCAGAGCCTGAGCTGTTTAGAGGCTGGCCAAGCACAAGCCAGGTTGTCAACAGAGGCACTGAGGAGCTCCCCGAGCTCCAAGTGCCAGCAGCACCCCTGGGGTGCCCCATGCATCCCATCTTGCTGATAAGGGTAGGAGAGGCACTGCTGGGGGGCTCCTGCACAGGGATCGTTTGCAGGAGTCGAGTGCCCCACTCCATCACTCAAACACTTTGTGCCGGGCAAGGAATCCCCCTGCATCCCCCCAGATTTCCCCTTTTGCACTGGAGATCCTCCTGTCTCTCCCCTCAAACCCCCTCTGCTGGACCAGGGATTTCCTCTTTTCCTTTCCTCAAAACCTGGGGTATTTCTAAGCAAGTGAGTTGAGTGGTGGATGGTGGAGAGAAGAGATGTTATGCTGTTCAAAGATACCGAATGTCTTCACCGTAGAGGACTGAAGTATGTAGAGAGCAAGAATTGCTGGCTCAGGAGCCAGGGTTATTTGGAAGGGGACAGAAACTTGGCTGAGGATCCCGTGGAACAAAGCAAAAACAGGAAAATGCATAGACATGCCTCGAGAGTCATAAAAACAAAGTTTAGGTTAAGTACACACAGGGTCTCCTTTTCCCTTTGCAGGTTAAGAAAGGGCAGCCTGTGCCTGCAGAGCTGCTGGCAGAAGCAATCACTCCACTTTTTCCTCGTCCATACTTGAGAATAGTGGGAAGAATAGGGTGGGATCTCCTTTTTGTCCCCCCACTGCTGCCCAGCATCTCTGGTTTAGGCACGTTCCTTTGATTATGATGCCATGCCTGCACACTGCTGTAAACACCTGTCTACAAAGCGCCATGTGATGCAAAGCAGCACCTTAAATTCACAGTGCCCTGTGAAAATGAAACAACGTTGGGTTTAATGATTGGGAAAAAGAATTTCTTAGCAGTGTTCCCAGTCTTGGGGATATTCTTGGATGCTCTGCCCCAATGCCAGAGCAGCGGACTCAGCATCTTTGTGTCAGGGCATTCCCAAAGCAGACCTGAGCTGTTTGGGTTGGCTGCAATATTACAAGAGGGTAAAGTGGTTGCAGGCTGTAAGCACTCGGAAAAGGGCTGGGTGTAGGAAATGGCCTCCTCCGGGCACATCAGCCACTCACTGCTTCCTCTCCGCCCCGCACAGCTCATAAAAACAAGGTGTTTGTCCTCTTTGATGGCAGCGGGTAGCATCAAGCAGGCTTTGATGTCATGGAAGGAAATAATGTATTTAGGCACAGCCCTCATTCGGGTCAGACACAGCTAATATAAATCAGGGTACTGAGGAGATGGGGAAGGGTGTGGAGAAGTTCAACTTGACCCTTTACCATCATTTTCTTTAACTTTCACATTAAATCAACTTCCCTATTGTTCCGTATCGCTGTGCTACATCTTATTTTTCCCATCACCATTCTTTTGTTCCCCTGAAAAGCTTTTGAACAAGATGAGAAAGGGAAACCTTTAGTCATCAGCATTGCAGTGCGTGCCTTCAGATCCCAGACAGCACACGAAAGCAGCAGGGGAAAAACAGAGCTGCCACAACACCCCCAGCAATCGCTCTTGGAAATGGCCTGAGCCTCCTTTGAAAACAACCTATAGCTCCTTTGGATGCTCAGTACTGCAGAACTCGAACCCATTTCCACCCCTGCATTAAGATTCATAGTGGGTGTAAATGAGTTTCTGAGATTTTCGTGCCGTCGTTGCCATAAGGAGCTGAATAAAAATCACATTAAATATACTTTATACTTCTGCAACAGCTGGCAGCCAAGTCTTAAAGTGCTTTCCAATCCCACGGGCCAAGAGCAGAACCACGATCCTTTCAAGCCAAAGAGATTTCCCATTAATTTAACCTGTCCAGATTTGCCAGGGGCCAGATTTTTAGTGCTTGAATCAAAGAGAAGCTCCCCAAAAAAGCAGATGAGTCTGTGACTACCATTGGGCTGACCCATCTCGGTCACTGTCTGGAGATACGAGTTGGTGCCCACCAGGCCATCAGTTGACATGGGAGGGGACACCAGCCTGTGGGAGCTGGGATTTATAGATGGATCCTGCTGGAGCTGAGATGGAGATGAGATTGGGGTGTGTGTGCTCTCCAGAGGCAATGCATGTGAGGAGTGGCTGAGGGTTGTTCAGCCCAGACAAGAAGAGGTGATGTGAGAAATGTAAAAGATGCAAAAAAAATCACATTCCCCTCTTGCACGTTTCCTTCCCAGAAATGCTATCACATCCTTGTGCAGCTATTGAAAAGCTGGAGCGGAGAGAGAAGCAGCATTGCAGGTCTGCAACAGGGCAGGTTTGGGCTGGATTTGTATTTTTCCATGAAATATTTCACTTCCAGAGGCTGTTCTTCACTGGGTGGAAGCTGTCCCAGCATGGCTGCAGGGTATGGGAGAGGTGGTAAAGAGGAGGGTGAAAAGCAGAGAGAAAGAGGGCGGAAATAAAACAAGAAATGGAGAAGAAAGGGGCATTTCTAGCTATACTGCTTGCACGGAATCTGTGGTTCTGGTGGTTTTGGGAAGCTCAGCTAACAGCACTGAAAAGCAACACCTTCTCCCTTGTCCCAGAAGCTTAATGAAAGACTGTAAAAAATAATGTATGTATTTATTATATATATTTATATAAAGGTGCCTGGCTGCCCCAAAACAGAACGAGATTCTGGCATGCTGTGGACAGCTGGGCACTTGGAGGTGGTCAGGAGATGAACTGAACAGCAAAAGCACCTTCCTGCCTCCCCAGGTTTTATGCATTTCCCTTGCAGCTGGTGCCCTCTCGCGGAAAGCTCTCACCACTCAATTTTGTCTGTTTTTCCTAATGCAAGAGCATCGTCCGGCAGCATACAGGAGCCGCGGCATTGCCCAAGCCCAGCACGGCCAGTGGGACCCAGGGTGACCTTTTGTGGGCACACAGCTAAATCTGCATTGGCATCTATCTGAACAAAGCTGCTCTACTTCACGTTTATCCTGGTGGATTGTTATGGTGTTACCTCTCTTGCAAGTATGCATCTGTATATCATCAATAGGATACACTTAGAGGATATATAGGGAGAGACACCCCATTTTTGCCACTTTTGAATGGATATACTCTGGATATACGTATCCTACATCTTGTTTATACATATATATATATGTGTATCTCCTATATGTGTGCAGATATGGAGAAAGTATATAGAGAGATGCATATGAAGATACGTATGGAGATGGAGGAGGTAAATAGATACACCTGAAGATAGGTATTGAGATACGCACGTGAATACTATATCCTACACACAGATCTATGGGCTGTAGCATGCTATACATTCCACTTGTAATTCCTCTTACACATCACCCCATAGGCAATGCGTGAGAATGGAACCCGGCCACTCATCTGCACCCAGACGCAGGGAAATAAGAGGAAAAGGCCAACCCTCCCCCAGCCCCGAATCAGCACCGCGCTGCCCTCGCCCCGCCCCCGAGCTTTTTTCCCCGCCCCCCCCAAGTCCTCCAGAGCATAGGAGAGTTAGAGAGAGAGGGGCGGCTTGCGCTCTCGAGGGCGGAAGTGCGCCATGTCTGAGACGGAAGTGACGCCGAGGCGCGGCCGCCGCCTGAGGGGAGGCAGTTGTGGCCGCGGGAGGATGCCGGTGGCGGTGATGGCGGAGGGCGGTTTCGGCTTCAGGAAGCTGCTGGAGCAGTGCGAGACTCAGGAGCTGGAGGTGCGGGGGGCCGCTGCGGGGCTGGGGTTCGAGCTGCCCGCGTGTGGTGGCGGAAAGCGCCTCGGAACTGGCGGGGAAAAGCGAGGGAGGTCCGGTTGTGTGCGTGTGCCGTGTGATTGAGGAAGGGGAGGTGTTGGAAGGAGACGGGCGGCGAGCTGGGCTGGGAGAGCTGCATGTGGGTTTGTGAGGCTTCGGATAGCGGGTCTGCGTTGGGAACTTCCTGTGTGCTGTTCTAAGTTTGGGTGTGTGAAGAATCCCCGAATCTGATTGTGTGCAGCGCTGGCCTATCATTAAGGCCGACATGGATCAGCATTCATCGCTCGGTGCTCATGAGCTTAGATCAACAAAAGGAGTTCCCCACACACAAATCGTCATAACCCCAATAAACGTGAACAGTTTCCACCTTCTTGCCCCTTCTCCAATGGCTGTGTTGCAGCAACCCAAATATCTCATAGTACTGTTAATAAACGTAATACCAAAATCCTGTGGTAAATGCAGATGCTGCTATGGTGATGCTAATACCCATTCTTTGGTGATATCCACAAAGCTCTCAGGAGGCGTCTTGTGAAGTTTGTGGCACTTTTCTAAACATGAAGCTTGTGCATCCTACTGTAGTGATTTGAAAGAAAAAACAAATCTGATTTTTTTCCCCCCTTTTGCATACTCTTTAGTGATTCTGAGTTTAGATTCTGTTATCTTAACAACTGAAAAGAGAGAGTTGATGTAGTCAGTGTTTGTGCTTGTGGAACTTAATGTTTTTCAGCTTGCTGTTGATGAGCAGCAGAGTTTTAAAGGGGAAAGAATAATCCTTAAATGGAAAGAGGCACGGCTAATAGTTCTGCGATGCTGAGCCTCACTTGGAAACAAAAAAACAATCTTCAGTTTCAATTTCTTGTTTCTCTGCTGAGCCCAGGTGCATCCTTATGCTTCTGCCATGGTGCTGCAGCTTCTTAGTATGCCCCTAATTCAGTGGAGGAGCATTATGAAGTTGTGGAGGAGCTGCTGTGCTGGAAATAGGGGCAGTCCTCAGGTGATGAGTGCACATGTATAGTGAAGAAGTGTACCCTTGTACTACGTGGAAGAGTTGTGTGTTTTAGTTGG
The DNA here is from genome assembly GCF_023343835.1 of Lagopus muta. Taxonomy (NCBI): domain Eukaryota; kingdom Metazoa; phylum Chordata; class Aves; order Galliformes; family Phasianidae; genus Lagopus; species Lagopus muta. The sequence continues at coordinate 34,211,092 of NC_064440.1, read as the reverse complement.
AAGCTGTATAGCTGAGCAGATCCTCGAAGGAGCACCTGGACAGCACTTACAGTGCAGGTGTTAATTAAGGAAGCGTGAGGAGAGGGATAGTTAGGGTAATGAAGTGGTGCTGCTCCTCAGACAGTGTGTTAAGTTGCTTTACTAAATGGATTCCCACTGGGAAATGTCAATTCATTTACAGCTTATTTCTATATATGCCATTATCTTTTCATTTGAATTTAATAGCCTTCAGAGCAGTGGTTGTTGTCTGGCCTGGGCAGCTGGTTTGAGCCTGCTTTGACCTGTGGGCTGCCTTCTGGGTGTCAGGAATGGAGCCCAGGAGGTTTGGGGCTTTGCTTCTGCATCCCGGAGTTTGGCATCCCTTCCTTGCTTCCCTGCTGCAACACCTGCAGAGACTGTTGTATCTGTAGGTGGGTAACAATCCCTGGGAATGGTGTCAGAATAGCTGGAGATGGTGCCTCCTTCATGACTCAGTTGATCATCTCCTTTTGGCTTTGGTCAACCTGTGAGTTGCAGGTGTAAGTAAATGAAATGGCTGTGTAATTGGCTTTCTCGGAGTCCTTTCTGCCTTGCCCTTTTCCAATAAGCTTTTTAGCTATTTGTCAATCTTTACTTATCAATCTTTTTAATGACGGTAGACGTTCAAGGTTTTATGAATTCATTACAGTTCTTTTCTCACTCATATCGTTTATGAGGTCTGCTGAAGTGTGGTTAGTGTCAGAGCTTGGCTGGGATTTTTAAGAGGCTCAAATGAGCAAAGAAACTTTCTGGTGTGGTGTTCCCTGAATGGAGCTGAAGCTGAGCTCAAGATAGATGACGAGGAGATGACATTATTGACTAGAAGAGGTGGTTCTGAGAAAGCACGAAGTTGGTTGCTGCTTCTGTGAGCTAGAGCTAGGATGTTGGGGTATTGAAGTATGTGATTTTTCTTATGGCAAAAAAAAAAGTAAGCATTATAAGTGAAACTTCTGGCATATGCAAGTTATTTGTCATAAAGGTACAGCTGTATTAATAGTGTTGTGATAACTTCTGTTGTAAACGAAGCATATAAACCTCCAATGACTTGTCTGCAGCCATTGCCTGATACAAAAGACTCCCTTCAAATGCTCTGTTTTACTCAGCTGCTTTTAAAATACGTAACCCAGTGATTTGCACTTGTTCTTTAGGCTCCTGGAGGAATCGCAACACCTCTTGTTTATGGCCAACTTCTAGCTTTATACCTGTTGTATAATGACATGTAAGTGGCTCTTATTAATCTTTAACCTCAGATATCGGATTTGTTACTATTAGCCTGACCCAGATTGATATGGAGTTACTAGATTAACAGTCAGTCTGTGATAACAATATGAAACAATGTGAAGTAAATGCTGTCATCTTAAAATAAACAATTAAGATTAAAAAAAGAACATCCAAACAACAACCAAATTAAAACTTTCCACCTTTACTCAGGAGGAGTTCTATGTTGGCATTTCCCTGCTCTCCCTGATCACAGGGAAACAAGTTGAGTTTTGAAAGTTGCTTCTGGATCTGGCTCCTTTGGAAAGTATTGAATGTTTCAATGTTTTGACTTGCAGCTTTTTAAGGCTGCATTTGTTTTCAGTAAGACTGGAAGCTGCTGCTTGTGTCTGAAGTCATGCTGTGATAACTTAAAGCTTTCTGTATTAAATTGTGAGGAGTGTTAATAGTTTGAACAAGCTGAATCTGTATCTCGATCCCCCTGAATAAAACCACAGTCCTTTAAATGTAGCCTGGTGGAATATTAAAAGTAACAATTTGACTCTTTCCACTCCAAAGCTTATTGAAGTGGTGTTCATTAGGCACAGTACATGACACTGCTATACTTGCAGCCTGTCGGCTCGTTGGTCTAGGGGTATGATTCTCGCTTAGGGTGCGAGAGGTCCCGGGTTCAAATCCCGGACGAGCCCTTCTTTTCCAGGTTGGAACTAGATGATCTTGAAAGGCCCCTTGCAATCTAAGCTGTTCTATGATTCTCCCAGGGTGAATTCCATCCTGTCCCGAGGTTGCGGAGTAGGTTAATTCAAATGAATTTTGATCTGGTATTATAAAACCATGCCATTAACAGAACTTGTACTATTAACAAATAATATTAGTGTTTCATTTTTAGCTCGTGCTCTTAAGCTTTTGTTTTACAATATATCAGTACATTAGTATGTGTATGTATTTATAAGTACATATAAATACACATAGACTGGTGGGGGGAGGTGTTCAGGAAAAGCACTGAGAAGTCTTTTAAACTTTCTTTAGGAACAATGCACGGTACCTTTGGAAAAGAATCCCTCCTGCTATCAAATCTGTAAGTACTTCATAAAATTCCAGGTGATACTAAAGCAATTTCATGTTAGCTTGAAAACAATGACTTTTTTTTCCTCTGTGATGTTTCTGTTTAAGTGGCCTCGGGCTTGGTTCTGTGCCATGAACAAACGACCAGCAGGTGGCATGCTAGTCTTCCAAAGATCTTCAAGTTGCTAATCTGACTATTGCTTCTTGTCCTTCTCAAGTAATCTCATGACATAGAGTTCTCTAAACCTAGAGTTTTTATTAGAAAGCCTCACAACAAAGAGTAGTCAGCTGGAGGAAAGCAGTGATTCTGGTCTAAAGATCTGATTCTGGGCAGTTGTACTCTATAAGAAGATGCAGAATAACTTATGCAGTGAATTATAACTTGATGTTAGTTGTACCATCAAATTTAACTCTCTGAAGACACTTCATTTTGCACTTCCTTTGGATCCAAGATGCATTTTGAGGCTTTAGCTACATAAATCAAAGATACTACTCTATTACCCACACCGGTGTTTGGTTATTCTTCTGGTAGATTGCTGTTCATTCTGAACCTGTTGACCAATGTGCAACACAGTAGGAGCAGCCCTCAAAACCATCAGTGGGAAAGCAGTTGTAGTGAGCATGGTACCATTTTAAATGTGATCCACATTCAAGACTTTCAAGCTAAGTTGTTTTCACGATGCAAACAACATCTGCATTCTGTAAAGCCTACATTAAAGAAGGAAGCATCTCTTTGAGGAGAAAATAAGCTGTGCTTGTCCTCTGGCAACTCCAGTCGGCAGTCTGAATACAAACTATCCTCTGTGGTTTTAGCTGCTTTGCCAGCCTGAATTGATACAGCTGCTGTGAGCAGACTTTGCTCGTGTGGGTGGTAATCTTTGGCAGAAGGGTGGGTCAGGAATTAGCAGCAATGGTAGTTATTAAAACAAGAATTCCCAGTGCTCTTCTCTTCATCAGTACGTGTATTGATATCTGCTTGCGGTGGGGAAGGGAAGATGGTAGGAATGAGTTTGTACAGAACCCTCATTGTAGAGGATAGGCAGCTCTGGATTAACTGTTTTTTGTCACAACAGGCAAATGCTGAGCTTGGTGCAGTTTGGTCGGTAGGACAAAGAATCTGGCAAAGAGACTTCCCAGGAATCTATACAACAATCAGTGCACATCAGTGGTCTGAGACTGTTCAACCCATCATGGAAGCACTCAGAGGTACAAACTGAGCTCCTGCTAGCACATAACCTGATGTTATCTGTGGATGCTTTTGGCAAGTGACTATTTGGAGTTGCTATAATCCAATCTGGTCAAGAAAGGTGCCAAGATTTTGTTTTACTTAGAGGATTTTAGGTATTAAGTATAAGAGAGAAGCTCACTACAGAAAGCTTTTGATTATAACTGCATGTTGTTGTATGCTCTTCTTGGAATTTCAAATGCAGTTTGTTTGATTCTGTGATAGCACAGTGGACTGTTAGATACACATCTTGGTCAAACTCATTTAACCAAGAGTGTTGGCAGTTTGGTTTGGCATTTCAGAACCTTGTGATGCTTATAAAAGTTTCTTTTAAAGGTGGCTTTAAACAAAAGCATGTATAGTCTGTGTAATATTAACGTGCACATAACCAGACTTGCTACTAGAGGGCACTGCAGACTGCTAAGAAACTTCTGAAATATTTTGCAATGAGCAGCTTTCTGTGGTTTTAGGCACGACTGCTTTGCAGATGCTTTGCTATCAAAGCAGACCTGCTGGGGGGAAAGAAGGCATGAATAGTTGTGACTAATTGCTATTTTTTAATGATTTTTCAAAAATGATTCTATGGTTTTGAACAATTTGAGGCAAGTTTATTTCTAGTGGTGAATACCATCCAAAGCTGACTTTCCCAAACTGCAGTTTGCCCGCGAATGGTCGTGCCCAAACTGCATTTGGAGATGAGATGCTATCCCTGAGGGATTTTCTCATGGCATAAGCAAGCTGTTGTCTCTATCTGGGACACTTGAGACTTGAATAAATTGTTGGGAAGGAGAACTTGGAGGTTTTAGTGGTTATCCAAATGGGTTTTGTGCTGTTTGAATTGAAAGCATGATGTCAGATTTCCTAGCTGTGGAGTTTACAGCATTTTTCTCTTTCTAGATGCAACTAGGAGGCGAGCTTTTGGACTGGTTTCTCAGGCATATACCTCAATAGTCGCAGATGATTTCGCAGCCTTTGTTGGGCTCCCTGTAGAAGAAGCTGTGAAAGGTACCCTGTATCAGTTCCTTGAGATTTCTGCACGTGGTCAGAGCTGTAGGTGGTGGTAAATAGCAACATGCATACAAACTCAGAAATTATCATAAAGAAAATTGGTGAGGCAGTAATAGTGGTAAATTGCTTAGCAAATAGGAGTTTGGGATAAATGCTTTACCACTGTTATTTTCCTCTTCTGTGTGTGGCAGTGTTTAAGCAATTCACCAGTGAACAAAAAGGTGAGAAGGCTCACGTGCTGTTATTTTAAGAGCTTGTTTGCTGAACTAAATGTCTGAATGCCCATAAGAAATGTCCTGGGTTTGTAGCAGGGCACTGAGGTGCTGTTATAGTGATCTTAGGGTGCATCTGTTTTGTTTGTGGCAGTTGTAGAAGGTTTGTTCTTACAAATACAAAAACATGTCTTTCCAGGTGTATTAGAACAGGGCTGGCAAGCAGACTTCTCCACCCGTATGGTAATGCCTAAAAAGCCAGGTAGGTGGAGCTGTTATTTCACTAGACATTGAATTTCTCATTTTCTAATAATTGGATGCTAGTTTGTAATTAAAATTTTGCATGATATTCTTTTACATATTTTGTGTGGACTTCTGCAGCTGTGAAACATGGCATGTTTATCAAGTGTAGGAAGTACAAATTAGTGAGTTTAGTTTAAGGTTACAAGCAGTCTGGGTTAAACTAAATCCTCCAATTAACATTTTTAAACAAAAGCAGACAGGATATGCTACAGTTTCTCCTTCTCCTCCTCTGCTGTTGGCTCTGACTCGGTGGAACATAAGTTGGATGACCTCAAATGACATGTGTTAATTTAATAAAGATGAGCAAAAAATATACCATTTTCGAACCTGGGAACTTTTTGTTGGGAGAAGCTGAACTTCAGGCAGAGATTTAGTAGATCTTTGTTCTGAGGACCTGAGGTTGTTGGTATAATTTCCTTTGCTTTTCAACTCTCGTGCTGTTAATAACAGGATTGGCATTTGTGCAAAAATACTTTTTCCCTAAGGTTGTATCTAAGGCTGTTTTGTATCTGAAAGAATGATGAACATCATGCTGTGAAGGCAGAGATGTCTTCTATTGAGCTGTATGGTACAGCTCTGGAAATAAGAGTCAAATTGGCAGGTAGCTAATATCTATGAAGCTAAGGAGGAGGGAAGAATCTTCTGTATGTGCAGAATTCTTAGGTGTTCAGAGCCCAGAACATCTTATTAAACTTGTGTCAGGCAAGGTGCTGGAACTGTCTTCTCTGGGGAAGCACAACCAGCCCAAGTCCTGAGCTTTTTTTTTTTATATACCTTTGACCAGTTCCTTTTTCCTTGAGTTGCTTGTGAAATAAGCTGCTTTAAGAGCTGCTTACACCTGCTACTTCTTCCAAAAATGGGTTGCAGAAACAACTGCTGGGGCAAAAAGAGGCAGTCGTCTGTTTTGAAGCTGCGTGTGTTGTTTGCTGGATGTTGAGTATTGTGCATTTTAACTCTGAAGTGAAACCTTGGCCTGAATAAGCCTAATTTTAATTATTTTAATTACCTTTTTAAATGCAGTTTTAGCTTGGTGTTTATGGATTGCTTAAAATCAGTGCAGCGGGCTAACTTCTGTTGTATTTTTCTATAGGTGTACTGGAAGCTTCCTTTAACAGATTTATTCCTTCATCAGGTATTTCCTGTTTGTGTACAGTTTACTTGCATGATTAATATAAAGAGTTTCATCAGCACCACAAAATATGACTTGAATCCTAGAGCATTACGTCCATCCCTTACAAATGAATATAATTGGGCTACTTACATGTTTGTCTTCTCGTCCTATTGTGTATCAAGCTACATTTTAAGCAGTGCCCAAAATGTTTGCTGGGAGTGTCGAAATTAGAGATTTAATTTCAAGCCAATTTGAAGGGCTATTCTCGCTTCTCAAAATCATCCTTTTGCTTGCCAGTCTTGTCTTAATATGCATTTGTAGACCTAAGCAATGTGTTCCTTTTAGCTCCATCTTGAATTTTGCCTGTTAACTTTTAAGAAGGAAAATTACATTGCATTTTCTTATCTTTCAGTTTTTCAGTTGTTTTTAACCCCTTGACTTACCTTAGTGGGTATTAACCACTTGTCTTCCAATCTATCCTTACTCTGCTAAGCTAGCATTTATACAGGTACATACACTGCCTTTTTCCACAACCTGGGCAGTGGTTGTCATATAACCCAGTAGATTTATTATGGTCAGAATGACAACTTGAAAGGAGCTGCTGAAGAGCTCCAGGAGTCAAGTGGAGATACTGTCAATCCTCATATTCATGGATTCCAGTATATGCAACACATTTTCTGGAAGCATGCTGAAAACTGGCACTTGTTACCTTTGCTGTTAGTAACTCTTGGACAACTTGATGTTGCAGATGACAGAAAAGTAATCTGTCAGCTAAAGCTGTGTAGTTAAGAGAGCAAACTTAGGTATGTGCACTGTCAGTGTCTCATGTTTAAGCTTTCCTTGCTGCTGTGATGGATGGTTGATTTCCTTTCTTAGTTTCATTAATGCAATGTTTGTTTTATTTTTCTAGAACCTGCTCCAGTTCCACCAATTCCAAATGAGCAGCAGCTGGCCAGATTGACTGACTATGTGGCTTTCCTTGAAAATTGATGAACCTGCTTCTTTAGCGCGATTTGGGAATCCTGTGTACTGACAGTTCTAGAAATCTAAGACCTATTTTGAATTTGTTCAATGTTGCAGCATCCCCTTTCAAACGTGTAAAGTATACAGTGTATGTTATCCTAGTTTGTTTTGCCAAAGCCAAGCTAGCAATTGAAACAATCCTTTAACTTGTTTAGTAGGTACACAGCAGTATTACACAGTAGGTTTTTTATTTTTACTGACTTGTAGCCAAGAGATGCAGAACCTTTTTTCAGGTGTATCAAAAGTGAAGAAAACATTGAGTAATGAGACAGGTTAGTGGTATTAGGGGGTTGGTGTTACGTGGTTACATCCTTCTGTGGTGAGCACTGCAGTGCTTAGTGCAGGTCAGGAGATGTTCATCTAAAGTGCTAAGTGACAGACTGCTCTACCTGCATCTGTAGAGAATGTTTTGATGAAACAGTAACAAAGCAACTTACAGTAACTTTTTTGGATGTCTTTGACAATTTTCTTATGGTTGGTCTATTTTTTTTCCGTGTTGGTCTCAGTAGTTTGAGTCTTTCTTGTTTTGATTGAGATTTCACATTGGGCGTATTTTTATGGCAGAATGATTGGAGCCTTTTAAGGAAAGGCAAAGGTTTGCTTTGAGGAATAAATGTTTTATTTCTGAAGGCTTTATTTTGCAGTACACATAGGACACTAGGTATTTTGCTTGGAAACCATATACCTTCTCAAAGCCTGTCATGGTGTGGTTCTTTCCAGTACAGAGAACCTGGATCTGCTACGAACAGCTCTCACCTGCCTTTAAGCTTACTTTTCTGAATTACTTCTGCAGTTATGGAAAGGACTTTAAAAAAAAAATCAGCTACCTAAATCAGATCAGTTTCCCTGAGTGGAGAGGCCAGTCAGGAGAAGGAGAACTTTGTGCTGCAATGTCAGTTTGAGGAATAAATTTCCTATACCAGAGCACTGCTTAAGATGAGAGTGGATTTTAGAAACAAAAAGATGAGTTGCATTCCCAGGCTTTTTACTGTTCTTATGATGGTAAAGACTGTGGAAAATAGTGGTGCTTGGAAGGGCAGTGCATGCCATCACTCACTTCTAATCCCCCTTTTTCAACATCATGTTTAGTGGTCTGTTGATGTCAGGTGTGCTCTGTTAGGATTGTTTTTCCAGTGTGCACTACCTACTGTACATTCTCTTGTTGGGGGGATGTGTTAGCAGGGAGGAATTCTAAACTGTGCACTGCTGCTTTGAGAGCTCCCTTTATATGTAAACATTTAGTCAAAATGATTATTTATTTGAAACTAACCTAGGACCTGGATTGCTAAATATGATGCAAACTTATCTTCAGTGATATTAAAGAACATGTTTACACTGACCTTGTGTACCTCGTGTTTAATTTTCTTCTGAGTGCAGTTCTGGTTTGGCTTGTTTTTTGTGGTGGATGCTGGTAATCTGTGTCTTAAATGTAGCAGTTGGATTTTTGTGCTCTGTCCAGTTTTATCAAGCTCATCATTTTGAGTGTCTGGTCTGCTGCAGAACTAAAGGTGACTTTGTTTTTGGTGTGCAATTAACCCATTTCATGCCTGGAAGTCTATGCTTCTAGCCATGCTGCTCTGTTTCATCATCTTTGCCATCTAAGCTACTCCAGAGCTTTCATCTTCGTTGCCCTTATTGGTGCTTACTGCCACAATGGCAGGCTGTTTTGTTTGTTTCCACTCCTTTTTAAGATTGCCTTTGTTCCAACATCTCTCGAGCACTGCTCCATTCTCAAAACAATAGCGACAGTTATTTCAGTATGTTTGTGCATCAATGCATGTTCATGGTTTTTTCTCCTCTACTAAGTGCAAGACATGAATGGGTAACAAATGCACGGTGAGCAAGAACTTAAAATTCAGCATTTTAAGGTATTATATCTGCAAACAGAATTCTTGGTTAACTTTTATAATGTTTACGTTCTTGCCTTGCTAGTGTAAATAACCTCAAATATAACAGGTCTGTCACTTACATGGGAATATATTTCTATGTTATACTGTGTAGTTTTGGAAAAAATGCATGTGAATTAGATTGCTTAATCCACATCTATTGGTTCTTCCTGGGGGGAAGGAAAAGGTACATACAAAGCTGCCTGCGGAACACAATTCCATATTTCCTCAATACTTTTCTCCTTTTTTTCCCTTTGGTTTTTCCTTGAGTGCAAATGCCATGTGATTCTCTTGGATGGATACTAATTAGCTCTGTGTTGGTATTCAGGTTTAAGTGAGCAAGTGAGGAGTAGACTGAATTCTAGCATCTCTAGTTCTGTGATGGAATCTTAAATGTTGGTGAGGTAGGGATGTTTAGATCCAAATGAAATGCTGGACTTTGTACCGTTTGCCTTGCACAGACTAAGTACTGAATTGGTGAGGCACTTGAACAGGTTGCATAGAGAGCTGGTGGATGCCCAGTCCTGGGAGACTTTCAAGGCAAGGCTGGATCAGGCTCTGGACAACCTGGTTTAGCTCTGCATGTCCTTCTTCATTGCAGGGGAGTTGGACCAGGTGACTTCTAATGTCCCTTCCAACTCTTAGGGATTCTATGATTCTAATTGATGTTTTAGAGTAAAACTGGAATAAGTCTTAATTTACTCTAGTGACACAACTAAAAACAAATGCCTTTGGAGAATATTGTTGATAACTGTCATGAGAGCTTTAAGGAACTTGCTTGGCATGCATTTAGCTAATGAAGTCAAACTTAAGTGCTCTTAAAAGCAGTGATCAACTGATTCACAATACCCCTAAGAAGGGAATTTATAGCCAGTGCCAAGTGTATCTTAGTCTTCTGTGAAGACCAGTGCTGTCAGGCATGGTTTGTTTTCTGAGCTTAACTACACCACAGACCCTCAGAGTGGGGAAGAGGACCAGCTCAGAGTGCTATGAAATGATGGAGTGTAGTTTTAAGTATTGGATCGGGAAATTTGGATTTACAGCAGATAAGTAATGAAACTGACAGTTGGGTTGAGTGGCTGAAGGCAAGTGGAGGTTTTGCATATTAGCAGAGGGTCCCTAGGTAGAAAGATGAGCAGTGTTAATATCCTAGGTTAATTAATTCTCACTGGACCAGGGGTGGTTGTGGATTCTCCTTCTCTGGAGATACTCAAGACCCGCCTGGATGCCTACCTGTGCAGCCTGCTTTGCAGAGAGGTTGGACTTGATCTCTAGAGGTCCCTTCCTACTCCTGCAATTCTGTGATTCTGTTATCTTAATCTTATTAGGCAGTTTCTGAATGCTGTGAGGAAGCTGTCCTTAAAGCTATTGTTAACGTAGCAAGCTTCAGCTAGGAGCTTGGAGCTCTTTTTATGTAAAGGCAGCAGGTAGCCTTGGTACAGGAACTACTTTAGGCTTGCTCTAGTCCATATTCTTTAGTTTGTGAGTGTATCTACATGTCTGAAAGGTTTTGTGGAAACGTTTTGAAGGTGTAATTAAAAAAAAATGACATGCCACTGAAAAAGTGGAAATTGCGCATCTTTGCTTAAAAAAAGAGTTCCTTTCTGTTCTTGGCTTGGGCCCATCTTGTTCTAAAGTACTCCAGCCTCAAAGGGGTCAATAATAAATCTTGCTGAATGGAGTCAGTCCATCAGATGTGCTCTACGTTAAAAGATTTCAGTTCACACTTTCACTGCTTTGGCAAACGTAGCTTTGTGCTTCTTTGTCCAGAACTCTGCCCTGTTAAACAGCTTGTGTAAATAATCTCCTACAGATCTCCTGTCACTTGACTACTTACCTGGGCTACTTGAAGCCTGTGCTTGCATATTGACAGTGAAGAGGCAACATGGTCTCGTTTCATTTTAAAATGAAAGCAACTAATGCAGGTTTTGGAGTTCTTCCAAAGACTTTTTTGTCTGCAGAGCTGGAAAGTCTGGAGTGGGAGGACCTTTGGATGAAACTGTTGGGAATTCAGTTGGGAGCAGAGATTTTTGAAGGGTTTGGAAAACAAGAAAATTCCATTTCAACTTTGTTTTCCATTTTCATCTGCATCCCACATGTAACTGCAATTTTTTTTGTTGTTGCATTAGCCTCTCTTATGTAGGTCAGTGATCCCTTTCCATTTTCTGTGTTGAATGGAACTGTTATGTCTTTAACTCAAAGATTAGCACTGTTTGGAAAGAAATTCTGTTTGGTTGCAGAGTGTGCCTCCCTGCTGAAGGTCCTCAGGGAACTCTTCCTGGTCTGGAAGAACAAAGCTTAGTAGATATTTCAGGATGTGAGAGCTGTTCATTACTCAATTTAGTGCGTTTTCCTTTCATTTTCCTGTAGAAAAATGGCTTACTTGGTGTTGCATGGGAACAGCACTGATGTTGCTTTATTATCTGCAGCAGAATCAAAGCACGCTATCCTTAGCTGATGTTCTTCCATGTTTTTATGATCTGGATAGGTTTTGAACTGCAGGTTTTCCTTTGTTGCTTCTCTGTGCTGTGTGGGCAGTGATTTACTATTGGCCAGTCCAGTTTCTGAGCACTGGGGAAGTTCCTTTTATGGGCAGAAAGGGCATCAGCTCAGCATGGTGCAAACTATCCTCAGGTGGTATGAGAAGTGATTGTGGTTTGGGCTTGTTTGTAATAGCTGGCAGGTCCCCTGTGCTTTGGAGGTCTCTAGCTGCTTTTCTTCCACCTTAAATACTTCCCAGAACTTCTCAAATGAATACTGGAGGTTACTCAAGGTAGTTGTAAGCCTTCTGCCTGAGCAGAGTGCTAATGGTGTTGTCATTAGGTCTATCCCAGCCACCTGCTCAATGTGCAATAAAACCTAATTGGAGAAAGTAGGAGAAAACTGGAAAAAGATTGTGGGCGGTTGGTTTATTCTGCCTATGTCCTTCCCTGCTGGAGCTGGCTGGGCTGTCATCCAAGTGGCATGCTGGTGTTTCCTTCCATACCCAGGAGGAACTATCTGGGCTGGCTGGCTTGGCCCTTCCATTTCCATAGCCGCAAACAATTCAGAGCATCTGCTGTAGAGCCGGTATTTCTGGATTGACAGAAGCAGTCCTGAAGCCTTTACATGGTGTTGGTATTATCAAACAGAATGTAGTTGTTCTTTAAAAGTATTTATTTCATATAATAGTGAAAAGAAAGGCTCGGGATTTTACTCTGGGCTTAGCCTTGTGGAGACTAGAGCTTGAAAGATATTGTGCAGCTCCACAGTGAAGCTTTCTTTTTCAGATCTGTTCCCATTTAGTCATTCTTGGAACTTTTATGTAATTTAGTAAATGAGCGACTAGCTTCTTTGGTCTATTTATGAAAGTTAAAATAGAAGCCTAAGTTTGTTTATTACAACTCAAATGCTCGTGTCAGGAGTGGTGGAAACCAAAAGGAAATGGTTATTCTACTCAGAAATCTCAGAGTGCATAAATGCTGAGGTAATGGTCTACTGTACTTTGACAACAGGTATCTCAAATCTGAGAAACAGTGCACTGGGTGCTCATTACAGACCTTGTGGGTTTTATGTATTTTTGGAGCTGATATATTGGAAAATAATGCAGGTTATTATCCATCTGGCTGCTTTAACAATCCAATGCACTGGGTTTTGTAGCGCCAGCTTGGGTTGTTGTAGACACTGCTTCAAAACAGTAAAACTTGCCTTTGTCAAGTGTCAAGCAGATGTTAGAAAAAGAAGAGAGATGGCTTTGCAGTCGGCAGCCAGTAGATAATAACAAGTGAAAAGCAAATGGCTTTCAGGTCTGTGATGGGAAACAAGCTTAAAAATATTTTCGTTTCTAGCTTGGATAACTTTCTACTTTATTACTATACTTGTGTTGAGCAATAGAAAGTAATGTGCTTTCCTGGTTTCCTACTTTTTAAAGTTGGTTATTAATGCTTTCACAGCAAAGAGCTCCAGGTGGATTGCTAGGGCTGTGTGCCACATCTCAGTGTAAATAACATGACAGAACTTGTGTGTTAGAAATGGGATGCATACAATTGATTTTGAAATTTTGCAGGACGTGTGGATATCTTTCTCTTGTACTCTTACTCAGCTTGAGAATGTGTTCAAAACTGCCAAGAAAGGGCTTCTACAAGTAGGATCCCAGTTTTTGTTCTATATGAGCCTTCTGTTTTGTTGAGATAGAACGAACAGTGCTGAATCACAACTAGTATATTACTTTTTGTATTACAACAGCTCATCCAAACTGAGATTGATGTAAAAGTATGTGATGAGAATCCTGAGTTAAGAGGACGTGTAAATCACTGACTGCACACAGAACAGGGCTTGACCTCTGATTCACAGGTAGGGCGCATTGCCTTGTAGATGTTTTTAATCTGACAGATGTTTGAGATGTATATGAAGCCTGTTTTATTGCTTTGTCTTTGTTTTTGGACCTGAACTTGCTTGAGGAAAAGCACACATGCTCTGACAGTCCGTTACTTCTGAGCTTCGTGAACTCAGGAAAGGATGATGGCACACACTGTGCTTTCCTGCACTGACTGGGATCTCTTTCTAGACTTTGAGTGTATGAATAAACCTGTGGGACTTCTAACTAACTGTACATAGTAGAAGTCTCATTGTGTAACACATTCCGACCAAACACAGGGAACTGTGCAAGTATTTTTCTGCTGTTACAACTTATGCATATTGCATTTTCAGCCTGTCAGTGCAGTGCAGCTGATGCAAGGTCAGTGGAGTATTCAGCTTCCATTGCTCTTGCAAGAGCTAATGCTGGTACCCCTGGAAATAGCCAATACCAGATTTAATTCTGAAACAACACATAGGCACGCTTTGCTTAAACTCTTTGAGTGAGACTGCTGATGAAAATGCAGAAAAGAAGCTGTTGGAGAGAATGTGTAGGAGTTATATCTGAGGCTTATAAAACCATTAAGGTCATGGATAAGCCGAATACAACACTTCCAAAAGTTTGCTGAACCTCTAATTCTAGAGGAGGGGAAGACTTGGACACTTCTTTTGAAGTAGATGAAGCACACTTAGGTACAGCTTTGGGAATTTGTTACTGCAGGTGGATCCAGAGGCAGGCAGCGTATATCTGTGTACTCAAAAGATTACAGGTATTCAAGTTGGTAAATAGGAAACACACAGATGTGCTTACTAACAGCCCAATTCTGTTGCTTGCTGGAGAGGTCCTTGGGGGATACTGGTGTAAGTGTGTGCTTACATTCTGACAAGTCCAAGAACTTTCTTGTTTTCTAGCAGGTTATTTATTAGATTACTTGCTAGATTTTACATTGGGAAAAAAAAAAAAGCATCTAGTCATAAGTTCAGGCAGTCAGTGGATGAAAAGCTTCCTTTAGTACAAAGGATGTGAATCGTTGATTTGTGTGGTGTATTGTAACGTTTTGTTTGCCTCCCACAGCCCTTCCATGTTCGTGGCCCTTTGACATCTGGTTAAGTTCAAGATTAGTAAATGCTCCCATGAGATCCTGAACTTCAAATTCTACTTTCATGTTAAAAATGTTGGCTGGTTTCAAGACAAATCTCTAATTAAAAGGGACTATTAAACTTTGATTAACTATTATAGGCCCATGCTGAGGTACTTAGTGCAGATTTCTAAGCCAGACTCGTTAATGCAGGCTGTGATGTGTAACTTCAAGTAAAATCAGAAGGTGAGAACTTTTCATATGCTACTTTGGATATTTAGAGAGGAAAACTTAGGTCAGTAGGAATTCCTCGGATACTGTCCAAAGGTTTGGAGTTAATGTTGGGAAAATGCTCTGTGACCACAGGAAAGTCCCTTCACCTTTTGACTCACTGGTTCTTGAGTAGTTTTCAGGGGCAGTCGGAGAGAGTGGGAAGAACTTGGATATTCCAAAAAGTTCTCACCACCCCCCCCCTCTCCTCCCCACCTTTGCTGCTCAAATAACTCAACCAAACCATGTGTTGTGTGTCCAGTTGTTAGTTGGCTTTGCAATAGCTGATTCCCATAGTACAGCCTTTTGAAATGCTAATCACCTGGGGGTTTTATCTGGGCTCATTCTTTCCTGCTTTTGGCTGCCTGCCCAGGTCTCAGCTGTTCTAAGGGTTTAAGGGAACACAGCTGAGTTGTTAACTGATCATGTGGAGACCTGTTGGGATGTTGGAGGTGAACCCACCTTTGGAAATAGAAAAGAGAAGAAAAACTTTTTTTTTTTTAAAGCATGAAAGTTAGCTTGAAGACTGCAGTAAGAATGACCTGAGGGCTGGATAGATGTGGCTCAGCTGACACCAGTTTCCAAGCTAGCTGATGGTCTTGAATAGGATGAAGTGGGAAAGTGGCTTTTGAGTGCTTTTAGAACATCAAGGAAAACTTGTTTTTCATGTAAGAATGAAATCTGCCTCTAGGCATGTTTTGGAAAAGCTTCTAAAGACCACCAACAGTACTAGAACTGAATGGAAGTTTGAGGACTGTGAGACTTGCAGAATAAATCCTGGACGGCTGTTAACATGAGGAAAAACCTGTAAGGCAAGTTTATGTATTTTTCAGTTGTTTGGATACAACCTTGCTACAGAGAGAGATGCATTAAAGTTCCATGCTTACTTCATGGTTAGTTATACCCAAAGTTAATCACAGTGACTTCTAACTGCCTTCAGACACATACATCTTTACTGTAGTATCTCCAACTAGTACCTTGACCCAAGCTTGTAGTTGAAAAGATGCTATGAACTCAGCAAACTAGCAGAGAAAAAGAGGCTGACACTGAAGACAGCTTGCTACTGTGAGCACCCAAGTGTTTTGGATGAAGTCTCTGGTCTTGTTTTCTCAATGCCTGGAAGTGAGAGGCCTGGACTGATAGTTCTATTGAAGGCGACAGTCGTGGCTTTGCACAGCTTTGGTTGTGTGGTGGAAAAAAATCTAGGGCTTTCACCTTTAGCAGTGTCAGTTTTCAGCTGGGGAAGAAGAGGGGGAGAGCTGGCTTTTATTGGCCATTATTGTGAAATGCCTGCTTCACTTTGGGATGCTTTTGTAACATTTAAGAGAACTTTGATCCCTTGAGATTATTTTTCTTAGTAGAATTTGTTTAGAAAAAGCACTGCCTGTAAGCCAAACACTACCAAGTTTTTACCTGAAATAATGCAAAGCCAGTAACTTTTTCCATCTTCAAGACTTGTCCAAGTACCATAATTCAACTGAGACTTTGAAAACTCAGCAGGCTTCACATTGTGAATCTGAAAGATGGATGATCTTCAGTATTTGTTGCAAAAGGCTACAGTTCAAGCTCTTAGTTGAGAAATAAGAACTGGTGAGGTCGCACTTCATGGCATCCTTTCAAGTTGGCCTGTTGAAGCGTCAGAGGCAAAGCATGAGGAAAGGGGAAAAAATGAGCATGCTTGTGGTAGCCTGTGAAGCCGTATGGTTTATAAAGGATCTGCAGGCAAGTAACAGGTGATTTTACTGACAGCTTTCTGAGGACACTCTTGAGGCTTCATAGTGGCTTTTTTTTGTTGTTAGGTGGTGAGAGCATGCTACTTCTTCCTCTCATAAGGGGGTACCTATGGAGCACTTGATCACTTGCTGTGATGGATCGCTCCCATATGGTCTTGGATGAAGCAAATGCGTGTTGAATTGTGTGTTAACTGCTCTAATGTATCTTTTTGCAACATGCTACCCCGTGCATAGGAGGTTTTTTACTCCTTTGGTTTGTGTGTGATGGCAGACAAATGCCAGCCAAGTGCTGTAAATAATGTCAGTGAGTCTGCTGCCCTTTCAAGGGAGCTTTATGCTTTTTATGGATTAACGTCATCTATAGGCAGCATTTCCTTGAATTTGCAGAGTACTTATGTAGAAATATGAGTAAGGATGGATTATTTCAAGTTCTGATGATCATGGTATGGCACAGTAAGGCAAACCAGGGCTTGCAGAGCTTATTTACTGCCACCAATTTCCTTTTTCTAAGAAATGAGAGCTGAAGCATGGGGAAAAAAAGAAAGAGGTTTTGGTCTGCTGTGGATGTCCAGTATGGGACAGAAGGTCCTGCACTAAGCATGACAAAGGTGCTGTTGTATGTTCTCACTGGGAAGTGGCAGTGAAGGAAGAACAATGAGGGCAACAGCTTTATTTCTGTTAGAGGTCATCTGGTAACCTGAAGATACAAGATCTGCAGCTTCACTAATTTTACTCCACTTAGTTGATATACAAGTAAATTGGTTTCTAAAACAGTCCAAAAACCAAACTGTGGATTTTGAGTATTTGCTGAGGGATGAGATCACTGAGTGTTTGATTTGCTTAGCTTAGTAGCCAAGGGAACAACCAGGTCTAATAGTTGGAAACAGTCTATAGAGATCACATGTGATGAGCTTTTTCCTTCAGATGGTGAGTGAGGACTCCTGTGGTCTACCAAGACCTTTTCAAGCACGTTGTTCAGTTGCTGTGCTGTGACATAACAGTATAGCTGGACTTGGTGTGGGAAATAGTTTGTGCCAGAAGCAGGGTCCTGACTGTGTAAGTTCAGCTACATCTAGAGCTTATTCCTCCTTGATGTTAAAGCAGGTCATCCTAGTTGTTCTGTCACACAAGCAGTGATCTGTGTGTGGACTGGTAAGATTGCTATCAGCAGCTGCTGTATATCTGGAAAGAGGAGCTGTCAAGGAGTTTTTTTTCCCTTGCTGGACAACTTTTCTGACAGATCATGGCATATTACTGTAATCCACAGGAGGGCCACGAAGATGATCAGAGGGCTGGAGCACCCCTCCTACAGATAAAGGCTGAGAGAGCTGGGCTTGTTCAGCTTGGAGAAAAGAAGGCTGCAGGGAGACCTCATTGCTGCCTTCCAGTACTTAAAAGAAGCTTACAGGCAGGAGGGGGACCAACTTTTTACACAGCCTGGTAATGATTGGACAAAGAGGAATGGCTTTAAAGTAAGAGAGGGGAAAAATTAAGCTGATGTTAGAGGGAAACTTCTTACTGAGGGCATGGTAAGGCCCTTGCCAGGCTGGGTGAGCTGCTAGACTGCCAGCCTGATCTAGTACCTGATTTAGTGATTGGCAACCCTGCCCGTGGTGGGAGGTTGGAACTAGATAATCCTTAAGGTCCCTTCCAACTCAAGTGTAAGTATAAGCACCACAGCAGACTCTTTTCTAGTCTTGTTTGTTCCCGAATGTGCGGACATGGACTTAGAGGATATGCAGAGAAGGTGCAGGTTGGATTTGTAAGCAGACATGACTTTTTCTGGAGTAGCTCCAGTGCGAAAGAGCCAAGATTAGCAAGATGAGAATCAAAAGGAATTTCATGGAGAGTTCCTTTCCCCCTCCCTCCCGCCATTCAACGTGCTAGCTTTTTCTTGAGGAGTTCTGTTCAGCTCAGTGAAGAACAGGCACCCAGATGATATTCTGCCCAGGCAAGAAATCAGTTCTGAACTCAGTTGGATGATGCAGTATTTACTGACTTGCTCTTTTTCCTATGAGAAATTTTAGGGACAGCCAGATCCCTTAGTCCTTGCTTGTTCTGCAGCGCAAGAGATCTTGATGTAAAAGAAATCCAAGCCCAGCTGAAGGAAATAAAGGAGGTTTGCTCTTGAATGCAGAGTGAGAATATGTTCCTGAGTAAAAACAAATTGAACATTAGCTTTAGTAGGTAACAGCACAGTTCTGGGTCTTGTTGGTAACTTACAAGGTGTGGATTGTGTACGGTATGTGTAGAGGTTTCTCTTCTCCTGTGTCAGCATAGTGAGATGTCATTTGACATTCAGCCCAGGTGAACCTCATGAAGTTCAACAGATCCAAATGCAAGGGTGTTGCACCTGGGTTGTGGTAACCCCACAAGCTGGGAGGTGTTCAGAGAGAGCTGTGGCTGTTCAGCATGGAGAGGAGAAGGTTTTGGGGAGACCTGATAGTGGCCTGTCAGTATCTAAAGGGGGGTTAAATTAGAGATTTCATTTCCAGACGTGCTATGAAGTGCAAGTTTTCTTTTCTCCTCTGCTAGCAGAAGCTGGAAACACTCTGCAGTGGCAGCAAGAAGCCGGTAGGATATTTCAACTGAGCTAATGTCTGAGGGAGGAAGGGAAGTATCTTCTGCTTAGATACATGTTTGTTTTAAATCTTTTGGCCTCAGCAAAAGGCTGAAAAAGAACAGTGTGTTTCTGTAGTTTCCTAGGACTGTCTAGCCTCGGGGGCAAGAGGTCTCTCTTCAAAAATCATTTCCTCTTCAGTTTATCTCTGAGGAGTTTCATCCAGTTCTTACTGTAGTCAATTACAGGTCTTCTGCTGACTTAGTCCAAGTTGACTTAGATCAGCAATTGTAACTTTAACAATGTGGAGGAGTTTAATAGAATGGTCTAATTCATGCTTCAAAACGAGCCATGTGTGCTCTGATGTGGCAAATAGAGTGAGTTGTTCTTCCAGCTGCTCTGAGCATGAGTCGTAATATTGACTTTGAAGCTGTAAATGTCACTGTTTCTTTTTCATTAGAAGTAATAGATAATCAATCTTAATGCTTGTTGTAGGCTACTGGAAAAGTAATGATTGCCCCATTGGTGTTTTTTTTGTTTTTTTTTGTAGTTTAAAGCAATTTAACTGCTTTACTTTAGCAACTTCTCTATAGGAATAACCCATTCCAGGATGGGTTGGATGATCCCATCTGAGACCTTGCTCAGGATATGGGAGTCTTTTCAAGCTGACAATGTTTTCACCCTTTAGCAAAGTCTAACCCTAACTTATACCTGTCCAACACTGAGGACGTCGTATTTGATGAGTTTTTGTGAAGACATGATTGTTTAGGGTATTTTGTGGCTTCTTTTGATAGCAAGACTATTTCTAAGAACACTAACAAATAATACCGTCTTAACAAAAAGTAATACAGAATGGAACTTCCAGCTTATTTGAAGTTGACTTCTGTAGTTAGTACTCAAAATACCTGGCTATAGGAAGGCTGCCGCAGCAAGCGCAGTTATAGTGGGAGTGCATTGCATTTAGCAATTGAAAAACAGAAGTTCAATAAGGAAGGTGTGCTTTTAAGCTCAGCCCTGGAAAGCACTGAGGTACTTGGTTGCAATGCTTGTACCATTGGGGTGGGTTTTCCCTCCTCCCCTACTGACCTAAGGCTCTTCTACAGCAGAGTACCGCTGGGAAAGAAATGGCAATAGCAGCAGTCCCAGCCTGTCTAAAAGAGAAACATGATTACATGTGTAGTGAGATCTTTAGGAGCATATGGGGATCCGTGGAAGTTGGGGAAAGTACATTAAAGTGATTAGTCTTGTTACCCAGCTTCTTCCAACATCTTTGCAAATAGTGACTGTGAGTCATTCTAAAGCCTTGTCATTTTTCCTGTGGTTAAGAGTTCCCAGACTGTTGTAAGATGTGTCCCATTAGAAGCATGGATCTTCTCCAGCTTCTGCTACAGTGATCCAGGCTATTGTAAACAAAAGTCAAGAAACCTTTTTACAAAATATACATATAAATTAGCACTGACACAGGCAAGGTAGATGTCAAGGATGATTCATGCATGCGTCTAAAACAAGTACTTGCTTATGCTGTGATATCTGAAATAGATGTACTTTTTTGTGTCCTGGTATAGCACATACTGAATACTATTTTGCCTAGGCTCAGTGTGGAGCCAGATGTTTGAATTATCTCACTCCCAAGCACCCTCCACTCTCTTCCTTTGCTTAGTTAGGATGTCAAGGTTCATTATTCCCCAGATTATTTCCCTATTCTTTAGGGAGCAGGCATAACAAATCTTAGCAGCGTGAAAACTTTTTGTGGATCTTATCCAAAAAGTAGCTTTTTCTTAACGGTAATTTAAAGCAAAATAAATAAGTAAATCATGAAACGGGACCACGTTATGATTTCTACTTGGAAGGTCTGATGTGGTGTTGGGAATGGAACAGGAACTGGCCATGCAATCTGCATCTTGAGCTCCAAGCAGACAGGAGGTACAGCGTGTCTTCCAGAGCGTGCAAGACAAAAGGTGGAGTTGTGTTCCTTCTGAAGCTGTGGAAAACCTCTCTACTGCCTTCAGAGAGAATAAGGAGCCATCTGGAGTCTAGTACAACTTCTAGACAGCACATCTGGCCACGTGGCAAGAGAAATGTGGTAAGGAGCTGTGCAGGCTGTTTGGAATATGCTAAGTGACTGCCTGAAGGATGTGAAGCAGCAGAGGAAAAGGACAAGGGAAAAGGACATAATTAACCTTTTTTTTTTTCTTTAAATTTCTCAGTTTTGTTAGAGGAGGAGTTGCTGTTCTTCCTTTTTGCCTCTGAACTTAAATCTTGCTGTTCTCAGGCGTGGAAGCCTGGCATATCCAGCATCAGATCAGTTCAATGACATGCCACAAGACAACTTTCTTCCCTGTTGCATCATCACAGTGGCAGATAAGTTTTCTTCCAGTAGGGATTCGTGGGCAGCAGTCATGCAGTTGAAGGAGTGAATTAAAAGAAGAAGCTCTCAATTCCAAGGACAGTCTTCTTTCTCAAGTTATCAGAGGACTCTCTTGCATGTCACACATCAGGCAGGCCTTAAACAACTCTTAGCTTCTTTTCCATGGAGTATCAGTAGTAGAACTTGATGTGCTGCTCACAGGTTCTTCAGCATGCATCTTTGACAGCCAGTGTCTTTTAGCTGTTCTGTCTTATTGCTACGTTTGGCAGAGGTCACCTCAGCACTCACTGTTGCACTGTTTGCGTTGTCCTGCATAGTGGAGTGGTCTACTCTGTAGTAAAATCAGTCAGAGGGAGGAATAAGTGAAGAAAGTCAAGTCCTCATGACATTTCAACTCCTGTAATTGCAGTATAGTAGTTCTTGGTGAATTGTTTATTTAGGTAGACCCAGATAACTAAAAGCTTAGACACATTAGTTGCAGACAGAGGCAGAGAGAAGCTGAGTATGAAATGTGATAATATTCCCACCCAAAGTCTGTGATTGACAGAGAGAAGAGGTAGAAAGGTATGTTAAAATGTGGTTGGTTTGTTTGTTTGTTTTGTAGCACTTCTCTCTGTATGCTTATTTGAATGTCATTTGGCACATTTTTAACTGATTACTCTGGATCCTTATCTAAGCTACACCCTTCCATGAGATGGATATGGCCGTAGGATCCTGGGATGGGAGCTCAGAATGGAAGAGACAATATGCTCCCAGAAATCTCTTGGTAAGGTTATTAACTCAACAGAGGCTTGCACTGTACTTGAGATCCAGACTAGAGCAGATTTTCATTACATCATGAGTGCCATTCCAGTTTTATAACCACCCCAGCATGCTGGTTGTACATGAAAACCCTTGTAGTTTAGCAGCTCAGAGTTACTTTTTATGCTTGCAATATGCAAAGGAACATGAAAGGCAAACTTATATTTAAAACTCTACCTCTAAATTAGTCACACAGAGAGATAGGGTTGGTTGCAAGCTGTGTGCTGAGCTTGTTTGGTTACCTGTGGCATCCTTGTGTCTTGCAGCTCAGTAGCAAGCTGGGGAATGAATCAGTGGGGAGAAGGGCTGTAACTGGCTGTGGTGCATAACTTTTCCTGGTACAAAACAGAATAGCTCCTTTTTTTTTTTGGAGCTATTCTGACTCATACCAGGAAGAGAGCTCCCTCTCTAGTTTCTCTTTACTGCCTCGTGGACTCATGGTTTTCCATATAGCGGTGAGCTGCACTGCATAGGCTGCAAATCAAGAGCTGTTTTTCTCCAGTACCTCTCTGCATTCTTCTTGCAGAAGGCCACTGACAAACCCCTTCTCCTTGAAGAGGTTAAGCAAATGGCTGTATTGGCTTCACTGCAGGATAGAGCTGGTAGGAAATTGAATGGTGTGTAGTGCCAAACCCATGATGTGTGTGCTCTTTCCATTGGGAACACTGAGTCATAAAAGGAAATAAAAGCTGTTACATTTCTGCATTATGAAAAAACGTGCTCTAGTCTAGCCTCTTTTATGAATTCATGCAATCTCCGTTCAGTGAATATTTCCCCTACTGCAGGTTGTGAAACCTGGCTTTTCTTGGTAGAAATTCCATGTATTTCAGCTGGAAAGAATTGGGTGTCACCTTGGGTGGACCTTCTCTTTCTTCACCCCCCCATCTCTCCTCCCACCATCAGGTCCAAATGCAAGGCTTGTGATTTTCTAAGTAGAATTCATGTTCCTTAGTTTAGTTTAGTTCAGTTGAGAAGAGCTTGGCTGTATCTCTGTTACCAGCTGGTTGTGTTGCTGGCCAGTTTTTCAAGGTATGTTTCTAGCAACTGGAGAAGAAAGCACTTCTAATAGCCATGATTCCCAACTCTTCCCAACTCTGATTTCAGAGCAAGTAAGATACCAATGAAATTAGTATAAAATACTTCAAAGCAAGGAATTTTGGGGAAGATTTGAGTATTCTCACTCTCTATGTCCAGCATAAATTGCAGGAGATGAGTACTAGATTTTATTGCCTTATTATATTGCCATATCAGTTACAAAGTGGTTGTGCTCTGCAGTTTTCTTCACGTTTAGGCAAAGCTTAGGCAAAAAACAAATCTAATTACTACAATTACAAACTCAGATACAGTACAGGTCTATATAAGGCTATCATAACTGAGATTTCAGTAACTGCTTCCTTATACTGTCTCAAATGAGAACAAATGCAGTAGGACTTGCATAGTCTGAGCTCTCTGCTGTTGGTACAAGCAGCATTGAAAATGTGAAAGGGGAATAGATAATCCAGTGGGAACAAGTGAGAAAAGTTTTGCTTTGTTTTGCCTGTTCCACTAAATTGATTCTAGCTAGCTTAAGCTTTAGTGGGGGGGGGGGGGGTGGGAATTGCTTTGATTGGACTTGATTTATTTTGACTGGTGTTTTTCATGGGCTCTAGGAATGCATCCTTTCTTTTCAGTCCCATATTCTGATTAATATGCCGAAGTTATCAGTGCATGTGAATTTCTGGAGGCAGGGTGGTTTCCTGGCCGCAGTGGGAACAGAGCTGAGAGCCAGGAATTCTGAGTTGGTCTTTTAGTTATTACCAGAGCGCGCTGTGGCCTTTAGCATAGCAGTGCTGTTCCCTAATTCTGCTCCTCTCTGGGAACTGGAGGTAATTCTGGTGCCTACCATTTGCCAGAATGTACAGGATTGCTTTGAGATGTATGCAGCTTCTTGCAAAACGTAAAGCAATCCATCTATTGAATATTATGGCTTTGTTAAATTTATTGAGCACGTTGGGACTGCTGGATGAAAGACCTTATATAAACTATGCTTAATTATTGTTATTACTACAAAAGGGCTGGTACAAAAGCAGTTTATCTGGGAATTCATGAAGCAGAGGTCTAGAGTGTACTGCCAACATCTGCTACCACTTAGAACTTCAGCCTGCTTACAGCCTGAGCCACTCCAGCTTGGAGACACACAGAGGAGTTGTTTGAGACTGCTGAGTTGCAGCAGTCCCTCGGTCAGGCTGTGTGTATGCCAGGCAGATTCTCCAACCTCACCCTGTAGGTAATACTCTGCCCTGGTACCTCTGTCCTGGGGATCTCTTGATATTTGTACCACAAGCTTGCTTCAAACACTGCTGTTTTCCTCCTCAGAGCTGAACGGAAACCTGCACTGATGCTTTTTGTTTGTGACCTCAAGTGTCCTCACTAGAGCACAGTGCAAGCTTTCCAAGGCAGGTAGCAAAGCTTTTCTATTGGCTTCAAGCCCTAGCAGCTTCTTCCAACTGATGGGTTTCAGCGTGTAGGAAAAATCCATTAGTGTGTGTTGTTTGGCTCTGCATGCACCATCTGCTTTGCTTCTGGTGCAGTGAGGAGGTAAGGAGAAACTTAACCCTTGGCTTGAAGAGAAATTGGTGACCTTGCAACACCTGTACTGTGAGGTGTCAACCCAGTGCCTCTTGGAGAGGTGAAACCTGCTCCTGAAGCTGATTGCCAATTACTATGTGACATATTGGGCCTGTTTCCTGGCAACTTAACTGGCACTGTGACGAGTTCACTGACAAGTTTGCTTTCTTCTAGGCCTTTCTGAGGGCTGGGAATAGGGCAGGACTAAGATTTTATTTTAGTGGTGATACTTGTGTACGTGTTGGGAATAGATAAGCCGTCAGCCAGCTCGTAATTGTGAGCATAGCTGTTAGTCCTGAGTAGCAGACTATATAAATGACTGATGGGATGGTTCTGCATGGTGGGTGAACTAATATTTTTTTCTTCTAAGAGCACCTAAAAAATATAACTTAGCAAACTCAGAGGTATTTTCAGCTAAAAACAAAGCTCCATAATGAAGAAAAGAGACACTACTCTTTTTGAACTGTTGAGATGATACGGGAGTATGGCAGCTTTCAGAACTTTGACAACTTTTTATGTATTTATACGAATAGAACCAGGATCTGTGGATAGAGGTCAGAATATCCAAGCAGCCCTTCTGAGATGGCAGACCCCTCCTTCGCAGTCTTCCTGTACGTATCATGTGGACTTGCTAATCACAAGAGGAGGAGGAGGAGTGGTTCCATCTCCATTCCTCTTTGGTTTCAGCCAGACTTGAATTTCCTAGAACACTCACAGCAGATCTGAATAATCTTTTCCAGCAGCAGTCATAATGGCATTTTGACTCTATTTTGTCACATAAATACTTCACACCTTATAATTATTCAAACACTTAATTTAGGAAGCCTTTCTGGGACTTGGGGGAAAAGAGAAGGGCTGATGCTATAACTTCTGTGCTCTTTTCCTGATCTTTCTTCTGACCTTAGCAGTTCAACTACAAGTGGAGGCAACAAGCAGATGCAAAAATAGAAGCAACGAACGACCTAAGAACTACTCCTGTTTGATCTTTCTTGTTCTTATAGCATGTATTGCTTGTTCTTTCCACACTGAATGCATGTGGAGGAATGTTTCTCAAGCGTCTGCCCACTCATGAATCCGTACCAGAAAAGGCTTGTGGTTGCTCAGTACACTTGCATCACTACTATTTTGGCTAAGAGCAATGCCAGTAAGAGTTGTGCCACTCACAAGAGTGCCCTGTGTTCAGGATGTATCTGCAATTGCTCTTATACTTTTGCCAGAATGCTAGGAAGGGAGATTACCTCAGGAGTTTGTTTCATGGCTCAGGAGTCAGGTGCTTATCTGATCTCTTATGTTGTAACAGCTGTGCAGCCACACTTCTTCATTCTGTACAAGAGAGCCTTGCAGGGGTAAAGAATAGCAAGGATTAACTGGTTCCCAGATAACCTCATGGAGTCAGAAGCTGTGAGTTCCATGGAGAGATCCATGAGTTCTGGTTTTGACAATGAGTCTGACCTCTCCTGTGTGCTGGACAATAAGAGTGCGTAGCAGGGGAAATGTTAATTTGGGCATGGAAGACCAATCCCTTTGCCAGTGGCTGGGTAGAATGGAACTTAGTATCTGTGCATCCATGCAGGCTCTTGTTTTTGCAAAAATCTTGCTGCTTTCTAGGGAAAAATACATATTTGCTGCCAAAGGCAAGTGAGAGAAGATTGCACTCAGGACTTGCAGTCAGTCCTCAAAGTCAAATACAGACATTTCAAATTGCATTTAGTGCATATCACATTTCCAATTCAGGCTGTTTGGTTTCACTGCTTTGTGATCTGCTCTACCTGGCTGCTGATGATCAATGGGGTAATATCCTCAGATAATAAGGAACTTGTTTTCTTCCCAGTATTCCTAAAGTTTCCCTTCAGGAGCAATTAGAGTTAGCTTCTGGTATTCCAACTTTGACATTCTTTGATACTTTTGTAGCCAAAGTCTTAAGTCTTAAGTCTAAGTCTTGTTAGGCTCTAGTGCTTGAGAAGCCCTAAGTCAGAATTTTGAGAGCTGAAACTTAAAACTATTTATTTCTTTATCTCCTGTTTCTAAATCTTACAGGGCTTGTTCATTCACATTACCAAGGCCTTACTGAATGTAGCTGCAAAGCTAATTTTTCTCACCAGATGACTGCAGGAGAAGGATTTGGAATAAAAATCCTAGAAGTTGATGTTGGTTGTGTTGGGGTATTATTTGTTTTCTGTACCAGTTCAAACATTTGATGGTAATGGATGTCTCTTAGAGGCTGATGGAAAATTAGATACTCTCAAGGTGTATACACAAATCAAGATACCCAGGCTGAAGTTCAGGCTGATTACATGGCCCTGCTGAGAGCTTCCTAGTGCTTAAAATCTAAGCTGTGTATAGAATACACTTGGAGTCCTTATTGCATCCCATAGCAGGGGAAGTGAGCTCAAAAAGCACAACATAAACCATTGTGCTTGGGAAAGACCATTGCAAGTCTCACGCCGATGGCATGCGCTGTTGTGGTAGCCCATGATGTGATAGACAAATCCTGTACTGCTATAACCCAATTTTCACTCTAGTTTTTTCATAGCTGAGAGCCCAGATGCAGCAACTGCTGAATTTGTTCCTCAGGCCCGTTGAGCAGATCTATATTGGGTGTTTTATTTGGAATAAGAGAAGGCCTGGTTCTTCTGGATTTTGGCTTTTTGGATCAGTGACTAAGTGAATTCTTTGTCTTCTTTCACAGTAGTTTCAGGAAATGTTGTTTTGTTCCTGGTGATGCTCCATCAGGGTTGCTTTGAGAAGACTAACTGGCACTCAGCTCAGCCTTGGCAATTGCTCCAGAAACACTTCTGCCAAATGCTTCGCCGCTGAGTTACTGCTCCTGGGCTCCAACTGTTTGTTCTTCTCGAGGTGGGGAGCTGCTGGGGAAGGGAAGCATTTTGGTGAATCATAACTCCCATGCTCTTGCATCCTACTATTTTCCAGCAAAAATGCTTTCACCCTCGCTCAACACCAGGTACTACCCTTACTCACAGAGTCTTTTCAATCTGTAGGCTGTGGTGTGATCAGGTGATCAGGTTCTGGGGCTCCTCTGGAAAGGCAGATGGTTGACCCGAAGCAAGAAGAACATCTGTCTCTATTAGGGATTCAGTTTACTTTAACTTCTGTTCTCTTCTATTACTGATGCCAGTTGCTATCACCAACACAGAGGGGATAACAGATGAGTTACCCTGTAATTTGGCTCGAGGAATATCTTGCAGCTTAACAAGAAGGAGAATCAATTAAAGCAGGTGACTTGAGATGCATTCTCAGTTCTGCTCGCTGTGCTAATCCTTCATCAGGTATATATTTAGTACTAAGCCAGGAATATTTCCTTTGGGTCTTTATCTGTGGACTGGCAGACATATGTTGTAGTATGGCCTATTTTAAGTGCCTTAAAATATGTGCCAACACTCTAAGCTAGCTTGATTTTAATAGTCATGCACGTTGATGCCAGAACAGGACCCATTTAATTGGTCATCTGTACACTTAAGGACTATAAAAATCACATTCAGTGAATCAGATTATGCTGTTTGTGCTACTGCTCTGAGTGGTTAAAATCCTAATCTTTTGCTGATGGTATACAGTGCTTCCTGGCTCTGGATAAAGCTGACCACCAGGAGCGAGGCTGTATAGTGTGCAGTAAAGCAGGCAGGTTTGTTCTGTGATCCCTTGGGGAGTGAGGGGGATGAAGTGATTGCTGTTTCTACCAATGAGGTATAAAACAGCGAATAAAATCCAGGGTGGAAGGCAGCATATGTGGTGTTTCCAGACTGTGCTCATCCAAGCCTGAAGCTACAAAACTGGGTCTGAACTCTTCTGTTGGATCAGACATGGAGTCAGTTCTTGTCCAGGTTCTGTATCAGAACCTGGCACCAGTCTGAACCCTGATCTTGCATGGGCTGAAAGCTTATCCTTAGAAAACAGGGAGTGTCAAATCAAATGTTCTCTCCATAATTATTTGAGCTTTGTATGTAGGAAAAAAGCAGGTAATGATGCCTGTCCCAGTACAGTGTTTCAAGGACCATGATGAGCATGGAAGACTGTGACCTTATGTTAGTGGAGCCTGGGAAGGAAGTGCTTACTTGCTGATGTGAAGTAGTGAGGGAGAAAAGTTATTGTGCTATTGGTCATGAAGCTGTGTCTCTTTAACTTTTCAACCATAGAGATGAGTGGTGGTCTTGCCACAGTCCTTGTTTTTTTTCCTCATATCCATGAAACCAGGGTGATCTGCTTGCTTGATAATCAGATGTGGTGGAAGTGTATTTTCCTTACGCTTGGGGGTGATATTTGGATACCCAGGTAAATATATGAGTGTTAACTGAGCAAATCCCATTAGGTATGCCTTGTCCTCAAATGGGTTCCCAAGGCTGAATCTACTTGCTGAAATGAGTGTTGTTCAAATATGAATGGTGGCTTTTTAGTGTGGCTGATGACGCTGAAGGTAGGAGAGGCTGGAGATGGCTCATGCTTCTGGGGGGGTAATGCCAGGCAGGAGTTTGTCACCAAGTGACTGATACTACTGCCTCCACCCTGCTCCCCTCCCTCAAGCTAAAGCTTTCCACGGAAATTAGCTGTGTTGGCTCTGGCTGAGGCTTCAGGTTATTTATGGAAAACTTAGCAACGTTCTTGTCTTTCTGTTCACTTTCAGATCTTTAATAAAACACAGCAGTGAGCCAAACCCTGTCAACTTACTCTAGTTAGCGTGGTCTTCCAGCAACTGATGGATCAAAAAGTTGGCCTTGGCCCTCAAGAAGGTGGTTGTTTTCTAAATGGGCATGCCTAGTGCTCTCCAAGGAGTTCAGGTTACAGAAGAGGGGTGACTCAGCTAAATCAACACCTGAACTGCCTTATGAGGTTGTCTGTCTCTTCATTAACCATGTGAAGAGCAAACTAGGAATAGAGCTCAACGTGTGCGGTCAGCTGAGCTGAATCTTGGCCATGGTCAGAGATGCCCTCTTCTCCCTTAAGTCATTGAGCCATCAACAAGTTTGGTGCTAAGCATCAGGAGAGTTTCTTTTAGGATTTGGGATTAGAAAACAACATCTTAAGAAACTTCTTTAGGACTGAGATGCAGAGAACTCTAGAATGTTGTTTTTCTCGGCTGTGGAGTAACTTCACTTTATTTATAGCTTTATTCAGTGTCAGCAAGAGTTGGATCCCAGGAATCTACACAAGTTCACACAGTATCTGTGACAGAGCTCAAAACAAACCCCATGTCTCACGAGATACAGGCTTTGTGCTTGTGAGACAGTTGTTGGGGTGTTTTGCTCCCTCTTCTTGAATGAAGAGGCCAGTCTAGTGTCTGCTTGGGGAGAGTTTAATCTTCGGAAAGGATTGAGGGGAGGTTGATTCCTTCCAATGGGAAGGAGGATTGCCTCTGTGCTGAGGTCCATAAATTGCACGGAGATGAGGCTGAACAGTACGTACAGATCAGAAATGTAACTTTGCTCAGGAATTAAAGACGCAGGAAGGACTGAGTCACAGCCTTGGCAGTGGCCTGGGACATACAGCAAGTACTTATGTTGGGTGTGGGATGTAACGCTGCGACTCGCTGCCATTGCAGCAAAAGCTTTGAGTCTGTCCAGTGGCGATTGCTGGAGGCTTCTTGAGAGCAGGGAGGCTCAAGAAGGCCATGGGAGGGGGGAAATGCTGTGGAGTTTCCCTAAACCAAATCAACAACTGCTGTCCTAAATCCCTACCCCTGCTCTGCTCCGTGGGCTGATGTGCCCCACTGCTCACAGGCAAAGTCGCACAGTGTAGGTACTTGGATTGGAAAGCAGGAGACATGCTGTTATTTATCTGGGAAACAGAGGTACAAACTGTTTTTTCCCTTCCCAGTGTCTGGGTGGGGAAGAAGTTTCTTTTTAAATAGGAATGAGCAAAGATGAGCTGTAATTCTTTTTCCATGTGGAATCTGAGGGGTTACAAATCACACCTTGTATTTAAATAAAGTATGTTATTGGATCTGTTGAGGACATGACAGTTTTTGTTGTTGTTTAGTTTCAACAGCTGAACTTGGGGAAAAAAAAATCTGTAGAAGAAAGAAACATTGTTTTAAATAAAGCCACTTCAGGCTTCCAAAAGCGTGGAATTTTTCCCTTGAAAAATGTTACGATGAAAAATGAAGAAATTAGGAACGTCAAGCTCATCTGGAATAACCCTTTCCTATGAGTACTTTCATGAGTACTCTGCTCCCCTCTCTTGGTGAAGTATTCCTAAATAACTTCTAAGCCTTGGAAAAAGGTCTCCTGCCTTCAAAGCAAATGTTATCT
The DNA here is from genome assembly GCF_023343835.1 of Lagopus muta. Lineage (NCBI taxonomy): Eukaryota > Metazoa > Chordata > Aves > Galliformes > Phasianidae > Lagopus > Lagopus muta. Next base: position 34,180,010 of record NC_064440.1, on the reverse strand, counting down.
GAGCAATATTTTCAGTGAAGGGAGATGTGCTGAGATGTTTCTGTTAGGGAGCACCTGAAGCCTGGAGTCAGCTGCATGTTACTGTGTGTGCGACTGAATGCTGAAGACTGAGTGCTCAGTTTTAATTCTCTTTCCTAATTTCTGTCTGTAGACATTGCATTTTTGCCGTGCTTTGAACGCTCCTGGATCATAGCTTGATCAAACTTTACGATCACTGGCCTTCAGGTTCTCGAGTTACTTAGAACCATTGTGGGGAAATACTGCTGGCTGGAGCAAGCCAGAGCATCCAAACTAAGTTTCTGCTGTGTCTTGCCCTGGGGAGCAGTCTTTCTCTGTTAAATGATTGAGGAGAAGTTCTGGCTGCTTGCCTTTGATCCCTAGAGCAGCATGATGTGATATTCACCCTGTGAAATCCTGAAGTGGTGAAAATGTCCCTGTTGACATCCAGGGTTTCACCTGCAGCCCCCCCACTGACTGAGCATGACATTTTTGTACCAGCCTGTGCTCGGTTTGTTAAAAGCAAAGCCGCGAGGCAGACGTCTGGCACTGTGCCTCCTAGGTAACGTCATGGACTGTGATTCTTGAAAGCTGCTCCATGCACAGGAAAGAATTTGATATTGTACAAACAAGACAGCCACATACTGTTATGGTTAACTTACGTGCTCTGCTTCCCGGTGAATGCGCAATTCAGCTGAGAAGCATCCCTCTTGGTTTGCATGCCAGCAGTGTTCAGCTGACATCATGGTTGTACAAAGGTAACAGCAAATAGGAGCTACATTAACCAGTTCGTTCTTTTTCTTCTTGTATTTCACCTTGTCATCTTCAACCCGCTGTTTTGTATAGAATATGTTGAACAGAAGCCTGCTGGGATTTTATTTTTGTATATTAGTTGAAGGCAGAGAACAAGTCTGAGAGATGCTGGGCCTATGGCTGTGAGGCTAAACCAGGCTGCCATCATCTGTAACTTTCCATCAGGCTGCCATTGCACAAGAGGTAGAAGCAGGATCCAGCTTGGAGCTTCTCATGCTATGAGACCTCTGTGGTCATCTCGACTAAAGATGCCTGATGAATTGATCTCATTGAAGAAAGACTCGTGCATGTCCCAGCTGCTGGGGAGGAAGCAGCTCCCTGTGCAGCCGGGGATGCTTTCTGTACTCTGGACTGGGAATACACTGTCTGGGTACCAGCAGTTGGGTACAGATTGAAACTCTGCACTGGAATACAAGAAGCGTCTGGACTGTGTTCTCAGGCATTCAATCTGATTTTTGGGTGGTGCTGGTGGAGCCAGGAGTTGGACTCTGTGATCCTTATGGGTCCCTCTCAACATGGGGGTTCTGAACTGAGCAGGGTTTTGGACTGACAGTGAGTTTAAAAAGAAATATTAACTTAAGAATGCCACTAAGCCTCTCTGGTTTGGCTAATGGAGACATTCCTTTTCTGTCTTCCTTGTAAATCAGAGTGAAAACTTATTTGCCAGGCCTCCTACTCAAATGTTCCCAGTGAATGCTAGGCTAGGGAGTTGAGGATCTTGATGTTATTCCTCAGAACTCTCCTGGGTGCCCAAGCCAAGAGAGCAGAATTCAAGAGCAAACTCTGTCTCTTGCATTCACAAGGTATGAATACAGGAAAACTGAGTAGTATTTCTTCAGTGGAAAATCGTTTCTATAAAATATTCAATTTATCTAACTCTAAAATACTGAAACAGTTACCTCCAGATACACATTCATAGTTTTAGTGCTGAATATTCTTGGATGGAAGAGAGGATAAAGGTGCAAATCTGAATAGATGGGAAGGTCTTAGGGTCAGTGTTTGAATCTACTCCTCAAAGGTGACACAGGGGGTTGTTCTAAGAAAATCAAGGGAAGTACTTCATAGTATGAATGACTTAATTTTATGTGAATTTTTTTTCTTCAGTGTCTTGGTGAACTGCCATGCTCACTGTTGCTTTAAAAATGGACGTACTCCTTCCCTTCTTGTTCATCAGTGTAAATGCTAGAGCCTTAACCACAAGCCTTGTTTTAATTAGGTCTGCTCCAAACAGCAGATAAACACGCGTGCTGTATGGAATCATGGACTGCCAAGGATGCCATCAAATGCTTGAAAAGGAACATTTACAAACCAATAAAACCTGTTATTAGGGGACTATTAATGAAAGGCCTGCAAACAAAATACAGCTATATCCCCTTTCCCCCCCAATGGTTGAGGTTATTTAAAAAAAAAAAAGCTCCTCTTTTTTTTCTTGTTAGACTTCACAGGAAGATAAATGCCATATCGTTCCTCCAAAGGAAGTGCCTGAAGAAGCAGTCAGCATCAGATGGGTCAGTTCTTTCAGACCTGCTGGTTTTGCAATAGCTCCTGTCATGTGTCTGTCCACCCCTGCCATTTTGCACAGATGTGGTGAATTTCAGCCTGCTCTGATTAGCACCAGGCCTGGTGAGAAGCTGTGGAGAAGGAATTCAGGAGTGCAGGAATGGAGACAGATAATTCATGCTGTTATTTGGTTTTGGCTAGCTAAGACAAACTTTCACAGAGCTGGAAAATATGACTTGCCTCTTAAGGGTTTCATTCAACAAGTGGAGGTGAATAACTGGGAGATAGGAACTAGTCTGCCTTGATGGCTTTTGGGCCCTGTAACCAGCAGCTTGCCTTTCCTGATGTCTTTGTCTGCCTTGCTGAATATTAAGGCTCTGGTGTGCTGAGCACTGAACCAACAATGTGAGAGCAGTGACCCTCGCAGCTTTGCTGTGTTTTGCTGCTGGGAAGTCACAGCTCCTTGCAGAGCATCACTGCTGTTTGTCCTTCCCCAGCAACTTCAGCTTTTTATCCAAAGCAATTGGTGTTATTTCCCAGTGAATCAGTGAGTTGGTGAAGCCCGGTCTGTGTGTTCTAGAGAACTTTTTGTACCTTCAGCTGGATATGGCACTGCCTGAAGAGCAAGGCTCTGTTTTGTTTGCCATAGTAAGAGCTGGGAGCACAGTGCCTTAACTTGCTGAAGATCTTGCTCTTGAGAGCACCAGGTTCTACATCAGAGAGCAACAGAAGTATAAAGGTAAGAAATGTCAGTAAAAGGGAGGAGGATAGAGAAGCTCTTAGAGAGGAGCTGCTTTTTCCCTAAGCCCTCCCGACAGGGAAGTAGCAATGTGAAAAAGAGAGCCCACATCTCACAAGGGTCCACCTGTGTCCTTGCTAACTCACAGTCTGAGTTACAAGGTCACCCTAGACCCCTTGTTTGTGGTGTTTATCATCTATTTTGAAACAGCAGGACTAAGAGTTCAAATCCTCTTTGCTTGCCGGTGCTGTGAAAGGACAGGTCATGCTGTGCACTGCTGACTGTGCAAGAGTGAGGTGATGCTCTCTCCCAAGCTGGTGGGTTGCAGGCAGGTTGGAGCTGCTTGGCAGCTGCCTGTGGGCTGGGAGAGATACTCAAAGGAGAAAGGCATAGAGGGGCCAGTTTGGGGAAGGGGAAAGGCAAGGCCAAAGTACCTGGGGTGGAGGAGGCACAGTGTTATCCATTGAGATCTAACTCACTTCTTCAGCAGCAGGCCCTGCAGCTCTCAGTATTGTTTCTGATCTGATGCTGACCATGAGCTCAGACAGCTGGTCGAAAATGGATGATGCAGAAACAGCATAATTGGGGTTGGAAGAAGTAAAAGGCTTGGCTTCTTCCACAGCAAATGTTTCCGGGAATTGCTGTGGAAAAAAAAACTCAGCTGGAGTTTGAGTGCAGCTGGGAGCAGAGACCCTGCCAGTTCTTTCCTCCTCACTGTCACTGCAGAGGAAAGCAAGGGAATGCATTTAATGGGATTTTCACACGATGCAATTACATCTTTGGTGAAGCGTGGAAGGCAGATGCATTACTGATGTCTCACATCCTATGCAGATTGCCCCTCAGGGCGGCACTCTGATTGCTCTCTGCAATCCAGCTGCAGTTTTCTCTAAATGAACACCTACTCTAGAGAAAGCAAGGACCAGCTGCTCTAATGAATGGGGCACCAATCTGGTGTGGCACAGGTACAGCTTAGATAAGGACCTGCATAGGAGCAATGGGAAATTCACCCTAAATTTGGGAAACATGGCAATAAGATTTGCTGACTTAGTGCCCTTGCTGTCTGGTGTGATGCATAGCACTTCAAGCGCTTCTCAGCCAGCATGTATGTGCTGTGTCACCAGAGCTGTTCATCTTCTGCAAATACCTGCAAAACTTCCTCCTGCGTGTTGTTGAGCTGGTGTTTGTAGAGTACTATGTTCACCAGCAAAATAGATTGCAATGCGTAGACAACAAGCTAAACACTAAACAGATCCTCAAGTCCTTCTGTTCAGGAGCTGCCTCACTTCAGAAGAGTGGTCAGATTGCAATGCTTCTTGTATTGTACCCTTAGAATTCTTGCATCTGATGTCATGTGCACCCACATGGCTGCTTAGGAAGAGGCTGTTTTTAAGGGTGTGGATGCAGCTGCAGCAGAAGAGGCCCCAGACCCCAACAGCCTGGCTTTGTCCTTTGCTGGACCCAATAAGGCAACCTGAGAGCAAAGGATTTACCTCTGTTGCTCAGGGTCTCCACTAAAGGCCCTGCTGGAGATGGCAGCATCTCCCCTGAAAAGATGGAGGGGGGGCTTTTGCAGAGGAGATGTTGTCCCTTCAGACTGATATTCTCTGTGCCCAAGAGACTGGGAGATCTTAACCTTGCACTTTCAGTGTATGCGTGTTTAAGATGCATGCTGGGGCTTTTGAGCAGTGCAGGGAACAGGGGATGTGTGTCTGACATGGTGGAAGATGGAAGCAGAGGGATCATAGTTTGGAAATGGCTTCCTGCTTGCTTATTCTTACGACGCCTTTTGGCTTAACTGGAGGGATTGCTGCCTTCTGAAGTGAGCAGAGGGGGAGATGAGAGTGCAGGCTGTGTCCTCTGAGAAGGGGCAATACTTCAACAAATGGCCTTCACCCTTTCTTGATTGTGTAAGATGAGCAGGGCAGCTGTGCTGTAGTTTCCAATATCAACCCATTCTACACATACTTTGAAAGCTTATGTTGAGTTCTTGTGGTCTGCCTATAAAACTGTGTCACTTGGGCAACATTCTAGTGAGTGAAGCAGCTTGGATGGAATTGGTCTGTATAACAAGAAGAGTTGTCTAGGAGGAAGTAACTGCACCATTAAGGATGAAGATAAATAGATCAGTGGGGTTTCACAGTTTAATATTGCAGTCATATGTGTTGAAAGAGAAAAATACCAGTGGAGAATGCACCATTTGATCAGTCTTTTTCCCAAACACGGTTCTTTTAAGAAGTATTATTTGAAAACCTCTACAGTCAGTAAATGAAAACAAAAAACAAACCCAAATTGATATCTTTTTATTTGTATCTAATTATCTGACTGCTTTGGGTAAAAGTAAATCTGTATCTGTTTTGGTCAGAATAAACGTTTCCAACTGGAGTGAGGACAAATGGAACATTTTGACCCATCCTGACAGCGGTGTCCCACTCAACTGTACGTGGTAGTTTGTAAGAATAATCTTTAAGAGTTCAGACTATGAGAAACATCTGCTTTCCTGTACATCATGAAACGCTGCAGCATTTGGAAATGGGGAATGTGTACCATGCTTATCTCAGCCACCATAGAGCATGGGCTCCACGGTTTAAACTGTGGGATTTAAATTACAGTGTGGATATATTGTGCAGTCCCACGTAATGCAATTTGGTGATGCCACAGTGATCTCTTTTCCTTAGTTGGAACTGCGCCACGTTTGCCGTGTGTGGCCAAACGTCAAATGCATCTGAATAAGCAGAATAATCGTTTCCAGACTAAACAGATTTCAAATTTGTTTAAGATGTTGAGTGAGGTTAATGGCTGGGAGATGTCTCTTCTGTTCTGTGAAGGTACTGTGATGTGTCCCTGCCAACGTAGATCTCTGTTGAGGTCTAAAAGTTCCAAATCCTCTGGACTGTACTGAAGTATTGCTTCGAGTGCAGTAACTGTTGGTTGAAGGCATTCTGCCACATTCTGAGCATCGACAAGCATTAATAGTTACGTCTTTGCAGTGGCCTCTGGAGAAAAAGGTTATAACCATTATTGTTCTTTTTCAGATGGGAAAGCTGGATCATGAGTAGACAATCCTGATCTTTTTGACTTGGGGGAAGCTGACGGTGGAACCAGAGCAAAGCAGAGACTTGGCAGTAGTTGAGCTCATTGCAAGGTCCTTGATTCTTTAGTGAAACCATTTGGTATTAATGATCAAGGAGAAAGTCATCTTATCCTGACAACGCACTCCTCGCTTGTTCTTGATTTCTGTGCCTTTTGCATTTAATTCTCCAAATTGCCAACTGGGGAGCATCTGCAATTACAGTTTTGGAGCTGGAGCACATACGCACAGCACACACATTATGTGGGGCCTTGCTCATTGTGTCTCATAATGGTATGTCTACACCAAAGGTATTGAGGATGCCTATGCTTGTAGGGTCTCTTGCAGATGTTCCGTGCTGACAGAGCTATACATCCTGGCCCAGAGATGTGATGCTTGGCAGAAGCTCTGCTCACATTATGGAATGGGTACAGAAGTATGGCCTGCCCGCCTACATACATGCTTTTTTGCTAATTTGACTGTTTTCTTGCTGGCTACGCTTCTGGTGGTTCTGGAAAGAGTTTATAATGCATCTGCGGTCCTTAAAGATTGCCTGGCTTCCTGTTTCTCTAGAGCTAGGGCTGTTATTAAATATAGCCTCCCACCAAATTCCAGTGACTAATCGCACACAAGCCTGAGTCCCAAACCAGCCGTGACTCAGATACCAAGGAGCCTCTGTGAGTAATGCTGCAGGAAGGGCCAACACGCTTCTTTCCTAGCCTTTCACAGGCAGTGGGAATGCTGAATAAGAGCAGACTAAATAGCAAGGATGATCCTTCAGCCAAAAAAAAAAAGAAAAAAGGTACCTGCAGTCTCTAGATGTTGTCTAGTGCTAATGCTGAGCTTTCAGATGGCCCCAGCTGAAGCACAGTGAGTGTGCTGAGCACAGATGCCATAAAGACCTGGGCAGAACAACTTTTCCCTGGGCTGTCAGCTGGTTGACAGGGCAGCAGCAGAAGTTTCCACTATGAAAACGTCCTCGAGTTTAACCGGGCATTCAAGCAACCTGGCAGAGGAGAGGCCAGGGTGATGCTGTTTGTTTTAAGGGCGGTTGGAACATCCACCTGGAGCAGTGCTTTAGATGAGAATTAAGGGTCTTAGACCGAAGTTCTTTACAACTGAGCTTTGCCTTCCCCTTCTAAAGCCACTTATCTTGAATGGCACTGTAGTTGGCCCTTTCAACCTGAGCCCCCAGCATTTCTGCTTGCTGCAGATACTTTTGAATGCTCCAATGTTTATTTTCTCTGATTGTCTATAGGTAGTAAAAGACACATAGGTGAGAAAGACTTAATTCAAAACCATTTGAATGCAAGAATGAGATTTTTAGAGTTTGTGGCAAGTTGCTGTGTTAATGAGCACAAGGAGTAAAAACAATTAGCTTTCCAAAGCAACTGCAACCATTATGTTTCTTCCTTTTTTTTTGAGTCCTCCTTGTCAGTATCTTCATCTAGAAAATGCTTTCTTCTGAGAAATGTCTTCTGGCTTTTCAGAACTCAAAGTTTTAGAATAGAAAATAATAATTATAAACCTTTGTTTTATATTTCAGGATTTTCTTTAAGTAGATGCTGTCTTGAAAGCCTTAATTTAACACCATGTTCAGAGCTGAAGCTGGATGTTTAACTTCATGCTATGCTTATGAAGTCACAAAAGCATCTGGAAAACCTTAACCAAAAGCTTTCTATCATCCAGGCTTAATTTAAGTGTTAAGACTAAATCACTTTATGGGTTGTCAGTTGTGAATGTTAACTGTGTAGTTCTCAGTGCCTTGTTGGTGCTCTCAGAATTGAATTGCAGCCATCGTGGGTATCATACAAATAAACTAGGGAGCAATCCCTGTGCAATGAGAATAGGTTTGTATGTTCAGTGTGGATTCCCAGGCACCCTCGTCTTTTTACTGCTCTTCTTTATCCTGTTGTAGTCTTCAACTTTGGAAAAACTGCAGTCTGTAGAGAATTTAAGGAAAACTTCCCCCTCTCCTTTCACAGACATCAGCATGGTGGGGCAGATGCAGAATAGCACAGCTGTGCAGTCCCAAATGACTCCTTCACCACTGACTCGTCATTGTTTTAAATTACTTCTAGATAGTGGAAGGCAATAATCAATTGACAGTAATAAAACCTGAGACACCACCCGTTGTGCATTGTCCCAGGGTGAAGAGCTTCCCCCTGGCTCTATCTCTATTGCTGCTAAACCACCCGTTAGTTTATGGAATGATGTATGATGTGGTGTACTAATGACTTGCCTTTATCATTTACCATTCCCCAGTCTTTCTCTTCAGTACAATTGTCTTTTATAAAACTTTATTATGGTTTTTAAGCACTGTTTTTGGTGTCTGATATCTGGTTATACCTGCTCTGTTACAACTTGCCCAGCATGATGTCTCCAGCAGCAGCTATGAGAGGACGCCACGAGCCAAAGCTCAGGTTGGTATATTTGATGCTTTCCCCTTGTCTCCTGGTAACCAGCAATTTTCAGTTCAGGATCCGTTAGGATTAGATGTGATATCTGTGTATCACAAAGTATCAAACAGCTGTGCTGACAGCTACAGCTCGATCATTGCATTGCTTGAGGTGATAACCAGTATGTTTTTTATCAGTATAATTGTGCTATCTGTGTTGCTTGGGTAGGAGAGCACTATTTTGGGAGAAACTGTTCCATGAAGCAGCAGCACTGTTGGCTATTTATCTCCAGGTACATACATACTTTTTTACTACTGTATCTCTGCCTGAGAATTTGTGTTAGATATCACATACCCTTAGGAGAGAATATATTTCTGGGCTAAATAGGGGAAAAAAAAAATAAAGTTGATTTAGGTTTCTGATTAATGTGATTTAATTCTATTTTCCAGACAGCAGGGTCACAGCTGCTTAGTCCATGGTGGGAATTTACCCCCCTGTAGGTATTTCCAAGGAAGCCCTTGAAGTGAATTACTTGAAATGATGCGATGAAAAAGGAATGTGATAGCTACAACATTTATTTCTTCCTGCTTGCAAGGCCAAAAGAAACTGGAAAAGAAAGAGAGAATGCAAGCAAATGTACTGGAGTGTAACCCTAGTTGGATAGTAACTATATTCTTTATGTTGGGAAGCTTTCTGCTATCTGTGTGCTTCAGGATTGCCAGCAATATCTCATGTTCCCTGCATGTGCAAGCCATCCACTGCATTCGGTCTGGTGAATGAGATCCTCAGTAATCACTAGAGACAGACAGTAATGAAATGGTGTCAGTGTACACCAGCTCATCTTTGTATCTGCAGTTAGTCTCCGCTTCTGTTTCTTCTCTGAGTCAGTGCTGGAATTGCTAGTCAGTGTAGGAGCTAATTAGCAGCACAAAACAGTTGCTTGGAGCAGTTATTTTCTCACTTTGCTGCTAGCATTGGAGAAGGTTGTGTTTTCTGCATTATCCAAGTAGCTCACAGTTTTGGAGTGTTTCAGCTTCTTGCAAATCAGATAAACAGTGGTGTAACTTTCTTTCTTCAGTTGTGCTCTGCAGGGAAAAGAGATCTTCAAACAGAACAAATACGTTCCTAACAAGATGGGAAGCAACCTGGGATGCCTTCCAAAGATCACTGCCTGCAATTGAAGCCAGCTGATGACTGGAGGAGAGTTCCCAATATCCCCAAATCCCCTCATTAACCTTGGCTTGAGGGGGGAATTGCTGGACTGTAACAAGCAACAAGGACCCCAGCTTAGAATCTTCTGATAAGCAGTACCTGAGAAGCTGCTGTGGGAGGATGGCTCGTGTCTGAGCTGAAAGCAGGTCAGAAACAGGCAGAGCAGGGCCCAGCAGCAGCCCCGTGGATGGCCTGGAGGAAGCAACTGAAAGAACTGAAAGCAAACCTTGGTTCTGTACTGTTTCCAAGGATTGGCTAGGTCACCTTATCTGTTGATTTATGTGTCTCTTGAATAGTCTGCTCATCCGTTTGCATGGGGGGACTAACTGCCTTGGGATGAGAGCTGGAGAGTGCTTTTGGAAAAATAGGGGATAAGCTGGATGAGGATAGTGCTGTCCCCCTGGCCTGGCAGATTTGTGCTATTGTGTGGGGTTGGTTTTTTTTTTTTCCATTAAGAGGAGAAATTGATTATTTTATTTGGAGAGAGGTATTCCTTGGAAAAAAAAAAATCATGATTTACTTACCAAACATGCACACAATGTCCTGTTGCTATGATCTCAAGAGAAACAAACAGTTTCCTTGGTCAGAAATCTCCAGCTCTTCAGCAAGCTGTGCCCCTAAAGCTCTGTCTCTCTCCTTATACAGACATGCCTCCCACTTCTTCCCTTAGGTACTCAGAAGACAAGTTGCCTTGCCTTTATCTAGGTCTGCAACTGTCTGTGATCTCAGAATCGGTTGTTACCACCTTGTAGAGCAACTGTGTTTATGTCATGGGAGGGCAGTGTTTTAGACCTGAAGGAAAACATTCCTACTGTTTTATATTTTTGACTCTTCAGACCACGTACAGCGCTTTTCATGAGATGGTAGATTCTTCACCCTTTGTTGATTTTAGAATAATATCAAAAGATAGTCGTGGTGAAGGATAATTGGATTAATAACAGTGTTTGGTAGGATAATGTGGTAGTTCCTGCTGGCCTTAGTTTGAGTTTATAGCTGGAGGACAGGCAGTGCCAAGGCTGTGGAGGCAAGTAGCAAAGAGTGGAAGACAAGAAGAACGTGGCACCAAATTGTGAGAGAGGCTATCCTACAGCAGGATTGGGGTAATCTTTCCAGGTAATCTTTCCAGGTAGAACCACGTGTGCTGTCCACCGTGCCTCAGAGCACCATCATTGTGCGACTGATGTTCAGTGAAATGATGGTGTGAAGCTGGACCTTGCTCATTTCTCTTCTAAGGTCTGATAATGGTGAGAAATTCTATGCCGGCCACAGCTCTCCTGGGGATTTCTTGGCTGTTTGTGTAATCCCTTCTTTGCTGGACCAGCTGATCTCCAGCAACATGGGGCTTTCCCTTCCTAGGGTGGCTACTGTTTGCTCTAGGATTTTTCAGCGTGTTTAGGCAGCAATGAGTCTGCTGCTTGCCTGGAAAGCTCTGATCTATTCTGTGCATACAAAGAGTTTGAATGGCATGCAGGCAGCCCCCCGAGAGAGCTGGATTTCACTGAGCAGCCAGTAGCCATTGCAGGTCTGTCAGATGCTTCCTGAAATCTTTCACTAACAGAGGAAACCTCTAATGCATTTGAACTCTGCCTTGGGATAGGAAAGAAGCATAAATCCAAATAATGATGGCTATATATCTTTAAATCCCACAAAGCATAGGTTGCAACTGATTTATATTCTGTGGTGTAGATTTCTATTGCAGCCTTGCCTGAGCTGCAATGGAAGGAATATTGCTTTGCTATCAGAGGTTCGTTATATTTACATCCACTTCTGTCAAATCAAGTGGGAACGCATTTGGGTCCCATACAACAGGTCAGGAGAGAAATGACTGAGTGACCAAGGTTTTACTCCCAGCTGAGTCAGTCACCCTGCCCAACTCACAGTGTATACAGTGTATGTGGAAAGACTGATTTGTGCTGCCTTACTGGGAATTTGTTCCACGTTGCAAAATCGTGTTCTGGTGGCTTCAATTGTCTGCTGAGCGTTGTGATGTGAGCTGGGCCTTCAGCACTTCCAGTGTACGATGAGGAACAAGCAGTTTCTATCCTGATAATTTGATCTCTCTCTCTGTCCCCATCAGCAGTTGTCACGGACCATTTTTCCAAACTTCCCAGCATTGTCTGGATGGCATAGGAAATATCTCACCTCCTTTGCTGCTTGATAGGCCAGGGGCCATTGGGCATATTTAGCTGAGCCCAGCTCTTGGAGAAAGAAGCGACTTCCATTTCTCTGCTTTTGGGTCTGATTCCTGAGTCCCAACTGGAAAAATCACAGTTGTAGAATCATTCAGGTTGGAAAAGTCCTCTAAGATCCCCAAGTCCAACCTCTGACCACAACCTCAGTGCCTCTTCATGGTTCCGGAACATGTCATGGAATGGTGACCCCACCACCTCCCCAGGCAGCCTGTTCCAATGTCTCACCACTCTTCCTGAGAAGAAATGCTTCCTAATATTTAACCTGAACCCCTCTCCTGGCACAACCTGAGGCCACCAGCTCTTGTCCTGTCACTGTTGCCTGGGAGAAGAGTCTGACCCCTGCCTCACTACAACCTCCTCAAAAAGAAGTACAGTCAATTAGAATGGTTCTGTGTCCTCTGTATCACCTGGCACGGCAAGATACTGAAACTTCATTGGAAACTCCACTGAAGCCAACTTTAAGTTCTCCATTTCCTGAATGTACGACTGCAAAGACTGCAGCTGCTGAAGCAGGCGGAACAGAGCTACATCTCCCTGTCCGTCTCCTGGCTCTGTGTCTCTATGTGGTAAAAATAGCCATATTTTACATCTATGGGAAGCATTAAGGATATAATCTCTTTGGAGTTCCTTTCAGCCAAGAGTAAGAAGATATGAAGAATTTGGCTGCTGTCCTCTGCTCCTGCACCACCCAGCCACCAATCATGGCTAATGCAACTCAGTGGCTACTGTATTTTTCATGGCCCTTCTGACAGTATGAGATTAGCAGGAACACAGCTGCTTCATACCCATGCACGTGTCTGTCTTTCCCTGGCCAATCCCTTGATGATGTGTGGCTGTTGTGTTAAAGAGGGAAGGTAAAACTTATTTATAGGCAGTCTGAGCGGCACGTTATTCAAGGTCAGGTTGCCGGCCCATCTGATATTATTTAAGGGGTTAGATATCGCCAGTAAATGAAAATAAATGCTATTAGTGTCCCTTCTGGTCAGTGGAATAGCTGCTCTTCAGCTGATGTTTGGTTTTACAGCACAAGATACACTGGCTCTCAAGGGTCATGGCTTTAAGTGCTGGGAAAGCACCAATCTTGGGATTATGGTGATGCAAGCAGAAATAGGAGGCTAGCAAAACCAGCAGAGGGCCTTCACTTCTGTTACTTACCCTGAGTCTCTGTTAAATGGCCCTGCAGAAATCAGGGGCAAGGAGACAGTGCAGCGCTGTTAACACCAAGGGTTCCTCTTTTACCACAGTAGAGCCTGCTTTCCTCCTCATCTCAGCAGTCTCTGGAGAATTCTCTTTGCTGAAAAGAAATTGCATTCTCTTTCCTGTCTGTCTTGAGCCATTTGCTTTTGGCATTAACCGTCAAGCCCTGAATCACTCTTTGGGGATGTGTGCTGGAAAGCTGGTGGGAACTGATTGCATATCAGCAGCTGAGATGCAATACTTGGCTTTGCTCTTCTTGGGAATCACAGTGTACAGACCTGGACAGAATCATGCACATAGCGTAAGAGACCAAGCACTCCTCGTGGGCTGAGTGCATCAAATCCTGGGGCATGAGGGAGATGAGAGGGAGAGATATCAACTCCTAAAGCTTTGGCTTCTTGCTCAGAGCAGAGAAAGGAATATAAAAAGAATGAATGTAGTTTGCTTTCCTTTGTCAATCAGAGCTGAAATTAACTACGGGGATATTTAACGTTGAAGTGGAAGTGAGAGATGAGAAACTGTAAGAGCAACTGGTTGAAAACTGTACCAAAGTCTTCTTCCCAAAGAGAAATGTGCAGGACTTCTTTGGTGTAAGGTCACTCCTCAGCAAGACTGCCAGGTGGGATGAAGATACAAGAGGCCAAGGCTTCTGACATCCTGCTGCAATGTGACAGAAAGAGGAGATGCCACAAGCAGGTGGGGAAAGCTGGCAGTGAAACAGGTCTCCCACCCAAACCTTACACTGCTTCCATTCTGGCTGCTCTGGGGTGTTTTGGGACTGTGAAACCAGAGCAGCACAGATGAGAAAATGAGGTAAAGCTCATAGTAACCATCTCAGAAATGTTCCTGAAAGGGTCTTGTTTTCATCCCAGGTGAGAGAATGGTCCCAAATATTCTTGATTCCTAGCTGATCCCAGACCTTCATGGTGTCTGGAAAGCCTTTAATCTAATGATACTGCTCTGTATCATTAGATGGATGATGCTAATTTAGTCTGCTCTCCAGGTCTGTGTAGCTAGAAAACTTATCCTGTCTCTGAATAATAAATTTTAAAAAACCACCTTCCCTGATAAATTTGTTAATAAAATGCATTTTATTTTTCTGACACAACAAGGTTTTTCCATGCGGTGAAAACTGAATCCAGAAAAACACAAGCAAGCACATCACAAGAATACAGATTAGTCAACAGTTAGAGCAGGCTCTTGGAGAAGGGCCTGGGATAAAGCAGCTTTTTATTTATTTAGCTATTTGTGATATGTTGGCTAATGATGTGCTAATAGCAGGGCTGTGTCTGTAATAACTGATTGGCTTTAAAATACCTCAGCAGGGCCAGGATCCTATTTGGGCTGAAGGGGCACTTGCAGTTTGCCAGTGAGGCAGACTCTGGGACTGTACCCAGCAGATCTGGGAAATCACAGCCATGGTCCAACAGAGCCCAGAAAGCACGTGCTTAATCCTACCCTTCCTCCAAAAAAACTTTATATATAGACAAAATGGAGCAGAAGGAATGTCGCTGCCATTGGAGAGAGGGGGAAAGACTGAGTTGGCCAAGTCAGGCAGGAGGCCCCTGTCAGCGCCAGGAGCTGAAATCACCCTCCTGAGGACCATCTTTAATGTTACTGCCAGAAGAAGGCTCTTCTCTAACCAAGAGCTGGCCAGCCTGTGGTTCCTGCCATGCAAGATCCCCCAACTCAGTGAGCCCTGCCATTTGAATCACACTTCTCAGTGTTATCATTTCTGCTTATCTGCTCTCGGTCTGCTTTTCTGGGTGGGTAAGCATCATCAGGGTAAAGGTCTGGGGATGGATTAGCATGAGAGGGCTTTTTTCTACTGGGATTCGAAAAGAAAAACAACACCAAAATGACCTTCTGTGAGGTTCTTTTTAACCTAAACTCCTGCCAGAGCTTAGTGCTGTGGTGGAGAACGGGGTTGTGCAGTGTGGCCCAGAAGAAGCAGGCATTAACCCTGGGGCAGGCAGCGAGCAAGGCAGCCTCCTGCAATATAGCTCTGGAAAGCCTGGGAGAAGTGTATGAAATCTTGGCCCTAACAGCGGGCAGGAGGGATGCATTGACTGCTGATAAAACATCACCTCTCTGCTCCAGCTTTTAGGAAACCGTCGTCTCAGAGAAAGGAGCTGGTTTTACTGAGGCAAGTGCCCCTAGGAGCTTGAAGGGCAACTGGAAGCCTGCAGAGACAAGGTGAGCAAGCAGGCTGAGCCAATGCCGTTGTGTTTGGTGGCGGAGTCTTATCTGTGCCTTGTCCCAGGAAGCACATTAAGGAAAAGCTTGAACGAGTGGAGACCTCTTCCCCTAAAAGCAGCCTGTTTCACAGGGGAGTGGGGCTCAGCAAAGCCATGTGAGCCGTGCTCCTGCACCAACTCAAGTCATAGTAGCTGGCTGTCAGCAGCTAGTAGGGATGCAGTCCCTGACTAGTTGTGTTTGCCCAATCCCTGACCTTTTAGGCCGGTGGGAAGAGTCCCAGGCAGTCAGCAGGCTTGAGAAAAAGCCCCAGATGACATCGGAAATCAAACTTTGAACCATTATTGCCGTTTGACTCATGGTTATGGGTATTTTATTGTCTGTGCAGCTGTTGGGAGAACTGGGGGTGGCTACTGGGAGATGACTGAATGCGTGTTACGTCCCTGAGGTGAAAGAGCTCTGCAGCAAGGCCTTGATGTTAATCCTAACGACCAGTAACTGACAGGCATTACTATCTGGCAGGACTCTGCCCTAGCTCTGCTGTGAAATTCCTTTATGTATTTATGTAGAGATAGCACCCAGCCCTCCCAGTCTTACCTGAACAATGCAAAGAGATCTTTGCTCCTAGAGAGCTTACTGCTTACAGAGGAAACTAGTCCAGCTATCTGTACTAAAAGTCACCCTACCCTCTGTGGTCAGGTCCCCTACCTTTTTTACAGAGAGAGGCACTCAACTTCCCAAGACCTGTCCTTGAGACCCAGGGAAAGCTGAGACCCCAAATGTCCTTCAGGAGAAAGTACCTAGGAAAACGCAGGGTTCCTGAAGTTATTTATTTACTTATTTATTTTTAATCACCTCTTGAGCTCCAGAATTAGAGATCTGAGGCCCAGAGATCTGTTGGTCTCAAAGGCTCCTGGCAGTTGTGGAAGTTCCTGCTTTCAGGTGGGTGCTGTTAGCAGCAAGGGGAGATGCCTGGCCAGGCTGAGGCTGCATGCAGCTGCAGGCTCCTCTCTTCCCAGCTCTGCTTCCAAGAGGGGTCAGAGGCAGAGCAGCAACCGAAGTGCCAGGGAAAACTTTCAGAGGTGATAGCTGTAGTTCTCTTCTATCTGCAAAGCTCAAAATGGAGAGAGACCAAAAAAAAGTCTGAAACTCCACAGTGATTATAATAATAATAATAATCCCCAAATCCCTCATAGTCAGTCTCATCTTACCCCACCCTTTATTTTCTTCTTCTCCAGCAGGAAAACGTTTTCCCAGTGTTATTGGCATCCTTCTCTTGACAGCCTCCAGTGCAGGAGTTGTGCTGGGGGTCAGGCAGAGAGATAGCACAAAGGTCTGGGCAGCCAGTCCAAGTCATCACTCTGCCAGAGATTTTTCCACGAGGCTCTTTTAAACTCCTTTCTGTCTCAATTCTCCAGCAGTTAAATGGGGTAGGGCTTCACACAAAGCCATCGCTTGAGCTTGAGGGGAGCTCCTCCAATGTACGTTATGGACAAGCATTGCTGCGCAGCACCAATTAGCCAGGTACGTTTGCAAAGAACACAGGGCAGTCTCTGCTTGGAGAGGGAGGTCTCTGAAGCCTGCCTGTGTGCACACTGAGCAGCTGGGTCCCTCTGGACCGCTGGGCTCTCCCTAGCAGAGCTGGACATATGACTTGGAACAGGTGTTACAGATTTGGGTGCTTTTTCTTTTTTTTCTTTCTTTCCCCTCAAGCAGGGCAAGAGCATCTGGCCTGTCATGCTCTGAGGTCATTTAATGTTTTCCAGGAGTGCCAGGAAATAGAAAATATTTCTGCAGTGTAGAACGTGTAGAGCAAACAGATCTATATACATGTGCAAGAAAGCTGACCAGGGTGTAGTATTTTATGAAGTATTACAGTGAAGTGGTTCCCAGCACTTTAGCCTTAGGAAGCTGTGCAGCTGTTTCCAGCTGTCAAGCACTTGGGGAGATGCTTTGTGTTTGCACGACAAAGGCAAAAACAGCATACCATCTGCATGACTGCTTTCTTGCGTGCCATGCTGGGGTATCTTCCAGTATCTCTCCAATAAGGTTAGGACCTCCTCTGCCTGCAGCCAAGGGGTAACAGAGGCGTTACCTTGTTGCTCAAACCCATCTCTGACCTGGGGAAAGCAATGTTTTTGGCTGCAGCTCAAAAACTCCAATGAAAGCTCGATGGAGCCAGTGGGAACCTTTCCACAAAGTGCTCAAAGGTTTGCCTTGGATTTAATTTGCACTCTGCAAACCTGGCTCAAGGCCAGCGGAATGACTCTTGCTTTGTGATGTGCACACTGTCCCTTTGAGAAGTGTTTCAGAGCTTAGCGAGAGTTTGCCTCCAGACAGGAAGCAAGACCCTTATACTCCATGGAATACGTCATCCCTAGCTCAGCTGGTCTATCATGGAATCCTAGAATGGCCTGGGTTGAAAAGGACCACATGATCATCTCCTTCCAACCCCTGCTATGTGCAGGTCACCAACCAGCAGACCAGGCTGCCCAGAGCCACATCCAGCCTGGCCTTGAATGCCTGCAGGGATGGGGCATCCACAGCCTCCTTGGGCAACCTGTTCCAATGCATTAATGCCTATTGCAAGATCTGTGTAATCTGCTACTCAAGAACCTGCAGTAATTTAACATTACCACCCATATGCCAGTTATTGGATGCATCTGGATTATTATGGCACTATGGAGCTTCAACACTCCTTGAGGCTGAGCACTGAATAGAATAAAAAGAGCCCCATCCTAATGTAATTATGTAAAACAATGGAGTGTGATTCTGTTAATCCTACTGTCTTATATATGGGGGATGTGGGAAAGGAGAGGAGAACTGTTTTCCAAAAGTTGTACAGAGACAAAGCTGTAAACACTGCCTCAGCACTCCCACATTATAGCACCAGAGCCCCTAGTAGGTGCCAGTTGAGCTTCCCATTCCATCTTGCTGCAGGTTTCCATAGATTCCAGTGTTTTATAATGACAGGACCTGGAAAGCTCTCTTAGTAGCAACTCCTCTGTCACGATATATAAAGATTGGCTGTGGCATTGAGGAAACAGAAGTTGTCCTCCCTTTGGAAACTTGTGGTGTCTTCAGCTGTAGCATCACAGGAGGTGAATCGATATGATCCTGTATAAGATTTTCTCAACTGCTCCATGCTATCCAGAATTCACAGAATCACAGAATTGTAGGGGTTGGAAGGGACCTCCAGAGATCATCGAGTCCAACCCCCCTGCCAAAGCAGGTTCCCTACAGCAAGTATTTGTATTTTCAGAAGGCTATCCCAAGAGATGATGAATATGTGCACCACCTTCAGTTTTGCTCACAGGCAGCAGCATGCCAGAACTATTCTAGGCTTAAAATCAAACCTGAGACAAAATGCTTGAAGAGATGGTTGTCTCATGGATGGTCCTACTGAGGTAGAGGAGTGCATCTTTGTATCACATGCATGACCAGCACTTCAGCTCATCCAAAGGATTGCCAGACTTCCCCTCCAGCAAACTTCTTTAGTCCACCTGGGTGAAACTGGGTAAAGCAGGGAGGACAGGACTGCCAGACTGCAATGCCTGGTTCATGGTGTGCCAGAGCAGAGATCTGCTGCAGTGGAGTCTGGCTTGAAGCTGAAACTGCCACTTCTGCCTGCCCTGGAGTGTGCCTTGGTCCTATGTTAGTAATGAGGGTGTGTTATTCAGTAGATCACAGCACAGCTAACGCTTCAGGACAGATTTGTATGTATGGTGATTGGAGACAGACTGTCCTGCAGCGTGATTTGTTTGGGTTTACTGATTTCAAAGTGTTCTAATTGCCTTTTAAATAGCTACTCCTTTATTCCAGGAAATCTGCCTTAGGCTTTCCCAGTTTAAATTCCAGATTCCCACGGAAATCCAGGAGTCGGGGGACCTTTCAGGCTGATGCTTAAACTCTGTGATGGCTTGGCTTTTTCTAGACGTTTTAGATGCAAATCGAGTGCTACAGAAAATGTTACTGTAAGAGATCTTAGGATTCACCTTTAAGTTTGTTTACAGGCTGAAAAACATGGTTCAGCCCTCAATCACGTTGCAGTTACTCAGGCTGAAAACAGCCTGTTAGGACAGCACACAGCTTGCCAGGGGTCTGCTTTATTCAGATCTCACCTATCATGTGTTAGAGTTAGGCTGGTTCCATTCATTATGTAGCTTTCAGCATTCTTTGAGCTTTCTAGGGAAATAAAAAAAAAAGTTTCTTGTTACAAGTTCCTGTAACCAAATATAGTTCTAAATCCTACACTGTGAATATTTTTGATGTGCTGTTCAAAGCAAATTCATCCAAGCAGGATACTGTTAATGAAACTCAGGAGAAACAAGAGGTCAAGTGACAGGAGTAAATAAGGTTTCAGTCTCTTTGGAGCTCCTAGTCAGAGCCAAGAAGAATTTAAGCTGATGAAAAGCCTGGTTTTCACTTTGGAGGATGCACTTTGAACCAGAAAGAGCTGCTTCGTTCTAATGGATTACACAAAGGCATTTATTCACATCTTTCTGCTGCTTCCAAATCTATCCAGGGTCAGCTGGTATTTCTTTATTTTCTATCAAAAGAAGTAAACCCCAAACCAGCATACTTAACCTCTTAGTGGCCTTGAGCTTTGTGACAGCCAGTCCATCCCTGGAGGTATTCAAGGGCCATGGGGATGCGGCGCTGAGGGCAGGAAGTGGGCAGTGGGCATGGTGGGGATGGGCTGGGGTTGGATTGGGGATCTTAGAGGTCTTTTCCAACCTGAATGATTCCACAACGTTAGCATTTTGGTAACAGAACCATTTATAATGTGAGATATCACAGTTTATGCTTTCCCCCCAATGAGAACTTGAGTTGTACAGTGTTGGAGAAGGCGGCGGTGACACAAACCCTCTTGTCTGAGCAGCAGAAAAACTCAGCATATTTAAAAGAACTCAGAGTTCTTTCTCAAGTCTGTCTGTTTTCACCTGATAGCCTTTTGAGAGAGCATACAGTTGTGCTGTATGGCACTTGTGGATTCATAGCAGAGGGGAATTTGTCAGTCTATATGTAAGGCCTGGACTCTTTTTTAATGTTTCTAAAGGTTCCTGCAGAACTTCTGAATGCAATCCAAGGTATTTAATTCTCTCTGTAGGCTCGTGGTGAAGTGAGATGTTCTGGAAGCAGTTGGTGAGAGCTTCACCTCCTCTATCAGCAGGAAAACTTTGGAGGCACAGCTGGAGGATTGGGCACTACCTACCAGGGAGGTAACATCTCCAGTGGAAAAGAGAACACGGCTTTAAAACACCTACAGCTGGCTTCCACACCCCCCTGACCTGCAGTGAGTAACCTTCCTTTTTCTCCTGTCTTCTGCTGTCTCAGCATAGAGAAGCAGCTCATCCCCAAGGCCACGTTTTGCTATTGATATATGCAAACTCAACTTAATGATTCCCCCAGCACTGTGGTCACGTCTGCAGTCATGTCACTAACGTAACTACATCAAGCTTTTGTCAGGCAATTTTTGCTATATTAGAACAATGCTACTTGCTGTGCTTAAGACTATTCTCATATAACCAAAATGGCTGAACAATTGGCAATAATGCTCAGTATGTATTATCCTTCAGGATTAAATTCAGCCAGACTGCAATGCTAATTGCCCAAATGGCTTTATTTCCTCCCACTCTGGAAAGAGAAAAAGAATAGCTTTCTGTTTATATGATTAAGATTAACACAGGTTTGATTTTTGTGGGCAAAACCTCCCACGAATAATGCATAATGCTATGGCTAGTGATCAAGCAGGCCATGGCCTGGGGCAGCAGGCTGTGGATCTGACCAAAATGGCCAGGACAAGGTTGCTGGTGGCAAGGAGGCAGAATGTGGTGCTCCCACCCATGCTTTTCCCAGGAGACAAAGTAAGCAGCGAGCTTCCTTGTCTGTGTAGCTCTCCATCATCTCTCTGGTGCTGCATCATTGGTCAAGGGGTGGGAGGGTGTGATTTGCTTAGCCTGTTGGAAATCTCCAAGCTGCTCTTGCAGAGGGGCAGCTCTGGTTTCAGGGGCAAGGGCCAGCAAGTGGGCACATGGCCTGGGGAAAGGGTGGGGTGGATGAGGATTTCTGTGCGTATCTGCTGATTTTTAGGGTAATGCAGATGCACGAATGGAATATCAAAGTGTTAGCTGGAAATTGGCACTTAATTGTTCCAAAAAATTGTTCAAAAGTAACGGTTTGGCTTTCTTGATAATGCTCTGTTGTTTTCCCAAACAGAACAAATTTGCTTAGTCCTGCACAAATTTATGAATGACTTTCTTCGACCCCCACATTCAGTGTTGCAGAGAAGCATGGGAGGGATATGGAACAAGGAATTGAGTTTGTGTTGGCTCGCAGAACTTCTATTTTCAGTGTTTCTGTTTGGTCCCCAAAGTCTTTTTGTTTCTGAACTTCTGAATTTTAGATTCCACATCTTTAATACACCCTTACTGTATCTCAGGAGAGCCATAACTTACAGTGAAATACAGAGGATAGGACAGTACTAATCATTGCTGGCACTGAGATCGGCGCAGTGGGCAGGGGCCATTCCATGGAAAAAAATTAAAACCCAGCTGGATGTGTCTTAGGGGAAGCATTTCCTACTCCCTGCTTGTTAACTGGCATAGGAAACTTTCTGTGAGTGTTCTCCAGGCTTTGAAGTCTGAGCCTTTCTCAGGAAATGAAGCCACTTGGGTCTCCCTGTGAAGGTCTTCCTAGCTTAATGTACATTTATTTTCACATCTCCCTGTAGTCAGGGTGAGATTTGTCTCAAGTACCCATGAGCTCCTTAGAAATCTGTCACAATGCCCAAGCTTGAATGCACTGCTCCAGCCAGGGGGGGAGATGGCACCTCCAGGAGATGTTCCCTCTGAGCTGAAACAAGCAGAGGGAAGTGACCCAGAGTGCAGATTGATGCTTTAGGCTTGCATGTACCTGGCTGTGGAGGAACTGCTGGTGATTTGCAGAGGCTTGCCCTGGATAGCAGCAGACCAAGGCTATCTTTAGCTAAGGAACCTCTGGTTTTACAATCTGCTGGTTTTTTTTGTTGTCCTTTTTCCCAGAGAGAGATCAGTGATATCACTTTCATCTGCACATGGCCCTGTGCTTTTAGCTGACTTTCCACCCACCCTTTCACTTAACTGGGATCACTCCAGCATGCAAAACATTTTGTGTCTGACAGAATACTTGTGCCCCACATATTTGATACGGGAGTCCCACATGTGAGGTTCCTCTCTGGAGGAGCTGTTGCCTGCCTTTTGGGATGTCTGCCCTATATATTTGGTAGCAGGCAGGAATTGACCCACTGGGCTGGGCTCTCTGCTTCTGCTAGGTTTTCACCAGCTGTATTTCTGTCCTAGTTTCAGGTCGGCACCACCAAGATGTCTGTCTGCCTTGGCTGATGAGGGTAGCTACATGCAAGGCAAGCTATCTGAACCCGACAGCAAAGATCACATTTCCCCTTAATGCACCATGTTGTGGGAAGTGTTTACTGTTGCTACTCTTACAGAGCAGAAAACCAGAGGTAAGAAAGCTGAGTACAGCTGAAAATTTCATTTCTGATGGCACGTCCAGCCTCGTGGTTTGTTTCTCCATCTCTCGTTGCTCAATAACTTTGAGCTTCTCATCAGAGCAAGGGCCACCAGCAGCGATGGAGAGATGTGCTCACCTCTTGGCAAAGGTGCTTTCATGTAGCCACAAGCCCAGAGCACAGCTGTAATGCTCCCTGCTGCTCCTGCCCATTGCCAATGTCTGGAAGTGACCTTGCAGAAGACACTTCTCTGTTTTATCAGGTCTCTATCAAAATGGGAGAGCTTTAGCAGGAAAAAAACATGCCTAAGTAAAAGGTGGGTTACTTGGTTTTGTTTGAAAAAGCTGGATGTTATTGGAATACCTTGACATGGGGCACTGTGTCAACCATGTGGGCAATCAGCCTTGTAAAATGTATTCTAAGTGCCCTAAAACCTCAAGCCCACTATTACCTTGCAGCCTAAACTTACAATTTCTACCTGGGGAGGCTGAATTAAGAGAAGCTTGTAGTGTTCTTGTGGGATGAGAAGGAGTGTATTGGAAAACCTGGCCGCAGCCTGTTGAATATCCAGTAAATAGTTGCTGACAGGAAGATAGCACATGGTGTATGCTCTGTGGGAACTCTCTCCTTTCTTTGGCTCTGTGCCTTCTGCTAGCAGTTTCCATGGCTATCATCAGTGATATTCCTGTTTAATTTCTCCCTTGGCTATTGGATGTGGTCATCAGACTCATGGAGCAAAAATCTTATCCTGGTTTGGCTGGGGACCTAACTGGTCACCATTTCCAGCTCCTGCACAGATTTCTGTGCCCATGGCTCTTTGAGACTCAGGAACAGAAGTGCAAACCAACTTCATCCCCAGCTCCAATGGAGCCTCCCTTCCCTCCAACTGACTCATGGTCTACACTGATTGAGGCCCTTTCTTCCAGAAGGCTCCCAGAGACACTGGGCACATTGCAAAAAAAAAGAGGCAAAAGTCACTTGGAAATTATTGTAGCAATGGGACAAAATGTAAAAGAAGTGCAAAGTGGGGTTTGCCTCCCCAGGGAAAGAGTCTGGCTCAAATACATGTCCCTCCAACCCATCTTCAGACAAACTGACTTTTCTCTCTGCTGGCTGCAGAGTGCTGTGTGCCTAGATGCTTGCAAATTTGGGGGAATATTGTATTTGAAGGCAAAGTTTGGTTTTAAAGATCAATTCTCTACCATGAAGAGTGAGAGGAGGTATTTTTCCCGTGGTTTTTCCTATTTCTGTGACCGCACATCTTTCTATTTACTTATAAAGTGCAGCCCTCACCACGGTTATTAAATCAAGAACTTAATATCTCTCCCTGGGAAAAGAAGCACTTCTTAGGAAAAAAAGAAATAGAACTGGGGGGCAAAAAAGGCAGAAAAGAAGGAAGTGTTCGAAGAAGTTCATAAAGCCTCAGATTTCTCTAGGGTCCCCAGCTGTGCTGTATGTCGTCCCAGCTGAACTCCAGATATTTCCGCTCTGTACTTTAATGCATTCAAGGAGAAATCAGAGCGGTTGTCTTGAGCGTGCTTTGGGCCCAGTGTGTATGTCCTACCTCAGGACAGCCCTGATCTCTGAGGTTCTGCTCCCTTTGATCTTCCTTCTTACGGGACTGAGGCAGAACACAAGCTTTCAGGAGCTCATTATGGCTATCTGCCCATCAACGTGATGAGTCTTATGATGTCTCTGTGGTCTGGAAGCCATGTCCTCTTGTTGGACCTTTTTGTGATGAGGAGATTGACAGAGTGACCTCACAGAGCTGCATCAGGAGGCTCAGATGGAGGCAAGGAATGGTGGGCACGGAGCAGCTCCCAGGGCAGTGGGCACAGCCCTGATACTGGAGCTCAGGGAGCATTGGGACACCATTCTCAGCAATAGGGTTTGGGTTTGAGTGGTGCTGTGTTGGGCTTGGAGATCCCATGGAGTCCCTTCTGACTTGGGATATTCATTAAGGGGAAGAAAAGCAGCTCTTCTCCAACAGCCTTGTCAACACTGTGCCTTGTCAGTGCTGCTGTCCTTTGGAGGCCCGTGTTAAAGGGTGGCAGTGCACCAATAGGACTGAGGCAGAACCGAGTGGCAATTAATCCAGGGCAATAAGGAGGGACTGCCAGGCACACTGCCTCAGGAGATTGGTTTATTAATACCAGCCACTAGCATGAAGCCAGGTTTTGGTGAGTCATATCTGTCACTAGAAACCCTTGTTGCAGTCTCCCTTTGCTTTGTGTTCTTAATGCATCTCTGTACAGGGTTGCAGCCAGGCAGAGCAGAGCCATGTGCCACAGCATCCTCTGTCTTGACAGGTGGCTGGGGGCTCTGCAAGGTGGGAAATTTCCATGCATCACTGCAGTAGTATTTTAAGGCAAAGCAGAAGTGTAATGGAATGGGTATCTGGCATGCATAATCTGTGTACTTCCTCAACTAAGATGCAAGGGCCTTGACCTGGTGGTTTCGTGCACTTGGTTTATAAAGATGTGAGCTGCTATGGTGGTCAACCCAACATCCACCCTCTTGTCTCTGGGCTCTTTACTACCCCTCAGGAGGGTTCATGCCCTTATCAAAGGGCCATCTCTGTATGCTATGCCCTGCGGTTGCTTACTGCGACGATCAACTTTATAGCTCAGAAAAAAGCCCTGTCACTTACCAGCTAATAAATGACTCAAAGCAGTAAATCACTTCTATTTGCAAGAATTGTTCACTCCATCTATGAAGAAAATTATTCCTGAACCACTATTTGTGCCTGCCTTTCTATTTGTACCTCTTCAAGAGCAACTTTTACCTTGACCCTTTCGGCCAGCTCTGATCTTCAGCGAAGAAGGGAAATCTAGAAAGGCAGCCAAATGGCATCATGTTTCTTTTATTTTCTGCATGTATGCATGCATTTGTGTGTGTTGTAGATTTCTGTGAGTGCTCAGACAACTTGTCCCCATGCAGGTTTTCCTCCAGCAACTTTGAACCATTCTTTCCACTGTCTTCAGAGGCAGGAGCTTGATTGGAGGCAAAGAAACAAAGCAGTTTGAAAAGAAATGAAAAAAAAATAAGAGAAAAGTGATAAAATGTAGCATTAGTCATGTGTGTAGAATAGCATTTCTTGGAATTTGAGTGATTTTTGTGTTCAGATAGAAATCTGTCAGCGTTCTGCTCATTGCTTCGTGGTTCTGCTTTGGAAATTCTTGAATTCAGTGGAGATAGCCAAAAGCTAACCACTGCAGAAGCAGTAACACTGAGAGCAGCTGACTCCAAGGGAAGTAAAACTGGTTGAGAAGGACTTATTCAAGATGTTCAAGAAATGTAGACTTTCTCTCTGGTTTTGCCAGGGACTTTCTGAATGATTTTTGGTGTGTATTTAATTGCAGGGTTAAGACGTATTGTGCTATGACCTGAACCACAACAGTTCAGTCCGAGGTTTCATTTCTCTGGAACAGCCTTGAAAAATGGCTCATCCAAAGTGCAGTTTTTCTCCCAAGGATTTATATCTTCTTCCTGACTTGCTTATACTTACAGGCAATAGAAAGGGAAAGGTGGTTTTGAAAACACCTGAATTTGGAAACAAGTAATTATGGCATTGTGATGAGCTTCCTGTGCTGTTCTGAGTTCCAGACTTGCAGTAGAGGTAGAGTCAAGAACTGAGTGAGAAGAACTGGATTTGTACTTGATAGCTTGTTTTATTTAGGCAAGAGTTGAATGGCTACTACAGGGTAGATGCTCATAAGTGTTTTATTTAGGTATGAGTTGAATGGTTACTACAGGATAGATGCTCGTAAGTGTGGTTGTGAGACAAATGTGAAGGATCTGTGTGGCCTCTCTTTTCTTCTTTCCCCTTCCTATGCCTGATTTAGTTTATTCCAGATACAAGAAACATACCTTGCTGTGTCTTTGATCAGGCCAAGGGAAAGGACATAGTCTGTCTCAGAACTTTCAGGTAGCTAGCAAGTAGCAATATAATGGGAATCAGTGATAGAAGTAAAACTAACACATCTTAGCTTTACTTCTCTTCTACCGTTGATTACAAGTCTACAAGACTTAGAAGTCATTGCATAGTTGGAGGAGGAGCTCCTGGAGTCATGCCTCAACATATTCTGTTCAGATCCACACATCCACCAGCATTTCAGCTATTTTGAGAAGCTGGCCCCTTAGCAGAAATCACTGAGTGCAAAGGAGACCGGGAGATCTGCTGATAATTAAAAGCCCTGTGAACAGTAGAAAGTGTTGTGAAAGGGTTCGGTCCCTTACCAGTATCAAATTGCGTAAATCGATGTTGGCCAAAAAAGTGAAATAACAGCTCACTTCCTAAAATGGAAATATCCCAATGTTTTTCCTGGCAAAGGACTGCTCTCGGGGGCAAAATCAGCAAGCGGACGGCGGTGACGGCAGCACATCCCTTGCCACTGCTGGCCTGCATGGTGCAAGGGAAGCAAGAAAGCAGTGTTTGCCATGGATCTCCTGACAAGTAGCACAGAACTTTGCACTTGAGAGAATACCATTATTTTAGCTGCAACTGGCAGCTAATAGCCTCCAGCCTAAGTAGTATGCCTTTCTTTTGAAGAAGCTAGTGGTTTCTGGCATACAACCTCACACAGCCGTTACTTTCCCTGCTTGTGATGCTCTGATGCCCTCTAGAACTTAACGAATGTTTGGGGGTTGTTTAGTACAGCAGGCACAACTGGGAGCTTGGGAAGTCCTACAATAGCAGTTTATGTGCACAGTCTTGCAGCATACTGTAGACTTCAGTTGTGAAGGACAGGCATGTGTCCATCTCTGCAAATCTGTTGTTGGACTCTTCACCATGGTTTGGTCCAACAAGATCAGAGCAACTAACCTCTCTCTCTGCTGGAGATCTAAAGATTGCAGGTCTTTCTGGGTTTTAGTTGAAAGCACTTTCATCATTTTTAGCCCTGCCCTGAGGTTTGGGCAACCTGGCCTACACAAAGTCAGGCAGAATGTCTTGCCTGCAGCTATCTATCAATCTTTCAGCCTCTGTCTTTGCCACAGCCTGTGAATGGCATTTGTCCTGATGTTTATTCCACTGTATCTAAGCATTTGTATCTACGTAAGGGCTAGAATTGTGATGTTCCCCATAGTTTTAAGTTCTTGATCACGCTCTTATTTTATGCTTTACTTTTCTCCACATTCATGCTGCCATTTTTTCTTTGCCCAGCCCTTTCAGTTTCTCTGTCCCATGCATTTTCTTCCCAAAAGTTCCCTGATGGTGTCTGACTGTGACCACCTGTTATCTTGGCTTAATTGGGACCCACTGGGTTGTCAGGCACAGCTGTGCAACTGAACCAGAGCAAGGTTAGCCAGTTGGTGAGCTCCACCCTTTGCATGGTGCAGTCCTCATTTACTCCTGCCCTGAAAATTAAAGTAAAATACAAGCAAATCTGAGCACATACAGATGTAATCCAGATTTGCTTGTCTGAGTGATCATGCAGAGTAGTCTTAATTGCCATAAAATGCAGAAAACTGGGTGGCTTCTTAGATGCTGCTTCAGCCTTTTTTTGTGGACATGGAAAATGCTTTTTTCGAGCTCTGGTTCTGTAGAGCCTTGGTATCTCTGTCTTCTGCTGTTTTGAGAAAGCCTTGGAAAGCTCATTTGGAAAGACTTATTTGGCTGCCATGAAAAAGGTATGCATGAAGATCAACTGGAGAATGAATGAGGATGAGCTATTTCTCATGGCCCAATTACTTTTGCATGTTTTCCTGTGCTCAGTTCCAGGTCAGGCTGCTGCTAGCAGAGCAGAGGCAGGGATGGCAGGACAAACAGGAAGCACGTGGCTGCTTTGACATTATTGTTCCACTTATTTTAAGTTCAAGGATCATAAACAGGGAAATTTGCTCCAGAAGAAAAATCAGTGGAGTCATCATTCGCATCTCACCCTGGTTATGGAGGTTAGCCTATGGATTAATACATGGTTGTGTCTGTAGGTGCAGGTAGATGCACACATGTTGCATAAAGCCAAGGTGGTTCTTCTGCAGTAAAAACAGATGAAGTCTTGCCCTGGTTCATGCTCTATTCATGAGCATTTGCAGACGTGTCTTCCAGCACAGAGCCCCAGCCAAGCTGGGCATGGAGTTGGCTGGCAGAAGAGTGAGGTTCAGTTGTTGAGAGGCCCAAATTTCATCTGCCCATGCTCCATGGCAGACTTCATTCCAGCACTGCAGCAGAAAGTGGTTCAAATGGTGTCAGCAGCCAAAACAGAATTTCTGCTTTAAAAACAAGAGAGGCATCTGATGGGATTCGCTTTTGCTTTGCTTTCTTCTTCTTTTCTTTCAAGAATAGGAAAATTAAGAGTGAAAACCATGGTGGTCACTAAGATAATGAAGCTGCCCAGCTTTACTAAAGGATGCAGGTCTGGGATCTGCCTCAGTGATCCTTGGGATCACCTTATGAGTTTCTACTATTTGCTCAAATCTTCAGTTTTATGGAGCTGGATGTTTCTTTCATTTACGGAGAAATTCCCACTTGGTAGATACCTTGCCTGGGGCAAATTCCCCCTTTTTCTGTACCTCTCTAGCTTATTAGCTCTGAGCTGGGTTGTAGCCCATCAGCTAGCTTTGGATTTGGTTGTTTTCGTTTCTCCCTTCCTTGGCACAGGAGGGACAGAAGCCATGACTAAACTTTTCTGGCGTTAGTGCCAGCACAATCATGTGAGAGGTTCGGAGAGTGAAGAAAATGCTGAAGACTTACATCTGAAAAGAGAGATTTACAGCTTCTTACGCATCAAGCTGTAGATGAAGAGGAGTAAATTAAGGCAAAATTCAGGCAAGTGCCATTGCTTCTCAGCAGGCACAGAAAACACCCAGCACTTTCTGGTACTGGACAGAAGTAGCAGCGTGGCTTTCAGAATAGAAAATAGGAGGGCTTGCACTGTGATGGCTTCAAAATTTGAGCTGAAGATTCAACCTGTAGTTACCATCATATGTACGTGTTTTAAAAATAGAGCAGTTACATGTATTTTTCAGAATATTGTTGCTCACTAGAAGCACTGGCAGTGGTTGTCTTCAGTAGTCAACAAGGACATGCTCCAGAGCTGTTGGTGAAGCTCGTTTGCTCATTGTGCTTCCCCCAGTGAGGCCTTGGGCATCACTTCACCCTTGTTATGTGGTTTCCTTTTCCTTCCCACTCTGAGAAAGTGGAGTCACAATTTGTGGGGCAGTACTGGTGCACCGAGAGCTGATAGAGAAACCCACATGCTAAACACTAGTGGAGCAAAGAGATCACTTTGCTCCCAGTCCATCACTCAACATCAGTACTTGCACCTCTGTGATGGACACGGTCCAGCTGCAAACCTACAGAATATGCATTGCATGTCTCTGCTTGCAGGTAACACGCTGGTGGCCTTTCTAGGACTGAGCTCTTCCAAATTGCTTTGGAGACGTCCAGAGGAACGTGTGGTGCATGCTAGCAGCACTGGGCTCTGGCTTTCCGCCTGTTGTTTCTGCTCTCTGCCTTTTCTTCATGTTTTCCTACAAACAAATGAAAGGTTTGTGAAATTGCCATCCCTTGGGTTTCCACATTCAACCAGTTCACACCTCTGCTTCATCCAGAGGCTTGGCTCCAGCTGAGCTCTGCTCAGGCCATAGCAAATGCTGGGAAAAGCTCCAAGCTTTGCAAAAAGAAAGGATAAACTGGGCTGGTGAGGGATCACACACGGCCTTATTGTGTCTTAATTCAAACAGGTCCCAAATGGTGATACAGAAAACCCATGTCACCCCACAAGCCCTGCCTTGCTGGATGACTTTCTCTCTACTACGTGGATGGAAGACGGCTTGCCTTGGTCCCCTTACCCTGCTGTGCACTGGATGCCCATATGCATGAGCACATAACAGCAAAAATCAGCTTGTAAGACTGGAAGTTTCTTGTAAAAATGTAAGAATGTAAATGGAAGAACAAGTTTCTTCTTGTACTTTTTTTTTCTTCTTCTCTTCTTAGACCATGTGGGTCCAAGCGGAGGTGCAGAGCCACATGGAGGGTGGATAATTTGAGTTTTGGACACAGAGCATCACGGGTGGTGCCTTGGCCAGCTGTGTGCTGAGGTCAGCCTGGACTTGGACATCTTGCGTTCTGCTCTTTGCCTTCTCCTTTTGTCCTCCCTGAGCACAAGAAGACCAATCCTCTGTCACCCATCCGGCACAAACAGGGAAGCAAATCTAAAAAGCACGTGAGTACCTTGTTATCACATTCATTTGATGAAACAAACTGATAACAGCCCTAAATGAAAGGCGTCTCCAGGGGGAGGCTTACAGCCAGCAAAAGCACACCTAACTTTTTCCCTCCTATTTGTGCCAGTGTTTGATTTGGCAATCTGTGCTCATTTTCAGAACGTTAAGGAACTGAATTAAATAATTGAGTCTTTTCCTTTGCTAACGTTGTTCCCTGGTCTGCTGCCAGGCTCAGATTGGGAGAGGGAGCAGCCACAGCTTGAAGCAACAGAAATACTCAGCATGCAGTTAGCTGGTCAGGCTGATCACATGTCCCCCCACCTCCTGAGTCTGGGGGTCCTCCCAAAGCACCTCTATAGGCTGGGCTGTGTGACTTTGGGCAGCCTGCTGTGTGGGAGATGTCCCTGTCCGTGGCAGCGGTTGGCACTGGTGAGCTTTGGAATTCCTTTTGCCCTAAAGCATTCTATAGCACTATGATTCTATAAAGAACAATCAGTTTAGGTTGTGGTTTAACCTTTTGCATCCCCTTATGCCCCCAGCACGCCATGTTCCTGCCCAAACATATACACTGTAGGAGCTGGAGGAAACCCGGCTGCTCCCAGGGGCACAGGTCTCTCCGCTTCCCAACCACATCCATGTTATTGCCTTCTGTCCACATGCCAGCTCATCACTCAGAGAGCTTTCCTTCCTCCCTGGGAGACAGCAGGTTCAGCCTGATGAGGGCAGGTTTTCGCTTAGGAAGGATGGATGATCGCAGATCTCCATGTGCCTTTGCAAAAAGGGCTCTTCAGCAAAATCACAGCCACCACGCTGTGTGGTGTATGCAGGCTTTCACTAGTTTTTTCCTTCCTTATTTAAGCTTTATCATACAAAATCTTATTTTCTCCTGTCCTGAGGTGTTAGGGGCTGGAGAATTCTGGTTTCCAGCTCTGAACTGGTTCCCTTCATGCAGGGAAGATTTTTCCAGTGCATCCCAGCAGCATGGGGCTACCAGCCAGCTCCGCGCCCTTCGGCCGCCAGGAAAGTCAGGCTCTCATGCCTGGCTTTTATTTGCTGTGAAATATCACCCGAGTCTTTCTGCTGAAAAATGAAAGGGAAAACAGCCAAATGACCAAGCTTTTGAGGACACGTTTTCAGCCCGGGGCTCAACCTTGTGCTGCTGGGAGGAAAGCAAAAGGCCTCACTGCAGCTCTCCCCATTGCAAAGCTCCCAGGGTCCCCAGGAAATCAGAGGGGAGAAAGCCAAAGCAAAGCCTGGGGCATCTCTCTTCTTTTCTCCACGTGGACAACATGTAGCATCCACATGTGCAGCCCAAGGAGCATGGGATGCATGCCCAGGGCTTTGTTAATATGTGACCAAAGGTTTGATGGCAGTGACAATTTTAGCAAAATTCATTAGTGCAGAAATGAAACCCAGTCTGTGCTCATGTCTGGCCATGTGTTTCCCTATCTACCAAGGAAAGCAGGACCTCAGGGGGTCTGAAATGTGCTGTGCTGAAAAGGTACAGAAACATGACTTAGATTTCCCTTAATTAACATTATACGTCACCCCATGTGTCTGCAGCAATGACTAAAGTCTGACTTGACAGTGCTTGGCTTTCTGTAAGCACAGGCAGGCGGTCTCTGTTGCAAGAAGGTGTTTGGCACTTCTGTGAAACATGAACAACCTCATGGTATGGGAAAGCTTCCTGCAGAGTCTGGTGTACATGAAGTAAGGGAAAAAGCTGATAACTGGATGGAGGAAATTAATAGAAGTTCTGCCTGGGATCAGTTGGTCGCTATCCTGGAGTTGCTGGAAAATAACACATCCGTGGGCTGAGGGGGCTGTTATATTATGTATATAAATACAAATATGGATGTATTGTTTATTATATAAAGAGTTTAATATATATATATATTATATATCCAGCAGCAGGGATGCAGCAAGCACACAATGAGGAAAAGCAGAAAGAAGAATGACCCCGTGCCAGTGTTACAAGCAGCTTCCTGAAAGCAGCTTGCGGCCAGGAAAACCGCTGGATCAAATCCCTCAGAGGAGGAGAAAGTCCAGGTAACGTGGTTTATTTCGTGTCCTTCCAAAAAATAGATCATGTGAGCTGGAGGCTGCCCTGGAAAAGGTGCATCCCTAGCATGTCAGTAGGGTGCAGGCAGGGAGGGCCCCTTGTGATTTATGGTGGAGCTAAATCCCTCCAGGGCTTCATCGGAGTCCCATAGGGGAGGTTTCCCATTGTTTGCACACCTGAAAGCTGCTCTGGCAGCTGGTAGCCCTGCAAGGATGCAGTGAGACTTTGTGCAGTTGGCCTCAGAAGGGGTCTTAAAATATTTTCCATTTGAAAACAGAGTTGTTCCTCCTCTTCCCTCCCCACCCATCCCACTCTGATTCAGCAGATCCTTGCTGGCCTGTGCTCAAAACCATCCCACTGTAGCTGGAATCCGTTTTGATTGACCGTGGTGGGGTTTAAATGCTGCCTTGTTAGCCTCCAAGGTCTCTGTAAGCCAGTCAACCATTGCCAAAACACCACTGTATAGACAAAAGAAAAATAGAATACAAAGCTTCCAGCTTTGCACAGTCAGTTGCATTGGTGAAAGTTGTGTGAGGCATGCTAGATCCCATCTAAAAAAAACATTTTAGCTCTCTTCTACTCCTTGCCAGCAGCCAGGTCCTCTCTGGACAGGAGGATGAGGACCACTGGTGACCATCACCAGATGAATCATAGAATCATGGAATGGCCTGGGTTGAAAAGGACCTCAAAGACCATCTAGTTTCAAGCCCCCTTCTATGTGCAAGGTACCAGCCACTAGACCAGGCTATCCAGAGCCGCATCCAGCCTGGCCATGAATGCCTCCAGTGATGACCTTTGTCCTTCTGGACCCCTTCAGACTGTATCTGACTCACACAGCATTGGCTGTGGTTGGAGCTGGAGGGATTTTCCAGCTGTCATGATTCTTCTTGTTGGGCTGCAGGAGGTTTAAGAGGTGTTCAGCCTCAATTTCTCCCAAGTGTGCTTCTTGGCTCTCCTAAGGCAGAGACCTCACCAAACCCAAATCTCCCCCACTGCATCTGAATGGGTCTTGCTGCTATTTTCCACCCAGCCTGGGACCCTCCTCCTGAAACACCACACGAACACGGGTACAGGAGTTTCTCCTCCCTTCCAGGCTGAAAGCAAACCAGAGCATTGCCTTACTCTTTGTTGGAGTTTGTCCTTGATATTGAGGTGGGATAAGCTGTTCTTAAATTCATGTGAGAGCGGAAAGGTGATGCTTCCCTGAGCCACACCACCTGGTGCTCCTTGTTACGAGGATTAGGTTTGTGTTTTTAATAGGAAATATGTGTTGGAACTGTAAAGTCTGCCTGCAGCCCATTTCCAGCAGCTTTTCAAATTGCTTTACGTGTCCCTGGCGGCCAGGCTGCTACCATCCCTGCACTGATTGCAAACAGGCCGATAGCTTGGGCGCCCGTCTCTTTCCCCACTTGCTGGCTCTGCTCTCACATCATGCTTCTCATTCCTCAGCTCTTCCAAAGTGCATCGGCTCCACTCCCTGCCCTGTGTTTCCACACTCCCGGCCCTTCTCGTGGATGTCCTGCCCTGACCTTGCAGGGTTTGGCTGCTCCTGGCCCCAGCAGGATCCGGCAGTGCCGGTGATGAGGTGCCTGGGAAGCGGAGTTTCACCTCCGACATGGGTGATGAGCTGCAATGTTTGGGATTCCCTGCCGGACCCTTTGGCTGTGTTGAGGAATAGAAAGGGTCTCTGGTGAAGAAGAGCAGAGAACTGGCTCTGCATTCCTGTACCAAAGGGGCTGAGTGCCCCGTTTGAAGAGCATCTCTGCAGCATGTCTCTGGTTCCCACGCTAATGAGAAACAGCTTGAAGTGTGCCTAAGCCTCGCTTGCTTTTCCCACATTTACAGAAGATGAGCAGGGCTTGGTTCACCTCAGAACCTTCCAGCAAGCCATCAGGAGGGAGAGCCCCTTACCCACGCTGCCTCATTATAAAAGCAGTTCCAGAAACTGCAGTGCAGGTGGGCTGGCCACCTCCACACAAGGGTTTGATTTTCTTGGTCATCCCACGCTAGCATCACTGATACTACCTGCATGGTTTCCTGGATCTGGGCACGCACCCCACCTCTTCTACATGAGCTGTCTCCCACAAGGACAAATACAATCCTGTCCCATAGATGTCTTGGCTGTTCCCAGGGGGTGGTTAAGAGACCTTACCAGTGACCTATTCCACATCCAGATGAGGAACACTGTGCTCTCTGCAGGGTTCCATAGGATCATTTGAGTTGGAATGGATCTTTAAAGGCCACCTGGTCCAACTCCCCTGCAATGAACAGGGGCATCTCAGCTCCGTCAGGTGCTCGGAGCCCTGTCTAGCCTGGCATTGAATGTCTCTCACATTGACCACATGGTGAATGTCTCCATTCCCATATTCCCATTCCCATATCCATATCCCAAATTCTGCGTGAGCCCAGCATGGATCACAATAGTGTTAAACCTGTTGGCTCTGTCGGCTAAGTTCTCCTTTATTTCCAATACGCCTGCAGTTTGCTGTGTGTAGTTTCCTCCAAAGTGTGCTATTTATTTTCATCCCTTGCTCTCTGAGTGTGTGCTGCAGTTGTATCCTCCTGCAAACCTCACAATTAGCAAAGAGATGCTTGAAATCCCAAAAGGGGACCCTTGGCTCTGTACCTACACCTACAAACATTAAACACACGCAGGGTTTGAAGCACGTCGTATGATTCAGCAGGGCTTGTCTGAACTGAAGCAACAGTGATTTTTCCCTCAGTTTATGGGCAAGTTTTCTGGCAGGCTGTTTTGCTACCCTACCTCGTGGTTTCTCCCCCCATCCCCAATCTGTCCTTTCCCTAAGTCACTGTAGCCTCATCCAGAGTAGTTCTCAAGCTTCTCTCTTCCTTCTTTTCCCCCCTTTCCAGCCCTCCTATCCCCCGTGCTGCCTTTCCCTTCTCTTCCCTCCCACTCCAGGCTGGCTGTGCCCCAGCGATGAGCTAAGGCTGCTCGCTGCCGGGTCCCGGATCTGCGGGGGAGGCAGCGCGACGCCGGCTGGGGCTCAGCCTGGGGATGCTGGGGCTGTTGGGGCAGCCACGTGGGGCTGGAACCAGTGGTGGGTGGGTGGGATGGTGCTGGGGGGAGCCTGGGGGACTCCAGACGGCTCTAGTGTGTGGAGTCTGCTTTGCGGGCACGCTCATCTGTAGGCTGTCTGTTGGCTTTGTGAGCAAATGTCCCTTTGCAAACAAATGGCCCTTAGCAAGCACCTTCTCTTCAACAACAAGAAAATAAATAGAAGACCAAGCTCAGCAAGCAAATAATAGTAATAATGAAGATCTATATAGCTCACAGGGGATGGGATACTGAGAAAGCTGTGGTTGTTCAGATTGGGGAAGAGAAGGCACCAAGGAGACCTGAGAGCAGCCTTTCAGTATCTAAAGGGGGGCTACAAGGAAGAAGGGGACAGATGCTTTAGCAGGGTCTCTTGTGATAGGACAAGGGGAAATGGATTCAAACTGAAAGAGTGGAAATTTGTGTTGGATATAAGGGAGTTTTTTTGTTATAAGAGTCTTGAAGCACCTGGCACAGTGCTTCACCACCCAGAGAAGTGGTGGATGCCTCATCCCTGGAGACATTCAAGGTCAGGTTGTTTGGGGGTCTCAGCACCCTGATCCAGCTGCAGATGTCTCTGTTCATTGCAGAGGAGCTGGACTGGATGACCTTTAGGCTCCATTTAACTCAATTCTATGCTTCTACGTACGCAACAGTTGGACAAACTTTGGGATCCAGGCTTGCTGCTCTCTTGGCTGCCATCAGTCACATCCATGCTGTATCCATCATCCCTTGAGGCCAGCTGCTCAGCGGGCTTGACAACCTCTCTTTTACATTTAAATCCTAAATTTCTCTTTTCTCTGTTGACAGCTCCCCACATTTGTTGTCATTCCTGGGGGATGTGATCAATGACAAGTCTTGGATTGCTGTGTCTTCCTTGGCATAGGTATCTAAAGGCATTTACAAGTGGCTTTCCAGCACTTGAAAGTATCAGTGGGGCTTTGATTTTCATATTGCCTTCCTATAACATCCCAGTGACAGACAATTTACTGCTTGCTGCAACCATTTCGTCTTGCTAGCACCTCTCTCTTGCAGGAAATGCCAAACTCCAGCTCTCTCACATGGATAGGAAACGTTTCTTCTCAGAAGGAGCAGCACTACAGTGGCACAGCTGCCCAGGAAGTGTGCTGGGGTCGCCATCCCTGGAGGTGTTCCATAACAGTGGGGATGTGGCACTGAGGGACGTGGGCATGGAGGGGAGGGCTGGGGTTGGACTGGGTGATCTTAGAGGACTTTTCCAATCTGAATAATTCTACAATACCTCCAAAAAAG
This sequence comes from Lagopus muta, assembly GCF_023343835.1. NCBI lineage: Eukaryota > Metazoa > Chordata > Aves > Galliformes > Phasianidae > Lagopus > Lagopus muta. The sequence continues at coordinate 34,142,630 of NC_064440.1, read as the reverse complement.
CAACCCCCCTGTGCTCTCCCAAAGTGCTGGGAAAGCTTGGAAGTCTTGGTGCAAATGACTGATGGAGTGCTGTTTGCATTTCGTGCCCTACAGACTGCACTGCTGCAGTTTACCTTGATGCTGTTTGGTACGGTGGTCTTATCTTCCCAGCTCTGTGGGCTGCTAGTGACATTCCCAGGGCTTTCCAGCTGGGAAATAGCAGCCATCTCCACAGAAAGCCTGATGTCACAAGATTTTTCAGCCTGATTTCCAGAGCAGTGGTCTGGATGCGCTTCAAACTCCTGACTACTTTTTCCAACCAGCCTTGTTGCTTGGGATGTTGTTTTTTTTTTCTATTTTTCTTTTTTTTTTTTCTTTTTTTTCTGGGCTCTCCCTTTCCCAGCGCTCACACACTCACAGAGCAATTGGTGTCCCTCCATAGGCATGTCTTTTAAAAAATGCAGAGATTTCCTGAGCAGGGTGCAGTGGAAATTCCTGGGATTGCTGGTGCAGACGGACACGTAGTTAGCTGAGTCTGAGAGGGAGCAGCTCAGGAGATGGGTTTCTTGCAGAAACAAATCCTTTCTGCTCATCTTTTCCTGTCCACGTACATGGGAGCAACGCTCTTCCCACCTACACCCCTCTCTGAATGTAGAGTGGTCCTTGGGGTCCACATTGCCCTGACCTCTCCTCATGGTTTGGGCTTTGCACAGGGATCAGAGGAGCTTAAAACTCATGGCACCCTGCAGCGTTAGCAGCACGACCTTATTTGCCAAGTCTGGCGATGGGACAGGGAGCAGAGATTTCCAACATCAGCCCAACTTGTGGGAGTGAGTGCCACTGCCAGGGGCTGGCTGTCAAAAGCATTTGCAAGAGGGGATGTTCTCAGCCCTGTTTTTACGTGACCACTAGCAGCAGTCCTGCGGTGGAACACAGCTGTAGGACAATGGATGGGGCTGACCAGAACACGGTGCGCTCTTTCGCAATGAGCTTGGCTCTGGGCTACATGAAAAAATGCCTTCTTTTTTTTTCTTTTCTTCTTGCTTTCTGCTTTTTGCAGAAGGGAGAGGGGTGGAAACCAGGTGCTGTTTTCAATACGCTGCTTCCCAACGGTGCCGAAATGAGCAAGACAGGTCTCAAACTGGGAGCGACAGGTGGAGGAGCCAAACAGCACAGGAGTGCCCAGCCTGGAAAGGAGAAGGCTCTGGTTGACAAAATTATAAGTGATGGGACAGTGATTAAAAGAGGCAGTGTTGGGCAGATTGGAAGCAAGGTACCAAGAGTGGAAGGTAGAGCCATGTCGGGCTTATCATCCTAGGGTAACCTCAGTGCCTATCCCCAAGCTGTGGCCAGCACCATGCCTGGCATCCTTGCTCATCTATGTTATACCACTATGGAGGAAACTGAAACTCCTCAGAGATATGGTGAGGGATTTTTCATGGTAAAACCTTTGGGTTATTTGCTGCTTTTAGGCCCTTATGGACTTGTACATCCTGTTCTACATCTGAAGTCAAGTATAGGTGCGAAGGAGAGGTAGTCCTAGGGGAGCATCTTTGAAGCTGCTCCTTTGCCTTTCCCCCATGTCTTGTTTGCCCCTTCCACCCTGGGGGAGAAATAACCTGAGAAAGAGTTGCTGTAAAAATACTTCTTTCAGAACATCAGTCATCATTTACTTAGAAATTGCCCCTGCTATAAAACCTGCCAGATTTCCAAGGAGAAATTCGCAAGTAATAAGCAAGCATTTTTAATGTTCCTTTCCAAATGGCCCTTGTTTTAACTTCTGCTTGCTGCACTATAAGCAATTAAACCCTCAATAAGTATGGGGATGCTCCAAGGGCTGGGAGAAGCTGTGAGTTTGCGGGGCTGCAGTGGGATGCTGAAGAGTGGCAGCAGTCCACTTATTTGAAAATCAGGCTGTTCCATGCCCTCTGCAAAGTTCCAGTCAATTGAACCCAGTGCTAATTGTTTTTCATTAACCTCCAACGCAATCTCCCCATCTGCAGAATTAATCACCTCTGGAAAACTAGACAAATATTTTAGAAATAACAAACTGCTGCCTTCCTCCCCAGGGACTTCTTTGTGGCCTTTCAGATTGATATGTCCACTCCAGTTCACTGGCTGTGCTCAAACTGGAAGATATCATGCATAGGAGGTATGATATACATTGATTACTTGCATGCTTAAGCTATTCCTATCCTGTTTGAGGAGTAATAATGTATTTGGCTTTTACTTTCCTACAGTGGAGATCCTCACGTCTTGGACCATGCTCTGAACAATCTGATCTAGCTGTAGGTGTCCCTGTTCACTGCTGGGGAGGTGGATGAGGTGGCCTTTAAGGGTCCCTTCCACCTCTATGATTCCACATCCACGCACAGCACAGGGCTGCTTCCAGAGCCTGCTTCTCCTACCTGCCCTTCCTCAGCCCTGCTCTCCAGGAGACTAGAGTGACAGACATGCCTGTGTTCAAATCTTCAGACACTAATCTTCCCGGGTTGCATCTTTGTCATACGGGATTTTAATGGAGTAACAGAGTGAGGTCATCACAGCCGGCTGCACTTTTATTTCAGCGTGGTCGCTATAGCAGCCAACGTCAAAACAAAACATATAGTTCACCAAAGCAAAGTTTCCTGGCTGATGGTGTTCATTTTTCTTTATGAGCTGACTTTGGAAGACAGTGAAGCAGCAGCCAATGGAAACTCAAATGTCTTTCTCTCTCCCCTGTCTGCTCCTCCGTCTCTGCAGCGATCGAGATAAAGGTTAGACATCTGTTTCGGATCTGCTCTGTTTAAGTGAAGGAAAGACTCTCATAAATCACCCTGCAGCTGGAGCACAGTCCCGATTCGTTGCCATTTACCCCACGGCACACAGCTCAGCCCTGAGCTCTGCTGCTGGGAGGGCTGAGCCTCCTGCCATTTTGTGAGCACTCCCCACCTTGCTCTGCAGCTGGCTGTCGCCTACACAAATGAGGGATGATCATAAAGTCATGGAATCACCAAAGTTGGAAAAGACCTCCAAGATCATCCAGTCCCACCATCCACCTACCACCATTATTTCCCTACTAAGCCCTGTCCCTTAGTGTAATATCTACATGTTTCTCAAACACCTCCAGGGTCGATGTCTCCACCACCTCCCTGCGACAGAGGGACAAAAGGAGAAGGATGGACAAACACCTACCCAACGCCTAGGATGGAAGATAGGACAAACAAGGGCAGCTCGTGCGAGGACACCCGTATTAGGATTGTGTGTGTAAATAAAGTAAAATAGCAAACGCAGAGCTTAGAGGAGTGTTTTGTTTCTTCCTGGAAGCACAAGCAGAGGAGGGGAAGGCCAGCAGCGTTCCGGCAGGGCAGCATCTAGCAGCGCGCCTGCGCTGAGCACGTCGGGATGCAAAGCTGTGCTGAGCTATTTTTATTCCTGCTCCAGTCCCGCAGCCACGCTGGCAGATGTGCTCCCAGCTGCAGATGACTTCCATGTGTAACCCCGCACTGGCCAGGGGCCCAGGGCGTAGCGTGCTTCCTTAAAAGGCCCGGGAGAGCAAAGTGATGCCCAATCCCAGGGGTGAGCGGCCATGGGGGCCCCAAGCCGCCCACTGCCCTTGGGAAAGCCCAGGCTGCGTGACATGGGGTCAGTGGGAGCAGTGATAGGGAAAGAGGGTTGGGAAGGATGATTCACAGGTCATTGTAACCCACCTAACCCTCCGTGCTCACAGCTAAAAGGAGAGGCTGTGGAGGAGGCAGCATGTTGGAGCATGGGATAGGTCCAGTTTGCAAGGCTTGTAGCCCCTGAAGGAGAAAAAGGGTGCTTTCAGCATGCCCCTGTGCATGCTGGAATGCAGGGCAGACTGCTCTGCCCTCCAGGCAGCTTCAGCTGAGTGCAGGCGTTACGAGAAACTACGATATTAATAAGTGCAATAAAAAGTCAATTCTCTATTCCCTTGTTCTCAAATGGAGCCCTTGCAATGTGCTCATGGAGCGTGCCAAATAAACAGCACAGCTTCCCAAGCATGGCTGCCAGAGCTCTGCTCATGCCCAGCTGAAGCGGCATCCCCAGCAACAGCGTGGTACTGATGGGAAATGTCATGAGCTAGGCTGCTCTGTGAGCTGAGAATGACATAGGAGCACCTACAAATGGGAATCCTTGTGGGGACAAAGCCTGAGGCAGACCTCAGTCCTATGTTCTCTTTGCCATGAATCCTACACTCCCCAAAATGTCAAGGTGAGCCTCTTGGACTCACAGGTAGCATTGAGCAGGGAACTGAAGGTGTCTTTCCAGCTCTATTTAGCCTTGTAAGTGCTGCCTTCTCATCTCCTCTGCTTGGCCATGGGAAGCATTGCCAAGTTCCCTTGGAACTGAGGCTCACCAAGATGTAGGACCCCAGCCTGGCTCTGTGAGGTACTGTGTGGAGGCAGGAGTTGGACTCAGTGATCCTTATGGATCTCTTCCAACTTGTGAAGCATCTCATTTTATGAGAAGCTTGTAGTACTGATTGCTCCACTGGGCTGTGGTAGCAAAGGGTGACCTGGCAGAGGAAAGAGCAAATTCTGAGCTGGTAATTGCATCACGATGTCCTTTTTTCTGCATTATCCATACAGGGTGTGTCACTCTCATTGCAGGCTCAGTAATTTTAAGTGAAAGCATAGGGCATGAAGCAGCAAGTGCAATGCAAGCTGCAGGGAGCAAGCGGGGAAAGGGCAGGGAAATGGGGCCAAAGCTGACCAGAGAGTACAGGCATGGCACTGTGAGTCAGCAGGAGCTGAAGCCAAGGCAGTCAGCTGGCTCTCTTGCCTCTCTCCATGAAGGATTTTCACGGAATCATAGATTCATAGAATGGTTTGGGTTGGAAGAAACCTTAAAGATCATCTTGTCCCAGTTCCGTATGGTTATTTTCTGGATTAACTTCAAATGACCTAGCTGGCTTTGGAGGATCCACCTTTTCACAGGTGGTTGTTTTGCCTGACTGGTATTCCTGGCTATTCATCTACTTCATGCTTTTGGGGGGACTTTTTGGATGAATTTTAGCTGCCTTGAATGAGCTCAAAGACAGACAGGAATAAAGGATGGAGTTAAAATTGTCATGGGCACCAACAGCAAAGCACACACTGGAAAATGCCCGTGGTGTCATTAAGTTGTGTAGGATGGAAGGAACCTCCGTGCCTCTCTGGTCCAACACTCTTCCAACCAGGGCCAGCTGAGACTGTGTTGCTCAGAGCAATGTCCTCCAGGGGATTTCATGACTGTCATCCCAATTTCCACCTTTCCCAAGCTTGGTCACCGTCAGCATCTCAGTGATGTCCCCTTGGATGTCCATACTACAACCATCCCCCCTCTTATGGCCATTGGGATTGCCTTCCAAATAAATAGTTTCCAAACCAAAATCGCTCCCCTGATGCCCATCACGACGTTTACAAACAGAGGGACAAAAGCATGAGTTTCTCAAAACTTCCATTAGACTTTATTTAAAAGTTCTTTGTATAGACTTCCTGACACAGAATCCACAATAAAAATAAAATTCCCCCTCCCACCCACCCACCTCACCCCAAATTGCTTTGCTTTGTGTTTTATAAAACATACAACATGAGAAGAATGCCGGAGACATTCTACACCACAATTTAACAATTCATTAACTGAGGCCTTGGTCCCAGCAGTGCATTTGCATTTGGAAACCTTGCTTCCTTTTCCTTGCTCCTTTGGTTGGCCACATATGTTACAAATACATCCAAGAGATCTAGTTTGAAAATCTAATCCAGCAAAAGGAGAAAAAAAACAAAACAAAACAAAAAGGAAGAATGGAAAACTGAACCGCTTGTTCATCAGCTACTCCCTTACACAAAGGCTTTCCGTGTGCAGTTATGCTCAGATATGAAAATGATAAAAGCAAGCATGTAACAGTTGCAGTGAAATTATTAATGATGATTTTTATTTTTTTATTTTTATTTTTATTTTTTTTTGCTAATTTTTACGCTGCCTTCGATAGGCAGGCTGCCGGAATTGGAAAGAAAGGGTAATTTAGAGACGTGTTCAGACACAGTAACAATCTGCAATCAGGTAAATATTTTGTAATGTTGAAGCTATACAATATATCCCAGACACACGTAGCACTCAGTCCACAAACAGTTTAGCACCATATTGATAGGTCATGCAGCAAAAACCTTTCTTCGAGGTTTGCTTAGGAAGTTAAAAGCATGAAATAGTACAGTGCAAGGTAGTCTATACCCTTAGCTTCTATTGGGGTAAGGTGGCAAAGGTGGATGCTCCTGGCTGTCTCAGAGGTATGTGTTGGCAGGTTGTTGGCTCTATGTTCCTATCGTCGTCACCACGCCAGGGCTGATGTTACCTGAGGAAGTTTGGTGGAGAAGGGGAAGATACGTGAGGTTACAGCATGGGATGCTGAGGGAGGGCAAGTGGCTCATGTGCTGACCTTGCTACAAAGCCCATACCACCCTCAGCCCCCTTGCTGGCCCAACACGTTTTGCCTGCTTCTGAGTGCTTACCAGGGCTGCAGGCTTTTTCACATTCTTTCTGCGTGTTGAATCTGTTCTCGTTGCCTCCACAGCCGCCGTACCAGAACCTTGCACAGCTCTTGGTCTTCAGGTCGTAGTGCCACTTCAGCACAAAGTCTCTGCAGGTCCCCTCCTCCTTCTGCAGCAGGCAGATGTCCATGACTGCAGAGAAAAGCAGGAGAAGGGAGAATCAGCTAGAGGTCTGGGGTCCTGGGCTAAAGACAGGTTCTCTCAAGACACGAGCATGGTAAAGAAGTGCCAGTGAACAGGGCTGGCATGCAAGACCAGAAGAGGTGACACCGGCCCAGGTGTTGCCTGGTCTCCTGTGGCTGAACCCAGTCTCTGTGTTGGCAAAGAGAAGATCTTTGGGTGTCTTTGCCCAGCAGTGGGCCCAGGAGGATGCCAACGCTGCTCTTCAACCCATCAGCTGTGTTGCTGGTGTGACACGATGCTGGAGTAAAGGCAGAGAGAAGGACATGTGCCACATGGCAGCAAATGTCTGCAGATCCCTTCCGTTTCTAGGAAATGAGTTGGGAGGTATCAGAACTGGGTCTCAAGGGGAAAACCATTTTTCCATCACTTTCCCAAAAACATATACAGAGTACATACCAGCAATGAGTGGCCAGGAGTCCATCTCCTGAAGTTATCTTGTGATAACCTCATACCCTTTGTAAGATGCTACAGATGGGGTGCTAGAAATCAAGGTACTGTGCCCTACCAGAAACAGTTCCCACATATCCACGAGGAGAATAGAGAAGAATATAGAAATAAAGGGTGAATTAATGGAAAGGCATAGATGCAAGCATGTTTTTTGGGAGTTTGATGATAGAAAATGCATGCTAAACCCTTTCAAAATGTTCGTGGCAAGAAGGATGCAGAGTATTATCCCTGAAATCCTGACTAGAAAGTAGGTCTGGCAGCAAATCCTAGAAAATAAGAAAGTGCTGGTGGCAGGTTTGCTTGTAAGGAAATTGCAGTTGGTGCTGGCAGCTGCCCAGAGCACAGGAATGCTGCAGCCAGCAGGATGGGGAAAGGGAGAAATCAGTGTCATGGACTCCGTGCCCATCTGACCCCAGGGATGGGCAGGACCCTGCCTAAACTCTCCCTGTCCTCTCCCCTTTCAGTTGCATTTTCTCTTTGTGTGCTGCAGGCACGGAGCTAAGCAGGTCACTGCCTGATCTTGCATGGGTCAAACCAAGCAGAGGTTTGTTGGCTGGTTTGAGGTACGAGCTGGGAATGCATCCTTCTGAGAGAGGAGTGTTGGAAAGGACTCTCTTGTTCACAGTTTACTTTGCTGTGATCTAAAAGTGGCTTGTTGAAGCAGTATTTCTTTCTGAATCTCTGCTTCTCCTAGGAGTTTGAAATCAATATTTGAACTTCCAATTCAGCTTTGTTATCAGGCTCCTCCAGCCAAAAGCTTCCCCATCCCTTTGGCAAGCTCTTTTCCTCTTCTATTTATTCTGCTAAAAGCCCTTCTCCCTTCCGTTCTGCTTTCCAAAACACCAGCAGATGCAAACACCAGAATGACTCTGCTCCAAACCCTGTGCACCCTTTCCCGAATCCAGCCAGCCCATGGGAAGGATCCTGTATTTTCTCTTTCAGCACAAGGACAAAACATCCTTGCTTTTTCACCCCATTGCCCTCTTTGATGGCAGCAGGAGCTTTCAGGATCAGCTAATGGATGGGGAAATTCAACAGCAGTGTTGGAGGCAGATCTGATTTCAGTGCTGGCTTCAGGAAAACTGCCATGCTGTGTTAGCTGAAGATTCCCTTGTAGAGTGACCTTCCATTCACCAGCCCCAGTATGCGTACTGTGTGGGCTGGTGCCACCCTCCAGACTCAGAGCACTATGGGATGTCATCATATCCCATCTTTCAACCATTCCATCCAAACGACAGGATGGCATTTGATCTGAGACTTTCCCCTGCCAAAAACAAACAAACAACCACGTTTCTTGAAGAGCTAAGGAGCTAAAATGTGCCTTAAGTGCCATCTGGACTCCATCATGTTGAAAGATGCCACCATGAGCAGAGTTTTTAATTCATCCCACAGAGAAAATGCATCTGAGCCTTGGGTGCACATTTGATTAAAATAAATAGAGAGACCTATAAATTGCAATCATTAAAGGGTAAACAAGCATTGACTCCAAGGAGAGATGGCTGTGGAGCACACCCAAAGAACCATCAGTTTTGGGAAACTGAGGCATTTCTCAGTGTTGCTCCTGGCTCTGGACCTTGCAATGGGCTGAACCAAGAGCCTGACCCAATGCCCAGCATCTTAAAAGCTCAGTTTCTTTTTCCACAGCATACTGTTTTGCAGAAAACAAAAAGGGAAGGGAGAGAAAGGGATGAATAGAGCGGGGGACCCTCGCAGGGTGGGCAGAGAGACGAGCGTCCCTCCAGGGCCCCTCTATTGCTTTTCTTGACTATCTGCCCAGGTCAGAATGGTGCCAAGTTCATGAAATATCAGTCTAAGCTGAACAACAGTTGCTGGAAACATCATCAAGGCATGTGATGATGATTGGAAGGGGCTAGGCTTTGGGATGGGGTTAGCAGAAACACGTGTTGCTCTGGAGAACTACCCACCAGTAAGGCTTCCCCACTCTGTGAGGCTGAAATCCTGCTCCCAACTCAAGCCATTAGTTTCTGCGTGAGTTCCCAAACTCAGTCTCAGAGCTCACTTTGCTCCTAGCTTTCTCCCCTTTCTCTGCAAAGGGCCCCAAAAGATTGTGAGAAGGAGAGACTGCCATGATGGAAAGGCTTTTGGGGGACAGGTTCCCATCCCCCCGTACTGCTTTGCCAGTGACTGCAAGTCCCTGCTTTCTTCCCAGGTCTTGAAACCTAGGGGCTGAGAAATACCCCGAGAAAAGGAGCTTGTTACCACTTTCCTCTGTGGGCTCCTTCCTCAGCTTTCAGACCTGTGTCACACGGGGTAGTTTTCCTTGCAAAGTATTTGCAGTTCTTCGCAGCACAACAAAGGCATGCTGATGAGCGATGGCACTGCTTAGACATGCAGTGATAACAAAAGATGCTTTGGGACCACGGTGCTGCACACTTCTTACAATATCCGGCGTGTTTTTGTGTTAGCTGTGGCTTGCACTTGGGTCGTGCAACCACAGCTTCTGGGGTGAGACAAGGCATGCAGGTGACTCGCTCATGCAAAGCGGATGGTGGGGCATGGCCACATCAGGGAGCAAATGCAAACCAAGGTCCTTCTCATATGATGATCTCGTAATGGACAAGCATGGACGCATGCCATGAAATGGTGAATGTGAATGATGGATTTATTTTATGATGAAGTTTTTGGTGTGTTACCTGGCGATAACCTTTTCTCAAGGGGTGGCTGCTGCATGGCTTTCTCAGCTGCTGCTGGAGGAAAAAGTGTGTTGGTTTGGTGTTTAAAGGATGTTTTCTCTCTGGCCCAAACGTTATTTGAAATCTCAGTAAAAAGTGAAAGGATTAACCCCCGTGTGGTACTTACATGGTTTCAAGCATTTGCTATTGCACTCAGCTTCGGTCTCAAATCTATTGGCATTACCACCACAGCCACCATACCAACCCTGGCTGCAGATCCTGTGTTTGTAGTCAAAGAACCACACAACCTGATAGTCCTTGCACTGCATGCCCATGTCAAAGTCCAGCAAGCAAGGGTCTGCCAAATCTGCATATCAAAAGGTGCAAAGGTTAAATGATTCTGGAAGGGTTAAAAGCTGAAAAAAGGAAAGAGATTCAGGAAAGGGAAAAATAAAATAAAATAAATAAAACCCAAAGCATTTAAAATCATCAGAAGCCAAGAGGGTTGGATCAGACCATGCGGGTGGGTGGGTCATACTTCTGCTGGGGGTGTTTCCACATCACATAAACCATTTCTGTTCCCCCTTCTCACTAAGCACCAACTCAACCCATCCCAACCCCATGCTGGGGTGGTGTGCACAGGATTGGGCCTTCACACAGCTACTCAATATCTATTTCCAAAGTTCTTTGTCTTGGCAGTAACTTCAATTTTTAAGTGTGCTTATTTTATCTCTAAAGGCAAGCCATATCTGGTAGTCTTCAGGGCTTATACATAGGTATTTTTCCTGTCCAGAAATGATAACTTAGGCCCAAATCCCAGACTTTTTATTAGAAAGGGCCATCAGTACTAGCAGCTGCATTACCTATATAAGGATAACACAATCTGGGGCTTCCTCCAAGGTTTGCAGGAAGATTTATGTATGGGTCTTTCCCACTGTGCAGAGAACTAGGGAAGACTCAGCTAAACAACCCATCCCCACTGCTCTGCTCTGTTTCTAATATCCTCAGCCTGCTGAAAAACTTCAGATTAGCAGCAGCATCCTTGAAGGCCTCCAGAAGAGGCTTTCCCCTGAGAGACAGATGCCATAAATCCTAGGGCACCTGCTGCAAATGGGTCGTGAAAAGAGCTGGGACTCAGAGATGTGCATTGATGTGCAGAGCATACAGCACATCCACTATATCTTGTCTCCAAAGGGCTGGCACATGAGGGGTTAGGCAAAGCCAGGGCATGAGTTCGTGTCACCTGGAGGGGACGTGCCAGGAGGCCAATGGGAACGCATGGGAGGCACTTTGCAGATGCAGCAGGAGAAGCCATTCAGAGCATCACAGCAGTGATGGGACATGCATCAAGACACAGGTGAGATGTTCCTTGAGACCTCCACCCTAGACCCCCACCTGCTGCTCATTGAGCCTAACACCCTTCTCTTCCTCCTCCTCCTCAAGATGCTGATGAAGGTAACGAGCCACAGTGTGAGCAAGAGGCTTATTAAAAAAAAAAAAGTGCTTATATGGAGATGACTTTTAGATGTCAGATGATCCACAGTTGGTGACAGCTTTATGAAGGCCACGGACCCTTCCAGTTCTGTAGAGGAAGAGCTACAGCCCAGCAATTACAGTGTGATTGCATTGCAGGGCTGATGCAGCGAGCTTGATGTCAACAAAAGCACTGAGACAACACTGTAATAGCTGCAGTGATTTAACAGCATTACTAAGAATATGTTAATGTGATTATCAGCAGAGTGGGTGCTTGCTAGTGGTTTACTGTGATAAGCCCTTGATGGTAGAGAAATGGGGAGGACAGTTGGGAAGCTGTCAATCAGCTAAATTTAATCAAGTGTTTGCCACTATCTTCTCTGTAGTCCCTGGCTACAGGTCAAGTTCTTGTTGGGAGCTGTGCTAAACCAAGGAGCCAAGGCTTGTTTTTTATGGCAAACCAGGAGAGAAGGAGCAAACAGTTTGATGCTTACAGCAATGTCTACATGCACCAGGTATGCTATGGGTTGCAGTGTATCCCTGGGGAGTGGCCAGCTCTTGGGCTTTAGCTCATTTTCTAACTCTATGATGGAAATTAGGCCTGGTTTGAATCTCCTGCAAAGATTTCAGTAGTTCTAGTGAGCTTTGGATCCAGCATGGGCCTGAGGCATCATGCAGAGTATTGGCCTTTATGCTCAAGGCTTTCATCTAGCCTGTGCTCTATTGGCTCTGCAAAGCAAAGGACTTGAAGATCCTTTGGTCTTAGTAGGGCTATGCTTGCTCTAAGGAAGTCCATGTTTGGCAGTGAGCAAGGGAAAGACTGGTGCTAATGGTCAGGATCTTCACAGAATGGCTTAGTGGCCCTTGAAGGTCACCCAGTTCTACCCCTCTGCTTAGACAGGGTTGCCACCACTGTATCAGGCTGCCCAGGTCCCATTCAGCCTGGCCTGATCGTTTTCATTGTCCTCATTTGGACCCACACCAACAGCTCTGCAGCTTTCCTTTTTGTGGGGTTCCTTCTCAGAGCTCCCACCCCATCTCTCCCACCGGCACCAATACTCACCATTTTCAGGCACTTCCAGTGGCTCAGTGTTCAGCATCATGTTGGCCAGGGCCACTTTGGGCTGCGCTGGGGTCTCTGGGGAAGACAGAAAGAGCAGTCAGCCAAGGGCAACCATGTTCTGCAGCAACACCCTTGGGGATCCCCACCACCCGTGGCCATACTGGTGAGCCAAGGCACGGTGTTAAACAAACCCACTGCCAGCAAATTCAGCAGAGGGATCAGGGGACACACAGGTTGCAGGAATCAGGCCTGGATCTGTTTATCCTAGCATGTATGTTTCAGAAATGTTTATTGGATGCAGCTGACACAATGAGTAATCCATCCACAACTGTCTGGCTGTGCCAAGGCGCTTCGCATTGCTCTCCTCAGTTAGCAGCAGTGCTGCACGACTGGGCTTTTCTGTGGTGGTGGCTGTGGAGCTACAGCTCTGAGTAGCCACTCTTCACAGCATGAGATGGGACAGAGGCTCTGGAGGAGCAGTTGTCTCTTGGTTTAACTTTGCTCCTCTAGGCTTAGAGAGGGAGTAATAAGACAACATCCAAGGGAACAAAGAGGCTGTGATGGATCTTTTCTTGCTCCCCTGCAGTCTTCAAGGATTGTTTGTGTGCTGCCCAAAGGGCTACAGTGGTGCTCTGCCCACGTTCCCCACATCACAGCCTCGTAGCCCTCTGGGGATTCAGTCATTGAGGACTGGCGCAGAGGGGAGAATATCTCTCTTGTGTTGGAAAGGAGACCATGGCTCATGTTGCATCATGCTCCTTGCCAGGGCTGGAGGGTTGCAGCCACAAGAACTGATGGCTGGAGGGAAATGTCTTGAGTGGATTTGAGTGAGGCAGACAGTGCTACCTGGTGTTAAGGTAGGTGGTATCACTGCTGCCTTCCCAATTTGTTCCCATTCATGCTTTCTATAGGAAATGAAGCCTCCCTGGGCACTGAGGCTCTCAGTCAACACATGCAAATGTTACTTCTCCAAACTGAGGTGTTTTCTCAACATTTTTGTAGGCGTGTTTATTACTGGTGAAGCTAGAGAGACTTCACACCTGATCCAAACCCATTCAAACCAAAAGAAAGGCTCCTTGCAGGCAGTGGAGGAGGCTCTAAAGTGCCAGAACAGACAGGGGCAGCAACTGGTGGCACTGGCACAGACTTTGCCACATCATTGAGCCAAGGCACCTCTGTGCCAAGCTACTAAAGGAAAAAGTTGGCTTTCTCTTATACAGCAACTTTTGGCCATACCAAAGGGTTTGGTGAGTTTTACATGTGATCTTTGTATGTGGAGCTTGAGCCTCAAAAGACTAAATTCACCATTTCACCCTTTCTAAATGCTTCATTTGGATATTGTGGTATGTGGAGCAGATAGTGACTGTGAAGATTATTATGAAAGAAACAGCTTTTCTTGCTTATTTTGCAATTAGGCTCGTCTGAATTGCCTCTCTGTCAACCCTGTTTGGCTCTTATTATTAATTACTGTCTGGACATTAGCAGGGCCCATTGTGCAAAGCCTTCAGCACGCACAATGAGACAAACACCCCTCTGGGACTGGCTTTAGTTCTCCCACAATCTGGGTCAGTTTAACACCTCTGAAGTGTCACTTTGCATTTGCCAAAGAATTCCAATGTTTCATAAATGGGGACAGAGGATACCTGGAAGACAGTGACACAACTGAGCGTTGCCAGGGTTGGGATCATTTGTATTGACTTTTTTTTTTGTTTTTTTTTTTTCCTCCTTCCTTATGTGTTTGTTTTCATGCTTTGTGCCTGTCGTCTTAAAATAGGTGGGGGGAAAATAGTAATGAATGTTGGTATTTCACCGAGATGAACTCACTTGTGCTGAATGTCCCCGTGTAGGTCACTTTGGGCTGGGATTTCAGGTAGCCGGTAATGAAGACGAGGTATTTCTGTCCACTTCTGAGGCCCCCAATGACACGTTCGGTGCCGGTGATGTTTTGCTTCAGCACAAGAGAGTGGTCGTGTGCTAAGGTGATGGTGAGATCAAACACGTAGGCGCTGTGTGGCTCAGGGCTGGCCCAGCGCAGCCTGGCGCTGTTCTCGGTGACATCCGTGATTTGGATGTCATTCATCTTTGCTGCAGTTTGGGAATAGGGAGGGAAACTACATGAGGGTCTGGAAAGTCTCAAAGAGAAGTGAGAATCTACTTATGGCATGTTGATCCCCAGCGTGCTGCAGGGAGGCTTTCTTTTTCATGGCCTGGATGAGGATCTTAAAGCAAAGCTTGCCTCAGACCTAACGTAACCTTAGGCAAGTCACAGAAGCTGTTAGAGAAAGGTTTTCCTGCTATGGAAGAGCATTGCATGAAGCCTTAACGTTGCTTGGAAGCAACAGTGGAACAAGAAATACCCAAAAAATCTTGTTTCCTGCAAACAGATGAAAGCATTGACCTTGCAAATGCTGTTATTACATGGAGATGTGTTCATCAACTGGCTTTGCTTTTGACAGATGTTCTTTGTTACTTGTAGAGAGCTGCCTGCACCCCCCTGCAGGAGCACTTGGGAAGGCTTCTTTACATGCTCTGTGCTCATATGGAAGAGCTTTATCATTCCCAACGAGGCCTCCACACTGATTCAGTGATGAATGAACTTCAGCTATTTATATTAGCTGACAGAGATCTCAAGCAAACTTGCTGTATGAATCACCATAAATAGGAAAACATAGCTCGGGGGATAAAAACACCGAAAGCAGAGGAGCCACACTAGAAAGAGTGTGGCTCTGTCACCATATTCCTGGGCTGGGCAGCGGGTGATGGATTGTCCCATTCTTAAATCCTGGAGTCTTTCAGGTTAGAAAAGACCTCTAAGATTCCCAAGTCCAACCGTGAATGCATCCCCACCTTGCCTACTGCCCACTTCCCTCAGTGCCTCATCTCCATGGCTCTGGAATACCTCCAGGGATGGTGACTCCACCACCTCCCTGGACAGCTGTTCCACTGCAGCACCTCTCTTTCTGAGAAGAAACCAGTACAAGTTTCCGTCTTTGCTCTTAATGTCTTTCTGCAAGAGCAAAACCTGGCTTCCTAGTGACATTTCCTGTTAGGACGACCCTCTTGGGAAGGAAAAAAAGCCCTAACTCACTACAGCACAGAGAAACCCAGACAAGAAAGTGACATGAGGCATGAGGACAGCCTTTTACATACCACCTTGTCTTCTCCTGCCGCTCGCTGCTGCAGCCGTGGTGCTCGCTGTGGTGCGGCTGGTGGCTTTTGTGTTGGCAGCAGTGCTTCCTTGGCTCTGTACAGTAGCGTTCACCTGGACAGTAGTGCTCTCTGTGGGCCTCTCAGTGGCTCTGGTCTGGGCCGTGGTGCTGGCAGTGGTGGTCCTGGCGTGGGCACTGGTGCTTGCAGCAGGCTTGATGGTGGTGCTTAGCGTGGTGGTGGTGCTTATGGTTTGGGTTACGGTTGCATTGGGGGCTGCATATCTATCAGAGCAATAAAGCAGTTCATATGTCCATTTTTCATATTCATCATTTTCCCAAATACTATAGAAACAGAATTTTGGAGGTCTACTTACACTGCTTTTTGTCCAGTATGCCCAGGGCTCTTGGGTGTTTGATCACCCTGAAGCCACTTGCACTGTTTCCTTATTTCTGGAGATAGGTAGAAAGCAAAGTCACCTAGAGATGGAGGGAGATCAGCATTAAACACTGTTGTTGAAGGTGGTTGTTACCTACCAACACTGTATTATGTGTATTTCTTCTTGATTTAAAAAGCTTTTCTCTTTTCTTGTTAAAAGCTATGGACTATCTTTTGATGTTTAGTGCAGCATCCTGAGCGGAGAGACTTGTTATTCCAACATACAAAAAGCAGTAACTGCAAGATACTAGATGGTTGTATGTTTTAGTCACATGTAAACAGTGCTCTCATAGCAAAGCACTTCTCAGTAAAATACTAGAAGTGTGGTTGGAAGTTTCCAGGATCCCTATAAGCAGTGGATGGAAAAAATCAAAATGAGAAAAACTAAACATTTATTTGTCTGGGAAGATGTGTACATGTTGGCTTATTATTTTACTGCAAGATGAGCTGCAATTCAGAGCCTCAGCACAACCAGACCCAATGGGACGCATTGCAGATCAGCTAGCGTGCCAGGCACAATTAGGTTAGGTCTTCAAGGTGAGCTTGGAGAGGCCAAGCCAAGCTAGATGCACACACAGACTCTACTGGGTGGATCCTAAGGAGGCTGTGGATGCCCCATCCTTGCAGGCATTCAAGGCCAGGCTGGATGTGGCTCTGGGCAGCCTGGTCTGCTGGTTGGTGACCCTGCACACAGCAGGGGGTTGAAACTAGATGAGCATTGTGGTCCTTTTCAACCCAGGCCATTCTGTGATCAAAAACGTGCGTGGGGTGGGTTGCCCGAAAGGACCCCAAAACAAAGACAGAGACAACTGGACAGACCTACAGGCAGTAACAAAACACCCAAAGTTATAGAACATATAAAACAAGGTTACTTCTTCAGTGGTACTACTGCCCAGTTAGACGGTCATGACAGAGACTGCCCAGCAGGCAGGCACAATCTGCCAGATTATTCCCACTGAGGTCAGGTGTTGCCCCTTCCACGTTGGCTGCTGGATGTTATACTTACTTCTGATAAAAGATGGCAGCAGTCTGCCAAAGCGTAGCAAGGGTTCTTCGTGGAGCTCTCCGGGTTTAGAGACCAATTTGAAGAACACGTCATTCGGCTCACTAGCTAGGCTATAGATATTCTTGACATCCACGTTTCTGCCAATGCCCAAGATAACAAACAAGTATCCTTTGCATTTTGCATCAATTACAGCCTCCCGCAAGTCCTCGAGTTCTTGTTTTTCCATTTTTCCAGTTATCATGAGAACTATGACTTTGAGATCCCGAGGGTTTGGTGCGCTTTCGAAAATATGAGCCACTGTGTGTTCAACTGCACTTCCCATAGCCATTGTGCCGTACAGCTGAGTCATTTGGTTGTGCAAGTAATTAATGATCTTCTGTTTGGATCCATAATCAGTTAATGAAAACTCTGTTTTCACTGGTGGGAAGCTTGAGTTGGTTTCGTGTTCATAAGGAGCTTGCTGGAGAACTGCCACTCTTGCATGGTGCTGAGATATTTTTGGCTCAGAGCTGATTTCCATGTTGCTTATGAGGTGGGAAATGTACTTCTTCATCTCATTGAACTGCAGAGGTGTGGTGGAGGCTGAGCTGTCCATGATGAAGGCCATGTCAGTGTCTACATCTGTCGGGGCTGCCCTTCTGTCTCTGAATACAGGTCTTTGACTGCCGTAACCACAGATGGGATCAGGTTCACACACATCTAGGGCAGAAATACAGCAGATTAATCACCTGCAGGAGCTGAAGATAAGCCTCCCTTATCACTGCTGAAAGTCTCTATCATATGATAGAGATATCAGCTGAAAAACAGAGGCTTCCATTTACAACTTGGAGAACACCCCTAATGAACAGTGAGCCTTAGTCACAATGCAAATGTGCTCAGCCTAAACAGGGATCCCTTGTCTTCAGCAGCAAACGAGCTGGCTCTTAGCTGGGCTTCCCTTCTGTACCACTGACAACCAACTGCTGTGCAACCAGAAGGATCTGGCACAGTCTAGAAGGGAATTTGGATGCTTTACCCAGACAAACATGACAAGTCAAGAGCCTGCGGATGGTGTCGTTCAGCTGGCTGCCGCTGGTTGGAAGGACGATCGCATGTCCAACTGCTGTGTTGTTGATCTGGGTGGAGGCAAAAAAACAAAACAAAACAAAAACGTGATGTTAGCATTGCTGCCTTCTGTTATTTTCAACGGAAAGTAGGGAAGGCAACCTCGTGGCCGACTCTATGGGATTCCCTGCACAGAATGCTGGTATTGGTGTGTCCTATCTGGAGGAGCCTAGTATACCTGATATCAGTGGGACTAGTTTAGTCATGAAAAGGGTCAACCACAGTGTTTAGCATGCTCAGTTAGGACTCTTTTTCCTGCTTTAAATGTATATACCTCAGCTCTCCCTCTAGTAAGGATGCTACTATAATTCTGCATTCCCCCCTCCCCCATTGATTTTTCTGTCTTTCCTTCTCTCTGCAGAGGTGATCTTCATACCACACCAAGCATGTGGGAGCTGTGGTCTGGGAAACAACTCATCACAACATCGCTAGAGTTTTGCAGCATGCATCTCAGATTTCTCTAACAGACATGCTGGATGAGTTTGCATAGCAGTGCTTCTCAGCACTAAGCACTTGAAAGGCCTACAGAAGCCAACCAGTGGCTGGAAGAGCCAAGAGAAACATGCCATCAATCTCCCAATGAACTGAACTGAGGTCAGGAGGAGAAAAGGAAAGAAAGGGTGAACAGCCCCAACCTCCAGAGCTCTTTCAAGAACCGCATCCTGCCTGCTGGTGAGGAACACAGGAGTGACCCCAGCGTCATAGAGCTTCAGCACGGCATCGTTGAGCTGCGGGGAGGCTCTCGTCTCCCCGTTGCTGAAAAAGACAGCCACCTTCCTCATGAGGAACCCACTTCGGGCACGTTTGAAGGTGTTCCTGGCCACAAAGGACATGGCAGTCTCCAGGCTGCGTGGCTTTGTGGTCAGGGTTGCCTGGAAGTTTTGGATCTGCTGGAGGAGGCTCGATTTCTTCCTGGCATCAGCAAAGCGGATCTCCGTGGTGACCTCATTGTTGTAGGTGACCAGGGCCACGCGGGCACCTCGAGGGCAGTTGCTCTCAGCGATGGTTAAGTTGCTGACCACTCTGAGCACCGTTTGCTTCATCCTGTTGAAGACATCCCTCCCGACACCTGAGGAGGTGTCAATAGCGAAGGCCAGCTCGGTTGGGAAGACAGGGCATTCCTTGGGACCTGCCAAAAACACGGGTTGGGAAAAAAGCTGTGCCTCAGGCAGTTGTCAGGGTGCAAGAACCACCTGCTCAGTGGAAGTCAATCATTCGTACCACACGTGTGGGGAAAACAACAGTTCTTGCACGCGACAACATCAGGATGTAAAGGACTGAATGTAACTTACCATAGCAGCAAGCTGTGAAAAAGATGAGGGGGGGAAAAAAAAGCAGTTCAGTCAGTGCCATTCGTTTGATGTGACTGGCATACAAGGGTAGCAGTGGGGAATTAGCAAAGCACTGAGGTACTCACGGCATTTATCTTTGATGTTCTGCACAAGGGCACATTGCTTTAGGAAACAGGAGGAGAGAGAGTCAGAAAGAGCAAATAAACATGACAGAGCCAACAAAACAGTGTCTCAAAATAAGGCTCGAATGATGCTATACTTACACTGATGGATGGTCCTTTGTCACCTTTAAGTCCCTGTTAATGAAAGTAATAAAAATAATTGAGTGCAATATGTAACTTTGATAGGCATATTCTCCAACCCCTGGCACACATAGGGACTGTCACGTTTCTCATGCAGGCAATGAGGAGACTATTGGGGTGCAACGAACACTTACAGATGGACCAGGGTATCCAATCTCTCCCTTCTGACCAGGTATGCCAGGATTTCCAGCGTTTCCCTAGAAAGAGAAGTCCTCTCTGTGAGTGTCTGCTGGAGGAATCCCAGAAGCATGAGTCAACCCTTAGAGGAGACGGGCACGTCTTCCAGGATGTTCTTGCATAGGGGAAAAACTGCATCAAATGAATACTCACTCTGCGGCCTCTGTTTCCTTTAGGTCCGGGGCCTCCAGCACCACCACGGTCACCAGGTCCGCCCTGGATGGGGACAAACAGAAACCGTAGCTCACGATCTGCACAGATCTTTAGGTCGTGGCTACGCTGATTGGAAAATGAACCCATAGTTCATGGGCTGCGTTGTACCTTGGGTCCTGGGTAGCCAACGAAGCCACGTTCTCCCTGGAAAAAAAAAATATATGAAGTATTGTTTGAAAATAGGGTTTTAGAAAATGATCCTGTTTCTGTAGATGGGTAAATAACAACACATTTAAATGATGGAGGAAAAGGTGGGAGAGACTGCAAATTCAGCTTGCAATTCTGCTCCTCATGCAGTTAACAAAAAGAGAAGAGCCAACTCTTTTTGAGGTCTGACTGCTCTTCCTTGTCCTTTCTAACTCGTGTTGGTAGGCAGCTGTGTTGAGCACACATACCTTTCTGCCTTTAGGACCTGGGCCACCAATTCCATCTCGTCCGTCATCACCCTAAAATTGGAAAACAAATGGCATTAATACTCAGTCTTGCTTGAATATCTTAAGGTTCACAGAGCCTGTGGTATCGATAGAGAAAAAACACCAATGCCACAAGCCCTGGAAAATTAGTTTTTAGAAAAGTAGTACAAAAAAGTGCTGTTTAAACAACAAGAATGAATTAAGTCTGCTTAGCACACATACACAAGGTGTAAAACTACACTCATGCCTGGAAGGCATGAGGCTGATTGCCCTCTCTAATATTGTGCTTTGGAGAGTAAAAAGTCCACAGGCAAGCTAAACTCTCTGCTTTGAAAGCCTGTAGCTGGTCCATGACCACACTTACCATCTCTCCTCGTGGGCCTTGCTGTCCATTCGGTCCCCTGGGCCCAGGATTTCCAGGCTCACCCTGAAAAAAGGAGCATCTGTTTAATCATATACCCTTCCATCACTGGTTTCTTCTCACGAACCAGTGGTTTTTGCAGCAGAGTCATGTCTGCACCGCACAAACCAACAAAGATGAGTTACTTTTGCCCCAAGAGGTTCACCTCCAGTATTATTTAAATTCCGATGCTCCTCGTAGCTGTTTTGGTTCTGATTCCCAGAGCTCATGAAGACATACCTTTCGTCCCAGCGGGCCAATCCTGCCCCTTTCTCCTGGTGCTCCTGGTTGCCCACCACCAGCCTGGAACAGAAAGGAGAGGCGCATTGGCAGTGTGTCAATACAACCTGCGTGGCCGTAGGAATCACGGGTCAACCGCTAGGGCTGGTGCCCCTCAAAGCACTGTAGGAAATTCAGTGGGATGTCCAGGCTGAGCCCTGCTGGTCCCTGGCTGAGAATGGGCAGAAGGACTCACCCTGGGTCCAGGGACGCCTTGCTCTCCTCTGATGCCTGGAGTGCCAATCTGGCCAGGTGGGCCCTGTGCAGAAGAAGGGAGAGATACGTCAACACGCGTGGGGAGAGAGACACACCAGCACAAGCAGAGACTGGGAGAGAAACCAAACTCCTCAGCACCCAAGAGATGGCTTCTGAATACATCATGCCTTGGGAACTGCACACCAACCCACCAGACCTCGCTGCCCAAGCCCTGGGAAGGGGTAATGCAACAGCACGCTGCCGCAGGATGTACGTTTTGCCTTCTCTCACTGACCTGTGGTCCTCTCATGCCTTGTTCTCCAGCTGGCCCTGGCTGGCCGAGTGCACCCTTGGTACCCTGGAGGTGCAGAACAGCATAGGTTAACATAGGACACATGGCAAGGGCAGGGGGTGTCAGGGCTCGGGAAGCTGCTTTATGGCTGCACGAAGGGCAGGGGAGAACAGTTCTTATTTGTTAATTTTGTAAAATAAGAATGAGTGTGGAAATTGTGGAGAGATTTGCCACAATCAGTGAGTGTTAATCTGTATGTTATTATCATTTATGCTTTGACCCAAGTATGCTGCCTGGTCTGGCATGGGAAGCGGCCACCAGCCTGATTTCACAGCAGCAAGAAGGAGCCTGTGGAATTGTAGAAGCATTTGGAGGTGAGACGATGCAGGGAAGAGGAAGCAAATCCTGCAGCAGGAGGCACCAGTGCCAGACCTGTAGTGGAAATGCTAAGTCATGGCCTGAAGCAGTGATTAAACACCTGGTGGGAAGGCAGGGGAGCACAGGTGCAAGCAGTATGGCTGAGTGACTGGAAGGGATGGAGACAGGATCCACCCCTTCCCAGACCTCATTCAAGGGTTGGCAGTGGAGGTGAGGGTGTCTCACTGGAGGTTCCTGTCTACCTGAAGCCTTCTAAGGGTAAGTAGACTTTTTCCTTTGTTTCTGTGGCTGCTGTGTTTGGGCTTATCCTCTCTTGCTGCAGACTAGGACTTGCTACTCTGCTGTTACTGCTGTGTTTTCTATTGTGTTACTATGCAGATCCTTACCTTGACTCCTATTGGCCCCCTGCGTCCTGCCATGCCCTGTGAATACAGAAACAACGGGGCACATTAGGCAAGGATGTAAGCATGCACACTTCTCTGTTGCTTTCAGGATAGCACATCTCTGCTTCTTAATGCAAAATTGACTTTGAATAGTTTACTGGGGACAGAGGGAGAGAGGCGTCTAGGCTCCATGTTGTGCCAGCTATTGCAAACCAAGCTTTGGCATGTTTTCTCCTTCATTGCAGCCCTTTGTCCCCATACATAGGTGTTTTGCTTCTGCCAAGGGGCTGGCAGCAGCAAACATATCCCAACTATGTGTTTTCCTTTTGAGTATAGTTCTTTTCTCCCTACAACAGTGACTTTTGATACTCATGAAATTAATCACATGGGGAAGCCAGGAGAGGATGGAGATCCAGCATCTCACCTGCCTCCCGACTCCTCCATCTGGGCCTCTCTGCCCCGCAGGTCCAGGCTCTCCCTAAGGGAAATGCACAAGGGGTGAAATGAATTCAAGGAGCTTGCACCTTTTTTGGCAGCATCTTTTTCTCTTACTTTCTCCATCCCATCTCATCGTGTAAACAAAACCAACAAAAGACAACAAAGAAGCTTTACCATTTGTCCGATTTCACCCTTTTGGCCTCTGGTTCCCCGCTGAGTATTATCTGCTCCCGATTCTCCCTGAAAGCAATGGAGCAATGAGAAACAGCTGTGTGAGCGAGACAAGAAACTTGGACATCACAAATTGCTCTGATACAGCTCAGAACCACCAATTCTTTTTTTTTTTCTTCCTCTTTTTGACTGAATTAGATGAAGTGCACAATTCCGGTGGTTTGAGGCAACTGTGGCTTTTCAGCTGAGAAATAATAGCATTGAGAAGAGGAAGGAGATTTCTAAGGGACTGAAGCAATGAGTGACAGCTTGGTTGCTGAGGCATGTGCTCCCCATCTTTGGTTCCTTCGTCTTTTGCTGCCCCTTGCCCATTTGGCACCAAATAACTTTTGGTGGTGTCTTGCCTTAAAACCACTGCACCATCAGAAGGCTTTGGGTTCTCAGATCTAGCATTTCACATAGCTCACCTCCCCAGCCAGGACAGGTTGTTACACACAAATATGCTGGCCTGAAAGTTTGTTTTTGAGCACTCACTGTAAGAGTTGTCCTTGTTCCATGGTCTATAGGGCAGGGAGGCTTCTTGTGGCACAGTAAGTGGGCAGGGTGCATAGACTGAACAAGCTCATGCATTATAAACCACTGCCAACAGCATCTGGGCTTCAGCCTACAGGGCTGAGAGCTGTTGCTTCTGGTCCAGCAGCATTCAGTAACCCTGAGTACACCCAGGACTTGAAGGGGGAG
This sequence comes from Lagopus muta, assembly GCF_023343835.1. Classification (NCBI taxonomy): domain Eukaryota; kingdom Metazoa; phylum Chordata; class Aves; order Galliformes; family Phasianidae; genus Lagopus; species Lagopus muta. Next base: position 34,118,953 of record NC_064440.1, on the reverse strand, counting down.
ATCAAGAAGCTGCCTCAGCAATGCTTACCGGGTCTCCACGGAGCCCACGGTCACCTCGCTCTCCTCGTTCACCTTTGGCTCCTTTATTACCCTGAGGAAAAGGAGGGAGAGTTAGCAAGAGCAGCTCTTCCCTCTGCCAGCCCCAAAGGGAGCAGAGGAGCTTCCACCCTCTCCAGGCTCCCTTCTGCTCTTTGTAATGGTGTGTGACAAACACCTACCCTCCTGCCAGAGAACCCCTTCTCTCCAGAGGAACCAGGCAAGCCTTTGTCTCCCTGTGAAAGAACAGGAGTATTTTAGGAGGGTGTTTGCTATTTCCATGGCTTTTTCACCTGAACGTCACATTATAGAGAGAAGTGTGCTGGGATTGACTGACCTCTTCTCCATCGATGCCATCCAGGCCCATTTCTCCCAGTTCGCCCTGCAGAAGAGACGTGGGGGGCAAATGCTCACCAAAGAAAAGGAGGACCAGGGAAGGGGATGCCGATGCATCCTCACGCTCACCACTGTGTGAGGAGGATATAGTTCCATACCTTCTCTCCTGGGAATCCCCGAGAACCCTAAAGGGATGAGGAAAAAGGAGTTAGTGTGCTGCAACTTCTGTGGGTGGTGGTGGGGAAGAGGGGCAGACCCAGAGCCAGGATGGGCTGGGATGGACAAGGTGTTCTGCAAGGGGGTTAACCACCCCTCACTTCTCTTGTGCAAACCCTCAGCTGTCTTCTGGCTACTCATAACAAAAAAAAAATGTTCTCATGTGCCAGCTGACCCAGTAAAATATTTTATTCCATAGATAATGAGCTGGATTACCACTGACTTTGCTTTCTCCCTATGCCCCATCTTAAATGGATCCAGACCTCAGGGGCCACAGAGAGCATCAGCTTTGTCCAAGGCTGGACAGCTTTTTAAAGACTCCCAGTAGCTCAGCTGCAACTAATGGGCTTGGTTCAGGCACTCCTGCACTCCCTGCCAGAGAATCCTGCTGTCAGAGCAAACAGTAGGAAACAGCACTTTCATATCACTGAATATTGCCCACAGATATTAAATCTTTCACCACCTCTTCTAGCTTGTGGCACGGCTGCTGTCCTGAGTCTTGGCTCAAGTATCCCCTCCAAAGCAGCAGTGATGGCTCATTTTTTCTCCCCCCTCTTCAACAGCAAATCCTGCCTGCAGGTTGAGCCTGGATCAGCAGTCTCCCTTTTGCCTTTTTGCAGAGCCACGCGACACACTTGGAGAGCTTTGGTGTTTGGCCAGGTGGATTCTAGTGTGGGCTTTGTGATTGCTGCACAGCATCCTAAAGCAGCAGTGGACTTCCCCCATCTGTGCTGTGCAGGTTCCTTCCAGACGTACCTTGGTTCCTCTGTGCCCAGGGCATCCCTGGAAGCCCTGTGTCCCGTTCACTCCTGGAGGTCCACGCTCACCCTGTTGCACAGAGGAGAAAACACAGTGATCAAGGTTTGTCTCTGCATGCGTATCTTTATCTATTGCACTTATTGGCAAGCAAGGGAGATAGAGGTACTTTGTCCTAAGCTACAGAGAATCAAGTTTTGAAGGTCAGAGCCCAGCCAATGCACTGGGACTATCTCTTGTCCTCAGCATTCATCGTATAGAGGTCATCTTTGCTGCTGAGAGAGACACATCCTTGCCAAGCTCTCAGCTTTGAGAGATCTTCCTCCTTCCAAAAAATGACAAGAACCCCTCAGAGCTCAACAGAGATGACTAACCCGATCCTGACCTTGTATCTGACCGCAGCATTTGGCCCCTGCTTGTGATATGGGGAAAAGGAGTGCACCATCAGCCCCTTGGCCTTGGCTTCACCCCCTGGGCGTGATGCGTGGGGAGCTGTTTGTTCCAGCATTGACACGGGATTCGTGAAGTAAGAGTTTGGAAGAAGCCGTGCTAAGAAGAAATCATGGGACTCACTGCCTGTCACCGTGATGGATAGGAACACCCCTTTGTGGTCTGACACTTGGACTTGCTCGGCTCTTCCAGCTGCATTCAATATGGGTACAAGCTGTGTCTTTAATGCAGCTGAAGACTTTACTGTGTTGGTGCTTGCTGTGTCCACAACACCCTGCCCTGCTTGGAGGTAGCTGGGACCAGCTGCAAACCTCCCCAGCTGCCTCTCAGGAACAGCACAGAGCCGGGTCAGCCTGCAGCATGGGAGCTATTCCCCACAGCTCTCAATGAGTGGCTGGGACCTGGACCAGCGGCTCAGCCATCACATGGGGAGGACACAAAGCCCTGCCTGCTCTCTTGTCATCCCACCCCTGCATCCCCTGCAGAAAATATTTAGAAAAAGGTCTCTGAATGCTTTGCTGTGGTGAGGTCTCTGATTTGAGCAGTATTGAGCACTTGAAGCAGAGCAGTCACTCACCGGTCCTCCTTCATCACCAGGATAGCCTCCGTAGCCAATCTCACCTGTAGCACCCTAGAAGAAAATGCAAAATGTTTTTTGTTTTCATCCTAGCGCTGTGAGCCACCTCTAAATCGACATTTAGGATTTCAGCACACAGCATCTGCATGATCGCCTACATAATCAAGGCAAGGGAAGCAACCATCCTGCTTTGGTGTACCCAGGTTGTCTCACGGGACGCTTTGTTCTCTCCTTCTCTCCTGCCCTCCCTTCCCTATCAGTTGGCTAACAGCACACAGGCTGTGAGGAAAAGGAAGAAGAGCAGTTCTCAACTGCTGTGGATGGCCCAGAGGCAGTTTTACAATGGGGGGGGGGGGTGAGAGGAACACAACCTCCCTGTGAGCACCACCCAGTGCAACGTGCACAACTGCATGTCCGCTCACCCATCATGTTGGATCATCATGTTGGATGCTGTCCTCTTCAAATGAAGTTCACCTACCTTTGGTCCTATGGGGCCGGGAAGACCTCTGTCCCCTCTCTGCCCTGAGCACTTGCAATGGACCCCACAGCATGTCCTTTCTGCAATGTTATCCTGTGAGAAAACACAGATGACACAACTGAATGTTGGGTTCTCTCCACCAGAAAACAGCCACAGCGGTGTGAGAAAGAGGTGTGTGATGGCATAAAGATTAGATTGCTTGTTTAGGGGATATCAACATTCTGCTTGAGCAGAAGTCACAGAGGGCGTTTAGTAGGAGACCAGTCCCTGAAATGGTGCCTGTTGCTGAAGAGAGCAATCTCATCTGTGTAGAAACAAATCCAGGGTGTGGAATAGGGCAGGAGAAAGCAGTTCACCAGCAACCCACGGGCTGAGAACAATTTGCAAGCACGCAGCAAGAGGAAAAAATAAGAAGATACGGATTCAGAGAAATCACAGCTTGGTTTTGCATCATCCACTAGAAAGAAAAAATCCTTTTCATTGCCAAGTACATTGCTGGCTGCAGATGCCTCCTGCCAGCTTTGCACATTTGCATTTTGAAAGGATTTTCCTAGTCAAAGGAATTACATGGGGATGGGGTGAAGAGTAGCTCTTATCCCAAAAACCACGGTTCACTTCCAAGTGGCTGCACTTGGCTTTGCAGAGAAGGGCCCATCAAGGTTGTAATAGCAGATTAAGCCTAATTTTATTAAAGCTGCTGGAAAAGGAGGTTAGCAAATCGAGAGCAGATGTGAAGTTAGGGGGAGCTGTACGTGTAAGAGATGATAGCAAATCAGTTTTCAATAGGCTTGAGAGATGATATATGCATGGAGTGGAGGTAAATCTACGAGCTTCTGCCTGGAAGAAAAATAACTACCATTTGTAAGAAACACATCTAACACATAGGCACTGTATCAGCTCCAGGAAGAAACCTAGAAAGTTATGTTTGTGCAGGAGGTTTAGCACTGACAATGCATGACGGTGCATCACCCTCAAGCCTTTAGTTTGGTGCTGGTACGTGTGTGGATTGTTAACCTGTTCCATGTGATTTAGTCTCAGTGGGCTTTGTGCTCTGCAGCCTGAACTGGAGAAGCCTTACTGCAGGAATGGTACAGGACAGGACAGCAGCAGGATCTGCTTTTCATTAATTTGCTATGGCATCTGTATAAAGAGCAGACGTGAGCTAGGGAGGGGGGAATGGCTGGAGCCAAGAGGGTGTGATTCAGCAGCACTCCAGACCTGCAGCACATCCAGCCTTTGGCTTTTCCCCAGCATTGCAAGGCAGCGCTGCCTGTGCCAAGTGACTTACAAGCTGCTCTGCCAACTCGAAATCCAAGTCCAGGAGATTAACTCTCAGAGGCCTGTTGTAGGTGAAACCCCTCCCAAACTCCAGCTGCATCACTTCCTCAAAGTTTTTCACTCGATCCAAGCCGACGAAGAGAAGAGCGTGGACACCTGAAAGCAGAAGGAGCTGTGATGGGGCACGGTGCTCTGCAGAGCGTGCACAACCTCGCCTGCAAAGCTGGGCTGTTCTTAGCTTCTCCAATTGCAAATGGAAGCTTTTCGACCAAGAACGAATACGCTCAGTGCAAGTTTTCCCCCATGCTTAGGTGGATCACGGGAATAAATATCATGGGGAGGTGATGAAAAAAACAGCAATGTGAGTACAAGTCACTGACGTACTGAAATCCTTATTCAGTGCTATCGAAACGCGGCTGATCCGTGAAAAACAGCGTTAAAGCACGTGTGATGTTAATGTGGGCTCCATCGTCACTTTCTCAAGAAGTAAAAATTACCTTGTCCACGCAAATCGGCCGAGGCAGTCTTCATCTGATCCAAGTAGTCGTCTGTACCGTCTGTAAAGTGGATTACCACCTGGGAGAGAAAGAAATTGACGTTGGGACCTGGAGATTTTCTGGTGTGAAATCACAGAATCGTTCAATTATAGAATCGTTAGAATTCTTAGAGTTGGAATGCAATCACGAGCAACCTGGAGGGCCTTCGTAAAAGGGATATTTTGTCCAAGGTGAGATGAGGGAACTGCTCCTCCCTTCCTAACTTTGCTGGACATGAATCTATGCATTTCTGTGCAAGATTTAGGTGCATTGTATCAGGCAAGTGTGAAAGGTGTGTGGCCAAGCAGTGCCTCCAGGCCCTGGCTGCTCAGCAATGACCAGGGCTGGGCACTGACAGTGCTGGGAGGCCACAGGGAACAAGCAGGTGACCAAAAGTCAGGGCTTTTCTTATGAATACATGGTCACTTTGTTGACCAAAATCAAAGAGCATCCTTCCTTCTCAATCAAAATATAACAGAGGGCAGCTTTCCTGTCCAACACCGTCAGCTTTGGTTTTTACTTGCCTTGGTGCTGCCAGCGGGTGCTGATCTGAACTTGTTCTGGTAGGATTTCAGCGTCTCAGCTGTGAGGAAATAGGGTCCACGGGTGCGCATGCCTTGGAACCTCTCAAAGAGCTCAGGCTGGTACTCAGAAAAGTCCAATCCCTCCACGGGTCCCCCCCGGGACTGGGCCATGATGGCCACCCTGACATTGGGCGCCTGGCTGCCAGTACAGCTGATTTTCTGCATCTGTGTTATTCTGTTCAGCACAGCCTCGACCCTGGACTCCAGCCCTCTCTGGGAATTGAAGATGTTTTGGCCGGCTCCGACATCTGACACATCGAAGCCAAGAATCACATCTAAGTCGCAGTCTGAAAGGGAAACGTGGAAAGAGAGGAGAGCGTCACCGCTGAGCAATGCAACAGATGATTTTCAAGCAACAGTGACAGAACCAAAGGATGGCTGAAGTGGGAAGAGATCTCTAGGTACCTCTGGCCCCACCCCAGCTCCAGCAGAGAGAGCAGAGTGCCCAGCACCACATCAAGGTCACTTACAAAGGTCTCTACAAGATTCTACAGCCTCTCAGAGCGACCTGTGCAAATGTTCAGACTGCCCTAATTCTGTCACATATGGGGTTGAAGGTTGGGCTAGACTATCTCAGTGGTCTTTCCAACCACCACGATTCTATGATTTCAGCAGATGGTCTCTGGACAGAGAAATGCCACTATTTGATATACAAGTGCTGTGGACTTCATCACAGCAATGATAACCTGGGTCAAATAGGATCAGGCAGGCAGGAGCCTCTCTGATATAGCAGCAGAGGGTCAGTAGTTCGGGGCTGGCCCGTTTCTGAGGTGAAGCCGTCTCCATCAAGCAATGTCTCCTGTCTCCTATGCCACAGCCTGTCCTATCTTTAATTCTTCCACAATTGCAGTCCTGATGTGACATTGCACAAGTCATTCATGTGCTGAACCTCCTGTACAAAGGGCTGATCCAAGCTCGTGCCTGGACTCAGCTGTAGGCAAGCTGGAGGAGTCCATCAAAATAGACTCTAACTGGGAATAACTTGAGCATTTTATGGAAGGATGGTGCTTACCTCTTGTCACGTCTGTCGTTCCTGGGCACAGTTTCTCCTCCATAGCAGCTGCCAATGTAACCAAGACCTGCTCATTCAGTTCAGACAACTCCTGAGCTGTTGACACTCTGAAGCTCGTGGCACTCTCGCTGGCCAACTTGCTGACCTCTTCCAAATCGATGTTCCTTACACCAACTGCAAACACCTTGACACCTTTCTGTGCGACTTCCATGGAGGCACTCTGCCCATCATCTGAAGATTTCCCCCCTGTGATGATGAAGGCAATCTGAGGTACCCTCTGGTCAATTCGGCTGCCAGCCTCCTTTACAAAGTGTTTTGCCTGAAGGTGCTTGATGGCTGCACCAGTGTTTGCCACTCGGCCACCTTTGTAGATCACTTTGTTGATGGCGTCTAAAATCTGAGGTTTGGTGGAGTAATCCTTGAGGAAAAACTCATCAGTGACATCAGAGTTGTACTGTGCCAGTCCTACCTGGATGGAGTCACCATCCTCATAGATGGCATCCACTATAGAATACACGAACTGGAGAACTTCCTGGAAGTTATCTCTTCCCAGGTTGATGGAGCCATCCAGCAAAAACACAATGTCAGCCTGCTTTTTGCCTCCTGAAAAAGAAATTACAAAAGAAATCAAAATGGCTAATCATTGTTTGTGACATTTGTAAAACTTATGGTGCTTAGTGCTATGTCAGATAGCACTGCATGTCTCTCTCCTTTCAAACTTGTAAGCTTTGTTGGTCTTTGGAGTGACTTTACTTGCATACATGACAAAACCTTTTACACAGTGTTTTTATTACACCTCATGTTTTCATGATGGACTCATCTCTTCAAACTCTACACTTTCCTGTGCTCCACAAAATCTTCTTCAAAGTGTTCTTTAAAGCAACATAACTTAATTGTTGGGGATGAAAAAGAGTTATGGAGCCATTTACACATTGTACAAACTCTGTCTGTGTTATACTCAGAAAAGCCTGCAGGATGCATTAGCAATCTTACCAGGTCCTGGATATCCGGGGCTTTCTGTTGTGGGTACTGGAAGCTCTTCAAGAATGTTCTGCACCTTTCTTTCTAAAGTGGGCAGTCCTGTGAAGTCCTGTACTACAAGCACACGGCCAGGATCATTGGTAATGACCTGCAGCTGGTTCCTGTCTACATTCCTGGCTCCTACACCCAGAGGTTGAATACTCGTTGAAGAGATCACATTAGCAGGCCTGTTGACATCATCCTGGGACTGATCTCCAAGGATGACAACTAGATGCTGGGGCACTCCATCTTCTATCCTGCTCCCTGCAGACTTGATGAAGTAGTTCTTCACCACGTAGTCCAGGGCTTTGCCAGCATTCACGGGGTACCCTCCTCTGAGCCGTAAGCGGCGGATGGCTTGCAGTACGGCGTTTTTAGATTTGTGGGTTTTCAAGTAGAACTCAGGGAAGACGTTATTGCTGAACTGAACCACTCCAATCCGCACTTTGTTTGGCCCAACATCAAGCTGCTGAACGATTCTGCTGATGAAATCCCGAATGTGAGCGAGCCCATCAGACCTAACGCTGTCGGAGCTATCAATGAGGAAGACTACATCCTTTTCCTCACCAGAAACATCTGCCAGGAAGCAAAGAGAGGAGAGATTATTTTGCTTAGACTTTTCTGCAGGATTTCTATGCTATATTTTCTCAGGTAATGTAAAACTGCATGGTATATTTTACCCAAATTTAGGCATGGTGCTTCGTGGAGCTCATCCACAAGGGCTTATTTGCAAGTGCATGCGTGCATAAGCGACTTGCCTAATATTCTAAGCATATATTACTCAGACCCTTATCATCAGAGGGTGATGATGCATTGGAACAGGTTGCCCAAGGAGGCTGTGGATGCCCCATCCCTGGAGGCATTCAAGGCCAGGCTGGATGTGGCTCTGGGCAGCCTGGGCTGCTGGTTGGCAACCCTGCACATAGCAGGGGGTTGGAACTGGATGATCATTTGGTCCTTTTCAACCCAGGCCATTCTATGATTCTATGATTATCCATTTCATTCTTCGACAGTCTTGTCTGGATTTGGCAATATTTCTAGCTCTGTTTTGCCACAGATTTATGTCTTTCTCTTAGTTAGCCAGTAAATGGGAACATGCAATCAAGCACCTTGCAGTCTTTGACTTGAAAATAAGAATAAGCTATACATTTAGGTAGAAAAATTTCTGCATGTTTAGAAGTGGTCTCCAAAAGCAGTATGTGTGCTGCCCCCATTTATAACTAAGAAAAGAAGGGATTAAAAATCATTTACCCAGTTGTATTTACTTGCATAGCAACAGAGGCAGCTGGTAATGACAGGGTCTTACCTGGAATTGTTGTTACGTCTCCCAGGAGTTGTCTGATTTGGTCTGCACTCAGGGTTTCAATAGGAGCCAGCAGCTTCTGTTCAAGGCTGGGCAGTTCCTGGAAGCTGGAGACTTGGAACACATAATCAGGGCTAAGGGAAATCTGCACCATCTCCTCAGGATCCATGTTCTTTGCGATGACCAGAGGTGCCACTCCTACTTGTTTGACTTGCACAGATGGGAATTCTAAGTCATCATCAGACTTGCGGGAGGAGAGGATGACCAAAAACTGAGGGACACCCTCTTCTATGCGGCTCCCCGAGGGACGGGTGAAGATGGTTTTTGCCACAAATTCAAGGGCTTCCCCCACGTTCACCTGCTGGCCACCCCGCGGCCGCAGCCGCCTCACTGCACCTTGCACCTCGTCCTTGGTGGAATGAGCATTGAGTAGGAACTCCACATGGGGATGCTCACTGAACTGAACCACTGAAACCCGGGTGGTGTCAAAGCCCACATCCAGGTTGTTCACTATCCTCTCAATGAGGTCACGGATGAGGTAAAACTCCTGGGCAGCGTAGCGGGAGCCATCGACCAGGAACACAACATCCCTTTTCACACCCGCTGTGGAAAAGAAGGAAGGAGTCAAAGGATGTTATCAAGCATTGTCTATGGAGAGCAGTTAATGTCATTATCTACGTCACTGGCCCGTGCTTTGGGAAGAGGCTCATTTCTTTCCTTACGATTTCTCCTGGGAGCCCCAGAGACTGGGTCAGTCTACTAGGCACATCCCAAGGCAGTGCAAGAACAGCAGTTTCCAGAGAAAAGGAAGTGAGAGAGAGCAAGGGAATGTTGGAACATTAATTCCCAGTGGGATCTACACACAAGGAAACGTAGCATGGTGATGCTCCTTGCTCAGGGCAGGCTGCCACACGAGCCATTCCTCTTTCCTTGTCTTTCTCCTCTAAGATAGATTTTTATCCCATGATTCTCTCAGTAATTCAGGTCAGAGCCTGAATTATCATTGAACATTACATTGACAAGTGGGGCTTGGGGAAAGCAGTCTGACTTTGAAGGGAAGGAACAGATAGAGTAGAATGGTGGATTTTGAAGGGACTGATTTGGGTTGGGTATCCTTCATTCCCTCAGGATGGGTGAGTGCTGGTTGGATTTCATTCAAAGTGAGACCAGAAATGGAAGTTCTGATTCTTTTCCATTTTCCTTTCCCCCTGTGAATGAGCGTAGCAAATGTTAGACACATCAGAAGAAGGTCTTACATTTAGCAGAAAGGTGACGTTGGTATGTAGTTGTGTGAAGGAATCCCTGTAACATTTAAACGATGCCGTTTCCTTTTTGAGAGGAATAGTACGGACTGAAATAACAGTTCATTGAATTAAAATAAGATTAAAGTCCTGGCATCCACTTTGTGTGTCTTCCATGTTGATGTAACATGGACCACTCTGTGGGACTGTAATTAAGGGTGGGTCAGCTTAATGTCACAGGTCCTACTAACCCTAAGTACATCAGAAAATACATTGACAGTGAGACCAAGGTGGATGTAGAGCCGTGACCATCTCTGCTTTTCTGTTTGTGTTGCAACCATGATGTTTCTAAACATCATATTTTGCCGCTGGCTCTTGGTGCAGACACAAACTTCTTCTCACCTGGGCTGGGTGATGTAAAAACCAGATCAGGGGCAAGTGACTCTATTTCTTTCTTGGTCAGTCGGATGACTCTGTTGGACACGGCCTGTTGCACTGAATCCAGCTGGCTGAAGTCAGGTACGGAGATAGCAAAATCCGGGAGGAAGGAAATCGTCTGAAGCTCTGTGAGGTCGGCATTTCCAATCCCGATGCCAAAGGGCACTGTGCCACTCGTCTTGAGGACCACCGAGGGCCTCCTCACATCATCCTGGGATCGGTCAGCAGTGAGCAGGATCAGGAACTGCGGGACGCCCTCAGCTATCCTGCTGCCACTCGACACGGTGAACACGTTCTTGATGAGATAGTCGAGGGCTGCTCCGGTGTTCAGAGGAGATCCTCCCATAATTGTCAGTGCCTGGATGGCACTGACTAAATCGGCTTTGTCTTCGTAGGCATCCAGCAAGAACTCGGGTTGTATGACGTTGCTGTACTGCACAATGGCCACACGGACCTTGTCACGGCCAATATCAAGGCTTTCGACAACTCTTTCCACAAAGGTCTTCAGCAGGGGGAAACCTCTTCTGACACCATCCGAGCCATCGATTAGAAACACCACATCCTTCTTCTCACCTCTCTCAACTACTGTTTGAGACAAGTAAGGGAAGGGAGAATAAGTGAGATTCTCTTTTGAAGTGATTGTTCTCTGAATACATTGAACCAAAGGAGTACAGAAGTGTAAGGAGGGGACAGCGAGGTTTCAGAATCAGTTTTTCGGTTACTTTGCAATCGGGTGCAATCCCTGGTGAGGAGGCAGATGGGTGGAAGTTGGTGGAAACCACAATGCAACATCTGCAGTGCCTTATCCACCAAGCCATAGAATCATAGACACATAGGAAATAGGGTGCCAAGGGCCTCCAGGTGTCATCCTCTACCTGAGGGGTTTTGGCTGACAGATAAATCTGCTGTTCAGAAGGAAATGTCTTTCTATGATTGCTGCAGAGGGGGTGCTCACAGGGAGCCAGCAGAGAGGGAGACTACAGCTTTTCTCAGGCATTGCTGACCTTAGAGAAAGATGATGCTGCACATGCCCAGACAAAATACGAAAAGCACATCCAACTGGAAATGCTGAGCTGCTTTTCTGAAATACAAGGCACTGTGTTTGTCTTTTGTTTTTTTGTTTCTTTTAAGTTTGAACTTTCTTCGAGGGCAAAGAATAATAATGGTGAGCTAACACTCAGTGATTATTTATACAACTCAGAGATCAGGAAGACCGTTGTTGAGTTCTGCTGTTGGCTAATGGAATTGCAAAATTTTGGCTCAGCCAAGCAGAAAACATCACTGCATCTCAAACACCAAGCAGAAGAATGGCATCCCCGTTGTTTTTTCATAGCAATGGTCATTGGGACAACAGGAGCACGAACTGTTCCCCTGAAGGAAATATTTTATGTTTATGAATGCTCAAAATATAAAAAGTTACCAAGGGTAACTGAAATCTTAATACAGACTTCAGGAAAGGTTTATTACGTAGGAAGAATGTCAGAAATTTGGTAGATTAATACATAGGGCTGGAATATTAAAATAGCTTGTTGAGCAAGGCAAGTAGGAAGAGGGAGCAGACACTGCCTGGCATATCCTCGTTTCATGTAGCTCCTCTGAAGCTCAGGAACAGAGGAAAAGAGGTCTAACAAAAGTCTCTAGGTAGAAGAAAAACTATGCATACACTGATGAGGTGGGTCAAGAATACTAGGAAAAGGAGGTGGGTGCAGCTCTTGGGAAGCAGCTAGTGGAATTGGTTGCAGTACCTTGTTGTCAAAGGAATTTTAAACCCTCGGTCTGCAGAATGCAAGCTTCTTAGCAACATTAAAGACATCTAGCTATCCCTCTGAAAAACAACATAAATCAAGAGCTCTTCATGGGGCATGAGAGGATTGACATAAAAGAGCAGGTGGGATCAGATTACTAAGAAGTAATTTTCCAAACCAGCACAGAGAGAATGAGAATGGCCAGAAGCACAAACTGAGATCTAGCAAGAAGCATCTGCAGTAGCAGAGATCTGATTTGTAAGTAACTTGCAATAAAAGGAAGACCAAAAATAGCCTGGTCATCCACAAAGTGAAGGCTCTAGGCAGACAATGCCAACATGGGCAAAACATTTAATGCCTTTTAAATTCCACCTCCCATTAAAAGTACAGATACTTCCAGCAACAACAGGATATGGTTTCTGTCTCATGTAAGAGAAGATCAACTTAAGAATATTTGAATGTCCTTGCTTATACTCTATTTTTCAAACAAATTGAGCCTAATGAACTAATCCTAGGAAACTGAGGTTACACAGCTAGAGACATAATGACTGAGAAAAGACATAGAATTGTTTGAGTTGAATGGAACCTTTAAAGACCATCTAGTCCAACTCTGCTGCAATGAACAAGGATACCTACAGCTCCATAGAGCCCCATCCAGCCTGACCTTGAGTGTCTGCAGGGATGGGACACCACCTCTTTGGGCAACCTGTGCCAGTGCTTCACCACCCTTATATACATGGCAAGCTTAAAGTGAATGAAAGGTGGTCAAACAAAACACAAGAAAGAGCTGACATCTGTATTCCTTCTGAGTTGAAAGAGATGTACATGGATGAAGCCATAAGGAGAAAGGCAGAGTATCGACACTTATGTCAAACATCTAGCAATGAGGATATTCAGTCAATTGCATTGATTGATTAGAGAGGCCAGAGGAATTTTCTGTACCAGAAGATTTTCAGAAGAGGTTAGAAAAGTGTCAGCCAGTTCTGGACAAGCAGATCCTCTTGGGAAAATGGGTATGTAGCAGATGGCACCCTGAGATCTCTTCCAGCCCTATTTCTTTTGTATGTTTCTATGATTCTAAGTCCATCTGCCCAGAACTTTCATGAAGAGGTGATGTGGAAGTCATTACAGTTTTCCTTGTCTCCACCTGCTGTTGGAAGACAGGTTAACTTTCAAACTAAGGTTGCCTTTGGGAAATCACACAGTTGCATAATTTCCAGTACTGCCGTTTCAAATTCTGATAGAAGCTGTGATTCTTTTTTGTGATACGTTATGTTCTTTAATTCATCCCTTTTCAGCAGGTCAGCTTTTAGTAGTAACTGTGTGACGATCATCCGATTTATTGGTGCCTAGGTACAAAATGTAAAGACTGCTGTTATGCCCTTTAAGTAATAGAGGAAGAATGAATAAGGAGGTTTGAGTTGTGGGATCTCACTGACTCTACAGTGCTTCTTAAACCCTATCTATCACTCCTCCAGGAAGTGGTGAATAGAAAGAGGAATTGAGACTAGCCTTAATTTGCTCCTCCAAGTCCTTGCCCAGCACTGTATGTCAACTTATTTAACTAGGGCAATGGATCTGTTACTTCATGCTTATACCATCATTTATGCATCAGTAACAGCATCTATTGCGGCTCTTGCAGCTGAACAAAAGGCTTTTTCCTTTAATGGAATGACTCGTCTTTAAAATTCAATTTGAACCTTAGTGTTTGCTGGATCAGGGTCTGACCAGAGTATAATAGCAGTTTCTACATAATCATTTTAAACATCACCAGGCCCAAATGTCCCAGTTACTGAAGAGAAAGGGCCAAATGGTAATTCTCAGCCCTTTGGAAACCATGGAAACCATGGGGCCTTGTACCTGTTGGCTGAAACTGGATAGTTTTCAGTAGGTTCACTATGTTTGCCTGGAGCTCTGAAATCCGAGGAAGGGATTCGACATTCAGAATGAACTGTGGGGCGTAAGCTATCCTTTCCAGCTCTGATAAATCAGCATTTTTGGCTTTGATAGCAAAGGTCACAACTCCAGCTTCCTTCAGAGCTCCCGATGGTCGCTCCACCTCATCGGTTGATTTCCCAGCGGCAAGGAGGACCAAGAACTGTGGAATGCCTTCTTCAATCCTGCTTCCAGCTTCCTTCACAAACAGTCTCCTCACGGCTTCATCGAGCGCAACTCCGATATTCAGCTGCTTCCCAGTTTTTAACCTCATCCTTTTCACTTTCAGAAGCATGTCTTGCTTAGATGGGAGTTCAGCAAAGTCAAATTCAACTTGGATGTTGTCACTGAACTGAGCAACTGCTACTCGTGTGGCGTCGGGACCCACATTCAGGTCAGAAATGACTTTGTGTATAAAGTCCCGGACAGCAGGAAAGCTACCCAAGAGGTTGGCTGAACCATCAATCAGGAATAAAATGTCTTTCTTGCTTTCTAGAATAAATTCACAAATGAAAAGAGGGAAATAAAAGATATGAGGGCATGTTTCTTCTTAAATTTCACCCTAGAAACTTCTCTCTAAATCAGATGGATTTCAATACGCAAAATGAGCTATTCTCATTTACCAAAGTATTCAGAGATTACAGGATTAAACAGTACCTTTGATGTGTTTTTCTGATAAGGAAAGGAAAGTAAGGACACCTCTCTTAAGACTCAGTAAATTCAGGCACCAGGATCTCACATCATATTGTATCATATCAATCATATCAGTCATATCATAAATTGGCCATTTCGGAATAGAACAGTGACATCTATTCTAGCAACCTGCTAACAATAGAGGCATGAAGTACAACAGAAGTGGAAAGGGGTTTTTTTTGTATTTAAAGGCTTGGAAGGTGATGAATATATGTTAGTTTATACACACAGATATAGCATACTTTCCATGTTCTCTTAGAGTATTTCTCTCAATTTGCATCACAAGGCAGTCATATCCTGAGGTGAGTAATGATTTTGGGAGGGGGAAATTTTGTTACCCATTATCTACGGTCCTTTTAGTTTCATCAAGCATCCAAGGCAAAATCAAGCACCTCATATTTGTGCATCTTAACACCTGCTGTGTTGGCCTCCTTTCCAGCCTAAACAATTCTGGATATTCTTGTGTCTTTGTATGCGTATAGCCATGGCCTGAAGCAGTGATTGAGCACCTGGCGGAAGGCAGGGCCAACCCCGGAGAGCTCAGGTGCATGTAATGTGTCTGAGTGATTGGAAGTGATGGAGCCAGGATCCACCCCAGACCTCATTTAAGGGTTGGCAGTGGAGGTGAGGGTATGTCGTTGGAGATCCCTGCCTACTTGAGACCTTCTGAAGGTAAGCAGCTTTCTTTCTTTGTTTCTGCATCCACGGCTGCTGCACTTGAGCTTATCCTCACTTGCTGCACCCTAAGACTCTGCTACCCTGCTGTCATTGCTGTCTTTTCCATGATGTTATAGAGTTACAGCATAGTAAGGGCATTACTGAGCAAACAGTTTATAAAAGATTAAGCTTACCAACAATTTTTAAGCTTAATGTTAGAGCCTAATTTTGAATATCTGAAGGCAAATTCAATCTCTGTGACAGTCTCATAATATCACTTCTACAGAGTGCTTGTAGAGAACAATTTAGCTACGTGTACATGGCTAGACCTTTGCTCCTACATTGGTGTACAATAGCTCATTGGTGCTATGTCTATCTTCATGTAACAGTCCCTATAGCCAAATTACAAGCTCCCATTGCCTGAGTTAGTACGAGCAATGAACTTGTGGGTTGTGATGTTATTAGGGAGGTGAAAAGGGAACACCTGAACTAGTGGGCATAGACTTGCTCTGTTCACCCTTCAGTCCTTACCTCCTTCAAACCGTGCTGTCTTTAAATTGTAACCTCAAAATGAAGAGCTGACTGTATCAAAGCGTGTATTTAAGGTTAGGCACAGTCTTCAACGCTTTGACTGAGGGCCTTGGACAAGTGTGAAGGTGTACATTGGGAACAAACAGTCAAGACAAACAAGATTAATTTAATGCAGTCAAGATGAAGGAAGGTAGATATTACCTGTTGGGGCGAGTGGAACCTCCTCCACACCTCCACTAACATATGTTGTTATAGGCTTATTTAACTCCTGAGGTAATGCTGTCAGATCACTGAAATCATCCATAAAATATACCATTCTTGGATTAAACGCAATCTGTTCAAGCTCTGCCTTATCCGCATTCCTAACTCCAACAGCAAAAGTCAGCACTCCGGCCCGAGCTAAGTCATTGGAAACTTGCAGGAAGGGATCGGCAGACCTCCCTGCCGTCACCAGGACTAGGACCTGCGGCACTTGTTCATTTATTCTGCTCCCACCAGCTTCAGTGAAGTGATTCGAAAGCACAAAGTTCAGTGCAGAGCCAGTGTTCAGCACTGACCCACCCTTGGGCCTCAGCTGCCCCAAACGTTGAATTATGTCTGATTTGGTTTGGTATGAGTATAGGGAGAACTCGGTTTTAGGAGTGTCGCTAAATTGCACTAAGCCAACTCGGATTTTGTCGGGTCCGACATCAAGGTAGTTAACTAAAGTCGCAACAAAGTCCCGCACAAAGGGGAAGTTGGCATTTCCGACGTTGAGTGATCCATCCAAAAGAAAGATGATATCCCTTTTGGTTACTTGAACTGCGGTAGAGCACAGAAAATAACATGAGACATCGTGGAAAACAAAATGGATATTTTCATGTGTGCATACAGCATGCATACAGCATACACATGTACACACATGTGAACCTTGTTAGGAGGGAGGATGGCGTGGGGGAGAGAAAGAGAAGAAAGAGAGTATGATCACAAGACAAATAACAAGGACTTTGGACATCACTGAATTTGGCAAAGGAGCTTTCTGATTCATATGGAAAAGCCTTTAAGCATCAGATTTATCAATAGGGCTCAGCCTCCGTAAAGGCAGATGATTTCAGTGGCTGCTGATGCCAGAGCTGCATGTTCTGGGCCATAATTTAGCTGGTAAAAGGTAGCTCTCTTGGCTTTAATCGAGCAACACTGATTTATACTCACAGACTTTGCTTATCTGGAAGACAGCGTGGATTTTCTCAGGGCTTACCACTTGAGGGAATGCTGCCATTTGCTGGCCCACAAAGCGTTTGTTGACACTCAGCTCTGCTCTACCACCATGGCTAAGCAATCCCCATCCCATAGGATGCAATGCCCTGCACACCGTGCCCTGCAGTGCCTGCTCTGGCCACGCTGCCCTCACACTGCGCTGGGCTGTCGTGCAGAGAAGGGTTCTGCTTGCATGGGAAAACTCTTCTGCCAAGTAACTAATTTGGTTGTTATTTTGAGTGGGTATTAAAAATAGCTTTTACTATTGGCTTTAGAACTTGGTCTGGATGAGGCGGTAGCGAATGCCCAAGACGCGTGCTTTCCAACGTCTGCATTCGGTGCTGAAAATTGCATTTTACATCCCTGCAATTTACAGACTTGCACATAACAAGCAGTAAAAGGGGTGAAAGTCTCTCCGTTTGGGCTTTAACTGGCCGATTCTCAGCTCCTTCTGTAAGATTAAGTTGACCCCAAGTTGTCTTCCTGTGATTGAGCCCAGAGTCGCAGATCTGCAGTGTCACCCTTAAGATGCTGCAGGTTCTCCCTGTGTGCTTTTTGCTCTTAATACATCATCTCCAGATGGGAGACGATGGGCTTTTCTTCCCAGCACAGTTTTGTGCAAGGCCCAGGGTGAGAGGATATCTTTAGCTACTCTGGTTGAAATCTAACAGACTGCCCAATGTCAAATTCAGTTACGTTATTAACGATGGTCTGTTTACAGAGTGGGAGATGTTTATTTGCCCATTGCGGATGTGTGTAGCTGTGAGTTCAGAACAATAAAAGGAGTAGAAAAGAAAACAAAAGCTGCATGGATAAATTGCAAAGAACAAGAAGGTGGAGGAACATTTTTAATTTGCACTGGAAAAATAAAAATGCCGGGTTTGGTACACAGCCATGCAAAACTGTATTAGCAGGAAACATGCTCTGAGGAAAGCTTATTAAATGATGAGTTCCGTGATATTCATCTTAATTAAGGACAAGTATCAGCTAACTGATTTTAAAATGTCTACTCTTCATATAGATCAGTCATAGGCTTCAATTTTTTTTTTAAAGGACTCTTTCAAAAAATCTGTGGTTTACAATGTTAAATTACTTAAAAAAACAACAGCATGGATGGTTCAAGACCCACTTAAGCCAACAGGAATCTCACTATTGGCCTTATTGGAAGCTGGACAAAGTCTTGTTTTACTAATGTCCATATGTCATGGGACAGAATTGCAAGGCTCAGATGTGACCTAGCACAACAAGAATTCAACCTCAAGCATCTCTACTGGGGACAAACCCTGAGAAATTTGGTATAAAATCTCTATACAGATTAAAAACCTCCTGAAGTACCAGGAAACTGCCTCAGAAGACGTGACTCTACCTTCTGGATTTCTTCCAAATGTCTACTGGTGTTGATAGAAATAGCAAGTAAAAAGAATACGTTGGTTTCACATTGCTTTGGATCATCTTCTAAACAGATTAAATTAAAGTCAACACTGCAGCAGTCTCATGTGCCTCTTAAGGCATGGGCTGAATAAATGTTGGTAAGAAAACTATAAATATATTATGGAAGCAGCTGTTTCTGGCCAACAGCATCAGGCTAGCGTTCTCTGAACATCTCCATGAGCAAATGTTCTTGTTTTATTTACACTAAGAGAAAAAAATCAAGCTTTCTTGACTATGTATCCAATACTTGATGATTTTTCAAGCTGGGGAAGAGATGATGATATTCAAGGTGTCCTATCCATTGGTTACACACATCCTAAGGGAAAGCAAAAACCTCCAGTGTATGATCTGAGTACCTAACTAGTAATGTTCCTCTGTTGCATCCAGGCTTTGAAGGCTGGTGACTAACATGGTCTGGGACAAAGTCCCCAGTAAGGAATGGCGAAGTTATCACGACAAGCATGCTACCACGTTTATCTGTCTGTTCATGCACATTCTGCAAATCAAAGAGACCATATTTAGCTATGCCGAAATGTTCTTCATGCTTTTTCGTGTTACCTCTGCGCGTAACAAAAGACAAGCTGATAAACTTATAAAAATCTCTCTAATTAGAACAAGATAATCAATTACCTGATGGTGTTTCGTGGATAATCATTCCTCCAGAGAGCGTCCGGATGGGTGACAGCACCTCAGGAAGAATGGCTTGCATGAACTGAAGGCGGAAGTCATTTGGATTGAACACAAAATCTCTCTCATGAGCAATTTCTTGGAGTTCTGCCATGTCAGCATTTCTCGACCCAACGGCGAGGATCACTATCCGGTTCCTTTTCATTTCTGCTGCAGCTTGCTCAACGGCATCCATGGACTTACCACCAGTGATGAGTACCAGCATGGGCAGCACCCCTTCCTCCATCCTACACCCAGCAGCACTGGTGAAGAAGTTGTTCCTCACAAAGTCCAGTGCTGAGCCAGTGTTGAGGGCCGTGCCGCCCATGAGCTTCATTTTCTTCACGTTAGCCATCACATCCTTTCTGTTCTGATGGGTGTTAAAATAGAACTCTGGCCTCACAGTGTCTGCATACTGAGCCACCGCCACTTGGATCAGGTCGGGTCCAACCTCCAGCCTTTGGACGATTTTGGCAACGAAATCACGAATTGAGTTAAAGGGGCCAGTCCCCAGAGCTGTTGAGCCATCTATCAGGAAGACTATATCCTTCTTGTTCACTTCAATAACTGCAAGTAATGATACACACACATGAATATAACATCACTGAAGGTCTTCCACTACACTATCTGCATAAATTCTATGTCAACAGCCCAGCAAGACTTAGGACTTACTATTTGTTTGTGGGACTCTTACTTTTTGTACCTTTTAAAGGGTCTTTCTTAGTTAAAAAAAAAAACAACAGAATTATTACTTGGGTTCTAGGAGGGGGGTAGCAAGAAATCTGCTTAAGTGTTTCCCATTTTGAAAACATTGAAGAGTTTGCTAGACTTCAGTTGTTTATAAAAATACTAAAATGTTTATGCAAAACAAGAGAAGTGCAAAAATTCAGGAGAAATCTTGGCAGTTAGCTGGAGGCAAAATAATCTGGTGATGCTCCTCAGTCTGCAGTGGAGCTATCTGAATAAAACCTGAGAGTGGTTTGGTCTCAAAAGGACTGGATTCACAAGAGCAATGACACAAGTAAAGAATAATCTCTGCTTACTCAACATACCTGGACTTTGGGTCTTCGTGTCCTACATCTTATTCCTTATCTAACAAAAACAAGCTATGGTTTTTCTTGGCACAGCCAGTCCAGTCATGGAAGAGCTGAATTCTATTCTGCTTGCCATTTGTTTAGCAAAATAGGTATCTTAGGTTGTAATCTCTGAAACTGTATTATGGATGATGGCATAGGATGAAGAAAGGGCACGTTTAGCTTTCCAGTTCTCTGGCTTAGTTTGAAAGAAGATAGGGAGAAAAAAAAAAACAAACAAAAAACCACCACCAGAAAACTTGTTGTGCAGCTCTGGAACCAAAACATCATATTTAATATATCAAACGCACATGATGCAGCAATAAATTTTAACAAGACCGACACTCATTATGACAAAAGCATTATATGGGATCATAATGGGAGATAACACCATCTTTCTAACAACCCACTTTTATCCATCATCTCCCAGGCTCAGTGCACAGCCCCAGGGAAGCTGAGGCCATGAGGACTTCGCACTGCTCAGGGTAAGTGGTAGCAAACAGTACACCGTGCCCAGATGGAAAAGGGCAATCCTTCATCCCATCAGGGCTCCTCTGCATGGAGGCTATTTACTTTGGATATGAACAAAGAACAAAGCATTGGCCGCAATCCTCTTTGGCCAGACACCAGCTGGCTGCAGAAAACAGTGCTCACAAAGGCCATTTTTTGCCTGGGGAGGCTGGTCTCCATTGGGTTTCTGATGATGGACAAGTACTGTAGGACTGGTCTACCCCGAGGAGTGATTTACAGCTGGAGACAGCTTCTGCAATGTGCCTGTCCTAAGGGACTTGCCTCTGTTGGCAAGCACGAGCCTTGCAAATGCCCCTCACACCCAGAGACCAGATGGAAATTGTTTGAAGAAGGACTGATCGTCAAAATTTGAAGCATAGAATAGCCTGGCGTGGTCATTTCAGATAAAAAAAAGTGATGAAACTCTGTGTGAAGTGAATGAGAGCTCCCACCCCAAGCTACAACTTGAACTGCCAGTGCCACGGGCTAGCAGTGTGTTGACCACCCGGACTGTCCAAACAGAGCTACTCCACAGGAACAAGGATTTGTTTGAGCATTCCCCTTCCCAGAGCCAGGGTAAATCCAGTATTTATCTCCTTAGACAGGCTTTTTCCTCATCAATTACTCCAAGGAGAAGAGGGCTGAGTACAGGAAACTTTCCAAGCGGAGAACAGCGCCTGAAATCCCTGTTTTGTGTCATCCAGAAAAGATGAATAAAGTGCTTTCTTAGCTTTTCAGCAGCAGATACCCAAAAATGGAGACCCTGAGAACTTTTGACTTTATATAGAAGTTTGTGGAAAACATCAAAGGGGCTTTTCAAAGACAAGAGAAGCCACAAAGGAACAGCTCCCTCCTCTATTAATTCTTCTCAGTTCTCTCAAATCCTGCAGTACATTTCCTTAGAGAAGAGGAATGCAAGATCTGACCCCAAACCCAGCAGGAAAAAAGACCCCATGGTGTTAATTCCAATGGAAACAAAGCAAAAAAATGTAGGGAAAGCTCTCATGGGTTGTTATGTAGCACCCAATGAAACCAATGGCAAGACTGCCAGGAATTTCAAATGAGTTGGGACCAAAGCACTACCTTGGAATTTCAAGATTATTGCAGTCCCCTAGGAATGTCTGAAGACGTCCCCATCAAACCTGACCCTGCAGAGATTCCTTCTCAGTGCCGTCTTTGGTGAAATGCTTCATTTTCTGCTGTATAGCTAAGAGAAAGTGGAGAGAGGCAGAAAGGCACTCTGGGAGACTCATTCATCCCTAGAGGACTAGCGTGCAGGCCCAGAGCTAAAGTGAAGCAAGATAACTTGTGTATTTGAACAGGAATGCTTGGCATCTCCAGTGGGCTTGGTATCCCATTCCGGATGCACTGAGCATCCCAAACCACTGCTTTACACTGCAGACATCCAAGGCATCAATGTGAATCGAGCAACTCCATCCAAATGGATGCTAGGGAAAGGAAATTCCCCGAAGTTCCTTGGAGAACAGAACCTTCTCTATTTAGCTGATGCAGCTATATATATGTGATTGCGCTGGCTCTTGCAGTACCTTCTGCAAACGAACCAAGAGGTGGAAGTGGAAATATTCCAAGTGCGGAAGAAATCAGATGTGCCCACATAACTAATCCGAGTATTCTCCAATTACCAAATTGAAAACTTAAATTTCTAAAGCTCAAAGCTTTGGAAATTATTTTGAACTAAAGATTCCTGTCCCAGCAAACAACCCAGTTGCTGGGATCCGAACAGCGTTAGGATCAGTGGGGCAGAAGAGGGGGTTTCCATTGACACGCTTGGGTGCTGGCACGTGCATTTTAGTTAAACTTGCACATTTCAATTTATTTAGGTAAACATGACACTTGTGGAGTGCCACAAGGACAGGTTATCTTTGTTCCTTCCAGATATAAGGGAGGCAAGGTCATAAAATGATCTTTTAGGCAAATTCCTCCATTTGGTTTGAGCCATGAGATAGCAAACATGTTTAGACATAGATTTGAGAAGACATCTGGGATGCAGCTTTATAGGTTAACATCCATCATGAGTTGAATGGTATGCACAGAACTCCAGACTGGAACACAAATCCCAGAAGTGTTGTTTGCATTAAGCATTCTGGTGATTATGTGCAGGAACTCTAGCCTCGCCTTTCCCAGGGGCCTCTGAAACATAATGTGTTGGATCTTTCGTAAGGCTCACTACCACTACATTTAGCTGAGCTGTAAAATCACAGTGCGAGAAACTCTTAATCACATACATGCTCCATAAATCCAGCACGTAAATCCCAGTTATTTCTTATTCTACTGCCCCCAGGATCACGCTAGATCAGAAATAATGGTCATAACGACTTAGAGAGACAAAGCGACCTCAGTGGAATATGGACTTTTTGTTCTTCCATGGCCTGGTGGAATGCTGCAAACTCAGATTAGAGACTGAAGGGGAAACGTGCGATAGGCAAAGTGGGGATTTCACTTCAGAAGAACTAAGGGTTGTTTTTCTTTTAAGCCCAGTGGCACAAAATCCTCTATAGAGGCTTCAGTGCACATTTTTACCCTTCTCCCAAGGCATAGTGTCAATGAAGTAAGTGATTCAAGTGCTGGAGGCAGGGATCCATCTTACATCCCTATTACCTTCCCCATCCTTCCAATGCCACTTTTTACTGACATATAATGTAAGATTATGTGATATAAGTGTTCTCAGAGCCAAACACTCTGCAGTATTTACTTCCAGGAGTGCTGAGATACAATGATAAAGATTATATGAGCCTTTTTATACCCTTAGATATTACAGTAAGGATTATACAAGCCTTCTTATACAGTATTCTTTAAAACCCCATGCCATGCCTTTTAAAGACACAGGTTTTCAAAAGATAACCCACTGAGCAAACGAGTTTCTGCACGTTAGCTGCACATTTTCTCCAAAATCAGATCAGAGAGATGCATTGCAAAAAAACTAAAAGGTAAAAATCGTTTTTAAAGCGTGCAAAATTCATCAAAATGCAACAGTCCAGAAAGGCATACATACCTTCAGTCACAATGGTTGGGGCCTCTAACAAAATGAGTCTTTGGGCCACTCCAACAATGTTGGGCAGTAATAATTCTCGAAGAGCAGCAAGGTTACGGATATCCAGGGCAGTAAATGCGAAGCTTCCATCAGTAGCAATCTGCTGCAGCTCTGCACTGTCAGCATTCAGGACCCCAATGCTAAACGAAAATATACTAGCTTGCTTCACCGCTAACAAGCCCTCTCGGATATCATCGCTAGACTCTCCACCACTTATCAGCACTAAGATCTGAGGCACCGCTTCCTCTATCCTGCTGCCTCCTGCCTGGGTGAAGAGGTTCTCCACCACATACTCCAGTGCTGCACCAGTGTTAGCTTCCTTGCCACCGCGGAAACTGAGTGCCTTGACGGCATCCAGAACATCCGCTTTTGTGGAGTAGCTGTTCAAAGCGAACTCGGTTCTGGGTTGATCACTATACTGCACCACCCCAATGTGTATCTGCTGAGCTCCAACTCTGAGGCTTTCAATCAAATTTACAAGGAAATCGCGTATGGCTTGAAAATTGACACTTCCGATGTTGTTTGATCCGTCAATAAGGAAAATAAGGTCAGCAGACTCTTGAGCTTGAAAAAAAGAAATGCAAAAGGTGAAAGCATTAAAATGAGTGATCACATGCAGTTGTACAGTGTTCTGACATGTTTCTTGGAAAACCAGTAAGAAACAAGAAAATGAGAAAACAAAACACGTGTTCAATGAGGAGGTGACGTTTGCCTCTTAGTTCTGCATTCTGATTGAATACGAGTTCCAGCCCCAGCATCTGCTCCAGGGTTGAGCACAGCCTGAGCTGCTGTCCCTTGGGCATCTGTGCTTCTGACACGTGAGAAGAAAACTCAGCAAAACACTATTGTTGACAATCTAGATCCGCTCCACCCGTGCCCCGTCCTGTCAAAACATTTGAACTGACAGAGTCAAAACAAATGGTGGATTTTGGTGGCAATTCACACTGCAGATGCTGGGGGACCACAGTAACATTCACAGGGGCTTTTCCTCACTGTAGTCATTTTCTTTTTTTCTTTTTTTCTTTTTAAGAAAAAGCCATTATTTACCTGTTACATGGAAGGTTTCAGCCTCTCTTTTGCAATTCTGCTCTTTTGCTTTTTAAAAATGGTGGCTGAATATATTGTCTTCTCCCAGCATGTGTAAATGCTATTTGAAACGCAGCTGAAAGAAACAACTGGAAACGTTTTGGTTGCTGTTCTAGCTCTGCAATTCTTTTACCAGCTGTCCAGCATATGCACAATGATATTTGTCCATCAAACTGACCCATACAATTATCGACACATGCCACACAAATGCTGTCTTGCGTTAATTGCTTTGCACAGATGCGTTGATTATCAATAGATATGTCTGATCTGTGTTTTTTTCATATGGACACTTCATATTCAATCAAGGAATGCAGAATCAGGTTAAAACGGTGATGAAATCAGTCATGACACAATTATCCAACTCTATTCATTGTGACTATCCCCAGATGATCACCAGCATCTGCTGAGAATATACACACACCAAACAACACTTTTATATGGCATTAGCATGGTTGTTGAGGGGGGAGGCACTGTTTTTCTGTGAGACTTACCGAAGCAGACCCAAAATGGCCTGTTGTCTGCTCTTCCTTCTTTTGCTCAAGTGACTTTACCATCCACATCACCAAGAGCTGTATGCACTCGATAGGCAGGGGAAGAAGACCCCAAAGCATGCTCCAGTGATTCCATGATACCAATCTCCAATCTCGTCAACAAATCAAACTTCAGATCATTTGCAAATGATCGACAAGCCATGTTTGGAAATCTGGCTCTTGGTTTTTGAAAGCTGAAGGTGAGCCTGGCAGCAAAACTGGCCCATATTTTAGCAGAGCCAGGAATAAACCTGCAGTCATTGCAATGAGCATCATCCATCATTTTTTGGCAACCGTGTAGCTGCTTTTCTAGTAAATGCTCTCATGCACCACAATGCCACAAAGAGACTCAACTGTGCGATCCCAGCAGCAAAGGGAAAGGCTCCCCAAGGAGTCAGCATTTCCCTAGGCCAACTCAGTGGCCAACACCAGCTTGGAGAGCACCAGCACAGTTCAGAATCGCAAAGGGCTCTGGAATTCTTTTCCACTGCTGAGTCAAGAGCTGTGAGAGTGCTTAGGGTTGGCTTTGTGCTTAGGATGCTCACGCTCCCCTTTTATAGCACAAAGGGAAGAGAAATCTCAAAGTACAGAGTGAGGAATGGCATTTCAGACACCAGTGGGCATCATCACATCATCACAGGTTGCTCCCGCAAAAGAGAAAACAGTTTTTACAAAACAGGTGTGTTGGATAATTTGTCATCACCGTAAAAACTCTCGTACTTCAGTGCACATTTATGGAACAAGACGGTGCTGGAGGACAAATGAACGCATGCTTGTTACACAACTAAGCAAGAAGGATCAGATGAGACAGACAGTTCAGGTTTAATGAATACACCAGGGCAAACTCAGGGCTGACTTTCATACTTACGCCAGTCAGCTCTGGGGACTGCCACAGACCAACAGCTCTGGTACTCTATATTGGAAATACTATGGGACGGGTTGGTTTCCTTTCACGTTATTTCTTCACATTCAGGTTCATTTCAAGAGTAACATCCATGGCATTTCTAACGTATCAATGCCACATGGAGTTAGCAGCTGAAAAAATTATTTCCTCAGCTCTTAGGCAAACTATTAATCGCACCAGGCTTTGCACACCACATACTGTTGTGCAGTGTAACATCTTTTTACATATTTAATGATAGTCCACAGACAGCTCGTGCAGAGTGTGCTGGGACAAAACTGCAACAGTAGGATCAGCTTAAATTTTGTGACACAGGAGGGGATGGGAAGGCTTACAAAGAATATCTCTCAGTAGAAATGAACTTGGAAGTGCTTCCCAATGTACACGAATTTGCCTTTATAGCTTTTAAAGAAGCATCTGAGACTTGGGACATCTGTTACCTGCTGGCATGTCCCAGAGGAGGACAGCCAGCCGACAAGGACAAATTCCCCTATTGGTTTCAGCAGGGAAGCATGGTGGCCCTTCACAGTGATGATGCTGAACAGCCTCTGCAGCGCTGTCAGCACATCGTATATGGCATTCCTTTAGCACGTGTATCAGCATGTTTTCCTTAGAAATGGTGAAAGTTCTTTCTTGGGTAGCTCCTTTCCTTCCCTGTGGCTTTCACGTGACCTGGATATTTGCCCTGTCAAGCACATTGCACAAAAAAAAACAACAACACATGTGAACACAGCCTTTTGGTGTTGCTTGGTGTCATGCAGTGATGGAGAGCACCCAGTGGGGTGGCGTGAGGGTTAATCAGACAAGACAACACAGAGGATTAATGTTACACCTCATCACACTGCCATTGCCTTACATCACCCCACAAGCTATTGACCTTCAGATGGAGTCTCAGGAATAAAAAGAAAGGTTTGATCTCTTGGACTTCTGTTTTTAAACACAACAAAGCAGCTCAGAAGGCCCTTTACTCACTGCCATTTCATAAACAAGAGGAGGGATAGAGGAAGGCTCTCTTATCTTTTCCAGGCAAATTCGGTCCCCAGCTTGTGGGCAGTGCGGATTCCTCGAAGCCAGTGCAGAATGCAGAGAAGTTAAAGAAGGGTCCGGTGCCCCAGCAGGTGGGATAGCTTGGATAGAAGGCAACTGAGTGGCATGGCAAAAATGGACTGTGAAACCGCACGCTTTCTCCAAGCAGAGGAGAAATGAGGTCTGTGGACTGGCTGAGATGGAGCTCTCACCCAACCTACTCTCAGCAAGCACTGCTTTTGCTGTCTTCGGCTGAAACAGGAAAAATAATGGGGCTTTCTAAAGTCATCCCGCGCTGTCTGTGGGAATACGGTCTCCCAAGGCCCCTCTGTAGTCGCAGGGCTGTGTGGAAGCTACATCTTCCAAACCTAAAGGGCCCATGAGGTCTTGGGGAGGGGGACCAAATACCTGGCACGTCAACTCTGCGCTGCTCCAGGCTATAATGGCATCTCAGTTGTGATGCCTGCATCCCAGCATGTCCCTGGGGTCCCCTGCACAGACCTCGTTTTCCACTGCCCCACCAGCTGCAAGGGGACGTCCCATCCCCTGTCCCTGCAGCCAGCAGGGACCTGTGCAGCCCACAGAGGGCTTTGGTTCGACACCATCAAAGCTGATGTGTTTCTCTCCTATTTCCCTACCTAGGGACTGTAAGGAATGAAGTGATTTAAGAGCTCTGCAGAAGCCCTAAGCTCGCATATCTGTGCCATGAGTGCAGAAGGATGTCTCCAAGGGGCCACTGCCCATGCCAGGGCTCCTGCACTGCCTCCTGCAACAGGAATTTCAGCTCTGTTTGCAAACCTTGGAGTACAAGTACAAGCACAGGGCCATACGCTTCAAACCTTTGTTTTTAAACCTCTGACCATCCATCTTAGTCCGCCCTTACAAAGGCTTCACACAGTGCAGCAGTCGCCATGCTGACGGGAGCCACCAGCATGGCCAGGACAGAGCGCAGCAGTCGGCCATTACCTGTGATGTCTTTAACCAGTCCTTTGGCTCCAGCCTTTTCTGGAGTCATGGAGGTACGGACACTTGCCACTAAATCTCCAACTATGCCATGGAGAGCGGTAAAATTCTCTAGGTTGAAAAGGTGGGTATCGAAGGGTCGGCTCGCTATCTCCTTTAACTCCCCTTCCACCGCATCCTGCACGCCGACCGCAATCATGTTTACATGGGCCGATTTAAGGACAGATGATGGCAGAGCCACATCATCCTGGGATCGTCCGTCCGTTAACACTATAATAACCTGGGGAACGCCTTCACTCGCTCTGCTTCCAGCAGCTTTAGTGAGATGGTTCTCGATTAGGTACTCTAATCCTTTTCCAGTCTTGCTGCCTCCCCCCATGTAAGGCATATTCGCGATATGGGAGAGCACATCTTGGTTAGAGGGGTACGTATTTAACTGGAACTCTGTGTGTGGGTTTCCGCTGAACTGGACCAGTGCAAAACGGAAATCATTTCCTCCCACATCTAAAGCCTTTACAACATCATACAGAAACTCTCGAACGAGTTGGAAGTGCTCCTTCCCAATGTTCCAAGAGGAATCCACTAGAAATATTATATCAGCCACGGCAACGTTTCTGACAGCTTTAAAAAAACAGATGGGGGTTTAGGATTTTCTAGCAGTCAGCGCAAGCATTCCTCCTCAACCCAGTGCCATGGGCTCCACTCCAAAGGGTGCCGGCACCTCCTAAAAACCCAGCAGCTCCCTGCGGGTCGGTGGCAGCGCTCATCTCACATCTCCCCTCCGCTTCCCACGCTCATACGCATGCAAGGAGGCCAGGCGAGCCCTGCCCTGGAGGAAACCCACTTGGGGTCACGCTGGGGCAAAACCCCACATCCCGCACCCCGGCCACACAGAGCATCCTGGAGCTGGCCCGCCGGCTAGCGACATGCTGGGGAAGGTCCAGGCTCTGAGGTCAGCCCAACGGGAGTGGAGGAGCAGGAGGTAAACCACAGTGTACCATCGACATGCACATTAAAAACCAAACGGTGCAAACATCTCGGAGCGAGCGAGCAGCGTGCTCGTGGAGGACTGTGGTCAGTAATAGGTCTTGTCTTACCTGCTTGCTGCTGGGCACCAACTGAGCAAAAGCCTGAGAGCAGGAGGCCAAGTATTGCCGCGAGGGGCAAATGTCGGTGCTTCCTCATTCTTTTGTTTCAGTTTTCCTTTTTATTCTCCTTGTTTCAAAGCACCTGGTGTGAGACCTAAGGGAGAGGGAGAACGGGGTTAAAAGCCTGGTCGTTATTAAATACCTAATTGTTAATGAGTGCTGATAGCCATCCCACCTCCTACAAGATGTCAGTTCAGGAGGTTCATAGAATCATAGAATCATAGAATGGCCTGGGTTGAAAAGGACCACATGATCATCCAGATTCAACCCCCCTGCTATGTGCAGGGTCTCCAACCAGCAGACCAGGCTGCCCAGAGCCACATCCAGCCTGGCCTTGAATGCCTGCAGGGATGGGGGCATCCACAGCCTCCTTGGGCAACATGTTCCTCTGTGTCACCATCCTCTGTGTGACTGTGATCAGTCATACAGTCTGATTTGTAGGTGGTCCTGTGAGGAGTTCAGGAGTTAGATTTGATAATTCTTATGGATCCCTTCCAACTTGGGATATTGTGTGATTCCACACATGTGCCTGGACTGAAACAGATGAGATGGGATAGAAAAGTCAAACTGTGTGGTTTTATGATCTTTTGGTGATGTTTTGGTAGGAGAAAATGATTTTAATGCTGGTCAGGTTCTTTTTTGTAGAAGAACAGTCATTCCCATCATTGATGTCCAGTCATCACTGTAGGGCATAGATGGCTTTCTTTTCACCTGTACTGCCCAGGTAATGCTGAGTATATTGGCAAATGGTCAGCTTCGATTTCTTCTCTGATCATTCAACAACCAAAATATCTGGCCACCCTCTCCTTGCCCACAGGGCATTAGTCAAAACATCTGGGCAAAGCACACTTTCCTGCTGTTGCTGCTCCTTGTTTGAATTTTTGCAGAAGGCAGATCCTCCTGAACGCCCCTCTTTGCCTCATTTCACCTTTTCAGCTCTCCCAAAGCTACAAATGGAAACTTAATTATCCCGGGCCCAAGCGAGCCACATGTTCTGGCTATACAGCAAAAAGCCCTTGGACTCCCTCAAGCTCGCAGCCCCGGCGGTGGAATAGCCTGCGCTGGCTGACCACATTTTGGAAAGGCACCAAGATTAATATTTTATGTGCCAGAGCCAAAATATAATTTATGGATGTTTCTTATCTTTGATCCACCTGGCAAACCTTCTGAAACAATGCCTCCTTCAGGAAAGCTGTGTATCCGTTGTCATAGTGATGGCCAATTTATTATTTAATCCACACATCCAAGCCTACAGAGCAGAAACCGGCTCTGTAGGCTTGGATGTGAAGGAACTCTTGCTTCACTGAGAAAATATCCTCCCAAAAGGGAGCACGGTGATATCATGCTTCTTATTCCCCAAAAGGAGCTCAGTTATTCAAATGAGCCAAAAGTGATTCAAATACACCAAGCTGTTAACCGGGTCATCTCTGAGGAGGAAGAAGATCAGTTTTCTCATGGAGCTTCCAGCTCCATCAGTCCAAGCAACTAGGAGAGTCTCAAGAGAGTTAAACGGCCTGCCTTTCAGAGAAGGCATGAATGGCAAACCTGGCACAGCCAGGAGCACAACCAAAAGCCCTTGTAGTACAAGGCAGGCCCTGACTCTCCTCCTACTGTTGTGTATGACAATAATAACACCAGATGGAGAGCTGTTTAATAGGCACCCAGAGCCAGCAGCTAGCATGCAGGATTACTTAAGACAGGACGAGGCTTCCCTGTTATTGGCAACTCTTCAATTAATAGAGGCAACAGCTGCAGCTGGGGTATCTCTATCATTTATAGCCTAAAAAAATTCCTTGTTATCTGGCCACCGTCCATCTCCCCAGCTACTGGAGCCTAAGCCAAAGCTCCCAGTGCCTCTAGTGACAGAAAACCTGCTCTGATGGGACGCTGCCCCTCATTCACACCTCAATCCTTTCTCCCCAGGAATGAGAAAGCTGGGCAGCACCCAAAGGACACTGTGAGATAACCTTGCCCAACTGTGCTGGAGCAACACTCAAGTCTCGGGTTTGTTTGATTTGATTCAGCCAGCTTAGAATTAGGATATATTTTGCAAGCAGTAATAAGCTGGCTGTTCTTTTTAATTGCCTTCTGTTCTGTTTTAATCCTTGGAGGGCCCCGGATCTATTTCCAGCTCCCTCTGTGATCACTGTATTTTTGGTTTCATGTCAGCAGAGAGCCCTGTTGGTTAACACAGCTGCATTAATCCCTCTAGCATCACTCTTTCCCAAAGCCATCTGAACATCCTGGTTAGCTAAAAGGAGAGAGGCAGAGAAGTGTTTGGGGCTGATTGACCATTCAGGGAGAGGAGGAGCCTTTAAGCACAGGTGTTCCCTACCTTATCCCACAATAGCCACAGTGCAAGGGGAGGTGCTGGGTGAGGAGGTGGCTATGGATGAGAAGCAAAGGCACTGTTCAGGTTTCACCTGATACAGCAAACAGTCTCTTGCTAGGTGGGAGAGGTGGGTGATGTGGTTTTTGTTGCTTGGGTAGGGCTGCTTGGTTTGTTTGGGCAAGGTGCAAGGTATAACCTATTCTGCTCCATTTTTCTACCCCTCTTCCTACACCTCCTGCTGGCCACAGAAGCTGGAGGTGGAATCAGCTCGCAGGAGGTGGAGGACAAAAGCAGGGAATGTGAATTTAAGGCAGTTCAAGTTAATTTTGTGGTTGCTGACAGGTGTCTGTTCTGCAAACATATTCTTCTGGTTTGCTATCTGGGCAGGTTACTTACTTCATGAACTTATCACTGATTTTCTCAATGGAAAGTTTCTCACAGTCTTGGGTGTGTGGGATCTCTAACAGAGCTTTTGGTATAACCACTATAAGCCTGGAAGCAAGACTGAAAATCCTGAAGCTGGAGTGCTTCTGGGAGGGCAAAGAGCTTTCTGAGCTGCGAAGGAACTATGGAGAACCTATCTGTTGATAACTCCTATGTGGTCAAAAGGACTGGTGTGCTATTCAGTAATCTGCAGTTTTTGGTCTGCCTCGGGCTGATGCAGTGCGTGGTGACCTCTGGTTGCAACAGCATCTCCTCCATTTCATCAGAAGATATACATCTGTTACCAATAATGCTTTCAAAAGGCAACCCTTTCTGCCACTAACGCAATGATTTCCTTAAATATTTTCCCCAGCAGCTATGTTCTGCTTTATGCACTGACAAGTATGCAATAAGTTGAACATCTCACATCATTCTATATTTGTGTGGGCGCTTCAAGCTTCCTACAAATCACCCACTTGTGTGCTTTTCTCTCACCAGAGCATAATTAAAATCCGAAGAAGCTCGAAGCAGATGAGTAGGCTTTAAAAAGCAAAACATGAAAGGCAGGAAAGAATTACTCCAGCTTTTACATATCGCTTTGATTCGTTGCATATGCCTCTCAGCTGGCCTGGCTGGCTTTCAAGGGTAGGGGAGGTGTCTATGGCTTCAGTGCATATAGGAATGCAATGTGTGTCACGTGTAGATGCAGATGGGTGCTGGGCCAGCTTTTGGGATGCTGTCCCAGAGCAAGTTACACGTGGTCCCGTTTTCCTGTCCAGCCCAAAGGCTCTTCCCAAAAATCCCTTGAATAAAAGCAATTGTGGGGCCCTAAATCCCTGCTTTGTGTAGGGTGGGTCGCTTCTTTTGGAGGGTTTCCCTTAATGCTGCTGCTTGGCATTGATGGCGCTGGAAAAGTGAGGGCTGCTTCTGAAAATGTTTCTTCCCAACAACATAACGTAGACTTGAGCAACCCAACCCAAAAGCATGGAAAATCCTCCTGCTTTTTCAAACCTGTTTAGTTCTGACCAGCAGTTAGCAAAACTCCAGGGCTGTGCTGCCTTCGTATCACAGCCAGCATGCCAGCATCTCATATGAATTGCATACTGATTTCTGTTGTTATAATCATGCAGTTGGCTTAAAATCTGCTTGTTTTCCCCTACTTAAAGGCTGAGACCAAAATAGGGCTGTTAATAAGAGGAAAGGCAGTATTTGCTGGAAAAAAAAAAGCCAGAAATGAGGATACTCCCTCAAAGATCAATGACTCTTTATATAGGGTAACATAAGCCTCCCAGTGCCTCTCTGCTCTGCCAACTCATCCCCTGAATGTGGAACACAGAGCACTTAAAAGTGGAAAAAGTGATGGGCACATGGGCAGAAAAGCTGGCTGTGATTCATGCAATGCCAGCCAGAACCTGGCCCTGCACAGAGCAGGATCGTCCCCATTGCAAGTCAAGCACGAAAGCAACGAGGGGATAATCTGAGGTTGGCCAGAGTTTGCAGTGAGGCAAGGAATAGGATGTTCCCAAGCAGGCACGTCTCAGAAATTGGGAAAGAAACAACATTTCTCTCCTGGTTGCAATGGGGGTTGGTTTAACCCTGAAAGCGAGGGGAGATGATGCTTTGAATGGAGAATTGTGAGCGTGTTTCAAAACTCACAGAGGGTTTGCTGAGAAGTGGAGAGGTGTGGAATGAATGAATGAACTGAGTGACATGGAGCATGCTGCTCCTGTTGCGGAGGAACCACCTGCCTCCCAAAGTTAGTGAACCTCTCTGCAAAGAGGGTAAATCTGTTCAAATCTGTATCCGAAAGGGATTGAAAAGCCTGGTTCCTAAGGTCCATGCTGGTGAGTTGAGGGATGGTGCTAGGGAGGTGTCCTGCTCCATCCCTGTGCCCTTGGGGATGCTTTGGCCTCCACAAAACTCCCAAACTGGTTGTTCCCCAGCAGCAGAACTACTTGAGCATAGCAATTATCTGACCATCCATACCAATGTATAATTTTTAATTAGTTGGTAATGGGGGTAAAGCCAGAAGTTTGAAAAATGCAGAGTCTCTCCCCTGGGAGGCCCTATGAATCATCACCAGGAATGAGCTGAGAGTTTCCCCTTTGCGCCTGCTGGAAAGAAAGTGGCTTTGGCCACCTCCTCTCCAGCCCCTTTTGGCCTCTGTGCCTGGTCAGGAAACCAGTTTGGCCACAACCGGGCTGGGATTGGGAAGGGAGGGCTCTGCAGAGGGGAGAGGGTGGTGGGATGTCTCCTCCATTAGTCACTGCCTCCCTTTGGTGAGAGCACTGCTGCCTGAAACATCCCAAGGAGCTGAGGATGAGGGGACTATAGAGGGAAAGGGGAAGGGGGGGGGGGGGTGGCTCTGTGTTGGGCTGAAGAGCCCTTCCCTTAGGGAGAAAAGCTGATTTGAGCAAATTTTTATGCAGATGATGGCTCCATTGCATGGGACAAGCCCAGCAGCAGGACCCACATAGCCTTTGTTAGTGCATCCCTCTTGCCTGTGGGCAGGAGAGATGAGGGCTGCCTTAAACAACTCCAAAGTGAGGATGAATCTGGGAAGATGCACTGAGAAACACCCTTAGGTTGTCACTATTCCTCCTGGAGTCCTTGCTGGATCCCATGCATGCTGTGGGCACCTCGCCGTGCCCAGGCAGCCCCATACATCCTAAGAGCAGGCTCCCCAGCAGCACACCGCTAAGCATCCTTTTTGGTCTCCAGCTCCATAGACACCCCCTCCTGAGCTCTTCTGCGCTCCCACCCTACCAAGCTGCTGCAGCAGTGATGTCAAAGTATAGAAGGCAAACACCCAT
This sequence comes from Lagopus muta, assembly GCF_023343835.1. Taxonomy (NCBI): domain Eukaryota; kingdom Metazoa; phylum Chordata; class Aves; order Galliformes; family Phasianidae; genus Lagopus; species Lagopus muta. Next base: position 34,083,941 of record NC_064440.1, on the reverse strand, counting down.
ACGAAAACCCTCTTGGATTTAAGTGAGTTTAATTCAATTCTGTGCCTCTCCAGAACATCCCCGTGCACCTGCAGTGCTCCGGCTCTGCACGGAGGCTCCTGGGGTGCCCTGCTTTAGAAGCCTGTTGCAGCAGTGCCTTTCTCTGCAGACTATAAGCAGAAACGCAGCTTTCCTCCAACATTTTTGCCTTTCTTGCTCTGAGTTTTGCCTAGAATGCTTTGAACCCTTTCCCCCGTTAAAAAAGCAGCAGCCACGAAGGGAGGCGAGCGCAAGCTACGAGCTCCCGCACGCACGGTGGCACTTACCCCTGAGTGAACCCCCAAAACAGATCGCTTATCCCGGGGTTCTCCCCTTCCGAAGCACCTTTCTGTGGCCCCGCCGGTGCCGCTCAGCGTCCCCGCTTCCCTTCGCCTTCCTCGTCGGGCCGCTCGGGATGCTCTGGTTCCCCGACAGGCGGCCGCCGCGGCTCTGAGCGGGGCCGGGGGAGGCGGCTGGCGCGGTACCGGCCGCTGCAAATGGGATCCAGATGCTGTGCTCTGGCGGCGGCGGAGGGGCTGAGGTCAGAGCTGCTCATCGCACGCCGTCCTCCTTCTCTCCTTCCCTCCCTCCTTCCCTCCCTTCCACCCCCCCGCCCCAACCAGAGCTCCCCTGGGGCGCCTCCCCGCGCCGTTTCCCCTTCCCAGAACGCTATTTCCTTATTATCTATAAAGGCGAAAAGAGGGATGGCAGATTATTTTAATTGCACGCCTTTCATTTGAGAAGGGCTGGGCTTGGATGCTGGCGGCAGCCAGGGCGCGCCAAGAGCCGTACCAAGTTACGCAGGGCTCCCTTGAAGCACTTCTGGGATGCTGGAGAGCCCAGCAGAGCCCTTTGTGCATCTTCCCATCAGATGCAGTAGGGGTTAGATTCCCCACTCCCTGAGCCCATTGGGTAATCAAGATTTAGCCCTGAGGCTATGTTGTATAACATATATAGCCCAGAGAAAGCTTTCTAGAGATGATCTGAAAGGTGCTGCAGCAGTCGGATGTGTGCCATGAACAGCTACGGTTAACCTTTCACTAGGCAGCACTAACCAGGTTTGGGGTTTGTTTTTTAGCCTTCTGCATGCTGAAATCAAACATTTCATTCTGGTTCAGGTTGTGTTTTTGCAAGAGCTTGTGGTATAGAAGCAATAATTCTTATTTCTTGCCCTTTCTTCGGGCCGCGTGAGGCTGGAGTTGCAATCATGTCCTGGGAATCAGACAGTCAATCTCTCTTCCGTTGTTTCAAATGGAGATTTATGATGTTTGCTCTAGATTTCCTGCTATTTCACAGATCAGCCCCATTAAAATAAAATAGCTGGAATGCTTTGGGGAAATACTGAGGTCTTGAACTGCTGCAGTAGCTCATTCTGGTGGTGGTGTGGAGAGAGAGCTGGCCCTGCAAAGGGACCCAGCACCACACAGCCCCACTCTGAGCACGGCCCAGCAGGTCCAGTTGGCTGCCACCAGTGGAAACCAGTGCAGTACAGGCACGACTGGTTTTATTTCTGTCCATCTTTATGCTTTTCAATCAGCCCCGCAGCAGTTTGCTCTACTTTCTATTAGCAAAGCCCTGGTTTTTCCCTGTGTGAGCAATGGGGAACTCAGGATCCTTCGCTCTGTGGTCCCAAAGGAGATCACTGCAGCATCCCATGAGTAAATATAGGGGGACACCCAGAGAGACAGGCTTTGTTCTGCCCCCAGCCATCTGACAGCTCTCTTTGGCCGTTGGATTGCACCGTGGCAGCAATTTCTAGAGGGCAGTGACTAAGTTTAGCAGGATTTCCTCCCTGGTGTATTAATAACCAGACGTGCTGAATGCGATGAGTCAAGGAGAGGGTTTTCAGGAATTCTCTTTCCACCCACAATAGAAAAGGCCCTGCATGATGCTCCCTCGCCCTAATGCAAAGGGGACCTTCAAGGTGTCCTCCCTGCCATAAGGGTCTCAGATTGAGGCCCTTCAAAATCTCAACAGAGAGGCAACATTCTGCAGTGCTTTTCTGGATGCCTGTGGATTTCCTTGGTGTAATTCACGTGAACACAGTGCCTGGTTCCATCCTGCCCAAATGGCTGGTTTACCTGCAGTGATTGTTGTGAATGTATGGGGGGAGCAGGAGGCATGCCTCTGCTTAGCAAGAAACATATCTGGGCTAAAAGATACAAATGCAACTTGCTATTCCCTATTTTGGACAAGTGAGCGTGCTGCAATCTGCTGGAGCTCAGCAGATTTCTAGACCTAGTGTCCATGGCAAGCTTTGGGCATTGCACTGACTATCACAGTGTGCAACAACTGGGACAATCCTGAAGTTGTTCCACTTCTAATGGAGCATCTCACTGTGGCTCCATCCTTGAGCACCATCTGCTGGCTTCTCCTCCAGGGACTATTTGGTCATCCCCCAGGCCACACAGCCACCTTTGAGTCCTTGGATGAAGCCTGCTCCTGCAAGGCAGGGCTGCTGCTTGCCATGAGATTGCCATGAGTTTGTCTCATCCCTGGAGGTGCTCAAGGCCAGGTTGGATGATCAGGCATTGTGATCTGGTGGGGGGCAGCCAGTGCATGGCAAGGGGTTGGAAATGGATGGTCTTTAAGCTCTCTTCCAACTGAAGCCATTGTATGATGATGGTAAAATTCATGGGTTTCACTGAAGCCAAAGGTCGCTCGTTCTTCTTCCACCACCAACCCAACCATCTGTGTTGTGGTTGGATGTACTGGGGATGCCCCATCCCTGGAAGTGTTCAAAGCCAGGTTGGATGGGGCCCTGGGCAGCCTGGTCTGGTATTAAATGTGGAGTTTGGTGGCCCTGCATGTGGCAGAGGGGTTGGAAATTCATGATCCTTGAGGTCCCTTCTAACCCTGGCCATTCTGTGAGTCTGTATGGGGTCCAGCTGTGGCCCCCAAGCAATGTTTGCTGCTTTCAAGGAGTTGAGGGCTGCTCTGCTAAAACTGGGGCAGGGCTGCAGATTGCATTTTAATTCTGTTTGCTGATAGATGGTTTTCATTAGTACCAAAGCATTTGCCACTGCTTTCTTCCCAATGCTCCCCCCCACAACCACCACCCAGTTTGGGAATCCAGGGAATATTTTCTGGGGCTTTGTTCTGTTCTGCTTTTCTCTGTACTTTTTCTGTATAATTATGTTGTTCTTGTTCTGCCTCTGTGCAAATGCCTCCTGAGGCATTTGTACCACTTCTGATGGCACCCTTGGCTTTGAAGAAGCTGGAGAAAAAAGGACAGGAGCATCTCTAGAGCACAGAGAGGGAAACACCACTGCAAGATTTCCATCTCAGGACGCTGTTTCTCTCCTATGGAGAGAAGGAAAATCCTCCTGGAAGGAAGAGCAACTTAGGAATCCCATAAAAGCACGCCTGCTTTGTTGCAGTGTTTTTGACTGATGCTAATACTGCTAATAAATCACAGTGATGGGATAACCCCAGCAGAAGTAGTAAAAACAAGCCTATGGGCTGCACACATGGATGTATATTCTCTTAATCCATGCCTGCATAGACTGCAGGGGAGATAATAACTCAAGTGAAGAAACTTGGCGCCTGCCTGCAAAAAGGCGCATCCTGCTGCAAGAGCTTTCCAGTGACAAGGAACAAACTACTCTCAACTATGTAAATACTGCGGATGCTTTCCCTCTAACACAATGCACAGCTTGTAGGTCACTAAACTGTAATGTGAGCCACGATGCTCGATTTCTAGGAAAGAAGCTTGTTGAGCTCTTTCTCAGAATAAGAGGTGTGAGTCTGGAAATGGAAGCACAATGCGCTTGGGCCAAAGCAAAATGTTGCAATGGCTTGCTCCTGTTTCCTTCCATAGATGCTTCCAGGTGGTGCCTCTTACAAGAGATGCTACAAGGGAGAGCACTGAAAACGTAAGGTTTGGTATAGATGTGCCATATGCATTGGTCCCCATGGGGTACGCTCTTATTAAAGCTCTCTAGTATAGAATCAGTTCCAGGCTGTGCTGTGTGCTCTCTGACTTATAAACTTAGGAGGAGCTGACATAAACAGCGCCTCAACATCGTGACTTATGTTTGGAAAATCAGCGTTTTAAAGAATGCACACACACACAAAAAAAAACAGGAAATGGCATGTGTGTGGTTGGGATGTATTTATCCCTCGGGGGCTCGTAAGTGATTTGCACCAAGCATATAGAACAGCTTGTGCTCAAGGTGCGTGTCTGAGGCGGTGCTACAGCTCATGGCTTTGGGTTGATATGGAGAGGCATGGTGTGGGAGATGCTGAACTTTCCTCTGCGAAGGGCTGAAGCTCCTTAGGATGTGAAACAAGCCAAAATTTTTTGCCCAAATTGGTCCAGAAGATCTTTTGGAGCATGGGGAACCTTGCTGGCTGGTCTTGGCAATGCCCAGAGCAATGCATCTGCTTGCAGGAGAGTGGAATCAGCAATGCAGCATCTGTCCTTCATCCAGATAACTTTCCTTTAACGAGGTTTCAGTTCATTAGTGCTGTTAGGGTACCAAGTGCAAACCAGGAAGTGGAATCTGCCCATGGTGCCTCTAGTTGTCCCTGGCCCTGGATGTGAAAGATGGACCTGTCCCCAGGCAGGAAGAGGTGGGGACAGCTTTGCGTGGTTACTGTTGCTGTTTACCACCTTCTCCAACCGCTGATGGCAGAAGCGAGTGGAAAAAAGCCTTCAGCTCTCCCCATAAAACGTGGAGCCAGCAGCCCTGCCAGCCTGACTAACGCGTCGTCCATCAAACGTCTCATTCATCCGTTCTGCAGCCGGATGCACAGAAATCACACGGCCTGCCCAAAGCAGAACAACGGCACGCTTTGTCCCTAAAAACACCCAGCAGTGAAGCCACCTGTAGGCTATGGGTGAGCCAGAACAGGGATGGTTTTATGGGACCCATATGGGTAAAATGGGGGTGTGACAGCAGAGCCTGGAGTTATTTATGGACTCTGAGGGACCAGAACATCTTGGCTAGGCATCCTGTGCCCATCCCTTGGGGACAATGTGTTCCCTGCATGCCACTCTCAGAGAGAAGGCATGCGGAGAGACTTGAACCCATGGCAGATGATGGTCGTGATGCGTTGCTCCCAGTAGGCAGGTTGTGCCATCACCACCTTCACCCCAAAAGAGAGGAGATGGGTGCCAAGAGGCCAACATGGATCACCACTGGCAGTTCTGACTGCTCAACCTTGATGTTTCGGGGAGCTTTCATTTGTGTCCTCCCTCCAATCACAGCTAACCTGCATTCTGTCCCCCCTCAGCCTTTGGAGCAATCCAGTGTTGTCGAAGATTGCTGTCCTCTGTCACTGGCAGCATGGTCCATCACATTCCCCGTTCTTCTGGAGAAGGGGGAGCAGCAATGAAGATGGGAAGGGATGGGGATGCTGGTCTCGGTGCTGTGGAACTGATGCCAAAGGGTTTTGTGGATCTGAAGCACCATCTCAGTAACTTGACTTCGTCTTCAGCTCTGCAGCAGGGAGGATTTGCTGGAGCAGGGACGTGCGGCGATGTTCAGAGTACAGCACGTCCGTGGTTCCTGCTGACAGCAGCATGTTCTCACTAATTTCTCACTTGATCTATAGCCCCGAGCAGGCTGCCACTAATGTCCTCTAGCTGCGCAACTGAGGAGCCTCTGCAGAAAACATCTGGCCACTGTGCTTCCCCACCGACCTGCTCTGCGTGTCCTGGGGTAAAACTAGATGCTCGCAGGCTAAATGAAAGCACACTGCATGTGAAATAATACCTCTCTGAGGTTCACAGCTGGGGGCAGCAAGATGATGCCTCATTGCCTTGAGAAGATGCTGATAGCTGGAGGGCTGTGACATCGGAACCGCATACCTGGTGGGGGGATGTGCCAGCAGACCTGCTTCATTAGGTGTTTGTTGTATATTCAGGTTAATTAATTAATATGCAGTTCCCCCAAGGTTTGCTTCTGACATGTGTGGCTTGCAGCCCTCCCGTGCTGCCGTGCCACAGGCTGGCAGCCCACAGGGCTTGGTGATGGGAGGTGATGGTTGGACTTGACGCTCTGCAGGGTCCAACCTGAAGAATGCCGATAGGAATCTGGGGAGATGTTATTAAAAGGAGGACGCTGCAGGGTGGGCCAAATTTCCTTTGGTTTCTAACAGCAGAAGAGATTTTTACATTCTATGACCTAAAACACTCCACAGAAATGCCAGCTTGGCCTGTACTCAACTAGGATGAGGGATACCAAAGGGAAAGAGGTGGTTTTTTTTCCTCTAAGCGTCCAAGCTTGGCCAGACTCCACTGCAGTCATGGGACAGCAGTTGGGATTTTCCTTCTCCAAAAAGAGAAGGAACAGGGAGGAGAAAAGGAACTTGTAAGCGCTCCCTAGGGGTCAGGAAACTTTTCCAAAGGCAAAAAATAAAAGCACCAAGCTCTTAGAGTTGGTGTTTGCTTCTTTTCCATGGTTTAAGCTCTTGGGAGGGCGGGGAGGGCATCTCTCTGTTGGCAGTACCTGGCAAGAGAGCTGTGAAAAACTTGTTTGTGAGAGAGAAATATTGCAGTGCCTCCAGCTAAGGGAAAAATCCCTCTGCTTTGTCCCCATGCCGAGGTCCAGCTCGCTGAGTGCTCAGCCCTGATGTGGTTTTCTCAGCCATGTGCATAGCAGTCTTTGGACAACCTGCGCAATGCAACATGCCAGCAGCCATAGGAAGCGTGGAGATTTTGGCCAGCTGGATGGGATCATCCTGGCATCCCAAACCATCTCCAGGGGGCTCCTCCAGCTCCGTCATCCCTGGAGAACTCCGAGTACTTTTGAGAGAAGCTTTCTTTTCCTGCGCTCTCCTCCCAGGTTTACAGCCTGTATTTCTTGCCGGACTCCACAAGGTGGCACAAGGAAACCGGAGCATCTCCGAGGTTATCCCTTCTCTCCAGCAATCATTTGGCCAGGAACGGCAGCAACGAGCAGGGTGAGGTGCGGCACCTTTTGCAGCTGGGTATTTGCAAGACTAGCGAGGAGAGGGAGCTTGTAGTATTTCGACTGCTGCCCCCACCCCTATGGGGATGTCTGCCCTTTCCCAGGGGTGGCTTGGGAGCTCTCCTGAAGTTGGGTAGCACTGTCAGAAACACCAACAGGGGAAGGAACTGCTGTTACAGCCATGTGAGAGTTGGTTTGACTTTCTTTTAAGTGGAGAATGCTTTCAGGCTGGCATGGGTTGAAAGTTTCTCTTCAGTCACTGCAAGCTCTGATTTGGGTGTCATCTGACTTCACGCACACATGCAGCTCTGTGGCCTCTGGTTTTCCCTTCATTTTGACTTGTGGCAGCCTGCAGCTCCCAGGGCAGTGGGCACAGCCCTGATGCTGGAGCTCAGGAGTGCTGGAACACCACTCTCAGCCATAGGGGTTGGGTTTGAGTGGTGCCGTATGGGGCTGGGGGTTGGACCGGGTGACCCTTGTGGGTCCCTTCTAACTTGGGATGTTCTATATTTCTATAATTCTGAGCACGCTGTTGGTGTGAAATACTGCACTGATCACCCACGCCACCAAAAGCAGGGTCCTGCAGCAATACAAGTGGGCCCATCAGGCAACAGGAAAAGGATAAGACCTGACACTGGCTATGCAGTACGGAGAGGCAGACAGGCAGGAACAGCACAGCACTGAGAAGCATCAGAGCCAGATCCCTGCTCAAACCTACTCATTAGCCTCTTATTAGATGAGCAGGGAGCATTTCTCTGGCTGATACATCCCAAGGGGAGTCGCTGCAAGAGGTTGTTTTTCTTTTAAATGAAATGTGCTTTCAGGCTGGGATGGGCTAAAAGTTTCCCTATCAATCTGCAGAGCCCTGCAAAACAGCTCTGCCTCCCCTCTGCTTAGGGCACCTCGCTCTGCACCCTGGCTGAAGGCCACCTCACTCCAGCACACTGAAAAAAGGACAGAAATACTGGCACTGCCCAGAAACAGCCAAATGGAAACTCATTAGAGAGCAGATCGACCAGCAGCCCTCTGCATGGCCAGCGGGGCTCTCCTTATGTGACCTTGCTGGGAGTGCTTCACAGCTCCATCCCATCCCTTTCTCTGCCTCCAGGGTCTGACAGGAACAGCAGCAACCCAAGGGCTGGGAGTCAATGCTAGACACCTTCTGGCTAGAAAATGCAGAGTACGTCTCAAACAAGGATGAGGAACGACTGGGTGAGCTTCGTGAGGGCCTGGGGACAACTCCAGTCTCAGCAGCTTCAAAATACAACCCGGGGCAGGACAGTGGGCTGAAAAAAGACTGCAGCTCAGGGGTGGAGGAAACAAATCCTGCACCCAAGCCACTCAGCTCAAGTGCTGCCAAGCAGTTCTGTCAGGATAGGGATGGAGATGGATGCTCGGGAGCAGCCAAAAGCACCGCCCAGCTAATTGTTCAGTATCTAAGTGTCTATCTCTTGGGTTCTGCATCCTCATTTCCAGCATTTACCCCATGAAGATACTGGAGCCCAAAAGGAACAAAACAAAGCCCTTTGTAATTGAATGTTCTCTTAGAAAATATTGGAGGGTCTGACCTTGGAAAATCCTGGATGGGGAGGTTTAGGAAAGAGCATCATTTTGGAAGACTTAGCAAAGGGGCAGGTTGTTCCAGCGTGGAACACCAGGTTGGTGCACCAACGCAGCTTGGTCTTGCCTCGCTAGAGATTTCACTGCCTGTGTTTGGTTTGCTTTTAAGTCAACACCACATTCATCACTGTCGCTGGCAGGACCAGGATCTAACTGCACACAGAGCCTTATCTTGCCACTACAGCCCTACTTCCTCATGAGTAACCCGGGGCGGGGTGCAAGTCATCCCTCTGGAACAACAAGGGCTTGTTTTCTCCTATAGGTCCCTGACAGCCCTCCAAGTCCATGGACAGTTGAGCCGTGGCCCTGAAATCATTCCTCTTTGCGTGCAGGCTCCTACAGAATTGTCCTCTAGGTAGAAAACCCAAGCCTGGCTTGTACACCCTCCTGAGGAAGTGTCCTTGGCCCAGCCATGACCATGCAAAACACTGCTAAGTCACAGCACTGGCTCTGGGAGCCAAACGGGCTCGTTTTCTGCTTAATGACTCAAAAGCTCATCTCCCTCCTGGCAGAGTTGGAATAAGTTGTTTGTTTGGTGGGGTTCTGTTTTGCTTCTGAATTCAATCACGCCTTCGGTTAGCGATATGCATTCCTCGTGGTTGTGCCAGCTTGCAGAATAAACACCAGGGTGGTTTCTCAAAGGATGTCTTCCCCAGGGTCAGCCACCCTATGTGCTGAGTCTAATGCTCTGCTTCTTGCAGTCAGCCCCGTTGCCCCACTCCTGCCAAGTATGCCCATGGTTATCCCAGAAGAATGGAGTGGTGAAGGATGGATGCTTGGGGTCTGCTTCTTTTTAGCGGTATCAGCTTTGCTTTTAGCATGGCAAAGAAACTCCTCAAGACTCTAACAAAGCAGAAATGGGTTCAGCAGCAGCAGCCTGTGCCTACAAACAGCCCAAAGCAAGCACTCTAGACATGCACAGACTCCTGCGTTTCTCAGGCAATTAGCTTTCTAGAACTGTGTTTGCGTGCCTGAATGCAGTTCTTTTTTGACCTTGGTAATTTTCTGAACAAGAACATCCAGTTGGGTGTCCTTACCTGATTAGTGTAACCTTCTTCGCATCTGTGTAGGTGCTGAGGGCCCAGCTGCTTCCAGTGGCAAATCCTCTAACACTGCTCTACATACAGACAGTGTCAAACCAAGTCCCAGCTGCAAGGTTGCAGTCCTGGTTGTAATGTAAATTATAAAGGAGTAAAAGAAAATGCACTGATACTACTAGACTACCCCTCCCATGCATTTTCTGGGACTATTTCATTTTGATGACCACAGCAAAGCTTGCAGTTCCTCATTGTCAAAATGGTGTGAAGAGCCTTTGGGTGTCCTGCAAGCTAGAAGAGAACATTCTGTGGAAATGAAATGTGGAATGGTACAGACAGTCCATCCTCTGCCTCAAGACAAGGTTAACGTGACCTTATGCCATATCTGAGCTGTTTGTAAAGACACCTCTGCGATCATCAGGCTATTCTGGGATACTACTTGAAATCAAGAGTATTTGAGCACAAGGATGAAAGCCCAGTGCTCCCAGATGGGTTAGGATGGTCCTCAGGGGAAGGGTTAGAAACCTGTCTGTCCTCTGCTTGGTTTGGTCTCCTTGTGAAATGCTACCAAATGTGGGATCAGCGCTGTAATCACTGAGCAGCTTCCCTCACCTTGGATTTTGTGACCCATTGAAGTACTGTTGGCCCAACCATAGGATCATAGAATGGCCTGGGTTGCAAAGGAGCACAATGCTCATCTGGTTCCAACCCCCTGCTGTGTGCAGGGTGACCAACCAGCAGCCCAGGCTGCCCAGAGCCACATCCAGGCTGGCCTTGGATGCCTGCAGGGATGGGGCATCCACAGCCTCCTTGGGTACCTGTTCCAGTGCCTCACCACCCTCTGTGTGAAAAACCTATGAGCATTTCACCTTGTACGTTGGTCCATTGGTCGTTGGCATAACTCCCCAGGTAATGCTAAAATGAGTGATGAACTTCAGCCAGCTCCAGGCTCTGACCCTAAAAGCGTTTCTCAGACCTCATCTCCTGGGCTGGCTGGGATTTGTGCCTGCTTACTGCACTCTGTTCAGTCCAAAACACTCCTTTAGCCTTGAACATATCGTGTTGCTGCTGGGTTGTAGCACCTGTGTCTGACGTGACCTTGTTGAGCTGGAAGTGATTAACTCCTGTTTGTTCAGCTACTGTTTACCTTGGTAATTCCTGGGAGCTGTCAAGTGACAGCCTCTGCCAGCTATTTTACCACCTCTCTGCAGGCAGTGGTTTGAATTACGTTTTTATCAGCACAAATGAGACGTTCCCATAGGACCGAATTCACCTCGATCGATAGAGGAAATCCACAATTTGAGGGCTGTTCCTGTTAAAATATCAATTTCTGACGAGATCTCTCTCAACCAAGCTTTTGTTAGGCAAGGGGACGGGGTTCTCTTCTTATTAAGGTTAGTTGGGGGAAAAAACGGTGGTGGAATTTGTAGGGATCTGTAGGAATTTGGCATCTGCTTTGTTTACATGTGCAGCAAAAACGCCCCTATATGAAATACAGCTTCCACCCTAACGATGACACTGCAAACATTCTTTTCTAATCCTGTGACTGTGTTTATCTAATTGCAACCAATGTCAGCACATGATTTTCCAAGATAATTACCATCAAATGGCCATTTTCTTTAGGGGAGGCTGCTGGGATCGTTCTGGTAGCCTCCAAATGAGATACGGTCACACAATAACAGAATTATAACAGAATTTCACAGTCGTATTAATAGACAAAACCCGTATCAAACCCTTATGGGCCATGTACAGAAATAGCAGGGGCACTTTGCAGCCCTTTCCTGCCCTTCTTGTTCTGACCAGCATGATGGGAGCGGGTGAGAATGGGTCTTTATAAAAGTGCCAAGGGATGATGGAAGGCAACCGCAGAGCAGAGGGGTCTCATGACTCGGGGATGACTGCAGAGCAGCACATGCTCAGGGCTGCCCTGCTTCCACAAGGGCATGTTTCTCTTCAAGAAGCTGACACCGAAATACTGCTCTTTTCCTTATCTGGTGAGGCCAAAAATCACAAACTGAGCCCCAGTTTTAACCGTACCCAAGTTACTCGGATGGCCGTTATCACTGAGAGCTTCCCATAAGGAATGCAGTTCCCAAAGAGACACAACACTAGGAATTTATGGCCATCTATGGGCCCTCATCCAGGAAGCCTCCCACACCGCTCTGATCCCAAGCACTTGGGACTGGGTAATTGAGTTGGCAGGTCCTCCAACAGGGTCTCATTATGATGTTAATTGGGATCTATCAGCCCGCTGTGCTTTTTGGGTGCACTGGGGCGCACAAGCTTGCAGACATACTTACATAAGGATGGCTCAGCTCACATCTCACTCCTGCCAAAAAAACTAATTGCTTTCACCAGGACAGCTCTTCCATCTCTGCTGGAAGAGGGGCTGGAAATCAATGTATGGGCATCCAGAGATCATGCATTCCTGATACCCAGCATCTGTAATTATCACTTTTTCTGTACAAAATCCATCCGTGTTTGGATTGAAAAATCCCTTTCTGGCTCTGTCGTAGGGTTTAGCCTAATCTTGTTTCAAGTGAGTTAGTGGGGGAGATAATTCCCTGCACCACACGGACAGAACACGGCAGCCGAGTGGCTAAAGCCCTCCAGGGCTGGCTGCTCCCACTGCACTCAGCCTTTTCAGGGCAGAATGTTTTCCTCCTTCTCTGATGAAGATAAGAAAAGGGCTTCTTTTCATTCTCTCCTTCTTCTGGTATATGTAATACAGGAATTCTCACTTGGAGGCACAGAGGGAGTGTTTTACCAAGAGGGCGAACAACAAATACAGCAACAAGACCAGCTTTGCTAATTGGATTATTGCAATTTAAATATATTCCTCCAGGTACATGACATGCTTAGCATTTGTTTGGCTTTTTTTTTTTTTTTTTTTTTAAATCCTGTCAAACCATCTTCTCTTGATAACAGTAAATGAGAGGAGAGCTGCCTACTAATTAAGCTATTTGCTCCTGGCGCAGCTGATATTCTCCAAATTTCTGGGAGGGCAGACAGCGTAGCTTGGGCACCCATTCGTTCCCATTTCCCTCGTTAAAGCTGCTGGTTTTAAGAGGCAAGGTGGGGCACAGAGCAGTGCTGGTGGTGGGATGCTTGGCCCTTGCTTATGCCCTGCCTCCGTGCTTGCTTTCCTTGGGGAGGTGCTTTAAGACCTGTTGGATCTACGCTCCCTGCACAACACGAGTGGTTTGGCAGTGAGTCAATGCTTCCTTTAACCCAGCTGGGCGGATGAGGTGTGGGGCTGGCAGGAGCCAGCTCGCCTGCCCGCGGCCCCATTCTTTGGGGCGGTCACGGAGGTGGGGCCCAGCAGTGTGTCGGGTAACGGGGCCGGCCGTAGGAATGCCTCTGGTTGTCACTTAGGCTCGTCGTGCAAGATGGGGAGGAAGCTGGATCTCTCCAAGCTGACCGATGAGGAGGCCAAGCATGTCTGGGAGGTGGTTCAGCGTGACTTCGACCTGCGGAAGAAAGAGGAGGAGCGGTTGGAGTGAGTACCTGTGCCTGCCAATGGGAGATATAGGCTCCTTCATCTCGTGTTGGATATGGATAAAGCAGTGGGTGAGGAGGACGGAGCTGTAAACTGAATGTAGTGATTGATAGGTGATGTTATCAGCTGTGTAACCAGGGCAGGTGATGGGGCAGCCTGCTCAGTGCACTCCACTGGCTGCTGGGTTCCATTTCCCGCAGTTAAGTGGGTTTCTCTGCCACAGTGTTGTTTTGGGAGCTCTCATACACTTCACAGAATAGAATCATAGGATGGCTTAGGTAGGAAGGGACCTTAAAGGTCATCTAGTTCTAACCCCAGGTGGATGATTCTCTGCAATATAGTGAGACCTGGGAGCTTATGGACACCTGAAGGACCATTGGAAAATAACTGAGGGGAGTACAGCAGTTGTCAGGAGGCTGAAATACCCTCTGTGGCAGCCTGTGCTGTGCTGGGGCAACTTCAGGGAGATTGGGGTGAAATAGAAAGTCACTGAACTACAAATTGATGCACACACTGAAAAGAAAAGGACTTAGCAGCCCTGTTGCAGCCCAAGCGAGGATTTAAGGCAGGTTTTTCCCAAGTGTGTGTAAGAAAACAATGTTGTTTTCAGTGGTGAGGTAAGCAAGTGAGTTTTAAAGTTCCCTTTTCATGGAATGGGAGATGCTGTGCTTTAATTGTGTGATGTGCTTCGTGATACAGTGACAGCTGGTGGGAAAACAGGTTCCTCTGCCTGCAGTGGGTTTCCTCATGCTTCTGAGAACTCCCTGTTGATCTGGCCAGGCACCTTAGCAGCGATTAACCAGGAATAAGAGCCCCTGCCCAGCCACAATTCCTGCATGCACCCATCAGCTGGGCTGAGTGATGCTATTCACCGCCTGCACGAAGGATGCTGAGCAGGGTGGGTGGGGTGTGCCATTCACCATGAGCTCTGAGCTGGAAATGTTGGAGTCTGCTGATTACATATCTGATTACAGTGTGGGAGGAAGAGAGAATTCCCTATCATCACCGTCCTGTAGCTGGTAGCTCCAAAGCAGGACGCAGACCAGACAAGGGTGCTGGAAAACATGTGATTACTGGAAAGGGAAAGTGTCTCCTGTGTGACAGAGCTGTGCTTTGCCTAGAGGAGGGGGGTGGGGACAGACATTGCTGTGCCCTTCAGCAAAGCAGTGGGCGATGTGAATTCCTCGCTGACTTGACCTGGCGCCAGACTGGCTTAATTGGGTGCCCTGCATGGGTCCCATAGGGAATGTTGACTGGTTGTTGGTCAGCACAGCTACAGCTGAGCCCTTGAGCCTCCAAAGAGGAAAGTATCAGGGTTGGGATGAGGCAGAGGAAAGCACCGAATTCGGGTAGGGTAAAGAAAAAAGGAATAACTAAAGAATAAGGGGAAAAGCTGGGCTATCCTGTGGTCCCAGCTTATTTCTGTGTGCTCCTCTGCTTCCCACCTGAGATGCAAAGTGCTGCAATGCCCTGTCACAGTACTTATTGCTTTTATATTTAGCTTTCCATTTTGACGAGCACTGCAGAGCTCAGAGGTGCTTCTGGAATGCTGCAACCTTTAAATGCCCTGTTCTGCTCCATTAGCTGCTTCCTGCCCCACAGAGGATCTGCATTAACTCTGTGAGGCCTGGCACTGCTGAGGCTTTACGGGGCAGACAGGTATTTAGTGAGCTCTGAGCACAAAGAAAGGTGCTGCTGGTGCGTGTGGTTTTTCAAAACAGGGACTGGCCCCACAAACAAAGCTGAAGGCAGCAGGAAGGTTGGGTCCAAAGTGAGAGGAATCCATTTAGCTGCTGGCAGGATAGCGAGTCCTGTTTGCCTGGTTTGTGCGAGCAGGAAGCGATAAACGTGATTGAAATTCATTCTGTGAAAATGGGTGAGTGTGCTTTGACCTCTCCTGCATCACAGGCGTCCCGAGTGCCAACATCTTTCAGTACAAGCGTGTCACCCAGCCAGAGGTGTGTGTGTGGGCTCACCAACCCAGCTCTCTGTTTCCACCAAGCTAAAGCTGGTATAGATTTATGGTACAGCAGGTATCCCTATAAAGCCAGGCCATACCAGACCATCCGGTGTGCTGGGCAAGCCTGCCCTGTACCTGCATATTGGACAGGAGGATACATGAGTGTTTTCTGCATGTGACAAGCTGGGACATGATGGAAGAATCCCATTGATCCTGCTCCTTTTGCTCTGACCATCCCCACTTGGTTCCCAGGACCTGTCTCAACATGCAAGCCTTGAAGGAATGTTCCCCCACTTGGTCTTTTTCTTCCCTTTCAGCCTCCTCTGTGTTTTTTGTCAGAAGCAATTCACCCAATGTGGACAAAGGCTTCAGCTGCCCAGATACCGCAGAAATATGTGCCTGAGGAATTCAGGAGCAGCCTCTGCGGGGCATCTCGTTGCCTCCTTCCATAAAGCTTGCTGCCAGAGCCCCATGCTTTAGGGACTGAGCAATTGGCATCTCCCCACTTCCCTGCTGCTGGTTCACTTTGAGCAGAGCAGCACAAGGATGGGCTGCCGGGACGGACAGACGGAGGCATGCAGGTTTTAAACCGGTTGGGCTGAGGCTTGTCCTTCCTTTAGCAGCTCTCGAGGGCGAGGGAGGGGAAGCGAAGGGGTCCGACTGGCTCTGAGAACAGGAAAAGGCAGTCCAGGGAAAGATCGGATCCTGCTGGAAGCAGCCTGGGTGCAGGGTGGCAAAGGAACGCTGAGTGCAGCCCACGGCTTGGGGTCAGCACCCAAACCTGCAGCCCTTCTGGTGAAGCCATGGATGAACGCAGTGTGCCACGAGTTCAAAGGCAAGCAGTGTCCCTGGGAAGCTTTCTTCTTCCTTGTTGTTTGCTGTTTGCTCTTCCGGACTGAATGCTGTTGTGCCACTGGGATTAAGATCAGTTTGGGTTTGTGCAGTACCTGCTTTCTTGGCCTGTGTGCTCAGAAGGTGGTTTGTGAGGCTGCCACAGCCTGCAGCTGGGTGGGTTTTGTGTTTTGGGGTTTGTTTTATGTGGCTGCATGTAAGCTTACTGCTTATTTTCACGTGTTGTGTTCCGCTGTGAGTGCAAGCTGTTCCATCAGGAAGCTCCAGAGGGGAAGCTTTGCAGTGGTGCAGGTGACCAGATGCAGTGCAAAGCCTCCTGGTTGCTTGAGCTTTCTGGTCTTGGCCAATTTCTGCCCTGCAAAATGCAGCTCCCTCACCCTGCCCAGATGGAAAACAAGCCTGCTAGGGCCTCTTGCAAGTCAAACACCACCTTGTAACCGTAGCCCAGAGGGCAAACATACCTGGGCTAGCACAGAGAACAAACAGAAAGCCTTTGGGTAAAGCCTCCAGCCCCTAAAGGTTTGGGTTGAAATGCATTTTGAGGCTTGGTGGCAAAGAGATGCCCTGTGCAGCAAAAAGGACCAATTTTTAATACAGCCAAGTCTGATCTGAAATGTGGCAGCAGCAAATCCTGATGCACAGGGACCTGCTCTGAAATGTGGAGCCTGCTGCCTTGCTCAGCTGGGCACAATTTTACCCTGTGATAGGTTATTGATTAATTTGCCCTCCAGCTGTTTCCACCAGCTGTGGGACTCGAGGTGATCCCTGAAAAATCGTTTTCTAGGCTGATTGAGCTTTACTGGGTTTACCATGTGAGAGAAGCTTCAGAGCTCACCGAAATGATATTGCGTGCTGGGCAAAGGCATCCAGGATGAAAACGTATCAGTGGAGGGATCTGCTCATGGATAGAGTGATGCAAAAATCAGAGTGGTAGCATTGATTTCCTTGGGGTTACTGCAGGTGTCCGGGGCTGGGAGCAGGAGGGAGCTGCTGTTGGATGCCATTTCACCACCTAATGCTCGCCCCTCTGTTTTTGGGATGCATCTGCAGGGACCTGAAGTGCAAGATAGACCAGGAAAGCAGCAAGAGAGAGTTCCTGACCCACCAGTCCCACCTGAACGAAACGCACTGCGTGCACTGCCTGCAGCCCTTCAAGTTCCTGCTGAACAGCAAGCGGCAGTGCCTGGATTGCCGCTTCTACACCTGCAAGAGCTGCAGCCGCTACAACAAGAGGGAGCAGGGCTGGGTCTGTGACCCCTGCCGCCTCTCCAGGTAGGGGCACTGTGCTGGGGCATCGGGATGGAGAGTTTCTGCAGTCTCAGCCCCACGCTCTGTTTGCCATCGTTCAGTTGGAAGGGGCCTTTGAAGGTCACCCAGTCCAACTCCCTTGTGATGAACAGGGACAGCTTCGTGCTGGTCTCCTTCCTCTGCATCCTCTGCTTGCTCCCCATACCCTTAGGGTGATCCTTCTGCTCAGCGGGGGTGGGAGTGGGGTGAGGGTCTGTTTTGGCAAGGCTGCCTCACCTCTATGTGCTTCCTCCTGGGGCAGGGTGGTGAAGATTGGTTCCCTCGAGTGGTACTACGAGCACGTGCGGTCCCGTTTCAAGAGGTTTGGAAGTGCCAAGGTGCTGCAGTCCCTCTACGGCAGGCTGCAGCCAGGGCAGAAGGGGAATTCAGCTCTTCTAGGTAAGGACAAGCGCCGGGGTTTCTGCTGTCCTGCAAGCTGGGCAGGCACCCGAAGGGATGCCAGCCAGAGAACTTAGTGTTGATACCCATGAAACAGCAGGGTAGGATGTCCAAGCTCTGTCTTCAGCTGGGGTTAACTTTCTCGCCTTGACTTACATAGCTTGCTGAGGAATTTGCTGAACAACTGGCTGTGCTGGCTGCCTGCAGGCTTGCCGCGTGGTTGATGGAGCAGCTTCAGCTCCCTGCTTTCACGTCTCTGTCTGGCACGTACAGCCAGCAGGCACAAAACCTGCAGCAGCCATGCCGAGCCCTTGGGGTTTTAGGGTCTGAGGTTTGAGCCTGGGCGCTGTGCGTGCATGCAGCAGCCGCTGTCAGCAGGGGGCACTGAGTGCCAGGCTCAAAGCCTGTCCTGGCACCTCGGCTCTGCCTGTGCCCGGCTGTGGTTTGTCTACCCGGCTGTGATTGCCACCTCTGCAGCTGGTCTGCTTTCTTTGGCACCAGCACAACTATTGTGGCATGCGTTTCTGAGATTCCTTTTTATATCTAAGAAGGATAAGAGAATCACAGAACCATTCCAGTTGGAAAAGACTTAAGATCCCTACGTCCAACCCCAACCCACCCCACCATGCCCACATCCCTCAGTGCCACATCTCCACAGTTATGGAATACCCCAGCACCCCCTGGACAGCTGTGCCACTGCATCACTGCTCTTTCTGAGAAGATACTGTGCCCAATATACAACTTGATCTTCCAAGTCAAGCTATGTCTCTAAGCACATGCTTTGTTCTCTCCAAAGAGCCTTTGTTGGCTGTGCCTTGTGATGGCTAGAGACTGAGAGCTGTGCTTAAGCATTGCTCTGAGGCTTGTTCTGTGCAAGCTACCTAGAGAAAACATTTATTTATCCTTTTTTTTTTTTATTCCTCTTGTTGTTCAGGTCTTCATGACAGAGTTTACAGCCTGCCAGACATCAACAGTAAGTCAAAAAGAGAACTGCAGTGTGTGTTGTGCAGTCAGATGGAGGTTGCTGCTGTTGTTCTTTTTGCTCCCTCCGGTTGTGGATACCCTGGAGCTGCTCAGTGTGGCTGGGACAAGGAGCCTCGCTGCTCATCCTCTGCCCTGCAGCACCCTTGGGGCTTCTGAGGGCAGACTCTGAAACAACAGGGCTTTTTGTTGCCTGCCAAACTTGTGGCTTGCGAGAACTCACTGTGATCTCAGTGCATCCATGTCATGTGCTTGAAGCTGGCTGTGTTCGTAACAAATGCGCTGAATTTGTGGATTTGGGCTGTGTTCTTCTTGCAGGGAGGGTCAATCTTGCCATGGGACATTTTGCTCTTCCAAGAGGATTTTTTTTGTTCCTTTTCTTTCCGTTGTCCCCTTCCTTTTATTTGTGCCAGACAGGAGCCACAGTGCAGCGTGCCAAATAATAAAAATTGAAGGAGGTGTTTCAGAATCAGTCTTCCTGACATGCACTGATGGGACACCAGGGCAGGGGGTTGCCTGCCCCAGGGTCACGGTGCAGGAGCTGCCCATGCTCACCATACCTTTGTCTCCTCCAGGTGAATGCCAGCACCCTGCCAATGGTGGCACTGGGGATGACAGTGGTGATGAGGATGATGTGCTCCACGGAGCTGAAGCAGAGTGCTACAACAGAGTAAGGGCTTCCCCTGCAGCCACTCACCCTTCTGGCTGCACTGTAGCCTGCCTTGGGTGGTGGTGGCTGGGTACTGCTCTCTGCTCTGCTTCCTGATGCCAGCCCCACTCCCAGACCAGCTCGTGGCTTTCCCCGTATCTGGGGAGGTTTGCTCCCAGGATCGGAGGTATGGAGCTGCTTCAGGCCCCAAGAGCAGCTCCTGAGCCTCTTTCTGAGGGGTTCAGCTGCTCATCTTGCCTCCAGAGCAATCTTGCCAGCAGAGCATCTTGCTGTCTGCTTATGGCCACAGTCTCGATGCAGAGACCCAGGAAACCAGGTCTTTGAGTTCAGTCCCAGCAGTCTCACGTAACTGCTCCCTGCAAGCAGGATACTCCTGAGAACCCAGTGTTCTCCAGGAAAAGTGGGAGCTTCCCATCCTGAGAGCTTCCCACAAACAGATTCTGCAAACGAAGCAGGCGAGGGCTCCTTCTGCTTTCCATGGAAGCCAGCTGAGTTTTCCCTTCTCCCATTTTCCACGCCAAGATGCGCAAGACAAAGCGCCTGCTGTCCGTGCACCCCTTTGATTTCGAGCTGGACTCGGAGTACTCTGCCCAGTCTCGCCGCCAATCTGCCCAGCTCTCTCCAGTGGCCATCAGCTCTGATGCTTTCCAGGTACTGGGCTTGCCTTTTTCTCTGTCCTCCTCCTGCTGCTCTGGCTGTAGGGTTGCACGGTGGCTTTGGGAAGCTGTGGTGCCGATCTCTGTGCAGAGCACTGCTATTTCTTCTTCCATTCCAAACCCTGAGTCAGAAGCAGGAGAGCTGGCTGTGGTGAGGACTTTCTTGCACCTCTCCTTCCAGATTTGGGCTGATCTCTTTGCTGGCTATTTGCTGTGCTGTCCCAGGGCTGTGGGACACCCTAGCTTCCAGCCAGTGTTTGGGAGCAGAACGTTCAGCACTTAAGGAATGTTGAAAACAGCTTTCTCTCCCATCATCCAATCCAGATTGGGGCTGCTTTCCCGCATGCACTGGGGATGTGGTTTGCTGGTAGCTTTGTGTGTGAGGTTCAGAAGAGGAATCCTGCATGGCCAGAGGGGGGAGGGGGGGGGAAAGTCCCCATCTGTCAGAGGAGAGAACGTGGGGCACAAAAAAACTGCACAAATAACTGCTTTGTGCCAGCTGGTTGGGAGAATACAGACAGGATTTGGGACAAATGGGCAGGTTCAATCTTTCTTTACATAGATATGTACGTCCTTTACCTACGTTTTGCCCTTATGCTGTGGAATTTAATGCAGGCATAAGGAGGGCTGATACAAAGTCGATGTATTGGTTGTTGAGAAGTAGATGGCTGTTGCGACGCTGCAAGTCAAAGTGTGTGATGCTTTAAAGGTTGGATCTTGGGGCCCAAGTCAGCCTGACAGATGCCTGGCTCTCATAGAAACTAACAGTGCCCCCTGGCAGTCATCTGAAATATTGCTCAGCCTTAAGATTAAAAAGCCTGTAAGCCAGGTTGCTTGAAATCAGTGTTATAAAGGGTCAATCCGTGCAGCTATTGGAGGACAAAGCTAGGAACTGCTTGGGGAGGTGGGGAGGGCGGTCCCAGCATCAGCCCCCGTCTCTCAGTCCTTCCCAGATTTCTCTGGCCCAGCTGAGGATGCTCCCCGAGAGCCCCGGCTGGAGGAGGCTGACCTGGCAGCTGTGTTCCACATCTTGAGGGAGCAGGAGCAGCACCTCAGCCCTCCGGAGCAGCACTTCAGCACAGAGGTTCGACTCACGCTCAATGCACGCAGACGGAGCCTGGACAGAAGTTCAAAGCCTGGTAAGTGTCTGGGTTCCAGCACCCTGCTAGGGAAAAGTGCCTGTAAGAGCTACCCAAGAGATCTCTCCAGCCCTCATTGCACCTTGGGAAGATGCCCTCCCTGCTTTCATAAGTTATGCTCCGTGTGGATAAACTGCTCCCAGCACCCAAACTGAATGAGGAGCCCAAACCTGGGCTGCAACATGACTGAAGAGGCAGGAGCAGGTTTTATTGAGGGTCTCAGCTGCTTGAGATCTGAGGGGGTGAGGGGAATGTTCCTCGTGCCCACCTGTAGCTCAGCAGCACCCTGTTTAGGTGGATGGAGCTGCAGGCTGAACTTCTGCTTGCAACTCCACTAGAAGGAGTAAATTGACCTGCTTATTTGCTTGTCTGAGGGATGGGACTGACGTCCAGGGCTTTGTGCTAGGGGCTGTGAATCTCTTGAGTCCTCATACTGAAGCCTTCTCCCTCCAAAGGCAGCCCCTGGGTGGAGCAGCCCCGGTCCCCCTACTCTGCAGACATGGACACCTCTGATGAGGATGTGAAGGGAGCCCCAAAGCTCGCTGCCTGCCTGCCTCACCACCTGAAACGCCGGAGCAGAGCCTCCTCCCAGGAGAACATCAGCCACAGCTCGGGAAGTCAGGTACCAAACAGTGCCACCTGTGGGGTGGCCTAGAAGCTGTCACATCTGCTTGGTGTTGCATGGTGGTTGTGTGGCACCAGGTGGATGAATGCCCAGGCCGTGCTCAGCCCTCTGGGCTATGCAGAGGTGGCCATGAAATGGGAAGTCAGGCTGGGAACGTGGGAAGGTGTGTTTTCTGCTCATCCATTCCTCATGGTGAAGAGATCAGGCTTTTCTCTGTCCTATTAATATTACACAGTATTCCTCACATCAGCCCTTCTACTTCTATGGTCATGGCTGGGAGAAACTGTACCCGCTGTTGATGCAGTAACAAGCCTGCCTTCAATGCTGTTAATTTCCAGCCTGCCCCCATTAATCTGCACGCTACCTATAGTTTTACGTGTCCTCATTCATCAGGTGAATGGGCTTTATGATCAAGGCTTGGAGGGGAATGTTTAATCAGCCCTGAGATCCTATTCTTCAGCAGCATGGAGCGTTCCGGCCTCAGTAGGACAGGGACAGGCTGACCTGTCATGCATTTCTGCCATGTGATAATAGGGGAACAGCCTAGAGAAGGGTGTCAGGAAGGCTGTGCGCTTGTTTTAATTGTCAAGTGAGGACCTGCAGTTCTCGTCATCACCTTTGAGAAAGGATGAGAACGGTTAAGCCTTCCCTGACCCTCTTCAGCAGCAAAATGCACGTTGGTGTCTGACCACACAGATTTCCAAGGGGAGAAGTGTGCTGGTTCCACTTACAGCTGTGCACATCTTGGGTGCTGCTGAGCTCTGTGTGCCTCCGTGGGGGCATCTGTCCTTTGGCCTTTATTTCTCTCAGCATATGTTCAAATGGGTGGACGTGCTTTGTTTTCCAGCCCACTGCAAATGGAGAAAGCTCAGCCTGGGTGTCGTTAATGAGCCCACAGTACGTTAGGCATGAAATGTGCACAGTGCTTTGCAGTGGGGAAATGGGGCCAAATTCCCACCGGTACTCCAGATGACTTCCTTCATCTCCTCTCCCAGCCCTGGTTTGAGAGCAGTGTGCCTGGTGTTTTGCTGTCACAACAGCATGAAGGCATCGGTGGCACCTAATGGTTACAAGGGATCTCCTAATTCCCGATTCAGCCCCATTTGTTTGTATGCCAGCATCGTTCATTAGCTTAAGTAGCTGTTCATCCTTCCTGCCCTTTATGTGGCTGATGGGTTTACAGCTAGCAACAGCTAGCAGAGCCTGCCCCTTGCCCAGCAGGAGGAAACGGGGCTCTGTGCTGGCCCATTAACCCCACAGCAACACAGGTATGGCTGCTACCACTAGCCCAGGAGAAGCCAAGAGGAGCCCAAAGGGGAGAGAAAGCCAGAGCAGCTCTTAAAGCACAGAAATAAGCTGAAGTTGGTTCATCTGAAGTGTTTTAGTGGAGATGTATTCACTAGTCTTTGTCGTTCAGAGAGCAGAGCAGGTGGACCAGCCCCTAATGGGATGCACCCTATTGGGGTGCACCTTGCTTTGCATGGGGATAACTGGGCACTAAAGCCAGCCTTGCTCAGGAAGGAGAATGAAAACCAGCTCTTCTTCTCCCTGTAACCTGCCAACAGCCAGCTCTGCATTGTGCTCCGACCTCTCTGAGCTGCTGCTTACAGGACGTGCAGACAGTACCAGATGCTGAGCTCACATCCATCCCCTCTCCTGAAGTTTATGGTCCATCACAGGCTTCTCATTGTCACCAGAGTGCTGCAAGAGTCAGGCCCAATGATAGTGAGAAACCACTTAGAGCTGGCGTGGATTGCTTCCAGCCTGTGGGTTTAATGCTGCTTAAAGGCTCATTCAATTCGGGGCAGTAATTGCAACGCTTTGCTCTCCCCAGGTGCCAGGTTGTTACATCTATCTTCACTTAAGCAGATGCAAGCTGTTGTGAGGATCTAATTAATCAAACACCAGCCAGCACAAAAACTCAGTGAGAGGGTGGAAATGTTACAAAAACAAAGCGAAGCCCTCACGTCTCTTTGTTGCTCCATTCACTTACTGCATTTGCTGCTCGTCCCCTTTGAGTGGGAGGCAGCCACACGGAGCAGGAGTGATGCAGCATGCAGCATTTTATCCATGTGGAACGGGCAATATTTTACATCATTTGTGTTTTATTTGTTTAGATCAAAGGAGAAGGCCCAGTCTTGAAGGAGAGAAAATATTCGTTTCTGAAAGGAGGAAAAATGAAGAGGTTCCTTTTATGCTTTTGGTCATTTAACCACAAAAAAAATTTGTCGTGGCTCTTGAGCCTGGAAAGCCATTTCTCCGTGATTTTCAGAATTCTTATTTCTCTTTATTCCTCCTCTCTTTTCAGCTGGTAGAGGGAGGAGGAAAAGAGGGTTGAGAATCCTGACAGATCAAAGCATTGAGAAGCGAGAAAAACTTCAAAGTGTGTTGGGAACAACTTTCAGTTTTGTGTTCTGATTGGGAATTTTTCATGGGAAACTCCTCCCTTGTACCCCCTTCCTTTCCCAGTGATGTATTCAGCAGGGGATCACGGGGTAAGTGCATGAGCAGGTTGAAAAAGACCAAGGTAGGAAGGTTTTGTGGTCACCACGCCGAAGCTCCCAATGCTCTGGTGGGACTTACAGCATTCCATGGATGTAGCATCACTTTGAGTTTTGAGGAGAGGTTCTGCACCTCGTGAAGCTCCTCAGGGTGCCCAGGGTAACAGTCCTTCACTCTCTGATGCCCAACACAACGTGATATTTTGGTATCTTGGTCTCTCACAGGTGGCTAGTGAGAATGGTGGGGATGGGTCAACGGTTGGACTAGATGATGTTAAAGGTCTTTTCCAACCTTAGTGTTTCTGTGATTCTTTTTTTTACTTTTGCTGGTTGCGTGCACCCTGGGCTCCTTTCCCACTGTCCTGTCAATGGTGGCTGGTCTGTTCTCTATTCTTTCTCCTTCCCTCTAGATTCACGAGCTCAACAAACGCATGTCAGTGATTGAACGCGTGCTGAACCGCTTGGAGGAAAAAATCCTGGTGCGCTCTGCTGAGGTAACAGGGCAACAGGAAGGGAGAGAGGGCTTCACTGGCCCCTTCCCCTCATTATCAGAGAGTTTCAGGGAGAAATCAGCACTCTGGGTCACCCCAAAAGCAGCATGATGAGGAGGGGCAGCCCTAAAGTGGGACTGCAAAAAAAAAAAAGCTTGGCCCAGCTCCCCAAAGGGCTTAACTCCTCTTGATTCAGATAGCAAAAGCGTTGCATCGTTGGAGAGAAATGGAGGCAAGCTTAACCTAGGACATCTGGGTCCCTGTGCAAGCTAGTGCCAGGCCTCTTCTGCACAAGGAAAACCATGTTTCACTTTGATTCTCTGTTGAGTGCTCTTAGGAGAATCAATCTTTATGTATAGAAAAGTGATTTGGTTATTTTAAATGAGAGCTCTGAGTCAAGAAGGACTTCTGTATCTCTTCTGGGCTGCTCTTGTCTTGCTATGCCATTAGGCTCTGAAGGAAACAGCTAAATTAAGTTAAAGTTGGGTGAGGATGCAGAATCTGTGAATGCATAGGTCGCTTAACATTGATTTTTTTGGGTCTCTAATTTTAGGCTGTGTACTTTTCCTTCATGTGAACCCATTGCAATGAGGTGCTCTGGCTGCTAATGACTCAGTGGGATGGATAGTAATAATTACAGAGCAGTCCCTCAGGCACGGGGGAGGAACAACGTAATGTCTTCCCAAAACTTGTAACGGGGACAGCTATTTGGTGTTCCTGTTGGTAAATCTGAGTGTTTCTCATCACAAATCAGTACTGAGAGGCTCTGATTCAGCACAGCTGAGGGAACAGGGGTTCTCCTTGCAGCCTGGTGCACTGCCTTTGGGTGGTGGGGGTTTATGTCCTTGGAGCTGCCAGCCATACCACGGCTACAAATGAAAATGTGGTAATTTCTGGTCCCTAATCCCTTGGGGTTTTTGTTGTTTTCCCCTTAAAAACAAAACAAAACCAAATAAATTCTGTGTGAACAATTCACTTCTACTGTTGTTTCAGTCTCCGGCCACAGAGTCCCAGCTTGATCCTGATGCTGAGGAGGAGGAGTTGAAGAGGAAGCTGGAGGAGTTCACCAGCAACATCAGCGACAGAGAAGTCTCTTCTGAAGAAGAGGAGCGTGAAGAAAGGAAGGGAGTGAAGAGACCTGAGATGAGCTCCTCCAGTGATGATGTGGCCAATGAAGCTCGAAAGGTAATCTGTGTCCTCACTTGCACCATGACTGGTCTCTTGTTCTGTCTCACATCAGCTTGATGCCTCCAGGGCTGTGGCTTGTCTGGATCTACTGTCTGTATCATAGAGCATTCTGAGGTGGAAAGGATGACCCACACAGATCAAGTCCAGCTAGGAATAGAAAAGTCCCAGGGTATTGGATCTAGACCTTTCACCTTAGGAAGACTTGTAGGCTCTCCTAGACTGATCAAAGAGTTGAAAATAAATTCTCTTAGAGGTCTGAAAGACTACTGCCCATCATGGGAAGGGGTGCAACATCCACATCCATGCAGTAGAGTATTGCACACTTATCTCAGGGCCTGGATTCCATTACAGGGATGCTATGGAGAAGAGGGGAAGAGAAGAGCTCAGTGACGATTTGGGACTGGCAGCCCTTGGCAGCTGCCTGCTGCATCTTGAAATGTCTCTTCCAGACCTGTAGCAGTCCCATTTTTCCCCACATATTCCCTAATAGGGCCATAAGCACGAAACAGAGTGGTGAAGGTCAGGCAAGTAACATGGGGGTTACGCAGTTCAGCTCCCAAGCTGAGAGAGACATCCAGCCTTCTGCACTGCAATGACACTCAGAGCAAAGGCAACAAATACCATAAAACTGAGTGAGAGTTGACTGCAGTGACGTGCAGGTGGAGGAGTTTGGGTTAAAGGCTGTGTCAGTGCCTATTTTTTTACAGCAACCTGCCTTGTGGGGTTTTTTTGAGAGATTTCTAAGGGTGTCTCATGAGAAAACCCAGTGACTTTCTGACATAAATGATCTGCAGTTATCAGAACTGAGTTCAGAGCGCATTCAGAAGCAGGGAGCACAAAGCCTAACGAAACCCAGCACCACCTCCATGACCAAATCCAGACCTGGGTCTGGAATTCACGTAATCTTCAGTTGGTTTCTATGCAAGTCCCATCCAGCCAGGAAAAAAGGCTTCTAATGGGGGAGCACTCAGATAAAAGCAGCGTTTGTGGTGTGAAACTCTGCTGTACCATGAGGGCACCATAAAGTGATAAAAGTGTCATCTGGGCCGAGTTAGCTGGTTCTTTGCAGAGTGGCTTGCCTGGAAATACGTGCAGTGGTAAACAAAACTGTTTGTCTTTGTCTCCAGTGCACATATCACCCCAATCTCCTTGGTTTCTAGGGAATTATCAGCTGAGAGAGGGATGATGAGCTTCTTGGGTCTATTTTTACGTGTGCTTTATGGCTTACCTAGCAAAAGGGCTAGGGCAGCACTTAGAGGCATCACAGCTGTCAGTGCTCCTTGAGGTGGGAGGTAAGGATATCAGCCCCAGGTTCTGGCAGTGGGGCAATCCAACATCTTACACGCTTTTCCATTGCGGCATCACAACCAGCCAACCTGGCAGAAGAAAGGGTAAGAGAATCATTGAATATTCAGGTTGGAAGAGGCCTCTAAGATCACCAACCCATCCTGCCATGTCCACTGATCACGTCCCTCAGTGCCACATCTCCATGGCTCTGGAACATCTCCAGGGATGGTGACCCCACCACTCCCTGGGCAGCCACGTTTTCAGCCCCACTAGAGAGCCCTTAAGCCCTTTCATTATCATTATCCCTTTTCTATCTTCCACTGGCTGCTATAGGCCTGATGCCCCTCCATGCCTACTTGTGCTGAGTTGTACACTACAAGCACACGTCAAAATAATGAAATTTTTTTTTTCTTTTTTCCCTCACCCCTTCCTGCACTTTGACTGGGCATTCACAGAGGTCCTCAGCTCAGGCTTTGAGTGAAATCACGGCCAAAGCACTGAGAGCCATAAATGCCACGGAGAAAGCGGTCTCTGAGTCACTGCAAGGACAGAGCTGGGGCAGTGGTGGCTGTGCTCTGCATCTCAGCATGGAGAATGGGAAAGAGGCGGCTGAAGCATACCGTGAGCTTGAGGAAAATGTAAGGTTCCCCAGAGCCTCTGAGAGCAAGGAGGGAATTGGGGGAGGGAGTACAGTGGACCCCCCCCCCCCCAAGCTTCTTATTAGCAGGCATTCTGGAGGTCAAAGGTTGGGCACCACAAGCATCTACATGTAAGGATGCAACCCCCCCAGCTGCAGGTTGTGAGGCTCAGGGTAGAGTTTAGGGGGAGGAAAGAGTTCTGTTTGCCTCAAAAGGATTAACCGAGGGTTGACACACTGATTTTCTTATATGCCTCAAACAGTAGGTTATTCACAGTTCATAGACACAAAGGTCCTCCTAGCTGAGTGCTGTAGCTGGAGATCTGAGCTTGGGCATCACATCTGTGCTCTGCCAGCCATGCCATCTGACATCCCCACTGCCCCATCCGATGATGCTGAGCCCCTCCTGCTGTCCAGGTGAGCCACGCTCCTTCCTTTGGAGGGCTGACTGGTGCAAGAGCAAACTTTGGGCTTCCTGCTTCTCCTGCTCATGGCTGTGGGAGCCATGTGCTCATCCCACCATTCCCTCGGGTCCCTGGTGAGTCATGTCCCACCGGTTGCACTTTAAGGGATGCCACTTGCCTTGAGGATGCTTAATGATGTTTAATGGCCCAGCAGCAAACGGTGCCCTTGTGACTCATAAACTGAATGATTGCACTTGGTTATGGACACTCTGCCTCAGGGCTTGCAATGGGGTCAGTGGGGACCTATAGGACATGGCACACGTGGGCGCTCAGCATGCCAGCAGAGAGGGCTGGAGGAGCAGGCCATGCATTAGCAGTACAGAGATGTTGGGATCATTCAGCAAAACTGTGGCCTTCTGATGTTATTGCACAGACAATCTAACTTCTACTAAATTGCTTTGCTTGGTTCTCGCATCTGAGTAGTAGCCAAGGGGCGGTAACAGCACTTGAGTAACACATCTCCTTCCAATGGGACACACAGTGACAAAGAGCCCTGCCAGAACTGAGGGTGCTGCAGGGCAGGAAGGGGCCATAGAAGAGCAGCAGGGGCTGTGTTCACATGAAGGGGAGGAGCAAGCAGGAAGCTTAATGGTGCAACCTATTCTTTTTTTCTCTTTTTATTCCAGGTCTACCTGGCTGCTGGGAAGGCCTATCAGCTGGAGACAACCCTGTCAGAGCTCGAGGAAGGGGCTCGGCACTGCGGCACGACCGACTCGGAGCTGTCGGAGCTGGAGGACAAAGTGGCCTCGGCAGCTGCGCAGGTACAGCAGGCAGAGAGCGAGGTAAGGGCTCATCAGGAGCTACTTCACCTCCAGCCCAGCTAACAAAGCTGGTTGGCAGTCTTCCACACGCTGCCCACCTGTTTTGTTTCCCTCCCTTTAAAGATATCGGATATTGAATCTCGAATCGCAGCTCTGTCTGCTGCGGGGCTGACGGTGAAGCCGGTGGAAAAGGCAAGGAAGAAATCAAATGGGCAGGTGAGTGGGGAGGAGGGGGCTTGTGAGCACAGGGAGGGGCTGCCTGGCTGCTCCCAGCTCCTTCCTGGCTGCTCTGAGCCTCACTGAGGATGAGATGGGAGGCTGCTTTGGGGTGAAGCAAACCCAGAGAACCTGTGCCCCTTTTCTGTCTGCAGGCTTTCCACCTCTGCTCCCCCACCCCCACCAGCAGTCCAGGGGAGTCTTTGGATGATGTTAAGGTGGGTAGGTGTTTAGCATGTGTTTATTAAGCCTTAATCCCGTGTTCCAGGATGTGGGTTTGAGTGCTCAGCAAGGGCAGGAGGGCATCCTCTGGATGCACCTGTGTCTTCCTACCCACCACAGACTGCTTTCCCTCTCTTGCAGGCGATGTCTGGGCCCCAGGTCCTCAGGAGGAGGTTCAACAGTCCCTTTGAGATCACTGGTAAGAGCTGCGACTTTGTCTATGGGATGACCTCAGCTCATGAGATGCTCGGTCATTTCTATCTCTCTCTTCCTATTTTCTCCCTTTTTGGAATGCTGTTGCCTGTGCTTGTGTCCTGCCAGCACAGCTACAGAGGAGACCTCATCTGTGGTGGAGGATCAGGGTCAGTGCTGGGGACAGGGTGAGGTGGCTGCCATACAGGTCTTGGTGGCAGACAACTGCCTGCCCCAAGGGCCACTGCTCTGCAGTGCAGGCTTCTACCACCCTAGTGGCTCTGCCTTCAAAACTAGCCCTTAACACCCCACCTAAGCTTCTTTCCTTAGCCATTTCTTCTCACTGATTCCCCTGAGGAGGGTATCCTTTGCCCTGCTATTTGCCCATCTCTGCCACTGGTCCCACTGGGAGGTTGGCAGCCAAGCCATGGAAAATGGCAGCTTGGGAGTGCTTCAAAGTAGGCCGTGACCTGAAACTCAGCCCAGCAGCCCATGTGGCAGAGGGCAATCACAGGAAAAGTTTCATCCTGACCGATATCAGCAAATGCCATTAGGAAATGACTTTTTCTATTTCCGTTATCTTGCCTCATACGCTTACAGGCAGAAGGAATGGCTCTCCTTCCAGATAACGCCAAATAGAAGATGAGTGGAGGAAAGGAGGGGAAAGATCACTTAATGCAAAGAAGGAATTGCGTTTCCCCATATGAGACAATTAAAAGCTCTGCTTCCCCGGCACAGGCTGGTGTAAAGGTCTCCTCGGCCATCCTATGCTATGGGCAGGCACATAAAGGCAGCCTCAAGGACACGTCAGTCCTGCAAAGAAGACAGAGAGATGCTCCATCAAGCCAGACGTCACTGGGCGAGCCTAATCCCCTCTGCATGAGCTGGAGCACTACCCAG
Organism: Lagopus muta; assembly: GCF_023343835.1. Classification (NCBI taxonomy): domain Eukaryota; kingdom Metazoa; phylum Chordata; class Aves; order Galliformes; family Phasianidae; genus Lagopus; species Lagopus muta. The sequence goes on along the minus strand of NC_064440.1, from coordinate 34,053,422 downwards.
CCTCACCTCATGCCTCTTCTTCCATTACAGGCTTCGATGACTCCTTTGACCGCAACTCGGTTTACCGCGGCTCGCTGACGCAGAGGAACCCCAATGGGAAGAACAGGAGAGTGGAGCGTCTGTTTGCGGTACGTGGCCAGGCTGGCAGTGGTACCCCATCCTCCAGTGCTCCCCTCCAACCCACAGAGCCCCAGGAGGGACAGGGAATATGCTGTCCGTGTCACGGGACAGCGGTGCTGATGCCTTGCCTCTTGTGCCTTGCAGAAGCCAGTGATGACCCACTTGTCCTGAAGAGGGGATGCCCACCCGCCACTGCATTTCAGTGACAGTGCGGGACTTCAGCACCCAGCCTTCCCCCAGTGCTTGCCCCTCCTTCTCCCATGGCCACATCCCCCTGGAAGCTGGAAGAGAGAGGAACAAGTTGCTGGAGTGCAGACACATGGCCAGATAATCATGAGGACAACATCTGTTTGGGCAGGATGCTGCTCTCCTTGTCCCTTCCACTAGGGACACTGTGAGAACCACTGGTGGTGATGCCAGAGGAAGGGTCCCCACGGTAAAGCACAGTGTCCTAGGGCCTGATGTGCAGCCCAGCACTGGTCCTGCCTCATCTCTGGGGCATCACTTCCTTTCCCTGCACGGGAGCTGCACTGTGTTGCTCCTAGCAAGCTCTTGGCCAATGACTCTTTGCACTAAACCCAGTAGGTACACACTGAGGCTTCTTGCCTGAAGCAGCTGGGCTCATATGGGGAGCAGGAGTGAGGTGAGGCTTGTGGGAAGAGGCAGCAGCTTTCACTGCACCAGTAGGAAGATGGCTTGGGGTCAGTCTGACCAAAGGTGCCTTCTCTCCCTGCAAGGTTCCATCAGCAGGCTCAGAAGAAAACCAGCACCAAGCTCTCTCTAGTCTGTAGAAAGGTCCCCTGGAGGTGTGCCTTTGTCCCCTGGAGGCTGCACTGGCCCTCAGCACCCTCCTACTCTCTGAGGCTGGCTGTTTTCTGCTTCCACTAACTGAAGAGAGGGGGGGGAAGGGGGAGATTTTTGTTAAAAACTTCAGCTCCATCTCTGCTTTTACTTTTAGCATGAATTCACAAGGTTTAGCTTTGGTCGTAGCAGAGAACTCACTATTTAGACATTAGTCCTGCAGTCATCCCCGAGCAGTCCTGTGAGGCTGGAAACTTACCTACCAGTTTTCCTTTTTTAAAGTGAAATCCTTCTGAAGTTGAAGAAATGGAAAGAGTTACACTCATGGCAGTGTGACTGCTTTTACCTTCCCCAGCTTGCAAGCAGTTCATGGTGTACACGTACACATGCACATGTCCCCCCTCCCTCGAGCATCCGTGGAGGCTCTGCACCATGCTGGTTTGCAGCAGCTGAGCACAAATCCCTGCAGCGCTCCACTGAGCTCTGAGCAATGCTGTGGGTTTGCTCTGGTGCCATGGTTCAACCCTCACCCCCATGCCTCTCGCTGTACTCGATTCCAGCAGTAAGCCAAGTCCTTTCAGGTGGTCAGGCAGACTCTTGACCCTCTGGAGCCTTCCTTGTAAGTCTCAGCAGCATACAAATAAGGCATCGCTCAGGTTGTAGCTTTAACATTTACTGCTCTGTGTAGAGGTTATATATGCACACTGCATCACACAATAAAGCTGACATAGGGTCCAGAACCCGGAGGTTTATTTCACAGTGTCGTCCTTCAGCATGCTGCGGCTAAGGATGCTTTGTCTCCCCGCCCTCCCCTTTGCCCAGGTGCTGTGGTTAAACCCTGGCCCCACGCAGCCCCTTGCACTTGGCCATATGGGGTCGGCTGTCCCCGCTGTGCCCCCTCGCTGGAGGGCAGCATGAAAAGCAGTGCAGCACTGCTCGGGGTGAGCACGGTCAGGGGTACCCAGCTGCTGCTCCAGCCCCACGGAGCAGGGGATGCTTGGAGGCGGCCGTGCGCCTGCTCGTCCGGGCAGGGACCGCGTCTCTCCCGACCCCTCCCGCCCCCAGTACGGGTGGAATTCTTCCCCCTCGTCCCGAACCGCGTCACGTCGAGGACGGAGATCAGAACGCTCCCGAACGATGTGCCTCGGCCGGCTGGAGATAAAATTATGGCCCTCTATGAGTCACGAAAATCCTTTTCCTGATTTGACGAGAGCGAGCGCGGGGGGCGGCGGGGAGGGGAGATGCCTCGGCTCTGTCCCCGCCGGGGCTCGTTTCTGACATCAGCACGGAACCGGGCATAAAAGCGGCCAGCAGCGCCCCGGGGCGCACAGGGAGAGCGCTGGGCTCCGCGGGACGGCACCGGGCGCTGCGGGACCGAGGTAAGCGCGGGGCGAAGGGTGCGCGGCGAGGGCTCTCACGGCTGCTTCCCCGAACCGACGGCTTCGGCTGCAGGTGGGGCTGCTGCAAACTTCATCTCCTCCCACCTCCTGGGATTGAGCCTGCCGCCGGTCCCGGGATGCTGCGATGGGATCCGGATGGGGCTGGCATTCCCCCATGGCGTTCCCCGATGGCGTTCCCGCGGCAGGGACGCGCTTTCTCCATCATTTCTCTACCAACCCGATCAGGGTCCAGCCAAGGGAAGCTGCCTGCTTCGTGACACCCTCAGAACGCGATTGCTCTGTATATGTGCCCGCAGGTTGGGATTGTCGCCGTTGCCGAGCCGCTGTCGTGGGAGAGCCTCGGGGATGAAGTTGGGAGCCACCTGCCTGCTGTGCTTGCTGCTCACCTGCATGGCCCCGCCTGCCGCCGGCCGCCTCCGTGTGCACTCCATGGAAATCAGGAGTAAGGAGAGCAGGAGTAAGGGAACCCCCAGGACCCTCCCTGGTCCCCCCATAGGTTCGAGCGGTGTCGGTTTGCAGCAGCCCGGCAGGCAGTCCCGAGCACTCCTCTCTCCCCTCGGTCCCTTTCTTTCTTCCCCACGCGCTGTGCCTCCCTGCACCGGCTGTTTCCCGTCTCTCTCTTTGCAGACCCAGACATCGACCCCTTCTGGTACACCGGCCGTGGCATCAGGCCCGTGGGGCGATTCGGGCGACGGCGAGCACTTGGGGAAAGCCCCCAACCCAGGGGGGCTGTCCTGCATCCTGCCTGCATCCCCCCGCACACCCAGCCCCCCCTGGAGCAGCAAAGTGCCTGAGTTGAAGATGGGGGATGCCAATAAAAGCCTTTTTTCCTCTCCTCCTGCCTGGCCCTGACTCTCTGCTCCAAAACCCAGTGCTTGGGGGGGAGGGGGTTGGGGTGGGACAGGACATGAGCTCTAGTGATGGTGGTATCACCTAAAATTAAGCCCTGGGGGCTCTCCTGTCTTTCTGCAAGAGAATCCTATGGGATCCCCACAGTGTCAACTCCCCTGAGAGCACCAAGCCCCCCACATCACTACAGAGCCCCTGTTTTCATGGCATAGGTCAGAGGGCTTCACTCACTCTGTGACACCCCTCTCACAAATCTCCATTGCTTTACCCATTCCCCAGTTTGCAGTGAGGATGATGTGGATCCCAAATGCAAGCTAAGGATGGATAGCAGGGACCAGGACTGCCTAGGGAAGGAAGGGTTAATCTGGGAGGAATGAGGCAAGTGGCAATTAGCTGCTATCAAATTAGCTGCCTAACTAACAAAGGGGGATTTAGGCAGGAGGAGGTAGCAGCTGGGAAGGATTCCCCCATCCCACACCCATCTCAGTGCTGGGCAGGTGTCACAGAGGGTGGTGGTGTATGGGGGCAGGAGGGGAGGGCTTCCTGGCCAGGAGGTCTTAACAGCTGGAGCATCTGATGAGGGCTACACTGCCACGCTCTGATCCTCACCATCTCCAGACCTCCTGCATATTGGCACCCAGGGCAGAGAAAAGGATGCGGCTAAGATGAGCTGCTTTTTATTGGCAGTCAAGTCTTGAAGTTGTTGGGATGGGCTCCACAAGCCAAACTCTCTTCAGTCTGGGGAAGCTGGTGCATGGCTGGGGCAGGGGGATGTCCCCAGCTGGGCTGCTTCTTGACTGTGGACTTCCCCACTCACCTCTGGAGAACACCATCACGAGATCCTGTTGAGGGTCTGCATGCATTCACTGGCAGAAGATGGGCAGAAGGATCATTGCTCCACATTGGCTGTGAGCTATCCTGTGTTGTCACCTCTCGGCCACCGATGCCAACAGCACAAGGTCCAGCCCCACATCCTGTGAGGAGCCCGTGGCCCCTCAGACACGGCAGCACCCCCTCCTCGTCCCGCTTGCCCGCAGGTCCAAATGCTGCCTGCCACTCGTGGATGGGACAGCTGCCTTCTCACCTTCACGCCGCAGGAGCTCTCGGGCTGACGGGGAGCACAGAGCCACAGAGCATCACCTCTCTTGTCAGGGCATGGGGTCAGCCAATGCGTGTTGGGATGCACCTGCTGCTCTGTCCCACCCTACTGCTGCCATGTAGGTACCTCCCTGCAACTTCTAGCCAGCGTGGTGATGTCATTTGAAGGACAGATGTGCTGGGGCCACAGGTCAGGTCAGGTTTGTATACCCAGGTCGGGTACTTAACCCAAAAAACATAGTGGCTTTGATCTCTGCACCTCTAATGCTGCATCTTGGCGTGGAGTTGTCTGTCCTAGGCAATGTGGTGCTGTGCCACCACAGCCACTGCCTCCTCCAATCTGGCAGGAGGGACACAAGCTGCAAAGCAGCTCTTGCTGACCAGCTGGGCTTTGGGGAGAAGCCATCTGTAGCCTGGAAGCATAGGCAAGAAGAGCCCATTGTCTTCTCTAAATATTCTTCTTATAGCAAGAGGTAGAGCAGAGCACTCACACTGGTTCCCAGTGTGAGGATGTGACATCAGACTGGGGACAGAGCAGCTCTGCTGTGCCCCATGTTGCACAGGAGGTTTGGGGGAGCCAGGACCCATGGTTCCCCCACTTTAGTTCTCACCTGGAGCCACCCCACACCTTACCTACGGCCATAAAGATGTCATTTACTTGGTGGTTGGATTTTGCAGACGTCTCCACGAAAAGCAGGCTTCTGCTCCTTGCAAACTCTTCCCCATCCTAGGATGAGAAGAGCAGTATTGTTTCCCCTGTGCCAAGGGACAGTGTAGCCTTGAGGACCCATGGGGACAAGGCAGGGCTCCTGCATGCCACTCAGCAATGGGGAGACCACCTGGCAGAGCAAGAGGGATGCCACTTGGGAAGAAAAGGCTCTGCTAAGATGTGTCTTAATGCTTGCAATGGGGACATGGTGTGTGCTCACCTCAGCTGCAACCTCCCGTTCATCAGCCAGGTCTGTCTTGTTGCCCACCAAAGCAATGACAATTTCATCAGGAAGGAACTCCTTCTCCAGTTCCACCAGCCACTGCTTCGCTCTGTTGAATGTTTCCTGGGGAAAAGGGATAGCCATTCCTGATGCAGATACAGGGAAACTTTGATAGGAACCCCTGGGCTCTGCGGTTGCTGATGCATCCCAGCAGGACATTTATTTGCTTAGGGTTTGTGATCCCTTCTGCTTTATCAGGGACACATCCGGATGCTTGTCCCATCAGCTCCACTGCCACATAGCAGTGTTTTCCTGTGGACAGGATGTGCATCCACCATCTCACCTTATTAGTGAGGTCATAAACAAGGAGTGCAGCATGGGCACCACGGTAGTAGAGGTGGCAGACACTGTGGTACTTCTCTTGGCCAGCCGTGTCCCAGATCTCCAGCTTGATGGTGGCTGTCTCTAGTTGGATTGTCTGTGTGAAGAAGGAGCCTGCAAGATATGTGGTGGAGGGCTTTGGTCTGCTGCTGTAGGACCAAAGCCGCTTTGAGGGGTGGTGACAATGCTGCAATGCACAAAACTGGATGGGTTTTTCTCAAAGGCACCCCGAGCCAATCAGCTCACATGGTGCTGTGTAGAGCTTGGCGTGGAGACGTCTGGTTTGATGACAACACCACTGCTGTTGTAGCTGCTGTGAATGACAATAGGGTAGGAGATCACAGCAATGTCCAATAGAGCTATCTGAACCTGAAGAGTTTCACAGCATGGCCATGTACTGGTGGTGGGCAACTGTATGGGAGCTGCTCAGTCATGGCCTGAACCTCTGATTGATTGATAACCTGATTGATAACCTGAGGTGAGCAATGAGTCAGCCAGAGGAGCACAGGTGAAGGCAATTCACCTGTGTTCCTAGACCTATTTAAGAGCTGGCTACCAGTAGGGAAGGATTTCTTCTGGAGATCTGCTTTGCTGGAGTTTTGTAAGTGAGCCCAGGACACAGGTGAGCTTTCTATCTATTCTCTTTCTGTTATCATCATCTGCTTTGCCTCTCTTGTTTATTTTGTAATTATAACATCTTAATATTCACTGATTATACAGTAACACTTGAAGGGACAGCATGTCACCAAGCAGGGCTGGTGGCCCTTCTTTTTGGCAGCTTTGGGTGGACACACAAGTTTTGATGTGTGCCCTGCCTGGGGTTGTTCAGCATGGTTGGGCAGAGCAGAACAGTGGGAAAGAGGTTTGCCCCACTGTGCTCCTGGACCCACACCTGGGTGAAGAACCTGAAGGAGACACTTCTGAGGTGTCCAAACAGGTGTAGGGGACCAAACATGTAAAAGGCAGATGGGACTGTATGATTTGGAACCCAGGTTCCCTCACTTTGCTGCTAAGCTGCCTCCAACAGGCAGAAGTAAATCGAGCCTCTGTGGTTTGGATGTGGCTTTGCTTACAGCACAAGGCAGAAGGAAATGGATCGAAGCAGCTCACTCACATCCTACAGTAGGCAGCGACTCCTTGAAGTCATTTTTCACGTATCTGTAGGCAAGGCTTGACTTTCCCACTGATGTGTTTCCCAGCAGGACCATCTTGTAGATGTAGGTGGGACGGTTATCCCCCAGGGAGCTGCCTGGCACCACTGTCTGCGCCATGTCCTGCAAGGAAATCGGCTCCATCAGAATGTGTCAGCAGTGATCCCAGGTCCACCAGCATGAATTCGCTACCAGTGGCAGTTGGGTGAGCGTGGTTTGGCTTCAAAATAGCCTGAATTAAATATAATAGCCCAATGTATCTGCCATTGCCTTGGACTATCAGCTATGATCAGAGAGTGGAAATCTTTAAGAAGAAACCTGATGCAAGAGGCATGCTTGCATGTGGACAAGGAGATTTGTTTGCATGCATCTCCTTGAAGACACAGAAATGTTCTTTATGGACATGCTGGGGAGAGCTGCTGACAGAGAAACATAAATTAGGAGTGTGCCTTGCTCTTGAGCACCCCATCTTGGGATACCTTACACTGATATTGTGCATTTATTGAGGGATTGGGTTAAACGTTACACTGGGATAATCTAATTCAGGCTCTGAGCAGTGGGTTCACACCCCACACCCTTCCCCCAGCCCCCCGTGTCTCCCTCCTCTTACAAAAGCCCCTTGTTTCTGCATGCTGCCTGTCCCTTCATTTCAGTCTCTCCCCTGCAATCTGGCAGGCTTCAGGCCTTTAATTTTTCTCTGTGCCTCACCTGTTTGCCCCCATAATCAATGCAGGCTGTCTTCACAAGAAGCTGCATGAATTTCATCTGTATATGAGCTCTGTTTCTCATTATTTCATACTGCTGCTTCTTAAAATGCCCCCGAAGCTATCTCAATTTAACCCCAGAAGATTGCATTGATACTTGAATAAAACTCACTCAACAATTACTGCAATTGCAGGAAAATTTCCTTTCAAACATCTCCTACAAGCAAACAGCTATTAAGGACAGGAAGCTTTGCCAAACAATTTCTTTTTCATCTTGAGAAGATGCGGGGGGTGCACCTTCCTTTTCATCCGAGGAGAACAGCGAGAAAGCAAAACAAATAGAATCATAAATCTGAATATCCTGAGTTGGAAATACCCCATAAGGATCTCCAAACCTTGGCCCCGCACAGCAGCACATACAGCTGAGTCTCTCCAAACCAGAAGCTCTAAACTAAAAGACACAAAAACCGTGCGAGATGCTTGCTGACCTTCTGTAGAGATGTAGAAGCTCCTTAGGAAAAGCAGGACCCCAGTATTACAGGCTGGGCTCAGGGCTCTGAGCACCTGATGGAGCTGTAGCTGTCCCTGTTCATTGCAGGGGAATGGCTTTTAGAGGTCCCTTCCAACTCCAACAATTCTGTGAATCTGTACTTCTGCCCATGCACCATAATTCTGCAGTGCCCAGCCCTGCAAGTTTGGCCCATGAGGTCTTTTTGCCCCAGACGGTGCTAGCAAACTGCCTCCCCACTTTCCTGCTGCTGACATTCAGCTCAGTGGCAGTCACTCGGTGTACAAGCACTCTTAAGCAAAGTTTACCAGGAGACACAAAAACCTGAGCTGCACAAACATTTCCGTGTGCAAACAGCGCTGGAGGGACGTAGTGCCGATTTCTCAATGCAATCTCCTCTGAGCTGAGGTCATTAATCACCCAGGTGGACAGAAATAAGCTAGCAGCAAGCAGAGACCCCTGCACTGGCTGGGGATTCAGAGAGTGGGCTGCCTTTATGGCCATGATCAGGGGCTGTTTTTTGGTGGGAAGGCAACTCCCATGGGTCTGGGGGGGACAGGTAGCTTGGAAGAGGCGGGTGCAGCCGTACAAGGCAGAGGAAAGAGTTACCTGTACGCAGCCTTGCTTTCTTCCTACACGGGGGTCGCAGAGGATGGGAACGGCCTCAACAGATGATAACAGCCTCGTCCGACCTCCCTGGCTGCCTCCTTGTTGCAGGAAAAGAAAAGCGAAACTCAGGCAAGGTAAGCCAGCAGCTCCCGGAAAATGGTGCCAAAGTTGACAGGTGAGCTGGTGAACCTTAAACCCTCCTGCTGGTAGGGAGAGGCTGGGATGTAAACCCTGCCCTCTGCACTGTCACTCAGTTCCGTGGCTATTCTGTGGCATCCTGCAGCAGAGATTGAGGGCTGGGTACAGGGCAGGCTGGAGCAGGCTGTTATGGCACAGCAGTTTCTGCTGACGTGGGTTAGGCTTCCTTCGGTCTCATGCCAGGATGTAGGTTCTGATAACTCGGACCCGGGGCTGCCAAAGCTCATTGTTTTTTTGGAGCTGGTGGGAAGCAGCACGCCCACTTCTTCTGCAAAGGGCTTCAGCAGACAAGCCAGCAAGGGGCAGACAAAGAGAGGAAAAAACCTGAGCACTTGGGCTTCTCCTGCTTTTTAATTAAACTCATAGCTATAGTTAGCACAGGTGGCTGGGCTGGGTGCTTCGTAGGAGGCTCTTGTTCAAATGCTCACATCATCAGGGGAAGAAGCACAATGTGCTAATGCATTGGGATAGCCCATCAGGGGCAAGAACAGGGAGATCTGCAGATCATTAACAACCTAAGTGAAGATAGCTTTTGTATTTCTAGCACTAGCCTCATGATATTTAGTACTTTTCTTTCAAGCAGCAGCTCCTGAAGCTTTCTGGGAGTGCAACACAGCCTAGTCCTAATGGCATCAGGGAGCAGGGAGAAAGAAAAGAGTCCTAAAGGGAAAGGATGAGGGGAAATAAACATAAAAAAAAAGGAGAGATTTAGATTGGATATAAGGAAAAAGTGTTTTACAGTGAGGGTAGTGAAGCACTGGCGCAGGTTGTCCAGAGAGGCAGGGGACGCCCCATCCCTGCAGACACTCAAGGTCAGACTGAACAGGGCTCTGAGCACCTGGTGGAGCTGTAGGTGTTCCTGTTCACTGCATGGCAGTTGGATCAGATAGCCTTTAAGGGTCTTTTCCAACTCAAATAGATTCTATGATTCTAAAAGCCAGATCAAAAACACTTATCCCTGTTGTGCAATGAAGAGCACGTCTTGTGATCTCCAAGGTCTGACTGCTGGGGCTCTGTTACTTCTCATATCTGTACTGAAACACCATTTACAGACAGCCAAGAGCTGCACAGAAGTCACATGGGAGGAAATCCCCCACTGATTTGAATCAGTTTTGTAAGCCTGCCTGAGTTGTGTTGGCTTGCTAGCCAAATGACAGGGAATTCCTTTTGTTTGGGGACACATCCTCCCTAAACTGGCTCACTTATGCTCCTGTGCACCCTGAACAAAGCTGCTTTTTCATAAGGCAGAAGAGCCTCTCCTACCCAGGCTCCTTCTCATGGGCTCTACCCAAGCCAGAACGGATCTGGGAAGCCTTTGAAGAAGATACCTAACAACCCTGGGAAATCACAGACCATCTGAGGTTGGTGTAATTTTTCTCAGCACAGAAATGGCTTCCAGTCCCTTGCCTGCAGCAGGTGGGAAACCAGCACTCTTATGGTATTGTTCTTTTTTCAGGGCTTTAGGTGAACAGTGAATGGTTACAGTGGTACAGCAGAGGGCTTTGAAACCCTTTCCCAGGGTTTGGGAAAGACTGAGGTGCAGGGGGTATCGATACCTTAAGCTGGGAATGCTGCAGGATGTTTCTCATCACAAACATAAGTCCAATGGCTCCAGAAAAACTTGTTTGTATCCATATATTCAAAATACTGGCCTGGGAAACACCATCAATGTTCATTTGGATTTTTGGAGTTATATTCCCCGCCTGAGGATGTGCCTGAGATGAGGCAGATGCTTTTGCTGAGAGCTTTGATAGAAGGCAGTGCCTTAAGCATTGGCTGGTGGAGACAGTCCCTGGAAGCCCAGGGACGTGTCCCTTGGGTGGGCACATCATGGACGGGGCTTCCTCCAGCTCCCGGTGAGCCAAACCCACTAGAGGGCATCGCTCATCCATGGTTTCAGTTAAATCTCATTTCTGCACCAGGAAGCCGACAGGCAGTAGGCAGCGGCAGGGCAGATGGATGAGTGGCTGCCGCCAGAGCTACACCCAGACCACCGGTTTTTCTCCAGTTACTCCAAAGAAATGGCTGAGCTTCTCTGCTACAAAGCTTCTCTTCTGTGATGCATCTTGCTCGACTGCTCATACCCAAAATAAGCTTCTCTGGCTGAGACTAAGCATTGCTAGTTTTCCCAAGAATAGGGATTGCCTTCAGTTTTATGCTTGCCTGATGTAATGATGCCCCAGGAGTGATAGGAATCGAATATTCCAGCCCAGCACTGGGTGACCTGAACACCTCAAAAACCACTTGCAGACCTTCCTGCACTGCTCTGCTCTCAACCTTTCTCCTTGGAGGACCTTGTGACATTTCAGTAGGGCACAGGTCAAAGTAAAACTCCTACAGCAACCGGGCAAGAATAACTCCAATAATCTCTTCTTTCTGGCTCTGCTGCAGGTTGTTTCTCTGTGCCTGTTTCTCTGAGTAAAAGTTGTGCAAGGACACTGACCTGTTTGGAGTGCCTCTGGAGCTTCTGGAGGGCTCCTTTTCAGTGGTGTGTGCTGGTTCCTCCTGACTCTGACTGCTGCAAGGAAATATTAGCTCATCAATACGGGCAGCGCAAATCACCCCGACTTTAAGGAGGAGCTGCAGGATTGAAAAATCAGCAGCATCCAGAACTAAGGGCACTGCCTGGAGGTTTGAAAACAAGACTAGAAACTTGCCTGCTGCCTGCCCATAGGGAGGGCTGCTTTTTCTCTTTAGTTTCTGTCTCCTGCTTCCCTTCGCTGGTCCTCTCTGTCTGCCATCAGTGTGCTGCCCAACGCAGGGGTCTCACCTCCATCCTAAGAATCGCTGAAACAGCAGGAAGACCTCATGTTGCTTATAAATTATCAGTTGCTTAGGAAGTGTTAAATGCTTAGCTTCAGCTTGAGTGCTTTTATACAGCTACCTGTTTGATAGCACCTGAATTCTGCTGTCGTCCTGAGCCACAGGGTTAGTGACTTTATGGCTCTGGGCTGTGCTGAAAGCCATTTGATTGTGAGCTCTCGCTAGTTGGACACAAGTGAGGTTATGGTCTGATTTAGCTGGTGATGGGCATGCACAGCCCAGAATTAAGGGTCAGAGAAATGTGGCTTTCCTCATGGCCTTGTCCATGTGATCTTGGCTTCCAGACCTGCCATAGGGCAGACATCTTGTCTCTGCACTGCCAACTTCAAATGAACAAGTCACTTGTGTGTGAGTATATATAGCATGCCTTGCCTTTGGGATAACTATTTTGGTTTAGCCAGCCCTGCTATAAATAAGCAGAGTCCATCCGTGGTTCTGAGCTTGCACTTGCAGAGCCAGTCTCCATACTGTCCTCCTTTGAGCACGGCTCAGAAATGCCCTGAGTGTTTCAGAGATGAATGGATTGGGAGCTTGAGGCGTGCTTTGAGCGAGGTGGGCATGCTGCCTGAGCACTGGTATGGGCATGCAGTGTGAACATTGCTGAACCTGGTCCTGGGAGCAGGACAGCAAACGCAGAGCTTCAGAAATAGGGAGAGGCTCTTCTTTTTTCGCAAGTCAATTTGTTTTGAGAAGAAACATCTGAAACCACAGTAAGTACAGCAAAGTCAAAGCAGTTGACCCCTCAAGAGGTCACAAGAAGTTATGTTTATTACCTGCAAATGGGATCATTTGCTATCAAACCACCTTAAAAGTGCTGTTTAAAAAAACTGTGTTAAAAAACACCATATAAGCTTATGCAAGCTTGGTTTAGCCCTTTACTGTTTGTATAATCAGTAGATATCAAGATGTTATAATCACAATATAATCAAGAGAGTTAGGCAAAGTAGACAATGATCACAAAAAGAGAATAGGTGGAAGAGCTTACCCTTCGGCTGAGCTCACCACAAAACACCAAGAGAGGTGATCTCCAGAAGAGATCCTTCCCTTCTGGTAGCCAGCTCTTAAATAGGTCTAGGAGCACAGCTGAATTGCCTTCACCTGTGCTCCTCTGTCTGATTCCTGGCTCTCCTCAGGTGATCAATCAGAGGTTCAGGCCGTGGCTCAGCAGTTCCCATACACTCCACCCCTTCACGGCATGAACCAATGATCAGGTTAACAAAAGGGTAAGCTTTCCCTAATACAGAGATCCGGTATATCGCGACATGTGTTGGTACAATTCAAGACGAGTGATGATTAGTGGATGTCTATATTCTTCTATGGGCCAGTGCTCAATGATGTGACTGGAGGCATGAGGTCATAGAATCATAGAATCACCAAGGTTGGAAAAAGACCTAAGAGATCATCCAGTCCAACCGTTCACCTATTCCCAACAGCTCCCACTAAACCATGTCCCTCAGCACAACATCCAGCCTTTCCTTGAACGCCCCCAGGCTCAGTGACTCCACCACCTCCCTGGGCATCCATTCCAGTGCCTGACCACCCTTTCTGAAAAGTAATACTTCCTAATGTCCAGCCTGAATCTCCCCTGCCATAGCTTGAAGCCATTCCCTCTGGTCCTAAGGTCCTGAGGTGCAGGTCCGTTCTATGTTCCATCAGTCCCATGCAGACCATCACCGGGTGTTGTACGTGATCTGACAGCAACACTGGAACACTTGATGGCATTTTGTTCCTTCCGGTGGTCCTGAAGGCTCACAGACTCACAGGGAGTAATACAGATGTTTCACAGGTACCAGGAGGGGAAGGTCTGCTCTCCAGGGCAAGATAATGGTCATATTTCTATCTTGGGTCAACACTTCCGCTTGTACTGGGGCACGTCCTAGCCACCTGTACCACACCTTTTGGCCGGATATCTGCAGCTGCATAACAATATCAGGCACCAAAGGAGGTGTCCTGATCTGCCACAGGGACACGATGGGGGTCCCTTTAGCAATAAAGATTGGAGTGTTGACCACAATATCAGTAGGCCATGTACCTATTACTGGAGGGACTACTGAGCCTCCCACCTCCAATAGTCTCCCCTAAGGTGCAAGTAGGCCACACCACTTGGGTCCTACCTGCACCTTCCAGGGCCATTTTATTTTATGGGTACCTGGCTCTAAATTCTCAGGGGCAGGGAGTAGAATATTATTTTCATTACCAATCTGAGGTCTTACCTGATGATCAGTGCCCGTAATTTGGATCCTAAGAGGGGTGGCCCATGTCGTCTGCAACATGCTCAGGGCACTGGGTCTGCCGTCTCAAGGTCTTTCATTCAGGTCCCGCAGGGTTTCATACAGTCTTTTTGTCCACCCCTGCAAGGACTGGGAGTCTGTCTTCAGGGCAGCCTTAAGAATACCGTTATAACGTTTGATGAGGCCTGCCCCCGTTGGATTATATGGCAGGTGGAATCGCCATTCGATGTTATTTTCTTCTGCCCAGCGCTGTATCGTTGCACCAGTAAAATGAATCCCTTGGTTGCTCTCGATGACTTGAGGTGTCCCGTAGGCAGACATCAGTTTAGTGAGTGCCTTGATGGTATATGCTTGGTTTGCTTTCGGTACTGGATAGGCCTGCAGTAGCCCACTTGCAGTGTCAACACAGGCAACATATCTTGCCCCTTCGGAATGAGCCCGATGCAATCGACCTGCCATCGCTGGAGAGGATTGTGTCCCCTAGCAAGATGGGCTGTTGTTTCAGACAACGATCTCGGTCTCATCTTGGAGCAAGCGTCGCAATCCTGGCATGCCTGGACGATATCAGATAGCTGTATGGGCAGTCCCCATGCTTTAGCAGCTGCCCAGATTGTCTTTTGTCGAGCATGCCGTAGCTTCTGATGTAACCAGCGGGCGATGTTCTCAGATGGTGAATTCTCACTCCATCAAACTCGGGCCAGTGTGGCGGCTTCATCGTTTCCCAGTGACTGTAGGGGTTGATAACCAGAAACATGGTAGACATGTACAGTCCTGTGTTTGACCATATTCCATATATCTAACCACATGTCTTTGCCCCAGATCAGTCGGGCGTGGATAGTCCATTCCTGGGTGGCCCACTATGCAATCTAAAGAGCGAGCCCCTGGTACACAGCCCAACTATCTGTGCAGATGTTCAGGATACCATCACCGGGTTCCTTGGTTATAACCATCCACACAGCTCGCAGTTCTGCCCATTGGCTGCTCTGACCATCCCCCTCATAGAACCAGATTGTCTCACTGGAAGGATGGTATGCTATTTTGGCAAACCGGCATTTTGGTTTTCTGCTTAATGTATTTATGCTGGCTGTAAAATTAGGAACTGTCATTATAACCCCACAAAGCCTGAGCAAGTGCAAGTGTATAATCAACAGATAACAAGATGCTATAATCACAATATAATTGTATAATCAATAGATATCAAGATGTTATAATCACAATATAATCAAGAGAGTTAGGCAAAGTAGACAACGATAACAAAAAAAGAATAAGTGGAAGAGCTTACCCTTCAGCTGAGCTCACCACAAGACACCAAGAGATGTGATCTCCAGAAGAGATCCTTCCCCTCTGGTAGCCAGCTCTTAAATAGGTCTAGGAGCACAGCTGAATTGCCTTCACCTGTGCTCCTCTGTCTGATTCCTGGCTCTCCTCAGGTGATTAATCAGAGGTTCAGGCCGTGACTCAGCAGTTCCCATACACTGCTTTAATCCCCCTGCCCATACTGACAGGTATATGATGTGCTAAGGTAGGAATGGCCAACCCACTGGGACAGCTCGTAGTAACACAGAGCAAAAGCTCATGCTGAACAGAAAAGAAAGCAGTGTCTGCACAAAGATTGGGAACTGTCGTGGGCTGGTAAATCCCTGTCTCTGCTGTTTCTCCTCCTGTGTGCCTGCAGTAACGTCTGGAAGTGATGCCACAAGATCAACTGGAGCTCACCTGCTGAAGCCTGGAGACCAGCAGTAACCCACTGATGATCCCACAGGTAAGGTCTGTCACTGCTGCAACAGAGTGTGAAAAAGTTGTTCCGTCAGTCCTGAGAGGAGGAGGTGTTGTGCCTTCACTAATGAAAAACAGGCCGTGCTCCTCATTGCTGCACTAATGGTGAGCTAAGAAAGATTCTGAGGATCTGCAGAGTTGTAATGATGAACAGATCGTTCACACCAAGCCTGTTGTGCACTGCTTCGGGCTACTGAAGTGCTGGCCTTCCTGTATTAATTATTAACAGTGCTAAAACACTCCAGAGGTTGGCTTAGAAACATCAAACATGCTTAACATTAATGGCTCCCAGATGATAGCTGACAGTGAACTCTTGAATGTGTTAAAGACCAAGGAGGAAAATAACTACTGAATACAATAAGCATTTTCAATATTAATTACAAAGAGAATACATGTGTGAACCACAAGAAATGCCTTCCTATAGCATTTCCTAGTGCTTTCTTATAGCACTGCCTGCTATCCATTTGAAGAGGCTGATCATGTTCTTTACACATATGGAAAGAAGCTTAACTTGCTTGGAGCATAGGGAGGTAGTGAGACCAGCCACTCACCTCCTTGTACCTGAGAGGAGTTGCCTGTGCTTCAGGACTGCTGCCCACTTATGCTGCTTTCTTGTTTAGCCTTCTTTCTGATTTCTGGCTGATTCCTCAATAGGAATATTTTGCTATGAATGGTTTGCTTACCCCCAGACTCCACTGCATGACTCCTACCCACCTTGCCAAGAGGGCTGCAATGCAGCCCTGCTTTGGGTCCTGGACTTCAAAGGGTGAGCCACCTCCCAGAGGATGCAGAGACAAAGAGATCCAATGTGGGAAATGAGAGACACGTCATCTGACTAAGGACAGATTTTGCAGTGTTTTACCTGATAAAAGCACTCAAGCTCTCTCTGCCACGTGCCATGAGCTGCTCAGTGGGCTGCTTTTTGCCAGTGGGGGTATCAAATTTAAGGAGATGTACTCTGGCTTCTCTGATAAACTTGGTGGCTCCTGACCAGCTGGCTTACACTGTGAGTGTGGGACAGGAGCATTGCCACAAAGAGTGAGCACATATGGCTTGTTCCCTTAGGAAACCAGGCTAAATATGACTGTAGGCAGCACCTTTCTCTTCTAGTGAGGAGGTCGCTGACAGCCATAAATGTCTCCCAGCTCAATAGTCTCACCCAAAAGTGTTTTGCTTCGCTGTGTTCCCCAGGCAGTTGTAATGTGTGCAACTGCCAGTGCTTTGCCAGTGTTTGGAGAGAGAAATATTTAAGTCATGTTGTCTAGCACAGACTTGGAAAGCAAGTGTGGGTGTGAACATAGGGTTTTACTTTGCTGGAATCCCCACCCAGATTTGGGATGTATAGTGCAGACGTGTTCACAGAGCGTTGTGTGATGGAGTCTGTGTCTCCTTGCTTTGTCATGTGCCAATGCCATGGCATTCTGACATTTTTCAAGTCGTGTCTAAACTGTTGGCTGGTTTTCACCTGGTTCCTAGCCTCGTGATTTGGGTGTGATGGGTGCAATCTGGAAACGCATGAAATCGTTTAACCTGTTTGAGCCTGAGCAGCCTTGCCTAACACCAACCACTGCAGGAAGAGCAGTGTGCTGTTACGCAGAGTGAAGCAAGTCATCTGTTGCCAGTGAGCCAGGAAGGAACAAAGATACCTCAAGGGGGAAACCATTATCTGCTATTACCTAGAGCAGCTCCTTTTTAAAATTGAAAAACATATTAAAAATTATTTTGGGAACTTCTAATTAGTTTGTCGAGGCACTAATGTGCTCAGGATGTTTCAGAAACTTTAGTAACTGCCCAGAAAGAGGCCACCATAGAAAAATAGGTCTTTCCTGCCTTAACCCACTGCTGAAAGGTCAAAGAGGATGAAAACTTGTGCAGAAAATGAGGTTGAGCAACAGAGGTGGTGTCTGTTAAGTTCCTGGGGATCTCCCTCTGACAGTGCCCAGCCCTGCATGACTTCAATCTGGGAACACTGCAATAAGAAGCTTATATTGAGTAGCTGTCCCCAGAGGAATTTACAACTAGGAGAGCCAGAAGGCAAAAGAAAGAAAAAATGGAGAGTTGCATACGGGCATCTGTTTCCAGCCTGGTGTTTGACAAGCCATGCAGCCAGCTATGGAAATGGTGGTTTGTAGATGCAAGCAGTCGTTTTCCTTTCTGCCCAGCTGGGAATATTTTGTTTTCTTTTTTAGAGTAGCTGAAATGAAAGCATTCTGTGGCCATTTGGTGAATTTAGAAAAATCTTCTTTTGTTTCCACAACTGGCAAGAAGTCTGTACACTGGAGAATCTGACAGCTCCTGCTCAACTTTTCTTGGCTCTTCGTTGAAGGAGAATAGAGGAAATAATTCCTTCACATTCCTATGGGGAAGGATCAGAAGGTTTTTAATACCGTAATAATTAATGCTGTGGAACAGCCAACAGGAAAATTGCAGAGGATGGTAATTGGATGGTTGCAGGAGCTGACTGGTGAGTTGGCTTGGGGTGCACAAGGGCAGGGGAAATACCCTGAGCAGATGAGTCACTCCCAAACACCATTCCTGGTTCCCTGAGCATGGAAAAATGGGAATGCTATGGATGATAAGAAAATGTGTTATGGCTTAAAATTAGAGGCACCCTTAGCTCTAATGTGCTGTAAGTGCAGTGAGTCTAAAGTGCTTCATTTCTATATCCTCTGATGTTTTCTTACTGTTATCTTCTTTCACTTCCGAGTATAGGCCAATGTCTTTGTTTCAGGAAACTATAATGACCTGCCTTCCTGCCCTGCTGGTGATTAGCACAGCTGGAACCTGAATTCTTTAGCACTAGCATGGCTTATTTTAGGTAAGCCAGGAACTACCTGCTGCTGCTCTGGGTGGATGAGCAGAAGGGTGAAAGGAGATTAGGTAACTGATGCACTGCTTCAAGGACGTAATGCAGAACCACGAGGCAGCAGATACAGGAGCAGTTCTTTCTGTCGTTAAGTGGTTGGAACTGAGAGAAGACAGGGCAATAAGCGAGTGGAAGATACTGAGACCTGAATAAGTGTGGAAGATCTCCAGAAGCATAGCACGGTTATGTTTTCCTGCACTTTAGAAAAGGCACGTTTTTGCTCTGATCTACACTTTGCATGAATCTGGATGAATTTCCATAGGGACAACCAAAGGTTCCTCCTTCCTCTTCTTCCACTCCAGCAAGGGAATCAAACTGCAACGCAGTGTTCACATAAGGTTTTCCAAAACAGTGCTCACATGCCGTTTTACAGGACAGTATGACTAATTGGCACAAACAATCTGCTACAAACAATTGGTGTTTTCAGACCATATGTTGTGGCTATGTGTTACGGCATTCCCAAACAACTCGAGTTTAAGAGAACTGGGAAGGGCCTGTGTGGAAAATGTAGCTCAGCTTGGAATGTTTGAGCCGGGAGTGGATGAGGCCACACAGCATGGAGCAGACAAAGCATGGGAAATCCAACAAGAAGGAAGCATCCAGCCCTTGTAAGCAGGCCACGTGTCCCCCTGCTCTCGTGTCTACGCACTGTCAGAGCAGCAAAGACACCAAGGCAGTGACAGAAGGAATACTTCCATACATTAATCACAAAGAGATGCAGAGCCAGCTCCAGCTGATGTAATGCATTGTTTTCGCCAAAGCTATCCCTGTTTAGTCTTGCTAAAGGAAAACCCATCTGCTTTTAGACAGATGTACATGCAGCACTCCCAGATGAAATGTGCCTATCGATCTCTTGCTGCCTTTGGCCCAGGCTGTGGGAGAAAAGGTGTAGGGGTCCACTTCTTGCCTTGGATGTCTTATCACTGCATGATCCTGCTGTTTGGAATGGAATTTTATCCCCATAGCACTTTTGGCAAGTGAAAAGGTGAGTGTTTTTAGGCCAGGTGGAACTGATGCATGATGTATGCTTAGAAGGTTCCTCCAAGAACAGCTTAGAGCTGTCTTAACACTTAGCTTCACAGCAAGAGGGGAAGCCAGAGGAGGAGGAACAGCCAGATTTTGTAACTGGAGGGAGCAGATAGTGGTACAGATTACAAACAGCAGCCCGTGACTCTGTGTGTGAGCCAGGCACTGCCATCAGCTGCTGTGCAGCAGCCTGGGACAGATTTGGCTCCCTATAACTACAGCTGCTTTGGAGCTGGCTTAACTTTGCTTTGTGCCAAAATGCTAAGAGCTGTGGTGTGTCTGCTCCTAATTAGATTAGGTCTGCAGAGGCTGCCATGATCGAGCTCCCACTATAGCCCAAGATGGACAGTTTTCAATAAGCTCAGTGAGAGTTTTCAAATTGCAGGTGAGTTCCCTGCTTGGCATGGTACTGTTAGAGCATACAAGATTGCAATGCTGGGATTGTGTCATCCAGTCCAGGAGCATCAGGCCAACCTCTCTGCAGATGCAGTTGTGCTGCCTGTGATAGATACTGTATGGGAACTGCTGAGTTACGGCCTGAACCTCTGATTGATCACCTGAGGCAAGCAATGAGCCAGCCAGAGGAGCACAGGTGAAGGCAATTCATCTGTGCTGCTGGAAGGGGTGGAGTGTGGCTCCATCTCTCCCAGACCTATTTAAGAGCTGGCTACCAGGATCTCTGCTGGAGTTTTGTAAGTCAGCCTAGGATACAGGTAAGTTTTCTATTTTTTCTCTTTTTGTTACCATAATCTGCTTTGCCCACCTCTCTTGTTTATTTTGCAATTACAACATCTTAATATTCATTGATTATACAGATGCTCACGTCTCAAGCCTCGTGGTAGGGAAGAGAGAGTGCGGTGTTTGGGCTAGTGCTAGTGTTGGCAGCCAAGCACTCGTGATAATGCTCACAACTTCTTTTGGTTTTGTGTCCAGAACCTTGGCAATAAACACCAGATTTCCAGACTGCAATTACGTATGGCCTGTTTAGCTGTAAGTTTTTCTGCTAACTTGGCTCCAAACTTTACACAGAATTATCTGCAGATCTTCTCTCCAAAGGAGTTTATAGAAAAGAGATGTAGTTGTTCTGGTTTTCACTGGACAAGCCAACTCATCTCAGAAAAGATCCTCCTGCTGCTTATGCTAGCAGATTTTTTCTCTGCAGATATGCAAGCCTGAATGCTTCTTAACGTGGGTAAGCAGACAAAGGGACACCATTTTAGGTAAGGTCACATAGATGTTCCATGCAATGGTATAAATATTTGCATTGGAAGACCCTTACCTGAAATGTTCGAACATTAAACATAATTCTTTAGGGTTTTTTTTTGTTGTGATGATGGCACACAACCAAACCAAGACTGATTTATGGTCTCAGAACTTCCTCTTCTCTGTCATTTCTAGCTGATGAGATCATGAGCTTAATCCTTGACATGGGATTTGCAGTCTGCTTGGTTTCATTCCATTTTGTCTCAAGTCCTTAACCTCTTCCTCCTCCTGTATGAGTGTACCTTCCTTTACTGATGTTGCTTCATACACTGTCATCCAAGTATTTCATTAGTGCCATCCTACATGTGCTAGGGTGCTAATGAAAATATTAAATGAAATCAAGCCCAGGGCTTTGAAAGACTCCCTCTGAAGGAAGAGTCTTCGTCAACATTGAAAGAGGCTCAATTTAGAGACCTTGAGATCCCCAAAGTGAAAAAGAGAGCAAGGTGTTTGGCTGCTGGCAGTGTACAGGTTTTTTTTTCTAGTCCTTTTGAAGTTCATCTTTGAAGGCTGCCATTTTAAGGACTGTCAGCTCAAGTTCATTGATCTCCATGCTGGAGCACCTTGGGAAGCTGCTATCAATCGTGGCTTTGCTGTGATCCCTTACTTCATAACCAAAAGCCCCAGGATAGTGAAGTCAAAGCCAAGCAAGGTTCCTAGGCTGCCAGAGCTCCACTGATGCAAATAGCAATTCAGCTGACCTGAAGAGTAGTAAATCTCACCCAGACGAATCTGCACAGACACTAGCAGTCTCTTGGGCCCTGTCCTGGCAACATGTGAAAGCATTTCCCACAAGGGTTCATGTGCTGAGGAAGATCACCCTAGGCTCCTTAGGAGGTGTAATAAAGTACAAGCCCTCTAGTTGCCCCAGTGTTTCTTTCTGAAGTACTTCAGTACCAGCACATATTTGTCTGTGATGTAATTTCTTCCCATTAATAAATCCACAGGCACTGCAGGATACCACTGCTGTTATGTTTGCAAAATGTAACCATGTTAATGGAGCTCTGCTTTTTTCAAGTATCTTGGCAATATGAAATATTGGCCTCTTAGGTTAGATTTTCTGAAGTATTTAAGCATTCCACTCTCTTTGGACTAATGGACACCTTGTTAAAGCTGTCAGACTTCCTTTCTGGCTCGCCAGATGCCATGATCTTACAGTGGAGCAGAAGGTGACCCTGTGTTTTCTTTCTATGCTGTCAGCTAGCCACTGGTTTCCTCTATCCCAGGTTTTAAACCCAATAGAAATGTAATCATACTTTGCTGCACAAAACGTAAAACCATCCATTTTATTATGTAGAAATGGTCTACTGAGTACACAAGCAGCAGTAGTTTTAACAGGCGATGGCTTGTTCTGGCTCTCAAGAGTGTGGTTTTACAAGATGGTTTGGTTTAAGAGCAACACAGAGGGAAAATTGTATCTTTGGGATGTGCTCTGCATGAAACAGCCTCCTTGTACGCAGGATATTGGAGAATTATACTCTTAAAATAAAGCCCTTTGAAACTGGCATGGGATACTCAGGCTTGCTTGAGTATCATTAATCAGTTATAACGCTCAGACAAAATGGGTCTCGACTTTGTGTTGCTTGTTAAAATAAGAAATGTGTATTTCGGTACTTAACCTTCAGCTGCAGGCACTGTACTTCATAGTGCAGCCAAAACTAATGTATTTGAATGATTATTTCATATTTATTTGGACAAATTCTGTATATATAGTGGTTTTATAACAAGATGGCTTATTTTGACTGTATTTAAAAGAAATAATTACTCTAAGTGTCTGGAATGTAGGCAAGAAGTGGGTTTCCTTAAACTATAGCGTGCATTCAACGTGGGGCTTGAATTCTGACTGTTGTCATTCAGTAGCTTCTTCTATTCCAAGTTCTGTGTTGTTGGGGTTGTTTGTTTGTTTGTTCTTTATGAACTCCTTCAAATAGATTTGCAGACATAAATCTGCTCTATGCAAATCTCAGATTGGCTATAAGGGGCCCAAGGCTTTCAGTCAAGCAGCGAGAATGCAAATCATACTGCAGTGCTGAACTGGAAATTCCTTGCGTGGATACAGTGATGCAGCTGCACAGGTGGCTGAAATCCCTGGGTAACACCAGCCTAAAAATAAGGAACTGCCCTGTGTCTTTAGCCAGAATTCCTCAAAGGGCAGGGGCAAATTCAAGGATAAGGTCTCTGGAAACAAGTTACGTAGAGCCTGAAACAGCAGTAGTGCTAAGCAAGAGAGGTGAGGATGGCTGCAGAAGGAAAACCTGTAGGATAGCGAAGAAAACAAGTCACAGTGAGACTTTCTCCCATAGCAAGTCTTGAATCCATTTTTAAGGCCCCTGCAGTGCCTTGCAGAGCATGTTCGGTGCTTTTTTGTTTGTTTGTTTTTGTTTTTCACTTGTGTGGACTCTGAGTAAACTTGACTCCAAATCTCAGGACATGGCAAGTTTGTTTTCAATGCCCAAGCAAAGCGAGGATCTCGTGTAGCTGCTGCTTCTGATTAAAAAAATAAAATAAATTATTTGCTCCCTGTGAAGGCCAGTGGTACCAGATGCAAGAAATAGTATTGACTGAATACCACCGCTGAGTCATGATAAAAGCAGTGCATCCCCTACAGCTGTAACACGAGCTCTGAGAAATTAATAGACACTTAAGCAGAACTGGAGCGGAGGCAGGGTGAAGGAGAGGATGTGACTGGGGATTCCTCTTGAAAGTGAGTCTGAACAGGATAAACCTGTGCAAGGCTGTAGGGTTGCAGTTCAGGTGATGGGGCCACGGGGTGCATTCCAGCTGTGCTCACTGGGGTGGCTGGCTCCAGTGTGTCTCCCAGGGCTTGGTTTAGAGTTCCCTATTACTCACATCCTCGGAAGGCAGTGGCTGTCCATCAAAGCTTTGTGCACAGCCTTTCTGAGTGCAGCACATTGCCCTGCTGAGGAATGAAGACAAAAGATTCAGCGCAGGCACCAGCTATAAATAGTCACCTTGATGTCACTCATATAAAAAGCAACAAGTGACAATTAAATAGTTTCTGGAGAGCAAGTAGCAGCCTGGATTGTATGGAGGGCATCTATACCCATGTGGGGACAGGGATTCTGCTAGAACTAGTTTATTTTCCTGGAGCAGCAACCAGTTTCTTTATGATCTGATAAGTGCTGTCTTGGGAAGGTTGATACATTTAATTGTTTGACATGGTTTTGAATTTCAGGACCAGCCTTCTGCACAAATGACCCAAACCTCAATCTTTGTACGTGAAAACTTCCAGATAAACGTTGGCTTTGGTGTGCATGGACTGCCGGCTCCAGTCCGACTGAGAGCACTGTGGGCAGTGATGTCGTGGCAATTTCTGATTTTAGAATGGGTTTGACCTGTAATTTACTGCTGCCCTGCACTCTGGGTGTTTTCCTGTCTTTTCTAAGCTCTGAATGTAAGCCTCTGAATGATTTAAGGCTTGGATAAACGAGAATCTATACAAGCTCTCCTCTCGAGCATCAGTCTCGGTTTGCTTGGGCCATGTGTGGAAGCCACCAGCAGCCTGGCAGGGCTCAGGGGTGGGCTGCAGTGGGATAGAGCCCTGGAGTCACTGCAGGGCAGTGCACAAATCAGCTCTTGTGACTCATTAAGGTTGGAAAAGACCACTAAGATCATCCAGTCCAACCCTCGACCCACCCCCCCACAAGTGTCCCTCAGCGCCACATCCTTTTACACTCTCAGGAGGTTCTGGGGCTGCTCAGAGCTGGTTAGCATTGCCTTTTACCTTCGTCAAGTTTGAATTTGTAATCAAATTAAGTCGCAGACACTAAATGCACCGCTCTGGTCTTTGTCAGCAGGCGGATGTGTTTGGCAGTCCTATTCCTATGAGGTGCCTGTGTAGCACGTTTGGCGTCCTGAGCTGGAGAGACCTATAGAGAAGGAACTAATGTGGACTGGAATTGAGGTATGACGAGGAATCCCTACTTTTTTTTTTGTCAGTGCGAATTAATCTTCATCTGGGGTAAGCGGACAGGTGTTTGACACCAGCAATTGACCGGAATTAATCACGTCTGCTTATGGTTGATACGAAAATGGATGTCCGAAGGGATGGGCAGGGTCAGAGCGGTGGCTCTTCCATAACCGTGGGGATGTGGCACTCAGGGATGCGGGCACGGTGGTGGGGTGAGTTGGGGTTGGACTTCGGGATCTTAGCGGTTTAATGACGCTGTGAAGGAGCTCCTCCATTTCGGGAGGGATGTCCTCAGCTTTGCAGACGATGGGAAGGGGACGCTTTCCAGCCAGACCCGCAGTTTTGCCGCACGGCTGCGAGGCGAAGGGCCGCAACCGGTACCGCGCGGCTCAGCGCCCCTCCCGGCCCCACACGGGCGGGGGGCGGCGGCGCATGCGCGGGGCGGGGGGCGGTGACGGGCTCCTCACAGGGCCGGCGCCGGCGAGCGGCTGAGGCGGCGGGCGGGAGGGAGCCGCGAGGCGCGGGGAACGCGGAGCCGGGTTCGACCCCATCCCATCCATCCGTCCGCCATGGGGACGCAGGGGGCCGGCAGGAAACGGCTGCCGAACCGGGAACGCCTGACGGCGGAGGACGACGCGCTCAACCAGATCGCCCGCGAGGTGAGCGGCCGGCGGAGGCACCCCCACCCCGCAGCCTCCCGCCTCCCTCAGCCCGGGGCTCCCCGGCTCGGCGCGCACGCGCGTCCCCGAGCGACGGCCGTAGCGGGCGCGGGGCGAGCGGCAGGCCGGGCTGCGTGGGGCTGCGTTCCGTTTGGAAGCCGAACAAAAAGCCGTGGGTTTGCTCAGAGGCGTGGTGAAGGCACCGCGCTGTCAGGTGTGGCGCTGAGGTGAACGGAGGTGCCTCTGCGGAGGCTTTTCTCGAGTCAGAACCCACGGAGAATAGAGGAGCGGAGAGCACTTGTAGGGTTACGGGCAGCTCGCTGGGCTTTGTGCTCGTGTGCCTTGTGCTCGTGTGCCTTGCCTCAGCCAAAAATTGTGTCCCCGAAACCTGAATTTCCACAGGAAACCCCTTCTGTACCACGGCCCCTTCATTCAGTGAGGGTCTGTTAGTCACCGAGGACCAGAAAATCGCGGAATGGCCGGGGTTGGGAGGGACCTCAAGGATCGTGAATCTCCAACCCCCCCGCCGCATGCAGGGCCACCAACCTCCACATTCAACACCAGACCAGGCTGCCCAGGGCCCCGTCATCTTTTATGTGAGCCCAGTCTGTATCTTGCTGCATGCGTATATTGGGGTAGGCGTGCGGTTCGATAGGCACTGCAGCACGGCGTTTGCCTTTGATCTGATTTGAAACAATTAAAACCAGCTGATGCCTGCCTTGTTTCTACCTGCTTAGCCTGACTTGTTGGTTCCAGCGCCGTGGGCTCAGTGGTGGTCATGAAGATGTGCGTTTGGTTCTGAAGTTCACGTGGATTTTCTGCCTTCTTCCTGCCTAAGGGGAGGCTGGTGAATCTGGCTCAAGCCCTGCTCAGCACCTGGGGGTTCGGCTCCTTGCTGTGTCTGAGCTGGGTGCTGCTGGCTGCAGCTGGAGGTGGGCATCCTGTTTCCATGTCTGCTCCCTCCTCTGGTGGTACAGCACCACCTGGCTTTGGAATGGGTTGACTGAAGGAATTACCTCGATGAGATAAATCGTTCTTACGGAGGTTTAACTCTTCTGTGGTTTCTTTTCTTCAAGCTCAGCTACTGCAGGATCATGCAGTCAGTTAGAAAGGAAGAAGGCGGGCTTATTTTAGTGCTATAGTTTTATGCTTCTAGGTACCAGCAGCTTTGATCTGGGATGTCCTTACTCTTTTTCCATGCAATTCTGAAGTATTTTCTAGCATCTTTGGAGTGTGTGCCGTATCCATGTGACAGACTTAGGTGGCATGTTTGCAGGAGTCAGGTTTGTGTCAGCACGATGAGAAAATGTTCTTTGGGCATTGCTGGGAGTGAGTAAGTTCCTACAGAGGTGGCGTGAGGTAGAAGGGCAGGAATGCCTCATGTTCAAGATGTAAGGCAGCAAGTCTGAATGATCGTGCTCTCTGCTAGAGTTTGAGTCACAATGACATCCTAGGGGTTACTTTGGGATGAGGTTTGAATTCTACAGCCCTGGTCCTTCTGTCACTTGATGAAGCTGAACATAAACCTGTAGCAGGAGCCTAGGTTGTTGTTTTCTGTTGTAGGTTTCTCTCCCGCTCTTTGCTGTATGGTAAAGAGTTTTGAAGCCTAGACAGTGTTGTTTATTTGTTTTCTCTGAGGATTTGCTAAAAGACAACTGCATTTATTGGAAAGCTCCTTCACAAGCATGTCTTTCTTTTATCTTCTCTCTTGAGTGAACTGAAAAGTTCAAGGTTCAGCATTTTCCCATATTATTCTAACTCCTTGCATTACTGTGCCTTAAGTTTTATGCCCTTGTGATGGTTTTGTTGTTTAACTGTTCTTCACACAGGGATTCCTGTCTGCATCTTTCCACAGGGGGATAAGAACTCTTAATAAAATAATGTGAGCCTTGCATCTCCTTCTAATGAAGATGTTTGGAGTCCTTACGTTAAGAAGGGCATGAGAGTTACTGAGATTTCAGCTTTTCCGGCCTGCCTTGCGAGTGTTGAGGCAAAGCTTCTTTTCTTGCATAGGTTTTCACTCATTGATTTCCTTCAGCCTTTCTTTCTTAGCCAGAAGCCACGGGACCTTGCAAATTACAGCGGATCCTATGTTATCATGTTGTTGTGTTCAAATGGAAGTCTTTCCTTTTGGTTTTCCTCCAGAAGGATAATGCTGCTTTGACACTTTCCAGCTGTTGTGTCTTGTATAACTGATGAAACATCTTGAAAAGCTGACAGGCAATCCCTACTGTGTGTATGGTCTTGCGTGGACCAAAAGCCTGGTCTGGTGGTTGGTGACCCTGCACACAGCAGGGGGGTTGAAACTGGATGATCATTGTGGTCCTTTTGAACCCAGGCCATTCTATGAGACTATGAAAGAGGGCCTTGTGCTGTGAGGTTGGCAGCCCTTGGCCCTGCAGGATGTGGGAGCAGTGTTAAGAGGAAGTAACTGTAAGTGAGCAGAAGGAAACTGTAGAAGCGAAGCATGTTGTAGCGACAGGCTTTCAGCAGCAGTATTAAGATGAAAAAGTTTGGGGTGATTTGGGTTGCAAGTAGCTTATCACGTTGCCTGGGCCTGTAGTAGTGTTACTGTAAATCAGCTTGGCCGCCAGAGAAGAGCGGTGCCATATTACTAAATCTGGCATGGCAATTAGAGGGCTGGCAGTTCCGTAGGTGTAGTTAAACCAAGAACACAGCGTTCTGTGTTTGCAACGGTCACAGATGGCTGCCACTCTGCATTCACTGTTACTACACCTAGCTTGCATTGCTGAGGTTATGTTTTCTGGCTGTCAGCTTTTGCAGATGAGGGCAAAGCTGATCGATGATAGGCTTCTCCGCTTTCAGACTCGTGTTATGACGCCAGTAGATTATTCTGTGTTTAGGTCAATGGAAACTTTTGGACTATTTTATTCCTCTCCCTGAGTACGTGCCAGCAGTGTTTGCAAAATCTAGTGGTTTGATACTCCTAGAGGTCTGTGCCAGCACAGCTAGCAAGGGTTGCATTTGCACGCAGTGCAGTCATCTGTCCCTGCACCCACGGTTTGGGAAGGCTGCTGAACACAGCTTGTAAACCTGACAGGGAGTGGTTTCCAGCTTTTTTTTTCCCTCTTGCTGTGGTTGCATGGGTTTGACATTATAACTGGAGACATCTTTGCTAGGAGAGTATCTTGCCTTAACTTCTGATGTTCCCTCTGTGGGGTGCAGAAATAGCTGAGTGCTACCAGAGAGAGTTTTGCCAGTTCAGTGAGAACTGCCACCAATCTATGAGACCCTTCCCCTATAGGCAGATAATATTAGCTGTTCTCTTTCATTTTCTTGAATGAGGAAAGCAAGGCTGGGACAGATTTCTCTTTGTTATTGGAAAAGTAATGTAAACATTGTTTTTCTTTTATCTTCTATACAGATGTGTGTTATATTGCTCCAAAAAAATAATAATTCTGCCTTATGTTGTCTCTGTGCTGAAAACTTCCTCTTTTATCAAGCAGTTTACAGAGCAGGAGTCTTTCACAGATAATTCATTTGGGAAGTTAGTCATTCGATGTCATTCAATTTTTATTTTTTAATCTTTTTTTCTGTTAAGAGTGTAGCTGATAAGAAATGGCTCAACAAGCAGCTGGAGGTAGCCAGCCTGCTCTGCTGTGTGAAGTAGGAAGGCCCCAATGAACTTCAGAAGCCTACAGTGGAGCTTCAGGATTAGTGAAGGGGAGCTGGGATAATTGTACACTGAATTTAAAGGTCTGCCATTTCACACAATCACAGAATGGCCAGGGTTGGAAGGGAGCTGAAGGATCATGATGAATCTCCAACCCCCTGCCACACACAGGGCCACCAACCTCCCCATTTAACACCAGCCCAGGCTGCCCAGGGCCCCATCCAATCTGGCCTTGAACACCTCCAGGGATGGATGGGGCATCCACAGCCTCTCTGGGCAGCTGTTCCAGCACCTCACCACTCTCATAGCAAAGAACTTCCCCCTGACATCCAACCTCAATCTTCCCTCCCTCAACGTAAAACCATTTCCCCTCGTCCTGCAGTTATCTGCCCTTTCAAAGAGTTGATTCCCTCCTGTTCGTAGGCTCCCTTTAGGCACTGCAAGCTGCAATGAGGTCACCCCACAGCCTTCTTTTCTCCATGCTGAACAAGCCCAGCTCCCTCAGCCTGTCCTCACAGGGGAGGTGCTCCAGTCCCCTGATCCATCTTTGTGGCTCTCCTCTGGACCCTCTCCAACAGCTTCCTGTCTTTCTTGTACCAGGGGGCTCCAGACCTGGACACGGTACTCCAGATGAGGCCTCACAAGAGCAGAGTAGAGGGGGACAATCAGCTCCCTGTCCTTGCTGGCCACCCCTCTTCTTATGGAGCCCAGGATCCCATTTGCTTTTCGAGCTGCAGAACTTTTGAACTGAGGTGATAATTTGCGGGAAAGCTCTGGCTTATACTGCAATTTGGTTGACCTGTGTAATAGATGGAGATGAAAACAGTTTGGTAGACATTGAAGCTGAAAACAAACAGGTTGGCTATATATGCAAGGGAGCATAAGTGAGGCAAACTTTATTTCAAGTGTTGTGCAGGTCAGAGCATTTGAAGCAGGGTGTTCTGTAAGGGTGTGCTACGTAGTGCCCCTGTAAGGTCTGTGTGCCTCATTAGTGCAGTGGTGGAACTTTTTGGAGCAGAATTTGATATTTAAGAGATGCATGAAGACTTTTTGAAACCAGATGCATATTCCAAGAGAGGCCATTAGAAACAGTCTGTTGTGTCTGACACCTTGCTTGTACCTGACTGACTTTTTTGCCTTTGTGATAGTGCAAATGTATGATCCTAAGAGAACATGTGGTCTGCAAAAGCATGCCTGGCTGTAGGTCTGTCTAGAATAGAAAATTATAAAGGCGAGGGATGCCTGTGGAGGGCCTGATTCTGAGCCCAGCTGACTTAGACATAGGAAGGATGGAAGCCTTCATGGGAAATGCTTGCCAATAGGCTATGGAGAACAGTTCCAAAACTAGGACCGTTTTATATCATGATTATGCTCCTCTTCAGTTAATGCCTTTTACTGGATATGTAGCCATAAAACATTAAATAAAGCAAATGCCTTTTTCCTACAAGCCTTCCCAAAGGAAATAAGTGGAAGAGCAGTTCTGGATGCTTTGAAAAGCGAGGCACAAATCTTAAGACCTCTCTCATTTTAGTTATGTGGGTGATTGTAGCCTGTCTTCCAGCTCCCAGTCTGCCTATTGCAACGTTCAGTAACTACTTGTCTGTTTTTGTGTCCGTGCCTGGCCTGAGTCCTCTTCAGCTGTTCTCACTGTCTGAGGAAACAGCTGTTTAGGAACTGTGATTCCTATTTCAGTCAGGCAAGAGGCTGCTGTTAGGATTAGCAACATGGAAAGCCCAGCCTTTTTCTTTGTAAGCCCAGATGCTGAGCTGTTCTGCAGTATGTAACACAAATCGCTATCTCAGCTAGAAGGATATTTTTCCAGGCCAGTTGCTGAACAAAGTTGGAGCTTGAGTGCACTTGCAGTGCTTTTAACACTTTGTTGTTGTGTTGTTTTTTTTTTCTTCCATCATTTGGTTGCAAGGAGCATAATCCACATGGCATTTCAGGCTTGTGAAACAGGGTACGTGTCCCTCCTGTCAAGTCAGCAGGTTGCCAGGAGCAGTGGATCTGTCTAGCTAGATGTACACACTCATGGGTAAACCTTAAAATAGCAGCTCTGAAATATCAGCTGTTGTCTCACTTCTGTGAAAATACTTTTGAGGGGAGAAGTTGACTGTTGGAATGGAATGGAGAGGGAGGGGAATTGCAGTAAGCTAGATTCTACTTATAGTCATGAGGTTGCTTTGAGAGTTTTTTCCCTTCTGAGAAGGGAAAGTGGGCACAGTCACACTTGCATTTCATCTGGGAGCTCTCTCTGCTCCTGGTGTTAATCTGATCTGATTCTACCACAGATGAGTAGCTGGCCTTGTGCTTGGTAGAAAAATAGCTCGTGTTTGGGCATCCCTCGTGCTGTAAAAGTGAGGGAAGCGCTTAAGTGCGTGTTACCAAACATGGTCTGTAACCATCAACTTCCAGGAAGCTCTTCTCTCCTCCCTTGCTCTATTTCTGTTAGGATACAAAAAATAGGCTGTAGAAATTCCTCAGCTCGAGATACCTGGCACATACACTGAAATAAGAATATAGTCTCAAGCAAAAATTGCTTTGGAGAGCATCCATGTGGGTGAGCTTGATCCACAGCCTTAAAAGGTAGGGTTGGCCAGTTCCTGGTGGATGCTGTAGGCAGCTGAGGTGAGTTGTTGGTCTCTGCTGCTTAGGGTTACTGTGGGCAGCATCTTTGCCAGTAAGTTTGTTTAAAATTTTTTTAAGCAAGATGCTGCTAGGTAAATTACCACTGGTGGAAAGCTGCTGTGTGCTTCCCTGTCCTCTGCCCTGCCAGCAGTGTAACATCTTGCAGGAAAATGAGGCAGTAATCTCTTAAAGTGACTCGTCTGATGTGCTAGTGCTCACTTGCAGGGCTCCTGTGATCTTTTAAGGATGGAGATCCACCAGTGCTGTTGGTAGGTAGTAAGAAGTGGAAAAGGACTCTCAAGGATCTGGTTTTCAAAGCTTTAAACTGCTGAAATCGAAGCTTGGTGTGGCATAACTGAAGCTGTACTTCGCTGTTGGTAATCTGAAGGCTTCAAATTAGTGTAGAAGGAGCTAAACTACCTGCCATGCAGTGCTCGCAGAGTGGAAATGACTTGGGGAAGAGAAACTGTGAGTGACCATGTGACACAGTCTGGTCAGGTGTTTTAAAGCTGTGTTTTTTTGGAGCCTACAGAGAGGTTATGGATGTGAGCATTCAGAGACTGGGAAAGCACAGAAGTAATAATTTCACATTGACAAGAACATGACACAACTCTCTCCACTGTCACTGTTTGAAACTGTCCTTGCATTCAGTCACATTGGACCTCATTGGTTACACCTCAATGTTTTCTGTTTGGATGGATTTCTAATTTTGCCTTTAAACAGATGTCAGGAAGAGTATGAAGTGCACAAAGCCAGGCCTGAGGAGTAGTTTCCCAATGAGCAGCTTTCTGGCCTGACCAGCTGAATTTTGGGAGAGGAGGAGGTGCAAGATAGCTGTTTCCAATACTGATGGGTGCTTGTTTTGGGACGTGGATGCATGCTCAAAACAAACAGGCAGAAGGGAGCATGTCCCTGCTTAAACCAATGCCTGCAAGACAGATTTGAATCACACAGGAGCATTCAGCCTACAATCCTGCTCTGTGTTCCCCCAGCCCCCTCAGTCGTGTCATGTTTTCCTGTAATTGAATTTGATGCAGTGTTTGCTGCCATTTTAACACTGTGGACTTCAAGGCAGGGAGACTTTCTTCTAAAGCTGTGAAAAATATTGAGTTTTATTGTCAGCCATAAAAACTGGAATACTACAGAACTAGAATAGCTGTGTCTGTGTTATGGAGAGAGGGATGTTTGGGGTATGGAGCATAATTGCACCTAACTGGCACAACTCTGAAAACTTGGAGTGGCTGTTTCTGACTTGGAAGCTTTACTGAATGGGTTGAAATAAATTTTGGTGATTTACAAGCTTAAAATACTGTTTGGTGCCAACAACTAATTGCTATTGGAGGTCTGGGGATTCCAAATACAGAGTAACACAGACACAAGTCAAATAGAAGATTGATTAACTTCTGTGAACGCAGTGAAATAACATTTGGACGGCATCTCCCCTTCTGCTTTTTCCTTCTCTTCAAGTGACTGTGAAGACCTATAGACTGTTTCAGGTTTGGAAAAAGAAAAAAAGTGAGGAAAAATAGTGATGCTAGCACAGAGATCCATCTCTGGAAGAGCTGGACTTCTTAAGTCACTTGCATGCTGCCACAATTCTAAGGGGGAACCAAACAGTGAATAGTGGGGCAACGTGGAGAAATGGCTTTGAATGGGACCCTATTGGGGTGTGAGAACTCGGTTTTTAGCTGAGAGGAGTGGGGTTTTTGGTTAGGTTATTAAGCAGAGCGCCCAGTTCTTAACTCTTCTTAGTGAGCAGTGTGCTGGTAAAATGAAAAATATGATTGCTTTGTGCTGAACTAGTATGTTGGTGCTTTGTGAGCTGTGTTCTTTGAGGAAATATTTAGAGTTTTTGTATTATATGTTGCTGTACAAGAAATCAGAGGCTTTGGTAAACCCAAATTGACAGGTGCATCACCATTCATGTGTTCCTATTTTTGATACCTGGTGATTAGGCAGGGCAGTGCTTATTATCATTGGCGTGTGAAGAAATGCAGAAACAATAGTTAAAACTTCAGAGTGGCAATTTTCTTTCTCAGCTGTCAGAAGGTTTATGTTGAACGTGAATGAGAGCAGAGAGTTTGTATTCAAACGAGCAGGATAGGATCACCAATTACATCTGGCTTCCTCAAAAATAGCTTCTTGGAGCTTGGTTTCGCCCTGCCGTAAGCGTCACTGCTTGCAGTTTTTAATGTCACTTGTGTCATGTTGATTTATCTTTCCCAGAAAGGAATGTGAGGGTGTTCCCAGCTTACTGAAAGTGACTTCCACAAAAGCAGTGTGCGTGTGTTTGGTTAGTCAGTGACTTGTCTGTTAGCATTGCCTGTAATTAAGCGATAATGCATCTGTCATGAATGGGCTCAGTGGCGATTCCTCTCAGATCACACTTGCAATCCTGCAACTGCTTTGAATGCAGACTTCTGCACAGACACGGATCTCCAAGGAATAGTGTTTCTTCCCTCTGTCTCTGCTCTTACGTACTGCTGACCTCTAGCAGTTTCTAATTAAATCTAGTATTTATTTATTTTTCTTTGCCTTCCTCTTTTGAGTACTTCCTACGTCCCAAAATATGCTTTCTTCAATCCAACATTTGAATACTAACTTTAGATGCGTCTGCCTCTTCTGTCTGCTTTTGCCAGCCTTTTCCAGTAGATGAAAACGGACTACAGAAGGACCTGGAGTGCTGAAGGCTGGGTCAGGTTTTTGAACTTATTCCCTCAGGTCAGATGGATTTCAGACATCCTCGCTTGGGTCTTCTAATTATGGAGCGTTTATCAGCTGGCATACCGGGATGACAGGGGAGTAAGGAAAGGCTCTTGCTATACTTCATGCACTGAGAAGTCCCCAGGCTCCAGCCTCCTGTCAGACCCCTGTAGCTTCACATTTGTCCCTTCCTTTTTAAACACATGACTTCAGATTCTCTTTGAAGGCGTGGTTAAGATGGCACAGGATCACAGAACGGACAGGGTTGGAAGGGACCTCAAGGATCATGGATCTCCAACCCCCCTGCCACGTGCAGGGCCACCAACCTCCCTGTTTAATACCAGACCAGAGTCCCATCCAACCTGGCCTTGAACTCCTCCAGGGATGGGGCATCCACAATGATATGACTGCTTACACTGGAACCTGTATGCAGCATGGAAAAATGAAATAACTCTTGCTTTTGTTGGCCACTAACAGTAAAAGATAAGGGCTTACTGCCTTTCTGTGTGTGTGTGTGTCCCCATATAATCACTTGTTGCTCTGTGCTTTCACTTGAGTAGTGAGGAAAATGCTAGAACAAACTTCACATGCTTTTCAAGAACAAGTCAGTTTAAATTTGAGTGCTCTGCAATCCTGTTGCATTGCTGTGCAACTGTGCATCTCCCATACACAGTTCTGTTTAAAATGTCCTTTCTGCCTCGTGAGATGCATGCTGCACTCGATTCTCTTGCTGAATGTGTTGCTGGGCTCTAAGAGGATTTATGTTGACAAATACGTTGAATCAACATCTGTTGAAAATTGAAGTGGGCTTTTGGGACATTCTTGTGATACCCAAGGGTCATGCTATTCCATTGTCTGTTAAATATGAAATTTTAATCTGTCCTGATGTGAAACGAGTGCATTGAAACAGTGATGTGACCTAACCTTTGTGTGAACTGTGGAGGAATCGAGGGGCTCTGGGAAACGGCGAGCTTGTATGCGGATATAAGGGATAATGTTGGTATATGTAGAATATGCCACTGTTTTTAAATGGTTACGCAGTGTTTTTAGTAATATTTGTACATTCTTGTCTAATTACCCTGGAGAAAAAATAACAGCCTTGTTTGGTGAACTAAAGCAAGCAAAGAAAGGTTCTTTGTGTGCTGGGGAAAGGTTTTTTACATCGCTGATGAAATAAGTATATACTGTCAGACTCTGTCTGGAAGTCGTTGTTCCAGCAGGAAGGCATCTGGTAACCCAGAGCTGGTTGCTCTCTAACGAAGCAATTTGCAAACGCAGCATTAGAAAATAAAGATCAGTGAGTCTGAGAATGCAGGGAAAAGGTATAAAAACCTTATCTACAGCACTTCTGAAATGTCTGCCAGCTTAGGGGATGTATGCCAAGCTAACCTGAATGTGCTCTCTTTACTCAGGGAGGGGTGAGGTGCTGGAGCAGCTGCCCAGAGAGGCTGTGGATGCCCTGTCCATCCCTGGAGGTGTTCAAGGCCAGGTTGGATGGGGCCCTGGGCAGCCTGGGCTGCTATGAAATGGGGAGGTTGGTGGCCCTGCATTGGTGGACGGTTGGAGATCTATGATATTTGCAGTCCCTTCCAACCCAACCATTCTGTGATACTGGGTTTTTGTTGCCCTTTCTTCTGGTAGAAAGTGCTTCTCAAAGGGCTGGTCCTTTGTTGCTGCTTTATGCCATTCTGTCAGCATTCTTGTTACTTGCCATTTTTCTAATGCAGCTGTTCCCCACATCAAACTGTTGACACAAGCTGAATTTTAGACGATAAATCAGAGGATGCAGTGATATCTGCTGAGTGGTGATCACTCTCGGGGGGACAGGACCTGACTTGGCAGGACTGCACCTCTGTGCTGGTGGCACATAGCTTGCCTTGAGTTTTAGAATGCTGATAAACAGCCATGAAGGTCTTTTTTTTTGCCACAAAACAGTGTCTGTAAGCTGGTAGTACATTTGTTAGTCAGGGTTAGGGCGCAGGCTCTGCAGGTAATCCAGGATAGCTCAGACTCGGTTTGGATACAGTAATCTTATCCCACCCCCACACAAAAGCTGTCCAATCATTTCTTAAACAACGGCGATTTTTCAGCTTTAATCTGAGCTGATGGGTTGCTCAGTGCTCTCTCATTTGATGCAAGTCAGCTTGAAGGCCTTGGCTCTCTAATGGAGCTTTTCTTAACGTGGGGGAAATGGACTGTGAAGCAATAGCAAACGTGGGAGGGTGATTCCTGTCCGCTGACCAGGTAAGAATACCACTTAAATAATAAAAATATCCTCAGCTGTAAAGGTGGGATAGTGGGATTTTCATTCATTTTTTGACAGGTCTATTTAAAATGATTAGAAGAGTTATTATTATTTTTTTAAATACATATTTTCTTTGTGAAATTTCTTCTGTAGTTTTTTCCTGCAAGCTCAATGTGGAACTTGGCTTTCAGCCACAGGAGCTGTGATTAGAGTGTTGTCGCTAGATGTGAGAATGCAGAGAAGCTGTGGTTTGCCCCCAGCCTATCTGTTACAGCAGAATATCTGACATAATGAAGTGGATGGTCTCACTGGCAGGAAGGGGATGTAAACTGAAGAACTGCATGAAACGTTTTCCCAGCTAACCATCCCCACATTTCCACATCTAACAAGCATTTCAGGGCTTAGCAGCACTGTGAAGTAGTGATGGGCATGAAAGCAGATGATGATTTTTACAACATTTCTCTTGTGCATGGTGTGTGTATTAAAAATAATAGCATGAAGTTGATGCGTGTAAAGAGGTAATGAAAAACAGTGCATTGTAACATGTAATCATTATGCTGTAGACCCACAAAGCATTTTGTAAGCACGTTTTGTCCTTATTACCTGCTTGCTCTGCTGGCTCTAATCAGTCTGAAGAGCTGAACTTAATTTGGATTGAGCTCTACCTGTGGAAAGGTGCTCTTTACTGACTGTTGAAGTGTAACAAATACTCTGTTCTATCTTTTGCTTGGGGCAGATATGGCTGTAGCACTGCAGATGATACTGTTAATGCGCGATGAGCTGCTCATGCATTCTCTCAGTTCCTGGCTTTTCCTTCAGCTTGTGCAGTCTGACTCTTTCCTCAGAGCACAGAGAACCTGCAGTTTGCCCTCAGCCATTTTATAGGTAGAACCAACGTGCTGCTTCCAATACGCTCTTTAACATGCCAAGCTTGACAGAACACCATTGGAGATGCAGGAAGCAGTTACTCAGACTGGATTTCCCTGTTGGTGGCTATTGGGAAAAAGAGGGAAAGTATGGAGTGGCAGATAAGGACGGTCCAGGTATCTAATATCCTGGGTTGAACTGCTTAGAAGTGTTTATATTCATCTTAGAAGTGACTGATGCAGCATTTATAGGATTATTAGATTTTTAAGTGTCAAACTGCTGCTCCAGTTGTACAGCAGGCTGGGTGTAGTGAAATACAGTATTAATCTGAGTATTGCCAAACCAGGACCACTGCGTAAATGGATTTAATTTCAAGTTCTGTGGCATTGCAGAGTCTGCAATACGACCTGTTTGTACAGGGAAATGATTGGAGAGTATAAGAGTGAGACCTGTTTTTATATGACACAGGGGTTCTTGTTGACGTTCTTCTCTTGAAAGTTGATTTGAAGTAGCTTTTCTTGCACAATAGTTTTTAAACTGGATCTATTTTTATAATGCATTAAAATACTTAGGCTGGGTGGGAGTCTGCAATAAATATTTGTATTCCCTGAAGTAACGGCTGCTGGCAACATCTGTGCTCTTACTCATCAGCTGCTGGTCTCAGTTGTGCTGAATTCAACCTTTTTATCTCTGAAGAGCAGAAACAATTCCTTGTTGCATGTTTCTCCCCATTGAGAGGGGTTTCATTGATGAGCTGCTGTGATGCTTTGGTTCTTGAAGGCAGTTCATTCAGGAGCCTGGCTGTGCCACTGCCATGGCTGGCACTGTGCAACTCTGCCAATGCAGTGCTGCCTTCAGAACTTCCTCATTGCTTTCTCAAGTTGTGTTGGAGCCACAGAGCCTCAAAAGATTGTTGTACTGAGCATTGCCAGCCATACATCTAAAAAAATAATAATAATAAACCCAAGCTTTTAGTATAAAGAAAGAAATCTCTTAAATTAAAGGTCTGGAGGCTGAGTCTGAGCACAGCAGTGAAGTTACACTGTGGTGGTTTTATCTCCTCATCCTGTTTGGTTGCTTATGCAGTGAGGTTATGCTACATAAATACGAAACCCCAAGATAAAAAAGAAAAAAACATAGCTTCCTAGAAGGCTTTTTAGTTTGTCCAGCAGTGCTTATTTTAGAAATGGGCTGGTTCAGGGGCATGGGAGAGAATCATGGTAATGCCATCAAATGCTTCAGTAATTAGGTGTCAAAGCACTCAGCATTTATTTTGCTTGAATGCTTTTTAGTGTTAGTGCTTTTAGAAGATAATCAGCGTACTGGGCAACTGCTTTATTTTCATGCATCTTGTTCCTGTGTCAGCTGTCTTCTGTATGGAATACTGTAAGCTCATCAAATCTAAAAGTCACAGTCGCTTTTGTAACGGCTTAATGCTGCGTTGAAAGTTCCAAGGGCCTGCTTCACTCTGGTGTCTGTTTCTACCATAGCACTTCTGGAAGGGTGGAATGGAAATGGAGAGTGGACTTTCCTCACTTGAACACTGACTCAGACCGAGAACAGAGTGAACCTGGCGGAGTTCCTTGGGAAGATCTGTGCTTCTGAGGCAGTCAGGGTGCCACACCGTACAACTGCATTGCTCCCTCTTGTAAGGGAGAAAAAAGGAAAAGTAAGAAGGTGATGTAGAAAGGGAGGAGAAAAGGGAGAGAGATGCCTGCCTTAAAAATGTTGTAGCCCGGTAACGGTGCATCTTTTTCCCCCCTTCCTTAAATCCTGCCTTGCTATGTTCCATCTTTCAAGGGTGTGCTGAACTGCAGGGCCTGTGCCTGTGGTTTAGCAACGGGTGTCATGGGAATGAACTTCCTGCCATAACGGCTCTGTTCTTCCCCTGCTGTGGCTGACTCACGCTTTGTCAAATGCTGAAGTTAACCCTTAAAAGTGGGAAGTAAGACAGACCACCTGTTGTTATTCAGAGAGGGGAAGATCCCAGCGGACTGGATGTGGTGGGCAGACGGCACAGGAGTTTGTTGTGCAGGTTGCTGACTGCTTTGCAGGTCTGATCTGGGGCAGGTTAGTGCTTTGAGGCAGTTTTTTTGGGCTTTGGTGTTTTGGACATTGGTTCAAGCATTATGAGAAAGGCCTTTATAAGATTACCTGCCTTTTCCTACCTGGAGTTAGCAAAATAATGAGCAAAAGTTGAGGGGTTACTGTTGAGATGGAGTAACTAGAAGGTTTGCCTCGATGCGTCCAGCCCTTCTATAACTTTGTTCCTCCCCCCCCCCCCAAAAAAAAGTTTGGCAAGTTGAAATTGTATGATTTAAGTAAGTGTCTCAGATAAGAGAATCGGCAGAACTGATGAGTTCATGAATGAGCTGAAATTGTAGACAGGGCAAGCCAAGATAACGCTTGTAGCAGCAGCCAGCGCTGTTATGTAGTGCACCTTTTATCCCTGTGTTTGGATCAGGGTTGCTTCCTCGCATCCAAGACTTCTGGCACCCTGACTTTTCTCTTGATGTAGAGAATTTGGGCTGTTTAACAGTAGTCTCAAAGAGTTTTTTGAAAGGAAGAGCTGTTTAAAAAATAAAAAAGTCCTGGTAATACATAGAAGCAGAACTGTCAGCTTGAGCTGTTCCTCCTGTTCTCAAGGCTGCACATTGAGATGTGGGAAATGTGTGCAACTGACAGGGCAAAGTTGAAACTTGGTTGCTGACAACCAATGGCCTACATCTCTGAATGAGCTGTGATTGGAAGTTGGTTAAAAAAAGAGAAGACTGAGAAACTGAAAACTAGACTGAAGCTTTACGCTGTAGTTGCAGCTACGGGGGCTCTTCCCACATAGGAAGACTGAAAGCTTATCTGCTGTCTTTCATAAGATGGTGTTGCAATCGCTAGCTGTCTGAAGCTGGAACCTTCCCAAAGGAAAGACATTGAAAATGACAGTTGAGAGCTAAGAGTGGGAGCCATACTGGTTGCTTCAGACCTTGGTCAGGGCTTTTTCTGGATTCTTTAAGACATCTGTGTTACGGGTACAATACTAACGTTATGTTGGATGATAATTGTGCAAGTTTGGTGTGAGGTGCTTTTGTCAAGCCAGGCTGAAGCAGTACATCCAAGTCTAAAACCTAGAAGTGAAGCAGGCTGTGTGCTAGCAGCTGGCAGTCTCTCTGTGGCCCCCCTCCTTTGCAGCTTCAAGTCTCCACGTGTCTCCTCGTCAAACACAGCAGTGTCCACTCTTCACGCTACAGCAGCCTTTCTGTAGAGCCCTGCTGCTTGCAGGCAGTCTGGTGTCACCTCTGTTGCACTTGACAGAGATGCAGTGCAACTTGGAGAGATGGGCTGTGTAGCTAAAAAGCCAGCTACCTCATTGCCCCAGAGAAGTTGTTCTTTCTGACCTCTGATCAAGCAAAAGTCTGTTCTTTATCTCTGGGTGACTTTCAGCATTTGGTGGAACTGGAGGGCAAATCAAGATCTGAGTGCCAAAGGTTGCCTGTGAAGATGCTCACATTTGTCCATTTCAGCTGCTCGCTGTGCTGGGTGAAGTAGCTGCACTGCCCTGAGCAATTTCCTGTGATAGATGGTGAAATCAATTCTTTTTTCTTTTAAAAGGAGAAGAAATTACTCGGAGCTTTGATATATATATATTTTTTTTACTGGCAATTAATGCTTAAGACCTCACTGACTCTTATAATTAGCGTTAATAGCCTTATAAATACTCTTCACATATAATTAAGGGAAATTACACGTTGGAGAAGTCAAGATTAAGTTGCTGTGCTATGAGGAATAATAGGCTGTAGCAGTACTGTAGTTAAGAACAAAACCTCACAGAGAAAGTGGCAGCTTTCAGGTAAAGTTTTGTTGAAAATAATGTCGTTTGCATACGTAGTGCCTTAAAATTAATCACTATAGAGCCTATTTTCATCCTGCTATGGCTGTGTGCGCATACGTCAATGTTGTTGTATTTCGTTCAGATAAACTCTTCTCATCCCTGTAGAACTGTTTCTTTGTAGCATGTCGAGTGCTCAACACAAAGCTGCTTTTTGTGATGGTGTTTGGCTTTTTGGCACTGAAGGTTGTATGGCATGGAGTCAAAAGCAGCTTTTCCCTTTGCAAGCAAAGACTGTGTGCTTGACAAAAGGAAGGGGCTTTAAGATCCCACATCTTTGGCAAGGCTTCTTGTGATTCATGGAAGGGAAGTGGAAATCAGTTTCTAAAATTAAACTGAACTTTCACTTTTTTCCCCTCTCCTCCCAGCAAATGTGTTGCTCTGTCTTCAGAGATGTGGATGAGAGAGGAGGCTCCATTCAAGGCTTCATCACAGAACTGGCCAACACTAATATCTCCCATCTCTCTTTGGAATTTTGAAGTCACAAAGACAAGTTACTTGCATCACCTTGAATCTGACGTGCTCTATTTACCCTTTTCCTTGCTGGAGGGGAAGGGTGGAAGTGTTCCCTGCAGATGCTCCCCCTCTCCAAGGTGGACAAACAAGGACGGGCTGTGTTACACGCTGTAGTTAGAGTTATGTGGAGATGGCTGTTGGTCAACAGCTGCAGCCCTCTGCTATCGTGTGAGTGGTTTGCTGTTTGCCACACTGCTTATTTTAATGAGCTCCATCTGTATGTGGTGTAGACTACAAGAAACAAGTCTGCTTGCTAAATGGTGTCTACAGCGTAGTTTAGATGCTGTGATTTACTCTACTGGGTTGTGCGTTAAGGTCGAAAGTCAAAATGATGCATTTGTTTACTGTAGGACCATAGAATGGCTTGGCTTAGAAGGCCTTAAAGACCATCTAGTTCCAATG
The DNA here is from genome assembly GCF_023343835.1 of Lagopus muta. Lineage (NCBI taxonomy): Eukaryota > Metazoa > Chordata > Aves > Galliformes > Phasianidae > Lagopus > Lagopus muta. The sequence continues at coordinate 34,011,218 of NC_064440.1, read as the reverse complement.
CAGAACCATTGTGCCAAATGCTAGAAGTTTGCAGGAGAAGGAATGGGATTGCAGGGTGAGGTGAGAATGGGGCGGCAAAGGAACTGATGTTTTTTTCTGAAAGCAGCAGCTCATGATGTCTTAAGGATTAACTACACAATCAATTTGCTCTTTTCTTTTTTTTTTTCTTATAAAAGTCATGGTAATGGTGATGTATCATCTGCTATTGAAAACTTCTCGTATGGAAAATGAAATCTTATTCAGATAATGTAGTGGTGAAGGATCTCAATAGTGAGAGCTAAACAGATGTGACCGAGGGAGCGCAGAATGGATTCATTTTGATGTGATTTCCAACAAAAATCAAGGCAATTTTCCTAATTGGAACAGAAAAGAAGAAAAACATTCACTACTAGATTAGGCTTAAGACAGAAATAATGCTATTTTCTTTTTTAGCTGTAACTTATTCAGGTGAAATTGCTTCAGCCTGAGTTTAAATATATCAGGTATGGCATCCAAAGGCATGGTTGGCTTACTGGGAATGTATGGTGCAACATATTTTCCTTTTCCTCTGCCATAGGTTCAGTATAACCCCTTAAACAGCCTGCCATACCAAAAATAAGGCTGTATAAATATCTGAGCACATGGAAAAATAGCTTTCCTCTTACTACCACATTAGAATTTAGAATAATTACTCAATTTTAGACACTCAGTTGGAACCACTTAAATTATTAAGGATTCTGAGAACCCAAACATCCAGATTTTGGGCAGATTACTGGAAATGAGAAAGGCAGTGCTGGCACATGCATTGAGATGACCATTACCAAGTAGGATTTCGGGGAAAATGTTTGACAGTTTGTACTTCCAACAGCTGACAGGTTTTTGGTTTTTTTTTCCAGCTATAAATAAGTGCCAAATTAGAGAACTTCACACTTTACTCTTTGAATTCCACTTGCTTCACCTTTGATTTCAGATTTGATATAGAGAAAGCTTGAACTGTCTGAATGCATAAAATAGTCATCTAAGTGCTCGTGTTAAGCTTAAAATAATAGCGTGGAAGGAAATTAATGCCTTAGGCAACCGTTAGTGGGATCTGCAGGCTCTCATCTCCAGCTCTCAGATCAGATGCTGTTGCAGTTAGATGCCTACAGGAATGCTTGGGATGGAACAGATGCAGAAAATAAACCTGGCTGTCAACCTTGGGATGGTTTCCTGGAGCTGGTAGGGTTTTGTGGTGGGAGGAGCATGCATTCTTGGCAGTAAAGCTGTCTTGGTCTTGTTCCTTAGACATCACTCAATTTGGTGTAGGGTTAAATACGACTTGCTTGATATCATTTTTGTCAGTGTACAGGATGCTCAATCATAGCCTTTTATCCATGCAAGAACTACGGTTGATGTGCTGGGCTGAACCTGAGATCCCTTTGTGTCTGGAATCAGCCCCAACTAACATGGCTAGAGCCCATCTACAGAAGGACTGAGGGAAATGACCTGAAAACCAGTTCTATGGCCCTTGTGTTCAGCTTTGCTTGGTGTGGAAGAGCCCTTTTGCTTTCCAAAGGAAGCACCATTTAGGCAGGTGCTCTTTTTTTCTAACAGAAGCCTTGCTGTGCTTCTGAGAGGCATTTCATGGCTTCCAGCTGCAAAGTTTAGAATAAAAACCACTCTTTCAGATGAAATCTAGCATTCATGACCAGTTTAGCCTATATGGATTTCGCTTTGTTGGACTGCTCCCAGTTGCAGCTCTTATATTCTGCTTTGGCAGCGTAGGTGAGAGACTCATTTTAACACTTTTAATTGCTTTTGTGGGCTGGTTCTTCTGCTGTTTGTGCTTCATATCACTGAAGTATTACAAGGTTGGGCACGGTTTATGCTATGGCGACATAGAAGAGCCCATAAAAACCCCAGTAGTATGTAACTGAAGAGGATCAATACCTTCTGCACGTGAAGAAATCTAGTTTTGGAGGGTGATGTATGCTGTGGGAAACATGCGTGGCTTTCTAGAGCCCTATTTTGTGTTTCGTGTCATTTGAATGGCATTTGCTAGTAGTAAATGCATTGAGCAGAACTAATTTTAGATCTGTAGGTCAGAACTTGAATTTGTGTGTTCCTCATTAGTCTCTCAAGTAGATGAGGTCTTCAATTTTATAGTAAACAGCACTTTTTTTTCCTCTCTGCCAGGTGCTGTCACGTTTAGTACAAGCCAAAGAACATTCTTATTATTAGTTATTATTAGTTATTAGCAGCCTGTTCTCCTTATAAGCTGGGCTCCGTTTTTAGCGCTTCAGTCATATTTCCAGCTGTAGATCTTTTTCCTTTCTTACTCTTTCTTCTCCTGATCTTTTGTTTCTTTTGTCAGCTATAGAAATGCTGTTGCCCAAATCAGCTGGGTTGTCACAGGGAAACTTCACGGCACAAATGTGATGAAAAATAACCTTATTTATTTTATTTTCTTATTGAGGTACTGTAGGGCAACGAGCAGAGAAATCACTTCCTTACCAACCTGTGGATAAGTGTTGTGAGGGGGGCAAAGAGCAATGTGCAGTCTTGCTTCTGTTTCTCCCTTGCTACTGGATTTGAAAGCTGAGCAAAGGAAAAGCAGTGATCTGTCATATAGGAGTATCCCTTGGAATCAGTAAGCAGTCCAAGCCGGGGTGTTTTTTCTTAGTGTAAGTGATGGTGAAGCAGTGTATCTCCTGCTGAAAGGGAAGCACGTGCTGAGTACGCCTTTGCCATCTGTCCCTTGTTGTTCGTATCCATTCCTTTAAGAATGGTGCTTTGGTTGTCCCTCGGAGGACAGAGCAGGACAAGCAGCAGCTGCCTTGTTGGCAGCGTGTGCTAATGCCCTAAGGAGATCGGCTCAGGAGGGGCCTGCCCACGAGCTGCAGAAGGGGAGTGCTGCAGGCAGCGTGCAGAGGAGAAATGCACAAATCCCTGCTACAGAAGTTGCAGCTTTCACCATTTCAGCTTCTGCAGCTGCCTCTGTCTGTGGGCTTCTCTGTGTACTTCACTGATCGCCTGGATGTAGCCGTTTTTATGGGATTGATGATAATCAGCCTATTTAGAGTTCTTTCCACTTCAGTGATGTGGATGTAAGAGCACGGCAGGAGTTCAATCCTGCGCGTCGTTATGGGAAAAGAAACCCTTCCCTGGGCTTAGTGGCAGTGAGGGATGGCTGTTGTTTGGAATGATGCAATGCCATGGCAGAATTTGAAAGGCCAAACAGCTTCTGGTTATGTGAGGCAGATGATCAGTATTCTTGGTGGCATACTTGTTTAAAATCTGCATGTACAACACTTGATCTTAGCCAGAAGGCCAAGAAGCAAGTTGGTTGTGGATGCCCCGTCCTTAGAAGTGTTCAAGGCCAGGTTGGATGAGGCCCTGGGCAGTCTGGTCTACTATTTGATATGGAGGTTAGTGGCCCTGCCTGTGGCAGGGGGTTGGAGCTTCATGATCCTTGAGGTCCCTTCCAACCCAAACCATTCTATGGTTCTACAGCGCTAACAAAAGCTGCCAAAGGAGGGATAGATGCTAAATAGTTGGTATATTTCTCAGTTTCTTCACAGAATGCACAGCTAGGACATAAGCTGTATGATTGCTGTTTTTTTTATGAGTGCTGTGAAAGTCAAGCACTGAACTGTGGGCAGCATTAATTACTTGAGGATTCCTGTGCTCATTTAGCGAAAGATTTGATCCCCTTGTCTTCATACAGATGAGATGTGGTCGTGGTTGGTCCCTGGGTGCCATCAAAACATGAACAATTAAAAGGATGTTGTATAATAAGGGAGCAGAAATAGATGCTTTTGTGTCAGGGCTGTAATGATATTCCATTATACTTAATCTGGGTCCTTGATATCCACAGGTGTTAAACCTGAGCCTGGCAAGCAAACAAAGGGTAATTCCATATCGATCACTTACAATTGATTAACTTCCTTGTGTTTTTAGTGGGAAAATCTCTTGTCAGAGGAGGCCTCATGGTGATGAATAATTTCTGTTTCAGAATGAGGAGGCAGACTTGAAAGCGTCATCTCTGTGTGCTCTTAGTGTGTGCACTGCATCCTTTGCAGTGGACATCCAGGTAGCTGGGCTTTCTTCCTGACAGTAAGAAGTGGCTCCTCCCAAGTAAGCCTTGGACATAATACACCTGCAGAGCAAACATCCCTGTGATAAGCTCGGCAGGATTCCGTATCTGGTAGGGGAAAGTCATCCAGGGAGATGCAGCGTGGGTTGGATCCAGTGCTTGTGTGCTGCCCGATGCTTTGTGTGTGACTCTGGCTTCTGCCTGGAAGTGGGACAGCAGCGCCGCGTGCTGCCGGGCTGGCTGCCAGATGCCCTGGGAAGAAACTGCTGCATGGTAAACGGACAGGGATGCAGCCCAAAGTCATTTCCTGCAGGTCGATGCGTGTGAACGTCCCCCACCGAAACCGCTGTGCCTCTCTGCTGCTGTTTGGAAATGTCACAGAGGGGAGCATCCTTCCCTTCCTCCTCTTCTGGTGTGTCATGCCTCCTTGTGTCCAGGTAGCTGTAGTGTCTGCGGTGTAGTGTGGCATATGGCAGTGATCGGATAGATCCTCTTTAAGCCACATGAGAATCTCTGAGCGCTTTGCTTGCGGCGCGGTGGTTACGATGGCAGGTTTGTCAGAACCTGGACTGTTCATCATGCTTAGTTCTGTCACATAGCTGGATTTATAACAGCACTTCTCCTATTTGAAGAGAATTAGTTTTGCTTTTCCCAGCCTTGCTACTAGCGCTGAACTGGATTTGCACGTACTTGGATGGCTTTTCCAGTCTTGGTGCTACAGACTTGCAGTGATTTTGCTGACTGTGGCTTTTGTCAGAGAGCTGTTAGCATGACAGGGGAGTGTGCTCTGAACGCTCAAGGTTGCTTGCAGACAACCTTCACTGTCAGAATTTGAAAAACCCTGCTGAGTTAATAATAATTCTGCAACCTTTTCTTCTGCACAAGTGGAGCAGTCATCTTTATGATATTGCTAACTGCTTGTGAAGTGACCGTTCAGTAGGTGATGGTGTAAAACCGTGCAGCTCTGCCTTTTATAGGAAGCCTTAAAGCTGTTGTTAGAAAGTGGACAAGCTGAACACATTGGCCAAATAGTGTGTCCAGCTTCTGTGTTCACATGTTTCAATGTGCTGTTCAAAGAACTGCATTCCTTTCCTGGCGTACTTCTTTCTGCTCCTTTGCTAGGAGCTATATGAGGCACAGGCTGTATGATTTGGAACACTGCATCTCCTAAATAGACTGAGGCTTGATGACCTCAATGCTTTTTTGTTGTTTTTTTTAAACCTTTTTTGGCACCTTTATCTCTGAGTATAAATAGCTCACAAGCCTGTTCCTCAGCATTGGCTGGGCAAAGCCTGTTCCTCAGCATTGGCTAGGCAGAAGGGAGTGTTAAATGCTTTTGCGAGGTGAAAATAGGCTTTCTCAGTTACTTGTGATGGAGCACGTCCAAGCTGCATGATATATTTACCCACTTCCATCCCCTAACAAACGTTATGCCACAGATTCAAGCAGCATCTGCACATTTTGCATAACTGCATTTAAAATGCTCTCCTAACAGAGGGTTTGTGCTGGGCTTACAGACAAGCGAGTCTCTCTGCAATTCAGTTATACGTAGCTCCTGGAAGCAGCTCTTTCTGAAACTTACATGTACAGTTTCTAAACAGTGTTCTGATTGCACTGTTTCCTGAAGAATCACTTAAAATGGTCACTTGCTTTGATGGTGTTTGCTGTGAGCAGCTGGACGAGTTTACCATTCATGCCCTTGAGTCTCAATTGATTTTTTTTCTCCTACTAAATAGGCTTGGCATGTGTCGATCTTTATCAGCACTCTGCTTTGTAGGAGATAGGTACATGGGGTCAATAACCTCATGTTACTGCCAGGGAGGAGCAGGTGGGCAGAACCTGATGTGGATTTCAGCACAAGCAAACCATCTGATCTAAGAAAATAAACAGAATCACTGTAAGAAGTGTATCACTTTGTGTTGTCTTTTGTTGTATCACCTTAAAGCCTACTCTAGTTCTACTAACAAGCTGCTTTGTGACCATTATTAATATTTTAATATTTTTTCAGTGACTGCAGGCAAAATCAGTGTGCTCAGCTGGCTCTCTAAAACCAAGTGTTCTATATGTCTGTGGCAGCAGCTGCATTAGAAAGCCAAGGGAGCACGAGAGGCTATCAGAGCTCACGGTGAAGCTTGTGTTGGAGTGATGACCGTGCCCAGGGTCCGTTTGTAAGAGCACCAAGGCCACTATCTCTGCAAGAAGGGCTGGCAGCCAGGCTGGAGCTAGGATCCAGTAACTGAGCCAGGACAGCAAATCGCAGATCCTGGAATGCTGGGCTGGGAGGTAGGAGGCAAAATGCTGCACGAGGCTGTGCCTCTATAGAAGCACTTAGTGCAGTTTTCCACTTCTCCTTGGAGCTGTAATGTGCTCCCACTTAAAGCAGCATAACTGTCACCAAAGTGCTCTGCTGTCATATTTATTCCTGCTCTTTCGCTTAAAAAACAAGCTTGGCAGGCAGCTGTGGCAGCCTGCAAAAAATGTTATGAACGCTTTAAACCTCTTAATGTTCTGTTTTATTCCTGCTGCAGTGAAGTTCTGAGTGCCAGAACCTCTTGAATACCTGGTGCCTTTTGAGTGGCTGGTATTTAACAAAATAACATACAGGTTTTGTCGGAGGCCTTCAGAAAGCATTTGTGAAGCTGAGCGTGGAGACACCAGACATGGACTATAAGGAGAATTAATTAGGGATTATATTTCTGTAGGAGGAGAATGTGGAAATTTAGTGCAGACTTGAAGCATCCCCATCCTCTTGCTACCTTTGGTTTGCTTCAGCTTTTTTTCCCCCCCTTCTTTATTCTTTGCATAGGTGATTAGAAGGCATTTGGACGGGGCTGGAGGCTGAATTACCATGTAGGTACACAGAGGAATATGCCTTGTACAGTGGTCACGGATCCTCTTTGTTATCCCATGGTCATCTTAAAGTGCTCATATCTTCATCCACATCTTCCCTGACAGAATTTTCAGGCAATGGAACGCTTAGGCTGCAAATTTGGGGACCCAGCTTTGTGTGACTGAAGTACTGCCTCTTTGGTAACTCAGAACATTTGCTTTGGTTGTTACTCCCTCTTGTGGGTTTCAGGACAGACTGAACAAGCTAGAAGTTCACTCTTGACCTTTCCGTATGGAGCAATTCATCACCACTACACCTCTGACCTGCTAGATGGGATGCTGACCTTCAGACTTGCCTCACTGCATACATCTGAGAATTAGAGCATTCTTTTATTTCAGGAAGATTAAATCTGGGTGGTGCCTTAAAAAACACAAAAGCTTTTTTTCCTGCTTGTGTTCAGACACTTGCAGTTCTGTGCCGTTAGTGTGTAGCACAACTTGTTTTCTCATGAAAGTAGATGAGAGTCTGTGTCGTAGCGTTTCTCTCTTGCAGACTTGGCAAGCACCTGATACAGTGACTGTATTACGATCTCTCATATCTCCTCTCCTGCAGTCAGCACTTCTGAGTTGCAGTTTGCGGGCTGTTGCTCTTGTCTGCGGAGAGCTGCTATGCTATTCAAGTTGCTCCTGACAACTAAACTCCAAAAAAGAGCTGTGTTTGCTTCCAGCCTGCTCTCCTGTGTACCCAATAAGTACAAATGACTTAGCTGTGCAAAAGATTAAGCTCTTGCTGGAGATTCTCGTTCGTTCTGCTGGCATAACGTTTGTGCAGTGTGTTGTGTGAAGATTTCTTTTGAAAACCTCTTGCATTTGTTTTCCTCCAGAGGGACATATCATCTCTTTTCTCTGGGCAAGAAACTGAAGCACAGTGAAATTCTGTATTAATTGATGACAAAGAGCGGTGCAACCTACTGATTAGTTTTTGGCCTGAAGATTCAAGAGCTTCCCACTGATACAAACAGTTCTGAAATGCAAAGGTCTCACACTAAGGGTGATTCTCAAGCAGTTCTCATGACTTAACTCCAATCTTGGGCCATTTAAAGATAACGTTACAATATGTCTTGGCTTTGGAAGCTGTTTGGTCTTTTGTGTGGCCATGCAGTGCACTGAGCAAAAACCTCTTTGGAAAGCACTTTTTGTGCATCAGCTCTGACCTCTGGTCTGGCTACCTGACTCTTCATTGCACTGGAAAGTCAGGAGTGTAATGCCTTTACTGGAGAGCTGTGCTTACCATTAGTCTCATTCTGCTTTCCAGCTGACCAGAATGATGATGTTTTTTACAAATGAAAAAGTCTGCACCCAACTCAGCCTGATTGAGTCATTGCATTTAAGTGAGGAAGGAAAAGCAAACAAAATCTGTATCTGGTGGTTCTTTATGACCTCTTGTTTGATGCTATTATGAAAAATAATTCATTTAGACTTTTAGGAAAAGCTTGCTGGACTGAAAAAACTTCTGTTTGTGTTGAAGCTCTTTCTTTGCTGCAGGAGTAACGCTCTGTGAGCGGCTGGAGCAGCGGCTGCCCTTGTTTCGCTCATTTCAGAAACTGAAATAAAACAGACACCTTGTAAACAGGAAAGAGGAGCAGCGAGTTCCTTTCATTCCAGGGCTAATCCCTAAAAATTAGTGGAAGAATGTTTGTGTATAGAAACAGGACTGTGGCTGTTAAATCTTGGGTGTTATAGGCTTTGGCTCTTGTCCTCCATACTTCTATTAAGCCTTTTTTTCCTCACTGTCCTGACCTTTTATTTTCACAAGCATCTTGATTCCTATCCTTAGAATCATAGAATCCTAGAATGGTCTGGGTTGAAAAGGAGCATAATGCTCATCTGGTTCCAACCCCCTGCTATGTGCAGGTCACCAACCAGCAGCCCAGGCTGCCAGAGCCACATCCAGCCTGGCCCTGAATGCCTGCAGGGATGGGGCATCCACAGCCTCCTTGGGCAACCTGTTCCTTCTTGTGCTCTTGTTTGATATTCACCATCTGTTTTGTCTGTATAATGTTTTCTATGTATCCCACCATGTATTTTGCTTAGTCTGCAGTATTTTCAGCCTATCCTTCAAAGCAGCATTAGTACCTTTTAATTATTTTTTTCCTCAATTAATAACTTACGAGCGCTGCTTTAAGCTGAGATTTGCATCGATACGTGAACGTGCTAAAATTGCAGGGTTGTGTTCCGGACTTATTCACATGAAATTTGGGATGCTGTGGGTACCACGTTTTGTTCTCCTCTGACTATATTGCTTGTAGCAACCTCTGAATATCAGTTCTTATTTATATTTCAAACGTTTTTAACAGTCAGGGACAAAAGCTCTGTTTACGCCCATGTTCAAAAAGATGCTGGCATTCACCCAGCCCTGGAGCCCTCCCTGACCTGTGTTTATTCTATAAAGAAGCCACTGAAATAGTGCTGTTTATTGCAGGCTCCAAATTTGGTTATTATGCTTGCTTCTTCCATGGGCAGCATGGTCAAGACAAATGTGTTTGCTCTTTGCTGATGTGCACCAACGGCTGAATTCAATTTGCATGCATGCTTTCTTACCGAAGCTCTGCTGAGCCCTGGGTGCTTGCAGACCAGCCCTACTGGGAAACATGCTGTTTGCAGCTTGGATTTTGCAAGAAAGAAGTGGCAGAGCAGTACCAAGGGTCTGAAATACAGTTCCACTCGTTTTCCATGTGTATATTGTACTAAGATGTCAAGCTGGGGAGAACGCAGAGCAATGATGGCAAGTGGAAAGGACCACTGAACACAGCTTCCTGCAAGTGAGTGTTCCAGGAGACAGCACTGGGGACCTTATTATATTCTTCTTGTGAAACTGCAGCATTTGCTCTTGCTGTCAGTTGGTTTTCTTGAATTTTTCCTACTGGATGTCATTTTAGTCTCAACAGTTGTGATTTGCTTATCTGACTGAATGATCCAGCTGTTTCCAAGGTCAGTGTTGACTCTCTTGAAACTACTTTACATGAATAATAGTCTTGAGCTCAAGTACGTGAATAGTTTTGTATAGGCTGTATGAAGCTCATGGCTTTATTCCTTGAGAAAACAGCTGTAGAGTGGCATCCAAATGCTTCCCTGATGGGAGCAGTCACTCACTGACCAGAGCTGATCAGGGATGGTAACTGAAGATGTGACTGAAATGCTGATACCGTGTTGGTCCTCTGCCAGGTAGGTACAGCACCTACAGAAAAGTGGTACAGAAAAGGGTTGGAAGCTGCAACACGCTCCTGCAGAGCTGCCCGCAGCCTCTGTGCAGGGATTATTCTTGCCTCTCTGCTGTGCTGTATCCGAGTACAAAAATGGGATGAGGCATTTATTGCCAAACAGCCATGAAAGCGGTATGCCCTCTCTATATACAAACCAACCAGTTTAGGACCGCTTTCCGATTGTCACCAATCATCTTCCCATTCTTCAGGCTCTTTTGCTACAATACTTACACAGAAGTGCTGTTTTTTTTCCTCTTTATTTTTAATGGGAAGGCCTGCAGAACTCATCAGTTGTCACGCTCATTTTCTTCTGAAGCCACTTTGAACTCTGCAGCGTTTTCACGTGGAGGGGGTTTGTTTAGATTGAAGGAGGTGCTTCCAGCACTTTCCCTCCTCCCACTAGTCCAGAGTGCCTTAAAGCAGAGCCCTGCTTATAGCAAGAACCAGCTGCAGTGAGCCAGCGGCCTGGGACACACAGCAGGCCCAGCATTGTGCCAGAGACCACTCCAGCTGCCTGCCCCTGTGGAACTGCTCTGCGAGCTCGTTTTTGTTAGCGTGCATGAGCTACACGAACAGGTAGGAGAGAAAAGAGACTATCAGCTTTCTGAGTAATGCATGAGTTTCACACTATCACTACTTGTTTTCACTTTAAAAAAGCAAAAGGTTTGCAGAGGGAATAAATGCCTCTCAAATGCAGCTAGGGTCTGTGGCAGTTGTTGCATGGCACCCCCCTTTTACAGGTGTGGTGAGATCGATTCCTTGTGGTAAGATGTGCTTTGGCAGTCCATGCAATCTTGTGATGGAGTCCAGTTAGTGTTTAGACTGTATTTTTAGCAGCAGCCCTTTGTGACTGCATGGCAATACAATTTATGAAGTAAGACACAACTCCTTAATTGTCTCTTATGTTGTAGAGCTGTACGCAGTGTTCAGTGCAGCACTCTGCAAAGTAAACATTTCCTTCATTTATGGGGAAAGGATTCTTGTCAACAAGACTTCCCAGCTTCTGGTCACATGCTTGAGTTATCTCTGAGATGCGTTTGCCAGAAAACCCATAAGCAAATGTTTCTCAAGTTGATGCTGTTCGTATGTAAATTCCTCATTAGCTGTGGGTTTCTTGCCCTCCTTCTCTTCTTGGTCTTTGGCTTAAAATGTTAAGCATGAAGAGCAAGAATGCTGACCCGTTAAACAGAGATAACTCGTGCTTGCACCATCAACATGTCAAAGGGGAATGTCTGCCTGAACCTTCTCCTGGCACTTGGAAGTTAACAGAGAAAAACAGAGTTCTGGAATTCTGAGGAACAAAATATGAACTCACTCTTGGGATACTCCTGCAAGAAGAGCTCGCCATGAGAAAACATAATTTAACCTCCTAGCAAACCTTTGGTCTTGCAGGATCACATGGTATGAATTAGTAATTCAGGAAAAGATGCTTAGGTTGCAGCTGGGCATCACGATAGGTCGGTTTGCCTCTGTAGTTATCCTTAAGTGTTGGAAAATTGGACACTTCCCCAAGTCGGTTGTTCTGCGAAGGTGTTTGACAACGTGAGTCTTCCATGTTTGCAAAGGTACTTAAGGTAAAGGAATGATCATTGTATATCCAAATTGGCATGCTGTTTTATTTCTTTGTAGTGAATTTGAAGGTCGTAGGGTGAAACCGTGATCATATTTAGTTGTAAGCAGTTTCCTTCCTCCTCCTCGCTGTGTCGCCATCTAGCCTCAATCAAAAGTCATCTGTTGATACTGGCAGTACATTTTGGTGATGAAAACTGGACATTGTTTTCCTAAGAAGCATTTAGTTGTGTACACTTGAGTTCATTGCCTTGGTGACGGTTTACAAGGAGGTTTTGTTAAGTCTGCCAGCGGAGCTGTGAGGGTGCCAGGATGCCCACAGCAGGCAGTCACGACAAAGTGAGATGCATACGTAGTTTCTTCTGTCTTCATGACTTCAGTGGGGTGTTACTCCGTAGGTTTTTATAGACATTCTTGAAATTAGAACAAGATTATGAGCTGAAGGAGGAAAAAAACCACCCTTGAGTAGCTGCATTTTTCTTCTGTTATGATGTGCTTGCCAGCTTTTTCATCCATAACTTGCGGTTTGCATTTTCCCTTCTCGCTGTCAGGAATGCCAGTAATAAATACAATGCTAGCATTCTAAAATACTTGAAGATAAAGGGAATAAACATTCAATTTTTTTTTTTTTTTTTTTTTTTTAAGATAGAAATGCAGTCAGTTAAGTTGCAGATGGAGGTGATGGACAGCATTGCACCGTGGCTGTTAAGAGCTAACATTGGGGTGGTCCAAACTGGAGCCATCGGGCTGCATGTTGCAGGTTTTCTCAGTGCTTCTATTTGTCTGCCAAGGTTTTGGACTTTTCATTCCAACTTGAAGCTCTGCTTCTGTGTACCTCTAGTAGCTAACTGGTGTAACGTGCCCTGAAGACATCAGTTGGGTGTGACCTGTATTGGAGGGCTCCCCTGGGTTTCACAGCACTTCTTCTCTGTCAGCTTAGTGGTGCCGAATGGCTTTGGCGAGCAATCAAGTAAGATGCAGCATTGGCTGTGTAGCTTGTGTCTCAGCTGATGTAGTTACAGCATCATGTGTGCTTGCTTCTCATTTCAGTGCCTGGAGAACCCCAGAGAGCACCAGAGGAAGGAGAGGTGAGGAGGAGAGCATGTTTGTAGCAGTTCCCCTTCCTGGGAAATCCAGCAGCACCAGCTTGCAAACCTAGGCAGAATGTGCCTTGCTCCGTGTAGAATCGAGTCAGACACGTCCAAGTGCACATCTTGAATGCTGTCAGCTGTGTATTACAGAGGAAAAAAAAGAAAGGAAATTCACAAGTATTAAAAAGACCTCCTAATCCTGGAAGTCTGCAGCACGCTGTGTGTTTTGACTTACCCTGAGGTATGAAGTGCTTTCTCAAGTAAGCCAAGTGACAGCAAACATCTTGGGTTCTATATTGGTTTTGGAAGCAATTGAAAAAAGGTGTGTGTGTAGGGGGGAGATTCTCAGTAATGTAAGACCTTATATAGGAAATATTCACGTTTTCAGTGTATCTTAGTGATACACAGGACAAAAACCTGTACAGCTTTGCCAGTAAATTAGAGGGGAGGTGAAATCCTATTGATCATGAAAGCCGTAGCAAATCACCTACTTTCAGCATACTTCTTCATGCTGAGTTACCATGCTTTCCTGTGTAAGGAAAGATGTTTTTCCTGAAGAATCAACTTCAGAGACTGGCTCACGTCCCACCTCAGGGCGAGCTGCCATTACCCAGGAGTGCACTTCCCAGCTAGTTTTGGTTTTGGGGGTTTCTGCAGTGCTTTGCAGCACCAAGCTGAGCACTGCGGGATAACCACTGGGTGATGCCAGACTGCAGCCATAGAGCAAGGCAATCTGCTGGGCCTTATAAGTTGTGTGAGGACCTGGAATGTTTGTTATTCTTTCAATCCTGTGAAATTTCTGTCAGCAAGAGCAGAGAATGCCAAGGTGTGAGGGGAATATAGCAGACTGGATGGATCTCCCTCCCAGGTGCCTGTGATGGAAGAGCAGTGTGTCTGTCTCACCTGTCCAGGAGCAACGGGACTTGTTTGAGTCCTGCAACAGTTGGCAAAAGCAGCCAATTGGTTGCCTTCTGAATGCAAAGCAGTGCCAGCGCTTCCAAATTAGCGAAGACATTGTCAGCAGCATGGAAAATACAGGAACAGGGTGCTCTGCCAGCATGAAAGCTGGGCTCTTTGTGCCGGGCGGGCAGCTCATGGAAAAATTGAGCTCAGGTGCTGGGCGGAGACTGCATGAGATCCCAACCTTTGTCAGTGACCAGGAAAGTAAGAGCAGGGTTTGGTTGCTGGTGACCAGGAAAAAGAGAGCAGGGTTTGGTTGCTAAGGGAGGGCCCTGTTTTGCTTGTCAGCAGCCCCACAGCGAGTGCCAGGAAGAGATGACTTAGCGCCTGCTATTGTTACTGCTGCAAAACCTCTTTGGGTAAAAGGAGCTGCCCATGCTTTTCTTCATACCTTGGTGGTTTCCTCCCTGCCCTCACCTCTGCTTCTCAGGCAAAATCAGGAGGGCTGGATGGGGCTCAGGGTGGCCTGGTCTGGAGGGGAGGCTTGAAGCTCGATGATGATCATTGTGGTCCTTTTCAACCCCGGTGGTTCTATGCTTCTGTGCAGTTACACCAGTGTCCTGAGCTCAGCTCTACCCAAGCCAACGCAGCGTATTGATAGAATTGCAACAAATTAGCTGCAGCAGAGTGGTTTATTTCTGAGATGCGAAGGCTGGTGGTGTGGATGTCTGTATGTAAGCAGCCGTTCGAGTGCTTCTGGTTGTTACATTCATTGTGCTCGGAGGTGCAGCTCGGCTGTGCAGCCCAGAGGGCAGCCATAGGCTAAGCGGGTGGTTGTGCTTCTTGCTGCTGTTTATCTCCCTCCAGCATATCGAGGAAGCTGTAAGCTCCCTAACCGTTCTCCCAATTGCTTTCTCTACATAAACTGCTTAAGGGAAGTACGCTATGTACATAAGCCTCTTCACCAAAACAAAACAAAAAAAAAAAACGAAACCAGCGTGAGTAGCAATCAATAGAAGCAGCAGCCAGCGTGCTGATAACCGCCGAGGAAGCACAAAGCTCGTGTAGCTGTGACATCGCTGCCTACGGGCGCTGCTGACTCACAGCGAGCACCGCCAGCCCCCGGGCACGGAGCAGCGCTCGGACTTCGGCTCCGGGAAGTGCCGGCAGCGCGTTGTTCCCCGCGGGACGCAGCGCTGCTTTACCAGCAAGAGCTGCCGCTCTGCTCCGCCGAGCCGCGTGGGGCTTTTCGCTTCTTTCATGCGAAGACCCAACTGCAGCCATGCCGATGGAAGCGGACTGCCTGAGCCCAGAGGCTCAGAAACTGGTACGGCGGTGGGGGGGGAGGGTGGTGCTGCGGCTGTTACGATCCAGATCGCAGCCGGGCAGCACCTGTGCTCGTTTAACCCTTCGTGGGCTGCTCAGCCTTTAATCGGCTTTCACAGTGCTTAATAAGCGGTGTCCCCCCTTGGGTGTGCTTGCCCTGAACGTGCCTGCCCCAGTTTAAACCACAGTGGGTTTGGTTTTATTACCTCTTGCAGGACAATATCTTTGCGGTCTGCGTTACAGCCCATGTCACACAGCTGTGTGTGAAGCTTACCGTGTGCAGTGAAGCTCTTGGCCACTTAACGAGCTGCTGAGCAATGCTGTGTCCTTTAAGTTGCTTCCTACAGGTTTCTGTTGCATGTGCCTTTGACTGAATTCAAACATAATAATCATAGATGCTTAGAGAAAGTTCTGCTTGCTTGTTTTTCTTGTGCGTGTGTTTGTAAGATTTGGAACAGTCTGTGAGAATTGTCTCGTTTTGGACGTGCTGTGTAATTTACAGCACCTCCACAGCAGTGGGTGCTAGTGGGATGCCTATTGTTGGCACTGGCTGGCACCCACAAGTAGCTAATTTTTCCCAGTGCTTTGAGTTTTTTGAGCCCTTTTAAAAATAAAGTTTATAAATGAAAGTTATTTGCTTTTCAGATTGATGTGAGAGCAGGTACGCCAACTTAATTTCTTCTGTGCTTTGTAAGTGAAGTTTAAAAGCAGCCCTGTGTCTCCATGGAACCATAATAGAGGAGTCACAGGGCTGCTGATGCGGATTGCTGATTTTATGTCGTTCTCCTGGTTCCTCCCTCATCATCATCCTGTGGAGCAGAGGGAAGCTGTCAGACATGTCCATAATGGACCCCCCCCAGTATGAAGGATGGCTGTGGCCTGTGGTTATTAGAAAGGAATCCTTACCTTTATATTTAGAAGTCATTTGCATGTAAGGTGAAGAGCTGGGCAGGACGGGGGCTGACCAATCCCTGTGTGAGTCATGGGCTGATCGTCACATGAGTACAATAGTGGTGCAAGGTGTACTTAGGCTCCTGGCTCAGATGCAGAGAACATCAGGTAGACGTGCTGCCCTGACTTCCGAGCATCATCACCTGCAGGCACCCTTGTTTCAATGCAGAGGAACATGTGGTTATTCATGGTGAGCTCCAGGAGCTCGAGTGAAGGCAAGGTGAAGGCAGCACTGCTATCACTTACTAGAGGTTGAGCTGATAGACATATCTGCTGCCTTGTGAGAATCTTGCTAATCAGGTGCTGCTTGTGCAAATAACCCTTACATTCTTTAAGAGTACAGCAAACCTAGCCAGGTTTCTTTTGACTAATGAAGCATGTGACTTATGTAGATGGAGTGAGCAGTTGTGTAACACTTGAAGAAAAAGCTTTTCTGTGCAAGGTACTGGGCTGGAATGGCAGCACCAATGAGAAACTGTGCTCACAGCAAACAAATAGCTGGCTCTGCCTTAAGCATAAAGCAAGAAGCTTATGTTAGCCTGAGAATAGTTGTTATAGGAATATGTAATAGCTACTGTGTAGTTTGCAGGTGTATTTTTTCTGGTAATGAGATCAGAGAGTTTTCTGAGCTTGATTTTGTGCTTACAAACAACACTTGCCTGTTAGTTTTTGAAGCAGATCACTTTGACTACATTGGATTTAAGGAGAGCTTTGTATAGATTGCAAACTATTACATGTGTAGCTGTGTGGTAAGTCAGCACAGTCATTTTCCAGTGCTCAGAAAAGCAGCATAATTTCCTGCCTTTGTTGGCTGTTTCTTGAGGCTTCCAGTTTAACAATGACCCATGGAACGTTTCAGAAAGGAAAAGCTCCAAGTCTGCACACCTTCAGGATGTGTGTCATTAGCATCTATCTAACCAAGTCACCCAAAGAATTCCCTCGTCAAGACAGTAATGAGCAGACATCTTCTCCAGGCCGGGAAGCCCTCCTTTTGGTCCTCACCTTTCAAGCATCAGTGCTGGATGCAGAGCGCTGGTTCCCATCAGTGGCTGAAAAGGGTCAGGATGGCTTCAGCCATCACAGATTCCTAGTTCTCCCCACAGCCCCGTGCTGCAGGCTGATTGCTGTTGGAAATGCTGCTTGCCCTGCCCAGCTCATACCCACTACCTGCCTTTTCTCATCGGTAGGGAGCCAGGTTACTTAACGTTAGCCTGCTCAGAGCTGAACGTACTGAACTCCTTAATGCACAATAAAGATCTGCACAGCACTGGATTTTTCTTTGGAAACCAAACAGGGCTGTGGAGTGCAGAGCAAGTGGACCAACAAAAGCAGCCGGCGTTTTGCAGTGCAGTGGGGTGTTTGCTTTGGGGCTCTGTGTCTATAAATCACCCCGGGCAATTGCAATAAAATGACAAAAATGCAGGATGTGTAGCTGGAGTGTTTGAGCAACTCCCTTGAATTCAGGCGATCATTCTTCAGCTGGTATAGGTTTTCATGTTCTTCTGAGCACTGTGCTGTCTCTCTTCTTGTTTTTCCCACAGGCTTTTACACAAGCCCCTTAGGGTTTCTTTTGGATGACATGCACAATGCAGCTGAAGCTGCCAGCACTCCTTGTCAGATGCACAGTAGTTCAGTTACAAAGGCTTTCTAATGAGTGCAATTAGGCTTTGTGTTTTTATTCGCGTGTGTTTGCCAGTGATGTGCCACTTCTGATTGAGGTATTGCTCATGGAGTCAGTAGTGAATTTTAGGTGGGTTTAAGACTTGCTTCTTTCTATCTTAGTGATTTTCCATCTCGGATCCATTTAATAGCTATTTATTTTGGCAGCCTTGAGACTTCCATTTCAGCTCTTGCAGTCTGAGTTGCAGAAGCCTGCATACATCAGAGCGTGCAGCGTGCTGAGTACTGAAGTCCCTTGCAGGCTATGGGCACTTGCCTGTGCCTTGGAGATGACTTGGGTCTGGTGTTGGACAGGTGCTTGGGCTGAAAGGCCAGAGCCATTCAGACAGAGCCTGCCTTGGTATAGACAGCATGGAGAAATGTCAGAGCTGCCCCTTGCAGAAATCAGAGTATTCATAGCAGGGCACAATTAATGCAAGAACAGAACCTAAGTGTGTGGTCTGATGAACATAGACAAGTCGAGTCACACGCCTGCTTTTGAGGAAGAGGTCCATAAGAAATGTGGCACTGCTATATGTTTCTCTGAAGTCTGTAGCTGTCAGTTTGGCTCATGTTAGGATCCTTTGCACATCTGTGGCACGTGGTGTTGGGATGGCTGCCACTGTCAGCAGGTGTGCTGTGCTTTTGCACAGGACAATATGTGATGGCTCCTATTGGTCTTCATGCTTACTGCAGGCTTTGTTCCATGCTCAGCTTGCTTCTCCACTTTGAATCGGAATTCAGTAGAACTGTTCTCATGGAGTGTGAGGTGTGGATTAGGACCCACCCAGTTTATTTACACTGATCTCATCCATATTACCTGTTTTATCACCTGGCTACTTAGAGGATATCAGAAATGTTCATTCTGCTTCCATCATTTCATCAATTAAAGTGCCCAAGTGGGATCCCACAGGACAACTGGACAAAGTGTAGAGCAGCGTGGTCTGAGTCGGATGCTGACCATGTTCAGAAGAGGAGGTTGGAGCCTGAATGGCTCTGTGCTGCTTTGATGTGATAGCAGGGAGTTGTGATATTGTCCTAGGGAGTGTTCTGGATGGACTAAGTTTCTGTTGACTTCTTGCAAATGTATCAGTAGGGTATGTGCTAATGGCAGGGTTTGATAAGCTTAAAAAGAGAAGTTCAAAAGCTATTTAAAAGGATTCAGAATATTTTGTTCTCTTGCTTGTCATGACGGATGCTAACTGCTGAAGAACCATGTGGCCCTGGAAAGACAAAGTTCATAAAAAACATATGCTAGTTCCAGGATATAAGCCAAGCCAAAGATACTGAAAGAAAATGTATTTTTACTCTTGCATGTCTTTAGGGTCCGAAAATTGGCTTGGTATGAGCAGGCAAGGACTTCAAAGCTAAAATACAATAAATTAGAGACTACCCATGGATTGGCACTTGAAACCAAAATGTATCATATGTATGTATATGTAATATCATCTAATGGGATCTTTTACAACGTAAGAATTCATTTATTGCAGTCAGCATCCAGGGAACAGGCAAGCCTTGTTCCCAGGGAGAACCTAGAATAACTTACAAAGCATACTTTTCCCCTTGCATCTTAAAAGTTTCTTCATTTTCCAAGTTGCTTCATTTCATTGTATGCTGGAGAGAGAATATATGCTTCTACAGTACAGCTAGCAAGCGTGTGAATCCCTTTGCCCTTGTAGTATCACACAATCACAGAACTGAATGGGCTGGAAGGGACTTCCAGAGATCATCTGGAATCCTCTGATCAGATATCAGAGGAGCTGAGTGTGCTCCCAGGTTGGTGAGAGCACACGGTCCCTCCAGCTCTCCTGTCCTGTGCTTGCTGTCCCACTGCACAGAGCCTGAGCTGACTTTGCACACGAGGCTTCCTGTTTTTGCCTGGTATTAAAAAGCAGATAATTAAAACAGTTACTTTGCAGCATGTTCTGGCACTTCCAAACCTGATGAAATGAGGAAGCTTAATAGATCTCATGGGAGGCCCGTGCTTGGCAGGCATCCACTCCGGAGAGGTTTGGATTTTAAATGCCACCGTCTGGATGCTCTAGTTGAGCTGGTGCATTTTCTCAGGTTCCCTGTTTCCTTGCCTGGATGGTTCCAGCCTTGGCTGAGTGTAGTTGTTGTGCTGAGCTGCTGTGCCTGCGTGTGCACAGTGTCAGCTGTTGGGGAAAATGGCACGTAACGTGTTTGCTGTTTGTCTAATTAATTCATCAATAAAAAAATAATGTGCACCGCAGGGAAGGGAAAAAAAAAAACACAAAAAAAACAGGCCAGACCTGCCTTTCTGAAATAAGTAAATAAACCTGACTGTTCCCTCCATTGCAGCACTTCCTCTCTATCTGCACAAATAGTAATTACAGAGACACAGGGCGCATCTCAAGGCAGCTGCTCACTGGGGTTGGTGCCTACGCTCGGCTGTATTACCTGCTGGTGAAGCATAACGAGTTATGGAAGGCAGGGCCATTGCTAGCAGTAGGGAATTAACTCCTACAGGTGTGTTTACAGCCTTACGGAGCTTAGCCTCCGTATTTGGCACCCTGAGCGCGCGTGCCTCACGTTGAGCTGTGTGCCTTTGGTCTCACTGCTGTGTTCCCATCCGCAGGCTGAAGCAAGGCTGGCAGCAAAGCGAGCAGCGCGGGCAGAGGCACGGGAGATCCGGATGAAGGAACTTGAGCGGCAGCAGAAAGAGGTACGTCTGTGGGGCAGGAGGACAGGTGGCCCGTCTGCTTTCTTATAGGTGATCCCAGGTCCTGGAGCAAAATATACTTTGCTGAATCCTTTGTCTGTGCGGAGCTAGCGCTGCTGCTGTGTTTGTGGATCACAAATGACTGGAATTTGGGATTGTGACAACGGCTTTGTTTCAGTGAAGCTGGTTTAATTATTCACAGAGAACGCTGGTGGTTATTATAATCATTAATATCAAACTTGGAGATCCGTGGCCTGGTTGTAGGTGTGGAATCCTGGAAATGGATTCCGGGCACTTCATTAGAAATAGCAAGGAAGACTCCTGGCCCTCCTATAGCTCTCTGCTTGCAAGCTGAGGTGAGCATTGTGATTGCCCAAAATGGTCTGCTGTGAGCAGGAGGAAAGCTTGGTAACCAAAGCAGGGGGACTGTATTTGGTAAAACACAACCCTCTGCAGAGTCTTGGGAAGAGCTCGTTGTTTTTATGCAGTCAGCATGTGCAGAATCATGGGCCTCTGATGTAGGAATCCTCACCAGTGACTGTGATCATTACCAGTGACTGTGAAGACCCAAGCAGTTTGTTCTGCTTCTGTTGTGCTTGGTGCACCAGAGCTATACTCAGTGTTGTTAACTCTACTTCGGGAAACAGTAGTGGTTTATTTTGAAGCTGTGCAAGTTAAAGGAATCAGGATGAGGCTACAGGCAGAGATTGGCACAGGCAGACCAATGATGAGAACCAGCAGGGTTTAAAAATGTCATTAAACACACACCAAGGAATGCAAGAACAGAAGAGATGTAGCAAGGTCATTGACAATCAATGTTATTACTCGAATGAAGTAAGTTTTGATGGCAAGGGAAGAAATAAGGAGTCTAGAGGTGTATGTGAGAAGATTAAATGTAGGTGCGTGCTTTGGGGTGCAAGGAAGGATTTGGTTTAGCTTTAAAGTGGCAAATCAGGCTGCAGTAGCAGGCCAGCATTGGTGCAGACTGCAGGAACCACCCTGGAGCAGAAGCAGGTGGGCAGTTTGCCCATACTGAGCACTGTGCCGAAGTGCCTCATCTAGCTGAGGCATGTTTGGATGTTTCTTAACACCCCTCAGCTGCAGTGAAGTTCAGATATACCTGCAGACACACCAGAAGTCAGACCTGCAGAGAAGCATTGCTGTAAGCATGGTGCTTGTGGAAGAGAGGAGCCTGTTAGTACTCCAGCTGCTGCTTTTTGAAGGATGTTTTCTTGTAACCTGGATCACATTCAGAAGGCCCAGACTGTGGATAAGCACTGGTGCCATCAAGCATCGTGGCGTGCCTGTAGCCCAAGTGCTGGGATTGGCTCAGCAGCCTTTGGAAGCTGTGTGGCAAACAAGCACAAAGTGTTTTGTTTGGGCAGCAAACTAAATATGGGTGTCGTGGCAGCTGACAGTGGTGTTACCATCTAATTTGCAGATAATACTAATGGGACTTGATGACCCCTTGCAGATTAAAAGCTGATGCTGCAAAGAACATCCTTGTAAATTGAGATGTTGGTATGAAAGCTAAAGCTTGAAAAGATTCTGTGTGTGCTCCTGCAGATAACTGATCTGAAACTTGGTAGAAGTTGCCTTCTGTGCATGGAATTTGAATGGTACAGCATGTCATTCTGCAGTATGAAATTCAGTGCAGCTCACTCAGATATTCCCTACAATCTGTTTTGTAATTCACTGGCATAGATCTCAAAACATGACTACACAACTGTTTAATGTTTCGCAAGCTTTGGATATCCCCTGAATTTTTCACATAGCTTCATCTCAACTCCCAGATAGAAGGTAGAGCTAACGAGGATGTCTGCACGAAGCTGTTTGTTGCCACAGATATATCACAAATATAAAGGAAGAGAGCACAGATAGAGAAGATTCCAAGTAGGAAGCAGCACAGGAGATTTGGCACTTTCCCTTCTTCCTGGGAGAGAACAGACTGTGATACTGGTGTCTGTACAGCTTGTTGTCTGCCATCTTCCCCGTCCTTCTCAAACTTTTCGGGGCAATAAATAGCACATTCACACATGTCAGAGGAGAACAACTTAGAGCACTTGCTCTACTACTTCAGGAGGTTTTTAGAGCCAGTTATGGGAGTTAAAAAGCAGTAAGTAAGTTTATTGCATATGTATGCATTTTGTGCTTAAAGCAGCACGCTTGCTCTGACAGGCTTCTTGTGGAGCACAGATCTCCCAGGAATATAAGTATATATTGTTAGTCTAGGTTACAAGTTACCAGATGTTACTGTTACAAGCTATAAACAAAGTATAGCTCCCACTGGCACTGCAATTGTAATGTTTGGATATGGACTGGAAACTGGCTTCCCTCATGCCCACCATCTAATATTAATGATGTTTCTTAGTCTGTCTTTCATTTCCCTAGCCTTAAAATAATGGGATAACTTCTGCATCATGAGTGTAAGTATATTATTTAAGTAATGTTTGCATTTCTGGCAAGAACAACACGCCAGGTATCTGTTGTTCTTGTTCCCATAAATGTTTCTATATGTAGGAGCAACCATTTTATTAGATGCTATTAAAAGGCTACGTTCTGTAGTCACCTTATATGTGAAGAATGTACCAAAGATTAGTCACAACTGCATAATAGAGCTCATCAGTAAATGGTGGGGATACGTGACACCGTGCCCAGCTCCTCGTATGGCAGGATTTAATGCAGCACACAGCACTGGCAGCAGAAGCTCCAGCACAGTTGGTTATTCTGGAGATTCACATTGTATTTATCAGGCAGCTTGGTTTGCATAGTGGTAAGCGTGCTTGCTTGCAGGTATGGGTTGAGCCCCAACGTCTATGCAGAAGGGTAGATTTAGTTAAATTTGGGTTGAAATATGAGGGCACAGAGGGGCTTTTGAGAGAAAACTCCCTGCATTGCACCGTGAGATGTGGTAAAGCTCCAGGGGAAGGCTGCTGCAGGTCGCTGTGGTGGGGCAGGAATCCAGGTGTGTTTGCAGAGGTGGTTTTGTTTGATCACCCGATACCATCTTGGAGCAGGCTGCAGGAAGGACAGGCGTGCCAGGCTGCTTTCAGAAGAGGGAGCTGAGGAGAGCAAGCCTCCAAGTTTCATGGAGATGTGAGCTGGGTAAATGAGGAGCCTGCTCTGAAAGAACACGAGCACCGGAGCCGTGATCCGATACGTACTGATCTGTGAAGATAGAGCTGGTGGGCAGTCTCACATCACATGCATTTGGCAGAGAAAGGGTTCCTCACCATGAGGCTCTAGGAAAGGCACGGATCTGCTAAACACAACTGCGGGAACTTGTTGTTCTGCGCTACTTGTTGTTCTCCACCAAAGATGTAAATGATTAATAGGGTGGTTGCTGTAGGTTTTCCTGGCATCCTTCAGCACGCAGTCTGTGCAGGAGAGGCAAATGCCAATGCACTTTCTCAGCTGTGTGGGTGGTTGCAATAGGTGGCACTTAGTGCCCTGCCTGCTTCCAGGCTGCAGGTCCCACCCTGCTGGGCCCTGTGTTTTCCCCTGCCACGCTGCCGTGGCCTTTAAACATTTGGTTTACAGTTGCTGAGTCAAAGGTCAGTCGATCTGGATCCTGCTGTAGAGTTATGTTTGGTACCGAGTCAAATACTTGTGTGCATTCTGACATTTATTTTTAATTCACACAGCAGAACAAGGCAGGAGTTGGCTCAGTAGCTCCGAGTAACAAACTGTAAATTCTAGTGGGGTTACCAGGTTAAAGAGAGGATTTTTTTTTGTGTGTATTTTTCCCTTGCAGTGATACATACTGAAGTTTTCTTCTTTTTTTTCTTTTAAAGAAACATTTAACTGTTGAGTATCAGGACACTTTAAAGCCTCAGCATTAATGGCTAATTGGGAAGAATGTTTTATGTAGGAGTACGTTCTGTGTTCTGCTGGCAAGACTCAGATGTCTCTTTGAGGACTGACAGTGGGAGACCACTGTTTAAGCTGATATTGAAGCCTGAAGGGAAGAGAGGGAGATCTCCTCCCACTCTGTAACCTGCAGGATAAGGTTCCTGCATGGCAGTTCATGCAGCAGATGAGCCTCTGCTTTTAGTTCAGGGCAAGTGCTCTGTATGTGCCTCCTCGCTTCATTTTCAGCTTAGCACAACACTTGCCTTTGCAGTTTTGTACATTCTTTCTTTGCCAACAGACCTATTTGCACATAGTTCTCTCTTTGCATTCATGCTTTGGTGAAGTAAAATATGTTACTGGTACTTCGTTGTGGCTTTTTATTCCCCCCCCCCCCCCCCCCCCCCCCCCCGTGTCATTTGCAGCCTGTGAATGTAAACGTGCTAAAGGCAAGCTAATGTGAGAACACCCTTGATCTGCTTTCAGGTCCTGTTGATCACGACTTAGGCCCTTTTTTTCCCTTGCTAGGATTTAGTGGCTGCAAGCCTGAGCTGAGTCAGCAGGTCCTGTGTGACAGCTGGCATATGGAAGTGTTTGGAGCCATTTCAGATCCTAGGCAGTGCAGGAAAAATGAGACAAGAGCATTGGTGTTTGAATGGGAGGTGGGAGGCTGGCCAGGAAACTTGGTGCTGATGTGTGTGGAGAAGAAACTAAGGAGCTGGTGAAGGTTATCTGTGTCTTTCTTGCACAAATAGTGTGAAGGTGCAGAGGGCACTGCACTGATTGGAGATTGCATTGGAGCAGAGCTGTTGTGACCATGCTATGGGCTGACCACAAAAGTCCCAGGTTTCCGAAATGTTGAGGCAGTTTTGATGATGCAGTTAGCTCTGTCCCTGTGCTGCTCTGCACTGCTTGCAGTGTCTGGACTGAAACAAGGGCCTCGTTGTTGTCTTGCCTGTTTGCAGTCCAGGTCCTGGGCACACAGGGCTTTCTGCACACAGCAGGGATACCTGCTACGCTGAGCCTGGAGCACTGCATTTGAAAAGGATCTATGGCGTTGTCCCAAAGGCATGGGACAGCTATCAGAAAGCATCATCCACGTGCGAGTGGTGTCAGCGTGCCCCAAAGCTTGGCTGTACCTGTTACCAAACCCTGGCAGGGTATGTTTAAAAGGAGCATACTGTGGGTGAAACAACAGCGTGGCAATGTTAAACCTATAATAGCTGCCTGCTAATTGCCACATGTAAAAGTGCAGTGCTTGAATGGATGAAGAGCACCCTGCATATGCAGATTGGAGTTGCTGTGTGTTCTTGGGAACTGTGGGAGGCTTTAGTGCAGTTTCTTCTTACGGGCTTTCTTAGTGCAAGATAAAGTGAGGTGATTAGCTGTGTGGGAAATCTAGCTTTAACTGTGGGTCTTGGTTAAACCCTGTGCACTTGTAGGAATAGAAATCAACGCTTTGAAGGTATTAAGTTGGCTTCTGCAGTTGTTCTTCACAGTCAAGAAAGTGAACCTGAGCCGGTTCTGGAGGCAGTGATTGAAAGGAGCATGCTTTGCACCCAGCACTGGGCTCTGGGTTCATCTGAGGTGACCCAGAGCCACGGATGGCAGAGATCCATGGGTATATGTCCAGAAGTACGAGGGTTGCCTGCCCTGCCGCCTTCTGACTAGCAGAAGGGATGGAGTCCAAGCACTGTCCCCTTCCCCCAGGTGCCATTCATGTAGCAGAGGGCTGGGAGTCACAGTCATTCAGTCGGTACTCATCTGACAGTAGGACAGCTGGCAGTTCTGAACTGCATTGTCACTATCTGCTACAGATACAAAGCTCAAAGGGTGCTCAGCAGAGGAGGGGGGAGAATGAAGCTGCAATCTCCTTCTGAATTTGGGTTCCAGCTAGGTAACTTTTGAACAAGGAGGGGGGTCTCTTGCAAAAAAACAAAGCCTGCAGAAATCCTGCAGTTCTGGCATTACGTGTTAAAATGCTCTGAAAATCTCTTGCACAAGTTGATGCTGTCCTGCACACAGCTGAAAGATAGGTAGCATTGATGACATTTGTTTCACCAGCTAAGGAGGACTTGGTCCTTAACAGAAGCACGCATTGTCTGTAGTTAGTGCTTTTTTTTTCTCCCCACTGTAATGGTAGATGCACAGCTGCCATCCCAGGTGAGTTTTTGGGCAGTGGAAATAGGAGTGATAGGAAAGCAGGAGGCCCTGCCCTCCAGCTGGATTGCTCTCTTGCCCAGCTGTCTGTGGAGCAGATGTCCATGCACCTCCCAGAAGCCAGCAGGTAGGTGCATGGGAGTGTTGTATTTTAGCAAGCTGTGTTGAAGGAAGCCTGGAGTGTAACCTCTGCTTTCATCTTACCCGACTTAACAGGATTTGAGTATGTTTCTTTGTATTCATGTTTTGCTGTATATTCTGCATAAATGAGTTTTTTTTCCCCCTCTAGGCTGGCTTGTTGTTGTGTCGCTGTTCATTCATTCACGCTAGCTTTTGTTTCCTTGTTTCTTTCCTTTCCCTTTTCCCCCTTAGATCTATCAAGTTCAGAAGGTAGGGCTTGCCTGTTCATTCTTGTTTGTGTGTGTGTGTGTGTGTGTGTGTGTTCTCTCACAAGTCCTGTCTGCACCTCAGAAAAACTTCTTAAGAATGGAAGATGCACGGCAGGCTTTGTTTCCATGCCTTCATGTTTCCTTTCCTCCCATAGCCTTGTGGAGTGGATAATAAAGGGGAGAGGGGCAAGGTGACCTGTTTGGCTGGTCACTTAGTATCATCTTTTCCACTGACTGTTTGACAAGGAATAAGCAGTAAGGAGAAGAAGAGTTTTGCAAAGCAGCCATCCCATGAGTTTGGTAGCTCGGAGCATGGCTGAGAGCCACGCAGTCGCTTGGCTGTTGAAGGCCAAGTGCATCGTTGCACATACTTCAGGCTGTGCAAGCACCTAATGGGTGCCAGCAGGAATGACTTTCGGATGACTTTGCATGCAGAAAGTCACTGAAGTAAATCAGGGACACTGTGTTTGTGTTTGCAGTCGTTGGGTAAATGAACTGTATGGCCTTTCTTCCAGTGTACCAAAAATTTTCAAACGCTTCTATGCTGTTTAATTCTCTGTCCACTCAGTTCAAAGTCATGATCTCTCCCCAGTTTCCATTTCTCACAGTTCTCATGATAATAAGAGCTGTAATGGAGATCACCTGCTACGTAACAAAAGTTTGGGGTTTTCTTTTGCTGTTGTGTGGTTGCAGCACATGAATTGTGCAGTACATAGAGAATAGCTCTAAAGAAATTTCACAGGGGGAGAGAAAGCATGGATTTCTTGAAGCCTGCTCATTTTCTGCTATACTGAGTGGTTGTTATCCTGTTTTTTTGTATTGCTTGCTGAGTGAGAAATGTGTCCCAAAACCACAGCCTGCTCGTGTTGCTCCTGGGCCCTCACTGCATGTTTCCTGCCTCTGTAGCAGTGTGTGCGCTTCTGGAAATGCTGCTCTCTTGTCCATGTATGAAGGCAACTACTGAAATCATGCTTTCATGCCTAATCCTGACTTGGTTAATTTGATGACAAACCCATCTTACTCTTGTATTTATTTCTGGAGTTGCCCACGTACTGTGTGAATCAAATTAATGCCTTCCTGTGGGTCAACAGGCTATCAATGTATCAATCTCCTGTATGGGAGCTAATTTAATCTGCTGCTACTTCTACAGCCCCACGGGAGACAAAGAAGCTGTTTACTCTTGGTGTCGTGATGTGGATGAGGAGATAAGTGGGTTAGCTTCGTGGCATCCCTTAGTGAGTCTGCAAGTCAAGCAGTTTTACTGGCACTTAGTGAGCAAATCTGATCCGGAATTCTCTCTCAATGGTATTAATGTCATTAATTATTGAATTTTAATATCAATTTTCAGGGTAGAAGAGAACTTGAGTCTGGAAGAGGTATCCAGCTGAACGATGAAGGTGTTATTTCACCTTCCACTCCTAGCAGATCTCTTATGGCAGAACAGTCAACTTAAAGGGTTGGGAAGCATCTGGGGCAAAATAGCTGAAACTTCAGATGCTATTGGCTCAGTCCAGCGTGTGAGATGTGTTGTTTAGGTTCAGATAGAAGTGGTCTCTAGGCTATTGCTTTCATTGATGGTTCTCTTTAGGGGATGTGAAACATAGCTTTGTCACTTCACACGGGTGGAGAAAGAGACAGCCATACAAGTCTTTCAAGGAGTGCTTCCTCATCTCCCTTATGCAGAACTGAATTCGGAAGCCTGTGTCAGGAAGTGGAGAGCCAAGGGCAGGCAGTATGAAATATCAGTGTACTTGTGGGCCCTTCCTACGTGTGAGAAAGGACCCTCTGTCTTTATATGGAGGTTTTTAGGATGCTTTCTTTCCCCTTGGATGTGTGTAGGCTTTTTGTGTTTTTGTTTTAATTGAATCAATTTGTAGCGTCAGAAAACCTTGCCCATTCTTTCTTTGGGAAAGAGGGAGCCTCTAATAAGGCTTTACCTGATCTGATTTACCACAAAGCATAATCTGTAGGTTCTGCTCTCAGACACAACCCTGACCAGCTGGAATTTGTATAGCTTTAAGAGCTGGGCTCGCTTTCAGGATGTGATGTACATAAACCTTAATTTTACAACATGCTGTCATACGTATTTTACTTCTGCCTGGAAACAGCTGATCCAAGCACATACGAGGAAGTATGCAATGCTTGGAAAAACAGTAGTAGTTATAACACTCTCTCATTCATGTAGTTTAAGGGAGAAGTTTCACTCAAGTGCAGCTTGGCTAGGCATTGCAGTGAGATCCTGGATGTATTTGTGCACACGCTGAGATGCTTTGCAGGATCAAGAGGGGAAGGCATAGGGAAGTGGTTAAGTATCTTAACTGTCGTCTCTTTTTCCAGATAAATGCGTGTGTGCTGTTAAAACCTGCAGTGCAGTGGGTTTATTTCACATTTTCCAAATTTCTGGCCTCAATACTTACTTTCTAGAATTCTTTTTCTGAAGAATTTCAGCTTAGAACTGGCAGCATTCAGAAGTCTTTGCACAGTTTGGGTTTTCCCTGATGTCCTCATGCAGCAGCCCTGTGCGTATTTCACTTTGTAATGGGCTGTCTTCTCTTCAGAGCTATTAAGGTGAAAATAAAGGTGGCCTGAAGGTGAAAATAATAGTGTTGAAAGGGAAATCTGAAGTGGGAATAAACTGGTGCAGTATCAGAGAGCTCAGGTGTTTCTTCTGGTTTGTTACTAAGTAGAGAGTGGGGTTTTGGAGTGCAAGTCAAGATACATTAATACCATGGAGTGGCTGCAAAATGCTGAGCTCTATGAGGAGGAAGATAGCAAATTTTGCTCATCAGTTAATGTTTTACCTGCTCCTGCTCTGCTTCCTCCAGCCTCTGGAAAGCAGGCAAGTGTAGGCACTTTTTCCCCCCCACAAATACACAAACCTCAAAATACACAACCTAAATTGTTCTAAAATGCATCTAATACTTCCTTGAGCAGGATTTCCATTTGCCCATTACTGTGCTTAGGCCTGGTGATTTTCCTCACACTGCAGTGTTATGGTTGCCGTTATAAATGTGAGCTTCCTGAGATTAGATTCCAAATGTGTGTTTGGGAAGGATGGAAAATCCTGTTGAACTTGTTGATCTTCAGCAATTTGCTGTCTGCTGGGAATGCAAGGTCAGTGGGAAGTGCAAAAGTTACATCAAGAGCATATGACCTGCATGTGAGTTCAGGTAGGACAGCCTGCTAGGGAAACGTCTGCTGTGGTACTAAAACAGAGACCTTTCCAACCTTGCTGCTGTGGTGTAAAGGATCCTCAAGGCTCTGTTCTACCATCTGTGCCAAGATGATTAAAACACAGGCAAAAATGAGATCTGTGGATGAAGAAAACAATAGGAATACACAGATTATTTGCATTTTATTCACCTTGTCTTCCCAGTTTGACAGATCTGTGCAGCGAACACAGTTTGACAGCATTTTTCATCCTGGAAGTGTTCTGTGTTCAGGTCGCTTATAATGAGCCTTGACTTAAATGGGTCAGAAATTCAAGACTCATTACGCTCTTTGCTCCTTTCCCTGTGGTGCTGGTTGGTTTTCTTTGACACTGCTGAGCAATAAGGAGCTGTGTAGGGGTCAGACTGTCCTGCTAAATGCTCCTGTCCCTGTGCTGGGAAGTTTTTCTGGGCATCTGCTGCATCAGACATGGCACCCAATGGATGCTGTCACTGGCACGGCCATGAAATCCGCATGTGTGAATCTGTGTGCACTGGCAATGCATGACTAAGTGTTCAGTGTTTGCCTTCCTCATCTAAATTCAGTTTTTCCCTTTTCTGTCTGTAGAAATATTATGGTCTGGATACTAAATGGGGCGACATCGAGCAATGGATGGTAGGCCTTGATCAACATAGTTAATCAGCTTTTATGTGTTGAAGTTTTGTGCAGTTGGTAGAATTTGAGACATATTTCCATACATTGGAAATACGCTCTTAGCACTCAGGTTCTTGCAATCCACATCAGCATCTGAAACGAAGATTGAATGTGGAATGGGTTTGGTTAGAGCCATCTCTTTTTGCAGACCTCTATATCCGTCCTATCACTTGAAGATTGGATGAGCTTGTAGACCCAATAGAGCCACTAATGCAAGGAATACACACACACACACACACACACATATATATATACACACTCTCTTTATTTCTTGTGGATTTTGCTACAATTTGAACTTCTTCAAAGCTGTATTCAGGTAAATGCTGGGCAAGTTTTATCTGTGCTTCTGCTGTTAGTTTTGACCATTCCAGACACAGTAGTAGTGGTACTGTGGCAGTGCTCACCTTTTCTGGTCTTGGATTTCATTAGTTGCTAAGCTGCTAGAGTTGGCTTAGCAACTTAGACACAGATGTGGCCGTTAGCAGCATCAGTCTGTTTTAACAGCCATAACATGAGATGAAAGGACTGCTGAAGGGCTGGAGGACATTTCCTTCATGTGTCTGTCTGGCATAAGTTCGTGACATCGCTTAGCAGTGATGCCAGATGAAAACTACTGTTCCTTGCCCTTGTGGCCTTTCTCTGCAATTCAAGGAGTGCATGCTGTAAGAGGCACAGTGGAACAGCTGACTTCCAGCCTGGAAGGTAACTTTTCCTTGATAATCAGCTAGCATAAATATTGGATTGCTGCATCCCTGCTTAAAACCTGCTGTCCCAGGGAGCAGCCAGCCACTCCAGGTGCTCCAATCAGACAGATGAGCCATTTAGTCTCTCCACATAGAATCATAGAATGACCTGGGTTGAAAAGGACCACAATGATCATCTGGTTCCAACCCACTGTGATGTTCAGGGTCGCCAACCAGCAGACCAGGCTGCCCAGAGCCACATCCAGCCTGGCCTTGAATGCCTCCAGGGATGGGGCATCCACAGCCTCCTTGGGCAACCTCCTTTCTGAGTGGAAAAACTTCCTCCCACTATCCAACCCAAACCTCCCCTGTCTCGGTTCAAGGCCATTTCTCTTTGTCCTATCACTATCCACCTTCATAAACAGTCATTTCCCTCCTGTCTGTATGCTCCGTTCAAGTATTGGAAGGCTGTATGGTGCTCTTAGCTCTTTGTTATGAGCAATTCCCTTGCTTAGAAATCAGCTCACCACTGAAAACCATCAATTCCAATGTTGAAACTACTTTTTTCCCCTGTTTTTGCCTCTTTCTCCAAATTCCACATCAAATCAGTTGACTGAACTGTAACACGTGCCACAGCGTTTGCACAGCCTCTGTCCCTCAGAAGGTAGCGATGCTTTTGTAATGTGAAGGGGAAGAAAGCTGGGGTCAAAGAAAGGGGTTTTCTGGTTTGCCAACACATTACCTCCCGTTATTTGGATTAACCTTCCTGACTCCAAAACGCTCTGAAGTTTCCTTGTTTCTTTCTGAACGCACTCTGCTGATGGACCTGTCCTTTCAACGCCTCACTCTTTGTTTTTCTCTGCTGCCTGCTAGGAAGACAGTGAGCGCTATTCGCGTAGAGCCCGAAGAAATGCCTCGGTTAGTATTTGTGCTTTTGCTTTTCCTTTGTAGCTAGGCATTGCTCCTTCATTAAATAGATGGGAGTAAAGCAGTTTCTTTTCAAAAGGAGAAAAAACCCACAATGTTCCCCTCCCTCCCCCCCCAACTGAATGAAGCCCCAAACCCACATCCTGGCTTCTCTGTCCTCTCTCCAGTTATTCTGAAGAGCTCTTGAGAATGTGCTAAAATAAAGGGGTGGGGTGGAGGATGGGGAAAATAACCTGTCTGGAGTGTATAACATTTTTATATTCAACCATGGGCCTTGAACATAAAGCTGGGAGTAGCTGAGCAAGCTTGTAATTTGTCCTGTAGTAAAATGCTGACTGTTTCTTGGGCAGGATACGACTTAATTTACTTTTAGCTTGGAATTTAATGCCATTCTTTTTAATTCTTCAAGTTTTATTTCCTTTCTTTCCTTCTGTCCCATCAAAGCTCACCCGTGTTTACATCATTGCCTGTTATTTATGTTCATTTCATTGTTTTCTTGTCTTTGTACTTTCTTTTGATAGGCTTCGGATGAAGATGAGCGCATGTCAGTGGGTAGCCGTGGAAGCCTGAGGGTTGGTAAATTGTACAAATTAAGTGTGCATGTGTGTACTGAAGCTGCTGTCCTCCTGTACCACAGAATCATTGTTCTGCACCTTTTCTAAGTTCTCTGCAAACACCTTCCTTCCAAGGTCGTGCTGTTTTCTGTGCTCGAGGCGTGTGTTTTTGCACTGCTACATTTGGGCCAGTAATTCCTTCAAGCCAAGGAACTGTCTGATTTCTACTGTGAGAAACGTGAGCAAAGCATTGATGCATACCCTTCTGGTTAATGATGCTCACTGTTTTGTCACAGGAAGAACTTAGCCAAAACTTCAGCCTGTGCAGCCATTTGTGCCTTGTAAGCTCCGTTACTTCATTGTCAACATGGAGAATTTGGGGAATGAAGTGCCACACGGAGTTCTGGGGAGGGATTAGTAGGGCACCTGGTGCACAGTGCACCACTGCTAAGCTGTAGAAAAGCCTACAACACTTTTTCTCCAACTGTCAGTGCAATGGATGTCCATATAATGCATGTGTACAAATCTTAGGGTAAACACAATCAGCCCTTATAATTGTGGGGCTAGTTAAGCAGTTTAGCTCTTAGCAGCTAATGCTGCTGTCTCAGCGTGTGTTGATGGTCTTTTGAAGATGATCAGAGCCCACTGCTTCTGGGATCTGTGCGAAGCATTCAGCTGGCAACACAACAGGAACAGCAGCAGGGCAATGCAGGGAGCACCCAGCAGTTCTGAACGCAAGTCAGCTGCTGTTTGTTTTGGAGTCAACTGTGCCTAAAACAGACGTGTTTGAGAATAACTCCATCTTCTGCTGATGCTGTTCCCAATTTATCACTGGTACGAGTTAGATGATTTAGGCTGGACAGTCAGTTTTGTTTTTATAGATCAAGCAAGCCCAGTATTATTCTCAGCAAGGTCTGCATTTCTTATCATTGTGTTCATTTGGAAGGCTTCTTCCTGGAAATCTGCTATTGATTCCTTTGATGCATTTTTATAATACGCACCTGATTTGTTTTTATATACTTAAACAGGAGCCTTGCATTCTGTTCCCCTCAGTCCCTGGAGAAGCTTTCCTGACACGTTCTCCTGGAGCAGTCCTTCACTGGGCTGTCTGATCACCACTGCTCTTCTGCCAAAGAGGGATCTCCCCTGCTGTAGGGGATGGCCCATAAATACCCAGTACTTCTGCAGAGAGTGTCCTTTTCTGACAGGACGATCTGGTTGAAGCTTTACATCCTGCTATTTCCAATGATGTTGCACAGATTCCCCACTGCCCCCATAAAGTAGCATTGTGCAAGACATCTGACAATTGGGGCATGCAGAGGAAGGGCTTTGACAGAGCCTGGTATATCTGAAGGCTTCCTTTCCTCATCCAGTGCCACTGGGATTGGAGGAGAAAGGAAGAAATAAACCTGCACGCTCATTTAGCCTGGTTGGAGAGTTACCCTTATGCTTCATGTAGGGTTTTTTTACTTGAAATGAAGTGATGAGTGCATGCACTGATTGTTTTCCTAGCGTGGGTATGCAGCAGCTTGTTTGAAGTGTGACCACATCTGGTTGTGAAAGTTTGGCTCCTGCTGTGCCCGTGTAAAGCAAAGAAATAACTGAGCAATGACCAATTGGAAGTCACCTTTAGGGCCATCTGAGCTACTTTAGCGTGAAGGAAGCGCTGTCTGTGTCCATGCAGGGTTCATAAAACTCAACAGTGACTGCTCTTCATTTTTGGATATGTAAATACTTTCTCCTTACTATTTCCATTGTGATTGCCATTCAAGACTTTCCCTTTCTGATAGCTGATGTTGTGTTTTTGGCACTCCAGGTCCCTGTGGGGCTGGTTGCAGTAGGAATTACTCTTTGAAGCAGCCATTCTTTTCCAGCCCTCAACGTAGGCTGCACCAGAGGTGTTGGTTAGAGCACAACAGCCAAGCGGTTGAAGCTCTGCAGCTGGGCTGTGCTGCAGCCAATAGCCTGTGAGTTATAATGCTGTCCCCAGTGCATCTGTGCCTCCTGCAGGGAGATTGTGGGCTGCAGAGGTTGGACATCTTTAGCAGCTTTTCCGTGGCTCATCCTGAAGCCATCAATAATACCCTGCCTTTCTCATTTCTTTCCCATGCGGTTTTTCTTAAGGAGGCTCGGTAGCACCAACAGTGTTTGAGATGCTGCTTTCCTTCAGTCTTTACTGCAGGCGCCTTTGTTCCCCCACTTCTCAGCTGGCTGTCATCCGAGACTCCAGCACGTAAGGCTGCTGCTATTAGTCACTCAGGACACAATTTGGGCATGTTTCCTTGCTTTGTCTACTCAACAAAGTTCCCAGCTTCTGGCTTTGTGCATCACCAGAATTATTTTTGTAGGATTTTCATCTTGCAGGGGACGAGGGAGGTTGATTGCCATCATTTGCTTCACTCTTTTCTGTTGTTGTTCTGATTTCTGTTCTTTTGACAGTCTCATGTGGAGTATGCCAGCGCCTACCCAGTGGTGAGAATAGCCTGAAAGTTACATTGTGTGTTTAAAAACTAAGTGTGGAAAAACAAAAACTAACATTGAGTGTGATAGCTCATCTAAGGTGAGGGATGAGCAATAATACAACTCATCACAGGATGTTCATTGACTGCATTGAGGTAGATCTGCATCTCAGGGGCACGGGAAGGACCTAGTAGGGGAAATGGATGCTGAGACTTGAAACTCAGTGTTTAAATGTCCTCACACTGTTAGCTGTGCTGTTTTGTGCCAGTGCTGTGACAAATGGGAGGTCTGTCTGTTGCTTCAGGGGAGAGCAGTTTTACAGACTAGCTTGTTTTTTTTTCCCCACTCTTCTTCCTTCCCTGCCCTATTTCAGATTAGGAATGCAGTGAATCTATTTGAGTGACCTATATACAGAAATAGTCCAAACACATTTGGATTTTGCATGGATGTATTGATGTAGTAAGTATAGACAGCTGGTAGCTCAGTAAATTGACTTAATCCAGCAAGCATGAATAATTTTAACTGTAGCTACTAAATTTAACAATACTATCATCACTTCTAACCATATTCTCTAATAACTGGCCATTTGACTTTGAGATCTGATTTTTTTTTTTCATGTGTGCTTACTGAGCCATGTTCTGTAGAGCTGGAGAGATGCTGAACTGATGGATTTGCTCGATGCTGTGCATGCCTGGCTGTGGTGTGTGCACGTAAATGCACTGATCTTTTCACCCTGCATTCTTAATCTCACTGCAGGCTGGATTAGAAAATGAGAGGACCAAATGGAAGAACTACTCCAAAGCAGTATGTATCTGTCTGGCTGAGGCTTTTGTATACAAAAATGCTGTGATGAGACTAGAGAAGCAAGTACGCTGGCTGTAAGCTCTCCAGCCCAATGTCAAGGATACGATGTAACTCACGGTTTGCCTCCACAGGAATGCCTAGAATTGCTTTATCTGCAAAGTGTAGCATGATCCAAAGGTCTGTGTCAGTGTTGTACATAGAGAGCCTTCTGAAACACTCAAAATCTAGCTCAGGCTTTAATATTACACATATAAAAAAGGTGAAGTCGATGGTAAGTATGTGTAGTAAAGACTGAATCTTTTCAGCTAAAAGAAGCAGTATTTTTTTCATGCATGAAAGTAGTAGCTTAGCAACTTCATTTACAGCTTCATTTGAATACCTAACAATTGGGTAAGGCTTCAAGAGCACAGCATTTGCAAATTAGATGTACATTAGCTAGGGGTGCTGAAGCTTTTGGCTAGAAATAATATTCAGGAGGCTGAGGGAGCTTGCTCCCATCCCACATTGTCTGATTGTTGGTAGCACAACTCTTGGAGTTACTTTCAGATAGGGATGTTAGTTATCCAGCACAACACATGGCACGCTGTGAATGGCAGTGCTTCCAGCCAGGTACTCGGCATGCTGAGCTGGTGAAACACCAGGAGAACTCAGTTGCCTGGGTTTTGGAAGGAAATCAATCTAATGACGTGCTTCCCTTTAATGCAGTGACATTTTGACATTTCCTTACTGTAACTTGGTAAACATTAGTGTTTCTCAGGAAGCCTAAAGGCATTGACTTTGCTGGAATTGCCCTAGGAGGACCTACATTGCAAAGCTAGATCTGCACGGAAGGTAAAGAGCAGCACTCAGGATGTCAGCTGAAATCTCACAGGGAGAGATTCAAGGAACTGACAGAGAAAAGGATGAGTTCATAGTTCTCTCCAGTATGCCATCCTGTTTGTTTCAGTTTTCATAAAGGTTTTGATGAGATGCTTAGCATAAAACAAAGGTCAGCAAGATCTGATGAAACTCATCCTGCAGAGCTTTGAGTGGAGCATTTGCCTTTGGATGGAAGTGTGAGCTGGAGAAGTCCCTGGAGAGTAGGGAACAGTGGTCATAAGTGGTCATTGTGGCAAAGGAAATGACCAGATCTGTAATGCTTCATTTTGAAATCTAAAAGATAAGAGGGCAAATGAAAATAATTGTATTGAGAAGTGCCTCATTAGCAGCAGTAGATAACCTGGATTTGTGAAAAATGAATCATGGCAATTCAACATAATTTCCCAAAGCAAGGTAATTATTAAAGGGCGTAAAGGAGAAGCATTAAATGAAACTCTATGACTCCAAAGATTTTGTGCTTCTGCTTAACACTCTCGAGTGAAAGCTTTGCCAAGATCAAATTCTTTTAGAAGAGATGCAGTTAGTTGAAAAATAGCTTTTGGAAAACCTAGCAGCTGGAAAGGATCTCATCTGGGCTCTTCCCATCTAAGACAGCATTGTCTGCTTATCTATAGAAGTCTGTAGCACCTGGTTATCTGCATATAGAGAGCAAGGATGTGTCCTGGAGGTTGGAATAATAGGTAGATTAGTTTAATGTTGTTCTTTTCCTTTAACTGTATGGTATATGGTATCTCTTTGGCTTGAAAATGGGTTCAGAATGGGCTTAATGACTTGAACTGTCTCACTCTGAGTCTCTTATTCACTCTGAGCACGTTTGTGTTTTCTCCTCTTAGAGCAAGCTTACGTGCTGCAACAGGGCAGGGTGTTGAGCATGCAGAGGACAGCTGAACCCACTGAAACCCCTTGCAGTCTTTGTGTTGCCTTGCCAAGCGTTGGCAGGTGGTGGATGGCCGCTGTCTGGGGTTCGTTTTGGTATAGCTGGGGAGAGCCAAAAAGAGATTTCATATATCGTTCTTTGTCAGCTGAACAGAATTTCTTGGATATAAATTTAAGTTCTTAGCTATAATCTGCTGCTTTTTAAGGTGTTCAGCTGCCAGGAATGTAAGTAACTACTGTGATATATTTATTATACTCTCCCGTCCCTTGTGTTTCCTTTTCATCCTCTGTTCTCTTTACAAAGAGTTTGAAGAGTTACAGGTGTTACAGTGCTGTAACAATGGGGGAAGCAGAGGTTTTTCTTAACAACAAGAAGAAAAGGGTCAAAAAGGCAGGCAGGAGTATCCTTGACATTTTTTGGCTGGTTTGCAGATAGCAAACACAAAAGATAGAACACAAAAGTGTTCACATCCTCACGTTTGAAACCCTGACCTAGTTCTGCACTTCTGTTCATGGTTAAGCTTTGAAAAGTTCTCTTTCTGCTTTTGCTGTTCATAAATGATGGCTGTCACACAAACTTGTCTGTTGGGACTGCATCAGTTTCTCTCCTTTTCTTTCCTTTTCTCCCCTTTCTTTCCATAACAGACCAATGGTTATGAGGAAGACATGTATGGATCGTCCCAGAGTAGAAAATCTAGCAGGGTTAGTATGTTGTAGTATGATTTATATTGCTCTAAAATCTGTTGCTGTATTTAAGGGGATTAAATCTAATTAGCGAATTCTTTTGTGTGGTGAAGCAGGTTTTTCCTGCCTTGCATGTTGTGGGTTTTGCAGTTTCTCAGATGTAGAGGTTCAGCAATAAGCTGTTTAAAGAAAAAATAAAACTAGGTCGTGAGTGAGAAAGGAAGTCTCTGCATTTGATACAAGAACTTGGAAGCCGGAATTGCTTAACTTGTAATCAAAATTGGGTAAAAGTTGAACTGTAGCAAGAAATATCTTGATGGCAGGAAGAAAAGGCAGGCGCTGTCTGTGCAGGTGCTGCGTATCAGAGCTTGTTTTGCAGCCTGTGCAATGCACTCACATCGTGTGCAAGGCTGAGACTCCCTAGCCTGGCAGTACTCAGTGTGCATTTGCACATGAGCACTGCAATTGGCCTTTGGACTTTCCCAAAGCGTTTGATGTTTATGTGAAGTTTGCTTCACAAAGCACTTGTTTGTTTTCTACATCACGTAGAGGTGAACAGCCAGTGAAAGTGTTACTGCTAAGCTGTGTGATATCACCATTGATGTACTGCATTGCTAGGAATGTTCATAGAAAAGCTTACTGGGAACTCCACCATATGGTTTTATGCATCTGGCCTATATGTTTTGGTAGGAGAAGATGAAATGCTGTTGCTTAAGCTGTTAAGAAACAGCATGTCCTGCTGCTGGCCCTCTTGCTGAACTGTTGGGAGTTCAAGAAGCCTTATGTGGTGCTTCTAATGGTGTTCTTGTTCTTCTGTGACACATTTCAGGTGCAGGAAGAGCAAAATGTGCGTAAGAAAGTCATCCAGGGAAAAACACTGCTTGGGTTCCATTGGAATGATTGAAAATCCTCTTGGTATGATAGGGATACAAGAAAGACCTTTCATTTAAGTCTCTACCTCACAGATTGAAAGGATGAACTATTTTCACATGTCCTCTTACCTTCAATGCAGTTTCCTTAATGCAGTTACCTTTTTGTACCTGTGATCACGTGGACTTCTCAGTGTTCTTAACCAGTGTTCTTCCTAATGTATGTTTTATTTCCCACTTGAAGGACTTTAAAGTCGTGTTATTGAGTTCTCAAGGGCTTTTTGTTTGCAATTAATGCAGGCTTCATACTACCCTGATCTGGGTCTTCACAACAGTGGCTATGCTTCCACGTCTCAGCCTTCTTCCCAGAATGGAAACTGGGTCTGTTGTCCACTGGTTTCGCCTGGCCTGTGCTTCTCATTCTGGCTTTGTTTGGATAATGTGACCTCTTGTATAAGAAATTAATCTGCACCAGTTGTCAGGAGTTGTAGCTCTTAGTGAAACTGCCACAACCAAAAAGAAAAATCCCAAAACCAAAGCAATGTTTTTGCTTTAAGATTGGAAAGAGTAATGGCAAGCCATTTTCACGTGGGCAGAAGTAGTTCTGGTTTGGTGCTCCTCCCTTTCCAATGGTTAATTTTCCTGCTTTTAGCCTAAACTGCTCTGCGACAGTAAGGGAAACGTCAAGTTCTTCAGGCAATTCTATTTGCCTGAAGTGATGCTAGAAGCAAAATTCCACAGCTTCCCAGTACCCTGAGAGGTTGCATTGTCCTCTGCATGCGGATGGAGCTGGGCAGCAGCATGCTGGTGCTCAAGCAATGTTCTGAGCAGGACAAGGCAGTGTCACCGTGCTCCTGACAGCTGGGGGTGGCACCAGGCCTGTGAGCTGGAGTTGCTGCTGGAGCATCACAGCAATACGTGCCTGCTGCCCTGAGGTGTGCAGTTGATTACTAACAGTGCTCTGACTCAGGTAGTCATAACTTTGTCCTGAATAACTGGGGTTTCTCAGGGCTAAGTGGCAACACAAGAGAGGTGGAACACTTACCATGTGTAGCTTAAAGTATTTGTCTTTGCACGTAGCTCTGGTTTTGGTTGAAGTGAGGAGAAACACCCTTTCTGGCTGCTGCACACAAACGTGTTGGGAGATAACAACAATAACCTAAAATTAAATTATGCTCTTGTGCTTCTCTATGCTTTGGTGTCCTCCCTTCCTGTAGGAAATGCATGTGTGCTTGGTATTCTCACTCTTGAGAGATGAGATCTAATGCTTTTATGTATCAGACAACTAACATTCTTTATACTGGGTTTCCTTCTGTTGTGGTGTAATAATCCTAACCTTTTACCCGTTGTGAATTCTGCTATAGGCATCCTTCTTTTGTTGTTGGTTTCATTTTCTATGCCAAAAAGTGTTGTGCTTGTCTTCCTCAGCCCTCCTTGCTGTACAGCGATGCCCTGCCAGCCAGAAGTTACAGGGTTTGTTGTACTAACACTCAAAACACAAATACTGAAGCCACTCGCTTCCAGCCATGCACATACTGTCTTTTACCTCTGTAGTTGTCATTGGCTCCATTTCTTTCACATCCTGGTTTCACCTGTCTGATCCATGTGAACGCACGTGTGCAATGCTGTTTGTACATCAGACTTGCTGATCCTTCCTCTTACACCCATTGGAATTTTACAGCTGCTGCTCGTGGAGTTGTGGAGCTTCTGTGGGCTTCCCTTGGGGTGCGGGCATCTTTGTTTTGGTGTACCCTTGGGATGAACAGGGGCAGGCTGGAGAGAGGCAACATCAATTCTTCCTTGCTAGCCAAATTCCATGGTTCTTGTTGAAACCTAAACTGTGGGTGATGCTCGTTTTAGTTCTCAACACTTCAAGGCTGTCCTGAACTGGACACTCCCAGGAAGAACTGGAGCCCAGTCTGCATCTTCCTCCTTTTTTATTAGTTTGGAAAACCAGCTCATCATTGGGCTTCATGTGGCATCGTGTGTTTTGCAAGCACCAGAAATGAAAATCAAACAGACATAAGAAACTTAAGAATTGATGTAGCCATTTTGGTCACGGGTAACATGAACAGTGAAATCGGTGATGGACTAACTGCTAGAAATGCACGGCTATGTGATGGGTATGGGGGAGTCATTCAGGTTTTGCACGTACGTGGTGGGGTTTCCCAGCCTGCTGACTTCAGGTTGTGTTAATTATTCACATGCATGCTGCTTGTGGTTGTTTGCAGGAGATGCTCTTCATTCCCCTGTGTCCTTGCACCTTGTGAATCTCAATGCTACAGAGTGAAAGCAGAAACTTAAATCTGCCAGGATTGTTCTGACTCTGTCCTTTACTTGTAGGCATCTGTGTATGACGAGAGTGCTTACAGCGGGAGTCGTCGGTATAGTGCCTCTAGTTCTCGTGCTGTAAGATGTTTTCTGCATTTCCCCCTTGTCGTGTCTCTGTCCTTCAGTAACTGTCTTTACCAGAACGCAGGCTTTTTGGGGCTGAGGAGTGTTCAGGACGGACTGTGACAGACTCACAGCCTGCTGCTGTAGCAAAGTGCAAGCGCTGATTCTGTGAGCCTGCACCAAATCCTAAATTCTGAGCTACGTGGTGTAGCAGTGCATCATCGCCTTGCTATGCAGGTAGCAGAGCCCAGCAGCAGGCGGTGTCACTGCTGCAGCAAGGGGAGCTCAGCTCTGCCCCTGTGCTTAGCTTCCAGCTCAGGTACCTTGGCAGAAAGTCCCTTCGCTCACGGAGACCTCATTTTTCTTCTGCAAACTGAGATTAATATAGATTAAAAAGGAATCTTGCTTCCCCACCATTACTCTGTTAGCGTGCAGAGCGTGACGTGCACAAGCATAGCTGTTAATGTGTAAAAACTGCAATGTAGTTGGCTTGAAGGAGGAAACAGACTTTCAAGAATGCCCACTGCTAGGCATTAAAGGGCCCCCCGTTGCATAATGCTGCCTCATTAGGAGCGCTGTGCATCTTACTGCTAGTGATCTTAAGCTTCAAATTACTTTTTGTTTCCCAATTACGCCTTGTTTGTATTTGGCTGTCTTGTGGAATGGTCTGCCTGCACTTCAGTGGATTTGTTGTTTGCGCTGCCCTAAGCTGGTTGCATCCTTTGTATGACAGGTCTTCCTTTGTAGGTAAACATCTCA
Source organism: Lagopus muta (assembly GCF_023343835.1). Taxonomy (NCBI): domain Eukaryota; kingdom Metazoa; phylum Chordata; class Aves; order Galliformes; family Phasianidae; genus Lagopus; species Lagopus muta. The sequence goes on along the minus strand of NC_064440.1, from coordinate 33,968,742 downwards.
GAGCACCATTTGACACAGTTCTGATTTGGGGAGAAGTAATTCCCAGTGGACAGCTTGAGAGCTGTTTACAAGCCCCACTGCTAATGGGCTGAAGATGAAATCAACTCTGGTGCTTGTTCCCCTTCATCTGTCCCCATCCAGCACCATGCTGCAGATCCTGTGCATCATCACCCCTCTGGTTTCACAGAATCCTAGAATGGCCTGAGTTGAAAAGGACCACGGTGCTCATCTAGTTTCAACCCCCTGCTATGTGCAGGGTCGCCAACCAGCAGACCAGGCTGCCCAGAGCCACATCCAGCCTGGTTTGTGTTGCACAGTGGTCTGTACAAGAGTGAGAGCTGAAGCATGCAACTTCAGCCTCATGTGGCACGGCTTTGTCACAGCTGTGGTGTTTCCAGTAGGCATTTCAGCATCACTGAAGCCCATAGCTCTGCTGTCAGGGGGTAATGCAGTGTGGGTGGCTTTGTGGTCAGTAGCTATGCCTGTGTTGGACTGTATTCAGGGTTGTTTCCAACTACTCTGATAACGTTTGTTAGTACTGTAAGCTTCATTTATACTGTGCATGATGGAAGACAATAAAACAGACCTCCAGTAGTGAAGGCCTGGGTGTCTCAGTAGTAGTTTTAGGGGACTCCTGTAGTGTCCAGGCAAACTAATGGAGAAACCTCCAAATACAAGAAGAGTAGATGCATATCAAAAGTACGATAATTCTTTAGATTTCATATCCCAGAACAGAGGACTGTGAAAGCAACTCTCAGAGGTCACACATCTCAAGGTACTGGGGACTGAACTGGGGCTTGTTGCTGCCCTGAGCTGCCTGCTTCCTCTGCTCAGTGCCAGGCTTTGTGCAGGAGATCTGATGCACTCACATGACCCTTTGGAAGGGCCACAGTGCCTGGAGGGGGTGCTAATAGGAGAAACAATATGTCTAGCAGATACCCAGGGACTTGGTTCACTTGTGTCTGTTCTGAATGTGTCTCACTCTCTCACATATGCTTATGTTCTATAAAACCTTGTGAGTACAAAGCTGCTGCTTGGAAATTGCAAAACACAGGGAATAGTTCTAAGATTAATATACAGGGTAAGTTCTGGGTCTGTTTCCCTGCTGCTTCAAACTTTCGTTTCCATTCTGTACTCCCACTGCATTATAAGCTCTGAAAACAAAGCAGGATACGTGCATTCTTTGCCCTTGTCAGCAGCAAGCCAGCCCTGTCTGCTCTGCATCACTGCTTTGGTATTTGCTTTTATGAAAGGCTAAAATACTTCCTTTGGCAGGAGGTGAGGGCTGCAGGTGCTGGAAAATCTGCAGCTCTCACTGCAGACTGGAGGTTCTTCAGTCTCTGAGATGGTCTTGATTTCTGCTCAAATCACTGTGGAGCTGTCTGGTTATTGCTTTGGCCTGTGGAACATGGGTTCATTTTATATGTGTGCAATGTTGGAAGAGCAAGAAGGCTTTCTGGAGAGCCTCGGAGCTCTCAAAGACAAGTAGGATTGAGCCTTTTGTGTAGAAGTGGAGGGCTTTTTGATTGTGAATGGTGTCCTAAGGTATTTAAGTACAAGTTACTGTTCTTGTTCTGCCATACTCTGAATTGAATCGAAACTCTTTCCTTGGTAAACTTCAACTAGAATTAGTTTGCCCTTTATTTTTCCTTCAAATTAACACCTGAAGTGTCTGTTCTCTGACTTTAACTGCTCTTCCTTTGTCCAGCTGCATGTACCCATGTAACTGTAACTATGCAGTGCTTTAATTTCTACCTTGCTTCCTTTCCCAGTCCTAATTCTTTTCTCTCCTCTCTGCTTGCTGCTCCTGGATTGCTCACGGCAGCCTTCAGAGTACAGCTGTTACCTTGGTTCGGGATCTCGGGCGTCCTCAAGAGCCAGCTCTGCTCGGGCCAGTCCAGTGGTGAGCTCCTCTATTTTCCTGTTCTATTTCTCTGTCCTTCACGCTCTTCTCTGCACAAAGAGGTCGCTGTCCCTCATGAGACAGTTTTTGATTCTATTAATTGGGCCATCTAGGTGATGCTAGAGACAAAGAAGGGATGAACCAGATGAGAAGTTACAAAATCAAAGGGAAAATAGAACTGGCATTCTTACAGGAACCTAGAGGGTTATTGTAAAGACACTAAATTGTATAGAGATTTAAGCACATTGGCGAAGGATATTGAGGAAAAGATTGCACTGTTGATGGATAGTGCTGCATCTCCTGTGACTGTTGCAATCAGGAAACCCTACAGCTTATTGCAGCATTCCAGTTTCTCTCCATTAGCAGTATAGTGGTGTTGCTGCAGGGCTATCTAGAAATTGGAGTTGAACATACTTGTAGATGAACATACTTGTAGACTACCAGACGAGCAGAGTCTCTAGCATCATGAAGTGCTAGAGGTAATATGTGTACTTAGCTTGGACAGCATTGTGAACTCCTGAGTGGTGATGGCCGGGCAAGGCATAAGCACTAAAGGCTGTGCAACTCCTGTGACTGTAGTTGGCCCAGACATGTACTTTTTCCCCTGCTTCTTACTGATAGAAAGTAGCTGTCTCTTATTTTCAGTGGCACCTCGCTGTTTTCTCTTGTTCCATCTAGTTGTTCCCACCTCTGAATACTTTGTTGTTCGTTTCAGAGCAAGGCCTGATATTGTGGTGACAGCTTTCCTTTTACAGGAAATGTGCAGCTTGCAGTAAGCTCATCTGTAACCAGTCAGTCTTCACAGAGTGTGTTTGGAAGTGTGGCCCTGCATTTTGGCGCTCCCCTTAGTGAAGCAGTAATGTGGTGATGCGGGACCTGTTATGGATTGCCTATCACATCCTCAAGATGCAGAGAGATCAGGATGGTGGTATGAATTAACACACGTAGCATGCCTCTCTAGTCATAACAGATTGCCTTGGTGGCTTTTAAAGGGGGATATCTGGATACTCAAGCTAGCAAAGCAAGAAGCGAGGTAGGCTGTACCATGGAAATCTGGAGTGGTGTTTTTCAGTAACACAGACTGCCTGCAGTGATGAATGGCATCATATCAGGTGTCTTCCATCACACAGTTCCCCCCAGGCACAGCCTGCAGTTTGGAAATGCACTTTTGGCACTTTATTCCACAGCTGGAACTGCACAGAGTGCCTGCAGCGTAGCGGGGATGGGTGCCTGAGCTCTGCCCACATGTTTATGCTGCTTACCTTCAGCAGGGAGTGGGCAAAGGCTTCAGGTCATCGAGCAAACCCTGTCTTTCCATCTGAGAAAGGTGCTGAATAAAGCTTGTGAATAGAGGCCTAAAAACTGGATTTTAATTTTTCATTAGTATAGCTAGGGATGCCATTACAGCCCTTGAAGTGTAAGAATTGGTTGTCTCTATGTTGACATTAGCTTCCATTATGTGTGGTTTTTTTTGCACACGTTCTGAGTCGTTAGTGCAAGTTGCTCTTAGTAATAACAAAACACAGTTTGTCCCTCCTGGGACTGGTAGGGGATTTTTCTTATTTTAATTCTCTGCTCAGAGTTCGGACTGTTTGCATGCAAGTGGGTGGAGGTGGTTTGTTGTGTCAGCCCAGAAATTGGAGAGATGCCACACTGAATTTGGTCTGCAAGGAGACAGGAAGCACTCAGGGCTGAACAGGCTGAGTTTCCAGCAAGCTTTTGTCACCTACCGGTTTGATAGTTCACTATCTGTGTGCTGTGATAAAAATCAGTGCCTAACACTGAAGGTGGATGTGATTTTTCTTAATGTTTGTGAGGCAGATGAATGGAATCGAACCATTCCTTAGCTTGATTGACTCTCGTGAGGAATTTAGATATTGAGAAGGGAAAACTTTTGAACTCAGCTTTGTGAATTAAAGAGCACGATATGCTGTCACTGAAATCCTCTCCGAGGATTCTGTTTCTCCCTCTATCACTGTTCATTAAGCAGCATGCCAGAAGCTACAGTAAGTTTTGCCAGCTTGTGGCTGGAGATGTAGTGCCCCTCAGCAAGGGCAGGCCTTGGGATGTGAATCAAAGCACGGCTGTGAATGGTGTTTGTCGTTTGAAGAAGCTTATCACATTCTTGCCAGCAATGAAATGAAAACAGCAGCAGATTTGTTTTGCATGCAAGCAGTTATCTGTGTGCTGAAGCTTTACCTTTTCCTTGCTCCAAAGGATTTACGTTGGGCGCTGGCAGGGCCTGCATCTGCTTAGACCTCTCCAATGCTCCCTTGTGTTTCCGACACTGATAAGTTTGTTTAAACAACGAGCTTTGGCGTAGCATGCATTCCTGAGTGAGGATAGTTGTGACAGATCCACTTGAGACCTGACAAAGTTCAGCAGGGTTTTTCAGTGCTAATTGCTGGAGTTAAGGTGGCTCTTCCTACCAGACAACATTCAGGATCCCTGAGCCACCAGGAGCCTGTGCCAGGCAGCCAGAGGTGTGCGGTTGTGGCTGGATGGGTTGCTCTGCTGGCTCTTCAGTGCAGGCCACTCTTTTTCTTTCAGGCCCTGCTGCTTCAAGAGCAGGAAACGATCTTAACTAGATCTGTCACAGCCGAGGCCTTGCTTTTAGGAGGAAGAGATTAAGTGCAAGATCCAGGAAGACCTGATAGTGCCCTTTCAGTATGCAGAGAAAGGTGCGAGAAGGAAGGGCACGGGCTCTTTAGCAGGGTCTGCTGTGATAGGACAAGGGAAATGGTTTCAAACCAGAAGAGGGGAGATTTAGACTGGCCATAAGGATGAAGCTTTCTACAGTGTGGGTTATGAGGCACTGGCACAGTTTGCCCAGAGAGGTGGGGGATGCCCATTGACTTAAAGGTATGGGTAACTTTTCCTCTCCTGTGTGCAGCTGGGATGTATTGCAGAACTGCCACCAGGCCTCAGGGCTGCACAGGAGGTATTGGAGCACTTGTGTCAGGCACACTGCAGTGCTGCTGCAGCTCACGGTCTGTCCTGGGCACTCACTGACAGAACAGCTTTAAGGGTTAGCCTGCCAGTCCTCTGTGCTGTGGAGAGGAGAACTTTTTCAGACACTGTGCTAAAGTGATTTTAGTGTCTGTGAAAAATAGGCACTGTATCCATATATAGGCTTGCAGGATGGTTTTGCTCTTGTGAGGTTTCCAGCTGCGGTAAGCCTCTGATATTGCTGACATTTTTGTATCGTGGCTCGGGATTTATTTGATCTAACTTTGAGAAGAGGCTGAACTCTGATCCCACTCACTTCTTTTTACAAAGAGCAGCCAGTTGCTCTTGCCAAAGTAAAGATGTGCGTGCTGGGGTTCCTCAGAAGATTGCCTTTACCTTCTTGTTTTGTACACTAAGACACGAATTGCCCAACTTGTTGACAGTGAAGGAGATGATCTGGTGAGAGACAGACCTGTGTCTTTGTGGAAATGAAAGATGACAGTGTTCCATAAATTCAAGGTCACGTATCATTAAGTGCATTCCTCTTAGTCTCTCTCTTAGCAAGTATGCTGGGTGTAGTGCAGTGAAACTGGAGCACACGTGTTCAGTCTAGCTGCATACGATGCTTGTTATTGCATGTAGATATGGAAGGTAAGTTTTTCAGACAAGAGTTTTGTGTGACTTCAAAGAGGTTTTCCTGAACGTCCTTTGATTTCTTACTGGATCAGATGCCCAAGGGCTCCTTGGAGACTGACTGAACAGCCAGGGTTCCCCCTGCTGGCTGCCTGTGTTTGGAAAGTACTCCATCAGCGAGCTGAATGAGAACTGTGGGGAACATTCATATCAAACAGGCTTCTGTCGTTCACAAGACAATCGTTACAGCCTTTGTGGTATCACTGCCTTATCAGTGTAACATTACATCTTTGTAATGAGGTGATATTGGGCTAAGGGAAATGGCTTTGCTCCAGACAGGTGAAATAACCAGCAGTGATTCTTACTGTAAGGAGAAAATGCTGTGGCTGTTTCATTTGTGGCACCAAATAGATGTGTGTTGCAGGGCATTGCTGGGCAGAATGAATGAAATCTGTTAGTTTTGAAACCATACGCATTTTGGAAGTTACTTAATAGCTCTGGATGATTACATCCTATCACAAACCTCAATTATTGAAGATTGTTTTGCAAGGAATCCACAGGAAAACATCACAGTATGGGGGTGAGAGCCAAGTAGGAGTAGTATGTAAGTAGTATGCATAGTAGATATGCATGCATATCTTTCAACACGTGAGCTTTAGCGTCTTCCCCTTTGCAAATGGAAGCTTTTATTTGACTCATGTGGTGCTTCACTTAAAGAAGAGCGTAAATGTCGATGTTTTTATCTTATTAAAAACATCTTTTCATCCTCATTCTGTGAGTCATTGAAGGAAAGCAGTATTTTCATTTGTGCCCTGAAGCCATAATGCAGGCTTTGCAGAAGGCAGCATATAAAGTTGTGGATATATAAAATTGTGTGTGTGTGTGTATGTATGCATTAATCTGTGGTAACACATCTTTATACCTTCACAACTCTCTTGTTACACAGCAAAGCAATGTTTGGATGGGCTGGAAAGCTGCCAAATGAAACCTATGCTGTCCAGAAATGGAAGTAATGGGGTAGTGGGTAAAGTGCAGCATAGCGAGTGGAGTCATCCACACATTGCTCTGTATAACTCCAAGGAAAAGAATAGGAGCGCTGACTGATTGGAAAGAGATGGAAGTTTTGAGTTAGTTCTCTCCAATGAAATATGTTAGCTTAACCTCAGCTATGCCCTGCTTTCCTCTGAAGCAGATCTCTATTGCTTCCTCAGCCATTTCAAAATCGTTCTTCTCTTTAGCTCTCCTAGGCTCTTGATCTGGGTCAGCTGTTTGTTTTTGAGAAGAATCTTTGCAGGAAACCATCTTGATTGCTGTACTGAGCGTTCCCAGAAGCTGACACCTGGGCTGCTTGCATCTGCCCAGGTTGTATGTGGTTCTGCTCGGCCTTCTGAGCATTGAACTGGTCTTGGTTCCTGGTAATTTTCTTGCTCCTAAATGCTGCTTTGGCTCCAGTCTTTTTTTCTCCTGGGCTGCTTTTAGCGTAAGTTTGGTTTTCTGAACCAATAAATTCCAGGAAAGTTCTGAAGTCATAGAGCAGCTGTTTGTTTAGACTTTGAGCTGGTCCCAGATATGTGATTGCAGGGTCAGTTTTTGTCGTCTGAGCCTTACGTGGGTTTTTGCTTGAAGTCAGACACCTTTTCTCACAGAAAGAGAACACTGAACTTATTGGAGCTTCTGAGCCGTACATTTCTCTTTTACTTTTTTTCCTCTGCTTTTTGGGAGAGGTGCAGATGCAATCCAGTCCTTCAAACCTCAGTTGGTGCCTTGCTTTTTAGAGGGGTGGAGTTGCTTCCATTTATTTAAAGTCCATAAAACTGTACCTGCAAGAAACTGTCTTGATCTGGAAGTGCGTTCACCTTTCGTTTGAACAGTTTTGATCTCTCTACTTAAGTAAGTGGCTGTTTTAGGTTCATTAGAGAAATTGCTAATGAAAAGTATCTCAAAGGTTTAAGAATTACCCTTCTGACATTGTTTTGCCTTCTCTTGTACTTCATTATCTAATGATTCCTTCTAAACCTTTGCTTTACAGATTGAGGAGCGGCCAGAAAAAGATTTTGAGAAGGTAAGAAGGATCATGTGAACTGCTCTGACAACAGCACAGCTATTTTTTCTGTCTCAACTTGTAGTGAGTTTGAATTAGCAGAGCTTTCTATTACTCAAATCATATCACAGAATGGCCTGGGTTGAAAAGGACCACAATGATCATCTTGTTCCAACCCCCTGCTGTGTGCAGGGTGACCAACCAGCAGACCAGGCTTCCCAGAGCCACATCCAGCCTGGCCTTGGATGCCTGCAGGGATGGGGCATCCACAGCCTCCTTGGGCAACCTGTGCCAGTGTGGCACCACCCTATGGTTTTTGAAGACAGACTTGAAACCATCATGGTCGTTCAGGGGTTAAGTTGACATTTAACAGCACTGACATTGCTACGGCTAAGCCATGTGAATATTGGTTTTGTTTAGTAGAGCTTAATGGTGGTATTGCATGAAAATAGATAAAATGAAGATTGTACTGCAGCAGTGAGAAATTGGCCTTACCCCTGCTACTCTAACACAGTGTTGCCACTGCTGCAGAGTAGCAAGTACAAATGAAAGCAGAGGAGTTTGAGGAGTAGTCAAAAGCATCTACGACATAATACAAGTTCTGAAAGTGTCTGGCAAGATGGTCCTACCCCCTAAGGATTTTGTCTAATTGAGAGTTAATACTTAGAAGTTGACTTGTGCACATAGATAACAATGTTTAGCTCTAGTCTCCTTTTTCTCATTACCTCTTCTTGCTAAAACTTGACCTCAGTACTTCCTGAGATCTGTTAATGGAACTTGCATTAACTTGTAGAAATGCATGGGTTCTTCTTTCCCAGCCTGATGTTAAAGCTGCCCTTGCTGAGGAGCTGAGTAACAGCAGCTCCCATTCCCCTGGGTTTGGTTTTAGCCACTCATTTCTAATGTTTCCAGTGGCATTAGAGACCAGTTAGGTGCCAAAGACACAGTTGCTGTTTTGTCATTTATCTTTATCAAGAGATAAATAGTGCACGTTATGTGCATTAAAAATAATATGTAGAAGAAATATTCACAACCCTATTCAACTGTTTGTGATTCCAGGGAGCACGTACTGTCTCAAGTCTATCAGCAGCTACCTTAGCTTCCTTGGGTGGGACTTCTTCACGAAGAGGCAGCGGGGATACGTCCATCTCAGCAGATACAGAGGCATCTATTAGAGAAATAAAGGTGAGCTGTTCTTAAAGCCAACATAAACTGTATTGAACCATGGCTTTTTTTATCTGAGTGCCTGGGTAGTCCATAACTAAACTCTTTTGGGTTTTTTCTGAAGATGCTTTAAGGCTGCATTCTGAAATCTATTTTTAAATTGGAAATGTGTGTTCTGTTAACTGTCAGTCATTACAGCAAGTTAAAATATCTGGAATTCCCACTGGAGAGCTCAGATACGAGCAGTTCAGTCCCGTTTCAGCACCATAAGAAAGCTGAAAGCAATCGTTTGGTGGTGACCAAGGACAAAGAGGAGAGGCATAGGCCTTACAATGCATTTAATGTGATGGATGGATTTTGTACAGTCTCTTATAGTGCTAGTACAGCCTGTATTTCAGACTTGCTTGGACAGCTTCAACAGAAGATATCAGAATTCCCCAAAAAGGATGATAGTGAAAAAGGGTAGAGAAGGGCTCTGACTGGGACACCTTGGAGACCTAGAAGTTGGAGCTGTGTCTTGGCCTTGTTGTTGATGTCATGGTTTTTCCAGTCAAGAAGAGAAGAATTAGGATAAACTTCTAACCCAGACATTCCACTCTCTAGCAAGGCTTTCAGATTACAATCAGACTGCTTAACTTGTGTTGTAGAAATACTTACATGAGAACTTTGGATACTTGCTCTTCCATGTGCGTTTGTACCCATTAGTCTCAGTGACATCATTGACCTTTCTCACCATTTCTCTCAGGATATCTATGAGTTAAAGGAGCAGATTCAAGATGTAGAAGGCAAATACATGCAGGGACTGAAAGAAATGAAGGTACTGGTGTACTGCAGTGTGAAGTGTGCTAATTAACCCCAGCTAAAAGTTCACAGAGCCAGAGTGAGACCTAGCACTGACCTTGAACACTTTTCTTCTGGGAGGGGTTGTACACTGTGGAAAGCATTACATTACCAGGAGAAGTGTCCCTTCTGGTGTCTGTTGATTGTGGTGAGCAATGCTTCCAAATATGAACTGAAAGACTGCTGATTGCTATTGCATGTCTTACTTGATGTTCTGAAAAGGTAATCATTCTGCTTGCAAATGAAAATTACTAGATTGTGGGTGTTTTTTTTAAATAGCTGTGTAACCCAGGAAGCTTCCCAAAATTGAAAGCTGGCACCAAGGAAGCACTTACAACTTCCACGAAGCTAGAAAGGAGTTTTGATGCAACGATTAACACGCATCTCTGGTGATTTGTACCTAAGCCACAGCAGGTCTCAATAGCAGTGTTTAATTCTGGCTTTACTTGGATGTAAAGGTGTCCAGGTGCCCAACTGTGGTGGAACTTGGTGCTAATAAAACCAAATGTAGCATGCTGAAGGACTGCTGCAGCAACTCCCTTAACTTACTTACATGTACTTCCTTTCCAGCTAATTTCTGAGATTAATCTTTCCACTGTTTCCAAATACTGACTGCTTTCCTGTGCTTAATATTTCTTACCCTTGGGCTGGAAAGCATGCCAAAACACAACTTGTGTTTCAGGAGATAAATTTATACAGGCTCAAAGACAAATGCTCTTATTTGTCGATAGAAATAGAAAACAAACTGGTTCAGAATTACTGTTGTGATCATCTCACTCCGTCATCCCCAGCTCTGTTTATTGAATGGAATGGGAAGTACATGGAAGTTGCCCTTGCTATAGGAGCAATGCCAATAGTGCTGAAGTTCCTAGAAAAGTTGCTTGATCTGGAAACTAAAACAATGTGTGTCTTAGCATATTCTCACTGGTTTGCCCATGTAAGACCTTTGTCACCATATTAAAATCAAGTACTGCAAGTTTGGCTGCGCAGCATGGGAATGGTCCTGATCCTTATTTTGCCACTGTCTGTTGTTACAAACATCTCAGTCTCTTGTATTCAGGCCAAGTTGTTCAGATGGGTTTTCAGGACACTGGGATTTGTATCTTACAGAGTAAACTTGTTAAGATGGAAAGCGATTTAGGAAACAAAAATAGTGCATCACATCACAAAAGCTGCAGCTTTCACAGCAAATGTTAACTCCGGAGTTAGTGTACTTAGTAATACCAGTGTCTCCTACCTCACACTGAAATTTGCCTGACATGGCTGTTAAACTGCCTTATGTTAAAGCCTACCCCACTGAGATTGGACGACCTGAAATGATCTTAAATCAAGGTTAGTTTACCTTTAAAGAAAAAGAATTTGCAGCTTGTCATATCTTCATCAGCTGCTTTGAGCTGCCAGCATTCAGGGGCAGGGGGAGGAGGGAGAAGGAAGAAAACCCTGAGAAAGCAGGAGCTGAAGCAGCAGAGAACAGGAAGCATTTTAATTCACCCCAAGGTAAGGTTTCTTGCTCGTTAACAGAAGTGGGAACGCAGGGGAGGTTATCCTCACCTTGGGACAGCTGCTAAGTCTGTCCTGCAGATGATTAGCACTGGTTTCAACAGGACTACTGAGGAGGCTTGTGGTTTTATACCTTCAATTTCTCCCTTAAGGTCTCGGCTGGCAGAACAATGTTTTGTGGCTGACCTCTCACTGTGGTTGCTTTGTTGTTTGCAGGACTCTCTAGCTGAAGTTGAAGAGAAGTACAAAAAGGCTATGGTGTCAAATGCTCAACTAGACAACGAGAAAACAAATTTCATGTACCAAGTAGATACCCTGAAGGATGCACTCTTAGAGTTAGAGGAACAGCTCGCGGAATCCAGGAGGCAGTATGAAGAGAAGAGTAAAGTATGTATACAGAAACGGCATGTTATTTAGCAGTGAAAGACTTGTGGGGGGCTGACATCTTTGAGAGGATCAAAGCAAATCACTATTCCAGATTTTAAATAAGTTATTTTTTACAGAGCAGCATGCTGTGTGCTTGCAGTCATACGAGTAGGATTTTTCCTTTGGCTTGTGTTTGAGAAAGCAATTTCTAAAGTGAAGAGATATTTAATATGGGAAGGATACACTGTAGTACTACTATAGTATCAGGCATCCTTTTGTACTGTACATTGGAGGTGAAGATTTTGTTTGTGGTAATTTCTGGAGTATTTTAAGGCATGAAACTCTCTTCCAAAGAGAGTTGTGCAGCTTGTAGATTTAAAGCAGCTGCATGGCTGAGCATGGCATTGTTTTGCATGAATTCAGCATCTGAGAGCTAGTAAGCTGGTGTTAAATAATGCATCTGGTGCTTGGGTTAGCTTCTCTGAACTGTCCCTTTAGCATGGGGGCATTTTACTATAGTGTGCTGCAAAGCATACGGTTCCTGGAAGATTTGGTGGTTGGTTTGTTTAGTTTTGGTTGCTTCACTGGTTGTCTTTTCATCTGTTTCGTTTTGATTTGGGTTTGGCTTTTTGTTTGTTTGGGGTTTTTTAAGTTCTTAATACCTAGTGAATTTTTTTGCACCGTTCTTACATAGGAAGTGGGGGTTAAATTCCCATCCACTCATCTGTGAAGTCAGTAGGAGTTGGGTGTAACAGCTATTCACTGGCATCGTGCTGCTCAGTTTGTGAAGCTGGCTAAACAATGTCTGTCACTTCTATGTTTGATGTAATGTATCATTTCTTTGGGAAAAGGACAAATAAGACAACACTAAAACTGTACTCTTGTGGGACTGTAATTAGGAGCACATTGAGGAATTGCATGGCAGTGAGCATTTTCTTGGTTGCTGGGCTTATTTCCTCCAGTTTTTCCTGGGATGCTATTTTTGATCGATTCCATCTCATGAATTTTTCATCATTCATAGGAATTTGAGAGAGAGAAGCACGCTCATAGCATATTGCAGTTTCAGTTTAAGGAAATCAAAGAGGCTTTGAAGCAAAGAGAAGAAATGCTTGCAGTAAGTAACTTCATTCTTTTTACTGGTTCGTTTGATCGCTGTGTGCCCAGTTAGCAGTAACTGTGTAGAAAGGAAGGAATTTTGTTCCCTTCTCAAGTTTCTCACCTGAAGAAATATTAGTGTTCCAGGCCAAGCAGGTTCAGACTAACTTACAGGAAATAGTATTTTCCTAAGTATTATCTGAAGTTGTAATGTCCACGATGTGAAATAAGCTGTTTTCTCAACAGCTGCTTTGTGGAGATGTAGAGGAAAGCAGTGGAACTGTCTGACTTTGTAAATCAGCTTGCGAATAGTAAGGTTGCCTTAGGAGAAGCATAGATTGAGCTGAGGTGTGAGAAGTTATGATATTGTGCATGCAGATACCCTTTTACTTCACCTGACTTTGTGTTCTTTGGCATCGCTGCAATCTCGACTGTCTTTGTTAACCTGTTCCCTACTTTCTGTCTTCTCATTTTGCTCCTGTCTCTCAGGAAATCCAGCAGCTGCAACAGAAACAGCAGAGCTATGTCAGGGAAATTTCTGATCTTCAGGAGACAATAGAGTGGAAAGACAAAAAAATAGGGGTAGGACTGTCAACTCCTGAAGTGTGTTCAGAGTGTCGTTCTTCAGCTGATCCTGCTTTTGCAAAACCCCATGAATAATAATACTCCTGAGTGACCCTGCTTGGTGTGGCTGGCTTAGTATATTTCCAGTGAACTAGCAAGTAGTGCATTTTGTCTTTGTTCAACACCATAAAATCCAAGAAAAACTTAGCAGCTGTTCTGAATTCGAAACACAGGGGTTTTTATTTGCCATGGTGCTTCATTTGTGTGTGCTGTACTGAGAAGGAAAGTGCTATTTATAATGCTGTCAGCACTGGTTTTTTGCTTGTTTGGATTCAATCTGCAGACTGGAGTGTGATCAAGGAGCAACAGAGCTCTTTGTGGCCTGTGGGGATGGAAGTCCCGAACTCTCCCTTGCTTCTCATGCCTTCCCACCACCCCTTATCAAAGCCAAATGGAAACACGCTCTTAAAGAGAAGCATTGCTTTCTTTTCTAGCAATGAATACTGGAAGAATTTCTGAATGTAGAAGGGAAACAAGTCATACTGCTGACGTCCAGTAACTTCTTGCAATTTGAAACTCAAGTGTCTGATTTTTGTTATTGTTCTATTTGTGCATTTATATAAGAAATATCAAGGCGGATCCGTACTAGATGACACCTTTGCAACACATCCCAAAGTCTGGATGACTTAATTGCAGTTTTCAAGTTAATTGAAATGTAACGCAGCCATCATAGTAGCCTGTGCAATTAATAGCCCTTTTATAGACCATTAAAATGTCAGGCCTGCTTTCATGCTCTTGTCTGAGTACATGGGAATCGCTTTATGTCTTCAACGTACGCGTTGAAGTAATATGAATGGACTCATCTAGCAGATAAGAGGGAAAAGTAGATCCTCATTTGAAGGGTTTCTAACAAAGCTTGGGCTCCGAGTGTCTTTAATAGGAATTCCTGGAGCTGATTATTACTGAATAAGCTGTGCATTTCTTGGATTTGAAGCTTGTCTGTGTGTCTGAAAACTTGGTCCTTTAGTCTTTGAACTTTACTTTTTCCACATATCACTTCCACGAATCTTTGAATATCTTAAATCTGCTCATTCTTGTTTACACTTGCTTTTCATGATCTTTACTTTTCTCCTTTTCCTCTCTTCACATCTCTTCCCTCTCTGTCTGTGTTGCGAACTCAGGCCTTAGAGAGGCAGAAAGATTTCTTTGATTCCATAAGGAGTGAGCGGGATGACCTTAGAGATGAAGTGATTATGCTGAAGGAGCAACTGAAGGTATGCAAGAGGAGTAAGAGAAGCTTACTGCTTACTGACTGCTGACCTTTCCTTCCTATGCATTTTTGTAGCTGAGTAGCGAGAACTCTTGCTGTGTTGCCTATAAGTTGCCATTTCAGACATTTTCTGATAAAGTCCTTCCCCCTAATTGATTGTGAGCTCTTAGTATAGCCTGTAATGTTCAGCATTAAACTGTTGCTTTTGTAGGAGACTCATCTGTGAGAAGCCCTTGACACAGCAGAATTATGCTTAAAGATCGAAGCCTTGCTGGTATCACGTGCTTTCTGTGATGCTGGCTAAACAGAGAACTGTAATATCCTGTGCTATTTTCTGACTTCCAGCCATTTTTAATGGAGCAATTGAAGCAATGATTTGATCAGAATGTCAAGGACGAGAACATCTGAACAATCCTACTCTTAACTGAGCAGCAGGCTTTAAAGTGTTGCTTTTGCTTCCCTGTAGAAACATGGAATAATCCCAGACTCTGAGGTAGCCACCAATGGGGAGGCATCAGACGTTCTTGATAATGAAGGGCACTTGGATTCTTCCAAAACAGTTCAAGGCACAACGCAGGCATTAAAGACAGCAGGGGACGGGATGCTAGGTAAGTGCTGGCTGTCCTTCTGTATCTTTCTGTCTGTCTGTCCGCTCATTCCTCTCTGCTTGGAGTTTGGGCTTTTGTCAGTGGGACAATTAACACGTCACGCAGCATGCCACTTGTTGAATCACTTGTGCTTCACATCACGTTGTGCATTTTCCTGCTTCATATTTAGTATC
The DNA here is from genome assembly GCF_023343835.1 of Lagopus muta. Lineage (NCBI taxonomy): Eukaryota > Metazoa > Chordata > Aves > Galliformes > Phasianidae > Lagopus > Lagopus muta. The sequence goes on along the minus strand of NC_064440.1, from coordinate 33,953,636 downwards.
ACTTCAAGTGTGTTGTGCAGTTTCCTGCAAAAGCAGACTTCATTCCCCCTTGGAGGTGACAAAGGACAAGAATACCAATATTACACGGTACAGATAAGTAGCAGTCATTTGGATTACTATTTAAACTCTCAACTGTCCCAAATTCATGTCATTCAGCGTTTTTCTGCACGCATCTTAAAGAATCAAGATCAAAGCATTTTAGTTTCACATAAAAAGCTTGTATGTTGGTTCACTTACGTACCTGAGAACTGTCAGCGTTTGCTGAACAGAAACGGTGGTCACCATTAAAACCCTCTGGTGCATGAATTCTTTATTCTTGGTATCTCATACTGTTGAGCAGTTCCTTTTACCACTTCAGCCTCTTATGATGGAATGAATGCCATTAAATTTAATGAATTTGACTCTGAGACAGATGCTGTAAGGAAGGAGAAATCTGGTTGGCAAAAACTTCCTCCTTGTCCAGTTGTGATGAGTGACCACTCAGAGAACTGTTAAAATAGCAAAAGGGATTTTTGTTGTTACTGCTCTAAATCAGCATCATAGTAAATAGCTAGAAGCCAACAGTTGCAAGTGCAATTTATCTTGCTGTTGGCTGCTTTTTCCTCACTCTGTTTTTGTATGGAAACAATATGGAGCACCAAAATCAAGGTAAGGGTATATATTTAAATGTAATATGCCTTCTGTCTTTCCTTATTCTGTTTATTTGAAAACAGGTACAGCATAGACTCGAAAGCTAACTGCTGAAGCCGCAGTGTTGATTTAGTACCTGTTGCTTCTAAGTAAAGTTGGAAGAAAACAACAACCAACCTACAGAAGTCCCCATCCCTTTGAGTGGATGGAGTGGCACTAAGTGTCTGTGTTGGTAATGTTGAACAGCTGAAACATGTGCTTGCCAATCAGATTTATATATATGTAAACACTGATGGTGCCTGTGATGAAATCCTACCGAGTTACTCTTGCTTACTTCATTTACTGGCATCAGAACACTCTTGCATGCACCACTGTTAGGCTTCAAGCTGTAGAAAATAACTGCCCAGGAGGTGCAGTCTGTACAGTTACAGAGTTACATCTGCAGATACCCTTGTTAAATTGCACTGCTTGAAACAGAGTTGTTTTCATCTTCAGAAGCTGTAATTCACATAGCCAAGAGCATAGATCTTGACAAAAACACAGGCCAGCACTGAAGGCTTTTCTTGCTTTGAGAGGGTGGTGGTGGTGAATTTCACTGATCAACAAACCCACCCCCTTACTAATTCAATTGCTGCTTTGCCTCACGTAATTGGCAAAAGCTGATCTTCCATTAACCTGTTCTTTGATTCATTCTCTTTCGGGTTTTAAGTGGGGAGGTAAGAGCTGTGGTGCGGTCCCTTCAACTTTCTCAATGGTCTTTTAGGCAAAGCCAAGGAAGTGGACATGAAAAATGAGATTTTGGAGGATGTGGGGAAAAGAGAAATCTTGCAGAATTCTGAGCGTGAGGAACACAAAGAGGAGTCTGAGGAACAGGAAGTACAGACATTGCATGCTGATGAAAATACAAAGGCAGAAAAAATGATTGAAGAAACTGATGCTCTGTCAACAGTGACGTTACCAGATAGTAGGTTCACAGAACAAATTCAAAGCCTTACAGAACCCGTGTCAGGGAATGCTTCTTCAAATGATGATAGTGATGCAGGTGATTTGAGAAAGGAGGCGCAGTCAGCAGACGCAGCAGCCCAGCAGCCTGTTAGCGAGGAGGTTGAACACAGTAACTTAAACCCAAGGACGACTGAGAACTCAGAAATGGGCTCACTGCAAGGTCAGGGTTTTGAGAGTCCTCAGGAAGCGCACAGTGACTTAGGTGTAGAGCATGAAGTGGAAAAAGCTGCTCCACAGCAGGAAGAAGGGGAGGATGTGGAAGCTAGCCATGCACTGAGTGCTAATGAGGTGGAGCAAGCAGCAGGCAGTGCAGGTGACAGCGGTGAGACGGTATCTGGCCTGTCAGGGCTACCAGAGCCTGTGCTAGCAGGCTCACGTAGTGAAGAGGTAAAGGTGGAGGGCCATGCTGAAACACTCCAGAGCTCGGAAGAAAGTGCTGAAAACAAAGTGACAGAGGTCTTGGAGAAAGCTCTTGTCGAAAGCAAAGACTGCACTGATGGAATAGCTGATGAAACTGGAGGTGATAGAGCTAGAGAACAAAATGAGGTTGGGAGTGCAGTTGAGGGTCAGAAAATGAAAAGAGATTCCATGGGCTTAGAAGGGGAGGAGTCATGTGAAAGTGGTGCCCCATCAGATATAAATGAAGAGGGAGGAGATCAGGCACACATCCAGCCAGTTTCCTCAGAGGATGGTGAGTTAGCATTATTAGAGGAGCAGAATACACAGGAGCAAACAGAACTTAAACCTGCTGAGAAAGATGGACAGGAGGCGTGTTCAGATTCTGTAGAAAAGCAGGAGAAGGCATCCGGGGAGCCTGTGGGCTCTGCTAACAAGGTAGAAGGAAGTGCACTGCATCAGACAGAGCCAGACATGGGCACTGTGAAAGAAATGGCATCTCAGGAAACAAGTTTAGACACAGGCTTTTCAGATGATGGAATCGAGGGAACAGAAATGCAAACAGGAGACGTGTCTGGGAATGGAGAGGAAAACAGAATAGAATGCTTAGAGCGTAATAGAACAGAAGACTTAAAGCCAGAGGCAGAGCTTCAAACAGTTCAGTGCAGTAAAGAAACAACAGGTGATACAGAGGATGAGAAAAATAGTTCTCTAGAAAGTGAAGCACAGAATGTAGTCCAACATGAGGAAGGTGAATCTAAAGAGGAGTCCATTGTATGTCATAGTGTAACTAGTGAGAACCAAGTAGATAAAGAAGCACTTAAAGAAAATAAAAGACATTCAGAGCTTGCAGACCACCAGGGTGATGAACTTACTTCTATGGAAGATGCAGGTAATTCTCTTGCACAGAAAGCTGAGCTGGATGAAAACGTTAGTGAGCAACTTAGACTAGAGGGCCAAGCAGAGGAAGAACAAGAAGACGATGGTGATGCATTTGATTTTGATGAGGATTCAGAACAGACACTGGAAACTGATGAAAAATGCGATGGAGAAGAAGTTGATGCACAGAGTGAAGAGGATGACAGAACAAACAGCGTGATGAGAAAAACTGCCCAAACAGGCGAAGAGGGAGACAGAACTGGCAAAATAGAAACCATGGACACCTTGACTGAAGGTGACAGCTTACAGCATAACAAAGGAAATGAGTCTGAAGAAACAGGGCGCTTGCAAGAGGAAGCATCAGCACTGAAAACTGACGAGAAGGCTGATGTGTTGGCAGGTGAAAACAAAGCATCAGATTCTAATGAAGCGGAAAAGGCACCAGGTGAAAATGTTCCAGAGCAGGATTTGGAAAGTGCTGGCTGTAACAGGGCTGAAAGCAAAGAGGATTTGCGAGGTGGTAGGAAGGGCAAGGGTAAATCTAAAGATGACTGTACAATGTCCTGAGTTCTGAATGTCAGTCCATACAAGTTAGAAGCCATTTGATCAGGCTCTGTACCGAAGCACGCGCTTTGCACGATAAATCAGCCCTTAGGAATATAGGAATACTCTTAAGGAGTTCATTTTTTCCTTGCAGGTAGATCTCATAATACACTGTTTGGTCATGTAAGCGGTGATAATGCAAATATTAGATGATTCACTGACGTACCTAGCCACAAAAAATCATCCAGAGGTTTGGTTTTGCTGTGTCTCAGGTTAAATGTGTGTCACCAAACAAAGCAAGCTTCACAAAGGAACTGATCAGGCTTTTGCACTTAAAGTACTTCTGGTGTTGATAACTGCTGCTGAGGAGCTTTTGTATGAAATTCCTACTTTCTAGCCTGGAATAAAAGTAGATTATCTGAACGTGCTTGTATGTGCAATAGGACTACAATAAGAATGTTGATGCTTTGTCATGAAGGAACTCAGAAGATCAGCAACACTCAGATGTAATGCTAACATTTGTTGCTGAGCAGTTAAAGCCTAGGAGCCCTTTCCCATAGCAAAAGAAGAAGAAAAAAAGATGCCCTCATTCCACTTTTTGTATGTATGTTTCTTAAAAGGACATATTCCAAACTATTGGTAGATCACTGTGAATTAAGGCTCAGCTTTGGAGGAACAGTAACACGATTTGAAGGAAATGCAACATGTAGGTTGCTGAAGGGAGCAAACATGTACGTGTTTACTTCATCTGGGCACTTTGCACCACAACAGGCCTTTTGCACCATGTCTCACGTGGGTTTTGTATTTTTTTCCTAAGAAAGTGTCAGTACACACTGTAACGTGCTTAGGTTTGCTATCCAATACTGTACCTATGAATATATAAATATATTTTTAAAACAAGTGTTTAATATTGCATTCCTTATTGCATTATATATATATATATATTTTTTGCAAGAAATATTATGAAAGAATGGTTTTCTTTGAAAAATTCTTTCTTCCTCTTTTTCTGGAGAGACGGTAACTCAGGATGTCTTAATCCTCATGGATGTCAGACCAAAGGCTGTTTTTCCACATATGAGCCCCCGTGCCTTTTTTTGGAAAGCTGGATTACCTTGTATTACTGGCATCAATGAGACACTTCAACCCATTGATGTATTTCCACTTGCATTGTTACAGTGCTTGGCAGGAAGATGGTGTTTTGCATAATTAATAATTAGCTGGAGGTTGTATGAAGTGATGAACATGCAAAGGGAATGCAAGTTGAGGAGCTGGGGGGCTACAGAAGGTTCTATCTGTTGATGTTACAAAGTTGACAGAGTTCAAATAGACTGCAAAATTACAAGATGTATATCAAAGTGTACTGAGCTGTATATAATTAAAATAAACATGTTTTATACTTCAAATTGTCTGTCCGGAGCGCTCTTTATAAACTTGTGTAAATATTTGTTTAAATCCTTCTCACTTCAAAAACCCTTTTCTCGAGCTTTCTTTTTTAAATACAAGTATTGCTTTGTGCTACGTAGATGATAGAGCTGTCCTGTGAGGAACAGGCGGCCTTTGAGGACGTTCAGTGTTTGATGAGACCATAGCTCTGCACTTGTGACAGCACTGTAAGCCTGTAACTCTTTTCATATGGCTTCTTTCCAGCTTAGAGCAGCTTCAGTGTGGTTTCTGTAAGTATTAGCAGTTGTTCTTACTGTTACACTTAATTCTAATCTAAAGAGTCACCGTTCTCTAAAGCATCATTTCTTATTATATAGCATTGTGTAAGTAAGATTTTTTTTCTTTGCCACGCTCAGCTGTAACGTATGGTTTAATGTTGAAAGTATTCTAAATGCGTGTATGTTTAAATGTTACAGTGTTATATTTAACTAAATTCATGCCAGACTTTGCCTAAACTTGTGGATGGGTCTATAAACAACTCTCATTGAAATGAGGCACTTGCCAACATTTCCTCTATTTTTCATGAGTTTGTTTCCAACAGGAGTGCTGCTTGATTGTTGAAGGGGAATTAATGGAGACCTATTTTTAACCATTTTTTCCACTTCAGAAAATACGGTGTCCTTAGAGAAGTCCCTCTGTAGAGCTAAGTCATGGAAAGAGATGACACCTCCAGCCTTAACTGCCCTTGTGCGTGCTCTCATCCCACAGCACCTTGCCAAATCTCAATGATACTAGGGCAGGAACAAGAACACGGGGCAGGTGATGAAGAACAGCTCGGGTATCATAAATCTCCCCATGAATGCTGCCTCTTGGAACCTGTGTCGGCAGCTGGTCCTTGCCTTCTGGAATCGGACAGGTACCATGAAGAAGGAGGTGATCTGGGTGTTTCTGGCTCTTTGCTTTTCACTGGAATCTTCTTTCCTGCTGCAGTGAGCGCTGGTCGCAATGCGTAGGGCTTTCATCTCTCAAAAGAACTTCAAACACTCATTGTGTTCTGTGTTTGAGACCTAGGGGCACGCGTAGCCTGGAGTGCTGGGTTTATGCGTACTGTGACTTCACAGCTAGCCTCAAGTGCTGTCAAAAGCAGTAGCTGAAATAACTTTGGTATTCAGCAGGTAACAGTGAAAGGCCTCAGTCAACAGTCCCTTTGAAAGAGTGGTCCTGCTGTCACCTTCAAAATCTGTGCTGTAAAGCCAGTGCCTTCTAACTCCAGTGCTTATCCTCATGCTTGCTCATGAACTTCCCTCTTCTGGGGAAGAGTGAAAGGCATTCTGTTGTTATATTCTTCTTAATTTAAACGATGTAGTATATTGATGGCTCCAGAGTAGTGGTATTGTCCAGCCTGTTGTTGGATCCCTGCAAGCTGATTGGAATAGCTGCTTGAAACTGCTGGTGTATTCTCAGGGGTTGCAGCCTTTGCTGCTTGCCTTCCCATCCTCCAAGGACAGCTTACCCTTTTCAGCCACACTGCCATGAATTACGTGGTAGACCATGCAAATCATTCAAGTTATCAACAGCTGCATCCCACTGCACACTATCCTCAAAGTAGGAAGAGGCACCGGGTATCTGTGGGTGATCAGGGGATATCAGCTCAGCTTTGCCACTGAAGCAGCACAGTGAGTCAACCACTTTCCCAAAGCGATGACAATGGTCGTGTGGCTTCAAGAGCCTGAGCAACAGCAGAAAGCACTGGTAACCACAGAGCTGCCACCATCCCACCTGTCCTGTTGTCAAAAAGAATGGCACTGCACCCGGCCTGCTCCTGTCCTTCCGTTAGGCAGGAATATTTCACCCCACAGCAGTGGCTGTGCTAATAAGTTATTTGATTCTTTGGAGTCCCTTAAGTTAGGGCTAATTTCTTCTGCATCAGTCCTTGTTCTCTTTGCCTACCATTAGTAATTCCATTTCTTTATCTCTGATGAGCTCTGGCACCAACGCTTATCTGAATATCTGTGACCTTCCTTTTACTGTTTGCTCTCCTTGCTTTCTTCATTGGATTTCATCTTCCTTCCCTGTCATCTTTTTACAGGATGTGTCTTCAGCCTCTTTCCACGTAGGCAGATGAAACTGTTTTCTTATTTTACACTTGGTGTTTTTTTTCTCGTTAGTTTACACAAACGTAAATGTATTTTTTTGTCTTGTGACAATGCTCACGTGTAAGAGCACCGGGTGTGTGACAAACAGCTGTGAAAAGGGATAGGACTTGAGGAGGTTCAAAAGGAATGCACAGAGCTGCTGTACTGGGGTGTTACGTTGATATCTGTATTTGGGTGTCGCATCAGAAGTCGAGGTCAAGGTTTGATTCCAGGCTCTGGAATCACTGCTGATACGGGGAACTTGTACATGCATTTATGACCTTTGCATTTTAACAATTGAACAGCTAACAGGCAGGACCTTAGAGGTGGAGCTGAGCACACTCACTGCCTTGGTTCTGCACAGTTGACTGCCTGCTGGCAAGGGAGGGAAACTAAAGAAAACTGCAACAAACGTGTGTGTCAAACCTAAATAACTGCAACAAACAGACATGTGGAGTAAGACCTATCTGAGGTCAGTATATCCTCTTCTGATAAGAATGCTGGTTGGTGATGTTTGGTGTACTTCTGTTGAGGTGGCTGAACACGCTCAGGCTGTCAATTAATGAGGTAGAGTGACTTCAATTACCGTAAAAACTGAGAGTTATCATTTGCTGCATACAGTACCTGCTAAAATACTTTCACGTGTTGCATTACTAGGAAAGAAGAAACAAGTGATTTGGTTACTCACTGCTGCTTTCCAGTTGTCTCACTGTGTATCGTGTTCTTTATTAAACAATGCCACGCACATCTGTTTGCTGATCTGCTGTACTTCCAAGTTCAAGTCACAAGGAGTCTAGATTGCCTGTTGCCTTCTTGATGTCTGACTGGGACGATTGACTGTGAAGGGTTAAAGAGCAAAGAATGCTTACCAGGCTCTTGAGTTTGAAATAAAAGTAATGTCGTGGGTAAATGTTGTATTTGTCACAGTACTGAAGATAACGTGATGCCATTTCATGCTGTTCAGTTTTCCTTTTGAAGTGAGGATTTTCAGCGCAGAGAATGTGCATAGCTATGATTATAGGTGTTTGTGGTGTTTTCATTGTGCTGAACTGTAAAGATTTGTGAGATTTTGTGTTGCAGCTGTTGTGTTTGACCCTAGAGTTCTTGCATGCTAACCTAACGTAGAAGATTAGCCTCTTTGCATGCAGTGGGTGCCGTGACAAGCATGCTCTGTGGGAATGACATAACCTCCCCTGGCTGCAGCCCCTTCCCAGTCCTGTTGTGGCCTCATTTCCCGTGGTACGTGCGTAACTACCTTCATTGTTCCCTTCACTAACCTGAACGGGTCCCTCTTGTATCAGATAACTCTGAAACGCGTGGCTCACTGAAATCAGCACTGAGCTTTCAGTTTTCTCTTTCAGAAAGGCTGAAAAAGCTCATTGGTGAACGAGAGTCCTTACTAGACCAGGTGAGCACGTGAGAACTGAAATGCTGTGTGTTCACTTAACGGATGATAACAATAATACAATCTCAGGAAACCAGGATGCCCCTAACACAGACTACAGAGCATACATGCTGTTCTTTCAGAACGTGTGCTGCTTTTTATTGCCAAAAACTTGGCTGCTTCCCTCTGGAATTCTCCTGTGCGTTAACACAGGGTGTGAAACAGATGACCCAGGGGCCTGTTTTGTGTTGCTAACATTCAGTGCTCTGAGTATTCCAGACTGCTGTCTGTAGCCACCTAAACCTCCTCCTCCATAACCATGTCTGAAAAATAATACTTTGGACTGAGCGAGGCCAAGGGGGAAAAGGCAAATATGGTCCAGAAATTAGAAAAGCAAATGTGACCTTCAAGAGTAAGCCTTCCTGATGGCTGGTTCTGTGGGCAGCAGGCAGTTTGGAGAGAATGCTGGTGGGATTACAGTAGATTGGTAAATAACAAAGTAATTATTGCTGATACCACGATATAGAGGTTGTGATCTTCATGCAGAACTCTTGAGCTGATCTGTTTCTCTGTGTCACGCTCTATGCTTCCATTCACAGACAGTATCCTTGGCCTTGGGCTTTCAAGCACAATCAATCACAGTTTGGGGTTACTAAGGATGTTTTATGTGATTGCCTACAGAACAGTTCTGGCTTTTCTAATAAAACATTCTTCTTCCTCCTATTATTCTTGTCCCAAATTTACACATAAGCACTGATACTTAAACTATGGTGAGTCACTTGCCAGAAGAATTTCTGGGAAATGTAAGAAAAGATACATGTTTTTAATTTAGTTTGGAGGGAAAAAACTTCATAACATTCAGGAGAGTCCTGAAACAAGTGTCTTATTTTAATAATTGTGTACCTCAGGTTAAAAAATTAAAGGGACAACTGGAAGAGAAGCAGAAGAATGGCAAGTTGGAGAACGCGCAGTCTGAAGTAGAAGTTCTGGAAAATGGGACGGATATGCACATGATTGACCTCCAAAGTAAGCTGTGCTTTCATTTTGAGAGAACCTTTGTGTTGTGAATGAAGCTGAGAGAATGTGCCTGTGCAGTGGACATGTGGCCTGAAGTAAGAGTGAGCCTTCAGTCCCAAGGGAGTTCCAAAATGGGAGCCAAAATGGGCACTGAGTGGGTTTACCTGGCAGCTCTTAGCACAGAAGGAAACCCAAGGCAGGGAGCTGCTCTATCACTGCCCCAAGTAGTTTCCTGGAATGTGGAAGTGTTGTGACAGCTTTGTTGAGCCTTATTCTCACATCTCTTATAAATCTGCAATTCTTTTAGGAGATGCCAACAGGCAGATCAGTGATCTCAAATTTAAACTAGCCAAGTCTGAGCAAGAGATAACAGCACTGGAGCAGAATGTAAGTTCCCGTTTTGTTCTGTTTGTTTACTCTTGATGAGAATGCAGAGAGTGTATTTTACTCCATGAAAAGTGCAATCTTAATTGATGTGACTTCCCTTAAAATAAAAAGCAGGATTGTTGGAGCACCGAGGCTCTTGAAGTTAAGCCATGAGGACTAGAATACTTTTCTTCATCTCTAGGGGAAAGTCAATATATTATTCATGTCTACCAAATGAAAAGCTCTCAAACACAGATGTGTACTCAGAGCACTTTATGAGCTCCTCAGAACACTTTCATGTGTCTAGCTGCTGGCAGTTTTCAAATGGCTCCTGGCACATGAGATAGTATGTGTGGGTTTTGTGCAGTGCTGTTCAGATGTAACTGTTTGCTCGTGATCAGAGTATAAATGGCTAGGTTTAGTAAATGGGCTGTGATTTCTGTTGCTGGAAGCGTATGAAATACGGGTACATCTAAGGGCTCTGGAGGTAGTTGCCATGTCTTCTTTCATACGTTTTTCTCAAAACATGCCTTTCTTTGATTGAAGTGAATCCACCAACTTTCATACTGCTTAACTATCAGCAGAGGAGTAAAGCTTCAGAGTGATCTTTAATTCCAAACGTTTGCATTTGCAATAGGTAATACGACTGGAAGGTCAAGTAGCCCGATACAAAACTGCTGCTGAAAATGCTGAAAGAGTAGAAGATGAGCTGAAAGCAGAGAAGCGCAAACTACAGAGAGAGGTAACTAAATGTAACTGTCACAGGAAACTCAGGTGCTGCTTGTGCAGCCTTCAGATGCTCAGCTTTGCATGTTGATCTCAAGCTGTAAGTGAATGTGAATTGTTCCTTTTCTTGCTCAGTTATCTGTTCGTGCCTCTTTCCTGTTGCATTCCCATCCAGACTCTGCCCATATTTTCTCTTAAAGCACACTTTTCAAGCTCTTCATAATTTCAACCTTATTTCTTTTACTTTGTGTTGTCTTTAAGCAACTGCTACAGCCAGCCTTAAATATGTCAGCTGCTTTCACACTGGCCTCCTAAGGGGTTTTTCCACTGTGGCTCTCTGTACCATAAAAACTAAATAGCTCTTCCTGCTATGCTGCCTGTAATAAGTGATGCCTTGTGGAACTTACCCTTCTGTCTTGTTGTCTCGCTTATCAGATAAGATTCATTCCCCTTAAGACACTGGGGCTGGTGCTTGTAAAGGCATTATAAGCCACCACAGCATAGAGATCACGAAGAAGCTCGGACCACAGTTTATAAACATCACATTTGCTTGAGAGAAGGACATTAATTTCTAGCTTTTTTTTTTTGGAAGGGGGGGGTGAGGTGCTGGATTGTGATATCCAAAAATGCTTCAGATATTCTTGTTTAAGTTGTCTTTAAATTAAAGCTCAGGATTTGTGTTGTTAATTCCAGGGAAGTACTCCAGTAGCTGTGCTAAAGGCTTCTTTCTCTTGGGCTAAGGAGCCTTGAAGTCTCTTCCACAAAGTGCAGTGGCTTCAGTCAAAACCTGCAGCAGTTCTTAGTCTGTTGCTTAGGATGCTGTCCTGGAAGGCAGCGAGCTGCCCAAGGCCAGAAGGGTCCCAAATGCTGCAGTGCTCCCCTGGATGGCAGCTCTAGACTAAGGCATTTTTGCTCCATCTCTTCCTGTTCCTTCCTTCTGTCAGAAGGAGTGACACTTGTTTTTTCTCAGGGCCAGTCTAACTACTAGCAAGTCCCAAATTGAGGGAAGCCCTAAAATCTGCCTTGTGCTGTCATTGGCACCCTTATCAGGGTTTTGTATCTGTTACTCTGTGCTTTCTCCCTTGGTGGATGTTATAGAAAATTAAGGCTTCAAAGTCAAGTTTGTTTCTGTAACTCTGGGAACCAGAAATGGAAAAGTCAGGCACTGTGAGAAAGGTGTATGTCACCCAGCAGATCTGTGAACATCCCTGCCTCTGAAGCCAGGGCCAACTGTGAGCCAGATGTTCAACATTCTGTAAATAGTTTGGGTTCTTGGCACCGTGCTTAGAAACTGTGTGCGTGTGGCCTTCAAAGCAGCAGTGCTGCATTCACCATTAACTCCTCTCCCGGCAATTTTCAGCTGCTTTACCACGTAAGGAAGCTCCTGCAGTATTGTTGGTAACTATAAACTCTGCTTTATCATTGGAAAGGGCAAACACTGCAGAAGTGACGGGGTTGGTTTTTTTTCTGCTTCTTTCCTTCAGCTTCGTTCGGCACTGGATAAAACTGAAGAGCTGGAAGTCAGCAACGGTCATCTAGTGAAACGCTTGGAGAAGATGAAGGCCAACCGCAGTGCTTTGCTGTCACAGCAATAACCACCAGCTCTCAGTGGAAACGACTGCTGGACAGAATCCGAACGGCGTTACAGATGCTTCTGTGTCTTGCTGTCCGGGATGCTTTGCGTCATGCCTTCTGACAACAGACAACTGCAACATTTGCTAGGTGCCACGCAGCCGTGGTTCCCTTTACGCAGATTCAAACCTACTGCACTGTATCCGTAGGAGTAGCTGATCCACATGGCTGTGCCTGCGGGGCCCTTCTACGCACTGCTGTGGGTACAATACCTGTATGCCATGTAAGAAGCACATCGGGGCGCCGCGTTGAGTTCTCCCAGAAGGCACGGCAGCTGTTCCTCGCCATTTCAAATGGCATTCGAAGAAAACACTTTAACTGGACTGGAATTTTGTGTCTTGCTGAGAATTTAAAACACAACAACAAAAAAACACTGTAAGTTTTAGACTTTCTCATGACTGTATCTGTCATTTAGTGACTACGGTAGAGTTATTCATAGTAGGCTTTTCATTTACAAATCACTGTGGAACCACAAGCCATTACAAAGCAAAACTCCTTCAGTGGAAACCGTGGAAGAAGATGGTCTTGGAAGCAAAAGTGACCTTAAATGACTTTGCCAATAAAACAAAGGTGTTTGGAGGGATTTTTGCACCGGTCGAATCATAAGACTATTTTATTTCAGGGTAAATAGGCAATAGCTTCATTGGATTTCAAATCTTATTTGTATTATTTAATCCCTGCTCTTGGAATTGAAGTAGAATACTTCTTAAGGATGTAAAGTTGTGTTAATAAACCAGCGTAAGGCCATGTTTGAAGAAGTGGTGGGTTTTGCACTTACATGACTTCAGTTTGTCAAAACAAGTGTCGTTTGCTTAAACAAAATACGTCATGGGTTTTCTACATCAGAAACTATCTACTGGTCCATGAACTGCTAGGAAAACACGCCGCTACAGAATGCAAGTCTAATCTTTAGAAAGTAACTGATAAGAAGCACTTTAGAAAATGTTACTGCATATGGGTGTTAGTTGTGTTTTTTACAAATACAGAGATAGCAAAATATTTCCTTTGCAAGTCATTGTAAAGGTTTTCCACTTCTCATGAAAGCTACCATAACCAGTTAAAATGATGCAGTTTACACAACTAGCACAGTAGCTCTGGACTGTGGAAAAGAACCTCTGAATGTACTACTCCAAGGAGAACAGCAGCTGAAGATGACATCTGCCCTTTCCCCTTCAGCCCTACCCCAGCAGTAATGCAGGTGAGCAATTCCCTAAGGGATCTGCTCGTGGGATGGAGCAGCATCTCCTGTTAGGCAGGAGCAGCCTTCCGTCAATACGGTTTGATTAAGCCAAATGCAAACTCAGAAGCCCGTGTTGTCCTAACTTGGTTTTGGATTTGCTGGTCCAGATCCTTCTCTAGCCTCTTCCTCATAGCCTGGAGGTTAGAGGATAAATTGCTGCTATTTGGAACATCAGGGGATTGCTGGTATCTTAGAGCACCTTCACAAGGCCAGTAAACCAAAACCTGTATCTGAATGTGTTTTGGCTAGGTTATAACACCTTCTTCTTTGTTCCCCTGAGTGCCCTGAACTTCAGGGGTGAAGTACTGAGGTGAATACTCCAGGATGTGGAAGAGGTAGGCTTGCTGTGCCTCTGAGGAAATAAGTGTGTCCTTGCTGGTCTATTGGGGTAGAACATGGGAAATGGAGGAATCGTAAATCATTTAATTTACTCTCCAGCTAGGGCTTTGGATTTTGTTTTCCTTTCCTTGAGAGGAGCATTCAGGTGCAAATCCATGTTTCTCATGGAATACCTCAAAATCGCTGTCGATACCTATTTACAACTTGATGTGACTTGTGTAATTTCTGGTGTACGAAGCCTCTGGGGCCTAAAAAAAGATGAGTTAAGGGTTTTTCTGAATGCAAATAAACATGCTAAATGCTACGTCTTGCTAACTGATGATGAAGCGTGGGATTACCATCAGTCATCTTATTTGTGGTAGCGGTGAGAAACTCCCCTGGCAATATTCAGGAGCAACAAATCAGAGTTGGTCCAAAAGGCTGAAAATAATGTTTTGCTCATCAAGAAGTGATGTGTTGGTTGTTTTTTTTTAAAGCAGATTGCATCTTGCACCCCATAAGCATTAGCCTCATGACAGAAATCAGCTGTGTATTTCAACCTGGATATGCTCTTAGTAGGAATCGTCGTGTGTGATGAAGTAGCTGGATGTTGAAGCTACGTTTTTTTCCCCCCATAACTTTCAGTATGACTTAGCTTTAGGATAAGGGAAGAGAAAGCACCGTTGGGTTTAATGCAAACTGGTTTGTGTCTTCCTGTGAAGAATGTACAGCAGGGCTTTGGATGATGACAGCAGCACGTGCCCACGTTGTTTCCATTGGGCTCCAGGCAGGGCTGCCTCCAATGACCCCACAATTCTCCTACAATTTCTATTTAAAACTGCTTTGCGTTTATTTTCAAATGTTAAATAATATTAATGTTTGCAGAATGGAATGTTACCCGAAAAAAGTTTATTGGTTGTTGGTTTTTTGTTTTTCTTCCTTTTTATATATAAATGTCAAGGAGTGTGGAAAAGGAAACTCATCAGCAGAAGTTGCCAATAAACAACATCACTTTGTCGGGTGCTTTTGGTGGTCTGTCCTCGTGCTGCTGCTGGGAAACGGCCCCCAGCAGCGCTGTGTGGGGATGCGGGGCCGTGGGGCTGAGGGCGGGTGGCGGGCTTCTGAAGGCGGCTGTGCTTCGGGGCTGGGTGCGTTCAGACCGCCGCTGCGTTGTTTAGAAGCCTCAACGCGTTTTTACCGCATTTTAAGGACTCTGGGAGAGCAGACCTTGCACCGCAGCAGCCAGCACCGAAAGCAATTCTGCATCAAAGCACTCAGGATAGCGGTAAGATACACGGCAGAGCGGCGGCTGCGTCAGGAGAAATGGCGGCGGCAGCGCGAGGGCTCCGCCTCAGCCAATCAGACGCGGCGGCCGTTGAGCGCGTGGCGGGCCGTTGGCGGGCGGGCTGTGCTGTGAGGGCCGGGCCTGCGGGCGCGGGCTGCGGTCGGTGGTAGGGGGAAAGCGTGCTCTCGTACGGTGCGGATACCGTGAGGTTGGCGTGGTTTCGTGGCTGCCTGCGGGAGGAGCTGCGTGGATCGCTTCTGAGAAGGCCCCATGTGCGCCATGGAGCTGCAGGAGGACCGTGCTGAAAGCAACCAGCAGCGCTTCGCGCGCGGCTCCCTGCTCTGCCCTCGTTCGCGGGAAGCCCAGCAAAGCACCAGCGGGGGCCTTGCAGCGTTATCCGAGGAAAGCTTGCCTTACTTGAGTACGTCTTTAGATGCTGCTGTTGACGTGTATGACGTGAGAGTGAGAACCTGCAGCGCCGAGGCAGATGAAAGCCAGAAAGAAGCTGGCGTGCTGAGGTCGGCGTGGGCTGGTGGTACGTGGTGCAGCTGCGGGGTTTGTGATGCTGGGAGTCACCTCCGTGTGGGTGAAGATTCACAGCTGGAGTACATCAGTGCAAACGAGGAAGGCTTTGGTGATGGGAATAGCTCAAGCGAGCTGTCTGAGCAAAGGGAAGCTGTAGGAAAGGAAGCCCTAGTGGCAGTAGATCCAGTTCATGACGTTGCAGGTGGCGGAGCTGCAAAAGAACAAAATCTTTCTGACTCTACTTCTGAGTGTTGTACAGCTATGCCAGAGCTTCCCCAGCTGCTCCAGGACTCTCTGCCTGTTGGCAGTGGCACAGTTTGTGGTAGTAAGGAGAAGCAGGCAGCATCTCTTAGTGGTCTTACTGGAAGTGTGCTTGAAAGTCACGCATACGGGAGTAGAGGAAGGAGTTATCCAAATCTGCTTGCACCTGACCGTGCAGAGGTGGAAGATGCTTCCTTATGTGGTGGTGCACAGCCCAAACAGAACGACAGATGTGTTCACAGCAACTTAGTGGAGCAAGGAAGCCCTTTACTGTCACCGAGGGAAAGGGCCCAAGCAACAGCCACACAGGTCAGCAAAAGTGCAGGGGACTCTGATTTTTACAGTTGTGAGGAACCCCTCCTGTGCATGCGTGGTGCCAGCTGTGCTTACTGCGCTTCGAAGGGGGATGAGAAGCAGTGTCCAGTCCCTGCAGTTCTCACTAGCAAAGATCTCAGTTCTGGGGAGGAAGCTGCAGGGAAATCTTGCAGTGCAAATACCGCTGCCTCTCTCAACTTGGAGTGTTGTGAAAGCTTGGTAAATGTGGTCAGTAATTCTAAAATTAACCAGGCTGTCGATGCAAGTTCTGATTTTAGAGTTTGCTTTACAACCAGCAGAAGTACCAGTGCTCAAGTTCCTCTCTTATCCAGGGCAATTAATACAGAGATCACAGTGATGAACAAATTCAGACATGTGGGTTGGCTTGGGGAGACTTGTGCCAGTGTTGCTCGCAGTACAGACTGGCTGTCTGGGACTGGTCCTACAGAGGAAATGGGGTCACAGCTTGCTGATGTGCACCAGGATGGCAGTGCTGCAGCGAATGAAAGAAGTTCACAAGTCAAGGTAACTTCAGAAATAATAATAATGTTGATGCATAGCTTTGTAAACCTAACACTGCTCGGAACTTGCATATACAAATGTTAATCCGTAACTTCTTTGTAATCATCTTTATTTAGGAACAGTGGGAATCCAAAACTGAGTCGTGTAACAGCAGTGTAAAGATAAAGGCTGACAGGTGGGTCGTGGATTGTTCTCTGTTTGGAGTTCTAGATGCCGGGTAGGATTTCTGTGTTGCAGATGGAAAGGCTGTGTTTGTTGCAGGGGAGTTGGACTGGACGGCCTTTAAAGTTCTTTTAAGCTCTCTACAGAGAGAGTGATGAGGTGCTGGAACAGCTGCCCAGAGAGGCTGTGGATGCCCCGTCCCTGGAGGTGTTCAAGGCCAGGTTGGATGGGGCCCTGGGCAGCCAGTATTAAGTGGGGAGGTTGGTGGCCCTGCACGTGGCAAGGGGATTGGAGATTCATGATCCTTGGGGTCTCTTCCAACCCTGGCCGTTCTGTGATTCTCTAAAGGTATTCTGTAAAAACTTCCAACTCTAAAGGTTCTGATTCTATAATTCTGCAAACAGGAGGAACTGATTGCATTGTCTTTTTCCTTAAATCACCTCAGACGTAGCTTCTGTAAAGCTGCTCGTTAAACAATAAAACATAGGAAACCTGCAGTATTGACTCAAACTCTTCATGATTGTATTATTATTATTTTGAAGGCCAGCAGACCTCAACAAAGAAGCTGTGAAGGATTCTGTGTCTGTCTGTCAAAATCTACTGCAGAGAGCTATTGAAGCAGAATTGCAGGTTCTAAACGCTCACTACCAGATGTGCTATCAGCACTGCTTGAAGATCCACAAACTGGCTTTGGAGGAAAATGCATGTTTTAGCAGGTGTGTTAATGTCCTTCTGAGTGAAATGGATAACTTGGCATTAATTGCTAAATATTTGCCCTGCAGCAGACTTGCCTCTGGATGTCTTACCGTGCTGCTGACGGGGTAAATTTATCTTTCCTATTATGGGATGCAATATTTTTCACTCAGAGAGTGGTGAGTCACTGGCACAGGTTGCCCGAGGAGGCTGTGGATGCTTCATCCCTGCAGGCATTCAAGGCCAGGCTGGATGTGGCAGCCTGGTGTGGTGGTTGGTGACCCTGCACACAGCAGGGGGTTGGAACTGGATGAGCATTGTGCTCCTTTTCAACCCAGGCCATTCTATGATTCTGTGATGATTTTATTTTAACAGAAACCACGGAAATACCTCTGCTAATACTGAATCAGGTTCCTCTGTCACGTCAGTTTTGGAAGAGCTGAAGAAGACTTACAACAGTATGAGAGCAAAAATACAAGCGGGCACACCTTTGAGCGCACTTCCACCACTGTCAGTGGAGATAAAGTTATTGCCAATTGTTTCTTCCTATGTCCCATGCAAGGTATGTTTTTGAATTTTCTGTTTGTTTGCTTTCGATGATTTCTTTCTTGAAAATGAAGTCCTGTTTTCTCTTTTGACAGTTATTCAGGGAGGAACTTTGCCCTGGGTAAGTAGTCCTTGTTTCCGGTTTTAAAGCTCTGAATAAACATCTTTTAAGCTCTGCTCCCCTTTGACTTGGGATTCCTATATTTTGGGATGCATCTTGTTGCTCTAGACTGCATAGCACTTTGGGTGCAGTGGTTTCATTTCAAGGAAGGCTCTACTCTGTAGTGTTCTCAGATGGAAACTGTGCAGTGGCAATTAAATTAAAACTTGTGGAGCTGTACTTTGTATTAAGCCCTTGGATCTTTTGCAGTTCTGTTTCAGGCATGAGAAAGGCAGGTTTTGAAGCTTCACCATTGCAAGAAATCATAACTCCTGTTAACGTGGTAGGTGGGGCTTTGTCCTTTGATAGACGTTGTGCTGGGAGCAGGGTCTCTTCTCAGCTATGCTCTGATAACAGCTATGGGCTGTAAGGCTCAGGCTGGGATTCTCTGCCAGTAGCAACAAGAGCTGCTGAGGGACCGCTTCGGAAGTGGAAGCAAAATAATGTGGGGGTTCTTGGTGGGATCATCAGGTTCTCTTTTTAAAATTTACCTGTTTAACTGATTAATGTTCTGAAGTTAAAAAAAGGCCTTATCAAGTGCAAGCTGTATGATATAACTGGAATGTGCTCATAGGAGAGTGCACAGCCCACATGTTTAACTGACAGCCAGCAGCCCAGTGACTCTGCTTCTTCCAAGATGTCCCAAGAGCAGCTTGAAAAGCAGGGCGTGCAGCACGGTAAGCTCACTGTTTGTGATGCATGGCCTGCTCATTGTTTGAGGGGTGAGGTGAGGGGTGTGGTATAAAATACATGCCAGTAAGCACTCTGACACAGGACACAGCAGGGCATCCCTATATATCAGCCATCTATTACACTTTGTATCCAGAAAAAAGTGGTCGTAAACCTTTGCTACTTGAATCACAAGGGAGACCTGCTGCGTGTCACCTCTTCTTCAAGTAGCAGCAAATAATGTAAGTAGCTGGGATCCTCTGATATTCGTTCATCTGAGTTTGACACACTGAAATGTATTTGTCAAGGACATGTGAGAAACAAAGAGCGGAATGAATGTTGGTTTGATGCTAAGGAGGACTTCACAGGAACAGACCTTTCTGGAGAATCTGAAGAAGTGGGGAAGTGCCAAGAGAAACAAGACACGGTTGGTTTGAGAGGTGAGGTCCCATGCTTTAAGGTTATGTACCTCATAATGGCACTGGTACTATGTGCTCTCTGTCCCTTTCTGCATCCTTCCCTGTAATGGCTTCTTGAGAATTGCTTTAGAGATGTCAGCTTGAGCTGAAAAGATGGTAACAGTCTGATTTCTTCCATTTGTTATCAGAAGCAAAGATAACGGAGGGTGCAAATGAGTGCTCCTTTGTTTGTGTTGGTGGCTTGAGTTCTTCGGTGTCAGAGGTATGCCTGCTTCCATTTCCATAGCAGTGATGTCTCGCTGCTTGTGTGAACTTTCGTGCTATATCCCTGCAAACAAAACGTGTGTGTTTTTATAGGGTGACCTGAGATTGCATTTCCAGAAGTACCAGATCTCTGTCCTGCTCTGTGGAGATTCTGATAACCACAGGTAAATTAGTAAAGTTTTATTAAGTAATGTAGATACAGATTAGTTGGCAAAAACCTGTGATTCCAGGCAGCTTCTCACCTTATGAGAAGCTAAGCAGCTTGGAATTTTCTCTTGTGACATGGTTAATGTTCAAAAGATGAACATGAACAAGTCATCATGTGTTTGTATTGACAGTCCCGAAATACTTACTGACATTGTGTAGCAACTGAAGCTGTACTTCACCTAGCTTCCTATTTCATGTCTTAGGTGTGCAGTTCTTGGCTTTAAAGACGCCTCTGCAGCAAAGTTAGCAGTGGAAGAAATGAACAAGACAAAAATTAAAGGAAAACCAATAAGTGTGGAGCTTGTCAATAATCCATCGGAGAACAGATCTTCGGCTTCCCGAATCCTTGGGAAGAAGCTTTGGAGTGAAGCTCTCTCTGTTGCTAGCAGTGCTAGCTGTGATCAGAATGAAACACTGCCATCAGCCCCTGGTTCTGTGGAAGCACCTGGCACCTCTCCTGCTTCTCTGAAGGTGCCTCTCCTGCCCAGGGCTTCTTCACCAGCTCCTTGCTCTACACAGTTGCCTTCAGAAGCAAAGTGCCCCAAATCCTCTGCTGAAGACTCCGTATGTTTTCTGTTTGCAGTTAATCAGAAGGTAATTAATGATTACTGTGGCTTCTTTATGTGGCAGATTGGAGCCTCACAACTTCCTTTCTCTAACATGTTCTATTTATTGCTTACTGAGCAGTGTTAGGGTATGAAAGCACAGAGTGTGTCAGTTATAAATTGGTGACATGCTGGAAAAGAGTGATATCACCATTTGTTTGCTCCCACATCAAGTTGTGATGTTTCTTCTTATCCCCAAACCAATAGATATCATAGGTATCATTTCTATGTTCACTCATGTTGGTCAAGGCAAAAATAGTAATGGCTAATGAACTGTAGATACACTATGTGAATTTCACTTCTCCTTTTTCTGTAACACAGATACTTACTGGTAGTAAAAATGCTCCAAATGCCTTGTGCAGCACATAGCCCACTCACTGCTTGCTGCTTTTCATGCAATTTTAGGATGCTGGAGAGAATTCCCTGCCAAGAGCACCTGCTGCGCCTCTCTCCGCTAACTCGTCAGAAGCCTTTATGTCTCCTAACGCATTGAACTTGAGCAGTTTTGCCAAATTAATGAAGAAACTTAAAGCCATTCATCCAGAAGCTAGTAGGTAAGAGTGCTTGGATTGTAGTTCTGCCCTGATTGGTAATGAATCACAGAATGGCCAGAGTTGGAAGGGACCTCAAGGATCACGAATCTCCAACCCCCCTGCTGCATACAGGGCCACCAACCTCCATGTTTAATGCTGAACCAGGCTGCCCAGGGCCCCATCCAACCTGGCCTTGAACACCTCCAAGAACGGGGCATCCACAACCTCTCTGGGCAGCCTGTTCCAGTACCTCCCCACTCTCTGGGTAAAGAATTTCCCCCTGATGTCTGCTCTAAATCTCCCCTCCCTCAACTTGAAACCATTTCCCCTGGTCCTACACATATCAACACTTTCAAAGAGTTGATTCCTCTCCCCTCTGTAGGCTCCTTTAGGTACTGCAGGCTGCAATGAGGTCACCCCGCAGCCTTCTTTTCTCCAGGCTGAACAAGCCCAGCTTCCTCAGCCTGTCCTCACAGGGGAGCTGCTCCAGCCCCCTGATCATCCTAATGGCTCTCCTCTGGACCCTCTCCAACAGCTCCCTGTCTTTTTTGTACTGCGGGCTCCGCACTTGGACGCAGTACTCCAGATGGGGCCTCACAGGAGCAGAGTAGAGGGGGACAATCAGCTCCCTGTCCCTGCTGGCCACCCCTCTTTTGATGGAGCCCAGGATTCCATTTGCCCTCCGAGCCTCAAGAGCACATTGTTGGCTCATCTTAAGTTTTTCATCTATCAGGACCCCCAGGTCCTTCTCCACAGTGCTGCTTTCAAGGACTGCTCCTTCCAGCCTGTATGGATGCCTGGGCTTCCTCCAGCCCAAGTGCCAAACCTTGCACTTTGCCATGTTGAACCTCATCAGGTTCACCCTGCCCACCTTTCCAGCCTCTCGAGGTCCTTCTGAATGGCATCCCTTCCTTCAACCATATCGACCGCACTGCTCAGCTTGGTGTCATCAGCGAACTTGCTGAGGATGCACTCAATTCCTACATCACTGTCATTGATAAAGTTGTTGAAGAGCACCGGTCCCAAGACAGACCCCTGGGGGATGCCGCTCGTTACCAGCCTCCACCTGGACACAGAGCCATTGACCACCACCCTCCGTGTGTGGCCTATCAACCAGTTTCTTGTCCACTGAGTGGTCCACCCATCAAATCCACATCCCTCCAATTTGGAGATGAGGATGTGGTGGGGGACCATGTCAAAGGCCTCGCTCAAGTCCAGGTAAATGGCATCGGTCACCTTTCCCTTGACCACCAATTTCATCACTCCATCATAGAAGGCCACCAGACTGGTCAAGCATGACCTTCCTCTGATGAAGCCGTGCTGACTGTCACAGATCACATGCCCATCCCTCATGTGGTCGAGCATGTCATCCAGGATGACCTGTGCCATGATCTTCCCAGGCACAGAGATGAGAATCACCAGCCTGTAGTTCGTGGGGTCCTCCTGGCTCCCTTTCTTGTCAACGGCAGTGATGTGACCCTTCCTCCAGTCATCCAGGACCTCACCTGACAGCCATGACTTTTCAAAAATGATGGAGAGCAGCTCAGCAACCACCTCAGCCAGCTCCTTCAGAGCCCTGGGATGCAGCCATCTGGCCCATAGACCTGTACACATTCAGTCTCATGAGGCAGTCTTGGAACTGCTCTGTCCTCACAGCGGGGGGGGATTTGTCGCCCTGGTCCCCACCTAGAGGTTTAGGGATGCCATAGCCACGATAGCTGGAGCGCTAAGCAACTGCACAAAAAGTGATGTCAGCAGTTATTTCTGTTGCTCCTATAGAGACACAATCGTGGATGCTCTGCTGGAGGTGAGGAAGAACAATAATGGTGTCCTGAGTGGTTTGACCATCAGCTCCATTACGCAGAGGGCCTCTGCAATCCTAAGGAAAGCAACGGCTGCTGGTACAGGGAAAGCAGTGTCAATCAGTGAGTATTTAGCCTATAAAAACACAGGTGTGAATTCATCTAGCTGTGTAGCCTAGGAGAACTTCCTAGGAACATCTTCCTGCACGAAAGTAAGGGAAGGAATCGCTAAAACAACGATTTCTAAACATGGACTGTTGTTGTAGAATGTCTGTAAACACAGGAGCTTGCTAGCACAGCTATCAAACTGGGCACACTGGGGGTTTTACTGTGCGGGTTTGAGCGATGAACTCAGTGACTGAGCACATGATCGATGTTCTGGGCAAAGGTGACATCTAATGGCCAGTTCCTGTGTAGCATTTCACACAGGAATTCCAGTAGAGGCTCAATTCTGATTTAAAACCTGATGATTTTTTCTGGCTGGGTGGATGGGGGGAGAGCAGTGGATGTAGTCTACCTTGATTTCAGCAAGGCATTTGATACTGTCCCCCACGGCATCCTTATAACAAAGCTGAGAAAGTGTGGGATAGATGAGTGGACAGTGAGGTGGGTTGAGAACTGGCTGACTGGCAGAGCACAGAGGGTCGTTGTTGGTGGTGCAGAGTCCGGTTGGAGGCCTGTAACCAGCGGTGTTCCTCAGGGGTCGGTGCTGGGTCCAGTCTTGTTCAACATCTTCATCAATGACCTTGATGAGGGGATAATGGCCACCCTCAGCAAGTTTGTGATGATATGAAGTTGGGAGGATTGGCTGACAGCCTGAAGGCTGTGCTGCCATTCAGCAAGACCTGGATAGGCTGGAGAGCTGGGCAGAAAGAAACCGGATGAGGTTTAACAAAAGCAAGTGTAGAGTCTTGCATCTGGGGAGGAATAATTGCATGCACCAGTACAGGTTGGGGGATGAGCTGCTGGAGGGGAGCTCTGCGGAAAGGGACCTGGGTGTCCTGGTGGACGACAGGTTGCCATGAGCCAGCAGTGTGCCCTTGTGGCCAAAAAGGCCAATGGCTTACTGGGGTGCATTAAAAAGAGCGTGGCCAGCAGGTCAAAGGAGGTGATCCTCCCCCTCTGCTCTGCCCTGGTGAGGAGTACTGCATCCAGTTCTGGGCTCCCCAGTACAAAAAAGACAGGGATCTCTTGGAAAGAGTCCAGCGGAGGGCCACAAAGATGGTGAAGGGCCTGGAGCATCTCCCCTATGAGGAAAGGCTGAGTGAACTGGGTCTGCTCAGCCTTGAGAAAAGAAGACTGAGAGGGGACCTGATCCAGGTCTATAAATATCTAAGGTGTGGGGGGCAGAATGGTGAGGCCAGACTGTTTTCAGTGGTGAGTGGAGACAGGACAAGGGGAAACAGCCGTGAACTGCAGCATAGGAAGTTCTGCACCAATGTGTGCAAGAACTTCTGTACAGTGAGGTGACGGAGCACTGGAACAGGCTGCCCAGGGAGGTGGGGGAGTCTCCTTCTCTGGAGATGTTCAAGACCTGCCTGGATGCCAACCTGTGCGACCTGCTGTAGGGAACTGCTTTGGCAGGGGGGTTGGACTCGATGATCTCTGGAGGTCCCTTCCAACCCCTACAATTCTGTGATTCTGTGTGATATTTATTTCAGTGCAGATATTGAACAGAATAAGTTTGCACATCCTCTAGTTTTTGCACACTGAAGGACTTTGTAGATGGTTCCTTTCTTCTATCAGCATAACTTTTCTGTGCAGTTCTCAGGGCTAGGAAACCTCGCTCTTGCGTGCAAACTTCCGCCCTCCGTAGCAAAAGCAGCTCAGCCAATGGTGCTCTGGGATGCTGGCACTGCTGACGCTTTGTTTTGCATACATGTGTTCAGGCAAAACTTAATCTGCTTTTCCTTTGTTTTTCTTTCTGTGTAGGTGATGTAATGAAGAACTGAACGCTTCACATGACAGATTTTTGCAGTCCAGCTCGCTCCGGGATTGTTCTGTATTTCTTGTTGGTTTGATTTTGGTAGAGCTTTGTGAAAACTCGCTTAGCGTTGCTGCATGGTTTGCAGTTTTGTTTGACAGAACGTTGCCTCAAGGTCTTTTGAGAGTGGCTTTGTGTGCAGGCAGATGGTAAGTAGTTCTCCCCTGTCTGGTCGTTCAGTGCATTTCTCTGAGGTTGAAGGCTCCCATAGCAGACTTCTCATAGCAGCAGCACTTCTCTGTGCTGAAGCACGCAGCCCCGGCTCGTGGTGCTGCTCCGTGTCAGCGATAGCTGCAATGCTATCAAACAGCCGGCAACAACCATTCCAAATATTGTGCAGAAATGTCAGGCATCCTTTTCATACAAGGCAGGGCAGGACAGGCAGCAAGGCCCAGCTTGGAGAACACGCAGTGCTGGTTGCGTGAACCCAGTGCTGCAGTGGCTGCTCGCAGCAGAGCCGTGCCCTGCAGAGCTGGGCCTGTCAGACTTCCTTTTGCATGCTGCAGCACAGCACAGGGGAAAGCCTCTCCTGGCCATGCTCTCCCTGAGGTCTGCTTCGGTGTGATGCAGGAGCACCCAGCCTTTTGTTTGCATGTGGAGCTGCTCCCAGGGTTTTCCATCCTCTTCTGGCAGCTGAGGCGTGTGCCTGCCATGGTGGCCACTGATGGCCGAGTGCTGTGGTACCGTGCATCACATCGCACCTCCGTCCCTCGGCTGGGCTTTGCCCTGCCTCCTTACGGTGAATAAAGGTTGCGATGCCTTCCTCCCAGAGTTGTCCTGCTCTTTTGCTGTTTCCAAATCTCACCCGTTTTGTCTCCCCTCAACAGAACCGCGGCGGCAATCGATTCCCCAGGGCCCGGCGCTGCGCTGCCAGGCGCCGCTGCTGGTTCGTCCTGAAGCCGCAGCTCAGGCCTCCGCTTTGCTTTCCGCCCCGCGTGCGCCCAGCTGAGCGCAGCGGCAGGCTTTGCCCTAGCGCGCTGCTAACGGCGCTCGCTGCCCTCTGCGCTCCCTAATTTTGCGATTAGGCGGGCGCGATGCTTTACAGAGGGCGGCGTGCTGCTGCGATGACGGAGAGGGATGTCCGTAACAGAGCGATTCCCGAGGAGCCGCGGCTGGGCTGCAGGTGGAGCTGTGCGAACTCGTTTGATTTCTGTTAACGCGAAACGAGCACCGAGGACGGGCGCGATCGCGCGGCAGCTCCCGGCGAGGCGGCAGCCGGGCCCCTCGCTGCCGGCCATGGCCCTGCTGCCGCGCCGCTTCCTCTGCTTCGTGCTGGGTGAGTGCCGCGGGCTGCGCCGGCAGCCGGGGGGGAGCGGGGGCTCCGGGAGAGGCTCCTGAACGTGGGCTGTGTGGGCTCTGCCCGAGCTTTGCCGGCCGCGGGGGGAACGGGAAGGAGCGTTCGTTCCCAAGTGCTGAGAAACGATCGAAGTTGGGTTCTGCGCGTGCAGGCGGTGATGCCGTCCAACACGGTCCTCTGTGAGACGCACTGAAGAGCACTCGTGCCAGAAGACATCCCCTGCCTTTGGCTTCTAATACGGAAATTAACGACGGGGCGACTGCTCTAAGAGGGGTTTTGCCATTTTCCATTTCTGAACCGGGCACGAGGAGAGGACGCAGCCAGAAGGGCTCCTTCTGACCACCCTTCTGAGCTGGGGATGGATTGGCAGGTGGGAGACTGCCATTCACTTTGGGAACTCCTGCATCACCCACCTGCTTTCACAAGGCATGAAGTCTCCTCGATGTTGGTAGGGTTTTGTGTGCAACAGGTGGAGGATTGCCTTATAACCTGAGTCTAGCCAGTAAAAACCTTAGGATTGTGCTTTAGTATAAGAAGTGTGTTTAAGATTGCTTAGAAAACAAGCTGCACAGTGCCGTGCAGCTACTCTTGCACGAAACTCAAGTGCTCTTTGAAGAAACGTGGATTTGTTTTTCCCCTATTTGCACTCCAGTGCAGGTTTTCTCCTGGTAACCCTGCTGAATGATGCATGGAGCCGTGTGCTGTGACAGGCTCATCCCTGCGCTGTCATTAACCGTAAGCTTCCCTGCTTCAGCTGCAGGACCTCTGCTCATTCTTTTGCTGCACCTTCCACCACGTGGTTTGGGTTCAGGGACTTTAAATAAGACAGTGGGAGCTGGTGGTACTCCAGGCTGCTCTTTTGCACTTTCAGGGCTCACAGCAGGACGTCTGCCTCTGTGTAAGCCTTTAGCTGTGATGGATGGCAGCTAATCCTGGCGCTGAGTTGGGGATGCATTTCTGTCGCTGTGTCCTTTTGTAGGTTTTGTTTGTTGTTTTTTTTTTTAAAGTATGTTCTGCTCTAGTTGGGAAAAAAAAAAAATTAAAAGAAAAAAGCCCTGTTTGTTCCTTGCTGCTCTGTTGCCATGGACAGACGTGGCCACACTGGGGGTGACCACTGAGACAGTGGAGTGGTGAATGTGGAGGTTGCTGATGCTTCTGATGAAGCAGGTGTGGGTTTTCTTTTTTAGAAAGAAAAGATAAAACAAGCTGTGCTAATAGAAGTGCTGGCAGCTTGCTGTGTAAGTGCTGAGGCAAACACAGAGAGCTCAGCTCTCGCAGAGTGCAGGGGCTTTGCTGAGCCCCGGCTGCCGTGCCACTGCAGCTCCTCGTGCTGAGCTGTGGTCTCATGGTGCAGCGCAATGCAGAAGTGCTCAGGGAGGCCAGCTGGTTCTGTTTCGGTGTTATGAAAGGAATACAGACGCTTCAGATGCCTGGATGGCATCCAGAATAAAACTGGGGGAGCCAGATAAAGGCTGAGACCGCTTTGTTGCGTCTCTGTTGAGTTGGTCACTTCTGTGTTAAGTCAGTCCAGCCGCTCCTGCTGGCTGGGAGCATCTTCCCTTCCTCTTTACCATCTTCCTGCCAGCCTCACCAGTTGAGCTTTCCTCTTAGCAAAAAAATGCTCTGTTGGTGCTCTAAGCAGCTGGCTGCAGCTGGGGGATCGTCTAAAATAACCCCAGCCCTGCTTGCCACACTGGAGCGCCAGCTGTGTCCCAAGGTACCTGCTGCCATTAAAGGTGAAACAGCTGTGAGCTTGGGGCTGCTTGTCGTTGGCAGGAGCAGACTCTCCTGTGGGCTCTGCTGCCTGATTTCCACATTTGTGGAGTTCCCTGTGGGCCAGGTTGCGTGTGGAGCTTGGTTGTTGCTGGTGCCGATGGATGAAGTGATCCCAGCTCCAGGCTGTCAGAAAACCGCATTATTTCTGTTAAACCCAAGCAGATTTGCAGGGTTATCACAACATTTGGCTGCATTAGGTCCTGGAACAGAGGGGACTTGAAGGTTCCTATTTGTGAGGAGAGATGTTGGCCTCCGTATGCGAAAAGGCAACAGTGAGCCTGGGCTCAGACCTGCTTCGTGCTCTGCTGGGTCGCTGTGCCATCAGTGCCGGCATTGCCACGTCTTTGTAGGTAAGGCTTGGTGGGAAGCCATCTGTGCTTTGTGTGGGTGAGCAGGAGAGAAGTGCATTATTCAGCTGGAAGGGAAAAATAGCCTGCATCAAGAAACCCATCTTTAAAAGTGAAATAAATTGTTCTCTAGCTGGGAAAATGCATGTTGAAAGTATTTAGGCGAGCCGTAATTCTTTGCAGCCTGGGATGAGTGCATCAGCAAGACACTGGAGCTGTTTATTTTCCTTTGCTCTAATGGATTTTTATATTTATTTATTTTGTTCTTTGTAGGCTGTGTGCTCAGCTGAGTGAGTAACGTGTGTCTGGGAGCCATTTTTGTAGATCTCAAAGGTAGTTCCATAAAGCAGCCTCTAGTTGTGCACAGCGGAATGCACCCAGCTCAACGCAGACAAATGCTTTGGGAAGCCAAGCAACATGATCAGAGCACTGCTGTCCCCAAACTGACCTCCAGCATCTGTGCCTGTGGTGCTGACCCTCCTCCTGATGCACACACACAGGCAGAGGTCACCTCAGCATCCTTCTGATCAGCCCCAAAGCCCAGCAGGGTGAGCATGCAGGTCCCTCTGTCCTCCTCCTTGCAACCCCACGGTCTTTGGGAGTATTGAGTAATGAAAACCCGTGCTTCTCTCCAATAATTTAACCAGGGCAGATAATTTTTAAAAAGCCCACGCTATTCATTAAGGATGTAATTATAGCTAACTGCTCATGCCAGGTTTTGGTGTGTAGTCAGCCAGCAGTTGGTGTGCAGCGTGCCCGGCTTCTGATTCATAGTCCTGTCCCTCCCCTCTTCATCTGGTCTTTATTTTATCTATGCACTAAATCAGTTTTGTTTTGGTTTGGTGTTTTTCTTCTTGGAAAAAAGAGCATTTGCTGCTCTGTCCTGCATGGAGTTAAGTCCAGGGACATCCAAGAGAAGTCGCCTTCCAGGAAATGTGCTTGACAGCCACCAGCACCTGACAAGAACATCGCGTCTCTCCTGCTGCTCCACACAGGGAACTGAGGTCAGGGGAGGAACTGGAGCAGCCCGGGGCTGCCTGTTGCCATTTATTTATTAGCTAACAGCATCTAGCAGTTCTGCTATCAGGCAAAAAGTCAGTCCTGTTTTAATTTTAATCCAGTAGTTTGGATTGGATTAAATCGTACCTCAGCTGCTCCGTGCAAACCTGAATGGGGAGAAGTTGGCTGCAGGTACAGGAAACCGCTGTAACAGATGCTCCATGAGATACTGACCGTGGAGCTCTGCCACCAGAGGTGCCTGAGCGTGACAGAGCTTCAGCCCAGGGTTTCTTCTGAGGAGAGGGAAGGCTGTCTGCAGGGCCTTATTGATAGCACAGAGGAAAGGAAAGCTCTCAGCAATGTCTCTGCACTAAGTTTTGGTGCCACCACAAGTTTGTGCCGTGGGTGCTTTGGGCGCATCAGGCAGACCACAGCCCATCTGCTTGCATGTGGGCACGGCTGGAAGCTGTGGGCTTAGCTGTAGTGCTGGGAGCTGTGGAGATTGAGCCACAGAGCTCATTCTCAGTGCAACAGAGCAAACCTGCAGACAGGAGGGGGAAAGCGGAGTGATTTCAGCCTGGGCTTGTTCAGAAGGCAAATGATTTCACGTGGGGTTTTGTAGCGTTCGGGAGAAAATGCTGGGATTTTAGTCCTTGAAACCCAGAGCTTTGCTGTGCTTGTTCACTGCTCGCCCTGCTGCGATTGTCACTTAGCAGTGGTCTGCAACCTTTGGGGGTTTAATTACACCTCCGAGCTTTTAGCTGAATATCCAGCTGTTTTCTGCTCCCTGCTGTGCATCCCTGAGGGCTCTTCACCAGGAAAGCCTGCCAGTCCAGCTGGAACTGGGTTGATTGCTAACACATCCATGGGCAACGTGCTCCACATGTTTCTTCCTTCTACATCCAGCACCATCCAGGGGTGTCACAGGGGCGTTCATTTAATGGCATTTCCTTAATAGCTCAGCAAACCGAGGGACCTGAACAGTAGTTCAGGTCCTGGTAGTTCAGGTACTCCTCATATGCCTTGCCACTTCTTTCCCAGCTGCTCAAAGGCCCATCCTTGCCTTTGAGTTGCTTTGATTGGCAAGCACTAAAAGCTCCCAAGGGTCGTGTTTTTGCTTGCTTTGATTTCTTTGTGTCTTTAACTTTTAGTTTCTCATTCTGGAGTTCATTTCCGTGCTGAATACGAGACAGCTTTAGCTTGCAGCTGCTCAGGTATGGCCTGTGGTTGCTTCTTGTCTTTCCAACTGAGGTGGAGCTGCCAATTAAGGTGTTTTCCTCTAGGAAGTGGCCACGGTGTCTGTTATTCGGGAACAGATGTCAGGAAATGCTGGGGCTTCGCTAATAATAGTTGTTGTGCTGGTACAAGTGGATGACCTGTCTCCAATCTCATCTGTGCTAATTGGCTCCGGGCAGCCAGGCTGAGCTCAGTTAAATTCTGCTTTTCCTCACGTTGTATTGCTCTTGAATTTCTCAGGGCAGCTTTCTCTTCCCCAGCTCCTCTCTCTGCTTTGCGTGCCTTGCTTGCTTCTGCATGGCTCCGCTTCCTGCTTTGCTCCTAGTTCCCCTTGGCTCCTGTCCTGCCTGCTTTTCAGTCCGTTCTCCAAGCCCTGCTTTCTCCCTTTGCACCCTGTGCTCAGCGTTGCTCCCGTGGACGACTTTGGCCATCACAGCCCGCTGCTCCCAAGGCCAACATTTCTGCAGCTAAACCACGCGCAAATTATTTCTTTTGTTAAGAAATGAAATAAAAAATACCCCCTTCTCCTCCAGCTTTTGCACTGAGCTATTCACATGTAGCAAAAAATAGAGTCGGAATGCGATGCTTGCCTGCAATGTGCTCCAGTAGCTGCAAAGGCACCAGCAGGCACTTTGGGACCAAGAGCAAGGTATTATTTATAGCCAGCTGCAGTAAATCATTCCTACTAAGGTTTTTCTTTCAGCCTGATTCCTGTGTAACATTACTGCTGCTTTCCATAGAAAAAATGGCACAAATTCATCCAATAACACAGCTCGTATGGGAGCCCAGTTGCGCTGCTCACAGTCACTCCCTGCAGCCTTTCTCCAGTGCAGTCTTCATGCCCCAAATTCCACTAGTGGAGTCCACAAGAAGCATCTTTCTCCTCTGATCCCAAACCCCTCTATGGCAGAGCTCAGACTGGTGGCGACAGTATTTTGGTGCTGGTGCACACCATCTGTGCAGAGATGGGTATTTGTTTGGAGGCACAGCGCCTTGCAGGTAATTTGTAAGGAGTTCTTCAGACAGGACCTGTCTGTGCTGCTGGTTTTTAACAAGAACACTGAATTTGAAGTCCGTGCCATCAGCAGAGGATAAGGCTGCGTCCTTTCTTATTCATGCCTTACCTGGGAGAACACGCTGTGAATAATTGATTCAGGCATCAGGCACTTGGACAAGTAACTGCAGATGATGGGGAAGGGAACTGATGATTAGTGGGGAGAGGGGAAAACGACAAAAAGCACGGCATGTTTTTAAGGGGCTGTCTAAGAGCAGGGCTGCCTTTACTTCCTGCGGTGCTCTGGCAGATGGGTTTAGCTCCAAGCACCGGCTCAGGGCAGGGCTCAGTTATGGGTGCTGTTCCCTGCCTAGTCCCATGGTAAGTATGGGGAGGTGGTGACCCACGACCCCTTGGCCTGTCTTTCAGCCCATCACTTCATCGCGGCGACGGCGTGCCATGAGGCGGAGTACGGCAGGCAGATCCGCGAGCGCTGCCTGCGACCCTTCAAGCTCAGCATGGAGGGCATCGGGCAGCAGCTGTGGTGCGACTGGGATGAGACCATGGGGTAAGTGTGGGTCTTCCTCTCCAGAACAACTCATGAGCCCAAAAGAGAGCCGGGTCAGAGCTGGCGAGCCTAAGGGACAGCGTGGGTGGTACTGCATCAGGGACCTCCTGCACCCATATTTGATTTGGGGAATGGATTGAGTTCAGCAATGGGTTTTCTTCCACAACGGACCAAATGTGCCATTTCACACTGCTTTTTTGTTGTACTGTGACAGTGCCCTGGCAAAGGTACCCAGAGAGGCTGTGGGGCCTCCTCCCTGGACCCCCCACATCCAGACCCACCTTGACACGGTGCTGGGCACCCTGCTCTGGGTATCTCTGCTGGAGCAGGGGCTGGGCCAGAGGGACCCAGAGATCCCACACTCCCTTAGTGTGAGACACCCTCTGCATTTAAAGTCTCAGGCTGTCCTACAGGCTTGCCCTTCGCGTCCAGAAGTCGCATGTTGATTTTTCCTGCCATCTTGAAGGAGAGGTTGGCGTGCTGTTGGTAGGGCATGGCAGCCTTCTGCTGCTCATAATCAGTGTCAGGGAATTAGCAGCGATCCGTGGCAGATGAGAAGCAGGGTCCTGGGCTGCTCTCACCAGAGCTCACTTTGCATGTTGTGCTCTCATCCAACATCGGGGCATGGTCTTTCTCTTGAGAGACAGAAGAGTGTACAAAAGCAAGCTCCTGCAACACAGCTGGGGATTGAGGGCAGCTGGAAATGGAGAGCAGCTGGAAAGGGAGAGCAGATGCTGCCACGTGCCATGAGTGTGTTGCACAAACATACAGTTTTCTGGTGAATTTCCTGCCTGTTCTGTGCCAAATTGATATCTTCCTCTCTGTGCATTTATGTGTATGTAAACACATATGTAGCCTACAAAAATGACAGCTTGGGTTTTCCTTCCTCTTTATCAACGATAAAATTGAGGCGAGAAAGAGCAGGAAGACTGTGTGGGAGATGTTCTGCTTCTGGGAAACCTCATCTGCCCCAGAATCTGACTTCTTCCTGAAAGATTCAATGGGTTTGTGAGACCAGCATTAGCCCTTATTCTGTTCTTTTCTGTAGCACAGAGTGCATTGGACATCTCTTGTTTTCATGATGTCTGGGGCTGCTGCCACTGAGCAAGGGGAAGTGCACCTCCTGATTCGGTGCCACCTGTGAGCTGGATGAGGTGCAATCCATCTCCAGATCTTCTGTGAGGCCACAGCACAGGAAGCAGAGTTGTATTAGGGAGCTGCTTCTTTATCTCTGACATCCTGATTTTCTTCTGAATAGCTTCTGCTAAACTTATTATCCTTGAGGCACTTGGAGGAAATGTTGATAAACTCACAGTGTTTAATTTGATTGCACGAGTTCATTTGCTCCGTGGGAACATGAGCCTCGGGTTATGGAGGAGAGGACGTTCTGGGCCTAGAGCCTCGTTGTTTGTTCTCCATATTTCACCCTATTTTGATTCTTGAAACCCTTCTGGAACAGAGCATCCAACCATCAGTTGGCTGAGCCCCATGTCCATCCGTGCCACATCCACACATCTCTGCCTCCAGCAGCATCGGCTGCAGCGCTGCCCTGCACAGCTTCACAGCCTGAGCATCCTCCCCAGGAAGAAATGTAGCAAGGGAAGCTGTGTGAGCTGCCACTTGCTTTGGGAAGGCAGATTTGAATAACAAATTACATGCACGCTGTGTGGTGGGAATGGAGGAGGACGAACCACCCCAGTGCCAGCATGGCAGCGCAGCTGCAGCCGTCACTCAGCTCTGGCTGCTGAGGGGCCGCCAGGCTGTCACCCTGCTAAGAATACACCCCAGGCATTTCTATTTATCGCCAGCTTCCCAAGTGTCTGTGGGATGCGCTGTCTTGAACAGCGACCTTGCAGGGGAAGACACTGTTTTCTTTCCCTTTCCTTTAGAAAGTGAGCTTTTTGCCTTCTTTCGTTTTCCTCCCCTTTCCTTTACAAAGTGGGCTCACTAGAAGAAGAAACCTATTTCTGTCCCTGGCTACCCAGTCTCAAGTATCTGTGTGCACATACAGACACCTCTCCAACAGAAGGTATGATCTCTATGACAGAAAATATGTTTTCTGACATACATACAACCATACTTCTATTATGGAATATTATATCCTATCTTGGTTATTATATTTCACCTTCATTACACGCACAGTAACACTCTTACCATCACAAACCTTTCTGTTGGTATCCAGGGCTGGGCGGATCCATTTTAGTGGGGTCTGTGGGAAGCACCTGGCGACGGGAGGCTGGTGAGGACCCAAGTCCCCCACTGTTGCCACCCCGGTGCCCTGTCTGTCTTGCAGCACCTACGGGGAGCTGACGAACTGCACGGTCGCGGTGGCTGAGAACCTCACTTGCTACTGGCCCAACCGCTTGGTGGATGAGTTCTTCGTCGCCGTCCACAGCCACTACTTCAGGAACTGCTCCCCATCCGGCCGGGCGCTGCGTGATCCCCCCAACGGCATCCTCTGCCCCTTCATCCTGGTGCCCATCCTCGTCACCCTGCTGGTGACAGCGCTGGTGGTGTGGCGGAGCAAACGCAGCGAGGGCATCGTTTAGAGATGGTTTGTAGGGGAGAACCTGGCCAAGGAGCATCCTTGGGTGCTGAGCCCCATTGGTGCCGCTGCGTCCCCTGCTGGCCCCTTCCCAGGTGGCTTCCAATTAAATCCATCCTTAACAACCTGGGGATGCTGGTGGCATTGAGGATGCTGCTCGCTGGGTAATGGGAGAGTGCCACAGCTCTGCTCAGACCTTCCCTGCTTCCCTCCCAGCAGCCACTGGGGGGAAAAAAAGGAAAAACTGGAAAAATCGGGGGAAAAAAAACAAGGCAGGGGTCGGTGTCCTGCCTCTGGTGCCAGCACAGCACTGGGACGTGCCATAACCACAAGGACAACGGGTCAGGGCACAGCCTGGATGATAAAACCTTCACTTTTTATCCTTTTTTTGTTGTTTTACCCTTTGTATCGGCAGGAAAAGCACCTTCTCCCCCTGCCCACCTGCAGACAGGCTCCGACTACAGGTGGAGAGATGGGTGATGGTCACTGCTTCATACTGGCAGGTGATACCAGTAACGGCACTGATGGCCTTGGAGGTGCCCCAGGGCCAGTGAACAATGGGAATTAAGTGCTTTTCCTAATTAAATAAATACATGCAGAAGTAAAGCAGGTGGCAGTCTTTGGTGCATCCCCTCCACGAAGCCAGGCTCTGGGTGGGTTGAGGGCCCCCAAACCCCCACCCTGCTGCCCTGCTGGGTGTCCCTGTGGGTCTCCTTTAGGTGCCCAGGGGAGGACTTCACCTCCAAACCAAGCCCAGGGGAGGGAGGCATAAGGGGGGGGGGGGGGGGGGGGGGGGGGGGGGGGAATCTTCAGGTGAGATATGGAAGCTGAGGGGAGAAACAGAGCTAGGGGATTACACTCAGCCTATGGAATGAGGATTTCAGGGGGGAGGCTGTTGGAATGGGGCACGTGCCAAGCGTGGGCCAAGAGCAGCCCCAAAGCACCCCTGCAGGCCTGCTGCCCCCCGCAACCTCGTGGAGGGGTTCATCCCTGCCACTAATGAAAACTGAATGTGCTTTCCACCCTGCCTGTGTGTGCTTCTCTCCCTGCCCTCCCTGACATTACCACTTTGGCAGTAGAGATCCGCCACTGTCACCTCCTGCTCCAAGGAACGTGCTGCTCCACATTTCATTCCCAATGCATACAAAGGCTGCATTATCTAAAGACGAGGCGCTCCTGCCACGTGCCATCCACACATCTCATCTCCTCACTTTTCTGGGCCTCCAGTAACACCTGCAGGAGGGAAACGTAGCCAGCAAGGCTGCTGCAACCCGCTGCAGCTGCCCTGTGCACACAGAGGAGGAGGGGACTGAGAGACCTGGCCACTGCACAACACAACAAGCGCTCTGTATGAAACCACACCAACATTTATTCCCGGGTTTATCTAGGTATAAAAGCTGCTGTGCAATCCCCCCGAGGTCAGGGTGAGCAGTGGGAGCTGAGGGCACCAGCAGAGGGTCAGCAAAGTGCCCACACACAGCACGGAGCTGAGTGACTGCTGAGGGTCATGGGAGCTGATCCCCCCCGACTGCATCCCCAGCTGAAGGCAAAGGCAGATTTCTTAAACAAAACAAATCTCCCTTTCATTACTTTTCCACAGAAATATATATATATATATAAAAGATATATAGGATGTTACTAATACTACACAATCACTTAAGTTACAGATTTGCCTTATATTCCTTTTAGCTACTTCACACGCACACAAAAAAAACCACCGTGGCCCAAACAGGAGCTGAAAATAGCACTGTAAAACTTGTGACAAGAAGGGACTTACATTAAACACCATGGGAGTTCCAGTGCTGCAGCACAGGGGGTGTTCAGCAGAGCACTCTGCCTGACTCCAGCAGCTCCTGGACAAAGCTCCTACAGTTCCTGCTCATCAAAAGCAACAGGATTGTGATTTGGTTCACAGGAGACCATTTTATTGCCAACTTGAAGTGTTCCAAACCCACACCACCTGCTTGCTTTTGGCTTTTTCTTTTTCCCCAAACCAGGCAAAAGGTTTTAAAAAAAATAATAATAATAATAATTACAATTCCAATAGTGATTTCTTTTAACTTGTCAAGCATATCTCATCAACAGGATATACAGTACAGTTCAGAGGAGTAAACATTTTAAAAGTAAGCAAACAACTTGGTTTTTTTTTGTTTTTTTTTTTTTGTTTTTTCAACCAACAAACACAATTTCTTGCTGTATTGATGCTGAACTCTCCTTTTAACATGGACAAGTTATGAAGTTAGGTTTCTTCTTCGGTACAACATGGACACTGGACTGGCACAGTCCGGGCTGGTTTTCTTCTGGTTGGTGTTGTTGAAGTTAAAGACAGCATGGAAGCCGTGGTCCTGCTGGCCATCAACCTTCATCATCTCGCATAGCGCTTCATGTAATCTTCAACTTTATTCCTGAAGTCCTCCTGGGGAGAAGCAGAGGCAGAATTACCATGAAATGAATGCCCACCACTGCACAGACACCCCGCACACACCCTATGTGTGCAAAGCAACTAATGGAAGGGATGTAACACCTTGTTTTAAACAAGATGCTGTGTATCAGCCAGCTCCAATCCTGCCGGCAGATAGGAAGGCTGTGCATCACACTGGAGTGCTTTTGAACACACAAGCTTACAAACTACGTGCCTCTGAGCCACTCCCCAGTCTCAGGCTGTCTCCAGGTACCTCGAGTTCTGCTGAAATATCACACCACCAAAAATAAGTGACACCTTCAACTTGTGTTCAGCTCTGACAAGGCTGCTTTGCTGCACACTGGGACGATTACTCATAATGGCAAATGTGCTGGAAATCTCATTTGCAGTCATGGTGGGCACCCTGGGTATCACAGGCTGGTCCCTCACAGCAGCAAAACGAGCACCCAGACTCTCCTTGGGCAATGACAGCATTGGAGCACGTTGGTCACACCGCTGCACCTGATACACTAAGACTTGGACTCACTGTATTAGTGAGGAATGGAGCTTGATTACAGAATAACCCGAGTTGGAAGGGAGCCATAAGGACCATCGGGTCTGACTCCACACATCAGTGCAAGAAGGCAACACCACCCATCTTTCAGGACAGTAACCCCAATTAAGACCCTTTCTAACATGTTTTTTTTTCTGGTTTTGCAACCATCTATGACTGCTGACACTCTTGCTTACAGCCCCCATTTGCTGGGAGCTGGATGGGTTAACAGAGGGCTCCGTGGTGCCCGCTGCCCTGGGTCACTAAAACAAGCTGGGAAGATGGCCAAGAAATAGCACTGAACATGCAACAGAGCCAGCTGCATCTTTACTGTAACTACAGTACCTACAGGTGGCTCAGGAGCCGGTCCCATGCTTTTCAACGGACAGGCAGGGCCTCTGAACTCAACTCACAGCAGCTGGACCTGGGCCAGGGGGTGCTCCAGGACTCCATGCCCTCACTTACAAGTTATCACCAGACGAAGGAGCTGACAGCACTGGTGAGAATGCCTTACGGCTGTCCTTGCTGTATGTGAAGGAGGTTCTCATTACGGAGCTGTAATATTCCATCTTCACATGCCATATGGCTCAACAGTCCCTGATTAACAGTGTGCACTTTCCTACGTGCACAGCTGTTGGTGTGCAGCACTGAATAATCAGAAGCAAGGAATTAGTCAGAGCAGTCTGTATTCTGCATGACAAAGAGGAGCACGGGATCCTGCAGGAGTGCTAAGGGAGAGCAGGAGTGGGCTGGGGCGGGCAGTGCATGCAAGCAGCCATCACCATGTTAGGTGAGAGCCCTGCTGCTCTCTGCCCCCTGCTTTTAACCTATGAAGGAGGATCCTAAGTCCTGCACCCCATAATCTGGATGCTGAGAGGGAGAAGAGTGGAAGACTGGTGCTGCCAGGGACCCATCTGCTGGGCTCCTGCCTTGTCCCTGCTGGGACAGCTGCCTGCCCCGTCAGTGGCACTGGTAGGCCACTGTAAGGGGAGAGGGCTGATTGTTGCTGTGACATTTGACTACAGCAGCACAGATGCTACAGTGCACAACACTCCATCAGAAGCAACCCCGGCCAGCCTCTAAGCCTTGAAAGGCCATCAGGGAATGCTGAAAATACTTTTTAAAGCTTTTCAAAAGGGAAATCTAATTTTAATTTGCCTTTCATCAACTTCAGGGCGCAGCGTTTCCATCATGAGCTTGGAGATAGCACACAGATGGAGTAAGAGGCTGCCAGTGCTGCCCATGGGTTTTCCCAATGGGGAGGTGGGGTGGTGGGGAGAAGCAAAGCTGGGCTTTATGCCTGGGAGCAGCACCTGCAGCCCTGTCTTGCTTGGGATGGAAGGTCAGCAGAAGAGAGCAACAGCCCAGGGATGAGCAAGAGCTGGTGGATACCCACGATGTGGCAGTGTCTGCTTTAGACCCATGCACGAGCAAAAAGCCATTTTGGAGCAGACCTAAAGCATTTTGCCTCAAGCTGCAGGGAGGTCAGAGCAGTACATGAGCACAACGGGTCCATGGGGAAGCATGTACTGCATGAGTAATGCTGGCCAAAGCCCTGCTTCATCTGCTGAGAATCACACTGGGGCATCGATCGACCGAAGGGAAACTCAGAATTAATCAGCAGATGAAGAGTGTGATATATGAGCCACAACATATTTCACAATATCACTGTGCTGAAAACTGGGTTACAGCACAGACCAAAGTCCAGCACTCACTGAGCTTCTGTTTGAACACAACAAGCTTGGAGCTTTCTGAAAAAGCTGCCGTCTCAGAGTTGTTTTATTTAAGAATATGGACCCACATAGTAACACCAAATAGTAATTTAAACCTCCACTATTTCAACACGACATTATTTAGTCCGAAGTTTATCAGCAGGGTTAAATCCCAAATGGTTTCCGTTAGGACCCTCTTTATGGCTTCACTGAAAGGCATGTTAGTGGAATACTGGGCTCTACCACTCACCAGTAAGCAAGCCACAATCTGCTCAGCCCCACTCAGTGCTTTGGGAGGAGGACACAATAATTGGGTAGGTTTGCCTATTAATCCCATAGAACACATTTAGAGCAACCTTTCTTTTCCATCTTGTAGGAAAAAATTAGTCTTCACATCCATCAGCCCCTGCACTCCCACTCTCTTTTAGAAAGGAGCTGAATGAAACACAAAGATCTCCAGGATCAGGCCTTTTCCCAATCCATATTCCTACCTCGCTGTGATTTTCTTGGCAGTTTCATTTAGAGCTCAGCTTCTACATCATTTTACACATTTTCTGAGCCCTGTAATTACATTTCAGTTGCATGAAGGAGGACATGGAGAGAAGGGAGGGTGAAAAACAGCACAGTGTCCCCGCCACACTCACACCAATCTCTATGCAGTCCCCACAGCATCAGTTTTTGGACATTTTTTTCCCCCAAACTGCTGCTCTCACAGGTCAACTGTCTGAACTGATGTGACTGAACTGATGGGAGTGGTGGCACTGATGCCCCTGCTGGACTGCTGCTCAGGGAGGAGGCCAATGTGCACCGTGCAAAGTGAAGCACTTTGAGGTGCTCAGTAGACAAAAAAGCCATGGATTAGGAGGCGTGAAAGCTGCTGAGGTGCTCAGGGCCTACAGCTAAGTCTTGCAGAGGAAGATTTGAGCCCAAGCACAGCATCACCACCACCCTCACCTTCCAAAGAGGAGTCCTCACTCGGCTCCTGGGAGTGCTCTGGTCCTCCAGCTGCAGAGCCAAGTGACTCAGGCTTTGCCCTGATCTGCTTTGTAATGCTTACGCTTTAGCCAGGTTGCTGAAGACAAGAACATCCACCTGGGTCTGTACTGAGTCATTTCCACGTGGCCCTGGGCAAAACTACGCTCCCACCAGGAGCTGCTCTGCTCCTGGAAGCCTTGCTGATACAGCTGTTGGAACTGCCTGCAGGAAACAGCGCTGAAAAACAATCACCTCAATCATCCCAATTACACAGATGCTACAAACACACTTCCACCTGTGAGGATGTCACTCATTCCCAAGAGAGGATATGTCTTCAGGATCTGACATCTTAATGACCACAGTGGAGGAAATCAGAGTTGTCTGGGTCTGGCGAGAGAGTTTTCACAAGTCATCCCCTCCACAAGTCATGCCCTGCAGGCACAGGGAGGGGGAGCTCAGCACAGACTTCTCCCAAAGCCACACATTTGTCTGCAGAACGTGAAACAGAAGCTTTCCTAACACATGTAAATCAAAAGGTTGCAAACATCTGCATTTCTGCCATCACCTCAGCCAGTCAAACCACCTGCAAAAGCTTCATCAACTTCAGGGAGGCAGAAAGAGGCTCCATCCGTAATCAAAGCCTTACGAAAGGTGGGTAATGGTTTCTATAAATACCATTAGAATTAGAAGAGGAACTTTTTTGCTATTTACATCCGTTAGCACAATTAGCAGTTGTGTTGCTCGTTTGCACACGCTGCTTAATGCACTCTGTGCTCAGCAGGGAAGGTTTCGAGGCTGTCATATGGATGCAGCACAAAATGGGGAGGAAATCCAAGGAAAACACACATATGCTGGGGGAAAAACAAAATGCAGAGCCTTCATGGTCGCTGCAATTTCAGCACAACCACCATCAAACAGGGAGGTTGGCTGTGCTAAGGAAGTGAAGGATTTCCTGTAGTAAACAAGGAGATCACTAAATGCAGTGACTCACAGGGTGCGCTCTTTTGCAAAGATGGGTTTGGACTGGGACGGTTCTGTTGTTCCTACTAAGACAGCTCAGCTGCAAGCAAAGCAATGAAAAACAAACAGCAAAAATTAAGCAGCGTCCAAAAAAACCCACTTCAATACCTCAGGAAGACTTTGTGGGTCTAATTAGAGCAATTCTTCAGCGTTTCATAACCCCTCTTAGAAAACGTTGGGACAGAGATACTTGGCTCAGTATCCAGGAATAAATGCAAGCTGTTTTCTTTTTCTTTTTTAACCTGAAGAAGGTTATAAAGCCCTCACTCTGCCATCACATCACAGTTCTGTGCTGTTCTTGAAGATCATGTCCAGAACCAGCTTCTTCCTATTAGCAAGAGAAATCCCAGCACGACCAGGGGCAGCGTGGAGCTATCAGTTTAAACATGGGAATGAGGTTAAGTGGAAAACCTTATACCCAACAATGGACAAAGGCAGATCCCAGTCCAACAGAAGCTGAAACACAAGAATGTAAACAGCACAGCAAGGACGAGGCTGCACTAATCTAAGCAACGCATTGACTCAAATATTCTGCAATGCAAACATTAAAATGAGGGCCTGACAATGCCAGCTTGAAGCAAACATAATGAGAGCGAGACTGTGGGCATGCCTCCCCTTGTTAGCTGCAACAATGCCCTCTCTTGACGAGCACAAGCAACCTTTCTGTTGCCTGCTCCTCCTTGAGCTAAGAGCCAATTGCATCAATCGAGCTGTTGACAAAGTCCAGCTCCGAACAAGCTGAAGATAAAAACATACTAATTTGTGTCCTACATTCTTAGATGCACAAATCAAAAGGCTGGAGAGTTCCTGGAGGCACGGATCTATTCTGGTCACTCTCTCTGGAAGAGCAGCAGAATCAAATAAACGTACATGGAACTGGTCAAGGGATGGAGGCGGCCGTCCTGGCTCAACAAGTCAGCTGTGTTTGTGGTACAAAGGGCAGTGTTGGAAGGTTTGGCACTCTGTGGAACCTACAAGTCTGACACAGATTGCAGCTCAAACACACACATCTGCTCCAGCAATTTCAGGGATCACCAGCTGGGATTCTGGGTAAAAGAGAGGCACCAAGACAACAAAATGAAGCGAAAGAAGGGGCAAAGGTAGTAAGAAGGTCAAGTTGTAGCCTACTGATGTCCATACACACTTTTTGGGCAAAGATGAATGGGATCATCCTGTAGGAAGAACCATCTGGAGAGCTGTCCTGAAGTCTCCTGACATATCTCAGCCACACAGGAAGTATCAGTGAAGACCAAGAGATTCCTGAAGTGTTGTAACGATTAATCATAACGTTTGTCAAAACATTTCTTACAATAAGAAGTTTCAAAT
The DNA here is from genome assembly GCF_023343835.1 of Lagopus muta. Classification (NCBI taxonomy): domain Eukaryota; kingdom Metazoa; phylum Chordata; class Aves; order Galliformes; family Phasianidae; genus Lagopus; species Lagopus muta. Next base: position 33,911,281 of record NC_064440.1, on the reverse strand, counting down.
AGCAGTATCTTCTTACTGTTTCTGTGGGTATATATAGAACTCCTCAGATGATCTCAAACTCCTCTCTCCCATAGCCCCACGTCCCACAGCAAATTCATGGGCACTTCCTTTTTCACTGGAATTTCTTGGTAAGAAATGAGCGACGCCGCAAGGTCAGCTATGATACAGCACAGAATTCAACAATGATTTGGGTTTTTGTTGTGTTTTTTTTAACCATGGTACTGTTTCCTTGAGAATTAATAATAATACAAGATGAAGCAGCAGTTGTTTCAAAGCCTTGACTTCAGTTACCACTATAGCAACCTGAATAGCACAACTCTCACACATCAGTGCAAGGCTTGTGGTGCTGACAAAGAGCGTGTTGAGCAAAAATCCCCTAAAAATTACTGCATACCACAGTCTGATTGCTGATGAATTCAAATACGGTCAAACAAGATAGAGGAAAAAAGACAGATGCATGCGAAAATATGCAGATCTTGTGATCAGTATGAAGTAATGGAACTCCCCTTGGTGTCTGAATTGCTGGTGGATACTTACCTCTACCAGAATAAAGCCTCGTTTAGTCAGTGTGCTTACTGGCAACCCACACATTCTTACCCACACAGCTGCAGAATAGCCAGCAAAATCAAGACAGGGCTATAAAACATACATTCAGCAAGCAAAGACAACGTGATCTGCCTGCCTACAGACTTGCCAACTATCACTGCTACTCTCCTTGTCCCACCACAATGCAGCTTCCATGATATTCCTCCTTTCTCCAGTTCCCTCATCCTTCTGGTCTCCTCCCCAGCAGTTGGATGAAAGTAAAATGCATGCTCCATGTGCCCTCATGGGCCAAGGGCATCTCACCTGCCGTGGATGCCAGTGTGGGCTCACACCGATGGTGAACACTGACCTCCAGCCTTGAAGACAACATCCCACTGGATGCTTCCCTGCTGAGTGACCTTCCCTAGCTGACTTTACCTTGAGCACAGGGGCTGGACCAGACCATCCAGGGGGTCGTGCCTCCCTCAGCAACTCCATTGCTTTGTGAAACACCTCCTGAAAACATCTCAGAACTGTTAGAGAACAGACAGTCCTCATAATGCGATTCAGAATTGTTTACTTGGTTACAGTGGATGTAAGCAAGGGAGAAGAAATACATGTTTGTATCAAGACCTTTACCTTCACGTTACATTAAAACCACAAGCTTCTCATGTAACCTGCCAGCTGCCTAACAGCATCTCCTTACTCATTATCATCAGTATTCATCATTTTATATCTCTTCCAATTATTTCGCTGCTGCCGTGGGAATATTAGACTGACAGTCTCCAAAACAATACTCAACTTTTATCAGAGAATTCAAGGGAAAACAGAAATCCTTCAGAAGCGATCGTGGCAGAGGTTGACACATCTGCCTGTACTGTGACGCACCAAAGACAGGAATAATTTGTTACAAGTATAATTTCTAATATTGAAAAATGGAGGAGAAATTGTTGGGCTTGTCAAACTCAGTAATTCCTTTACTCTCAGCTCCACAGAAATGCTTTTGTTCTACACCTAATTACTATTATCTCATATTCCAGTAGGTGCAAGACCAGATTGTTTAGCTTATGGATGACTCCTCCTTCCTCCCCCTCCCCAGCTGCAGTTTTACACTCTAGTAAATCTGAATACTTGAAACAACCTGAAGGGCCCTGCAATTCTGCATCTCTCCCCACTTATAATTGACACTAATCATGTAAATGGATTGCTCTAATGATCAAGACAAGAACCCACTTTTCTTCTTTCACCTTTTTTTACGTGTGCTGCACCGCCCTGCTCAGGAAGCCATCCCTCCTGATGGCAGCCTTTCTTTTTCTTTTTAAGATAACAGCCACTGACTTTAATCACACGCATGACAGAATTTTCCTCCAGCCAAGGAATAACAGCTGGGACTGCCTGAAGAACACAACATTTACACCAGCTAGAGAGACACAAGAGTGAGTTACTGTTAGGAGCTCAGTCTTAAGACATGCACCAATTTCCCTGCTGACTGTTCTCTGTTTATCACATTATGCACTGGACTGTGGGGTAATGCTGCTAAGAGGTTAGAAAGTAAAACACCAGCACGAGTCTCAGCTGTGCAGCACCATGATGATTTAAGCCAAAGTCCAATTTTAGTTCTGAAAAATAGCATCTCACTGGGACTCACAGACCTACCACGTTCAGATTCCTCAGGTGGTTCCAAACTTCATCTTCTCTTACGATGGGATCAGCATTGCTCCCCCAGTTCCTACCTTCTAAAATACATCCAAGTGTGATTTACTGACTCCTCCTCCTATTAAATGTAACTCCTGTTTATTTTTCAAGAGAGATTTCAGCTCCTAGGTTCACATGCTCAATGATATTAAAGAATCAGAAGCAGCTGTTGTTTTCTACAACAAGCAACGTCATCCTATGGAAGTTATAAAGGACTTATTTTTAGTTGGGTGATAGGCTAATACCCCAGCAGTGTTAGAGCAATGCTTTAGTGCTAGAGCAACGCAAGAAAACCAGTTACCTACAGCAGCTGTTAGCCTTTCTGATAAGGAAATCCAGTAGGGTCCTTGGTTAATGGGTGCTGGATGGGCAGCTGATGTTAACAAGTGACTTTGATGGTGACAACCAGCCATGTGACTGCAGAGCTACAAGAACAGGGGTCATGAACACACCATACACAACGCCACGCTGTGGGCTCACATGTGATAGCTGACTTGTAGGCTCTGCTGACTGATCCATCACACAGAAAGAAGCTTGCACGTTACATGCTGAATGTACAATATTGAAATAAAGCTCCTTCTAGGCTCCAGAAGGCAAAAATATCCTGGCTTTACAGATTTTGTTACTGAATATTCACACTGCTGGCAACGTATTTGGCACGGCACGATATGCTTGAGTTTGCAGGTTGTGCCCAAGCCTGCCAACACAGGGCTGGATCCCACAGAGAACAGCCACCCTCTGACAACACCTCACTTGGCAGCTGTAACCCATCCACTGCCCTCCTTTTCCTTTGCTGACACAGTACTGGAAGTTGGTGCTGGCACAGTGCTGACAAGAGATGCCAGGAGAATTTTTGCATTGCTTATCTGCCACATTCTTATGCCACACACGGCAGATCAGCAAGTGAAATTTCAGGCTATTTCAACAAATATTCCGTGTGCCTGACTGAACTGCACGCAAACTTGGGTTTGTAGCTAAAGATACTGTCACATATTATCCCTTCATAGTGTCCAAGTGAGCCATCTGCTGCCTACCCACAAGTGCTGGCAGAGGCTCATGCTCAGGATGCAGCAGAGTGTGAGCATGCAATCACCACCTTTCATCAAGGAACATCCAGCACCAGGTACTCTAAGCAACGCCGAGAATGCTGATTGACCCAATTTCTTCATGTGTCCCCAGGAAATTTCTCCCTTGCTGCCTCTGCCTGACAGGTGTGCCTGCATCTGGAGCTCTAGTCATTTTGGAACAGGAAGCTACTCATTCGCTCTCAATCAATTACAAAACAAATTGGATGAAGGTTGATATTCAAGCAAGCTGCACAGAGCTGTCAGTCACAAATTTGATGAGCACTCAGCAGGAAACAGGCTGATAAGCTGATGTGCCAGATCTCATAAGTCTTGCACAGTTAGCAAAGTACCAGGCTATTCCATCACCCACAGGGAGCTGGATTGGATGATCCTTCCATCTTGGGATATTCAGAGATTCTATCATCACCTTGGAGCTAGATACCTTGTTACATCCTTCCAGTAGCAGCTAAGACACATTTTGTTCTTATATCTATCTGATGCAAGATTACACCAGAGTGCATTAGCTCAACATGTCACCAAGAGCTTCCCATCCCCTTCCACACTTTGCTCTTACATACAGGAAACAGAGAAGCACGTCAGGTAGGCTGTATTCTGTCTGCATTACATCTCTGAGTCTTGTAAGAATAATTAATACAATGCCATGAGTCATGCTGAAGCAGGAAGGACAGCTAGCTCACAGCGCTCTCTGAAACTGCTGCTGTACGATCAACACAAGATTAAAAGACTCAACCTGGATTCTGGATGTTCCCAATGCTTTTTAAATTGAAAGAGAAATGGATGGCATCCAGCACTTTGCACATCTAGATGCACAGCATTACTTCCTTGTTTTCCAAGCTAGAAGCAATATCAAACATCAATCTGATCCTTCTGCCCTGCTAATAAATTGATAAGGATGCTCTCACAATATTCTTGGAGGGAACAAAACCGTGCTTTGTTCACCTACAGCCTCCACTCATTTGGCTCGATGGATGAAATCTGGGTTCATTATAAAGACTTCTGCAGCTTTTTGTTTGCTATGCCCTTATGCTAGCGGGCAGAATTTGGAGAACAGACTTGAAAAACAGTACAAGAATGTGCCCACTTTTAACCTCCTGAACAGAATGTATCTAACAGCTGGGTATTTTCACCGTGGGGCAACAGAGCAGATACTGGCACTCAGCTATCTGGAAAGATGGATCCAATGTACTCTGACTTGCTAAAGGAAAGCATGTAAAGCTTTTAGAGAGAGATCACAAAACTACACTGACCTTTTAAATCCCTACTTCTGCCCCACAAGTAGGAAAAAGCCCACACAGTACACTTACAGGAGCCATAACTTGTAATGTTGTTCACTCAGAGCCCTCAATTTGCCAAAATTGATGCTGTGATGACTTCCAGGTTGGACATAAGGTCATTGGAAAGCGTTCTTCTAACTAGGGCATCCAGCCAGATGTTCTCACCACACCTGGGGGCTTTGCTTTGGTCTGTGCATGCAGGAAATATCACTAAATGAAAAAGCAGAGAGCACAACCCAGAACAGAAGAGTTACCAAGAAACACAACTGTCTCGCTAGCAGGAGCCAAGCCACAACCTAAAACATCTCACTTTTAATCAAAAGCATTTCCACCCAACAGAGCTGCCAAGCTTATTGCACAGACAAGTAAATGATAATTTAGCAAGAAGGTCTTCAACAAGATCTGGTAGCAGGGACTGAAAAGCCTCCCACACCAAGCAGAAAGAGCAGCCCAAGTGTCTGCTCAGATCTGCCTCATGGTGGTAACTCTTCCCCTTGCTGCTGCTCTGGGAGAGCTCCAGCTCTGAGGAAGGAGCACCTCCTCTGCTCTCTGTGCACTGAAGCCTCAGGGAAGCAGTGCAAAGAGAAACCAGTCACACTCCTGTATGCCTTCAGAAACAGCCAAAGCAAGGGTTTTTCCTCAGTGCTGTGCCACCATGGTGACAAGACAAGTCACCAAGGCACGCTCCATCCCACCTCCCCACCACATCCACCTGCAGCTAGACATGGAGCTGAGAATTGCTCCCTGCCTCACACAAACACCCAGCACAACATTCCCCATCTGGTTTCTCTTCCAGCACCTGCTCAAACACGCTCCTAACAACAAGGAATGTTTTAAAGAAAGCCCAAAATGAACTTCGAGGCAATGTTTTCATAAAATTTCTCTGTTCTAAGGCGGATTTTCCAGCTGTCTTGAGCCATCACTAAGCCTAAGAAATGAAAATAGTAATTACAGTTCGACTGCTATTAACTGTAAAAATCACAATTCATGATCAGAATTTTTCAAATATCATCAGCACTTCTTGCATACAAAATGTCAAATGCTTGGGATACAGGAGAAGATTAACAAAGTGCATGGCTGTGATGGACAAATGCTAGCAAAGGCAGCAAGTCTGGCACAGAGAACAGGGCACAGACAGCACACTGGTGAATTCAATAAGCATTATCTTCTACAAACACACTGGGGAAGGCATTAGAAAAAAAACAAAAGCATTTTTCAATGAAATCTTTTGGAGTGTGCTGCTGAGAACCAAACTGATCTGCTCAGAAACAAGCATTCAGATACAATCAGGATATAACTTGAGTGATGTATAGCTGCTGTTTCACTTCTGGCATATGCATATGGTCTTGAATATTTTGCAAAATAAAGATATTTCCACTGCTTTCAATTTATTCAAGGAATACCATCAAAGGAAAAGACCTATTTCACATAATTATTATTTGGAAAACAGAATGCTTGTCTAGACCTTCTTCTAATGCTTTGGTTTTTTGTCCTTGCTCCTGGGTTCTGATTCCCATATCACATATTTCTGATGTGAGCAACAGAGCAGGAAAGTGGGGACGATGCTGAGAACACCAGGTGAGGCAAAACCTGTCATCCTTCAGTTCCTCCCTTTGTCAGTGCAGCACTTGAGCCTGAAATGATGGTTTTCAACTCCATTTCCAAACTTTGGTGATGCTAGAAGCCATCCAACTGCATTCGAATCCCTTGTAATGCTTTTCAAGCACAGATTTCTGTGCCCTCACTGCATCTCCAGCAGGTTGGGCTTTCCATGCAAATCGCATCCAAAATGAGAAAACCATCTTTTCAGTTGTGAGAGAGATCCTGACAGGTTACTGTCAGGAAGGAAACTCTGGTCTCCAAAAAAATCAACACCATTTTAACAGCAGAAATTGAGCACAATGAGTCCTCAAAGACAGATGCCTCACTCACAAAATGCCTGTGACATAAAAACACACATGAGAAAAAGAAAAGCTATGACAGAGACATAGAGAAGTTAAACCATGATTCTATGAATCAGCTAAGTGAATTAACTTGAACCAGAAGACACGAGGAAGGGCTGATGATTTTGTTTTCCAAGCATTCCAGTTTTAATTTTTGTGTTACTGTTTGGCTGCTTAGTCTCCAAAGTACTGTAGAAGTCAGCACTTACATCATGCTTTTCATCTGGATGCGTCAGATAACATCTCTAATGGTCAAGTCTTCTGATACATCAAATTAGATGAATGGAAACAAAACTGAAGTCTGAAAATACTTTCACCCAGAGGGTGCTGAGGCACTGGCACAGGTTGCCCAAGGAGGCTGTGGATGCCCCATCCCTGCAGGCATTCAAGGCCAGGCTGGATGTGGCTCTGGGCAGCCTGGGCTGCTGGTTGGTGACCTGCACACAGCAGGGGGTTGGAACTACATGAGCATTGTGCTCCTCTTCAACCCAGGCCATTCTATGAAGATCAATCACAAGAGAAAGAACAATCCAAATTTACAAACACTACTTTGTTGCAAATGCATTTCTTCAGCTACACAGAAAAGTGGATTTTCCAGGTAGACTTAAATCTTAAATCCAAATGTAATCACGTCCTTATTATGTACAGGCACAGAAATAAAAAGCCGAGAGGATGAAAGTGCAGCTGGCACTGACACTGTTTAGGAAAAGTCTTTTGCAGGATACATTAGAAACGATTGCACAGGGTGCAAATTCTGGGTCTTTTTAACTCTCTGAAGGCATTATCAGTGTGAGGATAAAATCACTCCAAGTTCTAGCATGACTTCAGATGTACTTAGCACCATGTCTGCTAGGCAGGCAGCAATGCCCATTAGCACAGCAGGGAAGGGAAAGCACAGGGCTCCTGGCTGGTGGGACAGAAAGTTGGTAAAAACTGGGGTTAGATTCTAAAAACATGCAAATGTGGGGGTGAAATTGAGTTTATTTCCAAAGGGATGCCTAGAGATACTCTAGGACCTATCTTTGTTTTCTTACCTTTTCACCTTTATTTTCAAGCAGACCCCTTGCTGACTACTTTCTCTTTTGATGACTTTCCTATTCTCAGATATACACCCGTGTCCCCTCAGGAACATCTCAGGTGCTCCTGGTTCTCACCCAATAGCCCAAGGAAGACTTTGGGACATCACGACTGCTCTATAAAAGTGCTGAACTGTTTGCTACTCAAGAATTCAAAAACCTGCATGCAGTTAGGAAGTTAAAAAAGCTCTCCAGTGAGGTTTGTAATCTATTGCTGTTTTAATTATTAATGCTGTTTCTAATGGAATCACATTGGCGTGCTCAGTTGTGAGGATGAGAAGACTTTCCTCAGGCAATTCAAGGAAAACATTCATCTCAGAAGACTCATTAAAACAGCCTCCAAAGGCAGCACACAACTGGGAGGAGGACATTTTTTAAGCCTAGTTTCCTAAAGGCTGAGGCTATATAGAGCAATTAAGAGGAAACCTAAGGGGCAGCTTTGGACTCCATAACAATATGACCATCTCCACAAAAAACAATCCTATAACAAAACATATATTACCAAGAGAAGCCTTTGATTAAAAAAAAAAATAATAATGCAAAAGCAAAATAGTATTTTCTTGTGAAAAAAAAAAAAAAAGGGAAAAAAAACCTGATAGCTGGCATTGCAGCATGGAAGTAAATACCTGTCCCAACGCTCTGCATCCCCAACAGCTCCTGGCCTCACACTTCCCTGCTGCCTGCACTGTCTGTGTGAATTATCTCTATTTAATTCATGAAAACATACCATTACCCCAGGTGAGATGAGGCTGGCAATCCTGTCCCTGGTGTCTTTTGGAGGATTTCTGCCAGTGTGCTAGCATTACTGTTATGAGGAATCAGAAAGATGTGATCTGGACAGGAATATGAACTGCTACTGTCAGGATGATCTATTAAAGACAGCCTCAGGATGTCATGAACTGTCCAGAGTCAAGTTTAACTGCAGCATGGAATTCCAGCTGCTGGAATTAATTCTCATTAATATTCTTACAAATGCACAGCACCCGTGCAGTGACAACACAACCCACGAACGCAGCCATCCCAGCATATAAAGCTGCCTAACAACAGATGGGTTAGAAATAGCTGGTGACAACAGAACTGCCAAAATTCTGCAGCTCCCATGAAGAAACAAGATTCCTAAAACCTGGACTAGAACCAAAATCCCCTGCACAAACAGACACAAAATATTTCATCGTTAAATACCAAAACAACAGCACGAGCCTCACAACCAATGTAGCCATGGAAAAGGCAACAATTAAGTCTCCCTTCTGTATCTGAAAGGAATATGACTGGGGAAAAAAAAAAAGACAGAAGAAAGACCACTTTTCTGTAGGGGTATTCAGCTTGACAGGCTCCCAGGAAATAAAACAAGGCAGGTAAGGATCAGACTGGAGTGCCTGCTGGAAGCAGCACGCTGGCCTCTTCACATCCTGGACGTTACCAGCAATAATTACATCGAGTCTGACAGCAGCTTTCCTCCAGTGACAAGTGTGATCCTTCTGCCTGGGGCAAGCAAAGGGAGGGCCACGATGTGTGGCATTAATGATGCCTTCTTGACGCAATTGCTGGCTGCCTGCAGGCTGCACTCCTACCTGTCAATGCGTTTCTGAGCTCCGTGGTGGGAAACGTATTGACACTGCTTCTCAAGGAAGAGTCAAAGTCCTTTTAACCACGGGTGTCCAACATCTAGGCTTGTCTGGGACACAGGAATTGCCTAGGACTGCATCTATAAAGGCTGCTCCAGAAGTAATGTGTCCTATTTCTTTCCATGGAAACTACAACTGATACAAAGAGCAAAACAACACTATTTGACAGAGCTAAATCTCAGCTACAAAACATTCTCTTTCAACAACATTGCAAGTATTAGCTGTGCATTTCTGCACAGAGTTTGCATGCCGTGGCTCATCAAAATCTGCACTAGCAGAGGTGCCTGCTGTCACTGCTTCCACTGGTGAAAGGCACGACCCACAGCCTCACTGCGCTCACATCTGCACTAACACAACACAGGGTGATGATATCATGCAGCTTCTCCCTTAAAACTGCTCAAAGACAACACACAGAAGAAAAACCAAATGAGTGTTTGTTAATCTGCAAGATGACAACTGAAACTATACCAAATTCAGCAGGAAACAGGACACAGCATTAGCACATTAGTACAGGAGTTGAAGAAAGCTGAACAGAATTTAGAAGAAATACTGCACCCTAAGCCACGTGAAAGAGCACCAGGAATTTTCTTGCTGGGTAGCACACATATGGCTTTGAGCAAATGCTTTGGCAAATGCTGACACTATGAGAAAACACAAGGCACGAAACTTTTGAGGAACCCAGTGAATGCAATGGCCTGAGACTGGATCTGCAAACAGTCACGAGAGGTACATGTGGAAAGCATTTTCTAGATCTCAACTAACAAACTGCAGGCAGTGCCACAGCACCTCCAGCTAAGGAATACATCAGTCCTGAACTGCTAAGCTCACTCAACAAGGTACACTCCTATTCTTCTACTATTCAGCTTGTTTGGCTGTGAAAGAAAGTGAATCAATACAGCTCTGTTTGTTCCCTACACAAAACAGCAAATCCTCAGAACATGAACACTTCCTCACTGTTTAGGAATCCCTGGAACTGATTCTACCAGCAATCAATGGCTCTGGCATCCACATCCATCATGGACCGACTGCTCTGCTAAATTCAAAGCAGCTTGTTAGTCACTAAGTTGTTCTTCAAAATCTGCAAGAAATCTCATGCTATCAAACTGATGAGATTTTATCGGCACGAGAAGATTAAATGCTGGGAAAAACACTGCTTAGTTTATATAATGACATCAATCATCTTCTAATTCTGATTTACTGAGCTCTCAAACAAAGGGGGATGATAATCTTCCAGCGATCATGACCTAACTGCAGTGTAATGTGGAAACCACAAATTGCTCCAAAAAGCGGCTCCACAAAAGATGAACAATGCAAACTTTGCCCAAGCTGGAAACAATTAGCAGTTAAACAAAGGCAGAGGGGAAAAAGAAAAGCAATGTGGAACTACAAATTCTACTGAAGGCTTTATGAAATAAATGCCACAGTCAGTGTTTGCGAGAAGACCCAAGTTTGAAAACAGCGGTTGCGTGTGGAAGTTTGCATCAGGTCTACAGAAATACAGACACTGAAGTGGATGCAGTCAACGTGCTGGGGACAAATTCAGCCTCCACAGGGAGGTTTATGGGCTGCAGGAGGGGCTGAGAGCAACCCCACAAGGCTCAGCATGGCCAAAGGCAAGGCCCTGCCCACGGGACATGCACTGCCCCTGGCTGGGGACACCTCTGCTGGGAAGGGCTTGGGTCCAAGGGGAGGCTGAGGGAACAGGACTTACTGGGAAGGAGAAGGCTTTGGAGAGAATCATTGAATTCTTAGAGTTGGAAGGGACCTTTAAAGGTCATCTAGTCCAACTCCTCTGCAATGAATATGTACAGCTGAATCAGGCTGCTCAGGGCTTGATCCAGCCTCATCTTGAAAGTCTCCAGGGACGGGGCATCAAACACATCACTAGGCAACCTATTCCAGTAGCAGTCCTTCAATACCAATGAGGTTACTTAGGAAGACAGCATTCACAGAGGTGAATTGTGAGAGAATAGGGAGCTGTGCTCACAAGCTGAAAGGAAGGGGAGTGGGGGAAAAAAAAAAGCAACCATGTGGGTGATTAAGCTTTGGGAGCACCCAACATCACTTGATGGTGAGCCATAAGATGAACTTACAATGGAAAATGGAAGCCTTATCAAATCAGTTGAAAGGAGACAAGTAATGGGGTCCTATCTCAGAAATAACTACTTAGCTCATTCGAGATGGCAGAGCATCCTCTGGCACTGAAAAGGTCTGTTAATGTAAGCAATCAGTCATAACCCAGGACTCCAAATCACTTCTGCAGCTGAAAAGTAGAGGGCTGAATACTGAGGTTAGCTCAGTGCACCATTTAGGAAAAGGGATACTGATGACTGGCCAGGTTTGTCATACAACTCTCCAAAAAGTTACTGAGATCTTGCAAAACGTGCAAGGAAGTGCAGAATTACCAAAGCTGCATGAATAATTGCATGCATTTTAAAGAATTAAAAGTGACCTGATGATCAGAGGCTGAAAGAATCAGCAGGGAAGAGGCTGAGCAGGAGCTGACAGCTTCCTTCCTCAAACTGACAGATACCCTGAAGAATGGAAGATGAAGCTGCACGAACACAGGTGTCAGATAAGACAGGATTTTTCACAGCAATTAGCTGAAGAACTCGAGCTCTGAATTTTGCATCATTTTTCAGTTTTCAGGCAAGACTGCCTTCCCAACAGCCACAGCTATATGTTCCAGTATAAGCCATGGACCTAATGCAAAAATTTAAGTTCCTTATGCAGAGAGATCCTAAGTGTCCTTTGAAGCCTGATCTATAATGCAAACATTCACAGTATGGCTGTTCTCCGAGGATCAGTAATGGAGATCTGATATCTGTGATGTGACTACAAATACAGCTTTGAGAACCTGCAGGAAGAGAAGCATTTTTGATGACTTAATACCAGCCCAGAGAACTGAACCAACTCCAGCTCCACGTTTTAAATAACCAGAGACAGGCTTCAGATTAACTGTTAACTTCTCAAGCAGCCACACTAAGCTTCAATGTCTGTGAAAGGATCTCAGGATTTGCAATCTGAAATGACATCAGTGAAACAGTCATCTCCCCCAGGAGAACCACAAAAGACCACTCAATGTACATTTGTTTTGGCTTCCACAAGCCAAATGACTCCCACACTGCCAAATGACCACAGGCATTTCCTTATGATATCTGCTACACACAGATCTTTGTAGACAGAACTGTTTGTATACGGTTGTGTTTGCATATCTATGTGTAAATACAGCATGCATGTATATCACAGATACATTATCTGTATGACTGTATTATGCACATAAAAACGACTTAGGGAAAATTCAGTAAAATTCCCCTATTAATCACACTGTGCAATGCAACATTTTCTTAAGAGAGGGACAGAACCACAGCAGTTTTACTCTATAATGAAGTGCTCAGACACCACATGGCATCTATTCCCTAGGGAGACAAAAATGCAAGCTGCAATCACATCCTTTTGAGCCCAACTGTAATAAAAACAGTCATTTCTCCCCATTGCAATCCCTAGGCAGGCATTACTGGTTTTGTTTTCATGATGCTTGAAAGATATACAATGGATAATCCAACACTTCCTATCAAAAACTCAGCACTGCATGCGTCAAACTCACCTAACACCAAATCTACATAAAGCACCAAAGCAGTTAACATGGTAGAACATGGATTCCACTTAACTGGATAACTGTGATGAGTCTAGCCCACAGTTTACTAAGTTTAAAAACAAAAAACAATGGTCTGTGCAAAAATGTTTTTGAGCTTTGAAGGCTGATGAAAAACCTCCATTTCCCTTTAACTTTTTCCTCAATAACTGCTATCTGAAAAAGCTTCCACGTTCTTAGAGCAGGAAGTACACATTTTGAACTCCTCTTCTGAGGGAGCTGGGATTTCAAAAACACGTAGCATTCTTCCCTTGTTAGGGTTCCCTAGGTTTCCAGTTTCTGAACGAGCCTGGGAGATGCATGATAGTGATTCCTTCTTTTTGCCATTCTTTAGCTGGTTCGATGTCTTGCAGCACTGCTAAGCCTCAGAAGACCTGACAGAAGACTGTGCTCATGCCATGGGAGCATCACTGCTTATAAAACCTACCTAGACTCCACCACTGCTCCCCTCTGCCAGTTAGAAGAAACAAGTGCTGAGTTGGAGATGCAGCAGCCTCCTCACCATTCCCAAAGAGCACACATAGACACCTTCCTGGCAAGATGTTAGAAAATAATTCAGTCTAGCAGTGCAAACGAAGAAAATGCTTTGACCTGCCACCTCACCACACTGGTTTTGTTCCTCAGGCTGTCTGTAACTACTTGCTGTTTTATGGCTTGGAAGGTTTCCTGGCACAATTTGCCATGTGGACATAACAAAACTAGAATGAAAACCACTTCCAGATTAGTTTTCTACCAATTTTCACTGACCTTAGGCTAACTGTCTCATCCCCACCCTGCAAATACTGATGAGTACCAGACTGGCTACAAGGTCTTACTGAAGCAAATAATAGCTGGGAAGATGCAACCTAAATCAGATATACCGCCCAACTCTGCATTTTCAACAAACTCCTCACACCAACATTTACCTGGAAATTTTGTTCAGTCTTGAAGGTTAACTTTGTCAAAAGTACCAGAAGAGTTTAATTAAAATAAGCAATCCTGAAATGCCAAGTCAATATTTGATACATTTAAGGTACGCATCCATGTAATGGAAGGTGATGCAACTTCGGACACCCAGGTAAGGGGGAAATTATTACTTTTGTTCATATCTATCACCACACTTAGCTGAGAGGTACACATTCACTGCTTGTCATCAGGCCACTAATCAGAAAATCATAGAGAGTATTTTAAACATGAAGTTTTCCACTGCTGGGTTTCGAATGTGCCCCAGTTTCTTAAGGTTTAATAAAAGCATGCAACATGTAAGGCTTGTGAACAAAAAAGCAGCATTTTGAAAGAGACAGAGAGAGATTGGATCTTTTTGCTGGCCTTTAAGTGAAAGGCTGCTCATGTAGCTGTGCCAGAAAAAAATTGCTATCGTTGGCTCCACAGAACATATGCAGCTCCAGGGAAAATCTCAGAAACAAGAAGCCAAAGACCATCTATTCTGGGGATGTGATTACATTATGGTCAACAATTTCAGCATATGGTGCATACCACCACTGTGCTGAGTTTACTTTCCCAGATCAAGCTTATTTTTGTTTGAATATCTGGTTGCTGATAGACTGCGTCACTCTACTGCCTTAAGTACCAGCTTAAATGCTATAAAAGGACTGACTGGGAATCACAGAGTACAGTGTGTGTTAAGGAACAAAATGCTTTAAATAAACCACTGACTCACCTTGTCACGCAAATGATGTTCTGCAGCCTCAATATTCAAAGGGTCGTCAAAATTCAAAAGATCCTGGAAAAGAACCAGAAAACATTATAGGGCTTCCTCCAAATTTTCCCCAGCGCTAATAAACAAGAAGCAAAGCAAACAAGAGTAGCAGGGGAGGTTTAGGTTGGATATGAGGAGGAAGTTTTTCACACAGAGGATGCTGAGGCACTGGCACAGGTTGCCCAAGGAGGCTGTGGATGCCCCATCCCTGCAGGCATTCAAGGCCAGGCTGGATGTGGCTCTGGGCAGCCTGGGCTGCTGGTTGGTGACCTGCACACAGCAGGGGGTTGGAAGGAAATTGTGGTCCTTTTCAACCCAGGCCATTCTATGACTTTATGATCTCACATCCTCTGTACAGGTCCCTGCCAAAGGTAAACGCAAACAAGTTGGGCAGTTGAAACTGAATCAAACATCAGTTAAAGGACAACAGCAGCAAGACACTCCATCTCATCTGACTGCATGCAGCCACACGCAGCCCCTATGACACACTCCTCAGGCAGTGATGCATTTCTGTTTGAAAAGAGACAGAGTTTTAAAACAAGTTTTGAAGGAACATTGTTTCAGGAGGTGTAATTGTTGATGATTTTCATTAATTAGGGTTTATTGTACTATGAATCATAATTAAGTTTGGTGATAAAGCAGGGAGAATTTCCCTAATGTAATCTACAAGAGCAACACAATTTCATTCCCTCTAAATTGGAGCAACAGACAGGGAATGCTTAATGCTATGGGAAACACATGACCAGAAGGAAAGGAAGTGCACAGACCCCATGAGATAATGGCTCAAGAAGGCGAGGAGCAGAAAGAGTCAAAAATAAATCTGAGTTCCACCAGTTTAATCTCAATGAATGACTCCAGAAGGTGCAAGTGCCCAGGGTTAAGAGCAAAGAAAGCCAAGCTATGGGTAACACGTGAATCATCACAAAAATAATGTTGTGTCACAGAAAAACCCTCCTCTGCCTGCAGACTGGACCATTTTCCTCAGCTGAAGGCTGGCCTCTGAGAGCAGTGACATGCCATCAGTATGAAAGGCTTTGCTGCTCTCAGACTGATTTTCACTCACTGTCTTCAAGAAAACCCCATCAGAATCTGCACGGACCACAGAAACACACTTCCCTCCAGAAACAAAACTTCCCTCTGACAACGCCTGCCATACAACGCCTGATTTGTAGAAGCAGTGTGGGAGGAAAATCCAAGAGCAAGCTGCAAAGCACGGCTCTTCCAGGACATGACAGATCCCTGTGGTCTCTAATGCATGACCATCATGTGCTGCTGTCTGCCCAACAGATTATTTTTATGTGCAGTTGTGTAAGGGACTTCTTTGTATCTCTGTACCTCCACTCGATTGAACTTCCCTCTGGTTACTGAACATGCAGTGGGAGACTAACAGAAACACAATTACTCTTTGCTGTCCAATCTCGTAAATCAGTTGACTAAAACAGCCATCTAAAACGAAGCCTTTAGCAGCCGTGAAAGCGAGATGACTGCAGCCAGTCCCAGGCTCAGCCTGCATGGAGGTTCTAGGAACGCACCGTGACTCCTGGTGATGGCGTGGAACACGCTCACTGCTCTGCCACCCCAGGATGCTGTCAGTCTTCTGGGCTGCAAGTGGACACTGCTGGCTCACATCCAGCTTTTCGTCCATCAGGACCCCCAAGTCGTGCTCTGCAGGGCTGCTCTCAATGAGCTCTTCTCCTAGTCAGTACGCGTGTCTGGCACCTGGCCTTGCTGAACATCATTCAGCTCGCATGGACCCGCTTTTCAAGCTGGTTCAGGTTCCTGTGGGTGGCATTCCTTCCTTTTATTGTGTTACCCGTACCACTCAGCTTGGTGTTGTCCACAGACTTGCTGAGGTACACTCAATCTCACAATCTACATAACTGATAAAGATGCTCATGAGCACTAGTCCCAAGACAGACCCCTCAAAGACACCACTCTTTACCAGCCTACACCTGGACATAAAGCCATTGACAACAACCCTCTGGCTGCAACAATCCAACTGGTTGTTTATCTACCAAATAGAACTGCCTTTAAATTCGCATTTCTCCAATTTAAAGATAAAGACCATATCCAAGCCCTTGCACGAGTCCAGTAAGATCACATCAGTAGCCCCTCCTTGGTCCACCAATGCCATCACTCCATCACAGAAGGCCACCAGATCAGTCAAGTACCACCTGCCCTTGGTGAAGCTGTCCCAAACCACCTCCTCATCTTGAATGCATGCTAATGTGGCTTCCAGAAGGTTCAACTCCATCATCTTTCCAGGCACAGAGGTGAGGCTCACCGACCTGTGTAGTTCCCTGAGTCTTCCTTTCCCTCTTAAGAGTGATGTTTCCCTTTTTCCAGTCACCAGGGACTTCACCTGACAAGACTCTTCAAACATGTTGAAGAATGTCTTGGCAACAACATCAGCCAGTTCCTCCAGAAGCCCACGATGCACGTTGTCTGGCCCCTAGACTTGTCAACATTCAGCCTCATGAGGCAGTCTTGGACTTCCTCTGCTCTTGTGGGAGGAATCTGGTCCTCCCAAAACCCCACCTGGAGGTTCAGGGACATGAGAGGATTGGGAAGCCCAACTAGCAGTGAAGATCAAGGTAAAGAACTCATGGAGTACCTCAGTCTTCTCAATGTTTGTTCCTTCCAGTTCTCCTCATTTATTAGAGAGGGTACATTCTCCTTTGCCTTTTTCTTCTGACCAGCTTATCTTTTTGTTATTTTTCATATTGCTCACAAAGTTAAATTCCAGCTGCACCTTGGCTTTCCTGATCCCATCTCTGCATATCTGGATGGCATTCCTACGTCCTTCCCAGGGCACCCATCCCTGCTTCCATTGCCTATACTTTCCCTTCTTCTCCTTCAATTTGACCAGCAGGTCCCTTAGATAGTGTAACTCATTATCAAAGTATATAATAATAAATTGCAACCAAAAGGAAAAGCAATCTACAAAAACATGGTCATTAGAGATCACCTGTACATGTCCTGCAGTTAACAAAAGCACAAACTGATTTTCCGTTTGTACAACACCTACTGAGGCCAAAGGGATAAAGACCTCAAGAGGCAACATTAGGTGAGGCTGAAACCACACAAGGCAGACAGAAAGGATGTGCATATGCAAAGGATTCATTTACTTACAGTAAATAAAGAGTTTAATCCCCAGACAACATCCTGCAAGGGAAAAGCAGAGTCAGTTAGGCATGCGTTTCAGGTGTTCCAAACAAGCTGGCATTCTTTTTCTACTATCCCATTAGCTTACTGGAAATCAAATCAAGATTAAGCTTTACTAATTTCAATCAAAATAGTGGGAAATCTTCCACATCTCATGCATGCCTGAAATATCAAAGTTTCCAAACCCCAAACACTGAATACTCAAATACAAGTCCAGATTTTCCTTATTCCTGATGCTTCTCTGCCAAGGAGAGGGGCAGTAACTTACGTGCCACCACCTGATGACCTCACAGCTTAGTTCAAATGGTGGGTATACAACTTAATTTAGCAATCTGTTCTTAAAAATAATGTCAGGCAAATACTTGAATCAGTGTCATGACAGCACCGAGATTTAGGTGTAGTATGATTACGGAGATACCAGCCTTGCTTATAAGCATCTATTTAAAAAGAACTGAATAGAGAAGATTTGCAACTGCTGCAAATAAGAAGATTAAGGGTAAACTGACTCTAAATGTCCCCTCATTTGGTGCCATCAAACACAGCCTGTTCTGAGGGTGTGCGTCTCCAGAAGGGTCCGTTACCACTCACCTAAGAGCCCATATCCTCAGTTACAAGCCTCACAGACTAAGAAAACAAACAAGATGCAATTACTACAGAAGCACACTCAAAAGGATCGCCCTCCACCAGGAAGGTTTTCAAGAGAAAGGATTCTGAAATCACGTAACCAAGCTACCCTACTGCAAACTCTTGGGAAATCTGCATTCCCTCTAAGTGACATCCAGTTACATCCTAAGCAAAAGACACAATGTCAGCATGACGACAACAGCCTCCTACGAATCCCTTCTCCTTTGATCTTGCATGAACAACCTGCTCAGTGCATCTTTTACTGACACAAAGCTGCCTAGTAAAGATCAGAGCATTTCTAGTTTCTGCATCTTCTCCTAATGGGACCTCAATGGCAGCACCAACTACAAAAAAAAGGGCACACCTGAGTTAGCTCATCGAATCCAACTGCTCCAGTTATGAGCTGCACCTCATAGAAGCATTGCAACTCGAGACAGAAATGTAATTTATATCAAATTATTCCCCATGTCATTCAATAAACCCCATATTTTTAAGTTTACCCAAATTGCTTTCTAATTCTCAGTTGCTGAAACACAGTTTTAAGACTTTGGAATCCTGGACTTGTTATTTAATTCAAGCTGGCTTTTCAGAGAATTCTATCCAAAAACTCCCAACAAAATAAGAAAAAAATCTCTGCAAGGCTGTAGCTTTTCAGAGCGCTTTGCATTTTTATGGTCACTCTAGTGACCAAAAAGTATACAAAGATTATTATTATTACTGAACAAATGGTGTGAAAATCTTAATATTATTTCTGACCTGTTACCACCTATGCAAGTTTTATGACATGCTGGATTCATTTTACTCCCTTGCATGGTTCCATAAAAAATAATGCTAAATTACTACTAGAGGACAATGCCATTTGTAATGAGCTTGAGGCTAGCCCAGATTTAAATCCAGGATATTAAGACAGGGAAGTGGGATGGAACAGCTGAGAGGCAGTGAAGCAAGTATTTAATATTTGAAGAACTTGACACTGTTGTACTGCAAAAATAATCACTTTGCTCTACTGACTTCAGCAGAGCTGCTTGCTGCATGCAGATGAGCAACGTGCCTGAATGTTCAATGTTCCCCTGACTATCTGAAAGGCTTTGCAAGCTACCAAACAATAGATACTGACAGATTTAATCGTTAAAAAAGCTAAGCTCCTGTTTTCTCTTAACGTAACAAAGCATTATCCTTGGCTACAAACATTGCTGAACTTCCAGCTTGAATACTCGGAAAGCAGAAATTTAACTCTATATAGAGAATGTTAATGATCATCACACAGCAGGAGGGTTGGAACTAGAAGATATTTGAGGTCCCTTCCAACCCAAGCCATTCTATGATCCAGGTAGGGCAGATTGCCTTTAAAACGTTAAGGATCTACAGCCTTACGTTGCTCCACTTCTTTAACACATTTCTCACTCCCCAGACTTTGCTGCTATGGAAAAAGTACCTGCAGAAGGAGAACTGAGCATAGGAATCTGCATGCTCACATGGAGAATATCTGGGCTAGACCATTTCCTTTACAATGCTTTTTCTTTTTTGTCTATTTTCTTCCATGTGCTTAACGTGGTTATGGGGTGGCGGGTTTTATACACTCCACTACTGGGTTAATTTGGAAGATTCAACTATCATACTCCAATCAAAGAGCAAGGGTTAACCTCCCCAGCAGAGCAGTGCATGGTTAAATCCACTGTACAAGTGGAAGAAGATATAGCGAAGGAAATACGCTCCTTCTCACAGCACGATGATGCCAGTGCAAGCAACTCAGCAGATCAGACTTAGCAAGAACACTTTACAATTGCCCCTTTTCGTTCTCAGGCATTTTTTCCTGCCTTTGAGTGAAAAGTAGCTTGAAATCCCTTCCCCTAGGTTTATTCACAGCATACCAAACGAGGGAATTATAAACCCTGCAGCAACACTGAAAGGTCAAGAGCAAAGAGGCAAAAAGCTAAGTAGGGCCTTTGGAATAGCCTCTCCCCAGCCCAGGGACTCTCAAAGCCTTGTGTTTGTAGGAGGTCCTCATTCAGTTAGTCACCAAATATGCACAAGTGGCAGTTCTCACAAGCTCTTTACAAAAGCGATGCCATTGAAACCAAGTCAGAGACAAGTGTTTAGCTGTTCTTTCAGATGTCTGGGAAAAAAAAACAAAAAAAACAACCATACAGCAGTTCTTTTGAAGAGAGAGTCAACATGTAAATTGTAAATGAAGGTTTTCCCCCAGCAGGCAAAGTATATTTACTACACTAATTTAGGCAGGGAACAAGCCAGACAAAAGCAGCTAATGAACTTCCAATCCAAAGCAACTTCCTCAGAGATTTAAGGAGAATTTCTGATCTCATAGACTAATTAAATTAAAGCTCGTCGCTAAACGATTCTTATGTGCAAAAACTTTAATCTGTTCAGATCAATGAAAGAAGCAGCAATCATCCATACCAGCAGATGTCTGATGGGAGGTTTTAAAAAATTGAGTAGAAAGTCCAGTGCAAAACACCATGGCAGGCTTTGGACACTGCCATTTAGGAGGGGGCACAACTGCAAACAGTGTGCTGAAATCTGCAGGCTGCTCTCTCCTGCCTGCAGACCTGCCCAAGATGGTCTTCCAGCTCCATTCCCCTTCTTCTCTCAGTTCTAACCAAGCACAGCACCCTTCTCTCTGCACTGCAGGCTAGAGAACCAAGCATGCTAGCCCATCTTCCTTTATAGAACTTCTCTGCCCCTTCAGTGTGCCTCCACAACCATTTTGGATTCTTCCCTGTGAATCACTGCTCTTTAACTGACTGTAGAAATCTTACTGCCAGTCCATGAGGTTAGAAAAACACGGCATGTAATTCCAGAGACAGTAGACACTTCTCCATGGATTCAGCATCCCTGGAGGCATTCAATAAAAGGGTAAATGTGACACCGAGGGACATGGTCAGCAGGCATGGTGAGGATGGGCTGACAGTTGGACTAGGTGATCTTAGAGGTGTTTTCTATCTATGTTTCTATGATTCTATAAACTGCGTATTTGGCAGAAGACTGCTTAGGGAAGAAGCAGGTTTTTGGAAAGCGAAGAATCACAGAACAGAATCACAGAATCATTAATGTTGGAAAAGATCATCTAGTCCAACCCCAACCCACCCCCACTAAACCGCATCCCTCAGTGCTCTTCTTGAGCATCTCCAGGGATGCTGACTCCACCACCTCCCTGGGCAGCCTGTCACAGTAACTCTCCATTCTTTCAGAGAAGGAATGCTTCCTAATACCCAAACTGAAGCTTCGCTTGGCACAACTTAGGGCCCTTCCCTCTTGTCCTATCACAGTTACCTGGGGGAAAAAGGCCAACTTCCATCTTGCCACAACCTCCTTTCAGGAAGTTGTAGAGAGTGATAATGTCACCCCCTGAGCCTCTCCCTGTCCTGCTCTCTGCACGTAACACTGCATGTAACACTGCTGAATATCTTGCTAAATTCCTACATCAGCTAAAGCACCACTTTCACCCACAATAAAGTGGTATTCTTCAGTCCATCCCAAGGGCCACCTTAATTTTCACGTGCCTGCAGTCCAAGCTCATGCTTCCCACTCAAACACAACAGCAGCAGCTCACTTAGAGGGCTCTGGGTAATTTAAATGGCATGAGCTGCTCCACTTAGCAAACACACAAAAAAAACCACACCAAAAGAACAATAATAAAAACAGAAGGAAGGCTGGAAAACGATTTCTTCTGTGCTCAAATATACTGGATGGAAGAAAATAGGAACAATTACGGTTTGTTCCTCTCCTAGACGAAGACAGCTGTGAATTGCCAAGCATGCAGGAGCACTTCACTGAAATCCCCCGCTATTGCTCCTGACTCCTTGGCATTTGTCCCCAGCCTCACCTTGCAGCAAGCAGACAATGTTTTGGAAATCGTTCCCAGGGGAACTCTGCAATAGTTCTTAATGAACTACGCTACAGCAATTACGAACACTGGAGCGATCGCCCTCCAGAGACCAGTCTACTCAACTGATTAAAGTCAATGCAAATTGCATATTCAGAAATCAACAATTTGGGGAAAACAAGCATGGTTTAATTAGACTTTACAATGTACTACACTGTTCCACGAAATCACTCACAAAGTATGCCAGTGGTAACAGCAACTGTGTTTAAAGCACAGATTCAGCTTTGCCACAGCCATTTAATGCAGAGAAAGAAAATTGCTGCAAATCCTTTATGAAGCAGAGGTTATCAGAGGACACCGAGTTGTGTTTTGTCACTGGTTTTGGCATATGCAGAGAGAAAATAAATCTTGACAAGCAGATTTATAAAATCAAAATACAATACAAGGCACCCCTTGCAGAAAAAGTTCCTAATGGGAATTTTCCTTATGGGAAAACTGAAATAATGTCAGATCTGAGAGATCACACTCAGTGCCTCGTAACTTTAACAAATACAGGGTGAAGTTTTTGTCTGCAGCCTATTCAATTTTTAGAGCTGGAGAAGAAAGAGGAAGAAGCAAGTGCAGCAACAATGGACATTTTAAGCACTTTAGGGAGCAAAGGTATTGAAAATCCAGCAATTTGCACTGCTCCTTTCTTTAGCTGACTTCCTTCAGAGAAGGAGACAAGAACCACTGAAGGGCACCTTGTGGCAAGTCGTGCCTTTTTGCAATAGCTACAGCTACCTACCTCAGTTGTGATCATCCAGGATGCTCAGAAAGCACTGTAAGAGCAAAATTTCCCTCACAATTTGGCTTTTAGTGAACATGTGCCAGACTTCCCCAGTCTCAGGTGCTAATCAGCCCCACAGCATTCCTGCAGAGCTGCCAGGAACAGCTCGGTCTTGCACAGCAAGGGCAAACCAGAGATGTCCTCAGCAGAGCAGCATGGGGTCTGTGCTGTGTGACCTGGTGGTGGTCAGTTCAGATTAAATTATGGAGCAGAATCCCATGTCCCTACTTTCAGTGTGGTGATTGAGGTCACAGAGCAGTTCTGGTGCAAGGGAAATCAGCTACTGGCTGTGCTGGAGTGGGGGATAAGCACATTCCATGTAGGAATGCAGCCTCCACTAGCATGTGCTTGGAGATTTTGGCACACAGCTGGCAGACAAGGTGGGATTTGAATAAATCAACAGTGGAACTCAAATCAGGAGTGATTCTACTGCCATTACAGCAAACAGCATTACCATAATGCTGGCTGAGAAAGAGGTACTATCAGCAGCAAGAATTACATTAGAATGGCACAGGACGTACAGGCTTACTCTTCTTCCCTTCATCTTGAAGACACTGACAGTTATTGCTCCTGAAAATACTCCTCTACACTAATTACATAAAATCCTGACAGCAAACCACCCATTTTCATTAAGACAATGAATGAAAGTTTTGTGCTCACACCAAAGCTTTTAAGAACTAAACAGCTTCGTGCCTAAATGCTGGTAAATGGAAATATGAAATGAAGTTCCTCTCATTTACTTCTCCACCAGATTACAGGTTGTCATTTGCATGACTTCAAACAAACTATCTTTACTGCCTGTGGACAAAAGCAAAACCAATACAACAAATAGGAGATATTTCCCCATTTACTCATAAACACTAATTAAATAAGTAAGCCTCTTGTGAATAAACTTCAGCTAATGACAGGTTATTGTAAATTATTCTTGAAGCCTTTAATACCTTGTAGATTAGATTATTTAGTAACACAAGCAGCTATCTGAAGATATCAGAAATGAATTCCTGGAAAACATAGCATTTTCCTACAGGTTGCTATAAGAAGCTGTTTGCACAGCTGTAGTTCGAGGGAACCTTGAGAATTCCCACTCCTGTTCCTGTCTACTGACAGAAATAAGACATGTCAAAAGCAACACTGTAAAGCGTGGTAAGAACTGAAAGGTATCAGAACTTGAACAGTAAACAAGAAAATCCTACTGCAAACAGTCCTCCAGTTATCTGAAACTCACTGTAGCTCCATCTGAACAGGGAACTCACCCAAATTCTCCTTGTGGACGTTCATCAGACGTTTTAAAATACTGTTTTTAACATTACCATGCTCTGCCCTGCAGAGTCAGAATTACACAGCAGTGCCTCGATCATTTCTATGGTTCATAAATCAGTCACTGACCAATTTCCAGCTATAGTTTTGTTGGAGATAATTGCAGAAGAAACAGCTTGACTTTTAGAACCAATTAGGCAATCACAATAGGTAGACTTCTTTTTTTTTTCAGCCCAATCACCCGAGATAATTTTACAGCAAAGTCAAAACAAGCATTTCAGACAAAGCTGATGAGCACTAGGGAGGCCTGGCTTAACCAGGCAGCTGGGTCGTGGTGAGCCAGGCACAAGGAGGTGCATGCTAAGGAGCAGCAGGAGCTGCTGCAGCATTCTGGGTTCAGAATCGAAACTCCTGAGGGTGGAAAAAGCAAGGTATTAAAGCAATAACACTGTTATTTCCCGACAGGCATTTAAGAACTGCTACCTTTAGTGAAATGAAAATCTGAGAGCAGAATGAATTAAAATAAATTCTTTGATTTCCACCTGGAAAGCTCCAGCTTTGACTATGAGACTTAGAAACTGAAAAAAGGAAGCTACTTGGAGAGACTCAACCTAAAGTAACCTCTGCAGTCCTCAGCTTCATAGATACTCTGTTTTAGAGAGGAAAGTATGCAGTAAAACCATGCAAAACCTCACAGCATGGAGACAGAAAGGTAAGCAAGCGCCTGCAGCTAACTCATAAAGCAATGAATGATTGCACTGCAATATCAGTCTAGAAGTACTGCATCTCTCTTTGTATATTTCATAATCTGTGGAGCAAGCTGCCAGATTTTTATTTTTATTTTTTAAGAATTTAGAATTCAGGAGTGTTTCTATGGATAAACAAAATATTTGCAACTGCATCAGTGGTGATAAAAGAATACACAGAGAGAATCTTTTCAAACATTACCCATAACCTCCTTCCAGGGTTAAAACTCAACTTGCTCCATCCAACACAGGAATTCAGGAAGACCACACACATCAGTGCCTTCACTAGCACACAGGCTGCAGATCCCATAAAGGGAAGAACTGGAAGACAGCACCATGCTCAACACTTGGTAACTTCGACAGAGTTCAGTTGTGAATGAGATGGCAGCAAGTGAAGCAAAATGCCAGGATACAGAACTCACAGAGCCTTTTATTCCCCCCCCTATGAATTATGTACGCTGCCAGAACACATTTTATCAGGAAATATTCACAGTTTTTTTGGCCTGTTTTCAGAAAGTCAAAAGGTGCAATCTGAATGCCTCTTCAAGTTGCTCCCAATTTGATACTGTAAGTATTAAGAAGGTCACAGTAACTTATTTTGAAGGATTTTTCATGTAAGAGCTCTGCTGCCACCACTAGGATATGGAAGATGAGACAATCTAAAACTTCCAAAGCCTTCTGAAAGGTTAAGAGTGTATCATACAGATGAATGCAGCAGCAGCCTAAGGCAAAGCTGGCTTGGTTTGTGCATGTGGCTTTTGAGGTCGGGTAGGCTTTTCTTTTGTTACCTATTTAAATGGCTTTGTTAATGCATGCAGAATGGCTGCACTGGTGACACCTGACAGTATTTGTCATCAAAATCCAATATGTTTCCTGCATTCTCCAACAAAACACTGTGGCAGCATTTTAGAGTATTTGACAAAGTTGGGCACTGCTCCTTCCTACAAAATCACATCACTCCACATAATGTTCTGGTCGATAGTGAACACGTACCTACCACAGAATGATTCATGTCTATGGAAAAGTAACTTGTTTGGAGATAAATCTGCACAACGCTGTCTGTTCCATCCAAGGACTGTAACTGGTCTGGAATCTGAGCACTTGGAGACTAATCAAACTAATAGCACTGTTCTGGAAACGGGGCTTGCAGCTTCCCAGCATCCCTAACAGCTATTCCTGCTTGACTTTTGTGAAGCTACTTCATGCCATCACCACGTTTCTACAGAGGCAAAAGATGGAAGTCAGGTACTTGCTGTGGTGGCACTGCAAAACCACACGAAGCCATCGCAGGACAAGTGAGGGAACGCTGACTGAAACCGCATGCTTAAAATGGGGCCTCTGAAAACAAAACCTGAAGTTAGACAAACTTCACAAGTTTTAAGCTATGAAATCTGTGGTGCTTCAATGCCCACGGGGAGTAATGAAACCCAGAGGGGATGCTAGATTTTCATTTACGGAGGGTAAAAACACCCTAAATTGCTTCATAAAGCTCATTAATTTCACTCTTCTGGCAACTGAGATACTAGGATGTTTCCTCTATGAAATTAATTAGTAAACTGATGCAAGAACAGAGCGGGAAAGAAAATTAATACATATCTTCCTAACCTTACTGACGATAGGAAGTTAAATACAGTGTCACTAATTATTCCCACCCACAGTCTTAACATGAAACACTACTTTAATCTTCCTAAGATACTGTAAATAAAGCTAGAAGAGATAAGAACGTATGTGCATTCTTGTCAAGTTGTACTACTGGCATAGGAATTTTCTAATTGTCTAAAGCTTAAACATTTGTAGTCCAAAAACTTCCTCTGGGAATGAAATAGAGAAACAAGAACAGAAGCAGTGTATTGAATTACCTAATGTCTCAATTTAAGCTAATTTGCAAACAGAAACGTAAGAGAGAAGACAAAGTATGCTTACTGATGAAAAAGAAGCAGAAAGTATTTAAAAAACACAAAAAAACATACTCTGGTTCCACTTTCCAGGAAATCAGGCAGCTCATAAGGATGTTTTGGAGATTAAAAGGAGGAAGACACAGATCTCATTCATAGTTAGGAAAAGCAAAGCAGGTATCAGACAAAAATTCTAAATCTGGCTTTTGAAGAGAAACAAACAGCTGACATGCTCACCCATTATCGACCCAGCTAATGCTGTTTGGGAACAAATTCTAGCAGGTTTCCTATCAAAAGCTGGAGAGATTCTTACTCAGTGCTCTGCAAGACTCTTCTGACAGCGAGGTCATGGAGCAGCAGACAACGGAGTGCTTTCTGCATCAAGATGAGGGCACTCGCTGCACTGAGGCACTCCTGGGGAGACTGTCACAAAGGATGTGTATCTCAGCCAGGAACTACGGCTCTGAATTTTTTCACACTGCCCAGCTGTTGTGGGACTGACCTCAGATGCCATTCTGCAATCATGGTGGCAAAACTGCCATCAACTTCATAACAGGCAAGTTCTACTTACGTTGTGGTGATTCGGGTAGCGTGACTGCAAGGCAAGCTTACAGGGAGAGGCAGTCATTTCCCTGCTGGAATTACTAGAACAGGCAGGAGCAGCCTGCTTATGCAGTACTGAAGTGTGGACATGTTTCTTACCAGTTCCAACACTGAGGATGAAACACGATTCAAGGCACAGCAGTAACTACAGTCTAATTCTATGTTCCATACGGCACTTCTCCCAAATGCACTGTGCCTTTTAGTCTTCCAAGGAAAAAAACGTTCTTAAGACAGCCTGCTGGCTTGTCAGAACTGTCAACACAATGGAAATTGGAAGGGTTATGGATTACTGTTAGTCCTGCTCACAGCGTGCTCTTCTATTTGTTGCCTGGGTAAAAAGACCACCAAGAAATCAGACCACCCTTACTGGAAGTGGTTTCTCAGGGTTACTGTAATCATATCATCCCACAAAACTTGTTATCACTCAAAGCAGCCACACTAGAAATAGACAACATTTCTACATTTGGTTAGCACAGTAATTGTTTCAGTATTGCCACCAGCTTGTTGAAAGACAAAAAACACAACAGTTGTTCCTAGAGCAAACTGCATTTATCTGACTCCTCACAAGTCTGTAAAGGTAGTTTAAAAGATTATCTAGTTTGCTGTACGTATCTAAAAGGAAATAGTACCTTTAATGTTCTAGTTGGAGCCCAGCCAGTGCCATCAATTGAATGTTCTCTCAATAAACTGAAAAAAAGACAAACATATTATATACACTGTAATTTCTATTAGAGAAACTTTGTCTTCTCAGACAGCTTTAACAACTTTGGAAGAAATTGCCACGTTAGTATTACATCCCTCTTGCACTCTATCTAGCATCAGGACTTTTAAAAGCACCAAAATCGGTATGTTGTCCAAGAATTACATTCTTCACACAGCTCAGCTTGGTCACAAATCAAATTATTTTAAGTATACTAAGTGTGACAGCAGTCCTTCTGGCACTCCCAACACCGAGCCTTTATTTACCCCTGAATGCACAGACACACAAGTGCTCCATTTCCAAACACGCTCATCTGTGGTGAGCAGGCAGTTCCAGCAGCACATCCTGGCTCCTACCACATCTGGCACAGCTCAATCCCTCTAAGAGAATATTTTTGGAGAGACATCTATTTATCAGAGAGGATTATTATTACCCTCCCTTCTGTACAAGGACTGCAGCTTCTTAAAATCAGGGATAGGAAAATGAAATAGCTCTGGTCTTTCCTCCGTGCACAGGTATGAATTTTAGCTGACCTGCACACTGTGCTATGTAATAAGGCCACTGAAACTGTTGAGCCATTTACAAGATGAAAGAGTTGAGGTGTATTCAGTCGGTCAGACACTCCTGGAGCTCCCAGGTAAAAACATCATCAGACACGAGGAGTAAAAGTGTTGGAGACTGGAGCGTAACTAAGAAACACCACGGGTGATGAAAGACTGAGAAAAGCAGAAGTCTCACTTGTGCATGAAAGCAAAGTTAATAATCTGAGAAACTCCTGTAAGCATCATTTCACAATTGACTTC
This sequence comes from Lagopus muta, assembly GCF_023343835.1. Classification (NCBI taxonomy): domain Eukaryota; kingdom Metazoa; phylum Chordata; class Aves; order Galliformes; family Phasianidae; genus Lagopus; species Lagopus muta. The sequence continues at coordinate 33,882,235 of NC_064440.1, read as the reverse complement.
CTCTGTTAAGAAGCAATCTGAAACTGAAAACTCACACAGCAAAGTAACAAAGCACAGATTTATCAGTAGCAATAGCTTCTGCTGCTAACATGATAGGGTTAAAGTGAAATACTCTAAAGCTATTCATTTTGCAGGGTCTTTTTTGTAGTACTTCATTATCCCTTTAAGAGTCCAGGAAGAAGATGAATGGACCAAGTATCCCATCTTAACCACATTGCTAATCCCATTTCAGTGCCTTTGAAAAGACAAAACCTGCCTCTACCACCAATAGCACCCAAAACTAATTTCAAAAACATTAAAAAAACGTTTGGGCTTTTATTTTTGTTCATGTTATAAAAGTAAAGCAAAACAAGCAAAAATGGTGCTGAACAAGGAAGAACCAAGGTTTTCAGGTTTTGAAGAAATAATGGACCTTATAAGCTTTCTTTTTCTCCTTCAATTTTGCTGCAGTACTTCCCTTTACTTTACCATACAGCCCCCAGTGAGCTTAAGAGCTAAGAATAAGTGAGCGCATACAAAAAAAGCATGCAAGTATCAACTGACAGAACTCCAAGCACCTGAGAACACCAGCCAAACCACATTAACACCCCTGCAGCTCCCAAAGCCTCTCTCTCTATGCAAATCTCCAGCTCAGCAGCCAGGACTGAAGAGGACACACTCATTTCTCATGGAGCTGTGGCAGGAAAGCAATACAGACAAATAAGCGTAGCTCTGCCTCGTATTTCAGATTTGCTGATATAACCCATTCTAAGAGCAGCACCCCCTTTCCTCCCATAGATCAGAAACAATCATTCGGCTCCTAACCAAAGCCCTTCCCCAGCACAGGGTGCCTGGAGAAACCACATCTTGTCTTCTCACCATAGAGCAGAAGCACAGCTACGAAGCAGCAAAACTTCAGAGTGGTTAAGCTTTTCCAAAAGCTTATGTGGGCAAGGAGAAAAAAAAGCCAAAGATCATCAACAGAGGTGAAATAAAATCAGGGATATGTATTAGAAGCTTTATTATTAGGAAAAGGATGAACTGGTGTATGTGGTAAGCATATTGTTTCTAGATATCTTGGTGTTTCCAAGCAACATCCATAAGTATGGTCCAGATCTAATTTGAGTGACTGCAATTCATAAGGCACAGGAAGAATGCTTCTTGTGCCCCAATCTATTGCACCTGACTCAAGTTTAATCATTCACTGTGTTTTAATTAGGAACAATTACACACCGTGCTGTAAGGTATGCTCAGAAGAAAACAGCTGGAAAAATACTGATTACTTCTGCTTTAATAAGTACCCAAAGACATTTCTATATGAAGAGACTGATAGAAGCTGATTGCAGGTACTATATATAGATTGCATTCTCCATTCTAGCAGTCTGGGTTATTTTAGATTTCCCATCTAAACGGTAAGACATTCAAAGGTTTAATGTGCTTAAGTATCTGACAATCAAATAAAGCTGACATTTCAGTGCAGACGCCAAAGAAATGACTTCACTTCATTAACCAGAATTAAGATGTTCCAACACTACATTTGTCTGACATAATTAAAATCATTTGAAGAATAGACACACTGAAACATCCTCAAGAGTGCGAGGAGGCTTTGTTTAACCTCAAAGGATACAGCTCTATAGTCAAAGCTTAAACTTCTACCTATCCGTTGGTGTCCAGTATTTCCTGTTCAGTGTCTAAACACTTCATCCATTCCTTGCCTTTACTTCAGCTCCTTGATTAACAGCACCCAGGTTCTCTCCATTGACCAGGTATCCACCACCACCCTCCAACAGCACCAGCTCCTCAGAAGCATGCAGCACATCACTGAAGCTCAAAGCACTGCTATCAGCTCTCCAGCTGCTACCAACCAATGAGCCAGTGCTGCCCACCAAGGGAGAAAGGCTACCCTGTGAAAGCTCTGTTTGCACCAGGACCTTGTATTTCAAATCTAAAGGACACAAAATACATCTTTTTAAGCACTGCTTTGCTACATGTGGCAGCAACTGTTTCAGATTTTCAGAACAGCTTTCAATCTTACTTATTTTCACCGCTTATGCTTCATTTAGTATTTCTTTCATGTTCCATTAAGTTGAGAAATGACAGTCCTGCTTCTTACTTCTGTTTATGTTCAGCTTCCAGCCAATTTCACCACTGGGTACACGAGATGAAACACTGAAATCACAAGGTTTCTGGAACTGATTTTGAAGAGGAAACATTTACTATTGTGGAAAACCTGCCAGCAGTGTAGCTGTGTTCCTTTGGGAAAGGTCAGCTTTTGGGCTTCATACCCCGTCTCATGTTCCCCCAACTCTGTTTTCTTATAACCAGCATCTGTCTTTCAGTAGATGTTATATGTGAAAATAAATACATATAGAATAGTTATTGTAAAGTTAAACAGCTTTTTTTTTTCCGTTCTGAAAAACAGTTTCCAAGCACTAAAATAATATAGGCATTAACAGAGCAAAGCCTTCAGCCTTCTCAGAGCCTGAAAATTATTCACCTATGAGGAGAGGAAAAAAGGGGAAAGGGGGAAAGAGAGAAAGGGGAAAGGGAAGAAGCTGTGTCCAGATTGGATGTTACACTTTTATCCTAAACAAAACTTAAAGTTAAGTCTGAAATTGAAGAGCCAGGTTCTACCCAGCACGTATTGCACAGCAAGAACAATACTTTCTGTATATTTCTATGTTCTTAACACATAGTGGTCTGATTGCTAGAAACCATTGACAAAAGTAACAGCGACTTGAAAATTACATACAACATTTCATCACACAGAAAGACCTTCAGGATATATAAAAAAACAAAAGAATGCTGTTGCTACCTTAAGCAGATTTCTCCTGTCTCTGTGATGTTTGGATGCCAGATTCTTGTCAAGCATTTTACTTTCGGAGGCTGCCAGGACACAAAACAGAAAATTACAGTGTTATTCTTCAAAATAAAGCCAAATCACAGTTAAAAGTCAAGGAATTGAAAAGGGAAATAAATTTGATGCTCACAGCATATGTCTGCATGTTAAAGATCCTGACAGTGTAACTGCAGGAGGTACCCCAGCTTTCTCTGTCCTTTTAGCTTCTTTCTACCCTCTACTAATGATGGCCTTTTTCCTCAGAAAAACTGATTTTAAAGCAAGACAAGAAAATTCATTCTCTTCTCTTGTCTCCTTCAGGGAAAGCAAAACAAAACCAGGTTAGTCTCTTAAGCACCGTTTCAGTGTGTCAGCTCCTGTTCAGAGCTGGATAGGAGTACAAAGAAGGGCAGTCGCATCCAAACTGAAGATGCTAATGTGAAAAGCCACCCGACTTAATTTTAGCTAAGGTCACCAGAACGTTGAATTAGACAGCGAGCTCTGAAACACGGATTCTTAAAATACAGTTTCATTTGCTCTACTTTTGTGAAGTAAATAAAGAGCAGGTCATAAAAATGCCGGTAGCTTAGCAACAGCATCTTACTCCATCGCTGTTCTCCAAATACGATTTGCAGCTTTCAATCAGGCAGATAATTTCTTACAGCAGCCGTACTGTAAGACCAACACAGACCAGTACCTTTCAGAACTTCAATTAAGTCTGCTGTTATAAATGTGGAGCTATTTTCCCCCACTGCTTCCCAAGAAGTCTTCAGTCAGGAGAGAAAACAGCTCTAATAGCTGCATCTGCATAGCAGCACGCTGTGTTTTGTCTCACTGCTTTGTTCTCAATTCTCCAGCATCATCTTAGGAATGTATTTAGATGTTATCCACTTAGCCCAGCTCCTTGGAGTAAAGGTAAGAGTGCACACATGATACCAACCTACCGAGAAAACACCTGCCCAGCACTTCAAGAAATCATCACCAAAGCACAGCTACAGTTTGTAGTACAGACATCAGCTTTTCTCCATAAACATTCACATCTGCCCAACTGCTGCTCAACACTCAGCCTTCAGGAGGCACCTGTGGCAGTGCTGGATCACAGCACTGCTGAATAATGCGTGGCATGCAGAAAGGTCTGACTTTCTACCTTCCAAATCCACAAACGTTCACTTAGAAGTTCTCTGACAGCACAACCCTTCGTCAGCTACGCCCTCATGTTGTTTTGAAAGATTATGCCTAGTTATCACAAAAAATAAAGAGAGGAAGCAGCAGTACTTATTCCACCTGGTGACTCCGGATAAAAGAGCAGATTTTACCATACGTGCCTTCCAGCAGAGAATGTACTGATGAATAGAAGAAGTAAGTTTTATACAAACTAAACCTTTACAAGAAACTCCCAAATCTGCAGTCGTTCAGAGTGAAATAATTGGCACCTCTGTTTTCTGTAATGTGGAGAAAACAACTAATCTTTTATACTTTCACCACACACCAAAGTGCTTCTTATCACTAAGAATAAGAGAAACCCGCTGCTGACAGTGAGATAAAGGTTTTCCTTCTCTTCCCCTCTTCTCCTTTTACAGAGAGACAAGGACAACAGCAGCACTACCATAAAAATTAGCTTCAGCCAAATTTTCCTTTGAATTTTTGCTTCAAGCTATCTTTGAATCTTCCTTACACCAACAAATCCACACAAGCTTTCCTTGAGATGCTTCACTTGAATGCCTCAAACCATCTCCAGGTCACGGATGTGGCAGCAAAGCTTAGAAAATCCATTTATTTCACTGCTCCTAAGTTTATCCTTCTCTTCAGACTCTGCAAGGCATACGTGCAGATCCACTCTCACCACAGGGCACAGCAGCAATCTCAGTTATTTTCTTCTCCAGTTCTCAGCAGCCACTTACATTTTCAGATCCCTTGTGAGTTTTTATCATGGAACCATCCTTGCTTCCATTTCTGCTCTCAGCTGACTTCACCGTATCAGTTTGTATTCACAAGCCTCAAAACACAGCACAAACAGTACAGGAGAGTGTTGCAAGCAGTTGACGTCTATGCATATATTGACTTCAGTTAGGGCAGAAGTTTCATTTTATAGAACAAGCCTTTATCAAGTTTGTCCCTTTAAGGACATTGCTAACAATCTCTCCCGTGTTATTCTCACTGAATCAGAGGTTGGATATAAAGCACCAACCAGGACGTGAACTTCATTTCAGACCCTGACTGGTTTGGCAAGCCAAATCACACTGATGTGACAAGTGTGCTAATGTGGGAATGCTGCATCTATCCAATCCTATGCAGCAAGGCCACCAAAGAGAATTAATCTCACGACTAAGAGATTATCATCCAGTTCTTCAGGATTCCAATCCCTTCCAATTGCTGTTTCACAGCTGAGATGCTTGCAAGGAAAAGGTCTAAGAAAAACAGCTCTGCTGTTAAATTCCCAGCTTCCGACCTCTACCTAAGGTCATAAAAACCTTGGATAACTGATTTTGTGTTGCTATCTTTACCATTAACTAGGCTTGAGTCCTTAAAGCATCAGGTCCCCCGTCCTGTAGCAATCAGCTGCACCTTAAGGAAAAATGGGGTTGTCGTGCTTTTTTCTTTGCTGCTGTTGTTTTAAATCAAGACATCCCCCGGTCAGTAGATGACTATTATTTAAAAAAAAACCAACCAACAGCAACAATTGCTTCCCTCTCTCACTGACTCGTTTCTGGGCAGCTGATCAACCGAGAAAGCAGTGCTTGGGGAACAGATGCTGCAGAGACAGAGGTCAGCACTTGGCACCGGAGGCTTTGCCACGTACTCCATTATTTGCTTGCCACTTCACAGCTTCCTCTGATGTCTGTGACAACAACAATCCCGGAGGTTTTCGTAGGCACAAACACTGGCAAGCTTCTGTTTGCTGCACAGAAATGTTTGTGAATACATTGATTTCCTAAAAGCCATTTTTTTAATGCCTTTAAGATGCCAAGTGACAGTATTACCAAACAGACTGCAGAGTTTCTAACAGCATCACAGTTTGAGGAGACACTAAGAATTCACTTATGCTGCTCTCGTGACAGTACTGCAAGACCTGCATCATATCCAGATGCTTTCTCCTCCTACACAACATCCCAGCAGCTCAAAGAATAGGTAATATTAAGTGTCAACCTTCTAAAGACTTGCAGTGCCATTGAAAAACACTTAACAGCTAATATCAATACCATTAATTGTATCAGCACAATATCTTCTCCGAGTTGCTTCAACTTTAAAGAGGGGAAAGACCTCCCAGGATTTATTTCTTCTTTCCTTTTTGTATTCAGAACATGGAAATTACTTATGGGAAAAGCTGCACAGAGTCTGAAAGATATCAAGAGCTCGAAATTACCAGTTAGTGTGTGATGGCAACAAAACAGCGCCATAGGAGTCAAGAAAATCTTGGCTATGAAGGGAAATCAGAGTGATTACAGGTTTTTGGATCCAAACAGTGGATTCTGAAGATGCCAGGTTTTCTTATGGCTCCAAAGATCAGCCAGCCCAAATCAGATACTTATAGGAGGAACAGATCTGACATGCGCAAATCCTTTTTCAAGTTAGTTTTGGGTCATGTATGGGATGAAGTCTTCCATTTAGGATGCTTTTCACCCCAACAGTCCCTGGAAAGCAGATGTGTTAATTGAGGACCATGTGCGTGCACTGGTGTCCTTGTGACCGACTCTGCTTCCTTCCTTAGGGCTGCATGAAGCATCACCTCTGACTGTCTGCTCAGAAGGCACAGGAAAAGGATGACCAGAACTGCCCACGCAGGCCCCTTTGCCAACATGGGAGTGTGAAGACATTTGTAACGTTCAGATTGTTCTGTAGTAGTGCTAACATTACTAGCAGTACTAACTCAGTAATAGTGAAGACAATCACTGAGATGACCCAACAGGAAAATGCACAGCTGCAGTGCCCAAAGAGTTCCCCTCTATGGGAAACACACTGCTTTAAAAGAAGTCCTCGGTAAAACAAGGATGAGATCTCTCCTCGATGAGATCTCTTTCCTCTCTTTAGCCTGCCTGCAAAGCACAGTGAAATGCATCCTGTCAGCTTGCAGAAGCAGTGTGACACAAATTACCTCTCGCAATGCAGCACAGATCTATCTGAACAATTCCTCTTGCACGACCAGCAACTGATTAGAAATGAAAACCTTTTCCTGTTCTCCCATTCAGATGCTTCTAAAATTATCCATCTCTTCAACAGCTTAAGTAGTTTTAATTACAGATATAATGGAAGAACCCTTATAATATGTATAATATTGCCTTACAGATAATCACCACAAACATTTCCAGTACCAAATACAGCAGCTCAGTGATGTAGAAGTGCCTGATCAACCAGCTGTGTGCTCTGGGCACAAGCAAGAGGCAGCACTTCACAGCAGAGCTAACCCCAAAGCATCCTTCCCACATGTTAGGCTCTTGAATCTCTGCCCTGAGGGACTGCACAGCCTAGGTGACACAAGCCAGTGACTTATGCTCACAGATCCACTATTACCTCCAGTGCTTTGCTTCCCTGACAGAACAGCACGCATCAGTTTCAGTTCACAACACAAAGCTTACCAAGTTTTTCCTCTTCAGTTACAACTTTATATATTTTGTATTTCTCCATGTACTCAGCAATGCCACAGTGGTTAAACTGCCTTATTGATGATGACTAAGAAGTCAGATGGACGAGAACATGGGAGGGTTCCCCTTCTGCCATGAATGCCACGTTCCTCCAGGTATTTTTGATGGCACAGTTCATTCACATTAAAAGGAGAATGCAATTACTTAGTGACCACCTTATTTACAGTATGTTCACAGGGTGTATAAAACTGTCACCATGGAAAGTTTTCTGGTGAGGTTACATGGGGAACTTATAAAAAAAAAAAAAGCAACTGCAAACACGAGGTGCACTAAAAGAACCTACCTAGAAGGACACACAGGATCCAGGGTTTGGTTATATAATAAAATAAAAGGAATAGAACACTGAACTGCAATAGAGTTTGAGATTTCCAAAGAAAAATACTTTATTCTTACCAAAAACTCCCAGGAAAACAGTCAAAGAGAGAAAAAGCTGTGAACAGAGATCAAAACCCGTTCCCCGAAGCTGTGCAGGACCTGAGATGGCTACCACTTAACTCAGATAGCTGGATAGCTAAAATACTGCTAAGTGTTGCTCATCTCTTGACCAGTGACAATGGAAAATTGAGCTGATTCAGAAATAACTACCGTCCTCCACAAGCAATAACTTAAAAAATATAGTGCGTGCCCCCTTGATTATAAGCACCAGGAATATCAGAGAACTTATCAAGGCATGTTCTGGAATGGCAGCCCAGTCCCCCCACTCCCAGAGGCAGATCTTTTCTACCCCACTGGAGCTCTTCAAGCTCAGTCTGAGAATTCAGGCCATCCCATTCCAGACTGCTGCTCCTCCTGTGTGTGTATATACATACTGCACAAAAAACAGGGCTGCGACAGCAGCCGCTGCACATATATGATGCTGAATTTAGTCTTGGTGCATTTGAACCCAAGTCAAAGGTCTTCTCGGACCTCTGCTATCCTCTCCTACTCATTCTTCAGCCTCTCTGAAAGAAGACTTCTCAAATAATAACAGCAAATGTCAGAAAACAAAAAAGATGTAAGAAAAAAAAGTTATGAACGCAAGCAAAATAAAACATGTTCAAACTAAGTGAGGCTTCCTTCCTTCCTTCCTGCTGCAGCTCATACCTCCGCATGCAATTATTGCAATTTAAATGCTCAAATGAATCTAATTTCCCTATATATCATCAGAACACAGAGGACCAAGAGTAATTCATGAGAACCAGACATACGCCCCACCTGTTTTCCATTTTTGGAGTTTGCTTTTTCCTACAGACTGCTCAACTCTGAAAACAATGTCTACAGTTATTTTTATTGTAATTGTACCTCCTCCTCTCTTGCCACAGTCTGTAATTTTAGTAGAGTACAACAAAGCAATAATGTTTCTCATGTTCAAAAAGAGCAAGTTCCTTGGAGCTTTCTGTTTGTCTATAATAAGAAACTGTGATCATGGGGATGTCCTCTGGAAAGCTGCTTGCTTAATAACCATTGAAATAAGGTGGTTTTTTTTTAATAGATAGCTAAGCAGTTTGGGAGACAACCTGCAGAATTAGTGGAGTGCACCAAAGGCCACTTGCCACCATCTCTGCACTTTCCAAGTCCTCCACTGCACCCTCTAAAAAGGAGTTGAGCACTGCAGTCCAATAGCAGAAATATAAGCACAAGCTGAAGGCCCCACAAAAATAAAGAGCAAAGACTTCTCCTTTCTGTTCAGTTGTATAACTCCCTCTTCTAGACACTATTTTTTTGGTGAGAATAATCAAGCTCGGGTCTCAAAAATAATTACCAAGGGAGCACAGATGAGAGTGGAACCTCAGCCAAAACAGTCTGACTCATTTACATTTCCAAGCATCCTCTGCCAGAGCATTATTTTTCTTTAAGGAATAACGTCGGTTTCAGATGCCACACTACCAAAGTGTAACCAAATTGTTCTGTATTTTGATGGCATTTCAGCAAGAGAGAGAAGCCCCTCTCTTAGATTCAATGCCAACTTCCCTCTGTCCCAATACACAGAAAGGAAATGTAACCACCTTTAGACCAATAATAAGATACTTACCACCATATTGTAGGCATCAGGAACTTCAATTTCAAACTGAAATTTTCCACCTTGGTAATAGCCCTCATCTAGCAAAGAAAAAGAACCACAAATATTAAAACAGTTCACTTAGAGAAAATAACCAATGCTGTTTTATACAAATTATGTCATTAATGAGATTCAAATAACAGCCTCAGGTCATCACCAAAAACCCAAACACCAAAGCACTAGCTGCTTCCAACTCCAAAAAGAAAGCTGGTTACACATCTTGCTGCTAATGCATGCTAAATCCTTCTTAACCACAGCACCCTCAGACTTGCACCAGCAATTACAGTCACAGTAGGAATAATGGTGTGCCAAGAGCACGTGCACTACAATAAAAAAGCAAGCCAGGTCTTTTGACTGACAATTATCTCCCAGTGGGTGATGAACCAATTAGGAAAATCCGCCTGCTTCTCCGTCAACCTGAGATCCAACACTGAATTATGAAAAGTGCTAAATTGTAAAATATGAATTCTGAACATATCCAGTTGCGTGTAACCAGAGACAATAGGCAACAGGCTGTCATTCCTGAGATGGCTGTGCTTGGATGCTGAAATGCTTGCAAGCAATCTGATACGTGTCTGTCTGGCATTGCAACTACAGAGTTTTGTCATTATTCTTGTTCTCTGCATCACATCGTGCAGCCATACAAAGAACTGATAGTCAGGAGGGGTTGGTTATCCTCACACAACTGTTTAATATGCAATTTTTAAAAACAACATTGCAAAGGAAAGCTTGGCAACGCAATCTGTGGTTTAGAGAACGATTAAAAAGACACATTTCTTATTATCTTATTATCTAACTTCCAAAATGCTTCTAGCTCTCCTATTATACATCACCAAAATCCCACTGGGATGACGTGGTGCCTTCTGGACCTCTTCCCTTCCCACATCTAGTGCTACCAGAGCATGGAAACAGAGCATGGCTGATCTTTCCCATCCCATACAGGTTTATGGCTGCCTCCATCCTGGAACTGCTGGCTTCCAGCACCCAGCCCACCCAAACCTTTTGTCATCCCATAGACATCTGCACAGAACTGCCAGCCTCATCCAGTGCAAAGCTCACTTTAATAACCTACTGAGAGTACGCATTTTTCAAATACATCCTTCACTTCCAATTCAATTTTGACATGCACTTAATTTATTAAGCAGACCTCTCAGGCATGCTGCTGTGCTTTATCAGCACAGAGCTGCACCTGCATTGGTTTTGATGGGAAAAAAATACACAAGTCAAAGCATTTTTATTTTGCATTCAAACATACTGGAGATAAAAATCAGTAAAGCAAAACATTTCTGAAGAATCAAGTATATAAAGGTGAGTAACACCAAATACCCTTTTGATGAAACTGCTGCCTGTCAGATTTGCCACACGCTCAAAGTAAGATGTTGTTTTAAGAAAGAACCATTACAGAAATGGTTCAATGCTCCACCTGGAACTCAAACAGCACAGTCACCCCTGAGCAACCCTACAGGATGCAACTGACGGCACTTCATTCACCACTCAGCACACATGAAATCTATTTAACCAAGTTGCAGGAATCCTCACTGTTCCCAAGCGTGATGCCACACCTTGTAAAAACCACAGCTGGAAGAAATAAATGCACAGGTCTTTCACTGAGCAGAGCAAAACAAACAATACCAATCTCTTCAGTGCCTGCTACAGTACTAACCATGCAGATCAGTCTTCCATCAGTGTTCCTTGGTTCACAAGCACTTAAGCTATCACTTCTCAACATCACTTTATTGATCTGGACAAGGGGATTGATGCATTCTCAGTACGTTTGCAATGACACCAACTCATGTGAAAGTGTTGATCAGTCTGAGGGTAGAAGGTCCTGCAGAGGGATCTGGATAGGCTGAGGCCAATGGGATGAGGTTCAACAAGATCAAATGCCAGGCTTTGGTCACAACAACCCCATGCAATGCTATAGGCTTGGGACAGAGTGGCTGGAAAGCTGCACTGTGGAAAATAACCTGGGGGTGATGATCTAGATGATCTTAGAGCTCTTTTCCAGCCTTAACCGTTCTAGGCTTCCATGGGAAGCTATCACATGCAATGTGATGTCTACACAGGGAGATATAAGGCTGCTGCAAGGCAAAGGAGAAACAGCACCCCTGTGAAGGCTGCTCACAAAGCCCAGCAGCAGAAAGTTATTTTTCATTGGCTTAATTTCAATAGTTCCTGGATTCCATGGCCTTGGAGTGTAGCACACAGCAGCCCTTCATGATCTACCCCTGCTAATGCAAAATAGGTATGTCTACATGTGCCTTGCGTCAAAGAAAACCCTCAGATTTAATCAGTCTTCACTGTAATGCAATTGTTCAAAAACAAAAATACTCAAAAACAGCTCCAGGGAAGGACAGCTTGCCAGAAGGTTGTCAGTGTGCTGCCAGCTGAACAGTAAGAGAAAAGCCACACTCTGCATCTCCGCACACTGAAAACACCAGGCACAGATGCCATCTGCAGGAACATACAGGTTGGTACTCATCTAAAAGCACGGGCAGCAAGACTGCTGATGACACTGCTCAAGAAAATGCACAGGGAAGGGGGGGAAAAAAGAAACAAAAAATGGTGAAGAGTTGTTCTTCACTTTCTCCACCTCTTCACCATCAGGCAGACACAGCTCAGGGCAGCTCCACACCCACCCAGCCCAGGCAGGGACTCCCAGCAACAACATGGAAATCAGTCAAAGCTGCATGAAATCATCATGGCAAAAAGACTGCAGTGTGTCCCACAGGATTAGTGAGACAAATTGGAGTACAAATGGTTGAGACGAGAACTGGAATTAGTGCAAGAGGTACAGCAGGACCAGACGATGGAAGAACATTCCCTTTCCTTAGCAAAAAACTTGTTTTAGATTAGCTCAAACGCTTTTTAACCACATACTAGCAGTTCCACAAGCCACAAGAAATTCCTATTTGTATTACTTTTGTTTTCTTTATTTTTCTATGTTCTACACAAGGCTGAGAAATCTCTGCAAGACCTAGAGCACTCCAGACTTGGCATTCAAACACCACTTCTACAAAGCTCAAGATCAGTATGTGTGTATATATATATATATATATATATATCTTACCCAGGGGTAAGAAATCAGGCAAAAGTGGCAGGAGACCTGTATGGATGAGCACAGGACTCATGGAAGACCTCAAATGGATGAAATCCTGTGAAATGCAGGAAAGGTGTCTGCCCACTTGAGAGAGACACAGTAATGCTGCCAGACGGGATGAAATGAGGAAGGCTAAGGCTGAGGCCCACTGGAAAGGGAGATCAACAACAACAAGATACACTTCTTCAAATATGTCAATAGCAAAAGGAAGGCTGGAGAAAAATGTAGGTCTGTTGGTGAATGAGGTGGGTGACTGGTAATGGAGGACACTGAGAAGGCAGAGTTGCTGAATGCTTTCTTTGCTTCAGACTTTCCTAAGACTGACCCTCAGGAATCCCAGCAAGGGTTTTGACACTGTCTCCCATAACATTCTCATAGGTAGGCTTCAGAACTGTGGGACAGACAAGCTGACGGCGAGGTGGATTGAGAACTGGTTGATTGGCAGAGCACAGAAGGCTGCAGACAACGGTGCAGTCTAGTTGAGGGCGGTAACTAGCAGCAGAGCACTGGAACAAGCTGCCCGAGGGGGCTGTGCAGTTCCTTTCTCTGGAAATATTCAAAACCCACCTGGATGCTTTCCTACTGCAACCTACTATAGGGAACCTGCTTTAGTAGAGGGTTGAATTAGATGACAACCCAAGGTCCCTTCCAACACCTACAATTGTATTCCCTTCCCTGCCCTCATACAGACTCAAAAACCCTCGATCTTTCAGCCATGTAACAGTGCTGAAAAGAACTAAAGTTCTGGCAAAGCTAATAGTAAGCAAAGCAGTGTAAATGAAAGAGCTAATTAAAATAGTTTTAGCTCATAACTTGTCCATTTACAGGAGATTTTTCCAAGAAGTGAATATGTCTGAGCTCCAGTTTGTGTCTCCTGCTTAAATTTACGTCTTCAAGCTACATTAACATTCCTCCTACTGCAGTCTCAAGTTTCTTTACTAACAACCTAATACTAATCTGTGCCTGTGAGGCGTTCTGATGGTTAAATGCACAGCAAAGACACAGAATTATTTTACATTTAGAAGAAAATGTAAGATAATTTGGACAGGCCACAAAGGATGTGCATTTGATAGCAGCTCCTTCAATCGTAAGCATTGAAACGCTCAGCCATGCTCACTGACATTTGTCATTTTATGGTATGCAAAGCAGAAAACAGGCATTTTATTAATTCCCTGAAGAATGTGACCCAAATAATCACGCTAACCCCAACCTACACAACTGCATGGGAAACAAATTAATTAACTCTATGCATTCCTCTAGTCTTCGTCATGTATATGCCACCTAAACTCACCTCTCCCCTCTGCCCAGGTCATTACTGTGTTTCACCTTCAGCTGCAAATTCCGTGCTTCAAATACCAGTGCAGAGGCAGGCCTCCATGTTGCAAATATCCATCTCCTTATTTTCCCTAGCATTTGATCCAATAAGGTACAGATACCAAAATAGGAACAGAGGCAAGTGGTGCCACGAGCACATTTTTCAATGACAGAAAAAATTGGTTGATATGACACAAGGAAAAAGCAGCTCCAGCAGCAGCATCTGTCTCAGGGGCAAGCAGTTTATCCATCATGGCTGTAAAACCTGTTTTACCCTTTTTCCAATGCATGCTGCTATACATTCTCTCACTGAGCACTGCCAGACCATAAAGGAACCAGGACTTCTTAAGCACAAGCCAAAATGACAATTTTAATACGATGATGACTTCTAGAAGTAATTTGGATGTGCAGTGCTAGAAACAATTCCAGGCAGGATGAGGAAGAACAGCCCTTTTCTCCCTGTTCACATTCATGCAATGCTGTTTCGGCACTACAAAAAATGGTTGTCTCCCATCTAGAATTTTACCCATTTGAGGCAGAAGCATTCTGAGACAATATTTGCTGCCTCTCTGTCACCTCAGAGAAAACTGAGATTTAGCATATCCCAAAGGTGGTCAGAAAACTGCAGTGGATCCTTGGTATGTGTTGCGTTCTGCACTGAGAGAGCTGTGCCAAGCTGTCGCTGATCACAAGATTCTGTACCTGAATTATGCACAGCTGAAAATAGATGTTTACTTTGGGCAGGCTACAACTGCAGCCACTTCAGCTGTGCAGCTATATTTGGAGCAAGAAAATGTTCATTAAGATCATCTCATTCCCGAGATCGTTTAACGAAGCCAGCACAAAAACCATGCACTGCACTCAGCAATTGTCTTCCAACTGCAACAGCTTGCACAGCAGTTAACAGACCAAACAACCTTATGTCTTTAGATGCCTTAAAATTAGTACAAAGAAGCTATCTATCGCTTTGGCATCAAAGACAGTCCTGACTTGCACTGTGATGATCCTGTGAAAGCATCTCATTTCCAAAACTTCATAAGCAAGTATCATTTAAACTGAAGGACAACGAGTTGTTACAAACAGGCGACACTCACTAATTAAATGCAAATACATCTCCTGCACAGAACGAGACGTTAGAAAGTTCAGTAATAGCACTTATATATATTTTTTGTTTTTCTTAGCATACTGACAAGGAAAATCGAACTCGTTTTTCCGTACCCAAAAGGAATCACACTAATGAACTCGTTAGCAAAGATTCCTGCTGCCAAGGAAGCGCCGGTCGGTTCGGGCCAGCGAAAAAGCAACACCGACATCTAGCGGTCATTTCCTATCAAAACACTGCCAAAAATGTTCCTCTAGCTCTACAAACCGTAAAGCATTATTTGCACAGGTAAGACGTCTCCAAGACTGACACACAGCATGCAAACCCCGTCCATAAATATCCACAGGAAATCTACACCGGTAAGAATTTGCTGGCTTGGTTGCAACGCCTCTTAACTCAAACGTTTCAGTGCACTGCACACATCAGTGTCCTCATTTGAACTGCTGCACGCTCTCAAAGATGATTTGCAGTAAAAGCGTTCCTGACATTTCAATAGATGATCTTCCATGCAAGTCCATCCACAACAGACACCGTTTTCTAATCCAAAACATGAGCAAACTCCGTAATTTCTGATTACTATTAAGAATCTCACATGGAAAAGATGAATGCACAAATTAATTGAGGCAGTTTTTACTGACCAACAGGCCAGCAGTGTACTTCAGGCACATTAAAAGATCTAGCTTCCACATACTTGAATGTTTGAAGACATTTTTAAAGACCAAGAGACTCCCACTTTTTAAGCATCTTCAGATATGCACAGATTTGAAGTTTTCCAGTGTTACATCACCTGCCCTTTAAATACCACAGAATCAAGCAATCTGTATGTATAAATAGGAATAAATCTGGTGTTCAACAGAGCTGTCATACAGTCATTTCTCTAGACATGGTCCACACTTTGTTTTTGAGGGTTTTTTTGCCAATATATGACTTGAAATAGGCTCAGTAAAATGTCTTCATTCAAAATGAGCCAACAAGACTTGAATACTTGCTGAACTTGCTATATTTTGATAGCAATCTTACTGCAACATAGTTCTCAAAATCCAGCCCAATTTCCTCATGGCCCCTATGAAACCATCACTGCATTACAGCTGTCATTGACTAGAAAGTTTACCATATTCTATAGACCTTGAATTGTGTTTCCACCACAGCAACACATACAGAAGCAAAAGCTATAGGTTTAGAAAATTACCTGGGATTACGGTTAGCTGAAAGTAATGAAGCTTGTTTGGGTCAGGAAAATTCACTTTACATGTACCTGTTAAGCAAAAGAACAATTTGCATCAGATAACCGTTTGTCCACTGTTGAAAAAACATATATCATCTTTCACATCCCCTGAATTAGCACCCTGATTAATCCCTGTGTTCCAGTTCACTGATTTCCCATACTTTCTCTCCAGTGTCTTTTCTCCATACAGTTCTAGGTTACCTGCAGTAACTCCGTTTCTTTGAGCTGGGAGGGAGAAGTTGATTTCCTTTCAGTAAACCATGTTGTCTCATACTGTAAAATGACACAGGAATAGGTCTTCTATATGGACGCTAGCTCTAAGCTGAGAAGACAGCATGCAGAATCAGCATCCTTAGAGATTCCCTAACAGGAACACATATACCTTTAACACTTGATCATACACAGCACTTTCCAGGAAGTCTTGCCACCACAGCTCTATGCTAGAATGGATTTATACCTGCAAGATGCAATTGGAAGCATGCTTTACTGCTTTACTCATCCAAAAGAGAAGCGAAGCTGCTGTTCAGCTGTCACATTGAACAAAGCTGTTTCTCAGCCTAGCTGAGTGCCACAACCAGCCTATTTTATTCCATCCAAGAGCAAGTTTCAAACCCGTAACAGGCTGCCAGAGCCTTGCCCTAGCCCTTCAGAAATGAACTCATGAAAAGTAAATTACTTTTTCAGGCTTTTGCACAGAAGAAGGGGAGAGGGAAGAATCTACATTTCCTTAGTGCTCTTTACAGTGAACTGTATTACAGAAATTTTATGTTAAAAAGCCAATTCAAAAATTAACACTGTATTGGCAACGTGCACTTTTTAACTCGTGAGGCAAGTATTTCTCCCTGCCCAAGGCTTCACAATCAGGAACTGCTTCCATGTGGGGCACTGACCACTCCAGACAGTGCAATTGCGATTGAAGCTGCTACACCATTCATAAATCAACAGACTAGAAATCAAACAGATACTGCAGCCATATGCAACAATAAAGACTGCCTCAGAATGCCTACGTACAACTGCTACACATCTCTGTCCTGTTTAACTTTCAAGTCAGTGATTACACCTACTAAGAGTGAAGCAGCATCAAAAAGCAAAGGTGATGATTTTATTCTCAAACTAGATGAAATTAAGGACAACAGTGACAATGAAGAACAAGAGCAAAAAGAGGAGGAAACATCCATCTGTGAAGTTGTGCAGGGGCTGTTATGAAAGTAGTCAGCAGCAGTTCAACAGATGCAAATTCACAGCATAACAGCCCTTTGTTTGCCTCTGATGACACAAACTGAGCTGCCTTGTCATGTACAAAGCTGGTCTTTTTTGATTATGGCACAGAAAAGCTATCAAGCTGGCACTAGAAGCTGTGTACAACCATGCATACATCATTAACCATATAATGCAGCCTTTAGCTTCTGAATCCATCCAAACTGGCTGTACTTTTCTCCCTTAACTAAGAAGCTACACAGCATCAAAAATATATAGATCCCATTTGCCTATAAAAAATACCTACAGCTGCACACACACACTCCAGTAATGCATTCACACTGTAAAAGCCACAAACCCTGATATACATTTCTCAACATTATCCTACTTTAATCCATTTCTCATTCATTATCTTATTGAAGAGACTAAGCAAAAAGTTGAACCAAAAACTACTGTGAAAAAATCTCTATAATTGTCTTTTAGAAAGAGAAGCATACAGAAAGAAAGTGATAATGCTTCACATTATCCCTTTTAGCTCTTCTGTTCTGTGTTTTTTCCCCTCAATTCCTCCCATCAGGCAGCCTGCATGCTGAGAAGCCTGATTTTTGAGATCTGACAGCTGATCTGGATTTACAGGCATTAGCAAACACAAGAGGCTCAGGAGAAGCAGCAGAGGTCTAACCTAGAGGGAAAAAATGGCCAAACTTCCCTCAGATGGAGAAGACCAGGCATATTACGGGTTATCTGCCAGCATAATCAAAGAGAATATTCACCACTTCTCTCTGAAAGATAAGAGCAAGGCACTTTCACCCTTATGTGAATGCACGGCAGTAGCCTGCATGCATGCTCTCAGACTGCAGCAAGCAGCTCACACCTCTTTCCCTGCAGGCAAAGTGTCTTAGATTACTCTGAAATATGAGCATGGATGGCAGGAAGTTACGTAGAGCAAGTGACAGGTTCTGGAGCTGCCCCTGAGCAGACTGTGTGCTAACTCTGAAGCAGAGATGGCAGAGTGCTGCTGTTCTGGTCAAAATCTGAGAGGAAAGAGAGCTCAGCTTTGCCACCAACACTCACCCTCAGCAACAACCACAGAACTGCAGAAGCCCTTTATAGAAGGACTTTGTGTTTTGTTATCTGTTACAGAACTAACTCTCTGAAGCTAAGGATCAGAAAACATGTATTTGATAGCAATAAGCCATTTACCCTGTGCTCTTCAAACTCTATCTTAAAGCATCCATGAACCATTCTGGCATAAGATGTGACGATACTGAGCCGGGTGGATACTGGCTGACATACAAGAAGGCAGCACAGCCTTCAACAAGACCTGAACAGACTGGAGAGCTGGGCAGAGAGGAACCTGATGAGGTTCAGCAACAGCAAGTGTAGAGTCTTACAGCTGAGGAGGAATAAATGCACGCATTGGTACAGGTTAGGGGCTGACCTGCTGGAGAAGAGCTCTGCAGAGAAGGCCCTGGGAGTCCAGGTTGGTCATGAGCCATCAGTGTGCTGTTGTGGCCAAGATGGCCAATGCTGTCCCATGCTGCATTAAAAACAATGTGGCCAGCAGGCTGAGGGAGATTCTCCTTTCCCTTTGCTCTGGTGAGGCCACATCTGGAGCATTTGTTCTGGGCTCCCCAGTTCAAAACAGACAGGGTTTCCTAGAAAGGGCCCAGTGGAGGGAGATAACGATGATTAAGGACCTGGAGCAATCTCCTGTAAGAGGGGAGGTTGAGCAACCTGGGACTGATCAGTCTGGAGAAGACTGAGAGGGGATCTCATTGCTGCTTACAAACATCTAAAGTGCAGGAATCAAGTTGATGGGGGCAGACTCTTTTTGGTGGCAAGCAGCAACAGAACAAGAGGCAATGGGCAGAAACTGGAACAGAGGAAGCTCCATACAAACGTAAGGAAGAACTTTTTTTTACTGTCAGACTACCACAGCACTAGAACAGGCTGCCCAGCTTGTGGATTCTCCTCCTGCTTGAGGGAAACTGCTTTTGAAAGGGGGGGAGGAAGGGAGAGGGTTACAATTAGGGATCTCAAGATGTCTCTTCAAACCCCTATAATGCTGAGATAACATATAATGCAGGTAAGATTCCAGGGCTAAAAGCACTTCATCTTGCCTTTTTTGTTTGTTTAAGGAATATATATATATATATATATATATATATATTTTAATTAGTATTCTTATTTTGTTAATACATCTACTGCTTAAGAAGCACACTAGGCTACAGCTTGCATGTGAAATGTGAAATGAAAAAGCACCAGGTTAATGTGGTTCCTGAGACCTGAGCCATTTGCTCTGCTACTAAATAAGCATTTCCTGGTTTGGAATTAAGGTGAGACCAGAGGAGAAACAGGAGCAAGTTAAGAAGCGTGCTCTTCAGCTCCAGAGTGTTCTGTGAGAAGGAACTTCCCACCCTACCAGCAATCAAGTTGTGTCATGTCACTGAATGACCAATGCTGCTTCCAAAGGACACTAGCAAGGATCTCCATCTCTGCAACACCTTAAGAGAGGGCAGAGCAAGCCTGCTCAAACCTAGGCCAGCAGAGCTTGGCACAGCTTGCCCCACAGTTAACACATCATTAGCATTCATACTTCGATCCAAATAATCACATCAACAGCCCTATTCCCCTTAAAATGTATGCCATTGAATGCTGTACTTACAAGGTAAATTAGCTTCAAGTTCCGCAACCTCTGTTGAAAGAAAAGAAACATACCATTACTTATGCAAGCAGAAAGCATTCTCAAAGTCCAAATTGGCAAATCTAATTTAAACCTTGCTGTAAATCAAATTTCATTTAAGATATAATTAAGTCTCACGGAAGATTTACATTGAAATTTCTCTTTAAGCCACACAATTCATTACTGAAAAGGCTCGTCTGCCCTGCAGACAACGCTTCCCTACTGCAATGAGAGGGCTCAGCTCTGCCAAGAGAGAAGCACCAGAGACACAGAGCCCTACCACTGCAAAGAGTGGCACCACCCTGACCTCCAACCTCATAAGGCTCTAAAATACAGAGGGCCAAAACACAGGAGCAAACCAACCTCAAGAAGCAGCTGTACCTCAATGGAGAAAACAAGCACAAGAGGTTCACAGTCTGCTGGAATTCCAGCACTCTACAGCACCTACCTGCTCATGTCCTTTACCACCTTCGGCTACAGATATCCTCAGGTTACACATTGGTTCCTTTGGGGAAGCCTCCAAGCATGACACTACTGCCTGCACACTTGGGAACAGCTACAGAGGCTCTACTCAAGAGCACTGTCATACAAGATGCCACCCTGCCTGCATAAACCAGCATTAAGAAAGTCAAAACCCAGAAACCTTCATTTGAAGCACTTGGCAAAGCAATCAGGACAGAAACATCAGCTCCCATTGCACAGCTCCCCCCATAACCTCAGCACTGCTGAATACTCTCAGAGCAGTCAGACTTTTTGCTTCAGTGCCTGTTAGAAATTTCCCCTGGAGCATCGTTTGCTATGGATATGCACTCCAATTGAAAAATAAATTCAGGTTTCTTTTTATTCACTTTTATGTCCCACGCATAGAAATTCAAGGTCATTCATTGGGAAAAAAAGAAAGTAACACCATTCAGTTGTGTAGCACTTAGAAAAGCTTATTCCTAACTCCCTCTCTGTCACACTACCCTCTCTGGAAGGCCCACTGTATTCTCCCTCTCTCCTGCACCACAATGAAGCCTTACTTTCAACTACTTCAATCTTTCACAAGAGTATGAATAAGATGCAGGAAGGCACCCCCTCCCCTTACAGTTCCAGGAAACCTAATTAAGTGTATATTTGCATTTCCTGTAGGCTTTTTTTCTCCACCTGATTTCTCACTTCACTTTCTCTTCTGCACAGAAACCAATGATTTATTTAGGCTAACATTAAGAGATCTGCACACCAACTCTCAGAAATGTACGCCCGAAGAAGATTACAACTGAGCTTAAGATATAGGAAAAGAGTTTTTTGACACAGAATTCAAACAGATCTCACAATTAAAAGCTCACCAGCTCCACAGAGCTCTTCCTATGTCCATGCTTACCAAACCTCTGCAGCAAGCACAATGCTTCATGTATTTCTTCAAGCATCTAGAAAGCAGGACAGAGGAATGATGAACATTTGGAGTAGCGCTTGCTACTGCTGATCCAGTGCTGTGCAAACCTCAGAGCTTCTCAAGCCCTTTCACAGCCAAGAGAGCTGACTGCCAACCAGAAGCAAGCCCAGGAGCAGCACAGAGCTCTGCACCACGCTGGTAAGGCATCCAGGGAGGTCTGAAAGGCAGAGAGGTGCCAGAGCTTCTCTTTAGTGGTTCCAGATGCTACAATGAAAGGGTGAAAAGGCAGGGACTGAACTTAAACCTACCACAGGCTTTGGACAAACTGAATGCAAACTGGTGACGTCTCACAGCAACAGCTCTCAGAACTTTATGAAAGCTACACTACACACGAGTAACCAGAGCTATTTATAAATGATTTCACAAACAGTAATTCTCCCTAGTCATGACAATTCTCAGGACAGAAATAGGAACACACATTCCTGACAAGCATATAGGCATATGGCTTACGATAGACCCACGTGGATGTTATATTCAGTAACACAAACCATAATCGAGATGTTCTGCTCTCTCCCCTTCCCCCAGCTCAACAAGGCAGGACATAAGATGGTTTATTTACTACCCTCACCACTGTCAGGCCACGTGCTTCCCACTGCAACACAAGCACACAGAACGAAAGGGGTATTTCCTCAACTGAAATGAACATTCTCACCCACAGCAATACGTATTTCTCCCTGCTTTTGGCCCCAAAGCCCCTCTTCTGCTTCTGTCCCTGTTTAATGTTAAATAAAAAAAAAAAGTGAAGACATGAATGCAGCATTTCCAAAACAATGTCTCAGAATTTCAAGAGTGCTTAGAATGTCTTCTTTTAATTCTATTCTCCACCTTGCAATTTTCTCACCTACCACTATGACAAGTGATATTACAGTACCTAAAGGTTTGAAAAAAGCCAAGATACAGATTCTCCTGATTTTTATTTACAGAGCACATTCACCTCATGTGATCAGTTTCTCGCTCCCTTCCCTTCAGGATTGTACAAATGCACACTTGAAACATTTTCAAGTTAACTAAACCTGGTTGTAAACTCAGACACATTGAAGATGACCAAGGAATAAACAACACTAACTCAATGTCTTAGGACTTAAGTTATTACAACCTGACATTTGCAATCAAGTAAACAGCACCAGTAAAATAAAACTGGATGATGTTTAGATGTGGTTGCTCGAACTGCTGCTTTTTTTGCAGTGCATTTGTGATCAATACACAAACACATGGCTACAATTGACATCCTGGCAGGACTGCTGTTTTTTAATTCAATCTCGTAGTCATGCTCATTAGATAACACTAATCTTACATGACACTTCAGAAAGGATCTGCCATCAAGCTCAGCACTGCAAAGCTTTGAGCATCCTGCAGGAGCAAGCAAGTGGCCACTACTTAAACTTGATGAAGCAACCTCTTAGAGATGAATTTATAGTTCTTTTAGCACAAAAAAAAAATTGTGCCCGCACTGTCAATCTCAAGGCACAGCACATCCTGACACATCAGTCACCACTTGGCCTCTTCCCAGCCCAAACCTTCTCACACATTGCAAGCAGCTACATTATAATCAATCATACCTACATTAGGTAAATCATACCTACATTATCACTTCTTCCCTCTTTCAAGGCAGCACCAGTCAGGCTGTTATCTACAGTTACCTTTCAGAAGATTGTAAGCACTGTCTACACTTCGCAGTGGCTGTGGTCACAACCATCCAGCCCGCAGACAAAATGCCACTCATCTATGTTCCAGGCTGTGCACACAAAACATGGAGGACAGTGGTGTTATCACTGTGACAACGGCATCCTTCAAGGAGATCCTATAAAGCTTTCCTGGACTGCACTCCCTGTCATCACAAGTAAGGCTGTCTTCACCCCCACATAAGAACACAAAACAAAAACAGAAAACAAAACACCATAAAACAACACTGTCTGGGTGATGCCTGTAATCAAATTGGCCAAGACATTTGCCTGCAGAATCTGTCAGACCGTTGCCAGCTTTCCATGGGTTGGGAACAGGACAGCATCACTCCAGCACACCATCATCCTTGAGCAGGCAAACTGCTTCCACACCTTGGTTTATACGTCATCACCAGCTTCCAGGGCTAGGTGGGATTTAGGATATGGTGCCAAAATCATCCTCAGCTAACCTTCCAATACAGCCCATCATATGTATTTACTGCCCCTAAGGCCAATGCACAGACCAGCTGTCTGCTGTTCTGCTGTCTCACAAGTTAATGCCCAATTTGAGGCCAAAAAAGATATAGATATGTTATGGAAACCAATGCTATTAAGAGGTATGACTGAACCTATTCAGATCTCAGCACAACTGCTGGGCCTTTTCTTGTCTCCCCCTCCACCAGAATTTATTTTCCTTTATGTGAAAGACTACTTTTCAATCCACAGTTGCCAGGAGATCAAGTTCAGCCTTTCAGCTGTACTGCAATCTCTGTGTTTGATGCCTCCAGCCTATAACGAACATCAGTAACAAGTCCTCCTTACCACTGCTCTTACAGACTCCCCCCAGCTCGGCCTCCAATCCTGCACAGCCCCGTACAGTTGCACACCCAAAGGGCTGTTTCAGTTCCATACAATAAAGCAGCAAAAGGCACCTACACTGGTCTAGATGCAAGCACCCACCACGCACACACACTCTCAGCAGGCAGTCCCTTGCTTCCAAACTCCTCCTGCAGACCTAGACAACGTGTCCTGAAAATACCAGCACCATCACAACATACCACTCAGGCTTCCAACACTGCAGATGCTGCTTTGGCTGACAGACCTTTAGTGGCTGGAGTGAGTTTTAGCAATTTTTGTACTTATCTCAGTACTCATCCAGCTTAAAGCAAACCATAAAAGATGATATTCCCACAAAGGATTTGCTAGTCTAGCTACTAGATATTCCACTCACTCCCAGCACAGTTATACTGAACTCATCTAATTCTGCCACCAGTTCTCATTTCCATCCAGCAACCATTCAAAGCAGACTGACAGCTGCTCCTACAGCTCTTTTGGAGGGCCATGTGATACACACAATCAGACCATGATGTAACACTCACGCTCGTCAGAGGATGCTGCCAGTGACCTGCTCTTAATATCTGTCAGTTTGGCCCTCAGCTCATTCAATACTTAGCCTGTGCTGGTTTTATAATGCTAATAGCAATTACAGTTTCAGTAACTATTTCCTATAGCTTAAACTCCTTGCTTTCCCTGCAAAAGAAGAAAGATGCACAGGGTTTTAGTCATAAAAGTGAAAAACGCAAATGCTCTGAAGGTACAGTAGAATTTTTTATGTCACTTCAACTACAATTTCTGGTATAACATGATGTGCTTTCATATTATACTGCTTTTTTTCTCTGAAGTCTGCACCTGTAAGCTAATGAGAATCTCAGAAGATATACACTTAGCATTTTAGTTTTGTAGTTCATTCTGGCTGAAGAGCCTGTTTCATTAGTCTGATGCCCTTCTCCCTTCAGAATTGAAGCCAAGTGCAGACTTCCAAATTACAAGTCACAAGCAATCTCATTTTTTTGCATCAGAGTTTAAAGTGAATTGAAACTCTCTGTCCTTACAGAACTATAACTGCCAGAAAATTGGGAACATAATGTCTACCTGAGGCCCTTCCCACTGCACTGAAGCCTTAGCAACTGCAGGGAAACCATGCTCCAGTGTAAAGCCCTCCATCAGAATTTACCCTAATTAGAAAAAGCCACACATAAAGCAATAGCTCAGTAATACACTCAACCAAACAGTTCAGGGCAACTTCAGGACGCTGATACATGCCCAGAAAACATGAATAGTTTAACTCATACAAATCCTAACCTTAACAGCTTACACATCAACAGCAATATACTCACACTGGCTCACTTTTAGCAGAAACATCAATCTAAACAGCTTATTCCAGTCTACTAGATCAAGCTGCACAGCTCAAGCACTGAAGCACTCAACTAGTACCAGAGGGAGTAAATCAGGCTTTAGGCCCACTATCATTGCAAAGCACCAGCACTTCAGGATTTTTATCTAACAGATCATCTGAGCTACAGAAAAGTGCTGTCCTCAATTTCAGTTTAAAATAGTAAAGTTACACAGCCTCAAACTACCTCAAACACAAACTACCTCAATTGCCCTGAACTGCCACAAAGCACCAATGCAGACACAGATGTAACAACCTAAACTAGCCTTCCTTGTCCACAGTGCTACAAAAACAAGGGGTCTATTTTTCCATTCTCAAGTTCTCATTTAACACCCAGTGGCTCTAAGTAGAAGAAAAAAATTCACAATACATATTTTGCTTGTTTTTAAAACTTTTAAGTTTAATGGTTTTATCTTTACCATTAATAACACCAACACTGACATTACTTTTAGGATTTACTTTCCTTTCACAGGCAGCTACAGTTTTTCTCTATTTGACATATGGCAATACTTTTCTCCCTTGAGAGATAAGGATTTGATGGGTAGACTGTTTGATGGACAAGTAACCAGTTGTGAGATTGCACCCAGAGAGCAGTGATCAATGGCTCAGTGTCCAGATGGAGATCAGTGATAATTTGTGTCCCTCCAAGACCAGTACAGGGTCCACTGCTCTTTAATGCCTTCATCAATGACACCAGCAGTGTGATTGGGTGCACCCTGAGCAAGTTTGCAGATGACACCAAGCTCCCTGCTGTGATCAACACAGCCAAGGGATGGGATGCCACCCAGAGAGACCTTGACAGGTTGAGCACTGTGCTCAGGTGAATCTCAGGAAGTTCAATAAATCTGAAAGCAAGGTCTTGCACCTGGATCACGGCAACACCCACTATCAGCACAAGCTGGGGGATGTCAGGATAGAGCAGATGAAAAGGACTGGGGGTGCTGGAGGATGGCAGCTGGACACGAGCCAGCACTGTGCCCTCACAGCCCAAAGCCAGCAGTACCATGGGCTGCATCAAAAGCAGTGTGGAGGGAGAGGATTTGACCCTCTGTGCTGTGAGACCTCACCTGGAGAGCTGCATCCAGATGGGGAGTCCTCAGTACAGGAGGGATGTGGACCTGTTAGAGCACGTCCAGACAAGGGCCACAAAAACAATGCAAAGAATGGAACACCTCCCTACAGGGAGAGGCTGAGAGATCTGGAGCTGTTCAGCACAGAAAAGAGAAGGCTCTGGGGAGACCTGAGAGCAGCATTTCAGTATGTAAAAGGGGGCTGCATGAAGGAAGGGGACAGACTCTTTAGCAGGGTCTGATGTGACAGGACAAGGGGAAATGATTTCAGACAAAAAGGGGGGAGATTTAGATTGGATATAAAGAATAAGTTGTTACTGTGCTTTTTTGGTTTTGTTTTTTTTGTTTTAATATTTTTACAGAGAGGGTGGTGAGGCACTGGAACAGTCTGCCCAGAGAGGTGGTGGAAGCCTCGCCCCTGAAGACACACAGCATCAGGCTGGACAGGGCTCTGAGCATCATTTGGACCTGAAGGTGTCCCTGCTCATTGATGGACTAGATGAATCCCTTCCCATTCAGAACATCCTACAGTTCTGTGATAAGCTCCACATATAAGTCTCAAGCAATATCAAACACTTCTGGAAACCATTTTATAAACATTTAGTATTGCATCACTGCCAACAGGTCTAAAAAGTACAGCCCACAAAATTGAAATGTAAGTTCCTTTCACCTTTAACAAGCAGTTTATCTCGTACAGACACCCTCCGAGTGGAATCAGAAGCTGGATTGGATGCACGGGGTCCTCTGACACCATCATCCCGCTTCAACTTGCTTGCCAGAGTGAGCATTACTGCTGTCTTCAGTCTAGGAAAAAAAAAAAAATAAAAGAATGAAGTCAATTACCAATACTCAAAGCACTAGGGAAGGGGAAGTACAAAAATAGACCCATGCTACACAGCTCTGGCCATATTCTTAACAGTCAAAGAAAAAACAGATCACTTGACTGCAGCTAAAGACGTGGACAAACTATAGAGTTCGAAGAACAAGAGTTTGTTTCAGACCAGAACACTGACAGAGCTGCAGCCTATCAGGCAAGGAGGAAGTTCAGTTTTTGCTGGCAAAAGGTCAGACTTTCATCACTGTTTACAACCTTGTTTCCCTGCACCATCTACCACAGCGTATCGAATCACAGCGTGAATCCCACTGCCACAGCCAGACAACCTGTTCCCACCATCCTCATCTGTATCTCCTGTAACAGCATTCAGAACTGCTTTCTGCGTCCAAACAAGAGAGGAAGGGGAGGGCAGTGCTTCCTGGAACTACCCTGCAGCACTGGGAAGTGAGCTTTGAGTCAGACAGCAGCACACAGCAAATGGAACAGATTTAAACTGCCCAATAGTGACAGGATGCACTCATTACAGCACAGCCATAAAGTTACATGTGGACATTTGGTAACTGAAAGAAAGAGAGATTTTTGCTACGTCAATCCTCCACATCAGAAGAGGACTATGATGATCAATCACAGCAGGAGTCGGATAGAATGCCAAATTCTTAAAAGCAAAGTCCTCTGCCTGAACATTTTGATGCTACTCCTACTTTAAGGCAGTTCATTCTTTTAAGAAGTTTCACTCTTATTATTAGTGTGGCCAAAACCAAATTTCTACTGACAAGATCAATACCCTTTAGGCCTCACCACCACTAGAATGGTAATGTTTACCCTTTAACCATACAGTCTTTACATGAGCTAGTCTGAACAGAAGACCGGACAGGTATGGAGCAGCAGTTCCCAAGACATGAAATAGGTGCTCATGCAACATCAGTTGAGATACTCACAGTGCAAACGGTCAAGTGAAGGAACTACTGAGATGAAGATGAGCATAACATAAAATGACAAGACTAGAAACAAGATTTTTATGTCAGCTCCAGCTCTACATCTCTCACTGCTTCTTTCTTCCTAAGCATGCCTTGAAATCAACAGGTCAATAGCAACAGCAGTTGCTTTGCTGATTGTGTTCATTCCAGCCTTAAAAAAATCAGGTGGGAGAATAAGCTTCCCTGGCCTGTCAGTCTCCTTGGCATATCTGCAGAAACAGCCTGGCTGCTCTGCAGGTTTGTGAGAAAACTGAGGGATTTATAACAAACCACATCAGCACCGAAGTACCGGCATGGGGAAGAAGAGTAATCAAACAACTGCTGTGACACTTGGGCATTCAAGGTAGAGGACTAGAATTAGATGAGCTTTAAGATCCCTTCCAACCTAAGCCATTCTGTGATTCTGTGTAGAGGAGAACATAACAGATAACTGAGTAATGAGGTTTAAAAGAGAGGAAAAACATGTGTTTTGTTACAAGAGTACCCAACAGCACCACTCCCTGATAAGATACACAAGAAGGCCAAATTCTCTGAGGCTAATAGGTACGTGTCTTACATTTCAGATCCAGACTGAAAACAGTAAAACCTGGAGCAAACAGAAATCCAGGTTGCCCAGCTGAAATAGGCTCGGTTGTGTTTTTCCCCCCTTCTCACACTGTCCCAGAGAAATAAAATAAGCAGACAAAACGGTCTGCTTTCCCACGAAGAAAGGCAACAGCCGGTTTTAAGGAAAGGAGTAAAAAAAAAAAAAAAAAAAAAAAAAAAAAAAAAACCACCACAAACACAGAAGGGAAGAGACAGGAAAACGGTGACACGGGCTCCTAAAAGCAAACAAACAGTAACAAACAGTAACAGAAACAGAAAAGAAAACCTACGAACTGCAGACAGCCTCCTAAAGGCACCACATCCAAACGAAACCGGTATCAGCGGGCATTAAGCACCTCGCTACCTGCGTCCTAAAAAGCTGCGGCAACCAGAAGGCGCGCACCAAGGGGCCGAGCCCCAGCGCTGCCCCCCCCTTCTGCTGACGGAGCCCATGGGGGGGGGGGGGGAGTTCCGCAGCACGCAGGGGCTGCACGAGCTCCCTGCAGGCCCGCACCGCCGGGCCTCTCGCCCCTCAGCCGGGGGCAGGCAGACCCAGCCGGTGCTCCGAGGCCTAGCAGGCTGGTACCGCACGGGGAGACGCGGGCGGGTCCGAATCCAGATCTAGAAGCGTAAGGGGCGGCTCGCACCTACCTGAGCACGGCGTCAGGGCCCGGCTCCCGCGGCCAACACCATCCCGGGGCTGGCCCGGGGCAGGGGCGGCGGTGCGGCTCCTCCTCCCTCAGCCGCCCGCCCGCCGCGCCGGAAGTGGGCGAGGACGTGGGCGGGGCTTGTAGGCGCCCCCTCCCCTCCACCGGTTACGAGGGTTCTGCCTGCTCCCGCCGTCGTCTCGCGAGAGTTGGACTCGCAGGCGCCATTTTGGGAGCTGTGCCCTTAGTCTTGTAACCCGTTCCCGCGCCAAATTAGTGGAAGCTGAAATCTGTGTGAAATCACGAGGTTACGTTCAGTAATGGACAGGAAATGACTGGGATATGCCGCTTCAAATACCGACGCCATCATATCTAACTGGAGTTTTTCCATCCCATTGCATGCAATGAAAAGGGGAACCAAAACTAAGCAGTTAGTGGTTAGAAGGTTTTATAAAGCAAACGTGCAGACCAGACACAAAGTTCGGCAGGTAGCAGCTAAATACCAGTTCCTGAACATTCACGGGAACACAACCGCTTCCTTTCTGAAAAATAAATCAGCACCGGGGTTTAGCTTAATTAAATCTATTTAATCCAACATGATTAACCCAGAACCCTTTTTCCTCCTGTTTTTTTATTGTCAGGATTGGCCTGCCTGTAGAATTGGCACGAACCAAAAGTTCCTTCCCTCTGATGCCTTGTGGACCTCTGTTCTGCTGTATAAAGCAATCCTTTGCTAAGACAATACTTGAAGCAGCACCACATCAACTCGGATGCATCCTTCCAGACAACAGATCACAGAGTAAAGCAGAAACAAGGAACAGCATGGAAAAATATTTAGGAAGCAGATCTGAGCTTTTCTTCATCTTTTTCGTACCATTAATAGGGCCCCAACTTACTTTTTTTTTTTTTTTTTTTTAAACTTACAAAGGTCAGAACCTTTTCTCAGAGCTTTCCAGAAACACAGCTGGAATTCCTTATTGCCCTTGATGGCACACAGTCATACTCTGGATGCAAGAGGCCATTTCTTAAAACCTGAGCCTTTAAATGCCTGCACCAAAATATTCTGCTATTACGTTTTCCTGATAGATCGTTTTCCATTTCCTCTAAGCTTGGCATAAAACACAGCCTTCTGTTGTGTGAAAGTACCTTCTAAATTTCCTTCTCGAAGGTTATTATATTTACCTCTCCAGTCTATGGATTCTGGGACTGAAGATATTGGGACATTTATCTGAGTAAAGGAGTGACAGTGCATGGTGTACCACGTTGTCAGCTGCCCTTTCTTGGCTGTCTCAGGGCAATAACAAAGCCTCCATTCTGAAAAGAAGACAGAAAGCAAATGAGAAAGAAGCAGCATTCCCAGCCTCTTCTGCAACCAATCTCTGTGGGAGTGGGGAAAGAGAATGAGGGGACGTGGGCTGCTGGGGGGACTTGTCCACGAGCAGAGAAACAGGGTTGGGTTGTGACTACAGAGGTAACACCCTCAGTAAGGCTTCTGGAGTCGAAAGGAAACAAGAAGAAAATCATCGCTAATTCACATGGCAGCCTGGAGTCCCAAGAGCCTTCAGCAGCTATCTGTCCTTCAGCCTGTCCTTCTAGTCCAAAAAAATTGAGGCTTTGCATGAGAATGAGTAATCCACCAACCACTCACACACGTGCAGAAGTCACCTGCAGATAGAAGTGAAGGTTATTTGTCAAAAAACCCTTTTAATCAAAGCAAATGAAAAGCAATCAGATCTCACTGAACACCACCTCCTCCGAGAGCAAGACATTAACATCACAGAATGATTCCTGACAGTTCCCGGTATAATATATACAGGAATTAGTGTGAATTATGAACAGCAATGAATGGGGGGAGAAATTACAATATCAAGAGCACTGGTATCTAGTACATTAAAAAACAGGGATTTAGCAGTGATGAACATTCACAGCCCCTGTTTGTCATCCTCTGCCCTCTCCGTGTGTTCCATCACTCTGCAGCTGGCTCTGGCACAGAGCTGCTTCACAAAATCACCCAACAGAAAGCCTTACCCATGTTGTGAAATCTCTCTTCCTGGAACCATCTGGGACTCACCCAGGTGTGTCCCTGCACAGCTTGCCCTGACTAGAGTTTGGCTGGATGCTCCTTGGATTTCATCTGACTTGAAGGCCTTGTGTCTTCAGGAAAAGAAAAAAAAACCAAAAGTTTCAAGTTTCTGTTCCATTTTGGCTATTTTCCACGACAAATACCCTAAAAGTCAGTACAGCCCTACACATTACTATTGTTATGTTTTAATTCCAACAGAATCCCACCTTCTGACAGAACCTCTTCTGCCACAGCAGCCTTTTAAATCACCCTTTCTTGTGACAGCCTCAGATGAATCAGCAAATTGCTTACAGTTGTGCATAATTCTGTAGGCTATGTCAAGCCCTGGCAGCCAGCACCTGTGAGATCTCTTCTGCTCGGTGCAGTGCTACAGATCAGCTCCCAAGCTGCAGATTACTGGAGGAAGTATTGGTTTTTGCACCACCAACAGCGCCCAGTCTGTGGGTGATGTGAACCTGGGTTCTGATGGAAGAGTTGGGGGCAGAAGAAGTTTATAAGGTGATTCAGTGATGGAACTCAACTGTTGACTTTCTTAAGAAACAGAAAATCTCATCTGCGTGTTTTGGATCCCCTTGCTGTGGTTGGGGAGACTTCTTGCCCCTGGTGACACCGTGTGTGACCTTCACAGCTTCACCAGCTCCCTTCCTCTGGTGACCAGTCTCCAAAGAAGCATCTGGGCCCAAACTGAATGATGTTCAGCACTGCTCATCCATCCTTTTTCTCCTCTCCCTGCAGGGTGCCCTCCTTCCCCAGCACTCCTTTTCCTGTCCTTGTGGTTGATAATTAAATCACACAGGGTTCTTCTGAGAGCTTCTGGGATGGCCAAGCCTGGAGCCTTTCCCACACAGGACTGGGATGCTTTAGGCTTCAGACGTCCTATATTTGGTGCTACCCATCCTGGACCAGCAGACAAGGACATCCCCAGCCACCACAGCATCCATTCATCCCAAAAGTGAGCCCCAGGAAAGGTGTCAGGGTGCAGCTTCAGGTGGCATCAGCACAGGGCTGAGGTTCTGCCAACTTCAAATGCCCAACAGCCATATTGGTATCATCCCCAAACGATTCTGAAGGGATGATACTACAGCAAGACATTGTGAAAACATGACGGCAGCTTGTCAGTTTAACGTATTTATTTTCTTTTTCATGTTAAATAGCATGTAAAAATAAATTATCTATACAAGTAAATATATGTAACACAGTGTGTAATAAATAGCGAGTACAGAAAATAGAACTCTTAAAAACAGTGTTTTGAAAACCAGCAAAACAAAGATACAAAGATGCTCATCCTCACTGAGCAGTACCTTTCAAGAAGCGCATTTCTTTACATCTTAAATACTTATAAATACATGGTACAAAAAACCCCCACAAAACCCACAATAATTTAAAAGACTGTTACAAAATTGCTCCCTAAGCTCACATCAATGAGACAAATAGGAAAATACAGCCAAGCAGTTCCATAAAGCAGCGTGAGAGCACCCGGTGCTCAGGGGCGGCAGGGCTAAGTGCAGTCCTCGCGCTGGGCTGCGCACCGCAGGTCGTTCAGGATTTGGAAGATGTGGAGGATGGCCGAGGCCTCCAGGCAGCCGGCGGTCTCCTGAAATGGGAGCAGGGGAGGTGAGCACCAGGGATGGAGCAAACAGGACCTGGGGGTATCATGGCTCCTTGGCCTCTCGCTGCTGATCGCTGCAGGTTGCAAGGGCTTCCCTGCGTTGCTTGGGGTTGGGAAGTCAAGTTGCTTTATATGAGCGGTCAAAACTCTAGCCATGATTGGAGGTGCTGAGGAATGCCTTTTTGGCTGCTTCTTAATGGAGGGATGCAAAAAAGGCTCTAGCTTGCCCTTGATTTGCATATTCTGAAGTGGAATTTAGAGCTTTTTTTCTTTTTTTTTAGAGCTGTCTGCTCAGGAGGCCCTGGAACCACACCAGCCGTCCTGCCCAGCATCCTGACTTACCTTCTTCTTGGCTGTCTCCAGCTTCTGCAGCCAGTGCCTCAGTTTCCCAGAGGGCTGATGTGAAGGCGCTTCGAGGGCCAACTGCAAGGAGAGTGATTGTAAGCACCAGTGATGCCCATGGTGCTGCCACCAACACCGACGCCACTGAGCTGGGGCTGCAGGGCTGGGGGGACACTCACGCAGTCTCGCAGGTCCCGCCGGACTTGGGTAAGGAAAGCCAGGGGCTGTTGGCACGTCTCAGCCATCCTCTGCGTTGTGGGGTTTGTGAGCATGGTGATGGTGAGGTCCAGCTCAGCCTTCACCAGGGCGATCCGGTCAGGTACCTGCAGGCAAGAGCATCGTGGTTACAGATCAGAAGCTGCCTCAGGGCACAGATGAAGGGGGTCCTGCCTGGAGGAGGGGTTTCCCTTCCATAGCATCGTCCTTACCGACAGCTCAGCCGTGTTCCACTTCCGATGGAAGAGTCTGGTGTTGCATTTTCGGTTTGTTAATAGCATGATGTCTTCCTGGAGGTGAAACATGAGAGAATGGGGACAGATTGAAAAGCTGCTCTTGGATTTTGGGCTTTGTTGCACAACCCGCTTCCCCCCCGCAGAAATGTGAAACCAGCACAAAATTCATCATAGCCATATCCTATCGGTATGGGCAGGATGCAAGCATCATCCAAGGGCGGGTAAGTGCTGCTGCTCACTGTGCTAGGGACTGCTGTCCCCAAACTGCCTGCAACACATCCAGCTTGTCCCCACACAGAAACACCCCAGAAAACATCCATTTTGCTGCTCAGGGCCTGAAATTCAGCTGCCTCTCTGCCTCACTCCCCTCCAGCCGATGCCCCCCAGCCCAGGGCTCACTGCCCTAGATACTCACAAACTGCTCCTTCATCCTCTGCACTGCCTTCAACTCCGAAGGTGCAGGGAACTGGTACTTGGAGAGGCTGCAGCTCTTCTTTGGGGTGACCCGAGGGAACGCATCTGCTATGAGGGCCCCCAGGGTCCCCACCAATATCATAGTGACCCCGTAGCATACCATCTTCGAAGCAAAATTAAACAAGCATAAGAAGAAATAGAATCAGGTGAGTTGGAGGTTCTCAAGTCACTCCTGCTGCTCTGCCCCATCTCTCTGGCTTTTAAGCAGCGGGCTGGATTGCACTTTCAGCTTGACAGGAAAATCCACGGCAAGGCAGCTCTGCGACAGGAAAGTGAAAGCAGTGGAGAGGAAACCCCGAGGCCACAGGTGTGGCCACAGGTGAGGGCGCTGTGGGGATATGGCGACCGGAATGGGGCTTGGGACATGGTGGGACCCCACAGCACTGTGCATGGCTTTTCCTCCCTGTTCAGCGTTCGTGGAAAATGCAAATACAGCATCTTCACAGCGCTGCCCTGGCAGCTGTAAAAACACACCCACGCTGCAAGAAACCTGCCCTTTCCCTAAGGTAACCTGAGCTGTGGATCTATAACTGTGCTTGGAATGTCGTGCACTGATCATGAAGTATAGCCAAATACACCCATGTGTGTAAAGAGCGACCGTGCAGTAGTGTAGCACTGAGTAAGGACACCACAGCACTGCACATCCAACATCTGCCGTTTCCTCGAGGTAACCTGAGCTGTGAAACTACACCTGCATTTAGTTCTGTGCATTAATCAATCATCAAATACAGGAAAATATAATCCTGCATGTGTAAAAAGCAGGGGCAGCTGAAGCAGATTATCATAGAAACGTCTGAGTTGGAAGGGACCTTTAAAGGCCATCAGGTCCAACTCCCCTGCGATGAAAAGGGACATAAACAGCTGACCTGGTGCTCAGTGCATTGCCCTTGAATGTCCACAGGAATAGGCATCCACCACCTCTCAGGGCACTCTGTTCCAGTGCTCCATTGCCCTGAGCAGGCACCCCAGGACTGTGTCTTGTTTTGCCTATCACCAAGGGTGGAGACCCCACAAATTGAGCAGCCTGTGCCAGCACACGATTGTCTCCTCAGTAAGACTTCACTGTGCTCAGATGGGCTTTGACTTGCGTTCATTGCCTCCCATCCCATCACCAGGCACCACAGTCAGGACGAGGAGTGGTGCAGTAGGCCAGCAGCAGTGCCTACTTTGCTCAGACCAGATAGAGTCAGAGCTTGGAGCAGAGCCAGGACAGCCAGATGCAGATGTGAAGCCTGAAAGCACTGGAGACACAGACTTCCTCCTCATGGCAAGTCTTGAACAGCACTGCAGGACCAGGATCCACCAGGATCCCCCCAGCATTGGGCTATATTACTCATTAATACAGCTAAGGTCAATAATTAAAAGCCTGAGCCTCAGCCAAGGCTTGGTTCTTCATTACCTTGTGTGCCCCAAGATTGGAAAGCTCCTCTTTCCCTTCTGTCCACTTAAAGAAGCAAACACATAGAGAAAAATGCAGTTTATTCAATGCATTTGTTCATACTTGGTACAACGATGAAATAGAAGCCAAAAGCAATGAAAGTAACTTCATAGAAGCTACCCAAGCAAGGCATAGAACATCCGTAACAGAAAAATCCCATGAGGTGTTAAAGCTGGGCACAACGTCCTCAATGCAGCTGGAGCAGCATGCTCTCCTGGGAAGAAGGGGCAACATGCTCACGGACAGTGCCAGCTCTTGCAATCTCACCTCCACCATAATCCAGGGGATTTACCCCAAAACCTGCACCCATCGCTGCTGGCTGCACTCAGAACAGCCATAGAGATGCTCTGTGGGTTTCCCATTGGGTGCCACAGCAGCATGACGTTGCTGTGGGACTTGGCTCCTTTGGTTCGTCTCCTCTGTCACTGCAGCGTTTATTTCCCCAGGCATCATTTCTGGTTGGCAAAGCATAATGAGACGTCATCTCTTTACACAGGCATGCAGGAAATCCCAAGGTGCCAAAGGTAAAGTGAAAGCAGAGCAGGAAAACCATAGCTGTAAGCACAGCACTGGAGCACGACACACTGCATGGCTCCATCGTGGGCACCGAGCTCTGAGCAGATGGCAGGAAAACCCGGAGTCCTGCACAGGGAGCTGCAAGAGATGCTTTCACACCAATAGGTTGTACCTCAACCCAGGCTGGCCGCATTTGGCACAGCTCCTTTGAACCACGTTTCTGCTGGCTCTGCCACTGCAGCAGCTGTCACCCACCACAGCATGTCCCACAAAGCCACCACCTGGGCACACCATGGCCAGCCCAGCGGGGAGGCATAGGCAGCGATGCAGCCCTTCTTCTGTTTCTGCCCACAAGAAAATGAGCAGCTATCTGGTCTCACTACATTAAGAAATTATTAATTGCATTCCACATCTATTGACTGTGCTGTTAATACACTGGGTGACACAAATAATTACAAGTCCCCCGATGCTACGAAGTGGAAGAAAAGCACCGAGGAGGTTCGTTCTGCTTTTCCAGAGGAAGAAATCCCCGACTGCAGGAGATCCCCAGGTGTGGAAAGGAAAGCAAAACAGACACAGCTGTGCCAAGCAGTCGCCAGTGCCAGGTGAGGTCATCGCCCTGTGACTCACCAGGAGGCTGACAAAAGCAGCATCGGCCACCAGCCGTGCTGTGCAGTAAAGAGGTATGAAGGAGCCAGGAGCTTCTCCCCCACCTTATTGGAGCTGGTTGTACAAAGACTTGGGGGAAAAAGGTGAAGCAAGACAAAATAATGCTCCAAATCCAACAGATAGCCACTGCTCAGCAGCTGTCACTGCAGCCATCCCACCTGCTGGTGCCACTACCAGCACTCAGCTGCAGTGATGTAACTCATGCTGTCACATCACCCCTGCATCATCCCTCAGAGGCTGACATGAGGAGAGCTGTTCTAGTTAGCTGCTGTGAATATAAACCCTTTTTTTGGAAAGCTCTTGTGCCAGTGCTGTAGGGACACAGCATCTCCAACCCTCTTAAGTTTAACAGCCTGGGGATGTTGCCTCACCTGCAGTATCCCAAAGGGATAGGCTGGTCAAATCCTCCCCACAGTGCTTCCATGGGAGAAAAACCCCATGGGACTGATAGCACAAAATCCCTTTTTATGGGAAAGGGGACCCTGATCCCCTCACAGAGCACAGCTCTAGGGCACCATTCCTGCCTGGTGCAGGGATTATGGGAACTGGACACATCCCCATGGAACCTCAGTGCCTCCAAAAAGCAAACAGGAGGTGACCAGCACCTGTTGAGACCCAGCTTTGAATCATTTCGCCTTTGCATTTCAGGGAGTGGCACACAATTACCTTTGGTGCACAAAGCAGATTAAAAAAACTGAGGCTGGATCCAAGGGCTATGCAAACAATTCTCTGCAGGAGCAAGCCCAGGGAGGCTCAAGCTACAGGAGCTCCCTGCCCAGAAATTCCACAGGGACCAGAGCAGCCAGGCCCACCAAGCCTCTATTAGAGAAGCCAAACACAATTCCACTTTGCAACTTATTTTTTTTAATTTTTCAAGAAATTCAGCTGTTATAGGATTGGATGTGGGATAACAATCACAACCACTCTGGTGGGTTCCTCCAACAGGAGGGTGCTGGGCAGACTGGTAGCATGGCACAGACCCTGTGGCCCTGCGTTAAGTCCACGTCTGCTTACAAAGATTAAGGCTTCGATCACTGAAATCACCACTGATCTCTCCAAGGAAGAGCAGGGTGTTTGGAATCCTGTTTCTTTCAGCACGAGGTCAGGAGGAGGCTTGCCTCACGCTTCCTTGTGCCCCAGGATGCAGACATGCCTCACCCAGAACTCCAGCGGGGTGTCACGTGAGGCAGCTCCCATCGTCTCCAGCAGCCTGCAAGAAGCAGAGTAAGGGTCCTCCATCCCCATCCAGCCATGCAGCACCAGGTGTGGGGAAATGACCACAAGCAGGGATGAGATTCTCTCTCTAAAGCACTCCAAAGCTTGGATTACCAATTGGCAGAAACCCTTTCACAAAGCAGTGCACCCCTCCTTCCCCTCAACCCCACTCTTGATTCACCCTGTAAGAGGACATCCTCCATGCCCTACTCATTTGCATGAAAGCCTTTTTTTCCTTTTAGTACCTCTTTTCCATCCTTAGGAGGAGGGTTTTTGCAGCCTCAGGATCACTCTTCATGAATACTTGGTATGGAGAGGCAGACTCTAAGTAACCGACCACCCCAGCAACGGTCATGGGAATTTTATCATAGATATTGGTGATTCTAGAAAGGAAATGGGGAAGAAAGGAGCACTGGCACGTTAAATACAGGCAGTGGAACAAGGGTGACTGCAGAGCGATGTAGTGATGAATAAAACTCATGACTTTATCCAAGGTCCAGGAGAGGAAAGCATCTCATTACGGCAGCTGATGGGTCAGGAGCAGCGTTCGGACCCACTCATGGTCATGCACCAAGGAGCTCCCGCTCACCTCTTCTTGTCTGGAAATGGCAAAGCCTCAAAGATCTCCTTGTAGTCTTCCAGGACGTGTTTTACTCTACTATGTGAGTATTTCAAGAGCTGGTCCCAGGCCTGCAATGACAGCAGATAAACACAACCACGTTGAGCTCCTCATTGCCACAGAGCTTGGTCCTAGGCCTGTGGCATATGCACTTCTATGACACCCCTGCTCCCCTCTCCCCACACCAGCCCACCCTGCAGCCCTTCACCTCCTCACCCCACCGCCTCTCCCCTCAGCACCCACCCACCACTGTATGTTTCCCCCTGCCCCAGTGGGGAGGCTCGGTGCCCTCCCTCACCTCCTGGAAGATTTGGGTCAGCTTTTCAGAGCAGTCCCCATAGTGCAGGCTCATATCAGCAGTGTAGGTGCTGATGGCCACGCAGCCGCCCGGCCGCAGCACGCGTTTCGCCTCATTCATGAACTTCCCAGTATCAAACCAGTGTGCGGCTGTGAACGAGGCCAGGAGATCAACTGAGGCATCTTCGAAGGGCAGCTCTTCTGCTGGGCACACCCTGCAGACGGGGGGAGAAAAATAACAGCGTGCAATGCTGGGGATTGCAGAGCGAGACACAAAGCTAAAGGGCACGCGGGGAGCTGGGTTTTGCTTGCAGCACTCACAGATAGGAGATGTTGGGAGGAGAAGGGGCAGCCCTGGCCTCTTGGATCTGTGCCTGGCTGATGTCGGTGCCCACCACCTTTGCGAAGCGCTCTGCCAGGAAGGCTGTGCCTTGCCCCGACCCGCAGCCAACGTCCACAGCCAGCTGGGTGCAGCTGGGAGCCTGCAGGGACAGGGGGCGCATCTCAGCAGCAGCACCCCAACTCCTAGCCCTGCTCACGGCTGGGTGCAGGCTCCGAGGCCCCTGCTGAGCCCCGGCTGTTATCTTACTCCAAGTGAAGAGGTAAGGAGATAAATTGAGCACAGCTGTGCCCCACTCACCTTCTCCTGCAGGTAGGTGAGGATGGTGTCCTTCAGCTCCTTGCCAGGGGCAAAGCGGTACTTCAGGTAGATGGCTGCGTGCTGCGTGCCCTCAAACATCTGTGCAGCCATGCTGGGAGCTCAGGGCCTGTCCTGGCGGGACAGCGGTGCTCAGCCTGCACCCAGCACCAGGACTTTGCCCAGGGCCCTCCCTCAGTGTCCCCCACCATGGGGCCGTGCTCAGAAGCCGGAAGCCTCAGCAGCCGTGTGCCGTTTGTGGCAGGCGCTGCGCAAGAGAGACGGACCCAGGAAGCGTGACAGGGACGTGCAGCTCCCACAGGGGCAGCAGTCACGTGCAAAGAGCTCATAGAACAGCACAGCCCGTGCTGTGTGGGCACACCGGGCAGGGAATGGTTACAGCTTGCAATGCAGGAAGAGCCGCCACTCAGTTTCGGCTGCTTCCAGCAAGGAGCATCAAACCCGACTGCTCTCACTAGAATGCTTCCATCTGCTCCCTGCCGCTGCCCCAGCACCCCCAACTACTCACCATACCAGTAACTCACCGCTCCCAGGCCCTCCTGCAGCGTCAGAATGAAGCCGCTCGCCGTACAGCCAGCAGGGACATGCTAGCTTTGGGGCAGAATGGGGCCCTGTAAGGCTCTTTGCATGCAAACGCCACGGGTGGGGTCACGCTTTCCAGGAAAACATTCCCAGCCCTCCCTACGTAGCTGGGGTGAAAGAGCAGCAGCGGCC
Source organism: Lagopus muta (assembly GCF_023343835.1). NCBI lineage: Eukaryota > Metazoa > Chordata > Aves > Galliformes > Phasianidae > Lagopus > Lagopus muta. The sequence goes on along the minus strand of NC_064440.1, from coordinate 33,841,586 downwards.
TGGCAGCACTACAGGGCCGACTGCTCCCTCTAGAGCTGCAGCACCGCATCCTGAGATCTCAGCTGTGAGGTCCCTACAGCCTTAAAGCAGCATGCTGGAGCCTGAGAGCTGGGCTTCCCCTTAGTACGGGGACTGTGGTAATTAAGCACAGAGTAACTTCAGAACGCACACAGATGAGGGGATGATCAGCAGCCCCAACAGCTCAAGCAGCAGATACCAAAGAAGAGCGAGAACAAAACTCTGTAGGAACCCCAACTCATACTTACAGCCTGGTTGTGCTGAAGCCCTCTCCTAGTACCCTGCAAAAGGAGAAAGGCACTCAGGGTGCTTTTATAACCCTGCTCCCAGCGTTAGGAGCAAAGCCCCACACCTGGGCCGAGGCAGCCTGTTGCCATTTTGTGTGTGTTCAGGGCAGTAATGCTTATTGCACACAGCTGAGCCCTCTGTTTCTATCTCTGTTAGTGATGGGGCCACAGGGAATGGGCAAAACAGGGTCTGGAGCCCCATCTCTGCTAGGGGTATTTGCAGCACTGTGCAGAAGCTGGTAATACTGCACTTACTTTTTAGAGGCAGTGATTTGCTTTTAGGACCCCAGAGAGGCTTTGGCTCTTGGGAGACTTTCCTTTGTTCATGTCACAGAATCATTCAGGTTAAAAAAGACAGCTAAGATCCCCAGTCCAACCTCAGCTCACCCCACTATGCCCACAGCCTTCAGTGCCACATCCTCACAGTTAGGAAACACCTGCAGGGATGGTGACCCCAGCACTCCCTGGGCAGCTGTGCCCCTGCTCCAATGGAAAGGGAACAACGTTTATCAGGAATAAAGGGATGTGAAAATGCTCAGGGCTTCTGCAAGGCTCCTTCTGAACTCACAGGGCTCAGGGGCTGAATGACTATTTGTTGCAGCTGTGTGTGGAATGAAGGCTCCAGGCAGGGAAGGCAGAAGGCTACAGGTGAGCTGGTGGGAGCTGCTGGCAGCCTGGGCTGTGTGCTGCTTGTGATCTGCCAGAATGCTGCCAATGTGTAAACAAGGCAGCAGCCCAGCAGATCCAAGGGGAGGGCCGTTGCCTGCTGCTGCTTTCTGAGTGCTCATAATTGTACAGGATGGGGGAAATCAGCTCAGGAGAGCTGAGGCTGGGTGGGATGGTGGAGATGTGCGCAGTGAGCAGCACAAAGCCATCAGTCCCTGAGCGTGATGAGCTCCCAGCGCTGGAAATCAGACCCTGGGTAATCCCCTCCGGCCCCGATCCCCGTGGGAAATAACCATGGGGCCCCCCAGGGCTGGACACGAGCCCCCAACCCGACCATGTCCCCACAGGGGTATGGCACCGCTGCTGTGCCTTGCAGACGCACAGCTTCGCTCCCCAGCGCTCTCGAGCATCCGAGTGGCCATAATTCCCCGGAAGGGGATGGTAATGAATCAGCGTCGCCCCGGAACGAAGAAGAGGGGGAGAAATATGAGCGTGCCCTGCCTTCCTCTGCCCGTGCCCTGCGTGCTCGCGCTGTGCGGGGCCCCGGAGGGCGAGCGTGATGCCCCGCGGCGGCTGAAGGCGCTGGGGATCCAGGGGGGAGCCAGGGAGGGGCACGGGGACGGGCAGAGCCCAGCGCTGCTGCGCCCATGGGGCTGGGGGCCTGGCTGCGCTCGCTTGGCGGCTGCTGCGGCTGCTGCGGCGGGGAGGCAGCAGCCCCTGAGAAGGAGCCGCTGCTCAGGTGAGTGCCCCCATCCCGTCCCGGCTCCGGGTGATCCCATCCCCATCCCCTCCCCGATCTGCTCGCACTGCAGCGATCCTCCAAGCGTGGCCCCGCTTTGCCCGCATCCCTCTCCCACCTTACGCTTTGCCCTTTTTCCCAGCTGTCATTCCGCAGCCGCTGCTCGGAGATTCCGAGGTCCCAGAGGGATTTTCTCCCAGCTCGCTTTCTGCCTCGTTTGGGTCTCACTCCCCGTGGCACAACGCATGCCGCTGCACTGCTCTCAATTTTCTGACAACCAAATGAAATTTGGGAGAGCAAAACGTGTCTTTCACCATAGAAACCACCCGGCTTTTGTCTTTCCATTGCAAGGGTTCGGGGCTTTCATCGGGGAGGCTGGAGCAAGGAGCAGTGGATGGGGTCCCACTGGGGCTGCTGGTGATGCCCAGGGAGGGGAGCTGGACGTCTGGAGGCACCGCATTGAGCCTTTATCCAAATGCAGCATGAAGTTGAAAGATGACAGATCTCTAAGGCAGCCTGCATAGGAGGGGGTCTGCAGCAGCACCCAAACCCTCCCACAGCACTGCAACATTTCTGAGACATGTGGTGACCTATTTAGTTAGTGGGGACCGGCGGCAGGGATTGAAGCACCCTGATTTGGTGCTGTTAAAAGCAGCTCCCTAAATAATAACCAGATAATCCTGAGCATGGGGCTGGCAGGAAATTCGCATTAACCTCCTGAAAGCCCAGCACACGGGCAGAGAGGTGCAGGTGCTGCCTTGCACCTTTCTGTAGCAACGTGCCTCTGTGCACCGATCCAATTAATGCCATAAGCAGGAAAGCAGAGGCACCTGCTGTTGCGCAAGTGTGGCAGCATAGTTAATCTGATGACCCAATTGCTGGCTTGTCCCCGGATGGGAGGCTTTTGTGGTTTTATATTGCAAAGTGGGGGTCTTGCAGCAGCCTTGTTTAAAAGGAACGATGCAAATAAACTGAGAATTTGGGCTCCGAGTCTTGGGATGTATTAAACTGGGCTAAAAGCAGCCCAGAGCAGAAGTCTGTTGATGAAGTGTTGATGCTTCTGGATAAAGAGCAAATTGAAGCTGGTCCAAGATCCCTCTGGTCTCATGGAAACTGCTGCAAGTGACACGAGATGGGAAGGTGGCCTTTCCTGTGCTGCTTTTTCCCCATATTCCCTCATGTTAGTAATGCTCAGCCTGCTGTCAGCTCTGGGCTGACACACCTCCCGCAGTCGCACCCCATGTTTGCTGAGGTTTGCTGACTCCCAAGCACAGCTGGGGCCTCTTCCATGGGAATCACCTTGCAAGACACAAGGGAGTGGCTCGCAAAGCCAAGGGTTGCTGCCAAAAGATCTGACAGTGAGCAGGGTGGGTCAGTAGTGGGAGGAAGCAGGAGGATGGTAATGAGCTCACGTGGAACAGCGCCCCATAGGCTGTGCAGGGTGAGAACCCCACAGAAAACCCATTAGTATGGGGGTCTCTGGTGCCCCAGGAGTTCCCCGCTTGCTCGGGACACCTGGAGATGTGTTGGGAGGGCTGAGCGGTGCCATCTGCACCCTGCAACCTGCCTGTTCCCTCGGCTTTAATGAGAGATTGGCAGAGATTATCTTCCCCTTGTTACCTGTTACTCAGGTTTTTGGTTTGCTGGAAATCTAATTAGGGAGCCACTTTTAGGGGTTTATCCACATGCTGGAGCACACCTTAGCACTCTTTGTAACGCCATGACATTGGAGATAAAGAACTGCAGCGTGACCAAGGTTGAATGGGTGGATTCCTAGAGGAAGGAATGGGATTTGGATAGCAAATGGAATCAGCAGGGGTTGTTCTAGTGCAAAGTGTGCAGGAAGGGGGGTCGGACTCGATCTCTAGGGTTCCCTTCCAGCCCCTACAAATCTGTGGTTCTGTGAAATGCCACAGGACAGCTGCCAGTACCGCTGTGTGAGGTGTAAAATCTTTCCCCACTTGTGGTGTTCTTCTTCACTGTCTTGGTTAGAAACATGGGGGCCTGATGGCAGTACTCTGCCAGAAGTTCTCCCTGCAGGAGGAAACAACCCCATAAGAGCCTTGCATTTCCCACTTACAGCACCCAGCCATAAGCACAGGGCACAGAAGAGCTCCTCACCACCACGGGAGGGGATGATGCTCAGGAGGTGATGCTTTGCCTGCTCCCCATTCATAGAGTCATAGAATCATAGAATCACCAAGGTTGGAAAAGACCTAAGAGATCATCCAGTCCAACCATTCACCTATTCCCAATAGCTCCCACTAAACCATGTCCCTCAGCACATAAGGTCATAGAATCGTATGAGTTGGAAGGGACCCTTAGAGGCCATGTAGTCCAACTCTCCTGCACTGAGCAGGGACACCAAAAGCTCCATCAAGTGCCCAGAGCCCTGTTCAGCCTGACCTTGGGTGTCTCCAGGCTTGGGCATCCATCACCTCTCTGGGCAACCTGTGCCAGTGCCTCACCACCCATATTGTAAAAAACTTCTTCCTTATATCCAGCCTAAAACTCTCCTCCTTTACTTTGAAACCATTTCCCCTTGTTCTATCACAGCAGCCGCTGCTAAAGAGTCTGTGCCCTTCTTTCCTATAGCCCCCCTTTAGATGCTGAAGCTCCTCTTTAGATACTGAGTGGACAAACCCAGGCTTTCCTTAAGGCCTCCAAGTGTTCCCATCCAGGTATTCCCATCTGATGCAGCCCCTGCTCAGGTCAGACCAGGAGCAGGGTACCCAGAACAGATCGCATTGGATTTTGAGCATCTCCATGGCTGGAAACCCCACAACCTCTCCAAGCAACCCACGACAACGTTCAACCACCCTTTCTGTAGCACACTTCTTTCTTAGATTCAGTTTCCTGCATTTCAATTTCCATCCCATCCTGGGGCAGCACTGCAGAGGGGCTGGCTCCATCTGCTTCCCTCCCATGCCAGATGGATGGGGCCAGTTTTTTTGGGTCCATCACATGACTAAGATTGTCCTGAGCCACCCCATTTCCAGGCTTACCCATCCCCAGCAGCACCGTGTGCGTTGTCCCATGGCCATGCCAGATTTCAGCTGGCAGAAAGGGACTTTTGGGAAAGCTAAGGTGACACTGGGTGTTAACACAGCCTCATGTCCCCTCTCTGCAGCAACAACAACCCGTATGCTTCCTTTGGAGCCACGCTGGCACGGGATGAGGAGCAGAACCTGTGGAGCACCCCACACGACGTGACCCACACAGAGGCAGATGATGACCGGGTGCTGTACAACATGATTGTGGGCCGGAGCCAGCTGGACAAGGATTCCGAGGTGAGGAGATCAGGATGTGCTCTGAGATCACCAGTTCCATTTATTTCTCAGTTTGGGATGGTGTTTTCCTATTTGGGGGTTTTGTGATGGGGTGCCCGCTGCATCCTGAGCACTGCAGCTCCAGCGCAGCATTAAGTGCTCCCCTACTGGGTCGTATGGTGATTATTGAGGAACTGGCACAGAAGAGAAAAAAAAAATCATCCCTGTTACATAAGCACTGTTTTGCAGCCCTGATTTCTTTCTCCAAACTGCTCTGTGCACAGAAGATTTCAGCAGCCTGATCAGGACCGCTTCATTCATGCTCAGCCCCACTGCTGTTACCGCTGGGGAACTGGAGGCACTCATGCTGCTCTGGGGTGCTCCCAGCTCTCCTGTGTCCCACCAGGCCCCGTTATTTGTGCAAAGAGAATTGCTGAGGGCACACAAGCAGCTGCAGCCTCCAGCTGCGCCCTTTCTGGGTGGCAGTAGGAGGAATTTGGCCTGGAGAGCCAACATTCCTGCCCTCGGCCCCAAATCTCTCTGTCCTCCAGTGAGCATTGGAAAACAAGGCCAGCTTGCGTTGCCCGCTGCCCCTAATGAGGGAGGGAGAAAAGTCTAATTGCAGAACAGTGCCAAGGGAATAATCTGCTTTGGGAGCTGCTGCTGGCCCTGGGAGCGGGCCGTTGCCACAGGGCAGGGAATGGTCAACAGCAAACACGACACAAATGTAGCACCTTTTTTTGTAAATCTCAGTTAAAATAGGAGCAAAAGGAGAGCTGCACCCCATGTGTCTGTGTGCTCACTGCATCCTTCCCACCTTCACCATGGGGATTTAGGATGCTGGAAGGACACAAAGAGCTCTCACCCCACGTCTCCAGGTGGCAGCACCACGGCCATCAAACCAGCATCTCATTTTTCCTAACCTAACCCATTTCTGTTTCTATTTTCTGAATCATGAACCTTTCTGGCAGCGGTGCCAATAGCGTAAACTTAGGGGCACCAAGGAGTCAATGAAAAGAAGATGCTTTCCTCCTTTATGCTGGTAAGGGGCTGGAAACACTAACATTACCCTTGAGATCAAAGCTGCCATCCAAGCTCATCAACACTCGGGTCAACATTGCAAAGATGGAGCAAGTTTCTTGTCCTGCAGGATGGCTCCTGCCCTGCAGCATCATCAAGCCTCTTGTGGTGTAAAATAAACTCCTGCAGCACTGTGAGGTGACAAATAACACGAGATGGGCAACGTGCTGCTCCCACACTGCTTGTCCACCCCTGTAAAGCATCATTTTCTACACTGAGGCTGCTCCTTCACACCCTCCCCAAATTCTTCCTGGACAGCACAATGTTAGAGGTCCTCTGGGGCTGGATTCACCTCCGTGCAGCAACAACTCAGTAAGCAGGATGGATGAGAAAGCCGTAACCTAGATTCCCTCAAAACAAAAATAGATGGGAAATCACACTGCTCTTAATCCACAGAGCAGCAGGAGCAGCTTCCCTGCGTGCTGGCCACTCGGATTAGTGACTTTCAGGGAGGGCAGGACCAGGCCTCTCCTACCCAGCACATGCTTTCCTGCTCCTGCCTCCTCCATTTCCTTAGCCATCGTGTTCAGCCTCCTTTTGCTGGCAGTCTTATGGGTATTCATCAGCATCAGGAACCCAGGGAGCAGGATCCCAGGGGGGAGGCACAGATGAGCACCCCTTCATTCTGCAGGAGTACATCTGTGTCGCCTGCTGCTCAGCAATGGGATTAATTGAGGCTGTTAGTGAGAGGAAATGATCTGAGTGATGCTACAACCTGCTGTGCGGACGCTTCTGTCGATGCATCCTCTTTGGCGTGAACGTGTGTTAAATTGATGTAGTAGAAATACTCCTGGTTGTGTTCCAGTGCAGAAATGTCTTTTTCTACAAGCAGGCATCTCTAATGGCACTGGTTACAACTGTAATAATAACCTCAAGCCCTTCCCCTCCATGCAGCATCCCATTGTGCAGATGCAGAGATTGAGGTCAGGTCTGTGGATTTGAGCTATATTACATGAAAGCATTAATTTCATGACCTGGCAGTCACTAAGGATAGTGATTATTTCAAATGGTTCCAGTTTGGCCACCTAGCATCCACGTGCACCCCTCTTCCTTGCTATGTGCTGAAGGAAGTGGTCTAGTGGGGGAATACTGGTGGTAAGTGGACGGTTGGACTGGATGATCTGGGAGGTCTTTTCCAACCTTGGTGAGTCCATGATTTTGAAAATGCTACCCCAACCTCTAAAATACTCTAGTTTTATTGTTCCCAAGTGCTTTTGAAGACTTACGTGCTCCAGTTAGATGCCAGATCAGTTTGGAGAAGATACTGTGTGTGTGACCTTTGTACAGCAGCAACTTTTACCTTTCTATAGGCTATGATCACCTATTAGAAAAGGTGCAATGCCAGTCTGACCACAAGGCTATGCAAATAAGGCATTGCCATAGTCCACGGAATGTAATTATGAGCTCTGGCTCCATTTCTAGACGTTGAAATTCCCAGAAAAGCAGTATAGGCCTCCTCATATGCAAATAACTATGACATGCCTTTGCTTTGCAGGAATGGCAAAAGCTCAACTACGATATTTATACCTTACGGCAAACAAGGAAAGAAGTGAGAAGCAGGTGGAAGCACATCTTGGAGGATTTAGGTAAGAAGAAATATAAAATGATGTCTTGTCTACGGTGCTGAATGAGAAGAAGCCCAGGAGCCAGCAGCAGCAGGAGGGCAGGTGGTGAGGGTCCACGAGAGCCCTTCCAACCCACAGCGACTTGGGCACACAGTCTTCCGTCTGGGGTTTCCTTCTGCAAGAATACCTCACCCTGTGTTTTTATAAACAAGATAAGCATGGAGAAATGAATGTTCTCCCAGATGTGAAGGCAGACACACCTAGTTTTCCTCTCCTGCTCCTACCATCTGATTGGAGCCAAATCACCCACTCTATTTGCTCCAAAGCGAATTTGAAATGTTCTTTCAGCAAATGAAATTGCTCAACAGCAGCACTCCTGCTCCAGGTGGCTGGTGGCTAATGAGAGGAGGGCTTGGAGCTGCTCCAGGGCCTTGTCACTGGGAGCAAAAGAGGTGGGGAACTCAGCCACTCCTGCCCTACCTGCTGTTCTGGCACCTGGATGGGAGGAACGCTGGGAATTCATTCATTCATTCAGCTTGTGCATCACTGCCACCTCCCTGGTGATACGTGCAGAGTCAGTGGTGGCAATTACATTCAAAGATCCCATGATCACCACACTAATTCATTTTCCTCCCCCTTTCTTTCCCTTGGCACCCTTGCTATAAGAGATGGTGACGGCTGTATCAGCACTCGCACACGCATTTATTGCTGCAAAGGGACTCCCACTGCTCTCTGCACGTTTGGCTCCTCTCTCTAACACATCTTCTCCCCAGGTTTCCAGAAGGAAGCAGACTCCCTCTTGTCAGTGACCAAACTCAGCATTGTCAGCGACTCTCAGAACATGAGCAAAGCCCGGGACATCCTGCTAAAGCTCTCTGAAGAGACAAACATCTTTCCAACCAGCTGGGAGCTGTCTGAGCGTTACCTCTTTGTGGTGGTGAGTAGCTCCTAGTGTGCACCCCTCCTTCTTGCTCTGGCTCTGCAAGTGAGCTCAAACTCAGGGAGCAGGAAGGTGACCTGCACCAGAGGATGCTCAAAGATGTGGTGGCAGTGACTGTACAATCCCATTGCTTTGGCAGGACCGGCTGATCGCTCTGGATGCTGCAGATGAGTTCTTCAAGCTGGCCAGCGTGGTCTACCCAAAAAGAGCCAGTATGGAAAGAGTGGATGAGAAGCACGCCCCTGCCATGACGCCCTGAGGAGCATGGGGACAGTGGGTTTGCCTTCCCTTGGGACCAGGCTCCTGTGCCAAGGGGCTGCAGCATGAGTAGTGCTGTTCCCTGTTTCCCTGCCCAGTAGTGGGCTGGTGATGCCCCACAGGGATGGCACGGGAATTCAGTCCATCACAGTGTAGGGTATGCTGTGTAGGGTATGCAAATAGGCACAGGGGAACCCTGCACCAGTAGCTGCAAACCATGTCCCCAATGACAGCACTGCGAGGACGTCTACCTTGTCACCTCCCATGGGACCTTCGCCTCCCTCAGCCCTCAAAGCCAGGAAGGAAAAATACCTCGCTCACCTGCAGCCTCATGACATTTCTCTGTGCAACAGTCCCGTTCTTTGTCCCCAGGGGCTTGGCCCAGCAGCTCAGAACAGAACTGACATCAGCATCCTGGCTCTGTTGGGTGCTGGGTCCCCAGCGATGGGCATCTCGAGGAACTCATGTCAAGGGATGCTCAGCCCAGCACTGTGAACAAAGGTGCATTTTAGCAAGGCTCCGTGGTTGGACCTGCTGAGAAATATTCCTCCTGTAATGTCCTTGGATTGATCACACCAACGTCTTCCTCCATTTCCAAACGTCCAAGTCTTAACTGCAGTAATAAAAAGCACCACAGAGTTGGTGGTCCGTGTGTATGGTCAGTGCTGTTAATGAAGATTTTTAAAGGACACCCTTTGTATCTTTCTTCTGTGTGTGTGTGTTATGTGTCTGATAGCAAGCAATAATTTTAAAACACTGGGTTTGCTTATTTGACAACAAGTGGAAGTTCAGCACTGGTTAACATTTGCTGCTAATGGATCAGTTGAAAATGCTGGTTGCAAAGGATCTCCCAAAAGAACAAAATAGAGCTTTTATTTGTTTATATCTACAGAGTTTGAGATATATATATATATATATTTATGAAATGTTTCTGTTTGTCTGTCTTCCTGGGAAATATTTTTTGTCAGCTCTGGACATCATTGAAACCTGAATTTAATAAACAAAACCTAGCACAAAACCAAGGCTTCTTACTCTCTGTGAGCCCATTGGGGCAGCTACATTTATCTCAGCTGCTGATAGCAGAAGGGCTGAGCTATTTCCAGATCATGGACTTCTGCAACCTGTTCTCCATACCCTTACACAGCTTGCTGTTGACTTGCAAAAGGTAAAGGTCATTTCCAGCCTAAGACCAAAGCCTTCATACAAGGTGATGGGGACTGAACTGCATTTCAACAGGATTTGGAGTTTGGTACCCATTTCCCATTGACTTTTTTTTTTCTTTTTAGCTGCACTTTGGAAAGGCTGCCATGCTTGTAGAGAAAATAAATAAACCTTAGTGTGAGGCAACTCATGTGCTCGAGGGTTTGGTTTGAACAAGCTGTTGCAGAACAGGGAGATCTGGCACACAATGCCAAAGCACACATGGCCCCACAAAAGCCAGCCCTTGGGATATCATCACCTTACACTTCACGTTATGCAAAGCTGCCTGATGGGTTCCTAAACTGATGGGTTCCTAAATCACTTCTGTGGAGCAGGAAGGAGTAACTAGGCCGAGGGCTCCTGCTTCTAATCATATATTGATCGCAACACAGGCCTGCCTGAAGTGTTCAAGGGCATATTTAGGCTTTAATTTAGGTTTTAACAGGGGCTTTGGGGTGGACAGGCTGCTTCACAAAGTGGTCCAGGACACGTTGTTAAGCAGCAAATCCCTCTCCATCGAGAAAGATGGAGCAAAGCCACCAGATCCTGCTGCCCACGTCCACTGACACCAGTGAGCACCCAGATGGGAGTGCAGCTGTAAGGCAGCTCGGTGAGCACCAGAGGCCACTCTTCCCTTAGCCACGCTGTGAGGAATCATCTTCAGGAGGCAGTGAAACATTGCCAGCCTTTTCATGCGTGCACATGGTCTCCGGTCTCCCAGCTCTCTGAGAACCAACCAGTTCATATGATAACAAGAAACAAACAGCCAACGGGGACAAATCAGGGCAGCTTCTTAGAAGTGATAACAAATAATCAAGCATAAGCTCTGAATCCTTCCCCTTGCTTATTTCAGACACTGCCTGCATCTATCAGGCCATTAAGCAAACCCAGGCAAATGCTTGTGGCTAATTGTTGGCCAGTGTTGGCTTCCCAGTGGCTGAGCAAAGTATTTTAGTATTTAGGAGCTGCACAGTAGGGCTCCCATCCTCTACACCAAAGCTAGGAATTACATACAGCACAGTCACCAGCCCTACGAGAGAGCAGCTGTAATCAAACTCAAGGGATGGACCGTTGTGACTGTGCACAATGTTTCTTCTTTGCACTCTGAACTTTCCTGGGACACGCATCGTGAGTTCGGCAGGCTAAGAAGGAAGCTGGAAATTGGGCTGCGAGCCGCAATCCGGGCAGAAGGTGGCAGTGCAGGTGTTTGGTAAAGGCTGAGCAGCAGCGGGCAAAGGAGATGGAAGGGAGTGGTGTAAATCACGCCGTGAGCTCTGATAAGTAATGCGAATGGACATGGGAGAGAAAACCGTCATCTACTAAATTCCAGCTGTAGGAAAAATCACCATTTCAAACCACTCCGTTTCAATCGTTTCTAACGTTAGAAATACCAGCACTTACAAACCTTTCCTGGAGGGAAAACCTGTATTTTTCTAATCTAATGAGGAGCAGTAACGTTGATTGACTTGCCACAGAACAGCTCCCCAATAGTTTTCCTTTGAAGACAAGCAACCACTTTTGCATGGGGAGTCCTTGTTATGCAAGTTAATGCTTACTGAAAGCATTTCCTTGTCCTACAGACTGCAAATGTCATGGATGTATTGGTAGTGCCTTTGCACAGGGAATCCATGGAAAAATCCAACCCCCGGGCTCTGCTTAATGCCCCAGGCAAAGCCTCGCATGGCCAAAAGCTTACTGGTTTTACTGTCAGTTGACTCATGAAAAGCACCTCTCCCTATAAGCTTCATCCTCATCCTTTAAGGAGAAATACCATCTTCTCAAAGTGGTGATACGTTCCAGTGACTATTTTATCTTATTTGGATGAGTGGAGGGAGACATCACAGCGGCTGACACGGTAGGATCCCAGCTGCCATAAAAGAAACAGATAAAGGCAGCCATATCAAAGCAAGGCAACAAACAGAGGCAAAAGGGCACAGCCCAAGGAAAGGCATTTTGGCAGGTGGAGAAGGCTGTGTGCCATGGGTACAGCACTGGTGCCAAAATATGCCGTGGTGGTGCTGCAGAGCACGTTAGCTGGGCATTGCCAGCAGGATGAGATGTGTTTGTGTGTGCCTGAATTATCAACATTCAAAGCAAAGCTGCTTGATGCGAGTTCTCACCGCCAGATCAGAAAGAAGGAACGTTTGGGAAAGGACGTGCTACCAAAAGATCATCCCTTTGAGAGTGGCAGCTTTGTATCTGTTGAGCTGCTGGGATTTCTTCCTGTTGGCTTAGCAGGGCTTGAGTCAGACTGCAGAGACATAAACACAGGGCAAGCCCAGACGCTTCCCCAGTCAAAAACAAACCTCCTGCCAATTGCCCATCCATGGCTCTTCTGCATCAAAGTCTCAGAAATAACAGCCAGGGCTCCTGAAGAGATTTCCATGAGTGGGGAGAGGATCTCTGTGTGCCTGCGGGAAGAAAACAAAGCTCAAAGTATTCCTCATCCTGTAGGGATCACAGGCTAAAGGGACCTGAGGAGGTTATCTTGGCCAACGTCCTTCTGTAAAGCAAATATCTGCCCTCTTGAGAATGCTGTGAACAATTTGTATGGAGAACGTGAATGGAAGGAAAGGAAGGAAACAGCATTATTTGGTGATGGGGAGATGGCCAGGGCTTTGGAAACTCGGTTTCCATTCCCAGAGCTGCCCATCTCCATCTCCACATCCAGGTTTGGGATGGGGAGGTTGGGACCTCCAGGGGCTGATGGCAAAGAGATCTTGCTATTCCTGCATCTGTCTTCAAGCAAAAGTTTGTATATCAAAACCGTTCACAAGCCTAAAACACTCTGCTGTAATAATTTCAAGATGTTTTCCTTCAATTCTGACTTTTTTTGTAATGCTCTCCAGCTTTTTTGGTACAAGCCGGATAAAGCATTGTTTCTACCCAGAAACTAAAACTTCAGATTTAGATCACCAGCAGTGCCAAAACGTTTTCTTTTTAATCTGGGGGCAATGCCTGTTCCTGCAGATAGTTTCAGCTCTGATAAATCAGCTTTGCCAGACAGAATGCTAAGTTTAGCTTTGTTTAGGGCTTTAACCCTTTGTTGTGAGCCCTACCGACAAAGCGCGACAAAGCTAGTCATGTTCTGATTATTTATCCAGTGAAAACATTCAAAACAGAAGAGAAGGGCACCTTGTAACCCCTGGGGCTGTGCCTAAGGGAGATCCCACAGCCCTCAGCCCTGCACAAGGTGTGCAGGCATGCTGAGGAATCTGGTTTGCCTGGGTACATCTGTCCTAGTCAAAGGCAGCCCGGTGCTTCCGTTATCATTTGTGAACTGGTGGATCTGCTCAACAAGTAACATGGCCACCAGTCCCGAGCTAACCAGACTCAATTTGACGGTGTTATTTGGCTTTTACTTGCCCAATTGCATGGAAAATGTTTTCACTTTTCCTATTTACCTCTTTGGATGCACCACAGAAATGACCAAGTTTGGGTAATCACACACTTGGTATCAGAGGAGAAGTGCACGCTGGCTTATGCCCCCAGTTCTGCTTTCCAGAAGGGATGGAGCTTCCCAAGGGATGTACCAATATACTGGGAGCAATGAGCATTGCAGGAAGCCCAACAAATACACAGAGTTCTGCCCCTTGCTCAGTTGGCTGAGGTTGCATGGGATCTGCTCACCACCATTCCCATGCTGGGTGGCTTCCTGACAAACATGCCAGATGCACAGAGTGCAGCCTGGTCCCCACCAGGGTATCACTGATGAAACAAGCACACCTACGTATCTGTGACATTGCAAACCAGGAGAAAGCAAGACTCATGCCCCCTCTGCTCCAGCTACTGGATCTCCCATGAGCATCATCCAGCCTGGACACACACTGAAGATCAAATATGGTCACAAATGCAGCACCATCCCACTGTTTGCCACTCCTCATGCAGCAGTGATACTACAAAACCCAGTATGAAAGGTTGCATGGCAATAGGACCAGCAGCACACATCCAGCCCTTGCTTGTAAGCCAGCACAAATCCTGCAGACAGACAGACAGACAGACAGACAGCCAACCAGCAGGGTTTTGCTGCTCAGGGTAGTTTCTGCTTCTAAAAGCCCACAAATACCACTTTCTAGCATTAATTTCCTTTAAATCCTTCACTATTTTTTCCTTTGCTAAGCTGCAGCTAGGAGAATCAAAGATAACAGGGTCATCTCCTGCAGACAGAGCAAGACAGAATCATAAAATGGCTTGGGTTGGAAGGATCATCAAGTTCCAACCATCCAATCATCCGAGTCCTTTCCATCATTCCCATCCCCACCACGTGCCCTCCATCCTCTCCATCCCCACTGCCTCCACCACTGCCTCCTCCCCTGCCCCCCTCCCATGCCACATCACATCCAGTTCCCTTACAACCTTCCATAGGAAGGGGATTTTACACGCAGGCGACAGTGAGCTGTGGGTAAAGCAGAGGTCAGCACAGCTGGCTGTGACTGAGCTGTAAACACACCTGGCTGCAGCAGTTTATCTCTTCCTTTCAGCACACCATTCTGCACTCAGATTCCTTTCTGAGCCATAAAAGATGGTGCTTCAGCACCTGGGATGAAGCCCCTGGGCAGATCCAGCATCCTCAGCTCTGTGCAGCAGCAGGGTGCAGGAATGCCCAACCCCTCATGCAGTGGACTTTCCAGGATCGCATCCCATTGGACTCCTTTCCTCTTTGGTGAGATCAAGAAGGAGTTTTAGACAACACTGTTGGATGGAGGAGCTGAAGGAAACTGAGAACTACACCTCCACGTTGGTCTCTGGGAAGGAGAAAGCACACAGCTGCTACCCTTAGAGGCACACTCCTCTCCCGAGATTATTTTATTCTCCTTGAAAGACCCTATAAAAGATTGAATTCAGGCGATCTCTCCCTATTTGTATTCCTCCCGCGTGTTCCTTTGAAACATGTTTTAATTCTCTCCATTCCCCAACCTCATTTCAGTTGGTGGTGCTGGAAGGTATTTAAAGTTACAGCCATATTCCCATGGGTTTCCATGAAAGAAATTAGGGAAGAAGAAAAAAAAGAAAAAAGAAAAAAAACAACCAATACAGAAAGAAAGCCCCTGCCTGTCTGATGCACAGCAATGCTTATGTTTCAATTACAGAGAGCGAGGGGCCAGACTCAACAGAGAGTCTGAGACAGGGGAAAGGAAGAATTATGTTGGAAAACCAGACTGCAGCCATAAAGAGGCGGCTGCCTGCGAGGGGTAATCCCGTTAGCAAGGCAGCCAGGTGGCTAGCAGGCTTCCTATCCCCATTGTGAGAGTGCTGCTCTCCAGGACAGGGATGCCCCACCAGCCTCTGGGCGATGGCATTAAATAAAACACACACCAAGAGATAACTACGCAGCCCTGCCTCTTTATCACAGCCAGGTGAATTAGGGCTTTGCTGCTTCCCAACACCAGGGCTCCCTCTGCAAACACAAAGATGGTGTGGGATTTTATGAATGGGGCCGAGCAGAGCTCTGGGCAGTGATGTGACATGGTGCAGCTGCCTCCCTGGGGAGGCAGGGGACGAGATAAACAGCTGCCTGGCACCTCGAGGCCGCTTCTCCCATTACTCAGTGTTTTCCTGACCGTGTCTCATAAATCCCTTTGCTGTTTGGCTCCTGTATGCTGGTGGAGGGTGAAGGCAGTGTACCCTGTTCCCAGGCTAACAAGGGACTGTTTGAAAGCAGCTCTGAGCAGGATGACGTCAAGCATGAAACCTCCAAGAGGATGTTGCAAGCTGGGCTTTGAAGGCAGGGTTTGTTTGGGAACATCAGGCTTCAGCTGGATCCGCTGATATTGGGCATGCCAATGAGACATCCCAATTACCAGGCAGAACTGAGTAAGAGGCTTTCAGGCTGCGAGTACCTTGAGATGAGCAGCACATAAACATCCTGCCCGCCTCAGCAGGGAGAAACCACCATCCCACATGCTCTGTCTGAACCGAGGGCACAGGCACCCGGAGCTCCTCCCTGCGGGGCAGCAGAGGCTCAAAATAGATGGGATGGGGGGAAGAAGGACAGCTATTGCACGCACCTCATCCTCAGGCACTGCTGAGGTTTCTGGGGTCTGGGACCTAACATAACATATCATTGAGAATGGAGCGGGATTCATATTTGAAAGGTGAAAAGAGGCAATGTTGCACTCGTTTTTAGAAGGGTAGATAGGGAACTATTGGACTGCCAGCCTCACCTCAGAGCCAAAGAAGATCCTCCTAAAGCACATGGAAGAGAAGGAGACGGTATGGTGTAACCAGCATGGCTTGACCAAGGACAAGCACTGCCTGACCAACCCAGTGGCCTCTGTGATGTGTTACATAACTGCATCAATGGAGTAGGGAAGAACACTGATGTCATTTATCTGGATTCCCATAACATCCTTCTCCCCAAATCGGAAAGATATGGATTTGATGGGTGGATTGTTCAATGGATGAGGAACTGGTTGTGAGATTGTACTCAGAGAATGGTGGTCAATGGCTCAGTGCCCAGATGGAGATCAGAGTGTCTCCCTCCAGATGAGGAGCCCTCAGTACAGTGTTTTATTTCCATGATCTCTCAATCACTAGCCATTACATAGAGCAAAAGAACAGATACAGTTGGACAACTTTTGTTTGGTCAGAGTCTGGATTTAAATTCCTGGCTCTTTTTCAACCATTCATGATAGGTTTTATTTTCCAGCTTGCATCTTGAGAAATCAACAAGCAGAGCTGGAAGATATCTATGCCAACCTGCATGCCGTGAGTCGAGACCAGGACCTCCAATTGCTGAATTTCCTTCACACATCAGTGAATCACCAACCTGTAAAAGGGAGAACGAAGAGCTCCTTCACCCCGCTCACTGAGCGGTTTCATTTCGTGCCACAGCTACCCATCTGCAGCTGTATTCCTGTAATTGACCCTTGGGGAGCTTGCTGACCTTATGAAGGATGATTTGGTTTTGCTTAAGGAAACAAACCTGGCCGGTTGCAAGATGCTTTGATCCTGAACAGTGTTTGGGGCTGGGTGAAGCTGTGAAATGATGTGCTGGTGAGTCACGACACCGCTTTGTCAAGCTGCATACCTGATTTTCTTGCTCCTTGTCAAATATTTGCTGTCTGTCTGAGCATAGAAGGATATTTCACAGCAGAAACAAATGCCTGCCTTTACAGCAGTGCATCCCTCCACTGCAGGCTCCTCTCTCTCACACATACACAGTTTTGCACAGGAGACATGCATAAAGCCAAAGTTGCACACAAAGCAAGAGAGACTACCAACAAACACCAGCAGCTTCCAGGAAACAACAAGCTTTCAGAGTCCAAATCACCCTTGGTGAGAGCAAGCCCAGCTCCATTAAATTCAACAGCCGCTGTTACACTTCACTGAAGTAGGTCCTTTAGGGTTTATTTGAGGTTAACTGCCCAAATCCCTGGCTTACAGACCTCTTTATGTCCAAGATAACAAACGGGAAGGTAAATAAGAACTAAGGGAGAAACCATGCTCGCAGCTGGTTCCCTGCCCTCTGGCCCACTGCGTGCTGACAGTGCAGCCATGCAAAGCATTCAGCTCAGCACACCGTGTGGTCATCCCACTTTGATTCCAGCCTTTCCCAATGCTCTCCTCTAGTTGCTCTTCGGGGAATTCACGTAGCTACCAGGTAAAGATGTCCAACACAAAGAAAATACAGCCTGTCTGCACTTTGCTTGACCTAAACGACATCTGGGCTTTGTCCACACCAGGAGGATGCTGGGGCAAGAAGAGCCCAGCGCTGGGACAAGGAAAATGGCTCTGGTGGAATATAAAGCCCTAAGTGCTCTAACTTATGTCCCTGGAGCTCCTGGGCATGTAAAGTTTCAGTCCCTTGTGCTGCTGGTTTTGCTGAAGCCAGACTCTTAGCAGGAGTCCATCAAGCTTGCACTGAAGTGCTTGTGCTTGTGAGACAAATTTTAGATCATTAACATGAGAGATCATTGAAAGATCAAACAAAAAACACATAGATTTGAATGCAGACACATCTCAAGGCTTGGTGGACTAGTAAGATTGGGAGGAGGAAGGAAGAAAGAAAAAAGCCACTGAAGACTAGGACTTGGCCATGCCCCTAGGATCAGAAATAAAACAGATCTAGATTTCAAAAGATGATCCACATTGAGTGCAAGCTCTTATTAAGCAGAAATTGTGTTAATAATAACAGGATAGAATCACAGAATGATGAAGGTTGGAAAAGACCTCTAAAATCATCCAGTCCAACCATCGACCTACCACCAGTATTACCCACTAAACCATGTTCCTTAGGACCACATCTGCATGTTTCTTGGAGGCTTCCAGAGATGGTGACTCCACTATCTGCCTGGGCAGCCCATTCCAGCACCTAACCACTCTTCTGGAGAAGAAATTTTTCCTAATATTTAACCTGAACCTCCTGTGGTGCAACTTAAAGCCATTACCTCCAGTCCTATCACTACTACCTGTGAAAAGAGGCCAACCCTCACCTCGCCACAACCTCCTTTCAGGGACAGCAACAAGGGCTCCCATAAGAACAAGGGCAACCGCAGACCCTCCATTTTGCCAGGCAGGTTCACAAACACAGATGGCCATTCAACAGTCACAGAGCTGGGAAGGCTGTTGCTGGAAAGTAGCGACTGGTCCTGGGTGCAGAGCTCTTAAAGATGCGAATTAACTGGAGAAAGCCCAAAAGGGAACATTGAGAAGGGCCAGAAGACATAATTTATGAGCAAAGAGCAAAAGAATGAAGGTTGTTTAGTCTAGAAGATGGATGATTCTGACCTTCAGCTACACACTGGACAAAAAAGAATGGATTAATCCTTTCTCAGCCGTCACGGTAGGCAGTCGGAGTTGCAATGGGCTTAAAATGCATCAGAGGTTATTTTGGTTACACATTAAGCAACGCTTTCCTATGACTGCTCTCCAAGTTTGCCTACGGATTCTTTATCCCTGGATCTTTATTTATGTATTTTTTGATTTTAGGACGTGACACAAAAAATAAATTTATGTTGATTTGCATCTTGTTGGGGGTCAATGGTCTCATTTTTATAATTTTTTTTTGATAGAACTAGTGCAGCTCTCACTCACTAACCTATCCTGCTCTGTACAACCCTCATGCCCCCAGTAATTAAAGGAAACCACTTATTTCCCAGCTCTGTTTCATCACGCACAGCATCCTTTGCTGTCACAGGCCATGGGTTGAGGCACACTCCAGCAGCTGCTTAATTTGGGATAAAAGGAGCTGAGGGAGAATGCCCCATCTCCACCTACCTCACAGCTCACAGAATGAGGCTAATTAGCAGTTGTAATTCAACTCAGCATTGGCACGTGCTTGCAGCAAATTGTTCCAGCTGCCATCACGCACCTTAGGTTTACCAGCAGGTTAAATCAACCACCAGTGCCTGATTGATGTCTATGGTATCTATCATTGCATCTACAAACAGGTTGTAAATGCTCCGGAATGCAACACTAGCATTACCCAGAAACCAGAAGAGCCTGCTGCTCCTTTTTCCTCCTCTCCCTCACTTCTTCCTCATTGAGCAAGCAGGGCTCAGTGTCATGGTTTAAGATTGTTTTCCCTTTTTTTTTGCAAAGAAGCTTTTCCCTTTCGTTTTCCACTCCTCCCATTTTTGACGCTGGTCACAACAGTGCAAGAATACAAATCTTGCCCTGGACCTGAGAAAGCTGAGACCATAAAAATAGCTCCTGATGCAGCACGCAGGGAGGAGAAAGCTTTCACAGGGTGAGCTCGTGGGATGCTGTGTAAGTGTATAACTGAGGATTTGAATGACCATTCCTTCCCAGCATCCCCTGGAGAGTCTGCTTGGAGCCCTGCAGCACATTAACAGCTAAAACCCATTATCCTCACAGCATCTTAAGGCCAGTTTAGGGGCACCTCACTCTCTCTGAGGCTGAAACAGTGGAAATATTCAAGAATGGACCAACTCAAAGCATCAGCTCTACGAATTACCTTCTGGTTTCTTCAATGCAGATAATTTTGGTTTTTGAAGCCCCAGAAGAGGGAGCAGCCAGCGATCCAACGTGGTGGGATGGGATATTATGGGATATTATGGGATGCAGTATTTTTCACACAGAGGGTGGTGAGGCACTGGAACAGGTTGCCCAAGGAGGCTGTGGATGCCCCATCCCTGGAGGCATTCAAGGCCAGGCTGGATGTGGCTCTGGTCTGCTGGTTGGTGGTTCTGCACATAGCAGGGGGTTGGAACAAGATGAGCATTGTGGTCCTTCGCAACCCAGGCCATTCCATGATTCTATGATACCTCAGGACAGATGGTGTGGTAGGGATGGAGGAGGTCCCTGGGGATGCTCGGGTTGAGGGAAGGCTGCCTGGGAGCTGGTGGGAAGAGAAGGAGGCCACGAGGGGAAGGCAGAACAATAGTTATTTATTTTGATTTAAAAAACCCAAAATTTCTAGTTTGTTTATTCTGCGTTTGAGAGAGAGAATGCAGATTCCCAGCAAAAGTGTCTGGGAAAAAGAGGCTCCCATGTCCTTCAGCCCATCAAAGAACAGGACCACAGTGTTTATTTGAATAAAACAAAAAATAACACGTCCTCACAAAAGCCTCTGCACAAGCACAGCCACATGCGGGCGCTGCTGCATCTCTGGACATCACAGTCACTTCTGTCACTCACACGACATGGTTCTGCTTTCAGGATGGCTCACCCTCACCCCAAGGCTGATAGTCGGCCTAAGGATAGGACTGTGCACCTGAAGGATGCACAACAGGACCTGTTGTTCTACTGAACGCCATCTGCCAACTGCACAGCACGATCAGTACTCACAGAGCACGCTTGGAGAAGCAAGACAAGCGTCTCAACTATTGGCAACATTTGGGTTCCTTTCATTTTGCCTTGTCAGAGGGTAGAGGAATATTTTCAGGCTTTGAATCTACAACTGCTATAGCTAACGTTTTATTACATTTATTTATTTTCTTCAGTTTTAACTCAAGCACAATAAGGACTGCAAGAGCTGGAGATGCTGCCAAAGGGAAGATTTTGCATTCTGCTCTTGTAATTGCAAAGGGATGTGCACTCAAAGAAGCAAAGCACCTTTCAGGCTGAATCCCTGCTATTCTTTTGTAAGCAAACTCTTGCTTCTGCTTGTAGCAGAGCGAATGAAGCCACTCTGCAAGAGTGGGCCTACAGCAGACTTCAGTGAAGCAGGGAAAGACCCAAAAAGCACTGCCATGACAAAAAAAGGCCTGATTCCCAGCATGGCAGAGAAGGGAAAGAAGGGGAAAGTCTATTAAAGGAAAAAAAGAAAAAAAAAATAAATACTGCAATAAGGAGTCATGAAATGCACCGCACATGTTTGTACTTACTGCAAATGATTCGAAACGTAAGGCAGACACCAGGCTGGATGAACACTGAAGGGCTGCACAGCACAGTACCTCCTGCCATCATACCTATCCAGCAGTTCAGCTATGACAGAATTCATTTTTTTGTGTGTGTTCCACCTGGTGAGGTTTTAATCAGAATAACAGCTTAGTGTCCTGCAGTGGGCACTGTGAAATACTACGCAGCAGCCTAATGCCTGGACTAAGACAAAAACTAAAGGACAAATAGCTTTATTTTGCTCAACCTTAGGCTGAGAAGTCCAATCTGGCTCTGCTTCAACAAGGCAGCTCACATTCAGCAGAAGATATCTGTTGAAAACAAGCTCATTGCAAATACTGAAGAAGAAAACCAGCCTGTGACTACTTGTGTGCAGATATCTGGCACATTGAGCTCATTGGGACAGAAAGTCTTCTGTGAGTTGCTGCCAAGTCAGCCAAAGCATGTGGCACAGCTCCCCATCAGCTCTGGGACAACCCAGGCCACCTATTGATGGTAAGCTTGGAGAGTCTACAGCTTTGCAGAGGGAATGGGAGAGGTGGGACGAGAAACACACAGGAGGCCAAGACTGGCACTAGAGTCTTGGCATGGAAAATATACCAAGGAAGAATCTTGATGGAAACCTTCTTCCAGCTTTGCTCCTTTCACTGTTTCTAATATATTTGCAGGAATCACTGGGGCTCAGGAGTGCCTGTTGGCATTACAGCCCTGTTCCTATTCACCGTTTGTGAGAGTATTTGGTGATATTGTGCTTTTCATTAGGGGCTGAAGGAAGGCAGGTAATCACACAAAGAAGTGAGGAGTTGGTTTTATTCTACCTGGGTTTATATTCACATGTGTTTCATGAGCTGAATCTCAGCTGGTATGTTGTTGAAAGAGCGAGGAACAGCTCAGTTCCACCTGGAAATACCTGGATTCGAAGCCATGAGCAATCTGGCCTTTAAGATCTGTAGTAAAACAACTATGCATTTCATACCAGTAACTGCTGGAGAAAATAAATGGACAACGAATTCATCTCAGTGTCATTAATGTCTAAGTATATTTAGCCTTGCACATGGGGACTGCTGAAAGAATTTCCTGTATGCAAAATTCTGTAAAGTAAACGAGGAACACACTTGAGTGTATCTGGCAGCCATCTCAGAATAGACAAGAGAGCAAACCAACCTGACTATGCAGACCCAGCCTTTGGGAGCCATTGGTTCCCAGTCTGGACTGGCAGATGCTGGGTGGGCAATGCATGGACGTTCCACCATTCTGCATTCTTCCCTTCCATAACCTACATGGGCCACTTGTAAGGAAGGATGCTCGGAAAGATGAAGCTCTGCTTTGAGCCAATTGAGATGTCCGCACAATTAGTAAACTTAAACGGTTAGGCTGGGCTAAAATTCACTTGTTCTGCAGTTGTGTGCACCTATCAAAATGCATCTCCTACTCCAAGCTGTCCTTGAGACTAACCATGAGCATTTCCCAGCCCACGGGAGCGCAGCAGGAAGCAAAACTTAACCCTATGAACTTCCCTATCTTCCACCCTTCTCCTGCCAACAAACCTACACTCTTGTGACTACCTACATCAGAAGACCACTGTGGAAATAGAATCTCTGGGCTTCTCCTTTGGGGAAAGCAAGGGATTGTTTTCTTTGTTGATGCTGAACCTCTTTTGTGTAACAGAGATTTCACATCCTGTCGACTAGACCCTTCTTATATCAGTTCAAGCCAAAGAGACATTGCTGACCACGTCTGAATGATGACAGCATGAATTCAAGCCTGCAGACAAGTTTCCCCCCCCTCAAAGTTTCCATTCAGCCTGATTGATCAAATATTTGCTTTTCCTCAGAGCAGATAATACGTGTGAACTTACAAACTTCCACCACGTAGTACCCATGAACTCTTATCCCCTTGTTCTATTTATCTTGAGGGTACAAAGGCAATTGATTTCTCCCATTCCAACCAGACCCAGGCTCTCAGTTTTCCTCCCTGCAATCCTTGTTCTTCAGTCTTTGTTTTGGACTCACTTGATTTAGAGAACAAAGGAGGACACAAGTGAGACGAGGGTCAGGCAGGAACAAAAATGAGCATTAAACACAGCCAGCCAAGCATCTGTGTAAAATGAAATGATCCATCCCCAACACTGGTCTCTCTCTATGGCAAAGGATCAATGTAAACTACAGCCCTTCAAGGCAATCCTGCCACTGTCTGGCACTCCACATGGAGGCAGGCACTTGTAAGAGGCGATTCCACCTCCAAGCCTAGCTGATAAACTATGAACTCAGCTTCCAGTGGGAAAAGCCTTCAATCAGGGCATGAATGCCATCTTGTCAGGTGCTCCAAAATCCCTGAGATATCATATAAAGTCTCTCAGAATTAAATTCTGGAGCCTGACTTATGAGGTCAAGCCTCCAAAGCTGCTGTCTTCAGCAGCACAATGAGAGTATGCAAGCTCCAAAGCACAGCTGGAGATGCTGGCAATGATGAGAAAAGCACAGCTTGGCACAGGGACAAGCTATCCCTGCTTCTTGCTCTTCCTAACAGTTTTCAGATGCTAGGCCCACCAGGCCAGGGAGGCCACTGGAGGAGCGATAGCACGACGATCTGCACCCTTAGGATGACCTCAAGACATGGAATTGCTTCAGGAAACAGTGCTATGAGAAAGATCAGCTTAAAAAAAAAACACACGATGGAAAAAAAATGCATCACTTGGCTTAATTTTAGTTTTGAAAGTAGGGGAAAAGTCTTAAGTTTCTCACTCCTGCAATTTGTCTTTTTTTTTAGTCTTTGCCACAGGAGGAGGATCAGCACTCCTTGCTGAGCTACCTAGCAGGACAGCTGGACACCTCTGTTGTTCAGTTTGAAGGCAGGTTAATGGTAACCTCTTCTCCCCTCTGCATTTTTCGATATTGCTCTTGGGCATGGACACTGTGAATGGAAAGGGGACACCAAATCTCCTTCCCATGGCCCTCTCCTCATTACCTCTAGGCTTAATGGGGAGATGCTTTTAGCTTCTGAGCAACCACTGATGAGTCCTGTACCCGTACCACAAACGCTGAAGAAAGCAGAGATCACAGAATCATAGAAGCACCAAGATTGGAAAAGACCTACAAGATCACCCAGTCCAACCTTCCACCTATCACCAATAGTTCTCACTAAACCACGTCCCTCAACACAACGTCTAAAATGATGCTCTTCAGCCAGTTCTTCCCACTGCATCTCTTCCTAGTATTAACAGCAGCACAACCTAATCATCTTTGGAATAACGTTAAGAGTTCATCTTGTTGAAAGCCAGTTTGAACCTTGATGACCGCGAAGGAATTTGACCCAAAAGCTCACAAAGGGGGAGATGTACGATTTCCTACTCAGCCGACTAATTTTTTCCTTGTATTCTCATTTAATCTGAAATAACGTCATCTGCAGAGCATAGATAGAGAACAAAAATATAAAGCAAGAATTACACACTGGAAACAGAACGGGAGAATCGGCCAAGAGCAACAACAACGTTTCTCACTTTGCACATGTTGCCCAAATGTATGAAAAGCATGGCTCATATTGTTTCCCTCCCACCAATATCCTTAGTTTCACAAAGGACACGTAGAAGCTTGGCTCTAGGTAGGCTTTCCCATAGAAAGCTCCCAGTGTTCTCAAGACTGAAAGCCACCAATGTGAGTTTTTGTGACTCAAAACACACACTGCCAGCCACCCTCATCCCAAAGGGTCCGTGGGTGAGCTGGCGAGGCGTGGGTTGTTACACCATTCCTTCCAGAAGAATACATGTGCTTCCAGCTTGCCCCCTTCAGGCATGCCCTTGAACATCTCACAGGGCTAAATGAGATCATTAGATGGAGAGAATATGATTCAAAGCCTGTCCTCTGGCTTTTTTTTTATATTTTATGCTTTTCCCCCTCCATACAATTGGAAAGGATGCTACGACATGGTGATTCTCTATGATCTGGAGGTGTTTCTCAATGTTTTCTTATTGATATTCAGGACATTCACTTTCTTTAAAGAAACTGAAAGAAAAAGAAGGGGGAAGTGAGATATTCTAGAAGCAGGCACAGCTCTATTGAAATTGCTGTAGATAAATCAAGATGCAGAAAGCAAGAGTCAGGAGAAATGATGTTAATTTCCATTTCCATCAGCTCCTCAAAGTGTAAGGATTGCTTATCTTAGTTTCAAGGATCCTAATGCATTACGGAATCCCACTCATTTTACCACCACGCAATAACAGATCAGGAATTTAGATTGTTTGTTTGTACATGAACACAATTGCAAAGACAGATGAAGTGGGAACTGCCCACATCTCTTGCATATGGAAATTTGTGTACAGAAACAAGAACACCCAGGCAGCTATTTGTCAAGTGTCGAGTTCCTTGCTGTTTCTTGGTTGCACTCACAACGAAAACACTGTTCTGCAATAAGCCTGACCTCCTGTGATTTACATGGTACCTTCATTTGCATTTCCAGTCTCACTGAAGCCTGATAAGTCAATATTAAATGGATATTAACAAGTTTATTGATTCACATTATAATCTTTCAGACACTCTCATCAGGACTGGTTGGTTCCACTGTGTCAGGACTGGAATAAGGTCCTTTTAGGGACCTGCCACTGCACGCAGCAGCTGATGGCCATTGCAGGCACTCACAGCCTGTCATTCCCAGTAGCATTCACTGGCACAGACCCTAACAGCCTCTGGAGCAGTACAAAGCTTTTATTACACTTCATATTTTGTAGGAGAAGGATAACTGAGCAGGTTAACCCAGGTAATCTGCCACGAAGAAGAATTCAAGATGATATCCCCACTTTCTGCTGCTTCTAACCAACGATTATGCCTAGAAATGCTGCAGGAGGGGCAGGTTCCTAGAAAGGAGTTTACAGTCAAATTATTAGCAAGGGTTTCATAAGCTGCTTCTTCATCTGATTTTACACATTGCAGTAGCACACGAGGAAATGCAAAGCCTTACCTATCAGCTTCTGCAAGCTGAATTGCAAAGCCTTTCATCTCCAGTGCCTCTGCACCTACAGGGAAGGCAGCAGTGAGCACAGTCAGCTTCTCCAGAGCAGCTGTAGCCTGGGCTTAGCGTGCACACTTGGACAAGGGTCACTTAAAAGTGGGCTCTCTAAGAGGACATTATTAGGAACAGCTGTGGGATCAGCCCAGCAGTTGCTCACGTGCCTCCAGCTGTGCTGGGCTAAGAGCAGAGCTCTGTGCAGCTCCAGGGAAGCACAGCGTTGCTCACGAAGGTGGGCCGAGGCCATAAAGTTTGGCAGCTGGACGCGGTGGGATCATCCCGTCCCTCCCCAACCACACACCAAGCCAGCTCAGCAACGTCCTCACCCAAAGCCAGGCCCTTGCCCACGGCCACGTTTTTCCCCAAGAGGAAGAGGAGGATCATAACAGCATTCCTACTTGTCGACAGTCCTTCATGCTCAGCCTTCCTTAGAGAGCAGTGAAATGCTGCTTCAGGAAGCAAACTGCATTTTTTCCAGAGTGATGAATGGGAGAGGTTCTTCCCAGGCAAACACTGGACCGACCCCCAGCCCTGTAATCACGCACAGCTTGGGAGGACTGCAGCTGGCTGGATTAATGCTGCCCACCTGGGACAGCAGCACGAAGTGCTGAATGCTACCTGGGATGCTCCAAGAGACTCCTTACATTCTGTACGTTCTACTGGGAGGTCGGGTAGGATGTGAGGATAACATCCTAAGCTGGGCAGTAGACCCCAGTGTCATGCAAGGACCACCTCAGTGCTTGGCCAAGACTCCCATTGCTGTGTTAATACCCACAGCCCATCTATGGCCCGAGGCTGGTTTCTGCAGAGCAAAAAAGGAGTGATGGAGAGGAGGAAAGGGCAGCACAGAAAGGTCACTGCTATCTGCTATGCATCTCCCAGGACTTCTGCGTTCAAGGGCTCATAACCAGAGGTCGACTTTGCACTGACTGCTGGCAACGCGCACACCTCTTGTGGAGGACAGCTGGGTCACAGCCTCTGTTAGAGAGGCTCAGGCCCTCTGCCAAGAGACCTGTGAGACAGCAGCAGGAACAAACCCAAACACACAGCTCTCTGACTTCTTCAGATACTCTTCCATCCCACACACGGAGGAGAGTTAGCAGCCTTTGGACCTCGGGGGCTGTGAAATTCTGCAATGCTTTCAGTGCTGTGAGCCTTCTGGCTAGCTTTATCCCACGCTCAGGTAGCGAAGCTGGCGTTAATAATCTACATGGTGGGTTTAAAGCCAGGAGGAGGATGCAGAAATATCAGCAGCATTCGCTAAGCCCATGGGAGCTCTGAATCAAAGGAGCCAGAAGCAGCTCAACAGAGCAGAGGCGTCTTTTTGTTGTGCAAACCGTGACAATTGCCAGCTTTCCCTTACCTGCTAAACCCATCTCAAGCATGTGGAAAAGCATTTGGGAATGAGATCATGACATCAGCTGATGCTGTGTAATCCTCTTGCCTAAAGGGCAAGCTGAAGTCAGCTGTCTCTGGAGGCAGCAAGGAGGATGGCTGATAGGCACTGATCAGCAAGGCTTGTATTGATAGCACTGGCTAAGCCCCAAACCCCATGGCTGGGTGTCCAGCACAAGCTGCACTTCTCTCCTGGAGCTCCCTGCAGTCCCATGGAGGATCACACAGATCACCCTCAGTGACAACCAGTCATGCCTTGCTTCTTTCTGCACATCAGATTGCATTTAAAAAAACCCAAAAACCAAAAAAACCCCCCAAAAAACAACAAACCCAAGCTGAAAAAGATCCACGGGTGTCTGTGCAAGCAAAGAGCTCGGTTCAGGCTCATGTTGGTGTGGGGCACTCACCACATTTATCAAGGCATCAAGAGAAAGCATGAAAAGAACTGTGGATGTAAATGGCCAAAGGAAATGTGCAAGGAGTAGAAGGGAAGGGGGATTTTACCCTTCACAGTGCATGCACTTGCCTGACATGCAGCACACCTGGGTGTAACAAACACTGTTTGGTAACAAGCTCAGCTCATCACCCAGCACTAGAATCAGACTGTACTTAGTCATGCAGTGAGGGGGGAAAATAATAATCCCACAAATGCACGCATCATTAAGCACAACAAAAGGGAGAAGAACAGTCTGATAAGGGGCTGTGAGGGTCTGGGACAGACCAAAGGAGCCAAGTAGGTGGTTTGAAGCCAGGCTCTAAAGGATTGCAGATGGGAACCAGGTTCCCCCTTCCTCACTGCCCACTCTCTCCTTCACTGCCCTACATACAACCCACACACAGCACAGCAGCTCTCTCCAGTCCTACACGGCCAACTACACCAACATGGCTGCGTATGGAACACGGAGAGGTGTGCTCAGGACCCAAAGGTGGGTGCCTAGCTCAAGGCACAGAACATCTGATACACCAGAATCGCCTCCAGTCAAAGAGCGGGGTCTATTCAATTTGGGGACAGATGTGGGACGTTGTAGCAACCTGAAATACTCACAGACTTTTCAGATTAAACCACCCACAGCTCCATCAGTGAAATCTCAGTAATCAAGTGGACAGGCCATTTATTTCGCCATCAGCTACAACAAAGCGACTGTCTTAAGGTTTAAGGCATAAACTCAGCCTATCTTGAGATCACAGCATGGCTTATGGTGAATAGGGCAGGCAGGAATCCAGCCTTCAAGAAAAACAAGGCACCCTTTTGTGAAGCCAGCCCTTGGGGCTTCTCTTTGTCATACAAGAGTAATTATTTTGCATTTCTCACCTCTGTAGAAACTTGATGGTTGCTTTCCATTGCATCCATTTGTA
Organism: Lagopus muta; assembly: GCF_023343835.1. Classification (NCBI taxonomy): domain Eukaryota; kingdom Metazoa; phylum Chordata; class Aves; order Galliformes; family Phasianidae; genus Lagopus; species Lagopus muta. The sequence goes on along the minus strand of NC_064440.1, from coordinate 33,812,508 downwards.
CATCCCATTATCAAGAGACTAGTAACACAAATAAATGCAAGACTAGAAAGACCGTGGTAGGTAAAACAGAGATGGCACCGCCCCTGTAACTATGCACAAGCAGTAATTAATTCATGTCAGAAGCAATTAATGACTCACTTCAAGGACGAGGCAAAACTGGTCTGTTTATATCTTAACATGATGTTACTGCTGCTTAGAAAACAAAAAGAAAACATCAATTGAAGATCAAAACAGCTCCTGGACTTGTTTCCAGGAAATCCTGTGCTCCTCTCTCCAAGGCACAGTGATTCATAGTCCTTCGTTCTTGCTAAACAGACTGAAGTTGGGTGCTTTCATTTGCTCCACATTGACAAGTTCTCACTTTTTTGTCCAAATTTGCAGGTGCCCAGAGCCAAAATAAGCTGCGGAGTGTCAGACAATAATAAAAGTTTGAGATTTACTATGAGTTTTGTATTATTTTAGCACTTTGGAGGCCTGGTGGGGAGCCAAGACGCCCTTCTCTTTCCGTTTGCCAAGCATTGTATGAAGCAGAGCACAACAAAATGGTGCCTGTCCTCAACACTTGTATCCAAGCACGAGGGGACAGATGCTTAGGGGGGTACACAGAAATAGGAACTGCCCTGGGGGCTGTGATGGCAGCACATCAAGCAGTCCCATGTGCCTCAGTGCACCCAAGTTTGGGAGCAAGAGACAGGGATCATGCAGCCCTATTGCTCTTCCTTTTCAAGGGAAGGTCAGGCTCTAAAGGCACGAGTTTATAGAGCAATCTGAAGCTGTCAGCATAAATACTGGATGCTATGAGTTACGAGCAGGAACAATATATCATAAAAAAGTCTGAAGAATGCATGTTAAAATTAGAAAGGGAAGTGTTATTGTGGCTTTTTTAGTGTTGTTTTTTTTTAAGCAAAGCCCAGCGTTAATAATGTTACATATTTAAGGGTCCCCCTAGCCACTAATCCACCCCTTTGCTTCCCAGCAGAAACGTTTGAGGCCACTGAGTCGCACTGGGAATTCCTGCCTGCCGAGGGGCTTGCTATTTTGGAAACAGCAGTCAGAGCCTGGAATAGACAGTGAAGCCCAGACTGAAAAGAGATGATGGATAGGAGGAAACGCAACTTGGTTCTGACATTCTTGCCTGCCCCGAGCAAATGATGTTTCAAGGATGCAACACCAAAACAAACCAACAAGCTTTCAAAGTGGAAAACTCTCAGAGGTCTTGATCTGTCAGCGGGTTAGCCTTTGCCTTACAAACACATCCCAAGTAAAAACATCACTCATACAATGGCTTGGGTTGGGAGGGACCTCAAGGATCACGAAGCTCCAACCCCCCCTGCTGCATGCAGGGTTGCCAGCCTCTGTATCTAATACTAAACCAGGCTGCCCAGCGCCCCATCCAACCTGGCCTTGAACACCTTCAGGGATGGGACATAATGAGCTCAATAGGAAAAAGAAAATAATAGTATTGTTTAGGAAATGTAGAACCATATGTTTTAAGTTGTATTGTTAAGCTTTGAAATTAAAGTCTGCAACATCCACTGTTCTCAACCTAACTCTTTTTGCAGTTGCCTTTCAGGAGTAATTTGGGAAATAGCAGCCAGGTCTGCTTTGCATATGGATAGATGTGTGCAAGACAACTGTGCATGGTCAGCTATAGATATTTTAACATTTTTTCCAGCCTTGCTGGCTTGCTTTTCTGTAATCTTCCATCTGTTCCCAATAGTATCAGTGGAGACAAAACGCTGCCTTCAAGAAGCTGTATTCTTTGGGATGCAGTTTGAGTGGAGAAGGAAGGGGGGTGGAATGGGAAAAGTGCTGTCAGAGGCAAAAACGGCAGGGGCAGAGGGTGGGAAGGAAAGGGGCTGCCAAGAGGGCTGCACTTCCCAGAGAGCAGAGCGTGAGTCAGCAGAGTGATTTTTATATATATATGCATATATATTACAGAGTACAGCAATGCCCTGAAGACTACAACAGAAGAAACCTCTTTACTCCAACCTTGTGTGTGTTTTATCAATCAGGCAGCAAGGTCTCATTACTTCCTGACATAGGAACTCCCTGCAAAAAGCAGCTGTGGTGCTTTTTTTTTTTCCTATTCCTAAATATACTTCATGTTATTTATTTTTTTTTAAAGAGAGCTCAGGCAACCTACAGGCTCTCGAAGGGCTTGCCACTCCAAGCAACTTTTTTCCAACTCCTTAATCTGATTCATCACCTCAGTATCTGTGAGCTCGTTTCTCTCTCCTATCAGACTTACAGCTTCATATGATCTAGGAGTTCTCAAGAGCTCCTTTTATGTGCTCTTAAATCCTGCTGAAAACTTCCTCTTCCAGAAGATATTCCCCTCTCTTAGTGGACGAAACCTTCGTGGGGTCAGACCAGAGATACCCAGGTGCTCCCAGACCCTTCATTATCTCCCTCTGAGCCCTCATACAACCCACCAGAAATAGATATATATATAAATATATTGTGCATTACTATGCAATAACTTCCATCACACGACCCCTTGAGCCTCCTCCTTACACCACCCAGCTGCCTGATGAAGGTATTTGCCACTCTGTTACCAACAGGTGCCCATCAGACCAAAGAGCAGCAGGCAACCCCCTGCAAGATGGGCAGCACAAAAGCAGGAAGATCCCTGCACAGCAGCTACTGAGCCCCAGCACAAAGAAAACGATTGTAAAGTGATAAATATCTGTTACAAATTGCAGCTCCTAAAGCACCTCTGTAATGATTAATGGCCATATTGCTGGGGACAGTGATTTCCTCATTCTGTTCCTGGGAACAGGCAGCTTCCGAGCCTAGAGACCTGCTCTCCTTCGCAGATGAGCTGTTTAATTGGTGGTGGAGAAGGACTGTGGGGCTGAGCAAGACTTAACACAGCTGCATCAACTGCAATTTAGCCATCAGGACAGGTGTTGTCAGCCCAAACTGCCTCAGGGGCACCGCTTTGGAGCCATCTGCCTCTCCATGAATGCCACAGCCCCCACTTGCTGTTGGGGTGGCCCAGGGCAGTCTCAAGCTTGCTGCCTGCAGACAGGCCCTTTTTGGGCAGCCTGATTCATACGTGGGTCAGAGTGACCCTGAGCTCCCTACGTGCTGCTGGCAGCCTTCTTCCCTTTGCTGGAAGGGATAATTACAGCTCCTTGCATGCAAGAAGGCTTTCACCACAGTGACTCCAAGTTGTGACACTCCTGATAATATGGATATTGCCCCGTTTGGTTGTTTGCTCGTTCCCCTGGAGCAACAGCAGAAGCTGCCTGCCTCGTGCCAAGAGCATCTCTGAGCTGGCTTCTCTCCAGTGCTAGGAAGGAGCTCAGTGCTTCTCAGGGCCACAGATCCTGCTGCCCAGGCTAGGCAAAAGTGTTCCTGCATTCAGGACTTGCTAATGCAGAGAAGCAGCTTGTTTCCATGCCAAGCATGTGGATTTTGGGGAGAGCTGGGCTTTTATTCTGAAGTGAGAGCTGCGGCAGCTCAGCTCAGCCAGCCTTAGGCAGGCCTTACTCCTTGCAGAGCAGTGTCTGGGAAGCATCAGACACTCTCATTCGAGCACATGTGGGCTCCTGCCCAGCTCATCCTCTCCTCCCCCTTGCCTCTGAGCAGGGCCAAATGCTTTCCTCCTCTCTTTCCCCCGACTGAAATGTGCTTTGAACTCACTGCTTTCAGACCTGTGAGCCCGAACGTGTGACCTCATCACTTGTGTGTAGGACAGCAGAGTGGGATGTCAGACCGAGGGGATATCGGTGGCAGAAGGCTGTCTCAAATGAGCTGTGCTGCTGCAATTAGTCACCAAGTCGTTCCAAATCAGGAGTGTAGCAGGGAAAGTCAATTTGCAAACAGATGGAACGGGAGGAAGTCCGATGCATAAATAATCTGTCACAAACTATTCACCCGTTGCTGTCCCCATTACATCCTCAACAAGTAACAGGCAGCACTGTTACTCAGTGGCAGGCTGATAGTGTATGTGCTTTCCATGGGGTGATGTGATCGTTCCTAATCGATTTTAACCACTGACTTGCAGTGCATGGTGAATATCTGGGAAGAGCAGTAATTCAACATGCAGTCATCCTGGGCAGGGATCAAGACCAGCTATTATCCAGCAATCACTGGTTCCCTTCCTCCATGCAACTTCAGCACCCAGGCTTAGCTCATAATTTGGGTGTCCTTCCATTGCAGCCCTCCAGCACCTGAGTTCTGGGACACAGCTGAGTTGTTCTGAACATTGGTGTAGGTGATGCAGTGCAAAAGTAGCTTCAATCCTCTGGATAGCAGATAGCCCCCTCCTCTGGTACTGCATTATATTTCTATTTCTCTTCCTATCTCTCCCCCATGATCAAATATTCCTTTCTCTCTCACATCCCTTCAAGGTGCTTATTCCTTTACGTGTTTTCCTCCTCCATGTCTTCCTTTTTACAGCATCCTTCATGAGGAAAGATGAATGAGCGGGTCTGCACATAAAAACCCTACGCCAGGGATTTACAATCAGAGTGTTTTCTGTGCTGTTTGCTTGCAGTAAAGCCCTGCCTTTTGCTCTCTATTGAGTACTAAGCTGGTGTTTGCACAAGCCAGATCCAACCAACTTCCCAGAGCAGTGATAACTGCGTGTGTTTGTGGCTGGGCTGCTTTCTCCTTTGTGCTTCACTCTGCATTTGATAAAATCAAATATCTTCTGCTGTCATCTTAAGTATCCCCCGAGTGCCAGGAGATCCTCCTGCATCTCTCTGCAATCAGCTTTAGGTTCCAAATAATGATGTATTTTTAGCAAGCATTATCACTTTCCCTGCTGTACACCCAGGGCCTGCTCTGTAAAAGCTGAACATTTAGTCCTGAGCTTTGTTGGTTATTATCACAAGTTTGTAATTGATGAAAAATCCTTCCCTCCCCTCTCGATATGTCCCAGGAAACGTTTTCAGAACTGGTGGCATATTTACCACACTCCAAATGTTAGGCACAGAGAATGCTGTAGGCAGGAGACCTTACACCACAGCAAGTGATGCCATAGTTTTCTAGCTGAGCAGTGTTAGAACTCCTGGAAGAACAGCATCTCATTCGAGCAATTTATTGCCCTTCATTTTCCCAGCATGGTCTGATCAAGTTATCATGGCTTTATGAGCCATCACCCACCAGGCATGCTGGCTGCTTTCATGTCCCATTACAAAGACAGGGATTTTAAACTATCACATTTTACTCTGCCGTAGAATTGGATGAAGAAGACGCATTTATGCCAGCTTTTCAGGCAGGCAGTGACTAATTAGCCAGGACAACTCCACTGCTTGCAGTGAACCTCTGCCCCACCACTCCCACATGATGCTCAAGGTCAGAAGGGCTGGGAACCCCCTCAAAATGCCCACTTGGTTCTTGCAGGCTGAGGACACGATGCGGATGGGATGTGGGTGATTTCTGAGTGCAGATCTTCACCTTTGCTGCTGAGCCTGCATTTCAGGCTCACATCCCTGGCCACGCCAAGAGAGCCGTGCTGCGGTTGGATAAGCCAGGACCGATGCTGCAGGGGTGAGAGGTTAAACAACTTGCAAGCTACATGCTAGCTGAGGATACATGAGAACTGCTGCCTGCTTAACTCCTAGAAAAATCAGCCTCAGCCCAAAGGGCAGATAATGAATCAGTATATAAGTTAAACCAAGTGCTGATGCAACCTTCTCTGCAAAGCACTCCCAGCACCGCTGTAATACAGGGCCAGGATGAAATTCCGCTCTGATTGACACTCTGCCATCACATCATTTGTTACCGATCCCATTTTTCCTCCCTTCCTCTGTTTTTCACTTCAAGGGACAGGACCTGCAACAGCACAGCCTTCAGAGCCCTCTTTCGATCTGTTTTCCATTTGAGTGCCCTCCTCTGAGGATTGACTCATGCTTCTTGACATAAAGCACCGCCTCTTTGGGCTCTTATAAGGAAACAGCATGAGAGAATCGTCTAATTCAGACTTTTTGGCAGTCTTCAGACACTATGCATTATAGTGTACATTTCTAGCCAAAGTCTTTGCCCTTTTGTGGTCATTGCAGAACAAACTGAGCTTCCCCCCTCTTCATTTTTGGGTACTTCTGCTAACTTGCAATGCCTCAGACCAAACAGAAAGAGTGTGAGGTTTGGAGTAAATCAAATCTTGGAAGAATTATTTTAACACATGAACCATAAACACTCCTGCCGTGCTACTAATTCACATCCCAGGGACTCCAAGATTTTGCTATAGGGAAATACGTCTCAGATACAACAAATGAGAGGCACAACGATCATCACGACCATTGCTGTGCTTATGGGAGCCCTGTATCTGTCCTGTGCTCGGGTCTTTAAAACCAGAGCTGTGAAAAAATGCCTGGAGTGAAACATGAAACCGAATGAGACGGACCCAGGCTGGGATTTGGTTATATATGGGAAAGTCAGGCTGAGTTCACCTAGAGAGCTGTGAAGGTTCATGAACCTTGTGAGGGAGCAAAGGTCCCGCTCGGAGCAAACCTAGCCAAACTTCTTCCAGCAATTTTAAATGAGTGTATATTTGGGAACAGAGAGATCCCGTAAAGTAAATAGTTTTGATAGGAAATCTATTGCAGAGAGACCTGGTGGTTTCAGCAGCATTAAAGTGTTGAATGAAGTGAAGGCTCAGCTTGCACAGAGCCTGAGAAGTGTTAAATGACTCGGCCTGAACCACGAGCCCCTTGCTGCTGGGGCTCTAGCTGTAAACGTGTCATTTGCAGCTCTGGAGGCAAGGAGAGGTGACTTTAAGGGCTGAAACAGTGATGTCTCAAGCTGCCTGAACCCCTCCTGAATTAAAATAGTATTTTTTTCTTCTGAAAATCATGAATCTTTCCATGGCACTGATCCTTAAAGACAGGTCCTCTGATTATCAGTATTACGATGCCCTACAGGAAAGCCTGGGAAATCACCAATGTAACAGCTTTCCTGGAGCAAAGGAACATGCCATCAACTTGTCAGGGGCTGGGGATTTCATTTTAGGTCACGACTCTGGGTTTTTCTTCAAGATTTGGCCAGAGAAAACAGGAAAAGGTTTGCAGTACAGCTGGTATCTAATCTTTAAATTAGAAAGGAACTGAAGCCAGGGCTTCAGAGTTTCATTACCACTACCAGGCTCCTAGAGCTGGGAGGAGGGGGGGATATGATAGTGCTTTTAAATGCCAGATTGCTAATCTGCAGCCTGATTAACAAGCTCCCATGTGGCAGGCAAGCTGGCCTCAAAGGCAATCTTTTGTCCCTTCCTCTGTGTGGGTCTGGACGGCAGCAGTGGTGACTGTCAGCTTGAGGAAAGAGAGAGGAAAAACTTCACAGCCAGATTTCTTTTTTCAACAGTAGGCACAGAATTTAGCCTTGCTTTCCCCTAAAAAAGCATCCCGAGCAAATTGTGATGGGCAAAGGATTAGAAATATGGAGAGAACTTGTGCGTGAATTTTACACACCTGGAGCAAGCTGTGACTCAAAGAGCAGCAATAGGAGCCCTGATTATAACTCCCATAACCCAGAGAAGCCATCATGGGATGCTTTGAATCTTTTCCAGCATCGTGAGACAATGGCAAGACCACCTTTGATTGCCACGGGAGCAGGTTTTAGCTCTTTCCATTCCATTTAAATACTTATTCTCCAGGGCCATGCCTTAGAGTTAATTTTATGTACATTACTGACAACGCTTTACGCATTTGAGAGCAAGAACGAAGCAGGTAAGCAGCTCCAAAATATTTTTGAATTGTTGTGTATGTGGGACTATGATGCAGCAACAAGACCCATCACACCAGGGTACACATCTAGCGTGCCAAATCCTGTGGCAGTGGATTACAGAGCATCACATCAGCTAGCAAGGGCCTCTTTGAATATGCAGCCTGCTAAAGCTCTGGGACTGTCAGGCTGTGGGGTTCTGTGGGTCTTAGTTTAGAAACCACAGGACTACATCATAAAAATAACATGGCAACATTACTTAGGCTGGAAGAGAAAAGAAGTTAATTTAAATTAAACACCATGGAATATAACTATAATTACAATATTGCCAGCTGTGGCTCCACTTACACCACCTTACCAGTTACTGGAAATGTTGATCAACTGAAAAATCCAAACTACTCTTGATATAGGACACACTAGGGAATCTTTCTTCCTATCTTCATGATGAATCTCTGGGTGGTTAAGCAAGAAATGAGTGCTGGACATTGTACACATGCTGTAGGCATGAATTACTGATGGTCAGAAGAAAATGATGGCAAGCAATGGAGATGATCATAAGGTTTGGTTACAGGCACCCTGATGGACTTGCTAATAGCTTGTGCCAAATGATTGCAGTTGCACTGTTAACTGGTTTCCTAGAGCCAGGACAGGCACCAGCATTTTGTATTTGCAGCAGTTAAGCACTACAAGTACAGAGTTTGATTCCTGCCATCAAAGCACTCTGTGAACAATAGGAGATGACATCAAAATAGCTGCATGTTCCCTCCTCAGATGGAGGGAAGATGTGGATAGCTGTGGGAGAGACTGAAAGGAGGGGAGCTCCAGGCTCCTGCAGACTTGCTTTTGCGTAAATCTGTGCAGCATCCTTTGTGCAACTGAAGGCAAATCACAAACAACCTTCCGAGCTACAGACAATATCACAAGCCATGAAGGGAATACTTCAAGGTCAAAAAACTTAACAGGTTTGGTCTGCCTTGGGAATAGTTGCAGTGGAGATATAAGCTAGAGGAAACTCACGCTGTCTTAAAAGATCTCAGCTTCTATATCCCCCAGATGAGGTATGAGGTAATCAACCCTTGCAACAGTATCATGGGCTTTCTGGTGTTTTACTTGAAGCTTCACTTCAAGCCGTGCTTTCCAATGGGGCTACAAGTATGATGAAGGAAAAAAGTGTATTCGTCAAGTGCAGCGCTAAAACTTACAATCATGTCCTGTTTGAGGAGACAGCTAGAGAGAGTCTTCACTGAGGATGTGTGGAAGGCAGAGTGGGGCTCAGAGGAACGTTGTACATCTATTTTATGTTGCTGAGCACCTCCTGTGGTCCTGGCTGGGGATGCTCCCCATAGGACACTACCTGTCTTTGGTCCTGTGCACAAGGAGGTAAGGAAGGAATAGCTTCCACTCTTGATCCAGTTTTGGTGATATGTGTTTCCCATCCCAGTTGGCACCACAGCCTTTGGGAACACAGGTGAAACAGGCCAACCCCAACACCATACCTTGTCATCCCATGGCGCTCTGTGCTTTATGATCCTTTTAGGCCTGACTGGAGCCAACCTGACCAACCCAGGAAGAGCTGTGAGCCATCTCTGTGAATATTATAGGGCCAGTGGATTCTGTAGTAGAAGGTGTTTCTTTGCAAGCCTTGGGAAGAAAAACAGAGGTAGTGTTGGTTACTCCCCTTCTCCCTAGCATCCACCTACTCAAGTCTCTGAAAAAATAATGTTGTTGCTACAAGGGCCTTGCTCACCATAAATCCTTTTTCACACATCCTTGTAATGCTAACGCCCTCAAGCAGTGCTGAGTGGAAAGAGTAAGGTTTCAGGATCTGTAGCAAGGAATTCCTCTTTTCAAAAGGCCAGACACAACAGCTGGGAAATTTTGGGTTATTGCTGCTTTGTGTCAGCTCTTACCCACTCCTGGAGGGGGCTGTAATTTCTGAAGCTTAGCAGCGTTTGAACCAGGCTGAGAAATCCTTGAGTTATGATTTGGCTGACATTTCATAGATATGTGTGTATGTATGTATACACACACTCCTTGGGAGCAGGAAGGCGAGTAACTCAGCACGTCTAGCCTTCAGAATGCTGATTCAGGAGACTGGAAGCTGTCTCCAGGTTGCTGTTTTACCAGACCCTGGCTAGTTTTCAGCCAAGATGAGTTCAGGGGTGCTTGAGATATCAGCTTAGGGTGAGGGTCCAGCTTGAAAAGCAGCAGCTGTCAGCAGCGCTGCTGGGCTGTAATGATTAACAGTTGTTTTAGTGGTATTCATGTTCCCAGGAGCATTTAGCTCCTGGAGGACAGGGCAGGACTGGAGATCCAAAGCTCTAAACCAGACTGAGCAGCGTGAAGCTACTTCCATCTTCTCAACAAAGCCTTTATGCCCCAAACACTTTGCTTTCACAAGTCCTGTGAGCCTGAGGACTGCCCACTGGAACCAACAAATGCAGTTTGTGGGGACATCTCTTGGAGGGAGCCCTAGGAAAGGGCTCTTGGAGGGGCTGTGCAGCACAGCACCACGGCTGCCTGCCTCTGTCAGTCTGTCTGCCTCCTTCGTGGGGGATCAGGACCCTGCTGAGAAAAGGCAGATAGGGTTTCACACAATCCAAAGCACATGTACAGTCACTAACGCTGCGTAAGCACTTTTGTTCCAATGGAAATGTTCCAACGTAGATTTCAAAGGAATGTAAGAAAATTCCCCCTCCTTTTTCTCCTGCTGCCTCGTGGGGATGATTCCCTCGGACACACTTCTTGGAGAGAGATTTGAGGCTTGGGAAGGGGATGACTATGCTGAGAATTCATGCTGTGAGTTCAGGGCAAGCTTTAGGAAAAGCCTTACCAGCTATGGAAATCACCTATAGTTAATTATAGCTTATTGCTGTGAGAAAACATGCTCAAGTACTCAAGTCCAGTGAAAATGGATGCGTTTGGGTGTTTTCCCCACTGCTAAAGCACTGTCAGATGTTTGCATCCAACACAAGCAGTTCAGCTTTTGGGGCATCCCTCCTCCTCCAGGAACGTCCATGAAAAAGGAAGTTTCTCCACGGGGAGCAGTTTGTCTAAAAGTCATTTTTATTGGGGGAAGGGGAAAGAAAAGCTCAGCACGGCCCTGTGTGGGGTGCAGGGCTGAAGGCTGGGAGCGAGGAGCAGCAGGGCCATCCCTTGAGAAATGGCTGAGAAATGCATTCACGTCCTCACCCCTGCTCTCAGATCCCCACTGCAGAGCTGAGTCATTGGAGATGGACCGTGGGGAGATGAGTTCCCCTTTAGTCTGCCTGGTTATAATTATTCTTCTTTTTAAAGTTAAAAAGAAAAAAAGAAAAAAAAAAGAAAATGGAAAAAAAGCTCTGCCCCTCCAAACACTGTATACACAGTCATGGAGAAGGAATGATAAACTTGCAGTGTTTCTGGTGGGTCACCACACTAATATGCAGACTCTGGTAATGCTGCTGAAGGTCTGCACACAGCTCTGTTATGGGCGTTTTATTTCCTATCTAGATTGAAGCAGTAAACCTGCAGATCAGTTTCCACATCAGCCTTGAAACCCATAGGTTTTGCAGGGGATTAAGTTCCCCAAACGTCTGCTTGTCTCGGTCTGTACAAGTGTGTCTGTGTTCCAAAGGCAGACAGTGGAGGTGAAGAGAAGAAATAAACGTTTGGGCCCCATTCCCAGCGTGTGTCAGTCAGCATAACTGCATTGTGTGTTTGTGTCTATTTATACCCACAGAGGGTCTAAAATTACAGCTTGAAGCAGGAAGCTTAACCAAGAGTTTTTAACGAGTTGAATTTAATGCTGGAATTTAAAGGGGGGGATCCTTCTGGTACTATGGGGGGAGGGCTGGGCTTGACAAAGTGTAATAGGAGACAATTTTCACCTTGTTACCCACCTTATGAAAATCTAGTCTTTAAATATGCCTCAGGATAGAAGCCACGAAGTGTTACTAAGGTTGAATAGGCTTTCCTGTGCTCTGCTTTACAGCTAGCTTGGTCTCTTGGATGGTCTGCAATGCAAAGCGAGGGGTGAGAAATAGGCACAAGCCAACAAAGCCTGAAATACTTATTATTGGAGATACTAACTTATGGGGAAACTGAGGCAAACAGCTGGGAAATGGCTTCTTACAGCCACACACAAAGCCAGGAGCAGAAGTGGGGACGAAAGCTGTGTCTGCTGGGTCCCAAGCCCAGGAGCATCCTAGAGATGTGGTTAGAGCTGACCTGTAGGAAATAGCACAGCATCATTTTCGTAGCAATGTTTTCAGCTGGAATCAGTCTAATACATTCAAGAGAGAATATAAACAGGAGGGGGAACGGCTGTTTACAAGGGTGGACAGTGATAGGACAAGAGGGAATGGTTTTAAACTGAGACAGGGGAGGTTTAGGTTGGATATTAGGAGGAAGTTTTTCACCCAGAGGGTGGTGAGGCACTGGCACAGGTTGCCCAAGGAGGCTGTGGATGCCCCATCCCTGCAGGCATTCAAGGCCAGGCTGGATGTGGCTCTGGGCAGCCTGGGCTGCTGGTTGGTGACCTGCACACAGCAGGGGGTAGAAAGGAGATGAGCACTGTGGTCCTTTTCAACCCAGGCTATTCTGGGATTCTATGATTCCCTCCGCTGCACCTCTGTCCCTGCAAGCTTGAGAGTGAGGTTTGTCTGACCCTGAACTCAGAGCACCAATAAATAAATAAATAAATAAATAAAAATAAAAAAGGGAAATAAAGCTTTTTTCAATAGCTCACATCCATATTTCAGTTTCAGTTCAATTATTGTCCCCAACTGCTCTGCCTGGAAATGACTACAAACCCAAGCAGTGAGTCCCAGAGACTTTGGGGATGACCTTCCAGCACAACATTTCTGTCCATCCACACCTGGCCCCTTTTAATTGCCTTTTCAGCAAGCGAGTTCCACTTTCCAGTGCAACCCCAGTCGTAATCAGTACCTTCCTGGGCACAGAGGTGACTTTCATTTGCTGGAAACACGATTCTCAATTTAAATCTGGAAGTGGAACAAGGGCGAGGCGAGGAGTGGGGATTCCGGTCAGTGCCTGGAGGTGAGCGCGGTGCCAAGGGCTGCTTGGGGCTGCCCTGCTCTGCAGAGCTCTCTGCTTTCTGTGGGTCGTGCTGTCTGCTTTCAGACGGGGCGGAGGAAAGGTTGATTTGCACAGACATCTGATGAGGTTTACTCACAAGCGTTACTCACCAGCCGCTTGCTTGCGGGGAAGGAGAAGTCCAAGCCCTGTTCTTCACTCAGACCCCAAAAAGCAGCCACAAATTACCTTAAAGCTGGGTTTGATTCCAGTCCATCTACCCTGTGGTTTGTATTAAAAAAGCAACATCAGTTGGAAGGAATTTCTCTCAGTTGAAAGTCGGGAAAAACATATCTGAGGAGGGGTGGAGGCTCTCTGGTTTTATTCAGCCCAGAGAAGAGGAGGCTGAGGGGAGGCCCCATGGCAGCCCCTCACAGAAGGGCAAAAATGCCTGGGTCTACGTACGGCTCAAAGCCGTGGCTGTATGAGAAATACACATCTGCAAGCACAAGGCTGATGGACGACATTCATCAGATAGAGCATCGTTCTGGGCCTCATGTCCCAACTCTGCCTATAGAATCATAGAATCCCAGAATGGCCTGGGTTGAAAAGGAGCACAATGCTCATCTGGTTCCAACCCCCTGCTGTGTGCAGGTCGCCAACCAGCAGCCCAGGCTGCCCAGAGCCACATCCAGCCTGGCCTTGAATGCCTGCAAGGATGGGGCATCCACAGCCTCCTTGGGCAACCTGTTCAGTGTGTAGGGCACAGCAGGTTGCTCTTGTTCACTATCACATCTCCATGCACACTTTCCCTTGCATCTAGCAGCACGGTGCCTTCAGCGCATTAAAAACATTCTTGAATCCGTTCATTTAAAAATAAAAGGATATTTTAAATATTCCTCCAGTGCTGCATAGGCTGTTTCCTATTAAAGGCGACTGTGTGCAGTATTTCTATTAAGATTCTACTTCCTGTTGTGTAACACGGAATGTCAAAAATCCTGCCATCACTTAAGAAGTTATTGCAGGCTCCAGAGAGCTCTCCATTCCCAAGAAATCTCTCCCAGTGGGAAGCTGGAAAAGTTCCCGTTGAATTTACAGTAAATGCCTCAGACCCTATGTAATATTTATGGTGTCCCTCTCATCTTATCCAGGCGGGTTTGCTGCCGTGAAAGAAAAGCCTGTTTGAACAGTTAAGGGCTGTGATGTTCGCTCTGAAGGATATTGAAGCGGATACGACAGCCACAGGAAATGTTTCCGTCTCACCGAGGAACCTCGCGGATGTGTTGGGTTAAATGAGAATTCACTAAGCTGATTCCCAGGACAAGGCTGCAGTAAAATGATGAAGAAAGAAACGTGACAGATGTATATTTATGGCTCGCCACGTCTGGATTCCGTGAAAGCCAAAGGAAAAATTCTCATTCGTTTTCACGGGAGTAGAATTTTGACCCTGAAGAGCTTCCGTTCCAACAGAATGGTGCTTCATTTTTAAACACTGCAAGAATTCGGCGGGGTCCATTTGCATTAAAAAGAAGTGACGGTGTGTTACAACATGGATGTATATTTACATGGCCACAGGCTACAGATACTGTCATCTCCATTGGCTGACCTCAGAAATCCATCTGGTCGGAGCAGGAAAGGCAGGGGCAGAGATGCCACCTCCTAAGTACATGTTCACTGTCACTCCACAAATAAAAGTGCTCGGGCTGTAACAACTGCAGAATAAATGTATTCTCTGAACTGGTTTGAAGAGCAGGCTTTGGAAACACCATGGGCTCACAAACAAGAAGAGATGGGAAACCTTAAGGCTCCTAAAGAGGAAACTCCCTCTTAAGGACCACTGTCTGTCCTTGAAGGAACATCTGGGAATGAGAAACCTGAACTGGGCTTGTTGACTTTAAATACTGGCCCTAATTGGTTACACCTGGATATAGCACACAGCCAGTGCCCAGCACACCTAAATGCTTCATCCCATAGCATCGGCTGATGCTCTGAAAACATACCGTCAGCAGGTCCACATAAATATCAGAGCAGTGGTTCTCTGAGGTTCCTTCCAACCCAAGCATGATTCTATGATTCTTGTGGATAAGTGGACCAGAGAGATCACAGAATCACAGAATGGCCAGGGTTGGAAAGGACCTTAAGGATCATGAATCTCCAATCCCCCTGCCACATGCAGGGCCACCAACAGGGCGAGATGTGGCACTGAGTGGTGTCCTGAGGCCAGCAGCAGGCTGACCCTTGTGAGAGCATACAACAGCTTACCCAAATCCTTAGGGAAGATGCTAGATACACAATAATTCTTTAAATACAGGCGTGTTCCGTGAAGCCTGTGCTCTGGGACAGCTTGTTCCAGAGGTGCTGAAGGCATCTGACAAATTCAAAGGTGAGAAAACAGGATGTGGCACCTGGATGAAGGGTGTGAAGTGAGCAAACAAGAGGCCAGGAGCCAAACATGAAGCCTAGCTGTGAGATCTGCTACGTGGTTGCAGTGACTCTCAAGGGGAACAGGCTGAGCTTGAGTCATCTCAAGGTGGTCTGAGCAAAGTCCTGGAAAATATTGCTGAGATCAACCTGCCCTGTTCCCATGGATGGGGATGTAACCCAGCAGGGCAGCCCACGTCTCCAGCCCATGTCTCCACAAACAGAAAGGAGGTTATGTGGGAAGGAGGAACCCTCATGAGCTGCGTCCCAAGGGCAAATTATAGTTCAGGAGACAAACAGTACTATGAGCAAGAAGCAGCGGGGGTGTTGAGCCTATAGGTTCATTTTTAGAGTTTGCTTATTCACACTTACTTGGAAGGACGACTCATCCCACCGAATCGATGGCAGCTCTGCCTTCAGCACGGACAAACAGCCTCAGATGAAGGAGAGGGAACACTGCAGGGAAAGGAATCAGCCTTTCTGCATGGTGTCCATGAGGCATTTAGAGTGGAGAAGATGTGGAAGCCTTCATCCAGACAGCAAACTGATTGAAGAACCATAGGACGAGAAGAAATAGTAGCTGTTCCACACTGAAAAGCAGAGATGCTGTGGGAGCGGTAGACAGATTAAAGTTGGTGTCTGGTTTTGTTTAACATCCTCATTAATTCCTTGAGAATAAAAAAAAAAAAAAAAAGAGTGAGTGAGCACATTCATGTCTGAAAGGACTTTGAAATACGCAGCCAATATCTGTGTTGCACTGAGCACTTGGAAATTTGAGGAGGAAGCAATGAAACAAGACGTATCACGTAGGATAGCGAGTGCCAGAGAGGGAGAGCGATCCAAAATGCAGATATTCAGTGGAAGGTAGACAGTTTGAAAGCGGGGACTGGGAGGAGGGTATTGACTGAGGCACAGATTTATAAAGGAGAAAGGGAAAGAGACTGTCACCAACTTGCACTACCTGTGGCTTCTCAGAAATCCAGTCAGAGGCGTAGGATGGAGGATCAACAAAGCCCACGGAGGACAAAAGTTCAATGCAGGAAGCAAGTGTGTGCGGAAGAAGGCAAAGGCAGGCCTGGTTCCCATCACCAGCAAATCCTGCACCCCAGGGATCCTACATTTCACCAAGTCCCTCCGTGGAAGCAGGAGCTGGGGCAGCAGACAGCACGTGGTGGAGACAACGTGGTGTAAGGGAACCTGTCTTTCATGCACGGTGTTTGGGAATTTCTTGTGGGATTAATGGCTTGATAGCCAGCCAGCAAAGTGATGAATTCCAAAGGAATTTCTCTCATCACCTCATTACCTCCCAGCCATCCCCTGCCTGTCTGCATGTTTCACTGTTGCTCTGTAGGACAGGGGATGCTTGTTAGGAGCTTGGTATAATAAACATGGCACCCATGCACTTTCCCAACTGGAGACATGTGATGAACTGGATCTTAATGAATGCAAACTGCTGCTCAAGTTATTCAGATTGGTTCAGTTGCTTTCTGTACTCCTCAGCATATTCTATGGGTTGATCTCATGACGTTCTCCTTCCTGCCAGATTTTGTCTATCCCAATTTTCTTTTTCCACTAGGAGCCTCCAAGCATGGCTCCTCTCCGACACTTTGCACATATTATATCACTGCTGCAGTGGAATGGTTCAAATTATAATTTTCCAGCTGAAATATATAGACTAATACATTCAAGAGCACTTTTTTTTCTTTTCTTTTTTTCTCTTTTTGCATGTGTGACAGTGTGGATTTCTCTGTGGCCCTGGAGGAGATAAAATGTGCTCAAGCTGTGGGAAAACTGAAGTTGTAGGAGCGAGCATTTTGAGAAGAAACAAGTTGTGCTCTGCAAGTGGAGTGGAGCGATGTGATTTCAGGTGCATCCTACAAGCTCGTTTGGGGATGAACTGATTGTCATCTTGGGATGACTGGAGAGTCTGTAAGATATTAGACACTGAGGAGGGATAATGAATGACAGATATAAATCTGAGCTGGATTTCTCTGCTGATACTCATTGAATGAAACCCAGGGCAGTAGTCAACACCAAGAAGTTGGCTGCTAATGTTTGTGGCTAACCAGTGTGACTGCTCTCAAGACAGCTCCAGCAATGATGATCACTGCTACTTTGGGAAGTTTCATGCCTCCTTTGCCTTGAAAACTGACCCATCTATGCCCCAGCCCATGGCTGAGCCCAGCAGCTCGGGACCTGGGGTGACATGGACGTCCCACCTTCAGATATCTGTCCTGCAGGGAGCGTGGAGAGGTGGCCCAGGCTCCCACTTAGAGCTGGATTATTTAGAAAACTGAAGCAGCAGCCCTCCAGGGCTGGCCAGTCCTCTGGGAAAGGCTGGAGATCTTTGCTCCAGTGTTTGTGCCAGAGCTGATCTCACCTCTAGCTTGCAGCAAGCCAGGCTTAGGTACTTCTGAGCTTTCCTGGGAAGACGGGATGGATGGAGAGGCCCAGGGCTGATGACGTGCCAGGAGGCTTCTGGATGCAGCACAGTGCGTCGTCATCTGCGCATCAGCTGCAGTGTATCACTCCAGAGACTGTTTCATGGCCACCATCCCAGAGAAGGAGTTTGGGGTGACCAAGTTGCACCGACAGATGCCTAACATTAAATGCAGGTATTTACAACAACTCAATTAAGTGAATATTGGATGTTTTGGGAAGTTGATAAGTGTTTTCAGTCACAGCAAAAGGCAGATATGATGATGAAAATCATACTTTACCCTGGTCAACGTATCAAGGACCTCAGGGAAAAAAGAAAAAGCAAGAAAAGAAGGAATCAGTTTGCAAAATACGACTGTTTCTGAACTGTTTGCCTAGCAACAGACCAACAAATGCTCCAGTGATGGCTTTATTTCGTATTCTCACAGCAATATCACATGGTGTTTCAACACCAGCTAGCTCTCGCTCTGCAATCCACCCCAGTGACCTCAGCTGCCCTGCTCTTATGCTTGGGTACCTTGCAGCTCCTACCACACCCTTCCCAAACCTCAAGTCGTAGTGAAGCAAAGTGCATCTGTTTCCGCTTCTCTACGTTGCAGTAAGATATTCCTCCAATTGCTCTCGGCTGGCATGGAGGAAGAAAGCAATGTGATGTGCCAATTTCCTTTGCTGCTGGTTTGCACTGGTGCAGCCCTCCCCCGTGCCAGCTGAAGACATCCTTGTCCCAGGCATAGCCTCTCCATCCTAAAATTAAGCACCTGCTGTCTTCTGCTAATGCTGCTCTGGATATTCAATCACTGGCAGATAGGTGAGGCAAACAGCCAGGTGCCAATAGCCTTTTATACAGGCCCGCTTTTGAGGCAAGAAGATGCACTGATTTCAACCCTTTTCATTACAGTTTAATCATATTTTTTAACATTTTAATGAACTTAATTGTCAGTTTGCCATTTAGGTGGGCACACGTAGGCAATGAGCAGCTGGCAGGTTCCCACTAAGCCTCATCAGCTCTGCAATATTGGGTAGTGCACCTGGGTGCTTGTTAGGGCCAGAGATCTTTTGCCAGTGTAAATTCTGCCCTCAGCAGGAGGGCGGGTGAGTGCAATTAGCCCAGTTAACCTTTAAAGCACAGATGGAGCCAAGCCCAAGGCCACCCACAAGCCTTTGCTGCCTTAGGCAATGTGGAAGCCTGTGGCTCAGCAGCTGCCCTTGGGTGGCAACGGCCCTTTTTATGAGGCTGCATGCATGGATGGGGATGGCAGGTGGTGACCTCTGTTCCGTGGCTCTGTGTCCTGCAGACCTCAGGTCCCTGGTAACTGGAACCAGACCTGCATATCCACATGCCATGCCATGGACATAGTGCTCATCCTGCCTGCTTATTAATCACAGTTCTGACAGATTCTCGGAGTATATGAGATGGAATTTAGGATGGCACAAAATCAGAAACCAGACAGCACCTAACACGGTATCACATTTGCCAATGGCACATTTTTCTGAAGGTTTTAGAGGCGGCAAAGAGACTTTCTGTGGGTCATCTAATTTTGCATCGTGCAGCCATCACGTCCTGATCTAGTGCAGGGACCCTACAGCAGGATTTACTGCACCTCTGAGCCTTGCCTCCAGGTCTGATGGTGAATCAGAGGCAGAGGGGTCAATGGCTAATTAGTTGCTGAATGCAGAGTGCCCTGAAGCCCGCAGAGAAAAGCGCAGCGTTGACTGACAAGCGTTACTTATTACTCTCAGAGTTAATAGCCCTTTGCTCTGCTGTGTGCCTCTGACCCCCGCTATTGTACTCTCCCTACCTCCCACCCCACTCCAAACCACAGAGGGTTACAATGCTGAATACATCTGTTTCCTGTTTCAGAAATGGTACTTACACATTTCCAGCAGTCTCAGACTTAGAAGCAGGCAATTTGATTTACAAGTACTATGTGCTCCCGAACCTATCTGGCTCCTTTGTAAGGTACTGCCTGCTGAAAAAGGAAAGGTGGCCAAATATCATGCAAACCACTTTCTCGTTATTTGGAGAAGTTTGCATAGGGTCCCTTTTTCTCTTAAGTGCTACTGAAAGTAAATGCGTATCTGTGATGCCCTGATATATTTATCAGAAATAATTTAACCAAAGCAGACAGAAAACACATCTTCAAATCTGCAATGATGACTTCAACTCGTCATAAAAATTCCTTAATAAGTTGTTATTAACATTGTTCTTGTTTGTCATAAGGATTTGTGGCCAAGTGAGCGTACGTGCTGGCTTCACTGCTTTGCTGAAGTGAGGCCAGTGGGTGAGATCCTGGCCAAGAGAAATTAGTGGTTAGAAGGCCCTGGTGACTTGGCTACAAGCTGCATCACACATTTCTGCAGAAATCTCTCACAGGCATCATTTTTCACCTATCCAGAACCAAAATGAAACTTAAAAATGAGCGCTCTTTACATATGCTGTTGGACATTATGTCTTTGGGATGAGACGCTGAGTTGCCATCCATGCTTGCTCACAGCCACACTGCTGAGTGCACTGTTCACAGAATCATGGCATCGCTAAAGCTGGAAAAGACCTCTGAGATCACTAAATCCAACCCCAACCCATCCTCACCATGCTCACTAACAGGGTCCCTCTGCGCTACATCTCCATGCTTCTCCAACCTTCAGGGATGGGGACTCCCTCTGTTTTGACACATCACAGCTCCTTCTCCTGCTATGACCGTAAGCAGTGAGGCTGAGAGAGCTGCATACATTTCACAAGTCCTCTACCTCTGCCTTCCCTACCCTCTGGTGCTGTTTCACCAAGGACTCCCTCTGAAACAAGCACAGCTCCCCAGTGTTTCAAGTCAAGCATCTTGAAACACAAGGGCCTGGCCATGTGCTTAGGGATAAACATTTGAGTAAATATTTTCAGATGTAGATCCCTAATCTAGAGAACAGCACTGATTCCTGAGAGCATGTTGTTTATTAGTGTCAATCCTGGGGCATTACCAAAAACCCAGAGGAAAAGGCTGTGCTTCAAGATGCTTACAGGACCGAGCTAAACCCACAGACTGCTCAACCCTTGCTTGCCAGAACACAGCATCACACACCACTGGCCTATGATAGACACACACTGCAAACAGAGCTTGAAGATGGAAATATGCAGGAATGCATATTAGCACTTTGCAGGACAAGAAGTTGCAGATGCTTTGGCCAGTTCTAAGGCTATCCCAGGGAAAAGCTTGGGTGTCCTATCTGCATGAGGAACGAGGAGAGAGAAAACAAGAATAGGCACTCATTGTGCACCAGCCCTGCACCGAATAACAGCTACAGCACCTTAGAATCATAGAATCATGGAATTGTAAAGGTGAGAAAAGACCTCTAATATCATCAGGTCCAACCATAGCATGGAAAAGAGCAGCCCAAGCACCTGATGGATCTGTGGGCACCTCTGTTCATTGCAGGCGAGTTGGAAAGAGGGCCTTTGAGGGTCCCTTCCAACTCAAACCATTCTATGACTGTATGACATTGTGATGCCCTCTTGCAAGGTGCCAGCTTGTGAAGTAACTTTTGGACAAGACTTCTGTTAGATACGTAGCTGTGAGTGTGATTTTACAGCAGTCAGGGGGCTCTTTTTCTTGGATCGATACTTGATGTGGTAATGATTGTGCAAGAGAATAATATTTTTATTTACCTCATTTTTATTTTCCTAAACATAACAGACTTTCTGGTTATTATTTCTTCTTTTTTTAGCGCACATTTCCTCTCAAAGGAAGATTTGATTCCCCTGTATCCACAGCTATGCTTGACGGGAGATAATGGAGGCTTCTGCCTTTATAGGCTCTCCAGATTTCCAGCTGTATCTCAGTAGATTTGGGGGAAGGAAAAAGAAAACATTGTGTCAGATCAGCATTAATTTCAAGAGAAGAAAGGAGGGAATCCTTTCTTTTTTGTCACCCGCAACCAGGAAACGCAGCAGACACATCTCAGCATCATCTGCTGTCCTTATTCGTTCCCCTAGGCTGAGGCCCTCCGGAGAGAAAGGATTTTGCAACCCCAGCAGAAATGTTTGTGAAATGTTTATCTGATCAGCTCAGGGCTTTGAAGACTTGCTTTGGGAAAGAGTTCTAACACTTCATAATTCAGATGCAACTGAGAGCTTTGGTGTCTCCTTCTTTTGCAAGGCAGGCTTTGTTTAGGGCAGCAAGTCGGTGTTTTGTACCAAGAGCAAGAGTTAGGATGAAGTCAGGATGTCACAGTTCACAGGAAAAATATGCCTCTATGTATGCATATTTCAGGCCAAAGCTAGAAATGGGGTAACATGCTGTTCTTTACATGCTGTTCTCTTTCAAGGAGCGTTTCACGTTATCAGACACACTGAGTAAGCAGTCCACAAGGAAAACAAACCCACTACCCAAAAGCCACATTCTGATGCTCACTGCGGTGACCAACTGCGAATGCACATTGAGATGTAATCTCCCTCTGAAAGAAAACCTGATATTCCCCCTTATTATCCTTTCCAAGCTTAGTTGAGGAGACACCAGAGTAGGGAAAAAGCACGGTGTGCATCTCCTGGTGCAAACAGTGAAAGTGGAGGCTTTTTGATATGGAAAAAATGCACATGAGCAACTTGAGAAGAACCAGTCCTTCCCTGAGCTGCTGCAGAGCTTGTTGAAAAGTGGGCAGCAAGGCTCTGGTTCCTGCTGGCCTGCATGTGGTAAGAGGAAGGCTTACAAAGAGCAACCCATTACCATCCACCACCATGGATATCCTCTAGACTCTATGGAAAGGTGAGCAGTCTCCACATTGGAGCGCTATGGCCCATGTCAAGCAGAACTGTACAGTTCTCACATTGGCATGCTATGCACTCAGTGCCCAATCTTTTTCTCTGCCTGCTGTACACCTACATTCTGTAACGTGCCTACTCCTTCTAACCTCCTGGGGAAACACCATTTTGTCGTAACACAGCCACTCACTGTGCAATGTCTGAGCTGCATCACAGAATCATGGAATGGCCTGGG
This sequence comes from Lagopus muta, assembly GCF_023343835.1. Taxonomy (NCBI): domain Eukaryota; kingdom Metazoa; phylum Chordata; class Aves; order Galliformes; family Phasianidae; genus Lagopus; species Lagopus muta. Next base: position 33,789,973 of record NC_064440.1, on the reverse strand, counting down.
TTGCAAAGGACCACGGTGCCCATCCAGTTCCAACCCCCTGCTATGTGCAGGGTCGCCAACCACCAGACCAGGCTGCCCAGAGCCACATCCAGCCTGGCCTTGAATGCCTGCAGGGATGGGGCATCCACAGCTTCCTGCATCAAGTTCACTTTGACAGCTCGCTACCCTGCAGCCAATTGTGGTCCAGGAAACTTATTCTGTTTGAAGCTCAGCATTGCAGCTGTGGGGCTGATACTACAGATATCAGTTTGAAGCTAGCTCCTTTAAAATCTGCTTATGGATATACTTGGGCTGTGGCAGAGACGCCGTCTAGGCTGAGTCCAACATGGTGACGCCCGAACTGTCAGCAGGGAAATGTAAACCAAGCATACCAAGACTCGTGGTGGGAAAGTCTCCCAAGAATGAGTGATGATCCCTGCAACTCCCAACAGCAATAATTTGCTTAAACACAATTAATTCCTACAAATCCCTTGATGATACCAGTTATCTCCTACTGATAACACCATAATCTCCCGTAATCTCTGAATGCAGAAAGAATTCTTTCTTTATAACTTTCATTCTCTCTATGGAGAATGTGATAATTTTGCTTTCTCCATTTTAAGGGTCACAGACTTGCCCTGGATGTCCCCCACTTCCCTTTTCCTTCACATTGTGGGTCTTTTTCTTGATGTTTTGGTGTGTTGTTTGTTGGGTTTTGTTTTTTTCCAGGAACGAGCTGTAATTTGATTGTACTGTTCCTGGTATTTCTTCATCTATGCAACTTTCATTGCTGAAGCCAATGGGCTTGAAGCTTGAGCAATGTGAGTTAAGAACAACAAATGAGATATCCGAGGCAGGAACGAGACAATACGATGCACCGCTCTTGCGTAAGCGCATTATAAATTGCTGAGGTTGTAAACAAGAGTTTCCTGGCGGATCAACAGCACACCATTACAGCAGCAGCAAAGGATGGTTTCAACATTTTCAGGGCTGTGGCACTAAGGATGTATTAGCACGTTTCGCCACAGTTTGAAGTTTTTCACGTTGCCACAAGGCCATGAGCAACAAGCACGGCGTATTTTAATCTTTCCAGTTCCTCAAAGATATAGAAATATTTGAAACTTGCTACACTGCGTGGGATGCTGGGAGATATTCCTCCAAAAGGAAATTAAATTTGGGTTATCAGTTTTGAAAGTTCTACCAGCTACAAGGAAAACTTTTATTATTATTATTGGACTGATCATTAAAAATGTTTCTAGTTAAAATTGCTGTTTATTTACAAGTTTTGCCATCACTACATCGGCTGACTAGACATTAATGAGAAAAGGTTGGTGCAATACTATTGAGTATGGAGTCATATTTATACCCAAAAGGGAAAAAAAAATAACTACAAGGAGGTAAAAGGACTGCCTGTGCGACCTGCTGTAGGGAACCTGCTTTAGAAGAGGGTTGGGCTTGATGATTTATAGAGGTCCTTACCAACCCCTGCAATTCTGTGAAAATATAAATGGGCAAATAAGGAAAAGTGCAACTTAGATGCTGATGTAGGCACTGAGAGACAGAAGGACCTACCCACTGCTCCCTACAGAAGTCACACAGACCCAGGTGATCCTACATTTCCTCATCCTATGTCAACAGCTTCATATCAGCATCAACTTTTCTCTCAAACTGATGAAATTTGATGCCCGAAGTGACCATGGTGGATACCTCATGGAGAAGAATTCACTCCTTAGTGCTGTACAAGGATCACTTTTTGTCCTTTTTTTTTTTTTTTTTTTTGGTGTAGGGTCCATGGAAGACCTGAGCTGCCCTCCTGCCATACCACTCACTATTAACCACTCAGCCAAATTAACTGCTTGCTTCTGTGATATTACATCTGACACCATACCTGCTGATACCTTCTCTTTTCTGATGCTAACCCATTAAAAGTGAACGGAGTCTACATTTCTTTGGTTATGCCCATGATGGGGTTAACTGGGACAACTGCATTGGTTTTCATGGGGAAGTTGTTTTCTTTTGCCATTGTTCCTTGAGCCTTTCACAAGGAATTGGGCTCCCACCTGGAAGGAGCTCATGTCTGTCTCAAGAAGCAGAGCAGGGTGTTGGGTTCACTAGGTTAATTACCTGAAAGCTACTTTTATCTGAGAGCTCTGGATTGAAGTATGAGTCTCACCATCCCATGCACACATTTCCACACCGAGGATTGCCCATAGAGGAACAGTGTGGGCTAAGTCAACTGCTCACAACTTGCCTGCAAACAGAATAGATATTAAACCTTCCTTTTCACCACTGATCTACACATCAGCCCTTGCCTCATTTTTCCCATGCTGCGGATGGTAAGTCCTTGCCATTGAAGGACATGAGGCTGGCAGCTCAGCAGGAATTTAAAGAAGTTACGGGTGACAACCATATCCAGAGTCACCAAAATTAATAAAAGAACTTTGGATTGTTGAAACATGTATTTTAGGTTGAAACTGATTACTGCAGGCTGAAATGTTCTTCTGAAACAGAATACCCCGATAAACGGTTCATGAAGGGCTTTACTCTCTGAAGCACCGAGTCATGTCTGCTCTTGTTAACAAGGAATCAGCTCCATGAACTGTTGGTTTAATCCTGGCTTAAGACACTCGGTTCTTAAAGGTTTCATGTGGATATGGATATGTGCATATACATGTATGTATGTGTTTGTGTGTAGTTCAGCATAGAAAATGAAGGGTAGGTGCTTCTTAAGACTTGAAGGCAATCAGGATGTCATTGCCAGAGCTCTACCCAAGCTTAGCTTCTACCATTCTCAGTTTTATTTGGATTTTACTGTACTCCTGAAGAATCCCTTAAAGCATACCTTCCTGGAAAATATAATACGAAAGGATCCTTTTGAAGCACCCACTGTCCTTGCCAACGAGCCGCAAAGGAGGGAAAAGACATTTGGAAATTTGTGTTCAGAGACTGGGCAAGAGGACTGGAAACTTTGCGGAGATGCTGTTCTGTTGTCCTGTCCTGTTTATCTTCTTTTCCTCTTCTTGTTCCGCTGGCCAGCGGTTGAAAAGAAGTGTTTAGACTCTTGTGAGTCACACTTACCAGAAACATTTTGCTTTGGGCATATCCTTGTGGTTGCCATGATCCTGGTCCCCTTTCTTTCTGCCTTTCCCATTTGAGTGGAAAGACACCAACTACTTTGTGGAAATATTACGTGTTCTCATATGAAGAGCACTTCATTGGTCATGTCCAAATTTTTCCATTACAGCAACCCAGGAACAAATGCAAACAACATTCGTGTCGAGCCCATATGATGAACCTTTGCTATCTGAGAGGTTCCTGAAAGCGGCTTAAACAGCTCCCAGTTCATGGGAAGGAGATGGCTACAAAGTGGGAAAAAAAAACAAAGTTTGGCTGCTCTCCAGCCTCTTATCTGTGCTGGAAGCATGGAAGACAAAATAATGGTTTTCTAAAAACACCACATGGGAAAACAACCATTGTATCCTCCAATCTTAGTTATTATCCTATGGGGTGGTGTAGTTAGCTCATGAGAGGAACTCTTACCATAGGCAAGCAGCTTCTCCAAGGTTTCTGAGAGAGCAGAAAGATTGCACTTTGAGTGAAGTGTCACAGAGAGGGAAGCAAATGGTTCCATGGAACAACCTCCTTGAGCAGGGTGAGCCCTGCCTCCAACTTTGGGTGCTGAAGTCGGCGGAAAGTCCCTCAGGATTTCAAGATACAGTGAGTCACAGCCCCTTTTCCCTCTTGAAGCACAAAAAAGAGAGCCACGCTATGAGGGAGCATCCCAGTCCCTTCTGATGAGAGCCATGGGCCTGCACCAAGCATGGGAGAAGCTCCCAGCTCCTGACAGCCCTGCTCAAATCAGCAAGAGGAGCTCGTGTCTACCTCTGCCCTCTCCTGGATACGTGATGGAAAGTATGGCAGCCCTCCAGACAGACAGGCTGGGCTTTCAGGTTTGGGTTTTGGTTGTAGACAAGGTTTTCTTGTTTCTATTATTAAATGCTATGAATTGCATTACAGTCAGCAGAGATCCACCGAACAGCCATAGTGAGCATGGTCTCTAGTTATCTCCAACCCACCGATATAAACATTTTGTGGGATATCCTAATTATGTGAGAAGTTCTGAAATTCAGAGCTCAGAAATGGTGAACACCACGACTTTCTGTCTCCTAGATTTCTAGATAGTTCTTCGTCTCAATTCTCCACACCGTGTCATTAACCAAGGGCAAGCACACCCTTCTTGGTATCTGCTGGTTGCCAGCTCTAGCTGAATGGTTCCCAAACATCTCTGAGTAAAGAACCTCTCCCAATCCTCAGCATTGCTCATTTCTCAACAGATCTGCAAGTGAAGGATGGTGGCTTGAAGGTCACTCTACAGGGCTTAGCAGGGAGCCAGCAATCTTCAAAGATCTGGAACCACTGTGTAAGTGGAAAGTATGAATAAGCACATGTTGCAAAGCCACAAAACTCCACCCAAAAGCTCCGTGGGGTTGCTCTTTCACCAACAGCCTACCTCAGCCTCCAAGCTACTGTAACTGCTGGAAAGAGCTGGAGGCCTGGGTCATAACTGCTGCCTTTTGCAGGGCACGCTATAATAACACTTCACCAAAACAACCCTTTCCATGTCTTCTGATTCTGTTAACAACTTGCCTTGCATTCTGACAGACAAACCCATTGTGCTGTCCGTGCTCTGACTGCTCAGATTGCCAGGTTGCTTCATGCAATCCTTCACCTTCCTGGCCCTAAAAGGCTTCTCTTGGTGCTTAGAGTCCAACAGAGAATGTCTGCACCAGAAATCTTCCTCATTCAGCTCAACAATCTTGAGCTGAATATTCATCGTCCTACCTCCTGAAATCAGCAAAGGCATTCCTGAGTTATCCCTTTCTTATCTTTAATTAGTTGATCCAAGCCACGGGGATCTGTTTTCAGCCTTACTTCTTTGGACTGGAACATGACATTCAGACCTCTATTCTGTCTTAACTCTGCTATATTTAATTTCCTACCTGATGTAACCCTCAGATTTTCCAGAAGAGCCCCAGCTGAGATTTTCAGCTCTGCACCACTCACAACCAAGTCCAGCGGACAATCTCACACCCCTCTAAGCACTGAGACATGCAACAACATTTCCAAGACAAATTCAGCATCCTGTACTTGGTTTTCCAGGCTGAAAACAGCTTTGCCTCAGTGACAATAATTCTCACCCAGGAGGGCTGGGTGTTCCCTCTTAGGATAGGAAAAAACTGGTTGTGACACTCAGTGGCCTCACACCTGGCTGGGGTACACACGTCTGGTGTAAGTCCTGGAGTCAGTCCCTGGCCATCTTTGGTACCAATTCAAACCAAAACTCATGCTGCTCTCACTTACACTAAGAGTCAGGATGAATGCCAAACCAACTCAGGATGCAGTAGAATCAACAAGTGACTTGGAGTCATACTCCCTCCTTTGTTCTCATAAAGATGAATCCGTTCCTGCAGATCTGAGCTACAAAATGAATCCTTTAGAAAGCCAGCAGAAAGTGAAATCATCTTAGGATGTTCCTGAATCCAGCTTGTGCTTTCAACCATATACCTGGTGACTATTTGCACTACGGGGCAGAATCTCTGAACTTGACTGCTGCTAAAACAAAAATCACTGCACCCTGGGAAACTTCTGCAGTGCAGAACCTCTGGTTGGGTCAACGACCAGCACTTCCCAGTAGCTTCTATGGGCTGAGTGCCTCAGAATCACTGAGGTGTTGGAAGGGACCTCCAGAGATCATTGAATCCAACCCTCTGCTAAAGCAGGTTCCCTACAATAGATGGCAGAGGTACAAAATTATCTCAGCTGTCATCAAAGGACCCCCAGCAGCAGAAGCAAACCAAACAGGTGTTCCACCACAGCCGAGCAAATGGTGTTCTGGGGAGGTGCATGGCACACTGTAAAGCACAAAAGAAGGTAGAGGGGATGAGCTGCTGGCCTGTGGGCTGTTTATCAGCCCTGCTCTCACTTTTCTCATGCAGCTCTGTGGGAGGCATTTCTGTGGGACGTGGTAATAAGAGCTGGGAAGATTTTCCACCCTTTTTTCTTTTTTTTTTTCAATGCTTTGCTCTTGCTGTAGATCCCAGAGACCAGATGTCTCATATTAAAGAAAGAATAACTCATTTAACTTCTCTTTGGGGACCTACTGGGGAAGGAAGGGAGAAAGAGCTTGTTCTTTTTGAAATGAGAATTCAATTGAGGCGTAGTGGATAAATAGTAGGCAGAGGCCAGGCACGTCGTTGATAGAAAAGAGGATAACTGTACAGTGAGGTTGGTCACCACAGGAGTTGAAGCTGTTTTCTGAAAATGACTTTCATTGGGTCAAGCTCTGTAGTTTACCTGCATTAGAATCTCTTCCCAGGCCACTCCTACTCAGCATCCACCAGTAAAATGTGCTCTCAGCTTACCTACCCAGTTCCAGGGATTTTTACATCTTTTCAGCTTCCTCCAAGCACACTGAATTAAAACACATCCCATATGCCATGGATTGAAGAGAGCTGCAGAGCAGCACTCCCTTGTCCCTGCCTATGCGAGCAGATGCCATGCAGATGGAACTGTGCCCTGCGATGCTCCTGAAGCCATCCTATGCCTAGAAGAGATCCAAGCTTGGTTTTCCCAAGGACTTTTATCACAGAAAGATTCCTTCGCACCTCCTGCATTTCCAGACCCCTCTCTGGAGCAGCCTTGCATGGAGCAGGGCATGACATCGTGAGGGATGATGTAACTTCATCCATGCAGCTGCCTTGGCTCTCACAGCAGCAAACCATGGCAGTGCGCTGCGGTGCCTGCTGATTACAGACACGTTAGTCATCCTGCTGTTATTTGGGCTTCTGTGTCTGGCCGGCTTCATCTGCTGGTCCTTGTAACTCATTGACAACATAAGCCATCATCTCACACAGCAAATCCCCGTGGTTAGCAAAGTGGGACCCCAAACCCCAATTTGAGTTTCTCGCTGTTACTTTGTGCAGATGCCATTATTCGTGGAAGAAGCGGCGCACAGACATTCATCCCCTTCACAGTGCTTGGAGAATGGGATATGGATATCACCGACTTCCAGCTGGGGCACTGAGATCACTGCCCACAAATCCCAGAGGTGCTTAGCCCAACTACAACCCACAGGACATCCATTCCCCACTCACCACAGCCATGAGACAGACCTAAAAAAACAAGGCTGAGAGCAGAAAAGACAAAACCCTCAAAAACTTCACTGTGTTATGGGAAGGGAGCAAGACCTCAGGCATTTTGGTGTCCTAGTGGACAGCTGGTATGTCCTGAAGACTACAGCTCATGCTGCAGAAAAAGGAAACAAGGGCAATGATCCATACCAATCTGACACAGCAAACTGTTCCCTAGGCTTCTGTGCTGGTGATGGGCATAAGCATAAGCAGCGAGGGATCAAACCAAGCAGCTTCCCACTTGGAATCCATTAGGTATGGAAACAACAGGGAAGTGGCACAGAAAAACCCTATAGATAGCAAAGATCACAGAATCACAGCATCATCTAGGTTGAAATGAATTTCAAAAACAAGTATTAACAGCAGAGAGAGAGAGACTTTCTGTGCTGCCATGGTAAGCAAATGAAAAGAGCAATGATGGAAGCAGAGCACCCAGCCTTCCAACACCAACATGCTGGTAGGACTCCATGCAATTGCCTGGATCGAGGTAATGGGATGGACAGGTTACTTCAGTGCCAAAATCAGCCACGGTCAAAAAAGATATGCAGTGAGAGGAAGGCAAACAATCAGATGAGAGTGCAGGGGTACCATTATGCATCATTAGCATGATCACAGAAATAGGCTGCAGCACATTTCAGGAAGAATTAGTTCCTGCACTGTTGGGCAGTAACAACTACAAGGCACCACAGATTACTGCTGAGCTCCAGGTAACAAGGCTTTCCAAGAAGAAACACCTAAAATAACCCTAACAACAAAGCCTTGAAAAACATCAATTCGTTCTCCCTAGTGCCTGGAAGTGTCACAGGGCAGAGCTGAGCACTTCACAAACACAGGTTTTTGGGATCACTGAGAATTTGGGAGATGTAGACGTCTTGTGTGGGTTGGACTTACAGTACTCAGGACCATAAACACACTTTCTCTAGAAGAAACACACCAGCTCTTCCCCTCTGTTTTCCTTAGATGTCTACAGAAGCTCTGCCAACAGAAAGAACATCTGCCAATACCAAAGCAAGGGCATTTCAGTGCCTGGTGGCACTGACACATGGTAAAGCAGAGATTGCTGCAGGTAGAACAGCTGAAGAATCACCACGTGTTCCATGCAGGGCTTCTTTTAGTCTTCTAACTATGGTGTCCTCAACCAAGGAGCCTCTTTCCTCCACCTCTACTGGAGACATGAAGTGTCATCCACACCATTAGTCTTCATTAGCCCCCACTGGGAGAGAGGAACAGAGAACCAAGTGAGTCATTAAGTTTCAGTCCTGCCAGCAGGATGGCCATGAAAAATTATACTGAAGAAGGGTTTTCATTGGCACTGCTGACTCGTTAAATGCTTATAGTGTAATTGTTAATGGGAAAATGGCTGTTTCTTAAAAAGGCGGAACACCAAAACACACCAAACACAAAATTACTCCACACAACATTGGCTAAAAAAGCAATAAAGCATTTGTGCAATCTGTGAATGATTTTTTTAATTATTATTATTATTATTGTATTTTTTTTACATTCTGGTATTTTGATTGGACCTAATGAGAACATAACAGAAAATGATTCTTAACATTAACTCTACCCACGAGCTCCTTAAATCTTTCCTTCTCTTTCCTTGCCAGAAGTTAGGGCCAGACAACAGTCCTGTTTGATTTACTGAAACAGAAATAGGAGGACTGTGGCTGGCAAGCTCTTTGTGTAGGCTGATGTGGGAAATTCACAGCGTGTGTATGGCACAGTCGTGCTCCATGAAGCACAGGAGGTTGGTGTGCAGCTCTGGGTTCCAAACCACAGGTGTTATTTCTTAAGGTATCTCTTCTGGGGTGCTACTGCTGCACGTCCCCCTGCTGCACAGGTGCAGATGAAGAATCCCAAGTGGGTTTGAGAGTGGTCTAGGCACAACCCATTGGTCATATAGAGTAATCACAGAGAGAATATCGACCCCATTACTCAAACCCTAGAGGAACTGGTTTGAGCACCTGAACCCACCCTACAGCACGTAGCTTGAAACCACTCTGCCACACAAGCACTGCTTTGTAACATATGGAGAAGTGTGGGTTCCTTGGTGTTTGTCTCAGCCAGAACCATCAGCTCCTGATGGCCACCTAAGTGATGCTACCAGGGCAGCAGGAGAAATTCGTCATATTCAGAAAACATGCTATAATTAGAAATGGGTTAAAAACAGCTGGATGGACCTCATTGTTTGTTTTTTGTTTGCTTTTGCAAAACCAATACCAAGAATGGTTTGGCTTCAGGCCTCATTTCTGAGCTCATAATATTCATGGGTGGATCTGGGACTGGAGAAATGGTTCCTGTTAAGAGCTGTCGGCAGAAAAATAGCAAACTATTACCCGTTTCAACATGCTTTCACATTTGTATAGCTGAACCCTCTCTGACCATCATCACGTGTCACTACTGGTTTGAAAATTAAATGACTGAATCAATCTGTGCTGGATTATCCCCTCCGCATTCAGACTGGGACTCTGCAGAAGATGCACCTGCTCCTCATCCTGGGATCATCAGCTCTGTAAGGTATTTGCAGAGTGGCCTGGGACTAAGGAATATAGTTTACAAGAAACTCTGTTCAGGTGTGAATATGGGGCTTTGATCATGCCGGATAAAGTCACCTCCCTGCTCAGCTGGGAAATATTGATGATAGGTGGATGGTTGGACTGGATGATCTTAGAGGTCTTTTCCTTCCTTGGCGATTCTATGATTCTAAGATGACAGAAATAGGACTTAGTGGAGCTGGTAATTCCTGTCTCCTTTCCTCTCTGCTACTCACATCTGCACATGTCTTCCTGTAGATGAGTGTCTGACCAAAGCACTGCCAAGTTTTTTCAAAAGATAACACCACTGAGCTCAAAGGTGTTGCTTGAGCCACATCTACATGACCTGACATTCATACGAGCCCCTATATTTCAGGAGCCATATAAGTCACTAGTTAATGTGGAGGAAGACAGTTTTAAGCACTGTTACTGCTGCAGAATTTATTAAAGGTCCTGCAATCTCAAACTAATCCAAGAAAATACTTAGTCACCAATTTATCTTCCACACCACTCACACCCGTTGGTCTACGCCTGCATCAACACAAAGCTTTATGAAGAATTAACCAATAAAAAGCCCAGTGTTTCTCAGTGTATTAGCTTTTATGGAAAACGACTCCCAGCTGTTTGCCATTTTGCCATTGTAGCATCAAGTGATGGAACATTACTATTCAGTGTTGCCTCGGGTCTTATCACTCTCACAGTCAGACACCTTTTTAATGGGTTTTTTGTATGGAAACATTGAAGTCTTACCACAAGCACGGTCTTGTTTTCAGTCATTTGCTGTTCTGCCCAAGCATTGGTTCTTCAGCTAAAAGATCTCCTTCTCCCTAAAGCACATGTACAGGCTGATCAACAAAGAAATAATCTACCAGCACAGCTACTGCTACAGAGAAGCAGTGGCACAAACACCGGCACATTTCAGTCATCAGCAAGACTGAACCCAGATTTATGGGGATCATACCAGGGTGTAAAAAGGTACTTTAGCCTGCAAGCCAGTCATTCCTATGTGATCCCTCCCGCCAGGGTGTGAATTCTTGTCAAATGAAGTGATTTCCAGTCCTACATCCTGTCCACAGTGTTGCAGCAAAGCAACTTTCTTTGCACAGAGACACAAACAAGCTGTTGCAAGCTCTCTGGCTTAACTGGAGATGGGAGATTCAGTCAACTTTCTGTGTGCATGAAGCACTTCATATATTTCAACTCCAACAGGAAACAGAGTTGAAACTCATTCAGGCAGTGACTGTTGCCAATATGCTGCACGCTTTGTCGCACTGTCTTTAACTTATTATTTATTGCATTTTACTTGGACTCTGGGGCTAAAAGTGACCTTTTTGTAACTATAGCAAGCAAACGTCATCAACTCTTCCCTCCTCCCATTTAATCAGCAAGTTGTGCTATCAGTGGTGTTAGACCAAGTGTTTGCAGCTGCAACTCAGCCAGAAGTATGCTGATTTTCACTAAGGATCTAATAGCTCCATGTTCCTTTGCTTGCTCAAGCAAAGCTACAAAGCCTTAGCTGTGATTCTGCCAGCTTTCATCGGCTACATTGGTCAAGACTGGACTCTTCCTGGATGAGAGCTTTCCAAGAAAAATGCAGTGAGGAGCCAGCCCTCAGCACAGTTCATGGGCACGGTGTTGTCTGAGGAGCCACGTTTCTGATGTGGTCATACCTAGGCATGGGTTCAGGATTGACTCAAAGGGAAGAATACCATCTCCTGAATCACCAACAGAGCTTCCTGCAAACCTTGAGGTTTCCTGGCTGTGCATCAGAAGAGATCGCTGTTCCTTCTGACATCCGTGTTTATCCAGGGTAGTTTTCCACTACACCAGACATGGTGGATTTTTCTCATTGGAGCAAGACAGACAGTGAGCCACCTATCTGTGGTACAATGTGCCAAAGGCCCGGTGTCCCTCCAATGCACACTCAGGTGAGGAACATGGCAATGGATCACCTGCTCTAGCTGACCCTGCCCAAGAGGGAAGGCAGGACTTGATGATCTCCACAGGTCCCTTCCAACCCCATCAGCCTGAGTTCCTAAACTCGGCATGAGAGAATCTGCCTTCCTTCGTTACACTGCCCTAGATGATCTTTTCCATTCATTGGGAGGTTGCAACAACCCCTAAGTTCTTGAAGGTCCTCAGGAGACATAAAATCTCTCAAGAACCCTGAACTGAAGATGAAAAAAAATGGCATGTCTCCTTGCATATGCCCTAGACTTCATAATTATGCTCCGTAGAGATAAAGGAGCTTCTTTTGTTATTTCCTTTACCTGAAACCGATGATTTCCCTGACCACAGAGTTGGAATACAGTTTCCAGCCTTCTCTGCAGGGTAGTTTGGTGCTTCTAGAAGCCTGGATACTTCTTTAAGCCTGTGTGGATTCGTCCACCCAGCCAGATGAATGCTGGGTGGTCATGAGTCAATGCTGCCTTGTTGCTACCTCTGATGGTGCAAGACCAGTCATGTGTGACACAGCTACACTGTCCTGTCTGTCCTCCTCTTGCTGCAAGAATCTGGGATGGAGAAAGCTAGGAAAGGGATGGCTTCCAGAGAAGCACAAAGAAAGCAATTTCTAGGTGTCCAGACTTCAGGGAGGAAGCTTAGAGGGATGAAAATCAGAAATTGTGTCTGACCTGCACAGTGCCTGAGAGAGAATATGAGTGGGCTACTGGCCCCACGAGATGGGCAGCGTGTAGGTCATACAGCAGGAAACTGTTTAGAAAGAGGAAAGCAGAAATTACATGGGAAAGCACCTTAGTAGGAAAGCTCTGATAAGGACTCAAGGGACAAACAGATGTAATGTTTGCAAATGTTTGCTTCTCCCAGGTGCTTGTTGTTAGAAAGCATTATTCCAGTAAAGGAAAAGTAACGGCAAATAGAGGCAAGGGAACGACATAAGGTGGTGTAAGTCTTGTCTTAGAGCTAGCAACAAAGATGAATTTCATACTGTGAAAATCTAGGCTTCCTGAGATAACTGCACAGCAATATCTGGTAAGGGAAACAGCAAATCTGGTCTGCTGACCAGCTGAACTGATCCTGTGCTGGAGAGATCTGCAAGTCCAGATCACATCTAATCCTTAAACCAATTTCCTTTCATTTCCATCCTGTAAAAGACATTGCAGCCAACTTTCACGTGCTTCAGTTCTTCTTCAGTTCAGCAGGGACTCTGCTCTCCTTTCACAGAGTCACAGAATATGCTGAGTTGGAAGAGACCCAAGAGGATCACTGAGTCCAGCTTTGTCCACTTAGAGGAAAATGGCACATTCCTATGTTTTGCTAAAGCCAGAGGGGGCTCCTTTACTCCTACACCTTCACCTTGTCCATCACCAGGCCAACAAGCCTCTGTGGGTGGGAAACACCCTTCCTTTCCACCTAAGCCACCATTAATGAGACCGACACCCTGGGACTGACCTGGGACATACTTTTCAAGATCGTATTCTTGAATGAAGAGAGGAACGTGAACCCTGATGGAAGCGGTTATACTTTAACACGCATTTCCTCTGCAGCCTTTCTGCTCCATCTCTTTGTTTTCAAAGCAAAACAATGTGACCTTGCCAGTATTTCCAATAAAACAGATTCAGTGTCCTGAGCCGTGCAAAATTCACAGATCATTCAGCTACAGAGTGGTTTTGGCCATGCCAAGGTCCCATTCTCGTGCCAAGCCCATGACGGGACTGAGGCTGGGCAGTGGTTCCAATGGAAAACACTTGCCTGGGCTGCGGTGCTGTCTGGGCATCTCTCAGGCTGTGTTCATTTCCCACCTGTGAGGTGGGAAAACACTGCTGTCTGTACTTTGTGAACAGGAGAAATCAGGCAGAGAAAGGTCACTGAAGAGCCTTGCGTGCCCCAGTCCAGCCACTTACGCAGAAGGGCTTCCTTCCTCTTTTCTTTGCACTGCTTAGAGCTGACCTGGGGGAAAAGGTCACTGCTCCAGACAGTCTGACAGCACCCCAAACATCACAGCTGGGTGCATCTTCAGCTCTGCTGTTTATTAATAGGCCCAAATGCTCCTATGGTGCTTTATCCTCCTGCCCTGGGTCATCATCATCAAAAAAGGAGCTGAAATGCTCACATGTGGCTATGGCTTCCTGCTCCAGCTCCCCTTTCAGGGCCTCCCACTCCTTTTGCAGAGCCTTCAAGGGCTGTTAGGATTCTACCCGGAGGCTCTGCAGAGCACAACAGGTCTGGTGCAGGCATTAGTAACCCTAGAGCCTCTGCCTCCTACCGCAGGCAGGTACCGAAAGGAGGTAAAGAAGCATTGCTACATGTCAGAGCTCCTGCGTGTGTACTACGTATTGTGTTCTCCAGCATCTCTATCCAACAAGGGTGTATAAAACTGCATTTTCACACATCTCTGCTACATCCTCTCATGCACTCAGCATTTCCAAGCTTTATGTGCCATGGGAACACAGCAAGACTCGGGGCTGGAAACTGCTTTTAAAAACAAAGCCTGGAAGCACAGCTGATTTTGTATCTGCACCACTTCAGAGGTGCCAGAGCACAAAAATGAGCTCAGAGGATCAGACCAACAACTGAGCATTCCAGCTTCCCCAGTTCATTCCAGTAGGTAGTTCTGCATGGTTCCAACCTATAATCAGCTGTGTCCGTAGGCTATGAAGAAACAAATGCTGCATTTTTTTCCCCCTAAGAATACAACACCAAAACTGCCCCTTCTTTTTCTTTTGCCAGCTTCTGCATCTGTTAAACAAAGTACTTTATGGACATGCAAAAACAGAAATTCATTGCTTGGGTGTAACTAGCTGCTACTTAAGGAATTATATAATAACTTGCAGTGAAAGAGAGCCTCCCAGAAAACGAAAGTTTCTGCAAAGCCCTTTTGTTCAGTGGAAACTTGTTTAAAACTTGATTTATGGCACGCTGGAATGTAAAGCTTGGGATGAGATTAATGGTCTGTTTTCTGGTTACGTCACCTTCATGGATTGTCAAGACAAGCCTACACTGAAATCACAAAGGAAATCGTGGTTATGGTCCCCTGTTAAAACACTGCTCTGACTGCTGTTTCTAAGTAACTCAACTGGATAACATAACAGATAGGCTTCATGAGAAATGCTCTTGGAATTTCCACTGTATTAGTAGAGCGAGCTGCAGCAATGTTTTACATTACAGGTACAGGCCATATATTTTTAAATACACCAAACATGACTCATTCCTCAGTTCATGCACGGATTGGCTGAGAGAACATTTTTCCCCCATTTTGGACTGTATTTTTTTGTGGATTTGAGCACTATAGCAACCACTTTTAGTACGCTTAGGTTGCAAGTAAATCAGACAGCACTCAGCTCCACAACATGTTGTTGTGAGATTCCTTAACTAGACAGGGGACTCCATCAGCCATCATGACACAGAGATATTGCACAGAGAGCTGTGGTCGCCCCATCCCTGGAGGTGCCCAAGGCCAGGTTGGATGGGGCCATGGGCAGCCTGAGCTGGTGGCAAGCAACCAGCCCGTGGCAGGGGGTGGAACTAGATGATCTGCAAGGTCCCTTCCAACCCAAACCATCCTGTGATTCTATGATTACATGCAAGTATGGAACAGTACAACTGCTGGACACTCTTTAGTACCAGACCTGCAAAGACCATAAGCAGCCCCTGAGGGCTCCAGCGTGCACCCAGAGGCAGATTGAATTCCATGCTCCCAGGAAGGTGGCCCCAAGCCAGCAGATAAATAGCTGAGTAAATACAAGGTGCAGGGAACAACAGTTCAGGTGCAACCAACCAACGCAGATAGCAGAGCAATTGGATTTGGCTCCGTTTCCACACAATTTCAGTCCCTGGGGATGTCTAGTTCAGAAAGCAAATTTCTTTACAATGAAATGTATTTGGCAGCCCGGCTGCAAATCAAGTTCATCTTCAGGGCAAAGGAAAGAAAACACCTCCAAACCTTGCTAAGTAGTTGCTGTGTAATTTATGTCAAATTATTGGTCGCTAGGAGGAATAGATCCAGATTTGCCTACGTTTACTACAGAAAAAAGATATTTCCTTTAGCCCTGCAGAGCTCCTATTCATTCTGCCAAATGTCTGATAAACGACCTTTGGGGGTCTTTGTCCTTAGGGGTTTTGTTTCTTCAACAGCCTTGTTTAAACCACGGAGAAGAATAATAGCCAACTAAGGCTGAGCCATTTGTGGAGCTCTTGGATGTCCAATAAAACCAGAGTATTTAAGGCCATAAACATCTCAGATTTTTAAATCTCCAGAGGGGAAGGTGTGAGAAAGCCCAATAAAATCAGAAAAGTTGATATTTCATGAAGATACAAACCACCAAAAAATAGAAAAGGAAATGAAAACAAACCTTTAAACTATCTGACACTGTAAATTAAAAAAAAGTTTTAAAACTACTTATAGGGTTTCTGGTGAACTAGCACTACTTCCTATTCTACTACAGAGAGTTGACGTGCAAGCAGGAGGTAGGAGCATCAGGAGTTAGTAGCACTGCACAAAGTCCTATAGAAGCATTGACACTTGCTGCATCTCAGATCTTCTCTGAAGGAATTATAGGATCCTCCTGAATAAATGGAAGCCTACTATAAATACAAGCCTGTCTTTAAAGGAATGGCAAACGGATGCATTTTTCCAACAGCCCAGCTCTCCAAAAGGATGGAGCTTTGTACCACGAGAGCCCCTACACTATCTGGCACTGATGTATTTTCTTTGCGTGGGTTGAAAGTACGCAGTAAAGCAGCACAAAGGTAATTAAGACTCTAACTGAAAGCCAGCACATTTATGGGCCCTAGTAGATGTTTTTCAGTAGTTCACAGGGCTTATCATGAAATTAAGTGTTTGTTGAACTGAGACCATTCACTGGATGGGGTTTTTAATCTGCTTTTATAGATCATTTTTCTAATGTCAGAAGTTATAATTAATGTAAAACCGCTGTGCTGCAGTGCAGGATCCCACATCTCTGCTTGGGCAGAAGTGCTGGGATGTGGAACGAAGCCCAGAGAACATCCACACACTCTGCTGGTACAGAAACCCCTCATCTTGGGGCCTTCTGAAACATCAAACCGGTATGGTAGGAGCTGAGGAACTACAAGGGTTCTGTGCTTACAGCAAGCTGGAAGCTGCCAAAGCGTAAAAGGTCACCCTGTTTCCAACACAAGCAGGAGACAGAGCCACTGCATCCCTCTGAGCAGGAGGAAGTCGGTCTTTGGATAACCGTTAACAGGAGCTCAATGTTAGCCAAACAAGCCCTCTCCCCACCCTGTCCTCTGAAACGCCACGCTAGTGCAAACCCCAGCAATGAGTAGAGTTAGTGGGATATATGCCTGATGAGCCTTTGGTACTCTTCCCTATTGCCTCCACTTTGCTTGGCGTACAGCCCTATATAGTACAGCACTCCGTGGATCTGATGCCCTGTGATGGACAGGAGCCTTTACTGAGCAATGCCCTAAGGCCATAGTAAAGACTGTGAACATATGTTAGCTTTGTGTTATGCATTTATGCGTCACTGTGATATCTGGAAACCTTTGAAGATTTCAGCAGGTGGATCCCATTATATTGATTACAAACTTGAAAAACAAATGCAATTTTTTAAGCTCGTTTTCTTTCCAACTTCAATTTCCTAGCTCTCACCTAGAGATAAATCTTACAGCATGCTGCCTTGGGTGGCAAGTCACTAGGAGCTAGTGGAAGACAGATGGGTATGCATGGAGAACTAGCAGGAAAAGCTGCAGGGCTACCTGCTATAGCACACAGCAAGCAATACACCTGGATTCAGGAAGTCACATCAGCTACTTTTATAGATCTAACAACTGTTTCCTACCAAGTAACACAGGATACAAATATAACATCCAAGATATACGTGCTGATCTATGAGGCTGTGTGCAGATGGTCGGGTGAAGCTTTGGAATTTTTGGTTGCTCTTACTTTGGTCAAGAAAAGCCATGGGGACACAAGACACGGCCAGCTTTGAAAGAAAGGTGAAAGATTCATCTGAAGGATGCATAGTTCTTGAACTTGTGGGTCCTTTTGGAAAGGCCAACTAAATTAGCTCCTCTGCAGCATGATTCTGTTCCGAAAATAAAAGGAAAGATACCACAGTCTATGTAAAGAAATTCAGTTAAAAGCAGAAGACCTGCAGATGCACTTATGATAAATGCTCTTTCTGTTAGATGTATCTGGTATATCTTGGGTTAGATGTGGCCAGGGATTTATTTGCAGTTGTCTCAGATTGATTTGGTGCCTAATTTCTACACTACCTTAATCTCTTTACTTATCTTTCTTTATGATTTCAGTGCAATCCCCTGATTTTTATTCTTTTTTCATCATTAATAAAAAGTAGAAAATTCCCAGCCTTTAAGTTCCTGCTGCTCAGCTCCAGACATTGCTGCTGCACGCTTCATGCATTAACGTACAGCTGGCTTCATCCACAAGCCTCAATGTGTTCTGTAGCATAACAGGGCCAGATTCAGATCTGGTGCAAACAGCTGGGGCTCCATTCACACTACATGGAGCTCAGCCTTCTGGTGAGTGTCGCTTTCTATGGAAAGCCTTCAAAATCTACAGCAGATGGAAAAAAAAAAAAAAAAAAAAAGAGAAGTTTCCTCCTACTTCTTCCAACTTCAACAAGTTGCATTTTTTTTTCATTCATAAGCACCGGAGCTATTAATAAAATTTGCTGAATGAGAACGGTTAACCCCCAAAAGTGACACATACCTTACGCTCTGCCAGCCAACATGACAACAGTCAAAACAGAAATCGGCCTTTCGGTACTTCAGCACGTAAAGCTGTCTGCAGTTTCCAGAAAAAAATATCAGACTATGTCCTATCAGCTGCAGACAGATGAGTCACTGGCAAGCTGGAGGCGAGCAGACCTAAAGTCACCTCCAGCCTGCAAAACACTTCCCGTCTTCAGTAAGAAGTGCCGGAGGATTCCGTCAATGAAGCGAAATGCCTGGCAAGCAGATGTGTGGTGTGAGCACACTGGGTTCCTGTCCTCTTCCAGGGCACTGGGGGTGGGGTGGTGAAGAGCAGGGGTCAAAGGGAAGGTGGGTTTCTCCTGCAAGATTCGCCCCTGAGCACAAGAATGAATAGCCAGCCGTACCAAGGAAGACACTGGATGATACATAAATGACTGGGGCTGTGAAGTGAGAAAGACTTGGTCTGGTTGGGTTTCTTTCTCTGATTTCATCAAGCAACATGGAGCACAAGTCTTATGAGGAGAAACTGAGGGAATTGGGATTTTCAGTCCAGAGAAGAGAAGGCTCAGGAGTGACCTTATTGCTCTATAGCTTCCCAAAAGGAGGTTGCAGTGAGGTGGGGGTCAGCCTCTTCTCCAAGAGGAAAATTACTCCCATTGCTACATTGCCCTCTTTCTTATAGGCTTTAAAGCAAAAAGGATGGCATAACCTCAGGTTGCTCCTTACTGCTGGACCCCAGTTGCACCCCATTGCTATCCAGGTCTCACCCCACCAGCAGCTCGGCCCCATAGCAGCCATCTAGCTGCGGTGCTTCCAGGGTGGAGCAGGTAGGGCACAGCTCCCAGCTCCTGGAAAAACATCTCTGAAGGTTTGGCTGGTTGGCCAGCTTTCCAGCAGATCCACACCCAGCTGCAGATGGGCAGAGCTTCAGGGCAAACCAATGCCCAGCCTAAGGATGGGGGGAGAAGGGCTGGAAGCAGGGTACACTGCAGGGCAAGAAGAGAAACCTGGCATCTGCACCACAGCCACGTGAGCTCAGGGCTTGTGTTGGTGTCAACGTGCTGCTCACATGGCAAGTTTGGAGCTGTTGGCATAAGCCTGAATTTCTGTTGGGCTTTTGACGTGGAAGTTATTTCCTCTGGACAGCTTGCCGTGCTCAGAAACATCTGCCCAGGCAGGCGAGGAGGGGCCAGCAGTGACGTGAGGGCATTACCTTCTCCAAAGGCTGGCAAGAGGGAGAAGGGCTGAGCAGCTCCACAGTCTACAGGGGAGGGAGAGGGAGAGGTCACATACCGAAAGAGGAATGTCTGCTACCCTTCATTTAAAGCTTGAGGCACAGGGAGGTATTTTTTTCACCCCGAGATGATTCCAAGTTCAAAAAAGCCAGACGCAATCCCCAGGTTTAAAACATGAATCAAATCTGAGTACTGGTGTTTGTGCAAAGGACCTCTTTTGGTGATCACATCCCAGATGGTGGTTCGGTCCTGCTTCGACCCTCTGGGAGTCACTAATTACCTCACGTGTCTCCCATGCAAAGAACCTTCCTTATCACCTGGAGATGAGAGGACAAGGAGAACAGAATGAAAATGATCAAAATGAATTTCCTTTCCTGTAAAAACGTTTCTGGTTTCAGGAGCTTTTGGTGGCTTTTTGCCATAACGTGAGCAAAGCTGGGGAGGCTCACCATCCCCAACAAACCTTTTCCCTGCCATCTTTCAGCTTCCTGGGCTCTCAGTGAAGCTAAAGGCATTCAAAGAGCCCTACAGACCGGAGTTATGCTTCTCCGCACGTGGATTTGTTATCATTCCCCTCTTGGCTGAAGGGATTTCCCCACAAGGCTCAGGTGCCAAATGGATGAGTAAGGAGCAGGGTACTGGTTTCTCTGTTCCTGTGGGGTTGTCTGGCCACACTGGCTCACGGGGGACACCTCTGGCCACAGGGTTGCAGAAGATGGGGTAAAAAAAGTGACCAGAGCATCTTTTGCATGCACTGCTGGCCCCCCACAGCCACACCGTGCCCTTTGCCAGCAGTCAAGTTCCAGAAAGGAAAAAAAATCCATCTTTCTCCCTGTGAAAAGCATCATCTCACACAAAATTGTCTTTAGCCAAACTACAATTTCTTGACCAAAAGAAAGCAAATATTGAGCTGGGTTTTTTCCTGTCCCTCAGCCAGGTGAGAGAGGGAAATTCCCTGTCTTAACTCAGACCCTAGCATGGTGAGGGATTTGCCCTAAAGCTTTAATGCTGGGGCACACACATTGCCCAACATTTCTACTTTCTAATAGCAGAAATACTTTGAGAGCTGTAATGGTCATCTCTGTGTAGTGTTAACAACACCTAAAGAAGAATTCTATATAGGAAGAGAGGCAGGGAATGCTAATGGTGTAAAGCTTTAAGCAAAGATAGAAATACTTCATTAAATACCACGTGCCAAATGCTGTAGTGCCAGTGGACCTTTGCCAAGCAGGAACTGGCTCTGTGTGCTCCTTTGTCCATTTCCAAAGTTCCTTTAAGCCTTATTCAGGCCTTGTTTCAAGATATTCCAAGGAGGTGTAAGATAGCAATGCTTCTATTAAATACTTATGAAGACCATTAGAGTGTCAAGAAATAAATACGCTTGTTCCAGTCCAGCAAAATACTTACAAAGAATTTAACATCTGAATAAAAAGGTATTTTGGTAAAGCAAATTTAAAAATCATTACTTCCTTTGTCCACAGCCTATTATTTTCATTAGCAGCTTATTCTCTATCTACAGCTCCATCAAACAACAGAATCTCCCCACTCAACTAGATGAGCTCCCAGCAAGGGATATGCATTTAAAGTCCCTTCAAATACCTCACAGTTAGCAGGACCCAAGCCAAGCTACTCCATACGATTGCCTTCCTCGCTAATGTAACTGCAAAGCAGACCAGAGACTTCAGGTGCCTGCTCAAGTTAAAACCAGAAAATAGACCAGATATATTTTGGATGCCATATATAACAATAATCCGTTATCAGAGTTAAGGATCGGTGCCAAACCTATGAAGTCACCCATGTCTCTTAATATGTTATTAACACCAAGTTCCTCTCATTTTAACTCCTAGCCTTTTAGTAAGGCCACCACTGTTTGCTGCACGCCAGGTGTGAATCTCAATGTGGTTTTCAGCAGCAAATTTCAAGATGTCATAAAGACATACCAGGATCAGAAAGACCCCTGTGGAGCAGGAGGATCGATCCCACACGGGGCAGAGGCCGTGAGCAAAGCTGAAGGGTGGCCATCCCTGTAGTTAATAGCATAAGCATACAATCACCGCTCACTCACTGGGAGCACAGGTACACCTACTCAGTTTGAGCATTCAGGTGGACGCAGACCTCTGTCTAGACTTACATCCAAATAGGGCAGGTGGAGGCAACACACGTCCAAGAAGAATGTGGGTGGCAGCAGGAGACAGTGAAGGGAGCAGCGTTCGACAGCACAGCAGATGGCTGGGCTTTCCGTTTTCTGACCAATGCCAGACAGCCTCAGGGGGATTTTACTTGGCAGACAGTCCTTCTCCTTGGTCTTGCTTGAGGCCACATCCATCACAAGCCTGTGTACCATTTGCTATCCGCTGTCAAGCTTAGAAATGCAGCAACACAGGCACGTACCAATGAATCCATTTTAGCAGAGACCTGGCTGTAACAGATAACGTAGGGATAAATGCAGCTTACCCCTAAATTGTGGGGTTTCCTCACCAGAAAAATCGATGGATGCTTAACTAATTGGAGCCTCATCTCCTTGTTGAGGAGTCAAGAGGAGAAATAGCACAGACACAGCCAGACAGGGCACAGCAGGTCAGATGGTCAGCTACATCCATCAGTATTCAATTTCCCAAAGGAATTCAAACCTGCTCAAGTTATTTGAGGTTTCATGATCACGGAGAGAAAGGAGTTTGCAGTTAGTCTGCGACAAAAGAGAATCTTTCATTCTCGTCCCACATTCAAACAGGACAGATGGTCTCATGCAGCACTGAAAGCTCAGGGCAGATCTGAAACCATTGCTTAGCTTAGGATTTACCCATCAAGATACAACTTCACAGCAAACCCTTCCTGGATCGTTGCAGCAAAGCATCCATCCACCCAGATGGACATCTGCCTAGCCCACAGAGCTGTTCAAACAGCACTGCTGGAGAAGTGAGCATCCCATAAGTCTCCAGTCAACTTTTTTAGACTTATTGGTAAGTCCTGAGTCTCCCAAATGCTTTATTAATTAGAAAAAAAAAATAAATGACTCTGCAAACAGCCATTTGAAAGAGGCAACGCTGTGTCAGTGACCAAAGGAAATGGCAGGTCTCTTGCTAGTTAAAGTAATTACACAGCTTGTTTGTGAAAAAGTTTCCCTGCCAAAGGAAACAATTTTTAATAAATTTTCTTTAAGAGGCCACTTTTTAATAATCACTATATAAAACAAGCTGGGAATATAGGCCCACTAAAATCAGATATAGAACTCAATATTGAAGTAAAAACAAACAGTGAGCTGAACGTGGTAAACCTTTCCCTTCTGTGTTCCCAGACCCCACAGAGCCGTCTTGCTGTGCGGTGCCTTTGCTATGCTTTCAGGAGTTCCCATCCCCACTAAAACCTGGCTGCAGACTAACCTAAGAGCTGAACAAGCCAAGCTGTCCAATGTTAGCAAGCCCTGTGGCTTCTTGCCAGATTAGCTGGGTCTTTAGCTCTCATCTCATTTCCCTTCTTTTCTCCCAGCCCTTGTGTGTCTCATTCTATTCTGAAAGAAACAAAATGTGGAACAGTCCTTACACACAAACTCAAGGCCCAGCATGGCAAAAACACACAGGTACAAAAAACCCCCAACTCATTGTTTCGTGCTCATCAAGCAAATCTCCATGAGCGCTGAGATACACCCGAGGACTTGTCACCGAATAGAAGTACAGAGGTCTGGACAATAGTGAACAGGTTCCCACTTGCCCTACAGGCAGTGCTCCCCTGGGATGGCCTGTACAGGTGCACACATGCAATGCAACCTCAGCCTTGCTTCAGCACCTTGTGTGGCTGCGTAGTGATTTCAGCGGGGACAATTAGAATAAGGCAAACTGGAGTAGCAAAGGAGGTTTTTTTACTGACCAAAATACTGCGGATGTACAGCGGTGTGACTCCCCCCATTCTTTTCCCTCCCCTTTTATTAAGCCTCCCAGTGCTTCATGCTACTAAATTCACCAGGTCATCTATCAACAGATGCTAGGACAAAGCCATCCCACTTGAGTCAGCCTCAACTATTGCCCATGAAAAAGTGTCAACACATTGTATTTGCTTTAAACTCAAGTAGAGGGAAATTTTAAGTATAGACAAGCTTACTCGTCTTCCATCCATCACCCTACTTGTGTTTCAACAACACGTTTGTTCCACGAACACTGACACTGAGATTTTTTACTGGACCCATGTATTTCAGTTAATCTATCCATGCATGCATCTGTATGCTGATGTAGGATAACCCTAGTTTCCCACTTTGAAAAACGTGAGCTGAGATGCTATAGCAGTCATCAAGAAAGCAAGCTGGGGGACCTGCACTTCCATAGATGCAGAGCTCATGGCAGGAGCTGATGCCCTCTACATGCACCTGAGACTCCAGGAGGAACCATGCCTCCTTTGAAGTAGGCTTACAGCTGTGCAAATAATTACATTTTGGTTTGCTGGCCGAACATGAAAACATGCTATTTTGTTTCAGATCCATCCAAAACGCATTAAATTTGAGTACACCAAAAAACAGGATTCATACACTCCCTTTCTGGAGTCAAACAAAACATCGCATTCAGCCCAAAAAGATAAAACACTATTTTCAATGTACAATTTTAGCCAGCAACACTAAAATATACATGACAGAAGCAAAACAGCTTCATCTGAAGGGCTTGCAAATCAGTGTGCAAGGGTATGGCACCTTCCAGAAAGCATCAGAGTGAAAATGTTGGCTTGGGCGCCTTCTGTAATGTAAGAGCTGGGATGAGGTGAGAACACACTTCTCACCTTCTCTTCGGGTGGGATTACTCTCTCCTGCTGCTAGAAGTGCTCCATCCACAGACAGAGTCCCTAATTGCAATGATAGCACCCTTCTGAGCTCCGTTTGGCCAAGGAGATCACAGAAGCCGGTGGGAGCCCAAGTAAGTGAGAACCTGGGGAAGGATCAGGGCTAGACTGGACAGGTAAAAGATGAGAGAATGAGAAAAAGCACTTGGTTTGTACTGCAAAAACAATTTCTCTTCCCTGGGCGCTGCCATTATCCCAAATAATGCTGCATGTAAGTCTCCTTAAAATAGACTGCCTATAAAGTGCAACTGGCACACTTTGGCAAAGCAAAGCTGTACCAAATGGAGGACTGGTTTAAAAATGCTTGGCTGTTGCCAAGAATATTTCACCAAATTGGACCGGGCGCTTGGCCAAGCTCTTGCTGTTCCAGATGTGTTAATGTTCAACTCCATTTGGGAGTGACTCAGTGCAGAGCCACGCTCCAGGCTCAGCTCAGGGGGTGGAGGAAGCAGGCTGGTCCAATAGTGACATGCAGTCAGCAGGAGTCTATGTATTGTATTGAATGGCCTCAGACCCAGACCTGGCTGTGTTTGTACTCCCAGCACACGCTTCTTTTCCTCACTGATATTCCAGTGCTGCTTACAAAGCCAAGGAGACCTTCCCCAAACCTTCTTCTATTGTCTCCTACATTTAGCTCGGAGATCTGAAATCAAATCTCTCCCACCTGTCTTTGATTCTTTTCTGTTTTATAGCATGGGATTGTCCCCAAGATTAAATACAATGTTTTTCAGTCTCTGCAGACCTAAGTCAAAAAGTGAGAATGAGATTATTTAATTGCTCGTCTTTCATTCAAATCAAAGTTCCAATGTCATATTGGAAGTCACTTCTCTTTACTGTTGTTATATTTATAATTATCAGTCTGTTATCTGCCTTACATGTTCAACAGAACGAAGAAGGGACATCATGGAAGCCCATACTAAAAAAACCTTAGGGGCACGGCTGTTTAGAAACTGGTGATTTAACTACCTGATGGTAGTTGAGGACTGGAGATAAATAGTCTTGTACACAACAGGGCCCAAGGCAAACGTGATGCATTAGAGAAGCAGAAGGAACAAGATGGAAGATAAGGCTCAGCTGAAAGAGGTCAGGAAAGAAGCCATGACTCCAGACAGCAGCTCAGTCGTCCTTTGGGCAGGAGTTACCCTGGTTTACGATGCCAGCAGGAGCTCTAAGCCCAAATTTTGTGCTGCTGAAGGGATGTGAGGCCGAGTTTGATTTCAGATTTTCACTTTGTCCAAATATGACAGGCTGATCTTGCCATCATCACGATGCATACTGGGGTATGCTTCACTCCTTTAACTGAAAGTCTAATCAAGTCTCACAGCAACAAACACCATAGAAGTAAATGTGCCTGTGGTTCTTGGAAACCTAACAAAGTTAAGCTTCCTAACAGCATAACACAAGCAACTAGGAAATTATTCAATGCATTGTGGCGTTTATTAATATTAGATCACCCATACTCACTGGCTGCTTTTCTCTTCTGAGCAGCCATCAGAGATTTACTTCCTTCCAGATGATTTCTCCCTTTGTGAGTCAGAAGAGACCTACATCAAAGTCACCTCCTGGAAAAATACAGTAAAAAGGGAAAAAACCCAATCCTTAAATTGCTCCTTTTCAGCAGTCTGAGTTAATAGCTTTTAAGAGAGAAGCAGTATAGCTCAACAGACAAGGCTTCCTTTCTGTCACAGAAGAGGCAAGACAGACTTAAAACTGTGTTTGCATCCTCTTCTAGACAGAAGGTTGCTTTTCTTCTCCAAACAAGATGTACACCTGGCCTGCCTTCACGGACCCAGTGCTGATACTGTCACACTTCAGTCCTCTGAAAAAAATCCACATTGCTTTTCCTAGCATATCAAGGCAGCCTACAACCCCAAGTCAACAACTTGAGTCATTGCTCAGCCTTTGAAAACCCAGAAGGAGCTGCAGATGACAACACCTGACCACAGCCTGCTAGCACCATTACTCATGATGGTTTGTAATGACTTCAGCAGTGAAACTGCTGATCAGTTTTCTGCTAAACAGGGTGAAAGTCCTATACTGCCCATTTACAGCTTCCTCCATAAACCCTGCTTCTGTCAGGGCTCGAGATATCCATCGACAGCAGCACGAGTTGGATCAGGCCTGAAGCAACTACAAATGTAAGCTTTCTTTGCTCCTAAAAGGACTTGGGAGCTTCTGTGCGTGGAATTTTGCACTTCTGGATCCAAGCTCCTCAGCCTTGCGCTCCATTTCTGTAAGATTTCAGAAGTGTTCCAGGGAGTTTCTATGCAGCCTTTCTAGGGCTTGCACTCACGTAAGTTACCTTTACATCCAGATGCTAAAGAAATAAGCACCGTAAATAAATAGATCCGCAAATTTTATTTCACTTCAGCATGTTACTCACTTTTAAGTGGCTCAGACAGCAGAAGGCCATAATCACAATTATGATATACTTCCCTCAACTGATAGATCACAGCTCTGATTTTTATTAGGTTGACTAAGCCATTTGCAGGGGATTTCACTTTATTAAGGCAGGAAGTCTGCCAGCACACGTCTGGGTTCACACTGAAAGCTGCATGTCCATGTCATGTATTTACATAGGGCCTGTGAGCCTGGTGAAGCTTGGAAAGGAGTCTTTCCAAGGACTTCATGGATTTTGAGCTCAGCTTCAAGCACGTGAGAAAACTACTGCCATTCATGTTGTTCTTGGAACATCTCTTTTCCATAATATCAATCACAGAGAAACATTTATTTGGCCCATCCGCAGCTCTGTAGCTCAAGGTTCATCACCACCTTCCTGTTTCCTTCTACACCAGTGGCAATTAAATATAAGTAGGACATCATCATCCTCTGAAGTATAGTTAATGCCTTTCACAAAGCAACAGTTCCATCACAGCCCCCATGTTAAGGGGGTTCGTTTTATAAACCCAAGAGAGTTCAGGCTGCCATCCAAAAAGGTGATCCGTGCACAGTAGTGCATTTCCATGAATGCCAAACACGCTGAAGTTACAGCTAACGCAGTGTTTCCATAAGGACTCCCTATAACCACTCTCCATAAACACAAAGATGAATCACTGCACAATGAGACACTGCAGTGTAAACACAGTAAAGTTTATGTGAAGATGTACACGAAGGTCATACACAGCACAGCTGCTAATTAGTGTGTATTAATCAGAGACACATTTACTTCTCACAAGCAGCACACTTCACCTAACTGTAATGTGAGCAGGCACATCTATTCACATGAATATTGGCAGTACATGATCCTAAATGTATTATTTACAGTAAGTGGATACTTCAGAGAGTGATTTTTCTGCATTTCAAATTCTCATTACAAAAATCCCATCATAAGCTAAAATGCTGACAACTCCCCAAATACTAAAAGTGGGATTCTCACCTTCATTTAAATGGGACTCCTGTGCGTAAGCAAATAGAAAGACAGAAGAGGAGTTTTGTTCCTTGATCTGTTGGTCAGATAGCAAGAAGCAAAACCAACGCATTAGTTCAGATTAAGGCTGGAATCTGGACTGCAGAATGCAAGAAAGCATGTGGAAAATGGAGAAGGGAACAGAAGACCACAGGCTGA
Source organism: Lagopus muta (assembly GCF_023343835.1). Classification (NCBI taxonomy): domain Eukaryota; kingdom Metazoa; phylum Chordata; class Aves; order Galliformes; family Phasianidae; genus Lagopus; species Lagopus muta. The sequence continues at coordinate 33,761,991 of NC_064440.1, read as the reverse complement.
GGGTCTGCTGCACAGCCAAGCTACCTACAGATTCCTCAGAGGGCTGCTACAAGTAGAGCTCAAGCAAGACATCAGATGCCTCCATTAAATCTTAAAGCACGAGAGCTCTGATGTAGTCAAGCTGTTTGTAAGCTAGCAGAAGCTCCTGGTCTCATTGGATCAGTGTATCATGGTGTCATCTTGATGTGCTTGAGGAACATTTACTTTGAAAATTTAAATAGAGAAGGTTTATGTCATTTTGTCCTCATAAGGACCTCCAGGGTCAATCCTTCCCACATTTTATAACAAAGGGTCTGGATTTGCAGTTAATTCCCATCAGTCCAAGAAGCAATTTACAGAACTCAAGATACAAAGGATCTCAATGCACGTAGTCAAGCTATAAGCTGCTTATAGCAAAAGCATGCTCTGTTGCAGCACACACAGCCTGTTCATCCAGACACTCCAAATGATATGTTACCTTGATGATTAATAAAAGGCACTCAACCCCTCTTTGATTCACAGACCTGCACAAACACTACATCCTCAATTCCATAAAAGACATATCTTGGAAGTGTTGCATGTCAGGCTATCTCGATAGGCAAAAGGGAATATTTTTGGGCAGGAATCATAACTCTTCTCTGACTGCTAACATCTGTTTGCTAAAGCCTACAGAACTTCCCTGGAGTTTTGAGGTTTAAAAACATTGCTTGAAGATGACATACTAAATATTACGAAAATGTGCTTTACGATCCACACCCAAAACCCCCCAAAGAACATTTCATATTTTCAGACTTGGGTCAACAAAACTTTTGGACTGTTTTTAGTTCCTTAAATGATGGGTGTTAAATTAAAAATGAGCCCAACTACCAGAGTTGAGAGGGACCTAGACAGCCATAAACCCACAAGGCCAACTTTGAACTAGATTATGATGGGAAAATAGTGGTTACATCCAACACCACCACCCTACTGAGAACTGGAATCACTTGTAAACACACTCGGAGTCACCACATATAGGTAAACAAACATTAGAAGGATATTTCCCATCTCAGACACCCTTGAAAGGTCCACAGTGACATGGTATACTTCAGTAAGGTGTCATCATTCAGATGAGTGCTTAATTCAATTTTCAGGATAGTTACATCTAATGAGTGGGTAGCACTTCCTGCAGCCATCACTTCTTCTCCTAGATAGGGATTTACTGACACTGACCTTCCAGACTTTTTCAGCTCCGAATTTGCTACGTTTTCTCATTCTCTTCCTTCCCCCAGAATCAATCCTCTCCACAGCTGTGACATGGTAGCTTTCCCCACAACCCTTCCATCCTTCGTTTGCTTTTTCTTACTGAATGTCTTGCTCAGATAGGTGAATCAGCCATTCCAAAGCCCCCAAGTAGTAACTTGCATGCCTACAAATCCAGGATTGTGCAAGTCCTAGTGAAGAAGGAGGCCTCCACCTGTGTTAGAGAAGTAGCCAGAGAAAGGTACTCCCTCCTGCCAATAAAACAGGGCATGGAGGAAATAGGCATGCACATCTATTTAGATACAGGTAATTCCTTCTTTGGAAAGATGCATAAGGGTACACACTCCTACACATATTAAGGAGGAGAGATGTCCAATATCTCTTGAAATCTAGCCCTCATCTTCTGAAAAACAAAGCCCAGGATACAGAGGCTAAAAATCCAAATGGCTCATAACCCTCTCATCGCAGGCTAATTCCACAGAACTGCAGCTGGCATTCCAGCCTTAGCCTAGTGAAATGGGAAAGTTTTGTCTGTCTTGGAGGACTGGCTTAATCACAGGTCAGAACACGAGACCATTCAAGCCCAGCAACCTCTCTCCAAGAGCCAGCTACATAAGCAAGCACAGAGGACAGGCATTTAGCACCACCTCCCACTATTCTCTATGTTTTTTTGGCTCAGAATTCCTGAGCCTTTGTTTTTAGCAACTCCCAAAAAACCCTCTTTTCAGCAATTTCTAACACCTTTTTTGTATTTCAGTAGTTGTCTGGCAATGACTTCCACACTTGACTCATGCGTTATGACAAGATACCTCCTCTCGCTCACCACTGTCAGGAATTTAACTAATAATTTGATGTTTCTACTGTTGGAATCACAGGAGAACAAGCCTTTCTTACTGACCTTCTCACTGCAGGTCATGAAGCTAAAGAGAGTTTCTTCTTGTTCCTATCTCCCACAGTGAAAGTAGTAACACTCCTACCTCTTGCACAAAAGGCATTCCAGAACATTTACCTATTTTGTCTCCATATATTTTTTTACTTTGGGGTCTCCAGATTTGTATGCAGTCCTGAAGTAAAGTACATTCTGAGGACCTACACCTTGCCACAGGCTCATTTTAATTTTTCCCTTATCCAAGTGATTCCTCAACGTAATTTAAGTTTTTCTTCCCCCAGCTGACTTCGTTTACACATGATCACCTACCCTGGGCAGGACTTTTAGGGACATAGTTAAAGGGCAATATCAGTGGTAGGTGGGTAGTTGGACTAAGTGATCTTAGAGGTCTTTTCCAACATCAGTGATTCCATGATCTATTTTACCTAAGAAAATGGCTTTCAAAACATTCCCACTCATAAGCAGCAAGACTTGCACATGTGCTGAAATAAAAGGTCACAGAGGGAAAACTCCCACATCAACCAAGGCAGTATGGTACTCTAAAGTGATGGTTCCTCTCCAAGCTCAGGATTTAACAGAGCAAGCCTAATTTATTATCTCAAGACCTAGATGTGAAAACAGTCATAGCAGTCAGACACCATCCAAAGGACAGAGCACTACTTCAACCCTTTAAGCAGGCAATGAACAAACATCAGCTTGGCTGTAATGTATGTTTATATAGGTATAATGTATATGTTTACATATACGCAGACTTTTTTCCTACTGAAGTTGATTTGAACTTTATTTTTAGGGCAGCAGACAGCCACAGATGAGAAGGCCTGTTCTTTGGCTGGGATCCAGCCGTGCACATTATCAGAATCTGAAATGCTGATGAGCCTAGCTCTATTACAGTGAACTCCAGACCACTCTGCTGTGCCAGCTCCCTGAAACAGCAGCCAAAGAGCACTCAACGTAACGCTGTTCATAAGAGATGAAAGGAGAATTAAAATACCTTTTAAAGCATCTCTCCAAGATCGCTTTCAGGATCCAATACACTAGAAACTGGCAGCAGGGAGGTATTAACATTTGTAGGTGGTACAGAGAGATCAGAACCAGACCCTTAATGAAGTCAGCTCACGCTGGTACAGCTCAGCATCATCTCCAGTGCTCTGCAGGGTTTCTCACATAACGATGTCTCAGCAATCTTCATACCAGACCTAAGTAGTACGGCCTGCCTAGACAGAGCAGCTAAGTACTGGGCTGAGGTCCTTGCTTGGCTCTCAGCTCTGCTGTAGGCATGTCCTTTGGGCACTGATCTCCACAGGTACTTTGCACACCTTTGTCTTTTCACATTTGAGGCAGACTCTACAAGTGTGGATCTTAGATTTGCCTGGAGTTTCCCTGCTGTAAAATGGACCCAATTTCTCTTATTCTCCTCCAATTCTCTCTTGACCTTGCCTGGTTGGAGCAAAACTTTTCGAGTGGGAAGTACACTCAACTCTTAAACTCAGACTTCCATACTGACTTGGCTACCAAAAAAGAAATCACCAGTATGTTCAGAATGCAGTAACTGCTTTAACAATAGGCAGCAACATAAAGCATTAAATTAAACTAGCACAGATAGTCAAAATAAAACATGTTGTTCTAAGTAAACAAACCATTCTTGTTCCTGTTTCGAGACCTCTGAAATCCACTCTGTTATTAAGCCCATTTGTTGCTGTTTCTTACTGCCAGTTATTTTCCTAAGCATTCATTTGGTGAATGCCAAAACCCATCACTTCTTCCTATTCAGCACTGAAGTCTAAGCACAATGCTTGAGTATTTTCAGTCTGTTTTGATTCTTCACATTCTGCTCAACTGCTAAATAGACACTACAGCAAGTTAAAAATTCAGAAGAACAGTTGATTAAAAAAAAGACTCCACAGTGTGAATTTTAAAGGAAAAATTATCATTTTGACTAGACTCTGTCAAAGAACGGAAAACAAGCACCCCACAGAAGTGGGCTCCCTTTTCCAACTATAGAAGTTCTGATAGCATGCTTTTTGTCAGTGACCATCTTCCACTCCCTGTCAGTACCTATTTCTCATATCCTTTTCCCTATCAGAGTGAACTGGACCAGTTCGATGTCGGTGCCTTCAGTTCTGGCAGCCCAGTGACTGAACCATCACCAAATGGATGCCTTTAAAGATTGCTGAGCACACAGCCAGCTCTGTGGTCCTTCATCCTCACTCCCAAACCCCAGCAAGTGAAAAAAAATCCTGCTGCAACCAGAACAACAGATAGAAAGGGAAAATAAATCCTTCAGCTTCCCTGGGTACGCTACGTGTAAGTAAGACAACTTCCTCATTATCTGACACTGGAAAGCCTGGGTACCAGGTCACTGCTGGCCTTCACAGCTCTAAAAAGCTGCACAGCACCCAAGTTATAGAAATCTTCCAGGTCCCAATTAATGTACTTTCTCTATTCATCTGCTACCTTTAAACAATCTTGCTTTCATTCTGATTTTTGTCAGGACCTCAAGTGATGCAATGCTTCTTGTCCATAGGTAAGAAGACTAAAGGGGATCAGCCTCCCCCCAAAAAGCATCTGATTTGAAAAGTGAGCAAAAAACCTTTTTCAGCTAAGTGCTGAGCATAATCCTCTTAACTCGGTGCTTTGGAACACATTGACTTCCCTAGCTGCCCTCACAGTTTTCATTCATGAGACTAAACACCACAAAGCATGCTTGGTTCAGCTGTACAGACTGCCTTGTCTCCAGCTCATCTTCAGTCACCTTCATCCTTTCCTTAAGAAAGGAAAGACTGCCTGAGTTCCCTGCAAGGCACAGGGATGGAGAAGGGAGGCAGCTTCCATCAGCCGTACTCCTGAAGCAGGAGGGACCAACATGCTACAAACCAACTGCAGACACCCAGCTTCAGGTTAGTTCTTCCACAGCTCACATACAATACACTGAATGCATTCACCGTAATTGAACACTGCTGCTTCAGCTTAGCATGTAATTACATACCTAAGAGGCCACAGAAAAGGAGGGGGTTACCCTCTTGCACCCACAGGGAGAAGAGCCCATTTCTTTCACTAAGTTACAGCAGCAGGTTAGGCTGTTTTACTAATAATATCTTCCCAAACTCCATTTCCAGTCCTATTGACAGGAATTCCTGAAACTTCATCCCAGCACCAAGACAGCCATCAAGCACAATAAATATTAACTTTAATAAAATCTAAAAACTGGGTCTGTCTAGACAGGAAAGGATGAGTAATCAAGCTCTCCAATCAATCCAGCTGCACAGGTTTGTGAGGGTATTTGTTTTAGCCAGCATCCCACTTCTTACTGGCAAGTTCTACCTTATTGCTGATACTCCTATTATTCAGCTTAATTTTCTAACCTCAGGCTTATGAGACCCCTTACAAGAGGTTTTGTCACTTCCAACTGTCAATGCCTTCCAGCTTTGCACAGCTCCCATTTCTGCTGGGCCAGAGAACAGAGAAAACCTTTATAAATAGTTAAACTCCAATCTGATGACCTATCTAAACACATACCTTGTGCAAACGTAATCCTATTGAAGTCAATAGGGCCATCGTATGAATAAGCCCATGCATTTAAACACTGTGTGGTTACAAATCTAAGACAGCCACAAATGATAGTTAAAAAAAAACAAACAAGCAGTGATCTTTAACTGCCACCGACCAGCATTGGGGAGAGCTGTGGTGGTGGTAGTAGTAGGAAGTCACTAATGAATTTTTTGTAAGATCAATAAATTGATGAGGCTTGGCTAAAATGGCAAGTTGGGCTCTGCTTTGAATCACTGGTGGCCAGAGGTCCCAGGCTACTGAAGGAAGGGTTTTCAGCTGACAGCAGCACATTATCAATGTCTTTTCAATCTTACAAGTCCACTTATGTTGAACACTAATTGGTAGATACTTGCAGTGCATGTATTATAACCTAAAAGCCATATTCTAAATGGACAAGGCAAAGGAAAATCAGAGGCAGCCACATCAGATGGGGGTCATGCAACATAGCTGTGCTCTTCCTCACTAATTCAGATTCTAAGTCGTTAGGGCTCTCAGCGTGACAGCCATTAAAATGTAACAGAAACAGACTGAGCAAAAACAAGGAGCCAAATGAGTGTAAGGCATGAATTGCTCTTTGTACGGAAAGTGAGAATTTTAAGTAGTTGCTGAATTCCTTGGACTAAGTTCACCACTGCAGTCAGGAACCCTGTGCCATGCTTCAGTCTGTGGGAGCTGCTTCTACACACAAGATTTCATATAGGAGATCAGGTGGATCACCCAAAGTCATTAACTGTTCTTCTCTTGGAAGCAGTGTGCTCTAATACTTCAAAACTCAACAAAATGTAATGACATCCGCTATGGGCAAAAACACTCAAGCTGAAACTCAGTATTTTTTAAGTAATTTAAGTACTAGTTTCAGGGCACACAGCACACAAGAGATTTTAATCTGCTGGATGCTGTTTCCAAATTTCACCTAAGTCACCCCATTTGCGGCCATCTTTGCTGGCTCCCTCCAGCTAGAGACAGAAAACATTGGTCTGAAAGAAGTAGGCAACGCTTCCAGGACTGCTAAAACACCTCCCCAGATCAAAAAGCTCAGCAGCTTCCAACAGCTTTGGTTCCCAGAAAGGGACTGTCAGAGTGGGTGGCCAGTTGGTAGAACTGCTCAGAAAGTGAAACCATTGCAATTCTCTCCACAGAAACGTATCTATATGTGTATATTACATAATACAGGAACTCTTGTGTAAGATGATGATCTTCCAAGGGTCTTTTCCAACCTAAATGATCATATGATTTTACAAGTGCCAACACTTTTCCCCCTATTACTTGTGGAATCAGACTACTCAGATCTGCAGATATTTGGGCAGCATCCCAGTTCCCCCAAACTTTCCGTACAATGAAGCCTTTGTCTGAGAATTCATTACCAAGTTGATTATTAATTGCACATAACGCTCCCGCACAGCAGTGCCAGTTACTCAGCTGAGGTGTAGAACAGTGACCAAGGGCAGAGGTGACCAACTGCAGCTCCCTTGCCTCTCTCACATCCAAGCTGTCTGACAAGCATGAAAAAACCCACAAGCAAATTCATGTTTGCCCACCTACCTACCTTGTGGGCTTCAGCACACTGTGGGATAATACTGCACTTGCCAACTACCAGTTTGGCTGATTGCTTTCTTCCCAGTATTCCACAATCTCCTTCTAGCTCCTTTGGAGGAGTCCAGTTTTGCTCTTTGAAAAGGATTTTGGCTTTGATAAGCAGAGGAAATAATGATAAAGCTCATCTCTGTTTTTATCTGAGGCTTATGTGTTTCAGTCTGCGGTAGATTTGAAGCCAGTGAGTTGTTTTGTATAGCAAAGGTGTTGGGGTTTTTTTTAGCCATGGCAGTTTTAGGCTCTACTTGAATGGGATTCAAGATGAGAATAGCTAGCAGAAATGAATGGTCAGATAAAAAGCTTTCTCTGGAGGGTTTCCAATACTGCCACCTATGCAGACTGAACCCTGGCACAAAATCTGGAAAAATAGCTGGCTTGGATTTCTCATATGTTCCCTTAGCACTGTGGGAAGCCTATAACTGTAGCAAGTACTATTATCATTTCTGCTTTAAATACAGCATCCAGCCCAGTTTAGTTATGTCTGTCGCGATAAACGACGGCTCAAAATGTATACTTATACCCCAGCTTTGGCAAGGAGAATACCTGGTAGATGTAAAGGATGTCACACCACAGGTGTGAAAGCCAGCACCAACATTCAGCTGATATCTTCATCAGGCAGTGGCTCCCACAGCAGCTAACAAACATACAGCATACATCACCCTACAGACTGCCCACTATACTCCCAATGTCTTCCAGACAAATGACATTTTAACCATTGAGCCAGATGCTCCAGTTGATGCACTTAAAGAATTGTTGCTACATCCCATACTGTTTCTGCATCTTCTCCTCCCATGCATATATACATCATGTGGCTTCCTTTAGGGAGATCCTCTTCCAAAAAATTTGTCAATGCAAGAAGCAGCTTATTCCTCGCCACTCAGAGCAAGAGGTTTGATAAAAAGTCAGCTCATTTATGGTTTCATTTGATTCCAGTGGCTTTTCGTGCCATGTCCCTAGATAACACTATAGTAAGGGCTGCCTTATATGTCTACTATAACAAATTGATGAGATTGACACCTCTGCTGCTTCCAACAGCTGATCTGTGGCATCCTGTGTCTTCAAGGATCAACAGCCACGGTGATGCAAGAGAAATTTTCAAGGTAACTAAAGAGACTTAAAGGGCCCATGTAGGGAATGGGATACATCAGCTTCACTGAGTGCATCAAGCTTTAAGGAGCAGAAATATACATGTGGAAGCAGTAAGATGCACTGAAATACTGAAAAAGTAGACCTGGAGTGATGCCTACGTGACAGCATTGATGAAGTGGTATCTTAGTAGGGGCACTGAGGTACCCACACATAGCATTAGGGCAATAGGGCCATGTGGCCAGTGCTGGAACATTGCTGTGGTCTGAAGGTGATTTGGGGAGGCAAGTACACAAAGTCAACTACATCTTGACTTTCTGCATATAAGCACAGTCAATATTCTAATCAGAGACTAGACTGGGAAGCAAGGGAAATGAAAGATGCATTGCACAGAGGCACAACTTCCAACACTTACACCACTTAAAGCAAGTGTTAAAAATTGGCAGTTCATACCCACATAAGTCTAGCTCCAGAGTTGGATGAGTGGAAGTGGAACTAGGTTTGCAGTTCAGTCCATTAAGGTTATACATCTAAATGAACTGAAGCTTGTGCAAAAGCAAGGCAGTATTTACACAAAGAGTTTGGGTTTGGGTTCAAAATTCTTGAGTTTAAAGGTGAAAAGCTGCCTGCTGGGTTAGACTCACAGCTCTTTACACAGTATAGGTAGCATAAGAGGGATCTGTCCAATGACCCTACGGAGAAGCATACAGAAATGATACATCATGAAACCTCAAGAAGGTCTCCAGTTTCAATACGTGCATTATATTGATATATGGAGACATCTACCAACTATTTCAGCTTTCCCCCAAAAAATAAACCATGAAAGTGATTACAGCTGACAAGACCTCTCCATCATATTTTCAACAGCACAGTCACAACTGATGTTTTTGTCTGCACCTTAACATGCAGAGCAAGGCTCACCGGTAGGTTCTGGTGACCTTGCACTGTTCTGGCACTAAAAGTGTTCATAGCACTACTGTAACACCTCTTTGCTAATGGAGAGAAAACAGCCAAAATAATCTCAGCTAGCCTAGTAGTCTATGTTATGTTATCCGACTGTGTAAAAAGTCAACTCTCCTCCTCGTAAGCTCCCTCCAAGTACTGGAGGGCCACTATAAGGTCTCCCCTGAGCCTCCTCTCCTCAAAGAGCTACTCCAGGTCCTTAAAGCAACACTTGGGATTGTTTTTGTTTCAGGGCTAGCTTTCTGAAAAATACATGCAACCTTTAAAGGCTCTTATGACTTAGAAGATTAATTGATTCTTAATACATCTGCAGTTTTAGTTCTGCCGTGTTGTATGAATACTTAGAGAAAACTTAGTTCACTTTGCTCATCAGCATTTCAGAACCTTCTTCCAAAGAACACAATTACTTTGGAGTGCTATGTCTGATCTAGTTTAAAGGTCAGTGAATGTTAGGCATAATCACAGCTAAAAATAAATTCTAAGCATGGCCCACAGCTCAAAAAAACATAGTAACTCCACCTAAAAACAGAGTCCTATCAGAATTTAGCATGCTTGCACTTCAAATCCCTACGAACAAGCTAGGGGAAAGAACTAGCCCTTCATGAAGAGAACTGGCTGTATGCAGAGACACGGTGAGATGCTATGAAGATTAGAGCTGGAAAAGCTACAGCATATCCTCTTCCCCACCAGCAATACAGAAATACCCATATACTTCCATGCATGCAGCTGCATCAATTCCTATGCAAAGAGAAGCAGGAAAAAACTGATCAACTCAAATAAGCAGGCCCTGCAGCTGCTCACAACCATACTTTACAGCACCGTCAGTGCATTATAGCAGATGCAGGCAATAAGCAGAAAGCATCCATAATGCCTACAAGCAAAAGAAACCACAGCCATTTTCATTTACTGACCTCTGGCTATTCAGCACATCTGAAATACTGCTAGTCATCAGGATTCACAGTTGCTTTACAGCTCCCTAATTTATAAAGAGCTCAGCAAGATGTGAAAGTGGTCAAGGATTTATCAAAAACTTACACAGCAGCCTTTCATCACTAGCCTCTCAACTTCATAGCTGTTTTTTTTTTATATACCTTCACAGATCTTTCCTTTGTCCCACTGAAATCACTGAACACTGTCTTTTCATTATGTAATAACTGGTCTTTAATTAGTCTGAAGTGACTCCACACCTATGTGCTACCAGATGGATGTGGCATTGAGAACTCCTAACCCACCTCAACACCTTCAGTAGGTTTCACCGTAGCACTTGCTTTCAGGACCCCATTCCCCACACGTGCACATCCACCATGCCCAGGATGGACAAGGGGAAGGTCCAAGCAGCTGGCTGCCCTGCAGCAGCAGTCAGACAGGGAGTGGCAACAGAATCTCCCCCAGCATGCACATCCCTGTCTGCAGCTCAGGGAGGAAACGGCTGGAGCCTCTGGGCTGACACACCAGCCTTTCTGCCTGAGCCACAGCATGGACAGGAGTCCATTCTTCAGCCTGTGTATTTAAAGTCTCGGTAAATAACTACTCAGCGGATGGTTTTTTCAAACATACTAATGATATTTTCATCAAAGACCACTTCTACAGAAATAGATGAAGGAGGAAAAACACTTCATTCAGAGTGTTTCACGGAAGCTCTATTAGCTGGCCTTTCACAGTAACGATAACAGCGTCCTGGAGACAAACGGGTCTGGTGGGGCAGGTCTATCCCTGTTCAACTAGCACAGGTGCAGGAGCTTGTGCCCTAGGTAGACTTTGCTTCAGAATAGCCCACTGGGAAGGAATTCTAGGTGGTTTCTTTTGCATTTGGAGAATTTTCCTCTAGTTCTGCAGTCAGTACACTGTCCTTAGGTCTGCCTGCCACAGCAGGCAAGGGAAAGCAGCGGGAAAGGAAGGATCCAGTCAGGCAGCACTCAGTGGTGTTCATACCAGGATCTTGCTCGTAGCTTCTAAAAAAGCCTCTCTGAAAGAGGAACCCCAGAAAGTCAGATGTCTATTGTGTTCATTACCACTAATGCCTCGTGTCCCACTCGTTTTGGAGTAAGGATTCAGGCTTAGCTTTCTACCTTCATCACTCAAGGATGCTTTGCTTCAGTGCAATTCAGTTGAAGAGGGCCACCACTAAAAAGCTCCCTGGAAGTTCCACAGAAGTTCCACCAAGAAGGAACATCGCTTCAAGTCCAGTAGCGTGGGCTTGGCTTCACAGGTTGGCTCTTCAGAGATCTAAATGCTCCTGGCTTTGTAAATTACAAGTGACATTTACAATAGACACCCACAAGTGTTCATATCACATATATTGTGGGTTAAAGCTACAAGCATAACAAGGCTTCCCTGGGTTGCAAGCAGCTGCCACACCACCAGGCAAGGCCTTCTCACCTTTAAAGAGGTCTTAAACTGACCATAAAAAAAAAAAAGGATATTTTTCCAACACACCACCTCCATACCCTGAAATCACTGACATTAATGTATTACGTATCAGACAAAGACAAGCCTGTGAACTGTACAGTTGACCCTACCTCCTTCCACGATAAGATAAGGTAACAGATTTGCAAGTATACAACAGCTAAGCTGAAGTAAACTACTGCACAATGAGACCTGTTTGCTTCTTTGTGCGCCCTCTCAATGCCTAAGCAGGAAGTCCTCTGACCTCTCTGTTTGTTGCTGTGAAACACAAATTGTTTTATGTACTTAAAAGCCAGTGGGGGTGAAGAGGCAGATTCAGGTCCAGGCAGTGACCAGCAGTTTCTTGTAGCTGGGCGAAGTCAGAAGTGCTATTTGTTGGTTCATGCCCTACAGAACCCATCAAGGCAATTAGGCATAAGGTAGCCTTTGACCACATATGTACTTTGCCATGTGGTTCTTGTATGTAAGAACTTGCCTTGATTAATACATCAAGTAGAGTTGCCTTCTTCTGGGAAGCACTGAGAATCTGCTTAAGAAAGCGTTTCTGAGAAAAAGGGGGCCAAAGCTTTTCTGCTGGCCCCACTCCACTGCAGCCAGAGCCCAGAAGATATTGCAGCCATACATTCCTAGAGCATGACTGCTCAGAAGTCTCTCCCAGAGGGGAACAAGAGAAACATTCTGATTAACAACTAATTAGAAAGGGTATCTGGTCAGAAAACAACATTCAGCCACCTAGTTATCGCATAAATATAGTCATCTTTCCCAAATCATCAGCACTGCAATCTCAGAAACCTCTGAACTTTAGAGGAACTGGGAAAGAGAGAAAGAAACAAAGGGATGGGAGGTGCTCTTAAGTGGGGAAGTTTGTTTTCCTCAAAGCTAATATTTATGAGAACAAAGCGATCATTGTTTCATTCAGTTTAAGCACCAGATAAAAGGATTTTTAACAGTGATGTTCCATGAAGAAATTGCTAAAACAACCAAATTGGCATGACCAGTTAATTGCAAGAAACAAAACGCTTTAAAATTAGCGCTGCCAATTAGCACACAATACCCTCTTAGTCAAAGTGCAGCAACTGACCACGTCAGTCCTGCTGCTCCCTGGTAGGAAATGGCGTGAGCTGAATTCACCTCCCTGGCTCCAGCAGAGCGGTGTCATTTCCAGACAGAGCAGGACATTCCCAGTACTAACAGTTATTTTCAGTGCCTGGCTCGTATCTTAACTACAGTGTTGTGTTAACAACTCTCCTGCAATTAAATTGCGTGGTATTCAGGTAAAATCCAACCCCACCTCTGAACTATTCAAGCCTCATTCTAGTCCCCAGGAGGGACAAACATTCATAGCATCTAACAGCCAGCTTGCCAAGTGAGAACCAAGAAGCTTTCCAGCAAAGATACGTGAGGACTGATATATCCTGAGATCTCAGTTCAAGTGCAGAATGGATTCAGGCTGGAGCCATCCACAGCCCTGTGGCCTCGAGGATTCAGGACAGACCCATGGATTGTGACACCTTGTTTCTCAAATCTGTGCTGTCCTTCAAAAGGAAGAGGCTCAAGACAAAGATGTAACTGGAAATAGAATGTCATAAAGTGAATTAAACAACTTCTACTTTTTAGTAGAAATTTAGTAGCATTTTTCAAAAAAGACTTGAGATTTAAGAGGGGCAACCTATTCTGCTGGAATTGTGAACAAAAATAGTTCTCTGTATTTGAAATGAGGGAAGATAAGCCAAGCATTAAGATTTACTGCTAAACTAAGTTTCCTTCTTCCACTGACCACTGAATTTCCATCACTACAGAGTCGAATTCATGCTAAGCTGCTTTTGCTTCAAATCAACCCAGATATCAAGTCTCTCAGCCTACAATACCTACCTTTGCAAAACATCTAACCTCATCTTCACCACCTCAAAACTGGGATCAACTGTAGCTGGATGGAGGCTAAGCAAGATGAGATTCATTTCTCAGTTCAGAGAAAAGTTCTTTGGATGAACTTAGGTATTTTCAAGACAACTCCTGTATCCTCAACCAGATGGGCAGATTGCTTCCATAGGCTGTACCACATTGTAGCTCTGTGCAGCCTGGTCTGATGGTTGGCAACCCTGCACATAGCAGGGGGTTGAAACTAGATGAGCACTGTGGTCCTTTTCTACCCAGGCCATTCTAGGATTGCATGACTCTCAGAGAGCTGCCCTCAATGTAAGAGTTTATTCACTCCCTGTTCTCCTAGACAAATGCATTTTCTCTTTATATTTAAAAGTCCCCTAAAAACTGAAACAATTACAAAGCTTTCCTGCAGAGCCATTTCACCAAGTTTCACCTCACTCAAGTATTCTGCTCTGCAATCCAAAGACACTAAAGCCTCCCAGACAAGACCTCATTTCCAAGCCTATCTAAGCAACATTTCAGCAGCTCTTCTGCTTGCTCCCCAGATTAGAAACTCAGTTTAAGGACTGAAAAGTAATGGAGACTGAAATCGAGGCTTCTCTTTAATCTGATACTGCATTCATTGGGTATGTTATTTGACAATGGCATTTGACCACACTAAAAACTGTCAAGCTAAACTCTGACCTCCCAGCCACATCTTATCACAACTGAAATCAAAGTCAGTTAAGCTGATGCCAATCTGGAAGTCTGCCACAACAAAACAGAAGTGGTTTCAGATTTGAGGTCCCAGCGTTGTATCATCACACGACTTACTTGTAACTTCCCATTGATGGCTTTGTTTCTCACATGCAAAGCCTGATCACACCTGAAGATATCATGCAGGTTTTTCTTAATCATCCTCATTAAAAGGTTTTGCAAGCCAGTAGGGTAGAGAGAAATGACAGCATCCTATATCACCTGTGAGCTCTCATCCTCCCAGACTCAGACCAATTAGAAGACAGCTGAGAGATAATACCCTATAGATTCCAAGTGTACTCATGGTACACAAGTGTACTACCACAATAGTTCTTCTCAAAAATGTGGGGATCTGGAAAGTGGATGCTGCTCTTGCACGTGGACCATTGATATCCTGATGGAAAAGGACATGGTGAGGAGAGACACTGCCCTGCAAGAGGGATGTAACAGCTGCATGGGAATCCAAACATTTTGAAGCTGTGGCAGACAGCTTAATCCACCGTAGTCAGAAAAAAAGACATTTGCTGTCAGAAAAGTCATTTGCATTCAGGAGCTCCCACGGCCCAGCTGTCTGAATGGTACAGCAGTCTCTGCTGTGCTAACCTTGTTCCATCAAGATCTGATGCAGCTTGCTGTAGGACCATGCTGGCACAGAACGCTGCGCTGCAGCAAACTGAGCAGCACAGCTCCTTTTTCACAGCCCAGGCAGCAGAAAACTGGAGGGGTGGAAGAGCCATACACAGCTATTTAGCCCACCTGCTGCCAGAGTTTTCTTTGGAAGTAGTATATCTAGGCAGCAACTCTGACAGCACTTACTGAAAGAACATGCTATTTTCCCTCTTAATTAAGAGCTGAGCATCAAACAGGGATTTATCATTACAGAGCTGCTATAAATAAAGGCTACATGCTTGGAATGTGGCAAGAGCACAATTCATCTACCAGAAGTGCTACAAGAAAGGCCTGTCTGCCGTGAAAACACAAAACAAATGAGTGCAGAAGGCTAGCACAGCAGAGTTGTGTTACTGCATCTAGCACATGGAAGTAACCCACCATGTAACCAGGGGTTCTGCAGCATCCTTCATGAAGCCTAATCCTGAGTCCCTCTCTGATTATTTAATAGAGTGGTTGGAGGGGACTGTAAAGATCACCCAGCTCCAGCCCCCTTGCCATGGGCAGGGTGTGCAGACTACCATCATGCTGTCCAACCTGACCTTAAACATCTCCAGGGATGGAGCACCCACAGCTTCTCCAGGTAACTTGTTCCAGTGTCATTATTTATTATTTAGGTGGACATTAGTTTGGACTCATCCATACCAGTGATCACAGTACAGAACTGATCTTTGAAATTGAAGCAACAGTTTGAGAGTATTCAGAAAACAGTGAAGACAGATGCACGTGCAGTACGAACTATTTTACTTACTGTCCCCACATGAGCGTGGAAGCATCCTCACTCTAATTATTAGCTTTGGAATCTAAAAGAGAAAGTGCAGGCTTCAACTACAGCTTTTGCTCAGCTTAGACCACTTGCAGGGAGTTCTTGGTGGGAACTCCCAGATACTGTGAGTGAGAAGTTACAGTTACAGCTCATTTGCTCCATGAATAGTGAGTAATAGTCAAAGCTCTACAATAATAGCACATACCAAGTACGTTGATTATACAGGATTTTAGAACTGAGGTTCTTTAGTCATTAAGGATCTGATAACAAACAGTGTACTTTACACCCAGGTTAAAGAGGAAGAACATTTGGAGATTGGGGAAGAAAAGCAAGCAGCTTTGAAATAGGACAAGAAGGGGTTTTCTAGAACAAATGGAAGAACAAGAGAAACACTGGCTGGAAGAGAGCAAGGAGAAGTGACTGGAAGAGATTAAAGTGGATTTACCATTTCCCAACAGTATCCCTACTGGAAATTCACTGTTTATCCACAGGGACAAGGGATTACTTGACCACAGCTGAATATAAATTCAAATCTTAACGGAGTACTTGCAAAAAAAGCAAGTTCTAAAAAAGCAAGACAACTCAGGTTTTCCTACTTGTCTCCTTAAGTAAATTTGCCTTCTAAAGAACAAACCCTCTGGACTACTTACTGAAAGCATGGCTTATTCCTTGAAACATTCAGGGCCATAGGAAGACTCTGAACTCAGTATTTAATGACCAGTTTGAGAACAAATACCAGGATATAACAGAGGAGAGCAGCATTCAGGGGATAGGCAGCTACAGCAAGGTCTTAAGCAAGGGTGACTCAGGTTTGTGAAGCAGGACAAAAGGAATTACAAGATTAAATCAACACTGATGGTCACCCAGGAGCAAAAGAACTTGTGTGCAGAGCATGGAATTCTCATCTGTAAAGATCAGTCACACAAATCCAGATACCCACCTTTTCCTCTATATTAAACTATTGCCCCATAGTAGAAATAACAAGAAGGATTGATAACTGTACAGTTATTCTTGCTGTTCCTTAGGGTATGTTGTGTTTATACATCAGAAGATTCAGGGGGTTATTTTGGAACTAGTACTTCAAAAGGGGTGAAGTGTTCTTTTCCTGCAGGAAATCCATCATATCCAAGTGGAGTTTGAGATGAACCATTTCTTGAGCATATCTAGGAAACTCAAATTCTTTCTAATCAATGTAAAGCGGTACTGAAGACCTAAACAAAATTGCAGTGAAACAAAATGGCTAGTTTGCAATGTGCACTGTCAGAAATACACATGCCCATCACGGGATACGTGGGGAAAGAATACTGTGGTTATATATGATTCTGCATGTGTGCATTTGCTGCCTTTAGAAGAAACTTCATATATCCTCCATCATATCATCCCCACTTTTAGGGTCACTGTGCAATGATCCCCTCCCCAGTGAGGATCACATGCTCTCTGAGCTGAAGACATTAAATGTAAATGGGCCTCCCTCTTCACTTCATTATGTTTGATTTACAGCTGTTCCACAAATCCTGTATATTAGCATTCCTAAATTGTCAGTCACATATCTATACATAGTAAATAAGCTTCTTATGAAATATGAATAAGGTAATTCATATTTGTTGCTGTTTGGATGTGTCAAGGAGGAGATTGTGCCAGATCTAACGGAATCCACCATCTGGTCACAGCCAACAGCAACTCTGGAGGCACGGAGATGGTTGGGCTGAAGGAGAATCCCACTGCACCCTCCAGTCTTTGATTGCCATAAACTCTTCTGCATTCAGGCACATCTTGATAAATTGTTATGTGAACATACACCGAAGTATTGCATATGATTTGGTTTCAGAAATACTCAAGAAGAAACTGTCTTTCCTTCTCCAAGCATCCTATTAATAAGACTTCAACATACAGGCTGTCTCCAGAGGGAGATCCCTTCTTCCTCCTGAGGATATCTGGGCATTGTGCAGCATCATGCTCGTGCACTGCTTCCAAACTCATCCCAGCCCAACGCACAACACCCTTTTTGCAAGCACTCTTAGTGCAGTCTTTCATCTGAGTTCACTTTTACTAAAGTAACATTTTGCCTTTCATGCAGTTCTCTTGAGAACTCCAGTTTCCAAGGCTTTCTATTTGTAAGTCTTTCATTAAAACAGAATTTCAAAACACCAGGACTTCCCAAACGAGAAGAACTCACTACTGCCCACTAAGGTCCAACACTGTAGCACACATCCCAAATAAAAGTTACCTTGAAGGTGACGAGGCATTCCTTGAGCCTTCAGGACTGCCTCTTGCAAAACTGCAGTCTGAAGGGTAACTACGGACACTGGGGTGGATGACTGCATCGTGCACTCCAGATATAAAACTTTTGCTCATGTTTACTTATGAAATTCGTAAGAACTGCACTGTTGATACAACACTTACCATGGAAGAGTATCTAAGATCAAGTGGATAGAAGTAGCATAGTCCATGAATGAGAGCGGATTTAAAGCTGCTCAGTTCTCCAGTCACGCTATTTCCAGGCACATATTAAGCACAACTATACAAACCCCATTTATCATTGCCTTAAAGTGCATTGCTTTAATTTCTCTCCTGTCCAAAAAACCTTACCTACAATTACTTCGTGAAATATCTAAGCATAGCACAGAGGAAGAATTGAGACAGGCTTCTATTTAGTTTGACACGCAGTGCTGCTTTCTGCCTAATAGTTTGCCTGATGGCATTTAGTTTGCTTTGCTGTTTGTATGTTTCTCTCTTAGCAACAAGGGAAAAAAAATAGTGCTTTTTAACTATAGGCAACTGTACAATCAAAACCAGAGAAGAGAGCAGGATATCTGAAACTACTTCTAACAAATCATTTACACTGAGCTACAAACTGAAGGCATACCTTTAACTTCGAAGGAATGCAGCTGTGTGAGCACAAAAACAGCATTCGGAATCGTGATTTGTACAGAAGCTTTCTTCCCATAGAGCTTCACATGTGGAGCAGATTCAAATCCCAAGAAACGCCTGGGAATTGTTGTTCATAGGAATATTCCCAATTCAGTGAGATTATTCATTTATTTTAAATTAGTCACTACTTTACTTGCAGAAGTGAGCCTGCATTAAAAAGATTTCTTGCATACTGCTGAAATAAAGACAAGATGAAATTTGGCAGCTCTACTCCATTGGAAGAAAAGTAATAAAGCCATCATCTTTGAGTAAGAGTTCAAGGAGGAGACAAAGGCAGCTTGCATAAGACAAAGTTAAAACATGACCAGGCCTGGAGCTTACATCACTGGTTGGAAGACCCCAGCACCTCTTGCAGATAAAGGCATCGTGCAGTAAAGCTCAGAGAGCTAGAAGGGATCGCTGCAATATTTCATAGCCTGGAGACTACAGAATAAACTGGAAGGGGCAAGTTTTCACTGAAGATGAGGTATTACCTTACAGCTGGAGGAAAAAAACCTCAATCTTATCCCACAAAGGTGAGTCTGATTTATGGCCTGTCAAATGCATTTCATGCAGCCTCCAGGTCTTCTGAGCACTTCACAACAGACCGGTGCTGTCAGCTGTCACCAGCTGCTCAAAGCCAATGAGCAGCCCTGATCTCAGATATTCCAAACATACTCATTAATGGTGAAGAATTAAGAAAATATGATCAACTTCACTTTTTCAGCACAGTCGGGAAGTCAGAGAGCTGTGAGCTGGCAGCACGCCTTCATTGGTTTGGAGTGACTTCAGTGGACTCACAGCAAGGTAGAAAACAGGAATTAAACAAGAGGCTTCTCAGAGCATTGAGCTCTTCAAATTCCTTCTCCTTAATCTCCATTACTGTATAACTAGCTGCTGTTTGAGTTTTCTGTGGGAGGGGGAAGTTGGCTCTTATCAGATGGGGCAAGTCAAGGGTCAGAGCAAGAACTCAGCACTGCTTAAGCCTCCCTCCAGTTTTCTTCCCTCCACCATCTGTATGTTAATCATAGCCGGAATATTGCCCAGAGGTAAGAGCCAAGCTCCCCTGCAGCTCTAGGAACAAAAAGGCACAAGATTATGATCTGAAAACAAGATGGGGGATGCAGGTGTTATTCACTGCAACACTTTGGAAGGTCAGCAAGGCTCTAGCAGGACCAGCCATATGCTAAGTGATTCTGCTGACAGTCAGGATAGCCCTTCCTGTTTTTTGTATAACATCAGGTATCAATGGCTGCCCACCTCCATTGTGCTTTCTGAACACCACAGCATCGCCACTATGTGCTGACATCAATCAAACCCTGGAGCTGCAAGCTAGCTGTGTATATTTTGCATTGAACTGCATGAGACCAGTTTGCTGGTATTTTAAGATCTGCTTTCCCAAAGCCCTGCTGAGACAAGCAGGTGCCTTTGTGCTGTCCCAGGCTTAGCACTCAGGTGCATTTAAGTATTTGTGCATTGTGCCACACACTGGCTGTGTCCATGTGGCTCACACTCAATGGACAACTCTGAGAATCTGACCCAGAGATTCTGAGGGCTCAATGTGCTCAAGCCCACAGTAGAACTATGTGGATTTGAACTATACATGCTTATGGGAAGTGGCAGGCTCTGAATGGCTGGCATCTCTTTGAGTTTACAAGGAATGTGATTATTTTGGGTCTTGTCACATCCAGGTGACTTTGAAACCAAGCCTCTCCAGTTCATACCACCTCTAGTAGGCCTAGTAGGACCCTGTTTAGGTGAGCCCAGCATCAATGCCACCTATCAAGAACAAGGGGACACTAGCAGACAGAACAGCCTATCCAGAACTCTGAAGCATACATTTACTGGAGGAATGTAAAGAAATTAAAGTTGAGGTTGGGTTAATATAAAGATAAGATCCCTCCAAACATACCACTCCCCACGTTACACTCCCTCAAAGCAGTTACAACAGCTGGGTATGGTCAGTCTGGTAAGTAGCTATACTTCATCCGCTCTTAATGCATCCTGGAAGTGATCTGGTCAGGGAAGAATGTGAGACAGGAAGGCAAAGAACAGGCAGCACAAGAACTGGCTCCACAAACTACAGCCAGTCTTTGAGTTCATTCTGGGGGCTTTGGTAATGGAAAGGACCTCAAAAACCATCTGGTCCCAGCACCTCCCAGCACCCTGCTGTGGGGCAGGATTGCCAGCCACTGAATCAGGCAGCAGATCAGGCAGCACAGGGCCCCATCCAACTTGGCCTTAAATACCTCCAGGGACAAGGTATCCACAGCTCTCTGGGCAGCTGTGCTAGCACCTAATGCCCTATCCAGTACACAGATGCTCTGTGAAAGAATCATCTTAGGCTGCCATGGAAAGCCATACGAAGGAGCCTCATGGGGGCAAGGCTCCTGCCAATTAATGCTTTGCCTGCCATAGGACTGAATGTACAAGTCTTGTCAACAGGAATATAGCTAAGTCAATCTTTAAGTTAGTTACATAGTCTGAGGTCCTTACATAGCAAAGCCAAATGCAGTTTAAGGGAAGGTTCAACAGAAAGTATTACGTTTGGGCAGACAAAAAACATGATATATATATAGATATATATATGTGATATATATATATATATATATATATATAACTTCTCTGGTACCAAATAAGCCTCTTCATCACAAAATGTGAGCTGTTAGTGTGTGTGGGAGCAGCCTTTTAAGCAAAGAACATGAAGCTTTAAAAATAAACTGTTTGCATATCTCAATTAGATAGCTGAAAGAGAACCAGCCAGATGAATCAGAAGTTGTTTGAAAAATGCTTCCAGGACTTACCATCGACAAGGCTGACAACATTTTGGTTTCTTTAAATGATTGCATGGAGTTTTGAAGGAAAGAGAGCCTATAAAAAGAATTCACAGAGAAAAGCAAGCACTCCACCCTAATAGGAAGTCTCTCATCCCTTTGGATCAGACATTCTGTTATGGTTTCAAGCCTGAATATCAAATCCAGCATCAGAGTATGTCCAAGCCTAACATCTACCAGACACAATCTGAGCACCATGGAACAGGGTATTGATTCTAAGCAGTGTCCTCACCAAAGAAAGGAGTGCTCTGGTTTTCACTTCCATAAGCTCCTGATAAGATGCACTGGAATTTTTCATATTCATCCTATTGAACATTTCCCCCTTTGGGGGAACACTTAACACCTTTGGGGCACTCCTGTTGATGTACCTGCCATTTATTTCCACTGTTGAGCCCACTGTGGGTTACACAGCTCACTGCACGTTCAAGGTGATGATTAATTTACAGCTGTAACAACAAATGTTTCCCCCAGAAGTAGTAAAGATAAGTCACTTCAGATTGCACAGGGCAGTGACAGTAAGAACACACTTGTACCAGTCAGGTAAATACTCTGTACCAGTCATCTAAACTCTCAGATAAGCTTCTTCACCTCAGATACCAACAATTTCTAGAACAGAATGGGTCAAACTTTCTGGAGGTTCACTAACACTGAAATTGAACATCCCCTCCCATTTCCTCATTTGGAATGGGGCAAGACTACTTTTAGCTTGAAGACTGTGTGAGACTCTCCAAGTCTTTCCAAGAAAAAGAAATAGGAGCAAAAAAAAAAAAATCACCTTCATTAACAAACATATATTACCAGAACACGATCACATCGCACAGAGGCTGCCAGAGCCAGATCCTCATTAGTTCTTCAACGAGCAGAACCAACCTGCCTTCTGAAATGGGTACATTCACAGTCACGAGGCCAATTGTCTTTTGCCCAAAGAGTTACTTCACACTTTCGGTAACTGCCTTCACATATACTTGAGAAAACAGTCTTAAGTTTCAAAGACTTAAAGTAGGAAGAAGTGGCTTGTCAGATGAGTAGACCAGCATGCGTCGCATGAATGTTAAGATAACAAACCACCATTACACCACTTAGAAATAATATTTATCTACTGAAGTTCTGTCTGCTGCAAAGTCACCCGTTTTGAACAGTTTGAAAAGGTACTAAATTAGAGTCAAATGCTTAAATACACATCTTTATCTACAAGGAATTTGCGTGAGAGTTTTGCTCTTAGCAAGAGCTGATGAATGAGGAATTAGCCTGGCACGGAGTGGACTGTGGGTGATGTGACCATTTAAGGCTTGATCTAAACAGGTTTTGGCCATTTATGACTCCATTCAGTACACTCAGACACTTGCATCCACTCTTGCAAGACCAGTCCCTATAAGCCTTGGTGCCATTTCTTTTGGAGATCTGAACCCATTCAGAGCCAGGCAAGTGCCAGTCCTTTGAACATGGGAAAGTGCTTAAGTCGCAGAGGACTGGCATCACTTGCTATCCCACCCTCAGAGTTACCACACAGTACTCATTTCAGGGCAAAAAAGGGTAAAGGATACTATGTTTCTATACAAGTATCATCAGGGGTGTTGGTTATTGGAAGCACTTTAGCCTTACTTTTGTAACACATAGTTCCACAGCAGACATAGGACACTGGCTTGTAAAGCAAGATTTCAAGTCTAGCTCTGGGTTTGCAACTCACATTGTTACTCAAAAAAAAAAACAAAACCCAAAAAACAGACTTTTCTCCCTCTGCTTCAATATCTCTTATCTATTTCAAGCTCCTTTGGAAAAGCCAGGGACAGGGAGGATACAGCTCATGGTTTATTCATATGACCCAGAGGTAGAGGATTTAGCCCCACACACTGACCAACAAGACGTCAGTGAGATGCATTAGAGTTGTCTTCCAGTTGTTTGAAAAGCCTGGCATCAGCAAGAAAGCAGGTGATGAATATTGCTTTAGGTGATAAACTTCCCTGGGTAACAAATCCTCCTCAGCATGCTGTTCCCAATGCAGAACTGTGATCTTAGCTTTCTAGGGACTGCAGGGAAAAACAAGACCAGCCCCAAACTGCTCCAATTTGTGCTAGTAACCAGGCTACCTCATGCAATACTGCCTCAAACACAAGGAGGGACACAAAGATCTCTTCTGCTCCCACTCCTGTTTCTTGTCTGGGGGTACTCAAAAGATCCAGCCTTCTATGAAAGTCCCTGAGTGCCGTAAGGCGAGCCATAAGGGAAGATGACCGTGTAGATGAGCCAGGAATTACTGTTGAGACTCAGAGAGAAATAGTCTACATCCTCTGGAAGAAGGGACAGGCTACTTGGGGAGACTACAAAGAAGTAGCTAAGGTATGCAGGGAGGAAGTTAGGAAGGCGAAAGCCCAACTTGAGCTCAGGTTGGCCTCTGCAGTAAAAGACAATAAAAAATCCTTATTTATAAATATATCAACGGGAAAAGAAGAACCAAAAGATAATTCTCATCCTGTACTTGATGCATGAGGGAATGTGGTCACTGAGGACAAGGAGAGAGCCGAGGTCCTCAATGCCTTCTATACATCTGCCTTTAATAGCCAGATCAGTTATCCTCTGGGTTCTTTATGCCCCAATCTGGAAGTCTGGGACGCTGCTCAGAATACACCCCGAGCAATTCTGGTGGAGACAGTCAGAGAGCTCCTCCTCCATCTGGACTGTCACAAGTCCATAGGACCGGATGGGCTGCACTCTCGGGTGCTGAGGGAGCTGGCAGGGGTGATTGCTGAGCCCCTCTTCGCCATCTATCAGCGCTCTGGGTTAACTGGTGAGGTCCCAGAGGATTGGAGGCTTGCTGATGTGACTCCCGTCTTCAAGAAGGGCCGTAAGGAGGATCCGGGGAACTATAGACCTGTCAGCCTGACCTCAGTACCAGGGAAAGTTATGGAGCAAATCATCTTGGATGAGATTGCACAGCATGTGCACAGTGTCCAGGGGATCAGGCCCAGCAAATCTGGTAGATGAGGGAAGGGCTGTTGATGTAGTCTTCCTAGACTTCAGCAAAGCCTTTGACAAGGTCACTCACAGGCTTCTTCTAGGGAAATTGGCTGCCTGTGGTCTGAACAGATATACACTTCTTTGGGTAAGGAACTGGCTACAGGGCCATGGTGAATGAAATCCAGCTGGCAACCTGTTTCAAGCGGTGTCCCCCAGGGGTCAGTACTGGGGCCCATCTTGTTTAACATCTTTATTGATGACCTAGATGAGGGCATTGAGTGTACCCTCAGTATGTCTGCAGATGACACCAAGCCGGGAGGGGGTGTCGATCTGTCTGAGGGTAGGGAGGCCCTTTAGAGGGATTTGGATAGGCTGGACTGTGGTGAAGGGGATGAGGTTCAACAAGGCCAATTGTCAGGTCCTGCACTTTGGGCACAACAACCCCATGCAGTGCTATAGGCTTGGGGATAAGTGGCTGGATGAACGTGAAGAGAAGGACCTGGGGGTGTTGGTTGATGCTCGGCTGAACATGAGCCGACAGTGTACTCAGGTGGCCAAGAGGGCCAACAGCATCCTGGCCTGCATTAGAAATAGCGTGGCCAGCAGGAGCAGGGAGGTGAGCATCCCCCTCTACTCAGCACTGGTGAGGCCGCACCTCAAATACTGTGTTTAGTTTTGGGCTCCTCCCTACAGGAAAGATGTTGAGGTCCCGTAGCATGTCCAGAGAAGGGCAACGAAATTGGTGAAGGGTCTGGAGCACAAACCTTATGAGGAGCGGCTGAGGGAGCTGGGATTGTTCAGTCTGGAGAAGAGGAGGCTCAGGGGAGACCTCATTGCACTCTGCAACTTCCTGAAGGGAGGTTGTGGTGAAGAGGGATTTGGCCTCTTCTCCCAGGCAATGGAGTAATGGCTGCAAGTTGTATCAGAGGAGGTTTAGATTAGACATAAGGAAGAACTTTTTCTCTCAGAGAGTGGTCAGACACTGGAATTGCCTGCCCAGAGAGGTGGTGGAGTCGCCGTCCCTGGCTGTGTTCAAGAGGCGTCTGGACGATGTACTGCGTGATGTGGTTTAGTGCTTGTGGTGGCAATGGTTATGAGGAGACGGTTGGACTAGATGATCTTATAGGTCGTTTCCAACCTTGTGATTCTATGATAGCATCTTCAATAGGCTTCATTCCCTCAAATTGAGGTGTCATTTGGGAGCCAGCAAAGGTATTTACTTTATCAAACCCTACATGCAACTCTCAGAGAAAGCTGTCTAAGGGGGAAGAAACCTTTCCACTAACACCAAGCAGAAAACAGCACATTTCTTGGCCAAAGAGACAGATACACCCTACAGAATATTTTGAGCCAAGGAAGGAATCACATCTTCAGCAGTGACTCAAAATGGCTGGATGGCAGCAGGAGCACTTTTGCAGACTCAGTATCCTGCCTTCTCCATACTTACCAGAAGTGTCAGCACTCATGATTTTACAGTCAACACAGCTGTAACATTTGTTTGCTCTTCCCCTATCAAGATGCCTTGGAGCAAAGGCAGCTGCTCTGGGATGAGCTGACAGCCAGAGGCTTTGTCCTGCAGCCAGGTAGGATTCCAAGATTAAAAGTGGATGTCACCTCACCAAACAGCTACTGGAGAAGACTTCTAAAGGGAGCAATCTACAGCTTCTCTTCTGCCACAAACTTGTAATGGGTTCCTGTAAACTTCCCCTAGCATTATGATCTATTGTCATCAGCCACACGGGTATGTGTTTATGAAAGTCATTCCTGGAGTAACATTTAGAGCAAGATTTGCTATTTCCCTCACCCTGTCATTCTGAGTTGCCTTGTAGGTGTTGGACAGACAATTCACAGTTGAAGACATACAAATGGACACTTGAATATTACTGAAAGCCTCCAAGTCAGTTCTCAGCCCAGAGTTTTGTTTCAGCAATTAAATTACCCTCTCCAAGTTTTTGGAGCAAAAAATAATTCTATTTCAATAAAAGGGAAGGCTTTTCAAACAGTGTTTTGAGATACACACGTACCATACTATACCTAAAAATGTTCCCAGTGAAAGCATTCTTCTGAAAGAAAACCCTTTCTCTCCAGTTGCTTATAGTGAGAAAGCTACAGGCATGTCAGCATTTTGCCAAAATAGTTTGAGTACGTTAAAGCATTCTCTTTATGTGGAATCTTTGTCAGCAGATTTCCTACCCCATCTGCTCTCAAGACCCAGTTGTCATTGCAAGCCTGTGTTGAGGAGGAGTCTGAATTACAGCCATTGCCACTAGCAGCAAGCATCTCAGCATTAATAAGAAGGCATTGGTTTCACCAGCAAGTTTTCAGCTTTACATCCCTTGAATGTCACCCCAGCTTCTCTTTCTTGCCTTTCGCTTTAACCCCATTTTTGGGCAGCTACCCCACCTAATCATGTTTTCACATGCACGGGTGGTGAAGGAAAACTTACACCTGTAACACATCACTTCTAACAGCTCCAACTCCAGTTTCTACCAGTCATACTCTGGGACGGTAATTATTTTGCTAACCCCTCCACTGAAGCCATGAGCATTTCCCATAGGTGTTTCAGCCAGGTAAGGAGAAACTATCTATGAGAAATACAAAATCCATGCCCTGGGAGAAGGCTCCAAAAGAATTTTCTAAGCAATTACAAATAGCTAAACAAATTGAAGGCCTTGATGTACATGACAAAATCCCTTGTGTTTCCTACCATATCCTACGCTGTGTTCTAATGAGAAGGAAGATATTTACAAGACAATGCTTTGCTTTCCTCCATTGTCAAGTCAGAGGTGGGCTTTCCTTATTTATATACGTGCACCCCACACTTCCTGACTTCATATCATGCTCTTACAACTTTCCATCAGCACAGAAATTGTGCAATCTCCAATTCAATGGGATGATACTCTAGCCAGCTACCATCTGTGCTGAAGAACCTCCAGTGTCTCAAACCAGGCCAAGCTCTCAGCTAGTTAGGAGTTACTAATATCTCCTCCTATCAAGCTACAGTCTCCCTAAATTGTTGGCCAAGCGGTTGTTTGGATAGCATAAACCTGATAATCCTCCACCACCATCCTGGCAGCCTGTCAGAGGGTTCCTTTCAGCTCAGCAGAGAACAGCAGGCTGAAGCCCTTAAGGCACTCATAGTCACAGTTGACTTAAAGGCAAGCATTTGGATTTGCATGTAATAAAAGTAACAGCCCTTGATATTTCAGCTTAAATAGGTGAAACCCAGCGGGGCCATTTGTTTCATGCATCATTGCTTGATCTCTTGACAGCATCCTTTTCCCTTACTCTTAAAGAATGGCTCTGACAATTGAGCAATAATCACTTGATGCTGATGCTTAGCAGAAGGCTAAGGAACAGACTTGCCCCAAGTTGTCAACAAAACCTGCAAAGAACGTGGTTCACATATCCAGGAGCCCCCAGCATCAGTACCTGGCTTTTAGGAACTAGCATACAGGAAAGAATACATTTTGTAATGGACACAACCAAGAGCACCAGAAAACCTTCCCACTTAGGTTGGTTATAAGACTAGAAAACAATGAAGTGAAATTTTAAGGTCTTTGGGGAGGGAGAAATTAGCAGTACCAGCATCACCCACATTTTGAAGAAATTCTCCAGGACTACAGTTTTCCCAAGCCATTATATCTATTTCAGTTTAGCATATACGCTGTTCCCAGCACAGACTCTTGCTAACAATAACAGAAATAAGTAGTGGCGTTTTAGAAGGATACCTTCCCCTGCCTGTCCCCTAGGGATAAGGAACATAAGAAGGTGGGTCTTTGTGGGGAAGAGAGCAGCTAGGAAAGGATTTCTCTAACACTTAACTGCTTGCAGCTGCTATCTGCACTGTACTCCATAAACAAGCCAGGCTTTGTCTCTGGCTGCATTGCTGTGCAACATCCAGCAAGAAGGGAAATATCACTGTCTAGACCCCCTTACAAAAGGACCTTCAGTATTTTCTGCAGGAATATTTGCACTTCTCTGAATAAGAAAACAAGTCATACCATTTTTCCCATATAAGAATGAAGAAACTGTTTTAAAAAGCACTGAAATTAAGGTAACTGACAGAATAAACCACTTTTTCACTGCCTACATGTTTTCTTACCTGAAATTTGCTTCCTTGTCCTAAGAGTTGCAAAACTGAAACAAAGTCTTTTTTTAGGACAAGGTGTATTTATTTTCCTTTGTTTTTAATAGGAAGCTTTTCAACACTGTATACCTGTCTAAAGTGCTCAGGAAGATGTACTCTAACAACCACACAAAAAGAGGAAAAAAAACAGTATTTGCATTGCTGTTTATCAAGGGTATTATGGGCCATATCCCACATCCGTCAGCATTTGGATCAGCAGCTCTTCTCCATGGCTGTTCACCATCCATTAGTTCATTTCCCAGGAGGTATCTGTACTATGAACAGCCCTGGTTTTCTCCACATGACAACATGGAGAGCTCTTTCAGAAAGCTTGAATTCCTACTGCTGCTTCTTGCTACTTGTTTGCTTATCAGCTCCAAGATAGATCACCTTCCCTGTAAAACAATGTGGGCTTGAGGAAGTCCGGCATTTTCCATTAGATCACTGCTTTGGCTAGAAGTTTCCAGCCAGCTTTCCTTTACCCCAGACCTTTTATAGGTAAATGACCACAATGGGAAGGGGCTTTCCATTTCAAATCATGCTCTTCATCCAATTCAGAAGTTATGTTTAACAAACCATCCTATTTGCTTCCAATCCAGATTATTTATCTTTCCAAAGAACTAGATTAGAAATAAATTTATTTCTATCACTATCTCAACCCATTTTAAAACTGATTTCAATCACCACTCAGTTGAAGGAAGCATATTGCAAAACCAAGTCATAATTCTGGAACCAACAGCTCTTATTTATGAAAGAAAACAGCAAAACAGTCAGCTCCTCCAAGTTACCAGTCCAGGAGAATCCTATTTCTCACATATATGTAATCAGGCATGGATCAGGAGCTCCCTAGTAGAGTATCCTACTGCTACAAGGAAGGGTGATGAGAAAGGAAAAATGGAAGTCTTAAGTATTTGTAGATTCTCTATGGATCATGGAAGTTTTGAAGGTTTGCTTGCCTTTAATCTTCACACAAGAGTGATACAGGCAGAGTTTGCTGTAAGAACAGCCAAAGGAAGGCAGCATCCACGGAAGGATGCTGAAAGAAAACACATCCACATATCTGTAACAATGGCTGCTTCCAAAAGAACCATAGGAAGTCATATTGCAAGACAACTGAAGCCAGTGACTCATCTGGAATGATGTGCAGTGCTGCAAATCAGCAATTAAGTTCTGCTGACTTAGAGAAACTGGTGCATTCTGTCTAATGAGAGTGCACAGAAAAGTCTACTAAGTCAGCTCTCCTGAAGGCCACCAAGAGCCTGCCTGCTTCTCCACACCTTATGGAAGGGTCTGTTGTTTCAACAGCATACCCTCCACCCCAGCAAAGAAGTTTGAAGTTTGTCCTTAAGACTCCAAACCTCTGCATACCATCTCAGAAAAAACTCAACTTACCCAACTGATGAAAGAGCTCTGTGGCCATGCAGCACTCCTTCACAAGAAGCCCCAGCACCAAGAAATGCCCTCCCTTCCATGGCTGGCCCTTATACCAACTCAGGGTGTTTTCCCCCTGGGTCTGCCCCTTCTGGTCAGCTGGGCAGCACAGGTGCAAACACTTTGCCTGTGCCTTCACCAGGTGCTCCATCACCACTTCAAGCCCTGACCTAACAGCTCCCCTACACCTGCTTTGGAACAGAGTGACATAAAGCATAAAAATCACAGTTCTCATTATTGGACTGCTCTGTCAGAAATAGCTGACTTTCCTTTTGATGACTGCAGAACTTGCAAACGACTTGAAAGGATGTTCCACCTTAATTCAGCAGATAGATTTGGGCTGAGGAGTTGTTGCATTAGACTGACAGATCAATACTTGTAGGAGGGGGCTCCTGGAGGTCATGTGGTGCAGCCTGTCCCCTCTTGTGACAGCGGACAGCTTTGGTCAGGCTGTTCACAGCCTTGTCTGGGCAAGTTATGAATGTATCCAAAGCCGCTTGTGTTATTCCAAGAAACACAGAGGGACTTCCAAGTTAATCTAGGAAGTCAGCAGAATAAACTGGTTGACGGGAAGGCAGAGGGAAATGAAACATGTATATGAAGGCCAATCTTATTCTATCACTCCTACCCTGCATAATGGTCATGAAATTGTTTTCTGACAGTTCATAGATTAGTGGAGTTCCTGTGGCACGTCAGCTCTGGGCCTCCATACTTTTATAATATGAGAATCTCCAAAGATCTCTACTGTGCCATCAACACTTTTAATTTTACCATTCATCTCAATGTATTTGGCACTTTTCTTAACAGCTCAGCTTCTAGAGACACAGAGCTGTGAGACAACATCGACTTTTACAGCAAAAAAAGCCCTGCTAGACTGTAGAGAAAAGCAGAACAGAGACCCTTACAAATTCAAAGGCCACGAGTCAAGAGCACTCCCCATTAATTTTATCCGTTCAACACGCAGTGAAAGCTGCTTTGCTACTGAGCCACATCGGATGTGTGGATTCTCAATCATTTCCCCATTAGCAAAGCTTTCATAACATCCCTCCTGGGCACGTTCAGACCCACTCACGCCTGAACTCACTCTTCAATCTTTCCTTTCAGTCACAAGATCTCTCTCTCCTACTCAACAACTTATTGCCAAGATGCTTACAGGAACATAATTATCTCTGACATTTCTCCCCTGCTGGTGAAGTTGGTTGGCATTAGTCAGTGGGTTCAGAAGTTGAGGGGAGAGGAGTATGGTCCTGTAAGGGAGCAAATTTTAGGCAACGCAGCTAAAACGACCTTACCATTTGTAAACCATGCTCATTGATCTCAGAGACCTGACTTCTCTCTAAGTGTCTGTCCTTGTGAGGTAGCAAAGCTAAAACCGTGAGCAGAATTTATCACACAGAGTGTCAAATGTGAAACGTATTACAGTTTAACATTATGGCCTGTGTATATAGAGAGATAATGTCAAGTTCTGTGCTAGCAAGTGGGAGGCACAGAAAGCAGCTGCTGAGAGAATGACTACTTATTTAATATATTAAGTACAGACATGCCATAAAAGCAGACATTTCCATGTACTACTGAATTAAAAAATAAATATTATGGTGATTTATCTATTGGTTTCCTGTTGCTAAAGACTTTCTTGTCCCCAGCTTTCCAAGGAAGTAGCATTTTGTAAGCAGCTATGTAAGTCTAGCTGCTGTGTCATGTTTTAAAACTACTTTTTTCAGCTCTGCTGGGCTCACCACCTATTTGTCTCTGCAAAAACGCTCTCCTTTTCTCTCTGCTGCTACTGTCCTTTGTGTCTGAATGATGTCTCACTGTGCAGAGTGACATAGCCAGTCTTTCCTCTGGTCACCTTACTCTTTTTATGAATAAGACCCTACTTGCTTCTGTGGAGCACCAGCTAATTAAGCTCTCTGTTTAATCTCCCCTGCTTGGAAAGTAAGGTATTGTTACCTGGGATTGTCTGTTGATTATTTTTTTTCCTTCCAGCAATTCTGTCCATCTTCACCAACTGAAGCGTTTAGCATCTGTCCTTACCTTGACCCTGCCTTGTAACAGACAAATCCTCAAATCCCTGCTTTCAGAAACTTGTGCCAATCCCAGATCCACGAACAGAGCGATCCCAAGCTGCAAGAAATGGGAGTAAATCTCTCTTATTTTCAGACACATTGACTGGTTTTATACTCTTAAATATTCATCCAGCATTTAATCCAATTAAGTGTCCCTCCCTGGATTTTCGGGTTCTCTAGAGTGTTCATCTCATCCTACTGCTCTGATCTCATACTAACTTAGTCCCCCAGAGACTCATCTGATTACTCTCATTTGTACTTCTGCTCTCCCTCATTCATGGCGTCGGAGGATTGCTATTCCATTGGTGTGGGTACATCCCTTCTGGATGATCTCCACTGTTATTGAATCACTTCCTTTGTAAGAAACTCTTTTTCTAATCAGTCTTTGTAAGAAGTGATGGTAAAACATTTTACAATGTTAAGAAGACCCATAGGAGGAAAAAAAATAAGGTTTTGTGACTGTTTCTGAATGAGCTTGTGCTATTCTGCAAAGGCTCCACTTAGGAATCATGTTAATGAAAATGCCCAGCTTCATAAAGCCAGTTTTTAAGACTTGGTGTTCAAGTGTAAATGAATGGATTCCAGCCTTAGAATAGCAAGTAGGCTGTGTAAACAGCTTCTGACCTGCTAAATTACATGGCATTGTTTTTAACTGAATGATTAAAACACTCCAACACCCACAAAAAACTTCCAAAACAGCTAAATAAATGCTTTCAGAGAGTGTCACACTTTTTCCTTTCTATATTTGACACCTGCTCTTTTTCATGAATATATTTTAAAATATATGGCTGGACAGATGTTTGCAGAAAACAAAGAGAAAAGGTCATAAAACCCATCGAAACAAAATCAGCCCTGCTTTGAGCTGGAGAAGTGGCTCGTGATTTCCTTTAGAGAATAAACAGATCCATCTATCTTTATCAGAGAGTTACAGGCAGTATTGGTTGCACACTGTCTTTTGAGCAGAGTGAAGGCCAGCATAGCTGTGCAACACCAAACTGCCACTGAGGGAAGGGAGACTGCAGGGAAAAGCACTAGAACAGAAAGGCCAGAAAGCTTGCTAAAAGCAAAGGGCATCATTAATGGGAAAACAAAGCGAGACGAAACAAAAAACCATTCTATTAGACATTCTCTAGTATCTGAGGCAGCAGTGATCACTTTGGTCTTATCGTAGCATCACAAGGCTTGAAATGGTGAACAAGAACTGTAACGCAGAGTAATTTGTAACGAGCCATAAGAAAGTCCTTGCCTTGAAGTATTTACTGCTTCGGCGTGGAAGGCAAGAGGCACAGAAGCACCAAAGAGTTGTTGCAAAAGGTATGGGTGCAACTGCTCCCCCGTCTCTTTATTTTCTTGGTGTATAATATCTCTGTGGCACTGAAGAACTGTTGGTAATCCTGAAGTTTTAAGGGCTGTTTTGTAAACCCAGCGGCCCATTTTCTTGCTGGTGGTACCTTCTTATTAATAAGGCAGCAGGAAGGAGGTAAGGAGAGGATATCCCCATACACAGGAGGGGCCTGATCTACACGCATTCCTGTGCTTAAAGGGATTAAAGTCATACAACACAATCGAGTCCAAGAATAACAACAAAATAAAGGGCTACAGAGTAGAGTGGGGACATTTTGGAAAAAAATGAATCAAACTTCAGGTTGCTGCAGGGCACTATACGTGCCCCAGCATAGGATACACACATGGTCCTCTGCCCACAACACCGACCAGAGGTTAAAAATAATCAGCAGCACTGCCTCATACTGTTGTGCTGGGCAATCAGACACCTCTGTAAAAGGAACCTTTCAAAGCTACGATGCTGCTTTGCAGCAGTCCCCTCTGAGGGGTGAACAAAGATCACTTCAGAGAAGAGATGTCCCAGCTGAAAACAAGGAAAGTGAATTCATTCCATGGACATCATCTCCATCAAGTGCAACGCGTGCACATTGGAACAGCTCTGTGCAAGCAAACTCACACCAGCTGAACACCTTGACACTAAATACCTGACTTCAGTGAAAAAAGATTGAAGGGAGCTTTGGTATTCATATGTCTAGCACGAAAGAAATCCTTCTTTGTACCTATACACAGCAACAATCCTCCAGTGCAACAACTATGGCCAACCCAGGGTTGTGTCAACAAATGACTCAGAAGAGGAGGAGGAGAGGATGGAAAAACAGGCCAAAGAAAGGCACGACTGCTGGAAGAAAAGCAAACAAAAAACAGCAGTCAAAGCAGCTGTGTTCTGGGGGGAGAGTACACAACTTGGAAATAAGTGGAATTAAGGAGAAATTCACCTTTCATACTTCCTAATATTTAAAACAAGCTGGTGTCACATTCTCAAAGGCGGCAGGGGAATGAAAGACATACTTTGAGATAATTAAGCAAGCATGGGATGATTAAGAAGTTAAAGTTTTTCTCCTTCCAATCCAAACCAACATCACCACCACCCCAGCTCAGAGCACATTCCATCCTTATTTTTCAAATCAGCCCACCCCTGACCTGCCGGCTGCTTCCCGGAGCAGGGAATACAGCAGGTTTAGCAAGTAACCTGGCCAGGCATGTGACCGTGCACAAAATGCAACAGGAGCTGATATACCCCATGCAGGTATTTACAATCAGAAGTATAGAGGGAAGCAGCCC
Source organism: Lagopus muta (assembly GCF_023343835.1). NCBI lineage: Eukaryota > Metazoa > Chordata > Aves > Galliformes > Phasianidae > Lagopus > Lagopus muta. The sequence goes on along the minus strand of NC_064440.1, from coordinate 33,727,283 downwards.
TATCCTGCATGTTAAAATTCGTATTTAATACAGCGTGGAATCACAGAGAACCGAAGACTGTGAAAAAAAAATAGGGGTAGGTGTTTGTTTTCATCTGGTGCTCTCCTGGGAGACACAAAAGAGGCAATTAACAGACATCATGGATATAGTTGTGCAGAGAGGTGAAGTTAGAGTCTCAGTACAGACCTGTGCTTGAGCTAATAGACCTGCAATCCATCTTTCATATCAGTATCTGAAAAGAGAAACAGATTCTTAAAAGGCATCCAAGCCACTGCGCAGTGCTTTTGATGACTGTCACCTAATGACAGTGACACAGAATGAAATTCACTGGTGATGTAGTGTGTGTTGATGGAAAAGAATCCCATTCCTTCTTGCAGGAGGCATCATTCCAAACTTTGACTGTATCACACCATTAAAAACCCCATCACACTTGCCACAAGAGTAGGAGTGATAGCCCACAGCTCTGGCTCAGTTTCAAATGGGATTTCGCCTACTTGTAATTGCACTTGTGGTTTCAACCAGGAAAGTTGCTGTTTCCTTTTGTTCTCGTAAGTGCTGTGTGTATGGATGTTGTGCAGATATGCTGCTTCACTCCTCCTGAGTAATTATTTCCCTTGAATAAGTATTTCCACTGACTAATTATCCTAGTGAACAATTCAAAGCCCTCCAGGATCTCATAGGACAAAGATGGCTGACCAAAGTCCTGATAATCTATTCCTCCAAACATTGGATTAGTAAAGAAAAGCTTAATAAAGGAAAAAAAAAAAAAACAAAAAAACAAAAAAACCACCAAAACTGTAGAGGACAATATGTGAAATCCACTAAATACCTGGGGGTTTAATTTTGCATCATTCTGCTTGCTGTGACTCCTCCACTGACACTTCTGCGCAGCTCAAAATGCTGTCTGTCACCTTAAGCTTTTGCAAATCCTTCAGTCAACTGTAGGAGTGAGACATGCTGTCTTTGTCCCTCATAGCCTCTGGTATGTCCTCCAAAACTGAAAGTTAGGACACACGATTCAAAGGGAGCAGGGAATGATGCTATAGTGTAGCTTTAGAGACTGGACAAAGCATGATCTCATGGCCAGAGGTGGCTGGGGTGAGTTAGGTGATGGAGGTTTTATCACCACAGCATCCTGGTACAAAAGAAGCCCGCAGGATTCCTGGAGTCCAATTCTGGAATTCTGGTCTCTACAGGGGAGAACAACGGTAGAAGTTCATAGGATCACAGAATCCTTCAGGCAGGAAAAGACCACTAAGATCACCAAGTCCAAGTGTCCCCACCACAGCCCCTAACCATGTCAATACAACGTCTGCCCTTTTCCTGAACACTTCCAGGGATGCTGATTCCACCACCACCCTGGACATCCTGTTCCAATACCTCACCGCTGTTTTGGAGAAGAAACCTTTCCTAATATCCAACCTGAGTGTTCTTGCAAGTGAAAGCTGTCACCCCATGGAGGATCTGCCAACCAGTCCCTCACTGTTCATGGCTGCAATACGGAGGACGGCCAAACCAGCCGCGCTTCTGGATCTATGCTTTAAAGTCTGTTGATGGAAGAACACCATCGGCCCTCAGTATACTGACAGGAAGGCAGAAACAGACACAACAGGTTAGGAACACTGAGTGAGTGAGAAAAAAACTGATTTACACAAGTGAGAAAACAATTGCCTTCTCTACCTGCCTGCCGGCAATGGATTTTTCCACGAGGCTGTGGTTCTAGGGGCTGCCAACATGTGTCTGTGAAGCTCTTCCAACAGGATTCACTGCAGCTTGTTTTCAAAACACGCACATATACACAAGCACATGTACACAAGGGACTTAAAGGGCAGCTTGCATTAGAAGCAGAATTGCTGCTTTCTCCAGAAAGAAAGGAATTCTTGTTGGATGTTGTTCCATCTGTTACTCTGTACGTAAACTTTGTATATTTATCGGGATGTTACATCTCCAGTAGTCAGAATGTATGGAAAAAAAGCAGCACTTGCCACATATTCTGGTTTCCACTTCTCTTCTGCCACTGCAATTTAGCAGCACATCCCACATAAATGCCCATGTTCATTTACAAGGACTGTAAACAAATCACTTCTCTGATCTCTTTCGAAATCCAAGAGAAGGAATAGATAAGGTAGGATAAGGATTGTTTTAAATAAGAGTGTGTTCACAATTTCTTCGGTCCCGAATGTTCGTCTTTCAGGGACTGACTTTAGACTGAATGTTCAAATTATTCCAGTTAAAACATGGTTCTCAAGTATAGATGTCAAGAAGAAGATGAACCTAATTAGAAAATGTTTCTGGCCAAAAGTCACAAAAACTTCCAAGAATTTCAAGGGTGGTGTCAGAGTCTACAATGACTTTGACGTTGGATCTGAAATCTGATAGAGACAAGTAGTGGTTGCCCTAGGATAAAGGGAGCCTGTGTGGTTTGGCAGCAACAGCTCTAGCAAAGAACTAAGGGGTAATGGAAATTTCAGATTAAAAACAATCAACTGCTGTTGGAGAAAAAAAAAAAGTCTCATTTTAAGCTACATTAGTGGGGAAACGCTTATTATATAGAAGGCAACACTCAGAGGACAAGTTCCATGCTCTGCTTGATCACTGTGATGCCACCACTGCCACGGTACTCCAGTGTTCCAACAAGTTGGCAAGAGGCTGGGAAGAGGCTCAAAGGGAGCAGTAAGAAAGCTTTAAGAGGTGATCAGGTACGAAAACTGAAGAGACTGAAGAATCTGCTGTGCAAGTTGTTATGAATCTAAGTATACTAGAGACACTGAATGCTCTTTATCTTCTGTACAGTAATCTATTAAAAACAAGCTAGCATGTGTTTGCATACTGACACATTAGCAGACTAAGTGGCTGACTTAAAGATCTGCAGAGCTGACATCTCTTCCATCCTTTCCTTCACTTATTGTCCCTGATGTCATCCCCACTTACAACATCCAGAACAGTTTTGATGGTTCCTTAATAGACCTTGCAGGAAATTATCTTTGCATTAACAGATTTCCTTCTCAAGTTCCCTCACTACTGTTTTTCAAGTCAGTATCAGGATAATAGAAACCTTTGTGGATATCACACTGATTTACAATCTGTGCCTTCCAGAGAAACGGTTAAGATGCTCAGCCTGAGGTTCCTACAAATGCACTTTTTCCTCCAGCTTGGTCTTATGCCATAATATGTCGCAAACAATCCTAAGTTTCAAAGTCCTCCTTGACCCAATATCCAAAAATGCCTTGGTGTGGAAGTATGTTTCCAAATTGCTTATATTTGTCCTTTTAATTCCCCAGATCGTCTTGACAGCCTGTAGTATTTTTCAGATGCCATGTACGTGCACATAGGTAAGTACACTCTCTGTTAGAAGAAATCAGACTTGCTCTCAGGAAAAGTCTTCCCAAAATCTAGTTGTCTACAAGTATTAGATGCAAGCTGTGTTAGAAACTGCCCACCAGAGCAGCATGGAGCAGTAATACATCTGTTACAGATAAGAACAAACACCTTCTTTCTGTATTTTGCAGTCATAAAATCCGCTGCTTCCCGCTCAGGGTCCACTACAGCAAAAGGGAGCATTTGCTAAAAATGTCACAGCCTTAATTCTAAGTTTTGCAATCCAATATAGCAGCAATTTTATTTGGAGAGGCATCTGGATTTTATTACATTCATACACAGTTGGTAGGAGTTTGGAAGAGGAGAGAGATAAAAAATGCTCTCTTTGGAATATTTCAAACCAGAAGCATTCGTCATGCTCAGCATACCCTTATAATATAACAAGGGGGTTTAGGGTGACTCTGCAGTTCACTGCAGAGCTATTGCTACCACAGTGAGTTATTGTATTTATATTTTCATTGCCTCTGGAAACTTGCAAATGGTGACAGGTGAAAAGCTTCCTTTCTTCTTTGTGGGATCGCGTATTTGCTTGAAGCCTCGCTCAGATTCCCTCTCAGCAGGAGAGACTGAGGACTGATTTCTGTCATCCCCATGCAGTTATGGCCATCAGTGGAGTTTTTCCCTTATAAAAATCTTTCTTTTGGGAAACTTTCACTCTCACGCTTGTGAAGCTATCACTCTTGCTGGCTCTTCCAGCACTTTAACAGGGTTGTGTCTTCTACAAGCCAGTGTCTGAAATCATCTGTGGTATCTGGATGTCAGAAAGCATTACCTCCCAGAGATGAATCTTTTCTTTAAGCACCTGGCTTATATTCTACTTAATAAAGAATACCTGGTTAGAATTAGATATACAAACAAGAATATGCTTATCTAAGAAGTACCCAGTGACAGTCATAGTGACAGTGTTTGCACTGGTGAGAATGTCAGCCAGGTAGGAGGAGAGTTGGAGGCAGATCAGCTGGTATCACACAGGGGTGCTCAGTAGGATGTGAAGGTGTCATCTTAACAGGGAAAGACCATTGACGCAGTCTACCTAGACTTCAGCGAAGCCTTTGCCACTGTCTCCCACAGTATTCTCTTTGAGAAGCTGGCATCTCATGGCTTGGACAGGTACACTCTGCAGGGTTAAGAAATGGCTGATGGCCAGGCCCAGAGGATGGTGGTGAATGGAGTTACATCCTGCTGGCAACCAGTCATGAATGATGCTCCCCAGAGGTCGGTATTGATGCCTGTCCTGTTCAATATCCTTACTGATAATTTGGACGAGGGTATTGAGTTCACCCTCAGTAAGTATGGGACATTCATTTTATCTTCGTATACTTTCTGGTTTCAAATGTTATGATTTGGGAACTTTATCAAGTGCACGCAACATTAGAGAAGCACCGAAGTGTGTGGTGAATGCACTGGCATATCCTTCCACCCCTAAAAAATGCAGCAATGCACACAGCAGTAATAAATAGATTCCTGGAAGAACTCAGTGGCATTGAAACCTGCTTGTGGCACTCAAGGAAAACTGCAAATTAATCACTTAAGATCATACCGAGGATGATTAGGCTCAGGCCATTCCCTTCACCAGCTTGGATACATGCACCACTGTTGGAAGACACGTTTTTGGTACTCGAGGACCGGATCTAAAAAGCCCTTTAGCAACACTCATAAAAACCAGCTCTTAGCATAAATACACAAATATTAACTCATGATGTCTCACTGATTCTTGGTATAAACCCACGCAGACAACTGTAGCTCTCCTGGGAGAGGACTTTGAACAACATGTTTAAATCATGGGAGTGATATCCACAGCTGCCAAAGGCTTTAAGACCGTTTTCATCATTAATCAGGCATAACAGAAGGATCCATAATGTCCTTGCAAATTGTCTCCTGGTGTTGGTTTCAATATGAAATCATCGGATGGGCTGCATTCTCCAGTGGGTCCATAGCTGTTCCTTGCCTTCAAAAGGCTGCATTGCCTCCAAGGACAACGAGAACTCTTACTAATGGGAGAGAGCTTAATCAGTATATTCATAACAAATACGGCATTGTGGCTTTCACTTCTTGTTTCTTGTTGATTTTTAATTAATTTTGACATTTATACATAAAATAGTTGGTTTTCAAAAGGCCACTTGGAAACCCTCTTGTGGATTACCTCATCTAAGCACATATTTTTTGTGTGCATATTTGTAATTGCTTGAAGGTTTTCCAAACATGTCCTAAAGTCTCGCTACAGTTTTAAAACACAATTTGAAGGGATTTTGGTTATGACATTTAAAAGAGAAAAAAAGAATTTTGCACAATAACGGTGCTTGGACTTTGTGATGGACACAAGAGATTGGAAAAATACTTAGGCCTGCATTCCATGAAAGGTCACATGGATTTAAGGATAGAAATGCACCTCGTGGACTTAGAGACATGTGTGTACAGTATATGTGTTTTTGGGGGATTGATGTGATCTCCTCAAAAGCTGATTGCTTTTTATAGTTTCAAATGTGACTTTCCATAAGGAAAGCAGAATTTCTAATGGTTTTAAAGCATCAATCCTTCCCTGAGAGGTTAGACAAAAAGAAAAGCATTTAAGAAATCAGGAGACCAAGCCTGCTCACAAAGAAACCAAGGTCAGAAATGGTCTCATTTCAACGGAACAGAATCTAGCAGTAAAATTTCTACTTTCCTCTTCAATATTACTCTTCCTTTCCTTTTCTTCTCATGTGTCTACCATAGCTCTCGTCTCCCCAGAAGCTGTGATCTGCTGCCAAGATTTGTTCTGCTCTCTGTGTTATTTATGACCCTGTCGTGCAGCTTATCCATCCACGCTTTCCCAGTGGCCGGGCTGAGGATACTGATGTACTGAAGTGCTGCTCACAGAGTGCAGGGGGGCGGGCTCTGGAGGGACAAAGCACAGCCCTAGTGCTATTCAGGTGACAGCTGAGGTTAATCAAACAGTGGAATTATGGCAGTGAGTAAAGCAAGAGGCTTTAATTAATCTTTGAAAGATCGGGATTAGAATTTCTTTGTCTTAAACATTTTTTTTGCTCTGCACAGATGCTCCATCTTCTGAAAAAATATCCTATCAAAGTTATGTTCCCCTCCTTACCTTCTTGTTTTCTCCTTCAGGTCTTTCCATATGAGAAACGTCTCAGGCTGTTATATTTGCCAGAGGAAAAAAGAGTAATTTTTAGAAGCTACGTTCCAGAAGAGACTGTCCAAAACATTATCCAAAGACAGCAAATGTACATACATCCTTTACAGTCTCCATTTCCACATCCCTAACCACCTATGAAACAACATAAGAAGAGTGAAGAGTCAGCCAGGAGAGAAATGCTCTGTGTAGGATTTACTTTCAGTGTTACACGTGACGTCTCTGATTACAAACTAATTGAAGAGACATTCTGTCAAAAACTTGCCCTTTATTTAATGGGGATATAATCTGCATTTGATACTAACGCACTGTATGGAAAATATGAATGCTGTTCCTGGAAAGTAAGTTATGATCTCTCTCCAAATTGTGAGTAAATTTAGAGAGTATAATCAAATGCAGAAGTAATGTGTATCTGCAGACTCTGAAGATTCTACCTGCTTCTACAGACAGACAAGTGTGTTTAAACGAATTTAGCCACAATACCCCAATTAGATGATGCGTATTTAAGTGATGTTTGTTTTAATTTCTGCATGATCTGGCTAAGGAAGAATGTGTCTTCAATAAATATGGCTGGCTTGGGACAAATTCAATGAGAACAAATGCCAGATGCATCATCAAGAGCTTTGGGATATTTGTTTTTAGCATATGACCACAAGATGTGATGCATCTTAGCAAAACTTCCTACTTCACTCAACAATTATGCTCAGCTCTTTTGGTGTTGAAAAAAGCCATTCTGGACAGCATAATGGGAAACTTTCCTCCTTAGACTTGTGTCAAGCTACTTCAGGTTTTCTTTCTTCTGAAACCCCCTTTTTGCTTCTGTTTCTGTTAATATTTATCCCACTCAGAACATAGAATAATGGAATCATAGAATCCTGGAATGGCCTGGGTTGAAAAGGACCACAGTGCTCAACTAGTTCCAACCCCCTGCTGTGTGCAGGTCACCAACCAGCAGCCCAGGCTGCCCAGAGTCACATCCAGCCTGGCCTTGAATGCCTCCAGGGATGGGGCATCCACAAGCTCTTTGGGCAAAAACCATCCTTAGATCAACGTGCTAACAAGCCCAGATGCTGCTCCTTTCACCTGCCTAAGTGTCTATCCAGTGACTGCTTCTGTGCCTGTCCAGGAGACGTGGAGGCAGGAGAGTGTGGGTTAAATTATGAGACCATCCCATCCCAACACACCAGTCAGAGGTGCTTCCTGGCCTTAGGAAGAGACTTCTGTAGGGACATGTCAGAATTGCTGCCTTTCTGAGCTATGATGGACAATCTGGAAAACACACTGACGCTTTGAAGTAGTACCTAAGCACTTGTAGGAGGTGAGAGGAGTTTCCGAAGCACTGGATGTCACTCCTTGTTCTGGGCAAAGCAATTCATTTTTACTTGTGAGATCCTAGCAGTTCTGTTGTAACGTATCTGCTAAACCAGCTGTATACATATCAGTGGCTAAATGCTACCAGCAACAAAACTTTTGCTTGCATATAGAAGCGCCTGTGCCTTGGCAGTATGAGCTCGATGCAGATGGCAGAAATATATAAAACAGTTCATGGGACAATTATCTACTTACTGTTACTGCAATAATTCATCATTTCAAGAGTGAGGAACACTTTAAATTCCACACATAGCGTTAGAAAGGTAAAAGAAATAAGTGGCGACTGTTGGAAAGCATCAGCTGCAAATCTGTATGACTTCATGGATATATAGTTCAGTACAGGCTAAAAATATGAATTCCAAGGCAGTCCAAAATGCAAAGCAACCCCAAAACCAGAACAAGGACTATAATCAAAAAACACATGCAGACCATTAACAGTTTTGAATGCCAGCAAAAATAAAAAATAAAAAAGTCCAGCTCACTGTAATCAACATTTGGAAGAAAGGAGTTGCTTGGAGGATTAATGACAGAGCAGAAATTGTGTGAGTCAGTACAGAAAGTCCTATACATGAGATCCAGCATTCAAACAGAGAAAATGGAGAAACGAACTGGATCCAGTACCATAAGTCACCATGCTTGTTCAAGAAAGCCAGAGAAGTAGCTTGACTTGGAGACTTATTTTGCAAAGCCTCTGAGACAAGGTCGGCTAAGCTTAGGTTAGCATGCCTCTAATAGAAGATATAGATTAACGAGGCAGAAGTCACAACAAATTGGGCAGGAGCAACCTTCTGGCTCCCTTTATGTGCAAGCAAATCAGCAGTTGTAAAATAAAAAAATAATCTAAGCACACTTAGGTTTTAACACAGAGCTGCACCAGAAACAGCCAAGCAGTGACTCCTTGGCTCTGAGTGAGCTCTGAATTCCTTGCACCGACCTGAAGTTAGCCACACACCAATCCACTGTGAGTGAGTGGAACTGACTGACAATGACACTCCAGTCCTGCTTCACTAACATTTCTTGTTAGAAGCAAGATAATGCAGCTTTGTCTTCCAGAAAGCGTTTGAGTAAGTCAGAAAGAGCCCTTCTTCCTCATTCTGGGCCTCTCTCTGGGCTGGATTCCCACCTACAGAAGAGCAATAGTTGGGAAGTCCCACAGGAGAAGTGACACTATTGCTGGGCCACAGGAAACGACCAAGTTAAAACAAATAAACCAGAACCAGGGAGCATCTTGCTATCCAGGAGATCTGGAATAGCAGAGGGGAGAGGGTGGAAGAATAGGGAAAAAGAAAATGACAATGAAGGCAGGGAGCGGACCCAAGATCTTCCCCAGAAGCTGGAAAGTAGAAAAAGCAGCCAACAAGAACTCCTGGTTAGGGCTGAAAAACAAGTGAAAGTGAGAGCTTTTCTCATCCTAGACTGCAGCCAAAACACCAGGTTACCAACAGTAAAAGAAAAAATTAAAAAACAAAACAAAACACTCAAAACCCTTCAAAATTGGCAGCAGAGAACTATCCACGCTCCTTGGCTCCATGTATGGCTGGGTGGAAGGGGTAAGAAGGAAACAGGGGACAAAGTGCAGCTTGGAGCCAAAATATTTTCCTTCTGAAAGCTGCTAGCTCAGTGCCTCTGTGACTCTCAAATTCAACCCGTTACGCACTCCCCCATATAATCATCATAATAAATAGCTGTTTGCTTGCTCAGTGTATTCAACTTCCTTGCAACAGGCCAAGCTCAACCCAGCACTAGCATTTCTTTCTGGGTTTTAACCAGGCTTGCCTAAAACCAAAGAAGCGTTGGTGTGATTTGTTGAGAAAGAATAAAAGCAAATGCACTCAAACCCCACAGTTTGTGGCTAAGTTCACCTCATGTTGCTGGTGGTGATATCACCATTACTTAACTTTTTTTAGGGCTTTCAAGATTGCTGTGGAAAAAGGATTTCAATTCTTCTGCTGGGCTTTAAGGGAGACACAAGTTATTCCAATAACATTGTCCTTCCATTAAAAGAGAAAATCCTTTGTTATTCAAAGATGAAATTGTTGTTAGAGTTCTGTAATGGCAAAGTAAAGGCAGCCACCATAATTAGGAGCCTTCCCCCGTTGCCAAAAACAGTGGGATTTTGGCCAAAACACAAAGATTACAAAGAAAATAACAGCCATGAGAAACTATGCTTTTCCAGCTGTCGTAACTTCTTTCCCTCCTTCATCCATGCCTTGCATGTATAGGTTTGCACAAGATCGTGGCCTCTCAGCAATCCTCTCTTTGGTGCGTTTTGTCCCAGTAGCCCCACTTCTGAGCCTTTTCAAGTTCTCTCATTTTTGATCTGGGAAAAAGCTGCAAGATCCCATTTCCTTCCACGTGAGGAGCATGACAAGTTGGAGGAAGATAGGAGGAGTGTCACTCATACTCTACAGCAGTCTTTGGGGACATCTTACCTCTAAAAGCAGGAAAATAAGTGAGACAAGCAGCCAATTAGAGGAGGATTTCCTTCAAGTGGAGTAGACATCAGCTGGAGAGATGGAACATCCCTCATAAAAACAAGACTGTTCCAGTGCTGCCGAAAATAACATCTCTTTCAAGAGATGGCAACACCACACTTCCTTTCCCAAGCCACATTCAGCAGTACTCATAGCTCATCCTGAAAGTGCAATCATATTTCCCGAGATGCTCTGAGAAGTTCCCCAGAAGTGCTACAGAAAATCCCCAGCAGGGGTTGACACTGGGATTTTCAAAGATTTAGGCAACTTGAATAGGATTTGAGTATCTTTGAAAATGTCTTCTTAGCATCTGAAAGCATTATTGGGACTCTCAAATGATCAAGTACCTGGAGTACTGTGTCTAGATGTGGAGTCCTCAGGAGACACAAGGACCTGTTGGATACTGTCCAGAGGAGGGCCAGTAGGATGATCCGAGGGCAGGCTGAGAGCTGGAGCTGTTCAGCATGGAGAAGACAAGGCTCTGTGGGGACCTGAGAGAAGCCTTTCAGTATCTAAATGGAGGCTACAAGAACTCTTTAGTGGGGTCTGATGTGACAGAACAAGGGGAAATGGTTTCAGACAAAAAGAGGGGAGATTTAGCCTGGATACAAGAAAGAAGTATTTTATGGTAAGAGCACTGGCACAGGTTGCTCAGGGAGGTGGTAGATACCTCCTCCCCAGAGAGACATTTGAGGTCAAGCTGAACGGGGCTCTGAGCACCTGACGGAGCTGTAGGGGTCCCTGTTCATTGCAGGGGAGTTGGACTAGATGGCCTTTAAGGGTCCCTTCCAATTCAGATGATTCTATAGAGAAGAAAAAGCACGGGAGAGCCTTTTCAGAAAGAGTGTTAATGCACTGGTACAGGATGCCCAGGGAAGTGGTAGAGTCACCACCCCTGGAGGTGTTCAAGAAACATGGGCACGCGACACTAGGATTTGGTGGGTATGGTGGGTACGGGTTGACAATGAGCTAGATGATCTCAGACATCTTTTCCAACCTTGATGATTCTGTGATGCTACAGTAAGTATTCAGCTCTTCTAAAGCTGGTATGAGCCAGCATAAGCTTGCTCTGTGGATGAGGGTCTGTCGTGTGCTGCTCGTCTGCCACATGGTCACAGGCCTCACAGAAGTTCTCATTTTCCTTGAAGTGCTGGCATCGGGAAGCACATCAGGCTCTCAGCTACCATTCTTGTATTGCTTCATATGTGATGTAAATCCTCCTTGCAGAATCAGAAAAACAAACTGAAACTTCAAAAGAAGCCTTGTAACTGAAAGAGAATGAAAATCTTGAATCCTGCCCCCGGGCTCCTCACCTGATTTTCCAGGGACAGAGTCGTGAATGGTTAAATGCCTGGAGCTGACTGTTCTGCAGAACCAGCTGCAAAGCAAGAGCCGTAGCTATGAACTTCTCACCACTGGTAAGCTACAGTAGTTCAGGTGACCAAGCAGAGTAACATAATCCACAGACAGCTACAGGAAGGAAACGCGTTTTTTGTGTTGATGACACCGAACGTTTAGTTATGAAAGACTGGGGAGGAGGGAGAAGAGCAGGGAATTTCCATCGAGAGTGCCAAGATGTAATGAATGCCATGTTAGGGACCATTTATACACGATGAAATTCATTCCTACACTGAGAGCTGGCATAAAGTTACATACCACTGAGTTTGCTGGTAAGCAGCAGAAGGAATGAATTTCATTTAAGGAGTGATGTTCCAGATTCCTGGATGCGACTCGCAGGACGGCTGCACTCAGGAGTGAATGAAGCACTGTGCAGCAGAACCTCAGCAAGCCTTGAAATGAATTCTGCTCTGACCTAACTCAAACCACAGACTTGAAATTCTGATGATTCAGAAATTTTCAGCTCGCACCAGGAGTTCTTGCAAAATATTTGGAAACTGCAGGAAGCGTTTAATGGTCTCCCTATGTGAAGGAAAGGAATCCTGACCTGTTGTCTTTATGATTCCTGTTCTTATGAGTGATAATTTTAGAAGGAGAGAATTAAGCCCATGTGGCCATTATTCTAAGGTTGCTAAAAGAATAATAAGTGACCTGGCTTGGTGCTTTCTGCGCTATCAGGACTTGCAGGAGAATGCTTTCAGGGCCAGACTGTCCTCCCAGGCATATCCACAGCCCCCCAAGCCTTGTGTGCAGTAGAGGAAATGAAGCCAACCCACTGGAGAAGCTTATCTGCAGAGCAATACATGGAACAAGAGAAGTCAGGACCTTATAAGGACATGTGCCTTTTCTAGCCAAGAGTGAAAAGTTAGGATTTCAAAAAAGACCAAGAACATGAATCAGAATTGAATCAGAATATCCATGGCTAAAGCAGAGGTTTAGAACGTCCCTGCTCCTTATTGGGATGCAAAAAGCATGGAAAGGTTGTTATAAATTCAGGGTGATCTCATCCTAAGAAAGACTTCAGGTGAATCTTTCTTTCATTGCTGTTAGCTCAAGGGATGAACGAACAGAAGGACAGACAAAAGAGTCACATCCATTTCCCAAAATAACTTAAGAGACATCTCAGAAAGTCTAACAGCATGCAATATAATGACTACTGCATGGTTGTGTCATAATTACTGTCAGAGATTCCTTTAGAAGTGAAACCAGACTGTTTCAAATTTTGTTGAAATACGACTCCTTGGATTATTTCTGGCTGCTAATAAATGATGGCTGTGCAAGAAACTAATTTGAGAATCACTGAAAATTATTACTTTGTTTTGTACGCTTCCAGTAATGTTTTCTTAAATAAGATTCTTACATTTGTTCCTCTATTTGTGTAAGCAGTGCTGTGGTAAGCATTAGACACAGTCACACACTTGTTAACACTATTTCTCAGTCTTCAGACTGAATAGCGTTTTCATTTTTGTGTAAGCACTCACATTGTCCTGGAAGACTTAGGTGCAATGCAGGATGACAAAAGACATAAATGAGGTCAACGCTTGACCATGCAGAGTGTCTCCAGTATATACACATTATGAATGCCATTATAAAAATAGTTTCTAAAAGCAGCAGGCTGGAAATTGGGTCATTAAAAGCAGCATGCTGGAAATGGATCTAGAAGTCGCATCTCTTTGGAACAGTGACTCTTTCCTTGTGCTTGAGGAGAGCTGGTAGGTGGCACGTACCTGGATCTTCAGAGGTCAGAAACACCCCAAAGTGCCCTTTGGTTCTGTTTGTACAGATCCTAGCACCAAGGGGGAGTCTTCCTCCACAGGGAAGACAGCTGGTTGCACCCACATGTTTGTTTGTTCCACCACAGCCAGTTCATTCTGGGTTACCTTCCACTTTAAGAGTATCTCCTGGAGTGAATTTTCTTCACCATAATCCTCCTGGGCTTGAAGGCTCCTCATCACCTTTTCCTCCATCACATCAGTTGTGCTTAATTAGCAGCTCTCAGCAATGGGACTTGCTCACACATCCTGTCCGTAAGAAGCACATCCCAGTTAGAAATGATCACAGCTTCTCACAGCGTTCTCCTCAGGGTGGGTTCATCAAGAATTCCAGAGCTGCTTTAAGCTGTCATTACAGGACAACACTTCCTATCTCCAGTCTCAAAAAAGCAGGAAAAACCTCTGAAAGCAGGTTCTCATTATGATGATGCGTTCCATTTCTAAAGCTCTCCCTTGCTATGGTGGCACTGGTTATGTGATTATTTTGAGGGGTAATGTGTCTCTGACAGCTAACAAAAATGCAACACGGTAGATTTAAAAATAAAAATTAGACAAGATGGGAACTGGCTCACCACAGCTCACCTCAATCACCACGTCAGGTTTCAATTTCCAGGAAGCTTTCAGCAGGGAAGCTTGTGTTAAAGAACCTGTGGACATTTGTCATGGAGAGGAATAGAAATTTCTTTGAGAACACACAACCTGCCATTCCAACTGAGGGCTTTCTGGGAACAAAGCACATGCTGGGGATGTGCTGCCTATTGAACATCTTCATCCCTATTGAACATCTTCATCCCAAGCAGATTATGACTTGCTTTTCAGTGCAGGTCATACAATCAGCATGCTTTAAGAGGAAGCTATTTCGAGCTCGGTGCCCATTGTGGTGAAGAACTTTCATGGAGATTCAGGAATGTTCAGTGCAAGACAGTACTTCATGTCCACGTTTGTCAGAGTTGTTTCAATAGGTTGGGAACCAGAGGAATATTCAGTGCAAGACATGTTTGTCAGAGTTGTTTCATTAGGTTGGGAACCAGAGCGGACTATTAGATCAGTAACCCCTTTGCAAAGACAGAGGGCATCACGAAAACAGTCAGCAGCACAATCTTTGTATATGATCTGAGCTTGAGCTCTGGTCCAAGCAGCGCACCAGGACAGGGTGTGTTGTAGTAGTGCCATGTGGTGCTCTCCCCACCAGCAGCTTCCTGCCTTTAGGGCCACAGTTGCACACTCTGCTTTGGGACTTCCCTTCGAAGCAGGGAAAAGAGACACTCCTTAACGCAGGAGAGATGGCAGTGGGAACGAGACGGGCAAAAGAGCGTGACAAAGTTTGTATGCGACTTGCTCAAGTGAGATTGTAACGGCGAAGACCCCGTGTAGTTCAAAGGGGTGTAAAACCTGGCTCTAACAAAAGAAAGGCTCTCAAAAAGAGGGGGGGGGGAAGCCATTTTGTCAGCGCAAACGCCCCGCAAAACGGCACGGCCGCTCCCCCTCTCCGCACCCCGACCCTTTGTGGCTGCCGGCGGGGCAGCGCCTCGTTCTGCTCGGCGGGGCGGTGGCGGTCCCCGTCCGTCCCCCGGCTGCTGCGAGGGCCAATGGGCTCCGGGGCGGCGGCGGCCGCTCACCCCCCCGCGCCGCCCGTCCTATATAGCGCCCGGGCGGCGGCGCTGCCCCGACCGTCGGGCTGCCTGCGAGCGGTCCCGTTCCCCACTCAGATCTCGGCGCCGATCCCCGCGCCGTTCTCCGAGCCGTGCCGAGGATGCCGGGCCGCGGCGGTTTGCGGCTGGCGCTGCTCGCCCTCTGCCTGGGGGCGGCGGCGGCGGCGGCTGCGGGAGGGGGCGAAAGGCAGCGGCGCGGAGGGAAGAACCGGCGGCAGGCGCAGACCGCCTCGGTGCCGCAAGCCACCCCCGCGCAGGGCAAGCGTGAGTACCGGCACGGGCTGCGGGGCTGGAGCGGGGGCTGGCCAGCTCCGTGTCCCCGACGCGGGTGGGGGTCCGCGGTGCTGCTTGGGCTGGTCGTGCCCTGCCCGCGCCCTCGGTGAGACCAAACTTTGCTTTCTTTCCCCTCCCTCCCCCCTCCGCAGAGACCTGCTTTGACAATGGACGGTACTACCAGATAAACCAGCAGTGGGAGCGCATTTACCTGGGGAACACGTTGGTCTGTACCTGCTACGGTGGAAGCAGAGGGTTTAACTGCGAAAGCAAACCCGAACGTAAGTTGGTGTTTTAGCTGCAGTGGCTTTTGGTGCAGATTGAGTTACAGCGAGCAGTCCGGGTTTGTAGCTGGAGTTTGGTCCTTAGGGTCAGCTAACGGATCTACTCTCAATTACACTGAAGATCTGGCTTGGGATTTTAAGAAATGCTTTTCATTAGAGATGGGCCTGCCACCAGAACCCCAAGCCAAACATCACTCATCTCTCTGGAGGATTGGATCTAAACATTAACTTTGGAGCCAACCTCTTCCTTATAATGAACTGAACCGACTCCGCTCGCACGGGGAAGCTCAAATCTGGAGTCGCTTTGCAGCTCTGGCTCCGTGCAGTTTGATCGCTTCACCCCAACTTCTCATAGCTGTGCGGTGTCGTCAGCCTGTTTAAAAATATTTCAGCTTACAACTTTCCACAGCCCCCCAGCCTGTGCTGTGAGAGCGTTCCATCATTGAGTGTAAAATGAGATTGTTTAGTCTTCTGCAGTAAAAGTTTAGGTAACTGAAAAAACTTTAAACGCGACGTCTGCTGGAAGATGCGTCTCTCTGGAATACAGCGTGGTTTAGGTAATCAGATGCGTGCTATCTGTATTTGGTCTCGAGCCATTGGTTTGCTGTAATTCCTTTATCTTGCTCTGGAGATGCAAGAGAGAAACTGGCTTCCTGGCTGATAACGTTCATGTAAGACAGATGGGAGCATCTCAGAGATCTGTTAGGCGAGACTTGAGCACTGCTAGGGTATTTCAAGGAGTGCTCAGTCCCCTTGCTCCTCCATAAAAAAAAGAGTTTATTCTACATTTTCTTCCTCCCCAGGTATTCCCAAGTTTTATGTTTCCAAAGTCCAGTAGCACACTTAGCTTTATTTGTCTGGTAGTGAGGTCCACAACATTGTTCTGTTGGAGACCTCAAGTTGTTTGACAGAGCTGCTACAACCCTTCGGTAATCACATAGGCTTGGGCAAGTGTGAACAGGTCACAAGCGGGCCCCTTTGACTTCCGCGGGGCTGCTGCAGAATTCAGGATTAATGCACTCAAAAGAAGTGGATTAGCATGTCAAAACCCACAGCTTCTGGGGAATACTTGCTCCCCTCTGAGTTCTGTACTGTTGCACTTCAAACAGTTGGGGTTGATCCTTTAGGGCGTGCCAGCCCAGGTGCCATGCTCAACCCCTGGCTCACTGTGGGAGGGAAGCTGTGGTTGTTCAGCAGCATGGAGACCCTGAGGGGGTTAATTTTGCCCCAGTTCCTTTCTGTTGTTCCACCACAAGAAGGAAGAGGAGGCTGATACTCCCCCAGCAAAAGAGAGCGTCCATGTGAGGAGGTGAAGAACATGCATTTTTGTTGACAGTACATGTTACTAGAGTGGTTTCATGAAGTTCATTTTACTTCTTTTATAGCTGAAGAGACTTGCTTTGACAAATACACTGGATCCACTTACCGAGTAGGGGAGACTTATGAGCGCCCCAAGGACTCCATGATCTGGGACTGTACTTGCATTGGAGCTGGACGTGGGAGAATCAGCTGCACCATTGCCAGTATGTAACCAAGAGCCTGTTACTAGAGCTCATTCCTTTTTGTCACATTTTCCAGAGCCATTTTCACAATTCTTCCAGTGCCTATTAGCTAGAGTTAGGGGGATTTGATCCAAAGCGCATTAAAATCTTGTAAGTGAAAGTCCTTGCCCCATGTATGTACACTTTAAAAACCAAACTCCTCTTCTGCTTAAGAGGTGTAAAGTCCTATGTATAAAAACATAGGCCAGGATGACTGCTAGTGTCCAGCCATACATGTTAGTACATTTAATATACACAGGAATGTCTTGCATCTTCACAGACACATTTTTCCAGTCAAAATATACTTGCATAAACATCAGGGTTTAGCCTGCTATCGAGTCGAAATTACCCTGTAAACATTAATAGGGATATTCAAAATATTGAGCACTTGGAAGCCATTCCCTTTAGCCTCTAAAAACATCATGCCAACCCTGGTCTCAAAGGGAACAAGGGTTTGATATCCATTGAGTCAGCTCTGTGCTTCTGCAATTTCATTTTTACCTGTCTGCCCCATGCTTGTTTCTTTCTGCACAGCTTTCCCTTTCACATCTGTCTCTGTCTGGAAATCCTTTCCGTATTGAGTCACTGAATTGTTCACAATTTCCCTTCAGTTCATAATTAGACTTTCTCTGAGCGCAGATGAAGTTTTCTGTGTGTCAGGTCCTTTAGTCTGAGATTTCAAAGTCCCTTAGGCACCTTTGGAAAAAGTCTTTCTTACAGCTATTCAGTTTCTTGTTTAAGACACGGTGCTGAGCCCAACAGCATTGCCACAGAGGGCTCAAAAGTCAGCCATCATCATAGCATGGAAAGAAATGCATCAAATATAGCTGGAGCCCTTTGGAATCTACTGGCATTTTATTGAGCAGGGATGATAAGTGTTGTAAGAAAAGAAAGAGTCAGTAAGGAAATTGCAGACATAAGGGCAGTCTCATTTCTTCATCATCAGCCTGGTTTAGGGCTCACTGGAGAGTCTCATTGACTGCGACTGGATTGGAATCAATCTTTACAACTCTTAGATTGCCTGCTTTCATAAATGAGCCAATGAAACATTTTAGTGGCTCCTAATAAATGACCAGACGTGTGCTTCTTTCCTTGGAAGAGGATCTGGTTTGCTAACTGCTGTTCACTGCATTTCCCTTCCGGGGCCTAAGCTGAGCAGTGGGACCCAAACACCTCAGGCCCACGAGGTGTGAGTAGACTGGGAATTGGCCTTTTGGGGGCAGGATTTTTAAACCCAGGAGAAGCAATGTCACCAGGGCCTTTCCTCCACCTTTTCCTCCGCACGCTGGCCTGGCTGCCGCATGCCTCATGCTGTGTGGGGATAGTTGTCAGTGTGCATCTCCCTGTCTGTACAAGATGGAGGCGAACCCTCATGAGAATGAGGCGTCTCCTCAGGCCCTGCTAGCCCTGTTTCAGCAGTCAGTCTTGTCTGTGGTTTGAAACCTGGCAGTGCTTACCTGAGGAGAGAGGACAGGGCTTGGATGGGCTGAGGTGGCGCCAAAGGAAAAATGGCGCCCTCTGAGGAAAAGGGCGGCCGCCATTTTGCAGCATGAACGAGGCAGCTGTGGTCGGCCCTTCTCCTCACCTTCTTCCTCCTTCCTTCACCTCTGCCGTGATCGAACCTTTTCCTACTCCCTGTGAAGGCCCCACATCCCCGTGGTGCTGGCTGTGGTGGTGCTCCTCACCTCAGCTCCCCTCTCTCCCACCCTCAGATCGCTGCCATGAAGGCGGCAAGTCCTACAAGATCGGCGATACCTGGCGTCGGCCTCATGAGACGGGCGGCTATTTGCTGGAGTGTGTGTGCCTGGGCAACGGCAAGGGCGAGTGGACCTGCAAGCCCTTGGGTACGTGATGGCTTTGTCCTCCCTCAGCTGGGCTGTCTCTGGTTCCATAGGGGGCACAAACACTGACCTTTTTGTCTCCCTCAGCCGAGAGGTGCTATGATAACACGGCCGGGACGTCCTATGTGGTGGGTGAGACCTGGGAGAAGCCCTACCAGGGCTGGATGATGGTGGACTGCACCTGCCTGGGGGAGGGCAGCGGCCGCATCACCTGCACCTCCAGAAGTAAGATGAACCACGTTACTGTCAATATGCTGTTGCTTTAGCACTTGCAAAGAGGACTGGCCTTGTAAAATCCAAAATCTCGCTGCTTTGCCTGGCTTCTGCTTGAATTTTGCCTGGAACGGGCTCTGCTGTGGAGCTGTCAGTTTACAGCAGTCTCCTCAAGAGAAGTTGAACTTTGTACCTTCCACCTCTGTTGGGCAAGTTTTGAGGAGCTCTTTAAATTGCCTCCCATTCAGCTGCCTTGGGAAACACAGATAATAGCTTTCTGCTGATGTAAACAGCAGACCTGTAAGGAACTAAAACTCTGAGGAGGCCTGGGATTAAAACTGAGTATCTGGAGAGGCTTGGTTGAGAAACAAGCCATAAAAACCAGACCAGCCTTCCCAATATCAAGTCTGTTAGAACACATGGGGAAATATCATTAGCTGTCAAACAGGAATGAATAAAACAGAATGCGTTGTTTGTGAATTTGAGGAGATACTATTACTAATAAAAATGATTTGGCGGTATCTTTCCTCCCATAACTCAGATCTGCATTGCTGTGTTGTAGGGAAATTGTAATATAATGACCTGTTCATTTTTCATTTTATTTCTCGAATGTAATTAAATATATGAATTTGAATCTGCGTATGTTAGATGATAGCTGCAGCCCAGAAAGTGTCATTATGCTTCAGAATACATGCTGTTAGGTATCTTTTATGGCCAGAGTTTTCTAGAATCACTGCTGAATTCTGAGGGGACATTTCAGCTTTTCATTGCCTAATTGGAAAATCTGGATATCTGTAAGACAGGTTGCATCCCCAGCCCCTTTCCCACACACACATTTGCTGAATTACTTTCTGAATACTTGACACCAATTTTGTGATAAATTACTCCGTTTTTGGTCATTTTAAGCAATGAATTAGTAACGTGTTCTCCACATTGATATTTTATTCTGAGTGCTGTTTTAGTGGCAGGCTGGGGTGATGCATACATCCTTCCACAGTTCTTCATAAATCCATGTGCATTGATCCGTGATTATATTTGAGCCACTGTATCAAGTTCTCCTTGAATGAGAGCATAAAACACGGTAATGGAAGAACTAGTTGATCCTTGTGTATCTGGCATCCAGACAAAAGTAGTTTGTTACATTGTCCTTTGAACCTGTTTATTCAATTCAGTGGGGGCTGCGAGTTAATAAAGACAACGGGGAGATTTAGGAAGTCTGATATTGTTGTTCTGATGTGAGCAGCTGGTATTAACTTTACTGACAGCTTTCCAACACTTCTTCTGGAAAAAGTGATATTTAACATGTTGCCCTCCAATAGGTTCTGGTTTATTCCTGCTGAGCAAGGCATTGAAACAAGTTGATTTATTTTTACCATCAGGATTTTTGTGGTCTCTCAGCCTATGCAGTTTAACACAGGTTTTAGAGTGTATAGGGCTTGTAATAGTGGGCTGCAAGAAAGGTTGGCTCTCAATAAAGGCTTTAAACTATCAGCACGTTCGATGGTGTTGATGTTTCAGTACTATCAATGGCACAGTGAAGCCATCCAATGCAGAAATATCTAATAATCATGTTCCTTGTACAGATAGGTGCAATGACCAAGACACCAAGACTTCCTACAGAATTGGAGACACTTGGAGCAAGAAGGACAACCGGGGGAACTTGCTTCAGTGCATCTGTACTGGTAACGGCAGAGGTGAATGGAAATGCGAAAGGCACACATCCCTGCATACAACTAGCACTGGTAAGTGGGACATGGAGCAAAGTAGGGTCAGGAGCAATGAATGGCATGCTTGAAGTGGCTAGGAGATGGTGCTGAATTGCACCGTCCTACCTTTGGCATGTAGCAAACTTGTCAGAGAAAGACCAGCAGCACAGAGGGTTAGAAATCAGGAGATGCTCCTTGTTTGTGCTTGTGTAGGTAAAATTAATTACGCTTGGCTTCCTTGCACAGCTGGGGCTTGCACATACAGATGTGATTGCCTGCACAATCACTGTGCAGTAAATCACATGTAGAACCGTGCATCTACAGGAAATATCTACTAGCTTTGTTTTAAAAACACGGCATTTTGAGTTAGTGTTTGAACTTCATGTATTTGCCTCAGGGTAACTGCCTTGAAATGCCCTTAATTTAAACTCCACTGAGACCATCTGGTTTCTTTGACAAGATAAATGCATCTACTAATGGTTAGGCTTTAAAAAACAGAAATGCCAAAGTATGTATACAGTGCAGTTTAGTGCACATAGATAGTTTGTAATTTTGGTATGAAATATTACCTGCTTTATAGATAATCTATTTCCTGCCCAAGGCTTAACAAAGTCTTTACCTTCTAAGTTCTTTTTGCCATTTTCTTCTGGTGTCTGCAGTAAAGCTTCTGTTTTTCTACAGAAACGACACTGACATTTTCTTGATTAATGACTTTTAACTCATTAGCACCAGCAGGTTAGCTTCAAACTCTCAGAAGGTATGAACTTCAAAAGGCGTATCACTTCAATGGTGTCAGTGTTCTGCTTACTGCACCTCAGCAGACCTGAATTTGTGAAGACTGCTGTGGGAATCTTTAGCAAAAACATCCATAGTGTAGGCAGACAGCCAGAGTTACTTTTCTTCTTCAGTGAAAAAATCAAAATGAATCCTACCCTTGTTTGTTTGGCTTTTTTTGTGTTCTCTCTCTGCTGTATCAGTAGTTCTTTGTTGTCTGAGCAGTTGGCCATCTTAATCCTTTCTAAAGCAACTCAAAGGTGGTAGAAACCAGAGGCTATCGTTAGCAGGAGAGAGGGTTGTTCTTTTAATTTTGAAGTTTACCAAATGGAATAATTAAAATGTGTCTAGGGAGGTCAAGAGTGATGTCTTCAATCTGATGCAGTGTGTAGGAGTTTGTCTCAGCATTTAATTGAAGCATTCTGTTCTTCAGCTCTGCATGCGACGTCTCACTTCTCTCCCATGTTCTACTGCAGGATCTGGCTCTCCCAGCTTCACAAATGTACAGACAGCATTGTACCAGCCTCAGCCTCAACAGCCCCAACCTCAGCCACATGGCCACTGTGTAACTGATAACGGAGTGGTGTATTCTGTGGGTATGCAGTGGCTGAAGACGCAGGGCAGCCAACAAATGCTTTGTACTTGTCTGGGCAATGGAGTCAGCTGCCAGGAAATAGGTATGAGTTTTTGTTCAGTGCCTGCTCTGTCCAGTGAGATCTGTGGTTTTGTTTTGATGGGGAGTCTCTTTGTATGTGTATCATAGGTCTGCTAAAAAGGACATACTGGAAAAAGATGGGAGAGGTGAAGAAATAAATAGTTGCTTTGGTTACTTGCAGCCTGATTCTGTAGGGCAGAAATATTTCCCAGTGAGTTATATATATAACACTGCTGAGGCCCATGGGGAACAGCATTCATAATTTTATTCAAACCAAGCTGCAGTAATATATGTTTAGAAAAGAATGTAGAGGAATGACACAGCTGTGGGACTAAGTCTTCTCTTGGTGTGTATTGGCCCAAGTCCATGGCAGTCATTGTGGGTTCATAGCAGCCAGTGATTTGACCCAGAGGGGCTGTTGCTGTTTTAGAGCCCTAAGATTTGGGGATCGCTTTAAGCTGGAGTCTAATCCTGTACTTTGTTTATTTCAAAGCTGTGACCCAAACATATGGTGGCAATTCTGATGGAGAACCCTGTGTTCTGCCTTTCACCTACAACGGGAGGACTTTCTACTCCTGCACCACTGAAGGCCGCACAGATGGGCACCTCTGGTGCAGCACCACTTCCAACTTTGAGCAGGACAGGAGATACTCCTTCTGTACTGAGCAGAATGGTGAGTCCTTCTCAGAGGGTCTTCGCATGCACGTGGCCTTCGTGGAGGAAAGAACAAAAGCATGTAGCTGTCTGAACAGTCCCGGCAGTTTGGAGGGACTCGAGGCATGCCTTAACAGCAAGGCAGTTACATGAATGGAGGGCTGTCTGGAGGCAGAGCGTTTTTACACTCTTGGCATCGTTGGAGGGTGCTCAGGATGACACAGGTGTAACCTTTGAGTCATGTCCTCTGTTCTTCAGGCTGGCCGTAGAGCATGAATACTTAGTCAAGACAGAGCTTTGGCTCGAAGGATATGTGGACTTTGTCTCTACTTGGCTGAATTGCTACAGCATTGCCCATATTAGGTTGCAGAGAAGAGGGTATCCATAGAGTACAACTTGTGCAGTTCTCTGTCACTGCCTCGCTAGTGACTATCTGGCCAGGTTGCCATATATAGCAGCAATCTTAATGTGATTTGTGATTGCTGTGATCAAAAGCTGGTGTGTGACTAACGCAGCAGCATTCCTGCATCTGTGGATGGTCAGCGTTCCCTTCACAGCGCACATCTACCTGTGTGGTTGTACTTCCTGGACAGCCCATCAGGCATCTGTGGAGCAGTATCCAGGCAGGCTTCTCTGCAGTCTGACCTTAGAGAGAATTTTTCACATTCCAGCACAAAATTACTGCTTCTTACACTGTACAGACTTTTAAACTGCTCTTCTACCTCATTTCTTTTTTAATGACAAGCCTTTCTGCACAGCACATACAATACTCTTTCTTTTTGAAGAACAAAACAAACCCAACAAATACAGAGCTAAAAAACCTGGTCCCTTGTCCACATATGGACATGCACACACATTCTTGCTTTAACGAGGCTTCTTGTGGTATTCTGTGGGGATTAAGAAATATTGATATAGCTAAAAACCTCAGCAAATGCCTCCTTGTTCTCTATTATTTATAAACCAGAGTTGTACAACAGATGAATAGTTTACATAGATTAGAGCCCTCTTTCCACTGATGGTTGCAAAACACGAAGCTTTCAACCTGCTGAGAGTTTCTGACTTGTCCTGTTGCTCATAAATGAATTGTAACCCTTTCCTGACATCCAGGATTTTTCTTTAAGCCAAAGGGCACAGTTGAGTAATAGTCTCAGTGAGATAATACAGATATGCTGAGAACTGTGGGGTTATTTGATTCTCTAGACTTTGGTACAAAGGGTCTGCAAAGCCACTTCCCAAACACTGTGAGCTTTAGTTTTCCATATTCCCCAGGAAATCCCATGGCTGAGTCCAGCAACTCTTTCCAAAGCAATGTTTGAACTGAACTGACCTCGTGCAAGGCTTATATTTCCAGATTTGAATTAATTAAATCCAATAAAAGAGGCTAGTGAAGAATACCATACAGAGTACACATGGGAAAAACAGTGCTAGCGGTTTGTTTTTAAAGCTGTTCTCTGCATGCTATGGGAGAGCGTAGGTTTGATTTGCATCTGTTTCCTTTTCATCTCCAGTTTTGGTCCAGACACGTGGTGGCAATTCCAATGGTGCTCTGTGCCACTTCCCTTTCCTGTACAACAACCGCAACTATACCGACTGTACTTCTGAGGGACGGAGAGACAACATGAAGTGGTGTGGAACCACTGAGAACTATGATGCTGACCAGAAATTTGGCTTCTGCCCTATGGCTGGTAAGAATGAGAACCGTAAAGGGATTATAATTGCTTGCACGTAGCTCTTTGAGCTGGAAAGTAAGGAGCTGTCTGTCGTTGGTCAGTTATTGATGACTTCCAGTTTGAGCTTGCATCCAGGCCCAAAAACCTTGAAGGAATTTCTGAAGCTTTTTGTCCTGTTTTCCTCCCAGCTAATCACTTCTAGTGAGGACTCAGGAAAAGGCTATTTTTGTTCTTCATTTGCTGCAAGCTAGGCATGTTTTTCAGCTGGTACAGAGTGTTGTAGGTACATTAAGAAACATTGAACTATGTTGCTTGATAGCAAGTGATTTTTTTTTGTCTTGCATCTGCCAAAGCTTCTCCTTCATGGCTCATCACTTCCTCTTACCTGATGTGTGGTTAGGAATATGTCTGCACTATGTCGTGGTCCATTTCTCCAGTCCATGCACATCTCTGATCTCCAACTCGTGGGAGTTCTGAAATGAAAGGTGTTGTGATTAACGGCAGTGCAGCATCTGAGCTCTTAAACAGCTTGATGAACACTCAGCTCTTCCAATGGCTATGTTCATATAACAGCAGACCCATAATGAGAGCTGATCGTTTCACACAGCACCCTTTGAATGCCACACAGAATCTCTGTTGACTTTCAAGTGGAAATTAAATGAATGAACCCCTGCAAGGGAATCTACACTCACCATCCTGCAAAAATGATATTTGAAATTCCATAGATGCCTACGACGCTCTTGTTAAGATGCAGAAACCAATACATGGCATGCAAATGATATAAGCCCTCAGTGCCTTGTTAACTATGACCTCATGAAGTGTTTTCTTGCTTTCTTCCCAACCAGCCCATGAGGAAATCTGCACCACCAATGATGGTATCATGTATCGTGTTGGGGACCAGTGGGATAAACAACACGACATGGGCCACATGATGAGGTGTACCTGCGTAGGAAATGGCCGTGGAGAGTGGACTTGCATTGCATACTCCCAACTCAGAGGTACTGCTTTTCGTGTTGGTGTCACTGCTTTGGTCTAAGCATTGGGGATACAGAAGAAATAGGTTTTCTTTCCCATCACGGGGAATTCAAGCCCAGACTCAGTTTTATATTACTCATCTTTTCTGTGGAATCCAAAGGGAATCAGAGGGGATGTGTAAAGCTCTTGTCTTGATTCCATGCTGTGAAAGTACCATTTCAGCCTTTGTAGACTAGCAAGCCAGGAAAAACGTTGACTAGCTGGATCAGTATCTAGCTCTACCTATTGTCTATTGTTAGCAGTGAGTGACACTGAGACTTTAAAGGGATCTCAGCAGAAACCTCTCAAGAACAGACACAACCCCAGATTAGTCTAAAGTTTGAATGCAGAACCATCCTGTATTATCGTTCTGCAGTGAAATGCTTGGTTGCTCTGCTGGATGAATCCCTTTACGAGCTAATCTATATGAAAAGTTGGCAGGACAGCACTGACATTACTCTTATTTACTTGTTTAAATAAGAGGCCCGAGTGGAGAAGTGCTGAAGCAATACCAAAAAAAGACTTAAAAGCACAGATATTTGATCATCCTTCAGCTAGCTCACGGCATTGGCTTGGTATCTGGAAAAGGCAGGGGGGTTGCTGACAAGCAGCCAAGAAATAACTCTTAATACCACTGCTGAAATGGGATGTAATTTATAGGGAAAGGTCCATTCAAGGGCTTTAGGAGGGTTTTTTATATGTCTCCTTCAGAACGATGAGAAATGCGCTGCTAGAAGTTTTTCTGGTCTGTGAAACTCCTTTTCTAGAAGCACAGCTAGTTCTGTGCTGTTTGCTTCTCAAGTTTAACGGGTCTTTCTTGTTGACGATGACATGGATATTGGTTTTTTTTCAAAAGGCAAAGGTTATCTAAGTAGAACTTTTAAAACATAGCAACTGGAGGAGGTCCTTAGCCCCCATTGGTGGATGTGACCCGTGTTTGGTTTATCCTGACGCCATGCTTGTGTTGTGGGAAAGTATGACGGGGAAAGAAGGCCTGGGATTAACTGAGTCACTTCCCCAAGGACAGATGGTCTGTGACTGAATCCAGAACTGAACTTGGGTCTCTTGGGTCCTGCTTAACAAAACAACGTGCTTCTGGGGTGGTTTTATCATTTGTTTTGTCTTTGTGCTCCTTGCTGTGATTAGGCTGGCTTCAGGAATTCTGGGCCGTGTCACAGGTTGACATATCTCCATTAAACCTAATAATTAGCATGGAGTCTGGTTACTGTGCTTTGAGGGAGTAGTAGATTAGTAGGCACCATTAGCATCTTGTATATATAATAGTCTTTCAAGCTTCAGTCTTCAGCTAAATACGAGGTATAGCAGAGATGCTTATGATGTTTTCGTGTTGCATATTTGTAGCTCAGCTTGACATTTTCATGAATTTGGAGTAGCCCTTTCCTTCTTGTGCAGTTCTAATGATTTCAGACAGTACTTAACAAAGTATTCCAATCTAGACTTCCCCAAGAGATAGTAGTGAAGGAGTGTGATGCTTTACATTCTTTCACGCGTGGAATCTGTTGTAAGGCAGTTTCATAGTGAGTAATGGATTCTGCTTTGGACTGGATCCTATGGACCTTTTTTTCTGCAAGTGGTACTTGTTTGCACGCCGCTGATAAATGAACTCAGGAGCAGTGAGGTGTATGCAGCACTAATCTGCCATGATCACAGATACCAGAAGGGCTCCGTTTTGCATGGATGAAGCTTGTCAGGGTTACTCTCTGCAAGCTGATCAAGAGGAGGGAAATACGTGCCAAGCAGAAGGATTTTGTCTTACTGCTTAAAGCTGTTGCTGACAAAACATCTCTGCTCTTTCTCAAACAGATCAGTGCATCGTGGATGGTATCACCTATGATGTGAACCAGACGTTCCACAAGCGTCACGATGAGGGGCACATGCTGAACTGCACGTGCTTTGGCCAAGGCCGCGGGAGATGGAAGTGCGATCCCGTTGGTAAGTCACAGCTGTCCCCACGTGCACAGCCCGTGTTTGACAAGAACTGACTGCAGTGTGGTGAAACTGGTGTGTGAACGTGGACTCGGCCTTTGCCAGTTTCCTGCCTTCTGTTGCACAACTGTGAAAGTAGGAGTAATGCTGTGTTTGTTGGAGGCATGTGAGATGGCATTCGTGGTTTTTGGGAAGTAAGCTTGGGTTATCAGACATGCCCTACAAGAATTCCATCATGCAGCATGTCTTTTAAAATATATCACTCTTCAAGCTGAGGTAACAGGGCGCCTGAACCCCAGACTGGGCTGAATTGGCTGGAGTCTGGTACCTTGTGCTGTTAACAGGCAGGGTGCTCACATTGAGTACTGATAAATCAATGTGCAGGGAGCTGGTGATGCTAGGTGTGGTTTTTCTCTATCTTGAAGTCTTTAGGTCTCCTTATTGAACTGAGAGAAGAACATGACCGGCGTATATTCACTTACCTCAGACTGAATTGATTTTTTTTTTTTTTGGATGCCCTTTGTTCTGGCAAAGAAAGCAAGCTCAGGATGAGAACATGTGCTAATAGCACTCTGGAGGTTAGCTAAAACCATCATGGCTCTGTGCAGGAATGAAGAGATTTAATCTTTTCTGCCTCTCCTCTTCTCTAGTGAATCAGGGTTGGAAGATAAGACATGACTGTTTGACTTGCAATTACTGGATCTAGGGAACCCGGGGCTATTGCCAGGAAAATCTGTTAGCAAGTAGCAGTGGTTAAATTCTGCTTTATTTACAGTAATATCTATACAGTTTTACTGGAAGAATTTGGATTGTCAAGTCCCTGAAAATCAGTACTTTGAAAGAAGGGGAGATGATTTCAGTTCTCTGTAAAGGTGAAATTGGTTTAATTTTGATGGTTTTCTCTAAACAAGACTCCTGTTAACTAAAGAAGAATAACATTAGTTCTCACTGAAAACTTGCATGGAGCCAGAGACACGGGCAGAGGTCAGACTAGAAAGAGTACTGAAGCATTGCTACAACATGGTATTCCCACTAGCTTAAGCAGATTTCAGATTTGTTTTGTCCTTCTTCAGTTTACAAGATGATAAATCTAGAATGACTTGTGAATATTAATGGATCACTTCGGACGTACATATGACTGAATGGTGCTTAAGCTAGTGGAGATTTTGCCACTGATTTCCTGGAGAGCAGCACTGTTTAGCTTTGGATTAAAGATGAACTCAGTTGACTGAAGCCGCCTGGTATTTGTCTTCAAGCATGCAGATACGTATCAGGAACCTTGATTCCAGATTCAGTTTGTTGCCATTTACTCTTCATGCAGCAATATTTGTAAATAAACGTGGTTGCATTTTCTGTCAGAAGATTTCTTCTGACCTACTCTTCTGTTTGATGTAGGTTTTTCACAATAGTTTTGATATCATGCAGTGGTTACCTGTCTATTTTGTGTCTTTAGATCAGTGCCAGGATTCTGAAACCCGTACCTTCTACCAAATTGGAGATTCCTGGGAGAAGTACGTCCATGGTGTCAGATACCAGTGCTATTGCTATGGTCGTGGTATTGGAGAGTGGCACTGCCAGCCTCTGCAAGCCTATGCTGGTAAGAAACCCAACAGATGGCTCTTCTGCTAAGACATAAGGAGAGCAATCTCTCTATTCCCTGACCTGTTCAGGTTCCTGCACATTATTGTACATAGTTGTCAAGTCCTATTAAGTGGAAGTGATATTCACTGTGTATCAAAGAAACCAAAATTTTATTTCTGTAGTTTTCCAGGCCTGCTTATGGTTTATAATCTGCAGGTACTTCCAACCTTAGGGAGGTATTCTTTAACTGCTCAAGAGATCCTTTTGGTTTCCTTTTTAAACAGAACGTTTTCCCCCCACCTTCTTGGCAGACACAAATAGGTGTTATGATTATAAAGAGAGTGCCAGATTGTTAACAGCTTTTCCTGAGGCCAGGCTTAGCTGAAAGCATGACTATCACACAACAGCTTTGCTTTTCATCACCTCTTAGTGCTTAGCAGTGTCACATCTGTAACCTTCAGATTCTGCTGCTTAAAACTTGCATCTACAGCCTTTCCTTTTACACTCACTACAGTAGCAAAATCCACCAAACAATGGAGCGTTTTCCCTGATCAGTGCCCTGAAGAAATCAAATACTTGAACTTTGTTTGCCTGCTCAGTTCCAGGAGGTCTTCATATAGATGGGCAATGCCTCTGTCAGTTGGGCTGTTCTTTTCCAGTTCTCTGAAACAAGGGGAACCTCTTCGCCTGCCTGTTTCAAGTTGCACCTGTCGTTGCCTCCATCTGAAAAAGATGGAATATTAATGTTGCATTGCTCCTACTCTGTTGGGAGGAAGCTGTGCTCATGTCATGGGTTCCCTAACACATTTCTAAGCTTATGTGTGGAGGAACTGCTTAAGAATTGCATGTACCAGCTTCAGTGCGAGCTGATTCTCTGTTCTTATGCCATGATAGATTTAGAAGTATCTGTCCACTCAGTAACTGCCATGTTTTTATCCTGTAAGTGCCCTATAGTATCAGAAAGGGAATTTGAACCTCAAGAGAAGGGACTACCCCTTTTCCTATTGCCTTGTTTCTGGCTTACTGGCTGTATGGCAGTAAGACACCTGGCAGGCAGACCTAGGAGCTGCTTTTCTTTGGGGCAGTGAGCTAAGAATGGCACGAATAGGATGCAGGCTGCTTCTACTCTTATTTTCCCTCCTCCCCCCCCCCCTCAGTTTCTTATTCAGGATTGCTGAGCTTCATTGACTCTTGTCAGACTGCTTAAACAAACATCCCCTTGAGCTATGTGAAATATGCATGCCTCCAGACTGGAGACCGGGGATTTAGGCTTTCTATAGACACAAGAGTGACTGCAAATGTGTAAATAAACCAAATCTAATGTTTCTGAATGTAGCTTTGGGGTTAGGGGAGCTTTGAAATTCTGTGTGGGCACAGGTTTATTTGCCTGGAAGTCCTGTTAAATATGTAGCAGGTATATATGTCACACAGTTGTCCAAATAAATTATAAATAGAAATGCTGGGAGTGAGGGAAGGCTGTAGGTATTTAATGGCTGAAACAACACACTTTGTTGCAGATTCCATGCTGCTCTGTGATGGGATTTTCTGAGAACTAACACAAGTGCAGTGTTGCTGAGTGTTCAGTGAAACCTCCCCAGCAGGGCAGGGAGGTACTGAAAAGAGAACCAACAAATCCTAAAACCTTTTCTTCTCAGTTAGAGAGCCTTGTGAAGAGGTTTGTGTTAATGAGAAGTTGGCAGCCTTAAGTGTTAGAGCCCTGCTGAACTTGTATCTTCATGAGCTTATGGACCTGATCCTTTTTGTATGTTGAGTCGTTCCAATTTACTACTTCATGACACAGGAAATGAACCCAAACAGCACATGCTGACTTCTCCACAGAATGTATTCTAATTCATCCATTTTCTAGCTGAAGCCATTAGAGAGAACCAAAGAGAGAAATACAGTCTGGCTGGTTTTCCATGTATTAAGTAGTATGCAGCCCATGCCTTTTTAATGACTCAACAACAAATGTGGAAGAAAACCATCTCCATTATGTTAAGAATGGCAAATTTGTGTTTCAGGAGCAACTGGACCTGTTCAGGTGATCATTACAGAGAGTACAAATCAGCCAAACTCCCACCCCATCCAGTGGAACGCTCCCAAAACGTCTCACATCAGCAAGTACATTCTGCGCTGGAGACCGGTGAGTGCTCCATTCAGCTGGACCTGTAGATACATTCAGAGCTCCAGGAATCCACAGCTCCAGGCTTTTACTTGCAGAGTGCTCTTACTGTAGAGTGCTAATTCACTGTCCTTGTCCTGCTGAGGTCAACTGTTAACAGCCTGTGCTGTATAAACACTTGATGTTTTCCTGCCCAAACATTACTACTGGTCACCGTGCTTGTGTAGTATCATATTAACAAGAGCACTTGTTAAGACAACTTTATGTCCTTCCTCACTTTAAGCAATGTAAACCCTTGCAAAAGATTTCTCAGTGTGTTGGTGCAGAGATGAGAGCTACAATATGTTACGTGCAGTTAATGAGCAGGTAATGAGTAGGATACAAAGATAATAACAGCTAGGAGAGAATTAAATAATTAGTCATCTCCCATCTTCTGCAGTGTCTAAGCAAAGCCGGTTAACCACTGCTTGTTGGCTCGTTCATCCCTCAGGAATAATTTGTTCTGATGAATGATACAGTTAATATTACAGTTCCCCAGAGTATAGCTTCACAAAAGACCACTTAATGATTAAGTACACTAGTACCTCAGTGCTGCCTGTGATTAAGAGAACAATAAAGGCCTTGATCCAAAGCCATTAAAAGCACTCGAGTATTTTACTAACTTCAGTGTATCTTGGATCAAGGCCTGAAAGAAATGGACTTT
Organism: Lagopus muta; assembly: GCF_023343835.1. Classification (NCBI taxonomy): domain Eukaryota; kingdom Metazoa; phylum Chordata; class Aves; order Galliformes; family Phasianidae; genus Lagopus; species Lagopus muta. The sequence continues at coordinate 33,695,127 of NC_064440.1, read as the reverse complement.
AATGCACTGGAATACAAACCTCAGAGGATGAAGCATTATTATAGGGCTTCCCATAAAGATCAAGCATAGGGAAGAAGGGACAAACTTTTTGGTATATTCTTTTCAGACGATGGCTTGGAGTTCTCTTGGGAACAAATTTCAGATAAGGATTTCTCAGCCATTCCCTCATGCCTTCCTGTCTTTTTGATAGAAAAATAATTTTAGTTTATATGTTACAAAGTTCATTTTAAAGGAAAAAAAGTTCAAAGCTAGATTGCTTTTTGATTTACCCCAGTAGAATTTATAATCACCCAAGAAGTTACTGTCTCTGCTTCCTGGCGCACCTTTCTGCTTTCTCTCTGTTCATGAGGCATTCAAGTCATACAGACCTTGAGTCACTAGATAGGCCTGCTTGCAGGCCATGGAGTCTTTCACTGTATATCAACAGGTATCCTTGTTCTTGCAGAAAAACTCTGGAAGGCACTGGAAGGAAGCTACTATCCCTGGTCACCTGAACTCCTACACCATCTCTGGCCTGAAGCCTGGTGTGGTGTATGAAGGACAGCTTATCAGTGTTCAGCAGCATGGACCCAAAGAAGTCACACGCTTTGATTTTACCACAACTAGCACTACTGCAGTGACAAGTGAGTTGAATAGTGGGACTGGACTGACATCCAGAGAAACCTGCCATCCTTCTGCAAGAACTATAGGCTACTTCCTGCATCCCAGTTAACACAGTGACAACAGTTAACCAGACCTCTTTCTTCTCTTTTCAGGCAACACTGTTTCAGGAGAGACAACTCTTCTTCCTCCCATGGTTGCTACTTCAGAGTCAGTCACCGAAATCACAGCCAGCAGCTTTGTTGTCTCTTGGGTTTCTGCTTCTGACACAGTTTCTGGATTCCGTGTTGAGTATGAACTGAGCGAGGAGGGTGATGAGCCACAATATCTTGGTGAGACAGTATTTGAGTCTATTAGATCCGAGCATCACTCACAGCATCACTGTTTTCTGTAACAGTCAATATAGCTGGTGTAAATAGTGAGGATCTTGCTGTCCTTCAGTTAAGGTGTGACAGTGGAGGGCTAGCATGGGTTACAAACTCACCTACTTGACTGTTCTTTGTCCACCGATGGCCATAAGGTCAAGTCCAAAGAAAAGTGGAAGAAGGCATGTATATAGCTACACTCCCTCAGAATACTCTTGTGGGACTCACTGAGCCAGAGGTGGTACATTTGTAAAAGCTATATGTAGATGTATTTTCAGCATTTTTTATTTATCTATTAATTTTTTCTAAACTTACTAGCTTCCACAGTGTAGTGAAGGCAGATGAGGAGAGACCCAAATCTTTGAGCTTACCACCTGGCTAACTTCCTTGTTGTTTTTTTTGTCCGTGCATCAAAACTGAAAACAATCTTTCCCAAATCCCCTCTTGGTTACTCATGATCTCAGGGATGGCTGTCCCAGACCACTCTGTTGTTTAGTTTGGATCAGATCTTACTAGGCTTTGATAATGTGATAACTTAGCTAAGCCAGGAAGCTTGTTAAAAGCACTGGACTTAGACCTGGGAAGTGGATTCATTTTTACTACATCTGATAGGAAGCCTCTCTCACCATACGTAACTTCATCTTAACCTCTTTTTCCTAATTTCCTGTCTTAACAATCATAATAGTAGCATCTCACAAGGATTTGATGTTACTGTAGCTACTAGGACATGTGCATGTGGTGGAAGAACAGCATGAGAAAAAGAAGAGTACTCCTCTGACCTTAGTAATTCTCCCTTGCCTGCTGCCTTCTGAACTCAAAGATTTGGACTCGTGAGCTTACACTAGGGCTGCCAGTGCCATCACCACCCTTCTTGTCTGTACACTCCAGCTGCCCAGACAGCTGAGCTATGTTATGAAGTGGTTCCTGAGCATATCTGTCTACAGATAGAGGCCTTCAGGCAAATGGAAGCACTTCCCAGTTTCCCATCAGATGTTTTCCACGTAACTTCCCTGCTGTGAACTGAGGCTACAGCGCAGAGCAATTTTTTTACTGCAGGAAGATGATTCAGCCCAGATTAGAACGGAATTCTCTGTCATTTGATAAGAAAGCAACAAGGCAACATTTCTAAGTCAGTGTTTATTTCCTACCTCTTTTAGATCTTCCAAGCACAGCCACTTCTGTCAACATCCCTGACTTGCTTCCTGGTCGCAAGTATATCGTTAATGTCTATCAGATCTCTGAAGAAGGCGAGCAGAATCTGATCCTGTCTACTTCACAGACAACAGGTATGTGTGGGTGGGTGTAACTCCACTTCAGGAGCTGTTTTTGTTTGCTCTGGTCATTTGGTACGTTGCATCCTTACTCTTGTTGCCCTCCTGTCTTTTAAACAGCTCCTGATGCACCTCCTGAGCACAATGTGGAAAGCGTCGATGACACGTCAATTGTCATTAGCTGGAGCAGACCACAGGCTCCAATCACAGGTATGTCTAATTGGAGCCTGCCTATTTCACAGTGCTGATAGAATCTGAAACCTAAGTAGAAAGGAAAATGAACTCCAAAACAACAGGTTAGTGCCTTCTGCCCAGGCTCAGAGGCCAGCTGGAAGGCATGCAGAAAATTTAGCTTTTGTATTCAAGCAATTAAAGGATGTGAAATCATTCCTCTTGCATCTGTGTTGGGGGAAAGAAAAATCAAACCTTGTTACTTTCTGTAACTGTCATACAGACCATGCCATAATAAACATGAACAATATGGACCGTAAGTCCATACATCAAGAGTTACAAATTTTGATACAGGTCAGATGATGTGATGTGGGTCATGATCCCATGATCTGTAGGTGGGACTCAGCAAAAGCAAGCCATGGGTGCTAAAGAAGTTCAGCACCCATGGCTTTGTGAAATCTCTGTAAAGACATTTGTTTTGTTCTCTTTTCTGTCATTTCTTGCGCTGGCTTACTGATTACACCTGACAACTATATGCATACTTCTTTTTATTCTTTTTTTAGGCTACAGAATTGTCTACACACCCTCTGTGGAAGGCAGCAGCACAGAGCTCAACTTGCCTGACACTGCTACCTCTGTAACACTCAGTGACCTGATGCCAGGTGTTCAGTACAACATCAGCATCTATGCAGTGGAGGAACATCAGGAGAGTACTCCTGTCTTCATCCAGCAGGAAACCACAGGCGTCCCACGCACAGGTAGTGGCCAGAAGACCAGTCAGTACCCTAACCCAAATGGCAGTGCAAGCTCTCATTACTCTAACTGAATGAGTGTTGCTGCTCAGTCCTTATGTGGACTTTTAATTTTGCTTTTGTTGTGTTGGTTTTTTTAATTGCAAATGTCAGACACTGAAGTTCCGTGGTAAAGTCATACTTATGAATTGGCACAGTCAAACCACTGCTCTGCATTAGGAGTGTTAGATTTCTTCAAGGTGAAGCTGTGGGCAGGTCAAAAGGTTGGTCTTGCATTGTGTCTATAGGAAAAACTGATCTCTCTTTTCTAAGTTGTCTATGGGGATTCTGCTGAGAGATCTTATGACTCTGGTAAATCATTTTGCCTCAGTACTTGGCCTACAGATGTTTAAGGTTACGTACTCAGACACAACAACACAAATTAAATAGTTCACCTGACTTCTCCATCTCCTTTCCAGTCCTAACAGTTATTTTCCATCACAGCCTGTGGAGATTGCTCAGCATTGGTTGATGTGCCAAAATAACACCGTACAATCTAAAATTGAGGGAGCCACATTAAAACAGTGGTTTCAGAGTTCTTAACTATCAATTGGGTTGAATAGCCAAACCAAAAGAAAAGGCAGTGAAAAAATTGGGATCTGATGTGGTAACAGTGGAATGTGATGGTCCTGCAAGTTGCAAGCATATGTGTTGGCAGATGGGAGCTTACCAGGAAGGAACTCAGCTCATTGGCTGTGGTTTGGCATCTGTGTCTTCTCAAAATGTGTGTTGGTTAACCTTAGGGTATTATCACTCCTAATCTAAAGAAACTTAATTTGAATGTAGGAATTCAGGGGTGCAGTACTGTTGGCCAATGCAGAGGGAACTGAATTTTGTCTTTGACTACAGTAAAGCCAGATCAGCCCCTGTACTAGTTTAATTATAAAAGATAGGTTTATAAGTTAATTGTAGACATTCAGAACATGCTGCAGATTTTCAGAACTGTCTCCTAATTTTAAAAGGAGGGTCTTGTGTCCAGCCTCTGGAGTTGGTCTGTTGTTGCTCTTGTTAGTTTATTGTTTCTCAAGCTTCTGCTTCTGCATATATTTGACATGCTAGCACATTACATTTGGTTTCCAGTTCTTTTGATGACAGCAAGATTCTTTCTGCGACTGAGGACATTAAGTAGTTAAAGCTATGAGGTGACATTCTGAATTATAATCTGCTTGAATGTTGACAGGGAACGTGTGTGCATATGTTCAAAGGAAGGTTACCATGACATCTTTTTGTTTGGTAAATACTCTTGGGCTATCCATTGTTCAGTCAGAATGCACTTCTTTTCCCGTGTGAACCCCATTTGCTAAGGATCGCCTCTAACGTCGTTCTGCCTCTTTCTTTTCAGATGAAGTTCCTTCTCCCAAAGATCTGCAATTTGTGGAGGTTACCGACGTCAAGGTCACCATCATGTGGACCCCACCCCAGAGCCAAGTGTCTGGCTATAGGGTGGAAGCAATCCCTGTCAATCGCCCTGGCCAGCACGGCCAGAGATTGCCCATTACTAGAAGCTCTTTTGCTGAAGTCGTTGACCTGCTCCCAGGAACGACCTATCTCTTCAAGATCTTTGCTGTGAGCCAGGGCAGGGAGAGCAAACCTTTGACTGGAGAGCAAACCACCAGTAAGTTCCTTTCGTCGGTGCTTTTCTCAACCTTTTGAGATGCTTATACCTCTGTCGCTTAGAGAAATAATATAAACAGAGCATTTAAATTGCAACAGTTGTAGCCCAGGAGGTATACCGTAACTAGGATGACAGGGCAGGGAATTCATTCAGTCAAACAGTGATCTTTTTAGCAGATTTATCCTCCTCCAGGGCTTTCCAATGGGAGTTTAACTCTCGTGGCACTTGAAAACAATTTCGAATGGCTGGAATTCAACTTTTTTATTACTGGCTGAGAATTGATGGGCCCTGCAGTTCTTTTACTGTGCAGATCACAGCCTGTGATTTTTTTTTTTTTTTTGGAGAATACCTTAGGGCAGATTTCAGCATGACACAGGAGCCTTGCTGAGACTGCTCTGAAAAATCCCTCTCTCCTTTCTGACAGCTGCTTGCCTATTCTGCCTATTAAGCTCCACTGTCTTCGGAAGGAATTCTTCATACACATGTGAGGGCAGGTCATGTAATTGAAAGGACTGCATCTTAGCTTTGCCAGGTCAGGTCTGGCTTTCCATAGCCTGTCTCAGCACCCCAGAGATTCTGCTGTCATCCCAGTGGAGCCTAGTGAACTGGCTTATAAGGATCTCAGCAGGCAGCTCAGATAGAATCTGGGACCTGGTTTGAAAAGATCCTGTTTACTGGGCAGTATAAGGGGTAACCTGGTGATTGTGCTGTTCTGCAGCTGGGTCACATTATTCCAAGGGCCAGAATTCAGCTATGCACATTGGCTGCTGTTCTGACACTTTTTGGTAATGAGAGCAGCTTTTGAGAATCCAGCCTGACTCCTCTGAAGAAGTAAGGAAAGGAAATGAAGTTATCTGAACATAGTCATACTTTAGGGGAAATATTATTTACTTACATTCATGAAGTTAGGAACCATGAACGGTGCCTCTCCCTTTTACCATCTCCCTTGGCTATGCAGGGAGAATAGAATCCTTATGTTTGTCCTTTGATGTAGGTATGTGACTGTAGTGTCACACAGATGGTGGGAACAGCTTCTCTCCTCTTTAAAACAAGTCTTTCAAAAGCAAGGATACAACTTAGGAGTCCGAGCTCTCTTGTAAGCACATGGAATCATAGAATCACTAGGACTGGTAAAGACCTCCAAGATCATCCAGTCCAACAGTCCATCTGCCACCAATATTTCTCACTAACCCTCAGCACAACATCTAAACATTGTAGAACAAGAAGAGCTCAGTTCCCATTTAGATCTGTGAACTTTTTGTCGTTGCTCTCAGGAGCCTTGGTTAGGTGTAGAGCCTCTGTTAGAGGTGTACATCAGAGCGTAGACATGAGATTCAGACAGCACAGGGCTAGTAACACGTGTGGAATCCTTTTCCATAGGCCACGATCATCCACTTAACTGTTTTGCCTAAACCACATTTCAGAAAGTATTCATGTAAATTGCATCCTGTAATCACGAGTCCTGGGAAACATTGGGAGTTCCCAAGGAAAACCCTGCAGCAAAAGTCTCTTCCCACAGTATAAATGTGATTCTTTTCTTGGCCTTCTGGCAAAGAGCAGCCTGCAAACAAACTCAAGTGTGTGTGTGGCTTTTTACTTCAATATGGGGAGAGGAAATGATAGAAGCCTAACAGAGCTGGCAAATTAAAGTCTGCAGGAAGAAACTGAGTGTAGATGACAAATGGATAAAGATACAATCCCTGTCAGATGGGACAGAACACATGTCTAGATACTAAGATAAGGCTGAATCTTCACCTGTTGGTTGGAGGTGGGTCTAGAGAGGGTCACACTCATTCTTTCTCCATTTGAAATATTTTCCCCATCTTTGGAAGAAGGGAGTCCTGGCTTCCTTTTCTCTCCCTTTTCAAGAAAAAGAGAAAAAAAAGAGAAAATAAGCAGGTAGAGAAACAAAAAGGCAAAAACTGCTTTTCACTGAATCAACAGGAAGGTGGGGAAAACATCAATTTTATCACAAAAATGTTGTCTACTTAAGGACTGGTGGGGGTGGGAAGCTTCTGCCATCAAAAAAAAGAGCACTGATGGAGCCTCTCTTTATTGGCCTCAGTTTCAACCTGGGACTAGGAAAAGTGTGGAAGCTTGCTGCCTAGCTCCCCATAACTCTTTGCCACATTGCCTGCTAAGCCAATGAATTGCTTAAGTATGATTCCTCCCCTGGGTCTCATTCTGTCCCAAGAGCTGCTCAGCCCGAGGTAGGGACATCTTTGCCACTCACTGGGGACTCTCATGCAGTGCTTAAGAAGCTATGGCACTTCAAGCTTGTTTATGTAGTTCTCTGGGTTAGCAGTCTCAGCAGCTTCCCAGAGGTAGTGATAAAATAGTGGAGGAAGCCTGATAAGAGCTATTGCACAAGCCCCATGGGAGTGATGAGCATGCTTAAAATTGTTGTGTGGTCAGTTCCACAGCATGATTAGTTTTAAGGAGAGCTAGGAACTGGTTTTCTCCAGAAAGTTGCTGACTTGATTATTTTATCATCAAAATGACAAGGCAGGGGTGCTGCTTAGTTTTGGGAAGGGCTTTTGAGCAGGGCAGGGAGTAGGACTGGGCAAAGATTTGAAAACATAAATCTTTTTGAACCAAAAAAAAACCCAAAAAGAGTTGAAGTTAGGTTTCTGTGCTAATGCTGGTGTTTCTAAATTGAACTGATTTGTTTAAAAAATGCTCAGCATTCGTGAGAAACTATGGAAATTCCTGAGAGCTGCTGGGTTCATCTGTCTCGCCTCAGCTATGAGCCTGATTTCCCCCGTGGGATGGCATGAATGGCAGCAGCCCAAATCAGGGCAGCCAGGAGCAGAATAGGTGCAGATTACTGGCTGGTATCGAAGCATGGATATAGTTGTCAGTTCTACTTCCAGCTCCCTCCTTCTCTCTTCCTTGCTGCTAACACACACCCCAAGTGAGAATTATAGGCTCAACAGCTTCACTTTACAGCCATGCCTCAACGCAAGGTGATGAATGTGCTTTGGGGTGAAGTAGGGGAAAGCTGGAAAACTGATGCATGTTGTGCTTTTTCCTCCCCAGAGCTCGATGCCCCCACCAACCTGAGGTTCATCAACACCACAGAGCATTCCGTGCTGGTGTTGTGGACGCGGCCCCGTGCCATCATCTCAGGATACAGACTGACTGCAGGTCCCACGAGGGGAGGTCAGCCACGGACATACAACGTGGGCCCTTCTGCCACTAAGTACCTCCTCAGGAACCTGCAGCCTGGCACTGAGTACACGGTGTACCTCGTGGCAGTTAAAGAAGACTTGCAGAGTGCCAGAGAGACTGGAGTCTTCACGACGTGTAAGTATAACGGGCACATATTCCTCTTCACTAATGCCCTGGCCCTTCTTCAGATCTGAAGCCTTGTGCTGGAAGTGGCTGTTGTGAATTGGTTTACAGAGGAACCCTTTTGAAGTAGCATTCCAGCAGAACTGCTTGGGAAGTATTCCCTGTTCTTCTCACTGAACTATTTGGCAGTAAGAGAGTTATTGGCATCAAAAAGCTTCCAGTAAAACATATTCCAGCACAAGCGAAAACTTACTATTGGTACCTCAGTTAACTGAATGACAAAGGAGTGTAATTTTAGGTGCTCCTTCCAGTTGTTTGGGTTTGGCATGGCTAATCAAGGAAAGCAAAATGCTCCCTTAGAATGGGCAAGGAATAATTAATATGTGATTTGTGTGAAGCTGAAGGCAATCATTTCTCAAGACAACGGTGCTGTCTAAGGCAGCTCAAGAGCAGTTACATAACTGACATAACATAAAGAGTTCATGCTGTTGATACATAGTTATTTCATTGCAGTCTCTTATGCTTGTGCTGCTTGCATGGAAAAAAAACTCAGCAAATGTTGGATGTTGAGGCAGTTGTATAGGAACTCACATGTGCTTCTAGAATGAACAAGTAGATTTATTTTTAAATAATGAAAAAGTAGTCGTACAGACTAACAAAATTCAGTCATCCAAGCCCAGAACCACATCCTCTTTTCAAAAGGGAATGTGGTTTCTTTTATAACAACGTGAAGTTAAGACAAGGGTTTAAACTTATCACCACAGCAACACTGTTGACCTTGGCAGTGTGTTTTTTTGCTGACAGACAGTTTTATCTATAAATATTTCTCAATTACATCGTCTTTCTTAGATGAACGCTCCCTTTGAGTCCTAGCTGATGTGAATGAAACCATTCCAGTTTCAGACCATGGGTGAATAAACCAAGTCTCTTTGTTATTAATGAGGTCAGTTCAGATTAAACTCATTGGAGTTATTTAGACTGACTCTGAGGTGGGCGAAGCTTTGGCTTCTGTGTGAAGCTCCTGACAGATATTGATGAGACCACAGAATCCTCTAATTGGCTTTGTGCTTCCTATTACTTGAAAAGGACTGAAGATGTTGGTGAGGGATGAGAAGGTCCTTGCTGGGACAGCTGGAGGGCAGACAAGAGTGTAGTGTGGTGCTGAGTGAACGATGTATGGTGGCTAAAGGGAAGAAACCTGCTTTCTGAAGAACACTTCAGATATCATGCCAACCAGTATTCACTAAACTGGGGTTGGATGGACAGAAGGAGGACTTACAGAGGTCATCTCCCAGATCCCTCCCAAACCACTGGCTTTTCCAAATAATGCAGTTCAGCATCTTATTAGATAGATATAGCTATTTGGACTGCCATAGGTCAGGTTTTCTAACTATTCATCACTGCAGCAGCTAGATTTCATCTCTTAATTCTCTTCACAGATCAGCCTGTTGGCTCCGTTCCTCCTTTTAACACAGAAGTGACTGAGACTTCAATCGTCATCACCTGGACACCTGCCCCAAGAATTGGTTTCAAGGTAGGAGAAACCAAAGTGCCATGTTCCTTTTCCTCTTTCTTCATTATGACTGGGAGGACTGATTACGGCTAGGGGTACAAAGCAACTCAGCTTGAGCTCTGGGTATCTAAAACAAGTGACAGGATTAGTGGTTGGGATGGAGGATACGGACCCATGCTGGGTGCCAAGACAAAATGATGGTAACTCCATGGGATAGGAGTGCTTAAGACTGAAAAGAAAGCTTTGCTTCTTCCCTGCAGCTTGGTGTGCGCCCAAGCCAAGGTGGAGAGGCTCCCCGTGAGGTCATCTCTGATTCTGGCAGCATTGTGATATCTGGCCTGACCCCTGGTGTGGAGTATACCTACAGCCTCACAGTCCTGATGGACGGCCAGGAGAGAGAGACCCCAATCATCAGGAGAGTGACCACACGTAAGACACGCTTGCTTTTCTGCAGCTATTTCTTCTTCCACTTGCTTCTTCTGCACTCCTCAGATGAATATCTGTCTTCAGGAAGTCTCTTGTGGGTTTTTTTGATGCACAGGAGACTGTAGAGCTAGCTTATAGGGTCACAACTTCAGAAGTCTTAGCTAGTTGTGAAGAATGAGAATAGAATCTGGGAAGAAGGGATGCTGAGGGAGCTAGCATGATTCTCAAAGCCAGAAATAACTCATTGATCTGAATGCTTACAGCACTGTCTCCACCAACCAACCTGCGCCTGGAGCCCAATCCTGATACTGGAATCCTGATAGTCTCCTGGGATAGAAGCACAACTCCAGGTAACTGTATGACCTCATGCTGATCTTGAAACCTCTGTTGTACCAGGATGGTAACACTTATCCTATGGTGCCTTGCAGTTCACTGAGGAGATGTTCATGGGAGGCTTGGTACCAAGACATTTTGGGGGGAAAAAAATCTGGTTATATTCAAAGATATAATTCACAGTTAAGTATAGGTTGCTATAGGACCTATATTCATGACTTGTGTTCTATATAAAATGGTATTTGGGAGTATAAAAACATTTAAATACTTCAGCTGTTTAAGGGATTTGAAGGATTTGGTCGAATACCTCAACTGGTGTGAAAACAGGAAAGCAAACTAGACCTAAAAAAATACTTCTGACAGTGGAGAATGAGCTCATGTCACTGAGAATGTGCATGGGATTTCTGAAAGTGTTCAAGATGAATTCTTTTCCCACAGAAGCTGATGGGAGCTGTGCAGTTGTTTTCCACAAAATAAGGGTTGAAAGGCTTTTGAAAACTCTCAGATGCATCTCTTCTTGATGTGTCGTGAGATTTTCAGCTCGGGAAGGTCTCAGAGGGACCTGAAATAATGCTGGATATCTGTATTTCAGGCATCAGCGGCTACCGAGTGACCACTGCTCCTACAGATGGGCAGCAGGGCTCTACCTTGGAGGAAGTAGTAGGTGCAGATCAGACCTCCTGCACCTTTGAGAACCTAAACCCTGGTGTGGAGTACAATGTCAGCGTTTACGCAGTCAAAGATGACCAGGAGAGCATCCCCATCTCCAAAACAGTCACTCAAGGTAATGAAGGCATTGTTAGCCACTCGGAGTTGAGCCACAGAGCTCTACACTGTAGGACTCCCAGCTAATATCATGGCATAGGGCAGTAGGAGAAGTTTAATGCCCATCTCCCTAGGTGGTCTCGTTTCGTTTTTGTTTGTGAGGGCTCTGTTTGTGTGTTTTTGTTTCTGTTCAGCCCTGCAGTGATGCCAGCTGCTGTGTTTGCTTGCTCTTACAACGCTGCTTTAAGATGTCTGTTCTTCACTGAAGTACTGTTTGCAATCTTGAAGTGAACTAATACTGCAATACTGCATAATGAAAGCAGTGATGGCTTAAGCCCTTTGCCATCTTCTGGTGCAAGAAAGAGCTAAGAATGTATGTCTCTGGCTTTCAGCACTCTTTAAAGGTGATATGGTACATGTATTCTGTGCAGATTAACGATGATTTTACAGAAAATTGGCTTTTTTTGGCACCTATCCTGTAAAATAAGTTGTTCTTTTTTCAGAACGTTAAAATAGAATGTAACCACTGTTATGGCATAGGCCAATATAGTCCCTTCAGATGGGTTGATGCCTTTATGATCCCAATGACAAAAGTCAGACTTAACATTTGAACGAGGCAAAAAATCTGTCAATCAGTAATATTTCAGAGGAGCTTGTTTTATGTTTTAATAGACTTTATTATCCTGTTTTAACTTGGGAAAAAAAAAGGGTATGTTCTATGTTTCAATTCATTCGAAGGATGGTTCTTTGTCTCTTCATTGTTTGAAGTAAACTTGGTGGAAGTTAAGTGCCCAGCCTGTTCCAGGCCTTTTTGGAAATAGTATGTCTGCAATGCACTGTCCTGGTGGATCTGGGTCCAGGTTCCAGCTTCTGTCTGCTCAGAGAGGCAGCTGAAGACTGTGTGGAAGTACAATATAAAGAGCAAAAAATACCTTATCCCCAAAATTCTGCTTCTCCACCCAAGAGAAACTTTTCATATCACCACAATTGCTTCTACATTTCTGTCGATGTTAATTGTGATGAACACTGCTTTTTTCTCCCTTGTCTTTCTTTTGCCTCCGTGTGTCTTCGCCCTTCCTGTTTGCTCTTTAACTCATTAGAGGTGCCCCAACTCACTGACCTAAGCTTTGTTGACATAACTGACTCGAGCATCGGCCTGAGGTGGACCCCGTTAAATGCCTCCACCATTATTGGGTACCGCATCACAGTAGTTGCGGCAGGAGAAAGTGTCCCTATTTTTGAAGACTTTGTGGACTCCTCAGTAGGATACTACACAGTGACAGGCCTGGAGCCGGGCATTGATTACGACATCAGTGTAATCACACTCATTAATGGCGGAGAGAGCGCCCCTACCACTCTGACACAGCAAACGGGTGAATGTTGATCATTTCTGTGTTTCGTGGCACGGACGGTGTGTCATGCTGTCAGTAGCTGTGGGGACTGTGGGGCTTTGTCCAAAGAGGAGTCGAGCTGCACGCTGAGGGAAAGGCAAAAGGCAAGCAGACCCAGCTCATTCCTTTTTCTAAACGGCTGCTGGGATGGATATGCACCGGTCAGCTTTCTGATTTGAAGGCTTGCCAGGCTCAGTCAGGTTCTGCTATTCAGATTTCTGGCATGCAGGTGGAACTGAGAGATTCATATTCACCAGACTTCTAAGCTGCGCTTCCCCAAAATAGAAGTGCCAAAGCATGGAGCAGTTCAACAGGCACCCTCCACTTTATCTCTAGCCTATTGGAGCTTCAGCAGCCCGTTTCAGTGGCAGCCTCACTCTTTCCACAATGCCCCAAAAGGATGCAGGTGAAACACCGCTCCCTGAGCACATGCCATTGACAGCCATGTCACACCGTCGAGGGTCTCTGTAGTGCATGGGCAGAAGGCGAGCTGGAAACTGGTTCTTGCATGAAATCCTATTGTGTTGGAAAATCCTGAGGCTGTAAATCCCTCAACGCAAGTAGAAGTAGAGTTGTAAGAAATTAGTGGTATACCCTCTTCTCTCCTACGTGTGCATGTATGAATTCTAGATGAGATGATTTTTCCATCTGTAAGCTGCTGTATGGCAACTTTAAACCTTTCTTGGCTCTACGTCTGTAATATGAAATCCAGCTGCAAGAAGCACGTTACTGAAACTTGCTATCTTGTTTTCAAATTAGTCCCACGAGGTATATTGAAAGTATTGGGAAATGCCAGGAGGCTAAAGGAGCCTGACAGCAGTACAGGCATACTTTCCTCTTAACTGTAGTGGAACCAACTGTAGTTTAGAAGTCCGTTTGCATGGGTCTGACACAGTAGTTTGTTATGCATGAGATTCTTTCTCTGGTTTCCTTGTCTCGATCAGCTTTTACGTACTGTAGAAGATTGAGATCTATTTGTTCTTTCCCGTGTAGCTGTGCCTCCTCCCACTGATCTCCGCTTCACTAATGTGGGGCCTGATACCATGAGGGTGACATGGACTGCACCAACTTCCATCGTGCTGAGCAGTTTCTTGGTGCGCTACTCACCTGTGAAGAAGGAGGAGGACGTTGCAGAGCTGACAATTTCACCCTCAGACAACGTGGTGGTCTTAACAAGTAAGAAGGTTACATTCAGAAGACAAGTATAGGAGACCCCTTATATGTAGAATTGGCATAAGGGAAGGCAAAAGGAACTGCTCCAAGTAGAGCTGGCTGGATTCTCAGCTCATTTAAACAGATGTCAGAGTAGCCTCATGCAAACTTACAGCGAGTGAATTTTGGCCACTAGCTTTAACCAGGTTAAAACCAAACCACAGGAGCGTTTTCCCATCAGTCCAAGGACAGTCATGAATCAGAGTATGAGGCAATTGCTTTGATTTACAGCCTGGTTAGGTATTAAGAGTAAATACCTATTGCTCTCCTAGTTTGCCAAAGATGTCAAGGGCTTGTAGTGCGGGAGGCCCAGGGGGATGACCAGAATGTGCAAAAGGTCATTGCTCCTTGGGCTCTGTGTGTCAGAAAAATAAATACTGTTTGGGAACTTTACAGAACATGACAAAAAATCCTGGCCAGTTTTCAAAAAGTGGACATTAGTTTTGGTGTTTGTGTTTGCTTTTTTGTGTTTTGTTGTTGTTTGTTTGTTTTTGCTGGTGCAGAAGCTAGGTTTTATTTGAAGTTTTTCCCCATCCTGCAAACAGGTTTGTTGAGTGAAAGACAATACGTGCTTTCAGAATACAGGACCAGGTGGGAACCTTGTGTGAGTTAAAATAGCTGTGTTAGAAATCCTTGGCCCTCTCCCAGTTTGTATCAGATAGAACTTTGCTGTGGCACGTGATTAGATACCAGGAAGGACCCCGATGAAAACACATTGCTTCAAGCCAGTGCCCACAGAAAGATAACATTTCTAGTAACTGTAATGCCACAAAAAAAGCTGATTTAAGTTTATCCTGGAGGCTCAGATCTTCCACCAGTTAAAACCTGAATACCTCCCTTAAGAAACACTGTTAAAATTGCACCAGTTTGTTAAGTGACTACTGCCATTAGTAAAGAAGTTTGTCTGAATCCCTTTATTTAAACTCCACAGATCTGCTTCCTGGTACTGAGTATCTGGTGAGAGTCTACAGTGTTTCTGAGCAACATGAGAGTGCGCCTTTGTCTGGAATCCAGAAAACAGGTACTAGACAAAACCTGAGATACACATGTAATTAGTGTGGTCCATCAAGTGTCCATTCACTTCATCTTGCTGCTCTTGTTTGTCCATGCTCATCTTACTAACAAATCATCAGCTATACATTAAAGAGCAATGCGGATCTATATTCTGGGAAGCACTAGGAAATCTAACATCCAATGCCTGAGAGCCAGGTCTGCTGGTCATAAATAAAGCTTTGTAGGCCCTGGTGTGAGCGTACCAATCGTGTGTGGATGACGGTGAGCTTAGGCAGAGCCTATTGCATCTGTCACTGAGCCTCTCTTGTTTGCTAAGTGTAACAGAGCTTGCTGGTCATGTGTGCTGCCTGTGTAAGAGCAAATGTTCAGACATATCTCAACACGTCTCTTTGAAACACCTAGGGCTCGATTCCCCCACTGGCCTTGACTTCTCGGATATAACCGCTAACTCCTTCACCGTCCACTGGATCGCTCCTCGCGCCACCATTACGGGCTATAAGATTCGGCATCACCCAGAGCACGGCGTTGGCAGACCCAAGGAGGACCGTGTGCCCCCATCACGGAACTCCATCACCCTCACCAACTTGCTCCCAGGGACAGAATACGTGGTCAGCATCATCGCCGTCAACGGCAGGGAGGAGAGCGTGCCCTTGGTTGGCCAGCAAACAACCGGTAAGCCTTGAGGGATGGGTCAGCTGACTTAGTGTTATCATGAGGATTCTGGTGTCCTCTAATGGATAGAGCAGATCTTCTCTGCCAGCTGGTGAAACTGTGCTCGTGAGTAAAGGCTCTGTGGTACTGAGGTAAAGCATTAGCTGTATCTAAACTCTCATCTCTGTTTTTCCAGTGTCAGATGTTCCAAGGGACCTGGAAGTCAACCCCACCAGCCCAACCAGCCTCGAGATCTCTTGGGATGCTCCTGCAGTGACAGTCAGATACTACCGGATCACTTATGGTGAAACAGGTGAGGGCAGGTGGCCATGGCAGTTGTGGACCAGCAGCTGTAGTTTGAGGCCATTGGAAAGCTACAACAAATAGCAAAGGCAGGTTTGACTGCAGCAGACAAAAAATTCCATTCTTATCTCTGAGATTCTTTCATCATGTCTAGAGAATATTGTCAAACATAAAGTTTGTTTTTACAGGGTAGTAAATAACCTTTGTCTTCCTCTGAAAAAAAAAAAAGAACATCTTAGAGGTGGTGCTCTATGCACATTTCATGTTTTTACCTTGGGTTGGACTGAAAAACAATTTGACCCCAAACTCCCCAAAATCAATCAATCAATATCCTCTCTTCCCTTGGATGCATATACAATAGTCCTGTATTTTTATAATGATGTATATTTGAAGAGATCCAAAGATTGCATTTCTCTTTCCACCCCATCTTCTTCAGGTGGAAATAGCCCTGTGCAGGAGTTCACAGTGCCTGGCACCATGTCTCGTGCTACCATCACTGGCCTCAAACCCGGTGTGGACTACACCATCACTGTGTATGCTGTAACTGGTCGTGGAGACAGCCCTGCCAGCAGCAAGCCTGTTACTGTCACCTACAAAACAGGTGAGGTCTCCTTATACAACAAAAAAGCACACACCAAAAAACCCTACAACTTTAATATAGCTAACCCCCATAAAATTGCATTAATAAACCCCAGTTTCTTTTCCAAGTCACGGGCTGTGTTCTAAGCTTGTCATTTTCAGCAGAGCTGCGTGTTGTGGTGGCCCAGCATGATAATGAGGTGATGCAAAAGGGCACCATGGACTTGGACTTTTGAGGGAGGGAGACCAAATGGAATCCAGATGGGGATGCAAGCAGTATGTAACTGCTCGCTGTGGAGTTGGGCTCTCATATCAAGAGTGCCTGTTGGCTCAGCTCTGGTGCTTCTGGTGCTCTGCGATCCCAGTAAGCCCTGGATTTCTTACTCCAGGACTTCTCACTCTTGGTGTGGACCTAGCCTACTATAGCTGTTCATGTTTTCTGCTTTAAGAAATGCAGCCTAGAAAAGGAAAAGCAGAACACAGTTCAGCGAGGAAGTAACCATGGATGGAAGGTTTCCTGTAGCAGTGTACTCAAAACCTATTTTTCTTGCCCAGAAATAGACACACCATCCCAGATGCAAGTTACTGATGTCCAGGACAACAGCATCAGCATCAGATGGCTCCCTTCATCATCCCCAGTCACAGGGTATCGGGTGACAGCTGTCCCCAAGAAAGGGCATGGACCCACAAAAACCAAGAATGTTCCTCCAGGTAAGAGTACACAAAATCTCTTTCCACAGATCTGTAAGGAACGCAAGACTTGGGGATTACTATCAGGCATTGGACATAAACTCCAAAGCAGACTTATCCTGCTTGAACCTTTGTTGCTTTCCTGCTGGCTTCAATTGAGTCTCATAAAGGGGAAGCTAGGATACATTTTTGCCCTGAAAGCTTTACACTTCTGTGATGCTGCTCTGCTGCAAAGGTTTGTTCTTGGCAACCTCTGTACCCCTGAGAAGCACCTGGATTTCAAGGAAATGCTACTGAATTTTCTAGCATCCTGCAAAACATCATCCAAAGTCCTGCTCAGGGTCATATTATGGGGCACTTACTTACAGTGTGTGACTGAGTCCATGCTTCAGGTTTGACCTCATGTAAAGAGGGCCAGGCAGCTCTCAGGTTGCTCTCATGAAAACAAGCAGTGGGTTTGATGGGATTGGCAGAGATTAGCTCTGAGGGTTGCTTGTGAAGCATTTGGTCAGTCCTACCTCAGAAAACAGAGAAAACAGCTCTGCTCTTGCTTTTTCTACAGTGTTAATCTTTTAGCTGTGGGGCCTTTGGGCAGGAGCAAATTGCAGGTACCTTGTCCTGAACAGCTGGAGAACTGTACTGCTAGAAGTTAAACCTGATGCATCAAACTTACCTCATTTTAGTGATGTTCAGTCACGAAATGGCCAATACAGACCCTTCATTTGCAAGCGCTTAGAGGGAAATGCTCTGCAGCTTTGTGTGGGTGCAGAAGTTCTAACACTGTTCTTTCCTGCCAGATCAAACACAAGTCACTATTGAAGGCCTGCAGCCCACGGTTGAGTATATGGTCAGTGTCTACGCTCAGAATCAGAACGGAGAGAGCCTCCCCTTGGTCGAGACAGCTGTCACCAGTATGTATTTCACTTGGGGGTAACACAACCAATGTTACCTTGTGATGTCTGAATTCACTGAGCCGTGTCACGTCCCCGGTGAAACCAGGTGGCAGGTCCTCAGTTCCCAGGAGGAGGCAAGGTGGCCTGCCCTGTGTTAAGTACCACGCATCTAATAGCAGATGCTGGCAGACATGCAGTCCTTCTCCCCACCTCCACAAAATGCTGCGCTTCTGATTTTCTTTCACTAAAGCTGCAGTCTTTCTGGGCTTTGTTTGCCTTCAGCCAATCAGTGGGAAAAATGTGCAAAGATTTCTTGCGTTGAGCTAGGTGGCAGAGGTGATTGCTGTTAAGGGACTGGGCAGGTTTTGGAAGCATTTGCCTCCAGTGTAAATCCCTGTGCCTCTGGGGTAGGGATTTCCACGTCCACTATTCCTTTGCTCAGGTTCGTGTTCAAAACCACAGCTCAACCCCAAATAGTTACAGAGCTGTCCTAAAGACAGCAGACATTCTCTGAAACTTCTCAGAGGTGGGAAAGGAGCTCACATCAATTTCATGCTCAAAAGTTCCTGGAAAACACATCATCTTTGCCAACTAGAAAGCACAGGAAATTCAGAACTAGCGTAACACAGCAAATGAAAAAATTGGAATCCTGTAGGAAAGGGTAATTTAGGTCTGATGTAAAAGTTTTCCAAATCCTCCCATAATGAATGGGCATTGCTCTGCAGTAGACTTCTGTGGAGCACGGCTCTCTCACTATGCAGTCTAGCACTGAGCTCTGATCTTGATAGCAAAATCCAATGAACTGGTCTTGCTGGGAAGCGTGAGTATCACGCAGTTGCACCTGTGGACATTCCCTGTGCACGCAGTGCAAAGCTGAGAAGTTTGCTTTTTTGTTTGTAATTG
Source organism: Lagopus muta (assembly GCF_023343835.1). Taxonomy (NCBI): domain Eukaryota; kingdom Metazoa; phylum Chordata; class Aves; order Galliformes; family Phasianidae; genus Lagopus; species Lagopus muta. The sequence goes on along the minus strand of NC_064440.1, from coordinate 33,676,347 downwards.
ATTTAAAAATATGATTTACTGGGTAATTTGCTTTCTTGATTGTGTGTTAATTGGACATTAATTTATGAAAGAGAAGAGTGGGACTGATTCTCCTCGGTCTGGTGCTTTGCACAGCAGCTTAGAATAGTGAAAAGCAAATGCAGCATGAATCCCAGCTTTTCAAGCTGGGTGGCTTGTCTGCCTGCTTCAAGCATGAGGTACTGCTTGCTGGCTCTGGTAGAAACAGGTCTAATGGCCATACGTTTTGTTCTCTTGATCACTTTCAGCTTGCTGAATGCTGCTGGAGTTGTCTAAAAGGGGTAGATCCAGGTACAGAACGTGTCCTGCCTGCTTTGAAGGTGGTGATGCAAGTTCTTGTGGATTCAACAAGGCTGAGACTGCCATCCTGCTGTCTGGCACTAGCAAATTGTCAGCCTTGTTCTGCACAGCTCTAAGCACATGTGCAAGGTGCAGCACAAAGGAGAATCAAGTGCCCTCTGCCCCGTGCAAAACCAAAAACTGCTTTGCATGTAATAGAGATGCTTTTTATTTTCCTCACCCACGACCTGCTTTTTATCACTTAACCTCTTACCATTAATTTGCCTAACAGACATTGACCGCCCTAAAGGACTAACATTCACTGAGGTGGATGTTGATTCCATCAAAATTGCTTGGGAAAGCCCGCAGGGGCAAGTCACCAGGTACAGGGTGACCTACTCAAGCCCTGAGGATGGAATCCATGAGCTATTGCCGGCCCCAGGTGGCGAAGAAGACACTGCTGAGCTGCATGGCCTCAGGCCAGGTTCTGAGTACACTATCAATATCGTTGCCATATACGATGACATGGAGAGCCTGCCCCTCACTGGGACCCAGTCCACAGGTACACCTTTAACTACACTGCCCAGCGGGCCACGGCAGCAGCAGCTTCTGCCCTGCTGGGTAAAGCAGCTGGTGCTCCGCGCTGGGGAAGCAGCCAGCGGGATGCGAGTGCCCCCGAGAGGTGGCTTGGTTGGTGCTGGAGAGCTGGCTGCCTGCACAGTCAGCCTGTGTGTGCCCTGGACAAGGCAGAGAGGCTCCTCCACTCTAAGGTCTCACAGAGCCTCTGGGTCATTCATTGGCACTGCCCTAAAGCCCGCGGCGCACATGGGTGCGCACACCATGCAGCCACATCACCTCTGCAAGAAAAGGGCTTGCATTCCCTTATATGCCAGTCTGGTTTAACTCTATGTAGAATACGTTTTAAAAAGGAAAAGGAAACTATTTCTTGAGATGAAGTGACATCCAGCAATAAGGAATTCAGTTTAAAGCTGGCAGCACTGCCTGATGTGTCTTGGTAGCACCTTTGTAATAAAGGTGTCCCATTCATTTGTGGGTGAAAAGTTGGCACAAATAATTTCAGAGGTGTAATGAAGGCAGTGTTAGCTAGCGTACAAATGGCTGTACTAAACTGAAGGAAAGTGCTGTAAGGATTGAAGCAGCTGGCTGACTACCTGCCAAAAATGCAAATAGGGTCATTTTTAAAGCCCACTCTGTGGTTTAAGTTTTGTGGGCTGTTCAGAAGCATATATGAAGTCATTAAAGACTTTCCATTGGCTCTTATGGCCTTGAGATCGAGGTCTGTTTCAGCAAAGCAGCAAGGGAGAATCATCTTTTATTTCCAGTCCATAAAACTAGGAAAAACTTCACAGCAACATGCTAATAGCAGGCACTATTGTAAGGTCTATTTTTACCTGTTTACAGCCTGAGGATTACAAACAGTAAGGCAAGAAAATGTTGCAGTGGATGTGCTTCTGTTATGCAGGCATTTGTTTTTAAAGGTAACAGATACATTAGCTCACAAACTGCCTCTGTCGTGATGAGCCTTATGGCCATCACAGCTCTGCTTTTCCATTGCCTTGCTCTCTGTGTAGTAATTTACACTTGTGTAAGTGGCTGTGAAATGCTTCCCCTCTGCATTTGGCAGTATTTTTTGTCCTCTTTGCAATCCCTGAGCCTGCTTCCTACCTACTTGTGAAAATCATCAGTCACATTGTAGAAATGGACAGGGATGGGCAAGTGAAGCAGGACTAAACCGTTAGCTGTGTGATGAAAAGCAGAGATGGGCAGAAGAATGAAAACAAACAGGCCTGCTACAGATGTAAGCACCTCCCAGAGCGTTCACCTTATATCACAGCTGGTGCTGTTGCTCACCTAACTTCAGGGTTGAAGCAACGAGATCTCCTTATTTTTCCAGAAGAGAAACCTACACACCTAACCCCTTCCACAGTGCTCTGCGCCCGTGCTTGCAAAAGGCACGCTGCTTTCCCACTGCCGTATTTCAGGCCTAAAACAGCCTCGTGTTCAGGAGAGAATGCAGTTTTGTCTGAGGCTGCCACCTTCTTCAAGCTAACCACGTGCCAATCCTGCTTTCTGCAGCAATTCCACCTCCGACCAACCTCAAGTTCACTCAGGTGACTCCTACCAGTCTTACCGTCAACTGGAACGCGCCAAACGTTCGTCTCACTGGCTACAGGGTCAGAGTGAACCCCAAAGAGAAGACTGGCCCGATGAAAGAGATCAACCTTTCTCCAGACAGCACATCTGCTGTCGTGTCAGGATTAATGGTAACTCTTTTTCTTGGCATGATGCACACTGGGTTGTAGGAAGGAAACGTTAGAAGCCAAAGCGATTTCAAATTCCTGGGTTCCTCATTACAGCTCCTAAGGGTCTGACTCTGTTTGAAGTCTGACCAGCCGTCAGCTGTAACTGCTTGTTAGCATAGGTCTTAAAATGCAAGGAATTGGCCCGCTGGATCTGCACTCTTTCCCCTGCCTCATTTTGCACAGAGGGTGGACGCTTTAATCAAATGCAGATAATCAGGTTCGCAATCGAACAGTGACCCACTCAGATGCCTTTACTCATCTTTCACAAAAGCAGTCAGATAAAAGTGATTTTCAAGCTGTGATACAGGAGCTCCAGCCACCCTGTCTATTTCTAAGATATCTGCAAAGTGTGAGTAAGGAATGAGAGTCTTTTATGGGTATGCTTAAATGTGCTATATAGCCATCTTCTCCACGGGAAATATTTCAGTAGTTTGTGTACTGGAAAGAGCTTGAAAATCACTGCTTCTGTGGTTCCTGCTATCTTAAAAAGCTACTCGTCTGTTTTCAGGGAGTTTTATGAATCATTTTGAAAAGTGAGCCTTGAAATACATCCTAATTTAAGTGGTCTCCTGATCAGGTGCAGCTGAGGACTAAAGACTGTGCTTAAAGCTGTAACTCTCACCATTCTCCTTTCTTTACAGCAAGAGAGTTATCATAGCAAATGGCATTCATTAACCCCAGGAAAATGAGGATATGAATTCTCTTTTCCTGAAGAGGGAATTTTGAAGCTCAGAGATCCCAAAATGGGGGATGACAAACTTCTTTCTCAGCTCCTGGCTGCATGTGCACACTGCTCATACTCTCAGTAGCAATGTTAGCAGGATCCACATCTCTTATTACAGTTGGAAATCATTAGAATCATCCCACCAACCCTCACTGATTTATTTTAAGGTTTCATACTTTAATTGGCTTCGCAGAATGAAGATGTTTCCCAGTGTCCTTGCTGTAACACGGTGTAACTGTGTCTCTTCCAGGTGGCAACCAAGTATGAAGTGAGTGTGTATGCCCTGAAGGACTCTCTGACCAGCCGACCTGCCCAGGGGGTGGTGACCACTCTTGAAAGTAAGTGGTGATCCTCCCCAAGTGACCATTTCATTTTGTGATGGGCAAAGAGGCCCAGAGACAGAGATTTTGACTTGTCAGAAGCAGAGCTCTATGCTAAGCTCTAGCAAAAGCTTTCACAAAGATTTTGTTGGTAAATTCACAATCCCCATGGTACTGATGGTGACCCTTTCCTTCTGGTGCAGATGTCAGTCCCCCTCGCAGAGCCCGTGTGACAGATGCCACAGAGACGACCATCACCATTACCTGGAGAACCAAGACTGAGACAATCACTGGCTTCCAAATTGATGCCATCCCAGCAGCAAGTGGCCAGAACCCCATCCAGAGGACCATCAGCCCCGACGTTAGGGCTTACACTATCACTGGTAAGTGAGATGCTTCAGCAGACAGGGACTTCCAGGGTTGTCAGTGAGTATGCTGGCTTCTTATTTGGTAGTAGAACTGCCTTGATGGGAATAATAGAGGGGGAAAAAAAAAAAAAGATGGGAAAAAAAAAAATGGAGTCATGGCATCAAGTCTCCAAGAAGTTGTTGAAGGGAACTCTGGTGTCTGTTTTAGATGGTTTCCTCAGATGAGTGTTACAACAAATAAAATGCAGAATCATAGAATGGCCTGGGTTGAAAAGCACCACAATGCTCATCCAGTTTCAACCTCCCTGCTATGTGCAGGGTCACCAACCCCCAGACCAGGCTGCACAGAGCCACATCCTGCTTGGCCTTGAATGCCTCCAGGGATGGGGCATCCACAGCCTCCTCGGGCAACCTGTTCCAGTTCGGAGAACCCCCACCTTTGCCACTGTGGAGAACCTTCAGGACTAACCAGAGCAGCCCCTGGTGCATTGCAGTGTACTTCCTGCTTCTGCAAGAAAGTCTGACCCTTTGTTTCAACTCCATTCTAGGCTTGCAACCTGGCAATGACTACAAGATCTACCTTTACACCCTGAATGAGAATGCCCGCAGCTCTCCAGTAGTGATTGATGCTTCCACAGGTGATGATACTGTCTGATTCTCTGCACATGCTAACACACAGCAATTGCCTCGGGTCAGGCAGAAGTTGTGTATATCTGACTGCATGCAATCCTGTGTCTCATAGCAACGTGTTTTACAGCTGAGCGTGTAGAAGACCTTAGAATATACAACTTGCATAAAGATGTTTGCCTTTTACTGCATCTGACTCTCTTCCTTTGTTTCCACCTAGCCATCGATGCTCCTTCCAACCTGCACTTCCTTACAACAACGAGCAACTCCCTCCTGGCCACCTGGCAGCCTCCACGAGCCAAGATCACGGGCTACATCATCAGATATGAGAAACCTGGCTCACCAGCCAAGGAGCTTCTGCCTCGCCCTCGGCCCGGCGCCACTGAGGCTACTATTACAGGTTTGTGTCTCTGCTTTCTCTGGGAGCTCCTCATTTTAAATGCTTAAGATTTGCCTTCTTTTTGTGACTGGGTGGGATCTAAGGTGCAACAAGAGGTAGGTATGGCTGTAGTGTGGGTAGGTGTGTTCTGGATTGAGTGCTGGGGGGAGCAGATTGAACAGAACTTGAATTTCTCCCCCCATGTAGGTACAGGCAGATAGCTGGGAGCTGTTTAGTTCCATCCTCTCCAAATGTAATTAGACCAGCTCATGCAGCTGGGTGACCACAGTAAAGGACAGCATTACTGCACGAAAGGAACCAAAGAATTACTCCCTGTCCACAGCAGAAAGATCTCATCTTTGTTCCTGCTTGGTTTTTGGGGGCAGTACAAAGAGTCCAGGCTCCTGTTCCTCAGAATGAGTTGAAATGTGACCATGTCAGCAGGGACTGCAGTCACAAAACCTGAGCGTTCAGAATGACTGATGAGGTGCCAGAGCCTTGGCCTTTTTTCACTTGCGTGGATAACAGCTGTGGCACCAGGGGGAAGAAATGTCAGTCGTTTGTTCAGATCTGATTAGAGAATGGTATTGTATTTGTAGGACAGGTGTGCTCTTACGAAACACTATCTTGCATTAGAAAGTACAGTAAAAGAGCAAAGAATCGTAGTAAATACCCCAAGCTGGAAGAGACCAAGGATTGAGTGTAAGGATGGAGTCCAGCTCATCACTCCATGCAGGACTACCCAAAGATCAGACCACATGACTGCTCTTTTTCTTAGCTGACCACTATTGCATTTTATCATTAGGCTGTCAAACATAAAATTGTTTTTATGTCTTTTCCCTAGGCTTAGAACCAGGAACTGAATACACCATCTACATCATTGCTGTGAAGAACAATCAAAAGAGTGAACCGCTGGTTGGCCGAAAAAGGACAGGTAAAACAAAGCTGTGGATTGTTGAGTGCTAGCAGGACATGTTTTCCTTTTGGGGAGTACCCTCTTAAGACTGAAATAATGACAGTTTCTAAAATACCCTGCTCACACCTTTCAGCCATTCTTTTTGAGTCAAATAGGCTTTGTAAGGAGGATTTTCTTCTGAGGGTGCAAGAGGTAGGATTCCTAAGTTACCTGAAAGACATTCAAATGTGTTTGAATGTTAAGAATGGAACAACATGCTTGGCATCGGATTCTTGCCTGGGTACCTGATTGACAGTTAAGGTTAATGCTCATATTTCCTTCTAGTTTATCCTGCCATCAAAGGCAGAATCAATTAATTGGTTGCCTGTCGCATTTCTCTCACTCCAGCTCCTCCACCATGTGAGATGGAGACCTGCAGCAAAGCAAAATACTAGCTGGACATCTACATGTGATCTCAGGCCTAGCTTCTCACTGCATCTGGGTGGTTATCTTAACATGATAACAACAGAATCTCTCTTTTAATTGCATCTTCTCAATTTGATCATTGAGAGCTTCCGTGGGATGCGGTGTTGAAAACTGTTGCTCAGCTGAATGAAAAATTCATACCAACACACTTCTTAAGCCTCCTGTATGAAATAAATATATTTATACAACATATAAAAACATAGAGATAGATAAATCAGTACATTCATAATAGAACGAGATCCTAAAAAGTGGTTTTCATCTTGGGACAATTGCTAATCTTTGCCTGGATCAGTGTACAGCCTCCACTCTAGCTGCTGAATTTGCTACTGTTAATTTGCCAGGCTTTGCTTTATGGCTTCTAACCTTTCTTTGGCTAGATGATCTGCCCACGTTGATTACTGGACCTCACCCCAACCAGCCCGACATTCTGGACGTGCCTTCTGTTGATGAGGGGACCCCTTACCTCACAAACAATCGGTACGACAATGGAAACGGCATCCAACTTCCAGGCACTTCAGGGCACCCGCAGACAATAGGACACCAAGGTCAGCAAGTCTTCTTGGAGGAGCATGGCTACAGGCGGCCTGTACCCACCACGGCGACTCCCCTTAGGCCTGGGTCGAGACGGCAGCCACCAAATGTAGATGAAGCCATTGAAATCCCAGGCTACCAAGTGCCAATCATAGTGGAGCCTTTGTACCCCCACTCCCGTGGGCCCAGGCGCAACGACACCACTGGCCAAGAAGCTCTTTCCCAGACAACCATCTCCTGGAGGCCTTTGCTGGAGAGCACTGAGTACATCATCTCGTGCCAACCGGTCAGCCAGGACGAAGATACTTTGCAGGTAACTGAACCGTCCTTCCCTGGGTCTCCAGCTTTTTGTTGTGTTAAAGAGGTGGCAGTCTGAGTTGGCTCAGTCTTAGTAATGTGTAGCAGAGAGCAGGAAGGATGAACACCTCTCTAGTAATTCACAGAGAAAAGTGAAATACAAACTGCAGGAGAAAAGTCCCAGAAAAGTCCCAGCCTTTGAAAAGCTTAGTTAGCATCAACTTTTTGCCAGGGAAGGGAGTATGCAGGGAGACAACTGGGAGTTTGCTCCAGAGTTACAAAGGCATTAGTGCTGCTACTCCATGACAGAGATTTCCTTAGCCCATCTCAGTTCTTTCTTGGTTTGTCTCCTTGAAATGGCAATAACAATATAACAGTCCATAGCAGTGAAGTTTAACTCGGTGTTCGAATGTCCAAGGGGAGCGAGCTGGCTGCATCGCAGCACAGAGCACAGCAGTCAATCTAGGCACCATGTCTTTCCTGTGAGTGGGTTGACACCTGAAGAGTGATCATTTCTTCGTGTGACGTGACGTGGCATTGCCTGTTCTTGCAGTTCAGGGTTCCTGGCACTTCCTCCAGCGCCACGCTCACCGGCCTCACCAGAGGGGCCACCTACAACATCATAGTGGAAGCCCTGAAGGATCACCGGAGACAAAAGGTGTTGGAAGAGGTGGTCACAGTTGGCAACACTGGTAAGTGAAAGTTTTGCAGAGTTCAGGTGAACCTTTGCTGTACTTGCCTTGCTTTCTTTACTCCAGCTTGGGTGCCATGTGGGTTGCCCTGAGGATAGGGAAACTTGTGCAGACGTGGAGAATTTGTAGCAGGATGGTGGGACAAGTGATTTGCGAGTCCCATCAGTTGTGGCTAACCAGCTCACACTGATTGTGTGACTTAGAGCTGTTCTGACCTGTTGTCTAATCATCAACAATGTGCTTTGAGGCTCTAGACCCTCCTCAAAGTCCTGTGGTGGAGAGAAAGCAAGAGATCTGGTGTCTGCTGCTCTCACAGGAAGCCAGGGATCATGCTGGCATTGCAGATTCCTGCCCACCAGGGAAAACTTGCTATCACAAGGACAAGGCATGCTGAAGGGAAGATGCTGGAAGATAATTGCTCTAACAGTCATTCGCCACTGCTTCTGTGCTGGTTATTCAGCAGCACCAGCAGGCAGTCCTGAAGGTCTGGCAGTGGGGCAGACTGCCTGCAGAGATGCTGATTAAGCACAGACAGGCAGCACTTAGACCAACCACAAGTACGTGTGGGCAGAGGCAGCCCTTGCCACAGCTGGGAAGCCTGGAGCCCACACACACCCTGCGGGACCCAGGCTTTGCTTTTAGCCACACAGGGATCTGGTCAACAGCCCTCCCTCCTTTGTTCTCGTTCTGTGGGTACTTTAAGGTCAAAAAGAAGAGGGTAAGATGGGGAAAAAAAGGAAATGAAGAATTAAGGATTTATGCTGTTCACCTCATAAAGTTCTCCATGCATCTCCCTGCTGTCCCCATTTCCTTGGGAAATAAGGCTGTTTTTCCCCTTCCAGCAGCCCAGCTGCCTTCAGTCTGTCACTGACTGAATCTTGCCTCTGATCTTGACTCTTGTCTCTGTACCAATGGTTGTAAAACACCTTTTTGATCAAGGCACACATGTAGGGTGGAGATCTGTCTATCCAGCGGCGTGGCTGTAAGTCTCTTTCCACCCTCCAACCCTGCCATGAAATACAGCCTGAAACACCTCCAGAAAGCAACCGTGCAGCCACCAACCTCCTGCCTTTTTCCCCCAGCCTCTCACAGCACATTTCTCATAAACAGACTAAGTCAGGTTGCAGCTCTTCACCAGCCGACACAAAATCTCACATGTGCTTGAAACCTGGCAAATCAAAATGAAAATAGCCTTCATGTCAGCTTTTTATTTAATTTTTTTTTATCATTCCACTGCTCTGACACATGCAAATGGAAAATAAACGCCAGGGAGGCTGAACTGCTGACAGAGCCATCAAATGCCCATGGGGTAGTTCCATTACTAGCAGGATATTCAATGGGCAAAAAACACCCACAAGTATTCAGTGAAAATCGTTCTGCCTTTCAGTGGCTGTGATTGCTGTGTGTGATGCCTGTTTCTTCCCTTTTCGTTCCAGTGTCTGAAGGACTAAACCAGCCGACTGACGACACCTGCTATGATACTTACACTGGCTCCTTCTATTCCATCGGCGAGGAGTGGGAGCGATTATCTGAAACGGGCTTTAAACTCTGGTGCCAGTGCTTGGGCTTTGGCAGTGGTCACTTCAGATGCGATTCCTCTAGTGAGTAGCTTTGCTTCTCACCCCCACCCCCCATCCCATGACAACCAGAGCACTAAAGGCATGTTTGACTGCACCCACCTGATCCAAACATGATGCAAACGGAACAAAAGCCTGGTGGAGTGCTTCAACACAGCACATACCAAATTCATTTAAACTGTGCTCTCACACTGCAAACAGGGCATTTCTGTGACGTGCATAGATGCATGACTGCATGAGATGTTTGTTTTATAGGAGTAACATTTATATTTAATTACCTGATACACGTGATTGAATTTCTGCAGTCTCTGTCATAGTTCTGCTCAGTGTTTGCTCAAAAAAAAACCAAACCAACCCAAAGTGCATTTAAAACATTTTTCTCTCTACCCTGAATCTGTTAAATTCCCTTTCATTTCTTTTCCTTTCCGACTGCCATCACCACCAATCTTTGTCACATCCTACCTACAGTAGGACATCTCCCTCTTGAGATTTAGATGAGCTGAAGAGATGCTCTCCTGCCCCTCCTCTGAGCCAGCATCAAGCTGTTCTCCTCCCACTCTGTCACTGCACCTGTGGGATAATACCTGCCTCTCTTGTTCCCTCTTGCCTTTTCAGAGTGGTGCCATGATAATGGTGTGAACTACAAGATTGGGGAGAAGTGGGACCGGCAGGGGGAGAATGGCCAGATGATGAGCTGCACCTGCCTTGGGAATGGAAAAGGAGAATTCAAGTGTGAACCTCGTAAGTCTCTTGATTTGAGAAGCTTTATCATTCATCTCAGGGCTCTTCCATTCACTTTTGGCACTGCCATGGTGGCATGCAGAGTATCAGTACGTCTGATTTGGGTTTTGGAGGTATTCTACCTGCATGGTGACTGATTGAATCTACTCTCACAGGAACTGAAAGCACGGGCCTCACAGTCTCATGCTTGAAAAAATAGTTCTCTTCTGTTAGATGCTGTGTGCACTAACCTGAACTGCCCTCAGCCCTGCAGCCATGCAAGAGGTCTGTCAGCACACTAAATGGCATAGGTTACTCACAGGATGTTTTTGCAGGGCTTGGCACCTGAAGATCCTTTAGACAAGGCAGCATGCATTAACTAAATTGCTTTTGTCAAGCAGATACTCTCATGGTCTAGTTGACAGTGTCTGGAGAGCTATAGAAATGATGGATTTTCCCTGTGCCAGCCTGTGAGCCCCTGGTCAAACAAACAAGGGCAGTGCGCTGGCTGGAGGCTCCTGCTCCGATTGCCACGCCGAGCTCAGGCCACGCAGCTGAGCTCTGCCTGTTTCTCCACAGATGAGACCACGTGCTACGACGATGGGAAGATGTACCAAGTTGGAGAGCAGTGGCAGAAGGAATATTTTGGGGCCATCTGCTCCTGCACTTGTTATGGAGGACAGCAGGTAGGCGGGAGGGCCTTGGCACCCTGGGGATGAGGAAAGGGGAGGCTGCGCTGCGGTGCAATCTTAGGAGTGTTGGGTTTGGGGTCGGGTGGTGGCTTAATGCCCAGGGCAAAACAGGCCTGTGTAAGAAGAAGACTCATCAGTAGGGCTGTTCAAGGGGCTTGGACTTGCTGGAGCTGTACGAATGCCGGCAGCTCCATCGTATCGGTGTCACCTCACCACACATGCTCTCCCCATAGGGCTGGCGTTGTGACAACTGCCGCAGGCCCAGCGTGGAAGTGGCCCCCGAAGGCTCAGCTGGCCACACCTACCCCCAGTTCACACAGAGATACCACCAGGCCACCAACACCGTGAGTACACCTTCCTTACCACCTCCCTTCCTGCGGGGCTGGGCTGGGGCGCTGGCAGAGGGGCTCTGGGCAGGGCGTGAGGGGTGAGAGTAGCACACAGCTTTGTGCCTGGTTGAGAGCCGTGGCACAGCTGTGATGAGCAAAGCACCACTCTGCGCACGCTCGAGCTCACACTTTCACACCAGTGGGACTCACCCAGTGGCACTGGGAGGTGCCTGCATGCTCTGGCTGAGGCGTAGTGCACGTAGTTCTTAGTTGTCACCTAATGCTGCAAGCCAGCTTTGTGCTGGGAGCACCTCCAACAGTGTCTGCCCTGACGGGACAAGGCTAACTGCTTTCCTTCCCTCCCGACAGAACGTCAACTGCCCCATTGAGTGTTTCATGCCCCTAGATGTACAGGCAGACACACAACATCCACGGGGAAAGTAACATCCAGCAAGACTTCTTGCGGCAATGGCAACAGACAAACCAAAGCATAAATACCTATCTGCCACGATTACCATCCAAACTGGAGTGATGCTAGCAAAACTGCATCTTTGAGAATGGCCCTTTTGCTCCGGAGCCATTTTCCCAGCTTAAGCTCAACTCACAGCTTCTCCAAGCGCCACTCTTGGAGTGTTTCAGACTTTTCTCACGATTGGTAGCAATGGTCTCGTTCTTGCTCAAAGTGTTGAATGCCAGTCAGTATTTACAAATTGAAAGGGGGTAAAAAAAAAAAGCAAAAAAAAAAAAAGGGGAGGGTGGTGGGGGGAGATACTGAATCACAAAGTGGTGGGGGATCAGAACGTCAAGGGGGAGGGAGAGAGTTAGAAGTGGAAGGTTCCCATTCTATGCAAACAACATTTGAGTCCAACATTCCCAACCTTTAGAGATAGGAAAGTCCACCAAACACTTCTGCTTTCACATAAGCGTGCAGCCAGCAGTAAGATAGGAACAGCAAATCCAATCACTGTGATATTTAAAATATGCACAGTCCTGATTCTTTCTCCATGATCCTAGTATTTTTCTAGCTGTATCTTTGTATCTCATGCTGTTATTTATCAGTTTTGTTCCCCTGACCTTCAAGTGTTTTTATACGGGAATAAAATGGATTGAAGACACTTAGTAGGCAGTTGACAAAGAGGAATTTGGTGTAATTATGATCAGTGATTATTTTTATACTGTAAGTGCCAAAGCTTTACTACTGTGGAAAAGAAAAAAAACAACTCTTTTAATAAAAAGATCTACAAACCAGGCATGCAGTTGAAGCGCTTCTCTTTGCTGCCGTGGAATCTAGGAAGAAGACCAATATTCTGATCTGGAGTAACATTGCCTTGAAACAAGATGGAGCAAACACCTCAGTGAAATGTAACGTATACCTCGAGAGAATACTTGCAGAGCAGCTTGTTAACTAAAGGCTTCCAGCTGCACCCCTGCCCCATAGGGTGAGAGCCCCACTCACTATGCATGCCTTGTGGGAACAGGTGGAGGAGAGAAAAAGCTGGGGGGGGGAAAGGAAAGGCAGTGCTGCTTTGGGCATGAAGGAGGCGAAAGAGAGGGTCCTCGCTCCAGCCAGACACTTTCAAGACCTAAACATCAAAATAGCTGAAATCAAGCATGGTCTCAGTATTTGAGGTGCCAAAATGGATGAGTTCACATGGAGTTCACATCTGTGAAGTTTGTTCTTGGCCACATCACTGCCCCTGCAGCACTTCTTCCCCTAGAGATGGGAAAGACCACAACTCCCTGCTCTCTGCAATGGAGGATGACTTGTGACTGTCTAAAGGGCTTCTTTGGGGGCTGTCACACTGTTCTTTCAAATCTCAACTATTCCATTACATGTGCAATGTGGTAAATAGCAAAACTCCTTACCAGTTTACATACCAGCGACATACCACCACGTCCCCTTGGGCAGTGCTGTAAAGAAAGTCATAGAAATCCTTTTGTTACCTCTGCAGAAAGCCTCAAAGCCAGACAGCACCTTGCTCTGTGCAGATCTCAAGTCTACCATGCTTAAACTTTGGGGTGAGGGCTATAAAAACTCTTGTTAAAGCACTTTATAAAAAAAAAACAACAAAACAAACAACCAAACATCTTGATGGACAAAATGAGCACTAAGTCGCTTTAGCTTTTGCTGCTATCCCTGCAAAAACTTTGTACAGCCATTGCAATGCAGAACATTAAAGGCTCTTGCCATGATTCCTCGGCCACGTTCCTCACTTGGCTCCAGCGACGCTGTATTGCTCAAGTCATGCATTTCTCTGGATTGAATAAAGCATAGCATGGAAACAGAATCTGGCTTCCTGACACGAGAAACACACACGGCAGTTGCTTTCACAGATTGCTATCTCTAGAGCAGCCAAAACGTTTGCAAATAGGAAGATGAATGCAGGAGAAATCAGTGCTATCCCAGTAATCAATTTTCAAGGGTTAAATGATGATCTAAAACACATGCAAAGTAGAAGTGGCATAGGGAGACGCAGAAGAACACTTTTATGTTGAACCAGACCTCTTTCAATTTGTCCTTCTCAATAGAGAGTTATGTATTTTGGACCAGAGGTGAGTTGCCAGAATCCCTGCTCACTGTGCCATGAAGAAATGCATTCCAGAGGCACGCAGGAGCCATGCTGAAGTTGCAGCCCTTTTGATCTCCTCACTGTAATGGCAAAACAGCACAGAGTAAATATTACAGCATGAAATGCTTTAAAAAATGCATTTGCCCAACCCCTCCATAGAGGTTTGTACTTTGAAAAACACGAGGGTTCACACTGCTAGTAGAATTTAACATCGATAGCCACCAGCAGAGCACAGAGACAGCAGAAACTTGTGAGATCCCAAACATCAGCCCTGCTTCCTTTATTCTCCAAAGGATCAGCCACAGAACCAACTGCAGATTCTGAAGGTTCTCATGCTTCAGCCAAGTCGTAGTGCATCAAGTGACTGGAGCACCCTGCACCTGCAAGGAGCCCCAGCAGGCTGAAGGGAAAGGTTGAGCCCCTGCTGCTCCCCCAGCTGAGAATGCTTCCTCCCTGCTGTTTGCTTCAATGCTTCTAGGAGCTGTTCTGGCTGCCAGCACGGACCTGCCAAGGGCAAGGTGCCATATGGCAATGGTGTGAAGCAGAGCTGTCAGCAGCCTGCTCTTCAAATATCAAGTGCAGGGACCAGACCCATCTCCTGTGAGAACAGACGTGCTCTCTGCTGTGGGAAATGGATGCGAAGCAGAGCTGGGGAGGTAGCTTAGAATCACTGCAGGTATCCATTCAGCTAGCAGATGAGCACAGCTCATAAGGAATACAGCAGAAGGGGAGCTGGCTAGATGCTCATTATCAGCCTCAGTACTTCAGAAGGTCGGGATAAAGAACAGGCCAGTGGATTCTGAGGGACACTCGTGGCACGGTCTGCACCGGCTGCGATCCAAACAGTGACAGAAAAGGCACATTGGAAGTGGAAGAGAAAGTCTCAATCTCAACTTTTATAAGTATATACTAATAAAAACCACAAGGACTCCGACCACTGCTATTCCACAGGAAGCAATGGCGTAGCAAGCAGTCACACTGGCTAGAGCTGGGGTTAGCACAGCCAGCAAGGGAGCTTTAGAACATTGAGTAATGCACTGTTTTTGTTCTGGGCTACTGTCTTAATCTGGAAGTCTCAAGCTTCTCAGCTTTACTCAGTTCTGGATAAGAGAGGCAGGACTGCAGCTCGAGGCGTCACACACTTTGAAGGCATCTCAGTAAACCCCAAAGGGTTTTTCTCTGCTAACCTTCACATTCCAGCCAAGACTTGAGTGTTGCTGCGATGGTGCAAGGAGAAGACAAGGTAAGGCAAGGTGAGGAAGGTGGCTAGGTGACAGCATGCACACATACAGCTCTGCACACGCGTGCAAATGCTTGACAAAGGTGATCTTCCCCCATGCCAAAGGACAGCAATGAGAAGCCTTAGTCAACAGTGCTTGTTCCTTGCATTGGAGCAGCACAACCTGAGAGTGAAACCCCAGGTCCTGTGTCTGATCACCCCACAGGCAGCCCTTATTGTCAGTCACCACCTCAAGTAAATCATCCATGCCCACAGCCGTGGCAAGGCAGCAGCAGCAGGACCTGACCCTTCCCCTCTCCCAGGTCCTTCTTACCTGTGTGCCCCTACATTAGCTTTAGCAAAAGGAACACATGTGGACGTCCCTCCCCGTACCACTGGAGATCAAAGCCGTGACAGATTGGTTTATTGCAATGCTGTGGGTTGTTCCTTGCCAAAACCGAACAGATTTTATAAAATGGAACCAAAAGATCCCTTTGAAATGGTCACTGACTGCCAGCAAAAACGTGCCTGAACTGTTACTTCACTCATCTCAACTCTGCTCCAGAGTTTCACTGGTTTTCTAATCAGAGTTCAAATCCGTTTAATACAAACTGTGCAGAGTGGAGAATGGAAGCAGCTCCGGGCAAGTTGCTTCCTGCATGCCCGTGTCTGAACTCTGAACTGAGCTCTGTGCCTGGGAACCAGCATGACAAACTTGCAGGAATGAGCTCCGCCACCTTTAAGACACCCACCTGATGCTGCCTCCAGCCAAAAGCTCATCTAGGGCAGGGCTGAGCACTGCACTTGCATAAACGATCCACTTTCCTCACCCCACAACGGATCAGATGCACCTGGAAAAAAAAAGTACGTGCTAATTCCAAAGCAGTGGCTCAGTCCAGTTGACAACCCAGACTTTTATGCATTTATTTAATATGCTGGCCACAAGCCAAACTGACACCATTCCAATGGCCTTCTAATGAACTGGTGAAGTCAGCGCACAATGTATGCCCTAAGATTTACTTCAAAAATAAACCTCAGGACACGGTATTTGCACGACACAAGACACTCTTCATATAGCTAAGAACCATGTGTTTATTTGTAAGAGATATGCAGAAACATAGGGAAGAACTTTTCTACATTAGAGGTCAACTACCTGCACTATTATCCTCTGTTAGTGCAGGGAAAGGTCTTGTTTGCAGATCTTACAAATACATGCTAAATAAAATACAGATTGCAGTTGCCTCCTCGAGCTGGTGATGCTTCAGTCACTGCTGGTGAGACTGTGACCAAACAGGCGCCACAGCAGCCCACAGTGAGCTCAGTGATGGAACAGCCGAAGGTTGGTGTGGATAAGAGTTATTCCCAGCTCATTGCAAGCTTCAATCACAACCTCGTCAGCAGCAGAGCCAGATGGGGCAGCGATGAACTGAACTCCACTCTGAACAAAGAGATAAGCAGAGGGATTAGAGGACTGAAACTGCCCTGAAAAGGAACTGGCAGCCTCAGTTCTTCATTAACATCTCACTCCAAGCACTGAAAAAAAGCACAGCCTCCACTGCCCAAAGCAATTCAAAGAGGAGTTCCTCACGTGAGCGCTCAGCTCTTTTCATCCTAAACCAACAACCCCAGCAATGGCAAGATAATCACCATCCACATGAGGCCAGTAACCACACCACCACCCTGCCCAGGACACAGCACCCTCAGCACAGAACAGAGGCATTCCCCAGAGCTGTGCACTGTGCTCAAGCAGGAAGCCCAGCCAGGATGAGACCTTACCCGTTTGGCTCTGTCAACATTATCCCTAAAAGGGAAGAACGCATCGGAGCTGAGGGAGACAGCAGTCAGCTTGGCAATCCACTGCTTCTTCTCAGCTTCTGTCAGCTGTGCAGGCACCTCTTCAAACATGGCCTGCCACTTCACCAGGTCCTCATCCTGGAGGAATGAGAAATGCCAGCTCAGCCCCAAGGCACCAGCTGCTGGCAGCACCCAGCAGGGGCACGTCAGGATGAGCGATGGTGTCCCTCTGACCCAGTGCAGCTGCGCTTTCTGCTCCCACAGCTCTGCTGCTGACAACCTCACACCAGAAATCTGACAATCCCAAGTGATGGTGGGAAGGCGCTGCCAATGTCAGCCCTTCCTGCATCCTTTGAACACCTCCTCCTCCCCTCTGCACCCCAAAATTCAAGGATCTCCTCCAAGATGCTCTGTTCAGCCTGCCTGCAGAGTGCTGCTCTGTGTCAATGCCAGCACACACCACCTGGGTGCAGAGGATGACTTCATGAACGGCAAACAGCAGAGCAGCTTGGTTTGTGATTCACCTTCTGAACAGCACTGGCGTTCTTATCCCCTTAAACCAGCAGCCACTCCGAGATGATTCATTCAGTCCCCAGTCCAGCTCTTGGCTTTCAATACTTAAAAAGGGCATGCTATTTTCTTGTCTCACTTGCACTGAGGAGGTCAAAGCGATTCCGGGAATCCAAAATGCCACAGAAGCAAACAGCAAAGCGCCAGAGGAACAGCCAGCAGGCACGATGGGGCAGGGAGAGCTTAAAAACTGAGGCTTTAACTCTGCCTCAACACCAGGGACAAACATCCAAGGACACCAAGCTGCACACCAACGTGCAGAGCAGGCTCCAGGACCTCAGGAGACCTCAGGACCATCGGGGAACCCTCTTACCTCTCCAATGGTGCCAGTGACGTACTGATCGATGGCGTTGGAGATCTCTGCTCTCTTCACTCCTGCTCTGAACTTCATGGAGAGCACACGTGGGTGGTGCCGCAGCCACCAGTTGTTGGCCTTGTCACCAGCCAGGCGCGTGCAGTGGATGCGGGACTGCTGGCCTGCCCCGATGCCAATGACCTGAAGAGTGCACACAAAGCACCATCACACCCCACTTCAGAGCAATTAGCAAGGACCTCCCATAAATTAGTTGCTCCTTACTGGATCCGAGAGAAAGCATAGGTGATCAGCAAGGAAGACAAGGAAAACAACTGCATCCCCAGTCCCATCCCCTGGATATAGGGACAGACAACCTTGAAGCCATGTGCCACAGCCCAAAGCACAATGCAAACAAGCCCTGGCATCTTATCTAGGCAAGTGCAAGCTTGCACTGGAGAGAAAGCCAACTCTTAGAGCGCTGACACTACTGAAAATTAAATGTTGCTGGGGAGCCTTGGTTACTGGACACTGGCAGTACAACACCAGCTTCACTCTCCTCAGGAATCAGGGAAACTCAGTACTGTCAGGGTCAGCATATTATGCTTTCATACCTCATTACATTCAAGTCTGGAGCCGGACCAGGCAATGCTGTGCGTCTGTGGCAAGCTCTCACACTCCCCTTCAGCCAAGATGAAACGATCAGTGCATAAACACAGCTACTGAGCTGGGGGTCTGCCTGCTGCTCCTCAGCCCTCTGCCACAAGAGCATGCCAGGCACACAAATACACCATCTAGTCACACCGTGGCTGTCAAACCTCAGGCTGATAGTTTTCCTTCCACAGATTTCAGAGGTTCTGCTTCCCAAAAAAAGAGCTCCTGCCATTTCGTACCAGAGATCTGTCAGAAAGCAAGACTCTCTTCCATAATTTCCTGCCCCTACGAGGCCAGAGCTGAACTGTTCACCAGACTGCTCGCATGGGGTATCACTCCAGGGATGCTGTGTTGAAGCCAGCACTTCTGGCCACCGCCTCAGAGTTTCCAGCTCAGGCTGCAGCAGATGGTAAAGCTATAAGTCAAGCACTGCCCTCAAAGGAATGAATCATTTGTCTTTAATTAATCAAGGCACAGTGACTTCACCTCTTACCAGAACCATAAAAACATGCTGCTGGATGCTGTTCCCTCAAGGAACAAATGAAAGAGTTGGGCTGCTATCTAATATCATCTGCTCAGCTGTAACTAAACAATCACCAGCACTTAGTAAACTCATAAGGATATTAAATAGATTCTGTGCTCCTCATGGCTTAGGGACACGTCCCCCCCAGCAAACACTCCTTGATGTCTAACCTGAATTTCTCACACTCCATCTGTTTGACCTTCTAACTTGCATGGGATTTTGCATCTCAAGGGAGCTCAGTGCCAGCTGCACACAGCTGCATGGTCGCATCAGTGGAGGTTCTTCTTCCCTACACATCCAAGAGGGATTACAATCATCACACAGCACACACCTTCACTCACATAGCCTTTAAGTGTGGGCTTAGCAAGGCAGGTCAGGCCAGCACAAAAGTTCATAGCTGGAGTTGCAGACCAAAGAGAGTCCCAGACAGTGTTCTGGCTAAAGGATGCATCCTGTAAGTTACACACTTTGGCTCAAAGCAAAGCCAAACATGTCCCATAAGTGGAATATGTGGGAAAGCATGGAGTGGATGAGATGGGTAATGCCCAAAGAAACTCTGCAAAATGATGCAGGTTAGCCTGAATTTGGTCAGATTTACTGTGATGAATGAGTGAAAACAGAAGTCCTGAACGTACCTGGAATTATAAAATCAAATAAAGGGCTTCACAATTGAGAGGGCAGTGTGGCACTGGTGGAGAACAGTACACTAAACTAACAGGTTTGGTTTATCCTACTGTGCAGAGAACAAAGAAAGAATAATTTTGAGTTGCCAAAGTCAAACAGTATGACTGGAGAAAGTGCAAGCCAGCACGTTGCAGACTTGGGCTCAGCTGCACTGAAAGTCAGACAAAAGGAGTGGAAGTGTTTATTGCAATTAGTGGCAGTTGACTTCCTGCAAATTAAGTGACACTCAGGCCCATTAATGCTTCCTCCCACTCCAGCCTTCCCTAGGACTCATTAACACCAAGCCCCAGCTGGAGCAGTAGTGAAGCCAGGCTGTCAAAAAGGCTCTGGTTATCTGATGCAAGGGAGTGTTGGAACAGAACAGAAACAGTGCAAAGCTGAAACAACCCCTGGAAAAACAAAAGCAATGGAACTGAAAGAACACTGGATTCCCCCAGCGTGGCTCACATAACCTCAATAAGTCACATCCTGGAAATGGATTTGAACTGGAAATTACTTCTTGTTCCCCACTCTCGATTCCTGCTATTTTCTTTTGCACCCAAATATTCCTGAGCACAGCTGGTGTCACATCACAGTAGGAGATATCATCAGCAGTTAATTCTGCACAGCATCACCACAACAAACCTGAACTTAGCAGCATCTTAAGACTCTTTTTCTGTGGACATCATTTCCTGCCCATCTTGGGAACAACGGTCTCACCGCTGAACAGCCTCAAGAGGCTTTTTTGACATTTCAAACCTGGGAGGCAGCTGCAATCTGAGCTCTTCCATCATCACCTGCAGCATGCTACACTGCTATTTCTGCATTTGGACTCTTAGAAGTCTCATTAGGAAGACATTAAGCTTTGATTTGAACACAGATCTGCCACTCTTGTTGAGTAAGCGACTGGAATGGCTGCTGACCTTTACAAGACAGACTGCAGCATACAAACCTCTCCTCTTTGCCTTTCCTGTCACATATACAGCAAACCAAGACAATGTACATTAATACTTGACTGAAATACATCCCTGCAAATACACAAAGCATCAATGAAGCAAGGCTGCTTACACCCCTGCCTGCCCACACTGCCTTCCACGCCTCCCTCATGCCTTCTTCCTTCCATATGGCACACACATTACCACACACACAGCGCAGAAGCAGCTGCAGCAACATGGTAAGTCTAGATTTAACAAAGCACTAAGGAAACTGCTGCTGTATTAAGGGAAAAGGAGCAAAGATAGTGTCACCTTTGTTCTGGGGCCATGAGAATTAATGCTCTTGAGGACAGAGATCCATTCAAGAGCAAGAAAAAAACAGTAAGGAAAAGGAAAGAAAAATGCCAGGTCTCCAGAGAGGTGTTTTCAAGAGCCATGCAGCACGTGAGCCTAAAAAATACTGTGAGGCAGTGCTGCAGTGTTTCCAGGCTGTAAAAACAATCTGACACATGCAGATGTAAGAACAGCACTGCAGTTCATTCACAGGCTGTACCTGAAACACATCGATCATTTGCTTGATGCATCTTGGTAACTTATGAGACCACCAGCATTCTTTGGCTTCTATTTCTGAATCATTACGATTTTTAAACAACCTGAGTTAAGGAAAGGTTGTGGAGAGCACAGAGCCAGCTGAACAACAGCATTACAAGCATGAGCCTCTGGGCCAAAATAAAATAGTAATAATTTTCAACACGTTTACAACAACTTTGGGATTACTGACTTGAACTGAACACCTAGTGATGACTTAGGACTTCAGAATTCAAGATCAGTATCCCACATGTGATAACACCCCCCTGAATTCCAACATCCATTGTAAGCTCTTAAAAACCAAGAAGCACAGAAGATTCCTGATGCCCGCAGGGTGTTAGAATGAAAATAAAATAAAGCTCTGACCCATTGGGACAGTCAGAATCCAGCTGTGAAAGCTACTGTCACTTCCTAAGGCTTTAAACAGACCACAGCATATGCACATGCCCTCACAAAACGACTAAAGGCAGAACAGTTACAAAGAAATGACTCAAGGCCTAACTAGCAGAAGCACGTAAGAGCTTTTCCAACCCTATCATTGAAAGAGCCAGCCTTGTCATTATCATGAAAAAAATATATTAGGTTTAGGTTTTGAAGCTACTTTAAGAGAAACACGCTTAGCTACTGTTCTGTTCTAGGGCAGTTCATCTGTATTTCATAGAACCATAGAAGGGCCAGGGTTGGAAAGGACCACAATGATGATTGTCAGGTTTCAACCCCCTGCTATGTGCAGGGTCACCAACCACCAGACCAGGCTGCCCAGAGCCACATCCAGCCTGGGATATTTGTTTCATAGCTTCCTCTGTGCTAAATGATTTTAAACCCTGTGCCTGACCAAAGCACTCTGATCAGCTTGGCTTGGAAGCACCGTCCCCAGAGCAGTTCTGGTTTGGTTACCTGCCCATCCTTGGCGTAGCACACTGAGTTGGACTGGGTGTATTTGACAGCAATGCTGGCAACAATCAGGTCTCGGACAGCAGACTCAGGCAGCTGAAACAAAAATGCCACTGTCAATCTCACTGACTCAATCTTACCAGGTCCAGATCGTTCTATTGGCGGCCCTCATCCTGCAAAGCCTTCTGGATTTGCTTCCTGCCCTCAGAAGTGCTCACAGGCCAAAAGCTGAGCATATACTCACCTGTGCACAGCACCATAATAGCAGCTCATGAAATCTGCATCAAATGATGATTCAAGTACACTCCATTGCTGATTTATTAATATGATTTTTATTACCTCAAGGTCTGAGCTTGCTTCTGATCCTGTGACTAATAACGTACTCATTAACATCTGTTTTTCTAATGAGAACAGTGAGACACTGGAATAACTAACAGCTATCTGATGATGTGGACCCTAAGTGATGAGCAACATCAGGAAGGCCTGAGTTTATGCACTGTATATAAGAGGGGGAACAACACAGTGAGTCAGAGTGGCATCACAGTGGATGCCTAGAACACACCGTCTCACCCTAAGAAATGAAACAAGGTGACTTCTCAGAAATAAGAAATATAAATATTTTGGTAGTCTGAAATAAAGGACAGGGCCCAGCTTCTCTTATTTACACAGGAATCGAAACAAAAGCAAACTACCCTGGTTTGCCCAAGCATTTTTGGCCAAAAAGCTTGCTGCACTGTTTTGTAGAAAGCTTCATGCCGTTAAAATGCAAGAGGTCTTAAAATACAACAGGGCTGACTTCCTTGATGAAAGCACATCATGTAGCTCTACCAGTTTTTTAGCTCCTTTATCTTCTAAGACTTACAGTTTTATTCTTTGTGACAACGTTCTTGAACAAGGACTGGTCAATGACTGCACTGTTCCTCTTCTGCATGAGCTGCAATCCATAGAGGGTTCGAATCTCATTGTCATCTGGCTCATAATTAGGGTCCATCTAAAAGCCAACAGACAGGGCAATAAAACACTGAGCTCTTCAAAGCTCCAGTAACAGCTTAGGTTGGAACATTCTCAAAAGAATCCAGAAGTGAACTGTTCAGAGAAAGCAGTGTTAGAACATCAGGAGGAGTTAGAATTAATTGGAGCACTAAGGTCTCAACAGCAGGAGGTGACAATGAAAGGGTGAAGAGGGGTGGAGCAGTTTACATGCTGATATACAACCATCCGTGTCGAAAGCCAACAGATCTACAAAGCCTTCCCATCTTTCACAAAGCATCCACACACACAGCAAAGTCAGAAATATTTTGAGGAGAGTTCCTATACACCTGAATGCACGACTCCCAAAGCCTTCAACATCAAACCAGTGCACACGATTATTTCCAGAGATGCACTTCCTTGGGGAACACCCATAGAAGCTTGCAGCACAGTTAAGC
This sequence comes from Lagopus muta, assembly GCF_023343835.1. Lineage (NCBI taxonomy): Eukaryota > Metazoa > Chordata > Aves > Galliformes > Phasianidae > Lagopus > Lagopus muta. The sequence goes on along the minus strand of NC_064440.1, from coordinate 33,652,960 downwards.
CACACAAGAGTACGGGGCCAAGTTAAATGGAACTCTTAAACTGCATTAAGGTCTACCCAAGCACAGGTCATTTAGAGTTCTGACAGCCCCTGTTCAGCTAACTGAGACATGAAGTAAACCAGGTTAAGGCTACTAGCTCCAAATACAACCATGTACACACTTGGTATGGTTTTGCTAATCCCTTGAAGTTACTTCAGATCAACTCTCCTTAGTACCCCTGTTCAGACAGGCCCTAAAGCTACAGACTTAACCAATACAACCTCATCCTTGCCAAGCTAATTGAATTCAGGAGGTAATCAGCTGCCAAGATTGTCTGCAATTTCATTCCTTCCTTGCCTGAAGCTCCGGAGCCATCTTCTACAGTTCCCTTGGTAGCAAGGCTACAATTGCAATTTCAGCTAAGCCTTGGATTTTCTTCCTGTAATGTTAATGTTCTGCACTCAGATTCAGGCAGAAGTAGGATGTGTTTGGCTTACACTGCAGGGAAGTCTGGACTCCCTGGTCCAGATAGCTGTGGGTGCTATGCAGACACTAACATCTGGTACAGGGAGAGCACTGCAGGGCTGGAGGGCAGCAGGACTACAAACCTGGAGGACACAGTAAGCACCATTCTTCTTTTTGGAAAGGATTTTGAGAGCTTCTTCCTCATAGCCAGGAGCTACCACACCATCAGATACCTGCAACACAGAGATCTCAGCACCTATGTCAAAAAGAGAGGGGCTAACACTGCAAACTCTCCCTGCCATATCCAGAAAGGCAAAGGTTTGCCTCTCAGAGGTCTCTAAGTACTATATAGTACTGAAGGCATTACTACAGCATCTGTTTCACTCCTTGAAACAGGAAACAGCAGTGATGTTCAGCCCATAGCAGGAGTTAGGAGAAAAAAAACCCCAAACCTCTCTTTATACACAACAGAATTGATAACTAATGTACTCTTCTAGGGGTAAAACTACCTACGTGTGACATCCTCGCTTCTCAGCTCCAACATGCCTAAAACATAATTATATATATTATAGTTATTTCAACAGTGATCCTCTTGATGACACAGAAAGTCAACCAAACACTGCCTTAACAGTGCTGAAGATGAGTTTACATTAATCAGTGCCATGAAGCATGAAGATTAAACGTATTTCGTTCCTATCCTCATCACATAACAACGATGGGTTTTTTGCTCTGTTGTTTTAATCGAGTACCAAATGTTGTCCTCACAAACACCACCTTTCATTTATTTGCAAAGACATCTCCAATGCACAACACAGCCTCTTGCACCGTGCTTTCTCCTCTCAAGAAAATCAGAAGCAACACATAGCAGGATGAGTGTCCTGTAAAGCATCAGCTCCCAGCACCCCAGGCACTGAATCATCTGAACAGCCAATAAATGGCTTTAAGTTAAACAGGTCAAATCCAAACACGAATGGCTGCCACAAACCAACGACTCCATCAACTGTGATGCTCCCTTTTCCCTCAAATGATTTACTGCTGCTTAACGAACCTCTCTGGAAATAATCTTAGCAGTAGGCACATCACAGATATCAGACAAGGCAATGAAGTCACCGAAAGAAGACATCCGATCAGCACCTGCAAAATGACATTTTCTAGTCATTCATCCAACTGTGGCAGAACATTTCCACAATCATACACTGGCTTTCTGTGGGCAATGACCAAAAGTGGTCCCTAAAGTAGTGAAAAATGAAGCACACGTGCCAATGTATCCTTTAACTTGACTGTACCTATGTTCACTTTGTCTTCCATAATCTGTCAGGTTTATTTTTTTTGCCACAGACAATGAGATAATCAGCAAAGTACCTCAGCTAAGCTGAGGAGGAAATTTTGATTTCTAAGTGTTTGGGTTTTTTTTGTAAGCTCTGAACTGCAAAAGTATATAGAAAAAAAAATATTGGGTAGAAACATTCCTGTTCAAGTAAGTATTCCCTAACAGGAATCTCATCTGCAGAAGGCTGAGTGTGCTTCCAGCCTTAGCTCACTTGGACAGCAGATTCTGATATGTGGGCAGTCAGTTGCTTATGGAGAAAAACCTAAAGAGGAGGAGTAGACTACAAAGGGGAGAGCCAGCAAAAAGCAAAACAGGCTGTTGAGAGTAGAGCCTTAAGCAGAACTCTTGGGACAGGTTAGTTTATTCCCGGGCCTCTCACCTCTGCTTCGAGCGTAGGCAGATGCCAAGGGTGTCAAGGTCTTGTGTAAATCATGCACCATGCAGACTTGTGCCTCCTCCTCGCTGAGAGGTATTCCAACAGCAGCACCTAGTGGGAAACACAAGCAGGGCACTCAAACCAGAACCCTTCCCTCGAGCCCTGCCCCTGGGGCCCTGTTAAGACACAGGTACCACTGGCAGGGCCTGCCAAAAGTCAGTCTGTTCAAAGAGAAAAGTATGGCAGCAAGGAGCCACTCTACCTGCAGGACTGACGTGTTTGAAGGAGGCTGCAGCAGGGATCCCTAATGCCTGCTTGAGTTCCTTCACCAGCTGCCAGGCGTTGAGAGCATCACACAGGTTGATAAACCCTGGAGAGCCATTCACCACTGCAAGTGTAGAGTACAAACAGATTAAAGCAGGCAAGGCCCTCTCCCTAGAGTCTGCAGAGATTGTTTCCCCACCAGGAATGGGAATTGGTACAACACTGCTCTTTAAAAATGACCCAGGCTCCTCAGCAATAGGCTAACCATCCTGGAAAGCTTCAGTGGCTAAACTAAATGCATGGCATCTCCAGTTATTGTCAAATTAACCATTCAGAGCCACAAAGCTTAGAGCAAAGTGCTTGATCTGGCACAGATTTCTGACGAAAGGACCAAGAGTAAAAGTCCTTTGGAAGTCTGCTCCCAAAACCTTTTACCCCAGCACACATAAAACTGCAAGATCAGCACTGACAAAGCAGGACTGGGATCATTTCAGAAGCTTAAACAACTCTTGTCTCTTGAAATGTAACAATACGTAGCCAGATAGGTGAATGCAATATTATTCTGCTGCCAAACCCAGGAGGCAGACTTGAAAGCGAATCAGTTTCCAGTACAGGAGTAGAAAAGCCTCCTAGAAGATACAAGGCAGAGCTTCTTTTCACCAGCACTAAAAATGATCTTAAGAAAGTCTGGCAACTTTTGTTCTCTCCAAACTAGAGATTCCCCCATGGCATAAGGCTGTGGTGGGTGTGCACCTGGTAAAAAGGAGAAGACAGACACCAGGCGTGTCTCAACCCTTGCAAGTGAGACTGGTATTCCCTGACACTGTCACCATTAGCAGCAACAGTACTCTGGAAAATTGAGGCAATAAACCCCTGCTCAAAACTGTCACAGAAGGAAAAGTAACAGAAATCATTCAAACCCGGAGAAGAACAGCTTGATTCCTGGACAGCAACTGGGGACATGAAAAGACTGGGCATGTACTAAATGAAGAACAGGAGCAGAAAAGCATCTTGAAACGATGATGACTTGTCCTCTGCAAAACCTCAAGCTGATGTCAAACAAGAAGCCCATTACGTGGAACTGCCTGAAGGTCTTCAGTGTGGACACACCAACTTACACTCAGAGAGAACACGGAGCTCCCATTAAGTCTCATGGGGATAAGGAGACAAGCTTTTCAGTCTCACATGGCTCAACCTTCCCATCACAAACACAGTGCCCCTCAGCATAAAGTGGTTTAAATCAGATACTGCTGGGCATCCCTTGCGTTAGGTACAAGATGGTATCTCATTTCTAAAGGCACTGGCAGACATGCCTGCTCGCCCACCCACCCTCTTTTATTGCTCCCCCTTGCCAGGGCCTCACCTGTCAGGGGAAGCTTAGGCCTGGTGGTGTAGAGCTGTGCAGGACTCTGGTGAGGATTCATGCCGTACCTCAGGGGCAGCTGGGACACCCCCTTGCTGTACTCCTTCCTAAAGTAGTCAGAGATGGCTGCATCGTACTGAGCAGTGTGGGTGAAAGCCTGGGGGCAGAACAGGGGATGCTTGTCAGCTTATAAACATCAACTTCCAAACGATTCGGTGTTTCAAATGAAAGACAAAGTAGCCTTGGCCTCTGCTGTGAGCAAGCATGTCTCACCTTCAGTGCAAGGTGACGTCTGGTTTCTACTGAAGTGTCTTTGTCCTTTGATGCTGCCATCTCTTTAGCTACAGAAGAGTAGTCTGCAGGATCACACACAACTGTCACACGAGCGTGGTTCTTAGCAGCTGCCCGGAGCAAGGCAACTCCTCCTGCAAAAGAAGCATGGAGGAACAAGGCACTTCTCATCTGGACTCAGCACAACCTCAGCATACGAGGCCAAGAAGGGACATGCACCAAGCAGTCACTTGTGCCAGGTGGATGTGCCCACCTCCCCGGGCTCTGTTGAGAAAAGGGGCCATAACAGCATCTTGAAAATGCACGAGGCAGTCAGCTAGTATGATTCAAACCAGTGCTGAAGGTGCAAAAAACAGCACAGCTGCAGGGATGAGAAAGTAATTGAGTCTCATGCTGTGCAGGGCACCTGGGGAAAGAACACCTTCCAGCAGCACAGCCACATCCTGAAGAGGACAGCTATCTGCACATATTGCTTAAACACCATCCTCTGCAACGCGGGGCTGGGGAGGAGTCTACAGGAAGATTTATTTCTCTTCTACCAAGCAACTGAGGTTCTCAAATCCCTCTGCAAATATTAATGAATACTGTGCAGGTCCTCTGTGTGAGATAAAAGGCCATGCCTCCCCCTTAAATCTGACTCTGCACAGCGATTATAACACTTTAAATCATATAGGATACTAGGCTGTAGCAACAGAAAAGCAGAGGCTGGCATTGCTACATACAGAGCAAGTACTACTTCATAAAACATTTAATAAAGAGCTCTGCTGGGCATCGTTTGGGCTAAACTACTGCAAGAAAATTCAATCCCAATCCAATCTCATGGCACAAAACTGTGCCTGCACTGTGCACAAGCTGTCGTGCAGAGATGCTGCAGCGAAGCAAAGGCAAGTCTTTGGGGGTTAATAACCAGCACGAAGAGCAGAACTGCTGATAATACAGGCATCCGTGCTTCTAAACTCAGATCCCTAACTACCCTCCTGCACATGCAGACCCACTTCTTTCCCTGTAATGTCTTCCCAGTTCAGCCTCTTCTCTCCAAAACTGGTTTTTATTTTTATTAAGCTCCAAGAGGTTCTAGAAGAGATTTAATTGGCTCACAGTAGGAAGCATGCTCTACATTCTCCTTCCTTGTAGTCCCTTATGTTGAGCAGTGCACACCTCCCCCATTTGCACAGCATGGCCTGCCAGCCTGTTTAAACAGCCACTTGCTATGGCTTAAAAGCAATGAGGTTTACCCAGCTATGCCTCTCAGTCTCCTCCTTGTAGCCCTCGAGCTCCTCAGCTGACTTCAGTGGAGGAGAAAAAGCCACCAGGAAAACTAATTTCCTGCATGTTCCTAGGAAGTGATGCAGAAGACAGAATTTGTGGCCCATCTTCATTCTTTCCCAGAAGGAGGCAGTTGCAATAAGAGTTGCAGATTTACTACAGTATTAGATGCTCACTACAAACTACATCATGTCAAGGTGAGATTGGCTGTCAAAAGAACTAGTTTGCAAGTTATCAGCAGGTAGTTTCTGCACACAACTTCTGCCTGACACAGAGAAGTTCTCAGTAACACGCTTCCTTCTTGAATATTCTCACAACACACCAGCAGCCTGGCTTGGTTGTCCTTAATTTATTTCCCTATGCCAACAACCATGGATGTGATGTTTTGAGCGTGTGATGAGAATAATCCTGTTGCTGTCAATATGTTCATAGATGACCTGGTAACTATTGCTAGCAGCAAGTAATCCATATGAGCTTAAGTGGCCAGCTCACCTGGAGGCCACAGACAGAAACCTCTTAGGGTACAGGATCCTTTATCTCCTTCCTTTAGTCACAGCACAGAAATTGTTCCTGTGACCATGACTTACAAAAGGGGTACAGCAAAAGCATTTTGTTCCTGCAAGAAAGCATCCTAAAGAGTAACAAACTCACTCCCTGTACTCCCACAAAAATCAAACAGATGTCTGATGATTCCTTACAAGCGCGCAAGGCCTCCAAACAAAAAGGACTGAGATCACTTCAAGAACCATTAAGTCTGCCTGGAGAATAAGTTTATTCTTCCTTTAACTTACCAATGTCAATCTTTTCCACTGCTTCTGGTACAGTTACACCCGGAGAAGACACGGTCTTCACAAAGGGGTAGAGGTTACACACCACAACTCTGAGAATTAAGGAGAAATCAGGGTTACTCAGCAAGAAGTTGCATGGTCAGGCTTGACTTGATATGCACAAGGTATTATCAGTGTTTTTGTGGTGTGATCAATGTAAGATCCTACAGGCAAGGCTTTCTCCAGAAGAATGGTGGTGTACAGCCATGAAGCAAGAGGCGTTACAATGGTGAAACACCATGGGGGGTGGTATCACAGGCACATCCAGGTTATCTCTATGCATTATACAGTGTTACAGTGGTTAGTGCCACAGTTTACAGCTAGCTAAGGAAGAATTCCTTTCAATGTGTGGTCCTGTGTTCAAACGTTTTGTCATTTTGGTGCCATTTCAAAGAACTTCAGAGTGGGCTCTCAGCACTACTGAAAATAAGCACCAACCAACTTTCATGTAATAGCAAGCACTGCAAACAAAGCACAACCAAACCATCTGATTTTCCTCAACTTTTCCAAGAGCAGAAGACACCCTACATGCCACTTTCAGGCATGGACATTATAATTAAGAAAACCAACAACATGTGAAACCTGAGAGGTATTTAGTGCACAGCCTGCGTCCCACAACACAATCCTATGTCTCTGAATTCCTACTATAACTTTTTTTGCCTGTTCTGTTTCCACTGCTCTCTTCTTCCCATCCATTTGTGCCCCTGACCCGTTGCAAACCATCAGCAATCTGTAGACTTTTGCTAATGCTTTTATCTGTGGAAATCAACATAATATCAAGGTTACCTACCCACATCATGTCGGAAAACTTAATGCAACCATACAAAGACCCCCCCTGCTGAGGATCAGCTCCTTCTGCTTTACATAAGATGATCTAAATTATTACTTTGGATGCAAACGCATGACTTGATGTCACTCATGTAAAAACATGACTCCCCTGTAACTCAGCAGAGCCTGCCATTAAAATGCAGTGTATTCTGAACAGCTCCCACTGCAGAGTCATCTATGAGGACTCCTGTGGTTTTAAATTCCAGGTTTTCAAATTCAGCCTGGAAACCCATTCATCCTAGGCACAGGTCCTTTGAAATCATTCAAACAAAAACCACAGAGATGGACTCTGGCCTACTCACCATAGGCAATCTATTCCCCTCTGTCTTGGCTACATCTACAATTTACTATGTATGATTCAACCACTTATTTCTAAACCTAAGTAGTGACAGAAGTGGCTGCTCACAATCACTATGTTGCTAAAATCAAGTAGTTAAAACAGTCGCAAGCTGCCCTGCATAAGAACAGCAAGTAAATGCATTCTAACAAAAAGAGGAGGAATAAATCTTGTGCATGTGTTAGTGCATGAACTGTGTGACTTCATTTTCTGGCTCCAACTCTTTCTCAGGGTGGCCAAGTAAGTTTTCTGGTTTTCATCTGTTTTCTGTCTCACAAACGATGCGTGTTCTTGACCTGCTTTGCACATCTAGTCTTTACTCATGTTGAAACTCAGTAAACATTATGTAAATCTCAAAGGGTATGTTTACTAAGCAAGTACTGCCATCTGATCAAACACCCAGAGCCGAGCTGAGAGGAGCTGCACCAGCTCCAAAAGCACTGAATTCAATTTTGCAGTAACAGTAATAAGGGCCCAACAACAAGTCTCAAAATTCACAGATAAAAATTCCACGGACAACACTTTGTAACTTTGTTTAAATTGTTTGTTCAGTGCAGAAAATCATGCTTTTAAAAACATAACATCTCCCAAGAGGAAGAAGACCGCAGTTTTTCTGGTGTGCAGGTCCCCTACTGCTCCCATCCACCAGCATCCACTGATTTCCAACGTTCATTTCTGATTACTGACACATTGCATCTCACCTTCCCCAGAATTTACCTTACAAGGCTGAAATCTTGTTTGTTCATATCAGCGTTATCTTCTGGAATGTTGCGAGCCAAGATGCCTAGTTACAAAAATAGCACATCCTCATTAAAATACAGAACTGATGCTGCAACAAACACTTTTTTGAATTCAGCACTTCTCTTCAGACTGTGCTTTTCAGATCCATAAGCTTTTTCACTCCAGTTCAGAGGTTCTCAGCCTCTCTTCCATTTTCCTGGCTCTGTGGTTGTTCAAACTCCATATTAACCATTGTTTTTTTGTTTTTTTTTTTTTCCCCCCAATACAAAATTCTGGAGGATTCCAAGTGCTGAACAGCAACCTCAAAGCCATCCTTCATAAACATTCCCTTGGTAACCTGGAAATGCTAAAGCTGACAAGGAGATCATGGAGAGGAAAGAGACACCTGTCACTCATCAGCCAGCAATAAGCAAAGCTATGAAACAACTGAAGCAAGAGGCTGTGCCTCTAGTAGAGCAGCACAGGCAGCTGGCTGAGGTCTTAGAGCCAGGAAAGATCACAGCACGCAGAAATCACCCCCTAAAGACTATATTGTCATGTTCCTTCTGCTGCACACCAAATTCACCTACGGGTTAAAAATCAGTGGAGCTCTCTGCCTGAGCAGGCCTGAAATTGCCTAAACAAAGAAGTCACAAATGCATCTGCAGAGGAGCCCCATTACTTCTAGCTCCAGGGATGGAAAGCTCTAATTGCAGAGATGCCAGCAAAGGAGCAGAGGAAGTAATTCAACCACCACACGCTTCTTCTCCACCTCGTGCATCATACCTCTCCTTTTGCTGCTAGAGCAAATCTGTATTTATTTCTCAGTTCTTCCTCACAATCTTTAAAAAAAACCCACATCCATCAATCTCTTCCTTCCACCCTCCCTGCCCACGGATCTCTCAGACTGGAAACACACCATGAGGAACATACCAGCATGGACTGCAGGATGAAGGGTTTTCACACGTCCTCCTAACATCTCAGGGAACCCTGTCAGGTCCGAAACGTCTCTGCTCAATGAGAAAACACACAGCATCATCAACTGAAGTACCACAATGACTTCACCTACAGGTTCAGTGTTTAATTCGCCTTAGGAGGCATTCTGATCTACTGGCAACGTTAAGATGCATCATTCAGATGCAGAAAGGTGGCAGGGTGAGCTGGATCTCTTGGGTTTATTCGAGGAGTGGAAGGTTGCCATCTTTTGCAACGCCATCCCTTGGGAATACTCGTTCCCATGGACAGGGAAAAGCGACCATCCTTTGCTTCAGGCTTCGCTGACAACCAAGCGAGGGGGGGCAGTAAGTCTGAGTGTCGGACGGCAGAGGACGAGGCTCCACGTGAGGCGCAGCGGTCGCGCAGCGTGGCACGGGACCATAGGCGTACCTGACGGGCAGCCCCGCATCCCTCAGCGTTGCGGCCGTTCCTCCCGAGGCGATGAGGCCCAGACCCAACGCGTTCAGGCTCCTGGCGAACTCCACCAGGCCCGCCTTCTCCGAGACGCTGAGCAAAGCTGAAAGGCGAAAAGGCCGCGACGTGGGAGATGAGGCCTTCAGAAGCTCCGCAACTCTCAAACCCACCCCTCAGCGCATAACTGCCGCGCGGCCGCCATGTTGCGCGCCCCCCCCCCAGCCCCGCGTTACCGAGCTGCTGCCGGGCGGCCATGGCGCGCGTTGCGGGCGAGAAAGGGAAGAAGGAAAGGAGCGATGGAGGGCGGCCCGAGGGGATTTGGGCTCCAGCAGCAGCACCACGTGGGACCTCCGCCCCACCCCGGGTCGAGAGGGCGGGGAGGAAGAGGCAGAGCTCGGGTTAAACGTTGCCGCTTAAAGCGTGTGCTGCAGGGCCAGCTTGGGCCCGTGCGGCTGTGTGGGGAAGTGTGCCCGCGCTGCAGCTGCAGGATGGCCTCTAGCAGCAGTTCTCAGCGGCGTGCTTCATGTTTATTATGGAATCGTGGAGTTGTTCGGCTTGAACAGACCACTAGAATCGCGCAGTCTGACCCCAGCCCGTCCCCCCAGTGCCACATCGTGAGTGCTTCCAGAGATGGTGACCCACTGCTCCCTGTGCCAGCACTGCACCGCTCCTTCTACGAAATTATTCCTACAATCCAACCTGCACCTCCCGTGGTGCGACTTCAGGCCGTCTCCTTTCATCCTAAGTTTTGATTTGGGACTTCCACACGTGCATCTGTTGGGCTTGTACCTCCCAAGGAGCCGCTCCCTGCACGCTGGGAGCAGGCAGGATGTGTGTTAGGAAAGAAGAAATAAATGCAAGTTTGCAGATCCTACAGCAAACTGGGAAGCGCACCCAGAAAACCAGGCTGTTGTGATTTGTGGGTCCGTAGGCTTGGGCAGTATTGTCTGTGTAAGAAAGAGTCGAGCAAGACATACAGAACACTAAATAAAGTTGGTATATGTATTACTCTGAGTAGCAGCTAGTGACAAGCAGTAATAAATTACTGCTCAGGAGCGCGGCTGGGGCCAAATGAAAATATACTGCTAAGTGGTACATGAGCACCATCATTATGAAAATACATACCTTGGAGAGAACTGCTGTTGTACACGGAGCGCAGAGCGGTGCAGCCGAGGTGGGCTTTGGGGATGATGAATGGACGTGAAAATGAAAGATTTGATGGGGCTCTGCTTATTTATCTGGGGTTGGAGAGCAATTGCATATTCTGGGGCAGCATATTCTGGGAGATGCTAAGGACCGCTGTGCATGCTGCTTGCAAAGCAGGGTGTTTGGAGATGCTGCAGATGCAAGCAGATGGCCATGCTGGCCTATGCACAAGAGGACAGAGCTGATACTGCTTTCAGACAAACAAAAAGGCATTATCAGCATAAATAGTGGCATTCGGGATTTTTTGCTTGTCCAGCGACTTTGCTGTCCCTCAATCCAATCCCGTGGATTGAGGTGAGGCTCCTGTTTGCTCAGGAGCTTGTGTGGAAGGGGGGAGGTTTGAGTTTACACCGTGTCCCCTTGGTCTGATGTCCAAGATGGTGTCCATGGCTGTCCTGGCTGTGTGCTGTTGTGTATTGATATAGATGTGACGGAAGCATCCTGGTTTTGGGGTGGCAGCACCAAGAAAATAAATCATCCGCCTCCCAAAATGTTTAGTTTTGCTTTATACAGCTTAACAAATTAACTGGGGGTGATTTTTCTTTGGTGATGTTTACAGGATATTCAAATGCCTTGTGCTCTGCTCACGTTCCTTTATTTATTCGATAGGAGTGATGTCTGACTGGAGTTTTTCTGGTGTTGCAGACAGATGCAGAAAGGTCGCAGGAAGAGCTGTATCTCTGGGATTTATTCAGGGAGTGGAAGGTTGTGATCTTCTGCAGTGCCATCCCTTGGTAATACTCATTCCTGTGGACAGGGAAAAGCGACCATCCTTTGCTTCAGGCTTCACTGATAACTAAGCAAGCAGTTCACCTAACTAAGCGAGAAGTTCACCTTGAACCAAGGCCACAGTAGCATCATACTGGAAATCACAGGAAGAGGTAAATACTACAATTATAGATACTAAATTAAGGTTATTTCTAAATTGTACCAGGCCTACATCCAGAAGAAGAAATTCAGACTTAATTAGCAATGTGCTGTGCTGTGTGAGATGCAAAAGGAGAGTGAAGTTGAATAGACACACAGAAGGGATGGTGTGCCTGGTTTTGCTGTTGTCAGGGCAATACCTTAGATTCCCTTCTTTTGAGACCACAGGGAGTAATAGCAATGCTTTCCAGCTTGGCTGTGAGTCCCTGTTTAAGCTTATTCTCTATTGTTACTTTTTTTCATGGCCAAGAGGAATGTAGAGAAAACAGGTTAATTTGGCTGTGTGTTAATTTGTTAGGGTAGGAGGCCAACCTAGGTTTCTCCAGCTATCACTGCAGCTGCTGGGGGCTGGCAGAAGAGTGGGCTTTACCTAGCAGTGAACCAGGAAAGACCCAATCCAGAATATAGGAACCAAAGCACAAGTCTCTGCAGCCCTGCCTCAATAAGAAAGGTGTCATCCACAATGAGTGCTACAGCAGTGGCCTCAGCAAACATGCCTCACTTTGGCCATGAGGTCACTTTGATAAAAGCATGTTACTGTGTGCATTGCTACCTAGACAAAAAGTCTTCAACTTGGAAATTATTTATCATGCTATATCTGGTTTCATAAACAAGCTTGCTTCCCTGCTTTTATCTGTATGCCTCTGCATGCTCTGTTCACGTACAAACAACCTCTTGCCTCTTTTATGTACTTTCTGTACTACCTGCATGCAGAAATGCTGTCTTAGCACAGTCATATTTAGGAAGGTGGAAAGCAGATGCATGCATCTATAGCCAAACAGTTTTATTTACTGGCAGTTATTTAAATAGGAAATAGGGAAATTGTTGTGGAAATGCTGTCATGGCCTGAAGCAGTGATTGAGCACCTGGTGGGAAGACAGGGTCAGCCCAGGGGAGCTCAGGTGCATGCAGTGCATCTCAGTGATGAGAAGGGATGGAGACGGGATCCACTCTTTCCCAGACCTTATTTAAAGGCTGGCAATGGAAGTAATGGAATTGTGCTGGAGATCCCTGTGTGTCTGAGGCCTTCTGATGGTAAGTAGTTTCTTTCCTTTGTTTCTTTGTCCAGGGTTGTTGTGTTTGGGCAAACCCTCACTTAGTAGCTTAAGACCTTGTTACTCTGCTGTGGTTGCTCCACTTTCTATTGCATTACAGAAGTGTAAGTCAGAAATGTGTTACATCCAAAGCGGCTCTCCTACCATCTGCCTTGTTCTGGTGCTTGGCATCTTCCTTCAGGATGCTTTTTGCCATATGCTGGACCTCAGTTTCTCTAGGTGCCTTATAGTCAAAGAGTGTGAGTTTTGCAAGTATTTGTATATATCCCTACACTCAATGTTATGAGACTACACATCACAGCATTGAGAACTCATAAAAGTGATTGCTCAAGCAGGCTTCGAATACCTTGTCTCAAATATAATACAAGGATGGGGATGGAATGCTTAATACAGCTTGTTTTTCAGTGGTTAGCACTGTATTTTTGTGCTGCTGTTTATCTACCTTTTTGCTTTAAGAGCTTGCAAGAACTGTAGGGTGAAGTCTTTTTGGGGTATGCCAGGAGAAAAAGAGCTGCTAAACTCTTTAATCCCGATCAAAAGCTGCCTCATGCTGTCCAGGCCATTTGCCACTAGTTACCAAACCTGTGAGCTGACTTGGGCAGCTTAGCTGATGAATGGACTAGCTGGGAGTAACTGGAGAGATTCGAGAGCTCTCATTTAGTGTTGCTTTTTCAACCCTTGCACTGGCACAGGCTGCCTGCAGAAGCTGTTGCTGCCCCATCCATGGCAGTATGCAGGGCCAGGCTGGATGGGGCCCTGGGCAGTCCAATCTGGTGGGTAGCAACCAGCCCACAGCAGGGGCTGGAACTGAATGGGTTTGAAGGTCTCTTTCAAGCTGTGCTGTGAGTCTGTGAATCCTGAGCACCTTTTCTTTCCCTGTACTCTCATTTAAATCACCTCCCTGGGGCTGGCATACTGTTTATTGGCTGTCTGTAAATCCATCATCTCAGTCACATAAAGATGCAGAGATGATGCTAAGATTCAGAGACACCAGAGAGCTTCACGTGCACAATGGGTTTTAAAGGTTATGTCTCTATTTCAAGCACCAACATTAGTTGTTGGATTTTCCCAAAGCTTTGCTATTACTTTCTAATGCTTTTTCTGCAAAAGAAACAATTTCCTTGTAATAGAACAAATTTTGCAGATTTCAGCCTGAGTTATTCTCATGACACCCTGGATTATGAATGAGACCCAAAGGTGCATAAACCAAACAACAATTTATTTTCTCAATGTTCCCATTCCTTTCCTCGCAGTAGTTTGTTCCTATCCAAGCGTAGAAAGAATAATAATAATAAAAAAAGTAAGAAATGGTTTCTTCTGTTGGCAAATTGTTGTGTATTCTATTGTCTGGAACTCCCATGCGGTGAGACAATGAATCCCGGAGCGTAAGACCCCGTGTGAGTGAGTGAGGAAGCAGCCTGTGATGTGTAAGCAAAGGGGCAAAGCAGCGTTTCACGGAGGTGAGTTGTCTATTGCAGGGCTGCTGCACGGCTGTGCAGGGAGCGGGTTCCCACTAGGGTGCGCTAGGGCAGTTAAAATGGGGATGGTGTCCTTCTGGAATGAGGATGGAAGCAGTGAAGATGCCTGTAAGAGCAAAGGTGCCATTTCTGAAGGTAGAGGATGTGATTAGTTGCCCTGTCTTTTGGCTACAGCTTTTCACCTGTGAAGCCAGCACTCAGTGTAGCTGCCTGAGTGCTCTGAGGTTTGGGCTGGAAGAGGCCTTATGGAAGACCCAAGCCCATGCAGTGACAGCAGGGAGAAGATGTGTTCACAAGCCTTTTATTTAACTTGTTTCTTCTGCTAGTCCCCTTTTAGCTTATTGCTTTGAATAACAGAGGAGGGGGAAATCTGTAGAGCCTTGTGCATGGCAGCAAGGATAGGAGTCCATCTCAAGGACTCATTCGTGCCTCTTGTTGTCCTTCGTGCCTTTCAGAGCTGCCCTTAGGATATTTACCCAGCGTCACAGAAGAGTTTTCTGCCTCAGCCCATATTTGAACTCGGGTCTCTCAGATACCAGCCCTTCTCTGCTAAGCTAGATTGCTCCACGTTTACTTAATGAGCCTGCTGGAGTGTAATTCCTTTCATGGTCTACAACCCAATACATAAAGATGACAGTGAATGAATGTTGGTTTAGGATTCAGTCGGCATGCTAATTCCCTGTGGTTCCTGAGATCCTTGGGATTTGCTCAGACAAGATGTGGGAGATGGTGAAATGCTCCCTGGGTGAGGTGAGAGCCTGGAGGCAGAGGTGACAGTTCTGTCCACCAGGCATCATCTGTTGTAGAGTGAGGGGGATCTGCAGCAAAAAGCAAAACAGGTAGTCACAGAGGAGTTCTCAGTACACAATACAAATAGTGTCAGGGCTGATAATGAAGTGTCAGGAAGCATATGGAAATCAGTGAAGCTTGGCTTGAGAGCTTGCAACAGATTAAGAAGAAACAAATGTATTTTATATAGTAATTCAGCCCCAGTCATCTTTGGTTCACCAAGTCCCTGAAATACTTATCTGTGGAAGAGAGAGACTGAAGACAGTGAGGAAAAAGCTGGGTGGAAGACTAGCTTAGACTAGTCAGTGTTGAAGGGCTTAGGCACTGGTCAACAAACCCCATCGTTCAGCTCCACCAGAACATCCTGCTCATCTTTCTGTCAAATGCCAAGGAATGGCTTACAAGCAAAGGCCAACTCTGTGAACCTGCATTCATTTGCAGCTCACCGTGGGACCCAGGAAACCCTGTCAGATTATAACAGGGTCATGGGAGACCTGACAGCAAATGCAGACAGAGCTGCAATTTGCAGCATGCTTGAGAAAATGGCAGCTGGCCAAAGGCAGCAGGAGGCACCCCTGGAAAGGCAGCCATAGGAGGCTGCTGATATGTGTTACACTTGTGGCTAACTGTGATCTGGACCCCAGAGAGCTGGGATATGAAGTAAGAGGGAGTCTTGCCAAAATGTCTTGTGATGTCACAAGAGGAATGTGGCTAAACAGGATGGAAAAAGGCAGTTGTACATGGGACATGTCCAGCATCATATAGCAGTCAGTGCCACAGCTGGTGAGACCTTAGAGCTGTACCTAATTGGCAGGTGTTTTTATTGTAATAGATGTTCTTTTTTTTTTTTCCTGCTGATTTCACACATAATTAAAAGCAGGAGAATGGACAGAAAATGGAGCTTTTTTCATAAACCACTTTTATTTTTTTAACCTCCCAGGAAACTGGACCAATGCATTTTGGCTTGAGAAACATGGATAACATCTTACTGAAGGGGGGAAAAAAAGAAAAAAATGAATGTTGTTGCTTTTCTTTAGTGCTCAAAACTCAGTGGCTTTTGATTCCTCAGGAGTGTCTTGTGCTTTCTGAAATGCTTCTATCCTGTATGCCCTGCATTCATAATCAGCTGTGGCTCTGTCTTTTGCTTCTGACCTTCCTTGCTCTGAGTCTCCAGTCACAACAGGACAAATTCTGGCTTTTCAGAACTGTCTCTCTGAAGTGCTACAGCAAGGAATGACCAGAGGAGGAAGTTTATTTCTCCACAAAACATCACTGTCTTTGTTCACCTAAATCAAAGCCAAGCTGTTCATTGAAAAAACAAACAAACAAAAACAAACAATCCCCAAGCGTTTCAAAGTGATCAAGAGGCCTTAAAATTAACATTTCATTGGTTGTAGAATGAAGAACAGAATTTTCCAGATAATATTTTTGAGGGGAAAATAGGATTTAGTCATGCAGGTAATTACTCTGGAACTGTGGAGCTGTGATGTTCACGGTCCCTAGCAGTGTGCAAGCTGTGTCCTGCCTTGCTTGTTGATTTCTGCAGCTCAGGTGCACAGAAGAATCCTGCATCCGACCCCTCCAGGGAGAGAACAGGTTTAGTGTTGGCTCTGCAGAAGTGCTTGTCTCCTCTACATTCTGTGCAGTTCACATGTTGTAACTGTGACTGTGCCCATGTCTGCTTTGTGCCTCTTTCTCTGCAGTCACTGTGGCCATCAGTTATGCTTTGGCTGGGAGGAGAGTTGGCCCGGGGAAGCATTTATAATGTTTTTTTTTAAAGGTTATTTGTTGTCGTCTTTTTCAAAGTGAATTCATCTTTGCTGTTTTATAGGACAGGCACTCAAAATTCCAGTGGCAAGCAGGAGCAAGAGTGAATATCCAGCTCTCAGGAAGCAGCCATTATCACCAAGTTTTATTGTGACATGGATCAGTTGGCAGGAAGTGTATCTGTCAGCCCTCAATCACATTTGGAGGGCAGAACAGTCATTTGGCAGAGCTCAGGTTAGTCATCACCTGGTTCCCACTGCGCTGTGGCTCTGGGCAGTGGGAGGGAACCATTGGCTTTATTGCTAGTTGGGAGATGTAGGTCTCTAGGATCCACCACTGCACCATAGGAGCAGGCAGTCACATGGTGCCAGAGAGACAAGGCTCTTTTCCTGTGTGAAATTAATAGGTGCATGGGAATAAAGCATTTGGCCCTGTGTGAGCTCAGTGGTAAAAACAGCCTGGGATGCTGGCTAAGGCAGCAAGACCAGAGGGAAGGAACAGTTAGACTGACATAATGGGGATTCCTGCAAAACACTCCTATGGACTTCTGACTGTATTCTTCAGTTTACCTAACTAATGTTTTCTTCAGCACCGCTTTTAATTAATGATAATATCATTAATCACATAATTATGGGCTCATCCCATCCTTATGAGACTTGGGTAACTAATAAGGACTGGTAACGCTTCAGTTTATTCTGCTGTGTTTCGCTGACTAAATTAAAGCAGTTGAGAAGAAGCAAGCATGCTGGGAGCAGAATCTCCAAAACATAACATTTTGCTGACAATATGCAACATCTAGCTATTTCTGGAGAGCTGAAGAATAGGGTTATTTTATTTACACTTGTTTTTATGTACATTGCTTTCCACTGTCAGAACCTGGAGGATCTGTTTGGATCCGGTCACGTCCTTTTAACTCACTTTGTGCCCACAAGCACACACCAATGTTAGGACAAACACAGTGGGCAAGGATGATTTCTTGGAGTCAGAGGCTGTTTTATCACAATAGGTCAGGTAAATGTCCTTTAAATAGAACACAGGGAGTTCTTCCTGAAGAGATTAACTCCTGCAAGGGGCTGAAATCTTGCTGTTGGACTGCTTCAAATCCTGTTGATGCCACAACACATAGCAGTGACCACGTTACATTAAGAATACGTGTGACTGACTGAATCATGTGAAATGGCTTCTACGTTTAGTGGATTTGTGTTTGAGGCTTGGATCTAATGCTAAAGGTTGGAGAAAGGCATGATGTGGAAAATTAATTGGCCTTTCTGTTCACTTCTGACATTTCTCTGCCAAAATCCACCTTCACTGTTTTAATTGCTCCTAATTTCAAAGGTTATCAGCATCATTCCCTCTGGAAAGAGGGCAGATCTTTTCTTTAGAGACACTTTAGGCCAAGGAGATCCTTTTCTAAGCATCTTGGCTGTGGAGAAGACCCTGCACAGTGAACTTTGTGGGGTTCTTTGTTCCTGAAGGAGCAAGGATAAAAGATGGCTGTAGGAAGTCCAGCATTTGAAGTCCAATCTCCAGCTCTGTCACAGATCCTCACTGACAATGGGAGCAGGTTGTACTCCAGAACAACAGAAATAACCTGTGGCTATAGCAGAGAGTAGATTTAGCCTTTCCAGTTTAATCCATAAAGAAGTTTCCACATTACTCACAAATACACCTTGCTTTCTGGAATCACTTTTGTTGCATGTCACAAAGCTCTTGATCTGTGTTCTGAGCACTAGATCAATTCCCTCCAGTCCTTTCCCATCTTTGGATTTTGCCTTTTCAATGCTGTCAGTATTTACGGTCTCCTCTTCCCAAAACCTCATTGTTAGCTGGTTTGCAGCCAGCTTTCACTGATTGCAGATCTTGCAATAATTACTGCTTTGGGTATTTTTTTGAGGATACGATGAGACTGTTGGTGTTGTTTTGTTGGGTTTTTTTCTTCCAGAAAATGAAGCTTTAGTTTTTGTTACTGAAGAAAACCGAAAGTTGCCTGAAGGATGAAAACTGGAAGGCAAACATCTAGAATATATGGAGTGCTTTTATAAACTCATCAGTTTTCAAGCTAGTTTCAGTCTAACTGGAAGGTTTTGAGCGCTTGGTTTAAGCAGTACAGCATAAAAAATATCAATTTCAGGCACATCTTGCATCCACAACCCTTTCATCATTGGCCCCGTGGAAGCACTTCTGTTTCTCCTGTGAGTCTCCATGTAATATTATCCTGGCTAGTTTAATATCCCAGTTTGTGCTGTGTCATGTGCTGCACCGGTTTTGTGTTCATCTTGCTATTTTATTTTTCTTCCACATTGGAGCTGAAATATTGCAGCCCTGTGATCTTGCTCCACTGTTCTCCCCTGATTTTTCAGTTGTGCTTAGATCAGCATTTACTCATCTCTGCCGCCCTTGTCTTTTCCCCTTGTTCTCTTCTCTATAACATGATCAAATCTTGTTTGCACAGGATTTTTATGGACTTTTGCATTCACTAGCTATGGGCCAACCTGTCTGTTGAAATTCCCCCTCCCTCCCCACCCCCCCATCAATCGTGCACTTTGACATCTCCTGCTAACTGCCATCCCTTAGCATCTATTTCTATCACTGCCCTCCATTTTCCAGGAAGAACTGATTAGGCAATAAATTCTGGGCTATCCATCATCATATGCCTGTAAGATGCTTGTCAGCCTATGAGGCACAGATCACTCTTAATTGATTGAAGTGAGCCACGGCTAAAATCGCTGAAGGCCTGACTTCCATTGACGTCTCCCTGTGATCCTGTCTGATGTGACAGAAGTAAGGCAGAGCCATTGTAAGTGCGATGTGGTGCAGTGCAGCATGGCTGATGGAAGACCTGCAGAATTCAGGTCGTGTCAGTCAGCTTTTGTTTGATTTCAGGTTTTATTTCCATTTATTTACAGTATTAGCCATTATGTGTAGAGTGTTTGCTAAACAATGAAGAATAATGGCCCTGTCCCACGTAGCTGACAGCAAAAGGGCTGACAAAGGGAAGGAATGCAATAAAAGTGGTAACTTATGTCTGAATCATGCTTCCCAGCCAGCTGTGCTGATTAAAAAAAAAAACTGGTTTTATGGGGAGGCTGGGAAGCAGCAACAATAAGTACCTTTGTGAGGGAGAAAAATATGAAGTATTTGGACCAGTGATTTGATTAAAGATGACTTGTTGCTGACAGCACAGGGAAGGGGGTCCTGGAGGGGCATTTAGATTCATTGGACACAGACCTGTGTAGGGGGAGATAATCCTAATGGAGATGCTTGTATTTGAGAAAATACTGAGACAGCAGCAGCAGGACTTTGGGCACAGAACAATCTGATGAGCAGGCAAATGGCAGATGCTGAATGTGAGATGTGAACTGCTAAGGTAGGGGTTATGGGCCAGGGACAGTTGATGAAGCAGGGGAAGAAGTGGTTGGAGGTATTTTTCTGGCCAATAACCAAGTAGTCCCATATTCATGTGATGCAGAGGATTCAGAGGAAGGTCCCAAAGGTGTTCCAGGACCATGCACATGTGGCACTAAGGGACGTGGTCATTTGACATGGTAGGGGTGGATTGATGATTGAACAAGATGGTCTTAGTGGCCTTTTCCAGCCTTGATTCCGTGATTCATCCACTCAGTGTGACTTTGAGCTTGGCTTTGTTCCACTAAGATGCAATGACAGAGTCCTACTAATTCCATGGAATCCTTAGAAATCAAAACTTGCTGTGGCGATCAGCAAATTCAATAAAAGCATCAATTTCCCCAGCTAGACAATTGAAGAGCATAAATGAGGGGTAGCTGATTTCTGTCTCTGAGTTAATGTCACAAATTATCATTGATTTAAGTGAGAGGAAACTATACTCCAAAGAAAAGGATCTTCCCTACTAAAACATCCTCCACCCTATGTGTGTTGGTCTCCAGTACGTTTGGGTAATGAAACTGCTTTTTCTACCCTACGAAGACAGGCTGAGGGAGCTGGGCTTGTTCAGCCTGGAGAAAAGAAGGCTGTGGGGTGACCTCATTGCAGCCTGCAGTACCTAAAGGGAGCCTACAAACAGGAGGGAATCAACTCTTTGAAAGGGCAGATAACTGCAGGACAAGGGGAAATGGTTCGAAGTTGAGGGAGGGAAGATTCAGGTTGGATATCAGGGGGAAGTTCTTGACAGAGAGAGTGGTGAGGTGCTGGAACACAGAGGTTGTGGCTGCCCCGTCCCTGGAGGTGTTCAAGGCCAGGATGGATGGGGCCCTGGGCAGCCTGGGCTGGTATTAAATGGGAAGATTGGTGGTGCTGCATGTGGTGGTGGTGGGGGGGTTGGAGATTCATGATCCTTGAAGTCCCTTCCAACCTGGGCCATTCTT
This sequence comes from Lagopus muta, assembly GCF_023343835.1. Taxonomy (NCBI): domain Eukaryota; kingdom Metazoa; phylum Chordata; class Aves; order Galliformes; family Phasianidae; genus Lagopus; species Lagopus muta. Next base: position 33,631,939 of record NC_064440.1, on the reverse strand, counting down.
TGATTAACAGACAACTGGTTCACCACTGGCTGTTTGTCAATAGCCACAATCCCATTTTGCCAAGAGCCCAGAGCATATCTTAGTGTGCCAGTACCTAATTTGCAGACTGGCTGGTGTGTATAGGTTGGCTGTGGAGGCGGGTGCCGTGGGTGTGCTCCAATGATGGAACAGAGGCAGAGTTGCATCTGTGCTCCTTGCTAGGGATGGTAACCTTTATGCAAAGGCAGGGCAGGCTGTGACATTTAAACAGCTACAGTTGCTTGCGTCAGTACAACCAGTGGCAGGGCACTGACCTGGGGAACGTCTCATTTTTGCATTGATCCATTGGCTTTGACGTAGAGGAGGCTCACCTCAATAACAGATGTGACATCCTGACACACTGTGACCTGCCAGAGGTGCCAGCTCCTCTCATCACCTTGCAATAGTGATTCACTGCTTTTGTGCTTGATGAGTTCTATTTTGTGGGGTTTTTTTGGTTGTTTTTTGTTTTTTTTTTTTCCTGATAGCCCCCATCTGCAATAGAAATGTTCTGAGAGGTATCAGCAGACACAATGTTCTTTCTGCTGTTCATCACAGGGACAGGACTTTGCAACAGGGGTGATATGTGTTGGGGAGATGAACCGTTTTCAGGCAGCTGAGCTTTAGCAGAACAGGATGCTCAGTTCCAAGGGGAGAGGGATGTTTTCATCAGTCCCATGGATGAAAGCAAAGTTGCTTTATGATGTAGTCTGATAGAAAGTGGCTGTTAGGAAAAAAAGATGTCTTTAAAAGTCAGGTGTGGATTTGCATTCTGAACTGACAGTTGCACAAGCTGGTAAATCATGCATAATGAATACGTTATTAGCTTAATTTTGTCTGTTTGGGGTGGCTGTGAACAGCCCATTAGAAAATAGCAGTTTTCTCCAAGGATGCCAAATAGTTGGTTATTATATCTGCAAATAACACTGAACCTGTAACTTGTTTGAGAGCAGCTTATTGTGCTATTCAGAGGTCAAAATCGGAGCACTGGCTGGATAGATAGCTGCTTAGTATGCTTTTCTCCCTTGAACATGGCAGTGTAACTTCTAGAATCAAGTTTCTTGTGTGCAAAGGGCAGAGGGATGACCACAGGCTCAGTTTCACTACCCCAAACCAGCCCAAAACTGTGATACATCTGCATTATGGGGTCTTTCTGATGCCAGTGTCTGTAGACTTTACATTTTTCAGCCTCTTACCTATTCTTTTCAATCATTAGGGCTACATAGAGATCTTTAGTTTTAACAGAAGATGATATTCCCAATTATGCCCCAGGAATGTGAGAGGGAAAATCAAATACCTGAGAGCACCAAACCACAAATGTTCCTTTGTAATAAAGCACAGGATTAGCACCCAGTAAACTGTCAGAGCTCCTGCTGGAAGTGCAGCAAAATGTGAAGCAGCAAAAAGACTTGTTTAAAAATTCAGATTGGTATTTATGGGCTTAGAACTTTTTCCCCAGAAGGAAGATAGCTGCAGTCTTGTAAGTGCAGGTAGCTGTCACAGAAGCTTTCTGTTTCATGGCTAGAAGTACCAGAGGCAACAGTGGTATTTTCAAGACAGCTTTGATGCAGGATGTTCAAAAGCATGATTTCTATTCTACTCCAAAACGTGGCCCCCCAGAACCTCCCTTGACCTCTTCCAGGTATGAAACAGTTCTGTGTAGGCTTTAATGCTCTTCTTAAGATTTTCCCCTGTTCTCCCCACGTGCTTCTTGCCAAAGAGGTGGCTGAAATGGTACCAGCAGCGCTTTGTACTGCAGATGGATTCTGATTATTCATAAGATGGTCAGTGAGAATGGGGCTATTTCATGTCTTGTCAAAGCAGCGCAAGTAGGATGCTGCTTTTATGAGACTTGCTGCTGCCTTCTCTCAGTCATCTCTTTCATGTGCCTGAGCAGGACAGAGGTGACACTCTGCTTCATAAAGAGCCACAGCAGTGTGTGAGGCAACTCAGGAAGCAGTTTACAAACAGCAAAGAGAAAGATCAGAGAATGGCAATATTTTAAGCTGAATTTCTACTACTTTCCAAGTGAGGATTCCAGCATGAGTACATTAAATTCTCATATTACTCAACAGTCAGGGCTATTTAGCAATAAAGACCTCTGGCACTGAAAGAGACTCAAAACAAATCTTTCCAGCCAGCAATAAAATGCAAGGAGTGTCATGTTGAAGATCACTGGGTCGCGTAGCTTGTTAAGGCAAGAGGCTGGAGGCTTATTTGTGCAATTGCTGCAAGTGATCTTGTCTTATGACACACTCACTGCAATAGATAACTGCCTTGGAGTTTAAAAAAAAATTAAATACAGTCCCATGAATACAGTTCTGTAGCCACAGTAAATTAAATTGTGCACATACACACAGGGAGAGCATTAGGGCTTTTTGAAACTCGATCCAGGCTGCATTTGGAATTGGTTTTATAGCTCTTGATTGTTCTCTCTGGAAAAAAAAATCACTGCAAGCGATGCTTGTTGTGTGGCCTGGAAAATGAGGAAAAAAGGCTCAAAGCCAATGTGTGCAGCAGCATCTTGTCTGAGAGTCCCCAGCTTCCAGTCCAGGGCAAAGGAAGAAAGCAGCCTGGGCTTTCCACCTTTTCTTGTGTAAAATGAAGGTGCCTGACTGCACAGCTTTCCAGAGGCTTGAATAATGAAGTAGCTCTAACTAAAGATTATATTAAAGTTTGATGTCTGCAGTCCTTTGCACTGCATCCACAGCATGCAAAGCCCCTGCTTGCCACCAAGGGGAGGCCCAGTCCTGCAAACACAAAAAAAAAAAAAGGCCAGCTGAGTACCAAGTGCAGCCGAAGGCCCTGGAGTTCCTAATTTTCTACAGGGCCTTTTCTGAGGTGGTCAGAGCATCTTAGCCATTTGCACCAGTTCTTATGCTGAAAGTGACATTGGAATGCAGGACTGAGTGAGTGTCAGTAAATTCTACTTGTACAGAAACGCAACATTTTACATTAACAGAGCCCCAGGGCTCTGTTATGACCCAGCCTGGCTCAAAATGATGTGTTCTTTGTCAACCTTTGTGCCCAAAGCAATATCAAAATAGTAATCAAGCACAGAATTGCTTACAATTGCTTACAGTATTTTATTCCATGGCTAGCTTTTTTTCTAACATTTTTTTTGTGGAAATGTAGGAGAAAATGCACTGATTCTGGCTGGGGGAAAGGCATGTCAGCAGGACATGTAAGCCAGTGTCAAGATAACACAGAGTCCTTGATGTTGCTGCTCTTCTGCTGGGAGGAGAACTGTCTCCTATGGGAGATGGTTGATCTGTTGGTTGATGGCCTCTGCTATTACATGTTATTTGTGCACTCTAGGTTTCTTCATACATGTTAAACAGCCTGTGCTGGTGAGAACATCAATGCCTTGCCATGTCATCTGGCTGTCGCTGGATATTATCTACACATTTGTGCTCTAGTTTAACTTCTAGGAAGAAGTTATATCCCAGATAAATACTACAATCCCATTTTCCCCTCAGAAGTCTTTACTGCCCTCTCTGAACTATTAGCTCAACACAAACTGTACTCTTTTGGCCATTTGAAGTGAAATACACATAGATGTGTATGTGGTAGCCCACCCTGGAAGTTCTTTTGGGAAAGAAGACATCAGTTGGCTCCTTCAAGAGGGTTACACAGATGGGTGCCTACAGAGTGGCTCTTCTGTGGTATTTTTCCTCAAGCAGACATCTGGTCCTACTTCTGTCTTCTTGAAGGCAATGAATGTTGTTTCCAGTGCATCATCCAATGTTTTGTTATTAAATAATTAGAGAGTGGTTTTTATAAGCATTCTGACTGCAGAGTTGTTGTTGTTGTTATTATTATTATTACTATTACTGCCTGCTGGCAATGGAGAGGAAGACAGTGATCCTCCCTTGATGTCTGTTGAAACAATGCGAAGAAAATGGGCAGACCTTTGGATTCTAAATAACACTCCTATCCATAAATAATGCTCCTGAATCCATAAATTCAGGGCTCTTTATAGTGAGACTGTGTCTTCCTGCCAGAAGGCATTCATCTTTACATACAGGCACAGTGTCTGCCCTGTGCTCCTCCCTCAGCACTGGTCCGGCTGTGTATTTCTCACAGAACATCTTTTTTGTGGTTATAACAGCACCCAAAAGGACACACATCTGCTGGGTTTTCTGATCAGTTTGAAAATTTTCCACCCATAAATTTTATCTGTGTGATGAGGAGTAAAAAGCAAGAAGTAACAAGCAGTCATTTATTTGGGATTTCCAAATGTCCAGACTGGAGGTGACTGGAATTCTGGCCCAGTTTTGTAACTTGGTAGCTGCAGAACTCAGCACATCCCTTGGGGATGTCTTGGACTAGGAACAAAGAAACCCAGAATAGGGTCATCAAAAAGCCTTGCTAATAGCCGGGGGCCTTTTGCTGTGCCTTTGGTGCAACTGTATTTGTTCATACCTAAGAAAGCTTCCATGTGACAACAGAGTCACGATATCTATTCTTGTCCTTAACTTTGTTCCATTTCTGTTTGAAAAATAGGGCTGTAGCATATGGATGGATGAATGTAGCAGCGCCAGCTATCTGAGGCATAACCTATCATGGGATCTTGCCCATTTGGTCACCCAGGGATGGGTATGCTATAGCTCAGGAGCTCCATGTGTAACAAGGGCAACTCCCAAGATAAGGTCATGGCGCAACCCCCAATGAGGGCGTGCTGGTGGCAGGCTCCTGCCTAATTGCAATATCTAGGCCTCCAATTGAGGCCCAGGTACGTGACAGCACATCCTATGGCAACTCCCAGGGAGCCTCTGTGTTTCCCAGCACATGTGGTACACACCTGGCTGCCCAACATGTGTGCTGTACGTAGAGAAATGTGAGCCAAAAGCTCAGCACGTGCCTTAAGTTCTTCTCATGTGCATGGTGCTGCTTTCAGCTTGGGGAATCAGACCAGAATTCTTTGTGAAGGACTTGACTGTTTGCTCTTAAGATGGTTGCTGGGTGCTAGTCATTAGGGAAAGGAGGGCTGCAAGCTCTCTCCCACGCTGGCTGTGAAGCCTCAGGAAGAGCCACATTCCTTCTCCCCTTCAATGAAGACTGCCCACTTCCATCATATGAGTCAGAGGATCAACCTCACTTTGACAGGGCATCTGTTATGTATAAGTAACCTGGAGAGGGAAAGAGGGCATCTAGCCTTTGCTTTGCTAAAGCTTAAGGAGTTGTCAAAACCACAGGCTGAAGGGAAGCAAGCGCTACCCCACTTCTGTCCGTACTCCTCCATCACTGCGGTACATGTGTGAGATTATTTCAACACATATTTTTCTTCCACAGCAAGCAAGTTCCCAGCTATAGGAGGCTGACAGGCCTTGTGTAACTTGTCGTTACTCATCAGCACTCCCAGTTCTCATTTGGATCTCAGGGTGTGGTCCTAATTAGCTGATTTTGTAACAACACCCCAGTGACTTGGTGAGGGATAGACATCCTAGAAACCCATTAAATAGGGGTACAGTGACTGCTTGTCCTTGGAATACTCTTTTGGATTGCTGTTTGCTTCTAGAAATTGAACCTTTGGGATTTTTTGTCCATCCAACACAAATAGCTTCTAAATCTGTTGAATAAATTCACCTAGGTTATGCTGGTGGATAAATTGTATAGAAATGATCAGCCCTGTAGAGATTTCATAAAAACATGCAACCTGGTAGAAGAGTAAGAATAGTTTAAAGGTCTTTACCGATAATCTTGTGCTTGTTTAGGAAACAGAAATGGAAATCTTTCCACATGGAAAGAAGCATGCATGAATATCCGAAATATGAGAAAAAGCATTGCTCACAACTCAGTTGCTAAATTTGAGCAAATTAGACTGAGTATGTGTTTTGTTATCTCCTGATAAACTTAGCTTGTGTTTTTCTGTTGCTGCTTTGAAGTTCTCCTACCTAAATGGGAAGATATCACTAAGCTGATTGCTGGTCTCCTGTGGTCTTCAGCAGACATCAACCGAATCTCTAGGCTTCTACCAGAAAGACATGAGCTTGGGCAAGGACTGCATAGTAATTGAGATCAGGTACAGTCAGACATGTATAACCAAGACTGTACTGTTTGGAACAAAACAAGGCTTTGCTTTGGTTGTTTTTATATTGTGGAGCAATGTTTAGACTTGTTGGTTGCCTTTCGAATAGTTCAATAAAATCAAGTGCAGGTTCAGCTTTTGCTTTATCTCTGTTTTGGTGTGAACTGATCATCTTTGTTTTTTCAGTTGTGTCCTTTGATTTGGAATAACAAGCTTTTCTAACCTCAGTCAAACCCATTAAATGCTTTGTGAAGGTTGTCTGTTTCTATGTAAGCATGCTTGCTAGTTGCTTCCACCTAGATGGTGGATAAGCCAGACAGTACCAGTAATCTCTGCTCTGTTGATACTGGCATCACTTTCTGTGTTTCATTATCTATCAGGAAATACACTCTGAGTGTTATCTCTTTCCAGTGTTTTAAGACAACTGGCTGTGAAACTAGTCCAGCATTTCTTATGGAAGAAAGAAAAAGCCTTTTCATAATTCACATGATTGAGGGTTTAGCTTCCCATCATGTGCAGATGACCACAGTTAATTTTTAACTTCATACAATTTGCATCTTTCAGAAAATGACTGTTTTCATTGCATACAGAACAGCATGGCCGTGGTACAGCTGTTGTCATAAGCAGATCTTGCTGCCCCTATTTCCTTAACCTTCCAGTCTGTCTCTAGATATTTTGATTTGGAAGCTTTTTTCTTTCTTCTTTTTTTCTTTTGCATCTTTGACGCTTTCATTTGAGCAGCTCACTTGTCCCCAGCCTCGGAAATACCCCCTGTTCTTTGCAAAGTCAAATCCATTTTTCATAGTGACCTCGCTTTGACCTTGCTATCTGTCTTTCCTTAAGTTCTGTGGGCTCTAATTAGTCCATCTGTCAGCTGTCCAGGTTCACGTGACAGGACACGAGCATCGCCACACAGATTGGAAGCTGGCTGAGTGCTTGAAAATGATAAATGGGAAACGTCAGAGGATTTGGATGCTGGTAGCTGTCTAATGTCTTATTGCAAGCCTTGGCATTAGATCTGATCTGAACATTGTTAATAGTCAGGAAGAAAGGTTAAAGGACATACTAGTGAAACTGGCAGTGATACCATCTGCTTGCTCTTACAAAGCAAGGCTCTTGAGCAAAGTTTGCCATGTGTTGTTATCAGTTAATGCCCACTTTGAAGCCTTGAGATCCTGTGGGTTTGTGTAGATTGAAAGTTAGACCCTGACTCGAAGATTTTGACAAAGGGACTTAAGCAAGCAGATGCTACACATACCTGTCTGAGCACAGTGGTGGCCAAACTGGTGGGCTTGAGTATGGAATCTGAAGATCAGTTAATTGCCAGGCCTATTTGATGAGCAACAGGGTGAAATAGGAGGGATTCATGGTCTGCTGGCTAGCTTTTACTACACCAGGGAGACACGAATGAGCTTATTGCAGCTGTCAAGATCTATAGGCACACTGCCTTTCCCTATCTGTTTCTTGTAGCCACAACTTTTTTGTAGCTAACCTTAAATCCTGATTCAGCATGGTGCATGAATGGTACTGCGGGGTTTTGTAGCTGGTTGGAAAGCGGGTAGCCTGGCAGGGTAGACACATGTAGGAGCCTCACAAATAAAGGGCTCAGCTGCTGGGTGTGGTAAGATGTGATTCATGGAACTGCAGCTTTGCTAGGACCTGATGTAAATGAAAGTGTCCTTGGGATCCAATGGATAGCGCAAAAAACTGGCTAGTGACACTGTATTCCCATCTGAACAGAGGCTTTAAAGCCAAAAGGTGCATTTCCTTGAGTTTGTTCCCACTGAACTTGTTAGGAGAGGGGTAAACAAAGCAATCAGGAGCTCTTCTGAAATGTTTGGAAGAGGATTATCAGTGTTAGGTGCCACTTGAACAAGAACATACATTTTGCTCATACATTTTCATTTTGGTGCTCAACTGCTCTGATTTCAGAATATCCCAAAACTCAGACTTCATTTGAGGTGTCGTTCCTGAAAACAGGACTGCTCAGTAGAAATATGTAGCTGATATCCAAGGACTGTGAGCCAAAAATCAGCAACGCAGTTCTCTGTGAAGGCTGTCCTCTCTGACCCCTTGTATTTCCAAGCTCAAACACGTTGAAAATGAGAAGGAAAAAAAAGTCAGTGAAGAATTCTTGAGATGTCTTTGCTGGTGGCAAAGTAATAGAGCAGTAGTGTGGTAATGCCATGTCACCTGCAGTTCCCATTAAATATTGCTGCCTGTAGGCATTCTGAGGGTCCTGTTTCTTTTCAGAAGTACTCAGTGATAATCCTTCTAAAATCTCTGCCATTTTCAGGTGCTTGACATTAGGTATTCAGGAAATAAGGAGGAACCTACATGGCTCCTGCCATGCCTTTGGAAGGAATTTGTAGTGGCCAAGAGAGCAGGTGCAGTCATGCACAGGGAATGCTGTGGGCTGCTTGACAAGAGCCTTTTTTATAGTTTTTGCAAGTGGCATACCAGTTAGCATAAGACTCTTATGCCTTTCCACCGTCATCTAGCACTGCCCACAGTGTTGCCTAATGCTGTCAAGGCCTCAGGCAACTGCTGTCTTGTGTGAAGAAGCCAGTGTTTTAAGTTAGCTGTAGACTTTCACTTTTGCATTTGGTTGTGCAGACAAATGTGATGTTCTTTGATTTTTTTGTTTCCTACTCATTCAGGTTTCAGAGTGTTCAGAAGCATGGACTTCATAAAGATTTATTTTTTGCTACAGGTCTACTCTATGAAGCAGAGCTACCCAGCTGAAAATCTGTAGTACCCATTGCGTGAAGACTCTTCTTCCCCTTTTCTGCTTCTATAACCATTCTGGTAGAAAGAGTGGCACCATCTTGTAGCACCTTGCTAGTGGATGCCATCTTAGCAAAGCATGCTAGCAGGCCACATAACTTGCATCCATCTTTGAGCAGCTGGGTCTGCTCAGCACTGGTCCGCTAGTGCCCTGTGAGTTGCAGGTAAGAGTAGGGGGCTGCAGGCTGCTCTTGCAGTGCTCCTTGGCCTGGCTTGATTTGTTGACAAGAGATCTGTGTGGACAGCTGAAGTTTTTGCATCCCTGTGATTCCTTTGCAGATAGAATCCAACATTTGGTCAATATTAGGTTACACAAACCATGAGGAATGCCCCGCCGCTGCAGTTCGGTAACTAAAGACACTGCAGAGTGTGCAAGAGGAAAGTACCAGAGTCCTGCCTCTTTGAGTCATAGCATTGCCCCACTGCTCCCCTTACAGATCTTCTTTAGTTCATGCTGCTTTGCATGTGTTTTGTGGCATGGCAGTTCATCTGGTTATGCTTCTTCTCTCACTGCTGGAGCGATCACTCCTCCAGGCCCCTGAGGGTACCTAAGCACTGTTCACCCATATGTCTATGGAAGACTCTGTGGTTTAGTTGTAGCATGCACAGACATTGCAAGATTAGTGTTTTGCTCTTATTTGTTTGTTTGTTTTCCTCACAGCCAACAGTTTTGTGTTTTTTTTTTTTTCCTTTTTCCAGCACTGGCTTCAATGGAGTAAATATTCTGCCCTGGCAGATTTGCTCCAACTACTCCTGTGTTAGACGGTCTTGGAGATCATCAGTCTGACTCCATTCTCTCCTCTTCCCAATTCTGTCCTGCATCACTTCCCTAAGCTTTTGTTTCTCGATAGAGCTAACTTGGCACACCTGGGAAGTATCATTGCATCCATTTTCACTGAAGTAAAGCCTCCTCTACTTGAAAGAACGTCTCAAGGAAAGGACTCAGCGTTTGTGAGTTCTTGGTGCAAAGCAAGAAACTTTTTGCCCCACACTCTGTGCCCCTTCTGTCATCATGGTGGGCCATAGCCACATGTGAGGTAATGAGCAATGCCTCTAAAGACTTGCCTTGGATGCAGTCAGAGCTGCCCTGAGGATTTCTACAGTTGCCTGTTCACAGAAGCAGGTTCTGTTTTTCTTCCCCCTGCTCTGAACCAGCAATTTGCCCCTCTGCCCGGAAGAGATGAACTGCAGTTCTTTAACAGGAGAAATAACATACATGAAAGTTTCTTGGTTAAAGAAAGAATTTAGCTTGTCTCTCCTCTTCCCTCTCTGCCTGTGTGCACCTTAGCACTGTCACTGGGACACTGGTCAGTCTGTCAGGGATGGCCATGTAGTTGCACAGCCTCCTGTGCCACCTGCAGGAGTTGGTAAGCAAAGGAATTAGAAAGCAAGAAGGTATAAGGGATTAATGAAGTTCTCATCTTGCATTTTTGAGCTGGAACTGTATGGTGTTTGGGGAGATGAGTACAGGCACTCTGAGAGCCAATTGACATTGAGTTATTCTGGTTTTACAGTGGTGAACTCAAACAAATTACCCTTTGGGTTCTTCCCAAGGGGAATGTTTGCTGTCTCGGTTCACAAAGGAACTAAGGATGTGCATTTGCTTGGGAATATTATTATCCAAATCACAGTGTTCTTTTGAAACAGTTTTTTGACTGAATACCAAAAAGAAGCAATCAAATGCTTGCCTCAAAAGACCTTGGCAAAGCAGTGAATGGTGAAATCATAAATTTCTTTTCTCCTGCTCCCTTAGAGCAAAATTATCTATTTCTGGATGTTTTTTTCTGGCCTTGGAAAGGAAGTGAATCAAGTTTGCAAATGGAGTTTGGATCAAATGAAATGAAATCTGCTGTGCCTTTTACATGTAGCTAAACTAGGGCAGTGTCCTGAGGAGCAGTGTTTGTTCTTCAGCCACAGACCTCTTTCTCCTAAGGAAGTTTGGTAGAAGAAACGTGTGTAGTGTAGAACTGAGAGTTTACATGTGCAGGTTTCCTCTCATCTGTATCAGAATTTCACCAGGGAAGACTTTTAAGTTCATTGAACAGCATTCTTAGCTACCCTTAGATCAAAGTTCCTCTGCTCCAAGATCGTTCTGGCTGGCAGGGTTGCCTCTTCCATGTTTACCCCTGGGTGAAGTTTGGCAAGGATTCATTCAAGATGCTCTTCATTTTTGAGGCATGATGTTGGTTTGTGGCTAGAACAAATGGCGTGTAGGAGAATCTATTTTGATCTTTTATATGAAATATGCTGAGAACAGCAAAGTCTTCTTCCACAGCTTGCCTAGATACTGAAGGACATGGGCAGCATGCTGCTTGGTTGGGGTTTTGTTCCACGTTAGGGCTTGATTATTATGTCCCCAGGCTGGATGTTGGCTGTTGAAATGTAACCTTTCAGGGTTTAGATAGCGTTGCTGTGTTTGCTCAAATGTACTTTCATTTATTGTTCAGTTCTAGCTAGTCAGGGAGGGTAAGGTCTGGGTGTATCATGCCTTAAGCAGCTGGAGGCTGACCATTACATGGTGGGCAAGACTTGCATCCATTGCAGGGTCCCACATTCCCCAAGTAGCGTAGTAAGCTCAACAGCACTGGGGTATAGAAAATGGGTTTGTCCTCTGTTAGCCCATGTGACACTGCTCAGAATGGGAACGAAAACCATGACAGTAGATCAGTGTAATTAGAGCTCTTGTAATTGGAGCCTGATGAGTCTCCTTGCCCTGCTTGCCAGTGCAAGAGTTTTCATAAGTGAGCAGGGATCCTTTCAGCACTGGAGAAGAGAAGCTGTTTCATCTGGCTCTGAAGAGAGTCAGTGGCTTAAAGAAGTTGGGAAAGCTCAGTTTTCTTCCCGTCTGGGAAGCTGGCAGATGTGAGGAAACAGGCATCGAGCACGCCTTTGGTCTCACAGGAAGTTTATGGAGGTGGATAAATTCCTCAGTAATTTGAGGAGGATCACTGTGCTCGTTTGATGAATCTTAATATCTGGTCTGAAATATGTCATTCTTCTTGGAAAAATGTTTGTGCCCTAAAGAAGTCAAACCTAAACTAAATTTAGAAGTGACCTCTAAATTTAACCACAAAACTGATGGATGCAGATATTTTCATCACTGTCAGAGTACTCCAAGCCATTTTTGGTCAAAACTTCAGTATTTTCCTATATTTTTTCAGTGTTAGCAGATGGGGTGATTGAGTGTACCTGGTCTTCTCCTGGGTGGGATAAGAAGCACTGCTGGATGATCAGAGCTCATCAGATAAGTTCGTATCAGATTTGTTACAGTCCATGGTGCTCTGAGCAGTCCTCTCTGCTGCCAGAGCTCCCTCTGTACCTGCACTTTACTCTCTCCTTTCATCTCCAGTTTTTAGTAAAATCTCACCACTAGCTGCTGGAAAAAAAGATCAGCAATCAATTGAATAATAACAGTGCTTAAGCCTCACATCTGTGCTGTACTCTTTGTGGGTGCGGGGTCTGATTCTGCTGTCTAGACTTAATATGTTACATTGCATTCAGTCAGGATGCCAGGACTGATCTCTCTGGAAGGAAATGGAAGCTGTAGGAAGCTGGCTAATTAGATTTTCATTTATACATGTTTCTCTTGTTTCAGCTTCTGTGTTGTTTGTTGTTTTTTAATTTCCCTGGGTGGGTAGGCGTGAGATACTCACAAGTATTAAGAAATAATTCCAGTTCAGCGATGCCGGGAAGGTGCAAGCTGTAGCTGAGGGTACTTTCTTCTTCCCAGCACTTGCTTGTGAACTCAGGGAAGCTGGAGAGGCCTGGCAAGCAGCCCACACTCCTTACTGCTGCTGACACCTCTCCAGCAGAAGCAGTGTGTGGGTAGGCAGGTAATTTCATCACAGGGAGGAGGAGGCATGCATCACCTTTTGTTTAAGCAGAAGCATCTTTTTGGAATGCTATCCATTTTATCGGTTAGGGCTTGAAGAAAGAGCAGCCAGGAGAGGCTGGATATTATAATTAATGCAAGTGGAGGCAGGCTGCTGCGTCTGCCTGCCTGCCTGGAGAAGAATAACCTGTTGAATTTGCTAGGCATTGTTGCTGTGAGGACAAAAGCTACGGTTACAGGGAGCACAGCAGCAACAAGTGGATGAGGTAGCTGCTTCAGAGCTATGCTGTGGGGAAGAGGCAGGGGCTTGGATTTCGGACACTGGATACCCATTTGGGTTAGAGCCTCCACTTTTGCCTCCTAAGCCTGGGGAGGAGGAATACGCGGCCCACACGGTTTTGATTGGGTCAGCCGAGGATGGCCGCGCTCTTCCAGCACTTGAGGATCCTGCTGTGGAAGAACTGGCTGAGTGTCAAGAGGCAGCCGGTGAGTGTGAAAGCAAAGCCGTAGAGGAGCGGGAGCTGGAAGCCATGGAAATGCTCCTAGGGATGGAACACCTTCCCTATGAGGACAGGCTGATAGCATGGATAAGTTCTGGGGGAGAGCTGATAGCAATCTTTCAGCATCTAAAACGGAGGTTGTAAGAAAGGGCACAGACTTTTTAGCAGGGTCTGTTATGATAGGGCATGGGGAAATGGTTTCAAACTCAAGGAGGGGAAATTTAGATTGGATGTAAGGAAGAAGTCGTTTGCAATAAGGGTGGTGAGGCACTGGAACGGGTTGCCCAAGGAGGTGGTGGATGCCCCTTCCTTGGTGATTTTTCAAGATCAGGCTGGATGGGGCTCTGAGCACCTGATGGAGCTGTAGGTGTCCCTGTTCATTGCAGGGGAGTCGGACCTTTGAGGATCCCTTCCAACTCAATTGATTCTATGGAATGAGAAGCAAAAAGAATTCTACACCAGAGGAAAGTCATGGTGTTAAAGTATAAATATTCTGGAAGCTGTCAATAGAGACAGAGAGGGAAGGAAAGGAATGACATGGAAGAGAAGATGGTCGTTTAAGCCCAAGTGGTTGGATCTTGCATTGAGGGCTCAGGAGTCCAGAATGAATACCAGGGATGCCTCTGTTCCCTTGAGCCAGTGGTCTATGCATACTAAACCATACACAGACTCATGGGCAGACCTGAATTAAGGATGCTTAAATCGAGTGTGAACAGGCCCTGCTCCCTGCTTGAGGGCACTGGGGGTATCCTCTGTAGCCTTTTGTAACAGTTGGCCAAAGGAAAAGGACTCTTGAGAGGTACGGGTAGGGCAGATTTCCACTGCAGTCCAGTACATGGCAAATCAAACATACCAGATGGTCTGTCTTTCCAAAAGAAAGCACTGCCAATGGTGTCCAGAGATCAATGTGAATTGCAGCATCATAGAGGCAAGCGGTCCTTTGGGTGGCACAGCGTGTCCAGGCGAAGCCTATTCTGGTAGTTTTGTTGCAAGCTGGTTTCAATACAACTGCACTGGAGTTCATGGACAAGTGTTGCAACCCATCCCCTTGCTAGTAATCCAGATGTGATGACTTTTAAACTTTCTAGTTGAATGGAAAGCATTGGCTGGTGCAGAAAAAGCTGACAAGAAAAATGGCCATGGAGAGTGTGATTTAATGATGGAGTGAAAGACCTTATATCACTGCATGCTGCTGCAAGGTCCACTGTGTGCCTGCCCTGTCCTGCCTCTCAGGTCGGGAGCCTGGTTGGGAGAGTCTTTAATCTGAGTCCTTGTGATCTTCCCCAGGAGCTGCAGACACGCTGTGTTCCTCTGAGCTAAGTCTGGGCCTGCTGCAAAGGATACTGGAGGCTTTTTGTGAGATGCAGAAAAATACCAACAAATTACCTCCAGTTTCTCAAGAGCAATTTTAACAAGGTTGTTAGAACCTGGAGGCTTGGGTCTCTTTCAGCTCCTGCACCTGGAGTAAATGCTAACCTAAACCTTGCATATACAGCTGACTGTACAGACTCTCTTGCTGCTCTTGGTTTCTTGTAGAGATGAAACATCTGTAGAATGGAAATGTCAATTAAAGTATGGCAATGTTAGGGCAGACGTTCCATCCAACTCTCCTTCCTTTCCCTCTCTTGCTCTCAATTAGGAATCTTGCTCAGACTGGAGGGAGTGTGAGGCCATAAACCCACAATTCTGCTCCCAAATGCATCCTGTTTTCCCTATCCTTTCAGCTTCCTCCTTTTTTATTTTCACCTGTGTAATCTGTCTCCACCAGTGGACCAAGCTTTCAGGAAGTTTGTTGTGTTGGTTTTTTTTATCCCTGTGCTCATTTTGCAGGGGAAGCACTCTGAGCTTCTCTGTTTCTGATAACCCATGAATGCATTCCTGCTGTTGCAGTGATGTTCACTGCCCTCCCCAGGGCTGATTGGCATGTCACAGAGCACTCTGACACAAGCCAGCTCCCATCCCTCTGCAGACTGAAGTGCTTTCCCATTGCTCTGTTTATCAGCCTCTCCAGGGCTAGCAAATAACATTCGATCCTGCATTTTGCTTTATGCTTTATTTCCTCTGTGCACTTTCTTCAGAGCCCCTGAGAGATTGCCTCTGCTTGTGCAGCGTGGGGAGAGCTACAGCTTCTTGGCCATCAATTTGATGAAATCAGCTGAAGCTCTTCATCCATACCCAGGGAGAGCCTCAACACAGGTTACTCCTGCTGAGAAAGAAATGGCCATGAGTTGAGGGGGCAATCTTCTGGGAGCAAAGTTTGGCCTGCCTGCCAGAGGGAGCTGGAGAAATCAGTGCCTCTTGCACTTGTTTATTGTTTTCCATCTGTCACTTCTGTGCAGTATGCTTACTTAAAAAAAAAAGGCAGAAGGCAGAAAAAAACCACACGCCTGCATCCAAATGTAAAAAGATCTGAGATTTTTAATCTGCTTTTAGCAGTGAAACAGTCCAGTAACCAAAGGATTATGCAACCTGTGGCACAGTGCTTAATCTCACAAGCCAAATTGACTTTGATTATGGCAAACATGTTCTACCTGCACAGGTTTGGCCAGGCTGGTTGTCTTGTTTTCATCAAGTAGGAAAGCCTGGGACAGTGAGAACACTGTTGTGTGGCAGCTGATGTATCCAGCTGCTGTTAAATCCCATTAAGTCAAAGGACAGAGATTCTAAAGGAAGAGCTGTCTGGGAAGTGGGGAATGTTAGCACTGTATTAGCTCCAAACAGGGAGGTGCAAAGATTTCCTTCAGTGTAGGCAATCAGCATTCATTTATTCCCCCAAAATAGGAAGGCTATCTTGCCATTCCTTTAGGCAGCCTCTGACTAAGATCAATTTCAGTGCTGTTACCCCATAATTTTATTTTAGCCTACATGGTACTAAACTAGGAGGATACCTTAATAATACCATGTGCATATGAATTAGTCCAAGTTAAAAACTGTGTTTGTGGTCTGATTATAAGGCAAATGTGATACAAAGTATTATATAAAAAGATGTTAGTTTCAGGGATGGATCTTGTTGTATAGAGTACATATAAAGAAAATAGAGTAGTGTCTGTAAAAGCTAAAAGCTGCTTTCTGAATGCTGAAATTTGAGGAAGACTTCCTCTAAAAGGATGTTTTAGGAGGTGGTTTGACATTTGTCAGTTCCCTGTTTTGGGGCACGAATCCTGTTCCCACTTCTGTGGCTGAATGTCATGTCATCAAGGGGTGGTATGGAAGGACTTGCTGCAAAACAAGCATCTTCAAGCTCATCACTCTCCAGGACTTGTCTGTCTGTTTGTTTTTTTACCTTCTAAGAAGTGTTACAGGAAATGAAGACATTATGATGGGCTTGGAATTACCTTTGGAAAAATGCTGTGGGGTAATATGTGCTGATCTGAAAGAAACAGCAACGCAGCGATGCAAAATGGGATGATTTTGAAGAAAGACATCTTTGGAGTTTCAGAAATTGATATGAAGATAGCACAGCAATTTCACAGCACAGGGCACTCGGAGCTGTACAGGTGGATGGGAAACTCAAATCCACTAACCACAGTACCAAGCTAGCCAGCTAGTGCAGAAGCAGTTAATTATTTGAAGAATTGCATTTTCCTAGCTTACGAAACACCAAGGTTTTAATACTGACTTTGGGCCTTGTACTTACATTGACTTACTACACTGGATGGTTAGCAGATTCTATTTTCTTCCTTCCCATCCATTGAAATGGGCTACCCTTGTGTCAAAGGCAAGAGATCTATAAATGTTGTTTTTTGTCCAACATGCCACGCTGGTTTTGCATCATTTCTCTCTTATCTCAGCTCATCTGCATAAATTGCTACAATTTGGCAGTGGGATGGAACCAGGGAGTTGGGTTGTGTGGTCAGAAGCTCACATGAGGAGTGACAGGTTGCCAGTGTTTGGATGGCATTTCTCCAACTGATTGGTTTCACAGCTCTGTAATAAACCCCTTCCTTCACTGTTTTGTAAACAAATACTATGAAAATTCTCTTTCTTTTGGCTCTGCTGTTTGTGAAGGATTGTGAAAACCTTTGGAAAAAAGTAACCTTGTCATTTGTATGTCAAATGACTTTTGAGGAATAGTCAGTCAAATTAAAGGCATCTTTACTGAAAACAAAACCAACCTTTTCCATTTTTGCTGTTAAGTTCTGTGACCATTGCATCCAAAGGTCTTGTACACCTAAGGATGCTTTTACTATTACATAGCAGTGTCTCAAATCAGTACAAAATGCATCGACAGCCAAACTGAAACACAGGGAAGCTTGTGTTATTTTCAGTCTTGTCGTTTGCTCTTACAATCTTAAGTAGTTTTTCTCCTGTATAGATAATACCTGAGTTTTAGTAATATGTGTTCCAAGACAGGCATTATTTACAGTGTATGCTATAACTCATTTAGGGTGGAACTTGTGCATTCTAGACAAGCCCTGGGACGCATCAATACAACAAAAATAACCAATATATTTTCATTGCTGTTTTATAGGTATGGTCGTTCATTTTAATTTCCTGGCCTGTGGTTGTTTTCATAATCTTGGCTATCATCCGTCTCAAATTCCCCCCAGAACCACAGCCAAACTGTAAGTAACTGGTTTGCTTTTATCTCTTTGGGGATTAGCTCTCATTTCGGTGACTGATGTGTTAATTTGATGTTTTTTGTTACTTTTGTAAATTCGGTTCTCTGCAGCTTCCAGTGGAGATTTCCTGGTATGTAGCATGCTGTAAATAAAGTGTCAGTGTTCCTCTGAGGTTGTTTATATTTATGTTTCTTTCAAATTAGTTTCATAATTAGAAAACAACTTTACAGAACTGTCTCATCAAGATGCACTCAGATACTGCTGTTGTAGCAGCAGTATAAACCTACTTGATAAATTGAGGGACGAGGGAGCAGCTGAGGGCATTCTTATTCAGTAAAATGAGTAAGGGTATAGGATTCAACTAGGGTTAAGAAAACATAGTAAAAACAGTGTGCTCATCATGAAAGATTCACCTTACGTTTGCTAAAGGAAAAAGCACCTACTTAGGCAGTTACTGCTAGGGCTCAGCAGAAAAGTGATAACTTGTTTGGCTCCAGGGACATGATGATGTATGTGAACCTTTGCTAGCAAGCCAAAGAGCAGCTGGCCAGTGTGTGTTGATAGTGCTTAAATGGGTGAAGAGTTTACACAAGCTGGTTTTCACTTGCATGCTTTGCTTCCTCAGTCAGGAGAACTGTGTCTGTAGCTCAGAATGTGAGTCCACCTGAATCTTCTCTGAAAAATTTACACTGAGTTCAGTGGGTACCTGTTACCACCAGAAGAAGCAGTCCTGTCTTGCTCTCTTCCCTGGCTATGTTTGTTTATGAAATTACATGGTAAAAAAAAAAAAAAAAAAAAAAAAAGCAAGGAGTTTATCCAGTTCGAAGTCTTTTTCCTTTCTATAATGTTAATTCTGGTTTTAATCTAATCCCTGGTTCTGCTCATTGTGACCTCAACAAGTGCAGACCCAAGGGGGAGGGGAAGGGACGGGTTGGATGACCTGGTCCCTCTTTTTAGCAATAGCCTACCTTTGTGTTGGGAAAAATCAATTACAGAGCTGTACTCCCTTCACTATCTTCTCATTAGAGGCATTCCTCAACATCAGTGGCAGAGGCACTGAAAGAACATGCAAGATTCGTGCTTCACATTTCACATCTAGTTTGCTAAGTTACATCCTTGTACAGAGAGCTGTTACTGACAGCCACATCTTCCCAGCACAGGGTGAGAGTAGGCCTTCAAATTGCCTTTATTAAAAGATTTGCTACACCTGATACATAGGAGAGGCACCACCATGGCTCACCAGCATCAGACTGACATTGAGTGCACAAGAACAAAGTAACGTTATGGGAATGCAGGACGTTTGTATTTGAGGCAAGGAGGCTGATACAGACTGGAGAGTCAGACTGACAACACCAAGGACAAGCAGTTGGCTTCTAGTGTTTGTAGCTATCAGATGGGCAAAATGTGTTTGAGAGATCTGTGTGTGCACTGGAAATGTTCCAACTTGGTTAATAATGTGCAGTTCTCTGATTAGAAGTGTTTCTGAGCTTCAGAGTGATGTATGAAAAAAGGCCACACGGTAATAAACACTAGATATGCAATTAGGATAGCCCTTTTCTCAGAGAGCTTGCAGCCTACTCGGGCTAGAAATTTGTTTATCTAATTTGTAAGCAATGATGGAGAGTTAGAATAAGGGACTTCCTATAAATTTCGCAGTCTTAAACAGAGAAGGACATTCGTTGTGTGTTAGGCTGGACTTTTAACCCCAAGCCCATCTGCTGCCAGTGAAAGGCCTCTTTAGGCTTTTTACTGATGTTCTGCCCAAATCCCTTTGAACCAGTTGGAGAAGGCAGGACAGGACGTGTTGTACTTGGTGAGAACTGCAGTTTTGGCCAAGTGTGGAAATGGCATTCCTTACACGTGGCTCCAGTGGTTGTACTTCCTGTCCCTGAGAGATCAGATAAGGCCAATGTTGAGAGTGCCAGCTGGATGGTAAAATATTTATTCATTTCTGCACATGGCTATTAATTTGAGTGTGTATTTATGTTTGCTCTGGGGGATTACATCTGTGAATTATTGGAATGGAAGGAATGTTCCTAGGAGCAGCAAGTATTTTCATCGATGGTTCTCCGCAGGAAAGGGGAGACTGGTCAGTATCTTTGGAGTTGTTCTCTTTTCCTGCGTGGATGAGTTTTATTTTGGGGCAAATCTCAGCATCTGAGTAGTCTTTCTATCTAAAGTAGATGACAGAAACTCTATTGCAATGGAGGTTTGGGGCTGGAAAAGTTGTTAATGGTTGTTACATACTCCTGTGATCCATGTTATTTAGAAGCCATCTAGAAATCCAAGGGGGATGAAGAAGAACATTAACTTGGGAATTGAACAGCTATTTCCTGCTGTCTTTCTAGTCAAATAAGAATACCCACTTGAAGATTGCACTCTTCATTTTTGACAACTAGAAAAATGTATCAACTTTTCTCTTGAAACCAAGAGAAATCATTTGGGAGCTTTCTTTTCTGATAGGAAACAAACAAAAACAATGTGGGTGGACACATAGGAGAATGATTACAGGTGGGGTTTATATTCAACAGGAATTAGATCCACTCTATACCAAATTCCAGTGACAAGTTTAATGGCACAATCAGTAAATGGCGGCAAGAAGCAGTTTCCAATCCTGCTGTCAAGAGATTATTGCAGGCAGACAGAAGTCAGGAAGCGTAGAATCAATGACACAGAGATAGAATAAGCTGCTCAGATGCTGAGTTTTGGACCTTTAGATAACCCCACAGAAAATCTAAATCTAAGATCTAACCTATCTCATATATTCAGGGCCACAGAAATATCATGAAATCTATTATTTGCTCAATTAAATTAGCTCCAATTTGAGATGAGTTCTCCTGAAGTATGTCTAATACACATTTAATGGCTTATTTCAGGAAATTACCTAGCCAGTATCCATCAAGAATGAACAAGTGGCAAGAGCTTCTTGAAAGTGCAAGTCACTTGCTTTCCTTTGTTTGTGTAGCACCTAATGCAATGGGGTCCAGCAGTGGGCTGAGCTCAAAAGAGAAATGACATGCCAAATAAACATCACCAGTCAATCACCTGTAGGAACACTGAGAACTGAGGTCGAGTAGGAGGCTGGAATCCAATTTGCTTTGTGATTGAAGCACCTAGTATCTTAAAAAAGAAACAAACAAACAAAAGAACCCAACCTGCTCTTATTCCCACGTATTTGTTCAATGATGTATTTCCTGGTCAGCAGAAATTAATATCAGAAGAAAATGGGGATTTGTTTCTCTGCATACTCAGCTCCTGTGATGATCTAGAGTCTCACCAAACAGATTTACCCAACCCTTTGTGCACGTTGAAGTTGTGTCTGTTGACCTTTTGTTACAGTCCATGTATTTGCTGGAAGACGCTGGGTTGCACCGTGTGGAGTGTGTGTGGTAGGAAGCTCTGCATTGGAAACCTGTGAATGGGGTCTGAAGTATTTTCCAGTCTTTTGTGTCTGTATCACCTGTTTTCTAGAGTGAGTAGGAACAAAAGTCCCTTTACATCACTACAGGTTTTTGCAAAGTATGGGAATTGTGTGAGAGATACCATCTGTCCCTCAGGGCACAACCCACTCAGTCTATAGGGAAGCCCAATTATGCTCTTTGCTTTAACTAGCCCTGTCACACCCTACCCGCCCGCTTTCTTCCTTTTCTGTTCTCCTTCTTTCCCCTCCTGTCACTTTGACCTCATCCTCATTCCCCATAGAAGCTCCCTTGGATGTGGTTAGTTGCCCACTCATTCTGAAATCTTGCTTTTTCAGTGCTGTGAAGAGGATAAGGCTTTGCTCTCCTGTTAGACTCCCTCTGCTATCCAAGGGTGAAAGTTAGGCACGGTCTACAAAAGCTGCGCCTCGTTCACAAATATTTTTCCTTCTTCATGAAAAGAAGCCTTGCTCTTGGGTCCAGTCTGAAAAAATACCAAGTTCCTAATGCCAGGGAACTCCTTTCCTCCTCTTGGCAAAGGATGTTTTACCCTGCATTTCTGCCCAGAATTCTCACCCAGATTTCATCACCTCCATGGAGAGATGCCTGCATGATGAATTGCATTCACTCAGATATTTCTGATAGACTCAGTAACCAAGTGCTCCACCAGTCTGTCCTTCCGTGACTTCACTGGGTAGTATGGAAAAATTAATAGGTTCCCATGGTAATTATAGGTAGTCAGGATATGGTGACTACACAGGCCACTCCATTCATTTGGATAAGTCATGGGTATTTATGTAAGGAATGATCCACCCTAAGAGTTCAGCCTACTCTATATACAGAGAAGCACACATCAGACTCCCAGCACTCTGCTCCACCATTTGCCAGTGGTACAGCAGTCCCATTCCTCTGTGTGCTTTGCACTGCTGTCTTAAGTTATTGGGAAAGTTCTCTTTGCCCAAGGAGGCTGTGGATGCCCCATCCCTGCAGGCTTTCAAGGCCAGGCTGGATGTGGCTCTGTGCAGTCTGGTCTGGTGGTTGGTGACCCTGCACATAGCAGGGGGTTGAAACTAGATGAGCATTGTGGTTCTTTTCAACCCAAGCCATCCTAGGATTCTATGATTCTTGTCTATCATTTTCTATCTGCCCTTGTCTAGACAACTCAACGCCAGTTTTGTCTCTGCTTACAGATCTCTCTGTAAGTGTTCTTTTATTTAGGTTAGCCTGAACAAATTGCTGTGATCACAGACTCACAGAATGGCCAGGGTTGGTAGGGACCTCAAAGATCATGAATCTCCAACCCCTCTGCCACATGCAGGGCCACCAACCTCCCCATTTAATACTGGACCAGGCTGCCCAGGGCCCCATCCAACCTGGCCTTGAACACCTCCAGGGATGGACGGAGCACCCACAGCTCTCTGGGCAGCTGTTCCAGCACCTCACCACTCTCCTAGTAAAGAACTTCCCCCTGACATCCAACCTCAATCTTCCCTCCCTCAACTTCAAAGCATTTCCCCTTGTCCTGCTGTTATCTGCCCTTTCAAAGAGTTGACATCACTCCTGTTTATAGGCTCCCTTTAGGTACTGGTGATGTTTCTAATCAAGAATCCTAGAATGGTTTGGGTTGGAAGGGACCTTAAAAGACCATCTGGTTCCAACAGCCCTGCCGCTGACATTTACACCTTCCACTAGACCAGGTTGTTCACAGCCCCCGTCTGCCTTAGGAATGTTCCAACAACAGGGCATCTACAGCATCTCCTGGGAACTTGTTCCAGTGTCTCACCAACTTCATCTTTAAATCTACTTGATGTCAGTTTAAAACTGTTACCCTTTGCCTGGTCACTACAGGCCCTGGGGAAAAGTCTTTCTCTATTTTTTTTTTTTCTCTTGTAAGCCCCCTTTGTATGTACTGAAGGTAACAGTGAGGGCTCTCTGTAGCCTTCTCTTCTCTGGGTTGTACTGTTTCTTTGTACAGGCTTTTGCCTTGTAAAGTGCAACTGGAGGATGTTTAGATTTGGAGCTGGAAATTCCTGAGTTCCCCGGATTTTTTTCTCCCCACTGTATTATAAGAAGGCCTTGGGGCAGTCACTTAATTCTGATGGGCTTCCTGAAGCACCTGTATCCAGGTGCTGGGACCTAAAAACACAGAAGTATTTTTCCAAAGGTGCCGAGGAATTTGGATTGCACTGAAATTAGCAGTTGTTGAGGTCTGTGTTTCTGGAAATGAGGGCATATTTCTTTAAAGAATCTAAACACAGACTCTGGAGGCTAGCTGAAGACATTCACCATTGAAAGAGAGAAGCTTCTGTGTGTCTCCATCAGCTTTGCCCTGCAGTGCAGACATAACCTCTGTCATTTCTACATCCGTGCCTCTTAGAAGGTCTCCATCACTATTTCTTTCTCCTTTGTGTTGGGTTTGGAAGTTCTTTCTCCTTCCTTCACATCTGCTGCTTCTCCCACTCATTTCAATTTTTATGCTCTGCTCTTTATTATCTCTCTGTTCAGTACATGAACCCAATGCATTCATAGTCAAGGGCTGATTTCTAATTTATTAAATGAAAGGGTGGAAGGCCAAGCTCTGTGGGCAAGCAAAACTAGCTTGCCTAGTCTTAATGAGCATGGAAGCAGTTGCTGTCTGCTCTGGGCTGGTCTTATTATTTGCTAGAGGGAAGAATTGGGCAATGAGATGCTTCCTCCATTGAAGCCACCAACACAGGGAGGAGCCTTGCAGTGAGTTGTCTGCTTGTTCCATCTCGCTGTTGTAGGCAGACAACGGAGGACATCATGTTATTGGGACACTTGAGAAAGCATAAATGCCAGTGGCATGAGGATGAAAAATTCAAGTTCTTGAATCTCACTTAGCCCCCCTGGGCTTCTGGAAAGCTGAATGGAGGCCTGGTGGGATGAACAGGAGCTGGGTCGTGGGTGTACAACTTGTGAATGAGGGTAAGCTGTGTGGTAGAGAGGTGGACTGGTGCATGCATAATAGCAGCTCACAGCATCCTTTGGTTACGTTATGATTTGCATGGAGGAAATTAAAATAACTCCATTTAGAGCTGAGGGAAAGATGGCCAAGCGTGACATTGCTTAATGCCTAACAGCAAGGCGGAGGAGGAATGCACCTATTCAGTGCCAGGGAGACTTGGGCTAACACCAGCTCATCATAATGACACGTGTGGTGTTGGGCCCAGCTGCCAGAAGCCTGTGCTCACATGCAGTGATGGAGGCTCTCAGAGGAGCAAAAGTGACCCCACTATGACAGATGCTGAAGGTGCTTGGTGTCTTGCAACTTTAAGGTTAACTCAAGGGAATGTTTTCTTCCGGTGCTGTCAGCTTAGCAGGGGAAATTGCAGAGAGATAAATGGCAGTTCTGCTGGTTGGTCAGAAATAGGGTGAAAGAAATCACCTGTTAGCTCTGCAGTGGTTTTAAAAACGAGCTTTGTCATATGAAAGGCAGTCTAGGTAGAGAGGGAGTGCAATATCAAACCATTAGCTCTGACCCAGAGCAACTCTTAAGTGCGCGTTTAACCTGAAGCATGAGTAATCGCGTTAAAATCAGTAGGGCTAATCGCTGCTATGCCACGGGCTTTAGACACACTGAACAAGATTTGAGCTGTACTGCTAGGAACTGTAGCACTTACTGTCCTCACCCTTTTTTTCCCCCCAATAGCTGGGATTTCTGAGGGCGTTGCTCTTGCAGATGTGAAAGAGGAAAGGCTCAGGATCTGCTTGACTGGGAGTCCTTTGCCTCCTTGTCCTGCTCTCACCACAGCTCTCATTCCAAGGTCTCTAAGAACACATAGATCCTTTTTTTCAGGTTCGTGGTGAGACATCAGTTTCGGAGCACATGAATTTTTCACACAGTGTCGCATCAGTACAAGCACCATAGCAATTCAGTATTCTCTTTCTGTAGATGAAAGGATAGGCCGGCCAGCTATTTGTCTCATTCTCCACATGCGTAAAAAAACACAACCCTGCTTCACAACTCATGTTATCCCATGGGTTTGATTGTCAGGCTTCAACTTCGGAGAGATATCAAGGCTGCTGGCATTATCATAAGGCTACCTACAAAAGATAGCTGGAAATGACAATTGTGTGTGGTTAAAGAGGAATGGTTGCAGTCATCATGTCATGAAAGAGGCTTGTTCTTTGTCTTTTTGCCTCTGGATGTGTAGCGAAGTGAAGAAATAAAGTTTAAAGCAGTGCTGTGCAACTGTGGGGAAGATGAGGAGAAGTGAGAATGCTGTACGTGCACAATTTAGTCCAAGGTTTTGCTTAGAAAGCTGGGAGGAGGACACCATAGCAGTAAATATTTCCCGTGTATATTTTGTGACTGCTTAGATAACTGTGAGTCACAGCTGATGGACAGAATTGCTGCTCTGGGTTAGACCTCTGCTGCTGCTCAGGGATGATTGAGAGAGCTTGCAGGAATCACAGAGAGCGTACTGAGTGAGCTTGTGGAGCACAGAGCAAGACTTCCACCAGAGATGCCTTCACAAGTTGAAGGGTTCTTCAGCCAGAAAGTAGACGGCTTGAATCCAGATATTCCTTTTTAATAGCCACAGAAATATCTTCTTTGGAGGATTTGTCCAATTTGTTCTAAAACGAATGTCTGCTTTATAATATAGAACACAACATTTTGGTGCTCATTTAAAAAAAAAACCACAACTCTCCCTTTTGTCTGCTACCTCGTGTTTCATTGTCTTTGCTGCAAGAAATGATCATTTACTCACCCTTTTCATAACTGATCAAGATGTTATTTACTTCTTTGACTCACCACTTCTTGGCCATCTTTTCCTTTGCCCAAAAGTGCCAGTTATTAAGTCTCATTGTGTGCTGTAGCAGGGATTGAATGTGTTTTGAATGAACACAGTAATCCTAATGAAGTCATTTGCTCATCATTGCTCTTAGTTTGCCAGTTGGAGAGTTGAGATTTGTATGGATTTTTGTCATGAACAGTGACTTAATGTGTAAGGTATATACAGTATCAGTGTATGTGAAATCTGAAGCCAAGAGAATGTTTTCATGCCCAAGTAGTGGTAGGGAGACATTGCTAAAATATGGGAGGATAGAAAACGGGACAACCTCAGCAGGACTTTTTAAATTAACAAGAAAAGATCCAAAAAAGGTAATGTACCTCAGTTCATTTAGAAAGTAGCTATTCATAATGGGATTTCTTATCTTTGATGTGATTAAAATAGGACATAGATTTTGTCTGATTTTGCAGGATGGATGCCATAGCTGGGTAGTGAGCCCTGAAAGCAGAACTACCATGACCTGGTTGCTGGTTTGCACCAGAGACCCCTGGCTGGTGGAAACAAGACTTTACCTTCTACCTGGGTGTGGGTAGGAATGCCTTCTTTGAGGCAGACTTGATGAATTCCAGTGGAAGTGGGTGATGCTAGGGGCTGCACACACTGCATTCTACCTGCACTCTGCTAAATGCCTCATTCCTTGCAGAGAGTTACTGTACACTGCTAGTGCAAACCCCAGTGTGAGAAGACAACAAAATCACTGTGGCAAGGTAAAACATGGTTCATTTAGGTTTGGACATTTCAGTCAATTTCAATTAATCTCATAGATCGTAGTGAAACAGTAATTTTTGTCTGCCTTATGTGACATTAACTTCACATTTTTCATCATTATTATATCAAACACCTGTACTTGAGAAAAAAAAAAACCAAGAAGTTTTGCTTCTGTTGAAGCATGATGGAATCCCGGGCACTCCAGAAAGTAAAAGCAATAAACTTCCTCAATTTTATTCCAAAGGAAAGCAAATGTGGAAAAGCCAGAATTCCCAATAGAATGAAGGCCTTGTTTCTTTTCAGCTTTATGAAGATGTGACCAGACTGGCTAGATGCTAATGAGCAGGGAGAACCTGCCAGCCCATTCAGTGCTGAGCCCTGGGCTTCTTCTGCCCTTTGGGATGCCTGCCTTGTTTGCTTCAGATTCAGAGCCTTTCTTTCAACCCTGGCAGAAAATCAAAGAACTCCACAGTGAGAGAGGACAGCAAAATACCTTTACGCTTGGGTTTCCATTGCTAGCAAACACAGCAGTCAGTCTTTACTAATAAGATACAGATCTGGGCTCAAGTTTTGGTTGCAGACTAATAAATTTGACAAGAAACCTGTGGAGGTCACGTCCCAGCAGAGCTAAGAAGGGGCACAAGTGCTGCAGTGATCTCTCCATCGGGGCTCATAGGCAGTGTAGGAATATCCTCCAAGGGTAACTGGATTTTCTGGAAAATATAACATAGAAAGCTAAAGGTGGTGACAGTGATAAATGATGTCAAGTGTTGTGGATCTACTCTATCATGGGATCATAAAGTTGGAGTCTGCTGTGCACAGGAAATCCTTTTTCCTTGGCTTTGGCACTGCAGAAGATTTGAGTGGGATATAGAGATGCTTTCTGAAGGCATTCCCTACAGGGAAAATATGACAGAGGTCATTAATGGTGATAGTAAGCATTGTGTTTCAGATTGCAAAACAATCACCATTGAAACTGTCCTTCAAGATTTGCAGGGCGTTTACAAAACTCCTTCAATAAAGTTTGGTATCTAGTGCTTATGTCGTGTTTGAAGTGCTGGATAAATCCCAGCCCAGGGAGGGACAGATGGTTATAAATGTCTACCAGAGGGAGCCAGCTTCCTCCCTGGTCATCCTTGCAGGGGTGTGGGACACAGCCAGTGGATGTGTACATGTGGGTAGAACAGCTCATGGGGCTCCATGGAGCCACAGCTCCATGCCACAAGAGAATGGATGGAGGAAGGGAGGAGGATGGGATAAGACTCGCGTTAATCTCCTGGCTTGCTTAGTTCAAACCGTAATGCTTCTGAGTCTAATTCTAAAATATAGCATTGCTACTTACATCTCACAAGAGGATCTTCTGCTTTGGTTGCAGGAGGATCACTTGTATGATTTTTCTCCTTAAACACCCTGCATCTCTCTACAGTAGGAAGTACAGTACAGAGTACAGTAGAAGCTCTCAGAGTGGGTCCAGAGGAGGGCCAGTAAGATGATCAGAGGGCTGGAGTACCTCTTCTATGGGGAAAGGTTGAGGGAACTGGGCTTGTTTAGCTTAGCTTGGAGAACAGAAGGCTCTGGAGAGACCTCACTGTGGCCTTCCAGTACTTGAAGAGAACATATAAACAGGAGGGGGAAGGAATTGCTGTTTATGGGGGTGGGTAATGATAGCAGAAGGGGAAACGGTCTTAAACGGAGACAGGGAAGGTTTAGGTTGGATATTAGGAGGAAGTTTTTCATCCAGAGGGTGGTGAGGCACTGGCACAGGTTGCCCAAGGAGGCTGTGGATGCCCCATCCCTGCAGGCATTCAAGGCCAGGCTGGATGTGGCTCTGGGCAGCCAGGGCTGCTGGTTGGTGACCTGCACCCAGCAAGGGGTTGGGTGAGCATTGTGCTCCTTTTCAACCCAGGCCATTCTAGGATTCTCTAGCAAAGAACAGTGCTCCCAAACTCCTGGCCTTGTGTTTGTGTTCCCCCCTCTGCTATCCCACTTAAGAGTTACAAGGCTTTAGCCCTTAATTGCTGATACGCTGGTAGATGCAGATGGCAATAGAAGGTATAGCCTTTTCCCTCCTACCTGTCTGCTTTTGTGTATTTGAGCTCCCTGTCCTGAATCTCATAGCTTTCCAGTTCTTTGGGCTAGTATTTTGATGGAGATGCTGGTAAAGTGAGGCCTGTGGTGTGCCTGTTTGGGTTGGGGTACGAGTCGATTTTTGTCAAGGCAAATGAGAGTGCAGGAGATCAGAAGGAAGACAAGAGAAGTGTCAGGGTGTGCAGAAGGCCGTTTTGCAGGGCTGTAATTGGTGATCTCAAAGGGCAGACATCGCAGATGCAGTTGGGGATATGCACAAATGGATGCTTCTAGATGAAAGTGCCCTACCGTGCAGTTTCCCTCATGGGCAGTGGGCTTATTTCCACTTCAAAACCTTTAGAATAGCATATGCTTGGTACTTTGGCCTCAACCCCAGAAGGACAGCCTGCAGAGACAAAGGAGATCTTTCACTCTGCTTGGTGCTCTGCAATTACTGGGAGCTGGCTTAGCCTGCATTGTAACTCCTAGTGGTGTGGAAAATACAGCAAGCATTGGAAGGGAGGTAGAGCTCTGCTTTTCTCCTGCAGTGGGGCATCTTCTTTAGTTTTCTTGGGCAGTTCTCTGCTGAGGCACGAAGGAATCACAGCAATGTCCAAAATGGGTGCTTGACACTGCAGGTCTCAGCAGTTGTGGCTATTGCTACATGATATAAAGCAGTGTGAACTCCCATGCTAAACTATGAGTATTTGCCGTTCTACCCAAAATTCTGCTGCCTAAACAACCGCTCTCATTTCTGGGGACCAGCACCACATTACACGGCCATGGGTTGTGACCAGCCTTCCTGAGGAAAGTCGGGGAATGTCTCTTCTTCAGGGAGACTGGCAGCCAGATATTCCATCTAATGCTGTCATTTCCTTTGGGAATATCTGATTTTTGACCACTGCTATAACAAATGAATGTACTGCAAATGTAGGATGTGCTTGTTGGAGGTGCTGGAGATAAAGCTGCTCCTGGGCAAGAGTCGTAGGTCATCTTTGAAGACTGAACAGCAAGGTAATCAATTAGCGCAAACTTGCCTGCAGGCCTTCTGTAAATCTGGCTCCATTCTGTAGAAGAAATAATCACCATGTCCTTTGCCAGGCAATTTTCCAAATGATTGTTTTAAATAATATGTTGCTGTGATTCAGTAAAAGAGTTTTGAGATTTATTAGAGCGTTTGTCACTGAGAGGAGAAGCATTTGGTGAACTCTGCGGGCTGGCAGTAAGCAGCATGGGGCAAGTGGCACACAAAGCACCAAAGTCTCTGACTGCTCAGGTCCTCTTGGTATTTTTGGAAATGGGAGACAAGGACATGCATCTCATCCCTGGGCACTGGCTGCCTGCATCACCGGTCACCAAGCAGATGGCACTGGAGCTGCTCTGCAATAGCAGGAGGCATAGGAGGGAGTGGTGATAGATTGCTCTGCTCCCTTCTTTGGGCAGGCCTGCACAAATCGTAAAGGAGGTTGTCTGATCTTGAATCTATTGCTCCTTTCTACAGTAAAAACTGAGACACAGTTCTCTTTTATTATCCTGGCTTGAAGTTGAAGCTTATGGCTTTGCACAGAAACCAAGTCTTAGAGAGCATGCCTCTTATAGATACTCTGGCCATATGCCTACTTTTATTTAAAATACAAATGCTGCAGTTGCTTTGGGATTGACAGGTATCTAGTTATTAGCAAATAGCTTGACTCTTTTCTCATTAAATAGCCTTTCATGGCTCTGTTGGTGTTGAGAAGGGGCTTCTAGTGGAATTTGGCAGAAATTGCTGGCAGGGTGGAATGAAAGAACCTCTGTGAAACTGAGAAACGTATGGCAAGAAAATGCATGTCTGCATCATAATAATGGTGTTTTTTCTTCTTCTTCTTCTTCCTTCAGGTTATCTCGCACCCCGAAACCTTCCTAGTGCAGGCTTCTTCCCATTCCTGCAAACTGTGCTGTGTGATTCAGATGCCAGATGTAAAGGCACACCATACACACCAGAAGATCTGCTGCCAAGGCTTAATGATATCTCATCTCTCAGACTGTAAGGAAATTTGAATATACCTGGGTGTTGCAAGCTGTAGAGCAAAATTTGCTTTGTGGTGGAGGGTGCAGCCATGCATGTATGCATGTGCGTGTCCACAACAGGCATCTATCAGGTATCTGTTACAACAGATAGAGTTTCAGATATTTGGGCACTTAGAAATGAGAATATGGGGCTGCAAAGCAGGGAGTTATAAAAATGTTCACGTTAGAGACAGCTATTGGTAATGTGTCAGTTGTGTTTCAGGTTTGACAGTAAGAATTTTACTATTGAAGAAAATGCTTCTGATTACCCAGATTTCAGAAATCAGAGGAAAAATATGTATTACATTTATTTATTTATTGCATGATTGTGTTTTGGGTCATACATGATGTTAGTTGATAAGACTGCATCAAAAGAGCCCAGCGTGTTTACCTGCCTTCTGTAGTGATCAGATCAAGATGTGTAGTGTGGAAGTGGCAAATGTTCCCCAACAGCTCTAGTTTCTGAGATATGTTTATTCTGGAAAGACTGCTCTTTCAATAGAGCCTCCAGGTGGCAGCCAGAGTGGCTGTCCTCTCTGCATGCCATTAAACATATAGGCAGACGGATGAAAAAGTGAAACATTTTTTCCCCACGTAAGCACATAGATCTACAGAGTGGAGCTGGCTGAGCACGTTTTGTTGGAATGCTGGTTTGCCGAAATTGAAATGTACAGTGAAGGCATTTCAATCTCAATGATGTTCCAGTGCTAGCCAAGAAGCATTTGCTTTGAGATGTGCCAGCCAGTGTTGTCTCTACGTTTTGGCTCCTAGATTCTGGCAAGTCCCCAGGGAACATGCAGGTCTGAGGTCTGGTCAATGAGAGCAGAAAATGTACAAGGTCACCGTTGCTCATCCTTCTTTTAGGTGACAAGTTGCTCCAGAATGGCTGTGCCAGAACCTCAAAATCCCTTCTGGCCAGAGACTGAGAGTGTGAAAAGCTAATGTGGGCACCAAGTCTTACACTAGAGAGTCCATCAGATAGGATCCTGGGTATGGTGCCTCCTCAAGGCTCCTTTTTTTCTAGAGATAAGTCAATGGTTAGGATCTATCCATTAGTTAGAAGGAGTCTGGATGATTAAACGTGTGGAAAACAAGTTACACAAGGTGAATCAAGGTCACACAGCAGAACACAACAATGCTATGGGAAGACTGTGTGCCTGGATACTCTTCACTTGCTTCTTCAGTGTCAGGGAAAAGTCTTAAGCTGTGACTCTGATTGTCTGGATGTATTGTTTAACATTAGATAGTTTGTAATACTTAGCTAACCCAGAATGTTTTTTCTACACATTCTGCAAACCTCTGAAACTATTATCTAACTTGCCCTAAAACTGTGTCTTTTCAGTGGTCAGCAGAGAAAATAGGCTAGGTTCTCACCCTTCATTCTGTCCCCTAGAAGCATTTACCAAGGTGTGCAAATAGTTGAGGTTTCCCTGCATAGAAGAGTACTAAGTACAAACACTGAGCTCAATATCAACATCTTCCAACGTTTTTCCCCCTGAAATGAAATGTTAGGGAAGGATGAAGTCAGGTCCTGATGTCTTGAAGGATTTCTTGGTAGCGGTGTACAGCCTGCTTTTATAACTTTAAGCTATTTCAGGTTACATCAAGGCCACTCCTTGATCAGTCAAGCTCAGTCTGATCCTCATCAGCAGTGTGGTGAAATTCTGCACTGCTTCTTCTGTTGAGCATTGGTGGGGGATACAGTGAAGCTTTCTTTCAAATAAGTGGGAATTGGTTTGAGATTAGACAGCCAAAAATGTATGCCAGGCCTTGCTGTCCCTGTGTATCAGGCACGAATGCAATCCCCTCCATCTACTTAGCATCCCAGAGCACTGCAGTGTGCTTTCCCAAAATATGTACCAAT
Source organism: Lagopus muta (assembly GCF_023343835.1). Classification (NCBI taxonomy): domain Eukaryota; kingdom Metazoa; phylum Chordata; class Aves; order Galliformes; family Phasianidae; genus Lagopus; species Lagopus muta. The sequence goes on along the minus strand of NC_064440.1, from coordinate 33,599,285 downwards.
CTTCTAGACAGAACTCAGCATTTACACAATCAAGGTTTCAACACAGCTACCATGAAATTCTGCTGTAGACACATCCTGAGTCACACTGTAGTTAAATGCAAGCTTAATCATAAGAAACTGAGTTTTCTTTTTTTTTTCTTTTTTCTGTCAGTAAGCAGAGGAGCTCATCTAGAGTGTCCAAGGACAACCATCCATCACCATGGAGTGCTGAGGTTCCCAAAAGCAGGAATGCTTCACTGGGTAGGTTACTCAGAGCTGAATGCAGAGCCCTGGTCTTTAAAGAGTGATCTTTCAAGCACACTCAACACAGATGCAGTTCTTAGAGCACTGCTGAAATGATTTGTGTATTCTATACAGTCTCGTGACTGAGGCCGTGACATTAGTGCAAATTCTTGGGAATAATTACAAGTAACTGTCTGTAGAAAAGAATTCTGGAATCTGACCAAGAAACCAGGGTTAAATTGTTACACTTCACAGGAGTGATGTGAGATTGCAGACGGTTTGGACATTAATTAAAGACCTGGCTATTTATGGAATATTGCCTTTTTACTGCCCACAAATTGTTCATGAACACCTTATGATATTTTTTTTTTCCAAATGCATCTCTTAATCACATTTATCCAGCAAACAAGTCTTCTTCCGTGCCACAGTGGATATTTATTGCTGGTGCTGTTCTCCTCTGACGTGTTTCTCTTTCCTGAAGGAACTTTCAGGCTTAAATTTTCAGTAAAATCATTACAGTTATTATTTATTTGTGGTAATGGCTAGTGCTGCCTACAAGTCGTCATGATGGATAGCCCTTTTGCCAGGGAGCTCACAAGCAAATGAATGATTACAGATTTGCATTCTGTGACTGTTCTGCCCCAGCCGTTCAGCGTTCCAATTAGCATTCCTGGCAATGCATTCCCTTCTTGGTGCATGGGACACAAAAGGAACTGAGCACAGGGGCATAGGAAGAAAAATCAATGAGTGTTTATAGGAACTATCAACTCATGTTGATGGCCGCAGTCAGGAAAGAACTCGGTTTTACCTCATATTTAAAACATAAAATAAAAATCATAAGTCACAGTCTTGGCTGATGTAAAGTGGCATAGCTCCTTTGGTTTCATGGAGCCGTGTGCTTTGCAAAGGATGCTGAGTGCAAATGTTGGCTTTGATGTGCATCAGCTGGTGACCTAACAGTGTGCCACCATGTGTAGCAGGCAGCGGTGCTCCAAATCTGTGTGTAAGCTGTTCCTGAATAATGACTATCACCCACTGGTTCCAAGGGTACCTGGAGAGCTCTCCCTTATGGGGCTACAGGCTTGAGCTCATGTGGGCTTCCTTGTTAGGCTGCCTATGTCTCTCCCTGTGTTGGGGAGCTGTGGGACTGGAGAAAACAGATGGAAATTAACATTGAACCACAAGCAAATAGTTAAATACATTTAATTTCAAAAAAGTTACAGAAGGAAGCAATGTCATCCAGGATTTAATTACTTCAGAATAAAATCTTAAATAATTACAGGGTGCCATTGGCTGTACCTTTGGAGATGGATGTAGCAAAGAGGTTAAAAGACTTTATGTAAAATACAGTGTTTTAAACTGTTATTGCAGCATTCAGGGATTCGGTATCTCATGGAGAAAACACACTTTGGAATATTTCATCACCATCCAATTTGACTTCTAGCATCAACATGTTCAACAGAATCCTTAGTTTTGGGAAGGTAAGTCTGTATAGTAGCTGTATCTGAGCGTTTATGTATAGTTATATGTAAAGACTTAAAAGCTCAATGTACCACATATGGCCTTTATTTCTTTAGGATCCCCATTATTACACGAATTTTCTTGATTTTGGGAAGAGGGAGACAGTTATTGTGGATGCACTTTTAAATTCTGTGGTAAATTTCTTATTCTCTAAGTAGAAACCAGATCAACCAGATCAACCTTGGGACATAATACTTTGAATGACCAAAACTGGCAAGCAGTAACCTGAAGCATTCTCCTCAAAACTTGCCTGAGTTAAGGTGTTCTTTCATGTGAATTTAAAGATGGCTTTGCCACTGAATTCTGTATTTGCTCACAGTAGTGAAGCAGTGGTGTCATGTACTATATGTTTATTATGTAAGTAATTGAATCAATACAAGAATAAATCTTCTGTAATTGAAGCTTGGTAGCATATGAGAGACACCAGTATGCTAGGGACATTTTCTGCTATTAATGGTAGAATATGCTTGCTTATTTTATTAAGCCCTGTAAACACATGCATGCCTGTTCATCTGCATGACTTCCAGGGATTTCAGTGATGCTGTTCACCTGCTAAAATTCTGCATTTGTACTTGTGCTGATAGTGCTTTTCACATGCCACTGCTATCCTGTTTTAAAAAAAACCCAACAAAGTCTCAGCATTGCTTAAAGCCATCACAAGTAGAGTATTTCTTTAACCTTGAACATTACACCTCTAGAGCAAGGCGCAGTATTCAGTGGGAGCAAATCTCAAAGTCATTGTGTGTGAGATCTTGTCACGATACGTACCGGCTCCTGGTCTCACCGAAGAGAAGATGGCAGCCAACATCTACAGGACATTCTGCTTTACTGACACATCGCTTTTAGAGTCCTTTACCCAGGAGTTCAGAAGTCAGTTGTCTCAGGTGAGTGCCTGGGACTTTGTCCTGATGTCTGTTAGTAGCTGTGTTAGTTCACACACTTCAGCACGGTGTTTTGGAGGTACAGCATGTCCCCACTTGGCTCAGAATAGCTCATCTCTATACTGAAGTAAGTGCAGCATAAGTTTTTGTGAACTGGATTAGCACAAACACACAGATCTTTGGGAAAGGCAAAGAGAGCCAGCTGCCAAATAGTGGCCATTAAGAGCTCCTCACCATGCCATGAGGTTTTGTTTCTTGCCTTTATTTGCTTCTCCCAGTGACAAGTAGATAGAGCAGTGTGAGAATGTGGCATAAACAAGAATATTTAAAGCTAAAGGAGGCTCTAAATTTCATCCTGTATTACACCAGCCATATAACTTCATCCAGTAACTCCTGCATTTGATCCAACAACTCATGACTGAAGCAGCTCTTGCTGCTGGGGAAGCTATATAATTAAAGCAAATGGATCCTTTAAAGGTAATGCCTTATTTTTTGCCAATGTGAGGATTGATGTTCATTTTTCTTGTATTCCTAGTCTTTGGACTGTTTAAGACATTCTGAATTTTAAGGCTTGTTTAAACAGAGAATTTATTGAGCAATCTGAGGTGTGAAGGTAAAGCACAGTCACTCTCTCAGTTACTGCCTGTCACTAGAGTCCTTTGAATGCATTGTTTGTAGAGTTGTGTAAAAGTGCAGCACAGACTGAAAAACATAAGAAGACCCACTAGCAACAGGGTTTTTTCTGCTTAAATAATTTCTTGCATTGTTATTTTTTAAGGTGCAACACAACCCACAATACCAAGCAGCATTTGTCAACGAAATGGTCTCATTTCTAACGCTCATCTCCCAAGTGCAGAATGACACCTCCCTGTGGCAGCTCTTTTTGCTGGCTCCAGATGTGTTTCAGGGCAGCACGCAACTCCAAGATATAATTGATTTTCTTCAGAATGCGAGCAGGTAAAAATAAAATGCCTGGAGGGGCACTGAAAGGTGATGGGCTTGCGCTGAACACTAAGGACGCATCATTTTTCACCTTGAAGGGCATTAGCTTAAAAGCATAATTGATTTGGGCGATGCCATGGCACCATTAACGCAGCTAGCAGTGCTTTGATTTTCCATGACTCTTGTTCACTTTTTAATTGGGAGCTTGATATGATCTATTAGTTGTCTTCCATCCTACTTCCATATGCATAGAGGAAGAGTGGTGAGCAATACCCCCTGTCTTTCACTGAAGGAAAGCCCTCTTTGCTGGATAGTTGTTCTGCCAAAATGGCAGCTAGCCACTTCCTTCCCAGAAACAACAGAGCCAAATTCTAGTGGCTCTGAACACCTCAAGTGTTTGTAGGGGAGCCAGAAATTCACTCTAAAGAAAACAGTTACCAGTTACTGCTGTTTTATTCTTCAAAAATGAATCCCAAGAAAGCAGAGGAGGGAGGGATCCTGGTTCTTCTCATGTAGGGCTTTGAATACATTTGACTTTAAGAAAGTACCAGTTATGTTCTTGCTCAGTGGTTTTATGAGAAAACAGAGCAGGCTTAACTGCATTAATTAACTGTGCTGAAATATTCAGTGTTGTCTATAGGAAGCATGTTAAAAACTCTTCTAAAATGGGCTTAGCCTCAGAATGCCTTTCTGGTCTTTCGTTGGGCTGAACTCTCACTTTCCTCTAATGGACGTGAGTCACCCATGAGATTGGGAATCTGTACCAAATCATCTATCTATCTATTGACTGTCTGACTGCATTTGCTAGAAAATATTCTGAACTTTCCTTTTGCTACAGCATGTGGAGGAAAGTGAGCAACAGAAGGTCTTCAGACATTTTTGTTTTTCTTATACGTATGAGCAGTTGGGCAAAGATGTCAATAGAGGTTGTAGAAACTTTGTCACTCTGATTATACTCAGGCTTAGAGAAGCTTGCTTTTCATCACTAGCATGTTGCCAAGACATTTAAAAACCTATCTATCTAGTATCAAGGAGGGAAGATTTAGGTTGGATGTCAGTTCTTTACTATGAGAGTGGTAAGGTGCTTGAATAGGCTGCCCAGAGAGGCTGTGGCTGCCCCGTCCCTGGAGGTGTTCCAGGCCAGGTTGGATGGGGCCTTGGGCAGCCTGGTCTAATATTAAATGGAGAGGTTAATGGCCCTGCGTGTGGCAGGGGGGTTGGAGATTCATGATCCTTGAGGTCCCTTCCAACCTGGGTCATTCTGTGATTCTATCCAGGTAATTTGCTTTTCTGCATCATGAGAACTATTTGTAAGCTGTAATGACCTTATCCTTAAAGGAGTCTGTTGCACTGTGGTGAGACTTTAATGGTATTCACCGATGTTTTGTCTGTGCTGCTGTTTTAGTGGCAGGATTATTGCATTTGTTCACACTTACTGGCTTGAAGTATCAAGCTTGAGAACTAGCACCATTTGAGTGCCCAGGAGGAATTAATATTTACTATGTTGCTCTGCTTTGCTTCATGACTGCAGAGTTGGGCAAAGTTTTCAGAGGCACAACAAAGAGGCACAGAGAATTTCACCACCAGGACTGCAGTGCTTTTATGCCTAGCATGGGGCACTGTAAACGCATGAGTAAAGAGTTACTGCAAATGGATTGCACAAACAGTATTTTTAATGAGGCTTACAAAATAGCATCCTAGCTAGCCTGGCCATGTCTTGTACTCAGGCAGTTCTGAGCTCCTGAAGAAATGCTGTGAAGGGAATTTCTTGTAGGAAAAAAAAAAAAAGAAAAAGATGTGGAAGACAAGAAATCGTGCTCAACTAAATATGTCATTTGTAGCAGCAGCTTCTTCACCTCCGAGACAGAGGCTAACAAGCACCTCTGCAAAATGGAAACGGTGAGCACAAAGTCCACAAAACCTTCATGGAGGCATTATGTTAAATGAGAAGAAAAAAGACCCCTGGTGCTCTGTTCTCACTAGCAGTCTGTTCCCACAAATCACTGTGTATATATTCATGCCACTAGAATCAGCTCAGCTAGGTGTTGTGTGCATCACCAGTAGAACTCTGGGCAGGCAAGAGATTATGCATTCCGTAGTGACCTCAGCTAGAGTGAAGAGCTGCTCTTTATGTAGGAGAAGGAAAAGGGACTAATAATCACCATGAAGTTTTCAGTAACCTGCACACACTGAGCAGGCAATCTTTTAAACAGCTTTGTCTGCAATACAATATGACTGATTGTCAGCTTGTTCTTTCCAGAAACTGAAAAAATATATACATGTATTCCTTGCTTCCCTGAAAGCCTGGTTATTGCAATATAGAAGAGGAAAGAAGGAAAATTGGACGTGGTAGAAGTTATGTATTTGTGATTGCTTCTTCCATCTGCAAATACCATCTCCAAGGAGCCTGTTCTTTCAGGAGCCTTGTCTGCTCTGCCTCTTGCTTTCTGTTAGAAGGAGATTCACCCACAGCAGTGAATCACAAGGGCGGTGTATCACCTGAGTGTTTTCTAAGCCCTATTATGAGGATTTAAGTGGTCTATAGGTTTTGCATAACCCTTTGAATAAATGCTCCCAATGAATGCAATATGCACATTACTGCTAATATACCACTAAGGATTTCCCTTTGAAGCCCTTTATCTTTGTATCTTGTGCATGATCAAACAAATACTTAAAAATAGGAGCACTGTCTTTTGTATCAGAAGTTTTAAGAATCATAGGCTGTGCTCCAGCTGTTTCCTATCTGAACACTTGCTTTATTTCTTCTCATAAACCTGCAACCACTATTTATTTTCCTTGTGCTTTTTTTTCCCCCTTTAGTGGTGTGCTGGCAGCTCAGAGTGTCTCTACATCGCCTGTTACTGACGATGGATTCAAAACTGTTCAAAATGGGGTTACAGATCCCCCATATTCCTTGAATTGCTTGGAGCAAGGTAAGATTCCTGCACATAGTCATATCTCTACTGAAAACCTGTGGTGCCCAGGATAAGCAAACTGCAGGCTAATAAGTAACCATACCAACTGCATACTGTTCAAGGCTCAGCATAATGAATTCTCCTTTCAACTTTTTACAAACGTGAATGAAGTACCTCATTTTGACTGCAAAAGCAAAAAAGGTTGGTTTTGTCAGGAGATGATGAATTAACATGAGTTGCAGTCTCAGTGGAAATGGGAAGCAGTAATTTTTACCTTCAGTTTTGTTGTCAATACCTGCCTGTAGCTGTGAGCTCTGTCAAACACTTGTGGCTATACCAAAGTAGGGATTGAGACTGGACTTGTACATGTCAAAAGTAGCCATTCTTCTACTCCATTGACTTTCCACAGGAGAGGCAGAGACAACCACCTCTTAACTGATGTAATATGAGAGGGCAAGGGAAAGGTACACCATGTAAGTGTTGCCAGGGACAGACTGTAAATGCCATCCATTCTTTACTTGTTGGTTGGTGGAGATGGTGGAAGTTGGGGTGAATAAGAAAGCAGATTAATGAAGTGCAAGTGGGGGAAGACATGGAGATGTGAAGGGTGCAGAGGCCTGGACCACACAGGGATATCAAGATGAGTTTAACTCTGACAGAAATAGATTATGCAGTCAAAGCTCAGGTGCAGGTAGTAAAAAGTCTCCCTGTATGAACGGTGAGAAATCCAGTAATGACATTAGGCCAATTTGTGCTGTGTTAATAGTAGAAAAGGGGTCCTAAATCAGGAGGAGAGCTCTGTTGCACTCAGAACTGTTCCTGAGATAGAAAATCATTTCTGCAATGGCAGGTAGGATCCTGACTTTCCACCCTGAAGGGACAGTTCTATCTAGGATCTTGTGTCATGTCATAGGAGCCTAACAGCATACGTGCATGTTTTATGTGACAGATTTGCTAAACAGCTATTCTTAGTTGCCCAGACTAACGTGAATATCACCTTTATCTGTTTGTTGTAGATAAAGAAAAAAGTTGGGTGATCAGATATATTTGTAATCACTTTAACTGGAAAGATAAGTGGACTTTAGTAGCAGAGTTGGAAGAAGTTCTGAGGTAAGGCATTGACTAAAGGGATATTACTTACAGATAACTCAAATCTATGATCTTTGCTCTAAATCACTTCACGTTTCCACTTGCATTGATTTCATATTCACTAAAATGCTCTTTTTTTCCCTCCAGAAAAATAAAGCTACCAGAGATTGGTGGAAAAGTCTCCAAGAGGTCCATTAATTCAGATGATTTAGAAGCCATACAAAAGTCTCTACATCGTTTAAAAGGCTTTGAGAAAAAAATGAATAGAAGTGAATTAAAAAGCTTAAATCTATTCAGAAATTTGAAGAATGAAACATTACAGAAGTTGTACGCAATTCTTGCACTGGGAATGAATCCACATCATGATTATAAATTAAAGGAAGAATATAATAAGGACGTAATTGATGAAATCTATAACTTGACATCACAGCAATTACAGAGCAACTTTAACGGGACTTCCATTTTCAATATAATGACCCAGTGGAAAGAAATTCAGGGTGCTTTAAAATTAGCTGCAGTGATTTGGAATCCGGTTTTGTTAAATAATTCTAATTTTAGTACGGCACAAGCTGAGAATGCTCTCAAAACGTTACTCACCATTAGCATGCCATCATTTCTGGGAGACTTAAGAGATCGTTTCACTGGAATTGAAGAGATACCGTCTTTGATTTCCGATTATCTTCTTAAACCTGTGTCGTACAGAAGCTTTCCAGACCAACTCCTAGCTCTGCAAAAGATATTTTTTATACTGACACATGAAAACATAGGTTATGACTACCTGCTGCTGCCTGCCTTTGAGCTGATGCGGAAAGTAGAAAGCTCCATGGGTGAATCGCGGTGGCACGAACTGAACGGCTACTGGCGCCTTGCTGAAAGGCTGAGGTCAATGCAATGGAACAATACAGGCATCGTAGCCTATGGGCAGTTTTTAGAGGTATTACACAGCCATTTTGAAAAGCTGGTTAATAATTCAAATAGTCTTTTGGGTGAACAGTTTGGTCAACTGTCTGAATTTATAGCAGCTGTATTTAAAGAGTTTGATGGGGAGAACTCCGAAGTAGCCAATATCTCGCTAGTCACTCAAGCCGTACAAAAGACCTTGTATGTATTAAAAGACTTACAGCTCAACTACAATGTCAGTAAATTAAAATATATAGATCTGTTCTTTAATTTTGACAACAAAACCTTTGAGAGATTTTCTGAACTTCTGAGGACAGGAATGAAAATCCTCCACTACAGAAATGCCAGTGAAGCTTCCCCTGAAGAAATGATTAATGCTGTCTATAACTTAACGCGTCTTGTAGTGCAGGAGTTCAGTGAGTCTTCCTTACCACACAATGCTTCACTGAAGGCAAAAATCTGGGAGTTTTTGCATGTAGCCTTGAGCCCTTTTCTTGAGAATAGAGACAGCAGTGCCAGAACAAGCCAGAATTGCTCCGCTCAGGATGTGCTCCACGTAACACTTGAGATGCTTTTTGAGAATGCCACTCTCAGCGAGTCGTTGGCCTCCAGCCCCTGCAAAGAGCTCTTTGCCTCCATGGATGTCGAGAGTGGAGCTGCGCGCAATGAAACCTTCACCAGAATGTTCCAGCTTGCCATAAGGAACCTGAAGCTGTCTCCAGAGTTTGCTGCTGTCTACAAGAACAGCAGTGAACGCTTTTCCAAGGAGCTGTCGTGCACCGTCCAGTCTCTGCAGTTTTCCCTGCGTTTCCTTTCCAAATTAAAGCTCGTCTCTGAGGTGGAAAACTCTTGGGTAGAGGAGAAGACGAGAGATCTGGCTGCTCTCCTGGAGACACTGCTGCAGGGCAATGCCTCCTGTCCCATCCCAGTCCAGGACGTGAGTGGTGGGCTCCCATCTCGGCTTTTGAACATGCTCCTTCCTTTTGTGCTGAATGAGACAGAACTCAATTCCCTCAATTTCTCTGACATCTCTGCAGGCTGGGGTAGGGTGCCTGTGTTTTCTCATCTGTTACCAACTATTTTCACTTGGAACAGCAGTGTAAATGAACTACTAAAGGTTGGTGGAAATGCTTCCCACAGGTCTGAATGGAGTCACTTTTTGCGTCTGTGGCATGCCACTGGCAAGGTGCTGACCACCAAATGGAACCTAACGGAAGTGGATCAATATGTGAAGCTCCTGGAGGTTGTGAAAAAAGCCCTGATGCTTGTGGACTTTGGGCTAGCTCCTGGAAAAACAGTAATATATGATATTTTTGGTAATTCTTCCGGAGGAATGAAATCCTCAGATCTGAATGATTATTATAGTTTATTGAAACACTTCTTCAATTCAACTTCTGCTACAAACAGCACATTGGAATTGGAAAGAATACTTCAAGAAATGATCCCGCTGTATGAGACAGGTGGTAAAGGATTGTTTTACAGTAATTCCCAAGGGAAGGAAAATCAAGATATTCTGTCCACAGCTGCAGTGATTTGGAATCAGATTATCTTAAACAAGACTCATTTTAATACAGAGAAGACGTGGGAGGTTATCAAAATGATTGCACTTCATGCAGTTTTGCTGGAAGACATAGAAAATTATCCCAGTACAAGTGAAGAAGTGTCATCATTATTTTCTGACTTCTTGTTGACCCCTATAACTTCAGAAAATTTTGCAGAACAGCTCTTGGCCCTCGAGAAGCTTCTTGCTGCTGTGGCAAGGGTGAACACTAGTGATCATTATCTGCTGATCTCTTCTTTGTCAAAGCTAATGCAGAAGCTCCACAGTTTTTCTCGTCAAAGGCAGGGAAGTGAACTTCATGCTTTCTCCCAGATTGCTGAAGTTGTTCGGTCCATGAACTGGGACAGCACAGACAGTCTTTCTTTCCAGTCTCTTCTAGACATACTGCAGAATCAGTTTGGTACCATGCAAAATGACTCCAGTCTTCCTTTCAGTAAGGAACTGAAGCAGATAATGGCCTTTATTTCCTCCATATTTGAGCTGTATGATGAAGGTGACTCCATGGGAGCCATGTACTCACGAGCCGTGTACACACAGGCCGTACAAAGGAGTATCTTTCTTTTAAAAGATTTGCAGAAAAGTTACAATATCAGTGATTTTGAAGCTATTAACCTACTATTTGATTCTTACAACGACTATACCCAAAGATTGTTTGAAATATGGAGAGCAGGAATGAAAGTCCTTCACGACACGAACTTAAACAAAACGTTTGAAGAAAAAACAGACATTATCTATGATTTCTTCCATCTGTTGCTGCCAAAGGAGTTCAGTGAGTCTTCCTTACCACACAACGCTTCACTAAAGGCTAGAGCAGTGGATCTCATGCTCTTAGCCTTGAGCCCTTTTCTTGAGAATAGAGACAGCAGTGCCAGAACAAGCCAGAACTGCTCTGCTCAGGATGTGCTCCACGTAACACTTGAGATGCTTTTTGAGAATGCCACTCTCAGCGAGTCGTTGGCCTCCAGCCCCTGCAAAGAGCTCTTTGCCTCCATGGATGTTGAGAGTGGAGCTGCACGCAATGAAACCTTCACCAGAATGTTCCAGCTTGCCATAAGGAACCTGAAGCTGTCTCCAGAGTTTGCTGCTGTCTACAAGAACAGCAGTGAACGCTTTTCCAAGGAGCTGTTGTGCACCGTCCAGTCTCTGCAGTTTTCCCTGCGTTTCCTTTCCAAATTAAAGCTCATCCCTGAGGTGGAAAACTCTTGGGTAGAGGAGAAGACGAGAGGTCTGGCTGCTCTCCTGGAGACACTGCTGCAGGGCAATGCCTCCTGCCCCATCCCAGTCCAGGACATGAGTGGTGGGCTCCCATCTCGGCTTTTGAACATGCTCCTTCCTTTTGTGCTGAATGAGACAGAACTCAATTCCCTCAATTTCTCTGACGGCTCTGCAGGCTGGAATAACCTGTCCGTGCTCTTCAGCATGGCGCAGAGTGAGCTTCTCATGAACAACATGCTGCAGAGATTGCTATATTCTTACAACCTCACCAAATTGAGCTATTTCTCAAACATCTGGGAAGTAGTTGACAGGTCACTGAACAGTGAAAGGAATCCAGCTGAAGTGGCTGCCTTTGCAAAGTTACTGGAAGCAGTGGCAAACAACTTTGCCAGCAATGCGTCAACTCTAGACATGATAGAAGCTGCTCACTATGTTCTTAAGCTGCTGAACATCTCTGATCTGCTAAGTGAACTCACTGCAAGTTCCAGCTCAGCTTCTCTCTCCAATAAAACTAATTTGGATGCTGTGTTTGACATAGTCACTCATCACTTCATTGATATGGCAGAAACCCTGTACAACAAGAGCCTGCCTTGGACTCAAAGTGACCAAACCCTGTCACCCACCATTCTGATCACACGGTGAGTTTGGGTTTTGGATACTAATGTTTTTTGGTTTTTTTTTTGATGAGTCACAGCTCTCATTTACTTCCAGCATTACAAAAAGTTTCTTCCAGTGGTTCATATTTGTTCTGAAATCACCTTAATTCAAGATACCAGATGTAATGTGGGTGAAATCAAAGGACAGTAAACTTCTGTCTGAGCTGAGCATACAGTTGAAAGTGCGCTTTCAGAGAACATCTGTGTTGATATGTCTCAATTCACAGTGGAAGTAGAATTCTGTAGGAGGCTTCCCACCAGCAGTAAACTCTTTGGCATCCCTTCTTTTGTGATATGAGTTATGTGATATCCCTTCTTTTGTGATATTTTTGTTTCTTAGCCTCCTGTAAGCAGGCCTTTCCTAAGTTCTGCATCCACAGTGAACCTTTCAAGTATGTTTTCTTTTACTTATGGTTTGAGGGTGAATGACAGCTTTGGGAGATAATGGCAGAAATAATGGATGAAATAAAACAGGATGGGTATCCGCTTAGGAAATGTTGTGAGAGATGCATGGCTTCATCTGGGATTCTTATTTACAGCTGCCAAGGAGCAGCATCTGTGCAGCTGACAGGTCGCTTGCTAACATCCCTTGCTTCTGAAGGAGAAGCTGATTTAAATTCCTACCTTATTTTTTCAGGTTTCTGTTTTTAGAATTTGAAAGCACCATCTTACAAGTGACAGTGAATAACAGCTATAACCCTTACCTGATGTGTTTAATAAATGCCACTGAAGTTGAAGACAGCGAATTGACAGGTAATCATGATTCCATTAATGCTGTGGGACCTCAGCTGCAATATGTTTGTGTCTGACTTTTCAAAGGGTTCTGTGTAATGGTGGGAAGGAATAGTGCTACATGTTTTCGTCTGCTGGCAATTAACTGCAGCTGTGAGGCTTAGGGAAGCCAGACTCCTCTTTGTTTGAGTTATGTCACGTTGTGGATATGTTTTCCATCCAGCTATATACAAAAGGCACGTGTGCTGTTCTCTATGTGATGACAGGTTACTGACACTCAGATAACGAATCCTTATGAATAGAAACCTATTTTCCCTTCCAAGCTTTATGTACCCTTAAGATGACAGCAGTTATTTTGAGAGCTAGCATGATATTCCAAGTAGATATTCATGATATATGCTTATTGTAAAACCTCAGAGGTTGATCTGCTGACAGAATGGAGATACCGAGCATGCTCTGAAGCACACTGTTGGAAGTCCTGTTTATGGTGTGGGGTGTGTTTCCTTAGGAGCTGAGCACCTACTCAAACTGGATCAGCAGGTTGCAATCCAGATCTCGGACTGTGATTTCAGAGGTCCTGAGCCAATTGAATGTTGTAGAAGTTAACAGTGCTCAGTAGGCATTGGCATGAAAGTGCCAATATCCCCATCTATGAAGTTTCTGCAAGTCTGGTGTTTTTGCTTCAAGTAACTTTTGTTTTCATCCTCCCACAGAAAACATCATGCTGCTCTTGAAGCAAACTCATCTGAAAAAGAACTGTTTTATGCAAAATAATACCTCTGAGGAACGTTCATCCATACCAGAGCTCCTGAAGCTAAAAGTGAGTCTGCTTAAAATGCTGACTTGAAGGACATCCTGCAGTGATACATGAATGTGAAATGGAAATTTTGGAAAACCGCATATGAAAAAAAGTCTTCACAGAACAGCTGATAAAAGCTAGGAAGGAAACTGTCTTCTGCCTGTATTTAAAAGTCCTGGGCTGATGAAGTTACTGCTATACAAGTCCTATGCACGGTGTATACCCAGTTTTCTGAGAGGGTAGATGCCTTACAACACTGCAGTACTTTCTGAGATCAAGCACCTAAGCAATGTTTATTTATGGATTTCCCTAGCCAGCAGTGCCTCACTTGAATAAAATACTTCTCACATCATACATACATGTTTGAGTTGTAGCATGTATGCACTTTATTCTGTCTCTCAAGAAGAGAAATAGAAAAAGGACAAAAGAGCATATTTTTAAAAAGGATAAGTTTTCCGTGCTGTTACTGCTTATTATATCTATAAAAACAATATGATGAGCTTCTCTGTAACATCAGGCATACAACAGATGGCAATTCTTGCTATGACTGTTAATGTAAAGAGGGATGTCAGGAAAGAGAAAAACCCATGGTAGAAGACTAGACAAAGGATTGGAATTTGCACATCAAGCTGGCAGAGGCAGAAGTCCTGACTTTTAGCTGTCTCCTGTTCACATGCTGTTTTCATGTGCTATTGTAGGGATGACCAGCTGGTATCCAAATAGCTACACCTATCACAAGAGGAATAATTGGTGTGAGATGTTCTATTTGAGACCTTTTGGATTAAATAAAAATATAATTAAAAAAGACTAATAACCCTACAGAAAAACACAAAGGAACAGCTAGGAACAGCTCTTTAAAACTTACCTTTTTGAAATTCTGTCTTCTAACTTGTGCATTTGTCTTCCTTTTCAAAATGTTCTTTGAAGATATCTCTGCTCCGGAATCTGACAGCACTTCTTTGTGACTACGAGAGCTTTAAGTCAATACAGCATATTTGCCATCTCCCTGATGTTAGCTTTGGAGAACTCTGTGAGCAGAATCAATCTCATGAACAGCTTCTCCGTGCTATTGAGCTGAGCAGCCAAGTTGTGACCAATGTACTGAATGGCAGAAGGATCTCCAAGGAGCTTTGGAACGTACTGATTGGAGATGCCACAGATGTCCAGGCACAAATGAAGTGGTGAGGCTCTTCGTCCAAGTTAGGCTGCCATAGTATTCTATTTAGGAAACCATACAGTGGCTCTTATCTTCTTCTCATATTCCCAAATTTGTGGTTATTATTTTTTTTTTCCAATTTAGGTTTCAAGAAAACGTACCAGAAATTGCTTTCTTTCAAGAGATTCCTCAGTATATGACAGCTTTGAATTCCATGTTGAACATCACAGAGAATTTAACAGACTCCAGCATTCCAGGTAGCTTTCTGTATTTTCTTTACAGTGTTCGTTTGTGAACGTCATCATTGGCATCATAGCTTCTACTGGAAATCTAAAGACTTGTTCAGCTGCTAACTAAGAAATGAATCCTGATTATTATGATTAAATTAATGAAGTAACCGAGCACCATGTCCCATGTCTGTGAGATCCTTTGTCTAGGATAATTCTAGAGACAGTGCTAGACCAGCCTTGTTTTTTCTGTACTGCCCCAAGACTCTGAGCACTGAAAGTCCCAAGTCTTTGTATTTGGGCAAACTTTGCTTTCACTAAACCTGTCATCTTTAGCTCATGATGACAATCAGACTGTTAAACTAAGGAAATAGGACTCTTTTACAAGGTTTTGTTTTGTTTTTGTTTCAGTCAGCAATGACATACAGCACTTGTACCTTTTACCAAAAGTAAAGTCCTCTCTGTGCTCTTGAGGTCACTGTACATCTGTAGAGAGCTGTTGTATCAATTTCTGTTTGATTTCATTCACAGAAAAGTTAAGAGACGTGTTTAAAAATGTGGACCAGCTCAAAGAGGATCTCAAAAACACAACAAGAATGTCCACAACCAGTATTGATGCTCTTCTGGAAGCATCTCTCCCAGAAAACAGCAGTCACGTAAGTTTGTTGTTATTGTAGTGAGAGATCCTGTCGACTGCACAGGGAGAAGTCAGCAGTCCCACAGGGACAGACAAGCATAGCATGTTATAAGTCAAAATAGCCATCAGAAATGCAGTCATTGATGCCAGTTCAACCATTAGAGAACAAGAGCCATACAGTGGCTTTGGCTGTCACCAATAGCTGGTAAGCTGCTACTGCCATGGACTGCTTGATTCATGATTGCTCCAGTCTGTAGCAAGGGCACAGGTCACTGTAACAGATTAATGACCCAGCAGGGTTGTTGTTGGGGTTTCTCAGTGCTGAAAGTTGTTGCTGTCTAGATGGAAAAGCACAGTTCTAATCAGGATTTGAAAATTAGTCAGGGGTCCAAAATAGCTTCCTGTAATGAGAGATGAGCTTGCCTTCCTCAGCCTCATGTGCAAACAGAGCTCCAGATGCTTTTCCTCTTCCCAGCTATCTTGTCTGGACTGAAGACTGTGCTCTATTCCAGATTTCATGTACACCAGTTGATAGAAACCACAAAAGCTTTTGCTACCGTGCAAGCTGAGCAGTAAAAACACAATCCTTAGGATTTTTCCTCTGGAGTAGGAGTAGGCATTTTCTGGCATTTTCTGAAATTCTATCCATCATTGTGGATGGAACAACGGCTAGGCAAGATTAAACGATGTATACTGGAGCAAGTAGTCCAGCCCTTAACAAATCTTTTCTTCATTTGTACACAGTTAATTTCTCAGATTCTCCAGCTGGAGTCTTGCAGCATCCGTCCTTCTGACCCACATCTGCAAACAGTAGCAGAAGAGTTCTGCAATCTCTCTCTTTCAGAGAGGACCCGTGAGACATACATCCTTGGGGTCACCCTGTTACGACACTTAGACATTTACAATTTCTTATACAAGGTTAGTATTGGATTTGAAGAGTGCTTCCTGTAGTCTTTGCTGCATGTAATGGCTGAAAGGACTGCAGTGGCCAGAAGCAATGCTGTTTTACACAAGCCAAAGATCAGGCTTTGCTCATGCAGTAATCTTTATTGCCTATCCGTGCTGTGACCGTGTGGTTAGAAATGAAGATCCCAGATGGTGTAAACCAGCTAACCTAATTTAAAGGCACTGGACTTACTCTAAATGCTTCCCTATCTGCTAGTATCACCTGTGTGCTGTCACAAGCTATTGAACATTCCCAGCTGAATTCAGGCTTCCCAAAATAAGGCATTGGGCTAATTATTTTTATCCCTTGAAAAGGAAAGCCTTCAAAAATGTCCCGTAAAATGTATTTTCCCAATCTAGTTGTCACTGCCAAATTATTAAATGATTCAAATATCCCACTCATGTGAGTACATAGACAGCAAGTAAAAGCACTGTTCAGTGAGTACTGTGTATTGAATGTACATTTTAAAATGCTACAGAAGTGATCCTGAGGGGAAAAAGTTACTGAGTGAGAATGCCAATCAATTTGGCTGAGGTCAAAAGTCACTTGTAGTGCTTGACATCCGTGTTGTGCAAAATGCTACCTCTTAGAAACTTGGATTACATCCCAGTGAATACCTGGTACACGTTTCCCAACTGCAGGTGTTTGGAAACTTGTGCCGTTCAGGATGTGTAATGTGTATGAGAGAGGGTTGCAAAAGCACATGGGGATTTAGAAATACAAATCCCATTTATTTCCCATGGGACATCCACTCCCTAAGCCTCCTGACAGTTTTGAACATCCCACAATTTCCATCTTGGAATTAGCAGATTATGGGTGTGTGCCTGCCTGTGTACACGCGTTCGTGCAAATCGTAATTGATTTCCTTCCTGCCTCTTGCAGATGTTATTCCCTAAGGAAATTCAGAAACCTGTGGACAAGATACTAAACCTTCTGACAAAAATGAAATATTTCCAACACCAGGTAGAGTCTGATGTTGATCCATTGCTACAAGCCATTCATTCACTGAAAAAGCTTCGGCAGTCTAGAAGGATGCCACTGAGTAAGGTATGTGTAGTCTGCATTTGCTTCGGAGGTGAAATGCCATTGGAACAGTTTCCACTGGAATTTCATACTTGAGAAGCTGAAGGTGCACTAAACCCTGGATTACTGCTTCCTCTTTTAAAGCAGTAAAGTCTTATGACTAATCTCTACTAAACTCTCACATTGCCTTAATGGGAGCACGTAGATTTGGTACACTGGGACAGGTATGTGTTCAGTGTGGTTGGAGGAAGGAACACTAGGAATGAAAATGCAGAGAATGAGCAACTGGTGGTGGAGCACTGGAACAAGCTGCTGCGAGAGGTTTGGAGTCCACTTCTCCAGAGATATTCAAAACCCATCTGGATGCTTTCCTATGCAACCTACTCTAGGGAGCCTGCTTTATCACTGGGATTTGACTAGATGATTTACAGAGGTCCCTTCCATCCCCTATGATTCTCTCATTCTGTGAACTGTCTCAAAGGATGGTAGACTTCCCCCAGAATATTCAGGTGCACTAGAAGAAATCAGATTGTGAAAACTTGGAGAACTTCCCACTACAAACCGTCCGAAACCATTTAAGTCAAGAGCAAAAATTTGTTCCAGCTTTGGTGTGCTTTACACCATGTCTGCAGCCTCAAGACTGCCCAAAATATTCAGTACAAACCCTGCTGCACCAGCTGCAATAACTGCAGGTTGCACTAAAACCATTGGATCCCATCCCTTTCTGATCTACAGTCTTGTACGTGTGCCTCTGGATAACCTTGCTGCACGTTATGGGCAGTTCCCACATTGACTCCCATACCTTGAAATGGTATCTTGACCTCTAACATAGCAGAGGTTAGCCATAAAAGCATGCTTTCCCAGGAAAGCCTCTCATTTTGAACAAACAAACTTCTTGTAATAAATCAGTGTAAAAGTATTTAATCCTTGCCTTCTATTTCTGTTATCTCTTTTTCCTCTTCAGAACAGGATGCTTGTAGCATACATGATGTATTTGTGTGCTGCTTTTTTCCCCCCTTTTCTGCAGGTGCTACTTAAACCAAACAACACTAGGGTGACACACGGCACATTTAAATCCCTGTCCAAAGTTCTCTGCAACCAGGAGATCACACCCCTGTTCTTTGAGTCCTTGCTTCCTGATTTTGGAGACCCTGTAAGAAACAGTTCTGTGGAGGATGTCCACGTCCAAAAGATGATGAGGAAATATGGGATTCCTCATGATTCCAGTAAGTCTGGCTTTTTCATATATTAAATATGTTTCAAAGCCAAACTCTCACATTTCCAGAGAGATCCATCACCAATCTTGATGTTTCTCTGGAGGGCTCATGGTTTATGCCAGTTCAAGATCTGCCTCGCCCAAATTACTGGTGGCTTATTTTTGTAAGCATTAAAAGGCAAGCAGCCTGCACAGCCCAGAAGTGTTTGATACTGCAGCACTTCCCATTTGTTGATGGTACAGTTCTGGGACTTAACAGGTCACAGTGTTTTCTTGATACGCAGTTTTTCCAACTGTGCTGACATTATTAGCTCCACTGAGTTCACAAAACTCCATTTAACCTCCAAGCAGAGAATCCTGGCTCAAACAATGAGACTCTTGTTGTCCTGAGTTCAGCAACAGGAGATTTTGGGGATGGATTGCTTTTGTCAAGACACATTATATCGGTCGGTGAAGAGAGGCCTGAAGTCATTTGCTGGACATAGCAACAAATTGGGCCAAGCTTTCTCATGTCTGTCTACTTGTGCTCAGTGCAGTTTATTTGTTTTTCTCCCCTTGCAGCACCATTTTGTTTAACTTTCTACCTGGATCTGGTCAAGACCCCAACTGGAGCTTTAATTTGGTCTTTTTTAAAACCAATGGTGTTTGGGAAGATCCTTTATACACCAGACACGCCAGAAACTCGAGCAATCATGGGAAAGGTATGGCTCTGCTTAAACTACATGAAGATATGCCCTCTCAAAGGGATTTTAATTTGTGCCTAGCACAGGCTTCAGAAGCAGAACTCTATTTTCTGACCGTTAGGAGTATTAGTCAGATTATTTTGTTTGTAGTTCCACTGCTGGTTGTATGTGCCACCTTTTACCTTTAAATGAATGTTACCTCAAAAAAAAAATTGCCCTAATATTTATAGTACATTTTTTTTTAAGGCTTTCAGTACATGAGGCTTTACCTCCATATTTTCAGCTAGTAACAGAGATGTGTCCCAGAATGCTCACCAGTAGTGGCAAACAGGCCATTGATAGGAGTAAAGCTGATACCCAAGGCATGCTCCAAAAGCCATGTATGAAACTGCATTTTTAAGTACTTACTTGAAGAAGAATTTTGCCAACCAGTGATAGAGTGCAAAGTAAACCCTAAAGGAGCCAAACTGAATCTCAGCTATTTAATTTCCTCAATTATTTTTTGAAGCTTTCACGTAAGTAATTAATAAATTGAAACTTACATGTTGTTGTGGACTTTTTTTTACAGTCTAATGCCACCTTGAAGCAGATGGCTGATCTAGCCCTGAAGTCACAGGAATGGCTGGATAAGTCTCCTGCCATCATGAATTCACTGACTAAGTTGAACCAGACGGTTCCAATGATCAAGGTATGAAATCTCTCTGTGTCCTGTTGTCCCACAGGGACTGTTCCTTTCACTAAGGAAAAAAAAAGGGGTTGGAAACAGGGACACCTGAGCTCATGCTTCTGGCCCACACTTCAGTTTCCTTGCCTGTCTGCCTGTTGCCATCACAGAGATACTCCTGATGCACCTTTCCATGCAGATCCCTTTTATGAAATGATATGTCTGTAATACATACACTGTTCTCTGACAGTGGCCTTGCTGAGGGCTGCTGGAAGGCTAAGATGAGCGGGGAATGCTCTTCAGTTTGTAAATTAACTTTCTGCTTGATGGAGTGATCCAGCCAACCAAGACCAGGCAAGAAATGACTTTTTCAGAAAATGAAACAGTATCTATAATAAGCATGTAGCACTGGGTGCACACACAAGAGCTTGGAGATGTCTTTGTACCTCAGTGAATGTAAATAACACTTCTTTTTCCCCTCCCAAAGAGCCTTGGTTGGATGCAAGAAGCAGCAGGCTGTAATGCTTTACATACATGCGTCATGTTTGCCACGGTACAAATTGCCACCTTTTCTTAAAAACTATATAAATGAGATTTCTCAAACTCCTAAAGCATTCAAAAATAATGTCAGTGGCTGGGAATTCATTGTAATTTCCATGGCACAGAGAGAAAATCCAGAGCAGAAAATGCAAGAGTGAAATGAAATATTCTCTGCTGACTGCACTCAGTGGTGGAATAATGGAATATTCAGCCAAATAAAAAACTGACAGACGGTCTCCAAACTAAATTTTGGACCCTACCCATTCTGTGCTGGCTGTTTTCACAGGATTTAAAACACACATGAATGAAATTAACTGTGCTTTTAGTCCTCATATTAAAGAGTATGCATGATTTTTTTTCCCTGGGAGTCCAATGCCTGGTGGAGAGTCGAGAGGCATCTTCTGCTGACTCCAGCAAACATTATCTTTCTTCTTTCCATTGCTAATGCTTTCCCATCTTGAAACACAGAGTGAAGAACAGAAAGTCAAGAAGGGAGCAGGGAAGTACAAATGCTACTGAAGACAGCTGGTCTGTCGTATTTTAGCAGTACACCAAATAAGCCTATGGGATCTGTGGTCAAATGCTCTTTCTCTTTGCTTGTTGACAGAATGCCCTACAGAATCCCTTTGTGCAGGTTTTTATCAAGATGATGGTTGATTTGGATGCAGTTGAATTGCTGAGTCAAATAAACAAGCTTGGTAAGTTGTTTCATGTACCCTACCTTCGTGTTTGTACTTAAGGTCTGGGAGCTCCAGGGTCATCAAACTGTAGTCATCCTCCAGTCCTGCTCTGCTCTGGCCAGGATTGGAGATGAGACAGTCTCAGATGTGATTCTAAACCTCGTGGTTTGTCTATGGGAAAAGACTCCTAGAAAGCAAAGGGCTTGTGTGAGATGTTTCTCCTGAGTGCCATAGGAATGGTAGAATGGGAATCTCTGCAGCTGATTGTGGCCACTGGAGGACACTGTTTAGCCATAATTATCACTTCAAATGAGCTACCTGGGGCTCTGATGGGAAATGCTGAGCTCACTTGCATCGCACCAGGGTTTCGCTTAAAAGTTTTCCAGAGCAGGGAAGGAAGGGATGAGCCCATGCTGGTGAAGACAGAAACATCATTATAAAATATCCCCTGATGCCATTTGCTGTTTTCTGATGGTCTTGAGTGGTCTTTCAAGTTGATCTGCACTGTGGGAATCAGTGCTACCGGCATTGGTGGATGTGTTACCTGTCGGTGCACAGCATGGTGCTCACAGCCCCTCCTGGCTGGTCTCATTGCTCCCTGCTCACTTTTCAGCGTGTCCCTACATCTCAACATAAATCTGATCTATGCCAGAAAAGCCTAGCGTCAGCCAAAAGTAGCTTTAGACTGTTAAAGTCCAAACAGTGTGAACATGCTGTTCATGATGACCCCTGTGTTATTTTATGAGTAGCATCTCCTATCTGAACTCCCCATAAAACCATCATGCCTGCAGCAGCTGTTCCATATTAGTTACGCTGCATTATGCAGTCACCTTTTAAAACAGCCAGCAAACAGCAGTATCTTTATTAAACTTCATTATCAGGTTTAGTACACACATCAGCACAACAGACATAACTTTCCCTTGATATGCTTGGATAGTGCCCATTCTCCCCTGAGACAGAGCAGCTCAGCAGACGTGTTGATTACATCAAAAACCAGAAGATGCAGATTGAATAGTGAGCATCGTACACAGGTCTAGAAACCCAGCAGGTTAGTGGCAGCTTCTGATTTGGGATGGCTGTCACATCACGTTGCTGGCATCCTCCCAAAGGCAAACTCATGAGCACATTACAAATGATTAACATAAAAATTGGGTCAACAACATGCCTTCGTTGCACCGCAAAGTGCAGAAATATGTTTGTTAATGTTACGTGTGATGTCTTTTCTTCCTTCCTGGTGTCATTGCTGGTATAAAGAGCAGGATGATTTGATGGATATATATATTTTTTTTTTGCTATGTATACTGATACTGTTGGTCTTGTGGTTTTTTTTTTTCTAGATGATATTCGGCTGGAATTACAGAACAACACTGACATTGTTGATCAGCTGAACACATTAGCTACCCTGGCAGTAAATGTGTCCTCCTGTGTCTCATTTAATCGCATTCGGGCAGTCAAAACCTTGGAGGAAATGGAAAAGATGGCTAAAGAACTCTTCCTAAAGAACGAACTGTTTGCAAGTATGTGTCAGAGTCTCAAGTCCCCCTGTCAATTGAAGTTAGCTTGGTACAGAGTGCAAGCACAGCCTATGAGGCTTGGCTTTCCACCTGTGACTGTTGTGGGCACAGCTCCCACCACAGCAGTCAATTTTCACCGAGAGATCTGGGAACTGCACGCTCAGACTTCCTTGTGGCAGTGTTTTTGTGCTGTCCTGTATATGCCTTCTCTTGTCTGTAAAGAGATCCTCTGGTCATCTGGCATTTTCTCTGGGTTAATTCTCAGTGGAAATAAGTTCCTCTGCCCTTTGGAGGTCTTTGTGACAGAGCTGCCTTCTCTCAGGCCTCCAAAGGGAAAAGATGCTTTATTGAAAGAGAGACAGTTGAATGTATTAGATGATTGTAAAGATCTTAAGATGCTCCATTCCTACACTGCAGTATCATCATGAATCTTTCCAGTCTTACCTTTAACATTTGTGGGATTGGATAGCAGCTTCAAATCAGACTGCAGGCAATAAGAACTTAGACTAATTTGAGTGATGGGATGTGTCTCAGTTATTGAAGAATGCACAGAACTCCGCAGTTAGGATTTACTTGTAAGCCCTGTGACCCGTTGGTCTTATACCTCATAATTAAATGTAGGTATAAACTTTTTCTATTCTTTGTACTTCAGGCCCTGATAATATTTGTCTATTGCCATAAAGAAGAAGTTTTCCTCTATGTTTGTCCTCCATTCCATTGTATTTACAGCATGCAGTTTCCTACCAGGACTTTGCAAAGCCTTTATATTCCCGCACATTTCTCAGCTTTGCAGGAGTTTGTGCATATAAATATGTGTACAGGCCATGAACTGTTGTCAATGCCACGCTCCTGAGGTGTGTATTTTACAGCACCAGTACGTGAGCTCTGTTGATGGAGTACACATGGGCACGTTCATGAGAGGTGTGTGACCACATGCGAGGGACAAACCCAACAGATTTGTGACAGTCCATGTTAACAGCAGGGTTTTTCCAACACAGCTGGTTATTTTGAGAGCCTTTCATTTTTGAACGCTCAATAGGAAAAGACATGGAGGCTTGGAGTACAGTTAGCACCCAGAATCATCAACCACATTTGGAAGTATGAGGAGCTGCAGTGACACTTGATTTCCAGTACCAGACCCTTGGTAGTGAACGTTAGCAGCCTACCCACCTGAGCATTATTTGTGCTGCAAAGAAATGGGATGATGGACTGTAACGTAGACAAGACTTATAAAGATGAGAAGTTCCTGTGTATCTGTGTGTACTGCTCCTACTCTGTCAACTCTGAAGAAAAACCTTTTCTTTCTTTCCCAAGGTATCATTTTCAGGCTGCCATCAAGCTGGAGCAGCCCAGCCCGTGGGGCTTTGGCCCTCCCTCCTGTGCTCAACTACACCATCAGAATGAGCAGCAGGATCACGCAGACCACCAACAGGATCAGGGAGCGCATCTGGACTGTGGGACCACACAACTCCACCTCACAGAGCCAGATCTACAGCCGGGCATTTATCTATATCCAGGACAGCATTGAAAGAGCCATTATTCAGCTGCAGACTGGCAAGAAGCTAGAAGAAATAGCTGTTCAAGTCCAGGCCATGCCTTACCCCTGCTACAATAAGGATATGTAAGTCTGTGGGGTTTCCATCTTCCTGTAAAATTTGCTGTCCCTCATTTACTATGAAAGGTAGAAATGAGACTGGGTTTGGCAGGAATTGGGTTAAATACGAGCCTTGGCTTGTTCTGCAGGTGTTTACATGCAGATAGTGCAGCAGAACTTAGAAAATATATTTATTGGGCAAAAAAAAACCCTAGGTTTATGAGCTTTGTTCCTACAGATTGCTATCCAGCTGTTCTGTTTGTTATTCATTCCACTGATTCCAGCTAATGTGCAGTGTATAGTGAATAGTTCTCCATACAGGTGTCTCTCTCTCACAGATGCTTTAAGAAGGATAAGAGTGTGAAATTGTACCATTCATTGCCACTGTAATGAGGGAGGACAGAAGAGCTTTTGATGAGCCAAGTTGTTAGAATTAACAGCCTGTTATACCGAGCAGTGCAGCATGAACTGTGTATGGACCAAAATAAGTTTTGAATGGTAAAACAGATCAAAAAGTATTGGATCATCTTCCTTTCTACTCATCTTGAGCCAGATCTGAAGCTAATATAAACCATGTCTCTGCCAACTGCAACAGAGAGAAGCCAATCTCTCACAGCTGAGCACTGGTCCCTCTGGCAAGGAAATTTTGGTTGGTGTTGGAAAGCTGGCATCACGGTACATGCTCAGAGTTATTACCCTGACCACAGCTGGTGGCCAAGCAGAGTGGAAAACATGTAGGAAAATGATTTCATGTTCATCAGCAGGCTCTGAAGGATGTTCAGCAAGTAATACTAGTGGGCTGGGCAGTCAATCCACGATACAAAAGTCTTTCTTACACTAAGAGTACAGAATGGACACAGGAGCTTTGCATACCTACTGCATGAGCTAAAAGATGATCTGGGAGCTACAAGAGACCTATTAAAATCCTGTGTCAGCCTGTCACTTGACAGCTGGAAACTCATCATCTCTCCTTAACATAAACGCATGCAAAGTGCCTGCAAGTATGCAAGCAGGTGAGCATTCAAACCAGGTGTCAGCTTCCAGCAAATGTGTGGATTATTGCTGTGAGATAGTTTTGCACAATGATTAACTGGCTGCTGGAGGCACTTAACTGCAGTTATCTGTGCTTTTGCTTTTTCTTGGGCTGCTGAGAAAACAGCTTGCCTTTGAGTTTCCCTCCCCACCCTGGGTTCAGAGGGTCATGAGATGCTCAATTATTAAAATACCTAAAGGCTTCCTGTTTCCATCCAGTAGAAGGCATCAGAAAATGGCTGTCTGCTGATTGTTATCACATAGTTACAATCCTGTAGAGAAATGGAGTGAACTTATATACCACCTCACTGAAGGTATAGGAATATTGGATTTTTAATGGCCTAGGGATCATGCACAAAGTGATAATGAAAAACAACCAAACAAAAAGCAAACGAAACAAAAAAAGCCCTTCCTCAACAACGACAATAGAAGAACCAGAACAGCAAGGTAAGAAAGAAGAGAGAAATGGTAGACTGAAATGCCTTTTCGTTGTTCTATAATATAAATATTATGACCTTGTTTGCACAGAAGGAAGAAGAATTTCTTGAAAGTGCTGAGTTTTGGAAACTTTTTGACATTATGAGTTAAAAATGTAATTAGAAAACCAATCATGTTGGTTTCCTACTGCTGTCGTACATTAAACTTTTCCTGAGAATTATGCTGTTGGTTTTTTTTAAAGCCAGCTTTAGAAATAAGGGAGGAAAGCATAAACCCTGTAGATGCAATGAAGTGAATCTCCTACAATAGGAACTTGCTTTCCATCACAAAAGGAGGAGTTCACTTTTGGCCACTGTTGCACCTTCTCTCAGCGCACAACTGGCAAGGGAGGAAGGTTGAAAGGACGAGGAACCAAGAATTGTGAAGCCTATTTGGTAGATACAGCTCTATTATAACCATCCTCTGGAAGAAGGAGAGACACCCCAAGGAGAAGCATTGATTCCAACCTCAGGCACAGGGAGGTACAGCCTGATAATAAAATCAGGCCATTGACATTGACAGGATGGCTGACTGCTGTTTGCAAGTGGGATGCACCCACCAGTCAGGAGAAGCCACTGCTGCTTTCTGCTCTTGCCAGTGGTGCTGCTGAGCAAAACTGTTTCAGAACCAGGCTGGAAAAATCCCTATGTTTTCTAATACATATATATCTATATCTATATATTTTTTTTAAACAATGCAGGAGTCTCTTAATAGAATCTTCAGTGCAACAGCAAAGTAGTCTTTTTTTGTAATTGTTAATTATACTCCCTGACAAAAGACATTCTGTATAAAGCATTAATCCTTAGAACGTTTTACATTCAACTGAAGCCTGCATTTGCCTTTTACAGGTTCTTAACCAGTGTGACCTACTCTCTTCCATTTGCTCTGATGGCTGCCTGGGTGCTGTTTATAGCTGATTTTGTGAAAACTCTTGTTCAAGAGAAAGATCTGAGGCTTTATGAGGTATGCTGAAACTTTCTGGGGCGTGCAAAATTATAAACAAGTTTTCCTTATTAGTGGGTAGTAGGTCTCATGTGCGACATTAAATGGAGCAAAACAAACATTAAGGAGAATAATATTGCAAATGCCTATTGTTTGACCTGCAGCGTTCGAGTTGTGACATTGTAGGCAATTTCAGAACTATAGAAATGCAGGGCATTTGCCCTTCAGGTGGTGAGAATGTTGCTTTGCTGTGCTGAACACTGGAAAAAATGAGGACCTTAAGAAATTACAAGTTTTCCGAAGGTTTAAAGCCCCCTGAAAGTTGACTTTGAGTCGTACCTACTGGGAACAAAGGCATGAAGAGTGACTTACTTCCTATCCTTGGAGTTATTATACTTAACATTTCAGAAGGTGCTACATATTACATCAGCTTCTCTGAAATGAAGTTCTTCGTTCAGGTTGCCTACTGGAAAAGAAAATCACATGGAGACATAGGGAATTTATTAAATTAGCTCACGTTTTCAGTGTGAACACAGCCAATGGAGATGAACAGCAGAGAACTTTCTGGGAGGCTAAGCTTCAGCAAGCAATAAAGCTCAGGCAGATTTGTTTGTTCTCTGGTACCATGGAAACAAACACTGAATCACCAAAGAAGTATTTCCAAGAAAGAGCACCCTATGAACTGCAGTGAGATTGACAATAAGGGTGTCCAGTTGACAGTCCCTGAATATTGTTTTGGGAGCACGCTTCCATTGCCTCTGTGATCCAGGGTGTCAGTAATCTTTCAGCTATGTAATCTGCAACAAGACACCAGCATCTCTCATTTCTTTTGGATTCGGCAAGGCAAGTTCACAGTTCTGTATGACTTGTGACTTGATCATCAGCTAATATAGATTAATATTACTTCCATATAAATATTCAAGCATATCCAGTATTTGTTGCTGGGGGGGATGTATGTGAAGTGGTTCACCTGCTGAACCAAATGGTACATTTGGCTTCAGCTGTACCTAAGAGTATTTACACTCAGGCCACTGAGTTGAACAGCGTTATCTAAAACAAATGAAGTACCCAAGATGCTTTAGAAAAGTAGCAAATATAAGTCCAGCATCTGCTTTGAAGCTTGTGGGTTATGTCACACGATGTTTGCAGATCCTGCCTATGCTGTTGCTTTACAACAGGCTCCTTGCAAACCGAGGGCATTCCAGAAATGTGAGCGTGTGGTTTTCTCTCTTTTATCAACCTGGCAGTATGTCAAAATAAGAGCGAGCATATTTTGTTTGTGTGCCCTATCCAGACACTGAAAAAGAGAAAAATGAAAGACCTCTTAGTGAACAGTTATAACTTGTAATTCCTGTTGCTTTGCTTTCTCTCTGTAGTACATGAAAATGATGGGTGTTAATGCAAGCAGCCATTTCATCGCCTGGTTCATAGAGTGTGCCATCTTCCTTCTAATCACAGTCACCTTCCTCATCATTGTCCTAAAAGTGGGTGACATCCTTCCCAAATCAAATACAGCGCTCCTGTTCCTGTACCTTATGGACTACAGCTTGTCCATCATAGCCATGAGCTACTTCATCAGTGTTTTCTTCAACAACACCAACATCGCAGCGTTGGTGGGCAGTCTGGTGTACATCCTCACTTTCTTCCCCTTCATTGTATTGCTTGTCATTGAAAATCACTTGAGCTTCTCTGTGAAAAGCCTACTGGTAAGTTCTGCTTTTCAATAACAGGGATTATGTGTGTGGAAGCAAACATTCACCTTCAACACACTTCAGCTCCTCTTAAGGTTCGTATCACCAATATACGTGTTTGTAGCCATTCTCAATTCCACCAGTGGGTGCTGATCCATGCTGCATCACATAACGAGAGAGCTGGCTGTAGCCTGGTAGGGGGAGACCTGTATCCCTTCACTGAAAGCAAAACTCGTGTTTTAGTGAGTAAGCACTGCCAGCTGAATCAGAGTAGTGTGAGCTATGCATTTTACCCTCTCAAATTGCAAAGCAAAAAATAGCTTACCTTCAACCATAATGAGGAGGAAGGCTCTAGACAGTAAGGAGTTGAAGTCACAGGACTATGAGGGAGGGCTGGCTCCGTTCATTCCTTAGTTGTTGTGCCTCAAATTTGTAGCCATGGAAGAAGAGAGAAAGCTTTGTCACTTCCCAAGGGTGGAAATAGGTAGGTATTGAGTACCAGAAGTCACATTTGTTTTCAAGTTCACCAAATCTGGGAAAGGACACCTTTTAAGTCAAGTAGTAAATTCATTAGCCGTGTCAGGTAATTTTATATCACTACTTTATTTCAAAAGCCTAAATTAAATCCCTGGATGAGGGATAAAGTAGGATACTGGGAGTGGAAGCAAAAGGAAGAAAGACTCTAAGGGGATATTACAGCCCACCATCAGAAGTTCTGCCCATCCAAAGCTTGGTCCACTGCTCTTTGTGTCTGCTGGAAAAAATCTTACTCGTTTTTCCAGCTAGTGCACCAAGCTGGGGAGGTATCTGATGGGTTGTCTGACTGGAAATCTCTTTGAGACTAATTAACAAATCCTTTGTTTTCAATTTTGTTTATTCCACAGAGCCTGTTGTCTCCAACTGCATTCAGTTATGCAAGTCAGTACATTGCTCGCTATGAGGCACAGGGCATAGGTATGTTTATTGAAAAGAAAAGTATGCTTGGAGCTTCCATGGTTGTGACATTCCTTTAACTAATACGGACTCTCTTGTGCTTCTGAACTCCTTTCTGCAGGTCTGCAGTGGGACAACATGTACAAATCTCCAATGATTGGAGACAACACATCCTTTGGCTGGATGTGCTGGCTCATTCTGATTGACTCTTTCATTTACTTCATCCTGGGATGGTATATAAGAAATGTATTCCCAGGTAAGGATGTGAAGCACTGAGGCTGTTGATGTATTGTTTCCTTTGGAAAACAGTGAGTAGTACAACACTGACTGATTCCATGATCTAGGCACTCAGGCACACGCAGGGCACCCCTGTTCCTAGAACAGCGAAGCCATATCTTGGAGGATGTGTTGAGAGTATTAACGATGCTGGGTTAAGAGAGGACTAGGGTTCCTTCTGCTCATCATGTGGGTAGGTGGAACCTCTGAAGAAGCTGAAGCCAAGGACACAGGAGAATATGATCGCTGTCTGGTTGGTGAAAATGAGAACAGAGCATGTTAGCCAGCATTTGTCAGTTGAGTGATTTTGTGTTACGTTACTTATATCATCCGATTTCAAAAAGTAATTCCTGCCTTGGGCAAGAGACAGTACATTTGTCTTTTGCTTTTCTTCCCCACCTAATGAAGCAGTCCGCTGGCACACAGAAATCTACCCAGTGGAAAATGTAAAGTACTCCAGCCCTCTGGCTATGAGGTTACTCAGAATAACAAATGAGCAAATGCTTCCTATTGTGCCAATTAGGGGAAAATCCCTTCCAAGTATCAGTAGT
Organism: Lagopus muta; assembly: GCF_023343835.1. Lineage (NCBI taxonomy): Eukaryota > Metazoa > Chordata > Aves > Galliformes > Phasianidae > Lagopus > Lagopus muta. The sequence goes on along the minus strand of NC_064440.1, from coordinate 33,569,070 downwards.
ACATGAAGCGTATCAAGAGAGGAGAGATCTCCTTGGAGTTCATTTTTGTTGTTTGGAGTGTAGTCCAATAGTGGTGCTTCCTGCAGAAACAGATGCCTGAATGAGCTTCCTCTTCTTCTTGCAGGAAGATACGGCATGGCTGCTCCCTGGTATTTCCCACTGCTTCCATCTTACTGGCTTGAATACAACTGGCTCCCTTTCTGGAGTGAGAAACAAAGAGGCTTCATCTTCAGCAAGCTTGTGTTAAGGAAAGAAGCCAGCCCCAGCAATCAGATATGTATGTGGATACTGACATATGTTTTAAGTAAATAAAGCCAAATTTGAGAAGGGCACCATGCTCAGAAAGCACAATTTTATGTTAATCCTTACTTTGTAGCACAGGAAAAACTGAAAATTATTACTTACCCAAATGGAGATTTGGCTTTTAAATTGTTTTTTCTTCCAATTCGATGTGGAAATCCAGTACTAACATTCTCATGCATAGGTGTGTATACTGTAGTTGAGAGGATACCTTGGGTTCGTATACCTCACCCTACAATGCTCTGTGTAGAAATACATTTTTGTTTGTGAAAGCAAATACAGAATTCCCCTTGGCAAGAGGAATGTCTGCTGCTTTGTCCATTTCTGTAAATATTTAGCCTATAAAATATTATGCGATCACACAAACTTTCCAGTTCTGCCTAACAGAAGGTAACTCAATAGCTTTGCTGTATTTCCTCTAATTTCATATACTTGTTTAGTGTAGATGAAGTTAGGTGCTCTGAAACATCTAAATGTAAGACCTTTTCAGAAGAGAGAGATTAATGCTTCTTGTCAGAAATTATAAGAAGTTGCAGGAGTGAAAAGGAGAAATGTGGGAGAGCTCAAAATGTCTCAGATCCTATGAAATGTTCCCTGCGTTCCTCATCGAAAGTCAACTGCTTCTGCTATATTGTATGCCATCAAAAGCCTTGCTTATCTCTGACCTGAAAATAGGTAACTGTCATCTAACCCTTCCCTTGGGTTTTGAAGGTGCCCCCCCGCCTCACCTGGAGCCAGAACCCACTGATCTCACCTTGGGAGTCTCCCTCCATGGCATCACCAAAGTTTATGGATCCAAAGCTGCGGTGGACAACTTAAGCCTCAACTTCTATGAAGGGAATATAACTTCCCTGCTGGGACACAATGGAGCTGGGAAAACGACAACCATGTACGTGTCCTTTAAAGCTGGGATTGTTTTGTACCGTTGGGCTCAGCTGGGTGCATATGAGAGCAAGTGGGGCTTTTCAGCATTGGGAAGCTGAATGAAATGCTTCATTAGGACAGATCTCTCTTGTAGTTTCATCTTACTCTTAGATGACCTCAGCAGTCCCTTCATCTACTAGAACTGAAGGTCCTTTTCTGCTTAGGAATATGCCTTTTAGTCTGGTAGGATCCCTGTAATACGCAGCAGAGCAATTGTTCCAGCACTTTGTTCCACGAGGCTTTGGTGCCTGGGGCTGGGTTGCTCTGAAAGATGTGGGTAGCCTGTGCACCTGCCAAATTTGAAGTGATATTAATATTAGTGAGAAAGCCTAATAAAGGTATATTTCAACTGTACAGACTCGTGTGTTGGCTGGGCTGGAATTGCAGTAGGTTAATGCTCTGGCCTTCCAGCCCTTCCAGCATTGCCATTTATAAATTATAGTTTAAGGTGTTGGATAACATCACTGGATAACCTGTGGAACTTGATTTCTCTACTGATATCTATGTATGCATCACTCTGAAAGCAACATTAAGGTGATAAATAGAAGCCCCAGAAGAGCCAAAAACAGTAAGACAAGACAGATGTGTGCTTCATCTCAGCTTATTATAAATTCATGTCATGTCCTCATAGTAAGTGTAGGCAAAGGTGATGTACAGAAAAATATAATAGCTTCTTGAAACTTAGTGCAGGCTTCAAATCCTGAGTAAGGTCACAAGGTACTTCTCCTCTCCTTTTTAATGAGAGTTAAAAGTCCCAGGAGAGAGTGCAACTCAGGGATGGTGAAGGGCAGTCTGAGGTGCATCTTCTCCTTTTATTCCTTGCAGGACAGCTCTAAAACCAGCCTGTATTGTGCAGGTAGTCATTCCACGTAGAAGGTGTTTGACTCAGGTCTGTTAGGTACTACTTGGTGGGTAATAATTAGCTTGAACTAGACAAAATTGCTGCCCTCGCTGAGGTGCCTTGTCAGGATATCCTCCCCCATTCCTTCTTCATAATGGCAGTGAAATCAGGTTTCTGCGCTGTGATGTGGTTAGCATGATGAAGATGTGGTTTTCAATCTCTGAAGTGGTTAGCAGTATGAGACCGTCTGGATACTGCAGACAAACCCCAAAGAATGAAGAGTAACTGCATTCTGTGAATTCCCAGTGATTCAATTGGAAGTGAAGGGCGTTCGTGAGTATTGATGTAAAGGAACATGCAGTGGTCTGACTTAGGGAGGGAGAGACCTCCTTAAGGAAGATAAAAGTGTATGTGAAAAGTAGCCAGAGCTCAGTGTGTGAGCTTGGTACTAGCCCTCACAATCCCACAGACAGGGGGAAGGAGGACGCTCTTTGATGTTAATTGGGCACTGCTCCACCAAAGCATGGAGAGACTGTAGAAGAAGCTGTGTTCAGTGTTTTCTGGCTGCAAGGAGTGTGCTAGTGGTGGAAGGAAGCTTGGCAAGTAATGATAACTACAGGAGAGTGGAGAAAAAGTACTTAGGGCTTTCTCTTTTTTTGTTTTTAACTTCCTTTTCTACTTATTTTTCCCTTTCAGATCTATTTTGACCGGGCTGTTCCCTACATCATCAGGCACTATCATTGTCTATGGCAAAGACATCAAGACTGATCAGGAAGTTATCAGGAAGAACATGGGTATCTGTATGCAGCACAACGTGCTCTTCAACTACCTCACCACGAAGGAGCACCTGCTGCTCTATGGGTACATCAAAGTCCCTCTCTGGAGTAAAGAGGAGCTCTACCAAGAAGTTAAGAGGTATGAAAACAGCAGGGTGGGAGAAGAGAGAGTGGTAGTAGTACCACTGCAAAGCTCAAACGAATGGTTTTGAGCATTGTTGCAAACCCAGCCTAGAGTTCAAATAAATGCCTTGATCTGACTGGAGGAGTACACTGAGTGCTGAAATCTGTGGCTGTAAGAAAACAACATTTCTTCTCCAGGAGTTTACAAGCTTCTGTGGCAGTTCTTTGGAGACACCTAAGGGTCTGATCCTTGCTTCTTTACAGTTTTCCCCAAAAAGAGATTTGATCAACCAGTTAGAAGATGATGCCAGCTTTATGGTTGTGCGGAGAAGTGAAACAGCCAAAACATCCCAGAGAATTTGGATTTTGGTGATCTCTGTGGATGAGGTTGAGCCTTTAACCTTAACTTGTCAGATGGAAACTTTGAAAACGTCCTAAAGAAAGATTTTTTTTTTTTAATTAAAATCTCAGTGGCTGAGCTACCTACAGGATGAATCATCTCAGTGCACTCTGACCATTCAGTAGAGCAGTCTGTACTTGAGCAGTTCTTCATTTGCAGTTATGCTTTTTGGATATTTTCAAATATTCTGCTTTTAAAAGTTGCCTGAAGGGCAACATGTGGAGATTGTTTTTTCTTTGTTTTGAAGGACTTTGAAGGAGACTGGACTCTACAGCCATCGTCATAAGCTGGCTGGCTCCCTGTCTGGTGGGATGAAGAGAAAGCTGTCTATAGCTATTGCTCTGCTGGGTGGATCAAGGGTAGTGATCCTGGATGAACCAACAACAGGGGTGGATCCGTGCTCTCGTAGGAGTATTTGGGAAATTATCTCCAAGAATAAAAAAGGTACTGTGATGAGATGAGATGCTGCCCAGAGGCAGAGATGCTTTGTGTCCTGAAATTATGGTGTCCCATCCCTAGACGTGTTGATACCCCATCCCTGGAAGAGTTCAAGGCCAGGTTGGATGGGGCCCTGGGCAGCCTGGTCTGGTATTAAATGGGGAGGTTGGTGGCCCTGCACGTGTCAGGGGGGTTGGAAATTCATGATGCTTGAGGTCCCTTCCAACCCTGGCCATTCTGTGATATGGAGTGGTTTTGAGCTGTGAGTTTTGGAGAGCATCGAGAACCAGTTGTGGGGGACTGGAAACACCTTGTAGATCCTCTAGATTCATTCTTCATTCTTCTTGTAAATTCACAATGTCATTTGATAAGCATCTTTACCTTAATGCACATTTTACAATAATATTTTTCAGCTCCTCAGTAATGTTACTTTTCATCTAATTATTATTAATTCCATAAAAGTGCAGCTGATTTTCACCTGAAACTCTACATCATTCAGTGCAGCTTTCACCTATCTCTTGTAATCCTGTATGTTTGTTCTGTGTGGGTTGACAGCAGCTTCTTCTTTTCCAGGCAGAACCATCATTCTCTCTACGCATCACTTAGATGAAGCAGAAGTACTGAGCGACCGAATTGCCTTCCTAGAGCATGGAGGGCTCAAATGCTGTGGGTCTCCATTCTACCTCAAGGAAACTTTTGGTGATGGATATCACCTAACGCTCACAAAAAAGAAGGTTCGTGTCAGAGTTGGTCCTAAATCTTCAGCCTCATCTGAAGTTAAATGTATGCTTTTATGATGGGCATCTTGGGTGGGAAAATAAATCATTTGGAAGCAAGGAAGGAAGGAAGGGAGTCATAGTAATCCAACAGAAATGAAGTCCATTGCAAAAGGTTCTTATCAGTCTTAAATCTCTGCCATGAAATAGTTATTCCAATCTAATTTCTATTTTGAAAGTAGGACGTGTTGGGTAGCTCTGCTACCCAAAGATAAGCAGAGGTATGAATCTGAGCCTTCTGTGACCCAGGTGAAGTCCTCTTCATCCTCCCTTCCCTGCTGGACCCTAGCTTGTTTTCATGTCCATTGTGCACATCTGTTGGCAGGAGCTGAGAATGGTAGCAGTCCCAAAGTGGTTGTGTTTGATGCAGAGGGGCACCAAAGATCTATGGAGGATCTGCATATGAGCATGCTGCTTCTCAGGGAAGAGATACAAACAGCATCTTCCTTGAAGCAGAGGGACACTCTCCAAGCCAGTCCCCAGGGAGGCCATCAGACCTGCCTCTGGGGCTCTCAGAAGCAGGAAATTCATCTCTCTGCTCTGTTGGAGAGCAGGGCCTCCTTGATAGTTAAAGGCAAGGCTGGATCCAATGTGAGTTCTGAAGTTCAGAGTTGTCAGATCCATTGATAGTACCTGACCTAAAGCAAAATGTTCTGCTCTTTGTAGGGAGGGCAGAACTCTGACCTTAAAGCATTTATTACAGTGCTGTTGGCAGGCCAGCACACTGAATAACACATGAATACCATAAAAGATCAGCTCCTCATCCAAATTACTGGCAGCGTCTATGGAGAAAATGAAAGGAGATCCTTGTGCAAGCCCTGTACTTCACAGGGAAAACAATTGTGTTTGTGCTGGCAGGCAAGTTCAGGTGTGAATTCTCCCATGTGGCTGGACTTTTTCTCTTCACTGTAAACACTCTAGCTGGTGCAAAGTGGTCCATCTGTCCTAGGCCCGCTATGTCTGCACAGTAAGGCGTGGATGGACCAAGCTGGGCTCAACATAGTCCAAAAAGTGCCCAGAGCTCCTCCTGAGTACAACAAGGGGCAGGGAGTCTGTGCCACATCTCCTGAGTCTTGTTCAAATGCTGGAAACCCGGGTTCATCTCCTTTTGGTTTTAAAAATGAAATGCTGCATGTCTGTGCTGAGAGCACCCACCATCAGGACATGATCCGAGCTGAACCCTGCAGCAGGAATTTTGACAGCAGCAGCTTCTGGTTGAACACAGAGTGCTTTCCTCCTTTTTCAGAATGCGATAGAGGAGTGTGACACCGCAGCAGTGACCTCCCTGATTCAGTCCCACCTCCCAGAGGCTTATCTCAAGGAGGATATTGGTGGAGAGCTCGTGTACGTGCTTCCCCCCTTCAAGTCCACAGTCTCGGGGGCTTACCAGGCACTTCTCAGAGCCCTCGATACCAGCTTGAGTGATCTCCACCTTGGTTGCTATGGGATTTCAAACACAACTGTGGAAGAGGTAGGTGGTGGCAGGTTTTGGATGTAGGAGTAACAGGGAAGGGAAGAAATTGGTTTTGTTACTCATTGTTCTGTAGTTATGAATGTGGGAAGGTGCAGATGTATGCATAAATTTATGCATCTAGTAGTGCACAAAGCATACCACCGTCTCACCTCTCAGCATTTTACTTAGAGAATGAGATGTTGGAGTACTGAGTATTTTTGACCAGTTTCCCTGTATGTTTTCTTGTTCTGTAGGTATTTCTCAATCTGACAAAAGAGCTGGGGAAGGACCCACAAGAAGATGCAGGACTATCCCAGCGAGGGCCTGGAGCCAGCGGCCAAAACGGCGGGGACGAAATGTCTGTGAGCACGGATACTTTCACAGAAAGAGATGGTACTAAATTACCTCCAGGTTTTAATCCAGATTTGTCAGAGAATGCAAACAGTGACAGATGGACTCTTTCTGGTTTAAAAACACACTTCATCCAACCAGAAACACAAAGCCACTGATACCCTAGAAGCTCAGCACTCTACGGTTGTCTAGATCCACTGGTTTGGAATGTCTGAATCACAGAACAAATTACAGAGGGGTTTTGTTTGCATCCGCCTCCCTTTAAATTGATTCCAGTTTTAATCTAATCAAATACAGTGTGTGGGTGAAGTAGCAAATGTATGGCTCTGAAAGCAATTGCTGTAATTGATGCAGAGGATTATTTCTACGCAATTAGTAGAAGTTGAGAGAAACTTCATGGGAGAAGCAGCACAGCTCTGAGCTCCATCCTCCCCACTGCTTTTTGTTCTGTCCCAGCGACTGCAGTATAAGCCACACAGCAAAAAGGGCCACACATTGGGATAGATTTACCTTCAGAAGAGAATCAACAGTGTCTGAGTGTTGAGGGTTTGAGAGCTGCCCAAGGTGGCATGGTCCCAAAAACATCCGAAACATCCCTTCTGACAAACTGGAGATGATTTTTGCTTATGGATATATCATTTATAGTTAAGGAAGCTGCTAAGGGACAACACAGAAGTATTTCTGTACTCACTTCTCAAAGCTGACCTGCACTGTAAATGGGCAAATCTGTAAGAGGTAACACAGATGCATAGAAAAGTATTTTATGATACCCCTAACAAAAGCAGTGAAGATGATTTGCCTTTTGTTGTATTATACAGGTTAATATTTCATACAGAGGAATAGGTTACATAGGGTTCAGCTCTGCTTTTTTCATGCTGCAACCTTGTCTATGCATGTGATTGATTAGTTTCTATGCCTTGTTTTCTTGTTTCCTAATGAATTCCCTTATTGATTTGCCTTGGGACGTCCTTTCTGAATGATAAGAATTTTCAGTTTGCAAGTACAAAAGTTGTAGCTGAGTAGAGAGGGTGCAGATAACTTCTTGTATCTGGAAGTCTCCTTTTGTCTTGCAGGATGTCAAAATGTGCATGCTACGTGTGTGCATTTGAAATCAAGCAAAAAACTGGTGTTATGTGTTGTTACTTGAGCCAAAACCTGACTTCTGTCCAAATGGGGTACAGTCCAGCTTACTAGTTTTGATTTTTCCATCTGAAAAGGAGAACAGGCAGCCAAAGTAACTCCCAAGTTCCAGTGAGCATCAGTTCTCTGCATGTCATGAATACTGATCCGTGGCAAAATGTGTTCTTTTGTACCCAGATCAGCTCCTGATCAGATCTAAGAGCCTGCAGGGTTTACCATTGCTGCTTAAGAAGACATCAGCTTTATTCATTAAGAGATTCCACCATACCCGGCGCGATGTGCGAGGCTTCATTGCTCAGGTCATCCTCCCAGTCCTCTTTGTGATGGCAGCAATGGGACTTGGAACGCTGAGGACTAAGGAGACCGAATACCCGGAGCTGATTCTTTCCCCCTCTCTGTATGGCACATCAGATCAGGCAGACTTCTTTGGGTGAGTGGTGTTCCTTTTCAGCCTTCAACCCATCAAGGCCCAGTTCTTCTATCAGGATTGTTCCTCAGCAGGTACAGCAGAAAGGTGTTGTGCAGACAACGCAGTGATAAAATCCTCTTCCTAGGGGTATCACTTGGAGAGATGGCTCGGCTCACACCAGCAATCAGAAAGCTTTAGAAAAGCAATCTGTAAGCTGGAATTAATTGTGAAATATGTGAGAAATACTCTTTGTTGTGTTTGCCATTGGAGCCATCTGTCCCTGTGACATCCATCCTGCCTCAAAATGGTTTTTAAAAAGTGTTCAATCTTCCCCAATCTGAAATGGAGGTGCAGCATTAGTTGGGTCCAACACTGCAGCTATAGGATCAAGTTCCATCTATCCTGTGATCTGTCTGATTGCCTCTCTGTCAGTACAGGAAGATGTGCTGCTGTCCTGTCCAGGACTCACTAGTCCAAGGCATGCAGTGAACGGAAGGGCATGATTAACACATCACCACTTACTGATTTAACTGTGCTTAAATATCTGGTTACCATAATGAATACAGTCTGTATCATTCTGGTTTCATGAGGTAAACTGCGTTTCTCCAGTGGTTCTTTAGAAAGCAATATGAAATCCATCTCTAATGTTGTTACAAATCACCCGTCTGCTGTCAGATGTTCTTTCCTGGGACTGCTCATGCCTTTCTGCTTCAGTACTGCTGGATGGGCAGATGAGCCACGTGTCTCTGAGTCCTCTGTTCCTAAGGCTCCCTGCTTCTCCTGGTAGATCACTGCAGGGGAGACAAATGCATTTTCCTGAATGACCTAAAGCGAATGGACTTCACTGGTGCCAGAACTGATTGAGATGAGGAGTCATGTCTGGAAATGTCTGTGGATCCTTTTTCCATGGAAACAGAGTTTTTGATTGTTCAGAAGTTTCTCTGTATGTGGCTTTGATCTGGAGGCAGTGAGTCACAGGGGTAGGTGTGCAACTATAGGCAATGAGCAGCTCTTTTAAACCTGTGTGTCTGCCCTCATGTGCTGCGTGGACTGAAGTAGTTTGCAGGGCTAGCACCAGGACATTTATTTAGCATCCTAAATAAATCCCATTTCTTTCAGACATCTTTCCTCTGCTCAGTGGTGATGGAAATACCCTGAACATTTTCCTTTTTGTTTTTTTGTTTGTTAAATTGTAGGAATTTCAATGAAACAACAAATGCTTTAGTTGCTTCGATGCTTTCTTTCCCTGGGACAGATAACACATGCATGAACGAAAGCAATTCGTAAGTACTTCTTGTCTTTTTATTTCCCATTTAAATCCTGAGTCTGCAAGAGAATTGATGTCACTCCATTAGCCACCAGACCTCTTTCCATCCTTGATTGTCTGCAGAATTTTCATACGTGGATGCCGGAGGAAAAATGTTTCTTGCCTCTTTCCAGACCGACTTACAGATTCTTTAAGCACGCTACAGATATCTAAGCAGCCTTTGGCAGGCTGGTGCAAGCTTGCTCTGCTCATAGCTACATTCTCAGCATAGCTATTATTCATAAGTCAAAGCTGTCCTATGAGGACTGGACTGTTTGGGGCTCTGAGGATGAATTTTCAATAGTAACACAATCCAGAGCAGGTTATGTACTCAAGTGTGCCTCACATCAGCACGCAAATGTTTATGCTGAGTATTTGTAGAGGCTGCTGTCAGTATGGCCCATTGCAGCACTTTCTGTCCCCTATTTCTGTATTGGAAGATGATTTTGGCTTTGGCCAACCGCTGCGGGAATGAAAGCAGTGTCTGGGTTCTTTCTAATCAGCTGGATGAATCCAGACAAGGGGAACTGTGCTGAGGGTTCTCCACCAAATCAGTGGGAGGACAGGTATTTCCAGAGCAGGCAAAAGGAGGTTTCCTTTTCTGCTGAAGCTTCTTACTGCCATCTTAGTAGCATATGCACTTCTGGCTATAGAGACCTTCAGAGGAGAATGTGTTCATTTTCAGGCAGTGTTTAAATGAAGACATGCTTGGCCCATGGATCACCACTGGAGACCCCTCAACAAAGTATTCTGCCTGCAACTGCACCGATGGCATCCAGGTAATTGGAATAAACCCAAAAGAGAGGGAGTTTGGTGGGAAACCAGCAAGTTGGGAATGGGGGATCTGTGGGAACTTGGTATTCAAAATCCCATCTGTCCCTTTCTGGTCGTGTTGATTTTGTACTTTGGATAATGACAGAGCTTGGGGACAGGAAAGGAAACAGTAACCTCAGAAGATTTGCATGCTCATATATCTGCCTTGCTCACCTCTGTAGGAAAAGACTTAATGGTGTTTTTGAATGTTGTATGATTGTCCCACTTAGCAGAGGTGAGTGTATATTCAAGAGGAAAATTGCATTTTATACAGCACTGTCATTATATGAAAGCACAGCTATTACTGCTAGAATTTAACTGTATGCAAAGTCTACTGGATCCATCTGCTTTTGCACCATTCCACGTTACGAATAGTAGTGATTAACAATATTAGTTATTTGCCTTGCAGTAGTACATTCAGGACCAGATATGGGTCCTGCTGAGCTCCATGTCTTTAGATGCACAGGGGGGAAAGGCAGATTCTGACTAAAAAAAGTTAGAACTTAATGTGTCCAGTTTAGGTTGATCTCTCCTCCCCACAGTGCTGTTCACCTGTCTTCAGCTTTATTCCAGAAAGAAACCAAACTCCAGGCACAGCATGATACTGTTTGTAAGATAAAGCATGTACTTAGTCAGAAGTTCCTAGACATGTCTTCAAGCACAGCTATTTTATGCACTTTACTGGGCATGTACTTAATTTCACATCGTTAGAAGTACTGGCATCAATTCTCTCTTAAGTCAGGGTAACGTTCAAAGCTGATTCTCACCTCTAGCAGGCACAGGCAGGTGTTCCTCAGCATGAAGGCAGCTGTTTTGTGTATTCTGATGTAGAGTTTTGAACAGATACACAATAGGGGAGGCCAGGATTTTTGTTATGGATGAGCTGAAGGAAGCAGCCAGCATGCTGTCCAGTGGAGGACGTTTCAACCTTATGAAGCAGTCAGTGCAATTTTGACCCTCAGTGTGTTAAATTATATATTCGGGACCAATCCAAGGTTTCTCTGAAGCTTTGAAAAATATTTCCAATGACTGACAGTAAAGTTAAAATGTAAAGCGTAGCTGCTGTGAAATGCAAGGTGAGAGTTTGAGGCCACCGTGGAGTTTTGTGCTCCGTGAGCTGTTTTGCCTTCAGTGCAGTCACTGCAGCTCTGCTAAAAGGGATCAGAGTTAATTCAGGAAAAATCTTCCTGCCTAGCATGAAGCACATTTCAAGGTCTTGCTAATGTCAGTGAATCTGAAGTGTAGACTGAAGCAAAGGTTGTTTTGAAGCACCTCTCTAAATACACCGAGAACAGCACGCTGGGTTGGATGCTGTGCGTCTTGGCCCTGTGGTTTCTATAAGCACTGGTCCCGGGACCAGAATGTCACCGTTGTCAGCTCTCAGCCCTGTCCTGCTGTGTGAGCTTTACAGATAAAGCACAATCACTGATGTCTTTGTTCCCTTGTCTCCTCTCAGACGTGCCCACAGAAGAACTATACCCCCCCTCACAGAAGGACCTTCTCTACACGAATGCTTTATAACGTTACAGGGCACAACGTGGAGAGCTACATTCTGGCAACCACCAAAGACTTCCTGCAGAAACGGTATGGCATGCATCTCCATTCTTTCTCTTAACTGCACTACGAGCATCCTTTTAGACTTATATCCCTGTACTTAAAGAGGGGATGGTGTAGGCAAGGCTTAGCAGAACCCCTTTGCTGATAGCTTCTGTGAATCTAGTGGAAGGAGGTAAAATGCACTAGAAGCATAGAGTTAAAGGTTTTCACTAAGTGCTCTGCTTGATCATAGCAGAGAGCACCTGGGGATAACATGTCAGTCACCCAATGAGCTGGTGGCTGGGGCTGTAGATGGGCTTTTGTCTGGCTCAGAAATGTTTCTGAAGAGGAAAATCTGACACAGCCTGTCATGAGGTAAAAAACCCTGGGGAGAGATTCTCCTCTAGGTTTAATTGTCTGGAGAGTCTTGGTGTGCACTTCACTTAAACAACTTAAACAAATGCCCGTGTTGGATGGAGGTTAGAATTGAAGTGTTTTCTTGCACAATGGGGCTGTTAGAACTATTATTGTGTCTGGAGCCTGCAATGCAGCTGCACAGCATGTTGTAGGGCAAAAATAGCCTGCCATTGAGGTTGTCAGGGAATACGTTCACCTGTCCATTGATTTAACCTGAGCTGCTCATCTTCTGGAAAAGAAGCAATCATCTTGTTTCAGTGTAGTAAGTAAGCATCTCCAAAATACTTCTCAAATTGAGGCAGTTTTGTGATAACACTGCTGAGTTTGTTTCCCTTGTTTTCTCCAGATATGGGCTCCTGCAGCAGTGTTGGCTTGGCATATCTCACGCCATGTAGTGTGATAAGTTCTTCTCTTTCAAGTCAGTCTACAATTGAGACTATGGTGACATGCAGTGCATGTATGCCTCTGAGGAGCCCATGCTAACATACACCAGCCACGCTGTTACAGCTTCTGGGTGAACATAACAGTGCATTTCCCTCTGGATTTTTCATTCAGGTATGGTGGCTGGAGTTTTGGGATGCCTTTGACGAGAGATCTCCAGTTTGATATCAAGCCAGTGCCCCCCAGCAGAACACTGACTAAGGTAACTCACTTCCACTGGAGTGATGTTGAGTTTGGGGATGTTTTAGAAGAGAGAGGGAAAACATCTGAAATCTTGCAGCTTGGCATGGGAGAGATGACTTTCAGTTCATTTTCTCTCCTCTTCCTGTTCTTCTTTATTGGTCTGACTTCTCTTGCGGATAGGAAACAATTTTTCTGCTGTCATAATTTTATTACCCAGATGTGAAAAGATTGGTTCGTGGCACCTTTATCTCATGGGAGAACGTATGTAGCTTTGCTAGGGCTGGCTTGTACATTCTGATTTACCCATTTCTCTGTTTCTGCTCAGTGAAAATGTTGTAACACATCAGCATTAAAGGCGCCAAGGCTGAAATCTGAGGTAGGAGAGAGTTGCAGATGAGTTCCTGTTGTTTCCATGCTAAACTTAGCTTACCTGGAAAGTGTTCCTGCAAAAGCAGTGCTGTTCTCAGAGGTGTTCCCAGTCAAAGGGAATTACAGGAATCATTGCTTATTGTTTTGCTGATGCTCAGAGCTCATGTAATCAATTTTCAATTGTTTTCACCCCTTCAATTCTAGATCTGAAAGCTCTTGCTATTTGCTAATCAAGTGTCAGATTAGAAACCTGAAACTTTGGTAGCACTGGAAGCAAGGCTGACTTCCAGCCCCCTCTTTCTTTAGCAGTACTTGCTCTGCTAGGGTAAGAAGAATAAAGTCACTGAGCATGTAGAACTTGGGGATATACAAAGGTGGGTGCTGTGGGCTGTATTGAAGCCTGTAATCTTAATAGCCTAAGCCTTTTGTGCTTTGGAAGTAATTTACACCTCTAATCCGGATGCTGCAAGTTGTTCCTAAAGAGGGTAAATCCCCACAAAGTGCATCTCCTCTGGTCTGCAAGACCCTCAGTCCTTGCAGTTTATCGTGGTTTTGGCAAAAAGTGATCATGACTATAGGAAGGGCTGTTGCTGAATGAGAAGAGCAGTGTTTTCTGCCCTAAAACAATCTGGTCCCACTTGCTTTCAAGGGAAGCTGATGTTTGATAGAAAAGAAACTACATATCTGTGCTTTTATATCACATATCCAGTTAGTTCTTTTCCTCTCCCTCGGAAGGCAAATGAAGCTGATGGGACTGCTCATGTTTTAAATGAAATGTGCTTTTATACTCATTTGGTACCTGATGTGGTTTAATCATGGGACTTGAGCTCGTAGAGCTTATGTCTTGAGATAACAGCTACGGGCTGATTCATTTGTGCAAGAAGAACAAAGCAAAATGTTATCAGTCACAATTTATCTCCCAGTTTGCTTCAATTTCTCTGTCGTGTGCAGGTGTGGTATAATCCCGAAGGTTATCACAGCCTTCCAGCCTATCTGAACAGCTTGAACAACTTCATTCTTCGAGCTAATCTGCCAAAAAATGAGAGTTCCAGATATGGTAGGTGTCCCTTCACATGAACAGGTAATTTCTCCCTACTGGGGGGGGCTTCAGTGAGGTCGTTCTTTAAAACTCCATATTATGCAGATTCCTTTAAAAACAGCACTGAGAAACATGAATAAATCATTTATTTCATTTGTCTTTGTCAAAGACCCTAGGGAGCTGGAGAGGGAAGACCCCTGCTCCTGTGTAAAACGCTTGCTTCATCCAAAAAATGTCAACAGTTGCTATTTGATTTATTGCTTCTCGTCGTGGTACTTTTGATTGCTGCCTCTTATTTATGCATAGAAAGGCTCCCTCAGATTGTTTGCAGAATGCCCCCCTGATTTCCTGTGACAAATGCTGCCCTTCCGGCCACACTTCGGCCATGCCAACCCCCTCACCTGGGATGTTCCAGGTGGCAATGAGATAGCTGAGTGTCTCTTTGCTCATAAAAGTAATATTCCTCAGTGATCTGAATTTGACTACAATGGAAAAGGCATCTGCTGAAGCTTTGAGCGCTATGCCACGAATTCAAGACGCTGCAGAATGCTGATTACAAGTCCAAGCAGTGCATTTCTCTCCCCACCTCTGCGTATTGATGCACTGCAGCTCCCCTCACAACAAGCAAAAGCAGCACCTTGGCTCCACAACCATCCTATGAATAAAGGCTGGTGCCTTTGAGACTCACAGGGTGCTCTCGAGGTCAGGAGGTTCAAGCTTGTCTGTATGCAGTGGCAAAGCTGCAGTCCCTGCCAGCGTGCAGAGACAGGAGCTTCCAGCAGCAGGAGCATCCCAAAGCAGCTGAATTATTAAGCAGCGATGCTCACCCCACCTCTGAATTCCCAGCGCATGCAGTAGTGGGAGCAAAGCTTATGTGAACAGTCAGAAAGTTTTCACAGGGAAAGTTTGGTACCAGCAAAACAGCAATTTTCAACGGGAAAGAACAGCAGCAGTTTTTATTCCATCTGTCGTGCTGTGTATGCGTGTTGGTTTGGTTGGTTGTTTTTTTCCTTTTCTGAATGAAATGCTTAGTAGTAAACGACCAGGCAGATAATTCTCCACTTCCCACTAATGATCCAATTCATAGAATGGGGGAAATAAAATGAATGGATGAGGATAGCTCCCCTGGGGTAGTGTAAATCCAGTTTGAAATACAATTGAACAGACGGTCTGCGTGGTATGTCCCTGGCAGCTAAATCTATTTGTTGTTGTGACAAATAAATGACAGTTTAAGAAGCACTGAAAAGGCCAGATAAAAGCGTGTTGTCATTTCAGCAGTTTGAAAGAGGTGCCAGTCCTGCTTCAGTACATTTGACTTAGCATATCTTTAAAAAAGAAAAAAAATACATAAAGAGCTTTTTACCCTGTCACTAAGCAAGTCATAATAGCTTTTGACTTTCGTATATTGTGCTTTCTCTTCTCTCAATCCCAACCAACAAAAAGAGAGTAAGCATTGAAATGGAAATTCTGACTTCTAGCCTAAGCTTCAGCACAGGAAAATGGCTTTATAGTGAAGCATTAGCAGATTAGACAGACGGTATCTTTCTTTCTCCCTCTTTTAGAGAAGGAAAACATTTCCTGGCTGTTTGTGGGGCTCTATCAGCAGCCTCAGATTTTAATTCCATTTTGCTGATGACAAGGCTGAGGATTTTTTCCTCCATGGAATGTATTTCCTAAGGAATCTTCCCTTTCGAATCTATTTGCTTGGTTTGGCACCTGGTTGGCTACAACTGCAGTCTGCTCTTTGCTGGCCCTCGTGCCAGAGCGTTCTGTTTTAGGGTAAACAATCCCAAATACTCCCTCCTTGTGCAGCTGCCAAAAGTCAGGCACCAGGAGAGTTTAAATTTCAGAGTTGCTATGTCCTAGCAAATCATTTTTGGGATTTTATAGCAGCTTGAGGTTCCCCAGCACCCCCTGAGAACTGAGGAATTTATTTAGGTGCCTAAATCCAGATGGAGAACCTGATTTTTAGGCATAAAATTTATCTTAAACCCTTTCCCAAGTGTGACCGAGGCTCTGGACTTCGCTGGAGGTTGGAACTGTCCCATCAGGGCCCCCCAGCTTCCTCCCTGTAATAGTTTTTATGGGCACTGAAGAAAGCAATTGCCACTAGTTCCTTTGGACAAACTGTTTTTCTTGGTTTGTTCCAGCTGCATAAGACAAAATTGTTCTCCTCACTGTCGAAGCATTCTTGCTGAAGTGAATGATATATAGCCCTTAAAGTTGGGCAGGTGCAGAAGCAAGGCCTAGGGTTTGAATTTCATAGCTGCTGAGCATCACAGTGGAATCATAGGAAGATGGAGCCTCTCAAAATGCTGCCCAAGGTCACACTGCAGTTATAGAGCAAAAAGAGATTTGGTCTGTTTGGTCTGGTTTCTTCTCTATTCAGTCTTCTGTATTACTGTCAACCTCAAGAACTGAGGAAAGAAACTTTAAGCCAGCTACTTTTAACATTTATTTTCTTTTTGGTTTTGTAGGTATTTTCTTATCAGCTCACCCATATCCTGGAGGACAGAGTCAAGAACAAGTAATGTAAGAAGATTCATTCGGCTGATGCCTGAATTGTTCAGCTTCAAAAGAAGCAAGCCTGCTTCCTGGAAACCACTAAGCAGCCTAAATTACTAAATATCTCCCTCCAAATGTGAAAACTGCTCTCATCTTGCCTTCCTTGCCTTTATGCATGAGCGGCACTCTGTATGCCACAGGGTGTTTCTTTTTAGGGTGTTTTTTGTGGGATCCTTCATGAATCTGGGGGTGACTTTTTTCCTAGGCATAATAACCAACAAAGGACACTGGAACAGATTCAGGTCCTTTATGCTTCTAAGCTCTAACCAACTCAACAAGGGAAGCCGACCGCCTCGACTCACCATGTGTATCTTTCTCTACTTTCTCCCCAGGCTCAACAGCTTACTTGATATCATAGTTTCAATGTCTGTTCTGGTTGGCTACTCCATCACAACAGCAAGCTTCGTGCTCTACGTAGTAAAAGAACATCAAACCAAAGCCAAGCAACTGCAGCATATTTCAGGCATTGGGATGACAAGCTACTGGGTGACAAACTTCGTTTATGATCTGGTAAATAATTCAAACTCTTAAATGCATCCGGAGTGGCATTCAGCAGCAGGAGGGGGAAAAAGTTCTTTATTTAAAGTTGGTTGACTAGGCTTATTAATATTATCACTACCAAGAGTGTTATGTAGTAATTGTTCTCAGAGGCACTGAAGACGATTAAATGTGAACCGCAACACTGGATTTTGCTAAGCAAAGGCATTCCTTCTCTCTTGAGTGTATGCAAAACACTCAGCACATTTATATGAGAGCAGCACAGAACAGGCCAGGGCTTGATTTCGACTTTATCATGCAAGCAGCAAGCAGCTTTTTTGTTAGCTTGCAGGACTGCGTGAGTTGTCAGGTGGGTTTTATGCATCTGGGGTAAACCCTGCGACCATGGGGAATGACATTAGCAGACATCTCACAGCTGACAGTCCTCTACTTGGCAAAATGCATTGCTTAGTTGAATGCTCTATCAATTGTAAATGTCTTTAAGGCAGGAAGGATACTTGTGTAGCTCTGTGCCTTCCAGGTAATGAGCAGGTTGCTTTCTAGAGTGCTGCACTGTGCTGTATAGATTTACTACCACGTTCCTAGAGATAGCTGAGCTCCTCAGCGCTGTACTGCATCTTGCGGCATAGACATGCCCTTGTACTCTGAATTTTAGTCTCCTTGTGGCAAAGAGGGTTAATAGCACTGCTGGAAAGCATCACACACACAGTATCTGTAGACTGAAGTGCTTTGTGTCTTAAGAACTATCTTTGGTGCATGATGTCAAACCCTCACAAAGCTAGAGATCTGCAAGTGCAGGACTATTTCTGCTCACGAGCTTTGGCACTGCCATCTGTGCTGTGATGGTGATCAGCTCCACATACCCTATGAGTTTCCATCAGTGCAGTTCTGTTCTGCTAAAATCCCAGCGACAGCATCGATTTCTGAAAACAGGAATTCTGCAAGTGTATCTGAGTGGCCAGCCCCTCTTTGATGCAGCCAGAGCTAAGGGCTGAAATCCCTGGGGTCTGTCAGCCATGGCCACAGTCTGGCTTGGCACAGCCTCCTTGAGTCATGACAAAGGGGCTGGAGAATGGGACAGGTGTGCTTGTGCTTCCCTGATCCAAACCTTGCTCCAGCACTGCATATTTGTAAATCAGCCTGTGGAAGAATCCCCGGAGTCCTTGCCACAATCAGTATTCAGCAGGCTGAAACTAATCCAGCACTCTCAGCAACTTGATATTTCTCAGTGAATCCCCACCAGGAAATTCTGTTAAATCCCAAAGCTGAGAAAAAGAGGAACCTCTTGAGGCAGACGCATGGTAGGTCTATAGCTTGACTCAACTCTGGGGAGACTGGATTTACAGAGAGCAATGAACTGGCCTGTCTGCAAGGTAACAGAAAACCCAAAGGGTATTTTTCCATTTAGGTCTGTTTTTCCTCTTTTTTTTCTCTCCTTATGATTATTTTTTCTTTTGTTTTTTAAACAAAACTCAGCCTATTCAAATAGGCTTCAAATGTAAGACTTCCTAAATAAGACTGAGTCACTTACCTGTATTTAGTTTCCTTTAGCTACACCAGTGGGACCCAATTCAGATTTTACTGCTTCTGTATCATTCTAGAAAAATTCTGAAGAATTATTGTCCTAATAACATATTTGTAATATCTTTCTGCAGGTACTTTTTATGATCCCTATTGGACTCTCGATAGGAGTTATTTCATCCTTCCAGATACCAGCATTCTGCAACAACAATAACTTACTGGCAGTATTTCTTCTGTTGCTACTCTTTGGGTAAGTGTGAAGCAATTTAAATATCAGAGTGAGGAACTGGATATTGCAGGCTGTGATTTGGGATCCAACAGAGGAATAAGCGGGCTTTCTTCTTCAGTGCCAACTTAGCAAGAGGTGACTCCTTCCAGGAACAGAGTGAGCTAAGCTGCTGTCGTGCCTGCAAGATCTTTGTGAGGATACAAAACATTCCAGCTCACAGTGACAGCTCAGGCTGTAAGCAGATATTTACTGAACTGTTGTGAACTTTTGAGATGCAACCAGGGGAAAACAAACCAACCAAAAAAAAACCAACAAAAAAACCCAGGAAAATTCTGGAAAACTTAGCAAAATTGTTTCCCTGACTTTAAGTCCTCCAGGCCCAGCCTATCTGCTTTCAGTCAGGGCTGCGTATCATGAACTTCTCTCAGTTCTAACTGATATCAAGCCATTTGTCCTCCATTAAGTTCCTGTACTATAGGAATCTAGTCATTTGCCAGGACAGAACTGTTAAGTTGTCTGAGGACTTTAGTTATTGGTTTTCAATTACTCTTTGAGTTACTGTTCAATTGCTCTTTATGCCGTTGGGGATTTATAGGTATGCAACATTTTCATGGATGTACTTGCTGGCTGGAGTCTTCAAGGAGACTGGAATGGCCTTCATCGTTTATGTCTGTGTCAACTTGTTCTTTGGCATCAATACCATCATTACACACTCCGTTGTGTTTCTGCTCTCCCAGGAAAAAGCTACAGACCAGGTAGGAACCCCAACGGTACCAAGCCTTGAGCGAAACAACAGGAGGCTTCTTGTTGAGTTCGGTGGGTTTGATCAGGTCCTTAGCAGCTTTCTGGTCAACCAAGCAGAGGACAGGAGTTGCAGACTACAGGGTTGACAGGGTCTGAGTCACATACAAATCCTGTTTGTTTGTGTAGATCTGTTCCCCCAGCCAAGATGAGCATGGTGGTGACAGAGGGAAGAATACAACAAGAGAGGACAAAAACTGCCCTTGCTGAGAAAGGCAGGAAGGTGTGGATGTCTGATAGGAGGTTGATGGAACTTAAACTATAGCTCCATTCTTGCAGTACAAACTTGAGAGTGACAACTAGATTTCATTGCGTTGAGTGTCAAGTGCGCTGCGTTAAGCCCAGCGGTGGCTGCCTGTCATCTCGATCCATAATGCAATCACCTTCTCCCTGCAAGGATAAAAAACGACCCTGAGACAGTGATGATTCCCAGATGTCAAGCCTTGTCTTAAATAGAGATATCCCAGGGAATCAGTGGAATAAAATGCAAAGTGTTCACCTTACCCGTAGTTATTGTTGTTGTTTTTTAAAGAAAGGGCACTTGCTTTGTAAAACAAGAGCTCTGTTGGATTTTGCTGTGTAGCTAAGCAGCCCCCTAGATTTTAGGGATGTAAGAATATGATCTGCCTTTATCCCTCTGTGCCCCAGAGGCAGGGAGTCAGTCTGTCCCCATACAAATGTGCAGCCCTTCCACTTTGCTGTGTGCGCTAGTCCTTTCTTCTGCTGGAGATGTAAGAGCACATAGCTGGGAGACTGCACTCGGCTGCTTTGCCACGAATTAACTGGAAAAGCCTTTATGTCTATGAGAGCCAGATCTTGAGTTTTATGGGGATGTTTGTCTGAGAAAAATGGTTAGGACAGCGCTCCAGAGGAGCAGAGCTGGAGAGCAGGCAGTACTCTGCAGTGGGTTGATGCAGTGATGCTAATTTCGGGCAGCTGCAGGACTCAGCTCTGGCTCACGAGTGGGTTTCTGGCTGCTGCATGCTCTAGGCTCCTGCAACAGGAGCTGGATGCTACTTACTATGGGTGATCACAGCCTGCGAGTTGCCTCTTGACTTTTCTGACCTTGTGTCTGCGAAATGAGCTGTCTCTAGAGCTCTTTGCTCTCAATTTATCTCTGCTCTGAGACACAAGCAAATCCCAATGTAATTGTTACACTTCAGTTCCATAGTGAAACCTATGAATTTATTCCATGAATAAAAACAGTGACTCTGCTCTTGTGGTGTTGCTTTTTCTTTTCTTTTTCCCCCAGGGCTTGCGTGATCTAGCTGAAAACTTAAGGCACGCCTTCCTTCTGTTCCCACAATTTTGCTTTGGCTACGGCTTGATCGAACTGTCGCAGGATCAGGCACTGCTGGGCTTCTTGAAAGCCTACGGTGTGGACTACCCTGACAAAACCTTTGAACTGGACAAGACCACGTCCAAGCTGCTTGCCATGTTTATCCAGGGCACCGTGTTTTTTGCCATTCGTCTGACAGTTCATGATGGGATGATTCAGAAGGTCTGGAACAGCACACTGGAGTAAGTAACATCTGGAGTACCTAGATGAGAACGGGCCGAGCCATCACTCACTGTGTTCTTTCTGGGTAGTCACACACCATCACTGTCCACTGTGAAGCCCATGTATTTCCCAGACATTCTGCAAACACAAAAGAATTTTCCTCTGGCAGCAATGCTGGCACCTTCCAGTAATGAGGATGTCTGCTCATTATGTGTGTGCTACCAGAGTCCCTTGTTAGTCCTTGCTGGCTCAGGCTGTTGTCCCTGTTTCAGGCCCCTGGCTTTGGTGGACTGGTGTTCAGCTGGCTGCTGAGAGGAGTCAGCTCATTGAGAGCCTCTTCTTTTCTCCATTGAGAAGCAAGAACCTGTCCCTGGCTCTGTGAGTGCATTCACAAGGCAGAGCCTGCTCCAGCTCAGAATGTTTGCTGAATAAGAGGAAAAACTAGGCATAAAGGGAACACTGGGTTTTCTTGAATTCCCTGAAAAGATTAAGTAGGAAAAGAGAATAGAAACTGCAAGCCTGTGTATGTTTGCACACCTTGGAATCTCACAAGAAGGCTCCTCAGTACCCCAAACATACAGACCTACTGCTGTCTGTGACTGCTAAATGATAATGCCATAATAACCCTATTTCCTCCCCTTAGGTTCCTGTTTGACAGAGTGCATGGCAAAGCTCCACTCCTGCTGTCTGTGACTGAAGAAGATGGGGATGTTCAGGCAGAGAGGGTCCGAGTAGAGTCTGGCAAAGCTGACTTTGATGTGGTACTGCTTCAGAACCTCACAAAGATCTACCACCTTCCTCACAAACGCATTGTGGCTGTGAAAAACATCAGCCTGGGGATTCCTGCTGGAGAGGTAAGCAAGTTGGTTAAAGCTATGGGGAGAGACACTGGGGCAGGTCCAGAGTCCCACCAGCATCTTCTCCCCGGTTGTTGCCACTGTCCCAGCGTGGCTGGAATGGTTTGTTCCGCTCTGGCTTCTTCCTTCCTTCGCCTTGCACTTTTCATATATATTAATTCTTGGGGTTGCAGTAGCAAATAAAGGTTGCTGGTGGATTTTGATCACTCACATAGGAGAAAAGAAAAGATGGGAGCACATGGAGCATCTCTGAGACCCAGAGGAAAGTTTATAGGGCCTGTGGAGACCAGATCCTATCTCAGGCTGTGAAACTGAATAGTGGGAAGGCTTGGAAGTACTCCTGAGTATCACTGAGCCACAGGGTATATGAAAAGACTTACAGAGCTGGGCAGGAGGACAGCAGCCACATGTGAGCAGTGTGATCACTGAACTTTTTGGCAGACGATTTCTCCAAACCACAATTGACAGTGAGGCTTCTGACTCCTGGCAAAAGTCATCCCAGCACTGATGGGGCTTGGGGTGCCATTCCCCATCTGTCACCAGAGGCCATGGCCCTGTGCACAGCTACTGTTTGTGCACAGACCTGAGGTGGGGGATGAACCCTGGATGGATGCCCTGCCTCTGGTCGGGTCCCAGCACACAAGGATTTTCAAAGCAGCTGATCTGTGTTAATGATATCAAAATAATAGTAATTATCAGCACAGTGGTGATTGCTTACGTGACACGCTGTTGTGTATCTTCGGCCCTAGCAATAAAATATGGATTTTAGCATGAGATACTGAACTGCACTACAGGGAGCCAGTTGTTAATCTTATTAATGTAGTGCATTAGTGAGATTATTTGACGAAAATCTTGTGTCACGTTAAGGTTTTACCAATGACAGAACAAACCTCACTCACCTCATTCCTATGAATAGCTCTGTTCCTGTCAATGGGAGGCTGGCACAAATGAGGTGAGCGGGATTTGGCCTGTCAGGCCAGCTCACTGTGAGAATGCACCTCACAGTAAAAGAAATGACTCCATTAGAGACACGTCCTTGATTCTTCACCATATTAGACAAACGGTCCTAATATACGCTGCAGTATATTGTACCATAAAAAACCTCCATGATAATGTTTGTATGCTCCAAGTATCTCTGCTGCTCTTGCAATTTATCTTGCTCAAGAGGCCAGAGAAAAGAAGTGACAAGCTGCACTGAGCACTCATCTCAGTGCGGTATTTTTGCATTATAAATACAAGCATGGTTGCATTTCTACCTTTCTGTCTCATAACCCAGTGCTTTGGCTTGCTTGGTGTGAATGGAGCTGGGAAGACAACCATCTTTAAGATGCTGACAGGAGATATCGGAGCATCCAGCGGAAGGTTGCGGGTCCAGGATCATTCTGGGTATGCAAGATGTGATTTCAGGGGAAGGCACATAAGCTAACCAGCCCAGCAATGGTTTATAAGGCTGGATGGCAAAGAAAAGGAAATATGAAAGTTTGAAACAAATTCGAATGTTCAAAACAGCGAAAATAAATAAGACAGGGAATGTAACCCTTTGAAGATGGCACAGTTTCTTCATTAGGGTTTGCATTTGCTGTCATACCTTTGCTGTACTCAGTGGTGTTTCTTTCACTTCATTCGCTACAAATGGGATCAGACACAAATCCACAGATCTCCCTCTTCTGGAGACGAGGACTCATCTCCAAGCATTCTTTAACAGGAATAGGCTTGGTGGCAGCTGTGCTGTCTGAAAGGCTGATGGAAATTGGAGAATAACATACTAGACAATGTGGCTCACAAATACAGTTCTTTGCAGAGCTGAGGGCCTAAACATTGAAGATCTGCAAATTCTTAGCATTTTCCTTCAAGGCTTGGGGAGGGGGTAGGAAGCAGGAGATTCCAGAGTGCATTGGCAATTTGGTCTGTTTGAAATGTCTCGCTTAATTCCTTACAAAGGTCCTTGAATGACATCACCGAGGCACACTGGTCTCTCTTTGGCTACTGTCCTCAAGAAGATGCCTTAGATGACTTGCTGACAGTGGAAGAGCACATGTATTACTATGCTAGACTCCATGGCATCCCAGAGAGAGAAATCAAAGGAGTAAGTAACACCAAGGCCTGACTTGAAGCATTTTCTCGTTGTCAGGAGCCTTTACATTGATTTAACTAGTCCATCAATGTATATGTATACTGGTAATTAATTCCTGGACTCTGTTGTGAAATCAGTACTCTTCCACCCCTAGATCGTGCTTCAGCTTCTCCACAGACTGAATCTGATGGCCTACAAAGACAGAGTCACCTCTATGTGCAGTTACGGCACCAACAGAAAACTGTCAACTGCTCTGGCTCTCATTGGGAATCCATCTATTCTGCTGCTGGTGAGAAATGGGGGCCTTGATGGGTGAAAGCTGAGCAGGTCTCCAGTGTCCCTGCAGGGGAACACTTGAACGGTCTTTCTAGACACAGGCTGCAGGACACTCCCCAAGTATTCATACTGAATAAAGTAGCCTGACAGCATGTACATCAAAGGAAAGCTTAGATTCCAGCATACAGATTTGATTTTCCAGCAGGTAGAAGGAGGTGATCATCCCCCTCTTCTCAGCTCTTCCTCTTAGGAAGAAGTTTTTCACCCAGAGGGTGGTGAGGCACTGGCACAGGTTGCCCAAGGAGGCTGTGGATGCCCCATCCTTGCAGGCATTCAAGGCCAGGCTGGATGTGGCTCTGGGCAGCCTGGGCTGCTGGTTGGTGACCTGCACACAGCAGGGGGTTGGAACCAGATGAGCACTGTGGTCCTTTTCAACCCAGGCCATTCTATGATTCTGTGTTACATTTTCCCTGAGATCATAAAGAGCAGTGAATACCATTTTCTGTGTTAGAATCTTTCAGAGGTCAAAAGTAGATCTTCTGTTTGCCAGTTAAATTTTCCTTGTTCCCAGCTCTTTCTTGATTTAGTGCTTTGGATAAATTTTTTAGTGCTCCTGCATAGTCTTGCAAAAAGAATTAGCAGCCAAGGCTGCAATGGGAGACCAAAGGAGCAACTTTCAATATTAGAACATAAACCTTTTTTTTTCTAGATCTGGCTTCCCCATTTTTCTTTCCCTTTGAACTTTTAAGTTCTTCCATGAGATATACCATTGCTAAAGTATACTTTCATTTGAGTTCTTCCACTTGCTGTATTTTAAATGCGGAGAACTGTGGGGTGCAGTTGACACACCCAAGGGATGGAATGCCATCCAGAGGTGGAGCAGTGGGCCTAGATGAAGCTCATGAGGTTCAACAAATCGAAAAACAGCAAGGTTTTGTACCTGAGTCATGGCAAGAGAAGGCCTCTGAGGAGCGTCCTGTCAGTGTCTAAATGGGGGCTACAGGAAAGAAGAGGACAGACTCTTTAGAGAGACTGCTTTGATAGGAAAAGGGGAAATGGTTTTCAACTCAAAGAGGGGAAATTTAGGTTGGGTGTAAGGAAGAAGTCTTTTACAATGAGGGCAGTGAGGCACTGGCACAGGTTGTCCAGAGAGGTGGTGGATGCTCCATCCCTGGAGGCACCCAAGGTCAGGCTGGATGGGGCTCTGAGCACCTGATGGAGCTGTAGGTGTCCCTGTTCACTGCAGGGAGGCTGGGCTAAATGAACTTCAAAGGTCCCTTGTTACTCTTAAGAATTCTATGATTGCATTCAATATTTCTAGATATGTTCAGTGCTCTAAGAGCAGTGTTAAATAGGATGCTTAGTGAATATAAGCCTTCCTTGCTCTTGTATCTTGCCCAGCTGTTCTGTGGCCAGAAGTGATCAGACCAGCCATTTGATAACTTCTGTGACATGCAAAATCTGAATAAAAAGAGAAGGTGGGGAAATTTTCTCTCTGTTGACTGCTGCACGAACCAAGCTGTTTGTTTCTGCCTCATATAGTACAGTACCCTTACCAATAACAATCCGGCCATCAGAAACCAGCTAACAATTTCATCAGCAATGCACAAAGTAGAAGGCAATATATTGTCTTTGATCTCTGGCTCATTTTCTCTATCAGTGGAGAAGTGGAACACTTGCTCTGTCAGGATATGAGAGAAGCAGAATGCAGGTTCGCCTGGGAATCAAATGCTTGTTGGTTGCTTCTTGTTTGAGACTCTACTTCTGGTGTGTGTGGAAATGGAAAGCACCAGGATACAAAATGCACAGTAGGGTTGATCTTAGGTGGTGTTATCAGAGCCACTCGGTTCTTGTAAGGAATCCACAGGAGGTTGGGAGTTCCCACTGCAACCTTGTCTTTCCCAATAGGATGAACCGAGCTCCGGCATGGATCCAAATGCTAAACGCCACCTTTGGAAAATCATCAGTGAGGAAGTGCAGAACAAATGCTCCGTGATACTCACATCTCACAGGTAGGGCTGGTTTGGCTTCCTTTTCAGTTTCAGGGTCTTCAAGAGATATGAAGAGGTCCATCCTTCAAATCCTTGCTGATCCTGAGAGAATTTCAAGGCACTGGGCCGTGACAGCTGTGTGGGGTTAGGGTTGGATGGGGACACCCACATAGACCCACTCTACCCTGAGGAAGATGCAGTGTTGTTCTCTGATCACCAAAATAATTGCTTTCTGTATGCCTTCTCGATGACTTATTAGAGTTTCTCTGTTGGTTTTTCAGCATGGAAGAATGCGAAGCCCTCTGTACCAGGCTGGCAATTATGGTGAATGGGAGTTTTCAGTGCATTGGCTCTTTGCAGCATATCAAGAGCAGGTCTGTAAAATGTTCTCACTCCGCTTCTACTGATTGGCATTTGGAGTTACTACCACAGCTCAGAGGGCTCAGGACATGAGACCTTTGTTAACAAGGCATCAAAATAAGGAGTTTTCTGTTTTATGTTCTTTACTGTACCACTGAAATTCATTTAACTAATATGCTTTTTGCTCTCTCACAGCCTTTTCTCCAAGAGATGTGTTTTCCAAAGTAATTCACTGTTGAAAATGTAAAGTGCGTGTTAGGGTTGAGCTTTGATTTTGTTAGTTATCACAACAGCCCAGTTCCTTATTGAGTTTCACTCCAGGTTAACAACCCTGACCCCATTCAAGCTGCACTCTGCCTGCATTAGATTTCCCTGAAGAGGCCGTGCAGCACTCTCAAGGGATTTTCTTTATCTGTTTCTCTTTCTTACTGTGTTAATTGTGGTTTTCCTTATCTCTTAGGTTTGGAAGAGGATTCACTGTGAAGATGCACTTAAATAGCAGCACAGTTGGCACAGAGACACTGACAGAGTTCATGAAGTCACACTTCCCAAATACGTGCCTGAAGGTAAGCAGGACAATTGCATTCAAGGAAGTCCTTCCACATTAACCAGGAGTATCTTGCAAGATAGATGTCTTGTAACTTGCTGTCCATATAGATCCATGCTCTTAAAATGTAAGAAATTCATGCACATGCACTTGTTACAGCTATCAGC
The DNA here is from genome assembly GCF_023343835.1 of Lagopus muta. Taxonomy (NCBI): domain Eukaryota; kingdom Metazoa; phylum Chordata; class Aves; order Galliformes; family Phasianidae; genus Lagopus; species Lagopus muta. The sequence continues at coordinate 33,541,648 of NC_064440.1, read as the reverse complement.
AGCATTGCCCAAGGGTTGGATTATCCAAGTTCCTTGATGCCTTAAATAACCTCAGCCAAGCAGCTGCAGCAATCTTGTAAGGCAGCTGTTTGGTGACCCTCTGCACCTCTGAATGGTTCCACTGAAGCCTGGACTGTATGCAGATGCACTTTATATTAGTAATTAGATGGTCACTGATCAACTGCAAACAGTAGTATTTTCACCTTTAGGAACCAGAGGACAGAAGGCATGCTCTGTCTTTTAAATTCTCCCCTGGTTTAGCTCCTTTGTGCTTTCATCTTCAGCCAGACAGCCAGTGAGGCAGCTTGCTCTTCACAGGCAGCCTCCTAACTCTACCCCATCGTTGTTGTTTCTGCAGGATCGTCATTTCAACATGGTGGAGTACCATGTTCCAGTCTCAGCAGGAGGGGTAGCAAATATATTTGATCTCCTGGAAGCCAGCAAAGAAACCTTCAAAATCAGGCACTTCTCAGTGAGTCAGACAACGCTAGAGGAGGTAAGGATGTGTGGCCATCCATTTTGAACCGTTAACAGGGGAGTGAGCAGACTGATGGTTGCACATAATGGACTGCTGCACACAATAGACTACATTTTAAAGGGATTTCCATCCATATTCCTCCTGGGGATACTTTATCAGTACTATTGCCTCCAGATAGCCATGCTGGCACTGGGAAAACGCACAGAGTGCTGCCTGTCACATAAAAGATCTGTTCTTCCTTGTGGGTGCTGATTTCAGCAGTCTCAAGGATGAAGATGAAGGGCAGGATTATGAATCATCCCGCAGCTCAATGCTAGGCATCCTGGTGACAGATTTTTCCTGACAATCAGGGAAATTTGCTTGATTTTGTTCTTTCCTGTGCTGTATTTGGATTGTAAGTTCATGGAGCATTACTCCAAACCTAGCTTTCATGGCATGTTCCTATCATTGTCCCTTGGAACAACATTCCCACTGGCATCTGAACCTTGTAGAAAATGCTTCAGATGAAGGGATTCATAAGGATTTATCCAGAAGAGAGCAGTCTGTTGAGCATCAGTATCTGATCTGTTAGGTCTGCCCCAGAGACAGGAGTTAGAAAACAAGCCCTGTAATCCTATGAATTGAGCAGATATGGGGGACAAGAGATATCCTCAATATTGTTTAATGAGGGCAGTAGTTGTGAGAGAAACCAGCTGACAAACAGCAGGAATCCCCAAGTCATGTTTTGTGAGAGGACGGCACGGATTTTGTGTATGCAAATGTGACTGTAGTGCTTCAGTAAGAATATTTTATGTATTCATTAGATACTGTTCAAACAGACTGTTATGTGTGATTATATGTACCTACCTATATAATATGCTGCTGCGCCCGCATAGATGTCAATTATATATAGACAGATAGGTTTATAAAGTAATAATATAGATGTCTTGCACTGTAATCAAAATGAACTACCACACGGGGGTATTATCTCACTAGTATTTTGAAACATGAGCTGCAGGACAATTAGGTTCTGCAGGGACATCTACCTTTGCATTCCCAGGCGTCCGTTCAGCAGTACAGGAGTATGCATCCACTGACTTAGGTTAAGCCAGAAGAACCCCACAACATTTGCAGTTCTCAAATGCAGTGCGAATCTGTTCCTGAGCGCTCTCTCCAGGCTCAGCCAAATGTACAGCCATTCCTCTGTTGTTATTCATTCACATTATCAGCTCTTTGCACTGTCACATGCTGAATGTTGTCCTTTAAACTTACAGGTTTTCATCGACTTTGCTAAAGATCAAGCAGATCCTGATGGCACGGATGCTGGTCCTGATGTGACATCGGACAGCTCTGACACCTGTAGCCAAGCTAGCACCATAAGCTCCATCTACTGAAAGGGCACTACCACAAGGCATCCCAGGAGCTGGGGAAAAAGCCTCCTGACCCCTCTCTGGGTTCTTCCAGTTACTTCTTGTTTTCTGTGACTCTAGGATGGTAGGCATAAAAAGTCACGACTACTTAAAGTACTTTTTTGATACGCACTTATTTTGTTACTAGGAATGCGGTAGGCACTTAAGGCTGGCATTTGGTTACAAGTCACACTGATCTTTTCACAGGTTGTCTTTTTTTTTCTCCCCAGTTCTAGCTGTATGATGGATTTTACACCTGTGAGGATTTAGTTGTCATCACCTGCTCCTGCTGGCTATGGCCATTTGCTTACAGGAGAAATGGCCTTGATGGAGCAGAGGAGCTGCTGGCAGTGCAGGGTGTTTGACAGAGCAGCAGCCCTGTGGCTGCCCTCTGAAAGCCCACGCTCTCCTTCTTGCTCTGCAACAAACTTTCTGTTGCTCAGTTGAGAGGCTCCCCACCTGTGAAATAGGGCTCAGGGCGCTGCCCTGCTCACAGGGGTGTTGTGAAGGTGTAGGTGTTGTGTACTGAGTTGCGTATGCCATTGGTGGGGCCATCTTTGGTGATGACATAAAGCTCTTCTGTATGTGTGGGTGATGTCAGTACAAATATAACTATTTTGAAAGTCAGCGCTTCCACTGATTTCGGTTTATTCCAGCCCTCCATGACACGCAGAATAGGCCCTCAGCTCCCAGGCAGCTCTTGGTACCCCTTGGAAGACCACTCCACCAAAGCTGCCCGTTTCTCCTTTTGGCTGGTGCTCAGGGCTTCTCCACGGTGGCAGAAGAACAGTGTGAAACAGCTGTCCTTGTTACATTTGAGCCAAGGGAAACTGTAGAAGGAAGCTGCAATGCCACATGTTTCTCATCCCGATCACAAGAGCAGCGTTAGCAGTTCAGCTCCCGTGTGATGCGAAGGCTTGCTGAGATAATCGCACAAGGAACAGGCGCTGTAAGCACCAAGGCTGTTCAGGATTTTACAGTGGGATGCAGAAGTTGAGAGTTTAGCTACTGCGAGGAGGTCATGCTTTCTCCTTCATCTCGGTGTAAACTTCTTGCTGATAGCAGGAGGAGTTTTCCTATGAATTGAAGGTATTATCGAGCCTTGAATTATGCCTCAACCTGCTGGCTGTAATTAAAACTTGGAATTCAGCTTCTTTCCAGAATGCATTTGACACCTGCAGTTTATAAGTAACTGCAAATGCTGCCCAGACATTCATTGTGCCTCCTATTATTACGTCTCCAGCTCTGAAAAAGCTTTTTTCCCCCTCTCATTTTCATTGCATATCTTACACAGATCACAGTATAAAATTAAGCTTCTCTCTAATGGAGGGCTTGCGCTCCCTGCAACGGACGCAGAGCATGAATGCCAATGATTTAAATGCAGCCTTGTAATACCAATCAGAGTATTATTTTATTATGTCGATGGCTTTGCAACTGCCAGTGAAAGATGGATCTTCAGGCTCTGTCCAGATGTACTTTACATTTAATTGAGGGAGTCTGATACAAAGCCATTCTTTTGTCCCTTTACAGCCTGCTAATCAAAAAAAAAAGAGGAGAAAAAAGAAAAAAAAAGAAAAAAAAAAGGAAGTGATTCATTGGAATACTTCAGCAAGTTTGCAGTTTAATTGGGTAAAACAGAATTCCCACCCCCCCCAGAAAAAAGCAAAAAGCATCCTTTGGATTTCCACCCAATTCTGGCATTAATAGAAACATCTGCTTCATGTGAAATGTGTCACAGCCGTGATATACGCTCTCCAGTTTCACTTGCAGGTAAAAATAAAACATCTGCTATTGCAATCAAGTCTGCAGATATTGGTCCAAACAAGCAAAAGTTTAGGTACTTAAGGGAATTTAATTGAAACCTGCGGAGAAGTAGTTACAACTGCTCAGGGGGTTGAAGCATCTGGCAAGTAGGCTGTAGGAAGCATCACCAGGGCCTGAATTATCATTTTTTGCTATATTACAAACTCCCCTCTGAGCCTTGCAGATTCAACCTGTCCTTTTTTAAGGTAGGACATGCTCCAGGCTTGGCTCCAGGACAAGAAATGTGGAAGCTAATAACATCCTACCTCTGAAAGCCAGCTCTGGGTTTCCCATCGCCCCTTGGTCTCCCCAAGGAGGGCTCGTTCAGGTTGCAGCACAGAAACACAGAGCTACCACTCAGAAAATGACTTTTTCAATAAAGCCAGGCAGCCAGCGAGCCTGGTTGTTTCTCCTGGTCTGAGCAGGGAGCTTAAGATCACTGAAAACATTGACCCCGGTGTCCCTGGAAGGAACAGAGGAGCGCTCTGCATACTGCTGCACATCACCTCTCTGTGAGTGAGAGATGAATGCTGCAGCCAGGGGGAAAGCAAGCTTTTCATCTCACTTGTTTAATGCAATCTCGCTTCAGCTACTCTAGTAACCTTTGTTGGAGGCAGTGGGGAGCAGTAACACCCTGACAGTGCGATCACAGGGCCTCTGTGTGTTAATTGGAACTGATGGGCTTCAGCTGAGCTTCATTTAAGAATGCTTTAAAATATTAGCAACAAGGTGTGCACAGTACAACACTAAACAAGTCCCAGGGCCGGGGAGTCAAGGAGAGCCTTCATAATTGGTTGTGCGGATTGTGAGATGGATTCAAATCAGTTCTGTAATTGGAGATGTGGACTAAGAGACACTGACTCAAATCTCTGTCCCAGCTTTGCACTGCTGCTGAGAGCATGGCACTTCTCAAGCCTGATCCTTCCTTGGCTTCTTCCTCAATGCAAGTGGCCACCAAGGGCAGCCAAGGAAAGCTGTTCTGTGGGGCCAAATCAAACAACGGTTCTCTCAGCCCTGATCATTACAGTAAATATTGAGGGTCTGATGGGACTTCTTCATCCTTTCTTGAGAACTACAGTGGTGGTTTTGTCCCTGCATTGGGACAACAAGCATGTTTATAGGTCAAATGAAGGTGTCCAGGTCAACATCGCTCCAGAAACCAGCAAAGCACAGGATGGGACCCCGGCCTGTCCTCTGTGCCTCAGCTTTCTTACATCGCTGCTGCTTCATTGAAGAGGCTGTAAAGGATTTGGGGGTTTTTACAAGCCAAGAAAAATGTAAGCTCCTGCACTTCATAGTGGAATAGGGTTTTTTTTCAGTGTATGTGAGTTGGTGAAAGAAGAAAAATGGTTTTTAGATGGCAACAGCACATAGCATGATTTTACTCCCTCTTTTTTTCAGACAACAGCTGTGATCTTGCATAGCTATAACAAAATATCTACAGCATATTAGAAGGGAGCGCAACAGAGAAAAGAAGCAGTGGGGAATGACAGAAACGAATTTGCCAGAATTATTATTCCACGACAGTATTTAAATAAAAAAAAAATCACTCTAATTAATTTAGTTGTTCAGGGAGAGGGAGGAAATAAGGAAGATGGCACTGAAATAGTAAGAACAACATTAGTATGGGACACGGCCAACACTAACTTACTGTTGGCTTTGCTCCTCACGCAGCTTGCATACGCAGTGCTGGCAATGAGGGAGGATGAGCAGCCCTGCAGTGCTGGGGACAGCCTCCTCGGGGGCCACATCATCCAAAATGAGCCCCCCAGATCTCTGTGATGTGGGGGGAGCCGCAGGAGGCCCTGGGTCACCCCGAAGGGCTATCGTTCTTAGGAGAATGACCAGTCACAGTGCAATCCTGTGGCATTTGAAAGCCAGCATGTGGCCAAATGGAAGGATGGGCAGCGGCCACACGCAGCCCAGGGTGAAGAAAAGCTGTGGCTGATGCTTGCTGCCCATGGAGCAAAACTTGAAGCCTGATGCCTCTCCGTTATCCTTGGTTCCGGAAATGGGTCATCACCAGGAAGAGCAATCCTGAAGGTTCTGTGTTGAGAAATAAGAGAAATCTGTGGTGGTGCTCCCCCAGCTTTTAAGGCCCAAAGCAACAATCTGATCATCCACCCCAACCTCCGATTTAACACAGGCTCCTGAATGCCAAGCAGTGGCTCTGTTGCCCAAACAAGCATTTTTATAGAGAGGAAACATCTTTTAGAAAGACATGAGCTCTTCTCAGACTCAAGAAAGAAACAAAGGAGTGCACCTTGAGGGCACGAGGGAGGATTTATGGTAACACACACAAGAAAAAATCAAAGCGAAGACAAGGTAATAATTGAGGTTTTTACCTCCATTAGCAGGTCAAGGTGAACTCCCAGCCCCTCCACTGTCTCTGTCCTAGTTGCCAGCTGAAGGGTGGGGGTTCACAAAGCCCTGGGCTTTATTGTGCAGCGGTGGTTTCACAGCCAGAGTGTAAAAACAGAGGTGTGTGCAGTGCAGGACGGCACGCCTCCTCCATATCCACACCTGGTGGCTTATTCCTCTGCAAAACAGCCATGTACTGAAGTTAGAACGATACCAAGCAGACTGAAATCCAATTAAAGCAGATCCCTCAGGGCTGCACATCCAATTAGCAGAGCATCTTTAATTACACCCGTGGCGTTTCATCGACCTACGCAGAGAGGACCTTGAGCACAGAGCTGCTGTCTGCCTGGTGACCCATATCCATGAGGACTGCTGAGGATTTCTAGGCAGCAGTGACTGGTGGTGCTTTAGTACAAACCAGTGCTTGTTGTTTAAAAGCATGGAGAAACCAGGAACCAGAGCAGGCAGGTCTAGGGATACCCAGCTTGAGATTTAGTTAAACAGAGCCTCCTCCTAGCACCTTATTAAAAGCTGTTCTCCAATTCAAGAAAATAATATCTTTGTAGAGTTGCTCACCTTGCAGATGTTGCTCCCAACAGAGAAATTTCTCCTTAGCCAGCAGGACCAGGCAGTGGGAGGCTGTGCTTTGTTGCCAAGATGCTCCAGGAACCACAGCAGGCACCAGCCTGGTGCTTCCCAAGGAGGCCCTCTTTGCTGGGAGGTTGCAGTGGGAGTTGGCAAGCTGCAGCAGATCCCTCACTTGAGCTGGGTACCCTAATCCCGAGGGATTGCCTCATCTATCCTCTGCTAGCCACAGGAGCAAAGCAAAGGAAAAACAAAGAACACATTTTCAGCATTTTAATAGCAATTTTCTCTAACAGGTGATAGCTGGAAAGCAATTAAGGTGCAAGTGATTCAAAAGAGAACAGATTTTCACCCTCCTCAGGGCAGAGGGGTTTCCCTCTTGCATGGACTGAATGTTCCCTGCTTCCAGGAACCTGGAGGCCGAAGCATCTGAGTTCACTTTGTTGAGAAAAGTGGTTTTAAAAAAAAAAAAACAACATATATTTTCAAACCAAATCTTAAGAGATGCTAGAAACACGAGAATAACTGTGTGCTTCTCAGCTCTCTCTGGCATCTCTGCATGAAGTATGGGAATCCAGAATGCCTTTTCACCCTCATTCTTGAGCGTAACAGCAGCAGGCAGGCAGACCCAGCTGAGAGCCAGCAGTGCAGGCTCAGAGCCTTAGCTGCAAACCTGTCTAAGTCCATAGCCAGGCTGCCCTGGATTGCAATGGGCTGCAGGACCTCATCTTGTTCCCTAATAATTCCTCTCTAAAATCCTGTCAACAAGCACACAAAGCTGAGGAGTCTCTTCTTTGTCAGCTGTGCACCAGCCTGAGGGTTGGTGTGTGTTAAAACCTCACGGATCTCATTTCAATGCAAAATCATGTCAAATTGCACCAAATCGTGCTATCCTGCACCATACTGATAGGTGCCCAGAAGCAGGTGTTTCACGTGTCTTCACATGCTCCTTCTCGAGTGTTTCTTTAAGTATCTCCAGTGTCAGTAAGATGAGCAAAATGGAAGACCTTGAGCTTAATCAGATTAACAATTACCATCCATCGCCGCAAAGCAGGCTGCCGTGCTGCTGAATTCCTTCTGCTTCAGGAACTGGGGAAGTCAGAGCTGCACCTGAGCAGCCCGACAAACAAGGGCAGCTTGAGGCTCCCTGGGAAGGAGGAGGAGACCAATTGCTGGGGCTGACTTCTTTATTCACTTTTTTATTAGCCTTCAGAGCCTCCCTAGGAATTATTAAAGCCTCCCCAGGGAGCGCAGCACTGTGCAGGGAGCATTTGCTCACAGAGTGATGCTTCGTGCTGCAATAACACTCCATGCAAATGCGCCCGAGTGGCTGCACCAGTTCCCTCCCTCTGCTGGGCAGCGAGGCTCTGCTCCTTTAACCTGCTCTCCACGTCTTCGGCATTTGAGAATCCTCATTATAGACTCAGCAAGCAACTTCTTCTTTTTTTCTTTTTCTTTTTTTTTTACCCTGAAACAGCTCTTTGCCACGCATGGGTGGATGGCAGAGGCAAAGGTGGTAGGCTTGTTACAAAGCCTCCGGTTGTCAGTCACAGGTTTGCTGGGTTAAAGGCAGCTTCCTCCTCGGGGCAGGGCTGTAAAGTGGGATTTGCAAAAATTTGGCAGGATTGGGGAATACAGAAATCACAGAATTGTAGGGGTTGGAAGGGACCTCTAGAGATCATTGAGACCAACCCCCCTGCCAAAGCAGGTTCCCTAAACCCTATACCATGGGGTTGCAGCAATGAACACATTCAGGGGAGGTTTGGGGATGACAATTAGCCTACGTACACACACCTACACACAGGGCAGTGGAGGCAGCACGGCCGAGGATGCAGTTTCAGACAGAGCTCATATTGCAGAGATGGCAGGAATCCCAGGTGCCAAAAGGACGTAACTCTGCCAGAGAACAGAAAAATGTAATTACTGGGCGAGCCGGTGGGGCGACAGCCCTGACCCGTGAGACAACAAACCCACACAGCTCCTGCAGAGCCTGATGTTAGGGATTGTTTTTCCACTGTGAATATCCTACGCAGGGTAATTTCCATGCTTGAAATCAGCTTGTGAGAACAATACATCACTGCTTCTCACGTTAGGTTAAATGGTGGGGATGGGTGTCATCCTGGGGCTGCTAAATCTCTGTACTGCTCATCGGCCTCATCCTGATGAATGGAAGCTGCTGTGTTTCATTCCTCCCACCGTGTCTCCCTTGCTGCTTACGAGTTCTGGCTCAAGCAAGAGCTTGGGCCATATTACAGAGCATGTTGTCCTGCACGGTTACAGGAAATATCTTAAAAACCAGGCAGAAGCACGGCTGTGCACACAGGACAGCAGATGTGCAAAAGCCTGGGGTCAGGCAGGGAAGATTTTGGGGGGAGAATTTTTGTTTTTGTAAGCTGCAGCTCAAAGCTGGACACACTGTAAATAGGGATCATTAATCAGCCGCTCAGCAGCAAGTGCCTGCTGTTATTTATCGTAACAGCATAAATCACTGGGAGCTGTTACCATTTTAATTTGGGTTTAGTAGGGATCACTAAGGAAAAAAGTAACCCATACCTATTTAAAACGTACATACCTGTAGCTGCAAGCACACAGAGGCATACTGGGGTGTTTGCTCCTTGGTTTTTCCACGGAAAGCAGCCACGGGGCTTTGAACCCAAGGCTCTGCCATGGTTCAGGCTGGGCACATGGGAGGGACTTGCAGTCACCCATGGATGCAGCACCTGGGGGGAAAAGCAAGATAGCAGGTCCCCAAAGCAGGGCACAGGGCTGGTGCTCCCCATGCACTGCATCCTCCTATCTCTGTAGCAACACCTCAATCTTCCTTTTTTAAAAACTGATTTATTTATTTTATATGCAGCTCAACTCTGGGTCTATTTAGGCTAAAAATGGGGCTGAGCCACCATTGCACCACAGCAAGACCACAGCAGCACCAATGGCATCACGCCCCGTGTTTTGAGCCTGGGGCTGCCAGGACCACAAGGATGTTCCTATCATCAAGTCCCTGCCATGGGGCTTGGAAGCAGCCTCCAGCCTCCAGAAGAAGGGAAAGGGTTCTTGTTAAAAAGTCCTGGCACTTTTCCCTGCAAACATGCCCTGTGCCCACAGTCCCGGCAATGTCTCATCTTGATGAAACTGGCGGTGCCAAGCCCTGATCGATGTCGCAGAGCAGACGGCAGCCAAAAGGCGAATTTAAAAGTGAGAGCTTCAAAGGGGCTGTACGTCTTCAAAAGATGTGCAGGGAAAAGGGAATTAAATCCTGACAAAGGTGCCCTCACAGAAAGGAAATTCTTCTGTGCTCTCTCCACTTGGGGAACAAAAAAAGATTACAGCGCATCACCCCAAGACAACAAGGCTTACAGTGGCATGAGTGGTGCCCACGGTGCTTTCTCATGGGGTGGGATGGGTGTGCAGGGCCTGATCACGGCCCCATTGCCCTTCAGCACAAAGTGGGGGTTAGTCCTGATCAGGAATCGGGCGCTGGTATTTGGGAAATGAACATCTGAATATTGAGAGCATTTTAGAGGATTTATTTTTATTTCAACTAAAAGGGAAATACAAAGAATGTTATTTCTGGGCCAGACATTTCCAGGAGGCTTCATGTTGCAAGGATATATTTGTAAATATCATCATAAATCAGACGTAAAGAGAATGAAGGTGATGCTGCACCCACACCTCAGCTCCCCTGTGCCAATCACCATTAATTGCCTCTGTCATTTTTAACCCATGTTTCGTGTGTGCCTGATGAATGGGCACCCACCCAGGGAGTACTTCACCAAGCATTAAACCAGAGCTGAGGCTCGTGTTAATTATAATTGGGCTATTTATAATAACACTAATATAATCATGATAGTGTAATAGGACTAATTAGAGTGGGGCCAATAATAAGAGGGGTCACAGTACAGCAGCCCCAGCGCATTAGGAAATCTGCAGCCAACTTCTTCAAAGGTTTCCCTGCACTTTCATCCTGCTCAAAGGTAATCCAGCATCTGAAAGGTGCTGCAGAGCTCTGCTTTTTCCCGAGCACCCAGGCTTGCGGCACGCCAACCATATGTCTGACTCTGCCTGCTAGCAGATTGCACCAAATATTTTCCTTTCTCATCGTGGCTGAGCAAACAAACACCATCTGCGGGACTCGTCGAGGGAAATCCTGGCCCCCTGCACACCAACAGGATGGGACGGCAGCTATGCACATCCGCCATGTGGCTGTTGGTGCCTGCCCTGGACCTCTGCCCCCACCTGTGACAAATCAGGACCTTGCCTTCTGTGCTCAGATTCAAAGTAATGTATTACTGAAATGCTGGATCCCTTCAGAGGAGGCTGGCTAGCACTGAGCCGGGCTGTGGAACAGCATTTCAGTTTTAGTGGGTGCATGAAGGCAGGAAGGCACGTTTTTTGCTCCATCTACAGCATTTCTTGATTTGTTAGATTTACCTATCCTGACAGGGGCTTTGGGCAATTTGAATCATGCCTGTGTTCTCCCTCGGCTGAAGTTTGCTGGCCTTTTTTTCTCCTTGGAGCCCAGGGGTCTGGGAGTGCAGCTGATGGGGTGCAGCTTGTTCCCTTCTCAAACCTTAATGCCTTTGGGAATAGAACTCCCAGGGGGGCCTTCTTCCTCCCACCTCCTTTGCTTTCTATTCGAAACTCCCGTTTTCCTACCCTGCAGAGGGTGAGGAGAGGAAAAACCAGGTGGGTGATCTCAATTTCACAAAATCCCTTGCAGTTTTGACTGAGGTGAGGATTCACGGAGAGCTCCTGCTGATCGCTGGGCCATTGGACCCAGGTGCAAATTGCCTGTCACCTCGGGGACTTTGTCACTCACCCTTCTGCAGCACCAGCTCCACAGCACCTGCTCCAGTCAGATCTTCTATGAGCGGCTTCTGGGTTTTGCAATTCACATGGCGAGAGCAGAAACGATGAACCACAGGCGGCTGCTGCCTTTAATTAAAAATGCCATGTCTAACACCAGCAGATGTTCCTGCTGTTGAGCCTCGACTAATAATTTAACGCTGTGTAATGCAATGCTGACTGTGCTGCTTAGTCTGAAAGCCTAATAGGCTTTTTTTTTTAATTATTGCTATTTCCTTCTGGGGATCAAATCCCTCAATATTAAAAATGTTAACATTTGCTTCTCTAACAGCTCTAACCAGTTCCTGCAACAAGTGATTTCCACAGCCCTGTGTCTTTCAAGTCCACACTGCCACCGGGGAGGTTCAGAATCAAGCTCATGGGGCTTTGACTATGCACAACAACCATCCCTAGGGTGGCCTGGCGAGTGAGCTGAGCTCAGCCTGTGAAGGCTTTGATTCAGACATCTGAAGAAAGAGGGAATTCACAGTGCAAGGCTGCTTCTCCTGGAATGGGTCTTCTGTTTTGATTCGTCGCCATGCAATGAGTCACACAGCAGTGGTCTACTTACTGAGAAGCGACAGGGTAACTTTGTTAATGAGCAGAATATCAGGCAGTGGTGTCTTTCTATAGGAAGGTCTTTACGAGGTTCGCCATGCTTCAAAATGATGCAGGAAGATGGTGACGGTGCCATCCTTTAACAAACAGAATACAAGGTAGCGGTGCATTTCATATAGCAGTCTTTACCAGATAGGCCACGCTTCAAAATGACGTGGTAGGGTGGTGAGGATTCTACCAGTGACCTCCTTCAGCATCAGTTTTGCTCTGCAGCCCTGCGCTGTTGGAAATCCTACTACGTGCTCAGCACAGCCAGTAGCACCGCTGTCTCGGTGTGTTCAAGTCACGCATGCACCTTGCTCTGCTGCACCTGACATCGGACCAATGCTGAAACCACTCTACGAGCTTTCTGTCATGCAGCAAACTCCTTTTAAAGTGTGGGAGCTTTATAATGCCAGGAATGGCTTTCCTCATACTTTCAATACTGCATAAACCAAATTTAGCAGTATATTTCTCCCCCCTCACCGCCTGGTTTCTGCATCGTATTTTTTTTTTGCTCCTGACTGTCTGATTGCTTATAGTAATTCACTGCAGTGGAAGACATTTCTTAGATTTCCAAGAGCACCCACTCCTTAACCTTTATAAAACTAGGGCGAATGAATCACTGGTGACTTTTACATCTTTCTCGAACGCAAGTATTTGTTCGAGGCTGGCTGCCCAGGGCAGTACTTTGCCTTAGTTAAGCTTAGTTGTAAATGTTTGTAAATGCTCACACGATGTCTCAGCACAAAGGAGACCACGCTCACACAAGTGGATTTACCGAGACGGGCAATAACCGTATTTCAGCCGGGGGAAAGGCAGACGAAGTGCTTATCTGTTTTATTGTCCTATACAGTATATATCGGCACCTCATATTTTGCGAGCATAAATGCCACGTTGACTTAAGAGCACTATGGATCATGTGGTGTTTGTAATTTTGGCTCAAACGCTTTAAACCGCGTTCAAGTTGCAGCTGGGCAGCAAGTCCATTTGCCACCTTCTGGCACAACGCACCAGGGGATCATAGAATCGCAGAATCGTTAAGGTTGGACAAGACCTCTAAGATCACCAAGTCCAACCCCAACCCACCCCCTTCATATGCAGCGATCACATCCCTCAGTGCCACATCTCCGTGGTTCTGGAACACCCCCAGGGACAGTGATAACACCACATCTCTTGGGCAGCTGTGCCACTGCCCCGCTGCTCTTTCTGAGAATACATTGTTCCTAATATCCAACCTGAGCCTCCCCTGGAGCAACTTAAGGGCCAAATGCTGGTTGCTCATTTTTTGAAGCGCACGCAAAGAGCACAGCATCCTGGCAAGAGGGAGGAGGACGTTCAGCCTGCGAGCTGCTGATGTTTCATGCCTGTTACTGGTTATTCTGTGAGTTTGTCCCACTTTCAGAGGGCTGATGGAGCAGGTCCCTGTCCCACCTGCGTCGCCTGCTATCCTTCCTTGACTGCACTGATATCACGAGCACACGATGGGATGAGGCACCACCGGGGCTGACCTTGCATCAATGTTCTCCTCGCACCTATGGCTAATAGCAGCAGCAAAAGGCAACATTTAACCTTCTATAAAAAGCCATTCAGCCGAGCTGTTTCCCACAGCTTTCACCAGCCAAATCTGCCCGCTCCTCATCGCCGTTGTGATGAAGTTCCCTCACAGAACGGGCCGTTGCACCGAGATTTATGGCACGCTGCTGGAGCTTCTCAACGCGAAATGTCAGTAAAGCCCGTTACGTATCGCTTCTGGCACTTCTACTCTATCTTTTATTTGGCTTGGGAGTTATTTCTGCCTAAAAGTGATAAATTCCCGCTGGAGCCGCGTTATGTGCTCCAGTAATTACAGCGTGCAGGGGAGGTGCGTGCAGCTCCCTCACAGCAGCCGCTGTAGGAGCGGGAGTGAGGCCGAGCCGCGGGGCGTTGCCACAAAAACACCACAAAATCGATACAGGCGCGCTCCCAGCCCGCCGCCCGCCATTCCGCTCAGTCTCCACCCCCCCCTCCGTGAGCGGGGAGAGCTGCAGTCTGAGGGCGGGCTCCCCGTGTGCGCATGTGCGCGAACGGGCGCGCAGCGCTTGGCGCCTGCGCAGTGGTGGCGGGCGGGGAATTTGGAGTGGCGACGGCGATGCGTGAGGCGCTGCGCGGCCGCTCGGGCAACAGGCCGGCCCAGGGCGGCCAGCCCGGCCCCGTCACCTCCATGGCGGGGCCGTGGGCGCACACCCGAGCAGCGCTGGACGGGCTGGAGAGGGCGCTGAGCTGCTCCCTCTGGTAACGGCACCCCCTCCCAACCCCTCCCGCTTTCTCCCCCCGGGCTCTGCGTGCCGCCGCGTTACGCCTAACGCTTTGTTTCCTTCCTCTGCCCGCAGTGCCGGTGTGTTGCGGGAGCCCGTGTCTCTGGGGGGCTGCGAGCACGTCTTCTGTCTGTAAGTAGCTCTGAGGGTGGCCCGTGCTTCTCTGCGCTGGGCCTTGTGCTGCCGGGGGCTGTGCGGGCTGTGAGAGCCCCGTCAACCCAACCGTTGTGATTCCTGGGTGCTGGTATTTGTGCTGCACGGAGTCACTAAATGGTTTGGGTTGGAGAGGACCTTAAAGAGCACTGAGCTCCAGTCTCCTGTTGTGGGTAGGGCTGCCATCCACTGCCTAGGACCGTGTCTCAGCTGGCCTTGGATACCTCCACGGTTGGGGCACCCACAGCTCTCTGGGCAGTAGTGCCAGGGCCTCACTTCTCTCTGGGTCAGGAACTTTTTCCTGACATCTAACCTGAATTCCTGCTCTTGTAGTTTAAAGCTATTCCCCCCTGTCCTATTGCTATTAGATCATATTAAAAAGTTGCTTCCCTTCTTGCTCAGAGACTCCCTTCAGCCTCCCTAGCAGCCTGCAGTGAGGTCTCTTCAGAGCCTTCTCCTCTCCAAGCTGAACAAGCCTTACTCCCTGAACTTTTCAAAGGGGAGGTGCTCAAGTCCTTTGCTTATCTTCATGGCCCTCCTCTGGACCTGCTCCAGCAGCCCCAGGTCCTTCTTGTGGTGAGGGCCTGAGATCTGGACATAGCACTTCAGGTGGGGCCTTTAAAGGACAGAGTAGAGGGGGAGACTGTTATTACTGTGATTATAGCAGAGGAGATGGTAGGCCGCTTCTAATTTCTGCTCATAAGCCAGTCTAGAGATACAACTTGTTAAAGCTGTAGTCGCTATGCCAATAATCACAGGATGGCCCAGGTTGGAAGGGACCTCAATGATCATGAATCCCTAACCCCCTTGCCACAGGCAGGGCCACCAACTTCCCCATTTAATACTAACCCAGGCTGCCCAGGGCCTCATTCAACCTGGCCTTGAACACTTCCAGGACATCCACAACCTCCCTGGGCAACCATTCCAGTACCTCATCGCTCTCATAGTAAAGAACCTCCCCGGGACATCTAACCTAAATCTTCCCTTCCTTAACTTAAACCATTTCCCCTTGTCCTGCTGTTATCTACCCTTCCAAAGAATTGATAAATTAAATGTGTAGAAAGACTCGCTGCCTGTACTGACAACTATTTACTCCTTTTCTTTAGCTTCACCTTTCAGCTGGAGCTTTCTCCTGTAGGCCTGAATACTAAAACAGTAGCAAAAGATAATTTCTTGCTTTTGTAGAGCTGATGACCGGGCAGATGCTCTCAGTGTCTCTTCCCTGTGGAATGGATCTTAGTACAAACGATTCATTTTCATCTAGACACATGGATGGTTGCCCAGTTTTGGCCCTTAATTGCTGTAGAAGGTTCTGCCTTCTGGAGCAATTCCTTGCTTCATTTCACTACCTGCCCACAGTGTACTTGGGGAAGTAAAATAAATTCCAGAAGCTTGCACAAGGTGCAATAAGTATGTTCATATCTGTCTTATAAAGTGATTTTATAGGTATAATGTGGATTGCTGGAGGGTAGCATGACAGTGGTTTAGTAAACATAATTACATTGTTGGGTATCTGAGGCCTTGTGGTTTTAAATTGGATAATGCTGGCTTATTCTAGAGGATGAATTTCAACCCCACCGTTGAAAGAATTCCTTGGTTTTAGAAAAACTGCCAAGGCATCAGAAGGTGGTGCGTGATGTGGTTTGCATTGATGAGGTTGGAAAGAGGAGCCAGTAAGATTCTTAAGGATACCCCAGCAGCTCTTCCATGCTGCTGAGAAAGCTTCTTTGCCATTATCCCAGCTGCAGTACCCAGTTGTTTCTCCTTCGTGTGTCCAACCTTTTAGTCATCCATTCGGTATCCTTTGATGGCTGGGTCTTGAATAGCAGCTGCTCTTTTACATTAATTTGATCACAAACAAACTTGGCAGGACATGGGTTGGACCTGTAGAACTGGGTGAATCGTTTCTGATCCATTGCTAAAGAAATAACTTTTTTTAATATGCCTGGGAAAGGAGTGGGGTGGATGGTAAGTGCTGGCTTATGGTGCATTAAGTGAAATGAAATGTGTGAAAGTAATGAAATGCAGTCGTCAGGTAACACGTAATGTAACTGGTTCTCTCTCAGCATGGGATTTATTATGAGCAGGGATATTTGTTAAGATTTGTTCCTGCAGTTTTGTCTGAGTAACTCTAAGTTAGCTGCAGTTACTGGCTGATGAGTGTAAAAAGCTAACAGCTTGAAGTAATTAGGAAATGTCATCGTATGAAAGTCCTGTTTCCTTTGCACTGCCTTTCGCAGACTTGGGATGCCAGAGGCCAGCTTTCCTGGAGAATGAGACCTGTGTGATTCTCATCTTTGCTCAAAGTGTTTTGTCTGTGTCACCTGGGATACATCAGAGCCAAGAGCTGTATGTCAGTCTTTGTGGTTTGAGACACAGGGCCTCAATGTTGAGGATCTTTGTGCTCCGAGAAGACTGAATGAAGTGCAAAACACCAACACCTAGCAGCAGCTTCTGCGTTCTTGTCTTGATATTATCTGAAGGCATGGATGGTATTTGTGTGATGTTTAAGGGAAAGATGCCAGTGCAGTTCTGCAAATAGTTCTCATAATGAAATTGGTAGTTGTTAAGCTTCTGGACGTATCATAGAACCCTAGAATGGCCTGGGTTAAAAGGAGCACAATGCTCATCTGGTTTCAACCCCCCTGCTATGTGCAGGATCACCAACCAGCAGACCAGGCTGCCAGAGCCACATCCAGCCTGGCCTTGAATGCCTGCAGGGCTGGGGCATCCACAGCCTCCTTGGGCAGCATGTTCCATATCGGTGTTTACAGCCTGCATGCACTGACTTTGATCTTCCTGTCCAGGTAACAGTGCTGTGGTATTACTTGCCTTCTGTTGCTCCAAATTTTTAATATGATCTGCTCATGTTTAATTTTGTACCTCTGCCTAGAGCTGTGCATTCTACATGGTGGCAAGATAGCAGAGACGTTGTTGAGATTAATTCAGTCTTGATTATGTGAAGTTAAAATATGTTTTGTAGAATAGATTGAAATTGAGAAGTTACGCTGGATGATGGCAGTAGCAAATCATAAGGTCCCCCCATTGGACTAATGAATCTAAGATTTGAAGCTTGTGTCTCAATAGTAGTATTAGCAAGAAGCTACAAATGTTACATGGCCTTTATTTAATAAACCTGTTTCTCCCCCATGTTATCTATTTATTGTTATGTAGAGACAAACAGTGATGGAACTTCAGCACACCTTGGAAATTTGGATCAAATTGTGGCTGTAGGAGTCATGTGATAACCATGACAGCACCCTGGCAAGGCTCTAGACTTAGCTTGCTTAATTACGGCTTGTCATATTGCCATGATAAATATGTCCTCTCCTGTGCTTGTGACTAGCTCGTATTTGCTTCACAATAGTAGTTTGTCAGTGTTAAGGGAAGAGATTCTCTGTGAGCGTTTGGCTCTGGAAAGGCTATATGCAAGTACAATAGATAACTTACACTGGGTAATAGATTTTTACTTTTGACTTTCAGATCTTGCATAGGTGACCATGTTGGCAAAGGGTGCCCGGTGTGCCACGTGCCAGCCTGGGTGCAAGACATGCAGATAAACCGTCAACTGGATGACATGGTCCAGCTCTGCAGCAAACTGCGGCGTCTCCTGGGTGCAGGCACCTCAGGTAAGAGCAAATATGGGCTTCTGACAGCCGTCGATTCCAGACTGCAGCGTTTCATCTTGTGTACTTTATAGAGAATGAGCAGTGCAGCCCTGTTTAAGATTCTGAAAAGCTGTTACAAACCATGTTTGGGAAACTTGATGTGAGGGGAGCTGTCTGTATGGATTGCTGGTTCTTCAAATCTGTTTTACGAAGAAATCTGCATGAGCGGGTTATCCATAATTCATTAGAATCTGTCTTTCAAAATTAGATGAAAGTAGGATATATTCCCAAGTCTTATGGCAGTTAGTTGAACACACGGGGGCACAAGTTGTGGTGTCTTGTGCTCCTAAGGGAACGCAAATGTGTAACATCCCACAGTACACACTTCCTTAGGAGGGTCTATTAAAGGATTAAGACATTATCATGCCCTTCAGTGATTTGCATGTCAAGGTATGCATGGTATCCCAGTAGTTTTCAGTTTTGGGTTTTTACACACAAAACTCTGCTCTCTGCCTAGAGAGAAAGGGGGGGCAGGTCTTAATTCATTTATTTTATTCTGGTCCCTAACAGTGAGCTAGTTTTCTACAATGGGATTTTGTCCTTGTTGATTGTACAAGAAGATTGCAGAGTCTGTGCACTGGAAATTAACGTCTATCAAATTTCAGACTGATTGTCAAAGTAGGAAAAAATGAACTGAGTGTAGGTGAATGGGTGACTCTTCTGTGAGCCTGGAGAGGAGCCTCTTATGTAATACTGAGTTTTAGAAAACACTCATTTAGTTGTCAAATGCAGAAAAAGGAATTCTTGCTTCATTGTTGCTACTTAATACGTTTGTCTAAATAAAGGATCCTTTATCAAAGTCTGTGTTCACCTTCGCGTTCATTAATGGGGCAGCTTCTTTTTGGCATCAAAATACATTGATGGGATGGGACTGGAAGCCTGTTGTCCATCTGCTAAGGAATATCTTTTCTATAAATCAAGAAATCTTCTGGAGCATAGGGAGTTCTAGGTGATGGCTTATGTGCAATGTCAGGGAAACGTCTTGGTGGTGAAGCCTTGTTAAAACCTAGCTGGAGGAGAATCTCTGGGAGGAGGCACTTGTGGTGCTGTAAGCAAACTGTTTAACATGCAGCTGGTTACAGTTATTGATACGGCTTGAACGTTGTGCAATCTTAGAGATGGAGTGACTCTTACAGAATGGTGTGAACTTTCACTGTGCTAGAAGTTGGATACTACATGTAATGCCGTAGCACTTCTAAAATGAGGTTTGTGTGGTGTGGCTTAGCCATAGAATAAGTGAGGTTCTTTTCTCATTTGTTGTGTT
This sequence comes from Lagopus muta, assembly GCF_023343835.1. Classification (NCBI taxonomy): domain Eukaryota; kingdom Metazoa; phylum Chordata; class Aves; order Galliformes; family Phasianidae; genus Lagopus; species Lagopus muta. The sequence continues at coordinate 33,522,209 of NC_064440.1, read as the reverse complement.
TGGACTTTAAAGCAGGCTTTAGGTGAATGTTTACAAGAGTGTTCTGTTTGAAGCTGAAATTATGAACTAATGGAAGCTTGCTTTCCATCACACCTCGTCTTTGCTCTGTGAAGCATCAGAGGTCATTCAGATGTTACGTAATGATGTGAAGGGAAAAAATCTGAGCTCATTGTGATGAAAGGTTCGGATATGTACATGAGTGAGCACGCTTCTAACGGAGTTGTCTCATGCTATGGGAGATCGTAGCTCCAGATTTCTGAGAACAAATCCTTCAGGATGCTTTGTCATTCTTATTTCTGGCAAATCTGTCACTTCTGGTAGACATTTGTCTTGAAGTTAATATATACAAAGTGAAATGTTTGAGTTTGGAAAATTGAGCTCTTCTTGTTTAGAAGTTGCTTTCATGTTCTTCTGGCGCTACTTCTGCCCCGTCAACAATGTTTTCTTCTTCCTTCTGTTAGAAGGTCAGCAATCATATTCCTATGGAGCAAAGGAAAAGAAGCAGAAGAAAAAGCAGTTGAAATGGGAATTGTAATGGGAATTGTTTCATACATCTGTTTTTGAATATTTGAAAAGGTTAAAGTTGAAGCCCTGAAGTTCCACGGTGCTCAGGAGGAGGGATCTTGCCTGCTAGTCCTCTGGGATAAAGGACAGCTTTCTGCACAGCTGTGTTTGTTCTAAGAAACTGTAGCAAATAATTCAGGGAAGATTGCACAAAACAAATTATCCTTCTCTTTTAATTTAAAGGGAAGCGCAGTGGATGACAGTACAGAATAATATGAGGGATGTGACTGGTGAGGACTGGCAAATAGCTTGCATTTCCTATCCACATTCTGTAGGTTAGCAAAAGCTGAGTCTCAAACTGAATTCATTAGAGATATTGCATCCTTCTCACTGCCCACTGTTGGAGATTTACAAGGATAATGGGAATCTGGCTGGCTGGTTTCATAGATGGAATATTTCTGCAACACTCTTCAGTTCTTATGCCATTACTCTTTAGTGTTGCCAACTCCAAGATCTCTTCAGAATTGTGGTTGATGGATTAACAGGCTCAATAGGGGCCAGTTTAGCAGAAGGCACTGAGATACTTCAAGACTAGCTTAAAAAAAGAAAGGTGGCTTCCTTGGAAAGAACAAAAGGTTTTCTGGGCTTTTGCTGGTGGTCTTACAGGTGAAAAAATAGCTGCCAGAATTGGTCTCTCTTCTGTTTATTAGATTAATTTATTTTTTTTTTCCAGTTGAGCAAGAGTTTTGCTCTCTATAACTTCCTGAAGGGAGGTTGTAGTGAGCTGGGGGTCGGCATCTTCTCTCGTGTCATTAGTGATAGGACCAGAGGGAATGGTTTCAAGCTACGCCAGGGGAGATTCAGGCTGGACATGAGGAAGTATTACTTTTCAGAAAGGGTGGTCAGGCACTGGAATGGATGCCCAGGGAGGTGGTGGAGTCACCGACCCTGGGGGTGTTCAAGGAAAGACTGGATGTTGTGTTGAGGGACATGGTTTAGTGGGAGCTATTGGGAATAGGTGAACAGTTGGACTGGGTGATCTTTTAGGTCTTTTCCAACCTTAGTGATTCTATGATTCTAAGAATGACAGTAGTGAAGTTTTGGTGCTGCTAAACAGCACAGAAGATGGACAGGAAAAAAGAGAATGTTTCTTGTGTGTGCACCTAGATGTTTGAAGCACTGACTCAGAGGCATGGACCAAGGTTGAGAAACTTGCTACAGACCCCAGTCCATGCAGGGCGCTTACGTTAACTCTATTTTGTGCCTTTGTTGTAGAGCAAATATTTGTTGAATACACTTCAAATCTAGTGGCTTTGGGAGCCCTATTTAAGATCATGACTTTCGTATTAGAAAGGTTTCAGTTGAAGCACTGTTCTCTTCCTCTTGACACGGGGCCTTGGACTCGATGATCTCTAGAGGTCCTTTCCAACCCCTACAAATCCGTGATCCTGTGACTGGAGAGGAGAGGCTTACACTGGATTGGAAGCATTCCATGGTGAATGTCATGAAGTAGTTTAAGACTTTATCACCTCAGTGGATGAGAAATGTTTCAATCTTCCAGCTTCATTTCAGAGCTGGGCAAATATAAACAAATTTGTGTCACTTCGTGTTGAAACAGACATGGAAGTGCAAGAGATTAGCCACAGCATAGCAACTCCAACTAGTGAGTCTGCAACAGCATGCACTGTCCAAAGTCACCTTCAACTTACATACTTCCAAAAAACATGGTGTTGTCTTAATGGCTGGTTTTAGCAGAGGGTGAAGCTCGGTGGTGGGTTATCTCTCATGCTTTTGTTTGTTTTGTTCAAGTTCAGTTTTTTTTCTCTAGAGAAGTTTCTTACTTCACATGAAAAATAACTTGAATGGAATGCATGTAGACAAGAACCCTGCAGGCAAAAATGCGTGTAGTCAGTTGCATCAACATCAGATAAAGGAGTAATCTTTCAATCTGGGGTTACTTATCAGAACAAGTTCCAAATCAGAAGCTTTTTTATCTGGCCAGTGAGGTGTAAGATTGCCTTATTTTACAGAACTAAGGATGTGTTTGGTTAAAGCCTCCAACATGTGGATTATCACTTTCACGTTTTGAGGACATCTCCATACTGTCTAGCAGAGAGAGATCGTAGCATCTTTCTCCTGAGAGTATGGCTGTTTCTGTATCAGCTAATGGTGAGTATTAAGCAGCCTAATTCCACTTCTGGCTTTCGTAGGCTAGAAATGTCCCCATCTCCTTTAAAAAGAAGAAAGAAGCTGTTAGTTCTTGGATTATTTTCACTTTCTTGTCTACCATCCCGTAGGATTTACAAGGCTTTCTCCCCCCACCCCACTGTTTTTGATTCCCTTTTCAAGCGTAGCTTATTAATTGCATTTACTCCACAATATAAAATCACTAGCATTACGGTGGGTAATTAGTAAGAACTTGTTGAATTGTGGACAAAGTATGTAGCTGCAAGAGATGAAGATGGATGATTGACAGTAATGCTCTTGACAATGACTTTCCAAATACTACAGATGTTTGCGTGATATTCTTTGAAAACATCATCATAAATGATCCCAGCAGTCACTTGGAGGTGATTTTACCTTATTCTTTGTAGTGTAATCTGCTTCACAAAGCATTTCATCCCCAACCCTTCTCTTTCTCACACAAAGCTTAAGCTTTGCAGGTATTAGTCAAATTTTCACAGGTTTGTCTTGATATTGGTGGGCAGTAGGAGAAATTAACTTCTGATTAGTCTTGATAGCATCACAGGTCAGTTTCCCAGCTTTCTATTGTGGAGGGGGGGATGTTGATCTGTTGTAACAGATTGTATTGCATTTCATGTATGCTGTGACATTTTTCTTAATAGCTAAAACCGAGGTTTTTTTTTGAATAGCTGGAATTTCTCCCCTTTTCTCCTGTGCTGAATACTTAACTTGCAAAATAATCATTCTTCAGTGAAGGCTCTAATGTTGCACAGATGGTACCAAAGCACTTCCCTTTGATTTTTAATAAGGGACTAGTTTGTCAAAGAGATTTCTCAACTTCTGTTCTGAAACCCATAATAGAGAATAATTTGAAAGGCACACAATGTGCATCATTATAGTCCTTTGATGCAGATTAATGATAGCTAAACTACATATTCTAATTGCTTCTTTTTTTTTCCCTGCTCTAGTCTGTTATTGCACTACAGCAAAACTTGGAACCGTGGCACTCCAGTTGTATCTACCATTATTTTTGTCTACTCTCAGTCCTTTTTTTAAACACTCAAGAAATTGAATTCTATTAAATGTCAGCGTTAAGAAACTTGTGTTTATTATGTGCCAAGAGCCTGATTTAGAAAGTGTTCAGATAATCTTGTGTGTGTTGATACAGTATTTAGTACATAAGCAACGGAGAGTAAATATATTACTTTTATTGTAGGCTCTTTCTAACACTGCTATTGTGGATAATCTTTACACTAATATAAATGTTTAAAATCAGGAATTAATAAGTCATGCTTCTCTGATTTACCTTGTCTCAATGAATCTTTTAAAAAAATAAAGCTTGCATGTATTAATAAACCAATTACATCTTAATCATACACAGTCATTTTTCCATTCCTGTTGAGATGAAGGCTCTGAGAATTGGCTTCCAACTTCAAGACAGGAAAGAATTTCTTTGGATTGATTTTTTTTTTTTTTTTTCTATGAGCAGTTTTCTATGAAGGTAGTTTGACTGAATGTACTTTGCTGCCAGGTAATTCCCTCTTTATGTAAATGAACATTTGCATAGTAAACTGCAACGACTTCCTTTCAGCTTCTAAGCACTGTCATTTCTCTCTCTGTCCCAGCTCTGAGTCCATTAAAGGAAGAGATTCTCAGGGAGGATAGAAGTGCCATTTGTCCCTATTATTTATACTCCCTGCCTTGAGAACTTCAGAAACAGATGAGAGGGAAGCAGAACTTGAGAACAGCATTTCTTAGCAGTTGCTGTGCAGAGCTGTTCAGGTAAAGCTGATGGTTGCTACGGAGCATTCTGACAAATGGAGTTTGTGAAGAGTGGCCAAAGGGCACCTACCACCAGAGCCAAGCTGCAGGAGCTTCCCTGGGTTTGCATGGCTGGCCTCTGGGTGTGTGAAGGGAATTTTTCACAATCTGCCTGGCATTTTGATCTCTTTCTGTGAAAGCCTCCTCTGTTCAAAAACATGCTCTTTGACATGTGAAGTAGTCAAAGTGAGGAAAAATAATCATAGGAAAGCATTTATTTAGTGTGTTTTCAGCAGGCGTTCACTAACCTGACTGCTGAGTCTCTGATGAGCAACCAGTAATGAACAGATTCGTTGAAAAACTCTTGTGGTGAATTTTTCACAAGCTCTCTTGCTGCCAGAAGTGGTATATGGAGAGCTTCCAGTGTAAATACTTAATTGTGTGACACTGCTTTAGATCCTGCTTCTGAAGGGCAGTGCCTTTGATTGCATCTGTCACTTGGGCTTTAAAGTCTTCCTGTGCTGTACACATCAAAAAGAATTCTGTCTGTCACAAAATTGTTGGACAAATTACTTTTGCAAGCTGATTTCATTCTTGCTCTTTACTTGGAGATGGCTGGTAGTTCTAGCAAGGCAAATGTTTTAGAAGGGAATCTTGTTGTGTAAACAATGAAGGCAAGACAAATAGTAACTCTTACATTTTGCATCTGTTTTGCAATCAAGTTTTTTTTCTGAAGATGTTATTGTCAAAATGAAATTGGGTATTATGTTTTCCTGAAGGCTAGCTTGTTATGAGAATTGAGCCTCAAATTCAATCCTTTTATCCTGTTTGTACCAAGCCCAACCCTAACAGAGAGCCAAATAGCTGCAGTTCTGTACTTGGTAATTATCTTGCTGGTATGGCGTAGCTTTTACTAAATAAGTAAATGATTGATTAGCTAGCCTCAAGCTGTATTCTTAAATACACTTTTGTCTGATGCCTTCGATCATCCAGCTAAATCTCCTCGTACCTAGGAGTCTCTTTTCATTTGAGGGGTTAGTAGGGTAGTTTAAATCAAAACTAAGGAAATGTTTAACCTTGAAATGCTCTTTTAAAAGAGACATGATATTCGATTGCTAACTGTACAGCTTTAAGTGAAATAATTATGAAGATATTGTGTGTAAGGGATTGGGAATACTTCGTATGGTAGCTGAGTTCATCTCAGTTTGTTGTAAAAAACCTGCTTGTGGTTATGTCCATAGAAAAATAAGAGAAAGGATGGGTAAGACAAATTGTCCTTAGAAAGTTAACACACTAAAGGTAGTATGTTGCATTCACTGTCTGTCTTTCACTTTCAATAACTAAGACTTTGTATAATTGGTTTTTCTTATGTAATTTTTTTTTTTTTTTGAAGAAAAGCAGCACACTGATCTTGTTTAAGAAAAACAAAAGCATCCTATCTGCCTTTGTAGGCAAAATGAATATTGGTTCTGTGATCCCAATTGTTAACACATCAGTAGGACTTCTGTGAATGGCAGTGTAGTTCCGGGAGCTTGGTAATGGAGGTAATGGTGATGGAGACAAGGAGATGTGCCCGTTGTTTCAGTGTCCTTAGTGTGCCACATTTACTTCACAGGACTTCCATGAGGATCCTAAACCAAGTTAGATTTCCAGAGAGGAATCTGTGATCTGTTTGAGTCTCTTGGATTGAAAGAGTTGTTAAATTAAATTAATGTTTAACTTAGAGGTCACTTAATGCTCTTTATTTTTTTTTAAACCATTGAGGAGACTTTATAGCCCCTGTTCTCAGCTGTTGTTCCCTGTACAGGATATTCCTGTGTCATTTTGGTTATTGGTTTGTATTTTGCTGCACAGTGTGAATTATCAAATGGCTCCATTGCACATTTTTGGAGACGTATTTGAGATGATCAAAGCATTCCTTGCAGTTATTTACTACCAAGGGTTAGAGGATCAGATAACAGGATACAATTACTTGTAGATTTTGTATGTCCCTCTGACTCATCTGCTGTATCTGTGGAATTAATCAGCGTTTGTCAGAAATATTTAACGTTCTTATAAGCATTTTATTTTTGATTGCTTGCAGTAACTCTTTGCATTTTTCCTCAGATAAACTGTAATATTGCTTCAGGGAATCGTTCTGTACTGGTGTCTGTGCACAGGCTACTTTGGTAGACCTGTTTCCAAGGAAAACTGTGAGAAATACTTTTTCTCCTTTATATAACCTGGTCAGAAATATTGTGTGTGCTGCTTTGTTAACCCAGGGAGTTAAGGGACTGTGTCAACCTGGGTGTTTGCTTGCCTAGCAAGGCAAGTAGTTATGGTGCTCTTCTGAAGAGTACTCTCTGAATTATCTTTCTTCTTCCCTTTCTTACCTAGATTCAACGGAATCTACGTCTACACCAATGTGCTCGGACTTAGGAGAAAACACTAAGAAGGGACAAATAAAAATGTGGTTGAGCCCAAGAAGTAGGAAGATTCGATGTGTCGTGAACAAGAATCAGCCTAAGCCTAAGAGTAATGACCCTTGTCAAGACCCGTCTTCAGTTTATCATTTCTTTCCTTCCCCTGTTCACGAGAAGCCCTCCAAACCAACAAAAAAGCAAACCCAGAGGCAGAGTAAGAAGATGAAGAAAAAACGCCTAGCAGACGTGAACAAACTGTGGGGGTTAGAGAAGCCTGAGCAAAAAGGAGGGGTTGAGGAGAAGACTTCCAAGGAAAAGTGTGTGACCATTTGCAGTGAGCCTCTAATCCTGTGCACTCCGGAAGCAGATAGCTCCAAAGAGACACTTCAACAGGAATCTGTAAAGGAAGCTGACTCTACCAGAAACTTGGAAGGAGTGGAAGTATCTCCAGAGGTGAAATCCTCAAAGGAGGGAGATAATGATGAGGCTGTCTGTCCTGTACAAGTCAGCAAGGAAAAAAACTGTGCTGCAGAGAAATTGCCATCAATAGAAAGCGAAGCAATGCCTTTGAAACGTGGAAGGGAGCAATCAAAACTTCCAGATACTTCTCAGTCTAAAAGACGAAGAAGTGAGAGGAGCCTTAACAGGGACTCAGGCAGTCAGACTTCTTGCTCAGAGGACTTGTCTCAGGATTGCCTTATCCCCCAAGTGACCGAACCCAAGACACCTGTGCAGGTCTGTGGCAGTGTAATGAAGACAAGAAGCTCTGCAGCAAGAAGTGCTCCTTCACTTCCAGAATCTCCCTCCACTCCATCTGCTTTGAAGGCTTGTAATCAAGTAGGACCACCACAGAGTCCTTCTGTGTTCAAGTCCCCTGCTAGTAACACGATTGCCAGAAGAAATTACAAAGGGGAGACTTTGCTTCATATTGCTTCCATCAAGGTAGGACTGTCATCTTCTATTTTACCTTTAAATGGGTTTAAAAAGGCAGTGTTGTATTTAAAATATCCTGAAAACCACTTCAGCAGGTTCTGATTTCGCCAGCAGCGTTCATAATATGATCTTCCTCCTCTGCGTTTAGTGAGTACTTTCCAACTTGTTTCTTTGACTTCATAAAGAAACAACTATTGGAGTTGTCAGAGATGCTTATTATTAAGAATCTTAGTGTATTTTACAGTGTCGCTCACACTTGTGGGTTCTGAGGAGTGATAACCATTCCAAAGTTTAGGCCTTGTCTGCTGGAGATTCTCTGACTTGCTGTAAGGAGTTGATTCAGGTTTTTCACATCTCATGGACCGATCTTGATCAGTTTAACTTGACCTGGTAATTGCCAGGATGAGATCTTAATTTCTTGCATAAAGATGACTGCAATTTGAGTTAAGTATCTTGTAACCTTTAGTATCTCCATCTGATGCTGACCAAACATTGCACCCTGGGATGTGTGCTGAGCCCCCTCTGAGTGGTGCTGTCCTTACAGTGGAAGAGGGAGCTTGAGGACAGAGATGAGATGTTCTCAGGAGACTTTTACATACAATAACGCCTACCACTCATCTGGCTGCTACTGTGCTACCAATTCCTTCTGTGCTAAAACTCCATGGCCTTTGCTCTTTGCAAAAGTTAGCCTTGTAGAAGCTACCTGCAGATGGGATAAGTTGAAAACTTGCAGTCAGACTCATCAAATGTGTTATAATAGCAGCTCCTCTCTGCGAGGGCATTACAAAGAGTTTATACCTTAGCAATTTAAATGTTCTTTGTGCTAAATCATAATGTAGAAATGCCGTGTTGTTAATCAGCTGCCTCTGCGGGTAGGATTGATTCAGCTGGAAGCACCCTGACATTTATACTGCACTTCTATTTGACAAGACAAGCTGTTCTTGATAAATAACTGTGTCCTCTTTCATAGGCATCCTAATAAGCCACTCCTGCTGCATGTGAGACCTCTTTAAGTGGAAGTGGCAGCTGAGCTAAGTTCATATCTCTTACCTGATGCCATTAATACTGAATTAGGAAAGAGAAAATGAGATGTTGTCCTCACAGGACTCAAGAGCTTTAAGGGATTGATCTTGTTTCTTCTCTTTGTAACTCCTCTTTATTAAAACACGTGGTTACAAATTATCCTTCCATGATTTTCTGGGAATTTCTGAAGAACAGTATTGTGGCTCATTCTAAAAATTGATCTACCTTGATGAGTGTTGACACGGTTGTGGTTTCCATGGCTGATGCTTCTTTGGAACACAAGTACTTCATCCAAGAAAAGAGCATCAGTACGGTGTATTGTGAGGTTTGAGGTGAAAACTGATATGCCAATAAGGTGGCTTTCCATTGCAGAGCATTTTGAAGATGAACAAAAAGAAGATATCTGATGCTACAGACACGAGAATAAATGTGTTGCAGCTGTCCAGAGTTGGTAGTATTGCTTGTCAGCATTGGTACAGCATTAGCTGAGAAAAAAGGAGTAGGGCTACTTTAGGGACACTCCAGCTTGTAGCATAGGCAGTGCAGTAGGCAGGCACTTTAATGCCTTGTCAGTCCTGTGTGTGAATCCATTTTGATTAATGTTTTAATAATCATTGAGCGGGGTGGAAAGTGACTTCCATTCTTTATTGGTTCTGCTGTGTGGAAAAAAAAACAACCCAACCCTTTGATTCTGTCTGTATTGCAATGGTTGTTGTAAAGGCTTGGCTAACTAGATAGGGCTTGGGGATGGTCCCAAAGTTACCACACTGTTAAATATAGTTAAAATAAGGCAAGGAGAGTGGCCTTTTTGCTTGTGGTTTACTTTTTATCTATGTCCAGCTAGTTAACTCTGAAGAAACTGTTTAACTGTCTCTGAACCACAGCTCTTTATCTGTAGAGGGAGATATGGATTATTTTTCATTTGGATTTGATTTCTTGAGGTCCCTTCCAACCCCTGTGATTCTCTGATTTGTGATATTCTTTCTCTTTTTACATCACCACTGTAGATGTGTTGGGGTGTTCATGAGAAGCTGCTGCATCACCTGGCAGCCAGTATTTGTCCATGGCAAAGTGGGTTAAGAACAAGTTGCTCAAGCCAGGGTGATGTGGAGACTTAATCTTTCCAGTGAACCATTGGTGATGTGTTTTGCTATCTCTGCAAAACAGTGAACAAGTAATTGTGATTCATTGCCATGAATCTGTTGGGAGCCTCCAGCCATTGCAAGAAAACATTGCGTTCAGGCATCAGTATAAGCTGTGTCATTCTAGCTTACTATTAGTAGGAACCTTGCTGTACTTTGTAACAAATGGCAGATGTGTTCTCAAATAAGTTGGTCTTGAAAATATTTGGTTGCATGCTGTATCTGTATTCCCACTGTGCTTCTAAAAAAAATCCCTGCCAGATCGTTGGTTTCTGGAAGCATTTTTCTTCCAGTGTTGTGTTACAGGTGAATATTTCTTCATGTTTCTGCAGCTTGCAATGTTTTTCCATGTGTGTAATGAGAAAGTCTTGGAGCTGCCACCCTCTCCCAAGTGAAACAAAGTCAAGTTTCCTGGGATTTCATTAATTATAAAAAATATCTGTTATTTTCATTATCTGTTAGGGTTTAATACTCTGGATGTAATGAAAGCTAATTGACTTCCAGTTTTTTCTTATTTAAAATAGATAATTAACAACATTACGAGGCATTAAAATTAAGTGTATTGTTCTGTTTTGAATGATTCTGAGGGGTTGTTCCCTTTTAGTACTTCTACTCTGGTGATAAACTGAGTGTAATCAGAATGGCTCTCAAGAAAGATTCTAGAATGGATGAACTTAATGCTGAGTTGCAGTAATAAATGAAAATAAATGCAGCTCTTCCCTCAGCAGACGGCACTCGTGTTTATCTTCCTCCATAGTCATTAAAGCTAGAACTTCCACTTAGTCAAGACACAAAACGTGCCCTTCTGCACTCCAGATACTCTGACCTGGTGGGAAATTGCCCCTTCAACAGCCCATCTGAATAATCATAGAATCACCAAGGTTGGAAAAGACCTAAAAGCTCATCCAGTCCAACCGTTCACCTATTCCCAATAGCTCCCACTAAACCATGTCCCTCAATGCAACATCCAGCCTTTCTTTGAACACCCCCAGGCTCGGTGACTCCACCACCTCCCTTGGCAGTCCATTCCAGTGCCTGACCACCCTTTTTGAAAAGTAATACTTCCTCATGTCCAGCCTGAATCTCCCCTGCTGTAGCTTGAAACCATTCCCTCTGGTCCTATCACCAATGACACGAGAGAAGAGGCCGACCCCCAGCTCACTACAACCTCCCTTCAGGAAGTTATAGAGAGCAATGAGGTCTCCCCTGAGCCTCCCCTTCTCCAGGCTGAACATTCCCAGCTCCTTCAGCCTCTCCTCATAAGCCCTGTGTTCCAGACCCCTCACCAGCTTTGTTGCCCTCCTTTGAACACGTTCCCGGGCCTCAATGTCCTTCTTGCAGTGAGGGGCCCAAAACTGGACACAGTACTGGAGGTGTGGCCTCACTAGTGCTGAATATAGGGGAACAATCACCTCTCTGCTCCTGCTGGCAGCACTGTTTCTGATGCAAGCCAGGATGCCATTGGCCTTCTTGGCCACCTGGGCACACTGTCAGCTCCTGTTCAGCCGAGCATCAATCAATACCCCCAGGTCCATTTCCTCTACGCAGTCCTCCATCCACACCGCCCCAAGCCTGCAGTGTCGCCTGGGGTTGTTGTAGCCCAAGTGCAGGACCCGGCATTTGGCCTTGTTGAACTTGCTGAATAATGAGTTATTCACAGTACAAACTCTCTTACTTAGGTGATGCTCAAAAATGTGACTCAGTACTACTTAGATTTCAGATGCTGTACTAACAAGCTAGTGTGGAAAGAGGAGGATTTCATGAAAGCTTTACCCACGGTTAGCTCACTGAGTTGCACTCTCCACATTCATTATGCTTAGCACTGCAATACTGCTAGGTAATTCTGTGAGTGTTCCTTTTTACTGCTTTGTTACCACTTGCGTAGTGATGACCTGAAAGAAGGAAAGAAAGTTTTTGTGAGCATCAGATGACCAAGCTCTAGAGCGTTTGGATCATTTTTAGGTAGGTATCTGACCTTGCCAGTTGTGGAATTCCTTCCTTTTGATACCAATGGATCTAACTCATGATTTAATGTTGGGCCATGTTGGGCCACGTGTGCACATGTGAGGCAATGCATCCCTTGCTGCTGTTCCTCTTTAGCCTTTTGGCAATGAACAAACAGCATCCTTTGCTCCAGCGGCTTTGCAGTGAGTCAGTGCATCCCTTGGTCTGGGGTCTTGGCCAGGCCAAATTCTGTGCAGCAAGTGACTGAGTATAACATACATTTTATTGGAGAAAGGAGATCTGTTAGAAAGTGACAGGATGATTCAGGTGCAGGCTTGGCACTTCAGTCTGCTTTAAAACTATTTTTGAGAGTGGGCTTCTAGGATTCTGTAATACTCAAGGACATATAATGCTAACAAAATAAAGCATCTTTATTGCGAGTTGACACAAATGAACACCAGAAAAGCAAGTATGTACTTACAGTTAATTAGCCATGTACACACTTAGCTGTATGATTTGAAAGTGTTGCTGGTACAGTACTCACCAAGCTGCTGTTAGGAATGGGGATGATCAACCCTGGCAAAATTTTGCTTCAAAGCTGATCTGTTTCATGGAGTCTGATGTCAACCAGGTATCCTCAGGTGTTCTGGAGTTCTCATGCAGAGAGCTTTATGCAGTGGAAGCTCTGAGCTTGGGCAGGCAGTGAGTTACTTCATCCTTACAGACTTAGGAGATGTAGGACACCAGCACACAGCCAGGAGCTGCTGCTGACTTCTGTTCCTCTACCTAGAACAGCCAATTGAAGTTGCTGGTTTGTATTTTCTTAGACCAGTTTTTGCTTTCTGAGACTGAATTTTGCTTTTCACAGAAGTACTTCTGTTTTTCTGGGTGATGATTGCAGTTTCCTTGTGCTTATCAAGGATATTTCAAGATATTTCAAGTTCTTATGTACCCAGCTGCTTGTGTAGGATCCACTCTGTATTTCCCAAGTATATCTGAGGTTCCCAGACCTGCAGCATTTTCTATTGTGAATGTTTCAGCAGGCATCTTCCTCTGTTGGTATTTTCCCCATCATAACCAGGTTGCCTTTATGGTTGCTGCCATCATGGTTTGAGAAGTAATTCAGAGAAATTGGAGGTGAGAAACTTGCTGTTTATTGGAAACAGTTGAATGGAGCATTCATTATCACTAATTACATAAAGATGCTGTAATTCATTTTTGGTCCTCTTTAACCCTTTTTTGTGAGCTGTAGTTTTCCTTCATGCTGTGCCATATCTTAACAAGCAAATGTGTGGGTTTGAAAGGGATTTTTGTTCATTTGTTTGACCCACAGGTTGAAATCTCTTGAGCGAGCAAAGGGAGAAGTGTTTGGTTGATGTTGTACAGGTTTTTAACCCTAACTCTGAGTTTTGTTTTTAAACAGGTAGAATTTTTACATTAACTTAATAATTTAAAGGTGACTTCCAGTGGAAAATGTATGGTTAATGGAAGCAGTGAATGAGAAAATGTCAAAAATGTGCCTAAAGGGACACTTGCAATTGTTGTTAACCATCTGTTCTTGTTAGCATCGTGACACGTAACTGATGTTAGGGCTTGAAAGGGGTAGGGAAGAACCCAAAATGTTGTCCCAGCCAAGTGGGTTTGGCTTTCTGGGTTTATGCCATCAGTTTCTGCAGGAGCTAACTGCTCACTGGGAGGGACTGCTTTCAAAGCTGTGTAAATACCCTTCTCACTGTAAGCTGATGCAGCGCTATCTTCTGGACCTGCCAACAGATGGCCCCAATGCCTTTCCTGCTTCTGTGGCTTTTCTGGGCTCCCTTAAGCAGAGGAAGAGCAAACCCAATGCATTATATTGTTGTCACTGTACATAAGGTTGGTTATGAGCTTCTAATGTCCTTTGCTTTACTTCTTCCAAACAGATGATGTTACGCTTTGCAATAATTTCTGACTCTTTAGAGGCTGGTTGTAATCTATCATTGATAATGAGATGTACAGAATCAACATTTCCCTGTGCTTTTTAATGTTAGTGCTTTTCTACCTGATGTTTGTCCTGTTTGGTTCTGAACAAGCAGCATCTCCAGTTGTTTCCACTCTGGCTGCAGACTGAACACAAGCTGTTGGGCCCCACTGGTGTAGCTTTGACTGCTGGGAACTGGTGATTTTCTTGCTAGGGACAAGCAAATTCAGGGGACCAAATGTACATCATCTATTTGAATATTAGTCAAAGCATAATTCATGGAATTGTAGGGATTGCAAAGGACATGTGGGCATCAAGTCCAACCCTCTGCTAAAGCAAGTTCCCTTTGGTAGACTTCACGAAGCATGTTTGAATGGGTGATCTCAAAGCAATAGCTGGGTAAAACTGTGGACTCCTGCTTTCTTGTGGAGAAAAGGAAGATGGTATACTGATTTTTTTTTTTTTGTGACTTACCAGATGCTCTGGAAAATTCTAAATAGAAAGGGTAAACACTAAGTCATGAATAACTATCAGCTTTGAGCACCTGTTACCTGATGACTTTGTATGACCCTCTGGTGCCAGTAACCCTCCTTGCTGGAGGGGCTTTAAGGTGTTTGCTAAGAATCTGCAATTCCTGTTTCCCAAGAGGATGTTCAATCAAATTGCTTCTTGGGGATACGTCATCACAGAATGCCTTGGTTTGGAAGAGACCTCAACAATCATCTGTTCTGACCTCAAAAAGGCATGCGCTCCTATCATGTGATGTAGCCAGAAATGAAGTAGTCAATTCAAAGCTATGTTTCTTCCAATTTTGAGGCTACAAACAAAAGTTCCTTAGCATATCTCTTGCAATCCTGATTGACAGCATGTCTGCAGTCTCTGCACAGCACAGCTGACACGACAGCTTCCCACCCCTCTGTCAATCTCATTGCAAGGTGCCATTGCAGGGAGTGGGTTCCATTTACAGCTGGGGGGGATATCATAATACTTCTGTCAGCTGCAGAACGCTGCTCTTCCCATTTTTGATTCTGGTCTGTTTATTCTGTGGATGTTGCTCTGTTGTCCACGCCAGCTACGCTTCCTTTGGTAAAGCTATAGCAATGCTTTACCAATCAACATTAATGTTACTGTTCTGAACAGCTACAGCACTCTGATGCCCACACAAATTATTAGCTATGCTTACTGCTCTAGAGGGGAGTACTGTGGAAATGTCAAACCTTTGCTGTACGTGTTTGCAAACTTAACTTTAAATGATAAGCTCAGATCTTGCTTATTATAGATAATTGTATCTTCTCTCTGTAGACAAAGATCTGATGCTGATCTCACCATCTTAGCTGTTTCTGAATAACTGTTGACATTTGATGCGTGTCTGTTACCTTGCAACCGTAAAGTATTCTAACAGCAACATATTCTTAAATTGCTTTGAAATGTGATGTTTTACTAGGACATCTAGGTTGGGAATGTAATGGATGAAACTTCCCTGCCATCTAATTTGCCTGGCTGCTGTAGAGCCAGTGATTCTCAGCGCTTTTTTTGTGAGTGTCTCTTGCTGGATTTGTGCTGAGCAGAACCTGACGTCTTCATCTTTTCTCTAACTAGAGAGTGAAGATTAAAGCAGTTGTTTTTCAGCAGTGCTCCCTACTAACAAAAACAAATGGGATTAAGTTTATTTCTGTTGTACTTAAGACTTAATATTCTCTCACATTTGCCTAAGTTGGGCTGTAGAATAACAGCTCCTTGATGCTTTGTGAGGTACAGAACTTTGTGTTTCATGGAATAAATTTTTTTCCCCATGGCTCATGATATTTATACATTGCAAGTTTGGTTAAGGACAAGAGCAGGATACCAGTTTACATGTTAGTGCTTCAGTACCTTGCTCTAGGGCAGGTGTTATTGTCTTGAAATGCCTTCACCAACTCTGCCCAGTAGCTTCTTTTGCCATATTATGATGGAGACAAAGTAGAGGCTGAGCAGAAATCAGTTTCCCTTTTATTCAGGTTTTACTATAGGCAAGGAAATGAAAATAGCATGTTTTCCAAAAAGCAATTGAAAACTATTGTATTAGAATAAGTGTCAGAGTTTCAGTGAGATTCAATGTAAGCAGTAATTTCAGTGTTAAATAGAAATCTTTTCCTTTTGACTTGTGGGGGGAAAACAATCTACAGGAGCTTGTTTGCCTTATTAGTCTGTTTTACCTGCACATGTTTCTAGCCAATCCTTTATGAATCAAAGAAAAGAAAAAAAAAAGAGGAGAAAAGAAATAACTTCTGAATAAGCATTCCTTGTCCTTGCAGTGAATTCCAGTGTACCTGGTCAAACTTTGTATTTCAGGATTCTGCGTTAAGACAGTTATATTTTTACATTAAAATCAGGTGCATATGTTATGGGAAAAATGTTCAGCTCCTTCTAACTGAACACTGACTGATAAAATGTTGTCTCCAAACCAGGTAAGTTTCTGTTATCCTAGCAGTTTCCAAATGGAAGACTGATTTAATGTCATTGCAGGTAGACTTATAACATTGCATCTCTTAAGCTTGTTGTCTTTGTGTGTCTTTATTACTCTGTAATGATAATTATTTCTTACCTACGTAGGGTGACTTAGCAGCTGTTGAAGAGCTGCTGAAAAATGGGGCAGATCCCAATGTTAAGGACAATGCTGGCTGGACACCACTGGTGAGTTGTAGACTTCTTGCCTTCTGTCTTTCTATCAGATTTCATTTCATCCCTCCTTTTCTCATACTTTGGTTCCCTTTATACACACTTAGGTGACAAAGAATTGTTCAGGATAGAAAATGGTGGCAGTGTGAGAGAATTTATTACTAACAGCTGCAGCCAAATCCAACTTTCCTCTGCTGGGTTGGAATTTGCAACTGAGATGTCTGATATCCTGCAAATGCAGAAAATGTGACTATGATACCTAGAAAGTGATCGATTGCAGACATCTGTCTTTCATGAGTGCTTAATGTCCTTGATGGTTTTCTTAACGTTTTTGGAAGTAGGTGGAGTGGTTGAATGAAAAAATATCGCACTCTTGAAGAACAGAGAATAAATAGGAGGCTTTTTTCAGCAACTTCTTTCTCTCCTAAACAGTACTCTTGACTGAGCCTGTAATCTGTGAGGCTTTGTTCTTTGTGGTCTAATTTGAACACAATCGGCCTTTGTTCGCCTCCTCTCTGTGCTTGTTATTAGTGCCAGGTTCCAAGGTTAGTTCATGTTGGGAATGTAATGCAGTATCCTTGCATCATCTTCCCTGATTATCTTCTGAGAGGGTTTGAAAATGAACACGGTAACTGGTATGACAGAGGTCCTTCCTCTGAGCTCTGTTTCACTTGGGTTTTCTCTTTCCTGCTTGTGGACTCTCCACGCTAGCACGAGGCATGTAACCACGGGCACCAAGAGGTGGTGGAGCTGTTGTTACAACACAAAGCACTGGTGAATTCTACGGGCTATCAGAACGATTCGCCCCTTCACGACGCTGCCAAGAATGGGCACGTGAGCATTGTTGAGCTGCTGCTTCTGCATGGTGCCTCCCGTGATGCAGTGTGAGTAGAAGTAATGCTGTTTAAGCTGTAGCACCAGCTACAGTATCCAGGATGTATGATAAGTAAATATGAAGCAAAGCTAGTTAATTAAATGCCGCTATTTGTAGCAGTAGTGGAGATGTTGAGCACAACACAGCATACAATGTTTATATCCACCCCTTTTCGAGGTGTTTTGTTTCCATTTCACTTTGTCCAGGAAGTATCTGGGGACTGTCCTAGGGGAGCAACGAAATACGCTTGTCCTATTTTAACACTCTTCTGTTGGTGTTTTGTTATAGCTCAGTGAGATATGGAATGCTGAACTAGATGAGCTTTGAACTGCTACATCTGTTTTTTTCACTTTCCCTTCACTCCTCGCCAGCAGAAGGTGTTTCAATCCAAACTGCAGACTGTTAGTATACCAGCTGTTAAATGTGGTTGTAGGTGCTTTAGCATCGCTGTTGTGCCAGGAGCACCCAACGCATGTCAATAGAGGGGTGTGTGTGTGTGTGTAACAAGACAGGTGAAGCCTTGTGTGCCATAAGTTTCCTTGTTAGGAGCATAACAAAACATAAGCAAATTCAATTTAATCACTTCAGCTCACAGCATTCACTCTTGAAGATTGCAGAATTGAGGTATTCTCAAGAAAAGCATGGGCTTTTCAAAACCAGTCATAGTCTTGAAAACACTGGAGTTGGAGAAGGCGGGGAGAGAAGCACACCAAATAGAGCACCCTAACTGTGAGAAAGGATCGATTGTTCATCTTCATTTGGTTCTTGAACAACAAAGACCCACACGTTACACCGTAAGCTGACAACTTCAGAAACTAATTTTCAAACCACTCATGTATTGCTCTCTGGTTGTGTGACACTTACCACTTGTCTGTCTGATATCTGAAAGTGTAGCACAGGCAACAGCTTTGATGCAAGTTTTCAACAGGACTCGAGCGCTGCAGGGTTTGCACTGCAGAGACTCCAAATGCCAGCATTGGGACTTTTCAGGTCTCTTATTAGCCTTAATCTCTGCTGCGTGGGCTTAGACAAACTGAGACAAAGCTGAACTTAGTTCAGCTCATTCTGTGTGAGCAAACATGACCTTCTGTTGAAACAGGAGCTTTTTAATCAGGGAAGGAAAGATTTGAATAAATCTTAAACTCGGCTGTAGTTGTCACTGAATATGGGTAAGATTCAGCTGTGTATGAAGGCACTGGGATGCAGGTTAGGTCACAACTCTGCAACCAACTACTTCTAGCAGTATTAAAAATAGCTTCTTACTTCTGAATACACAGTGTTCTTGCCTTAGCCTCCAGTGTGCTCAAAATATCCATGTGCTGTTTATAAATATGGAAGAATACACTTCTTAAATCTTTTGGGGAACAAGCATAGCCTTTCTTGAGCTCTTTTGTTGCTTTGGCAAAAAAGCAGCCCTGCCTGCCCCCTGCCCTGGATAAAGTGAGGCTTCCAAATCTTCTGTATGTTCTCTATCCCTGTCTGAAGTGTTACTGCATATATTCCTATCACAGCGATGAGGGGAAGATGTTTTTTTCCATTTTACAGAGAACGTTGGAGACATAAAAAGAAGGGATCTACAAGTGAGGTGTTTAGACTTGAATAGTAAGACTTTACTGACCTCTTCCAAACATTGCCAAGAAACAGTATAAACAACAACAACGTATGTGAGACTTCTGAGAATGTCTTATGCTTCCTTCCCTTTTCTACTGAGCCTTGCTGGTTTTAAAGACAAATTGCTACATTCTTTCCCTGGACCACATCTGTCCAAATCTTACAGGGTCGATTTCTACTTGTGCTTCTGGTGCTAATTAAACAGTAGTTGGATTTGTCTAGATAAGTGGATTTGAAACCTTTTTGATATAAAAAGGTTAATTTTTTTTCTAGAGGATGCAGGAACCCTTATAATAAAGTCAAGACCCTGGCAAGAAGCATGCTTCTCTTCAGAGTTTTTTCATATATCCAGGAGTAGCACTTTTGAAAACAGGAGGCAAGAGCAGGGTGATCACCTCCGATAGTGCACTTATCGTTGTCTATTTGGTATGATTAGTTATAATTGGCCTCATTGTTCTTAATACAGGATATGCTTACCTCCACGTTAGGACTAGCATTGTTAATGCAGAAATTGAGCAGTAATGAGCAGAACTGAAGGGTGTACTTGTGGAGTGCCTTAAATTTAAAGGTATGCAGTGTGTAAGCTAGAACTATAACAAATTTTGCTAAGCTACTGTCTTTGCATTGATTCTTTATGTGCAATTCATTTTGGTTGTTGCATGGGCTCTTCAAGTACTCAGTGAACTTTGAGGCTGGGTGAGAGCCCTCTTTATCCTAGCAGTGATTCTTCACTGCCTCATGGAGTGGAGGAACTTTTAAATAGTTCACTGTGGTTACTCAAAGACTTTTCCTTTAGCTAACCTCAGTGAATTGTGAACATGGAACGTGTATTCAAACGTTACTTGAGACATGCAGCATGAAAATCCCCGGAAGTGACTGATGTGGCTGTTCTGACCATAGATATAACTTGATTATGTCTTAATATCCCTTGTGTGCTGGAGAGTTAATTTATTGGAATTAAAGCAGATATTACATTGAAGAGCCTGCTTAGAGCAGTAGTTTTGAATTTCAGTGTGAATCTTGGTTGCACAAGGCAAAATATGTATTTTTAAAGAAATGAAGCATTTTAACTGAAGACAGTTAAGATCTCCTAGGCTGTAAGGGATTATAAGATATATCTGGGAACAAATACAGCCACTTCCCAAGGGACTCAAGGCGTGAGGAAGTAACGAGGTATGATATAAAGCAGCTGCATATCTTCTGGACAAAGAGAGTACAGGTGAGAACTACAACCCCTCTTTCCATATTGCAGTTCTAGGATTTCAGTCTTCTTCAGAAACAGATTTCCAAAAGAATTCTAAGATTTAGTAGTAGTGGCAATTCTTTTACCATTTGAAATTTCCACTGACTGGGAAAGACACGAAGTGCAAATGGAAAATATTATATGCACCACTGGATCTATTGATTGTCCCACTGGCCTTGTTAATTTTTTAAACTTAATCTCCTACACATAGCTCCTTTTTTTTTTTTTTTTTTAGCTTTTTTTCCACATGCTCATTCTTGAATTCTGCCTCTTTCCTTGCTTCACAGCAAGCCAAGTGATTTGAGAAATTAGTTCTGTGCATTTGCAATTTCACAGTACTTTCTAAATGCTTTCACTCAAGTGGGCTATCTTGCCACTTCTTCATGCCCAATAAGTTTAGCATTAGTAAAAATTGTTGTTGCCCTGTTATTTTTTTTCTTTTAGGTGTTAGCAGTCTGAGTAGTTGAGTCTGATTCCAAACAAACCTGGGGGAATGTTTAGGGATTGGCTGTTGTCCCCAGTTATGAATGGCATAGAGGTAAATGTGACTCTGGGGCTTCTGAGGAACTGGCATGGATATGTCCCTCTTATCTGTTCTCCCCTGATTGCTTGTTTCTTGAAAGTTCCCTGAAACACGTAGGAGGTAGCTGTTAAATTTCCTTTCTGCCACAGCTATTAGTCTCTTTGTAGCTAAGGCTTTGTAGGTAAGAATTCAGCAATGTTCCACCGTAAACCGAATCCCAGTTTCAAAGCTGTTCATAAGAAGCTCTTTGATCGCTCGGTCCTTCACATATCACCTGTCGTCTCATGTAAAGCCATACTCAGAAGATTATATTGAGTTGCTCTTCATTGGGCTCATCTTTGTTCTCAGCACAGAAATCCTGCTCTTTGATTGGAATTTGCTGGAGCCCTAAGAGCCCTCCACTGAATATTCCTTGATGACTGACTAATAGGAGAGTGTTTGCATCAAAGGATACATCTGACTCTTGAATGTTTAAATCAACTTGCAAGAAGCCATCTTACACTCTAGTAGAAAGAAGTGTGCCTTAGAGACCTTGTATTCTGGCTGAAGCATCAGAGGCACTTACTACCGTCTGATGGTAACACTTCTGTCTGTCTTCCTTCTGAAGGTGGAACTTGTCAGCTCGGCCCCATGTGGGCCCATATTCAGCAAACTCTAACCTATATGTTACTGGTATTCCTCAAAATGCTGTGTTTGTGTTCCTGTTGCAGCCCTAGTGTGAATGACACTCAATTTCATTTCACAGTGTGGATCAAAAGTTTAAATCCTCAACAACATGGAGGGCTTCTCTTGTTCTTCAGCTTGGCTGCAGACAGATTTGAGCATATTTGTTTTTGCCAGTTCTGCTTGTGGGTCTAGAAACAATGTATATTCCTAACATATTAGGAATGGTACCTTTAAATAACTACACCAAGAATGGTACCAGCTGAGCAGAAACTTAGTCTCTTTCTGGTTATGACTACCTCCAGGTGCCTAAGTAAAATGAAGAAATCTGTTTTTTATCCGTATTCTTAGACAAGGAAGTCAAAGAAATACCATACCCAATATCTGTTTTACAGAGATAATTCCTTCCTTTTTTTTTTTTTGTAAAAGAACTACTCTCACATCTCAGTTTTCCTCCCTTTCCCTTCTGATCAATAAACTGCTTTCATGCAGATATTCAAAACACTTAAACCCATCTCTTGGGCTGCTGTGCATTTTTTTTTCCAGCTCTGATTTCTCAAGCTCATCACTGTTCACTTCAATGTGCCACCTTAGCATCCTATGACTGGCCATTAATTCTTGGCCAGTAAAGAGAGGATGGTATTTGGCAGTGCTCTGGTAAGAGATGATTAAAATGTTCTTAAACAATGGGAGAGAGCGAGAGAAGGCACAATCCAATGAATACAGAGGGACCAGCTAAAGCTCCTATTTGAACAGTTTATATTTAACAAATGTCTTCTGCCAATTAAGCACATAATAGCAGTGGCCTGAAGGTAAATATTCATCAGGTGATGAGCTGTTTATTTTCTTTCAGTTGTCAAGGATCTTTGGGAGAAAGAACACTCCCAAGCCTCGACAATGAATGTGATTTTTTTTTTCCTTTCCATTTTTTCATAGCAAAAGTTCAGCCAGCCATCCAGTCTAAAGATGACTTCAATGTATGTGCTACTGTTGTTTCTCTGCATCCATTGTTCTGAGGAACTGTCCTGCAGCAGTTTGAGTGGGATATATATGACCCTTATATAAAGAAAAGGCAAAAGCTACCCTGATGATGCATGACAAAGCAGGAACAGCATGACAGTATTTAATGGGCTACAACTCGGAGGACTGGGCTGAGGTTTAACCAATTATCTTTTTGTCTGTGGAATTTGTATTAGGCTGGCTCTCTGCTCATTAGTAAAGCAGGAGAGCTCTGGTTTGGCAATAATATGAAATCGGAAACTGTAAAATACCGGAATCTCCCATGTGGGGTTTTTGTGGGTTGTAGAGTTCCCAAGAGCTGAAGTCAGCAAGCTGTGCTCAGCCAGGGGCATAGGAAGAGTCTGGGGTCAGACGTGTCTTTGAACTTAGAGCTGGCCAAAGCCCCCCAGTGTAGTCAGAATGAAGATTTAATGATTTGAGCTTTTGTTCAGGCTGGGTTGAGTTATGGCCTCGTGGAATTCACTGTAAAGCTTCCTGGATTCTTACTCTGCACAGGAACGTGTGGCTAACTAAGAGACAGCACTTGAAAGATGCAGCAGTTTTTTGACCTCTTTAAATGTTTCATTGCTTGATGACCAAGCTTGGCAGGTTTCAGGCACTGAGTCAGGGCTTTGTTCTTGGTGACGAGCTTCCCCTTCATAATGAGCTCTTACTATGCATTTTAACAGCCAGAGTTACATGAGGTGAGGAGAAGAGGATCTGCTGGAATGGCCATTATTCCCGCAAAGGGCAGAACAAGCAGAATGTCTCCCTGGCAAAGGATTGTGTGTGTTAACAGCAATTACACCTGTTCTGCAGTTTTAGGCTTTCCTCTTCTCACTGCTGACCTGCAAATGCAAAGCCGTGTGAGGAAGAGACAGAAGCCATGGCTGTGCTTGATGTTGTGTTTATAGCAAATCATGTCTGTCAGGGATGTTAAAAGAATGGGGGAGGTGAGGGGTCTTGAAGCATATCTAATATCTGTGAGCTGCCACATAGGATGAACAGTTTTCAACAAAATGACCAAATAAACACAAATTTGAATGAATTGGCTGTAATGTGTTCTGTGGCCCAGCACAGATAAATAAGATGCTTACTCAAATTTTGGATGCGTGAGGGAGCTTCTGCTCTCAGGAAGAATGCAGATAGCTTTTCCCATAAAAGCCTAATGTCAAACTCCAGTGTTTAACTCAATAGGTGGAATCTTCCAGTGTTCCTTTTGTGGCAAAAGGGTAAAAATGTATTTTCTTGATCCTGGGAGGCCAGTGAAAAGATGGAAGCTGAAATTTCTGGGTCTTGTGAATGATATCAGCGTATCTCAAAAGGGTTTATCAAGAACGTTAGCATACTTAGCATTGCACTCTGAACATCCCTTATTCCTCAGCTGAATGCAGCAGCTTGTAATTTGGTATCCATCTGTCTTGGATACAATTCTTATTTGAGGCTCTGTGGTTTTTAGCTGAAATTACATATTAGTTAGGAAGTGATGGTGGGGAAGCTACCCAGCTAACATACCCAGTTACTTAAGAATCAAGTCACATTTTATTTACTTAAACCCATCTGTGCTTGTTTTGCCAGTAATATATTTGGTCTGCGGCCTGTGGACTATGCAGAGAGTGAAAAGATGAAGTCTGTGCTAATGTTACCAGTCAAGAATGAATCATTTTCATTTAGCCAGCCCTCTGAGGTAAGTGTTCAGTGTGGGTTTTATTTTTTGTTGTTGTAGTTGTGCTATTGTTTGTTTGTTCTTAAAGAAAAAGAGCATCAGTTCATCGTGTCAGTGCAAAAGACTTGGAGCTAGGTGGATTGCCTAGTAAAGGCAGAGGCTTAAAGTAGTTTAGGGAGCTAATCTGTGTAGTATTATTTCTAGACTATATGCAGGGCATTTATGAGCTTCAGTATTCCGTGTTATGGTAGCTTTACCTGGGAAAGTGCTCTGTTATAGGAGAATGGGCACAGTTGTTCCTGAAGTATTGTTCCTTTGCTATCGTTGGTGTTTTCATGCATGTTTAAATTTGCTCTGCTTGCCAAACTACCTGAAAGCAGCAGTAGTCGTTGCTCCAGGTTCTTCTTTGCTTTTAAGTCTGTTCCAATACTGTCCTATTATCCCTTAACCAACAGTGAAGATGTCAGCTCAGTAGCTGAAAACAGGTTTTGAATTATTGGTTTGGTTCTTTTTTCTTTTTTCCTGTATTTTTTTTTCTTCTGAAGTCTTCTGGATTTGTAACCAAAACTTATCCAGACTATCATAATGTGCTTTTTGCTTCCTAATGAGAGATGATTAAACTGAGCTGGCTGATGCAAGCGGTCCTTCCTTACTTCATGGTACGTAGCCTGCTATGATCCCTTCTCAGTGGACAAGAAAATACCTATTGATGAAAAGTAAACTGTTGCAGCCGGATCAGTAAGAGTATAACTGTTGCTCCCACCTGTAGTAAATGTAAGCTAATGGATCTCTTCTGTAGCAAGCAAAACAGTCACATTTTGTACTTGCTTAGGGATGAACGCATGCCAGTGGATGAGTGCCAGTTCACATAGATCACTTGTTACAAAGCCTGAGGCTTTAGGGTAGCTGGGTCACAAAGATGGGTCTGCGCTGAGGCGTCTGTGCACTTAGCAACACCAGGAGCTGAAGCATCACAGCCTTCCCAGCGTAAAACTGGATCAAACGGTATCTTCAACTTTCCGTTAATCTGCATTAAAAAAACATAAGCATCCATTATTTCCAGAGCAATGTATTAGGAACATCTTAGTAAAAAGGAAATGCCAATTATATAAGTCAGCCAACATATTGGTAGTGTTGCTGTTGGTCATGTCTCCCTACGAGCAGATGATTTTACTGCTACACTGAGAAAACCTCCAACGCTACAGTCAGCAAGACTGCTTACACAATGTTCAAGCAACAAAATATGTGGACAGCAGTCTGTTTAAGATGAACAACATAACTTTTGCATCAGCTTCCTGTTTTTGTAGATTCCATAAGCTAAACAAAGTATCTCAAATGCCAACTTGATTTTTTTTTTTTCCTTTCTGGAGCTGGCTTTTACAAAGAGATTTAGTGATAGACTAAGATAGACTAGTGATAGACTTCCACTCGGCTTGCCACGAATTGTTTTTCACAGTGCTTAGTCTTTATTAAATAATGCTCTCAAGCAAATAAGTTGCATTCTTGGTTCCCAAACACTTGGCTTATGCTGGACTTTCTTGCCATCACAGAGCCCAAGCCAGCCTAGAGATGGACCTCTTGGTATCCTGGGGAGCAGTCTGAGTTCAAAACAACAGAAATTGCTGAACCAGCTAGCAGCAGTTCTGAAGGCTCGAAGATGCACTGAATTTAACAGCACAGGTATGTAGTTTTCTTAAAACAGTGACAGCAGTTCTGCACATTATCTGTTAAGATGCTATCTGGAACAGTTCTTTTTTATCATTCTGAACTATAGTTCCTGAAATCCCTGAATTGTAGCAGTGGTAAAAGGATGGCATGCAGTGTTGCATGTGAATGCACGTAAGGTCTGCCTGGTTACTGCAGCAGGAGACTTCTGGGGGAGCCACGGTTTGACAGTGTATGGATTTTAAATAACAAGTTATAAGTGCTCCTCAGAGACCCCTTTTCTCTGCACGTCTTTTATGAGTGTTACCTGCTTACGTGAGCCATACTGCAAACTTTTTATCTCCTTTAAATCTTAAGCAGACAGTCCCTTTAGATACAACAGTGACTATCAGTTGACAACTTCTTTTGTGCTACCTTCCTTCAAATTTAATCGTTTTTCAATTTACTAAGGTGATGGAGCTGATTTAGGTATCTTTTTTCTCCCCATTTTTGGGGTGTTTAATCCCCTCCTTTAGTTTTTCTTTGAAATGCTGCTTCTGCTTGTGAAGGAAATGCTAAGGTAATTTTTGCCCTGTCTCCTTTCACACCCTAATTACTGCTCCAGAATTGTGATTAGCTTTGTGTTCAGCAGTGTGGTCACATAGTAAGATTCTTGTCAGAGTTAAAGATGATTCTTCAAAGGCAACTCAGGTTTATGGGGGTAACATTGTAGGAACTCACAATGGCTGACAGCACGTAGGTATATTCATACCTTCAGAAATCACATACCAACCAAAAGCAAATTGTTATAGCTTATTTGTTTGTAAATAGCAATTGCTTCCTTTTGATTCTGAGGTTCTGATTTTCCATTTCTTCTAGTAACCCACGTTGTTATTCCTGATACTCCAATGCCAAGGACCGTTAAATGTATGATGGCTGTTCTGACTGGAATTTGGGTCCTGAAGTTTGAGTGTAAGTATTAAATACATGAAATTCTTTTTTCTTCCAATTGGAAATGATGGTTGGGCTTCTAGAGAAAATTGTATTTGAGCAACTTATCCAATAGCACAATTCCACAGAGAAATGACATGCTGACACCTAACAGAATCCCGGAATGGTTGAGACTGGAAGGGATTCCTCCCTAGAGAGGCCATCCCCTGGCCCTACGCTTTCAGGTACACTGGAACAACAACTTGCCCTGGGCTGTGTTCCAGGCACCTTTAGAAAAGAATAGCTTGCTGTCAGAAGTGGGATTCGAACCCACGCCTCCAGAGGAGACTGCGACCTGAACGCAGCGCCTTAGACCGCTCGGCCATCCTGACTGCGTTTGTGTTAATTACCAGCTTAATGTAAAGCGTGGGGTTTTGTTTATTGAATCTCCAAAATGAGGATGTTTAATTCAATGCTATGTCTTCCTCCTTGGTAGTGCGTGTATTGCGTTGTCACACTTCTGAGTACAGTAGGGAATGAATTTGTTCATCTTATGGCTACCTTATGGCTGATCTTGAAGCTTCTGGAAGACCTCCTGGAAGAGGAGGAAGGTGTCTGTCACATCCCTCAATTTCTTACAGTCAGCTTTCGTTGAAATTGATAACAAATTCTTGCCTTGGGTGTAAGATCAAAGCCTGTAGGAAGGTAAGGTTTTGCCTGTATACATGTAAGGTGAGATCTAATAAAGTTAGACGTTAGAAGCAAAGATGTGTTGTCAGCTGATATTAACTCCCTGCTTGTGCTTTCTCCCTTTGTTGAGAAAGGTGCCAGACTGTGCAATTACAGGTGGAGGCTACCAGGTACAAGCAGTCTTGCTCGTTCATCTAAGAGCACAGATAAATGAAATAGCCATAACTCTGAATATTGTTTCTGTACATGTGAGCTGTGCAGACCAGAGTGCTCTAAGACAGTAACCTCAAAGGGAAAGGTTATTTGCATAGTACCACCTTAGTATGCAAGCAGTTGTTTTTCTCATCTTTCATCATTAGTTTTTATAGAGCAAGTGCTTTGCTATGTAGCTGTTCTGTGAAGATGGACCTTGAGTACTGATTTTTTTTTTAATAATGATTCTTAATGCACTTGCTCGTACATCTGCTTTCAATGGAGTTGTTAAAGCCAGCTTCTTCCCTCTGACCTTCGTGGCTAAGTCCTTTTAGCTAATAATCGCACTACAAATGAATTAACTATCCATGGAAAGCTCATAGCCAAATTTCATTCCAGTTTTTGACTGCGTGACTAAACGTCAGAGTTTAAGGATTCTCTAACGGTCTGGATTTTCTGCATTCTCTAATGCTTATGAAAGTATTGCTTAATGCTTCAAAAGGTGCATAATAGTTTTACAAATAAGGCACCACATAATCATTGGGCTTCCTTAGAGTATTCATTTAGCTTCCTGATAGATTTTTTTTTGTTCTTCTCTCTCATGATTCTTAAAGGGCCTGTAAAAGCTGTGTACTCTCAGCAGTGTTTTCTGCTGTGCTTCCAGGAGTTTGTAGATTTGTAAGCATGTGCAAAAGGAAAACAGCGTTACCTTTTACTATGTGCATATAATGGGAACTTTTTAAACATCTCTAACAGGAGATATGCTGTTTCTCCTTAGGGAGGTGGGTTTAATAACTTCAGGTGCTTTGCTAATAAGCAGGTGGAAGATAGTTTCCCGCTTGGAGGTCGGAATTCAGTGGAAAACTCAGGTCAGAAGTGAGCTTTGAGTTGGGTAATTACTGTGTTCAGGTTGACAACAATCTGTTCCAGACAAAGACTGAGAAGTCTTTCTGTGGTGAATCACTTTGATGCAGGTTCTTGGCTTCACTTGGCTCAGAAAGCCAGCGTGCTTTCCATCTTCTGTGCCTGTACTTCGTTTTATCTTCTTGCTAGTCAGGTGATTAGGAAACTAATGTAGCCAATAAAGGCATGTAGCTGCCTTCAGCTGGGTAGCAGAGAGATTAAATTAGACCTGAGTTTAAATGTTTGTGGAAGAACTTCATAGGCTTATGATTAGGGGGGAAAAAAAAAAAAAAAAGATTAAGGTGAGGGTTATTCAAGGAATATTTTTTTTGTTTGGAACTGAATTTTGTTTTCTGTGGTGGTAGAGAACTGATTAGTACAATCCTGACTGATAATGCTCCCAGCTTAGTAAGCAACATACTACTTAAAAGTGAGTGATTCTCCTCCCTAGTGGGAAGTGTTAGTAATAACTCATGGGGTCTGATGCAGCTAAGTGCCTATAATTAACAGCACCACTCCATCTGTTCCTACCAGTCTGTTATTAGTCTTCTTCAGAGTCATTACAAATTAAAGATTGTTATAACAAATAATGGGACTCCTGCTGATGGAACATTTGTCTAGGAGAAAGAAGTCTTTGCTTTCCCTCTCCATAACTTTTTATTTATCATGGCTTTTTGACTCCTGTTTGGATAACTTTCCTTAAATGTGATGCAAATAAACTTTCAGAAGTATATATATACTCTGGCTTATTTCTGTCACAGCCACTACAAATAAATGGGAGGAGGAGTTGCTTATAGTTCAGTGTTCCAAACTGCTCACTTAAAGGAAATTAATGTTCACACCTACACTGAACTTGCTTAAAAACAAAGCTCAGTGTAACACTTAATGCAGTGCTAGCTATGCATAAAACTGGCTGCTGGAATTTTTTTTAACCACAAGGTAAGCTGCATTTTACTGTCATTTCTAAAGTTATACTTACAGCCCACACACAACTATTCCACTTAAAAAAAATAAATTTACGCTTGCATGCAAGATCATTGAAGTGTATTTATGTTAACTCTTCTGCTATAGCAGACTTTCAAGCTGTTTGTCTAAAAAAGAAAAGCGGTCTCCTTCATTTGCTTCAGTCTGTCTGTATAATTCTGTAGTGCTTCTGTTTACATGTGTCTGTACATGCAGATAAAATATCTTCCAGCATCGTGTGGAGGAGTAACGTGGAGTTTTCCTGCTGTCTGAGCAAAGTGTGATGTGCTGGAGTCAGGATTTAATGGGATGAGTTTCAACAAGGCCAAATGCCAGGTCCTGCACTTGGGCTACAACAACCCCAGGCGACGCTGCAGGCTTGGGGCGGTGTGGCTGGAGGACTGCGTAGAGGAAATGGACCTGGGGGTATTGATTGATGCTCGGCTGAACAGGAGCTGACAGTGTGCCCAGGTGGCCAAGAAGGCCAATGGCATCCTGGCTTGCATCAGAAACAGCGTTGCAAGCAGGAGCAGAGAGGTGATTGTTCCCCTACACTCAGCACTAGTGAGGCCGCACCTCCAGTACTGTGTCCAGCTTTGGGCCCCTCACTGCAAGAAAGATATTGAGGCCCTGGAATGTGTTCAAAGGAGGGCAACAAAGCTGGTGAGGGGTCTGGAACACAGGGCTGATGAGGAGAGGCTGAAGGAGCTGGGAATGTTCAGCCTGGAGAAGAGGAGGCTCAGGGGAGACCTCATGGCTCTCTATAACTTCCTGAAGGGAGGTTGTAGTGAGCTGGGGGTCGGCCTCTTCTCTCGTGTCATTAGTGATAGGACCAGAGGGAATGGTTTCAAGCTACGGCAGGGGAGACTCAGGCTGGACATGAGGAAGTATTACTTTTCAGAAAGGGTGGTCAGGCACTGGAATGGATGCCCAGGGAGGTGGTGGAGTCACCGAGCCTGGGGGTGTTCAAGGAAAGGCTGGATGTTGTGTTGAGGGACATGGTTTAGTGGGAGCTATTGGGAATAGGTGAACGGTTGGATTGGATGAGCTTTTAGGTCTTTTCCAACCTTGGTGATTCTATGATTCTATGATTTCACATTGCATGACTTCAGTTCTGGGCTTTCCTTTTGTCTGAAAGTGGAAGTTATAAAAGGATGTCATTGCTGTGGAGTATTAGATGTTCACAGGTGAAAAACTAGAAAAATTCCACCTTACAATTTGTATTTTCTATACATAGTATTCTGTCAGCAATCTACCCACTTGCAGAGCTGCGTAGAATTCAACTGAGACACCGTGATCGCTGTACTCCTTGCCCTTGGCCGTATCTTTCATTAGTTTCATTCTTTTCTTGCCCTCATTATTTCTGAGACTGTATTAGGGCACGAAGTAGGGGATCATTTGCTTCTGCAAGTTGCCTGAGACAAAGATTCAAGTACTACTGTATTCCCTCTATCCTCTTCGTAGATCACAGAACCATGATTAAAACCAACAGCAATAGTTAATAGCTTTTCAGCTTTTCTTTTGTCTTAAGCACTTATTGTCATCTTTTAAAGCAGGGAATGAGAAACTGGCTTGGTAACAATAGACATGGAAATAAGCTCGTGTCAGTCTTTGGCAAAGTAGCTGGGAGAATTCAAAGTATCCGATTGCTGATTCCTTCATCTGCTTTGCTTGCTTGGAGCCGCATCAGTGACTCAGCTCCGACCACTTACAAGAAAGCAAGAAATCCTGCCTTTCTTGTAAGGACTTGGAACAACTGGGAGTTGGCAGGAAGAGCCAGGGCACTGCATGACTGGCATTTCAAGCAAAGTTTTCTTGGAGCGGCCTTGGTTAGGCTATTAGACAAGGGAAGTGCCAGATGAGTTTGATTTAGCTCTTCTCAGGCTGAGCTATCTACTTTCTGTAAGTATTTTTAGATGAAGATGTTTATCTAAAGCAAAGCCCTTCCTCCTTAAAGCACCCTAAAATCTTTCACAACTAGAATTTCACACTTGTTCTGCATTGGAGACTTACTTCAACTGTAAAGGACTTGCAGCTCTGTAGGAGGTGGTAGAAATATCCAGTGTACACATGCACAGCTGAGAGGAATGTTTTATGTCACCCATCAGGTTCTAAACTTCTGCACTCCTACAGTGGCTGGCACCTCCTGGCAAGGAGGAGGGAAGCAGTTTTGTGTCAAATTTAGACACAATTTAGGCACAAATTTAGCTTGTGCAGCTGCTGGCATTCCCAGAGGGGAAAATGACTGACATTTAACCTAACTTCACCTCAGGTATGGCTACCTCTAGTTTCTTTGTTCACAGCTCTGGCAAATAGTGATTGCTTAAAACCACTCTATTTTTTTTATAAACAAAGTGGTGATTTTCCTATTACATGATCCTAGCTTCTGGCAGTCGGTATTTAAGGGCTTCCTAAGCACCTGCTCCATTGTGTTTAATAAATACCACCTGGATTAATGTATTAACTCTCCTTCTTAAGGAGATTAATTTTAGTCTGCAGCATCTGGTGGCATTTCCATCTTTTGGAAAAATGGGCTGTGTTTCACCAAACGAGGTGTCTCTCTCACTTCATGAAGAAGTGCAAGTCTGAAATTACTTGATAAATCCACAAGACACCATGAAAATTCTTTTCAGTGCTATGGCAGAGATCAGTAATGTTCTTAAGGGAGCAAATTGAAGCTAGCTGTACAAAATTCCTCTAACACTTTGTCTCAGTCCAATTTTCTTCCTTTCCTAGGAAAATAACCTCATCAAGCTTTGCTCAATCTGCATACAAGTCTTAAAACTCGGAGCAGAGGCAGAGTGAGCTGAGGAAGTTGCAATCTCTACTGGATCTTGTCTGTGTAGTATTTCATCTTCTTTGTTGCTCTTGCATCTTTTTGAATTACTTTTAGCTGCTTCAAAAGAAATTTGTGACTAACCCCTGCTCTTTGGTCTATTAATGCAAATCCAACAAAACCTCCACTAAGCTAATTGAGTTACTGAGAGCTACCCCTGGGTATCTGGGTGATTACATTCTTGGCGTCCAGTTATTCTTGTACTTCACCCTGTTTAAACTGTTTTTGCTGATGCTGTTAGTTTCGTTATAAACCAATAAGACTTACACTAATAAGGATTACAGGGCTCTGATCTTAAATTTTGCAAGTAATGACTTCTTTATTTCCAGCACCAGTAGCTGCAGTTGTATCAAAGGTCAATTAATGGTATTGCTAGTGGGCTCCCTTTTAACCTCCTTGCTTCTTAAATATTAGGAGGTGAGGAGGTGGGGCCAGATGTTCAGTGAATTAATAAGGATCAGTTTAAGTAGTGGAGCTTTACTGATCTTGCTAATGAGGAGTGTGCAGTAGAGCAGTACTCTTCCCTCCAAATGTGGTGACATCAGCCTAAAATGCAGTGGGTATGAAGCCAAAACCTTTCTCTGCAATGTTTCCCAGTGACCTTTAATGCAGGCTCTGTTTATGCTAGAATTTTGTGCAACTGCTATTATTTACATCTAAACATTGCAGGCATGAAACCAGCTATTTAAGAGGCTCTTAAACTTCAAGTATTCTTTATTTTTGGTGAAGAACATTGCCTGACCCTTCTGCATGTGTGACCTTTGCCCAGCATCATCTTCTGGCAGGCAGTAAACCTTATTAATGAGTGCTTGCAGTCTTGCTTCAGGTATTGCAAAGCAGCTCTGGTCCATCTTGGAATGGAAGACAGCCTCTTGTATTGGTAACTGATATCTGATTCAACTACTGTGATTAAACTAGAGGACCATTAAAGTGTAGTTTCAGTAATGATCTTCTTTGCTTTAGCAAAAAAAAAAGAAATGGCAGTAGTACCAGGGAATAAATCCACATTTGCTGAGATCTTGGCTAAAAAGTGATCTCATTCTGTTTTGTAATTAGCCAGCTTTTTTTCCAGCCATAAATTTGGGAAGGAAAATAGTGCAACTCTGATCACTGTCCCTTCCAAAAATTGTGAGTGTCCTCTCAACATGAGTTTACTTCCCCCTCTGGTTGTGGTAATCTTCTTTCAGGGTGTCCTTCTCTTAGATGGAGATTTCTGTGCTGACTTCTACACAAGTAAATAAGAGCCTGTGTCAGTTTTAGAAAAGAGGAGGCATAGTATTGATGGTGTACTAGTTGACTTTTAATTACTTTAATAGCCAGTAGTTTTCATTTCATTCTTTTGTCCAGTGCGTGCATCTTGGCATCAAGTTTTCACTGGGGGCTCTTTACAATGCTGAACAAGTGATTGCAACCTAAGATGTTCAGGAAATCAATTTAATGTAGCTACTGTTTGAAGTCAAGGGGCACTGTGCCTCTGACTGAAATAGGAGTACTGTAAGGTCACAGAGCTTCTGGAAACATCCCCATGAAAGCAGTAGAGTGCTGTGCCTTTGAGTACAGTGTGGTGTTTTATTTCCTTTTATCTGTCCTCTCTATCAAGCTGAGTGTCATCCTGATTAAAAAGGTATTAAAAGGGAGCTGTCACGTTACCCAGCCACTCACACACATTAGCAGTTAAAGTTAATATGATCTACTCAGGAAAAAGACCTGGGCTTTATTTTGGAGTGCCAACTCCACTTGGCACTCAGAGGTTGTCACACAAAATATTGTAAGCATATATAATAAGGTGGATAGAAGCACAACTCCAGTCTTCTGTCTTTTTATCTTAAATACAAGAACAGAGGGATATTTCAGTTTTTCTATTGCAGTATGATGTGTGAATTGTTTAGCAGTCGCCTAAAAATTTTGTACTACCCATGCAAGAGTTGCTGAAGAGAAATGATCAACTTGGGAAGAAATCATTCTGAACAAAGTCTGCACTCAAAGAATGTACTGATTTCTACCACTTAAACATCTTTACTCCCTGCTTGTTAGGATAACTTCCCCCATAGACAGGCTGTTTGTCTTGATGCATGGTGAATTCTGAGGCATCGCATCATCTCAGCTTGAGGACTCCAAAAGCTCCTTGCTACCTGCACACAGAAGTGTTAGATAGCTGCTTGAAATGTCCCACAGCTCTGTGGATCCAAAAAATAATGTTTGTTCTGTCTACCAAATGTGACAAGACCCAATGAATCGGAGCAAGTTCTGCTTCTATATCATGCATGAAAAATTAATTCTCAAATTGCAAATAAAGTGCTTTTCCATCATCAGGGAGCACATAGGGTATTGCTCTACAAAGGGGTGTGTAAGCCTAACAGTGTTGCTTCTTGACATAATGATGTTTTAAAAGGAAAAAAAGCAAAACACCTGGATACAGAGAGGATCAGGGCTTTTTACTCTGTTTCAAATAGATCACTTCTTTGCCACAAATCTATTAAGGGACAAGTTTCTCCTTACTCTAGCTGTTAAGAAAAGTTAAAGTTGATGGGGAAACTGTTAGTGGTGCTAAAAAATGCTCTGCATACTTGCAGTTTTTCAAGGAGACAAATACTTTGGGTTCTCATGGAGACAGTGAAAGAAGGCACATCTGGATGAGTCGTGGAGGATTTTCACTAAATGCAACAAAGAACTGTGGTGCCTACAGATTAGCTAGAGCAACTGGCAGTGTAGAATGGGCAGACGTGTGTATGCAAAAGTCTATTTTCCATTTTCTGTTAAAATAGATATCTGTGACTTTTTTTCTCTCAGAGAAGTAACTGTACAAGAAGACATCGTAGCCTTGTGTGTTTATTCAACCTTTTATTACTTTGATATCAAATTTGCACCATTTACTGTTGCTGGCACTAGATGATCAATTTGTGATGTACTCTTATGTATAAACCTCAGCTGTGTAGTGGAAAATCCCTCAAATTGAGTTTTTGGTGGTAAATTGAAATAACTCATGCTCTTAATGAATAGACAGCTTTGCTCTTAAGACTAGCTGAGAAGATTTTTCCCTTACTGTGAGTGAAGCCCATTAGCATCCAAGTTTTCTTGAAAGAATGACCTTATATTTTGAAATAAATTGATAGAGGGAATCCAGTTACATAGTGATGATTAAGTAAAGTATTGAAATACCCTTCAGATTTATTTTCTAGTTAGGAGCACTTTGAAAATAGCTTATCTCTATACATTGCTGTTATGAATAGTAAATGCAGAAGTTACTTTCAAGAAAATACACGACTAGCTTGCCCTTCCAGTTTTATATGAGTTCATATCAATGTTTCTTGAAGAAATGACCAAGTGCAATTAACTTATATGTACACGGAGGGGGAAATATGTACTGTCATATTATCTAACCAGCTACCAGTTGTTTCTTTCTGTGTGGGTTTGTCTTTTTTTTCATTTAAATAAATGATAAGACCTAGTACCTAAAATGTGAATTCCTTTTGCATCTTGCCAGTCTGTGTGAAGCAGCAGCAGATCTGGTTGACTTTAAAGATCCCTCTAGATTGGGATTATATACTG
This sequence comes from Lagopus muta, assembly GCF_023343835.1. Classification (NCBI taxonomy): domain Eukaryota; kingdom Metazoa; phylum Chordata; class Aves; order Galliformes; family Phasianidae; genus Lagopus; species Lagopus muta. Next base: position 33,486,415 of record NC_064440.1, on the reverse strand, counting down.
CTACTTATTGCTGTGGGAATCAAGCACCTTCATCACTGCTTCATAGTCTTGGGCTTTCTTCTTCTAGGATCAGCACCCCTGCTTCATTTCTGGTTTTGTTCAGTTGGTTGTGTTTCTTTAGATATTGTGGTTCCCAAGTTCGCATAGGAAAAGTAAGTTGCCTAAATAAAAGCACTATTTGAGGAATGAGAACTGCTCTGCAAGTTGAACAGTGACAACTCTGTAATCCTCATGGAACAGTTTGCAAAGTTTCATTCTCAGGTAATTTTTATAAATGAGTGCAGGCAAAATGTTACATCCTTGAATGGATGACCCCAGCGATTCCTCTTTCCAAAGTCAGGTCAGGAGGTACGTGTCACAAATGTTAGTGATACATCAGCATCAGTGCACTTTGGATTTGGGGAAAAAAAAAAAAAAAAAAGAGCCTTAAAACAAGGTAAAACCACGCTGACTGTAAAAGACAATCTCATTATGCAGCAGTGGTCACAAAAACAAATGCCACTGTTGAAACCTCAGCGTAAACCTGCAGTTTCTGCTGATCTTGGAGACCTTGAAATCCCATCTGATTTATCTAAGACCATTCGTATTTAGAAACAGCTTTGTACTTGCTTTGTAATTGCTCTTTATCAGCCAATTGCTTCCATTTCTTAACTGCAGAGTTGGTTCTCCTCGCTGGCTTTGAGTTTCCAAATGTTCAGCAATTTGACATTAAGTAGTTGACCTTTAGTAGCAGTTAAGAGGAAACACTAATAATTCCATGTGTTTACAACACTGATCTTAGCGTGATATTGCTTCTCTCCATCTGACCTGCATCTTTACAGCCACTGCTGTAGGTTCTTGTCTAGGTTAAAATTGCTAAAGCACACGAGATTTGATGCTATGTGAATGCAGTGCTTTGCATTATGGATAATCCTTTCATCCTAGTGCAGCTGTTTATTCCCTGAAATGAAATACAAACCTGTTTACAAACAAAAAAAAAGGACTTATTGTCTAAATTAATGGTGAGATTTGTAACTAACTAGTGCTTTCCTTACTGTGCTTTCTATAGGGGTACAAGCCTGTCTACAAAGCACAGTTCGAGAACAAGAAGAGAAGTATGAAATCCAAGGTGGCCCACGAAGAGGCCGGCTCAACAGAGAACAGCTGGTGGGTTTTACTGCTTGAAACAGATTGTCTTAATGACCTTTGGTTTGTGCATTTTTGCCCTTTGCCTCTTGTCCAGGTGCAATAGATGTAAAATTTTAATGTGGCCTCCTACAGAAATTTGATTATGTGCAAGGTGATGGAAAGAACTGCGAACATCCATAAAGCAGTCATTTTTCTCCATTAGTGGTTATGTTGCCATAACCTTGTCAGAGGGAAAGCTCTGTTACGTTTATGGAAGAAGCTGCATGGGACAGCAAGCGATGCTGCTTTGGCCCTCCCTGATCAGCTTTAGGAATGTAGCTGACATAATCTGAAAGTTGAAAGGAAAAAATGTTTTGAATCCGTCTTGTTTCCACATCAGAGCACTTTGTATTTAACTGGGTTCTGTGTTTCTGAACCATTCTGTGATTCTGGGTTAATTTCTGGTTACTTTCTGATGATGCTGGAGGAGTAGCTGTGACTAATCCTAGGTGATGGCTGAAGACCTTGTTGTGCTGGAAAATAATTAACCATGAGCAAGAATTTACCAGATAAGCAAACTTTGCTCAGTTGTATGCTTATACTGAAGACCTTATGTGTTAAGAGACTGTCCTGGCTTCTCGTGCTGGTTATTTTCAGTCGTACTTTCTGTGGGCACTCATGGTTCACTTTCACTCAGTTTGGGAAGTCCTGTTTTCATACTTACTTCTATGTTCCGTCCCTTAGCTGCCCAAGCTGTTTGATGGATGCTACTTCTATTTCTTGGGATCATTCAAAAGTCACCAGAAGAGCGATCTTGTGGAGCTGATCAAAGCAGGAGGAGGACAAATCCTGGTTAGGCAGCCCAAACCAGACAGCGATGTGACACAGACGATCAACACGGTGGCATACCATGCAGAATCTGCTTCTGACCAGAGATTTTGCACTCAGTATGTCATCTATGATGCATCTTCTAAATTCAAACCGGAGAGAATTGGTCAAGGCAAAGTCTGGTTTGCTCCCTCCAGCTGGATTGTAGACTGCATAATGTCATTTCAGCTGCTGCCTGTAAAGTGAAAGTCCCTGTCTCACAACTAAGACCTTTTAAAAAGTGGTGACGCTTCAGCAGCTAGAAAAGGCTGGTCTGAAGCTATGATTTATGTTTTGCACTTGGTAACTCATTTACATGGTCAGAGCTCCTCTGTATTCCAAGATCGCTGGGAGAGGCTGGAATAAATGGCCTGACAATGGCATAGGGAAAAGAAGATGCTGCATTGAAAAGTTGTGCCTTGGATTATTTGCTAAGCTTTATTTTTACATTCAATTCCCTGTAATAATCATTGACATTCTGCAAGATTTTGCAAACTGAAGTCTTTTGAATTTTGACTTAAATCAAGCTTGGTTGGATATAGAGCATGCCCCTATTTCTTTTGTTTGGTCACTGTGTGTTGGTCTACTGTGTGTGGCAAGACTTCCCAGCCAGGACAGAACTTGTATGTATTAAAAAACAAAAGCCATATGCCTGTATAGACACCGATCAGATGATGTGTGATGCTCCTTGTGACTTAAAATTGAATGTTGTAGGAAGTTCTTGGCGTAGGATAAGCCTTGTAGAAATCAAAGCACAACTAATGGCCCGAATTCATTTGGAAGTTAAGTTTTGAAAGTGCATCTGTGAAAATCTTGTTCTAAAATTATTTGTATCAGGTCATGCTTTATTCACTTCCATCCATTTTCTCTCTCGTGTGTGTGTAACTTGAATTTAATGCTGTTTTCTGAAGATTTTTAAATGTCAGAGCCTTTATTAAATTACAATTAAAAATTATGTACTTAAAGATTGATTGCTATCATGGTAACATGGAAAAAATAATTACAAAACAATTATGCCTTGCTTTGCAGCATTGTATTTGAATGTACTTTGCTGCATTGGAGCAGTACTTGATGCTTGCTTACTTGTTATGATCGGCTTAATTCCTTTCTCGAATTGATCATAAGTTATTGTCTGAATTTTGCTTCTTGGGAGCTGTAAGCATCACATGGCATGTATTGCCTTTGTGAATTCATAACTTAAAGATGTTGTCTTTTGCCACGATGTGCAATGAGAACGATGGTTGTGGGGGGGGAAAAGACGAAGTTGTTTCTATTGCTTGTAATAAAACTTAGTGTCAGTCACCTCGAGGTGTCTCATTGCATGAGCTTAGCTGTGGAGCAAGTGCATGGTTCCTATGTGTGTCTCAACAGGTAAATGGAAACGTTAAGTACTTTTCTGTGAACTTGATAAGCTGTCAAGATAGTATCCTATCTGCAAGCTCTGTAGGATGAGTTGTTCTGTGTAATCGCTGCCACTGGAGATCCCGTGCAGATTTTAAATATCCTCTGTAGAGCTGTTGGAAATACACACTTCATGGATAATAGGTGTAGTTTTCAATGGCTTCTACTAGAATTCAGCAGCTGGAGTGTCTTGCTCTATCACTTATGCTAGACCCAATCATTGCTCTTCACTAAATGCAGTTCTCAAGTACTTGCAGGTCTGTGTGAGCAAGCAGAAATGTGAGGCTCATTAACAAATGGAATAACTTACAGGATGAATGTGTTTTGGGTTTTTGTGCAGATAAACACTGGAAGCAAATCAGGTACTGAGTCAATACTGCGTAGATGTGGTCGTTTATTTTAACAATTGTAGCACATTTTAACTGGATGTTTCATAACACATCAATACACCTAATGGGGTATTCTTTGCAGGAGTAACAGTCTCTGCAGAATTCTGAAGCATGGAGCTTTTCTTGCTATCCACAAGGAAGGGATTTGGCACATCAGGAAACTCTTCCTGTGTTCTTTATGTATAGGCAATAGATTTACAGAGCTGTTGTTCCCTGGCAGCTGAAAAGAATCTGTGCTAGAAATCTGCCTTTTTTTATTTTAAAGCCATACTCAACTTGTTGCAAATTTGCTCACTTGTAATTTGATTCCTTTCAATCAGGTAATGTTAACAAGAATAGTTACTATCAAAGCAGCGAGTTTTGTTTTCCTAACTGATGTACACTCAATGCTATCTCTGGCCTATTTGTCTATCCTTCAAGGAATGGGAGTTTGGGCCTGAATCAGCTTACGGGCAGTCCTGCAGCACAGGAAGAAGGAGATTTTGATGCCAGAATTGAAGCAGTTGTTGAACACTGCTGAGGCAATTGGTAAGGATAAAAAACAAAGCCTGAAGTTCATTGGTGCAGGCTGCTTAATTCAGTGCTGCTAATCATAAGCAGAGGTAAAGCACTTGATTAAAGCACGTTTGAAAAAAGTCTTGTAGTAAGGATAAATCAAGCTCCTCAAGCCAGTGACTGGATTTTGGCTCACAAAAACAAGGTTATAAAACCATGAGTCATGGAGCAAAGGGTGTGCAGGGGTCATTTTTCACTGCCTTGAAGTGAGGGTGCATTAAAGTAAGTAGGAGGCAGGCTCAAAACAAAAGGTATTTCATATGGTGTCAGCACATATAGAGGCACAGACAGCCGTGCTCCCTTTGGGGTGCTGTGATATTTTGGCATGGCATGGAGTAGGGAGATCATCAGCAAACACATTAAAGGTGGCTAACAAATTTGGTTATAGCGTCTATTTAGCGTCCTGAGAAAATACATATGCTTAATGTGTGATTATTGGCTCTGTGGATGAGGTAAAAATCCAATACTTGCATTCTGGATTATAGATGTTATAAATAAATTGTGTGCTTTTTGTGGTGAATCTCAGGCTAATGACTTTCAGGCCACTGCCCTTGAAATTTATCTCTGTATTTCATTACAAATTGCTTCATCTGGGACACCTGATAACACCTTCAGTAGCAATGTGTGCAGTTCAGTGGCATCAGGCTGTTGTTGATAATAGAAAGTAATGTTTACTCGATATTGCACAACCTTGCTGCATGGCTGTGGTCTAAGGAGCAATATGAGGTCAGGCCAATATGTTTTTTCATCATTATTGTTATTTTTTTAAGAATGGTGCTGTGCATTGAATGAAACTTACCTGACAATACTGAGATGCTTCCTTGCATTGGTGTCTTGGGTAGATCCCAGGGAATATAATCACATATAGCTCATACCAATGCATGTTTGTACATCTGATTACTTGTTCTATTATATCTAAAATACCTTCCCCACCTCTTAATTATACAAGTTTGAGGGAAAGAGGTGAATTTTCTGTAAAATAAGTGTCTGGTGGGTGTAGGGAACCCTTCTGTTGCAGCCTGAACTGACGAGCAGCACCTGGTGCAGTGGGTGGCTGCCCAGGGACACAAGTGCAAGTAATTCCCTGGTGCTTCCCACCTGACCACAGCCCTGCCTGGGCTCATTTAAAGGCCAGCCTCCGAAGGAAGAGCATGTGCTGCCTGAGAAAGAGTGTTCTACAGCCAGAGGACCTGGGTGAGTCAGCTTTTTTTTTTCCCCTTGTCTGTGGTTATTGGTATCCCTAAGATTGAATTTTCATTTGTTATTGGAGAAGTGACTTTGGAGGAAGAAACAAGTGGCTTGGAAGAACTTTGGGTGTTGCGTTGTCTCACAAGTGTTTTGGGGAAATAACAAGTAATGCTAAAGAGCATTGGCACTTCTAATCTCAAGAGCAGAGTTGGCACGCTTTGGAGGTTCTTGTTGTCTGCCTTTTCTTACCCTCTGCTGACGAAGAACAAACACAGGAAGGGCCCAAACCTGTGGTCAGCTTGGGTGAGGCTCGTATGAGCAAGAAGAGGAGAAAAAAGAATTCCAGTGGGTTTGTGCTATTGTTGGTGGTATTCCTGTGCTGGCCAGGTGTCTCAATACCAAGTTTGATTTTGGATGCTTTATTCTATCCTTCAGTTTTGCAGCAAATGAGCTCTTTGTACAACAAAACTCCTTTGAATATTGTGCTCAGAACAAAGAAGCATTCAAACTGCAGTCATGTGAAACCAGGTGTTGGTGTGCATGATGAGGGGAAAATGTGTGAATGTCCCTGGTCCCTCTGCCTGGGCTTTCTGTGCTGCCAACTGAGGGTGGGCTGGTCTATGGAATGCAGCAGAGAAAAGCTTTTTGTTTCTTCTCTTGGTGCTACTTTGTACTTTGGAGCTGGAGGGTGACTTATTTTTGGTCTTGTAAATAGGATGAATTTGTTGTCTGATTAACTGAAGTTAACCAGTTTGGCCTTATAGGGGAACTGTTAGGGCTTGAAGTGATGATGAGCACCTGGTGAAGGGCTGTGGCTGGCCTGGGGAGCACAGGCTGAGTGTTTGCAGCTGTGCTTCCCAGCTGGCCAGAAGGGGACCGTCAGGCCTTGTTGGTTGAATAGCGTTCCTTAGGGAACAAAGGAAGATTCAGGTGTCTTTAATAGCAGTACAGCATGTTCTGCCTTTTCGGGCTTGTTTGACTTGTGTAAAATGGTCCTCAAAAGCAGAGGAATGCTTTGTATATAACCAGAAGGAGAGGAAGTGTTGCAGTACTGTGTGGTGCCATGGCAAGGTGCAGAGCTGGTATCTTCCCAGCATGGGCTGGAGAAGCAGAGATTTCTTCCTGATGGGCACAGCAGCCCTTGCTCAGGTTTGAGCAGGGGCATAACTGTTTGGGTTGCAATAGCTGGGTGAGCTCAGCTCTTTTTTGCAGCATGAAAAGTCTGGAAGAACACTGAAGAACAAAACAAAGTACAGAACAATAAATTGGGGGCCTTCTAATTGAATTAAATATTAATATGGATAATGCGATCAATGCCATATTGATTGCGTTAGCTGCAATAATGTTTAATTCAATAAGCCCACAGTGCTGGACCTTTCCCCTCATGTTTATTTTGTGCTGTGCAGCAGCACGGTGCCCATATCCCACATGCAGAAATTGCCCAGCAGCTCTTTCTGCTCTCTGAATGCCTGGCCCTGCTGCAGAGCTCCAGTCCTGCTCCTCACAGCAGTGTCAAAGCAGGAAGCTTCCTCCCCTGACGTGCCTCTGAGGAGGTGCCAGCTTCTGGCTTTAAACTCAGCCAACCTTGAAGGATTTTATTTGTGCTTGTAGCAGGAGCTTTTTATTAAATTAAGCTTCACGGGTTTTGTTTCACTGAAAAATTGGAGGCAGATGCTCTCCTCGCTTACAGTATGAGTTCTATGGTCCTGCTGTTCTCTTTGCTGTGTACCTGTTGAATGAGTTAGTGAAAACATCCTGGGATAATAGTCTTGGTTTGTGGGGTTTCTTTCCATGATATCTTTGTATGAGCTCTTTTAAGAGCTCATGGGCTATCGGTTTGTGTCTTCAAAAAGCTGTTTCATTATTGAGCCAAGGGCCATTTCATCAGAGGCAGAGAAGCCACTACTGAGTTAACAGCTCCTGTGGTCCATGCAGCAGCAGGTGCCATAGCCAAATTGGGCATTCACATACCCAAACTTGGGCGTTGGGGTTTTGGGATGGAAGCCCACAGACTCTTGTCTGAAGGAGTAAGCAACCAGGTGCAGCAGCTCCTCTATAAGATGATGTGAGAATGGTAAACACCACTCCAAGGGCAATGTCTTTAAGAGCCACAGGTCAGAAGGAAGAGCCATTCCTGATGAATGCCAGCAAGGTAGTGCCAGCTTTGGAGCAGTCTCTGGGTTGCTCTATGGTGATCTGTAACTTGGGGGTGGAAATCTTCCTATGGATGTGTGTGAAGAAATGACAGCAGGAGCAGAGGAGGAGAGAAAAGTCTTCACAAAGGTGTGAAGTCCTTGCTCACCTCTGTGCAAACTGCGTGCTGGGACCTTGCAGAGACAAGATCGTGCACCCCAGTGGGGCAGGAGGAGAACAGGCTCTGTGTTTAAGCAGGCAATGCTCAAGATAGCAAAGAGGTACTTAGGTGGAAGATAACACTGCTTAGCTTGTGTCCAGCCCAGATGTTGGGATGTTTGGCAGCTGGAGAAAGCCTCAAGGCCAGGAGGCTGTTGGGTTGGTGTGCAGAAACTCATGTTTTCATGGTGGTGGTCTATATGTAATTCATGTCTACCCTTTATCATAGAATGGGTTGGGTTGGAAGGGACCCCATGCCTGGAGGTGTTCAAGGCCAGGTTGGATGGGGCCCTGGGCAGCCTGGTCTGGTATTAAATCTGGAGGTTGGTGGCCCTGCCTATGGCAGGGGGTTGGAGCTTTGTGATCCTTGAGGTCCTTTCCAATCCAGGCCATTCTGTGTTTCTGTGACCATCGAGTTCAAACTCTTCTGCTGCAGGCAGAGCCACCAACCTCCAGATTTGGTACTAGACCAGGTTGCCTAGGGTTCCAGCCAACCTGGTCTTGAACACCTCCAGGGATGAAGTGTCCACAGCTTCCCTGGGCAGCCTGTAAGGCATTCCTTCAAAGATTTCACAGTTGCAAAAAAAAAAAAAAAAAAGGAATCAGAGTGCAAGTCAGAGAAAGACCTGAGATTTCATTTTTCTAGATGGCAAATAGTGACCTAGAGAGGTTCTGTGCAGTGAATGAAGAACCGTGAGCTCCAGCATCCCAGTTAGTGTTATCCAGGTCCAAGCTCTTGCCCTGCCTGTTGCAGGTTCCTGCTGATGGCTTTAGGTGGTAAATGCATTGTGGCTGGGGTATATTCTGTGTTTTAGGAGGTTGGCAGGTAGCTGTGACTGCTACTTGCTACAGCTAAAGCGTGTTCTTCCGTGCCCTACAGGTGATAAATCTTTGTATGTGTAAAAATACTTCATCATGGTGGCAAAACATGTTTGAGTGCAGCAGGGAAAGAGGCTATAACCAGCCATTGGGATGTGTTGCGTATTCCCACACTTAATTAGAGAACGTGAAGGTAACTCCCGAAACTGAGTATTAAATGATAATATCCACTTCTCCTGGCTTCATTTTCTCCCTTTCACATCCTTGAAAGAAAAGCACTTAAGTGAAGGTATCTTGCCATTAAGGATATTTGGGACTGGTTTCTGGAACCCCACTTTGCTCCTGGTATTTCATCTCTGGGGCAAGCCTGGGCCTCCTAGCTATCAAAAAAAGGATGAGACAAATTGTATCTGCTTGGACATCTCAGGAGTCATTTCTCCAGATGGCAATTTCCAGGCAGCTCATACATGGCAGTTGATGATGGTGGCCTGCAGCTCCCAGGGCAGTGGGCACAGCCTCTAGCTGCTGGAGCTCAAGGAGTGTTGGGACACTGCTCAGCCACAAGGGTTGTGTATGGGTGGTGCTGCGTGGAGCCAGGGTTAGACTCAGTGGTTCTTGGGGATTCCTTCCAACCCAGAATGTCCTAGGATTTTATAGTTCTCCAATCCTATGGCAAGAAAAAATGCAGCAGCAACAAAGGAGGCTCTTAAAATGTCTACCTTTGGGGCAAGCAACCAAATTGTACTGCAGAAGGGCCTGCTGCAAAGTCCAGCTTCCAAATCTTCCCCTCCACTGGCCCTTTTTTTGCAGAGTGTCTTTGCCCAGAGCAAATCCAGGAGTTTATTTAATTGTTTTGCACTTGTGGCCACTTTTGCATGGATCCCTGCTCCTGGTGTGCCTGCTGCAAGTTTTTACAGATGTCCCCTGCCTTACAGCATTTGCACACCATGGTTCCCAGGCATTTCCTTCTAATGGATTTTGCATTAGTAGGGAGTATTGGGAAATCTAGTACCAAAAGGTTAATGCACATCCATTAGTCCTTTCTTTCCCCCTCTTTTTTATGTGCTGGTAGAAGGCAACCAATTTCAGTAAATACATTAGGTCTGGAAGGAGTCTGGAAACACTTGAAATTCTGTACGTGCAAGGCTATGGAACTATTAATATTGTCCTGTTTGAGCACTGCAGGGGTGGCAGATGCTGAGTGGTACCTTTGAAGCATTTTCCAGCCTTGCAGTCATTCTTTTCCTCACAAGCAGAGCTGAGGGCTTTGAGACCAGCTTTTATATTTACCATTGAGAGGACTACTTACTCTGACTCTCCAGTGTTTTGAATGAAGCTGTGCTTTCACCCACATGCTCCCAGCTATTAAGCTAAGGACGATATCAAAGTAATTCCAGCTGTTGAGTGGACAGCTGAGCAAGCTTTGAACAGCAGACTGCCTCTGAACCTTCAGCAAATGGTTTTCTCCCTCCTCCCTTCAAAGTAGCAATTCATTTTCTGCTAATTGGAGCAAAGCTGAACCCCATCTGTATCTCATTGCTTTCCCTGACCTGCTCTTTAGCCAAGGTCAGGCTTTTTCAGTCTATTGCTCAATAACCACAAGTACCAAGGGGGGAGGAAGGGTTGGCTGCTTGTTTTGCCTCCTGATGTTATGATTTGCAGAACTTGCTATGTTCTTCAACTGAAAACCTACGTTTTAGCAGTGCAGGCTTTTTGAAAGCTAGGAATCTGAGTCATGATATTTTCATGCTCATTGTCTTTACCTTTAGCCCGTGGTCAGCATGGGCTGAGACCCCTCACCTTTGTAGACACCTGACTGGAGGGCCACACTCCCACTCTCATCCCGCTCCTTCCCACCCGCTGCTGCAGGTTGGTCAACTACCATCTCCAGAGCTCAGCTCTGCAAGGTGCAGATCTTTGATGTCCCCATGCCCCACTACTCTCCAGATCCCAGGTAGGCCCTCCTCCTCTGCGGGCTCACTGACTTGAGGAACTGCTGCTTCTGTTCAAGGAACGTTTGGACACTGTGTTGAGGGACATGGTTTAGTGAGAGCTATTGGTGATAGGTGGTGATTGGACTGGATGATCTTGTAGGTCTTTTCCAACCTTGGTGATTCTGTGAAATCTTGGTAGGCAAAGCTGGGTACACAAGCAGCTCTGGGTTTACAGGTGCAAAATGTTACAGAATCAAGGCAGAAAGGAAAAGAACGATCTTGTGTATTCTAATTTCACTTAATGAGAAACCACTCACATTGTACTGTTTCCGATCTCTATCTTTCTATTTCTATTGTAATGGTAATGATAAACAGAGAAATCACTTGATGGCTTTCACGTATCCCCACACTTTGAGTATCTAACAACCTATTGATTCAATAGCTTGGCAGCATTCCCAATTGAGGAGCTGCAGTTTGATTTTTTTATTATTATTTTTTTTAAAACACTTTGATCATCTCACATGCAAAGGATGATTGTTTTTGTGGTTGAAACAAGGGGTGGATTGCAGATGGATGGATTCTGGAGTATGCTCCTGTGTGCAATCCCCAGTTGGAACAAGTGGTGTCCGTGTTTTCTCCTAAGAAAGACCTTGAAATATTATCTGTGGGTTGGATTTCTGATCCCTGAATCGCTACAGTCAGCAATGGAAAGGTGTGCCATGTATGGATGTAATCTGACAAAAGACAATAGCAGTATTGGATGCTAAGACATATCTTTATTTCCCCTGAGTACTGTACGTACTGGTGCAGAAAACTCAGATGGTGCAGGAGGTCCTGGAGGGCTCTCCAATGTGTGCTGGGTGAGTCTGCAATGCTGCACAGGTCCAGTTGTGGTCTTGCCCCTGCAGAACGTCACAGGCTCTTCTAGAGGAGCGGAGCACGATGGACAAAGATTAGCTCTAAAAGAAGATGAAAATTTCACCTCTGTAAAGAGAAGCTCTCTGTCTTTGCAGAGTTTTTTGCCCATGACCCTGAGGGGCTTCCCAACTGGTCTGTTAATCATCCATATGCAGCTGAAATGGCCCAGTTTGATCATGCAATGCCTAGATGACCTGAGGACCTATGGGGAATAAGACAGTGGGAGAACTTGAATTACGAGTTAGTAGTTTTCCCATCTCATATATCACAGACTGAAGGCTTTATGACTTCAGAGCTTACTGTATTAATTTTATGCATGAGTGCTTTATTTTTTTCCATACAAGATATATCACTGGCTTTCTGGAGCAAAATATCATTAGACCTGGAAAGGGATTTGGTCACTTACACTTTGTCACCGAGGATCGTTGCACATAGATTATGCAGGCCCGTACTGTGCCATTTCTTACGTGTTTATTAAGTGATGATAAATATCGATCAGTGCGCCTTCAGGGGACACTTGAGATCTGTTATTGTAGCAACATTTCATTTAGAAAAATGACACATGCCTTGATCTGTGCCTTGGGAGGGTCTGCTGAAGGGCTTGCCTTATGAGAAGACAGTCTGTTCTAGTGGAATCTAGTGGAATGCTGGCATTGAGGACAGGAGACTGGATCACCTGGAGTCCTGCCTTGTTTGGGCCCGAGCCCTTGGTTTTAGCAAACCAAAAGAGCTCCTTTGGCTTTATATGTATCAGTTCAGGACATCAGTCTTGAAAACACTACTTTTCAGAAGTGCTAAGCTCTGAGAGTCATTACTGTTTCAGTGATAATGACTGGTTTCTTATAAATGAACCCATAAAATAAAGCTGTTTTCCCTGAAAGTTTAATTTACTACCACAGAAGCTAAGGCAAAAGAGGTGATGAGCATACTTGTGACTGGAAGATGCTCATGTTCTATCTGCTTGTGTCTATGGTTTTCCTTCCCATAGCAGAAGGGATGTGCAGGAATGCCCTTTGGAGCTCTTTGTCTCAACCAAAGACCAAGCAGCAGCTGCCATCTCTAGACCTTGCTTTTGGTTTGTTGCTAATGAGAGTTAACTGAAGGCTGGGCCTCTTCTGGAAACTGATGTTTCTTTAGGTTGTTTCTTAAGAATTATGTTTGAAGTGTCTCATGCTGAGTACTTAAAGAAGGACCTGGAGATGTGGCTGGTCTCTGTTTCTGTATTTCCACTTACTTATAGCTGAACACTACAAGCCCACCTTTGATTAAGAGATTCATGAAAGAAAAAAGTGCTATCTGGCACTGAAATGTAAATTAATACTTGGGTAATTCATTAATGAAAAGGATGGAGATAAGAAGCAGGAGGTAAGCAGTAAGGAGCCTGCATAAATTCATGAACAAAACTGACTGAAATCTTCAACTGCACCCTGAGACTGAGCAGGGGAATGGAGTAAATATGGTTTGCAGCCAGGTACCCGGAGAAGGAGGAATTTCCTTGTGTTACATGACTGTTCTTTTATTAGTTTGATGATGTACAGTGGGACTATTTCTCTTGGAAATGGCTTGTTAGTTAACATTTCGTTTTCCTTCCCAAAGTTAGCCCTCGAAAGTAGCACAATGAAGCACAGCTCCCTGCCATCGGCTATCCCCAAACTTTATTAATACCAGTTGTTGCTGCAAATGACCTGTTTCAGAACAAGTAATAAAGATCTCATTTCATGTAAGCACACACTCACCCTTAATCACGTGGAGTTTCCGCAGCAGGGGAAGAGTGAAAAATTTGTTAATAAAAAATACAGTAAAATTCATAATACTTGGTAGTTATGTAACTGTTATACCTGCTGCTTCTCTTCAGCAATTTGAGACCACACACTAATTTAATATAACATCATGGGCCCATTTCTTGCTGTGCTTTATCCTAATGATATGCTTGTTGGAAAGGAATGTGAGTCAGCTGTTTTCTGTCCTTTATTTTTGTGTTTTCTCACCTACTCAATTTCTCTTTTTAGTTGTAACAGACTCTGATGCTTAAAGGTTTGCCTAGGACAAGGCTTGATCACCCACTGCCTCTGCACATGAAGGTAACAAAGTGTTTGCAACGTATTATGTTCTCAAAAACTAATGTAAAATGTCACTTGTTGGGCAGCATATGAAATGTGTCTGATGAAATGGCAAAACAAATCTGTAGTGTGCATGGATTTCTTGCAAACCTGGCTGGTGAAATGTTTCTTGTTGGGTTGTCTCCAAGGACTTGTGTTGACATCAGTGGTTGGAAATTCAGTCATACCCACCTAAATTTCTGCACTTAAGATCTCAGTTCTCATTCAGAGTCCTCTTGTTTCTGCCTTGAACATAGACTCACAGCAGAAAATTCCTGTAGTTCCACTACAAGATTTTACATTGACTGGCAGTGTATGATTTTGGACTGGGAAATGGTGGTGTTTGTCTGTAATCCACTTTCTGCATGGAGCTCAGTTTGCCACTAATGGTTTTGGTGAGAGTTGGGACTGTGAACGATCCAGCTGGAGAGATGGTGAGCCTAGATCTTTTCAGGAGAACCCAAAAGGAAGCAAGAAGGGACTTCTCATTGTCTCACAACCTTTGCACTATCTTCACCTCATGGGAATTACAGCATGTCCACTCTCCCTGCTCTGTCCATTAAAGGGAACTGCACAAAAACAGTGGGAGTCAGAGTTTTCAATAAAACCATGAGGTTAAATCATCCCTTGGGGCTTCCCATCACAACGTGCTTTATGTTCCAGGCACATCACCATTTGGTTTCTTTTAATGCTGGAGGAGCAGGGATGGGTAACACTATGGTTTGTTTAGAAGTGCAGTTAATGCAAGTGCAGACATTTACCATCCTCTCAATTCCAGGCATGTTCTATCAGCATTGGGCTGCAAAAGGAGTGCTCATGCATGGTTATGCAGGGTTAGGCACTTGCATTTAGAAGTAGCAGCTCCCAGTGAAGGATCTGTCACTCATCCATACTTACTGAATAGAGGCTGCAGCCACGGAAGGGATTCAGAGAGCCACTTCGTAGCTGTGAACATGTGGCAGCTAAATGTTGTCAAATATGGGAGTTCCTCTTGGAAAGACAGACGTGCACAACTAATTCCAGCTTCTGAACTCAAAATACAGATACCAAATGTTAATTATTGAGAGAAAGGAAGTATAGGTATAGCCAAAAGGTGGACTTAGTTGTGTTTATATTGCCTAAGGTTACTTCCACTTGCTTCACGCTCTAGGATTAATAGATATTTAATAATAATAAACATGTGTGTGTGCTTAGATAACTCTTCACGTGCTTACATGTGCTTACATGAGGTTACAGGTGTTTATACATTTACATATCCTTACACAGGCAAACACATGTTTACACGGGAAAATGGGGTTAAACTGACTTACACACGTTAACAGGCTCTAACACATGCTTACATGCATAGACAGGGGCTTACACGCTATTACACGTGCTTCCATCCACTTATACATCCTTAAAACTGTTTACATTCTATTACACGCTCAACATCTTACATGCGTTTACAAGAGCTTTCAGGCTCTTACATAAGATTACATGCTCTTACACGCTTTTACATCTGTTTACACGCTCTTGCACACTCTTACTGTTACACGCTGTTGCACCCTCTTCCACACGTTTGCACGCCATTACATGCTCTTGCAAGAGTTTGCATGCATTTGCATGCTCATGCACATGGTTACATGCTCTTACACGCTCTTACACTCTGTTACACACTGTTGCATGCTCTTACACGCGTTTGGATGCACTTGCACGCTCTTACACACACTTGCATGCTTTTACATGCCCTTGCACACTCTTCCATGCTGTTACATGCTGTTGCACGCTCTTACACACTGTTACATGCTGTTGCACGGTGTTGCACACTGTTGCGCGCACTTACATGCTGTTGCACGCTCTTACACACTGTTACACGCTCTTACACGCTGTTGCACAGTGTTGCACGCTGTTGCAAGCTGTTACACGGTGTTGCACGCTCTTACACGCTGTTGCACGGTGTTGCACGCTCTTACACGCTGTTGCACGCTCTTACACTGTGTTGCACACTGTTGCATGCTCTTACACGCTGATGCATGCTCTTGCACGGTGTTGCACTCTCTTCCACGGTGTTGCACGCTGTTGCACGCTCTTACACGCTGTTGCACGCTCTTACACGCTGTTGCACGCTCTTACACGCTGTTGCACCCTCTTCCACGGTGTTGCACCCTGTTGCACGCTCTTACACACTGTTACACACTGTTACACTGTGTTGCACGCTGTTGCATGCTCTTACACACTCTTACACACTGTTACATGCTCTTACACGCTGTTGCATGCTGTTGCACAGTGTTGCACACTGTTGCACGCTGTTACACGTTCTTACACGCTGTTGTATGCTGTTGCACGCTCTTACACACTGTTGCTCGCTCTTACACTGTGTTGCACACTGTTGCACGCTATTGCACGATCTTACACGCTGTTGCACGCTGTTACACGGTGTTGCACGCTCTTACACGCTGTTGCACACTGTTGCACGCTCTTACACGCTGTTGCACGCTCTTACACGCTGTTGCACGCTGTTGCACGCTCTTACACGCTGTTGCACGGTGTTGCACACTGTTGCGCGCTCTTACACGCTGTTGCACGCTGTTACACGGTGTTGCACACTGTTGCACACTGTTGCACGCTCTTAAACGCTGTTGCTCGCTCTTACACGGTGTTGCACACTGTTGCACGCTGTTACACGGTGTTGCACACTGTTGCACGCTCTTACACGCTGTTACACGCTCTTGCACGCTGTTGCACGCTGTTGCACGCTCTTACACGCTGTTGCACACTGTTGCACGCTGTTACACGGTGTTGCACACTGTTGCACGCTCTTACACGCTGTTGCACGCTCTTGCACGCTGTTACACGGTGTTGCACACTGTTGCACGCTCTTACACGCTGTTGCACACTGTTGCACGCTCTTACACGCTGTTGCACGCTCTTGCACGCTGTTGCACGCTGTTGCACGCTGTTACACGGTGTTGCACACTGTTGCACGCTCTTACACGCTGTTGCACGCTGTTGCACGCTCTTACCCGCTGTTGCACACTGTTGCACGCTCTTACACGCTGTTGCACGCTCTTGCACGCTGTTGCACGCTGTTACACGGTGTTGCACACTGTTGCACGCTCTTACACGCTGTTGCACGCGGTTGCACGTTCTTACCCGCTGTTGCACACTGTTGCACGCTCTTACACGCTGTTGCACGCTCTTACACGCTGTTGCACACTGTTGCACGCTGTTGCACGGTGTTGCACACTGTTGCACGCTCTTACACGCTGTTGCACGCTGTTGCACTCTCTTACACGCTCTTACACGCTGTTGCACGCTCTTACACGCTCTTACACGCCGTTGCACTCTCTTACACGCTCTTACACGCTGTTGCACGCTCTTACACGCTGTTGCACGCCGTTGCACTCTCTTACACGCTCTTACACGCTGTTGCACGCTCTTACACGCTGTTGCACGCCGTTGCACTCTCTTACACGCTGTTGCACGCTCTTACACGCTGTTGCACGCCGTTGCACACAGTTGCATTTACTCACGTGCAAGAATGTACAAATGTTTGTAGGAGTGTTCAAGTTTGTGCAACAGTGTGCAACAGTGTGTAAGAGCGTGCAACAGCGTGCAACACCGTGCAACAGCGTGTAAGAGCGTGTAAGAGAGTGCAACAGCGTGCAACAGTGTGTAAGAGCGTGCAACAGCGTGTAAGAGCGTGCAACAGTGTGCAACAGCGGGTAAGAACGTGCAACAGCGTGCAACAGCGTGTAAGAGCGTGCAACAGTGTGCAACAGTGTGTAAGAGCGTGCAACAGCGTGCAACACCGTGCAACAGCGTGTAAGAGCGTGCAACAGCGGGCAAGAACGTGTAACAGTGTGCAACAGTGTGCAACAGCGTGTAAGAGCGTGCAACAGCGTGCAACAGCGTGTAAGAGCATGTAAGAGCGTGCAACAGTGTGCAACAGCGTGTAAGAGCGAGCAACAGTGTTGCAACATCGTGTAAGAGGGTGCAACAGCGTGTAAGAGCGTGCAACAGCGTGTAAGAGTGTGTAAGAGCGTGCAACACCGTGTAACAGCGTGCAACAGTGTGTAACAGTGTGCGACAGCGTGTAAGAGCGTATAAGAGCGTGTAAGAGTGTGCAACACCGTGCAACACCGTGTAAGAGCGTGTAACAGTGTGTAAGAGCATCCAACAGCGTGTAAGAGTGTGCAACAGCATGTAAGAGAGTGCAACAGCGTGCAACAGTGTGCAACACCGTGCAACACCGTGCAACAGCGTGTAACAGTGTGTAAGAGCGTGCAACAGCATGCAACACCGTGCAACAGTGTGCAAGAGCGTGCAATAGTGTGGAAGAGGTTGCAACAGTGTGTAAGAGAGTGCAACAGGGTGCAACTGTGTGTAAGAGCGTGCAACAGCGTGTAAGAGCGTGCAACAGTGTGCAACATCGTGTAACCGCGTGCAAGAGCGTGTACGTGTGCAAGATCTTGAAACAGCGTGTAAGTATGTGTTTAAAGCGTCTAACAGCATGCAACAGCGTGTAAGAGTGTGCAACAGCGTGTAACAGCGTGGAAGAGCGAGCAAGAGCGTTTAAAAGCATGCAACACCGTGCAACAGCGTGTAAGAGAGTGTAACAGCGTGTAACAGTGTGCAAGAGCATGTAAGAGCTTGCAACAGTAAGAGTGTGCAAACGCGTGTTAGAGCCTGTAACAGCATGCAACAGCGTGTAAGAGCGTGCAACAGTGTGCAACAGCGTGCAAGAGCGTGCAACACCATGTAAGAGCATGTAAGACCGTGCAACAACGTGCAAGAGTGTGCAACATCGTGTAAGACCGTGCAACAGTGCGCAACATTGTGTAACCGTGCAAGAGCATGTAAGAACGTGTAAGTGTGCAACGCCGTGTGTGTGTAACAGCGTGTAACATCATGCAACAGCATGTAAGAGCGTGCAACAGTGTGTAAGAGGTTGTTAGAGCGTGTAAGAGCGTGTAACAGCATGTAAGAGTTTGCAAGAGTGTGAAACAGCGTGTAAGAGTGTGCAAACGCGTGCAAGAGCATGTAACAGCATGCAAGAGTGTGTAACAGCTTGCAACACTGTGCAAGAGCATGCAACAGCGTGTAAGGGCATGCAAGAGCCTGTAACAGTGTGCAAACACGTGCAACAGCACGTAAGAGCATGTAAGAGCATGTAACAGCGTGGAAACACATGCAAGAGTGTATAAGAGTGTGTAAACGTATGTAAGAGTGTGTAAGCACATCCAAGAGAGTGCAAACGCATGTAAGGGTGTTCAAGGGCATGCAAGAGCATGCAGTCGCTTGTAAGAGCGTGCAAGAGCATGTAAACATATGCGAGAAAGTGTGAGTGTGTAAGAGCTTCTAAATGCATGTAAGAGCATGCAAACGTGTGTAAAAGCTTCTAAATGCATGTAAACGCATGTAAACATGTGTAAGGCTGTTTAAGCACTTTTAAGAGCATATGAAAGTGTATTAGCGTGTGTAGGAACGCGCAAACGCATGTAAGCGTATATAAGAGTATGTAAGCGTGTTTAAACATGTGTATGAAGGTGTAAGAGTGTGCAAATGCACCTAAGAGCCTGTAAGCACATGTAAGTGTGTAAGCATGCATAAGCCCGTGTAAGAGCACTTGTCAAAGAGTGTAAGCTTGTTTAAGCATGTATATGAGCGTGTAAATGCTTGTAAGAGAGTGTTAGCACGTGTCAGTATGTGTAAGTGCATGTAAACATGTGTAAATGCGTGTAGGAGTGTGTAGGTCCATGTGTCTGTACATCTGTGTAAACACATGTGAGACCATGTAAGGCCTTGTCAGTGCGTGTAAGCGTGTGTAAGAACGTGTAAGTGCATTTAAGCCCGTGTAATAGCATGCAAGAGCATGTGAGAGCCCATGTAAGCTCATCTAAGTGCATGTAGGAGCATCTAAAAATGTGTAAGCGCATGTAAGAGTGTGTAAGCCTGTGTTAGTGCATGTAAGAGTGTGTAAGCCTGTGTTAGTGCATGTAAGCCTGAGTAAATGCTTGTAAGTGTGTATAAGCGCATGTAAGTGCTTACAAGGGTTTATAGTTTTGTCAGGATGCCACACAAGGGCAACATGGATACTCAACACAATATTGATTTAGTGTTGGTGTTTTCTCACCAGTACAGTCTGTAGTCAGTACTAATCCAGATCCACAGGGAAGGACAGCAGAAACTTGACCCTAGCATAAAGCGAAGCACATCCTACAGCAAGCAATGGTAACCACAGCAAGAGACTAAAGGGGTGCTAACTGCCATGCCTGGTTAAATGCCTCTTATGGGTGTAATTCCTTGAAATTTTAAGAGGCTAATTTTTAAAGTGACATTTAATTCTGTAATTGCAGTATCTATATTCCCCACGATGAATCGCTGTTATTTCAGGCAGTTCTGTGGAAGCGAAATTGTCTCCAAGTGCTCATGATGGCTCTGCTGTGTGACACAGCCATGGGGCTCAGGACTGGCCCTGCTGCAGGCCAGCAACACTTTACCTGCAGATTCACATCCCACTCACATGACAAATGCCATTTCCAGCACATTTTTCATCTTTCACAGTACATAAATCACTTTTGTCCACAGAAAACAAAACCCCAGAGGTGTGCTGCAGAGGAGGTAGGGGCTCCTCGGATTTCTCTTACCAGCAACCGCATTTGGAGGCCATCAGTGGCCTGAGCTGCCCTGCTGTCATTTTCAAAGGGAGATGCACCCATGCTGGACAGACTGGCTGGAGTCTCAAGGAAAGCATTTCAGGTAAGCTGGTTATTCACAGTGCTTTTTCCTTATTTCACTGAATCATTTAACCTGATAAATACAAGCACAAGGGACTTAAGTAACGTTACATTGCTTGGAATGCATTTCAGAGTTAATGACAACACCAAGAAATGATAAGGAAAACGCATCTAAAGCTAGATGCTAATGAAAAAACAAATCAGTAACTCTGGGAGAAAGAGCTGGCTGGATATAAAAACAGGCTGGTTGTACATGGCATGAGCCAGTAAGAGTCCTGCTGAGAGAAACAGAATTGTTTCTCCTGTATGGAACTCAGCATATATTTTCCATTGCAACTACAAGTCTTCTTTAAGACTATACTTCTCTGGATGATTACTTAATTTCCTTCTATAATTCATTTAATCTTATTTTTGTTATTACCACTTGAGAGGCAGTCAGTTCCCCACGTTAAAGATACAGCCGTAACTTTCATTTTCTGCTTTTGTCATTATTGCATGTGCTTTCATAAACATACAGCGAGGTTTTTCCCATAATCAATACTATTTTAATTGGTATTTAACCCCAAATCACCTCCTAATATCCCCTCTAAGTACTTCAATATCTCCCTTACAATCCTGCCCAAGCCAGAACGCGAGGTTTGTACAGGATGATTGATTCCCGTATTCATCGCCATCACCTTTGTTTCCCATCACATCCAAGTGACATTTCAGTAAAAAAAGTGACATTATTGTGGATTATTTGAAAGATAACAAGTTCCTCACATTTTGCGTATCCCCTTCTTCCCTCTTCCCCTGGCAGAGCACACATCCATCCATAGGGGTGACCAGGATGAAGAGACTGCTTCAACATGTCCAAGATGGGCTTTCCTGGGAAGCTATTTGCTGACCCCTCAAAAGAAAAACCTTAACAAAGGTTTTATATTTGATAAATGAGAAGCAATAGCAAACACAGCTATTTTTTTTACTGCTAATTTGCAGAAGCACAGCCAGACCCAGGAAATGCCAAAAGTTACTAGTGCAAGGCAGATGTTGCACTCATCAAGACTGCTCAGTAATAAGTGAGCAAATATCATCATCTCCTACGTATTAATCTGAAATGATGTTTCAGTGAACTGGTGGACATTTTCCATCAGTTCAACAACTCACCTCCACAGCCACTTCGGAAAACCTCCAAGGCAGGATCCACATCACCAAAGGCAGGTCCAAGGCATCCCCATGCCTGGCACTGTTGCACGGCCCACAGCAAAATGCTCCACTTCTGCAGCCTGCCCTAAGCCATGGCCTTCAGCTTCTTTTCAGGTTTTTATGGTTTGCCACTATAAGCAGAAAATCAGCATGAAAGACTTCAGTAAGTGTGCGTGCCATAATGAACAAAATTACCTTGACTGTGTCCTTTCCAGGGCCAGATGCCTCACATTGTTAATTGTGGCAATAATTACTACAGAAATCCTACTCTGTCCCATTGCAACAAGTCTAATAGCTCCAGCACTCTCTCTCTCTCTCCCCCCTCCTGGAGCAGGGTTGGACCAGGACATCCAGAGGTTCCCAGCCTCAGTTCTTCTGCATCAGAAGGTTGTGTGGGAGTTGATGCTGAAGGTGCAAGCTGACTTGTCTTGGTGCTGCTCTACCTGTGCTTTGCCAACTTCTAGAGGCAGCCAAGAAAATACTGTTTGGCTCAAGCATTTTCACTACAGCAGGGGTAGGTCCACCCTTCACAGTGAGATACAGGCTGCGTTCCTGCCCTGGGTCAACACTTCAGCTTGCACTGAGGAATATCCCAGCTGTCTGCACCACACCCTTTGGCCTGATATCTGAGGCTGCATACCTATGTCAGGTGCCAACGAGTCCTGCTTTGACATAGGAACATGATTAAGGTCCCTTTTGCAGTGAAAACTGGAGTGTTGACCACAATGTCTGCAGGCTATGTGCCCATTACCAGGGGGACTACTGATCCCCCAACCTCCAATAATCTCTCCCAAGGTACAAGCAACCCACCCCACTTGGTGTGATTATTGTCATTGCCAGTTTGGGGTCTTACCTGACTATCAGTGCCCATAATTTGGATCTCCATTCGCGGTCCACGTAGCCTGCAGCACCTTCAGGGCACTGGGTCAGCTGCCTCTAGGCCTTTCATTCAGGTCCCTCAGAGTTTCGTAGAGCCTCTTCGTCCTCTGCTGCAGGGACTGAGAGTCTGTCTTCAGGGCAGCCTTAAGAACACCATGAAATGAGTCCCTCAGTCGCTCTCAATGACGTGAGGTGTCCTATAGACAGCCGTCAGCTTGGCGAGTGCCTTGATGGCAGAATGCCTGCTTTGTTCTTGGCATTAGATAGGCCTGTATTAGCCCACTTGCTGTGTTGATGCAGGTCAGGGCTTGTCTCATCCCCTCAGACTGAGGGATGGGCCTAATGTAATAGACCCACCATGGCTGGAGAGGATTGTGACCACTAGCAAGATGGGCTGTTGTTTCCAGTTGTGGTCTTGGGCTCATCCTAGAGCAAGCATTGCAGTCTCAGCATGCCTGGATGGTATCATACAGTTGTATGGGCAGCACCCATGATTTAGCAGCTACCCACATTGTCTTTTGTCCAGCATGCCACAGCTTCTGATACAACCAGCAGGTGATGTTCTCAGATGGCGAATCCTCAGTGCATTCAACTTGAGCCAGTGTGCCAGCTTCATCATTTCCTGGTGAGCGTAGGGCCTGGCAGACCAGAAATAAGGAACATGGTTAAACGCAGGGTTGTACATGTCTACCATATGTCTAATGAGATATCTCTTCTGACCAATCTTGGGCATAGCCCATCCCTGGGTTCCACTGTGCAACCCAAAGAGTGAGCCCCTGGTACACAACCCAGCTAGCTGCACTTATATTCAGGATACAATCATTGGGTTTCTTGATTTTATATAAATACATATTAATATAATATAAACATCCACACGGCTCTTGTTTGTTCTCTCCCAGTCCCATTTTTGGCCTGAGTCAATACAAAGACCTCATCAGCTGTGCTAAGTCAGGCATAAAGGAATGCCAGTATCCCAATATACCCCAAACTCTTGCAGCTGCCTTCACACTGTAGGGACTGGGAACACCTGAATCTTGACTGTTATCTCACTGGGTAGTACTTTGATCTCTCCTGACCAAACTAAACACCCAACAATTTCACTGACAAGCCTGGTCCTTGCACCTTCTGTGGGTTTACAGCCCACCCTCTTGTAAGTAAGTAGTCAATGAATCTAATTCCATTCCTAATGCCTCTAATGAGTCATAGAATCGAGTTGGAAAAGACCTTAAAAATCGAGTCCAACCAGAACCTAACCATACTACCCTAACTATAAAAACAACCCTCCACTAAGTCGTGTCCCTGAGCACCACATCCAAATGGTTTTTAAACCCAATCACCTCCCTGGGGAGCCTATTCCAGTGCTTAACAACCCTTTCTGTAAAGAAGCATTTCCTGTAAGCCTACCTAACCTATCAGTTCTTCTTTACCTTAGTGGCCAAATTCAATTCTAGGTGGGCTTTAGCTCTTCTAATTTTCTCCCTGCACTGCTTCACTACGTGTCTGTAAACATCATAAGTAGCTCACGGACTCTTCCAGAGACTATAAGCTTACCTTTCGTTCTTGAGTTCGACCCAAAAGTCTCTGTTCAGCCAGTGTGGCCCCCTTGCCCATTGGCTTGTCTTCCGTGACTTGGGGATGGTCAGCTCCTGCACCTTTAAAATCATTTCCTTAAAGTATTCCCAGCCTTCCTGGGCTCCCACGCTCTCCAAAATTTCCTCCCAAGGGACCCTCTTGTTCGTGGTCTAAAGAGGTCTGTCCTCCAGAAGTCCAAGGTGGCAGTTCTGCTGACTCCCTTCCATGGGTTCAACAAGAAACAGGAAATCTGGCATCTCATGATCACTTTGCTCCAACCTTTACATCCCCCACAAGTCCTTCACTCTTCAGAAACAGCAGGTCCAGGATTTTGCTTCCCCTCATTAACTTCCTGACACAGCTGGTGAAGGAGCCATCTCCCACACACTCCAGGAACCTCTAGGATTGTTCCCTATCTGCTGTATTAGAAATCCAGCAGAAGTCTAGGAAGTTGAAGACCCTTGAAGAACAAAGGGGATTAACCTTGAGACTTCACCCAACTGCCTGTAAAGTGTCTTGTTCACCTCTTCATCCTTGTTGGGCAACCTATAGTAGACTCCCATGTTAATATCAGTCTTACTGGCCTTCGCTTTTATTCTCACCCATAAGCTCTCAACCCTATCATCACCATCACTGATTTCCATACATTCACATTATTTCTTAACATAGAAGGCTACAGCACCATCTTTCCTGCCTTGCCTATTTCTTTTGATAAGTCAGTAGCCATCCATCACAGCACTCCAGCTGTGCGAGTCATTCCACCTCATTCCTGTGATTGCAACTCTATCATAGCTACTAGGCAATGGCCTCCAGCTCCTCCTGTTTATTACCCATGCTGCGTGCATTAGTGTAAAGGCACCAGAGATGAGCCTCCTTTTGAGTAGTGGCAGCCCTAACATCCTCATGACCATACTCAGGTGCTTCCACAGCCACCAACCTCACACAAACCCTCATGTTCTTTCAACAGAAGTGTGAGCCATCCTCCTCCCTCACCAAGACACAAGACTGTGGGATCTTACGAGCACATCCCTCTCCTGCAAGCACTGGGACATTACATACAGGCTCTAGTGACCCCAGCTACACCCTCATCCCCCTTCGTACCTAGTTTAAAGCTCTGTCAATGAACCTTCCCAACTCCCATCTTAAGACCCCTTTCTGCTGGTGGAAGAAGCTACTCCTATTGGTTGCCAGCAGGCCTGGTCTCGTGCAAACAGAGCAGAGGTCAAAAAGCCCAAAACCCTGCTGGACGCATCAGGCTTGCAGCCAGGTATTGATCTGGTGGCCCATCATATTTAGTCCCTCATCATTCCCTATAACTGGAGAGATAGAGGAGAACACCACCTGTGCTCCTGAGCCCTTTACCTGTCACTCCAAGGCTCCAAAGTCCTTTCTCATAGTGTTTGAGGAAGTTCTTCCTATATCATCACTGCCTACCTGAAACAACAACAGGGGAGTCAGATGTCAATATTAAGTCATCAATAAAGCAGTCTGATGTTAGGATTGTTCCAATCACACACCGAGTTACGGCAATAGGTTGGTGAACGCACATACCCTTGCAGCAGGACCTAAAGGTCCACTGCCTGCCTCCCCATGTAAATGTAAACTGATCTTGTGCCTTCGTGAATGGAAATACTGAAGATTGCATATTCCAAGTCTA
The DNA here is from genome assembly GCF_023343835.1 of Lagopus muta. NCBI lineage: Eukaryota > Metazoa > Chordata > Aves > Galliformes > Phasianidae > Lagopus > Lagopus muta. The sequence goes on along the minus strand of NC_064440.1, from coordinate 33,460,774 downwards.
GGATGCAATGGTATGTTTCTTATATCCCTACTCAATGTGTCCAACACAGATGCAAATTTGGGTACAGCTGCATGAATGGGCAGCGTGACCATATTTAATTCTTTGCAATCTGCTGTCACTCCCCATGTGCCATCTGACTTCTGTACTGTCCTTATGGGGACAGTAAGAGATGTGCAAGTCTTATGATCTCTACTTTTCCTGATTCCTTTTTCTGATTCTTGACATTTCCTCTTGCACTCCAGAAACCTGTACTATTTAGTGTTAGTAATCCAGCACAGATTTGGCAAGCACATAGGCTCACGTTTTACGTGGCCTCTTAACATCACCCACACAGTCCAGATACAAATACATCTGTCTCTCAGTCTAAGCTCTCTTACTGTCAGCTGGAATGTTAGATCCCATAATATATCTGTGCCCACAATCTATTCCAGGACTGGGACAATAGCGGCCTGGGTCACTTCAGGAAGTTTCCTCCTTTTATTGGGAACTAAAAAAATCTTCCAAGTTCAATGTTCTTACTGGTATTTTTTCCAGTAATTCTCACCTCTGTTTTTAGGGGGAGGATGTTTTGAAGCTTTTGATTTTCCCCCAATAGCTTCCAAAGTGGGAGTAGAACATGATTGGACGGGTGATGAATTTTTGCAAATCAAACCCAAGCTGAGATTAAGTCATTAAAGATCTGCTTCCAAGACATGCTTATGGGTCCTGATTGGGGGGCCCATGGGGCAGGTCTGGTTTTCATAACCAGAGGAGGACCTCTGCCCCTTCCAACACTTGGATTTTGCACCTGATCCAAAGGTGCTGGCTGTCTCTCCTAGATCAGCCACCAATTAGGTGGCTCGTTAAATGATGGCCTCTGAGGCCATTAAGGGATTCAGTATGGACACCCATGTGCCATATTGGTGGGGGAGAAGCTTGTTGTACTAGGAGGTCCTTCATTCCTGCCAAAAAGGGATGGATTCTTGAGTGCCCTTCTTCATTCCTAGTTCTCTGACGTAATTTTGGAGTTCCTCCATTGAGGTCCGTAACTCAGTATAGCTAGGTTTTAGTCTGCTTGGCTTTCTCTACTCTTAGATTCAAGTAGGATCCAAGGATCCTGCTTACCTAAGTTCTTACCCCCTTCAATTATATGGGTCTTACTTCCAGAGGGGAAAATCCAGTTAAAGGGAAGGCAGTTAGCTCTATTAAAGATATAGTTTTACAACCATTTGTCTAATATAGGCCTTTAAAACTTCAGTTTCACCTTTCAATTCTTCCTCCAAGGAATGATATACATGGCAAGATAGCCAGCTAGCAGCACCCACCATGGCAAGATAGCCAGCTAGCAGCACCCACCATGGCAAGATAGCTGCTGCTACTATTCTTTCCTCTGCTGTCAATAAGTTTTGTCATATATATTCAAAAAGCCATTTTTGAAGGGGATTTAGTGAAGACACCACTGTCCCTTACTGGCTCCCATTCTTCAATAATCTGTATGGTACATAGCCATGGAGAATCCAGATTTTCCCTGGGGAGTTCCTCTTTTGGTGTATTTGGGGTCCCAGTGACCATCCAATGCATAACTTTTACTTATTTTTTTAAAGATAATCCATTGTAAATGAGCACCTGCCTGGCTTGCTAAGCATAAAGCTATAATGTGACAGAAACAGCAATAATAGCAGTGTAACAAAGTCTCAGGCTACAACAAATGAGGACAAACCCAAAAGCAGCAGCTACAGACACAGTATAGAAGAAAAAGTAAGAAAAGTTACTTACCTTTAGAAGACCAAAAGCATGCAGAGACCCCCAGAGAGACACTCTCACCTCCACTGCCAAGCCTTAAATGAAGGCTGGAAAGGGGTGGATCCTGGTTCCTCCCCTTCCAATCACTCAGTACATTGCATACACCTGAGCTCCCTTGGCTTGGCCCTGCCTTCCCACCAGGTGCTCAATCACTGCAACAAGCTGTGACCTTCAAGCTGTGACTAACATTGCCCCAGGGGAGGCGGTGTGATCAGAGGCATGAGCTCCCTCAGAGAAGATGCTCTGCCCTTCCCTTGTTGAACCAACAGCGATGGCACCAAGCTGGCTGTATGTCCAGAGGCTGAGGTCTCTTGTGCACATAGGTAGCCCACCCCAGCCTTGGTGAGGAGAGAACCACCTCTCCCTGCGCTATCCCAGAGCTGCTGGACTTACTGGATTTGCCTTACCTTCCAGTGTCAGAGTGCCTAATTACTTCTCTTCCTGGGCTTACACGTCTTGTGTCCAGAAGCGTGCTGGCAATGGGTTATTTTCATGTGCCTTGCATTGGTTATGCACATAAAGCACAGTAAGGCCAAAAATCATTTTCGTGTGAATTATTATGGACCCCTGGGCTACATTATGGGATATCAGAGCTAGTGTGCATTCTCCCCGTTTCAGTGTCAGCAGGCAGGAACATTTGGAAGCAGAGTTCGTTTAGATGCTCTTTTAGATGCTCCCCACCGGCCAATCCCTTCAGAAAATGTAGGAAGTGCATCTGCAAATGTAAGTATATGTATGGTAAGTTTAATATAGGAGAGCAGGCTCTTCCTTTCAATATGCTATTGTTCTATTCCCTGTGTTTTAAGAGCTAACCTTCTACGCTAGGCCTATTTCTGATAAATTTATCATTTTCTGTACTGAATTGCTGTTGCAAAAACATATAATTTTGCTATATAAAAGGCATTCATTTGCTATACATTCACACAGGCCTTCAGCAGCCAGTGAAGGGAAGCAGGTGATGGCTCCTGCTGTGCTGGAGGCTGAGGTCTTGCTCTTTGGCTTTGCATTTTGCAGAGCTACAACTGCTGCTGCAGTGGCCACAGCTTCCCTGCAGCTGCAACATCTGGGACGGGGAGGGTTGTGTCAAATAGGACTCAAGTCATGTGCTGCTGCACCCATTGTATGCTGTTGGTGCTCAGCATCCTGGTACAATGTGGACCTGCATGGAGGGCGCCCAAAGCTCAGTTCTTCCCAGGTTTAGCTTGGTTTTGGATGTCTCTTAGCTGGGGAGAAGGACTTGTGCCTGGTGATGACATGCAAGTGGTGTAGAGATAAGACTGCTTTCACTGGAGTGTGGAGGAATTAATCTTGTTTCACTGCAGCTGGGGTTTCCCTGCCAATGCTCCTGCAGTTTTTCCCAGGGGAAGCATTCTCACAATCCCTCTTTACTTCTATATGTCTACTTATCATGCTGAAAGTATCACCACTAAGACCTCACTCTTCTCTTTTTCCTTTCAAGAGATTTATTCACCTTTTTCTATCCATGTCTATTAGAATGAATCATTCCTAACTCTGTCCTCTATGCCCTTCCTATTTCCAACCCATTTACACCACCTTTGTCAGCTTTCTCCTCCACCAAGTCCATGCTCTTCTCTATCCCTTACCACCTTTCCCTTAATCCACCTAATTCTCTGCTCCGCTCTCTCATGAATGCATCTTGTATTTCCCCAGCGAAATTCATCCACTCTAACCATAGCCAGTTCAGCTGTTATGGAGCAGAGACATTATTTGGTCATCATCCACCCATCCACCCACCCATCCATCCACCCATCCACCCATCCATCCACCCATCCACCCACCCACCCTTCCATCCATCCATCCGTCCATCCGTCCATCCGTCCATCCATCCATCCGTCCATCCATCTACCCACTCACCCACCCATTCCTCCTTCCACCCATCCACCCATCCACCCATCCATCCACCCATCCACCCACCCACCCACCCTTCCATCCATCCATCCATCCATCCATCCATCCATCCATCCATCCATCCATCTACCCACCCACCCACCCATCCACCCATCCACCCACCCACCCACCCACCCACCTCTGTCTTTAGAACCCAACACTGCCATAGTGACAGATGTCCTTAAAAACGAGCGTGCACGTGCTGGGCTTTGGAGATATACCACCTTAACAGCCCCTGTCATGCATCCCTATTGAATATAGTGTGCAGCTCTGAGCACAGTTCTATTGAAATTGGGTGCTTTGAAAGCTATCCCTGAGCATCAGCCCTTGGGGAATGGGAAGGACTGGAAAGGATGTGCTCCTCCATCTAATAACATATGTTTCAGACACCTTTCCCTTGAGACAGCAGCCTCTGGAAGCCCAAGATGAACCTTCCAACAAGATTAAAGAGATGGCATTAATTGCTATCGATCATGGGTCAACAAATTAAATTGCATCTGCAACCGCATCTCTGAAAGGTCTAAATGAGAATAGTAGTTAATGGGTCTGGCTGGCCCAGAGCTGTGATTAATTAAAGGAAGAAATGAACTAAAACGCGAAGAAAAAAAAAAAAAAGAAAGGCAGAAAGACTGAGATGAGGCTGAAATTCTTTGGAAATAAGCAGGTTATGTGTTAAAAAAAAAAGTATAAAGCAGAGAGCTGGATGGGATTTCCATTCTGGATATGCTCTGTCAGGCTTCAGACTGGCTGTACCAGCGACGAAGATTTTGGGTATTGCTCCAAGCACCGAGGTGCCCACTGACATCAGTGATCCATCTTGCCGTAGCTGGAGCACAAATTGCATGGCCTTCCCATGGGAAGCTGGGTGAGGTCCTTCTGGGCAGGAATACGGGTGCTGCCCTGCCTCTCAGAAAATAATGGAGAAGCACGGCGTGGAATGTTGATGGTGTTTAATTAATAATGGAGAAAATAATAATATGCGGCACGTATAGCACCGTACTTGTTCCAAGCACTGTACAAACATCAACTACAGTAATTAAGCTGTAATTAATTAGAGTAACTACTAATCAGTGTAAATAATGATGCATCTGGAGGTAGCAAAAGGAGTTTGTGAACGGAAAGCAAATTCCCACATTTGGGACATGGGGCTGAATATCAAACGGCACCAGTGAAAGGAAGAGAGCACGAGGAGGTTGAGGGGAGGGCCTTGGAGCTGCAGGCGATGTGATGGCAAAGTGGGGAACTGGGGCAGGGAAATCAGCAGAGGAAAATACACCACAGATATAGAGGGCTTTTTTGCTGGTTCACACACTTTATATTTAACAAAATAATTATTTTTTAATAATATATCTTTTTACACATTGTTTCTAGAATTCTTTTTTTTTTTTTTTCTTTTTTTTTCTTTTTGTTACAGAATAGGCTTTTTTTGTTTTTCCCTCACTAGTTTCAGGCACGCTATTGTTTGAAAACCTTGAAAAGGGATGGATGGTCATCGGCAGAGAGCAGCTGACAAACCAAGGTGACAATGGCTTTGTTTGTGGTGCCAGCAGGGAGAACATCCTCAGCCCAAGCACAGCAGCGGTTGCACCTGTGCTCGTCGCACCCCAGCTAAGGATCTGCCCTCTGCTGAAACACAAAACGGAGAAGAAATGAAAATACCAAGGCAGCTGTGCACCAACCGAGACCGCCTCAACGCATGTGCTGGTTGGATTTGCCATCGTCGCTGCTAAGAGCAGGTGCCGGGCTGAAGGCTGACCGAAATAACCACCCTCATCCTAATGGCAATGGGCAAAAAGCAGCAAACTAAGTGTGAGCGGTGACTGGCACAGTACTAGTGAATCAGAGGGAGAGCAACCGGCCCCCAGCACAGGAGCTGCGGGGAAACACCACTGCTCTCCGACCTGGGTAAGACGCCGTGCTCCTGATGTCCTCGCGAGGACAAGGCCACAAGCTCAAGGTGCCCATCCTCAGCATCACTGTCCCCACGCGGTGGGGAAGGTCAGCACAGACCCAGCGTCGGGCTCAGCCCCATCCCCACTGCTGGCCCATGCCCCCTCCTGTCCTTAGTGCCCCCCCACAGACACCACGGAGACCGCCCGCTGCTTCGCTCATAGCTGTATTGCCCCGACCATCCCAGCTTCGGCTTAAAAAAGTTGTCATAAATAAATCACAACAGCAAAAGAAATGACCGTGGAAAACCGCGATCCGCGCCGTCGGAAGTGAGAGCGGTGAGCGAAGCGGCGCCTCGCAGCCATCGCCAGTCAAAGAGCTTGCGCAGGACCTCGCGTTCTCTCTTCTCTTCCCCCTCCACATCTCACCACGGAATCCCTACCGAGCGCCGATAATCACGAAAGCGGAGCAGCTACCTAGGTGCTGGGTACGTGGGGCCGAAAGCAAGAGGGCAGGGAGGGAAACCCTGTCCCGCCACGAGCGCCCGGTGGCCTCGGTGGTGACCCTGCAGCAGCTGGAGGAGCTGGGACGCGTTGGAGCCGTGCTCGCGGTGGCAGTGAGGGGTTCTGCTGCTACAGAGCTTGCTTGCCCTGGCACTCGCGCTTGGAGCACTGCGCTGGCTTCCACCAGTCCCCGTTGTGGCAGTGGCAGATGTTGCAGTCGTCCACCTTCACCTCGATGCCCGCGGGGATGATGGTGGTTCCTGCGAAGCAGTTGGGACCTGTGGGAACACAGGCACATCGTAGAAATGAATACACATTCCTCATTATTATTATTATTATTGTTATTATTTTATATATTTAATTCAATGAAGTTGGTTTATCTCCCTTTTTTTGCTGCGCATTCATTTAGTGCCACTTTATCCCAAGGTTTGGCTTCAAGACCGCGAGGACAAGCATTGCTGCTGTAACCTGGCGATCCCGTGCTGATGGACAGGACCAGAGCCCACTCATCCTGCATCCTGAGCCCCAGTGCTGGAACACACAGGTGATTTATGGCATCGGGTTCACCAAATCAACTCATCTCCCAGATAAGACTGAACAGGCTGCCCAGGGAAGCTGTGGCTGCCCTGTCCCTGGCACTGCCCAAGGCCAGGCTGGATGGGGCTGTGGGCAGCCTGATCTGTGGGAGGTATCCCTACCCATGGCAGGGGTTGAGGCTGGTGGGCTTTGAGGACTCTCCTAAACCAACCAACCTTCTGTGATTCTATGATTCTATGATTTCATGAATTAATACCAGCGCCAGCAAATTGGGGTGGTCACACACAAAGTATCAAGGAAGCAAGAACACGCTGCAGTGCCCGGTGGCTTAAATTATTGCTCCAAAATGTCACTCCTTGGCGGGCCATGATTTTTAATCTGCTCTCCTCGTGCATGGGAGGCACTTAAAAGATGAGTGGTGAGTGGTGTTGCCTGAATTTTGTCCATGTTTAAGTGACCTCCTCCCCTTTAATAAATGCCTCTTCCATTTTACCTCAGCTCCTTCATATTCAAGTTAACAAAGCCAGTACAACAGCCCGAGGAATAAGTCCCTGATGATGCCTGCACCAGAATTTGGCATTTCTTGGTAAACCTTGTATCACAGCTGCAGGCAGGTCAGCCTCTGCTGGCCACACGAGGCTTCCTCACTCATCCTCCAGGCCATAAACACCAGGGGATCAAATATACTTTATTGTTCTCAAGTCCCCAGCTTTGCATGTTATCTGCTGATAAACACAGCGCTCGGTGGTATCGGTTAAGCATCCCATTTTTTCACTGCAATTACTCCTCCTTATTTGACCTGGGAAGTGCAAGGAGGGACCTAACCCTGTTTTGGTCTTGCAGGAAGACTCCTTTGCAATAGCTGTGCACTCAGCTGCGTTGTTTTCCAGCAACCCCTCAAAACCGTCATTTCTCCCCATGTCTTCAGGGTGTCTGGCTGTGCTGCTGCTGCAGTTCCAACAGATGTTAATTCTCTGCTTCATGAAGCCTGATGGATGCTGCTGTGTTATGACATCCGAGCAGGATCCTCCATCAGGTAGGCTCATTTTCTGCTGCTAAAAGTCTGGGTCAAATGCAATGGAAAGGCCAATAATTGCAGTTGGCTGTATTTAAAGCTGCAGTACGTGCCTGCACCTCTTTGATGGGACATTCTGGTCACTTGCCAGCGTCAGGGATGTGAGGATGGGCAGGCTCCAAACAACAGCCTGCTCTGCTCTCCCGGAGAAAAAACCCTACATTTAAACAAAACACTTCCTCTGAAAATTAGGGTGACAAGGAAAGAGGAAGATCGTTTTCTCTGTTGCTGCCCCGCAGCGTCCTGTTAATCACATCATCTGAGCATCCAACGCTGATCCAGCACTGACATGCATTTCCAAACAGATCTCTCTCCTGCAGCATAACCACGGCAGATCTACAGTGCCAACAGTCAACTCGGTGTGGGTGAAGTCCTCCAGCCTTCCAGCAGCCAGCCCAGGATTCACGAACGGCTGTGATACAAAGGGGAGGCTGATGAGGAGGAAAGCATCACCTCTGAGCTCCCCAGACCGCTTGCTTTGGGGTTGGATCTGCCTGTCTCAGCCAAGGACACAGGTTGTCTGCATAATGGTGATAAAACATGAGTAACTTGCACCTCTGACCTCTTGACCTACTGATCCAGAAAGGGCCTGTCAAGGACCTCCGCATCTCACAGGACCTTCTTAGGATGCTGCCCTTCTCTCAGAGGGGCTGGGAAAGGGAAAAACCACAGCATCTTGGCTAAGTCAGAGGAAGAGGAGGCAGCAGTGGATGATCTCAAAATTGCCACCAATGGTCACCGAACTCTTTCCTTCTGCACATCACAGCTAGCCCTGCCATTCCCCCCAAACCAAAAAGCAACATTTCTACCCTCCCTTTCTTTTAATCAACAACCCCAAACCCTCCTTCCCAGCACAACGGTTGCCATCCGTCCCATTTTTTCCCCATCTAACCTCTCCCAGCTTGGATCCACATGTAGATCCTGGCTTTCCAAAACTGCTGGTAGCACATATCGCATCCAGACTAGACCAGCAATGTGGTTCTTTATTATTATTCAAAAGAAGAGGCTGCTCAGGAGCACTTGATGACATGTCAAGCACATCAAGAAAGTTATTTGTGGTAACAGCAGGAGGAACAAGGAGCTTCTCTGGGCTGTCACCGTGTTCTCCCTCACAGCAGCTGCAGCCCCCACCACTTTGAAAGCAGGGCAGCAAACAGCCCTTCACCTCCTTGCTCAGGGAGACGGATGGTAGAAGTTTGCTGCTCCCACAGACAATGTAATTGTGAGATCTGCTTTGCTTAACATAATTAATACTCATAAAAGACCGCAGCACTCCAGGCTGTTTGCTAGAACAGCTGTCAAGATTTTTATGGTGATATAGCACAGAAGTTCAGGCGTTGTTTTGATGGGAGAGATGTAGCACAAAGAGAAAAAACAAAAAGGGCTGTTTTGGTTTATGGGAACAGTGACAGTGAGTTTTGCAACCCTTATGCCTCAGACTGGATACTGGGGTGATGGCACAACGTTGTGCCACTGAACTCACCTCCCAGTTCAGGAAATGCTCAAGGAAATGCTCTGGAAATGCTCAAGGCCAACCCCCTGTGACAGCAGGTTGTACAGGGAAGTGTCCAGCTGGGATTCCACAAGCTGTCTGGGTGTGGATTTGAAGCTCTCCAGCGTGGTGTCGTGTGGATGCTGCCTGTGCTGTGGGTTTTACTGGGCTTGCAGCAGCTCTGGATTTAGCTTTGCGTGTGCAGACAAGCCGTAAGAAGGAAGGAAATGTTAAGTGAATCACTTCAGGCCAGCTGTGATATTTGGGTTTGCCCAAAAGAGTATCTTGCACGAAAACTAAGCCTGTTGCCTTCACTGCAGCTCCTGACAGTGCCCCATCCCCTTTCAGCAAGGAGCAGAGCTCTCATTACACATCCCCATGCTCCTGCCAGGACAGTCAGCAGGCACTGTGGGTTCCCGATGGAAGGAGTTACTCTTCCCTTCTTCCCATACTATTTCAGAATGGATGCAGCTTGCAAGCATCCCCATGGACACTCATTCAGATGAATGAGTGCTGATGAATTTGCTTTTGGAATGCAACCACAAATGCACTGAGGCAAAGGGATTAACTGCTGGCAGTTTGTGATGAGCAGTAGGGGCCACTTCAAGTGCTCTCTCAGGGTGGGGGCAGATATTTTTGCATGCACCCATGATGCAGAGATCTCAACGTGACCACAATGCAGCGTTTCCAGAGCGTTCCCATCATGTCTCTGCCAATACAACCACGTGCAAAGCAAGGATCAGGCAAGAATTGTGCCCAGGAACAAGGGCAAGCCCTGCACGAGGCTTCCTGCAGACACCTCCCAGCACAGGAGGATGCAAAACACACCAAAAAACCCATTAATCACAAGGGATCCTGGCACTCTACATGCAGATGCACTCTGGAGTTTTGCTAATTTCTCATAAGGTGATGAGGAGAAACGGCTGTGATGGCATGGCTGGTGATGGAGATGAAAACCTGGGAGGAGACCAGGACCCTCTCCCAGTCCTCTCGCTTTTCCCTGGCACCGATTGCTGGCATTCTCACTGTGCCTTCACACTCCTTGGGGCTGAGATGGTCCACCTTCCACTCCTTGGGTTGAAACAGTCCAGGTCCACATGGCTAAACCCAGCTCTTCCCCCAGGCACGTCTGCAGGGCTGTACACGGTCTTGAGAAGGAGCGGCCACCCCACCTAGATCAGTTCCTCCATCTATCTTCCAGGCTTGGCTGTAGAAAGTAGAGGTCTTGCGCTGCCTACACTTTGTGACTTCTTCCATGTCCAGGCTGAGCTCTGTGCTGGAGATGAGCAGAACAGCATCTTGTTTTTAATGCCCCTTCCCCCCACACCCCTGACGTGCTGACCCTGCAGGATTTTTTCAGATGTTAATTTTGTTCTGTCAATGCTATTTATGTGATCACTTCAGATTGCAAGAAAAGAGCTCAATTTGTGGCTTTAATTAATGAGTCGAGGAGGGAAGACGTCTTGTTTTTGCTGCCTCACATCAAGACTGAATGCCCCTCTCACCACAGGGGAGGAGAAGACAGCGGGTGAAGCCAGAGGTGAGACATAAGCAAGTCAGCTGATGATGCTGAGGTTTGCCTTAATTAAAATGAAAGCTGGCGATGCACCGCAGGCTGGGCTGAAAATACTACAGGGAGATAACAGCCCTGGGGCTTCACTTTTGTGTTAGAAAGAGGACAAAGCTGATCCAAATGCCCTAATGCAAAGCATCCTTGAAGTCTCAGGGTGTTCGGGAAGCAGTGCTGGGGACACGGTGGCTCCAGGAGGTGACTTCCATGTCCTCCAGGGTAAGACAGAGCCCTATCCATCCAGCACGTTCCCAACAAACACACCAGGCAAGAACCTCCCTGGGATCTCCCGCAGTCTAAGACTATTGCCCCATAGGCCAACAGAGCAATGCAGACATAGCCACCACCCTAAGAACATCTGGCAGCAGCTGGATGCTGCCTCACCTTTGGGAGCACCCTCCCTGCCATAAGCAGGTCTTCCAGCCACTCATCAGCTTTCAGTCTTGCCCCAGAGAATGCATCTCCTCCAAAGCTGCTCATCAATTCTTGTCCCTCTTTCCTGCACATTCCACCCCTCCTAATGCTACACTAATGCCCCTTCTCCCTCTATGCTGCCTATTTACATGAGACATTTTCCCAGCCACAATTCACGTTGCTGGGTGCCTGCAGGTTCCTGAGAGTTATTTAATCTCTGCATTAGAATTATGCAGCATCCTTTTCTCATCTAAATCCACGTTGCTCACTCTCACAAAGCACTACATCATTCAGAGGAGTGCACTGAGGTGAGGCCGAGCTGAAAAGCTACATTCAGGCCAAGGAGAAACTTTGGCTAAGCCACTGGCACTGACTGATTTAATCCTTCCTGCTTTGCACCACGCTAAGATCATTACTGATAGCTCGTTATCAGTCTTAATCAGGAGCAGCAAACACATACGGGACAGGAGACATCCAGCTGGGAACGCACTGCATTACTCCTCCTTATCGATGGTGCAGTGTCTTAATTTGATGCAGAGACATAACTTCAGGCCTCACTAAATACTGAAGCAGGAGCGTTTTGGTGCAGCGAAGATCGATGGGTGCAATTTAAAGGCAGTCTGTTTAGGGATGGGGACGCCCTATGGTATGGATTGGAGTGGGGTGGGCCAACGCAGGGCCATCGTTCAAGAAGCCCAATTGAGAGGGCAGCTTTCCAACTGAATAAAGCACTGAGACAGAACAAACACCACCTATAGACCAAGCCTCCAACATTTACCTGGCTAAAGAATCACAGAATCATAGAATCACCAAGGTTGGAAAAGAGCTCCAAAATCATCCAGTCCACCTACCACGGATGTTGTCCCACTAAACCACGTCCCTCAGTACAACATCTAAAAGAAAAGGATTCGACTCTTAAAAATCTCTTTGAACACAGCACAAGGCTTTGGGGGAATACCGTGGCTTTCTAAAACATAGGTAAATTCTAACGGCAGGCAATGAAAGCTGCTCTTAGGTCATTCTAACCTTTCAGGTAAGTAATAGGCTTTTAAAAACCCGTCTAAATAGATATTTCCCCAAATGAACTGCAGCCCTTCTGAAGGTACATTAATTTTTTTAATGGCAAATCAGCTCTTTTGGGGAGGAGAGCCGGCATGAAATGGATTCAATCAAAACAAATCCGTTACGAAAAGCACCGCTGCAATCCTGCACCGTTCTCCCTGCCTCTGCAGCAGTGTTGGGGGCTCCCCATTATAACCTCCCATGGCTCCATCCTTGGGAACCTCAGCTAAGAGGCAATGGGAAACCCTCATCTATGGGCACAGATGGCAAAACAGCTATTGATCCCCAAGGGCCGGGTCCTTGCTCTCCACCTGAGCATCTCCATTCCAAGGTGAAGGTTAATGGCAAGAGAAGAACAACCGGGATGTTCTCTCTGGGCCTTCTGAGGTTTTTAGCCAATTCATTCACCTCTTGGTTGTGCTCTGTGTGAAAATTTAATGGTTTTATAGCCCATTTTAACATTTTTATGCCTTTTTTTTTTTTTCCTGTGGAAAAAAAAAAGCCACATTTGGTGTAAGAATTAAAACAGTATTTCATCCTTAACTGCAATCAGGGATGATGTACGGAGGAGAGCTGGCTGCATGTCAAATCAATATAAAGCCAGAATTGAATCTAACTTGGTCACTACAGCTGTGCATGATGTTTTATGGCTTTTTTTTTTCTCCGTATCAGTCATAAAATGAGGTGGAAAACTGTGACTGTGCTAATTTCACTCAAAACAATCCTTCTAGAACATGGAACAGGAGGAACGAAGGAAGCAGGATTGCTGAGTTGTACATTTAAATCTACTGGAAAATAATAAGAAAACCAACTCAACTCAACGTCAGATAAGCAAAGCAGAGCGGTCAGCTCAGGCAGACGGTAGCACTGCTGCACACACTGGTTTGGCAGTGGTTGCTTGTTGGTATGAGAGGTGAAAGGGGTTCAGGAATCCGTGTGCACTGAAGCAGCCTTCCTCTCCCATGTGAACAACGCAGCGCCATCGAAACGTGGTTATTTGGTGGGAATGGCTCAGCTGGTAAAAGAACGCCTTCGCGCTTCAAGCCATGCTCTTGACCCCTGGTTTTGCTCTTCGGAGGGCCCATTATGCTGCCTGAATTTAATGGTATCCATGGCTTTTGCACAATGCTTCCTAATGGTGCCACGCAAAGAGTCAGGTTGCTAATAAAAATAAGATGAGCAGAGCTGGTTTTGCATGTGAATGGTTGCATTTAACTAAATCATCAAATGGAAAAGGACTGTACTTTCCTCTGCTAATAATTCTGGGTGCCACTACAAATGCATTACCACAATCTGTGTGGGCTTTTATACTCAAGCAGATGCCATGTGATATTATTCCAGCCTGACAGGACAGGACGGTTATTTCACACTGCGAAGCAGCAACTGGGAATGACTATTAGCAAGCCTTCCCCGCCTTGTCTTCCCTTGCATTCCTCTTATTTAAAACCAGAAGTGGGATTCAGATGTTAGAACAGCTACTGACCTGATGCAATTTAATGATTTTACAAAACGCCCAAAAATGCCTCGCTTTAAAAGATTGATGCTTCCTATTGTATTTTTGCAATGCCAATTAATTACTTAATTCATTAGCAATGTAACACAAGAATAGTCTTTGAAAATCCGGTGCTTTGTGTAGATGCCTTTAATTATGGATAATTAAATACTGTAGAAGGACCTGATTATACCTTTGAGCATTTTCTAATCTGGAAAATGAAACATGCTCTTGTACTCCTCCATGCACGAAGCAAGAGCTGAGCTCAACAACAGCATGAAGTAACTAAGGGGGAAAAAAAATCCCCCAAATCTAGATCACATGAAGGACTGCTAAACCAAAGCAAGGTAGGAACTGCTGGGGAAGCTCGAGGAATCTGTGCATACTTCATCGGGGCTCTGCATAGGAGCTGAAGGGAGCCAGCAAGCAAACAGGGTCCGGAGGCGAAGCGACGCACTGCCTGCTGAAGTTGGGAGCAGCTTTCCAGATGGTCCTTTGTACGTACGGCTGCCATCGCCAAGGCTGCTAAAAAGAGCAAAGCACTTTCCAAATGAAATCACAGCTGACCTTGGAAGATGAAAACTTGCCAGTGCCAGGAGTTGGTCTATTTGTTTGGCTTCGTGTTCTTTTTCCACTTATTTATTTTTTTTAACTTTCTCTTTATTCCTCCGCAGCGATCTCAGTAAGAAAGTCGGCGTTCAGAGGGCTGCAATAAACAACGCTGCTGCCTCAGAAAGGGCTTTAATCTCTGAATAAAGCCAACAAAATATTTGTTTTGAAGACAGCCCCCCTCCCTCCTGCAGCTGGGACGCGCTGCCTGCACAAGGAGCTTTATCTTGTGATTTTTTTGTACTCGCTGGAATAAACAGGGGGAAAGGAGGCACGCCACCATCCGAATAGAGCCAATGCAGCCGTCCTCTCTCACAGCCCACCCCTTCCCTTTCTCCTCTCCCCCTGCTCCCTGTTTACGCCGCCGCCAATTCCTCCCTGTGCCCCCGCCGCTGAAAAGCAACACATTTCCTTCTCCCTTAATTAAAACCCACTGATGACAGCAGCGAGTGAGAAAAGGAGGCTGTGAGCACTTCACTGCTGGTGGCGGTGCTGCTTGGCTGGCCGGGAGCTGGCTGGTGCCGCGGGCAGCCAGGCTGAGCCCCTCACACACAGCAGGGTTGGCAGAGCTGGGCACAAACATTGCAAAATGGGGCTCTTAACCACTGCACTGCAAGTGAGCCATCAAGCAGTAAAACTACGTGCTGTTACAGCCAGTCCTGGGGAAACTCAGCAAACAGCGTCTCTTTATCCCCCTGACTCCTGTCTGCATCTGTCTCCCCCGTGAAGCCAAATTCTGTTGTTTTTAATGGAGGATGCTTTCCTTCTGGAGAATTCTTATCTTTATGGAGCATAATCAGGACAGGTCCTGTGAGAGCATACAGGCAGGCTGACACTGGGGTGGCAGGTAAGCAGGTTTGTACTGGCACAAGACGCTCAAGAACATCCACAAGAGGTACAATGTTGATGCATGAGCTGCCTTTGTCAGGAGTGGGAATATCGACGGTGACTTTCATAGAATCACAGAATCACTCAATCACTGAGGTTGGAAAAGACCTCTCAGACCCTCCAAGTCCAATCCCAACCCACCCCATCATGCCCATGGAACTGCATCCCTTGGTGCCGCATCTCCATGGTTCCTAAACGCCAGCACGGATGGTGACCCCAGCGCCCCCTGGGCAGCCGTGCCAGGGAGGAAAGGGAGTCACCTTTGTTTCTCTGGTTGACCCACTTGAGGAATCCAAGCAAGAGTTTTGGCAGCAAAATCCTTCAGCTATGGGGGAAACTACTCAAGTTGAGGCCCTGGGGAGCACCGAGAGATCCGAGCCCAGCTCCTCTATGCTTCTCAGCCCTTTAGTCTGGGAGATCTGGGGCAGACCTTGTCAAAAACCCACAGCCAAAACCCAATTTGGCTCTCTGGGGGGAGCTGTGAAAAGATGAGGTTCTGGTGCAAAACACAGCAAATTCCTTATTGTTAAGGCAGACGGGTTTCCATTCCTAATCAGAGTTTTCCAAGTCCTTAATAATCACTGTTTGACAGTTCTTGTATAATATGCTTCTATATGTTTTTTTTTTGGTTGAAGCAGATTGAAAAGCAACCAAAAAATCTCTTTTCAGCACAGGGAGGACATGAGTGTCTTGCAGACACTTCCCGCAGCACGTCAGCCAGCACCGGATCAATCCCATCCCTAATTGCCAGCAGCCCCTGCCCCGAGCTGGGACACCATGGCAGGTGTGGGAAGGGACCATTGCCCACACTGCCAGCTGTAGAGGAGGGATGATGCATCAGGATGCTGCCACAAAGCCGTGCAGGTGAGTAATCCATGTGCAAAGGAGCCCCTGGGATGTCAGCGGTGGCTGTGGTGAGTCAGAGATCACACGGTGAGGCTCTTCCAGAATGGTCCCTTGGCCCTTAGGAAATTGGAACACTGCACCTGAAAGCTGTGCTTGATGGCTGTGGCACGTTCCTCAGATGCAGACAGAGGAGCCGGTGTGGGATCCTCTCCTGCCTTTGCAGCCTTTTCTGGATGTGGCAAGAGCTGAGAGGAGTGGCATGAGGGCATGATGCTGGGTTTCACAAGGCAGAAAGCAGCCTAGACAAACTAATGATGCACAGGAGAACCAATGCAGTACTGAACAAGGGCTCCTCCATCTGCCTCCCCCACCATGCCCCAGGCATTTGTACAGTGGTCCATATGGAGCTAACTCTGAGCACGGGCCACCACCCAGGGATGCTTCAGTCCCACTCTGGTTCTCAGTGCTTACCTGGGTGAGGATGAGAGCCCATCAGGAAGAATGTTTTCACATCACAGCTGGAGTTTTGAGATCTCTGCTATTCTTTTTTTCTATTCTTTTTTTTTTAAGAGAGCAGGTTATCTGAAATAATCCATCATCTAAAAGTCCCTGCACCTTTGTCCTCATCTGAAATAGTCTGTATCCCTCCTCCATTGAAGGATTGGCTCACTGTAGGGCAGTTGGACCAGGTGGCCGTTAAGGGTCTCTTCCAACCCAAACCATTCTGTGATTCTACGATAAAATGAAGATCTAGATGGATAGTCAGCCTCCCAAGATTAGAGTTGGTTCATTCTGGAAGCATTAAAATGGGGGCAGCTGATCATTCCAAGTTTTTTTTTCCCCGACCTTTTTAAGAGTAAGAACAGCAAGTTTGCTATAATTGGCCTTTCTCCCAGGCATGGTGCCGTGAGTCAGCACTTTCTGGCCAGCACATTGCCTTCCTCCTCTTATACTCTCTACAAGAAGCAGCAAAGAAAGCCCGAGCATGGAAGCATCCTGGAGAACTGTGTGTGTGCACCCTCATGCAGACCCATCTCACAATACAACCCTGCACGTGACACTGGGGCTTTTGGCTTTGGTACATCAGCTCCTGCTTCATTTATTCTAAGAGCTCTGAGCTTCTCTACCAGAACAAAACTGCTGCCACAAAACATTTTCAACTGGGAGGAAAACGTAGCTTATTTTATGCAAAACGAGATGCATTCATTTACATCAGCTGTGGGATTGTACTGTATCTTAGAGCTACGCACTGAACTCCTTGTGGCAATCCCGGGTGAGAGACAGTACATCCTAGAGTTCATCTAGAAAGAATAAACCAAGGGAGCCCCCACACACAGTGCTTAAGATTAGGGTCTGGTGGGTGAACTCACTGCCCATCCATCCCTTATTTTGTTCTATTAGCAGGGCAGGAGGAACCACACCACACCAACAAAAGCAGCCAAAGCAAATAAAGCAAGATTCTCTCTTCCTCTGGGCTTTTATTTGCTGATGACTAAGCCTAAGCTCTTCAACCTTAGGTATAAATTCTGATCAACACAGCACAAGGGTTTTCTAAATACAAACAGAAAAAAAACCAAGTAATTACCCTCAACCAGCCAAGCTCTTTTCAACCTGTGCTGCAGCACTGAGCTGTCACACCTGCACTGAGAGGGTGAACACCCCGGTGCAAAGCAAGGGCACGAAGAGAGGGGTAGTATGAGTACAAAGGGTTGGAAGGAAACGGATGCTGATGTTCACAGGCAGAAGGGCATCTTTGGACAACAGGGACCAGCAGCTGAGATGCGAGACAATGGAGCAAAGAGGATGGAGACAGCTGAGAAGGTGGAGGGAAGGAGAGGGAAGCAGGAGAAGAAAACATCCAAGTGCCTTTTTGAATTCTAAGTTTTCTTGGACTTGCTCAGCTCTAATCTTTAATTCATATTTTCATTACAGTCTCTTTGCTTTGTAAAGTCTGCATTTCGTGTAAAAGGAGCAGCTCAAACATCAACTGTTTGACATAAGTCAACCCCTTGTTAAAGTCCCCTACTCTACATATATGTTGGCTCCAATAAAAGAAGCATTAAACATTCATGAAATTAGAAATACATGAAGACAACGTCATGCCTCTCTTCTCACACAAATATGCCTAATAAGCCCAACCTTTCAGAGCAGCAAAAGCAAAACCATCTCTAATCCTTTTAGAAAGCCTGACCATGCAAAGCACCCCAGTCTTCTGCAGTTTGCCTGTGAGTCACCCAGAGAAATTAGCTACTGCAGGTCAGATCCTCAGCAGGAGTAAATATGAGTCAGCCCCTCTGCTGGGGTTACACTGAGTACCACAGACCTGGGATTTGGCTGTGGGTTTCTCTCGCATGCTTTACAGCAACGTAATTGGATAAAAATGTCATTTTTAGTCTTCTGCGTTACACCCAGAATTCAATTAGGTGGGAGGGGAACTGCAGTAACCATGCCTGCTTGGATTTCAGCACTGTTTAGTCTGCTTGTGCTCTGCAACAGGTTCCCAACCTCAGCCTAGGACCTTCTTCTCCAAAAGATCCCAACCAACCCACCACTCCTCTACAAAATACCACTATGACGACAGTGGATCTTGAACCACTGCCGCCGTAGATCTGTGCACACAAATTCCAGCAACGTTTTCCCCAGTAAGCAGATGCTTCTTCACAACCATCTCCATCTGAAGAACAGTGCAGGCCTCCAAAGCAGCTTTGGAGCAAGTCTCATCCAGCAAACAGCTTCTCACCATCCTGCCATTTAGGGTGTTGAAAGACATTCATTCCAAGCTCTGCTTGAAATGGAGGCATGGGAACACGGTTAGGATCCTGGGTACAAATTCAGGATAGCTTTCAGCTCCTGCTATTTCCTTCTAAGCTTCGGGAAGTACCCATACTCAACCCAACTCCACTCGAAGGCAAGTTTTGGAAGGTTTATCCAAAGCTCTTCTAGATGGCTTCCAACAGCCGTGTCCACAGGGTGCAGGTCACAGTCTTGAGTATATTTAAGCTGGAAAATCCAACTGCGTGAGACTTTCAAAACCAATCCAGGGCTTCATGGACACCTCCGCACTTCACTCTCATCAGAAAATTTGGCATCTATCTGCCTTTAAACACTTGGCCCGAAGTAATGGAGGTGAACAAACACCACTGAAAATCAATTTCAGTGAAATAACTCCTTTTTAAAGGAACGGTAAAGTAAGCATTGAAGTATTTTGTCAGGTCAATCATGGCCTAGCCCAAATACGCTGCCTTGTTTTCAGTCTTGATCTTTTACCAGCTTTCAAATCAATCCCTTTCTTCCTCGGTTGCTAATCAAATCGCTCCTTTAATTGAGCTAACAGGGCACCAGTTTACATTCCTGCTGGTAAACACAAAGAACATTAGCTGACAAACAATCAAAAAAGCATCCTTTGTAGTGGCAGGAATTTTCTTCCGTGTTCAAGCTTCAAAAGCATTGATTTTCATAGCTAGGCATGAAGCCTTGACGGGCTTTGCTGTCACAATGTTAAGGCAGCTTCTACAAGTTCTGCAAAAATGGAAGAAGACTCCTGACTCGTGTCGGTGTCCAAAATGGAAGACTCCTGATTCAGGTTGGAGGCTCTACATCTGCACATAA
The DNA here is from genome assembly GCF_023343835.1 of Lagopus muta. Taxonomy (NCBI): domain Eukaryota; kingdom Metazoa; phylum Chordata; class Aves; order Galliformes; family Phasianidae; genus Lagopus; species Lagopus muta. The sequence goes on along the minus strand of NC_064440.1, from coordinate 33,441,097 downwards.
GGCTGCGAAGCATCCCCCTGTCCCCATGTGCTGGGCAAATGCTGCTTGAAGAAGGGTAAATCCCTCCTCTGGCCCCTTGCGTGCCATCGGGATGGGCTGCTAGTGGCGATGGGGTCAACTGAGTGCTCAAAAATCCATGTGGCTTCCACAGATATTTTATCCACCACGAGCAAAAGCGTGACACAGCCACGCTGCTCTACCAGCTTCGTTCTCCAGGACCTATGGATGGAGTTGTGGAGTCCAGCAAGGTCCAGTGTGGGGACACGTCTTCGTCTTGGCCGGCCACGCTCAGCTTGCATCTGCACAAGCAATCAGCATATTGCATAGACTTTGACTGAAGGGTTTTTAACTGCAACCTTAAAATCTGGCCATTTCAGGACTTCCTGAAATAAATTAGAAGAGGAATTTTATTTAGTTGTGGGTTTTTTTGGTTTTTTTTTTGTTTTTTTTTCTCCTAAAGGAATTTCCCCATGGCTCCAAACCACTGTTTTCCACAAAGCAAATGAATATGAAGTCTTCTCATGTCGTCTTGGCACATTTTCTGTGTTGTCTTTAGTCAGCAACAGTTGCATATAATCAAATGGCAGACAAAACATCCTCTCCCCCAGACCTTCATTTTTTCCTCACACTTTCAATAACTTTTCTCCTCATCTCATGGATTTTTTTTGTCAATGACCATGTAAAGAAGCAGACGCTTTCCAAAACAATCACCTGGAGATTCAGCGATCCACATCTTGCAGATAAATAACAAGTTCTATTTATGCAATAAAGCACAGGTAATGCAATATCCAGGCAATGGGTTATATGATATTAAAATCTTGGCACACTCAAGATGTCTGATAATTCAGAACAATGAAGACCACGTGGGGATGTTCCTTCTGTCAGTACTGGTTAACAACTTGCACCATTAATCCACTGCCTTCGCTTAAATACAATAACTGACTTACATTCAGTTTCTTTTCTCTTTTCTCCCCCTAAATCCCAAAAGGCTTTGCAAAATTAACACCCTGCATTGCTTCTGCAGCACAGCTGCTTGGGTTCTCTGCTGCTTCAGAAGGAACAGCTATGGCCAGTGACTAAATGGGCAATATCTAGGCAACAAGGTTTTGCTGTGAGGTCTCCCCATCCAAGTGAAAGCTGTCTAATTTATGGAAGTAGAATAGGTTGAATGAATGTGCTTTCTCCTGTTGGATGGCAGGCTGGGAGCAGCCTGGCCTGGGGGGCTGCCTGCCCATGTCCCCACATCATCTCCCCTGGTTGTCACCTGAAGGCACATGGAGCCAACTGGGGGCACCCCTCTGGTTCTTGGGGACGCCAAAAAAACACCTGCTTAGGAAAAAAAAAGGCATCTCCACAGACTGCTTACTAGGAAAAGGCAGCCCCAAAGGTCAGCCCCAGGGTGCTGTTCTACAAAGCAGCATGCAAAATCCACTCTGGGACAAACGTAAGGCATGTTTGTTACAGGAAAGGCTGCCCTCAGCTCTGATGGGCCGGGACGATCCTCAGGGATTTTATTCTGGGCAAAACACACGGTGTGACAGAAGGAACAGGCTGGGCTGCAGAATGGTTATTTCAAATTAACGCCAACTGAGAAATAATGAGCAGCAAGTTTACATTCTCAGTAAATTAAGAGAGAAGCTTAGGTAAACTGTGGCTTTATGTGCACGTAAATAAATTATTATTTACTTGGTTTTGTGCTCATGCCCTTAAAAGATGCTCGAATAGAATTATTAATATTTATAGCACATTATAATAAATATCTGTAACAGCTTCACCTGAATATACGCTATTTCACCAAGGTAAAATCTGCTGAAGGTCAAAGCAATCTTTTACTTGTGTGTGGAGGGCAGGATCAGCCTCTTTACTTTGAAATCTGCATCAACTGCAATAATTTAAAGCTTTAATTAAAGACTGTGTGTCAGATTATCTAGGAAACATCTTTGTGCTGCCCAGTATTTCATCAGGGATGGCTCCAGGAGCCCACACTAGAGTGAGCACATTGAGCAGGACGTACTTAGCTTTTATCTGTCTTAGTGTGTAACCAATGCTTTGGTCGAGGGTTGGTGGCATCAAAAATTGAATTAAGAGCAAAAGCCAGGCCCCCAAATAGAAACATACAGCGCTTATTCTGTTTATCCCTCAAGTAAATGAAAGTGCCAAGGCAAAGCCTAATATTTTAGCAATTTTGTTAATGTATGTGTAAATGGGCAAAGGCGCTTTTGAAATGCTCTGAAGAGAATTTCACACTTCAGAGAGGGGAAAGGAGTTAACAATTCTATTGTGGCTCTTATTAGAATTTTTAAATTAATTTCCCTGACACAGCTGTGCCATGGAATCCCCCACAACGACAAACTTTTTGCTAAAGCTGAGATTATTTTCGGGTACGATTCTGAAGGAGCAATTTGTGAAATAGGGAGCCGGGTGGGCTCCTGGGAATCCTGCCGCCCTCTGCTCTCCTCCAGCCCTTCCTCACGCACTGTGAGCTTCATTTGAAACCACGTTTTTATTCCACGCTGCTTTTTGCTTCTGCAGAGCAGCAAAAGGGGGAGGGATGTGCCAATGGCCCATGGCTTCGCAAAATGCAGGGGGGGAAGAGATGAGCAATGATAAAGTAGGGATCCCTCCTATCATAGAATCCTAGAATCATAGAATGGCCTGGGTTGAAAAGGACCACAATGCTCATCTCATTTCAACCCCCTGCTGTGTGCAGGTCACCAACCAGCAGCCCAGGCTGCCCAGAGCCACATCCAGCCTGGCCTTGAATGCCTGCAGGGATGGGGCATCCACAGCCTCTTTGAGCAACCTGTTCCAGTGCCTCACCACCCCTCTGTGTGAAAAACCTCCCCTGTCTCAGTTTAAGACCATTCCCCTTTGTCCTATCACTATCCACCCTCGTCCCTACAAACTCACTTAGGACTTAACAACCATGTGCCATCCTAATGAGAGCTGATTTATGGGCAGGAACAAATGGAGGTTTGGAAACACAGAGTGTGGGGTCAGGGTGGTAAGAATGACACCTGGACCCTAGGTGCAGGGGGATGGGAGTTGTGGGGGAGATTTCTGCCTGGAAAGGCTGCGGCATGAGCTGCAGGACTGCTTGTGGACACAGAGATGGTGTAGCCCACGGCAGCCCTGAGCTGGGATTTAGCAGTGGGAGGCACAGTTTTGATCCTGTAGAGGAGAGAGTTAACAACAGCTGACACACTTTGGTCTGGAGCAGCCACAGCGCCTCGAAATAACGTCTCGGGGCCATAATTCTGCGCTCTGTCACTACCAGGAAACGTGAAAACCAGTGACCTTTCATCTCCGCGACAGAAATGCTGCGCAGCACCTGGAGCCATCGCCCTCACGATGCGCTCTGACAAACGGGGACACGGGAGCCCCGAAAATCACCTCCTGCTGAACCCTGCTCTGGGTCCCGTGCCAAGCAGAGCCGGCTTTGCGCGAGTGCTTAGCGAGGCAAGAGACGACAGTTCGGTATTTCTTTTGACAACAAGGGATAAATCTGCTTTTCAGATTGCTCTTAAACGATGGCGGAGGGAGGGAAATTGATATTGGCTTTTTATGAATCTTCGGGTCAGGTACGTTCACATCAACAGATTTTTGCATTAACCTCGCTGCTTCGCAGCACTTTTGCCCTTGGCAAGACATAATTAAGAAAGGCACAAAAATCTATCTGAACGTATCAAGAGGAAATTATTCTCCACTTAATGGCAGCAACAGCTAAGCAAGCAGGCAGACCACGCTGCTAGCAGAGCGCGGCAAATGATGCAGGGCTCTGTTTTAACCCCAAACACCAAAATTTTAAGGATCAGCTTCTGAAATGAGGATTTGCACTACGTGTGGTTCCGGGGATTAACTTTTTCTTCCCCCCAACAGCTATATCCCTTGAGCTCTTCTCTTTGCCAGTCTAAAAGGATGACCGCAGACACTGAGGCTGAGCTAAAACCTTTTCATCACGCCGAGACGTGGCACTATAATGTCTTCACTGCTTTGGTAGGAAGCAAAAGCTGATAGATGGAAGGGGGGGAAAAGAAGACATTAAAGAAAAAGGGAGCTTGGTCATTTAAGTAGGACTGTCAGCTTGTGTTATCTTCATGCGTTTGTGAAACCGAACTTTAATTGACTGGCTGCAGTGGAGAGCCAAAAGATAAAATTGTGGTCTCAAGATGAGCAGACAGCTTAAAGTGTTGTGATCCTCATTCATTAGGATTTGTCAGAGGGTTTCAGAGGGGAAGAGATGCAGCCGTCTCTGTTATTCTTTCATATGAAGTTACCAAAATGTTAAGAGGGAGGTGAAGGGTGAGCTCTGCTCCTGAAGCTGCATCCAAGAAGAGCAACACGGGACAACAGAGACTATTTTGGCACCACCTTATTTCTGTCTCTTTGTGAATTATTTCATTCTGCTTCTGAAAGATAAAGTCCACAGCACCTCCATGCAGATACACCCCAAAGGATGACCACACCACCGCATCGCCTTCACTCACTGCAAGCCCTGGCCTCCCTGGCCCCAGAGACACCCAAGGTGCAAAGGCTGCTTTTAAGAGGGTGTTAAAAAATACTTCCCTGCCTAAACCAGGTTTCAGAGAGCTTTCTATCTGTGTTTTCAACAGGAGAGGGAAGGGAGGAGTAGAGAAACTCAAGAAACCCATGGACAAAGCCCCAACAATGAACCCCTTGGCATCTAGCTGAGGGTCCAACCTCTACCCTGTACCCTGGAGTTCTTCATTTGCTGGGGGAAATGGTCACGGTGGGGAAGGGTTGGTAGGGAAATGCAGCAGCTCCTGAACTTCTATGAAGACACCTTTGGATGTGTACTTGTGAGAAGCCTGAGCAATGCTCACAGCTTGGATCTGTGGGATGTGAACCAGCATGGAACCCTGTATGCAAAGGGAACACAGAGGTGGTCAGACACACACTAACGCTGTTCATTTGGGGTTAAATGAGCCTCTCCGTAAATGCTTCTCTGGTGACAGACACAGAGATGGCCACTGCAACTCCCAGTGCAGGGTGCCTCTCAACAGTCTTCTTCCAGTGCTGGAAACCTCACACCCCACCAAGATGGGCCATACCCCAAGATGTTAGATAGAGCTGGCTTAACATCTTCTCTCCAAATTTCATCGATGACAAACTAATGACATTTCCTATGGACATTTTTCTGCTTTTCAATAACAACATAAAATTCTAAATGAAAACCTTTTCCAAACTGCTCAGAATTTTTCCAATTCTTTAGGTAGGAATACTTTGGATTTCCAGTATTTTGCTTTTTCTCTACCTTAGAAGACCAGAAAATGTGCTGAAAATGTTATTTCTCTGTGTACATTTTCATTTGTGATCCAAAAGCAACCATTACTCTTTCATTCTACAGCAGTGATGACTATAGGGGGTAATACATAAGGATAGCAAATTCTAAACATGAGAAGACGAGCTGATGCAGCCACTTATATGTTAGGAAAGACATGAAAGGGTTTATGTGAAGCCAGCTCACCTCTCGATCTGCCTTCGTATCTCCATTAGGAGAAAGGTGCTTTTGCAGAAATGTGTCTAAGGGCTGTGGAATGGGACCAGAGAGACCTTCTTGGAAGCAGACTAATTTTCCAAAGAGGTACTTCCAGCCATCCCAAAGCCTTTCTTGGAAGTATTGCCAAATCCAAGACCAATTCATGAAACTGTTTCAGCAAGACAGTGAGGGCCAATGCTACACACACAGACTCCAGCACACAACTTACAGTGTTACTGGCTTGGCCAGAGTTTTAGCAGACCCAGAGGGAGTTCTGTCATTGATCTCAATGAGTTTTCCCCCTAGCCTTAAGCAATAATCACTGGCACTTTATGCAGGGACAAAGATTCTGCTCTTTCCTTGGATACTTGATGTCACGTGAGAGAAAAAAAATAAAGCAACGGCATGAAATGACCATCACCAACATCATGACTCAATCCTAAAAAGCCTTACTTAAGCCAGCCGTGCCACCAAAGTCAATGAGAAAACACAGGAAGGGGAGCCTTAATTTTCAGAGCAGCTGTCTCGTATCCGACACCCACACAGAAGCAGAACTCACAGCCCCAGTGCCAGTCTGTGCCAATGGAAGCAAACCTCCTGGCGATGCATCGGTAATGACATTTCATGAAACGTTTCCTTTATATCTCTGTTAAAACCAATACAGTACTTTCTTACCATTTTTGCAGACCGGACAACACTGCTCTGGTTCATAGACCGGGTTGACACACTCGGGAACTGCGCAGTCTGCTACAACACAGTGAACTTCATTGCTGGGCTCGCAGCGACACCATTCGCATGGCGAGGGCTAGGAACAAATCTCAAATTAGCCCATTTCTTCCCGTAGCTCAAAAGTTTGCAACATTTCTATCTTGCCATAAGATAAACACATCAACGTTTAATACCTCTTGACTGCATTGGTTCATCATGGGAAATACAAATCAACCTATCGGACAAAACAGCAATATCTGAAATAGGCAACCAGAACATCAGGAAAAGCAGCGGGTGTGATGTTTTTCCTAGAGAGGGTGCATGTTTTTTTTTATCTTTTGTCAGACTTGAATTTTCTTCAGTAGGAAGAACCAAGCAAAGGCCATCAGGTGAGATGGAGTGGCCTCTACGTGCTCATGTGACACACAGCACTGCTCTGTTTGTTATACAGGGTCTTTGGAAGACCACGAATGGTGGCTCTTCTCAGAAACAGATGGATCCAGAAGGACATGCTGATCTTCCAGGTCACACTCATTATCTCATGTAGACCACCACAGGCAGCAAACCCCAGGCTGTCAGTAAGATGCTGGCCCTTCTGTCCACCAGACCCTCTATGGGTTTGGCTTCCAGTTCTCAGAGCACAGGAAAATGGTGTTGGAGAGGCAAAAACATTCAATTCTGTGTTTGTGCAGCACCTGAGTCGAGAGTCTGTAAGCACTCCTATAACACAACCATCAGACCTGGCCCTGGCCCCGCTTCTGCCTGTTTCAACAAGGTTGGTGAGAGAGTGCTTTGCACTGAGCATGTGAATAATTAAGAGCCTGAATAACTGCTGAAGTCAGTGAATTTGGGATTAAAGCACCCAGCTAAATGGCTTTGTTTAAGCTCCATCAATTCAAACAGGAATCTATATGCCTCCAAATGGTAGAGTTGTCACTGTCTCACTCTAAGAGAAGCTGTGAAAATCTGTTGAAAAACAGAAGGGTCAGTGTGCAAGGCTCCAGTGCCCTTACATGTCTGCAAGTGCGATGAGACATTGGCAACAGAGCTAAGGATCCAAAGGAAGCTGAAAGGAACTAACGTCCTTTCAATACCTGGAGGTTCAACATCTAACACCCAGCTCCTCCAATGGTAGATCTACTTCAGCTAGTAAATGTGATGATGGAACAAATCCTGCTTTGCACTGCTGGGAATCTGCAGCAGTGGGATTTACTCCGCATCCAAAACAAGCAAGTGGATGCAAACGAAAAAAGGCATCATCCCCATGTGCTTCAAACCTCAGTGATGCATCACTCATGTCTACAAGACAGGCACAACCCCGTGAGCCCTGGTTCTGGTAGGTAAAAAGCTTTTCGCTTCACCTCTAAGAAGCTCCATATGTCTCGCGTCAAATAATTTATTCCCTGGAAATTCATTTCTACCTTAAAACGCACTAATTAAAGCCTCCCTTGCTTTGTCTCAGCATCTGCAGTCTATAATTCCCATCACCTCTTATTTGCTCACGGCTTTGGCAATTTAGATAAAATCAGCACTCCTTGAGCAAGGGAAGAAGTCTGTGGAGGTGGAATTCCTCTCTCTAATTATCTTTCCTCATTCAATCCTGCTTTGATTTCTGTCTGAAGCACCAGGAATCTAAATTCATTTGACTGACATTTCTTATTCAAGGCTATTTAATAAGAAGCAACAATGCAGAAGGAAATAGACAGGACTATTTGCTGAGGGATCAATAAGAAAATTGCTGCTTTGTTTTTACTCATTTTAATCGCTAATTATATGGAGCACTAGAAGTAGATCTTATGATTCGTGGAGGCTTTCAGTGATGTATTCTTCAGGGCTTGCTCCCACCTCTACTATTCCAGTAGCTGCAATTCTAAGAAATAATGTGGTGCATTTTCAGGACTGCAGCTCAATCTACTGCTTGAAGAGGATCAGCAGATGCAGAAGATGCCCCTGAACGACCGTGCTACTGAGTAAATGAGACATGACATACACATCTTTTGCTATTGTGTTGTCGGTGTAACTTGAAAATGACACTGTAATAAACCATGATGCTGCTTGACACTGAAAGCGGCTTTTCAGGAGGGAAGAACAGCATACAATTACAAGAATAAAAGCATGCCTTGGCAGTGCAAGGAGCAGGCAGCCTGCATATGAAAAGGCTGCTCTGGCATGAATGGCAGGACTTTCTCAGCCACCACCTCTTCGCCACCTTACCAAGGTCAAACGACATGGTCTTGCCTCCAGGATCTCCCTCTGAGCACTTTGTTCATTCACTGGTGCCCTGTACTGTGGCTCGCCCCCACAGACGACTCCAGCCTTCCCACCCACTTCCTTTATGAACATCACAGCACCTTCTCCCACTGGCTGTGCCTCTGGATCGTTTCACAGGACCTACTATGCAGCTATGCCAATCTTCACAAGTTCCAGGATCTGGATTTAAAGATCTATCACCTGTGGAAGATGGATGGTTTATCTTTTTGTATCTGCTGAAGTTCATCCACTAGTCAACACCAGTTCCTGAGAAGACGCACCCATCCCTGCTGAAAAACAAGGTTGAAAAACTACGGAAGGTTTCTAAAGTATGATAGAGAAAGGACACAAATCAGAGGCTGTGCCACATTCCCACATGGACAGTGAATGCACTTTGTCGTATCCCACGAGACGATGCTCTGGAAAAGGTGCTAAGATTAAAGTGTCATAAAAGGCTTGGGCTAGAAGATGATTTATACACTCCACCTGTCTGAGGCAAAACAATCTCTGAGAATGGTTCTAGGGAAGGATTTGTTAAGGAGGATTTCAAGACATACTGGTGCAGAAACATTCCTCTCACCATTGTCCAAAACAAAAGGATGTCCACAGTCACAACAGACAGAACTGCGTGGCTCCTTACTTTTCCATGTGTATCCTGAGAAATGGACTTGCCATTAAAACCACAGGGTCAAACTGGTTGTTTTTGTCAAAGATGCCAGTACTGTTTTGTGACTTGGGAAAACTGGTGCAAAGCACCTCACAGCCTTTTGTACCCATTTTTCACTTATGTCAGGCACAGGGGCCAAGTCAAGCCACGATGGTTGTTGGTGGATATGACCAACATCTGGCCACCATCCCGTGGCTTCTGGGAACAGAGGAAATGGGAAACCGAGCCCAAAAGACCTTCTCATTAACCCTGCTTGACCTCTTCTCCTACTGGTCACTTTAAGAAGACCAAAGAAGCACGAGGATGTTCACAAGCTACACCTCATGGCCCAACTTCCATTTCAGTTGCTGGACTACTGATCTCAAGGAAGGCTGTAACCCCAGGTCTGGCTGGGGCTGCAGGAGGGAGGAGTGCTCAAGCTAACAGCACGGCTGGAGAACCTGAGTCTCAGGTGTTGTCAAATGGGAAACATCTGCAATCCACCAGGCTCATTAACAAAGAAAGAGGGAAGGAAAATTAAAAGAGAGGATAGAGAATATGCATGGCTAATAAAGATTTTATGTGTGTGAGCACATAATTATAAACTTGATAGATGATACAAACAAACAAATGGAAAAGGCAGCAAAGGAAACAGAATGAGAAACAAGTTACACTCTGAGCAGGGGAAATCAGGAAGCCACACTAGTGTGAATACCATATCTCCTAAACTTAACTCTTTCTCCCCAACATTTTCACCTTCTCTAGGAGCAAATGCCAGCACACATGCCAGAATGATCACAGAATCACAGAATTGTAGGGGTTGGAAGGGACCTCCAGAGATCATCGAGTCCAACCCCCCTGCCAAAGCAGGTTCCCTACAGCAGGTGATGATGCTTGCTAACATCACCCAGCTACTCCTCACAGTGACAAGGGGTTCCCTTCCTTACAGAACTAGGTCCTTCCCTAGCCGTTAGGTTTCATACGACCACAAACTTCATACCTCTGAGAGCTCTACACTGGAGGGCTTCAGCCAGACGGATCGCAAGATCAAGCAGTTCTTCAGCCTAAAATATGAATACTTCCCAGACTCTAAGGAGAAGTGGAGGAAAGAAAATGGATAAACAAATTCCCAGTGTCCTTGCACTCTCTGCCTATCGCACAATAGCCCTTCATCAATCACATGTAGCTACTGCCAAACAGCTACAGAGCAATAAAAGCTCCACGCCTATTATATCATAAACACTTGATCTTTGCTCTGAGGAAAGAAATACGAAGGCTTTGTGTAAGTGTTTACATCCATCTAACCACATTACAATAGACACATACTGATCATCACACGGGGCTGTTCAAGTTGGTAGGACACTATTTCCACTTAATTCAACAGACCTGCAATTGGGCCCTCTGATGTTCTTCACAGTTAAATGGGTACCTTTACAAGAATGCACAGAATAACTGGGAAATATGCTTGGTTGACTGGAGTAAGAAATGGCACAGAACAGAAAGAAGAAAACCCAGTGGAATTTCTTTCTGAGCCCCATGGTAACTCAAGGATCCATCACATCACAGCAAGTGCCAAGAAGGTGCCAAGACTGGGTATCACTGGGAACCTTCATCAAGCTTGTTAACCTTACTGAAAAGGAAATGGCACATAAGTATGTGCCTTTTTTAGATTATGCTGCCAAGGCAAAACCGCTGTTCGTGGCAGTTTCACTGAACATAGAGCTGCTATGCTTTGTTCCCTGTAAGAGTGTGCTAGAAAATGAAGTGCAAATGCCTTAAAAGGGTAGGAGCTGCCACCATCTACATTTCTGACGATGTCCAGGTGGTTTTGAATGCAATGGATCCAACCTGACACTTCTGCACACACCTGTCAGTACTTTGATCCACTAGTGGTATCCACACGCGCTGCACCTCCCTAGTAAGGACTGGATGTGTCCCATCCCTTCAGAGCACTGAGACACATGGCAGGAACCCCAAAGACCATCTTCACCACCACCAATCTCTCAATCTTTTAGGTTTTGAGACAGTTTGCACCCGTGTTCATACAGCAATTGCACCCCCTCCCTCCTCAGATGGGCTCTACTGATGGCATCCTGCTCCGCGCTGATAGAACAGCAGGGGAAGCAGAGCAATGCAAAGTGAAGCCTGTCAAATTGGGCACTTACATCTTAAGAGCAGCTGTAACTTTTAATGACACGAAGGACAATAGCAATTCTGATGGATATGATTTTTGTAGCTATTTGCAGGCTGTGAATTTATTGGCAGGAAGCAAGTAAGGGAAGAAAGTGACAAAGAACCCGATGAATAAAATCAGAGGTGGAAATGGTTTCCACATTACAGCTGAGGTGGGAAGTCATAAACCAGGGGAGAGGAATAAAGAGAAACTGGGACAGCGTTCATTGAAGATACTCCTGGAGTTGAAATTAGAATCATTTTCATTGTTATTGAAATTGCCTGTGATCTCAGGCAGATTAGCAGGAGATGGCAGGAAAGTTCAGAGCATGCTTACAGCGGAGAAATCTGGCAGATGTCAAACTGCAGAGAACAGTGAGTCCCACCTGAAGGCGAGACAGATTCCAGTACTGCTTCCTCTGCCCTTACTACAAGCAGCACATGAGCCACTGTCTAGATTGTGTTAAAAGTCTGGCAAATGGCTCTGTGCATGTGTGTGTGCTGATACAACAATGTGCATGGGGCAAAAACTGCAATCATTTTTGTCACTTAAAAAAAACAACCAAACACATCCGTCCAACTTGGCAGAGACAGAGTATCAGCTACACTACAGCAAAGGCAATGGATTTCCCATTGGTGGAAAGTTGCTCAAATAAACAATCTGGTGAGTGATTACAGACGAGTGTAACGACAGAAAACACCATCGGGTTGCAAATGATTTTGCAACAGGAAAAAAGTACTAAGTCATTAGATAATTTACTTGCAGCGAAATGCTGGATCCTGCTAACATGGAGAACGGGCAATACAAATGAGATGTGCCATCCAAAACTTGAAAAATGCTTGCACCATGCTGCAGATGGGCTAAAACAAGGAGCTGGATGCCAAGAAGCTGATGCTGAGAGGAGATCCTGTTTTTCTAAGGGAGCCTTCAATACAAGACTGGAATGCAGTGACATTTCTCACTAAGTGCAAAAGACAAGAGGCACAAATACATTGCAGAAAACATTTTCTATAGATGGTCACTCCACCCTGCACTCAACACAGTCACAGCACAAGGAGGTTGAAGACGACCTGCCTAATTTTCTTTGCCCAGAGATGCTCAAGGCTCTGCTGTGGTTGTTCCTAACTGATGCTCATCTATTCACAGCTACCACAATCTCTCCAGCAGCCTGGTGGCTGGGCTTTGTGCTCATTTCTCTGCTACGTGCCATACAACCCAATGGGTTCACGAGTCTCCTGGGTCTGGAGAACCTCTCCGTTATCAGCTGATGAGAGAGAAACAACCTTGAGCCAAGCACTGGCCCTTTTTCCATGGCTGCTGCACATCAGCAGTCTCGTGGTTGCTCTTCTCCACTGAGAGCACAACAACATGACTCTGCACTTCTGCTCTCTTTGTTTTGATATACGTCTCATTTTATTCCTGACAATGGTTGCAGACCCCGGGGCAGAGGGAACCAAGGTCTGCACTGCTTTGGAGATGATTTTTATGACTTGATTATGATACTTTTTCAGTTCAGACATGCACAGGGAACAGGACTTCTTTCAAAAGACTAAGGATATGACAGAAAGGACTGTGGCTCAAACGTGGGATGTACAGCTCCATTTGGACACAGGCAAAATGTCAGTGTGCTCTTCACATTTGTTAAGCTCCTTGTAAGCTGAGAGGGAAACCAGGCCCAGCTGGCAGCTTTTTGCTCTCCATTCCTCCCTATCTGCTCTCACCACTGCCCACAGAGGAGCCACATCAAGGGGAAACTCTCCTGGAGTAAGGAGAAGTGAACCAAAGACCTGTTTGGGAAGCTGATCCTTTCCATGTTAGATTTCCCTACAGCTCAATCTGCTGCTTCCTTCTTCATCCATGCCAGAAGATGGGAGAAGGAGGCAAGATCAGCAGCTTCTTACTGACTGCTTTGCTCTTGCTCACCTCCACAAGCTTAGGATTTTCTCTTGTGCAGGTGCTGCAGGCAAGAGCTCCTTACACATCCCTGTTAACACGCTCTGATGCTTTATCCCCTTTTTCTATTCCCAAGAAAAGAGATGCTGGCTGAAGCCAAGCATACTTCCTAGCAGAGGTCCCGAACTGAGCTGTTTTTTTCACTTTATGTTGCTGACAGCACAGAGGCTCAAGCCTTGTGTCCACACCATGGGCCTATGCCAGCCCTGTGCATGTCTGCTTGGGTTGGCTGGACTTTTGGTTTCCTTTGTTCCAGGCTTTGACAGTGACACAGTTTTCATTGCGTGCTGAGAGCAGGAGCATTTGTATCAAATGCTGACTTGCTGCTGGTTTTGTCTCTCATTCTCCATTATCTGACTCTTTTGATGGTCCAGCCCAACTCGTGACTTTCTGGCAGCTGGCAATGTGGATGAGGCTACATCAGCAACAAGCCTAGTCCACAGAAGAGGATCTGATGGGACCGAACATCCCAGTGGGATCCACGTGAGTTTTTATTTTGCAGCGAGTCTGAGCGCTGTCGTTAGCTGACTTATTTAATTATAGTTTTAAAAACAATAACTAGGATAATTATTTAATTAAGAATTATTTTTAATCAGTGCAGTTCTGCACAAAGCATGTTCCAGCAGCAAAAGCCACACAAACACCTGTGCTTCCCCTTGCTCCGGTAGGATATGACTGCCTAAACCTTTTGCCCATCATTTGGGAACATTTCTATGCGAAACACCCTTAGTAATAAGCTGACAACTGGAGGACCTCGTGCTTATCACTCCTACAGAGAGCTCAGGTGACAGAGAGGGACACAACGTGGGCAAGCCAAGGAACAAACGTGTCTTTCATTGGCCTTCCCAAGCACTGTCTTCAAAACTTTAGACCGGATTCTACCCTTTCTCTGGCCATGCAGACAGGTATTGCCAGCTTTCTGGCCATCCCTCTCATCTGGCTGCAGGCAGAAGCAATGGGCTGTTTCCTGGAGCAAATATCTGAAAGCACAGCCACTGCTTTGGCCACACAAACGTCAGGCACATGTTCATTCCTGTGTCAAACTTCCTGGAAAAATACCAACCTTTGGGTTTGCATGCATAGGCCAAATTCTGCACTGCACTGAGGGATGACGGATGGGGAGTAAAAATATTCCTGGTGATTCTGTGTCATGCTGCTTTGGGTCTTGTCCATTTCAAAAGAGGGGAAAATATACTTGCGGTGCACCCAGTGCCACTGAGCTCTGAGCTTCTGGGGCTATCACATATCCCTGCCATCTGGGGAAAGCAAGGGCCTTTTTATAGCCAAATCTTCAATGAAGCCCATCACCTTTCACCTACTATAAAAATATACTGGTGTGTAACGTAATATATATGCTATAGAACCAGTAGCTAAGTACATGATATAATTTAAAAAATAGCTTTCGTTGCAGATCCATCTCCAACGTGCCTATCTATTTTTGTATGTTTTCTTGGTACAAATTATGACAGAAATACAGTAAGTCAGTAATTTCAAATTCCTCTGCATAGACATTGTCACTGTAATTTTGCCAGGAGGGAGATAATAAATCATACTTTTCCATCTGACTGATGTTCTGTTTCCCCTGTCTGATTTCAATGGCTCTATGCTATCTTATGAGCTGGCATTGTTCATGGCTCCTTTTATTAAAGCACAGGCACGTTATTGAAATTTCTTTTGTATTATGATTTTCTAGCCATACGTGAAATTGCAGAACACACAAGAGGGGAAAATATGCCCCATTTCTTTGAGTCATAATAGGAAAAGAAAAACAAAACTGCTGCATATATCTCAGAGAGAAAAATGCTAATACTAAAATATGGGCCCCATGCTGGCTTGCGTTAGTAATCGGTGTCTTGCAATTTACGAGCGAAGATCTAGAAAACCACTATTGATTTGGATCACTGCTTACCTACTACCAACAGGTTTTACTAATGCTCCTTCTTGCAGTTATGAGCTCACTGTGACTTGAGCGCTTTCCAAGACGCACCTGGAAAATGAACGCGTGGACGAGAGCAAAAAGCTCCATCAAGAATCTTCCCTTTCTCCCTACTCTGATTTATTTTCGTGGCACTTTCGGAAGCTTCTCAGATAGAAGTTGTTGCATCTCTGCTCTGTCACGCCGTTGTGATTACTGGCTGGGGAATCACTTTGGTCTTCCTGGCCTGCCTTTACCTTACGGCAGAATGCACACACTGTATTTCAGGACTGGGAGTTGCTGGGATGGCAGCTGAATCAACTCTTGATTCTGCTAATGCCTTGTGATGAAAAGGTATTATTTCATTAAGTTCTATTAATATAATTGCATTAATAAAACATTTTTTAAAAGAGCATTAACAAAGGAGAAGGAGGTGCCGCTATTCCAGAGCAGAGCTTTTCATAATGAGCTGAGAATTAGTATACAAGAATGCCATGCTTATAGAGTCCCTCATTCATTTTGGATTCTGATTACAACCCGACGGTCCCTGTGAGAGCTGCAATCCCTACTGTGCAAAGTGCTGCTCAAGAAGACATCAAGTCAGCAAGATACAGGAGCCTGGCTGGAGGATTACGGGTGATTTGCAGACAAAGATGCATTGGAAGGAAACACGAGAAAGAAAAATAAGGGAGAACTCCAGGAGTGAAGCCCTGGCTCTTTTCAAGTCAGCAGAGATTTTGTCCTAGAACAAAGCTAAAATTTGCCCTTTCCCTTTTTTCCCTACACAGTGAGATGGCCTGCCCTTGGGCAATGGGCTCTCACCCCTCCACACCTGTGCTTGATGCAAGGCAAAACCATTCAGGGATCACATACGGGCTTTCTGAGCAAGGATGGGCTGGGAAGGGAGCAGTGAAGGGGGAAGATAACAAGGAGGTGCAGCCTGGGAAGGGCCAGCAGCAGAGAGGCAACAGCAGAAGTTAAGCACTGCCAAAGCCAATGGCTGCAAGAAACTGCAGTTTTGTGTTTGACAGAAAGAAGAAGAAGCACTCAATAAATGTCCCTGATCTTCAGAGCTGCTTCCAAACCCAAGTTCACAACTGCAGGTTGAAGGGAGCCGTTGTTCTCCAGACAGAAATATTACCAAAGCTGGCAAAGCTGGGATGCCCAGAGCTCTTCCTTCCTCACCCAAAGGATAACTCATCTGAAGGCAAATAGAGAAATTCTACTAGCCGTGGCTACAAGACTTCTGCTGGTGGCTTTGAGGATGACACCATGCTACAGTAAGCCATGTCACCAGCAGCAGGTCCCACCTGCATGGCCCAAAATTAAGAGAACACTTCAAGATGTCAGCTTGGCAATCTCTTGTGAACTCATCGCCCGCTTCCCGGCAGTGGCACTCAGCCTCGTATTCACAGAGATCTACAGATGGTTAGGCTGGATATGAGAGTGTGGGAGACTGGGACGTGATTACTGACTTTGCAAATGGACAAACTAAGAATTTCCCAAAGGACGTGGTTACAAATGCACCTTCACCCAGGCCATAAATTGCATTTATTAATCCGGGTAGGCACACGCTTTTTTGGCAGTAAGTTATGCAGCTGAGCAAAAACTAATCAGCACTTAGGAAAGCTGTTGTCTCACTGACATTTGCACGATTTCTCCATCAGCTGCCAGCGAACATTCATCAAGCTGGCGGGACGCTGTCTCCTTTACTTTACATAAGCTGCTGTCTGGGAAGATTCATTTAACACCCAGCCATGTGCACTCCCAATAGCCAAGGGTGCTCTCAGGTTTGCTATTTGCTTGTTTTTTCTCCTCGGAAGAAAGGGGAGGGCTGGCAACCTCACTGCAAGCAAGTGCAGAGCTCTCGGGACTTGGACCTTAACCTGCAGGATGGAAATCAAAACTGAAGTAGGCTGCAAAGTGACCCCATGAGTGACCACCAGTTTCCTTTGGGAAAAACAGACACAGTGCCCGAGACTTGCAGCATCCTTCACACTGACCCCTAGACTGCCATCACCCCATGATTGCTCCGGGAAGGACTGCAGGAGACCTAAGAGAGCAGATTTGAGGCCAACAAGGAGAGAAGTGAAAAATGAGGTTGGGAAAGAGATCATCATAAAAGCAACCAGCCCTCCCTTTTACCTGCAGCCTCAGCTGGGGGCATGGATGAGTCCCAGGCAAACAGAGTGGACGGGCAGGCTCCATCCAGGCAGCTGGAGCCCAAAGACCTCAGAGATCTCCTAGGACCCATCGCAGGGCTATGAAGATCCTACATGGGGTTACTAAACCATCTGCAAGCATGCAGAGAGACTCCTAATGGGTTTAGATTTACAACTGAACTTCAGTTTAGCATTTCATCGGTACGTGTTAATGATTTAGGGGCACAAGCATAAACATTTGGACAGCTGTCTCAGCTGGATGGCTTGTTGTCGTGTTTATATTTTGTGCTTACGATCGCTGCGAGTCAGAAAGATTAGAGGTACAAAATCAGCCCACTAGAAAAAAAACCACAAACAGCCTAATTCTTTAAGAAACGGGTCCTTAGAAGTACTCTTTTACCCTGAGATAGTCACAGCTCCTGTCAGTGGTAAGAAAATAAAAAGATTAAATTGCATTCGGATTTTTCATCCTAAGCCTAAACAGAAACCCAAAAGGAAGATGGGAAAATTCTCCCAAATAGAAACCTCTCACCAATTCTGATTTCCCAGTGAAAACCAATTTCCTTGAGAAAATAATAATCCTAATTTGTGCAGAGATCAAGCAGCTGAAATTTCCACATGATGAGTCAGCCCTGGTGACAGTAATAGAGCAAGTACGAGTGTTTGTATGCAGACACGCATGCTGAAAGACACTTGCAAAAGGTTTTCAAATGAAAGCTCTAATGGGCTGCCCATGGAATGGTGGACTCACTGCCCCTGGAGGTGCTCAAGACATGTTTAGATGTCGTACTAAGGGACATTGGAGGCATGTGGATGGTTGGACTGGATGATCTTGGAGAGCTTTTCCAACCTTGGTGATTCTATGACACCACTGACTCGGCTTCCATTGAAAGCAGTCTGGTTTTGAGTTGGAATGACTGGAGAAAGCCTCTCTTCCTTGACAAAGACAGAGATCAGTGTGTGAGAAATGGACTTCAGAAAGTTTGCAGACCCTATAAATCCAGCAGGATGAGAGAAGAGCAGAGTTCAGAGCCTGTAAAAGCTATGGACTGCTCAGGATTTCTTCTAGAGAGTTTGCTGATAAAATCTTGGTTCCGTTGAAGCAAACAGCAAAACAACCCAGTGCTTCAACAAGGTCAGCATTTTCCTTCACAGCAGTCATTTTCTGAATCTTGGAAGCTCTTTGTTCTTTTTCTTTCATATTCCTTTTTCCCCAAAATACCCCTGGAAGCGCACACTGATTTTCCACTGCCTGAATCTCTAAGAGGAGCAAGAGTTACTTTGGGTAAACACATAGATTCCCCTCAAAATCAGCTTCTGCCCTGTTGCACAAAGCATTGGGTTCTCTGTAAAACACAGGTCGAGATCAAGAGCTTGATCATGAATGGAGCCAAGGCTGAAGGATCCCACATTAGTCCTACACTGGATGGTCCAGCACCTACTCTGCCTCTTTCTGAGGATACTGGAGCTTTGCTCCCACGTGATACCCTGCACTTGTTGAACACAACAAACAGCCTTCCTCCATAAATTCCACTTCTCTACCTCTTAGTCCTTTACCAGGTGGGATTATTTCTTCCCTAAAATCCCTCCAAAACAACTCCTTGCAACTTTTCCAATCATATGCCAGAATGACAGTGTGGTGGGATGCGAGACCACTGGAGAACAATGCTTGTGGGATGAAACGGGGCCAGCCTTTGTAGGACAAGAAGAAATTGTGATTTAAGCAGCTCACAAGATCAGCCTCTTCATGCTCCTCTGCAAAGCAGAGAACAAGATGAGCAGAATGGCCCTTGATGATATGATCCTCATATATCTGTTTTGCCATGTTGCATGGCCAAGACAATCTAGAGCCTCAAACAAGGCTTCAACAAGTCTTTTCCTATCCACCTGCAGATTCCAGCTGCAGATGGATAGGAAAAGATGAATGTAAACTATGCACGATATAAGAAAGAAACTAAATATTACCTTCACTGAAAATGACAAGAAATAGCTGGGAAAAAGAGAATTGCAATCTATGCTACAAGAACTTCCACGGTACTGAGATTTATATGAAAGCATTTTCATTGTCAGAGAAGAAAACACACTGGCAAGTGTATAATGAGATTGGGCATACAGCCACAAAGAGTTATGGGCTGCTGTTAATTAAGGAGGAATGAATTTTAATGCCATGTGACCAGAGAGAACAAACTTGTGTATACCTGTTGCCTTTGCAGACCCCATTTTTCATTGTGACATGCTGTTTTCCTCAGTAGAATTGAAAACATGTAATCAAACTTCTAAGAATAAGAGACGCAGGTTGTGTAAAGGGTAATGGCTTTTGAAACCTGGTCTTATTTTCACAACCCATTCCTGAAGGGTTTCTTCACAACTTTCCTAACAGGAACTCTACTGTTGGAACTGAGCCCCCTGCTTCTCAGTACTTCGGATGGTCATCTTACTATAAATTCATATTTTGCCCTTCTGAACAGCTTTACCACAGTTGCAATGAGAACATTCCACACAGCCTGCAACCTACCTGTATTCTCATACAGTTATGAGCAAGAACTCTCAGTACCGTGTCATCATATTCTGTTATCCAAATTGGAAAAGGAGTTATTAAAGAGCACCCAGCATTGATTTACCTCTACTTTTACAGACTCCCCTGGTAGGCCAGTTCATGCTGTGAGCAACCAGGGAAGTTGTCCAGCATCACAGCTTCAGAGGATCAGCATTTTGCTTGGGGACTTCTGGCTGATCTGAGTGCATGTGAGGGGGAAGGTGGCACCTTTTGCATTAGCCTGACCTCCATCACAGCTGGAAACACCTTTGCTATCAGCAGCAAGCAAATATTGACCACCTTTGAGAGTCCCCAGCAAGCCTTCTATCACACTAATATAAAAACTTGGGAAAAAAAAGAAGTGTTCCGTACCTTAAATTCCTCCAATATTTTGTAATTTTTTCCATGATATTCACAAAAGTTTTTCACTTCCTTGCATTCTGGACAGCATCCATTGTGTTCCACTTTTGTACACTTTGGGTGGATTTTAGGGCATTCGGGTTGATCGCAAACAGGTCCATCCTCAGTACAAACGCAGGGACAGTTGGAATGCCCCGGGAAAAAGCGTTCTCCCAGTTTGTACACAAAGCCACTGTCATCCACACAACCCTTCCCTCGGTAGTCATCAAAGATCAGATTGTCATTGCTGGAGGTCTGGTCCCCTTCATCGGCGGGGTAGTCTTCGTGGTTGATGGCAGCCGGCGTGACCAAGCCAGGGATTACAAACAGCAGTATCCAGGCTTCATGGATGTGAAGAGCCATCCCCCTCCTCAGCTTCTCCATGGGATCTCAGGGCCGGATAGAAACAGCTGCTTCCATAAGGAGACCAGTGTTGTGGTCTGAAAGCAAACATTTTTAAGTGAGAATTCAAAGTATTAAGGAACATCAACTAATAAGGGCTGTACCTTCAACCAGCATGAAAGAATAAATCAGTGCTTTCAAACTGTGCAGATAGCTATCACTGCTTCATTTGGAATAAGCCTCTCCTGAGTTATGTGTAATGAGAATAAAGCACATGAAATACATAAATTAGACACACTTCTGTAAGTGTATGCCCACAAAACATCTCTATACAAACGATGGCTCAGAGAATCACCTCATTTTTATTTCCCTCGTGTGCAGAGTTTCCTGTTGCATCAGAAGTTACAGCAGCTGCCTGGAGTCGCATGGGCACGGACAGCCCGGAGGGATTTGAACCCCAGCTTAAGCGTGGCCTTAACCTCCTGCTGTGGCCATCGTCCTTCTGTGTGGCACACAGCCCTGTTCATCAAACAGAGGGGGGCTGAAGAACAAGGGAAGCACACTCTGCAGGCAGATCTGCATCCAGCATAGAAGATGGAGCTGGACTGTACGCGGTGCATGAGAGGTGGAGCAGCAGAGTTTCACATGCAGCATTTAGGAGAAGGAAGAGGAGCTGCCTGGTCTGCCAGCAGCAGGTCTGTATGATCCTGACTGAACACACGACGCGATTCTCCTCCAGTATTCAGCATTCCGGTGCTTCCCTGGGAGAAATGCTGAGAGCAGGATGCTAAATGCCTGCGTGGTGTGCAGAGCTGCTGAATCGTGGCTGGAACCTCACTAAAACTTCAGGAGCGCCGCAGCACTGCCCAACCTGGCCGTGCTCAGCTCCACAGAGGGACAAAGAAGCTCTGCCTGGCCTCAGGGCTGAGCTCGGAGAGAGGCTCCGTGCATCCCTGGGTGTGCGATTGGTTGCCCGCCGTGCCACATCACCGCCCAGCCCGCGAGCAGCAGCTGTGCCGTGGCTTCTGGCCCCTCCACGGAGGACCAGGCAAAGTGCTGCAGCAAACTTTTCAGCGAGATAAGATGTTAGCTTTGCATTGAGGAGGGGAAGCACTCACCAAGCACGGCTTGTCTGCGGGCAGGCAGACGCACAGCGCACAACGCGCAACGCCTACACAGCCAAACATGCCCCCCTCCACCCCCAGGGGGTATTCCTTCAGCACTGGGATTTTAGACGACCTGCAGATGTTGAGCAATTCATTCTCCTTAGCTGAAGGAAAGCAGCAGTGGCAGCAAGCTTTACTCCTGGAAAAGCAGTTGAGGGATCCTGTTGACAAAGCAGTTTTTCCAAAGCCACAACAGAGGGAGACACCGGATATTACACAAGCTTTATCAAATTCAAAAGATATCTTCTTAATTGAAGTGCTAGCTGCATTCCTAGCACAAGGACCAGGCATCCTCTTACACCTGCCAGCAGCACCTATTGTAACATGCTGTTTGGGATTCGGGAGGTTCGTGCTGTTCTAGCTGGCTTCAAAGTGGATGCCCACCTAAATGCTACAGGTAGGTTGCAATACTGCAGATTGGTGGATATTTAGGAAAGAAACAAACAAACGTAACACAGCAGGAGAAAATGAAGTAATTCACGTCTGGGGAAACATGGAACAATGGAGAGAAGGTGCTGAAGTTGGAGGAGGGAGCTCTCCAAATTAAAAACCAAAAGTTCTCTGAAGCTCATAAATAAGAGCACAGTGTTTCCTACAGCCCGTGGCCATCCGAGCTGTCCCACAGCAACTGCCAGGCGGAGATCAGACAGACTGCAGGCAGCTCGCACCGACAGACTGCAACAAGTAAACAAGCGCCGCTCTGCTCGCAATTAGTTTACAGCCCAACTTTCTCATCATTTCTCATCGGGAGAGGGGCCAGGACCATCGCTAAGTGCCTGATTAAAACGCTTCCATCCACCGTCCCTCGCCCCTAGTGAATAATTCACACTTACCTAATCAGGCTCGGTCTGAAAGCTGCGAGGGGTCACAGGCCAACATGGACTAAAAGGTTAGACAAAAATTAGTGAAAGCAGTTCTTCCTAATCACATTTTCAGCGTTGACTCAAGGACAATCCCTTCTCCTCCACCTCCCATTGCAAAATGCAGGAAAGCAGCAGCCCAGCAACCACGGCATGAGAATTAAGCTTTCACCCGGCGCCGAGGATTCAGAGCGAGCAGCGGCGCGGCGCTCCGGAGGCAGGGATGCCGTGGAGAAACCCTGATGCCAGCAGCGCAGTCATCGCGGAGAACTTGGGCTGGATTTCCTCAGGTCTCAAGTGGAGGGTAGGGAGACGGAGCGGGGGGGGAGGGAAGAAGGAAAAAAACACAACAACAGAGAGATCCCCTCCCTATGCCCAGCGGATATCTTGCAGTGCAGGATTTGCCACAGCCGGGGAAGGAGGGGGGAGAAGCGGGGCGCGGGGGCTGGCGAGGCGGCGGGCAGGCAGAGGGAGGGCGGAGGAGCCCAGCGCCCGGCGGGCCCTGCTCCCCTGCGGGGACTCCCCAGCCCTGGGGATGGGCATGGCTGCCCCACCCCCTATTAGTGATAATAATAGTAATTAATTATTCAAAAAAAAAAAAAAAAAAAAGAGAAAGAAAAATAAAAGAAAAAAAAAATATTTTTTTTTGAGGGCAGGTGGGAAATAAAAAGAAAATAAAAAATAAAATAAAAAGAGGGAATGGGGAAAAAAAAAAAATAAGAGGAATCCAGCTGCGGGGAGAGGCACGCAGCCCTGCGGTGATCCCACTGCTGTCAGTGCTGCGCTCCCCAACTCGGCCTCCTTCCTGCCCCGGCGGCGGCCCGAGCGGTTGCTGCATCCAAAATCCCACCTTGCTGCATTATTAAAACTTCCCGTCTTCCCGCAGGCTGGAACTGGGGAGCCGTGCGCTGGTGGCTCCGCTGCGATACGCTCACAATCGATCTCCCTGCAATTCGGCTGCTCTGTCATTAGGCGTCATTGTAAAGCTATTTCTGCCCGAGCGGCCGAATGAGGGATGCTGGATGCTGGGGAAAACAGCGTAAAGAAAGCCAAACCGGGGCTTTTATTGGGTTAAAACGCAGGGTAACACTCCTCTCGAGCAACTATGCCTCCTGCAAACATTAACTATGGAAACGCTTTGCTAAGCCCTCTCTGCTACGCTGTTCTTCCCACGAAACACCTGGAGGCTCATCCTTAGACCCAGACACAGACAGTGCCGTCGGCAGCCCCCGAGAGCAGCAGTTCCACTGGGCGATGGAAGGCCACGCTCTGCACTTCTGTCTCACCCTGGCCCCGCAGGCTATGGAGCTGGCCCAGCTCCGGCTGCACAATCTTCACAGCCCCATCACTGCTCGCCACGGCCACGATGCGACCTGGAATGGAAACACAGAGCAAAGTTAGCAGGCTTGGCAAAGGCAGAGGTGCTGGGAGTTTGGAGCTGGCGATGTAAAGATGAACCACGTCTTGTGTGCTCCCGTTTGCTGAGATAAATGATGGGAAAGTTGACTAGATCAATGATAATGAGATTGGATTCAGAGTGATTAAGTGAATCTGGAGACCTGGGTATGCTACTCATTAAGGGCACAGCTATTCCACTTGGGTGCAATTATTAAGGGCCAGATTCTGACACGCAGGCTGAGCAGCAGAGAAGCAGATGCTCCGCTGATAGCTGGAGGTATCAGAATCACACCGTCACGCTGCTCTTCTTGGACAGCGCTGCCCTAATGGAAAGGGCAGTTCTCAGCCAAATTGCAGAGAGGTCGGGCATCCAGCTGAATCGAATGCCCTTCTCCCTCTGAGAGTTATGGAAAAGCGTTACAACAGAACTAAAGCAAACTAAGTCAAAAAGGTTCTAAAGAGTCTCCACTTTCCACGTACTTACTGACAAACCAGACAGACCCAGGTTTCATCACTCCCAGTGATGCGTAAAGTCAGCTGTCCTCCTACTTTAATACCAGCACGGGTACCAGGTGGAAAGCAACGTGTTCAGCACATTTATTTACCCTGCCGCCAGATACAGGCTCCCTCCTTTTGGAAACTAACTGTAATAGTCATCAGTCACCCATCAGAAGTAGTTGGGAAGAATCTGTCCTCCTAGCATGAATCCCACGCAAGCCATGGTGTTGGCTGTGACCACACAACGTGTTGTTCATCCAGGAAACACATCGTCCTGCCACTCAACCTAACTCACAACAGTGATCGTCACACTGGCTCACTTGACAACCTGGGAAGCAAACCAATGCCACTTCTCCATCTCTCAAAGGAAACACAAGTCTAAAGGCTGCTCTCAAATGCATCAAGAATACTTAAGCACACGTTACGCTTAGTGTAGTCATGGATGCCTGTGCAGGAAAGGCAAATGGAAGGTGGAGCTAACCATGATAAATACGCCCTATTTGCAAACCTTTACAACTACCCAGTTTCCTCATCTAGAACAAAGCCTGACACAGCAAAGATCTGTAGGATGGATTAGAGTGTCCAAAGCAGCAGATGTGAATATTTATTACAAACTCTCTTCCAGGAAGTCTTTGCTGACAGAAGCACTGCATATGGATTTCACTTGCAGCCAGGCTCTCCAGGCAGTAACTGGGATGACTCCTCCAGAAGCCAAATAAATGCCATTTTGCCTGGAGCCCTGACACCGCAACAGCTGGGCAGGGGGTTAATGTCACTTTCAGCCTCCTCAAAGCCATAATGAAGTGCTTGTTAAAAACAGAGAAGGACAGGAGGGAGACAAAAACAAAGGAAGGCTTGGACAACTGCAGCTTGCTAGTAGCTTATGAGGTGCAGCAGCAAACGGCACATCTCCCCATGCCAGGGAAAGGGCTTGGGTGAGCAGGGCAGCCCTGGCAAGGAGTAGTGTCTCATCTCCCATACATTTGGTGCCTACCACCCCGTGATGCACTGCTGCTGCTGGCAATGAGCACAGCAACTCCTTGCTCTGTAGCAGAAGGATGCACTGCAAATACAGGCGAAGAGGGGAGAGGAATGCGCCAAATGAGATCGTGTTCTGACACCCATTGTCACCGCTGATCTACGCACCCATAACACTTTGCTCATTATAATGTAAATTTACTCCCCCTTTCCTTCCAAAAGGAGATATTTCTTTTTGGGAACAAATTGTGTTTTATTGCTCTTTCAAGACAGTTTCCAATTAGGAAGCCAAACAAAATCTATTACGTAATCGTCATGCGAAGCCCTGTTTAGATGAAGGACGCTTCCTCATGCACTAACAAAGGCACTTTGATATAGCACTCAGAGCAAGACAAAACCTTGGAGATAACTGTTCCTTCATACACCTTCGGGTAAATTGTCAGGTGGGGCAGGTCTGTGCAAATCCTCTGTGCTCAGCAGGTAATGCAGAACTGCATCAAAATGAACAGTTTCTGATTCGAAGATGCAGAGCACCTCCAGATCTCAAACTCAAGGTTGCAAAGACGTCCAGCTCATGCAAAGCCGCTGCACATCTGCTGGTACATCCACAGACCAGCAAGATAGGGAGCTAAACCCAAGCTCCAGCTCATTCCTCCTCCTCCACCTGGCAGCAGGAGTGATGACAGAGCACACTGCCATGCCAAAGAGACCCTACGGTAGCAGCCCTTGTAGCAATTACATCTAATCTGTTGTTGCCCGTTACTAGAACAGAGGTACTAATTTTTCTGATGTACCCCTATTATGTCCTTAGAATAACATAAGCTCTGACCATCTGGTCATTTGCTCCAAAAAGCATGCATTGAGTTAGAAAAGGTAGAGAGAAAAGCAGCAGAATCACTGGAAGGCATAAACGACTGTGCAAGCAGTCGCTGAAAGGGATGGTGACTTACCCCAGCAAAAACATCTGAGTGCTAAAAAGTATTTGGCTGTTCATCTTTTCTCTCTATGCACACTTGCTCTGCAGTCAAGCCCAGGATGCTGTTACGTTTCCCTTTTAGGGACCCACAGAGGAATCAATTGCTGAGCCACCTACTGTGTTTAGTAGTCCAAATTGTCACCCACGTGGCGTGGACAAACCCCTGACTGTTTTGGTCCCTTCCAACCCAAACTGTTCTATGTTTCCATGAATCCCACCCCACCTGGAAGCTGTGATGCAGCCCACAAATCCGCCAGCAGATGGGACGTAGTATTTCTGCACATACCTTTTGGGATGCAACTGAATTTCTCAAGTGGCCAATGCCTCTCGGCTCCTTTTGTTTCCAACATTATAGTAAGCTCCTGCTTGCTATAACAGGCTCCATTCCCAGCACCACACACTGCCTGGCCAGGGTGCCACCTCCAGGCTGGCAGTGCCCTTTGCTTTGGGCACTGATGAATTCCTAAGGCAGTTCTGCTCTTCGGGCTGGAAAAATATTCCTGCCTCATAAAAGCAATCAAAGTCACCCATGCCTTTTTATTCCTGGTACTAAAGACATATCTCAACTTTGTTCTCAGAACAGAACTGGACCTTAAAATCAATTAGCACCTATGTTGCTACGTAGATACTATCAGAGCTAAAGCCACATATGTAGATACAATACAAAACCCATCTTCTAATTTGAACTGGGAGCTAAATTTAAAATACTGGCAGGCACATTGAAGCAATGGAATTGGTGACTCCGTTTCTTCAGAACACAAAACCAGACAAGATTAATTTGCTGGGTTGATAGAACCAAATTACTTGGGGTAGAGGGAACAAGACCTGCACTTGTCAAAAGACAGCCTGACAATTTATACTCCATAAGGTCCTAATAGAAATCACAGCCACAATTACTGTCCTCTTTGTAAAATGAATTTTGAATGAAACCTTGCCAAGACAATTCAGTAGTGCTTTGTGGGAGACAGCGATACCACTGGGTTGGGAAGGCAGAAAAAGAAGGTCAGGTTGCAGGCACTGGGCTCCTCAATTAATAAATGCTGTTGGCCAAAGTCTTAAGATTTCACCTTAACACCACTGCAGCTGGGTTAACCCAATGGTGGGATGCTCTTGTTCAGGTGCAGAGCAGAGCAAGGAAAGGGAAAGGGAGAGAAATCACCTGCGTGTAGCAGCAGCAGTGACACCCAGAGTAAGGGATACTGGATTTGGGCAATTGCTTTCAATGCAATCTTGGCCACTATTTTTAGGGTTTATCGTAGATAATTCAGACGTAGTGACTTTGCCAATTTCAAAATACTTAGGCTGCCTAACTGTAAGCAAAGCATTCATCTTCAAAGACGCAAGCCCAGTTATTTCTTGAGTCATTAAAATTATGATCTCGCACGGATTTAAGACATTCTGTTTAACATAACTGCATAGAAAGACTTGGGACCATTACTGACAGCAGAGATGAAATAACGTATCAAAGAATGAAAGAAAGAAAAGCTTTGATCAATAGGGAAATGATTTTTATACACATCAGAACCAATTTAAAGAATTCTCTAGGATCAATTCAGATAGACAGAAATGCTTCTCAGCATTTATTACCTGTGGAGGGAATATTGATCCCATTCATTGATTTCTCCTATGTGCATAGAGCAGCACCTGTTTTTGGTTCTGCTTTTTGTTTTGAAAAGAAAGATGCCCCAAAATGGAAAGTATCAAGAAACGACTTAAGGACTTCCATTAATGGTTCAACCAGCATCATTACTCAGAACTTCTCAACTCCAGCCCAGAAAAGGCACCTGATTGTTAGTCGATACAGAGAAGGGTTTTGCTGAAACCGTGCTCACCGAGGGCTACTAATTCCTTAATTTTTTTCAAGGAATCTTTGCTCAGGATAATATTAGATATTATAATATTAGCACTCAGCCCTGCTGGATTACACACTCCCTCTGCTCGAGGACCTATAGTCATCAATAGAGCAGCAGCCATGTGCATGGACATGACAGTCACCCAGCCCAGGGGGTCTCAGAGCGTCAGGGCACTTTCCTGCTGCCTGTAAAAGATGCAACACCCCAGTCCCTGCCTCTAACAGCCTGCCATCTAAGCTTAATTTAAAAAACAAAACAACAACCACAACAACAAATGCAGAAAATAGATCAGGGAGGACAAGGCTACAGGCAATTATGAGCTTAATTAGCCATGATACTGCTGCCTTGCCATAGCAAAATGTTTTATGGGCATCCTGGCAGCCGCAGATGACTGAGTCTGTAGTCAGGTCTATGCACAGCACCATGCAGAGGTACTCAGATTGATGATGCACTGCTCCCCATGCTCAATGAGATCAGGAACACGCAGCACATCCAGAGCATCCCCAGCCTATGGAACCCCTGCCCAACCTGCACACAGCACAGCACCACAGCAGCCTTCTGACCTCCCTGTGCTGTGGCAGAACACCCGCTGGGATGCTGGGATACTCACCTGGGGAGCAGGAGGAAATCACAGAGAGGCTCTGCAGCACATCATGAGCTGGCACACAGTCTGACTTGGGGCGAAGACAAAGCATTAACTTTGCAAAACCCTTGGAAGGGTGGAGAGAAAGGCAGATGGGAAGGTTTCCAAACGCTACAGTATAAGATTCTTCATGCAAATGTTAGCATGCTTGTCTAAATAAGAGTAAATAAAATGTTTAACAGATGCTGCAAACCATGATTGCAGCGGCTGTAGATAAAACTCTTCATTACTGTCACACTATGTGGAATGTTATTTACCATGCAACCGACTTCACCATACGATAGATGTTCTACTAGTTTTCTTTTGTTCTGTAAACAGCTTTCAACAAATACATCAATTATTCCTCATCTCCCAAATGCACACCACATTCTGCTTAGGAATGCACTTTTTTAAACGTTGTTCCAAGTCTTCCAACCTCAACTAGGAATAAATCCTCCTCAATATTCCCCTCCTGGAAATGATGACAACCTCCTCCTCCCGTTGCCTCCCCAGTGTGTTTATTTGGATCTTTCCTGGGAGAGGACAGAAGAACAGTCCTGAGCAGGCTGTAATTCACTTTAATATTCCTAATAATGGAGACAAAAAGGCAAGCTGGGAAAGAGAGAAGCGATCCAACAATCTGCTGATATAAGGTTTTCATATATTGGTATCAAAACAAAAACATTTTGCCGTTCTTTAGGGACTTTTTTCCCTTCTCTGAGATATTTAAATAGGCAGCGATTTGGCAAAGCACGTTAGAGAAAAAAATCTCAGAATGCACTTAAACTTGTGACTCACCTCATGCAGGTGAAGTCATTCAAATGCAGTAATCATCTGCTTAGATAATGGTAGCATCAGGGAATTGAAAACAGATCCATCGTGGCAAGAGTGAGGTACAGTACCTGGTTTTATAATGAACAAATTCACTATTATTTGTCAATAATTCGGCCTGATAAAAAGAAAGGCAGCTGTACAGACTGGGCAGGGGCATATAATGCTGGTTTCTTAGACCCGAGTATTTAAAGAAGGCAATAAAGAAAGTGCTGAGAAGTTCCTTAGTTAGATTGCTCAATGGAAGTTGGCAAAGGTAGGAGGTGATTTCTTTGGAAGACAGGAAAACCCAAACTGTGTGTGCAGTGTGTCGACAGAAGTATGTGTGTAGAGATCGGTCTTGGATGAGATGTAAGTGTGCAGCAGGATACGGCTGCCTGCATTTCCCTTCAAAGAGCAGGGCTGTGGAGAGATGGTCGGCCAGCAAGGCACTGGGGACTTCTCTTACCTTCTTACTGGGAGAAAAACGCGACCGAGATGAAGGGGCATTATTTCCAGAGCTTAAACAGATCTCAGAACTCGACAAATCCTTTTTCAATCAAAAAATCACCGGAAAGTCACTTATAGCAAAGGAAGCGTTTATCTGATAGAAGAAAATCCTTCATATAAAAGAACTTTAAGCTTTTTGTAAGGATTGCTAGACCCGGACCATTACTGTAAAGCTCCCTTTCGGCTGGACTTGAGCTTGTTTCTATTTGATTTTATTCGGCCCTTTGGTGGCATTTGGGATTTTGAAAATAGTTTTACAACAAAACAGAAAAGGCAGAAACTTTAGGAGCAGAGTCTTCAAGATGTCAAAATCTGTCTGGAAGAATTCAAGGAACTCTTGGATACATTCAGAAGATATTAAAAAATAATAGATTAAGAATGAAAGGGTAGGAGAATCTTCATCTTCTGTCCAGAACTGTTTCTTTTCTTGAATGTCTACATCAGAAGCAGCACATCCACAACTGTACTGAATGTAAGTTTTCTCTGTAACACGTTAGCTGGTTTCTTGCTGTTTCAAGAGTCTGAGAAGAAAAATACCACCGCTCTTACTTTAGATGAAAAAATTCATTTAAAAGATAAAACTTACTGATGGGTTAACTCAGAAAAATTAAGTTACAGCAAAACTGCTGTCACCACAAATTGAAATTTATTCTGGTTTCTGCTACAAGTGAGATCCCTGAATATAGATTTTAGTGTGAAAACATGCTTTCCTCTGAACTTCCTACTTGACTGCAGTGCATGCATTTTGGGCATCAATATATGTCTCATTTTTAAGAGTTCAGCAGAGCTGAGAAACATCCAAAGACAGGAATTCCAAGCATGCAGGAACCGAGCTCTGACTAATGGTAACACCGCTTTAAAGGCATTCAGAGAATATTAGATAACCTGCTATTAATTTTCTATTCTTTCTCCTTCCCCACTCTCTATTTTCAGGTGCCTGCAGCCATTCAGTTAAGGCCTCTTTGGTCCTCCTTCCTTTCCCAAACGATGAGATGGATGGGCTTATGTTATGGAAGAGGAGACCTGGATGTGAGCAATGATTTATTTTTCCCTTGGATAGCTCATGCAGCATTCTTTCCATTAACTCAACAGGAACGACCAGATGCATAATAGCTTTTTGACACAGGGTGGGATTCATCTCATCTACCCTTGCCATCCCACAGCAGAAACGGAGAGCAGTTCGTTCCCATGGGCTCCAGGTGAGCAGAACCCAGTGACAAAAACTTAATTTTCAAAGAAACTCACTCACTGATTTCAGACATCTATCACAAGTGACTGCACTGCCATGGAGGGACTCGATATATCTCATCTGCAGACAGCTGAGGCAGGGGGAGAGATTTAAATCCTGCTTGAAACCTGCAAATGGGCAGCTCAAGAAAATTTGAGAAAGAAGTAGAAAGAAATTCCCGAATCGCTTTGATAGCAAACTGAAGTATGCCAGAGCTGCTGTTTGTGTCTAGGCACTTGTGGGCACCCCGAGGCATGTAAAAGCTGCTGAAGGTCACACTAATATAGGCAACGACCACTATTAAACCCAACTCTTAATGAACTGGTGCAATTTTCATGCTGTGGCGACAATCCTTAATCTAAGCAGCCTTTGGCGACAAAGCAGATCCTATGCATGGTCAGTGCTTTGTAATCCTAACAGCTCCAAGACAATGGACTCATGTCCACTGTATGTCCAAGCTTATTGAAAAGGACTGTAATTAACATTTCCTTTTTTCAAAATAATCAAAATTAAAAAAAAAAAATCAATTAAGATCAGGAAACACTTCAGTTTTTTTCCTTAAAGCTCACTGTTGTTATTACTACTATTTCAAGCTTGGAGGATGATGTTTTGTCCACCAGGATGCTTCCCCTCCCCAAAAGCCTCTCACTCAGCCTGAAGTTTCCCTGGTAGCTCATCCATGCTCTTTAGGTTCCACAACTAGCTCCATGGCCAGCCTGAACAACTTACTTCACTTGTAGGTAGCCAGACAGGTGGGTCCAACACTAGGCTTCTCTGACTTCAGCTCCCCCAACTCATAAGTTGGTTTATTTTCATCTCTTTCTAAGCTTTTCTGAATTAAAATAATGTGATTTTTAATCCTCTCTTTCCTGGTGTTTGCTCAGTATCAGTACAACGGAGCCCTCAGATGCTGCCTGCGCTACTCTGATAATTCAAGTGAAACAGAGCATTGCAGAGCAACGAGCTTCTTTTTTCCACATTTCAACTAAGCAGTACTTTTACCATGATAGTAAAAACAGACACACAGTAAGGGTACGAAAACAAAAAGAAAAACCAGACGTAGAAAAACAAGCTCAATAAATTCTTCACCGACCACAAAAGCTCAAAGAATTGACTTCTAACATAAGCATGTTATTGTCAACAGCGGCATCTCTATTAGGCTCGTTCCCTTTCCTAAACATTCCTATTACTGTCATTTCTCAGCTTTGTCATATTCACTGCCTTGACAGCACAGACACTACGCTGTACAATCTGTCAGAAGGGCCAGCTGATTTCCTCCGTCTTCTGACACTTGCAGGTCTTTAATATCAGGCTGTCAGAACGCCAAAGAGAAAGGCGTGTGCTTCCTCCTCCGGTGCTGCTCCCGTGACTGCCAGCATACACACTTTAATCATTAGCCTTACACTGCTATGAAATTCTGGCTTTTTTGCCCTTGGAGCCCCATGCTAGAAAACACTGCTGGCAGAAACTTAGTGCAGAGTTGCATTAGTCAAATGAATTCTATATGTTCCACACAGCTCGTCTAGTTCACTTTCTGAAACTTTCTTTTCGTGACTCCTTTTGCAGTAGGTGTAAGCCTCATTCAGTGACAGGTGAAATGGCGTACGCTTAACATTGATCTCTCTGCACCTGGACTGTTTGCCTGTAGGTCTCCTGTGATGGTCAGCATGTTTTCTGCAGTGTGCAACTTCTTTGATCCAATATGAAACCAAAAGAGAAGAACAGGAACCCAAACCAGGCAATGGCCTGAGGCACTGATGGCACTCACTGCAAAAGTGGAAATTCTGCATTCTCCATCCCTGGAGGCATTCAAGGCCAGGCTGGATGTGGCTCTGGGCAGCCTGGTCTGGTGGTTGGTGACCCTGCACATAGCAGGGGGGTTTGAGCTAGATGATCATTATGGTCCTTTGCAACCCAGGCCATTCTATGACTCTCTGACTCTATGATTCCTTGCTCTGGTCCCCCAGTGCCGCAGAATGAACCAGTGCCCAGACCCATAACTACACTGGGTTAGGTCTTTTTAAATGTGTTCTGTTACAGCATCACACTTTGCATACAAAAGAAATAAAAAAGTTGGTAAAGGAGATTTGGGGCCCACATACACCATACAATCAGCAGGTCTGCAAGAAGCAGGAGCATGCTCTGTGCAAAGCACCTACCTGCAGGTGGCCTGAATTAGTAAGCTGGTAGAAACCATTACTAGATACTTGTCTAGCTTCTCAGGGTCTGTATTGATGCCTGGAAGGTTCTGATACACGGAGAAGAATGAAAAACAATCTAAGCCTTTAGCACTCGGATTGCCAAGAGACATTTGCTGCAGGAACCTACTAACTTTCACAGGCACAAATCCATCAGCAAGTGCAGCAGTGAAAAATAGCATCAAAGCAGAGGACAGGCTTGGAGACAGCTCCAGCAAGAGCCTTGCAGTACCCAGCACTTCATTTTTCTATGCACTGCTCCCTGACTGCGATGCAAAGCGATAGCCCTGCTTTGTGCAGCTTATCTCCTCGGGCTGGCTGGGGCAGGATTCTTACAGCCTGCCCAGCAGAGCCTCGAGGCATTATTAAAAAAGTCATAAATAATAACAAAGGCGTTTACTGCTGTGAGTCAACAGATCTCCTGGCTACATGTGAGCACGAGGTATCGACTGAGCTATCGGAGATAACACACAGTGTCACTATCCTGGGCTGCCCCGCTCCTCCTGCTGCCAAAGTGCTCACCTCTCGTCCACTGATGGCTAAATAATAGGAGGAAACACGGCCTGGCTGCTGCTGCTTGCAGTAATGAATGCTGCTGTCGAGTGTAACAAATGTCGTATGTCACGGAGGCATTTATGACACTAATACTGGAGCACTGGATAGCATCCAATAACAATCTATGGCGAGGTAATGGGACGTAGCTGCAGAGCGTTGAAAAGGAATCCGAAGCTAATACAGTTCTTATAGTATCAGGTATATGCAAAATATCCTGTAATACCATGCTCAAGTACTAGGGGGAAAAAAAAAAAGCAAAAAAAAAGCACGTTGTATGATACATTACAGATTTTGCAGATTTATAGTGCTTCAGATGCAGCTCCCTGCCAAGGTTTTAAGAAGGGTTCACACTTCTGATAGTTTTATGGCATATCTTATCCATTAAACGCTAGAAACATAGGAATTGTGTTTCATTTGTTGCCATGGATCGCCACATTACTGCTTTTATTCAAAGCCCAAATATTTCTAATTCTTTATGGAATATTCATCCATAGCCTGCGAAACCACCAGAGGTCTGAATGAGTGCAGCTCAGCCCCTGCAGTCCAAATGATCAAGTAACAGCTTCAAAAAGAAACTCAGAATACAAGAATATCCTGAGCTGGGAGGGTTGCACCCCAGGGTAGGGTTGGCCCTTCTGGCTCTGGGGGAAAACAGCTGACACCGAAATACGTGCCATCACCAGAGCCTCCAGATCACTATCCTGGAGCAGCTCTTTTGCCACCCATTCCCTTGTCTGTACGTAGAGCCAGGACTGCCCCACGGCCACAACTCAGCACAGGCTCTTGGTAAATTTCATACTGTTGCAGCTTCCACAGCCATTCCATTGGACGAGACTAAACCATAGATCAGAGAATCACAGTATGGTTTGATTTGGAAGGGACCTACAAGACCATCAAGTTCCAAATCCCCTGCTGAAGGCTGAGACTTCACTAAACAAGCTCACACAAAGACCTCTGAAAGGTCTCCCTGAAATGGAGTGGCTCAAGATCTCTTCAGGTCAGTGACGTCCATAAAGTTAGCATGCACTCCAGTGCTGCATCCAGACACCACTTGTACATCAAACCTTCCCTTTACAGAGAAGGTGCTTCATCCTGTACAGATGGGTGTGATTTAAAAGGCTCCGAGAACACCCCTGTGACCAGTGGGACATCCATGGCAACAAATGACATCGCCTCGGCCGGCTCCAGCCCAGCCTTGGGCACCGCACGCTCATGTCACAGTGCCCACACAAGG
This sequence comes from Lagopus muta, assembly GCF_023343835.1. Classification (NCBI taxonomy): domain Eukaryota; kingdom Metazoa; phylum Chordata; class Aves; order Galliformes; family Phasianidae; genus Lagopus; species Lagopus muta. Next base: position 33,405,627 of record NC_064440.1, on the reverse strand, counting down.
GCACCATGGTGACACCTGAGCATCTCCCACCGGAACCCCCAGGCAGTGCCGGTGCAGTCCCCGTGCCAGCAGGCAGGGCGGACGTTGGCTCACTGCACAAGTGGGTGCACGCTCACTCTTTGGTTCAAACCAGAAAAGAGACACTGAAATGGACACATCAGCTGCGGAAACAGCTTCTGCTGCTGATCTGGAGGAGCTGTTTGAGACCCCGGGCTCCGCTTCCACTGACCCGGCAGCTCATGAACAAGCACCAGCTGGCTGCGCTGCTGGAACACCAACAGTGGAAGAAAAGGACTCACAAACGTTTCCTGATGAAGAGGAAACTAACAGTTTCCCTCTGAGTTCCTCTGAGGAAGGTGTGGGCCACGCTGGTGTCTTCTCAGCCCTCAGCTTCCCACAGAAACTCTGGGTGCTGGCTGAAAGTGACCAAGTGAAAAGCATCTGGTGGGGCCACGGAGGAAACTGCCTTGTGATCGACAAAGAACTGTTCATGGTGGAAGTCCTGGCCAAGGAAGCACCTGTGAGACCATTTGGCTGTACAGGCATGAAGAACTTTGTTCGCCAGCTCAACCGCTATGGCTTCACCAAGGTGCCACGGGACCAGGAAAGATCTCTGTCCCTTCCCGAGTTTCAGGCTGGGGAAGAAGCCACTGCTGCCCACAGGAAGGTAAGGGCATCCATTGGTCCCCACACGAACGGCCCTCACAGAAAAACTCACACAATACCTTGTCTCAGTCAGCCTGAGCTGCAGGACTGAAGGGACCCATTGGTGCGGTGATACCTGGCTCAGCAACACACAGTCGCTCATTTGCTTTTCCCACTGGCCCTGGCTTTGTACAGCACTGCTTAGTAGCAACTGCAGACATTGGAGGGCTGTTAACAGTGTTTACCTCCTAGAAGCAAAGCAGAGCATCAGACCAGCACTCCGAAGAATACAACCGCATCTCAGCTGAAATTAAGACACCCATAAGCCTTGTCCTCAGCTTGCCCTCAGCCATTAGCACCTGAGTTGCTCTATCTTGCTGTCCCTCAGCCCCACACTGAAACCACCTAACCACCTCTTCTCCTTTACATCTTGCAGTTACTCCTCTACTCCTGCCCACTCTTCAGGAGAGATGACCCGGGGCTTCTGGAGCACTGCAAGCGAAGAGCTTCCCGGAAGAGAAGAGCCGAGGCTGCCCCTAGCCCTGGCCTGCAGGAGGCTCTGAATGAGAGCCTCCAGAGGAGCAGCTCCAGTGCCCAGCCCACGCAGGGAGCGGCTGCCGGGCCACAGAGGAGCCTGCAGGCAGCAGAGCCACAAGGCACGCAGGCAGCAGCAAACGCGGGGCCCCCGCCGGCCAAGCTCCCCAAGACAGACAGCCCTGGGGCCCCAGCAGGCACTGCTCACAGCCTGCCAGGTCCTGCGGCAACACCAGCGCTGCAGCAGTGCCAGGCTCTGCCCTGCTCCCCGCTGCCTCCGAGCAGCAGCCCGATGCTGGGTGCCGCCTGCGCTCCTCCACCGCACGCCGCTTTGCCCTTCCTGCTCCCCACTTCCACACCCGGCTCACCTCGGCAGGAGCTCTCCAGGGCACCGGGTGCAACACCACAGCTGCAGGCTCCCTGGGACCCCCTGTCTTTCCTTAGCTTCTGCTTTGCAATGGCCATGAAGGCAGCGGCCACCATGATGCCACCGCACCGGCAGCCCCGCACAGCCCCACACTGCCCAACGTGCACCTGCAGCCAGCACCGGGCAGATGCCGGCCACGGGACGGCCCCATAGCGCTGCACCCACTGCACGCAGCGCCACAGCAGCCCCTACTTCCCCCTTCCTCCCCTGCAGCTCATAGGTGTGTACCTCCTGGAATAGCACCCTTCACTTACTGCCCCTCTCAATAGTCATTTCCCTTTCTTTATGCATTTATCTGTTTGTTTATTTTGTTCTTCTGGAAATAAAATGTTTGAATAGTTAACCTTTTCATTTATTATGTCCTTTTATATCGAGTTCTAGATCACATTGCCCAGGGCTCCATACAGCCTGCACTCTCAAGGCAGCCAGTCCCAGCACCTCAGCACTCCAGCAAAAAAACATGCCCCTGACATCTGATATAAACCTCTCCTTAAGTTGGAAACCTTTCTCTGTGTCTTATCACTAGCAACTCTGGCATAAAGTTCATAACCTTCCTCTTTCTAATCTCCACGTCAATACCAGATCAACACAATGAGGCGTCCCCACAACCTTCTTTTCTCCATGCTGAAACAAGCCCAGTCTGTTCAGCCTACCTTCATGGGAGCAGAGCCCCAGCCCTTGGATCATCATGGAGGCCCTCCTCTGCACTTTCACCAAGAGTTCTGCATCCCTCCTGGGTTTGAGAACAGGACACAGGTCCGATCCAAGTTGCCATCACCAATATGCCGATCCCTTTCCTGGGGATGCTCTCCAGCTGCCTGCCCCCCGTATGAACACAGGGCCAGGGCTGTCCCACAGGCATAACTCAGCACGTGTTCTTGGCAAACTTCACATGCTTGCTGCTTGCACAGCCCTCCCATTGGCCAAAACCCCTGCAAGGCCTCTCTGCCTTTGAGGGGCTCAACAGCTCCTCCAGCTTAGCACTGTCCTCAAACAGTGCACTACAGCATCCAGACACCACTTCTATATCACACCTTACCTTTACAGGGAAGGCACTTGATCCTGTACAGAGGAGTGAGAGTTAAAAGTCTCAGAGAATATCTCTGCTTTTGTTGGCTCACTTTTTCTGTCTCTAAATGCCAAAGAAAAGCAAAGGAACCAAAGAGCAGTTCCAAACATCCTGTTTACGCCATCAGCACAGCGTATTTTGAGTCCTTCTCCATGCTGGACCTACAGAGCAGCCTCTGCACCGCCTCTGACATTGCAGAGCATCGCTTGGGCACACAGCTACTCCCTTGCACAAGCTGTGCTATGGTAATCATGCTGCAGGCACTGGGAAAGGGATTTCAGCCTCATCAGCAGAAGCAGAGGAGCACCCAGGACACCAGCAGGGAGCAATTCGGGGGAGAACACAGGGAAGGGGCAGCAAGGCCTCGCTGAGGGCTGGTCTCCTTCCAACACAGTACATTTGCTTCACGACTCAAGTTCAAACAGCTGTGGCTCAGGGCAGGACAAACAATAGTGCTGCGCAGTGACATCAGCTGTACAGGCATGAAGAACTTTGTTCGCCAGCTCAACCGCTACGGCTTCACCAAAGTGCCACGGGACCTGGAAAGACCTCCGTCCCTTCCTGAGTTTCAGGCTGAGGAAGTCTGCTGCCCAGAGGAAGGTAAGGGCATCCATTGGTCCCCACACGAACCGGCCCTCACAGAAAAAACACACAATACCTTGTCTCAGTCAGCCTGAGCTGCAGGACTGAAGGGACCCATTGGTGCGGTGATACCTGGCTCAGCAACACACAGTTGCTCATTTGCTTTTCCCACTGGCCCTGGCTTTGTACAGCACTGCTTAGTAGCAACTGCAGACATCGGAGGGCTGTTAACAGTGTTTACCTCCTAGAAGCAAAGCAGAGCATCAGACCAGCACTCCGAAGAATACAACCGCATCTCAGCTGAAATTAAGACACCCATAAGCTTTGTCCATACCTACGCTTGCCCTCAGCCATTAGCACCCAAATTCCTAGTCTGTAGCCAAACATACGTATGTCTGAAAACAGCATTTTTCAGTAAGGAACCTTCTTATTTCTCATGTTCCTTTATTTACCTATTTATCTATTTTCTCGTTTAATGTCTCTGGAAATAAAATGTATCAATAAGAAACATCTGATGTTGTCTTTTAGTCTGAGTTCAAGTATTTCAACGGCTTTCAAGTTTGGTTCTACACTTCCTGCAAAGCTAAGATGCTCAGGATCGACGTTTTAATTGCAGCAATGGCAATGAGCAACACAGACGCCTCTTTTATATATAAACTCTATATCCCAGACATATGCATCCAAAGATGTATTCATATTTCTCTCTGCCATTCCTTGTACAGTGCTAATAGGCTTGGTAGGGAGCTAGGATTTTTTCAGAAGAGCTTTAGCAACCTAACCGAAGTAGATAGGCTAGCACGCATAAATGAAATTTCAACAGGAGCTTTTAAACAGAACCTTTTCCCAAAATTGTTTGGGTTTTTTTTGTAATTGAAAAATGTCTTTCAAATGGAACCACTTAGCATAGCTCTGAACTGTATCCAGAATGGTCATAAACTGCTGCTCAGAGGCTAAGGGCCAAGACTTTAACTTCAGATATAAACGCATTAGCGGATGCCAATTCTGCTAGCAGTGAAATCTGGCCTAATACGCTTGATATAAAGATTTTGTTTCTTTATTCCCATTTCTGCTTGCAAAATCAAGGGAAGCACTTAAAGCAAAGAAAACTCACCATAAAAACTCTATCCAAGCATGCTCTGCTCTGCTTCAAGCTCAGGAGTGGGCCTTCACCAGACTCCCTTGCACTTCATAGCCCACAAACAGAACAAGAGCCCGAGCTTCAGTTCCACCTCCTTCCAGCCACACTCCTTCCATGATGTTGCCCATGAATTGCCTTGCCTAGCTCTCACCACCTCATGCACATAGTAAATTTTATGCTGAGAAGTTTATTTTTGCACCATAATAATGGTTGATTCACTGATGAAATCTGAGGTCCTAAAGATATCAAGTAATTGTAATAAGTAGCATGAGAAAATCATTTAACTCTCACAATCTATGGATTAACGCAGAATTCATGGAATTCTTTTGTTATTATAAATACAGTTTAAATTAATCTCCTGATCTGCTCTATTAAAAAGCAATCATGGCAGAAGTGCATTAACTAAGAACCAGCTGCACAATGCAGAGACAGAACCAATCCAGGACTTAACTACTATACACTCACATGAAGGGGACTGAATAACTGCTTATAGTTTGATTTAGAAGCTGAGCTGCAGGAAGCAGAATGAGCATCTGTGATGAAGCTGCCCTATGCACAACATCAGCAAAGTTTCTGTAGGTTTCTCCCAGCCTGGATGCTGATGCTTTTCAGGACATCTGGAATTATTATTTCAAAGCTCTAAACAGCAGCTTTTAAACTCAAAATTAAAAATTAGAAGGAAAAAAAAAAAAAAAAAAAAGACAAGAAACCCACGGTTTGTTGTGGATGCTAAAGAGAGATTCCACCCCAAAATTAAAATAACATTTTTCCGTAGCACCTGAAGACCAGCGATGCAAATACTTAAGGCAGCACAAAGTATTTAGCATTAGATTTGAAATGAACAAAAGAAATCAATGGTAAACTCAGGATCAGGACCTGAATCTCTTTCTGAGAACATTAAATCAAGCCAGTAAACCTGCTTTAGAAATTCTCTTCGTGCTACACGGATCAGTTCTCATCACACAGACTGCCTCAGTAGGATTCATGGGGTAAGACTTTAATTCCTCTGAAAGGCACAGGCATATTACAAACAGTTAGCATCATCCATTGCCTGTACGTGCCATTTGTAGACCCATTTGTCTTCCACACAACTGTATTTCAATCTTATTTTCATTAGTTACCTGTACTCTATTTGGATTAATTATGAAATGAAAAGGACACCGTTATACACAGCAGAGATGAAAAGCTGGCAAATGGAGGAGCGTAATCCACTCCTTGGCTCTCAGAACGAGCTATAAATCCACACCAGCTGCAATTTGCCACCTCTGTCTCAGTTCAGCTCCTCCAGTTTTGCTGGTCTGAAAACAAAATGTGGTCTCCCTGGCTTTGCACTGCTTACTGGTATTCTCTCCCCAAAAATTCCATGTCACCACCTGAAAATCCAGACACAAAACCTGTAGTCATTGTTCTAAAGCTTGGCCTAGGTTTTAAGCATGAAAACAATCAAAAGGAACGAAGTCTGAGGAGAGATTTCTTGATGCATAAGGATTGCCTCTTACACCTCAACTCGCTGTGACTTAACAGGAAAGGAAAGTGTAGAAACCTGAAACAATTTCAGATTAACCTGGTTGTATCTGGACTGGCAAATTATTGTTAAGTGTGTAATATCAATCAAGAGGCATAAACTGCTTCAATTGCTTCCAGAGAAGAGGAACATTCTATCTGGAGGCGCTAAGGATTTGGTTGAGGGAACAAACACCAACTACAGAGCTGTGCCATGGAGAAAGAAAGGATCCTAAGCAACAATCAGATGAGATCTCCCCTGGGGGACAGTGCCATGGGGGGATGTTCCTCCAGCAGTGATGGCTGGTTCCCACTGATTTCCAGAGTGCAATGTGAAATGGAATTGGCTGATTGATAGCAGCGATTAGAAAAGTAGCTAGGCAGCAGCAGGAAGGAGTTAGGAAAAACTGCTTGCCAAGTTAAGTGCTGTGATATCCCGAGATGAAGCATGAAGCTGTCTGCCCATACGTTCTTGCCATCGCTTCACAATTCAGCATTCTCATTTCCTTCCCATCTATTATGCAATTTCACGATGGAGCAAAACAAAGGCAATGTTGTGAGCACACCTGATTTGCTTAAAGAACGGAGATTCATTTTTACTCATCTCATTTGTATGTGCATGAACTCTACCAGCTGCATTTATATTGCCTAGTTTGCACAGTCTGGGGCCAACCGGAATGGTTTCAAGTAAGAGTTATTCGTTTAGCAGGAGCAGGTAATTCACCGACTACCTGAATTGTTCAGGCAAATTCCTCGTACTATCAAAGCTTTTGCTTCTCATAGGCTTGCACAGTTTATCTATAACTCTCTAAAATGCACGTCTAGCATCATTTACTGCCTACTCACAGCTGGAAATCCACAGCTGGGTTTTAAAATCCTGGCATCAGAGGCAAAATACCAACAACGAGTCCCAAGAGTCATCTCTCTCTGCTCCCACTACTGCCGAGATCCAGATTTCTGATCTTAAGGGCCTGATGGAGAATAAATACATGTTTTGTGTTTCATTTATCTCTACGTTATTAAAACCTGTTTGTGCTTCTCCCAGATATGTGTAACGACATGAACTTATTTCACGCCACAATGGATCGTGTCATCAAAAGTCATTATTCCCATTGGAAATGCTATGGCTGCTTACAGGCTTGGGAGCATTCGATATTCCTGCCTCAAGATTCTGTGATGGGAATGAAATTCACAGTACGTAGGTAATTACATCTGGTCCTACACTGTGAAGATACAGGCACTCGGAGCCGAGCATGTCAATACTCTGTGTTTATATTTTTGCAAGATAGGAGAAATTCAATTTTATTCAGCTATCTCCCAGCGACTTTCTGCAACTATGCATCAGCAGAATTTTTTTTCACTTTTTTTTTTTTATTTTAAAGATAAATTGCATGGTGTGCTATCAACGATACTTTGAATTTAAGAATAGAACCTATTAGTCTGTCACTCTTCCAGAGACACAGACCTTGAAGAGTCTGAAGCAGAAGTCTTTATGTGACAGCATAATAAGGATGTCAGGCTCCCTCCCTCCTCCCCAAATCTTTATGAACGACATTTTCCCCAGCAAGGAAAATTAATACACTTCAGAAGTTACAAAGTGCAGAAAACGTACATCAGCCATCAGTATGATTTTCTCAAATGAAGCGGCGTGGAAACCACATTCTTAATCAACTTTCCTAAAACGTCCCTCTGTCTTTTACTAAAAAAAGAAGGAAAAAAAAAAAAAAAAAGGAGGAGAAAAAAAGCTTCATAATGCTTTTAGTGTGTAGCATTAGATTTGCTAGTGAAGTGTGGAATATTTTTCTTCTTATGTTATTAAATTTCAAAGACACGCTCCTTAGGGCTTGTCTTAAGTCTGTCATCTGCTCTGCTCGTAAAGACTCTTACCACTTGGACAGCTCCATCCCTCCCTGCGGATCCCGCCGGCAAATCAATCACAGCGGCCCAGCCTCTGCTCCAGGCAGGCTTTCTCAGCATGCCAGAAAATGTTTGTATTTCATCACCGCTTAGCTGGCTTTTGTCATTGCTTGAGAGTTGTCTGTATCGCTTAGCGAGGAAGGGACACGCACAAAGGGTTATCTCCTTAGTGTCAGAGGCAGCGCGCTGCTATTATTGGGAGGCAGCAAAGAGAGCGGCTGCTATCTTGGAAAGGATGGGGAAAAGTTATCAAATTCAACTAGGGCAAAATAATAAGAAGAAGGAACGAAGAAAGTGAAAGTGAAGATGAATACAAACGAGGGGGAAACGATGAAGGATTAAGGAGCGTGAATCAGGAAACCGCCCATCACAGGAAAAATAAACGTGCTATAAAAACAAATTGAGGCAAAGGGAAACAAAATGAAACAAAGCCAGCAGATTCAACTTAAAAATAAGAAGCAAGAATCATTATTGATGTTCTTCTCCCTGCCAATACTCTCTATGCTGTTTTCGAGCTGTGTGTAGAGAGGAGTATCTAAATTAATGCCCAGTTGTAGAAGAAAACTGAAGACAAGCATCAGTTCAGGGAGAAAAGCACCATTTCTGACTTGCTGATGGTAGGAAGCTTCACTTGCTGGTATTTCCAAGGGCCCCACACAGGGTCAAGCATCTGAGCAAGCAGAAGACAGATGTCCTTGACAATGACACACGTAAACTGAAAGGATAAATATTCCAAGCACTTAGGTGCTTGCGTCACTGACCTATTTGTGTTCAAGGAAATAATGAGACTTACCTAGGAAGCCAACTTCCCCAGCCGGGCATAGGGAATGTGATGGAGAATCAGAAACTGGAGGTCTGTGAGCAAGCCATGGGACCACCGTTATATCAGGGATTTACCCAGGGCTGGGCTCAGGTTTGGCATCTGGCAAGTGAAGTATAGGAAGGTCTAGAAAGGTGTTAAAATGGCTAAAATCCGAGGTTACAACATTTCAGAGTCAATACAGCATCAGAACAACTGCCAGCACCAACTACAGACCTAAGAGACCCTCAAAAAGACAGCTGAATTGAACCAAGCAGACCCAGGAGCATCTTTGGAGAAAAACTGAGAAATGCTGGATCCAACTGCCTGAGTGCAGAGACATAGCTTCTGTATATTTCAGAAGAACCAACCGGTCAGAGGAAAAACAAATGCTGCCTTTGCATTGTATTGGAAGTTGAGAAGGCAACTGGTAGTTGGTAGCAACTGAAAGCACTGCCAGTTTCCTGACCAGCTCCCTGCAAAGTAAGCCAGAGATGACGAATGACGATGCCCATAGCACTGAGCAACAGTCTTTGCTATACAAATCATGTTATTTTGTGTTTAGAGGAGGAAGTGTCGTTGTACCATCACAAGAACTGCTGACAGCTTCTGTTATTAATGGTCCTGCGTGTGTCTCATGCCATCTGTGATGGGTGGAAGATAGTGATCTGCAGGCAGTTAGTGATCTGCACCAAAGTTAGTTTTCCTGACTATTACTTAATGAAAAGGCAGATTTTTCTCAAGATCAGATGTGTGTTCCTTGGTGGCTCTTAAGAATGCTCTTGATACAGAATTGTGGCCCTCTATGCCAGGCAACTCTTCATTTCAATTTAGTGTGTGTCCAGGAAACCTGACGTCTGCATAACCGCAAATGGATGTGCCAGGAGACAGTGGGGCTGCTCTCTCCTCTGCCTTCACTCCTTGGGCTTGTCTACTACAGTTTCTGCTAGAATTGCAGTTTAGACTGTGCTGGGGTTAATGCTTTCATTAATTTTCTTCATTTTTGCCATTTCATGGTTCTTTTTGTTGTTTTTTGTTTTCCAGAAGAATATGTTAGTCATCCAAGTTGGAGCTAAGAGAACAGTCCCACATTTCCTGCAGCAGCCATACAGACATTTCAAAGACTCAACTTGAAAACTGATCAGAAAACCCCAAAGCAAGCTGCAAGATGACTTGGATTTCTTTAGAAATCTATAGAACCCAACTGGCACAGAGGTTGATGACTGCTCCAAGCATTTCTGCAAGCACAATGGGAGAGGCAAGCATGGAGAGGACTGAATTTCAGTGACAGGTCAGGTGCCAGCAGAGGTGGCTTTGCTGGCAGGCTAGTTAGGGCTCCAATTTATCCGACATAATGAACACACTTTCTCTCTCCATTCTAAAACGAAATTAGAATCTGTCTCTGAATAGAAAAGTTGCTCAGTCCTCTAATTTACAGTCTGCTAAATACACAAAATGTATTAACCTTCATAATGTTTGTACTGAGGGTCTAATCATGCTAAAAATTGTGTCTTTACAGAAACCTTCAGGCACAACATTGCAAAGTGATGGCTGGATTTGCACCTGCTTTGGCTGCTCTCAGAGCTAGCATTAAAGAAACTCACTTTAGAACAGGAATAGATGATGTCTAACCTTTCTTAAATGAAAGAAATGAAGGGTTTTGAAAGTAGAGATGAAGAAAATTGGCCAGATTTTTTTTTAACCTTCTGAAATAAATAAATACAAATATTTTCTACTCTTTATTTATGAGGGAAGGCTAAAAACATCACTGTAAGGTCAATTATTGTACACAAAAGTGAATTAGTGACAGTGCAGGGAATCCTTTCATCAGTTATTGCAGACTGCTCTCAAAACAACGGACCCTGTATTTAATTACATTATTCTAATTAATTTTCAAAGAACACTTATGGTGGTAACACTCAGAAAACATAAAAGTAGGCAATAAAGTTTCTATCCTGAGATGTACTTGACCCTGGAAAGAGCAGAGGGTGGGGGTGGGGAGGAAGGACTGCCCAGCTAACTGAGTTGCCTTACAGAAGCTCAGCCTATGACTCTACTACTGCATTTGCCTACCATGTTATTTTAATCACATGTAATTGCTGACAAACAAAAGCAAGGCATGGCAGGGGAAGAAGTGGCATAAAGAAAGAATTAAAAGCATCCAGGGATTTCTATTAAGACCCAAATTTAGGAGAGTCATTTATTTAAATTTTAATATTGCCAAGCTAGAACATAAATTTAACCCAACAAAGCTCAGCTGTTATTTAGGCAATCATCCTACTGGATTAATATTATGGTTAAAAAAAAAAAAAAAAAAAGTCAGTATTTGTATTTATTCTAGCACTGCATTAGTTTAACAGTGTTAAACAGCTCATGCTGTGTCCATTCTAGTGGATGGATCTGTGTTTTAAGGATGTCCCATGCTGTACTCAAAGCCTTGTGTCAGGCTCTCAGCAATGCAGGGATGTCAGCCCAGCCCATGTCCACCCCAGGTGTGCTCAGCTCTCGTATCACTGTGCTGCTATGGATTTTCAGCAGTGTAGCCCAGCATAGCACTGGTGTAATAGGGCAGAGAATCAATCCCTCTCTTTTATTCCCGTCTCAGCACTCGCCTGGAACCTCACAGGCACAGAACAGAAAGCTAAGGGCTTCCTCATGAGACAAAAAAGGTGAAATGCTGCTGTCAAGCTACTGCTTCGCCACAACATAATCCTTACAAGCATCAGAAATAAAGGAGGAGATCAAACTAGTGCATATTCTCACTCGTTTACATAAGGTAACTTTGAGAATAAAGCTGGCTGCAGAATACTTGGAAAGAAATCACCGGGAGGCAGATTTGCTCACCGTTCTCATCTCACGGTCCTTTTGCATGCAAAATTCCCATTAACTTGTGCATTTGAAGCACAGACAAGATTCTACACAAATCTGCCCAGGCATCCTACATGTATATTCATTGAGGAACCAGAATAAACCTCAGTCAGGTACTGAATATTTCTCTTAAAGAAGACTTTGAAAATACAATCCAAATTCTTTTTTAGATATTATGTTTGAAATTCAGGAGCTGCACTAAGAAACAGGAAGGTTTTGGAAGGCAATCTAGGACTCCTATTACTTGCAGGTAGATAGGAATCACCTCATCCATCCATCCATCCATCCATCCATCCATCCATGCATCCATCCACCCACCCACCCATTCATTCAAATACTGAATGAACGAATGGTTGCTGTTCAAAGCAGGTTGCTACCTGGTGGCCAGAAATCTTCCCCACACCAAGTCAACTCTAAGTTCTCCATTCATAGGGGTATTAAATCATTTTCTGCAGCTTCTGGTCTTGGCTACTGTCAAAGGCAAGACAAGTGAGCAGCTCCAGGTGGACCACCGTCCTGATGTGCCACCACAATCTGCACGTTCCTACAGATTTCCGTAATTAATTGAATTTTGATTTCAGCTAAAAGGTTTACTTTACAAAAACAACTCCTAGGAACAGTGGAAGAAAGGGAAGACAGTAATTTCCCCAGAATGTTTTGCAACAATCACAATTAAAGTAGACTATCCAAGGCTTTGCCTCCAAATGCTTTTAGTAAGAACCATACTGTATAGCATCATCTAAAGGAACTTGTAGCCAGTTGCGCTGCATTTGGAAGAAGAGTTTGATGCCCACTCAGTTGCTCTGAGGTGCACTGTGGCAAAACCCCTAAAAGGTTAACCTGGACTGCAATACTCCTTGGTAGTAAAGAAAGCATTGAGCACAAAGCTGGGATGAACGCTAACTTAGGGAGGCTGATAGCGCCAAAAGAGTTTCTATCGGGAACAATGAAAAATTATCCCTGGGGTTTAAGCTAAAAAGGGCACTGGATGACTTCAGAAGAAGTAAAAACCCTTTTGATTTTAAATCCTTGTAAAGCAAAGTCAAGTCGAACCTGTCACCATAATCTGAATGACAGCTTCATTTCAAATCCCTCAGAACCTATAATGTTCTGATTTTAAAGGTTAAACAAGCAACAGAAACACAGATTTATTAACCCTTATTCTGCTTCCCCCAAACCAGGTAAAGCTAAACAGACTATGCTAGCTGGATGTCAAACTTAACACAGCACCTGACAGCTGGTGGTTAGGAGGAGGAAGGAGCTCTGCCCAGCTTAAAATGATGCTTTTCCCCACTCATCCTTGCTGGCATCACTTTGCCAAGAGGGAGAAAGAGAGTTTTCGTCAGAGAACTCTTTAACATACATGAACACGTGAGGAAAACATCTTGTTTCTCTCCGCTGGTCCAGTCTGTCAAAACGAACAACTCCCATCCCAAAGCAGTTTCCTTCTGGTTTCTTAAAATGTTTTGTCCTACAACACACTGTAAGGTTATTTACACATCTCTGATTGCTTTTTTATTTTCTTGAAAAAGCCCGGGAGCTATTTCTCTCTTCCCTCCAGAAGAGGGAGGACTCATGCTAATTAAATTCACTGCTCTCTGGGAAGGGGAACACTACTCTGTACTACTGTTTTCATTACAGTCATAGAAGCTCTGCTCTTCTTCACAAAGCAAGAAACACAAACGACCTTTTCAATATATGATTTTCAGACAGAAAGGATAAAGACAAAAGGGTTTAGGAAGATACATGGGATGTGTGTAGACAGAGGAGACACTTCATTAAAACTCAATTAAAGGTACGTGAATTTTCAGTATATGAATATTTTCCATTAGCTTCCAGTGAAGAAAGGTCTTCCAAGAAGCTATTCATATGGGCAAAGGTAAGCATGTGTTTTACAGTACTTACATAGATCTGGAACAGAATGACAAATGATTTATTACTTCTCTGGTTCTCTTAATAATTAATTCCCTGACAGCCTGCCACTCTTTCTCTCTTATCAATGCATCCACTCATTGGCATACAACCTCTCTCTTTGATTTTTGCCTTCTCTAAATTAGCATCACATGGAGCTGAATGACTGGGTGACAAAGTTCTGGAGATGTGATGACTTCACATCAATCACCAACTTGGCTCATTTTGCTCTTTTGCAGAGGAAAGGCCATATAAGAAGAGCAATAATACAAAATAACTGTCTTCCAACCCTAGGAAGGCAATGAAGCTTTTCTTGTAGTATGTAGGTTCAACGTGGCATTTATCCAAGACGGATGGGTTGGGCAACTGGCTCAGGGAAATTCACAATTTTCCTATCAGTAAGGGAAGACAATTTGACTTGCTCTTGACCGAATTTTTATCTAGATGCTTCCTCTAATGAATGCATCAGGAACTGCAACACCTCGCTGCATAAAAATGTATAACCTCTGTAACAGACATCCCAACAACATCAGAAGGAAAGTGCTGGGTGGTTATGCACCAGTCCCAGTTAGATGGAGCTGCTTTCCTAAAGTCCTAGGCAACTTCAACATAAAAGACTAGTAACAGTAAAAATGACAAGAAGCCACAGACAGAACAGAAGAGCCAAGAGGGCGTAGAGGGCTAGAATATCCTCCATTCCTACTATGAGAAGTATTTCAAGCTGGCTGAGGTTGAAAAATCAAATTCTAAGGGATGAAAGTTGTTGACACATGATATCTCAGTAAGGTTTGAACGGAACTTCTGAATAGATGCATAGGAATAGGAAAAGAAACAATATCATGTATAGGATAGATAAGCCCTTCACACCTGCTGTAGACACCCAGCAAAATACAGAACACATCATTATCCACATCATCTTGGCAATGCAGGAAAACATGCCAAGGGAATCCCAGTTTTTTCAAGCTCCGCTAGAATAAGTTGGAAATCTCATCACATTAAGCCTTCAGGATCTTGTAATTTGTTCACAGTTAAGCCCCATGCTCATTATTGGGGAAACACAGCCACTGCACTGAAGGTTTCAGTAACAATCTGTGATTAGGGAGATTTTGTATAGAGGAAAGAGGAAAAAAATTGCTGGATTTTGCAGCCACGCTGACTAGAACAGGAATGTAGGCATGAGAAGTGAGTACAATTCCCACAAACAGGTAAGGAAGAAAAATGGTGGCAAGAGTCATAACCTGAACAAAAAGAGAAATCCTAGGGCCACGAAGGCGTGGAAGAAGTTTCACCATGCATTAAGAAGCCTTGCCAGCTGCCTTGCGAGCACGGCGCCTTTGCGATTCAACACACTGCCCTCAGTGAACTTCCCTTTGAAAAAGTCCTTCTGCCAAAGTAACTTACCTGTCCCCGAGGACACCCTTTCATTCTTACTGTTTGAAAAAAACATCTCCATCAGAAACATAAAATCAAGAGGCAGATGTTAACTAGGAGTTATTTACATCACAAGAACCAATTTCACATCATTTTAAATGTTCTGTCTTCATTATGTCTTCTGTCCTGGCATTAAAGCTGTTAAATTAGGTTAGAATCTTGTCTGTTGACTGCAGAACTACTTATAATTTAATCTTCCTAATAATATTAAGCAGGAACCCTTCGAACTAAGAAGAGGATGATCTATAACCATTTCAAGCGCGTTTCCACGCAGAGGTGAGGATAACAATATAAACAAATTCTATAAAGCATGAGTGGTTTAAATACATTTAGTGAAACCTGAAAATAGAACCAGTGCCTTATCAAAGATGTAGGTTGGGCTTCTTAGGGGACTTCCATGTAATTTATTAGAGATGGAATCAAAAACGTTCGGTAAAAGCCTAATGGGGTTCTGTAGCAATGATTCAGAAACCATGCTGTGGTGAGCAGAGAATACTTTTTACTCTGCGTAATTGTAAAAGCAATGAAATGGATGGAGAATTAAGGGGCAGTTACTTGACATTGGCTCAGCGAAAGCAGGGTGAGCCTTCCTGCTGCGGATCAGGAGCTGCAGGTTTCTGTGGATGCATTTACAATCTCGATGGAAAAAATGAACATATTTACCTTCCTTACATTCATCCTGGTGTTATCTGTAAAGGAAAACTAAATGCAGTATACAGCAAAGCGTCCACAGCCATAAAAGATTACACACTGAATGTATCCACAGTTTCCTCCACTATTTGCAATTACTTTCCCTTTTGTGTGCTTATCCCTACTGCCTGCAAACTCTTTAAAATATATGATATAAACAAACACAAGTTCCTGTGAATGTGCTTTTCCAACGTAGAATGATACAACTCTTCAAAAGAAGATGAGAAGGGCCTTCTCTTGGAACACTACCTGCAAGGACCTTGCACATGCAATAAAAACACAACAAGTTTTTCAGCCCTTTCAGAGGTTTCTATCCCAGGCAGCTTACAAGGGGGAAGTCACATGCATTTAGAAGGCCAAGGTATGTTTGAATCACTACGCGTCACATTAGAAACAGTAAAAATGACCAGGTGTTAGGATGAGATACAGGCAAAAATTCCTGAATTAGCTGGTTCCAATAGTGACAGCTCATCAAGTAGGCAGAAGAGTACAAAGTACACAGACATAGGAACTGAAGCATAGGTTTAGTTTCTGCCTGGTGTCTCTTGAGGACCTGCTTTAAAGCACACTGAAAAGCATCAATTACCATTTCTACTGGCCAGATACGTTTCCTCCCCCTTGCAACGGAAAGCAAAGCAACAAAATCCACTGCATCGCTTCAAGAAAGAAATTACACGTCTAAATGTATTTTCCATAATGACTCCTAGCATGTTTGAAACTATACATCAAATCCTTTGTTCATCTATCTCTATCCCCTTTTAATGTCTTATTTAATTATCTCAGCAATATGGCTTTTTTTTCGAGCATAAGCTAAGAAACAGTGCAAGATTCATGAATCTAAAAAGCATTTTTGGCTTCAGCAACAGCTGTATGGATTTGCACTTGGGATAGCAGGAGGTGTGCATGTAATCAGGAGCAATACCTGTTCCCTTGCAAGCTCCAGTCTACTTGACAGACCACAGTTGTAAAATAAAGCCCTGGGATGATTTTTGAGGCCACAAAGATTCTAAAAGTCATTTTTATATTCCTTCTAATGGCATGAAAAAAATGGGACAGCAACGGTACTACTGCTATAAATGACTTTGTGAAGAATCTCTTCTGATCTTCACACCCCAGACTTTCTGTCACAGGTACAAGTCTAATGTTTTCATTCATCATCTCAGTGCAGATAAAAATGATCCATTCTTTGAGGAGCTTATTGTCTTTGGATTACTTCTTCTAAACATATAACCTTATCTATTCAAGGTGGATGCCTGGCTCAACCGTGACCTTGTCAATCTCATTAAGTCTTGAACGAATTTTCTCAAATTTTCTTATCAATCAAGGTAATTGCTTCTTGCAGGAAATCCAATCTTCTGTTAACCACATCATTACCTGGTGATCGAAGTCCTCGTGCTCTTTGTAAGGTGGAATCACTCAAACCACCCACCTGAATAGATAAGCTTAAACCCACAAACAAATCTCCAGACGTCACTTCCATTTCAGCAGCAGCTATTCCCCAGTTTATCAGGTACTTTGAACTACGTTTAATAATTAAAAATACTATGAATCAAGCTTTCTAGAGCAATAAAAGATGACTATACTTGCAGAGGCCATGTTAGATGAGCAAAATGCGAAAAGAAAAAACTCTGAAGAAGTGGATTTTAAGCAGGGAACCAAATAGTATAATGTAGCATGGTGAAGTATAGTATAGTAATTGCACATGCAACATCTCCATCTCCACTTTACTCATTTGTGGCTTGCTGGCCACACTAATTCAGACCAGAGACAAAATACTGAACTTTCAAACACTGAAATATGTGAATATAATGAAGAAGACTGTGAAGAATGGTTTGAGGAGGGCTGGGAGCAAGTAAGGAAACTTGTTGTCCTGGTGATACAGATCATAGTAAGAAAGATTTACCAAGAGGTGCCCTACTTTCAGACATGCGGTGCTCTACCAGCACAAGTGCTCTCATGCCGTAGAGATTGGTGTCCTGTGCTAATGTTTTATGAATCCAAAATACTAATCTCATGCACAAAGATAGATTAGTATTTCCAGCACCTGCTAATAAACAATACTTTTAGCACCACGTATCTCCATGTATTTGCAACATCAGAGAGGAAAAAGCATGCTGATGTAGAAATCCGTCTCACACTCTCCCCTGATACCTAGGTAGTAAACCATCTCCCACTCAGTGGGAAGGAAAATCATCATCGACTTCAGAGCAGGCAAGATTCTTCCTGTTGGTCTGCTATAGAGAAGCCGCTAGGAGATCTGTTCAGGTCCCAGAACAAAGCAAGCAGATTTGCACTCCCATGTACATCAGAGCTGATTATGCACGTAAGCGTGTATGTTACACAAATCCCTCATCTGTTTGGCTTTAGGTACATACAAGATTTAATGTAAGAAAACACACAATCCAGCAAACCAAAGAGCCTTATGCCTTCAAATCTGCTGCAGTTAACAGCACACAAACACCAGTGCTCTCTGCAAAGGAGGGGCCCTGGCTGATGAAACCAATCCAACTCAGCTCTCTCAGGAAAACTTTAAACTTTCTCTGGTCTTGCAGCCTGTTCCAGACAACACAAGCAATTCATCACACTGCAGACCTTATTTTGCACTACAATAAGTATTTCTCAGTCTGCTAAGCTGCAGATTAATTTTCCTCCCATCTCAAGACTGGGATGTTCTTGTTTCCTTCTGCTCTCAAACTTATTAGCTTAATAGAATTGCTCAGATTGAATGCACGCGGAGAAAACACGCTTCTCAGCAGCTAAAATATCTTCAGCTAATATCTGAAAACACCAGCACTTTTCTTGACCACTCCATGTCTTGAAGGACCACAACTGATTCGTATTCTCTCTTAAAACGTACAAACACATTAAGATGCACAGCTGCAACAGAAGCACGCTTCTACTGGCAATGTTTGTGAATCCACCACCTCGAGCAACCCCTGACGCCCCGCAATGACCCAGCTATTTCCACGCTAAGTAGAGATGTCCACAGCTTTAAGACAGAACAGAGTTTGGGGCACTTGCAGCTCTCTCCTTGGCTCCACACCAGGGATTTGCAGCTACAGTCGCATTTCCGCTCTTTCTTTCCCCACCCCCTGTAAACCCAACGCTACGACTGAAACAGAATAATCACTTTCATGGAGGCTTTTGTAAAAAGATCACTGAGAAGAACTGAAAATATGTTATCACCAGAGAATAGCAGCTATCTGCCAGAGGAGTGAAGAGCAAGAAAATGACTGTGATTGTGCTTTACAGTTCACCCCTTAGACACAAGGAATGCTGGAGCCCTAGGACAAGGGCAGCACAGAGAAGGTGATGCGTGAGTGAGCTACACAAGGTCACTGGCAACTTTATTGTCCCTTTTACGTGACCTAAATCTTTCCTTCGTATCTCCTGCTCTGGTCTCATAAGGAAAATAAATGCTGGATTTTCGGATAGCCTGTACTTTTGCAATGACCACATTTAAGCCTGAAGATTATATTTGGCTGACTGCAAACTTTCTGTAGACATGCTTTGCATTCAGGACACAGTGGGTCTTGTAATCAGCAGAACAAATAACGCAGCACAGTTTTAAACAAGATTTCTTTAGTCTTTATGGATGACAGACAGAAGTCAAGCATTAGAAATATTCAATTGAAATCTCTCTTTTTTTTTTAATGCTTAATGTTCCTTCCCTATAGGTAAGTAATGATGCGTAAAGCTAATTCCGAGGTAAAAATAAATATGAAATTGCTGAAGAAATGATTGCTTCTTTGTTGCTCGTGCATCATATAATTAATACCATGATGCGATACAGCATGTTAAGGAAATAAGAATTTGCCATCCGCAGACTAAAAGAAATTTGTTTATTAGTTTACTGTGATTCAATTTATGAGAATGTGCTTCATTGATCTTTGCAAAAGAACTTTAATTGGAAATGAATATCACAATCTATTTACCACACCACTAAACCCAGTCTGCTACAGCTCATTAAAACTACACCTGCTACTTAATTTTCCAATAAGAAAAAACTTTGAATTAATACAATAAGAAGCAGTTAGAAAGTAGGCTCAGTAGACCACTGTTTTAATCACAGTGTTCCTTGCGTGTCCTTATGAAATTCTGCTAGCAGCTGATTGGGACTTTGCGTAGCATTTGCATCAGAGCTTGAATTTAGTCACTGTGCATGTTGATTGTTACTTGCAAGATGCAAAGTCATTCCTCCTTTGCCTGAAAGATCTAAAATCCATATCCAGCATGCAGATTCAGAAGAGAGATTTGAACTCTTCCCATCACCGATGTTCATGCCCTAAAGCAAGGGCAAAAAGGTCCAAGAAAGCCTACTCCATCTACCATGCAATCTCTGGAGACTCAAATCACATCTGTCCAGATAGGCAAATCAAGGAAGACTACAGGGTTGTAACAGCCTCATGTCTTCGTCTCTACATGCAACCAAGGGCCAGAGCTATCCTAAAGATTTTGGAGTCTGCAAGCTGTATTATTTGTGTGTTTCCACCATCGCAGATGGACAAGATGAGCATACACACAGTACCTAAATTACATGTGTAGTGAATGCTTTGATAGGGGTATGCAACGTAGACTTCCTCAGCTCTTTGGGGAAAAAGCATTTTGCCTCTAAGTGTGCAGGGGCCACTTTTCCCACCTCTGACTGGGGATGCTGAATCACCTGGGTCCACATTCTGTGGTAACAATGCCCTAGGATAAGAGTTCTTTCTCACCCCCTGCTAAAAGACAGGAATAAAATAACCAAGCACACTCACTAGCAGGTTCAGCTGGCTTGATGCAGGCCTTCCCACACCACTCCTCTGAGTCACACAGTACACCCTCAGGGCTCCATTCAGAGTTACGAGCACTTACAGTTTATCAGAGAGGCTGAATACCTCCTGTCATTGCGTGGTGGCCCATGACTAAGTGCAAAGACAGGGCTGCTGGCTACCACAGCCAAAACAACAGCAGGATGGTAAAGCAGGGTGTGCTGGAGGAGGAGAAAGGCTGGCCCTCAGTGACTGCAGCAGCTCCCACTCTGATCTGCTGCAGCCAGCATTCCTCCTGTCCGAAGCATCAGTGGTGCCAGAACCACAGCTTGCCAATGCAATCCTATCGTGCAAAAGCAGTGCCCAGCTACTGAACATATTCTGAGTTGGAGATGAATGAAAAATTAATAGGGAATAACAAGAGATTGACTTGGAGACCTCTGATAATTTTTCACGACTGCTTCACTGGAGTCTTTGCTATTCAACATACCAGCAAAAACAGCAACAAACTGTGCTAGCACGGGGAGATTTTCCCCCCAGATCATTATCCCACTCACAAGAAGCTCCCCCTACTCTTCCTTCCCATGAGTCAGTCATTTCTGTGCTTAAGATTTACTAAAGCTTTAATTTACTAAAGTTCCTTAACAGTAAGCATAGAAAAAATGTACAGCTATATAGTATGTTTATCCTGACTACAAGAAACAAGCCTGCAAGTGAAAAGAAACACCGTGCTCTCCTTCATAAAGCCATTTTCGTTTTAACACTGTATCTAATTAATAGGATTCTTCTCACACGATTCCCCTTTGCCTAATATTTTATGAGACTCTGAAAAATTAATTCTTTTACAGGTTACACTCGGAGTGCTATCATTTTTCATTAAAGATGTGTGGTGAGGTCAGCTTCTGACCCTGCATTTTGCAAAAATGGAAGGCAGAACCACCTCAGGGTTATCACAGATGTATCATGTCAAGAAAACATGGTACAGAAAAAGCCTCTGTGGGAACTCTGCCCTCTGGTTAGTCAGGCTGTCTCTGACAGAGTTATTTTTCTTCCCATGGAAAACACTGATTTGTCAAAACTGAAACTGCTCCCATGAACAGAGAAACTCCAGACCTTGGGAAAAAGCTGGGGAAGATTTAGAATGTCTCATTTTGACTTTCCTGGGATGAAACATCTCAAGGGATGGTTATCTCGAGGGGTGGCTTCTTTAAAACAACCTTTCATTTTGGAATTCAATTGAACATTTGGTTCCAAAAAGGTTAAATTATAAAATAAAAAAGAATGGAGTATGCAATTAAGTATTTTGAAAACGTCAGAGACACAAATTTGCATTGATCACAAAATTTCCTGCCTGCATATTAATTAATGAAGATTGCCAAATCACCTTTCGTCTCAGCTGGGAATATCCTCACAGGAAGGAAAAAATGTTTTCCATGTAGGTTTCTCCTCTATCCTAAGAGAAGGCCTTCTGATGAGTATCCAGGTAGAAAAGGCAGCAGGTGGGAGAGATGGCCAGACCCTATGAAGGCAGAAGGCGGAAGAGATGGCCAGACCCTATGAAGGTAGGAGGCAGAAGAGATGGCCAGACCCTATGAAGGCAGAAGGCGGAAGAGATGGCCAGACCCTATGAAGGTAGAAGGCAGAAGAGATGGCCAGACCCTATGAAGGCAGAAGAGATGGCCAGACCCTATGAAGGCAGAAGGCGGAAGAGATGGCCAGACCCTATGAAGGCAGAAGAGATGGCCAGACCCTATTAAGGCAGAAGGTGGAAGAGATGGCCAGACCCTATGAAGGTAGAAGGTGGAAGAGATGGCCAGACCCTATTAAGGCAGAAGGTGGAAGAGATGGCCAGACCCTATGAAGGCAGAAG
Source organism: Lagopus muta (assembly GCF_023343835.1). Taxonomy (NCBI): domain Eukaryota; kingdom Metazoa; phylum Chordata; class Aves; order Galliformes; family Phasianidae; genus Lagopus; species Lagopus muta. The sequence continues at coordinate 33,383,492 of NC_064440.1, read as the reverse complement.
AGATGGCCAGACCCTATGAAGGCAGAAGGCGGAAGAGATGGCCAGACCCTATGAAGGCAGAAGGCAGAAGAGATGGCCAGACCATATGAAGGCAGAAGAGATGGCCAGACCCTACCCAAGGCCATGATCTGCTTGAATGGCAGAGGCTCCTCTGGCTGAATACCATGCTGTGCTAATGCCTCACCGCATCACAGCTGAAGGAAAGCTCCTTAGGCAACGCCCATTCTTTCTGACTTTCTGCATGAGCCTATGAGTCGGACTGTTACATTAATTTTCTTGCACTTAAATTGTTCCCTACTGGCTTGTGAAAGCATGATTAATATTCTTTAGGAATCTGTTATTAATTCTTCATTACAGTGTAGTCACACAAAGGCAAGGGGAATATTATGTCTGGCTTGTTGCACCTCACCAACCATTTCAATAAATATCTTAAGGAACGAAGGGTGTGCAGAGAATGAAGAGTACAGGGGACTGCTTACATCCCTACCCTCTGCAAAATAGATCACCGACTTGTCTGATTTAATAAAAAAATGGTACAGAGCAGAGTTAAATCACAGAGCTGGATGTTGAAAAGTACAGTACTGCGAACGTGTCTTAATATATTCAGCAGTGAGATGGATATGTATTATATACGTTATTTATTTTAGCTGCACAAAGGCAAAAAGGTGGCTTTTATATGCTATAGTGTTCTAATAAATATCCTGGCTCCAAAACAAAATTATGTATGGTATTAAAAATGAACTACACCCAAAACACACGACCTGTAAATAACGAATATCCTATAGGGAGAAAAAGAGCTAAAAGAATTCACCAGTGAATAAATACAACACAGCATAATTACGGGCTCTTGTGTTTTTCAGCCAGGGTACAATCATGCAGTTTACTCAAAAGTCTTCTAATATCCTCTGGGTACGTTCTGCATTTACGAGAAAGCTTTCTGTTGTGAGCTCGCTCTCTTCCCTGCCTGGCCCTCCACACTCTTTAAATGCACTTTTGGGAAAAAGCCAGCACTTGAAAGGGGATGGAAGCAGATTCTCGGAGAAAAGATGAGCTATTTGAAGTTCTCATTTTGTCCGTTCACCATTTCTCAGATCCTCCCAGGTGCAAATTCCACCGCTGTTCACAGCTGGTTTGCGGGCAGCTCTGAGTGGTTTTGGATCACATCTTATTTGCTAAGCTTACCATTTTTTAGCTATTAAGGGGGGGAAGGAATATTAAGACCTTACGTATGCCGTTACCATGCTACTATTTTGTTAAGACTAGTCAGCAAAGTCAACCTTTTAAGATCCCATATGCCATGGTAATCCAAGTAAGTGTAATCACACACTTAGTGCCACCCGTGCCCATTTGCCCCGTTACGTACCTCCTGGCAACACCAGCACAGATAGAAACAGCCAGACAGACACAGTGCTAACTCTTGTGCATAACCTCCAGGGAGCAATAACTCCAAGTTACGTTATGTGTGTGTTAATGCTAGCTGGTTAGGATTGCAGGCCTTCCACCACCAAGTCAGATGAGATCTGCTGGTGTCATTATTTTATCCCTGAAGGCCACGACTATCCAACACAGCCACTGTGAGTTGGGGGAATACATAAATGTTTGTATTTAGCACTTGGACTCTTCTCTCATCCTGAGACTTCTGCGAAAAATTCATACTGGAAATCCAATTAAAACTGACATCAGAGCGATCTTCTATAGAGATTATTTACCTTAAAGGGACCCAAATATAGCATCATAGTCCACCTCTCACTGATACAAATGGATTTGCCTCTTTCTTGCTTTGATCAATGGAAACTTGGTATTTTGCATTAAGCATTCCAAAGGAAAAAAAAATGGCCTGCTACAGGTTGTGTTTGTAAAGCACCAACCAGTGACAGTGATAAAGTCTGACTGATTTGCTAAAGCATGAAATCAAAGCTTGCTTTGTTCAGAGGATTAGTACACTTTCTTTTGACTGTGCATTTATTACAAAAGGTGCACTTATTAAAAAAAAATAAAAAGGGAGAATAAATCTTCTGGGATCGAGATCACAAGTATATTGAGTTAAAACTAGGTTCACTCAACCACCAATAGAAGGTAGCATTAAGATAATGTTTTAAAGCAGTCCCAGGATCTGAAAACAAACTATCTGGATGTGGATCTGAATCAGCTGAAGAACACTGCTGCTATCAGAGGGAAAGCTGAGCTCTACGAACAGGGGTAGACTGGCTGATCCAAGGTAGGGGCTGCAGAAAGCACCAGCCTCACACTGCAAGGGATGAAAACAGCTGGCTCCCCTGATACAAATTAGACACGCTGGAGTAGATTACGGAAGACACACATGGTAATGAGAAGTGCTGCACAGTGAGCACTTGTGTGATGACAATGAGATGAGAACTCACTCTCCCAAGCCCACTCTCCAAGCCTTTCTTTCTCCCAGAACCTCGGCACTGCTAAGAGCTCTCATCCCTCCTTTCTGCTAAGCACTCGCTCTCTCATTTTCCTCCCGCTCATCGTTTACCTGCTTCAGCTCCTTTTTCTTCCCTTAGTAGGTATTAGAAGTTATTTCCCTTCCCTCCGGTTATCTCATCTTCATGCCTGCCCTGCAGCTCCTGCCCTCCTTGCAGTGGGAGCCTGGTGAGCATCAGCAGTGTGCCAAGTGCAAGGTTTTTGCTGAAGCTGGTGCTGCTGTGCATTTCCCAGTGCAGTGCCCTGCAGCAAGGCCAGCAGGCGGGACCAGGTCAGGGTGGAAGGATGCTCTGAGAAGGGGCAAGATCCCAAGGCTTTTCTTCCGCTCTACTGTCACCATACAAATCAGCTGTGGAAGGAGAAGCTCAGGATGAAGCTTTGTAACATGAGTATTGTTTAAGATGCACACTGATCACTTCAGAACATGGAAGAAGTAGACTGTGGCCTCGATCCTTGTCATTTTCAACAACTCCTTCATCTTCACAAGCACGTAAGAAAACTCCTACAGGATCACACGCGAGGTACGCCCTGCCCAACTTTAATCATCTACAGGTTCTCTGTTCAGATGACACTGCTGAGTTATTTAAACTATTTTTGGATGAGCTGAATCACCATTCTGAAAATAACTCTCTCTCCAGAGACCAGTAAGAGAACAGCTTCTAGATGCCTGCAGTCAGCTGAGATGGAGCCTTTCACAGACAGGTGAACAAACTGTACAAATCAGGACTGGGCAATGAAATAGTCTAACTTCTTCCTAACCCAAGCCAGCTACTCGCCCAGTATTTCCAAGCTACTGTCTTTGTTTAAGCATTAAACATATCTAGGCAATAGTATCTAGGCAATAAAAGTGTAACCTGAAAAGCAATTAGGAAAAAAAAATACACTGTTATTTTGAAGCACTGATGTTCAGTTGGTAAATATTGAAGAAGCTGTTTTAGTTTAAAAGTGGAAGTCACACAGATAAATATGCATCATCAGTACTAGTCTTTCTCACAAGACATGTGGTGTAAAGGAAAAACTTCTCTTGCAATCAGTAACCAATTCTGTCTTAAATGACTCATCTTTTGCATGCCACAAAACCATCTGATGCCATTCAATGTAACAGCCAAACCTGGCAGAGCAAAGACTTGAGAAAATGTACTCACAGCCAGCATGAAAATAACAGAGAGTTGTAACAACACTAAATAAGTAGTAGAGCTTTGATAAAAGAGTGTGGTGAACACAAGTGAGGAACATTATTTCATCAGACGGGTCTGAAAAGTCTGCATTGACATTCTCAATGTGGGCAAACTATACAGATTTTAACCTGCTTCTGGAATGACCCAGGAATGCCACTTCATCAAGGACATACACCAGAAAGCTTTTTTTTTTTAATCATTCCAATTCGCACGTGCAATAGAAAAAAAGAATAAGAAAATTCTGATTCAAAATCAAACTTAAACAGAGTGGCTGTGAAAATTGTGATTCAGCCTGGGTGTGAAAAAACGTATCCTAATGATTCCAAACAACTCGTACCGAAGCAGGCACATAAAAAGGGCCAGACTTCAGTTACTTTTCTCACTGAATTAAGAGTTTTCCCTTACAAAAAGCCCCTCTTCAATCAATGAGTCTACTCTCAGAGCGAAAGTAGCACAATCAGATCCAGTGCTCCTTATGTATTGATACAAGCACATCACAGGCGCCTGGTAATGACAGTCCCTGGTACCTGCAGCTATCTGGTATTGAAAAGTTGTCATCCTCACATTGAGCATCGGTTAGATTACAGATGCTTGTTAATGACAGATTTGGACAACATGTCCAAGTAGAATTAGGTTTCTCAAGAAATCAAAATAATTAAAAAAACACATTATCTTGCTTGGATTAAACATTAAGATGCCTCGATGGCTTGTAACAAAGATTTACTGCATATTTAAGACAAACTCCCAATGCAAAAAGAACCAAGTTCCAAATGAATAACAGTCTCTAAGAGAAAGGTGTAGGAGCCACTGCACACCTCTTGGTACCTCACCCAGCCACATTCACACCAGCAAAACTGACTGCAGGACCTGTGATGCAGGAGCTCCATACAAAATAAACCACTGCAACTCCTTGCTAAAGGATACTTTCTTCTCTTTGGGGGACACAACTAACCTTGAACTTGGAGGAAATTGTCTGCAAAAAACAAGGAAGGTCTGTAGATTGGTTTACGGCTCGTCAGTGATCTCACAGCAACACAACCCACTGCAAGCTTCTGTTTCCAGCTTGCCAGGCCTGATAAAAATGCCTCTGATAATGGGATAAACAGGGATACACAATACAGTTGAAGCAGCACTGACATCATTTTGCAAGTTCCTCAGGCTACTTCATCTGGAATATTGTGTACAGTGCAGTTTGACAGCTTAGTCTGAAGCAGGGCAGCTGGAAGTCCAAGGAGAAGATGAAGGAAGCAAAGAAAGATGCAATGCAGCAGATCAAAAATGAGGTGTGAGCAAGGCTAAGCCCTATCTGATAATGTATACTACAAGTGTAAGCATGGAGCGAAAGAAAAACATCCAGGAAGATAATTCCATACAAAATGACCCCTTACAATTAAATGTAACCTAAAAATTAAAAGGCTTCTAACTATCAAAAATGGGAAGCCCTCAAGCAGCCCTTCAGTAGAACTAGGAGGGGGCAAATCATGATCAGAGGGCTGGAGCACCTCTCCTATGAAGAAAGGAGGAGGGAATTGGGATTGTTTAGCTTGGAAAAGAGAAGGCTCTGGGGAGACCTCACTGTGGCCTTCCAGAAATTGAAGGAAGCGTATAAACAGGGGGCAAACGGCTGTTTATGAGAGTGGATAGTGATAGGACAAGGGGAAATAGTCTTCAACTGAGACAGGGGAGGTTTAGGGTGGATATCAGGAGGAAGTTTTTCACACAGAGGATGCTGAGGCACTGGCACAGGTTGCCCAAGGAGGCTGTGGATGTCCCATCCCTGCAGGCATTCAAGGCCAGGCTGGATGTGGCTCTGGGCAGCCTGGGCTGCTGGTTGGCGGCCCTGCACACAGCAGGGGGTTGGAACTGGATGGGCATTGTGCTCCTTTGCAACCCAGGCCATTCTAGGATTCTATGAAAAAACCCTCAACCTGCTGTCTGTAATGTTTGTTTACATCTGTAATAACTACACAAGAGTGACACTACAAAATCTCTATGTTTTAGTATGTAAATTGACTGTGGAATAACAGACTGCAAGAAAAGTCAGTTGGCTTTAATAAAGTAATGAGTATACGAGGCTCTTTCCCAATGTGGCTGAAATCAGGGGTTTTCCAGTAATTTTAGTGGAATTTGACATACCGCACACGTCTGCTGAGTATTTCATTCAAGTTCTCACTTACATGAATGTTTAGTTAGCTTTCAATGACTGAAATTACTAGGCATACTAGTATTCGTTCTGCCATCCATCCTTTTTAAAGGTCAGTAAGTTAATGGATCTAACATTTAGATGCATTTTCCTCTTTGCGCATTCCTACTAGCTTCCACAGAGCAGCAATGGGACAGACTGCTGCCAAGTTCCCTCGTGTGGTTAATTTATCTGTAGAAAGACTTAGAAAAACACACGATATAAAAAGTGTTTCATCTTGGGAGGAAGAGGGAATGGACGCAGACATTATACGTATAGAAGATGGAAAGGCAAATAGAAGAGGAAAGACTTGAAATAGTAATGTCTTGGCAATAACTGCCAGCCTACGAGAATCTGAAGGCAATGAAAAGAAAAAGCAGATTAAAAAAGGTGCAAATAACATTATTTTGAATTGCTAAAGATATTGTTTTCTCTTCGGAGTAACAGTTTTATCATGCACATTAAAACGTATGATTTGCTTCATTAATCACACTCATTTCCCTTCCAGAGGTACGGATACGATCACGCTGTATTTCATAGGACCAATATAAAAAGGCTGAGCTTTTATTATTTTTTTTTTTTATTTGAGCGTTGGGTCTGATTACTGAGAAAATCATTTCCACCCTAAAAAAGTTTAAATGCTTTGTATCTGAATGCGCAGGCTGCAATTGCCAGCAGCATCTTTTGCCTACCTGCAGTTTCAATTCCAAATTCCCTTGTCTGTCTCAGAAAAGAGAGATTTATTTCTAAACAGGCTATCGAGAATGAAAGATCTGGTTTCAGATTTTTGGAGCTGCAGCATAAGTTAAAAGGGAAAGAAGACATGAGAAAGTGCTCTTTTGGAGTGATGTGGCACTTGGTTAAAACAAGGCCTATTAATAGAGTGACTAATGAGGTCTGGAAAGGCAAAATACTGGAGAAAGGGAATGGAACTGAACATTTCCAGAAAGAAATATACGAGGAAATTACTTACTGAAGCATCCAAACAAAAAGGAATGATGTGTCATTTTAACAGGAAACTCAGAAAGGCAAAGTCCAGCAATACCGTGGCTTAAATGCTTGGCCCAAGATTCATTACATGAAATTCATGTAAGACAAAGCAAGCTTCTCTTGAATTTATGGGTAGAAAATGGCTTTGTGCAGCCAGCAAGGAGGAAAGGCAAGCGAGATCACATTGAAGAGCAACCAATAGAAGAGAAGGAAAATTTTCAGAGATAAAATACGTTGGTGGAGGGCAACCTGGAAAGGGAAGATGCTGTGTCCACCAGCACCATCTCTGGATGAAGTGGAGGCTTGTCTGCACAATACTTTTTCAGTCACCATGTTAAACAATTCAGACGGAACTGCTTTCACAAAGGAAAACTGGTCTGTAGGTATTTATCAATGCGAGTACTGCCTCGTAGGAAATTACAGAAGATTCATTAAAAATATGCTCGTGGGCAGCTTCCTGGAAACGGAAAGAAAACAAGAAAAATCTTTAATGAAAAAAAAAAGGCAAAATCATACAAAAGTAATAGAGGTCAGATTCACAGCTGGTATTAAGCAGCAGGGAGGTTTTGTCTTCCACTGAGGACGCGCTTCTTTGAAGCAGCTGCCCTGCGAGAGCAGTAGGCTGAATTTTTTGAATCAATTTATCATTTCTACATTCCTTCAGCCCCTGAAAATGCCTTAGTTCTTCTCATTATGCTCCCAATCCCCGGAGGTGTGGACTGCAAGGTTGAATGGGGCCCTGGGCAATCTGATCTATTAACTTGATCTATCAGCAAGCAAGCTTATCTGTGGCAGGGAGGTTGGAACCTGATGATCCTCGAGATCTCTTCCAACCCAAGCCATTCTATGATTCTATGAAAAAGGAGAAGAGGAAGAGAGTAAAAGTTGCCATCCCTATCAGTTTGTGCCATTGTTTGTTTCCCATCATTCAAGAAGTCCATGACTGGACTTCCTTTGGATGTGGATCCAAAGATTGGATCTGTAGGTCCTGGATTTACACAGGTAGGACCTGTACACTGAATAAAGGCTGCTCAGCATGCTCAAAAAATCATATACCACTTCACGTGTTACACAACAGCAGCCACCCTTTAGTTACGTAAATGTCAACTCTCCAAGGAAAAAGGCACAGAAAAATGTCTGCTACTGGTTCTGGAAGTTGGATGAACTCCCTGGCGAACTGTAAAGCTCCTAAATCAACAGGAATTGTCCATAGTAACAATTGGTTTTAATGAGTGTGCATCTTAGTAAACTGCAGCTAAGCTTAATATTCATTTCATTTTATGGAATTTGTTTTCTTCCCTCTGATAATTTGTGTGTGTGTTTACTCCACTAAAAGCTCTAGGTATTATATTTTCATTTGTATGTTAACTTAAATTGCTGCTTAAACAGAAAGGACAGGACTAGAACGATCATAAATGTGAACAGAGGCTACTCAAATATTCTCATCCTCTCTGCCACAATGGCATGTGTGCACTTAAAACGTTCTCCTCATTAAACACAAAGTGTTGGAGCAATATAAAATGCTGCCAGCACGCTTCTAATGCATCGCTGCTTTGGAATAAAGCTTTCCATTCTATTTGAGCTCGAGTGGCTAGGTTGCATGTGAATAATTTAAAAAGTACCAACAAAACAAATTTACCTACGTCTGCAGGACAGCAAAACAAAACAAAACTGCAGTGTAGTAGGCAAAGGGTAAAGAGAAACATCACCATCCAAACCCAAGGAAACACTGAGATAGCAGCTGGACTGCAGCAATGCTAAATCACAGCTGATAATACAGCACAGACACTTCCCTCCCTAAACCTACAGGCACGTAGCAGCACTGTTAGCATCCTAACAAAGCATCCCAAGGCTGCAGCAGGCTCACCTCCACATCTTCCATGAATTTTCATCCATTCTGCGACCACGTGAACCCATCAGCCTGAAGTAAAGCTTGCTCTCTGCATTAGAGCGTTTCTCTGTCCAATTGGTGTTACACAATACAGTGAGATGAAAGGCAGAAAACCAGCCTGGTCCTTCATCTCTCTCTCTCAAAAGCTGGTATATCTTTACCTTTCCCTGGAACCAAATTTAAAGTTCTTAAAATAGCCGAGTCCCCCATGTAACAAGGGAAAAACTCTTGAATTTTTATGCAACGTGAACACTATCCAGTGATACCAAGGTGGAGCATTTTCAGGCTTCATTTTGCTGGAAACAAAGTTGTTTGTTACTGAGTAGTGGCTGTGCTGTGTGAGCTGTTTGGTCAGGATGTATGACAAGCCATGTGAGCGCAGTGAAGCATCAGCCCAGTTCTCTGACAGGAGCACACCTGCAGGGATACCTGTTGGTGCTGCTCCACTGGATGCACAAGCACGGCTGTCCCTGCACAGAGCACCACGACAGCTCACACCCAGCTCACACCAGCACTATTCGCAGGTTTCTCTTTGCTGAGAAACACACAGGGCCAAGGGAGTGATTCTCTGCTAGGAAGGAAATGAAGATATCAACTCAGAATTATAATATGGAAAAATAATCAATATTCTCCATAGCAGGCAGTCACACTAAATGCAGATGATGTGCACTATATGATCCCATTTACTAACTGAGCAGCTTGAAGGCACGCTGGATTCACTCCCCCGAATGGTCAGACATGGCTTACTGTTATTGCTGCTTATTTTATGGCACACAAATAGTGAGCTGAGTGCTTCAGAGAAAAGATGGAGTCCCCTTCTCCCAGAGCCGTGTTAATTCATGGACTGAAACCCAGCACTTCGGAGCTCTCTGTGCTCTCCTGCATGCTGGCTGAGTCTGGTTTTCACCATTTCCAAGGCAGAGGACTAAATGGGAAGGGGAAGGAATCTTTCAGCTTAGTATGGTGTGAAGGCCTAAGGCAACTAACACTGCAGCCTGAGACATGCTAATTTATTAAAAAATATAAAAAAACAAGGATGTTTTAAATTTGAACCTGAGAAGTTCAAGCACAAAACAACATTCAGCTTTTGCAGTGTTTATAGTGTGTATAGGCAAGGCGTTTGTCACCCATGTCTCAATGAGACAGCCCAGTCTACCATCTTGGGTCTGCAGCACAGAGCCCCTCTGCCTTCCTAGAACCAATCCTTGCCCCACTGCACTTCAGGGCCAATGCATTTCTCACCAGCAGAGAGATCACTGAAGGCGTCTTGAAGAAGCACAAGACATAACACGCTAACAACGGTACCCTCAACATATGGCTTCCTTGAGTTTCATTCCTGCAAACAGGTTATAGGTGACTTTTTTAAATAAAAAGCAGTAACAGAGCTTCTTGGTAAATGACAACGGAGAAATCACTGGTAAATGTATTAGGGCAAAGACCTGCCTCGATTCTAGCAAGATAACCTCTGCCAGCAATTCTTCCATCTATTGTGGAATCATAGAGGCATTCAGGTTAAAAAAAGACCACTAAGATCCCCAAGTGCAACCTCAACCCACTCCACCATGCCCACAGTCCTCAGTGCCACATCCCCACAGTCCAGGAACACCTGCAGGGATGGTGACCCCAGCATTGTGCCAGTGCATCATTGCTCCTTCTGAGAAGAAATTGTTCTTAACACCCAACCTGAGCCACTCCTGGTGCAACTTAAGGCATTCCCTCCTGTCCTACTGCTGTTACACTTGAGAAGGGGCTGCTGCACTGCCCTCTTGGAGGTGGCTTCAGCTCAGCTCAGCTCTGCCCTGGCCTCTACTGGATGGATGCAAATCAGCCACAGCTGGGCTGGAAATTAAAACTTCATCTCTGCGCTCTCCACTGAGGCACTGTGAAACCAGGATTTGGATTTCTGTGACTCTGCAACTCTGCCACAAAAGTTGCTTGACAGTGTCTCTAGGAAGAAAAATGTTCTTTCTTTTTTTTTTTCCCCTCACCGTGCAGTGCCACTTTTCTCTTTACATTAATCATTTCTTGGTCTTAATAATAGCAAAGTTAGAACATCCATACAAAGCCATAAAGAACGGTACTGCAGTGCTGCACTGCTGCTGCCCTGATGATGGAAGGCATGTCCAGCAGTACAGGCTGAAAGCTTCAATATATCGTATTGCCACAAATCCTGCACTCTGTGTGAAAGCCCGCTGTCCCGAGCCAAGCCAGAGTTCCAATAAGTTCACTGTTACAACTGATGGATTCTTCTGGTCCCTCCCTCTCAGGAACTGATGTTTTCGGGAGTTGTCACACATGTTTCATGTTTAGCAGAGAATAAACCAGCCTGAATGCTTCCTTTACTGTTTTAATTAGGCTCAAGCTTTCATCTGCTTACGTTTTCTTTAAAAAATGCATAAAACTATGAATTAAATATATGCATCATTACTCATCAAACTGTTTATCTCTGTACTAATTTTGCATATACACACACATCAAATATTCATGTGCCCCTTCTCCCTTTTACAGCGCAGTAACTTCTCACTCCTTATTCCCCCACGTTTGTGTTTCTATTTGCATTGTTTAAGTTGAAGATCACTTAGGTAAAAGCATCCTTAGGGTATTCTGCCTAAAAATTCCAAATTAAGTGCTGTTTTTTCCCCTATACCGGTAGCAGAGAGCTGTCCATATGCTTACGTTAAGCCTCACAGATCTTCGATTACCCCTTAGCTTGTAGTTATGCAGCTATAATGCAGTTTAGATACATTCCATAGCTGTTAATAGCTCAACACACCGAGACCTTGAAGAATAACAACCAAGGTTATTTAGCAGCGTAATGCAATAAAACGTAACAGACTTCACCGTGTATGCAAAAGCAGTAAGTACTTGGCTGATTTTAAGGCATATGTTTCTTTAAAGTTCTCAGAACATAAATGATTTAACTGCTCCACACACGCACAGACACCATCACAAGCCAAATTTACCGCAAACTTTGCAAGCTGCAATAAATAGGTAAAGACATAAATTGCTGGTAATTAGGAACTTACTGAAGAGGGTAGTTAGAGGAATTGCGCTGATTCAGAGAGATGAAATGCAAATATACTGGCTTACGTGCACCTGTGCCCCAGCTCAAGCACTACTTCAGGGAGCCCTGACCCGTGCACAGCCCCTGAGGGTGCAAATCACAATGCAGGCAGGTTGGGCACCTGTGATCACCACTGCAACAGTATTCACGTAACGAACCCATACAGGCAAGCACTGACTGCCACCAGCACTGCTTTTCCATCACACTGAATGATGGTGGCTGTACCACAAGGCATCACTAGCACAACAAGAGGTGTCAGGCTGGTGAGGCTGAAATCCCATTAGCAGAAATGTGATTTCAGTTTCTGGGGGTTACGACTGAATGGGGCGATTCATGGATGGGCATGGAACTCAAACAGCCACATCCTGACTGCTGGTACCAACGGAACCACTGGTAACAATGGAACCCCACAAATCACTGCGGAGCAGTCTGAGACATGGAAAAGGGGCTGATGGCTTTGTGGGACATCTCCTCCTTTCCTGCCCCTTTAGCAGTCCTGACCCCAACCCTGGCATAACCCACATCCCCACAGTGCTATGTAAGCAGCAGAAGAACCTCCATGTAAAAGACACCTGAAGTAAATATCTAGCCCATGAAAACCCTTTCATCCCATCCCATGGGTAAATAACCCAGCATTGGACTCTGTATACGATTGCTGGTGTTCACGATTGCTTGAACGACAATGCTGGTGCACAGCAAGGTCTTCTGTCTCCAGATCAAGTGGGGGTTGGCATCTGGGGAAACAGATGTTGGCCAGAGTAATGACTATTGTTCAGATTCAGTCTATAGCTAAAATAAGCTGTAACACAAGCCAGGCACAAGGGAAATCCATTCAATAAGCAGCCTGAACAAATCTATGTTCAATTAATGTAGCTTTTCAAACACTGTGACAGTGTTTGTGCTCTAAGAAGATGGTTAAGACATTGCTGCCACCAATCATTACGGCAGTTCTCCTTCCTCTCGGGAAGCAGTGTCAGTCCAGGAAGGGAGCACAATTAGCAGTAACGAGAGGATGTGGGGGAGGGCAGGAGGAAAGGCAAGGCTGAAATCACTGCTGAGGATTAGGAGAAAAGGAATCCATGAAGGGGGGATGCGGACATGGAAGTGAAAGACAGAAAAAAGAAGGAAAGAAAGGAAAGAAAGAAAGAAAAAAAAGAAGGAAAGAGGAAAACCTGAGAGGCAAAACCATGTGGAGAAACAAAAAGAAAGGGAAGGAAACGCGGAGGAAAAGCTAACAGAACAACCCTTGCCATAATTGCCCTGTTCCCTCCCTTGTCCAGAGCAGATGAGAAGCAGCACTGAGCTGCAGAGTGGGTATTTTTGGGCAGCCAGCTTATGCGACATAGCAAACACAAGGGCTGAACTCTGCTCCTCCATGCAGCATTCACACTCCTTGTCCTCTTGTGCCTCCCCAGGCACTTCTTTTGGGGAAACTCTGGGGATTTGGTGCCTCTGCTTAGCTGCCCCTTCTTCTGGTTTAGCTGCAATTAGCAAATAGGGTATTAAAGGAGGACTGACAAACACAGGGAGGTCTCGACAGATGGACTAATTATATAAGCCTTATTTCCTTAAGCATCCAGGCTGAAAAGAGGACAAACCATGAGAAACAAAAAATCATGCTGAGAGTACTCTCTAAAGTGTGTAGGGAGCCAAATGGTAGGACGAGGGAACACAAACCAAAAGAGTGCTACAAGGATTGAAAGGAATGAGCAGCAGAAGGTGGGGATGCTACTGGAAGGCCCCTGGCAGCAAAGGCAGCTGGTTTTGAAAGGAGCATCACCTGTAGTTGGTGGAAATGATCCAGGACATAACAAAGGAGGAGAAGAAGTTTGGGGGGTGAGAGAAAGGACACGGAAGATAGGAACAACTGCTGAAGTCTTCAAGGGGTGAAGAGAGAATGAAGAGCAGAATAGATCTCATTTACACAAAAGTGAGATTCACCGAATTCAATGTTGCTATGGTGATTTACATCACCTGAGGACACGGGTCCAACTGTTTAAGGCGATGCACATAATTATTCTTTTTATTTTTCCCAAATAAGTACTCGCAGTCTGCTTATAAGCAACGTGTTCCATAATTCAGAATTCTGCCATGGTTTGACAGATGATTGATGCGTGCTCATTACCAGAGCTAGGAGCAGTCTTAACTGGAAACGTGCAATTAGGAAATACGTTCTGCAACAAATGGCCTTTACAACTTAAACGGTACCTGAAGAAATGTATCTTAATAGATAAACACAAAGAGAAGAGAAGCAAAAATTGGTCTTTAGAAGATTGGTTTCATTAAAAAAGTCAAGGAAGGACAATGAGCACGGATGATGGTTCAGTGTGGCATGGACCCTGCGTAGGCAGCAAGGGTCTGAGAATCCCATTCAGCTGCACCACAAACACTTCTGCAACATTTGGCAAGTTATTGAAACCCCTGTGCTTACGTTTCTCGGCTTGAGTAACTGCTGGAACTAAACTTGCCCTAAGGATGTATTTTGAGACTTCACTAATAATTCCTAAGTGCTCGGAAAAGTGCTACATCATGTAAGTGAAGAATGTCATTATTAAAATTGCACTTCAGAACTCATCACTAGCAAGGATTTGGTCTACAGCTAAAACTGCGCCAAAAACATCATTAGTTTGCAAACCTCAAAGCTGCCATGGCACGGCGTGGGCAGGACACATCCCCAGCCCGGTGGGGTTGCACTGCTGCCTGCAGGAAACATCCAGTTCCCATCACAACTGGTGCCTCAGCTATGTAGCAAAGGCATTATTAGCACTGTACTTGCTGCTCTGGGGTCTCACCGTCACTGGTGGTTGAGTCTGTGTTGTGACTGGGACAGCTCAACATCAGTTACTTGTTATTCCTCTTGTCTCCAACACGGGACAAACGTTCATATAACCTGGTATTGTGATGTGAGCACCAGGAAGGCTCAGGATTTTGTAATACAAGAAGGTTACCTGATGCTGTGACTGCCTGCTAATGCGAAAGGCTTGTTAGCTGTCTGGTTGTCTGGCCAAACTTAACCAGCTCTGCCTCCCAGTTCAGACAGAAGCATTATCACCTTTCTAAAATAATTCAGCACAGTCTTATACAGTAGATTCGTAATTATCCTCCTCCACCATTTCATTCAAGAAGCGGCGTTTTGAAGATTTAAGCTATGCTGTACAAAGGTAAGCCCTTGGACTTACTTCAAGCTGCAATTTCAACTTCCTTCAAGCCCAGGTAGAGCAAAAAGAGCATGCGGGAAAATGAGGGAAAAAGGGAAGGTTTAAAATCCTACCGCTGGTCTGCGAGTTTCACGCAACAGGAACAGATGCAAATAAGCCCACACTGCATTTGTAGTGCAGGGATTATGTATGCATTAACTGAAAAGCTTGTCGAGACACACGGCACTGCTGAGCCCACTAAAGGGGAAAAGCTAATTTTGATGCCAGACGCACCTGAAAAATATAAGGTTTTGTACCTTCTATGAAGTGGTGAGGAAAAAAGGTGTTATAAAAGGTCTTCAAATTGAAGGCTGAATTTGTTCACTCTGCAGTTTTCCTGCAATACGGAATGTGCCTAACCTTTATAGCTGGGATGCTTCCCCAGGGAGACGCATCACTCCAGCTGAGATCCACAGGCTTAAATCACATAATATTCCTGCAGACTGAAAATAGTTATATCCTTGATCTACCTGCTCCCGGATGGCTCCTCACACAGCTTTTTGGGACAACTGGCAAATACTCGCCCTGTGCTCACGAAACTTACTGAGGTTTGCTCCAACTGGCTGCAATGGAAGCACATAAACTGCTCCATCTATCTGTGACACATCAAGCACAAAGCCAGGATTCAAAGCCAGTTTGGGGCTGATTTGCAAACCATGTACTTGTCTTGTGTACGTACAAAGACAGGACACTGTGCTGAGCTCTCTGCTGCTCTCTGCTCCCTGCAGAGCAGCCCTCCTGCCTATGTTGAAATGTAAACCAAAGAGGAGAGATAGAGAAGGGGTGGAGGGGTTTGTAAGCTAAGTGACTGGAGTTGGATTGCAGTTCTGCTTTGAATATGCTTCCTTTCTGTTCTAAATAAAATAGCAGCCATGGCTAATAACTGATCCCATCTTGTTTTCAGATGCTGATGTCCCTTACAAAGTCAGGCAACTGTGAAGCATCCTGGGACATCAGCACCGGGTGGGGCTCTTAATTGCTGCTCTACCATTTAATAATCAAAGCCAGAACACAAATAATGAAGGCGCACAAATATTTGGCAGGTCTGCACAAATGCTCTCTCACAGCCCCTCTTTGTAGCATCCTTCAGGATTTGCTAACACGCCTTTAAAGCTGGAAAGTTAACATCAGAAAAAAAGGCATCCATTGCATTCTGGAAAAATAAGGCATATAAAAGTCATTGCAATCAACCTGAATTTCTTCCTGTTAAATTCTTACCCAGTTTTTACAGCTTTGTTTTGTTATTTCTGTCAGATCCCCAGATTCATCTTGTAATAATGTGCTCCCTCCCCAGAGACCCAGCCAGTGCCTTTCAGCAGCAGCAGCCTTCCAGAAGTTCCACTTAGCTCACAAAGCAAACACAATGTTTGGCACAATATTTCAAAAAAGGTCATACTGTGCTTCCTAACTTAATGGCCATTTATATTGCTTTACAACATTTAAATTCACACTCTCCTAGCAAGTGGAGCCGTGCCATCTAAAAATAAATGCTTAAAAGCTGAATAAAAAAAGATGCCCTAGATACCTGAGTTTGGGAGTGTTTTCTGCTTATTGGAAGACAAATTCTGATGCCCTTCTTTGCGAGGCCTTTAAGCCAAGGGTAAGCCCACTGAGAGTGGCAGGATAGATGCCAAGGACGTTGCTCCAAAGTACTGGGTGGAGCCACAGGCTCCAAATTTCCTAAAGTCTATCCTGGTGCCCACATGGCCACCAGCACAACATCCAAGTTCCTTGAGCTTCGTACTGATTTTCACAGTTTCCTGCTGAATGAAGGAGAGGGCACCAGACCTGCAGGGCAATAATGCACAGACAAATGCAAAGCAGCATTCACGGAGCAGAGGCTGCTGAACAGCAGATAGGAGCATTTGCCCATAGGCAACCTATAAACCAAAACGCTGGTGGTAATGCTTATTTTGCTGAAATGGAAATGTTTAAACCTAAACTATTGTTTTCTTTCAGGTAGCACAATCTGATCAGCAACCACGTGAAGCCTCACAAGTGTTTAAAGCAAGCACAGCTTGGAAATACAGCCACCATCATTAAAACAAGCCATCCTTTACTGCTCTCTCACACATCCAGAGATAACGATGCACTGAATGAACGCATTCACCTGGATACAGAACCAGCTGAAGGACATAGGGCATTTCTTTGCAACTTGAACCATCACTTATTTCTGCATTCCTGCTCTTGTTACCTGTGCAAGTGAAGCAGCTGGTGCCCTGCTGCTACAGGTGCGTGGGGCACAAGCAGTTCAGAGCCTGGCATTTCCCACACTGCATTTACCTTTGCAGGAGTACCTGTAGTGACTCCCTGTGCTCTGAGGGGAAATGACTGCAAATGTCACTGATCAAAGTTTTGCTTCTTAGTTTTGATTCACTAGCACCTATCTCATGTCCCTGTCTTTCAAGCCACGCCAAACGTTTGAAAACTGCAGTGTGCCAAAACTTGTAGGCAGCCCTCATCATCAGATTCTGGGAATCCTCCATCACTCATTCGTTCCCATTTACTCAAATGTCCCTTTAGGACATTTAGGACAATAGGATTTCCCTCACCTGCACATAAGATGTAAGACAAAGCCATCCACAGCCTTTAAATACATATGCTCAACTGTATGTTAATTAAAAAGAATGCTCATCTGTGAATGCTTACTATATCAAACTATGAATTGGCACATCAATATCCTTAGTAGATTAAGAGAAGGTACCTCAAATAAAAAACATTACTTTGCTTATTTTACATTCCTTTTGAAGGGATTATGCAGTGTAATTGTCTGTAACTTCAAAAATCTCTGTTTCCTACCAAAAGATGAGGAAAAGTAGATTAATTTAAAGAAGTTTACCATACCATGTGGTCTCTTCCATACTTCTTTGCTTCTGTGAACACTGGATTTTATGTGAGTTGTTACAAACTGGATTACAAACATTGTTTTTCAAATTAAATGCACATTTTACACAAATCCCAAGTTTCTGCACATTTTTCCTTCAGGCTGGTAATGAAATGACAATTAAGGCAAGTTATACAGACGGCCACGAGAACATCTACCCTAAATCCAGAAGGCACAAAAGTCACGTTGAATGTTTCAAAAGGAGGTGGACTCATGATCATTAGGCAGATCTCAGGCAGCTCCACTCAGCATGTGCCCCTCAGCATCACTCTTCAGACTCCCTTAACTTCTGTCCCTTTGATCTCTGCCTAGAACACAGCCTGAACTTAAAGATAGCCAAATATGCTGGCAGGCTTTTTGTCAGTGTCCAAGACATCCAAGCACTTCAGATGAAAATATCAGTGTGTTCTTGAATGGCTGTCTCTGAGCAATCCAGGAACAAGCAGCTGCTGTTCATGGTGCATCAAGAGCATGAGGACACTAACACAACTGGAAACTCTGATTCACACAGCACTGGGGGTGGGAGACAGAAATGGACTTATTTCTTCTCCTTCCCCTAGACGACAGTAGTAAAAATTGCACATCTCCAATAGCTGCTACATCTGGACAGACAAGTGACAGAAGTCAGCTCCAAGAGCACATCCCATGAACATGATACCCTGCAGACCTGCTGTCCTGCGCTGAGTAGACAGCAGGGACAAATAACAGAGACAAATACTGCAACATCCCTAAGTTAGTTGCACAAGTGAAGGGCGGTTGTGATAAAACTATTTCATCTTAAAAACTTTCTTTGGGCACAAACTGCTTTCAGTATTTACAGTTTAAATAAGTAAATTACATTCTTCGGTGAATAGAGAGAATAACCCAGAAATCAGATGCATGGTCATCCCCCATTTTTGCAGATCTGTAATGAAAATGTGAGAAACTGTATGCTACCCCTTATCAAAAACATTCCGTTCATTAGTTACAATTTTGCAAGTAAACTTCGAGCCACAGCACCAATTAAATCTACTTAGTTGTGTTTGGGAGTTAATTAATATTAAATTAAAGTTCTGAATTCCATGCAATTTTTTCTTCCATACATTAAGTTTGTCTCGTGGTGACATTTTGGGAGAATTTTTTTTGCTAAATTACTTTCATTTAATAAAAGAAGCTACTGAAATGTCCTTGGTGCTGCTTCATGTCTTCCTAAGAGATTCTTCAGGATTTATCAGCAAATATTTTCAAGGAATCCTTTCTCCCTCATTGTGTTCTCAGTAGCTGGTTGTATCGCACTAGCATTAGGACTTCCATCAAAAACTGGATTGAGAAATCCTCCAAGCTCCTGGCTGACTTCACTCCTATCAGCTCTTACTTACAGGATGGTGTTGCGTCTTTCCAGCCACCAGAGGTATTAAAAGGAAGGGGAATGAAACATCCCAGCCATCAAGCAAGCAGGTTGTATTGTATATTCAAGATTGGCTTTTTTTGTCGTGTTAGAACATTTATGCAGTGGATACTAATTAAAACTGAAATGCATTGGTAGAAAGAAGGTGAAGAACAGTTTAGAAAAAAAAAAATCATAATTAGTTTTGGATTGTAATGCTAATTGACCGGTGGACCATTTTTCCATAAGCTTTCTATCACCACCTTTTTCTCCATTAGCCAATTCCTTCATAGAATCATAGAAGGGCTTAGGTTGGAGGGATCATCAGGCTTCAACCCTCTGCTATGGGAAGGGCTGCCCCCACCAGCTCAGGCTGCCTAGAGCCCCATCCAACTTGGCCTTGAGCACCTCCAGAGATGGAGCACCCACAGCTCTCCGGGCAGCCTGTTCTATTGCTTCATCACCCTCAGAATAAACAATTTATTCCTAACATCAAATCTTAATCTTTCCTCTTTCAGTTTAAAGCCATCCCCCGTTGTTCCATCACCATCAGGCTATAACAGTATAGAATATATAACAGTATAGAAGACACAAAGGAAGCACTGCAGATGATACCTGTACAGCTACGGTCACTCCACTCACACAAGATTTCCCGTTCATCTACAAAGGATCAAGAGTCAACAGCACAAAACCACCTCGCTGACCCTCTGGGGACATCAGCAGAGCTGGAAGGGATGTGAAACCTCTGGTGACCACAATACCCCATTCAAGATTGAAAATTGTTCGTTCCAGAGCCCATCGTGATCCAGGAGTCAGTGGGAAGAACAAGGGGCCACCAGAAATGGAACACAGTCAATTCATTTTGATAACAGCTATTCCAAAGAACAGTTGAGGTCAGCTGTAAAATAACGATATGCCGGCTTACACTGAGCAATCTGTGCTACAAAGCTTATGGAAACATGAAATTTGTGTTAAATTCCACTCTGTTTCAACAGAATGACACCCAGAAGGATGTCTGGAGGGAATGTTAGCTTACATAGCAGAGAAGCACACAGTTCTGGGTCGTCAGTCAGCTGTGTGATACAACTGTTAACAGGTTTTTTTTATGTACTTCCTATACAAGCACTATGCTAAGGTCTCCAACTTGCTAGTGGACCACTGCAACTTCATGTCACCTTAGCTATGTAATTCTAATGGTGACCTACCGAACAGAAGCCAGCACAGAGCTGTTACACCAATACACAAGAAGCAATACCAAGGCCAGTCATCCTGAAATTAAATGTGTTTTAAGTAGGTTTGTGATGGCCAGATCCTTTCTGCATGCTCCACTGTGTGCCGGTAGAGAAGACATGACAAATGAAGAGATCACAGATCTCCACAGTTTCTTCTGGTACCACTGTAAAATAATGCTTCATCTGATCCTCTAACTATATTTAAATTAATTAAGCCCATTTATCACAGTAAGTTCTCTGAAGTACTCAAGGATGCAAAGTCAGTTTTTCTTGCTCTATAAAGCATCCCAGTTTTCTGTGTGGGTAGGATGTGACCTATAAATTACCACGATGAGTAACTCCATGAGTAAGAACTTGGGTCAGTTTTTCATTAAAATTAAAAGGTCCCCATTCTCTGCTGTCAGATTATCAAGTGCTGCTGCAAAGGGAAACAAAACGCTGTCAAAGCAGAGTGATGATATTTTACATCCATTTGCCCTGGTGTAAGGAACACGTCACGCTGTAGGACACTGTGTAGGCAGAACCATTACACTCTTTCTCAAGGACAGCAAGTTAAATTCTGATGTTTTAACCTTTCTTCGCAGAGAAAAAAAAATTTCTTACTGGTGGAAATCTGCTTCCATGGATGCACAGGGTCAATGTACTACTTAATTCCTACATAAATCTTCTGAAGATGGACAAATTTCAAGAGGCACAGTGGTGCATCGGCTCTGCCAATCTGAGGGGAAGGCAGCGTTACTGATAATTCCTCCTGCTGATCCGTGGGGTTTGAAAGTTGGAGAAGTGTGAGCAGGCTGTCAACTTATAAGACTGCTGGTGAGAAGCAGACTTTAAGGTATTTTTTAAAATGCAGCACTGAAACCTCCTGACACTATTGAGCATTTTACACAGGCAGAAACTACAAACAGTGTAAGGAGCATGCTTAAAGAAACAGCTGAAAATAAACTAGAAGCATGTTCTAAAGCAGCCTGAATACTCACAAGGCATGACTTTGCAACTCTGAGCTGTACGTTTTCATGGTGAGGCCAGCTGGATAGAAGCAAAGTATTCAGCGCACCAAGGAACTGAAACATTCTCTGAATTATTGTCCTGCTCATTTGTAAGAACGATGAAGGAGAAAAGCTCTGTTTGAAACGTGACTTCTTCTCCCCTAGCAATAGCACCTCGGTTTGCACGTGGCCTTGGTGTTAGTGGGAGACACAGGATGAAACTGCATCACATCACGATGTCCTGAATACCTGCAGAGCAGGGCAGGGCAAGAAATGGCAGCCACTTGCTCTGGAAGGAGACTTGTCACTTACAAAATGCCTCCCTGAGCACTGTGTGCTAAGGAGAGAGCCTCTGTGCTTCAGCTCTGCAACCTGTGCTGGTAGGCACTTGGCAAATTTGGTGGTTATTTACTGATTTATAAGAGTGCCCTTCAGAGGGAGATTTACAAGACTGTATGAAGCAGAACAAAGAAATGCTCCAAGTATCTCATCTCCAGTGAGCGGAGAGAAGGAATTTTTAATGTTTGACCTTACACATATTGAAAGTGTAATATGGTTTCATCTGTTTTCTCAAATGAGAGAAACATCTATACCCAGAAACTGCAGAGGACATAAACAGTGCCTACAGTGAATTACTGACCTGAAAAAGAAGGCTTTGGGCAAAGACGTGAATATTAATCAATACCCAAAGAAAAGGAGAAGTCAAGGAATGAAGACTTTTTCAAGAGAAATAATGAAGATTTACTTTTTTATCATGCTTTCGTACCAAAAGGGATCTAAGGAAGAATAAAGACGTAAGAAAGATGGATGGCAGAGAAGTCTATTAGAAGTGTTACTGTACTCTGAATAGCTCATAAATAGGTAATGAGAAAGACAAAATCATAATACAGAATTACTGCCACCATAAATATCCCATATATTCCATAGAGTGGATCACACAAATATCACAGACCATACAGAGCAATTCCACATGTAACACATACTATGACAGTCACTCGGTAGGTGACGGCAAAAACGTGAACCAACGTCCTTCTGGTGTAACTCACACAGATCTGCTTGCTGAATTGCTTAGAAGGGCCTTCTAAAACAGTGATTCAGTCCACTCGGAGACTGAGGAGTGACACAGAAAACTTCCTACTTTAACACCCAACACGACTGGCTGAGGTGGATACAAACTGAACACCCACCCAGCCTACACCCACACCGGGCTGCATGGGGTCATACTGCAACACAGCACAGTGTGGTTAAGAACTGGAACAAAGACAGATCCAACAAGGAAAGGAAGTGCTCGGTATTGCCTGGGAGCTGCTGAGCTTCTGAGAAACTATAGAGAAGTGGAGCTGTGTTCAGACTGATGTACCAAAGATGGCTATTGGTGTCCTTGGAGAAGCTGCTCTAAGGTATTGCCTTGAGCCACCACGGGAGGTGCATGCTGACCACTCCAGGAGCTCAACACACAAACAAAGGCAAATGAACAAGTAGCTGCCTCTTTTTTTGTCTTTTAAAAGAAAAAGGGAACAACCTAGCTCACCGAGGACAGATGTCAGCCTTCTAAGTGCATGAATATCAGCTAGTTCTGCCGGTTTCACTGACCTGAAATGCAAGTTCTAAGTCACAACATGAATCTTTTGAACCTACATGCTCAATCCTACTGTAAAGATTTGTTTTTAAAGAGAAGATTCCATAGTGAGCAACAAAGCATAGTAATGATTAATACCCCGATTGCTAGCAAGAGCTCTGAACAGCTCTTACTTACACACACTGACATTCCCTTGCCAAAGAAAAAACACAGTGGCATTTCACGTTAAAAACACAATGTTCATTGAAACAGAAAAAGCACTAGCTGGCACTGAGAATAACAAATGACAAGGTCAGCTGAACAGACACAAACAGTCCAGAACATGTATGCTACATAGTCTGTGCAGCTGGGATGTATTGAGCCTAAGCAGCAACCACTGTAGTCGTATTAATAAAACTTACATTGGTCAAACAAAAAGGTATTATTTTAAAATTCCTGACTAAATGCAACCATAGACTCTCAATCAGCATTTTTAGTGGGGTTGCTAATGGAAGTTCATTAATTAATGCTGGAGACCCATAATTTTGTTCTAGTTTTAAGAGGGACTCACTGCAGGAAAGAAGAACAACCTTAACGTACAGAAAACCCAATTAAAACTCAACAGAAGAGGCTGAGATTGTGAGTCAGCAACAGACCATCAGCTGGGATGTTTCAAGTCTTCCCAAAATCACCTCAGAGGCAAGCACCTTCCCCATCTTTCAGCAGAGGTGGGAGGGGACAAAAAGCCAAGTTCCTTTCTCTGATGCAAGCACTGACAGCTCCCTCTATGCACTCGCAGAGGACTTGTGATGCTCCAAAAAGGAGCTCAGACTAGGATATAAGGCAGCCCCCGAGCTCGATCAGTTTGCATGTATTCCTCTGTGCCATGGGCTCATGGGTAAGGCAACCTTATCTTGTAAAGAGAACACGTAAATGAAAAGAAACATGGCAGCTTGATCAAAACTTCAGTCCCCCACCCCCAGGTCACACTGCAGAGATATCAGACTGGATCATAAAACCTGGTAACGAAATTGGAGAAGGCTTTTCAAAGCCAAAACATGTTAGGCTTCCTAATATTTCTGGATAAAAATCAGTACGTGGGGAAAAACAGTACATGAGAGAGTGAGAGGAGAGCACAAGCATGATACTCACACAGCTAGAATCAAACAAAGCTATTTTCGACAGCTACATATTTTGAAATGCATCTCAGGAGATAAACCAAGAATGGTTAAACACAATGCTGAGGAGGAAACTACAAAATATAAACAGGCCCTAAGCCCAGGAGTATTTCTTGATTTATTGGATTTCCAAAGCTATAGGAAAAAGACATTTGATTATCACCAAGTTTTGAAAAGAGGGAAAAAGAACATAAAATTTGCACATTTAATTATATCCTCTTGCTGAAGTAAGATTAAGTAATTGTAGTGTTTAAGTAGGTCCCACAATAACTCTTCCATCTGGACACAACACAGCTTAAAAATCTGGCCTGCTAGTATGATCAGGATCCTCACTGAAGGTGAGGAAATAAGATGTGGTCAAACAGAAACTGTCAAATGGGAATAAGGTTGTTAATGCAAAGCCTCCAGGGCCGGCCCAAGGACTCACTGCATTTAGCATTTTCGTCAGTTATCTTGGCACAAAGAATCAAACTAATTAAACAGTAATGGCACCAAGTTAGATGGCAGTGGCCATAGTGACAGGCACAGCAATCACATACGCGAATTGCTGATTGACATTAAGGACAGGAGCAACGAAAATGAAATGAATTGTGATACTAAGAAGAGCAAGATCTTGTCCTGGAGATAAATACCAATTTCCCCTATAAACCGAAGACGCAGGAGATATATGGAGCAACCATAGGGCAGTGATGCTCCCTCCAGGTGACACAGCCATATACGTCAATGTGATGCACCCATCTGCTATCACACCGAGGCAGGAAATGGGGTACATCAGTGCTATTGTATGGCACTAGCAAAAGCTCATTTGTAATGCCCTGCACAAATTCCAGTCACAGGTGTTCAGAAAAGATGCATTCAGCCCGGTATAGGAAAGGGCCCTGTGTGGGAACTAAAGGGCTGATCATCTGAGAAGGCATTATAAAGCCTGAGTTATCTATCCCTGAGACAAGACAAAAGCCCACAGAGGATACGACTGCTCAGTCAAATTCAGCTCAAGTTTAAATACCAGCAAGAGAGAAGGGCCAATATACATAGGAGGAGAAAGGGTACACTTAATTTGAGGCTGGAACTTGGAATGAAGTTTTTAGCTCTCTGGAGAGTAAGGTTCTGAAACTGTCTTTTAAAAGCTAATAATTTTTAAGGCCAATTTTATAAAGAAGGATTATCTGACGTGTTTGCCTGCAATTACAGAGAAGTAAACAAGCTCACCCAGGAGAGCTGTCTTTTACTTCTGCGTTCTCTGATCCTAATGGCCAAAACTAGCTCAGTAAAACAGATGGAGCTTCAATTCCTCTGCCAAGCCTTGATCCGAACTTGCAGATCTCAGAGACCAAGACAGCCAGAGACAAAAAGGGAATGCAGTCCACATCCCATCCTGCCGGGCTGCACCACTTCACCTCTAATAGCCCTGCGGATAGAACTCTTTGGAAACCTCTGCAATCTCTCAGCAAAACGAGGCAAAATGTTCTACTTAGTTCTGAGCACTTTGGCAGTTGCTTTCATCTGACTCCCCTCACCATTTTGAGCGAGGGATTTTTAAAACCTTCATAAAATCCAAGCATGCATTACAAGAAACGACCACGTTTACGATCCCACGTTATGTCAAATAATTACACATTAATGCCATTTCCAAAACAACTATTTTTCTCCTGATAGCAGTAGAAGCACTGCACATTCTGCCACACACGAACCCAGCGTCTTGCTTCGGAATGCAGCCATGTAACAGAGTGGATTTTCCATCTGACTTTGCACAGTGAGTACTTGGTGTATGCTGCCCTCAGACTGCTCTGCATTCTGCTCAGCAGAGAGGGTTATCCCATGCCACCACAAAACGTTACGCAGCAGACGTAAAAAGAAAGACGTGAAAAAAAACCATTTAATAATACATAATAACTGCTGCTCTCTCTCCATTTATCAATTTTTTTTTGTTGGTTTGTTTTATTTGGGCTAAGAGCAATCACTGCTGGAGACGGAATTATTAAAACTGTCTCGACTTATTGTGTTTCCTGACTTCTGAGAGTCAGGAAATCCCTCAGAATTACACTAAAACACTCCAAGCTCCTCTACCATAAATCAGAAGCCTTGGAGAGCAAGGCAGCACTTAAGCGAGGTAAATCTTCAAAATGCTGAGTAATGCCTTTACTCCATCCTTCTTTTACACTGTCAAAACATTAGCTTTTTGCTCCGCCACATTTCCTATGCCCCGTACGGGCCGCACACTATGATGGGACTGAAAAGAAAGGGAGCCCACAAGGCACGGTCTCCAGATTTCAGTGGGGCTGACAAGCCTCAAGGACCCCCCTCCTGCAATGGTGGTTCTGCTTGGCAGGGCGCTCCCCACGGCCATGACATGAGGCAGCCAGCAGCTTCACCGATTGCTTGAAAAAATAAAGCTGTATTGCAAAGGAGAAAAGGTAGAAAGCTGCGTGTGATTTAAGAGTGAATCATGGCGCAAATCTCGCTGGATATTTGCCAGTAAGTATTCATTTATTTGAGCTGGCGCACGTAGAGCGGCGAAAACTGTTTCTGAGCTACGTAAGGGAACAAAATCTAACCTCTCTGTCTAGTCTCATGACAGGGCAAAGCAGCAGCACCCGCTGGGGAGTCGTGCAACCATCCCAAGACACTGCCCTTTGCTTCTGCTGTAACATCGGAAAGAACATTCTGATGGCCTCATTTGCCATTTCTTCAAGAGCCAGCAAATGAGCAGAGAGGAGTCCATCTGTTGTAATGACTTATGGGCGTCTGTTGGACGTGGAACTTGTTTGGGGCCAGTCAGCGTTAATGCGATGCAGCAGCCTTCCAGCCCGAGGTCTGGGACTGCTCAAGATGTCTTTCCCATGGCTCCCAGACATCCAGCAGGCGTTTCAGCATCGCAGAAATCAAGGCTGGAGGGATGCTGAAGAGGTCATTACTCCTTCTGTCATCTCAGGGCAAGATCAACGTCACCGCAAGGATCTTTGTCCTCAGAACTGCCAAATGCTGGGGCAGAACTTCCCACCGCTCTGGTTTTCAGCAACAGACAGGCAACTTTCATTAGAAATTCACTGATACGAGATAGTCTGCATCTCAAAGGCTTAAGGAAAGAAGGGGTATTTCATTCAAGACAACAGAACTACTGCAGTCAGTGCTGATGAGGTTATGCCTGAGACCTCTCTGAACCCTCACCACTACCACTGATAGGTTTTCTGCTGGCAAAAAGCCTCAGCACTATCTCTCATTCGTGCACCTCCTGCTTCCTAAACTCTTAGAAAGCAAGAAGATCCTTCTCTGATAGAGTCAATATCCAACATGAGAATCTGGAAACATTTTTCTATGTACTACTATGCAGATTGGAATAATTTACATTACAATTACCTGTCCTATTGTTGCAAAAAGGAGCTGCAGAGAGCTTAGTGCAGGGAAACATTTCACTCTGCTTGCCACTGCTTGCTGAGTTTGAGCAACCTATAAAGAGCAATTCCATGAAGGCTCAGAGAGCCCAGTTGTTGTAATGCGTGCAGGCACTATGCATCACTTCTAAAAATAGGACACCGTGGAATACAGCGCAAAAAAAAAAGAAATCAGAAACAAAAATGTATCCAAAAATCCGCCATTTTGCTATCTGGCCTGAAAATGTATCTTGTGCAATAAAAAGAGAAATGTGATTTCATGCCCCCAGACTCCTGGCACCAGGGAGAGTGACACCCAGCCTGCCTGCTGCCTGCTATTGGTCAGAGAATCACAGCACAGCTTGGCTTGGAGGGGAACGGGACACTGCTGCCCCCACCAGCTCAGGCTGCCCCATCCAACCTGGCCTCGAGCACCTCCAAGCAGGGGGCACACACAACTTTACTGGGCAGCCTGTTCCAGCGCCTCACCATCCTCTGAGTACAGAATTTCTTCCCATCTAACCTGAATTTTCCCTCTTTTAGTTTAAAGCAATTCCCCCTTGTCCCACTGCTATTAGATCATGTAAAAAGTTAGTCCCCTTCTTCCTTGCGAGGCCCCTTTAAGTACTGAAGGGCCACAATGAGGTCTCCCTGGAGTCTTCTCCAGACTGAACAAACCCAACTCCCTCAACCTTTCTTCACATCCAGCCCTCTGATCACCTTTGTGGGCTCTCTGGACCCACTCCAACAGCTCCACATCCCTCCTGTGCTGGGCCCCCAGGACCGGACGCAATACTCCAGATGGGGCCCTGCAAGGGCAGAGTGGTTGGGAACAACCAGATGTTGCCACATAACCTGGAACAAGTTCCCCGCATGCATTTCTTTGCCTGCCTTTCTCTGTACTGCTTACTTGGACCGTACCGCTTCCACCCCTACAGTAATCCCACACCTACAGCTTCTGGGGATGTGTCTCTGAGCCCACCAGAGTCAGGCACTGGCTCTCAGGCTGTGCGTGTTCCAGCTTCGATCCTACCTGTCATATTTCTTCACCGCTAATACAGAAATTCCCACTGCAGCTCAGCTCTACGATCTGCTGCTCTCCAACACAACCAACCGCCGCTCAGCCCTGTGGGGGTTAATGAGTGAATTCACTTCTTCATGTGGCCATGCCCAGAGCAAGGAGAGCCTAGGAGGGCTTAAAAATGCCCCAACGTGGACCAGGAGGTGGGCAGATGCAAACCAATTCACAGCGTGCAACTCTTGTGCATGAAAAGGAAGGCTGAAAGGGGACACGGTGACCATCGTTGTGAGTGTGCACACGGCAGCCTGTGAGATGGACTGCAGGGAACTCGGTCCCTGAACGGAGGCCAGTGAATAACATGCCCCATTTGGCAACAGCTTCCTCAAGTGTAAACAAGTGTGCTTTTAGCGTAAACCCCCCTTTCTTGTTATAAAAACAAACCACATTTGCCGTATTGTCTGATGTTCTGAAGTACCTAAATCCCGAAAACAAGCAAAAAAAAGCACAATTCTGCATTTTTAAAGAAGCAGGAAGAATGGTTATCACTTCAGCTCATAACAAGGAGGGTAAAACTGCAGTAGAACCATGTTCTGTTTTCTAAGGAAGTGGTCAGACCAGTAAGAGAGCCACTAAGATTACAAACTATTGCACAACACAGCGCATATTTCATAGGTATTCAAATGCTTGTGTCTTTTTAAACATTTGGAGGCATTGCCAGCAGGAGGCAGGCTCCCAGCTGGGACAAACCACACCAGTAACGACACATAGGAGAGACCAGCAAAGAAGGGGCACAGCAAC
Source organism: Lagopus muta (assembly GCF_023343835.1). Classification (NCBI taxonomy): domain Eukaryota; kingdom Metazoa; phylum Chordata; class Aves; order Galliformes; family Phasianidae; genus Lagopus; species Lagopus muta. Next base: position 33,354,145 of record NC_064440.1, on the reverse strand, counting down.
AGAACAGCCTGACTGAACCTGTTTTGCCACCACTGCAGCAATGCTGCAGCCTTGCATATAGAAGTCTAACCTGCAGAAGTGCTAGCAAAGAAGAAACAACAAAATAAAGCACAGCCCTCTACATTCAGTACAGAGATGGCTAATGCTTGCCAAGCATGGCAAGGAAAAGCCTGCTTACAGAACAAAATCTGTCCGTACTGACAAATACCTGAATGGAAATCCGCCTTCAGGTCTGTTATACAAACTTGAGGATGCACAGTCTTATTCCCAGTATTTGAGATGATTTTCCACCTTACTTTCTATTAAAGAACACATTTGCAGCATATAAGATGATAGTTATGAAAGAATATGCGAGGCTTCAAATATATTCTGGTTTAAATACAGCAAAGTGGTTAACAGAGCATCTCAGAAGTGTGCTTGTGTATATTCCACAGATTAAGATTCAGCAGTATCTCCAGGTGAATTACATGAACAGTCAGCACTTCTCATCAGTGAGAAGTCACACATTATTTGTCTTCTGAGACTGTTTCTAGTGTTATTCTTGAGTTAAGGTCAGGTTCTTATTAAGTTTTAAGATTTACTGTGACCATGTCTTAAATCTCAGGATATGCCAAGATTTTCCTCGCTTTTTCCCATTTATTGCAGCTTACTTCTCTTCCTCTTTTTCTGCCAGATGCTGTAACTGGTGGAAAGGGAGAGAGAGCAGCCCAGCACGGCACTGCATCCATCTAATGGGCCCTCACAGTGACTGCTGGAGGACCTGAATCCCGCAGGGGATGGGCAGCACTTCCACTCTTGATTCTCCTTTAGCAGGGCACTGATAGGAGCGTATCAGCCAGGCACAGCGCTCAGCACAGCACTCTGCATCACACCCTGGGATGCTGGGATACAGGTGGGCAGTGGGTTTTGAGGGACTTCCCCTTTCCTCCCGCAACAGAAAGAGCACAGCTTGAGGGTTTTGTCAGGGATGGACTGAGTTACATCCATTTAAAACATACAAGCAATTTAAGTCCACTTTATACATCAGCTCAACAAAACACAGCAGATCAGATCTTGCTGCTGAACTTCTGTACCCCACACATTTTAAAAATCACATTACACAATGCTTATTAAGCACAAGCCGTATGATCTTTTGAAGTTTACTTAAACTTTTAAAGCAATTTATATAAGACTCAGATTTTGGCTTCCTTAGGAAAACACATTAATGATCTTTATGCTCATTTAAGATAGACAGTTTCCTCTGGATAGATTCAAGCGCTAACCAGAAAATTGTTTAGACCATTTCAAGCATTATTGCTCTCTGATATTAAAGCAGCACCATAAGAATAAATAAAATGAAGCAAATTCTTCCTCTGGAGCTCACATTAACAGCAATATTCCAAACTCATCCTGAATTCTATTTAAAATTGGAGTGGTTGGGGTTTTTTTTATGCCTCTGCCTGGGCCTGGATCGACTTTCAGGAGATGTTGCATTAGCATTTAATGGAAAAGTGTTTCCAAGCACTCCCTTGTCAGGCTTTAGGATTACACACCCTGGCCTTGTCTGGGAAAGCACTTGAGGACCACATGTCACATCACGTAAAGTTGATGCAAAACCAAACACAAGAACACCGGCAAGTTCACTATTTTCAGCACAAAATAAATCCATTCCCTCCACCTGCAGTCAGAGAGCATCCCACTCATGCCTTAAGAACACAGTGTGACAGGGAATTAAAAAAGAACAGCTGATGTATCATTCTTTGCTCAGTCCAAATTGGAAACCTGCATGCCCTAATGGCATTTTGGTTTCCAAATGAGCTCTTTGAATAATATTCCCTTCCCCTCTTTCCATTAGGATCTCCAGAAATTAATAATTTAATCCAGCCTTACGGTCAGCCACACGAGTGGGAACTTCTGAATAAAACAACAGCCATTCATACCCACATTTAAATTGCTGGGAGGCTTCTGAGGTTCAGTGCCAAATAACTAACCTGTCTCGCCGCCTGCAGGGGCTGGGGCTGCTGAAAGGCTGCAGCTCAGTCGGCGTGAGAGCTTCACCTTTGGAGCTGGGGTGTCGATTTGTGTGGGATTTTCTGCCCGCAGTGAAAGGAGCACGTGGAGAACGCAGTGTGCAGGATCCCCTTGGAACAATACACATCTGCTTCTACAGCTACACACCACTCCTGGGGCTGCCACTCACTCCTTCACTTTGAGTGCAGGATAGAAATGGCTTGGGGACCTTAAAGCCTCCAGTCCCAACCCACATGGGCTGGTTGCCCCCAGCAGCTCGGGACGCCCGGGGCCCCATCTATGGCAATGAGCATCTCCAGGGAAGGGGAACCCACAGCTCTGGGCAGCACTGCAGGACTTCACCGCCCTCTGAGTGAAGAATTTCCTGCTGGGCTGCTGCAACACTTGGCAGATTTACCTTTTCTGTGAAGGTCTAACTAAGGTCACATTTGCTAACTTCAGGCAATGCAGGGAGCATATCAACAAACTGCATACCCAGCTCAGCAATACCAAGTTTGGGAACACCACGTAGCAGGAGATTCAGCCAAGGCTACAGCAGGATTCAACAGACAGGATTACAGGATTCACTGCTATGTCTCTTATGCTCTGCAAAGACATCTGGTAGAGGAAAGAAAAAAAAAAAGGGAAACAAAAAAGCAGACTTTTCTGCACTCCACTCAGCCACTGCAGAAACTTGATCTCTCCTGAGCCAGCCAGGGGCTGCACGACTGAAAAGCTCTGCATTGTCCTTACACAGGAGCAGGGGAGGGAGGGAGGCTCGAGCCCCCTCCTTCTAATGACAGATGAGGAGGATCCAGACGTCCCAGCCATCAGTGTATCAGGAAAGGGGGCTGATGTTAGTGAGAAAAGCGCTGTTACATGATCCCACATTTTGAAAAGCATCACTTTTATTTTGCCACTTATTTCTGTTGTTCTCTTCCCGCTTATTCCCAAAGCCAATTAAAATGCAAACAGGAGATTTTAAAGGCTTGAGTTTGATAACAGGCAGCAAGACAAGCGAGGCATGGGACAGCGCTGAAATATGGCTCTTTAATGTGAGCGTATTAATAGAAATAATTGGATTTCTAAAGTCTCCCAATTGCAAGCATCACCTCTTATCGCCCATTAAATCAATTGACATCCTGCACTTGTTATTTCAAAAACGTTATTCTTATTTCACCAGAGTGCTAAACATACTCTGTTTGCTCTAACAAAAGTTGTAGAGCCTTCTTATCCAGTACAGGCTTAGCATCCTGCAAGCAAGACTGCAGCTTTCTTCTCATCTCCCTCCAACGTTACCTTGCACAGGAACACCCAAGTGATGTGTTTTTATTACTGCTAATGCCGAGTAAGTCATTTTGCCAGTCGAAGTTGTGACAACTGTGTCACAGAGAGAGAAGTAAGAGCAAAAACGTGTCTGTGTTTCTTTCTTAATGGTTAAAAAAAAAGAAATAAAGGAGCACTTTTGTTGTATTTCCAGGAAGAGGTGTCAGTGGAAGCTGAAGAACAGCCAGCGTGTGCCTTTGTGGCCTTCAGCACTCATCACTTCAGCACTGGGGCTGCGTGGAAAATTGCTTTTTGCTTCAAGAAAAAAAGACATTGAAAGTTCTATAGGGGATTAAAGGGATTCCCCAAAAGAAAATTAAGTACTTCAATTGAAAAGCTGTATTTTTTGAGCAAACAAAGGGAGAAAATAGTCATGTGGTTCAGTTTCACCCTTTCTGCACTCAGTTCTGGATTTCCTACGTGTCCATACACCTAAATATATTGCATTGAGTATTTTACATCTGAACATGAATACAGCCATGAAATACAGAAGAAAAAAGAAAGCATCCCTCTGTTTCACATCACTGTACCAAATGCTGCCCCACATTATGAGCTCAATAATCCAATAGCAAAAAGGCAGATGCTCAGGCCACCAATGCCACAGATCTAGCTCATACCCCCCCGTGAGGCCATAAATGCAGACTGAATACCTCGTTTCCTTCCTTGAAGTGGCAGCATACGGAAAAAAAGCAGCTTTACAGATTAAACTTAATTTGGGGCCACAAACAGGAAAACGCCTTAATGATAATTTTATAACAGAACTTTATGTCAGTGCAGAGCATAGTTCCTTCGATGCCTGAAACTGCTCATTTCCATAAATTAACATGTCTGGGTCTCTTTTAATAGTAATCATAACTTTGCATTTCCTGCTTGTAATGCGTGGCCTCAACATAATTACAGTATGTTCCTTGTTTTAGCACCGTGCAGATCCCCTCTCCCCAGTCAAGCTCTGCTCAGCATAGCTATGCATTAGCAGAGACACAAAATGAACCTGCAAGTATATGCAGAGATTTACTGCATGCGCAACACTCTCACACATATATGCAAATTTGCACTTGCATACCCAAAATGTCTGTCTGCTGCTGCTAGCAAACATGTTTTATTTGTGCATGCGACGGCTGTACATGCAAATTCCCTTCTTCCAGCATCAATTATCCACTCCCTCGCAATCAATTTGTTCCCCTTCCCAAAAAATCACTTTCGGATCCTATATTGCTCACAGAAGTCAATAAACAGTGCCACATCCCTCTCCTCCCTCTCTGTTACAGGCCCTGCTTCTGCTCACTGCGCTCACAGTAAGGCAGCAGCTCTGGCTTCCCTGCTGCGTGTTCCTTTCCCAGCTGCCTGCAGCAGGGCACCCTTTGCTAAAGAAACAGTGTCCTCCAAAGGCAGTGCTCCAAAGATCCACACGAGGCACTGGGACCACAAGCACCTGCCAAAGACAGAGCTGGAGAAAATACTGCAGAGACAAGGGGAGAAAACACTGCATAGATACATTGCTTTAATACCTACAGCAGAATACCAATTTTCACTTTCCTTTAGAGAAGCACTGCCCTTGGGAACAAGATGTTGCAGTCTCCAAGGCCACATGGACAAGGGCCAGGACAGTGCTGCTGAAGGCTCTGTCACAAGGTTTCTGCTACACCAGGATCTACAGCTCTTCTGCACTGCTTCCATCAACACCAACTCATCACCAGGACACACAGAGCCCCCTCTGCCAGCTCAGGACAAACCTCATTCCAGTGCTTCTGCCCTGCCGTATTCAAGCAACAGTGATTCTGCGCAAGTATGACCTGCTTGCACCCTCCTGCAGCAGAACACCGAGCCACGCACTGTGCTGCCCTTAAAAGAAAAAAAAAAGCCCTGCTTGGCTGAAGCCCCAGCTGTGTCCTCTTAGTTTAATTTAAGGTGGTTAGGCACTGGCACAGAGAAGCTGCGGATGCCCCATCTCTGGAGGCGCTTGTGGCCAGGTTGGATGGGCCCTGGGTGCTGGGACTGCATGGGCTTTAAGGTCCCTTCCGACCCAAGCCAGTCTATGATGATTCTATGGTTCCACACCTCACAGCTGAAGGAAGAGCTCTATTCTCTGCAAGAATTGAGCTCATGCCAGTTGCAAGAACGGAGCCAGCTAAACTACAAAAATTTCATTACTGATCGTGACCATTAAACCACTTTCAGATAGGAAAATAAATTCAAATGGGACTTGGTAAGCTAAATTTACTTTCAATTTTTTTCCTATGTAGAAGGCTTATTTGCCTAATTTAATGTTTTACAGCTATCTCCAATGTGCAAATACTTCCTATGGTGAATAAGCAATATAAAGAGCAAAAAGAAAAAAATTAAAAAAAAAATCAGAAACTTCTCATTCTGAAGTTTGCTGTTTATTTCCTTCTAGAAAACTCAGTTGAGTGAAGTCAGGTTCATTATATCCTAGAATCCTAGAATGGCGTGGGTTGAAAAGGCCCACAGCGATCATCCAGTTCCAACTCCCTGCTGTGTGCATGTCACCAACCAGCAGACCAGGCTGCCCAGAGCCACATCCAGCCTGGCCCTGAATGCCTCCAGGGATGGGGTATCCAGGTTAATGCCCTTAAGTCCCTATGAATAAAGCTTTCCACTGACAGTTACACCACTCTTCTGCTACAGTTGAGTATCCCAGAGCTACTTCAACGTGTAACTAACTCATCTCAACTGCCAGATCACCATGTAAAGATAAACATCAACAGCAAACTTCCACAGCTTGCCTCTGGTTTTCACCAACTTCCTATGCAGTGGGTGTAACTGTGGAGATGCAGCTTGGTCTAACTTGGTCCAACCAATGGAAGTCTCAGCTCCCTTTAATATATTCTCTGCTCATTGTCATCATTCATGGTGGCAGCAGCAATATGTTGGCTCATTATGTTGTGCTAATCTCGCTGCCCGATATTCTTTCCCCCAATCAATCTGTTGATTACAGCCAGTTTAAATCTTAGAGATAACCAGGATTCGGAGAGTTTCCAAAGGACGATGGAACTGGAATTAATTAGCATCCAACAGGGGAAAAACAAAGTCCTGCAAATAGCAGAGAGAAACAGAACAGCTGACAAGGACAACAGTTATGGAGCAGCACGTGGGCACATCTGGCTTTTACACCCTTATTGAGCAAGGCAGCACAGCACCCTCAGCTCCCATCTTTCTAATTAAGCTATGGAGAAGCTAACTCTCATACCAAAATTAATTACATCCTGAAATCTTACTGGTGTAGCCCGTTATTGGCTCCAGATCCCAGGCTGTTCTGATTCACAGCTCATCTTTCAAGCCTGCAGACAGGAGCACTGGAAGCTTTGGCCAGGTTATGCTTACAGCTCTACCAACCCCACACATCACACAGCCAAGAGGAAAATAGCATAGCATTTACACAGATAACCAGGGGAAGTTCATAAAGAAAGGGGAGAATGGCACACCTGCTTTCTTCAAACTGTCTTTATGTTGTGTGCTATTGGCAGCTTTACCACCCATAATATTAGTGACTTCACATCTCTGAGTGCTTTTCGGCGCGAGCACATTTTACCTTAAATTGTGGCTTTTCAAGAAGAAAGGGGGAAAAAAAACAACAAAACAAACGGACAAAAAAAAAAAAAACATTCTTTACCTGGCTGGCATTTAAGGAAACAACAAAAATCTTTCTCACTTTTATGGACAACGGTAACATTTGCAGACCAAAAAAATCATAAATGTCCTGTAACAGATGCTGATAGCCTCACTGACATGACAAATAAGAGGCATTTAGCTTTTAATGGCTTTTGTAATTTTTTTTCCTTCGGAGAGCAGCGCACTGTGTAAAATGTATTTTAGTCATCAGCACTTGGAAGCAACTTTGCCCATTATTATTCTGCATTAGCTCCATTTGTCGATGCGATGACAGAAGACCCATTGGCCAGCTGTGGTCTCGATCTGAAGGGCAGTGCAGCCGTGGGTCTGTCCTTCTGCACCAAGGGGAAGGCATCGGGAGGACCGTTTGGGAAGGGATGGTGTGGAGATGAAGCAGATCCAGGCTAGGAAACCCAACGGACTTCACTTTTTACTTCTGTCGCATGTGCATCAGAAGATAAGCCCTCATTCAGACATACAGGAAATAACTAACCCTGTCTTTCCTTCAAGTAAGCACTGGGTGAAAATAGTAAAGCCTGTTGAGGGCTCGCTAATTGATGATGTATTGCCTTTAATTAATTTTCAACTATTAAAGTTACTTAATAGAATTTCATATTTCTTATTTGAAAAATGACGGTCACGGGAAGCAATGATGAGAGACAATTACAATTATCACTGAGGACCATTAATATGTAAATATATGGGTAAGTTAAGATTGCTAATTTAAGTTGCATAATTGCTGGGTATTTCTGAAGTTGGAGCCTAATAGGCCCTGCCATTATTCGTGTCTATTTTATGCATACGCTGACAATGATTTTTATTCTTAAAATACCACGAATAATAGCATCACATTTATTTTATTAACTGATACGGGCACTAATTCACATTCTGCCATTCAATCATTTCATTTCTATCTAAAAATACAAGAGGCTAAAAAATGGCATCACTTGCACACCTTCACGCTTCATGACTCACTCACAGGTAGCTGGGTGTGAGAAGCAGCTTACACACTGGGCACATTGCTTCATAATCACCCCGTGGGTTGTTTTCATCCTTCCCCTGCAACATCTGATATTACAAACTTTAAAGCACAGATATTTTTCAAAGGTCAAGACGGAGAATGGATTTGATCCAAGGATCCCCAGCTTAGCGATCCAAAAAGTCAAGAGAACTCTATCAAATGTCAAGAGAAACTGGAGAAGACTTCAGCAAATTATTTCTGCACTACTTCTCTCTTATGCAACGTGTATGCAAGAGGGATGGTACAGCCAGTTCTTATTCAGTGATATTCTACAGATTTCATCTTGCTCCAGACATGTAAAGGAATTTAAGTACGGAAGATGAGAATTTGCTCAGCTATGATCTTTTCACTGTTCCTTATAACTTTTAAATCAAGACAGTCCTTCAAAAAATATAATCCTAAATTATGGCTTGCGTTACGCAGACCATGACAATAAATGAAGCGTGATATTTTCTCTCTAATTTTATAATCCCAGTACATCCCGGGGTTTTGTTTAAAATAGGGTATGTGCTCTACAAGGGATTCTGCATAGATCAGTATGCTTTTTCCTCTCGGAAGAGAGAAAAAATGATGGTGGTAAATACAGGAGTTTTTATATTTGATTTTAAGGATTTTTTAATTTTGCTTTCCTTGAGGTAGATGCAGTGCAAACAGTTGAGTGCCTCACAGAAAATGACAGCTTTCAGCTTCCAGAAGCGCAAGGAATGTTCAGTTCTAAACAAGTCTGATAATATATATAATATACAACCAAACTAAAACCATTAAGCTTTCCTTCTCTTTACCTTGCATGACTTAAAGTAACGCCTGATAGTTTTAGACAAGGATGAAATCAGGTCATACGCTATCAGCAGGTGAAAAAATTTCTTGCAATGTGTAACAGACATTTAAAACAGCTACCTTCAAGCACTTCCTTAGGTATAATCAAAGGTGGCAGAGTTGCAGCAAAAGCCCCCAAAAAGTCTGGTTTTATTTCCACATTCTCCGTGCTGCTGAAAATTGAGAAGAGATATGGGCCACAAAGAAGCAGCTACCTTTGCTACTTGCCCTTTATTTTGTAATAACTACAACGTGGCCTTTCTGTAGACAATTCACTCATGTCACTAACTGAGATATAAAGAATAAATCAAGCTCAGTATCTGAGCCATCTGTAATAAAATTTTAACTACTGATACAAGAGATACTTCTCCATAAATTGACTCACCATACAATTGGGCTTGCTCCAAGCCCGTAAGACTTTATCTGCTAACCATTTGGAAATAGTAGATGATGACCCCCTCGAAGCTGACAGAGCCAAGTAGTTAAAAACAGTTTTAGGCTGCGTCTCCAAAGGCCTCAGAGGGAGCCCAACAGCAGTCTGGATTTCTTTAGCTGTGACCTACTCTCAAATATGAACCTTTCCTTTAATCCCTGCTTTGGATTGCTGAATAGGTCAGGAGGAAAACTTTGCTACAGCTAAACAGTTAGAGAAAATACAGTCAGGTTCCAAAAAGATTAAAATATACAATATATGTGTAAACACAGTATATTCAGTACATATATATATACTGAAAATCTACCTAGAAAAGCCACTGTTAGAATAAGCAAAGCAAAAAAAAAAAAAAAAAAAAAAAAAGTAGATTAACATTGTTTATGAAAAAGAAAAAAAAAACTATCAAAGCAAAAATCAACACAGCAAAGAAGCAGTAGTAAAAAACCAAAAAGCAAACAACAGCTAAAAAAGCAAGCCATAGCTGTACAGCAGCTCCACTACAAAGACTCTGATGGTAATTCAGCTCTTGTAGGTTACTGAGGAGAAAGCCCAGAGTAGTCTATTCACTGTTCCTTTCTGTAAATTCATTTCTTGACACGACTCAGACGTCATCTGCACGCGCTCTGCTACAAAACAGAAACACATTTATATGATACACCTTATGTACAGCCATATAGACCTCCATGAAAAGGTGCATGAGTGCAGTAGAGGAATCAAGGCCAGCTCTATCAGGCACCAGCAAAGCCTTTAGCATGCTGCTACCAGCACGGAGAAATCCAGCATTAATCAGCATCGGGTATCGTTTGCTGTCTCCGCTGTACAGAAGAGCCCCTAGGCAAAGCAGAAAGTACAGAGACAAATGTCTATAACCTCACTGGTCTTAAAAATCTCATCTGCTTCTGCCTAATCTTTTTTTGCCCTTCAGGGAAAAAAATGTGCTAACACCCCAAATCCCAAAGGTTTTCGGTTCAAGATCAGTCGGTCTAGCAGGCCTGGGAGGAGTGTCTCATCTTCCACACAAGTACCAAAAGCACAAAAATGTTGGACAATGGCTCTTGTGCATGCTCCATCCTACTCCAGCTCTCACAAAAAGACAGCATGGTGAAAACATATCCCATGCCTGACACACAGCCATCTTACACAAAGAGGAAACCGCCCATCTCTAAAGCATCCATGGAATAATTTCCTTACTTATCATACGGATAGCCACTGCTTAGGATAGAGAGGTCAAATGTGAGGTAAAAAATAATTCCCCACAAGTGATGCAGAAGCCTCGGCATGAGCAATGATGGATGGAAGTCCATGAGAAATCACTGCTAGGAGTGGCTTGAGGTTCTGCACATGAGATCTGTGCCAATGACCCAGCAACAGGGAATGATTGGCTTTTCCAAAATACTGCCCTGTGAGTACAACATGGGAAGAGCACTGCACTGTGCTCCCTGCCTTCAGCTGCTGTAAAGTTCAAAATATAAAGCATATTTTGGTGGTCAGAATGGAATGACCCACCTGGTAGAGAGCAGCAGGCTGCAGGAAAGCCTTCCAAGCACCTGAGACACCAGAAACCATTAAGAACTGTCAGAAGTGAGACGAATGAACTTCTTTCAGTTCCATGGAAGCTGGCAAGAAGAACGACTTTCAAAATTCAAAACTCAAAACCAAGATTTCTTTCAAGGGACTAATTGACTTTGTTCCTTTTTGATTTGACCCCGTTTTGTTTTGCATTTGTTGTGCTCCTACAGTTTATGCCAGGAATTTACACTTTGATAACCTTTCCACAACGTCAGTTAGATATAAAACAAGCTATGTTTTAGGTTTCACAAGAGATGGTTGGAAGGCTTCAGATGAGAATAAAAGAGGAGGATGGGGAGCTAAGAGAGAAATGACTGTAAGCCACTGTGAGTCAAAGGTGTATATAAGCGGTTTGCAAACATTTTCATTCATTACAGAATCAGAAGAGAAGAAATTCATGTAATTTCATATGCTGTCAAGCATTTGTCTTGTAAATGTTCTACGAGACAGCAGTGAAAATATTAATTCTATCTTTTCTTATAAAGGAAAGAGAGAGAACAAACAGGAAGAACATCCTTGAATGATAAAATGTCTAAGGAACCTGGTGGGAATTCTTCACAGAAGATGTATTCTTCTTCAGGGAACAGGAGAAGATGTAAACAGATGGGCTTATGTAAGTAGAACTGGCAGCTCCACAGATAGCTCCTTTCTTTTATATATGGTTTTTCAGATTCACCAGCGTACTCAGGACCACTCTGCCTAATTATTCTCAGCATTTTGCCCATTTCATATGCTCACAGCATAATGGCCAAATATAAAAATAATTAAAGCAAACTGTAGTTTAAATCTCAATGGAAACAATCCATTTTATTCAGACAAACCTCTTCAAAAGGGAACTGTCTGTTTTACGAATGTTAGTCCATCTGTTCATGATAACTCCTTAGGAAATATTTGTTTTGCTTAGAAACACCACAGCAGATTACATAGGAGGTATTAGATTGGATGGGGTGTGCTTGCTGCCTTCAAAGCATTAAGCATAACACATGTGTTTTTAATTTTGCTGGTCTGACATACATGAGGAAGGGCAATGCCTTAATCCACTGTCATGAAGCAATGCTTCTATCCATGGTCACTGGGCTGCACTGCACGAATGTCCTGTATAAGGAACACCCAGGTGTTTCTCCTCTTAAGCTGATGCACCATTAAATGTTTTGTCTCCGTGAAGATGGCCAGGCCTCTCCCCACCGATTATAAGAACAGAATGAGGACGCCACAGAGAAAGGCAGCTCAGCATACCTCTGGTGCATGTATACAAAGAGCAGTGTGTACAACACCACAGGTAGAGCTGTGCTCTCTACCATTTTACAGTGACAGGATCATAATGGTCCCTCTGCCACATCGTTACCCACAAACCACCTAACGAGGTAATTTCTGGTAATAAAACCTCTGTCTAACCCTCAGTGCATCACTCTCCAAAGCCCAAACTGATTGTAAATACGTAAGTGAAGAGCAAATCAGAGCCAAAGGACTGTAATCTGCATACACTCGTACATAAGGTGAATGTCAGCTGTGTGTTAATGGATATGATTGGGCTCTCATCTATTGAGCAACCCTGTTTATGTCACTTTGGATCCATTCCACTGAATCATTTAGACGTTCACCTCAACACTACTAAAACTTATAATTGCAGAAAACATCAGGACAAATCACAGAAGTGAACATCAAATCTAAGAACAGAAGAGCTCTCATAGCAGTAGAAGGAAAATGCTAACTGAAAATAAATGAACTACGAAAAAAAAGGATTTATTATAAAACATATAAAAGTGTCCCTAGATAGCATAAAAGTTTGAAACAAGCAACCCCAAGAGCCCCCAAGCCAGCAGCATGCAGGCAGAGGAAATTTAAGCCAGGAGGATACAGCTTCCAGTGAAGGTCTTTGAAAAAAACATCACAAAGCCGAGTCGTTTAACCTGACGAGTTCCTAACAAGCAAAGCAACCTGGGGGCTGCTTTCGTAGCTGAGTCCCCACCAGGTCTCACTGACAAATGTCCTGGACAGACAGCAGAGAGCCTGCCAGCCAGCAGCTGGCTGAGGCTGGACTACAACAACAGCCACCCAGAGCTCAAGAAGAAATCCTTCATTGAGGTCTGAGGCTGCACTGTTCTCCCTTAAAAGGACCAGCACTGAGGGATGGTCCTCCAAGCCCTGGTCCTCTGAACCCTGGCTGTCTGCAGAGGACCTGCTGCACGAGGCTCCCAATGCCAGGGGGATGTTCAGTGCTTCCAATCAACATCATCAACCTTCTCTCCAAACTTCAGGTCTCCTGACTAGCCAAGGCTTTGGATGACACTCTAGGGGAGCATTCCTGAGCAGCTCTGACTAAGGAAATGTTTAATAATGGAAGCGTGATCTGTTCTCACAGACTTCTATTCCTGTCTCCTTTCCCTGTGTTCTGCACCAACAACAGAAAAGCAGCACTCACTGTACTCGATGCCTATTTCCCCTCATTTTGTGTTACTGTTCCTGCAGTCCTACCAAGAACTAGAGTCGTCTATTAATTTACGCAAACACATTAAGAAAAAAAAAAATTGATAATGTTATAATTAATTCATAATTACACATTACGAGAACGTTAGATCAATCACAATACCAACATCACAAGGCAGATCCCAGTAACACTTCGCATCAGCTGCAGAAGCTGTGAGAGGAAGGCTGTGTGCTCCAAGAGCCAGGCAGCTCGGTGCTGGCACAGGCTGCTCAGGGAGGACATGGAAGAGCCCTCTTGGCCACAGCCTGCACGAGGGCAGAGCTGGCATGGATTTGCTGTCCCTGTGTGTGACTCAGAGGGTTTATCTGCCTAAATGAAGCTCACAGCTCTGCTGCTCCATCAGCCCATGACTCCAGGCAACTCTGTGCTTTGCCAGTGCTCAAACTTAGCTTGCAAACACAGCTAAAATATTAATCATTAATTACAGTCCCTACCAAAAATGCCCACTATGCATACTATCAGAGAGATTCCAAATGTCATTCTATACAAAATAGAAGGAAAAAGAATACGCAATTAAAAAAGAAAAAAAAAAGAAAAAACAAAGAAAAAAAAGAGCAAATGCTGAACATAAAATAGAGAGAGCTGCTTCTATTGACACAAAGAAAGACCTCTTCAGCCAAACACACATAACTGAATATTGGAGTGTTTTAAGCAGACAGCTGTGACTCTGGTTAGGAATGCAGAAAGGGATTACCCTTATTAAAAGGCTGCTATGAACTGCTGGCAGGGAAGACAGGGAAGGAAATGAATTTGATAGACTATGTTTTAAATTGTTTTGTTACAGGATGCACGTTCCAATTCTCAAATTCAGCTACACTTGTGCTCCAAGGATAGTGTTAGCTCCTGATCTTAGCATCCAACTACAGATGCACATCCAGCTAAGAAGCCAAAGCACTCCCTATGTTACAGACAGATGCCTCTGGTTGAAGGAAGCACTTGCACACATCTTTACCACAAATAATCATCTGTTCAGACAAAGGTGAGGTCACCCTTGTGAGGTGGTCCTTGTACCAAAAAGCCTACATCCCTCTCCTCTATGACAGATTAAAAAGCCACTCGTGCATTATTTCAACCAGACACAACCAGCTTCAGCCATACCAGGAAGCAGAACGATGCAGAGAGATGGCTGCTGTGATATACCTGCCCAGCCTGTTTTGCTGTTGTTCTTAACATGGAGCAGAAGTCATAACTCTTCAAATAAGATAGCTAAATGCCTGCCAGAATCACTGAGTATTCAAAGAGGCGCTCTATAAAACCTCACATACAAAACCAACAGCAGCAGTTACTGAGGTAGGAAACCTGCTGCACTTGTGTCAGAGGAACGTATGGCAGCAAACATTACAGCAGCTTCCAAAAGGAGCTTGGAAACCGTCAGCTGGTGAGGTGGATTTCTTCACAGTCCTAATAAATTCACTCGTACAATACGGAAGAGATTTAGTTGATGTATGGAGAAATGTCACACCACACTGAAGAGTTACCAGAGATTTTATATGGAAAACCACAGCTCAGAAATCTGCTTCAGTCTTTGATGGAGCTGGGAAGCACAGGAGGAAGGGTGACCTGACAACATCAGCACAGGAACAACCAGAAGAATGTGACATCTACTCTGGGACTTGTGTTACTCGGCATAATAACACACATATTTTTTTTAAGGGAGGGAAGGTGAATATTGAAGTTCACTGATAGTGGAACATTACTCGTGTTTTTCAAGCCAACAGCACATTTCAGTGACTTGCTGAAAGATGTCAAGGCACTGTGGGATGTAACCTGATTCTGGGAAACTCAGAATGCCTCTAATAAACAAACATATCTTTAATCACACCAAGTCAGTAATACTGTTTGCTGCCCTCTGTCACTCAGGACAGAGATCTTTTCATCACTTCTTTGAGAACAAAACAAGGAAAACTCATTAAGCTTCTATTTAAAACCAAGACTTCACTGTGTCTTGCGGAGATCATACAGGCCCCGTCCCTCTAGGAGGAATTAAGGGATTCAATCAGGTGTTTCCTTTCCTTCAATCAATTTCAGAGGGGAAAAACAACACCTGAGTAGATATTCCCCTACTCCCCAACAGCCTGTGATACTCAGGGAGAAACAGCTCTACACAAAATGCATTTCTGCAAGTTGAGAGACAGAGAAATGAAGTTAAACCAAGAGGAAAACCAAACCAAACAGTTCCACTGTCCAGGCCAGGCTTTGGAGGCTGGTCACAGAGTTTCTTTTTGTCCTTATTTTCCCAGTCACCATCATACACAGCATTTTGTCACAGAATAAGAAAGGAAATTAAATGCTTTGTTTTGTCGCCCAAAAATCTCAGCACAACAACTTCTTTCTGCCCTGTTCATGGCCAGGCATTTACTCGTGCACCCGTTTGTGGAAGGACAGGCCATATTTTGAAGGCTTCGGAATGAAATCTCAAAATATGGAGTGTCCAAACTTTGCAGTCTCTCCCCCCTAGGTCAGTTATCTAATCCAAACATTGCAATTCTCTTCAAGGAATAGTTTTGCGTAAGCATAATTTAAATGAAATTTTATCTCAAGCCTTAAATTCATTCAGTCTGAAGAACTGCAGACGCCCAAGTCCTTTTTCCTTCATGGACAAAGACAACAGTTAGGCCATGTAAAACTCAAGGTCCCACATACAAGGAAATCCATCCCACTTTGTTGTGGAACAAAGCTACAATCCTTGCCCCTTGTCCCAAATCCTCAGAAGCCCTTGAAAAGCCCACCTGATAGTGTGTGTAGACTAGAGTAAATTCATGTTTGCTCCTGAAGAACTTCCAACACAGATGGCTCACCGGCTTGAGGGGATCCATCAGATTAGAAAGCTACTCTGCTAGATTCCCATTTGTTGGATTGAATTTACAATCTGTGTCTTGTTGAGAGAAGCACAGGGACAAATGTTTCAAGCCAGCAGTTTGTTTTGCTGGCCTACAGGCCTCCAAAAAAAAAAAGAGGCTGGAAGCTAGTTAGTGTTAGTGGCAATGGCATAACTGCCAATACCCTGGACTTACTCTGCCTCCACTTTTCCACCTGGACATGCAAAAGCAAAGACTCTCAGTCCAGTTCATAAAAAACAGCAAGTACTCCCAGGACATCTAGATGGAGATTATATTGTTAATCAATTTATTTTGCATAACCTCATGGATCACTTGCAATTGATGATTAGGCATTTTAGCTCCTCTGACAATTTGTCAATAACGTGAAAACAAAAAAAGGCTATAGACAGCATATATAATTTATAGATGATCTTCTGCTTGAGAGGAAATGCCACTTTCAAAGCTATGAGAAGAGCCAGTTTGTGAATGCATTTCATCTACCAAGTGGAAGAGCTATTCCAAGGAATCAGAATTTTCTTTTTGTAATTACTATATACAGGCGTCCATGGTGAGTTACCTGTTAACTAAATCAAAGGTATAACTCTACTTTGGAGTTCAGTTATCTTCTAAAAGATGTACTGAAAGAAACAAACAAAACCAACATCTGAGTAACTGTAAATGGGCTTTTCAAATTCATCCTAGCATAGCAGCTTTTACCAGAAAAAAAAAAGCATAAAGCTAAATCTTGCTTCCTTCTTGTTATAGACTGTTTAGAGATCATTTTATATGAAAACACCTGATATTTAGCCTTAAAATATTCAAGAAGAAAATAGACAATTTGTGTCTAGAAAGAACAGGAATGTTGGCTAAACTGACCAAGCTACCTAAATTACTGTTTATTTTTTTTCTCCACTATCCAATCTGAACAGACTCTGTTTCCTGCATTAGTATTTGCTTCCCTTAAATCAAAATGTCCAATTGCATCTTTTTTATAAGCATTAATACCTCACTCTGCATAATTCTGGATCACTCCACAAAGTTACCAGCTAACTGATGACCCCTGGTTATTGATGAAAGTGATGAAGGTGCAAATGGCTGTTCCCTTACGTATTACCCGATCCATCCAGTCCTTGGCAGAGAATGCCATCGCCTTTCTTTCTTGTTTGTTGAACATACACAAAGCCCACACAAATACTAGATCAATATAATATCTTATTTCAAAAATCCTTGCTTTTTATTACAGATATGAATAATGAATTCGGTATTGATTCACTTCTTTAGATATAATAGGGATGCTTCGCTCAAAACACGAGACCTGGATAGCTGTGAGGCTGGGATGACCTTCAGGAGCCCTTACCCTGAATGTCTGCAGGAATAAGCTAATCAGGAGATGAAGCTCTTGTATCTAAGCCAGGCTTGATGTGGAGCTGTGTGATTTGAGTGAAAGAAACAAGTTCTCATTCAATCACTGTAAATATGTTCGAAGTGGGAATTTGCTAATTGTAGCACTCTGTAAGCTGGAAGTAATATAAACAATAAATATAAAAGAGAATACACGGGCCTAATAAAGCCATAAAAGCAGTAAATGCTAGAAATGAGATGCTGAATACATTCATATTTTAAAGCCTGTGCCTAGTTTAAGTGGGATTATAAAAAAACAACCTGTTGAAAACCCTTTTAATTCAGTTTGTGGATAGCTGCTGGAGAATCAAATTTTTGATCAGCTATGTCCCACTTGGGATGCATAAACCTCCAATTACTTTCAGCTTCTGTTAGTTTAATACAAGGATGGCAAAAATCATGTGGACGTTCCCTTCATTTACTACTGGAACAAACAATTTGCTCATCACCATGTTTTGGCTGACTGCCTGAACAGCTGAAACTGTCGCTCCTCCTTGAAGAATAACATTTCACCAGTCAGATAATAATCCGTTCAACCTGGGGTCCCCCAACAAATCCCCAAAGGGTCAATATATTGCTCTAATGAGGCACAGCCCTGGCTTTCAGAACACTGTTTTTCTGCTGGGTCTGGGCACGCAAGCGAGCTGGGAATATTCAGTACTACAGTAGCTACTTGAAAAAGGCTGGCTCTATTAAATAGCTGTCCATCTTCTTGCACTCCAGGGAAAGATGCATTCCTCTCTAACAAAGATGAAGGGAATATCAATGGGGCTAATCTCTTCAAAGTGCTCAAAGCTCAAAGCAATTGCCTGCAGCCCTACACAGTCCCCACCCTCATTAGCTCAGCAAAGAAAACATAGGCAAAGACAAAATACTACCCTGCAACTGGAGAGAAAATGCAAAACGGGGCTTCCAAGCCACCTCCCTCCTCTTTCCAAAGGACAAATACTTCATACATCTTAAATTATGTGTGTACTGACAATAAAGTCATATATTTTAAGAATCCCTCCTAACATTTAAATATTGTGGAGTTTGCTCTTATTGAAAAATGGTGATGGCACAACAGAAATATTGTGTGGCTGCAGACCTTCTTCTGCTCAGCAGAAGGGAAAAATTAATTGCCAACTTCTTCTCTTTTGTGAAGGTGGAGCAGTCAGAAAGCAGAGCAGTGCTAGTTCCACACCCCTGTGAAATGAGGAGACAAAACCATCTGCCAATCAACTCATATTTACATGACATCCACACCACCCTCTGCCTCCAAAGTAAAGAATTTTACAGCCAGGAAAACAAATGCTGAGAACAAGAAAGGAAACACAGCAGAACTGGAGGAAGAAGAGAGAAAGACGAGATGAGGGATTATCAGCAAATAATGACCACAGCCCTGTGGTGCATCCCTCTACGATGACTGCAGGTGGTCAACAGATGTCCTAAGCATTCCTCAAAGGAAGAGGGCTGACCCAGGTGTGTTGCTGAGCTGACCCCACCACCAGGCCAGGGCAGAACTTTCTCCAGGGGGGCCACCGATGGGTCCTGTAGATCTCTCATTCCAACTGGGCAGGCTACCCAATATCAACACTGCTGCACTGCCTACCAGCATACAACTGGGGTAACAGCTTTTGCCTATTGCAAGACCTAGGATTTCAGCTCAGAGACAAAGCACTAAGGGCCTCTCAGCATGGCTGAGGTGAGCCAGCCCACTACCACTTCTCCCTGGGCTACAAATTCTGAAAATGCCTTATTTTTATACAACCAGCTTGGACAACAAATGGTGGACCTGAAAGTTTACTTCTTGTAGATCAAGTCTAAGTAGTCACGCACATTCATATACCAACAAAAATATGCATCACAGTCCTCTTTTAAAGTCTTTCACTTTCCTTATCCTGTTCTCTGTGTCAGATTGATGCATGATGCTTCCTCTTGTATAGAAAGTTTTCTGAAGTGGAATTCAAGTTTGGTGTATTTTGAAACAGTGAGGGGAAAGGAGAAGAAATAGAGACCCTCCATTGCTTGCAATGAAGGAAGGGAGGAAAGGAAAAGAACTAAGAGAAAAGAAGTAAAATAGGTAGGAAATACTCTCAGTTTTATAAGTAAAGAGTGAATGTTTCAAGGGAATTGCAAATATGTGATCCGTAATAGGGCTTCATCACCCTGCTGCCCTGGTGTGTGGAACTACGACAAGCCCGAAGAGATAAACAACTGCAATCGGGAGCTGTCTGAGCTCTGCTTGAAAACCTCAGTGCCAGAACAAGTGCAAACAGTTATACCTAGACCTATTTCAGTCCATGCTGAGCTCTCTGGATAGCAGCGTAAACTTGCATTCTTCCCATCAGCTCACGCATAAGCACCCAATGGACCCCTGCATGAGTGCCCAATCCTCTTTTGCACGACTGCCCCAGAGCTTCACGCATGTGTGCCCAAGCACCTTATGCACTGACACCCAATTAATTCACACAGTGCTCCCAGTTAATTTCAGGAGTGCCTCATCAGCACATCCACGGTACGTTATGAGTGCACACGTGGTGCATGAAGGACCATGCCTGCAGTGATGCCCAGAAGGGTGAGCTGAGGCCAGGAACGTGGGAGGAGAGACATGGGTTGGCCTAAACTGAGAAGGGAACAAGCATTTACTTCAGTGCTTGGTTAATTCTTCATATTTCAATTCCCAAATCAGTCATTACAAGTTTGTGCTAATTGTCAATAACTTAAATTAAAATTAACTGAGTTGAGACTGTTTAGACTACAATAGCATGTGTGAACACTGAGAACGAGGAAGGACTTAAGCATTGAACCACAAGGGAGAGAGCACCCTAAGCAATCAATTGCTGCTATCAAGTAATCTGCCCTAGAGATTAAAGAACACAAAGCAATAAAGCACTTACTGAAAAAAGGTTTTTAGTGAGAAATGGGGGTCACAGGGAAAATGCACATTAATTTCAGCACATAATCGCACTATACAGACAAAAGCAGATTGTTGCTAAAATGATTACTGTAGTGAATTCTGCGCTAGAGAGTCTTCTCCCATCAAGTGCAACTTTAACTGTGAGCAAGAGGGTGACAGATATAAAAAAAGAAGCTTCAGAAACGACACATTTGTCCTGCTCCAGTTTTCTTAACATCTGGATCACTGCAGGTACATGCAGCCCCCCAAGAGACTGGGGAGGGCAGGTGTGGGCCCAGCCCCCTGTGCAGCCAGCAGCAAGTGGCAAAATTTACCATGCAGCTTCCCAACAAGGGAAGTTAGGAACAAAGTTTCTTCCAGCCTACAAAAACCCCTCGCCATTTCAAGATCAAGCTTGAGTTAACTTCCTAACACTGTGTCTTCTGCACCCCAGAGCTCCTATCTTCTAAAATAAACCACTCCCTTGTATCACGAGATAATGTTGACTCTTGCATTTCATTGTTTTAATATTAATTTGTAACTCTTACATTCTTTCAATACACTCTCCCTCCATAAAAAAAATAGGTACATACTGCCCTCTGAGATGTTTCACACCTCTTTGGCACTGAGAGTAAGGCTGTCCAGTGCAAAGTCAGCAGCAAGAGGTCCAGTGCTCTTCAACACCTTCATCAGTAACACTGACAGTGGGGTGGAGTGCACTCTCAGCAAGAGCTGCGTGCCCCCAGCACGCCCAAGGGATGGGATATCATCCAGAGAGATCTAGAAAGCCTCAAACACAGGGCCCAGGTGAATCCTGTCGGCTAGATGACCTTTAAGGGTCCCTTCTGACTCAAACCATTCTATGATACTAGGATGCTAATTCATGAAAACTACAGGTATGTAAATGAAACGTTTCCTTTTTGCAATAAATAAAAAGGACCATAACTCCACGGCCAGTTGTGCATCCACCACCTGAATATCACCAGACTAGATAATACACTCAAGCCAACAGCGTTGATCTGGATTTTCTTTCCCTGCCTTATCTCATCTCTCTTTTCTTTTCCATCTCTTCTCTCTATTTCCCTTTTCAATTATAGTTGAACGTAACGCAAGGCATGTAATCACTGCTAATAAGGTATAGGTACGTAGATATACACATCTTGTGCTAAGTATTGAAGTGGGACACAGATAAACATTCAGCCGATCGTTTGGTTCCATTTCACCTTTACTTAATGTAAAGGAATTTCAAAACCTCAGTGACCCTGATCAGACTAAGTCACGACAGCATGAGGAACAGAGAAGGGAATCTGAAGCAGAAACACTTAGAACCAACTTTTTCTTCATTAACTTATTTAAGATACGAGTGCAGCTCTGATAAAGAAAACGGCTTCACAGTCAAACATTTGTGCTACGAACAGCATTCAGGTCATGAGAGTTAGCAAGACCCATCTGCTGAAAGGCCACTGGGTAAATCCCAATAATTTTCATACTTGTTCTTAGTGCTATTTCTTTGTTCAGCAAATCCCATGCAGTGAATCTAACACTGAGGAAAGGCATTTCCACTTTAAAATAACAGGTTACGATGTCCCCATCTACATTACGTTTGCAATTATAGTTACTTAAAAACAATACAAAGGAAAAAGAAATAAAATCTCCCATAAGTTAGGCCTTACTATCTCTGACCTCAATATCATTTGCTGACACAGACAAACATTTCATAAAGCTCTTCTATCATTATTAGCCATAATTTAAATAATTACTGGGCAGGAAAAAAAATCTGTTCAACCATGGCTCTCTAATCTAGTAATTAAATCCACCTGCAGGAAGCTGAACAATTTGTTTCCTGCGTATGACTATTAATGCAGTCAAGTATTTTACACTAGGCAGTATATCACCAGGAGAGACGGAGGCACACAGCCAGTAATTAAGCCACACTTTGATAAGGTCAGAGACATCCACCCAAGCTTCTCCACAGACAGAGGTCTCAAATGAGACAGTTGTGCCAATGTCCATCAGGCTGCTAGTTAAACACGGGATATATTCTCCCATCATCATCTGGGTGCATTTCTGGCCTATTCTGGCTGTTTGACTTATTTCAGTGTAGTCATTACTTCTTGCTAAGCCCGCTCAAGTGACTGACTGAATAGTTTGACCACATAGAGACGAGTACACTATTAAACACACCATGTGGGAACTGGCTGGATCATTTTATCAAGTTCTCTGCGTTGCAACAAACACATCACACACCACTCACATGTTGCATCAAAAGCCATCTCTGCATCACTCAGAGTAACTTTGGTTTAGTTAGCTTGAGTCTAAGCCAGAAAATAATTATGACAGCATAAGCTCCACATCCATGAGCTCCGGGTCTGAGTCCCATGCTGCAGTAACCAAACTGGCCTCACACAGCTTTGCTAGAAGACACTGCACCATGCCACCCAGATGCAGTACTGAGAAGGCATTCCTGCCAGCCACAGCCCTCGCCAAGCAAACTGAAAGCTGCTCCATAACAAACAGGTATCTGCCAACAAGGTCTGTTCTGCAGATGGGTGCTGCCTGTAACGGGTGCGCGTGTGGGCAGCCCACCCCATGTCCACAGAGAGGTCATGAAAAGACCATTATAACTTCTATGTTCTGAGCAGAAAGGGCAGCTCAAAACATAGGCGTTGTACCGGTCTCTCTTAGCCAGGTATCTTCGTATCTTTAGCTAGGTATATTTGTGCCCTTTTACATTATGTCTCATTTTGATCATCCGTCTCAATTTGATATCTCTGTTTTGTGGTTACTCCTGCAGAGAAAATTCTGGATTTTATCCAGATGATGGGAAATTTTGCCCATTTAGATTACCTGAAGCCAATAACCTTTCTACTGGAAAGCTCCCATCTGGCTAGAAGTACTGCTGCTGCATTTTTCAGCTATGTGATTCCTTTGCAAATGACCCAGCATTATGCTCCAGACATGAAATCTTCTTCAAATCCTCCTCAAGAAAAAAAAACGCGCTCTTGTTCCAAATTACACACATAAATAGAACAGTGGTTTAATTCGTCTTTAGGAAGCTGTCGAAATGGACAGTGTCAATATATTTTATCCTTGGAAATGAAAATACCTTATTTAACGGTACAGTAGAGAGATCTGTGAAAATGCTACATAAATACTATAGAGTTTGATGGCTAAGTTTTCTGCCAAGTGGCTCAGATATTGTTATTACGTATTCCACAGTATGTGGGTCATGATGACAAAATGTGTTATTAGTCTTTCTCAAAATGATTCCTTAATTCTCTCTCATACTCCATTGAAATATCACATTGCACGCATTTAACATACAACGTTAAGGCATACATTTATACAAAGGCATACATATTTTAAAATAAGCAATAAGCAATATGCACCCATTCAGTATTCAATAAGCAACATTTATATGTTATCATATTATCCCTCCTTTGAGTAACGGTGACTTTCTGAGCTAGGAGGAAATTTTGTGCTGCAATATAAATGCTTGTCCACGCTTTGGAATAGAGAATTAATATACTTTTTATAACGACAAAAAACAACAGTTTTCCAATAGCCCCTCTTCAAATGAAAATGCACCTTCATTTGCAATACTGCTGACACAGTAACGCATGGCTGGTGATGAAAAATACCTGGTTACTTTGTGCACAGTAAGCAATTCTGTCATCACAATGAAGTTCTGAGGTGATTATAAGAGGACTTAATAAAGTTGGTTATGAAATACAACTACAGAGTTAGCAAAAGAACACAAAGCATTGAAGAATAAGCAGCACTGGAACAGAAGTGATCTCATTAAGTTTTCTATTCCCAGTGATCGTTTTGTATTTTACTTAATAATTTTGTAATTGCACTTCTTTTTACTGTGCATTTTTCCTTTTATACAAATGGACCATTAGTCCAGATTGCCAATCTAGTCCATAGAAAATGAGTGCATTGATCACCAGTTGGGCGTCTTGTCTTTCAAACAAACACGCCTATGCTGCTTCTCATTTGCTATCAGGCTTCAGAACTTCAGAGACATTTCAAAACAAAACATGCCTTAGGCCAAATAAAGTTGTAAAGGCATCCTACCGGAGTGACTGAAGGCGACCTGGTTGGCGGAACGGGGACCTGTATCCACAGACAGGATGGGGAGCGCCTGCCGCACGTCCCACAGCTTCAGCACGCCACCCGAATCACAGGAAGCAATCGTGTTGCTCTGTCCAGGTTGGAAACAAAACCAAGGCATTAATTAGATACTTTGGCAAAGAAGAATGCAAATGATGCAGGGCTGGATATCTCTGGATGCCAGGCATTGAAACTTATGTATTTAAGTAGAAATGAGTTAACATGTTTGGTTAACAGAGCCTCTTGATCGCTACATTAACTTGAAGACCAGCACTACCACAGAAAACAGTTTATTAGAAACCTTCAGTAGAAGAGAGAACAGAGGTCATTTTGGATTTTGATACTAGCGTCCTCCAAGAATATGGCTTGTGATTATAACTCTCACAGAGACACGGGATTTACTTCTTATTTAAACCTCCAGTATAAAGATTCGAAATAGCAAATCCCCGAAGCAGCTCAGCTGGTGTGTATTCAGAGTTATTAAAGTCCAGGTTTTTTTCCAATTTGTGCAATGGTTTGAGAATAGATTAACAGATAGTGTTTTGCAGGAGCATTGCAATAGTACAGAACTCAGACTCTGGAAAACACTGGGCAGGTGCCACATCCGTGGCTTTCTCATGTTTGGCTAATGTTTATTTCTTTGATGTAAGTAACACATGCAAGAAAATGGGGCCATCTAGCAAAGAGAAATTAAGATCGGAAAATATCCATTGCCTTCTCAAGCAGAAAGGAACAGCCTGCAAAACACTATCATGGTATAAGTTTAACAAAATCTTTAGGTCCATTTGTAGGGTGCTGAGCTATCAGAACTCCATTCTGGCTTGTTATAGGGAACAACATGGAGTAATACACAGAAACAAAGCAGTCATTTCAGCCAGAATTTAGCTGGCAACACGTAGGCTCTCAGCACTCACTGCTTTGCAAAAAAGCATGGTTACCCTATCTGCATCACACCTCAGCAAGAGTGGTGCTGCTGAGCATGATGGAGGAGCTATTTGTTTTACTATCTGTTCAACCATACTTGCCCAATGCTTTCATTTCAACAGTAGCAGAAGTTCAGCCCATGCAAATGATGAGGTCAAGCAAGCCATGCATGAAACAAAACAAAACAACAAAAAAATGAATACAAAGCTACACTCTGAATCGCGACACGGTTTGATCTGGATCTCAACAAAGCACATTTTCAGTGGAAAAACATCACTGTGCATTCTTCCCTGTGCATTCCCTATCCTCTTTTAATCTTCTCATCCTATTCACTACCACATTTGTTTTGTCCATCTGTTGCATGACAAGTTGCTGGTAGGCAGCACGTATCAGATACAGTGAAGGCCCAAACCCGTTACTTAAGTTCTCTGCAGGCTGCAATGTGTGGCCATGCCAGAGAGGATCGACCTGCAGGATCCTCACAGATCCATGTGAATGAAGCAGGGCTGGACAAACCTGGCGCAGGGAGCAGCATCCTGCTGTGCTTGGTGCTGTGCAGACAAGCTACAAAAGATGGTCCTGCTCCAAAGGCTTTGCAGTCTATCCCAGAAACAAGATCAACCAGCTCCTACTGACAAAACTCTGCAGGCTTTCTATCCATTTCCTCCCAGATGCCTGTATAAACACACTGTGCACCAATGCAACACACAGTAGGATATCGTGCCCAACATGCATGTAAAGGAGCACACCTCATCTGCAAGAAGAATTGAGAAAATACAGCGTTCTGATGGCAACCTGTAACACGTGCTAACGTACAAACTCTGATGGCAATACACAACATACGATAACAGGCATTTTCTGTGCCTCAGAATACTCTGCCCACAACCTTATCATCCAATGCTTTAATTATTATTGATACCTATGCAGCTCCTACACCAAAAGCGTACCAAAAGGATTTTGTTAATGAGTCAGCTATTACATTTCACTTCTTCACTGCCTTGATCCCCATTACACACCTTTTTCTAAATCAAGAGAACTGAAGATGGGGAATAACAACTTCTCAATAGGAACAAATAAACTGTGAATGTAATCAAACTTAAGGACTATTTGAAGCTACGTGCCATTCAGAGATGAAGAAAGGAATAAATCATATGTTAAATGAACTCATTTGCTTCTGGCCATGGGCCATTTTCAGAAGCTTTAAAGTGGAATCATTATGAATTCTTGTATGAGCTTTTGGCTTTTTTGTTCCTTTAGCAGCTACTGCTCCAGTTATTCATACAAGAATGAACTGCATTGCTCTTTGAGTTCTTTTTGCTTCTTGCCACAATAACATCTTTTTTTATGATGGTTTTTCAATAATACATTATACAAAACATCAAGTTGGACTATTAGGGCTCAACTAACGTTCCTACATTTAGAAGTAGGGTACAATGAGATCCAAGGAGAAGAAGATATGCAAAAGGAGCTTTATATTGTATGAAGATGTGCAAAATGAGCTTTATATTGTATGATTTTCATTAAGATTACATTTTATACTGCATCACCAAAGTTCAGTTGTACGATGGCTGCTCCAAAAGTAATGCCTCCTAAGTTGAATTCCTCATGTGGAAAGAACAGCACCCACTGACACTTACTGAATGTTTATGGAGACCAAGCAGCGGATGTGAGCACGGTGAGGTGGTGGATGGTATGTTTCAGCAGCAGTGACAGTGGATCATAATATCATCAGATCATTATGGGTGCAGCATGCAGGCTTTTGTTCACTGCTGGCAAAAATACACTGCTAATGGTGGTGACTGTGTTGAAAAATAGTGTTCTGTAGCTGAGAATTTGCTCTATCATATAGTGTTACTGTGCTCTTTGTATCAGTTGTTGTTCCCATCCCTTTTGGCATGACCTACATATCATTTTCTCTATTCAAGGAGCATGTAGAATGATTCATGAAACTTGTGAGAGCTTCTTCCTAGTCTATACAATTAAACTGGTGCTTTTGTGAGTGTGCATGCTCAAGTAATTAAAAATTTATACAAGGATTCAATTAGTTTGAATTGAGAGCCTGGTTCCAGGCTCCACGGGACCTTGCCTTTATAGTTCTACCTCCTGACTCTTTGCCTTCTCTGCCCTTCTAATACACAGCTCTATATTACGGGAGATCTCCCCTACAATGAGTACATGCAACATAATCCCAATCTCAAAAGGCACTTAGAAACCATCGTAAAATAATTACTTGTAACCTCATGATGATATCTGCTGGTGAGAAATTCAGATTTAAATTGTTTCCATTAAGTTTTTTAAATCTTGTTTTCCTTTTTTCGAAATCCTTTTTTTTTTTTTTTCCTAGTGAATATTAATAATGATTAACAATGGAATTAATCATCAGGTACAAGTTAATTTAATTTCCTGAAGATTACCATATATCAGTAACACATGAACTGTAGCAGACAGCTTTATCTAATTTAGACTGCAATAAACCCCTCCCAGCAGTATTCTCATCCAAGTTTTGTTCTGAAGGAAGGTCAGCAGTTGTTTCATGGCCCTCTGTGAATACTTTAGGTGAAACAATGAGTGAAGCAGCTCGCTCCGTCAGTTTGAGAACTTCTTTTGCTCGCAGAGCATCAGGTAATGATACTGCATTCACAGTTCCCTGCACAGACCCCATCTTCCATCACCTACCTCCCTGGCCTGGTGACGCAGCACTGCTAGGGTCTGTTCTGTGCCCGAGGAGCTGCAGCTGAAAACTGCCTGCCGTGGAGCCCCAGAAGATGTATGACGAACAGCCTCAGCTGCCTCAGACTGAGACAGAGTGGGGAAATATGCATTTCTAACATGCACCCTGCGGGACACATCCCAAAAGTCACTTAACTCTACCACCATTTTATACGCATTAACTTATTTTTTAAGAGGAGGAATCATTACCTCCCACATTTACAGCATGAAGCACATCAGAAACCTGGTGAGAGCTGTTAACCTTATGCCTTGATGTAATACAAAAGCTAGCAGCAGTCAGAAAAAAGTGTGATGGGGCACAGGCAGCCAACAGTGCCTGAGCCATCTCATCTCATGGGCTGGATCCAGGCTTTCTGAGCTGCAGAGAGCCAGGGCAGGGAAATCCCAAGGGAACCCAAGCAGGGGTGGATGAATGTGCTGCAGCTTTAACAAGGAAAAAGACTCTAATGTCCTATTAAGCCAAATGAATTATGCAAAATATCACACAGATGGAGAAAAAAATGCAGATGTGTTCCATTATTAGACTGATGACTAATCAATCACCACCCATTTTTGAAGCACCAGGTTTAAATCACTCTGGTTTCAAATGAAAATAGCATCTTCTTAGAAAGACACAGAGTTACTTAGCTTGGTAAAACTACAGACCTACATTACCACTTCGAGAGTGCGGCAGTATTAATAGTTATTTTCATCAAGAGTGGAGGTTACAGGCAGTGCCAGCACCTTCCCATCTGATTTTTCCTTCACAGTTTTGAGTTTACATAACCATCAAAGTCACCATATATGTCTCAAGGCAGCTACAGACAATAAACATCTAGAGCTTAGGCAACTACAGTCTGGTACTCCCTTCCTGTGGCTTTTTTTTTCTTAATCTAATAGCCATCAGTTGGCAAGAGAGGCTCTTCTGGAAGAGAGGGGAGTCAACACAGATGCAGAAAGAGTCTTCTCAGAGCTTCACAGTTGGTTCCTCCAGCTTTATTTGCAGTTGTTAACAGACAACTCCTCATTTTGCACCGTGCAGTTGACTGGTAAAACTTCTACAACTTGCTGCAATAATTTACTGGGCTGTTTTTCTCTTAATATTATGGCCCGATGTGCAATTTTTGAGTGCACTGACTGTGCATGCTCTGGGGCAAGAGCAACCTCCCCCACAAAAACGGCTCTACATGCTCTGCAAGCATTTGATAAAAGACAATATCTATTATTAAAAACCATTATGGATTCATAACTACAAGAATTTGCTCCAAGCTCTCTCTCAAGCTCACGAGGCAGTCTCAGCACCTACCCCACTAACTCGAGGGAGATCACTATCTGTCAGCACAACTGGTGTTTTCTGTCAGTGGGATCAAAGATGGTCCTGGTGCTGGCACAGATCCTTTTGCTGACACTCCTGACCTTCAGGGGCTCCAAGGAGAGAGCTCTCTGACCAAAGGATGAGTGCTGTCAGTGCAACCAACACGTGAACAACCAGGCAGCCCTTGGGAACAGGAGGGAGATCTCTTAAAGGAGAGGCACACCGCTGTGTTTGCTCCATGTGAGCAGCGACCGAAGCGTGTTGCTATTAGAAAGTGAAGAAACAAACAGATTGGGAATGGGAAAAAAGGTGCAGGTGAGATGTGTGTGCTGATAAATGAATAGGTATGTGGGCCAAAGCACACTAAGGAGCTTAAAGATATCACAGTAGAAATGCTTACCTCCTTCCCTTTTTCTCAGCAATGATTTTGTGACAAGGTGAAGAATACGTCCTCAAGTGCCATTATTTCTAGATTATTAACTTTATCCTTTCAGAGCATGCAGAGACCCATAAAGAACATTCCTTCTGTTCAACAGAGAAGGAGTTCCATTGAAAATAATCAAAGATGACGGCAGAGCTTCGCTGCAGCAGAATCTCCATTTCTACCACCTTTAAAAATAATGATGGATCATGGGTCTCTCGCTTGTTTACATGCACTCTGCAGGCTTTCCTCTTGCTGTGTGAAACAGAGGGAATCACTCTTCTCTTTGCCACATCAAGTAGTGAGAAGTGCCTTGTGGTGTTTGAGGAGAGCAACACATGCCAGGCTTGCAGAAGCCCTTTGCATAAATTTACATACGAAAGCCAAGATCGCTGCACTCCCTGCAGAGTTACTGCTAGCCATCGTTGACATTGCACTTGAAACGGCACTGCAAAGAGAGCAATGTCTTTTACAGAGAGGTTTAAAATAATCAATTTTGTTTTTCCTTTTTAACCATCAAAGAAGGGCCTTTGAATTCTGGGAACTGAGCAGTGAGAGGAGGAGATGAATGATAATTTCCCCTACTGGCTTTTCTCGCTCTTCTGAGAGCCAACATGACCGAACTGAAGCTGGGTGACATCGTTACCTGATTAGACACTCCTGAAAGCAATATGCATCACAATTCTGAAGGTGTGCCATGTTCTTCTACTGGGATTTTGTTGTCGTTCAAATATAAATCAGTTAATTTTCAAAAACAGGGTAGTATTCACTGCAGTAATGTGAATATATAGATGTGCTACGTGCTCTCATAAATACATAAATTGCTGTTAGTGCCAACAGAGCTATTGTTGAAACTGTAAACTGCAAGTCATTTTACAAAATACAACATCTGAGTGGGAAAAAATACATATGAGTAAACTAAGGTGCTTTTTAAACAGAAATTACCAAAGGAATGTGGAAAGTGAAAAAGTTCAACTTGATATTTGACTATGCTGTCTTTGGGCGTTTTGTAAGGGAATCCAAATGCACAAAGAAGAAATATCAACACTTTATAAATGCATTCACGGACGTCTGCCCAAATCTGTACTCCTATGAGCACATGAATGGAATGTTTCTCCCAGTTTCAAAGTGTTCCAAGCCAAAAGAATGACCAGTTCAACTAATTTCATCCCGTTGGTTCAAGGTCTTCCTCAAAAAAGGCAACCAGCAAAACATCAAAATAGAATGATCTGCATTCCTCTCTCCGCTAGATTTCAGCTCTGCATTCTCAATTACTTTCAGATTAAATCGTTATTCAAGTACCTCCTTACAGTGATATTTATTCAACTACAGATTAATTGCATCTTCAGAACAAAAAGGTCTTTCCAATTCTGGCCCTCCTTTGATTCTTGCCTAAATGCAGTTGAGCCCAGCCCTGCTATGGAACGAAACCATGCACTGCACCGCCAGCTGCCCAGCGCTGCTCCAAGCACCTTCTGGTCACAACTTGATGCTAAGGGCTAAGTGGCTCAAAAGCCCTCTTACCGAATGCAAACACTCCCTTCTCCAAACCACATTCTGCTTAATTCTGAGGAATTAACGTAGTGCAAATGTTATGTTGGAAGAACTCTCACCTCTCTGTGCATAGCAATGCAAAACTATACCGACAGCAGCCCTCCTACCAGGGCAGGGTGCTAATACAGTGGAAGCCCACCCACAGCAAAACCAGAGGGCTGCAGGTGAGCAGATGCAGAGCAGGCAGCCTCATAACTGAGCCCTAAGCACTTGCTGTCACTCCTATCCAAGTCAGTGGTAACAACAGCTTAAATCTCACGATTTACTGAGAAAATTACCATCGCACGAGGGAGTTACACGACAAGGCGCAGGGACACCAGCCTGGCTCCTCATGTATTTTAAAACAGCATTTCCTGTGAAACATCATATACGAAGGCGAGTTTGACTGTAATTCAGGTGGGAAATCGAATTTTAAAAAGCCTGGCTGGATCCTGGTATTCCGATTTTGTTTATATTGTAAAACGACATGTTTAAAGAACAGCTGTTAAAATGAAAAATGAATTAGGCTGGGGCCCAGAATCCACAGCATAAATCTGGCACAGGGAGGTTGGCCGTGCTGGGCCTAGGCCAGGAGATGCCATTTTTAACAGTTCTGATTCCTGCAGTTGCAACTTAGGATACACGAATTAATTCTTCTCCTGGAAGAAAGAAGGGCAGATCTCCCACACTGCTTGCAGTTCTGCATGCTAAGCAGCGTTTGCTTCTGGGATCGTATACACACGGGGTCACATTCACTGCACAACACCGAATTCTGCAAGCAAAATCACATTAAGGGAGATAATCTCTTTTTCTTTCAATTACACTTACGAGCAAGTGGACATAACAGTGTATTTGTATTTGTAAATGTGAAGTCTGCAAGCAAGAGAAACTCCTGCATGGTCAATTCATTAGCTGTTCCTCCTGAGGATCTTTTCAAGGACTAAATCTCACCTAAGGCATACAGCATGTTTTTCATTTTTGCTTTTGCTTTTTTTAAGTTGCTCAGAATCAAATTAAGTCAGTGCCATTTAAATATGATGCCACACTTTCTGCTTTAGACATCAGAGTTGTCTGCAATCCAATTGTCTGTGCATCACATCATGTATGCTGCAACACAACCAGAAAGCCTAGGAGACTCCAAAAAGGAGGCATCCAAAAGCACAAGCCATCACTGATTTAACAAGTGACAACAGGCTGGGTGCACTTTTATACCCACCAAAAGAAATACTCAGCTTTTAAAACATCCAGACCTAAAACATTCCAGAATATTTTGCAGTATCCTGTAAATGTAGTCAGAAGTTTGAGTAAATGTGAATTTATATAAAATCACAGAATGGTTTGGGTTGGAAGGGACTTTAAAGCCCACCCACTTCCAACCCCCTGCCGTGGGCTGGTTTGCCCCCACCAGCTCAGGTTGTCCTGGCCCCATCCAACCTGGCCCTGAACACCTCCAGGGATGGGGCACCCACAGCTTCTCTGAGCAGCAGCACCAGGGCCTCACTGCCCTCTGAGTAAAGAATTTCCTCCTAACATCTAACCTAAATCTCCCTTCCTTTTAATTTAAAGCCATTCTCCTTGTCCTACCAATATTAGACTCTGTAAAAAAATCTTACCTAGCAATGGTGTGCAAAATTAACGGATGGATTGTCTTGCTCAAATGATAACAAGCCAGATGAGCATTAGCCACGGTGCAAATGAATTTCATGGCAAACTGAGCAGCAAAGCCCTCCCTGCCTGCTGTCTGCCCCACATTTCTCAGCCTGCCCCATCCCTACACGGGGTACCTGAAAGAGCACAGAAGTCCCAGTCACCATGACTAGAAATCTTGCTCTTCCTGGCAAGTTGGTAACACCTTTGCAGACCCCACCAGAAGGAAGACAGAATGAAAGCAAGTCTCTCACTCTCGAAGCTTCTGTGGGTTTGCTTTGCAGAATGTTACAGGATGCTTCGTGACCTACTGCAGGTACCAGTGCAGGGACAACAAGGAGCACCAGAAGGGGTTTCCTGGGTTTAAAAGCAAAGCCAGCCATGTGGCGAATGAAGGCAGGCATCAATCCTGCAGCAGGAGGATTGAGGCCAGGTGTCACGGCAGAAAGAACTGGTGCACTATAACCCTGGCAATAAAGGTCTCTGGGGCAGCAGCATCAGCTCTGTGTGCCAGAATGAGGATTGCTCTGTGACTGACTCACCGAGGAGTGCTGCACCTTTGTTAGCAGACTGCCCCTGTTCTCTGAGACACGGGGACACAGCACCATGGAGCACGGTCAGATAAGAGCACACACACACTGCTGCTTCCCTAGGGAAAGAACTGGGGACATCTTTGTAACTTCCCAGCTATTCGGTAGAGATATTCTTGTTTGTTTATCCAGCTTTCTATATTAAGACTCTGGTATCAGAGGCAGAGAGCAAGAATACATACACCGATCCCGCTAAAGATGGACCCACTGAGCCTTCTGGAGTGCTTTTCAGATTTTCTCTGGTCTACAGACAGTGGGTACCACAGGCACGTACTTGCTAGCTGGAGGGATCTGCCAACAGCAACTGCACCAGGGATGATGGGAAGTGATTAAATGGAATGCCCGGCCAAAGGAAGAATGGATTCCAGGAAAATCACTCCCAAAAATAGGGAGCAACATGAATATTTCAGAGAATGGATTGGAAGTGTATCTTAGGACAGGTTTTCTTAGTTCCACCATTAGCAGAAAGAGCTTTTTGCCAACAAAAAAATTGAGCATTTTGATGCAGATTTTGTTCCCTGCTATGACACGGAGACAGAACAGATTTCTTCTTCCTGTTCTCTTTGTTTTACTTCTCACAACTTTCAGTGGGCTGAAAATGGTTAACTAATGATACCAAAATCTGTATTTAAAATGTAATTCAGTTCTGTAATTATATTCCTTATGCATGGAGACAGAAATAAACTAGAGGAAGAGCCCATTAGCCCTTTTGCATGTATAATTGAACACGTTTGATATTACTAGGTAACCTTTGTAAGGAACTGGCTTTGAGTTTATGCAAAGAAGTGAACACTTTGAATACATAAATAACAATAAGAGCAGATATTTTTTGATTTTGCATTCTGTTCTTTTCTTGTTTGTGTCTGTGAGATGCAGTCAGACGTCCCTGGCTTTATGTGGCCATCCACAGAAACATCACAGAGATTTGACTTTTGCATCATTTCGATGCAGTAATGAATAAGAACTGACATCAGATATCAGTATTATTGGCCCAGCTAAATGGTAGCTGACATCAAACTGGACTGCTGAAGAGGTAAACAAAATTGAAATTTTGTTTTTGTTTAAAAACTGTCTGACATTATTTGTCCTTCAGTAAATCAATGGCAGAATGAGATAAATGCTCTTTGCATTTTGGCTGGAGGAGGTAAAATCGGGCAGTTGGTATTAAGCATATTTTTATAGTCTTGTAGGCTTTCCTAATACAACCTGTAACTTCAACATTTGTTTTGTTGTATGGAATCTTGGTAACCTCTGTAATGATTTCTTAACCTGTAAGCATCACACAAACACAACATGGCAGATAGATACAAACAGAGGAGCACAATAATCATACCCTTATCTCATACGTATACACACACAAGGGAGCAAATTTTGTTCTAGTCTGAAATTGTAATGATCCAACCAAGCATCTATATTCTTTGTATTTCATTAGCATATGGTGATTTGCTAAGCTGGGAAAATGCTGTGCAAAGTAAGTGTAAAACTTTGATTTCCAATGCTCTTTAGGCCGTGCTTAGATTTTTCTATTACACAGTAGAAAAGGCTGGACAACATTCAAGAACAGGTCACCACTTGTGAGGAATCTATTAGATGAAGCTGCATTGCTTTCCTCTGTTCCCCCTGTTTTACCCCTGATTAAAGCCTTGTACTAATACAAAAACA
This sequence comes from Lagopus muta, assembly GCF_023343835.1. Classification (NCBI taxonomy): domain Eukaryota; kingdom Metazoa; phylum Chordata; class Aves; order Galliformes; family Phasianidae; genus Lagopus; species Lagopus muta. Next base: position 33,318,858 of record NC_064440.1, on the reverse strand, counting down.
CCAGTGGCTTGAATTTTCATCTTTACTTGAGTTACACAGATAGGTATTAATATTCTCCATAATAGGCACGAGAGAAGATGGCTTGGGCTGATACAGATGTCCCCACTGCAGCTTCTGATGCAGGAGTGAAGCTCCTCCAGCACCTTCTGCCCATTCCTAGCCTGCATTTAGGCAGTCTTACAGAACCCAATAATTACATGGGGTTGCCTGAAATCATAGAGTCACAAAATCCTAGAATGGCCTGGGTTGCAAAGGAGCACAGTGCTCATCCAGTTCCAACCCCCTGCTGTGTGCAGGTCACCAACCACCAGACCAGGCTGCCCAGAGCCACATCCAGCCTGGCCTTGAATGCCTGCAGGGATGGGGCATCCACAGCCTCCTCGGGCAGCCTGTTCCAGTGCCTCACCACCCTCTGGGTGAAAATCCCTGTAATGTTCCAAAATCAGGGAAATTACCTCTACAGTGCAGTCTCAGTTGGGCATCTCTAAAGAGGGCATCTTTGGTTTCCCAGACAAGGTACATTCATACATATAAGATACATACATATTTTAGTGTGCTCAGAGACTTTGAAGAGAAGTTGAACACGTACAGTGGCCTCTAAAAAATACATCTTTCCCACCACACATGCACGTTTCCACCCAAAGGCTTAGCTTCTAGTGAAAAAGAAATACCTGAAACAATTTTCTGTGTGTGACAGTAAAAGGGACTGTAAAATTAAAGAAAGATACTATTTTCTCCATCAATTCAAAAGCAGCTGCTCGGATTTTGCTCCCATTTTCCCAAACTTTTGACAGGCACAGAAGCAGCCTGCCTTTTAATTCCTAATCCAGTCTTAGCATCAGAAGGCAGAGCAGAGCATCCGTTCGAGCAGAGGCACTCAAGCAGAGCTTGTGCCCAACTGTTAACTACAGTTTGCAGATGTATGGTATAGTAAATAACTTACATTTCAGGGAGTTAATGAGAAATTGTTCCATCTCTATAATGGCATTATTCATTTTTACTTCTTCCTCATACAATACTCTTCTCCTAAAATATCCCTGGTTTTGGACACACTGCCTGGATAGCTCTCTGATCTAACTGGAAAATGTGCTCTTTGTTCCTGCATTCTGTGTACAGCACACTGTGTAATGAGCATTTCACAGTCCTTCAGAACTCCTTTGGCACACAGCAGCCTCAGCCACAGCTATCACAAGCCCACTGAAGTGACTTAGAAGCCTACATAAAGAAACTTATATCCAGTAAGGATGTGAAGCTTCAGGGTGTTTCACCATAAAAGCACTACACCTTCAGAATCCCACCCTGCAGAGAGGACTTCTAACACAGCATGGGAGCTGCTTTGGGTCCTGTGCTGCTAAGATATTAAACAAACAAACAAACAAACAATACCAGGCAGCATTCTGCCACAAGTCAGCCTTCAATTTCACCATTCCAGACTTCAGAAATAAGATTTTTCCAACAAATCCTTGCCTCACTGCAAAGCTTTGGCCAGGTCTATCCATGGGATTTTCTGCTAACCTCTCTGGAAGTGATGCTGCACCTCTGTCTCAATGCTTCATGGTCAATCTCCAAAATCTTTTTGATAAAAGTACTGTTAAGAATGTTAATGTTTCAATAAAAGCTTTTTCCCTCAAAAACCATGCATGTTCTAACAAAAACTTTGTCACCTGAGGGCCTTATTCAGCTTGCTTAGGGTGGAATATTTTCACTTACTTGGCAGGCAACCAAGAGAGGAGAAGAAAACAGTTCTTTGGTGCTACATGAAGTTGAAATACAGAACTTTCTTTGCCAGCCAACCAGTGTCACAACTGTAAGTTGTGCAACTCAGGACCAACCACTCAGTCTTTTCAGTAGTTTTTTCTGTACATACAGGGTTAATTTGTGTAATTTCTCTGTGGGACAGTAAAAGGGACTGTAAAATTAAAGATACCATTTTCTACATTCAATTCAAAAGCAGTTGTGCAGATTTGTGTAACTGCAATTACAGCTCCTGAAATTATACTCCTCACTCAATTTACTGAATGCTACTCAGGATGTTTCCATTTTTACTAATTCAATCATTGAGAATGTCAACCAATGACTTTAGGGTTTAAAGCCAACTATAATATTCTTTACCAAAATAACATGCTTAGCTGGAAGATCATCAGTGCACACCCTTCCAGCTTCCTGTTAATCACTACAAGCCACATTAAAGCATGAGGCTCTTTGTAAATACTCAGGTTAGAGACAGTGCTACATTACTGCCAGGCACAGTGAAGCTTTCCTTCACAATTCTTAGTGTTAAATACTATTTTTACTATACTATCATGTTTCAAAATACCAAGAGGCTGTGCCTGTCAAACATACATACATGTGGCAGAAAAGCAATTAAGAGCATTGGGAATCCCTATTCACCTCCTTGAACTAAGTTTATCTCACACTTGCTGCTGCATCAACCCCTAGGGCTTGCCTGAAAAACACACATGGTTGCCATAAGTGGATGGTAAAGCACAAGTGGATGCTGCACAGGAGAATATTCAGGATCTCCTACAGCTGAAAACTGGTACCTTGCTATGCTTGCAATAAAACACTAGCAGTGAGAGCGCAGGGAGAAGGAATGCTGATGATGTGCTTTTCAGGAAAGATGACAAAAAAGCCAGTTCCTTAGAGGGAAGAGTTCAAGTGGTAGCAGAAAACAGCATATGCTTCATCACTTCCACACTGGTTTTAAGAGAAGTACAGGCAAGAGAGCCAGAGGAACCATAAACTGCAAATGCCTTGCTTTCTGAATATTTCAGATGACTTCTAAGAAACATTCCTGAACAGATGACTTACCTTACAAAATTTGCAGGCATTTTGATCACAGCCTGTCACCAATCCCACCCAAAACGACCCACTTTTGACAACCACTATAAAATTAACCATCCAAGAAAAAAAACTAACAGCAAACTTCATTTAAGTAAAGTAACTAGACAATAACACACGAGAATGGCTTAGATTATCTTGAAGCGATGAAAGGAACAGAGAGCTAAGCACAAGGAAGGGCAGCTTCACTTAGCAGTCTCTGGGACTCTGCCCTGGCTGGGAGGTGTGTGCTGCAACAAAGTGCTCCAGAAGTTGAGTTCAGCTGCAGGGCTATCTTCTTCAGCATAGCATGCAGTATTATTTACCAGAGTAAGGAATGTGGTGCTAACAATTTGAAAATAAATAAATAAATAAACACCAGTGCACAGAACTTACCTCCAGGCTGAATGCAGCATGATTGCAGGAGTGCAGGTGACCATAGAACGTACAAACACGGAGACCCTAAGAATTCAACATAAAGAAAGCAAATCAGTTACAGTGCTAACAATTACTCTGCATTCTCATAAATGCAAAGACCTTGATTTTATGGCTGGGTGCGACAGAAGGCATTCTGCGTGCTAAAAACAGAGTCCAGTTTCTAGAAGAGCAATACATTTCTCACAGTTAATAAGGATTTAACTATCTCCTTACTTCATGTGATTGCTTCCAGAAAGGGTGCATTCCAATATCATGGAAGAAAAAATTACATCTACCAAGCAGGAGGGTTTGAATTAGAAAGCATAATCACTGCTTCCAAAAGACTGAGCCCTGCTCTTATGCTGTGATTCAGTACGTGTTCCTTGATACTCCACACACACCATTAAAGTCTTCCTTAAGGAATCACAAGCATGAAATCAAAATTAATTATCTTTTGTCATCTTCCACATTAGGCTGTAAGTGACCTACATACTGGAGGAACATATGTCAGATGTCATCACTGATACCTGACTTGTTCTCCTGATGCAGAAGGCATCCAACCACAGTATCTCATGCTAAAAAGAAGCCTTCATGACAGGGATAGCAAAATGGTGCACTTCTGGTTTAAAATATCACTGGTTTAATGGGTAAAAGCAACAAAAATACCATCAGAAGTGAAACCCAGCAACCAAAACAAAGCTACAAACAGCAAACAAAAATAAACCGCACTCCTACTGTATTTGAAGACTCTTTTCCATTGAAAAAGCCTCCTCTGTGTTTATGAACATGTTTAACCAGTATATTCTTACTGTTTGCATCAAGCCCTTCCATGAAAGGAGGTAATGAGATTTCAGCGCCACGTAATTCTAGAGGGACACAACCTAGTAATATCCTGTAGCTCACATTACAACTGAAGGAATTCAGTTGACTAAACTACTGTTAAAAGGTATTTGATGGCTGCTGTAAATTGTATCGGCGCTAAGAGGGAAAAGAGCTGGTGAAGGTGGAGAGCAGCACAGACACGGGAGCACAGAGGCAGTCATTACCTGCAGATAAACCACACTTGGAAATGGGAGGGCAGCTGTACAACAGCGAGATAGGAAAACTCTCCTCAGCCTCAAGCATTGGAAGAAGAAAACTTCATTGACTGTAAGCAGGAGCCTGACAAGTCTGGAAATGAATGACCTCCTGCACGTGGCCAAAAGTTGGAGGTCAAGGTGACTCTTTCCAGTTGCACTTATATGGCACTGGGATAAAGCACAGCACCAAAACCTTCATTCAAGGCCAGGCTGGATGTGGCTCTGGTGGATAGTGACCCTGCACATAGCAGGGGGTTGGAACTGGATGAGCACTGTGATCCTTTTCAACCCAGGCCATTCTGTGACTCAATGAAAACAGCAGGCGGCAGGCCATTCCTGCAAGCCCCATTTTGTATGTTTCCATGTTTGTCACGTCTATTTCTTAACTAGTTTCCTCTTCAAGGCCATATCCACTGCTGAGATCAAACCAGGAGATCACTGTTATCCTCATGTACGTCTCACAACAGAAACTAACAAAGAACAAGACAACAAGAAAGGCTCTGGACTACTGAAGCAACCCAGTATCTTCAAAAGAGCAAGCACACCAACTTCCAGCACAAAAAGGTTGTCAGAGTGCAATTCTTTGATTCTTTACAGTTTTTGACAGAATTACGGGTCAAAAAAACCCTAACAGAACCCCCAGGGTCGCTTATTTAAGTGGCTTTAAATAAGAAACCCAGGCCAAAATATCCTGATAAAAAGAAAATTTGAGTAATTACTATCCAATTATAAATTCACTGCTGGAATGGAAATGTGATCACACACAATTCCCAAGAAACTACAGATAAATTAGATTTGATATAGTTAACACAATTGGAGACAACTATAACGAAGCACACGTGGAGAAGGAAAGAGCAAATTTCCAGCAGATAAAATCAGCAGCAATATCAGTGCACTCAGTCCACAGTAAGAGCCCAAACACCAGCATGTGTTTTGCGTGTAAAAAGTAATGGCAGTGCAATAAACGTGTTGCTCAGCAGGGCACAGCATTTATCGTCAGACACTCTGAAATACCAACAGACACACAGTAGCCTTTCCACGAGGACAGAAAAGCATGGCATCTCAAACAAAAGAGACGGAAAAGTACGTGGATGCTGTGCCACACAATGAATGGGAACTTCCTGTTTTCCCTTCTGTCAGTCAACTCAGCCCAAAAAGGATTTTAGCAATAGTAATAATAATAACAAAAGCTATACAAAGGGAACATTTCTGTAAAGTGTTTTTCAGCGCTATTGCTGAAACTTAATTTCCAGAACACCACTTTATTTTTCTTGGAGGCACAGCTAGTGTTTCCTTTACCAACACCTGGAAATCTGAGACTGCCCCTGTTTACCACTGAACTGCACTTCTTCAAGGTTCAAGACTCGCCTAGGAAACGCATTGCGAGGCAAGGAGCAGAGGAAAAAGGAGGAGCTTGTCTTAATACTCATGCTGAGGAGGTGGTGTCAGTTAGGAGAATGGCATTCCATTGCAGCTACCCTCGAGTCTTATGGGACCGTTACCCCTGAGAGCAGGAGAAATGCCAAACTGTTGGAGCGGGGCTCTGCAGCTGCACAAGGGCACATTTTGCCCACATTTAACCTCCAGTGTCTATCCATGATCCAGTCTCCTTGAATCTGACACCCGAGCTGTTGTAAAGGGCAGTAAATTACGGAGAATGCATTATTATTAACTGAGTCATCGGGTCTTGATTGAAATATTAATGGAAGAAATCTCCGTTCTATTCACTCCTTAAGCTGCTGCCCAATTACATTAATAACCATACATTCTTCCTCTGCAGAAAATACAGAGATAATAGCAACATTCAAAGAAAACAAAATATGAAGGGTTCTGCATTTTTTTTGGATGGATATTCAGCCATGCACAAACACGTGTAATTTTCCATTTTGAAACCCAGAAATTAACATTAGAATCAGCAGTCAGAAATACCATGGCATTATTTTGTGCCGCATATCAACCTCTCGGCTTCCAATGAACACAGATATTAATTGTCTTGCCTTGGATGGAGTTATCTAAGGGACTTCAGACAGAGAACAAAAACATTTCTATTTTTTCAATGCGATCCAGCGTTGTACCAAAAAAGCAGACTGACCTTTGGCATCGTGGATCTGGGAGCAGTAATCCTGCAGCCAAAGTGATTAAGCAAGGAACTTAAATTCAAATGATTTTTTGTTCTTACTTTCAAAGGATAAAAGCTGAAGAGTTCTGAATCAATAGAGAAATTCTGCTTCAAATCCACCCTCCTGTGTCCATACAGATACACAACAGCAGGGCAAGACAACAGAGGCGGGAGACAATTACAATTTATTTTCCACAGCTTCTTTGCATCTGCAGAATTAAGGTGAACCATTAACTCATCCAATGCAACAGTTCACTACTCCTATATTTAGTTTACCATATATACTTACTTTATTTATACTTAGCTCAACAAAGCAAGCAACCAACCACAATCTTACCAAGCCATAAGTTAAGAACTCTGGGAGAGAACAAAACTCACCCCAGACCTGTTGAGCATTACTGAAGAACTGCTTGTGTTTCCTAAACTCTGCTGTTTTCTTGGATTTTGCATGCTCTACTGGATGTGAAAATCTGACAAGAACAAACTTTGCCAAGTTCAAAAATCAAGATAACAAATCCATTAGATTAAACAGAGTATAATGCAATACGTTAAAGAGGTTAATTATCAGCTTGATATGATACGAGCTTTTAGAAAAGAACATCTGAGCAAGTGGTTTACCTAGGTAGTGCTCAGATGAAAGACTTATTTGTAATTCTTTGGTTCAGTTAGAAGTTTTAAGAAGTTAGAAGAAATATTTTCATTAGACAGACTTATCTTATAGAGTGTTCCAACTACGGGGACCTGAACGGTAGAACTGGTCACCACATATTCTCTACCACAAAAAAATCCAACTAAGCAGTTGCTCAAGAAAGGTATTAATCCGTAGGGGAGAGGATGAATGGAACAACAACACCCTGAATTTAACTTCTGATCTTATACAGCTAAAAGTTGTTTAGGAAATCAAATAATGTGAAGCTTCAGAAGCTCACTCCACAAGACCTAAGCGTACCGCATGCTCCAGCTATTGACTCATCAGGGAAGGTTCTCTCAGTCTCTCTTGCTGAATATAGCCAAGGACCTCCATTTTACGGTGAAGTGTAAAATGGAAAGGATGAATCCTAGTCCATTCCTTGCCTTTTTCATGCATGGTTTGCCTACGTGGTCTCTGCACAGACCTGTGCCTGGTTTACCTGTGCTTTGTGTCAGTGAGGCACCAGCAGGCTCTCCAGTGAGTGCATGATGTCCCCAGTAGAAATAAAGACTCTGAAGGCATTCCATGCTTTGTAGGGGATTTTTCTGCACTGTTGCCTTGAAGTAGATGCACTGAAAACTCTAGAAAGGACTGGATCTCCTTATCAGAACATAAGCTATTGCAAGTTTACTTTCCAAGGAGAGAAAACTCATCAGAAGGGGATGGGATGAAAACACAAAAACTGAAGAAAAGAGCCCACAACCACTTGCCCCTTCCACTTCCACACACTGGCTTATTTCTGTCAGTCCCTTTGCCTCACCCACCACTGCCATGGCTGACTTCAGCACTCTCCTGCACTCTGTGATGTCCACGTGTGCGCCCCTGCCAGCAGTGAGCTCTGCTCTGCTCTCCTCTCCATCTGCCCATCCTGCCCCACCTGGAGTGCAATGTAAAAAGGTATTATCCACCCCCAGCACCTCTGCCAAGGACTTCTAGGAGCATGTGGCACATGGTGTGTGTACAGCAAGCAGTGAACAAACAAGCAAAGCAATTTTACCAGCTGTCACTGCAGGTTTTACTCTATTACCTCAAACACGGGACCTTCAGCACAAGGTTTGCTTCTTTTCTCCCAGCTCAAAATAGAGCCCAGAGGGGAAAATCATGCAGAGAAAACTCTTTCTTGATGTCAGAGTAAGGGAAAAGCCAGTAGATTACTCAGACATTCTGTAATCCAGTGTGTGAGGGAAAAAAGTTAACCTGCAACTACAATTTGTGTGCTTAGTAAAGCACACAAATCCTTGTGTAGTAACACAAGGATTCGCAGGTGCAGGTGTGCACATGGAAGTCTAAATACTTCAGCTGCAGAGCTACTTGCTATTCTTATGCTGATCTCTCTCTTTCACAGACAGTCCCACGTTTTTTTCCCCCCAGTAATTCAGTATATCTTCCTAAAGAAACACAAGAGAATTTTGAATCTCGTTAAAATGCATGCACTTACACAACAGCTTTCATTTGGGGAATCATAAAAACATGAGAAAGCTGCTTGGTAACGCTCCAGGAGCTCAGCCAGCTAACCCTAGAGCTGGGCTCTTCCTCACAGAGCATCTTCCCTCCTCTTCTGTTAGCAATACTGGCTGTTAAAGTACTGAAAAAGTAAATTTTATTGAGAGGCTCCTGAATTCTCACATTTCTGCATCCCATCTTTCACCTGAATGCAGTGTGAATGCATCCTCTGCACCAAGCATGCAGTTGTATTAGTTTCGTTTAATTGAGAAGAAAAGCGTGTTTCTGGGCCAAGACCTTGTATGCTAAACCTGTTCAAAGGGAACCTTTAAGACTCTTCCCTAAAAACACTAGAAACAGGGGCTTATAGTGGAAATGCTGACAGGTGGGATTCTTGCCAGCATAACATAACCTGACTCTGAGATAAATGTTTCATGAATTAAAAAAGTTGAAAAAGGCTTCTCTGTTCAGCTTTGTTCTTGAGATGAAAGCGAATTATCTTTTTGTCTTCTACTGACACTTGGATTTTTGTTCTGCACTCTGCTGAAACCCGTAACCACAGGCAGTATTCAAATAGACATGGCCATGTGGGATTCTCTCCTCGCCGAACTCCTGCAGGAGAAGTTCACCTTCTAACTATAGAAGGAAGGAAAAAGGTTTCCTAGCAAGGAGATGCCCTTCTGTACCTGCTTCTGTGAAGAAAGAAAAGCCGTCTCTGCTTAGAGAGAACACAAGTGGACAGGGCTCCACTGCACAGTCACAACAGCATCCAGAGATGGAGAAGGAGAAAGCTCTTTCCTGGTCCCATTATTCCCTTAGAATAAAATAAATAGGGGGAGGCGGGGGAACAAAACTGAAAGGTATTGAAATTCTTTCACTAAAAGCAGACCTGTACATTATTTCCCAGGTTGATATTGGCGGGTGGCTTCAGTCACAGAAGCTGCAGCATCTTAATAAGGATTTATAAGGCAGGTGGCCATACATCACACTGTCACCTCCAGAAGAGCCAAATTCGGTGATGGCATTGCACCTGCCCAGCATCACTGCGGGAGCAGCGGTGGCCAGGGGTGTCCTGAACACTGACATTCACAAACTGCTGACTTCACAGAGCAGGACAAGGTCTTTGTCCTTGCCACAACTACTAGATTCATTTTTTACTTTTTTTTTTTAACCATATTTTACATGAAATTAACTCTGTATTCCAGTACCTCAGAAAACAGCAAATGTTTTCAGGAGAGTTACACGGGAATGTCAGAAACCCAGCAGGACTGTCTGATACTAAATACTACGAGCTCTGCTGTTTTAACCTAAAAAAGGATCAAAAAGATGAATAGTAAACTGGCAGAAGGTGATGGTGGAACGTAACTAGTTAAGTTCAGAGTGCAGTGAAAGCACAGAAAAGAAGTACAAAAGAATTTTATGCTGGCTGTGAAAATGAAATGACATGAAAGGAGAACAGTGAATACATAAGTTAATTTATATATATATATAAGAAACAGCAAGTGGGCTACATCGGAAACCTTTCTTGCTTCTCAGTTGTAAAGGCAGAGGCTTGAAATTTAGGTTTCCTGCTTAGCAAGATTTCACTTGTCCTCTGTTCAGAAGTAAGCACTGTCTGGGCTGCGGGAGGGCTGCAGAGAGGCTGGAAGTTGTCCATGCACATATAGCTGAGGACAGCCTTGCAGAGCTCCTGCACCAGCCATCTCTCCTATGGCTGACTGCAGTGCCCCAGTTCAGGACCTGGTTCTTCACCTGGTCTTCCTATTTGCTGCTGTAAAACACTGTACACAACAGCCATCAAAGAGAGCACTACAAGACACTATTCTCTGATCTTATCTGAGGATGAAAAGTTGAGCATCTGTGTGAAGGATTTTAGGGCTATACAGTGCTGTACTCCTCATTTTGGTCCAAGTGCCAAACTGCTGCCTGATGTGACTTCACACCAGAGCATCGGTTATTTTTTCACACAAAAGAAAAAAACAACTGAGTGTTTTTAACTGAAAAAGACAGCACAGAAGAAAAAGTACATACACAACCGAGGTTATTAACTAAGATAAATGAGGTGGTCCCAAAAACAGAGAAGGAAAAGCAAGGCCGCAGAAGATCTTCATATCACAGTCAGTATAAATCCAGACTGAGTCAATGGGATCAAAGTTATCACTTGTCTGAGTCACTTGGAGAGCAATTATTTCCATTGATATGAAGGAATTTGTAAGCTACTTGCATTCACACTGCAGATTTTCTTCTGGCACTCATTACGCATCAAAGGGAACTCAACCAAACTTAACTCAGAGAAAAACACAAAACAAGAAACAGAGAAAAGGGCAAACTGAACAGAACATGCCTACAGTGCTTCTTCAGTAAGCTGCAGCTGCTGAATAGTACTCTGCAGTCAGGCTTTCCTCTGATCTCCAGGTTTTCCACTCACGGACCCAACGGGGTAGATTAGCTCCCAAAAGTAACTCAGATCTGAATGGAAAGGAAACAAACAGCCCTTTCTCACCATGATGCAGTTCCCAACTGTTGCCACCTCGGGAACAACAGCACTGCTGACCTGAGAGACAGATGCCAGAGCAGAGAACCAACTGAGGAAGTTATTCACTGGAAAAATAACTCATTGAAATAATGCTAAGGTTTTGTTTTGCAAAGCCAAAGTTTGAGAGCCAAGTCAAATTTTGACTCAAACTTGCAAGCTTCATGTCATCATGGGCCTTTCATGTTTTCAATCTCCTGTTGAGCTGAAATACAGATATGACACAAGAAGGCATCATACTTTCTGTCACTGTCTCACACTATCAAGATGAATTATCAAGATGAAAGCTCTGGGCCCTGCTGCAGCAAGTGACAAAACTGTTTTTGGTGTGAACACCAGCACTTGGCAATGCCTTGTCTAGATCAAAGGTTTCCCCAGTGTTTCACTGTGTATGAAATGACCTACACCAACACCTACGTTTATGCTCAGCCTGCAAGTGTGCACATACACACATCCTTCTGACTCCCATCACAAAGAGCAGTCCCATTAAAGCTGGATCTCAGCCTAAGCATGACCAGCATTGCTCTTGTACCATGGTACTGTTCCCACTGGAAACCTGCATTCAATCTTGAGGGAGAGGAATTAGGCAAACCACTGATTTTCCAAGTCCCACCTGTTCAATACAGCCCATTAATCCTTCAACAAAAGAATTATTTTAAGACCAAGTTTTACCATTAAAAACACATCCAATTGGTTTAGCATTGCTAAGCCTATTCACATGTCCTAATGAACTTAATAACTTAGATGAAATACAAATAGATGCTTTTTTTAATACAAGAGCTGGTGACTGAACGTACAAGGATGACAGAGCATGCAACCACTTCTGTCACCTTCAAAGAATCATGTGCAGAGTGCTGAAAGCAGAAAATCTTTACTTGGAATAGGCTGTGACAAAGCTGATGTCAAAATAAGTTATAAATGAATGCCTAGCTTGATATAACCTTCATGTACAAGAAGAAGGCGAGACAAATATTAAAATTTTGGGGGAAAAAAAACCCAAATCCAAACTAGTAGGAGCACTTTCCCCCCAGTGTTTTTGTCTGGTGCTAACAGGGTTACTGGGGAGATAGAACGAAGAACATTTAACATCTGATAAACAAGAGCTCCTCATCTGGTTTAGCGCTGTTTTCCCCAGATGCTCACGTTGCAGCAAAAGATAGCAGATAGATGAAGTCACACACCTGGCAGTCTTTCCAAAGATATCTTCTGAAATTACACTATGATTACATGTTAAATTAAAGAAAAGTTCTTACAGAGTTCAACCTATTACAGCCCGGGGATGATATCCGAGATCGCATGTACCGTGACACAGCTCAACACTCTATAAATGACAGATCCATTATTTAGCAGCTCACAGGACGCTGCAAGCTTCACTTTCCATCGACAAAAATCTCCCCACAGAATATATTTCCCAGAATTTGTGCCCCAGAAGGGCTGTGACGGGGATCTCAGAAAAATCTATGTATAAATACACATGCAGCCAACAGGTTCACACGTATGCAGCCTGACAGCAGTACCAGGGATGGAGCCCCAGACAAAAGGATTGCAGCCTTCGGTTTTTGTGAGTTATTAATGGCAGCCTGCTCTGTAATTGTCGGTGAAATAATCTCATTGACACATACAAGTTAGGAAATAGAGGTCTCATTAACAAAGCCTCTCGCCTTTATTAGATCATATAAATAACCACGAGAGCCTGCAAAAGATCGATTACAGCCTTTAAACGTTTACAGAATCAGTGTTTAATTAAGACCATTTTAATATGCAAATCAAGCCTAATTATCATCATTTGTTAATGCTAGTCTGCCTGGGCTCTAAACAGCTTCAGCTACAAATATAGTAACAGTATCATATTTTTCCTGCTTTTTTTTTTTTATTTTTTTTTAATTCCTAGGAGGAACGGCAGAGGAAACAATCGAGTTGTGCCACCAGGACACATGAAAGCTTTCAAAGCAGCCCCTTCCATTTACCATTTGGAGATGAAGGTCAAAAAAGCACTCAGCGTAGCATAATACCTAGCCGAAATGATACGCTTTTCTTCATCCACTATTTTTCAGAGTGCTTTAATTAATGCATTTTCCTTCAAAGTATATAACCCCTCCGGGAGCTTCTTTTGATGAAAATCTGCCCTTGTTCAGCGCAGTGATTGAACAGATCGGTTCGTAACACATTGCCAGTCAGGAGCTGATACTGGCACTTCTTGTCTTCCTGCCTCTTACTCTATGGGAATGGCAGCTCTCCTGCACAGAGAAGCCACAGCATTATAGCAAAGCCCTTGGAAATTCCAGACTGAAGCAAACAAGAGAACACAGCCTCCTGTAGCGCAATGGGAGGAGCGGTGGGGAGGAATACAAAGCAGCATGGGGTAAAACAAGAGGCTGTGTTTTGGTTTAAAGACTCAAAGCATCCATGAATGCTCGTTGGGAAGCAGTGGCAGAGGGACAGCTACAATACAGCCCTTGTAAGAGCAATTTCCCAACACAGCTGTTCTCCTGTCAAACTGTGAAGCCTTGGGCTGGCTGAGAAGAAAAGCTTCCTGCTTCTACTTTACTGTGGCATATTAGGTATTTCTAAGTAAATGAAGTCCTAAGAAAGAAAAACAACAACCCAAGGGATGCGTAGTTACAACAGGTAATGAGTCTTTCAGAACAAAAAGAATATGAAGGAAACTTCACACACACAACTTGAAACACTCCCACTTCAAATGGGCTTGGAGTGGCTCTCACACGGTGCCCCGACCACCCTGTGGATGGAAGGACTTCACAGAGAAAGCTGCATTTGGAGCACAGCCACAACAACCTGAGCTAACCACCCACAAAAGGGAGCATCAACAAAGCTTAGATATCTGAAGATCATTGGTAACTGTAATGACAGGTGGTGGCACTTTCCGGCTTAGCTTTCATTAGACAAAATGGTCAGGATCTTCAAAGAGCAAATGCAAGCTTGAATTTCAGCGGCACTTTGTAAAACAAGTGAAAGAAGGGTGTCTTCAGGAGAACTCTGCAAACCCAAGAGCAGGAAAGGCTGGAAATAACACAACCTGTGATGGTGGCTGATGAGACTTAGAGAGGATGACACTGTGCCAATCCAGAAGCACAAGAAACTGCCTACTTCTGCAAGTCCAGCCTACGGAATGAACGCTCACGCTGTCCATGGGTATCATTTCATGTTCTCACTGTACACTCTCATTACTTATACAAATGCCCATTTACTTTTGTATCCTGCTGAAGCTTTGGCCCCAGCATCTCAAACCTTGCTGGCAGCTCCAGTGATGCAAAGTTACCATCTCTAAACTCCCTTCTATCTCTGAGTGCTGCCATGTACACTCAGGAAGATGAAAGAGTACCTGAGTCACACACAAATCTGATAACATCCCAGGATACGGAGAGATATCTCACAGAGTGGATATTACTGTCAAAAACCAGAGAGTTTTAAAAATTAATTTGAAAAAAGAATTATCTGCAGTAGACATACACATCAACAACCCTGTTCCATAACAACATTCAGGCACCTACCAAATTAAATGCCACTTCTTACAGAGCGATCCTCTCAGCGTTCAATCATCGAGGGGCCAAGACGCAAGAAGACTGCTATGAGAACAGCCGTGAATAAAAGCTGCTACTTAAACAGCACTTTGTGCTGCCGAAGCCTTACTCTCCAATGAGAATGGAACGAGCCCATTTCACAACGTGGAGAAAAGGAAGCATGCTGGAATACAGGCCTGAAGAGCCACGGGAAGCATCCTGATGCTGAGTTCAAAAACAGCACTAGGCAGAACTAAACTCCATTTCTCAGACAGACCGAGCAACCCGCATGATTCTCAGCTTATAATTGTTGCAGCTCAACATCTTCAAAAGCATGGTTTTGTTTAGTAAATAATGAAATACAGTTTTCTTCTCAGAAGACATCGTCTCTTTTAAGATAGGTGTCTTAGATGTTGTACTGAGGCACGTGGTTTAGTGGGGAAATATTGGTGGCAGGTGGACAGATGGACTGGGTGATCTTGGAGGCCTTTTCCAACCTTGGTGATTCTGTGATTCTAATAATATGTGCCCAAGGAGCTCCAAGACAGATGTGTATCCACCAAACAGGGTGGCAGAAGAAGCACAATGAGATATCACATTATGCACATTTTCTCTTCAGTGAGCTGAACTGCAAATAAATGACTCAGAAAGCAGCATGAAATGAGGACATATCACCAGTGGGGTTTTATAAATATTATTTGTTAGCAGAAGCAACTCTCCTAACAATGTATGACCTGTGACTAATTCGGGGGGGGTCAGAATGACCTTTGCCCTCCCCCTGTGTAGGGCATTATTCTTCTCTAAAGAAGTTCAGAGGTTAATGAATAAAGTGTCAGCAAAAAAGAAATGAGACTAAGCAAGAAAACGCTCATTCTTGGGCTCTGCTATAAATAATGCTCTCATTAAAATTCTGCCTTGGAAGAAAGGCAAGTCCATTAGTCTAGGAGCTAATTTTTACTGGCTCCTTAGATGTATGCATATTAAAAATTCAGCTTTTATAATTGCCAGCCATCAACCACCTAGTCAGTGCTGTTCTTGGAGTTTTTAATTATTTACTTCATTTGCATAGACACTCCAATTTATGATCAACCATTTAGCTATCAAGGGACAGTTTTAGTAATTCCTCTTTTACATTTTTATTTATTCCCTCCGTATGCCCAGCAGGAGCACAGGGACGAGCTTCCCCCTGCACCCTTCTACCCACGATGGATCAAGGCAGCTCCATGCTATCTGCTACATGCCTTCATCCCACCTCAGTTTGCACTAAGGAGGATGCCAGGACAGTGCTCCTACCCCATATTTTGGCCTCCTTCCTCATCATTGGGTGTTGCAGGTCTCCTAGCACGTTGTTCTCAAATGAGGGA
The DNA here is from genome assembly GCF_023343835.1 of Lagopus muta. Classification (NCBI taxonomy): domain Eukaryota; kingdom Metazoa; phylum Chordata; class Aves; order Galliformes; family Phasianidae; genus Lagopus; species Lagopus muta. Next base: position 33,302,871 of record NC_064440.1, on the reverse strand, counting down.
GGAAAAGCTCACACCTGAGCACATGGTACTTGGACGCTACCAGTGCTCTGGCACTCTGCCCCAGACCCATTCAGCTTTGGGTTTTCACTTTGGGATTGTTTTTTCTTCTCCTACACCTTAGCTGAGGATAGCATCGCTCCTCCTCACATCCAGCACCGCTCTTCCTCATCACAAGCAGATCCCAGCCTGCTCTGTTCATACTGTTCATACTTCTGAGCAGACGTGGTGTGTCTGCCCAGCTCCTCAGATATGCAAAAAAGAAAATACGGGTAGATGTAAGCTGGGAGAGCCACCAGCTCCCCTCAAACGCATGGCCTGGGCAGCTCACAAACCCTTCACATGAACATCAGCACCGAAACTCAAAAAGCCCCCCAGTTTCTCGTTCGTCCTCAAAACCAACTGAATTATCAAACAAAAGGTGGGTGGTGTTTGTCAACAGTAAGCTGCAGCCACGAGGGGAAGGATTTGTAATCCATATCATCGCGCTCCTCCCCCGGTACCGGCTGTGCTGGCTTTCTGCAGACAGCAAATGTGATGGGAGTGGAGCAGCCTTGCCTGGTAGGAAGGGAATTGATTACCAATCCCTCTTTCTGCCAGGCAGAATTTCTTCGCTGCAATTCATACTTTTCAATGGGCTGGCTACAGACAGCCTCCAGATGGCTTTGAGGGGAAGTGAGGGCAATGACACTGGAGCTTACAAATCCATCATTATTATAGAGCCTTTTATTAGGTAGAAGCTTCCAAGCAGAAAAAAAAATAACAAAAATATATAATACGTTCCAATTTTTCTGTTTGCTATTTCCTTCCCTTAAGCTCTTTTATGTCCTCCATTCCTCCTGACACCTCTTCTTTCTCTTCTTCCACTGCTTTTACTTCCATATCTCTTGACACATATTTCATTTATATTTGATTCCGTCCTGCTATCATCTGTCTCTCTGCTAACCTACTCCATCCACAGTTACCTGATATGGAAGTAAAACATGATCTTTCTACTCCATGCTGTTGTCTCCTCTGTTTCCCACGTCCAGATCCCTCCTCTCACAAACGGGGATGGTGACAATGACAAAGAATGGAGCAAGGTCTACCCGATTTTTGTAGTCCTGAAGCTGTCCAATTTATCATTCTGATTCCTTTTACTCACGCCAGGATGTCAGGTATAGAACTACAGAACCCACACAGTGTTCAGAGAAGGTAACAGAGAGCAGAGGAAGGTTGTAACCCCCCAGCCACAAAGCACAGCATCCCAAGAAGCTCCCTGTATGTCAGGGCACAGCCACGCTGCTGAGCTGAAGCCACATCTGCTGTATGTAATGCTTCTCATCAGTGCAACTGTTTTGTAAAGGGAGATCATGAGTGGAGCCCCAGACAGGCAGAAGAAATGGGAAATGCTGCCATTTCAGAGACCAGCCCTGAACACCCAGCACGGTGGCCTGGTTTCATTCCCATCTCTGTGTTCTTTCATGTTTTAGCCCATATCCTTTGCTAACAACCAGAAGTGAGCTAAATACTAGCAATACTTTTGTTGGAGAGAAACAAAGACTTGTTACACAATATACCTGATCAAGAAACAGACCAGTTTAAAAACATCAACTGACATGCATTTGGCAAATACATTTCAGAAGCGTTTCCCACGTGAGAAACATCCCCTGTGGATTCCCACATACAAGCACAAGCTGCAAGCACACCTGTGAGCTACGACACCACCTCTGTAAGGAAGAGCATGGGGCTGGGTTCGAGGCAGCTGTGCTCATGGTGTGACATAGCAAAGAAGTCAGAGAATCGTTAAGATTGAAGAAGATCACTAGGATCACGTACCAGCTGTCAACCCAGCCCACTATGCCCACTAACCATACCCTTAAGTATTGCATCTCCAGATTGCTGGAACACCTCCAGGAATGGTGCCGCTTCCCTGGGCAGCCTGTTACAGTAACTGCCCACTCTTTCAGAGAAGAAATGGCTCCTAATACCCAACCTGAACCTCTCCCGGCACAACCTGAGGCCATTATCTCTCATCCTATCGCTGTTACCTGGGAGAAGAGGCTGACCCCCGTCTCACTACAGCCTCTTCAACACTGCGTGCCTTGTCATCTCATTGAAACTCTGGAGGAGCACAGCAGGACCCTGGAGGACCTGCTTTTACTCAGGTGTATTCCATTTGGATGTAACTCTGGCTGCACAGTGTGACACCGAAGTCAAGAAGTGGGGAAAAAAACAAAGTTGGCAAGATTCATTTTGCACAAACAATTCAAACAGGGAAAAGATGCAAGTTTCCACTTTGGATGTTTTGACAGCACCAATTATGGTCAGCATCCTTGGGATCCAGTCCTTCAGCATGAGAGCAGCCCAGTGAGGGACAACGGGCACTGGGCTCTGCACACTTCTTGAGCCTCCATGGGGCTGGCACTGAAAGCTCCATCCCAGGGCATGACTCTGGGGTGCTGCCTAGCATTAAGAGAACTTTGTAAAATACAATTGTTCCTACAAACTGTATTGGGAAGAATCACCATTGCGGGACAAAATTCTCTTTGACCAGATTGTCTGCAAACAATGTCAAGAGATACTCTGTGTTTAAGTCTGTGGCAAGCCCTTAATCACTTTCATTATTTGGGAAGATATACAACCATAATTGCATTTACTCTAGTGATTCAACTATTGGAAATCAAGCCCACTTTGACAAAATATTTCTTCTTATTATGCTATTCCTGACAGTTGAAAACTGCTGAAAAATAAAAAGCAGGAAATTATTATGATACGTTCTTACTGAACAGAAGATTGTTCTAAATTGCTAAAGACAGAACCAATTTATCTAAACAGAATTATTTAATAACACTATGGATTAGCATTATGAAGTTAGGTAGGCAGAAACTATAGATAGAAGCTGCCATTCTTCCTCCATTTCATTCTTAAAGAAAAGGAGGTCTGCTTTAAAAACAATCAAAAGATGGTTGGTTTTGTTTGTTTGTTTGTTTGTTTTTTTAAACAGAAATACCCTGTCCTCCTTCAAAAATCTCTCCTAATTTGTTAATGCTCAGAAAGCTTATATTATTAGACCATATTTGCAATCCATGCTACCTGAAACTGAAAGCTTGATCATTTCTTCTAAGCTTGTAAGCTTAGAAGATTTATAGAAAAGGAAACAACTTTGTTTTTTCTCCTGGCAGTAAGCCACTGTTTTTCTGATTCTGTAATTTTCATGCCTCCATGTTAAGCAGATGCTTATTTAAATAATTTAAATCTCTGTCTTTTCTGTTTTAGACACATTGAGTATTAAGGGATGCTCCCTGAGTAACAGCATACATTAAAAGTTAATTAAGAGGAAGTTAAAGGATAAGGAAAGTAATTACCTTTTCCATACTCTCAACAGACATTTATTTTACTTTGGCAGGTTAAAAATGAGAAAAAATTGGAATAGAGGTATGGAAATTGGCAATACAGATTTTTAGGAAGAAGCTTTATTATCCGTTTCCTTATGTGCTAATTAGAAAACACAATCCGATTGCTAATGTTGATTGGGACCAGCAGGCAATGCTTCATTGATCTGAGTCTTACATGACTGAACCTTTCAAATGTGCACGCCTAAATCAAAGAGACGTCATCACCAAAACCAAGAAAGTGATTTTGATCATGATGCTATTCGGCACCACTAACTTGTCTTGTTAGTTACTGTGCAGCATCCAATAATAACACCTTCAACATCTCAGGCTTAACTATTTACTCTTGACCATTAATTAATGTTTCAGAGAGCAAATTACCACGAAAGAAGTCTATGTTGACACTCTCTGGAAGTGTTCAGAAAATGTTTAGATACTGTACTGAGGAACATGGTTTAGTGGGAACTACTGGTGGTAAGGGGACAGTGGGACTGGACGATCTTGGATGCCTTTTCCAACCTTGGTGATTGTATGATTCTACGCCTAGCATGGTTACCATCAGCATCAGAATGTAAATGGTGTGAATGCAATATAATTTCTGCTGAACAAAGAAGGAAAATACATTAAAAAATCACCTTGAGTAAAAGGACAGACACAAAAATATCTGACAAGCAAAGTTAGCACAAGGGCATCTGCCATGAGGTCACATGCCTCCCAAAGCACAGCCTCTGAAACAGCATATGCCACCTGCTTCTCCAAAATGCACCAAACCCCGGCCTTAATTTTCCAGGGCTCCATCCCCACTCATACTCTCAATGCACCTCTGGAGAGCTGCTGGGCTCGGCAGCAGGTCCCACTGGTCTGACTCCACCTCTGACCATTCACTGCTTTTGCCCCAACCTCACATAAAATAGAAAGGATTTAAATAAAAAGTGGGACTGTGGCCCAGCTGTATCAGCACACATCACTGAGCACCTTCAGCCCCATCCTGAGCTTGTTCCCAGTGGAAAATCAGAACCACTGATATTTATTCTAATCACCAACAGGAGAAGATTATGTCCGAAGGCTTTGTCGCATTGCTAAATTCTGCTTCCTGCATATCAGCTTTGTCCCACTGTTTCCAATCGGCGTGTGATAAATGTCGACTTTTGAAAGATTGTTGCCTCTCTACAGAGCATTTTCAGAAGAGTGAGGGGAAAGAAACAATCAGCTGAGTAAGGGACTGGCATATAAAATACTATCATTTGCAAAATGCTGGCCTGAATTGCACTTGGAGGCAGAGAAGCTGGGCTTAAGCCACAAGAGGGGAAGAACAGGAATGCAGTAATTATGTATTTATTTTTAGAGAAAACAGAAAGCCAAATAAACTAAAAAACCAGTGTTTACCAGTCAATGCTTTCCGTCCTGAAAGCCACACTGAGCAACACAGGAAGGCCAGTTCTCAAGGGATCAACTGGTGGTACCTTTCTGGCAGCACCTCATTCCTCCTGTCTTTGTGCCAGGAGGCTTTAGGTCCTGAAACAATTAATTTAAACTGTGCTGCAGCAAACTGTTGCCAGAAATCTGAACTTGAGAGACAACGATGATGCTGCTGCTGCTGAAGCTTGTTTTTCTGCCATGGCTCAGAAATCACCTGCATCACAATTAAGATGGGCTCTGAGGCTGCACTCCTGAATTGAAGTTGATGGAGCCCAGACTGCCAGAAGAGCGGGACACAAAGCACCCAAACTCAGCGTTCATGATGGGATTAGTGTGCTCACAATTGGATTTGGCAAGGGACAGTGCCTGACCGGGGACTGACGGTAGGATGAGAAACTGCATCCCGACTGCTTTGATAGATGTGCATCCTTGAAGTATGCCTAATTGTGGTAAGGAAATAAAGGAGACAACAGCAAACAGAGGAGGAGAAAACAGAGATGAAATTCTAAGTGCTCCCACCATGCTGACAAGAAGCCTGCCTGCAAATGAGGGAGCTCGGGCAACTACTACACTGCAAGAGAACCTGGCTGCTGGCTAGACTGACACAGTAATTCACACCCCTGATTGGAACGCCATCCCGTTGTGAGTGAAGAGCAGCCCAGCATGGTGATGGAGATAGATCTCTTAACTGCTTCACATAAGTTACAGTATGTAATTAGTGCAGCCATACTCATCACTGCCAACAAATAGGGACAGTCAGGGTTCTCAGGGTACCGGCACCGCACACAAGTCACAGCTGGCTGACAGTTTCCCAATTACCACGCCATCCCATCACCTCATCTGCAGAACAACAAGAGAATGCGCAGCTCTATTTCTGCAGGCTGGGTCTGCTGTGACAGGATAAGGGGAAATGGTTTCAAACTGAAGAAGGGGGCCAGGCTCTGAGCTGCGGATATCCCTGTTCATAGCAGGGGAGTAGGATGAGACGACCTTTATGGGTCCCTTCCAACTCAAATGATTCTGTGAAACCCAGTTTACTGGAGCAATTTTAAGTACAGAGCAAAAGAGGTGTTGCATCACTACTGCTGCACTCCCACAGCCCATCCTAATGCCTCCCCTATGTCCACATTAGTACTGTACAGCACTTGATGCTTCCTTGCAGGAAAACCTGCACTTTTTTCTTCACCACCACCGTGCCAAACAGGCCTATCTCATTTGCATCAATTTAATTCTTTCTACAGCATAATAACCCAAAAGACAGGAATGGAGAAAATTACTCTAGAAAGACAAAATTGAATCTGTTTTTGCACTTCAGGATTTCAGCTGAATTGTCTTTAGATTATTAGGACAGCACGCTGTACAACAGCAGTACTTCTACCTTTTAATGTGATTCTTCACCACAGTCTAGGTGAGCAAAAAAGGGTGAAAGGGGAGACAGAAAAGAGCTGAAGTGATACGTCCACAACGCATAAGCAAATTCCTGGTCACGTGAGGAAGAAGCATCTCCCAGATTTCATATCAGTTTCATATTAGATAAACCATACTGCTTTTTAACATAAAGTGACCTCAGCTGGTTGCTGTGCTCTCAAACATGAAAGCTGAAATTCAATTATAATCCAAGAGTTGCATGTTGGACTTCGACCATGAAATGTGAACAACAGTTCTGCGTGCTGTGGCCTTGGGGGTATCAAAGCATAGCATTGTTTTAACCTCTGTCTGCTTGCTGGCCTCTGTACACTGAAAATATACTACATTTCTATCATAGACAAAGCATTTGAGGTACAAATTACCACTGCAAACTTTCACTATTCATTAATGCAAGCATACTACCCAAACCATTTAGACAGCCTGCAAAACCAGGACCCTCAACCATTCTGTCGGGATAACACTCGGTCTTAAACTGACTACTTCATTTTGATTGAAACAGCAAGAAAACATCTTTTTAGCCAATAAGTTGCAAGCTCTGAAATCCTATTTTTCAATAAATAACACAGCAGAAGTCATCCCAAAGGCCTGCCTGTTTTACAATTCATGCTTTTTCCCAGATAGTATCTCTTTTTCTATTACAGCAATGATGTGTGAACAGGAAGGCTAAAGAAGCCACCCACTGAGATTGTGGAGAACCAGAAGAGGAGTAAGTCTGTATACAGGCTGCACTGGTTAGATGGCACTGACCTGTATAAAGCCATAGACAGACCGCAGGCAGGGCGTACACCAGCACTTTGATTTACTATTTACCAACCTGGAAAGGTATTTATTGATATTACATAAGTCACAATATTTATGTTAAAAGATAGAAAAGAGATTTCAAAGGTTTGATGCTTTTTCTTTTTTAATAAATCTTTTTGAGAACGCAAAGTTACCAGGTCATCAAGTATCTTAAGTTTAAGCATGCAGAGCTGTCTGGGATGGTACAGTGGGTTACTCTGATATACAACAGCTCATACTAGAGTTGAAAGTCCAGTGTAGTCTTTGAATTTACAAATAAAAGCCCACTGTCAAATATTCAGAGTAGACAAATATGAGAAGACATTTTACTTCAATGTGAACCACAGAATTATTTGGGTTGGAAGGAACACTTGAAGATCACCTTGTCCATCCTGCCACAGGCAGAGATACACCTCTCAGGTTGCCCAAAGCCCTATCCAACCTGTTCTTGAACACCACCAGGGATGGGGCATTCACAGCTTCTCTGCGCAGCCTGTGCCAGTGCCCCACAATCCTCATCATGTAGAATTTCTTCCTGATGTTTAAATCTACCCACTTCTAGTTTATAGCCATCACCCCCTGATCTATCACTACACTCCCTAAGAAAGAATCCTTCCCCATCTCACATAAGCTTTTGGCACTGGAAGGCCTGTGCCAGCTGAACAAGGCCAGCTCTCAGTCTGTCTGCACAGAAGCCCTGATCCAGACGTCTGAGCATCCTTACGGCCTCTCCCCTCTGGTCTCACATCAGCAGCTCTTGGGCAATCTAGACAGAAGGAAGCATAACAAACTACCCACTTCTTTTCTTTAGCATAACAAAGTAGGTGCAGGCAGATAGGAGAAGATGCTAACACGCTAGGAAAGCTCTCCATAAGAAGTTCACACCTACAGTCTTCTCTTCTCAGCTACCTGGGGAAAGAAAATTCTACAGTTAACTGTGGAAAGTAGAAAGACCATTTCATATGCAACGCCTTTAACTTAAAAGACTAACAGATTTACCTTTCTCATACAATCTGAATGCAACAGTAAATTTTCTCCCTACTGCCTTGTCAAGAATGGGACTGGGTTCTGAGCAAATGTGCTGAAGCACAACCTAACTGAAGCAAGCATGACAATTCCTGTCTAGAGAAAGGTATGCAGCTGCTGCACACTGACTCCTCACAGAGGGTCAGTTTCCCAAACGTCTATAAAGCCACTGCAATCAGGCACCTCCTGGATACCCCTGGCACACATATTTCTTTGATGTACATGCTTATCTGGATTCTGTCTCCCACAGTTTAATGAATTACTCAGGGCACGGGAATACCTGTGATCCACAGCAGCCGTCTGCTCAGCAAACGTCCACACGCACACTTCAAAGTGTGGCTTAGTTTCCAGTCAGCTTCCACATGCAATCAGCACAGTGATACCGGCCTATGTTTGTCAGCAGGTGCCAGAACAGCCATTCTTCAGAGCTAGGTACTACCACACCAATTAGCTACTTTTGCAGGGATACGTAAGCTAGGCGTTTCATACTGAAAGATCTGTGACAGAGGGTAAAGCATTTGTAATAAAGCTTTCAGCTCAAACGTCTTTTGCTCCCTGGCCTGTCAGGACATGATAGTTAAATTACAGTGACAATGCAAAAGCTGATTTTACTTCATATAACATTATGAGCACTGTCTGAAAAGCCCACAGAATGCAGCCAGCACAGAATGCAGGAGTTCTTCCTTCAGGGGAAGGTAAGCCATGCCTGGCTGCCTAACTTGCTTACTATTGACTATTCTTCTCTTCAGAGTTTGAAACTTTACCTGTTCTTAAGTCCATCAGCATCACCACTCCCTTCTGACAATGTTAACTGGAGCTTTGACAATTTTCTGGCAAACACTTTTGTGCTCCCCTTTTGCTACGTTTCGCATCTATTGACACCTGTGGGCCATTTCAACGACCTCTAAAAAGTCTCCTTCCCTCTCCTGCTTAGAAAAAAGTTGCTAATAAATGGTTTGCACAGTACCAAACACTGCTTGTGATGCTAAAAAACATAAGAATAGTCCCAATGAAATTTGGCACTCTCTTTGGCCAAAAGTGCTGGTTTCTGCCTTGGTCACTGTTCAGAACAGGATCAAACTATGGCCATAGACCTCCTTTGCATTTCACCCAATGGAGTCTGATCTGGGAAGAGAGGCGTTAATAGAATACCTCCTAAGTAAATTTAACTAATATTTTAATTAATCGAGGCACTGTGTGGCCATTGGTAATCTGGTAATAACATTACTACACATACACACGCACTAAATTGCTATTTTACTAATGATTCATTTGCTTTACTCTTGCCTCTTTCAAAAAAAAACCGATTAAGTTGAAAATGACCTTTTGAAGATTGTACTTGCAGACTGATCTTTTCATTTTTAATTACTTACTTTGCTTTAATTGTTACATTAGGAACTATTAAGAAAGCAGCCAGCTTCATAATCAATAATTTAATTAGAGTTTAAGGACCAAGAAGTCAATGCAAACGTTATTCTGCAGTCAGGCTCTTCCCAAAGCCTTTGTAGAACTTTATTCCCGTTTTGTTTCAAAGTGACATTGGCGACATAAAAATTAAATTCAGACGCCCTGCAATACATCATGTGCACGCATTATAGACATACACAGGCAGTCGGTAAGAAGTTCAGATCCAGGTCAATCTATTTGCTGCCCAGACAGGAACACATTCTGCTTCTCTCACTTCATTTCTGAATAATGGGTGATGCAGCCAAATGCCGTCGCACCACATGCTCCAGCAGAGCCCGCTCCCTGCTCTGCATGCCAGCAGCCACCGCAGCAAAGTGTTTACTGAAATCTATAGCAACACTTTCCCCCTGGTTACAACTTAACATATTTTACATTTATCTATTTATAGCTCTCTAATTACTACTAATATTCTAAGATAACCAGCGGCGACTGAAAATTGATCCACTCTAATTTTACAAGCGATGAGATCTGATTCAATCAGCAGCAAACGAGTACCCTCCTCCATCCCATCTCCTCGCTGCAGGCTGAGAGCAGCCGAGCAATACCAGCACTGTGAGCACAGCAGCAGGGATGCAGCGTCACGTATCCCTATAGAAAGGGACCAGAGGACCAGCGGGGAGGCTGTGGGATGAGAGAGGAGCTGAGACGCCTTCTGAGATGCCCAGAGGTCCTGCAAAGGACCCTGCTGCTCCCTCCTCTATAGCAGCTCTCCTGACTGTGAATATCACAATGAAAAGGTGTTACTTTAATCCAACTAAATAACCACATCAGTGCCAAGATGAAGCCATTTACAAATTCCCCACAAATTGGGAGGCAAGCTGGGTATTAATCTTAAACTCACAGAACTCACTGGTCTTCTCAAAGGCTTCGCTTTGAAATGAAGCAGGAATGTGGCTTCTCTACATTGCACAGAAAGACAAGGTGTTAAATGGGGCTGCCTTCCAGCTGGCAAGAGGACCTGCAGTCCAACGGACAGGAGCAGGCATGTCAATGAGAAGGAACAGCTTAATGAAACTGTAATTATAACCTCTTAAGAGCTGCTAATTCACCTGGAGCTTTGCAAAACAAGGTAACTTGTCTGATCTAAAATGTTTAGAGCCTAATTTAAGCCTAGTTTAACAGGGGAAGAAGCCCATGAGATCAACCGATTATACACTTTGTTAAACTTTGGATTTCATGGCTTGATGTGGGAGCAAAATCAGGAAGGCAGAAAAAGGAGGGACAAGTCAATAATGGAAAGCCAAATTGGACAGACAGAGGGGTTCTTACTACAACAACCAAATACATTTGGAAGGCTAATAGTTCTTCTGCCTCTGAGGAATAAAAAAACCCAAACAAAAGAAACATACAACAAAACAAACGCAGAACACATTCTTGCTTCCATCTGAGTCAAGTGATCCAAACTGCAGTTATATGCTCAAAGTTTGCCTTTTCCCACGGAAGTTGTTTTGGAGGAAAGTCAGAAAGTAGCATTTTTTAAAACGCCAGTGACCATAACCAAGTCGTTTTCCTATTATTTTTCAAGATTAAAAAGAAATCAAGACACTTTTCCTCTGCTGCACTTTTTGCTTTGAACAAACAAGCACTAAGTCTCTGTGAAGGCTGCCCAAACAACTACCACAGAAATCTCTTCAGGTTCTACTTTTCTATGTTATTTCTTGGAGCAAATAGGCTCTCTTCACACCTGTTTGATCCTGATTCCATATTTTACAGTGACTCGGGAATTTCTTTTCATTTTAAGACAGGGAGTTCTGAAACATGAAGGCATTCTTTACAAACACGTAGAACAAAATCAGGAACACCAAATTAGTTGCGCTTCATGCCAGGAACTGGACTTAATCATGCACATCCCTTGCGCACAACAAAGTAATTCAATTACACTAAGAGCTTCAAAGTTCTCATGGAAGAAGTCTTCATCTTCAACAGTGACAAGTTCAATCTTTAACCCACTTCTGCAGAGGATTGACTGGAACCATAAACTGCCTCTCAATGATTTTTTTAAATGACCTCTCCTGTATATCTACTCAGCTCTCAAATTCATTCCTCTGGAGTTCAAAAGGGTTCAAATAAAACTGACAAACCCAATACCGTGAGGATCTTCTGACTGATAATTCTGTGTCTAAGGTGTTTACTTGGCAATAAATCAACTGGACTTGGCAAAACACGTGAACAGAACCAGAATGGATTTCAAAACATCCTCCCCTGGCTGCTCTGTATCTGATCCTTAAACTCAGACAACTTACCTGAATTTTAGTCCAGTGAATGCCCACTCCAGGAGGTGAAATGAACCTACACACAGGCACGAACACAGGCAGCATCCCTACAAAGATCTGCGTGTTCTCACATATAGTTAAACCACTGAAGAAAAGGTTCTGACAAAACCCGTGTTGAAAACCAACTAGTCTAAAAGATAACTCATATTTCAGTGGAAAAAGAGAACAGGTTATTTTAGGGAATTCCCAAGTCAGAGATTACTGAATTCTGACAAAATAAACACTGAAAAAATAAGTGGTCTAAAAGATAGTTCATATTTCATGAGAAGAACAAATGAAGGTTACCCAAGGAAAATATCGATTTGGAAGAATTCCACTGAATGCTAAGCAAGTCAGAGCTGAGCAGCGTTCAGGCACAATGCAGCAGGGCTGCCCTGCGCCTCAGGCATTACATGGGCTGCACCTTGAAGAAGAAGGCTGCAAGACTGGAGCTTAGCTCAGCATCCCTGCAATTATTCTGCATCCATACAAAACACAAGCAGCTAAGCCCTCGTTGCAGAAGGGCAGCAGGTACAGAGGGCACCTGCAAAGTGGGTGTCAGGCAGCTGGGCTGAGCACCCACCGTGTTGGCCCTAATATTTGGCATGTCCCACCATACAAAGCCTTACCATGCTCATAAACCTCTTCTAGTGGCTGAAAGAGACCCGATTAATTCATGTCCATGAAGAGACTCCAGCTCAGGATGAAGCTCTGCCTGGATTCTCACTCCCCTCCCTTGCCTTGGAACAGGGGGTCTTTATGCCAGAATGAGAGCATTCTGGCCACAGCCAGCTTCTAGCTCAAGGAGAGCTAATTATCATTACTGGGAATTATTTCAGACAGGATTTGGGACAACCGGATCCTGTCTCCCCCTTTTTCTTCAGAGATCGGTGCCTGCATTATTCATCAAAGAACACACTACCTCAGAGCTTTTAACTTGTGAGCATGCTGTTCAGCCCACAAATTACAGCCCATGATAAAACTTGATGTGCAGAGCTGGAACTTACACCCGGTCACTGCAGAGCTGCCTCACTCCTATGTAAATCAGTTTTGAAGCAGATGGCATAAAGCTGAGATGCCCAATAATCTCCTGCTCGGGTGTCAGGGAGCTTAGCCTGATAGTGGGGTGGAGGTGGGATTATTTCATTGGTATTATTATCCCCAGCCTTCTGCAGAACGAAGGGAGAAAAATAGAGCTTACCTTAAATTGCTAGGCTTCATTGGAAAGGAAATCATGAAGACAGAATTACTTTCTGGACAATTAAATTATTTCACTACAACCAATTGAATATGTGTAGAAACCAAAACTGACACTCAGCCTCACACCAACAAAGGAGGTGGTGGATGCCTGATCACTGGAGGCATTCAAGGCCAGGCTGGATGTGGCTCTGGGCAGCCTGGTCTGGTGGTTGACAACCCAGCACATAGCAGGGGCTGAAACAAGATGATCACTGTGGTCCTTTTCAACCCAGGCCATTCTATGATTCCACAAAACACAAAGAGCACTGCCCAGTTATGAACAAACAGAAGTCCTCCTAAATCCTGGTAGGACACATTTTTCAGGGTACTGCTGCTGAATGTTGACTTCTATACAACAATTGGTGTCCAACTTAATAAATGAGATATCCAGCTGTAGATCCTGACATTTCAAAAAGCAGAAAGCAGGTGAGAGAGTTACTAAATCAATACATTTCAAAAACGTAGAACGAAAAACGCAAGTCTTTTCTTCTCTTCTCTTCAATTATTTAAGTGTATAAACCACTAGGTATTTTATCTGACTGAGAAAGAGCAAAGACTCAGCTTGGCTCAAGCGTTATCCCAGCAAATCTGACCAGCCCCCAAAATCCCTCGTCAGAATGCGGGCAATGCAGATGAGCAGCAGGCTGCTTATCACCAGGAGAATTAACACAGGTAGGTGAACTTGTACTCTTGGGGTCTCATGTTCATTTGCACCTCTTACATTTATCAGCACTTTGCAATTCATGAGCAGAGATGCTCACTGTGATGTGTCAGCAAGAAAATATTTTGGTTAGAAGCCAGAATGTGATCATCTTTCTATGAAACTGGCATAAAGAGAAGTAAAATCCACAGCTTATCTTGGCACAAGTGCCATCAGCTCTACTGGCAAGAAATCCCTACCATGAATTGCAGTCTCAGGCTCATGCATACAATCCAGTGGCAGCCTGGTGCAGTATGAGGACAATTCCTACCTAAATCCAACACCAACTCCATTTCTCTGCCCAGAATGCTTGGAAAGAGCCATAATCATCTAAATACTGCCAGTTCTGTGTTCTCATTTCCCTATAGGCAATATATAACTTAGTTTTAAAATTACAGTCATTGTGCTGTAAATTCATTTTAACCATTAGATCTGACCCTATGTTATCTAGGAAAAAAAAAATAAAAAAGCAGTCACATATTTCCAAAGTCTGAAGGCTGCATTATAGCCCCAGCTTAGTAATTACAAAGATTTATGTTCCATTCTACCCCAAATCCAGAGCTCATTGTCCATTCAACTTACACAGCCCTGACTTACAGTTCTGTGCATCCATTATCTTTAATAATAAAGAGCTGACTGAAGTTAATGATTGAAGAGCAAGATGTGATTAATAATATGAATCTAATTTATGAGAAAACAAACCGGAGTATGATTTTCATGTTTCATTAAAATTATCTTAAATGTACTCCTTAATGCTAATTGATCTTACAGAGGTGAGAAAATATTCTGTTCCAAATTAATGGGAGAAAATCATTCATCATCTTTCTGGAGGGAACATTAACTATCACTCAGTATTTAGGGAGATAGCATCTTCACGGAGATTTTGCCACCCAAAGTGATGCTTCAGTGTGGGCACATCTCTGAAACTGGAAACATTTCCCACCAAATGGGGAAACAACTGAACTGAATGAACACACAACAGAACACCATACACAGAGTTTTGGTTTTGCAAAAGGCCTCTCCTACCTTCTCCAAACTTACTCGTTGAAAAGCAGCACTGGTCAAGGGCTTTTTTCTTCAGTTAATAGTTAAAAGAATTTTTCTTTCATAACGTTAATTTGCTATAGACAGTAGATTACTGAGACATTTGCACAGTGAAGTTCCATGCAGGATTTACTAAAGACAAAGCAGAAACATTGCTTTCCAATGATTTTTCACTTCTGTCTGTATTCCAATGTTTTCTCTGATTGAATTATTCATGTTCAGATATCAAATATTCTTACAAACCAAGGCATTTAATAATAATGAGTCTTGGCTGGCTTCATTCCAACTAGTTGTGCTTTATGCCCAGGACTGTTACTAAATGACCTTCTATTCAGTCTGTTCCTATGATCCAAAATAGAAATTGCATAACGAGCATCTCAAATATTCTACTGTCATTTTCACGTCAGTTTTTCTCATGCTGTGTTTGTAGAGCTCTGATGGCAATATCTATGAATACACAGCATTAGCTTCTTGCTTCTTTCCTCTCAAACCTCTTCCATCAACACAGCTTTCTGTGTTGTGGGCAATTCCATGTTTAGCACTGATCACAAAATGCCGAGTGACCGCACGACCAACAGAAGTGGTAACTGGAGAATTTCAACAGTTGCTCAGTAAGAAATACCACAACAGCAGCAATAATTATTGAACTTCCTGATGAAAGAGAAGAAAATGCCTCTTACCCTGTACTTGTATTCGACCTGAACAGGATTTACATATTTGCAGACTGCAAAGCACCAGGGACAATTACTACCTGCAAGGTACTAAATCCATTTATACCTACACTAAAGAACGGAGGTATAGAAAAATAAAGGAACAGATGCAGTTTCTGACACTGCCTACAGCAATATGTTCAGGAGAAAAGCCATACATATTGCATGAGAAATCAGCAGTGAGTTCTGAGGGGAATTCCTTCTAAATGAAGAAAAATATTTCAGACTTCCAAGTTATTGCATCTTATATTTCTCCTATGCTATCTCTCCCCATTTCCTTAAAGCACACGCCATGCTTAAAAAAGCAGCCAGACAAAACTGAACTGACGCCCTTCTATCTTCTGACTGGAAACTGAACTGTGCTGCATCCTAATCCAAACCATCACTCACATCAAAGTCTACCTGCTTATTTAGTTGTTTAGGTGCACGTCCATTTGTCGACATGCTAAAAGGTGATATTTTTCGTCCAAGAATAATAAGTTACATTAATGAACATTCCACTGCCACATCACCCTCACCTCCTCTTTTGATTTTAAACTGGCTTTCATTTTTCTCCTACTATCCATGCCATTAATTTGCTTGAATTCCAGAAAGACCAGGAAGAAGATTGCTTACCGTTCTGGCATCCCAGAGAGATAAAGTCTTGTCAGCAGAACTTGTGAGTACAGTGTTGGAGAATGGAAGAAATTCAATGCTACTGACTGAGTCTTTATGGCCACGCATGGTATATCTGCATCTCTCACTGTAAAAGACAACAGAAATACAGCACTTGTCATTCAGGATAACAAGAGATGAGTTAATAACAGACTTTATGTATTTTTCCTAGTTTCTATGCAGCCCTCTCCCTGCTGATCAGCTATGAAGTAATATCCCACAGGTTTCTGTTTAGCGTTCTTCTCCATTTGATTGGTTTTCTTATCTTTTAATGGGTTAATTTCTGAGAAAACGATACTAGTTCTTCTCAGTTCAGGCTATGAACCTGACGCAGATGGAAAACTACACTGGAAGCTCTTCCTGATGCAGTTACTAGAGAGACAACAACTAGAGCACTGCACAAAACAGGCTGGAGATGGCTACAAAGTGATGATGTTATACAAGGTGTTTGGCTTCTATCTGGTCTTTGTAAGGACAGCAGAAGAGAATGATACCTAAAATCCAGGAGTCCAGGAGAAGAGAAGATCCCAAGGGTGATGCAATGGGACAACGCAGAAAGCAACAAACAGATCTGGGATTATTCACACCAGAGGAAAAGGCAAAGGCTTTACTTCTACACAGGATGAGAGGGGGGCTGAAATGAACTCGTGTTCACTAGCCAGTGTGGCTGTACACAAGTCACCCATGATATGGGATTCATCTGTGATTTCATTAGCTATAGATAAAACACCATCACTTAGCAGTGTTTGTGATGTTAGAACCTGTGAAAATGTACAAGGAGGAGAGCATGCTATGGAAGAACATAGTCAAGATCAAGTCAGTAGCAGCTCTACCGTCTTTGTTGAGCTGGCTTAAAATACAGTCGGAAAAAATAAAAGCCAACAACTCACCATAAATTACTACAGCTCTCAGTGACAGCTCAGAATTTTATTCCCTGCTCATGTGATTCTGACAGTGGAAATGCACCTCCCGAGCTGGCTGCTGAATATATCATTGAGGCTTGCAAATTAGATTACTGGGTGGCTCTTAACTGAGAATTTCTTACAATATTTATTAAGGAAGCTGTCAGCAGAGGGAATTAAAGATGTGATTTTTTTTGCCTCCTGCCTGCATGTTGCCAGAAGACTCTCGGAGCTCTTGCAGGCTTTGTATCAACAGCTCTGAAGATCAGAAGCAGGCCAACAGAGCTCAAGGGTTCTGATGGATGCTCTCCCAAACCACTGATCTGAGTTCTCAGCCTATTGCACTGTCTTTCCATTTCCCACTGAAATGCAGATGCTGTGCTGAGCCGAACACCAACCCTGTCCCCACAGAAGAGCTAGCAGAAGGGAGATAAGTTACATCTGAGCAGAAATATTATCCTAGAAATATATTTGAAAGGAATATTAGATTCTACATGTATCATTTTACAGAATCTATGTTTTTCTATTATAGGTAATACATTGTACTCTTCAGTATTATCTATTATATAGACTGAGTGTGTTGTTTTATCACCAGGCCTCATTTTGAACTATTGATAAATTATCACAGCTGTTAGCACTCAGTGCACGCTGGATCTGATATTCATGATCGCTTGATAAACGACAATGAAATCATTTCAATAAAACAACTTTTTGTTTCACAGCCTCGTAGCAATGTTTTACAGCACATAGGGTGCCCTTTTCATCTCCACTCATATAGTTCCATTTGTGTAGAGGAATGGTATTTTTCAAAAGGGGTCAGTGATTTGCTGTTTGCCTGTTACACCAAAGGCAGTTTCGAGTTGCTGAACATTCACAACCAAAATCATGCCATGTGCTTTTGTGGGCACTTACCAGTTTTGAACAGCTTTACAGAGCACAGTGTGACAGTGCTTCGTTACCAGTAGCACCAGTGTGTGTGCCCTCTCCAAAGGCAGAGGGACAATCACACCTTCACCTGCTTAGGGGGCTTGGGGATGAAAGAAAGCTCGGAAAGGGTGGGAAGGAATGGAAATCAAGGCAATGCTGTCCCTGAGTCAGTGCCTTCAGATATGGGCCACCCCAGGCAGACAGGCTGCAAGAACAGGCTTGCAAGAGATTAATTAGGTGCCAAAGCAGGAGGGCCCATTCAGAAGGTGAAAATGGACTAAAGTGATGGACCATGACAGGAGCAGACGGGAAGGAAATGATTTGTACTTTTCCATCAAGAACATGCACAATCAGACCTGATGCAGTTGTCAGTCTCTCTCCTTGCCACTTCCATACCGTTGCGTACTGATGAGCGAGCTCTGGCTCTCAAGATTTAATTTACCACTCTGGGAACTGGCTGACTGATATTTCTAAAAAATCTCCAACTGCTATATAAAATAAACTCATCTTTCCTTCCAGCTGAGATATAATTTCAGCAAGACTGTCTTGTATACAAGCTATCTTTTAGAGAAGAGGAGAATATTTTATTTAGGTATTCTTTTTCCCCAAAAAACTTGGTAAGAAGGGTAGACCACCATCCTGTTTTTCACAAAAGCTCATATTTCTATCCAATGGCTTAAGTTCATCTATATTAGAATAAATCTGCAGCAACATGCATTAACTGTTGCTTTTTTTTCCTATTTATGAACGCACAGCCTCATAGATATAAGCTTTGCTCTCTCTGAAAACATTAGTATGGAAAAGAGGGACGTTCGTCTACGAAGAATTGGTTCATAGGCATTTGTAATTCTCTTGGTGCTTAAATCCAGAGACAAAGATCCTGAATGACCCTTAATTATGTCACAGTACAAATACTGCCCCGTAGCTCAGTATTTTGCAGGATGCATGGTGAACGTGTTCACAGATCCTGCATTTGTAGTATTTTTGAAGTGTAAAACATCACACGCTTTCTTGACTTGTGAGTAATGATCCTCAGCATTTCCTTTTTCTCTACTGGGTTTATTTTCCTTCCCTTACAATCAGATACACTAACGATGCCCTTCAACAAATCAGCAACTGTGTTCCACCCTCACTGGGTTTCAGTGCTTCCTAAGAGGTCCAAACCAACACGTGCAGGTTGTTACAGTCATCAGAAACACACATACACCATTGATGTCAGCACTGAAATTAGTGTAACCCTTATCGATATCACCAGCCTAACAGCAATGGAAGAAATTGCCTTGCTCAATTCCTAAGAGACTTCTCCTTGGAGAATCACATTCCAGAATGGCCCATTCAAATTCAAAAGGTAAAACTGCACTGAAAATGAGATATGTGATGTTGCCACTTCCATAAGGCTTAACTGAGCATTACCTACACTAAAACACAAAAGCAGCCAAATTATGCGCTAGTTAGCCGTTCCATCTGCAGAGTAAAAAGAAAATACAGATAGCAGTTAGGTATCTCTTACACTGCACTTTTGCATCCACACAGAGCTAAGAACAAGCTGGAACTACCTGATGGGAACATTTTACGACTGCCTGGACGTATTTATTGCCACAGACTATATGGGGCACAAAGCAATGGAGAGATGGAGAGCCTGTGGTGCTCCATACTCATTTCTAAAGGTTCAAACAAACAAGAGCAACACGTGTTGCCAATTCTTTTACTATTTGAATTTTATTTTTTTTTTTAAAGAAACACTCATGGTTACACTAGCAATCCTATGTAAACAAGAGAATATCTGTCACAATTCTTTGTTTTTTTATTTAAGTGGTTTCTACACTGAGCTCTCATTGTAAAGAAATGTGGTAGGATGATGCTTTTTCAATGATTAGTTAGTCATAGTCGTTCTACTGCAGAACCATATTAAATCTCATTTCAAGCACAGTAATTAAGAGCATCCATAAACCAATTGAAATTAATGAGATTACAGCATGTACTTTGGAATCAGGGCCTCTAGCAACCATCTTCTTACATGCCTTCTGAAGGAAGGCACTAACCACACAAACCCTCTCCAACTGCGCCATCTTCTCCAGCAGCTACTCTCTCAAATCCATTGAACGAGCACTAAACTAAACCCTTTTTCATGCCTGTAGAGTAATATCCTACTATGTGACCTGCAATCCCTATCAAGCAAAATGTCAAAGTAAATTACACTGGAAAGTCACTTGCAAGAACGCGGACGGAACATTTCTGGGGAAGCTGTGTAAGGTCACACAAGATCAGCTCTGATCGTGTTATAGGATTGTAGCAGTTAAAGGGAGAATACCTTTAACAAAAACAAATCCTATCAATTTCCCATTATATGGCTTTATCTCCAAAATGTGCTTAAATTAGTCATAGAACTTTTCCAGCCAAGATCAATGGGCAAGTATAGCAAAAGGGCTGGCTTAAGACATTAAAATGCCAGTTTGTTTTATGCTGTTATAAATGCATCCTATCATGTCTTTACATTTTATGACCTCTATTTTATTTCTAGGTAGCTTCACACATGACACATCCAATTATTCATGTCAAGAATGTAAAACTACCAGTATTTCAGTAAAAAGTACCTACCATCATTTATGACAATGATTTTTTCTTGACCCATTATTTCACTAAACGCAACACATTTTCTACGACGTTGACATGCGAGGACAGTTTCTCTGCAAAGCACATTTGTCTCTAAAAAGATATATGTTGGTGTGATGCTGTCAATATGAGACACTTCGTTCAATTATTATTCATCTTCAGTAAAATGAAGCTCTCCTCAAATTCAGCATATTCATTTGTGCCCTCTTTCTAACTAACATCTGACACCTGGAAAACCAAATGCTGAAGCACATGCTACTACTGTTTCTGGGAGAAGATACACAGTCCTTCTAATACTTAAAATATTTAGAAAAATATAGGAAGTACATGAATTCAATCTTTCTCCGTGTAATTCTTATCAGTCAGCACTCATGGAAGATGTTGATCTTCACAACCTAAGCGCTGTGCAAAACAACAAGGAATGCGCTGGCCTGGAAGAAGTTGTGAGGCAGTGCTTCTCTGGCAAGGACCATTTTGCAGAGCCATCTCTGACTTACTAAATTACCTGAAATCATTTTTCATTACTGTTCTCAGACAACGTCCACTGTAAGAGTTTATAGATAAGTAGCGAGCAGAAGCAGGATGGCCACCACCAAGGTCAGGGTGTGCTGTGCAGGACCGGTAGGGCCATCTGAAGCCCATGAGCACAGCCTGCAGTCCTGCTTGCTGCCGGTGTCAGGAGTGGAACCATTTCCAGGTTCATTGCTGCAGGAGCCTGACAGCTCACACTTGTGGTCTAGTGCACAGTAAATTGGGCGTGCAAAAGAAGACCAAGCCCTGCAGCGGTACAGACTGAACCGATAAGTTTAAGGGTGCAATTCTGCCCCTTCTTCCTTTCTTTTCCTGATTCTCTTGCCAAAAGCAAAGGAAAGATTTAGCAACTAGGAAGGCTTAGCCCCAGAAGAATGAGCCTTGAACACAATACATATGTTTTACTAGCGTTTTCTAGATACATAAACAAATATTACTCATCTGACTCTACACGTTTACAAGTCTGCAATAAAACAGAATCATAGAATGGTCAGGTTGAAAAGAATTATCTAAAAATATCTAAAGATTCAACCCCTCTGCCACAAGCAGGGTCACCAACCACCAGACCAGGCTGCTCAGAGTCACCGTTACTTCTGCACAGAAATACCATTTAATCCTTTTCTTAGATCTTGTGGGGAAACAGGAGACCTTACAAGCGATGGCTTAGTTATTACCTGACTGATCTTGAAACGTGAAAGTTCTGAAACTGATCAAAATCTGTTTACTTTAATTAAGACATGAGTAATCACTGAGATCTTTGTCCTGCTTGGCAAGCTTTGAGAGGCTGCAGAAGCTTATATTTCAGAGCACAGATTTCTCCACTGACATTTGGCCCTGTTCACCTCCCTATGCTTTCCCCAGGAGATGAACTGAATCACAGAATCACCATGGCTGGAGCAGCTCTCCAAAAACATCCACTCCACCTACCACCAGTATTTCCCACTAAACCACATCCCTCGGTAGAAGACGTACAACGTTTCTTGAGCTACTCCAGGGATGGTGACACAGCAGCTTTCTTTCAAGGCCAGTTTGTGAGGACTCATTCATCCACCAGCACTACTGCTGCTGCTGGAAGCAGTCCTCTTCTGGCTCTGTATTGCAGCCTACAGCTGTAGGGCACCCCTCCATGTGCACGACCAGATATGCCCACAGTCCAGACCAGATTATCTAACATGCCTCACTTCCAACAAAGCTCTAAGAGAAAACTGAAGGGCATCATCTGAGCGTGGCTGGTCCTTAGACTTGGATTTTGCTTTATGAGCGCCCACTAGCAGAGATATTTGGGGGGGTTCAACCTTGTAAGTGTTCAAATCTACCTACAGCAGGAAAACCAAGCCCAACGTAGTGCACTCAAAAGCTTGTCTGTAGACCTCTTACCTTTTCAGCACCTACAATGGGCTTCTGAGGCTCCATGATGCCACCCGAACAAGTGGGGCACGGCCCTGCTGCCAGGTATGGTCCAGGTGCTGCTAACAAGCTGCTCAGCCAGCAGCAACATCCAAATAGAACAGGAGAGCTCTTTTGTTGTGTTGGAGATTTATTTTGTCTCCAGGGACCTTGCCTCCTTACATATTTTGCTGTTCTAAAAATGACTTTGTCCTATTTCTGATAGTTGGAAGAGCCTCGCCAGCAAATAATGCCCAGAACAGGAAAACCAAACGTAACTGAAAACAGAAAAAATAGGAAAGAACATACAGAACAAAAAAAAGAGGGCAATGCATTATAATAAATGAAGTCTAATTACTTGAACTTCAGATTCAGCAAGGTCTAACAGTGAGGGACATTTGGTCAAAACTTCCCTAATAAATTTCTAATTAAGCAGCAGAAAGCAACTCTCCAGTCATATTTTTGTTCTGCAGTGAAATTGGGTAACAGCCAAATAATCACAGTCCTTGAAATACTGTTCTACAAGGCAGGACAAAGAGGTTGCAAAACTGTGCCTTACCTTTGGGATTAAAATGTTTATTTGTCTCAGTTCCCTGTAACTTCTGTAACAGAAAATGTGTAACTGGAAAAGAAGCCAGATATAATTTGTGTGTGTTTCCTGGAAGATTTATAGAAGATCTTGGCTACATGTGTTTTAATAGACACCGGGTATTTATTCAGTGTGTGGAAACCCACTACTAGTGAGATTCTGCTTAGGCTACTAAGACACAGCACTGAAAAAATACCCACTCAGGAAAAAAAAGGATGAAGTTTTAAGGACACACTGGTTGCTATAGCACTCAACACAGATTTTAGCACCTGATGCTACCCTGAGACAGAATAAGAACCCTGATTTTTCTACCATTGAGTACAGAGAATGCTGCCTTTGTTCAGGTACTACAAAACAAGAGACTTCCACAGCACTACATTTGGTTGGAGCTAGGCAGCAGACCACTACAGAAAAGAAAAACAATTGCATTACTTCTCTGTGAGATTCAAACGTTACCCCAAGCCAAGCTGTGGTTTGACAAACACTAATAATAGTAACTATCAATAACAATGGCTCTGTGTGCTTCACGTGATTGAAACGTATGAAGTACAGAAATAACACCACTCTACTTTGGTTTACTACAGAAAGTGTGAAAAAAAAAACTAATAGTCTGTGCCCATCATGTTGTCCTTGTCAGTGGCTTGGAACACTGCTCACTACCATAATGAAGATTTAATTTCTTAACGTCTTGCATTTCCTTGAACAAGTGTTGCTTAGAAATCATTGAGTGGCCTGGATTAGAAGTAAGAGATGTTCTGCTATTTTCTGCTCGCAGAAGAACAGTTTGAGTTTTTATTTTATTTTTTTTTTCCAGGAAAAATAAGACTGTAAGGCATAAGATTTCTACTTGAGAATGCTCCACAGTGCCTCTGTTCTTTTCCCGTTTATGGTACCATTTTTGATCAATTAAACGTACATAATCACGCTGTGTACCTAAAGTAAGTGTAATTACCGGAAGAATAGCACTCACAAGATCAGCCAGATTTCCAAAGCGATGGTGATGCAGAGGAATCCTTTACAGACACAATCTGGAAATAACTACATCTTTAAATGCAAGCACTTTCTTAAACGTTTAACTGAACCAGAAGATACATTGCTCTGACAAATTCAGCCAACAGAAACCAGTATATCTCAACTAAGAGCCACACAAGGGCTGGTCAGAACTCAACCACTCGGACTTCCACGTGCAGCAGAAAACAAACTATAGTTAGTTCAAAGAGAACAAAGGCCAGGTGAAAAGTTTTACACAGCATATGCGTTTTCATATCAGATTGTAACACGTTCTTCATTGCCTTTTATTACGCAGGCCCAGTTGAAGTCCATACCTTGTCAGGATTTCCTTTCTATCCCACTAGTCAACACCTGATTGCTGGCCGCAGCAAACATCTTTCAGATGATGGCAACAGCTGCTGTAAAACCTCACTTTACATTGCAACTGGGCCCCAAATCAACTTTGATGAGCTATTTTCCTTCAAACAGAAGCACGTTACATTTGATCCAAATTTTTCAGCTTCATATGCTTTACCTTTCAGTTATCTCGTGTCTCTAAAGGGGGACATTTTCCCAAGGTGAGAACCAGGTCAACAAAAAAGACTTTGAGACAAAGTCTAGGCCAGGAATAAGATATAAACATTTATAGCTAAAACATAGCTCCTAAGCTGTTTTCAAGGACCATCTTGTTCCTACAGAGAGCCCTACTCTTGCTTGGGAACATCAGAAATGTTTGATCTCTCTCACCTCTGAACTGAGGCAGAAATGAGAAATAAATTTGTTCATACTACTCTGAAGAGTTCAGCTTAGGAAACACTTCCATAGCATCAGTATCAGATAATTATGGGACATGGACTCTACTAAAACCACACTGCCAACTAATCCTATCCTGATGCAGGAGTACACACCTTAGATCCCTCAAGCCAATTTCAAAATCCAGGTTCAGTTCCAGCTCTGCCTATGGAAATTCAACACACGTGAATTAAGCTTTCTGATCATGGTTGTATCTTTCTAACTTTCTTGTGCAGTCTGCCTACATGCAGAAAATAAATGCAGCCAGCTGCAATGAAGTTTCTGTAGACTGATGATGTGGTCTGAAGTGGCCCCCTCCAAGGTCAGCTCTTATATTTCATACTCATTGAACAAAATGCCACCTCAATCCTTAGGACAGAAACTAGAACACAATCTTCTCTACCTCTGAGACGCCCAGTACTATTTGGAAGGTACAAAAGTATTACAGAATTGTAGACAGCAACCAAACTCAGGTTAAGAAAGGTACGCTGCAATTGCTTATGTAATATTCTGACTCCACCTCTAAGTGCTCAGCACTTTCTGTAAATCACACTTCCTTAAGGGATTTTTTTGTTGGACAGTTAAAGATGGGAGCGCCAGAAATCACTTATTGAAAACCATAGCCTTATTTTATTAAACAATTATCTCCTACTCCCTTGAGGCATATGGCTACCAGATAATCAGATAAGCACAATCTCAGTAATAATAAAATAG
Organism: Lagopus muta; assembly: GCF_023343835.1. Lineage (NCBI taxonomy): Eukaryota > Metazoa > Chordata > Aves > Galliformes > Phasianidae > Lagopus > Lagopus muta. Next base: position 33,277,337 of record NC_064440.1, on the reverse strand, counting down.
ATCTAAACCATTTAAGCCGACATTAAACACTGCAGAACTGCTGCGAGAGTGTTTTCTGCTCAGCAGATCTGCAGGAGAAAAAGCAAAGGCTCGCTCCCCGGCGGCAGTGGGTTATCACAATTACCATTCCAGCTGACATCAGCATTCAGCCCATGCCCTGCTTCTGCATCAGTATGGATGCTGCCATTTTTTGTTCCTTTTGCTTTCTCCTTCGAGAAAAACTTTGTGGCTAAAGCTTCTGCCTTTTCTGGCTAACCCAAAGTATCTCTACCAGTTGAGTATTCAAAGATAACAACATGCATATAGATACATCACTGCCAAGCCATTTTGCTTTCTGTGTGTGCATTTATGGTTACGCTGGATCTGTTCTATGCAGACAGGTTGCTGTACGGTTTTAGGCCTCCACGACTCAAGGAAAATACCAGGCAGAAGATGAGTCATCTGTACTCAATACTCAGCTCTCTGTTCTGGTGCATTTCAAGTGCTTTGGAGACTTTGTCACATCTTCTATGTTTCCAAGTCCCTGAAATAAGGGCTCTGAAGAAATAAACTCATCGTACCTTTGCTACACAAAGAGAAGGGAGAAACAGTGATCATTGCTCCCAGTTCTAACCTGCTGAAAAAGGACTTCTGAGGCATCTCATTCAGGTCATTTTCTGCTTTGAATTATCTTTACAACGGGAGACCAGATAATCTTACTATGTCAAATTAAAACGTGTATTTCCTGTTGAATCCTGATATCCTGTGGTGACTCTGATCTAATCAATTTCTTATGAAAAAAATCACTGACAAAAGTAATGACAAATAATTGCTTTTTGTAGGATTGAAGTCTGCTACGGTATACAAAGAGACATTTTAACAAATGCTAGCCTTATAGCACTAAAGGTTAAAATAACTTGTTAATGCTTACTCTGAGTTCATCCTGTAGAAATCTATCATACCGTATTTCTCTGCAACTTTATGTATTTTGGATAAGACTCTGAAAACTCTCTAACAAAGCTAAGTCTGGGATTCTTTTAGTTTTTGGGTGCCTAAATAATCAATTAGGTGCTTAATGGGATTTTCAGCAGGCACTGCATGCCCACTCCAACAGATTTTTCCATCAATCCCGCAGGCACTTTTAAAGACCCAACTCTTTGTGCATGCTAAATGAAGGGAGCCCACCCCACCAACATCTGCTTAGGTGAGAACTTGACTATGTGACTTTATCACAACCAGGCAGAAGCTGACAAGGGGAAGGCTCATCTTCCTAGAGGAGAGCAAGCAACTCTCTCAGGGCATCAGTTTGCTAAGAGTCAATTTGAAACTGTGTGACGGATGCCATGGGATCTGCTGTTTCTAAAACATTATTTTGCCTCCCTTCCAAAATAAATCAACTACTGACGAAAGGGAACGAATGAAACAAGACCTATACAGGAGAGCAGCAAAATAAATCTACTGAGAATAAATCAACAACCACAAGGACGCAGCAGCATTTATGAAAAGTGGTTTAATTTAAATATCACCCCTTCGAAGCAAGCAAAGAGCACAAAAATTTTCATTAATTTACCTTAGAACCCTTTCACTGATCCAGTCTTAGAGTTGATGACATTCCAGATAGGACAGATAAAGCAATACCAGCAGTTCCTAATTCTCACAGCTCCTTATTTTTATATGAGATTAGATATCTCTACGCCCCAATCCCAACCCAGAGGAGGAAGAAACAAACCAGCAGTGTGGGAACAGCACAGCTTTCGGTACGCAGCTAAGGGGACTTGGGCCAGCTGTGCTCACTGAGCTTCACACACCACTGCATTAGGCACGAAGCTATCTGCACATCACAAATGCTTCTACCTGAAGCTGTTGTACTATTATATGACATACAGAAGAAATGGCCTTTATAAATAAGCCAGAGAAAAATCCGCAGTATTCAAATCAAAAATGCACCAACTGGTGAACTTTAAAGGCCCCTTTTTATTTGGCGCTATCCTGCAAACTGCGAACATAAGTCCTTCACCTTTTACATATAAAATGCTGCTGTATACTTATTAAAAAGAGTTGTAACAGTGCAGAGGACTAAGAGCCTGGGCCAGGACTGTGCTATTGCCAATTAATATGCAGTTACTCACAATACTAATGGATAGGTTTAACCTACAGAGCACAGACTCACAGCACAACAAGCAGCGCTGCCCTTGTCGGCTGCTAGTTTATTTTCTTCTACAATTTTAAATATGACTGAAACTCCTTCAGATCTATTAAATGAGAAAATCCTTTTTGAAAGCAGTACAACACGGCTGAAATACAATAAATATAAGCACTTAAATATTTAAGTGAAGAAAATGAATTTCAGTGCATTTTCAAATTGGTTTTCTCAGTGCAGAGTTTCTTTATTTGTCCAAACAAAATGGATTTGAGTGGGTGGCAGCTTTAAGGAGATTCGCAGTGCCATTCGGTGCCGCTGTGAACCTGGGAAGATATTATGAATAATGGATTTGCTGTGCTCTTCGACACAGAGCCACAACAAAAACAATATCACTCCGGGTTCTTTAACAGGCAGCTGCCAGAGCGAGGAATAAAACTCCTGGCCTCCTCGTTGAAGCTACAGGTGCTGGCATTTTCCTTCTGCTCATTTTCATCATCACCGTAGCAAGGCTTGGGACCAGCCCTGAGTTTTCAGCAGGGAAGCTGCTCAAACACAGAGCACGAAGGGCTGCATTCCCAAGGCTACCCCTCCTCAATCTGATTTACCACCTCTTCTTCAGAGCGCATTTTTGTACTACAGCTTCCCCTCTTCTAAATGCAGCTGGAAAGGGCTGCTTCCCTCTGGCAAATAGCTGGAAGAAAAGGTTAGCTTGAAACTCACACGCAAAAGAACCCAAGTGGTTCACTTTCCTCCTCCTACAGGTCTGAATATATGAGGGCAGCTCTGAAAGTACTGCCTCCTATTTCATTATGTTGACATCACCTCACAACATAGGAACACCAAGTAGCACCTCACATTAGTTCAGCTAAAAGCACATCGGAGATAAGCTCAGTGAGTGGGATCTTGAGTTCTGGCACCAAAAGGCCATCTAGGCCATCTGCTAAGTGATTTTAATACTGGCACTGTATTTCTGCAAGCTGTCACACGTTCTCCTCCTTCTGGAAACGCATCTCCAGCAAGAGACTACTAAGACCTTTCATTGTAGATATCAAAGCTTAGCTCATGCTACTGTTGTAGGTACTGAATATGTATTCCAAGTACTGCCGAGGCACGAGTGATAACCTGTTAAGATTTACAGGGATGTTTCACATACAGAATTAGGTTTTCACCATGTCACAGTGCTGGCTGCTAACTTCCCACCTAGTCTTGTTGCACATCACATCCTCAAGCCACCACCTTCATCTTAACATTCTAAACACAGCCAGCTCAGACCTATATTACTGTGAAACAAACTCTGAGTTGGAAAGCTATGGAAATTGTCTTTTAAACAGCAGAACATCATGCATACTACTTTTTTCAAGACTAGAAGTACTGCTTCAGAGGAGATCCCAGTAGAACTCCAGCTATGTTTGCTCTATGCAGCTTTACTGGCAAGCCCTCTATGCAAGAGTAACACACACACTACCTGTTGTGTATTAAATAATCCACAATTTCTGTCCATGTTTTACTACGCTCTCACTACCAAAACTATAACCTAGAATTTCTGTTTTGGTGATAGAAACAGGTTTTTTAAAAGATATCCTAAAATACAAAGGAACTCAGTGATTTTTGCATCATGTGGATAATTCAAATGCATATTTAAGCAGGTTTCTAATAGATACGCGTGCCTTTGCAGTCTCTGAGGTCAGTAAAATATGCATAAATATTGCATTTCAGATGGTGAAATGCTTCCTAGATGTGAAAAATATTGACTGGCCTAAAATGAGATTTTTGCACGATGCTGTTCTGACTATTGCAAATGCAGACAGAAAGCTGTCTGTGTTTTTGTTTCCTCACTTACACCGAAGCCAAAAGATGAGTTACCTCGAGAAGCTTGAGACTGGCTATGTAAATAGTTTGTATGCTTAAACTCTTCTGTCTTGTGGATATCGTGATTCTGAGAAGCGTCTGGAAGAACAATCTGCATATGGTACCAAAGTACATTTTATTAAGGATTGTTCTACCTGGCATGGAGATTTGAGGTTTAGGTCAGAAGTCACCCTGAGACTTTTGAAAAGCATAACTGATAAAACAATCCATTACTGGGTTGAAAACCATATATAATTCACACCATAAGAAGATAAAAAGACAACTCAGTGTCTTTCAACTTTAATAAAAGACTCAAGAGACCTTGTTTTGTACACGAGGAGTTATTGTCTAAGGTGTGAGATAAGAGCTGTGTTCTTATTTCGGCCAAAGCTAATGAAAGATGAACAGTTTGGTTTAACACCTATTGCCCAGTTCAGCCAGTTTCAAACTGGAAGGCATACAGAGCAGACAACAGTCTTGCATTCAGGTGGAGCTGCCTACCCAAGTGTTGTTCTCATACTAAGACATACTCCTGCCCTTGTTACTTCACTGGAGATGTAAGCACAGCAAACTGGCAGTCCCTTGCATCGCAGCGCACTGTGACTTTAGGAAACAGCACTCCCCTCCACCACGCATCACAAGCTCTACATGTAATATTTGCACTAACTGGTACTGACAGGATATGGTTGTGATGATTGAAATACTTCACTTTAATGAACTGTTGTCTTCAATAAATTCTGTAATAACAGCTGACAGCTTTCACTGTGGTATGAATCGCTCTCTGTTGGTACAGTTTTTTTGTTTTGGTTGAGATACTGTAAGACTGTATTTCTAGAAAAATAGGTTAGATGAAGAAAAGGCTGCCAGTAATGAGTGAACATAACATAAAGGAGAGGGGAAAAAACAATCAGATAACGAGCAAGGATATGTAGTGAAAAACTATATTAATCCTTAGAATGTGCTGGATATCTGGGTGCTGGTCCTGCACATTTCAATGTAGGACAGAGGAAACACCCTGTCAAGAACAGAACATTATTTAACAGGAGCTGTAATTATACCACCTGCACACTTGGGAATAAGACAACAAATTCAACTTGCACATTGTCAAAGAGAGAAAATAACTGGGCCTCCCACAGTAGGATCAAGCAGACTACAGTTTCTGGACCTGCCAGCCTGTTTGGTTAGGCTTTGATGGAAGAAGCTTAAGTATCGCATCCTGCTCTTGAACCACAGCTGTCAGAGAACCTAGTAGGCATTCTGACAACAGAGGTAAACCAAGTAGGAAAAATATCCAACTTGCAGGAGATCACAGTGCTTTAGTAGTTCCAACAAAGCATACTGCTCTCCAAGAAGAATCCACCGGCCAGCTACACATCACTGACACCTACGCACCTCTGGGAAACTGGAATATAAAACAAAATTGACCCCTGCATGAGTTTGCCAAGCCACACCGGATGCTGAGATAGTACAAGAAAATGGTCGAGGTCAAATACACATGAAGAATTGCTAAGACAGAAAAAGGACATATTTTTGATATTAGCTGCAACAAAATCTTATCATTCTAGTTTCTAAGAAATTCAAGTACGCTCCTCACATACAACCTAAATTACCACAGACACAGCAAAAACCCACATCAACAGATGCCACTGATTTATCTAGACTTGTAGCCAACACAACTTCAGCAGAAACCACACAACTGCCACAGCATTTAACACTGCTTTACTAGTATCTTCTTCAAATCAAACAACCGTTTCTTCATTCTGTTACCAAGGGACGGGATGTCGCTTTTTAATCGCAGAATGTTTTGGGTTGGAAGGGAGCTTTAAGATGATCTAGTCCCAGCCTCTGTGCCACAGCAAAATCAGCTTCACTTGAGCAATAACTCACTATCCAGCTTTCAGTAAAGCAATGCACCCTTTTCCTTGCCAAATGTAAGTAACTGCATCACTAACCCAGCTGAGCCATTCTGGAAGAAGTAGGTATGACTTGTTTCATTACCTAGACTTGCAAATATACAGCTATAGTAAACAATTCTCATTACCAAAGCCTGATGTTCTGCACTAACTGTACAAGTTCAAGTAAGTTTGTGATACAGAGTTCAGGCTACACTTCTTACTTTGGTTCTGTACTTCAAGATTAATCTTTTATAGTACTATGAAGATTAAACCATATTTTCCCCTTAACCCAACAACTACGCTTCAAAAATCTATATATATGAATATATTTTTTTTTACCTGATAATTCACCATCTTTAAATTGATATTTTAAAATCGGCTCTCTGGGAATCATAAAAACCAGGTTTTAGATTTCCTTTGGTCCTGAAAAACGTGTCACGGAACTCTTACACAATTATAAATTTGGAGATTTAGGCATGGGCCTCTTTTTGTATTTGAGGGATTAACAGCAGGTTGTCTCTGTAGTACTCCCCAGAGGATTCCAGAGGGAATTCTCCTTTATCAAGATGGCAAGCACTTGCTGATAGGCTGTCAGCACATACATTACAAACTACCCAAAGATGGCCCTTCCACAGATCCTCTGAGTTTTTCTCTGCCTGCCTTCCAATTTCCTGGAGGACATCTGTCTTTTCTGAAAATAGATTAGCTTCACATTTACTGGAATCAATTAAACATGGTATCTGGCCAGCAGCTCTTGGTGCCTCTCCCACTGAAATGTGAGGTAGGTAACAGTCACCCAGGAAAGAAAATCTTCATGCCAACTGGTTAACTGCCCTTGTTCCTGTTCAAACTGACCCAGTGGGAATCCATTTTCAACTTTAAGTGGCTTTATAATCTTTATAGAGTCCTAATGCAGATGTTGTTGGCTGTTGTGAAAAATAGCTACAAACCTCATGATAAATATTTCATTTAGAAGCTGTCCCTTGAATAAGAGAAAGGGAAGAAAACAAAAAGATGTGAATGTAAAAGATGAAGAAGATGGCTAACATTGGTGACTTCACATGACTTTGATGGTAGAAAGCAATCAGTTTGGCCAACTTGGTAAGCCAAGGAACGTTAACTTCTTAACTGAGACCAAAGCCAAGTGAACAAAAAGACACTACCATAGCAGTTTAAAATCCATTCAAACGTGCCTTGCACTCCACTCTGTCAGACTGTGTTAATAATAAGAATACAGTACCATCATTTCATGGTATCACTCTAAGTGAAGCTATAGTTGATTAGGGGCTTCTAATTAAACAATCCAGCCCTGTTTAATTTCTTTCAAACGCACACTACCTTCTACATTTCCCCAAATTAAAATGCTTCTTATGAGGAAAAAGTAAAACTGAAATCAGCAACAATCAAGAGGAGATGGGATACCAGAGAGTAAGACTCTTCATGTAGGCTTAGAAATGAATGAATTATGTAAATGTAGCAAAAATTGATTTGTTTCATGTATCTCACGCTCCATAAAGACAGAAAAATTCTTGATTTTGGGACAGAAAAGCACAAGTTGTCAACAATCATTTTGGTGTATATTTGGAAAGAAGTAAAAGAACTTCCTATGAATATCTTAAGAACAAGGTAATTATCAGCGGTTATACAGGATAATTAACTGATCATGCTATATATATATTTATTTGTTAAGTTTTCACCTCAATAAGTGCACAAGAAAACTACTCGTGACTGAACATCAATGTTAACTGTTTATTATACATTTAAAAAAAATTTTGAGCATGGGAGAAATAACAGGGACTTAGCCAAAATTTATTCTGTTAAGAGAAGGTGAAAAAATAAGCGGCAGACATAAAAACAGCCAACAGAAAGCAGCAATGGATCCCATTCCGAGAGCTTTATTCACCTGGAGGTCTGCTGCAGGGCAGCACAGAATTACATTTCTCCATGGCCTAATTCCACTGTGTTTTGAACTAGTGGAAGGAAGCAGAGAAAAATGCAGAACTGTACCAATTACTATACAGTGGATATAGCAGAGGAAAAAAAAGCTTTCACATTAATCCTGAATGCTCTGGCCTTGGTGCAAATAATTTCTCAAGCTTAAAAACATAAATAACATTTTTTGCATTTAATAGACAGTCTACAGCATATGTTTACAAAACTAAATAAGCACCTGTGTTTACATGAGATATACGAAGTTCAGTTTGATTTGCATGTCAGAGATCAGGCTGCGAATCTCTGACGATATTTACAGTTGGATAATTGAAATTAATCCTACCAAAATGACTTTGACAGTTCCGAATTTATGGTCTGAGAAAACAATTCTGGAGCTGTTTGCTGAGCTATTAACATGGCTGGCTATGTATTTTCAGTCTAAGCTACACTGATGAATAAAATCAATTTGCAAGATACAAGCCTATTCCCTTCTTTCTCTCCCTTGCTTCCTGGTCAAGTTGCTTCCTATAAATCATGAAGGAGATGAGATACTCTTGAAGATAGGAGACACACCTGGGTTTTGCTGCTTTGCTTTTTATTTTCAAACCGTGCTAGATATGTTTCTCGTCTCTACTATAGGCATTATGGCATCGTTATTTCCATTTCCTCTAAAAGCAGCCAGCTCTACCAGGAGAACACACAGTTCCTCCAACACCCTCAAGCCCTGCTGTACCTTGGATATGGTTACATCTTTGCATGTGCTTGTGTCTTCAGGGCAGACGAGAGGTGCTTGGGTTTGTGTTTGTTAATGTTTTCTGTTTTGCTTTTGTGAAATCAGAACAGACCTTTAAATAAAGGGCATGTAAGCTGTCAAGGAGGAGAACACTTAACCACAAAGCTCCCTCAATGTTATCCTCCTGGCAGGAACGTTATTTGTGGCTCAATATATGACAGTTTGCCAACGTTCCCAGAACAAAAAAGGCTCAAGAAAAATATCTATTAAAGAATTAATTCAGCAATAGTTTCACCTAAGAAAGTAAAAATTAAGCATTCAGAGCGCTCTATTTTCTCATCACTGGCAAACAATAATGTAATAAAATGGCTGACAACCTTTTCCTATTTAGAAGGTATTAGGCCCTGTATTCTTTGGATTCCAATAATGGATTTGATGACTGCGAATTGCACTTGGTTTTGGTACTAAAAGGACAAAAAACCTCTCCCCTTTAAGGACACCAAGTTTTGAACCACAGAAATCTGTTGTAGGAATCTTAAAAGTTACAAGTATGTTCTTAACATACAAGAGCAGCTTCATGAAGTCTGGAAACAAAAAGACAACTACCAGTGCTTACAGAATTGTACATGATTGTATCTTAAGTATGTATTTACATTTCCCTTTTAGAGAGGTGATAGTTGACAACTTGGATACTCATCTCACTTCCCCCTGCTCCCCAATACGATGCTTTCCAGGAATACTTAAATTGAAAGCAGGCATACATCCAGGTATACATTAGGGATGAAAGAAAACTCTCGTGATAAAATGTTGATTCCTCATTCATAGAAACAATCACAGAGTAACAGTGGTCACTGATCATCATCCTATTGCAAGTATGTTATTTTGTGCTCTGGCCCCTGCTCAGAGACAGCTTTGTGAGAGCTGGCAGAATTCTAAAGAAGATGAGGAGATAAGATATTCTGGGAGGATTTCTTTCCCCAAGCACTGCAAACCTCTGTAGCAAGCCTGCTCCACCCTCCTGCTTTGTTGCACACACTCAGAACATAAAAAGCATCTGAAGGAGGTTGCAGACTGACATGGTACATTGAAGGCACAGCTGCCTTCCTTTTATCGCAGGACTCCAGGCACATAAATTTACCGGGGGCACTCTGGACAACACCTAGGATTTGTTTTGCCAAACTCATCCAATTTGCAGGCAATTAGTACTGCAAGCCAAAATAAATTCCAAGTTCCTCTGCATAGCATTTCTGTACACAAGTATCAATACATCAACAATCCAAACTGAAAAAGACCAGGTTGCTTAACAAGTAAGTAACTCTCTTCTCACCACCTCCATCCCCCTCAGTAAATAAATACATGGATTGCCATATATTCTGTTTGAGCTTATTTTTCACTTGAATTCAGTCAACTTAGGCATAAGGTTCATTGGCAGCTGACTGTTCTGCAGAAATACGTCTTCAGTCAGTCTGTCTCAAGCTTGAAATCATCCCATCACGAAGGACCCTGCTCCCTTTAGCCACAGACAGCTTGGCACAACTTAAGGTCTCAATAATTATAAGCTGATATATAAACCTTCCACATCATGGCTGCACACCTTACTCTCTTATTTTCAAATGCAAAATACTCTTCAAATACACTGGAGGTAGAAATGAGAGTCGTTAATGAGTGCGAGTGGGAGGCCTGGGTTGGCAATGAAGATTTGCTTTGATACCTCTGACTACAAAAGCTTCCTCGGCAGAAAAGATACTCGAGAACGTCTGAAGTAAAACCTCCCTTATGCAAATTCAAAACCATTTCGACATAATACTAAGAATACTCTTAGTATTATTTCTTAAAAGTCATGCACATGTCATGAAGGATAACTGAAGTATCAGAATGCTACAGCAGGTTAAGAAAAGAGGCAATGAACGAGGCAACAGATTCCAGGCATTTTCAAACCCGAGAAGAACACTGACCATTAATTTCTGTAACTGATAGCGAGGGTGGAAGCACCATCTGTTGCCAGAACTGATTGGTGGTTTCTGCTGTAAATCCCACTTCCTTGAACTTTGCCAATCTTTTCAGCTATGGCTTTATAAAACTTGCGTGTTTGTTCCAAGCTTGTCTAAGTTTCTGCTCCCAGCTCAGTCAAAATAACTCACCTGCTTCTAAAACTAAGCAAATAGCGAAAGAATGCATATGTTGGTAATGCCATCAAAAAGAAAAGGGTTTTCTTATTTAAAGCTTTCCCAACTCATGACTTGAAGAGAAGACTGAAAAACTGGTAACAGCAGAGTTCTAATTCGTTCTCAAAAAAACTTGACTAAATTAGGAAATCCTCAACAATCTCAACTCATTTGTGGCCAGTTGGCCAGTACAGTGGCACTTCACTTACAACAATCCGAAGCAGTTTCCCAAGCATGATCCCAGTAGGTCTCTAAGTGTCTGCTGCAAGGCTCACTGCACTTGGAGTAGACATGGAGGGATCTAAGCAAAATAAGGGAGAAGCAAGTCTCTCTTGCCTTCTCAGTGAAGCTTCTTCCCCTGCTTTGGGCAACAAGCTTGAAAGAATATTTTGCCTCATCCAAAAGCAAAGGGAAAGAGGAAATGACAAATCCATCGGGATATGATCGTAACAAACCAGGGAAAACACAAACAGACTGAATTATTCTGCGGACAGGCAACGTTCAGTTGTTGTAAATCAGACTTCACACAGCAGAGGGGTTTCAGTAATGCTATTTCTAAGTTATCCACGAGTCTAGAAGCATCAGCTCCAAACAATATCCCATTCCATTCCTTTAAGGTGTACATTACTCAAAATATATCACCTCAAATACAACTGAAGATAGATGAGGAACTAATGATTAATTGGTAAGCAAAAATGTACTTGTATTTCTCTAAGTACCTTCATAAAATGCATTTGCCAGAGCAATAAAGAAAATGAAGAGGTATAGTTATTTATTAATCAGGAGTCACCTTGCCAAAACTCAAATAACGAATAAATTTCCACTCATCCAACTTATGAATGTACAGCACACTTCAATTTTAAGTCAGAAATATGAAATGGAAAGCTCGTTTGTATTTTTGTTCTGTTACTTATTTACTTTATGTACTGAAGTTTCATAAAACCATGACCTTAAAAGCAAGCAAACAAAAACGAATAACAACAATAAAAATGACTGCAGAATAGCAGATGCCAAATAAAAGGAAACAGCCTTTGTGGCAGTATCTTAATTGAAGTCCTTCTCAGCTAATTTGGACAGCCTTCTCTCATAAATGTCATCAAGGTTGTTTTTCTTGCACCACTCCCTTTAATCTACTCATGTTCCTAGAGGGAAGTCCACAAGTTGGTGTTAAACGTCTCTCTCTCTGACTGGGCTGAAGCATAAAACACTGATTATTAATTACAGCTATCAACCAGATAATAAAGGATCTCCAGTAATTCCATACCTGTTGACGTCCCATATTTTACTTGTGCTGTCCTTACAGGCAGAAGCCACAAAATCACCACAGGAATGCCACGAGCAGTCCCACACAGCTTGGGCATGTCCTTTGAAAGTCAGAACGCATCCCCCTTTTGAGAGGTCCCATATCCGTACTGTTGTATCCCCACTTGAAGTGACCAGCTGAGTGCCACTGTTAGAAGGGAAAAGAAAGACTAGTTAAGTAAACAACAGTAGATTTTACATTAAAACATTCGTATTTTCCGATGCATCATAGACTAAGTGGTCACATACTAAATATCAAGAAAGAAGAAAAGACATGAAATAATTATTTCCCATGAGAAAGCAAATACGGGTTCCAGAAATGACATTCCTACTTTCAGCAGCCTATTTATGAGCTTATCGATAACATCACTGGAGCCCAGGAAATCACTTTCAAAGTAGAATAAAATAGCTTCAGGGAAGAATATTTTTTTTTATTTCTGAAATCCATACCACTTTCTATATATGAATTATCATTTAATTGCAACATTTTTGTCTTCTGACTCACTGCAGATAATCTCAGGCGCTCGCTATCTATTGACTTCAGATATGAGTATAGTTCCATTGCATTTAAGCACGGACACAGCGTGTCAGACTCAGAGCTCACCTGGTTCGGCAGCTTACATTCTATCACAAAAGGAGAGGATTCTTAATGGGAAAATGGTAAGAATGAATGTGTAGAGTAGTATAATACCCCCTCAAAGTCTCTGTCTCAGGATTTCTTTGAGACAGATACTGTGCTTAACAACTGCCCATAGGCTGCTTTTCTCATGACCACCTATTTTTGGACATACACACCTCCAGCACCCACAACCTCTTGCATCCCAAAACGTGATCTGGCATTTCTAATTATTCTCCTGTCCTAAATACCTTCATCTGATGCTTCTAATTCTAGTGGAATCTATTACAATGCAAAGTAAATGCTGACTACACATGAACCCTCTTCCAAGCCGATAATGATACTACAGGTTCCCTACCACATTATTTTACCAGCTGGAGACTCAGCCTGTGGACTCATTCCTTACACTGAGGTCATCCCATATCTCTGACCATATCTTTTCAGATGAAAAAAGCACTGAAGAAACAGGAACCCAGTGGAGGTACCCAGCAGCACAGCAGTGTTTTCAGTTTCGTTCCTTGTTCTGTTCATTCAATTTTTGTTTTCAGTACCACTGCACAGAAATTCCCAGAAAAGATTCCTTTCCTGAGTACCAATAACTAGTTTAAAGAAATTACTATTTATTTTCTTCATGTGCATTCCTTCACATTCATCTGCATGGAATTTCATTTGCCACTTCATAGTCAACTTTTCCAAACCTAATTCTTCTCCTGCACTTCTTCACAAGGATCCTTCATTTTTACTGCCCTCATTATTCTGATCAGCAAACTTTTCCACCTTTTTCTCTTCCAGTGTCCAAGATCATCCTAATAACTTCAGTCCCAGCACAGATCCCTGAGGGGCACAGGTAATTTCTCCATTCAGAACGTGACATTTCATTCCCATTCTTTCACCAGTTTTTAAGTTCGCAAGAGATTTTTCCTTTTTTATTCATGGCAGTTATGCTTTTTTGAGAGTTTCTCTTGAATGACCTTAAGAATCTACTGAAAACCCAGGCAGACTGAATTGATGAGATCTCCGTCGTTCAGTGAGCCCTGCAGAGAACTTACATAGATTTGAGACTATTTCCTAAATTGTGTTGAAATTTCCCAGTGCTTCAGTACAACAAATGCATTGAGCTATCCTGAAACGTTGCCCTTAGTATCATTTCTACCAGTCTTCCCAGTATAAAGGTTAGATGGACTGATATACATTCATCCCACAGCCTTTTAAAGCATTGAGAAAGTTAATGCACCTTAAGTGATATAGGTAATACTGGAGGTTCCCTATTTTATTTATGGAAAAGTTAGTTAAAGGCCAGAAATCCATCAACCTTGGGTATTCAGACTAATTTCTCTGCAGTTATCTCACCATCATCAATACAAAGATTTTGACAAAGCGTATAGGCTTAGAGCCTGAGTGAGGGCTGCAGGAGGAGACCCTGATTTTGTCAAGGAATAAATGCGTTTTCATTAATGGAGCACTCGTCATTTTAATAACTCAAGCTACATCTCACTGGTGGAGACATAAAATTAGCAAAATGACAAATTATTGCACCCTTTATACATTTAGGAAATCAGAACTATTTTAAAACAAATTCTGAAGCAGGTATAAAGTGGGACTGATGAAATCTATAATTGATTCAGAGGGTAGCAGGCACTGCCACTGTTGTGAATCACAAAAGAAGATTTATTGCTTATGCATTTTTTAATATATAATCCCCAAAATACCACATGAAGAACTCGTTCCTTGGGCTGAATTTTAAGAAGATACCGTCCGGGCAGTGATGAAAATCTTTCAGGAAACAGATATGAGCAGGAAGGTAGTTCAAATGGATTCAATTTGGCAATCTGTGGCAGGGGAAGGAGTTACAAATGAGGTTTAGCACTCCTTGCAGATCAAAGGAGAGCAAAGCAGAGACACAGAAACAAAAGCTCAGCCTGTGGAGGAGAAGTTTGGAGGAACACACCGATAGCAGCTAAGGGGCAGACGTGCTCAGAAGCAGAGGGACCCCGGCAGCCCAGCCACTGCAGCACGAGCTCCTCAGCATCCCCCTCTAAACTGCACCATCACCCTGTACACATGACACAAGTTTATCTGAAGTGAAACATAACCATTAGGAAAAGGAGATTTTCTTTAATGATTTAGCATGGCGGTCTCTATTATCTACACAATCCTCTACTGAAGGACTGATTTGAAAACAGTTTTTTTAATAGAATAACATGTGGAAATGCAACACTATATGCTCAGCCTTAAATTTACCAGCAGCTGTATACACACCTCTATTTGAATTTAAAATTCATCACTAACAGAGAAAGCTTGAATTAATTCTGTGGTGTATATATATACACATATATATCCTCCCATATATATATGAGAGGACAGTAAACAGTTTTAATTCTTCTTTACCAAACAAACCAAGGAGAAGGAGACAGACAACATATCAGGAGAGAATAACAAGCAACAAATCCTACCCTTTTTGGTCAGCTCACAACGGAGGGTCGATGACATCTGTAATCCCTGAACTGTTTCTACGGATGGGATCTTTTTTCCTAATATTAAATAGGCACAGTTCTACTTCCCAAGGGAATTTTTCACGGATTCCCAATTGATGCCATAAGCCCGCTGCTCCAGAAAGTTATTGTAGGATACTTCAGGGGACTGATTACCTTCATGAAACACCAGAAAAACACAGGCAATTAGTATGCTGATGGTGCAGCCCTACAGGAAGACCAGAAGAAGTGCCTCACTCCTATGCTCTGGGATAATGGGCTCTGCAGGCAGAGCTGAACCTTGAGCTGCTCCAGCAGGGTTACTGAGGCTCCCTCTGAAGATGGTGGAGCCAGCAGGCTCTTCTGCTTCCCTACATCAGCTGCCAAGCAGCACCACAGGCCCGTCCTTCACAATGTACACAGACTGTCTTCTATCAGCCAAAATAACCAACATCCAGCTGCCTGAAACCTTTCTCTTCCCACCCAGAGTGACAGCTTTTCACAACCACTGAGTATACGTGATCTGCCTTATCCCAAACCCCAGTGCACAAAGGTTACATTTGCTTCCTCTACAGTTTGCTTGGTAAACAACAGCAAGGTAGACTTCTCTGCCCACTGTATCTCATCCTCAGGATCAATCTCAGGCCTATGAGCTTCAGCAGATGCCAGGGACAGGTACTGCAGATAACCTTTTTATTACTATATTCTACGCTGCATTAAGAGAACACAGCACATCTGTGGTGCCAGCATTGGTATGTATTATTCATGTAGTGGTGTGGACGCACCTGGAGCTTTGCAGACAAAGTAAAATGCAGTTCCTTTCTTGAGACAGTTCCAGCCTAAATCAAAAGGAGGTGAGCAAAGCCTTATACACAGTGCAGTAGTACTGCTTCTCAAAACAACACGCTAAGACAGCACTTGTGTTCAAGTTGTGTCCTAGAAGAGCTGCAGCAGCAGGTAGCCTCTGACTGGAACTCAACAGCACATCAACATCAGCAGCTCATCAGATAATTTTGAACATGCCATCATCTGAAGCACTATGAGATTAATGGCCTTTCACCATGGCAATTGAAAAACATTTTGAAATCAATCTTAAGCAATTGAAGAAATTATGTTTCTTATTTACTTCTATTTGTGCACTTATTCTAAAGCAAAACTCTAAAAGCCACTGGACTATTTACAGTATCAATGCAGGTAGTCCCTAAACACAGCATAACCCAAGGCCAGAACTGTAAACAGTGTTAAAAATTACTTTAATTTTGCTGACATTACATGCTAAGATAGAGAAGAAAGAAGCATCTAGTGCACAGCTGCTTCCTTTAAACTCTTACTAGAAAAAAATGAGTTGGTCCATGAAAACCAGAACTAATGAAGCCTGAATATCTACAGAAATGTATTTTGCCTCTTAGCACCACCACCTTAGCTGTTGATTAAATATAAATACTGGGAATTGATTGATCCTTTAGACCTCAAGCTTTGTCAGAATTAGCCTGCAGGTTAGACGCTTCTAGAGAGCGTGGGTGATTGTGTCAGGAACCGGTGCAGAAGATGCACGTACAAAGAATAGGGGGCACGTCCTTGTAAGCTGCATTTTCCTTGGAAACAAGGCTAAAAACTGTGAGGCAGATAGTTACATGAGGAAAGCACAGACCTACCACTGACTATCCCAAGAAAGCAGTATCTCATTTTTACATCTGATACTAAGCTCAACACAAGGGATGCAAATGCCAGGCTTGAGTTCAAGCTGCAGGCATTATTTCTCTCTTTTGTCCTACTACACTGGTTCTCTCATGGGCTTGTAACCAAGGAGAGATGGTGAAATCTGGATGAATTTAAAAAAGTTGAGGTCAACAGATTATTGAGAAGATTCCCATAAAAAAAATACAGGTGATTTTTTCCACACTAGGTGAGAGACCTGCCTGGACAATGGGGAACAGGACTATGTGGCTAAAACTTTCTGTGGGTACAAAGGAAGACAGCACAAAGGAAGACAGCATGAAGCCCTAAAAAAGAAATATATCAGAAGTCACATGGAAACAGCATCTGGCTCAGAAAGTCTTGATAAGAGAGAGTCCAGGAGGGTGCTAGGACAAAACCTGACAAATGCCCTTCCAGTTCCTACCCATGCCCATGCACTCCCTGAATGCTCCATGCTCCGGACCATCATCCCATCCCAATGATTTGCATTCCACGGCATGTGTAGCCATGCTTGAGTTCTTAGCCTGCATAAAAATAAAACACCCAGCAGCACAGAGCCTGATTCCAAAGTAAGTCGCATCCTTGAGAATACAGGCTTAAGATACAATTCACTTTTTTTTAGTTATTTTTATGTCCGAAAGTCTGAGCCACATTAATTATTTCAAGTGACATTTCTTATTAAAACCCCCAGGTTTTTTGATCCCCGTGGCTCTTTTTGGCAGTTCTTTCCATTATCCACATAGGCTATATGCTTGTCCAAGCCATACCTTAATTGCAATGTTACATTGTTCAGAATAATCTGAAGCCAAACTTCTATTTGTTAATACTCATCAAATGTCATTTATACAGAAAGCGAAGGCTAGAACATCAGAAATAGAAACGTGAGATTTCTTCTCTTTACTTACATCGTTTATCACCAAAGCTGAAAGAGAACTTTCCAAGATGCAACAACCAATCACAAACTGACATTTTATAAACCAATGAGAAAGTTCAAAGTCAGGAATTGGAGCAATAACCAGCAGAGGGTGGATGGCACGTAGGCGTGTAGCTTTTTGTGCCGTCATTCTGCAAAAGCCTGCCAACCCAAAGCTACCAGCTGGAAATCAGCAGAAAGTTTTGTCAATGCATAATATGCCAAAATCAAACTCAAGGTGATTTTTCATTCTGTGTTACTGAATTGCAAGATCCTTTGAGCACATGCTCGTGTCTTCAAGATCCATGACAGGATAGCTGCATTCCCTGCCATCCCACTTAGCTGACAGCTCGGTGTGATAACAAAGGGAAAGAAGTAAAGCATTCCTCAGGTGTGGGTCCCCTTGCCAGACCCTACAGCAGACGCAGCGTCATGGAAAGACATTTTTATTTATTTGACAAAAGTTGATCTTCTTTTATTAAAACTTCCTTGAAGCTGCAATTTCATGGCTGCAATGCGTTCAACATAACATAATGCTCCTACTACCAAAAAAAGATTCCCAGTGTGGTATACACAAATTCTACAGAATGACTTCAAGTTGATTGTAAGCACATCCCAACCAGTTCTCCAAATTCTAAAGCATTTTCCCTTTCTGAACTGAGTACTGATGGCAGAAGCGGGCATATCCAATCATGCACAGAAATAGCATTTCACCTGGTGCTTCCCACTGCTCTGATCAGCCTGGCTGTCACAACGTGCAATTAGTCCTTTATTTCAGGGCTTTGGCCTGCTCTAATCGCAGCCTACAGTTCGGCACACCCAGGGTCACTATGATGGTATTTTGTCACGTCCACATGGTAGCACATTGTTCCAAGCTCAGGTTATCATCTGCACGGCCCCGCAGTCAGACCTGCTCCATTGCAATCCATTAGCTTGCTAAGATTAGCTTGGTCCCACTGCAGAAACACGGAGTGCATTACCATTCACTGCAGGCAAGTCTTTTTAAAGTATAAAAAATGAGCTAGCTGTCTTTCAACGTCACGTAATTAAGAACAGTTAAATGAGATTTTAAAATAATTTAGGCACCTGGTAGAAGGCAGTTTTAGTCCACACAAAATTGCCTTTTAGGAGGGTCTGGAAGCGTGCCAGGTAAGAAATAAAAGCAAAAAAGATAAAACTGGCTACAATACTTGGAAATTAGAGGGAGTGAAATGCACAGACAGCAGGCACTGGACAACACGGGGCCCTGTGCAAGACTAGGAGCCCAGTGAATAATTACCTTTATAATGGTTAAAATTGTCATGAATAAAGTTCTCACAGCTGGTATTCCATACCACAATTTCACAACCTACCTGCTGTGATATAAGAGAACTTCACCATCCTATTGGAAGTGGAGGAACTCATACTAGCTTGGCCAATGAGACCAAAATTGCAAATGCTGCATACAATGAAGGTAGATTCAGATTCTGGCCATACAGCTGTGCCATCTTGCTTTAGGATACTGCAAAAAACCAACATGCTTTCCCATAACTGTTATCTGTTCTGTGCCAATGTTCTCCCTCATCAGCATCAGTGTCAGTTGAAAGATTCCTATACAGTATTTATGTTTTAAAAATAAATTAGTGTATTTAAACCACATAAAAACATGCACAGTGCCAATCAGTGGCCATAAAATACATTAAACAGCATGTTAATAGCGTGCAATGCTTAATATCAACACCCACCTCATTCAGCATGTCTTTTTTCATCTGTTGGAAAGACTCCAAGACCTCAAATTCTAATGAAGGCCTGTTGATGTAGGCAAAAGTGTGGCTTGGAAGGAGTTCAGATGCATGAATCCCACATACAGAGCAGATTTATGACCCACATTAACAACGATAAACTTGTGCCACAGTTCCTCTGTAAGGCAAAGTCGTGGATCAGCCATTTCCAATTCATTATCAGTCCCAAATGGGTGTCCAGTCACGCCTAATTCCAATCAATGAGCCGTAATGAACCACAGTCATCAATCTCATTTGCACGTTTCTACAAAGCATCATTTTTAAGCTGCATATTTATGTGCATAGAGAGTTCGGAGAGTGCATAAAGATTTCCTTAGTCTGTGAGAAGTTCTGCACTGACATGTGAACATTTCCCAGGGACCTGGAAGACCAACTCATGCTGTGCAATGAACTCTTGATCGCAAAACCTTGAGGAAGAGCACACAACTGCACTGGCGCTTATACTGTGGGCAGTATCAGATCTCAGAGCCATGCCCTGCTGACAGGAATATACCCAAAGGCAGGGGATTAGCTAGTGGAGGCATGACCAATAGCAAATTAAACAGTGAGGATGAAGGAGGGGCTGAAATGCTGAATATTGACACAATGCTGCATGTAAGAAAAAGCAGCATACCAAATTCCATCCTTTACAACATTGGTTTTATATGAGGTCATGCAGTCCAGTATCTGAACAATCAAGGGGGAGAAACAAAAAAGAAAACCAACAACCCAACACCAGAACTCCAAACCAGCTCCTTTTAAAGCTGATGGCAGACACAGACACACTGTGGCCCTTTTCTTTTCTGCTCCCCAATCATTTTACATACTCACTACCCAAAAAACAAAGAATACAATTACAAGCTGAGAACAGGCTTCCACATCCACTTCTTTCAGTGGTCAAGGAAATCCTGGTTCTTACTTCACAGATGGTCAACACTGCATGCTACTCCTGCCACTGCAACTGCTTTGTAACTGAAATTACCTAAAGCACTGAAATGAAAAAGGCTGAGAGAAAAAACATACACAATAAATGACAGCCACACAACTCCTATCTGGTCTTTGCCTAAGACGAATTTTCCTCATTTCAAACATCCCATCTTATTGTGTACTTAAGACCATTTTGAATTCATTCCCAACTGGAAGCAATAATGTAAAGTTCCAAGCCTGGAAACAAGATTCATGGCAAGAAATCCAAAATATCCACAGGCTAATTTCAAAACACACTGTCCAAAGGTTGGGAAATAAATTATATATGCTTTACTAAGAAAACATATTAAATACTAAAGGAAAACACTTGGAACTTTCGCCACTATGCAGTGGAAGGAAACAATATCAACAACTAAGAAAGCGTAATGAAATCCACGCAAGGGTTAATTTTCCAGATATGAACTAAAATATCAAATTTTAATTTTCTGGCCAGAAGATTAATGAAACAACTCTACCATACTATTAAAAACAAAATAAAGCAAGCAAGCAAAAGGAAACAAAAACACCAGAAACCTTCAACTCCAAATGAAAATTATCATAGAATCACCAAGGTTGGAAAAGACCTAAAAGCTCCTCCAGTCCAACCGTTCACCTATTCCCAATAGCTCCCACTAAACCATGTCCCTCAACACAACATCCAGCCTCTCCTTGAACACCCCCAGGCTCGGTGACTCCACCACCTCCCTGGGCATCCATTGCAGTGCCTGACCACCCTTTCTGAAAAGTAATACTTCCTAATGTCCAGCCTGAATCTCCCCTGCCGTAGCTTGAAGCCATTCCCTCTGGTCCTATCACTAATGACACGAGAGAAGAGGCCGACCCCCAGCTCACTACAACCTCCCTTCAGGAAGTTATAGAGAGCAATAAGGTCTCCCCTGAGCCTCCTCTTCTCCAGGCTGAACATTCCCAGCTCCTTCAGCCTCTCCTCATCAGCCCTGTGTTCCAGACCCCTCACCAGCTTTGTTGCCCTCCTCTGAGCACGCTCCAGGGCCTCAATATCTTTCTTTAAAATCAGTGTGAATACTTACATGAAACCTAAGCCTCCTATCTTGAAAGGGATGCTTCCATATGATTCAATTAAAAAAAAAAAAGCATTCAAATATTTTGGGTTTACTTTCAACTGAAATATCTTCCACGCTGCCTCACAATCAAATTGCCTTTCTCCAGTCAACTCTAGCACTAATGTTTCTTATTTTAACTGCTACACATTAGGAAAATGCACATTTTAACATAAACATAGACGTCTCCTTACCTATTCCACTAGAAACCCTTGCAGCAGACTTTAGGGACAAAACAATTGCCTTTATTGCACAGAAGAAAACAATAATGAAACAGGAATGTTAAAGACATCGAGATTATAATTGCAAACAATGAAACATAACACAGAAAATTCTATTATAAGAGATGTTTTGATGTGTATAACAACCCTGGAAAGAGCTGGAGTAAGACATTTAGCAGAACCACAGGATTAGATTGACAGCACTGCAACCAACCCAAGCGAGGAATCAGTAAGCTTTCTGTATTTTAACTCCAAACTCTCAAGCACCAGCAAAGCTAGAAGAAAACCTGAACTACCCAAGGCCCAGAGCCTTCTGAGTGAACAAAAGTATCTTTTTCTCCAAACCAAAGCAAATGACTTGAATATCTGCAAAACAGCATTACCCCTGGTGACTCATGGGCAGCAGCTGTACTAGCAACAGCTGAAACTAAAAGCCAGGGTGAAGTGTACAAGGAGTGCACAAATGGCATGAAGAGCCATCAAATTTCAACTGGATGTTCATAGAGCGTATTCATGGCTCCACTGAAGCTGAACTAATACATTTAGAAATACATCACTTTATTAGTGCTCTATAAGAGATTTCAATTGCATTTTCCTCTTTTTCCTTTCTAACCGAGAATTCATCATACAAAGAGAACTTTCTCAAATAAGTTCTATTCCATTTCCACACCAGATCTGACTATCCATATAGCTGAGAAAAGTTCTCTTATTTTCTAAGCACCTAAGCATTTAAGCCAAAATATTAGAGATTGACTACTAAAGCTTTCCTTGTAAAGAGATCTACCTTGATATCTGTTTTGGGAGCTGAAGAAGAGCATCACAGTGCCTTTTTGACCAATACATTGAGATTGGCTTGATGATCCCAATGGCTCCTACAGCTGTTTGCAGGTCTAAAATTCACACAATCAAAGAATGTAACATGCAAAAAAGTCATTTAAAAGTAAGACCATTTCTACGTAGGCAAAGCATTCAGTACATTTGAAAATTATTTACCTTATAGACAAGCTTGGAATTTAAGTGACATTATAAAGGTAAGGTAAAAAAATGCTATATAAAGACCAGCTATCTTTTTTTGTAGCAGTAGGAGTTTTAACACATATAAGGTCACATGTTACAGGTATCAATACTTAGGTCCTTAAAAAGGAGACTTTAAGGAGATGCTTTGCTTTTGTGATGGAGGGGCAACGAACTCACGAGTAACAAATGCATTATATTCTCTGAGAGAAAAAAAAAGAAAGATGCAAACACAGTGGAAAGAGATTAGAGAAAATAAGCCCAATAATAAAAAGAAAAGTAAAATAAAAATAAAAATAAATAAATAAATGAAATCCCAAAGAATTCCTGAGTTTGAATTGAACTGTTTGATCTGACCAAATTCAAATCCACTACTGCCATCAATAACATTATTTCCAAGACAAAACCAAAGTGACAACATCAATCCTTTGGAGTCCTATCTCACTTTGTCATGGAAAAATGTTTGAAAAATACAGCCAAGGATTGATTTATTATTCAAGAGAACTCATGCATGTAAGACTGACCAGACACCAAAGAAAAAACAATGGTAGTTAAATATTTACTACTCAGAAAAGTAGAGAAATATCATCCAATAAAATATATATAATTAAATATCCCTTGCCTTTACTCATTATTTACTTCGTGAGGGAGATGTAATCCTTCCTCAAAACCCCTAGGTGCACAAAAAAACCCAAACCGTTTGAGCAGAAAGCTCCAAAAATGAAAGCTTAATGTTATCCTAGCATTCATTTTCCAAGCTGTTGGCACTTGTGGCTGTGACCCTGCACCCAGCCCCTGGTTGGAGAGATGGGCTTTTGTGGCATGGCTTTGGCCTGAAGGCTCCTTGGGCGCTGAGCCGCTTGGGGGCTGACATCGGGATGCTGCTCTGAACCATTCCCAACACGTTCTGTAAGTCTTTATGATAAGGTTTTGAAGCAAGATAGCCTCCAACTTTTTTTGTCAGCATCTTACAGACACGTTAGCTGTCTGTTCTTGCTTAGCCGCTCTCTTTCGCTGTCAGCAAACTGCCATTAGGACAGCACTAGCTCTGGGGAACAAGGGACAAACCTAAGTTGGTAGCTTGCTTGGAGGCTCACATAAAAATCCTGTGAAAGGGAATTTACGTTTCAGAAGCCACATTCCTTTCTCCTTCCCACAAGAAACAGGAGGAAAAAGTTAATGCCCCTCTATATGCACATAAAAAATGTAAGGAACATGTAGGAGACAAAACATACAAGCAAATGAAGAAACCAGCTACGCTTTGCACAACATTTACCCCTACAATTCCTTTACAATACACAAGAGACATAGAGACATAAAAGAGACATAAAGCAATTGGCATCGGCATCATAAGTTTCTAAAATGCAGAAGAACCTGACTTCACTTCAGATGCAAAAAGCCCACTGCAAACCACACACACAACAACCAGACTGCGGGCATTGGAAACAGCACCCGTTGTACCACAGCTTTTACAAGTCTGAGCCATACCTGCAAATCGGCGGAAATATCTAAAGACACTCAACCAAATGCTACTGATATGAAATTACTGCTCTTAGGAACAGGATGGCAGTTTACCTTAAGCCTTCTATTCATTAGCTCTACACAAAGATTTCCAGATGTTTCCAGTGACTGACTCTTAAATTTTCACAAGTCTGTAAAACCACCTGTGAAGGTAACCACAGAGTGGCTCCATCAAATGGCAGCATTTTATTATGATGCGTTTTCCTCCTGTAATTGTTTGAAATATACATTTGGATTGCTCAGTAGGAGGACTGCTCCTTCTGTCAGCTAGCTTCCTCCCTTGGCCTGTCATCAGCATCTCTCTCTCCTGCTGCTTGCTGAATTACTGGAATGGAGATATTATTAGCGAATCACTACCTTGGAGTGGTCAATATTTCCACCAACCAAGAAGAGAAGCAAAGATGGTTTCCCAATAAAGCACGGTCGTTCCGGGTGAAAAATGAAGCCTATTCAGTAACTGCACTGTGGCAGTGCAGATCGTTTGCTTTTTAAAGAAATCAATGTAATGACGGACTTTTAAGGTTCCTGATATAAAAGAAACATGTTGCATTTTGTATTTTGTCGTGCAAAGTATTTCTAGCTTCGAACAGCTTCTAAAGGACAATTCCAGTAAGTGAAGAAATTACTTAGAAAGAGAAAAGTAGCGCACACTCCCAACAAATCTCCACAACTGAAGCAGCTGAGCCTCAAAATTCAAAATTTACACAATAGCACCTTGCTTTTTTCTTCCTATTGAAATGGGAAACTGTACTTCTTTATAAGTAGACGCAACAATCCCTGCAGAATGCTACCAAGCCTGATTCCAAATGACTCTCAAGTCAAATGATACAGATGGCCCACAGTCTGCTGGTACAACCATCACAAAGACAGAAGTTCAGGTGAATAAGGATGACTTGACAACAACAAAAACATCTAGAGGTGTGGACGTCTGCTTGATATCTGGGTCACATAAGAAAATGCTCCTCAGCATGGCAGGAGCAGCAGAAAAAAAAGCCAATTCTGCACAACAAAACAGCATCTAAACGTGTAGCAAAGCCACAATTATTACCACCCCATATTTTCCAAAGGCACATTGCAGAATTGATCTCTAAAGGAAAATAAAACAAGATACATGTATCGCTTTTTCTTAAAGCTCATACTCACCAATAGTTAACACGTCACTCTGAAATGATATAAAGCTTATTATAGATACACATCCCAGAAAGCCACAGAGAATAACCAGCAGTTGCACGTGCCAGAACAGATTAGTATGGGTAGAAACATTTGGCTTGTGAGAGTGGGTAGAAGGGGAAAAATTTTAATCAAATCCATTACCTGGTTATCGATTTCTTTTTGCCAGACTGATCCTGTAGAATACTTATAAAGACTCTGACATTGAGATGTTTGGCCAAAGATATTGGATTAGTCTAAGCAGAAGCTGGGCTTCTCATGTAATCTCTCATATTTCATTTATATGTGATTTATTCCTTTGTCCAGCAGAGGCTTTTTATTGATAAAAAATAATGAGATTGAGAATCCCAAAGGAAATGTAATGCCCACCCACTCAAGCATGCTTGTGAAGTAAAAATAGTAGGCTTTGTTGGCTTGAGAGAGAATGACGTTATACAAAGACTGTTTCCTTGTATAAGAAGCTTGAAGCTTACCAAAGACTTCTGAAATAGCCCAAACTATTTTTGAAATTAAAATGTTATCATACTTCTATGAAAACATCAAATCCACATTAACACTGTAGGCTGGGGAACTGACTAGAGGATTTCTGAAATAGTCTTTTTCTTGCAGAATAAATGAATGGAGTTTCCTGTATGAGTTCAGTTTGAGGAGACATTGCACCAGATGTGCAGTCTGCTAAAAGCGATGCGTTACAGCCTGCCAGGCGACTGAAAATTAATCACACCTCTCAGAAGAACTTTCTAAGCATTGTCAAATTGAATACATAACCCGGTAACTGAAGACTTCGTTCAACTACAGGAGAATCAGAGGTTCTCTAAGAAATTAAATCATTATGCCTTTATGACAGAAATACTGCTCGAAAGTCCTAAGGAAAATGTGCAGGTCTATCTCGCATTTCCTTAATAGCTATTAACAGTAATAAAAGGATAAATAAAAAACATCTGTTTCTGTAGGAAACCTTGAATAGGGCTTTAAAGCATCTATGTCATGGCACAAATCAGAAAATTTCTATTTCACTGATAGCCAATGGAGACTTTTGTGATTAACATGAGTCTTACAGCTCTTTCTTATGTTAATTCTCAGACAGATTCAGCAGCTTTTAAGTCTCAGCCCGGTTCTCTGCAAAGTGTGGTACTCAATGTTAATGACTGAAAAACTAGCAGAAGAAATCTTCTAAAGATCATCATTCATGGACCACTTATTCTCAGCCACCTCTGAGCTCCTGTCACCAAGAGGACCTTACTGAGAGGCTCTGAGGTATAACAGCAGCTTTCCTGACCAGTCTTAGTTTCTGAATACAGAGCTCTTATGAATGACCTCTCTCAAACCATCTCAGTTGTTTTAACATGACTAAAGAACCTAGCTAGGCTCAATGCATCAAATCCCTCCATTTGCTGAGGTTTCTGGGTCACATATAGCATTATTTAAAAAAATATATTAGTTGCAATACATTACCAAACAGAAGCCAGCCATTTGTTTTAGTGTCAGGTCATCTGTCTCACTCTCTTCAAACCCTGAAGCTGTTTCTTCACCGAGCACTGATATATGAGAGCATTATTATTGTCAGGAAGGCTGGCATGGATCAAACGCATCAGTATCTACCAGTAATAGAGCCCTCCTCACCAGTTTGGTCTGTAGGGAGTCAGGAGCTGCAGAGGTAAGGGATGAAGAAAGAGGAACGCTCCCCATTTGCAATTCACCTTGATAATCAAAGCACTCCACCTCTCAAGCTACACAAGCGTGTCTTCTGTGAGATGCTGAAATTGTACATATACCTGCCAAGCTGTCGAGTCTCATTTTTGCTCCTCAGCATCTCCCCCCTTCTCCAAGCACAAGCCTTCTGGGACTCGGCCGAGCAGAGGGCAGTGTCAGATTCTGCCTGTTACTGCTGAGCAACACATCACAGCTGTCTCCAAATCCTGCTCACTCCTCCTTCCCATGAACGCCTCCCCTGCTCAACCCAGCCTTACTCCCCCACAGCTCCATCACAGGGTTCTCCCTGCCCTCCCTCATTCCTCGATTACTGCATGGCTTTACGGTCAGTGCTTTCTTTTCACATTACAGTTCAGCTCTGGATAGGGTTGTTGTTTTGTTTTGTTTTTTTTTAAACAAGCCCAACTGATGGAACAATGAAAAATTTAAATTACGTTAAAATAAAACCGAGGACTTAACTGAATAATAATTCATTTCAGTTTCTCAGTTTATTCTGACTTCTCAATTCTGCTTAGGGCTTTTTTGTCTATTTTTTACCCTTAAAAGTTTCTGTGCAACAAGGAAATCGGTTCCACTCTAGCAGTCTACTTCCAGAGTTGCACATTTATCATCCATTGCTCTTCAGAACTGAGAATATACCATCTTTTTCACGCTCAGGATCTCCAGTAACATTTTGGACTTGGGAAGCCACCATCAGGTACTCAGGTACTCATAGCACCACACATTTCAGGGTGGAAAAAAAACTATTCCAAGCATCCAACTGTATTTTCCATATTATATCCTACGCCTTAAAGTTCCCCTGGAGCCACAGAAAAGCTAAAGCAAGCAGCTTTTGGCTGCTTCTACACTGGCCAACGTAAGGTTGGTAGCAACTTTGTGCTGCTTAGCTTTACACAGTTGGAAGAGACCTTGGTTTTATAGGCCAGCACTTCTGCAGACCAAATAGTAATAGACATTTCATTGCTGATCATCACTAACCTCTCAATCACTTCAGGAACACCAAAATCTCTGGTGTCAATAGCCTCCTCTGATGTTCTGCAGAACCCCCTAAATCTTCTGGAGAATTCCAGCCCAGCTGCAAATATTAATTCCTCCCTCCCCTTTATTCAAGGCCTCACATCCACCTTCTTGAGATATTTTGCTAATTCTTCCCACATCCTGTCTTTGCATGGCACTTATCCATGCACAGATTTTTGTTGATGTAATATCATCTTTAGCTTTGACAGACATAATCTAAAGCTGCTTCTGTTCTAGAAGAACATGGATTGTTCTTTTGGCTCAGCATCTCACCTTCCTCTTGATCAAGCCTCATCATCTCCTTTTTCTGCAGTATTGATCACAACCACCTTTATTTGTAAGATGCTTGATGCACTTACTCCATCTTTTTTCTCTCCCCTAATTACCGAGGAGACAATTCCCACCTGCAGTTTTCCAGCAGCAACAAAACTCACAGAAAATCCATGCAGCTCAAGATAACTCTTGTGGCATCTTTTTGTTATAATAAACAAACCAACAACAGTTTTGATTTCTTTGCTCAGCAACTCTTGGAGTTCAAATAGCAACTGAAAAGATACAGGCAATTTGGCCTCTGTCTCAGGTGAACAGGAGGCTACGAGGAGCTGACAATTTGACAATTTTCAGTGCAAGTTTTAAATAGCTTTCAGAACCTACAGTTGGTGCTTTTTTTTTTCCTTTTCCTCCAATTCAAAGGTTTGTAAATAGAAATTCACTGTGTTCCACAGAGGTGAATGCCTGCATGAAAAGGGCTACAAACATTTCACAAGAGCTGACCTGTTGAATATTTATAAATACATTAAGGGTACTATGCATTAATACAGGCAGACATATGTGCTTAGCACAAATATGGTGTTTTACAGTTCACCAGAACTTTCTAGGACATTAACACACCTCTGCTACGTCACAAAGCTTAATCTTTCAGCCATTCAGGAGTGGTAGCGATGAAGATAAATCCAGCACATGCCCTGAAATATCTTAGAGCAGTCAGACTCAAGTTCTTGAAGGTATATTCAAAAACATCCTCAACCTATTTGTTGGAAACTCGCAGGAGATGCAGCTTTTACCTACTACTCCAAACAACTCAGTCCAGCTGGTGTCTACAGGCAGGCTGCACAGCTCTTCACCTAACAAGTTCACATAGATGGCTGTGGCAACTCTGAAGCCTCTTTCCTTCACAAACATAAAAAGCAAGCTGAGAAATATTCCTGTAACAACAATGTAATTCCTGTGATAGTTTACAACAGTGACAGGCACTTGCAACAGCTAATTCAGAGTACCATTCAGGCAGACTGGAATCGAAAGCGTGTTTGTTTCTGAACTATGACCAGTTGCCATCTGACCTTCAAAGAGGAAGCACTGTTCTCCTCCATCCATCCAGCTGCTGTACTCTGCTGATAACAGCACCTGTTTGGAGTTTTATTTTAAAAGCTCAAGGCAAAATTCTGCACTCAAATCTGCAGAGAGCATCACAACTGATGTCCTGCTGTCTTTGCGCACACGGAGCTGCTCTGCTCCTGTTCCAGTGCCCTGGGAGCCACCACTGTGCAGTGAGAGCCTACAGATGGAAGAGCATGAGGCACAGTGTAACCATGCACCGGATAGACAGGAGGTTCAGCACATCACATGCTCTCATCTACCCACTGCACACAGATCACCTTTCAGACTAGAGGCAGAGATTGATCTAAACCTGATTTTATAGGTACAGAAGATAAAAATTAGAGGACAACAAAGAAAATGTAGAAATGAAGGAATTTAACCCGTATTTCCATAACACAATTAAACAGCCCAGACAAAAATATTTTTCTTTTCAACTTCTGCATGAACATCCTACTGAATATTTAAAACAGAAACAAAACTAGGCTATCTATATTTGATTCCAGAAAACTTTTCTGAAAACTTCCCATTTCTACTTCATTATTTTCATTTCTGGAATACCTGATATACAGGAGAGAAAAAAAAAAACTATGATTAAATGCCTTCTGTCACATTATATATTTTCTCCGGTAACATAAGACAATATTGCAGAAGCACTGCTTTTGAATCACTCCAGAGCATTCAGCAGGAGTCAATTTATACTGCAAGTGAATAATGATGTACCTCAACTCATTTTAATTTCAATAATTGAATGAGAAATAGGAAAGTCTATTGAAAGGACTGTATTCTGGTCAAAGACTAATGAGAAAACAGTTTTGAGTCTTTGAGTCAGCGGGTGTCATGGTAACAATGCATTATCGAAATCTGATTAGCATGCCCAGCAGCTTTATAAATGATAACATGCTCTTCTAATTGTATTTCCCTTTCTTTCCCTACGATGAGTTTTATATTCATAACTGGTAGGAAGCAAGGCAGCGTTCTGTTCAGCTGGAAGTTAGGCTTAGGATGTCCAGCATGCTCACAAACTTGGTGCAACTTGTCACCCAGTAATGGAAAATTTTTCCTACAATCTTAACGTTAGAAGCTGAGACTGTCTCTCCTCTTCCCATCTCAACTATATGGGATTTTGAAGTCTCATATCACTCCTTCCTTTCAAATCTATGAAACTGTTTCTAAGGATATACACACGAAATAGAATATCGTGAAGCATGAGCGTGGACTATGTTTTACAAGAGGAAAGAAAGGGTGCAGAAGTAAAGCAGAAGGGCTTAAAATCTGCCACAGGAAACATTACTCCAGCTGCCCGAGGTTTTGAAAAGTGCAATTTTAGAGTGCTTGGAGGACTGCACACACATTTAACTCACAACCATATCAAAAACTGGGAGGAATTATGAAGTTCAATAGGATCCTTTTCCTTCTCATGAGGGAAAGAACCGATACAGAGTAATAAATACAAGGAAAATAAGAGGTTAGAAGCTTAGTAATGCTCCTTTTATAAGCAAACCAGAGGTGAGTACCCTAACTGACCTTTACTAACAGTAACAGGCTCTATCACAATTGCAGCCTCAAAAATGTGAAGCAAAATCATTTCAGTATACAGACTCAGCCTTAAAAAACAAACAAACAAACAACCCATTTTCTTACAGTATAAAAGCACTATTTTCACCAGAACAATCAAGAAATCTACTGAACTTCTGACTCATTTCTGGAACCACTGTACCCTAAGTATTTGTTTCTCATTTCCCACATTTGCGTTTGTCTACTAATTCAGCTTGAAATCTGCATAAAGAAAAAGGAGAAAAGCTCATGCTCTTATTCTCCAGGTAAGCTACAACTCATTTAGTCACGTGACAAATAATACAAGAAAACAAATTTTCTGTATTTTTAATAGTGGAACCATGTTTGTTACAGTGCATGAGCACAAAGAATAAGCGGTCAACTCGATCTGAAAGCTTCTTACTCCTTGTTACGTGCACTGGCACGTGGACTGAGCTTAAGACGTACAAAATACTAAAAGCAATCAATGTTAAGTCAACACAGCAAAAGCCAGAGGAACACTTATCTACATGTTTGGAAATTCAGCAGAGAGCGCAGGGTTACGCTGAGAATAGAAAGTCATCAAAGCAGGCCAGCGAGCAAAGAAAGAGCAAACAAGCACTCCCCAGAAGAGATTAGTACCTGTTCAGGGGACTGTTTGCACTAACCTTGGATGGAAGCAGCAGCCTGAAACCCAATCAGTGTGACCTTCACCCACCATGATGATGTTCCCATCAGGAAAAGCCCACATTTTCCAGAGGCGGTCATCACTGCCAGTGACTACTGCGTCTTTCAGGGGATGCGAGGCCAAGCTGCAAAACCAAGGAGAGGCAGGTCATGTTCTGTACCAGTATCATTTCAGCAACATCTAAACATGACTGTTTCTGGATGGACTAAATAAGCAGTGCGACGTGCTCTATCACAAACAGAATTTAAAATACTTGCTATGCAGATGAGTTTCTGCTTCTACTGACGGAAAGAGCAGAACATGACTGACATCTGTGAAACCAGACTTGTTCCCACACGCTCTTGAAGTTCCAGTGTGTTAAAACACTCCAGTGTATGTTTCTGAGCACTTTGTTTGCTCTTAGGAAAACCCAACAGGATAACACAACCACAACCAGTGTGAATCACTATTCCCCACCCATAATAATTTCAGAAATACTGCTTGCCAGCCTGCTGCTGACAGCTGAAAGGAACAAGGACAAAAGGACTGTTTTCTCCACTGTCCCCATAGGTCTGGAGTCTTCTAGCACTGAGAAAGAGCTCAAATTGCAGGCCAGTAGCTACTGGCTCTGCCATCACTTTAGCACCAATTCACTGGGATTAGGCTACGGTCAGAAAATCTATTTCAACTCTATACTCAAATCATGTAAACACGTTTTCCATTTTGCATTATACAGCACACCGGGACATAATGGAAATCACATACTTATCACGTCCCTATACTGCAAACTTGGTTTATTTTTGATTTGGCAAATGTAGCACAGCCCAAAATGGATCCAGAGAAGAAAATAAATCTCTTGGAAAGGTAACATAGTGCATATTTCATACAGATTTGGTTATTTGATTTAAATTATTGTTATGCTTTACCATTTGTTGAACATCAAGAAGTGTCTAGGAGCTGAATGAAGTCCCAGTATTATTTAAACAGACTTAATCTGGAGTTCAGAATTAAAATGCAACGAAGAAGAAAGGAATCGCAACCTGTGCATGCACCTATTTCAGTTGTGCACCAGAGCTGACAGTTTTCAGAGAGAAATGCTTATAAAACAGAACCAGAATAGAGAGAGAAGATGCCAAGCAGCTAAATGGGAAGAAAAGAGAGGTCATGAAACGCACGCAATTACTCTATCATAAAAGTATCTTTTTTTGAAACAGGATCTTCCTCCTGCACTGTCATTATTTCATAAAATTCCTAAACCAGAACTGCAGGTTCTACTATATGGGGAAGCACGATTTCCTCTGTCTAACCAAGGCCAAAAACACACTCATGTCAACTAGCATCTGTTCCTGCAGTTTAAGACACAGTCTAGGAAGATTCCTACAGATTCAACACTTGAATCTCTGTTAGAACAAAGTATTTGGGTTTTACTCATTCTCTAGTTTCTGTATCATTTAGATTGGCCGTAACAGATACGTAGGATGGCAAGGAGGGAAGAAAAATAAAAGAAGAGAAATTAAAATCTTGAGAAGGCATGCCAGTGGCTTGCAAATTACTGGCTGAGAACAACTCTCCCAGAATTCCCCTACCATCAGAGACCTCTGACACAAAAAATCCTGATACAACAATGCTGCCTGGAATAAATGCAGGAATGTAGCACTAGAAGTGTGCTATGCAAAAAGAGGATCCCACTTTCAAGAAAAATTAGTGGGATATCTGTAAGAGATGAATCCATCAGGACTACATCTGCTCTTTCCTCAGGTTCTGAAACATCAAGACAGGCTGC
This sequence comes from Lagopus muta, assembly GCF_023343835.1. Taxonomy (NCBI): domain Eukaryota; kingdom Metazoa; phylum Chordata; class Aves; order Galliformes; family Phasianidae; genus Lagopus; species Lagopus muta. The sequence goes on along the minus strand of NC_064440.1, from coordinate 33,243,821 downwards.
ATTGAACAGAATCTTTACTGGCATGCACACAGTAGTGCATGTAAGCATCACATTGATTAGCTGAAGTTTTTCTCGTAATCTATTTCAGATAATTCAGATAGAAAACCCTCCATCTCTCAGCTTCCAATTCTTCCCTTAAGATATTTTGTGTTAGTTGAGTGCATGCTCATTAAGACTTTCTATCACTCCTTTCTCTTACAATCTTCCTAAACAGTTACTTTTGTAGATGCATTATACAACTTACATTAAGTCACCATGGCATCTCTCACTGTAGATTCAAAGGGAAGTTGACACAAGTTGGATCCCTCCTTGCTTTCTGAACAGACTTCACTCCTGTCTCAGCTGCAGTTGCCCATCAATACGAGCTGTGCTGCCAGGCACCCTGCATCATCTCCAAGGAACATTTCTCCCTCCCTCAACCCTCCCAACACATTTCCAGTCCAGCTTTTGAGAGGTCTGAACTTATCCAGTGATAAGACATGTCTGGAGAACTTAAAGACCATCCATCAAGTGTATATCACACAGAAGAAAACTTCTGGTCATCACAACAAGCCCACAAGAACATGTTTCACAGACTTTTAATTGCAGTATTCTTATGAAAGTTGCTGTCCAACGTTTTTTTTCCTCCATGCCAATTTTGTAGGGACACAGTGCACGCTATTTAATTAACAGCAAGTATGTGACATAACCACTGTTGCACCGCTTGTGAGAAAGGGAAGCCCATTCATCCAGAGAGTTCTATACACAGCGTTAATTAGACATCCTTGTCTTCATTTCTGGCAATGCAGCACACTATAGATTTTTGCTTCATCTCTGCTCACAGGCTCTAATTATTTCCAGCACAGGTGACTTTGGGTAGATTGCAATGAAAATCAATAAAGGAACACGTGTGATAGAAACATCGGTTTTCTCCTCCTCTGGGATGGAAGTGGGATCAGAAAAGACTCAGTCAAGAAAAAGAAACTCAAAGATTCACTGCTGTTGAGTGTGTATGTACCCATGTTTACACAACTCATTTTGGCATTATAAGCCACTCTCATTTCTTCAGCACTTGCCATGGAAGACAGATAGTACTCCCAGTAATTTGCTTTCAAAACAATCATCGATTATTCTAATTTATTTTGAGTAATACATAAAAATATGCTATCTTCAAGATGCAAAACGCTTTCAGTCTCAATACATACTGCATTTGATCACGCCATATGTACAAAATCAATCTGCTGGTTAAAAAGTGTTAAATCTGTCTGTTTGTTTTAACACTGACACTGACTATACTGCACCGGGGCAGGGAGGTGTCAGTTTGATAAGGAAAGCTTTCTGGCAGTAAGATTTCTGCAACACTGGAACCAACAGCTACCTGCTATCATTAGGCTAGTCTTCAAGTTCTCCGAACACCTTGCACCTATTACTCAGGCAGACCAGACTGGTTGATGCCTGAGGTGCCTCCAAGTCTACAGTAGCAAAGCTCCTCTGAGTCCCAGCTCATTCACTGCACAGAGTAGCGCTCATACCTGAGGGGCAATCACCAACTTAATAAAAGCACCACCTCAACCCACTTCTCACAAATAACTGCAGTTAACCCCAATTTCACAGATACAGGACACTAAGGTATAAGAAGAAAATCAACTGTTTTTTCAAAAAGAATTTCAGGGAGCTAGAATAGGTCACAAAAATAATTACTGGATATTCAGCAATTCTAACGTACAAGATCTCAGGAGACTGCAGGAGCAGCAGGAGTCCAGAACTCTAAGCTTAACACAGAAAATTTCTGTCTGAGGAGCGACACCCTGGTGAAATTAACAATGGCTCAAAACCCAGCCTTGTAATGGAAACTTGGGGAAACACAGCTCTCTCTACCTCTACCATTACGTTCTCCAAGCATGCTGGAATGGAAAAGCAGAGCAGGCTTTGAAGGCAGGAATATCACAGGCACCAAATTCAAGAGGATGGCTTTTCATTAAGGTCTCAAAGCAAAACGACGTGTGCTTAAATTTTAGGAACTGTTTCACTGAAATCAGGGATCCTCTTCACACACATACACCTAATTATATTGCTGGATTAGGGCCTAAAAACCTAAAGAGTTTTTAAAAGCTGAAATTTTATTCCAGCCCCAATTTTGCTGGCACCTAGCTAGTGCTGAGACCCAAGAGAACCCAATCCGTTACAAACATAAGATGTGCAGGCTGCACCATGTAACTGCATGGCAATTTTTTACTTCCTGTGTTTGCAGGGAAATGGAGGCCAGAAATCCACAGCGCTTCAGTTAGCGGGGTATGGTGTGAGGAGGGTCTGTGCCATCACCCCTCTGCAGCCTTGCTCTCTAATGTTAGGGCCAATACAGAGGAAGAACACCTTGCAGGAGTTTTACATCATTAGAAAGGCTGATTACTACCTGATGATGGCTCGAAAGGCCACAGCTGGCAGACAGGATGGACTCTTTTCTGCCATCACGAGCACTGTGCAGAGGGACCAAGGGGCACAAGCAACAGGACCAAGTACTCAGCTCCTTTCTCAAACACCTTTCAGCACGCTTCTCCTCTTTACCTCCCTAATAGCAGCAAAGACAATAGGATATACCAAAATGGCTCTCACGCTCAATTTCCTGTCAAAATCTGGTCCTCAGTGTAAAGTTTATCCAAGCTGCAAACAGCAAAGTGCTGCAAGCAGCTCTCCCTGCTACCCAGCCCATGCAGAGACCCCGCCAGAAGAACTTTCCTCACAGGAATGGCAGTCTGTGCAGAGCCTGTGGTATATCAAGGGAAAGTCTGCATCTTGTTAGTTTCTCAGCCTATCTCCTCCTCCTGCCCTGCTGAGCAAGCAAGAAGCTGGATGCGGTCTGGCCCTCAGCCACATCACCCAGCATACACACCACACAAGCCTCATTAGCTATTATGCCCATTACACTTTGCCCTCATTTGTTTTCTTTCAACCACCTTTCACTAGAACAGTTATTTCTACCACCTTTTCATCTTGGCTTAGTGGTCTCACCTGCCAGTGTGCTTGAGCAACAATTGTGACCCTGACATTTAATTCAGGGGCTTATTACACATGGATAGCATAACTGAAATGGTTTGCGTTTCTGTCTGAGGTCTTAAAATGTCTTTTTGTAACAGAAGGGAACAGGGAAGAAAGGTTGCAAAAGAGAAAATAACTGGAAAGGAAAAAAAAGGATGAAACACAAACTATGAAGAGAATGTACGTAGGAGAAAGGCACCCACAGCACAGAGCTTGTATCTTCTGATTCATTCATGTAAATGCAGTCTGTGACTGATCTCATTCACAGTCCAGTCCTGTCTGGTAGAAGCCTGCTCTGCTTCCCGAGGTCCCATGACACAGGAATTGGGAGCAATAGCCATTGCTGGGACCTTACCCTTCCTCGTTCCATCTGTCTTGCCTGACCAGCAAGCCTTGAGACAGCAATTAGAAGACAGCCATACAGAAACTTCAACCCACATTTCTAAAAGGCCCTAACACTTAATAATTTAAAATGCTACCTAATGTACCTATTCACACTATTATGCAGAAAACATCTTCAATCTTAGCTGCAAACGTATTTATTCTTGTGGAAAAGCATAAATTCACACACTTTTTTTCATAACAAAAAAAAAAAAGAACTTCAAAAAGCAAACACTGCACAGCATACAAAGCCTCCACAAATAATTGTACTAAACGCATCATTATCACTCACAGATACAAACACGTTTGTAGTGGGAAGACAGTAGAGCCTATTTTGTGATGCTCCGTGCTTGATCGCTTTATCCACTGTGTTTGCTATTATCAAAACCCACTAATTTGTAATAGCTTTCTGAGTATTTGTAACCTACCTAGGTTTTACTGCATTAGATTTGATTACGGACATGCTGGGCCACTCTAAAATCATTATCTTCTTAACAGCTAAGCTTAGCACTACATCACATCTTAGAAAAATTCAAAACTATCGTGTTGATTTGCATGTGTTTTATTTAGGTTTGATGTATGCATATTCTTGAATTATGCACTGCCAGGAGTCCTGATCATTTCACAGCATATTAGCTTAAAAACATACATAATCCCTCTCAAGATACAGCCCTTAATCACATCACAGAAGGAGAATTTTCCTAGAACCTATATGATAAATTGTCCATGTTGTTGTATACTCATGTACTGCAAACCTCAGCAACCCAACATTAAGCCTTTCATCTAGGATGCTTGTAAACAACAACAGGCATGAATCTAAATCAATTCTGAGAGAATCTTCGTTTATTCATTTCTTCCCTTTGCTTACAAGGTTGTTGATAATTACTGCTGGCCCAAAAAGTCACTTTGTCTACAATGTCAGCTGTTAAACACTACAGAAACAGCATTTCTCACCTGCCTTAAACCAAAGCAGTGGGCAATCCAGGCAATGTTGCTACAGAGAAAGCTACTGTTCATTTTCAGACTGCAGTTTATTATTGTTGTGCTGATCTTAGCTGTGTTTTTCTTCTTTATTTCCACTGTCCTACCATTCAGATGATGACAAAGTTGGGCACAGAACAATGGACAGAAATCACATCGCCTGGAGATTCTTCTATGAGTCTAAATGTTTAAAAATCCACAACAACAACTAATCCATGAGTCACTGTGAGTTCACAAAGTTCTCATTTCATATGCATCCGAATCAATTCTCCAAGCTGAGTCAACTTACCAGGTACCCATTGCACTGCAAGAAGTATTTAAGCCAGAAGAAAGAGCATCAACAAAAAACTGGAAGCAATAAAAAACGTTGAAATACTCACATCTTCCCCCAGTGACTCCACTGGGGAATGAGCACTACACCCCCCCGCCAGGAATGATTTAAACCATGGCTGCTACTGTAAGCAGCATAACATTAAAGCATTCAAAACAGCACTGAAATCAGATTCCCCCAGGTCTGCACAGTCTTCCATCTTGTTCTGAAAGAGATTTCATCTCCCATGCCAACTCCACAACTCCGGCCAGATCACAGACCAAACTTTGCCAAGAACATATATATATATATATTTGTTTTGTTTCCTTTGTTTTACACCAAACCAGTGACGATGAACCACTTCGCACACAAGGCAAAGAGAAAGGCAATGCAGGCAAACTTGCATAAACCTTTCCCTACTCAATACCTAATTGTTGCCTGTTTTTGACCTTTGCTTGTGGAGTACTGAGATAATAGCTCGTCTTCCCTTGTAATGAAAGACAAACTGCTTCTCTAAAAGGCAATTTTGGCTTGACCAACTTGAAAAGATGCAGATTGCTTTCTTCAAAGCTCCTATCTGTGGCTTGGTTTGAATTAGTTTTCATCATTATTGTTAGCAATTCCCAGGCTCCTGTTGCATGGCAGCTTTTTCACAGATGATTAGGAGCAGTGTTGTGGCATATAAGAGTTTCGAATGACACTACTAGAAACTTACCAGTCAGTAAATTCTATTAAATTATCAAGGTTGCTAAAGAAAATTTTTATAAATATAACTTGCAATTAGGGCATTAAAGGGTCAACTCACTTTTCTAAATCGATAAGAAACAAATGCATTAACTTTTCAAGGTCACTTTCCTCCTGCACCTCCTTCAGACAAACTTTCAAAGCAGGGGAAGGTATGCTCTGTGCTCTGTTTCAGTACAGTAATGCAGAAAAATGAAATGCTTTCAGCAACAGAATTAATGGAAACTCTTGCAGAGAGAAAGCTGCATAAGTAAATAGTTTCTTCACAGTTAGGACGCCAGTTGCATCCAGCTCCAAGAAACAACGCTGATACACAAAAATCATGCTCCTAACGCTGACATGTCGTTGTAATCAGACATGTATGTGTGAGAAAGAAATGGATTCTGGGCTCAGAAGGGATGACAACAACTCTCTGGTCCCTAAAATGGAAGCTGCAGATCCCAGAAGAGCTGCTGAGCCCCTCACACAGTTTTCCCAACAAAGCAGGCCGCTCAACTTGTTCCATGATGTTTCAAGAGAGAGGTTTTCCAAGCTATTTGTTCTACTCTAGAATCCTGCACAGAACTACAGAAATACAGGCTGACACTCCAGTTTGTACCAAGGATGGATTGCATAGGCTCGCCCAACAAGCACTTGTGTAAGTTCTCCTTTCAAACAACGTTCTGTATGACGTGTCGAGGTGTTTGGAGGAGGAAAAGGATTTATTTCAAGGGTTTTTTTGAACGCTCATCTCTCTGAATGTAAATCACACTGATTTCCTTACAACTACGAATACAGAGAACAGTTTCTATTTCATTAAAATCTCATTCATCAGATGGCTGTTACTAACATCTTAAACTCAATTCCCTAACTCATCCAATTCACTGAACATTCTTAAAACTCAAGATCAAACACAGACACAACATGTCAGCTGAGGCTTTGTTAAACCTAACATGGTAGAAACCACATCCCTCTTCACACGTTCCGCAAGTACTTTTCCCTAACTTCCAGAAACAGGACACTGAAGTCTAAGTTACCTGTTTTCACTCAACACACATTCCATTTTACATTTGTGCATTTGAATTATTTTTTCCTCAGCATATATTGCACGCATTTCATCTTGCTGATGAAACCTCGCCAATTTGTCAAGTTTATGTTGAATTCTGATCTGATAGAGAAAGTTATTTGCATCCTCTCTTAACTTGGCGTCATCTGCATATTTTATAAGCTATTCTGTATTCCATCACTCTCACTGCTAATGAAAACACTGAACAGAACTGATTTCCCAAGGAAATTCTCAGAACGAAACAAACACTGGAGTTCAGCCAAGAAGTTCTTGCACCCATTCCGTATCACTGGTTTGTACTAAAACTCACCTGGTGGAAATACACACAATAAATATTTAGAGACCTGAAGTGCAAGAGATGGGGGGGGAGGGGAGGAAAGGGAAGAGAGCTGAAATTGAAAATCTGGCCAGCTTTATTCTCCAGCTGCACATAACATGCAATTTACTCTATCAAAGAGAGAATACCCACCTCCAAGAACTGTAAACTTACTGATGGATTGCACTAGATAATTCCTTAAAAATTCTATGGATTAATTTTTACAGACTAAGTACAAAGCAAAATTAAGAATGCCTTAGAAAGACTTGAACAAAAAAAATATGTTTCAGGAGAATCAAATTATTCTTCTGTTTGCTGCTGACGGGTTTGCTATAAAATTACGTACCATTGCCTGGAAGAAAAAAAAAAAAAAAATAGACATCCTACTGAGCAAAACCTTTGAAAATGCATGATGTGCAAGCAGAGTAATTATTATAATGATGTAGGACATCATTTTGTTTAACTATCTTCTATCCACATTGGTAACTAGCAATAGAACAAGAGGGAATGGGCTCAAGTGGCACCAGAAGGTGTTCAGGTTGGATATTAGGACAAATTTCTTCCCCACAAGAGTGAGAATGCACTGGAACAGGCTGCCCCAGGGAGGGACTGGAGTCCCCATCCCTAGAGGTGTTTAAGAAGCATCTAAGTGCTGTACTGTGGGACACGGTTTAGTGGAGAAATACTGGTGATAGGGGGATGATTGGATTGGATTTTGGAGGTCTGCTCCAACTTTGATGATTCTATGATTCTATTCTGTAACCCTCCCACTGCTGGCTGTTCCTCTCCCTCCTAAGCCAAGATGGTACATAGTGGCCTCTGGAGCAGACTATTATCACTGGATTGCCTTCTGCAGTCAACAACACATCTCCATTTTACCTCCAGGTGAGGTTGGCTTTCTTGATTTTGTCACTGAGCCCTCAGGAATGCTTTTACGTTGCCTGTCAAAGTTTCTACTTTTCTCCCTTCCCATATCCTGCCCTCTCACGTGCCAGTTAATTAAGCAGCTCCCTGCTTAGCCAAAGAAACCTCTCACCACAGTATCCAGCACAACAGTTTGCTCCTGAGCAGTGAGTAGTCCTTAAAAATCAGCCAGCTCTCTGTGATGGCAGTGCCATAAGAGATGCAGCTCAGCAGTGTGCTAGGCAAGCCCAGATATAATTCCATGAAATCCAGAGCCCTAACCTGCTGCTCATCTTTCCAGCCTTCTTCAGGATTCTGTATTCATTTAACTCATGGTCACCATAGCCCAAAACACCCTTTGCAGTCACATTTACTGCCCATATTTGCAAGCAGCAGACCAATTAGAACGTGACTCGAACTGAACTCCAGCATTTCATTTAGGCAACTATCAACAACACAGGCTAAAAATTCCCAGCTGCTTACACAACACCATGCTTCCCCTCCCAGGTGTGGCAAAAGGCATCCGTGCTTTCCTACCTTTGTATCAGCCAATTTCCATTTATACCATTAATATCTGAGCATTGTTATTATAAGTACAGAACTCGTACAGAACTTTGACAAACACGTGGTAACAATTCATATAATGATGATGTCAGACAGAAGAATAATTCTCACGAGTCTCTCAGTTGCCAAAAAGTTCTCTGTATCCTCTGAAACATACCAAGCTACCTATCAGACCCTGGATTTTTTTTAATTTTAAGTTTTAATTAATTTTAAATTTTAACCTTCCATCAAAAAAGGTTGATGGAAGAATTCAAAGTCCATACAAATGTGCCTGTCAAGTTAAAAATCACTGCTGGTAGGCAAGAGTCTCTCATATATATGTGAAAACTACAGTCCAGTTGCAGGCTATTGCCTCCTTAGCGAAGAAGTTCTCTAAAGATATCTTCTCACTGCTCAAAACGTGATTCTTTTCAAGACCAACATCTACAGAACAAACCTTCAAACCAAGAGCATTTAGAAAAATGCCTTTTCTTAAGTCAAATCCACGTGATGGGATACCAAAGTACAACCTTCCACCTTTCTTAGCATTCTGCTACCATTTGCAGACCCGGCTGCACATTCAGTAGTACTTCTAAAATCTTAGGACAGCCCTAAGAAACTAAATCTGCTGTGCCAGAAAGCCAGCCCAGCAGCTAGCCTGCAAGAAACAACCTCCTTTAACACAGTAGCATGAAGGATCAAGGACACTTTCTAGCCCTCTTGGTATCTATTATGCTAGCTGCAGCTGTCTAAGGTTAACGTCCAAAAGTGAGACTCCTGCAAAGACAGTGTTTATATACTGTGCTGGAAGGGTAAAAACATACCAGCGACTGAAATGATTGCTTACTTTCAACAACTGCAATTTTATAGCAACACTTACCTTAAGGGTCAGCATTTATCCTGCTTCCAAATGGCTTCTGATTCATTTCAAACTGAGCTATAATGAAGGATAAAGACCAGTCTCAAAAGCCCACCTCCGTCAGTGCTCATTAACAAAAAGAAACAGATAAATACTTCTAAAGTATTCAGCACAGCCCTGATTCTGGAGCACAAAAAGAGGAAGAAAGCTGCCCGATGTGTTGCTGGAAGACTAAGTGGAAAGAAATCAGTGGAAAGAAACCATTTACAAATCAGTTTATAGAATTTTATGACTATTTTTTCCCAAGTGTTTAGCATCCTACATCAAAGTGATAAGCGAGCTAAAAAAGCCTCATTTCTATTTTGCTACCACCACATTAGCTGACACATGTGCTATGTAACACATGTTAATGAGAGAAAAATAGATTCCTGAACTTTGGTTAGCAAACAGCAGCCTGCAAATGGCTAAGGATCTATTAGAATCTGAACAAACACTACAAAAAAAATAACAAAAAAACAACCCCAAACAAGGACGTTTTCTACATGTAAAGAGTCATGTATCATTAAGATGCCATAGGACTATGAATGAGGAGAGGTTTCTACTCACTCTTGACATGAGAGCAGACTTATAGAATAACTGAATATAGAATAACTGGCATAATAATGTTTTCCTGTTAAAAAAAAAAAACCATGCAGAAGAATTTGGAAGCAATAAGACACTGCAACCCTTTAGAAAGAAATCATGGACACAGTAGCAAGACGTGTTGCTGATGAAGCAAAGGTATGAAGCTCAACCTCAAAGAACAGGTTCTTATGAGCAATAAGGCACATCTGTATTACTGCATATTTTACCAAAACAGTGGATATTCAGTGAACTGGAATTAGGACACTACATGAGAAGTGTTGCCAGCAGCTGCTTTAGAGAGTCCTCCTGAGTGAAATATTAAGATAGCATTGATTGCCTGTTCCATCATTGATGAGACTATACTCTCAGCAGTACCTAGAGTGACATCTATATTACCATCTCCAGAACGAACATGCAAGTTTTCTGAAGGGCAGACCCCAGTTCCTCTCAACTCAAGGTATCAGAAAATCTTGTAGACTAAAACTAATTGCTTTGTACTAAAACAGCAAGCTAAACAAAGCTCTTTATCAGCTTTACACAATTCCTAGGCAGCTGACCAAGTACACGAATCTAGCCCTATCACACATACTAATAATAACCACAGGCTATCCCTTACTTTTCATCAGCATACATGCAGACTGATGCATACACCCTATGGCAAGCTCAGTGTTATTTAACAACTGCTAGGAAGCAGAGAGGAACAACACAACTCCATAATCTATTTGTCACAGGGGAAAAAATCATCAGTATGGTAATCGTAGAAGAGCAAAATACTGTTTAAAGACCAGTGCTGGCAAATCTTACAGTGAGAAAACTAATGAGGCATATCTTGGATTAAGTTTAGTTTTATACACAGTAGAAATATGTTGAGACTCTGAAAGCACTAAATAATGCTTCTTATGTAAGCGTTTTATAGTAGATTACAGATTACAACAAATTCTGCTCTACTGTTACGCATAAACAAGAACTTAAACCATCAGTTACTCAGGAATTAATACCAACCATAATAGCATTAATTGATTTAATTTGGCAGAAAACTTCAAGTCAGTTTGATTTCAATATTGTTTCATTTTTTAATGAAAAATCTCCTAAGAGTTTTGGAAGGTTGGAAAAAAAAAAAAGCATGACTTCTCTTTTCATTTTTTTAAATAATGCTCACTGGGCAAAAGCATCAGAAGTCCAAGTAGCTGATGAAATTACTGAAGCCGGTCATCTAAGAGCAGCCTCATGATTTCCCCAACCATGTGGAGTACAAAGGAAAGCAATCTGAAGGCGAAAAGCTCGAACTCTCTATCGTGAGCAGACAAAAAATCCCTCACAATAGCTACAGAGAGATGGAAGCGGAGTGCCAGTCAGCAAGCAAGCTGTGCCAATGCTCAAGTTCAGCACATCAAGTAGAGGTGACAGGCACAGAGCTCCTTCCTGTATGGCTTTTTGGTTTGGCACTGTTTACGTACAGAGGAAGCTTGTAATGCCAACAGAGATGCTGAGCTGCTTTTTCCCCAGCTCACACCAAAGGAACTAAGCTAGTCCAGACATACAGCTTCAAAACTCCTGCTGTGCTTTGAAAACAGAGTAGGTACGGAGCTATACCTACAGAACAACAGGACATCTGCCTTGTATCACAGGCTTCTACGTGCACCTGCCCTGAGTTATGGTTGCTCCTAAGACAGTTGCCATTTTTCTCCATCAGCCTCACCGCAGCACGTACATGGTGAGCAAGAGGCAGGCTTCCAAACAGAGCAGCAGGACTGCATCATCATGCTTGGCTCGGGACAACTTTCTCTCAGGTTCTTGCAAATGCTGAGTTGTTTACATACCAATGTATGGCATTACTTAGCATACACCATATAGCTCAGCAGCGTTCATGCTCAAATCCCTGCTGCCAGACCCTCAAAATTCACGTCGTAACAGAAAGACTCTACTCGTTCAGTGAGACTTGTACACACAGTTGCTTAGAGGAAAAAAACGCCATTGAAGTTCCTGGGAATTTGGGCTGAATTAGTATTTCAGCAGGCAGTGCCATGCAAACAGCTCCTTCCTGTGCCCCCTCTGTAAACGGCACTGATCAGCCGTGTGCCACCAGCAGCAGGAAACAATGTCCCACGTCCCAATTTCACAAAGCAACTGCAAAGCAATAAAGCCAGGATTTATAGAAACATCTACTTTAAACTGGTTTTAAAGCTTCTGGCCTAGTTTATTTTACCTTTGCAAACCTGTGCAAATAAATGTACTTAAACAGTTAAGGCTTTACAAGTAAGGGAACACTGAAGGCAGCTGTGCCAAAATACTACAGCTTGTAAAGCACACCTAAAATCTCTCTTAAAAATAATAAATAAATCACACATTTGAGTGTACACGGGTGTATAAAAGCACAGCTGTATAATGCTCTATTTAAAACCCACACAAGATGAAGAGGAATTTGGGCTCTCTGCACTAACTCAAGGGCTTTACAAAGGACAATTTGGAAGAACAAGGTTTATTGATGAGATACAAAAGTAGAGCATCACTGGTATTTTTAAACACCATTTGATCCTGTATGATGCTGCAAGTTGGGATGCTAATGAAGCCCAACATTTAAGCTGCGTGCAAAACTTTATGTACAAAATTCACTCCACAAAGCAGAGTTCACAACAAACAGCAGCAATTTATTTTGGTGTCAGAAGGATTAATTACATCCTTAAACTCAACTACTGCCCCGTGCCCTTCTATCACCTGTGCAGAGGTGTCAACACAACACTGGGCACGTACAGGTCTCTATTCCCAGCTCCCTCATGCCCAACCTGAAGGCTCCACTTCTCGCCTGAGCTGCATGCATGAGAAATTTATTTGATGAACCTGAGAAATAATGCCTTGCCCCATTGCTGTATACACATTACCAGAGCTTGCAATTGCAGCTGGCCTTTATATTTGGATATACTTACATAGAATACTCAGAACAAGTATCCGTGTAATTAGCACATCAATCATGTTGTTCTTTAATGTAAATGAAGCACTAATACACTCCTCCATAAACTCCCTCACTATAACTAATGCACACTATTAATTAACCGACCACAAGCAAAAGAAATGCAGAAATCCACCAGAAGTACACAGACTGCAGCAGCAGCTCAGGCAACAACCCCCATTCCTGCAGCCACTGTCCCCTGCAAGTTCTCCTGCAGCAGCTTGGAGCTGCAGATCTCCACCTGCCTGCATGGCATGCTGCAAGCTGCCATCCTCTTTGCAGCATCACAACAGGAAGGCTCTCTCTTTTCCTGTTCCTAAGTCTTGTTACTCACAACTCAATACTCTTTTTCCAAAGCTTAAGCAGATCTATCAATTTTTACGATAGCCTCCTGTAGGAATATCACACAGCCAAAATGATTTGGGAGAAATAATGCAGAAATAATTTATTGTATTACTGTCTGCAGCCATTGTGCAGCTTCTCCCTGCTCCCCAGCAGACAGCCTTCTTGCTCCACTTGGACAAACATCAGCTGATAGTTCAAAAACCCACACCACACCCCATTTTCTCTGTTCTGCTGGTACACACTTCCCCATACACCTGTTTCATTTTACACTGACCGTGTGAGTGAATTTGCCTTGTTGTTTTCCAGATCATAGAAGCATTCAAGTTGGAAGACACCTCTAAATTCACCCAGCCCAACAGCACCCCACACAACCATGCCCACATCTCTCAGTGCCACATCTCCACTGCTCCAGAACACCTCCAGGGACAGTTAACCCCCACACCCTGGGCAGCTGTGCCACTGCACCATCACTCTTACAGAGAAGTATTTGCTAATATCCTACCCTGAAACTCCCCTGGTACAGCTTAAGACCATTATTTCTCATTCTTGCCAAACCACCTGAGAATTAACATTTTTCTTCATACCTACAATGCACGTATGTAATTCATACACGTTTTTCACCAGGACTCTTAGCCAGACAGCAATACCATCCTGCCCATTTCCCTCCTCCTCCCCAGTCTATGCGCTGACCTAATTTAGCAGCCCTAAGAACCTCGAGAGAGTTGTCATAATAGTGAAAACTGGAAACCCTGCTGAGACACATCCCTCTAAACAGCACAGCACAGATAGCTTTTCCCTTAGGGAGTTCCCATTTTAAATGTCATTTTCTTACTTTTGGTTGCAAGAAGATCCGTTTTACTCTTTCTGCATGCGTTAGCAGCAAATCAAAAATTTAATTTGTGACATTTTGAACAGACAGCTCATCAGGACAGTGCCACAATCCCACTCGGTCAGTGTGTGTTCAAGCCATAGACTTGACCGGTTACGTAGCTGCTCCTCAACATGCATTTCAAACAACATGGGGAGACGATGTTCAGTTCCTCCCCCAGCCCCCATATTTTTCAAACAGATTTCTTTTAAAATAGTATTCTAACTCTCAAGTTTTTGGTTTTTGTTTTTCTCAGGTTTTTAGATCTTACTAAGTTTTATGATTACATTTGACTTAAAAGACATACTGGAAACTTCTTTCCTTTTCTTTGCTACCTGCAATATACCTACCAAATATCCTTCAAAAACAAGGACCGTTTACACCATGGAAACAACAACCACTCAAAAAGCATTCATCCAAAGCAGTACTAAATCATCCACGGCACCAAGTGCACAGGCCTGGAACCTTCGCCCACCGCCTGCCATGGCAGAGCTTGGAGCTGAGACCAAGGACAGCAGTACGTTGTGTGGCAATCACAGCCTGTGGACACGAGCAACCCACCAAAAGACAAGATCAGTTTTGCCACTCGGTTCAGCTGTCCTCGACAGTTAATTAAACATCCATTCCCTGCCTTGATAGATGAAAGAGCTGTCCTGAGGTCAGACAAATGACATTTCAACTTTCCTAAGCTTCGTCCTCCTTACATCTTTCCCAAAGTAGAAACAACATAAATGAGCACACCCGGGGCAGTGCAGAAGTCAGCCCGTACCAGGCTTTCTCTGTGCTCACCTCTGACTGTCACAGCTTATGCTATGTGTGTGTAGAACCAAAGAGGAACAGGAGATGGAAAGGAAGAGGCAGAGGCAGCAAGCTTTGCCTATGAGACTAAAAGGCTGTGAGCCACTCTGCTGCAGTGCAAACATAGTATATATGCATTTTTATAAATGAAAATTTAAGATATACAATGGATACACAGAACCAGCTACAACAGACCAGCAGGGCTCACCCCAAGGCTTCTGTTTTCACAGGTGTTGAGGCTACAATGAGGTGACTCTGCTGACTAAAGCACATCCAAAATAAAATCATTACATGCAATATGATGTGCAACAAAGGGCCCACCAGCAGAAAAAGGAGAACAAGCTAAGAGACCATAGTCCTTTCCAAGGGCCCAACTCCTTCAAAGCAATAACCCCAGGCTCCGCAATCACCACATCAGCAATCACCAGATGGCAGAATTTACTCACAGAACTGAGAACTACTCCCACACCTTTCAGAAGCAGTCAGAGAGCAGATAAGCAGGCAACACACAGCGCTCACCTACCACAGTTTGTAGCCTGGGAGAGCAGAGAGGTGAGAAAGGAGCTGATCAGAGATGCAGCACTGCTATTCACATCCAAATGCATTCAGCTCTTTGAATTTGTGTTGAAACACCTATAGCTTAGTAACTGTTCTCTACCAATGCTCATTTTCATTTGCTCCCTGAAGGACTACGCTTCCACAGAAAGAACAAGACATATCCAACACAAACTAACTTCCAAACTCATTTTGTTTCCTCTTCAAATAAATAAATAAATAAATAAAATACTTTGGCTTTCTTACCTTAGATTGGTACCTAGAGACAGCAAAAAAATTACTAACCCACTTTTGCAAGTGAGGTTTCTATTGCTGTCTGCATTCAAACTGACAAATGGTTGAGGGGGATTGCTTGCTTTACATAAGAAGGTTCAGCACAACGAATTCCATCTGAATAAATAAATACTGCCATTGTACTTCATGGATCATATTTTCTGCATTTTTCCAGTGTCCTAAATGTTAGGCATTATTAAGAAATGTGAGATACACCTTTAGACTATTTTTTTTTTAAACCAGACCACAAGGGATGACAGCCCAAGCTGTGAGATAGCCTTTTCCCAATGACTCTGATGCAGAAGGTGTAGCTGCGACATGCACATAGTGATAGGGGAGAAGACAAAGTACAGTTCAAGAACAGAACAAAATCTATCTACAATCAATGCATAAAGGACACACTGTGGCAGATGCTTGCAGAAAGCCTCTGTAAGATAAGAAATGTGAAAAGGGCATTTTTTCAAATAAACAAAACTGTGACAGCTTTTGTTACAAGAAAGAATTGAGGAAGAGTTGGGCCTAACAGGAAAAAATTGGCAAGAGGGAATCATGTTTCACAGCAATGCGATCAATGACTGCAGGGGCAGACAACCTCAAAATAAGACACTCTAGGTCCCCCCCCCCCCTCCTGTACTCTGACACAGCATAACAGCTAATCATTCTGATAAAATACCATGTTACTTATATGTACACTCATACACACAAGAAATGCTTTGTTCTATAGCAGCTCTGGATGAATTCAAGCAAGTCACTCCAAGTGCAGCGATGTAGTTCAGTTTAGTCCCCCAACACCAGCAGATTACAGAACCCTAAGGACCAGTTCTCTTTTGGCGTTAGCTCTATGCTTCACACATCCTCCAACAATACAGAAGATCAGTTTTACAATATAATTTACAGCTCAGGTCATCAGTCACATCATTTTAAAGAACAGACCACTCTTAAATTTGAAATGTTTGTGTCAGGAAGAAAGAGAAAGAAATCTAACTTGGGATTCTGCAAGGAACAAGGTGTTCAGAAAGTGCGTACATATGGTGGTGGTTCCCAGCCTTTCATAGGTCTGTTCGGTGCATTTTCATCTTCTCTTAGTGACATCTGACACATGACTGCTGACAGCACTCTGTAAGTTCCCACTGAGAACCAGACACACAAACTCACCCTACTTGAAGGGAGCTGTAAGACTGCACGTAACCTGTCCTGGGATAAGGATGGGAAGGTGATGACATAACTCACAGGATGCAAGGGCTTTGTGACTGCTCAGCAGTGGCAGCAGAAATCTGCAGGGCAAGGAAGCTGCTATGTCACAGTATTTCTGCTATTTCTGGTATGTTGAAGAAATATGAATAGATAACAACCTCATATTTCACACAAATTAGAGTCGGATTTTTTCTGACCAGTGCTCAGGGGTTTCTAGCACCAGCACGAAGATCTGTGGCAGGAGGGAACGCACAATCAGTATTATCAATTTCCTGTTAAGCTGTAAACTTATAAAAAATTCAATTATGAGTTGGACGTTGAATATTTAACAAAGAAATTGGTGCTTTCTAGCTATTCCACAGTGCCCAGAGCTCTGGGCTGCTGTTCTAAACATTCAATAAATTTATAAATAACTCAACTGCTTAATTTCCAGAAAACTTATTTCTGAGTTTAATTTAGTTTATTTCCATTTATTTCTTCCCCTAGGTAAACAGGCAGCAAGCTACATTTCAGAAGATGTTAATGGAATTTCTCTTACATACGTGCACATGTAAATAACTTTAAATACCTGAGCAGTATGAAACACTGGACAATATATCCCACTGTACTGTGTTGGATAGATGGAAGACATGAAACTAAACCCCATTTCTGAAGCTATATGAACGGTCTAGCAGGCTTACTGAAACACTCTGTTCTGTCTTCATCAGAGAGCTGCTGCAGTAACAAACACATCAGATAGCATCTGGCAGCGTAACAGCAGAACCAAGTGGGGGACACAAGGCTCTCAGAAAAGAACAAATGGAAACAGGCACAGAAGTAATATCAGGAAGACACAACAAATAAGATTTGGGGTGATTCGTTCATAGCACAATAGGCTGAGAATATCACTGGCAGTAAATCAGGAAGCTCAGGCAGTGTTTGCTGTTTTACAAGCTCAACAGTACATGATGTCACGTTACAGCTAGACAGCACACAGTTCCATTCTTTCAAACCCTGAGATAAAACAAATGAGTCAACACATCCCATTGCCAGATGAGTTATATGTTGAGATACTACTGTTATGTATTTCTTACTTTTTTTTATTTTGACATCTCCACCTACAGTGAGAATGATTTCGAGTAGATAGCTAAAATTAAATAGTAAAACAGGTATCTTCAAATGTATTTTGAGTGCTTTTTGGCTCTGAAGTTCTAAACGGCCTTATTTCCATTTCTTAAGCACAGATGACACAGTCAGAAACTGATATATTTGAATTGATTCACTCAATTTGTTTTTCAAGTGCAAAACTGCAGAAGAAACTTTCCCAGTACACGCATCACAGTTAGGTTTACAAGAAGATGGTTCCCTGCAATGGATCAAGGGCAGAGATTCTAGTTACATTCTACACGGCCTGAATGTGGAGAAGACAGACTCAAACATTTCAAGCGAGCACAGTGACAGGATGAGATGCGACACACAAACAATTGCAAAAAAAATCAGATTAGATTGTAGTGAAAAAGTCTTACTATGATGGTGATTGAAGAGAGAAGAGGAAACCAGAGAGACTGCAAAACATTTATGCTCACAGATAAGATGAAGTCCCTCACGGGACTCATCTAGGCAGACATCCTCTGAAGGCTGCACTGGACCACACAACCTCCAGAAGCCTGTTTCAACTTCAGTGAGCCCACGACTCCAGGAAGACAAGTCGTATCTGAAACCTGAAGCACCAGAAGCACTAAAGATGGACACTGCAGGCAGATACATCCCTAGTCACCCATGTCCTCTTAGAGCTAAAATGAAACAACCACATGAAGAGAGGCGGTAAATGTTATCTTCTGACATGCAGGCAGAATTGGTGATCAATCTGGAAGTACATCCAAAGAGAAGGAGCACAGGATGCCCTGAATAGGACATCCTGTTTGCTGTGTAATCAGCTCCATTGAAGTCCTATGATCAGTCTTAATCCTCACCTTTCTTCTGGCATACTAAAAATAGTATGCAACTTAACCAACATTTAGCAAAGAATGAAATGATACATATATTCTATTTTGAAACATAGTACTCACAAAGTAGAACGTTTTTACGCTGATTACAATGAGAATTCTCAGAACCCAGTTCCCATTTTTATGGAAAACTAAATGTTGTAACAGAAAATCATTTCTACTGATGCTGAAAACAAAGCTATTTTAATTTGTACTTCCTTTCTGCACAGTCCATAAGGAGAATCTATAAGAGAAAGGTATTTTAAGACAGAACGAACGAACGCGGTTTACAAGAGGCAATGGTACTATTGAAAAAAGTCAGCCTTCTGAATTTTCAAGAAAGCAAGTCAATTAAGCAAGAAGAAAACTGACCTACTGAACACTCAAGTACCTCGTTGTTATTCTATGGCATGTTTTCTCATGCACTCTGGGTGTGAAACTCCGGCCCAGCAGACAACCAACCACCTCCTGTATCTTCACTGCCATCAGAACTTCACTCCAATCGCCTCTGACCGAGGACTGGAAAGTTCTGATTGTTTTAAATGTTGAATTAAAACCTAATCCTTTAAGAATCAGATCTGTACAGATGATGATTTTGCCTTACCAGTATTTATTAGCACAAATCTGCCTGCTCACATAGATAATCCCATCACGTTCAAAGACAGAAATAGATACTACGCTGAAGTAAGGGTTTTACAGAGGAAAAGAGAGGTTGTCAAAGACACTGATAGATTCAATGAAAACAACAGAGTTCTATCTCTACTGATAGGTAAAAACAAGAGTGGAAAGCTAAAGTGCTGACAGATGAAAGGCTGACATCAACAGAAGGAGGAGTGACACCCGCCTAAAGAATGGGAGAAAAGGGCAATTCTGTAAACAAGGTTTTCTCTGGACGACAAATGGGTTGAGCATGAATGAGGAGAAGAGGAGCCAGGAAGGAAGTGGCTTTAATTTGTACAAATTTGACCAATGAAGACTCCTAACCACTGCAAACATTAGCAAGCCTTCTTCAGTGGGGAAAAGAGTACTAACAGCATAAGGAACAAGAAATACCAAGATTGGAAGTATATTTCAAAGAGTAATTCACCAGTAAAGAGGATCAAAGAAGTTTATCTCTTATATAACGAGACAAAAAGATTCTTTTCTGATGGCTGCAAGCTCTTTATCTGCATTTGTGTAGACTAAAATAAACAGCGCGCTTCAAAATACGTATACAAGGAGGAGAACTCCTGAAAGGCAAAAGCAAAGCCACGTACTGCAATTTCTAAGACCAACTACTCTATCTTCTAATGTGGTTATTAAAACACCCAAAATATTCCTTACATTCTGGCAGTGTGGATGACAAGAGAAAAATGTGTCTGAACCCAGTTCCAAGGTACTGCATTTCCATGATGCAGGCAGCAAAAAGATGCAAGTGGAAAAATACAGATGTTTTAAACTCATTAGTTAAATCCTGTGGATAGTAAGTCACAGGAAATTTCAGTCCAAAGACAAAAAATACAGAAATGAAAAGGGACAGGCTCAGTAAGATTATTTTATTACCTACAGAAACCCTAGGTTGTGTGTTGCAGCTCAATACACTCCAAGGAAAGGGGCAAAGACAGCAGCAAGGGGTTACACTAGTGACTGTGTGTACTTCAGTCCTAGTCCAAAACACAGTGAAGTCAAGATGGAAAGTAAGAAGCTATAGTGAATGTTTAAGTTCAGCAGTCAATCATGTTAAAATTGGACTCTTGTTTTTCCTCCCCTATGACTCCTAAACATCTTGTTAGATGCAATTATCTGCTAGTTAATAACAGTTTAAGTAGATGACAGCGGGGGCTTTTTGAAAAACAAAATAGCAATGCCTTAAATTAAAGACACAAGCATTATGCTGCGTACAAGCAGCACGACACACA
This sequence comes from Lagopus muta, assembly GCF_023343835.1. Taxonomy (NCBI): domain Eukaryota; kingdom Metazoa; phylum Chordata; class Aves; order Galliformes; family Phasianidae; genus Lagopus; species Lagopus muta. The sequence continues at coordinate 33,223,258 of NC_064440.1, read as the reverse complement.
AGTGTCACACAGCGAAAAGCTCCACACCTACACCTCGCAGTACATGAGGCAGTGGGGACAGAGGTGTACAGGCTGCCAGCAGCTGAACCTGCTCTTCCTTAGTGCACAAAACAAGTTGATCGTTGCTCTGTAGTTCAGTCTTATAACAATGTTGTAATGAACTGCAATAGCAGAGGCAGTTCAAGCAAAGAGAAGCCAAATGGGTCTCACAGCAAGAAATGACTATCTTCCCACTAAGCCCTTGGGTTACTCAAGAAAGGCAAGCACAGTCAGTACTGGGGGACATGGCTTCCACAGAGTGACCATCACTCTCATTCTGGGAGCTCCAGTTTCTCCACCCATAAAACCACCATCTAACATTTCTAGTTCAGGAAACCTCCTTGAGTTCAGTGCAGCAGATTAAGGAAGTTCAGCGTGTTCCAGGGCTCAGCTACATTGCCCTAAAATAAAGGCAGCTTTCACACCTCCTCCCTTGGAGTGTAAACTTCATGTTTAAATCTTGTTATCCCAAATTGACTTCGCAAGTAAGCAATTCAACTGACAATTCTTCCTTGTATATCCACAGGGCACAAAAGATAATTTAAAAGCAAAACTTTTGAAGAAGGTTTATTAATAAAAAAAAAGAGTAGATTACTTAAATAAAGCCTTCCTAGAGTAGAAATTAGCAAAGAAAAAGCCCGGAGAAATCAGCATTACATTTGCCATGACGCAACAACAGCCACATAGAACGTGTCTCAGAGGCTCAAGCATTCACAATGTTGCACGTCAATTCAAAGAGGGCTTCTGAATGCAATCTCTTCCCAAAAATCTAGGCAGAATTGTACTTCAGCTTAGAGCTGAACTGTCATAAAATAGCACATAACCATTTGGCAGCAGAATTATGGTACGTTACAAGCCCCAGAATAACAAAGGGGTATAATTTTCTCACTAAGACACCGCTGAAGCAATTTTAAATTTTATACTGCAACCGTCTGGATTTAATTAAATGGTGCAGCAGTATCTCAATATTGCTACTAACAACATCAGCATTAATCAGTTATTGATACAGAGGAGCAGGAAAAGCCCTCTATTTACTACTTCTAACTAATCCCCATGTAGAGATGCTCACAGCACTCCATCAGCTTGCAGCAGGAACTACCTGCACTCAGAGGCAGCAGCCCCTGCTCACTCACACACAGCACATCACAGGCCTGATTCAGTTCCCAACTTATTCTCTTCTCTGAAGACTTGAAATAGATTTATGCTTTTCATTAAATTATCATCATCTCCTTATAAGTTAATTAATTACCTTTTTAGTTAATTCTTTGGCGCTTTCAGCAATATTAACTTCCTAGAGGGCAAGTTTTCAGAGGTGACTGGTCCTGAGCATTTCTGGTGCAGCCACCCATCAATACCTTCAGCAGTTTGATTTACAAAATCACACAGCCTTGAAATCCTCTCCCTGCTGCCGCCACTTCAAACCCAGCACTAATCATCAACTTCAAAGAGAAAACCATTATGTTTATCTAAACTAGCTTCAGTATTTTGTGAATTACAAGTAAGAAAACTAACAGGAGAGGGCAAACAGTAGCAGGAACAAAGAGCTTTCTTGTTTATTTTCCTTAAAACCCATCCACTTTTCACACAAAACATGAACACAAATGTCATACTATTACCTTAATAATACTTATGCTAATATTTGTACTAAGCCTCTAAATCTTCCACATAAACAAGGCTTTCCCTCAATCTGCAACAATCTGAATAAGCTTTGTGCTTACACAGTTAATAAATCTCCTCTTGATAAACCTGACTCCACAGCTCTTTTTAAGTCTTTACAGAAATGCAGAACGCTCTTGTTATTCAGGGTTTAGTAGCATGGAACAACCAAGAAGCCTTTTGTGCCTAGCTAAAAAAAATACCCAGATCCAATCTCCTCTTTCTCCAAGTGGTTTTTAGGTCTAAATGATTAAGGCTAAAGATATCCTTTAAAATCACATCGTTTATGGATATTCTTTAACGCCAGCATGATTAACTTTATCACAGCTGACACTACTCATCTGTCAATAACATAGTATTAACAACACTGGAAGCCATGTAATTAAAAAGAAAAGGAACACCTGCTATAAAATCAGCATCTCTCTGGCCCTGCTCTACCATTTCAGCCTACTCCCATCATCAAGCCTATTAGGTCAATTTTGCTATAAATACTGGCTTTGAGTTCCCTAGCCAACCACGATAATTACAACTGAAAATTCACAACCCATCCTGAAATCTCTCTAGGTTTGTTTTTGTTTTTAACTAAAGCAGTACAAACACATTCCTATTTCACAGGGATGGACTCATCCCAAGTGACCATTCGTCCTCCGAATATTAAAATGGAAACGTATACACTTACAGGCTTTTACTTATTTCTAATCATTTACACTGTCATAATGTGGCCAACACCAGAAGTCCCCATCGTACATCTGGATGCCAGCCTGCCTTTGATTTTGGGTATGAAAAGTACCATTGTAAAGATTCCACTTCTGTTGTTGAGACAGAGGAAGGTCTTTCTTGTCTGGGTAAGCTGCTGATTATCTTGTTTCACACAGACATGACAGGCTGCTAGAAAAAAAAGAGAGGGATAGCTCTTGGAAGCCTTGTGTTGAGAACTGGTGAAGCAACCAAAAGGCAAAGTTTTATGGGAAAACCTGGCTGAGGAAGGTTCTTCAGGTTTTCAAAGGGAGGTTAAGAAAAGCAGACTGTCTCGTGCAAAGCACTTCTTCCAATAACAAACATGGTACATCCTCCTTAAAACATCACTGCAGCCCACACTTACTCCATTAACAAACCAGAGGAAGCAGGTAAACACAAACACACAAATTAAAACTAGAAGCCTAATTTCAGTCTTCTCAAACCTAAAAAATACGCTGCTTCATCAAAGAATGAAGTACTGCTCACCTACAGAAGGTAAATAAATAGCAAGGAAATTGTAGAAATCTTCACCATTAATTTTCCACTCAGCTCTCACTCTTACCTGGGAGCACCAATATGCTTCATTTCCAAAGGATGTCAAACAAAAAATTCTCACAGGCAACAATCGAGTTTCCTACTGTATTTCAGTTCACGGGAGGGATCAGGGCCTTTTACGTTGAAAGAGCTTTATAGATCTCTCATGAATGACAGCTGCCAAATTTTCAGTAGACTACTTGAAATAAACATTCAATATGAACTGTCAATTCCCGCCTATTGGCACAGCAGAATTCTGGATTCCGTTCTTTTCTGTTTTCAACAACACTAACTACAATCATCTGTTGCTAGAAATGAAGTCTTTGTACCCTCCCTACAACATATTCTGAAATTAACATGAAAGCTATCTTAAACTTTGCTTCCACTCACTTTTCTCAGTTAAAATCCAAGACAGCATTGGTAATCCACCCTACTAGTGACGTTTGATACAGTGCTGTGTCAAGAATCCAACTCTGGGTCCCATTGCCATCAACTCTGTAAAGATCACTAAATAAATTAACACTCTGAGTTTGCAGTCTATCACCCAAGTCACGCATGTGCATTTACACACACATACACAAAATCAAGACCGAATTCATCTGTACTACTTCAGCCACAAAGAGACTTAAAGGACAACAAATTGATTGCCACTTAGCTGTCACTAATTCACCAGCAAGCAAACCCAGACTGCAAATGAGCATAAAGCAGCAGACAAAATTTAGGGTAAGCTTTTTGAGAAATGCATGTGCTTCCCAACACAAATAAAGGAAATGATACTCACAGAACCTGCCAAAATCAGCCCTTATTAATCAGCCACAATTTGCTCAAGCATAGGCAATAGTGACAACTGCTAGCAGAGCAGTAACACAGTATTAAAAAAGCTACTGTCCTCTTTCTCCTAAATTCCAGGGTGCAAGTAACTACCAAAATTCCACAGGCAGAGCAACTCAGTTCTTGAGAAAGTCCTTGGCTTTCACAGAAACAGAAAGTTGGCTCTCTTGGATTGAATTATAGAAACTCCAATATCACTCTACAGCTCTGAAAGGTATTTTTTTTCTGCTTTCATGCTGAAGGAACACTTTATCAGTCGCTCTCAAGAATACAAATTGCCACACATTGCAGCAAATGGACCTTGTTCAATACCTGCAACTGAAAGAAACGCTCCAGAAGAGAATGGGAAAATTCAACTTTAATGAAAGCCTTTAACAGGCATCATCTGTAACGCAGTCACTCAGGTGAGCAGAGCTTTACATGGCGTGCACCCTAAAATTACACACACGGACCCAGCACACACCTACAACCCTTGGATATTCTGTGACGCCTCTCTGCTTCTGCACTGCAATTTCAGTCTGAGCCTGGTTTGTTGTTTGTTGTTTTTTTTAACTGTAAATACATCTCAATATACATATATTAAAATCTTGATACAGACACAAAAGCAAGCTTCAAACTCAATGGGTTGCTTCTCAATTATGTTCCTCCTATTCGTTTATAGAGGAGCATAATTACAGCGCTCTCCAAAAACAGATTGTATGCAATATCTACCATGGACCTTTCCCCATCATACAGGCTACAATGAAGCTAAGCAGAATGAATCAGAAGTAACCTACCCCAAGCATTTGACCCCTTCTCAGGTTGGGAGGAGACAGTTATGCCTCCTACATCATCCACTTCCAAATGCCTAAAAGCTCAGTTCTTTTGTACTTCCCTTGTTTCTCCGTTTCTATCAACCCCTTTAGGGCCCAGAATTTGGGCCAAGAAACACTTGTGTGTGCAGATACATTCTGTTCATAGATTTTTTGTTGTTATTCTTTACTACGCAGCATTTTGTCTGTTTCAGTAAGTTCCAGAATTATCTGTTTCTACTCTGATATGTTTAGAGATACAATGGAAATGTAAATTATATTCTTAACAAGACAAAGGAATCCCAAGCCTTAGTGGAAAAAATCTTTAGGCAAGACCAGACAAAACCTGTTACACGCTGACCTTCACTGATATTCTTTAGAAATCGCCAAATGGTCGCAGCTGCTGTGGTTTCCTCTGTAGCTCAACAACCTTTTTGATTAAGTGTTAAAAGGACCCTTCTCATTACTTCTGGAAGACAGGATTTCTCCAAGGTCTGCTGATTTAAATGGACATTTGAGTTTCTATCTTAAAAAGGCTGTTATTTTCTACATCCATTTTCTGAACTTAGAACAGAAGATCCCTTTAACTCCTTTAATCTCCTTGTTAGCCATACACGTCTGTCCTTGCAGGAATCTTGCAGAGCATCGAGCAATGCAGCTCCTAATTTGAAACCAACACATAATCATTAGTTTCAAAGTCACATTTTAGGTTCTCCAGCTTTAGAAGGAAAACAGCTTTTCCCCTATGTCTTCTAAAACTTTATACTAACGCCATTGGAGACTGTGATCACAGAAAAGTACTTATAAAAGCTAAAATAAATTATTAACAGATAATTTGCACAAACAGCATCCTCAAATACAAGAGTCTGTCTAAATGGAAAAACCACACGTGGAGATCAGAAGAACAGGCCACATTAACAGAAGCAAAGATGAACAAACAAAAAAAATGCACCAAACTTCCCTGTTATTTGCCTTGCTGCAAACAAGAGAAAAAAACAACCAGAAAACAACCTGGTACAACACCCAACGATTCATGTACCGAAATCAGCCATTCCAAATCCATCCTTAATGGCTCCCACTGCTTACCAGTACAGACAGAGCCCCTAAAAACTGAGCTGCCAGAGCAACTGATGCAGCAGCTTCAATGTCCTGCAGTTACAAGTACCCTCCTGTGAACTGCAGTGCCCCTCAAAAATACTGCATGTATATACTGGTGTATCTGATCACATCACACAGTTCTCTAAGGATAAGAAAGCTACGGACTAGTAAAAAGAAAGAAGGACAGAGCAACCCAGACCTTAGTTTCATGGAGTGCACTGGCTAGAAGAGGCTGAACTGTCAAGTGGTAGTTCATCAGCTCACAAACAGCAAGGGAAGATATCTTCTAAAGAGGCCTGCGATTGTGGAGGCTGAACTGAGTGAAGGACTCTGTATGATCCAGGCAGCAAGACAGAATGACATAACATGGAATTCACTAATTAAACAGCAGTTGATCCAGTTTGACCTCGAGACAGAAGGTTTCCCAGAGAGCCTGATCCCACAACAAACAGCAGGCAGGCAGGCTGCAGGAGGCAACTGCACAGTACTGCTTCTTACAGCCTGGGGACTGGAATTCTGCTTTCCTCATAAGGAATTCCCACAGTCAAGAATAACACAGGTGATTAAGCATCTGAGAAACAGAAATAAAAAGCAAGCATACCTAGAACAAACACATGTATGAGCACATATAGCCTAAGTGCATAGTGCTACATGCAGAGCACACAAGCTTTCATTTATAGCATGTTCTGCTACAGGAACCCACACACTGCTTTTTCCTATACTAAAAAAACCCAAAGATGTAGTGATGTTTTTGTTTTCCTACTTTTTTAATGAACATACAAGTAGGTAAAGCGCTCTATCAACTTGAACCTAATAACAACTTGCTTCTCAGTCAACATTACCAAACGCAATTGAAGCTCTGACCTCATGCATCTCTCCAGTGCTTCAGAAGAATCAAGCTATCCAAAAACACCAAACAAATCTGAGGATGTACACGTTCCAAGTGAATCGGGCAGTCAGTTGCTTTTGGCTCATCAACAGCCAGCACCAATTCTGGAATGGTTAACAAACAACACACAGCCACATAAGTGCACTCAAAAAAAAGGATCACACCACTGTGATGTCTATCCAACAACTACGTATCTTTCAGCGTTAGAAGGAAAGCAGTAGCAACTCTCAAAGTATCTGCAATACCCCTTGACTGTCCCTAATTACTCAAAAGCAGTTCTCTCCCTTAATGTGGAAAACAACGTGACCAGGTCCCTCAACCTCTTTGCTGTACAGTACTACCTACTTTGCTATCCCTAGTCCTTCATCAAGCACACATTACTAGAAAAAAATAAAGTGACTTATTCCACCAATTCAGAGACTCAGTAAGCACAACTCCACAACAAGTCAGAATAGATAGCTGGAAGGGTATTTAGGGAAAAATTCTAAGATAGCACATAAAAATCTGGACTTTTTTACTTCACTATTTTTCGGTCTTTCCATTTCAGGATCCAAAACAAGTTATGCAATAAACACCATAAAGCAAAAGGGAACAGAATTACCATCCTGTGGCCCAATTTTATTTTGTAATTTCATACATACTACAGATTGCTGCTGAAGTTCCACACTATTATCAGTTCACGCTCTTAACGTAAGAGAGAGGAATTTTACCAGCTAGCTGAATTACTGTCACAATACCTGGATAGAACAGTGTTAGGACTGAACTCAAGAGAAAGGTAATGACTTTTTATAAGACACTGTACCATGGAATACCTTCACTAAGCAAAACAGACCAGAAGCATGTCCAAAAACATGGAGGGAAAACAGCAGTTACTGCATTAAAGATGCTATTAATCTCTTTTATGATTGTTTGCTTTTCTGTTGGCCTCAGTATTAAGACTGCTTACTGTAGTATTTAAATGTAAACTAGATCACATTCACTCATTGGTAAAGAATACTAAAAAAAAGGAAAAAACATTTTTTTTTAAACATTTTAGATCTTTGACCAAGAAATTACACTCATTTCCATAAGCCAGAGCTTCCATGCTGCCAAGAGATGGAAAAAGCCCATAAATCAAGTGTTTCCTACCTACTTGTGCACTTCACAGCAGATCATACCAAAATTTACTTCAATTCAGCCAAAATTCCCATGATGACAGATAAATGACGGGAATCATTTTAGCTACCAGCTCTAAAAATTACTGCTTTAGAATATGACTAGTCACTCTGATGTAAGAAACTTGCAGCTGGGGAGGCCCCTGTACACGACAGCCATTCATTCATGACTTTGCACACCAATAGCTGAGAGGTAAACTAACAGGCTGTATCCCACCTTGGTGCTCACCAATTTCCGATGGGCCTGCACTAAGTCTTAAAATGTTTGAACATCAGGAAGATTCCCAAAAGTTACCGATACCCATACAGGCTCCTACAAACCCATCCATGACTTAGAGAACACAGCTGAAGGGAGAAACACTTCAGTGATCCTCACAGCCTCTACCCTTCCAACCTTCCCTTCCAGCAGGTAGTTCCCCTCTGTGATGAGCAGTTGCAGTAGGTTGAGCTGGGCTCCATACTTAACAACCAAGGGATCTTTCTACCCCTATCTTTCTACCCTACAAGAGCCTTCTCTCAGCCATATTGCTTTTCATCTACAAAGGATGGATACAAACTGCCTTATTTCCTGAGTATTCCATTACCGGATCCCTTGTTTTCCAGGTAAACAGGCTGACTATCCCCCCACTGTTAGTGCATGCTGGAGGTTTCCTTGTTTTTTCCACAGTTCCTTCAATGCTTTTGCTTCCTGCAATCTTAGGAAATGTATTCTACCTTTTCTGTCTGCCTCCCTGCAACAAGCTTCATCTTCAATGGCACTGACATGTTCAGTATTAAGAAAGCTGCTCCCAGAAATGATGCTCCCCCCTGCAGTAGGAGGGTTCTGAAGGACGTGGATCTGCAGCTACTACATTTTCTCCACTTCTTCAGATGCAAAGATGCACTGGAATGCGTTATATATGCCATTTCATAGCCAAGAGCAGAAACCTGGAAATTCATCTGTTTCACAGGGCTTACCAATCAGCTACTGTGACCATCCATACGTCAGCAATGGACTACAGGGCTAACAAATGAGGCCATCCTTTAGAGCAGTCGGGCACAATTCCAGTTTCCTTGCTCTACTCACCCCATCAAGCCAGCCATCATCTGGGGATGGATAATGCCACTTTCCAAGAGTGAAGCATTCCCTCCGCACTGCCAAGGAATCTGATGAAGTTTTAGCTTTCCATTCACAAGAATGTTGCATATATGAATGATGCTACAGTCCAGTCACTCCAACAAACAGAAGCAGCAAAACTGTTCTTTTTTTTGCCTTTTGCCCAGCAAGCTATGCTAAAGCTGCAGACTTGCTTGCCAGCAGGAGTAGTAAGAAAAAAGAGAAACAAAAAAAACAACACAGGAATAAAACAAATGCATACCTGACAACACAGATCAGGGAAACTCAGGGAATAGGGCCTCTAAATACTATTTAACTAAGATACAACGATTTATCACACAATCATTTTAAGCATCATTGGGACCTCTAAAGATATCTTAGAGAAAAACAGCAGAAATAGATCATTTTAGCATAATATTGCCTGCCACACTCTGCAGCCTTGGTGTCATGACTAAGAAAAAGCCTTTTCTTCTCTGTGGTGATAATGTAAACCTTAAAAGAAGATCTAGTGAGAAATCAATTTCCATACGCAATTTGCTGCAGCGTGATCACCAAAGGACACCATTTCCATTAAAAATGGAAAGCTATTCTTTTATTACCAATGACAAAACATCCACCATCAAAATCAGCTAGGATACGAGCAAGGTTTTGAAGTGAGGCTTTCCACAATCGCAAGCCATAATTTGCATTTGGATTTGCAAGAAATAAAGGCATTCTTTGCTTGCTTTGATGTGCTAAGTGAGAAGCTAACAAGATAGTCACTTCAAAGATACCTTATTTTACTGAAGGACCTTTACTTTTGCTATCAGCTGGGCCATGGCTCCTTCCCAGTAGTCCCAGGTTACTGGGTGGCACAGTTTTTAAGCCATCCGTGCTCATAAAAACCAGAGTCCTGTATAAAAATTGGAAAGGAGAACAAGCAAAGAGCAGCCTGGCCATCATGATGGGGTAACGCCAGCCACAGCTGATGAGCTCGTAATTTTTGGAGGTGCTTGCAACAGGCGTTTTTGTAAAAGCAAAAGCAGAGTAATGCAGCTGCACCCTAAGGGGTAAACATGAAATTACGACATACTTTCTTTTAAAATTTATCAAGAACATGATTTTAAAAGCTCTCTCTGAAGGTGTTGTGTTTTTTTCCTTCCCCAGATGACTAGATTTGGGCACGGAGAGTTCTGCTTAATGCCAAATGAATATTTCACTAGGAAATCTGGCCCTTCACTCAAAATTATTTTTCACTCAAGAAGCTCTAAAATCGCACACAGAATTAAATGCGTGTTTTCAGATAAAATGATCTTCAAGGTTCCTTCCAACCCCAATCAGTCTAAGACTCTGGATATCGGGCCTATGTGAAGGCTGGGGAGGGATGCTATACCAGAGACTGCAGTGACGGACAAGGAGTAACAGCTTCAATCTCAAAGAGGATAGGTTTTGATTAGGTAGCAGAAAGAAACTCTTCTCCACACATTCAATTTTTAAATGACATGGCGAGCAATTTAGCTTATAGCTCATTTAATAACGGTTCACAAAGTTCACAGAATAAAAAGAGATTCGAGCACTTGAAAATCACTTTATTTTCATGTCAAAATGGGCTACCCTATTAACCACTTAAGTGAATAAAGGCCAGCAGAGCAATTGCAAAGCCAGGCAAGTTTTCATTTTCATATATAACAAAGAGGAACAAGTTGCAATTTCTCTCAATTCTTGCACGTCCTGTACATCCTTTGAGAAAAGAAAGCAAGAGCAAAAAATCCCACATCTTACTGCTGATATTTACAGCAATGCATTCTTCCTGTAAGTCATTTTCATATTCTTCAGGTACCATAATGGAGAAGATGAAGATGTTCTCTGTTCTCACTTTAAAACCTCTTTTTATTTTTTTAAAAACGTTGTTTATGGGTTTTTTCCTTCAAGATTGAAGGAAATTCCTGACAAAGTTTGCAAGAAAACCATCTGATAAAAAAGAAACAAGTTTCACCTGCTCTGCAATGGGATATTATTTCACCACCTTATAGGATATTTACTATATGTAAACCTAGATGCTGTAACTTAACTAGAAAGAAGTTTTACATCAATCTGACAGTTATTAGCCTCAGAAGAAAAGGAAAACAGAAGCAGTAGCTAATATGATGCATGCCAGTTTTTGCTTCCCTCCCTGCGTTTTCCAACTACACTTGGGTGTTATTTTTTAAAGGATCTTAGTGCTCCTGAGGAAATTGAATTAACTCTGACTCTTACAGCTTAATATAAGAAAATGGACACAGGGCTTATTTCTTCACTCATTTATAAAAAGAGAGAACAGATGCTTCGCTCACTTTTACAAGGAAACTTAGGATTTAGTACTACAGGTTTGCTGCTAATAAATTAAAAATGATTAAAAAGCATTTCATCTGCTATGAAAAAGAGCCTTGCTAAGAGGATCAGAGTTGAACGCAAGCCTAAAAGTGAAAATAGGTCTAAATCCACACGCCTGGAATTATTTGCTGGGAAAAACAAAATCAAGTTATTCAGGACCTCCAGTCAGTGCAGTCTTCAACCAAGAAGCTTCCTTAGAATTGCTGAATTGTGAGCATTTTATAATAGGAAAGAGTAGAAGCTATGATGTTTGTAATTAATATCCTTTAGATATTAATTAGATTGCTTCTCTACTCATCTCTCAATTCAATCAATGTGGTAAGCCCTTTCTACATGTTATCAAGGCTTTGGCACAGCTGCCGAGAGAAGCCGTGGTGCCCCATCTCTGGAGGTGCCCGAGGTCAGGTTCAATGAGGCCCTGGGCAGCCTGAGCTGGTGGGGGCAATTCTGCCCACGGCAGGGGGGTGGAACTGCAGTTTATCTTGACAGTCCCTCCAAACTTCAGCCATTTTATGATTCTATCCTTACAACTTTAAGAAAACCGTACCGTAGATCAGTGAAGCCACTGATCTATTTCCCAGACCCACCAATGGAACGATGCAGATCCTTATCATAAACATTTTAATGGCCTCAAGTCATTCAGGAGTCATTACAGCCTTTTTTTTCCTTTCCAAGGAAACAAGTAATATCACTTAGACATACGAGAGTAGAACTAAGCCTAAAATATAGCAATAATGAAAATGAAAAGCCATTTTCAGGCTCATAGTAATAGATTCTATGAAATCACGTTCACAAAATTGAAGTAGAATTGCTATCCAGCTTACAACCTTAAATCCTTTAGCTGAGTGATATAGGAAAACAAACTATAAGCACAAATATATGAGCTGCTGTGACTTGTCATAGCTCCATTAATCTCAGCATTCCACCTAGAAATGTTCTTACCCTAACACTTAGATATGAATATCTGCTTCCTCTTTTTCCTTCTGAATTCAAAGTAGCTGTGCTGCTAGTTCAGCCATTGCTTAATGCAAATTTACTCATTCTCATTTCAACTATGAAAAAATGCGTGCAAGCTTCTACTCTACAACAACTTTTTAAAATAGATTTAACTATAATGCATCACTTTACCAGTTCCTGAATTCCTCCTCCTTAGAAACATACAATGCACTACCAGAATTAAACGTTCAGCAAGAAAAATTGGATGTCTGTTATGACACGTGAAATGTATATCTTTCAGACAGAGGGCTTCATAGATTATTAAGTAAAAATGGTCAACCTTCAGCATTAGCAAATCACGAAGGACAAAGACTACTTACTGTGATACGTAGACTATGTCAGACAAAGGAAGTAAGATAACCAATGTTAATTTTATTAATAAGGTCTTGTTACTTAAAAGAAATGTGAAGAAGCCACCTAGCCAGGAAGCAGTACTGCAGGCTGGCTGTTACTGCTTTATGGAAACCCTAGAGTGAAAAAAAATGATACCATTCTACCCCCACAGATAAAAACAAAATAACTCACATATTCACCACGGTGCCTGCGTGCAAATGGAAGCGTGCTGCCGCTGAAGCTTTCAAAGAACACAAAAATAATTCATTTGGATTCTCCACCATGGAGTTACACTCCTTGACCGTGGACATGCATATTGCACAGCATCAGCTCAGACTCCTTCTAGCTGTCTTGTTCCTCACTGGTGTTACCAGTTGACCAGACAACAGAATGGTCACAATCCTTCAGTGCAAGGTGTACATACACACGTTTCCCACTGCTTTCCATGCACAGAAATCTGTGCAATTTCATTGCAGCAACTGAATTTGGTATGCGGTACAATGTAATCTCCAGCTAAACAAGTACATGTAAAACCCAATAAAGCGTATTTGTAGAGAAAAGAAAGCCTACGAAGTATTACTGATAGCAGTTTAAATGTCTCGTGTTCTTAATGGTATAAAAACTTGCAATAAAAGAAGACAGTAAAAACTAAGTTCTTGGCCTTATCTTATTAAAGAGATTAGACAAATACTTGCACAGATGGCAAACAAGAGATATTTATGCAAGGATGTGTGAAAAAGTCTTAAAGCCACGAGATTAAGAAATTAAATTTGAAGGGAGAAAGCAAAGATGTTTCAGAAAGCATGAAAGCACAGAGAAAGAAATACAACAGAACAGTTAGGAAGACATTCTAGAAAATTACAGGAAATGGAGGCAGAGTGCTAGCTACCCTAAGATGTGTTAAAAGCTTCACAGCTGAAGAAAGCTCGAAGTTATTCACTGACCATGTGGAACAAATGCAGAAAATGTACTCCAATGAGCTGAGCTGTATCAGGTTAGAACGATCCCAGCAGGAGTGGTTAAAAAACCAGGCAGGCTAAAATGAGCAATGGTAAGGAAAGTAATTAAAATAATGAAAATGTAAGTTTTGAAAGCAGAGGATGACTCTTTTCCAGCAGCTGAAGAAGAGGGAGGAAAACAGTAAGAGCTAGAAAGAATCTAATAGAAATTTGAAGTGTTAAGAAAATGACACTAAGGACACATTCTGGATGATGGAAGAGATAACGGCGATGATAAAACCAGAGCAGAAGAATTCATAACTGCATGTGTCTAGATAAGAAACAGCTGACTGGGGGTGTTGGCAATATGATGAGTGTGGGATAAAAAGCGAGGGACACAAGAGAGCCTCGGAAGGGGAGATACAGAGCTCTGCTCTACCTTTGTTATCAGCAAGCTGTCAAGCCAGAAACACTGAAGATGCCAGATGAAAAGCATGCCTGAACAGCGGCAAACAAACCACAGGCTGACAAACAGATTTGCAAATTATCTGCATAAAACCAGTGTCTGACCATGTCTGAAAAGAAGAGGTCATCCAGTGATAAGACTCACACAGAGAACAAAGTCAAAGGCAACACAACATTCCTACAAAGTAAAGAACAATGAAAATATCTACAAAAGAAAAGATGATGTCCAAGTTGCTGAGTGCAAAAGCAGAGAATTGCACAGCAAGGAAAGGAATGGAAATTATGGCCGGGGAGAAGAATGGGGGGGAGGGAAATGAGTGATCAGCATTATGAAGAGAAGCAGATAAATATACAAGAAACCAAGAGGCAAAGGCTACAAAGGAAGGAAGAATAACAACTGAAATGAAGGAATTAGGAAGTCTATAGGTTAAGAATGCAAACTTACCTGTACAAAAAAATACGTACTGGCATTGGACCAGCAGCATCAAAAGCAGCTATACAGTATGAGTTAGGATTACATTTGAGATGGATTACACAGTAGTAGGAAAGTACGAGAAACTGGAGTTAAAGGTATTGACTGCAAAATTATTCATTGTAACAGACATAATAGGAAGAAGGAACTAAGAACTGAAAAGAGATCAGTGGGTCTGAAAAAGACACTATTATGAATTTTGGAGAGAAATAATTAAGCAAAAATAACCAGGAAGATAAAAAAAATGTCTATTAGAGCAAACGGATGAAACTAAAAGAGAATTTGGTGTGCTTAAGAAATGATCCAAATTGTGAAGTCAAACAAGGAAGGATGAAGCAAAGGCTAAACTATCAAGGAAATTAAGATGAGGGATTAAAGACTCATCATGGAGCCAAAAAATAAGTTGGCCCCCAGAAGATATCTCACATGCCCTCTGAACATTGATATCACAGTTTTTATCTGTCGCCCACGGTGATGCTCAGCACATCAGGAAATGCTGTGCTACATCAGGAAAGGGAAGAGCCCAAGGACAGCCTGAAGCGGCCGCTAATTACAGTACTCGTGTCAGCGTGGCTCTCATTTCATCAGAATACAAGAGGCAAGATGACGTTATGGCTGTGACTCATCTGAAGAATCCTGTCTCACGGAATATGTGAGAACTCATGTGTTAGTCATGGTACATCTGCTAAAATTAGGAAAGCTCTGCAGTTTACATCAGCCAATATCCAGTTCAAACTCCTAACTCATCATCCTTTGAGTCTTTCATTTGCCTTCCTGTGCCCTAATCCCATTTCTGCTCTCCGAATGCAAAATTAGACGACTTCTGTACAAAATCTACCATTAATCACAAAAACATTCTACAGATTACAATGAGCATTTACTTGACAGGTGCTTTCAAGTCCCTACAGTCAGTGTATTTTTTTGTTATCTAAGCAAGCTTTATTACAATCGCAATTCCAATAAATCCAAGAAAGGGGATGTAGCATTGCAAATGAGATAAGCCCTAACATTCAAGTCCTTCATGTGCTCTCTTAATGTCTGCTGTGAACGGTTAGTAAAACCCTTCAGTCATGTCGGACCTGTGGTTTTCCCAAGTTAACTACAAGCTTCCTTAAAGAACAGCCTCATCAAAATCAATTACCCTGCTTTTTAAATAAGATGCTATTCAGTGAGAAGGAGCTGAAGACTATTGCAGTGCATTCATCAATGCACTTCTGGAATTCACTCCCATCAATGGGATATCCAATAAACTTTATAAACAAGCCAAATGTCAAATAATGGATTGCTTGTAACTATTAACTGGAACCCATACAATCAGCAACAGCTGTCTGAGTCCATGAAAATGTTTGATTCATTCTAGAGTCAGTAAGAAAATTCACACTGGTGTTGGAACGAGATGAGTTCTCATATTTCTTACCTGGGAGCAAACATTTCTCTTACCATTATATTTTCAGAAATAAATTAGCAGCTTGGAAAATCTTACAGAAGCTGAAACACAGGGTTGGTATACTAGACCAAACTTAAAACACCACAAAACCTTTCAAATTCTTCTCCCATTTCACACTAAATACACACTGATCATCTCTACTGCAAGTTGCACAAAAGCAAAAGAAGCGATGAACAGCTCAGTATAGAAACTTTCATCAAAACCCAGGAGCTGTAGATCTACACTGGCATAAATGAACCTCATCAGCTGCTTTCAGTGTAGCAGTTTGAATCATTTAGCTGTAGAGAGAGAGAGAGTGTGTGCTAATGCACACGAGCAAGTAGGAGAATAATTGCGGTATTTGTGGTTGTTTGCACTGTATTTACAGTCGTTTTGCATCACTAGAGCAGCAGAAAACAAGTGGCACATGCTAGTTAATCTGGCTCATTTATTTGTTCGTTCATTTCGACCACTGTAATTTGTTTCACAACATTTGAGCTGCAACATAATTCTACAGTGAACGTAATATGGAACACTCCATAAAGCCAATAAAGTCAACTGGAACAGGAGACCTCAGTACAACATCCTGCTGCTGAACAGCAGGAAGAGAAAGGCACGTTTTCTGTCTGGTGATTACAGTGTGAGAGGATTAGCAAGGTGCTGCTGCAATGAGCAGGTTGTGTTCTGCAGCTCCTGGGTGTTTGTTTCCAACTTGAAAGTGTCTGATCGACTTCGAGCTGCATCTGGTTTCTCTGCAGCATCCTGATCCACCACCCGTGGACTCCTCATTCTAACTGCTGAGAACCCATACAACTATTCAACTATAAAAGACAGCACCATGGGAAGGGAGTAAAAAAATGTAACAGTTAGTTTGGTGGGAAAAAATAAAAACCAAGAGTTGGGCTGACAAATTAAAACGAACGTTTCTACGTATGACCTTATCATTATTTTGCTGATTAGTACAGACTACTAGGGAAAGACTACTGATTGTGGCACCAGAGTAACAGACACGTTGTTCCATGTGTAAATATGCAAAAGCTTTATCTTATTTGTATTATTACAGGACTGACAAGATTGAGTTGAGTCTGTAGCAAACAATCAGATCTCATTTTTACAAGTCACAAAGAAATGCCCTTCATATTCAGAATCTGGAGGGGAAATTATAACGTGTCATAACGAAAAAGAGATAATTTCGTTATCATCTGGGTATTAAGTAATTACACCTCTTTATATCAAATTATTTCTATCTCTTACCACATATCCAATAGACAACTGATCCTTTCCCTCTCCTTGCCCAAACACACGTTACAGATTTAAGAAACGCACAGAAATCATGGGGAAGCTACAAAATGAATAAATCCCATGACACCCAAATTATTCTAGTTGAAAGCTATCATGGGCTTTATAAAGAAATCATTCTGTCTTTCCTAATTTAAATGGCCTGGGAACAGTTTTATTAAAACACCGATGCTCCATTTAACCATAAATCACTGACATATTTGGGAAGCTAAACCGGAGTCCATCAAGGATTTTTTTTTAATGGATTATTGATTAATGCACAGAAGTTGATGCTGTAATTCACTCCTTAGACTGGGCTGCTGGCAAACTGACGTGTAAAGACAGAAGTTGTACCAATGGCTTGAAGAAGAAGGTGTTCTTATCTAAGTGTGATTACAGAATTAGCATCTACAGCACTACCAATTAATGCCAGTAAAATAATACAACTTTTCTCACACATACAATCCTTTCTATGACAGAACTATGTTTTCATGAATTTGTATTTTAATCAACTAATCTTCCCACTTCGTGCTTTCTCCTTCTCCCCTTTTCTCTTTTTAGAAGTTAACAGTATTATTCTTCATACATTTTAAGCAGCTTTGCAGTCAAAGTCTTACAATCGTTACCAAACAGTTACTGCAGATGTCTTCTGGTTTAAGTACAGCATAAAGCCAGGCAATTTCAGATACCATCTTACAGCAAACAGTAGGGGTTGAAAAAAAAGATTTTTAAATACAAAGTACCATTTAAGTGGAAAAAACTGGAAACACGAAGCACTGTGTGCTTCCTGGCTTAGTTACCTGTACAGAGCCATTTCAGATCCGCACTTTATGATCAGGCAGGTAAGTTCAGTGCAGCAGCTGTGCTGCATCTGGAGATTTCCAATAGCAATCCTGCAGCAGAAAAACCATTTAGAGCAACCTATGGACATGCCTGGCAGATTGCTGACGGACAAATCACACGGTTCCCCATAGATCTGACAGTATCACTTCTTCCACACTAATATCTTGCACGCCGAGTTCTCCTGCAGTTCTGCAGTAAACAACGATTACAACAACCCTCTATGGGGAACTCAATTTGCAGTCATCCAGAAGTTTGTGGGATATTTTAAACATTCCTCTTCCAACCTAGCCTAGCTGTAACCCAGCTTAACCGTGACCAATTTGCTTAGATGCCTGCTGGAAAATAAGCTCTCTTTTGTTCCAAAGATATTAGCAGCAGGCCAGCAATTTCTTCCAAGTTCAGCCTAATTGGAGCTAGAACTCAAGGTAATTAAGAACCTATTCCAGGGGCTTTAGAAAAACTGGCATTTTGAGGCAATGAGCCACTGGCAGAGCACTACCTACCAGTTCAAAAATCACAATCCCACATGGAGGCAAACTGACAGAACACCACTTCAGTGTTAATTTTTATGTTTTCATTTCGGTATAACACCAACACATGCTGCCCTATAACTAAATAAGAGTTATGAGGAGTTGAGCCAGACAATTGAACTACTCACCTCCTTGAAACAGAGACAGATCAGTAGAAAAGAAGAACGCCCGTTATTAACAGTTGTTGTAAGCATACTGGAATGGCAAGCAGAAGCTGTTGATTAATTTTAAGTTTGAATGAAATGAGAAAAATAAAGAAAACAACATTCACGTCGGTTCATTGCATTGCCCACCACGCTGAAAGATGGTGAACCATAAAGCACTGAAAAAGCATTTTGGCACAGTTTTAAACCCACGCTGTAGCAGCCACACTAAAGTGCAGATTAAACACTATTCCAGAGAACCTTCTGACCTTTCCTCAGTTATAGTGAGGAAAGACTCACCATAACAGACTCAGACAGACACTGCAAGCAGTGCAGATGATGACGTATGTAACTGAGCCTTTTGGCTCTACTCCCTCTCTTTGCCCCCTCCCAGCACCTCTTCTGTAACTTCAGTGAGTTATGTATTCATGACAAGGAAATTCTGATGAAACACGGACCGCTCTGTGGTTTTGTTGTTTCTATTTCACTCCAAAAAAAAAATTGAAGGGTTTTCAGAATGCACATAACAAATGCTTATCCAGATGTGAAGGCCTTGCTGGAAGATATAACATCTTTGACCTGGGACATCACTGTATCTGCACTCTCACTGCTCAAGACTTCATCCATCCAGACCTTGAATACTTTTTAGAAGGACAGAAACTGACAGCCTCTCCAGAAAGCTTCTTCCATTGCTCAGATGCCTTAAGGATGGAAAAGTTCCTTCCTACATCAAGTCAAACCTTGTCCTCCAGCAACAGCTTTTGTCATTCCTGATCTGGACAGCTCATGGAGTACGACCTGCAGGTTTTGAAATATGACCTTCAGGTTAAGGAGTCTTTTCAGGAAAAGAAAGGGAAAAGGGTGCACATGAACCTTCCCAGCCACAGATACATTTAGTTGGCAGGGACATCCAGGCCCACATTCCAGTTAGTTGCATACCCACAGCTCTTACTCTTTTCAGAAGGAAAAGCACTTCATGCTCAAGAGCAGAACACAAGAGAAAATTACTAAACTCTATTTGACATTAATACCACAATTACAGTTCATGCACTGTATCTGGACAATTCCCTCAGCTCAATTACTTCATCTTATTTACTAATCATCTGGAGTTGGATTCACAATTTTATGATGATGGCAAAATGCAGAGAGATATGAGAATGTCATTGACTAACCCTCTATTTTCACATTATTTTGATGAAAAATGCTCATTTTAAGAAAAAATAACTTGGCAAGATGTCTGAAAAAATTTGTAGGCAATAGTATTAAGAAAAAAAAGTGTTTTAGTATGAAAAAAGAAGATTGATTTTAAATACACGGTTTTAAGGTCGATAATGGTTCCACATCACAGTCATTATTTCCCATATCTCACTGAGGATCTTGAGCAACTTCCATATTAAGTACAGAGCACAGATGGCACTGAACAATATACACATAATTAAAACATTATTTTCTTATTACATTCAGTGTTTCTAAACCCATGAAGTCTCTGTATAACCTCAGTGAGACAAAAACTGCACCACAATATGCTTATAGTAAAGAGAAGCCTAATCCCAAGATAAAAACTCTATTATTTGAACATACAGATGATGATAAAACAGCATATATACATCCTGTTCAGCCACCAGCACTGCGATTGAAGGCACTTCAATCCACACGCAGAATCTCAAAATACACAAGTCAAACTAGATGCTCAAACTGCCTTCTGCAGCTTCTCCATTGGCAGGCTCCTACAGGTCTATGCCCACTGCAATCATCATGGAGCCAGGGTGAACTAAGCAGAGTGGGAGGGTGGCTATGTACACTGTTGGGCATATAATCCCATAGTAAATGTCCCCATAAAAATTGCAATTACGGCTTCTGCACACACACACAAAGAACCAGGCAGCTTTCACTGTCATCTGAACAGCAGTAATAGACAGCCCTAAGAAGCCAAAGAGAGGAAGGGTTGATGTTGTCAGCCTGCTCAGTCGCATGGTGAAACTTCAGTATTGATGTGCAGCTCTAAATCAATGACAATATCAAGGGGAAGCGACTGTTCCCGTAACAGTGATCATGCAGCACCGAGGCAGCGATAACGTGACTCTGAACTGGGAGAGTATTCTGAGCAGAGCGTGTTCTGTGGCATGGCTATTTGAAATCCATTTGCAGCTATTGCAAAGGAGCTGAAAAAGTTTAAACGAGGCTGACATGACAATGGAATACATTTATTTCTCACTCAGTCCCACAAAGTCACATGGCAGGCTGTAAGCACCGCCCATGCATCTCACACAACTGGCTTCTCCCTGCCAAGTACCATCTCTGCCCTTTTCATTTCTCTGTGATACATCTCCACAATTTTGCCTTTACACTGCTCCCAATTCTAACTGTGTCAGGCTTTATTTCACTTTGAAGAATACCAAGAAAATGAGTTAAGAACGTCAATACAAATTTATGGAGGTGGCATTGCAATGTCAAATCAAGAATATGGTATCAAGATGAAATACAACAGTGTCAGGATAAATGTACCAAGCTGACAGCACAAAGTCAAACTGGAGCAATGTCACTGCAGATCTATAGAAACACCATTCATCTGTCAAAACAAAATCATGTCATTATACATTAAGCAGCAGCTTGAATAAACTGGAATGCAGAACTACTCATTCAGCCAGCAAAATCCCACCCACGATCTCCAACCAGCAGGTAGAAACCGCAACTGGTTAGCAGAAGGAGTCAAGTAAATTAAGATGGGACCTAGCACCTCAAAATCAGCTAGACTCAGAAGTGAGCACTAATTTCAGGAAATTTCTAAGCATGAACCAACAACCATGCTCAAACCACTGAATCAATGACCAAAGTAACTGTCAGAGGGCAGCCACAAAATGAGTAGCGTCTATTCCTGCAGCACCAAGTTCACCCATCTTCTCATTTTCAGCTCTTCACTCTCATACAAGCAAGGTGTGTTTCTTCACACATTACAGTCTGGCCCAAAACAACATTTTTTCCCTACTTTTCCTAAAACAAACCAGCTCAGCTCCTCATCCTCACTCACCGGAGGTGAATGGATGGTGTGTAAGACCTAAGAGAAAGGTCTGTAGTAAGTCTCAGCAAGCAAACCTATCAGTGATGCCACCTCCATTTCTCAAATCAGGAATGGAAATAACTGTACAAAGGGCAAAAGCAAGCAGCAAGTCACTTGAGGTTACAAGCCTCCCTGCTTGTACGAAATTTAGCAAGTCTATGACAAACATCCCTCTATTCATTGATGATGATAACAATCTTGATTTCAGTGCGATCCAACAAGTCCTTCATTATACCAGCTCTAAATCTGAACTGAAACTAACACATAAGCAGCTTCCACAATGCTAATACATGTACTCCTCAACATAACATCCACACTGTTCAAAATATGAGATGAAATTCAACATTAAGAGACCATGTAAAGAAATGCAGCCTGTAAATTAAACTGAGAGGTACAACTTAAAATCTGTGTGCCTCGGCTATTAGCGATTTAGAAAATTAAAAGAATAGATACAAACATGAAGAAGGCATTCTCTCGGTCCTATCTTTAGTATAAAAGGAGCTACAGATATGCATAAAGCTAAACAGTGTAGTCACATTTAATGAGATTTATTCTAGGATTCTAGGAGAGGAAAAAAATGGAAGTTTATATTTTGCTTAAGGATGTCCAGCACTGGTGCTTACTCCAGTCTTTTTCAGGACATTACGTGAAAATACTCATACTTCTGATGTTCCTAGCCAGAAAGGTCTTCTAATGCTGTATTTTCTTTTGAGGTCTTGCTTTCTTAAAACAAGTTTCTGGCAAATGATATTTTTATCAGAGAAAGGAGGGAGGAGAGAGAGAAGGGAAGGATGGCCAAGATGGGAAGAACAAAACAGGAGGGCAGAAAAATAATCTACTTCTTCTCACTGAGGAAGCATTCAAACATTGACTGACACGCTCCTGGACACAACCAGCTACAAGTGTTCAGTGTAGGTTTAGCTCCACTAAGGCCACATGCCCAAAAGTTAAGCAAAGGTAACTGCATGTTATTTGGAATTGCTATAGAACACAACAGTTACCCAAGCGTATCTCTCACACCTTTCTGCATGCTACTATTTTCCGCAGTTTCCAATTAAAACCAAGATAGCAGGCGTTAACGATTTGCTTAGAAACATCTGTGCTAGGCAGACCTCTCCAATGGCTACACAAATTTTGCCACGGTTAATTTTTTAGCTGCCTCTTCACCCTGCAGACAGGAATACACAATAACAAATGAGAAACTGCATTTATACCTTGGTAATACACATCATCGTATTTGAATGGCACCCCAGCTTAACATACACACATTCTGAAAGCATTAATTCCAAGAAGGATGTATACCTTCCCAAGTGGAAGAGGCAGACCTCACTAGTTTGTTGGGGTTTTTTTCTGTAAAGGTTCCATGTCAGCGGGCCAAGAACGAGAATGAAGATAGCACTGTCATTCCTAAGAGCATGTAGGAAGAGACAGAATAAAAACCAATTTTCAGAGGTAGAGAACTATGCCATACAATTTCTGAGGCACAACAAACCCAGGCTTGCTGCAGGAACAGTTACTCAACCAGGCACAACCCGGTTCCTCTCCCTAAAAACTTCAGAGACTCAAAGTAAACTTCAGTTTAATTCAGGATATTCTTTCTAGAGGAGCTGTTTTCTCAAAAACAGGAGAGCAGCTTCCCGTTGTCCACAGAGACTAAATGAAGCTAAGGGAAACACCAGAATACTCTAATGGTGAACAGTTAAACCTCACAATCAGGTGAGAAAAGGAGTGCAAGCAAAATAATTTGCCAGCACAAATTCATGTGATTTTTCTTGAGTTCTCATCACAGAAGAAAACTAAAACGTCATTCTGAGGCTGACAGTTGTTATTATTACTCACTCGTCATCAAGAGAGCAGGAAGATGACGAGCTTCTGAATGATGCATTATGTGAATTCTTTCAGAAAGTCCGTGACTGCCTGCTCACATAACCACAGACTTGAATTTATGTCTTCCAATAAGGGGAATTTTCTTGTTCCTGTAGAACTCTGCTAAGAGCATTGCATATTGGATCATCGATCTTTCCTTTAAGTAACAACACTATTTTCTTTTTTTTTGCCAACTTCCTACTTGGTATCAAAATCAACAGGAATCAGCAGGGAAGCTGGTTAAATAAAGATGAAGTTTTCACTACAGGAGTACAGAAAACATCATTCCTGGTATGTTACAGAAAAAGACCCAGCCCTGCATATGAACCAGAAAGACAGGATACTGCAAAATGTCTCCAAAATCATACTCCCATGTTATCTGTGTAGTAGAAAGAGCCACAAAGGAAGGAGCTAGGCTGTAAACAAATTCCTTTATCTTAGTTGAAATAAGGTTAATTACCTAGCCCAATCCTCCTACAAATCCCCCTAAAAACTCCTAGGTAAGCCATATCATAACACTGCCTTGACCTTATTTGTTGAGTCAAGTCTCCAGATAGCACAGAAGCCTTTAGTACAAAATCCACTTGACACACAGATCATTATTATTTATGACTATAATGAAGCACGATAACATTTATTTCAGCAGATTGGGGTCAACATAGAGTTATTAGAGATCTGCCATTGCATGCAATTGAGGAGACTGTAATAATATAATTTGGTCATTTGAACTTTTTTTTTTTAGATATCAAAAGGTATGATCCACATGTGAAAAAAAAAAAAAAAAAAAGAGTTGTGCTTTTGGTTTCTGAAGGACTCAAAGCAGTGTTTCGAGCAATCCATCATTCTACAACTAAATAGTGGCAACCTGCCTGCTCTTCAAGCATCTCTGGATTAAAACACAAAGGTAAAGCAGCAGAGCCGATCCTCAACTCTCAGTCTGAAGGGAGGAGGCATCCAATGCAGACACACCATTTCATCCTTCTGAGGCTCCTACTGCCAGCTTCACAGTCCATAAGCAGTTGCTTAGATCTCAGTACGCTTAGGATAAATAACATGGCGTAATAGCGGGATGAAGAGCAGCAGCAAAGGCTGCTGTATAAGGAGAGAGATAAGGCATCATTTTTCAAAACGTTACCAGTGAATCTCACAGGCAAACCTCTTTGGACAGCTTCAAGAACTACTGCACACACCAGGTGCAAAAGCCCATGCATTTACCTTGAGAAGCACTGTTCTCAGATGTGAGGAAAATGCGCACTGTGCTTCCCTTACAAACCTAATGAAAATACATGTGGAGAACCAGCAAAATTATCATTAAAAAAAAAATATTAAGGAAGATGCATGAAAAGTTTCCAGGAGCACTGGTTCCTAAAGCCAGAAGTGCTACAGATGTTACAAATGCTACAACAGAGGCTAATAGCTATATTTACATTATCTAAACCACTACTTACCAACTAGTCCTTCCAGAAGGATTTCTTTTGTATATGCCAGTTCAAACATACAGTGTGCCAGAGTAACCAAGCAGCTTACATTTATTTGGTGTTGCATTTTGTCTTGATTCCTGACTGTGAAACGGCACCTAATTCTTTCAAGTTAGGCATTATTAAAGGTTTCTCATGGAGAGCAAGCACAAAAGGAAAGAAGCTGCTACCCAGGATAAAGAAGATATTTATAAATCAATTTCTGCTTAAACATAAAGAAAAATTAGTTCAAATTGCTGCCTTTTTTGTTTACTTATAGCAGTCCCAATTAGCACCAGGTAGTCCAGCTCCTAAGTTGCTGCACAAACAAAACCTCTGCCTCAAGAGCTCACAGCTTAAGATTATGAAAAGACAAAACAGAGAGAAGGCAGAGGCAGCACCAAGACGAACGCTGTGTGCATAACAAGCAATTTCCCTAGTGCTACCAACACAGCTAGTGTGAGGAATTATGATGAGCTATGCTACACTTCTTTCAGAGCTGAGCACTGAAAGAAAAGAGAAAACAAACAGTCTCACCTTCAGAAATGAATACTCACATCTGTTGGGACAACTTTTTAGAAAAAAATACTTCCAAAAGTTCTCCAAATCTATACATTCAATTTAAGAAACGCCGATTAAACAAAGTAGCGATGAAATCTCACTGGTTCTCAGTTGCCTTTTCCTGATTTGCCCACCAAGTTCCCGTACCTGATGGCACACACTGGAGCTGCAGTCTACAGACCCGCAGTTACCTTGGATATCTTCTCAGCAAGAAGAGTTCAATCTGAAACCCTGAAATATTGATATCCTTCACAGACAACTTCACTCTCATTAATGATGCCATTGCACAAATCACAACTTCTGATGCAAACTAGTGGAGCTTAACTTAGGGAAGATGGAAGAACATAGAATGAAATCCCTGTGTTGCTGACCACACAAATGGTTTAACTCTAAATAAGATCCAAACAGGGGAGGATCCATCTTTTCCACTGCCCGCATGCATAAAAAGGTGTATTTATGAAAATTAGAACAGAATTTCACAAATATAGCAGCCACTCTAAGATTAACAGCAACTTGTACCATAAATACTCATTTATACGAACACCTCCACTGACCCAAGCCAACCATCCATTTGCAAAATCATTTATCAACCTTCTAACTGCCAAATATTTAGCAGAACTTGAACACAGGTCTTGGGGCATGGAATAACCTCCCTCTTGAGACAGCTGCATTCTTAAAAGAAACTGGAATTCCTAGATTAACAGAGACTCCCTTCAGAAGGAACCTAACAATACTTCAGCAACAGCAACTGTACATTGCTCCTGTTCTGCTTATGAAGAAGCAAAATTGCTTCTGACACGTTATTGATGCTACCAAAGTATTCACAGCTAGGCCTGTAGTCATATGCAGAGAGAACTGAACTCACCCAACAGGTAAAGGAGCTCTGTGGCCATACAGCACTCCTTCTCAGGAAGCCCCAGCTCCAAGAGGTGCCCTCCCTTCGTGGCTGGCCCTTATATGAGCTCTCCCTGGGTCCGCCCCTTCAGGCCAGCTGGGCAGCACAGGTGCAAACAATGTCTGTGCCCCCACAGCCCTTCACCAGGTGCTCCATCACCACTTCAAACCCTGACCTAACAGTTCTCCCACACTGGGTTTGCTGGTTTTTAAGATATCAGAATGTAGTCGTAGCTGCTGATTACATGAAACAGCTCGTTTTCCAAAGTAAAAGCTCAACAACACTATCAGTTTGCTAAGGATATCCCCACATCACTGGTTTACAAGGAAAAAGATTAATTGCACTCTTCCCTCATACAGTGTCCTTACACTACATCTTCCAGAACACAGACCTCCACTAGTCTACTCAAGAAACAGACCTCTCTGTCTTTAAGAACTTTTTTTTACATCTTGAGCAGCAAGATATTTCTCCTGAGCAATTAATACAGGTGTAATAGATAACTGACACATCACGCAGACTCCTGAATAGCTCATCAGCATGTCAAAAGTATCTTTACAGAGGTGTATATCACAATAAGCCACCTTCTAAATAGCCCCCGTAGCAAAATAGATGACTTCAGGCATTGATAACATCGTATTAAAAATAAACTACAGCAGGCTTTTTTTCTTTGTACTCGATAAAAGAAAAACAGTTTTATTATTGTGCTCTTGAAAAAAAGCATCTGTGCATTTTGCAGCCATGACTGATATGAACCCTTCATTTCGAGTGCTACTGCTTCTTCTCTCATTAAGATCAAGTTCAGACCCTGCGGAACTGCCAGCTCTGTACAATGCTTTACACAAGGGAGGACTCAAAACATGAGAGGCCAAATGTTCACAGGAAAAAATCCTCACATCGTGGTTTAGCTGTCCACAGTAATTAGAAAACCTTTGATACGTATCTCATGTCTGGGTGAATGTTGCTTTCTTTTCTGCAGCAGTGTGAACAGCTACGCAGATATGAAAAGTGCAAGTCAGTTACGATCACATATAAGTGTGTTAACTTCTATATTTAATAATAAAAAGAAAAACGTAGCCTGTGGTTTATTTCTCACAAGCCGGCAGGGGTGCTGATGTTAAAATCATGGTCTACAGACATCATAATAAGAGTTGAAGGTACTTTCTTGACTGGCAGGTTTATCCTGGCCTAAGTAATTGTGACTCTGTACAAAATCGTTGTTGAAAAGCTGCAGCGTAATGCATTGAATCATAATCACTTCAACTACATTATGCCTTACCTGGATGCCTTTTTCAGCAAGCAGCACAAAGTTTCCTTAAACAAAAAAAGAAATACTTAGATCTGAGAGACGGGGGTCACTTTCTGCTCAGCACATAGAAAGAAAATGATTGCAAGCTGGCATCATTCACAGCTGTGTTATTGCAATGCCCACCAAGCAGCCACAAGTTAGCAGGTGTCAGTTATCCACGACCCCTGATAGAAAGGTCAAGCACTTCCAGCACTCAAGCTCCTACACCTGGCTATTACAGAACAGCTCTGTCCTAATATGACGTGGTTAAAATGGACTCCAACCAACCGTACCCTAAAATTTCCACTGCACCCTCAACACAAAAGAGCATCCTAAGGCTCTCCATACCCACAGCGGAAATCAGACATTGTAAAAAGCAAGTCAGCTGACAGCTGGAATTAAGATAACATACTCTGGAAGTGTGCACAGCTTTCAGAGAAATATAGGGACAAATATATTCTTATGCTAAAACGAGGTCATCTCGTCTCTTGTTTTTAAGAAATGGGATCCAAGTAAGCAGATCGAGTCAATGGGTACGAGGTGCTACTCCAAGCAGCCTGGCACTTCTAGCTACTGACATCTCCATGCCTACCAGAAACCCTGACAAGCATCAAATTAACTTTACATATTCCACTGAAAGATCACTGTAACATAATGTCAATACAGAACTGAGACACCTTTCAATGATCATGCAAATTATTGCGAAACTCATTAATAATCTTTTAAAGTCTAAGCAAAGTCTGCATAGTTTAAGTGATTAAAAAAATGAACAAGAACTTGGTTTTGCAACGCTTTTGAAATCAATTAGGTTGCAAGGAGATTATGTCAACAATGAAAATTGTTAATATATTTACTCAGCATACAGATTACCTGAATACGTTATGCAAAAATGCCTCTGAAATGGAACTGAATTATTGTGGGCAATGCACATACAATGCTGTTCCACACACTGAAATATATACAGCAGTGACCTGTGACCTCTACAGAGGGCTCCCCCTGTGCTATCTGCGTTTTCAACACCTGGTCTCTTTAGTTAAACTGCACCAAACCTTTTCTTTTATGCCAAGAGTAGAACAGGCAGAGACCAAAGGAGTAAGCACACAAATAAGAACGATGAAAACAGCTTGGAAAGCCTAAAAATAAAGAGAAATCCACGATGGCATGAAAACATAAACCCACACACAAAAAGCACAATATTCAAATAGCTTCTGTTAATGTTTAATGTGTTGTTATCTTTCCTATCTACCATGTCTCATTTGGAAAGACTCAGTTTATAAACTCTCTTTTAAACTAAGTGCATTGCTGCATATAGGTAAAATCATACTGACTTAGTAGCATCTAGGATCTGGGCTCACATAGAAGCAAATTTTGGAAACTAGTTTCTGAATGCAAGATTTTAAAAAGGGAGGTGTTTTCCTGCTTGTGTGGAGCACGAGGCTTGAGGGAGCAGCAGTACCATTGAAGGTCTTACCAGGTATCGTAGCACAAACATGATTACACGAATAAAATCAGTGCTTTCATGGCATTGTCAACTTGATCAAATCACTGAAAAATGTGCACATAGTGTGAAAGCAGAAAGACACAACTGATCTTCATACAGATTATAAACCACATCCAGTTCAAGTGCTCTGTAACCACAATCCCACCCCAAGCACAGCCATTAAGGCCCCTCTGATCCTGAGCAGGCTCTTTTCTCAGCTGGTCGTTACAAACAAGCTACGCGCCTATTTGCCAGTCTGCCCTAACTAACGAGTATCTGCTGTGCCTCTATGTCTTTAGAAATCAAGCATGGAAAACAAGGGAGCCTGGCTAGCCAAGAACCCCACATACAGCTGCAATCAGCATGAACAACAGCTCCAACTGCAGAGCCCTAAATATTATACTTGCCATTCAGATTTCATATTACCTAGTTTGAAGCCTTGCATTAACACAGTATGAGTCCAGTGTGAGAGCTGCCATGTTAATTTGCACCTACTTGTGACAACAACCCTTAGTGGTCTCATGCCAAATAACAGGCACAGATTAGCCTATTTTACATTGGCCATGATTGCTGCCTAAGAAAAGATATAAAAGTCTTGGCACAGACTACATCCTGAGGTCCTCAATTTTACTCATTTCAGCCTACGAAATTTCAACTAAGTCAAACAGAATTCCATTTAATGCACTATTTTGAATAGGAAGAGAGTCCCTGTATTGTACGTACAGTTAATTTCATTTTCAGTATTGCTCTCAGTACTAAGAGGTAAATAATTAGCTTTAAAGCATCTATATTCACTACAATAACATCAAGTAAACTATGAGTGTGTGTATGTATGTATTATGTATTCTGAGTTCCACAGAGCAAGATAAAACAGTTCAAAAATGTAATACTGATGCAAATAAATGCGTATTTGATAAAGAAAAACTCTTACTGGCACTAAAATACAACAGTAAAAGAAAATCCTACCAGATCTAATGGAGATATGCACCTGACAGATGAATGGGTTACCCTGAGCATAACTCATAGCTTTTAGGATGTTCTCCAACTGTGCTTCCACACACACCCTAAGACACAATCAGACAGCACTGCAGCTCCATTTTCTGCTTTTTTCTTTTCCTTGGCATCTTCTTCTTCGTGTTGGCATAAGAACCTATAAAATGAATCAGGTCACTGAACTTGTCTGTGTTAAAAATAACTGCCTTTCATTTTGCTGGGTTAATTTTAATCGGTATCAGCCTTCTGATTCAGTTCACAGCACAGCCATCTAAAACTCCATGCCACTGCAAGCCTGAGGATGGCAAGGAGGTTGGAATAAAGACCTGAAAAATGAGGGAAAGTTTGCTCATTCTAGCAACAACACCTGCTTATGACCCCCAGCATGCTCACAGAACTCTGCTGTCAGTTCCAACAACCACTTGCCTGAAATTCAAGAGAAGAATTCAGCCTCATCCTTCCATCATAGCATCTGTCCCAAGAACAGAAGACTAACCCTCCGATTCCAAAGACTATACACACACTGAGAAATGTGTCTGAGTTCTAACTTACTTAGCTCCCCTTAGATTTGTGAGAGATTAGTATTTGTTGTGGATTTTTTTCCCAAAAATACTTATAATGGCATTTGTGCCATTCTCTCTTAAGAAACATAATGAAGTACACAACACACAGCCTTTAAAGCAGATGGTTCAGAAGGTGGAAAGTGGGGGAGCAATGCCCCTCCAGCCTAAGTGAAGATCAGGTTTGTGATCACCTGAAGAACCTGAACATCCATACATCAATGCCCCTCTACTTAGTGCTGGTGAGGCCTCACCTGAAGTACTGAATCCAGATGTGGAGTCCTCAAAACAACAGAGACATAGACCTGTGGGAGTGCATCCAGGGGAGGGCCATAAAAATCATCCCAGAGATAGAATGCCTCTCCTACCAGGACAGGCTGAGAGGGCTGGGGCTATTCAGCATGGAGAAAGAATGCTACCAGGTGACCTGAGAGCAGCCTTTCAGTACCTTGGGGGGAGCTATAAGAAAGAAGGTGGCAGACTCTTTAACAGGGTCTTTTGTGACAGGGCAAGGGCAAATGGTTTCAAGATAAATGAGAGAAGATTTAGATTCAATACAAGGAAGCAGATTTTTACAATGAGTGGTAAGATACTGGCACAGGTTGCCCAGAGAGGTGGATGCCCCATCCTTGGAGACCCTAGATCAGGCTGAACGGGGCTCTCAGCACCTGATGGAGCCGTAGGTGTCCCTGTTCATTGCAGGGGAGTTGGACTAGATGATCTTTGAGGGTCCCTTCCAACTCAAATGACTCTAGGATAACACTTTTCAAAAAAATATATATTTGAAATACAATGTTGTAACATTGAGGTTGGGGCCACCTAACCAAACAGTGTGTTAAGTAAGAGTTATTTCTCCTCTTTGT
Organism: Lagopus muta; assembly: GCF_023343835.1. Lineage (NCBI taxonomy): Eukaryota > Metazoa > Chordata > Aves > Galliformes > Phasianidae > Lagopus > Lagopus muta. The sequence continues at coordinate 33,191,638 of NC_064440.1, read as the reverse complement.
AAATTCATGTAGCTGCCCATACTAGCCCAAAAGTAATCGGTCAGCTCTAGAAAGGTGATGAGGTGACCATCCATTTTGTCCTTAGACAAGTTAATCTGTAGTGAGAGCAGATTCTTCTCACAGAACTTGCGCTACCTGCTTTCTTTCAGATGCTCACATTTGCAGGGAGGAAAATCTGGATAGAGAACAGTTTTCAGAAGCTTTTTGCTACATTAATAATTCTGAACTTGCCTCAAATAGCAAATCTGCCATACTCGTTCTATGGGACACTGAAGAAAGTCTTCAAACGTTTTCTTCCAGAAATAAAAGGGCAATGAGAAAATAGCTTATCTCTGAGGCCGGTGAGATCAGGCGACTAAAAATACACACAGTGATGTCTTAAACCAATAAAGAACCATTGCACCTGATCTTGTCCCATCACAGCTTCACAGGAGGGTAAACCAGATTATTGGTCTACAATTTCTTTTCTGAAAACTGCTTCCCTTCTCCCCAGCCTGTACTTGCGAATGTAGCAGTTCTTAGGGGCCCAGTGCCACAAGGCAATTTGGTCTCCTAAGGTTTCTTCTTGGATTGCAACAGGGAGATTTAGTATCAAGGTTGTAAGCTGGAAAGTAGCAGGTTCACCTACGGATGCTGTGGTTTTGTGGCAAACCAGTGTCACAGAACAGATCTCTTGTGACAGGTAATCAGTAACTTTCCTCAAGAGGTGGACATGAAGCCTTGCTACTACAAAACTGACCCTGCCCAATCACAGTTCACTTCCAATAATTTGTCCGTTTAACAAAGTGCCATTAAGTGTCTTCATGATCCTAGCCTTCAAACTGAGTGCATTAAGACACATTAAAGCATCAAAACGTAGGTTAAATTGATCGGTGTATTAATGAAAAGCCATCAAAAAAGAAATGAAACGCTATATTCCCAAGAGCAATCCTGCAGAAAGCTGCTACTTGGGAAGTAACTTTCCTATAAATTCACCTGCCAAAATTCAGAACTGAAGTCAATTTTTTTCAGAGAACAGTTCTAGATGAAGATACCGATTGCTCTCTTCCAGGATAAAGATATTTGCTGTAATATTCCGTGCATGGAAGATACCCTTGAATCAATGAGAAAGGAGACCAGGTACAAGGTTTGAAGCTCAGTTAACACACTAGCTAAGATGAATCACAGAACTCTTGAAAAGAAAAATACATCATCTGTGCAAAAGGAAAGAGCAGTCTACCATGGAAAGTTATAGAGCACCGTAAAGCTGCCCAATAAGCTCCACTGTAAGTGTGGTTTAGACTTGAATAGCCAAGGGCAAAGTCATTAGAAAAAAAAACCAAACAGGAAACAGGCACATTTTCTCATCATGATAAGACTACTGTAGCATATTTTTTAACAAAAAAGACACTTCTAGCTCATACAGACTGCACTCAGCAAAGTACATACACATAAACCACAAAAACAACAAACTATCAAACAACAAACAAGAAACATTTACGCTGGCTTATAGTGAAATACTGCCTCACTGCTGCAATGGATCTTCTCCACATCTGAGAGCGCTGGCACCTTTAAGGTAATCCCTTCCTACAGCCTAAGTAAAGCTCCTATCTATACAGTGTGGAGCCACACCAACATCTGCAGACATGATTGAACTGTGCTGCAACCTTTCAATACAGTACCAACTTACAAAGGCTTTCTCCCCGCCCAGATTGTATCACATACTAAACAAGGCATCCCAGGATAACTTTTTCATTTTGTTGTCAGTGCAGGATGCCGTTGTCTTCCTTCTGCATATGTGAAAGTAAGGACTAGAAAACTGAAGGGCAAACATCACTCTTCTGTACTAGATCTACACCTGATTCAGAGGCCTTCTCTCAAGCCATGTAATACTTACAAACACTTCTTCCCATTCCTTATTGATACAAAAGGAATAGTATTCCATCCCTAAAATATAAGTCTACTGAAATGATCAGAGCATGCACTGGTGGCACAAATGAGGGTGGGAACTCCTGTACAGGCACAAAGTCTTCAGATGCTGGCTTCCCGTTTTCACTCCTACTAAAACCCCATCCTGTAGAATATGCCTCCAAACAACCAGCACTCCTGCAAGAGTTTTATTTGTGCATCACGTCCTTGCACGCCTTTGCTGTATAGCTACTGAACTGCTATGAAGACAATGTGCCAAATAGAAAGAACACTGATTGTGTGACGTCTCACCTTCACATAGCTATAGTTGTTGATAAATACCTCCCTTTCTCCCAGCAAACTCAAAGTGATAGTTATACTTGGCACTTACATACTGCTTTACATACTGAAAGCACCGTGGCCATGTTCCCTCATTCATCTTTGTCTACGAAAAAAGAAGTGCTGTATTTATTTCAGTTATAAGGAACTAAGATTATTAATAAGCATTGTTCTGTGCATTTACTCAATTCTGACACTCCACTTGGCCCCAAACATAAAGAAAATGTAAACGTGTCTGCTTTGAGGAGTTCATTGGGAAGAATCTGATGAGGAATTGTAGAAGCACACATCATACTTAATGCACAATTCAACAAAAGGGAAAAATGGAGATCACATCACATCAGCCAAAGCCAAGTTCACGATGGAAAATTCAAATTATTTCAAGAATATACCAAATATTTTTAACCTAAAACATTCACCTTAAAATCTCAATTGGAAACAATCACAACAGGATCGTTAGGTGATTACCCATGATACTGTACAGAAGTGCAGTAGATTTAAATAACTTAAGAAATGTGACTAACAAAAAAACCACAGGTAGCTGATCTACGGTTCTGAATAATCAGCCTGTTTCAATTACGTATTTGATGGTGGTGGTTGTTGTTCTACTGAACCCTGATGCAATACACAAGATATTTTATTACTACTACAACATCACCTTCTCTTGTGTTTGAACAAGTTACAAACACTGCGTGCCTTGGCAACCTTTAAAGTGGTGTTGATGCACACACACACAATTACACACCACAGCTTCAGATATCTTTTTAATAATTAGCAACACTTACCAAGCTTCCAGGCACCACGCAAGACATCCTCGTGTCAGAGTTAAAATTCACATGCCACACTTGTTTGCTCAACTTCACAAATAAACAGGTTTGTGCTGCTCATGTAGGGAGCCTCCTCTCAGTATGACGATTTTAACATAAAAAAGAAATGGAATGGATATCCTTCCTGGAAAAGTCAACACTTCAGACTCAGCTGGGGAAAAGGAGTGGATGGGAGCTATAATTTGCACGTAAATGAGACAGTGCACTGCATGTTAACTTCATATTCTTGCACTCCGATAGAGACAATGATCTCTTTGAGCCTCATCCCCACGGCTATTCAGCTGAACGTTTCAGAACAGATTCCCAGAGTTCAGAACCCAGCAAAAGCAAAATCAGGGGCTAAACAGCAATAAGAAATCCAACTTGATTGCTGTTTGTTATCTTCTCAATTAGGCTTATGTTTGTGTCTCATATGATCTCAACCACTAACAAAGCTGAAGACACAAAGTCATTTAAAGGGCTCATAGCTGTGTATCAGACACATTTCCTGGGAAGATGTGCTAAAGGGGGGGGGCTATTAATTTACACGCTGCAGTTTGTATGTTCTGTTCCTTACTCCTCGCGCTGGGACAAACATACTCAACTGTTGCCTTAGGCAACTGGTTTGAAAATGGCCTTGGTGAAGTATGAAAATAGAGAAAACATAAGATTCTAACTAGTGAGGAAATAAAACAAGTAAAAAAAAAAACAACACAAAAACAAAACGGCAAAAGCCATATGACACAATGGTAAGATACACTGAAAGTTTCCAGATGTGATACAGAGGCTACCCCATGCACAGGAACCCAGGGCACATCAAGGTGCCCCATGTCACACCTGAGCAAAGGATTTCCTGGCAACTGTCACAGTTTACCACCTCTTGAAAATGCTGGATACTTCAACAGGGTAAAAAGGCAGATATGCAGCAGAGCCCAAAGCTCAAAAATTGATTATATTTAATTATTAATAATTCCTGTAACTGAATATTTCTTAATGAATTTACTCCCATTTGAAAATATCTGTGCTGCTTTTTCTTACAAAACACAGCGAAAACAAACTAGTACCATCTTGAAATACAATTTTACCTACAAAAAAAAAAAAACACCAGCAGTTGTTATCTTCATATCACAAACTCATGTAAAAACCAACTGACAGGTTCTCAAGGTAAAATAGCACTTAAGGAAAGAGATGACAGTTCTTTTACACAGACGGTAATTTGAGCTAAGCATGGGTAGCTATTGAGAAGAAAATGGGAACTGGGTAATAAATACTTTTCTTACATGAATGGCTTTCTATTTTTCTCCATTTTATAGATTGAATGTGGTGATTTCACCATTCAAATTATATTAATACATTCATACCAGATTAACTTCGAATCAAGTTTAGAACTACTTGGGAATATGATTAACACAAACATTTAAGGGATACCAACTCTCAGTTGCGTATGATTTGTCACAGAAACTGAACTAAATGCAAAAACATTTCTATATTACACGATATGCTTTCTAAAACACCATGAGCCAAATGCTACTTTTAGTAGTAAGACTTGGAGCTCAGTTAACCCAGCTTTGGCTTCTGACATGAACTGAGCTGAGCAAAAACTTCCCACTTGAAAAAAACTAAATACTTCAATGGTGTCTGAGATCCAGGGAGCTGATGCTTGAACACAATCCATTGGCAAGGCTTTGGCAGCACCCCTTCATCCTTTTATTTAGGTGATCTTAGAAGACACAGAATTGCATTCAGAAGCTGATGAGGGAGAATAAATCGCCACCATCTCAAAACCAACAAAAAGAATACAGGAGGGAAGGGCACCCTTAACCATAAGAACAATTCAGATTTACCTGTTGTTTTGATCAGCCCTTGCCAGAAGACACAGAAAGAGGGGTGGCAGTGCCCTTCTTTGCTTCTGCAACTGCATTTTCCACACTGCTTGGCTGCAGTACAGTACAATACCTTGCCACCTGTAAGGTACCACATAGCTCACCAGCTTTTATCAGAAGACAGATCTTCTTAACACAACTGGAGTGGTTAAATCCTATACGAAGACGTCAAAAGTTTAACCCTATAGAAGGGGTCAAAACAATTTGTATTAAGAAAAGGGTACTAAACACATCCAGCCAACATCCATGGCTGCAGAGAAGGCAGCATTTTCCAGAACTGTGGGCTGCGTCCATCTGAGCATTTCAGTCGCAAGGAGATCTGACTTTTCCCAGCAGCAAGAGGACTCTGTGTTACTACCAAGAGCGAGGCTGCAGCAGCCGCTAGAGAACGGCCCTTAGCACAAACTGGCAGCAGCCTTGAATTCAAGTTGCCTTTATGCCACTAACCTCTTATTAGGCTTATTATGTTTTATCCCAGTAGCAAATAGCTTGTGTCTGGAATTCCTTCACGCCTTTGTAATCCAGGCCAACAACAGACCCTGATTTAGGAGCAGCCACAGCACAAAGCCTTCTGAAGTCTCCTGCGTCGTAACTGAGGTGGAAGCCACAGCCAGCACGGACTAACTCATCACTGTGAATGAATGCATAGCAATAAAACGGCCAGGTCTCTTTTCTATGTAGTAATCTACTTTCCAGACACACGTTGTTGAGCAATAACTGATTGTTTAAACTTGTTTCCAACTTGTTTAAAGCTGCAGTACAGAAAATGCATGTCACAAATACACCCTCTCTGTAAAATGGAGGGTAAATCACACAGGGATTGAGAGGCGTGGTTTTTGAGGAGGACAAAAGTGGGCACTGCAATGCTCATAAAGGCTTCATGTTCACACTGACACCCAGCTTCACAGGAAAACCAAAGAAAAATCATGCAAGCTGAACAACCACACCTCTTCAAAATGATTTTTTCCCCTACAGATTCATTGACAGGCTCAATCAGGCCCACAAAGGCCATGAAAAGGAGACTCCCTGCTAATGTGAATGGGAATAGCTGACACTGACTTCAACATAAATACGCTGATTTACATCAACATCAAACCCACAGCCTCATTAAAGGCTGCTTTATTATGTTACCTAAACACACTCTCCTTAAACCTTAACAGGCAGAAAAAGGAAAATCAGAGTTCTGCTTCTTAAAATTTATTATGCAATGCTCCCAGTTTGACACAGAGTCAGGCTTTCATTTCCCCAAACAGTAACAGTTAAAAAGCAGACCAACTGCACCAAGAAGATACATAGGTGCATATTATTCATAACTTATTTTCAATTCTTTCCTACTCTTCTCTCTTGATATTACTCCTAACTCATTATTTCAGATCTGAAATAATGCTGGAAACCCTTTGGAATATGGAAGCATATTCTCTTCCATCTGCAAAACACAAGCCCTTTTCAATACTGTATCAGTGCAGACCCTTATGCCGAGCACAAAGAAACACTCATATCTGGAAGATGAAGAACGTATTGATTGATCCTGGAGGCAGATTAGTAAGCAAAGTCAAATCAGATTTAATTAACAGTTACTCAAATACGTATTGATGGATAAGATTTATTCTAGGCCTGTGTCTTCACTCTATGCCTGTGACACAGAGACTGCCCTGGCAGAGCTGTGTTCTCAGCTATCAATTAAACGTTGTGACACCAAGGGAATGCCCTGGCAGCCAGGCCATAGCCTCTAAAGCCCCGCTGCAACAGCTGTTTGGCATTCATGTTAATTATACCTATGTCAAAGTTACCATTCCCTTGGCATTTCAGAATAGAGAACATATAATCCCATGAATAAGCAGAGATAAGCAGCGTCTCTTATACTGTAACATAAATCAGATTAAAACTAATACTCTCTTCCTGTGCACAAGCCAGGTACTTTGCATTACATGCCAAATAAAAACCACCAACAACCACCTAAAGCACCACAGAAGTGTATGTGAACTGTCTTTGGGACCAGTAAACCTGGGGTCATTGTTTCCCCATGTTATAAACGAAGCAGCTACAGAAAAGTTCTGAGCTAACCAATGACTGCAACAAGCTGCCCAGAGATGTTGCAGACTCTCCTTCTCTGGAGACACTCAAAAGGCATCAGGACACTTTCCTGTGCCACCTACTGTAGGAACTGCTTTTGCAAGGGACTGAACTAGATTCATCTCCAGAGGTCTCTTCCAACCCCTACAATGCTGTAACAGCTTTATTATCACAGCAGAAATTATTTTAACCATATTTATTTATTTCCCATTCCCACTCCAGGCCCTACCACTTATTTGCTGTGCTACCAGAAAAAAGGGTGACTTGGATTACTCCTAAAACTCTCAATAGGGATCTTTGCCATAGGAGTCCCTCAGGAACGATATAAAGGAACCTAATTCTGACCAATAACTTTAATCACACAACGCAATTCACGTATGGGAAGTAACACAACATAAACTAGCAATAGCAGACAAGCACTAGTAAAAACATTAATTTTAAATATAATTCAAGAGAGGAAAGGAATAAAGCTAAAACACAGTTTTCACACATGGGAAAATCAATTATCAGTACTTCTTCCAAAGAATGTTGTTTCACTTGTTTCACTTCAGACCTCCACCTTGGTCCGAAAGGCATTTCATTTCATTTCACAAGTTTTTCTATTCTGTTACGTTTATGCACAGACAAGATTCAGACTTATGGCCAGCACAGACAATAACATTAGGGCAATCTAAACCATAGGTTTGCACCACAGCTTCACCCCAGAAATGCAGTTCTGCACAGAACACGGGATGTGCTTCTCAAGGCAGTTCTGGGAACAGAAGCAGAGGATGTTTCTGTTGCAGCTCCATTTGGCACCACCACCACATTTAAAGGAATAACAGAGAACATGGCACTCCCACCTTCTATGCAGTAACCTTTCCCTACCAGACATTTCCTAAGTGTTAATATGTGCCAGTGTAAGCGTGGATATGGGCGCGTAAAACATAACTGCTGTGACATTACGAAATAACAAGAGAATGTTTCAGGCTTTTAAGTGTATAAGACATTACTTGAGGGTATGTGCGTGAGACACAGCTAAGAAAATAGCTCATTCATTATTCAAATTCGGGAATGGACTCAGAGAGGTTCTATTAATATTCCAAGTAGTAAAAAGCCAGAATCTCCTTATGCAGAATGTATCTGTTTAAATCCTGTTTACAGTACAAGTGTCTGAAAACATTACTGAAGTTCTATATTATTTCAATAGCGTGGCAGTACTTCAGATAACTTTTTTCTGTGTTTTTTCCCCCCTTATGTATTAAAAGCCATCAAGAAAATAACCTTCTAAGGTCATTTTACTCAATTTCTCATACAAGATAAAATGGCACGTCCATAAATTATTGAAACAGTGAAATATTGTGAAGTGTATACAGAGTTCAGCGCCACAAATTGCAGTGAATCATCTTCAATCAATTAACAGATTACCTTAATTCAGCAACATTCAATACCTGCATTTTCCTGATTAATATCTTGTGTACATCTCGAGTGCCCGTAATTACTGCAAGAAGTATCCACTGAATCAAAGACAGAGCACGCACGTGCTGATACAGAATGCAAGAGCCTGGGAAACAGGCAGAAATCTCCCCTGAACAGGTAATTGACAGCTAGAGCTGCACATGCTATCCCAAACTCAGGGTTCTCGTCTAGCTTGATTTACCAGGGGCCTTAATGCTGTCAGCTCTGATTTGCTTAGAATGCTTAGCATTAAGATTTCTAACGCACTTACAGGCTAAGGTATGTACATACAATGGCATGTACTCACCGCTACGATGGCTTCTCTCTGGGAAAGGAGACTTCAGTGCAAAGGTTCCTGCATCTCCGTTATCCCACCAAAAGCTCGACAGGATTAGAGTGGAGGTGCCCTGATGCAGACATTTCTTCCAAACACCTCAAACTCAACGCCAAGTGTCGTTGCTTCCTTTGTGCAAAACAAAGGGAACTCGAGCACAACTTGGGATGACAAAGAGCTAGGGACTCCAGACTGTGTAACTGCAGTTCCTTCATAGTAATTTCTATGCCAAAACTTCTTATTAGCTTACCGAAAACTAAAAAATGTGATATGAGGCAAGCGAAACAACCATTGTCAGCTCCCAAATGGAATGCTGGTAAGGCTAAAGATGGAGGACCTAGGAGATGCAGGAACTTCAAGTAATGCAAATGCTTATGGCATATTAAGAGAGCCATAAGCAAGATGGCTCACTGCCATGAGTGTATAATACCAAGGTGGAAAATGGAGGCAGCAGGAACAGCAGTCAGCAGCCAGCAGGAACGTAGCACTGAGAAGGGACAGCATCAGCAGATGGATGCAGCATGCACAGTCGAGACTTGCCTTGTCCTGCTAACAGAGTGCATGGTGTCTACTCTTTTCCACTTGGTGAGAATTTTATGCTATAAGTTGCACCTAAATACCACTGTACTGAAGTTCAGAAGATAAACAGCATTAGAGCAATCAGCCAGGACACAAAAAACAGTAGTTCTACACGATACCATACCTTCCCACACCAGGTAGCACACACAACGCTGGGAGCCTGGATCCTATAAAAAAAGATCGCTGTGATCACCACTTCAAATGAAAGTTCTGGGACTAGTCTTAAACTTGATTGCAACAAACAGTAATTTTGTTTTGGCAGCTCAGAAATCAGCAGACACGTAAAGCAGAAAATAATGGCAGGTTACCCAAGAAAACACACAGCACTCAGACACTTCTCCTGAGCAAAACCTCATGCTGCTGGTTCCTCTACATATACACAATGTGGTCGTCACTGGGATGCTGTGTGCTCCGGCCCCTACCTAGCCCTAAGACCTGGACTGGGCACTGAACTCATGAGATAAAATCATTCCCATACTGGGGGGAAAAGGTGAGAGACACAGGAGCCTTCCTGCATCCAGTGAGGTACCAAAAAAAGAGAAGATAGTTTGTGGTATTACTAATTTAATTTTCTTTTTTAATTTTTTTGTATTGCTCTTTTAAATTGTTTATTGTCCAATCTCGAAATAAATCATGAAGAAGCAACTGGAATAGACCTTCATGTTGAAATTCAGCCCTTCTTCCTGTACAAACTCAAGTCTTCTGCCTCTGCCAAGGAACAGCTACCTCTGTATCTTCTCTGACACTGCCTGGAGACAGCGAGAAGCTCGGGACCATCCACAGAGCAACTCAGTGGGCACCAGTCCCTGTCCTGACCTTCCTCTCAGAGCTCAGGGAAGAAGAGACGAGAGGTCTTGGGGAAGGATGACTGTGAGGTACAGGGGAGAATGGGTCATAAGGAGCAGCAGCTGGTGCTGAGGAACTCCTGGATGTTGGTCACATGCTCAGTGACGAACAGGCCTTTCCTAGATAAAAACTGAGAGCCCCAGATGCAATGCTGATGGACAGTGTGATGTCTCCAGGAAGCCACGATGTTATGATGCCTGCCTGGCCTGAATGGAGATGGATCCATTTTCACGCATTCTTCTGGAGGCAGATCCACCTGCTGCTACTCCCACAAAGTCAGAGCTCTTTTGCTGGAGGAGAATCCATCCTCCTCCACCTGAGGAAGTTCCTCAATGTGTCCCACAGATGGAGGAATACTGCATTAATGCCCCTCTTTAACAGAAGCCTGTGTTAAGTCTCAGGTTGCTTCGCAGCTGGTGTTCCGGCTGCAGGATCCCCATATTTATAGGGCTTGGAACAGAAGCAGTGAGGTAGCTTGGGACATCAGCAAGCCACAGCAGTAATAGTGTCCCACAATGACCCAAACATCACTGTGTTGGGGATGCAGGGCTTACGACCTGAAAGTTGCCATAGTTTTGAAGGCAGAGGAAGGGTGAATATGATTTGAAGTGGGGAAGGGATAACACCAGGCTCACCAGTGTTGAGCTACAGGACCGCATACCAAAAACTGAGGGACTGTATGCTAGTGAGTTCCTTCAGTTCTCTCCAGAAGGCGCTGGGTACAACGAAGCACATTCGCAATGTTTCTCCACTGATTCACACAGCATAAAGAACAAGCAACAGGGGTAAAGTCTTGGCTCAATCCCAAAGCAACAGCATGGAACTGCATCAGGAGAGGGTCAGGGTGGATGTTAAGAAAAGGCTGTGCACCAGAGGGCAGTGGGCACAGAACAGGCTCCCCAGGGCAGAGGGCACAGCCCTGAGCTGACAGAGTTCAGGAAGAGTTTGAGCAATGCTCACAGACAGAGGGTTTGGGTTTTGGGAGGTCCAGTATGGAAATAGGATTTGGACTCGATGATCTAAAACACCACATCAAAATACATGAAAATTGCTGCTCGTATCTACAGTGACCACACAGCCTTCTGAACACATTCGGTAAAACTCCATCCCGTGCAAGTCAGTTGTTTTACTGCAAAAGCAGTGGAGTATCATTAAGATTCAGAACACAGGTTGGCTCTGAGATAACATTAACATGTACATGAACTGGAATTTACCAGAGAAAAACAAACCAGAGACTCAGACAACGAACTTCAGTATACCATGGAAGTTAATGAGAAAGATGAAGCCAAGGTTATGCAGTGCTCTACAGAAACTATTTTATTCACTCTCATGCATGGCAATTTTTTTCTTGGGCAAGTATCTAAGTGACAGTCAAATAAGCAGTCTGCCATATGAAATGTTTTTAATTGATTAGACTTTCAGATTTTGCACATTTTCCCACCCCAAGAAAGCATGCATTAATAAAGCAATATACTATTAAACTAATACTAATATTAATGACATGAAAATAAAAAGGAAAATTAACATCTGATCTGTAACTAAAATTGTATTACCCTGCTTTAATTAAGATATTACACACTCATTTTCCTTGGATGCTCACAATCATCATTTCTGCATGCGTGGGTGAGCCCTTGAGTTACTTTTAATAGAATTTAACGTGTATTGCTTCCCAAAGGCAGTGGCATATTAATAAAAAAAGCCACCTCCTATCAGTAGAAGTAGTAGTAATGGAGATAGACACTAAATCTACAAAAATAATTTAGAGACAATTTTAGTAACACTTCTTCTTGCTAAGCCCTTCAGGAATATCACCATCACAGGCCTTTCCTTATCTAGCTACAATGATCCCTAAACTGCACTACTGGCAAATAACTAACATGAAAGGCTCAAGTCTTGAGCCACTCCCTATGCTTAGAAATACATCAATTTTTTCCCCATCTCTGGAGGGTTTTACATACATTCAAGTGCAGACAACCATATGCCAGTTGGTGCTATTGATAAAAAAATGACATCGATTTCTTTAGCACCTGTAAAGTATGACAAACTTACATGATAACATCACACCACTAAGTATTCTGTTGAATTAGCTGCCAAGAAAGTAGGTGATCAAGCAGCCATTATTCATACGATTACTATTTCTAAGGAAAGCTAGCAAGAAATACTGTACTAAAAACTTTGGTATTATAATACCATAATAGAGTCTGTTATCCATCTGTTGTTAGCTGCAAGTTGTCCTGGTTACTGCCACTGGAAGCACTCTACTCCCTTGATCTTGCTCCTAACAGAATGAAGAGGAGCATCCATTTCACTTCTCATGTCCTTAGGAAGTTCTTTAAGGAGTCTGGATATTTAAGTCTCACTATCCCAGTTTCAAAGCCCAGAAATTGCAGCTGACTCCCACTTTTATTCCCATATGAATGATTTAAAAAAAAAAAAGTGTAGATCTTTATTTCAAAAACTGGTTAAACTGATTAAAGACTTAATGCTGAACAGTACTGACTCTGCACATCATAGCTGTAAAGTATCTCAGCCACAGGCTACAGGAACTTAGAAGTTTTAATACATTCAATGACTTCATCTGAAAATCCTTAGAAATATTTCTGGGACAGTTAACCTGAAAATGAACTACCTTAGCTAAGATGATGATTGTGGCAATACAGCCAATTACTTGGTGTCTGGGTCGTGGTATTCAATGTCACTGGAATGCTCTGTTTCTGAACTGTCTCCAACTGCATTTACTTCAGTACATAAATGGAGTTTCCAAACTTCAGAGAGTATCACAGACTTTCCCAGAGAAGTTCTGAACACCCAGCGAGAAGGATGCTACAGAATCCTTCAGGCAATGGCATCCAAGGAAAGAAAGTGGATTTTCTCCATGCGTCCCCACTATTTCTGCCTAGAAGCTTCCCCAGGACAAAGCAATAATCCACTCACAAGTACAGCAGAAGGGCTGCTTCCCTGAGACAAACGCATGCTCTCTTCTAGAGAGCCACAATTACCGCCCTTTTCACTGCCTTTCCCCCTGCACCCCGTATCAGTCTAACAGACAGCAGCCATCATTACTCGCTTATCTATATTCTTTCATTTGTAGCTATAATAGATAAAACTAAGTCATCATCACAACTCCTAGATTGGAAATAGATCTGTCATTTCAACCTCCAATTCACATCTTTAATTGTAGAATCGTTACTCGTGAGTTGTTTTCTTTCCTCAAAAGCCCTTACCTGAAAGAATAAGGTGGTAAAGAAGCAATCTGCTTCTCAATTTCTTATACTAATGTAGCAATTTTGTAAGATATTAACTTACTTTAGCACAACATTACATGAGCAGCCATCTAGCTCTCGGCCTGTCAATGCTCAATGGAGCATGGCACTACTGGATTGATGATGGCTAGGTGTGTCCTTCTAAAAATTCTGTGTTAGGTACATTGTTTACACTCAATATCACCTTAATTCTGATTCATGGAGTTGACTTGCTTCAAAATCACTCTGTGCTATAGACGTATCTAATTTAAAAGTGAATATGGTTATTGAAGCTGATAAAATGAGACAAATATTGCCAACAAGAGAACTGTCAGAGCAGACAGAGCCTTGACAAGACGGTCTGCGGCGCCTGAAGAGAAGCAGAGGAAGCTAGATCAGGAACCCAACACCCACAGTATTCTGCCTTTCTGGAAGAAGGTAAGAATAGGTTTCCTCATCAGAAACACAAGAGAAGCCAGCCTTTCTGAAAGGAATCGCTACCAGTTGAGGAAGGTTAGGAAGAATGAACAAGGTTTTTCTGAAGCTTCTGCTATCCTACAAGTGCGGCACCTTCCCGATGGTTTGATCAGCATTCAAATGTTTCAAGTTTTATGCATCTCCATTTACTACTGAAAAGATTAATTGATTATAGAGTAATTCTTCCAAGTGATCTCTCCAATTATCAAAAGTGAGGCTACATTACTCAGTGATTTTAGTTTAACAAGGTCTTTCCATAGCTAGTAATCATCTCATCATATTAGAGAAATAGCAGCACTGTGGCTCCACTCCCATACCAACATTAAAAGGAAGGGGATTTTTCACTATACTTAATTTCACACTTTGAAAAAAAACTACCCTGAAAGGGTATCATTTGTTTAGATAAAGGGAAAAGAGCTTTTGAGTACCAACATCCCCCCTGAAGAAGTCTCACATTCCTCAAGGCAACCTAAACGCTGCCTTTCTGGTTGTTGTTTTTCCACCAAACTTAAACTTAACCATTGAAAAGACAGCTTAATAACTTCTGGTTTTTTTTTCCCCATTAACATGGAAGTGAAAGCATTTCCTAAGTTCTACAGTTTCAGTACTTTAGAAGATACAAGTGAACAAGACTTGCACAAAAACTGAAGTGTCAAAGCAAATCTCTAACGTATCATTAATGCATCTCAGGTTATTTTCAGCACTTAAAAATTGGGGGAAAAAAAAAAATTAAAACCTACTGCAATCCTTCTGAGTAATAGAAGTCATCAGCAGAAAGTATCATCCATAGAAAAACAGTTTTATGAAACAGTCTCTTGCTGGGAGGCTCGGATGCAAAGCCCATTAAATACGCAAGTCGTCACAATGTTCTCAGTGCTTCTATTATTTTCAGACTGTTAGAGAATGACCATCTGTATGGCAACTGCTGAGTCACGGCCTGAACCTCTGATTGATCACCTGCGGTGAGCCATGAGTCAGCCAGAGGAGCACAGGTGAAGGCAATTCACCTGTGCTGCCGGAAGGGGGGGAGCCAGGCTCCACCCCTCCTGGACCTATTTAAGAGCTGGCTACCAGAGGGGAAGGATCTCTTCTGGAGATCCTCCTCTTTGATATCTTCTAGTGAGCTCAACCCAAGGGTAAGCTCTTCTACTTATTCTCTTTTGTGATCCTTGTTTGCTTTGCCTCACTCTTTTGATTATATTGCAATTATAACATCTTGGTTATACAGCTTTGCCTTACTCTTTTGATTATATTGCAATTATAACATCTTGGTTATACACTTGGCGAGCCAGGCAGGCTGATTATACTGAAATTAACATGTCTTTCCTGTGGAACTTCTATAAATGGGTCAAGGGGGAGAACAATACTCCCCTAGAGAAAATGATTCCAGGGCAGATCCCAGGATTTGAGGGATCGCCCTATTACGAGTTAGCTGCCATCATTGAAAAATGGGGTCCCTTACGTGTTATGGGCAATCTCTCCCCATATCGCATGGCAGACTATTTTCAAGGACTTGGCAAGGACATTCTCATTACCAAAGAAAGACAATTGGCTGCCTCCATGGTGGCATGGCCACTATTAACCGCTTTAAATCATGCGGACTCAAGAAATAATACTTTAGAAACCGAAAATCAGCTTTTGAAAGATCGCATTGAGAAGTTGGAGCACGAACTTGGCGTTTTAACGGGGAAGAAGCCAATTCTACATCTTCCTGTAAGCCAAATTCGTAATATTTCAATAAATGATGACCAGGCTCCTGAATCAACAGACTTCGTTGATCAGGACAACAAGAAATCCAAATCAGACCTTGAATGTCCAATTCAAACTGATCCATTGGAGGTCCGTCCTGTGATAACCCAAAAAACAAAAAAAGTACAGGACAGACCGGCAGGGGTGCCACCTGATCAATGGCCCCCTGCCCAGACTCATTTACATGTGACAGCTCGGCCATACATGGCGACAGAGTGATGATTGGTGGTTTTGGGGGACAGACTATTCCTGTCACCCAAACATGGTTAAAATTGGGGGTTGGGCGTCTCCCACCACGGGAGTACAAGGTGTCTATTGCCCCAGTCCAAGAATACATCCTGGGCATAGACATTCTATGGGGTCTGGCTCTCCAAACAACTGTGGGAGAGTTCAGACTTCGACAAAGATGTATCAGTATCCGGGCGGTGCAGGCAATATTAAGAGGCCATGCGAAACATGAGCCTGTTTGCCTGCCGAAACCGCGCCGGATTACTAACGTTAGACAGTATAGACTCCCGGGTGGGCAAGATGAAATATCAAGAACGGTGCAGGAATTAGAAAAAGTGGGCATTATAAGACCTGCACACAGCCCGTATAACTCCCCCATATGGCCGGTGCGAAAGTCGGATGGCACATGGAGGATGACAGTAGATTACAGAGAATTAAATAAGGTCACGCCGCCTATTCATGCGGCCGTACCCAATATTGCTTCCCTAATGGACACATTGAGTAGGGAGATAAAAACCTATCATTGTGTCCTAGATCTAGCAAATGCATTCTTCAGTATCCCAATTGCTGAGGAATCGCAAGATCAGTTTGCGTTTACGTGGGGAGGCAGGCAGTGGACCTTTCAGGTCCTGCCACAGGGGTACGTGCATTCACCAACGTATTGTCACAATTTAGTGGCGCGTGACCTGGCTGACTGGAGAAAACCTGATGATGTTAACCTATATCATTATATTGATGATCTCCTGTTGACATCCGACTCACTGGAGGTAGTAGGACAGGCAGCTGATTCATTAACTGCCTATTTGCAACAAAGGGGATGGGCTATAAATCCCCAAAAGGTGCAAGGTCCAGGCCTGTCCGTAAAATTCCTGGGGGTGGTTTGGTCAGGAAAGACCAAAGTGCTACCCAGTGCTGTTATAGATAAGGTTCAGGCATTCCCAGTCCCTACAACATCAAAGCAGCTGCAAGAATTTCTAGGTATATTCGGTTATTGGCGTTCCTTTATACCTCACCTAGCGCAGCTGCTAAGGCCACTATACAGACTCACAAAAAAGGGGCAGCTATGGGACTGGGGGAAAACCGAACAGGATGCTTTCCAACAAGCAAAACTGGCAGTTAAACAAGCTCAGGCATTGGGTATATTCGATCCTACCCTCCCAGCCGAGTTGGACGTTCATGTTACTCAAGACGGCTTCGGTTGGGGCCTGTGGCAGCGCCAGAGTTCTGTTCGGACCCCCATTGGTTTCTGGTCTCAGGTTTGGCACGGAGCAGAAGAAAGATACAGTATGATTGAAAAACAGTTATTGGCTGCCTATTCGGCATTACAGGCAGTAGAGCCAATAACTCAGACAGCTGCAGTTATAGTTAAGACCACTCTGCCAATTCAGGGGTGGGTGAAGGATCTGACCCACCTTCCTAAGACAGGGGTGGCCCAAGCACAAACAGTGGCACGATGGGTCGCCTATCTCAGCCAAAGGAGCAGTCTGTCTTCATCCCCCTTGAAAGAAGAACTTCAGAAGATCCTAGGCCCAGTTACGTATCACAGTGATGCACCAAAAGAAATACTGGTCGCTCCACCAGAGAAGAGTCCCGTTCAGGAGGGAAAATATCCTATCCCTGAAGATGCCTGGTACACAGATGGGTCCAGCAAGGGCAACCCGAGCAAGTGGAGAGCAATAGCATACCATCCTTCCACCGAGACAATCTGGTTCGATGAGGGGGATGGCCAGAGCAGCCAATGGGCAGAACTGCGAGCCGTGTGGATGGTTATAACCAAGGAACCCGGTGATGGTATCCTGAACATCTGCACAGATAGTTGGGCTGTGTACCGGGGGCTCACTCTCTGGATTGCACAGTGGGCCACCCAGGAATGGACTATCCACGCCCGACCGATCTGGGGCAAAGACATGTGGTTAGATATATGGAATACGGTCAAACACAGGACTGTACGTGTCTACCATGTTTCTGGTCATCAGCCCCTACAGTCACCGGGAAACGATGAAGCCGACACATTGGCCCGAGTTCGATGGATTGAGAATTCACCATCTGAGAACATCGCCCGCTGGCTACATCAGAAGCTACGGCATGCTGGACAAAAGACAATGTGGGCAGCTGCTAAAGCATGGGGACTGCCCATACAACTATCTGGTATCGTCCAGGCATGCCAGGATTGCGACGCTTGCTCCAAGATGAGACCGAGATCGTTGCCCGAAACAACAGCCCATCTTGCTAGGGGACACAATCCTCTCCAGCGATGGCAGGTCGATTACATGGGGCCCCTTCCTCGTTCCGAAGGGGCAAGATATGCCCTGACCTGTGTCGACACTGCAAGTGGGCTACTGCAGGCCTATCCAGTACCGAAAGCAAATCAGGCATATACCATCAAGGCACTCACTAAACTGATGTCTGCCTACGGGACACCTCAAGTCATCGAGAGCGACCAAGGGACTCATTTTACTGGTGCAACGATACAGCGCTGGGCAGAAGAAAATAACATCGAATGGCGATTCCACCTGCCATATAATCCAACAGGGGCAGGCCTCATCAAACGTTATAATGGTATTCTTAAGGCTGCCCTGAAGACAGACTCCCAGTCCTTGCAGGGGTGGACAAAAAGACTGTATGAAACCCTGCGGGACCTGAATGAAAGACCTCGAGATGGCAGACCCAGTGCCCTGAGAATGTTGCAGACGACATGGGCCACCCCGCTTAGGATCCAAATTACGGGCACTGATCATCAGGTAAGACCCCAAATTGGTAATGAAAATAATCTTCTGCTCCCTGCCCCTGAAAACTTAGAGCCAGGTACCCATAAAATAAAATGGCCCTGGAAGGTGCAGGTAGGACCCAAGTGGTGTGGCCTACTTGCACCTTGGGGGAGACTATTGGAGGTGGGAGGCTCAGTAGTCCCTCCAGTAATAGGTACATGGCCTACTGATATTATGGTCAACACTCCGATCTTTATTGCTAAAGGGACCCCCATCATGTCCCTATGGCAGATCAGGACACCTCCTTTGGTGCCTGATATCGTTATGCAGCCGCAGATATCCGGCCAAAAGGTGTGGTACAGGCGGCCAGGACGTGCCCCAGTACAAGCGGAAGTGTTGACCCAAGACAGAAATACGGCCTGTATCTTGCCCTGGAGAGCAGACCTTCCCCTCCTGGTACCTGTAAAACATCTGTATTACTCCCCGTGAGTCTGTGAGCCTTCAGGACCACCGGAAGGAACACAATGCCATCAAGCGTTCCAGTGTTGCTGTCAGATCACGTACAACACCCGGTGATGGTCTGCATGGGACTGATGGAACATAGCATGGACTTGCACCTCAGGACTTCATACCTCCAGGCACATCATCGAGCACTGGCCCATAGAAGAATATGGACATCCACTAATCATCACTTGTCTTGAACTGTACCAACATACGTCGCGATAAAATTGTATAAGCGTCGCGATATACCGGATCTCTGTATTAGGGAAAGCTTACCCTTTTGTTAACCTGATCATTGGTTCACGCCGTGAAGGGGTGGAGTGTATGGCAACTGCTGAGTCACAGCCTGAACCTCTGATTGATCACCTGAGGTGAGCCATGAGTCAGCCAGAGGAGCACAGGTGAAGGCAATTCACCTGTGCTGCCGGAAGGGGTGGAGCCAGGCTCCACCCCTCCTGGACCTATTTAAGAGCTGGCTACCAGAGGGGAAGGATCTCTTCTGGAGATCCTCCTCTTTGATATCTTCTAGTGAGCTCAACCCAAGGGTAAGCTCTTCTACTTATTCTCTTTTGTGATCCTTGTTTGCTTTGCCTCACTCTTTTGATTATATTGCAATTATAACATCTTGGTTATACAGCTTTGCCTTACTCTTTTGATTATATTGCAATTATAACATCTTGGTTATACACCATCAGAAACAGCAAACTGTAGGAGAGGAGCCATCCTACAGTGTAGTTCAATTTTTATGCCTACTTCTGGTGTTGAGGCAGTAATGTTATTGTACAGGGAACTAAAGCGTACTGCGAGAACTGACTTATACACCAAGATATTTGAGCAATGCTTCATTAAAACTAGATTACAGCAACATTTCCATCCCATCATACATACAGCACTTCAGCTGGGATTCTGCCTTTCAGAGATCACAGTAGGAAATGGTCTGTTTTTCCCCTACACCAAAGTTATGCTTCAACTTGAAAAACTCAATTTGTGCTTAGCTTTTATGCACAGCTATGTTGGATTTTTCTTTTTCCACCACAGCAGAAAGGTCAACTTCGACAAACACTCTAAAGGAAATGCATAAATGTTCGGCTTAGGAAGACTTCTAATGTAATAATAAAGTTCAAAAACATCAAAACAAAAAGATTTATGTAGTATAGACCTGAGCAAAACATGCTTATTTACTTAAATTACATTTTTCTTGCTTATCTGAAAAATATGACAATAGTGCCTCTGGACAACCAAAACAAGTCTTCCTGGACTTTACTTCAACAGTCAAACTTGTGAAAAAGGACCTCAAAACTCCATTTAGAGCGCTATCAGCCAGCAGTAGCAGTCAAGGATCCACATGAATCAAAGTGGTTTTATTTACAGGAGCAACTAGATGCTACACAGAACAATTAGAATCAAATTCAACTCAGGTTTTGTGTTGAATCCCCTGCTAAGCTTTAGTCTGCTCACATCAGTTCAAAAAAACAAACTTAAATTTAAATATTTCTCTTAATTGTGAGTGATCATACTCTAAACTATGATCCATTCAAGAAAAATGTTCATTGCTTTAGAAATGAAGGAAACACACTAAAAGCACTGCATGTAGGAATGGCTCAGCTCCCCTAATCCAAACAAGGATTTCTTTAAGAAACAGATGCTTATACATGTAGCTACGTGTAGCTAATACATGCAGCTAGTAAATTTGAAGTTGTTAATACATGCCTTCAACAGTCAAGCTTATTTTTCCACTCAAATTGCAAACCTGGTTGGCAACTGTAACGCAAAGAAATTAATCTCTCTGCTCCTCCCTTTTCTAATACTGCACATTTTTCACTGTGCCTATGTTCGAATTTCTTAACATCAGTCCACAGTTCACTTATATCATGCTAAATTAAGAGAACCTTGCAATCTTAGGTACTGTTTTTTTTTTAATATGTAGATCAGTGTATGTGTGGGTAATTTATCATTTAATTACTCAGTAATAACTGGAAAAAGATCAAATATTTCTCCCTTTATAGATCAGATAATTATTGGTTATTTCTGTGGTAATTTGTCATGATCCAGCTGGAAGAATTAGACAGCTATAAAGTGAAAGTACATGTAATCATTTAAGCATTAACAATCTGAGCTATACAATCATTTCTGCAATTAAACACAGCTCTAAGATTTCAACTCCTATCCATTCCAAGGAGCTATGAGTGAATATTTTTTAAGATGTCCCAGCAGACACGTCACTGGAAGAGTTATCAGTTTAGCAAAGCACAAGGTTAAATAAAAATTCTGCAAATGCCAGGAAGAGAGGGGGAAGGATGCAGTATTGGTGGGTTATGCTGGCTTCAAGTACGCATCAGACCGCAACCTGATCCTGCAGAAGGGATCCTCTCCCCCCACAGAATCACCAGAATGGCCAGGGTTGGAAAGGACCTCAAGGATCATCAATCTCCACAACCCCCCTGCCACAGGCAGGGCCACCAACCTTGAATACTGGACCAGGCTGCCCAGGGCCCCAAAGCAACCTGGCCTTGAACACCTCCAGGGATGGATGATCCACAGGTCTCTGGGCAGCTGGTTCCAGCACCTCACCACTCTCTCTGTAAAGAACTTCTCCCTGACATCCAACCTAAATCCTCCTTCCCTCAATTTAAAACCATTTCCCCTTGTCCTGCAGTTATCAACCCTTTCAAAGAGGTTTCTTTCACACGCAAGTTTTGATAAGAAACTTTGAGAACATTCCCAACTATTTTCTACCATCTACCGTTTTAGTACTCACAAATAAACTACTCAAGTTTGTAAAAACATGGCACAAAGATACAACTCTAGATGGGTTCTTTCCTTGTTTCCTCTTGAAGGCACTTTTTTTTTTTTTTAAGAACATACTGTCTACTTAGGAGAGTGAGATTTAAACACCTGCCAAAAAACATCGTGGAAAAAGAGAAACCATCATGAGAGAGAGAGAAACAGAAAACAAACTATCACAGAATCACAGAAACATCAAGATTGGAAAAGATCTACAAGATCATTTGGTCCAACCATCACACATGTTACCTAACCACACAGCCCCAGTAACTGGAGGGAAGTTCTGACCAGGTCACGTTTTAACTACACAGGTTAAAACTCCTTCCACCAAACGCACTGTCTCACACATCTACACACACAGATTTAATGCTTGACTTGTCCTTAGAGAGGCTCCATTTGTTTTGCACCCTGCTTATAGCACTGAATGCGGGCACTTGCAGTGAGTCAGTGCCAGTGGAGTCCTGCAGAAGTTGAGCCTTTACTGTCTGAGTTTGCCCTGAAACAACACGCTGGGCATAGATATCAGCTAATGCTGAGCTCCACCTGGACTGACTCCTTATGAGCGCTTTCGACTGTAAGCAGTGAGATGAAAGATTCAATAAAAATTTCATCTTCTCTCAATTGCATTACAGGAATAAAAATTCAGTTGATAGCCTGCAGTAGCATCTGGCTCCCAGCTTCTCTTCTATCCTTCCTTACTGTTCATTTTGTTGGCTCTCTTGTAGCAAAAAAATGCAACAGCTATAATAAAGAGCATATGTGTCAGCTACGCAGTCTTGTAAAACAATGCATCACACACTTTGGTACTTTCAGTTTTACAGAGACCTGGATAAATATTTTCATTTGATCTCCAAATAAATATCCTACTTTCAAAAAGGAAAATTGTAATAACGCATTTTTTCTCCCTAGTTTAAGACACCTAATATTGGAAAATTGGTACAACAAATTTGGCATCAGTAGCTTAAACCTGTATACATTCATATTAGTAGGACAGTTCATGGTATTATAAATTTATAATACTAGAGGCCACATATACTTTTAAGATATATAGAAAAAAGAGGGCCTAGTACACTAGAAATATTAAACTAACAACTCAAACCACTCGAGCAATTTCTCAGGTCCTTAGCATAACTACCAATTAAAGATCTCCCAAGTGCTGATCACTACCTATCACATTCACAGCAATCCAGTAACAGCTGGGCCACCCATTCCATCACAGTAACGTCTACATTTTCATTTAAACAGGAGGAAAGGCATTCTGCCCAATTTCAACTGACTCCTGTTTAAGGAATACAATTAAACATGGTTAAGTTATGATTGTATTCAACTGCAGTGTGCTCCTGAATGCCACACTTGATAGGAAACTTAGACCAATGCTTGTTAGTCAGAAATTTAAAAGAAACTGGACGAAAGAAGACAGCTACTGAGTTGTACAACTCATCCATCATTTAAATGAAAAAAAGATCCTTGTAAGAATATTTCTTTTTTTCTTTTTTTTTTTTTCCTTCCTCAAGCTGTAGCTATATGAACTCTCAGAGTGGAGCATGGCCCATTAGAAGAAACAAAGACAAGGAAAAGACTGTTCAACAGATTTGCCTTCACTCCAAAATAATAAAAGAGCTGGAAAATAAAAGTCCTTTAGCTAGGATTTTAAATAACACTCACCCTGGCGCTGCTTGACTGGAAAAGAGCAACTTACAGTAGCAGAGCAAACACAGCCTGAAGCTGTACTTAGGGCAGAGAAATAAAGCAGCTGGGCCATTTCAAAAGTCAATGTGATCTCAAAAGCACGTAAAGCTTAAAAACATTCCTTAGAGAAAACAGTAATTAAAATACAGACGTGTTTGAAAGAAAACAGTTTCACTAAGCACAATGTTATCGATCTAATTTAGAAAGGTAACTGGTGCAAAGCTGGTTAATCTGAATTTCAGCTGAATATTTCATTAGCAGCTTCTGCAGAAAAACTATGAAAAAAAGGAACTGCTCATCTTGATGATGAAGGCTACTCCCTTCCTTTAAAGATCAGCTTAGTGGGCAAGTGTTATTTAATGCTTCCTTAAAGCACATGTTGAACAGCAGTACTGCGAGGAAGCACCGTAACAAGAGGATGAGAGCATGCTACCACTGGCATAACTGATGATAGAAGTCAGAGAGGTAGGATGCTGTTCAGTATCACAAATGAAAGATCATGCAGCTACCTACAGTAACTTCTGCTGCATTCTGGAAACGCATCTTAAAGCGATGGATACATTTTCTTATACAAGGAAAGCACTGCAATGCAGCCATGAAAAAAGTTGTCATAGTCTTTAGACACAATTTCATTAACAGCTTACCCAAAATCCTGACTCATTTTAAGCCAGAGTCTTATTTTCCATGATCCTCATTGTTCCTTCACCAACTCCAGACCACTAATACCCTCACACAGATGTCTCAGGTCCACCTTTGGACTATTCCTCACGCTCATGCAGTGTTATTTTTATTTTACTTTTGACAAATACCACTGAACACATACGATGGTTGAGGGTGGAAGGGACTTCTAAGCCTATCTCATCCAATACTTCGGGCTGCCCAGGGCCTATTGCCTGCCCAGCATGATGTCAAGATGGCTTTTGAAGAGCTCAGACTGGAAGCTCCACAATCTCTTTGAGCAACCCATTCTAGTGCTTGATTACCTTCACATTAAAAGAGTGTTTCCTGAAGCTCTCCTCACCCTGGGCTAAGGCATTGAAGAGTCTCACACGACCAGGACCAATGGAAAGAAAAGCAAGACAGTAGCAGGGCCTCCATTTTTTCAGCACTTGTGAGCTACAAGGCTGGTTCATCTCATCCGTGAAAATACAGCTTAGAAATGCTTCCCAGGTGAGAAGGAAAAGTTTCATATCATAATAGAACATCTCACTTCAAAAGGGATGTTAAATCTCTTACGCAAAATTCTGGTTGCTTAAATGTAGAATTTGAATTGAAACAGATATCCAATGCTGAAGATGAACAAGAAGAGACAAAGAAATTGACTTACACAGTTTGATAAACTGGAAACTGAAAGAGACATGGATGCTTCCAACATTACTTAACAGATTAAATGAAAGAAGGAAAACAACAATACTAAGAAAGTTATACTTGGCATCTCTCTCATTATTGAATTTTAACTTGGAAACTGAAAGATGAGTGATTAAATAGGCATGAAAGCTCTTAAAATTCCAACCTAAATGATTCCATGATTATTCTTGATTCTAAAAATGAATTTGAGCAAAACAAATTCTTAACTTGAAACAGAAATGAACTGTTAAGTAACTTGAATGTATTAAACACTGCAGTTGTCTGTACTAATAGTGGGATGGAACATTTCTACATTCCTGTATACTACACCAATAAAACTAGTATAAAGCTGTGTAAAATTACCAACAGAAAGCAAATTACCTCATGTATCTTCGGAAGAAACATTTTCTAAAGATTGCTATTATCTCGCAGAACATATCATGAAGGTTTCCACCCACTGAAGCATCTATCCATCGTCCACATGCAAAGACCTGAACTACGTGTTCATGACCTTAATGGTTTGGGAAGGTTTTTGCCTCCCTTTCCACTTTTCCTCTTGGATTTGCTCCTTCCTCTACCTCACTGTTACTTACCATAAAAGAGAGCACTTTGAATCTGATCACCATTTCACAGCAAAGGCTGCAGAATGTCTAAAAAAAACCCACAAGTGCTAGATACTCCTCTCCTCCCTTTGCTGAACAACGCATCCTTGATGCACCCTTGTCAGATGAAATCAGAAACTCCTTTCCACAAACCTAAGCATCCAGTTGCCAAGAAGAGCAAGGACTGGAGCTCATGTTTCTCTCCAACAGTAGCCGTTCTAGATAGCAACACTTGCAGGAAAAGCAGATAGATAACACGTGGCACTCTGAAGTAATTTCTTCTCAAAAAGGTAGAGTTGATATTTGCTTGGGGTTGGGGGCTTTCTGGCTCAGTTTATGTTTTGTGAGGGGGGCATATTCTACAGTCAAATTGCAGATATGATACACTGTAAAGAACGCTAAAGTCTTAGGCAAACAGAGCTACACAAATGTAGAACTCTTCCTTACGATGTGTGCATCACAGCTGAGGTCATCACACCACCAGGACAGGAGTACAAATCTAACACCTCCAGGCTCAACCTAAATTAGCTTTCTTCCATTGCTTTGCTGTGTGAGATAAGTATGTGCAGTAAACAAAAATTCACCCTGTGAATATTTGTGCTCACACAAAATACCCATCAATTGTCCACAGGCACTTAAAGCTTCCAACTTGCTGGAATAAGCAAATAATGTGATTGCGCCAATTCTCTGACTGTGCTCCAACTACTTCCAAGAACGTAATGACCATCACTGCAGGGATTTTCTTGAAGTATTTACCATGCCTATCTTTTTTTAGTGCAGGTATAATAACATCAGCCATTCCTAACACACGTGGGATGCAGCAGGTAAGGCAGAATGCTCCTGCAACCATCCCAGCTATTAACTAACTTACCAACTCTGCATGAGATGCATTAAGCATGCTCAAAGTCACGAATACCTACCTCAGAGGTATTTCTGAAATTGGGTGTCTAGCTGTAGGCACAAGCTGTGCATGTGGTAGGCAGCAGCCAGATACAACAGACTCCTTGTCTAAGAATTAAAGGCAGAGCGTGGGCTTTTTCCTCTTCTGTGCTGTTTCTGCTGCCGTTGTTTTGAAAATAAATTGTCTAATTTTTATTGTAAATTGGTTGGTAACTTCTGAGCACAACATTAACTTTGCTTGCATATGCAACAAAGTACAGAGACTTGTAGTAGTACTTCCCAATACTGCTCCAGTCAGCAGTCTTGACCTCCATTTGTAAAATAAACCATCAGCATACAGACATTTGTATGAACATTCAAGTACTGGAAATCCCCCACCGCCACGTCCTTCACTATACATGGAAGTAACTCCATGGCATCCACTCAAATTTCAAAGAGTAATAAGTTATACATCTGACATTGAATCCAAGTTCATTTTATCTCCTATTACTGAATGCAAAGAAATCAGTTTTCTTTGCAAGTTAAGGCTTTGGCAATCACTGAGAACTACCAGAGAGCTTACTCTC
Source organism: Lagopus muta (assembly GCF_023343835.1). Taxonomy (NCBI): domain Eukaryota; kingdom Metazoa; phylum Chordata; class Aves; order Galliformes; family Phasianidae; genus Lagopus; species Lagopus muta. Next base: position 33,164,661 of record NC_064440.1, on the reverse strand, counting down.
AAAAGCATATGCCTGAGTGCTTTAAAAGATTATACCGTATACAGTTAATGAGACATGATTTCCAAGGGACGGTTAGAAAATTTGGACGAAAATGGACGACAGGTTGGCCATGAGCCAGCAGTGTGCCCTTGTGGCCAAAAAGGCCAATGGCTTACTGGGGTGTACAATTAAAAAGAGCGTGGCCAGCAGGTCAAAGGAGGTGATCCTCCCCCTCTGCTCTGCCCTGGTGAGGCCTCATCTGGAGCACTGCGTCCAGTTCTGGGCTCCCCAGTACAAAAAAGACAGGGATCTCTTGGAAAGAGTCCAGCGGAGGGCCACGAAGATGGTGAAGGGCCTGGAGCATCTCCCCTATGAGGAAAGGCTGAGTGAACTGGGTCTGTTCAGCCTTGAGAAAAGGAGACTGAGAGGGGACCTGATCCAGGTCTATAAATATCTAAGGTGTGGGGGGCAGAATGGCGAGGCCGGACTCTTTTCAGTGGTGAGTGGAGACAGGACAAGGGGAAATGGCCGGAAACCGGAGCATAGGAAGTTCCGCACAAACATGCGCAAGAACTTCTTTACAGTGAGGTGACGGAGCACTGGAACAGGCTGCCCAGGGAGGTGGTGGAGTCTCCTTCTCTGGAGATGTTCAAGACCTGCCTGGATGCCTACCTGTGCGACCTGCTGTAGGGAACCTGCTTTGGCAGGGGGTTGGACTCGATGATCTCTGGAGGTCCCTTCCAACCCCTACAATTCTGTGATTCTGTGAAAATTTCTTAAGCTTGCATATCATTGGTTTATCAAAAGCAGAAACCAACAAATGGATCAATTTAGCACTCGCTGTCAAGCCTTTCATCTCATCATATACATAAAGCAATACCACCAGCAGGACAGTAACCTCAGTGCCGGTCAGAGTCTGGCACCAGCAAACTTCAGCAAATCCCCGTGATATTTTTTTCAACACATGAAAAGCTTTCACATGAGCACCCTCATGAAACACACAGACTAGATAACGGACTTAAAACAGCTGGTCATGCAGAAGAGATGCATCCTGTAAGCCCTATTTAGCCTCAGCTCTAACAGAGACTTGCACATTTGACTGCTAAATCTGGGACTGCCTAATTCTGCACAATTACCAGCACACTGCTTACCACCATGCATGAAATAAGGAGTCCTGACACACAACCCATCTGCTAGAGCAGGTGCTCTACAGTTGGCTGCAAAGCTAAGTGACCAGGTGGGTTCTGAATATCCCCAGAGAAGGAGGAGACACCACAACCACTGTGGGCAACTCGTTTCAGCGCTGTCACCCTCACAGTACAAAAGCTTTTGATCTGCTCTATACTTATAATGGAAAAAATAAAATAAAATCTATCCCTCACATTCAGCCATTTTGAGGGAGATTTACAATTTGGGTATTTCATGGTGAATGCTTTTCCTTAAAGAATTTTAAGAATCCTGTTTCTAGGCACTGAAAGATTTCTCAGTTTTAATTACTTTATATTCAGGAAAAATTACCAAGTTAGTTAAGCTTGCAAACTTTCTGTGTTAATGGAAATTAATTAATTTTTTCCGCTTGGTTTGAGGATTTAAAACATGAGTGTGTTCCACAGCAAAAACATAGTGTCAAATTAGTATGTTTAAGACTTGTAGTCGGTATCAATTACTCTATGGGAGAATTAACAACATCTTTATTAATGCATTAATGTACTCTGATGCATTACTGTAATGCATTTTGATGGAATACAATCAAAAGCCTGAATTGAAATCATCAAGTTCTGAAATACAGCCTGAAGCTTACTTTCAAATTTAAATAAAGATCTTACACAAGTCCTTCTGGACTGAAAAACAATGGAAGTTTTGGGGTTGAGTTCAAGTGGCTCTTGGGTTCACAGAAAAGCTGAAGAGCTGAAGTTGGAAGGAGTCCTGGAGAACATTTGGTCCACACTCTGCTCAAAGCAGGGGCAGCTAGACCAGGTTGCTCAGGACCATTTTGATTCTGAGCAACAAAAATGTCCACAGAGATCCCCCCATCTCTTTGGGCAAACTGCCACAGTGCTTGACTAACTTCAACATGGTTGTTTTTTTTTTTTTCCTCTCAGACTTAAATAGAAATACCTTGCTTTTCTTCTTCTGGCCAGGTTCCTGAGCCTGACTTGAATCCACATCCGCTGTCTTGTTTTAAAGATACAACCTGTTTCACAGCCTATAGCGAACTTTCAATGAATTGAGATAATGCTTAAAACATTGTCCTGCAGTATTTTGGAAGTGAGAATCTCATATTGATAAATGTTACATTTGTGTTCAGACTAAGACTGACAGCATTCATCATCAGGGATCGCCTAGAAACTTGCATATCCTGGAAGCATCAGTTAATGAGCAAAAACGCAAGCTGCTGTCACAAGCACCAAAGCCTCTATTTCAACGTAGCTGACAATCAAAACAAAGGTTTTGAAACACCTGCTGACCTTATGACTCCTCTTCTCAGTCTTAAAAACTGTGAGGGCAGAGTTCCTTCCCTCTTTGCATCTCCACAGATCAACAAGGCAAAGAACACATGAACTCGCACACAAAAAATTTTGATCACCTCTATTAACGCCATCTCTAATCGATCTTAGATAAAATGGATACTCTAAATGCTTAACATCTTTTTGCCACTCCTACAGCTAAATGAGAGTCAGACACTAAGCCCCAGCTGGTTAAGACAACTTACGAGTATTTATTTTCATCTTCAAAAGGTAAATAATCTTAAGATTTTGCCCTACTTGTTATCATCACCTGGATCAAATTTAAGTTCCCTTTCAGCTTCTGAACTGCAAAATATTTGCTGCAATCTCTAATTCACTATTAATTGTTCTCTCTCCTAAGCTCCTCTTTGGGACAGCAAGTTCTGTAGTTCACAAGTAATATTTTGATAGTCGCTGTAAAGCATGTGGAATTGGGCAATTAGCTGTAATTTCCATGAAAATCTAGAAGACAGCTTGGTGAACAATGCTTCCAATGTAATAACTACTACAGAAGCTGAAGCCTAATTTCTGCTTTCCCTGCATAATAACAAAGACAATCTGTCAAACAAAACATTTTTTTCTTACAAAATGTACTTTCAAATATTCAGAATGTTTTACATAGCACTGCAAACATCCCATGATAATATTGTATTCCTCTACCAAGCTAAGTATTTCATCAATAAAAATCAAAGCACTTTATCTCAAATCTCATTACACTTCAACGTCTCAACGTATTGAATTTGCCTACGGAAATATTCTTCCAGCTTCCACTACCTGCAGTCAACCAGAAGCACTGCCCTTCGAGTGCTGACTTTCCAGCAATGAAAAGAAACATTATTCCTCTTTTGCTTTGCTTCCCTGCAGTACATCAGGAAGTGAGACAACAGTTACTCCACCATGATTTCATTTTCATTTGATTCGCAACATACTTGGGTCAGATGCTGAAAGCTTGAAAGTAAGGGACACATTGGAAGTTTGACAACCCTATTTTTAAACCTCTCCTGCTAGCTATTTACTTCTCCCTAGATGTATTACAGTCAGCATTTAAAATAAATGTATTTTGATTATAAAGGCAACAGTCCCAGCTCTGTGGACTCCTTGGTATGAATCTCTCTCCTGGTAGGTAAATGCCTTCAAACTTTCATAAGCAAATGAAGCCAAAGCCCCACGTGTCTATCTCATTACTCACACAGAGAGCAGTTCACTCCACAGGTTTTGATTGCTCACGTGTTCTGTAGAGATCTACACTACAGTTCCATAGTAAACAAAATGTGTAACTCTTGCTGTAGGACTTGTTTTTATCATATAGACACGCAGTAATGCAAAACATAAGGTACTGTCACGCAGTTGCAGTTAAGAACGTTTTGGGCAATTCTGCATGTTTTATTGAATTAAAAAATACCAGTACCAAAACCATCTAAAGAAACAGAAGAATCCAAAACTCAACGAGCAAACTGCCTTCCTCAACAAAGAAAATCAAGGTGATAGCCAGCTTGAAGAAAAGATGACTACTTTTTAAGCAAACCATATAGCTAACCAATCAAATCAGCTGTTATACATCTGTAATGTGAGGTTTCCATATGGCCTCAGACCCAAAGGTGCAAATTGCTCTGACTTGAAAAATAAAACCCACCATTCTGATACGAAGGTTGGGATCGTAACATGCAGCACAGCACAGGTCTCAGTCTCAGCAGCCAACAGGAGAGCTGCAGAGATTTACAAATCAGATTTTGACCTCAAAAGAGAAATTCATCTTTCTCACAAGAGCACATTAGTATTTCAAAACCTACAGGTAGTCATTAGGTTTAAAACACTAAATTTAGCATAAATATTAGTACCGTAAGCAAACAGCGCTCTGATTATTCTTATTTAACAGTACCTCTCAATGAAGAGAACAGAAACAAGAGACCTGTGTTTAGAACAGTATTGTAGTATTTGCTCAATTAAGCAAGCAGTTCACAGAACACCTGCTAACTTCTGAAGGACAGAGCCATGTTTCACAGATGCACAGAATTGCCTGGTAGCAAACAACTCCCATTAAAGAAAAGCTGTTCTCAAGCATTTTCTTAACTCACATAGTAACTCTCAGTCACATGTGCTATTTTAATATTACAAATAAGAATAGTAACATGTTAAGACATTAAGAACAGGAAGAAGTTTACTATTCTGCATTCTTTCCTACTCAGTAGATGTTAGGCTTCATATGAAGGAGAAGAAATGAAGCATGAAATGCAATAAAAAGAGTGAAGTTCTCTAGCAATTCTGCTGTTTCTGCCATCTAGAAGTTATTTTATTGACTCCTTCAGCACTCTGCATTACACATAAAGGAAACCTCAAAACACCAAGAACCTCCAGACTGAAAAAAAACACAACCCTACACACCAAAGAAACTTAGGAGTGACTCCTTGTGCATACAATAGCTGAACTCAGGCAGGCATGATAATTTCTTCTGTCAAGAGGCTTTCCAGTCTAATAACTCCATTTTTAATTTTTATTTTTTAAGTTGTATTGGGAAATAAGGCATCTTTGTGCCAATTACTCCCTGCAGAAGATTACTGAAACAGAACAGCATTTGAGATGTTAGTTATAAAGTCACAACAGTTGCATTTACACTGTATGTTGGCAACACTGCAGCTGATGAACATCCTCTGGTGAGGAGCACTCTCAAAATGGTACAACTATGGCTGAAGTACTGATAATCTCCATCCTTGCTACACACAAGGCCAAAAGATACAAAACCAAACGAAGTGGAAAATATGGTAGGAAGAGATCATACTTTTAGATCAAAGTTACTTAGGTTGGCCATACAGGAATAGCTGATCCCGTGGCTTCCTTCGCAAAGATCCTCAGAAAGAGGGAAGGAAATTGCAAGGAATTAAATAACCCAGACATTTACAAGGGTTCGAATTTAATCAGGTGAACTACACAGTCTCACCAGAAACCACCAGTGAAGATGCCAAGTGTCACTGGTCACACATACTTCAAGAAAACCTCTATTAACTTGACTTCCTCTAGCTGGATTATAGGAAAGGTGACAGAGCTGCTTTTATTTCGTCCTGCATGCGTCTGGACACACACTAGCAAAAAAGATCAGAAGCTCAAAGAGCTTCTAAATGCAACCCAGAAGGTCAGTTCGGTTCTCTGCTCAGTCACAGCTATGAATTAAAATTGAAAGAACAGCATTCCCATCACTGAACATGTATTTTTAACCAAAAACTTTTTCTCCCTGAAAAGAGATTTGAGTTTTGTAACAATGAAAAAGGCATTAAAATTTATGATCCTGGCTGGACAGAGAAGATGACTGAAAAATAAGACAGATTTTGTCCTTGCACTAACGCTTTAAAGAGAACCTACCACTAGTCTAAGCATCAGCACAAGCATTTTTGTTTCCTTACTTAAAGAATGTATTTCACCATAGGAAAAGAAAAAGAGTGATCTCATTGAGCAGTAAAAGCATCGTGTGGGAAGGGCAAGCTGTTGGTAGAAGTACTACCTTCACAGATAGCACCCTTGGCAGAAAGCTCCATTCAGTCCCAAGCCTTAAAAGCTGTAGGAAAAGTCATTTTGTAACGTAAATACCATTCCACAAGTTTAGCATGACCAGATTATCATAGAGCAGTTACAGCATTATGGCTGTTCAGCTTTGCACTACCCAGTCCTCAACATCCCTTCAGTATTTCATAATACTAACTATCCCAGTAATAACACCTGTCATTAACATGTGTACAACGATGTAGAGATAGATGGCTGAAGTTTGGACAAGGATCTCGTGAAAGAACAAGTACAGGCTGACAGAATTTCATTACCTAAGGTTTCAAAGCACTGATTTCTCCTCGTATTTAATTTATATTACTGAAAATATAATATTAAATAAACGTTGCTTAAAATCTCAAGCATAGGAAAAACTGCTTTGCTGGTTGAAGAAACCAGAAGTATTTTCCCCTCAACAACTTGGAAAGAAAACAGTCACCCAAAAATCAGCACAAGTCTTATTCCCAACTTCCATACCCATCTTTAGAATGGATCATATTCTAAGTGGGAATTTTCTGGGGGGAGGGAAGTCAGAAGCTATCCTTCTGAGCATCTATCAAGGAAAACACAATAAAGGTACCAGATGTCTGCTGCAGAAACATACATAACTTACGCTGAATTCCTATAACTGTCTCCAGTCTAAACAATTACTTTATATCCTGAAAATAAAATGTTAGTACCTTATCTTGTTAAAGGCAAAAAAGCTGTTGTATTCATTATACTTGTTACAGCAAAGCCTGTCACATTTCATTAAACAGTATAATACCGGGATGTGCTTAGTAATAAAAGCGCAATAAAATTACGTATCTGAATTCCTTCTGGGGAAGACATCCAGGATTTATGCAGCCTTCCCACATTCAACGGAGCACACAGCCAACGTTCATCAGGAAGGCCAAATGTTAGTTCTTCTGGAGAGAGCATTCGCTTATATGCCTAAGGGTACACCTAAAAAACAACAATTTACTGAAGACCAAGAGTAACAAAAGGGTTTCCTTGTTCAAGCAAAGCCTACCATGTAGACTAAACTCAGATCTTGACACTCTTTCAAAGATTTGATGTCAGATTTTGTTAGCGGTTTAAGCTTTGGTTGTTTCGGTAATGCTCCATTTAACAATTTAATAGAAATGAGAAAGTTGAACACACACGTATGTTTTGACTCTTAATTACACATGGCAGAAAATAGAATTGCACCAGATCTACAAAGCCCGTTGACAAACATCTCCAGAAATACTTTTGTGTGATACTTGTAAGCATATTAATTAGTACGTCACTACCATTCCTGAGAAACTCTCTTGAAGTACTGGATTCCTAAACTCTACTTCCAAGTAGACAGCTACATTTGATTCAATAGCTTGCTTAACAAAACCTACTCATAAGGTGAGAATGGACTTGAAGTCTAATCCATTTAAGAGAAGAAAAGAGTAATTTTGGACAGTGAATATCCTACTGGTTTTCGTTTTCTTTTGTTATTACCAAGACTTCTACAACCCAAGAATTTACACCAAAGTTCTTGCTCTGCTCCATGACAAAAACAATTGTCTATAAACCCTTACAGTGCTACTTTAGAGCAGAGATCTGCTGTAGTTCCATACACAAGAGGTTAGCACTTAATGCTCTCCCTCACACTTCCTGAAAAGCCAAAACTCTCCTTAAACCTCCTGGCTGACAAGAAGGGAACAGGTATTTTTTAGGATTTCACTAAAGATTGGGAAAATAATAGATCAGAAGTATCTGCAAGGTTCTGCTCGGTAACTTGGGTGTATTTCAGCCTTACCTGCATTACTGCTGCTGCTACAGGCTCAGTATCACCAGTTTCTGGACTCTCCTGTCAATGCACCAAACACCTGCTAACACAGGGCATTTCAAGGAGGACAAAAGCAACCTTTAGAAACTGCAGGACTTAATTTTTGTCCTGTGTTTTCCCCATTGATTTGAGAGCTAAATATGAAAACATACTGGGAAAAGAATGGTAATGATGTCATCAACCTGTTTTACTAGCACACATTCGTTGAGTCTTCACAATCAAGTACAGATTTCTGTGAAGTTTTCAATATTTACTTCAAGGTATCAGAAATACTAAAAGCATGAAACTGATGGATTCAAACTGTAGAGTACCAGACATGCAATAATTGTCTCCTCTAAGTATTTGTTAATGCAGTTAGGCAAAAACCAGTTGCCAAGTATTTTTACTTGTTCGCTGAAGGGGGTGTATAAAGACATAGCTGGAAAGTGCATTAAAAAAGCTGATGAAGTGCTTCTTCAGAAGACAAACAAAACATAAGCTCTTTTTACTTTTGCCATACAAATTAATTCTGTTAAGAGTTTGTGAAAGCTACGGGGGAAAAGAGTAAATCCTATTCATCGGACAACAGAAGATGCAGATGGTTGATGCATCACCCAGTCAGAGCTGTGGAAGTCAAGGAAATAGCAGCAAAGCACATCTATGATCGCCATAGATCAGTAGCTGCAATTACAGTTATCACTTTGCTGTACACCTCTGAACCTTTCACTGTGCCCTTTGCATAATCTGGAATATGCAGGGACTCTTGCAGCTAAATTAGTTTATTCACACACAACAGGCATGGATCTTCCTGCTTAGTGTCCTGGTAAGGTTCTCTAGATGCACACATTCATAGCCACAATGCTTGTCCAACAGCAACGGGTAACACTGCTGTCTGGAGACCACACTACACAAAGCTACAGCACAAACCTGCCAGCCACACTGATTCTGAAGCATGTCCCTGGGTCTACATAGCACCGAGAGCTGTGAATTTCTTCAACTGCGCCAATTTAATAAATAACAACAAAAAATTCCATGTACAGAGAACCACTCCCTGCCTTCACACTGTTTTACCAAGGACATTTTGAGGGACCAACCACTTTAGATACCCATTTGCAGTGGCAGTGTGAGCACAAAGGGAGCTGTGATGATGGCAGAAACAAGTGACACCCTATGCAACGGGAGTCACAAGAAAATGCCCAAGACCTCACCTGCCAAAAGGCATTAAAAGCCCCATCTGACATTCTTCAGTAAGAAGCAGACTACTTCGTTTAGAAAGCTCTGGCGCCAGGACTCTGTGAAGAAGTTTGGATTTTTTGCCTAAAACACAAGACTGTATTATAAATTCTACATAGGCACAGATTTTAACTTATTCAAACACAGACTATTACTGGAGTGACAGTCCCCCCCAAAGTTAGATTTTAGTCATTTCAGAGATATGCATAAACTAAGTTCTTATAACCATTTGTATCACAGAAATCTTGTGAACTGTCATAACATCAAAGGATGGTGCAATATTGTAATCTTAACACACACAGCTCCTTTCCCACAACATTTTGTTACAGTACAGCAATTAAGTTCCCATTTACAAAGCAGACTTCTAGATCATTACCTCTCTGCAATAGGAAGATGGAAAGTTGGGATAAAATCAGGGTGCAAAGCTGCAGAAGAATTAAGAGCAAGATCAACATCACAACTGCATTCCTCAAGCAGCTCTGCTACGACCACCTTCAAATGCTCTCGTATGCTAGCTGCAAATACACACTGGTTCCTCTCAGTTACAGTTGAGTAATCTGTCATCCACTCACGTTTTACTGCTAGAGCAGTTTCATTTTTCTACAGACAAACCCACCTAGAAAGGAGTCTGGCACACAGCCATTTTGTTCTTACATGGCTAGCTATCGAGTGCTTTAGTCATCTAAACAGAAACCCCAAGATAGGGGCATATGCTCATATAATTCTAAGATCTGCTCCTGAACTCTGATTTTTTTATTTTGAATTTCAGAAAGTAAGCTTTAGAAATGTACATTAGGCACAGCGAGAGTCAAGACATCAAAGCATAGCTACAGGAATACAGTGCTGTCATTACTGTACTGTATGGTTCAGAGAATGAAATGTTAATGGACAGCTAGGATGTGGTCTTGGTTATCAACAACGGTAGCAAGAGCTTTTTACACTTGAGACGCTCCATCTTGATACTGTATAGTCTCAAAAAACTCCAAGTTCAAGGAAAAAGCAAAAGAATGATTAATAGAAAATCCTATTACCTATATATTTACCCATGTAAATTGGAAAGCTGCTGACAAAATACGCTTGTGTGAACTACCATACAGTTCTCAGCTAGCATTTTAGCTCTCATTTATAATACCTTCAATGTGCTGTGAAATTGAGAAGCAGAATGAGATCTATATTCCACAGTGCAAAGAAAAGCAAGAAAATGAACTCAATCCTGAACTGAGATTCCTGAAGTGCATCAATGGAGCATCAGAAGCTAAATATGCCCATGACACAAGCTTTATGCACATTATGGTAATTCTCCATCTGACCACAGGGCACATTAGGATGGTCACTGCTCAATTAGCGAGCAGCCAAGGAGTGGCCTTACGCTATAAAGCAAGTTATTGTTATTAGGTCACATTTAGAAACTCAGCAGCACTTTACAGAATAGATAAAATTAATGTCTTCAGAGTTGTTTTTTCCAGTACTTTTTACTGACACCATCCAAGCAATTAATCTCCTCAGTCCAGTCTCACAAACAAAATCATACTTACAAGTACCAGAGATGCACAGAGATTAAACTTCAGAGCCACAGGATGACTTAGTTTTGCAAAACACTGGTGCAGAATATGCAAACAACTCCAGCCAACCACCACAGCCACCAGCTGCTTAGCTTCTGTCCACCGCGTGGTCTTAAAACCAGGCATCAGCCACACACAGCACACATTCTAAAGTCAGTCCCAGAGCTTGCATTTCACAAGAACTGCCCAAAGCAAACTCCTGCAGACAGGCAACACACAAAGAAACTTTGGTCATAAGTATTTTCCGGTACTCTGAATTAAAAGGAATCACAACTGCTTTCTTTTTTGTTTTTTTCATGTGGTAAATCACCTTAGATAGCATGCAGTTATCAAGTTCAGTACCTGCTCCTTAATTCTTCAGAAAAAGCATGGTACAGCATTGTAAATAAGTTTGGTCATTGCTATCTTACTTTTGAAATTCAACTTGCATCTAGTAGAGGCAACATAAGCATACAATAAAAGTAAATCAGCATTAAGATAAAAGCATACCTTCACCCACAAGCTCTTGGAGCTGAGACACCCCTCCCATAGCACAACCTTAAGACTAAGAGATTGTTTAAAAATCATTAAAAAACAAAATAATAAGAAACCTTAACATGAGAAGCTTCATCAGCTCTTTCAGATTAAATCCACACTGCACACCTACCTTTGAAGTTCTCATTTGTTTGGTATTCCTCTCAGTATACATAGCACTCAGCATTTTATATATTCCAGTGAAGTCAGTATCTGGCAGCCCCTACTTTCTCCCAGCCAGTGCCATCTCAATTGACATATTATAATAAGCATTAATTTTGTTATTACGACATGTTTGAAAACTATTAAGTGAGCAAGAATGAAATGTTGCCAGTTGCCACTGTGCCCTTTTGGAAAGTGATATTTGATAGTGATCATTTGCATATTTTGAGCTGAGAATTTCCCACACACAAAGAAATAACACAGCAGCAGTTGTCAGAGCTCCACAGAGACAAGGACTACACATGCAAGTCAGCTGTGGGACACAGAAAAGCTACAGAAGATTGAACTTACATGTAGTGGAAGCAGAATGGCACTTGTAAGAAAAGTCACGCTGATTTCAAGTCTTTTTTTTTGCTTAAGCATAAATCTAACAAGTTAAGGCAATGATTTCATTCAGGTTCTGTACATCTACAGAACGTTGATAATGGAACTTAACCCCCTAAGCACACAAAATGTCTGCCCAGCAGAGACTAATAAGTCTTCATAATTAGTGCTGAATTGTACGCTACATAGCCCAGCTTTACTTCATGTTTATTCCATAAACATGTATCGTACCTCCGGTACAACAAGAGGAAAAAGTGACATTGATGTCAGACATGCTGTATGTACAGTGGGTACAAACTCCTGCCTGCAGGTCAACCTGCACCTGAATGGATAGAAGAGCACAACAGCTGTCACCGTGGGTTGGAACCAACCGAGAAAAGCAAAGATGCCTTGAAGATGCTACTGAAAGCCTTGGAGGCACAGCTAGCAGCACCGTGCTGTGCTCTGCTTCTAAACCCTTCTACTCACTAAACATGAAAAGCTTCACCATCAGCAAGCTCCAGTGACACAAGGCGGTCCAACTTCTAGTAGGAGACAAACGCCTGAACAGCTACCTTTGCTTTGCACCCATTTTATAAGGAACCATTTCAATTCTCAGAAGACTAAATAACACCATAAAAACAACTACGGCACAATTTCCAGCTAGCAATAATGCCTGTTGCTAGAAAAACTGTTTTGCAAAGGCTAAGGATGCCAAATATCACCTCCAACTTTTCATCTCTCCTCCTGGAAATAGCAATCTTCACCAAATTAATGATCTAAGTATTTTTGGTACAATATATTTCCAAAAGAAGATGTTACTTCTTTGTTGTTGTTTTTAACCTACTTTTCCTAAAAAGCAGAGAAGATCAATCTGAAAAGAGATAATGTGGCAGGAGCACCTTCTTCAGCAAGGAATTAAAATCCACCAATCACAGGGATGTGCCTTTCTGGATGCTACCAACCAGACCCCATCCTGAACTACACTTCAGTTAATTCTTCTCATCATACAGATTCCATAGCTCAACCTTAAAATAATTCAGGTCCATCGGTGTGTCTACCTCCAGATCTCAATTACTGTTCTGTTACCATTGATTTTCACCCAAGGACACCGTTGTGGTTTGTCTCTCCTGTGCACCCACAGCTGCAACTGGGAAATGGTGCCAAGAAGCCAAGATTTACAGCAGAAATGCCCTTAGAGAAGGCACATTTCTTTCAACAATCCTTTCTTGCACTGAACAGCCAAAATTTCTCACCTCCAGGGGGCAGGGATCATCACCATCACCACCAAATGGAGAAGAGCACCGTGTGCTCCCCCATCTTTCACATACACATCTCTTAAGTGAAATGTGAAACATCTGATAACAGAACCATATTATTGCTCCCATGAGCACAGCTGTACTAGCCACCACACTGCAGCCATCAATAAAGCTATCACTCCCTTGTTACTTTTCAGATAACTGCACGCTACTAATGAATTGCAATCATTTGACTTGGTCTGCTAGAAACCACAAGGAAAAAGAAATTAAAATAACTTCCATTCACTTTCTAATCTGGTACTGAATAGCAAACCAATGCATCTTGTGGAGACCGACACTCGGTGATCATTTACTTCCAACCAATTGCTATTTAATGAAGCACAAAACCATGCTGATGAAACTCACAAGGGTGATTGCAGAGCAGGGTTTTGATATCATACTACTGTATAATTAACGTTAGGATAACTTGCAGTACAGTTTGAACACAAGGAAAATCAAGGTAGCTAGGAATTTCACCAACAATGCCTGCTTGTGGCACAATAAGGACTCATTGGCTTTGCTCCACCAGCATTCCTCATCCAACAGTACCTCCAGCTTCACAAGGAAGTTTAGACTGTGAAGAGATGCAATGTCAACATAAGGGAGATGCATATGCCAACATCATTGAGTACCTCACAGCTATGAGGTTAAAACCACACTGACACACTAACGGTACAGAACCCAAAGTTCTCTCAGAAATGTCTATCTCACAGAATGGTCAACCCAAAAAACAACGCACGCCTAAACCTTCCACCAAATAACGAAGCAGAAAATTGAAATCAATTAACGTATTTATCTTTAGACCAAGAAACAAAGTAGCTCCCATTAAGTCACAACCTCTGTCCTACCTTTTTTCTTCCATTATTCAAACTTCCGACAGCATCCACATACAAAGTTCTCGAAATAAACCCAAAAAGTGAATAAAATGTCAGGTTTGATACATTTAAAAAGCAAAGCTGCATTTCTTTTTAAGTCAATTGACAGTAAACAGACTTGCCTGTCTATCTGTCTTTGTCTAACTTTTTCCAGCTGGATAAACCTAGCTGCTATTAAAGTTGACAAAAGACAATGATATTATTAATGAAAACAGCTACACGATGTTAGACTTTTCATTACAGGCTCCTAGTAAGCTTCAATTAATTGCATGGCTGCTTTGCCTAAAAAGGCTGTAGATGGAAATAAAGGCTGGGAGGAAGTAGGTATTTTTAAGCTTCTCCCTTTCAGGTACTCAATCCATCATTTTCCTCCTCAATTTTAAATAAAATATTGCCTCTGAAAACCACTCTGAAGCTTAACTATAAGCTTGCTTCTACTAAGCACAAAGATATTAAATTACAAATCTGTATTTTCAAACTATTCGTATGCTTTCTAATAGAAAGAAGGTTCGTATCCCATCATCAGAAATAACAGTAATGATAATAGTAATACGAGTAATAGTAGTAGTAATAATGCACTTGGTTAACAGAATTCATTTTATACAAAACATTTGTGAGAAGTATACAGAAATAACAGCACTAGCCCCATATTACACATACTTAGGGAACCCTTCTGCCCTCCTGCTTCTTGATTACCCAAAGGCACCTGCTTCCCCACTAACTTTCTTTCACCTCACCAGCATGAAAACCCAGCCTAGGCAGCTCAGCTAAGACACGTTCGAGTACCTGAGGAATATGCTAGGAAATGAATAGTGTAAAATGCTCCAGTGATGCCCTTTAAAAAGTGATGGCACTCCAAGACATCAGTGGGCACTACTAGGATACCTATCTTGAAATCACAACATTAATATTTGCAAAAAGAGAAAAATCTAACTAGAAACACTTAAATGTTTGTGAAGAAGTACATGAAAGGTATTAATTACCCCTCTCAAGAAAAATTTCCAAGTAGAGAACTTAGCTGACCAGCTGCAGACGGACAAGAGCCACAGATGAAGTGCTGATCCACACCTCACATCCCACACCTTATTTCATGGATGATTTGTTCCTCCTGGCTGCTTTCTGACCACCTCTGCTTTGTCCGAAACTATAAATATCTCTTTAGCAAAGAGATGCAGGGAAGAGCTGAACTGTTCTTAAATTATCAATAATTCACATTATAAATCCTCTCGTTTCAGAACGCAACATTATTACCTCTATGAATCTTTCCCATACACTTAGAGCTTTCTACTTCCTATAAACACCTACACCAGCAATTCAGACAGACATAAATTGAATTAATCCCTGCACTTCATTAAAGACTCTTAATTACTGCTGCATCCATACTCAATTGCCACTTCAAAATGGCCGGCCTGCCCTAGTTTTGAAGGATACTAACAGACACTTCAAAGAAACCCCAGACTTGCTCAGCACAAGAGCGGTATTTCTCTATAAGCTGCTCCTGACTTCTAATCTCTCAGATTCTTTTTTCAGCACAGATTTAGGAAAAGACTAAAAAAAAAAAAAAAAAAAAAAAAAAAGGAAGTTATTCCTTGGGTTGTGAACTTTTTACTTTGTAAAAAGTGCTTGAATTATCCTAACCCATTCCTACAAACATTAAATCCAATTTTCTACTAATTAATGCAAAGTAATGAAGCTTCAATAGGCTCCTGGAGAATTATTTCTTCCTTCATTTTTACCCTCACTTGCACATTTTCCTAGTTCAGAAAAATGCATTTTAATCTTCCTCTTTCTGCTAGCAGGATTACATCCCTTATGAAACGACTTCAGCCTTTATTTTGTACTACCAGATTGCTACCACTTTCAACTGAGCACTCCAGGTCTCAAACTATCTACTGACAGAGAAACAATAAGTGGTCAAAGCAACTTGTGTGACCGAGTCATTAACTATCACTTTACTTCCTTACACATTTTAAAGCTATGAGAAAGCCTTTCATCTGTTGTACTGCTTTCTACCACAGCCCTGCTGAGCAGAGGATATTCAAACACAGCATCCTGATCTACCCTGACAAAGTTCTTCAGAGGGTACTCCAAGAAAGCCTTAAAATACCTAATCAGAGAAGAATTAAGCATACTAAAAAGCTTAATCATTAAATGCATTCAACAATTTAAACTACAGGCAGAGTACAGTAAAGTGAAAGGTCTCTGTGCACGCTCCACAGTTGACAACTTCCTCATTTTGGTTTCGCTCTGCTGTCTGAAAGCCCCATAGGAACACTTATATGAGCTACAAGAACATCTTTGCTAGAAGCCTTGCACCACACACCTGTCAGTCAGTGAATGTCAAGAGCCTGGACTTCCACAAAAGTCATCTAATGAAGGTCTAGATTTTACATCTCAAAATAATATTTCCATTCTCAGTCAGTTTATGTGAAATGCCACACAAAGCATCAAACAGCACGGAGAGCAGTGGTAAGCCACAGCAACTATTCCACCCCCTTTCCACTTACGAATAAGCTACTATGCACTTTGGACAGCGCAGCTTTCGGCACTGGTGTCAGCTATAAGGATTTAAAATAAAAAGTGCAACTTATTTCCACTGCAGAAAGGTGAATAACTAACATTGTTAGCTTCAGCTCACAATAAAACAGCTGCTGAAGAGAGCAAAGATGAGGATATCCAAGCATGCAGTACTGAACAGCTGCCATAGTCTTGGCTTGGAAGAGTAAGAGAAGAGAATTGCACTGGCATCTGGTACTGGAGAAAGAAACTAATACTTGAAATGTAAAAACTACCGTCGTAATGAATTGCTAATTTCTCTAGCGTTAAGTACTACACTATTTGCACTTCATTTTGTACAAGCATACACCCAACAGGAAGGTACACAGGAAGGTACTACATCTAGTGCCATTCTTCAGAATTTTAATTTGTATTCAATGGCAAACATAATATGAAACTCAAAAAAAAACAGTAAGCAATACAGCTAGCTATGTTTCTCCTCACTGGAAGCGATTTCGGTATGTCAGAGCCCGTTTTCATGTCCTTTTATAAGCATTCTGTAGAAAAAAGGAGCCTGAGAAACCTGATCTAACTATAAAACTACATCTTCTAAAACAGGTTTGTCCAGACAGCCCCTGACGGTCCGTTCCAGCCTACATTATTCCTGTAATGCAGTAGCATCGGACTGGCCGCAACAGAAGGCCTTTGAGAGTAATAAGTGCATCTATAAAGTGCATGAAAGATTATAAACATGGTTATATTCTTACACAGGTCAGCATTATTAGTTTCACAGCGTGTACATCTGCTCTTCTATTACTTCTCTGTGCTTTCTTATAACAGCCTATCAACTTAATGGACTAAAAACCACATTTTAAGTACCCTGAAAAGAAATATTCCAATATAGCCATCAAAAAAATATAAATCCTTCCAAGCCACACTTCCACAGTTGTTACACTGGAAAGTTCATACATTTGATGATAAATACCTCTCTTCTGAACACAGCTGTAATGCATGAAATGCTTAACTGGGGTATCACACATTGCCCTCAGTTTATCAGTCCTAAGAAATTAATACTCCATAAGAATTAAATTGAGATATATGCATGAAGACATGCTAGGCATTAAGTAAGGGATATGTATCATCTCCTCGGAGAATTGCTGGAGCACTCCCAACAAGCCTCCAATAAAAGGAATACCCTGCACTGAAACTCGACAGAACGAAAGGTCTCGCTACCTCATCTGCATTACTCAGGCTCCTACAAATGCAGAGCTTAGACATATTTCTCCTTACCAGCCTCCAAATTCAGTTGTTCTAACTTAATGGAATTTTTTGTTCAAATGGGAATCACTGGAGCTCTCTTATACCCATGCTGTTTGGCCCATAGTTTGTTTCTTCTTACCGCTCCTTGAAAAACAGTAAGACTTCAGAAAATAAGCCTTGTGACCAGTGATCCTGTAGGTAAAGGCAAGATAGAAAGCATTACCACAATGCTGTCACTTTGCGTATCTGATTTTTGGTATTTCTAGTCTTCACGAATGCTGGATGAGGACAGCACATCTTGGCAAAAATAACATGAAAAGCTTTCCAACTGTCCAAATAGCATAGTTAATAAACGTTAGCATAGGTGTACATTCGGATGGGTTACATTCAATTTCCTGTTAAACAAGCATTATATTACCATGTGGAAGACATCCTTTTGATAATAAGCAGTGGAAGACACATAAATGGTCTATTAAAGGATAAAAAGAGGAAATGAAATAACTGAAGATCTTTTAAATCACTTGTGTGCCATTCTGATGCATTCAATGTGGTACTTATTTTAAACTCTTTATTTCATAAAGTACATCAAGCTCATGATTTAAAACAAATTTCCTAAGAGACTGATTTGCTCCTTTTCTTCTGACCCATTTCACAACTGAAAGCAGCAAAGCTGTGGGATCATAAAAGGACATGTTATCTGAAACTCACTACCACTGCCCATCCTTTACATTAAATGACTTCATTAGGGAAGTTTCTATTCACAATCACAAATATTCTTTGCTTAACAGTTTTAATGATTGCAGAACTGAAGGAATGGATTTTCAAAGGCAGCAATTAACGAAAACATGAAGAGCTCCAAGGTCTATAACATGACTGAACATGAATTTACTAAAACCTTCTTGTTAAGAAATAATATATTCTACAGATGACTTGCTAATCTGACAATTGCACACATACGCAGATAAAAGTTAACCAAACCAGTTTTATTCCTGTTTTGTGCTGTTTAATTTCAAGAACTGACAGCAGCAACAAGCATGTTTCCAGCCAAAGTGGCCCTTCAGCTGTCGATTGGTGGAAATCAAAGTTACATGAAAATTCCTCTGTAAGTACTGAGTTATTAAACCATGTTTTACTTATCTCAGACTGCGATTTCACTATTTCAAACTGAATTAAACTATAATCAGGACAGCATCCTTGCGAAAGGAGAATGTCGTACAGGAAAGCTCCTGCAATCAATCCTCCGTCAAATTCTAAACGTAACTTTTTTTTCAATACATATATTTTATTATTTAATCCAATTACTGAAGCATCATTTAGGAGTAAACCAAAAAAGGTGCAGGGATGTTTAAGAGCCCATTCAGAACTTACAGAAGTTCCTTCTGAGCCAATTTCCTATATTCTTACGCATACATCTTGAAATGCACACCAATTCAGAATACAACCTAACTCCACACTGGTATCAAATCATTAAAATGTTCACATTCCATTAAAGGAAAAAAGCTGCATGAAAATAAGAAACAGAATACGCACAAATACCTACTTAGAGACAGATACAGAAAACATTCCAGAAGCACAGGAGCAAACAGACTTGGACACCCAGATGAACTATCATCAACCCTCCTAACGGTGATTTTGGTTTTACATTACCCCCAAATACATGCAACCTATACGAGTTGTAATTGCCAGCGTGTCACTAACATCCCCCAACTTCCATCTGATTTTCCTAAATTGTTTCTGGAGACAAAATTATCACTTGCAAAATGAGCAACTTCATTTCCACATGGATACTTTCCCTTCCAATTCTCCGTACATCTTATATTAATATAATGTACTTTCAACAGGAAAAGCTAGCTTACATGGCTTGCTTGCGGTTGTTTGCTTTGTTAAAAGGAAATACTGAAGTTAAAGGCAAAAGGCAGAAAACACAGAATCCTAGCAAGTTTAAATGAGGTTGACTCTTAGAATAACAGAATGAAAGTTAACAGCAAACCAGCACCAAAGATGAGAGCAGCAGTCCTGTCTGCAACTTGTACTTGCTTTAACACTACAACATCATGCTCGCACATTTGCTGCCCTGCTACTGTCCACATGACTGCTACATCAGAATATGATGCTTCTAGAATACCTAGCACCACGTAACTACTAATAGCTACTAAGGCAAATTTGTCTGTTACTTTCATGTTGTCACTTTTTTTTTTTCTTAACTTGAAACTTTGTGTTTTTCTTTAATTGAAGAAAACTATGCCTTCTCCAATGGTGGAAAGATTTATAATAGGTGTGCCTAACGTGAGGAGCCAAATGCACAACCCTCACATACGTTACAATGTTAATTTCAAGAGCACATTGTTGTTCATACTTTTTATTTTATCTCTGTGCGTAGATATGCAAAAGTTGTTTTCAGTTCAGATATTCTTGCAAGGACCAGTTGGAAATAACTTCATTCTACAGGATAAAGGAAATAAAATGAACAAATATGTAAAAGGTTGCTCAGCTCCAAGGTAAAAAAGGCTTCTGGACATGACAGCAAATTCATAAGTTCCCCTATAATATGGCAAAAAACGTATCTGGCACGAATCAAGTCATCCCTGCCTCCTGCCTCTCACACCCAAATTACATTTTCTGCTAACTTTAGACCTCAAACTTGAGGTTTTGAAAGTGAAATAATATTCTGCTAACAGAAATTTATTTGCTGTGCCATTTGCTGGTTATAGAACTGTATACTCTGAAATTAGCAATTTCTCTTGTGGCAACTATCAGATGCAATCACGATAAGAAGGGAAATAAAGGTACCACCTTCATTTTAACAGGTTTGCAAATGCAGTAATGCCATTTCAGGCTTCAAGTCATACATCATCACTTCAACCAAAAACACAAGCCACAGAAAAGGGGATATAGCAGCTTCAGATGATGTTTAAAAAAGGACAAAGGTGCAATTTTTTAAACCATAACTATTTTGTAGAGTCTACCATTAATGACTGCAAGTAAAACACTTGGCTTTGGAATAGGCTTTAATTGGCTGTGGGCATTCAAAACTGAACTCCCTGGTACCATTTCTAAGATCAGAAAAGCACTGGTGAAAGTAAAAGAAGTGCAGCAATACCACCGTAAAGAAAATAAGAACGATAAAATCTGAGCCTACTTTCTAAGAGGAACTGTCCTCTACATTCCCATTGTTCTTCTGATGAGAGAGCATCTAAATCCCTACAGAGAATAATAAGCAATGAAAACTATTTCAACTGTAAAGTTTTACAACACAATTTACATAAAACAGCTGTTGAAACTGCATGAGCAGATTTGTGTGACTATAACAGAGTTACATCCATTGCTATCGTTACAGCAATTGTCACTCCAACAAAAGAGAAACCCAGCTCAGCTCAGTCAAGCTGCATTTGCACTCTTGAAGGCCAGGAAGAACAAGGCACCCATGCACACCCACTGCTGCCCACAGGTACAGCAGGGTGTTTTCATGGCAATATACAACCCTGTTCTGTGGCACACATCGTTACTCAGAAGCTGCACAAAACTAAAATCCCAATTCATTTTCTGTCAACAGAAAACAATCTAGATGTTCTGTACTAAGTTAAGGCCGTTATCCTCCTATCAGAAATCACTCCCAAGAATGTTAATTTGCTCATAATTATCACACAGAGTTATGAAATTCAATTCAGTGCACTGGCACTCTCAACACAGGCTTGAATAAGTCATACAAGTTTGTTTTGAAGCAACAGTTCACTACTTCAACAAGTCTTAGTTTGCAGTGGGTAGTGTCAGCTAACACTGTCAACCTACACACAGCCTCCATTTGCACAACCTGGGAAATAACCAAAGCTTTACACAATATCCTGCAGACCATTTCACAGAACAGAAACACAGTTCGATAGCCCATTAGGTCTTCAAAATGTTAATTACAAAGTTTCTTACACGCATAGGAGAACTCAGTGCTGACCTCAACCACCCCGCTGAAAATGTCAGCACATTTCCACAAGACGAGGGGCCTGGCTTACAGCACTTACTTACAGTAGCAAATCCAGCCTGATTTTTATGGACTACATTTGTTACTGATACAGCACTGTACTTAGCAAAATACAGTCCCTGGGTACTAAGTGAGATACTAAGGAGACAACTTCTAACTGCAAACGATTGCTTTTTCTGAGGCGTACGGTGGCCCATTGCCAGATGTCACTAACCACTGGAACAAACCTCCCTCAATGACCAGACTTTCAAGACCAGCAGGAGCCCTCCTGCAGAGAAGTACGTGTACACACATGGGACACACAGCTCTGCACGCTCCTGCTGTCACAAAGCACAGCAGAGGTGGTGCTGGGGGTTGAAATGCAGGCGCTGGGCTCGCTGAGAAGTGCCACACGTAAATCTTGTCTTCATAGATAGAACGGCCCATTTTTCCATTTAACAGTCTTTATTCTTCTCTTCTACAGACTGTCATTTTAAAGACATTGAAAAGACATCAAAGACAATGTCACTTAATTTACTCAGGAGTAAAATGCATACCTGTCCCCTACAGCCATTAGCAGCAGCACCACGAGCACACCAATAGACTCAGACAGCCTCATCCCATGGTTCTGTAGCAACAGCACAACTGAAAAGAAGCAGGGCAGCTGGGTTTTATGCAGAACTTGTTGCTTACAATTCTGTGCTGAATTTTTACCAGGAAAAAGGTGCCCACAAAAAAAGCTCCAGTTCTGCAGCTCACACAGTACCAAGAACAACACTGCGCCGATCCCAGTGGTCTTGTATTCTCCAGCTGATCTCCACACATCACATTCCTTAATTTTCCTATAACCATGCTGACATGAGGGACACAAATATGTCAAGAGATGGTGGCACTTCACAAATAGAGTCATTTTTGTGTAAGTACAATATTCACATGACCTCTCACTGCTTGATTCATGCCCTACAACAAAATCCAAAGCTCTGGATTTACATGCTTGCTGACTCAGGGCTTCTGCAAACCCGGCCCAGAGTCCTTTCACTAAAACACTGACAGCCTGAAATGCACCCAGGCAAAACATCAAATTGCTGCAATGCCAATTATTGCAATATTGAAACTGTCTTGTCAACAACAACGAAAACATTCTGACAAAAGCCTACTATAAAAAAAATAAAATAAAACAGACCACGTAGTATTACTTTAGAACCACAATAGGAGCCTGCACACAAAACCTCTGGACAACGCTTTAACTACACACAGAAGCATTAAAGAAAGAAAATAGTAAAACTAAACATTTCAGCACATGTAACTGAATTGCAACTCAATAGAAAAAGCAAAACTGTCCCCACAGAAAGCTTCTACTGCCTTTGACTTTCACATCAGGCCAGAGACACTCCTCAGGCTGTGTTTATAGAGCACCCTGAGTTGGAAGGGACTCTTAAGGATCATCGACTGCAATCCCCAGGAGTTGTTCCTCCCTCTCACTGAAGAAAACCAGTCTTTGAGACCACATTCCTCCCTGATAAGTTTTATCATCTGACTGATACAGTTGTAACAAGCAGCATAACATTGCATCCAATTCATCTCCATCTTCCAGATACTAAAATGGCAACATTGAAAACTCCATGTTTCAGTATCTGACAGATGAGATAACCTGAACCTGTAAAGCAAAAAAGAAAGGCTGTCTTCAAAAGAATCCATAGAAACCAATAAAAGTAGACATGCTAAACAAGCAAACACTTTTGAACATCACCAATGATATAAAAAGTGAATGCTATAAGAAAAGAAAACTTACTCCTTGACCTCCACAGAAAACCAGGTTCCAACCTGAGAACAAAATCAGCTTAATAACAGCTGTTCGGTTAACCAGTCATCTCTTCAGATTAACTTAGACAATACATCTGGCCTTGCCACCCCTATCCTCCAGAGATCCTGAAACACTCCAGATAGAGAACAGGGTCTGGACTAAGAGCACTGACTTCTATAGAATTACTACTGATTAATGTGTGTTGCTAAAGATGTTCACATTCTCCTCTTCCTTAATTGGCATCTTTTCGGTCAGAACATTTAACCTCTGGACCTTTCAACTCTTATGTGGCTTTATTATTCAATGTAAGCAATTACATCCCATGCACTTCCCACAGTTTAGATTCTTCAAAAACAGAAGTCTCATCTTTTACGTGACCTTAGCAGATGCGATTTGGTTATTATTCCTTTAAGCCTTTGAACGTAAAGCAGACTTGGACTCATTTTCATCATTCATCTCGTGCAGCAACTGAAACTGCAGTCAGCTCTTTTAATCCCAGAGAAGGCCTTTTTAAATGGTTTTCAAATACTACGTCCATTCCACCAAACACACAAGGCATGACTGATCAAAGAAATAGGGCAATAGCACCTAGGGTGTACTGGTCCTGTCACGTGCATGGCTGTCAGCCTGCTGCTCCTGTTGTCCCTGCAATGGGGAAGCCCTGACACTCTGACAGTTCTAGGAGATGTTTTACACCACATCTCTTTACTCAATCTCTTTTTTAATGCATACACGTTGCTTGCCTGGCTCATTGCTAGCAGAAGACTGCTAAGTAGCTAACAACTCAAAGGAAGAATAGGTTTGGGGCTTTTTTCCCCCCTGTTCAAACCGTAGTTAAGCAGTTCAAATTCCCTCAAGGCAGGCAAAAATAATTACACTTAGCAGCAGGAAAAGAAAACTATGAAGATAATTGAATTCCATTTTATTAAACAAAATATGAGGGGCATGGATATTATATTTACGTCTATTACAGCACAATCACATGAACCAAAGGCCATCAAAAGAACTGCTTCTGCAGTTCTTCCTGTACTGAATGAAATTTAGGTATTAAGTTACAGAGTGAGGAACCATGGAAAGAAAAATCACACCAGTTTCTGAATTAAATGCACTTAATCCCACACTTGTCCATTTCAGCAATTGAGACATAAAGCCCAAACTTCAGAAAATTGTAGTCACAGTCCGCGCAGTAGCTGTACATCAGGTTATCTGAATGTACAAGAAATGGTACTGGACGTGGGCAGTTTCTCACTCCTTCTTTGCACATTCACAGCTGGAATCACAGAAGGTTTGAAAAAGCCATCCAGCGCACAGCCATATATACTGCTGATTTCAAGTCTGTCACTGCTTAGTTCTCGATCCTAGATATGAGATACACTACGGGGAACCGTAAGGAAATTTTCAACGTCTTTAAGTTCAACTTTAGAGAGGTGTTATTGACTCAAGTGGCGCACCAGCACAATCCCAGTGCACTACAAGAACCATTGGATTTTTGAAAAACAATCTTGATAAGACCAAGTGAGCACACTGTGTCAGAAATCCAGAAAAATGAGCACAACATGCTTTTCATCAAAATACATCAATAGAAGCCTACAGAAGCAAAGGTCAGAAACTGCTCGAGTTCTTCAGAGTAGGCCACCATTACTTGCTGAACTGTAGTAAATTGTTTCATGTCTTTTAAGTTTTCCATCTGAAAGAAAGCCTGTAAAAACTCCAGTATTTAAAAAAAAAAATACAGATGGAGCTTTGAAATATTTCGGTATGAACATGGTTCATATGAACATGTAAGGAATTTCAGGAGCAAAGGAATTTACAAAGCACTGTGCTGAACAGTATCTATTTCATCATGGAGCAAAAACTTCCTTTAGATCCTTCCAATTTTTCTAACGTTCATAATGTCTCTAACTCACACAAATTCTCTAGCATCAAATACTAGTGGGATCACAGAGCAATCTTGTTCATTTTTTGCTCTTTACACGATCTCTCTTCTCCCTAATCTCAATTTTATACCGCCACTGATTCCTGAAACAAGCGCAACAACAGATGAACAGACACACGGTCCCACACGTCATTCCAAATATCTCCTTTCCTTCAGGAAATCAAAGCATAAGCATGAATTCTGTCAACAGAAATATTTATCATACCTAAGTCTATTTCCCTTTCAATTTCTTCTATATTATGCTTAACTTACTAGGAAGTTCAGCTAAGACAAGATATGAAACACTAATTCAACTTAAAATCTAATCTTTTAATGGCAGCACATTGATCCCATGTGACCGAAACCAAGATTGTGTCACATGGGAGCACTGCAGGATGAGCAGAAAGGATGCATGACTGCCCTTTATTGAGTGCAGTGTTACACCAGATGGGATAGGAGAGATGATTCACCCTACAGCTTGCTTCCAGTCCTGCCGTTAGTGCAGCACCATGGCAAAAACTTACTATGTCTGCTTTGGAGTAGCTGCAGATTGCATTGCTTCTGTCCTTACATGCCTCTTTATGCCTCCTTGGCAGAGAACTACAGCTCACAGGCAGCAGGATAGCACTCATCTCTTCACAGAGCAACAGATGACCTCAGCCTCTCCTACAGAAGCGAGAACAGAAAGTGAACACAGTCCTGCCATCTCCCACTCCCTGGGGGACTGCTACATTCTTGTCCAAACAGCATTCTGCCCTATGTTCTGTGTGGCATTAAGGTACCACCTCACAACCAGTGTTTAAAAACACAGACAATAGCTAACTGAATGTTAGCTGTGCTGCTGAGTAGCAGGTCTTCTTATCAAGCTCCATTTCCCATGAATAAAAGTAACAGAGGAATCCAATACTTGAGCAATATGAAACATATTGTGAATTAAATCAGGACTGCGACTTTATTTTAATGCAATTACTTGCTAATTTAATATCTCTAAATAATTATTGCTCTGGGGCTTTTGCCTGTAACTCAATTAACTCTTCGCATTTTATTCAGCTTGTAACGTACAAAACTATACTATGCTAATGGAGAAACTGCAATTATTTACTTTGTGCATTTCCTGCTGACTGAGGTTATTGTAGCATGCAAGAGATGTCAGCACACGACAATAAAATACTTATATGCTGCACTATTATCAGAGACTGCAGTTCCATCATTCGTCACTGAATTCTTGCTTTTTGGCTAAGCAGGAAGGCATTACCTTGTTACGTGAAAGCATGGCACTGCTGAAAGCCCATCCTCAGTTTTAACACGAGTTAGAGATTTTTCCAATGGCAAAGAATTCCAGATATCATTTAACGAAATGCAATACTTGCATTCTTCCTGTTTACTCTAGTGACTGCTGTTTAAAAGGCCTATATGACCATGAAGGCAGATTTATAAGAGATTAAACATTAGGCTCCTTTATTTGTTTAAATGAGTAACAACAATCATGTTGCATTATGTCATACTAGCAGGCTACTTAAACATCAGTAACATAAAAAACAGTTAATGAAAGACCATGCTGCCAATTGCTACAGTACCTTTGTCCAAGTTCTATTAAGGCTGAGGCTTTCAAAGGAGAAAAAAAAAAAAATGAAGTGGAACAAGAAGTTTTCACGTATTGACTTATTAGTATACGACAATTTATCATACGATAGGGTATTTTATTCAAGTCCTGAGATAGCAGCGCTGTGAGGTGGTTTGGGAGGACTGGATTGCTCTCAGCAAAGTCACAAGGCTAACAACGCACCAACGTTGTGGCAACCTCCTCCAAACTTATTAACAAAATCCCCTCCGCAGTGCTAAGGATGAATGCTATAGTTCGTATTCAGTGGCCTTTAAGAGGCATGTCAATAAAGGGAACCAACCTTACAAGACTTAAACCTCCAACCAAGGAAGTTAACAAAACAAAAGGAAGCAAAAATTCAGCATGCATTCATAAGAGAACAAGCAATATTTACTCATGAGCAGAAAAAAAGGAATACATAAAACTCAAAGGAATCAAAAGGAAAAAGTAAAAGCCGTACAAGTCAAAAGTCAAAGCATGAAAACCTTCTTTGTGAAACAGAGAACACAGATTTGAATTTCAAACAGCCTGAAGGACCCTTAGCCCAAATAAACTGAATTGCTGCCAGAATGCTGACTCCTAAATCATAAAATCAGAATTAAAAGAATAGATATTAAAAGCAAAGAAGAAAAAAAATCCAGGCTTTGAATTGTTGTTGTTGTTGTGTTGTTGTTGTTTTGTAGCACCTGTTATTAAATGTGAGCTTTTTTGTTCTTGTTGCTTTCTTACATTAGATAAAAGCATTCTCACAATCAGTCAAACTAAGAGTAACAACAGCAAGAAGAAGCAAAAAACAGGCCACTTCCATGAAACTTTCATCTCATTATTAGAACCACAGACACCAGCAAGGTGTGAATTCAGCTCACTACAAATACCATCAGGTACTGAAAGACTTGATTGATTTTAAATGGGAGAACAACTGGTTTAGCGCTGCATGTTCCCTGCTCGCACTGCTTAATGCCAGAACAGCCTGCTTGGCTTCTCAACGCTGGTGTCCCGTTTCAAAACCAATCAGTGCCTCTCACCTTCACGAACAAGTCTCCAGATCAACAGCTCTGGAGCAGCCGCATTTTTAAAGGTAACAATATGAAAGTTCTGGCTAATTTAGTAACTACTTTAATGCCTTTATCAAATGCTCTTTCCCTCCAAACCAGTACTGTTACACTGTCAAGACACCAAGAGAAAACATGCATAAATCTTCAGGAGGAAAAAAACAAACAGTAAAATCTATATAGCTTAATCTACCTTGATAACAGATGCCTTCTCACATGATTTTTGTGAGCATTTTCATTTTCATAGGATAAGATGTTGAGATTTCTCAGCTCCTCTACATCTTTGGCGCCGTTCAATTCACAGAGGTTCCTAAAAATCCTTGAGCATCCAGTTTTTATAATGAAAGCGCGTTCAATTATCACCCAATCACCTACCACTACCACTACTGCACTACTTTCAAATGCAGTAAGAAGTATAAAACACACTATGGGGCTTGTAACAGCATGGAATGAGAACTGTTTTAAAGCAGATGTCTTTTGACACAGTAAAAACACATTCCCTGATTGAATGTTTCACACTCAGGGTAAAAACTGTCCATCAGTCTTTCCAGGAAAAGAGCAAATTGCTCAGTAAGCAGCAGGTATCTACGGCTTCCAGAAGGTTTGGAAACTGAGGCTTTCACTGCAAATTAACATTTGAAAACCAAGCTTAAAATAGGATTCATTTTTATGACATCCTTCACACCACAGGAAGTTTCTGTTGATGGCACAAGGTGGGTCACATAAAATCTAAGTCAACACAAAGTTAATTCTAGATTTGGTGATAAAAGCTAAATCATAGCTCTAAATTAAAGGAGTATGAAACTCACTGATAGCACCTCAGGAAAGAGTTTCATATTACTTCATTTCAGCAGATGTAGCACAGCTCAAAGGTCTATCTTTTATCTAAAAATTATGGCTTTCAAACTGATAAGCATCCATCCACGTGTGCTCCTAAATATATAAAAGGAAAATTTTCAAAGGCAAAAAGGACAACAAAAAGCAGTGTGAAATTAATGCTGAGGAGCTCAAAAAACCCACAAACTGCACCCTGTCCCTAGCAGTAACAGTTCTTACAGCTGTATTCATCTGTGATCCTTGTTCTCTGCAAAAGCACATCTCAGACCTGGCCAGGCCTCATCAAGAGAAAAGAAAACATATAATGATAAAGAGCAGGTAAAATTTAACTGTCCAAGTTTCTTCCCTTCATTCCTCAAGAACTGCAGCTTCCTCCAGCAAGGGCAGATGGAGAAACAGAATGAGCCATGAAGAGGTTTCAAGTGATGGAAAAATCATCTGCATAAGGGCGAAGAGAAAAGTCAGTTTTCCCTCAACCTCCACCCAACTTCTAATAGGAACACGATTCACAAAGAACTAGTCAACAGGCCAGAAGCCAGATGACTTGCAAAAAACATCCCCAAGACGCACCACAAAAACCACCCATGTGAAAAACACACCTCAGAACATACATTTTTATAGGCATTCAGTATGAATATAAAAGAAATATAGAACAACTTCAAAACAGACATGTTTCTTTCCAAGGCTGACCAAGCTGCTTTCCATCGTCTTTCCAAAGATGAACTTCATTCTTCAAAAAGGACACTCATTTAATGAGGGTGCCTGCACATCTTCACTGAGTAGCGAAAAATGGGAGACCAACACACATGCAAGAATATATGTCAACTTTTCTCCTATTTGTTTCTTCTAAAAGCATGACATAGATCAGTGTTGTCTCCTAACTCCATTCTAAGGTGCTTAAAACATACTCTTTTGAAAACCTGAAACAAAGTACAAACCACCTTTGCAACTGCCACACAGAAGATGCAGCAAAAAGGTTCAAACTGGAACACAAAGCAGAGGGCCAGGAGGACTGATAAAGACCAGCCCCCCCAAAAAAGAGCAAAAAAAAAAAAGAAAAAAACACAGACTTTAAGAAGACAGAAACTTAAGGATCATATCAACAACTCAGTCTACTTAAAAGCAACTTTGGGACTGGAAGACTGCTTAGCTTGCAGCTGACAAAAGGAAAGTGATTTGTGTTATGGTATGAAGCGGTCATCTTCCTGCAAAGGCGCTGCTTCTACTTGGAAGTCAAAGCAGTCTAGACCCCCAAATCTCCTAAGGATTTTCCCAAGCTAGCCAAATCCCATCTTCTTGCTCAGGATGCCTCCAATATCACTCAGGTTTATCAGTCAGCTTAGGTTCCAGTTACAAGGACTACCAGATGCGCATGCAGCGGGGGTGGATAATACTCCAAGTGATTTTCCTCCTGTGGGAGTTGTTCCCTTTAGGATTGTTTGGAACTGTTTCCCTCCCTTTAAACTCTTCTAGACCGTAATGTTATCCGAGAATTTTTAAACTTACATGCTTTCTGCAGAAAGGGAACACAAAATGAGTATAAATGGGTGTTTTATCTTTACCGAGCCTC
This sequence comes from Lagopus muta, assembly GCF_023343835.1. Taxonomy (NCBI): domain Eukaryota; kingdom Metazoa; phylum Chordata; class Aves; order Galliformes; family Phasianidae; genus Lagopus; species Lagopus muta. Next base: position 33,134,366 of record NC_064440.1, on the reverse strand, counting down.
TTGTGAATTTCAGTCCCTCTTCCATCAACAGATAATGTTTAATCTAGTAAAGTTTGGCATAATTTAAAATAATGCTAGTCTCAAAAGTCTTGCAGATCTCTAGCATTTGGAATGCTATTCTTCTGGGAACCCATTAATCTTCACAAAAGGGTCTCAAAGGGCCGTTTTAATTAGCAGATCCAAGTAATCTGCAAAAACTAAAATACAGCCAAATTGCTCCACATGTACTGCCAGCTCATTAAAAGACCAAAAACCTCAGTTCAACATTAAACAATTCCCATAAGATTCTGAAAAAGCTTACACAAGTACTATATTTATCATTTGTTTAAATGCTAGGAAAATTTACTATGATCTATGAAAACAATTTCACATAATTAGCCTTTTAGAGCTCAGGTTCTAATATGAGTTATAACTGCTACTACACAGTGAAGTTACAAAGGTACATCCACGTGCTCCCATTCTCCTGTTTTTCACAAATCATTTCCTTTAATCTGCCCAAAAAGAGAAATGTAGACCCAAAGCTAATTCACCTGAACATGAATTTCAGTAGCTACCAGAGATGCTTTGTCTGTCTGTATTTTACTTCTTGCCAAAAATAAAGGTATACAGTAGGTAGTTTACTTCCTATGACAGAACAATGTAATAAAGAAATTTTTTAACGCACAATTTCCTTGTCAGCTCAGTCACAACAGAAATACGTTCATAAAATGACTTGCAACTCAGGTCCAGGCCTATCATAAACACAGACTAAACATCACACTGTGATCCATATGAAAACTCACAAGAATGGAGAGTTCAAGAGATGATACAAAAATAAGGCAAGAAGAAATCCTAAAAGAACGAGGATACAAATAAGGACAAACAGGATTCATGTTAAGAATAGACTGAAAACAACACCCAGGGATTAGAGATGAATTTTGAATACTTAGCACCTAGAGTTTAGTTCAGATGGCTCGTCCAAAGTCAATCCTCAAGAGCCCCCAGGTTACCTACCCAAGCATGGCCATGCCTAACCCAGTGCCACCTTTGTCTCAGGCTCCCCACTGCAAGGTCACACAGTGCTTCCCTCATTATAAGTGCAGGCGCTAAGATAAGCCACTGCTCTTCACAACCTGTCAAAGGCAAAACACGTCTTTAAGGAAAAAAAGATGAGTTGAAAACTGAGCTTTCAAGTATTCTACTTCTTGAGCTCTGCCTTGACTTCATTCCCTTTAACTATTAATAATACTTTTCGGTCTGTATTTGAACACATTTATACACGCTTAAACTTGAAGAATGGAATTAGAAATAACACATACAGTGCAGACTTCTCACAAATACTTGAAAAACACATTCGAGAACTCTGTCATACAGCAAACATAAGGTACACGGATTGCTATGTGTATAGAAGTGCAGTGTTACATCAGCACACAGCACGGAACAGACAGCAAGGCAGAATAACTTAAATATCTGAAATACACAGCTGTTTTCTCTGTGCTATAAAAATAGGCAACACAAAATGGAGTTGAAAGACATTTCCACGCTGTAAACCTGTACATCATTACATAGTGAGTTAAAAGAGCCCGTCCAGAAACCATTAAGTCAGAGTTACCGCTTTGTTTTCTGAGGCAAACCAAGTTCCACACATGTTTAGCTGTCAGTACACCAGGATAGTGTTGACAATTACACATTCCTTTGAAATATTTTTCCCAACTATTCAGAAGCCCCAAGAATTTATTTTCAGATAAAAAGCTCTCACTGATCTCATCAGCCATCAATCTTACTTCGTTCACTGTTGTTTTTTGTCCTCTCCCTGCGCTGTCTTGCCTTCTGATAGGGACGAGATCCATTCAAGCACTGTTCAAAGCAAAGAAGTTGTTTCCTTGTTCCCTAACTCCTTCTGAAGACAGCCAGTGACACTGCAGCCAACGCTGTACGTGGAAGTAATTAAGGATGAGGGACGCTGCATTAATTAGTTCTTTAAAAACGCATGAAATTTCACCAGAAATAGTCTGGTTGGGTGAAACAAGCGCTACTGGCTTCCTGGTTGACAGCAGTTCTACGTTTTGAAAGTGTTCCCCCAGTTTCTAGTTGGCAGCTATATAAAAATGCATATATACTGCTACAAAAAGGCATTTTTTAAGAGTTTAAAATAACACTTCAGGAGAACACTGTGGTATTTGGCACCTACTGATCCCTGTAAAATTTCACCAAGTGCCTTAAAGAGGTCCTAAAACTGGATGCTTAAGCAGTAGGGAAAGAAACAAAACACTACGGCTTATTTGAGTTCATGAGTGAGAAGCTTTCCACTTGGTATCACCACTGGGAGAAAAATCTCCTGTCGCTGTGTATGAGGAAGGAAAGAGCTTTTGCTGGAAGCCAGCTCTTCCCAGACTTGGAGAGGCCATCTGGGCTGCCCAGGTGTCCATCACAGTAACATCAAAAACGCTTCTGACTCGAATTTGCACAGAGCATTTTCGCCTTCATTTGCTACATCTAGGATGTGGAATAACTTGTCATGCACTCAGAGATAGTTTTCATCTTATTGCTCTCTGAACTCAGCAAACTCAAAGGCTAATTAAAAAGGAATACGTGTATCAGCTAAAAGCACATCTAAGCTATTTTCCTTCATGAGACAAAGTACAAAACTGTTCTTTTCAACAGAAGAAATTAATGGAAAACATTAATAGCAACCTATTTCTGTACTTCATTTTATCATCTAAATATTACAAAGCAGACCAAGAGCACTACCTGCAGCCACGCACACAAACTGTGTGCTATAAATTGTAATAAAGCAAACATGTTCTGCACAGTTTCTGTTTAAAGCATCACTGCAGACAGATGGATTTCTTTTGATGGAAAAACAAACACTTCTCATCAGCACAGAAGCTCAGTTTGGCAATCGCCCTGATAATCACCTATTAACTTTCGTGACTGCAAGCACTCACAACTAAAGAAGGATAATCTCAGTCTTAGACTTTCACCTGCATGACATTTTTGTTTCTCAGATGCAGGTGTCCACATCCATCACACTGTAAAGTGAGGTCTCCATCTTTTTTTATTACATTAGAGTTGATTTGCTGTAAAATGCAAGGAGTTGGCAGGAAATCTGGCTACTGCTCTTATAGCATTCAGCATCCATTAATGTAAAATGAAAATCAAAATGTTCTCTTGATTGGTTCAAGAGAAAGAGTTTATGATCTGTTTAACTCTGCAGATGATCTGTCCTACAGTGTTGACTGCAAAATCCCAAACCACATCATTAACTAAATTTAAGACTGAACTAAAAGCTCCACACATTTTCAGATTTTATCTACATTTACAACATTTCTAGAATAAGCCAGATTTCCCCAAGGCAATCTTGTCATTTTGTTCAAATCTCTACCTGGGAGTCACTCTCATCTGAAATATGTTCACTTATTTACTCACCTGCAAACAGAATTTCTGAGAGGTGGGTCTGAATTAGACTTTGTGCACAAGTGGTAGAAGAAGTTTGGCCTCAAAGACGTGCGTTATTCCTGAAATTATCAGCATTAGTATTAGAAAGTATTAGAAAAATTATTGCTGCCATAGGTCAGCCACACTTTGGAGTTCCCAAAACCCTAAAAGGGGATTCCTTACTCCTTAGCAGATCTGCACAGAAGCTAGCATTGGCAAGAAACACGAACCGATGTAATCTGATGATGATGCCCAAAAATTACCTAGTTTTATGCCAGTCATAATTAGCTATAATAGCAGCAATTAAATCCCATTCTGTAAACGAATTCATAGCTGTAACTCATCACAGTCATGAGTCTCTCACTTGCTCTTAAGTACTACAGCACATCCTCAGCTGAACAAAAGACACTAAAAAAACAAAAGCACCCATTAGAAACAGCACACAGCCTATTACTCCTTCACAAACAGGTTTTTAAGTGTGCCACTGAATTTCTGGTAGCAGTACCCAACTCAGAGCTCTGTTACCTCTATCAAGATGCACGCAAACTCTAAGCCTAAAATACTCCTGTAGAAATTGGCACCAAATAAGGAGGTGGCAACCTACTGAAAAATACTACTTGTAAGAGGCAAATTTTGGTGAAGCGCTCCGAATGTAACCCATTCCGTACTGCTTGGTTTTCTGACCAACTGTATTTGGACATTTTATAATGCAATGCTGGAAATTCTCCAGGGAGACAGCTCTGAAAGAATCACACAAACACGGAATGGTTTGGGTTGGAAAGGACATTAAGGTCATCTAGTTCCAACCCCTGCTATAGGCAGGGACACCTCCCACTAGACCAGGTTGCACCCAGCCCCATCCAGCCTGGCCTTGGATGCTTCCAGGAAAGGAGCATTCACAGCCTCACTGGGCAGCCTGTTCCACTCGCTATCTCACCATCCTCACAGTAAAGAATTGCCTGATCTCTGGTCTAAATCTCCCCTCCTCCAGTTTGAAGCCATGTCCCCTCATCCTGTCACTACCTGCCCTCATCAAAAGTCCCTCTCCAGCTTTCCTGTAGGTCCCTTCCAGTACTGGAAGGCTGCAATAAGGTCTCCTCAGAGCCTTGTTATGTTAATGAAAATTAGAATGAGATAAACAAGGAAGACATCATGTAGAGAACAAGCCAACAGGTGAAATGAACATTTGTAAGTTGATTTCAGCATCTCAAATTAAGCCCAAGGGAATTTACTCCCCCCTGTACCACTTAAAAAAAAATGTTGAAAGACAAGCTTGAAACTTGGTGTTTCAAACTGAGTTCAGCTCCCACTTTCCCTATTAACCTTACCAACAGCTGCACAGCTCAGAGCATATCAACTATTGATATTTTCAGAATTTGCCATGCAGAAATTACTATGGCATTAAAACAAAAACATCCACGGCAAAGAAAAAGAAACAATATATTCATTTTGTGAGCACAGTCGATATGCATGCCATTACATAAAGAAAGATTGAATGTGAAAACTCTCAGGCATACTTGCAAATAGGACAGTAGTGGAAGTGTGCAGGAATTCCCATGATTTGTTCAATGAAGAAGAAGTCAGCAATTGGCAATCATACTGGACATTTCCACAGCAAGATGCCTTAAATTTCATTTGATTAGAATACTGCCTTGAAAGCACAGCTCTGTAATAACACAGTGTATGTGCAAATTCAAGAGAAATAGCACCTGATCAAGACTGCAGAGCCCAAGATACCAAAATTTTAAGGTTGGAGGTGCCTTTTCTGGGCAGCTCAGATTGCTTAGCATCTTAAGGCAGTGCTGTCCTGCCTCATCTTTTAGGCAGGCACAGCTGGCAAGCATAAAGAAAAGGCAACCACCCAGTATTTTAAACACAGAACTTCATGCACTCTGATCTTGACGAGGAGCATATGAAATTGGCTAAGACCACGTGTGCTTTTTCATCTCCACTGCCCTGGACAAAATCCTACCACTGTGTGTCCACGTGGAATAATCCCAGATATTTTTTAACAGTTTGAATATTATTCCATAAAATAGAGTACCTGGAAACAAAACCGAAACATACAATGTATCTTACAAGTTAAGTACAAATCATGTGAATGCCCTGAGGGAACACTGCATACCATTCTAGCAACGACTCCATTAGCTCAGCATTGTTAGAGATATTCCTCCTCATCTTCTCATCACATTCCCCTTCCATTTCCACAATATCTCAATATATTCTGCATAGAACAGCAATACTCCTTCCTTCCCCAGGAAACAAACTTTGTATCTTCTCGGCTTCTTTTTATCTACCTCAAATATTCATTAAGTCTTGACATGACTACCTAAAAACTAATGTTAAAAAAAAACAAACATACTTTTTCCAAAGACACATGTGACCTTCCTTGTAGGTGAAAACACACTGTCAAATACCAGAAAAATTAAAACTGAAACCTGGAATCAAAACAGGGGCTCTTAGGTAACCACTGCCTCCACATTTCTTGTCAAAGAACAGTTCTGAAAGGATGCTGAGAGCATTATAAAAACGTAAATGAGTTTTCAAGATACAGAAAACATGCCTGTGCTCGACACTGAGGTTGTGTGGTTTTTTTTGCAGATAGGTATTAGAATCTCATCAGACACTGAAGTGTAAAGACAGATATTACTCACCTTTTGGAAATCCTGGAGTTCAACATTTTAATATCCTAAAACAAATTGAGAACTTTTTCTTTTTTTAAACATTTCCACAACTTGGATTCTGTCACACAAACCATTTTTCACGCTCATTGAAGTATTTCCTTTCACTAGCATCTCAACATCTAGTTTACGCATCATAGAAGTTACTTTCAGGCAGCTCAGCATAGGCTGGCTTTTTTTGAAGATCAGAAAACGACTGACCCCATCTTGTCCACAGATTATTAATAAGTAAGGGAATAAAAAGATGATAACCCAGATTTAGAATTGCTGACAGTTACCAGGCACGATAGTTTCCAGTCTACAGAGAATAAAGAAGAACCTTCATAAAGTTAAGACAATCTTTTTACAATCATGCCTTTATAATCAAGTACTTTCAGGACTTTCTGCAAAGCCTGCTTCAAAGACAATGAAGGTAACTAATAAAAATATGCTTTCCCTCCACTGACCTTCCCTGAAAGTGTCCTATTTTCTGATAAAGGTGCTTGTTTGCTCACAAAATTACAGAGCTACCCAGCTCATTTTGTGGGCGCTCCATAAAAGAGCACAATACAACTTCAAATTACTACTGTTATGGTTTCAAGCTGCCCATTAAAGTGATGGCTGAGGCCTTCCCACAGGAGCCATCAACGTGGTCAAAGCTGCAGGCAAAGCTAATGAGAAACAAACTCCTCACAACTGTGGCAGCCACAAAACTTACAGAGAGGGACAGGAAGGAACTTCCACCAGGTGACTCCAAGAGGAGGCAAATGCAGAGCTAAGGGAAACACACACCTCTCCCCGTATTACTGATGTTAGGTGGGATGATGCTGGGATGCAGAGCTGCTGCCAGGAGCCATGCCTTCCCACCAGTGCTACACCAAGCCCTCACAGAGCTTATCCAAGCGTGATCCGCCCTCTGGTTGCTGATTATTCAGTTTTTCTCCTTACTAAACTGCATTACAAGGAGCTAAGCTACATCTGACATATTCCTACAAGTACTCCCTCCTCATAAGCTGCATTAAAGTTCTTACAGAGACACTGTATGAAAATGAACAGATTGAAGTCAGTGAAATAATCTCTCTGTGGCGATGGGGTCTAAATGCAGATAAAATTAAGAACTTAATTTCTAAAGAAAACAGCAATACTCTGAAATAGAAAGCTAGAGCATTGAGCTGTGTCTCAAAAGACATGAATTCAATTTCAGGATCTCCTCCGTACATAATCTTGCAGGAATTATTCCCCACGAGGATAACACAGCCACACAGAACACTACAGTGGAGATAACAGGGCGGGCAGTCACGTGAGCACATACACTGATAAGCCTTTGTCATCACCGAGCAAAAGAACTAAATTAAACCTGCAGAAGATTAAGCCTGCACTGCTCACTGCCACCTGCCATCCCATCATTCAGCTGCTGGGTGTCCATCCTGGTACTCACAGCTGAGTTTGTGAGAAGCTCAAGCTCACCGTGAGCACACCTCTGGGAGCCACCTGTCAGATGGCACTTGGACTCATGGAGAAAGGACCTTGTTGTCAGTCTGTGCCTGACATCAGCCCACTGGGACACAGAGGCAGTGGGGGCAGTAAGGCAGACACATCATATTCCCCCCACACCACCATAGGTGGGGACACTGATAGGTGTACCCTCCACACCTGGTGGCCTTGGAGTTCTCATATGTTCTTTAGCAGGAGGACAAAATCTCCATTTATTTTCAATGGAAACATCTGCATATCTTCTCATCAGCTTCACAGATACTCCCTTCAGTGAAACTCAAAGGAGTTCCTGCAGTCTGCTCTGCAGACTGCCCTGGTCCCTGGGGTGTCAGCTGCTATGCCTGGTTCTGGGCCACCTGCAAATTGCTGAGGGTGCCCGTGCCCCACCAGCCAGGTCATCAACAAAGAAGCCCTCCTGGTGCACACCACCAGTGACTGGCCTTCAACTAAACATCGTGCCACCGCTCACCAACCCCTGCACACAACCACCCAGCCAGATTTCTATCCATCTCACATTCCGTAGAACACAATTCAGAGCTAGGAAGCAGGGCACTGAGGAATTTCTATGAAGGCGAGACCCGCTTTCCTCATCTTTGATAAAAATCTTTTATGTCTGAATTGAAAGAATAATTACAGCTTTGGCTTTTGGAGAACAATAACAGAAAAGAGATACTGGGTGTTCTAATAAAAAAGTAAACTCCTTGCATAACATCTTTAAACAGTTCAACATTATAGACTATTTACACAACTACATGGATGCAGGTTTGTTTCAGCAGTACGTGTAAGGCCTGAAAAGTGTCTTTCTTCCTGCAGTTACTTTCAAATAGGTGCTTTTTTGTCTCAGCCAATTTATATAAATATTTTTCATGTGTTAACATGAAAGAGATGACATGCTGAGACAATCAGTCCCAGAAACAGATATACCACCAGGTTCCAGACCAGTTTGGTAAGAAAAAAATCCATTCTAGAGCTCTTTGTCATCAGAAATAAAGCTCTGAAATTCACACTTAGGAAAAAGACAGACAATATTTAAAAGTTATAGAGTTGTGGGTCTTAAATAATAAGATGCTACGCAAACTGAACAGAAAAAGAAGGGAAAGTTCTGAATTGCTGATGTGGGAAGGTGAGGAGAGCAAGACACAGGCCCCATAGTTATCATGGGCCGAGACTTCAAAGCCTGTTGTGCGTGAGCTGAACACCTGCACCAGCTACACTGTACGTCAGATACCTCTCAAATCAGGTATAATTTCCATAGGAAAATTAAGCAGCAACTCACACTGCTAAGGCACATCTCCAGTTCACTGTGTCAACTCATGCAAGAAATCAGCACACGACGGCGCAGTTACCCAATGCTGTTCATGGAAATTACTCTGTAATGCTCACGGGAGTCAGCTTCCTAAATTTTCCCTCTTTGATAAGGAATTCCACCCCATGAATCCTGAACTCCTTTTTTCTAGCTTGTGATCTCTCACAAGGACGCAATACGACTCATATGACTGATCACCCCTTGGCAGATGGACCGTTCTTTGCCTGGCATCACACAGGCACAGAACAAAATGACATTACTTCACCAGCTGCATAGAAACACAGAGATGGAAACAAATGGTTGGAATACAGGAAAAAGGGAGACAACATTCATCAGACTGACAGGCAGCAGTCCCAGCAAAGCATCAAGCCACCCAGTGTCAGGAGCATAAGGCATCACAAAGAAGAACATCAAGGAGTGAGAAGACAGACATCTTGATGTGTTAATATGGAACTCTCTCCAATTGGGACGGGCAGTAGAGGAAAAACTATCAAGATGTTTGCTTACAAGCTACTGCACTACTTCCATTACCTCGTTCATACCCAACAGGTGTTAACAGCCTGCTTGTTCCATCTTTTGTAAGAACAGCAGTCTGGAAATGAAATTGAAAAGCCGTGTGCCCAAAAGAGAACTCAAAGCAGGACATAGACTGAAACGAGTGGCATGGTACTGTAAACGACTGCAGAATACTCTCTGCATCAGATTGAAACTCTAAAGGAAAAACACAATCTGCACCATTGTATTCTACAGCGAACTTCAGATGAATTCAAAAGGAAATTCCTCATGTTAACACCAAGTATCCTTTCAGCAAAATCAATCTCACCTCTGTAAGTATGCACAAGGCACCACAAGACTAACTTCAATTTCAATTTTTGAATAAGCCTCATAAAATCACCTACACATTTTACGCTGCAAGTCAATTTGCATGGTTCCCAAGGAAATAAGTTTTAATAATCTCATCTGGAATCCGCTGATAAAAAAAAATGGGGAAAACTGGCATAATGAGATATAATGATGAATTAGTCCCTATAGAAAACTTATCTTTCACTGGGTCCCATCAGGAAAGCCTAGATAATCACCAAACATTTTGTATTTGCTTTCCTTCGTACTTATCTCCAGCTTTGTATTTTACTGTGCCCAGGCAGAATGGTTTTGATGTTCTATCTTTTTCTTTTACAATATACTGAACAGGAATAAAAGACGTGGGAACATTAAGTTACTTGTAAACAAGAATATACATTTTCTATTTGTACAGGCATACTTGAAGTCATTAGGTCATAGGCTTTACGAGTTTTACCTACAATCAAAAGGCATTTTTAGAACAATTGCCACATCAAATAAGCTTTGAGTGAGAACTGCAACCTATGTATGCGATGCATGGGCAGGAAGGAGATTGAAAAGGAGAAGGCGTCTTAAAAACTTAAGAAAAAAGCAAGAGAAGGCAATGGAGCTTTCACTTGTCATTCTGCTCGAGTTAAAGGTACTAAAAAAGGTCAAAGTAAATACCAAATACCCAATATTTTCACAGCATTCATTTTCTGATATAAGATTTGAAGAAAAAAAGAACACAAGAGAAACAGGAGTTTTTTCTAACTACAAAATATATTACATGACACGCAAAATTCAGTATTGTACTGATCTCCAACTCATGCCATTACTGCAGCTTTTTCAGCTGCACTTCAGATAAGCATCTGTCCAACATAATACATACTATTTTCCTGTTTTCTGACACCGCACTAATCACTAAAAACGTACTGAATAATGTTTGAGTGGGCATCTCTGTTTTCCCAAGTGAAGACAAAGTAAACTGTGACAGACGTACACACAGAGCGACACAGAAGTATCTTTCTTGGTAAGACATCCAAACCCCGTGGGAGGCAGACAGCAAGTAAGGAGAAAATGGACAGTAAGTAAGCAAGATGTAGAAGATCATTCATGCATTATAGATCTTACAGCCCTTCCTGCAGGCATAGTAAGATTTACTAGGATACTCGCAAGGACAGCAGAGAAATGGGAGCTTAATGCAGAAGAGTGACTGTGTGAAGATTTGAGAAGTGGGAAACATTCAGTTTGGCAAAAAGCCCCCATGGCTTCCCAAGGGATTTTCTTCCCTACCCAAGGGAAGGTGCTAAAGTGAAGGTCTCACAGCATCAGCTTTAAGGAATGCACAAAGTCTGAATTTGGATTTGCTGGAGCTGCATTTTCTACAGAAATGTAAAAGATTCTATTGATACACATGTAAAACAGGTTTTGTTCTATCTTTATTAGGCATTGCTGCTAAGACATTGCTGTTAAGAAAAACCTAAATCCAAAAAGCAAATCTGGTCTCCTCCTAAGTCAACAGGATGTTTTCTATTTATCCTGTCAACTACAAGAAACAGTTTTCATTCAGTAGCTATTGGTTTCTCTATCTCCTGTCCGTAAACAGACAGCCATCACTACTTTAAGTTCAGTGGAAGTTGAGTATTTTTTCTTCAAACACGCCATTTTCATTTCATTCCCCAGACAGAGAATTTGATCCAAGCCATTTTCCCACAGAAAAAAACCCATGATTTACACAGTTAATAACCTCTGGGACTTCTGAGTAAAGTCAGCACCAGGACCAAATAGCCGCTCCATTAAACTGAAAACAATCACTAGAGCTCTGCGTGCATTAGCTGTATGCCTCACGATTCCACAGCATCTAATAAGGTATGAGCTCCATTTGAAACTTTTCCCAAAACTTAAGCATTTGCAACTCGTCTCCCCCATTCAAATCCTTCACCATTTGCTGCCAGTGTAGTACTAAAAGTGTCCTTTCCTTCAACATCAAGGTCTGTTTTCTTGAAATGCACAGGAACACTCAGTGTTTCACTCCTCAAACAGGGAAGGGTGTTAAAAATACTCCAGAGGAGACGCTGCCAAAAAATGACCCACTGATACAAAACAAAGCCACCATACAATGTTCAGCATTAGCTAGACAAGAAAAAAGTCTGCCCAGTCACTTATAAAGACTGATTTAAAGTAACGATATACAGACTAGAAAAGCTTTTTAATTAACGCCTTGGAGTCTTGAATGTTGTTTTCTCATAGTTAAACATGTAGAAACTGCAATCCACTATGTTCATAAAGAGATTTCTAAGCAAATGAGAGGTTCAGTTACAGCCTGTGTTTATAGTGCTTACATTTTTGCAAGAACATTTTAACGTCCTTTTTTGCTTTTCCTGCTTTTACATTTTTATGTTTCCAAACAAGCAACTCAAATCATTTTAGAGCTCTATTCGAGCCCTCACTTAAAGCACAACCTTCTGACCAAAGTCAATATCATATTGTCAGTATATTAAATTAAATTAACGCTCCTAAAGTGTTTTGCTGGTTTTTGGTTTTGTTTCCTTTCTAATTTAGTTGCTGTTTCTTGAAGCAAGCTATTAAAGAGTTTCCAAATAAGTCCAAAGACATCCAAATTATTTGAACTAGTGAATTAGTGGTATTGTATCCTCAAGGTATGACATCCATTTACTAGCTGTGGAAAGTACTCAGAATTTCCAGTACATACAACCATCTCTTCTAGCAATAACTAGAAACACCAGATATAAACACCTAGAATAATTCTTCCAGCATCATCTAAAAGATCATTCAAAACAGATAAGAGATGCAAAGAATATTCTTACATGAACACGCATGACACTTTATCTGTTTCTGTTCAAGTACACAGTAACTGCAAAATTTAGGCAGAGGAGTCCTTCCTTGACGAGCTTCTGAGCAACCCCTACTCAAAATCACACACTACGTATTTTAATACAAGTAATTTGCAATACAGTTTAAAAGAAGCTTATAGCAAATCTCACTTTCTACTGCAGGTAAAAGGAAACTTCTGACAAACATTAACATGGAAACCATTACACTGTTGCCTCTTGCCTAAGTCCTGGGATAAAACAACTGGAACCACTATGTTTTGATCTTCATTTTACCTAACTCACTGAAAATCCTGCAAGGATTGAAGTGCTTTCCTTCTCTGTCAGTCTGGGTTCCCCCCCCCCAATACACCATTGTTGCACTAACTGCTTTTTGATAAGCCCACTAAACTCAATAACATTTCAGGCAGATTTGATACAGTCTTCTTCCAAGTAGCAAAGCTGATTTCTTTCCCAATTGGCCCCATATGACAATACAATACAGGAGAAAGTTACTCAAAATATTATCTTAAGCATTTGAGGTTAGGAATTAGCCAGCTGGAAAGCCAGAATCAAGTACTTGAGAGACTAAGGAGGAACCCTGTCAAACTAAAATAAAACTGTACAAAATATTGGCAGCCAACTAAAAGTCTGTGAACTTCACACTACAGTTATTAAACATATAAAGATGGTTTCCCACTTCACAGACAAATTTACCTGACACTCACCTATCCCAAAAAGCATTTTCTGCAATGTGTGTCATTGCTTTACTTGGCTCTGCTATTCTGTACTGCTTAAATAATGAAATTATCTTATTGCTTCACAACGCTGACATCCACACAAGTCAGTCAACCCCAAGCTTTTACCCTGCACGAGAATTGCTCGCACTTTTAAGCTTTTAAAACATAGCTGAAGTGGACTATGTTTGTTACGTACAACAGGAAATTAAGCAACAAAAATTAACTCCATGAATATTGTTGTATTGGGGGTTTGGGTTTTCTTTGTTTCTGTTTTTAAACAAGGACACCCTCAGAAGTAACCTATTAACAGCTGCAGTGCAGTAAGAAAAGTACCATGCAACATGAAATTACTTTAATGATAAAAATAACGATGATTTTAATCATTTTTTTTATATCATTAACTAGATTACTTGGAATCATCACACTAGTGCTTCTTTTTTTTTTTCTCTGCCTGTAGCTAGCAAGCTCTGAAATGTCATTGCTTACAGGCTATTGCACACTCTAATTTGAATTTCAACTCTTCTGATTCTTGACCCAAGGGAACAAGCTGTAACCAAATACAAAAAGCAAAAATATTCAGCGTTTTAGCTCAGCATTCTGGAACTGGACTATATAGACATCTACGTTTCCCACTTTTATATCTGGTAGCAGAATGCCACCCTTCTTACAAAGGAGACGAATCCCAATCTGTACACAGTTCTGCTTGCATGTTTCCCTGTATTTATGCTCCCACTAAATTTCATGAACATTTTCTCCACTTTCATCTTCTCAGAGAATCCCCCCGACTGGGACAATTGGTTTCTCAAAATTTATGTAAAATTCAAGCTTCTGAATCATCTGCTAAAAAAGTAAGACTCAACGTATTTAACCATAAAATAAATGTACTGTTAATGGCTCCTACCAGCTCACTGCTGAGACATGCAGTTTTAAAGTGTTTTCCAGTTTATACGCTCCATGTTTCAGGGGTCGACTGTACTCTTTGGCACGAGCAAGGTATGAGTCCACTTGAGCATCAACAGGGAACTCCGAATCCTAAAGGAAAAGAATAGATATATTATTTTCAGAAACATTGCAGAAGTTCATGTGATACACTACTAATTACGTTAACTTTAAAAGCACGTTTTTTCCCCTCTGCTCAATTTTTATGAATTATTAAATCACTGTTGCCCTGATTTTATCCTGATATATATTGTTAAAGATGAATACAGGCATATCTGGAAGCCTGGTGCCTGTAGTGAACCACTGTGTATTATGAGATTAACTTGTTCTTATGAAATCATATTCTTATGAATTAATGTCTAGACAGTCACATTAATACAACATTGCTCTAGGAAGAGATCAACTATCAATATTAATCATTATTTGTAACCAAACAAAAGCAGTGAACTTACATTTGTTATAAGAACATAGATGCTCATTGTTCATAGTAGCAAAACTCCTCCCATCAACACCCCCAAAAAAGTATGTCAGAGCAGCAGCTGGGAAAGATGCAGCTCTGCAGATTGGATGTTCTGAGATAAAGCTGTAAGTGGCAAATAAAATTCTGCTGGAATTGGAACTCACAACTGAGCCTGTGTAATGATGCAGGTGTAAGTAACAATCTTGGCTGATGTTTTTATCATAAGCACATCATAGTAAAAGAACACAGAAAGCCATCCGAGAAAATCATCTCCGTGCAATTCAGCATCTCTGCGTTCATGAAGTGTTTGGTGGTAGGCAGTCAAAAGTTAATACCAATCAGATTTCAAGTAAATGAATTATTTTCACTTACACAGAAGAAAGTCTAATGAGTACAAAACTACCAAGGTAAGATGCACTGCTCTATCTATCCTGCACTGTACCACCTCGTGATCAACAGTAACTTCTAGAAATCCTCTCATTTCATTGACAGCTAGCAACCTCCTTCAACTAACTTAGAATGGATTAATTTCCTTCTCACTTCCCCAATTACTCAATTTATACTTCATTCCTTTCGCTTTACCTTACATATATCTCCTAAGCAGATATGGAAAGAGTAAAGTCCTAGCAACGAGCTCAGCACCACAGTACCTATGCTGTAACCACTGAATTACTAGCTACACAGAAGCAGGCAGAGAAGGTTGCCACATATGTACAGAGACACAATACAACGCACAGAAAAGCAGACAGGTAAATAACCTTTTTCTCTCCTTCATGCATATGCGTAGACCCACACCAAGAATAACCCCAGGGAGTATTCCTGAAAGCCACACAGCTTGGACAAGAAGATCTTGCACTCAACCTATTTCACACGCAGCATCTTTCCAACAGAACTCGCCAGCACTTGTTGAAGAGAGGACTGGAACCCCAGGGTGCAGCCCTGACATCTGCCTCGTCAGCTGCTGGTGCTGTTCTATGCCCCTGACTATGGCTAATGGCTATCTTCAGATTTGCAGCCTTGTATCGGCCTCTCCAAAGCAACAACACAGTGAGACAGCATCTGCACTGAATCTGCCCCTTATAAGATCCCATTACAGACCTGAAGCCAAGTCTGTCTTCAAGGCTCTCGTTCAGTCACCATAAAATACAGAAAGAGAGCTATAACATAGGCTGAGCAAGGAGGTATCTGTCCTGGAAATCTGTAGCTTCGAGTGAGAAAGATGATTCTTTCATTCAGGTGAAACTAATTATACATTAGATATGAATTTAGAATGAAACCTGAAGATAATTTCCCCTACAAGACATCCAAAGAGTATGGCATACTTACTTATCTCATTTGGTAACAGTGACAAACAGCACCAAACGTTTTCATCAATAGATAATGGAAGGCAAAAAAATCAGATGCTGATTGAAGTGGATGGCGCAGCAAAGATAACATGTGTAAGATACACTATGGGACTGGATTTGTACAGAGACCCACATCCTTCAGATGTATTTGAAGCAGACATAAGAGTACTAGAAACTGAACATTGAAGAGTGTATTTTAAAGGGAGTATTAAAACAGCTGGTGTCATGACTGGCTCTGCCAGGTAAGAGGGATTGAGAAAGGATGAATGGCCCTTCTTTCTGACAGCCAAGTCAAAGAAACAGGCATCAGATGGCTGCTTGGACATCATCTGCACTCATCAAGTACAAACAGCTTGAAATATCCATTCAGGACTTCAGGCACGTAAACTGCATTCAGCAGTATTCAAAACTCATAACATCCCTGAAAAAGGGAACTGATATTACATCGTGACAGAGAATCTTTTTCATACCTAGCTACTATACATCAATCATTACCTGAATACAAAGTCTTTCACTGCATTTGAGCATCAGCTTAACCACGTGCTTTTAAGTAACTTGAATGAATTCTTCACACCAAAAGAAAAAATCTATTACTCCAGAAATGAGTGGAAGGCAGATCTTCTGTATCCTTCAAAAATACATTTTTCTTGCACCTGACAAAGCCAATAAAACAAATTACATATAAACATATCCTTAATCCTTACAGGTTGACTTTGAGTCAGCATGTATTTCTTAGGATCGGACTAGGTTTATTACCAACTCTAACTAACCCAACTAAACAGATTCACTAAAAACAGATGGTCATTAAAGATCATAAGGAGGATAACAGCACTCAATACATGTATGAAATCCACTAGTCATTCCAAGACGACTTAAAAGGCTGTAGTTTTCTAACAACTTGTAATCCTTCTTGTTTGCAGCGTTTTCAGGACGTCCTGCTGGTAAGTCCTGCTGGTAAAAACTTTCCAAGAATGAAGTATCACATTATTTAAAATGTCCACAACAAAGATTAAGAATGGGATAAAATCTAGGCATTTTATTTGGAAAATGTGCACACACACAGTAGGATATCCACTTTTTGTTGTTGTTCGTACTTAACTCAATGGCAACGGTTAAAGGAATAAGCATGCATGGGATTTTCAAAATCACAGACTATCAAGAGAATATGATTCTGTTTCTCACTTCAGAAGCTTTCTACACTACACGTCCTGTAAGGATGCTGTAACTCTGAATCAAACTCTTTAAGAGACGATCAGAATTACTATTAACGTTATCTAATGACACTACTGATCAGTGCCAGTGTACAGATGAGACCAGAAGGTATTTTTCAGCAGCCTACGGCTTCAGCCTTACAAATAAGCTCAATCACATCAGCCTAAAACCCAGTGGTGTCTGTTCTGTATTGCTTTTTCAAACTTGACTATTAAAGAAGACTGGGTGTGACAAAAGCTTTAAGTGCTCAGCGCCTCACATACTTGATCACAGACATTAATATAAGTTTTGTCCCACCTCAACCACATTTATCATAGAATCATAGAATCACTAAGGTTGGAAAAGACCTAAAAGATCACCCAGTCCAACCGTTCACCTATTCCCAATAGCTCCTACTAAACCATGTCCCTCAACACAACATCCAGCCTTTCCTTGAACACCCCCAGAGTCGGTGACTCCACCACCTCCCTGGGCATCCATTCCAGTGCCTGACCACCCTTTCTGAAAAGTAATACTTCCTCATGTCCAGCCTGAATCTCCCCTGCCATAGCTTGAAACCATTCCCCCTGGTCCTATCACTAATGACACGAGAGAAGAGGCCAACCCCCAGCTCACTACAACCTCCTTTCAGGAAGTTATAGAGAGCAATAAGGTCTCCCCTGAGCCTCCTCTTCTCCAGGCTGAACATTCCCAGCTCCTTCAGCCTCTCCTCATATGGCCTGTGTTCCAGCAAAGCTAAGAAGCTACATACTTCATTTTGCTCATGTAAAAACTTCCCTATTGTTTTCTGCGTTACTCTGGGGTAAGGTTTTACAGCTATGTTCAACTTCAGCTTCAAGTAGCCTTAATGATACTCAACTATTCCATCCCCTGAACAACAGGTTCCATTTCTGCAGAATGGCACGTACTGCCAATGGGAGAAACCCAGGATGTTGGTCTCGCCGTTCTTCTGATTGAAAAGGAAGACAGAAACAAGGGAGATTCTGCAGAGAAGATGACCAAAGTCATCATCCTTCTTGTCTTAACTCCAATATCAACGAGGCACCTGTATGCTGTACTGAGGTGTTAACTAAACACACCCTAAACCACCCACTTCACACAGATCAGCCATCTAAATGTAGCTTCCTATACTTGCACTTGTTTTTAAAAGACATGCTAAGTAACAAAGAGGAGCCAAGAAAGAATTGCAAACATACTCTGAAACAACAGAAATAAGATTTCTTTGTATGTCGTATATAATGACAACTGGGGAAAGAAAAGATAAACAATGTAGGGAAAAGAAAAACAGAAACACTCAAAATTAGAAAAAAAATATGTAAAGCTTCCAAACCACTTAATCTTGTACTGCCATTCCAGGAGAAAATAATACATTTCTGGCTAAAATAACATTTTTACAGAAATACAAGTCACGTTCAGCTTACATTTCAGACATAATATTCCTGCAGGTCTCTGAAGCCACTCCCATACACTGTCCAAATTCGGGAGTAGTTGAGTCTACAGTACTTATATACAGAGGCTAAAAAGTGAAGAGGATTAACTAAAAATCAGGATACTCCAAATCCGTGCCACTGCCTTTGTGCAAATCTAAGCAGCTGTACGTGTTGATTCTAAGTGTGACCCTACGACAGCTACAAATTTGCACAACCAGAATAACGGCATTAATAAAGCTGAGAACAACTGAGCTGCTTCACTCCCTTTCAGCAACTCAGACTAAAAATTACTAGATAATCAGATTTACTCATTTCAGAGCACACCGATACTATGCAAGTCAAAACTAAGGTACTATGAATAAAAGTGACTGGAAAAGTGGTGCATTTTGCAGTAGAAAAAACAGATACTGTTTGAGGAAACACTGCTGTGGATTATTGCTGCAAAATTCACAAATAGAGCTAAAAAGGGGATAATATGAAATATGAGCATGTCATTCTTCACAGAAAATAAGTCAATAAAAAGGTATTTACCCTAATTTGCCTCATCTACAAAGCAATTAAGTCCTCTGCATTTATTTCTGAAATTGCAGTTTTGACCTCCTGTGCTGTGATGATCTCGTATTTTACTAGAATGAGAGATTCAGACTCAGGTGTAGAGATAATCCAAGCAGCACAGGATCACCTGCCATGGCCAGGTGAAGCAGTGATGCCAGTGCTCCCCAGAACACAGCAGTGGAACCCAGTTAAAACATAGAGATTGTTGCTGCTATGCATTGGTTTTTGTTCATTCTTGTATCTGCTATGAATAGACAGCAGCACTACGAAAACATGAATGTAGCATCATGAAAAGCTATTAAGGTGTTGTCTTACATCACTATGAAAGGGAAAGTAATGCATTTCTTGCCTGTGAAATTAAAAATCCTGTTACTTCATGTAAGGCAAGGAATATTACATTCAAAATAGCGTCCTAGAAACAATCTCTGTTAACTATAATTCTGAATGCACGTCCTCAGTCACTGACAACAGCAGAAGGAAATGGTTGTACCTCCCAGACCAATATTTAGAAACTGCACTATCTTTAGATAACAGAATTACAGGTGAAACAGACTGCTAGCCACTGATAAAAAGCAGCCATGACATCCCCTTCATTTACATGCAGTATTTCCACGGCTGTCAAAAACATTAACAGGAAAGAGGAAGCACCATAATCACAGAATCACAGAATTGTAGGGGTTGGAAGGGACCTCCAGAGATCATCGAGTCCAACCCCCCTGCCAAAGCAGGTTCCCTACACCAGGTAGCACAGGTCGGCATCCAGGCAGGTCTTGAACATCTCCAGAGAAGGAGACTCCACCACCTCCCTGGGCAGCCTGTTCCAGTGCTCCGTCACCTCACTGTAAAGAAGTTCTTGCGCATGTTTGTGCAGAACTTCCTATGCTCCAGTAAATGCTTTTGTCCTGAAGGCAGAGGGAAGGCATTACAATGGTAGATCCTTGGCAAAGGCAATAATGCAAACACATCCACACCATAATTAAGGATCCAGTCCTCATGATTTACCTTGAGAGCTCCACAGAAACCAGAGTTACATGAAGAAGCATTCCCTGCTTTGATACCTCACAGATTGATATACAAAACAAATCCCAATATCAGAATATCCTCTTTTTTTCCCCTCCCCCTTTCAGGAAAGATCCTAAGGCTTAACACGTGGTATCTGAGAAGATAGTCATTTACCACAAACCAAGCTGAAATTATCTCCAGGAGCTCACACACCAAGCTTTGTCTCAGGAGTCTCAGACCATTAGCTCTCCCTGATAAGATACAGATCTTGCCTGGATGGGAATCGTTATGCAATTTAGACAATTCACCCTTAAAGCTCCTTTCTTGTCTTGAATCTTTAAGTGAAGACTACATCTTATCCCTTCTGAAAGCAAGGTTTTTCTGAACAAGTCTGCAGCTTTCATTTTCCTTAAGGAAGATGCAAAAGATTCTCCTTTGTCAAAACAAACAAAAGACAATAAGAGAAGCGGAACTCATCCCGAAGCTGAGAATAAATGTAGCCTACTATAATAAAAAAAAAAAGAAAAAAGAAACATCCAAATCCATTTATCTCAGCAACAGCTTGGCCTTGTTTGGATCATCATCACGTAGTTCTAGGTTTCACTATACAGATGTGAGAAATTGAAGTCTACGCAAACTAGCTTAACTATGCAATTGCCAGCCAAGAAATCAAGTTTCGCTCCTTTAATTCCAAAGACAGAAAAGAAGTTCAGCTGAGGCAAGGATCATTTGCCAGTCATTTGATGGATCCAAGTCCTATGGTGAGGGAAGAGGAGGAGCAATCTCTCTCGCCAAAAATCAGCTCTATAACATCAGTAGCTGCTCTGAGTTGAAAACGACAAAGCTCATTCCCAGACTGAATCCACACACACAGGCACAATTATCAGCACACCTCCCAGCACATCCACGCACAGCTTTCCATTTCCACAGGCTAAGAATTACCAAGAACCCACTGAAATGTTCACCAGGTATCTATTGGAATTAGTATTAATTGTTTTGCTGCAGTATTGACAGAAGGTGAATATAAAATACAGTCAACCAGAATTATTCCATCTTCCTCATATTTTCTGTAACTGAAGTAACAGCAGATCTAGCAGAATGCAACGATTCTGAAGATACTCAATGCACCCAATGATCAGAATGCCATCAGCAAAATATTCAGTATTCTGTGTTGCCTGATAGTTTACTCTGAAACAACTCTATTTCACAAAGTGCCAACGTCCATACTGAGTGTACTACAAGTTTACACCTTATTTTACTATATTAATCATAACTACAATTATATCACAATCATCTGAAATACAAGGAAAACAAGTTGAAAGCAATAGCAGGAGAGCACAGTAAAACTTTTACTGCATACTACATCTTGCCTAGCTTGCTAATAAAAAACAAAAAATCACCTACAGAGGCTGTGGCAACATAAATCCCCCTTGTTCAGTATAGAACTCTGACAGCTCATCTTTTCGGTGGGGTTTTTGTGTTGTGTTTGTTTTTTTAAATAAACATGGAGATAGGATGTAATAGATTGTAAAGTCAGATTAATTACAAGAGCTCCTTTAGAACTGTTCTGATGTTATATACAAGGCTGCTGTCTTCATGCAACTCTTCAGAGTTTGTGAAGCGGTGCTAGCAGTAAATTTAAACCTGAAGCTGCTCCTGAGGATGGCATTTTCAATGGTGTGACAAAACAAGCCTTCCACTGCCACTGCCTATGCAATAAAGCAACTGGAAAGCAGCAGCACTGTAAATACAGCTGCATCACAGACACACTCCATGCTTCTTTTTCCTTTTCACTGGAGCTCTTATTAGCAGCCATCGAAACCTTAGAGAAATTGTCTACCATAGAGGGGATAAATTTGAAGACAGCTACTGCACCACACTAATATTTGGTTTCTTTTATTGCAGCTATTAAAGCCACATGTCTCAATTATTAATTATCTGAGAGATTTGAAGAGTAAGAGGAAGCTAACGACTATGAAATACTCCACCACTGAAAAGTAACAATTTCCTTCAAATTTTTAGTACTACAGCTTGACTGTTATCGCCACTATTTCAGAAAGTAAAGGTACCAAAAGAAAAAGCCTTACTCTTCACAAAACGTACTGCCAAACTCTGCAGAAATGAACCAACAGCAACATTTTAGCTCCCGGTAAAGCTTAAAAACATCTCAGTTCCTCAGTGAATCACATCTCTCAGATTAAAGCAACGCCACTGTGGGTGATGCTCTCAAGGAAAAACACATCATTCACGTGGGAACTGCAATGTGATCTGTACGCCAGAGAGACACATTCATCTAAGAGTTCAAACAGGAACAACACAGATGCGCTGTAGGCACAACAGCCATGCTAGGGTGTTCCAGAATACTTGGCTTTAAGAAAGGATCTCTCCAAGGCATTCACAACACTCAAGGAGATCACACATTCCTATCAACGTACAGCAAACCTAGGGGACATGCCTGTGAAACCCACCGAGCTGCATGGATATCAAAATCAACTGTTCACTGAAGATCTGCCCTACCTTTGGGAGAACATCTATGCCACACAGCAATGCTGCTTGCAGCTTTTTCCATTCCTTCTACTATCTCACGAAACATCATTTCAGCCCCTTCTTTTGCTTATCTACAGGGTAACAACTCGACAACAGCCTCCTGTGAGTCAATAAGACGAGGGAGGAGCCACAGTGAAAAGCTGCTAATGGTTCTGAGTGGTGAGTTCAGTTAGACTCGAAATAGTGCAGTGATCATCCAACCTTTCAATTATTACTCCTTTATTGGGAGGAGGGGGAAGGGGAAAGTATGATTTCACACATACAATTAATTTTACTTCTTCAAAATCATGCCATATTGCTACTCTAAGTTACAAAATCTCTAACAGTACCCACATGTCCGGGCTTCAGAAATCTCCTCTGACAACCATTAACAGGTACTAAGAATATAAAAGTTAGCACCCATGGAAGAACAAATTCAATGCTGTTTTACTAGCAGCAATTCTGAATGCACTGACCTGAGTCTTGTCTCACAGCATCACGTCATAATGATGAAATATATTCCTGTTTGTTTAAAAAAAATAATAATCCAAAAGTCCTGTCTAACATACAGGTAATCAATTCTTTACAAGGTATAAAATACTATTTTATGTTCATACACCATAAATAAACACCATAATTTCAAATGAACAAGTGAAGATGCTGCTATAGAGCTCAACCCAACCATTTGCCATGGAGAAGTGACAGAAGGGTCATGAGAACACTGCAATAACTTATGATGATACCATGCATGTATTTGGCGCCTGGATTTTCATTGCAGTTTTGCAGGTCACAACCAACCATATGTTATTCCTGAAGATGTTACCCTCCCTACCCCCTCCTTTAAATGGCCTGTACTTGAAAAAGCTACTATATTTACAACCAATGGTAAAATAAACAACGGTGCAATAAAACACACAAACTTCCACCAATTATAATTTTATTTTTAGGCTTAAATTTTTGCTTACAATGCAATTAAGCTTCAGTGATATTTTAAATCACTGCCGTACATGCAGAGTGTGCTACACAGTTCAATTAGGCATGTTAAAGAGCTAATTTTGATTATATGATAGAGATCAAATTACTTCAGTTTCCTGGCACATTTCAAATACATTGCAGCATTATCATTTATATAGATATTAAAAACTGTTCACAACAATTAATATCAATGCTCTCTCCTACATAAGTATGCTATAGCAGAGCTGATTAACAACTTCAGATGCTTTCTTAAGTTAAGTTGTCCACTTTCTATTTAGTTCCTTGTAAGAGCCACGTGAATCAACAGATGCATGGATCATAGGGTACGACAGACAGCACAGTACCACTTTTATTAAATCACAAGCTATATCATATCTATGCCTCATGATGTATTAATCCCATTCCAATACTCAAACTGGCTGAAGAACCCTGGGCAGAGGCAGTGACAGCCAACTTACCACCTACTGGTTGGGAATCCAGTCCAAGAGAATGTGTTTACAGAGTGAATAAAGACACTCTTAAATTCAGCTCATGTTATGCAGAAAGTTACCATAAAATATTTGTACTGATAATCTGAAGCCAAACTGAAAAAGAAAAGATACCTATAAAAACCAGCTTCCCATCGTGTTTAGTAGAATTCTATTTCATCTAAACCCATCCTTGTAGCACGGTGCAGTTCTGTTGTAAAAGCAAAAAATGTATTCAGGTCAATGCTTGAGAGGGTGTGAAGCTGCATGGGCCTTCTTCTACCTCTTTACTCAATCCTGCTGTCATCACAAGAGCTTGTTGCAGGCTCTGGCTGACACAGCAAACCTGTTCTAGCACATACAGCCTGCTTGGCAGCTGCAGTCCAGCAAAGAGCTTGGCCGAGGGGTCTCCTGACAACTGCTGCACACCTGTCTCCTGCTGAAGAGATGCTGACTCAAGTGAGACAGTAAGGAAGCCTGCCACAAATATGCTGCCAATATGCTCTGGTTCCATAACCATGGAAAAACTACCGGCTATCTAACAAAGACAAGGACTATTCATCTGCCTTACCATCTTCTCTCCATAGAAACACCTCTCCTTTCATTCCCGAACCTCTTGAAAACAATGAGCAACAAATACACTTACAGTGCACCATTACCAAGTAGCTGCCACCTCCACAAACCACCTGCAAGGGATAAGTAAATCAAGATCTGGCATACATTTGGTTTTTATGATCATTTTAAATTAACTAAGCACCTTTAAGGTTCCTAACATGTAGCTCACACTGCATCTACTTGCAGCAGAAGTACTATGGCAGCTCAGCCCTTTTCAACCTCTGGCATAAGTTAAGACTCACTAAACCACCTAAAAAGTAACTTTTTCAGTGTCACTCCACTTCTTCTGTGGAGTTCCCAATATTTCTTCCATACAAATATTTCATTTTGAATAGTTCATTCTGAGCATGCACAGTTCCGTGTTTTCTTTTTCTCCTGAGAAATAAACAGGACCTCTGAACTCCTGACAATATAAAATCTACTTCCACATCTACAGAATCCCAATACACCTTACAAATACAATACTGTAATTGCACAGTAAGCTGAGATGAGAGATTTACAGAGACAGACGTTACTTCAAATACTGCAAGACTACATTAAAATACCTCTGAATACAGTTAAGCAAAGTAGGTTTATTTGTTATAACAAACAGTGGGGCTAATGCATTATTGTATACTATATGGTATATACTATTTTTCCCACACGTGTATATGCATTACATTGTGGAAGACATGAAAGAAGAGAAAGAACGTGAATTTATGAAGGTTAATCGTTTCCATATGAGGAAAAATGGAAAAAAATCTTCTTTGAAAACATTCTTGCTGCTGGACATAAGCACTGATAAAGAGAAAAAATGAAATCAGAACACGGCTGTGCATGCGGTCACGTCATGCTTTAAGCTACCACATCAAACCCTGATTTCTGACTGTTCAAGTTCATTGAAAATATTTTCCCAACGCAAGCTTTGCAGCCAACACAAAGTTCAATATTGAGGAAAAGCGTACTCCTTTTCAGATTTAGTTTGACACAACCCCATTTTGGAGAAGATGTGTCTTCTCCTAAAGGTTCTCTCCTGTCACTGCCATCACTGGTGCTTTTTAAGTTCAGTGTTAAGTGTTTTTAAGTTCACCATTCTTTTTCCTTCACTAACTTCCCAAGGCTCCACAGAAAAGCTTCCATTTTCCTGGAATTAGCATTCCAGTTTTAAGGCATTGTCAGAAACCTCAAAAATTGCATTTGCGTTCTCAGTCTCTAATATACATTAATTTTTCATGCATAGAAAAGCACTAGCTGTGATCAGCTCAGTAACTGCTTATATAAAAGCACAAAGGATTTACCAAAGTTCCTATATCACCTACTCCGTATACAATGTAGTAGTAAACCACATTCTGGGTCCATTACTTCATAATTTATTTGCAATTGCCCCTTACAGACACTGTCCATATTACTCCCCTTAGCATTTTATCATGCCAACTCAGTTCCAGGACAGGTAGTAATTGTTCTTCCAACCTCCATGTAATGATTAATAATGAAAACAAGTACTTTGCCGTGGCTTCTGAAGCGTAGACACAAAGCACTCTACACGCCAATGCTGGAGAATAATGAATTCTCTCTAACAAAAAGTTGATTATTCGACCACAATATGCATTAGCCATACACAAAATGTGATCAAGCTGACTAATGTTTGCTGTAACTCAGCATAAATATTTCCAGCATTGCAGAAAGCGATGGTACAGAAGAGGCAATGAGGCACACAGACTGACAGGACAGTGAAAGAGGAAACCAACAAAAACTACCTCGAGGTGGAAGGAAATCAGTCCTTTATAAATTCATCAAGATACATCATGAAGCCAGAATGGACACCATAAAATCCAGGCCGTTGCACTTCCTTGAATTAACATTTACCTGAATCAGATATAGCTTCGTAAGACAATCAGCTATTATTTAGACATTGGCAGAGCATCTGTCAAAATGGAATAAGTTACTGCAAGTACAGTACGACTGTGAAATGCCTAAGTACACTCACTGTCAAAAAGCAACCCTTCATTTCCAACCCAAAATTTCTTCAGAATCTATTTCCATCTACTGAATCATATTCTCCTTTTGTCTGAAGTAAGGACTCCTAATAGGACCATTTTCTGCTCCCTTTGCAGGCGGTCACTGCCAATGATGGAAACGCTCCTTAATTTAAACTAAGCAGACTACACAGCAGGATGTATTTGTCAAATTTTGACTAGCCTGATATTCCTCACCCTAATCATACCACCATAATAACACAATTTCCCTGGCTTTCCCCAGCATTCCTAGCTAGACCTGTTAGAAGCTCTCCAGCATTCATGCTGTTAGAAAGCATCACTTCTTTGCAGAGCACTGCATAGGGACTTGTTGCTCAACTACCTGAAATATTCATTTCCAGCATGACTCTCTTGCTATAACACAGTCTGTTCTGCACAGATGTTTCTAGATAACATTAGCCATTGCTGTAGTTAAAGAAAAAAATTCATTTGTGTGTAGCTTAAGCCTGTTCCAGATTCCTCTGCCTTACTTAGCTGCCCTCTCTATGAATTAAGCCCTCTCCGCTACGTCATCTATAAACTTTATCAGTAATTCTAAATGCAGCCTGTTCCATATTTTTGAGATCTTTTTTCACGTCGCATATAAAAAGAACACTGAATAGCATGCAACAACTACAACATATCTCTGAAAGGCACCCTGACAATACCTGATGATTCTTTAAGGATTCAGTTCATTCCTCGTCTTACTAGCAGCAATTCTTAAGCTGAATTTGAGTAACAATTGCTTAATGTGGGTAAATCTCCTTTTTACCATCATAGGAAGATTTTTATTAACATTAGTAGTAATTATATGTATATTACTCTAGGGAAGCATCCACAGGCTTCCAGCAGAATCAAAAGGATACAACTGTTTAGTACAGAAGGACGTGAAAGAATGGAACCTGACTCCTAAATTGCAAAGCAAATACTGAGGTGTTGTGCGAGATACCAAAGCTGCCAGATGTTGTTCAGCGCTCCAAAACCAGCCCCTGTGCTTTCAACAGAAATATAATCAGTTCACGTCAGCTGGGACAGACGGCATGTGGAACCTAAAACGAGTTTTACTCCTAGACCAGGTATGGTTCACCCAATAGATCTGTTGTTGTTTTGTATTTAAAACAGCATCTCCTCGGATAGAATGCAAGTAGCACTTTGTATTGCTTTTGTTACCATTAGCCCTGCTAAACCAACTCAATTTTGAAAAGAAACTAGATTCCATTTGTCTTTTTTTAGTCTCCCTTGTCACTTTAGAATTTCCCCCTCATACACAGCAGCTTGCAAGTCCATCCCCACTAATTAAGTCAGAAGAAATAGCTGAAACTAAACCTCCACAGCAGCTTGCCCAGCGAGCGAAGCAAAGCAGCTTATCATTTCATTGTTACCCTAGGCACTGCGGTACTGCCTCAACAGTTCCAAAGCCTTTATTGGAGATGCCACACTTCATTCCGCTCATCAGCAGCTATACCACAGGTGTGAAGAACAGGGGCATTAGCTTTATTAATTTTTATGAGTGCTATGTGTCAGTGTATCTCTGTGGGCTCAGAGTAACACTGCCGTCAGCTTTTATGAGATGAAAGTGGTAAAACCCCACAGAATTGACTGGCAAAGGTTTTGAGTCTAATATTTAGATAATACCAGAAATTTATGATGGAGGAAAAGGTAACCCACAAAGCCACCCAGGATAATAAACTGCCTGGGCACGGGTTGAGTCAGACTGCTCTAATTCATTGGACACTTCCAAAATTAAAACGTGGACTAAAAGTTTTAGAAAGAAGGACAACCTGGATGAAATCAGAAGGAAAAACAGACACGTATGTCAAGTAATTCTGCCTCCAATCATACAGAAACTAGCTACATGCAGAACTAGATCAGAGGAAAATAAAACGAAGAGAAGAATAAATGTAACACTCATTCTGGAATCGCATAGATTTACTACATCAAGAAGTAGCTAAGTGTCTTTACGTACCTTCTCAACATTTTAGCTGGAAAGACCATTCAAAAGCACTTTCCCAAAAAGTTTTTGGAGGTGAACATCTGATGTACTCATACACCTGCTAAGATTCACGCAAAGTCTCAGACACAATAGATTTTGAATCCAGCTTTAATAGCACATGAGGTAGAACACCAAAATAATGGCTGAACACTAAAAACCTGCAGCTGAAACTGTTCCTATTCACAGTGGAACCATGTGGTTACCATAAAGGTACCTGTAGCTGTGGTGCCCAAGCCATATGAGGCAGCCACTTAAAATATTGCTTTTGGGAGAGTTAAAACACTTATAGCAATGACACCATTGTCCCTCCTAAAAAGACACATGCACAATCTAGTAAGTCTTGCCAGTTCTTTTATCTGAATCCAAATCTAACCACAGAAACCATGCAGTATCAGCATGGTTCACTTGCAAGATGTTAAAAATACCTAAAAACTCTTGCCGTTTCTGCTCACAGTCGTGAACAGAAGAACTCTTCCTAGGGTCCCCAGAAATTGTATCTGGCTTTCTAACCGTCCTTGAGATGCCTGGAGAACTCCTTTCAGGCTACCAATGCAGCCAACTAGCTGTCAGTGTAGATACTCGTTACTGCTGAGCATCATAATGTGTTTCCAATACATATTTATGATTAAAACAAAACTCACAAAATAACCATTAACAATACAAATAAAGGGGAACTCTGAATAGTTTAGAAACAAAGAAGTACACTGCTCTAGCAATCACTCAATATACAAGAGATGTCACTTCCAAGGACTTGGACATTCACACCTCACATGCAGAACATGTACATAGGAAGCAAGCAGTCTGAAGAAAGCCTGTGCTGATACACTTTTGAGCCCCAACACAACAATCAACACTCAAATTTCAAATGAGCTACAGAACTTTTGCTCCCTCTTCTCTCTCAAAGCAACGCTGCACACACTCAGTGCACACACAGGTATCAGCAAAATGGCCTGAAAGATTTTGTTCAGATTTCCATTTAATAATAGGGTCAACCAGCTGCTTCTTTGCTTTCCTTCTCTTCTTATCGAGATATATATATATACACACACATATATATATATACATACATACACACATATATATATACACACACACACATTTTGAATTACTTCCTTTCTCCTATCAAAACTAAATCAAAGCCTCCCAATACACCTACTCCATAGTATCTTGGTCAAATCACAAATGATTGTATTTCATTTCCTTCCCAAAATATTTTGTAAGTAATCATTACCTGATACTTTGTAAACAGGACATACTGTCCATCTTTCTAGTAAAGTATCCTCTTATTTTGAGGGGTTTTGTTGTTGTTTGACTATCCTTAATACCTTAAACTATTGCTTTCTGCCTTCTCCCCCCACCCCCCCTCCTTCATTTCAGCAGTTAGCAAAGGCTTTTTTCTTGCAACTTCCCCAGTTTGTGAAAACCTACAGCAGTTCAAACCCCACTCTTTAGAATTCCTCCCAGGCCCTGATTTATAGGTGGTAAAATTATTTCTAGCCACTATTTGGATATGCCTGAGTAGGTTGTCTCTCCCTTACCCACAGTAAACCACACAAAAATATAGCGAATCAATTCTAAATCTGAACTTGACTCTCACATCTATTATGAAGTAACTTCTGTTTATGTAAATGCCTATCTTCTGCCTCATCTTGTTGGCATCCTTCTTTTATGTCTTCAGCAAAAGCTTTAGCATAGCAAACCACTTTAAGATATTCCTCATTACAGTACACCCAGCAGGACAGGAGTAGGCAAAACAATATTCCATTGCTATTATTCTAGTTGTGTCACAACTCCTGTCTCAGTCTCCACTGATCTCAAGAAGTAAAAGGTCCCCTATGCCTTTTCACATACAAATTCTCCCATAGCTTTCCCATTCTACTTTTGTACTTTGAAATTCTAAGCCTGTCTTCCAGCTGCTTGTTTTTCAACTCAACTGAAAGCTGTAGCTCGGTCTCACTCAGTTTACTTGAAGTTCACAGTCACCTACCATGTTCTTAACAGCTTTTCACTCCGTTACTCTTTTTCCCAGTTTCCATGTTATCTTGAATGCCTAAATAGTACATGGAAAACAATCCAGAATGATTATGTCAGTAACATAACAAAAAAGACCTGCACTGCCATCCTTCCCATTTTTAAGTACCCCTGCAATTGGCACGTATTTCAAAGCGTTCCTGCAGTGAAAATAATATTGTAAGGAGAGAAGGCTCATCAAATTATTTTTTCAGCAAAATGCCTTTCAGATGTTGGGCATAAAACCTACTTTCCAAGCACATCATCTTCAGTTAATCACTCCCAATCAGGAATGCGTGATTGCTAACTCCCACTTGTTGGTATTCAAGCAAACATGGCATCATTACAGCTCACTTTTCATCTGCTTCACAAGATTCACAACCACCTGACCAACTGTCCTCCTCTGTGCTTCTCCATGCTTACGCTCCTTTTTGTATTAAGTTGCAAATTGCCTTTTTATTTCCAACCCTCCAAAGATCCAGTCATCTTACCCACAGAGCTGCCCTGTCTTCCTCACCTGTTGTTTCATTCTTTTCTCTCTCGTTTCTACCCCTGGCTGTCACACCAACACCGTAAATCATTCATGTCTTTGTTGCGCTTCTGCCTTCAATCTGCAGACACTAGAAGCAATATTTGGCAAGAGCTTTCACATATTAAAACTACAAGAAAGAAAAACCCCACAATTTCTACTCAAAGTAACTGCAGTTACTAAAGGCATTTAACAATTTTAAAATATCTTTTCGATGTGATAAAAACCACTGCTGGAAATGAGATAAAAGGCTCGGAATGTTTCAGTCAAACCGTACCTCTGGAACCCACAAAATTGCCCAGAAGGAAATTCAGACAAGTCTCACAATCCTAGTCCCTAATTAAAGGCAATCCTGTCCCCAGATCAGGCTCAGAAATTTAAAGGAATTGCACTGACGATTTTAGTTAGCCCTATTAAAAGACTAAATTTTGCAGCATGGAGAAAAACACAGGATGCATTAAGAACTGCAGCTTGACATCATTTATCAACACTCGCTAGAAAGTAACCAACTTCACTTCCACATCCCAATTTCTATATACACATCCCTTTTTCTGGACTGGAAAAAAACAAGTCAAATGCACGTAGATGATGAATTTCAGTGAAAGATGACGACATTACGGGATCACGTTCTTTCATGAGTATCTCAAACCTAAATGCTTCTCAAAGCAAAGCATATTTATTCATGACCAAAATATCTAAAATAGGACATTTTAATACTTAAAACAGCCACATGTTGCATTCACTTACTAATAAACCACCCAGAAAAAGCAGCTAGCCTAAAATACTTCTGGTCTTTTCTGAAGTCCCAAGTCTCCTACTGAGAGCTGGATGCATCCCTTCATAGAGAGGCTCCTTAAAGACATTCTATGATGCTCTTCCCTTTCAACTCAGGTCATTTCTTCCTTGCGAGCAAAATGGAAGCTCAAATCAAGTCCTAAAGGTTTTCAGTACTGTCTTTGATGTCTACTACACACAGTAATAACAATTATGGGGAAGAAGAATTTATGGCATACAACCCCATTTTTCATGAGAAAAAGGAGAACCAGTGCATTGCAAAAGTACAATTAAAGCTAGTCACACAATCATGGTTGAGCATAAGGATCCTAACTCCTCATTTTCATTTGTCTAAATTAAGCTGCACAGAAATTTCTCGTCCAAGGTTTCAGTGCTAATACAGACTCGCATTTTCTATGTGCCTGCAACTCTAATGCTGCCTTAGTCACATTTTTCAGAGGCTTCCATCAAGTCAATGAGTACAAAGATGCCCTTTTCTGACCCAGAATCTAAGGAGATTATGAAAAGCAAAGCAAAGAAATTCTTATCACAGAAACTCAAAGGAGTAACACTTCATAAATTCCATGTGTCCTCTTTATAGTTTAAGGCTCAAGAACATAAAGCAATAGCACTGTTTAGAAGATATGAGGATAAAACTGCACTGAATTATCTGTACAGACCTCAGGAAAAAAAATATGGCAGCAGCCAAAGCAACAGTCCAGAGATGTACTCTGAATGTCTACTGAGGAGCCAGTGAACAGATGATCTCAATAAACTGCTTTGCTTGTGGGATGTTTTGGTTCTGATAAATAAGGTATCCGTGGCTGTTACGCACACAGTTTGATAGCTAGGTAAAATAAAATGATTCACACAGCAGTAAGTCTTCAGAATTTCAGCTGTCTGAAAACAAGAAGCCCTGAACAAAGTATGCCTTACTGCATCAGAGTGGGACCAGACAGACCTTCTAAATACAATGACTAAATGAAACTTACAGGAAAAAAAACTACCGGTACAAAGCCCTCTACATCTGGACTGCCTCTCACCATTGCCTCAATTAGCCTCAATGTTCCTCGACAGCTTCAACGGTTTTCTGCCTCAGATGAACGAAGGCTTTCAGGATTCTCTAAGAAACCATCACAAATCTGAACTCCCCCTCAGACACCGTCACCCACCATACAGAGAACAGAAACAAAAATGAGATTTCACATCTGTTACTACAGTTCTAACAGCTAATAGCCACAGAGATGATGCTTTGCCCTCACACATTCTCATTCAGCTTCACCTTCCCTTGCACTGACTTTTCTTTTGATCTCAGGGTGACCCTGTTGACCCAACCAGCAAACAGCAACCACCACAGAAACAAATTACTTCCTGCAACCAACAAAAGAAGGAAAGAGAAAAGGAAACTGGCACAAAACTGGAATCTTGTCAGTGGGAACAAGGCATTACATCTGTTCAACTGATCAT
Organism: Lagopus muta; assembly: GCF_023343835.1. Taxonomy (NCBI): domain Eukaryota; kingdom Metazoa; phylum Chordata; class Aves; order Galliformes; family Phasianidae; genus Lagopus; species Lagopus muta. Next base: position 33,100,802 of record NC_064440.1, on the reverse strand, counting down.
TAAGGTACTAGCTACCCAAAACATCAGCCTTTGCCACACATTACATAATTAATGACTTGAAACAAAAGTTGGACATCTAACACATGTTCAGAAAAGATATTAGACAACAACACTAAACCTGTTGGCACACAATCCTGAAAGCTTAAGAACTATTTTGGCACCTACTCCTCCTGGATTCAGGAACAGGAACCTAAACACTTTCGCAGAACTTAAGACACTAACTGCTGCTAAATGCATAGGTGCTACTATAAGAAGAAAAACAGAAAGCCTTAAAACCCTCTGGTAAATGGTCCGTGTGGTTGAGTGCATGGCTAAAGCACTCAAGAGCACTTCTCTTCGTGATTAAGAGGATAGAAATTAGGTAGACTTCTCATTATTAAATATAGGTATATTTTATTTGCATAGCTAGTAACCAAAATAGATTTGAGGCAGACTCACCAAAACAGAGCTCTAAAATAACTAAGATCAGCACAGCTGTGTCACTAATATACCAAACAAAACAATCCAATGACATTAATGTGATATTCAAATACATTTGCATGGGAAAAAAAAAATTACACTTAGCTACATTATTACACTTGACTTCCTTCTTCTCATTCCTTCCATTATAATATAACTTCTGACATGAAATTCATGAGAGTCTTGTATTAATTGAATTCAGTCATCAAAACAGCATTTGAACTATTAGGGACGATTCTCAGAATTGTGAAGATTCCAATTTAAAAGCTTCCCTCAAGCTTATAAATTGTTAAAGAAAAGCTTTTTCCTCCAAAGAAACAAAAGAATTGTTTCAAAAGATGGACTCCAAGACCACCTAAGGTATGGCATAGAAGCTGATACAGGCAAGTGAGAGCAGTGTCCCACACAGGTGCTGGTGTGCTGTAAGCTCCCAAGCACAGCTGTGGCATGCTCAGCTTGATTTACTGGCAAAGACTGTTGAGTCAAGCAGAATGCCAGATGGTGGATAGCAGCTCTCTGTGCATGTATCCTGATAGAAACCACACACGGATTGAAAAGACCACTTTGCTATCATTCTCACACCAAAATTAGGTTAACTTTGTACCAAGGTTAAGGACTTACACAGGCATTTTAGAAGCTTGGTTGGTTGTCTTTCAGGGAAGAGCAGAGTAGCTATCCAGCAAGATGTGGGATGTACCCAATTAACTTTAAACCTCATCCAAGTACTATCAAGCCTTCCCTCCCCTCTCGTTGTTTTTACATTCACACAGTTTGTGAAGTACTTAATTAGTGCATAATAGGCTGCTTTCCATTTCAAAACAAACAAACAAAACGCTAAAAACAAACAAGTTCCAGCAAAGCCCTTTCAGCTTCTCTTCCATGTTAATTCCAAAACCACTTCAGCCTGGGTGGATTTTTGAGGTCAAAGTCTACATGATCAGGTGGTTCAGAGGTTTGGTAGCAGGTAAAAATTGCCTGTGAACTGATTAGTTTGCAAAACAGAAGGGAGACAAAGATCAGATCCAGGGAAGTTTAGCCAACAGCAAAGAGCATAAGAAGCAAAATAAGAAACTGACAGAGCCTCTAAAGCGGAACTCTAGAGAACATCTCTTTCAAATTATTATCAAGTTTGGACAAAAGCAATGTCTTAACAACTATACATTACAAAACTACAAGAACCAAATGCTTCAAGTGACATCCTTTTTCTGCAAGGGATAATCATTAAAAGTAAAGATACCTCCCACGTAATGCTATAACGTGATGGAAGGTAGAGCAATAATAGCAGGGCAACAAAGCGCTAAGCTGCAGAAAATAAGGACAAGCCCAAATGCAGCAGCTGTGGACGCAGAAACAAAGAAAGAAAATCTGCTTACCTTCAGAAGGCCTCAGGTAGGTTGGGATCTCCAGAAAAATCCCCTCACTATCACTGCCAAGCCTTAAATGAGGGCTGGGAAGGGGTGGATCCTGGCTCCATCCCTTGCAATCACTCAGATACATTACATGCACCTGAGCTGGCCCTGCCTTCTCACCAGGTGCTCAATCACCACTTCAGGCTGTGACCTTCAAGCTGTGACCTACCATTCCCACTATACTCATATTTAGTTTCTATCCTGACAACTACTTTTTATATTTAGATTGATGCTAAACCAAGGATAATAGTGTGATCCATGCTGAAACACAAGTGGTGTCTATTATAGAACCATGGACTAGCATGGAACTTAAGGATCACTGCGCTGCTCTAAGTATTTCATCTGCCAAAGAGAGAAGCCTAGAAAATTTCTTTACTACTGAGAACATCTTTTTACGGCCATTTTCTTACACTATAGGCGTGAAAAATGCATAAATGAACACGAGACACAGCATGTGCATTGTTACTAAATTACTACAAAAGCTGAGTATCATACCTAAACTTAAAAACACCACTATCAATATACATCACAAGTGTGGAAATGTATACAAAGAAGTCTCAGTTGAACAAACTGTACTGTTGCACGTGACTGGGCTTTTCAAAACAGTGCAGTGTTCTTTTCCTTTTCTTCTTTTTGTACCTTTTAACCTATGGAAACTTGTGGAAATTGCTATTGAAGTTTAAATCACAGCAGACAGTCTCAATTTTTGCTATATTACTTCAAGAGAACAATTTCTTTACTGGCACTGCAGAACCCATTTTGTAGGTTTGTTATGCTTGTTTGCTTTCTAGCATGAGTGAAGCATTCCTGAAACAATAAAAGCTTCTTTGGATGTGTAGTAAATGTCTGACTGGCTGATCTGCTTCAGATGATCTACAGTGTGTAACGTATTACCTGAAATGTATACATCAAATAAAAACTCTGCAAACATAATACAGGAAAGTACCACAGAGTAGAAGAGAGTAACAAGAAAATCTGCTAGATGAGTTTGTGGTAATACTTGTGTAACATCAGCAAGGTTTGGTTGGTGTTCTGAGCAACAATATTCTATAGCAGCATTTCAAGCTTTTATAAATATGTTTTTTTTAAACTTAGTGCCTTAGCTCAAAGAACTTAGAGCATTTACAAGAAGTAGAAGAGTCACCTGTAACTGCTAGTGAGAAGAAAGGAGGACTCAAAGGAAACAACAAAAGACTCAGTCAAAGACAAAGCTGTAAGAGATGGTCCCAAATGTCCACGGGAAGAAATCAGACTGCTCTTGTTTAAATCCCAGTACGTTTGCAATGGAATGGGAAAATACAACAAAACTGTGGTCTGCTGTAGAAAGTACGTTGGCTAGCGGCTGTACTTCATACAAGCGATTGCCTTTAGGCACAAAAGACTTCATCCACTCTCACTGTCTGAACAGTCCCCTGCAAATGAGTTCCATCCCACCTGTATACACATTGTATAGGGAGGATTCCAGGAGGAATCCTTCACCAAGGGACCATTCCTCAGGAGATCAAAGCCCTTACCTGCAAGTAGTGAAGGTATTACCATCGTACAGCTATTCAGAATGCTACTTAATAGAGCACCAGCTGAATTCAAGGACAAGCACGAGGCAAGTACAAATAGTGGTGAACAGCAGCAACCTCAACAGGCCTTTCTTGAACAGGGCAAGGCCAACGCTTGGCTTTTTGCTGTCCCACTGAAGAAGACTGTTGGCTGTTGGACCTCAGTCTCCTTACTGGCTCATTTCAGCTACTGCATATAAGGGAAAAGAAAATCAGCAACACCATGCTTACACTGAAACAACTTGTCTTAGTCATGACCAAACTTTTCAGGCCCACACTTGAACTGGAAATCTAATTATGAAAAGCCCTGTGACCATTATTATTGCCTTCCTAATAATGTGATGCTCCAAAGAAAAACAATGAACTTTTCTGGGGAAACAGTCTGATTATTAATTCATAAGCTGTTTGGAATACAGCTTTAATGTTTTATTTCATTGCGTATCCACAGCATTCAACAAAAACAATTAAAACTATTTTCTACTCCCAGAAGTCAAGCATTATTTGAGCACACAAAACAAACAGCCCCGAACATGATGAGCAGCACATGTTCCTGCCACGGCACTTGCAGTGTGGTAGAGAGATTTGTTACCATGAAGACTAAACACTAACACTGAATTTCATTTTCCTTAGTGATGTTTACATATGCAAAGGCTTTGTTTAAATATTGGAAAAAGACTGAAACACCCAAATCCATAACTTAGTATAAAATAGTTAATTTCAAAAATAAATACCACAGTTAGTTAGCACCTGAGCCCTTCCTTCAAGATTTTCAAGTCTGAGTGCTTATTTTGCATTTCAGTCACATTTCTGTAATTTGAAAGGGATCCAGTTTCATGGATGAATAATTTAAACAGAACCAAATTAAAATGGAAAAACAGAAAACAATTAACATTGTTAGCTTTGGTCTCACTTAATTGACATTAAAGTTGTTGGTTGGTTTTTTTTTTTTGGAGAAAATATCATGCAGTAATTCACACACTGCTCTGCCTTTGAACTGTATCCCTGAACAGCAGTGTAAGTTAACCACTAAATTTTATGTTACAAACAGCTCTTCTGGAAGAATGCTTCTTTAAACATAGTGGTGATTATTATTCCCCCCACATCAAGTGCTCTTAGCATTCTGAACATTTTGACTTACAACTGCATATCGACTACAATTAATTGTAATTGATGCATTACGTGTATTTTATTAATACCTAAAAATAACAAATCAGATCGTAGTTACAGATCTTCAGTAACAAAAGAATGATAATTGCAAATAGACTTCTGTGGAGTTTTTTCTTCCTCTCTCGCATGGAAAAAAGTCCATTAGTAAAAATGTATATTTTTCGGCTGTAATGAGTTCTGCAGCAAAAGCACCATGGCCCAGGTACCTGAAAGATGCAATGCCATAAGTCCTGTCCGGTTCTTGTTGTAGTAGTTTCTATTTCCTTTAAAGAATACATGCCACAGAAATAAATTAAACACCTTAAAAAGCATTACAACTGCAGTTACAAAGAAATGTACTGGCAGAAGCTTGTTTAGTGACATTCCGACTGAGAACGTTAAAGAAAGCATGCTGTAAGCATGGTACTTCCTTTGAGGAGGAACCAGAACCATTCTCGTCCTTGCATCCTCTCCAAAATTCCCAAACAATTGCTGAGAGAATTGTTAAGGTTTTGACGCTTTAACTAAAGGGAAAACAAAGCATTATTCCACAGTTAATGAAATTACTTGACTACCGTCTCAAAGGCCTAACAATGCTGACAACGCTGACAGTTGTACAAGCATAATTCTGTCACCCACTGCGTGCGCTTTGTATGGGGGCTCTTGTTGTGCTGTCAAGATCCCTCTTAAATCATGCAAAGCCAAAGCCTGCCATAAAGCACAAAGCAAATGAGAGCACACTGCGGGAAATCCTGCAGGATAAGGAAACACTAAATACAGCAACTCTCTTCCCATCTGACAGGGCTATCCTGAGGAACACAGCGACAGCAAAGCTATTTTTTTTTTTACACTTAACTGATTTATCAAGCTGTCTCTGGTGGCTGCTGCTTTTATTCAATGTAATTCCAATAAGTCACTTTTCCAGGAAACTGAAGCATTGGCATATTAACACAACAGAGGTTTTATCATTTGCACCTCTTGTAAAACGTGAGGGCAGCTCCAAAAGAAACGCCTCCTATTTTATGATGTTGACATCAGAGGCGGATGTTGGTGGTATGGCAGTAGAGCTAGAGCCTTCCACCAATATCCCATTGCATTCTGCTGCCATGTGACAGGTGGCAGCAGGCAAGCAGGCTAACAGAATGCTGCCTGACATGGAAACTTCAACGCATTGAAAGGAATGTTGGCAACACTGCAGTATCACAAAGCTTGTGCCAGGTGGGCTCCACAAATGCTCACACAGGAGAAGAAAGAACACCACATGTTTGTCACGACCTATTGAACCACTGTAAGCCAGAAGGTGACAGTTTCCTGAGTGACATAATTACTGGTTATGAGATATGGTGTCACCACTATGAGCCAACATCAAAACAGAAGTCCATAGAGTAGCAATGTGTGAATTGAATGAAACGTTCATGACAACACCTTTAGTGGGTAAATTAATGGACACTATCCTGTGGGACAGGAAAGGGATGACTCTTCCACATTTCCTGGAACCTGGACAAACCATCAACTACAACTGCTTCATCACGGCACAGACTAAGCTGAAGGCTCGAACTTTCACAGTCAGGCCAGAGAAGTCAACTTTTTCCTGGGACACGATAACGCCAGGCCCCAGAACAGTCTGAAGTCTGTGGAGTACATTGCCAAATCTCAGCTGGGCTATCCTATCATACCCACCAGATCTGGTGCCTTATGACTTCCAGCCAATGAAAGATGGACTGCATGGGCAGAGTTTCTAGCAATGACACCATCATAGCAGTTGTGGAACTGCAGGTCACCTCCACTGGCACGGATTTTCACAAGCATGACACGCGGCCTCTTGTTCAGCACTGGTGAAAACGCAATCAGTGCTGGTGACTATGGTGAATAATTGTTTTGTAGCTGAGAATTTACTCTATCAAGTAGTGGCAACATACTGTTCTTTTTATCTGTTGCAGTGTCCATGGAAACAGATAGGAGCCATTACTTTTGGAGCAACATACTTCAGAGCAAGGATGAGATTCACAGCTTCCCGATAGGCGTGCTATTATTCTGAAATCAGTCACAGCACTTGTGTTCAACTACACAGAAAAAAATACATGAATATGTAAAGCATATCTTCAATTAGATCAAATAAATCTTACTTTCCAAAATTCTTCTGTACTGTTTTCTGTCTCAGAGGCCTGTTATTTTATTATGCTTAGCAATACGTAACGACTCAGAATAAGCAGTGTTCTTCAGCAGAAAGAAACCCTTTGATAACTCTGCAAGGTAATTTCATCAAGGGCCAATAGTTTAAAGAATCAAATGTAATTATTTTCAGAAAGGCACGACTTTCAGTGTCTTAAGAAAGCTGCAATGATGGATGGAAAATTGTATCTGTGTTGTCTTTAAGTTTTCTTGCGGGTGTTTTTCTTTATATTTTTTAAGATCTTACACATTTTTTCCCCTATGTAGGTGTGACACATTTAGAAAAATATTTAGGCAAAACCTTAATTTAAAGCTAGCATCACATTTAAAAGCATACATTTCAGCTAAGAAGAAAGGTTGTTTTTTTGTTTTTTTTTTAAACTATTTTCAAATTTATTGTAGGAGCTTAAAAAAAGTTTGTTATCTGATAAACAGACAACAAATAAATTAACTAAAGAACATTTTTGGCTTATACTCAGTGGATCATATTCTTAAAATCTGAGTCACAGCACAGTAATTTCCTAAGTAGAAGAGGTATAATACTCTAAATATGATTGTGCTTGGCTTCTTCATACCCACTACCATCACAGCAACCCCCAGCTCCCACTCCATATCTGATGGCAGCCCTTTGGACAAGGTGCTGTTCATGCTCTAAGTCTGGAGTCACAGCCATGCTCACTGGTTCTCACATAAACGTTTACAGCTGGCGTATCATCTCACTGCCTCCCTGTCTGCAGACACTGACTTGTGCAACTCCCCTATTCTCTGCCATTGAGTCTAATGGTAGAAGATGATTTTGACAGCACTATTCTTTCATATGAAGTTACAAGGAGTCTGCTTCTTTAGAGCAAGGTGGAGGTATTTTCTGCCAAAGCACAGTTTTTTGGTAAACCTAATAATGGCAGGGAAGAAAATCCTCTGCTGGTTGGTCAGTGATTCTCTTCTCCCAACTACACCAGTGTTATTCCTCAGACAAACCTGTCTGCCCTGTTCCACTGACAGGAGCTCCCTAGGCAATCGGATCCAGAACTGCACCATACTTACTATTATGAATTTTAATATGCAATCTCAAGTTCTCTTATTTCTTACGGGAGTTTGACCTTATTATTTCCTGTTCTATCACATTATTTCCTTTTTTATTTTTCAGAATTCATTTACATTTTAAATATTACAGTCTTTTCTTCCCCCTCTGTAAACAGCACAACTTTCACCCTTTCTTTCACAACTGAGTTCCACAGACTTCTAATCATTCTTGCTGCTCTGATGTAGGTGCAGCATTTCTCCCACAAGGGAGAACTGTGAGCCAACTGAACGTGACTCTGCGCTCAAAGCCACGCGAACAAAGCAAGAGGGTTATTTCACATTCCCTGTACAACATCTTTGGTTTGCACTGCAGTACAGCATTAAGCTATTTTGCAATGTGTCACTGTTGATTTATGCTAATTTTGTTTTATATAAAACAAACACTAGATTCTATTCTAAAGAAACAGTATTTAATCAACTGCTTATTTTCATCTTGATCCACGTTTGTACAGTTGACTGTTTTTGTAAAGGTAGAGTTCTGAACCTTTTCTTACATTGCCTTCCCCCCCCCCCCCCCCCCATAAATTCTCCAATGGGTCAAGTTTTGAATTGCACTCCTGTCCTCAGCTGCACTTACTGTTGCAGTCAAGCCCAAACAGAATAAACTGGTTTGCAAATTTAGTCAGAGTATTTTATTTCATTTCCCACGTCATTAATGAAAACATATCCCTGCAAATGCCTACTCAATACAGCTGTGTGTTATTTCCATCTGTCTTCCATTCATTAAGAAAGTTTTCATCAGGTCAAATTTCCACAGATGCTTGTAGGAATGACCCGAGAGACAGTAACCAAAGCTTTATTAAAAACACAGAAGGACTCACAATTAACAAGAAGATGTAAAGCAATAACATTTACTGCTTCTCCTCTACCCACAGCATCTCTTGTTTCTTCCACGTGTGCAGACATTTTCACTTTTCCAATCCAGAATTCTTGGCAAATTTCAACTTCAATTACCAGTTTATAATTTCTTTTTACTTAGTTCCTCATCTGATATGCAGGCATGTATTTTCTTTCTCATACTCCTGAATGAAACCTTTCATAATTCTATCTTCTTTGGGATCTGACTGGAAATCTACCCCAATAAAGGACCAGAGAAATAAGAACACCTGACTCATCTGTCAATTTTCTTCCCTCTACTGAAAATGAAATCAGTACCTTCTTGCTAATTTTACTGCAAACCCAAAATGACTGCCTATTTCATTTACCACCCTTTCTATTTCTCCAATTCCGCTCCAATATGGCTCACGTATTTACATATACCTTATAGTCAAGCTCAATAATCTGATCAAGGAATCATTTATTTTAGCTTCTCTTCTGTTTCACAATACAGAAACAGTGGAGCTTCTAAATTTTGTACGCTATCTTGCATACAACTGAGGAGAAAACTGAGTTTCGTGCATGCAAGCATGTGCTATTAGGACTCCAAGCCTTATGAATTACAAAAGCTAGCAGTTACTTATGATCACTGGATTTCACTTGTGTAATTTCTTTAACGTGCCACTCACCATAATTTCCAAATCCATTCCACAGAGATGGGTAACATCTCAGTCACCAGAAACGTCTCGTGCCCCTTTTGATAAAGTTTTATACCAAATAAAATTGCAGAAAATGAAACTGCGTCATAATAGATTATATGTGGAAATTGAAGCAACTTAATACAGAGAAGCTGCAATTGCCCTGCTAGTATGACTAACAGAAATCAAACAGAGAACATAGTCTGTGGGGAACCTGACAAAAATTAGGAAGAATAACATAAAACTGAAAAATTAAATTTCTAGCTAATAGTGGAAGTCAAATGATCAAAGGTTCCTTAATTTTAATGATCTGTAAGCACATTTTAATTTATTTGAACGTTTAAAGCAGTACTCTGAGCTAATTAATAATCTAATAATATTGATGCTATCGATACTGGCTTTTTAAGAACTAGATAAGTAATCAGTTCAGCCTAATTGCCTGCTACTGGGTGATTGCAGTCTCAAAATAACATTTCAAAATCAAAAGAATGCATCTCTCAAAAAAACTTCCAGTTGTTTTTTCACTACTTCAAGGATCAATTTCACCTCAAAGGGACATGAGCTTTTAAATTACACGTCAGCTAATACGGCATATTACAGTAACACAATATATGCCTGTCCTTCGAGTCAATGTTCTACCTCAGCTATGAGTCATATTTGCATCTACTTAGAAGTAAGCAGAGGCATTTCTTACATCATTATTTAGCTACAAGACACAGAAAAGACTTTAAATCATTTTAATTTCCATAGCTGTACAGCTAACACAAACATTTATAATTGTGGCTCAAGGATATAACTTCATGACAATCTATTTGCTTTCAACTACACTCCTTACTTCATTTGTGGTATAAAGCCTAAATTTAAATTTCTGTAAGCAATTCCACCCCCCAAAACACATTCAGAGAGCTACTGTCATCACTACAAACGAGAACAAAAATATTGTTTATAGTGCATTCTTTAATACAGACAAAGCCTCATTGAAATTGAGCACTGTATGAAAAAAGCTAAGTCACACTGAAGAGACAGTCAAATTGATCTGATCTTTTGATATGGGCCAAAGGAGATGAGGCAGCATATACAAGTTCTATTCCAAACGTCACATAAATTGACCTGAAGAGGGCAGGGGGCTCATTTACTCCCAATCCTTTCCATGGGAACAAACACTTTGCAAGCCAAAATGTTTAGCACAAATATGCTATTTATAAAGTTAATAGATTAGTACTATAATTCAATAAATGCACACTACAGGACAAAGTTGTGAGAGTGCGTTTGTTTCAAGCAATCTTAACCTGCCCCATACAGCTTCATCATTTCCTCTGATGTTTATGTGAAGTGGGAAAAAACAACCCACATGATATAATTCTCAGAACCAATCCGTTATTAACCTCATACCTAAAATCTAAAATCCATCAGTCAAGACAAAAGTCCAGCACATTCAAACTATGTTCTGATGTCTTATTTCTGGACTTGCTCCAGGTTTTTAATCCATTGATTAAATAAAGACATCTGGGCCTCTGTTAGGAGTCATTTGGGAACCTAAGATCTGCAGAAGCGCAGATGCTTGCCAGAACCAGTCAACTAACAGTGCTCATGAATTTCAAGAACAAGAGCAAGCCAGACAGGCAGACTACCTGAGTTTATATATTCTGGGGGCAAAACATAGCTCCACTAAAATTTACTATAAAAGTAGTGATGACTTCAGTAGGAGCAGGAACAAAAATGGGATTCTGTAAGCCAAGAAATACTCATCTGTTCACAAGTCAAAATGAAAGAAAGAGCCATCTAAGAGTCTGAGATGAACACTTCTAAGCACTGGATGAAGAACACAGAAGGTGAAAGGTAGTGGCAGTGACTCAGTAATAATCAACGAGTAACAGGTGGGCAAACAGTAGAGATGGAGTTACTTCCATGAGAAGGAGGTGTTTTAAAAGCAACACTACGTATAAAAAATTTGGAGACATTGAAAAGGGATGAAAAAAGAAATACATCGATATATATTTTTTAAAGCAGAATTACACTGCTGGTATCAACAAAATAAATGCTCTCAAATAAAAAAAAAAAAAAAGATAAAATGTACAAAAAACTAGAGACGTATCTTAGAGGAGATATGAAAGCCTCAAGTTGGTTCTCACTACAACACCCTAAACAGAAATAGTGTTGTGCTTTCTGCAGGAACACATCAACCCTAACACTGGTTCCCAAACGAGAAAAATAAGCCAGAGCAACATTTCTAAGAGCCTAAAAATTCCACATTTTAGAATGTTTACCTCGATCTGTACTATTATAGAGCCCCCAAATGTAACTTTAAAATCAAGAAAGAAATAAATAAACCAAGTAAAGAAAACAACTGTTCCAACAACTGGAAAAATTCTGTTGGGAATTCTTTTTTGTACAACCTGCAAAATGTAACAGCAGCACATCTTGGTACACTCAAGTTAAGAAAATACCAGGGTCAATTAATAACTCACCTTGTTTTTCTTCCTTTTACTACCCTAGATCTAATACCATTTAAAAAACAATTGAAACAAGTTGAAATGCTTGAGAAGCCTTATGGAACACATCGAGATTTCTCCCAGATTACAGAAAACACAGAACAATATGCATTAATAGGCAGTGCTCTTTGTGGGGTGACTACATCAGGCTTTTGAAAAGTAGTTTGCTGGCCTCAGCTCATAAGAGGCTCTATCATTCCCTGAAAAATTACTCCTCATAGAATCTGATGTTAAAAAATTAGAATTTGATACCTACTGACCTACTTATGATCATGTCACTACAGAATAGACCGCTTTCAGCCACATTGGACATCTTCCACCACAGCTTACTCATCATATCTAGCATAGGTTACATTAGATACTGAGCAGCTAAAAAGAAAGGTGCATACCTTTGGATATCTCCTCTTCTCTGAATCTTGAACCGGACCAGCATCAAGCATTTTTTGCTGCCTTGCCTCCTGAAGAGCTTTCTGAGTGGAACCTTCCAAACCCTTCTTCCTTTCACATTCATGGCCAGCTATAAAACAAAACCCAAGATAAGTGTCATCAAGTTTTTTCACTTCCCTGAAAAATGTCTCTTGATATCAACTAGACATAAAAAGTTTCAGCAGAAACTCTGCTTTAAATAGAAAGATATCCAAGGTTACTGCAACATACGTTTTAAGTATTCCAAGAAGCCATATAACTAACAATCCCCTAATTGCTTTGTTGGGACCTATTTCAGTTTAAATAATAGGTAGCTCAGATTTCGCCCTCAAAACATTGCAATAATTTTGAATCTTTCTGTACAGGACAGAGTCACAATAAAATGGATGCCATTCATCATCTCACTGCATCCTACCTAATATCTACCACAAACGCATTCCTCTGATTTACAACTTACATTGCTTTTTACTTCTTTGCCCTTTCTCACAACACACCTTTCAAACAAGCGATTACTTACACATGGACAACAGCACAGAAATCCTAAGCAGTTAAAGTAGCTGTAAATTGACAGAATAGGTGGTAGGGAATATGAGGAAAGATATTGCTCATGTGTACCACCACACAGCAAATCTGCCAGTAACCAGCAGAATAGACAGCATTCTTCAACACCCTCAGCAGTGGCAGCTTCCATGCATCTGAGTACAGTCCATTTCTATCCCTGTATCTCGTTACAACAGCCTGCACCATGTACACACAATAAGAAAACGTGCAATTCCAACAGGGTTTGGACAGCTATATTGCTCCAGAAACAGATTACACAGCTAAAATCCAAGTTGAAACAATTGAAGTTAACGCCACACGTCTAAATGTTTACAAGACAATGTGAGTAAAACCTTGACCACAAAATAGATACTTTGTCTTTATAGAGGAAAAAAGAAATGAGAAAACCCTCTCTACTGTTACTAGTTGTTGGTGACCCTGCCCACAGCAGGAGGGTTGAAATTAGATTATCTTTGAGGTCCTTTTCAACCCAGGCCGTTCTATGATTCTCTTGAGACAAAAATAATGGATTTAAAAAGTAAAAAAATGTCCTATATATCAAAACAAAGTAAAATTAATTCATACGAACAGCTGTGCCTGGTCTGACAAAATATCTCTATTCTCACTGCTTCGGAAGTTAAATCTACCATCACAGACACCTTAAATAACTTTCTGTCTGAGAAACTGCATAATGGAAAACACTTTCCTAACCAAACACTTCCTCACTCAGCAACTGCTACCCGTGGGGCCTCTGAAACGCACATACTTGTAAATGTACTCAGAGTTACCATAGTTGAAGGGCTCTGAAATCTGAAGCCATTCAACAACAAGAAGCCAAACTGCATTGAACCATTAGGATTGCATTAAGACGAGGACAGCTTGTCTTTGTAGATCTTGTATTCTGATTGCACCGCAGCTAGAACTGGGACAACTAGGTTTAACTACTTTAGCCAGTGGCTTTTAAATTTCTTTTTACATGACCTTCTAAGAGCAATTACAGCAGATCGAAGAAAGGAAAAGAACAGTTATCAGGCTCAGCAATGAGGCAGTTCAACCATGACTAAAGAAGCTCACCGAGTTCAACTTTTGAATATAATTGGGTAATAAATAAGCAGTTCCTGTTCTCAGAAAATTCAAGAAACACACTGAGCAAATAACAGCTCTACAAGATGTTCAGAGAACCAGTTGTTAGAAAAGCACACAGCCAGGTTTATAAGTAAACCACGACCAAAATAGCTTAGTTCTTTCAAGCAAAAGTGTTTATTTTTTTTCCTTAAAGAACCACTTAACATTATGCCTTGATCCACAAGTAGGGATGCAAATGATCTGTTAATATCTATCAATATCCTAAAAAATAATAATAAAAATAAAATTAAAAAACCTGAGAATTCTCTTTGATAATTAGATTTCTCTATGTATGATCATGGCACCATTTTTCTGAACGGCTTTAATGCAAGTGTTCTTGCAAAAAAACATCCAAACCTTTTTAAAAATTATCTCAAAACATAAAATCAAATTACACCAATTTATCTTTCAGAACTGACGTCCGAGTGCAAGTAGAAAGATTCTACCAAATGGCCAAGTCCTAATCCCGAGCACAAATTAATTTCTCTGTAAGTGATAACTGTTCCTCCTGTCAACTCTAAACACGGCGAGTGAACAGAAAACAAAGCCTTAAACTGGTAAGCATTTAAAAAACACTTGAAGATGACCAACTCTTGAAGATTTGGGTACAAGCACTGTTTGCAAAGCTAAATAGCAGTCTGATTGGCAGCAGGACAAAAAGAAACAAACAAAAGAACACCTAGTAAATAAATTAAATTACATGCTCTGTATCACAGATGCTAGCTCATTCCATTATTTGAAAAGCATCAGGCTAAAGGTAGCTACATCAAACACCTACATAAAATACCCAGAATAGTTGTCCTAAACTTAACATTAAATTCTCTTACTTTCACTTCTACCTAGCTGCCAGATACATGTTTATAAGAAGAAGCTTCCCTTTGTCCTCAATTATACGCTGCACAGTTCACGCTGAAAGCAAACAACCCACAATGGATTGGTGGTGCTGAACCTCACCTGCTGCTATTCAAAACTTCTAACTCTCCAGCAGCTCCCAACCTAGGTACTAGCTACCTTCAACGCCCTCCAGCCAAAATCATTGTTCCAGGTGTTACACTGCCAAGCTACTGCGTGGGAGAAAAGCAGCAGCAGTGATAGGCCACCTCCTGCTGCCAGGCAAACAGCCATCCTCACACCTCCAAGCTCCGTGCTGCAATGAAAGCAGACAGCTGGCCAGAAGAGGCACCTCACCTTGGCAAACTTGCCAACCTGAGTGCTCATTGACTTCTAACTGAAACGTACCGATGTATGAAGTACTCAAGTCCTGAAGAGATGGGAACTGGAAAAAATAATGCAGCCATACGCCTCTTTACAGCAGAGACTTGCCAGCCCAACAGCACTGGTTCCTTCTGAAGAACTTAAAAGCGGAGAAAAACGCAGCAAACATCTCCCTAGTATGCATGCACTGCTGCTGCTCAAGGTTTCAATTGCACCATCACATGAATAAGAATTCAAGAGGCTACAGAAAGTATCTGAACCAGAGAATATCACCCACTGAGACGTGAGTGTGACCTACAGAGCGCAGTAAGAATTACGTAATATTAGAGGGCAAAGTGTTGGCAAGAAACCAACTGAAATACTGCTTAATTTGCAATACACAGGGTATGAGGAAAATTAAAGCTTGTATAAGCATGTGGGTGGCTGATGAGCTTAATCATTTATGTTGGAGACCAAATGCTTTATTTTTTTTTTTTACTTCTTCATTTATAAAGTGCTCCCCTGCTTGTCACTTTCTGGTATTATTAAGTGCTCTCAAGATTTCTGAAGAATAAACAAGAACTGTGAGCAGCCAGAGAGCAGTTTTTGGATTCACTCAGATAACAAATGAAAGCACGTATAGTGGGGAAGGGACAGATAGAGCATCTATAATGCAAAACACTAGCATGGGGAAGAACCCACAATATATATTTGCAAACTGGAGTACAACGAAAAGCTGAATGCTATGTGCCCTCCTCCTAAACTAGCAAAACAAAAAGCCCAGCCTCTACCTCGCTGTCTCAAGTGGAATGAAAATGAGTTCAGCTCACTCCAGCAGCACACAGGTTTGTATCTTCAGTTGTAACAAGATTTAAAGATGAGGGGAGAGCACATCCCACAGGCACAGCCACACATAGAAATTCTGGGGGCCCAAAATGCACCTTGCTGAGAAATACAATATTAATTCATACAAAAAAGGCATTGGAATCCAAAAACCAGGAAGATGGCAGTATTCTACTGTTTTAACGGATAAAATAAATAATTACAGAAGTTTTTTTTTTTGTTTTTTATTGTTTTTATTTTTTAATTTAAAAGCTATTTGCTTCTATATTATATAAAAATTATAGCTTAGTTTATACCAGTAAGTCTGCAGAACCCTTCCAGGTCCATACAGAAATAAAAATGGGTATGCTCTTTATCTATACAGAAGAGATATTTGGGTGTGCTTCAAGGGACTTCTTGAAGCCCTAATTGCAGGAAGTGATTCACTGGAAAGCTGCACGGTACGTAACACTGCCATGATTGAGAAGTTCTGAGTTTTCTAATGTCAAATCTGAAGTACTGCTCACGACAGAAGCTACGTGCAAAACACCCTTCCCCTACGAATGCTCTGTTGTAAAAGAGAGTAGAGCTTACTGCTTCCCTTTATCATCTCATCTACTTTCATGAGTCTTCTTTAAACCTGTTTTCTTTCAGACTTCTCTCTCTCCATCCAATTCGACTGAAATTGGAAGCAGGTACAAAATCATTAGCGGCAGAGGTGCTCACAAATATGTGGTAGCACAGGCTTCACTTACCTAGCAAACCAGAGGACAATAAAGTGCCAAAATTTTTCTTGTGGTAACAGTTAGGAAAAGTTAATAATGAAGCATTTATTCAAAGCAACAGGGAAGTTGTTTGAAGCCCTATTATACAGCTAAAGACATACACTAGATACACTAGTATTTTCAAAATGTTCCCATAGCACCACATATACCTTCTTACAGGGAACTAAAACAAACAAACAAACCCACTCATTAAAAGAAGAGTATTAATAGATAAAATAACACAATCAGACCACACAGATTCCTAATATTAAGGCCTTCCATAATCATATTCATGTTGTCATGAGCAGCCCCACTGTCCTCAGCCTGAAAAAATATTCACATTGTAAAGTTGCTGCTCTGTCACCAAGACAGCTGATAAAACTGTTTACAGTGTTAGTGCTTTTAATGTACTGTTACACCAGATTTTGTAACGCACCACAACAAGAAAAAGCTCTGATCAGCGTGAGTTTGTTGTTAGAAATACTTTACCTTTTTTTGCAGGAATCTGAATTGCACACCCGGACTCTAAATTATGTAATATAGCTTGTAAACCTGTAACCTAAAGTAGAGCAGAGGAGAGAACAAGATGAGGTTATATGAACTCTGATTTTGCTGTGTTCACAACACACGTCACTGATATCTGCTTAAGCTCCATGCATTTGTTTTTATTTTCTCTAAGTTAAAAACATTAAATTTAATTCTAGATTTTGGAAACACCCAACGCAACGGTGTGATACAAGACAAGCCATCCACAATTTCTCAAAGTACTTCTATTATTTTCATAAAACAAAGCAGCCACGTGTAATTTTTGGGACCAAAACCTACTAGCAGCTTTTAACCACTGCTATCACTGGTCTTAAATTCCAAGATACAAGATGACAGGCAGATTTAACATAAAAATATCACAAAATAAGGTGCTGTTACAAAAACACCATCGTGCCAAAATTCTTACAGTTCATACAGCTCTTTATATCCCTGAGATTCCATAGCACTGGAACTATGTTATGTTTTGTATTCCTGAGTCAGAATAACTACATTTGGACAGTAACCTTTCTTTTTCTTTAACACGTCGTCTTTTATTTATTGAACACTTTTAAAGTAAGCCCCCAGGTGACCTGAGCAAACCAGGAGGCAGAGGAAAGGAGGAAATGAGAGATGAGGACTATTAGAAGAGAGCGTCAGCATGCTGAATTCCTTTCATGTCACTCACATACAGCCGATCCTACTGTTGAAATGCAGTGCATTTTCAGAGTTTCTTTTTTCCTTCTAAGCAAACAACCTATTAGCTAAACATGGCAAAGATAATTTTCTGTTCTTTGCCCATCCTATCTGTGCTTATAGTACCTTCTGCTAATGGAATGGAATGTCACGTATATCAACCTATACATCAATTAAGATCACAGAAGCAAAACAGCACTCCATTATTCCCGGCACAAGATCTCTGGTACCTACTAGTTAGGAAAAAATACAACTAGGAGAAAAATAGATAAATAGCAGTAAAATTAAGAGATTTCTAAAAAGTATAGATGAAAACGTATGAATCTGTAGTAGTAACACACCTTTCCTCAATCTGTTGACAAAGAATGAACGTGCAGCAGCTGCACATCACTTAGCACTGCTCTTCAAGCATTGGCAACAAATGAGAACTACTACCTAGAGCACTAAGATTCACATAGTTTCAATATTAACATATTACCAAATAAAATGGAACTCACTAAAATATCCTGCTTCAAGCTATCACATAAAGCGAGTTGTTCTACCATAAATATTCTATTTATCAAATTATTTACCAAAAGCACTTCGTACAGCTTCGCAAGTAGAGGCTACCATCATTTTACCTGCCCAACTGCTCTGTCCCTCTCCAAACCAGTTAACATCTTCTGCCTCAGTGCAGACTGGTATTTCTCAGTCAGCTGCTTCAGCACTGGCTCGTATGAAGCATAATGCGCCTTCAGCCTGTGAACAAGAAGAGACAAATGCTTCCTCAAAGGTGAGTTCAACAGGAGATTTCTGCCGATGTAACTTCCCCAGACTACTAAGATCCTAATCCAGGCAAAATGGGTAATATGGTGATGATTTGTTAACTGCAGTGAATGTTATGTTTAGAATATTAACCACTTCAATTCCTCAGACCAAACTAAAGTCAGATATATAATCTCTCAAGAGAAACTGATCAGCGCAAAGCTGACATACAGAGTCAGTGAACAGTGCTCTCCTGCATTAATACATATGGATTTGAAAGTTAAATGCATAGAACTCATAGCTTCTGTTGCACGTAATGATAACAATAGTGACAGGCCAGAATTTCAGGAAATATTTGGAGCTGTGGGTATAAAGCACCCCACGGTTTTGCTTTAAAACTAATAAATGGGCAGAAATGTGCAAAAAGATTCTAGACTCAGCTCCTCCAGCTGTCCCAAAGATTTTCATATGGACAACATACAAGATGTACTTGTTGAGAGAAAGAGACACAAAAGTAAACTGAATTCTACTATGCTTTCTGAATGTCAGAACTATGAAATTAAATTTCCTAAAATGAATTAGTTTAACTCAATACCAGCGGCCTAGTCTGGGCTTTTTTGCAATCAAAGCATCATAATAAGTTTCACATAACCAGCTTTACTTCAGCACTTTAAATGCCTCTATATTATCTTATTTCCAGGTGTATCAGGTGAAGAGAAACAGGAAATGTCCTAAAAACCTGGTGGGAGGCCAAGCTGGGAAAGGCATTAGTCATAAGCCAGAACTAAGAAAGGAATAGCTTACCTCATTCCAAAGGTGAGGGCTCTCTGGGAGTTTTTGGTGAGAAGTGATCTCCCAACAGAGATGTTCCCCTCTCAGCTACCAGCCCTTAAATGAGGTTACAGAGGGGCAGCCTCTGGGTCCACACTTGCGGTCATGCAAGTGAATGCTCTCACTTGTGCTCCAGTGGCAAGCCATGCCTCGTCACCAGATGCTCAGTCACTGGTTCAGTCCATGACCTAACGGATCCCACACACCAGGTAACAACTGAAGATGTTATTTTTACATAAAGCAAAATCCTTTTGTTTTTTACCTTTTAATGTCACATATGAGCCTGTTTTTCTCCTGGACCACTCGCTTATGGTGCATCCTATGGAAGTCACGTTCTTTCTGCACTTTTAGGAAAGCCTCTTTTGCTTTGCTGCACGTAAACAGAAAATGCATGAGAAATGTATTAACTTCCTCCCACTGTGTGCTGAATTCACACAGAATACATATTCAGATATGCACATATATACTGTATCCAAGTGTGAGACCTGCTAGTATGCCCTGTGGTAAAAAAGAAAAATACACTTTGAGGTTTTCTGTTGCTTAGTGGCATACAAAACCATGGAGACTCTTCACCTCATTACTTTTCCTCCGTTCCTTTAGGTGGAATTCATAGGGATTCTGGCATTATAAACCTCAGAGTTAGCAGGATGTATCGGACAGACACAGACAGATGGAGAAGTGCCCTGGTGCCCTATAAATACATGTGTTTAGAGCGTTTCTGGAAGAAAACTACACTAGAAAAGTTCTAGGCTCTACCCAGTAGCATGCAGCCTATTCCCAGGCGCCATCCTCTGTCCATCACAGCAGGCAGGAAAAGATCAATTTCAAAATTAACTGCAAACATACCTAAAACCTGTTTTTCTTTAAGCATATTCTACATACAGCCAGGGGATACAGTTTCCTCTGTAAACTTAAAATACCCCTCTGCATATTTACTATATAAGGATTCTCCTCGCTCTTACTTATGTGTATTTGGTAGGAAAGATTAGTACATGCATTATTAAATTACAAAGGCAGCTTGAAATTACCTTGCACAGAAATCGGATATTTGCTCTTTGCAGAAATAAAGCTCATTTCATCCTCAACAGAGGAGTGGAATTGTTAGGAAAACCACTGTTACAAGAGCGCATGCAAAAATTACAGGTCCAGAAACAGGACCTGTAAGTATTGCATATAAAATGCCTTGTATTTAATAGTACAAATAATATATATTCACTACATGTGCACATTTGCTTTATTTACTACCGATACAAACTATCATATTTATATGTGAATCACTGCTTGTAGCAGCAACAGCCAAAAAGACCTGAAGAAAAGCACAGTGTGAATTTAATGACAGTGTATAGCAGTCAAAGCTGACAGAGAAATGCAAACAGGCAGGAATTCCCCTGCAGAAACCACTAGAAAAAGACTCCATAAAGCTGCAGGCACATACATAGCTTTGTGTACACACACACACTACAGTTGTGAAACAGAATAACTTGGAACACTGACATAGGGATATAAAGTACAGATTAATGATTCTGCTGAAACTCATGAGGATGGCAAACAAATTGAGAGGTAAATGAATCATCACTGATTTTAGTACAGTTCTGCGAAACGCCTCCATCGTAACACCATCACATAAAATCTGACTTGCCATAAGACCTGCAATACAAAACCCAGTCCTTCTAAGCTAAGCAGATGGCTTGGTTGAGATACATGTCAGAGACCGCACGCCTATCCGCTTAAACTCCTCTCAAGCAGTTTGTTATAAATGGCAGAAGAAGGCAGAGCTCAATAAAACCAAGTAGGGATTTTCGAAGGTAAGTCTCGTGCCTTGTTCCAACAAAACTCACGTGGAAGCCAGTTGTCCAAGATGCTGAAAGATGTAACCTTAGGAATATTCATCAACATAAAGAGAATGTTAGAAAGTGTATCTCCTCCTGCTTTTATTGAATCTATCTAGCATCAAGAACGTTAAAAGTACCACATAATTAAAGACGTAAGTTTAAGTATGGTGCACAACATGAGAGTGTGAACCTTCTGTATTTTTTCATGGTGTAAATGAATAAACAAGTGCAGCATTGTGAACATTTTGGCAGAGAGGTAGGAATCAACTGATTTTACTGCTGGTGATAGCAGCAATAGCAATAATCAATACGTTTTCCTAGACTGCTTTGTTTTTAACCATTGCACTGCCTGTGACTTGTGAGCGTGTTTCCAAAACTCAAGGCACAAAGCTACCTGCAAATATTTTCATCTCCTAATTGGTATTTGTGTACTTATAAAAGGCACTGACAGAGACTCTAAGGAATTTTCATTCCATCTACTAAATAAATTCCTAACAGTTTAAAGAATTTCTATCACAGCAGTCCATGTGACTAATGCAATCTTACAATTGATTTCTCATCACGTTGTCTACCTATACATTTAAACACAGAAGCAAGAAAAGGATCTGGTCACAGGAAAATATCAAGGCACTTAAAATTAGAGAGCCAGAGTTTAACGTAGTTATGAACTCATAATTCATTATTCACCTCACAACCAAAGAGTGTTACTATAACATTAAATTCTTGAATGACAAATCATCACTGAAGAAAACCAATTAAATTAGTTTACTTTGAGAGCCAACAATTTCTAGAGATAATGTTTTCAGGTGTTTCTTGTGTATTAGGAAGAATATCTAGGCCACTATTAGAGAAATATTATAGCAGACAGCATCCCTTATCAAAGGATCAGAGAGCAGTGGCTTTCAAGATGAAACTAAATGGAGTACACTTCAGTATATCTTCACTATTGTTACACAACAAACCTATTCCTACCTGAATATACCTGTTTTTAGTAATTTATTTCAACGTTACTAGAATATCTAAGCTTTAAGGGAATGGCTCATTTATTTCTTTTCATATATACATCTGAGGGATTTTGTTGTATTTCAAGACGACTTCAGATACTGGACAGTCTGTTAGACACGTACACTTGCTGCATACAGTCTGTGAGGTCAGTTGTCATTTTCCTTATAAACAACAAAAAGTCACAGTGAAACACAACCGACAGACCAAAATCCACTCTATTTGCTCACTGCTTGTCATGCTACAATTAATACACCCAAAATTGCATTTCCCTTCTAAACACACTTCCACCAGTTGTTGAACAACATTATTGCAGAAGGGAACTGCTTTACAGCCATTTAACCTGGGCCCCCATACTGCTTTCAGTCCCAACACGGCCTCTTTTCAGCTGAAGGTTGTCAAGAGTAGCAAGCTCAGAAATACCGAATGTGATTAAAAGCTTCACAGCACTGCATTCTGACCATGAAAGCTTTCTGAGAGATCCACATGGCAAAATACGAGTCTTTCTTTGAAATGACATCATCATTTTTTAACCAGTGAAATCAGCATTTCTTCAGAGCTCTTAGGCATCCTGATGCGAGTGCAAGTTGGTGAATTCTTTCTCACAATATTAGAAAACCCGAGTTGTCCTCTAGGTAATTTTGACTCCTGACAAATACTAGCTTTATCAAAGGTACTGACTGACTCTGGTTATTGAATAAACGAACAAGAAAAATCTCATGAAACACCTCAACAGAAGCAGATAGAGCCAGGTGTTACAGCCAAGGCTTAGCCTAAAGACAAGGAAACGCTAACTCACTAGCAGCACAGCAAAACCTCTCTGTTTCCCTCTTTATTCCACAAACAGTGCTGTTTCAATTCATAGAATACTCAAAACAAATAAGTGAAATGAACTGTACTAATGAAAACAAAGAAGAACATTTTATATTAAAAAATGTTGACAAGTGAAATAGGTACCACTGTTACAAACTGTTCCACGGTTACGGACATTCAACCGTGATACCAGCACAAAGACTGTGAAAGTTCTCCCTACCACTGCAGAAAGGAGGAGAAACTGTACCACTGTTTTCATATGATACACATGGAGCAAGTGCAGCATTTAACAGTGAATGCCAATACAAGGAATTTGCCCACTGCTGGTTTAAGTCCTACCAAAAAAAGAACTACTGACAATAATGCGTTTCAGAAGGGCCAGGCTCTGTATTGCTGTCTTCTACTGTGCATGTGAGAGCTCCTTGCCCTCCAATGTACACAGGAGACACTCAGCACTCAAAACCAATGTCCAAAGAAACTGCAGATGAAAATAAAGGAGCGTTTTATACATGGCCCATCTTCCAGTCTAATTGATGGTGCACTGTTTGACTTTATTAAAGCTGTTTACATTAGACTATTAGCCAACAGTCAACTACTTTTTCCAATTAAAACGTAATAAAACATTACCTCTGGAAAATAATTTGATTATAATCACTGCTGGTGATAATGACTATTTAAGATCTAAGTAGCTGTTGCTCATATAGATGTTAACGAAAACAGATATCTTGACCAATCTAGACAAAAACCAGAAAGATGGAGAGTTACTTTGTTTGGCTGGTTGTCTTACTCATTGCTTACGTGGTTTCTACAGGCCCATGTTTTGAAACGAAGCAGTAGGAAAAATCAAAGCAAAGTGTGATGTTATCTCTGAAGGTTAATTCCTACAGAACACGGGCAGATCGACCTTCCTTCAGAAAAGACTGCATCTCCACTACACAGGCTAAATATTTTAACTCTCATATCTTTAGTACAACTGACTTGGAACATCACCAACTGCAATTTACACATAAATGCAATCAATGAAGGTTATTTATACTGACATACTGCTAAGACCAAAGTGATTGATTTCTTGCCTCCTTTTTAAGAAGAAAGTAAATAGTTTTTTTTTCTATGCTGACATTTTGCAGTAGTTCTAATTTATAGTATGATACGTTACTACATAATAAGAATGATAATTTAGGTCCTTCTTCTACAAATCATAACCTCTTGATTCTTTGCATTAATTTATTCTGATCACTGCATCTTGAAAATTCTGTTATATAGCCCAGTAAAGATAAAAAAAAAAAAAAACAAGATTTTTGTTTCCAAAAGAACACAGAAAAAAAAATTAAGCTTTAATTGCAATTGTAACCTAAAAGTATAAATACATGCAGGCAGCAAAATGAACACGAATTTATTCTTTCCATGAAGCACTTGGGTTTACTTTATCTGGTCATTGACTGCTGCGTATCAACGTTTCCTTACACCACATGACATACTTAGCAGCACGTTTATAGTTGTCCAGATCTTCTTTCAAACGCATATTCTCAGCCTTCAGTTGCTGGTTGCAGGTATACACAGCTGGCACAAACCCAATGTCTTTGGCTGTGAACACACCTCTCTCTACGAGTTCATACCTAGGAGAAGACGGAAGGAGATTTTATTCCATGTTTCCTATTTCTCAGATCACTGGTGTTTGCCCTCTCATGTCAGCATTTACAGAAATTACAAAGGCAGGTATTTGCTAACTGAAAGCATTTAACTCTTTCATAATCATCAGCAATTAGCACAGTGCTTCCCACAGCTGTGGGACTTGAGCCATTCAGTCACAGATCGGTACCTTCCAGTCATGTTCACCTTCTGAAAGGACATCAACAGAACAAGCTAAGACAAACCTAAGAGGCAATAAAAAGACAAGCTTTGACACTATTATTTTTAGTCTTGGTTTAAAGACATTTAAATGAGGAGCAGCTGAAAGCATGTAAGTACCTTTTATAAAAAAAAACAACAAACAGTAATGTTAAAAAGGATTTAGCAAAAAGGTGAATGACATCACAAAAAATGTTCTGCAGAAGCCACGCTTGTTCAAGGAATGACTGGAAGCTATGAGGATCTGCCCAAGCATTCCAAAGCATAGCAAGGTTCAAGCACATATGTACAATCATAGGATATTTCCATGCATGCCCACGCTACAGAGATTATTCTGGAACCCAGTTCATCTAAGTACAAAACCTTTATTTCTTTCTTTGCTTCTACCCTGAAAGAAGGAAGGGCAGGGCCTTCAGCTGGTACAACCTTCTACAGACACACTGAAGATAAAGACATTGTGCAGCCATGATATCAGCTCCATGTAAGTTCAGCAAGAACTGTAAGTAGTTCTTATCAGATGAAAACCAAGCATAGGAGCTTTATCCCTGCTCATCTTGACTGCAGCTGGAAGAAACTCACAAAAAGAAATGACAGGAACATAATTTCACAGGAAACTCAACAGTCTGTAAGCACAGCATTCCTAGATCAAGAAACCATGCCGCAGAAACCAGAAGTTCTACAGAACAGGGGACTCTCATTTAATAAGCAACTGTTACCTGAGATCTTTCAAAAAAAAAAAAAATGCAGGGGAATGTTAGAAACCCCTGTATCCAAATGACTTCCTATAGTCAGCTGCTTATCTGAATTCTATGGGCAGCTATAGAAACGCTCATTCCTACAGATTAAGCTGTCATTCACATTTGACACCAAAAGACATTAGAATTTTGAAAGATTAAGCTGAATGTGTCCAAAGCAGAACTCACTGCTTCTTCACTTTGTTTTCTTAAGCAAATTACAGCAGCAACAGTCTTCTAATGTCAAGAAGGAAGCTCATTTATTTTATGATTACTGACTGACGTGCAGATAGAATTCCTACCAAAAATACTGAAGGGCACTTCTCAATGCCCATGACCATAAATCTATCAATCTATTTGCCAGGAAAATTTCTTCACTGAATGCCCCAACTGCACTTCACAAAAAATACCAACTTTCTACATGAGGATGTGTCAGACACGGATAATGGGTGAAGTCAGCCTCCAGAAGAGCTGAAATCTCTGAAAGATTATTTTAACGGAATACAATTAATGCTGACAAACTCACTCTCATCTAAGAGCTCTCCCAGAAATGAAGGTTTTTGGGCACACAGTAGAAGTGGAATAGAAAAACACAAAACATTACGAGACTTCATTTCATCAAGCCAGTCCTGTAAAGCTCAGACAGCTCCTGCATGCCTAGCTGACGGCCAATTAGTTCTTGCTCTCATTTCATTCCATTACAGAAAGGAACTGTGATGCAAAATGAAATTAGTTCTGTGCACACATGAGCTTTTTTTCTTTTTTTAAGGTTTTCAGAACAAATGAGTTTTAATTCTTGAATCACCACTTACAATTAACTAAGAATTTGGAACCCGCAGGAACAGATGGCCAACTATGATCTTATGATCAAAGCCCAGGGCAGGCTGACTTACAATAATACATTACTACTTTATCAATTACACTGAATTCAAGCTTCTAAGAGCTCTAAAGCAATCAGGTTGCAGACAGGCCATGCAATTAAACTAACTGATAGACAGCTGAGGATAATCTTTTATCAAAGGTTAACTCACCCAGAGATTCATTCAGGAACTATAATTTCAAGTTTCAGCTTTTACAAGAATTTCTTACAGAAAATTATCATTTTAATTGATAAACCCTTCAACAGTTTCAACAGAAGGCTAACAAAGAAATGAGCACAAAAAACAAAGCCCTGGTGTATTCTTCCAATCTATTATCGTGGCATATAAGTAGAAAATTCATATTATCATGTTATGCTTGCTCTGTGGGCAAGTGACTTGTGCCAAACTAGATTAAGACAAAGAGGATCTAAGCTTCCATCTCCTGCAGCAAGAGACCAATTAAATAAATATGAATTTATGCTTCTGTGATTAAGTGAGAAGTTACACACTGAATGTGTAACTAGTGTACACAAACAGTATCAGGAAATACTTTTATTTGCTCCTGATCCAAAACATGCAAAGTGTATTCACTTAGTGCATTGCAAGTGCCTTATACATCCAAGCTGACATTCCTACATAGACATGTTTCAATCATAACAAGCTCAAGCTGAGAACCACAACTGATTCCTCTGCATGACCTCAAGAATGGGAATAAAGGAAAAGCTGGGAACAACTGATTTTTATTCTCATCTTCGTAGACAGACACTCGGCATGACGCCTGGCATCAAGAGCAAGACAATATGCATAACCCCCACTTGGGGTTTGCAAGCAAACTTGAAGCTACTTGACTATTCTTTGCCAGCTCTAATTGAAAAAAAACTGAATCTGTTTTAGTGTGATGCTGTTCTGAAATTAATAAGCCCCATTTCTCTCAGGATTTATGAGCCTGGGGCACAATATGACTTCGAGGCAAAGGAGGACCCACAACAGAAGAAACTTTGGTCTGTCTGAAACAAGCAGATTGCTTCCACTGTCTTCAGGGAGTTATGACGTGGAGGATCACAACCTACATCCGTTTTCCTACCAGAAAAGGTTTTAAACCAATCTGCCCTTATACTCAGGGAAGACATGGCAGCTTTGCTTCAAATGCTCTGTTATGCATGACCCAGACCAACTTTTCAAGGCATACTAAAGAATCAGACGGCTTTTCACCTGGTACGATCACGTAAGTTTATTCACAACTTTAACCACGTTAAAAAGAAAAGAATTTTCAAATCATATTTCTGTAATTTGCCCGCAGGGCTCATTTTGTTCCCAAGTGAAGCATCTCTAGGTCTCTAAAACACTCGGAGATAAGCCATCAATTGAGTTTACTAACTAAAGGCAGCGATAGCTCCATGCTGTGTGTGAGCAGCAAATGCCTCATCTGCTCATCAGACTGGTTCCAGGCAGCCAGCAGCAGTGAGCTCTCTGGGATTAGGAGCTGCAGACTGTCAGATACATCAATTCACAGCTGATCAGCTCATGCACTTCATACTGCAGAGCTGTCAATCCAGTGTATTTCACGAGCAACAAAAGCACTGTAAATTCTCGTATATCAAAGGAACAGAAAGTTTAAATTACTTTTAGAATATGCAATTTAATGTTAACCCTAATTTTAATTTCTTCAAAGTATAGTTGGAAGGAAAAAAATGTGCAAAAAATACTTGAGTGAAGAAAATGACTGAGAATGCAATGAATTTTTTCAAGACATCAAAGAAATAATGAGTTTGCCTTAAAATAAAATGATCATGACCTCTCATGTGATCATGATTGTTTTATTTATATACCTATGTGCTGGACAGCATACCCAAATGTTTTTTTCAAGCTCTGAAATAAACAGATCATTTGCTTCAATTTAAGTGACCTTTAGATCTCAGACAGACAATTATTTCAAAGCAGCCCTTTTGATAAATTTTCTCTACGTTAATTAATTTCTCATTTGAAATTCCATTAGTACTTGATCACCACAGCGTGAGACCAAGAGAGCCGTCCCAATACATAATGAGGAACCCGAGTACACTAATCTGCCCTCACTTTCATTAACACTGTCAATTATCTATCTCAAACCAACAGGAAGTAAGGCTTTGAAATCAGGTATTAACGCAGCTAGTTGCTATACAGTAGGACTATATCCTGACACACTGAGCTTATTGGTAATGCTACTGAAATTAAACATACTACTCACAGGGGAACAAAAATTGCATGGACACCTCAGGAGTTACAAGATAGAGCCCGCTAAAACCTGCTCTTGCTCTGTTAAAAAGTAATTTGAATTTTGCCACCGAGACAAATTCAGACTGTAAACGCTTCAAAGGAAGCTGTAGTTTCACAAAAAGGTCACTATTTATATCCATCCAGTATTAATTATCTTTGCCCATAAAAATTGCTAAACATTTTCCCATTACACTGCTCGTATCAGTCCTACTGCTGTAACAAGTACAGAACCACAGTGCTCCTTCCTAACCATCATTTAAGTCACACTGAAACGGATAAACAAAAGCAAGCCAGCTACCATACTGTTTTGACTGACTTACGAAGTCATACAAAGTGTCAAAGACTTTGCTTATTCAACACAGCAGGTCTACAAAAAACGCCCAAATTCATGCAAAACAAGTAAAACACTCAGTGCTATGATACACTACAAAGCATTCGGTGTTTAAGTGAGCGCCCAGGTTTTGGAAAGCAAGAAAATAGCAGACACATAGTATTCCTCAGCACCACTGAAATGAAATGCTGGTCATTTTGCACTGGACTTACTTCATCAATCACCAATTTCTGGATTGCAGCTGGTTTCTAGTCTTCTGTGGTAGTCAGTGAAGATAAGAGTATATTTAAACAACACTCACAAACGAGGCATTTCTCTTCACTGGTCACAAAAGAGGCCCTAGGCCCTGATCACCACAGGCTTACAAGCACCTGGAGATAGGTGAGCACCTTCAAAGGTACCTGTTCAGCAGCTCCCTGGATTCAGGTTTTGGGAAAATCTGTCCTAACAACAACAGTTCTCATCTAACACATTTATTTGTCCAGTAGAACGCTGCATATTTGGGACTCATTTTGGAAGTTTTCTGGAAACGCAGCCTGAAATATCTGAAATACCTGAATCCTGAGCTTCCCTTCCTATTATTCCTATCATATCCTATTACCCCGTTATTTAAAATGTCTCACCATTCAGTTTGGAAGCAGTTAAGGGTTCTGGACATACCCAGACCAGCCAGAAAATTGCAGAAGAAGTCATCCATCGCTTCAGGTATTTCAGACACCGATTTCTCTGAAGTCAGAACTGCTTTGGAAGCCTGAAATTAGAACATGGTATTTTTTATTAAACCTACAAGAGAAATGTAGTTATCACTATTTCTGAAGTCATCTGAAGTCACAGATGTATTGGAGTACAGTTGAATGCCTCACTTCTCGTTGCTTATCACATCTGCAATCACTGATCTAATACCTTCTAGTATCTATGGAAGGTTACAGGGACTAAGTAAAAAATTACCTGATTTAAGCAACTACTCTCAACCTGGCATAAACTGATAAGGGTCTGAAACTAGTTGAACTAATGGATGTGTCTCTGTCACTGAGCAGAGAGGAAATGTTAATTCTCACATCCCTTTGACAACCTTCAAAGCTACCCGTGAGGAAATCAGTGCTCCACCTTGGACATCCGCATTCTTTGGTAGATGACAGTAAAGTGGCTTACTCGTCTGTTATATAATGGAAAAAATGAAAGAGCTGCATCTCCATAATGAGACATCTTGGGAAGCCCCACCAGTGTTTCCTTTTCCTCTTAACATCCATACGCAGACAGTGAAGTGTCAGACAGCATCCCTACAAGCGTTAGCAGAAGGCAGATGGTACACCGAGGCTTCATATCCAGCCTCCAGTGCCACTATCAGTATAAACAGCTGCTAAGATAAGGTCAACTCACGGGTTAAGGACAGTTGCCAAAAGCTGAATCAAAACAAGACCGAGATCTTACAAGAGGAAAAACACCTTTCAGACCTTATTGTTGTAATACCAATTTCTTTACTTCACCTAACTGCATTCAGCTAACTCAGTGCATAGCTCCTCCAGAGGGGTTTCAACACATGAGGAGTTTTAAAAGTAAAACACAATACTGAAACTTCCTCTCCCAAAGCTACTTAAAGATTATCAGGTGAAGGAGACCGCTGCAACCTGGCAGTTACCTGACATACATAAACGCGTTTAGGGAACTTCATCTTGGGCAAAACATTATAATGGACTTGGTCAACAACACAAGCTACTGAGTGCAGCCCTGAGAGCAGGACCCAGTGGTGCCCCACGTCATGTCAGACCCAGCTCCAGTTGCTCCCAAAGGAGCTGGCAACACTGGGTGCATCTGTGGGAGAGCAGACATCAGGAAGGGAGAAATTGCTGCACAACAGCAGCTGGAGAGAGGAGCGAGAGATGGGAGAGACACAGCCCCGCAGCCAGCAAGGTCAGAGAAGGAGGAGGAGAGGAGGTGCTCCATCAACATGACTGCATAAATGACCTGGAGATAAAGGCATTTCTCCCGATGAAATAAAAATGTGAGGCATTCTCTACACTGGATGATCTCATGGCCATTTTGTATGAAACAAAGCGTTCCATTCAAGCAACCTGCCTAACAGACAGAGAAAGTGGATGGGCAAAATCAAGGCATTGTAGGGATACTACAACATGCCAAGTACAGCACAATATTTAGCATATATTCATTACTGGAAATACAGTATATCATCAGATAGGTCTACTTTCTAACTGTGGCAATATGTGAAACGAAGAGCACATCTGCAGACATGGCAGTTGCACTCTCACTCTTCCTTTATTCTGATGTCTACGTTTGGTATCATCCCTTGCAGTTTCCCAAGTACATCCGTAAAGCCAGTCTTGGGAAGAAATAACACAGCTTGATTCCTTTAATAAATGGAAATATGAGAGGAATCCATTTCATCTGTGCAGAGGAGAATTTATTAGCTAGCTACTAGCACTGAGAATCATTTCAGGACCTGAGCAGAGAACAACATAGGGAAAAACGAATGCAGCCTATTTGTACACTATTGGAAGAGAGCTTCAGGAATGCAGAGGGAAAGTCCTAGTTCTATTGCAGCCCTCAGGAGCAATATTAGGCTAACCACTTTCTTTACATCCCCAGAATGGCAAGCAGTGATTTTTTGTCTATATTTACCTCTTTAGAAATGAGGAAGAAGCAATGAATATCTTGGGAGCGAACAGACCCCCAACAGCAGCCACACAGACAAAAACATTCTTTTGACTTAACAGTTAGAAACCTTGAAATTATTTGTTCTCAACTAAATACTTCTCTTTGAATTAAAATCCTCAAAAGACTCTAAGCATAAGGATTGCACACATGGCCAAGAAATCAGTCACCAAGCACTTAACCCTATAGGTTTCCACAATACCTGGAGGATTTTTTGCTCAGTGAAGAAAAATTAACATTAGGTAAATCATTTCTCTTGAAAACAAGCTGGAACGTTTCTGTGAAACTCAGATTGGAAAAGCAGGAACGAGAAAAACAAAACAACAAAAAAAAAGATTCAAAGATTTTGTAACGAGATCAAACAAAATAATCAAACCTACACAGCAAAACAGAAGGTTAATGATGGCAATGTGGCTCCAGGTTACCATCTGGGATACTGAAAAATAAAGGTCTCGGAACGCAAGTGCAAAAGCTCTATCTACTAAAGAAAGCAACTCACTCTGCTTTCTTTCATCTGCGTGATTTTCCAGAAGTTCTGTAACCTTTTCTTAGGGTCTCTACCAGCTGAAAACATCCTTTAATATGCAAAACATTCTGATACTCATTTTTCAAAACACTTGATATAACTTTATAATGTCTTAAAGCAAGGAGAACAGAAAAAAAAAATGAATCATGAGTTATGACAGAAAAGGACAAATGGAACAGAAACAGTAAGTACAATCACTACTATGCAAGTCATGCCTTGCCCTGCACGACTCTGTTTTATATCAGCTGCCTCCGACTGGGGGGGGAAGACAGCATTTAGAGATGAGGGCTCCATCTGCCTCATTTCTCTTTGAGGATCCAAACATGAGGAAGTGCACTTCAAACAGCAATTTCCAGGCAAGGGAGCCCCAGACTCCTGCAAAGACCAACAGCTCCACTGCAGCCAGGCACAAACCCAGGAGAGGGGAAAAAAAAAGCCAACAAAAAACAAAAAAACCCACCTCTATATCCCCTGCAGAGACATAGCTTTAATACATACACACCGGTATTTTAAAGTTATGAAAAAATGCTGACATGCATCACCTCGTCTGCTTATGTTTGCTCTCCTTCATTTAGCAATTAGTGCTAATGACTTCCGAAGGAAGTCTGAAAATAAGAATTAGGTTTTCCTGGTTACGCTTGACCTTTCTCTTACGGAGTGTCAAAGAAACTGCAGTAGCTACAAATACCCACAGTTACTGAGTTGAGTGCCTGCATTTGGCAAACTGCTAAAATATTTCTGGATGCTCACTTGATCCATGCTTTCTCTGTAAAATTTCTCTTTTAAATAAACATTTGCATGAAGCACTGAAACGCAATCTTCAATAAGGAATTAGGCATACAGGTTACTATAAACAGAAACTAGACACAAGAATCACTTGGCACTACTGCAGTGAAGCTCTCTGAGGATGTGGTTATTACCTGATGTAACTTATTGCAGCCAAGCTGATTATTTACTGTGTGCAGACAGCCTTCCAGCGTGCCTCTTAGCTCACAGCTGGAGCATTGATTCAGTATTACTTCATGGCCACAGTGCTTCTACTTGGGTTAGTGCAAGCACATGTGCAGCGCTTGGTTCTCAGCACCACCAAAGGCTCTGAGCCTCACAAAACACGCTGCACATCCTTATGAAAACCATCCAGGAACTAACAAGTATATTCATTCTTGCTTCTTGCTTCCATGGCTGTCTGTCTAGAGGTGGAAATAATGATTTGAATTCCAAAATAATGGAAGCCAATTCCAAAAACTGAAGCCTTCAAAAAATGATGCAAGGCAGACACCTGCTAGCGTGAGTATGAAATCAAGAACATCTTGAATTAAACTACATTTTCTTTTGATTCAAGTAAAGCTCACAGTATCTTCAGTTGGAATAAATGGGACAGATACCGTTTCATTCCCTTTAAACTCAATCAAGAGCGGTAAAATATTAGTTCCTTATTCCACAGTCAAATAACAGAAAATATTACTCCCGTTTTCTCTTTGTATTTGATCACCAGTTCTCACATTGAAATAGGTACAACTGCAGTTATCCCTGAAGAGCATTATCCAATGTTTGGTTAACTATCAGTTTTAAAAGCTTCTGAAGTCCTTCCCTTGCTTCAAAATGCATCAAGACTTGGCTATTGCTAGGTTTTACTCAAAGTGTCATCTCAAAGGCAGAACTGATTGGAGCAAAAGAAAATACAGATTTTTCCTCCATTCTGACAGTAAGAATCATTCAGAACCTGAACTTAGTCTGTTTTGCAAAGGCAAAATATTAGTGAGATAATAGCTTCCTGATGAGGCTGTAAGACAGGGAAAAGCACTTCTCCATTAGATTGCAACAACTCAATAAATTCAAGCAGACTGTATTTAGGAAAATGCAATATAATGATCCCAGTGTGCAACTCCAAACTATCACATGATGTTCTGAAACCCAACTGTAAACATAAGAGGCACTCAAAACTAATGCTGTATGTGAAAGGCATTCAAGGCCAGGCTGCATGTGGCTCTGGGCAGCCTGGTCTGCTGGTTGGTGACCCTGCACACAGCAGGGGTTTGGAACTGGATGAGCATCATGGTCCTTTTCCACCCAGGCCACTCTATGATTCTGTGATCATTTTCTAATTTAGCACAATGTAGCAGTGTCTTCTCTATTTTTAATATAGAAACAACCTCCTTCAGCAAAGTATTCAGGTACACATTTCTGTGGGTGTTCAGTACAAGCAGTTGCTCTCCTGCGTGGGGGATCACATTCTCATTCATTCTACCCACAAAGTAAAACAGAACCTCATTGATTTTACTCATGTTTTAAAACAAATTGTGTATCTGAAGTATGACTTGATTTACAGCTATAAAATGAATGAAAGTTAAAGGGAGATGGCACGTAGGTAACTCAAGTTATCTTTTACTATCGTGACACGTTTAGTCCTAAGTAAAGTTCTAAAAAGTTTAATCTTCTCCACAAAATATCTCATAATTCAGTTAAGTGATGATGTGTACTTTTTGACCCAGTAAAACCAGCTAAAGCACAGTCTGATTGATTTGTCATAAAGTTCTTACTAAAATGTGAGCATCTTCAGCCTGCTGTCGAACAGCCTGCAGAGCCTCAGCCAGATCCTCGTCACCTTCCTGAAGACTGAATTCATCATCTGCTGACACCTAAATGAAAGGATTTAGAGCACCAGTATCAATGTTTTATCAATCTTCCCAAGCCCAGCTGTTTCTACCTCCATCACCACTACTGAAAACAATCTCATTCCCATTAAAAATGTTTTGCCTGTTTACATTTTGTTTCCAATCCTTGGAGACATTGAAGGTCAGGCTGAAATGGGCTCTGAGCATCCCGATCTGGCTGGAAGTTTCCCAGTTCATTGCAGGGCAGTTGGACTAGATGGCCTTTAAGGGTCCCCTCCAACTCAAACAATTACATGAGTCTATGATTCTGTTCATTAACAATAATGGATACACCCGTTTTTTTTTAATACTTAATTTTGAAATAAAAGTTGTAACAAAAGCTCATACCAAATCTTCTCTTGACCACTCATCATCACACTTGAGAAAAGGGTTTCACTGCTCCTCCTAAGCTACTTTTATGTTGAAGCGAAGCAACAAAATCCAACATGAATACTATAGATATCGCATAAGATAATCAATTGAGCAAATTACCTCTTCATACTGATAATCATCCTTAGAGTAGTCTGTGATAGTAATTTCTGCAGGTTTTGTTAAGGCTGAAACGTTCGAGGCACGCACACCAAAGGACAACCAGCTGTGATGAGCACCCTCAGCCCTGCTCTTAACCACACCAAATGGAGGCGAGTGCAAAACTGAACATCAGAGATCAAACACTGAATACTTCACCAAAGCCGAAGCAAGAGCCTTAAATAATAACCTCAGCACATCCACAGTACAAAGAGAAGTGAATCCTGAAACGGTAAAAATCCACTGCAAATTATTTACAGTTCCCCCAAATGCTTCAGAGCCAGACTTCTCATTAAAATAACAAATGGTGTGAAACAAAACTAAAATAAACACCTCATCCACCAGCCTGGCAGCTCTGGGAAGTCTAACCAAAATGTTTTCTGTAAGATGCACGGCTGTTTCCCTAGGAAATCAGTTAGCCTACAAATGACCCACGTAAATAAACTAGAATTAACTTCTAAAGAACAGTTGGCAATTCACTGCTTCACACACAGTTATTTTAAGTGGTAACTTCTTTTTACAAAAGAAAATGAAAATGGGGAAAAAAGCCAGGATTTTCTAGCTTAATATCACTTCCCTAATCTGAAGTCTTCAACTAAAACAAACAAGGCAAAAAATACACAACAACACAGCTTTTTGCTACAGTTTGTACAGTGCAATACATACAAAAGTTCAACCTGGATTCAAGATCCCAGCACTGCAGCATGCAAGTTATCAGCTGAACTGCAACCATCCAGAAGGCTCACGTGCCTTACCCCTAAAGAAATAACCACCTTTTGTTTGCAAAGACCTGAGTCTTAAGGTGACAGTTAGAAAGGCATCATTTTCCTTTCTAAACAAACCAAAAAAAAAGTCAAATCTCTGTGTGAATAAAGGTCTAACTTCCAGTAATCAAGTCAAAGCACATCTGCGTATCTAGAACTGCACAATTACACCACATGCTTTCTACAAAAACCTTATACATAAATAGGAAGCTGGCATGAATGCTTCTTGTAAGCTTCCCACGTAGGCTTAGGTATGTAAAGGCAAACACCTGTTTGACATGCCCTCATATTTTCTTCCCTAATTACTGCAGATGTGGAACAGAAGACTCAAATGCAAGTCACAGCCTCTCTGCACCTCAGGTTTCTTCCTCTGTAAAAACTTCGTTCTCTAACTGGAATGATTCTCAAATTTAAATTCTAACACCTGAACTGTGCAGGAAGTCATAAAATAAAAAGGTTATCGTGTTTTCTTTCAGGGGGAAAAGCAAATAAAAACAACAGGAGCCCCACCCTCCAGTGATGAGCTTCAGCAGGTCTACATCTGTTCTCCATTACACAAGTAATCTGGATCGTGAATTTCAACTTCAGTGGCAGATGAAATAAAGCATACAGTTCAATTAATGCACTTTTTCTCAGCACAGTATTCCAGGATATGTGCGCACCCATCAGGATGATGTAAGAGAACTGAGATGGTGAAGGTTTATGTTACGGCAAGACTTTCAGGAGCTGCATCCCAACCAAGGTGGGCTAACAGCCAGGGACCCGGGGCATAAGGGTGGACTGCAGCTGTCTGCCAGCTCCCGCAAACAACAGGAACACTGAGGAGCAGGGTCTGACCACATGGCAGTGAAACAAATCCCAATCCCTACACTTTGTACATTCAACACAGAGAGAAATACCCATCTGAACTGCTAATTACATAAGAAAATGAGAATGACAGCAAGGCACAAATGCACAGTGAAAGCAAGGAATAGCTTTCCATTATCGTTCTAAAGCCAGGGACAGCAACAGATGGGAACGTGAGACAAAGACACATCAATACTGTCAAGTTAGGGTAATATCCTAAGACTTCCTTTTTTCTTAGGATATTCCACCACTAACCAGACACACTCCCTTTACAGAATGGTCACATCACACAGCGTGACCACCCGGGTACATTTCTGAATGAACTCCATGATTATTCCCATATACATGAATATGCAGATATGTATGTTAAAAGCTAAACATCTGAACGCTTCTCTGGGATTCCTAAGCCCCTTCATCACTTCATAGTAAAGTATTTATCAACATTAGTTTAAATAAAGGCCATTTAAACCACATTTTTGACATCCCAACTTATCCACACCGTGTTTACTAGTCTTTTCAGACTTTTTTCTCTAAAGCTATCTTTTGCATGGCCTGCAGGCGGTTCTTCAGCTCAGACTCCCCCTTTGACTGCTGCTTTCCACAGTTATCAGATCTTACAGTGCAGCTCTACCCACAGTACACCTTCACAAGTAAAACACTTTCAGAAGAAAACAAGGAAAAGCTGTTTCCTTGCACCAATGCAAACAACAGCGCACAGACTAAACCTTTACATGAAAAATACTGATAGCCAGGCATACAATTACACCACAGAACACCGTTTTAACAGCTTTAAAACCACGACGTTCCCCCGACAAACGCTGTGTTGCTGTTGGATTGGTTTAAACACGTAATGACAGAGCACTTTGTTCAGCTCACCAAGCAGCTTTTTTCCTTTTTTAATGGGCTTACATCCTAACCCTAGCAAGAGAGCTACACTATTGGCAGTGCCTGACGAAATGAGGATGATCTGACCCAAAGCGCCACGTGGAACCGGCAGCTCTGTGGTGTTTCACCACCAACACTAACACACAAGAGGCAACGAGAGGCTTCCAGTAAAGAATTTTCACTTTTCAGCCCCACAGGGGATAACGTTACCCCGAGGCTCAGTCGGGGTGCCTCAACGCAGCAACAACCGCACGTTCACCCTTCCCAGCGCTACCCCGTAACATTTTCCTTCGTCCCTTCCTCACAGCTCCACGAGGTCAGCTCCCGCCCCGGGCCGTCAGCTGAGGGCACAGAGGGGCACCGAGGGGGCGGCAAAGCCCGAAGCCCGCCCGCCTCAGGCGAGGGGAGCACCCTGCGGCGGGGCAGAAGGATACTCTGCAGGTAGACCGACGCCTCAGAGCCCGCCGCCGCCTCCTCCTCCTCCTCCGCCTCCTCCGCCTCCATCGCTGCAGCGTCCCACCGTTGCCTGGGCGCCGCTGCTCTCGCGAGAGGGGGCGGCGTGACTCGAGATGTCGCTCGCTGCCCCTCCGGTTTCCCGCCTTAGTCCCGCGGCGGGGCGCGCGGGCTGAGCGCGAGGCGGAGCTGCTCGCGCCGTGCTTCTTTGGGCGGCTCAGGAGCAGCGCTGCGGGGCGGGAGACGCCTCTGTTTCCGTGGAGCCTCCTACCGGCTTTTTGCTGGGAACTTTCTGACTGGGAATCACTTGGGAAGGAGGCATCGCGTAAGGAAGTGCTGAGCAGTTCCCTTCTCTGCTTCAGTCTCATCTCCCTCTGCAGTCCCTATAAATTTTTCCCTAGTCTTGACCACCCCCCTAAAACGTGTCAGCGCATGGTATCCCCAATTGAACACAACTGGTGCAAGCTTTAGAAGGGCTTGGAGAACTACTTAAAGAGGGATCAAAAGGAACAACAATTAATGGGAAGGACAAAAGGATCTCAGTCCTCTTGTTTATTACAGGAATGGTTAAATGCGATCAAAGCACACGGGGAACAGACTT
Source organism: Lagopus muta (assembly GCF_023343835.1). Taxonomy (NCBI): domain Eukaryota; kingdom Metazoa; phylum Chordata; class Aves; order Galliformes; family Phasianidae; genus Lagopus; species Lagopus muta. Next base: position 33,061,707 of record NC_064440.1, on the reverse strand, counting down.
GATAAGAAAGAATGAGCAAAGATAGAGGCATAACCAACCATCAAGAATGGAATCAATGTAAATTACGGCTAATAACAAAGAGCGAATCTTTAAATAACATTTGACTGATTGCCAAGTGTAATGAAAACTTCTAGGAGGCTTTTAGTGATGACAGAGTTCTTTGTAGTTGTCCTGCATTTGGACCCCTGATTCACCCTGCTTTATAGCCCTGTAGCAGCCTGAGTTATAAATGATTATCTTCTCCCAAATAGAATAACCAGTGTTGTTACTCTGTCCCCTACCTTCTCATGAGGAAGACGTGGAAGCAGCATCCGCTGGAGCTGGAGCATTTCATTAGACAGGCTGTTTACTTTTCTCACACGGCAAAGACTATGCACCTCAGCTGCATCTCAGCCAGGAAAGTTTTATTATTTGAAAAGATGGTTGGTGGGTAATCTGCAATGCTCCAGAAAGTGTTGCTGCTACTCCCAAGCTTGAAAAGCCAGATGCTCTTCCATTGGCTGAAGAAGCATGAGGCACTGTCTTGTTCAGAGCAAAATATCCACCAAGCAAAACCAACAACACTTCTGAGAAGTTGAGTTACAAAACCAGACCGTCCATCCAAGCTGCTTCCAATGACTTTCAGGCCCTTGCAAGAAGATCTCCAGGTGTCCAGTTCCCGTGCTTCATTACAACAGACAACAAATAATGTGCTGACCCTCGAACTTTTGCATGTACATTCCTCGTTGTCTTCAGTGCATCTTTGGGGGAGAAGGGACAAAAGAAAGCTGTCGAGTCGCCTTTCTGAACGAGCACACAGTTTTGCCTGAAATATGATATGGACATCATGGTGACAGTGAAAAGGCCGTTGTCCACATGGCCATGGTGCAGCATGGGACCACAGCTGGAAGCTAGAACGAGCTGGCAAACACCTTGTTCCAACTTCTGCTGTGCCATCTGGTTTCTAGTTAGGCAACTGACATTAAATGCATTTTCTCTGTATTACCATCTGGCAGCTGCTTGTACAACAACAGAGCAAGATGCAGAATTTGGCTAGCAGTTATCTTAAGAATCATATCAAGGATACTTGAAACGCTGATTCTGACACAGAAATGGCTTACAAGAAGGAGAGTTCCTTTAGCTGATGGCCTCACGTGCACAGTTTTGCCGGTAAGAAAATGGAATGGGAAGTTCTGTATCCTTGTCTTTTGCATGTATTTATGTTACAGAAGTCCCATAAAAGTTTCTAAGGGGGTAACCATACAGGTTTTTGAAGGGTGTAATATTGTATGCAATTCAATTTTGTTGAACGTATCTACGCTTTTGCTGTGCAATGGATGTATGTTTCCTTTTCCAAAATCAGAGGAAACGACGTATGCCAAAAGTGAGCTTGGTGAAGAAAAATCACAGTAATTAAGTACAGACACAAGTCTCAAAAAATATTTTAACGAATTTCATCTAAGAATTTAAGAATAGTCAGCTATAGCGCAAGTGGAGATTGAAATACAGTGAAACAGCTGCAGCGACAGGGCTTCACATTTCTGAAAGCCAAATTAGTAAAGCTTAGGGGGCCATTGTAACCTTGCTGGGTTTTAAATGTAACAGAAAGGGGTGATTTAAGACGTGCAGTAGAAGATTCAAAAAATGATTCCCTGACAAAACAAATCAATATAAATTTTGTTCTCTACTTCCTGCTGTGCATTCCTGCCTCCTTGCTGTCCTTGTGCTGATGCTCAAAAGATCCTCATAATTTAAACCATCGGAAAACCAATCCAGAAGAAAAAGAGGTTGTTGGTTGGTTGGGTTTTTTTCTTCACTTGATTTATTTATTTTTTTTTTTCCTTAATTTCAGGAAGAGCAAAACTGAATTGTAAGATATTTAGCAGTCAGACTTAAGCGTGAGTTATTTGATGCAGTGCTATTTTGTCTCTACTCTGCTGAAGAATATTCAGTGTTTAATCTTCTACGTTTCCAGACATTTCTATGGATTAGACCTAGAATATACTGAGTCTCTGGAAAGCAGGCTTTGAGTTGACTTCATAAAAATGAGAATTTCAGATTCTAACTGCATCAGCAGTTCTGCCGATTCTCATTCTTCTAAGCACTTTATTAAAAGCATAACTACCACTGCAATACCAGTCGTGCAATTCAATCACCTGATCCAAAATCCATTCTTTGAAGGATTACTTAACTTTAGTCTGGTTTCAATTTCATGCAGCTTTTTCACACGAAAGCGTGCAAGGCGATCTCTTAAAAGCCACAATATGAGTGCAAGCAAAGTATGAATAGGTTTGAATTCACTTATGGAAAAATTAGAGAATGACTTATTTGAGTAAGCAGTGTAGAAGTACAGTTGATGGCTGTACAGATTTTACAGGGCACAGTGCTGTGAAGTACAAGTTTTCTACTGCAGACAGGAGTATAATGTATGCAGTCTAGCCTGCACACTGCAATGGATAGTAGAAGTTAATCTGCCCATGCTGATGCTGCTGTTTCCAAGAACGACAGCCTCCATATCTTCTGCCGTTGTTCCCTTTGAAATTTCTCAGGAACGTTGGACAGATGGTGCATTTTGACTCCCCATGCACTGAATTGGGAGTATTTCTGTAGCACAGGCAGGAATAAATTGTACTAAAAGAGAGAAGAGAATTGACAAAGTCATTTTTGATTTTAGAAGTGCAAGTGACCCGTGTTCTTTCAGAACTCCAGTTCTATGAGCCCAGAGTTATTTATGCAGCTTAAAGGAACTAATGATCATCTGTTACTGGTGATTAGAGGCTTTCTGTGCCACAATTTCTTCTGCTCTTTGAAACTAAGTCTAGTTAACATGGGTTTTCCATATTACACATTGTTAAATGGTGGAGTAGCTGCTTTGTGCTGCAAGTTACCTGAATTTGAAAAGCATCCTCCTTTACAAAAAAAACATGGGAAACAAAAACCTGTGCTGCCCTAATCAGTGCATAGTGACAGAGACAAGAACTGAGATACCTTGTTAGAAAATGCACAGAGGACAACTATCAGAAAGCTAACAGCAATGATTACTTTGTTACACCGTGCTTCCAAGTAATGAACTACTTATTACTCAGACAATGCATCTTCCCTTCAGAAGGCTGAGTCTTGTACCGATGAGCACATGCCGGAGTCATTGTGACTGTTTTCCTGCTCCCCTTCTTTACCTGCTTTCATTTGTTTAAACAATAATAATTATATATATATATAAAAAAAAGATAAAAATACATGCACGAAAACCCAACGTGGCCAAGCTTTCTGTCAATCAGCTTCAACACGGATTGAAAAGAATGCATCCAGAGAAAATGCATACATTATTCAAGACTGTTGGGTGCTTCAAAAAGATCACTTAAAATTTCTCCCTGCCCCAGTCCTCTCCTGTCAGCTGTATCCTAATCAGCTCAGCACAGAGTACTTCACTTCCTTTCACCCTTTCTGTGCCAAAACACCTGCTTGTTTTCTCTTCGATGCTTTCCCCGCTTGGACTCATTGCATCCTTTTTGTTTGGGTTTTTCCCACTCTGACTTCTGACCATTTCAGTTGGTGCTGTTAGCAGCTTTGCAGTCCTTGGGTGTTTCTTCAGTGCGTTACCTTTCCAGAGATTCACCTGGAGGACAGTGTGTATCTCTGTTCCAGGAGAACAGCCACAAAGCTACAATAATTGGTCACCAAATTCAAAGCTCACTGAATTCGATGCCCCATAGGCAACGACCAGTCTCTGAGTTGCAGCCAAAAGCAACGTTTGTTACCAGAGTACACAGCCAAGCCTCTGCTAACTGCTAAAAGCCAGCTGTATCGATTGATTGAGATGAGCAGGGAATTCTGATTTTCCCAGTGCTGTTTGGTTTGTTCCTAGTGCAAGGCGATTTTCTCACATGTGGGGTTTGAAGATATAAATAATTAGATGTCAATTCACCAAACTCCAATCTGTCTTAGCTGAAAGCAGCATTGGTGTACACAAGCTTCTATATGTTGTTATAATGGAGACTGTGCAGTCTTTATGTCCACTTTTTTGCTTCCTTTATTAACAGATAGAGGACTTTGGGCAGTAATTATGTAAATTATTATGCAATTATCCAAAATGCTGTTCTTTTGTTCTGAAAGTCTTTTATATCCAGTGCATTACAACTTGTGATGTGGACGAAGTCTGCATCATTTTCTGGTTTTCATTTTCACATATCTTTGATGAAAGCTACAGTACAATACTGACGCCCTATCCTTAAATGTCAGATCTTTGCTTTGAGGTTTTTGTAATATTTTGTTTAAATATTGAAGTGTCACAGAATTGCAGTCTGGAAATGCTATGTTTAAGTTCTTGGCTTTTGTTTTTAGCACAGCTATAACTCTTGCTACGAAGCCATTTGCTCATTTTGCTGTGAGTAAGCACTGGTGATTCAGCTTCTCTTAAACAACAGCTAGATCTTGGGCACTGGGCATTGCATTTGGAGACACCCAAACTGGTTTAAAGCATGCTAGCACATATACTAGAAGCTTAACATAAACTCTGCTTACTGTAATTCATGCTACTCCTGTACTTCAGATACATTCCCAGTAATCAGAGCCAAATCCTCAAGGTTGTCTGAGGAGGGGCCTAATGCTTTGGGACGCCAGAGACTAAGGAAAATCCTCTGTAATTTCACTGATGAGACCCTAAAAATGATTATGCAAACTTCATCCTCTTTCTGAAGAGAGCAATTGCAGCACCCAGAAAAAGCCTACTGTACACGAGCCCTCACTCTTCTACTGTGCAACCCCTGGAGTCTGGGATGAGGTTCCTAAGGCCTCAAGAAGGACATCACTTCACACAACTCTCTTCATGCTGACCAGGTGAGACAGCTCTTTGCTCTGTGATGGTTAGTGTATTAAAACACACGTTTGTAAGGCTGCTTTGAGGGCTACTGATTCCTTAAGGCCGGTCAGGAATACAGAGAAATGTAGCCTTACTTCGAACAGTTTGTTCTAGTAGAAGTTAATATTATCTGTCCTTCTGGGGGCTACAAGATTTTTCTTCAGACTAAATAATAATACTAATAAATTGAAGAAATACCTGACTGTAACGGCACTTTTCTGACCCTTTTTTTCTTTTTCATAGCAGAAGAAATATCACCGTTGTCACAAGTTAGGGCCCACAAATCATTTCTGACTACAGTTGTAATTCCTACTCTTGCCAAATAGAATGTTGTTGGCTCTAAGCAATGCAACTTGTGGATAAAAATGTCTTTACACGCCGAGTTGGGTTCTGAGTGGGCTGAAGTTGTTGCAGGAGTACTCATCTGGCTTTGCAGCCAACATATATTTAGCTTTAGAGTGTGAGTGCAGGAGGTGCGGGGGAATCTCCTCCCTGTCATACCTGGCGTTAAGTAGAATCCCTTTGCTTAACACTTTTTACTCCGTCAAGCCAAGTATGCTCCTCATCTTAATTGAAGGCAAAACAGGAGTCTCTGCCCTTAGCAATGCTCTGGGAGTCCCTTCTTTGTCCCCTGCGAGCATGAGAAGCAGTCCTTGCTCAAGCCTGGCTCCAGGCCCTTCCACACCCTTCAGTCATGGCAGATGCCCAGCAGCACTGTTCCACTTGCACCAATTGGGGCCTTTTGCCCAGCACACCCAGTGCAATGACATGGACAGATCGTGCTGGATGCATCTTCCATGGGGATCCAGGCCACCCCAGGTCCTCCTATGTCCTTCCGCTATGCCCACACAACATAAGAACAGAAGAGCTGTGCTAGGTGACCTCAAAAGCTTTTCTCAAACTGTCCCTAAAAGGAGGGGCTGCCAGGAGGAAAGGAAGCTATAGGCCACCAGAAAGTGATACTCCAGGAGCTCTTATCTGCAAAACGGGAGAAAAAGGCTGGTTATCAAGCTGCTGTTATTTAGTTGTTGTTATTTCTGTTACCGAAATTAACCCAGCAGCTGAAGGAAGACAAATGTAGGAACAAGTGAAATTTAAAATAAGATGGCAGTGAGGAAAGTAAGGCTCAAGTAGCAAGCATTGGGAATGGCTCCTTTCCTCTTCACTTCTTGGCAGCACAGTTGAGGGCACAGCAGTCAGAGTCACTGACCAGCTTACCCTCCACCTAAGAGGAAATATTCCAGGAGCATTTGGTTTCTATTTTGTTGCTGTGGGATCATCGTTACCTTTTAGTAAAAATCCAGTTCTATACAGTGTATCTTTTGAGGTGACTTTACAAAAGCACATAACCAAATCGGTATTTAATTAAAAGATGCCTGTGCAATGGAAAGTATTGAGCGTAAAGAAATTCTGACTAAACTTTAAAGAGATTATCAGCATTAAAACCACCCCGGAGATGACACAAATACTGAATTGAAATGTAGCATATGGAAACAGTCACACGAGAAGGGTTGAAGAGTTCAGCATTCATCATTTGACATTTTGTTGTAATTAGTACAAATAAATAAATCACGATATATGCATCTTGTATATTGATGGTATTTTAAACACTGTGAAAGAAAATCATTCCTGGATAGAATTAGCTGCATTTCCTTCCAAGAATGTTGTGTCTAGTTCCAGAAAGCCGTGACATTACTTTCCATCATGGTATATTACTGGAAAAAGTGATTTGTGTGCTGTCTTGCCCATAGGTGAGAGGCAACATGCAGCTGCACTCAGAAAACATACAGGAGAGAAAATGAAACAATGTGCTGAAGCTGCTCTGTACCCAGAGGGCTTATGGAAAAGCCTGCAGGAAAACGTCGCTGCCTCCAACCCTTCCTGAGTCAGGTCTTCAAAACATCACTGGGCACCCAGCATATCCAAGGTAAGGATGTCCTCTGTAAACACACTGCTTTTTTTGGTTTTGTTCATCTGCAGAGGTTAGATCTTCACACAAACGAGAAATCAGGCTGTCTGTGTAATTTGCTGCATCACTTGGTGAGCAGGACAGCACAGCTGGGTGCCAGCAGGACCCCTTCTCTTTTCCCTGGCCCCCACTCCCTGCCACGTCTCCCATTTGGATGATGAGCACACATATACACTGCAGTGCAGTGTATGTCTGTCTTGCACAAGGTCCCAGAGCCATGATGTTCCTTCAGCTGGGTCACTTCTAAAACACAACAGCCTTTCCTCTGCGCTCCATTCAGCACAGCAGAGCACCTTGCCAACCTTCACCCCCTGGCCCACACCTGGTGATTTTGTGATGAGCCAGCGATTACTTAGACTGGCATGCGGTCAGGTCACCCGTCAAAGACATCACTCACCTTTGCAAGTCAAAGATTCCCCAGTGAACAGTTCTGAAAGGAATAATCACCTTCCTGGTCCATCCTCCCAGCCCAAGACTGTGTCTAAAAGCATCCAGTTAACACTACGAGTGTTAACAATTTAAAAACCTTTGTGGGTACCATGCAGACATCAAACAACAAACGCATGGACCCAACCCTCAGTAAATTCAGTTGAAGTTTCCCTATCAATTTAAGATGGACTGGACTGGATCTAGCAAAACGAGCCCATCCATACTGGTTGCTCACAAGCTCTCATTACAAGCGTCATCCCTGGCTTTCTGGAAGCTACTTGTTATTTTCTTAACAGCCCGCAGGCAAATTGATTTGCACAAAATTTATAACAAAGGCAATAAGCAAATAGCAACTGCTATGTTGCCCGGCAAATCTGAGGCTAAAGAGGGCAAACAATGTCAGCAAGGTTCTCTTCCCCTCTCAAGTTTTTTTTTTAATTGGGTTTGCTATACTTCATAAACACATGGCTAAGTCTGTTTTCTCCTGATTTGCACATGAGTCTCTGTTTAATAAATGTATCAAGGCGGTGCAGAGAACTATTTCTTACATCTGTGTAATACACCAAGGGCTCCCTGGCTTGCTGTGAAAGAAAGAGCTGAAATATTCCCTAGGTCCTGGAGACAGACAAATTTTTTCCAGCTACTTCAGTTAGTCCAGTTGAGGAATGTTATCCTTCCTCACCAACTGTGTCTGACTAACAGCAGGTTTTAGAGCAGGAGGAATACAGGAATCAGCTCTGTGTTGTGCACACTAAGCTGTCTAACATACGTGAAAAATATTATGACCATTAAGCCCCACAAAGGCACTTTGCCTGTTTCATTATCACACAACACAGTGTCTTAATTTGCATTTGATTAACCTCACCGTGAGTGCTAATTAATATTAACGAGTAGCAGTGATTCTAAATACCAAGAAGGCATCAGTGAAACAGGTCCTGTGCTTGGGTATGACAGCAGGACCAGCGCCCACAGGCCAGAAGCTTTGTTCTGGAAAGTCCAACTTAAACTGGCACTGAGAATTAGAAGGCAGATCTGGGTGTACAAATTGCAGATGGGACTCCATGAAGTCAGGCAAAGTCTCCAAGCCGGAAGATTTGTTCCTGCACATGTTCCTGCACAGCCTAGTCCACCTTGCATCTATCGAGCATGATGATATGGCATTGCAAGTGGTTTTATAGAGCCACAGGTTGTTAGGCTACAGCTTTGTTCACCACCATTAACCACACCGCCTCAATTAATCGTGCACCCAATGCACCATCAAGCTGTTAATTAAAATAAGATCTTTTACTACAGCGTTTTTATAACAGCCTCCCTTCTAGACACGCATTCAGTTCTGCTTCTTCCACTGCACTACATGAGCAGTACTCTTCCACCACTCACAGCTAAACAGCAGTGGACGAGCTACACCACTGCAGAGCTGAAATGATGTTGGAAGCTGCTCGCAGCCATTTCCTGCCCATGACCCCTGAGGAGGCAACAGCCTAGGCACAACCTGCACCAGGCTCTGCTGCTTTCTGCACTGAAGCTTGTGCCCAGGCTGTGCTGAAGAACAGCCCACATCCTGCACATCAGGCATGAAAAAGTGATACAGAGCAGCAGGTCTGCACACCTGAAGGCTTACCAAAGGGACCGTGTGACTCGATTGCCATTAAGCTGCATGAAATTATCGATGCTAAAATCCCATGTGCGGACTGTTGGTTTTGCCCTTAAGTGTTTCCTTCATTTTCTGTAATTATCTCCATGAAAATAAGGGCCTCTAATAGCTGTATCTATAATCTTACAGTCTGAACTATCCTCTCTACTCCTTAGTCTTTACCACACAAAGATCTTCAGTTCTGCACAGGGTATTTGCAAGTGTATTCCAACCGTGTCTGATAGCATATTGGCTGCTCCTTCATTCAGAGGGAAAGTCTGAGATGTGTTAGAATAAGGGGAAAGATCCCATGGGCCTTTGGAATGAATGGCCTTTGGACTACGACTCCGAGGAAGCTTTTATCCTCCTGACAAAGTGGTGCAAATTTCCACTGACCAGGCTTTATTGAGACCATGCAGTAACAGCAAAAACAAAACAAAACACCCCAAAACACAGCAGAAGACATTTCTAATTCCCTCCCTTCTCACCTCCTCAGGTATCATGTCAGCTTGTCTCTTTTGGCAATAAAGCCTCGTGCGCTGAGGGCGCACACTGCTCCCAGTGGAAGGGGAAACAGCAAATCTCTAACTTTTGTGCTCCAACTATTTATTATCCAGAGGAGAGATGTGCAGCACGAAGGCTGGCAGTCACATCATGCATTAAGGCACGCTGCGTTCCCTCTTTCCTGCGGCATTTCATCCATCACAGGACCACAAAGCACGCCACTGTGGGGCACACCAAGACCCCACTGGATGAACCACCCCACACCAGCCAAGAGATGCTTTCCTCGCTTTTCTCACCTGTCCCAGACCACACAGAGTGCCATTTTGCTTGTGCCCCATCAATATAACTTCTAGGGTTGTTGTTTCTGGTAGAGGATCTCAAAGTGCTTTTTCTGAAGAGACTCATGCTTGTGTTACGTTCACCCAGCGCAGTCAGAACTAAAAATCCCTTTTCCCCATCTCAGCTTTCAACACACACCTCCACACGGGAAGACTTCATAACTCCATCCACAGCTCTGCCTCTTCATGTAGTGAGAAAATTGGTTTTAATGCCTAAAAATAAAAGAGGACCTTTATATTATCAGGCATGTGGGCCTTAATAGGAAGCTCTCTTGTCGCTGACACCTTGCATTTACTACAGCGTTTCCACAGGGATGTCATGCTACTTGGTTCCTATCCCAAGAGGCAACCTCACAAATTGACCAGCTGTAAGGGCTCCTGCTCCACAACGAAGAATCAATAGCATTCTGCTCGGATAGTCTCAAAGAGTGCTTAACTTTTAATTGAACGCTGGGAAAGAAATTGCAAAGTGCAGGAACTCAGAACAGCATGAAGCCCCGCATAATTATCTTTCTCCTTGCAGTTCTGTATGCAGACTGGAGACTAATTAAACACGTGTGCAGGCTAAAAAATGATTTGCAAAGATACATCTTTTGTCATTTTGCGAGTGGACTGAAGCAGAAAGTGAGTGTAAGCAAGGAATGGGAGATGCTGCCCAGCGCTGCTTGCTCTGGTAGCTCGGGTTTTAGCTTTGCCCACCTACAGCAAAAGGCAGCACAGACTTTGCATTTGCTTGCAGTGTCCTGAACTCGATTCGACTCAATGGTAAACACTGGCCACAGGATTTGAGAGCAATATACAGCGCTGCGTCACCTTTGGAGGAGTTCTGATGGTCCTGGGACCACTTTGTAACCCCACACACTGCCAGCCCTGCGCTCCCCTGCCCGCTGCGTGCCTGTAGCTTGGCACCTAGGCACGGCAGCCTGGGATGCGCGCTGCGAGCACAGCCAGAACTGCCGCACATCCCCATTGTGCAGCCAATGCTGCCACCCTAATGCAAAGCAGAGCATATACGTGCACCGGGCAGGAGGGAAGAGCATCCGTGTGTGGGGCACGGAAGCGTTTTATCCGCTGTGTTGCGGGAGTGCAAAGGCAGGCGCAGCGCTCACTGCTTCGGGGCTCTTTCTCAGCCTCGGACGGAGTGACGAGGGAGCCTTAAAAGATGTGGAGGAGCGTTAAACTGATGGAAAACGACTTCGCGCTGTCGTTTTTATAGATATTAAGGCATTAGGCACCACGAATGCTTTAAAAGCGTCCAGAAACGCGCCGAATGCAGAGCATAAATGCCTATTAGCTGAATGTTTTGCCTCTGCGAACGACGCTGCGCTGCTCCCTCCTCCTCCGGGAGTTTCCCTGGGCGGCGAGCGGCTGCCGCATGGCAATGCTGACATCTGCCGGCGTTTCGCTGCCGTCCTGCAGCCCGCAGAGCGTGCGGTACGGGAGCGCAGACACGGGGAGGAGCGGACCTCGAAGCTGCAGCCCAAATACCGAGAGAGAACGGCGATTAACTGGCGAGCGTGGCTGTGCGTGCGTCGAAGTACCGAATCGCGAAATGGTTGCGTGTCAAAAAGTTGCAAAGTTTATAGGAAAACGGGTTATCCTTAATTACGTTTTCTTAAGAGTGCCTTTATTGGAGCAGCCCTAATGATAAGCGGTTAATTTCTTCAATAAACCAGTGCTGCAGCCGTTCCTGCTCGTATCTCTGCAGTGGCACAACAGGCAGCTGGTGGTGCAAAACGCAGCTGTCTCCTACAACAGCCCTGCCTGACTTCCTGATGGAAGCCCTCTGCGACAAGAAAAACTCCTCAGACAGGTTGGTGACGGTGGTGCTGTCTGGTATGCTGGAGAGCGTGAGCCAAGCCCCTCTTTTGCTCTATTTGGACTCAGATCTCCTTTCTGCTTGCCTAACCCAGAGCGGCAATGTTTTTCCCTCTGCTTCCACAATATCGCGCCGCACTGAATCAGAAGGGGAGGGGGAAGCAAGCAGTAAAAAACGTCTTTGTGAGACAGAAAATTGGTATCTCGCCGAGCTGTTCTCTATCCTACCATTTGTAATGCAACACCGCCCGCCTCTTGCGACGCGCTCGCAGTGCGCCACGAGGAGCTGTTTGCTTTGCGGCCGGGGGAAACTCAGCAAGGCGAGGCGCTGCCTCTGTCCCTGCTGTCCTCTGTGGCTGCCTCTGGCTTTCACCTTGCAGGGGCTCACGTGTGCCCGTTGCCCTACAGAGCAGCGTTTCTTGCAGCGGTGCTTGCTGGTGTGAAGACATCGGCAGACCTTCACCGGGGTGGAGATCTTCAGATTCTGGGCACTGAGTTCCCAGCTGGTGGTGGTTGGACAGGGAGGGAGAAGGACCACACGAGCCAGCAGAAGTGGGGATCAGGGCCCCCTGCCACCACTAAGTGACAGTGCCTGAGCCAACACTTTGGCATCGTGGCTGGAACTCCCTGGGGAAGGAGGGACACGGGGAGCTCCTGTCCCTGTCCTGGCAGCACGGGAGATCCCACCTTTATCCAGGAAAGCTGCCCCGAGGCAGAGACAGTGCTTTCCAGCATGATAATAAAACTAAAATGCAGCTGTGGCTAAGTGGAGAAAGAAGCATGGAAAGCAACACTCCTGTGCCCCACATGAGAGCATTCAGGCCTGCCTGCGTGCCGGGGAGCACAAAGCATGGGTGCATCAGCAGGCACAGCGGGGTGCTGGCCTCGTGTGCTGCTCTCTGTTGGTTAAAGCTGTGGGTTTTGGGGGTTTGGCACCTTCCAACTTCCCTAAAGTTTAGGGAGAGGTGAGGGGAGGTATATAATCCTGCTGGTTGTTTTTTTGTTGTTTTTTTAGTGTATGAGGTAATGAATGTCTTTAGTAGTTTAAAGGTGCTGTGAGAAGCTGCAGGGCATGTGTGGATGCCAGCGTTTTATGGAAGGGGTGTTTTTACTGCCAATGGACTTAAAAAAAAATCCCTGATATTAATAAGGCTGGGTATTATTGCATGTCAGACGTTACTGTGAATTATAAAGTACTTCTCACTCAGTGGGTAATGAAAACAGTTGGCGCTCAGCTCCAGTCGCTAAGGGTAGACAGCGGCAGCTTTATCTACAATAGCCAACTTGACCCAGAACTTTCTATCGTTTTAAATGATATTTTAGTGCTGCCTTTTGCTTTCACCTGAGCCTGGGGCAGCTTCAGCATTCACAGTGTGGATTCGTAGAGTTCTGAAAAAAAAAGAAACAAAAGAAGGGGACGCTGTGTGCTGTGGTGGTGGTGCACCCAGGCTGTGCTGCGCCACGTGTGCATGGATGCTCCTCGTGCAGCGCTGCAGTTGGTGCTCTTATCACACGGGCTGCTGTTCACAACTGTCATTCCTCTGCTGTGACACGTCATAGAAATGCCAAAAATATCTCCAGGAGAAAAGGAGTGGAGATGGGTGCAAGTGGAGAGCTGAATAATTGCTCTCAAGCGTGCTTGTTTTAAAAAAGCACCCTGCATTTAACACCGAAGGGTATTACTACAAAATAGCTGTGAGTTGGCAAACGCTCTGTCACAAGGGGACTCCTCAGGACCACAGTGGAGTATTATTGTCCCTCAAGTGTATTTGTATGTTTTTAATATGAAAAAGCAAGAGAGCAGGCCTGCTCAGAGCTCTGTCACTTTCTCTCGATAGCTCTTTAAATGCTTAGGTTGGGTATGGGTGTATCTCGAGAACTGGGGATTACAAGCACAGTGTAACGTTTTTTGAGGGGTAGGTGAAAGCTTCACACCTGAAAAATCTGATAAGCACCCAGCAGTGTGTTCAGCCCTTGGCAGCAGTGATGGGTGATGTCACTCAATCCACTCGGGATCTCCTGCCTTGTTCCTGACTAGGTTCGGTCCAGGTCAGTCCCATTTGGCATGGAGAAAAGCTCCCGCGTGAGCTGTGACACCAGCAGCAGAGCCAAATCAAGACAAAGATGGAGAAAGTTGGGTCAAAGGAGCTGCTGGTGGATTTATTTTCATCATACTTGGCAAGCCAACATTTTAGCTCGTGCTTATTTTATTAACAAGAATAAGTCCTAAATGTGATGTAAAGGAAGAGAAAATGCTCCCCAGTTCTTCAGATGCTGTCCTCCTCTGAGATACGAAGATGCATCAGGAAAACAGCAAGGAAGAATCTTTGGGATTACAGCAGCAGCCAAGGGAGCGAAACACAAGAGACACTGCAATTACCTCAGGGATGAGAATAACTTGCAGCCAGCCTTCCTCTGAAATGCAGGCGGAGAATGACCACAGATGCCTTACAGGAGACTTAATTGTCCTTGCCAACAAGGCTCATTATCCATACACAAACATATGTGCTGCTTTTTTAACAGCAAAGTGCACTTTTTCAAGAGAGTATTTTACATCTGAACTGCTTGAGTGTCAAATTAGATAAGTCTGGCTTGCCTTTAATTATGCCAGCCATTGGTTTGTGCAGAAGGAGAAGGGCTGTGCCTCTTCTGAAGGCACAAGAGGATTGCTATGTATAAAACAGATAGTTCCATCATTCCGCAGGAGCAATGCTAGAGATCAGCAGTGAGTTTGAATTCACATTTCAGACGGTTTTTGCTCTGGGTTTCAGCCAAGATCATCTTTTCAAGAGGTTTCTGCCTAGGTTTCTGCCTCCCATTGATTCAAGTTTACTTAAAATGAGAGGCGGACCTTGAGTCTGTTGCCCCACACCTCCTGCAGTCACTTGTACTTCAGCAGGCAGGTGGAACACACAGCCAGGCTAGACAAATAACTTTTTATCCTCATTCTGCATTCATGTAAAGCAGTGGAGAACCAGACCCCAGGGAAACGGGCAATTTCCTGCAGGTATTTAACAAGGTGCGTTAGGAAAACAGAAGGAGGACGGCGGTTGCCAGGACAGAATTGCCAAAGAAGCCATTTTCCCTCCTTGGGCTCCATTTTCAGGCTCCTTGCTTCTGATGAAGATGAGCCCCAGGTTTTTTTCCAAGGCCTTGTGTGCGTGGTGTGTTGGGAGGGGGCACAAACTGAGGAACATGGGGCAACTGGGAGAGCATCCAGGCAAGGTGGGCAGGTGGGGTGAAAGCTGTGAGGGGATTCGTCTTTTTTCCAAGGCATGGCATGGATGTGAACCAGGAGGCTGCTCACATCTTTGCAGCTTGGCCAGGTTTTTCAAATGATGAAGATAACTGCGGCGGTAATCAAACTGCTGGGTATTCCAGTGGGGAAAGCGTAGCTTTAACATGCCAAAATGCAGCCTCTGCCAAAAGCTGCTCGATGAACAAGATGGTTTTTGTGATCTGGTGTGCGCTTCCCTCTTCTCGTAAGCAAGAGTGAAGAATAACTGTTTTGGCAAGAGCTGGACGTGTGCTCTGTCCCATGGGCTGGCTGGCACAGTGCACCACGTTGGCAGAGCCTGGGCAGTCCTACAATTCACAACAAGTCAAAATCACCGGGGTTATTTTGTGTGCAATCTGGTGAGGTGCCCCAGGAGCCCCAGCACCGTGATGGAGCAGGGCTGACACAACCTCTGACATCTCCATGTGTGCAAAGCCCTTCTTTATTGCTTAGGAATTAAAAACTGATAGCCAGACCTGGTTCCTGTCAGGGCAAGGCACAGATCTCTCCCATGCATAGGACAGCAGACTTTGCAAGAGTATTTTTGGGGTGCTAAAGTTCTACTTTTTCTACATAATTACATTAAAACATGGAATTTTGTGATGAAAGCCATACTTATAATATTGAAAGCTTTTTAAAAGTCTGTATTCACAACGAGCTTAGCAGGAAAACATCTGTGTGTGCAGGAATGGGAACCTGATGCCTGCAGCAAGTCTCAGCTCATCCTATTTGCAAATATAAGTTCAGGTTTGAAACTCTTAACTCAGTGCTCAGTCTCTCATATTCATGTGAAAAAAACCTTTCAGAATCAACTCAAGATTTCTGTTGTCAGAGCAAGGCCACGAACTGAGCACCACTTCTAAAATCTCGAGGTGCTTTGTGTTCTTCATGCCAAAAATAGGGGGTGAGCAATGTGAGCGATGGCTGTTACTTCTCAATTAGTACTGAAGTGAGGAGTCCTGCCTGTTTGTACCGAATGCAGCATCAGCAAACCTGTGTGTGCAACCAAGCCCAGGCATTTCAAAAGGCTGAGGCATAAGTCACCATCCAGCAAGGGAGGTCAGGAAACCAGAAGACACTGTAGTCCATTCTAGTCGCCTTCTTTCCTCTTGCTGATGTCCCACTCTTTAGGACTTGGTTCTCGAGAGCCTTTCCCTGCTGAAGGTGCTCAACATTCACTTTTGTTTTTACCTCTTTTGTTACTCTGAGCTTTGACTCCAAAAAATGGGATTTATTGCTACAAAAAGTGGGATGGACACAACCCCACAAATCCTCTAATGAACCTAAAGTGTGAACAAGAGAAATATGATTCTATATCAGTGTATATGTAAGGGTAATGTGTAAGGATACGTCCTGCAGAGGGAGCAGTAGCTGTGCCCCGTGGTTGGAAGGAGCTGTGGGCACAAGAAGCAGCACAGGGTGGGGAATGGCAGGGACAAGGGGCACAGACACCTTTGTGTCCTTGTTTTGGTTCCCAAACCTGCAGTATTTGGCTCTGTGCGGTGTTCAAACATTACAGATCAAATGCTGCACAAATTAGATCTCTGGTTTTAGGGGAAAGCTGTGAGCGGACGACAAGGATGGAGAAATTTGGGCTTTTGTCCACGTGTGTTTGTGGAGCTGCTTTTCATGGAATCCCATGGGAATATCCTGGGAGGGACTGTCATGGAAGGGACCCACAAGGTTCCCTCTGAGTCTGATCCTGGCTGCACACAGCACCACCCAAACCCTGCATCTGAGAGCTGAGCTCAGGGCTGTGTTTACAACAAGTGCATGCTGTAGAAGTTCTCTCAAGACCAACAGCTGGCAAAGCTGCTGCCTGCTGGGCTCCTCTGTTCCCATTTTCAGCATGCTCAGGTGGTGCGGGGCTGTTTCAGGGCACATGGGGAGCTTTGCCAAGGAGCATGCAAAGGAAGGCTGTTCAGTGTGGGTGACTATTCCCCTCCCCCCCTTTTTTCCTTTCTTTCCCCCCAGACGGAGCCTTGGCACAACTTCTGGATCTCCTACGTTGCCATCTGATTGCGGCGCTCGTCTTGTGTGGCACTTGGCACCAACTGAAGGACTTTTAGGCAGGGTTTTTCACAAGGAACTGCGAAGTCTCTGCACGGTGTGAGCTCTGGAATTCACTTAGAAGGCGATGATAACTCCAAAATCTGCTGAAAAAGTAACCCTGGTCTCATCCTCTTGTGGCAGCCTGAAGCTTGGGCAGGTGAGGCTAGGCAGGCCACTCAGGGGTGGACATGAGGAATTGTGAGACTTTCTCCTAGTGACCGGGAAAGGACTGAGCGGAGGAAGTCAAGTAGGATGTTTAATTAACAGACTGAGGTAATGAGTGCATGCCCAGCTTCAGGACTGCTGGGAAGGTACATAAGTCAATGGGAAGGGCCAGGTGAGGTTTGGTAGATGTTAATCCTGTGCTTTGTCTGCTAAATCTCTGCTGAGATGAGCAGGCACTGGTTATGTGATGCTGGCTGTGGGACACTGCAAGCTTGGGAGAGCCTGGTTGGGTTTAATGCTCAGATTTCCCCAGTATGTGGATCCTGCTCTTAAATAACAGCAGTAAAGCTATTCTACATTCTAATGCATGATGGTATGATAAATGTCGTGAAACTGAATCCCATCTCTTCTAGAGCACCAAGGATTTGGGGGGCTTCTGCAGCTGCCCAATCCTGGGGCAGGAGAGGAGAAATGCTTCTGGGCCAGGGCTGTGCCAAGCCTCCCCTGTGGGCAGGCTGTAGGTGAAAAACAAGCGGGTTTGTTCCGTGCTGAACATGCCCACGTCTTGTCACACAAATGTGCAGCGTGCATGAAAACAAAAAACAAGCTGCAGATGGACACCGGCAACCTGTCACTAAGCACAAGCCTCTAGATTGAAAATAAACAAAATGCAGCAGCTAGAGACTCCTGAATGGGATCTGCACTACTTCCATCGCACGTATTGCCGTGTACTGATCATCGTCTTCAGCCTGGGCTTGAGTAGAAGAGCGGGAGCTGGATGAAGTGCCCAGCTTTGGGATCAACAAGCTGCTCTCTTGCTCCATAGTCTGTGCTGGTGTTGAGAGTAATCAAACTTCATCAGCACATAAAACAATTTGTTGAATGAGTCATAAACTCCTACACTTGTTATCAGCACCGTGGCGGTGCGTTCGAATGGGACAAAGCCCCTGGGAAATGTCAGCAAGCTTGGCCAGAGGAGATTCCTAATAAGTGTACCAGGCTCTGAGTTGCAGAACCCAGGTCTGTGTGTGTGCCCAGAGTAATTAAGAGGAGCAAAACACGTGTATTTCCAGTCATACACACTGTGGTTAAGAGAGATATTTAGGTGACCATCAAATTCAATTATTCTTTATTAGCAATGTACAGAGACATTTCTACAGCTCTGTAATTAATTTTAATTGTGTCTACGGGTTGACTTCTATCAGAGTTTCAAGTCAGATGCTGCCTGTATGTCCCACAAGGAGGAACACAACTGTGGGTGTACAGAGAGGCAAAAAGTGAAGGTTTGGTGACCTGTGCTACTCTAATGCTTTGTTTGAAATGTTCTGAGCACAGAGCTCCTCCAGAGCACGTCCTGCTGCACCCAGGGGCTGCATCTGGGACCTCTGCCCTTCAGTACAGAGCCCAGTGTTCGATATTCCCATCTACACAAAAAGAAGTGGAAAATGGAATTGACATCTGGTGCCACAGATGCTTTCTCCTTTACCATGATGTCTGGGAGAGGTGTGAGGGCCTCGCAGATGTTCACGGTTTCTCACTGTGGTTGGTTGGGGTTCCTTCCTCTCTCACTACTTCTCTCAGTGCTGTGGAGCCTCAGAACATGCCAAGGAGTTTCTCAAGTGCATGAACATGAGAGCAAGTCACAGCAGATGGGGGAGAGGCCTTAGAAGGTCTTTCTGCCGGTCTCTAAAAAACCTGGAGAAAGACAACAGCAGCCTGAGACCCACCGCTCCTGGTTCCCACTGTTGTGGAGGTGACATGTGTGTAAGTGCCATCAGGTCACCCTTGGGCTGGGCTGGGGAATGGAGAACACTGCAATGCGGGGACAGGGCCAGAGCAGGGCATGTCCTGCACATCCCTAGGGGGAATGGTCTTAAACTGAGACAGAGGAGTTTCAGGTTAGATATTAGGAGGAAGTTTTTCACCCAGAGGAAGGTGAGGCACTGGCACAGGTTGCCCAAGGGGGCTGTGGATGCCTCATCCCTGCAGGCATCCAGGCTGGATGTGGCTCTGGGCAGCCTGGGCTGCTGCTTGGTCACCCTGCACACAGCAGGGGGTTGGAACTGGATTAGCATTGTGGTCCTTTGCAACCCAGGCCATTCTGTGATTGTATGATTCTATGATTCTGTGCTCATCTGCCTGTGCCATGACACGGACAATCCCGCATGGCATCAAAGTGTTTATGTTGCATAGTATTTTATCACAACTGGTTTTGAAAGGACTAGGTGTTGAAGCACAAAGCACTGTTGTGAAGTATAACCTTTACCACGGCTGAGAAAATATTTACCCTGTTTTTGTTTGCTGATGAAAGACCATCTAGTGGTGCAAGGGAAAAAAAAAAAGCAGCAAACTGTGCTTCTTTTTAATTGCAGCCTGACTTTTGATCAGATGTGTATTTGGGGTTGGGGGAGGGGAAGGAAAGAAAAAGAAACGAGACAGAAATGTGGCTTTGTGTGCGTTCTGCACTGCATTATTATTCAGTAAGCCCTAAACCACAAAAGCTCCTCCGGGAAGGTTCATTATCACATTAAGCACCAGGTAGGGAGGGGATGCGTGGCTGGCAGCAGCAGCAGATATTTCACTTTGTTTGGGTTTGTCCCCCTCCCTTTTGGGGGCTGTAGAAGAAAACAGAAGAAGTTCAAGGTGCAGTTGCATGGAGGAAAAAAACAACAACACAAAACAACCCCAAACCAACAGAGCAGCAAGAGGCGAGTGAGTGCAGTGCAAGGTGCTGGAGGCACATGACAGCTTCATGGGCATCTGCTCAGCATTGCCCCGGCACCTTTGTCTGCCCACTGCAAGGAGCAGGGATGCAGGTGTGTTTGCTTCCCAAATTACTGATTTGTGATGGTTCAGTTTGGGGGTGCCCCACTGAGCCAGCGGGGAGAAAAGGAGACGGGGTTTGGTGAATAAAAGGCATGAGGTGGGTTTCAGGTGAATGGCAGTGGCTGCTTGCTGACAATATCCTGGCAATCAGGGCTGGGTGTTTTTAAACCTCTCCAAAAGAAGACATGGGCCATATTCTCAAAGAAATAATGCGTTGTTCCCTCCCCTCGCCCCCCAGTAGTGCATAAGACATTAAAACACGTTCATTCTGCTTAGTTCACCTGGTTTTAGAAATCAAAATGCCTGCGTGGATTATGCATATGGGTTAAAAAATCCTCTTCTTCTTGCGAGGGAATTCCACGGCTTCAGGAGTGACTGCCTCCCCAGTTTGTGCCTTTAAAAAAATGCAAAGATACATCACTTGCGCGTTACATTTTATTGATGTTACTGTAAAAATACATATTTGCTTGCATTCCTAATTGGGGAAGCACAGATGGCAGTGGCTTCTGTTGGAGCGATATGCTCTTTAAAATATCTGCTAACATTACAACAGCGTACAGTCATTAAAATGACTGCGTGCCCGTATGTGACAGGAGTTTCGTGCTGGGGAAAACAAGTTTCTCTCTTTTTTAGGGAGGGAGGCCTGGATTAACCCGTGCTTGTGCTCACGCCTGGCGCACGGGGATGAGCCCAGCAGGTTTGGGATCACCTCTTTGAGCAAAAGAAAAGGATGAGCAAGGCGGCATGGACTGCAGGTAGCTCCTCTTCTTCAGAAGAGCCCTTTCGTTCCCTCTTCCCATCCAAACCAAGCTGTCACAAGCAACTGCAGAGCAAGTGAGCAGCACTTTGCAGAGCGCCTGCAATGTGTTGGCAGCAAGCAGCCAGAGCACGCCAGGAGTGGGGGTTGCTCTCAGCAAACTCATTTTACAAGCAGTTTTGCTCAGGAAGCCGCTGCAGGAGGGTATCTCGTACTCTGTGACACCTTCCTATCTCAGAGAGTTTGCTTTTGAACCAAGGGGTTTTTTGGCTGATGCCAGCAATTCTCTCCTGTCCCCTCTAGTCTCCTGGGTCAGAGTGGCAAAGGAGCTGTATGGTGGTATACAATGGTGATAGGCTCACTGTAGGGCTCTAATAGCAGGCTTGCCCTCTGATCAGCCGTAACTGGGCTGGGAGCATCATGGACGTAGATGCATCTGATAGTTAAACACAGAGTGGGATTTGCTAACTGGTTGGTTCCCCTCCACTATTTGGGAGTTGAACTTAGTGGGGAGAGAGAAAGGTTTGGAGGATTTGGAGGGCAAGAAGGAAAGGCATTTTTAGCCCTAGCTCAGAGTTTCCCTGATGGCAGCAAAGCTGGATGCTTGCTTCTGGAGTGGGAAGCGTTTTTGGTGGGGATGTGGTGTTTTGCAAGGCTGGTGGGGAGGCTTCAGTCAGCTGGGCGCCCGATGCCCGAGCCTCGCAGTGCGCATCGCCCCGCAGGGCTGCTCCGTCTTTGAAGTCAATAGAAAAATTATCCTCTCCTTTGATGCACTTTGCATTGGGCCTTTCAAGTCACGTGAAAGACACCCGTGTTATTAAACCACCGGCAGCAGAAACACTCTGTCGGTTACATCGGCTTTTATTTTTTAATGGCAGTGGTAGGTTTAGCCTTGGGCACTATCTGAGGCTCATAAATAACGTATGTCAAGTGTAACACACCTACAGAAGAGCCACAGAAGGCAGAAGACTTGGCTGTTTATCTCCCTGCATTTTTCAGTAACGAGCCACTCGTACCTTAGGAGGGGTGGATGTCCTCTAGCATTCATTAATAAAGCATCCTCAAACAGCCAGCCTTCTCCTTGATCGTGCAGGGCTAATGCGATAAATATCTTCTTTCCACGCTCTCCTGACAACTGAAAGACAGGAATGCAGTCTAACTTAAAACAGCAGTCATGCAAGAATATTACAGATTTCACAGCACAGCAAAGCCAGGGCTTCCCGTTTGGGAAGAGTGGGGCATTTGGCGGGAGCGGGTTTAGAGAGTGTGCTTGCTGTAGGATGACTGGGGATGTCAGCCTGAAATGCTGCTCCAAAGAGGGTTTGTTTTGAAGCTGTTTGACCCCTTAAAAGGGAAGAAAGAAAAAACAAAAAACAACAACAAAAAACAAACGAGGTCAGCCATGAAAGGGAATTTAGTAGCTGTAGCTCATCCATAAATATTTGCTTCTGCTCCCAGGTGGCTGATTCCTCTGGTTTGACTCTTAAAAGAAGAATACCCATGGTGCATTCCATTTAAAACCATCCTGCTTCCAAAGCTTGTTAACCACCCAATGCTGGTAGCAGGGAGAAGGGCCAGGAAGGACACAACCGTTCCCCATAGCTGTCAGCACACTCCTGTGCTGCCCCAGCAGACAGCTTTGGATTTGCAAAGGAATTTTACCATCCAGGGTGACCTTTAGTTCTTAGGAGACGACGCATTCCTAGTGGTGTCCTTCTGTTACAGTTCGTTTCCATTTCCCCTCTATTCACTTTTGTCCTTCCCAGCTGGACCAGTGACCTCACTTCCAACCCAACCACCTCTGATTCTTGAAAGTAGTCTGGCTATAAAATAGAGAGCCGGGGCGTTCAACCTGTGTTTTTCTCCCTACAAACTGCACTGAGATTAAGGTAGCCAAGCGACAGACTTTTTTCAGCAGCAGCCCTAGGAAAAAAGCTAAAATAGTGTTAAAGTCATTGCTGAAGATTTGGGGTTTTGTTTAGCTAACCACAAATGCAACTGGAACCAGCCTGGTAGGATACAGTTGCAGCAGAAGCAGGCAGGTGTTAAATAGCACACCCCGGGCTTCGGCATCCTCCAGCTTGGCAGCTTTGAGGTGGTTTCTGACTAATAGGCCCTAACTTCTTGTTCAGCTTTGAGGAGCCTGGGCTGACGCTCACTGAGCCCCCGTGCCCCCAGAGCTGGAAGCCACAAGAATTCAAAGCTTGGGAGGCTCAGGTCGTCCCACAAAACCGTGTCTCAAACAAGCCTGCTCCAAGCAGCAGCCCTGAAAGCAGCTCTTGCATGTGGGCAGAAGCACTCAAGCCCTAATAATTCTGTTTGTGTGAAAATGCCTCTTGGATGTTCAGCGCTTTCCATGCAAACTACTGAACAGGAATTTGATGTACAAAGCGTGCCACAGTTAGTTTCTGACAGGGCACGAGACGGCTGCTTACAGAGTAGCTCGAGGAGACGAGTTGGTGAACAGGAACACTCCAGATCTCTTGTACAAAATGAAGCTCCCGGCCTTGCAAACCCCACTTTCTGCTGGTGAGGGGAGCAGAAACAAAACCGACTTGGAGCAGAGGAATGGGGTGGGTGCAGAGAGGAGGGGCCCCAGCCGGGTCCCTGCATCCCCCAGCACATCTGGAGGCCACAGCTGGGCAATGAGGTTGTGGCTTGCCCTGCTTTCATAGGGACGTGCAGAGAAGATTTCTGGGGGAAAGGAGAAGGAATTGAAGCAGACACAAGAAATGCATGAGGGAGACAGCTCCTCCCTGCAGACCATAGGGAATTCTCCCTTGGACCTGCGTTTCTTCTCTTCTCTGCATCCCTTTGCTGCAAAACCGAGCTCTTAAATGCTGTGGGTGGGGAAGAGGCGAGTATTTTGCAGGGGCTGTCAGCACCATGTTTTAGCTTTGGTGTGTTTTATTTTTCTTTTACAGAGAACTCAAAACTGAGAACAGGGTTTTATCAAAATGTGCCTTCTCACACACCTGGTAGGAGGGAGGAGGAGGGACTTTTTTTACCTGTAGAACCGAAAGGAATTAAAGCATCTCTGCAGAGCCTAAAAACGTTATTGCTCCTGCATTTGCTCAGAAGCCAAGGAAGAACAGAGTATAATTTTAAAGCCTTCATTCTGCGCCTTTGAAACAAACACTCTTCATTCTGATAAATGATTAAAGCGCCAGCAATTTATTTTTTAAAGGAAAAGATCACAGGAATTGCAGAGCTCCACTCCCAGAGTCAGATGTGAGTTGGTCCTTGCTGAGGCTGTGGTGCTTCCCACTGTGGTAGCACAGGAAGCAAAAGGGCTGACCTGAAATAATGGCAATGAAATTGTAGCTTTAGTTTTCTCCATGTGCTTGATACAGCCTACGTCCAGCATTGTGACATATAGTGACACTGGGGGCAGTTATAGCCAGTTTGGTTCCTGTTTTGGTGGGTTTTTTTGTGTGTGTGTGTATGTGTGTGTGTGTGCTTGGGCTTAGTCGTTACAAGCAATGTTATGGACAAACATGTAGGTGTAAGATTTTATTCTTCCTCTGCAACCACAGATAATGAAGTTTTACCAACTCCCTTTTATTATGGTAATCTAAAACTGTATCCTGTAATAGGATCATAAACATTTAATGCAACTCAATGCTGTATGAAGAAAAATAGCAACATAGGCGTCCAAGGGTGGACAAATGGATTGGAGAACAAAATCAAAGCAGCCCAGGCATCGCCTGCCCAGAGCATCAGCATGACGTGTCCCACACTACATGACAGGGTGCTGGGCTGTGCTGTGAGCCACATGGGATGATTCACGGCACAGAACATCTCTGCTGGAGGCAGATTTGTCCTTTGCAAGGCTGGTCAGGATCTGCTAGCAGGGCCTGGGGCACCGTGCTCTTCTTCCTACCTGCATGTGAGCCTAACGGGCTCCAAGAGCAGAGGGGGCCGCAGCCCTGCACCATCCACCCCTCTGCCCTGCTCTGCCTGCCTGCACATCACCCAGCACTCTTGCCTAAAGCACTTGTGGGGTTTTGCCCTGGGTTTATCCAAAGGGTTGTGCTGAAAGGCAGCCTTCATCTCCGTGGTGTTTCCTACAGTTTCAATGCTATCCGCCATGTTCTGCGGGGACTTCAATGTATCAGCTCATCACTAACTTTAAAAGAAAGGGATGTTAATTACTCTGACACCATGAGAAGCAGAACTACTGCCTAACTGACATTCACTGCGTTTCAAAGAGCAGATGTATAGTATTATAGCACGGCAGTTACGTTAAGCCTGCACAATAGCAACAGGAAAAGCTGATAGTAAACATCAAAATTATCTGCCTTTCACCACAGAAAAAGAAAGTTAAAGTGCAGTGGAAAGTTTCGACTTGTTTTGTAAATCACCCCTCTCTTTCCTGCCCTAGAAACCTTCTGGTGGGGGAAGCGTTCTGACGGGAGGAGGCAGCAGGCAGCCTGCATGACCCTAATTCTGTTCTGTGGGAGCCTGCTGTTTTGTGGGGATGTGCTCATGAGGTCCAGCCCCCAGTCGCCATTAAGTGCCCCAACACTTCACTTTGCTGTGCCCAAATTGGCATCCTAACACAAACATGTAGAGGTAGCAGATGACAGATGATTTGGTTTTCTTTTGGGGCAAACCCAAACCTGGCTGGAAGCCCTGTAGTTTCTGCTGCCCTCTGTGTCATGTTGGGTATCGCTGGTGCTCAGCAGCATGAGCTCTGGTTTATGTGGAGGGGATAAGGTGCAGAAAAAAAGGTCTGGAATGCCTTCCAAGTTGTGACACCACCCTGGGTCTCATTTGTTAAAAACAGTAGCAAGAAATCATTGGACACTGAGTGCTTTTAACTCTGAACGAGGAACTTGACCGGCATAAGGCCAACAAAGTGATTCCTCAGTTGTTCTGCATCAGTTTTCCTTTCACAGAGCCTTTGCTGGGCACTTCTTTCTGTCCACATTGCAATCCGTTGCCTTGCCTGCAGCTGTGGGCTAACAGATGATTAAAAGTAGCCCACTTTTTTTCCATCATTTTTTCTTTTTCAACAGAAAACTTGAAATTTAACACACTATATATATATATATATATAAGGACAGTGGAATAATTTCCATCCAGCGTGCTGCTTTTTTCCTTAGGGAAATGGAAGGCTCCAAGTCTAGAAGTGTGCTTCCAAAAGTAGGAAACTTCTGTTTTGTGGCAGACGTTTTTCAAGTTTGGCAGAAACCAAAATGCAAAACAAGATGTTTGGGGCTTTGATGGAAAACGTTCCATCAAATTGCATATTTTTCTGTCCACTGAGATAAATGGTAAAGGACAAGTCTTCAGGCACTATAAACTTGCATGGTAAGTTTTGTTTTCCACATTTCTCCTATTCTGCACTAGTTAAATCAGCAAATGTTCAGTAGTTTTGAGTAATTTCTGCCTTTCCCCTGCGATGTTGGCCTTAGTATTATATATGGTGTAGGTTGTGGCCCAAAATGAATAGCCTGGCATTGAGAGCAATGTAGTGCAAACTTCATTTCATCCTCACAGCTTTCATATAGCCGTACTGTAGGTGAGCTTTTCTCCCCCTCTTTGCTTTAGAGAAAATGGGGAACATCGTTGTGAGAAGGGAAGCTTCAAAAATAATGTGTGATCTGGAAGAGTGAGAGCATAAATTATCGGAGACAACTTTCAACATCTACATTTGCAAGTGTTACAATCAGACACGTTTTAGAAAGTAAACTGTAGTAGTTTTAAGATAAATGGCTCCCCAGAGGAAAGCAATAAATAGTACAGCCACACGCTCACTGTGCCTCGGCTGGGTATTTCCATTATTGATGAAAAGGTAGAAAGCAAGCTACAATTCCACAAAGCCCTTTGATCAGTGTATTTTTGAAATAACTTTAAAAATAAATTTAAAAAACAAAAGAAAACAAAGCAAAACAAAAAGCCACGGAAAGGTAATTGAAAGACTGGAAATTGTCTATGGATTTTAAATATGCATGAAGGGCAAAAAAACTGGGATGAGCACACAGTTTCCCTTGAAATCTCTCCTCTTTATGAATGATACTGCAAAAATGGTTAAATCACCAGATACCAGTTCTAGTTCTGTACCTTCTGCTGCCTTTTCTGACTCTGACATCCATTGCTTCTTGCATCTATGGGCTGTAATCTCTTTGAGCCTTTGATGGCCTTGGGAGACTTCAAGTAAACACTAGGTACTGGTAGCACTAGTGCGTATGTGCAGGAATTCAGGTTGGAAAATATGTCTTTGGAACTCATCTAATCCAACCTTCTAATCAGGGCTAGCTGCAAATGGAGAGCTTGGTTTAAGAGTTTTATTTGACTGGGACCCAGACCTGCAAATTGGGGAGAAAAGGTCTCCATCTTGCACTCTGCCGAAAGGAAGGCAATGGGAACAAAGCACCTGCACTTCTAACTAACAGCTCCCAAAGCAGTTGTCTCATGACAGAAACAGAGCTGGTGAATTCATGGAAATACTGGTTGTGACTCATAAACAAGCTTGCATTGGAAGAACTGTTAAAACTGTCTCTTGGGGTTTCCTCCCAGAATACACACAGCTTACAAGAAGTGCCTGGATTGCACGTCTGGACTGGGTGTCTGGATTTCTGTGCGCATACTGAGCGATCTTGTTGAAGGCATGGGCAATCAGAAAGCTGTTCGTCCTTGACGTTTTCCAGGGCTTCAGCATCTTGAAGTTCCTCGTTTCGCAGGGAACCCTCATCCAACAGTCTACATAAACAAACTACACATGGTAAAGAACGTGATTAGTCTTTACCCAGGAGCATTGTAACTTTACTGCAACACTTTCATCAATGTGATCTTAGGGAAATCTATGCACTGCTGGCCTTGAAGATTCTCTATGTTTCTTTTTCCCTCTGATGGCTTTTTTCAGAATCCAAACCTGCAAAAGGGTTGGTGTGAATTTGCAAACGGATCCAGTTTCAGAACTGTCCTCAAGTCTTTTGTTGCTATATAGGAAAGATGTCTGTTTCTGTTGCTGCAGATACATCACTCAGTATTAGTGTAAGAAGGTGGGGGGAAGTGTACTAATGTCCCAACCTGACAGTTTATGGTTCAGTAAAGAACTCTCAACAAGGATTCACCGGAGTGGGTAGGATGCTTATTTTAAAGAAGTTAATTAAAATCAAGATGATGCATCAGGACAAAATGCTTAGTACGGGCTTGGGAATTTGCAGAGGCACCACACTGTAACTCCAACCCCAACAGTGGGCTTCCAGAATTGTGAACTGGTAGCATGGGAGTGCACAGGGACTCTGTTTTCCATCACGACCATGAAATCGCACCCATGAAATAGGTGCTGCACGTCTGCAAACACACAGCCTATTCCTGTGTTTCCACACAGAGAGCTGGAGCATATAATGCCTCTTTGCAGATCTTGAGTAATCATTTCTCAGGATGATGATAATGGGTTGGGTTCCTTCTCAGAAATTTCATTGGAAATTGAAATCTGAAAGCCGACAACTTGAGGTTTCTCTATGTCAAGAATTATTTTCCCTGGGAATCCTACAACACAGAGACAAAACTAGTCTTAATAAGGCAAAGAACACTCAAATGGAAGCCAGCAGAGAAACACCATCATTTGTGTGGGCATGAATCGAGGTGAGCATTCACCCGTTCTCGTGATTTCTGTGAAGGAGAGCACAGGGGAGATACCTGCTGCTTCACTTCAGTGGTCACAGAGGCTGTCTGCCCCAGAGAGGCAGCGAAGTGTCCCCTCAATCCCACCACCTCTGTGAAGCGGTGACACCTGGGGACAGATGAGCTCCACATGCTGCAATCCTCATCCTCTGTCCACGAGACCGCATGCTTTAGCTGGGGAGAAACTGTAATTTAGGCAAGCCTGGACTGCAAAGTGAGATCCAGTAATGGATAACTCTGCTGAAGGCTTCAGATACATCAGTGCTTGGATATGGCTTTCCCTCCAGCCCCTTCCCTGCTGCTCCCAAACGTACTGTCAGACAAGGCTATTTCACAGGGTGTCGTGTTTACAAATAACGTTGTACAGCCATCACCTGAACAGTTTTAGTTTGTTAACCAAGACCCACAGCCTGTCCCTTACTGGCTCCCCATGACAAGGTTGATGCTTCAGAACTGAATCTTGCTAATGGCAGGGCCAATTCAAAGCAATTGGACTCAAAAAGTCAAGGGTGGAGGGGGAAGTGTTCTGCCTTAGAATATTTATGCTGGGTGTGTGACAATGAGTGGCTCCAACAACTTTGATTGATTCCTTCACATGTCACTCGTATCCACAGCTCAGGATGCAGCCTGTCCTGAAGTGAGGCCATGGCTGAGAACAAGCTTTTGAGGCTGATGTGGGTGTAAATAGCATTACAGTAAATATGGAGCAACACCATGGCCTCTGTTCACACTACAGAAGCTGCTGTTGCGTGTTGGCTTCAAATTGTTAATTAACCCGCTATTAAGCATCACCAAATAATCTTGTAACTTCATCAAGTTCCTCTAAAGCAATGCAAGGTGATGCTTCACTCACCTGGAGAAATTAAAATTGAGAATGTAAGATGAAGTCAGAATGCTGGTCCCTGTTGGCAGTCTCCAAAAATAATTATCTGAAATAAGAGCATAGTTTGCCTATCCTTGAAAGCCCTCATGAGAAGAACTAAGTGGGTGAGCATTCAGAAAAGGTGAGCACAGCTTACCCCAGCTCCTTTCTCCTTGCAGGCTGATCCAGCTCAGTGGGACAGGCAGGGAGAAAAGTGCATGGGCTCAAGATGCTTAGCACTGGAAAAAAAATCCTTCCCTGTTTAACAGCTGAAGCTACTCTATACTGCCTGGAAACTGTGATAAGAAACAGAACAGTGCTTCAGAGATACCATGCCTTAAATTTTGAATAATGTACGACCATGATGTTTAAAATAGCTAAAGCGCAAAGTGATCATGCAGGCATAAAAGGGTAGGTGGGTTACATGAAGTATAATAATGTACCATTCAGCAAAGCAGCGTGTTCCATGTAGAAGATAATGCAGTGCATGAAATCAGTAACATGTAGCAGTGGAGAAGAGTTTAAAAGAGCAAATGAGATCAGTAAATAATACCAGAGGGTAGCACATGATGATATATGACATGTGGAGGAAATAAAAGAATTAGATTGAATCTCTGGGAAGATTGAAGTTCTCCATGAGGAGATAAATACAATCTAAAACAAAGATATTCAGTAGGAAGGAGCTACTTACGAGGCAATCATGTTGAAAGAGCCTAAGTGGGCAGCAAATCAGACAGAAGCATGCAGTGCAATTGAAAAATAAAAGTATAAATGGCAATGTGATTTGGGCTGTGCTGTGACAAGGAGGCAGAAAGGGACACGTCTTCACACAGCACAGAGCCTGTGCTCGGTTGGAAACATTATCTTTGGGAGCCTTGCTAACAGAGCTGCAGAGATCGGAGGTGACAGTGAAGAGAAACAAGAACTGCTCAGAGAAACCTGGGACGCAGAGGAGTGAGACCTACATGGGAAGAGAATTAAGTCAGCCTGCATCTGAGTGGCATAAAGCACGCGGATGGCTGATGGCAAACAACTCACGCAGGGAAGTGCGGCAGACCGTAAGCACAGCAAGGCTGAGACTGACCACGTGAAATCTCACCCTGAATTTCGGGGATAAAAAAGGTCAGTAAAGCTGGTCCACCTAGAAAGGTGTTTTGTCATGTAGGAGGCATTTGTGTGAGCATTCCCTCATGATACGCTAAAGGAATGAAGGGGAGCCTGCATACCATGCTATGCATCATCGCAGTTTGTGGCGGAGGGCTCTGGGGATTACTGCTGGCCATGTTGATGTCGTCCATTGTAAGGAACAAGGGCTGAGATGCACCAAAAGGGTCTTTCATCTTTTTTTTCTTCGGCTCTGCCCTGAGGCAAGGCTTGCTCACTAGCTCACCGTGTCTCAAGTACTGGGGGTGGCCAGTGGGTGTCAGTTTTGCTCTATGAAAGAGCTGATGGAGCTTCCCTTGTCTAAAGGAAGAAACTATTTGAAGGAGGCGGTGGAAAAAATCAGCGAGGAGAAAAACGTTTCTGTGCTGAGGTCAGCCCCACGGTTTGGTATTTTGTATTTTGTTCTTTTTGATATGTCCCAGTCCCTTTGAGCAGTCACAAATATTACATTGTAGGGAAGTCTCAGTTGTTCCTCTTTCAGTACCTCCAACATTAGGTTGATGACAACTAAGTGAGGATTTTTCAACAGAGGTCTTTCATCAAGAAGAAGCCACCATCTGCGGTCAGAAGAACGCTTTATTTCAAAAGGTCATACGTGCAAATGTGCAAAAACCTTGCAAGAACCTGCAACAGTAACCTTGCCAGAGAGTCACGATTCTGTTATCAGCCAACGAAGGCAGCTTGGTGCAGTGTGGAAATCACTTTATGATCAAGTCAGTGATAAAGGCTTAGGGATGCTTTGGTTACAATGTCCACGGAAAAACATCTTCATATTTTAAGGGTCATTTTCAATGCTGTTTTTAACCAAACTTTGGAGCTGAATGCAAAATTATACCCCTTTTGAATTAAAAAGTAAGCCAACAAACCCAAAACAGCAACAAGCTCCTACCAGAGGCATTCAGCTTCCCCATGCAGTAAGTGGAGACCCAGTACTTCTCTATGGCCTCACTATAAACTCCGTGAATGTTTTGCACCAGGACAGTTCTGTTCTGGGAAGCGCTCTTCAGCAGTGCGGCCTAAGCAATTCAGAGAAGAATTTTTAAGGCAAAAATGATGATCTTAATATCTGCAAGGTTTTACTTATTTATTTATGTCCTGATTATAGCCCTATAAACTCTGAATCTTTGTTTTTCACTGTAGCCGTTAGACTGTTCCTTTTCAGCTGAAGTCAGTAGGAAAACTTCTATTGCCATAGGCTCAGGCCTACCACGAAATCTTTAGCCATGGTTTCACCACCCAAAGTATTAATTAGAAGAATCCCCAGCATTGCTAATAAACAGCAACATTTGTTCTTCCAGATCTCAGAAAGAATTACAATGTATTAGCAGAAGCCAGGAGGAAAAGACTCCTGTATTGTATTTGTCATAGAAGGACCTAGGGATGTCTTTACTGACTCAAACCCTAAGAACTAGAAAATGCAAACACCACCCTGTTAAAAACAAACAACCAGGGGAAAAGATGCATTTTCAAACCACAAGAATGAAGTTATGTTCTCTTTGCTCGCACAGTTATGTGTGGGTAACGTCTAGGTGTAGAGAAATGTTGTTTCTTTACTGGAGTAAAATAAGAACACATAAAAGTGAGAAATTAAGAAATCCTCACCACCAAGCAAAACAATCTGAAAAAAACTGTATCAGTTCTGTTGCTGGAGGGAGGCAGCAGATTGTTACAATAAAAACGAATACACAGCTCTTAAAGGCTGTGGTCAAACACTGTTTAATGTAACACTGGCAGCAGAGTAAAAAGATGCTAATGTTTTATTTTAATTATCTAAATTGTTGCCTGTGGTTAATCAAAGTTAACCTGAATCCACTTCAAAAACGATTATCTGGCCAGTTAATTTAAGGCATCCATATCTTCACCAACACCAGGACACTTGTACAACGGCCCTCGTGGGCACAAAGGAGGCACACAAAACCCCTGGTTTTGGAATACTCTCAACTATCCACTTGCACGGCCTCCAGCCGTAGCCAAGTCCCTGCCCTTCTCCTGAGACATGCCTCATTTTTAGCAGAGTTGACAGAGACAAAATGTTATCATTTTCTAGGTGATGAACTTGAAGTACAGACAAGGAGATTCACCCATTTTAAGTGTAATTTAGCCCGGCTGATTGCTCCAGCCTCCTTCTGTAGTCAGTTTCCTTCCTGGGGAAGGAAACGCCCCTCTGCAGGATTTAATGTCGGTGCTTGGAGTTGCAACCTGGATGGATCAATCTTTTTCCATGGACTTCAGAAGCAGCCTGGAAATATGAGGCCAAAGAAGTGCCTATTGCTGTTGTAAATGGAGGGGGAGATGAACATCCTTCTCCACAACAGGTAACTAAAAGCAGTGATCCCAGCTCACGGTCCGTCTCCAGGCTATGCTTCACCTCTGAGACAGTGTAAGGCTTTGGCTCAACTGTGCCTCTTCAGGAGGCAGAGAGCTGGGCGTTTCTGTTTTTTCAGACAATTTTATGCTCTGGCTTCATTACTCATGCATGAGACTCTGACAACATACTGTTTCTGCAGTGATCAGAGCAGTGTTGATCAAATGTGAACGGGGCAGAGGGGACTGACATACATTCACGTCCACACACATTCAGGAGTTGGTGTGGCCTGGAAGATGCCCCACAGCCTCTCCTTGGCTTCCTAAAAGCACCAGCATGATGCTGGAAAAGTGGTGAAGGGCCAAGAACTAGTGGTATGAAGTACATCCCAGTAAACCTGTGCTGACTTTCCAGGGCTGTGGGGTGAGCCCTGGCTGATGAGGTCTGTGCCCTGCTGGCTCGGCGTTTTCCTGGAGCTCCTGGACTCCAAGGGGCCACTGGTGCAAGGCTGCCCTTTGAGACGTAGGTTGCATTCAAGAACATGTTCTTATCCCTCAAACCTTTGCCAAGTTATTGAGAACAACTCCTTACAAGCTCAGATATGTAAGCATTGGGTGGCCATATCTCTTCTGTCTTTCAGACAGAATGAGAACTACAAATGTAGCTATAGTATAGCAGGCTGAGCCCTACAAGGCCTGTTCCCATGCTCTTTGCAGCCTAATTTGGTAGCATCAAGGAAGGTGTTTATAAATGTCTTCCATTCTATAGAAGCCCCTTCAAACCTAACTGGAGGCACTTGACCTTCTGGGATTCATCTTAATCCTGTCAAAGAGAAACGTAAGGAGGACTCCATTCCCACCAAATGTTTAAATGTTGCCAAGCCATGTTTATGGTCATTTGTCATTGGATGTTCCCTGGTCCTCTGCAGTGCTAAACCGAACCAGCACCTGTAAGTTTTACCAACTTTCAGCTTGAGCAGCAACTGCCTAAGTGCCTCCATCCTTCAGTACAGTAGATGGTTCACCATACTTCTGAAGTATACACTGCTGTCCTGTTCCCTGTTCAACGTTGGATGTATTCAGTTCTGCTGGTATTGAGATTTCTGGTCATAAGCAAAGTAATGCTGGACTCTTAATTTTGGTGAAGTGCTAAGTGGGATGCCAGGTCACGAACAAATCCTCATTGTGCTGGGGGCTGTGCAAAGAATAGAGATGAACCCAGCCTCAAATATCCACACTCAGTAGCTCGTGTCATAATTAAGAAGTTGTTAGGACACTTCAGAATCTCCCTACCTCGTAAGTGATGCATCCATATACATTTATATCTCCATAATAAAATAGAAAACCTGTACACTTTTATTGTTGATAATAATACATAAAATACGATGCTATTTTCCAAGCAACGTGAATGCAGCAACTGGAGCACTTGGGGAGGGGAGGAATCTTGATCTCTTGTAACCTTTGGTGTATATATACCTCAAGTTGCTCACCTGATAGAAAGAAGCAGGATTTGTTGTGGAAATTGTCTCACACAGAGCACACTGAATTCAGGTGCAGAGTACAGAGCAGGAGCTCCTGCCCTTCTAAGAATCAAATGCTGTGCATTATGAATAAAGCCCTAACAGCAACGATAAGAGAAGAAAATACAGCAACCACGTGATGCGTTAGCAGAATGTCTTACAAAGTCCCCCACAAAGCATCCGCTGCTCTTGAAAAGCCTAACCAGCCCAAGTGAGAAACTATTCACAAATTTAGTATTCAGATTACATACTCCGTCTTTTCAACCGCTCTCTGTACAATGAATGCCTGTACAGCTACAGTAACAGACACAGATCTACAGTTTCTGTGGCCTTTGAGCTATTATGAGCATTGTGCCTCTCCATAAATTACATCTGCATGTCCTGAAAATACCAACTGTTTTAATAGGAATTAATCTATAGGCTTTTATCTTGCTGAAATACAAGGGGTGCAGTATGTTGAGTCGCTTTTAAAATTAATAGGGTATGGCCTGAAAATATTCAAGGATGTTCATTATTTTCTTTATAGGTCTCTTTATTGGTGCATATAAGCATAAAACAGTGCCTTTTTGTAGTAAAGAGGAGGAGATGGAATACTGAATAGATTAGAGCTTATATGGTTGTAGATTGCCCGACACAGTTAAGTAAAGAAAGGTCTACGTTTGTCCTGCTCAAAGTATATTGGGATTCGATCCAATTTGTCGTCAAAGTACCCCTTCTTGGTTAGAAAAGAGAGGGTTCAGTCTAAAGGCATGAAAGCTGACCCAGAGGTCCATCGCTCAGTGGTGTTCATAGCTGTCCAAGGCAGCAGTCTGGTAGATATGCCTTCTTTAATATCCTAAATCTAAATAAACCTCGAGCTTTTGCTGCGATAAGCTATTATTTATGTGGATACCTAACACAAGATTTTAGGGAGCTAACTCCTAGAATGCTTTGACCTCATAAGAGCACACAAAATAATGAGAACCAGATAATTTAAAACAGAATTTACATAAAACGCCTTTCTGGCTGTATTGAATAGTAACGTGTGCGAATGCATACACACACAAGTTAAATGCATATATAGTTAAATACTCTGCTGAAAACAGGCTGAGCCCATCACAGACCTATTGAAGCATGTTACTGACGAGCAATAAGGCATTAATTTCTCCTCCCCGCCTCCCTGGCAGCTCTGTTGCCTCCAGCACAGCGAGGGAGAACTGAGGCCCATGAGACCCTGGGGACACACGACAAGTCTCAGGACTGGCTGGCTGTCTCCTGGGCAGCTGGGCCGTTGTGGCAGAGTACTGTCTACAGCAGGCATGGCTGTGGGAGGGCTGCTTAGGTCTCATGGATGGAAACAGAGGGGAAAGGAGTTCCAGATATATCTCTCTAAAAGATTTGTCCAGGTGGCTTCTACAGCGTGGCAGAAGTCTGCAGCAAAGCTGAGAGCTGCTTTCAGGCTATTGCTCAGCTGAAGAAAAACCTCTTGTTGCATTATTTGCTGCAATTTAAAAACAGAAGTGAAACATAGAGGAATAATGACTTGGTTGAAACCATGCAGAGGACCTCTGACCATGGTTGGATGTGAACGCTGGTGTCCTGATCACTAAACCACCTCTTGATCCTAAAGGTCGCCACAGCTGCTCCAGAGAGTATAATCTGGGGCAGTTGTGCGGTTGATAGAAATCACTGGAGCTCTCGCTGCAGCCCCTGAGCTGTGGCAGAACTGAATTTTGCAATAAAACCAGTGACTCACCCTATGCCCATGTTGCTCTAGTAGAGATGCCCTCATCCCTGCAGTCTTTCCACTTAACAAATTAATTTTTAAGGGTGAACCCTTTCAGGTTAGCGTCTGTCCCCTGCTTTTCCCTTGGTCACTCTTGCCTGTTTTCACAGCTTCATTTGGTTTTGAAAGCTTACGGAGCAGCGGGATTAAAACCAGAAATAATTACTGCAGAGGACGGGTCTGGTTTTTCCCATCAGTTTCCATGACTCAAGCTGGTTCCAACAGCTTTGGGAGAAAAGCTGTTAGTTATTAAATTATTACCTGTAAGGAGAGCCAGCTGGAAGCTTTCAGCTTTCAACATTTTGATAAAAAGCGTCATAAAAATCTTGACGACAAAACTTCCAGCATTTCAACGACACCTTTTACATTTACCCATGCTTTCCAATGCCTTGTAAGAGCTATCGAAAGCCGCCCAGACCTGCATCTTGGGAATTTTGACCCCACGGTGACAAAAAAAAAAAAAAAAAAAAGTGCAAAAACATGAAGCGTTTGCTGTTCAGTGAATTCATTTGGACAGCCTTTGGGAAGTCACTTTCCATCTGGAGGAGAACGTCCACAAGGAGAGTTATAACGGTAACGGTGTAATTACACAGCTATAGCTATGCCAGTCTATTTTCTGAGGCAGGCAAGCCAAGTCTAGTTGCTGAAACGTAGGCGTGGGAAACAAGAAGTCTGCTTTCTAGGCTCAGCTCTGAGCACTGCTCTTCATGGCCTTGGGCCAGTCCCCTAACCCTTCTGCCTATGCAAAATGAGAAGAGTTAAACTAACCCGCTTCTCAGATGTGGTGTAATGACTAATTGGCTAAAATTTGTAGTGCCGGTGAGGGAGTTATGAGCTTGGCTCAGGCACCTACAGCCTGCCACAAGGAGCGCGGGTAGGCACGGCGCAGGAGCTCCAGTCGGCGCATCCTGAAGCTCTCTGGCAACCGGCGTGGGTAAAGGATCACTCCACCGGCCCTCCGTCTGTGTGCCTACCTTCGTCAGTTCGCACCGCTTCATCACCTGCGCTAGCGTTTCCTCACGCGGGTGCCCACCAGCATCGCTGGTCTTTCTGGGAAGAAACGTTTCCTAACAGCCAACCCGGCCCCAGCCCTGGCACGCGTCGGCTCTGGTGCCGTGTGGGCAGCGGGCTGTCAGCTGATTGTCCTCAGGGAAGCACCGCGGCTCCCGCCCTTTCTCCACCACACACCGTGCGCGGGAGATGGGGAAAGCGCCGCGGAGGAGCTTTCGTTTTAATCCGGGTTTTCCCTCCTGAGCTCAAAGCCTGAAGGAAAAAAAAAAAAAAAGAAAAAAAAAAAAAGCCAACCAAAAAACCAGAAATTACCTCACGTTCACTCCGAACGCCCAACTTCGCCCTCCGCCGCCCGGTGCCCTCAGCGGGCGGTGCGCGCGCGTGTGTGTGATTGTGTGTGTGTGACCGTGTGTGTGTGTGTGTGTGCGTGTGTCCGCGTGAGGCGAGGCGGCACTTGTCCTCTAATCGATTGCCGAGCGTGCTGAGCGGCCCCGCCGCGCGGCCCCCTCCCCTCGCGTGCCCCCCCCCTCCTTCCATCCATTCCTCCCGGGTGAGGCGCGCGGGGCGGCGGCGCGCGCCCGCTCGGTGTGTGCGTGCGCGCGCGCGCGGAGAGCGATGGGGGGGGGGGGCGCGCGCGCCTGCGGGCGGGTGCGCGCTTGCGTGCGCCTCAGTGTATGTGCGCGTATGTGTGTGTGCGTGTGTGTGTGTGAGGGAGTGAGTGAGTGCGCGGTGCTCGTGTATGTGTGTGAAGGCGGCGGGCGGATCGGTTTCTCGGGGTTTGACCAGCTGTCCCAGGCTAACCCTGCTCTCCGAAGATGGAGGAAGTGCCGGCAGGATTACCCTTAGCGACCGCGCCGCTGCCTCAGTTTCCATAGGCGGCCGCGCACGGGCGCGGGGCGGCGGCACTAATAAAAACACAAACAAAAGGGGCATGGAAGTGATCCACTGCCTGCGCGGCTGAGGTAAATCTGCCCCCTCCCCGTGCCGTCCCTCCCTGTCTCCCCTCGCCTTCCCCCGGGAGCACGGGGGGCCCCGAGCCGAGCGCGGCCCGACTTGTTGCTGCTTCCCCTCGGGGACGCCGCGTCAGGAGCCGCCCCCCCTCTCGACCCCCCCCCCCCCCCCCGGCCCTCGGCTCTCCGGGCAGCTCTCGCTCCGCTCCCCGTTACTCGGCCCTGCCGCCGCCACCTGCGGCCTGAGGCGCGGCGGCCGTGCGTCGGGGGACCGAGGGAAGGAACGGGGGGAGGGGGAAAACGGGAGAGGTGTGTGTGGGGGGAAAGGGTCCTAAAGGGAATAGATGAAAGCGGCGAGGCAGGACTTGGATCACTTTGACAGGTCGCGGGGCGGGGGGGGGGGGAGGGGGGGTGCCGGAACGGCTTCGGGAAGTTGGCCTAGGCTGCCCGCCCGGCGGTGCGCTGCCGCCCGAGCCCCCCCGCTCCGGTTGCCGTGCCGATTCGGAAGGAACCGGTGGATCAAGTTTTTCTCTCTCTCTCTCTCTGCTGGTTAATCGCATTGCTGTAGCACCGGCTGACCTCCCTCCCTTCCTCCCTCCCTCCCTTTCTCTCTCTCTCTCTCTCTCTTCCTCCCTCCCTCCCTCTCTCCCTTTTTGTTCTTCATCTTCCTTGAAAGTATGTGCCATTCCTGAGCGGCTCTCCCGCCGGCTCATCCCGCGCTGCCCGGCTCCGCATGCCCCACCTGTAAGTGCCGGGGCGGCCGCCTGGCCCCCACCTCCCCTCTTCTCCTTCTTCCAACTTTCCCCACCTCTCCGTGTCTGCGGCGTCTCTCCTTTCTGCCCCCTCCCCGGCTGAAAGGCCGAACCGCCGGGATTCCCCATCACAGCCTGAAAACGGGGAGCAAACTTTTCTTTCCTTCCCCTTTCTCCACTTTTAAGAAATAATAAAAAAAACAAACAAAAAAGAAAAGAAAAGAAAACCCCACCCCAAACGGTGCTTTAATTTAGGTTACGGATGGTTCTGTGCCTTTTTTATTTTTTTTTTAAATTTTTTTTTTTTTTTTTTTTTTTTGTCTTCCTCCTCCCTTCCTCCCGTTTCTTTCCTTCACTCCATTGGCTGGGGTGCTCTTTCCCTGTTGCTTCTGATGCCTCTCTCTTTACTCAGTGTGTGCCTGCCTACCTGGACTAGGGGGAAGAGAAGGTAATTTGGGAGGGCTTGAGGAAGCAGCTTGCCCGCTTTGGAAACTTTTTAGGGATTTTTGTGTGTGTGTGGCTTTTTTTTTGTTGTTGTTGTTGCTTTTAAAGTCATGTGGAAAAATCAGTCACTGTAGAGAGTTTGGTAGCAGCCAGGCAGGTTGAAATTTAAGTGTTATGTACTGAATGCCTTGGGAATTTGATCTGCTTTATACCAAAGAAGAACACAGAGAAAAGTATTTATTTATTGGGGGAAAGGCGGGAGGAAAGCGAGTTGAAGGAGGGGGAGGGAAGTGGTTTTGGAGACAAGAAGTGAAGCTGCCTGTTTTCCAGTAAGTAATGGAGAAATTCCAGGAGCCAG
Organism: Lagopus muta; assembly: GCF_023343835.1. Lineage (NCBI taxonomy): Eukaryota > Metazoa > Chordata > Aves > Galliformes > Phasianidae > Lagopus > Lagopus muta. Next base: position 33,022,334 of record NC_064440.1, on the reverse strand, counting down.
GGCTAAATATACTTGGCGATCAATACAGAAATGGCTCATTGTGAATAATTTAGCTGCCTGGTGCAGTGAGAGTTTTGAAACTAAAGGCAAAAAAGAGGCCGGGGAGGGAGAGAGGAAATAAAATTCTCCTCTGGTCATGTTGGTTTCTTAACTTTTCCAGTTAAAAGAACATAGTTAAGATTATTGATTCCTCCCTGTCTCCTTTTTTTTTTTTCTTTTTTTTTCCCCTCAATATATATCAAATGATAGCTAGGGGGTGTCATTCTATACAGTTACTTGGGTTTCTGGAAAGTAATAGCTTGTTCTGTGTCAGCAAAGCGCTTCCAGAAACTTTAAGATTGCTTCATGCCACAAAATGCATGGCCTGGGAGCATTAAGTGCCGTGTTGGGCCCCGTGTTGGGGCAGATCAGCGAGGTGAGGAGGAACAGGTGTGTGTACAGGTGTGTGTGCTGCTGTGAGGGGCTGGTGTGAGGCGAGGGCTGGTGGCAGCGGTCTGTAAGGGGCACCGAGGGGTTTGTTTTGGTTAGGGCAGAGCCGAGTCTCCTGGAGTAGGTGAGAAAAGAGCGATTGTTAATAGTGCCAACTCCTGCAGGTCTGTTCTGGCTGAGAGAGCTGATAATTCGTAAAGCGTTACAGTCCCTGCTTCAAAGAGACAAGTGGAAACTCGGAGTGGGGAAGCTAAAATCGGGTAAAAACGGCGAGTGGGGAACAGTGAAGGTTTTGGTCAGACCGAGAAGATCCCAGCACAGCCTGCCCAAGGGTCAGCAGGATTTCTCAGATCGTTTGCAGGGAGGGCTCGGTGATTTGCAAGCGAGCGCATGCACTACGCTTGTGTTTCTGTAGGCAATGGTTGCAACAGCAGCAAAATGGGTATAACTACTCAGGGCTCTAAGTAAGTTTAATCGTTTAATGGTTGATACTGACAGGTGTCTTTGAGGGTGTACTTTTCTGCCTTGCAGCACTGCACTTTGACTATGGAAGCAGAGGCTGCTGATGGATATATAACATGTAAGTAGTCGTTTTATTTGATTATTCTATAGTACTTTCTTCTTTCCCCGCTATCTTTCTGTAATGCGGGTGCCTGAAACTTTAGCTTCCTTCTGTATGGTCTTTGCTGTCAGATGCCACTGAATTAATGGCATTTGAACATAAGCTTTGTGTGTGACTGAAAGACGTGTGGGTATGGGTGCGTGAGTGAGCACCTCGCAGTTCAAGTATTTGCTGAGGATGAATGAACTTTGTGAGAGAGAGCACTCATTTTCAGAACCAGCAACTTTCCTTGCTTTTTGCTGTGCGTTTCTCCTGCTTTCTGTGTTAGGGCAAAATGTCTTATTTTTGAGAGCATTGTTTAACTGTCAGCTGACCAAAGGCTCCAGGGGGGGAAGGTCTGTCCTACAAAGTAGGAATTCAGTCTCCTGCTATCCTCAGTGTTTGCAAATGGAGAAGTAGTACTAATTTCTGAGGAAACAAAGCAGTTGGACCAGGATTTTTGTTAAGGCTGTCTGCGAAAGACTGGTGATGGGAGGTTTGAGGGAGCTCTTAAAATCAGTCCGTCAAGTATTTCTTTCTGGCCACTGAGAATCCGGTGTTCACAGGCTTTGGAAGGCTCCCCTAGCAAAGGGAAGGCAAACAGGGGTGCAGGGAGCTGGCAAGGCATAGTTGTTAATCATCGGGTTGCTTTGCTGGGATGGAAACTTACGGGCGACTTATTTTGTGAAAGCAGGTGACAATGAGCTTTCACCCGAAAGGGAGCACTCCAGCATGGCTATTGACCTCACCTCAAGTACACCCAATGGGCAGCATACCTCACCAAGTCACGTGGCAAGCAGTAAGTCTCTTTTAAACGTGTTTCTCTCTGGCAGCGTTTTTGGGTTAGTCGGGGTCCTCGGCTCGCTTTCCTGGTCTTACCTGCTTCTGTGAGCTTTGCCAGTAAAAGAAGAGAAGGAACAGGGAAGACTGCTTGTTCTGTTTTCTCGTTCGTGCTGGTGTCTCATCTAGCCATGAACGGGATTACCAGTCTGAACTATCCCCAAGTGGCATTTGAGAGCTGGTCCTTACCTGTTCCAGGTAGGAAAACTCTGAGTTCGACGTGCGCTGGTTTTGTTTTGTTTCATCGGGTTTTGCAATCCAAATGGAAATTGTTGTTGCGTTATTTTTACTGTTTACTGTGCTTCCAGAAGCAGCTTGAAGCGACTTTATTTGAAAACAAACACTTCTTATTTACGAAAAGGCTTTACTCTGGCATAAGTATCAAGTTGAAATATCTGGGTTTGAGGGCAGGTTGTATTTTACTGTTACCATTCAGAACTTTCAGCATCCTATTCATTACCTGAGCTTTGCTTTGGCGACTCCAGAGATGGCTGGGATAATGGGGAGTTTATGGCACTCTGCGGTTGACTCGCTAACGCAGTGAGAGCATCTTGATTGAGAGTGTCGAGGAGGAAACAGAGAAAATGTGAAGAGATTTGGGATACTGAGAGCGTCCAGTGCTCACAGGATGTTTACAGTTGCTTTTCACATGGTAGTACGCAGGTGAATAAATCTATTTGATACAGGATTCATAGAACTAGCATCTTTTCCTTTTTGTGTGTTTACTTTGAGTTACAAGGTTGCATTGAGGTCTTTACCTTAGAGTCCCTCAGTACTTGCATTAAAATAGAACGTGGCAGGTGCTGCTTACAACATACTTTCAGAGGGTTCCTCTCTGTGCTGCGTGATACTAATTTTCTGTCTAGGGTGTATGCTATAGAGATGGATGTATCTTGTGTATCTTTTTAAACTGACTGTATAGTATTTTCACCAAAAATCACTATAGAGAAAGCGAGTATTTAGGGTTGCCTGCTTTAAGGACGTGGTGTATTGCCTTCTGACTCTTCCTTGTTGAGAGAAAGACGTTCCTTGCCTTTAAGAATTTCTTCTTTCGTCTTGCAAATTATGAGTAAAGCACAGTTTTTACGAGCCTTTAAAACTGAGGGTTATTACGAAGATCTCCCAATTATATGCATGTTGCTGGAGAGTATGATTGCTAATACTCTGGACTGAACTTTATATGACAACCTATCATAATTCAGCATCTTCAGACAATTCCAATGCTGTTGCAATGGGATTCTGATATATTTTATTATGTTGTAAAAGTTTTACTACTCACTTTCTTCATTTTCTTTGTTTCCTTTTTATTAATGGGAAGGCTTCATTGGAAGGGGAAAAATGCTCCCTGTTTTAAATCTTCTTTATAATCTAGACTAAAAACCGAAGTCAAATTAGGGAATAAAAAGGTCCAGGATGAAGTCATGCAAAAGTACTTGAACATATTCAATATTCTCACGTTCGTCCTGTTAACGTTTGAGCAATTTTTAAGCGTTGTTAGTTTGTGCAACACACATGATGATCTTTCTTTCAAATGTGTTTTGTGGTATCTCACAGGTGTCTCAATTGCTTTCATCCCTGCTGGCTTTGCGTTAAGCACGCGCTGCTGCTGGAGAAACGAGGGGCTCTATCTGGGGTTCTTAAGCCATGCGTAGCTAGAGCTTCTGCAACTTGTTGTCTCTTATTCTTTGGAGGGAGGCAGTTTGTCTTAAGCATGGAAGGTTTTGGTTACGGGTTGTTGGCTTTTGTGGCAGCTGCTAAGATGGTTCACTAAAGTTTTTTGGTCCAGTCTTGAAGCTAGCTTGCCTAGACTGAATCAGCAAGCTGTACTTCAGAGCTTTCAGCCTGATGCGTGGGGAGCCAGAAGCCTGTTTAGATGTGGGAAGGTGAGGTGGAATGGCTGGTGGTAATACGACGTGCAAGTTCAGCTGCTGTTGCTGGACTGAGCCACTGTCCATCCTGCTGCGGTGCTGTGAGGAGGCCCATGAAGTAGCAATGTGCTGTAAGCAGAGGAAATGTAGTGTTGAGCACGGTTTAATTTCTAGCAGGGTTGCTGCTTTGCTGCTGGCCTGCTGCTATAGTGAAACCCGGGGCACACCGTTCCACCTGGGTAAGGTTTGCTGATTGATCCCTATCCGCTCAGCTCCAGCCTGACATGTTTCAGTCCTGGCTCTGTTGCCAGCTGTCCCAAGGGAGCGGATGGCCCCGTTTCGCCGTGTGCCCAGGATATGCACCTGCAGGGTAGAGAGCTGCATTCTGACCTTTGTTCCTGTGTTCCGTTGACTCATTTTGAGCCACAGCTCTTAATTTAGCTTTAATTTGTGTCTGCCTCAAACAGAGACAAAACCATAAGAAGCAAATTTCTTGGATCTGTACCGAAACGACTGAGCAGTGCTCTCCCAGCAACAGTAAAATTATGCGTTAGGTAAAGAGTTTTGTGTTCATTAGCCCCTGGCAATTCCATGTTAGTAGGAGTTCTGGCTGGGCTACTGATGCTTTTGGGTTCTGTTCCAAAAGGTTTCAGGTTAAGTATTTTGGCTCGTGTTGGAGAGTTGTCTGCTGCATTCTCTAACCTATTATCATTTTCAAGTATCTAGACTGCATGTATAGGTTATAGATGGGGCCGACGCTCCATTTTCCTTGTGAATGAGGTGATCCTGAAAGATAAATCACAGCAAATCACCTGTCATAGCTAACTAATGATCTTACATGCACCTTACGGTACGCATCTGCCTTCAGCAGAATACTGTATGTATGTTGGCAGATGCTCTGCTCTAAAATACTTCATTGTAGTTTTATGTAAGCAAAGATTTAAAATACGTGTAAATAGTCAAAGTGAATAGGTTGATAGATCATCTGGCTTTCTTCTACGGCAAAAGACAAATAAGTGCCTTGCCTGCTGATTAGGGATTATCTGTTTATATAGCCTCAGATCTGGAGGTCTGGATTTTGTTTAGAGCTTCTGTGGGGGAACGCTTTTGATGGGTGATGCTTGGCGATGGGTATCTAAGGCCTGCTCTATTAACTCCGTGTTGGTGCTGAACGGTTTGCTGTGTGGCCTGAAGCCATTTTCTGGACCCTGCAGAGTTCAGGGGAGTCAATTTAGCGCTCACTGAAGCCAACAGGACCAGGTTGCAGGTGATGTGGAAACTCAGAATAGGAACCGGCATGCTAATTTAAAAGCTGATGGGGAATCGTTATAAAAGAAGCTCCTAAAAGAAATAATTTCCAGCCACCTCCTCAAAATACCACGCTAAGTTCTTTCTGTAGTTATTAGGTATTTTTTTTCCCCTGGAGATTAACACAGGCTTAGAAGAGCATCCCCCCTTCGAGGCTGCATGGGCACACGTTGGTTGTCCTGATACCAAGTGGTCACTGTGTGTGGGGTGAAGGCTGCTTCTCTACGACCGCTTGCCTGGTGTCCTATGGGAAGTAACAGCAGTCAGTGACAGAGGAGACTTGCTCTTAAATGAGAGACTTTACAGCGAATGTCCTAGATAACTTTCTTATCTCTGCTTTCATAGACAAAAGGAGCCCTTAAACGAAATGGAGTCAGAACAATCTTAAGTATCAAACCCCACATCTGATGTTTGAAACTGATTAAAATTGTGGTACGCTTTCAAGATGTGTTTATAATAGTTCAGAAGCATTGGCAAGTTATGAGATAATTTATTAAGAAAATACTTTGGCTGACTCAGTTGAGAAAAGTAATGAGGTGATTCCATTTACTTCATGGTGGGGAATGATTGCACTGTTGGGACAGCCGTGTCAAGTGTCAGTGATTTCTGTAACTGTATTTAAGGTCCGAGTCTGGTAAGAGGACTCAGGCAAGGTTATGCTAAGAAGTGGCCAATAGCATATTCCTGGCAATTTGGTAGGCTGCTGGACTGACAGTGACACTCTTCTGACTTTGTAGCTTCAGAATCCTCAGTCTTCCTTGATTACTTTCATTTTTCAATTGCTCGCTGCCATACGAGCTGCTGTGAGTGGAATGTTTTGCGGTGCTGACACAGTGGTGGTACGTATCTGCATGTATAAAGAAACCTAACTTGGATGTCTGTCTTTGGGAATGAAACTGCATAAGATCAGAGATTGCTTCATGCCTCAGCTAGGCACCGAACAAGCCTTGCCATCTCCAGAATCTGTGGCCGAGGCAAGTAAGGCTGGACTTGATTTTGGATTTCTTTTTGGCTCAATATGTGCTTTTTCTGTGCATGAGGTGACTGAGGCTGAGCCTCTGCTTGAGGCTTTTCTTTAGTTGTGGTGGTTGGGGCTGGCTGGACTGGGCTGCAGGGAGAAACATGTTGGTGCTTTGCAGCAGTTACTCCCTGACACATGCACTGGTGCATGAAGAATTCTGGCAGCCTGGCTGTGGCGCTCATAAGTGCAGATTCAGGTCTCCAGTTCTTCCAAATATCTGCAAAGTGTGAAACACTGCATATGGTGCTGAAAACTTGGACTGGATTACCTTGTGATGCTGAGGGGTCTCTTTTCCCCCAAGTTTAAGGAGTAGGATAGGCAGAGCATCTCGGATATCTTTGCCTCAGTGCTGGGATGTGGACTTCTGTCAGTCTACTGAAGTCCTGCAGCCCTTCTCATCTGGCTTCCCTACCTTGTCAGTGCGATGTTTAGAGAGCTCAGCTGTGGAATTTCATGGTGCTGCCTAAATACAGATGTACCAATCATTTCACAGGTCACAGGGCGGTGAGCTTAGGTGTAAGAGATGAACTCAGGGTGGCAGAGAAATGGAAGAAGCGAGCGACTTTAATGCTTGCAGGAGAGTTTTCTTTAATTTAATCTTTTAACCTCAGATACACTGAGAATTGCTTTTTTTGAAGCTTAAGGAGGGGGAAGAAAGATGAGGTGACGACCAGACTTCAAATTTTATCCACACATAAGCAGTTGAAGTTCTGCAGAGTTTTTGTACAGATTTAATTAAAAAATATATATATATATATATATTTGCTGGGATGCCTCTTGCTTTTCTGTTAATCCACATCACATCAGATCCTTCACATTGGGATGGTTACAATCTTGAAACAGTTCCCCTGATACAAGTTGCATGTAGATGAACACTAAGTAGTTACAGCAACAGTGTGGTTATTGTATTATTTTTTTTTGTATCTGATGTCAGTGTGTCTCAGGCATTCCCAATGGAATCAGGTACTTGGTTGTAAAAACATTCCTCCCTTTTGGTGAGTGTTATAATGAGGGTGGAGTGAACCGATCAGTTAATCTCATTAAATAGGTTTTATTCATTCTGATGGAAGTCTCTTGAGAGGTCACCTGCCAGAGCTTTGTTGCAGCACACACCTTTCTTAGGGAGCTTCTCTTATTTTCTGGGACTGTCAGGTTCAGTTAACTTTCCTTGGTACACACCCTGTTACAACACTCATTGCTCTTGGTAGCTGTGGAGTCAGCATGTTTTCAGTATTTGCTTATGGAATTTTGGTTCCTTTTCAGACACGCCAACAAAAAGAGCAATCCTTGTCTTCCTTGAAGCAGCCCTGTGACAGCAGCTGTAGTGCTGGATACCACTTACAGAGTGTTCTGTCTTTCTTTTTCCAGATCTTCGTGAAGGTCCTGCTTATACTGAAATTGAGGAGTGTTTTCTCTCCAGTAATCAGATTTTAAACCTTTTTTTTCCTATTTTCCTGTGGGCCATTGGCTCTCCTCATTCTCCAGCCAAATGTGTGTTTGCAGGGCTGGGCTTTCTTAGTGGAAAGGCAGCTGCCTGTGTTGTCCCTGTGCTTTAGTGAGGGCAAGCACTGCAAAAAGGGAGTCTTGGAGTGATGTTAATTCTAGCCAAGAGGAAAAGACAACCGTCTTCTGCTTTTACTTCAGTATGCTGTGGTGAATGAAACTCCTTACGGGAGGTCTGCCTTGAGGCACCTCTGCAGAAGATTTAGGAGAACACATTGCTGCTGCTCTCAATTGTGATGAGGCCTGTTACCAGCCCGTGGTGCTGTGCCCATACTGTGGCATGTTGTCCCCTGCCTACGTGCATGGACTTGTTTGGAGTCCCAGCAGCAGTGTGCTGCATCTCAATGGAAGGAAGCACAGCTGTGGTTACTGCTGAAAAGCAGTGAAGCTTGGCAGACGTGGCTCGGAGCTAGGTGACAGGAGGCCAGGTTTTCTTCCCCAATTCTTGTTGTTGTAAGGGAGTCCTTTCATGTTTTTGTGTTGCTTTTTTTCCCCCCTAATCACAGAGACCACATATCACTTGGATTTGGATGGCATGTGTTGGACTTTGGGAAAAGTTGCTAAGGTTTTCTTGAGCATTTAATTCCTACAGCCCCACGATCATACATGTACAGCAGTACTTTAATACCAGGGTAGCTTATTTCCTGTCTCACACAGGAGATGCTGTGGTAGTCCTAAAGCACCTTATTTTGGTATGATGGCATTAGAGCAGCTGTAATTTTTTAACTCTTCTCACCCAGCTGAGCATTACCAGGTCTGTATGCTAACAGCCCCCTATTTACACCACACAGCAAAACGTGGCCTTGATCTGGAGCCAGCCCTACATTCTGGGCTCTTGCTGGCAGTGCTGTGTCAACCCGTGGCTCTGGAGAGCTCTAATCCCTCAGAAGCAGAGTGACATTGGCAGAAGCTCCTGCAGTGAGCGTTCCCTGGCTGGCAGGGTCACCTGCAATCAGTGTTACAGCTAGGACACTGGAGTGTGTTGGAAAACCAGTGATGCTGTTCCTGGTAAAGCATGGGGTTGATTGATTTATTTTTTTTTCCCCCTTGTTTGCATGCAGATAAGTCATCTAGAGTGAACCAGAACCTCCTGTTTTGTTGTTGGTTTTTCACTAACTTTTGCTTCTTCAGTACCTTTGTTTTTTTGGCTCTGCTTTCTGGTTTTTGGGTTGATGTTCCATTACTCTGGTGGCTGCTCTGGTATGGCCAAGTAGAGTGCGGAGGTGGTACGCTGTGTGCGTTGTGCTTGCTCTTTAGTTCAGAGCAACAATATAAATGTAATTGCTCTGCCTTCACGTGTGAAGAGAGGCCGTGAACCTCTCAGAGCTCCTCTGGTGTGCTTATGGACGCTTTGCAATGAAGCCACAGGTACCAGTCAGATCCCCTTGTGGGAGACACCTGCAGGTGGCTGGAAGTCAGTCAGTGTTGCTACCACTTGCGTGGCTGTCCTGGGTGTGAGCATAGCTACTGCAGTAGGGCAGAGAGAAAGGGACTAATGATAATGATAATCTTGATGTTCTTTCCCTCACCGTCACTGGGCTGGAGGAGGTACTGTGAGGATTTGGCTCTACTCTCCTTGCCACAGCCTTATGCAATGAAGATAAAAGTCCCAGCTGTGTCTTGCTGCTGCTTGACAGCCCTTTGTCCTGGGGGCAGAAGTCTGCAGCAGTTTCCAAAGTAGGCAAGACACAGTGAAGCACAACGAATCGCCACCTTATCTTCCTGTCCTCTCTATTACTTTTTTTTTTTTTTTTAATGAGATTTCTTCACATGTAAGGAAGAAAGACAGGGCACACTTAATCTCCAGCCTATGGTAGATCTGGGGAGGGCTTAAAACCGAGGCGATGTTTTACCTGTAAAAGTCCGTATATTACTAAGTCTGAGTTTCTGATGAGGAATACTTTGCCATGTGTCCCCTTTGCTCTCTCCCACTTGAATAAGAAAAAAAAAAAAAAAAAAAAAAAAAAAGTATTATCCTAAAGATATCTGTGCTCAGCAATAGGCTGAGGGCTTCTCAGCTGCTTATTAGCCGTGTTTCTGCTGCATTCCTCCCAACATCCTAATTATATCAGAAAGAAGGGATGCTGTCCTGTTTTTCTCAGGAGGTATCTGATCCTTTGGCCCATGGAAGTCAAGTTGGTGAGTGGCACAGAAAGCTGGCTGGAGAAGCTTGTGTTATGCCCAAATCCATAGAACTTTTTTTTTTTTAATGATCACTTCTTGCCATGGGAGTGTTTGTACGAACAATGAGAATTCACACCTACTGTCCTAGTGTCTAACTTAGTCTCTATGAGTAATTCAGTGAGTAAATGTGCTCTCTTAGCTACCGGTGTATCTGTAAAACACAAACCAAGAGAGGTTTTGGTCACCGTACCTGGGTATTCTCTGAACTCCAGCAGCATGAGTTAAATATCAATACTTGCTCCTGTCCAGAGAGCAGCAGACAGAATGGTGTGAATTCCTGTATTTGAAAATGAAAGAAGTCAACTCTGTATGAAAACAGCAAGTCTTTTTACACAGAAGAGATCTATAGAATGAGATCTATTCATCCGAGGAAGAGTGACTGTTCTCTTGAAGTCATGGATGGTTTGAAAGCTTCCAGGAAAGAGTCTGCAGGTTCAAGACCATATCTGGGTTAGCTGTATGGTTTGGGGAGAAGGAGTAGGCAAAAGAGAATGGGGTTTGGTTTGTTGTGGTGTTTTTCTGTTTTTGTCTTTTAGACATATCTCATGATTTCCTGAGAAATTGCTATGCTGCAGTGTACGTTTTGCTTTGTGCAGGTAATGCCTTCAGAAGGGTGGCAGGCGTGAATCATTAGCAGCTGTGCGTACCTCTTCTGTCTGTTGCGGGTTAAGGCTCCTGTACTGCCTGCTCAGCACTGCTGAGGGGCCTCTCCCTGCATCTCCAAGTCTGTCATCATCTGGCCCCCATTTTCCCATGAACTGAAATATTTTGGAATGCACCTCTGTGCCTCGTGTTCACACCATCCCTTAATCCTCATCGTTCTTCAAATATAGACATAGTGTAGACACGAACGTATGTAATAGTGGTTCTATCTCCCCAAAGCGGGTCGTCTTTACCAGGTGTTTTAACCTTGCACTGGCACAGATGGTTCCTGGGTAGGATAGGTACACCTCCATCAGCTGCATGGAACCATCTGTGCTAGGAGATGCTCTCTGTTTGAGAATTTTCTCTAGCTGGAACACACAGCCCTTTCTCCCCATCACTGTTAGGTGTTATCCTTTGGATAATCTATTCTTATAGAATTTAATGTAATAATATCTCCTCATTATATCATGCCTTTTCAGCAATAAATCTTGCAGAGCTTCACAAAGCGTGCCTGTTTAAGAGATACAAATGGGTGAACAAAATTACAGGCTGAAGAGGTGGAGATAAATTAGAGGAATTAGTATGAATTCAGCTCCTATAGGTGGGAGGCAGTCAGGTTCATCATTTGTGTGTGTGTGTGTGTGTGTGTGCTTTAAAATGTCAGATTATAGGTGGCTCTTGAGTTCAGAAGAACGATGTGCCATTTGTGTAGCCAAGGGTCAGTAGTGCGTGACACTTGCAGGCTGTGAGAACTGTCTGAGTTCACTCTTGCATTCTCTGAAATCTGTGTTCTGTCAGTTGCACAAGGTCTTTATTTCTTCAAAATCCCATGTGCTCGTGTACGAATCCCAAGCCAGCCTGTGCTCAGGGTATAAATGCTATCACCAGTCAGCTGTCGGCAAAGTAGGCAGCACCAGGTAGGGGAGGCTGGCAGCTGGTGGGGAAGAAATCTGCAAATGTGTCCAGGCTTGGTTTGTGACAAGCCTGTGCACGTGTGATGTGTGTGAATGCAAGGGGAAGGCACTTCGGGGGAGTTTCGGTCCGACACAACAGAGATGTGCAGGCTTGACAAATATTACAGTCATGCAACTCTTAGGAATCCAGAAAAAGGGAAGAGATGTGAATTTGGTCTCCGCTGAAGGGCAAGCTACCAAGCACCGCTCTGCTTAAATGTCAAAGGATCTGCTGCATGGGGAAAAAGGTTGGAAGGCAGGGTCTGTGATGTCTGCTCCTCACAAGACCTGCTTCTTGGTAGATGTTTGTGTGGGATCACCTCGCTGTGAGACCAGACATGACTCAGTCTATCAGCATGCAGCATGGTTTCAGGTTGCTGTCTTACTGCTCTTAAAATGTTAAAATGCTGTATGAAGATATTTGCTTTTTTCCTCGTGCTTTTGGAAAGAATGAAAAGCTTTAATGTCATTAGTGCTATTGTTATTTAAATTTAGCTTGTGACTGCTAACCATTAAATATTTATAGAGAAATCGATAGCAGTGAGATTTTTGCTGTAGTAAATATATATCACATATGTATTCAAATCCAAACCAGTGTGTTCCAGGAAATAATCTATAACAATGCTCTGTGAAGTATTCATGTCCCAAGTGCAGCCCTTTCTGCGGTGGGACTTGGTTTTGAAAATAGCCTGGAGCAATGCTGCCCCGTGCCCTAGGGGAAGAGGTTCTTGCAAAATCCATCTGAGCCCTCCTTCCAGGGCAAGAAACTTCCTGCTCTCTGGCCCACAAGATCCCTCTTACCTCAGAGGAAGCCCAGGCTAGCTGGAAATCTGCAGCGAAAAATTTCATCTGTAGATCAATAATTGAAAATAGTTTTGAGCCCATACCTTTCTCTGCAGTTGGACTTAAAATGTCATCAGAGGCTCGGGCTCATTGCAGTGATGTGGAAAAAGGTGTGAGAGGTGTGGAATGCCTGGCACATGGGGTGGGGAGTTCCTTGTAAATTCTGGGCTTCTGCAGTGCTTCCCTGTGCAGCTGTCAGTGAGTGAATCAGTGGGCCAGCAAGGAGAGGACCTGAAGTAGTTGTTGCAGCCAGGTGTGCTGGAAGGGAGCAAGCTTCCTTACGAGTTGGAGGTGGAATTTCAATTTATAATTATGAGCATTGTTTACAATAATAGTTCTAATTATATACGTAAACACTCTAATGTACTGCAATGTAATATGGTAACATTTGCTGAGCTTTGGCTGCTTTCAGATAGTGGAAATAAGCTGGTGGTTGTTGGCCAGGGTTCAGAAGCATTTCTCAAAATTATGTACACGATATGAACATCAAAATTTTGTGTGGATTAAGCAGTTATTAATTCTCCCCAATTATCCTTCAGATAAAACTACAACTAACTCATTAACTAAAATTAATTGTAAATAAAGCTGATCTGTTGTTGAGAAGGCTAATTAGAACGGTAATTGTGTAATGATGATGCATTTAATTTCAGAACGTGGATTTGAAAGCTACTCCTTTTGGCAGTGGTGGAGTAAGGTGTTCCAAAACAAAGCAGGATGCTTATTGCTGCCATTGTTCTCTTGATTAATACTGCTAGGATCCCTCTTGCTTCCCGTCCTCCTGTAGGGCACTCAGAAACTAACTCTGCACACAGTGCAGGCGGAGGCCAGGCTGCAGGTAGACCTGGTTGGGTGGGAGATGAGGAGTGGAGGTGCTGTGCCTGGCATTGCTGTTACAGCACTGCGTGCCCGAGCTGTGGGAATACTGCCTGTGCTTTGGGATTTGCTGCCGGCTCGCCATGGAGATGCATCTGGAGTGTCAGGCCAACAAAACTGAATTGTGACTCATGTTTTAAAAATGAGTGAGTAATTTTCCATGCAGTTTCATTACAGTATCTTTTGCCCCAAGGATTATTTACTGTAGATTAATTTTCAGCAATTCTTCACTACGTAATCTGGAATTTTAATTGGAGAGGAACTGTTTAAAGCAAATAGCGTTTTTATTCCAAACTACCTTCTTCTAACAGTAAGATCAGCACCAATACTAAAATCAGCAGTGTACCTGTTAGCCCACACACATGATTTCCCGCTATATTCTTTTGTCCAAATGTGCTAAGCGCTGTTTTGAGCTGCTTTTTAAGTGCTTTAACAAACCATCACTTGAATCACTAACTAAGAAATAGACACGGAATACAGAATACATGATTCACCTCTTCTCATCATTTATAATCTGCTGATTTGTTTTGAGTTGATTGAGAGGGAATTGCAGTATTGAAGGATGGACTCTCATATGCTCCTGATAATCAGACCTGAAGGGAATGTTGACTATAAATATATTTCACCTACCTTCCTTTTCAACTTTTTCCCTACGAGTTTTTTTGTGTGTGTCCTGGTTCACCGTGGGGGGGATGTAAAAATCCTGATAGTGTGTTTTTAGTTACATCACTAATATTAGAACTGAGTAATCGGGTGGCTTTGGCAGCAGTCTCATTTATAAATTGTTGGTGAGCAGATGGCTCACCAAGTTGGCATGCTAACTCCAAACTTTCACAATCATGAGTCAAGTTTTAAATTGCGAGATTGCCTTACATGCCATGAGATCTTTGTTTGTTTGTTTTAATAAATATAGTTTTCAGTGTAGCTTCTCATTTCTGAGCTGTTTTGTAGAGGCATGGCTGTTCAGCCTCCTCTAAGTTGGAATGCTTTTTTTTTTTTTTGCTCTTGATGGAGACTTCTGTAGCCACTTAACTGAAAATCTTGGTGCTAAGAAGAAACAGCGCATACCAGGCTAATGATCAGGGAAGTGAGATTTGGCAATCCCGCTTCATGTCAAATAGGGAAATAGTCATCATTTTATCAACTCCTGGTCTGTAGGAGCAGCAATTTGCTAGAAATGCACTGCTGATATCTGCAGTCTTGAATATGCAAACCTGTGCCCATTTGTTTGTTTCCCAAGCACGTGGCTGAAGCGTTAGAAAGCACAGAGTGCAAATGTTAGATTTTGCAATGCAAGAGTGAATATTCTCTGTAAGCAAGGAGTAGTGATTTAAAGAAAACAAAAAAGAAAAGCTTGAGTGCACAGATAGCCTCACTGCAAATACAGTGAAGTTCAACAAGGGTGAGGTCTTGATCCACTTGGTAATTTGGGCAAATAGTAATGGAAGGATATATTTATTTCCAAGACAAAACACATTCCTTCAGCTAAGAGGAATATGGTATAGATGGGTTATACTGCCTAATTGCGGGACCTGTCACAGAGTGATAATTGGAACTTATTTCTGAATGGTTCCACACAAAGCGTGCTGTTGTAAATGCTAAACAACTGGTCCATCCATAACCACGTAATTGGTGTGTGCAGCTAATTAGTGTGTTCAATTTAGGCCCAGATTTTTGGAAATATCTCCTGTTCTGGTCCTGATTTAGCAAAGCTCTTAAACAGATGATTAACTCCCATTGGCTTTAATAGGACTTAAGCACATTCTTAATCAGGGCCATTGTGTCAAATCACATCTCTTGGTGACAATCAGAAGGACCTGCCAGAGCTGTAATGAAAAATATCTGCAGGTCTTTCTTAAAAATGCACATTGACATCTCTTCAACTTGTGAGGCATTTTGTTTCAGAATCTGAAACGGTGTAGATTTCTTTTTTTTAAAGCAAATGCTTTTTGTCACCATCTAATTGTATGTACAAAGTTTAAAGATTTTTAACTAGCTTTGCAGGAGGCTGTTGACATCAAATCTGCTCAATACACCTTTGAGATGGAGAAGAAGAAAATACTCATCTGAGAATGCCTCGCCGGTGTAAAAATGTCAGCGCTGATAGGTATCTGTGATGGAAAATTTGTGTGGGAGTAATAATTTAGTAATAAAAAGGGTCAAATTAATTCTCATGCTGAAGGGGGATACCTTACAATAACCATTTTGTAATTTTATGTTTGACAGCTTGCTCTGCATTATGTGGATAGGTGGAGCCGAGACAATGTAATCCATTTCCAATTGTAAACAAGATTGCTTTAAGAGCTGCTGTAGTAAGATGCATGTTGGCTGACTTTAAGCTGAAAGGTAATTGCCTCTGAATATTAATGTGCATGTGGGGATTTTGTTTTTAATTCTGGGATTTCATCTTTGCCCTATAGCAGCTCTGAAGAGGCCCTTGTTTTCCCAAACCCCACGTTGCTGCTAATTGAAGCTGATGGCAAGTGTTGTGCTTTGGGCCCTTTGCTTTTATTTTCTGTGGTCTGCGTACCTTGGAGAATGCTACTTTCTTTCTGTTGTGTTGTTTGCTAGCCACCTTTTCGGTAGAAAAGATTTATTAGCCATGCTTTTGCTTTCGTGTAGTGGCTACATCTAGTGCTGGGCTAGAGGAGGTTATGAGGAAAGGGGAGAAGTTGCTGCACTAATTGAATTGTAGCCTTTTAGATAAATGGGAGTTAAGGTGCTGGTCCCGCGCTGTGTAGCTAGAGAACTTCATCAGAAATTACTGGGGACCTGATCACCAGCTCCCAGTTGGAGCTTCTAAATCGGTTTCTACCCCTATTGGAACAGACCTGTATCATGGAGGCAAGATCTGGGTAGTGAAAAGCTAAGTTTTGGGGAATGTTCACTGGCTACGTTTGCATATGAAATTTTCAGGCATTGAAGGGACAGCCGGCTTACAACTGAGCAGTAGTTTGCCTTTCCTCCTAAGTTCTTGCTCCTGGTTTCTGTGAGCATTGTTATTCACTGCTTGCAATGACACTCAGCACTGGGTATGAGGGGGCCTGGTGCTGAGCGTGGTGTAACTGCAGCTCTGTGCTGATGCAAACTGCAATCCAGTGCTATCAGCAGGAGCTTGAAAATCCGGTGTGTGCCACGTTTTAAACTGTATGTGCTTAAGTGGCACTGGACTTGTGGGCTGTCACTTTGGGAAATGAGTACAAGACTGTTGAAAGATGTCAGGACTGCCAAGTGGCCTGCATGTCCTTCTAGCAGAGATGAGTATTCTTAAGGTATACATTTTTAAGTAGAGTAATACGTGCCTTGCTCTGTCAGGTTGGTTTTTTAAATAAAGAACAAAAAAGAAATAAAGCATTTTTTAGCTTGTATCAATTCTCTAGTCCGGTGTAGTTCATGGTCTCACACTGAAGGTGATGGCTGAGCAAGCGCGGGAGCTTCTGCTGTTCTTTAAGAGAATCACAGAGTGGCCTGGGTTGGAAGGATCAACAGATCTCCAAACCCCTGCCACATGCAGGGCCACCAGCCTCCCCATTTAATACCAGACCAGGCTGCCCAGGGCCCCATCCAACCTGGCCTTGAACACCTCCAGGGACGGGGCAGCCACAGCCTCTCTGGGCAGCTGTTCCAGCACCTCATCACTCATAGCAAAGAACTTAATAGGGCTGGATACTTGCTGACCTGTGATACCGGCTGGACCTAGCAGGTCTGTAAATGGCTGTTCTGAGGGGTCGTGTCTTGCTGAGAGATGGGGCCAGCAGCTGAGCTTCACAGCCAGCCCTTCTGCAGATGACCATTAGCGTGTGCTGGGTACAGCTTTATATAATGTCTCAAGTTAAACAATGGGCTGGAGGCAGTGATGTTACTGGGTGGGAACCACTAACAGACAGCATCTTCCACATTCTTGCACCCTGTGCAGGCTTTGGGATCTTGAGTTTGTTTGCTTTAGAATGATTTACAAACTTCTGCGGTGTCCAGTCTCCAGTGGTTCAGTCTGTCCACTCTTGAAGTCAGTGGGAGTCCTCTTGGTAATGTGGTTATTCAACGTTTCCAGGGGTACCTTCCCTAAATTAAGTTACTTAGCTGTGGAAACGTTTGACTGCAGGCCAGCAGGCAGGAAGTGTTTGTGTGGGGGGAGTTCATGAATGTCTTGCCTGTTGAAGAGCCTCTGTCTGTGCTGTGGCTGCTTCAGTACTATGACAAAAATAATACGAAAGGATTCTAATAATGAATTAACTTGTTCATTGGATTAAGTGTTGTCTTAAGGGCAGTAGTTGGAGTCCATGTAATGGAAGTTGACTGGAGGTATGTCTTGTGGCGATGACAAACTTTGTTTTATAATAGCATGTATTTTTCAGTAGCTGCTTGCCATGCTGTAATGTGGTTGGAGCGGGAGAAACAGAAAACTGGCCATTTCCCGGCAGATAGCGATAAGTTTCTACTCAGTCAGAATGCTCTATATGCTGTGATAGGTTTATAATTATTATCCTAAGATTGATGTCTTTGGGGGGAGTGTAAATTTGTGCAGCAGTAATCCATTAAGAAATCAATAATCATTCCATCCTGAAATGCAGTTTCTGTACAACATTATAAATGCACACCAAAGATTTGATTCTAGGCTTGTCTTCCTTCTCCATCCCCTCCTCTTCCCTGAACTCCCAACTTCAATGTCCTTCACTGTGTCAGAGAAGTAGTTACGTGGTAGGACCCTTCTTTTCTGATGGGAAAAACAGGGGTGGTAATAAGAGCATCATCCTGAGAGGCTGTTCAACTTGATGTGTGATCTTTCCTTTCCCCACAATGCTCTTTTGATCTTGGGAAATTCCCCCTCTTCTCTACCTCACTTTTATCCCTGCTAGATGGGTGATAGAGGATGATGAAGATGCATGCAGTTTCTCTGTAAAGGACTCTGGAGAGGAAGTGTTAGATACGTGCAAAGCTGTGGTACGTGCACATTTCCTCTTCTTCACTCTCTCTCCTCATTCAGTCTTCATTTATCATCACATGAGTTTGACCATCAGTTGCTGCTGTGTTCTGCAGGACTTCCTTTTTTTGCTCCGAGTTCTCCCCAGTTGGGCACGTTTTTGAAATGCTGTTGTAAGTAATCCTCTGATCTAGAGAGCTGGAAATCTCTTGATCTCAGAGTAAAGGTGTTCACAGCTGATAAATAATAGACTGTGTGACAGAGCCTGGAAGTGCTACTTTAGTTTCCATGTGGAAGGCTAGATTATAGCACGAGATACTGAGCTGGTCCAGTTTTGATCTCACAAGGAAAACTGCAGATAGGAAAAGGAAATACTATTAGAGTAGTAAGAATGCATTTACCTACTGGCTTCAGTAGACCTTGGCTAAGAGCTACAAAACGTGGAGTACTTAATAATCAGAGATTATTAAGGTTGGAGAAGACCTCTGAAGTCATCTAGTCCAGCCACCTCCACCATGTCCACTAAGCAGTGTCCCTAAGTTTAGCCCGCTCAACTGTTGATTGAAAAATGGGATATTCTTTAATTATGTCTTTGTTTACACCCATTGTATTTGTTATCCAGGTTTACTTTCACCTTCTGGTTTCTCATCTACCCCAGTAAAAGGAGTGTGAGGTAACTTGGCTCTTGCTTTTTACTATCCTTAGGACATCTAATGCATGGGTATTCACCAGCGTTCTCAGTTCTGAGACAGGGTGAGCAAGAGACCAAGGTGTTTATCACATCTTTCCTTCTGAGATGCGAGAGTCTCAGGTTGTGTCCAGAGTCTATTCTGGTAAGAATAGACCAAGAGGTTTTGCCTTTTATTCAACTCATGTGTACTTTGGCTTACTGGAGCAAGCCACAAGAATACCCACCTGAGTACCATTATTCACCTATTTCAGCATTCACAGACTTGTGTCTTAGGAAGGGTGTGTGGAAGAGCTGGAGGTACAGGAAGCCAAAAGGGACAAATCCCTCACTGTAGCTCTGTGTAGGGAGATGTGGCATGCCTGCCTCGGCTATGGGGTAAGCTTGCTTTGGCTGGTTTGCACAGCAAAATGTGAAGCTATGCTAATGGAAAAAGCCTAGATGCCAGCAAAAATGCTCGAATGTGAGTTGTTTGACAGGTGTCTATTCAGCGTTGGCTTTTTGTCTGTTGAATTATTTTTTAAATTCCATAAGCCATGAATTCCACGCTGTGCTGCTTTCTCACCAATCAAGGTTGCTCCCTTTACTTTAGAACCCTCCCTCGTGCAAGGGCTGCAAATTTCAGCTCTCCTTAGCCCTTAACTCGTGTCACTTTTCTGTTGGCCTGCATACCAGTCAATGTCTCTCACATGTCAGTATTATTCTTCAAAGTGAAAACTGCATTTTTTTCCCCTTTCTGGTCAATTTGTGATACAGAAGCAGCAGCTGACTGACAGGTGATTTTTCTGCAATGATTTGCTGAAGTGCTCATGCAAATGGTGTGTGGCTTTTCAGCAAAATAAGAAGACTTTATCGCATCTTTTTGGGTTTTACCCATGACCATTTTTTTCCAGTGGTTGGCAGAATGGTGAGTGCTGAAAGCCCAATATGGGCTCACAGGATGCTGAGTTGAACAGATAGGGCTCTATTAGCTCTCAGCTGCATTTATCTTTACTTTACGAATCTCTATTTAGAATTACCTGCAAGTGGTTATTTTCCACTGTGGTTTCCTAAGACTCTTCTGCTTTTGTTATTGTAGTATTTTTGAACTACTAAAGACTCACTACCACCTATATAACTATTATGTATGTATTCACTGACAGCTTGAATGACAGGTTACAGAAAGTGGTGTGAATTGCTCTTCGGAACAAGAATTCTCTGAAGAGAAATATTTAATAAATTGAACTATTAAGAGATGCTATCTCAATCAATAAGTTGGAGTTAATTGGCTGTGTACAAAGTGTTTTCAAGCCATTCCCCTGAAGATTCTGCAAATTAGGTTTAGGGCACCTTTCTGGTGGACTGCTAAGCTGCTTTCAAAGGCCAGTTTTCAATAACCGTTCATTTTGTTAATGATTATTGAAATCAAATCTATTTTCTTCAGTGTCCATTTTTTACCTTGTAGCTACATGCCTCACAAAGTGAGTTTAGCATGGTTTAAGAACAGTTTTAAGAACAGAAAAAGCTCTGCATTTCTTTTTTTTCCCCTTTTGCTGTGTGCCTCTAGGAGTATTCCATGCTCGGGTGACTACTCCAGAAAACAGTCCCCAGCTACTCTGTGCTATGTGTTATTGTTTGCGAGCAATAACAGCACTGCAGACATGTAATATTCACTTCTGTGTCACCTCATTTCTCAATTTTTCTGGTTGTGAGCGCTATCAAAGTTTTCCAAGTGCTACATGCTGCAAACTGGGTGTTAGGACCAATGGTCCTGAGCTGTTAGTTCAACGTGAAGCTTTGCAAGCATAGTGTAAACCCATCAGAATTAAAAATGAACCCTAAACCTTCTAGTTGGCATTAGGAGCAACAGATGAGTTGCAGAAAGGGATTTCATCTGAAGGTATCATAAACATGGTTAATGGCCATCAGATGGGATCCTTGGTGCTTTCAGAGAGCAGAGGTGGGGAAGAACTCGCTTGGCAAAAGCCCCTGCCTTTGGGATGTTTTGCTTGGGAGTATCGTGGGCCTGACTGCTGGAGATGGCGTGGATTGCTGGGCTATCTGTAGGTAGGCAAGAGTCAGCTCCTTACAAACAGGTCCTAAGTGATTTAGTCAGTAACGGCCACAAATGGCAGCTGAAAGGCCAGTCCTCCAGCGGTGTGGTTGCTCCTTCAGACAACATCTCCTACTTCATGGGTTGCATAGAAGAGTTAAATGTGTTTATTGGAGCGCTTCCTCTTTCTTGTCTTTTTTTTTAAGTTGTTTTTTTTCCAAATGCCGTTTCTAAAATTTAAGGTAAATTGTAAGAAAGAAAGAAATCCTTAGCTTAACACCCATAGAATAAAGTAATTCAAAGCGGAATGTTTTTTTCTTTAAGTGTTTGCCCTGGAAGTTTTCCTTCCCATTGTGGCCCACCGAAAGTCTTCACCCTGCCTCATAATCCAGAGGAAGGTGGTAGTTTCAAACCAGTTGAGAAGTGCTCTGTTGGAGTGGAGAAATCCTAACAAGGCTTGTTGAGGCTGATTGTCACTAGCTCAGTTGGGGAAAGGGAGGGGGTAAATCATTGAGTAGGTATATCTTCCATTCAGCAGGAGCTACACATGATGGGATTATTAGTATTTCTAAACTAAAGCCCCTGACAGATCCTTGGATACTTAAAGCTGTTGTGATGCTTTACCAGATGGTTCAGAAACTCAGACTGGAGAATCTCATTGGCTGGTGCCGAACAATGACATTTCAAACCCACACGTTCATTTGGATTTTAATTTTCAGGGGGATTAAAGCTTTTTGGAATATGGGCTGTCTCTTTCCATATATACTGTCGGCACCTTATGTAGTTCAGTTTTGCAGTGTCTTTATAATTCACTGTCAACTGTGTTACTTGTGAAAGAGCAGTTTGAGCTGTGGCACAGTATTAACTGCGTACCGGGACCAGCAAAGCACAGGCAGCATAAGCATGCAAGTTGTTGGCTATTTAATGCAGCTGCTTTGTTTTATAGCTGGTAACTGCGTGAACAGGTGATTATGCTAACACATGCCACTTTTGATGTTGTATCTCTCTGTTCTTCTCACTTTTCAATTCTCATCTTTGAAGCCCCGATCCTGTAAATACAAACGCATTTGCATAACTCGATACAAGCAGAGTGATGCTGTCTATTCCTGCTAGGAGTTGAGCTGTTTGGTCCTAGCTCAGCCGAGCACTTTTAATGAGACCCCGCAGCTCTGAGGGAGAAAATCAAAGGCGATAGGCTGAATTTTTTACTCCCTTTCTGTCCTGTGGCATTTTGAAAACAGGACGGAGTGCCCCTCTGGCAAAATAGAGAGATTTTCAGAGCCTGCCAAGTCAAACAGTCTCTCTGGCTACCCACATGGCTGTTCTGGCTAGCACTGGAACCTTTGTGCTACTGCTCAGCTGCCTTGAGGAAGGGATGGGAGTATTGCTATTGAATTCCCTTGTAAACTCCTCAGGGCAAAGATTTCTGTTTGGTTGTGTATAGATATATGGAGTGGTGATGCATTACCTTGTAGAAACCTAAGTGCAAGGATGACTTGGGGATTAGGGAAAGAATTTGAGCTTCATATTTTAGGAGTGCAAAATTTATTTATAACGCTTGTTTAAGCAACATTTTTTAATGCACATTCTACACAGCAATGAACCAGGATGCTTTGCTGGCAAGTGAGAGGCTCTGCTTCCCTTCTGCCCTTGCTTACCCTTTATGCCTCTTAACACTGGTGGGGATGGGGTTTGGTTCTGTTGAGAAGAAAAAGGACATTTTATGTAATCATTTTTGTGTGTTAGGTTGGTGCATTCGGTGCGACTGCTCTTGATATGATTCATTCTATTTGTGCTGATGCACAGTATTAAATAATGTGCGGGCTGTTTTTTTTTTTTCTTTCTGTTAAACAAGTATTCCCTTGGCTTGTCACAGAAAGCTGACACATGTTGGTTCTTCACTCAGGGAGTTCTGCATCTGTCGACACTTCAGACATAATCAGTTTAGATTTCTGCAGCTGATTAGTGTTCACCTCTAACCAAACTGAGAAGCTGCTCCTCCAAATGGTAACAAATAATATCCTAATTAGTTCTCTGCATTGTGCTAGCAGGAGTCTTACTGCAAGCGGCTGGTCTCGGAGGCCTTTCTGTTCCAGTCCACTGCCTTTACAGACTGTTGTATCAGCACTTAGGCTGGGCTTTTATTCCCCCTGCCTCCAAATGCTCACAAAGCAATTAATTATGCACCTGACGATAGACATTAGGCACGCAACAGTATTCCACGTACGGTTATGAACATTTCATTAGCACCAGTTGATTTATGCACGATAATAAGAGCAGGAGAAGGAATGCTGGGCAGGACTCCAGGATTATCCCATAGCCTCGGTGATGCTAAGTGTCCCTGTGAAGCTGAGCTGACCACCCAGCGCAGCTTAAACTCTGCTGTGCTCAGAGGAGAAGCCAGCAGGATGGAGGGATTGGGAAGCACAGCAAGGGGAGCTGTGCAGAGCGGCTGCTGTACGGCTCTGCCTGTCTGGGACTGAGAGCACTGGGTTTGACCAGGAAGTTTTAAATGGGTTTATGCTTTTGAGTCCGATTAGCTTGTTAGCAAAACATGCCCATCCCTGTCTATTAAACTCTGTGTACTTCCTCTTAGCTGATGGGTTGTGGTGATGTTTGTTTCTTTTTTTTTGTTTTTTTTGTACAAGCCTGTTCCTTAAAAAACAAAACAAATAAACTTGAAGATGTAATTTGATTAATAGCACTCAAAGGGCATGGCAGAATCTCTTGTCATTTTGCTGAGCGGTGTGGGCAACTGCAGCTGGATTAACTTGACCAGAATAGTGCAAAGAATCAGAGAATTTTCATGCAGAGGTTGAGGTGGGGGAGATGTGTTATGAACACGTACAGCTGTGTGGTCCATGGCTGCACCGAGCATTGAGGCAGGTGAGTATCCAGTGCTTAAAAGGAAGTTTTAAAACGTGAATTGCCTGTTCAGGTTCTGTTCAATGACTCCTTAAAACTCTGTTGAAGTTTACAATTAAGAGAGCCTGTTTTAAGAAGTATTTCAGAAAAATAATGATAGCAAAATTGCTGCTACAGTGTAGGTTGCTGAACTATTCAAGAATGTGTACCTACTAAACTGGAGACCTAAACATAAAGCTTGTTCCTGAAAATGCTTCGTTACTACTGTTGCTGCTTTTTCTGTTGGTGCAGGGCTATTTTCTTCATTCAGAGTTCAGTCAAAGCAGCTGAGATAGTGAGCAGGTAGATTTTCAATTTTTTTCCAGCAAACTGATGAATAACAACTGCTTTGAGAGGTTGAGGTAATTCCAAATTGTGTTCAGGATGAAGCTGACATAAATAATGACTCTAAAAGTCATCTAGGAAAGGAAGTTGTTAATTATCTTTAAAACAGATGTGTGAGTAAATGGATTCAAATCTGTTGTAAAAAGTGCAAAGCGGTAACAAAAAAGGGATCTGCTATAGAGCTTAGATTCATTTGTGAAATCGCTGCTTTTTTGGGTAATAGTTCATTCACTTTTTTTTGTTCTTCAGAAAACATTTGCGAGGTCCTAGTATGAGACAAGCATTGAAACTGAACTTTCTGACTTGTTTGTTTTCTTTTAAACTCTACCTTTAAAAGGCAATTCAAATCTCTAGGTTATGAATTTATTCGCCGAGTGTTTTTCTTGAATATTATATATAGATGCATATTATAAACAAGAAACAAAGTATACCTAGTGTGTTTGGGTTTTGGAGCTGCTGACATGCTGCTACTGAGAGTTTTTAGTTAAACTGAGAAGATGAATGGATGCAGCTATTGTAAAGTGTGTGAGAAGTTGTCTAAATGGAAGCTGATGGGAGTTCTCAGACTACAACGAGTTAGCAAGTTCCTTCTGGTTCAGTTTCAGAACCGACTGATTTCTAATATTCATTAATGACTTCCCATTAAAAATGAGGAGTTACCAATACAGCCTCCAAGTTAAATCAGAAGGCAGTACCGGTGTGAAGGAAAGTCAGAAGCTTGCAGGGAAGGAGCGACTCGCATTGATGGAGCAGTGAAAATGAGAAGAAATGTGATCGTGCACTGTGCCAGGCTGCACACAGGGCAATTCCTCTTGTAACCTGCACGCCTCGTAGCTGGAAACAAAAGAGGAGAAGAAAGGACTGCTCGTTTGTAGGTGACAGTGGGTGTCTGTCAGATGCCAGTATGATACAGTCAGGAAAGATGCACATGCCATGATGCGGTGGTGCCAGTGAGGTGTTTGCAGCAGAGATGGGAAGTGCTGATGCTGTTCTACAGGCCTGAGAACCAGGGTGGCCTTGCCTTCACAGAGGTCTTTGCTGCAGTGTCTAGCCATCTTCTGTTTGGTGTACAGCTTCTACAGCTGGTTCAGGAATCTCTGCTCTCTGTCAGTAAAGGAAGGTTTATTTGGTCAAGTCTCATCAGCTTGGTAAAGTCAAGGCTTTTCATAAAGGAGTGAGTCTGTGCCTACTGGTGAGTAATGGAAGGGAGTTGACATGAGACGTAAAGATGCTTGAGCATAACAAACACTTTCCTCATCCTCAGTTCTTGCTTGAAGGCTGATGTCAGTCCCTCTCTACTGTGGAGCTCAGGCCAAGGTCTGTAATGTCTGTGCACTTACACAAGGTCTTGCTTTCCACGGGCCACGTTTTGGTGGTATGTCAACAGAAGCGGTCTTTTTCAAAGCTTTATGTAGCACTAGCATGAGTTTGATATCCCATGGAATGATGTAAGCTCCAGTAGGAAAACCTTGGCATGAACTGTACTGTGTTGATAGAAAACAAACTGTTAACTACAGGCAGTGCTGAGATGCCTGGAGGCAAGTTTAAGAGCTCCCTTTACAGGAAGGAGATCCTGGAATCATAGATTTGTTGGAGTTAGAAGGAGACTTTTAAAGTCGTCTAGTCCAGTTCACCTGCAATGAACAGGAACATTTGCAGCTGCATCAGGTTGCTCAGCGCCAGGTCCAGGCTGATTTTGAATGTCTGTAGGAACAGGGCATCCTTTCTGGGCAACTCATTCCAGTGCTTTGCTATCCTTATAATAAGAAACTTTATTCCAACTTGGCCTTGTTGAGCTTGGTGAGATTTGCACAAGCCCATCCAGGTAACTAAATGTGGATGGCAGCCACTTCCTCTGTTACCACACCTCTGAGCTTGGTGTCAACCACACCTTTGCTAAGGATGGGCTCAACCCTACTGTGCACATCACTAATGAAAATATGAAATCCCCCTGCAGGCCTCCTGTCACTGGTCTCCATCTGGACATGGAGCCGTTGACCACAAGACTTCTGATACAGCCATCCAGCCACTCCCTCATCCACTAAGCAGTCCATCCATCAGATCACGTCATGTCAGCTAAGAGAATTGGATGTTGTGTTGCTCTAAGTGATATAAATGAGATATTTCTTTAAAATATACAAGCTGTGCTAATTGTACGAAACAGTCAAGCAACGCTTCTCTTTTCCTCAGTTAAGTAACTTGAAATTGGCCAGATTTACAGAAAATTAAAAATAAAAAAACACCTCCAACAGAGCTCGAGAAATTCCATGTAAACAGCATGTTTGTTCTGACCTCACCAGGGGCACAGGGATGATTTCAAACGTCATGTTGACGTTCAGCATGAAAACCCAGGGTCATGCTACTGCCGGTATAAAGTGAGATACCCAGTTCAGCAGCATGTGCCATAGGTATCCAGAAATAGCATCAAACATCAGCTTCTCAAATGTTTTACTGTGTGCAATCTTCTTCTGTGGGGAAAAAAAGCAACCATCTGACCACAGGTATGGACATCTTCTTCAAGTTCTGGTTTTTACCCATGCTATTTGCTTCTGTCTCTGTCCTTCACCCTGATGTGGGAAGAATGGCCTAAAACAGCACAGGCAGATGCCTGCTCCTGAAGCTGCCATGTGGTATCATCTGCTGAGCAGCTGTGGAGAGTCTAAGCAAATGGAATGCTCTTTTGTGAGCCACTGAGCGAGATGGGGAGAGACCTCACTGCTCTGTGACAACTGTTAGTAGTCAAGCTTGATGTCATCTGTGCAGGAACAAGCAAAATGTTTTGAGGAGGATAAAATAGGGGAGAGAAGAACAGTTAGAAACAATACAGCTCTATTCCTAATACGTATGATTAAAATAGATATGAATATGACTTTTTACCCTTGGAACTCATGAACTTAGTGTTTTATGCGTCTTGTGCACATCTTCTGTTACTTTCATGTTATCCCTGTACTCAGAACCCAGTCTTGCGTACTTTACGAGGAAGAAGTTACACTGAAGGCAAGTCTGAGGACTTGGCATTTCTTATCAGTGCTTTGTGACGTTAGGTGCAGATCCTGGAAGCAGCATGTTTCTGCTTCTAGTCGACCTGGGTGCCAGACTTTGCCCTGTCTGTTCTGTGAAGAGCAAGGTTAGGCCCATCTTTACTTGTGAATAAACGAGGAGCTGCAGGCATCAGGGTTTGGTCCTTTGGAGTGCTGGAGATTTAACTGTCCTCTGGATAAATGAAATTCTGGTGGCTATTAAATTTCTGGCCAAGTCATCTGTGTAGTTTTTTGTAAAACCTACTGTAAGCTCTGCATAAATATTCTGGCAAATTTGCCTTGGTTTTTATGGAAGATGTCCATACAGAATTAAAACCTCATCTGTTGCCAAATTTTCAGCTGATGTAAACTGCCTTAAGTGCAGATCCAGTACAGGGCCTGTGATTTAGGGCACCTGACTTTTTAGCTTACTGACTTGCCAACATTTTTATTGAACATAAAGCTCCACGTCAAGCCATTAGTCAGTTTCCCTTCCCTTATATTTATCACTTGAAAAAGAATGTCATTCTTCTCTAGTATGTATGTTAAATCTTGAGTTGGCTCTAATGCTCAAAATTCAGCTTAACAGCCTCTCTCTCTTCTGCTGTGAGGTGGGACAGTGTAGTGTCATGTTTTTCAGGCAAACCAAGAATGCTGCCCAGATAGAGAATAAGACAAGGGATTAACTGGTTCTGGCTAAGAAGAATCTTGGGCAACAGCTAGTAGGCCAGTATTTTCTGAGAAAGAATTTATTACAATGCATTTGAGATTTGTAAATGTTTCTGTTAACGCCAGAACACTCTGGGGTGTATTTACAAAAGAGTGTTTGCTAATCCTGGTAACAAATAATGAGATTTGTACAGGTACCTCCCGTGGGCTCATATGGAAACATACGTTGAAGCATCAGAAGTTTCCTGGATGCATGTTTAAGAGTTACTTTGTTCTCTAAAGACTAAGAATAGGATTTCCCCGATACTGTAAGTTTTGATCTTGTTGAATGTACATATTGGGAGGTATGGGTTAAAATAAATGTTGGAGTATTTCAACTTTACCCCTTAATGCAGAGTTGTCACGGTTCTGTACTGCCTGCTGTTACAGTGGAAGAGCCTGGGCTCTTCTGGAAGGTAAGTATATTCATTATATTTAATCAGGAGAATATACCTGTGGTGTTATGCAGAAGAAAAGCTATTCTAATCAACCTTACCTCAAGATCTTGTCTGTCAAACCCAAGCAATACAGACCCGTGCATGCGTATGCACCGAATATAACAAGATTCACCGGATTACTGCCTGCTTGCTCTGAAGTTGGCTCTTGGAATGTGATGATTCAATATCTCACTGACTATGTGACAAATAGGGCTTGGTTCTTGCAGATTTGTTTTCTTGTCTAGCTTTATTTCTAGTGCTGGATGACTATCTCTGCAAGGATTTTGACAAAAGGAAGGAAATGCACGTTTTGCTTGAAAATTAGCACTGAGTTTTGCCAATTTCCTTTAAATAGAAAAGTGAACTTAACCTATCTTGTTATCAAGGAATTTGTCTGCTGGAGGCAAGCTGAAAAATGGTGTCTGGGGCCTACAGGCACAAATAGACCCCAATTTTATATTCATGTAGCAGCCCTTAAATATTGCATTAGCAATATTACCAAGACCAGACAGATCCAGGATTTTCTGTGCCCGAGGCTTGCAGTAAAGCTGGAGAAAAGCAAAACAGTTGACTTTAAAAATCTATGCTTAAAAGCTGGGAAGTAAGGAGAAGTGTCCTTCTCTGTGCTCATGGCAGTTCTGCTGAATAATCACTTGGCAAACTGCAGCAGCATGATAGGGAAGCTCACAGTTGCCATTCAGGTATAGGATATTGAGGGAGGCTGGAGGCTTTGCTGATGTTTGGCTGGGTGTTAGAAGTGTTCTGTGTTAAGAAAGTGTTTTGTATCAAAGCATGTCAGTGGTCCACAGCATTTCAGGTACTTAACTGAATGCAAATGAGAAAAGCTGATGCTTTTTGTCTACTTGGTAGTGGAACAAGGAAGATTGAGGAAACTTTTTGGAATAACTTTATTTTTCACATCTTTCCCGGAGGGAAAAAAAAAAAATTCAGGAGTCCTGGACTCTGCAGTTTATTCTTTCTGAGCCCTTGGAGCTGGATTTTTGCTCTTGGCTTTTTACAAGAGATTGGTCCAACAGAAAACATCTGATCCAGCAGCTTAGCTGGATTTGAGCTTACCTGCTGTTTAGTAAGTCTCCTCTAAGCTCAGTTAAAAACTTCAGTTTTCTTCTCCAAGTTACATTTGTCTGAATTAAGCAAACACTGAAGCATGTCTGTTTACTTGTATTTTTCTTTTTTACACTGCTCTTTCATTTCTGGATTGGCTGTTAGAATGACCACACGCTTTGCTTTTTACTGATTCTGGTGTATCGTAATGAAATTTCTCAGTCACTTACCTTGTCATGAGCCACAGTGAAAGATGGAGGAGCTTTTCCTCCCTAGCATACCTACAGCTTTCCTAGCTTTCAACAGAAATATCTTTGTGACCAGTGTAACGTGTGGCTTAACCCTGCCTGCTGACCAGCATGTTGGCTTACGGCTTTGAGTACTTATATATAGTGAGGTGCAATATCAGCTTGTTAAGCTCACACAGGTGTACGATGGCTCTGTTCCTTCACTGATCCGGTCCATTTTCAACTTAGTTGCATCATTTTGGGTTTTTTGGCAATAGTAAAGTGACGTGCAAATGTAACAAGCTGAGACATGAAAGAGAACATCAAACCCAAACTGCTCTTAGTTGTGTCAAATGTGTCATTAATGAAGTACCTATATATTCTTTAAGAGATTTGAAGTGACCCCTGGGTTGCTGCTCATCTCATTTCATAC
The DNA here is from genome assembly GCF_023343835.1 of Lagopus muta. Lineage (NCBI taxonomy): Eukaryota > Metazoa > Chordata > Aves > Galliformes > Phasianidae > Lagopus > Lagopus muta. Next base: position 32,992,486 of record NC_064440.1, on the reverse strand, counting down.
CACCTTGAAGTGCTTTTGCTTTTGGTACCCTTTGGCTCTTGTTCTTGACTCTATTTACTGTACAGGCTCCCACTTCAGATCTTCTTCCAAACCCCTCCACCTTAACTGTTGCTGCCTGGTGCAGAATCTCGTGAAATGCTTTTTAGCACTGAGTGTACAACATCCCCCAAATTCCTTCTTGTCATTGCAGTACCATCCTCGGGGAATTCCAGAGGCTTTGTTAAGCGTGACCTCTCCTGCCTCAGTCCAGCCAGCACAATCTTAAGCAAGCAGCTTTCCACATTTTCCTAGCGTTTCATTCTTATGGCATGCAGTTTCCAAGACTTTCTCTCCGCAGTTGATTTGCAGCATTCTGGCTGGTAGTGTTACCACTCTGCTCTTGGCCTGATTCAAAGTGGTGCTGAAATGAATGTTTTTCTAACACAATTCACTAAAGATTAAGTCTGTATTGTAGGAATCTTAGTATGGGGTCATTTGTGTGACACGTCATTATTGGGATGGACTAAGAGCTTAGATATTTGAAAAGAAATGGGAGCTTTTGCATATGAGAGTTCAGTATGAATAATAAAGTTTTTGGCTTTTTACCCAGGGGGATGCAAGTTTGTGGCATTCTTTCATTTTTATTTAGGATGGCATTATCTGAAAACTGCAATGTGCTTATTTCTGGTTTGCAGAGAAGGCATTTTTAGAGCAAGCTGATAATGCGCCAAAGTCTCTGAAACCTTAAAGTTGTGGTTAGGATCAAGGCAGTTTAGGAAATTAGGTCACCATTACCTCACTGTTCTGTTGGTTGGGTTGTTTTTTTTTTTTTTCCTTAATTATTTCTTTAACTTTTAAATCCTGTCATGTATGCTGTAGTTGCCACTGTCGCTGTTTCACCAGTGGAATCCAGGATGGATGGAATTCCAAGCTGGCAGCTTGAGGAAGCTTGATCCTGAAGGCCTGAAGCTTCAGAGTACAGACTGCACTGCGTGAAGGCAGCACCAAGAGAGGAAACTGTTGCACAGTATTATTTGGGAAGGAAAGGTCTGAGTGCAAACTCATCTCTGACACTGCAGGAATAGGCTAGATTTGGGATCAGGGTGTTTTGCAGGGCTCTTGCTAGGAGTTGCTCTCTGGAGCCACAGCTCTGCAGCGAGGAGCCTCAGTCTGTTTGGGTGGGTATTTGCCTCTGCACCATCAGCTGCAGCAATTTCACTCAGCAGAAATCATCCCTGTGGGGGCTGCCAAGAGAACAAAAAAAAAAACAACCAAACTTGAAAACCCAGACCTATTTATGTAGACAAAAAAAAAATAATTGATTTTTCTCCCCTTAAAAATAAATAAATAAATGCTATTAGCAGAGTCTGGGAATAGCTGAAAGCTTTATTCCCATCTGTTACACTGTGCGTGGCTCTTTTAAGGTGTGACCTTATCAAAGCTGGAATCAAAACACCGAGTAGAACTGAAGGCAGGCTCAATCTAGTCGAGATTCCCTTCAGCAGACCATGGCGATGGTGAACAATGGATGTGCTGCTGAAGTTCATTCTTTCCTTAAATGCAGCTTTATCAGCAATTAAGGTGTAAAAAATAGTCCTTATTGGCTTCAGGATCCTTCGAGCTTTCTGGCTTGCACTTGCTTTGCCTACAAGATAAGTCAGGTTTCTACTCCAACTGTTGTAATGACTGAGACAGTGCAGCTTCACCTGCTGCATTAGGAGGACAGGCATTTGTGCCTTGTTAATGGGATTGCTCGTTAAACTCCAGCTGCAGAACCTCTACTGTCACGACTTCTTCAAGGGCCATGAGGAGGACCGTTTAGGTCTTAGTCTTCCAGGCACAGGAAAATGAATTGTTCTGGAGAAAGCCAACCCAGTGTTGTGCTGTGCTTGATTTTGGTTGCTTTTCAGGTGTGTTCTAAGTACTTGATGAGGCCATCTGTGAGTCAGAGGGAGCACTGTGACTAACCTGGTGGTGATGCAGGTAGGGAGAAGAGACCAGGAAGGATAAGGAAGGATCCAGCGGACACACTGTGTTTGTAACCTCTGAACTCTGCAGAGTATTACTCAAGCAGATAAAGGTAACATTGGCATCTTCCCCATTAACCCTACTTTCTCAGCCTCTGCTTAAACCCCAGGGATTGAAGGAGGTGGAGAGAATGTTGTTACGCACGCAATTTTCAATACAAATTCCAATGTGGGAACTGCATTATTGTTGAACTGGCTATCAGGACCTTAGCAAATACCAAAACATCAACCTCTCTCTTTTTTTCTTTTTTTTTTTTTTTATAACTACATCACCTGTGACAGCTTCAGTTTACAGACTCCATTCTTCTTGTGGAAATTTTATTGTGTGACCGTTTCCTTGTTTAGTAATACAGTGGCTGGGGAGGAAGCAACTTTATACTTTTGATCTAATTTTAAAGCCTCAGAATAGGTCACTCAGTCCTCCAAACAATTTCTAAAGATTTTCAAATAAGGTATAACTTGATTTAGAAGGCAGGGAGTAAAGCGTCAGGGCCAAAACTTTGAAGGAGCTTTTATGTGTAACCGTATTGGGATTTTTAATGGGCTAAATACAGCATTGTAGGCAGAAGCTGTAAGCTGAGAAGCCCTCCATCTCAGCAGATCCTTGGGGATATGCCCTTGGGAGGGCTTCAGACTGCAAGAAAATGTGGAAAAACAAGAAGATTGCTCTGCAGGGATGGACATAATGCAGGGAGAGGTTGGGAAAGATAAATCCTTCTGGCCCCCTTCATTATGAGAGTAAAACGACACTTTTGGCTGGAGGCCAGCAAAACCTGGGAGATCTCGGATGGTGCAGACAGGACCAGCAACAAGTTTGGTCAGGGAATGGATTGGAGGAGTGCAGGTCTGCCTCAGCCTTGTGGGTTTTGTTCTGAAGGCAGAGCGTTAACCCCTCTTTCCCCACCGCTTTCTAGAAGCAGCAGCGAGGCAGGGAGACACGCAGCTCTTGCATGAGAAGTGGGAAACTTGCTGGGGATTTTAATTAAACTTGGAAAAACAAGAGGAGGTAGAGGAGGAGGTGTGGGATTGTTGGAGGAGCTGTTTGCTGTGACTTTGACCCGATGACACAGAGGTTAGCAGCAGTTCCATCATCCCCATGCCATCAGAATTCAGAAGCACTGTGCAGAGAGGGGTACCAGGTGGATTTGCTTACTTGCAAAATAGCATTTAAAATCTGTAGGTGTCTTAACAAAAGAAATTGAAAATGATTCTTGGTGAGAAACCTACTTGTCTAAAAGGTGCTGATTTGGACTTAATGTTGCTGTGCCCTTTTGGTTTCGGCTGAGTTGGCTCTGACCAAGGTAGGGCTGAGGTGGGCTTTAAAACCCTTTAAAAAATCTTCAGTGCCTGAACTCCTCAATAAATTAAAATAGAGCACCTTTCACGTGGCTACCTGGAAGGCTACCTCACGTGCAAACCTGCTTGTTCTGTAACCTTGCTTTTCTGTCTGAAATAGGTGAAAATGTTACTCTAGGAAATTAGGCCATTAAGGGCTAGTTTATCAAACGAATGCAGGGTCACTCTGCTCCCCTTATAGTACATCTGCAGCACAGCTGGAGGTGTGGAGGCTGTAGGTTCTCTTGAAATTAGTTCAAATGTGCAGAGGGGGGCAGCAATGATGTGTGGGTGTCTGATGGCTCCACGTCTCTGCTGCCTCATAGGGCATTTAGAAAGCTGGCTCTGGCAGCTGGAGCATGCTGGGCAGTCTGATGTCTGTGTATGATCTCAGGGGACAGTGCTTAATTTTTTTTTGTAGGAGTTGCATGTAAACATGGGAGGGTAGAACTTGGCCTGTAAATAAGACCTAGTTGGGAATAAGCCTTTTCCAGAGCCAGGCTCATATAATGATAGTTTTCATTTCTTCAGCTGGACGCAAATGAGGGCCACAATCCTAAAAATGCTTACATGGAAGCTTTATTTTAAGATTCTCCAAATACTCAAATTAGCCTGCAACTTCAGGGCTTTTAACTTAAGCACACATCTAAGCTTTTTTTCGTGCCTCTGGCCACAGCGTGTTTCACTCTGCTGATGTATTTGTGCCATAGCAACTGCTGTAAGCCTAGGCGTATCTTTGTATTTCCATAGCCTGAGATTTATTTTAAAGCCTAACTTTGTGAAGCTGGCGAGATAGTGAGGGCCACTGCTCTCCAGCAACATGAGGTAGAGCTGACCAGCTTAATATATTTCCCGTTTCTAACTAGGAGGAATTAGCAGATGTGTGTTGTCCTGGTTCTGACCTCCCAAAACAACATGAGGAGTACCTCCACACTGCCTTGTGCCATTTGAATTTTAGCAACCGAAACCTCATGGAAATGACTTCAAAAGGTTTTCCAAGATTTAAGGACGTTAGGATTTAATTTCACATTGCTTGGGTTTTTGTACTGGCGGTGCCCTAAGGGATGGTACCATTGATCAAGGGTTTTTTTCCCCTGAAAATCAAAAGTAAATGTTTGTCCATTGGGACAGAGTGCTGGGCTGTTAGCTGGATGTAGTACCAGGGATTTGTGAATGAAATGGGAATGGCTTTGTGTCAGAAGGCTTGTCAGGGCATAGGGAAGGGAGAGAAGGGTCGTTTGTGGTCAGGTCATCACACTGAGCACTTCAGCTCCACTCCTAATTTTATTCCTCTGCTTACGAGTATCATCAGCCTCCGCTGTTCCCAGGGTTACAAACACACCAAACCTCTGCATCCTTGAGTCATTTCTCACTGTGTCTTCTCCTCTGTGTCATGCAGTACTCATGTGTTATCTACTCACCTGGAGCAGATCTGAGAGGTGCTGCGGTCTGCAGGAACGAGAACAGGGTGCTCTGTGGAGGTGGAGCAGCAGAGTTCTGGCTCCCGGGGCAGACTTGAGCAAGACACTTTGCCTTTCTCTTTCATTTTTCTTACCTCTGCTTGGAAAAGGGTAAGAGTGTTTCCCTGCTTGCAGATCAGTGACTTGAATCTCTCCCAAATCTTTGGAAATGCGGCATCCTATGAGACATAGGTGCCCTTTAGTGGCCGTCAGCAGTGAGCTGAGAGAGTATGGTCCTCTTTGGCTTGGAATGGTGCCCGTGTGCTTGGTGCTTTCTTCTCTTCTGCTCCTGTTTACTGTTTAGCTGTGGTTGTGAGGAAGGAGCCATAGCAAAGGTCGGCTGTTTCGTGCGTGCCAGTGAAGATGGATCCAAACCTCTCTTCCCAGCATGTCTCCTTGTGTCCTGACATTCCTGTTAGTCATTCAGTGTTTCAAAAACACTCGCTGCCCATTGAATGTTCACGTAGGAGAATCCTGGCTCTCACCTTTTTCTGTTCTTCTGCAGTTTTACTTCATTAGCACCTTTCCTCCAGTTGGGGAAAAGGCTGGCAAACAAACACCTTAACACCTGCCAGCAAGGACCACGCCTTGGGTTCTTGAGAGTCATAGCACTCAGTTTATTGCAGGGAGTACAAAGCTGTTCTCCAGCTCTGCTTCAGCAGCAGCCAAGGAACTCAAACCAACTGATGATAATGCCTGTTGGAGTAATCTCTAACCTCAGAGCGGCTGGTCTTAATATGAGCTGAATAGTCATTTTTTCCCCTTTGAGTAGCACAGAAACCCTGTTGTGCCTTTGCAGTTTTACTGTAGGAAGTGATTATTTTTGTTAACGTCCTATGAAATTGCCAAGCATAGCTGGTAATTCCCTGTGTGTTTCTTTAGGACCTTTTTTTCCCTTTCTTTTTCGTCCTTGAAGACCTCCTTTAAGACAATCCATTGGGTGGGGAAGCTGTGAGTCAGCCTGCAAGACTTCTGCCCCAGCAGTGCAGGTGGAGCGAGGAAAGACTCCAGCTTCTGCTAATCTCCTTCTTTCCAGCAGCTCGCTGTGTAACCTGGGATTAGACCTGGCCTCACTCAGTGTCCTGGGTGGAAGCTTGTCAAGAAGAAGGACTTAGCATGTTGGGCAGCCAAGTACAGCCACGTGGCCTGGTATTTTCAGGGCGGATCACAGCACGCCTGCAATGGATCCTGAGTTGATTACAGTGGTCACACTGGTAGAATTCGGGACTCTCCTCACAAGAGCTGTGTACATAATGCTCTCATCGTTTATAAGGGCGGGAAGCTAGTTGATAGAAACCTTTGGACCTTGTCTCTGGCACTGATGGTGAAAGGATGTTAGCGGTTCAGGGCATGTGAGCAGCCAGCATGCTCAGCTTCTGCACGGACACTGATAGGAGAAGTTATGGGGCCAGGGCTGTCAGCCTGGAACATGGTAGTCACATCTTCTCATCTTGACATGCTGGAGTCCTTCCTGTATCTGGACTTCTCAAACCCTCCTACCCCCTTTGTTACTGGTAGCTTTTCTTTCGTAATTTGTAAGTGATTTAACAGCAGTTTCTGTTTCATCATGCAATGCTCTGCATGAGTGCTTATGACCTTACTGCGGAGTCGTAGCATGTTCAATGAAGCTTTTGCATGTGAGTGTCTCTCCATGTCTTTTTTCTTTCTGCTGCTTCTCTGCAGTTGTTTCTCCTATGGAAATAGGAAACAGTCTGTTTTTTCACCCCTGCAGAGCAAAAGAACAGATCTCGGGCATTATGAAAACTGGCATCACTGGGAGAACTTGACTGCATGTGGAAGACAAGTGTGTGTTACTTTTCCTTATTCTCAGTTTGAGGTGTTGGCTTGGCTTTTTTTCTTCTGCAAAAATCAGTAACATAGTTGAAGGAAGTGCAAGCTTTTCTGGTGTAAGTTAATCCTTGATCTATAATAGAGAATTGGGAAAAACAGACTTTGTTAACATGAAGTACTCCGCCTAAATCTTTCTCAAATCCAAACGGGGCTTAGAGTAATGTAGGAACAACTTAACTTCACTATCATGTGCAAACCTTGAAACGGAGGTAGGAGTTAGCTATATCCTCCTATAGCTATATCCTATAGGATTTTGGAGGGGAAGAAACAGGGAGTAAAGTGGAACAGAAGTGGTGGTAGGGATTCTCAGCCATCTGAAAATCGAAAGGACGTAGCAGTGTGACCCAGCTTTGCTCATTTTCTTGTGAGGATGACTTGCTTGGAAGGTAGTCTAAGGCTGTCTAAGTAATAAATGGCTTTAGCTTACACAATTAGTGAAAGATGTACCAAATTCTGTCCAAGAGTCTGTGGAGTTGTGCACTGAATAGGACCCTGTCCGTATGTCCATTAATCTTAGGAGCCTTAGCCATGCAGAAGCTAGGTATCTAGTTTAAACCAGTCAGTTCGTCAGCTTCTGTAGGCTCCTCCAGAAATCATTGTCTCGTAGAAGAGGTGGAATGAAGTTATTTGCCCTCTGGAGATGCGTATTTATTTGGATTAACTTCACAGGGAGCCTAGACAGTGCTAGCTGGGTCTTGGCTAGCTGACTGTTAGATGTGTAAAACTAGGTGGCATAGATTTGCCCTCGCAGCATTAAGGAGTGAGGTGATAGCTCAACTCACCGTGGGGAAAGACGAAGATGGGAATGCATGCCCTAAACCAGTCTGGAATTTGAGTGTGGCGAGGACATCTCTCATGTTGGTAACTCTAAATGCAGTGGTTGTTTTGATTTTTACTATTTGTGCATCACAGTAATGATCTTTGTAGCATCATCCAGGGCGCTGCCTCCTCTGCACAATACAAGAGTTGGACTCCGTGCACATGCAGCCAAGTGGTTGCATCCAAGATTGAGTTGGGGGTGAAAATGATACTGTTCTGTGTTGTCTGAAATAGCAGAGAAAATGCAGTAAGCGCACTGCCTGCTTGCTGCAGCATAGAGCTGTGTGAGGGACAGACAGGATGACTGGTGCTGGGTGTGTGTGCAAGCTTGAGAGAGAACAGTGATGCTGGAGTCGTGGGAGTGGGTGTCTCATCAAATTTGCACAGCGGTTGCCTGGTAGATTATATTTTTTTTTCTATTCCTTCTGGTATTTCTGTAGTACTCAGAACTCTCATCCAGGGTCAGAGCTCGTGAGAGGTCTACACTGAACTTTGTAAATACAAAACGCTTATGCTTCTCTGCTTTCTTAACTGGTATGACAAACCAAACTAACCTACCCCATTGAAGCCCTAATATTCCCTGTGCAACTACCTCAGATCTCTGCCATCTCCCATTGCTTGTTTCTGTTGTGGTGTTGAAGTCTGTGGACTTCAGCGAGCTTTTGGTGGTTCTGTTCTTTTTTTTTTTAAGAGGGAATGCCCAAAAGGCTCCCAGTCTGAAAAGGATTTGCACCTGCATTGTGATCAGAAACAGGTGAGGGCTGTTCCTTGTTCCCACTTGGCCCCCAAGTACGAGGTGTGCTGCTTTCTGCCTCTTCAGGGAGCTGACTGGCATTACACCCAGGTACCTTTGGTTCCGTTCACAGAAAGCAGATATCCATTTGCAATTGAATTGGCTCAGAATGGCATTAGGCTTTATCTAGAATGCAGAGAAGTAGTTTTAGATGTAGGCAGCGTGCACGACCTGCCTCTGCTGGGTATGTGCTCGTGTTTGCCCGTAGATAAAACGATCTAGAGAGATTAAATTATTTTTTTAGCTCCTAATGGTGTCCTGCTGTCTGCTGCCAATAGCTACTGGACTTCTTTTTAGTGGCATTTCTGCTGAAAACACGAAAAGACTGAATGAAATACGAAGCTGGTCTGTAATCACTGCATTCCTCGCTCGGTTGCATCTCAAGACTCACAGTTCTGCAGCCTGACTAGATCTTTCCTTCCTTAGCCCTCCCAGTCCCTTCAACTTTGCCAGACTGCTGCAGTTTTGGGGCTTTCTATTGCTACTCTGCTGTGTTTTTATGTTGCAGTTTATTTAGTTGGGTTTTTTTTTGTAATCAGGGACAGTCCGTAAGCTCACCAGCAAATAACCTGAAATCCAGCCAACAGAAGCCCAGATTTGGCTACTTGTTTTGTATCACTCGTGAGTTATTTTTCATGAAGCTCCCTCACGATGTCCACATTTCCTCAAGAGAGCAAATGGTCGTTAATCCTTCAGCAGAGAGGAGAAAACAAGCAGGGCTTGCTTCCAAGAAGCTGCAGCAGCCTTTGACCAGCAGTAAACGGTCTTGATAGCATCGGTTATGCGAGGATAAGAAATGGAAATGGCAAGGCCAGTTTTGGAACAACTGTATCCTTGTTTCTCTACCCTTGAGGACGAGGCGGACAAGTGCCTACATGTGTTGGATTTTGTTAGCTGGATCCAGTTGCTGTGCTGAGTTAATGAAGGTCACGTTCGTGTGCGGAATGCTGGGAAAGCAGGGGAAGCTGAAACCGAGCTGGCCCATCCCCAGGCAAACTGGTTTTAACCAGGAAAAAGTCTGAGAATGCGAAGAAACTTCTTGTACATCACCTCAGGCAGTTATGTATTCTGTTTCCTAGTTACATTTTTTTTTTTCCTGGTATCAATTCCAAAACAAACAAATGGAGAGAAAGAAAAAAAAAAAAGCATTCCTTAAAATAACCCTTTAACATCTTAGGCCAAATTCTGTTTTCCTCACGTCTGAAGGTAAGATCTGACTGTGCTGGTACTCATAGAGAGCACCCTAGATCTCTGCTGGAATGAGCATGCAATGAATGCCATGTCTTATTAGTAATTCAGAAAGAAAAATTGGCGTGGTGGGGCTGGGTCATGTATTGGCAGTACACTAAATAACAGAACAGATAAATGGGCAGGGCACTGCAGGTGCAAACTTCCTCCTTTGCTGCTGTTGCGCGTTTTTCTTATTCAGGATAAAGCAGAGCACCCCGGCCTCATTTGGGGTCTGCAGGCACAGCTCTGATGGAAGGGGTAGCAGTAAGGCTGTTGGAACAGTGACTGTGGTGTTTAAAAGTAGTAGCTGAGCACAAATGTTTCCTGTTGGGCTTCTTGGGAGAAGTGGCACAGGCAGACGCAGCTCCCACAGTGCTTCTGTTAGCTGGCTTCTGTTGTGAATGCTGAAACCTCAGGCCTCCTGTATTGACTGCAAATTTTCACTTCACTGGAGTATTTGCAATGCATGATTGTCATACTGTAATACTTGAATAAACCTTCTTTTTTTGTCTCTGGGTGAGCACATCCACTTCCCCCTCCTACTCTGTGTTATTCTAGTCTTTCAACTAACTTTTGACTCCAAAAATTTAGGGAGCTTGTCATGCCCCACTTTCAGACTGACCATTTGAGCTTCTTGACAGCAAAAGTAGAAGACATTTCTCAACCTCCCTGCGCTGCTGCACTCTATGCCTCTTCAGTACAGCTCTTCAAGTGCGATATGAGGTTCTGTGAAGGATCACGTTGCTTGGCTTGGTGCTGAAGGCAGCAGGGCACGCAGTCTCTTTGGTGTGCTCCAGCAGCCAGTGGAAACGAGGGTGAGCCAGCTCGTGTGCATCTTTGCTTTGGCAAGGATGATCAGAGCCATAGCTCAGCAAGAAATCGGCATTCCTTCTGCGAGTGAAAGGACAGGAGTGCAGAAAGCTCACTGCCTTTTGAAGAAGGTTGAAAGTTTGCCCTCCCCCCCCCCCCCAATTTATTTGAAAGGAAAGCAAACAGGAGGATATTTTCTTATGCAAAGATGGACTGCTTGGCTGAGAACGTTTTATGTGATCTATTTAAGCAGTGTTCATGTGTAACACCTTGGAAGGCTCGTAATCTCTGGGTCAACTCATTCAGTCCTGCCACTTGCATGACTCACCAGTGGCCGGTGGCATTTGGTGTCCACGTTTTAACACCAAAATTCTCTAGCAGGCAGAAGAAAGTGATAGAAACAAAACCCTTGGATATCACTTCTGTTGCATCCAGGGAAATTAACTGGCAGTTTCAGGCCTTGTGCTTTCTGATAAACCTATATTGGTGATATTCCTCGTGGTGGTAGTGGGTGTGCCACAGGAGCAAATACAAATGAATCAGCATGGGCATTTTGTTGTGAAAACCTGTGGTACTGGGCAATGCTCTGTGGATGCTGTGATGTTTTTCAAGCAGGAACAACCCAAACTAAGTAGAAAGCATATCTTCACCAGAAAGAACACCTGTGCATTGTATGTACACATATGTATAGTTCTTCTACACGAAAAGCAGAGGTGCAAATGGTCTATTACCAGTCATTCTGCTAGAGTGGGTGGAAAGATACTGAGTAGTTTTTATCTTGTAGGAAGCCTTTGGTGTCTAGAAATCAAAGCTCCTTGTAAATGTGTGCAAGTCTTGATGAGATCTAAATTGAGAAGATTTTGAAAATCCAGATGGAATTTCTGATCAAAACACTGTAGCCAGCTGAGAAAGCAGAGGACGTAGCTGTGCCATGGAGAGCTTGGGTTCAGTCAAGCTAAGCAAGTGCTTGAGGTGTCACTGAAGACCCCAAGGGCTTGTAGAGTTCTTCACTGCTGGAGTCTGTCCTGCCTTATATCTTAAGGATTTTCTCAAAAACAGCCCTGATGTTTTCAGTGTAATAAATCCCCTCTTTAAAGCCACCACCACCAGTCAAACCTCGTGTATAACTGTAGAGTGAGGGAATAAAATGTGTTGAAGATCAGGTAGGATTTTGTTCCATGTCTATTCCAACAGATATTTTAGCAGGTTAGGTGCTTTTTCTTTCCAAATCGCTATTGATGTCTTATTTTGTCTTATGTTAATATCCAGATTTCTTTTTTTGTCAATACGTTCAGTTTATGTTGTAAGAAAAACTCACTGTAGGAACAGAAATTGATTTTTCCTTATTAGCACCGTATCTGGCCACACTTCTAACACTGGAAATAGTGAGTCATGGAATCAATAGCACGTGATATGGTCTTCGTGAAGACATCTCTGCTGGCAGGTCGTGTTAGAAGACATCAGCATAAGAAAATTTTTCTCACTCACTCGAATGGTTTTTTCTGCAAACACGTCAAGTCTTGCCTTTCTTTCTTTTCTTGGAGACTCTGTTAAACTTCAGTTGTCCCAGGTTTTTCTGCTTTGATCCATCGATCCCAGCATTAGAGAACTTACAAGATGTACAGAGGTTTTTTTTCTGAAGAACTCATAGAAGACGCAGGCTGTTAGTATGAGCTTGGGCCAAAATATATGAAATGAAAATTGTGCAAGTTCCTTTGCAAGCAGGTGCATCTTGTGTCTGGTGGAAAAGGCTTTCTTTCTGTTTTTCACCAATGTTGGGATTCCTGTAAGCAGTGTATGGCATGCTGAATTAGGATTTGTTTCTACTTCTGTTGACTTTAGCGCACGAACATTTATCTCCAACACTGATCAAATTATTGTCACTGACCCCTCGTGAAAATAAAGACTTTTGTCTTCTGTTTTGTAGATGAACTGAGAGGCAAGGAGGTTTAGATTCTGGTTTAAACGTATGTTTAGGTATCTAAAGATGCAGCTGTATGCAAGTAAGACTTATGGAAGTGCTTGAAATGATGTGCAGTGGAAGTTTAAGGCCCAGACAATTGCAGGGCCTTCGTAAGTCCAGGAGGTGCTGGATTGTCCATAGCAGCCTTGGGCTGATTCCCCTGGGCTCAGGCTATTTGGGAGCTGAGCTTGTGTGAGACAAAAAGTGCATTCAGGAGATGCTAGAAGTTGGATCCTTGAGGAACCTGTAGGCTATAGTTGGGGACAACATTACTCGGGTATAGGCAGCCATTTCTGTTTGTTCCTGGTATCGTACAGCAACCTGTTCTCATCTCAAGTCATTATAGGTGCTTCAGGTGTTAGTTTTTCATATTTTGGAGGTGTTCTGATTGTTTTGTAGTGTGTGTTGGTGGGGTTTTGTGTTCTAGATGATGGCTGCTCCAAAAGTATCTAGATTGAAACAAATTTCCTACTTCTTGGTATGGAAGACCAAACTTGAGACTACTTTGCATCCTTACATCCAGCTGGGAGTGAAATGCAGTGGCAGCTGCTAGGTAGAAACAAGAGTTATAAATTTGTCAGGAAAGGCAGCTTGAGAGCAGGACCAGAATGGAATTTGAGTCAAGTCTGATGAAAATGTTGGGAGAGAAAACACTTTGGTGATATTGAAATGGCTTTTGCTCTTGAGAAGTGGAAAATGTTTCCACGTTTGTTTCATAATGATCTATTTGAGCTCTGAATGGTCAGCACTTGAAAAGGGGAGGTAACTTCCAAAACATTTTTGTTTTGTTTTTTTGCTCAAACCAGCGTCTCAAGTCAAGTTAGTTTTACAAACAAAAAGTTAGTTTGACCCATGTGATTATTTTTTTCTTTTTGTCTTCCATCTTCACTGCAAAAACTCCTCCTTCCTTATGTCTCCCATCAGAATTGGAAGTTGAAGACCGGGATGTTCCACCTCCGTGTGTGCGCTTAAAATAAACCTCTGAGCTTTGAGTGTCTCAGGTTCTGCCTTGTGTCAGATGCTTTGTTCTTTCCCTTGAGTGTGGAGTTGAGGATACCTTTAAGGAAGCCTGCGATCCCAAAGCTCCAGGCCTGAAACAACAAAGCAGTAAGGAATAATTGGTTACACGAGCAAGTTGCTTTCTGCAAAGGGTGCTGAGCTTAGGCACATGAATAAGAGTGGTTATGGAGCATGAAAGGAAATGAGTGGATCTGGTACACACATGAAAGCAGAGAAATGAAGCGTCACGTGGGGTGTATAAAATTATATGTCCTAGCTGTAAGTATGTGTGCTGCCTTGTTGAATCTTAAGATCACATTTGGCACCAGGGTGGTTGGGTCTGGCGCGTTTCTGGTCATAACCATTGCTAGTAGGATTGTGTGAGTACCTACACTTGATGAGAATGTGACAAGAGAAAATTGAGTATAAAGTCTGCTAGGCAGCCAATAAATTTGTTTTATATCTTTATCTCATCCTTGCTTGGTAATTATTTCAGCAGGCACCAAACTACTTGCTGCTTGCTGCGAGCTAGAGTGCTCAAATAATCTACAGTAAATTCTGGATATATTCCTGTATTCAGGGGAAGGCATAATCATCTGAGGAATTCATGTATTTGGTGTGGATTAAGGTAATTTTAAAAATAATACGTTCTGGATTTTTTTTGAAAGACCACAACTGGTCTGATGATTGCTTACTTAGTGCAACGTAACTGAAATGTGTTCGTGTTGCCACCAAACCCCTGTTGTCTATTTTTAAGACAGTGAGGCGGAGTTGTCGCTCAGGTCCTGCTGCATTATTTGTTGTAATTCAGTAGACTGTTAATGGCAGCGTATCACGATTAAGTTACAGGCCTCCTAGGTTGCAATTTTTGGAACTGTGAAGCAGGAGCTGAAAGATTTTGGAGGCTGGTTATGAAAAGAAGTTTATTGTTATTTCTTACGCTTAAATCCGATAGGTAAGTTAAAGCAGCTGAAGTAGAAACTGTATGCAGTTAGACTCTGAAAAGTCTCCACCTGTCTTCTACAGGAATGCTATTAAAATACTGCTTATTGTGTGTTAGAATTCTGTTTGCTGTCTGAAATGCTACTAGAGGCAGCAGTTTGTTTCTAACTTCATGCTGCAGCATTCTCGCTTGTCTGCACAGTTGACCCGATCCTGTATGTCATCAGGGAGGAGATGTTTAACTTGTGACACTACTAATCCTTTCCTCAAGGCTTTTTGTTCTTCCTGCACAATGTCCTTTCATTGCTGTTGTGAGCTGGAACATGCCTGCTCAGCCCAGCGATGAATTCATGTAATTACCTATGTACTTGTACTCAAGCCCTGTTGACTTAAACATTAAAGATTGGTGATTGCTTAAGTATTGCACTGAATCAGGACCCCCAGGCATTTTCAAGTGTACAAGCTGACTTGGGAATCATTGTGCCTTACTGTAGCTCTCTGCCCATGGGGACAAGATGCCTGTTCCTGTTGCAAGTTCCTGGCTGTGCATGTGGAGCATCCCAGCTGGGGGCTTGTCGCTAACAAAGGAGATCTGCAGGTCCTGGTTGGTCTGTACGTGTATCGTCTTGCTCATTTTTATGTTGCTGATATAGATGCACTGGAATAGTGCTGCGTCTTGTGGAGAAGGCTGCACTGTTGTCAATCAAGCCCAGTCTATGTTGGTCTTGGCGTAGGTTGGCATCAAGCCTTTGTAGAATATCACTGTCCTCGGCTGGAAGGAGTAACAGACCTGGAAATCACAATTCAATTGCGAAAAAGTACCCTGGTCTCCAGTCAGTATGCTGTCATAGGCAGGGGGGCATGTCCTGTTCCCTGCAGAGGCTGATTTGTGGTCTGCCCTGGTACACTTTGCACTGATGCAAGCCTTCCGTCAAGGAGGGAGATGTTACTCTGGGAGCATTTCCAGTCTGGGCTTCTGCTGGAGCCCTGTGGCAGCGCTTTCTCAGGTTGATGATGGAGAAGCGGACTTCTGCTTTCTCCATCACTTCAAAAGCCATCCGTGTTGCTTCCTCGGTGCTTTGATATTCTGCCAGCCGAGGGAAGGAAGAACCGTTTATAAATATTTCTGGTAATACAGTAAGTACTCTCACATGTTTTGCTCACTCATTTTCCGTATCCAGAAATCTATCCGACCAGAATCAGTTCACTCTCTTTTATTAGCAGAAATAGATCCACGACAATTAAAATTGATTTAAAAAAGAAAGAAAAAACTAAGAGAAGCAGCAGCAAACACAACATCGTATTGACCGGCTGTGTGCATATTCACACTGGCTTCCAACACAGGGATAATTACCCCTCTGAGACTGTGTGCTATGTACAGTACGGTGATGGAATTATGCACTTTAAAGAGCTTTAGTGAAGCTCTCAGGATACCAAATTCTTTCCTTTATTATTTTTTTTTTTACATTTTTCCCTTCTTGTCATCGCAGTAATGATTTTTAATGCACGTGGCCCATCCTCAGAACCATGGTAAGTCAGGGCAGCGTTTCCCCAAATGTTCCTTTTCTTTGGCCCAATAGAAGTGTAGCAGTGAGATGAAATTTGGGGCTTGATCGGAGGATCCCCTGTGCTCAGCAGCCTTCATTAACGAGGGGAAAAGGGTACAGCTCAGATCTTGCTCATTCTGTTTGGTAGCAGGTACTTAAATGGGGATTGCTGAAAGCAAGGAGGTTTGAAAGAGGCTGGGTATAAATCTGTCCAAAAACATGGGCTTGATTAGTTTGGCCAGTCCTGGCTCAATTTATTTTAACCTGAGAACCAGCGATGGTGCCTTCTCCAGTCCCTTCATGAAGGAAGTCAAACTGTTTTGATGGCAGTTTCACACAAAAGAAATAAAAATATTTCCTACAAATTTCAGCCTAAATTGTTTTTGGCAAAGGGATAAGCAAGTAAAAAACAGGGCCTTATCGTAGGAAGTGTCAAGCAGTCTTAATTTTAGGCAGAGATACCAGCTCCTCCTAGAGGAAAGGAGCCAGTACGTAAATAGCTTCCAACAGAGCCTTCACCCAGGGAGACAAAAGGTTGGCGTGCAGAAGTTGCAGCCAATGTGAAATCTGAGCTTCCCAATGGATTGTGTTGCGTTGGTGAGAGTTGAGTTTGGGCAGGCTGAGTTTGATGTTTGGGCAGCAGTGTTTCGTGGCGCTCTCCGATGGTCTGGGGGAGCTGAAGGCTCTCCAGATCTGGTGAGCATCCTTGGAGAGCAGCTCCAAAGGTGCCCTCGTGGCATTTGAGAAAGCGTGTCCAGCGGTGGGGGCTGCTGGAGGCGCCCTTTTTGCCCATGGTCCCACCGCCCTCTTTCTTTCTCACTCCCTTAAACGTGTGCAGATGATGAATAGCAGATGTCCTCATAGAATACTTCGGGAATATTTACTGTGGGGTTTTGCTTTTGTTTGCTTTTCTGGTGACTTGGAGATGGCATGGTGAGAAAAGAAACATGTGAGCTAAACCTGTTGGTTTGAACATTGTGTCAGAAAATATCCATAAATTGCAAGTTACTACACAGATGTATAGATTTAATGAGACTGTGTAATGCCATTTATTTATGCTAAAGAATCTGACACATACGGTACTGAAAAAAAGTTAATACTCTAGGAGTTATTTTATATTTTTTCCATTGCCATCTGTCACTGCCTACATAATAATGATACAGGTGAAAGCCTCGCATTTATAAAAATAAATAATTAAAGGGGAATGAATAGTCATTTAAATATCTTGCTGCTTTAATAACTGGTGTGTTTTAAGCTGTGGGAAGGAGGCAGCGGAGATGCTTACCCCACCCCCTTTTTGTTAGTTTGTTGGGTCTTAAAGAGATTTAGATTCTGAAAGTGACTTCTGAAAGGGGAGGTGAGGGGGGGGGGGGGGGGAACAGTGGTGAAATGTTTTGTCCTTCAGATTTGGAAAGGATGAGGCACTAAGCCAGATTCTGCCATCCTTATGATGTACCATTGCTGTCTGTTTCTCGGACCAGTCCTTTGATGTACACCTTTAGATGTAGGGGATTTTCGTGCTCTAAGCCCTGCCTTAATGTGAGGCAGTGCTGCTGGGGTCTCAAAGCGTGAGTGGGTTTCTCTGCATCCTGATCCCCAAATCCTGGTCCCCATTGGTATCTGAAACTGGTAAAGAAAAAGATGCAAGGGAAATGCACTTCATTGTCTGTCTCAAGTAAAAATACCTGTCTGAAAGCAGCACCCCGCTGACAGAGCTCAGCATTTAACAAAGGCACTGTTGGCTTTTAAGAGTTTCCATTTAACTTCATGTAGCCATGCTGTGGTTATGCAAAACTGTTTTCCCTTTTTCTTTTTAATTGCAGTAGAGCCCAGCGCAGCAATGACTGTGAAATACTCAAGGAGAGGTGCAGGGGCTCAGGCACTTGCTGCGGTCCAGGGCTGCATGTGGTCGTTGCTCTACCGAATTTCACCAGACCATTCTTGTACCCTGGGAGCTGCCCATAGCTTTGCATCAGTCAGCTGCCTCTGAGGGTGCAGACAAGGCAGGCTCAAATAGACAGGTTTCTTTGTTAATCTCCTTTGTACAATTTGGTGACAGAGACGGAATATTTTTCTGACAGGCGCTTATCCTATAATTTTCCATGGGTTGATGAGTCAGGGGAGGTGCCTCCTTTAGAGGAGGAGGAGGACGTGGCTAGGTCAGGTTGCATTAAGATGATTTAAAGTTGGTACAATTAAAGATAAAGACATGCTTTCCTGAAAGCTGTGAATGATCCAAAGGTATAACTTTGCAGTGAAAGCCTTTCACTTACGTAAAATAACGTCTATTGCTTAAAATATAGTGGCAAAGCCAGAATATGAAGCAAAGTGCCTGGTACAGACCCAGGGAAGTCATTCCATATCCTTCAAGGAACTTTGTTGGCTGTATTTTCCAATACAACGCAGATCCCTAATGGAAAGTTCCTTATAAATGAAATAGTTTCTAGTGTTATAATTACTGTCTTTGCGTATGTTGGAAAGCATTTTAGGAAGTCATGCACTTTTTAAGAAGCAGAGATGACAATGAGTGAGCAATGAGGTTTTGGTCACTTGAAGTGGATGTTATAAATCACTTTATTTTTGTTTATAAGAGATGATCCATATATAGCTGTAGTTTGTCAGCATTTTCCATTACAAACTTCTAGTTTTGGGTACCATGCAGAGTGTCTCAGCAGGCTCTTAGAAAATCCACTTAGAGGTAAATGTTGTTATTCAGTGAGTGTATGCTTCTTCTCCCTTATTGGAATTTGAGACAGTTTTAAGCATAAAAATGTGTTCATGGTCTTAATGTTTTAAGAGACAGTATTTTGCAAAGGGGCTTAGCCTGATCTTATTTTTGTTCCTATTTCCATGTTGCAGTGTACTTCAGAAATAATTCTACTGAAGTAAAACAGAGCAGTAACGAGAGAGGAGACTGACTTAGTGTATGTAGTGCACTCTGCTGACTGTAAGAGAATTGCTTTATTTAGATGAGTAAGAGAAGGGGCTGGGAAGACCACCCACATCACCAAACCCTGCCTGCTGCAGGTCACCGTAGCTGTGAAGAGAGAGCTTACGATACAGTGGGGCCCAGGAAAACACTTGCTGCACACCACAGCCCCCCCAAGGCATCCCCTGGCTGCCTGTAACAAGTATAAAGGCAGTGAGACTAAGACGGGAAGCTGCAGTCGTGTATGGATGTGGCAGGAGAGCACACGGGCTGACCAAGTTCTGCAGTAAGTTTGCTAAACAACAATTGACCAGAAAAGCATGTTTTGTACAACGTAAGGAAAAGGAAAACTTCTGCTGCCTCTTCCCCCATGAAAACAAGCCCAAAAGGAGCAGAACAAACAGACATCCAACAATTTGGCCTTAGGGAAACATGATCCGTGGCTCCAAGCCTAAGAGCTGACTTGGTTTGGGCATCATAGGAAGACACAGCAGCTAGTAGCTGAGCACTGCTGTGTCCTGCTTCTCTCACATGAGGGTCAGTTCTGACGCTGCATATCAGTGTGGAAGGGTGTGGAGATCAAGAGGCTCTTGCTTGCTCCTGAAGACAGTCAGCACAGGCCCTGTATTATGTTAGGCATAATATTTGTTGCACCATAGTTACTTTGGAAGCAGAGAGGAAAAAAGGAGGGGGTGGATGGGTCATCACAAGTGCTTTTGCTACCCTGGGATATGAATACATGACTCTCGCTCATGTAAGTGCAAGTTGCATAAGTGCATTTGTGGGTGAAATTTGGCCTGAGGTTCTTCTGGAGAGGAATCTTGCAACACTGAGCAATCGTCTATCTCCAGTTAGGAGTTCTTTTGCCAGGTAGAGATATGCAGCATGGGTGGCTTCTGGGGAGAAAAGAGTCATGCCTAAGTGCTGGTTATCTGGGGCAAATCGTGGTCCAGATGCTGCCATCCTTAAACGAAGATGCTCCTTATTCAGTCTCTCAGCCTTTACTCTTCAGCAGTGTTCTCACCTGAACGGGACACAAAAATCATCAAAACGGTCAGAATTTAGTTCTGTGATAGAAATTTCAGGTCCTTTCACTGCACTTGTTGGGATGTGGTGTGGTCTTCCCAGCTGAAATATTTGTATAAGCATGTGTAGCCATTTCAGCACGGAAGTGGCTCTGCAGGTTTTGCTACCGCAGCCCTCATTGCTTGTGCCTGGCAGCGGACAGCTGGACTCGGAGGAGCTGCCTGGCATCTTAAAAGCATGGCTACAGAAAGCACACAATGACATCAGGGGTGCTGCTCCCCATCAGCCGAAGCTGATCTGAGTCCAGGTGGGGTATCCCTGTTCTCCCACAGCCCTTCCTTCTTTCTGTAGCTCTCACAGTGGCAAAAATAAGTCTGATCCACCTGAAGCGTGTTGATTTCCTCAGCAGGGCTAGTTTCCAGCCTGAGCAGTTAACCACCCAGTTTCACGAGCACTGGTCCCAATAGAAAGGATTAGCAGTGCAAGGGGTGGGGAGCAGGAACAAGTCAACCATAGCTTTTGTTAGCTAAAACCTGGCTGAAGCTCAGCTTAGTGATGCAGACACGTCTTAATTTAAACTAAACTTGGGTGTAGCAGACCTGTTAGCCTACACTTACTGCACGCGACACCTCCAGAAGATATGAAATAATACCCTGTTGCTTTTTTTTTTTTTTTTAATTTGAGAGTTGCAATTGGTTTCAGGGGTAGCTGGATGGAGCAAAGATTCTTTGATGTGAAAACTAAAAAATTTCAAAGGGTACTTAAATAAGCTGGTGAGTTCTCACTGAATTTCTGGAGTATTAACCAACACCATGTGGCATTCTTGAAGACTGCCATTTGTGGTGTGCAGAAGAAGACTCGGCACAACCCTTTTAAATCTTGCCTTTCCTTCCTCTTCCCTTCTATTAGTTATAAGCTATTTTGCTCAATTTTACAGTGGTGAATGCTCACAAATGCTGAAGTCAATGTGAAAACATGGTGTCACTATCTAAGATTAATACTTGGAGCTGAATCTTTGGCAGCTGGTGGCAAATAGATTTGACACCTTGCATCGGGGATGTCCTCCCTGATCAGGCTATTGTCGCTTGTCTCGGGTAATTCCCCTTTCTTTGCAGGTGGCATTCACCCTCATTTGTTCCATCCAGATACAGCTTCAGTTCTCTCTTAGCCTCCAGAAACCTGCAGTCTACTGAGCAAACAGAACTGAATTCCCTTGGAATTCACCTTCCTAACCCCGAAGTGAAACTGTTTCCATTATGTGTTGTTAGGGCAGCATTGCCCACAGGTGTTACTTAAATGTTTTTCTTTCTCCTGGACATCTTCATTACCTACCCTAAAGGAGATACTGTACTGCCAGTGCCTCAAGCAGGCCTGGCTTTCTGTCTTCCTCATACAACTTCATCATATTTCCCATTTGCTTTTTCATATTGCCCTGTTTGCCTGATTCCAGGATGCTGTCTTGCACTGGCAATGAGGTTGCAAAAGAGTGGATTCCTCATTTGGTTCTGCTGCTGCATGACTATTCACTCCTCTTGTACGTGTATCTTCTTAGAAAGGGAGGTCTGTGCATTTGTGCATCTAATAGCTCACCATTAAAACAGAATTGACCTGAAAAGCTTCATTAATGAGGAGCCAAATTCAAATAGCAGCAAGAAACTCAACGATCAAGTTTTCTATCCACTGAGACCCTTTTATACAGTTCCAGGAGGAGAGTATGTTTAAACATGCATTGAAGGCTCACTACGTTCCTGGAGTGGTGTAAACACCTTCTTTAAGGACCCTTTTCAGTACCAGAGTGCTCCTAGAGCAAACAAGAGTCAGTGCTCACTGTTTTCAGGTTTTGGCATCCCTTCCCTTCAACTTTAAAAATCTGTCAGGGCAGAAGAGTTCTCCTGCCTCCCTCCACCCTGCACTGCTTAATTTTCATTTTCCAAAACACTTGCAGGTTTGCCATCCCAGCTCTTAAAACAAAGTGTATTTTACTCGCTGTTTGGGTGCTTTTAATAGTATAAAGAAAGGATTCCACATCCAAGCACTCTAGTTAAGAACTAGGTAGCCAGGTTCAAAATGGGCCAGAAGTTGGGTCATTTTCTGCTTGTCACATGCTGCCAATTAGCAGTGTCATTAATCACTGCCTAGAAGAAGATGGGCATTGGGACAGTCGGTGTCACTGACCATTGACAAGGCGGTGTGCAGAAGGTCTTGCTGTAGCTGCCAGTTACTGTGTTGCAGCATTGGAACTGAGTCTCATATCCACAGAAAAGCAGCAATTTCTTTATTTCTTTGTATTCGGGCATGAATATCTAGGTATTCAGGCCTGTTATCTAGGCTGTAAATAGTGCGTATGTAGTGTTCTGGGCAGTGAATCTGCTACAGGCCCTGGGAGAGCTAATGCAGCATCTGCCCTTCTCTGTCCCATGAGCGTGGTCGGGGAACACCTTGTGTCTGTGAACATCCTTCATTGCCTTCGCCCACAGAGCCGCCCCAAGGCTCTTCGGGGGTGGCAGATCTGAATTTTGCCTCCACAAGGCTGAGGATCTGAACCCGGGCCAGAGCTTTGTTTCCTGCTGGTGAGAGGAGAGGAGCTGGGGAGAAGGCAAGGGTCAGGCATGCTTTTTCTGCTGCTCCGGGGGCAGCAGGAAGAGGCTGGTGGCTAACCTCCAGCTGGAGACCACAGTCCCTTGGTGACAGCGGCCAGCCTGCTTCTCGAGGCCACAGACCAAAATAAGCAATGACGTGGGACAGCAGACAGTGGAGGAGACGAGAGGCATAGCCCTGCTGCATGCTCCCTGTTGTGTTGGGTAGTAGGATTTTTGTTCTCTAGGGGAGTTGTACTTGAGCTTGTTTGCTTAAGAAAAGATGTCCAGAGCTGTGCCTTACTGCCTGCCTGGCCATCAGATCTTTCAGCGAGACGAGAAAGTGGCTTTGGTTTGACTTGTTGTTTCTCCTAGATCTTACTTCTGTGTGAAACAGATTTCTATGACAGAGGATGAAACACTAAGAACAATTTTTGAAGTGGATCCTCCAACTTCTGGTGTGCAGCTACAGTAATTTGTGGGTGAAGAAAATATTTGGGTACTGCAGAGTTGCCAAAATATTGTTTAACAGGGAATTGCAGTTTAATTAGCACTTATCAGACATTAGCAATAATTGTTTTCAATTTGACCGCTCAGGGTGAAGTGTGATTCAGGTTCACTTGGTTGATGCTGTGTGGTCTGCTGGAGATACGCCACTAGCTTCTTGTCCACAGGCAGAAGCTTTTGGGGCTGCTTGTCTCTTTTTGATGAAGATGAGATGTCATCTTCAACTGGGACAAAGTGGAGGGAATTTGTATTAGCTAGAGGCAGATGATTTGACTCGAAGTTACTGCAGCAAGATGGATTAGAGTTTATCTCTACGATCTCATTTGCTGTGATTTTTAGGAAAAGTGCCAAAAACTTAACGGGGGGAAAAAAAAAATAGAAAAAGAAAAAAATGTTTCCATTTGCTTATTTATGCTTTGTTTTGGCAAGGAATGAGAAAGCTTGCCACTTTTAGCGAGTGTGTGAACAAGAAAGGCAAGGGAACCTGGGGTGAGGTTTGACGTGGAGATGGTGTAAGATGCAGCTTAGCCATAAACATCCCTCAAATATTTCTTCTCCCTTTGTAGCAGGGTTCATTATGCTTTCTGAGTTTGTGGCTGTAGGTGAAAACAAAGGCAGTCCTATGAAATGAGCGTAGTTTCAAAGGCTGGCTGAGAACAGAAAATAAACTGTATGCAATTTAAGCACCCATTTGTATACAGCCGTGTACCAGTGTGATGTAAGGCAGCGAACATGACCTGGTTAGCAAAGCCCTTGCAAAATGCTGAGGAGATCCTGCTGCACTGGAGTTCCCCTCCTTGGGGACCTGTGGTTAGTCTTAGCTGAAGGAAACCTTTACACAGTAACAGGAGCTAACCGAGGGCTTTTGAGAGTGGCAAATACAACACTGTGCATGTGTGTAAGGGTGAGGGAAATTAAGTCATGCAGGCTGTTTACTGCCCTTTATGAAATACCTGGGATACATCAAGAAATGCAGCCTAAACCATATGGGCTTTGTGAGCTCCGTTTGCAGGAGTTTGGGAGCTCTGTGTGTTTTGGAAGGATGAAACCCAGCATTCAGCAGACAGAAACCCTAGGGCAATATAAAGAAAGTGATCTTCCAGTTTTGTAAGCTCTTAAAACCTTGCTTTCATAGGAGTGAGCAGCCAGAGGTCCGCAGACTTCCATGGCAAGTAGTGATGATGTCTTGGTGCTGTCTAGTGATTCCATGTCAGATACGGACAGAGAAATCTGTGAAATTAATGCAAGAAGACAGATAAGATACGACGTTGTCTCTTTCCCTTGTGAGTACATACGAATATGCACAATTGATATGAGGGTTTTTTCGGTTACTTAATGTGTTACCGTGCAAAGGGAATGTATGGTATTGTGGCAGCAATGCAGGATTTTGGGTCAGGAGCTGCCAGTACCACTCCTGGCTCTGCCAGAGCCACTTGTGTGGCCGGGAGTATTAAATCCTGCTCCTGAAGACAGCAAGCCGTTTATTTGAGCTTCGTTTTCAGACTTGCTGAATGCCCCAAAAGGCTGTTATTACCAGAGGGAACTGCTGTTCCCCAACTCTCAAGTCGGGTTGCCCCTATATCACAAGCACATGCTTTGCTCAGAAGGTGGGAGGAGGACCTGAGCATCTCTGTGCACCATAGGCACAAGGTGAGGCGGCAGTCACCATCTCGCACCCAGGGCGCAGGCAGGAGCCGAGTTGCAGCCAAGCTCTCTGTCTGTGCTGTTGTTTCTTTTTTTAACAATAAATACATCTCTGTGGCAACAAAATATCAATTCCCTTCTATAAATGAAACGCTGAAGTATTTTGTAGATGCAGAATTTTGCGATGACAGTGCCTGTGCTGGTGGCAGTCTGCTGCGATCTGTCCGTCCTTGTTTGGGACGGGCTTTGCTGTGATACTGCTTCCGTTCCTGAGCTTCCATTAGTGCCTCGTTGAATAGTAGAAGATGCATTTCAACAATTTTATGGTTAAAAAGCAGCATCTTATCGTTTGGTTTCTGGTGCCTTTATCCCATTCATTATGCTTTTGTCTGGCGGTGACGGTCATGGCTTAGAATTGCAACATCAACACTGGTCTCTGAACCGTCCGTTTTCTCTGACCATAAATTTGGGGGAAGGAGGAGAAAGGATGAAGAAGGAAGTCAGGGGGTTAGTTCTTGTGATATTGCCAGGGCAGCCCTTGGAAAACGTGCTGACTGGCAGCAAGCAAGACCCAGTTATTTCTGGTTCTCTTGTTCTCTCATCAGATCGGGTCTGGAGCGCAAGTCTCCAGCAGGGCTCCAGAGGCACAGCCAGGCCCAGGCCATGCGCCTGCACTCAGCTCATTTGCTGCCATCGGCACTTGTGCTAATGGCCTTAGTGCAGGGGTCAAAGACTGCTGAGATACGAAGGCTGAATCACCTCCTTTTTAAACCCCTCAGCAGGATCAGGTCTTGTGGAAACTGGCATGTGGGCTTGCCTTCTGGCTGACAGTGCGGTCGGAGAGCGTGACTCTGGGAAAGGCCTTGTAGCAGTTTCCACCAGCCGCTGGAACGTGGGTGTCTGGTGATTAAAACACCCCTGCGCTGAGACCCCTGCGTGAAGAAGCTTGATGTGTTCCTTTCCTTCAAAGATTTGCTGAACCCACAAGCACCTTTACTTACTTTACTTAAGATTTGTCCTGTGACCTGAGAATTAAGGAAATCGGTGGTGGGCCCGTTGGTCTAGCCAGGCAGATAAGAAACATCTCAGAGTGTGCTTATTTTACAGATCTAACTAAACCAGCAGCATAGGTCTCACTGTTTGCCTTGGCAGTATCCCATCTGCATGAATCAGGATATGGTGGCACAAAAGCACTCGAGGCTCCTCCAGAGCTGACATCCCCTCATCGGGAGACATGCCCGTGCAGGCAGGCTGGTTTGGAGCTTACTAACAGGAGCCCTGCTTCATCAAGTCCCTGCATTTTGAGCAGTCCTGCCTATGAAGTGAGCTCATTTGTGTGAGCTCTGGTGGTGCAGTGTCCTGTCAGTGGAAAAGTTTTGCTGCCCTTCCCAAACTCAGGGCAGGGGGGATGTAGATGTGTAACTGTGTATTGTAGTCATGACTTTGGTCCCTTGAAAGGAAGGGAGCTCCTGTGCCTCGAGTGGAGAAGCGGGAGTTTTTAAGCATGGTACATCTCTGCAGCTTTTGATAGGTCTCTGGATTGCTCCACACCTTAGTTTCTAAGCTCTAAATTAGAAATAGAAAATTGTCTTGAACTGAAATTCAGTTGTAACTGGTGCTGCTGTCACTACTGTGAGGCACTTGTGTTGCTTTGAGCCTCTAACCTGTGCTTTAATGTTGGTAATAGTAGCAACTTATACTAGCTTTTGGGAACCTAGAAAATACACATTTTAATGTTTTTTTTGTTTGTTTGTTGTTGTTTATTTTTTTATTTCAGCAAATTCAGTGAAGGTAGAAATGCAAAGTGATGAGGAATCTGACAGGAAGACCTTCTGTCAGGAAGATGAGGTCAGGGTTCTCGATGAAGGAAGCAGCCTGGAAGAGCCCCTCGCTGAGAATAACGAGATGACGGATAACAGAAAGATTCAGGAGCTGTCGAGCGAGGGAGGAATCCGGCTTCCGAATGGTAAACTGAAATGTGACGTCTGTGGCATGGTTTGCATTGGGCCCAATGTGCTAATGGTACATAAAAGGAGCCACACTGGTAAGCAGCTGAAAGAAAATCTGATGACTGCCTGTGGCATCTGATGTTGATATTACCTGACAACTGTTCTCTCTTCCCTTTTCATTCACGGGGTTGCAGGAGAGTGGGGAGGGGAAAAGGGGAAAAGCGGGCTTTGCTGTTTCAGTTCTCCCTCTGCTCCCCGGACTTTGGTGATTCTGTGTTTCTGGCAAGCGTGGTGCTTCCTTGGTGTTCATTTCTAGTTTTTGGTTCTTAAAAATGCGACACAAGTCTGAAAATCAATCTTTCTACTGACCTTGACTAGGGAGAACATGGAGGGCGTGTGTATGTGATCGTGTGTGTGCATGTGTGAGATTTTTTTATACTTTAAGGTGAGTCTCAGGGCTTTCCCTCGGAGCTGCTTGTAGGTAGGCAAGGCCAGCAGCTCGGGTGTCCCACACCTTCACAAGAGGCTGGGCGTGATGCTGGGTGACTGCGCAAAGCCATGGCAGGCAGGCGTTACCTTGTGCTCAGCTGCTTATCCTGATGCTCAGATGGGCTTGCTGCTCATCATGGGCCAGCTTCATCGTAGAAATCTCACCTGAACTGTTCTTATGGACTAGTCCTTGTCCTGACAATGTCGATGCCATTTTTTTGTGGCATCTTTCAATCCTTACGTTTTCTCATTTATGTCTATTACTGTTAGTGCTACTACTTGGTGGGGACCAAAACAGCTTACTAGCCTTAAGGATTTGAGAATTCAAGAGGTAGACAAAACCTTTGCCGTAAAAGAAAGAAAGGGCCATGAGTTCAAAACAAGTTTTGAGAGAGTCTGGACAAATCTGGTAAATGGAGGTACACAGAGGCTGATCCTTAACTTGCTCAGGGAGGAAGGACAGTTACCTCCAACAGAAAAATAAAGTGGAGGTGGTGCCAGAAGACAATATTGTGGAGTCTTATGGAATCTGTCACACAGAGCCATTGAGTCAGAAAAGCTCTTAAGCACACGTTCAAGTTCTGTGAGATTTAAGATGTGTAGCACCTGAACTGCTATGGTATATACTTTTTGGCTTAAGGCATACACTTAAATCTTACTGAGGGTAAGCCTTAGGGGGTGTTTATTCATACTTTTTTTGAAAAAATTAAACATATCTTGTTGGTTTTTTTTAAATCTCTCTCTGCTTTTATTTAGTGGGGTAAGAAGCTCCCACTGTAACTGAGATATCTGACAGGATATAAAAAGAGAAAGTGGAGTTTTAAGGCAGAGTAAGAAAAGACTTGGTATAATCCCCCTGTAAACCTGGTAGTTTGCAGTCAAGTAGTGTGCACTTGATGGGTAAGAAATCAATAGAATTTCTGTACAGAGGAATAACAAATATATATTACATAGTTAATGCCCTGTATATAAGCTGTATTGATAATAACTTAAATGTATAATGCAAAGCATTGCAGTGTCGTTTATGATGCAGTCATGATTTTAGACAGCTATTACGACAGGGGAAACGCGTTAGCTGAAGGAATGAAATCTTGATTAACAATTTGACATGCTATTACTAGAAAAGGGAAAGAGAACAGAGAATGCAACAGACTGAGTCTCCAGCTTTCAGCTGAAAAGTTTTCACTGGCACTTGCATCTATCTGAGCATATGTATTGTAGGTGCATCAGAGTCCACGTATTTGAACTTGAACAGTTAAATTAGGCCTGCTAATTTTAGATTGAGGTGCTTAATTAAATAGTCTATGTTAGCTAGCTCATCTTTTAAATACAGACAAAGCTGCCTTTTTGTTTTAAAGAAAATGTGAATTCAAAACAAATAGGACAAAATCTGTGTAGGTCTGTGTATGGGTGACAACCACTGCACGTGCGCTTATAGGTAGGAGTTACATGGCGAGTAGCTTTTGCCTTCTGGGTAGTGGTGGCTCTGTGTTGAGCTACGTCTCTTCTCCCATCTGAGCAGAGGAATGTGCTACCTTGAACTGTACAGACATCTTAAGCATGTAGAAGTGCAGCCTGGTGCTCTACTCTCGGTACAGCAGTTGGCAAATTTTGCGGGGGATTTTTTTTCCCCTGCTTTGTTTGTTTGTTTTTTAATACATGCTGCTACTTCACTGTCCACAACAGAAGGAGAAATTTGCTTGGATTTCCACATCCTTGATTTTAAGGAGTATTTTTAACATACTGGTATCTCTCTCCTAAAGTGCAGTACTTGAAAATATATTGCCACTTCCTCAGCAGTTGGGCTGAATGGGCTGGCCCCAGCTCTGGAATGAACCCTGGCCTGTGGGTAGTCTGGTTTTACAGCCCAAGGGAGGATGGTGGAGGGAAGGGAGGTTGTGCCTAGTAAGTGGAAATGGATGATGTTCTTCATCAGGTAACGCGAATGGCATGTAAGTCCTTACCTCTAAAGACAACCTGTGTGTGCCTTGGGAGCTGGATCCTGCCTTACGTTCCTCTTTATCAGCACACAGCCAAAGCATGGTCTGGCCAGTTGTTTGCACTGGCAAAAACTGAAGTCCTTTTCCGTTCCCAAAAACCTGACAGCGTTCTGTGTAAACCACTCAGTGCTGTGGTCATGGCAGAGGTTGTAATTTGCCTGTATGCAGGGACAAAACTGTGGCTTTCCTTACGCTTTGGAACTGAAGCTTTGTGAGAAGCTGTGCCATATGGCTTTGGCTGTTTTGTGCTCATAAAGGGACACAGTTTCCTGCAGGCATTGTTCCTCTGCTCTGGAGGAGCAGTTGCCCTGCCACATCACAATAGTTCAGCCAAACACGTCTAGGGATGGGGAGAATAACCTCTCCTGTGGGTAAGGACAGAGCGTTACAGTTGGGTGTCCCAGCTCTCATCCTCATCGAAAGCATCCATTTTCTCTCATGCTTATGGCCACTCCCTGCCTTGTTAAGAGTTACAGATTTTCCATTTCTCCTTTGCACTTGCATAAAGGACAAGTGACGGTGTGCTCCCTGGCCCCTCCATAGCAGAACTGCTTGTTCGATGCCACAGAACACAATGTTTCTCTGAAATGCTGGTAATTTAGGTGAAACGTTTGTGCAATCTGCACAGCCATCACGAGAAAGGCCTTTCTATTTATTTGTCATCACTGACAGAAAAGAAATGTTCGATATGAGAATTAATTGTGTTGCCCTCTGTACTTTAGTGAGCTGGCTAGCCCTGATCCCTTCCTCACATGCCACATGCTTATGTCCAAAAAATAGCATGTGTCAGCATAGGTTTGATTTATTTTCCTCCTTCTCTATCTTCTTTTGGTCTGAATTTCATGTTCCCCCACCAAGTGCCCCAGGTTGCAGCAGCATCTTTATCAGAGTTTTTTGTTGCTGCTGGAGGCAACGAGTCACATAATATTGCCACTGGATATGCCAGGGGCTGTGCTTGGGGATGCTGAGGAAAGGGGAGAGGAAGAAGATGAGGTCAATAATCCAATTTGTCTGACCTAATGAAAAGGGACGCCGATGATTTCTCACCTCTTCAGACTTTCTGCTAGCGGGCCTGAATTAAAATGTCCTCAGCCCTCATTTTGTGCGAAGCAGAAACTATTCACTGCTACAGCCATGCAGTGGCCATGCTCAGTGAGCTGCACACCTCTCACTTGCGCTGTGAATAGTGATTTTTCCCCACAGTAACACCCAGTGCTCTTCCAGTCCACTGTTGGGTTTGGAAGCACTAGATATTTCTAAGACAGGATTGGATTCGTCTTCACTGCTTTAAGATTTGGGAGGGTTAGACACCCAGAGGTAAAGGGTTTGTGCTGACACAGCCAGACCTCAAGCCGCAGCTTTGGGGAGCAATGCAGCAGCACAGAGCTCATGCCACCCTTCAGCTGGGACCGCTGCTGTGTTGTTTTCAGCCTTTTTGGAGTGCTAACCACGGAAGGGTTTCAGATCTTTCCCTGCTCTCCATGTGCATTGCAGTACCATCAAGTCAGTCAAGTGAGATAAGGTAAGCACCAGTGAGGAAAACCTTCAGTTCTGCTGTCACAAGCGTGGCCTTGTAACTGAGCATCTGCAGCATGGAAACTATGAATTTATTATTTTGGGGAGGGCAGAGTTCAGGTTTTTGGGGCAGTACTACTGGATGAGGAAATCCTAGTCATGCTGCTCTGTATAAAAGACTTCTCTGCCTAAAGCAGCTAACTAGGAACAAATCTAAACAAATGGTCATATTAACACACAACAATTAACTCCCTTGAACTGCCTAATTCTTCTAGTACAAGAGTTTAATTGGCTTTAATTTGTTATTTGTAGCCTACTGCAGGCTACCTCTTGGAATAAGAATCATCTGGCAACGAATCAAAAGTCATAGGGCCAAATTTCAGAGAGTGATATTTTCTACTTAAGTTCCTAAATGAATCATCTGACTTCTCTGAAAGTGTCATTTTGTACTTAAGCGTAAGGAAGAAGCCCGTAGATGTTTGAAATTTTTGAAATGGCTTTCTGCATAAGGATATGTCTGACTTGCAGTACTTGCTAAACGCATTTGGTTTTGGCCTGTTCACAGAAAGAATTTTTCACTTTTCAGAATATGGTCATAAATTTGTGTATAGAGGACACTTGGAAATCACCCAGAATTTCCCAGAAGTTTTTCCATAGAGATTTGCCACTACTGTTTTAACTTGGAAGAGGGTTTTTCTCAACAACAACAACAACAAAACCTACACAAAAACAAAGCACAGTAAAATCACGGATGGCAAGTGAGGTGCAGCTTGTTGAGCGATGAATAGAACAGTGAGTATATAAACATGGTAGTCCCCAGAATAACAGACGTGGGAATGGAGCCAAGTCTGGTGCTCTGTATTTCATTGGGATGAAGGCACGTTGCATCTCATTGCCTGCCAGTGTGTTAGCAGCGCTGCTAAGATTTCATCTGGGACGGAGCAGGATCAGAGCGGTTGTAAAAGTGTTTCTTCTCACCCGAGTGTTAACAAAAAGCCTGCTGTCGAAGGGTGCAAATCAGTACTGTCAGTATGAAGAATGACTTTCTCGCTGGCAGCAGGAGCGTAGTGATTTGACAGTAAGTAGTTAAAGTAATAATAATCCTGTTTTAGAAGAACCAAAGTTATCCTTTGTGTATCAAAAATATGTGCCAAATAGGAATGGCTGAGGTCTTTGATATATATTTAACCAGAACAGATGCTAAATGTAGTCCCATTGGACCTGGATTTTATGTTTATAAAGACTCTTTCCTGGCTTTCTCTAGCATTCTGAAGAGGCTTTAAAACCTGTGCTTTTTTAAAGAAAAAAAGAAAAGGAATTAAAGCACTCAGAGGAAGGGACTTGAATGTTGCTCTGAAAGTAAGCAGGCCTTGCTTTTACCAAGAAGTGTGTTAGTTTGTGAGCTGCTCCTTCTGCTTTTAAAGGGACAGGCTTATGAAGTGTGTTTGGTCAGGAGGTCTGTGGGCACAGGGCATTAAAACCAACACCAGATCTAGGGAAATGGAGGGGGGAGTCCCCTTTCCCAAATTTTACATTTAAAGGTTTTAAGCTGTAGAAAACACAGCGGAAAGCAATTGATTCCAAGTGGAAGAAGTTGGATTTTTGCTGTCTTAGGAGAGATGCTTATTTATTCACGTTTATTTTGACAGCCACTTGTGATAGTCTCATTAAAAGTGTTAGAACAGCTTTGGCCACGCTCCGTCCCTGCTTACATTTCTGTTTTGATACAGAAAATGTCACTGATGTATTTTGCAGGGGTACAGAATTCAGAGAAGGCCAACTCATAGCGAAACTCCTGCGCAGCACTTCCGTGCTGAGGCGGTAAAGGAGAATTGTTGTACAGGGAAGCGTCCGATTAAGTAGAAAATGGAGTCGGTTTGCTCTTTGAAATAACAGTTGGCATATATGTGGTGAAGTATTCCTGCTGTTTATAGCAGTTAATCAGCTACTTTGGCTGGTTTCAGGCTGTGTCAGCTAGAAAGCACTTATAGCTTTTGCTCTGAAGCCTCCAGTGAGGTGCTGTATATTAAAGATAGTCGTGAAAGGACCACATCGTGTTAACAAACCCAACTCTGTTGGTCCACGTGGCTTTCCAGCTCGGTATTTGTTTACACAACAGCAAGTTATGTTGTGTGCTTTACACAATAGTGTAACTAAAGAGAAGTCATATTTCAGTGTTCTTTTTCATGGAGAAGAGATAGCTATAATGGATGCATTTTAACCAATGAACTCTGGTGCGTCTGCAGTGTTTTACTGTAATTTAGAGGTAAATACTTGAAATTACACTTGTTAATCAATAGTTTATATAAGTATAAAATGATCTAAGAAACAGAACCTCGGGCTTTGGGTGTTTTTGTTTTGTTGGGGCTGAGGGTTGTGTTTTTTTTCTTAATTATCAGTGCTGTTCCCTGACACAAGCTGCTCTTCTTAAGCCTTTAGAAAGGTAATACTTGGCAGCTCTGGCTCACCTTGCCCTGTCCACTCCTGAAGTAGCTTTAGATAATTAAATTCTCCATGCTGCAGAACAAGGCTCTGACTTAAGGTCTTAAATCTGGAGCTGAAGAGAAACATCTTTTTTGTTTGGTTTGCTGTTTTCTCCCTCTCTCCACCGAGTCTTTTTTTAGTTGCTAAGGTTGGAAGGCTTTTTTGCCCTGCTTTGGCTTTAAAAGAGAGAAAAGATGTAATATTTAGCAGCAGATAAGAAGTATTTGCAGTCACACAGTTTCCAGTATTAAAAAGCTAAATGCTCATGTAGTCACACATTTCAGTACCTGTCCTTTTTATGAATTCCTATTTTAATAAATCAGCACAAGTTAATAGAATCAGAAGGCAAATGCTTAGCTTTAAATGGTGAAACACATACCCTGCTTATAATTGTCCATTGCCTCCCATCTAATCTATTGCAGTGGTCTCTGGTTTCTATGTGTCTGTGCTGCGCTCACCCCAAAAGACATGAGACTATTTTAAACACAGGAACTGCCATGTAGAGAGGGAATGTATTTAGGTAAAGACTCTTCACGAGTGAAGTAGAGCAGCCCAAGCCAGTGTCAGACAGGTTATCCCGTGTATCGTGCAGTACCTGTGGGCTCATGGGGCTGCAGAAGGGGAGCTGCACTCGCTCCCAAGTGCTCTGGCTGTGCAAATCAGCATGGTGTAGAGACCAGATTGCTATTGTCTGATGCTGGAATTGTGGATCTACCTAGATCTGGTGTGATAATTCTTTACAAAGGATACACGTCAGTTACTATTAGCTGAATCTTAGAATACAGCATATTAGCATATTAGCATATTAGTGGATGGTTAATTGTTCATAAATGAAATTAATCATAGCTCCAAAGAACTACTTTGCATAGAAGCATAAGGGAAGCGAATAAGGATGTCAGGGATGTTACTTCGTTGTTAGTAGTACTTCAGCATTACTGTTGTTGTCCAAAACCTATTAGCAGAAGACAGCGGGAGAAATAACAGGGAGAACAGTCTTCTCAAGGCACTGAAGTGATAAAGAAAAGGTTGGTTTGCTACTGTCTCAAGTGGGCATCAAACAGCAGAGTTTATAGAAAAAAAGAAAAATCTTATTACTCAGTTTCTACTTTTTTTTGGGGCAGCTTTCTATTGGATGTTTGTGCCTCAGATTAATTGTACTAGATTTAAAAGCTGCTACTCAATAGCATGAATGTGACTAAAATTAATTGTCATCCCAAAAGCCTGCAGTTTAATCAAGAAGCAGGAAATACATGATTGGACAAAACTATAAGAAACAGATCAAAGTAGTTACTCAGAATTAAAACTAGTAGGAAAAGATGAATTCCTTCTGGATTAAAGTAGTCTGTTGAAAGTAAAATGTGCTCTTGTAGCAGATTCTGTATGTGGCAAGAAAGGAACAGGCTATTGGTGACTTTGTGAAGCATGTTGTCTTTGCCACTGAGCTGAAGCACAGTGATTACTTGAATTCCTGACTGAAGGCTTCGAACGTGTCCTCAGCTGCCTGTTTACTGGGGAATAATACCTGCTCACATGTGGCCTCCAAGAATATCAAAGAAAAGCTGGGTAAAACACACAAACTGCACAGCTAAAAAAGCAGCGGGAATAGAAGAACAGACCTGAAACTTGGTGAGAATCCTGCTGCTTTCTTTAATGTTGTCATCCTGAAACTGAAGCTGTTATTCCTGAATACTGAGAAATGTGTCAGAGGAGGGAGTTTGGCCTGTTTTCTCAGACACTGAAAGCAAAACAGAAAAAAAAAACACACACACACGCACACACACACATACACATAAATATATATATATATATATATATATATATATACACACATATAGGATATGTTGACTTTATTCTCGTTACATATCTCTGTTAGGACATCTTGAAATGATATAAAAGAAGATAATGGCTAACCAGATCCTTCAGATGTATTGTGGGAGTTCAATGGAGAAGCCACAAACTCTTTATCAGTTGCAGTGAGTTTGCATTTGGTGTATTCGGAAGAAGAGCTTCATGGCTTGGTTTTTCTTTATTATTAGTCCACAACGTTTTTGGCAAGATGGCAGCGAGCTTAATATCTTCTTCAGTGCATCTGCAGTGGTTTCAGATGTATCTTCAGCACTCAAAATGAAGTTGCAGAGATGTGGTACATATGTGGCACACCTACCCTCTGCTGCCCTCCTTAGAGGACCATGGCATGGGCAGTGATTTAAACCACCAAAGCATGAACTGCTGGAGGACACCTGGGAGAGCTCTCTCCCTCCCTCTTTCCATTTGAATCAGAAGACAGATGTTGGTGTTTACACCAGACACGTGAACTATTATGATAAAAACATTTATGTATAGCTGGGGAGCAACCATTTTAAAGCAATTGAAAAAAGAAGTTGGGGAGATGCAGAAGATCACTGAGTATGTTTCTTTTTCACAAGAACTGTGTCATGCCAATGAGTTCAAACTCCAGAGTCCCATCAGGATCTGACCGAGGCTCCATGATAAGGGCTATGCTAAAAAGAATGAAAGAAAGTGCTTACATCTGAAATCTGATGTTCCAGACCTTGAGAGCTGGGGAGCCATGAAATAGTGAAGTCCGTTCATCATTTCAAGTCTAGCTGTTACAAAGTGCTTGCATGAATGGCAAGCACCGAGTGTATTTTTGTGCCCTACTGCCTCAGTCTGCCCAGCGGGATGTATGTAGGTGCTTATAGTTGTCTGTGTGCCCAGAAACACCAGCACAGAACCGAGTGTCCTCAACTAATGTTCATCTAGATTATGGTCTTAATAATGCTTCAGAAAACCTTTGTCAGTTTGTCAGATTTCTTTTCCTCGTTAAGTATAAAAAAATAAAAACCAGGAGTATATTGATTTATACAGTCCCACTACCAAGGGCGAGTATCAATGATTAGCATCAACATAATTTGTGTGTGTGTATGTGAATGTTTGTGGGGTGGATTGAGTAAGGAGTAGAGTTTCTGTTAGAATTATTTATTGCATCAAACAAATCTTTTCCATTAGTTCTACACAAACTTGCCTATTTCTTAATTTAACATTGTGAGACTTTCTTAGTCTTTGCTACTTCACAGAGGTTGTGGAGCTGATTGTCACTTGCATTGATTGACTTTGTACCACTGCAGCAATGGAAAGCAGCCTTTTAAGGGGGACTTTAATTAAGCTGTAGTGTAAGCAAAAGGTGTAGTTTAAAACAAAGATTGTAATATTTGTCCAAGTCCACTCCTTGTGTTCAACTTCAAATAGTTATGTGGATTGGACCAATACTAAAAATATGTGCAAAACTGTAGAGATCAATACCGCAGACTCCAGTTATGGATCTAAATTTTGAGCAGAGCTCATCATTTACTGAAGACGAAACCTCTGAGATTGGGAACTTCATGAAGATCGGGCAGTGATGATGAGCTCAAGCTGATGCTGCATGAGGGGAAGAGCCCCCTTTAGGGGCTTCACCCACAGAGCAGAAGAAATAGTCAGTGCGAGCAGACCTATGTGATATGATAGCACCACAAAGAGTGGGCCAGAGGGCACCTTCTGGTGTTTCTTGACTGCACTCTCCCTTCCATTTTCCCTTTCAGGTGAACGTCCCTTCCACTGCAATCAATGTGGAGCTTCTTTTACCCAGAAGGGGAACCTGCTGAGGCACATCAAGTTGCACTCTGGGGAGAAACCGTTCAAATGTCCCTTCTGCAGCTACGCCTGCCGACGGAGGGACGCCCTCACCGGACACCTCAGGACCCACTCCGGTGAGCCCGCCTCGGCTTCTTTTCCCTCTTGTTGGTTCCTTTCTCACCGCTGCTAAAGTGAAGCGGGTTGTGAAAATAACTGTGTTTCTGGTGGCTCCGGGGCTGCACCGTCCTCTTCAGATAGCACAGCTCTGAGCTTTGGAAAAGCCTTGATGCGAATCAGACAAGTTGTGGTTCAGCCACACCTCTCCTTTTGTGTAACTGAGCTTCTCTGCTGATGCTATCACATTTCCCTTTGAATGTCTCCTTGGGTGTATCCAGACTTTGCTGGCAGATTGTTCTGACACTGTAGACCCCGAAGTGGCTGTGAAATTCCACAGATCAGAAAAATAAATTTGTGCTTTCCGAAGCCTGCTTTGCAGTTCATACCAATTTCTTCATCTATTAAATGCCGTATGCTGGTGGAGTTTATACTTGCTGATCTTTCAAGATCCTTCTGATCGCGTTTTTTGTTCAATTATTTCCCCTGTAAAGTTCTAATTCGTAAAGGTGTGGGGGAGATCGGGCTTCCTCTGCCTGTTTGCAGTTTTTTTGATAGATTTAAAAGAAATAACAGTCATGTAACTATGTGTTAGTAGTCATGTTGATAGCCCTGATGATCAGGATTGGAGGTGTTTCTAATCTCTGTATGCTACACCATAGGGCTGTGTTCTGCCCGCTTCACTCGGTTGTGTAGATCTCCTGAGTAAGATCTTAACTTGTTGTGATTTTTATCTACTAGGATGTTCAACTTCTATGTCCAGACCATTTATAGGAGACTGTGTTTTTCACTGTTGAATGAGCAGAGATAATTGGACTGGTTAGAAGTGACAGGATTACAGATGAACTTTTTTGAGGTGTTAGCAAACGTGTGACTACTGAAACATGGTGGTAGAAGTGAGGCTGCAGACAGAAACTCTGCGTGTGAAAGTGTCATCACGGAGCTTTCTGACTATTTATACACATTTATTCTAAGAGTCAGCCTCACCTCAGTGGAATTTTCTGTTTTATGAGCATTAGGGTACTGAGTTTCCATTATATTTCCAAGAATCATGAAGGATAAGCTAGTAAATTTCTCCAGGTACACAGGAGGTTGCACTGTTGCAAACGTACTTCAGACAGAAAGCACGAGTGTGAGTGCAAGCATGGGGCTAGGCTGAAAGAGTATTGCCTGAAAGAGAGGTGTCAGCTGGGAGGATTTGATTTGGAAGTCAGAAGGGAAAGATGTCTGTGGAACAGTGTGCCTTGTGATTTTCACACATCTGACCATAACGCTAGTTTCAACTTGAAGTTTAGTAAAAAAGAGGACACAATGAAGATATCCACAATTGAATTAAGAAAGGAATCATGACGTGGAAGAACTCACATGGCAGAACATGAATATTGAGGTTGAAGATGGTTTTCACAGTATGAATACAGATTGTTATTACCTAGATACAGCTACTGATAGCAGTTATTCATTCTTCCTGTGTAAAGAGGACATGGCTGATGTTTCTGCTTTTTGCATCAAGATGAAACACAATTTAAGCATGGGTCTTTCAGAAGGTGTTTAAGCAGCTTATGCATACGGGTCCCACCAGAGCTCCTTCCCTAACTGACATAGCTGTGTTCAGCTGAAATCACGTTGCAGTTTTAAGGGAGTGTGATCACTGTAAGCAGTCAGCTACAACTGTTTTGAGTAGAGGCTCAAGAGAAACAGCTAAGCGCTCTCACATTGCTCTCCAAGACAATTTCTAGAATAGCACTCACAGATGAAGAGTTAAAAACCTGCAATATTGCCCCCAAACGTACACCCAACCTATTTGGGCAATGGAAATTAATGTGTCTTTCTGTCCCAGACATGTAGCTGGGTTGGCTTTATGCCTGCAGTTGTGAACCTTGTTCATGGAGAAGATGGATAGACATTCCCAAGGGATTCCAACTGTTTCCTATCGGTGTTCTATGCAAGTGCTTTTGTGATTTAACAAACTGCACATCAGAACCTTGAAGGTAGGCCTTCAAGACCAGAGCAAAACTGTGTAAACTTCATCAAGTTTGTACATTTTGTTATTTCTGACCAGAGAAAAAAAGCAGTCTGTCTTGTAGTTGAATTATAGACAGAAAAGGTTGCAGTCTCGTATTGCAAAATTGTTTTCAATCCAGTTTTAATCTGG
Organism: Lagopus muta; assembly: GCF_023343835.1. Lineage (NCBI taxonomy): Eukaryota > Metazoa > Chordata > Aves > Galliformes > Phasianidae > Lagopus > Lagopus muta. Next base: position 32,953,731 of record NC_064440.1, on the reverse strand, counting down.
TGCATTTATGCCTGAATTGAGGTGAATCTGAATATGTTTTGGTAGTTACAAAAAGGAAAGCTCTTTAGTTCAGCTCCTTAGTTAATATAGTTTCAAATTGTATCTCCGAAGCATGGCAAGTAGTGTTCTTTGGCACTACCTGAGAATCTGGCACATGATTTCACAAGTGCAAGACAAATTTCATTTTTGTTATGTTAGGTATCCATTTCCTCTTTAAACAGGAGTGCTATTAATTAAGAAAAAGAAAAAAAAAAAAAAAAAAAGCCACCATTTTTCTTCTCAAGAATGTATTAAGCTGCTCACTTTAAGTGGAAGGCAATATATGCAAGAAGGAAAGGAATTGAAGACATTTTTTATCTTTTTTCTCTGAGCTAGCTTGATCTGTGATTTTGAAAGCACTTTGTGTCACTACTTAATCAGTTCCACCTCCTCATCACTGCTGCCAGTTAGTCCATTTTTCCTGTTCCTAGTGCAGGGTTTTCATACAGTAGGACAGGAAAGGTGAAAAAGTAAGGAATTGTTAACATAAATTAGCAGAAGCACCTCAGAGAGGTTTGAAATGAAACTACCATTAGCTTTAAAAAAAAAAGATTGTTTTGGTGGTGGTTTTCTGTTTTGTTTTTGCCTTTGTTGGATTATTTGGTTTGTGCTGTTTAATATTATTTCCTTTTCTTTTTAAGTCTTTCTGAGTATTATGATCTTATACAGAATTATATCTTATTACGTGTTTCTAGGATGACTGGTTAGCAGAGTATTACTTCACGTCTGTAGTACTTACTGCTGTTAACCCTAAATAATTAAGGACTTATCTTGCAGTTATTTACCTGTTACTGACATATGCAGTTCTGATGAACTTTGTGTCTATATTTTCCTCCCACACACAGCTTCTTTGGTTTCAGCAACATAATGATGCCTTCAGGACAGCAGTAGGATAATGCCTGGGGAGAGATTCCTGCAGAGAATTGCACTAAGAGCTGGCTTGAGCCTGACAGTTCTTACAGGAGTTTCAGATACTGTTTCTAGGATTGGCTCTGCGGTTCCACAACAGAGGTGGTACTGGAGAGATGCCCAAGCTGGTTTTCAGGACGTGAATCTAAGGGCAGGCTGTAGGGAGCTGGAGCAAAAGCTGGCAGCCCCTTCCTGCAGGGTGTGTGACCAGCTAGCTGGCGTTGGCTTTATCTTGCCTAACGTTTGCTGTTCTAAAGAGGAAGACATCCAGACAAAGCCTGATGGAAGTCAAAAAGCACCTGCTGTGTTACCCTGAGACATGCTGATATCCTCTGTCATCTCTAGAACTGCACAACTAAATGAAGACACATACAAGATAGGTGAGACAAATGCTTCTGTAGGCAACTAATAAGCAAAGTGAAACTTTTAAGGAAAATGATTGTTCTGACAGATAGATGTGATGTTCAGTGCACCCAGGTGTGGGTCTCAGTACTTCAAAAGATGCGGCCTACAGCCTGATGCTCCTTCATACTGAAAAGCCAGGCTTTGCTGAGAGGGTGTGTAAAATTATCAGTTATGTTTTGAGGTGAATTCCTTGTGTCTAAAAGAGCCAAGTCAACCTTCTCCACATGACACTACTTTAAACAGAGACACTTGGATATTATGAAAAAAGCCAAGGCTGCACTGATGAGCAATCTAGAAAAGCCTATAGAAAACATTGGTGTGTTAGTTTTCAGAGCAGGGCTTGGGTAGTAGATGAGGGACAGGATCACTTGCAAAGGAGGAAACAAAAAGCAGAGTTAGGTTCTCATTAAGTGGGAATCCCTGTGAGATACCTGTTACATGATTTATGTAATTAAAAGACTGTCTGGTCATGCATACATGCAGACAGGCCAAATGAAGCCTTCTCAGGCATCTGTAATTCTAGAACTTCACTATTTTCCTGTCTTTCTCTTGGCAACCTCAATCACATTCCCTTACTGTGGGAGTATGTATGTGCTATTCATATATGACAGCAGTTCTGCTGTTTATTTCTTCCTAAAAACTGGGCAGTCGCATCATTATTTTTTCCTGTCACAAAAGCTTTTCCTCACGATGCATTTTAAAATTTGCTTCCAAGCCACCTCTTTACTTTCTAGAAAATTATTTTTTCCTTTTTCTGCTTTTTACAAGTATTTGTTTCTTCTTCCCTCTCTTCTTTCTGTATTGCTGCTGCACTTTGTTACTACCCAGCTCTTTAATAGCACTGAACTAATGGTATCACATTATTTGCAAAAGAAAAGCAGTGAAGCATTTGTTTTGAAAAGAAAGGCTTAGGCAAAAACTCCCAAAAGCACATCTCAGCGAAGTATGTACAGTGCACAACACATCTCATTAGAAAGGTAAATTCCCCTTGTACGTGGAAAGGAAATTTAGTAACTCTTTCTACATTTCTGCCTTTGCAACTCTACTTTTCTTTTCCATAAGGGCTTTTCTCTTGGTTCCTTGTGTTACCGTGCAAAGCATCCTACCAGCCCCAAATTTGTCCTACTAGCCTGCAATTGCATGGTTCTTGTCAGCAGACCCTTTTCTTAGGAAAATGGAGCAGTGATGTTTGTGCATGTGACTGACTGCTGAGAGGCAGAAGGGACCCAGTTCTTAATTCTGACAAAACACCTCTCCCAATGCATGTCTGGGAGAGTCATCTCAGTCATCTCACCTGTGAGTGCCTCGGTCCAGCTGAAAAATTGGATGAACTGGCACACAGCTGAAAAACGCGACGCTGTGCATGAAGCACTGCCTGTCAAAAGCCAGGGAGAATTATTGGGAGAGTGGCAAAGATGATGATTAAGAATAATAACGAGTCTATGTTGTAAATTGCTTTTTTCATCTCCGAGAGACTTGTACCACTTTTAACAACTCCGCTCTCAAAGGACTTGGCTGAAGTCGATGTCTACTCTGTAACCATGCTTTTAATGATGAGAACATCATAATTAGAAGAGTCTTGGGACCTGAAGGTCTCATTACACCCAGAGCTGGACTGACTCAAGTATATCATGAATGAGGGGAGAAGAATTTAATGAGCAAGTTGGACACTACCTGAAAAATGAAGAAAGTATGTGAAGGGGAGGAGACAAGATTTTGCACACAAGTTCTGCAAGTAGGTTAGCAAATGGCATCTTTCCTCAGCTGTGATGAGCCAATGGGCATTTTAAAGCTCTCTTTCGTCTGGCAGAGCAGCTCTTTGTCTCAGTTTTTCTTACACTGATTTGGTTGAACTCAGTGGAATTAATCACTTCCCCAAATCATTTGATTTTTCATATCGGATCCCAGCTTCTAATCTGCTGTTAGTGTGTGCACAATACCAAAGCAGCTCTGCTTTCTCATCAGTGCCCCCAGTACCTTCCAGGCTTTCACTCTGTGTTGTAGTCTCTAAAATCTCGAGTATTCTGCTTTCCATGTAGTTTGTATGTGCAACATTAGAAGTTAAGCAGATCAAAATGTGTACAAGGGTAGGAGTTGGCTATGTAAGGCCTCGTATCTTCAAGGCATTCTTCTTTGAAGCTTAATCTATGCAGAGTCAACTTGTACCCCATGCTTCACTAAATCTGAACCTAAGTCCTGAAGTGCTGGGTCACTTTCACCTTCAGAGCCCTACTGCGTCAAGTGTAAGCTGCACAAAACGATCATCTTTTTCATGCTCAGAATGATCTTGGTATAGAAAAAGCTTAGTGTGACCGAGCTTCTGCAGAGCACTTGATCAATGAGAAACCCTCTTTGATTTAAAGATGCTGTAAGATTATCATCTTTCCAGAAAAAGGATCCTTGGACTTTGCGTTCAGGGGGAACTTGTGAAAAGGTGAGTTTCCACCCAAAGCAAGAAGTATTTGCTTTTTTGCTTGTTGGGCCTTTAAACGTCTTGAAGATTCTCTCTTATCTGCAGCAGCTATGAATCAGTCTTTGACTGTTGAACCCAAGAGATCTGTTTCTTATAGATATGATAGAGAAATAGCAGAAGTGGTCCTGGCAAGCATGGGTAAATTGCTGTGTACCAGCCTCGTGAATCTCTCTGAGCAATGGGTATCAGCTTTTCTCTGTCTTTTGTTTTTTTTTCCTTCCTCATGAGGGTGTGCAATTGAGATGATGGGAACAGACACTGTCCTTGCTTCTTCAGTGTGTAAGCAGGAGTGCCCTGTTCCTTTTAGTGCTTTGTGCCCACTTTGTAAGTTGACTGATTAGAGAAAGGCTCGCCCCATCTGCTAGCAATGAGAGACACCAGTACTGAGGAATACTGGGGTTCTGTATGTCAGTTCTCAGCAAGATTACTGGGTGCCAAGAGTTACCGTGGTGTCTGAGACACGTCTTGTGCCTCCTGCTATAACCTGATGGAGCACAGCCTTGTTAGGTCTCTGCCTGCAGCAGGACTGCCAGCCAGGCCTCTCTTATCAGCAGAGGGAAGTGGGAAGAGAAGATCTGGAGAGAGTGGTTGCAGCGTCTCCTCCTCCTTTCCCTAGTTTCCTTTTCTTAGTGAGCCAGGGTAGCAGACTAACATGTTTGGTGTCAGTTTGGGTCTCTGAATCCATGGCAAGGATGAGCTTTGTGTTAAGGTAGGGCGGTCCTGCATCCCAAAATGGGGAAGGAAGTAGAATGTTACTGCTCCCAATGGTGCAAATTCACCATAAAGAAAAGTTCCCTAGGGCACATTTCAGTTCTGCACTGCAATAAATTGCTCACAAGGAGAGGACAGGGTGTCCTTTGCCTTTTTCTTCAGACTTCCTGGATCTTCTCTCCCTGCATCCAGCTCAGACAGCACCGTGGTACTTGGGGATGTCAAAGTCCTTGTTTAGACAGCTTTAGTATGGTGTAAGATTCACCTGGAATCATCTTTCATTAATATTGACTTGTCCTTCCTACTTTGTGTGTAGTGCCAGCAGTGAGGTGTGCGTGTCTGGTTCAGGGCTGCTGAAGTCCAGATTTGTGCCCGTTTTCTGTCTGCTCTCCATGTTAGCAGCTCACGTCCTTCTCCTGAGACAGGCCAGCCTGATTAAGTGCTCTTCTGTGCTCTGGAGAGAAAATGGACACTTTTCCACTGTGAGTTTATAGTGGTCATCTTGCTTTGCAGAAGTAAATGTGATGGTGACTTTTTTCTTTCCTCCAGGCTTTTATTGTGCTACAGTGCTGCATGTGGGCTTTAGCTAGCATCAAAAAAGCAGATGAATATGATAGCAGCAGTCTTAAGCAGCATGCCTAACCTGTTCTTTAAACATCCTGAAAAGCTGTTTCTATTGCTTCCCTAGGGAGATGATTCCACTTCCCATCTGCTTCTTACAACTGACTCTCATCCTGATACTTAACCTAAACTACCGTTTCTTTTGCTGCAGATCATTGCTTTTCCTAACACCATCTTCTGTGACTGAATAATTCCCGTACTCAGTTTACACTGTGACAACGTTTATAGTCTGCAGTCATCTGTCCGGTGTTGATTCTGCTCTAGTCTTTTTTTATCTTCCCATCTTTTTTTGATCGCTGATTTTGAATTTTGTCTGCTCTCTTGCGAGGGATCTAGATTGTGAAATCATTCTACTCTTTGGAAACAACATAGTAGAGATGCAGACCCCTTAGCCTGATCTCTGCCTCAGTTGCCTGTCAGTGAAATAAAACTAAGACCTCTTATCAACCTTGTCGTGATGGAGAGCGCAGGATGCACGTATGATTGCAAGGTGCAGGCATACTGCTGCAACGAAGGGCACGTCAGTACCTAGCAGAGTATTCCACTGCTGATGGTGACCCCGCTGCATAGCATTGTGTATTATCTCCCCAGTTTTACGTATCCTTTGTTCAATGGTGAAATGAGGTAATTACAAAGTGGAAGGAATAATAACTTTACATCGTTACCATAACCACTGAGGTATTATATCCTGATACCTGTGTGATTATCTTAGACACAATAGTGAGGTGATTATTAATAATACTAAAGGACTTACTACTTAGCCTGCAATTTTTGCATCTTGTTTCCTTTGTGAACCCTATCTGTTTCATCAGCCCAAAGCCTGTGTGAAGTGGGTATGTGTTGTTGCCTCGCTTTTCAGTGAATGGAGAATGAAATGGGAAAAAGCCCTAGGAGACCCAATTTGCAAACTCAGGTACCTAACCACCAAGGTAGCTTAATTTAAGTTACTTGTCTTTATGCACCAGAGATACGATGGACAACTTGTCAGGTGAGAGTCTAATAGCTTAGATGTTTAAGGGTATATAGTTCATTTGTTCCTTTAAAGTCAACCTACAGAGGCCTCCTTTGGCCTTATTTTCCTTGCGGGCAGGGTTTATTACACAAATCCAATATTTGGATGCTCAGATTGGCACGTGGATGTACAAATTAGGAATCAAGGGGCAGCTGTAAACACAGGCATTACACAGCCAGCCTTCAGTCTTTGGATGTCTCATGGCAGAACTGTTAGCTTGAGCTATGCAGTGCAGTGAATCAGGAGGCCTCCTGTTCCACAGGCAGCCTTGTGAGGTAGCTGCAGTTGTGTTTACAGAGCAGAGATCCAAGATGTGACAGCTCTCTTGTGCACTTGAGATGGAAATGCAGTTCTGACTCTACAAAGCCACATCTCAGCAAAACCAAGATCAATTCTTGTACGTACTTGGTTGGAGCAGTGAAATACCACATTAGCCCTAAGGAGGAAAAAATTGGTTGTTTTTTTTTTTTACTTTCCCTTGAGAAAACTGTTTTCGAGGGCAAAAAGCTTTTGCATATTGCCTGTGAGGAAAGGAAGTACAGCATTTGGAACTGGCCTTTGTCTGTTGTTGGAGGAGCCTGTGATGCCTTTCAGTTGAAGAAAGTTTAAAGTTGGAATCAAATGTGGGTTTGAGGCCATCTTTCATCACTATCTTTGAGCTGCTTTACAGGACTACGTAAAATGGAGAGCTGCCACTGACTTTTTTGGTAACATATGAGTCCTTTAAGGGGTAAGAGAGGTACTTTTGCTGTCTGGAAAGAAAGCCGAGAAGCGGTGGTGGGCTGGGGGTGGGCATGTAAGCTGGTTAACACCACGCCGTAGCAGAGCTGGAGAAAACCACAGCTGGTCTGTTCTGAGCTCTCAGCAACCTGTAATTATGAATTGGCTTACAGCTAGATATTGATGGATATCACTCGAGCAGGAAAATAAGAATGTTGAGATTTTTTTTATAGTGAACTGGTACTGAACTCTGCGTGACTCTCCTCCTATTTATAACCCTGTATGAAGTTCAAGGAAACCTGTCCTGGAGGTTTCCCATGAGAGGGAACTGTGTTTTTACCTGACTAAAGCTCTCTGGATATTTTCCCATTTTTTATTTGATCTAAGTGTGAACTTTCTCCACCCTTTGCCCCTCCTTCCTTTCTGGAGTAGTTAGAGAGGCCAATTACAAGGAGGATTACACAAGAGATGCCAGTTGCACACAAGTTTTGCATAACTGTGCTGTGTTGATTTCAGACAGGGTGCCCCAAGTTCCCTCTTTGCTTTGCAACAGAGAGATGAGATCTCTATCTTCATTCCTGAAGCCGGAGAAATGCAGCTGAGGCCCTGCCTATTGAAACTTTGACAAAGAGCACCCGGCCGGGGCACTCCCCAGCCACGCAGTTATCTGTGTGCTGCACAGCATTGCCTTTTGGGAAAGCCTGTGCCTTCACCTTGCTCCTTTTGTTCAGTTAAGTATGCAAGAGTGTGTGAGCAGTTGGAGGGGCTGTGTTGGTCAGCAGGAGCTTTGGGGTCAGGCAACCGAGATGCTGCTGTCCTGAGACTCCTTCTGTCTGGAGAGCCAGCTGATCAGGGTGGAGGATGGGGGAACTGCTCCCCTCACGTGTCCTTCCATCCCCTCTGGGGGAACTCAGGCCAGCCTGAATGCTCTCTTGTGCCCTGGAAAGGCTTAAGGCCAAGCCTGTGGTGAGGATCCTGATGAGGGAATTAAGGCAAGCTCAGTTCCTAGCGCTGATTTTGGGCCCAGCTCACGTTGGCTCTTATCTTCAAAAGCACTGAGGTCTGCTTGATTTCAGTGAGAATTAGAGGCTGCGTATGCCTATTGACACAGGGCCTTAGCCTGCCTGTGTTGCAGCACTTAGTGCTAGAAAATAGCTATTTTCTTGCTCCTACCTCTTCTCAGTTAGGAGTGGAAGCCTGGAAAAGCACAGTTTTTCCCCCCACAGCCGAGCAGGATCTGGTCTGTTCTGAAATGCACGGGACAGAGAGGCTCTTGCAGACAGGCAGAGCCCTTTAAGGGCTTGGAGCTATTCCTAGTAAATAAATCACACATAAAGGATGCAGTGGTGAGAAACTGATGATGAAATTTTTATATAGAAAAGCGACACGGGCCATAGACTCTCGCTCACTTGGATACCCTTCAGCTGCATGCGCTTTGCTGGTCTCCTTGGAGACAGTGGCTTGTCTAAGAGCAGCTAGCTTTGGCCAGGAAAGGCTGACACTTCTTGCTTTGTGGGCTGGAGCTGTGCTGCTGGGTTTCCAGCAGCCGTAGCGGCAGTTCTGTATGAGATTAGGGAGTGAGTATCTTTCTCTTGCACCTCTCCACAGACACCAGTCGAATCCCCGAAGCAAAAGATAGCTTTGAAAATCTTCGAGGAGAGTCCAGCAACCTCCATCCCTTGGCAATCAGAAACGTTTGTGAAATTCTCCCTCCTCTTTCCTTCTTCCTAAGAGCTGAGTCAGCCGGGCTGGCATGTCTGGAACTCAGTGGCACTTTGAGCAGGCAGGCTGCCAGCTGCATTACACACCGCATCCACAGAAACACGTCACTCCCCCCTCACGCTCTGTTTTTTCTTCCCTTTGCGATCTCCACGCTCTCCCTTTTATTTTTCCTTGTTGATCCGTGTAGGTGAGTCAGAGAAACCTGCTCATCCACAACCTGTTCCTTCTTGCCAAGTCCTGGAGCAGCGCTCGCAGCTTGTATTCGGTGTCAGGAATAGGTTATGAAAAGTAAAACTGATACAGGCAGTGTGCTGGATGTAGAGCACGTACTGTAAATGAAAATTAAATGCACGGTAAATGTGCCACTTAAAATGTGTTCCTAATAGAGTGATGTCTTTTGTAGGAGGCACATTATTCTGTGATTCATATGTAATATCAGTTTTCTTCCTATAAAACACCAGGATGGAGCAGGGAAATGATTTAAGGCGTAAGTAAAAGCACATTTAGGGAGAGACATCTCAACACCAGTGGATTTTAAAACAACAGGAAAGCAGAAGATTTCCAGTGGGAAAATAGGTTGTACACAAAAGTGTTTTTGAACTGTGCTTTTGATAACAGTTGTAGTATTAATCTGAAGAAACTGCATTGATGTTGGCAGAATTGATAAGATTCTAACTCCAGGAATTAAAAAAAACAGATCATGAATCTGAATACTCCGGGTTATAAATGCTAACAAATGAGGACAGTGAAAGGTGATGAATTGGCCTTTCTGTTCACCTGAAGATGTTTTGTTCTAAGGGAGGGAGGGGAAAAACATGTAAGCTAATCTTTCCCTTTGCTCAACTGACTCCAGGAGCTGGAAGCTGAAGGAAGTCATGGTACCATAGCTTGCTAAGGGGAGAACCATGTGTGCTCCTAGCACTGTAGGATCAGATCCATCTCAATATCTGTAGTTGCATTACCGTAGAGCGGCTTGAAAGGATGGATTGTTGGCATGTTTTGGAACCGAGCAGCTTTGTTCCAACAAAAAATAGATCGTCCAGCAGAAAATGTGCTTTGTTTGACTTTTACATGCTGCAGTAAAATGTCCACAGCAGCTGTATTGTGGAAAAATGTACCCATTATATTCCTATCATTGGTCTTCTGCAAACGATGAGTTTGGCCCAAGGGCTCACGAGGAGCCAACTTGAAGAGACTGCAAGCACAGATCAGGTTCAGAAGCACAAGATTTCTGCCTTAATCAGCATAAATTCCAGGCTGAATTAGAGCTGGTTGATATGTGGTCACAGACGTACGATTGCACCGTTGGTGAAGAGGTGGGAAAGGATCATTTTGTGTCAAGTAACATAGAACTCAGAGAGAGAGAAAGAGAGAGAGAGACATTTTTTTTCTGCCCAAATTCAAGCCAGAGATGAAAAGACAAGGAAGCTTTACTGTCCCCAACATGTTCTGCTGGGGGATGAACCAATTGTGAGTTTTTTCTTCTCCCATGTATTGTGAAATAAGACATGTTCTACACACTTCTGCTTTTGCTTCAGACTTCTCATCGAAATCACCAGTTTGAACAGTGTGGTGAGGGCTTCACTATGATTTTTTTTCTTTCATCAGGGAATGCAGTTAAATGTACTCAGAGTTTCCTAAACTCTCTGCTTTTACAGGAAACCTTTTAAATATATTTCTGAGTGTTTAGGGAGCTGTGTGTTGTTTTCCAGCTTTTCTCTCTTTCAGCCCAACTAGATGCTTTGCTTTCCTGTTCTTTTACTTTCTTTTGGTTTAATTTCACACCCATATTTAATTTCCTTTCATTTTGTCTGCCTTTCTTTCAGCCAGGATACACTTTCTGAAACTATCCAGAGCTTGTATTGCACAACTAATCACACCAATAAAAGAAACACCCTAAAATCCCACATCATTGCTCCCTCCCTCCCTTCTCATTATTTCAACTGACCAAACCTAAAAAACTCGAAGGAACTGCAAGTGCTCTGGCAATGTCATTATTTGTTTTCTGCTCTACAAGAAAATCTAGGGAAGATGTTGAGACTAACAGGAATTGCTGGATTTTACAACCCAAAAGAGATTAATGTAACCTCAGTGTCAAACACAGATACTTGATATGTACAGGCTTGCACTAGAACAGAGGCTGTCCAGAAGATTGTGTTCATTTCTCAAAGATCCAATTGTCCTCTAATAGCCAGTTTTCATGTTCATTTTTGTTTTGCTGAGAATTGTTCTCATCAAGAAATTATCCTGATTATTTTTTTTTCCCCCCCTGCTAAATGCCATGGCTGACTTTGAACGTGGAGCGGTGAATACCAACAAGTGGCAGCATGACTGCAGAACTTGGGTGGTGGAAGGCATGGTGGGACAGGAGCTATCTATCCAGCTCTTGTGGTCTTGGATTCCTTTGCGTGAGTGAAGCCGCACTAAGTTCTGTGTGCTGAGAAGAGCAGTGAGCTGCAGGAGCCTTTCCAGCAGCAGGCGGCACAGCGAGGCTCAGCGCTGTCTGCTTATTTCCCTGTCTCACCCTTACTTCAAGCTCTTCTGTAATCTAGTGGTAAAACCTATGTCAGGCATGTTGGCAGAGAACAACGTATGTGAGAGGAGTCAGTCCTCATTTGACATCTATGCAAGAGATGACAAAACCCATGCTTGGACAGCAGGTATTTAGGAGGCTAACACAGTGGTCTGTGCCACGCTTGTTCTTGGGCAATCGGGAAAGTAGGAGTAAAAATTTTCATGTCCCAAAGGAGCCCATTAGTGTTGCTGCCTGACCTGTTTTTGGAAGCAAGGTTCGCTTTATTGCTGGCCTTGATCAAAATAAGTGAAAACTCCCAGCACCAGTGGTTGGGAAAAGCACAGGAACTGTCAACATTATTTCTTCCTTGTTGCTGTTATCTTTATGACAGCTTGCTGCTAATAGTCTGCTTCCAAAGCTCTGTTTATGGCATTGACAAGAAAAGGAAAAATTTACTTAAGGGAAGCTGGAGCTTGTTCATCAAATCTCCTGAATCAGACACAAAGCAGGAAAGGGGTCAGGTGCAGAAAGAAAGAGGTTTTTCTCATGTAGTGGTGTGTATGTAGAACTCACTGCCATGGGATGAGAAGGAATGATCTAGAGTTATAAGGGCTTGTTTGGTGTTTTTGTGCAGGAAAAATAAAACTACTTCGTGCTATAGTTGAAGTTAAATGTCAGGTATTCTCTCCCCCTTTATTTAGATACTATAAAATAACTGGTTAACACTACGTTTGGCACTGCTTGCTTGAAGTAATTCAAAAGTTCTGTTGACTTTATAATGAAATGCTAAAGGGCTCCTGCAAGATATGCAAAGGGGCTGCACTTGGAATAACTGAACTGTAAGCAACTGATGTAAATTGGCTTTGGGAAATTACTTCCATTTACCCTGCCTATGAATCTGGCCCAATGTCTGTGCTTGTTTTACCCAAAGGGGAAAAAAGCAATAAAAAAAAAAAATAGAAAAAACACAAATGAGAGCTTCTCAAGGGAGTGTTTGTCCAGCAGCATTCCTGCTCTGAGCTGAGGTATCCACACCCTGCGCTGGGCTGTGAGCTGCTCCTCTCCCCCTGGAGCCCGCTGCTGCCTGGCATGACTCCCACTGAAGCGTGGGGAACCCACTCTTGCTCCTGCTTAGCTGTGCCACTGCACAGGCAGGGCAGAGGAGGAACAACAGAGCCACCTAAATGTGTTCTCGTTGTTCCTCTTTGCTGTGCTTCTGGAGCAGGTTTAAACTGAAGAGGGTATTTTGGTAGGTTTGTTACATAAACTGATGAATGCTCCACATATCAAGTCGACTTTAATATCATGTTAAAGGTCTGAAGTGGAGTGGAAAGTACAGAGCTAGTAAATGCAGTTAAGATTTAACCTCCATCCTGCTTCCACCCAGTTCCAGGTATAGAGATGGCACTGCAGGAGGAGATTCCTGTCCAGAGCAGACCACTGAACTACAGCAGTGAGCTCCTGTATATGTCGCAGGACCTCTTACCCTCTACAAGTGAGTTGCAGTAAGCCTAGCTGCCTTTAAGTGATTTTAAAGCTGGCAAAGTGATAAAAGCGCCCAGTTATTTGTAGTCTTCCTGGTTTTTGCTAGTTTACCTCACCACCACGGTGCTACTTAAACACGTGTTTCTTTTTAATAGTGTTTAACCGTTTCAGAATCCTTGTAAAATTTTTGAGACACCCCTGCTAAGTGCCAGGGGTGCGTGGAAGGTCTGGGGCACGTTGCTGTGGCACGAGGACACTGGGCTCACAGCACAAGAGCAGAACAGCTGTGCTGAGACTTCCAAATGGAGGGGAGACCTGAGAGCTCTATTGCCATTAATACCAACTGCAGTGAGCGTCAGCTCCTTTCTGCTGGCTTTGAAGCTCTTATTTTGAAGGTAAGAGAGTTAAGTCAAGAGAAGAATGTGATGAGAGCTTCTGTCTGTTGCAATACATGTTTTATGGGACATGAATTCAGATCAAGTAACCAGGGATTTTGTCCTTTTCAGAAATAAGCACAACGTCGGTGTCCTTTACCTGCATTTTACTTGATTTAGTGTTTCATTTGTTAGCATAGTTTCACTTAAACAAATAGATATTTTTTTTTTCCATTTTCACACATTGTTCCACACAGATGCAGCATACAAGCCTTCAAAGGAACCTGCTTTTGTCTGTGCTCCAAAGGAAGAAATTGGCATGCAAACTTCTTGCTTTTCTGTTTTTAATTTATTTAATGGGTGCTGAGATACTGTGACAGGATGCTTTGGTCTGGATGGTTAGGGAGATTTCAATAATTGTATGATAGTGCCAGTGAAACAGGAGTTTGTTTGTTAAGCTTCTAGCACAAAAACTACTGCCTACTTATTTATAACCCTCGTGGCAGATTGGAACATTATTTTATCTGTAAAACTGTGCAGATCAGTTAATAAATAAACACAATCTGATGAATCAGATTAAATAGCAGAGCCAATAACTGCTAGAAACTGTGAGATAAATCATAGTGAGCTACTAAAGAAATAAAAGGCTGCAGGCAGTACCTGAAGGTACAAATAAGGATCCTAGTGCTATAGCTGTTGTACTCTTGATTTACACTGCACTCTGGCCTGTGTGCATTATATACAAAGGTGTAGTCACTTGGAAGTTTGCATCGATAGGTATGTTTGCTTGTCCTCTCTGTGTGTACACGTGTATTTGTAGCATGGATGAAGTCCTTGGAGCTTATATATCATCTATTTTATACTATTTGCCACAGAAGGAAGGGCTGAGCGTCAGGAGCACAGCGCTGCTCTGCTAGCTGCTTGTTGTACAACACCAAAAACAACTGGCAGGTAGACGCAGGTGTCAGGCAGCTGTTTTGTGCTCTGGAGATATGTACTGCACAGACAGGTGTGCCTAGAAAACAAAGGGTGTGTAGGTGTAATGTTTTGCCGTTGTTTTACTGTGTGCTGATGTACTACAAGCGTACAGAGGTGTTTTGCTACTAGCTGGCTAGGGCTGCTGTAATAGTACAGGGTAGCTGTTGACAGAAATAACTTTCCATTGACTGCTGCTGTACAAAAAGGGCAAAAGGTATTTCATTTGCTGGGAGGTTCACACTATCTTAAATAGTTGTATGTGTATTGATAGGCGATTGATTATCTGTACTAAGAGGCTGTGGGCTCTGAGGTCGTGAAGTGAATCAAGTGAACTATCTCTGTTGTTGTCCTGCTGTATTTTGAGTCCACTGAGGATTCTAAAGTGCCTGGAAACATCCGGAAGCACAGACCTTTCTGGTTGGTCTCTCCTCTCCTGCATGACCTGGTGAACCTGTCTGTTCCCACAACCTCATGCACTCTAGTATTTGGCCTAAAAGATGAAAGGAGGCATCAACACCCCAGGAGGTCCACAGAGATCCCTGCATCTCTGTCAGAAGTCGATTGTTAAGAAGTAAACCAGCATCTTCTTCTTTCTAAAAGTCAGAAAAAGCAAAACATGTGACTTGAACTCCTCCAGCTGTTGGAGGTGGCAAAGAGCTGGAAGAAGGAACTCTTGTAAAGTTACCGTAACCAAGTTGTTACGTTTTGTCCTTCCTCCCTTCCTCCCCATCAAGCAATCGGAGGAGGCTTCCTTTCAGTGAATCTGCAGCTTATTAGCAAGCAGGCCTTTTATTTTAGAGCTGTGTTAAAGTCCAGGGGTAGAGCAGAGTACTTCTGTATTTATCTGCCACTCCAGTGCAGAGACATTGGCACGTACCCCAGGTGTTGCTGCTCCTGTCAGAACTGACAAACATTAAAAGATTACAGCTAAGTTACCATAATATAGAATGGGTTATTTCTGAAAATCAGGCTGCTTTAAGATGTCATAAGTTGAGCACTCAAAGATGGAGGTGCTCAAGGCTGAGTGTCACAAGTTGGTGTGTCAGTGTGCTCTGCAGACTTACGTTAGATGTTTACATCTTGTGACCTCTGAATGCAGGTTGGCTTGGACAATATTGGATTAGCTGTGGGACTTGTTATTTCTGAACTCGAGTGCGTGTTGATAATTTTGTGTCTATGTGTAATCTCCTGGGCAAAAAAATATAAAAAAATTTAAAATGTAAAAAGAAAAATCAAAGAGCCCTCATGAATTTCAATGAACACATTTACAGTCATTAAGCACAGCGGCGAGATGCAGCATCAGAGTGGGAGGCAGTTTCCTTTGTAAAGCTACGTGCTGCTCAGAGCCAGCATGGGATTAGGTCTCACTTTTTCTTTTAATTAATTCGTTCAAAAGTCTATTATTTATGTAAATATTTTGTGTGAGAGGCCTTGGGATAGGCAGCTCTGGGACACGCGAGGTGTTCTGTTACATTACAGCTGTGAACTGGATGGACTGTGCTTCATCAACGCATCTCTACTGCCTCAGTTCTTTTGGCAACATCTAAGCACTACCCCAGTCCTCTGTTTTGTCTTCCATGGCATTAAAAGCAATGGAAAAATCTAAAGGTCATTCTACCTTTCTCTGGGCTGATCATTTCACAGCCCAGAAGGATACCGTGCCTGCGAGCAGCCTAATACGCCACCAACTTTTTTCTCTAATTTGATTTTCTTATTCCCACTTGAGCCTCTACTCTGTGCCATCCTAAATATCTCCTTCTGCTCTTTCATGCTCACTCCCATATCTAATAAAATCAGTGTATTAAGTCCTTAATTTCTCAATAGAGATATGGACCATATTTTTCTATGTCTACCTACTTGTGTGAACTCCACCAAATTAGCCTCTGTGTCTCTCACAAAGTGCCTGAATTCATTTACATGCTGAGAAGAAGAGAATTATTACCTTAATCGTATGTATGAATAATTGAAGCATGGGAAATCAGTGTAACTTGCCTGCAGTCACAGAATTTGTAGTGTAACTAAGAATTGAACCCTAGGCTCCCTAGTCCCAACCTAGGGCCTTAATCATATTTCCTGCTTTGGTGTTAAAATTTGATCTTGCCATATTAAGCCCCGTTCAAGGCTCCTTTGTGGTAGGTGCTTTATTATCTGCAGAGCATCTCCCATCCTGGGCAGTTTCCAGTCTGATAGAAAGCTCAATGTAAAGGCTTTATAACATTTTAATACTCCTTGCACTGGAGGACCCAAGCAATGCAGCTGTAGTAATGCATTTTCCTGGGTGAGCTGTGCTGTTAGT
Organism: Lagopus muta; assembly: GCF_023343835.1. NCBI lineage: Eukaryota > Metazoa > Chordata > Aves > Galliformes > Phasianidae > Lagopus > Lagopus muta. Next base: position 32,937,471 of record NC_064440.1, on the reverse strand, counting down.
GTCTGAGCTGGACAGATAGACAGGAAGGAATCATTCTCCAAGCTGTTGCAGAGGAGGGTGTGATACCCAAAGCAGGGAAGTGTGGAAGTAGTCAGTTCTGCCTGCTGAAGCCAGGGAATATCTGCCATTGGTGTTAATGGGGGCAGGGTTTTCGCTCGATGAAGAGCATCGCTGCTCTTAACCTGTTCCGTAGGCCTCTCTCATGCCGAGTGCTCATGGCAAAGTATTACCTGGGATGCCCTGTGATTTCCCTTTGACTTACTTTATATTCTGCTATGCACTCCCATCTCTTTTGAGAACAAAATGCTGCGTGAATGCCTTAAGGGCTCTTTCTCTTTCACTGACCTTCTTTTATGACTTAAAAGCAGTTTCCCTAGGCCCGAGTCTGCTTTCTGTCTTGAATATTGACCTGAGTGTTGCACCATCTCATTGTTGCTGCTTGCACACTTCTCAGCTATCAAAGTTCACCCACAAGGACTCCAATATTCCTTACTCCTGAGCGCTTTGTCTCCTCCTCCTCTTTCCAGACCCCCCTGCGTGCAAACATTTTCGTTTCACGAGCAAACTCCGTTGCTCTGTGAATTTCAACGAGTGGTTTACCTGTTTCATGGTAAAAAGTCTACTTCAAATTGAAATGTCTTTTTTCTGTGTAACTGTCATAATATTTTCCATTTGAGGCTGAGACTCCACTGTGGGTTTTCTGTGCCACATTGTCATCTGTATGAATCTGAGCTTAAATGTGTGGAAACTCTGACATATAAGTAAGAAAAATAAGGTGTGTTTTTTGTATTCAAGTCAGCTTTTTCATAGATATGGCCGCTGGGTTTTACCCAGTGCCCTGGTCTTTCCCAGTTCAATGACAAATTGAACATTTCTCAAGATTTTGGGCTTGTTTGCATTCATTGTATTCTGTCATTTTTATGAGAATGAGTGATGGTAATTTTCTATCTAAAGGTGATACAGGATTAATTACCCCAAACCAGGGGCTTCCAAACCACCTTTCCTAGATGCCACTGCCATTGGTACAATGACATGCCAAACGCCATGTCTGTGTGACAGGGTCCTTGGTCAGGAGCTTGGAGAAACTAGCTTAAAGCTGAGCTGAGCACTGGATGACTCCATAAAGAATTCACTGAAAGAGCGGCCTTTGGTGTGGGCTTGAGGAGGTTTTTGGTGGTTATAGCACAGTTGGATTCTGCAAAGACCAGGACCTGTGCCCAGGAGCACAGCTGTTGTTTTGGGGGCAACTTTTGACTGTTAACTTTTATTGACTATACCTTCGCTGACAAAGGCTGAAATGTTTCTTGGCAGCTACGTGGTTTAATCTGGTGGTTTGTTACGTGGAACAAAGTGCGCCATTGAGAAGATCACTGGAACTGAGTTCTCTAAGACGCCTTTACATCTTTATGTTGTGTAGCACAAAAAACGGAGAAATGTACACCTGCTGGCAATATTCAGATCCACAAACATGTATTTTTTATCATGACTTATTTTGATAAGTGCAGAAGGGAAAATATGTGACTGTTTCCATGTCTTGCCATTTGTCACAGCAGCGAGGTTCCTAAAATCCAGACCGTAGCTGCTTCCCCTGCTAGCTGCGTTCATCACCAGCTAGATTGTGAGCATTGCTGGTGACATGAACTACTGGAACCTGTTCCCACTGGGGGCTGACTTGATCGAGGGCACAATCCAAGTTGCAGTTGCTTTGTGTAATTTTATAGAATAAATCAGTTTTTCCCTGTGTCGTGTCTAGGCTATGATGTAATTACATCTGTTGAGAAGGGAGAGTCGGGGGACCAACTTCTCAAACGAACCCGAGGGAGTTATGTTCAAGTCTGCTGAGTTGGAATTCACAAACTTCGCTCTCCCCTGTTGTGTTTGAGCGGCTTCCAGTTGTGTATTAGGCAACGTGGCTAACATTTGTCACCTGTTGTTTATTTTCCTGCCTTCTCCCTGGAGGAAGGAGTTCATGTGCTGGAGTATTTCTTTCCCTGGGGAGTTACGTTCCTCAAATCCCATACTGCATGTAGAAATCTTGCCTTTGTCATTAGCTTTTATTGTCTCTTGCGAACCTTGAAATTTGATGGGATTTGGGTAGCTGTATGTCTCAGGTATCACTGGGAAAGGTCTCAGCCTCGTTGTCTAGGAATAGTTTGTGAAATAGTTGCAATGCAAGTAGCAGCGATTTGAAGAGGAGTAATATCAGCTTTTTATTGTTTAATTGATTTTTTTTTTCCTCCTGCAAGCTGGTAAGATAATATGTTTATCTGTACTAGATGGTAATATATTTAATTAATAGCATCTACCTCTTGAGTAGCTGAAAGCAATCACACATTTCCTTTTCATCTTATGGTTCACCTAAGACTTTGAAAGCCTGGCGTAGTCAAACAGGGTGGTCTAATTCAGCCCTGCTTTTGGATCTCTTAGCTTAATCCCTTCAGCTGCTTTAGATTTCTTGATTTGACACCAAGCTAACACAAAAAATTTCCTGTCCAACTTCTTGTTGGCTATGTGTATCCTCCCACTGTGCCCCCTACATCTTCCCCCCAGCGCTGAAGCAGCCCCAGGTCTGTCATACAATGGTAGGAAGGTTGCCTAGGAGTGACAATGTTTATCTGTCAGTAGTCCAGCTTGGATTTCATTAAGTAAATGACAGTGAAAAACTTACAAGACTGGGACAAACCCAATAGAAACATGCATGTTATCCAACAGAGGATATTCTCTATGTCTTTGGATGGAAACTAAAATTCTTACCTAAGATTTTGAAAACTCTGTCAAGTTTGACTTTCCCCGTCCCTCAGCCAGCTCTGAAAATCTCAGCCTGTGGTGTCTTCCTGGACTTGTAGCAGTGACTTAATAGCTCCTTAGTTATTAGAGAATAAACGATTGTGTTCTTCAAGTTGGAATTGTATTAAAAACCTTTATTAGCATGGCTTGGCAAACGGTACTTCTGGCTAGCTTCTGGCGTTGGGTTAGACTGCTCTTGTGGTTTCTTAATGACATGCTATGAAAAGGATGTACTTTATGGGAATCTGGTGCCAGGTTTTGCGTGTGTTAAGAGTCATTTGCCATTTATTCATTTTGCTCCCGAGTGAAAAGCGCGCACAGGAAAATGCAGTTATATCTTGCATGCATCTGCCTTGATTTTTGTTGTACTCAGCTTTTTTTTTCTCCTTGTTTTTTTTTAAATATTATCTGGTCTCTGTGAATTACGGGGGACAGCTTAGCTCTGACATGGAACAGGGGCCGTTACCAACGTCACTTTGTTGTCTGTGTTTTGTTTTTTTCCGAACCTTCCCTTGGTAATTTTGGCAAAACTGCTTCGCTGAGAGAACTCCTCTGTGCCATGAGATGGGTTTCCCCGGCTCACAGCAGAATTAGGCCACTGGGGCAACACAATTTTGTGAAAGCAGCTGCTCGTGCCATGGGCAAAACACCTCAGAAGTTTCTTTCCCACGAGACTCGGTGACACAGAAGCAGTGCCGGGATGTGATTCAACTGTTTGGGTTGTTTTCCCCTCTTGTTTATTTGCTTTATGATGAGCAAGTCCACCTCTTGTTACTTCTGCAGATACCATGCATTAGTGTGAACAGCTGATGGAGCCAAGTACCCAGTGGGTGGGAGGTGTGTGCGTGGGGGAAACGGGGCTGGGAAGAAGGCATGGGACTTGAGTAACCTTTCTTAGTTGTCTTTCCATCTCAAAAGCAGTTTGCTGTGAAGATGTGATGCTGATAGCATAGGTGGGCTGCTGTGGATCTGACCAGACACTCTCATTCTCTCCACAGTGGGGAAGCCTCACAAGTGCAACTACTGTGGCCGGAGCTACAAGCAGCGCAGTTCACTGGAAGAGCACAAGGAGCGCTGCCACAACTACATGCAGAATGTGGGCATGGAGGCCGCCGGGCAGGTCCTGAGTCACCACGGTGGGTGGACACCATGCCTTGAGGTCGCTCGCACTTGGAGCACATCTTATGGGGGTTTTCCATCTGTTTTTCCTCCTTCCTTTGTGCTTTGCATCGCTTCCATCTAATCTATTGCTTGCACTCCTCTGGCAGGAGGAGAAAAGACGATTTGAAGTCCCCACTCTGGTTTAACAGCATTTTTTTTTTTGCTGATTTTTTGAATTTGGTATTTCATTTTTTGGGTATATAAGTATGCAGACTTATATAGTGAAGTGGTAAAGGCACCAGTACAAAGTTGCCATAAAAACTAAGGAATGTATGAATGCCCTTCCTATCCTTGGTGAAAGTGACTGGTACTTCTAAGAATTAAGGGTGGTAGACATACTCAGAGGTCATTATTTCTATTCCTTATAGTAATATATTATATCAAAAAAATAAAAAGGAAAAAAGGATGTAAAAACCTCCAGAGCAATGTGAAGTCAACGATGATGATGAAAGTAATTATATAAAAAGAAGTTCATGCATTTGCATTTGTTAGTGTTACTGTACTAACGCTACATGTGTTAATATACAGAAATACTGACGATTGCCAAAAAGATGGTTGAAAGCAAGAAATGTCGAAGCCTGAATTTGTGTTCAAACATTTCTGTAGCTACTGGTGTGGGAAACAAGCGTAACATCTGACTGCAGGGTTGTAGGTATATTTGTAGTGCCAAATAAAAAGAGTTGTCTGAAAATTATTTTCATTCAAAATCAGTGCTTCAGGCACTCGACGTCTTGTAACTTCTAAAAATTAACTGTAGATATTTGGCACTCAAAGTACTTATAATTTCTTATTGTGGAGGAAATATAAAAATATGTATATAGTTTTTTCCATTACGAGTAGAAAATGCCACAAACATGAGAATATCAAGAAGATAGACAGTAGGTAAATGAAAAGGGGAAAGAACTTTTTTTTTTCCATTTTGCTTTTCATTGTAGAGAACAGTCATGTGGCGTCATTTGGAAATCAATTATGTACAAGTTCTGAAAGGTCACTTCTAAAAACCTAAAAAAAAAGAAAAAGCCAAACTGAAATGAAATCTATTCAACCTTTCTACTGTGGACTATGTTTTGGTGGAAAGGAAATCACCAAAAATTTTAGAACACTCTACTGTGAAAATTTCACATCTATTAAAGCATAGAACCCCAAATGTTTTTACAGCTCTATTAAGTAATTGCTATCTTTTCAGATGACTAAAATCAACCTTTAAAATCTAATGGATGACTTCAGAGACCTTGAAGTTAGTGATTGTCTGCGTTAGGCCTGACTTTATGCGTGCAAAAGTCAGTAGAAAGACTCATCTTAGGGCTTTGCTGCTTCCAGGTACTCGTTCTGCACTTGATGGAGCACTTTGCTGACAGTAGTAGTTCAACCACATGCTCCATTTTCAACAAAATACGTGCTCTTCCCTCTACAAGGGTGGCCCTATCTGATTAACCAGGTAGCTGATGATACCAGCCAGCATTTTCTTAGGGAAATAACAGTTGGCCAATGGAGGTATGACAGTAGGAGTCTTTCAGAGATCACTTTATGGAGGTTTTTTCCCAAATTCTGCTCAATTTCAAGATTTATTTTTCACTAGTTTATTGTAAATGAGTTTACTATTGTTAGTGTGCTTCTGAGGAAATCTAAAGCCTTTTCTAAGCAGCTCAATGCTATGACAACAGGGATAAGTCTTTAACCTCGTCCAACCAGAGAAGTTGGAGTAGCTGACCTTGCACTGATTTTTCTAACAGTCAAAGTTAAACCAGTGGAAACCCAATATGATAATCCATTTTATTTACAACCTGACTTTGCTTGGGTTTAAATTAGGAATGTTCAGACAATCACTTCATTATTTATTTATTTATTTATTTATTTTTCAGCAAAATTAGCTTAAAATAACACTTTGAAATTCAACCAGTGCCTATTTCTCCCCTTGGCAAACGTGACTAAATCTCTCCTGGCAAATGTTTAAGGGACTTCACATCCTGGCAGTTAGAGGAGGTACGGTGATGGCAGTTGGCAGTGACAGGTAGTTCTAGATCCAGGTGGGTGCTAGTGATAAATCCCCCTCACATCCCAGTGCTCCCCCCAGGAAGCTCAGTGTACGCTGTACAGTTCTGCTGTAAGTCCATTCTCCAAGGAGCACAGAGGCAGCAGAGAAGCATTGCACAGATGATTACTCTTTTCCTTGCTTAAAGTTAAGGCTTAGGCTAACGCTGAGGAATGCCTCAATTTTCTTCACTCTTGTCTTACTTTGAAAGGATATTCTTGGGGTCGAGTGAATATGTGCTTTGGAGATATCAATTATTGCTTAATTTTGCATCATGTTAGTGCTTAGCTTACCTGGCCCTCTTTCCAAATACTTTGTGAGGACTTTGGTTTTGCTGAGTGTTTTGAGGCCTGCCCAGCTGAGATCAGTACCTTCTCCAGCCATGTGCTGCATGAGTTACTTGCATCTGTATGCCTCTGGAAACGTGGCAGAGGAACTCCTGTCCAATCCTTTAACAGCATAACGTGAAGAAAAGGTGGATGTGGGGATGTTCTCATTCCTGCTGGCATCCTGCTTTTAGGGTGTAGGTGGCTGTGCTGTGTCTCAAACTGTTATGGCCAGTGTTTCAAATCACTCTGAATTATTGTTGCAGAGGTTAATTCCAGTGAGCTTGCTTAGCCCTTTGAGAAATGGGAGCTTTTCAAACATTGTACTCTGGTTGATCGAATTATAGGCACGCTGCAAATATTTGCTTTGATTTGAATTATCTTTGCCTTGCAGACGGCTGGGTCACCTGACCAAAGGCACAAGGGGAAGTGAGAGGCAGGGAGAGGCTGGGTTCAGCATGTGGGTAGGAATGCACAAGTTCCTGGCGCTGGGTCTCCCTCCATCCTCTCTCTGAGCTGCCCTTCCTTGTGGCTGGGGCCTGTCCCCAGCTCAGCACAGTGGCTCAGTTACGTGCTGTCTGCTGCAAGAGAGCTCCTCTGATGTTGTCAGCCATTCTCAGCTAAGAAGTTCTGGCCCTTGAGGTAGAAATTAGTGTGTGGTCTTCTAGCTAGCGGTCTGTTGGGGTGATGAAAATGACAGCCTCTGAAGGCAGTGAGTGTGTCTGATGTTTGCATTATCGAATAGGGAGAAACACTCAATGCTTTTCACTCATATATATATATGTATATTCATCTCCACAAAGCAAAAAATCCAGGGAAGTTCTTAAAGTGGAGAAAAATGCTCTTTTTAAGAGAAGGAGAAAGGAGCTTGGCTTTAGGCTGTGAGAGGCTCAAAGGCCAACTGCACACAAAATACACAATGACCCTGTGTCCTTTCCTCTTGCTTAGTTGCTTAAAATGTAGTTAAAATGCTTGTCCCGTGGGGTACTTCACACCAGGGTCTGTGGGAATATATCCTGTCAGTTATTAGTGCACACACATACACTTTCTAAAATAGCAATATTGTGAACTTAAGAAAGGAAATTGAGGGTGATGGGGTAATACTAATTTATACCAGCTGAGACTTAGCACACAAAAGTTGTCTGCACACAGAAGTATTTATCAGCAAAACACATGCTGGGCAATTTTTGGCCTTTTTTTTTTCTTTTTTTTTTTTTCTTCCCTAAATTCTTTCCTCATTGATGAGGATTTTTTTTTTTTTGATGATTTTTTAATTATTATTATTATTTTATTTTTTTATTTTTAAACAGAATGTTGTGGTTTCTTACAAATGAGGAAGAAAAAACTGAATAATACCCTCACGACCCTAACGCTGATGTCTTCAGGAAAATAAAGACTTTGTTCTGGAGACCATCCAAGTTTGCATATTGAGAGTTTGAGCTTGAAAACACCATTTGATGTTAACTGCAGTTGAGGACATCAGCTGTGTCAGGGAGAGTGAACATCCAGCAATGCATCCTGATTACAGAGTGAAAGCATCCTTTAACAGAAACATTCTCAGTGTTGGGCTTTTAATGAGCTGGATGCATTGTTTTTGGATTAAAAGTCTTCCTGAGGTGACACCATAATTTCATAGGTTAAAATAAGTAGTTGTATCATAGCTACTTATGACATGTCAGCTGTTCTTCTAGCTCCTACTACCCAAGGTAACGAAGCACACCTAGGCTATTCCCATTTCTCCTCCTTCCCAGGAAATCTATGTAACATCGCACATCCTGGTAACTTATTCTCACCTCAACTCAAATACTGGTGGGGTTGAGTGGTTATGGAGATGAGTTCTGAGGCAGGAAATAGTTTACAGCACAAGATAGAGAAAAGAAAATGTTTTTATTGGTGATGGTTTCAGTCTTAAAAGTCCGAGCAGAATTTTTGCCTGATTCAGAGAAGAACAGATGTCTTTTTTAGCACTATATTTTTTTCTTTTCTTTTTCTTTTTTTTCTTTTTTTTGTGGAAGAAAGGTTTCAAATTCCATCTAGGAAATTTTGCACACATATGCCCAAACAGTAGAATTATTTCATTATTAATCTGCATAGGAAATACAAATGTCACTAAATTTTGGGCTTAATGAGATAGCTATGGAAGTAATTAGGATTTCAATTGGTTTTGTGGGCAGGTACAGTCCCACAAAGGCAGCAGGTCATCATGCGAGATATTTAGAGCCCCCTGCACCTCCTTAGGTTCCTACTTCAAGTCTTGTGCATCTGGCATGCCAAGAGCTGGAAATTCTTGAAGTGGCACTCGTGTCCAAACCTGTCCCATCACAGTGAGGACAATTACAGCCACTGAGCAGGAAACCAGGCTTCTCACACAGTTATTTGTTAAGCTAAGAGAACAGTCAGACACCAGTTGCTAGTGAAAATCAACAGCTGAAATCATTCCTTTCTTATAAAATCTCTATGAATGCTTGAGTAGAACTAGTGCAGATAACTGGACAAAGAGTGTTTGCACAACCTTAAGAATTTAGCCATATCACTGATAATATTTCAGACCTCCCACACTGCACTGGGAATTACTTAGGTCACTTGAACACTACATCCCAGTTTGTTGCAATGTTTGATTCGTTTCATATTTATGCTTTTTCTTCCTCTTTCACTGATGCCAGCAGGACTGCCTTGTAAATGAGAAACTATTGTGTTTCTCAGGGGGAGCATCCTGTACAAATAAAAAAGCAGCACAGTAAATCATTTTATAGCATATGGGAGATTCTAAAACTCAAAGTACTCAGCCTGCTCTAGCAGCAGAGGCACAAATGGAATCAAATGAATAAATTGCTATGTTTTCTTATTATGAATGTCTGAATTGACAAGTTCACCTGAGCAGATACTCTGTTTTGTGATTGCCTGGTATTTGCTCTTCCTTACCAGAAAGAAGGCAAAGATGAGGCTTTTAACACCTCATTTTTCATGTATTATGTGCTAGCAAACAGCTACATGTTTAAGAACAGATGAGTGATTATTCTGTATTAGGATCCTGAAGGCAGTCAAGTTATATGGGAGGGAGGAAAGCAGGCTGGTGATGCTCATTTCACAATCACAACGAAAAGGTAACTGAATGAGAAATGACACCAGAGGCTGCAATAGAAGCAGTGGGAGAGAACTAGCAGAGGATACGGAGGTTGGCCTTTCTCTACTACCCCTGCAATAGCAGCTGTGACTTCACTGGAAGATGTACCTAATGCAGAGAATGGGATGGGACGCTCACAGCCTCCAAATCACAAGAACTCTGGCAGATCATCCCACTTCCTATTTCTCTGCTATTCATTCTCAAATAATTTTTCTCTAATACCTTAACCATCTCATTAGCACACAGACAGTGGTTGAGGATCCTCCTTTGAGTTCTCCTGCTACTTTCTAAAGAAGAATGAGAAGCAGTATGCTGCTGGGCAGCGGGAAGAGCTACATATGGAACTTAATTCTCAGCGTGGTACCACTGACCCTTGTGGTGTCCATAAGAGGTTGCAAATAGTGGGAGGAGAGATGCAAAACACTTGCATTTATTAATCGTTAGGTCCCCTCTGATGGGAAAAAAGCTTTAGTTTGAAAACTTGTTAGTTTCTTTCACTAGTTCTAAAGGGAAACTCCATATAATGTTAATCCTGCAATTTCAGTGCAATGTGTGGTGAAATTAGTCTCATATATAGAAACAAAGGAAACCTTAACAAATACGGTCTTCGTTTTGGAAGCCTCTGTCTTAGGGAATGCAAAGCCATTGTATGTTTTCTAGTCATTGAGATCAATGTGATAAGAAGATAAGAATGATAAACAAGGTGAAGTGATGTTAAGTGAATCCACAAGGATAGCCATAAAGTTACACTGGTAACATGGGATCATGCTGGAGGGAGGAAAACAGACAATGTGATCTACAGAGGGAATTTTCTGAAGTGCCAGCACCAGTAGTTCTCTTTTCTCCTCAGTGGGACCTTCTGTATTCAGAACAAAACAAGTCCTTTATTATACATCAAGTGTAGCTTCTGCAAAATGAAATGTTCCCCAAGACAGGCGATGGAAAAGTGTGGCTCTGCCTGCTCAAAGGGGAGTGCAATCTGAATGCCCACTGTGTTCTTGCATCTCGCTTTATTTTGTGTTGCTCTTCTTGCACAATCAGCAGAGCTCAAATGTTTTGTGTCATCTGTCAAGTGTAGACCAGACTTGTCTGATACAATGTTTTGGTTTCATGTAGTACCTCCTATGGAAGATTGTAAGGAACAAGAGCCTGTGATGGACAACAATATTCCTATGGTGCCTTTTGAGAGACCTGCTGTTATAGAGAAGCTGACAAGCAACTTGGGAAAGCGTAAAAGCTCCACCCCACAGAAGTTTGTGGGTAAGCTTGAGATACGCCTTTTATTATTTTTAGAGTGTAGCTGTAGGTTGCTAGTAACTTGTGAAAGATAGCCAAAAAAAAGAACAAGGGGAAAGGTAGCACTCTCAGATCATGATTGTGGTGGGGAGGGGCAACGGTTGAGATGGGTTAAAGCACAGCAAGAAATTCTGAAAACAATAGAATTAGTTTTGCCAGTCCAGACCATTCAAAAGTGAGGTCCCCATAATAATAAAAATGACTTAGAAAATCCAGAGCTTTTTACTGTGCCTTAAGTCTGTTTTGTTTTGTTTGTTAACTTTCCCGTGACCCTTTGTCTTTTTGACAAAGGCTTGTCATCTTTCCCTCTCCTCACTCAGCAAGTAAAAATGTAAGACTCATAATTATCTGCCTCCATATGTGTGTGTGAAAAAAAATATTATTTCATGACTTGTAATAATTCTTGAGAGTTAGCAACAACTGGTCTGATAAAACCAGCATAAGGAAGCAAAATCACTTTGCTCCTGTTAGAAGAAGCGCTTGCTCCAACTGCAGTGTTCTGCACCTGATACATTTCTTAGCGAGTGAATATAAAACAGTGTCAGATCATTTTTGATTACCAAATTTAGAGTCCTAGACCCAGAATTCCTACTTTGCTTTGTGTCTGGACATCTTAAAATTCGTCAGCTCGTAAAAGAAGATGATTTAGCACAGGATTGTTAGAGTTGGGATGGTACGGTTAGGTTGTGGTTGGACTTGATTTGTAAGGTCTTTTCCAACCTGAGTGATTCGATGATTATATGGCATGGAAAACATTACTGGTGTTGAGTTGTAGCTTAAATCTACTTTTCACAATCACTGAGGCACTGTTGAACTTGTTAGGAGGTGAGGTAGGACAGAGTTATTTGGGCTAAGTATGTGCTGCTAGATGCTGAGCTAAGGTAACGTGTGTTTTCCACACTCACTCCCTAGAAGGACAACATATAGATTTTAAGGGTGTTGTATACTCATTCTGAGCATACAACTGAGGACACCTACGGGGAGAGGATTGAAGGACTGTAGGCAATTAAGACAGCCATTAGGAAAAGTCATTGCCCCTTGGCTAAACGGAGATTGAGGCAGATTTGTTAAATCACTGCTCAGGATGGTTTTAAGCTAACCACATGATTTTGAATTGTAGAGGGCTAACAGCGTGCAGCATCTCACCTGGGGCCACTGACACACTGACCTGACTGCTCACAGTCAGCTGGCCATCCTAAAATACAAGTGCTAGATTTCTTCCATGCACCAACTAAAGAATTTTCATGTCCTTTCTTTTCCAGCACCTTCTTTGACAGGGGTTGGTAAGAAGTAATCCAACCCATGCAAAGAATGCTAGGAGGCATCAGTTTCTTTTCTATATTGTTATTAGTCTTCCTGAGATAAAAGCTTAATTCTTAATTTGTTTTCTTTGAGTGGTCTGAAATCAGTTACTGTAAGCTGGTACGAACTGGAGGGTGTGTATTGTGTTTTAACTTATTGCTGTGATGCAAGTTAGGGTTGAAAAGGCTGACAACAGGAGCAGGACTCTCTACTGACAAACCAAATCCAGCTATAAGAGATTGTAGACATGGCAGATTTCCATGGTGTTGTCTTAGTAAGTGCTGTGCTTCCCTGCACATTGTGATCAGCAGTGAAATAGTTGTCTGTGCTGACATTTAAATTGATGTGCTAGACTTCAGACCTCTTACAGCCCAGAAAGGAAGCAGGGCAGTTCACACCTCACCTTTTTTTTTCTTTGTATTTTCACCTTTAGTTGTGCACAGACTTAGATGTAATTATATTTGCAGTACCTCTTAAAGGTTATCTTTGCAAGGGTACAGAATTCATCGGCGAGGGTGTGGGGGCCCTCTTCCTTCCCCCTTGCTTTGGAGTACTTGTGCTGCTGCCATAAGCAGCACAGTTTTGCATGTTATAAGTGTACCTCACAACTGAGTGGTATAAATAAAACCACTTTCTGGGAAGTTGCAAATGGCAGCCTCTCTTTTAGACCAGAAAAGAAGAGTCCACTCGCCTGCTTATGGTCATACATTGTTACTGCCTTGAAAGGCAAACTTAGCAATTGGAAATCCCTGCGTGAGATACGCTGTAGCTTTATGTTATTTTCTTAAGTAGGGTATACTTCTTCGTTGTAAGATGAAGTTGTTTCTTTTATAAGATTTATCATCTTGGTATTCCATTTTTCTGAGGCTAGGAATTCAGAGTTCTATGTGACGTGCAGCGTTTTATCCAGATTCAGCCATAGAGGAAGGTGTCCTCTTTCATATTTACTGTATCTTATTTTTCTGCCATTTCTGATCTTTCCTGGCATCAGTGTCTGAGCTGAAAGCCAGCAGAGCCTGTGCTTTGCTACCTTTCTTTTTCACAGTGACCTCACTTTTCTTCCCATTTTCTCCCCAGTGAAATACTGTTCAACTCTATCAGGAAGAACTTGTAATGGTTCTCTCGATTGCAGGAAATTTTCCTGTGCATCCATCGGGCACCCTTCCAAAACTACTTAATGGTGTTTATGAGAAGGTCATGTAAGCATGAGCTCAAATCTTTGCATGCTACATCTATCGATGCTTTACTGCTCTTTCTGATCAGCAGTCTCCAAGGGTCAGAAAGAAACTTACCCAGTGGTAAATACTGTAACTGACTTTTCCAGGGTTTCTTGTGGCTTTCTCCAGAGTGTCAGATGTTGCAGTTGCTGTGGATACCTGACAAAATGGACTGCAGGTATCACAGGACAGACGTGACTCTGACCCTTGAGCTTCAGAAACCTGTTTTGAGTGTCACAATATGATCCGCTGTAGACTGTGTTTCTTTTTCCACTTGAGTAATGTAGGACAAGAATATGCAGAATGTAAGCATAGTTTGGAATGAAAATGTAAAATGATTAAAATGATTAGTTAGTCTTAAGTACAGGTTTGGCTGAAGAGGAATTAAAACTGAAAACTACGTTAGATTGATTTGCTATTATATCTTCTGAGCTCTGTATCTTATGTCCTCTTCATCCCACGTTATCATTTATTTTACTTTTATGTGTGTCATGCCATTTTTTAAGGCTCTGACATCTTTGAAACATAATTAAAGGAATGAATAATTCAGGTCACTGGCAATTTACTATTTATTCTGCTGTCTGGTGGAATCACTAAATGCGGAAGAAAAAAAGGAATCAAAATGATGTCTGCACCATTCATCCAAGCCATCCATAAAGGACAAGCGTTATTTCCTGATCTGTCTAGTCTACAAAGGGTTGAGACCATGTTTGGAGAATGGATCAAACTCTTCCCCCGGATCCAGTTCCTTGTTCAAACACAGGAGTGATATGAGTGACCAGAGCAGGTGACAGGGTCTGATGGGCTTTGCCATTTTCTTTTCCTTCTCCCACCATGCCAAAGACACCACGTGCTTCCTGCAGCTTTCTTTCTTCCCAGCCCACCTGGGAAGTAGCTGCTCCATTTCAAGTGGAACTGGACTGCTAAAATGTCATCCATGCTGTTGGCAGCAGGACAGCCATAATTGTACTGAAACGAGCATGTCTGGCAAGAGTCATCCTTAAGCCATGTTAAGTAACTAAAGCTGTGACCATTTGGTTTTTCTGTATTTTTTTTCCAAATGCCTAAAGTATGAGAAAGGAACAGTTTTCTATGTTACATTTTCTTTCTATGAGCTGCAAGAGTAACACAGCCAGCCTTAGGGAAACGTATCTAGATATATAAATATGGTATCTAATCACAAGCGCACGAGCAGTGCTGCTGAAGAGACCAGGAATATTCATGTGCTTTTCTTTAAGCTTGCATTTAATTACCTTGCTAATCAGGGCTAAGTTTCCAAGCAAAAGGGACGCAACATCTCCAAAGATAACCTGATCGTTTCACAGGTAATGTACAATTATTTCTCTTTGTGCATCAGTTTAAGATAAGCCGCACTAAATGGAAGGAATTATAGCCTAAAATAAAATGCTGAATGATAGCTATGTTGAAATGTACTAATGCTATTTGGAAGAGATTTGGGATTACAGTTCTGTTTCCTTCTTATGTTGGTTTATACATACTTTGTTCCAAGCAGTTTTGGCAAAAGGTAATAGATTTTTTGGGTTTCTTAGTTCTTGGATAGCCTAACTAGTTATATGCATTGATTCCCTGAATTAATTAGCTTACACCATTGAAGAAAAGTGTGGTTTTATGTTCTGAGGCAGTGAAAAGTAACAAAGACAGTGTAAACCCACCAAAATTATTTATCAGACCTTGTAAAATCAGTTTAAAAAATGAACTGTTAACTAATGTTCACGTGTGTGAACACATGCGGGTGAGTGTATCTTGTATCCTAGACATATGGTTATGCATACAATCTTTTCTGTTTAATTAAGAGAAGTTATTTTATGAACTTTCCTTTTGCTGACTCTCTAAAGCCATCGCTGGAAAAGCAGTGCTGCTGCGCTGTGTCCCGATGTAAGCAGCTGCAAATCTGTGAACTTCAAAGGAAATCTGTAATCTGCATCATAACTAGCTGTAACTAGCTTAACCTACCTGTCTGTGGTTGTGATTGCATGTATCTGTAATGCCACTGAAAATATGTGAATTTGGACTCACACAGTGATGAATCAGTCAGCTTTCATCGTCATTCTAAGTGTGTTTATCCTATGGCAATGAAGGTCACTTCTGCCTTTTGCCAAATGAAACTGAGCTATTTGTGTGATTTACCTTTTGTGTTTTCCTGCCTAAATAGATGCAGGGCTTTTTTGTCTTTTTTCTTTCCAATTGGGGGTAGGTATTTTCTTATTAAGGGGATGAGCAGCAGAAGTACTTTATCTTGGACAGAAGGTGTCAGGTGCTCACATTATTTGCTTCATTCTGTGGCCAGCTTTGGACTCTGGAGTGCCTTTTGCTTCAAGCTGAGATTTTCTGTCCTCCTTCATCCCTTTTACAGTGAAACCTTGGAGTGACTGCATGGATTTTTCTCATTCATTTCCTCTTGTCCCTTAGGTGAAAAGCTCATGAGACTTGGCTATCCAGATATTCACTTTGATATGAACCTATCCTATGAGAAGGAGTCTGAGCTGATACAGTCTCAAATGATGGACCAAGCCATCCACAATGCAATCGCCTACCTTGGAGCTGACTCACTTCACCCCCTGATGCAGCACACGCCAAGCACAATTGCAGAGGTGGCTCCGGTCAGCAGCTCACCTTATGCTCAGGTCTATCATCCTAACAGGATAGAAAGGCCCATCAGCAGGGAAACAGCTGACAGTCACGAGAACAACATGGATGGCCCGATCTCCCTCATCAGACCAAAGAGTCGAACCCAAGATAGAGAGGGCTCCCCTAGCAATAGCTGCCTGGATTCTACTGACTCAGAGAGCAGCCACGAAGACCGCCAGTCCTACCAAGGAAACTCTGCCTTAAACCCCAAGAGGAAGCCAAGCCCGGCTTATATGAAGGAGGATGCCAAGGCTTTGGATGCCACAAAAGCTTCTAAGGGCTCTTTAAAGGATATCTACAAGGTCATCAATGGAGAAGGGGAGCAGATCAGGGCTTTCAAGTGCGAGCACTGTCGCGTTCTTTTCCTGGACCACGTCATGTACACCATCCACATGGGCTGCCACGGCTACCGGGACCCGCTGGAGTGCAACATCTGTGGCTACCGAAGCCAGGACCGCTATGAGTTCTCATCGCACATTGTTCGAGGGGAGCACACATTCCACTAGGCCTTCTCATCCAAAGGGGACTCTTATGAAGTAGAAGAACTGCACATGAAGAAATACTGCACTTACAGTCCCACTTTTCCTCAGACATTGAGACGCCTGTTTTGTTGTTGTTGTTGCTGTTGTTGTTGTTGCTGTTGTTTAATTAATATTATTGTTAACCTTATTTTTTTGTGGACTCATTTTCATTTGCTTTGCCCGGCTTAAGAATGGAAAGAAGGAAAGGGAAGGGTAAAAGGGGGGGGTTGTCGTTGCTGTCACTTGTTGGGGGATGACCTGATGTGTTTCTTGTGGGAGCTGAAAGGCAGTCTGTTTCTGTCTCAGCTGTATATCATGTCCTACTTTGGGATGTTGCTCAACCCTGCTAGGTGCTTTAAAGTCCTGACGAGTTGCCACTCATTTGTAATTTCAGACAAACAGAAACATTTCAGAGGAGAGCCTTTTTGTTATATGTGCGGATATGGTGTGGGGTTTCGGTGGCTGGAATTCCTTGTTTTGCAGAATGAACAATTATTTTTAAAGGAAAACTGCTTAGGGATTTAGGAGCATCAATCAAAATCACCATTCCTTTCAAAATTACTTTCTAGGGTGAGCTTTTTTCCTGGATGCAGTGTGTACTGCCCCTGTAGAATGTAAAGGAAAAAAAAGGGGAAAAAAAAAAAAAAGAAGAAAAAAAGAAAAGAAACGTAAGTCTTAACACTGTACTGCATAACAGCAGCTTAGTTTCATAAGTCTGAGGGCCTTCTGTGGTAAGTCTGAGGCTCTGCGTTTTTATTTTCCTTAACTTACAAAGCACCTTTTTTAGAATTGTTGATTTGCTGTTACTCCATGCCTGTGTGTTGACTCACTGGCTTCTTAGAGACCCTTGGGAGCCTTAATTATTTAGATACACCCTATGGTTTAAAAAAATCTAATTTACAAATAATGTTTAAACTTGCTTCTGGGACCGTAACTGGCCTAGGAGTGGGTGAGAGTCTGTAGTTTACTCAAGAGGTTCTGCTGCTCTTCTAAAATAGTTTTATTTTAAAATGACAGAGTTGAAAATAACAAAAGTACTACTAGCAAAGTGTTCATTTAATATAATTATATGTCTATATACACCTATATAACTACTTTCTCATTCTATTGTCACAGTGTTAACCTCTAGGCAACAGCCTAAACTAATACTGGCAGCTGAGAAAGAACTAGGGGCCAGATCATTGGCCAGCATTAATCCTCTTAGCTCCACTGACTTTAATGGAACTCCCCCGACTACTTCAGCCACATCAGAATCTGAGTCTTGATCGTTTTTTCTGTAGTTGACATCTTATTTGCTGAACCAGTGACTTCCTTTTGTTTTCATGTCATCAACTGTCCTTTAACATAGGAGTGAAAGCACAGGTTTTGCTGAACGGCCTTTGCTCTTGGGGAGCACACCAGCTCTGCAAACACACAGATCTCCTATGACCTTCCCTGCATCTTCAGCAATTGATGCATGGAGGTTCTGTGCTTTGATTTCAATTGAAATTTCATTTCTATTCAAAATTTATTTATTTCACTGCATAGAAAACAAATGAAACAAACTCCATTGCAATTTCTTGCCCTACGGACTGGACAAGAACAACCAAAAAAAACAACACACCAGTGTGTTTTGTTTCCTTTGTTTCTCTCCCCAAAAGTAACAAAGCCAGCAACCACCCAAGTCGCAGGTTGCATCAGCTAAAAACTGGGCTTAAACCTATGTGACAGATTGCCATTGAAACCCAACTGTTTGTACCAATCACAATTGAAATGTTGTTGTTGTGCAACAAGAGCACAGCTTGAGAATGGAAAGAATTGCATGAGTTTAACCCCCTCCATGCAAGTGGTCTCCATGCGCTCAGTGAGACCTGCTCCAAAATATAAAGTAACTGAAGTATAAGAGAAGGAGCAAGATCAGGCCATAATGAGTTCCCATCTGCTCACTTCAATCTGCGTACACCATACACGTGCCAGTTTACTCTTTGTTTGGAGGGTACTGCTTTGTTGTGTTGTTTTTTTTTCTTTCTCTTTCTAGACCTGGAGTATTTGAAAGTAGGAGATGAGTGGTATCGATTGAGATCTTTTTATGGTGACATTCTTGGCAGCCAGAACCTGTGTTTAGAAAGGATACAGTAGATCATGGCCAGATTACCTGATGACTGCTTCCCAGCACTGAAATGCTATTAAGTAGGAGCTGGTAAAGTCTTGCAGTAGCCTATTAATTATAATACAATATGGAGAGAAATGTCATCTGATGTAATGTGAGAGCTATCAAGGCTGGGAATATATGGGCTTTGGGGAGACAGATTTAAAGACCTATTCCCAACATTGTTCTTAACGTTGTTGGGTTCCTCCTCCTCCTCCTTCTTTCCTTATTGTAACATAGAGAAAGTTGCTGCCATCCTCCAGGCCATTCTCATTCTCTTATGGTTGGTGCAATCAAACGACTTGGTGCAGGAGAAAATGGAGATGCTGTAGGGCATTGCTTCCTTTCTGTATGGCTGATTCACTGGAGCAATTGAAGATGGCTTAGGAGCTGTGCTCTGCATCATCAGATGTTTGGAAATCCAGAAGGGAGTTACTTTTACCACATGTCACAAGGGGTTGGGGGGAGGCAGTTGTTACTTCTGTTTGAGCAGCAAAGGGTGTTTAGGAACGCTGTGCAAAGGGGATGATGCTGAAAGTCCCTGGGCTTGCCTGGGGCTCTGGAAAGACTCATCTGTACAAAAAGAAGGGTATCTGAGGATCACTTCCTGTCTGTGGGAGATAGAACAGTCCTTTCTCCCCTCTGGTTAGTGGGAAGAACGTGGGCTTTGGATTTTTCAGAGAGTTAGCACTAGGGAACACGTGTTAAAAAAATTGTGCCTGTGCTTGGGAAAGCACAGGGATTGGGGAAAGGCAGAGCATCATTTGTGTATCCACAAATAATTTGTTCACAATTATATCCACAGCTTGTTAGAGTGCTCTTTCATTTGCTGATGGTTCATCAGTACCTCCTGCAGTGTCAGTGCTTCAGTCATCAGAGAGGGAGACGCAGCGGTGTTGTAGCTGGCTTCAGTCAAGCCCAACTCCTGATTCCAGTGGCAGCATGCAGGAATTGTATGGGAGAAGTACTGTGTATTGATGCTACAGGAGCAGAGAACAAGGAAGGGAACACACTGTTAAAACTGCCTTCTAAAACCTTCATTTTTTGAAGAGCAAGAAGATGAGTGATTGCATTAATTTCTATTATCAGTGTCTCTTCTGAAGGCTCAGTGAAGTTTTTCATCCAAGAACTAGGGAAAGAAAAGAGATCAAGTTCCAATTTGAGTTTTGAACAAAGTTTTGGACTACTGTTTGTTTTAGTGTTCGGTTCCCACTTGGCATTACTGTTGAGAGAAAGGAGCAATCCCTTGTTCCTCAAAAGCAGATGCCTAGTTGGCCTAGGGAAAACTAATGGAGAGTTTTTATATAAGTCATTTTGCCCCTTTGTGGAAGCAATGCAAGCTTTTCTAAGAAAAGCTGTTGAGTTTTGTCAAATTCATTAGTCATTCAGAGCATACTAGGAATTTCAGTAGATAATCCTTGGCCTGCACATCCAATTGTTCTAAGTATTTGGTGTTTGAAATCGAACCTGGCTGATTTTTATTGGCCTCTCCTGAAATTCTTGGAATCAGGTTTCCAGTTAAGAACGTGCGTTTGCAAATTCAGAATTGGCTTCCTGAACATTCCTCATTTTCATTATATTAAAAGGACAAAAAAAAAAAGCCATTTCTGCAAACATCCCTGCCAATAAACCCTTTCGTTTCTTTTTACATCTAAAATGGCAAGATTCTGACTCAATTTAGAGTAGCACAAGCCTATTAATTCTCATAGAAGCATGGCTGCTTATTGTGCTCTTGATGTGATCCATATTCCTGGAGCAAAGGGCATTATCTATATATCTGCTGTTACAGTCAATGGATTTTACAGCCACCCTTCTTTGCAGCCAGTTAGGAGTGCACATCAAAATATATGGCATTTTTCAGCAAAGCCAGCTCTTTACTCAGTAACTTATGAGATTAAAATAATTTTATTCTCCTTAAGAAGTGCTTCCATCTATGAATTGATGAGAGAAGTGTGTGGGCTTTAACCGCTATTGGTCCACATGAGAGAAAGAATCTGAATTTGTAAACTGGCCTTTTTTTTTAATTGTAGTAGTAATTTCTGCAGTCTGAGGGGACAGCTCACAAGTAGCCATGTGGAAGTAATGTATATTTACTTTCTGGTGAAGAAATTCTCTATTTTTAAAGAATTCCCAGATTTCTTTCTGTTTATAAAGGCACTCCTAAACTGGGGCTGTCAGGAGGAAGAGAAAGGCCATGAACCCAACCAAACCCTTGAAAACTGGCCTTCAGTAGGGTATTATTCCTATTGTCTGGGTCCTGAACTGTTGTTTTTTTTTTATTTTCTTATTTGAGAACACGTTGTGAAAGATGACAGAGAACAGTCCTTCCTCCAGAGAAAAGCTTTGGAGACAATGTAGGGAAAGGTGCTTACTTCAGCCAAGGACAGGAGCAGTGCTATTGCAGATCCTTCAAGAGGTAATATTCCTTTTACTTAAATCTCGCTGTGCATTATAATGTAATAAGGAGGGATAAGGGAGGCTGCACCGTTACCTGAATCAACTAAACTCAAGGAGGGAATTGTAGGAAGAGGGTGATGAAATTGATGCTAGAAATGTGCATCCTTGCTTGGCTTAGTATCCTTTAAAAACAAAAATAGATGGCAGCAGTGACTTGCGGTCTAGAGCAGTTGGAGATATTGGGAAAGTATATTTATATATATGGTATTATATAATTAGATATATGCTTTATTGTAAACGTGCCTTTTTAAAACGCATTTTGAAAGTTGACGATGTCATTCATGATATCTTGCCCTGCCCTTTCAGAATGCACAACAAGAGCCAACCCAAAGTAAAAACCCCTTCTTGTACCACGGGCAAGGCAGATCCCAGACTGCTGGGTCGGGAGGGAGCTGTGCTAGTGTTTAGCTGTGAGGTGTGCAGGAAGAGGCTGCAGGAGTGGGAAGAGCTGCAGTCATGCTGGCCAGATGCATCCAGCATCCAGCTGGAGCTGGTCTATAGGGCTGGTCTCAACCGACCGAGCGTTGGAAGATGAGACCGTGATGCCAGTGCCCCCCCCGTTGTTGGAACAGAGCAAGGAGAAACCCATCTGGGTGATGTTATGGGAGAGGTGTGTGTTGGAGACAGGCAGGAGCTTGCTCCCTTCTGCATGGGTTTGTGAGCTGGCATGCTTGGATGAGAAGTGCAGAATTGTTTTGGTGCTTCCTGGCAGGCTGGTGACCTCGTTTGAGACCTGATTATTTTACCTGCAGCGTCAGTGAGTGCTGGCACAAGTTGAGTCTAGTGCCAGCTCCTTGGCACGTGTCTGCTGGGGCTGACCATCCTGGTGGGAGGATGGATAAGGAATTAGGGAAAGAAGAGGCAGAACTTGCTCTGTAGTGACAGTGTTCTCTTTTATCCCGTTAAGAAAAGGGCTGAAGGATCGGCCAGGAAGAGCATTGGCAATTTCTTGTTATAGGCTCATGCAGCAATCCCAGTTACTTCAGTTCACTTCCAGCCCTCAGAACGGTGGTTACTGCCCTGTTCACGTGGATCCCTGTTTGGGAGTACAGCTGCCTATGCTCTCCTGCTGCAACATCCCTTTCCTTTACACCATGAGACTTACTGTTCCGTGGGCAGCAGTGACCATCCTAATATTATTTGCAGTTAAAAAAAGAAAAAAAAAAGAAAAAAAAGAAAAAAAAAAAAAAAAAGCTTTACAGTTAACCCTGTGCTTAATGTGTTAGATTAGGGCTTTCCTTGCCCTATGAGTTCCTTCCTATGAGTTGTACAGTGCAGCAATTTCCACCAGCTCTCAGTCAGCAGCACCCAATAGCGGGTGAAGGCGATTCCACAGGTGTGTCTGTAGCAGCCTTAATCCTTTCTGCCCAGCAGTTCGTGTGTGCTGGCAGCCTGCAGTCCACGTTGTCCACTGACGTGAAATATGGGAGCCTCCTGCGAGGCAGAGGGGAGCATGATGCCGTTATTGGCACAAAGAGGCCAGTTTGCAGTAAATTGGGCCATTTAGCTTTACCTCAAGTGACGTGGAATAAGAAAAGCTTCTTGAAGGGGTAGAGGTCACTGAATCCCCGACTATGCACTTACTGGGATTTGACATTGCTTACTGGAAATGGATGTTCGCTTCTGAGCACGCTGTAACAAGGGAAGGACTTTTGGTTGTTCTGTTTTTTGTTGTAGTTCAGATTCTGAAACTGTGATCGATTCTTTTGACTAATTGTCAAGTGTTCTCAGAGCTTGAACGTGTTCCCTTCCTCTGTCATGTAGCAGTTTCCTTTGGTTTTCAGTTGTTTTCTCTTTCTCCCCCTTTTCCTTCTCTTAGCTTTAAGTCTGGGCCTGCTCTTATCTCCTGTAGCTTGGGGCTGTTTAGGGTTTTTTTGTGTGTGTGTGTGTTTTTGTTCATTGGCTGTACAGTCTGTTTACATATTTTTGTACTCAAGTGTAGTTTTATATTAAAAACAGGAAAAAGAAAAAAACATAGTTGAATTGAGAAAAAATATTAAGGTACGTACTCTTTGTAACACTTTAAAGACCTAGGGTACCTTCAGAGGTGACTTTGCAGTGATGTAATTATGATACTGTATATTTGCCTTCCTTTTTAGTTATTTTTGTTTTCTGGTTAATTTTTTTTGTTCCTAAAATGTATATCTTTTTATGAGAAACTGGAAACTTTTAATGCAAATGTTTAGAAAGATTTAACATTGTAAAGTAAAAAGAAAAAAGTCATATAATTTTTTTTTTCCTGTTGGAAGAAAATGCTTTAAAAGTTTTACTACTGTTGTATTCCAGGGTGGGGGTTATCAACCCCAAATTTCCTTCTTATGCTTCATTCTTGGGTCTTGCTTTCTAAAAATGCTCATTGCAGACATGGATGATTTGCTTGTGTTAGTTTAAAAAGAAAGTCACAAAGAAAACCACCTTTTAGGGGTATTTTTCGGTTCAAGTGCAATACTTCCCCTGATGTCTTATTAATGTACAACGGTTTCCTTTTCCTTTCCTCAGCCAACGCAAATCAGTGAAGCAAAATGCTCTATCTTAAATACATTCAAAGAGAAGTTTTGAATAAGTACATCAGTTCAGATTTTGGCTGACAGAAAGTGAGAAGCTGTAGGTTAAGACAGAAGCCCAGCCCTTAACTCTGCTTGTATTCGGCACTGAAACGCATCCAGTGGTCTGAACTGAGGACAAATGTGTTCTTGCCTCTTCCTTCCTTTTCTAATTGCAGCTTTCTTTTCTTCCTTTAAAAAAAAAAAAAAGAAAAAAAGAAGAAGAAGAAAAAGAAAAAAAAAAGAAAAACAGAAAAAAAGCACTTAATATTGATGTTTATGGAAAAATAACAGAAAATAAAAAGATGGCTTGGTCCGATCCAAAACCCACTCAGTGGAGACTCTCATTGAGTCTGATGATGGATTTTGGATTAGGCCTAAGCTCTTAGCTAAGGCAAAGCTTCCATTTGCTCTAGTGGGAGAGATTTGCCTGCGTAAGAATTACAGGACTTGTGTCCTTTATCTACCTGAGAGACCAGAAAAGCTTCTTTACAGTTGTCCTTGTCTTATATATGTTTAGATGGGACTTGTTTTACATACTATACATATTTATATATAGCGTATTTTTAATGCCTCTTTCCCCCCTCTCCCCCGGTAGACTGAAACCGCTGTTCTGTAAATATGTATTTAGGTACATAACAAAAAAAAAGAAAAAACCCCATTGAGATTCTTGCAAAGGCAGTTGCTGCGCATGCACAGGAGCCACTTTTGTCTCTTAAATTTGTATTTAAGATATTCCTTTTTCAAAATAACAAAGGTGAGGAGACCATATCTCATTCTGATGGATTGCCAAAATATTTCCCCAGGCTCGGCTGTCTGAGCTGAAGAAGGAAAGTGCATTCTGTGGGTGACTGCCCACGGGTTCACGCTTTTAGGGCCAAATTCTGGTAATCTGCTGTAGGCTGTATAGGTTCCCCCTCCAACAGGGACCACGCTGGAGCAGTGGGGTTGTAGCAAAGAGCAAAGATCTCGTGACCGTAATTTCAGATCTTGACCCATTTGTCTCGGCATCTTTTGTGACATGGGGAGCTGCTCTCTGCCCACTCAGGTGCCGAATTCCATGTTGGTCCTGGTTGCTTCCAGGCCAGGGTTTTTAGTTTTAGTTCTGAGCTGAAATTGAGGACTCTAAAAAAAAAAATTAAATTAAAAACAGAATTTACTCCAAAACGCAGTGAACACACTGAGATTTGCCCCTCTGCTTTTCTTGGAAATTGGAACATCCTGCTCTTGTAAAGGAGTTCAGAAATGATCACTGTTGCAGTGGTGCGTGTGAGCAACCCCGATGTAAACCCGTATCCCTCTGCTAAAGAGTTTCGCTGCTGTAGACTGAACTATGGGACTTATTTTGGTTTTATTTTCCACCTTAGTCTACATGCATACATATGGTTCCACGTCTGTATGTGTGTGCTCTGTACATGTGTGAGTGTTGTGCAGCCACGTGAGAGTGTGAGTCTGTATGTGTGTATAAATAAAAAGAAGCTGCAGAAACTTTGTAATACTTTGTGAAAAGGATTATATTATAAAGGTTTGTACTGTCTTGAGTGCACAGCTACTGGAATAAATGTAGGGAATCTCAGGAACAAGCATATAATTTGTCCAAGAATTATTTCTTCTCAGAAGTGTAAGTGCAGTTTTTAATTCTGTATATTATTTAATATTTTACCAATAAAAATAAACTTCTGACATGAAAGGGTTTTCCATTCAAGCTTTCTGGAAGTGTATGCATACATTTTTCTTTCTCTCAGCAGGAAACAGGAATGGCAGTTTTGCACTCAAAGGAATCACGTTTCGTACCTGGTAACAAATCCTATTAGCTAAGTGGAGGGGCTGAATGAGTTACGAGTTGGGGTTATGAGAATGGGTTATGAGACCGGGGAATGGGGCCAAGATCCACTTTGATGTGCATGGAGGCTAACGATCTTTCCAGCAACCTCAGCGCATGAAGTTTTCAGAGTTTGACAAGCGTTCCCTCTCAGGTGCTGTTCTGTGATATGGTGGCATCACTTGCCTGACGCTTGGCTGCCATGCTTTTGGTCTGAGTTAGTGGCCTGAGGTCCATCTTGCTTTGAAAAACGCTCGGATCCCTTAAGGAATTACTTTGATTCCTTCGCTCAGCTTGGGTTTTTGGCTGAGTTCCCACGTGCTGCGTCCAGGGGCCATCTTATGAGTATGGATTTATTGGGCAGTTCACATTGCTCAACTCACTCTTACTTTTGTAACACGGCTGTCAATCTGGTGGCATTCATGATATAAAAAACAAACAAGCAAGGCAAAAAACCCACCTCTCCTGAATAAAAGTTCGGTTATTTGTTTTAAGAATTGTAAATTCTTGGTTACAGATTAACCAGCCTCTCCCTGGTGATAAAAGTGTTCATCATTGACGTGAGAAAGGAAAATGCTTCAGGTACCATCTGAATAGAACTTAATCTTTTAAGTTTGCTTGATGTATGTTGTCTCGGAAGAATGGCCTTGTTTTCCTTCACTCAGGATTGCCAGCTCTTTGGTTTTGCTTCAAAAGGACCCAAGAGTCAGGTAATTTGACAGTCCCAATACTCGATGCATAGGAAATTTGGTTGTGCCATTGTAAGGCTGAAAAGATGGGTTGACCCCTTACACATATGGTGGAGATCTTTTCCTTGACTGCACATGCTTTGGGTAAGGTTTGGAGAAGATAAGGAGAGGAACCTTAGGCAGAAGCTGAATGAGCTGTAATCATTAGGGCTAATGAGTCGTTTGTCTGCACTTGTAAGAGTCTGTGCGTGACCTTGTGTTACTAGGGAAGAATGAAGTCTTAGAGATCTGCTGGCAGTCACTGAGGTCCAGCGTTCTCGCTTGTTCGTGTGTACAGGTGGGTGCAAGTCACGTGAGAGTTTGCCATTGCCTATTTCTCAAGAGCACCCTTCAAGGTCAACCCTCACCATTTTGGCTCTATTTAAGCAGTAGGAAATCACGTCTAATCCTTTCCCTGCAGCATTTTTGCTGGAAAAAGCCATTGCTCTATTGAAAAATAGCACTTTCCTGATTATGAACCGATGTCTGCATACTCTGCTGTCATCACGCCTTCATTTGGGGTAGGGGAGGCAACTGGTTTCAAAATACTTGACAGTTCTCTCTGTGACTTCTCTACTGGATCTAATGATGTAATTGCAGTGGGCCTTCTGAACTGCAGCACCGCCCTTCAAGGATCAGTCTAATAACCAGGTAAGCCACATATTTCTGAACCTACCTGCCCAGCACATTGGAACTGGTCACCAAAAGGTGGTGACAACTGCAGGGAGCTGGGAGCAGCACGTTCTGACAAGTGCCTTCTGCGGCTCTACCAAAATCGAAATGGTTTTCCCCGTTACAGATATCACGTGCTGGTTCCTGGCATCCACCTCCCTGGCTCTAAGATTTCCAGTTTCATGTGGTACTTCCAAGAAATTACTAAAGCTTCATCCGAGGGCGAATTTGTGTTTTTAGAAAGCGGTGAATCAAAGTCGGCTTTCTCCATCTCTGCACTTGAATGCTAAATCCCAGCCCTACAATGAATCACTGCCCACGAAGACACTGCAGAGCATCGAGCACAATAGTGTGTTCGTGTGCGGGAATGGAAGGCCCTTGAAATCGCATTATGAAACTCACAGTAATTGAGGGGCTAAAAATAAATTTTGCTCGGGTTGCACTTTGAATGGGCTTGATATTTTTTTCTTTCTTTTTAGTCAATCCTAATGCAGTTAGTCCTCAGTAAACTCGGCTTTACCCTCCTGCCCTTCAGTGCTCGTTTCTGTCTCTTCTGATGCATCACATAAGCACGTCATAATTTCCAGCATGCAATTATCAGTGTTTATTCTTCTCTCACAGCAGAGCACCTCAGGAGCCATGCTACCCCCGGATACGATGAAATACGAGGTGAAGGGATTAGCATGTGAGTACTTGGGTTGCTTAAAAATTAAGGCTAAGAATGAAAGCTCTTTTCAAATGAATATGCTCATGAAATAGCTTGCATCCTCTTCGTTCCTGTCATAGAGATTATGGATGAAGTATCAGAATACAACATTTCCCAGAGATTTCTGTTGGTAGAGAAATCCAGCCCTCCTAATGAGGCTGTACAAACGCTCCATATTATCTCATTATTTTTCATTAATCCATGCGCGCCAGCCCGCCTCCACGCGCTGTAATTCCATGTTACCACCCGTGTTCACATTAAAATAGGAACAGATTATTCAAGACTCCTACACGAATCGTGAACCTCTCTCCCTTCTGATCTGTTTCTGCAGCCCCGGGATAGGGGAAGTTTTCCCCCAAGGCAGGAGCAGGGCCTGAACCCCATCGCCTGCCTCTGCACACCCCAATCCCCCTTCTGTGCCCGCCAGATGCTCCTGCCACCCCCAGCACCTGAGTTGGGACAAAGCTGCCCTATCAAAGCTGATTTTTAGCATAAAACTCCTTCTCAGTGAAGGTGTTCTTTATGGAAAGCGGCTGCTTTTCATAGACACGGGTGGATTTGGGGATTCTCGTCTCAGGAAGAAAGGCTGAAACTCTAAACCCCCTGAAGGCTTCTGGGTTATTTTGTTTGGTTTCAAGAGGAAATACTTCCCTCCCCTCAGCTGTTTTCATATCAGTTCAAATAATGTCAGGACGCAATTTGCTGCTCTTTCCCATTATTTTGGTGACTTTTCCTGTTTCAGGCTGCCCGTGTGTAGTTTGTAGGGTGTGGTAAGGAATGTAAATTATTATTTTCATGTAGGTGTGGTAGCTACTCAGTTGTAAATCCTGTTTTCAATCCTTCTGACTATTTTATTTGTGATCTGTAATATCGATCTGTCTTCAGGGCAGAGAGCAGTGCCATCTATCAGGAGCAGTGACTTTTATTCCTCGCTAAAATAAAGCACTCAAAGCAGCCCCTGAAATCTATGTGATGGAAGAGGGAGGGGGAAAGAAAAAAACAAGAAGAGATCTAGCTTGAAGCCTTTTTTTTTTTTTTTTTGCTTGTTCTTTGAAATGAGCTGAGGAATTTTTTTCTGTGGTTGATTTGTTTTTATCAGTTCATTGCAAAATGTGACTGGCCTCCCTCTTCAGATCCACCTCCTGTGGTAGCCTGCCAGTGGCTGTCTCCTGATAACCGACTATATGAAATCAGAAAGTGGGGGGGGAGAAATGGTTTAAAGATTGGCCTTTGGATGTGATTCATGACAGTGAAGAAACAGGAATAATTGAAGGAAAAGAGAGCTCCGTGGCTGTAGTTGGGCTGCAGTGAAGCTATCAGGCTCCTTCAGGTCTATGATAGTCAGGGCGAACGTGTCCAAAGCACAGCTTCGCAGCCTTCTCCCAGCAGTACCTCCAAGGCTTTGGCTCTCCAAAGCTGTGCACCCTGCCCTCTGTGCATGGTGTACAGCAGCAGATTCCCAGCTGCTGCAATCTGCTTGTTCTGCAGCTAAGCTCATTTGTGCTGTGGAAGGGCTCTTCTGCCGCGATCCGAGTGCTGCAGAAACTTCACCTTGCTGTGCGTGTCTGCAGGTGGATCTCGTAGGTGCACGTGCTCTTATACATACAGGTCCTGTTCTGGGGACAGCTTTGATAGCCACAAACACGGGCCGTCCTGAGATCACATCAACCTGTGGTAGCAGTTTGATTTGTAGCGGTCAGTTCAGTCCACGCCTCATTTACAGATAATTCCAGGTGTAGATTTCAGGAGTGCAGTCACTGCAGGTGTCACTTACTGCTGGATGGGTGCTGAGGTTCTGGCTGGTGTCGTGCTCTTCATGACACCCAGGTCCAAGTGCTGCATACCCAAACATGCAGAATTTGGGCAATGGCTGTGTTCTCCAAGCTGTGAGTGCTTAAGTCAGGTGCCTGCCATACACACTGCTGCTTTTTTGCCTTGAGGAGGCACGTAACATGCTTTTTCGTGGGAGCTCTCTGGATTTCTTCAGTCAGACGCTGTCTTTTTGTTCAACTTCTTTCCCTTTATTCCACTGAAGAAACAACAAGTTGTCAGCGGGCGCTAGAACAGAGGAAGGCTTAAATCGATGTGGGCTGATTGATTATTTGCCTTATGTTCATTCTTAGAAGTCCTTTAGAGCTACGTGGTGTAGTAAAGAGTAAAGAACAGGTCCCAGCTAGCACCAAAGTTCTTATAATCCCCATATAAAAAGAAACCAGGCTTCTTCTCATGTTCAGAAGTGCAAAGATGGTTCTGCACTGCTGTTCTGACTGCTGTATTTGTTGAGGCATAGATACCAGGCTTGGAGGCATTGCACCAGTGATTGTCCCACCAACATGCATCTTGCTGCTTCTTGAGCCTTTTTATACTTATAGATGGATATGCACAGAAGTGTATAACTATGGGAATATACATCCTTGTGTTCCCACAAATGGCTTTTCAACACTTGCAGATCAGTGTTTTCAAATGCATGCTGTGCTTTTACCCCGTGTGCAGTTTGCCTCTAAGCTCTGTCTAAATATCTGCTGTTCAGAAGGCAACCTTCATCCCCGTGAATGTGACATTGCTGGTTCTGTGATGTCTGATGTGACACCACGATGTGCTGAGGCGCGTGGCTGTCAAATGTGTCCTGCTACCCAGCAGATCCAGATGGGTTTGGATAACGGGCTTATCCTCATCGTTATCATGTTCTCACAGATCCGTCTTGTCTGTGAACATTACCGCCTCTATTTCTCCATTTTTGGTTAGATCTCTTGCTAAGATATTCAATGACCTGGGTCAAAACCAGATCTAAATGGGACCCTGCTGCTGCAGCTGGACAATGCCCTGTTTGCAGTTCCCAGTGAAAGTTCTCAGGTATGAAATCCATGTAATATGTGAGCATTGGTTTTATTTTCTCCAGAGAGGGAGTAGACGATAACAGTGTGGATAAAACACCATTTCTGTGCTGGTCGTATCTGCTGGGAAGGAAGTGTATAAGCTGCAGTGTGTTAATGCACCCTGTGCAGGATGCTTTGTGAGAGACGACTTTATGTAGCAGATGAAAGGTGGAGGACTCTCTTAGTGTAGAATCAGTTATAAAAGAGAACTCGAGCTCTTCAAGAAGGAATGGCTTTGAAGATAACATCACTAGCCAGCTCATTCACCTTCATGTGAAATTGCTGATCGGTTTGTGACCTCTGACTCTCCTCTCCTGCCAATCTGAGGGGAAGGCAGTGCTGCCCATGTACCTCATTGCACCCCATGTGTTGCTGCAGCACTGGGACTTCTTTGACACTTGTGCTGCAAGCAGGAAAACTTCGACTGCTACTTCAATCGGGCCTGTGCAGGTCTAAGCTGGGCTGAATGAGATGGGGAAGACCTCTGGGGCAATCCTGTCTGCAGTCGCTTGCCCCATTTTTCTTACAGAGAGCCATAATCCCTTATCTCAGGTTTCTTTTTTGAGAAAAAGTTATTTCAAACTGAGCTAAACAGGGTGAATGTATAGCTCTCAATGGGCATCCTCCCGTTTGTTGCTCAGAGCCTCGCTCCATTTGGCACATCCCTTTCCCTGCTGGATCAAGAAGTTCCCAGAGCAGAGCACTGCATATCTGCCTGGAGAGTTATGTAGGCAGAGGTAATCCACAACAGCTATTTTGGGCTGTTTTCCTATGCAGAGAAGCTCTAGTTCTTATCTAGATGGAACAAAAGTCAGGCCTGTTCTTGTAGATAAAATGCTTTCCCTTCTAACTGCCTGATGGCTTATCTCTGGTCTTGCAGCATCAGCCATAACCCTTCTCCTGACCCACTTAACATCTTGTGTTGAGCAGAGCTGTAAGGACAAGGGGTGGGGATGATTCATGATTAATATTCCCTTTCTTTTCATGTGGAAAACTCTTCAAGCTCTCCACGCTTACGTAATTAGCAGAGAAATCTCTATTCTTAATCAGCTGATAAATTGTCTATGGACAGGGCTCTAAGAACTTATTACTGATATGGCTGGGTTTGATTTACTGTTGGATTTCAAGAATTTTTGTTTAGAATCTCCTGACAAAATAACTTTCTGAACCTTTGGCACTTGCCACCTTGCTTTCTTTGCCTGTTAAATAATAATAATAATAATAGCAAAAAAAAACCCAAACCAAACAAAACAAAACAAAAAAAATCATAACTGCATTATCTCTTTCCCTATCCAAAACAAGTTCTATGAAATCAATATTTTAGCAAGCATAGCAATCTACTACTGCTTGCCTACTGAGCTTCAAAAAAAGATAAGAGCTGAATATAGGTAATCAAGACAGTGAAATACTTGTCTGTGGGTTTTCATTTTGAACTCAGCCCGCTGTCAGGTACAGCCAATACAGGCATTTGTTAATCTTTTTGGAATTAAGCTGGTACATGTAGGCCATTTCCTAGGGAATGATCAGCTATCAAAATGTTTTTTTTATCAGCTGGAGCTGGCTGGTGTTAATTCTGATAGTTTCTTGGAGAGATACAGAACGTGCAGTTAAGCAGAAATCAGCTTCCTATTTCACTGTTTTTATGTAGTATTCTGAGTTCCACAAAATGTGCTGGGGACTACCAAGAAAACACCCTTCTCTCTGAATCTGTGTGCAAATAAAGGCACCAACATGATACAGTTGTCCTTGGTAATGCATTGCCACTGGATGGTCTGGCAAAGTGAGGCACGACAGCAGTTGTGAGTGAGACGGTTGAACTGTGGGCTCCAGAGCATCCAGGGTGGATTGCTGGGAGGCAGCCCTGGAAAATCAAACTGTTGAGGATGCAGTTGTGAAGTGGGACTGACACAGGGGCTTTGTCTTTCCTCTTGAAACCGACTTATGGGGCTGGTAGGCTGGCTGCAATACAATGGATGTAATCAGGGGCGCATCCAGTTGTGAGGGCTGTCACCGGTTTTGCTTTTGGGAAATGGTGAAAGAAGCAAGCAGATGGGTTAATGGGCATCTCTGCATTGCACCAAGCCTTTCACATTCTTGCGTTTACCTTCCTTCCTTCAGTAATCATAGCAAGTGTCACCATCACACCCGCTGTTTCCCAGGGAGAATTTCACCATGTCATCTTAGATGTTCTTCCATGTATTCATTCATGGATGAGGAGGGAGAACGATACCTGCTTTGTTTAGCCACTGCAGAGCCATGATTTCACTGTGCTGGCATATTGAGTTGCAGTCATGTGTCACAAATCTTTTTGCTTGTCACCTCCCGTGTTCTCGCTATTCATTGTCACTTGGAGATTAATTCATGCCTAATTGCTCTACCCAGAGTTCTTCTACTCACCTGGCGCTTCCTTTGGGGGGAGGATGGAGAGGGGAAAAACAAACCCAACAACTGTGCCCTAAACCAGTTAGTATATCCCGTATGTGATAGTTCATTTAAACTTTTTCCCTTATGCAATGCATGTCTACACCTGTTTATTTGTTTTTAAGTACAGTGAAGTGTATAGAAGGCCTGGGAGTCTGTATGCACGCACAAGGAAGTAGAATGTGCTGAAATAATGGCCACAAAGATGGAGTTTGGGGAACTGCAACACAAAAAGCTCGAAGCAGTTTTACGCTGTGGTGTGTGGAGCATCTTGGCACTGCCCAGAGGCTTTGCAGGAGTCGTCTCATGCATGACCTCAAGCCGAGCAGCACATGTAAGTCAATTTGAACCAAAACTCTCACCAAAAGCAGCACTTTTCTCAGATATTCTGCTTGTTCAGGAATTGTAGGAAAAATATGGATGGTGGAAAGTGACCAGAGATGGCAAAGTGTGGCTCAGAAGGGGTCTTCTGTAAGACAAGTTTAATTTGGACTATTGTCATCAGATAGTTGTCACCATCACTGCTGTCTTTATCAAAATAATGGAGCAAGGACTGGCACTCCATGCAGAAGTGAGGGAAGGAGAGCCAGGAAATCGCTCTCAAGTGGAATGGGTTTAATATGAGAAGCTGCAGTAGTCCAAATAAAAATGATTTGCCTTATTTGCTCCCAAATAAGAACCTGAATCAGTATAAATCAATGCTAACAGAATCAATAAACGTATCTCAATTTAGTCTAGCTTAAAATCTATTTCAAAAGAGAACCAAAGGCAGGCTGTAGGAAAGCATTTTAATACACTGATGCATGAAATACTGCTGTCAGAGAAATTCAGATTATCCTGGATAAGGGCATTATAGCAGTGAATGAAAATAGGCAGGAGAGATGCAAGCAAAGAAGCTGTTAGAGCAGATTTTTCAGGAGCTGTCAAAAGGGGTGAAGTGAGAGGTGGTGGTGTCCTGGCACCAGGTAACGTTTGTGATGCTGCTCCTTGTGCCTCAGCACCCATCAGAGCTCAGCCCCCAGCAATGCCAAACAGCGTTATTTTATTTAACTCCTGAACATCTACCAATAAGTGAGAAATACGTGTTTATTTTCTTCGAAACTTAGTCATCTCTGACACACTTGGTGCCATTTCTATTCTGAAAAAAGGTGGTATCACTTTTCACATCATAATGTCTCCTGAATTCTTTGAAACCTAACAGTGGAGTGCCTCAACCTGGTTTTTACAGCGTTTTCTCGTGTGAATTGCATGTTTGTACCAGGCTTGCAATGTGTGCCACCCAAAGAGAAGAAGCTATTGTGGCAGCTAACCAAAAGGAGGGCTAATGAAAAGGTCAAATATATTATTAAGCATTAAAATTCTGAGAAATCCCTGTTGTGCAGGAGATTGTGACAAGAAGAGGAAACAGCACAGCGTAAGTGATCTCTCCTGATAAAGATCTTGTGAGCAGAGAAGAGCAAAGGAAGTGGGACACGTGTGATTCCTATGACGGTGTGTGGGCCTCCTCATCAGGCAGCCTGCTAGGACTTGGGCTGAAATGTCGGGAATTTGGTTAAACTTGGAAATGGTTTTGTCTTTTTTTTGGTTGTTTTTTTAATTACATTAAGTGAATGGGGACTTCGTAGCTGCGTAAGGGCTTCTGAGGCTGAAATTGTCCAATGGCAATAGAATGGTCATTCTTCCTCTGGCCCAGAAGCGCACTGAGGTGTGACACGAGGCATCACACCTCTCTCATGTCACCATCTCTATCATAAGCCACACGTGTGACTTGGACTGAGAGCTGGGTTGGACCACTGATGTTGTCCTGGGCACCACCGGGTTGGTATCAGGGCTGGTGACAAGGAGAGCTACAGAGACCTGGTTTAAATAGTTTTGGTGAAGAACTCCAAAGGTTCTAAACCTCATGTCATTGTTGAAAGGCTTTGGATGGTTTATGATTTTTACAGATGCATCACCTATAGGATTGCCTTAAGGGTGACAGAGATCCACCTGTACTGCAGCTGTAATCCATCCAGCGGTGCCCACATACCGATTCCCAAAGTATGGAGTGAGATGGAACCTCCTCTGAAGGCAGCAGCTTCTCCAGACCCTGCCAAGCTGAGCCTGGACTTTGCAGGTGAGCGGACAGCTGGATTTCCTCCTCTGATCAGGACACTCACCTGTGTAGAAGCACATGCCCTTCCCATGCGACAACTCTTGGGTTGTCTGTTGGGGTTTTGCAGCCATGTTGGATTGCAAAGCAGCAATGGTGGTGGTGTTTGTTTTTTCACCCTCATATAGACACAAGGGCATGAAAAATTGAATTGAGGAGAGGAAGAAAACAGACAGATTTTGTAAAATGCACCAAATAATAGGTGATTCATAGCTGAGGGTTGCTTGCAGCAGATGTGGTGGGGTTAGCTAATTCACCCATGTGAGCGATGGCACTGCTGGGTGAGAAGAGGCCATGGTGTGGCTGCATTTCATGAAAGGCAATGGAGAAAGCAGGGAATGAGAGAAAAGCCTGCTCTCATGCAAGGGAAAGAAAGGAATTACCCCATTTATTGCATCTCAAAAATGGGTGTGATGCTTTTCTTTGCAGCACTAACAAGAATTGGCTTGATTTAATGAAGCTTTTGACATGAATAAGATCATTCCAGCATTAGTTCAACCAAAATGTTAGAAAGACAAAAGTAACTGTGCCATCATCCCTCCTCACACAGTTACCTCGTTCCAATACTTAGAACCACAGAAACACAGGGCTGAAATGGACTGCAGGAGGAAGAAGTGACTCCTGCCAGTGTGTGATCTCCCTTGTGCCCCACAAAGGATGCTGTGGTCCATTCAGTTCTGTTTCCCATCACACCACAGGAAGCACAGTTTCTGCAAGGCATGAGGGCTGGAACCACCTGTCAACCTCTGGAGGAGGGTTTGTCTTCAAGCTGCAATGGGCAAGGCTCAGGATAACTGAAATGGGTTCTTGCCGATGCTGTCTTGCTATTATATTTGGTGCTCACCACAATAACTAGACAAAGAAGTTTGCAGATTGTAGCAGATTAGCCTGTGGTTGGTTTGAACTGATGCTTTGTTCTACAGGGGCTGAATCTTGCAACAGTTTCAAGGGCCTGGACTTTTAAAACGTTTGACGTAAGGGTTATTTCCATCTCTTCCTTTTTTATTCATCACAGAAGGAAAGTACAAACCAACAAAAGCCCATTTACTGCCTGGGACTTTGCTCTCTTTCATGTCTATAATCCTCCTTGCTGTTTGCTGTCTAGTGTTTTCCTGCTTCTAGAGATGTTACCGAAGAAGCAAAAAGGGAAGTGAAATTCTGGTGATGCAATATTTTCCTGGTAAATTGAAGTTTTGCTACGTGGAGATGAAAAGACAAACTGAAGCCCTGTTTTACTTTCAGGCTTCCAAATGCTGTTGTAACGCTCTTGCAGCCTCTTTGGGAGGGAAATTACTTTTGATACATGTGCAGATAACACAGAAACAAGGCTGTTCTGGTTATACCATGGAAACCCCTAACATTACACTGCCCAACCCATTGTGCAGCTGTTCTGAAGATCCATGTGATTTGTCTTAAAAAAAATTAGTTTTTCCCAAAACAAAGAGCTTCCTTTTACCTCCTTCAGATGTAGCCCTTCTGGAGAGGACTGCTCCTAGGCCAGGAACCTGCCTCTGATTGCAGGTGGCAGCCAGTCAGGCAGGATTCTTTTTTTTTTCTTTCTTTTTTTTCTTCCCCCACCTGAATAAATGGTTGGCCTAACTGAGGAATTCTAAGACTATAATTCTTCTTCTCTCTGGGCATGAAAAACACACCTGTATTTTCTCACGAATACTCTTTGAGGCAGAAAATCGGTGTTCCCTCCCATGCCAGCATGTGCAGTGTGTCCTTAAGTAAAGAGCAGCAGCTGAGCTCACCATCTGTTGCTCCTTTGGACCCTGTCTGTGAATGCCTGGTGCCTGTGGTTGTGTGCTGGTGTTCAGTGCACTCAATGGGTTGGGGGCTGTCCATTGGTCCCCTCTGCTGTCTGCTGCTTCTCCTGGTGTCCTCCACTCCATTTGGATGATTGGACTAGATGATCTTAGCAGTCTTTTCCAGCCATTATAATTCTGTGATTTTCTTCTGTTTGTTGCTGGCTCATTTCTCTCTCAGCTTTTCTAATTGTAGTGAGGGGACAGTCTGTGTCTGACAATTATGGGGAAACTGAGGCATGCAGCTTGGAACTGGCTCTTATCTGCCATGGGGCATCTCTTGGTCAGTTCTCAGAGAAACCTCTACTCCCAAAACCATGTCATAAAAGCCAGTAGAGTTCCTCAAGCCAGACCCAGCACCACCTCCACTGCTTTGTCCATAGCATTCCCATCATGCTCATGCTGCCCAGAAAAGCTGTGCATGTGCCCCATCCCTGGAGATGCTCAGGACCAGGCTGGATGAGACCCTTGGCAGCCTTATCTGGTGGGGGCAAGCAGCCCATAGCAGGGGGGTTGGAACTGGATGAGCTTTAAGAACACTTTCAACCTAAATCCATCCTATGATTCTATGAATCTATATATCCTCTGACCATCTTTACACCCAGCAAACAGCTCTATACATTCTCATAAACCACTATCTCCTGCCCCTTAACATATAGGTGATATCTCCCCAACTCCCAGCTTCCCAAAATGTCCATAAGAACCAGCGGCACATGTAGCTCTAAACCATAGAGAACTGAGCTAGGTCTGAATGCTGATACTTTGCTGGTCCCACTGGGCAGGGAGATAGGCCAAAGAAACACAAATGCAAGATGGTTTCACCTGCCTGTTTGCATCCCCTTGTGTGCTTGAAAAAGAGGGCAAGTTTAAATAGGAAGGAAGATGAAAAACAGTCTGAGATTTGACTATGAGATGTAAGTGTGCCTTGGGTACCCAGAGCTCTGTATGTATGCTCTGTAGCTGGGGTGTACAAGAGTATGTTAGGGATTTGTGCACCCAAGTCTTGCTCATTTTGTCAGGCAGCTTCGAGCTTCTCAGAGTTCTGTGAACTTCATCATAATTTGCGTGGATGATGAGTGCTTATGTTCAAGTTGTTATCTTCAGAGAACTTCAAGTCTCACTGAGTGATGATGGCTGCGTGGTAAAAGTTACCTTTTCTTCTGGATGAATTATTCTTGAGTGATAATTTCACTCTTTCAATGCGCAGAAAAGATGCATCTGATCTTCATTCAGAGGTTGCAATTAGATCTCAAATTTGGCAAAAATGCTTTAGCCAATCAAATACTGAATGACAGCATCTTTCATTTTCTTTTCAAGGGAAAGAGAGTTATCCTGCTCAAATTCTTGAACTGAGAGATTGAAGTGCCAGGTTGAGGAGTGAAGGTCCAGCGTGATAAGATCCCAGGAGCACAGAGCTACAAAGAGGTGAGATAAGGGATACCTCCATTCTCACCATTCCTCTGCCGAAGTTTTCCTGTTCCATTTGTTGAGCTGGGGCAACCACCCTATGGTGTGACGCTCAAAGGATTTTAGAATCATTGAAGTTTGAAGAGACCCCTAAAGACCATCTGGTCCAACTCCCCTGCAATGAACAGGGACACCTACAGCTCCGTCAGGTGCTCAGAGCCCCATTCAGCCTGTCCTTGAGTCTCCAGGGAGGCGGCATCTACCACCTCTTTGGTCAACCTGTGCCAGAGCCTCACCACCTTTATTACAAAAATCCTTTTCCTTACATCCAGTCTAAATCTCCCTTTCAGTTTGAAACCATTTCCTGTTGCCCTATCACAGCAGACCCTGCTGAAGTGTCTGTCCCCTTCTTCCTTATAGCTCCCCTTTAGATACTGAAAGGCTGCTGTCTTGTCTTGAGACAAGCAGCTCTTCCTTCTGCCTGCTCACAACAGAGAGAGCATCTTCGTCCACTCCAGGCTCAGGTTTCTGCTATAGGGACCGTGGAAGCTCTGTTGAGGCTCAAGGTTGCAGCCTTTCAGTCCCTTTCTCAACTGCTTGACCCAGTGAAGTCAGTGCAGGTGTAACCTTTGCCTCTGAGAGCCTGAAGACTCCTCACCTATATCTAAAAGCACATCCATTATAACTGATGTATTTAATGCAAAATATAATAGCACGTATTCTGGAATAAGTGTTGACTTATTTTAACTTGATTTAATACATTTTCTTATTCTAGCTTAGGAGCATCCAAAAAAGCTCTTCTAGTCAATTTTCAAGTGTCAACGAGCTGTTTTTCTTGGTCTCACAAACTCAACTTTAAAATGGGAATAACTTAGTCTCCCATATGGTGTCGAAAGCTACTTCACAGTGGAAATCTCCTGTATATTCATACAAAATTTTAGAGGAGCAGGTGGAAAATATCTGGCAATTAAAGTTAGTGCTATGGAGCTAGGACTTGGAGTGACATAGCCAACCTATTCCAAGTCCACATGTTCTGCTATCAGCAGTTGGTTACGTGACTGTTCCTACTGCAGCGGGGGAAAAGCCCTTGAAGAGATGACAAAAGACTTCATCTGATTTATGATAAGTGCATTTGAGCAGATGATTGCATTTATCTGAAAGGAAATGGTTAAAAGCAGTTCTGGCTCTGACATTGTACTGCAGACTTATTGGGGTATTAACAAAGAAATGTAGCTTTCCGTGAATGCAGGAAGTTGCCTCCAATAAACTTCACAAAGTTTCGCAGAAAAACAGACTCAAAAAGGTCACCACTCTCCTCAGTCCTTCATCTGTAGTTTTATTTCGAGCAGTAGATTCCTCTACTCATTTAAAATACTCGGCTCTGAGCCAGAATATGACTGTTGCCACCATCCTGTAAGGGAAGCGTTCATCATCCTCTTGCAGCAGCAGCTGAAGGTGCATCGGTCACCATTTTACAGAACTGCAGAGTATTTTTATTTCCATGACTCTTCATGACTGGTGTTAGATGGCCAACGAAGAATTTTTCTCCACTGCAGAAATGGCAGACGTCTGGAATGTTTATTTCTCTGCCCTTACTCAGTGTGTGCAGAATTATTAATTATTCTCACTGAAAGGGTTTGCTAAACTTTCCAACCTAAGTTGATGGGAAGCACCGACGAACTATCACAGCTCCACAGTGTGGGACTCGTAGGAAGGGGTAAGCATGTACAAACAGCTGCTTTGGCTGGAAATTGATTTACGATACTGCTTCACATGGTGCCCACAACAGTTCCATTTGCCACTGAACATCTGCTGTCCCTGAAGCAAGGGACCACGTCAAAAGATATCCAGAAAAGAGTTACTTTACTGAGTGGTGAGAATGGATATGAGCAACCCAGGTGAGCCCAGGCCTGCAGGGATGCTCAGGGGATGCTGAATCTTTCTGGGCCCAATGCTTGGAATGCTGTGGGTTCTCTCTGTCCAACCAGGAGGTGACTGGGGCAGCCAGGGCCTGGCTCACAATTAAGCAATGGAAATTAAAAGAACACGCTTAATCTCAGCTGGAAATTGCTGCGTGTTAAATACAGGATGGTTCTTTATTGCAGCCTGTGAAAGGCTTTGCTAATGCCCTTGATTTATTGTAGAAGCTGAAATAACTTTGCTCAGCAGGATAAGCACACGTTTGACTTAGTTCCAGGTGTAGTGACAGCTGAAAGCCGTCAGAGCTGGGAAGAAAATAGCTGCCAATAGTCCTGCCTGACTCGGGTGACCACGATTCTCCACTTGCTCTGTCAAATCCTGCTCTCTTCACTGATAGAGACGAGGTCATGATTTCCCTTTGAGAGCAGGAGCATTAACAGTGGTATCAATGTGTTCTCTGCAGGAGATGAAGAGTCCTGGAAAGAAAACTCTCCTCTGCCTCCTTCTGCCTCTTCTGCAAAGGCCTCCAGGTACCATACTGGGAGGACACCAGGTATTGGGAGAGCTTTGACATCATGAGACCACAGTATTCAAGAAGTCACTTTAAAAGATTTGCCATTGGAAAATGTGAAGAGAACATTGTTAGCTTCTGACCGCAGCAACCAGATACCAAGCCTTTCTTCTTTCTTCCATGAAAAGGACAGCAAAGACCAGGTAACCTGCAGTACCTCTTGACAAGAAAACATTGGTGGAACTGGAGGGGTGGATGGGTGCTGGAAGATGTGCACCAGCAAGCAAGCCATGGGATGTGATGAAACAAAGTCAGGCTGAGGTGCCCAGCTGCTGCAGATGGGTAAGATTTTGCAGCTGTTTAGTACAGGAACTATATGTGAGCTGTGCACTGGCAGTGTTTTGGCTTTCATGTTCGTGTAGCACTGCAGCTGGAGTTTAAAAACTTCACATTTATAAATACATCTCCACAGAAAGAGATGATTTGGGGCCAGTTTAGGTTATAGTGCAACATAAGTAGAAGTCAGCCTGAGGGTGCACTGTTCCAGAGGAATGCTTTCCCAAACAGGTAAAGGACAGCTGAATGACCAATTCAATAAGGTGATGAATGAAACAAGAGCCAAAAAAACGGACTTTATTACTAGAAAAACATTATCTTCAGGCATTTGGGCATTTTGTGGTCACTTAACGTGACTTTGCAAGCAGGTGGTTAAAATGTGATTATGAACATTTAACCATTGTCACCGATTGTGCAAAGTTTATGCCTTGTATCTCAATCAGGCTGTTTATATCTGCTAAACAATTGGTTTTTACTATGAGGTTTTACACCTAATGCAAGCTGTGCACTTTCTTTTTTCCTAATGTGCAGAATAATTGGATTTTTAACTACTCTGTGGATTTGAAGTTAGTCAGACATGCAACAGATGGTTATAAAATATGAACATATTTTTCAGGTAGAGATTAAAAAGTCAATAGGGCTGGGGCCCGTCCTTCAGAAGTCTGTGCAGGTGTGTAACTCAGCACTTCTGTACCTGAAGGCATTTCTCTGTGTGCTGCATCTTAGACTGAGACCCAAAAATGCCACATCCAAGCGCAATGATATAATTTAGGGGCAGTGAAGGTGGCCTGGCCTTGTGATCCCTTCTTCCCATTGCCAGATGCTTCTGCAGCTGTGTATTGTACCTGCCCCTATCTTGATATGTAATTATAAGCTATTTATAAGCTATAGTTATAGCTGCAAGCTTTTTGGATACCTTTAAATCTGTAGAGGCCAAAAAGACAATGTATTTCAGGAGGGTTTGGGTG
Source organism: Lagopus muta (assembly GCF_023343835.1). Taxonomy (NCBI): domain Eukaryota; kingdom Metazoa; phylum Chordata; class Aves; order Galliformes; family Phasianidae; genus Lagopus; species Lagopus muta. The sequence goes on along the minus strand of NC_064440.1, from coordinate 32,895,601 downwards.
GAAATAAGAGCCCATGCTTAGAGATGTGTCTTGTGCACCGACATGCATGAGAGGGAAACCACGTGGCTGTGGTTCTCTCTGCCACAGAATTGAGACACTTGGCCAATTCCCAGGCACCACGTCCGTATTGTCATAGAGTCATGGAATGGTCTGAGTTGGAAGGGACCTTTGAAGGTCATCCAGTCCAACGCCTGAGCAATGAACAGGGACTCCAACAGGTGCTCAGAACCCCGTCCAGCCTGACCTTCAGTGTCTCCAGGGAGGGGGCATCCACCCGCATGGGCAACCTGTGCCAGTGCTTCACCACCTTTATTGCAAAAAGCATTTTCCTTATATCCCAGTCTAAATCTCCCCTCCTTTAGTTTGAAATCATTTTCCTTCGTCCTGCCATAGCAGACTCTTCTGAAGTGTCTGTCCCCTTCTTTCTTCTCTTTTGTATGCTACACTGAGATGCTGAGTTTTCTCAGGAGCTTTTGAGGTCTGTGACTTGTACTGGCCAGGGCTCATAGTGCAAATCCCATTTCTTTTTTGCAGGATCAAGCTGTTCAGTTGCACTGAGCAGCCTTGGTCTTCACCACTGACTGCTATTACCTGGTGGCAGAAAAGAAAGAGGCTCTTTGGAGTTTGTAGGTGGCAGCCCCTGTGAACCAAAGACCACAAGGTATGTAAGTACACACATTTGATACAGATCTAACCAAGCTTTTAAGAAGAATTCCCCTTAGGGCTGCAGTTCCCACTCAACATTAACCACTAATATTTATTTTTAAATGCGATGCATCAGCTTGAAGAGATTCCTAATATGGAAAAAAGTCAAATTCCAGCAATTGTGACACTTGATCTCATGTAGATTTCTGGCCAGAAATCCTGTTCCTGCAGAACAGCTAGCCTCGAGTTCTTGCTCCCCAATTAGGGAGGTGTCAGCGTGGCTGAGCAGCAGTCTGGTAAACATAGGGATGTTTTTATTAAACAGCTTTGGGACACCAAATTATTTACACTGACCTTGTTTTCCAGCTCTTCAGAGGCTCAAGGAGAAAGCTTGAGATTCAGTAAGAAGTAATGCTCTTTCATTATACTGCTTCCCATCTGTCGGGTCGGTTTTTAGGATCTATATGTATTCATCTTTCAGGGAGTGATGGGGATCATACAAGTGTGGAAAAAAATCATGAATGAGACTTCACCAGTGAAGGCTCTGAGAGCATTTTCATGCATGACAAGGGCACAAACTGAGTTGCAGGTGAGCAGGCTGGGGGCTGCGAGCTGCCTCAGCTTTGTTCTTTGCAAGGATGTGTGCCCCTTTCATTACTTTGGGGGGCCCAATGAAATACTGGGTTGCTGAAAGGAGAAGCAGTCCCATCTGAAGCATGTGGAGCCAGTGCAGCAGCCATGGAGGGAAAGCAAGCCAGGTCCCCTAGCACCACCACTGGGCAAAGCTGGAAAGCAGTTGGTGCTCCATGGCTGTAAGCAGCCACATTGACACCAGAGAGTTTCACATTCCCTTTAAAGGAACTATTTATTACATTTTGGAAAATGTAATTAAAAGTGAAATTGCTCATTTAACATATGGTTTATTGGCCCCATCTAATTAAAGCCTGCCTGAGAGAGAAGTGCTGCAGTGAGTGCAGGTGGGATCCTGGTGAAATCCAATGCCTTCCCAGGGCACAAGCATGCCGGGGAAAAAAAAGATGAAATTAAAATAAATAAAAGGTGCTGGCTGCAGGAAACAAGTGACATGATTTTCTATTGCACCCAGTGTTTCTCATTGCCTTCCCCAGAGAATAGGTGCAGGACTGGGGTGATCTCGTGATCTCCAAGCTGGCAAACTCGCAGTGAATTTTTCTGTCTTTTTGCACATAGAGATGTTTGTGTCTTACCCTGCTGTTCAGCATCTTTTGGTTATGCTCTTACTTATTTCAGCAGCCTCAGTAAGTGACTCAGTGGTGCTTTAGCTCCATACTGGTAGGACAGGCCCAGCGCTCTGATGTGTAGATGCTGGATTTTTGCTGTGCAAAATGGATATGTACAAGGAAAATGCAGAACCTAGCCCAGGGAGGCAAGAGCTCTGGCAGCTGTGTGGTACAGCACTGGACCTTGCAGCCATCATGTTGTGTCTGTGTACCCAAGGTGCACTGACACCTCTGGGCTAAGATATTGCTGTTCTGCACCTTTTGTTAAGTCCACCATAGAAATAACTCTTGAATCCGTCAGAAATAGAGACCTATGAGTTAAGAAAGGGCATCTTAACAAAACCAGTGTTCATCCTGTTCTGTAGGTTTTTCTACCCATCATGGAATACTTGAGGTGAATCTGAACAAGCACAGTGTGGATACATGTACAGACAGGTAGCCCATCTCCACCAACCTTCTCCTCAACACCCTGTACCTCTCCGGACACAAATGCTTTGGTGTTGCCCTGCCCACAGATGGCTTACCTGGAACATGGCATCACCAGCACCAATTAATTTTCACTGTGGTATTGCCCTCGTGTTTGGGTGGTTGTTTTTTCCTTGCCGTGCTGTAAGCGTTTGGCGTTTCACTGCCACAGCCAAGCAGGAAGAGCTCTCCTCCTGCTTGCTGCAGAGCCAGGCTCCTCAGCACCCCTCATTTATTAACCCTTGCTCTCACACCTGTTCTCGCTCTCGCACCTCCGGAGCTCCACAGCCACTTCTTGCACCTCCCACAAGTGCACATGCTTTTGCTCCGAGAGCCTCCCTGGATTTTCGGACCTGTGTGTGATCAGAATGAATTAGACTTGGCTGAAGCATGGGATTATTGCAGACCTGTCACTTCACAGTATGTTCCTGTTACAGCCCACACTCGTGTCTGCTAGTATTTTAAAGTAAACTTTAATTAGCATCTCCCAAAGAGTGTGTGAATAAATTGTTTTGTTGTTGTTTTAGGTTTGGTTTTGTTTTAGGGAAAGGAATGTTTACTCACTGAGGATGTGTTTCCAAACTCTTCCTCCACTCTGGTCCTGGTTTTCTGATGTCTCATGCATACAGTACTGTGAAGCTCTGTGTGATGCTGGTGGTAGGAGCAAGGTTGTTCAGCAGCAGGGTGGCATGTGCTGCGCAGGCATGTGCAAGTAGTGATGGAGCATTTTGAGGCTGTGTTTGAAGCAATGCTGACTGACTTCTAATTGACAAAATGTCTCCTGTTGACTTGTGAACTGTTCCAGGGGGTCACTGCAGGTGTGTGCCTTGGTTTACCTAGGAACATCCATGTAACAGTGCTGTGGTCCAGGGATACCGGAGAGATCTCCCCTGTATTCTAAGTCATGTGTGCAATTGTGCTCTTGGCATGGTCTGTAGAACACCTTTTCCAGCCTCAGACTCATGGAAACATCGAATCATTAAGGCTGAGGAAGACCACTAAGATGGTCTATTCCAACCATTGGTCCATCCCCATCGTGCCCACTGGCCACGTCCCTTCAATCCAGAAGGGTGAATTGGGTATCTGATGCGGTCCAAAAATCTGCTCACAGAAAAGAAAGGGACGTAAAGGAGGTTTTGTACTCGGCTGAACTCAAATGACTTTGCTGTTAAAATGAACTGTATTAATACTGTGTAAAGCTATCTGCCACTCAAACCATTTGCTAGGCTGAATTTACGCAGATGGTGAAATAATGGGTTGGAAGGGGATGAGGTACAGACCTGTCTGCCCTCTTCTTGGGCAGAGCCATGAGGAAAGGCAGAAAAATCCTGCTGAGATCGGGGCGTTACCTTTGGGTGCTGGCACAGACAGATGATCCCCACCCCATACCAGCTATTTTAAAAGGTGGTGTGTGACGTGAGGAGTGTAAACCTATTGCTTGGAATACCGAAGGCAGGAAGAGGTAAAATAACGATGGGGAAAAGGGCAAAATTGAAAGGCTAACGTAAGGCTTTGGTGATAAGAAGAACTTGGCTCCGTTGCCTTTTGCATTGCAAGGGAATATATCTCTGCAAATGTGCTGGAATGGGGTAATCAGGCACATACATTGGCTCCTTTTAGCTTCACCCATGCATGGCTTCGGTTCCACCCATCTTGTTTAAACAAACAGACTTAGTGGGGATAAGGCAAGGAAAATCCTGTTCTCTGCTTGTGTTTGTTCTTCCCTCTGCTCCTCCAGCAGGGACACTTGAAACACAGATGGAGCTCAAGGCGTTAGGTTTTAACAGATCCAAATCAATTTGATGTGCCCTTAAAAATCCCGCAGCCATTTCCAGTGGCATCCACAGAGCTGCTGACAACCAAGCATGTGCCCAGTCACTAGCTGCTGCATGTATTGGTTTTCTCATACGGAAAGCCATTCTTTCCCTGTCATGTGAAGGCTTTGAGTGTGGCTTTTTGGTGGCCTCAGCAAAAGAGCATCTTTGGGAGTTACAAAAGGGCATTATCTGGAGCATCAATGTGGGAGCAGCAGGGCAGTGGAGAGTGGGTGGTCATCTTGTGCTTTGAAACAAGTTGTTCCTACAGTTTCCTGGTGAAACTGCTTAGTTAGATGAAACCTCTTGAGTGTCACATAAAAAGCTTCCCTGTAGGAGGTCAAAAGAGGATAATGGCTGCAAATCTTAAATCCCAATTCTGTATTCCTGTGCGCCCATTGCTTCCCGGTATGAGACTAGGAGGGATGCAAGAGAATTGGCAGCCTACACCATGCTTGCCCATTGTGCATGGCATTGTCCTTATTTGCTCGAAAATACATTTTGGTGGCTTGCAAAAGTAACACGAGGTGTCTAAGTTAGGAAGATTTTTCTGTTTATGCTGCCTCTGCTTTATTCCCACCCTCAAGGTCTCACTGCAATGATGGTGTCAGCGGACCTCAAGATACCTGTGGTCCAACCTCCCACCTGGCAGGACTGTCTCCAATGTCAGAACAGCACAGCTATGGTTTTGTCTATTCAAATCTTGCTCATTGCTGTGAATAGAGATGCTACTACCTTTCCTGTGACCTATTCCAGGGCTGTGCTACTCTCTGAGTGAAATTTTTTCTCTTAGTGGCTACTCTGCACCTTATGAAGCCACAAAAATCAGCCCCACCTGCCATTACCAATAAGAATTTGGCCATCATCATTGTAACTTCAAGTCACATGTGTAGGAGTTTGTCTGTAGAAGATAACTTCATTGTTCTTGTGCTCAGGAATGACTCTCTCCACTGACCTTGGCGCTGCTATGCTGGGGAAAGGTTGTTTGTGTAGCTATGACCTCCTGAATGGGAAGAGTCATGCCAGACCTAAGCCCTACCAGACAGAGAAGGTTAAGTTGATCCATACTGCATGCTGTTTCTCTGAAGAAGAGTTTGATTTCTTTCCTCTGTAGCCTTCTCTACTGAAACCAGCAAGATGTACAGAATGCAGTAAGTACTAAAATTGCTTGTCTGGGACTATAAGGGACAGAGCGCTGATCAGGAAGCACAGGCATAAATTCCTGTGCTGCAATGAAGTCTTCCCTATCATTTTTTCCCTTTTTCTGACTCAGTTGGTCTGGTTGCTACGTGTTGCTCCATCCTTGAGGGAAGCAGAGTTCTCAACACATTGCTCACCTCTCCTGTGACCTCTCCGCTGCCGCACCTTTGTTGGATGACAGCAACAAAAACAGCACAGAGAATTCCCAAAAGGGTGAGGACGCCTTAATCCCTTCAGAAAACCAACCCGATACTTCAAGGGTGGGTCTCTGCTAGCCTCAGAGTAAATTAACATCTCCTTCCTCATCCACAGCTCTCTCCTTTCAGATCACAGCAAATGCAAATGCTGAAACCTTGTACCTCTGGCCAACATGCCTCCTCATTCCCAAAGACATTCATGGGACCTTGTTCTCTTTAAATCCTGGCTGTTTCCCCTTTTCCCAGCTCCACTGTACAACTTATCTCCTCATGGCTCAAATTGCTTGCCTAGTAAATGATGAAAAAATCCCATCATCAGCAATGGTTTATCAGTTGATAGTTCTGCTGCTTCTTTGCTGGCCTCCATCATTATTTTCTGTAAATGTGCTTCTCTTTGGGCTGAATCCTTCCTCTATCTAGCATCTTTCTTTTGTCCTGTATCTTCTACGGTCACATCTCTGTGGTATCCAGACTCACTGGCCAGTATTAGGTGTTGATCACTAAGAGAATTTACCTCAATTTTTCAGAGGAAAAGGCCAGAATGATAGAATCACCCAGGTTATGCGACAGATTTCAGGTGGCACAGGACTTCTGGGCCCCATTCCTGTCCAGTCAGACCATCCTGCCAATGTGGTGCTCCAAGTGTTCCCTACCTCAGGCCACGACTCAAAAATCCCACGTCAAGAAAAACTGAATGGTGGGCAAGTCTTCCTGCTCTTCCTTGGCTTGCTGATTTATCAAGCAGGAACTTAGCAAGCCAACAGCGTGTTCTACAGCTTTGTCACAGGGGTGATTCATATGGACTACTGATGGCATCTGGCACCAGATTTTGGCTGTTTTTTGTGAAAATAGTGAGTCCTCTGTGGATATCTGGTCAGTAGATGAAGTTGTTTTTGTTTGCTCTCACCTGAATTTAATTTAGACTCGGGTGCCACACATCATCTTCAGTAATCCTCTTAGCCGTGATTTGGTTGCACCCTCTTACCTTAAAGAAAGGAATTTGATAATGCACCCATGAAATGAGCTGCAGCGATCTGACATTCAAACCCAGACAAACAAAACCCTCTTGACTTGCTTGGAAAAAAAAAACAACAACCACATCAATTACATTGTCAGTTGTATTTACTTTACACAGCCCTGAACCATCCCAGCGATGAAACATGTGCTGTCAATGTCTGTGGTGAAGCCTCTGTGGTTAGGGATGTGCTTGGGTCTCCAGGATGGAGCTGAGGAGCTGGAGCAGCAAAACACATTTTGTAAGCTTGGGCTTGCTATAAATTAGAAAATAAGGAAATAAATGGAAAGAAAGGAAAGAACTTGCTGGAAAGGAGGAGTTTCTTGAGTTCTTGCAACATACAGACAGTGCCTGCTTTTCATAATGGGATAGTGCAGAAATTCTCAGTTTTGTTCTTGTCTTTCCCAGCACTTAAAGCTGCTGCTGTGGCCTGAGAGCTGCTCTCTGCATGGGGTCAACGAGCAGCAAGTTGTCGTTTCACTGCCTGTTTGGTGGGGAAAATTAAAACAGACACACGAGCAAAACACATGTCAGAAAATGACTAATTATGGCGTATAGAATTACCAGCTTAGTAGTTTATGAATGGAAATGTGCAGGGAAGCAGTGTATCGGTGTAGACTCCGATTCATCCTTCAGAAGCCTCATCTGCAGAGCAAAGGGAGAGGAGGAACCATGCTGGAGCCCATGGGATGTGCAGACAGCCCAGACCCCCTTTGCATCTGGTTTCTTGGGAGCAGCATGAGGGTTGTTCGAGAAACGTGTAGATGTTGCACTGGTTTAGTGGGGAAACGGTGGTGATGGATGGTTGGACTGGATGATCTTGGAGGTCTTTGCCAACCTTGGTGATTCTGTGATTCTGTGAAGCCCATAGAAGTACAGAAGGATGACAGCAACCGCGGTTTGCTCTTTGTTTTGGGCATGGGGCACTTTACGGCGTAACCAATATAAGTTTATAGTCCGTGTGACAAAGCCAGTGAACAGAACTGTTTGCCAAGGCACGGCGAGGCAGACGTGATTCACCAGGAGGTAATTACTGGCTTATGGGAAATTATTGGAAGTTTTTGATTGACTTTATGTGTGTGAAAGGCCTGCCTACAAGCAGGGAGTCTGTGTCCCTCTGCAGCAATCTCCCTCGGCAACAGCAGGAAAGGATGGCAGCTTTTTTCTTCGACTTCCTGCAAGGTAGCCAAAATCTCTCCTTTAATAACACGCCAGCTGCATCCTTAGCTGTGAGAGTCTCTATCAGTAACTGATGTGCCCTCTCTGCTTTGTTATATTGATCTTCCTGTCTGCTCAGGAGTGTTTCTGCAGAGCCCAGGGAACAGCTCTTGGATACAAACATTTAGCTTGGCATCACACGGGCCATACATGCAATGACTTTTCCTCCTAGTGACTCATGAAGGTAGGTGTGCCCTCCGCTTCTTCTGGAGCATCTGAGTGGAATAATTCAAGTGGAAAGGCACGCCTTGTACCTTGCCTTGTGTTCCTGCCTTGCCACAGGGTGGGTAAAGACCCAAGGTTTCAGGCCTGCCTTGTAGAGACTCTAGGAACAAGGGTGCAGGGGCAGCTGTTTGGACTCAGTTTTGTTTTATGAGATAGTGTTTGGTCACCCACCTTCAAAAATGGATGGTCAGGCATGTGTATCCCTGGGCTTCAAATTTCTGCTCCCTGAATAGCCACCTGTGCAAACCTAATGAGTGCTTTACTCAGCTTTTGTATGCCATTTCCTATAATACCTGCATTTTTAAAACAAAATTATGTTCCCCTTGAATAAAACCCTGTGCTTTTGCAGTAGGCATGCAGCTTGGACCCCTACCAAGCCTTGCAGCAGCACAGGCTGCTATGGAAGAACTGTTCTAACTTTGAGAGCAGAGCTTTGTAGAAGTGGGTGAATAAGGACATGAGGCTCTCCGATGGAGCTGGTTGCTCTGAGCAGGTCACTGTGACACCAGAGACAGATAGGTTTTCAGGAAGTTAATCTGAACTAAAATGAAAATACATTTTTCCTAGATGTTGTTACTGTAATGAGGTGGCTTTACTGGGATATTTCTTTTGCTCTGTGTACAAAGTGTGACCTGGAGAGCCAGCTTGTGCATGTCAACCTTAGTAGTGCTTTCATTGAGCTCAGTGTGTAATTTTAAATCCTGACCCCTGCGTGGTGAGCTCCAGAGTTCCTGTGGCACTTAGACTTCTCAAGGACTCACCCAGACAAACAATTTATCAAATGTGTGCTGCAACATTCTCTTCTGCTTTTGTGCAAAGTTGGGTATTTTTTTTTACTAAAAATGTCCATTTTTGTGTGCACATCTGCTTCCCACTCTGAATCTTGGTGTTTACGTATCATATCACTGATGGCCAAGCTGTTCTGGATGAAACACAAAGTATTTTTATGCAAAATGGTGTCAGCACATCTCATTGGAGTGGCGGTCCTCAGCGCCTTCTGCTGCCAATCTCCTTTCTGGGCTGGGTTTGGTTGCAACCTGCAGCTCCCAGGATGTGCATGGATAGAGAGGCTGTGTGCTGAGCTGGAACAGTGTTGTGCTTTCAGGGTCTTCTGAATTCCAGTACAAAACCCCAGGCTACGAAACAAAAAAAATAAAATAAAAAGAGCCTTAAGAGATGACAACTGAAGCACGGTGACACAGTTTTGAATCATGTTGTTCCTTTGCTCAGCAGAAATATTTTACTGAAAAATACAGTTCTCCTGTGGAAAACTCTGAGAATCCCCAAATTGTGTTATCAGTATTTCCAGGAGGAAAACGCTGCTTTCTCCAGTCTTCAGTCTGGTCAGCTCCTGTAACATAAAATATTTTGACTGTAGCTGGGACTTCAAGAGCCCACTGGAATGCACAGAAGTTGATTTCTTAGGAAAAAAAAAAAAGCTCTCTAGTTGCATAATCTGAAGGCTATCTTCACAGCTCCATAACGTCTGTCCAGAGGTCTGAAATTTGGAAATGTATTTTGAAACCTGAAAAATTTATTTGTGGAATTGCTGAGCTGGATGTGCACCTGGTTGGCATCCGTCTCGCCTCACTGATTTTGGTGTGATGGTGATTTACAGCTCTGGTGACTTGAGCCTGGGGATTGCTGTGTGCACAGCCATCAAAACCGGGGGCTGCTCAATGCACGTGGCTGGGCTGCTTTCATTTATCAGTAGGGGGAAAGTGGTCTAATTGGGTTGGGACTGTTTAGATGAGTGTGTTTGTTTCCAGGAGCGAACAGGGTTTTGCTTTGTGTTTTTAATTTAATCACGCCTGCATTAGTGCTTTGCTGGTATTAATGATGTTTTGTAAATTGTAGCATCTCCGCTGAAATGCTGGAAACTGGGTGTATGTTAGTCCCACCTGAGAACAACGCAGGTTGGTTTTTATTTTCAGTTAAAACGCTCAGAAAACACGTTCAGCTTGTAATGAGCTGCTACGTGGATCCATGGAAATCGCAGCTCGCTGGTGTTTGTATAGCAATTAAAAGGGGATTACAGATGGAGGGGTGCTCGCACCCATTCCCCTCCCCTGCACTCCCAGGAGCCTCAAAGCTGCATTGTTCCCCATAGCGGATAGCATTGCTGTGTGTCACTGCTGTCACCGCCAGCCTGGGGGACAGGGCGGGCTGTGGAAACGGGAGAGGGCAGGTTCTGCCTGGGAGAGTCCTTAACTTAAAACTAAAAAAATAAAGGGGTGAAGGTGAAGGTGCGCAGTTAGGTTTTCTTCTACTGAACACGTTTTCCATGGCATTGAATGTGTCCCGTCCCTCGGGGGCTGCAGGGTGAGCAGGAGCACGCAGCAAAGGCTGTCCTTGCTCTGTGAACTCCAGTGTGGCATGCAGGACTCTCCTTCTTCTGAGGCAGCGCCATGAGGGGCTGTGCTCCAGCCCTGCCACCCACAGCTCCACAAAGCCCTTCCACTCCAAGGGTTAACTGTGCCTCTGCTCTGGCAGGATGGCGGGATGCCGTGGGATGGTCAGACACCAGCAGAGCCGGATTCCTGCTCCCCATGGAAACCACCTCCCATAGCGCCCATCCCTCCCCAGACAGCCCTAATCCTACCCTTGCGGTCACCCCGAGAAGCCTCCCAGCTCTCTTATCTGCGAGGATCTCCCTTGAGCAAATATTTACAGGAGTCTGCTTAGGGAGGCTGGGCAGGAGGGGCAGGGAGACAAGGGACGCAAGATGGCTGTGCAGGGACACCGCTGCCAACCTCCTGTGTGGGGGGAGCCTGGTGGGCTGCACTGTGGGCAGTGGGGCCTTGCAGCGCTCGGCCTCATCTCAAGCATGGGTGCAGGTGTGGGTGCCACTAAGTCAAAGGGCATAAAGCTATCAGAGAGCATCCAGTGGAGGGCTACAGAGATGGGGAAGGGTCTGGAGGGCAAGGAGCGTGAGGAGCAGCTGAGGTTTGTTCAGCCCAGAGCGGAGGAGGCTGAGGGAGGCCTCGCAGCAGCCTGCGGCTCCCCATGGCGGCTGCAGCTCCTCACAGGGAGCGGAAGGGCAGCACTGATCTCTGCTCTCTGGTGATGGTGACAGGACAGAAAGGACTGACGCCAGAAAACAAAATCCAGCATTTATCCTGTCCTTGTCAGCAAAACTCGCAGGAGGAGGATGGAAAGCTGCTCAGAAACTCATCCTCCAGGCACAGCAAGCAGTGGGTGAGATGTCCATCCCTCTCCAATGCTTGGTGCAGATCCAAGCCCACCTCTTACATGCTGGTGATTTATCATAGGTGCTTATTTCTAGAAGTTTACAATTAAATGTGTTTTCAGTTGGCTGTGGGCTAAGAGGTGTTTGGAAGATGAGGCTACCTGAGCAAAGGGAGGGTGTGGGATGGGCAGTGGTGGGGTTTCACAGCCTTTGATGGCAGGTGGGGGAACAGTGTGGATTGTTACAAGAGATAAAGGGATGACCACGGGCACTCTCCTAAAAGCAGATAAAAGAGGAGGTCTGGGCTTCAGAACCAAGGAGAAGCAAGCCATGTGTTGCCACTGAGCTTTGACAGAGCAGCTCAAAGTACAGAACTGTGAGAAAAGCTCAAGCAACTGACAAAAGATGATCCTGGTAGTGGCGTTTTGGGCCGACTGTCAAGAGTCAGAATTAGTCACCAGGTGCTTCCTGCCTCAGCCCCTTCATTTGCAGGAGGTACGTGTTGATAAAGATCAGGCTTCAGATCCAAACCCCAAATCTCAGTTGCTCTAAGCATGCAGAGCTAGGCAGCCAGCTCTGCAGCTGAAATTCATAGTGAAACCCAGGGGTGTGTGCCCCACCTGCGGGGGAGCAGGATGCATGCTGAGACTGTCTCTGCAGAGAACATGGAGATCCTCAAAAGAACTACCAAAAAAGTGTATATATATATATATGTATTATTACTATTATTATTTTTAAGAAGGGAGGAAGGAAAGAAAGAAGAAAGCAGACTTTGGGAACGTAGCAGCTCAAGGTGTGAGCTAGGGTGAGTCTGTACCAGCTTTGGAACAGCCTTCAGTCTGGCCTTGGTCATAGTTCTCAGACCTCTGACGCACAACATCTGATGCTTTTCTCCCAATGATGACAGCTCATTACTCCAGATATACCTGTGATTACTGGTGCTATGCTCACTTTTCCTTAGTTTTCTCTCTAGAGTGTGCAATCAGTCCTGCCCTATGGAGAGAAAGTGTATATGAGAGCTGGAAGGGCTTTGTTACCCTGCTAATGGTACAGAAAACAGATGGGAGCCTGGGAATCATTGAGTTCAAAGTAATGGTCAGTCTGTGCTCCATCATTCTCCCTGAGCAGGCACATTGAGAGCGTTCAAGGAGATAAGTTGGCACTACATAGTGCAGCACAGTAAGTAAATGACACCTGGAACCCTTTACAGCATGAGTTGGCTTTTTACATACCCATATACTGCTCTTTTGCACCAGTCAGACTATCTGAAATAGGGGAGGTGTACCTTCACCCTTGACTTGTGAAGCCCAGACACAAGTACACGTCAAGGTTAAGTGCGATCAGATTTTTGAGTTATTCTGAACACATGCCGTGTTCCTTGTTATAAAACAGCTGGCTAAACAGGCACAACTCAATATCAAAAACCTTGGAAAGGATAAAAATCCACCTTCTGCTAAAGTTGAACCTCAGCTTTGCCTCTTCTGCCTGCCAAAACTCACACTGTGTTCAGAACGCTGCGTGGCTTGCAGGGGCATCTAGTGGTTGAATATGGGTACGTGTGGCTTTACAATGTATTTCCTACAATCCAGCATCAGGTTAAATCAGCCTTCTCGTCTTAAACAGGTTCATCTCCATCATCACCCAAAGAAGACCAACAGAAGCAAACCTGGAGGTCAGAAACACTGCCAATAACACAACATAAAACATTCCCCTCTCCTCACTGTCCCCCATCCATCCCCAAGTACCAGTTTCAGATAAAAAGCAAAACTTTGCAGGTGATTTCAGTCTCATCCAGTTGAACGTGTGGAAGTAACACTGAGCAGAGGGGCATAGCTTTTTAAATTGGTGTATTCCCCCTCCAGCACACCTGACTCTGAGCTGCTGTGAGAAAGCCTGAAGTGTCTAGGAGCTTCAAGAAATCTTGCTACTACTCCAAAATGTTTGCTTGCACAATCTACTTAGCTCTGACATGCCTCATTTCAAAAAGAGCAAAGAAATCACAGAAATGGGCAGGAGGAAAATCTTTGCATGCTGTTTTACAAAGCTACAACTTTGCAGTGTGCTACAGGGGCTCAGGACAAAATCTGCCATGGATACTTCATTCTCACCTTCACATTAATATTTCAGGTTGGAGGTCTGTTAAATTTCACCGGTAATGAAAGCCTCCAGAGTCTCCCTACATGAATCTGAACATCACCCCTTCTCTTTCCTTAAGCCTTCAGAGGACAATAGCTGTGGCAAACAGTCCTGGAAAGTAAAAGTGCAATATAGCATTTGGGAGGCTTATATACAAGGCTCTTTTGTAAGGACTAATGACTCATGCCTCCTGGATTTATAAGAAAATGAGCATAAAAGCAATTACTGGGGTGTGAATTATTTTGTTTCTTAATGACCTGACAGTTTTGACAGCTTCTAGCTTGTTATCTATCACAAACTCTCTTGATCTTTCAACTTTAACATGACTTTTAATTATACTTTCTTATTAGTTAAAGGACAAACAATCTATAATCTGGTTTTGTTCAGCCTGACATATTTAAACAATAAAGGAGCCTTTCCTTCTAGTAGAGCAGAAGGGTTGATTTGGTTGTCTAATACGGCAGCTGTATGAAAAATCACAAATAGTTTGGGGTTTGTTCTTCGTGTTAGTCTTTAGGGAACCAAAGAGCATCAGGGCTCTTTGGACAGGGCTCTTTGGACTCACAGGACAGGATAGTCCTGTGACTGGTCCTTCTATTTTTTTTCACTGATGTAAAAATGTCTATTTGTCAATCACCGCTTTTTCTTTGGTCATTTTCACTCAGTCTGAGAGAAAATAATCTACAAAACTGTTTCATGTCCCTTCTTTGCAGATGAGTGCTGCAATCCATCCATGTGGGCTTTCGGTGTTGTGTCCTTCGTGCCAGAGCACTGCTTTTCAGACCAGGTTACAGGAAACTTGTCTGTAAGTAAAAGCATAGCCTTTAGCCATCGAGCACAACTTTCTAATCTTAACAGTTTAATGAAAAGCATGGAGTCACTTTGTTAGGAGAAATTTCTGTTGCTTCGGACTGTAGCTGACAGTGTTGGAGAAGGAGGCTAGAGGGCATGATGCTGCTTCACTGGCCCCGGGTTCACTCTTCCCTCACCTCTTTCTCTGCCATTAGCAGTGTGGTGGGTCTTCTGCTGGTGCTCTGCCTTGCTGGTCCTTGCCACGTGTTTGCTCATGCAGGAGTCCTGGAGGGGGGAGAGCACAGCTGGTGGAATTGTGATGCTGTTCTCACCAGCCAGGAAGCCCAGAGAGTATCCCACCAGGGCTGCTGGGACACAAGACACACAAGCCTACAACTCTTCTTTGAGGGCTGCTCCACCAACCCCTTCCAAGCCTTCACTAGAATGGGTTGGAAAACTATCATCAAGTGAGAATAACGGAAGGAGGCAGCGAGCTTCAAGCAGTGTTGTGCTTGAAAGTATTTCTGGTCTGCCAGTGTTTACTCTTCTCTGCAGAAGAGTGGGTGGGTAGCAGAGCAGTCCTGGAGACTGCTGTCCTAAAGCTGCTTTTAACAGGGACCCCTGTTATGTTTATCTGTCACGGACTTCTCAAAACTCTAACCTAGCTTTTTTCTTAGTGGGCAACTTTGCGATGTTTTTAAAAGACCTTTGCTGTCAAAGGAGTACTGCGTGGGTCATTCTGTACCCCAGAGACAACTGGAGTTGCCTTTGTGTGGCCTTTTCCTATAACAGCTGTGCTCCATCCCACTGCAGCACAGATCCGGTGAGAAGAGATGTGCACCCCTACCTCTTGAGCAGCACAGACAGCTTTCAACAAACGGTTAAAAGGAGTATCTGGCATGCAGCCAAGCACTGTAAAAATCCTAAAGCAGCATTGATTTTTTTTCCTAGCGAAAGAGAAGAGCGCTGCTCACCCAGTCCATCCTGCTCCCAGGCAGCTGCATTGCCCACCCCTCCTGTTAATTCACTTCAGGGCAGGTTGTTAGCTAAAACATACCGCTGAAAATTGCCCAGCTCAGGTGAGGTACAGGCTTAAGTGCTGGGTGTCTTTCCCCACCCTTCCCCCCATACACGTCCTGCTAGGGCTTAAAGTATTAGATTCTTCTGGGATCTGCTTAGCACACGGAGAAAATGGTCTTGTTAAAGCTATGATGTATTATGTCAAAGACATACCCAGGGGCTGGATACTGGGTAATCCAATAAAGTCCAAGCCAAAACAGTGTATCATTTTCTGTGAAATCAGAAATGAAATGGCTAATTAAACAGTTTCTGCTATGCAGGATGACACCCCTCTTTAAAGAAAAGCGAAGGCCTGGCTCTTGGCTACCATATGCTTGTTCAGACTGGGAGGACAACATCACCACGTCTCATGTTTCTTTTCCCAGAACACATCCGTGCTTCGGTGTTCTGGGGAATCTGGGCTTGTTGGTAACGATAAATCTACTTCAGACTCTTGATCCCATTTCTATCATGAACCAGACTAAAACACCTTGAAATGTGGGGTTGTGCGTACATTCAGAAGTTGTGCCTTAGTTATAAAAGGCAAAGGTGTGTGGCATGAGTTGACAGACTCTCAGGTTTTACAGCTTTTTGACTTATCTCACAGCGATGTTCAGATTCCAAAACTGAAATTTTGACACAACTAGTCTGTCCCTTTCCAAAGCACAGGTTTCCCTTCCCGTTCCTGCTGACTCTAAGGAGCATCACACACCACGTTCTTCCCGCCCAGCTGACACAAGAGCAATGCCAGTATGCTAGAAGACCAGATCTCTTAAGGACTGAAAAGAACTTGGAAGCTGTGCTGATGGACATCACACACACAGACTGTGGTAAGACATGAGTTGGAGATAAATTTGTTTTCCACAAATCAAAGTTAGGAAAAGTTCACTGTGTTTTTCAACCGCTTATAAGTCACGGGCAACTGGGGCTATTTTGTCCTTGTGTTTATGCATTAAAATATGCTCTTTAATGCTATTATCATACATTCATTTTCTCGTTTGACCAGAAAAGGGAAACTTACAGTGAGGAAAGAAACAACATGTAAGGCCAGAAGGCCTCTGGAGTTGTGGAGATATTAAATAGATCCCATACATCAGTTGTTTGTTGGTCTGTCTAGTGACAGGCCACTGTTTATCTTATGATAAAATAGCATGTTAGGGAAATGTCTCTCTCAACTGCATTTCTATAGGAAATGTTTTTATAGAAAGAAAATAGAAGGAAAAGGTAAGATGAGAAAAGTAAGGAGAAAAAAAAAAAAAAAAAAAGTAACTTGAGAAATTCAGGGGCAATAAATCACCACACCAGATGGTATTCATCTGTGAATTCTGTGCAGAGCTATCAATTTAAAAAAATTGCACAGGAGTGTGCTATTAAAATGCAGGCGTGTTATCTGCCTGTGTTCATTACCCATCTCTGTGGTGTCCCAGCACATACCAGGGAACTGGGTGTGACATGCCAGCACCTTTGGGTGCCTCCAGAGCCTACCTGACAGCCCTGCTGTGGCCTTTGAAAATGTGGAAAATTTCACTCAGTGGATTACATGTGTATTTGCTTACTGATTTTCTTCACTGCTGTGAGGAAGTGCAACTGAATCGGTGGGTTCTGTATAACATTTTTAAGATCCATCAAATGCTGATGTACTTCTGTCTTTCTGCCAATTTATAGTCCCTCAGAGATGAATACTTCATGTCAAGCTCACATGCCTTTCATCCTAGGCCTTTGATGGCTTTTGGATGCCTTTGCCCCATTTGTGGATGAGGAGAAAGCTCATGATCCAGCTAGATATGGTTTGCTGATCAGGAGAAGTCTCATTTTGGCATCAAACCCATCCTTGTCATCCTGAGCAGGGCTTTATTTCCATGTCCAGGAGACAGTGAATGGAAAAATGGCTTGTCTCAATCCAGTCTTGGGTCTACCAGATAAGAGCCCAGCAGGATCTGCTCAGCACTCACAGCTGATCGCTGGGCACTGCCTGCTCTCTCAGAGGGAAGTGTTACATAGGATGCAGCTAGGAAGTGGTAAGAGGGTGTCACCAGCATGCCATCTGCAGAGCTAAGTTCTGGCTTTATCTGACTCAGGTGGTTATGCAGTCTTCTCTGGAGAGATGCAAAACCTGCCTGGGCGCTTTGCTGTGTGAGCTACTGTAGGGAACTTGCTTTAGTAGGTGGGTTGGGCTAGGTGATCCCTAGAGGTCCGGTCCAACACCTACAGTTCTGTGATTCTGTGGTTTTGCAAACTCCGTGGAAAGCATCAGTAAAATAATGGACATTAAGGAATCCAGGAAACAATGCAAGAAGGTGGTGGTGCATGGATTATGGGGCTTGCTTTGCAAGCTTGGGAAATGGCGTTGTAGTGCCAATACAACTGGGACTTCAGTGGCAGTAGGAGAAAACCCTGCATCTCTTGAATTGCTTTTTCTCTTTTCCTTGCTTTGTGAATCGCAGTGGGAAGGTAAATTCAGAAGATTATAGTTGTAGCAGTTAAGAAGGGGCATAAAATAAGGGGTCTCTGAGATCCATAACCCAAGGTGCAAACATTTAGTAAAGAAATGGAAAATAAAGATGGTTGAGGAAGCCAGGGCTGTGGACCTTGGCAAACCATTCTTCTCCTTCCTCTGGCTTTCATTATGAGGCAAAATTGTCAGTCAGCCCTGGTCGTTCCAGACCCAGATTAAAGCAGAAGATGCTGGCTCTGTGGCTTATGCATCCTGCTTAGAATATATTCAGAGGGTGCGTGTGCATCTATGGAGAAAATACCTCATTAAAAACTGTGCTGTTTTGTTTGCCTGTCCTAAAATGATGTTTTGCAAAGAGAAGAAAATTGATTCAAAGGCCACGGGAACAAATTGAGGGGTCAATTTGGACTTTAATTCCAACAATTAATTAAGGAACTCTTCAGAGTGGTTTGTAAAATGAATATTGATCTCGGATCTCAGGCACTCTACAGTCATGCCTCGGTCCCGCTTCATATCTTCAATTTTTGATTTATGGGCTGTGTTTGGCAGCAGCGGAGCTCTGTGACAGCACGTGTCTGGATGAGCAGCAGTCATAGAATCATAGAAAGGCTTAGGCTGGAAGGGACTTTAAAGATCATTGAGCTCCAACCCCCAGTCAGAGGGTCATCCAGGGCACCTCACCCTGCTGGCTTCCAGCTCATCTGAGCATTGTTTTGTCCCTACAGCAGCATAAAATGAGCAGCAGGTCTGAATTCTGCATTAGCAGGAGGGCAAAACTGCATCCGATGCTAGAAGCAGCAGAAATAGCAAAGAACCCTTACTGTAAAAGAAATTTGTCTATAAAAGGACTGTGAATGTCACATTAGGATTTTTGCATGGTTTCGGTCTGCTCAGCTGCTATTTTTCATGGCAGAGCTGCAACCTGCTGCTACAGAAGCTCTGCAGGGGTATATGTGGGCCCTGGCAGGTAGGAAAGCTCCTCCTGGTGCATGCTGCAAGGGGGTTTGCTCTGTTTGTGTGTCCTGCCAGGACAGGACACAGGAGAAAAATTAAACCTCATGAGTGAATTCTTCTTTCTCCTTCTCAGTTCTTTGTTATGCCTCTTTCTTCTCGCAGTGAATGTCTGTTTGAAGCCAGCAAGATTGCAGTCATGGAGTTTTAGGGACATAAAATAGCTCCACTTGATGCCAACCTCCATCTGTAACAGAAAATGTCAGGACAGGTTAAACTTGGGCAGTTCATCTTGATGCTCTACCTGGCATCCCTCCTCTTGCAGGTGCCCTCTGCACTGACCACAGAGCACAGCTCAGTGAGATGGGTCATGTCAGAAGCATCTGCAATCTTACAGTAAGTGAAAACATCAAGCAAGCAGGAGTTTGCAGTGTCACCTAGATGTGAAACAAGTAGCATCAGGTTTAACACTACTGCTGCTTTTAGAAAGCCAATTTCCAGTGTAAGAAACCATTCCCACCCATTCAGTACAAAACTCATCCCCTCTTCATGGAGCGTAATCACATTAAACAGGTGAGAGAAAGAGAGCATAACAGAGAGAGATTAGGTGTAAATTCCAGTCGTACTGCAGCTTCAAAAATAGAAATCAGGGTTTTTAACATTGAGAATTACTGCAGGACTGAAAAGTGCCCCTGGTGAAAAACAAAGTTGATATTCAGTCTTATTGTTTTATTTACTACTGCATTTACAGTGCACCCGACTAGTTAGCCAGCTACTTACAAAACATATTTAATGTTTGAAGGCACTCAGTGTGGCTATAAAACTGTTTTTAAGGGCATGCAAACACAGTGTGTTAACAGTATTACACACACTCTTGTTCCCGATGGAAAAAAAACAAAAGAATTCCGAGTAGCCTTGGTCTCACCCTGAGCCTGGGAGACAGGCTGCAGAGCTCACACTGCTTGACTTCCCGGCACTCGATGGGAGCCACTTAGCGGGATGAACTGCGGAGATCAATAACCCTTACATGCTATAAGTGATGTAGCACCGAGTACTTCAGGGCCGTTAAAAATCCTGCCATAAAGGATGACTTGCTGGTAGCCCAGAAATTAAGCAGGAGGGAATAAAACCCGCACAGTGGCTGTAGGGATGGAAAGTCTCGGAACACACGGAGATGAGAACAGGCGCCGGAGAGAGGCACCCGCCTGCGTGTTTATCCATTTATGAAAATCAGGAATCCAGAGGCAAATACGCTCAGCAGTCCCCCAGTGCAGGTAATTGAATGCGAGTGCTGAAAGCGTGAGCGTGTATGTCATGCTCCAAGGGTTAACGCTCTTCTGGGGCACTTAAGATGAAATCCCTTTGAGTCCACCCGTGTCTCCCGCCTGTCCCTCAGCCATTACTTTGTTTCTCCTTTCCGTAAATTTTTATTATTTAGGACAGAGTGATTTTTTTTCCTTGCAAATCTCATGCTGGCTCACCCTTTGCATATTGTATTCATCAAGAGGCTCTACGGCTTTCTCTGAGGATCTTTGCTGCTGTTTTTCCTGGTAGTGTGGGGAGGGCTTAGGAGTCCTGGGAGAACCATTAGTTCCTTTTGAAAGGATTGATATGGACTTGGCCTTCTTCCAGTCCTCTACTGGAGAAACTGTAATTTATCATTAAAAAGCATACATTATTTTTGCGAGCCGTTCAGCTACTTCATTTTCAGTTCCTTCAACTTTTCTGGATGGGTGCCATGGAAACCCAAATGATTTATTATTATTTAGTGGTTGGGATTGAACAGGCGCCTCTTTATTGCCCTCTGTACATCTCCATCAGCAGGAGCAGCACAGTCCCAGCATTGGGTGCAGGAGGGATGGTAGGATCAGCCAGCACGACAGGACAGCGTGTGCAGCATCACCTGCTGAAGCTGCTTGGCCTTGGGCAAGGGCAACAAGCTGAGCTGGAGGCTTAGTGTTTTCTTCAGGTGTGTTGGGTTTCTGAACCAGAGGAGTCAAGGCAAGATTTCTCTCCTTCCATGTGCTACAGTATGACTGTATTTGTGTATTCGGTCTCACGGTGCTGCTCTGTGCATCAGTCATTTTGGTATCACACTGAGGTGCTGTCGGCGTCTCACGTCTAGCTGGCTGCAAGCCTCCCCTGTCAAGCTGACATAAAGGTCGAGGTGTGAAGCTTGTTTCCCATCATCTCAACAACCCTTGCTTCTCTCTGCTTTGGCGGACTTCTTGTCCTGTTGGCATGGGAATAGGAATAAGCATCATCTCCTTCCCAGTTCTTCTTCCTCTTCACTGATGTTTACTGATGCTTTCTGGTCACCCCACATTTATCTCAGCCCAATTATTTCAATAAAAGGCTTAGAAGAAATAACTTAGCGCTACCGTATGACATGTAGGAATGCTCCAAGTGATACGTTAACAAATCAATTAGCCAGAGTAATACAACGAGCCTGCTGCTACCTATGCACAAGAAATGTAGAACACACATAGTGCTGCCTTACATTAGTGGCGGGATGGTCAAGTAATGCAGGACAGCAGAATTCCTCTCCTGAGATTATTTTGCTGGTGCAGACACCAAGACTGAGACATTTAAACAAGAAGACGCAGATCCCTGAGGCTGAACATAAAATATTTATATGAAGAGGCCGTGGACCAATAAATTTCAGTTACAAATGTTTACAGCTGAAGGTAGTAATAAATAACTTTCCAAAAGCAATATTTCAATTTGTGCTTATTGTACTTGTACTACACATTACGTTTTCAGGAAACAATAATAATTATAGCAGGACATAGAATTAGCTCATGTTTAATGAATGATTACCCAGTTTAGTTGTGATCGTTATAACATCAGGACACAATTAAAACCGTGCAGCGCTGTTTATTCTGGAGAGATATGGGACTGTTTCTCCATGGCTACCATTTATATGACCAACCAATGCATAATCTGTTTATTATGTTGTGACAGAAGTAGGTAAGCATTAATAAATTTGTCAGACAACTCCTAATTCTTGAATTTCCAGCCATCTAACTTCAGTTCTGTAGGCTTCACGTGAGCTTTGGCAACAGAGAGTTAAAGCCAGGAGAAAATTCACTCTTTGATAAGCTTAATGTCTGTTTCCTACTGATCCACAAGGACCCAAATCTTTGCAGGTTGTCCTCTTGTATCCCCTCCCACACACTCACTGCAGCCAGCATGGCTGTTTGCTCCTCCTTGCTTTGGGCGATGCTGTCGTCTTCTTTGACTTGTGTATTTCTCATAGGGCAAGGCATAGCTTTGTTTCAAGCTGTCATCTAACAATTAAATGAGATTGGTTGGAACAGGAAGATGTGATTTGTTTACATCAACAGGTGTGTTCGCATCTATTTTGGGTTGATGTAGCTTTGTTTGGTACAAGCAGAGTGATTTATGCTATGTAGAATTGAGTCACCCCAGTGCAAGGCAAGCACCTCCTAATTCTGTCTGTCCATCTGTCAGTCTCTCCTTCTTGGGCTGTAGCTTTCCTGTGGCAGGAACCCCTAAGCTCTTTCCACTGCATAGTGGGGAGCTCCTGGCTTGCCCTGGTATCCTGGTAGAGTGGGAGACAGCAGAGTTACAGATAACTCTGCATGAGCTTGCAAGCAAGCTGGAGAACTCTTTTGACCTGACTTGACCCTTTGGCAAGTGGGCTTCACTTATCCTCCTGGAGGCTTCTGTTGACTGTAAGCTATTTCTCAGCAGCTTCGAAGCAATTAGCTTTCATTGAACAACTTTTTACTGCTTTCAAACTGGTTTTCTAAGCAGTGTTTGGATTGGATGTACTTACTGGGTGCTGGACTGCTGTGCTTAATACTGATGAGGTTTAGCAGCAGTGGGAAGGACGTTTGGATACTGGGAAGGGGCAGACCTGGAAAACAGTGAGACAGTTAACTTATCCTACGTGCTCCTTGGGTTAATGCACTCAGGGAGCTGCCTTTCTTCTTTCTGTCTTCTCATTGCTTAGAGACTAAGAGAAGCTAGCCAAATTTCCCCCTCGTAGTCTGCATCTCTGCTAATAACCACCCGAGATAAATTTAGCTGGGAAACCAGACTGGTTGGTTTGCCTTTTGGGGGAAAGCAACCCATTTGCAGTCTTTGATCTTCACTGCGATGTTTGGAATGTGCAAGGAGAGCAAAAAGGAGAAAGAGGCAAACATTTGAAAGCAGCTCTCCGTGACAGCCTCTCTCTCGGAGATCTGTGTTGTCTCAGCAGTGGCCCAAAAGTAATGACATGTCTGGTATCAGCACAGTTTCCACGCTCCCTTCCACTCTTCTCAACGAGGTTGTGACCTTTTAGGCTGCATAAAAGCAGTATTTCAAGGCAAATTTTCTCATTAGCAAAAGCTAAAGGAATATTTCCAAAAGCTGTAGGTGGGAGCCTGGATGAAGCTCATGCAGCCGATGCAGAAGGGAGCTCTGCTGCCATTGATGAGCTTCTCTTGCTCCTGAAGTCAAGAGTGTGGTCAAATGTTTTGATGCACAGGGACCTTGGAGTCAGAGGTGAGCTTTGTGCAGAACAGCTAGACAGATGGAGGAATGGAGAGACTCCAAAAGAATGATGGAAATATTAATAAATATTAAGATTCCCATTAATTATTGAATTGCTAATTGAATTATTGAAGAATAAGTATTAATATTCATAGCATCCGGATTGGCGATGATAGATTAACCATGATGGCATAATTTAACAAATTTTAATTTTTTTTTTTAAATAAAACATTGAACAAATAACAATTCCACCATTTTTCTGTCTTATAAAATGAAGTGTGAAGGGCTCATGAATATATGCAGCCTTTACTGATTTAAAAACAAGCTTTTGTGTGTTTTATTTTTATTCTTGATAGTTTTATGTTAAATTTTTTTTTCTCAGATTGTCTCCCAATAAACCTCTTCTACTCTCCCTGAGACAGGAAGAAATCTATGGTGAAATAAGCTTGTAGTAGCAGCACTATAAATCCACAGCATAAGTAAGTACAGTAGTAAGTGCATAATATGGCTCTATTCCTTTCTACTCATTTCTCTTTCTGAAGTCTATATAACACAGTGATTGATGTGTATGGAAACCTTTTAGCACATATTAAACCAAGGAGTCAAAATATTTTTTTAAGCTTTTCCAAGATCTGTTGATCCAAATTCTTATCAGAATCTCCTCAAAGGTTACGTTGACTGTTTTCCAAATTATTTTTCTCATTTAATAGTTTCTGTGTTTCATTTATTTTCATGACAGTAGTATTGTAAAATGTGTGTGTGGGGGGGTGGGGGGGGGAATTCAGAATGGCACACCAAAACTTGACATTTCTGGAACAGCATTTCCAAAGTGAAATTTACAGTTTCCAGAAAACATCAGATTTTGAAAAGCTCATTTGGGCTCACTAGTAAGAAAAAAAACAAATTGTAATCCAAAAATGGGTATGTTTAACCTAAAAGGTTTATTTTGCTGGAGAAGAAGGCTTAGTTGAGAGCACCCCACCAGATCTGACCATAAGCCAAATTTTTAAGTCTCATCTGTAGGAACCCTTTCAAACAGATGTGTTCACTGTCTGCGATTTTATCATCTTTTCTCTAAATTATTTAACTGCACTTCACAGGGAAAAATGGTTCTTTGACTTCCTTCACAATATAACATCATGTCAGAAATAGACTTGAGATCCTGTTATTTATATTACTGAAGTACTGAACGGCCTTGCCTGAGAACAGGCTGTTCCAGCATTAACTGGAGTTCTGTGTTTCAATGGGAGATGGTCTGTGCCAGGAAGAACAGAGGTAAACAAGAAGGACAAGGAGTCCTCTGACAGCTGGAGCAGCCCAAGACCACCAGCTGCAAGTGGTTAAGTACAAGTGGCAAATCTAAGCCATTTTCCAAGGTATCCTACCGTGGTCTGTTTATCCATCTTTCCTCTCTGGGAGCTGGGATGAGCCTGGGATGTGCTCCTGGGGGACAGGAGGTAGAAAATTCCTGCTTTAATGCAGCATTTGTACTGATAAATGAGTTTATTAAGGAAGCAGATCCAAACATGCACCTATGTTGTAACGCGGCAGATGATGAGCTGACCGGGAATGGGGATAACTAAATTTATTCATTCAGTGGGTGGACATTCCTGTCTAATAAACCACAGTGACAGATCCATCATAAAAAGCTGGGCCATTACGTTTCTGATTAGCAAACACAAACTGGAACACCTCCTGGATGCCTAGAACGAGGCACCTGTGCTAAGTGCAGGGTGAAGCTGGCCCACCTTTCAGAGCCACTGCTGTAATCATCTTTTAGCAGGAATGGTTAGTGAGGCTAGTCTTCTAGAACTAAAGCTCAGAGTGGAAACTTAATACTATCTTTTGTTTATTTGGATACAAAAAAAAGGTAACTGAAAATGAGCAGTTTTTCCTAAGCTTTGGAGTCGGTTTCAATGCTTTGTTATGCCTCTTTGTGAGGGTGTGTGCACACCGAGCACTGAGCATTCTGTAGCTGTATTATATTGTTTTGTTTTTTAGTTTTTCAGTGGAATACCAATAAGATAATGACAGAGGTTTGAGCTGCATCCTTGTGTGCAGTGAAAGACAAGGTGATGCTTCTTTAGCAGCTGTTGCTCTTAGTACTTACTGAGAGCTTTGTTGGTGCACAAAGCTCTTCTCAGGACTGCGCTTCCTCTGATATGTTAGAAACTATTTCTTGGCATGAAGTAATTAGGCAAGGCAATTGCACAGCAAAGGTACGGGGGTGCTGGCTGATCATGGCCTGCTCCTTGCTCAAGTGCCGCACTCACTGACGAGCCCATCCTTCCTGTTGGCAGTTGTGTTTTTTGGGGGCAAATGAGATC
Source organism: Lagopus muta (assembly GCF_023343835.1). Classification (NCBI taxonomy): domain Eukaryota; kingdom Metazoa; phylum Chordata; class Aves; order Galliformes; family Phasianidae; genus Lagopus; species Lagopus muta. The sequence goes on along the minus strand of NC_064440.1, from coordinate 32,870,150 downwards.
ACTGGAGTCTGCAGGCTTCCGCAGGGCTAAGGCACTGACCTGGAGCTCCAGGAGACACGTCTGTAGAGCAGCACTTTGTGTAGGCAAACATGGATGTTCTCAAGGAGTGGTGGTCATTAAATGTCCTCCCAGAGTTCCTCAGAGACCCTATCTGTAGTTTGAAACTTTTGTGTGCCTACAGCCACTGGAGCATGAGGGACCACGTCTTGTTTTATGACACGTGTTTATGTAAGGGTGGGTGAAGTTGGCCCAAAGAGACAGCAGTGCCCTTCCTTCCAATTGCCACTACATCTGGAAGACAAAATTGATATCTTTTCTCAATAATTAGTTCCTGCAGAGCTTCACTTGTTGTGAGTTCTCCAAATGGGCCCATTTCAGGCTGTCTGTGGAGAAGTTACTGGCTTTATCCTGCTCCCTGCTCACCCAGAGGCTGTTGGTTCTTAGCTTGGCACCGATGGCCGATGACTCAGCCAGCCCACAAGGATTGCAAATCTCTTTGGGAATCCTTGCTTTATGGCTAGCAAGAAGGTGATATTGTTAGTGACAGCACAGAAAGATTGGCTGAAACAATATAAAGAGGTTTCCATGGTGATCCCTTCGTACCGCAGTAAGTTTCATCCTGCAGTCAGCTGGGTTGTGCTTCTTCCCCCGGAGGAAGAGTTTTCTGCTCCCCCCGTGTTATTAGTTACTGCTTGTGCTGAGAAATGCCAGCAGACCCCGAGCAAAGCCAGCAACGTGGGTGTCTCTGCAATGGTTTTGTGGATTGTCCCAAAAAGGTTGGGCAGGTCAGGTGGTTTGTGAGTGCTTTAGAAATCGTCTTGCTTTCATTTATAGATAAATACTAGATATCAAGATACAGATGGAGTTAAAGATAATAGAGGACAGAAATAGGTTTCTTCCCACTTTATAGCTGGGGAAAGAAACAGTGAAGTGATGGAAGAATCCTAAAACCAGAGCCTACCTGCCATAAGAGGCAGGAATTAAACATGTGTTTCCAAGCTCTGGTCTTCTCAGCCACAGAAGACACTTTCTCTCCCATGGAGCAGGGATGTTGATGCCAGTAGGTGCTGATATGCAGAGAACGTGCTGGTGGAGAAGGGAAGCTCTTAACACTTGAGTGACTGCTCCAAGAGCAGCATTGGGAGGCAAGGAAGAGGCATGGGGTCTTCCTAGGCTATGTGCAGTCCCATCAAAGTGTGACCTCTCTTTCCAGGAGATGAGGAAACCCCTCTGGCTGTCAGAGCTGCTTAGTCACAGTGCCACATCAGCATGACAGTTCTGAAGAAGTGAGCAGCTGCAAGACATGCCTTGCAACAGCTTCCCCACTCATCATCTCAGGATAATGGCATCATTTCCATCTGCATCTCAATGATGAGTTGCAAACATAGTGCAAGTCAATCTTTGCCATCCAAAACATGCTTAGTAAGAGCAGCAGTGTTCCTCTCAGAAGGTGTGGCATTGAATGCAAATGCACAGTGTCTTAGATGGCATTAATTTATGCCACAGAAAAAATCTCTTTCTTCTGCTCCACGTACTACGTGACCAAAAGTGTGTTGACCTATGCATGGCCACACTCAGACCCCTACAAATGGGATTCCTTTGGAACTGTTTTATTTCCACTCTCCAAGACAGCCTTTCATCAGATGGAACACGTTGAAAGGCAACCTTTCATCAGATGAAAAAAATACAACTCCCAAAGCTATACGGCTGCAAGGGAAAGCTTTTTTAAAAAGAAAGAAAGAAAGAAAATTTATGCTGAGTGACTCTGCAAGAAAGAAAGCATGAGAAAGCCTTACAAGGCAATATAAAAAGATACGGGCTGTGGCTGGAGGCTTGGTTCCTACCCCAGCTCAGCACTGTGCTCATCGGTGTGCTGGGGAAAAGAGCTTCCCTTGCTGGCTCACAGCTCCCTCCTCGGGAGTGGTATGTGTGCATTGCTGGGCTGAATTTGCTTTGCAAATCTATCTTTGTGTCTTCAGATTAGCTCTATTTGCTGAGGATTTTGGAGGTAATGCGGGGGAATATTCATGTTTCTGTTAGTTGAAATTTCAGCTTTTTGTTAACATTATGCCAGTATGACAAGCACATAGTGGGTATTTTCAGGCTAGATGACGCTTTGTTTTCTTTGCTTTTTCTCTTGAAGCCAGTGACTCTACTGTGGGTATGTCTCCCCTGTGCTCATTGCTGTGGCTGCAGCTGGAGTTGACCATTGGGTCGTGGTTTGGCTAGGTGGCTGATGCTCAGCAGCACTACTGTAAAACCACTGAGCCTGGCAGGTGCAGGAAGGTCATCTCAGGACATACACAAACACTAACCCTCAGCACTCTGAGTGGGCATGCTTTGGCTGTGCAGCGTGCTCTGCTCTGCTCTGCTAGCACAGCTGATAGCACAGCCTTCGTCTTCCTGCAAGCACAAGTGCATCCCTTTGCTCCAAACCTGACTGTGAGACAGAAGTGTGGTATGTGGTCTTTTATCTGTGAAAGCTAAATAATCATTTATCACTGCTTGCTCCTCTGTGTAACCTGACATTAATCTGAGAGATGATGCAAGCTGTGGAACCTGATTGCCTGTGCTCTTTGGATGTAGGGAAGCAAGAAGTCACTGGGAAGCAAGAAGTCACTGGTCATCCTGTGCCAGAGGAACCTTTGGATGCTCTTCCACCAGCTAGCTTTATTTCCAGCAGAAGATACTGGTTTATCATAGGCTTCTTTACTTAGAGCAGAAAGACTTAGCAGGAATTTTTGCCTGAGACCAGTCCTCCCCCATGGGGCTGGGACATCTGCTGTCAGTCCACATGACCCAGGACAGCCTAATGACCTCAGCATATTGCCCCCGGAGAACAGGAGTTCCAGTCAGAGACCACAGGCAGAAGGGTACCTTCAAGGTGAGGCTGGACTGGGTTCTGAGTACCTGACCTAGCTGGAGAAGTCCCTGTTCGTTGCAGGAGTGTTGGATGACGTTTAAAGGTCTCTTCTCAACTCAAACGGTTCTATGACCCTCAGAGCATAGGAGGGCAGCAGGATAATCAGTAATGGTTGCCACAGCATAACAAAATAAGTTGAATTTGCACCAAGTGGTGAGTTGTGATATCAAAACAACCTTTGATGACCTCACAAACCAAGCTTGTGCTTTTTCACCAGCAACATTTCTTAGAGAGATGTTAGAGATGCTAGTGCAAAAGAACAAGAGGTGATAGAGAGTGGGCTATATTGCTACAGATATCGGAGACTATGAAATACTCATGGTTTGCCTAAGTAAAACCCAGAGGGTGTGCATGTTGTTCTTCCTCAAGTTACAAGAGAAGCATAATCCTTGTTCTAGTGCCAGGCTGGCTGCCTGGGATCCCAGTGGGCATGGTAGCAACTACATGGGAGAGCTGCAAGAGAAGAGCATTCACCAAAGTGTGCCACTCGGACCTTAGTCTCGCCTGAACCTTTGCTGAGGTTCAGAAAAGTCCCAGAGTTCTTTTTGATGTCAGCCTTTGCCCTTGTTGTTTCAGAAATTGGAGAGATGCCATCCCACCTGCTCTGCTGCACGACTCTGGATAATCGCACCTGATCGCCGTTGGCAGGCAGCCACTGGAAACCACTAGCAGCACACTCAGAAATTGCACCAAAGTAGGCAACCACCAACTCCAGACATGTGGCACCTGCAAGAATTTGTTACTCTTTCTTAAAAAGAAGGAAAAAAAAAAAGTGTTTTTTTTTCCCCTTCCCCCACAATTTCCATTTGTTAATAACGCGCAAGCACCTCATCAACTCTGATAGTACGATATTTTTGGCTAGCCGCATTGCTAAGCATGTGTTAAGCTCTGATGAAGTGCAAGAAACTACCTTTGTAACAGCAGTGGTGTCTTCTGAATGCAGTTAGCGCCTCACCAGTGCTGATAGGGTGCGAAAAATGATCTTCCCATCTACAGTTGTGTCAACTGAATGCAATTAGCACCTTTACATGTGTTTAAAATCATGACCACAGGTAATACGTTTCAGCAGCCTGCAATACATTAGCACTTAATCCCATCTTTGTGAATCGAGGGGGAAAAAAAATCACTGCAAAACCAGCACAATGCATGCAATTAAGTGCCATTAACATCCCATTAACTATTTTTAATGAACTAAATCCGTCCCAGGTTGGTGAACAATGGACTGGGGACTTTGCATACTTCCCTGCAGAAATTGCTTACGCTGTAGTCTTGTGTCAAGGGGAGATCTGCTTATCCCTGCTAGACTTGCTTCAGTAGCTCTCTTAAATTGTCGTGGTGAAGCTCTGCTTTTTCCTCCTTGACATGGGCATTTAAGAACATTAAGAGCAGCTGAGATTAGCCCACACTAAAGGTTGATCTAGCCTGCTGTCTAGTCTTGAATGACCAGAACTACTGGATGCTGATGCAGAGGAAGTTAGCCTGAGCCAGTTCATCATTGGAGCATCTCCAGCTGCTGTACCTCAGCCCATCACCAAACAGCCAGTGCTGAGCACCCTGAGATGCTGGACATGCAGGATGCTCACTCCCCAAAAATGGGAAAAGGGAAAAAAAAAAAGAGAGAAAAAAAGCACAGCATGTATTTTTTCTTTTGATGCACATTGCCAAGATGCTCTGCATTGATTACTGTCGTATTGCTCTCAGGCTATTAATCTCTTCTCTGAGTTAGTAAAAGTGATCAAACCTTTAGGTCTGTATGGAAATCTCTCCAGGTCTGAATAATCTCTATCTGAACTCCTCCTTTTTAAAACCTACTGGACACAGGAGGAGTAGAACTTATGCAAGAGTGTTGATAATTTTTTTCCATCCCAACAGAGTGTGCATGCAGCACGGTGGTACTCAGACACTGCTTACTCACACCAGAGAAGGCTTTACTGGGAATATTTCAAAGACGTGAAGAAACTGACGCTGACATGTACCAGAGTGCAATTCAAAGGTAATTTCATACTGAACTACTGATAAGTCTGACCTTTTAAACTTTTATTTCCATTTTTTTTGCACTGAATTTGTAATTGTAAGAGTAAAATCCACATCTGAGAAACACAATGTGGGATGTTCAGGGCTTCTCCTGCTACTGATAGGTGTGGGGCTGTGTGAAGATTGCATCTTGCTGGGACAGAAGGGAACACTGTGCTCAACTCCTTGCACAGCACAGGACATACAGCATTATTCCTGGAGCTTGTGGCCAAACCAGAGTGTATCTTTGCAAAAAGCACACTCTATCTTGCTGCAATTCTTGACCGTCCTTTATTTTGTCTGTATTTCCACAATTCATGGCACTCTGTACAGAAATAACTATTCAGAGCAAGATTAACACTTGCAAACCGCTATTTGAAGGTGATATTGTTTTGTTTCCTAACCTAAATCAAGCCCTGTCCGGATTAATAGAAATGTCTACTGTGAATTTAGATGTTTGTTTTGTCTTCTCAATGAAGCTAAGATTGCTGCTACACATCCGAATAGAGGCTCCTTCCTTTCTTCTCCCCTCTCTCAGCTTAGGAGATGAAGCTGCCTTTCAACATGTATGTCTTAAAGCACCAAAAGAGCTTAGGTGTCTGACTCAGCCTTCTGGATCTGCAGTGCTAATGGAAAGGACTTGATCTGAAGCATGCTGGAGTAGGTGAGTGGTTGATACTGGCTTTGTTATTTACAGGCTGATGCTGGCTTTGTTATTTACTTGATAAAATGGATAAACTTGTATGAGATCTGTGAGATCCAGCTGGGATATCTGGCATGAGGGAATCCCCACCTGTACTTCTTTGATTAATCTTTGTCTTTTAGGGATTCTGTTACTGTGTTGGGACACTGTAACACACTGCCTTTCTGCTCACTATATACATGTGTGGCAATACTCTAGAGGGCATTTTTTGTTTAGACTTTTCACTTGCAATGCTCTTTCTTGGAGAGAAAATCCTGGCCATATCTGCAGCAATGACTGAGTGTTAAGGGTAGGATGAAGGGGATTGATGTCCTCACTGATGTCCTCAGAACCCCCAGGTTCTGCCCTCTCCAATGGGAGTCAGGATTGCTGCAGATTGTTACAAGCTGGCAATGCAACTTTCTGCAGCTTGCTGAGATCCAGAGCAGCCAGTCTGACTCTATTTTAAGAGAAAATTCCTACACAAGAGGCAAAAAGAGACAGATCAGCATTACTAAGTGGATTTGAGGCCATGTACCCAGTCCAGGCAAGCCAGTGCTGTGGCAGCATCCTGCCCAGAACTGAGGCATTGCACAGCCCCGTTAGGGTGCAGCCAAACACTGACAGTCATCCATTCTGTAAATTAAATTTCACTCCGCTCAGTTGTTGAAGGATTGCTGATCTCGCAGGTTAGCATGGATTGATTCCAAAACCTGTAAGGGTAGTGAGAGAGAGCTTTGGCAGTCTTTGGGTCCAGCCTCATGTAGAAGGTCCTTCTGCCCTGGGAGGAATGGGGTAGGTGCTCCGGGAGTGGGTTTTCCTCTCTGTGCTGAAACCTCCCACAAAGGACTGAATTAATGGACCAAATTGCCCAAACCCTTTCTTCAAAACATTGAGAAGGGTCCTGGTGTGAGCCAAAGGGTTGAGTGTCTCCTTGAGCCAAGGTGTAGATCTGGTAACAATATCCTTGTTGGATGGGATGGGTTGGATGGGCTGAAGTCCATGCAGTGGGATGGGAGGAGGAAAATATGAGTAACTGGAGATGAGAGAATATTTCTGGGTAAGCGGGGCCAGAAAAGCAGAAAATAAAGAAAAAAGCAAACAAACAAACCCCAAAACATGATGTTTTCTTCTGCCTGAAGGTGACTCCTGCTGAGTTTTCTAGTGATGTGGATGGAAAAAAACTGGCCTAGGCTACTGTACGATGCAGGAGTTTGTAAAACTGTATCTATTTAAACAGAGGAATACACTTTGTCCTGATGAGGTCTGTGAAAAACCAGCAGTATGCCTCTTGACCCAAGTCTTTAACTGACACCATCTTGGCAATTTAATGAAATTAAATGGCTGGACTATGGGGAGTTCATTAGAAAGTAATCCAAAGGCTAAAGCTCTCCGAGCTAGTTCAGCTCTCAAACACGTATTTGTTTGCCAGCTTCAGTAAAGCAAAACCCCTTAATAGGCATTGGCAGTATTTACAATGCGCTCTCCTCTGATGTGGGGACAGCAACACATGTTGCAGGATGACTTCATATTTCGGCATGAGATTTTCAGAGAACACCTCCAGGACAGTCACACAACTCCCTGCCTTCTACTGGGCAAGCTTGGGTGGATGTGCAGAGGCTGCTTTGTGTCCCAAATTCTTGCTTCTGGCAAAGCAAGCCAGAGAATCTCATTTATATCCAAAAAGCTTGCAGGGATGGCTGCTGTCGCCAGCAATGCAATGCTGAACCTGCAAGGGACTCTGGCTTTTTCATCCTGCTGGGCCATGTATCGGATTACAGTCTGTTTTATTTCATGCCATTTGCCCAAGGGTACCAAAGATATAAAGTGCCTCTAGGATGTTGGTGGATTGTAAAACCAAAAAAAAAAAAAAAGAAAAAAGGAAAAAAAGATGCTGAATTGCTGCTTATTTCCTCTGAGTGGAGGTTCAGAGGAGTGAGAAGGATAAGGAGCTTTCTCCTGCTGTGTAAAGGGAGCTGGGAACCCAGAAAGCAAGTGAACGTAGTTAAGTTTCAGAGTACTTAATTCACCAGGTATAAACAAGATTTACAGGTGAGCGAGCTGAAGGTTTGGAAGGAGAGCTCACTAAAAGTGCCTGCAATAGCTGAGGGAATATCCTGATTCCTGTACACCTGAATTTATTTTTCTGAGGCAGTGCATAAAGACCAACCAAAACCTCTGCTGGAAGCCTAAAGGAGATTCCATATCCTAGAAGTCCCCACAAGCATTTTAAAAAAATAAAACCTCTTGATGTGATTTTTGGTGGATGTCCAATGCAATTGTATGGCCCTCGGGCTGGAGCTAAGGGCTGGGGCTCCACACAAAAAAACTTGCCCAACTTGAGCTAAAGCTAGTGATGTTTGAGGTGGAAATAGGGTTTTCTGTATTTGAAAGCTGTTTTATGAAATAATTCTTGCTGAGCTTTAGCGTAGCTGCTGCACGAGTTGTTTTAAAAGTTCCCAATGCCATCTGCCAGGTGCCCCTCACAAAGAAGCTCTGGAATGAATGCCACAGAGGGAAAAACATCGATCTGAGCAATAGGTACCCAACCATTGGCAGATCTGTGAAAGTTTCAGCAGTGCGGGTTTGGTTGTGGAGGTGGATTTCAATGGGACCATCAGTGCCAAACAGCCAGCAGACCTACATCACCCTGCTGGGGTTGCCAGAGCTGTCTGAATTTACACCAGGGCACTTAATCCCAGAAAGAGTTTGTGTTGAGCGAGGTGCTGCCAAACACAGCTCGCTTGTCTTCTGTTGAGCAGAAACTGGTGGGCAGCAATGGGACATGCATGGTGTGAGCTGACTTCATTGCTGGGGAAAGGGGCTGAGCTCCTGTACCGGGTCTGATAGTCCAGGTACTGTGGAAGAGCCAGAATTATCCCCAGTTCTGGCAGTCTCCATCAGCAGTTTGGTGTCTGAAAGAGCAGTCTTCCCACCCTCCCCAACGGGTACTGTGCAAGCACAGGATCTGCCTTACAGCAAGCAGCGAGGGCTACGTTTTCATCCCTTGACCTTTCTTGCTGGTCCTTTCCGGACCCGGAAAGCCCATCCCCGGTGTTTCCCTACGAGGGCAGCGAAGGCGAGTGGAGAACAAACGCGGCACAGCAACGACACCTGGCGATGCACAGCGACTGCTGCATGTGCTGCCTGGGAGCTCGCCGGAGCCCCCCCTCGCCCAAAGCGCCTAGAGCAGCCACACGCACTGCCCTCGTTTGGCACCTCCCTGAACCTTTGCTTGTAGTTAAAGTCGCTGCTACAAAGCACTGAGATCTTTTCTCTCCAGGCACGTTTTGGGTAAACCTGTCCTCCACCCATCTGCAGATACCTGCAGACATAATCACGCAAGTAAAGTTTCGTTTTCTTTTTGCAAGTAGTATGTGCAAATATTCTGTTGTGTATCTGAGGCTCAGAGTGGCTGAAGACACATGTCTCCAGATGCAAAGCAGCATTTCATTCCAAACTAGGGCTGTAGTGTCCATCTCTTCCCACTTTTATAGGACTGAAGGGGAGCTGTAGGCTAAAGTCATAGTCACAGCGTGGCTTGGGTTGGAAAGGGCCTCAGAGCCCATGCAAATCCTGCTGTGGACAGAGTTGCCAGCTGCTAGCTCAGGCTGCCCAGGGCTCCATACAGCCTGGCTTTGGCCACCTCCAGGGACAGGGGCATCCACAAGCTCTCTGGGCAATCTATTCCAGCACCTCACTGCCCTCTAAGTGAAAATCTTCCCCCTGACATCTCATCTAAATCTTCCTCCCTTTAGTTTGAAGTCACTCCAGACTTGCCCTCTGGAGCTCAGAACTCAAAATTTCAGAGTGGATGTTGAGTTGGTGCCCACCACAGCAGCCCATTCCAAGTGCCAGCCCGGCCCAAGAAGCAGAATGTTCTTCTGAAGGTCCTTTAGCTTCAACATAAGTTGAGTTACGACCATTTTTATACTGAACTCCTGCAAAATCAGCATGTCTGGGAACCACAGCAGAGTGCTGGCAGCTGAGTTTCTCTTTGAGTCTTTGTACTTCAGAGCAGAACTTGCAAGGCCAAGGTCATGCTCTGAAATGGATCAGAAATAAAGGAAGGGCTTTGCTGAGGCCCTGCTGCATCAGCCTGCTTAGCTTAAGGTAATCATGAGCAGGCTGAGTGCCTGCCCAACCTTTGCACCTGCTTTACCTCTGTGCACCTACGGCATGTAGCAGAAGAAATCGCTGTTGAAAGTCAATGAGATCTTGTTCAGAACAGCCCCAGGTGCTTCTGAAAGTCTTGTCCTCTCCTGTGCTGTTCTAAAGACTTGCAAATTACAGTTAATTCATAGGGCTCAGGTGTTCTAGTGGAGCTCCTACCAACGGGCCTCCCCCTGTGCAGACTGTGTTGGAAGGCTGCTGGGGCTCAGGCCTTTGGCTGCCTGAGAGAGCAGGTCACTCCCCAGCCTGCAGAGACAAGAACAGAAGATCACCCAGTGCAAGAGCAAGGCTGCTTGAACTGTGCTCACCCTCCAGGCCACGCTGATGGGCTTTTCTCACTGGTTTCAGTCCCTCTGTTACAGACCGTCAATCCCTCCCACGTTTTGTACAAATGATCAGGAAGAGGTACCCCGATAAATGAGATGGGAACTTGCAAGGTTTTTCCTCTGACCCTTCATCCACTTGGAAGAAACTCCCCAAATTGGCAGCAGGTGGTGAAGCCAGCTGCATGTTTTAGTCTGCTTCTCTCATTCCAGCCTGATCCGATTGGAAATAAAGCCTGAGAGTTTGTTGACTTCAGGTAGGTTAAATAATATTGCCCCATAAGTCGGACTGGTTAAAACCAAAAAGTCTCAAGGAAACTGTGGAGGTTTGGGATTCAGTGTTGGCAAAAGATTGTATCAGAAATGAGACACAACTGCACTTGTCAGTGGGGATGTTCAGTTGCCAGCAATCTGCAGTATTATGGCAGAATTTCTCAATTTTGTCTGAAACTTAGCAGAAAATCTCCCAAAAAACTTAACCTGGTTTATAAACTTTCTCAAAGGTGAAAGAGGAGAGCAATAGCTGCAGTGCCATCCCATGGCTTTCAAGAGGATGCTGCCTCCAGGAGAGCTGGCTTGGATCACATGGGGAAGCATAGTAACTCAAAGGTGAGCCTCACTGTCTCCTTGCTCTTAATCCTTTCAGACAGAAAGCCCAGCTGCTGGTGACTCAGTAAACAGTGATTCATAATGGGAATGGCCCTCACACCCCAAGGAGTTTGAGGCTGTTCCCTATACCCACACTGTAGACTAAAATGTAATGACGTGGGGTGTCATGCTTGTAAAGGATGCGTATCTGGACACAGTGGAAAAAAACTTGTTGAGGCTCATGAGCTATTTTAGGGGTTCAGTATTGTTCGTCTTGCTGATAATTTGAATGTCAAGCTGCTTGACACCTTGTGGAATTTTTAACCTCTTAAAATAGATTTTAAGGTACTACATTTTCTGCTGATCAGTACAGAAAATGGTGCTGCATTACCTTAATAAGATAATATTCTTCAGCTTGTACAAAGGAGCTGCAATATTTGGGCAATGCCTGGTGCTAAGATTTCAATAAACAGAAGTTTTGTGTCCTCATGCAGCTTGGGGAGGCTGGAACTTGTTGTCTTGATGATCTCTAGATGTCCTTTCCAACCCCTACAATTCTGTGATTTCAGCCAAATTCTGTGCTTTCCCCAGGCCTTAGGAGTATGGCAGCAATGCTCTGTACTGAGGTACCTAGGGATGAGCAGGCTCCTAGCGTGGATTCACCCTTTCTTATCTTCCCGTGAGTTCAGATATGCACAAAAAGAGAGAAAATTAGATTTCAATGAGTTTGCTGCTCATGGGACAGGCTTCTCACTTCAGTTCAGTTGCTGAACTATATAACTATACAAGAGGAGGAAGCCCGCTTCCTTAGTGCTTATTGCCTCTTATAAAAGGATCTTGATGACCTCTCCTGTGAAAAGCTCTGACACCTCTGCCCTGCAGCAAACCTGTGATGCTCAGCAAATGGGGAGTCCTCAGGCTACTGCAGGGCCTCTTCTTTGCCTTCTGCACAGCTTGTGCTGGCTCACACGACTGATGGACACTGTGCCTCCTCCCACCTCCTGCTTCCCCAGGACATTCCTTTGCTCAGATGCAAAGGCATTTCTGCATGCTTAAGACATATCAAGCATCCAGACCCTCCTGTCTCCAACTACTTGCATGTTCCAGCATAGTAGAGAAAGAAAGCAGACCTTGGTGTGGTATGCTTATCTCATATTTGAGTGATATAATGGAAGCGTCATCCCCTGGTGTAATGGGATCATGGAAAAACAATGAGGCGTGAAATTATTTTCCTTCCTTCCCAGATAAATCCCTTGTTGTAAATTAAAGCTTTTACCCATTTAACTACAGGTGAATCACTTATGCCTGCATAAGTCTGCTGTTAATAAGGAGGGAGATTATCCAGGACAAACACTTGGATCTCTTGGGTCTCTCTCTTGCTAATGATAACGTAATGTTCTTCACAAGTTATCTTAGCACCAAGATAACTGGGAGCTGGGGAAATGAGTGTAATGTAAGCTGCTCTCAGCACTTGGATCCCAAAGGCTGGGGTGCTATCCCCACGTTGTATTATCCAGTTCTCCATTGAAAAATCACTTTGTATTAGCATCAGATCAGCACACGCATACAGGCAAACCTTGCAGTGGGTGGAAGGGTGGCTTTCATGAGGCTGTTAGGAGCATCCCCTCACTGGGTTCTGCCAGCAGCAGATCTAAGCAAGCCTGTGTGGTGAGCTTTGCATTCATTACCCTCCCAAACAAAATCTGAAATTATATGCATACTGTAACCAAAGCAGTCGAGTATGACTAAGCCAATAGGAAGATAGAGCTCATCCTATTTTTCACTTAATTGTCTTTCAAAATGAATTGGAAATACTATTTGTTCTAAACAGTAGGTATCAATTCTTATTCAAAGGTCTTGAAACTTTGTGTGTTTTATTCCTGTACTTTGGAGATCAAGGGCACTGAAATCTCAGTCCTGTTCAGAGCAACACCCTCCCTCTCTGCTGAGGCAAAATAAGCCAGAAAGCAGAATCTATCCAAGGCAGATCTGATGAAGGTTCGTCAGCATCCTCAGCCACACAGGGCTGCTTCCTTCTCATCAGTAGACATCTACTTGCTAATGCAAAATAAGCCTCTCCTTCTACCACTTGCAAGCACCTCAAATAAGTCATTTCCTTTCCCTCAGTAGCAGTCATGTAAGGATTTCTATATGCCCTCCTCTTCTTCAAGTTGCGTTTTCCACTTGTTATGGACTGATTTCAGGATGCATGCTTGTGCCTATGTTCTTCTGTGACCCATGCCTTCTGCTCTGTTAAATTCATTGCAGTGCCAATCCATGATTGCTTTATTTCTGATGATATTGAAGCAGCAATAATCCTGCTGTATTTTTTTTTCTACCTCCTATCAAAGACGAATTATTTGAATTGTGCCCCGTTGTATGCACCAACCTACCTCTTTCACAGAAGCTGGAGTCAGCAAGAGAGGTTTTAGTGAAGCAGCATTGTTCCTGTTACCAAAGGCATTTCTGCTTTGGATTGGGAGTAGAATTAGTTTTGTGGTCATCACTAAAAATGTAATGTTTCTGCTTAAGTTTGCAGAAAAACGTGATCAGTGCCCTGAAAACTCACGAGTGCCTGTAGCTCCTGGTGGCGGCTGGCGGAGGGTTTGGGTCCTGCTTCAGGACTGCAGTGGAAAGCCCAGCCCACAGCCTCTGACTGCCTTCTGATCATTCCCTGCACCTCAGACTTAATTTGACCTAACTATAGCTCACTGGCAAACGACAACTCATAGTTAGACAGTTTTCAAAGTCTAACTGCACCAGAGTTTTCTCAGTACTTTAGAATTTCTTAATTGTATTAGCCAAGGTGAGGATAATTGCTGCTTTCATATCCTTGAAACTTCTTATACAAAAGAGACTTATGCAAGAATATGTTCATTCTCTCCAATAAATGATCTCTCTGTTATTAAGGAGTGTGCATTGCAGGACTGCTGGGAAGCATTCCTCTGAACCATTATGTACTGGAACAAAACCTGAAACTCGCAGATACAAGACTAAATTACAGTCTGGGGCAATCAGAACGCACTTCTTTTTTCCTGGAGGTCGCTCCTTCAGATGAACAAACCTCAAATCCATGGATAACCTGGTGTTTTTCATATCGAGGATCTTCTCTGCAGGACAAATCTTCTACTTATAGCTCACTGGTGCTCCTAGCATTGCTCCTGGTCTCAGACACCAGTGTGGTTGTTGAGCAGGGACTTTTTTCCCCTCAGAATTGCATCAGGATCTTGAGCTGCATGTGAGGCTTCTAGACATCAGGTTATCATAGCTGTGTGCTTGAAGACTAAAGTCACTCCAGCAGAGATAATTGGGCATAATGTTCTTCCTTAAGCTCTAGGAAAGAAACAGAAACATGTGCATTTGCAATAAAATGCCACATATCCCTTTGAGACTGCAGCTATCATTAAAAAATAAAATAAAATAGGCTAGACAGTGTGTCTTCTAATAGCAGCCCAATAGACTGAATGTGGGAGGGAGGCATGCAGTGAGTCAGACAATCCAGAGTGAGTTCTATACCAATTGCTGATAAGGTAGACACATTTCACGGCCCATTCTGAGGAAAATATTACATTTCATGGTGCTTCACAGAGGAGGAGAAATCCTATTAAAATCATGAAAAATTATGCACACAAGGTATACATGGGTATTTAAAATGATCCATATTTTTGAATGCGGGATGACGAGTGAAATGAACATCTCTTAGGGATAACAGCGAGTGTCACAGGAGTTTTACACGGGGTCCTTGGTAAGAAGTAATCTTATTATTGTTAGAGCACTAGGTTATTTTGCACCGTGTTAAATAATGCTCAACAATAGTCTATTTCTCTCAGCTGCTAGACAAACGTGGAGGATAAATATGGAGAATGGAGAACCTAAGGGCAAGTATTTGAGCACTGGAAGCCTATCAGAGCTTACAGGGGGCTGTTTCCTCACCTCAGAACTTGAAGTCAAGATGGACTATGCTATCATTCTGAGACATCTGAGCAATAATTTAGGAGTTTTTCCAGTTACCATGGATGGGTGAAGTACAGTTGCTGCTCTGAAAGTACTGTTTCCTATTTTATTACTTTGGCCCATGAAGTCAGGGATGGATGTTGGTGATGTGGCCGTAAAGGTTGAACTTTCCCACCGATGTTCTGCTACATTTTCTTGGTGTGTGACAGATGGCAGCTTGTCCTGCACCTCAAAACACTTCCAAGTCCAAACAGAAGCTGTTGCTTTCCTGTGACATATAAGAAACCAATAATGTGCAGTGGAAACTTAATGCCAACTGATTTGCTGAACTTCAATGGAAACCATCGCTTCTTCATGGCAGTTAACTACTGGGATTCAGATGTGAAATTCTGGCTGAGCACAAAGAGGTGAGTCATGCAAGCCTACACAAATATCTTGTCGGAGGAAGGAAAACACAATGTGGAAGGACAAAGAAAAGCTTTCTAACAAGAAGAGGAACTTTCTGGGGTGGTGGCAAGGTGCTGGGAGAAGGTGGCTCTTCCCTGGTGTGTTGCAGTGTGTTGGAGCTCCTTAAGTGGCCATGGCAGGAGAATAAACACAGTGAGGGACCCAAGTCCCTACAACACGCCTGTCTTACAATGAGAGAACGTAAGTGTGCAAGGCTCAGTGTGATGTGGCAAAATGATGGCATCTGCCTTTTGGCATGGGAGTTTCATGTTTTTGGCATGGGAGCCATCAGTGTTTAATAGAAACTGTTGTTGGAACTGCTTTTGGACTTAGGACATGTGATGTTTGTTCTCATTTAATGTGTTTTAAATGGTTTGTATAAAATGAAAGGGGTAACCGTGGAAGAAACTGCAAACTTCCTTTTTAAAAACTTGTTCCCGTTTTCCAACTGAGTGTAAAGAGATTTGTGGCACAGTTTGAGGCCCAGCATGTGTCCGGGAGGAAAGGCCAAGCTCTGAACAATGGTCGTATTTGCTGACATCAGCTGATTCATAGCAATTCACAAGATTTATGGAAGACCACCTTCAGACTGCATGGTTCTGGCAAACAGAATGAATGAGTTAATTTTCCTGGGACCGAGACCCCTAAATTTTCTCTGGCACTTCCCTAGAGGCCTTGCACAAATGTTTCAGGGCAGTTACCTGATGGAGAGGCACTCGTGGCTCCAAGCTGGGGCAGCTGATTGCTACTTACGTGGTTTAAATTGCTTGCACCTTTAGCAGAAGAGGACAGCCTGATGGGGATCTGGCATCCCCAGCAACTCCAAAGGCACAGCTGTGAAAGAGATGACATCTCAACTCCTACAAGGCTGCTCTTCTTATATCACGGGGACTTGGATTTCTCTTCTGTTTCTAGTCAGCCTGAAAGGCTGATGGGAAATGGCATGCTGTGGTGCTGCTGTTTGAGGGGGTTGGACCTATGTCTACCCCTACAGATGCATCCTGGTGGGGCAACTAAAGGGGCTGGGAACACACAGATGAGAGCACCTTGAGTGCCTGTTTGTAATGCTGTGATTCACGATGCCTTGCAATGCTTTCTGGAAGTGTTTAGATAACATAATGGGCCCCTTATGGCATCTGAGGAGACAAGGTCTGACATTCCTTAGACAGTGTTTTGATGAGGAAAATGTTTGTATTTAATTAAGGCTGCTCCACAGTAATGGCTATGAGGCTGTAGAAGGCTGAGCTGGGATGAAAACAATATTGCCCAAGTCCAGTAATGCAGAAAGAAATTATTAGTTTAACGGGGTGTGAAATTATCCATTTTGTTTTCTTCAAAATTAACTGTAGTTCACTGTATAGCCTGCTATGACTGACCAAACCACATCAAAGGGTTGCCCATGCAAGAGAACAGGAAATATTTCCCAACAAGAATCTGAGGTGTAGCTCTACGAGGACAGTTGATAGCAGATTGGTGACAGTGCAGTGCTATGTAAGAAGTCGATTTTAGTTCTTAGGAAGGAAAGCTAGGTGGCTGAGTTTCTGACTGCTTAGGGTGCAGAGAAGTGGGAATGGGGCAATATTTTGGCAAATACTGACCAGACTTCTGTGTCTGCATCCTTGTTCTGTCCCATGCAAACTGTTGAAAATTTGTCCTAACACAATTACTTCAGAGACAGAAGTCAGAAGAGACAGAGACTTTCTGTGTCAGAAAGTCTTAAAACGTAGCTGACAAAATGAATTTTTGAAGGTCTGATACTGAATGAGTTATAAAACAGTGATCTGGCTCCTCCAGCTCACCCAGCCCAATCAACAGTGAAATCTCAGGCTCTCGCAGTCAGTTTGCAACTGAACACAAAGACAACATGTATTCAGACAAAGCATTCACAGCGTAATTCCACACCCAGATCATACATGGGAAAGTGATAGGTATACAGGAAACACATGAATTAAATGGGAAAAGGAGAAAAAAGCTTACTTTGGTGAACTGGCAACTTAACTTGGTTGTGCTTTGGAAAATGCATCCCCGCAGGTTACAGGTTTCCATTGCCAGCCCTAGGAATGCAGTACAGGATGCAACCAGCTGATAGCAGTCTCTGCTGCAAAGCCCCCCTTTGGGCTCCAGTACAAAACAGGTCTCCCTGGGCTCTGTAATTACTGTCTGCATATTATGCAATTGCCTAAAAGTGCCATACCATAGGTGAAATGAGCAACAGCCAAGCAAGCATACTTGGCTCTAGTTCTAGAATAAGCAACAGTGCATGGTGGTTGCCAGAGTAAGAAGAAAGGAATTGCTTAATGCATGAAGAGTAGCTTTTCAGAGTGACATCGATGCACGTATTTGCAAGAAGACTTTGTATTTGCAGGTGCCTGATAATGAAAGGGAAAGTGCATCGCAGTGGTTCAATGGAGGCAGCAGTGTATGTGTATTCTTCCAGGAGGTGTGGATGTAAGTATGGAAATATGATCCTCCAGAATAATGGTTTGAAACTGCAGAACTGAAACTCTTCAAGAGCTGGTGCCAATGAGACAGTTTTCTACAGGCTTTTTCTCCTCTGCTGGAGACTTCATGTGAGATCCCTCGTCCCAGGGATCCCAAATAACTCAAAACAAGTGAAGGCACTGAAAGCACTACAGCAGGTAAATGCAGACAAGTCAGAGGGCCATCTGAATATCTTTTGAGCTATTTTCAGAACACTGGTTTTTAGTTTGGCCTTATCTGTTGTCCCATTTTAAGCCCTCATCAGTCTCTCCTGAGTCAGCTTCCTCTACCTCTGTGGTCTTATCTGTGGTCTTAGTAGGGTTTCTTCAGTAGGAATATATAATGACATGAGAATGCATTGCTTTACTATTATGTGGAAGAAAAACTGGTTGTTCATCCAGTGTTAATTTGCTATGGCTATGTGGAAAGTGGCCCTTATCAGAAAAAGTGAAATAGAGACACATGATAAAAAGAGGGAGAGCCTTAGGAGTTAAAATATAAACATAAACACTTGCAAAAGTGCAGAAATTACAGCTGTTAATGGCCATGTATAAAATGATTGAAGAACCTGTTGCACAACCAGCCCACTGACTACTGCAGTAATTGTTCTCTAATTGAAATCAATGACAAAATCATCACTGATTTCCCAGGGACTGGACATGAGCACAAACACTTTCTATTTGCTGCAACTGAATCTTAAGCACCTCTCACAAAGGAGGAGATTGGAATCCTGGGGATGATCTATGTATGTTTTTACACCGGAACAGTCAGAATTGCACAGAGGAATACTGATTTTCACCTGCTGCCCTATACAGAGACCTTAATAGCTTGTGCTTCTTCCGTGCTTTAGTGGTCTCCTGACTGGGAGATGTTTCTGTGAACAATGTCTTTATGCAGTAGTGGGATGGCTGAGGGCTCTCAAGCAATTTGATCCCATGCAAGCTAACCTGCCTATAAGGAAAAGCTTATGTCAAGCAAGCAATCCGCAGATGAGTTCTGCACTGCCTGCAAAGCTAAATGTGCACAACTGATGGCTTATTCATAAGATTTCGGAGGCTTGAGTGCTTTGTTTTTAAAAATATCTGACGTGGTCACAGCTTTCCTTCAGTTGTGCTTTGTTCGGATTTTGTGTTTTTGATGTCAGTGGGAGTTGTGGCCGCAGCAATGCAGAGGCAAGGTGCTGACAAGCATTCCCAGCACACTGTGAAAATAAACTCCCTGTGGATTGCTGAAGTCCTGCAGCGTCTGTCTTCTGGCCCTTTTTTCTCTCTCGGTGAGCTGACTAGACTTTTTAAACAGAATGGATTTCACCAAAGCCAATTGATATTTTGTCCTGCAATATAAAGCTGATTTATGGTGGATCACTTGATTTATTGCTTCCAGACAACAAACAAGTCAAAATGTCAATTCGTATTTTCATTCCTTCAAACCTGAACCACTGTGGACCCTTTGAGCTGCTGCTAAAACCACAGAGCAAAAGCCATCCAGGTGCAATCCACAGCCCCTCACTGTGAGAGCAGGAGGTCGGGCTCCCAGCACACCAATACCACATGCTTCTGGGGGTGCTCCTGTATGGAGAGACTTCTTTGTTGTGTCCAAAGCTTCTGAAATCAAAAGCTCTCCAAAAAGCCCTCTGCTAAGTGTCAGTGATGGATGCCCGTCCTCCCCAGTGTGTGCAGGGATAGAACGTAGCACAGTGATTGGGTTGGCTGGGACTTGTACATACTGCACTGGTTCAAGGCCTGGATTCATGAGGCTGGAGGAACACTAATGAGTTTCCAGCGTTTGAGATGGGATGGATCATTAGATGGTCACTGATAGGGGATTTTTTTTATTCTCTAGGAAGTAGAGCAGAAAATTGGATTTTTATTTTATTTTTTCTTTTTGCCAGGCTTTGTCTAAAGATAAGCCATAAGTGTAGCATTGATCTTGGTCGTATCATTACCATCTACCTCCAAAGTGCAAAGGCCCTTGATGTGTTCTTCTAGAGGGTGGCTTAGCCTTGGATTCAGTTTCAAATGTGAGTCTATCCCTATCCTCTCAGTAAAGTTTCTCAGTTTTCTGTACTTGCCTGGAGTCTGTATGACCTGTGCAGCTCTTTGTTTATGAGTAGTGACATAACAAAATTAGCACTGATCTTTCTGCAGCAAAGGTATTTCCTTGCCTTTCCCCCGAGGCCCATGTGCTGCCCCTGAATGCTGGTGCCACGTGCTTGACATTGCATATTGAGCCTAATGCATCAGCATGGCAATTAGCTCCAAAATTCACTTCAGAGATCTTAAGAAAATGAGAATTTTGATTTCAGGAGGACATGACTTCAACTAGAACAAGGCAACCATATATAGGATCACCTTGGTGGCAGATGTGCTGGTGTATTAGTTAGTACTGTGAGGAGTCCTTAGCTTTAGAGTGAATGGTGTGAGTTTGATGATGCTGGAATATTTTTCTTTGTGTTGAGACAGGAGCAAAAAGGCTTGCAAATGCTCAGTCTTCCCCCCCATCCTTTCCGCAGTTTGAAACTGGCATGCACAGGCAGACTCTGTGTGCACAAGGAGAAGATATAGGGCTGTATTTTAAACCAAGTAATGCGGTGCTCATTTGGTAGTGAGATAAAGATGGGCTGCAATATATTTGGGTCAGTGTTGATCAGTTGACTTTTCTTTGAGCAATCTTTTAGTTTTTCTTTTGAACCTTCTATTCTTACCTGACTTCAAAAGCAGTTGAGGACCTTAACAAAATTCCTTCACACAAAATTTTTGCTACTGAAAACATATATCCACCTTGTTTAGCCAACTTAAAACTTTAACATAATGCCTGTTCTCTTTTAGTTAATATTTTGTTATTTACATTAAAAGTTGTTGGATAGATCTGTTAATGCAGCTCTTAGCAAATGTGTGCAGTTGTTTAAATCTAGGTGATGCTGGCAGGTACTGCCTGAGGTGGAAGTAAGATACATTTGGAGTCATGCCTCTTTTTTTTTTGGACTGTTTCTTTTCTTTAAACTATTGTTTCCATGCAAAAGAAAGAAACTGCAGGAGGAGAAGGATTGTTTTATTTTGGAAACCTTCTGTCCCATTCAGAGAAGAAGAGCTGGCTGTGGTTTCAGCGTGGCCAGAGAGTTACGTTCTTATGCACTGGTTTATTTATGGGTAAGTCTTTCACTGTGACTGGAGATTTCTGTAAGTGTAGGTAAAACACTGACATCTAGTGCCTAAAACACTGCATCCAAACATACACTGAGACTCCAGTCCTGTTCCTTCTGTGATGAACGGTGTTGGCTATCCAGTAACATTATGTACTGGATATAGTTTTAAGGATTGGCTCTATATAACCAAAAGAAAGCTATTATTTTGCACAACAAAAAGTAGCTAGACGGTCGCTGGCAGTGCAAGGTGAACTTCTCTAGTGGAGGCTGCTCATACAAAGGCCCCAGTGGGAGTGATCATACAGCAAGAAAATCCAACCTACACGTTGTCTATTGCTATGCTGAAGACACATTTTCTTTCAATTTCCTTGTGTTAAAATATAGCCTGTCTAAATACAGGCTATAAAGAGTTTGCTTGATGAGTCTGAGTGCTGTCCTCAGCGAGATGCAGAGGAGCTGCAGGATCAGGTTGTACATCACATCTGCTGCTAATCAAAGAGAATCAAATCGGCTAATCAAAGAGAATGGCTGCAAGTGGAAAATTACCACTGAGAGATGGAAAAGCATCCCCTGGTGCAGAGAGCAACCTCTGCCCTTCACCTAGCATCATAATGAGCATGGCATTGAGGAGATGCACTCTTGGATTTGATAAATAAATCCAGAATGAATGAAGAAGCATTGCATCAGCTCAAAACCTGGAACTGGTTGGAATCAACTCCAGCTGGAAGTACCTGGTGTCCAATAAGGTTGAATGTGCTCTGTGTCTGCAGCCTTGCCTTTGCATGTCTTGGCAGGGGTCTTGAAGCCGCTCTGGTCTCACTGAACAGCTCTCAGGGCTGTCCCAGCCATGGCTGAAGAGCAAAGCCTCGTCTCTTTTCCCTTTCAAGTGAAACAAAGAGAACAAACAGTTTTGTGGTGCCTCTTATATGTTATTGACTTGGCTCAAGGAGCTGGAAAATAAGTCCTTTTGGTGGTCCTTAGCGGAGGCCAGCAGGCCCTGGTTTGCCAGCTGTCTGTCCTCAGGGAGGTGGATATGTTAATTGATGTTTATTATTCCTAGGTGTAAAGATTAGCACATTCTCAAGTGTCTTGCTGGATTGTCTGTAGTAGATAAGCAGGGTTTATGGTTATGGTCTGAGAACAACTGACTGGAAGTGAAATATTTGCATTGCAGTGGAACAAAACAGAAATGAAACAGTGTTTCTTCCTCTTAGGGATTTCCTATAGGGCCAGAAGGTGCCACTGAGCTGCTCTGAATTTCTGAGCCATTCAGAGCAAGCCGTGTGTGCCATGGCCCTGCATGGCAGGACCCCAAGCTGAGGAGCAGCCAGTCTCCATCAGCACTTCCTCACTGAGCTACACCAAGCTCCGTGTAAGAGGTAGCTGTCTCTTCTGCTCTGCTTTACTCCTCTTAGAGAGCTGTTGTCTGAACAGGTGTTTCCAATGGTCCTCTCATCTGCTTCCAAGTTCAACATGTACTTGGCCATGTATGCTTACTTGCCATTGTTGATCTTCAGTTTCTAAAGGACGCAGAAGGAGAAGCTGAGCTAAATATCAGCTGGTAAACACAGCTCCTTAGAGAGATTTGATCTCTTCTGAGCCTTCTTAGCCCTGAACACCTTAAAAAGTTTTCTTCAAGTGCGGTTCTCCTTTCTGTCTCTCCCTGTTTGCTGATGTGTCAATCTGAGCTAGTTTGTGTATTCAGGAACTTGGCAATACCCCTTAGGAGGTCTCATGGGGCCTTTCAGTTTGTCCCCATCTCCAGCAGAAGGTGCTCCTCATCTCTCCAGAGCTGCTTCTTCCTTTCCCATAGCTCAAGCTCAAGCTGGCAGCTCAGAGGCAGCGCAGGGGTTTTCCTCTTGCAGTTGTTGCGAGCTGATGGGATTCTGCTAGCAGCAGAGGGTTACTCCTTGCAAAAATGTTTCTCAGTACTTTATGCCTTTTCCATTACATGGCTCTTTTCCTTCTGCCTCTGCTAATCCAAACCAATGATCCAGCAAATCCTTCCAAAAGGTGTCTCCAGCAATGGCAAGGACCAAAGCCTTTGGGAAGGAGCAGGACTCCTCCTCTCAGCAGCATTGTCTAAGCTGTCCTTAAAAAGCAAACAAACAAACAACAAAAAAAACACAACAACAACAAAACCACACACACACACACACACACACACAAATCACCTTAAACTACATTTATGGCCCTGGATTTGAGAATTTCTTTCACTACATACAGAGAAGCCTGTGCGTAGTCTTCTGAAAGTTTTTCTTGCTGAGAATCATTAGAATGCCACTCTTTTATGCTTCCCTTGTCTTTCTCTAGTTTCCTCTGCTTCCTTTCTTTCAGCAAGAGTCCTGTTGAGACAACTTAATATAGAAGAGAGTTCACAGGAGTGGCCTCAGGTCCTGTCTTAAAGGTGGGTACAGGTTTGCCTGTCTCTAAAGGCCAGTTCCTCCTCCCCATGCACTTCCCCCTGCAGTACCCACTTTGACTCATCCAAGGCTCAGGCACCATGAGCTATTCACCAGGGAAGAGATGCAGAAGCTTTCCCAAGCAGGTGGCTGTGCTCCAGGAAGGTATTCACTCGTGCATTATTTTTTTGTGGAAATCTGGTATTTCCAGATATGATGAATGAAGCAAAACTCCTTTTGTGCCCCAAAAAAGGCTGGATCTGGCTGGTCCAAGGAATGCCACAGATGTCTCCCGCTTTGCTCATGCTGTTGAGCTGACAGAAGCAGAATGACAAGGCTATAAAACAGGCAAGGAGACAAATTTAGTGAGTTATTGTAAAGTGCATATATACCCATAGTTGGCTATGTGTAGTTCTTCAGAGGAGGTGGGTTGGTCTTTCAAATCAGCTAAGGAACCAGTGCAACTGCCTGGAATAATTACAGGGTGTTTGTCATTGGTTCTGATCTAATCTTCTAAGTACACCCTAGATTTCTCTTCCTATGTCTGCAGTCACATGTCGCTTGTAGTTTCTAGTCTAAATAACTGCATTTATGGGATTAGCTGACACACAAGCTGCCCATCAGATGAGATTTGTTTTCTGGGATCTGAGCTGAGGAAAAAGCCTTTCTTTTAGTTTGCCACCAACAGCCCATTTTCTATTCATTTGCAATTCTTTCTTGTTGTATAAATGAAATAGCGAATATTTACTAGATACTTTCCTTCTGGCCGCTAAAATATAAGAATTACAGAAACCTTCTCTGCAAACCTGTCTTCTAGGAAACCTGAAATCATATCTTGAGTTATTAAAGTTTAATAGCTAGTGTGTATATGGGGGGGGAAGTAATTACTTCCCATAACATCGTTCTCTTTCAAGAATGTGGCCGTAACCCCTGATGCAAAATTATTCCACTGGCATTATAAACCACAGTGTAATGACTTATAATGTCACCTCTTACTACCACAGAGAAACCTTTATGTTACGACTTAGATTATACGCCAGAAATGAGGATGACTGTAATGAAAGGAGATAGCTGATGTGTCAAGGTGGCATTTGAGCTAAGGACTTCGTTGCGATATGTGTTGGAACATGACTTAATTAGGCATGCTGTTTGGTGGTTGTTTTTTTTTTTTGTCTTGGTTAAAAAGGATCCAGATTCAATTGTCTTCAATGGTGTTCTGCATATTTTCTGTCAGTAGAAATGGATGGTGTTGGTAAATCTCAGATTTGACTCTGTTTTCCAGCATCTTAAGATGCTGCAGCTTAAAATGCTGTCAGATGCGTCACTGATAAAATTGTTGTTGTTGAATTGATGGGGACCCCAGCAGTGCTCCTTCAGATAGGAGGAGAGCATGAAGTTGGGTTTTTCTTATCACAGAATCACAGAATGGTTCAGGTTGGAAGGGATCTTAAGGCCCACCCAGTTCCAACCCCCACCAGCTCAGGTTGTCCTGGCCCCATCCAACCTGGCCTTGGGCACCTCCAGGGATGGGGCACCCACAGCTTCTCTGGGCAGCAGTGCCAGGGCCTCACTGCCCTCTGAGTAAAGAATTTCCTCCTAACATCTAACCTAAATTTCCTCTCCTTTTAGTTTAAAGCCATTCCTCATCTCTACCAATCATTAAAGTTTAGTTTAAAGTATCCCTCCACTGTTTTCCCTTCACCCTCATCCTCCTTCCCACTGAACATCTACAGAAACCAGAGGCAGTGCACAGTGCTCCACCCCCTCACATTCTCATAGGGCTCCTTAGCATCTGACGTACTTTGGATCTGTGTCAAATAAAAGATATTGCCCCATTGTGGTATATGTTTTACAGTAGCTGAAACACTGACCTGTGTGCATTAAGGCCTTTACACAGTCATACAAAAAACTCACATGGGGGATATGGAGGTTTTTGAGCGTTGTGGGGCCTGATGTCTCAGCTTATCTGGACAGATTAATTGGAAGCAATCAGGAAGGCAGTCCAGGCCTTTTTCCCATGAGATCATGCCCCATCAGAAGCCATATTCCAGGAAGAAATGTTGGGAGTAAATAGTGTTTATGAGTGTTTATCAGCATGAAGGTCATCCCCTCCCAGAAACAAGCAACTTCTGTGATTTAGGGAAAACAGAGCTGAAGTCAGAGCAAGCCTGGATGCTCAGCTGAATCCTCAAATGCCTTCCTTGGTTGATCTGGGGGAAGTCAGATCCTGGCAAACCCTTGGTCCTTAGTGGAAAACAGTCCTTGCTGTGATGACTTGGCAGGAAAGTTACTGGGAGTGTTAGAGCCAAACTTTTTTCCTGTTTTGCTGGTAATTACTGTGCTGTTAAGGCATTCATGCTGTTACTACAGTATTTCAGTATTACCCTCTAGAACAGTCCTGTAGGCACAGGGAGGATGGCAGAGAAGAGGCTTTCGTGATATGTTTTGCTCTTGAGAAAGTTGGTGTTTGTTCAAACAAAACACAATGCAGGAGCTTGTCAGATGTAATCAGCTGCAGCAGAAGAATGTCAAATATGCAATCCTCATTTCATTTCTGTTCTTTCTGATGTCGAAATGCTTTACTCGACTTTTTTTTTTTCATTTAGATTTGACTGTTCTTTTTTCTTTTAATATTAAGAATAGGTTGTTCCACTGAAGAATTCATAAGGCTGGGAAATGATGATCGGTATTAAATTACACATTATTAAAAAGAAATTACATGGTATTTTTGAATCAGACTATTTTGTTGGCTCTTATCCCCTCCCCCCCAGTCTTTGATTTCTCTTTTAGTGCTGTATTCCTGGTATGAAGAGTTAATTTCTGACTTGGTTGGGATAACCGCACCCATATGGGAGCTGAATTATTCTAAGGGCATCAAAATGCATCAACTCCAAGCTCTTCTGAACTGAATTTGAATTGCTTTTTTTCTTTTTTTTTTCTCTTTTTATAGCAGCAGCCGTATTATTAGAGCAAGGTTGTTTGCCTTGCCAGAAAATTTCCTCGCTGCCATCAGCAGAGGCAGCTTTCCGACACGCAGCGGTTTCACCGATCGTATTTCAAGTGACCCTTGTAATTGGTGAGCATCAACTGGCAGTGCAGTTCCAGCATTAAACTTTAACTTCTCTCATTTAGGGTCTTAATTGTGCTTTGAAATGTTTGATGGCTTGGCTGACCTTTTTTTCTGGGTTAGCCGAGGCTGAGATTTGTCTGCCAGAACTGAAGCCGCAGAGGAAACCTCGAAGCATGGCACCTCATTGGTTTCAGTTTGATAGCTTGCTCGCGTGTCTCTTCTTTTAGAAATGTCCCCAAACTTCTTAGAAGTTTCAAATGGAGTGATAGGAAAAATATGGCACTGAGAACACCAAGAACTTTACAATCTAGGCAGCGAACATAAGCTGAAGTTCTACTGATATGAAAAGCACGAATTGCATGCTGTAATCCATTTTTGTACTTATAAATTATTTCTCAACTTTTCTTTCCCTGAAGGAAGTCTCCCAGCAGTACAGAGATTTCTCTTGCTAGCGGACAAGTCCTACACTAAGTCCTATACCAGAATATTTCCCTGTTTTGGACACCTACGGTTTAACCTGAAAACAGCAAAAATGAGTTTTTTGTTTGGTCCGATCCAATACCTCCTAAGCAGAGGGGACAAGATTCATATAATGGATACAGGTATTGCATGTGCAATCTCTTTCCTTATCCTAGCTCCACACCCTAATTGGTTTTCCTGCCAGCCTCACAGCTCCGTGGTGACACTTGTCCTGCCACTGCCTGCAGAGCTTAGTGCCACATGCCTCGCTGGGGACATAGCCCTCCTGGCTGTGTGATGCAAGATGGTGGAGACCTCATCCAGCCCTGTTTGTGCAGAAAGAGAGGAGCAAATCAAACACAGGAGGTAGGAATTGGGGCCAGACACCCACACTGTGTCTAAGGAGTGGCTTGTAACAATGCCTTGATGGGCAACAGAGCAAGGGTGCTTGTTTGAGTGGGCTGCAGGAGCCAAAATTCCCCTTCTTTCCCTTTAGATCTGTTTTTCATATCTCCATTCTTGATGCTAGAAGGGGATTTGGTACTACAGGACTCCCTAGCCCTCCTAGAATCCCTCCCATTCTTGTGCATTCAGATGTCTTCCCACTTTAGCCGATACCTTGCCAAACATTAGCCTCTTGGAGTTATATCTTACCTCATATTTATAAATCTGCAGAAGAAACACCAAGCTGAGTACAGCCAAGTACCATCCTCCAAAGGGAGGACTAAACCCAGCCACTTGATTATACCTCCAAAAGAGGTTTTATTAGAGAAAACAGGAGTGGGAGGGTATGGTGGCCAGGGTGGGACTGCAGCTATGCCTGGCCTACCTGGAGAGCAAATGTTGTGAACCCCTCAGCTGTGAATTCCTGGAGATCTTCCATCCCTGCCCTACAGAAAGGGAGGAAGAAAAAAAGACTGGCTTCACATTAAATGGAAATACAGCTTTGAAATTGGTCGGCAGTGCTCTGAAGGGTGCTGGCTCTCAGCTCACTGATGATGCTCTCCCTAGCATGATGAAATGGGGGCCATTGCAGAGAAGGCAGTGACCACATCTGGCTTCCAGGCTCAGAGCCTTACGTTCACCATCAGCAGGTAAAACTTGACATTCCACATTTTCAATAAGCCTTGCAAATGAGGAGCAAAATGCAATATTGCAGTGGGTGGCTTACAGTTATGCTGGGTGCATCAAAGTGCAGCTCTCCCTGTACATCCCTTTCTCTGATTCCAGTTCAGGAGTCCAGGCTGTAGGACAGCGTTGGTTGTACAGTTAATTTTGAATAGCATCTTGCACCTTGTGTTGGTAAAAGTGTTGGAGGTATCGACGAGTGTTGTGTTGAAGAACTGCTTACATGAAGAGGGCTGTTAAGATCGTAGAATCATAGAATCACCAGGGTTGGAAAAGACCCACAGGATCACCCAGTGAGCCACTGATAACCAAAAGCTCTCACTAAACCATGTCCCTCAACACAACGTCCAAACGTTCCTTGAACACCTCCAGGGTTGGTGACTCCACCACCTCCCTGGGCAGCCCATTGCAGTGCCTGACCACTCTTTCAGAGAAGTAGTATTTCCTGACATCCAGCCTGAATCTCCCCTGGTGCAGCTTGAAGCCATTCCCTCTAGTTCTATCACCAGTTACATGAGAGAAGAGGCTGACCCCCAGCTCACTACAACCTCCCTTCAGGTAGTTAGAGAGCAATGAGGTCTCCCCTGAGCCTCCTTTTCTCCGGACTGGGAACTCTGAAGGCACAGTTGCCTACAGGGAAGAAAACCCACTGTTTCTTATGGGTGTAATAGATATGCTCGGGTAACGTAACGTGCTCCAGGTGGAGGAAGTGAGACAGGGCAGAAGAGCAGCCTGCTCCCAGCCCTCCACAGCATAGCCAAAGCAGAGGGCAGGGGTCTGGAGAGCCCGTAGTCAGCATGGAGCAGATACTGTATGGGGTGATAAACGGGCAATGCCACAGGGGCACTTTTCCCATTGGTGCTGGGAGTGAAGAAACAAGGTAATCATCCTGTGGTTTTTGTTTATCCCCATCTCTCCTGCCTTTGGTGTGGGGAGCAGACGGATTCTGGGATGCAGCGCGCTGCCCCAGTGTAAAGCCTGTAAACGTGAAGTTTTGGCAGCAGACGAGCCGTGAGAGGGCAGTGTTGTATTGCGAGAGGAGCAGACGGGGGGAGAGGTGGGGGATATGTGTGTATGATGAGAATGTTGAGGACGGGAGGAAAGGTAAAGTTTAGAGAGACCAGCTGTGCGCCTCGCAGGTGTTAAAGGATGTCTGCTGAGCAGGGCTGGAGAACAGGCCCTACCAAGTGGATGGTATAACCATCTCTCTGTGCTCCCAAAGGCTAAAGGAGGACCTTCATGTTCAAGCCAACCTCTTCACTGCAGCTGAACTGAAAATTATTTCTTTAATATGTGTGAATCTGAAGGACTAAAGTGCCCCAGAAATTACTAGAAGTATCCAAAGATGTTATTTATTGTCTAACGGACACGCTGCTGTGTCTCTGCAATGCTTATCCATCAAAGCAGAGTGAACGACCAGAGCAAAAGGGCTTTTTCCCTCCTTGAGTTGCTGTAGGTCAAATTTTGGAGCGGATAGGGATTATTCCTGGGACCACATCTTGCTTTTGAGCTGAGGAAAGCACTACAGGGAGTGTGCTCTGGGAGGCTGGAGCCATGTCCAGCTCTTGGATGCAGAGGTGAAGGAAGGCTTGGTTGTTTGGATCCTTAATAAGTCTAGTAAATATTTCAGGATA
Organism: Lagopus muta; assembly: GCF_023343835.1. Classification (NCBI taxonomy): domain Eukaryota; kingdom Metazoa; phylum Chordata; class Aves; order Galliformes; family Phasianidae; genus Lagopus; species Lagopus muta. The sequence continues at coordinate 32,840,728 of NC_064440.1, read as the reverse complement.
AAGTGGTCTGCTTGTTGTCAAAAGAAAAAAGAAAAAAGAGAAAGAGAAAGAAATCCACCCCAAAATACCGTGAGGGGAATATCTGTCTTCAGTGATGCTCCGCTGGCATTTTGGTGAGTGGGGTTCAGCCCTGGGCATCGTGTCCAGGGCAGCCAGCAGAAACAGGTGGTGTTGGAAATTGCACTTGTTCCACGGCCTCTTGGCTCTAAACACTGAGATCAACAGAAATGGATTTGTAACGTTCACCTTTAAGCCTGAGCCTGATGAGTGAGTTTAATGTCTCTTGATTTTTATTGAAATCCATCTTTGTTGGGTATCAAAAGGTTTACAGTGACTAATGCCTTTCCATAGCACATCTCTCTATCAACAGAGACAACTGTGTTTACGGGGCGAGATTTTTCACCCGCTTGTCAGCTTGTCAAGCAACAACAAAACACACAATCTCCTTTTGTGTCCCACAGCTAATCATTCATTTATTGAAACCTGGTGTGTTGTCAGTCATGGTACTGAAGATGGGTTGACGTAGTTATGGTTTTGCATACCTACAGAGAGATGCTGAGAGCACAAACACCGAGGTGCCACCAGCCAGAGGGAAATGCTTCTTGGCAACTTCTTGCTTTGTGTTTGACTACAGATGCTTTAAAAAAAAAAAAAAAAAGTTATGAAATATTTAAAAACAGAATAAAAATTGTATCTGACTCTTAACAAGTGGGTATAACGTTGGTGCCTGTGCTTTTCTGCATAGTGGGAGGTGTAATCTACTTCATGTCACGCAGCAGACAGCCTTTACATTTACATCTGTTTTATACACAGTGGCAGCAGAGGTTCCCGGAGATGTTCTGAGCCTCGTGTTTCATTTCTGAAGGAAGTTTATTAATAACAAAGGGGAGAAATTGATCGGTGGATCCACAGAAGGGGGAAAACTAGCAGGTGTGTTGCAAGAATTCAGACAGGCGGATGGAGCACATGCAGGTAAAGCCTGCACATGGTAGGCTCAAGTAGTGCCATCGCTTTCGTTGTATTTCTCTGAACCTCATAAATATTTCTGTCTGTTGGATAAGAAGGAAATGTCATTTTTTTATAGGAGCTCTACAATGGTGCTGTTATGGAAAAACAAAACAAAACAAAACAAAAAAATGAGGGAAAAGATATACTGGTAAGTCATAGTAGTTGCAGCCACAGTCGTTCTCAATAATCCGGCAAGTCACTGCATCTGAACAGCCTCTCACTTCTCCCTGTGGTTCAGACTAAATGGTTTATTAGAATTTTTGTGCATTATTAAAAAGAAAAAAAAAAAAGGGACATTGTAGCTCTTCATTTTAAAGGCCGCTGCGATATAAATTCAGATTATTCAGATTTATCATGTGCGTTGTATGAGGCAGTAACCACTGCTATTTTTCCTTAATACTGTGAGATATTCACTGGATTTTCCACCTTGTCCATAGCCATAAATAACCAGGCTGTTTACAAGACATTGCTACAGGGAGAAGAAATATAAAAATGAAAACTTGATCGAGCCAATGGCTGGAATTGTAGTGTAAGACCTGAGTGGGGAGTTAACAGAACACTGGTCAAACCAAGTTCTTTAAAATGAAGGGTGGCTGCCCAAAAGCACACTGGAGCTCTGCATGGGTTCCTTGTGCCATTTTAAGGGAGGACTGCCCATATTGCCTATTATGTAAACACGATTTGGGGCTGTTTTTTTTTCAGCTCAGACACTTGCCAAGCAAATTGAGCCTTGCAAACATAATTAGCCAGGGGCTGAACATTTAATCTTAAATTCTGAGTCTTCATTAAGACTTAATTTAAGCCTTAGGAGGAAAGCGTGCAACTCTTTGCTCACAGAGATGGATGTGCTTGTGGCAGGCTTTCAGCACCAGAGAGGAAACCATCCCAAAGCCTCAGACACACACTGATTTTTTGGCAAATTGAAGCCATCAAGACCAAAGTGCCTGGGTAGGTGTTGGGGGATAAATGAGGAAACCTCAAAACAAACCCCAGCCAAACCAAACTAAACCAAACCAACCAACCAATCAAACAAAGACCCCAAACATACATAAAGGTGAATGAGTCGTGTGATGGATATTTCAGCATGATCTGGGCTTGAGTCACTTCTCGTGTGGTTCAAGTTGACTACTCAGGAAATGAAGGTGGTATGGGAAGGTTGTGAGGTCTTGCTTTGCTGTCTGATTGTACCCTGCAACAAAGCTGCCTTGGCTAATTGATTATGTAGTTTAACACATCTTCCTATTGCCTGGCAAAAAGTGACACTGAGCGCATCATTTGAGCTGGAGGGTTTGGTGAGCAGAGACACAAAAGGTTTTTGGTTTTATTCCAAATCAAGGTGATGTTTTAGTTTTTGTTTGGTTTCCTCCCTGGGTAACTTTCCAACAAAGGCATTGCTAGTTTTATTCGAAGGAGGAAAAAGTAAAATTTTCTGAATCTGGCTCATTTGTAGTCAATAGAGACTAAAGAAGCTACTATTATTAAAGTTGAGTTCAGTCTCTAAGCTAGAGATGAGAGAGAATGGAGGAAAGAAAAGATAAAATTCCATTGAATTTTCTTCAAACTATCTTTGAAATTCAAAATTTCAATGAGTTCCCCCATGATACTTTAGCATCCCAAACTGCATGGGATAAACCAAAGAGCCATGCTGTCTGTTGGGTTTGGTTCCTGCAGTGAGAACAGCCAGGCATCCCAGCAAGGCCGAACAAGTGCCAGCATTATCTGTTGTCCTACACTTCCCTCTCCTCAAATCAGTGACAAGAGCCATGAACAGGCTGCCCAGGGAGGTGGTGGGGAGGTGGAGATGTGGCACTCAGGGATGTGGTCAGTGGGCATGGTAGGGATGGGTTGGGGTTGGACTGGGTGATCTCAGCACTCTTTTCCAACCTTAACAATTCCAATAGAGATTCTCTCTATGGAGTGTGCTAGGATCTCTGCACACACAAGGTAAGGCCTGTAATGGAGCAGAATGAATACTGAGAGCAGTTTGTGCCAGTTCTGTTGTCCTGTTGGGTGCTGTCAGGTTGGTGGGACCTCTGTCAATACCATGAAGTAGCACACGGGGTTTTTTTCTTGCTAAATAAGCAGACAAGCAGCAGTGGAAGTAAAACAATAATAGTAGTAAAAATAAGATTGTACATGGTGTTTGCTAAAAGTTTTGTCTTTTTTTTCTAGCGTAGTCTCTTCAAAAAACATGAAGAAAAAGCAGTGCAAGAAGAGAGCATTCACCTCTCAAGTGGCTGGATTCCAGGGGAAAAAAAGGGAAAATTCGGGAGCAGCTTTGCTTGGCTGCCTGCAGACAAGAAGCCCCACTGGCCTCCTGCCTGCTCCTGGGCTGCCAGCGGAAGCTTTGCCATGGACTTGGCAGCACTGTGCCCAAATGCTGCCCGGCTTTGTGCTGCGCTTCCCGGTGGGGCCAGGAACACGGGCTGGAGGAGCTCTGCATGGGAAAGCAGCTGCGTGTGAGCCGCCTGCTAAGCACCTCGAGGCTGCCTCTGGTCCTCACTGGAGGTTGCCTTAGCATAAATCAGCCTGGCCTTGCTGCCTCTGGGTTTGCCACCTTTATGAGGACGAGCAATGTCATTGTCAATGCTGAATTTCATGACTTTTTCAACGCTATGAAAAATGAAGACTCAGTAGAACAGTTCAGCCATAGCCTGAAAGGATGGAGGTGGTCAAGTCAGCATTTCATTCCTGCATATACACTCAGCTTTGCTCTAAGCAAATTCCTTGGTTGCCATGAAGCAACCCAGCATGTCATCCTGGACATACTGAATACCAAACTTAAAATAATAGTGATTTGGGCAGCTGCTTTTTGATACTGAGGGTTCATCTGTTCACCCTGGGCCAATACACCTATTGAGGTCCAGAGGAGCACCCTTTGTCCTCTAGCAGAATGGGAAACTCTTCTCCATGATGTTACTATTGAAAGAATGAGCTGTTGGGTAATTGGTGCTGTCTAGCACATTGTGCCAGACTGGTGATATGCACCAATAATGCCATGTTGTTAATTTTCTCCATGGTGTTGTAAGTAGAGCTTGCCTTGTCCGTAGAAATGAGGCAGGTGAGCTGGAATGTCTGTTATTTATAGACACATTCTGTGCTGTATAAATGACCTTTTCATAGGAAAACTTTGTACAAAAACAAAGGCATTGGAGACTGCCTCATAAATAATAGTGACTGGAAACTTCAAATATAATTTGGGGAATGGGTGAATATCCTTTTAGTCCCCTCACCTTAAAGTTATCCAGATGGAGCTCTGAGTGCACTGAAAACAATGGTGCTTTGACCCTGGGCAGAAATCTCAGCTCTGTTATGGACAGCAGCAGGATTGCAAAACACTGAACTGCAGCCTGTGTTGACTTCAGTCGTCTTGCAAAATGGAGGTGCCCATGATCAAATACAATGCCATTAGTATGTTGACATGTTTGCAATGCATCTCTTGAGTAGTGATATATTGAGACTGGACTGAAGTACAATCCAATTTGTGAGGGAGAAGGAACTCTTCTGTGTCAAGTAGGTGACCTTTGTACTGTCTTTGCTGCACTCTATTCAAAGCCAGTTGGGAAGAGGCTCGGGGAAGACATGAAATATGGCAGGAAATCATTGAGCAGCAAGGAGCCTGCAGGCACGAGAGGAGCACAGAGACCCACCATCAAGATAACGAACAAGGAAGGGTTGAGGAGGGAGAGAAGGATAGGTGAGAGGTCTGGCTGAGCAGATGTTGTGTGTGGATGCTGTATTTGACTCTGGTGCGAGGAAACACCAGCACACCTGCCCTCCTGTACATGGAGAAGGAAAAATATCACTGCATCTTATCTAGAGGCAAGGAACCGGGAGCCGTAAGAGAGAGCTGTGGGATGTAAGTGAGGCCTTCGGAAAGGCAGGGTGCCCAAGGGGTCAGGAGCCCTAAGGGAATAATATGGTGCCTAAGTTGGAGAGGATCTCATAGCCCCACTCTGGGTCTCCTTAAAGTGAGAGCACTTGAATCTTTTTGTTATGAGTGAGACACAAACAGCACTGAAAATGAAGCGTGGCCTAAAAGGCTTTCTTGAGCTGAGCCCTTAGTTCCAGAAAATATGGTTATTAAGTCCTTGCATTGTATTTTCTACCTACTATTTTTGAAATTTCATGCATATAGCCTAATTTTTTCCGCAGCCTAAGTGGCTGGACTCATCAAGTTCCCGGCACACACCTCATGCTCCAGGGGTTTTTTTCTCCTCCCCCCCAAACAGTAACTGCAAAAACAGACAGACCCCCCTGTGTTGCAGCACCCCACAATGGCCCTGCTGTTGGTGCCAGATGGGCTGGCTGCTGCGGGTGGCTGAGCTCACGCTTCACAGCCCGTGCTGCTCATCCCTGGGTGATGATATCAGCCCCGAGTCTTGCAAGAACAGCTCATCTCCACACTGCTCCTGTTGTAGGACCGTGACCTTGGCTATGGGGTCAGCAGCTGAATGCAGAGTCCTCAGTACAGGAGAGGTGTGGACCTGGTGGAGTGTGTCCAGAAGAGGGCCACAAAAATGCTCGTAGAGATGGAACAACTCTGCTGTGAGTACAGGCTGAGAGCTGGGCATGGCTCTGGGGAGACCTGAGAGCATCTCAAGGAGGGGCTTATACAAAAGAAGGGGACGGACTCTCTAGTAGGTTCAGCTGTGACAGGACAAGGGAAAATGGTTTCAAACACAAGGTGGGGAGATTTAGATTGAATATGAGGAAGAAGTTGTTTAGAATAAGAGTGGTGAGGCACTGGCACAGACTGCCCAGAGAGGTGGTGATGCCCCATCCCGGGACATTCGAGGTCAGACTGGACTGGGCTTTGTGCACCTGATGGAGCTGTAGGTGTCCCTGTTCATTGCAGGGGAGTTGGACTACATGGCTTTTAAGGGTTCCTTCCAACTCAAACCATTCTATGACTCTGTAGAGCCATGCAGGGTGTTTCAGCTGCTTGCCATGCATGATGCTCCCACATGTGCTGCCCTCTGAGCAGCCCTTCTGCTGTAGGAGGCTGACACCAAGTGCTTCTGTCCCTGCAGCTGGCCCATGCCTGCAGTGCTGGATGACACAGCCGTGAAAGGCACGAGTTCTCTCCCATGTTCTCAGCCAAACAATTTGTTACTGTGCTTTACAGGTCCTCCTGCAGCCCAGCGCTGAGCAGGAGCCCTCCTCCTCCTCTGGGGGCTGCCAGCGTGGCCATCTCTGCCTGCTTGGCATTTCATGGAGTGCTGAGAGATGCCCTGACCTAACTGCTGTTATGTGTGATACAGATGTACTCAGAAAACACCTCGGGAGGTGCTTCATACTTGCACACACAGCCCAGTGCAGCATTTTCCCCCTGCTGCCGTGGTCCAACAGAGCTGGGTGCCTGAAGTGCCAGGGGTTTGGCAAGCAGGGGGTTTGTGCAGTGCTCTCCCTCCCCAGAGGCAGCATCTTGTGCGAGTGCTCCCCGGCAGTGGGCACGGAATAGGAGCAAGGGGAAGCCACGCTTTGCAGCCCAAACCGCAGCAACCCCAACCGCCGCCTGACACAGAGGCAATTAGCTTGGGGGCTAATTGGGTTAGGGCTCAGGGGTGCTCTGTGGGCATGCAGGGAGCGAGGTGCCCGCCTGCCCCCAGAGCTGAGAACAGCGTGGGCAGCTTTGAGCTCTGCCCCCCACCTCCCCCCCCCCCCCCCGTGCACGTGCTGATGTTTCCCCATCACTTGCTGTATTCCCCGTCCCGCTCTTTGCTGCTGTTCCTCTGGGGTAGACAGAACGCGGCTGCCGTCGGTGAAATACGGAGTTGGACCTTAGGCATACGTATTTAAATGCACTGCTCAATTATTACTTCGTTTTTATTAATTGGTCTCGGAAATCATTTATGGCCTCTTCCTAATTCATCCTCTTAGGGAAAATACGACATCAGGAAAAAGAATTCCACCGTCCCATACAGGGCATGTATTTGGGGACGGGGAGCGGGGGGGGGGGAAGGCGGGGGGAATATTCCAGACAGGAGCGTAAGAGTTTGGGATGGCAAAGCCCCCTAAAAGCGCAGCAGCGATGCTCAACTCGCACCCCCACAACCGGCACGGAGGCAGCGCGCTGCCCACCGGATGCCACTGTTGCTCAACGTTACATCGCACCGCGAACGCTGCGGGGCCGGGAGGGCAGCGGGGCCGGGCGGATTCTCTCAGGGCTCAGGACGCGCCGCGCGGGGCCTCAACGTGCCGCAACCCCGCGGCGCTTCGGGACGACGTCGGTCCCTCCGGGCCGCCGCCGCCCAATCACCGCGGCCTTCCGCCGCCTTCGGAGGCTCCCCACGCTCGCGGCTATCCGCGCGGGGAAAGTTTGCTTTCAGCACGCTCCCCGCCGACCGGCCGCTTTTTGCAGGCACGGCGGACGCGCGCGCAGCCTCACGCGCGCACCTGCCCGCGGTTTTTGCGAAGCGCGGCGCGCGGCTCCTTTTGCCGAGCTTTTTCCCGCCCCCTCTCCGCAGGTGCGGGACGGGCCGGGGGGGCGGGCGGACCCGCCTCGCGCCGCTCCTCCTCCCGCCGCTCCCCCGGCGGTGCCGCCGCTGCCGGCGCTCGGCGCTCCGCTCCGCGTGCAGTGGGCGCACCCCGCGGCCGCCCCGTCGGGCCGCGCGGGGGCGGCGCTGGGGGCGGCGGCGGCGCGGAGGCAACTTCGGGGCGGCCCCGCGGAGCCCGCGCGGGGGATGGCGGCGGTGGAACCGGCGTTGAGGCGGCGGCGCTGAGGAGGAAGAGGAGGAGGAGGCGGCGGCGGCGGCGGCGGCGGCGCGATGCCGGCGGCGGCCGGGGGGCTGCTGTGGTGGAGCTGCTGCGTGCTGGTGGCGGCGGCCGGCGCCCCGAGGGCTGCCGCGGCTCAGGCAGGTGGGTGTGCGGCCGGGCGGGCCGGGAAGTTGGGCGGGAGCCCCGGCGGCGCGAGGGGAGCGCGGCTTGGAGCTGCAGAGGAGCCGCGAGGAAGTTGCGGGGCGCCGCGATGTGGGGATTTGGAGGCGTTCGGGAGAGCGACGGCGCGCCGTGCCCGCGGCCGGGCGCCTCTCCGGGCTTTATGTAACGGCGTTGGGGCCGGGAGCGGCGGAGCGTCCCGCTCTGCGCGCCGCACTTCGGCGCCCGTCAGCGCTTCCCATCCCCGGCAGCGGCGGGCGAAGAGCCGCTCCGCTCCGCGCACCCCCCGTGTCCCATTCCCCGCAGCGCCGAGCGGGGCAGCCCTGTGGGAGGAGTGCTGCGTGCCCCGACCGCCTCAATCCCTATTGCTCTCCGCGTTCTCCCTCTTCTCCTGCCTTTCTCCTTTCCTAACGCTTCCCATCCCGCAGTCGATCTGTCCCCCCGAGCTGGGGCCGCCCCGTTCGTAAATCTGGGGCTCGGTGTGACCCTTGAACGCAGCGGGCGATGGCAGCGCGGGGGGCCGGCCTCGTGTTGGTTAGCGCTCGCTCAGAGGGCACTGCAGGTGCGCGTTCAGGGTGAGAGCGTTTTAGGGTTCCCGTCCCCGAATCTGGGTGCCGGCAGTTCGGGCTCTCGGTGCCCTGCGGACGGGGCTTGGCCTCCTTCCTCGCTCCCAGCGTTCCCGTGGGGGCGGCGATACCGTCGCCCAAACTTTTGCTCTCCTCATCCCGCGCCCTTTGCCGGCAGCGCGGACGCATCGAGGCTCCGCGATGTTTTCGTGCGGCGATGTTCGCGGCGCGGGGCTTCGCCGCGTCACGTGGAGCTGCCAACCTGGGAGCCTTTGTTCTGCTCGGGGATCGCCGGGCGACCCGACCCGCCGCTATGCACGTACCCGGGCGGGGCGTTCGGGCACCGCCGCCAGATTGCCTGAGAGCCGCTCCGGGTACGCGGCAGCTCTTCACACACGCCGTTTTGTTTCTCCCCCTCTCCCCGTAGCGAGGATCCCGCTCCCGGCGAGGTGTGCGGGGTTGACTTCGTGCCCCCGCTCGTCTTCGGTCGGTGCCGGTTATGGCAGCGTCCCCCCTCGTCGCGCCCCGCTGGCACTTCTCCCGTCCGTCCGCCGCGATGTCTGCCCGCTGCCTAAAATTAGGCTGAGCTCCGAGAGCCTCCGCGAAGGCACGAGAAGCACGGAGCTGCCGCCGCGCTGCTCTGTCCCTGCGTTGACGTGCCCGGCTCTGGGCTCCCGCTGTCCCCGGGTGTCCCGAGGGAGCGGACCCGGCGTTCCCGTCCTGGTCGCAGCCCCCGTGGTGCCCGGTGAATGCTGTGACTCGTTTTCTTTTTGTAAAGAGTTGGGTGTATGCGTGTGTGGATGCTGGCACTGAGAGCTGTGCTGCTGGTTAACGTGAGAACAGTATTAAGGATGTGAAATACGTGCCCGTGGGTAAGCAGCCGGCCCAGGGAGAAGCCCTTGCCCTGTCCGCCCTCGGGATCAAAGCTCCCCTCTGGTTTTTGGGCGATATTAGAATTGCTGTGGTGTTTTGTTTTTTGTTTTTTTGTCGAGATAAGCAGATTGAAAACCAAACCACGGTGAGTCCGGCCGCACGTAGCAAGCGGACCCATCGGCGGCACGTCGGCGTGGCGGGGCAGGGTGCAAAGCAGGTGGTGGCCCTGCTTCGGGGCCGTGCCGTGGCAGCAGCTGTAGGTGGCAGCAGCCCCCCGGAGCTCCCCGCGGCGGCAGCGGGGCCGGAGCCCGCCGAGCTGCCGGAGGGACGCGCCGTGCCGTGCGGTAACTCGGAGCGATGGAGGGGTGAGCGGCCGCGGCTCCCCGGAGGTGGGCAGTGTCGCTGGGCACCGGGCACATGCCGAGCTCCTGAAGCTTCGGAGCAGCTGCTGCTATATATAAACCTGGGTTTTAACGGGTCTGCCGGGAAAACTTGTCCCGCTGCAGGCACTGGGGCAGCTGTGTGTTGGTGGGTGCATCGGTGGTACGGCAGCATTAGCACACGTAGGGGCAGCCAAATCTGTAAGGCAAATACCAGGAGCACGTACGATATGAGCTGTGAGAATAGCACCAATATAAAGGTGATGAGGAGTAGCAATTCAGGCTGTAAGAATGTCGAGGCTTATTCCTGCTTTCTGGCTATATTGTTCTATTAATATTCTTTGTTTCTGCCTCTGAAGCCTATCAAATCCTGCCCCTGCCGTAGGAATAGATGGGCAAATAAAGTATTGAAAAATAAAGGCTTGAAAGTAAGCTGTGGAGTTTTAGTGGATGCAGTTGTTATCTGAGCTATAAAAGGTGTTCAGTCATCACACGGGCTTTCTGTAAGGTCAGCGACAGAGATTCCTAAAATACACTGAATTTGTGCTTGTTTCCTGTGCCTCCTGGTGCCTGTATAGCTGGACATACAGTACCCAAATGGGTGCTTACAGCTTAATCTTTCTTAAACCTTCCCTAATAAACCAGCAGTGCATCCTGTGCTCTGCTCACAGGTTGGATGCCTGCCTGCTCCTCCAGCTGGGTCTTGGGAAGATGCCTCCCAGAAACACCGGAGAGATGTCAAAGAAAAAAGCCCCCATGTAACCCCTTGTGAATACAGCTGGCTTACGAAGAAGTCAGCAGAGCCCCAGACTCTATGAGTGCAGAGGCAGAGTTGGGACCTTTGGGATTTCCAGGAAGGAAAACCATCATACTTACTGCAATACATCCTAACGTTCCATTTCCATTCATTTAAATGAAGTAGCAAGCATTTTAAGCATAAAAGTTTACGTGGCATGGGTTGGCATGACCTTCAGTAATACTACAAGGCTGACATAATATCTGTTCTGAGTTACTTTGTGCTGATCCATTCCCAGTATCCACAGTGAACTGGTGACCTTATTGGCCCTGCTGCCCCAGCTCCCCCTCCCCACCTCTGCTCCGCTCTGCAAAGCCACACTGTGGATATTTTTGCTCATTATCTTTGGCAGCAAGAATGTATATATCTAAATTTAAATTGCTGTTTGCTGAGGGTATGTGATAGTATTTAGAATTCAGCATTATTTTATTATCTCTTTGAAAGGGTAAAAAAAAAAAGGCTCATTTATTTTGTGAGATATTTCTGTAGTGTGAAAATATCAGCAAAGTAGTTGGCGTTTTCCAGTTGTTGTTGATTTCAAATTTAGCAACCATTGTCCCTGTTGGTATATTTGATGCTCTAAAAATGTACTTGCCATTGAGTGGGAAGCAGAAGTGATTGGTAGGCAGATAGTATTCTTTGGTGGCTATTAATAATGCTCAGAGGACATATGGAAAAAGCCACGGAATTGGCTAGAAAGAAGGCCAAAATAATGTATATGGGTGCTTTGTTTGAAAGTTGCCTGTGTTCCAAATTGAAACAGCAGCGGCGATGCTTTACGTTTTCTGCCCCTTGGTCCAACATCTCAGCAAGGAACCCAAGCCAGATCTGCACTGCACGCTTCTGGCTGCCCAGGGCTCTTAGTGTGCAGCCTGAGCCTTCACTGACACAGCTCCCTAAATAGCCCTCGGTGAGCATCTGCATTCCTGTTGTAAGAAAAGATTGGGGACAGGAGGAGAATTCGCTTTTTTGTGCTTGTTCTTTTTTCTTCCTTTCTTTATTTTTTTTCTTTCTTGTTTGGGAAGATTTACAAATAGGTTCACTCGGCGATGTTGGCAGCAAATGACTCGGTGTTAATTTTCTCCTGAGATCCCAGGGTTGTGAATCTCAGCTTAGCATAAAGAGGGAAAAGCATCTCTGCCTGCTCTGTGTGCAGGGTGAAGTCAGAGCCCCTTCGTTCAAGAAACGAGAATCCAAGAATTGTGGGTTTGAAACCCACTCTTAGCTCCTCTGCAAGATTTAGTGCTGGGGCTGAGTGTCTCGTGGCTTTTCAGTGTCTGGCAAAGGTCCTGGTGGCTTTGGAGGTGGAAATGTGGGTTTATGAAGGGTCTGATACCTGTGCTCTGCCTGCTGCCCTGACATGTGGTTAAGGCATTAAAATATATGGGTTGTGCCTCATGCTGCAGCAGAGCAGTTACCAGGTAGGTGCCCTTTGACGCTGCCAAACTTTTGCTGTCAACTTGAGTAGCCTCCTTTGTGCTGAAGGCAGGCAGAAACAAGGAGCAAAAAGCATTTAAGTGGTTAAGCACAGGCTGAGGAGCATTAAGGCTGTTTTGCTTCCAGGCTGCCACCAGCACTCGTGTTTGGAGGGTTGTGGCACTGGGCACCGCTTTACCTTTCCCTGACAGCACCGCCAGGGAGCTGCCGATTACCACCAGGTCTTTGTGTTTAACGCTCTGCTTCCTTTCTTTCCTACCAACTTGGGGCTTCCAGCATTGTGATTACTTATGGATTTGTAAGTCAGAAATAACCTCGTAATTGCTATATTGCTTTGCCTGCAGTAGCAGTGAGCGCCTTAAAGTTAATGCATCATCCACACAGAAAATTGATGTTTGGCCAAGACGTGGGGCTCTGACAGCTGATCTTATGGAGCGTTAGGCTGGCATGTAAATAGAGACTGTGGGTGACATTCGTGAGAAAAATGAGGGTCTTTGGAAATATTCCATAAATGGAAAGTATTCCTTGCATTGGCTGAAGATACTTGGGGGTAACAGAGTTTGTGTGGATGCCTTTCCTTGGAGGTCAGTGATGTGAAGGCCTGGGGTGGATAATATGCGATTAAAAAGTAGGACAGCTGATCATTCAGAGCCCGATTTTTGCCTGATCATCAGGGTCCGTCTGCTGAGACGACGCTTGTGAGCTGCTGACGCCCTTGTTGATGGGAGGTTTCCTTTAATATGCGGAATGTTCCTTGCATTTCTTTCCTCAACTAAGCAGCAAAAATACCCGTGGACAATTCTTAATAGCCCACAGTAAGAAACTTCCTGGTGTTTGATTGATGATACCTGGCCCACGTGTACGGGTACGTGTGCCTGCATTGGTTGTATATTGTGCTGGTGGTCACAGGTAGGGATGTGGAAGCTTCTGCAGGTACCTGTGGCTCAGTTCTTGTTGGAATGCTCTGCTTCGTGCCAGTGCTCTTTGGGCAAATATGCACTTGAGCATATTTTGTCAGTATTTGGTTTTGAGTCGGTAGGTATGGATGATTTTGCTACAAAAGCAGTCAATATCTATTTATTAAAACAGCATTTGTGTTGAACAGAAAATGTACGATTCAATTTGAGAATTAGGCCCACCCAGTTATGCAATCAGGTAATTGCGTGTGTAATTGCTCGCACAAATGGTCTGTTAGATGCATAACTGTCTGTTTGCATGCGAAATTCAGCAGTCTTGTAACTGGGGCTTTGAATATTCATTGTGGAAAAGGCAGCTTTCTGGATATGATTCCTAGTGTTGCTCCTCCTTTGGTGGCCCCTGGACCAAAGGCAGCGGTAGGAAGCAGAGCAAGGGCAAGCAGAAGTGTGCTGAGGAGCCTTGGAGTCGGAATGGTGAAGACAGCCCAGGCCACAAAGCAGCCTTTGCCTCACTGCTGCTGTAAGATCTGTGACAAGATCCACTTCAGGACATAGTTTCCTCCAAGCATCCCTTGGTGTTTTCCAAGTCCTGTCCCACCCCCAAGTCCTATTTGCAAGAGATGTGAATGCAGACAGGTTCTGGTGACTTCCTGTGGCCACGGGATGCGGAGCTCAATGTCTTGTCTCCATTTCCCATCCCTGTGCAGGAGTAAGCTCACAGTGCTTCCCTCCGATTTTGGGAGGAATTTCCCTTTTTGTCACCACCACCTGCTAATATTGCAGCGTTGTTCCCCAGTGCTCATTCCTTTCTTTTATTACTACTCCTAAGCCACCTAATGACAGAGTAACAACTTGCATTCTTCAGCAGGAGGCCTCTGAAAGCCAGCTGATGCATCGGGGCTGTCAGAGCACTGTGTAAGCAACTAAAACCTGCTCATAGGCTGATGCGTTCCCTTCCAAGGAGCCAGTGAGTGAGACAGTGCTGAAGGGCTCTCCTACTCCCCGCTGCCTTTTTTTTTTTTCTTTTTTGGTGGATTTTTTTTTTTTTTTTGCATTGGAGGGAGAGGGGTTAAAAAAATAAAGCTGCATTATGTCAGCGACCTGAAATAAATAGCACTGCAATGAGAAGCGACAGCCTCATTCACCTTGCATCCATGCAGAAATAACGGAGCTCTCTCCTCCCCATGCCTGGCAAGAAGGAGAGCAGAGCAAAGAAAGAGGAGCTCTGATCTAGGTGTGCCGTCGTGCTCAGCTCACAGGGAGCAGCCCAAGTGGTGCTCTGTGACCCTGAACCACGTGTCTGTACCCACCTCCTCCTCCTTGGTGCAGTGTGTCGGTATTAAAATGGAGTTTTTGCAGTAAGGATGGCTTTCCTTCCTACTTTCTCACCAGAATATTGCATTCACTTCTTGTTTTGAAGCTCCCCAGTGGCCAGAGGGTCCTTCTGCACAGGATGAAGATTTCTTTATAACAAATGCCATTGCTCTGTAAGCAGTGAAAGTAATGAAGGCATCTAGCATTCCTGGAGATGCCACGTGCACTCCTGATAGTGCTTTTATGACACTTGGGCGTTAGTTAATGTGCACTTAAAAAATAAGCTGTTATCACTGAGTTGCCTCTTGCTTCTTGCCGCACTGTATTTCTCTTTCAGCGCTGAGCATCGTGCTGCTCTAGTTTGCACCATCCTCTGGGCATCGTGATGATGTGCACGGATGAGGGGTGAGCACAGGGCAGTGCTGCCTTGTCCCTCTGTGTGGTAGGGGCTGGGTGATGAGGAGCTCATCCAGCCTTGGATCGATAGAGCTTGGCCTAGGAGTGTGGAGATTGCAGCACCAAGCAGGTGCACCGCATCTGCAGTCATCCCAACTCTACTTCCTAAGCTAGAAATGAATGGAAGAGATTCTTTTTGTCTGCCCAGACTTTCTGAATTGTTGTTCTAGACAATGTTTTTTGGCAGGTCAAACCGCGTTTTGTTATCCAGGCGCTCTTCCCAGCGTCTCATTGTTTGAGCACGTGTTAATTATCGCTCAGCAACCGGGCTGCGATGGAACCACGGGAGCCTTATCTGAAGGCAGAGCCATTGGCAAACGAGTTCATTACGATCAGAGCCACTCTAATGGATGTTAAATTAATTCATAATAACGTGATGCTTAAAATCCAATGTTAAGCAGCATGTTGTTAATAATTACAGATGCACTTCTGGCGTGTCTGCCTTTAATATTATTTCTTCCGACTGCGTGTTCAGGAGAAAGCCTGAGATGGGACAGCTCTCCACTACTTATCTTTTTACACTGCTAATTCCAGACTTTTATTGGAGCAAATAGCTTAATTACCAATGTGTCCATTTTGCAATGAGTAGATACACAAGCGTGAAAGCTAGCATGCTGATGTGAATATATGTAATTTATAGCAGAGATTCTCTAACTGCAGGGTTATTACAGAAAACTGACAGTAATTAATGGGGATGGTCTCTTTCTTGCCATCATTCATGGGAGAAAGCAGAGGGGAGAAGTGTCCTACATTGCCACGCTTACGGTTAATACAGTATCCGTGCTTTGCTATTAGAGTTATTTGGGAATTGTAAGTGATTTCATTTATGTAAAACTGTTTATTTGATACTTAGTGCTTTAAAAAAAAAAGAAAAGGAAAGAAGTGCCTTCGCTGTATAAAAGCCCATTTGCAGCATGCCTTAGGGCTGGGAGGTGTTGATTAATGTTATGTTCTCATGCAAAGCCCTGCAGCATCTCCTTGCCCCAGTCCTGCCGTGCTCAGTGAGGCTGCTTTGCTTTGCAGTAGTGAATGGGAATGAATCCTTTCTGGGCTTCGGCAGCAAAACCTGTTCAAGGATCATGGCCACGAGGCACCCCGAGCTGCAGACACTGCTCTTCCTGGGTTGTTTGTTTATTTATTTTTTTTCCCCCTATTTCTTTTGAAGACACCGATGTGGAAGCGAGTTGGGAGGCTTCTTTGGGCTGTGCCTCCAAAGGTCATATAACACTCTGTGTTCTCCCCGACATGACACAGTGTGACAGAACAAAGTATTTATCTTGTGTACTTGTCAGCTTCGTTCTGCAGGCTCCGGAATGATGAAATGCTGCAGAATATGCTGCTGCTTGTTTCCTATAGGGACTTGTGCTGATTTGTTTAAAGTGTCGTCTGCACCCAGTAAATGCTTCATTTATTACAGCTGACACCTGGAAATGTCTGAGGGAGATGCATCAAGGCGTCGTGCAAATATTAGTTACTAATGTACTACAACACGTAGTTGTGTTCATGTCCCGCTATAGACGTGGTCTGCAATGGTCCATGGTGCTTTTGGAGGTGCGCTGTGCCGGACCTCTGCGAGCCGTGCTGTTTCCATCAGCAAAATGTGCTGTGACTCGTGCCAGGCAGCTCTGCTGCTAATTACTGCAGTGAGTCACAAACGAGCTCTTGCCTCAGGAGCTGCGCCGGTCCTCACCTCAAACTTCTGCCCATGACTTGTTCTGATGCTTAAGCAAAAGTAAAAATAGAACTCTCGCAAAGGTGAGAGCAAGGGTTTGAGATGGCGATGCGACCCCGCTGATTGAAGTGTTGGATGCAAAGGCTTTTGGATTCGTAATTCCAAGTCCCATACTAGAGGTGTTGGCTGATTTATTTATCTATCTATTTATTTATTTAGCATGATGCAGTTTTCTGCTGTCCCAGAGGGACAGCGGGACCTGAGCGTAGCAAAAGACATGAGGTGTCTGTAGCTTTCGATCTCTCTTTGCTCGCCGTTCTGAATGGTGAACTCAGAAGTGACCCCGTGTGCCAGGTTGCCCCCGTCGTGCACGGGGCCGTGCAGCCCTGCAGTGAGGCCAACTCCTCACCAATAATTGGTGTCTGTCATTGGAACGTTGATATGTCACGGCGGTTAGTTGACTGACAGATGGCGATCCGTACCACGGCATACGAGCAGAGCTTTTCCCTGGGCCAAATGATTACTTACCTGGTTTTCAATTAGCAAAGCCTGCCAATTACCTGGAGTGGTTTTTCTTTTAATTATGCTGCAATTACAGCAGCAAGGCGGCCAGGCTTTGGGGAGGAGAAGGAAGCTCTGTGGCGCAGGCAGATCCTTGCTAGGAAAACCCTTGAAAGGAGACCAAAAGGGGAAAGCCATGCAGTGGGAAAGACCCATGAGCAGAGCCAAGCAGTGCACATGCAGGCAGCTGCTTGCTCAGGGCTGACGAACGGCCTCGGCTGGTTTATGAAGGCTTTGGTTGTCATCTTAATTTCCATCCCCGCTAATAGCAGCCTGGGCAATGAAAAGATACTTCCTTTGTAATTACGGTGTTCTCCTTTTTCCTTTGAGCCACATGTTTAAATCATCTGGCATCCTATTCATCTGAATTGTCTCCTGGAGTTTATCTTCCCCTGCGGATCAGTCTCTTATTGTACTTTATTGTGATGAGGCCGTTCATCTTCCTCAGCTCTGCTCTGCCCCACTGGTTCCCTGTCATCCTCGAGGAGTAGGGAAGGAGATGGAAGAGGCTTTGGGCTTGAATGAGCCGATGATGAAGTTGGGTCTCCTCTGGGATGGAGATATTAATGCAGCGTCATGAAAGATGAGACCTGCCCTCGCTTAGGGTGGTTCCAATAATGAAAAAATGTAATTAATCATAATTGGTTCTGCTAAGGGGATGTGATCTGGGAAAGACACCTGCTGAAATGGTGGTGGGAGTACATGGCAGGAGCAGGGAAGGGGCAGAGGAGCTGCAGTGGCCCAGGCTGCCTCTGTAAGAGTGTTTGGTAATGCCTTGGGGGGCCTCCAAAGACAGGGGGGCTTTGTTGTGTTGTGATGCTGCTTGTTCCGCAGCGTGCCCAGTGAGGGCCTTGAGGTTTTAATAGGTTTGAGCACAACAGCTGGGCTGTAGCATAGCATGTTGGGGTAAAGCAAGGAAAGAAGGGCTCTGTGTGCTCTTTGGGAAGGGGATTCTACCTCTGCAGCCTGTATAACCTTCTGCAGGAAGGCACTTTATTTTCTTGTTCTCCAGCCTTTCTAAGCCATTGAAAGACTGTACATGAAGCCCTGGCATATTGCAGATGTCTTCCAAGTCCTCAGTTTGTTGCTTTGCTTATGGAGCTAACAACTGTTAATCGAAGCAATTTCCTGCCTATAAAAAGTGATCACTTTGTTGCTAACACACAAGCTTGGATTTTTTTGCCTTTCCTTTTGAGGGATAGCAGTGGCACAAAGCGCCTCCTCCTCTCTGAGTTGGGGCCAAAGATTTTAGAAGCCAACCTGTAGTCTGGAAAAAGCCAGGTGAGGACTCTGCTCCTGTTGGGTTCATCCATTCACATGAGTAATTTGGGGCTTGGTTCAAGCTGTGCAAGGAGCCAGCATCCTGCACTATTGTAAACTTAATCCATTCCCTCTGTAGGAGTTCAGTAGCTCAAAACAGAGCTCGCGTTGTATTGCCATCCTCAGCACGGAAGACTGCCAGAACTGAACCTAACTAATGACTGGAGCTATAAATAAGTCAGCCTGTATATGATGCTACCTTGTTCTGAGTTTGGATCTGTAGCTTCTACGGGCAGAAAATCCTTAGTTTTGAATTTTTAAGGGTGGGTGGGATACAAAGCTGCCAGGGAGACCTGAGGGTAGATGGGAGCGACTCTGGAATATCCTGTAACTGCAAAGGGAAATCTGCTGGCTATTTTGCATGTGCTGTGGCATTGCAAAATAGAGGAACTCTGCTAGCTCCCCACTGAGGCAAAAGGAGATACTTGGCTTACTCGAGTAGCTGATTCAGGCCCCAAGTAATTATGCTTTTATTTATTAGCACATTAAAATTTCTTTAATTAGGTTTTGGTGCAGTATCTTGAATCCTTTGACTTGAAAGTTCTCTTGTTCATAACTTACACATCAAGGCTTTGGTGGGGTTGCAGCTCCACAGATCATGTGCTGAGCTAATTAAGTAATAACGATTGAGGTGCAGGGTATTTCCTTGGGATTAATGACTGTCTGGGAGGAGTTGATGGCCCAAGGTGTAGCTGAGGGCCATTAACACCAGACAACTATTAATTCTAAGAAAATGCCGTGTGCCAAGGTCATCGTTGCTATTAGAAGTTGAGGGCAACGAGGAGGTAGGTGCATGAAGTCACTTGGGATGTATATGGGTTTCAAGAAAATATAATATGGTTTTAATGGGTATCTGCATGGTGTACCTGTTGATTAGGCAGTCTGTTTCTTCCCTTCATTCCTCACTGTTCTGTCCAAAGCTTAATGACGAGGATCGCAGTGATGGAGGATGATGCTTTTCTCGTCTAGTGCCCTTTATCTTAATGACGCTCATGTTTTGGTCCACCTCAAAGGACTCCTTATGTGTATTACTATTTTTTTTCTCCATTTACTATAGGGCTTAACAACCCAACCTAGCAGCAGCTAAAAATACTATCGGTGCCAAATTGACCTCCTGTTCATGCAGACAACTATTAACTTGTTCTGATGCAGCTACCTATTATGTGAGCAATGTGTGATCTGTATGGTGTCAATGTTTGTGACTTTGAAGTGAGTGATGCAGTAAGAATCTGAAGACTCACAGATGTATGAGGCTGCCTTCAGTAGAGGTATGTTTTTCTAGGTTTTGCTTTCCAAAATAGCGTTAAAAATGGTGTCATTGCTGGGAAAAACCAAGAACAGTGTGTTAAAGCACCTGTCTCTGTAGTGAGAGCATTGTATTTCAAAATAGAACTGTGGTTGCGACGTGGTATGCTCCATCCTGGGCTCTTGGTGGAAGGCTGAAACTGGTTATTCCCCAAGGACTGAAGAACAAAGATAAATCTAACAAATGTTCAGGTAACAGCTATATTTTACATTAAAAGCTGAGGAGACTTGGATGCACATCACTTGCATTGGAGCCATTTCCAGTGTGTCATGGCTAGAAGAGTTTGACCACCATTATCTTAATGTGATGATTTGAATGTTATGAGGAAGTCTTTTTAAGAAGCAGTGTTGAAAGGGCTATCTCAGCTGCTAAAGGAAGAGGGCAGACAGGCTGGTGTCCACTGTATAAACAGGAGATTGCTCCCTCAGGCAAGCCATGGCCTTTGCCAGAGCAATATATTTGCCAGTGTTTTAAAATTAGGTGTAGGATGCATCTACAGAGAGATTTTTCTTTCTTTTTTTTTCTTTCTGGTATTAGTCCTTGTGAAAGCTGACCTGCCTGCACAGGAGGAAGAAGTCTGGTGGGGGCAGGACTTGCGGTAGGGTTTATGGTGGTCCTGGAGGGTCTCAGAGGCATTGGGTATCCTCCCATCCCTGTAAAGTGTAGGCATCCTTCTGCAGTCTCCCAAAATCAGTGTGCCTTGCTAGTTAAATTTGGTTGCTTTTTTTGTTTCCTGTTTTTTCCCTTAAATTCAAGCACTTAAGAAAAGTTTTGAGCACCGACAGAAAACTTGCATTCATCATAATTTTGTAATTTTCTTAAACGTCATTGTAGGTACGGATAAATAAGCTGTTAAAAGCAATTATGGCCTGAATAATAATCCTAACTAATAAACAGAATGTACTGTGTAATTTTGGTCGTTTTCAACCATCTGGCTCTGGTCTCCCTAATTGACTTAAAGCACAGTGACAGTGTCAGCTGCAAACAGCATTCAGCTCGGCTGAGATTCCCGAGCAGGCATTCCTTTGGAAACTTTTCACCTTTTGGAGATTTTCAAAACAAAGCAACAAATCAGTGCATCGGGGTTATGACTGTCTCGATTACAACAGCACAGATCACGGATCCGTCGGCGTTGTCTTCCACTGAGCATAAAAACTTGATTTATAATGATTTGATTGTTGTGTGCGGTTTCATTATTTCCTAGTGAAACTGCAATTGGAAGACTTTGAATGTTTCCAAGTATCTAAATTCATGCTGGCACTCACTTCTGAAGCTGCCAGAATTGAAATGCTTTCTGTGTCGGCTGGGCTGAAGGCGTCTCCTCAAGCCCAAGCGTCCCTTCGGTCAGCTGCTATTTGTGCTTTGCTTTTTCATTAACGCCTAGCGTTGCTAAAATTTTCAGGGCTCGCACTCAGTCTTGGAGACCCTTTGGTTTTGTTTGTCAGAGGTGCCGAGATGTTTATTTGTGTCCTGGCTGCAGGGCAGGCTTTCTTCTGAATTTCCTAGCCAAAGGCTTAGCGAGTTTGTGGCTCGCTCTGTGCAACCTAGGTGCTCGCGCTCTAATTGCCACGGTGAGCCTGACGTGACAGCCTAGCCTCCTTTCAAAGCTTATTAATTTGAAATGGCGGGGGGAGGGGGGTGTGGGCTTTTGAATATGTTCATTATTCACTTTGGTATTTGATATTACTGCAACTCCTGGTATTCTTTTTGCAAGGTGATGATGGAAAAGCTCTGCTGGGGCGCGTGAGCAGGGCACGGATTTCCTTGTGCCCCACTGTCTGACCTGCAGCCAAGGGTTTGCTCTCAGGGAGGATGCCTTTTATTGCCTGGATTTGCTTAATGGAGCACACAGCCTGCTTCGCCAGCCCCGCCGCTGATGTTTTCTGCTTAGTTTGCTAAATTTGATTATGCCATTTGGACGGGTCTTAATATTTACGCATATAGAAGGAACGATGCAAATGGCTTTAACAAGCAGCAAGGTATGAAACGTAGCTGCTGCCATTAATTCAGTAGGGTCCTGGTGCAGTGGTTGAAGTAGTTTGGGTGCTCCCACTGAGTGTGTAGCAAGGTGACCTGTTAATTCTTTTCACATATGCCGTTGTGTATAATCATAGCTGCTCTCAAATGTTGACCTCCTGTCTCTTGACATCATGTTGACCGGCGCACATCATCAGTTAACATTCAGGGTTGAATATGCTCTAGGTTTTGCATAAATAACGATGTGAGGGCTGGCAATTAGGAAACAATTTCTATGAGATCTGGCAAGGTCAAGACTTGAAGTTTGGAGGATCTCTGCAGTCTGATCCTTGCGTAGGGGGGGCTGCTGATTTAGGGATCTGGATTAGTTGGTGACTGATAGAAACTTTGCAACCCTGGAATGGGAGTGAGGAGCTGCCTCCATTGACACAGAGCTGTTGGGTCAAGGCTTAGGGCGAAATCTACGGGATGCCAAAATCTGGGATGGAACTTCGCTCATTTGGGACTGAAGCATCAAGAGGCTCCCCACAGGCTTTTAAGAGGTCTTGTGGATGACGGGGAAGAAGAGAGAGCTCCATTGAAAGCCTCTTCTGGGCTCGGTTGGATTTTAGCAAGCCCTGCAAAACTGTTCCCTGCTTAAGGAGCAGACTTGGTTGGTGTGATCAGTGTAAAACCAGAGATCTGAAAAAAAAGAATAGTAATAATAATGCTGTATTTGCAGTCTCCAGCACTCGGTCTGTGTTGTGGTAGCTGACAAGGAGATGTAAAGCCCATGGTTAGGCTGATTGCCTTTATGATGTGCTCAATGCAAGTTAACTCACTTTTTGTACCTTATACCATTTCATTTTGTAGCAGCAAATAAAGCTTGGATGTAGTAAACATAATGTATACTGCTGCTCGATTTTACAGGCCAGTGAATAAATGAACTTCCTCCGATATTCCGCATCTCCTCCTAATAAATAGAAACACTGCAGTGGGATTGCGTGCGAGGAACTGGAAATCACTTATCTCTAGCTCGTCGCCTTAGCACTGCTCTCCTCGTGCCCTTGCACATTGTGCAGTTTACCAACAAACTGGTTTTTGACATCGGATTTGGTATTAGTGATGTATGGCTGACTTGAGGCACTCAACCCCCATGGCTGTTGCATCGAGGTCTGTCTGTGCTGCCAAGTCAGAGCTGCTTGAGAATGGCTT
The DNA here is from genome assembly GCF_023343835.1 of Lagopus muta. NCBI lineage: Eukaryota > Metazoa > Chordata > Aves > Galliformes > Phasianidae > Lagopus > Lagopus muta. Next base: position 32,818,072 of record NC_064440.1, on the reverse strand, counting down.
CGTAGCCCTGATTGAATCTACTGAAACCAAAAGTGATGGGGAAAAAATAGGTGATTTTGTTGCTAATTGATAATGAGTTGCACTTGAGGGTGAGCAGTGCCCACCTGTGGGGCGAGCGATGCAATGTGTCCCCCACTGGTGCCATCAGCTGCTAAGCAAGGAACCCTGGCACCTGGCTTCCTGGCTCTGCAGCCACGTTCACTATGGGCACGTAGATGGGGAACCCTGTGGGATTAATGCTAAAAATACTTGGGTGGCCATCTGAGTGCCTGGAGCCCTTTGGAGGCACGGTGAAGAAGATTCCTCATCTGCTCGCCGTCCTCACCACACAACCTGCCCACTGAAGAACTGAGTGACGGGCAATCTGGCCTATCCATATGACCATATTGTTTTCCTCCCCTAATTAGTCCGGTCCTCACTGTGCTGATGAGGAAACAGATGCATGGAGCAGCAAATTACCTTCATCTCGCCTCCAAACAAAAAAGACACAGCTCTTAATTGACTCATTTGATCTCCAGCAATTCAAAGCAAGGAGAGTGGAAATATTTCAAAGTGGCATTTGGGTTCTGCAGAGGGAAAAGTGTGCTGGGAGCATGTATGCATGTGTTCATACATGCATATGGCCTGAAAGTGCTGAATGTAGGAGGTGGTGCAGCTTGTAGTGTAGCATTTGATGCCCCCAAAGAGAGACACAGAGCTTCTGATGGCAAGAAAATAAAAAGGAAAAGTACTGTATTACTTGCTTTGTCACCGACGAAATGTTTGCATGCCTACTTGCACCATTTTTTCATTACAGTTTCTTGATAAACAATTCTTTCTCGTGCTGCATGGCATACTGCAGCTGCCTCTTCTCCTTCCTGGGTGTTAGCCCAGGTTGTAAATACCCATTTCAATTGATTGCTGTTGCAGTGGTCTTGTTTTGTTTTGTTGTTTTTTTTAAGAGCTTTTTCTTGTTGCTTCCCAGTTCCATTTTCTAATTTTCCCCCTGGTGGAATGTGAATTGCATATGCTATCATTTGGCCATGATAAGAATCCTAACGTGTCTGTGATGCTTTTTAATTGTGAGTAACGATTACTTTTCTTCCTAATAAAAATTAGACATGCTTATACCATTTTACTTGGGCATAAACCTTCCAGGAGGAAAGAAATGGTCCTGAGTAGCAGAGGCAGATTGTGAATGCTGTGTGTCACGTGTGAAGCCGTACTTTTTGAGCCACGTTTTCCTCTGATTATATGAGTTCTTGTACCTGAAAGGCAGATTGTCTAAAGAGGGCTTGCATGTGCCCATGGCTGTTAGCAAAGAAAGCAGAAGCAAACAGTTGGTAAGCTGCAGGATGCAGAAGCTGTGTTTTACTAGAGCAAAGATAACAATAGTTATAAAGCAATCTTCTCATTGTTCTTGTTTTAATTACTGATACAGTAAGTGGTTTCCTTTTACCTAGCATCGTATTGCTCATCTATTTAATCATCTGTTGCTTTTATGATTGCATGTGTTTTAACAGAAATGAATAAAGGAAGAACGAGTTTGCCGTTGAGTCAGCCTGTAATGTTTGTTATAGGTTGTTTGGATTTGAAGCAATTTGTTAGAGCAATACTCCTGAAGTTTATAGTACTGTTATGTGTTCTGAGTCAGACTGTGTGAAATACAGTTGCTACGTTACCCCTGTGTGCTCGCCGTGCATTTTAGCAGGAAAATCAAGGTGAGGGCAAGGGGAATAGAACTCTCCTATGCTTTCATTGGTTGCTTGGGATGACTTTGGATGGTGCCAGTGGGATGCTGAGGGAAATGTGTGCTTATACTGGTCTGGGGAAAGCTCAGGCCAGCCCCACTGCTGCTTTAGTATCTAGCCCCATGGCCTAGGAAGACTGTAGACTTACTTGGACCTTTGTTTCCCAAGATTTTCTCAGGATTATTATTAATTTTTTTTTTTCATTCTTTTGCTGTTTTGACAGCCTGTGCCAACAGTTCAGTCCATCTCAGTGCTCCTGGGCAAGGCGATTCTTTGCAAATGCCCCACATGGGGAGCCCCTCAGCTGGGCCTCCCAACCAGAGGGACCCTTGAGCGTGTAGCTGGTTGCTCAGTCCTGGGAAGTCTGTCTTGAAGTGAGCAAAGGATGCTCTGTGCACCCCCAGAGCATCATCTCTGGTTGAACTGAGGGGTTTCAGGCCCCACCTGGGTGCTGAGTGTTGATGGACACGTCCTGCATGTGCTGCACTATGCTGGGCCCTGCCAAACAGGAGCTAATTGTTCTCCCACAGCCGAGATCAGCATGCTGAGTGCTACCCTCCTTCCCCTGCCTTTTTTCTTTCAGTATTTGGTCAATATGAGGCAGTTGAGCCTAAATCTGAGATTCCCCTGTGTTTCCACACGCATCATCATTGGAGGCACAGGCCTCAATTAATCCCCTTTTGAACCCGGCGGTGCAGTTAATTGAATGGAACTTGCTGGGAAAGACACAAAATAATTAGTTTGTGTCTGCTGTCAGTGCATGGCTATTGTAACACGGCTTCTTTCTTTTCCTCTATTTCTTTTCCTACTCTGTCTCCGTTTTACGTATTTTTAAAGTATAATTAGCATGGGGAGCCAGAAAACATGTTTTCTTTCTTTGTGCTGGAAATGGCTAGTTGTCACTTGTCAAGATCTCAGGATTTTAGATACGGGGAGATAAATGCTGTGTGTGAGGGGAGGGCTCATGTTTCGTAGGGCGACACAGAACTACTCTTCCTTGGTGCTAAGAGCTCAGGGGTACCAGAAGGCTCAGGGTTACACCATTTCCCCCCTCCTTTAGCCTTTAGCTAGGGTTTTTCCTCGTGCATCTCATGCTTTTGGGCAAACAGAAAAATGGCAAAAGCGAGGTTTCCTCACGTCTGTGAAGTGTTTTGAGATCGGTGGGTGAAAATCTGACTAGTGTTTGTTAGGAGGGTCAGGCTGAGCTTCCAGCCTTGCAGACTGTGGGGCTCTGTGTACTCACACCCTGCGGCTTGCACGCAGCTTTTACCCATTGGACTGAGTCTTGTTCTCTCCTCATTTGATTTCTCTCATCTCTTCTTATGGAAAAACAAGTCCGGTCCATGCAAGTCTCCCAGCCTCACCCGTGCATGCAGCACAATCACCTTGTGCTGTGTGTGGGTGCTGTGGGTGGTGCAGGGAGCCGGCCTGCGCCTGTGGGTTGTCAGCGGATGTGGCAGCAAAACAGTGTTTCCCTTCATTGAAAGACAGGTGCCTCACAGTCTCTGTGTTGGCCAGTGCTGCGGGACGCCTGGCCCCTCACAGCACACGTCGCAATGTTTGCCTGTTTGCTTCCCAGCATTTTGGTCCACTTCACCTTCCCTCAATGGCACTTTTCTTTACAGCATGAAAGCTTTGTATACTAAGGACCTCCCAGCAAAAGAAAGAGTTACTTCCTTTTCTTTCTTTTACTTCTTCCCCTCCCCGTTCTGCTCTTTGCATCCATAGAGTTTGGGCTCTCCGCTGCCAAGCCAGAAGCTCTTTGTTGCATCAATAGGGCTGGCTGAGCCGAGGGCTGTATCCCGCTCCTACCCGAGATAGCTCCCAGCAAGACGTGTGTGTCTGTGTGTGCCTTTTTTCCCTCCTGTTAGGCTCACAGAGTAATTAGTGCAGCTTTGTGCCTGAAGTCAGTGAAGAGAGACACAGTGAAATCCGTCCACAGCCAACGCATTTACTGAGGTTATCAAGGAGAGAAAGTCAAAATGAATAAAGTAAGCCAAAGTGAATAATTACGGGCAGCATGGCAACTTGCTGCGCTTTGTGTTTATGTGCGATATGGAGCTGCAGACAGGTGGAGGGTCTCTGTCTCGTTTTTAAGCTGTGCATGGGAATGTGTTGTACTGAAATGTGTGCCTGGGGAGAAAATAAGGTGCTTGGTGGGGTGAGCATCACTCTATGAGATGGGAGCCTTGGTGCCTTGGAGAAGAGTTGGCAGAATTAAGACCCTCTGATTTGCTCAGGAAGGAACATTGGCTGTTGAGCAAAGGTGGGCCAATGAGACGAGAGGCAGGGGGTTGGATCCTACAGGTGATGAGCATTCATTTGTGTGTTTTTGTGACCTCGAATAAATTAACATCCACAAATGGGAATTCAGAGAGCGCTGGCTGCTTTGTTTGCTCACATTAGTGGTGTGTGTCACCATATTTGGATTGTTTCTGAAGCCATTTAACCTTTTTTGCATTAATAGCTTCCCCACTTGTGATGTCTTGTCAGGTTTAAGTTGAAGTTTTCCAGGAGACTTCCTGGGTTTGTTTGTTTTCATTTTTCTCCAGCAGTTGAGCTTTCAGACCTGCTCACTTCAACAGCTGAAAGGAACGTGCTTCTTTTTTCACCCTTTTCAATCAACTTTTTATCTTTCATCCTGTGGAATACGATGTGAAAAGCGGGATAAAACATCCTCATGTTCTGAAATGTATGTCCAAACGCTTCCTAAAACTGGAAAACAAGTGGTATTTGACTGTAAGCTGAGACTGGGAAGGCACCTTTCTCTTTCAAAAAGGAGAAAAAAGGTCTGTGCTTCTAAAGGGAAGTTCCTTCAGGAATGCAGCTACGTGTGTTCCTGTGCTGAGAGGACAGCTCATGTGTTCGTGGTCCAGGTTAAATGCTTAATGCGTTCTTTGAAGCTTAAATTGAAATGCTTCTTCAATTTGAGCAAATCACCACAACTCTAGCCTGGAATGACTTGTTTAGAGGTGCGTATTTAATAAGGTAATTGAAATAACACGAGAGTAGAATCCAGATTTTGTCAAGAGGGTGAACTTGAAGTATTATTACTTATCTTTTTCTCTACTGGTAGATATCCAGGAGCATGTATCGATGGACCCTGTGTGGGGTAATTTATATCTGATTTCCGGTGCCCTGTTTTAAGAGAGAACTTGTATGAAGGACAGAAGTTGTTACAGAGCTAACTTTGCACGTAGTTGGCAAGAAGGTAAATAAAGTCTTACAACCCTCATCGGTCTGTAGGAGTTGGATGAGAGGAGCTAATGATCGCTATCGGAGTGATAAATGAGGGAGCTGTGGAAGGGCTCTGGCAACAAGGCAAGACAGATGATGGCAAAATGGCTGCTGTCTGCCTGTGATTTGTTCTTTGGAGAATATTATGATTAAAGCAGATTTAGCTCCTAACTTGGGTCTAAATGATGTTTTGAATGAAGCAATGCAACAGTAATAAATTGGAGCAATTAGTGACTAAATATCACTCTTTCATATAGAAGCAGCGTGACAAAATATCACGTGAAGAGGAAAGACCTGATTTCACCATGTGAGGTGAACAGGTACCCGTGGGAAACCCATGCTGGGGTATAATTACCTCACTGAAGTATCATGGCTATATAAAGCAAATGGAAATTGTCTTACAGAATGAAGGGAGCACAAACCGTTTTCCTTTGAGACAGTCTGTTCCAGGGACCTGCTAACACCACTTCAGATGACGGTTCCGTGTTCGAGCCCTTCCCAGTGCAGTGACCCCAGTGCTGTTGTCCATGGGATTGGGATTCACAGTGTCAGCTGTACCCTGATGGCTGTGCTGGAAAGTGGTTGAAAACATCGGGATTTGACTTTGCAACCTTACTTCAGTGAGGAAAAAAATTGATCAGATCCATCATTGCACATGGGATTTGCTGCATTTAGGATGCGTTTGCTGGTAAATCTCAGTCGTGATGCAGCAATCCTTCTGGGGTTTGGACGTGATTCTTCTAGACTGCAAACCAGTTCAGTGAGCAGACAAGGACTGGTTACCCACAGGCACCCTGTGAAGCCTCTGTGGTACGCGAGATGGTGCTTAAAGCTTGATGTAAATGCTTGGTGTGAGGAAGGATGAGTGTGAGAGTGCACGAAAGTTGTGCTGCAAGCAGGAGAGGGATGTGCTTTTCCTTCATTCCTCGCTGTGCCTGGAAAGGTCACGGAGGTGTGGGCCGTCCTTGCAGAAATGATTGCTTGTTCCATTTTTAGTTTCACCTGGAGCAATGTTTAAGGAGCAGAGAGGTCAAATAAGACATTGCAGCACCGTGTGACATTTGGGTTGTGTGCTCCCTTGTCATGTTGGTACCAGTAAGAGGCAGGTGGCCACATTGGTCCCGGAGGAGAGCTGCGTGCTGTCTCACCCGTTTTGTCACCTCTTTGGGAATTGCCTCTTACAGGGCTGCTGTCCCAGTGTTCCTTGTCACTGCTGCATGGCCTTTGTTGGGCTTTTTCTTGGTCTCTTCAGCCTGGATGCGAGACTGTGAGGCCACAGCCTCACCTGCATCCTTGGGTTTGTGAGCTTCCCTTTGCTTTTGCTCCCACAGCCTGTAAAGTTTAATGGCTGGTTACAGGGACACAGGTGTGAGGTTCTTAAGCTGGTGTCACACTGGTGTCAGGAGGAATGGGAATCTAAGAATAAGCTTTATTGAAGAGGTATTCTCTACTTTTCAAGGAAGTACACAGCTTATTCCTGCAGCCAACATACTTTAACTAAGAAATGGAATGAATACCAAATTCAAAATACAAATGCCAACTCAGTAGCTGTAGCCTCAGCCATGAGACAGCATGATTGTCATTTGAACTGATTAGTAAGTCTCCTGTTCTTCAACAAGCAGTTATATATGGAAGGTAATACACGGGGGTTAAATTCTGTATGTTTATTGTTTGACTTGACATATAGCGCTGGGTTTTAAGGTGCAGGGTAAGATCCTGCTAGGAGGACCTGCAAGCGTGGCCAAATGCAATGGGCTTTGAACCCATATTTGAAATCTACTTTTGTTGATTAATTTTGGTCTCTCAGGTGCATATTCCGCACGTGTCATGGCCATGACCCTCCCGGCCCTGTAGGTCACACATGTTGGTGAGTTCAATCCTGCATTTTGCAGTGAGCTGCCATGGTCTGCACTGCCGGGCTCCTCCTTTTTGGGACATGAGCAATTATCTCCTTGGGGGGGATGACATTGTGAGGTTCTGAAAGCCAGAGGCATCTTATTAGCCACACTTCACATGCCAAGCATTAGTTATAAAAAGATGCACCTTGCTGTGAAGACGGAGTGATTAATTTGCCAGCCAGCGAGTCGTTAGATTGTGCTAACAATTACCATATTTGATAGATTAAAGCCCACACCACGGTATCTGTTGCATTGGGAGTTTATTTACAGTTCCTGATCTGTGGCAGGCAAAGAATTGGTGGTGTAACAATTACTATAGGATGCCTCGATGATCCGTCAGATGTATAAATAACCTCCCACTGGAAAATTGTGCCCATCTGTTTGTCACGCGGGGACACAGCCCGCCAGCCCTTCCCGTCGAGAAGCTTCAGCCTCTTGCTGCAAGGTGCTATCAGCCAGTTGCAGGTCTCTGCAAAAGAAACTCCAGTCTGTGAAACTGAAATTGGGAGGCCAGGAAACTCTGTTTTGCTCTGAAACGAGGTGAAAATGTGACCTTTAAGGTGATAACTTGATGCATATAGTCGCAATAATCGTATGCGTTTACATGAATGGGTAAAGGATAGATAACTGTGCACAGAAATGTCAGTTTCTCTCACTGGAGCTACTCCTGTTGGACACCAAAGGTGCTTGATGCAGAGGAAGAGCAGTCTGTGTATACTGAGGGTTTTGTAATCTGAGCAGGGTGAAATGCCTGGAGGTGACAGTGGCAGAAGACGAGGAGGATAAAGCCACTGCTTCAGCACTCCTTGTGATCAGAAGAGCTGTCTTACAGTGTGCTTCCAATGGAGTTCCCTTTGCTTTCTCTGTGCAAACAAACAACCCTTGGCCAAAGGCTGTTTCCCTTTCTAGTCCCACACGAGCATCCTATGTGGCGCTACAGCACTCAACAGCAAGCACAGAGATAGATGTGTGTGCATCACCCAGCATCCAGGAGGCATTCAGGAGGCATACGTCAGGTTCTACCTATTTTCCTCTCTTTCCCAAGCAGCTTTATTCATTCTGACTGATGACCAGGCACTGTTAAATAACACGAGCCTGACAGTTCTGGTTTTGCCTCTTCCATCCCCACCGAGTGAACAGCCAGAGCTCTGCATGCCTGAATCCCCCAGTGCAGAAGGTGGCTGATTTATGGACCTGGCCTCCGTCCTCCTCCTCATTCCCTGCATACCCTTGTGCCCATGTCATCGTTAGGCGCTCCCCCCGCCTTGTTGTTGCTGTTATTATTTTTTGAAATGCCGAAATGAATGATGGTAGCTGCCTCCTAGAAGCAAATTGAGGAAGAAAAAAGCAGTTTGACCTCTGGCTGCCCGAGTGCCGCAAACAATGCAGCCCTTGTTCTGCCCTGGGGACACGGGAGGGCACCACAGCCCTATGTCCCCGTCCTCGTGTTCCCTTGTCCCCATGCTGCGTCCATCCCCTTGTGCCACGTCCCAGTTTGAGCAGCTATTGGGACTGGGATGAGCCACTTGATCAATTTGGTTTGGGGTTATTTGCTTTATTTCATTATTATTATTATTATTTTTTAATTTTTCCTTTACTTTCAGTAAACAGCCCGGCCTCAGCAAGATGATTCATTGCCATTTAGTCTCCAACGCCGTCACATTGATTCTGCAATCATCACTAACACATCTCTATTACTATCTTTTTCCTTTGGCTTTCGGTGTGTTTTTTTGCCTTCTGCCCCCGGTAAAGCCGGTAGCAGATGACAAGAATGCTTTGAAATTGCATTACAAGGACCACAGCTGGTATAAATAGATTTTCCTTTGATGGAGCTGCTCTGATTTACATTACCTGGAGATCAAACCTTAACTGTTTGTTTAACTCCTGTACTCCTGTTAAAAAATAGCACTTGGTGACAACTTCCCCTTCATTGTAAGTGAAGAAAGGGAATGAGAAGGACAGCATTGAAGAGGATACCTTTGACATTTCATAGACAGCAGGTATTTTTTCCTGCTTCGAGAGGCATCATTTCTCACTTCCTTAACAGGTGCTAAAATGGTTCCCTTCAGCTCACCTTCCTGTGTGCAGAAGGGATGGAAAAGGAGCCGTGCTCTACCAATACCCCATGCTCAGCCTTGCGGGTGGCACCCAGATGATGCTCCTGTTGCTTCCTTCCCAGTTTGTGCCATTTCTATCCCGGGTGTGCCTTTGGCAGGGCTGGCAGGCCTGTTGGGTGAGCAGGATTGCCATGCATGGCAGCTTCTGGATGGCTTTTCCATGCTTCAGAGGCTTCTGCTGGCACAGGGTGGGCATCCAGAGCTGCTGGGGAGAAAAAGGGAAGATAAAGCTGCTGTGCATGCAGTAGAGAGTCCTGGGGAGGGAAGTGCCATCTAGATTTTATAGATTTTGGTTTTTCTTTTAAAAAAAAAAAAAAGAAAAGTGAAAGCTGGACACAGAAGTGGCCCCTTTTGCTCACAGCTGATGTGTGTGTGAGTTCAGCTTAGTTCTATCTCGTTTCCTGTCCCTCTTCTTGCCCTGGCGATGGTTTGAAAGGCTCCTCAAGCACCATGGAGGCTTTTCGGCTTCATGCAGGTCTGAACGATGTGTTCTGAGAGATTTTTCACGCATCGTGGACTTTTATTTTGGCTCTAAGTCAGAAGAATGTTCCCGGAGATGATGAGAGTTCACTTTTTCACCAATTTGCTTGTCTGCTAAATGCATAGAGAAGCATTTTCATTGAGCAGCTGATTCCATCCACCAGGTCTGGTTTAAAAACAGAACAACAACAAAAAAAAGAGGCAACCATGCAAAATTCACCTGTGACCCTGAGACAGGGTTGCCTGGTGCAAACAGCAGGGTTCAGAGCTGCTCTGGCAGGATCCGTCCCTGCCTTTCTCTGCAGGCAGCTCCATTTGGGTTTGCTGCAGTTCTGGGTCAGCTCTTCTGGAGGTCACCCGATGCACCCAAGCACCTGCATTTCTTCCAAACCCTATAATTGTGGCAGGGGTACCCCTGCCTGGTCTGCTTTAATTTGTGGGTCATTTGCAGGGAGGTAGGAATGGCAAAACGTACCAAATAAATGTTTCACAATTAATGGTTTCGTCAAGAATTATTGCTGCTGCTGATGCAGGAGTATGGGCAATATTTTGTGATTTTTTTCTTGGCTGATAGAAAAGCAAGGGAAACTCCAAACTTTTTTTTCCATTTAATTGTTTCAGAATCTGTCTTTTTATTGGGATTATTTTTAGGGATGTAGAAGGCTGTAAATTGTGAGCAGTCTCATTTTAATTAGCTCTACTAAAAGCTTTATGACTTCTTTCTGCTCTCACTCCACAAAAGCCAAACGCTGGGAGCATCACGGCCCTGTGTGCTGTCAGAAGGTGCTGCTCTCCAGCTATACCTGTGCAACATATCCACATCCCTCTAATACTCCACGATCCACAACCCTATGTTTGTGCCCAGCTCATCCCTGGAGGGCTGCTGAGAAATCACAGAACGGCCAGGGTTGGAAGGGACCTCAAGGATCAGGAATCTCCAAACCCCCTGCCACATGCAGGGCCACCAACCTCCCATTTAATACCAGACCAGGCTGCCCAGGGCTCATCCAACCTGGCCTTGAACACCTCCATGGACGGGGCATCCACAGCCTCTCTGGGCAGCTGTTCCAGCACCTCACCACTCTCATAGTAAAGAACTTCCTCCTGGGTTGATATTGACTTGGTAAGGGTTATTTTAGGGACTTTATTTATTACTTGAGTGTCTTGTTACAAGGAGCTCAGCAGTGCTTGTGGGTTGTTGATGCTGTTATTGTCCCAAATGCAGGAGTTAAGTCATCTCCAATGGGCTGGGATGTGATAGGTTGGGTTGGTGAACTCTATTCCAAGCTGGGTGTCCCTAGGAATGCACGCAGACAACAGATGCCCAGGGCTCAGCCTTTGCAGATGGCACTAAAAGGCTGGCTGACCACTTGTGTTTAATGAACTCAGTATGAAGATGCAGCACAGGAAATGATGGCTTTACAAAAGCAACGGGGAGGGAAAAAAAAAATTATCTAATTAGATCCTATCAGGTAATTCCCAATGAAGCAGCACAAGTGCTAATTACTGCTATTGGTGACAGGTAAAATTATTGGAGCATGATGCTGCTTTCAGGCTTTATAAAAAAAAAACCAACAAGGTTATATTTACAAAAAATAAGTTATTTAACACTCAACAGGGTGCATCTTAGATAGCGTGGCAATGCCCCTATTAAATTTTTAGTGCCAGATTATGATTCACAGCCAGGGTACAGAAATTGCTGGGCAGCATAACCCAAGCAACAATTATTAATTAATCAGGTGCTGAAAGAGGCTAACAAGAGAACAGTAGGCAAATGATAAGAGCCTCCCTGGGATACGATGCTCTTTTCTTCTTCTTCTTTTTTTTTTTTTTCCAGATTGCAAATTAGTTAAGGCATGTATCATAACGTGATGTCCTCGTGGCTGATATTGCATCCATTATGCTTTCCACCCGTATTAAGAAAGCTATTGATGAATGCCCTCATTCTTTAGACTGTTCCCAAAAATGATTTGCAATTGTAGAACCGTTTAACTTGGCAACTGTGCGTACTGAAAGGAAACTTTGGGAGAGGCTATAAATTATTTTGACAGATTAGAAAATGCTGTTTATATCTATTAGTCGCTACAAACAGCAGGATGTTGTGATTTGGCTGCCTCGTTGTTCCTTGCTGGAGGAGGATGAGCTAGATCAGTTCTGAAGTCAGTTTTCTGAAGGAGGAGGAAAAAAATCCTGTAGGAGAAAAGTACCTTTGGACTTGTAGAGGGGCCGATTCTTTCCCAGGGCTGCCAGTGAAGCTGCCCTATGGGGTGGGCACGTACAGGTGACACACGTTGCTTGGGCGTGGGACGAAATAGCACTCCTGTGAGTGAGAAATAATGCGCGCGGTGAAGCCTATTAGCGGGTTGAATGGTCGCTTCTGGTGTCGTGCTGCTTCTTGCTTAGCTCATCGTTTGCAGTGTAATCGGGTTGCTTTCTCCGAGCTCTAATGCCTGTGCTTTTGAGAATGGCTTGACTTCGCAGCTTAGGATTTATTTATTTCTTAAAAGCACCAGGTCAGGAGTAGAAGGAGAAGGGAAAACTAGCAGCGTGGGGAGAGGAGGTTCGCTTTGCTCTTTAGCCACGTCTTTCCAAGAATAGATGAAAGCAGTGCTGCTCTTTATGGGGCTGCAGTGGGAGGTGGGATTCTTCTGACGGGCGAAGCTCAGCCCGGAATCTCCTGCGCGGGGCGGCACTCGTGGCGCATCATCGCTGTGCAGACCCGTAACGGAGCGGTGGATGTCCGGCAGCCCTCCGGTGCTTTGGTAGATGGGTTCTTTACACGGGGCTCCTGGGAATGGCGACTTGATCCATGGGCGTAGCTTTACTCCCCAGCTGTCACTCTGGCTTTTCATTTGCAAATGGCGATGCAAGTAACCTGCTTTTTAACATATGGCCCATTAGCTGCCTCCTCCTATTCAGATGGTAATGGCGTGGACCGTCGGTGATTTACAGTTCTGACTCGCATGGCAAATAACAGATTGTTTACGCTAGTAATTGCGCTCATTTCCATACCAATTGCTCCGGCTAGACCAGCGCCTGAACGTCAACAACTTGGGGCAGGACTGTGCGTACCCGAAGCGGTTAATGGCAAAGCTTTGTGTTTGTCTTGGCCACTGCTTCGGGGAACCGGACAAAGGGAGAAGGGGGTTACAGATGAATCACGGGTGTAGTGGGTGAAGTCACCGAGCCCCGGCAGCACAGTGAGTGCGAGGGATTTGATGAGGCTGAGAAAAAGGGCGACTTTGAAGGATGGGTCAGAAGATACTGTTCTAGATCACTGGCGGATAAAAGTCAGCAGGGGACTCTGGGGATCTATATATTTTTAATGCCAACAGAGTTCTGGCCTCTTGACTTCCCTGGAGTGGCAGTGATTCATACCAGCTGAGCATGGAACAACTCCCATTAATTATTCCTGGGGCAGCTGTATCAGGAGCAGCTGAGATCTGTTCGCTCATGTTAGTCAACAAGAGTCTGTCATCAAAGCAAAAATAGTTCTTCTCTGAAAGGGATGAAGCGTGCTTTATGGCCATTTCAGGAGTGCTGGATTTGAGTTAGGCCGTGACCTGGTGGCTTGAGAAGAGCACTCCTGGAGGCATCATCAACATTGGGGTTATTGGACCAAGTGCTCCAGACAGCGGGCAGTGAGGAAGATATGGTCTTGGTGTCCTTTCCAGGTCCATCCTTAGTTATTCTCTGTATTTTGTAATTTCAGGCTTAGGAGTAATACAAGGACAGGTGAAGATTTATTGTAGAATCTTAGATTGGCCTGGGTTGAAAAGAACCACAGTGCTCATCCAGTTCCAACCCCCTGCTGTGTGCAGGGTCACCAGCCACCAGACCAGGCTGCCCAGAGCTACATCCAGCCTGGCCTTGAATGCCTGCAGGGATGGGGCATCCACAGCCTCCTTGGGCAACCTGTTCCAGTGCATCACTCTTCATCTGAGCAAGCTGCACGTGGAGCCTTGCTGCACTTGATGCACAGAACTTTACTTACACAGGATGTGTTCAGTAGCAAACTGCTAATGTTCGAAGTCAGTGAGTGATAGAGGTGCAGGAGAACTAGTAGTTATTTAGTAGCAATTAGATTCAAATGAATTAAGGAAGCAAATGGTGGTAAAACAGGCCCTGCAAACCACAACCCAAACATACAATCCAGAAGGAAAGGGAAGATTTATCAATTGAAAGAAGATAAAGATGGTAAGGTAGAAAAGGGAGAACTTGTTACTGTGACTTTCTGGTACATTTAGTTCCCCAAGATCGCAGCGCCTTCTTTAATGTGGGTAATATTTTTACGTACTTTTTATGCAAAACTGAAATTACACTCACACACATATATATATTGAAAATGTGATGAGCACATCGTATTTTGAAATGAAAATGATCTAGAAAATATATAATTCAGAACAAATAGGTATATATATATATAAAAGGACAAGGATTATAATTACTGTAACATGCTGTATAACCAAGATGTTATAATTGCAATATGTATAACCAAGATGTTATAACTGCAATATAATCAAAAGAGTAAGGCACAGCAAACAGGGATCACAAAAGAGAATAAGTAGAAGAGCTTACCCTTGGGTTGAGCTCACTAGAAGATATCAAAGAGGAGGATCTCCAGAAGAGATCCTTCCCCTCTGGTAGCCAGCTCTTAAATAGGTCCAGGAGGGGTGGAGCCTGGCTCCACCCCTTCCGGCAGCACAGGTGAATTGCCTTCACCTGTGCTCCTCTGGCTGACTCATGGCTCACCTCAGGTGATCAATCAGAGGTTCAGGCCGTGACTCAGCAGTTCCCATACACTCCACCCCTTCACGGCGTGAACCAATGATCAGGTTAACAAAAGGGTAAGCTTTCCCTAATACAGAGATCCGGTATATCGCGACGCTTATACAATTTTATCGCGACGTATGTTGGTACAGTTCAAGACAAGTGATGATTAGTGGATGTCCATACTCTTCTATGGGCCAGTGCTCGATGATGTGCCTGGAGGCATGAGGTCCTGAGGTGCAAGTCCATTCTATGTTCCATCAGTCCCATGCAGACCATCACCGGGTGTTGTACGTGATCTGACAGCAACACTGGAACGCTTGATGGCATTGTGTTCCTTCCGGTGGTCCTGAAGGCTCACAGACTCACGGGGAGTAATACAGATGTTTTACAGGTACCAGGAGGGGAAGGTCTGCTCTCCAGGGCAAGATACAGGCCGTATTTCTGTCTTGGGTCAACACTTCCGCTTGTACTGGGGCACGTCCTGGCCGCCTGTACCACACCTTTTTGCCGGATATCTGCGGCTGCATAACGATATCAGGCACCAAAGGAGGTGTCCTGATCTGCCATAGGGACATGATGGGGGTCCCTTTAGCAATAAAGATCGGAGTGTTGACCATAATATCAGTAGGCCATGTACCTATTACTGGAGGGACTACTGAGCCTCCCACCTCCAATAGTCTCCCCCAAGGTGCAAGTAGGCCACACCACTTGGGTCCTACCTGCACCTTCCAGGGCCATTTTATTTTATGGGTACCTGGCTCTAAGTTTTCAGGGGCAGGGAGCAGAAGATTATTTTCATTACCAATTTGGGGTCTTACCTGATGATCAGTGCCCGTAATTTGGATCCTAAGCGGGGTGGCCCATGTCGTCTGCAACATTCTCAGGGCACTGGGTCTGCCATCTCGAGGTCTTTCATTCAGGTCCCGCAGGGTTTCATACAGTCTTTTTGTCCACCCCTGCAAGGACTGGGAGTCTGTCTTCAGGGCAGCCTTAAGAATACCATTATAACGTTCGATGAGGCCTGCCCCTGTTGGATTATATGGCAGGTGGAATCGCCATTCGATGTTATTTTCTTCTGCCCAGCGCTGTATCGTTGCACCAGTAAAATGAGTCCCTTGGTCGCTCTCGATGACTTGAGGTGTCCCGTAGGCAGACATCAGTTTAGTGAGTGCCTTGATGGTATATGCCTGATTTGCTTTCGGTACTGGATAGGCCTGCAGTAGCCCACTTGCAGTGTCGACACAGGTCAGGGCATATCTTGCCCCTTCGGAACGAGGAAGGGGCCCCATGTAATCGACCTGCCATCGCTGGAGAGGATTGTGTCCCCTAGCAAGATGGGCTGTTGTTTCGGGCAACGATCTCGGTCTCATCTTGGAGCAAGCGTCGCAATCCTGGCATGCCTGGACGATACCAGATAGTTGTATGGGCAGTCCCCATGCTTTAGCAGCTGCCCACATTGTCTTTTGTCCAGCATGCCGTAGCTTCTGATGTAGCCAGCGGGCGATGTTCTCAGATGGTGAATTCTCAATCCATCGAACTCGGGCCAATGTGTCGGCTTCATCGTTTCCCGGTGACTGTAGGGGCTGATGACCAGAAACATGGTAGACACGTACAGTCCTGTGTTTGACCGTATTCCATATATCTAACCACATGTCTTTGCCCCAGATCGGTCGGGCGTGGATAGTCCATTCCTGGGTGGCCCACTGTGCAATCCAGAGAGTGAGCCCCCGGTACACAGCCCAACTATCTGTGCAGATGTTCAGGATACCATCACCGGGTTCCTTGGTTATAACCATCCACACGGCTCGCAGTTCTGCCCATTGGCTGCTCTGACCATCCCCCTCATCGAACCAGATTGTCTCGGTGGAAGGATGGTATGCTATTGCTCTCCACTTGCTCGGGTTGCCCTTGCTGGACCCATCTGTGTACCAGGCATCTTCAGGGATAGGATATTTTCCCTCGTGAACGGGACTCTTCTCTGGTGGAGCGACCAGTATTTCTTTTGGTGCATCACTGTGATATGTAACTGGGCCTAGGATCTTCTGAAGTTCTTCTTTCAAGGGGGATGAAGACAGACTGCTCCTTTGGCTGAGATAGGCGACCCATCGTGCCACTGTTTGTGCTTGGGCCACCCCTGTCTTAGGAAGGTGGGTCAGATCCTTCACCCACCCCTGAATTGGCAGAGTGGTCTTGACTATAACTGCAGCTGTCTGAGTTATTGGCTCTACTGCCTGTAATGCCGAATAGGCAGCCAATAACTGTTTTTCAATCATACTGTATCTTTCTTCTGCTCCGTGCCAAACCTGAGACCAGAAACCAATGGGGGTCCGAACAGAACTCTGGCGCTGCCACAGGCCCCAACCGAAGCCGTCTTGAGTAACATGAACGTCCAACTCGGCTGGGAGGGTAGGATCGAATATACCCAATGCCTGAGCTTGTTTAACTGCCAGTTTTGCTTGTTGGAAAGCATCCTGTTCGGCTTTCCCCCAGTCCCATAGCTGCCCCTTTTTTGTGAGTCTGTATAATGGCCTTAGCAGCTGCGCTAGGTGAGGTATAAAGGAACGCCAATAACCCAATATACCTAGAAACTCTTGCAGCTGCTTTGATGTTGTAGGGACTGGAAATGCCTGAACCTTATCTATAACAGCACTGGGTAGCACTTTGGTCTTTCCTGACCAAACCACCCCCAGGAATTTTACGGACAGGCCTGGACCTTGCACCTTTTGGGGATTTATAGCCCATCCCCTTTGTTGCAAATAGGCAGTTAATGAATCAGCTGCCTGTCCTACTACCTCCAGTGAGTCGGATGTCAACAGGAGATCATCAATATAATGATATAGATTAACATCATCAGGTTTTCTCCAGTCAGCCAGGTCACGCGCCACTAAATTGTGACAATATGTTGGTGAATGCACGTACCCCTGTGGCAGGACCTGAAAGGTCCACTGCCTGCCTCCCCACGTAAACGCAAACTGATCTTGCGATTCCTCAGCAATTGGGATACTGAAGAATGCATTTGCTAGATCTAGGACACAATGATAGGTTTTTATCTCCCTACTCAATGTGTCCATTAGGGAAGCAATATTGGGTACGGCCGCATGAATAGGCGGCGTGACCTTATTTAATTCTCTGTAATCTACTGTCATCCTCCATGTGCCATCCGACTTTCGCACTGGCCATATGGGGGAGTTATACGGGCTGTGTGCAGGTCTTATAATGCCCACTTTTTCTAATTCCTGCACCGTTCTTGATATTTCATCTTGCCCACCCGGGAGTCTATACTGTCTAACGTTAGTAATCCGGCGCGGTTTCGGCAGGCAAACAGGCTCATGTTTCGCATGGCCTCTTAATATTGCCTGCACCGCCCGGATACTGATACATCTTTGTCGAAGTCTGAACTCTCCCACAGTTGTTTGGAGAGCCAGACCCCATAGAATGTCTATGCCCAGGATGTATTCTTGGACTGGGGCAATAGACACCTTGTACTCCCGGGGTGGGAGACGCCCAACCCCCAATTTTAACCATGTTTGGGTGACAGGAATAGTCTGTCCCCCAAAACCACCAATCATCACTCTGTCGCCATGAAATTTTTCCGGATCTCCATAGATAATTGATGTTTCTGCTCCAGTATCTACTAGTGCCATCACTCTCTGAATATTTTTTCGGGACCAATAAATCGTTAATTCTACATAGGGCCTCCGGTCCCGTCTGGAGGCCCTACGGGGACTAACACCCCTTGTCAGTGCATGAATTGTGCTAGGGCCAGTTCTTTTGCTTCTGATGGCTCAGGCATTGTGGCCCGAGACACCTGAGGTGGCTTCTTTTTCCTGTTTGGAACAATAAAATCTTCTAGGTTCCATGTTGTTGTTGGAACCCTTTCTATAGCTCTTACCCTGGATTTCTTAGGGTAGCTCTGGAATTTTTGATTGTCCTTTAGTTGTCTCCAGAGCTGGAGAAGGACGTGATTGGGCTGGCGGTCGATCTTAGCAAATTGGACCCCAGCCCGAATTAAATCATTAAACATTTGTTTTCGGGATACCCTTATGGGTCCCGATCGAGGAGCTCGAGTAGCCGGCATTCTGGTTTTATTTACCGGCAGGACCTCTGCTTCCTCCAAAAACCGAATATTGCGCCTAGTCCGCAGGCGTTCTGTTTCTCCCAAATCGGCAACTAACTGGGCAACCTGCTGGACTACGGCTTCTGATGCTACAAGGGGATTTAATATTGAAACTAAGGTACCGTACAGATGGGAGGGAGCTTGTTGTAGAATTAAATCTCTCATCCCTGCTGAAAATTTAACCATATCAGGGCCATCAAATGTATCTTCATAGATGGCCTCTCTTACACCCAGTTCACGGATATAGTTCTGAAGGTCCTCCATGGAGGACCACATACCTGTATGTAACGGTATGTCTGATTTATTTGGCCATACCATACGGCAGGCCGCCATTAACCATTCCAGTATGGAATGGTTTTCATCACGATATTGATTGCCCACGTATAACCTTTGCCTAAGAGCAGGATGGACAGTCATGGTGGCCAACTTAGATATTTCTGGGCCATTCACCACGACACTTTCTGCCCCAGAATCCCACAGTCTCAATAACCAAGCCGGCACACTTTCTCTGGGCTTCTGCCGAAATCGTTGTACTAAATCCATTAATTCTGTTGCTGTGTATGGCCGAGCTGTCACATGTAAATGAGTGTGGGCAGGGGGCCATTGATCAGGTGGCACCCCTGCCGGTCTGTCCTGTACTTTTTTTGTTTTTTGGGTTATCACAGGACGGACCTCCAATGGATCAGTTTGAATTGGACATTCAAGGTCTGATTTGGATTTCTTGTTGTCCTGATCAACGAAGTCTGTTGATTCAGGAGCCTGGTCATCATTTATTGAAATATTACGAATTTGGCTTACAGGAAGATGTAGAATTGGCTTCTTCCCCGTTAAAACGCCAAGTTCGTGCTCTAACTTTTCAATGCGATCTTTCAAAAGTTGATTTTCGGTTTCTAAAGTATTATTTCTTGAGTCCGCATGATTTAAAGCGGTTAATAGTGGCCATGCCACCATGGAGGCAGCCAATTGTCTTTCTTTGGTGATGAGAATGTCCTTGCCAAGTCCTTGAAAATAGTCTGCCATGCGATATGGGGAGAGATTGCCCATAACACGTAAGGGACCCCATTTTTCAATGATGGCAGCTAACTCGTAATAGGGCGATCCCTCAAACCCTGGGATCTGCCCTGGAATCATTTTCTCTAGGGGAGTATTGTTCTCCCCCTTGACCCATTTATAGAAATTCCACAGGAAAGACATGTTAATTTTAGAATATTCAGCCTGCCTGGCTCGCCAAGTGTATAACCAAGATGTTATAATTGCAATATGTATAACCAAAATGTTATAACTGCAATATAATCAAAAGAGTAAGGCACAGCAAACAGGGATCACAAAAGAGAATAAGTAGAAGAGCTTACCCTTGGGTTGAGCTCACTAGAAGATATCAAAGAGGAGGATCTCCAGAAGAGATCCTTCCCCTCTGGTAGCCAGCTCTTAAATAGGTCCAGGAGGGGTGGAGCCTGGCTCCACCCCTTCCGGCAGCACAGGTGAATTGCCTTCACCTGTGCTCCTCTGGCTGACTCATGGCTCACCTCAGGTGATCAATCAGAGGTTCAGGCCGTGACTCAGCAGTTCCCATACACATGCTGTGCAGAGCTTTCTCTTTTTCTTCCTTGATTGGCTCCATAGCCATTTATGTGAATGGAAGACAGCAACTCAGTCGAGCTATTGCTGTGAATGGAATAACCATGCTTGGTTATTAAAACGCCTGATCAAGTGCAGTTGAAATGTCAATAAATGTTTGTCCCTTGGCATGATACAGAGGTGTTCTTAGAGAATCTTTGAGTTGGAAGGGACCCTCAAAGATCAGCTAGTCCAACGCCTTTGCAAGGAGCAAGGACACCTACAGCTCCATCAGGTGCTCAGAGCCCTGTTCAGCCTGACTTGAATGTCTCCAGGGACGGGGCATCACCACCTCTCTGGGCAGTCTGTGGCAGTGCCTCACCACCCAAGGTGCTTGTCAGAGATTTTTGAGCTAATTCTACTCTTCCTGTGCTTCATCCTTGAAAATATTTGTTCACAAATACACACACTAACAAAAAGCGACAATGTGAATAAGGTGTGGTTGTGAAACAAGGGATATCTTTCTCTGGGAGGGGAGCTGTTGGGTCGGGGCTTGAAGTGGTGATGGAGCACCTGGTGAAGGGCTGTGTTCGGCCCAGGGGGCACAGGCAAAGTGTTTGCACCTGTGCTGCCCAGCTGGTCAGAAGGGGCAGACCCAGGGGGAGCTCATATAAGGGTCAGCCATAGGAGGGAGAGCATCTTTTGGAGCTGGGGGCTTCCTCAGGAGGTGTGCTATACTGCCACAGAGCTCCTCTGCCTGTTGGGTGAGTACAGCTTTTCTTTCTGCATATGACTGTGGGCTTAGCTGTGAATACTTTGTTTGGTTTCACCAAGAACCTGTCAGAAGTGATTTTGTTTCTTCATGAGCAGAACAAGCATCTTATGAAAGAGTGGTGAAGTGGACGTGATCAAATTCTTTGAGTTGAATATCTGATTGCAACTCTATATGTTCTGTTTGAAGACTTGCAAGTAATGTATTGGTGTTGACAGAAAACAGAGTTGTGAATATACAAAAAAAAATGATTTTTTTTTTTTTCCTGCAATCTTGAGACCTATTCTCAAATTCCTTGATCAGAACGGAAAGCAAGGCTGTCTATTCACTGTTCACAGGATTGTGAGCCCTGCACTGTGCTCTCCCTTCCTCAGTTTTCTGTTGTTACCTGCACAGTCTATGTTTAAGGTACATGTAGTTGACTGCTGGAAAATAGCTCTAAAAATCACATAATAACATTAAAAGTTTACACCTGGCAGCTCCTAACAGCCTGTTAGCCTTTGCAGCAGTTCTCTGTGCCTCCAAGTATGTCCTTTGGAAATGATCTTGTGAGAATTACAAGTGTTCTAATTTTCCTGTTACCGCAAACAATGCTGTATTTTCCTTCAGCAGCCTCACTTTCCCTGCAGGAAAAATAATCTGTGATAAAATCTTATCGTAACTTTTCCAAGCAGTGTTTGGATCAGCAGAACCTGAAACAAATCCAGCTTATCGTTCCTGGCTCAGAGGCCGTGAGGTGTAGGATGCTGGTATGCTGATTTTTATCTTGGGCATTAAAGGCATGCAGAAATGCTGGTGGAAAGCAGTTCTGTGCAGTCATCGTTTAGGAGTGGCATTCATCTCTGCTGTGGCTGAGCAGCCCACCTTGAGCTGGCTGGGAAGGATGGGGGGTCCCACTGTTGTGTATTCAGTGGTAGAGGTGTGGAGTGAGGGCTGGGAGGGCTCTGTGCCCTCATGCTGTGTGGCACCAAGGGGATTCCAGGTGATGTCATTTCAGTGCAGGGGATGTAGCTTGGAGCTCACATCAAACCAGCAGCTGATATTCAGATTGCCGTCCACATCTTAGAGGAAGTAAGTTGGAAAAGGGTCTGCTTTTATTACAAAATCTGTTCTACAAGGTAAAAGGTTCAGCAGACTTTCTTCTCAATCAGGTACCTATATTTTTCAGTAATGTAATACCAGCTGTACGTTCCTCCTGGGTTTTCATGTAATCTTTGTCAACAAAGGATCTGGTCTGTTTTCCGCAGTTGGTGCATGTAAGTGTTTTGCTTGAGTATTAACACATATGTATGAAACTTGATGCAAAGCTGAGGCTGGAGAGGGATCTTGCCCTGGAAGCCTGACTTTCATCAGATGGGTTTCTTTGGGTATGTGGGAGCCTTCTCTGTGCCATAATGCTGTAGCAGCTTGTTATTTTTTCCCCAGATCTGTTTATTTTTTATTAACTCATACATTTTTGTATCTGGCCACTGTTGCTTCCTTTGGTCCCCTGCTGCAGAAGAGCATAGAGAGCACCTTTGCTCAGGGCCTTAGGCAAGGATTGGGTTTTGTCCCTCTGGGCTGCCCTCAGTACAGCTCTGTGTGACCCTGAACCCAAGCAAGCTTCAGAATCACCTTCTCCCTCCTGTGTCTTTGGCCAGACCCCTTCCCTGGGCATGACTGTAAACCCCCACCACGTGCTTCTCACTTCCCAACCACATAAAATTGCAGGAAAATGGAGTAAAAACCGCTGCACTGATTTTGTCCTAACTTGCCTCTGCAGGAACCAATTTGGAGGCGTTTGAGCGCTCCATCCCAGTACGAGCTCTGTAGGGCCTTGAGCAGTACATTTCCTTTTAAATACCGTAATTGAGGCCCTGAAATTCCGTTAAGCGCTTTATTTTAGGAAATAGCTGGGGTTTTGGAACGCGCTCCTATAAAGTCATATAAAGTTATTGAGGCACTTTGCAGTTTTAGGAGACTTCTAGCCTCCCGAATTGGAGCTCTGCTGTCTGTATGCACGAGGGCTCTTCCTGCACGCAGCAGCAATTGCGCTGCCGACCTGCAGCACTTAAATCACGCCGGGTGCGTTAGCTCTCAGTTAGAGCGCTGCAAAATGAGAATGCAGGGTTTTATGGCCCTTCATGAATAGGGCTATGAACCTGTCACTCGTGAGGTTTTACAAAATGTCCCAATAAGAAGGGAAGTCGTGCTTGGTGGCATTTTATGCAGGTGGGTATTGGTATTGAGCTCAGCTGCCGGTGCCTCCTGGGAAACCCTCACAGTGCTCTGTGTACAGCTGAATGTCACCAATCCTGCTGGCATTCTTCTCTTTTCATCTCCATCTCTTGCTGCCCGTGTAAGAGCACAGGAGAACCCCACGTCAGCCCTGTGGGATAGATCAGGGCTGATCTCAACGCCATGGAATATCTGCCTGTGTTTGGGTGACAACAAAGCAAATGTTTTGCATTCTGCTGTTGTTTTCTCCTGCAATAGAATCATAGGCTTGTTCAGGTTGGAGAAGGCCACTAAGATCATTGAGTCTGACCCAGTCTCCCCCATGTCCATGTGGCCTTGTCCCTCACTGCCTCATCTCCACATTTCTTCAACGCTTCCAGGGATGCTGACTCTAGCAATGCCCTGCACAGGTGTTCATACGTTGAGAAACAAAACAAAAAACAACAAGAAACTCATAATTTTGGAACCAGGACTGTTGGCAGAAAACAAATTGGTTGCATCAATTGCATCCTTTGGTTCAGCTTCATGGGAAGCAGAAAAGCAAATAAATGGGGTGAAGAGCCATGCTTGTGTGTGAGCTTGCTGCCAGAGGCATATCTGTGTCCAGAGGAATTTTTTGTGCGGGGCGGGGAAGCCAAAAATCAAATCAGCTGGAAGGAGAACCAGCAGCTAAAATATATGCTTTTAATAAAAGAAGAAAGCAAAGATACCCTTGCTACTTGAGGATTGTTTCGATCTTCCTATTTTGCAATGCCTTTGGGTCTCTAATGACTTTGGGAGCCTGTGTGCAGCCATAAATCTGTCTCCTCAGTGGACTGTGTGGGCAGGCTTAGTTTTCCTGCTCTGGCTGCTTTTGGTACACATGATGCTATTATCCCATCCTCATAGTATTGCTTAGGATAGCGTTTCAGTTCAGAGCACGACAGCTTAGGGCACATTCCTCCACTGTGCTTACTTAAAGCATGTAGGTTTGGTTCACAGCCCATCCTTGCTGTGTGTAAATAATTAGTGTAATTGGTGCAGGCTTGGTCCAGGGCAAACGCCCTGTGTGTGATTGGCTGACTGTAGCCTCAGAGCCTGAGAGCACCAAATTCATAACCCAGTTTGAACATCCTCTTAGTGCCTCTGTTGGGGGAATTTTTAGGTGATGTACGGATTTTTAAGCAAAGATTAAAAAAATAATTAGAAAATAATGAACTTTTGGAATATATCAACAGAACAATATTATGCAAATGAAACAAATTCAAGTAATATGCATGTCTAAAGCATCGAGGTTTAAACAGTACTACTTTGTTCTTACTGGGAAGGCATGTTTTGGAATGAGAGAGTAGAAATAATTATCTTGCAATTATACCCAGTATGGGTTTTTTTTTGTTTGTTTTCCTGAAAATTCAGTGTGCTGCTGAACTACTTGTCTACTTGTCTTTTGGTGAAGGTGTTTTGTTCAGAGGGTACAGTCCTAGCAGTCCAACAATGCTAGTAGGATTTGAAGAAGTTTTGGTGTTCAAGTTGAAGTTATGCTTACGAGTGTGATAACCCTGTGCAGGATTACCTCTGAGTTATAGGACACAACATATGAGTGTTGTTGTATCATCAGCATCTTCACAGGTAGCAACAAGTGCTGGACCAACATTAAGGAGTATATTATATATACTTGTATTTGGGGATGTGTGGGTATGGAGCAGGATGTCATTTGAAGCCTTTACCTCGTGCTGAGAACAGATTTTGGCATTTTGTGGGGTGACTGGGGATGGGGCCAGCAACAAGCAGCACATTAGGTCTGGCTTTACCATCAGCTCTGGGCGCAGAAGGATTTCATATTTCCAGTGGCAAAGCCTGGAAATAATCCATCAGTGAGCTCCCAGTGGGAATCCTTGCTTGGCTAATATGATGGATCTTTTCCTTTCTTTTAAGTTTGTCTTCCACAGGATCAATTAATGACTATGGGTTAGAGAAGTGGTTGTTTTCCAGAGTCCGTAAATGGTGTCAGTGCTGAATGATTGCACATTGTTACAGAGCCCTCGTTATAGCATCAAGCAAACGACGTGGCCTCTAGGCCTGACAGTTATTGGCACCAGGGACCCATGGATAACCTAACCTACTTTCCACTAGATGTAAATAAAAGACTAGGAATACATAGAACCATGCAGGCAGTGTGGGTTGTGTTAACCTACCTTGGGACAGCTTGTGAACAGAATACTGTGAATTGTTTGGTGCAACCTGTTGTCATGGCAGTGTGTTTTGAGTGAGGAGCCAGAGGTGCACAGGCACCATCACAGTGGTCTGTTGCTGTCAATAGGATGGCTGCCTACACGTGCTAGGTGTGTATGGCAGCTTGTACAGGGCCTGTTTTACCCACTAGGTACTAAGTATTTAAGTTTGGGTGATATGTAATCCTCTGCACCTGGTCACTTAAGTGTAGAAGGCTGGATGGTGATATATAGATATATGGGTCTATCCATATGAATATATGGTTAGAAAGGATAAATAAAGCCCCTGTGCGTAGACTTGAGTTGCTGTCAGATCCTCAGGGTGGGAGCCAAGTTGCTCCCAGACAGTTCGTTTGCTTATGCACCAGTGAGGTGCTGTGTTGTCTTTACTTAATGGGAGAGGAAAATGGTTTAACTGTTTAGGAAAAGGGAACAGTGGAGGACCAAGGTCCAAGAGCAGTTGACCGATTTCTTTCAACCCGATTGGCAGACGGTTTATAGTGCGAATGAAGAAAATTAAGAATGGCAGCAAAGGCTTAGCTAATGCAATCCTATTGCAAGCGAAGACTTTGGCCTTTGTGAACACTGCCTGACCTTCCATTTGTGGATGGGAAACTGAAGGGCTTGTGGGCTTCAGTGCAACCCAGAGAACAGCTGGAGAGCAGAAGAGAAGAGGACACCTTGGCCAGGTGTTGCTGGAAGGGTGTCCTGTTGGACAGTAGGGAACAAAATACTTCGTCTTCACCTGCAGGTGTGATTTACAAGCAGGCTGAGCAAGGTGATTCAGAATTTCTGTGCATGGTGGTCTTCACCTGATGCCATGGGAACAGCTGGCTGTTAAATAACACCGGCTTGGAGAGCCCAGAAGTTGTCTGTAAGCCATTGCTGCAACACACCTCCAGCTCTCAAGGGCACATTCTTCCCATCAGTTCTTCATATGAAGAGCACTTGGGTCTTGTCTCATGTTAGCTTTTTTTTCCGCTGGGTGACCAAGGAAGGGCTCTCTGTGGGACTGGAGCAGCAGTGTGACTGAGCTTGGAACAGCAGAGCAGGTGGTTGTAGCAAAGTGTGTGAGGCTTGTGTGTGTGTTTTCTCTTTTTTTAATGCTAAGAAGGCCAAAAGCCTGGGAACTGCTTTGGATTGTTGCTTTTTAGAGACTTATATGCTGAAAAGCAATTGATAGCTGTGAGTACAGGCAATCCATGCTTTGTTACTCCATTTAAAAACATCATGGAAGCGGTTTGCTTGGGTGATGATAGCAAGCTGCTGCCGTGGTAGCAGTGGTGTGGCAGTGACCTGCCAACGTGCTTTTCCATGTCTTCCCATGACATGACTTGTGCTGTGGTCGATGCTCCTGTTCCATGTGAGCAGCGCCTTGGTGTGGCTGTGCATTATCTCTGGGCATTTCAAAGGATGAGCTGGGAGTTATTTCCCTGCACGTGGCAAGCGAGCAGCTACGAGTAAGCACAATTTATAAATAGATTAGAAGGCAAGCAAGTAGTGCGAGTCCATCTGCGTGTTCAGCGATGCCACGGCACGTTCAGGTAACATGACCATTCTTCCCTTTCTGGCTCCTTGCTTACGTGGGCTTTCTGCTGTGCCACACTCCAGCTTCCTGAGCTTTGCAGGTGCCTCTAGCAGCTCAAGGATGCTCTGCAAAATGGGCAAGGTGAAAAATGTGAGTTTTGCTGGAGAACTGGCCAGCTGTCAGACAAAAGGCCGCTGCAGGAGGCCATGCCTGTGGCTGTGCAGTGGGGAGTTAGGATGTTCCTGCAGAGGATGCCAGTGGGGCACTGCTCCCTTGTGTCTCAGCAGTTGGGTTTCAGAGTGGTTTTGTGCTGCTTTGTTTTCTTTTCCCAAAGAAAACCGACATTCTCTGTTGGGGGAGTGTACAATTTCTACGCCAGAATGTTTTCCTTATAAAATCAAAACAAAGGCAAAATGAAATCTGTTTTGATAGGACAGGGGAGAAAATATTGGCCAGCTGCATGCTTTGTGATTTAACTCATGGCAGGGAGCAAGAAGCAGGTACTGGGTGCCTGCACAGTGCCTGAGCAATGGGCAGAGAGGTGAAACAAGGAGCCCTCTCCAGGGCAAGGGAAAAGCAGTGCTGAGGGCTTCTCTAAGCCGTGTCCAAACTATTCCTTGAGCTATTTTATGGTGGTTTTTCGTTGTTTTGTCTCTCTTTTTTTTTGGCCAATTTGAAAACTCTTGGTATTTTTTTTTTTTTTTTATTTTAAAACAATTAGGGGTAAGAATTTAATTGACTTACTTTCCAGGATATAACGGCAAGAAAATTACTCGGCATCTCTTAGTTGCCTTAAAAAGATCCTACATTCTGCAGTATTGCCATCTTTAGGCGTAACGTGGGATGTTCTGATTGCATTAAATGTTTCCTGGTGGGCCTTGGGAATGAGATGTTTGTTTAACTGTACAGTGCTTGCTTCACTTACCAACTGCTGGCTTTTTTTTCCCTGTTTGACTGAAGATGTAGGTTTTATATAGTTGGTACATACACACGTGCACACAGGCACGTCAATCCACATTCGACAGGCTTGCCTTTTTAATGCCTTTTTGTTGTTTGAAAAATCATGTAAACATAATAGGGATAATTAGCTTTGACTATGAGCAAATCTGGCAATAAAACACATTAGCTGCAGCTTTAAATCAACGTCTCGGCCTGCAGTCTTGACTTAGCTCGTAGTTCTGGTAAAATCTAATTAAAACTGAAATGATCATCTAGGCATTAGATTTTAATTGCATGTGAGTGCGTGTGCGTGTATGTTTGGTTTTTTGGCCTGCATGGCTGGTTTCCTTCCAGCAGCCGAATGTGCTGAGAGTAGCTATGAGCCTTATGCTGTAATTGCAGAGAAAAGAGACAAAAACTTGATGGGGACACGGCTGTTGAGTTCAAAGCTGACTAATGACATTTTGAAGAAGTGCTCCTGTAGGTAGCATGCTTGCATTGCATTGCTAGATGCCTGGGAATATCAGTTATGCGTTGGCTCAGACCTGCAGCAATTGAGACTACGTTTCTAAATCCGCACTACTAAATGAAGAAAAATCTGCCTGAAACACTAGCTGAAACATATAATAATGGAGCCTCACACTTTTCCTCCTGTAAGACCAGCTCTGCATTGACTTCAGCCATGAAAAGCCATTTGCGATGCAGATTAAATCTGTTCACGTGGGGAATTGGCGTGGAATTAGAAATTCACGTTTGATTCCTGCTCTCATTTACTCCGCAGTGATTTCACCTCGTAGGCGTGCAGTTGGGATTCAGATAACCTGATGTGGGTGCCTGCCCGCCCTCTCTGCCTTTGGAAAGGCAACCTTCCGTGTTCACCTTGTGCGAACGTTCCTTGGGAGGCAGTGGGGCTGTGCTGATTTACTGTGACTGAGAATGTGACCTCAACTCTCTGGCAGTAAAACACCAGGGGAACGAATAAAGCCAGCCCTACTTGTCTCACGTGGTTGTGCAGAACGGAGCCAAGCAAGCTTCTTGTGACGGGACAGGCATCATCAGGTTCAAGGGAGCTTATTGTCCACGTGCGTTATTCCTGTTTCATTTCCCAGCGCCATCTGAAATAAGCAGGAGGAGCACGGTGACTTCTGTCTGTGGAAAAATGAAAGATGCTGTACCTACAGTTGGGTGGGTGCCTCTCAAGTAGATGAAGATACCACGAGTGTTTGTTTTGTTCTTTCCATTTTAATTTTTTCAAATTCACATGGGGTTTCAGGAAAAACCCACAGTGTAGAGCTGTGTACAGGGTGCCCAGCTGGGAGTGCTTGGCACCATGCCGGACATGATTTTGCATTCAGAACTGCTGCTTTGTCTGCCTCATGCTCGTTAGGCAATGCTAATCCCTGTCCCTGTCTCCTTGCTGCCTGGCTCAGTGACCTTGTTGAGTTGTAATGTAATTTTGCAAATTTAACAGATGCTGGTAGCATGTTGCACATCCTGTGCTAGGATGAGTGCCCTGTCCAACCACACTGGGCTGCAATCAGAAGCATCCAGCTTTAGGACCGCTGGTGGGTATGGGACCAGAGCATCAACTGAATTGGCCGAGAAAATGGGGGTGAATTGTTGCTCCAAGATGAGGAATCAGACTTGAACCGTGGGCATCCTTTCCCTTGTCTTGTGGAAACAAGGATATAATCTCATCATATGGTCATGCAATAAGGTTGGGTTTGTTTTCTTTGTAGTAGATCTGAATCCTCCTGTTGGCCACTGGTGTTGCAGAATAGATATTTTAAGAAAAGCATTTCTGGGCATGGAAAGTATTCAAATTCAGAGTTAATTTGCTAGAGCAAAGCATTTGAAGCGTATCAGCTGGTGGGGCACAGTGTTCCCCAAAGAAATGGTAGCTCATTGCCTAAAGCCATCTTCAGTGTCAGTGCTGGTGATTAATGCCTGGAGATCCCACTGGTCTTGGAAGCAATATAGTTAAGTAAAAGGCAATGGGTTGCTTAAAAGGTCTTAAATCAGACTAATGTTAGCAAATGTCAGTTGAAAGAGAGGGATTTTAGAGGAGGGGAAAAAAAAAGAAGAAAAAGAGTAATTTAAGCATAAATTCAAAGGAGGAAAAGCAGACAAGGCTACAAACTCATAAAATCTCCACAGATGAGAAAATGAACCTTCTCAGATTGAAGTTTAATCACAGAGTGGATTTTGATTGTAACGAGGAGAATTATAATTACCACTTGACCCAGGAGAGTTTCCTCGCCTCAGCCGAGAGCAGAGCTTGAGGAGATGATGCTGGGGAGGAAAGGGAGGCCAAAATGGTTGCCCTACCTGTAATTGGACTCCGCTGAAAATGGAACCAGGTTCATTTTGAGATGTTTGGGAATGTTTTGTGTGTGAATATGATGATAGCATTGCACAAGGGCACCTTCCTCAGCACTGCAGCGCTGCTCAGAGATGGTCCCTGTTGGGTTTTCATGGTTGTCCTCCACCCGGGCTCCTACGGATGGATTTGGCGTAGGAAGACTTTGAGGACAGCTGTTGGAAGCTGTTGAGCTTGTGCCACAGCTTCAGTTATGCTTCTGCCTCATCTAAGGCCAGAAAGGTCAAATAAAAGCAGGAAAAAGCACGGTTATTAATATGTCAGTGGCCAGTAAAAGAACACCAGTGCACATGTCAAATTTTCATTTGAAAATTAGTTGGTATTGGTATTTTAGTCCCAAGAAAGAATCAGAGGAGGAACACCAATCAAAATCTTAGCTGTTGTTTGTAGCTGAGAATTAGGAATTCTTTCAGGAGCTGGCTGACCGCGTGGCTGGACTTCAAGCTTTATTTAGAAACTATTACAGCCTCCTCAGAGCCCGGAATATGTCTGTAGCTTCCCTTCTATAAGTAAATATTTTTCTCACTTATTCCCCTGTTGAATAGGTTGCTGTTTGCTTCCTTATTTTTGTTACAGATGCAATTCAAGCTGGGTTTGTTTGATTCATATGTTCTGCTTCTTTTCTCTATTTATGGTATTGAGCTCCTGGATTCTCTACTGACTTCATTAGAGTATTTTGGAAAATGAGTATGTTCAGCGTTATTTTTTCTGCCTACCCTGCTAAAAGAGAAAATAGAAAAGGAAGAAGAAAAGGTACAGTAGAACAGTGCTGAAGCGTGCTGTAAGTGGCAGTGGTGGAAAGGAGGAAAATGGTGACTGCATGTAGCGTATGCAGAATGATGTCGATGACAGTGATCAAGTTGCAACTTTAGTATTCTGTCCACTGATAGTTCTTTTTTTTAATTAAGATGAGCATATTTGAAATATTAATTACGTTGAAAATTGCTGCTGACGTGCTCGGTGGCAAAACTTGCCTTCTGCCTCCTTAATTCGGTTTCTTAATAGTCATTTGTACATCCACTTTGCTTCCTCTGAATTTTAGGTATGTTCTTTGCTTCATCTTGAATGCTCTTGTGGCTTTGTGCACCAGAAGGAGGAGATGCCTTGCAAATATGTCTTTGTGTCAGCACTGGAAGAGTTAATGAGATGGAGGTTTAAAAAAAAAAAGAGAAAAAATCCTCTTTATTTGGCAAGAATATTCAGTATAGACTCAGCCTATGCTACACCTCCAGCTTTTTGTGCCAGCAGAGGCATGTGGCTCGTGGGAATTAAGCAAATAATTGTACAAACATAGGGGGGAGTTACTGAAATTATTCAGCAGTCATTTTTTGCTGCTTTAAGATTAATTTGTAAATTTGCTCTTGACAGTCGTTTGTAGAATAACCATAACCCAGGAATGTTTCAGGTCATAGCAAGATAGTAGTTTAAACACGTTGAGCCTGGTGAAGTGAGAAGTCAATCAGAACAGAAATATGATTTCTCTGGTATTTCATATTATTTTGAGGACGGATCAGGAGAATTACAAAACAGAAGCAAGTCCCTGGCATCTTCCATGTGTCTACTGCTATTGTATTCAGTAAGCTGCAATCCTAGGAACTCTCCGAGAGTATAAATACTTCATTTTTATATTTGGAAACACTGTCTTTTTTTTAATTATCTCAACTATTAAACAAAGAGCGATGAGACGTGCTTTTATACTGCGTATTTTTACAGCAAAGTATTTAAACCGGCCAGTTGAATAATTTCATGGCGCATTAAGTTCAGTGAGATCTTTTTGCATGCATCATTTTTAGTGCTTTCTAGGTCTTCGACCATAAGCTTTTTAATTACCATTTGAAGAAAAGTAAAATGAAACTTAATAAATACCTTTTTGGTCATTTGGCTTCAGATCTGATGTGACGTTTTTCAAATCACGTAGTTGGTGTCAGTTGGTGTTTTATATGGAAATCGTCGGGTTGCCTTTGCGATAACACTGTCCATCATTCACCAGAAGACATCAAAAGCAGCTGCCATGTGAAGAGAAGAGGTTTTATTAGGGTAGAAAGTTGAATCTCTGGGAGCAGAAGAGCTGTGGTGATTTCAGCACTCGTAGTGAGTCATTCAATCAAGATGGGAATGGTCTTCCATTGGGTGTTGCTCGTGGTGCCAGGATATCAACGCTGATGTTTGGGGAATGGGCAATCCAGGAGCAGGGGGAGCTCAGATTTGGGGCTCTCTTATCCACCGTTCCCACTCAGGGGATTACTGTTATTATCTTGTGACATTTTTTGACATTTCAATGCTTTTTCGTCTAGACTCCTGTTTTGACCAGACATTGCAATACTCAAATTATGGATGTTTTCTAATGAAGTTTTTGTCAAACATGGTTGGATATTGAGTAATCAGTCTTTACAGCAAAGCAGGAAGGAAAATAAAAAGAAAAAAGAAAGAATTGATGGAAAAGATTCTGGAGTGGGTGTAGTTCAGAGCTACAGGCTGAATCTTGGCAGCTCTGGGCTGCTTTCCTTGGAGGTGTTCTTCAGGTTAGACCTCTGCATAAATAATGGATGAGTTATGTTTTTGGTGCTGCCTTTCCTGCAGCCTTTTGAAATACAAATAACTTTCTCTTAAATTCAAGAAAGGGAAGGAAAAAATTAAAGCTGATGAGTCTGTCATGTGTTGGAGGAGAAACTAAAAAAGGAAAATAAATGGTAAACGGAAGAGCTGGTTTTCCTTCAGCTATGAGCTGTTGTCTCCTTTCGCCACGCCTTGAAGTTGTCTAACTCAATACTTCTGTACTTCTTAATTTTATTTTAATGTATCTATTCTTAAATGGTTATGATGATGTTATATAACCCCCTGCATATAGCGAAATAAAGCGGGTCTGCTCTTGAAGTAGAGGTAAGATACTGTTTAGGTGAGCAGTTCACACCACAAATGTTCCTTGGGAATGAGTGTGAACTTCTGTGGTTGTCCTGGTTGAAGATGCAGGCATGCAGATGACTTCCCCGTTGTCTAATTGTGTTTTTAATTGGATGACAGTCAAGGGGTTCTCATTTGAACAATATGTTTACTAATTGCTGAGTATCGTGGCTGAGCTGATTAAGAAATGAAATCTGGAAGAGCCAGATCCTCCCCAGGCTGGCGTTGCTGCCGGTGGGTGCTGAATGTCAGCTTCTGATTCAGTATTAAACGTGGAGGTGAGCTGCTGAGCCTGAAAAATGAAATTAAAACCAGGATCTTCTCATTGCTTTACATTTTCTTTGGGATCTGCGGATGCTCTGAAAGCATTTTGTCTGACTTGCTTGCTGAGAGACTTGTGGGCTGCAAGAGGCAAGGTGTTCATTTATTTTAGCCCTCTGTGTGTTCTGGGGCTTAAGCCAATCCTAGAGGACTTTAAGTGCTGCTCCACTGCTGTCCCCTTCTTACCAAATATGTGTTACGGTTGGATTGTCAGCTTTCATGAACATAAAACAAAAGAAATAAAAAATGGAAGACATGAAATTTAGAGTTTTGAGCTTAGAAGTCATCATCTGAACTATAGGAAGGGAAAACTAGTTGTAGCTATGGGATGGGGCAGGTTATTCAGCATGGGCGTTTTGGACTTCAGAGCTCCCCTTTCTCATGGCTCTGTGGTCCGTGGGCTCTGTGTCCCAGCTTTAAATCTCCACTGCTGTCTTCCTGCTGCTTTGGCCCAATTTCTAATGGTGTCCTCTTCTGGACATCCTGTGTCATTGCTCTGTCATCATGTCAGTGCTGCTTTCAGAACAATAGCAAAAAAATATATATATGTATGTTGAAAAATGTTGGAAATTCAGGTTTTTGTTGTTTGTGTGTTGTTTTGTTTTGTTTTTTTTCTTCCCCTCTCCTCCATTATTCAATTTAAGAACCATTTCCTAATGTTCATCTCCTCCTTAACGTTCACTGTTGTGACTGTCTTTATCAGTAGAGATGTCCTGGTCTGTCTGGTATCCCACTCCAGCTTCTGGCTTAGAAATGCCTCTGGGTAATTAACACAGTGGTTGTTTATGGACTTGCTGAACAGATGCTGCTTTATTCCCTTTCTCTGCTGGTTGTTTTTTTTACTTCTTATTCAAGTAGGTGGAATATTCCCCAGTTTCTTTTATTATAGGGTAAACAAAATTGCCCTGATCTATCTTCTCCAATTTCAGTTAGAATTGTCCTTTGAAACTGAAACTCAAATCTATTTTTAGTTGAAAATCCTTAGAGAAAGTAAGTCTAAAAAAGCCAGAAAACGTTTCAGTGGGGGAGTGATATGTTCAAATAAACCTTACAGAGGTAGTGCTCACCCAGCAGATGAAAATATTAAGTCTGGGGATTGTTAGGAGGAAGAATCTTTCTGAATCTCTTTGCTTTCTATCTGTAAGGTAACCTGATTATCACAGTAATCTCTTTTGCTCTGTCAGTTTGAAAAGATAGTATCATCTGTCATTCTGTAGGAAAAACCTAAAACCCTCAAATAATTGTAGGCAAACACGAGCATTCCTTATTTGAGCTTTGGTTTAAAAATGAGAGCAATACTTACTCAGCCAGAAGCACATTCTGTATTTTATACTTGTATATAAAAATAAGATATACATAAAAACATATATGTAATGGGAGAAGGCACTGCATTTTTTTTGAGCAAATGCATTGGCACAAGGTTTATGTTGTGTGCCGTTTCTGCAGATGTTATCAAGGCTGTTGGGCCACTACCTATTAAATACTTTATCATCTTAGCAGACATCTACCAAGGAGTGCTGGCACAGCCTGAGCGTGCCCAAGCACTTATAAGCCAACAAACACTTTTGTCCTGTAGAAGTGGAGCTTGAATGAGCATAGGACTAAACCATTGGAGAGCACCTAGAGGCGTAAAGTGTTTTGAGAGGTGTTGGATGCCCTGTCCTTGAGACATTTAAGGTCAGGCTGGATGGGGTTCTGAGCTGCTGATGGAGCTGTAGGTGTCCCTGTTCATTGCAGGGCAGTTGGACTGGGTGACTTTCAATGGTCTCTTCCAACTCAGACAGTTCTGTGACTTCACTCAACCACCTAAGATGCCTACGGTACTAAATAAGAGGAATCTTCTGTTATTTTCAGTTTGGCAGCCTGTCCTGAGACAGCCACCAGCAATAACCTGTATGATGAGGTAACTCATTTAGCAGGGAACCCATTTTCTGTTTGCCAAGCAAAGGATGCCTAGTGGACTGTATTAACTAAGCATTTTTTTCAAGGTATCTGAAATCGGCGTTTGGCAACATTGAGTGTTGAGTGGCAACACTGAGTGCCTGACCCATAACCAGAGGTTTTCAGTAAGAAGCACACCGTATACAGATATTCGTCCTTCAGGAGCATCTGGCCAGTGCCAGCTCTCTCCTGTCCTGCCTCTCATGTCCGCTTGCACATATCCCAAGGCATCCCTAGAGTACCTGATGAAGTTGTGGGGAATGGTGAGCAGAGCCTTTGGGCAGTCCAAAGGGAACATGATGCCCCTTGTGTGCCACTCTGAGCGAAGGCAGCTGGCAGCACTTTGGGTAGGAAAGTCCACAAGTTCTGCACTTGCAGTAATGCTTCAAGCAGAGGAAGGGATGTCTTGGCCCTGTTAGATCAGCGGAAGCCAGAGCACAGCTACGGGTGCAGGAGGGTTGTTGTGCCCATGGCTTCCTCTCCTGCCTCCAGAAGGGGTTTAGTGGCCAAATGTGAACCTCCAAGGAAACTCATGAACCTCCACTGAAGACCTTTTGAGATACTGTCTCTTTTTAAAGCCATGCTCGTACTTCCCATGCAACAGCTCAACAGGCCAGAGCATAATGGGTGTGCTAATAACTACAATTAAGCAAAATGTAACTTGCAGGAGGTCAGCAGTCAAAGAATACAATTTCCCGAGGAGACAAGAGATTACAGCCACTTCCATTTCGACTTGGTACTGAGTGTAGCTGGAGGTCTCTCTGTAGGCTGCAGATAATAATGTCACAGATTTTGCTGGCAGGTGTTGACCTCTAAAGACAGAAAGAAAGCTCTCATGGCCACCTCTGAGCCTTTTTAGTCTAAGAAATGGCTTTCAGCAATGCTTCAACAGGCTTTCCTTCTTCATTCAAGTCTGTGAGCCACCCAGATGGCGTACTTAAGGGATTAGCTAGTGAATGCATATTTTTGTTTGACCTGAATGTGATTTACACCTTGCTTAGGTAATTTTCAGGCTGTTGCAGTGGATTAAATAATCTATTATGATAGCATGCATGGCTGTGGGAAGCCGTTCTCTAACATGTAATGGCATACACCAATTGCATGTGTTTTCATAAGGATTTCTCCCCACCTTTGCAGCTGGTTTGCACTCTGGTTCTTACCCCGGATCTGTGGGATTTGGGGATTGATTCTCCTAAATACCTAAAACTGAAACTCAGTAGACAGTTAGGAATTTAAGCAGTGAATAGTTGTTTCCCATTCCTGTGTGGTGTGCTAGGTGTCAATTGCTTATTTTCTGATCTTGATTTGCTTTGGCCAAATATTTGCGGTGCCTTTTATAATGAATTGCAGATGTATCAAATTTAATTCGAAGAATGTCCTGCTTCATCACACTCCTCATTTGCTCCCTTATTTCTGAGGCCTGGGTGAGTTGCTGAGATTAGCAGGACACAAAGTGGGGAGGAGCTGCTTCTCAAGTCAGTGGCTGTAGCTTTAATTCCTTTACCAAGAGCGGTCTGTCTTGTTTTAAGCTGTCAAAACAGCATTTGACTGAGCCTGCAGTTAGCACAGGCACTGCACGATGTGGGGAGTAACTCTGAGACTCAGGTCAGAGCCACGTCTTCTCCCAAACCAACAGGAATCCCCAAACAGTGCTCACCTCCATTCTGCTTTGGGATGGCTTGGAAACTCTGAATTTTGGTACTGTTTTGGTGATGTAACTATGAGCTTCCTGTGAACAAATCAGACCGGCATTCAGACGGTCCCACAATTAAAGCAAAACATGTTTGGCTGGCATTTCTGCAGATTGTACCGAATTATCCGGGGAGGGTGAAGCTCATTAATTGTCCATCTCGTTATTGCTACAAGTGTCTGTAATGCTGACATCGTGTGTCACCAATGGGTGTGCTTTGTTGCTGTCAGGAAGCACGAAAGGAAAGGTAGCTTAAGAAAACGAAGCTGGCTCAGTGGGATTTGAGTTGCTGCTCTGGATCAAGGAAAGAGCGAATCAACCTAGTGGGGACATGGCAGCAAAGTTAGTGTCAGAGGAGACCTGTATAGGACTTCCCCTTAAAGGACTCCTAATGACTCTAAGGAAGTTCTTGATCTAAATGGATTATTCTGCCTGAAACGAGTGAGAGACGCTGAATGTTCTTTGCGGGAAGAAACCAAGCTCTTATATGGAGAAAGCCTTGGGATGGTTAACAGCAACAAAGAAGTAAGAAAAGGAGGAAAAAAGTCAAACCTGATGCAGCCTGAAAACTTTTTAAGGTTTTACAGCAACACTTTCTTCTCTGATCAGTTTTTAGAGTTCTTGAGAGACGTGTGTGCATGGAGCAGCAGTCGGGCAGCTTTGAGCTGTGCAGTGGATGCACAAAGAATATTGATTGGCTGCAGCTTTCACCAACCTCAGCAGTAAAATTCTACAGGGTCAAGAATTTCAAATGGACAAAGTGTTCTGGAACGTTTTCCTGTCACATATTAATCACAAACCCGGGGTTTCTTTAACAAAAGGCGTCAGGGCTTCTCTTTTCAGCAAGCTTTTTGAAGGTAGGAGCAGCGGTCTGCCTTTGTTGAGGCCGTTTTCATGTCATTTCTGTGTTTGGTGCTGTTCATTTGGGTGGCTGGAGGCCTGGAAGGGTGGTTCTTAGCATCTGGTGTACACTCAGCCACATCTCTTTGCAATGATTGCATTTTCTTAGAGCTGAACTTCCCTCCTTGGCTTTGCCTGCCTTTCCCATTCAAGCCATATTGGGTCCCATTACCACCTTGAACGTTGACTTGAGGTGGAAATGAATATTGCAATTATATGATTTACTTTTGCATAAATTAGTGTCCTTTTCTCTTAAATGCCTTGCCATTTTGGACAAGTGCAGTTTATTAACAAATAATGGAGGTGGTTTGAAAGCTTCATTTCTGTATGCAGGGAAGGAAGGCTTCTCTGTGACTTGAACCAAAGCAGAGTGCTGCTTTTGGGGCTTCTTGCCTCTGTGCTCCTGCAGATGCTGGGGTAGGAGCGGGTGTTGGAGGTTAGGTAGGCTAATGGGAGAGTTGTTTTGGGGTGTCAGGGGGTTGCTCCTGTTGGTGCATTGCAAAACCAGGTGGGATTGTGATGAGGGGTTGCAATAACATCGATGGTTTTGCTCCAGAGGGAAGGAGAGGCAGCTTCTGCGTTTGAGAAGAGCCTGAAGCTGCCATGGTTGGGCATTGCTATCCTCTGTAGAACATTAGATTTGTGGAGAGCTCCCATCTGAAGTTTGATGAAGGTGTCTTGGTGGAAAAACTGCAGAAAGCAAGCAGAGGGCTCAGCACTGCAACGTGTGGATCGAGGGTTGCTGTTTCTGGGAGCCTGGTGGAAATAACAAGTGTTAAATCCAACTATGTAGCATCCTTAAAAAGTGCTAGATGTTTTCTTTAGGAATCATGAAGCATGTAACATCCTTATGTTCTCCGAAGGGTTTGTCTGGCAGCTCACTGTGAAATGATTGAAGGAGAAATAACCAAAATAACGGCAGGGAGGGAAAGGCAGCAGTCATCAAATTGCTGACAACTTTGTAGCATAGTGCCTTGAAACCTGTGGCTCTTTTCCCTTTTCCTGGCCAGTGACCAAGGTTTAATGCCCTTGAGGACAACAGCATATTGTCAAATTGTGATTGGGACTCAGTAATTTTGCCTTGGGCTTCCAGTTACTGCTGGATTTTGGGATGTCTGAGCGTGAGCCAGTCCTTGCATTCCAAGTGTTTGCTCATTCTCCTGCCAATTAGCCGTGTTTTAGGCTAAGAAACATCCTTGCTGCTAACCAGGAGCAGCAAGAAGTTGCAAGCTAAGTGTTGCAGACAGTGGGAAGGAAATCCGTGCTACGCAAAGGGCAAGAAGATAAAAGAAAAGGGGGTGAAGAGAGAAGAGAGAAAGGTATTCACACAGCCAGCGGATTAATAGGGCGCAAAGCGTAACTCTGCATCTTCACTCTCTCGATTTGAAAAACAAAGCAGCTTCCAGCTCATCTGTGATATTAGTTTTTATACGGATACCTTTAATCCTATAGTTTCCATTTTCAGAGCAAACAGATGTGTTTATCTTTCTTATAAGCCCTCTTCCTATCCTACGTGCTGTATTTTTTTGAAGCTAACAACTTCGATGCTCAGAAAGCAGTGGCACAGGGTGCTCGTGACAGCTTGTTGGAGGCATCTCTTGCTGGTGTGGGGCTGTGGGCTCAGTGCCCCAGCAGGGCAACATCCTTGCCCAGCCCTATGGAGGAAGCTGGGGGCACTGCTGTGTGCACACCTCCAGGTAGAGCTGGCTGACCACCACTGATATACCTGCACCACGCAGGTATTTTCAGTTGTAAATGATATCTTTCTGTTGTTCTCCGTTGGCTGTAGCTGAAGTTGGGCTGTATATTTTACTAAAGTGAGTGTTTTGCTGTCACAGATGCAGTATTCCACATGTTTAAAGGAAGCCCATGGCAATCCCCAGCAGGTGAGCTTGTCATCGCTGCAGAGTAGTTCTTCCCTGTGCCTTGGCCTCTCCCTTCAGCTTTCAAGTAGTGAAAGCCCTGAAGTGCCTTTGGGAACCACTCTGGTTAAGGAAAGGTTTTGCATTACAAAAAATCAGAATAGAATGCAGTGCTGTGAGAGGGATGCTGATGGTCTGAAAACAGGGTGAATGTTCTATCTAGCAGTTCCAGAAACAAGAGCAGCTGCAGCAAAAGTTTGCAACTATGGGAAGTTTTCCAATGTTTTCTCAATCTTTCTGTTTTCTTTTATTTAAAATACTTTCCCTTGCTCTGTTGT
Source organism: Lagopus muta (assembly GCF_023343835.1). NCBI lineage: Eukaryota > Metazoa > Chordata > Aves > Galliformes > Phasianidae > Lagopus > Lagopus muta. The sequence goes on along the minus strand of NC_064440.1, from coordinate 32,778,164 downwards.
CCTATTTTGTGTCAGTATGCCTTTCTCCTCCTCCCCACTTTACGGCTCTTCCTCTCCACTTGCCAAAAGATGCCCTGATAAAGTATTGCAGAATTGGCAGTTAAGTGCAAAACCACTTGAAAGAGCACTTCTACCTCTGCTACACCTCCAACCCATCCATACGACTGAGCCCCACACCTTGCTTGGTATGTGGGATGGGTGTCTTCCATCCACAGTGATGGGGCTGAGCTCCCAACACCCAGGTCAGCCTGCCTTGACTCCTCCTCCTCCTCTCAGAGCTCTCAGCTCTTTCTGCCCTGCCTGCAATAGTCTGCAGAAATAACACTGCTCTCAGCAGTCATCCCTGCTGAACTCCTTGGCATTACTCGTTTTGGTGAAGCAGAGCCTCTGTGCACAAGTTCATAAGCTTGGTGCTTGCAGTCTCTTTCTGTAGCTGCTCTTGGCCAAGGTTTGTGTGCAAGGGAAATGCTGTTTCTGATTTTCTGGAAGAAAGGTGGAGTGCATCTGTGTGGATGGATGGCATCCCAGATCTTTCAGATTCAGAACCCTGGGCAACAGATGAAGAAAGAACTATCAAAATATTGGCAGTGCTCAGGCAGCAGAACCGTGGGGAGAAAAATAATGCCTGGGTTTCAGAGCTTTCTTTGGGGTGGTTCACATCAGGCCCATGTCATTGCCCTTGAGCTTGACCTCAAGAATAAACCTGTCCTGTGATGAGCATCCTCTTGTTACTTAACCTGGGGGAAGGATGCTGCCCACCCATTGAGAGCCTTCTCTCTGTCCTATATCATTTTCCAAGTCTCCCTCCTCTTATGGTTTTGCTTTTTTTTTTTTTTTTTTACTGTCACTGAAATCAGTGCAAAGATCCAGTGTCTGTGTGCCTAAAAATGCATTTCCACATGTATAAATGTAAGTATGCATTTAATCTGCCCAGTCACAATACTTCTCCAACACATCTGTTGCTGAACAGATGCTGTCTGCATTGGTCGATTTGGCTGTTGTTGGCCTTCTGTACTTGATGTTAACATAAATATTTGAAGAGTAATGAAGATCTAATTGCTGTGGTATAATCTAATGTAACGTGGGAGAATCCCAGAGGTTTGGCTTGCTCTGAGTGCCACATATCCCAGCAACATAGCTCCTACTTTTTGCAGTTGAGTTCACATCTTAAAGGGAAGGAATCAGCTGCATGGGTGTCTTTGCTGGCACATGGGAGCAGATGTTGGCTGCTTCAAGAGGTGTGCGTAAACAGCCTAACCTCTGCCAGCTGAGATGATGCTTAGCAATGAATGGAGAGCAGGCAATATTTATAATACAAACTTAAATCACTACTGTACAATATTCAAAGAGTGAAAGGTAATTCAAGAAAAGGAGTGTGAGAGCATTTTGCAGTATTTAAGAACTTGTGTTTTTGTGTATTTAAGAACACGTGTGAAGCTTTTACACAACCTGAGGATTGTTTTACTACTTGTTTTAAAACCTTTGGAACATAATTTTGTTGCGTAACTGATACAATTATTCCTTGCACTTGCATTTGTAATGTAGAGACAGCACAACTGGTTAATTAAAAGCGGTTGTGTGAGTGGAGGAAACAGTATCAGAAGTCATACAGATACCTCTGGCTTAGATGGGATTCCTCTTTTGTGGGATCTCCAGGAGCTTCATTAGAGGCTTAAGTACTGCTGTCCTCACCTGACATATCAGTGCAGAGGGCTCAGGAACTTTGCTTTGCAAAGTGCTGACTACTCTCCACAGCGGACTTCGTGGGCACCACGGCTTTCCAGCAATTGTGCAAATTGGACTAATGTTAAAAAATAGGAGGTGGTACTTTCGGAGCAGCCGAAATGCTTGATGCCTTGGTTGATTTTATGAGTGCCCTTTCTGATCAGCGTATCCCTTCTATAGCTAAGGGATTTCCAGCAGGATCACATTTTCTTCCTGACGCTTGCTGCTAGTTTCTTTAGAGATGATTTAATCTCTGTAAAACTGGCCTCTCTACTTGCCGTTCTTGATTATATTGCTATTTAACAAGCCATATTACATTCTTGGGGGGGGAAAAAAAAAAAAGAAAGGAAAAAAAATCAAATCAGGAAATTGAGCACTAGACAGTAACAAGTTAAACACTTGTGGCTGCTCTTTTTTTTTTTTTCTTCCTGTGCTGTTTTCACTGATGGGAAGTGGATGTAATCAAGTTATTTCTGAATTGTCTTCAAGCAGGGAGAAAAAGAAAACTTGGGGTAATGAATAATTTGAAAGTAACTACATAGAGACACCGCTATAAATGATGGCCCATGACTGTGCCTTGTACAGCTCAGTCGCTGCCTTCCCAGCTGGACTTTTTGTTTTTGCTTTTGCTGTGGGTCTCGTTTGGCTGCAGTCTGAAACATGGTGGTTGTCTAAAGGCGCGGATGGAGATGGTGCTGTGGGAGGAGGGAGGTCTCAGCAAATCTTCCACAGAAAAAGAGCAATTCTGGGTTCTGTGCAGCAGATTCCACCTGTGGTGGGGAGCCGATTGGTGAAAGTTGGTGTGCTTTCCTGACCATAGCAAGTATCACTAACCAAGAAGAGTCAAGGCACGTGCTTATGGCTGTGTTCTCTGGGGCTGAGAGGGCTGGTGTCTGGCAGCCCTTCTAAATCAAGCATGTCCCTGAGGATGGGGGAAGGTGCTTGTGTCCTGAGGGCCAGAAACAAGGACAGGGCTTCATCACAGAGTGGCCAAAGGCAGCAGAGATGCTGTTGGGACTTCCTCTGTGCTTGGTTAGGGCTGGAGAGTCCGAGCTGGTAAATATACACTCACTGAGTCTTCAGCCATGATCCCTGTTGTGTCCTTAGGTGTTCCTCTGTCCAAAATACTCCCCAGTAGGGCCTCCTGGGAAGCCAGTCCAGGGAAATCCACCCTTCCCTCAATGTGTTAAGCAGAACAGGGAGGCTTTCTCCCTGCCCTTGCTTGCTTTCTGAGAGGGGAGAGGTGTGCTCAGGCATCCCAGTGCCCAGGGGAAGGGTAGGTTGGGAAGGACCGGGTCCCGCAGGCCAGGGAAGGGGCAGGCAGTACTGTGCAGAGCTCCCAACACCTCTGGCACCGCGGGGATGCAAGAACTAACTGAAGTTTCTTTCTAATGTCCATCATTTTATGGTTGGCTTGTGCCCTTGAAGTGAAATGTCTTACATCTGTAATACAGCCACGGTAATTTTGTTTTAAAAGTACCCTATTTGATTAAGAACCGTCCATGAAGGCAAATGTCACATCTCTAGGTGGAGGCTCGGCCTGGCAGAGGTCAATGAGAAGTTTCCATTCAGCGGGGCTTTTCCTCTGACCAGGGCACGAGGCTGCTCTGCTGCACGGCACGGCCCATTTGGCACTGCAGCAATGTCAGTTTGTTTTCTATTACTGACATACAGTTGTCCTTTCCTTTATTGCGGTAATAACTTCTTACAAATACCTTTTTTCAAAAAAGAAAAAGTTATGAAGAACGTCAGTTTTATCTTAATTTTGTCCTAACCTTTACGAAATAGATGAAATTACTCCTGGAAGTAATACAGCAGCCTTACACTGAGTGACTCTGGCCAGTCGAGACAAGCTATGCACTTGGTAATATTCGTTAGAGCATGAAATGTGAAGAGCACCTGACCTGCAGCAGGAGTACAGGCCTTGGGTGCGTTTCAACAACAAGAATATGGTGCAGCATGATGGAGAAATGCAGAAGCATTGAAACAGACCACTCGTTTAACTAGATTTTAACTAGATCTCTGTTACCCTAGCAGGTTTTCTTTTGTGAATCTTTATAGCATCATAGAATCGTTATGGTTGGAAAAAACCTCTGAAGATCACCCAGCCAGCCCCACCATGCACACTGGCCACATCTCCGTGGTTCTGGAACACCTGCAGGGATGGTGACCCCACCACACTTTGGGTACCTGTGCCACTGCACTATCACTCTTACAGAGAAGTAATTCCTAATATCCGACCTGAACTTCCACTGGAGCAACTTAAGGCTCTGGTCCAATCTAGTCTTGTCTGGTCCTGTCAACTGATGCTATATAAAATATTGCAGTGCTTTATCACTGTCTTGTGGCACCGAATCATCAGAGAGCGTGGAGGAAGCAAGGTGCTTTACATCCAGGATAAAGAATTGCTTTTCCTGAAGGCGTAGCTCTCTGCTTATGACAGTTTTAGAGAGCAACCTGCATCTGTTGAATTGTTCTCCAGCAGCACAGGTGGATGTTTTAAGCAAAGTGAAATTGGGGAGTTGTTGTTGTGTTGATGCGTTTGAATCAGTTATGGACTGAGCACGGGGATTCTGAGGGGTGTTTGGTGGTGGTCTTAGCACACGTGCATAGAGAATGGTAGGAGATCTGCTGGGGTTCTGCCTGTGCTGCACTTTCTTGCATGGCCATCTGAGCCTCCTCCCAGGCACCCAGCCTCGCATTTGTCATCCTGGCCCTGTTTCCCCCCAGAACAGCTATGCAGCTCTTCTCACCTCCTGGTAAAGAGTTGGCAGCGTGCTTTGCTGTAATAAATGGGGGTGATGCACTGGAGGAGCTGATTCAGCCGTGGAAGAAAATAATTGGTTTTGTTGATTCTTTTATTCTTTTTTTAAAGTGAAAAACAAAAGAGGAATCTCAAGGGAGAGAATATAGGCTTGTTTGTTCATCAGCCTTTTTAGTACCCCTCTGCAATGGTTTTTTTTTCCCCTTCTATAAAAGCACGCTGCCCCAGCCTGTGAGGCCGCTTTATTAGCGGGAGTCAGGGGGATTGAGACAGCAGTGTTGTGGTGCTGTTGTTTTTAATAAATAAACATAAGAAGTCTGGTTGTAAACAACTTAGAAGGAGCACTCCCTGATGCTGGGGACGAGTGAGGACAGCAGGCATGGAATTGAGGCTGTGGTTTCTGAGCCCTCCATTGAGATGCTCTGTGGTGTTTCTGTGACCCCCTTGCTTTAGAGCTTGGTTCTGTGGTTTAACTTCTTCAAGTGCTTTCCACAGGAAAAAAGTCACTCTGCACGTGAGTCACTGCAAATGCGTCACTGGCATCTTAAGTATCTTCTAGTGTCTTGTAATTGAATGGTTGTATTTCTATTGGCAATGGCCAAAAAAGATTGTGGGTACTGGTGGATGGCAGCTGGACATGAACCAGCAGTGTGACCTCACAGCCCAAAGCCAACCGTAACCTGGGCCGCATCAAAGCAGAGTGGCCAGGAGAGCGAGGGAGGGGATCTGCCTTTCTGCACTGTGATGTGAGACCTCACGTGCAGTACCACATCCAGATGTGGAGTGTTCAGGACGGGAGAGACACCCTAGATCAGGCTGGATGGGGCTCTGAGTGCCTGACAGAGCTGTAGGTGTCCCTATTCATTGCAGGGAGTTGGACTGGGTGCTTTCCAACACAAATAATTCGATGGTTCTATGAAAGTACAGAATTATACTGGAGTAACCATCCAGGTCTATGCAAGAAAACAGCTTTTCAGTAGAAGCCATTTCCCCTGGGGCTGTATTGGGGTGCGGAGGTGCCAGCTGAGGAGCACAGGAGCTTGGGCTGAGAGCAGCAGCTGACCTCAGGCACTGAATGCCACCGAGTCTGGCTGCTCCTTGCAGGAAAGCTGCCTCGTGTGTCTGCAGTGAATGGCATGGGCCAAATTAATCACTAACAGCAGTAGGCACAACTCATCGGCAGTACCCATCAATTATTTATGTCGGTGACAGCTTTAAGCCTGAGTTCTCGAGTTCATTTAAACACCACTCAAATCGATGATATGTTTTGAAATATGGCAAGGAACACTTTCATAGAAGAAAAATCCATAGAGGGTTATTAAATGTGGAGAAACTACCTGTGGCTTTGGGGCTCCCTTGGCAAGAGCAGCTGCAGGCTGGGAGAGGATTCACTGAAATATGGCAGATCTGCCCTAATTGTGTAGTCTTTCCTTGGGCCTCCCCCGGCTGTAATTTATTGCAGGGTTATGTTCGTATGTTAAGTGTGATTCCTTCGGTGTTGGGTTGGCTATACTGGAAAGAACTCCTTAGAAAGAGATGAATGGCATTGCTCCAAACACATCCATGGTGGGCTTCCATCGATGCTGGGGTCACTACAACAGGGTGAAGCCTTTTTGCCACCATCCCTGCCCGTTCAATGCTGCCCCACAGCCGGGCTGGCAGCGCCCCAGCACCCAATGCTGCAGCAGCGATTAACTGATGTGCCCATGAGGTTTCCCCCTTCACAAAGCCCTCTTTCAGCAGATTCCTTATCTGCTATCAAGGGAGTGTTTACAGCAGCTAAAGCTCTTAAGTGCCTTGTCTCTGAGACTGATGGTGATAATTAAAGCAGTGCTTTCCAGCCCTCGCCTCTCCTTCACTGAATTGCTGGGAAGTGGGAATGGGGTTGTGTGAGCCAACAGGAAACTGTGGAAATCCATGTTCAGCAGTTTAGCGTGTATTATTTCTTGGGCTTGTTAGTTGTCCTCACTGTTGGATGCAGATACCTAGCTTGTGAAAACCTCCAGACAGGGAGAGAATTGCCTGACGATTGGAGGCTGGGTTGTTTTCTTTCCCTTCTTGTGCAGAAAGAAGTCCATCAGTACATGCTGTAATTGAATCAACGTAAGACCTGTGTGTGCTGAGTTATGAAATGATGGGAGGGGTAGTGCCGTATTCTCTTTGTGGATGGGAAAAAAATAAAAAAGAGAAAAATCAAATGAAACAACTGATTTCTGCTCTGCTACAATTACAGATGAAATAGCACAGAACAGCATCCAGCTATAAAGACAGACGCAGAGACCGTGGCTGGTAATCACAGCGACACCAGGATGAGTTTTTCTAGAAGTGCTGTGAAATTGTGCAGTAAATGATGTTACACGAGATGCATTATGCCCTGTTTCAGTAAATAAGCCTCCTGACAAGAGGCCTGACTGAGGCGGTCTCAGATAGCTTCCCCACTGCCACGTGGGGGCTGTGTGCTGAGGCTCAGCCACTCCAGCAGTGCCAGGACGTGCTGCCGAGGGCTCGGGACTCACGCAGCTTCTGTTGTGTCTTCTCTCTTTTCCTTCTGTTGCCTCCTCAGTCCTGTTCCTTTTTTTTTTTCTGTCCTCCCAGCCTGTGGTTCTGTTTCATGGTGCTGATGAGGTAGAAGCTGCCTGCTGTCTGGTGTGCTGTTTGTGGGGATCAGGCTGTCGCCTAGAGGTCCCTGCAGGTTGGCAAAGGTGACAAAGGGCTGCTGTATCTTTTGAAAGCATCTGCCTGATTCCATGGTAGCAGCCCTCCTTTGAAAGGGCTCCATCGCTGTCTTCAGTGGAAGCAGGACTAAGTTTTGTGTATCTCTAAGCACTGTCTGTGATGACCTAGCTGCTCAGCAGGAGATGGGCTGCATAGCCTGGCTCACACTTGCCGAGTTCTGATCTGTGGGGAGGTTTAGCACGGCCAGTGGCACAGATGTTTGCAACTGTGGTCACACTAAATTTTTGGGTGTCAGCTGAAAGTGTGCTGCAATGAGGAACTGCAGAGCAGAGTGGGATGTGCAGGAGGGTGAGCCTTGGTACAGCTCAAGCACAGCGTGGCAGAAGGAGGTGACCAACAGCGTTACAAGCCCAGCAACCGTGTTAAAACCAGTTAAAGTAATTCAGCTGCATCCTTGTGCATCGGAGCTTCCAGGCCTTGGGCTATACAGCAGTGGTCCCTGTGCAATACGTGGGCTATGGGAGGAAAAGAAGCACTTGCCCTTGGTTTGGGCTGCATGCTTTTGGATAGGCTGTTTTTTGGGTAGGAGGCCAGAGCTGCTCCTGGCTGCATTGAAGGCTGGATCCAAGGAAGGGGTGCCATTCTGAGGGACCTGGGCAGGCCCAACAAGTGGGCTTACATAAACTGAATGAGGTTTAACAAGGCCAAGTTCAAGGAGGTGCACTTGGGTCGAGGTATTCCCAGACATGAGTACAAACTGGGACACTGAGAGCAGCTGTATGGTGAAGGATGTGGTGTTTCTGATGGACAAGATGCTGAGCCAGCAGTGTGCTCTTGTAGTCCAGAAGGCCATTGATATATTGGGCTGCATCAATAAGGGACTGGCAGCAGAGTGAGGGAGGGGATCGTCCTCCTCTACTCTGCCCTGGTGAGAACCCATCTGATGTATTGCATCCAGGCCTGGGGCCCCCAGCACCAGAGGGAGGTGAAGCTGTTGGAGTGGGTACAGAGGAGGGATATGAAGATGATTAGAGGGCTGAAGCACCTCTCCTTTGAAGACAGGTTGAGGGAGATAGGCTTGTTCAGTCTGGAGAAGGCTCCAGGCAGACCCCATTGCAGTCTTCCAGTACTGGAGGGGAGCTCAAGGGGAGGGGTTGCGGGAGTTACAGGAAAGAGGAGTGACTTATTACATAGGCAGGAAGTGATAAGATAAAGGGGGATGATTTTAAATTAAAATAGATGAGAGTTAGATTAGATATTAGGAAATTCTTTACTCAGAGAGGTGGGGCATTGGCAAAGGCCCACCTTTATAAATAACCCGGAGAAGCCATGGGTACCTCATCCCTAGAGGTGCTTAAGGCCAGGTTGGATGGGCCTTGGGCATCCAGATCTGGTGGGGAGCAACCAGCCCATGCAGGGGCTGGAACTGGGTGGGCTTTAAGATCCCTTCCAACCTAAGCCATGAATGTATAATTCTATGACCCGGCATTGGTTTTTTCACCCAGGAAGCACAAAGTAACTATGAAAGGAGCTGAGCTGAGGCCATCAGGGTCTGTCCTCTGGATAAACAATAAGGCAATTCATTCAGGAAGTAATGATGCAACACGAACATGCAAATAGTCAGCTCACGTATGAAGCCACACGGTGCATTGGGTAGAAGCTGGTTCTTTAGCCTCCAGTACCTGCATTCTTTACCCAAAAGAACACTCAGCAAAAGAGGGGTTCTTCCCCTGCTGTGCTCAGTGGTTCAGTGCTCACACGGAGATGGGTAAGCGTGCAGCACTGTGTCTGAACCCATTATGTGCTGCTTTGTGGGCAATCACTGGCAGTAGGTGCTCTCCAGGAGCCATGAGTACATGTTACAGTGTCATCAGGAGGTTTAACGGCAGTATAAAAAACATCATCAATATCAAGTTGATAGAAATTCTGGCATTCAGTTGCAGCGTTTGATGACACGTAGCGGCTTTGTTCCTTGCAGTAGCTGTTAGCATCATTGGCTGTGGCACCCTCTTAGCACAGCACAGAAATGCGAGGCGGCAGTGGGCTGTCCGAGTCCTATTTTTGATGATACACCCCCATTTAAGCAATGGAAATACATGCTCCGAAATGTTGACTTGCCAACTTCTTTAGGAGGGAGATGTGTAATGAGCACCTACCAGGGTAAACAAGCTGAGTTCCTTGAGTTGCAGTTGGAGCTGCAACTTCTTCTCCCTTGATTATCAAGGAGTATATTCTGCATGGGAAATTCACAGCTTACAAAGATGTCTGGTTGCTGAATAATGTAATTAAAGTAAATATAGCAGAGTAGGGGCCTACTCCCATGTTCCTAATGAGTAAAAAATAGCTGTTGAGTGAGTGAAATGTCAGCTGGGCTTGTTTTGGGGAGAGGGAGGGAAGAAAGAGCTATTTAGACTTGGGGAGAGAAAACAGGCAGAAGGGTCGGGGGCAAAACAGAAGAGGAGGGTTTGGGGGAGGGGAGTTGAGAGGCGCCCCTACACCAGACTCTGGGGCAACATGGTGCCAGAGGCTCTGTGAGCTGAAAATGGGATGTGTGTAAAGGGCAGATCCTGGAGATGCTGCTGCTGGTGGAGCTGTGACAACTGCAGCAGATCCACGTGGTTCCTCAAAACTGATGAAGCACCTGGTTGTGCTTTGCTCAAGGTTTAGAGGCTTTTTTCTTTTTTTTCCCTTGAGTGATTGCATAAAGGGTATTTTTCTTCCTAAGCACTTGGCTTTTCTGTTTTGATGTTTTAATAAGTTCTGAGCCTGGAAAGCCAACTGTCGACAAATCTGTGCAAAGTTGCTAAATTTGGTTTTTGGGAACACACTCCTGGCAGGAGCATTTAGGTAGAAAACAGTGAGCTGAGCTCAGCTGACTTGCTCTTTCCAAGCCATGACATTTTGGTAGTCTGCATGGGGTGCTCCAGAGAGGCTTTTTTTGCCCTTCAAGCAATGGAGCCGGGATGGCAGTTGTGATAACGGGAGCCATCATCTCCTGAAGGTGCCTTTTTCCAAGGGGAAAACCCATGTGCTGCTGTCTTGTGCTGCTGGGGGATGAAGGTCTCTCCTTGTCTCTGTGCCACTTTGCTCCATAGCAAAGCCAGGAGATCCTGGCAGGGCAGAATGTCCCTGGGAGAATTGTCAGGCACTGTCTGGAGGATCTCTGCTGAGATGATGAATCGTGCGTCTGTCTGCTTGCTGGTCTGAGGCTGCTGATTCAATCCTCGTTGTCTCTACCATTTTACCCAGTGGGAATTAAAGACAGCTCTAGCTCGCCTTGTTCCTGGCATCAGCACGTCTCACCCATCCCCAGAACAGAAAGCATTTGCTGCTTGCCTGTACATGCTGCAATTTCCAAGGCGTTGATTTGAGAGGAGGAAGGCCAGGGAGAGGTGGGCTGTCAGTCAGGGCTGTTGGAGGAGATGTGGCACAGGGAGATTGCTCTTCCATTTTCTTTACCAACTATAAACAAAAAATGTGAATGCCAGTTGGTTGTGTTCTCTTATTAGCTACATCTCTGACAAAGGCATCCAGTGGCTCCTTTATTATAAAGCTCTTTGTGAGAGAAGATAATGGAGTTAAGTGATCTGCTAGCTGGGAAGAAAAGTGGGCGAGATGATAGTGTCAGAGTGAGGACTGTGGTTTTATGAAAACCAGGCAATACCTATCCTTAGCGTTTACGCATGAGTACATAAACTTTCATCTACTGTGCTCTAAGGAAGATTTTCCCATCTAATACTGTGCTATTAAATGCATTTTCAGTGCATCCAAAGACAGTATATTTCTTGACTTAGTATAATTTGTTATAGGATTTTTTTGTATGTCTGGTTGCACTTAGTGATCTGCCAGTGCCTGGGCATTGCATTGATGTGTGGGTTTCCCAGAACCACAGTGTGCAGAAGTGCAATTACATACAGAAACATTAACCATAAAACTCTCCTTTGAACTTGTAGTAAGAAAGAGACCCAAAGGATTCAGGTAACCCCAGCCCTAACGTGTCATGAACAAGTTGGGATATTTTGTCCCACTGCTCTTGAGTTGGTATGTGAAGGAGGGTTGGGAGAACTGGGCTGGTTTAGCTGAGGCAGGGCTCCGGGGTGACCTCACTGCAGCCTTCCAGTACTTGAAGGAGCTTACAAACTTTTCATATGGGCAAAAATAGTGGTAAGGCAAGTGGGAGGTTTAGAATAGATGTTAGGAGGAAATTCTTTATTCAGAGGCTGTGGATGCCCCGTCCCTGGAGGTGTTCAAGGCCAGGTTGGAAGGGGCCCTGGGCAGCCTGGTCTAGTATTCAATGTGGAGGTTGGCGGCCCTGCATGTGGCAGGGGGGTTGGAGATTAATGATCCTTGAGGTCCCTTCCAACCCTGGCCATTCTGTGATGCTGTGAAGTGCTGGAACAGTTTGCCCTCCATCCCTGGAGGTTCTCAAGGCCAGGTTGGATGGGGCCCTGGGCAGTGTGATCCGGTGTGTGGCAGCCCTGCGAATGGTGGAGGGAGGGGTTGAAACTGGGTGATCTTTAAGGTCTCTTCCAACCTAAACTGTTCTATGACTCTAAGGGAAAACTGACCACTTGTCCCTTCTCTTTGATTTGGTCTTCCTGTGAGTAGGAGATTGTCATAGTGATGCTAAGTGGCAGGCAGAGCTGACTGCAGCAGCACAGACATAGCAGTTTCACTTGCTAACATAATGACCGTGCTGCTGAACATCATCTCTGTGTGCCCATGCACCCTGCTGTATGTACTGCCGGTTCCTGGGAGGAGCAGACCTGGGAAGTGGCATTCTGGCACATCTTGGCCTTCAGACACCACATAATAAGGAAATTCTCCACTTGTGTGTCCTTGCCTTGAAATCATTGTGAAAACATGATTTATTTGCTTCTTGAACATGCAGAACTGTAGCATATGTGAAAACATATGTAAGAAATGTGAGGTGCCGTGTTTCGTTCTTTTTAATGGGGTTGGTTGCACTCGTAATGGAAAACATTTGTTTCTCTGATGTCCCGGTAGCTCCATGAGCTGCATGGAGGAGACAACGTGCCTTTGGGGACACACATCTGAAGATAAATTAATTTTTCATGATATTTGTGCTGCAGACACGGGGGGGGGTGGAAATTCAGCATGCCGCCCTGGAAGCTGTCAGCATGAAGCCAGCTAGCTGCTGCAGGAGTGGACTCTGATGGGGCCTCCGAGCTCGCTGTGTACTTTGAGCAGAATTTGGGATGAAGGGTGACACAAAAAGTGCTTTAGTTTGGCGGACAGTCTTCCTGGTCATACTGTGGGCATGGTCTTCACTGCTTTTGGTGGCCTTTCACTTTTGGCTCAGTGGTTGCCTACCTGTGCGACCTGGTGTAGGGAACCTGCTTTGGCAGGGGGTTGGACTCGATGATCTCTGGAGGTCCCTTCCAACCCCTACAATTCTGTGATTCTGTAGAGCTTTGCTGTGAAAAGACGTTTAGAGACAAACACTGGTGCTGGAGCCAGTCTGAATTGATAGCAGTGTCACAAAAGATAGTTAAATTCAAATGTGTGTCCAGTGTTTGCCATTTCAGTAGGCTGCAATCAGCTTGAATTGGTATTACCTGAATAAATCAAAGCGCTGAATAGCACATATATTTCTTATACAGCAGAGAGCACATTGTCTAAGGGTGAAAACTGCAGGGCCTCTGCCTGGTGCTATTGCAACATAGAAGATCAGATTTTGGTGTATTGACTGATCCAAAACGGAATGTGCTTGCCACAGCAGCATACAAGCTGGTAATTACTGCGATTGCGCTTAGAAATCTTGTAATCTGTCAGATGTCTACTGAATGGCCATACGTAGCCTCATCTGCCCAGACTGGCCCTACCATGTGGTTGTGGAATGGACAATCAGTTTGCTATGACCACATTCACTGCTGGGACGCGTCAGCCTGGGGTTACACCTCCCACTGATGCATCTTTTGTTTGTGCTAGGGAAAAGGAGTAGCTCTGGTTGTCTCTGCCATTTCTGTGCTAGGATGTTTCCCTCCAATGCGTTGTGACCGGAGGAGGGAGGAGGTCTCCTTTTGTACTATCTTTTCTCTACACGCAGTGTTTTACTGCTTGCCTTCTTCTCTGCTTATTGCTGCTTTTCTACAAGATACTCTGAAAATATTCATACTAAATCCACCTGATTTGATTTTTGACTGGGGAAAACAAACTGCTTCCCATTTACCTCTGTCAGTTTCTTGGAGCCCTTCTTTTTGCTCACGTTTGCAGTTCCTCTTGCAGACATGCAGTGAGGCAGTCGCATCTCTGCTTTTCTCATCCCTTTTCAGCTTGCCACAATTCTTCTGCTGCTGTCCTGCCTCATTTGCTTCTCCCTGTGATTCTCCTCATTAAATAAATTGCAGCTGGAATGTCCTGTCTGATGAACGGTAAATTGATATATTGCAGCACGAACTTCAAAAAGGAAAGAAGAATTTAATTACAGTGACCCATGTCCTTATCCCACCGTGGTCAGTGATGAAATGGCTGTCAACTTAATTGGGAACAAGGCAGTGCTCCCCCTGGTTTCACATAGCTTCTTTATTGCCTGTAATAAGTGGGGTTTTGCAGATTGTGTGAGGAGCAGTCGGGTCCAAAGCTTCCCTCTTTGTCGGTGCAATGGCTGGGGAGGTTTCCTAGCTGTAGGCCAGGGAGCTCCTTGATGGAGCTGATGGAGGAAGATACCACCTCTGTCAGGGGAAATAAGAAGGAACTCTGCAATATGAGATAGGAAATAACATACCAAGTGGGGATAAAATACATTCATTTGGCTATGACATTTTTTTGTTTTAAGTTCGGAAGAGAAAGCCACATGGAAATTGCCTTTCTGTTTTATATATTGAAATAGAGGAGCTCGGGGGCAGAATTGTAAATGACGTGGTTATGAATTTACTCTGCACTCGTAGGTGTGTTCCCTTATCTTGTTATGTGGCTGCTCCTAGGAATCCAATATTTAAGTTAGGATTGCACTACTTTTGCTGGCTGGAAGCATTGGGTTTTGCGGATGATGCAGTATGTCAGGTTTACCGTTCTCTTGGTAGTTTAAAGGAAGGGGAGAACATGCTCTCGTGGCTCCCTCGGCGAGACCTTACAACTCTCTGCCATTCTCCTTCCTGGAGATGAGATTTACTCCAGCCATCTTATATATATCTTTCAGTGACTGCAGTTTCTGGTGTTGTCTGGAAAGCAAGGCGACTTACTGTGATAGAGCTAGGTTTTCCGTTGTTCTTGGCTATAGGAGAAAGAAGAAAACAGTTTTTGGGAACAAAAAAGAGAACAGTTTCCGTTCCCTTTTCCTCTCCATGTACGCCGTGTCATTACGCAGTTACGTTACATCCTTTTGCTCCCCAAACACCTTTTCCCTTCAATCGCTTGCTGCTGTTGAAGTGTTTTTGGCACTACGCACTGGATCGTCTTTGCTCTGAGAACAGCGATGAACTTGAGGCAGCACAGAAGTATATTTCAAACTCTCGAGTGCAGAAAAAGCAAACTTTGTACTTGTGTATCCACGTGTGTCTGATCCAAAGCATACCACAGATGTTCCATTGTGTTTGCCTTTCTTATGTTTTGGCTTTGTCACGTAGCTGTGGTTGGATCGAGCAGAAATGATGTGGAGTTGTGTATCTGGGTGCTTTGCTGTGGTGCCTCTTCACTCACCAGGGACATCTGAGCTCCTCTCCTTGTGCTGTTTCTGGTTCCCCTTGCACGTTAGCCAGCTTTCTGGATGCTGAGATGTCACACAGCAGCAATGGGGTTCTTTTGCTGATGAGGAGTTAGGAGGAGTCCCAGGGGTGCCCGGTGGTAGGGCAGCACCGTTCAGCAGCCCTGGGGCATGGGGGCACTGACATAATGCAGCACAGCGTGCTTCATTTATTTGCTGTGCATGATCTGGGCTCTTGGCAGGTGTAAGGTGTTCTCAGACTACCAGGCAAGAGCTGTTCTCTTCCTTCAGTTCTTAAAAAATTCATCTTGCTTTCTTAGAGAAAGCAAACTGCTGCAGAACGGGGCTGCTGCCAGCTGAGAGGGGCTGCTCTTGTGGAGGAGTGTCTGTCTGCTAGGGGTGCTCACGTGCACCTGCAGGGCTTCTGCTGCAGCCTGGTGTCGGGAGATGGCTGATGACTTTGTGGCCGTTTGTCACCCAGAGACTAAGCCTAAGGAGCAGGAGGAAATTAATACATGTTAATAGATGCTACTTTAATTGAGAAGCGCTGTTTTCATCAACTGCTGTTTGAAGAACGCAGCTAAGTATGTTTATAAGCTCAAACAGTCGTTGGCTCTTAAAAGCTTTTGCACAAATACAAGGCTCTTGCTGCCTTTAAAGAGGTTTAGAGCTGTGAACTGTTCAGAACCCAAATCTATGGGTGAATGCTGTGCCTGCTTTTCAATAAAGCTTATTAAAGCTATTATTCCCTACTCAGTAGCTTAAACCAAGCTGCTGTCAGCCTTCAAATCCTGGCCCATAGGTCACTCTGGCATGGCAGCATCCAACTCTCCTGTTTATTTGGAACAACGGGGGTAGAGTTGAGTCTTATTTCTTGTTTCATGTGTGAATGAGTTTTGCTTCGAGGCCTTTCAAAGGCTTCACCTCTGGTCTGAGAGGCAGAAGAGCCAGGCTTGTTCTGTGTGCCACTACAAGGAGGAGCTAGAAACCTTCAGTAAGTGTGCTTTGGGAAGGGGAGCATGTGGATACATAAGCATGTTGAGCATCGCTGCCTTCCTCTCTACGTACTAAACCGGAATAAGGTTGTTTCTTCAGAGATGTAGTGTTCAAAGTAAAATCCTATCCTGAAAGCAGGGTGCTGAGCACTGGTTAATTAATCCTCATGGTTTCCTATGGAAATAGCCCTTTCGAGATATCATCAGTAGTGAAATTAAAACCTGATCCCTTCTTGACGGTAGAACAAGAAGCTCCTTGTGATGTGCTGTGTAGCACTGACATTTCTCAACTGTAACACGGATTCCAATCTGTAATACTAGGTATAGAATGATAGAAAGGTTTGGGTTGGAAAGGACGTGAAGATCATCTGGTTCCAACCCCCTTCTGTAGCAGGGACACTTAGCACTAGACCAGGTTGCTCACAGCCCCATCCAGCCTGGCCTTGGATGCTTCCAGGGAGCGGGCATCCACAGCCTCACTGGGCAAGCAGGCAGCACAAGACAAGCTGACTTTCTGTGATGGAGTTGAATCCTGGAGAAGCAGAGCACGGTGTAGCAGTACCCTCACACAGGGAGGAGACAGGTGTCCCTTGTTGCAGTGCAAATGGATGGGGGCAATGCTCAGTGCATTGCTCAATGCAGCTCATTCCAGCCTCCCCCTGGCCCTCGCCAGGCTCTGTTTTAACTCTTGGGAGCTGATGCAGGCGCTGCGGGCACTCAGGCTGTTATTGATGTCGCAGCACAGATGCAAATTCACATGGAAGGGGCTGGATGCACCCAACCAAGCCCTGTGGCTGATGCAGGTGCTGCTGCCTTTGGGATTGTTTCCACTGGGAACACGGAGCTGCAGCTGAGTGTTAGAGAAACAGAAACCCCACTGTGAGGATGATATTGTTGTAAAAGGGTGCAAGAAAGGCTTTATTGTGAGTCTAGGAGGATTAATTTCACAGTTTATTTATTCATTTATTGGCTAGTTCACCTAGCAAAGTTAGATAAAAATGCAGAAGGCAGAGTGATGTGGTCATGCTGCTTTTGGATATTTCAGGCAGCCATACTCCCAGCCCAGAGCAGCTGCAAAAATCCAAACTGTGCGAAGCAGAGGCTAATGCCATCTCTCTGGAGCAGTCTTACTCAAGTAAATAATCTGATGTAATTGTTCATTTTCATTGCAAACAGCGTCAGGAAACCTTAGGAAATATATCAGCCTCATTTCCTTAAGTGCTTCAAGTGCAGGACACAGAGAAGCCAGGAGATGGAGGAACAATCAGATATATGAGCTCCTTTGCAGGAATCTCAACTTTATTTTCTTTGATTGCATGTTCATTGTAAGCAATTTTATTTATTTATCTATCTTTTGCCTGTTGATGTGCATAAGTTCTTTCTTAATGGCTGAAAGAAAATGTTTATGAAAGAGGATGATAGAGCTCTGTTAGATGGTCTCCTATAAGATCACGTAACTGTTTGAGTTGGAAGGGACCATTAAAGGTCATCTAGTCCAACTCCCCTGCAATGAACAGGGACACCTAATGGCTCTATCAGGTGCTCAGAGCCCCATCCTGACCTTGAGCATCCCATTGGATGGGGTATCCACCAGCTCTCCAGGCAGCCTGTGCCAGTGCTTCACCATCCTCTTTGGAAAAAAAATCCTTTCTTCATATCCAATCTAAATCTGAACCCCTAAGCAAAGTGGCAGCCAAAATTTGGAGGCTGGGAAGAGTTGATTTCAGTCCAGGGCTGTTCAGAGTGTGCATGGTTATAGGTGAAATCTGGCAGGGAAGGAGGCAGTGAGCACTCTTTTGGAGGCCTTTCAGAAGGCAGAGCAGTGTGCAGTGCCTGGAGATTTTGGTAAGAAGGAAAATGCAAGCAACGACTGTGAAACCTGGCTGCTACTGGCAGCTGCCTGCTGTAGGTGCTCTGCAGAGAGCTGCGGTGGTTATTTTCCTGCTATTTTTTGTAGGAGAGGGGAAGATGGTGCCCAGTGTCTAATGCAAAATAAAACAGGGCCGATTTTGAGTGTGTTATGCGGCCAAATGGAAAAATGACCTAAGGTTGACTCTTGTTGCAGGCCCATCTGAGCAAAGAAAGATAGAATCTGGTTCCCGGTTGTGTGTCAGGGCTGCTGTGCAGGGGGATCTGAGCAGGTCTGCTTTCTCCTTTACAGGCTCTTCTTACGTGTTTGCTCCTCACAGAAGCACGTGCTGTCCTTTCAGCAACCTTCCTTGGCTCTCCGAGTGAAATCAGTGCCACCCTGCCTGCAGCGCGTCTTGCTTTCCATGCGTGGTGCAGCGTAACTTCAGTCTGTGGAGAAGTTCAAGGGAGTAAAGTGTCACACGTCACACACATTCTTCCTGAGAGCATACTGTCCCCTTCTTGGGCACGCTGTCTTGCAGGGCTGCTGTCCTCAACTGCACTCATGGGTGCAGCGGGCATTTCCCCACAGGTGGACACTTTTAGTGAGGCTCCTGTTCCCAGCAGCCACAAAAGGAGCCCAGACACGTTATGCAACTGCTGACCTTGGTCAGAATTGTTTTTAAACGTTAACCAGGAGCAAGCGTGACTTTTAGGGTGAGAAGAGTTTCACACTGGACTCAGGTGTGATTGCTGTGGTCCAGCCGTGGTCCAGCTTTGACTTTATTACGCTCCACGTCTTGCAAGTTAATTTATCAAAATGACATAGGGCTCAGGGGGCAGCTCCGTGGTGTATGATTGACTAAATAATACTCTGAATTTCTGAAACGCTTTGAAAGTTCACTGCTTTCACACGACGTGTTCTTGTTGTTCTAATGCAGCCACTTCCCCTCCGAGCTGCCCATCCTCTGAGCAGCACGGAGCAAAGAGTTTGTTAATGACGTAGATTGGATTGTGGGACACACTGGCCGTGTGGTAAAGGCTCTTATCCAAATGAGGCTGAGCCAGACCTTGCTTCCATTTGACACATCATTTCAGTTGTGATTGAGAGCATGAATTTTGCTGAAAGTTCAGAACAGTTGCAGTAAGCATTGAAGTATCTTTTTTGCTAGATTTGAAACTGACCTGTATTTTCTGTTGGGAAAACAAAACAGTTTTTTTTTTTTTATATACCTTCCAAGTACTACTCATTGTTTTAATTGTTTTCAGTTCCCAGCTGCTAATGAAAGAGCGTGAAATTGGAGTGTTCCATTATAAAAGTATTCATGATTCAGAAAGGCACTGAAGAGGAAGGGGTTGCAAAGGGGACTTAGCCTGGGCAGCACTGATGGCAGTAGGTAAGCGAGGAAGCCTGTGTTCATCACTCAGGCACTGTCCTCAGCACTGTGTGGGTGTTCTTTGATGGAACACCAGTTTTCATGTTTTAGAAGAGCGTCTGCTTTTGCAGGCCAGATGTTTTATGGCTGGGCATTGCTTCTGGTGAATTCCCAGCAGATTCCTGGGGGGAAAACACAGTCAGCAGTAGGGACTGAGGGCAAGCAGCGCTGGATCTGGAGCCTGCACAGATCCTTGGAAAGCAGGACTTGGCTTCAGATAGAACAGACAGCGCTGATGTTGTTTCAGGATGGGACTGCTTCAGTCTTTTCCCGAAGAAAATCAGCATTTCTAGTTTATTAGGCTCCAAAATAAGACCTTGGGTGGAAATCCCAAGTTTGATGCCTAAGGAAAGATGGGTTTTCCTGTTGTTTTAGGGAATCTGGCAGGAGCTTATTCTCCTTCCCCAGTAGTCTGTGGTTGGTACTGTGCTTCATGAAGCGATGATGATACGTGTATACACAGAGATTTCTTCCTTCCAAAATATATTTCCTAATCTTTTTTTCTGGCAACGCACCTCAAACGAGAATAGCCGTCTCACAAACACGCTGAAGGCTGCGCGAGGGCTGAAGGGAGTGCGAAGTCAGATGAGAGGCACCCTAGGAATAAAGCAGATTAGATTGGGGAAGAAAACATGGAGAACCGGCTCAGAGAAGTGGAGTTACGTGAGACACGATTTCCTGTTTTCTCTTAAGCAAAATTTACCACTGCGTCCAGACCGCGTTACCTGTTTATTAGCAGACAGCTCTCCACAGGCACTGACTGCGTATGGTCGAGGGTCGACACAGCGTGATGAGTTGGCGAGCAGCTGCATTACTGTGCTGTTTCCTATTTCTGAACAGATAACAGATAACAAAGCATTAGTGAGGGCTTGGGGAACAAGGAGGAGCTGCTTGTGGCAGGTGATGTGCTGAGCAATAGAGGAGCATGGGGTATGGTGACACATTGCATCTAAATGTACCCACAGCCTAAGTGAGGTGCTGAGAGTTCTTGGCTTGGGATGTCACTGTTTTGGTTTGGAGGTCTGGGATTACAGGCAGGGCAACCTGCATGTGAGACATGGTGATGTGAGATCTTCCCTGCCCTGGTGTCTGTGCCCCCTGTTTTGTAACTGGGGTGTGCTTCCAAAGCCAGGATTGCTATCCTTTCCAAACAAATGCAGTGAACAATGGAAAAACATAAGCTGAGTGAGAATTGTGGGAGTAGCTGTTGAAGACCCTGCGTGGAGATTAATCTAGCTCCAGCTGACATTAATAGGAGGGGTGTAGCCATTCTTTTCATCTCTTCTCCTAATTGCAGATGCTTTCTGAGCTATCTTGATGAAGATTTCTGCAAACCTCCTGAGGGTGACATCTGCTCCCGGTGGGAGGCACCTAAATTGTAGCTTTCCTTTCCTGCAACTGTGATAGAGTCTGCTAAATCTTGAAAATAGGAAGTTCTAGATAGGTGACTAGAGAGAGCGTGAAATCATTGATGTCGTTGAAGGAGCCGTTCATGGTGTCAATCACACAAATGTCTCTGACCTGTTTCCAGGCAAAATTTCTGATGTCAGTGCTTTACCAACCACGGTGATAGAAGTCAGTGCTCTCTGAGGTGCTCCTCTGGATCCTTTGGCATTTGCGTTGTCCACAACTGCAGCAATGGATTAGAGCGTATGCTGCTCAGCTGGGGAGCAGGGCTAGGCTGACAATAAATGTATATTCTAAGTGTAGCTGTTGCATTGCATTAATGTTGTTTATCTTGCCTTTGTAGCCCTGCACTGGCACATGACATGAGCGATGTTAATGATGTGTGAAAGGCAGGGCTTTTTAAAGGGCCACGGTGGTGCAGAGCTGAGTGTGGTATAATTGGAGCAGTATCTGGTCTGCTGATAAAGTAAAGGCAGCCTTAGGGCCAGGATTTTCACTTCCTGGCCCTCTTTTATTCATCCAAGTCTTTGTTCATCTTAGTCCACGTATCCCTCTGAGGATAAGGGAACAAAACGACCATGTAGATTTTTTTTCAGCTTATTTGCCCACTGGGGCTGTTGCAGAGACACAGAAGCAGTAGGTAGCACAATTACACAAAGGGGACAGATTCCAGCTGTATACAGAAGTTGCATCACCAAGGCTGAGCCGAGCTGGGGGCTGCGGGGCCTGGTGGCATGTATTGCTCACATTGAGATGAGGGCACGAGGAAACCCAGCACCACGGGAAGCTGAAGCCCAGCGCAGGAAGGTGCAGGCAGGTGGGTTAGGGCAGTGGAGGTGTAATGGCAGATTGGGGGCGATGCTGAGATGCTGACACCCTGTGAGCAGGCTTGATCCCTTGCTTTGGGAAGAGAACAACGTACGGCACAGCACCGCAGCAAAGCTGCCAAGTGCTGCGACGACAGGTGCGGATAAGGAGGCTGAGTGAATGCAGCCTCTGTTTGTTGTGAAAAAACCAAGCAGTGTGCTGGACAAAGCCGGTCTCTTCCCACGTACAAGGCCCATTAGGAACTTCTCAGCTATCGTTTATTTACACAGGAAGTATATTCTCCCTTTACAGTAATTTACTGGCAGATTTATAAAGGTTGCTAGTGAAATTTGTTGGAGTGGGAGGACGGAGGAACGGACATGAACGTGCCGCTAGCTGAACAGCCAGCCTTTCTGCTCTCGTTGAACCGCCGTCTGAACCGCTTTCCAAGCCAGCAACGAAGTGGGTTATTTCTGGTTGTTTGCCCTTCGATTATTGGAAGCCACGTGATTCCTCTGACACTCCACAAATTCTCACCAGACTCCAGAAAACCCTGTTTGTTGAAGTCATTTTATGTTGTCATTGGAAGGATTAAAAAAAAAGAGGAGTTGGAAAACTGTTTTAGAGACACAGATGTAGCAGGCTAAAGAGGTAAGGAGTATAAATACAGTACTGTTAGGAGACACTTTAATGGATTTGTGGAATCGTTTAATTCCTTTAGAAATAACCTGGCAGCGTTCACATTTTCCTTGAAGGTCACTGCCAAGAATCTGTTATTTATTAGATTTATTTGTTTGTTTATTTCAAAGACATGAGTGTGTAAGAGTTTTGCCAGCCTGTATCACGTTTCAATCTATTAAATCCCATTCCCTGTCTTTCAGAGTCAGAATACCAGAGGCTTGCAGGGAAGTGTTAGGCCAGTGGAAGTGATGTATCAGATAATACGGCCATAGGCTTTGTTCACCCTGATCTCTAATAGCTAGAGTCTGCTTCACTGCCAAGGTTTGCAGTTTAATATCTCTTCCAAGAAGAGATTGTCACTGACCCTGGCTTTGGGACTAAATCTTGTGTCTTGTTTTATTTTCGGGACGCTTTGAGGACTCTCAGTGCTTGCAGGCTGCAAACTAGAGCTTCCGTGGCATCAGGGAGATGCAGCACTTCAGGATGTTGGTTCTCATGCTCTGCTGGCAGGGGTGAGACACGGCACGCCTCCTGTGCTTCTACCCCTCTGCTACTGTGTTAAACAACAGAACAAACAAGTGGTGGATACTTGGGTTAAGAACCCAGGGGAAAAATGATGCTGCTTTTAGTAGTCATGGTTAATTCTTTTTTCTAGGGGCTGCCAAGTTCCTCTCAGCTCTCTAGGTTATGTTGTGGTACTATGAAAATTGGTCTTGTTGATTCCGTGGGCTGTCTTTCACACCTTGTTCTGTGATCTTGGTGGGCAGTTTCCTACATAGGGATTTCTGCACGTTTTACCTGTTGTAGGATCTGATGACCCATTGGATGTGTCAGAGAAAGGAAGAAGGGCCACGGAGTATTATGGAGCAGTATTCTATCTCTGGGGGGCCCATGTGACAAGTATCACATCTGTGTTCTATCTTTTTGATCCCAAGAGGAGTAAGAGCCGGGGTCAGATCATTTGGAGTGGAAAAGGAAGTTTGAAACTGTGAGAGCAACGTGCTAGGAGGCAAAATGAACACAAGTTCAGCAGCTTTCAGCCACAGCCAATGGCAGCCCTTGTTTCTCCTTTTCTCTGGAGAAGATGAGCTTCTCCATGCGCCCTGTGCTGTGTGTTTGGTGTATGTGGAAGGCTTTTACTCACAGACATCATTCTTTTGGGCTATAGTGTATGATAAGTTATAGATTTACACACACACTAGTATGTATCAAATATATTCATATTTCTAGACATGTACATTTATACATATATAGACATAAGTATATAGACATATGCATGTGTACATGTGCGCACACATACGTCTATGTGAGTATACCTGCTTGTATGTAAAAAGCACTTTTGGGGTCTGTATCTAATCACAGGGACTGAAAATGTCCACTCCAGGAGGTATCCACTTGCAGAGATTCAATACACAGAGCTTATAAGTTGTGTATTAAAAAAAAAAAAGTTTGTTGTTAAACTGAAAAACTGAGCTACAGAGGAGCAGCTGGTGCTTTATTGCTTTTGAGTCCCTTTGTGTTTCCATAAAGCCCTTGCCACACAATGGCACGTTTACAATTATTAAAAATCAAATGTAGAGTAGAGAGAACCATGTTGGATTTAAGATGTGATGTGCTCCAGTGGGGATTTCTGATAGGTCTTGCAGCTGGATGTCTATTGACTAAATGACTTTCTGCCTCTTTTCATTCGTTTTTGGATGTCTTGATTTCCTTGGGAAAAAGCTGTGAGAAGGGATGGTCTGCTGAGAGCAGCTCAAGCACCTTTGAGAAAAATGGGTATGCCCAATGGGAAAGGCTGTTTAAAAACAACATTGATTTTTGCCTTTTACACGGATGTGCAGTGGACGTGGCCATTTGTAGCTGTCAAGCTTAAACATTCCTGCATTCCTTCTCCAAAGTATCCTGTAAGAGATTGGGACTACTGATATAAGTATGCAGAAGCATTCTTCAGTCAAGAAACAGAAGTTTTGATTCAGTAGAACAATGCACAATTACCTAATTCCATCCGGTTTGACCCTGAAGTCTGTGTTTTTTCTCTCTGCAGTCTGAGATTTTTGCAGTGTCCACACATCTGGTACAAGTCCTTGGTTACGGTACCGGAAAACATGAGAATTTGTGGCTCTTAAGCAGAAATGAAAAGTAATTTCAGTGGCATCTTCGTATCTTCCAGTAACATAAATGTGAGCCAGTGTGTCTGGTGCTGTTCCAGGCAGCAAATATGAGGCGCAGGTGAAGTGGTGAAGGCAGCTCCGGCGAGCTGGGAACTGATGCTGTGCTCCTTGATGATGCAGCTGTGATTAGTTTCCTCCTTTCCTTCCCTGCTGAGGCATCTGCTTGGACTGGACATTTTCCACTGAAATAATCAGAACTGAAATACAGTTATGTCAGTGACATTATTTGAAATACCATCGGTTGAGTGATGTGCCTGTGTTAGCACTGTGTCTTAAGCTGCCTGTAGACCTGAGAAAGATGCCATACTCTTGACTGTGTAGTGGTTGTCCCATCGTTGGCCTTTGATTCTCTTTATGTTTCTGATATGACAATAATATGCTATAACCAGTCTCCACTTTGTTAGTATCAATTTTGCCACTATTGTTAGGTGAAGAGCTTGCTAGTGCCAACACATGTTTGATACAAACATGGAGCTGAAATGAGGAAATGATCATGTTTTCATGAAGAGGTACAAAGCTAGTGTAGGAAAAGGTAGCGTATTGGTTATTGGAGTTCCACGTGTCTGAAATAATATTTAATGGTACCTCTTTGGCAAGCTGCTAGCAAGGTCTGAATAATGCTCTATTTATTCCAAATTCAGTATCTGTGTGGACTTGTCCCGTTGGATGCAAAGATGATGTTTATTACAGTAAGAGTGGTGAGGCTCTGGCACAGGTTGCCCAGAGAGGTGGTGATGCCCCATCCCTGCAGACACTCAAGGTCAGGCTGGACAGGGCTCTGAGCACCTGATGGAGCTGTAGGTGTCCCTGTTCACTGCAGGGGAGTTGGACTACATGGCTTTTAAGGGTCCCTTCCAACTCAAAGATTCTATGAAAAGCATGGGAAGACTTTACTGACTTGAACAATCTTCCTTTTCTTCCAAGTACTGTGCTTTTGCTCTTCTCTGCTTTCCAACAGGGGAAGCAGACACGTTGGTATTGGAGGTAAGTCCCGTAGCTTTGGGTCTAAGAGGTCTGTGGGTACATGGGAGTGATTTGTTCCATGGGCTGTGATCATAGGCTGCTTTACATTTCATGGAGTGGCTAGAGGTGGCCTCTGAAGTGTACACTGATATGTGGTGGAGATAGCGTTGAAGATAAAAGCAAAACTAGGAAATCCTGCCTCTGATCTCTCCAGCTTCGGTATCTATCAACAGTTAACTGTAAAACAGAGCTCACCAAATCAAAAAACATACCTCAAAACAGACACTTTGTAGACAGTAGCTTTGTAAGCAGACTTCGCTCTCCTTTCAAACTGGCCCCTGCAGTATGCTTTCTGAGATCTCTTGCTGGCACCTGGTTTGAAGTCTCAAGGCTTAAGTCATTTTTTCCTGCAGTTGGAAATGGCAGACAGTGATGCAGTAACCTTCAAAATGTATGAGTAACACCAGTTCTTTGTCAGAAAGCCATACAGCTGAAATGGCTTGGTCGAACTACCTGGAGACAGAGCGCAGACAAAATGTGGTGGGTCACAACTCACATTTTATAGGGGTGTAAAAAGGATGGAGCGCTCTCTGATGGGTTTTAAAGGCTGGTGGAGTGAGTTCCTGACGAGTTTTCATGGTCCTGCATAGCCAAGACCGGAAAGTGCCTTTGGAAGGGGTGATTTTGTACTGAGATGCATTTGTGCTTGGAGCTTTGGAAAAAGAAAGTACTCGGCTGTATACTTGGAAGTGTGGTAAAGAAAAGATTATTCTGAAGGTATTTTTAAGTACATCAGCTAGGTTTTGATTAGTAAATTAGGAGGGTTTCCATGCTACGAAGTATTGGGCAAAATTATCAAGTAGAGAGTTTGCTTTTTTTCTGTGCATAAAACTGAGGCCACAGTATTCAAAATGTTTACACGAGAAAAAAACCTGTTGCCTGACGTGGGCCATAGAGCTGTCTGGTGTAGTCCTCGGTTTTTTGCAAGAACTGTTGAATCATGTAGTCCCATCGGTGCATTCATTGTGCCTTATAGCACTGGGTTGCCATTTTTATTTTCATTCTTTGTCTAGGAGGAAAATCTGGGGGTTCGTGGGATGTCAGGAAAACTTTGTTGGCTTGGATGTTGCTCTGGAGTCCTTTCTCTTGTTTGGGATGGTATTGTTTTGAATGTTATTATTGTCGTTACTATTTACTTCTTTGTGGAAATGCACATTTTCTTCTGTGATGTCTGTGGAGTAAACAGCTGAATGCTCCTTTAATGGTTGTTCTCTGAGGCTGGGTAAGCTCAGTTTCTGGGTCTCCCCTCTGGAAGTGGACTTGGCAGCTGCCCTGAAAGGCTGTGTCTCAGCCTCTTCCAGGGTGAAATCATTTGTGGTAAGCAAATTCCTGTGACTGTTTTATCAGGGCACGAGTACAGGTCCTTCACTCATCTCTGAGGGATCCTGTTTGTGATACTCCTGGCTTTATTGTAGTATTTGTGTAGGGAAAATCAAACATCCACCACTATTTCCCCACTCCTTTCACGCCATTTTGTTGTGTTGTGGTTCTCAGGGTGCTCTCCTGTGCAGCAAGCTTTCTCCTCAGTTCAGTTTCTCAGTTCAGATTATTAGTCAGGTTATTCTTATTTTTATGTTTTGAATGCCGTGGGTATTTTTCTTGTCTGAAGTCTGCACATGGATACGTACAGGTCTTCAGTTGTCCATACTGCTTCTCAGCTATTACATCCTCACTGCTCCTGTGTGAGTTTGAGGGTAGTTGGCAGCTGTTTCGTTGGTCTTCATACTTCTTCAGTGCTAATCTGCAAAGTATGCTTTGTGCATTGTTTCAGCTAGGTATTTACTCAGTATGCATCCTGTAGACTCTGTATCCTTTTATGTCTGCTCTAATTCTCAAATGTTTTCTCAATACTATCATCTTTTTTTCTCTTGTGCTCCTTGCTTATCTTCAGAGAGAAACTGAAGAAAGTCCTCAGATCTCTGTTCCCTGCAGAGTGTCTTGTTTTGCTTTCTGAGCAATCCCAAGCTTCTTGGGTGTAGGCCCTTTTCTTCTTGCCCTATTTTTCCACCTTAGATTGAAGGCAGGAGGACAGCTTTAGGTGGTACATCTGTGCTGCTTGTGGTGCACAGCCACCACCTGAATGCGGCAATTTGCAACCTTCCAGCAGCAAGAAGACCAATCATACAGGAACACACTAGCATTCATCCTCTGCAAAGGAATACAAAATGGGGAAGGAACCCAAGCAAACTCCCTCGGTGGTTGTGTTGTTGTTTTTCCTTTGCTTTTTAACTTTTCAGTGGGGATATTGGCTTTTCGCATGCGTGCCTGAGAGTCAACAAAACAACACTGATAGCTTCAGTTTTCTGACTGAGAGCAAGTCCCTCCGTGTCTGATAGGAGTCCCAGAAATCTTAGCAGGTACCGTCCTTGAGATGTACGTAGCTTTATGTCTGGGTTCATTTCAAAGAATCTTCCATAATCCAGATAATAATCTACTATTCACAATTAGATGTAGTTCCAATTTCTTGAATGCTCAAGCAATCATTTTCTTTGGTAATTGAGTTCCCCATAGAATTCCACTATTCTGATCTCCTGCTCAGAAAACTAAGCATATTAATTTGAAAAGCTGCATGAATGCCTGGCCAGGATAATGGCAGCAGAATAATTGCAAGAAAATCTCTTACAACAGGCTTATTTTCATCTAATGAAGCCTTCCCCAATGGTTATGCTGTATGCTGTGAATGTGATATGAGCTCTGCAGTCTGCATGTGTGTGTTTGCATGTGCACATCTGAATTTTAACATGCTGAGATCTCCTCAGCAATTTTTTTTTAACAAGTGTTTAAAGATGGTTGTTTAGCCATTTACCATCCCACGTTCCTTCTCGTGACAATTTCGGGTGGTAATGGCAAGCGAGAGGAGAAAGGACAATTTCTGCCTACAGTATTTATGTATGTGTAATACATATTTACATGATTGACAGTAATAGTTGTATTTCAGTTTCCAAAGGAAGCTGAGGCCTTCTTCATCTAGGTGTAGGGCAGCCACCAGAAGGCTTTACGAAGAGCTGATAGCTCAGCGAGGCAGAGAGAGAGAAGGGGAACAGAGAGGTGAGAAGTTCCCTGTGCCAGCCAGCAGGCTGGTGGCAGAGCTGAGTTCCCACCTCTCCAGGTTGCTGTTAGCAGTCTTTGGTAACAGTGGGTATCAGCCTTGATCTGTCATGCTGGGCTGTGAAACTTTAGTGATAACACTGCCTAGCTTAGAATAAGAGTCTGGCTTGACTAGGTAACTGAGTTCAGCAGTTTATGTTGGCATCAAATATATCTGTATCCTTTCTTCTCCCTAACGGGGCTGCCTACGTGGAGACTTGGTAGCTCTTTACAACTCCTTGAAAGGAGGTTGTGGCGAGGTGGTGATTGACCTCTTCTCCCACGTAACTAGCAATGGGACAAGAGGGAATGGCCTCGAGTTTGTGCCAGGGGAGGTTCAAGTTGGGTATCAGGAAAATGTTCTTTTCCAAAGGAGTGGTCGAGCACTGGAACAGGCTGCCCAAGGAGGTGGTTGAGTCCCTGGATGTGTTCAAGAAATATTTAAGTGTTGTACTAAGGCACATGGTTTAATGGGGAAATGGGGTGGTAGGTGCACAGTTGGACTGGATGATCTTGGATGTCTTTTCCAACCTTGGTGAGTCTGTGATTCTACAAGGAATATCTGTGTGTGTGCCAACCAAGTAGGAAATGATGTTACTGTGCAAGGAAATGTTCTTCAGATCTCAGGTATTACCTTATTAGTCAGTATTGCAGAGTTCCATGCCTGCAGTTGGTGAATAATGCTCTTGCTGCATTTTACGTTGTTGGAATTGCTCTGCCTGTTATTTTAGTTGTTGCTCCTCAGTCGTTTCACCTGTTGGAGTCTTTGGTGGTGAATGGGATGCTTAATGAAGAGTGTAAAGTGAGATAATTAGAAGGATCACTGATAGGGAGTGGAGTTGATACTTGTCTTATGTTTCTAGATATAATGTTTCTCTTCATATAATAAGGTCAAGTGGCATAATTGCGCATTTTCGTCAGGGCTGAGTGTCCAACTCCCATTGAAGCTGACCAGATTGTGTGAATTTGCATTTCATGTGATCCCAAAAGCTTTTTGGGCCCATTTTCCTTTTGTGTGTCTTTTGTAGCTTAATGGACTTAATGAGACTCAGGGATGCAGTACAAATCGAATGATTTCAAATCAGCATCAGAGAAAAGATGACAACAGTATGGTCAGCAGTGGTACTGAAGTACTCTAGTGCTGCAAAGCTAGTTATGAATGAAAGATGGTTTCAGACATGCTGCATGTCCTCCTTTCTGTAAAAGATGGCACAACCTGTAGAGATATGGCTCCATAAATATTTGAGATGTGTCCACATTTGTGTGGCACAGCGGTGTGAGCATTTTGTTTGTTACCAGTAGTTGCTGTAGGAGATTGGCGCAATGATCAGGTTGCTGGAATATTTCACAGAGAACTCTTAATTACCAACAATCAAGTGTTACGTTGAACGTATGCAAATTCTTGTTCAGGGCTTCTATCATCTGCTCTCTTCTCCCAGTACCCCTCCACACCTCCAAAAAATATTAAGTAGCTGAAACTATCTTGGCCAGTTCAAGCAGACTTCATTAAGAAATGAGTCTCTTTCCTATAATAAAAACTTCAAACAGCAGCAGAGAAAGGAGTTCTTGATCTTTTTTTTTTATTATGGCCAATAGCCTGGCATCTAAGGTATGGGAAAAGCAAGTCCTAAGTCCCTGGACTAATGAGAGATTTGAGGTCTTATTGTCATGTCTGTAAGGAAAATTCTATCCACAACTCCCGTGATGGAGAAGGTA
Organism: Lagopus muta; assembly: GCF_023343835.1. Lineage (NCBI taxonomy): Eukaryota > Metazoa > Chordata > Aves > Galliformes > Phasianidae > Lagopus > Lagopus muta. The sequence continues at coordinate 32,748,162 of NC_064440.1, read as the reverse complement.
GGATTTGGATCCCCACCTGGACTCTGTGTGTAAAGAGTAACAGTGCTTTGCCTGTATCACAGAACAGCTTTCTTCAGGTTTTCATGTTCGCTTTTGTCCCCTATGGTGCTTTCGTACGGTGGTGTGCATTCATCTTGAGCTCTGTTTGTAGCAGTGTGGAAGCTGGTCGTTTTTGTTTGCCGACGCTGTGAGATTTTGCACAGCAAGAAAGCAAAGGGCTTGTCAGGCTGTGTATGAAAGGAGTAGATTTCCCCCAAGAAAAGCTGAAATAGGAGATCCAGCTTTTACTTGAGTACAAAGCTGTGATTCAGCTGTATGCAATGGCAAATACGTATCTCTATAGCTAGCACTGTTGCCTCATACTTAAGTCCTATGTGAAGTGCAATGGGACCAAAGGCTGAAAGAAAAGGGCGATAAAATCTGTCTGAGATGCAAAAATAAGAAGAAGGAAAATAGTTGTAGGTAACTAGCTGCAACATTGCTATTACCTTTCCTCTGGATGGGTTGGCTTGATGCGATGTAATGGCGAGCGGCTGAATATTGAGGCACTTCTCTGCTTCTATCAGAGGAGTCGCTTTCAGTTTCTGTGTTGCTTTCCTTCTGCCAGCCATAAATGTCCTTGGCAAAATCACTTTTATTATATGTACAAAAAAAACCCACATGCCTGGCATGTTTATTTCCTGCCTCGCTTCATTGGATGGTGGAACAGACTCCCTGTGTCTGTGCAGGTATGTGTGTGGACGTGGAATCATAAATATTTAACTAATAGCGAAAGAAATGTTTTACGTAAAGCAGAGGGTAAGCAACAAAAGCCCAGCTGCTGTTTCTGTCAGTGGGCTTCCCTTCATTCTCCCTGCCAGCAGTGCTGGTGTTTCCTATCTGTTGGTGTAGATGATGCATTATTACCAATTTTTAACAGAATGTGGTGGTGTGGTTTTTGGTTTGTTTTTTTAGTGGAGTGCTTATTTTGTCAAACAAACATGACTTTCGCTGCTAAAGGCTTTGAAGGTGATGGTGATCTTGAGGTTCCCTCCTGCTTCCCGTGCTCCCTCCCCCTTGCTGGCCTTGCTTGTGTGGAAGGGCAGCATGCTGCAAATCCCAGGGACTTCCCTTCTGACAGCACAAGGCATGTGATGCAGCTGGCTTTGCCCCTTCCCTGCGGTTGCCTTCCTCCTTGAGCGGGAGACATCTGGGCTGCTTGGCTGCTCTCCTCTGCATCGCAGACCCAGCACTGAAACTCCTCACCTCTGCCCCCAGGAAGCACCCTGCAGCTTTCTTCCCCTTGCCAGCTCCTTGATCGTTGCTTTGTGGAAATTAACCTTTGGGATGGCTGTCATTCTGTTCGTGGATTGCAGTAATGTGAGCACCTGTGCAGACATTCAGCTGTCTGTACCTGTGCTTTCTGACTTGAGCTGGTGCATAGGCATTTTAAGATGGTGATAATGATGTTAAATATCACATGTGGAGCGGTCCTGTGAGTGTAGCCTCTCATATGCCAAAGTGGGTATTGTGTTTGGAGAAATTAGTGTTTGTTTTACGTGATAGACTCCTGTGACTCTTCCAAATTAACAGAGTAAAAGGTTTGCACGTGTTGCATTTAACTCAGAGATCATGATAGATTAGGAAGACTTTATATTTCTTCTATCCCATCTCTGGTGAACTTAATCCCAGAGATCAAATGAACAAATGCCTTAGAGCAGGCAGCTACGTTCTTTAAAAGGAAAAAATACCCTCTGAATTGTTCCTGCAGCTAGACCAAGTATGTGAGGAAGGAAGGGACACGACAGAAAAACAAAGCAACCAAAAAAAGTTACATGGGACTAACTGGGTGCTGAGAATTTCTTAACGATGTCCATGGATGTACCGGGCCTCTGCACTTGAACTCAGTGAGCCTGGTGTGGGTTGGATTGTTTTTTAGGCACTAATGTTTTCTTGTGGCAAACGCTAGAAACCAGACGTGTGTGCTGCATCAGCAGGATATACTTGTTAATATATTTTAGTATTCAGAAGTAATCTGTGTCAAGTATTGAATATCTGCTTTCTACTCCACTGGCAAGCCCAAGGAAATGGCGAGGTGCTGGAGGAGCATTGATTCCCAGTATATGTCATCAGAAGTGCATTATAGAACTTGGCACAGGGTTTGGCTTAGTCCGTCTTCTCGTATTCTTTAGGGAAGAAAGAGATGAGTGTTGTCAAATCACCGAGTGCCTCCTCTGCTAAGGGCTCCCATATCTGAATGCCAAGGAGCTCGGGTGTAGCCACTCTTCTGACCTCAGATCAATGATGGAAAATGAATTGAGCTACCATTCGTCCAGCCTTCTGCTGCCTTCAGCATCTGCTGGGGGTGAGGAATGGCCATCAGATTGTAGCTTCCCTTGCTGCTTGTGTGACAGAGAATGTCATCTGCTTTCCTAATGACAGGTGGAGCTTGATTTATCTGGCTCATTGCTTTCTGTATTTTAACAGTAAGCATTACAAGTGTGATGGAAAGAAATACAGCTGTAGAACGGAAGGATGAAGTGGTGTGGAGGCTGGAAGAAGATGTTCGTTGCTCTTAAGAGTTCTCTTGTTATGCTTTGGCTAAATGGGATTTATTTAGTGGGATAAATCTTGCGGAACTTAAAGAGAGATTGTGAGAGCTGCATTCTTCTTGGTCCTGCCTGAAGTGCAGTGCACAAACATAACCTGACCAGGTATCTAAGGCAGCTGGGTTTGTTTGTTAATGTGATATAACTTCAGAATTGGTTTTGCATAAAGTTCTTGCACACGTCGGTGCCTTGTGATTTACAAGCTGTTTTTTTGAGGTGTGGAGGTGTGATGCTTTGAGTCATGTCTCGTGTAATACGTACTTTCATATTCCATTTGTACTTTCCATTTTGAAGATATATCATTTCCCTCAGCATACGACTCCTTCACACAAGAAGAGTAGTTTTGCCAGAGTTGCCTTTCACTGTGGCAAATAGCTCACATCAGTGAGAACTTTATTAGCTGTGCTGTCTGTATAACCAAGATGTTATAATCGCAATGTAATCAAGAGAGTAAGGCAAAGCAAACAAGGATCACAAAAAGAGAATAAGTGGAAGAGCTTACCCTTAGGTTGAGCTCACCAGAAGACACCAAAAGAGGGGATCTCCAGAAGAGATCCTTCCCCTCTGGTAGCCAGCTCTTAAATAGGTCCAGGAGGGGTGAAGTCTGGCTCCACCCCTTCTGGCAGCACAGGTGAATTGCCTTCACCATCAATCAGAGGTTCAGGCCTTGACTCAGCAGTTCCCATACAGCTGTCCCAGTACTGGCAATAGAAGATTAATCTTGCAAACATACATATGCACAGGATAAATGAAATAAAGAGTTTAAAAAAAAAAAAAAGGCAAAAAAAAATAGCATGCTGTGCTCCTTCCAAGGGATAAGAAGTAGTTCTCATTATACAGAGACAGTAAGCTGCCACTGATCAGACTTGTGGCCAGCTGACACGGTAACCTCGGTCTTTAAAGCTCCTCGTCTGTAGTTCAGCAGCAGCTGTAACTCAGAGTTAATGCTCAGGTCTGTTGTCTCGGTCTGGAAGGTTAGAGCTCGGCACTTCTGGATTGCTGCAGTTGAAGGAAAGGCACATTGAAGCTGCTAGGAGCTTGAAAAATAATAATGCCTGCAGCTGTATGACCTGTTAAACATCAACATCCACTTTCAAACCGAAAAGAAAAATCTCTCGCTCTTCTTCCGAGCAGGGCTAAGCTCAAATGCTGAGTAACAAATGAATTTTTTTAGTCTTTTTTTATTTTTTAACAGGCCCGCGTTCTTCTTCTGACACTTAAAAATTCTCCTGTTCTTTTTCTAAGGAGAAGCTGGTTGCCTGGTTCCTGTCCATCAGCTGACACTGTGCACCCCAAGCAGGCAATTTCTTTCAGTGCTTTATTGACAAACCACTTTTATCCAAATGCCAGGGGCAGTGTGGGTGCAATTCTGAGAGAGAGTGATTGGGAACTTGCTCTCACAATCACTGGGGACTCCAAGGTAAATTTGCCCGAAAGCATAATTCGATGTGAGTGAGAATTGCCATGCAGCCTGTGTACAATGAGCAGGAGAAATCTAATGCTAAAGGAAAGAGCGTGAAGCGGGAATTGGAGCACGTATTTGCTCACTGCGAGTCTGCAATCACCGGGTCTGTTGAAAGGCAGTGTTGGGAAGCCTCGAGGTTTGTCAGAGCAGAAGGCTGGCCGGCTGATTTCTGTCGAGAGAGGTGATGCCGATGTCTGAGTCGGAAGGGTGGTTCTCACCTGTGTTTTCCTCAGAAGCTGACATGCAGTGGAAGTGAAGTGCAGTACTTCACTGAGCAAGGCTGTGAGCGCAACGTTTGTCAACTGCTTTTGCTTATTTAAAAAATTGTCATGACAGTAAAAATAGGAATTCAAGGCTTGAACTAGAGAAGTTGGATCATAAAATATACATAGAGGCCTCAGGGGGGCCTCGCGTCTCTTGTAGAAGCAGAGACCTGCCAGTTTTTCTGCGCGCTTGGAGCTGATTCCGCTTGTTGCTAACTAGTGTACCTGACTGGCACTACATTAGTAGCATTAAATGCTATTTCCCAGTGCTGGAGTAAATAGAGAAGCGAGTTCAGTTCTGCTCCAAGACTCGGGGCTGAGATTGGCTTAGCCAGAGGATCCCTGCAGGTTGGAGGAGCTTGGGGACTGATTTCTCTTTCAAGTACTGCGTCCTGTGGGTAGGAGTTCTTTTTGCTGGTTGTGGCGAAACAGCATTTGGTTTGGTCCTGTGCTGACCCCAGTGTCTGTGTAAATGTTTGTGACTGATGAGTAACTGATGATGAGAGCAACTTGACTGATGATGAATTAAACTAAGCTTTTTCTTGTAACACCAGATAAGCTTTACGATGAGTATCGGGTTATACGTTTGCATTGTTGTGTGTGTGTGTGTCTGTAGCTTTCTCTTCTAGAGATCTCTTTTAGAGATTTTGTTTCAGGTAACGTGCAGAAATATTGCAAGAGTGATACTAAAATAAGAACACTAGTAGTGGATTCAGATTCTAGATAGAAACTGAGGATTCAGATAGGAGACGTGACCCTTTTTCGGTAAGCGGGCCTCTCTTGGGCGAGTTTCATCCCCCATACTGAAGCCACACAAAATAATTAGACACTGAAAATTTAAATTTTGTTATAAATCTTGAAAACTGCACACATGTTGATCTCACTTTGAAAATCATTAGCTCTTGAACACCTTCATCACAAAATGCAGTGCTAGGTGAGTAGTCTCATTTTTGCTGGACACCTAACCTTATATGCATGAGGCTTGTGGTGGATTAGTTTAACAAGTTTTAGAACTTCTAGAGCAGAACAGGAGTTGTGATCCTGAACGAGACCAAGCCTTACTCACACTTGCTCTGCTCTTTCCCTTCCTTCTGCATCAGCCGCTTTTGTGACAGCTTACAATACCTCCAGCAAGTGGCCGCCTGTAAAAGCTGGCAGTGAGTTTGTGTAGATGAGCCAGGTGCAATGTGACTGCCTTCCCCCTGGCTAAGTGTGTAATTTGTGCTATATACTCATTCCTCACAGGCCCAGGGCATCTGATACACATCAGCTCCAGAGCTTGCATTTCCCCGTTAACGGTTTGCTAACACGGTTGCCTAAAGAGTGGGGTGGCCTTGATCATTTTTCTTGTCCTTGAAATATTCTGTATTTTTGTGCACGTGTGATTTGCTCGTGGTGTTCTTTCAAGAGAAGCAGCTGTCTCTTGTTATGCAGGGGGCGATCAGATAGGTGAATAGACATGGAAAAACAGAGTGTGGGGGAAAGATGAAGAAACACTGAAAAGGAATCGCTCTACCGTGCTCCCAGCAGGGAAATTTAATTTCTGGCAGTACTACTTTGCACTGACTCCAGCTACTATCCGAGTCCTGTTGCCACCAAGAAAGTACTTTTGTGGCAGTGGGTCCTTCAATATCCGGCCTATTCTCTTCCTGAAATGCCTGTTTTCTCATTGGCATGCATGGCTGGATCCTGCGACAAAGCTAGAAGCCCACAAGAGCACCTCCAGCCAAAAGTAACTCCTCAAAAACCTGCAAGAAATCAACTCAAATTTCCTATCTAACTTGGATCATCAATTAATTCTATCTCTGCCCCCATTATACCGTTAGAAATATTGCCTGTGTCCAAAAGCATGATTACTACATCTGTTAGGAAAGGGAAGAAACAAAAGAATTAATGTTGATGATAATTTATACTGACATGCCGAGGATGGGGAAAGCACTCAGGGCACTGAAGACCTGGCCGGAGATTACAGCTGAACATTTGGAACAATGTCATGATTTGGGCATTGTTCTTCTCCTTTTGTTTTTCTGCTTTCTTTTTCAATTTTTTTTTCTTTCTCTTTACCTCAGTGACCCAAACGAGTTTTCAAGTGCCTGCCGTGCTAATATTGTGTTTACACGTCAACACTGCAAATGTGTGGTTAGTAGGGAAATCTTTCAAGTGGTCCTTTTATTTTTTTCAGTATTTCAAAGGATCTTACATGGTCCTCTGTCCTACTCTGCAATTCTGTGCCCATTGGGTCAGACTGGTGGTGCAGCCATGCAGGTGGTTAGGGACAGGAGGTGGCCTGGCCTCTCCACCTACAGTTGCCCTGGGGATGTCAAGACTGTGGATCTGTTATCCATGAGTTTGTTCAACCTTTTTTGAGATCACTGGCGTTGCCTGGTTCGTTAGCCTCACAGGGTAGCAAGTCTCAGCTATTCACCATGACCTCTGCGGAGAATTTCTCTTTTATCTCTTGGAAAATCAATCTTCTCCTAGTTTTTAAATACTTTTTTTTAACCAATTCCCCTTGCTTCTCAGTCTGTAGCACCTGGCAAAGTGCAATTCCTTAAGCTTTGTCCACTGCATTAATGATTTGTGGAAACCTTAAAATTGCATTCTCGATTCAGCTTTCTCCTCCTTCAGCTGGGTAGCATCTTCTTATGCAGCTCCATTCCCTTGACCATGTCAATTGCCCTTGGCTAACTGCTGCAACCTTCCTGAGACCAAGACTGTGTGCAGGATGGGGGCATGCCAAGGGTTTGTGAAATGGCAAAACAACAGCTGTCCCTCTCACAGTAACCCTCCAGATGATTCACAGCATTTTGTTGACTTTTTTTTGGAGGCCACTGCACAATGGTCTGATAATTTCGGGTAACTGTCAGTGCTGGCTCCAAGATCTGAAATTGTGACTGCCTTGAGCGTCAGTATTATTCAGGCGTGGTGTAAATTAAAGGTAATGCATTGGGGGGTGGGGAGAGGTGTTATAAACTTGCCTAATCTGATTCAGCTGCTTTCTTCTTCCCCACTCACTCAACTTAAGGCTTTTGCTGGAATTCATCATTCTTCTGTATTTGACTAGCCAGAATGGTTTAGTTTCATTTCCAGGCCTTGAGATTTCATGATTTACTCCATTCTTCAGATCTCCAATAAAGGTGTTGAATGAAGTCCTGCAAACATGTATCGTAGGGAACACCAGTGCTAGATCTTCTTCATGCCAAAAACTTTTACTTCTTTACCAGCTTTTGGTCCAAAGAAGAATATTTCCTTCATGCCAATGGTGTCTTAATTTAACAAAATAATATTAAAAGTTAAAGGTAAAATAAAATTATTTAAAATAAAATTACAGAGAATAATATGAAACTGATTTTTTTTTTTTCTTTTTTTCCCCATGTGAACATTGCCAAAGGCCTTGGAGAATTCTTCTCATCCTTGTAACTGATTACTCATATGAGTCCAGATCACCAGGGTAGGATTTCTCCTTTTAGGTGACAGATGGTTTCCTTACAAGTTTCTATTAATAACACTAGGGCTTTTATTATTTATAACTAACTTGACCATCTTAGCAGGACTATAAATTTGACTTGGAGGTCTCCAGCTGCCAGGCTGCCCTGTGGGGCCATTTTGGAGATGGACTTCTCTCTGTCCATCTGCCCAGAACCTGCTGATGCTGAGAATGCCCATATTTAGCCTATTCTTGTGTATTTTCTTGGAATTTCTTCACAACTCTTGGGTGAACGCCACCCAGAATGCATGTATAGGTTAGGGGATGACCTACAAGAAAGGAGCTCTTGAGAGAAGGTACAATATGTCCTGGTAGGCAACAGGTTGACCATGACCCAACAGCGTGCCCTCGTGGCCAAGAAGGCTGGTGGTGTCTCGGCATGCATAAAAAAGGCCACGGGAGGAGTGCGTGGTTCTCCTCCCCCTTTACTCTGTGTTGGTAAGGCCACATCTGGAGGACTGTGTCCAGTTCTGGGCTCTTTCAGTTCAAGGAAGACAGGAAACTCGTGAAGAGAGTCCAGCAGAGGGCCGTGAAGGTGATGAGGAGCCTGGTGTATCTCTCATGAGGAAGGGCTGAGAGTCCTGGGGCTGTTCACCCTGGAGAACAGGAGACTGAGAGGAGATCTTAGCAATGCTTGTAACTGTCTGAAGGGCAGCAGTCAAGTGAATGGGCCAAGCCCTTTTCAGTGGTGCCCAGTGACAGGACAAGGAGCAGCGAGCACAAACTGGAGCACGGGGTATTCTGTCTGAACTTGTGGAAAAATGACTTTGCTGTGAGAGTGACTGAGCCTTGGAATTACTGCCCAGGCAGGTTGTTCACCACAGATATTCAAACCTACCTGCACGCTGTTGTGTGCAACCTACTCTAGTGTTAGCAGTTGGTTTGGACTAAGTGATGTCCAGAGGTTTTTTCCAACCCCTGTGGTTCTGTGCTTCCATGCTGCCTGTAAACTTGTTTTCATAGAGCAGCTTTTTGATTAATCTACCATAAAGATGGTGTTGGCAGGGGTATTTCCCTCACTGTCTTCAGTAGCCACAGATGGTGCTGAGGCTTCTGTGTTTTCCAGCCCCAGTGTTTGCTGCAGCTCCTGGAACAGCACTGGTGGGGCAGCCCTGGTGGGACCTGCTGCCCTTCTTCTCCTCAGGGAGCATTGGGAGTCATCAGGCATCGGTGTCCACCAAAGGAATGGGGTGTTCTTGAGGTCTTTCTTTGGAAAACAGGGGCACGGTGGGCCTGAGGGGAGCTGTGGATAGAACAGCCAAAATAAGAGCCCAGTAGAAAAATCACCTGTGTCGATCCTTTGGGGAAAGCAATTCTCTGAATCCATCCTGGAGAGGATGTATATTGATGGGGTAAGTGTGATGATGTTAACACTTGCTTGCCAATAGTCCTACTGCTTGCTTCCCCCTCAGCCGAAACCCTCATGGAACTGGTTGTTATTTATTGCACTTGGTGTCTCACAGTGATACGTTCTATGAGTATGCGATGGTCAGGTCCTGAGAGCACTCAAAGGCAACATCTTAAATGGAGCATAATAAAATTAATGCCTTTGCAGAAATGATCTGCATATATAAAGCAGGGGGCATATAAAGCAGGAGGCAGCAAGTCTCAGAACTTGGGAGAAGCTTTAACGAAGCGTTAGCAAGATGGTTGTCACAAAAAAATCTGAGCATGACAGCTCTCATGTGTCAGGGGCTCAACAGATGCTGCTGTAAATGTGCTGTCCCAGGCAAAACCGTGTAATTAACACTGCTTAACTTGATGGCATTTGGATAAATGCAAATTGAAAAAGCATTAAAATAGCGTCATTATTAATGCGTTCCCTTAATAGGGTATGCGTGTGGGGTGTCTCCTGAGGTTTCTAATGAGTTGTGCTTATACACAGTTGATACGAAAAGGGCTGGCGTGGGTTGCTTTGCAGCGCTGCTCCATTCCAGCCTTTTAAAGTATTTGGTAACAAGATGTGTTTGTTTAGGCTGTGGAAAACAGGTGCTTGTTGTTCTCATAGTACAGACATAGCATTTTGTTTTCCTCCTCCTCGCAGCAGCTCGCTGTGCTGTGTAAGTGCCATCCGTAGGGCTGCCGTCACATATTTGCAGAGTTTGCCGACCAGCACCAGGGAACCCCTGCAGCGACACCCTTGCAACGTTGCCTTTTGTCTTAATGAGCTGATCTCCGTTTTCAGCTGGGGACCGGGAGGGGAACAGCAGTGATTAAAGATCCTGTGCGTTCTTTTGGGTTTCTCATTTTTTTTCTCATCAGTAACTCCTCACAGTGCTGTGGCGATATGCAGTCCCTATGAAAAATGAATAGCTATGAGTTACTGAGGCAGCCTTCTGATGTCCTGGCAAGGGAATGGCGTAGCGGCTACTAGGAAGCCAAGCTGCAAGTTGAGAACAAGGTATTTCTCTTGTTGCAGAAGATGGCTGCCTGTCTCACTCTTTTTTTTTTAGTTTATTAGTATATCAGTGTCACACATGTTTTCAAACCAGAATACAGCTTCATATCTAAAGTCAGTGTCATGGGTCTTTAGTGAGTTAGTTTCTGCGTTAGGTCCTTTTCTTGCTTTTGAACAGCCTCTGCAGAATGTCCAGCCTGCAATTTTGGCCACACTGAAGTCTATCACAAGCTGTCCTTGACTGCAATAGAGCTAGGCTGTTGCCTGCTCTGTTAGGACAGATCACTGTGCTAGCTCTTCGCTGTTAAAATGTAGATGTGTTTTTGATCACGCCTTTGTCACTGTATATAGCAATACACACATTAGGTCAACTGTGTCAGGTCATGTAAATCAATGATAAAACGCTGTCTGCTGTAAGGATGAGCTAATTCTGTGTTGACTTGGCTGCAGTATTTGCTGTATAAGTGAATTTGTTGCATGCGTAGCTGAGGTTCACTGGTTGAGTTCAAGGCCAGGTTGGATGGGCCCTGGGCAGCCTGGTCTGGTATTAAATGGGGAGGTTGGTGGCCCTGCATGTGCCAGGGGGGTTGGAGACTCATCATGATCCTTGAGGTCCCTTCCATCCCAGGCCATTCTGTTGTTCTGTGATTCTGTGAGGTTAAGCTAACTCAATTAATTTAATTGGGATAGCTCCCTTTCTTTTCTCGGTTCGTTTTCTGAAGATCTGTAATCGTATGGTAAAATGCATGAGAATATCGACGCCACAGAACACTTGTTTTCTCAAAGTCTGCCAGATCAAAGCTTTCCAGGCTCTCTCTTTCCTTTTGAAACTGAATTTGAAATTGATCCATGAAGTATGTTTGCTGTCGTTGGAGCAGAGCTGGGTATCTGGGCTCAAGCTTGAATTCTGATCCAGAAAAACGTTCTTCATTTTAGTTGGAATACCGTCGATTTTGGTGTTGTGTAATGCGAGCTGCATCAGCAGTACATCAATTGCAGAAATGTGACCAAGGTGAGCTTGGCACATCTCTGTAGGTTTTCAAGGATTAAGAAAATATTTTCCCTCTCACTGGCGCTTGTTTCCTTGTTCCCATGGTGATGGCTATTAGCGTGGTAGATCAGCTCTGAAGTTGTAAGTAACAATAACCAAGTTACGTGTTATATTTTGCCAGATAGTTGAGTAATAGGTTTTGAAATGTCTGTGTTTTTTTGGGTGGCCAGCTAAAGGCTCTTACTGCACAGTCCCAGGCACTGTACAGATTTGTGGGACAAAAGATGTCTTTAAATCTCCTTTTAAAATTAGACCGGAACTTGCCATTTTTCTGCTTATGATAAGCTTACAAGGCAACATGCATGCAGGTTTTTTTCTGGTGTCCTCTAGCAAAAAGGCAGTATTTAGGATAATCAAAGGGAGGAGTTACTTAGAGCTAGCATTTTGCGCATCGATCAGCATATGTGCTGCCAGACAAAGAGCTGTTTCAGAAAGGGAACTCTGATTAACCTCGAACCCATCCCCAGTCTGTCAAACACAACTGACTGAGCTCTGTTGCTGGAGAGCCTTTTAGGAGCAGCAGCTCAGTGGCTGCAACCAACTCATCGGATGAGTTCAGAGCAGGAGCTGTTATTTAGAGGGTAAGGGAATAGGTAGGCCTTGGCTAACATGTATCCGTAGTGAAATTCATCTTGCCACACCAGACTGCACGCTCCCTGCTGTAGAATGGCAGTAACCAGTATGTTCAGGTATGGCTGTGTCCCTCCTGCCCTAAACTGTCTGACAGCTACAAGAGCTGTGTGTATTGTATTAAGCACAGACTATCCTTTTTTCTTTTTTTTTCCCTCCCCTTGTTTCCACAGGCTCTAATATAAGAGACTCCTGGTTTCCTTGGGAGTTTCCAGGGTGATTAGAAAGGAATGGCACGGCTCTTTAGTTTCCATTTGCAATCAGACGTAACACGAATTTGCTTACTGTCTAAATATTATTATCATTACTATTATTTTAAGGAAACAAACAGGAAACTAAACCTGGCAGCCCATAAGTGCAGCTGGCACTCGCAGTGCAGCAGAAGCAAGGATAGCGTAGCCATGTGGGAACCGTTCTTTGCGTAGTGGAAAGCAATCCCTCCCGCAGTGCTACATGCAGGCAGGCACACAGACAGCCCCACCATCGTGCTCTCAGTGCCTGCTGGCAGGAGGCAGTGCTGTGATGGATGGTTGCTCAGCTAGAGAAGTGGGTGCTGGGTGCCCCCGCCCCTGCTTCATTATTTAATTACATGGCAGCCCAAATGCTGGGCGATAAAAATGCGTTTTCACCCGTAGCTGTCTTCCATTTAGTCTGTCATGTTAATAGTGAAATAAATTGCTCTAATTGCCTGCAAACTTCATCAAATTCATATTTCTTCCTTTTTTTTTTTTTAAATTGAATATTTATTAAACTTCGTGTCATGTCTTGCTTGGTTGGTGAAAGCGGTCCAGTCCCTGCATAACATTATGCTTTAAAATACAGGGTGTCATGTTTTCTTCCTTCTCTGGAATTTTAATTTAAGTTTTCGCATTTGTCTTCATATTAATCGTGCCATTTGGAGGAAGAGGAATAACTTTCCAAACATCTTTGTCTTTACGTAGACAACAGTTCTGATCCAGCCTCATGTCTAAATGGCATTGGGTCCAAGTCTGGGCCTGGCATGAATTTTCTGGAGTTTGCTGCTGTGTTGCAAGGAGTGTGAATACGAGGCTATTTTCCCAATAGTGGAGTCAGTTGAAATTTGTGAAGTGCTCATCTGGTTCTGGATTGTTTGTGTACCTTCTGACTGCAGGTGTGTGCAGGGGAGTCGAGTGCAATGTGCTCTAAAGCAGCGCCGTTTGGAGTCCTGCGGGGACTTTGAAGGGAAATGACACAAACCTGAGTTGATTCTGAATTAACTGTGGGTTTAATTCTGCAGGCAGGTGGGGAGGGGAGAGGAGAGAGGAGATTTGCTCTTGGATTTGTTTCTCTGTGTGGCAGGGAATCCTCCAAGAAAACCAAATGTTGTGAGACATGTCAAAAAGAGAACGGGAAGCACTAGAACATGGGCTAATATTGACTTGCAGCCACATTAGCATGACAACATAATTTTCTCGAGGATGCTTAAATGGCAATCTCTGCTGCCGCTTCTTTTTTAATAGTAATTTTTTAATAATTATTAATAATTTTTAATAATACTTAATTTTAAATAATAATTTCTTAAAACTAATTTCTAGACTTTGTGGTTATGGGGGAAATAAAAGCAAAAACTGAGAAGTTCCAAAACCATACAGCAAAGAAAAAAGTTTTGAAGTTACTAAGCTACTGCCATTTTTTTATCTTATCATTTTAGTGATAATTGTATTCATTTCTGAACAGCTTGACTCCTGGTTTGCAAGGCTGTGCTTTTAGAAAGCTCTGGATAGTATTGTAGTTCCTGTGCGATATTCAGCAACACAGGCACTTCTTGCATGCATTAAAGAAGTCAGACACGGAGACAGGTATCGAGGGAGGACCTGAGGTACCATAATTCCAGTTGTGTGTTTAGCTGAGAGGAGAATAAAGCACCTAACTCTCATGAGAGCGAAGAAGAAAGATGTTCTATGGCCAGAGCATCATTTGGCTGCTTCGTAAACAGCCTTTGGATTTTCAGCTCTTCCAGCATTTCTCCTTTTTCCCCCTGATCAGCTGAGGTGCCCTTCCCTCAACTTTAAGAGTAGCACTTCTCTACCTCTTACGTCTCTGAAAAGTACTTTTTAGCTCATCTTCAGGTTGTGGGAGTGAGGGTCCAGCAGTGCAGGCAATGCCTGCTGGCTCTGCTGGTGGATGGATGTCTGCATGGGGAGCTCGTTCTTCCTCTGCTCCACTTTGGAGGTGATCTTGGAGCGGTTGCCCCAGCAGTTGTAGTTTTATGCTCCGTCCTTATATAAATTATCATGGTTAAATATGTATTTGGATTGCATTTTTTTGCCTTCTATGTGAGCTATGCCATTTCCAAAACTCACCGGAGGTAAAATTCTGCCTGCTTAAACTCAGAGGAAAGCAGAGCTGTGCCAAGTGATCACTTCCTCCAGCTGTCTGTAGGTTTTCAGTGCTGCGTGTCCGCTTCCTTTTTTCTGCTCTGCCCTTTAACTCCTGATAATTGATGCTCTAAACTTAGAAATGAGTGTCATCTTCCTTTGAATTTTTTTTTTCCTCTTGGTTTTCCCTTTCCCAAACTTCTAACTGCGTGCTGGTAAGAAAAACAAAAAACAAAAAACCACAGTATTATTCTTCATGGATGTCATTGGGAGCATTGGTATGTATGCAAAAGCAAGGTGCTGAAGTGAGAATGTGTATTCATTTTAAAGATAATTATTAAAAATGACCAGTCTGTTTTTTCAACCTAAGTAGCAAATGCACTGATGAGAGTTGATCCGTTCGTGTGAAAGGCTTTTATCAGAACGCTGGTGGAATTGCACATAATGGTTTTGTGCACCTTTCATAGTCAGAGGAGCTACAATGGCAAAGACTTGCTGGAGGAATCTCATCCCATTCACTAAAAAGGAAAAGAAAGTTAAAAGTGTGATTTGTATTCCAACTAAAGAAATGAATTGGAAGTACTTATCAACAGGCACAGCTTTCATGTTTATTCATCCTAGGACTACAAGCACATATTTTAGCATCTGAATGATTATAAATATGTTTACTAGCTATCAAAATCCGAGCTATTTAATTTGAGAACATCACATCATATTCAGATGCATTTTGCTTTTCACTAGCAGCGTTAGTTATCCTGTTCAGCATTCACGGTTCTGGCATTCATCATTGTTAGCTCACAGCATATTGAGGTATAACTGAGGACCAGTGTCAGAGAGGTTAAGGGACATCGTTGTATATTTTGATTACTCGTGCGTCAGTGTGTCTTGACAGAAAAATTGGGTACATTATGAATATATGCTGCATTACCCAGCATATCAGAAAGGCAGCCTTTTTCAATTTTTCTTGTTTCAAGTAATGTGTGTGTCCAAAGAAAATTCTAAGTATAGAGTCAATAAAATAAGCCTGACTCAATTAAAAATGATTGCTTGCTTTGAAATACCTATCTCTAAAAAGCACCTTCTGTGGCTGGAACAAAACCAGTGATGATGATTGCGATATAAGAACCCATCGGGGCACACTTGCACAATGCTGCATTCATTTCCTGGTTGGTCTCGTCCAACACCACAGAATGTTAATTTGCTGTGACTCCCAACTTCTGCTCTTGTTCTTTGTTTTTGTTGTTTTCTTCCTTTTTTTTTCCTACCTGGTAAGATGTCTTTGCTCACAGTTCATCCACCTGCAGCTTACATCAGCAAAATGAACAGTCCACAAATGTTAGCTGGAGTCAAGAAAAGGAAAGGAAAAAGCAGAGAAAAGGAGATGAGCTCAGCAATTCACACAACAAAGCATCAGTAGTGGCCATGGACACTGTAACTACCCCAGTGAGGACAGTGGGTAGGAAACTCCTTCCTCATTACTTGGGCAGGTTTCAGGAAGACTTCTTAATGACCTAAGCTCTCCTTTGCAAAAGTTCTTGCAAAAATGCCAAATGCTGAGAAGGTCTCTCTGGGACATAGTTCTGTACTTCCCTCCTGCCTGAGTCCTGTCCAGCCTCTTTATTTTCCTAGAGCCTCTAACAGATTATGCCAAATGAAATATGAGTATACCAGCAATGTCACTGGTCAGTTTCTCACAAGCCTTACAACTAGGCCATGCCTGTTTTTCTCCTCCTTTCCTGGTTCTCCTTCCCAGTTTATGCACTAGATTTTCCTAATGACCAGTTCTCCTGAGTTCTGTGCTGCTAATGCAGGCAGCTACCCCCACTGCAGTCTTCAGTTGTGAACAGCTTCCATCCAGCTATTAGACGTAGTGTTGGATATCTGCTGAGCCCTCAGAGCAGGACTTCAAATGTAAGGGAAGTTTTCCTGGCAGCAGTGATCTGGTCGGAACTGCCCATAGTGTCTCGCTCCTGTTCCTTGCTGTGGTGCTGTGCCATATGGAAACACTGCATAATAAAGGAGCGAGTGGGAATTTTTTCCTACTGTGAAGTGAAAAGTCTGCAGTTCATTAGTTTTTCTTCCTTGTAAGTTTATTTTCTTAAAAAACGAATTATTTTTGAGTGCCTGGTAGCCTTCTTCAAGACACTGTTCCCTTCTTCTGGCTTGCATACGGGTTTTTTTGTACTTTGTGTGATAGTAGTGGTGGCTAAAGGCAAATAATATTAACTTGCAATCCAAGTGTATTACACAAAGGCACTGGGAAGGGAGTTTCCTAATAGATTTATTTTGGGGAAAGAAAAAAAAAAGATGAAACACCAAATAGTTATGATAGTTATGAATGGGTGTATATTAGGGCTGGATGTCCAAAAGCATTTGGCATCCCTCAGCTGCCATTGGGGTCAGTGGTACTCAGTGTGAGTGAGGGCAGGAAGGTCGTCAGTGCCGTCTGCTGTTACCTCACCTGTGTGATAAGCCCCCAGCACAGCATCTATCCAGTAAGGTCTGAGAAGATGGCTGATGTGATGTAAAGCACCATGTGGCTAGTCCATAGGAATGGCTGTAACTGTGTAAGTGTGGACTCAAAAGAATTGTATGTCTTTGCTGTAACCAAGTGCTGTATTTCAGTATACAGAGCAGTATACAAATTCCATAGCTGTTGAAACCTCCAGGTGAGAAGAGATCTTTATTTATTGCCCACATAGCCTTCAGCATGTTTTTCAAATTCTATTTGTCCTTTAAAATCGTCTTTAAGCTATAATGGTCCGTAAGGCAATGCTGTAGAATTCTCTTGCCTGGAAAGTTATTTCTGTGGTCTCGTATTCAATTAACAGAGAAATTGCCCATAATGGTGGGGTTGAGGTTCCTTCTCAGGTGAACCTAGCGATTTGGTGTACTTAGTGGCTCTCAAGTGTGCAGATGGTCCCAAACACAGCAGCACCCGAATGTGGAGGCATCTGCAAAGAGCCTGCTTTATTTTTTTCAGGCAGGGGACCCTCAGCACTTTGGCCTTTTTTTCTTTCTGTTAAGTATCAAAAGTTTCTGCTGCTATTGGAAAAAATAATTTTCCTTGTTACTGCCGTTTGAAAGCAAGCTGCACTACTGAGCCTGAGTTATTTCCTATTTTATTGACTCTTCTTAGATGGAGAATATGGGAGAAAAGCATCCGGTATTTGTAGGGAGACACTTGTGTTCTTCTGCCAGATACAGAGCAGTGAAAGAAGGCATTATGCATAACAAGATATTCTCAGGAGATCTGTTTAGCAGAAGGGCACAGTGTTAGATGTAATTTGTTTACTGAGTTCCCAACAATGGTGCAGTGGACCAGGAAACGTCACTAAAGTAATGAGTCCTTTCCTTTTTTAGAGCGATTATGTTTGAACAGTGCAAATTAACCTGCTTTCTGAGGCTGCTGCTTAGGTGAAACAATTTGCTGATGTAAAGGCATCCCCCAACTTGCTCCAGAGCTGAGTTGGAGGATGCTGAGTGCGGGCATGCGTAGGACACAAGCCATCTGTAAATCACATGCAGGAAGCATGCAAGCTGATCTAATCCAGGACCTACCATGTATAAAGATGCTACTGTAACTCCGGTTAGCTCAACTGGAAGGCCTGCGTACTTTCTGGAGGAAGAATAAGAATTACTACAAATACTCCATGATCTTTTCACAGAACAGAAGTGCCCATTAGCTACCCCTGCTTCTTTGTGCCTGGATTGCAGGTTTTCTGCAGCCTGCTGCTTAGCATTGTGTCTCACTACAGTGATTGGGCACTGATATTATTGGGGATGTTAGCTCTGAATAATGCCACGTCCTCGCTGCTGTGTATCAAACGCTGTTTCACATTGCCGGCAATAATGAGCTGCAACTTGAGCTCTGCAGAGGAATAAGTCAGTATCTTGGGAAGGGCATGCAATTAATGAGGGAACATACAGCACGGTTAGGCACGTGCTATTGGTTATGTGTGCTTGACCAAAGCAGAGAAGCACATTATAGCAGCTCCAGCTGAATCTGATTGTGAATTGCTTGTAAAAGACCTGGTTTTCATTCTTTCTGAAACATTATGTTGTTGTGTTTTGTTTTTTTTCCTCTCAGATTGGCCAAAATGTTAGCGTAGCAGTAATGAAAGCAAGAAAAGAAAAGATGTGCTCCTGTGAAATTGAACTCAAAAGGAATCTTTATCTACCATGTTACTGCAGTCCAGTATGGAAGTCCTATGAGAGATTCCTATAGGCACTGCTGAGAGTTAGGTTTGAGCATCAGTGGGAACTCTGTGCCCAGCTGCCATTTGTCCTAGCAATCTTTTTCATGGGAACACAGGCTGCTTCCTATTAGCTGAGTAGTGAGTGAGTCTCTTCCCCCCTCCATTTGGTTAACCAAAATCTCCTCTAAAAGAGGAGTCCTTGACGGCTTTGTAACAAATCCGTACAACATGATGTGATTAGGGTTATGATTTAGACCTCCCTTAATTACTGCAGTGGGCTCAAACTATTAAAATCAGTGTGTAGTGTTTTCTTACACATTTGAGCCCTTCTTGATGTAGCTGTGCAACTCAGAACCCACCATGTTTTGTTAGAAACTCTTGTGCCTGCTGGTGGTAAAGCCAAAACGTGCCATTCACAGGAATATGGCCACGTCCCTGGGACTGAATTTCCTCTGTGAAACCTCCTAACATGAAATGATCACCTATTTCAGGACAGTATGTCTGCTGTAATCGCTTCCAGCATCTCCTGTGTATCTCTTTTAGTGACTAATTGTGTTTCAGTGAACTTATGCCAGTAGTAACTTTAACTGCAGTTCTTCATAACGCCATTCTCTGGCCTAACAGGTACCACTAGTATTATTGTTTTTCATGATTAAATATACTTTCCATTTCAAAATTACGTACATATACACTCCTTTGCAAAGCAGAACAAAGCTCTGCAGGATTTAACAGTGCGGCTTTTGCCTCAGTGCCAGCAAAAGCCAAATATTAACACGCCCTCTTCTCCTTTTAGTTGCTTTACACAGGAGAAATTGGAAAGCAGGAGTTATCCTCGTGTGAGCGAGCCTTTGAAAAACGTTCTGCTCGAGGCTGAACTCGGTTTCTTCCACCTCCTGGCATGTGGAAGATGATGGTGACCTCTCAGCAACCTTTGGAGTATTCAATGACATTTAATTCTCAATTAAAATCTTTGTGGTTTTTTCTGTTTGCCAGCAGATGATGTTACCGCAGATCTCTCTGCACGTAGCCCAGGGGCTGGCTGGGGAATACCGGAGGACGTGATGATGTTAGTTCTCTGGAGTGATTTTGGCAGGAGGGATTGTAAGCCTATATGCTTCTGTTACCTTCTGTAAACTCATCCCTAATCCTGTTTTTCAGTTCTTCTTTGTTTTTAGTGACTTTGTTAAAAGGCATAGAGATAGGAATTGAATCAGCAAGGGAAAGCAGGAAGCTTGCAGAAAAGGCACTCAGGAAAATAGATAAAGTGCACATTCAGTAGATTAATTCCAAGTCACACAGCCTATTTTGAGTCCAGTGAGCAGATCAAGCACGAACACAGAGAATAAAAGTAAAGAAAAATTATGTGACGTTTCAGTCAATAGTTAATAGGTATTTATTTTGTTCTATTCGTGTCTTTTATTATGACTTTCCCTTGGGCTTGCTTTTGGTAAGAAAGTACTCTGAAGGTTTGATAATTAATGAGTTTCTCCCTTTGCTCTCAAGGCTGTGCCATCCAGCTCTTTGTTTTTTCCCCTTCCCGCCCCCCCCCATATATTTTCCTTTTGCTGGCACTGCAATTTAGAAACAACCATTAAAAAATCCCCAGGAAAAGCCAGCTCAGGTAGAAATAACTTAGATACAACTTAGTTATTTTGAGGAGGAAAGTTTGACAGGCTTTAGAGTGCTGGTGTGTGTTTGTTTTTTCCACGGATAGACAGTGGGTATCAGTAATGGATGTATAAATTCAGTGGAATTTTGGAAAAGTAACATGGCTTTTTTTTCTAGTGGCAATGTTTGTAGGCCATGCTCTCTTGAAAAGCTTTTCAGGTGTATGCTGTACCTGAAGATTTTGCTATGGATTTCTCAGTTTATTTGGGCATTGCGTGTTTATATTCACGTGTGCTAAATTGCTTCTCGCAGGAGATACCAAAACTTCATCCACGTAGCAAATTAAAAGGACAGATTAGACGTTCATTCCAATATTCAGCACTTCCAAGTTAAGGATCAGTGGTTTTGGTCTTGTATTTTATGGCATTGTCAATTGCAAGGACAGCGCTATAAAACGTGGTCCATTCTGGATGTAAATGTTGTTTTGTTATCTACCTAATGTTCCAGTTTGCCGAGCTGGGAAGATAGAAGTGTCTCGTTGCTTTGCCCAAGTCAGTAGCTGTTTATTAGGGCGTTGTCTTAGAGAAAGTTTTGACTCTTTCAGGTTTTGATTTTTTTTCCTCCTTCCTCTTTCCATTGGCAACTCTGAGTACTGCGTTTCTGAGCCGAAGGATCTACGTGTTATATCACATATTGTGCCAGCTATGAGTTGGATGGCAGTCAGTGATCACACAATGTAACATGGCAATGCTGCATGTCTACAAACGCACACCTGGCTCCAGAGGCAGGGATTCGCTGTGGGGCTGCTGTGAAGGGAGAGCTGTGTGTCTGTTGTGCTCTCAGTCCTTGTAGGCATCTGTCTTGGCTGTGGTTAAGGGCTAGCTGGCCTGTCCCTGCACAGGGGCTGCTGTGTACTGACCTCAGCGCATGGTGGTGCTTGGCCTCTGCTCCCACTGTTTTCTAACCTGTGTTGGCCAGCAGTGATTAAGGACCAGTAAGGCTGTGGTGGAAGAATGCCATGGAGTATGTGAAGCTCAGCTTACGTGAGCTGTGTGGTCTGAAGGTTCTGGGTTGCAGGACTGCAAGCTGTTCAACCAAAACACCGGTAGTGAAAAAGCGTGTTGTGTCTTTGCCTGTGACTGTAATGAAAAGGATAGGAAAAAAAGAAATACCTCAAGCTGCTTTCCCAGGAGTAAGGAAAATAATGTAATCAAGCCTATAATAATTATTTTGCCGTAGACGCTGCTCTTTTTCATTCCCTGAGCAGTTAAACCAAATGTGACTGTTTTCTTGGATGGCTACAAACCACGGACTGTCACCTGGGGAGTCGTTCAAGCTGCTTTGGTGCTTTGAGTTTGCAGCCAGTGACCTCCACAGTGGTTGTGCCACCAAATGTCACATTCGAAACACTGGAAGTCAATGAAGCATCTAGACTCTTCAGTATATCAGCATTTAATTGACAGTGCGCAAGACCTGCTTGTGATTTACAGCCCGATAAAGGGACACACTTTTCATGCTCTGCCAACGCAATTGGCAGAATATTTTAGGCACAGATGGCACATTAGCCTTGGACAGCTGGTTCCCTCTTTGCTGTCACATCCTAAGACCATCTAACTAATACTGTCACACACGACCCAGTTCACTGCGTAACTGAGAGAGCTTCTCACGCGTGGCTTTGTGTCAGCCTGAAGGCACATGAAAATCAATCTGCTAAAGGACTGCCTCTGAGAGGTTTCCAAGACTTAGCACCCTACCATGCCCTTCTGGCTGTTCACTTGCTGACCTCTCTCCCGTAGCTGCGTGAGCGTGACCAGAGAGTTTCTTCCCAGTTGTGTGACGTGCTCATGTGCAGCTTGCAGAGCGTGGTTCTCTCCTTGTAGCGTCCTCTGCTTTGCATCTGTACAAATGCAGACTCAAAAAAAGAACAAGGCGAGATGCAAAACACCTACGTAGAGTGCATTTCTTCCAGTGGAGAAACAAGTAGGGATCACTGAAAGGTACCTATTTTGAAAAGCTCATCTTTAATACCGAGAAGAAAAAAATGAAGAATGCATGGGGGAGAGGCACTAAATAGTGACGTTGTAAATTAGATGTAGACGATAGCAAGGATGAAAGAATAGAGAACGAAATAGGACTTCAAATGCTCTCTGAGAAAAAACCAATACATCTTCTGGAACGCGGTCAGGCGGGAAGGGTCTGGGGTGGAAAGCTAAAAGCTGTGTTAGTTGGTAGATGAAACACATTTTTCACATCAGAAACTTGGTTTTTCAAGGTATGATCCCAATAAAAATACAGCAGTTTTATTTTTCCAAGGCGTAGGAAATATGAGGTCCATAATTTCTTACTATTCTATCAGAGCTTCACTGACTTCACTACAAACCAACTGCTGTGCAGAAAGCCTTTAAAACGTATCTTGTTTTACAGCATCAAATACAGAGTCTAAGAACTCTTGATGGAATTAGGACTGGCTTTTATTGATGCCAAGCAACTAGACTAGAAAAACTGGAGTTTTGTGTTTGCCTTTAAAGCCATAATTTAAATAAGATAGAATACAGTTTGTCACAGAATACTCTTCTTGGTCTCTGTGGGGAGGTAACCAACTGGGGTATGGGTGCATGGGAAGGGAGGAAACCTCCCTGTGATGGGAGAGCACAAAGAAAACATCTACTTACCTTGTCCCAGAGTGCTGCTGTGAGAAAAGCTGCGCTGCCTGCGGCTGCAGAGCAGTGTGGTTTGGCCTGGGATAGGGCACAGGAGGAGGTGATGTTCTCCCTGAACACGGCATTCAAGGGATGGCTGAGAAAAGTGCCTTGATCCTGCCTTGTGTAGCCAGGTTTCAATTAACTGGAGCTCCAGGCTTTTGAGGTGTTGATCTTCAAAACTTTGGTGCTCTTTTTGAACTTAATAACAAAACGAAAAGTGGACTAAAGAAGCAATCAGATGATTCTTCAAATTAGGGTAATAGATGAAGGCAGTGATTTGGATTATTCTTACAGAGTTATCCACTGTGATCATGGGATTTTGCACTCCAGGGATGGGAATCTCATTGGGCAGAGACAACTCTCGTCTCAATGTGTCACACAGTTCTTCACATAACGTGACGGATCGTCGTAGTTCAGTGCCACTTTCAGTTTCTATCTGCTCCAGGGAGAGACATCTCTACCTGGTTTTTATATTGTTTTGTTGTTGTTGCTGTTAGTTCAAATGACACATACTTTTTGGCTGCTGAGTTAGAGCTGTGTTCCATGTGATTGCCTTGCAAGTTGCAAACTGTAATTTTTTTGGCTTTTTGAATATTTCTGTGCAGGATGTAGGTGGCTTCAGATTTCTGTTTGTGGAACAGCCGCTTGCAGGGAGCTGAAGGTGGGTTAAGAACAGCCTGTGAATCTGCTTTAAGGGGCAGTGAAATACATTTATCTCAATTCCAGCATCCCTTACCTATGTTGCTTGACTGACAGCTGTCTCTTAAGAACAGGGTCAGGTAAGCTTTCAAAGTCTTTGTGCAGTAACGGCACAGTAAAGTACATCGCACAGATCTAGTATCTCAAAGGATTTGATAATCTATAACCAACAAATTAGTGCCAATCAACACCCTGTAGCGATCAATTAGCGTTGGGATTGACACCGTGCTACCACGTCCTGGTATTTCATTCAGCAGCTGAAAACCTTTGAGCTGCAGAGCATCAATCTCCTGTCGGCCTGGAGAAGTGGGGAGAATTATCCCCCCTCAAATAGGATTTAATAATGAGTTGGCTGTTCCCAAACGGGGCAGGGGGCCGAGGGAGCTTTCTCTCAAAAGTCATTTGTGAATTGTGTGACTGAAGTGACCTTCCCTCCCATTTGTTTTTTCCATTTTGCTCCCACCTGCTTCCCACAGCATAAACATTGGGGAAATGCTGATCAGCTAGATCCGTCAAACGGGAGCTGTAATTTCAAGTCGGGCCATTACCCAAAATTGAAGCATATGTGGCAAAGAAATTAGCAGTCTGCCATGGAAATGCACGTTCGTATAGTGCACCTGGAGGTGTTATCTGCCTCTCATGTTCTGTGCTTTGAAATTAGGCAGAGAGTAGCCTGAAATAAATGTGGACATGGGCTTGGAACATCACAGTGAGCTTGTTCGGTTATTTCTGATGCCGAAATGAAACATTTTATCTGCATTAAGAGATATACATTCCATCTTCTTTAATTACAGAGTATTATGTCTGATTGCATGCGAGCTGTAGGCCAAGTCATTACTAAATGGGTCCACTTTTCCTGTGTACCTGCTGCCCTGGTGGTGGTTGTTTCAGGTTGTATCATCATCCTTTCAGATAATTTAGGAGATGGCAGGGATCGGGAAAGCACTTGTCCCCTGAGCTTCATTCAGGAAAGGAACTGTGCTCCTTACCTCAGTGAAGGTCACTGACAGCTGTGTGGAGAAGTGCCTTAACCCCTATTTGAAGATACCGATGCCTTACTGCCTATGGGGCACAAGAAGATGAGCGATGGGGCTGCTACGCAGTGGGCAGCAAGTTCATTTAAAGAGTGGCTCTTTTTCTGATGCAATTACATTTTGAAGGCATTTGATCCTCACGTATTTGTTTCTTAAATATGGCAGTTTCCAAGGGAAGTTAAAAAGGAAGTTTAAAAACATCTTAATGCTTCAGTATTTAGAATATCAATAATAATATAAAACATTTCAGCAGTTATACAATTTCTTCTTTTTTTTTCTTCTGAAAAGCTGTTCAATTAATTCTGCTGGAAATTGTGTTTTTGGCTAATTTTTACTGCGCCTAATTAGAACTTTTAGAGTGTCTGTTTTAGTGGCCACAGTAAAATGTTTTCACTGGATTTTGCAGTTTTAAGCTGCTCTAATCAGGCTGTTTGTTTGCTTTTAGGTGGGACAAAATCACAGAAGGATAAACTGTGTGCTGTCATTGGGACTGAGCTGCGTTTCTCAGTACCCTGAACTGGTTGTTAGCTCTCTGTGTGACTGTTCCCATCTCTGGCTCCTTCCGAGTTGTGATGTGGAGGTTTTGTTACAATAGAAGAGTGCTGATTGATGAAACCAGTTCTCCCAAGTTACCCTGCCAGGAGTGTTATTGCTGTTTGGGCTTTGTACTTGCTAAGGTTGTAGTTCCAAGGCTTGTTGCTGCTTAAGACTTTCTTTTTCTATAGTATCAGATTTACCAATTTTTCTGTTTCCCACCTTTTCATGTTTGGAGCCTTACCCAAAACCTTTCCCAAGATTTTGCTCTGGGGTGTGTCGGTGTGTGTATGCAGTGTGCAGTGCTTCACTGTTATTGCAGGAGTGTTCAGGACTCCGGGTTGCAGCCAGCATGCAGCACTGAGCTCCATTTGATACTTGAAGGCAGCACTCAGTCCCTTTCTCCATACAGTTACAAGCTGCTGGTGCAGCCACTCTGGGAGTTACTGGGAAGGATGCTTTGGCCTCCAGCAGGTGAAACAGGCATAACCACATTGATTGTTTAGTGTTAGTAGAGCAGGCAATACTTCCTGTGGCAGAATTCAAGGCAAAGTTGTCTCCAGCTGAGCTGTTAGACTTCTGGCTAGAGGGAGGTGAAGTTTTGAATGCGGTTTCACTCCAGGTGAAACTTCAAACCCATATTGATCACCTCCAAGAGTTTCATACAGACTTTTCTCTCCCGGTGTTAAAGGTAGTTAAAGCTTAGGAAAAAGAGCTGTGTGTCGGGGTTAGTTTCCTTACAGTTGGGCAGCTTCTTCTCAAACAAACAAAAAAATGAGGTAAAGTCCGGAATAGATGCAGAGCACTCATAATGCTGCTTTAATTAGTGAGCGCTCCCTAGGGACTCATTAGAATTACAAAAGCATTATTGTGGGTTATGTGGTGGTTGGAACACATCGAGTTTTGGGCAGTTCAACAATACTACCTTGAAGAAAGGACTTTTGCTGCCCTTAAGAATTTTCTGTAGTGTGGAAGAAAGCACAAATTGCAGTGTCCTAGGACTCCTTTCTGAATCAGGCCTTATGTTCGCTCTTGTAAAGAAGGAGGGTTTTGAGTTGATACGCCACAGTCTAATAGGTACATAGTGACTGCTTAATGGGATTTACATTCACTCAAACAAAATTAGGTTGGTAAAAGACAATGCAACATGCTGTAATGTAAATGGGACTGACGGCAGAATTAAATGTTTGTGGAAACAGGGGCAGCAGATCTATCAAGAGCTAATTAGACAGAGTCCAGAGACAGACTTAGGAGTAAACAGCATCAACAAAGAGAGAAGGAGAGTAAGAAAGAGAGAAAATGGAGTCTTTGTGTGGTGATGAAAAGGAGTTATAAACAAAGTTATTTAAATTGGAAGGTCAGATGGAGCCTATCCTGTGAGAAGGCTTAGTCTTATCTGAATCTGTTCACTAACCCAAGTTGAATTGCAGCTCTGATATCCCTTTTTATGTGTAAATAGTTCCTCTTTGTTGCCATTTGCTATTCGTGGAATCTTTCTCTGATACGCTCTTCATCACAGTGTAATGTTTTCATTTGCTGCCAACCTTTCTCTCAGACGAGAGTTAAAAGCAGAATTGGACCCAAGTATTTCCAGCAGCGGGAAGGAGTCTGGAGGGTGGCACCAGCAAAGATGAGAGGGCTCAAGTCCTTCCGGCTCACCGCAGGATAGACTAGATAGTAGGAAGAAATTCTTTACTACAGAGCGGTGAGACTCTGGAACAGCTTGCCCACTGAGGTTGTGAATGCCCCCCCCCAGAGGCATCCAGGCCAGATACAGACAGATACTGTTGTATCCTGCAAGGAATGCTGTTGGGTTGAAGGAGCTGGATCTGTGCTTTTGCTAGTTCTGTGAGCTGTGGGGTGGGAAAGGTGGTTCCCCAGCTGCAGACCTGGCTCAGGCTGAGGCAAGCTCTGTGCAGACCATCCACCTGTGCTGCTCCAGCGTGTTCTTCCCTACATTTCTTCCCTCCACCCTTAAAACAGGTGGGTAGGTGCTGCCTGAACCCCAGGCATCAATCTGCAAATTTGTAACCAGAAATTATTTACTCACAGAAAGCAGTGCCCTTGCAGAAGAATTCTTGCTTCAGCAAGCTTGTGCTGTTGCAGGCTTTTTTGGGCAGGCAGGAAAGATGAGCACACGTTGGAGTCCCTCAGCTGCTGGAGCTATGGTTTCTTAGTGAGGATAATTGCATGGACTGTCCTCCTCCTCACTAAAGAATTAAAATGCTTGTTTTGCTGCAGAATGAACCTGAAGGGCTGAGAACAATGGGAAGAGGAAATTCAGTGGGGTTGATCCCAGCCACCACGAGCTGTTGTGCCTCAGCTCCTTCTGCAGTCATTGGGAATGACGAGTTTCCCCAGAAGACAAGAGAGGAATTCAGTGTGTATCATTTGGGTGGCTGATTTTTTTTCTCCCCCTTGTCCGTCTCAGCAGCACCTTTGCTTGTGTTCATAAGGTTGCAGGATAGGCTGTGGCACATGTCCCTTAATGAACTGGTCTATAGGAGGCAATGTGAGTGTTTTAATTTTATTGTTAAGGAACTTAGTGCTTGTGTTATTTTTCTGCAAACCTACGCTATTCAGAAGTTCACATTAGGCAAAATATTTCAGCCTTCTGGTTCAAGACTCAAAGGTAGGTTGTTTTTATTTCACCTGCATGACAGACTTTCCCCAGGGTAAGCAGCCTTGCCTGGGCATGGCTGTTATCCATCAGAAATGCATCACTTTCCTTTTTCTGGCTAAGTGTTTTGACAAGTATGGGTCACAGGTAGTTTCTTTACCTTCACTACATCAGAGCAGCGTCCTTGTATTTGAAAAAAAGTCTATGGGAAAATACTGTCTTTCACATTAATTTGATTGCAGTGTGAAAAAGGAATGTCTAAGTTTCAGCATCACCTGTAAAAGCCGACGGCCGTTTCTGGCCACCCTGCTGCAGTGGAAAGAGAGAAGGGCAAGCCTGGATGTCTGGGAGATCTGATGGGCCCAGTTATTAGCGAGCAGCAGGGCAGGAAGGCGGTAGCCAAAAAGCAGACATGGAGAGAAAGAGAGGGGAGGTCTGGGAGGCATGGCGTACAGGCACTTGGCTTTTCCAAGTCCCTGGGCAATATCTTCTGTGAAGAAGCCTCTATTTGGGGAGTGGTGTCCGTGCTCAAATAGCAAAGAACAAAGAATCGTCATGCTAGAAGCTGAAACTTGTTGCATGCTGAATCTGACAGATCTCTTGCTGTAATAATGATAGATTATGAAAGTGGACGAAGCCAGTTGTGCAGTATAAATTTTGCTGGAGCCTTAACATACGTTATTGCTTATCTGGTAACTGTCACCAAGCCTGTGACGGGCTGCAGAAGGATAAAAATCACACACTGTTATCCTGTTTCAGTCTTGTAGGGCCTCTGACAGGTGACTTTCTTCTTAGGGAAGAAGGGAGGGTTCAGTCAAAGGAAACAAAGCGGCACCTCAAGACATCCAAAGGTATTTCACTACAACTACATATTTTCACAACAACAAATGAATTGGCAATACTTTGCTGGAAAGATATGGCTGGAAAATGTCAGTGCTCACCTGCCCCACGGTCATCAGCCACAGCAAGTTCCTGGGAAGTCTTAGGTTGATTTACTGCAGTGCACTGAGGTTTTATACGAATAGTTTCTGTGCAAAGTGACTGTTTTTCCCAAGGTTTCAACCTCTTCAGTTTTTTGTGCGTTTTGAACACCATGAAATACATAAAGAAATCATATCTTTTATGAATTTTATGCTGTTGCATATATACTACAGAATTTTAAAGCAGAAACTTTATGTACAATATTATCTTCTTAATAGTGGAACTTTGCAAGAGTGGATCTGCGGATGTAAAAATGTGCCAGGTTGAAAAATCAGCCCGCTTGGAGTCTCGACCTCACAAGGCCGCGATGCGCCAAATGCCTGAGTCGCTCTGCTGCTTTCTGCACCAGTAACACAGCGTTGTACTGATGGATTATAGTTGCCAGGCGTGAGCACCGTACAGGCGTGCTCGCGTTTGAAATTTCAGGTGTAAGCAGATTTTAGTCAGCGCCTTCTCATCTCCCTCCTAACTCGTCTCTCGGCCGCCCCCTCCCACCTCGCATCCTTGCCGGCTCCCTCACGTGATAAATAACGCTGTCTTATCAAGGTCAGTCAGAAAGGCCCTTTTTTACATATCTCATAAATTTTAGCCAGGTGCCACTGATGTGAGATTAATGTAATGGCACTACAGCAAGCGCTCAGGCTTGTCTTAATTATGCTAAGGTTGCCGGTTCACCGTTTCTCTTCATCTGTCTCCCGCTTTAGGGAACACTAAACACTGTGTCATTAGATTGTCTGTTCCACAACATTGGCCCTTTGCATTTACAAAGTCATCAGATGGCTTATGACCTAGCTTTTCTAAGAAATTTAACTAAGTAAATAGTAAAAAATACAAAATTAAGCAGAAATTGAGCCTGCCTGGGGCTGGGGGTGAGAGGAAGGAGCTGGGAAGGGGGTCGGGGCAGCTCCTGGTTGCGGTTGGTTTTGGGAGAGCAGGGCTCGCTGGCAGGCCCTTTGTTCTGGAGCTGCTCTGCAGTGCGTGGCTGTCAGGTGCTTCCTTTTGATGGTGTAAACGCACACGCCTTCATGCGTGTCATAGAACTTGCAATGGTAAAGGGCTTCAGGCTTAGACTTAGAAGTTAAAAATCCTCTATGGTAGAGGCTGTTGGGGAATCTGTTGCTCACGTGAGTTCCCTGAGGCTCAAGCCAACCTTGGACGCTTTTTCCTTCAGCTCCAGGAACAGCACAGAGGACAGCAGAGTCGTGTAGCACTGTGCTGGTGGTGGCTGTGTGTCCTGCCCAGGGAAAGGGCCTCTCGGGGCACAGAGCTGTTCCCTGCTACATCTCTGAGGTTGAGGGAGTGGTGTTTGAATGTAGATTTCCTTTCAGCTGTAGCCTCAATTCATGAGCCTGGAAAAGACTGACCTTGATTTTTTATTATTTATTTTATTGTGTTTTCTGCTGCTTGGGCATGCTAAAAGAGAGGTTTGTTTCCTATGTAAGCATCCTCTGTTGGCTTTTTGGTGTCGGTTCCTGCTGCTGTGTCACTGAAAGAACCATAGTTGCTATATCTGGTAGCTTGGGGACTGGTGCTTCATGTCTGGCCTGCTGAGAGTCGTGCCAGGCATTCATCTCACTCCAGCCCCTGCCTGCTTTTTCTTGGGAAGACTTCTGCTGCTCTGCCTCTTCCATCTGCTGCCCTTGGCCTTGGACTAAGGCTATACTCGAGAGGCAGAATGGCTGTGCGCATTTAGGAAGCTTCCATATATCAGTCTCCACCACCCAAAAAAGAAGAAAACAGTGCACCAAGCCTCAAAAGAGAACCCAAAGGCAAAGGAGACATTTTCTCTGCAATTTAACTTAATGACTGCATGCCTAAAAGGGAAGCCTTTGGCCCTCATCCACTCAGCTCTGTGTGAAAAATGCATTTGAAGTCAGTAAGCGAAGCCTGAACTGAGCCTTGCTCCCAGTTTTCTGTTGGTGCCTCTTTCTTGTTTGTTTGTTTGTTTGATAATTAAATAGGATGAATTAGTGCACAAATTTTGATGTCAGACTGCTTACGAAATAAAAGTCTTGGAAGGGACCAAGCAGGGCCTGTTTCAGAGCAATCAGGCTTTTAGAGGCTGCTGTGGGAGTGGGGAATCTCAGCCTTCATAATGACAAGAGGAGAAAGCAGGTGTCTGCTATGTTTTGGTAGCAGCTACTTGAGATCTCAGAAGACAGCTCAGACTTGCTTTTTCTAGCAGCGTATGAGAACTAATGTGGGTGTTGCAGATGAGGCAAGCTTATCTGTCAATTGTATGCTCTGAATACCAGTCAGGTCTTACCGTGTAAGCAAACAAGGCTTGAATTAGAGTCTTGCCCTCCCCCTCCCTCTACTTCTTCATACTTGAAAGCATGTTTTAAAAGGAAAAGAATTCTTCATAAAGAATGGCATTATGCGAGGCACAGAAAGCCAGCCAAAGCGAAGCAGTCATGCTCTGAATAACACACAGGGCCCACTCTCTCCCATGCCCACTAAGCAAAGACAAAGAACCCGATGAGGAGGTAATGCGAATAATTGAATTTTTTCCAGTGTTGTACATAGAGCTGCTGACTGTTATGGCACCCATGTGCTTGCAATGCTGGCCACAACTCTTCTTCTGGTGATGAAAAAGAGGAGAGAATTTGCTTGTGGTGCGGGTTCAGATGGGAGAGAGCGCAGTGCAAAGCCCTAATGGGGATGTCTGTGCTGTCAGCCCCACTGCTGTGGGATTGTGGCCCTGGACAAATGCAGTTTGCTCAGCCGTGGTTCCCCAGCTGCAGTGCTACCATTATAGCTAAAGGCATTGCAGGACCAGGGGGATCCTTGCCTCCATCTCTCTGGGGTTGGTTGCTAATGCCACTGCCACGTGTCCAAGTGTTGGGGCACTAGGCTAGGCATGGAATCTTCACAGTTGCTGGTAATAAATGAATTACTGCTGTTATATTAATAACGAAAAATGAAGGTGAACGTCGGGACTTGTTAAGCCAGTAGATTTCCCATATTTGACTGCCCAAGGAATATTTAAAAAGACATGTATTTTAAAGCCTTAAATATTGTTTTAAATTAATCTGCAATGTGTGAGTGGGCAGCTTAATTGAAAGCGTTGTGGAAGTAATAATATTACCACCTCTGTTCAGGTTCATTCTCCTGTCGGCGTAAGGCCGGGGAAGGCTGGTGTCTGTGGCAGGGTTGACTGGTTGCTCCCAGGCACAACAACTGGCAGGGTGCGATCTGGTAGCAGTCTGTGCTGCCGCATTATCACAGCATTACGGTGAAAATAGCTCCTGTCACCACAGTACGAAGCACATCTATGATTTCCTCTCGAATGTCTATGAGATAAACGCAGCTATGACAAATCCAGCTCTCATGGCACATTGCAGGGCGTGGAAGGTCTTGCAATAGCAGCTTGTCAGTGGGGGAAACGATTTGTTTTGAGAAATGAGTTATTAAGGAAAAGAATATCTTCTGACACAGCTTGAAATTCAGCTTCGTTTCGTTTTCCTGCCCTACCAGGAGAAATGCCATATTCTCCTTTCACGGTGTAACATTACTGTAGGGACATTGAGATGCAGGTTCAGACAGCTGTTCTTGCAAGCGTTTCCCTGGAAGCCAGACCTCAGTGCCAGGGTCCAGAAAATGGGTCTGGATCTGTCTTTGTCACAGACTCACAGAATGGTCAGGGTTGGAAGGGACCTCAAGGATCATGAATCTCCAACCCCCCACCCCAGGCAGGGCCACCAACCTCCCCTTTTATTACCAGACCAGGCTGCCCAGGGCCCCATCCAACCTGGCCTTGAACATTTCTGGGGACGGGGCAGCCACAAACCCTCTGGGCAGCTGTTCCAGCACCTCACCACTATCTATTTAGAATCACCATAACTCTTCTCACTGTGCTGCACCAGCTGCTGGTAAGCATGTGAGCATCCATTCTGGTGGCCCTTGGAGGAAGGTAAAACACTGACACTGTTGCTTGATCTTCTTGCATTTCTTGAATGGGGATTAACGGGAGGAAGAAAAAAGCAAAACAAGAGTTGTAAAAGGAAGAACATCATTTCCCTTTCTTTGTTTTGGTGGAAACCAAAGTATTTTAAAAACGTAATGCAAAGAGTATGGACAGATGTGCCTTAAGATGCCATTATTTTTCACTTAAAATTCTTAGTCTTGTGGGGGTTCTGTGTTTACGCAACTAATTTACTGTTTTGATTGGATGCGTTAATTGCATGCTTAGAAGAAGGAAAATTGCTTCATTTAAACTAAAACTTCATCTGTTGTCAAAAACTTATGTGAACAAACTGGATGGATCTGGCTCTGTCTGCCCACATGCACGTTCCTCAGTGCTGGGTCTCTCAGAGCTACTAGCTCCAGCACGTGGGATCTGATCCTCCTGCCATCCAGACCCTCCGATGTTGCATCTTTGTTCTACAAGGGTGACCAGGAGAAAGTGCAAGTGAAGAAGCCCCCAGAGCACTCACTGCAGTCCATAGTGCAT
Source organism: Lagopus muta (assembly GCF_023343835.1). Taxonomy (NCBI): domain Eukaryota; kingdom Metazoa; phylum Chordata; class Aves; order Galliformes; family Phasianidae; genus Lagopus; species Lagopus muta. Next base: position 32,715,111 of record NC_064440.1, on the reverse strand, counting down.
TTTTCTTGGAGTGGAAGATGTGCTAAGCTGATGCATTTAAATGGAAAGAAGGGAGGAACTGGAGAAGCTGCCCGTTCGGAGTGATTCAGTGTGTGAGATGATTTGGAAAGTGCATTGATCACTTAGAGGCTGTTAGAGTTAAAAATGAAAATGACTTTTGCAGCAAAGTGCACCATAAGGTCTGCAGGGAATGATTAGCACAATGGCTGTGTGTCCTATATAGTAAATGCTGCTTCAGTGGTTACTGTGAGATAGGATATGAAGGTGAGAGAAACTGGGAGTTGCTTGAGCTCCTGTGGTTCACAGTTACTGCTATACTACGAGGTAACAGGCCTCTGGCTTTCCTTAATTGGCAAAGGCAGTGATTGATCAGTCAGGCAATTTAAGGCAGAGGGTTTTTGGTTTAACCGCTTTTAACTTTATGAAGTGTTTTTATGCAGCTGTGACATTAGGAAACTGTTTGACTAACCACGTTTTATTAAGAGAAAACAGAGCTGCCTTGTTGCTTGCCTATATATAGGAGGAGAGAGAACGGAGTAAATCTTGAATGAGCTGGGAAGGTGCAGAGGTGATGGGATTCTGGACATGGATGTGAGGTGCTGCATCCCCTGTGGGTAGGAGTGGCACTTAGGGACTTTGGAGGCTGCTTTAGTTCCTGCTGGTGCCAGGAGTGAGGCTTCAGCCCAGAATCAGAACCCAAATGAGGTCCAGAGCATTCCTGTTCACGTCCTGGAGGAAGTTAGAATTGCCCTTTTGGCATCTTGTTGTTTTACAGCTGCTCCCCGTGTACTGTTGTTGACTTGGATGGGAATTTTACACTCAACTTGAAGCAATATATATTTTCTGTAAGCACTGTTTTGTCTTTTTTAGTAACAGAAATGTGATTTCACTTGCGATCGTAAAGCAAGAATTTTATAAGAAATTCCTGTGAGGAGAAAAATGGGCTTTGCAATACTCATGATTTAGGCTGGGAAACAGAGACCTTGAACCAGTTGGAGACCAGTGCTCTGGACCGGCTTCCCACTGAGGGCACGGGGATGAGGAATCCTGGCAGGTTTCCGAAAGAGCTAGAAAAACATGAGGCAGATGGTGGGACCTGCTGATGGGCTCCGCTGAGGACTTGCCTAGCTGACCAGAGGCCTCAGTCCTGTTCTAACCTACCACTGAGAACTGGAGAAGCAGCTTCAGGTTATTTGTGCAAGCACAAGTTATTGTTAGCGTGAGTCTCTCAAGGTCTGGGTGCTTCAGGTGGCTTGAAGAAGCCTCTTCTTGCATTCCAGCTCAGGGACATAAGCACAGAGGGCTGAGCAGACACTACGAGGAGCAGGAGTCAGTTCCAGGGCTTGAAATGCAGTCGATAACTTGCAGAGCCTCCCAGAGGTGTCACCTCAGGAGAAGTGCTTGGTTAGGCGCTCTGTGTGCCAGGGAGGTTCGTGCTGGTAAGTCAGCAGCTGAAAAGAGGATTTGCATTCATGCTGTGAGGTCATGTAGATCTGAGACACCTGAGCAGCCCTGCGTTAGGGCAGAGCCTGCCTGCAGGTATAGGAATCCTATAGGGGAGTTTGATGTTACTGGCAGAGAGGGCACCCAGATGTATACGTAGAAGAGAAAGAGGCTGTAGTTGGATGCATTACCTTAATTGTATTGCCTTATGACTTGACCTTAGCAAAATGCCTTTTTCAGTAAGACAGTGTGTTAACACATGCATGGAAATGAAGACATGAATGCAAGAATACGGATGATGTATATGCATTTTTATATTGGAAGAGATGCTGCTACAGCTTACTTACTCTGTGTGCTGTGGACTCTGTTTATGGGCGTATTGTGCTGGCATAGAGGCATTCAGTCCCAGCTCAGAAATAGAATTCCTTGTATTTTTCAGGTCGGGAAGGCAGTGACCCGAAGTATGGTTTTAAAAAAAAACAAAAAAAACAAACAAAAACCCAAAGTTTGTGCATGTTACTGTAGTAGTATATGTGAAATGATGTCAGGAGCATGTTGGAAGCAGTAAATTGCCAGCAGAAGAGACTCGGGCCCTTTGCGTGGCCTTCCCCCCATGTTTTATGGGCTGCAAAGCAGGTGCCGGTTCCACCAAGCGATTGGATCCAGTTGCTGTGTATTTGGTTTGTGTTTGGGCAGCCGTGCGTGCAGCAGTCGTGTAAGATTCAATGCTTCATGTATTGTGCTGTTGGGCTTGGGGCATGGAGAATGCGTGTGGTCAGTGCCTGGTCGGGAGGAGGGATGTTTGTTTCCTTGTGATCCCGGGAAGGCTGAAATGCTGCAGGCTGGTTCTTCTCTGGGCATGGAGTTAGCCAAGCAGCTGAAGCTGGCCGTGGTGAGCTCTCCCTGGTCTTTCCACACTGAACCACGGCTTCTTGTTTTCAAGAGTCTGCGTGTGCATGCAGATGCAGGGAAGGGATGGAGCTGTTCCATTTTGAATAGACTTTTTTTAAATTATAAACTGTACGTAGAGAGCCCTCCGTGTAGCTCGCCCCTTTAATCAGGCAATGTTTTTATCTTATTTTGACATTTGTGTTGGAATTAACGTGATTGGCAGCAAAATCCAATAAATGAGAATTTCAGAGGTGTTTCTGCTCTGCTAAATGAACCTCTCCCTGCAGTTTGACTTGGCAGCTCTTGTGGAGTTCTGCATCAGCTGGATTTTATTGTGTGGGGAGATGGATAATCAAAAAGGGAATCGCACGTGCTGCAAATTAAACATTTTGTTGAGTGCTTGCTTGCCATTGAGTAGCAGAGTAATGTCAGGGAGAGAGCATGGGGGTACAGGAGCACAGCGAGCTGAACACCTCGTCGTACCAAAGCACGACGGCAAATGTTCCGCGGTGCAGTCGTGTCAAAACAAATCAGATCGCAAGCAGCGCCGGCTTGCTTTGCTCAATTTGTAGGGTAGTTTTTATCGTCCCTGCCTTGCGATTAATGCTTTTGATAAGCACAGGGGGAGTTCCTCTATACAGCTAAAAGTATGCTTTAATAGCTGCTTGAATGTTAATTGCCTTGCAGGAACAGTTTTGTTGGTTAGCCCTTGGCAAGCCTTCCAGAGTCAGTCGTGATATGCTACAAGATCCCATAGCTGGTTTCACTGCCCTGTCACGCGCTTTCAAAGAGGGTGGAAGTTTCTGCCTGTTACTCACAGGCGTTGCACTCTACTGAGAGATGCATCCAGAGGTGGACGTGACCTCTGCTGTGCCAGGGGTGCCAGAATCAATGGGTCACACTCTGCTCTGAGGCTGTAGAGCCAGTCCTGCCGAAGCATGCAATGCTAGTTTGTCTGAATACTGATGATGTGGTGGGAGAAGCTGTTCTGCTTTCACTCCCCCTCTTCTGTAGACCTATTGATCTTTTTGTCTCGATTCTGAAGTTTATAGACCCCTGGCCTGGCCGTTAGAGAAAATTATCTAGCGAGCAAGCTGATATTCAGTGTATACTTTCAATACTGCGAAGCAGCGGAGGCAGCATAAAGGTACAGCATTGTTGAGTTGTGTGCAGTGGGAAACGGCACGAGCCGTGCAGCTACCAAGCGGTGTGAGATGTGTGGAATCCGAGCGGCTCTCTGCAGTGATGTGGGTCGGCAGCGGGGGCATCTGGAGGGAGCAGTATTACAAAACAGAAAACAACAGCCAATGAAGGACCAACAACATAAGCTCAGTTTTACTGTTTATATAATTTGCATGGAGACATTTCTTATGGGATTTGCTGCTTGAGTTTGTCAGATGCTCCCTGGCTGTGTGCTCGCCCAAGGCGATACGGAGCCAGGGGAAATGGCAGCAGCAGCTCTGCACACACGCTGTGTCTGCTTGCAGAGTGCTTTGCTGAACCACAGAAAGGCCCATTCCTGTAGTTCCATGCCGCTGCAAGGCTTACTTTGCCATTGCACTACTTTGAAGTAACTCATTCTGGGAGTGGTCTCACCTCCTGGAAGATGCAAGCTTGCACTGCCTTTACCATTGGGTGCTGTGAGTGGTGGTGATGGGATAAAAGCGCTCAGATGCAGCGTGCTGCCCCGGCTCCTTCCTGCCCTTCCTGGGGGCTTCCCTGCTGGCCGTGTGATCCTATGGGTAGTGCTGCAGCACTCTGACAGGTTGGAGCTGGGGTGATGAATCATTGGAGCACGTCAAGGCAGATTTTGTGTTCGGCTGTTTGAGTGGATGGAGAACCCGCAGTAAAACAGAGATACTGCGCAAACCTTATGAGAAGAGCATTTCAAATATATCTGAGGGACTGGATTCACCATGAAGTTCTAATTTTACCTTTTGTGCAAATGCAGCTTGAGGCAGTCTTTCACAGCATGAGTCTTCTCCCCTGAGGAGCTCCATACTTGCACAGGCTTTAATGCAGCAGGACATTGAAGGCTATTGGCAAATGCATTGACAAGGTGTTGGTGTATGAACGAGGCAGCCTAAACAGGTACAGAAACATCCTAGTGGCACTCAGCATGTGTACACAGGGTCTGTGATGAGGAATGTTGTTCTGAAGGCCACGATTCCCTGTTTTTTAATGCACGCTGTGTAGACGTGTAAGTGCTCTTCCATTCTTCCATCTAATATTTCAAAATTATCATTTATAATCCTTCACCCAGCCTGGAGTGGGGGCATCTCCTGAGCATTGCCAGGAAGGATTTGTGCTACCTGAGGGCTGCTTTTGGTGGTGTTTTCATTGCCACTTTGTGCTGATGAGCGTGCTTCTCAGTGGGTAAAGCAAAATAAAGTAACAAAATGCAGGCTGTGGATTACCTTCAGTAGTCGTGTTTTGTTCAGAGGAGTAATACTGAATATGAAGTCAAAACCCAGCATTGTTCTAACCAGTGTATTAATTGCATGTGATGTGAGCACTGTTTCTCTTGCTGCTTTTTCGTGTGAACTTGCGGCAAAACCATAAATAGTACATTTAAAAATGTAAACTGAAGCTTTGTGTCTCACTGCGTGTACAAACAAGCAAGAAAAACAATCTCAAGGAACCCCGAGGTTTGAAGTCGGAATTTTCCAAGTAATAAATAATAAATGTATTTTGTCTGGCTATTCTGACCAGGCGTTTCAGCTCTAATGGGCATGCTGGGCTGAGCTGATGGGCAGAATTGAACAGATTAGACATGTAAATGACATGAGCTGCAAAGAGGATTTAATATTTTATGGAAAAAAAAAACCCATAATCCTTCATCAAATGTGTAAAATTTCTTTAATAACTAAACCTGGCAGGGAAATGCATGGACTTCCAGCAGTGATAATCGGTGCTTAAACTCCCTGGAACAATCAGTGACCCAAAAGGTGTGGGTTTACCTGAGTCCTCTGGCGCTCGCTCGAGTGAATGTATTTTTCCTTCATGCCAAAAAAACAATAAAAGAGAGAGGGAAAAAAAACAACCCTAGATTCTGTCTAGGGTTGTTGTTTTCTTTCCATGATTTTGTGTGCACCTCCTGCAGATTGTTCTCCTGGCTGGCTTCATCCTGCCCTGTGTCTCATCTCAAACAGGGCTCAGAAACCAGTTGTTAGCTGGGACCCCTCCTCTTCATGTGTTTACCCAAACTTCTTGCAAGTGCATTTACCCCCTGCATCCTGCACACCCCGTGGCGTCTGGTGGAACTGGTATCTGTAGATCAGTGCTTCGTTCACGTGGAGTTCATTTGTAGTACACATGTGCTTGCAGGAATTGGTAAAGCTAAGCAGAGCTGGCTGTGCCTCTGAGCCCCCCTCTGGATGCTGTGATATTATATAGGGAAATCACAGTCTCCATGGGGGTCTCCTCCTCTATTCTTTGGGGTGGGCAAAGTGCTGTGTGCTCGGTGTACAGCCATGTGCATTGGCTGTATCTGAGCTCAGACATGACCCAGGGTTCTGGTGGTGGTGCATCACCTATCAGGAGTCATTTTCATCAGGATGTGTGCTTCTCCAGAACATGCGCATCCTGATGAGGTCCAGGTCTCACCTCCTTGGCTGTGGCTGCCAGTTTTATTGACCTCCCATCGTTTCAGGGCTGCTGAAGATCCTCCCAAGCCCACAGCCTCATCACTGGGAGAGGCAAGGTCAAATGTGCCTGATTTTCTGGCTTGACCCAGCTGCAGCCCCAGAGCGAAGCACAGCCCAACTTCCCTCCCCACTCTGTCTAGATCCACTCCAGAAAACCTCAGCACAACTGTTTGTACTCGACTAAGAACAACTAGTGTAGCAGAAGTAATTATTTGTTCTTTCTGCAGCACAGCATCTTGTGGGCCCTCAGGAAGAGCAATTGACAAGGAAATTTCTAAGCTCTTGTATGAGGAGTAAGAAGTAAGAGTAGACCAGAGCTCAGATTTAAAGGCAATTTAGAGCTCCATTGACTTGTAAGATAAAACGGTGATTTGAGTTTATTTCATTCCTCCCATGACCGGGGACGGTGAGCCACAGCAGGGGAAGCAGCAGCTGCCTACCCAAGCTCAGTCTTGGCTTGAAGCTTGAATGTGAGTCAGCCCTTTGCTTGATGTAAGGCAAAACCCCCTCTTCAGTCACAGTGGTGGGAGCAGTCTGTGCAGTCAGAGGTTTCAGCCTGAACGGGGACTGCTCGAGGGGGAAATGGGAAATGGCTGCAGAGTTTGCTCCAGACTTGAAATATGGTTGTAAAAACAAGTGGATCATGGAAAAAAGTTGCATTACCATTGTTTTATAGCATCTGCTCTCCACATATTTGATGCTTCCCTCACTGTGAAGTTAGGAGAACTCAACTTCTGGTGGTGGTGTCACCTTGTATTCTCTGATTTTTTATTATTTCCCAGGGCAAATAAGAGTAACCTCAGCAGTGACTCCAAATCCTGGGTCTTACAGCGTATTTCTTAGGGCTGCACAACAGGGACTCGGAGCAGCACGCAGTCACAATTAGGCAGCCTGGGGTTGGGACAGGTAAATGCTGCCTCTGCTGAGCCTGAGCTTGGTGCCTCAACAGGAACCTCTTCTGCTTCTATCCACCCTGGTAACAGTACAGAGAGGATTTGGGGAATGTTGCTGGACTGTTTCTTGTGATCAGGCTTGCAGATCCCAATCCAACTTTTAACTTGCAGTCACAAATGAAGTGACTTAGAGGTTGTGCCGCCAAGTTATTTTGTGACTGAGCAACTTGGATTTGTGCGTTGGAGTCTAGTTGTGTACACTGCTGTGTAACCTTTGCTTTTGTCACTTGTACAGACTTGTTGTAGGTCATTTATCTTGATAATGAGTTCTGTTTCACGCATCTTCAAACAAGCACAAATGTGGAAGCATATACAATTAGGAAAGGAGTACCTGTAGGCTGAAGGCTTCAGCGAGGTTTTTACGTTTGGCAGTGCATGGAGAGGTCTTTTAACACTAACCAAGTCACTGATGTCTTTGGGTACCAAGGAGGAGATGCTTCTTGTCCTTCCCATGCTCTTTCAGACCATGTCAGGTGTCCTGGCTGTGAAATGGATGAGGAGGGCAGATTAGTTCTGAAGTCAAGCTCCTGCTTTGTGTGAGCAGTATCCCAGATGAGGGCTGGAGAGAGAGGAAGCCTCCTTCTCCTTCCACTCACAGCCCGGGTGCTCAGTTGCAGACTGTGCACAGACCTTTCTTTTGTGGTTTTTAAAGTGTTCTGGAAATCCAAGTCTGAAAAAGGAAAGCTCTACTGACAAGAAATGATTGAGCCTATACTCAGAAAGTGCTGTAAACAAAGCGCCTGAGCTGGTTTGTGCTCTGAGGGAAACTGCTGCAGAATGTGTCTGGAGGACACTTGTTGCTTCTGGTTTTCAGAGTGGTTTCATTGGGGGAGAGTCTGGTGAGACGGGGTGTGAGGTGTCCTTGTCTACTCTCTTCAGGCCAGCAGCAGCCTTATCAGGAGGACAGGAGCTGTAGGATGAGGCACTGTAGGGGTCGATGTGGCTCTGTGCCCAGCAGTGGGGCTGGGGGTCCTTGGACAGCCCTGTGAGAGAGCGTGGTCTTTTTTGGGAAGGAGTTTATGGATATGTTTAAACAGGGTGTACCTGACATGAGAGAAGCCTGAGCTGGCATCCCTGTGCTGCTGGATAGAAATAGCAGTTGCCTTTCTCCACTTACATGAGTGAAGGCATGTGTCGTTAGGAGGTCAGGCCAGGTGGGCCTGCATCTTGGCAATTCTGTCCTTGGTCCTCAGCATACTTAGGTGCTCCAGCCTGGCTGGGTCTGCTCCTGCCATTTGCTTTAGGAGAAAATATGCTCTTGACATATCATTGTATCGGCCCTTCTTGCTTTTTAGCACATAGGTCCCCTTCTGCTGTTGAGGTGGTTATGGTTTGCAGTCCCCATGCGGGTTCCTTGGGGTCTTTGGATGTAGGAAGCTTCAATTCTCTCTCTCTGTAAGCGAAGTGGCCAAGTCAGTTTTTGTTGTGCTTTTTGTGGTTTCCTAGGCAGCAACAACTGAGGGATCTAAAACAACAAAAAAATGAGAAAAACAAAACAAAATCACAAAAACTCAACCACAACCAAAAAACCCTACGCTGGAAAAGCTGAAGACTGTGCACATAAAAATAAAACCCAAACCTTTGACACCTTTAGTATCTCTAACTGAGGAGTTTGAAGCTGAAGCTGTATTTTTTTCCCATTTACCTCACCAATTTAAGTATAGGATATGTTCTGAAGTATTTTCCTGGGTGTTTTTTTCTTTCAGGCTAGCTATTAGCAGCTTCCTTCTGAACAAGCCATTTCCAAGTGATAATCTCTCCCTATCAGATCATGATTTTGAGCAATTGCTATCCGTGATGTTAGCTGCAGCCTTAGCTGTGTGAGTCCATTAGGATGGAGAAAAAGCACACAGGGAAAGCTGCATAGTTCTCTCCTTTCACTACGGAGTCCTTCCTCTATAGGAAGGGAAACTGCTCAGCTACTGAATAGACTGGTTGTGGATGGAGGAGAGGTTGGTGTTGTGTTGGCTTTGGTGGCACCTGTGATCTGCGCTTGGGGCAGAGGGTCTGAACAGCAAAACCTGATGGAGCAGAGCAGCTGGGGCAGAGAACAGCACAGCAAGATGGAGAGAGATGCTCTGTGGTATTGCTGAAAGGGAGATTTTTTTAAAGGAAAAATCCATAGGGCTCTTGTTTCCATCGTGTGACAATGTCTGCGGACAGATCCGGTGCTGCTGTCTGCATTTTGCCCTAATCTGTGCAGCACTGATCTAGATGTTTAATGAGTGGACTGGTGTGAAATCAGGCTTCGGGGGCCCAGGCAGCAGCTCAGTAAATACAATATGCAGCTGTTCCTTCAGCCTGGAGGGGTTGTTATGAATTTTTTATTGCTGATTTTTATGACGTGCCATTCAGACAGCATTTGGATTTGTAGAAAGAGGGGGGGAAAAAAAACCAAACCAAAACACCAAACTCAAACAAGTCAACTTCTCAAGAAATCTCCATTTCAAAGGTAAACGCAGAGCAGGAAACGCCACATAATTGTTTGAGGGTAGGTCCCTGCGTGGCAGTGTGGTTATACAAGCGAGGGAGACAGGCACTTGTAGAACTCATCCTGATATTTCCTCTGACAGGCAGATAGATGCTGGGAGGCTGATCAGAGGGTGTCAGCAGCTCCGACAAACTGCCTGCAAAGCCCAGGGACAGGCGGCACTGCCTGAAGCCTGCCTCGGTCCTGTGACTCCTTTTGACAGCAGGGGGTGGGTTCAGCTCAATGCTTTTGCTGTCCCCACTATTTAGCTGTGTGCAGTGTCTCCCAGAGTGTCAGGTGGACACATCCCCGGCAAGCTTCCCTTGGATTGCCTTTCAGAAGAGCACCTGTAACAGCAAAAAGCCTTCTTTCTTTCCCCTGCTGGTGCTGCAGGGCTGAGGCTGCTCCCAGCATTGCGTGAAAGCAGCTGCTGCAGCACTCGGCGTTGGCCCACTATTAAAAACAGGTAATGGGCCGTGACGTCCACCAAATGAGGTCTTGTGATCGTCACAACAAATGCAGGGTTTCAGGCAGATGAACATAATTCTGTCAGTGGGATTAAAAGGAAGCGCTGCAAAATTACACAGATGGTTTTCAAGAAGTCGTAAAAAGTTAATTGAAACATTTTTTTTTTTATTAGTTGTGTGCTGGGTTGCCTCAAAGAGCTGGGCGTAGGGATTAAAAGGCTGGCCAGATTCTTAGGAAGGAGTCTGTGGGACCTGCATTAAAGAGAAGAGGGGATGTTTTTTCATTCTTGTAGCTATTGGGCTGGCCAAATGCATGGCCTGTGCTGGAGGTGGCCATGTCCCATCACCCAGCAGGCTCACTGTGAAAAATCTGGGGAGCCTGAGCAAAGTGCAGGTGCTTCCAGCTTCCTCTGCCAAGTGCTTCAGCCCCAGCCCTTCCAGCTGAGCTGCAGGGCCTGGCTTTCAGCCTTCACGGATAATTCGGTTCCTTGGAAATTGACAGTGTCATCTTCCAAACAGACTGTAACAGAGCAAGCACACGACTTTCATTACAGGGCCTCCTTTTTGACAAGGTGTGTTTGCTGCAGGGGTCTGTGCAAGAAATTAAATAAACACTTGCTGCTCCTTGCAGAGCTGGCATCTGACAGCCCATGGCTAGGTTTCTTTTTTGCTGCAGATCCAAGCCTTGAAAATGGATGGCTAATGGTGGGCTAAAGCAACTGTGCTGCCTGGCTGTAGGTTTTGCAAACGTGACAGCTTAGCAAATCAAGGATGGGTTTTGGGAACTCCGTAAAGTGAATGCTTAGACTTCAAACTATGATATGTTATCAATTTTATAAATAATGTGCAAGCACCCCAACCAAGCTGTGAGCTCCCAGCTCAGGAGATGGCAGCCTCTATCCCCAAACACGCTGCAGACTGACAAGAAGGCAAACTAAAAGCTCGATGCCCTAAGTGGTAGAACTGCAGAACCATTAAGGTTGGAAAAGATCACAAAGATAATCTAGTATTCCCCTTGGCACATTCTCACCCTGCCTGCTTAGCACATCCCTCAGTGCCTCATCCCCATGGTTCTGGAGCATCTCTATGGATGGTGACCCCATCACTCCTCTGGGCAGGCTGTGCCAGTGCCCCACTATTCTTCCACAGGAGTATTTTTTCCTAGTACCCAATTTGAAGTCCAGGCAATTTACTTCACGTCACAGGCAGAATTTGCGATACGTATTTGGGTGATGTGTGGATGGATTTTTGCATCTGATCTGGCCCACAAATGCTCGTTCTGTGGTTGGTGCCTCACAGCTGTGTGCAGGGGACAGGGCTGTAGGTGTGTCGGTTGCTAGCATTCTGTGGACCATGCTGTAGGGCTCACATCTTTGTTTTTCAGCCTGAGGTAGAGGTGTGAATAGAGACCAAACCTGAATGCCATCGCAAACAAGCAGCAAGTGTGGTGCAGGTGGGCAGCCACCCTCTGAGCTGCTTTGTAAATGTCAAAACCTACAGCAGCAGCAGAAATACTGTTTCTGCAGGTGAAAAGCTACCAAGGGGGCGAGCTCCATCTCCAATGGAGCGGGCAGCCTAGAGCTTTGACTCTGCTCCCAAGTTCATTGCTGTCAGGGCAGCACTGCGAAAAACTGCATCCGTTCAAGGAGACATCTTCCTCCATAGAGCAACATTTGTTTGTTTTTTGTTTTGCTTTTGCATGTGTTGATTTTTTTCCAGCCTGTGAATTCACGTGTGGTTTTTCAGAGCTTAGCTCTTGGACGGGTTTTAAGGCTTTTAGGACCTGCGTGGGGAAATACGTTTCAAAGACTTCCTAAACATCAGGGCATTCGGCTCCTACTGGTGTGAGGGAGTTAATTTCTTCTTTTAATCATTACTGGATGTTGCTTTGCCTGTTACGGAGCTGAAGGAAATACTGAAGAGGTTTGTTTGGCACTTTTATGTGACTAGCAGGATCGGGTCTTGGTGGGTTTATCAGCCTGTCAGCTAGCATCATTTTCTCTCTGGGGAAACATACCATCCGCCTGCCTTCCCTGCAAATCTCATGTTAGACTTGATGCTCTCTCAGTGGCAAAGATACCCTGAGTTCTTTTAATTGTGCTTCTTTGGAGATGGCAGTAAACCACTCTGCTCTCTGAAGGCATCTCCCCAGCCCTCAGGCTAATCGAGGCTGCCGGTGAACGGAAGCACCCTTGTAAATAAGCCCCTGGCCAGGTTTTGCATTTCTGTCTCACTGCTGTCCTTATGTTTCAGGGATTGTGATCATTGAGACCGAGCTTCTTGTCTGATGTACCAGATCTTAGGCCTAGCTAATAAAGTGCTGAAAGCAACTGTTTTTATCTCTCTAAAGCAAACTCTCTTAATTATAAGCAGATAAGGAGGATTAATGCTAGTTAGTGATTTGCCTCTTGCTCTTTAACCTGCTTGTAGCCCTATGGGAAGATGTGCCAGCTTCAGCGCCTCAGAGGAGACAAAGAGCTGGGCAAGCAAGGCAGCTGGAGCTGAGGGCTCAAGCGGGTGCTAGGCAAGAGATCAATCCTGTCCTATGCTCAGGTATTCGTGCAGGCTTCCCTCTGGCTTGGAGCTTCAAAATCTGCTCCAGCAACCCTGCAGCAGTTGTGCTGGAAACTATTGAAATTGGCAGCCCAACACCATGCGGAGTGGTGCTGTTTTGTCAGCAATTCGTCCTTGAACGTTCCTCTCATCCACGATGTACCAGGGGGATGAGTTTCAGATTTCCTTTTGTCGTTTTGTCAAATTTGCTTTATGTGAAGTGCTCTGAGACAGAAATGGAAGACGGCCTTGTCAGACAACTTGCTTTGTGATTTGAGCTCATTTCAACGTCTGAAAGGTAAAATATCCATGAAGGCACCTTACTTGAAGTAAGCATATGAAAATGCAGATGCGTATGGTCCCTGCTGCAGAACAGCCTCGCTTCACACAGCCTTGCTTAGCAGTGTCTTGGGAAGCTATTTTCAGATAGTTTCTGTGTTGTATGACCCATCAAAAGCAGAATACAATGTAGGAAAAGCATTCACACCAAAATCTTGGGAGCGTCACTGAATGAATGGACTTAACAGGACTGAAGAGGACTTCAGTACTTTGAAACACTCATGAAGTGCTTAGTTGGGAAGGAGTAGATTGAAAGAGAGAAAGCTTAAGGTTTTCTTTATTTCTCGCACACAAATGCAGCAAAATGAATGATTTCATCCTTGCAGAAATTCAGATGCCAATGCACATATTTCCAATCAAAATACTGTAAACGAAAAATTGTCACATTTAATTGGGTCTTTTTAAATGAGCAGTTGGCAGCTATCTGCTTTGTTTGAATGATTTTATTAGCACAAATTAGCCTGCTTTCTTTCAGTTTCTTCCACTAATATTTCGTGGGTTTAAGCATAATCTCTTTCCTGTACAATCTTAAGATGCCTACCGTGACAGAGAAAGAGAATCCGTGTCAATTCCTGACAACTTCAGTCACAGCACAAATTGGGCAGAAACGATACTGCGCTCAATGTCTTTGGACAGCGGTGGGGGCAAGTCCCAAATGGTGAAAGAGCCTGGACTGTCAGATAACTCTATTTGCAGCCCAGCTGAGGGAGGAGTGGCACTGGGTCTGCGGAACTGGTACAGGACATTCTGCGGTGGTGAAATGGGCAGTGAGCGAGCCGGTGGGAAGCCAGAGCTGTGTGCTCCCTGCTGGGCTGGATTTCGGTTCTGGGGAGAGCTGACCCTTCTTGGAGGTCTTCCCTATTGGGCTGTGTGCAGAGGGGCAATCCTGGTTGTTAGAGCTTTCTTGGTGCAAAAGTAGCTTAAAAGGAGCTGCCGTATGTTTATCACGGGGCAGAGGATCCAGGCTGTCAGTCAGTCTGGGCAGCCACTGCAGAGGAAACGATTATTTTGTTTTGGTAGATCTTCTGGAAAAGATGCACGCCTTGCAGTCCTCTGTGCTGCGTGCCCTTGGAATGTAAAGACTTGTTTCCTGAGCAGAGACCTCCTTTCACCTAGAGTCTGTTTCTCTTGAGTAGTTAATTAGAATTTGTTGTTACAGAGAAGGCTTCATTATTTTCCTAGAGAAAGTGGAGCTTCCACATTTCTGTAACGGTGTGTTCTGTGGTGGTGAATAGCTGCAGAAAGGAACAGCCTTGGATATGATGACAGCAGACCGCTCATCCCTGCAACACCACTGATGGTGCTGACCTGCATGGAGACAGAACAGTAAAGGTGTGTCAGATCTAAGGGTCCATCCAGCCTTTCATCCTGCCTCCAAACCATAATGCAGGGGGTATGTGAGCGAAGCAAGCAAACACTGAACACTGTGTCCTGGAGGACAGAATGCATCAGAATACTTTCCTGAAGGACAAATACCCTGGCTGGTAGCATCATGCCGTTGCTACTGGGAACGGGCATGAACCGTGTGTTCCTTAGCTCTTCAAGATCTGACACTCCTAAATTAGGAAGAGACCTTGCTTCTCAAGGCTCCTTTTTAGACATGTCCAAATCGTGTTGTGTTTGGTATTCTTGATGCTTAGAGCACTTGCGTTTTACTTGAATACTGTCTTTCCAAAGATACTCATTTTTTTTTGCTTTCTACTGTAGAGCTTTAGTCCTGGTATAGCAGTAGCTGAACTGTGAGAATGCTTGAATGGTTGCCAAGACAGTTGAGTGACAGTCAGGAGCTGCATGGAAGATATTATTATGGATGCTGGGTGTTTCCAGCGCTGGGTGATCCTGTTATTTTGCCACAATTTTTGAGATGACCCTGTTGTAGCTAAGCTGCGCTGGGGCAATGCTAGAAAGCCCAGGAGGCTGCAAACGGGAATCTAAATGGCTCTTATTGGCTAATGCAAATGGAAGGAGGAACAGCAACAAACAGTAATTATCTTGAAATGGCAATTAAGTTGTCTTAGTTCACTGTTGTGGGCCAGTGCTTTTTTGCATGTCAGAACAGGAGCTCGGCAACCACAGCCTCAGGTTGTGTCACTGATCATTTTTCCTCCCTTTGTGCTGTCACCTTCCATTTCGGGCTGTGTCACATTCAAGCAGTCAGGGTTCCTCGTGAAATTCCCTGCCCATGTGCTTTGCTAGCTTTCTTGGCAGCCACTGATCTTTATTTTTTCATTTTTTATGAATTCCAGTAGCGTGAGATGTCACCTCATTACTTAGCCATCTATCTCCACTGCTTTCTTAAGCTGTCTACTGCCTCAGTATGCTCTGAGCTTCACCTGTATCGATGGACTTAGAAGCTTAGCTGTTGGTTTCCCAGGCGAAGTTGGCATTTTTAGGAGGCCCAACTTCCTGCACCATCTGCTATTGTTGGTGAAGAATCCCTCTTCATGGTGAGCGGAGGTGGAAGCGTGGCTGGCACTGTCCTGGCATTGGTGATGCCACTGCACTTGCCCAGACTGGTGTTACCATGGGGCAAGTGCTTGTTTCAAGGCTGGTTCATACCTTGTAGCTGTGGTCGCTGATCCTTTTAAAATAAAAACAGATTATACCTGCATTGGCAAATGTGCACCGATTACAGCTAATGGTGGGCTATTAGTTTGGATCCAGCACAAGCACTCTGTTGCAAATTGCATCTTACCTTTCCTTCCCTCCTTCTGCTGTCAGCAGCTGTAATTGGGTCAAATGGGATCGTGGGGCCTCGCATCCCTCTTGATAAATCCTCGTGCTGCCTCCTATCGTGCCAGAAAGCAGCCAGGGCTGCACGCTGCCCTACCCGGCGTGAATCGGGTTTGTGGCAACCTGAGAAGCAGGAGGAGAGGACAGAGGGTTTATTTGCTTTTTGCTTTGTGTGAGACGGTTCAAGAAAGACAAGAGGATGCCTGCTTCATTTGCTGCTGGGTTCTAGCCCTGTTTTGAAAAGCGTATGGTTTTGTATGGGTGAGGTGGGAGAGAATGGTTCTGTATTGGTGAAGTGGGAGAGGAGAGCAAATTGTTTCAATTTTTCCTGATGGGGGAACTGTGAGGCAGAGCAGTGTTTGACCTGCCCACATCACATTGCTGACATTTGGCAAAGCTGAGTATTTTGCATGCAGATTTCTTGGATGCCAGGCCAGTGCCCTATAAATACAGGTTGCCTTTTGTTGTTGACTGGGCACAACTGCATGGGAGAAGCAATGAAGTGGCTCTGTAGGCAGGGCATTGAGGAATGCTAGCTCAATTTACATATGAAAACGTTTATACTAATACTCTGGGCTTACATAGCTACCAGTGAGAGGTTTCCATGGGCCTCAAGTCTGGCAGAAAGAGGGTCGCACCACCCTCTTCAAATGAAATGCTTTAATTTTAATTAAGTCCACTACCTCCCGGGAAGTTGCAAGCTCCCACATTCCTTAATTACCTACTGTGCAGCTGAAGCACAATTCTAATTTGGGATTGGAGATGTTTTTTTCTTCCTTCCTTTAATTGTAAACAGCAGCAGAGAAGGAGCGCGTGCTGCAATAGATGCAGTGGCACTGATAGATGAGCCAGCGCAGAGAGACAGAAATAACGTGGCAGATTGGCTGTGGCTCGGGCTGTCTAGGAACACCCTGTGCACCATCTGGATGAGGCAGCAAGAGGTGGCGAGCTTCACGTGAGCGCGGGAAGAGGAGGGTGCTTTTCAGCTGCTGGAGATCAGAACTGACACCTCGATGTGTTCAGGGTGCCATCTACCCTGTCTAAATATTTATTTCTTCCGCTGTGCTCAGTCGAATGCAATCAGGCTACAGCGTGGAGCGCTGCCATCCCCTTTTAGCTCTGAATGCATTTTGCAGTAACAGGCTCTCCTGCCCCCAAACTCCATGTACATATTGCAAGTGAGCAGGGAAGCTGAGCACCAGCTTGCGTTAAGGCACCTCATATGCTGTCGCTTTTGCTACTATCAGTTAGATCTGACACAACTTGCTCCATGGGGCTACCTTAGGGTTTGTTGTTCAGATGCTAAATTGCTAAGTAGCTAAGCTACTGATGCTAAGTAAGTTGAATACAAGCTTGATTCCCTTAATGGTAGGCCTGGTAGAAGGATAAACTGATGTAGTGCTTTTCTTTAAAACGGAAAAGGGTAAATTGGTTTCTTTTAACTTGTTCTAGTATTTCCAGTGAGTGTTGGGTGATGGTGTGCTCTATACATTCTTCGAGTGTCCTTGCTAATTCAAGAACAGCCCTGCAACAAAGTCAGGGCAACCTCTGCTGAACGATCTGAGCACACCAGCCTCCAGTTGAATTACCCGTTGCGTGCACACGGACTGCCCAGGGAGGTAGGTTGGCTCGGGGGAACTTTGTTTCTAACAATCACTTGTTTTCCTCAGACCTGGATGAGATATACTGAGTTGGATTTGTTGAGCCCAACGCTCGCATTGTAGCAGCATTATCCCACACTGTGTTATAGACTTGCATAGAAACATGCCTTGAGAAGCCTAGGCACTGTTTTCCTTGGAAGAGGAGTGTTTTTCTTGCTCATATCAAGCATGGTTGTGATAGTTGGGCTTGGTGCTTTGTTGTTCTAGACTTTTTTGGCTGCCTTGAACTCACCACCCTCTTTTGTCTGTAGTCCAAACCCAAACTATTTCAAACAAATAGCACAGAGAGCTAGTTTTCAAGCTTTTCTATGTCATGGAGTTGAAAAACCAAGGAGCGTTCTTGTGCTGTGCTGTTTGTTGCAGCGTGAAAGGTAAGAGCAGAGATACAGCTCAGGACTGGCTTGCCCTTCTGCAAATTAGTGCACCTCTGAAGAAGGCCTTTCCCTTTCCCCACAGCTGGTGTCATTGTACTGGCAATATATGGTGTGCAGTTCTGCTTAATAGCAGCAGTAGTGTCACTGAGATGCTTACCATTAGGTTTTGGGGATTGCTAACTATGGGAACCATTGTTGTAGAAATCTGAGCATCCTTGGACAGATCTGGTTCTTTGGTGTGGAGAGCCTGAAGAGGCTACAGTGGGCTTCTGCTTCATGATAGACACTTTGGGGAGCCCCAGGCACTGACAGTGCACTCATAAATGTGACCTAGGACCCCTGGGAGACCTCTACCTGTCTGCAGTGAAACCAGGCAGGGTATTTGAGAACACCTAAGATGTTACCACACGCCTGTATTCATGCAGCGGGGTGTCACCAGAACCTTGCAAGCCATGCTGTTGCTGCGCCATCACAAAGCTTGGTTGGACCTGCTCTGCTGTCCCACATGCTGCTCTTTCCTGTCCCCCTGGGGTGACACTGGTTTCCACTGTGGATGCTTGGAATTGATGCTGAAGGGGGGGGGGAGTATTTTTATATTTCTTTTTTTTCTTTTTAAGCAACATTTATATCCATTTGGTTTTATTACCCATTCTCATGACATCTTGGAGGCATTTGGCTTAATAAACTTCAAGGAGCAATGATGGAGGAGAGATACTCTCCAGTTTTATAACAGAATTAGAGAAATAATCCTTGGAAAAGTTGTGTTTGCATATGTGCACGCATAAATAAATTGTTATGATCATATATAATTTATCTATGACTACAGACATTCACTGTGGGATTTATAGCGTTCAGTTATTAGCTCTACTGAACATCCTTTAAGTTGTGCTTACAACTAAATGCCAGAGAAGTAAATATGCTTATGGATTAAAGGCATCAGCAGCTGGATGAGGAGTGGTGGGCTCAGCAGGATGGAGTGGGGATGCTGGCTGTGAGCTCAGCGCATGGTTGGCCAAGGTGGGGCGTATTTGTCATGTGTGAGGGGTGCTGGGTTACAGGTTGTCCTGTTGCAGCACCACGGTCTGACAGCCAGCCATCCTAGGAAGCTTTTTGAAGGTTGAGTAGTGGGCTGGTTGATATTAGCGGTGGCTGACTTATTTAAAAGAGCAGTGCAGAGGTCATGCCCACCTGTAGGCTTGAAAAGGTTCCTGGTGGATCGCATCCGAGGACTCATCTGCTGTGGCACAGCAGGAGGGCAGATGCTGCCTCCTCCTCTGAAGAGAATGAGGACAAGAAACAGTGGAAGCCATAATAATACGTAATTAAAGGATACGCTGCCATCCCCTGTGTATATTTGCTGCTGTGTATAATGCAATTAGCATTACTTTAAAGATGTGTGGAAAAATACTTGGTCCTTTGGGGACTGGGTAAGCAGCAAAAGGATTTGTGTGCGAGGCCACCTCCTTTATTTCAATGAAGTTAAATGGAAAATAGGTGTTGAAGCAGAGCAGAAAAGCTCAGTCAGTTGTAGAGCAGCAGCCCATACAAGATGGGTTGTGTTGATGTGCTACGTGTGTCCTGCTTGCAGCACCTCTGGGACTGCAGGATAAAGTCTCAGCACCTTGAGCCATTGGGAGATGACTGAGGAGACCTGGCTGGAAGCTCAGCACAGTTGGGGCTTTCCTTGGTGCTTGGGCTCCTGCGTCTTTAGCAGCTAAGCTAAAATGTGGGGTCAAGGAGAAGGAATAGGGCTGCACATTGAGCAGGGGAGGATTGCGTGCTGATGAAAGGTCCTTAGGCTCTTGCTGTGGGTTCAAGCTTGAAACGTATGGTTGACTGAGAATACCTCTGGTCGACCTGTACTTCTGCAAGTTTTGTTTGCATGTCCTTGAGAAGCTTATGTTCCATTGTCTTACAGAAGGTCTGACCCCACAGCAAACAAAGCTGTCATGCCCTTAAAGCTTATTACTGGAGCCTTATGCACAGCTCCCCCAAAAGGCGTTCAGTTAAATCCCAGGTATTTTACCATTGCAGCATCTTTGTATAATCTTTGCTTAGCGTAGCCCTCAGAGGTGCTTTGTAATTCTTCACTCTCTTGGCATGAGAGGTATTAAAAAAAAAAAAGTGTTATTCTTTGCTCTGCATGAGATCTCCTTGTTTATGAAATTGCACCAGCTTGAGACACGATTATCACAAATAATTGCCAAGAGTACTTGCTCTAAAATCTAAACTTTCTGGTTATTGTTGGCAATGCTTTTTACAAACTGAAATTGGCTGTTTAAGACTAGGAATTATGCTTTCATACTTGGCAATCAGTCACCGAGGCTGTGTGCGCAACAGCAAGATTTTATTACCCTTAAGTGGCATTTTATTTAACCGAAGGAATGAGAGGAGCAGAGTTCTAGCCCTTCAGTCATAGGGGCAAGTAGAAAGGGAGTCACTGCTATTATTCTCCCTACTTGAACATAAAAAATAAAAAATTGCCAGACGTGATCGCCCTGTTCAACAAATCCTGCCTGCTTCTGCTTCCTTTACCCCCTGCCTTGAGAACTCTGTAGCCGGAAAACCCCGTCCTGTTGGACACAGACGAAGCAACAAGGAGATTATTCACTACTTTTTTTTCTTTCTGTGGATGCTGAGCAGCTCTCAAGAAGAGAAGGCTCACGGAGGGGAGATTGAGACTGGATTGTAAGAATTTTTTCATGAAGATGTTGGTCAGGATTGAAAGGGGCTGCCTGGGGGGAGCGGTGGAGTTGCTGTCCCAGGAAGTATTTCAGAGATGTGTGGTTATGGCACTTAGAGTCTTCATTTATTGTAGCCTGGGTAGGGTTCGTTAGTTGCACTAGATGATCTTGAGATGACCTTTTCCAACCTGAATGAGCCGATGAGTCTATTTCTCAGCTGTGCCCAGTACTGCCCTATTAGTGCTGTAGATGCCTGTTCCCTTTGCTGCTCAGTGGGTGAAGCATGGCCGTTCTCTGGGCAGTGCAGGCACTGGGCTGCGGATGTGTTGGTATGAAGGCCAAGTCCCTGCCCTTTGCTCAGCCATGAATGCCCATGCCCTCCAGCACCATATACAGCTGGGAGATGAGGGAGGGCTCAGCAGAGCTCCCTGCCCTGCAGGGCCGGGTGCTCGGGGCTGCTGCTAGAGCCTGGAGGATCAGCAAGCAGCCAAATAATAGTGCACTGTGCTCCTTCCT
The DNA here is from genome assembly GCF_023343835.1 of Lagopus muta. Lineage (NCBI taxonomy): Eukaryota > Metazoa > Chordata > Aves > Galliformes > Phasianidae > Lagopus > Lagopus muta. The sequence continues at coordinate 32,694,380 of NC_064440.1, read as the reverse complement.
CTTTTCCTGGCAAGAAAACAACGTCTTGAAGCCTTCATGGCTTTAATCTCAATAGCATTTTGTAACCATTTCCCCCAGTGGCTGGTGTATGCTTATATTTTTAGATAATGGATGCTGGTGGGATCGTTTATCTCACCACTCCCTTCCTTCTGGAAAACCTTTTAGCTTGTCAAAGATGCCATTAAACCAGGGCTGACCACGGAGAAATATGGACTGTCAGAGGTGCTGGTGTTGCACGCTGGTGAGTCAGGCTCGTAGGAAGAGGGTTTATGGTCCCGCTCATCCCAGGAGCTGAGCTGGCATCGTCATTTCACCAGCTCTCTGCAGAAAGCAGGTTTGGATGCTGGGATGATGAAAATTTCTGTCACTTTAAAGAGCCATGAATGCAGAATGCTTGCTTTTTTCCCTTGTAAATTATTTCCAGGATGCCACGGGACCTCTTTTTTAACTGCAGAAGTACTGTGTAAGCTGCTGCGTTGTTGTTCCAAAGCACCAGGCCTAATATTCAGATGCCGAGCGTCTGCAGATTCCCCTAACTCCAGCTGGTGTTTTATTTCATCCTAAAGTTAATATTGTGTTGTTTTGCATCTCTAAAACCCAAACTTTGGAACTGTGTGATTTATGAGATTCTCAGCTTTGATAAAACTAAAAATCACAGGGTAATGGGAAAATGTAAACATCAAATGTATAAACAAGCCAAGAGAAACTCTAGCTTGTATGCACGTACATTCTTGTGCATGCATATGTGATGTAAATGATTCCAGGGCACCTGCCCTATGGTGGTGGTTTGTGGATGTGGTTTGTGGATGTGGAAGATGTTGCCTCTCAAAGTTCAGATGGAGATGTGGTAGGACATCCTTAAGGAGAATTCCTGGGTAGAGAATAACTGAGTTCGCTGTAGGGAAAGCGTTGCTCACTGCCAGAAATTGGGCCAAATTGCTTTCGGTTCCAGGGGTAACTGGAGGAATAGGAGGCTGATCCCATTGGGCATGAAGTGCTTTGCCACGAGTTGGGTGTGTGCCTTGTTTCTGGCAGTCCCTGAGAATGGAAGGGCTGGGGGCCTCGAGGGGCTGGACCCTCAGTGCATGCCTTGTTGTTGGCAGAGTTAAATCACCCACCGTGTTGTTTTGAACTGAAGGATCGGTTAACAAGTGATGTATTAACTAACTGGTTTTCTCCTCTTTTAAATGCTTGCCCTATGCCTGTTCACGTCTCTGCCAGCTCCGAGGCATTCGTGCATCTTTAAGCGTGTGAGTGGCTCCCAGAGATCAAGGGCACTGCTCACGTGCTCCGTGTGTCTGCAGGACTGAGGCCCTGGAGAAAACCCAGTCTAAATAAGAAACCAGCATCTGTGGCTGCTGCTCCTGTGAGCAATCCTATTGCCCTGAGCCAGAGAACGTGTGCGGATGGTATTACAGGATGAGATTAAAGAAAAAGAGGAGAAAAAGATTGGGGTTCAGACTTGTGTGCTTGAATGTAATGTGTCATTTGGGGTGACTCCATCTGTGGGCTCACTCCTGCTCCGATTGTACCGTAAACTAAATCCTCAGCATCTCATCACGGTGCACTGGTGCATCTGCCCATCGTTGGTGTGGGAACCTCCAACCTTCTGCTGTTCTCCCTTGGGCAGGGCAGTGTTAGAGGACGGGGTTTCTCATTGCTGTGGGTCTCGCTGCTATTTATCCTGTACTGCTGTGTGTAGGGCTGCAGGCAGTCATCTTTCATGTGGGGTTTGTTATAGAACGGCCAATAATCCACAGAGTCTGCGCATGCTCTCTTCCATCTCCAGCCAACATCAAAAGTGCTTCCCAGTGTGATGAATAGGGATTTCTGCTGCTGTGGTGGGAAGGGCACAGCGATGGCGAAGCAGAGCGCAGTTCAAAGATGCGCATTGCCGAAATTGCCTTGTAATGCTTTATTCATATCTCTGACGCTGCCTGACAGACGGCAAATTTATTCATGCTCTTGCTCTTCACCGTGGTAGAGAGCACAAATCCAAGGATAAGTCAGATAAGGAGTTTGCAGAGATGTTATTAAAACTTTTTTCCTGGATTTTTTTGAAGGCAGAATGGCCACGGTGCCATGTGAGGGCTCTTTGGGGGTCACCTGCCCCCGGTGTCAGAGCAGCTCTGAAGGGCATTGCTGCACCCGGCATTGGGCTGTGCTTCCTCCCAGCAGCCTCCTGCTGGGTGGGGGTATGTGGGCAGCTGGGACGTGGCACCCACCTCCACCTTCTTGCCCTTCATTGCCCAGGGGTGGGTGTCTGAGGACAAGCTCCTGGCTGCAGTGACTTGACGTGCTCACAGAAGGGGCATTATAAGCTGCGAGGTTTTACAGTGCATCAGGACTGGAAGCGAGCAGATCCAGCTGTTGGCAGCAAGTCTTTAAAGTGAAGCAGGCTTAGAGAGGATTATTTCTGTCTTTTCTTTTGGAGAAATAATCTCCATTGAAAAGTTAGTTACTAATATGTCCCATGACTATACATTCATCTTTACCTCTAATAATGGATTTTATCATTAATGCGCATGAATTTTCACTTAAGTTATAATCCAATCAGCAGCAAATCTCCTTTCAGTGCGGATGCTCAGCAGAACAGACTCTGAAACTTTGCAGCTCAGGAAAGTGGCTCGAGAACGATGCAGCGATTTTAATAGTCACAATTGCCATCTGACAGAGCAGGAATCTCCTTTTGCCATATAAGTGGTGTTTCCACGTGTGCAGTAGGTGCATGTGCAATGAAGTGTTTGAATAACCTGTGCAAACCCAGGGGCTGGAGATTTGTCGGGTATGGGGGGAAGATATGCAGGGACAATGGGGCTCACCTGGGTCAAGAGAGAGATCTGGAAAAGAGTGCTCTCCTGCCTTTGGTTTGGCTTATCGTAATTGCAAATGTGTCCTTGTGTTATCTGCACACTCACCGGGAGGTGTAAAAGACCTCAGGGTCTTCTACAGGCACTGCTGGTAGATGTAGGGCTTGACTGAGTGGCAGAAGGAGTTATGGAGGTTACGTTCCTGCTGCTGCAGCACAACCAGCATCATCTGTACTGGGTCAGCAGGGCAGCAGGCTGGGGGAAGCTGGCAGTTTGTGCGGAGCTGCAGGTGGATCCTGAGCTGGGGGACGAGTCTCAGTGTGAACGTGGTGCTGCCAGGTTTTCCTCTTCCCAATTTGATATCAATGAAGGAGCTTTTTTATTATTATTTTTTTTTAATTTAGTGTCAGTGAGACATCATAGCCTCTGCATTTTTTTTAACTGTTTGGTTTCACCCTAATGTTTTTTTTCCAGGAGAAGCCACCAAGTTTGGATTCACCAGCTTTATTTTCCTTTAAGCACAATTCAGTAGTTTAATAGATGGAAATTGATACTAAATCTCACTTACATGACTTGGAGATGATGCTTTTTTTCCCTTCCTGCAGCTTTCCCCCGCAGTGTGTTACAGTTCTCAGTAAGTCATTACAATAAATTTGGGATTCACGTATTGACAGAACGGCATGGAGCTGCTTTTCTTTTCATGTTGCCTACTGCTCTGGTGTTCCTGGTGTCTGAATCCTGAAATGCAACTGCCAGAGCAGACAAAGCTCACGTGTCCATCCCGTTGGGATCCATGCGAGCCTGGAGCTGAGGAAAAGGCAGGGGGGAGAGCACCTCCCAAGTGGCAAAGTGATATTGCTGCTCCTTATGTTTTCCAGCAGCTCAGATGCTGTGTGTGCTCAGGACCCGTGTAACGCTGCAGTCTCGATCGTGGTTCATTACATGGTGATAAAGGACAGGAGTAAGTGCCAGCCAGGCAAAGAGATGCTTCCTTTTGTTAAGGTCTGACCTCCCCATCCCTGAATGAAGCTAAGGGAAACGTATGCAGAGCCAGGTTCAATGCTTATTTATTCTCTTTGTGCTTTACCCTTTGGGCACAAGAATATTGCTGGCATGAGACAGAAGCGGTTGCCAAACCACTCGGCCAAAATTTAAGGGCAAGAGGTCATCATTTCTCAGTGCAGGGCACTTTGATTTGCCTTGGAACTCTGGGCTGGGGGCAGCAGGGAAGAGCTGGATGTTTTGCTTTCCATAGGTGGCAGCACACAGGGGAGCCCTACACTACCGCTTCCTTAACGGCTTTGTATCTCCCACCCTCCCACCTCGCTGCAGCCCTGGCAGGACAGCAAGATCCAAGTGCTTTTTGTGCTTTCTTTTTTTTTTTTTTTACTTGCTATTCCTTAGAAAGAGGCTTGGGCTCCCCCTCCCATTTGACCTCTGTTGCTGAGCTAGCATTTGAAGATCATTTTATTTATATTTATACCTTGGCTTTATCAGACTGCTCTGAATTCCCACTGACTCACAGCTTGGGTAGAAGTGTTGCTCAGGTCTTGCAGTAGCCTACTGCAGCTGTGCAGCAGGAGTAGCTGCCTGCTCTGTTTGCTTCTTGAATAAGGGCTCTATTTCAAAGCCTTCGTCCCAACGAGTGCATAGCTGCTACCAGGCACTGTGATTTAGGCATGCTAGGGTATAAATGAGAGCACGATGAAGCCAAAGTGATAATTATGTAAGTACGCAGCTTTGGGGAACTTGTCCTACCAAGCTGTGTGCTTGCGTCTCCCATTCAGAGTTCGGTGCCTGGGTTTGTACAGAATAACTCAAAGTATCTTGAGTGAAAAAGAGAACAGAATGCCCTGCCGGACAGTGAAGGCCTGAAGGTTTGTGCTGAAATGTTTGTGATGCCATAGGAGATGTGGAGCTGAAGTGAGAATTACTGGTTTACCCTGTTGCGGAGCCTGATGCTCTTCATGAGTTCCTTGTGTTGCGCTGGTATCTTTTACTTTACAGCATTTAAAAGAAGTCCTTCAATGTTCCTCGTGGGGAGCAGACAGTGGCTTACAAACACATGAGCTATGCTGGAGTCTGGTGGACTTGTGCCACTTGACACACTGGGGTCAAATTGCACGCAGTGACAGCATCTAGAAGAAGGTAAAAATAAACCCACTGAATATTTGGATGAACCTGTAACTGTTCAGAATGGTGACAGCTCGATTATTTGCCTTGGGTGAGTTAAATGCTAGGGTTTTTTTAATCCTTTACCACCAAATGACTGATCTTTGGGAGATTTACATTAAAAAAATATATATATTTGATTTGGAAAAGCTCTTGCAGGGAGGAATGTATTTTTGCTGGTTTGCACAATAAAAGGGCAAAACACTTTTCATTCCTGCCTAATTTTTTTTTTTTTTTTTTTGAAAAAAAAAGCTGGAAAAGGCAGCTTTCAAAGACCGAAAATTGTCATTTTGCCATGAAAGGCTGTTTTTGCTGACACAATTGGTAGTTTAGCTCCGCTTTAATTTCCTATTCTAAATATGTTGTAAGATTATAGGGTACATCGTTAGAAATATTCAGCATATTTTTCCTTTTGAATTGCTTAAAAATTAAGAGAATGATTATGAATATGGAATAAGTCTATGCAAGACGTCTTTTTTTTCCTCTCCTTGACATTCAGCGTGTGCACTCTTGGGATGCTATTTTATCACAGGACATTGATTCCAAGAAGATATTTTAAGTACATTACTAAAGAACTGAAAAATAAACGTACAGCGGTGCTGCTCAGCTGGTGCAAATGGATGTCACTCTTCTGAAGCCAGTAGAGCCATGCCAGTTTATCCCAGCTGCACATGTGCCCTATGGTTATCTCTTCCATTCTTCTGTCTTTCAGTGTTCTGTCATTAACACAGTCACCTCTCCCAGGCTTTTGCCCACAAGCAAACTGTGCTCAAAGAGCAATGGTATTACAAGACAAGGCTTCCTGGGTAGGCATCTCTGAGCATTGTTATTTTGGGCTGCCCAGTGTATGTTTGTGTTTTATTCATCCCATCCAATTGGAGCCACTGTGATGCTAAAAAACCAGCTCAGTTATTTACAGTGGTTTGTGATGTTTCTCTTTGTACCATGATGGTCAGCTGGTGCTCTCCATAGGGCAAAGAGGTGTCTTTGCTCCTGTAGGTGAAAATCTGCATGGGTGGGAAGGTGAGAAGCTTTGTAATACAATGGTTGTAAGGGGACTCCAGCAGCCCTCTGAGTGTTTGCACTGCAAGGCGGCAGTCAGGACTTGCTTCTTTTCCCCCATGTGTCTCTGAACCAATAATGATTGTTCAGAAGAAATCAAGATATCTTTTAAGAAACTGAATTAATGGGTATTTCCTCAGTGGTTTCCCAAGCATTTATTATAGGATTTACTGAGAATGCAGGTAAAAAGAGCTACCTGGCTTGCTTTTCAATTTGATAGCAATGATAGGTGCTTGGTGGGGAGATGACATTTCCACCAGCCTTTCACACAGAGGGTGCTGAGGCACTGGCACAGGTTGCCAGAGGAGGCTGTGGATGCCCCATCCCTGGAGGCATTCAAGGCCAGGCTGGATGTGGCCTGCTGGTTGGCGACCCTGCACATAGCATAGATGAGCACTGTGGTCCCTTTCAAGCCAGGCCACTCTATGATTCTTTGATTCTATGGTTCCTCCCCGTTCATTCATGGGAACCTCTAATTCATCTTTCCTGATTTGGTGCATCATTGCAGTGGATATAGGTTGTGCTGTGCGACACGGCAGGAATTATTCCTTTCACTGGTAGTACACTGCTGATGCCAATGATCTTTCTGTTCTCCCCCTCGCCCTCCCTCCTCCCCCATTTTAAGGTCCCATTCCAGAAATGAATGGCGTGATTATTATTTTTCCCAGTTTTTCAGTGTAAAGTTGTAAGAATTGTTTTTACAGGTGAAGAAATCATTTTTCTTTAGCCTCGTTCTTACCAATGACAAATTTGCTTTGAAATTCCCACCATCATCTTTAGAAAGAAGAAAAAAGCACTCCAAGATGGAGGCGAACATCCAGCAGGAGGGGTGGGAGTCTGAGCAGTGCTACTGGGTTCTTTCTTGTCCTAAAGTTGAGGTAGAGGCATTACCCCATCTGTAACAACTTCATCACCGTGGTGTGAAATTGACCTTGTGGTTTGACAAGTTCATTACACGCGTCTGTTGATATCAGCTTTTTATGTGAGAGTGTTTTTACTCGGGGAGAAATCCATAGCGAGTGCTATTTTGAGATGCTGGCAACCCCCCACCTTTACAGTTGGGTGTTTTCTTTTTTTGCCTACTTATTGATGGCAAGTGCTCGCAAAACTTGATACAGATCGAAAAGTCCAAAAATACAGCTTTTGTGCATGGAGATTCGCTACTGCAAATGTCATGTTTGCATATTTTGAAATTAAAAATCAATACCCCATTATACATCAGGAAAAACTATTTCTCAGCATCTGCCGTGGGAGGGTTATGGATTTCCTCATTAGCAGCAGGCTCTCACCAGGCGAGGCAGTGGTTTGGGCTGCACAGGGCATGCAACTGAGCACAGGCTCCAAGAGATGCATGGCTCTGCTGCAGGCAATAGGCACGCTTGTGCTAGGTGTGTTTCTTCTGTAAGGCCACGTCAGAAATACTTTGTCTTTTCACAAGGTGCGCAGGGTTGGGTAGAGGATGCTTTTTTATTTGTAAGTAGCTATTCAATCTCAGTCTTCTAGGACGAAGCTGGGCAGGAATGAATCTTAAATTCATTTAGGAAAAAAGGAAGAGTAGTATAGGCTGGAAATCAGAAATATAAAGCTCTTTTTTTTTTTTTTTTTGTTTTGTTATTTCTCATTCAGACCTTTTTTAAGCAATCAAAGCAACTTAGAACAACCTCCTGCTCTTCCGCAGGGTTTGCCTGCACAGCTCTGTGTGCACATGGCACTGTTGTGAAGATCAGATACGGCTCTGTGGTGCACGTGGATGCGTGCCCATGTTTTCATTAAGGCTGTACACAAACAGGCCTTTAGGAGAAAGAAAAGCAACAGTATGTGCTTATTGGTGAATGAATTATTCGTCAAGTTAGTACTGATGTATGGAGGTGAGACTGTCCTGGTTGTTATAAGAACTTGTTCTGGTGGGTAGCACGTAAGATGGACGGTCAGATTTGGCTATTCATTTCTTTGATTTCTAAGAACACCGGTTTTTTTTAAATGGCATCCCTGTAAATGTTTAACTCGGTGGCCCCAAGTTTCTCTAGAGGAATGTATGTGTGACTAATTCCCCATCCAGGATATAAGCAACCCGCTCGCTTCATTAATCATAGGCTCCTTATGGGCCACCAGTTCCAAGTGATCTCATTTTTGTTCACTTCATGTATCGGCTGTCTCCAGAAACTTCAAAGGTATCTGCAGACAAAATGCTGGATTAGGTAAGCTGTTAGTTAGCCTGATAAGTTTGTCACACAGCATCTGTTTGAAGTGATCTGGGGTCATAGTCTGGCCTTCTCGACCACATACCTTATCGGTGTTTACCAAATTTGCAGTCTTTTCCAGCACCACTCACCCTCTTTTTATGTCTGTAGGAGACCAGCTTGGAGACACTCTGTCATGTGTTAAATGAGAGGGAATGGAGAAAAATTAAATAACACGTTTGTGCAGTATTTTGTACGATAGCCAGCCTTGCAGATTGCTCTTCTAATGCGATCGTAAGCACTGGGAGCGCTCCAAGGCCCCCAAATTACAGCTCTGAACTGCTGATGAGTGGGATGGAGAACAAAAAGACCCGTGAGTTTTGCTCCGAACTGGCACTGCACAACCATCTGTAGTACTGCAGCAGCTTTTTCATGGCTTACGTTCTGTGCAAATCCTGGATAACAACACAGTGCTTTCCTGCAGATCCCACGCCAGCCAACTGGTTCCTTAATTTCCCAAGGAGAGGCAGCCTGAAGGTAGGGTGAAATAGGTGGCCAGCTGGTCAGGACTGTTTCACCCACAGGTTTGCTTGTCTTGTTTCTATTGTTCTAATGGCAAGTCTTGTTAAAGTGTGAAAATTGGATCAGTTTGTGCTCTTCAGAGATGTCTCCTGGTCCTGGGTTAAGTTGGCCCCATTCGATGGGTTTGGCGACTGCTCTTCTGCCTGGGATGGAGAAGTACCAAAAAGCCAAATGGATTGTGAGAGTCCAAGCCATTCTTTGGAGCTCATAATGGCAACAAGGCTGTGTTGTTAGTCTGCCCTACAATCATGGTACTGTTTCAGAAAGGCAAGAAAAGCGTGGGTGAGTGCTTCTATGTCGTCTCACTCATATGCTTCCTTGTCAAGAACAGTTTCAGCCAGTAAATCCCTAAGTTCAGCTGTCGTTAGCTTATTCTGTCTGTGTGACTCTTTACTTCTGAAAAATTAAGAACTGTATATAAAAAAAGCATGCAAATATTCAACTTTTTTTTTTTCCTAACAATCTTTACAAAAACAAACAAACAAACAAAAAAACACACACACACAAAAACCAAAAGCTGATTCAAATAGATGAATTGTTGCTTTTCTGCTGGAAGGAAATAGAAAGCCGGGTCACACAAGTGGTTTTGTCAACACGGAGCACTCAGAAAAGGAATAGTTCAGTAAAAATGCAAATCATCATTGCTCCAAATACTGCTGGAAAGATAAAATGACTGCATGTGTTCAAGTAGGTGGCTGCAGAGCAAAGATCTATTGTGAACTAAGGCGTGTGGCGATAAAGATGGGCAGATGAATGCAGGTCAGTACAGAAGCAGATAAGGAGACTATAGAATGGCAAACCCCCACTTGAGGGGAATATAAATCTGTAACAGCCTTTACAACAGATGGCACAAAAACTTACAACACAAGTATTTTACGTGCAACACCAGAGCAAATCTTTTTTTTATTAACTGAGTTGAACTTTAAAATTATGTTATGACCAAAAATCAATAAAGAGAAACTGATTTAAGTTCATCCAAGTGTGAAGGGGTTTATTACCAGTGCTATATCACTCTAATGATGTACTCTTAAAAATTTGTTTTTGTGATATATTACATCTATTATTGCTAAAAGGATAAAACTGCAAAGCAACAGTGGACATTAATAAATCAATTTAAAGAAAAATGGGCAGGTAGCCAGGGGAGAAGTGAATCCAATTTGCAGTTTTTAAAGGTTGTGCGATCGCAATATATGCAAACGGCACCCCAACAAGGCCATGGGTTCTCACTTGCTAATGGGATTCTCTCCTGCACTTATTTTATTTGTTTGCTATAGTGTAATCCTCCTCGGTAACTGCACTGTGACAGTGTGCTGATAAGTCATATTTCTAAAGCTAATTTTCTCACTTAACCTTCCAGATAGATCTGTGCTATCAAAACAGCCCGGAGGGCTTTGTTGATCAGGTTGCATGAAGCATTTCTTTGAGTTGTTAAAATACAAAACATCTGTCTTCCTGTCTCTGTCTCGCTCAAATTGTATTTTCCTGGTTGTCAAGAGCATTGCCGTTCAGAGACGCTGAATTAGTGCTGTCTTTCTGCTTATTAATACAGGAGTCAAAAGGCATCCTCAGTCGGTCTGTCTTTGAACAGTATTTTGGCTAAAGTTTCAGAAAAACGTTCCAAAATCTTTTCCCTTCACCTGGCTGTAACAGAAATAAATATTTCAGCGGGATGTATTCTAGCAAAGCAAACCGAATGCCTACTGGGAGGTGTTCATTGCTGCATCCCTGATTGCCTTCTGGTTGCGGACTGCGCTCCTCGCACGGGATTACGTGAGACCCCACTTGGGCTGTGACCTTTCTTATTCTAATGGCACCTGACAGTGAAAAATGGTAGGATTTTCAAAGGAGCCTGGGAATTTAATTGGACATGCACCTCTTTAAAGCTCCTTGAGCAAGCCAGGCTTACTTATTTTTATTAATATTCTCACAATTCTGCAAGAGGGTGATGCAGTTGAAACTGAAGCACGTACATAATTACAAAGAATTTGCAAAATGCAGAGATTAAAATAAGGCAACAGAGAATAAATACGCTTTTGTCAGCCCTGCTGTAGAAAGTGTTCAATCAATGTCAGGTCCAGGGACTTCTTCATTAGGGTGCCGTTGTGCGAGGAAAGCGGTGCTCCAGCAGTGGCAGCATCAAGCTCCATGTCGATAATTTCCGAGCAATTACCGTACCAAACAAAGTATGCTTGGGCCTGTGAGGGGAGGAGGGAGCTTTGTGCTTCCAAGTGCCAGAGCTGAGCCTGCAGCACTTCTGCATCACCTGTAGGGAGGTGCACGGTGCTGGGTTGCACTGCTGTCATAACCTTGCAGGTCAGCCTTCCCTCTTCTCCTGGGGATGTCTTCACCTGGAAGAGCAGGCAAGAGTGAACATTGTGGTAGTGAATTTGTCACTGAGTGCACAGGACGGAAGGCAGCATGCGGGTGTTTAGGACAGTTGTGTTGGGGATGGGTATCTTCAGTTTACTGTACTGTGAGAAGACTCAAACTAAGCTGTTAGGTGAGGGTTTTTTCTTAAACAGGAGGTACAGCTGCTCTAGTGCTCGAGTTGCACCCGGTGCTCAAGTGATGTGTATTCAAACTAGTTTTTATGGTGTCCTCCAAATGCTTTCTCAGAGCTCAGGGAATGATGCACTCAGGAATCAGACCGAGCGCCAATTTTCAGACAACTGAAAATTGTTTTCCGACAATGTGCAGATCACCTTCATGCAGCTGCAAGGTAAATGAATGCCAATAGTAAACAGCCATCGCAAATCTATTGCAGGATCATCATAGTCTGATACTTGAGCACACATCATTATTAATATTGAAATGTCAGTGGTATTTTTAGCTAGGCATTTATTACCCCTTTGAGCAGGGTGCCTAAATGAATCCAAATGTCTTGATAGATGTCTTTCCTCAGTGCCTGCCCCAGAACAGTTGAGAACCAAACAATAATTTCAATCATTTCTATACAGGCAGGAGAATGATAATCTCAGATCTTGCAATTTTCTTCTGTCTTTAGCTATCATGGGAGTCTGTCATTCTTGCAAGTTTTAATTTCTGGCATCTGCTTAGTAGGGGTAAATTAGCCTAATTGCTGTAAGATTTTTCAGAAAGTCTTCCAAACGTTTCTCCAGCAGAAAAATTGTCTTTGCCTCTCTATAAAGAGAAGAGCCTATACTTCGTGTCTCAGAATGCACTACATCCACTTACTAACAATTTCTCCGCTAACCTCTCAGTCAGAGCGCTGGTGAAGCAAAGTTATTGAGCAGAAAACTTCTTTGTGTGCAGTGATTTCTGTTATAAAATCGTGGAACTCATTTCATTGGATTAAAATGTTAAAATGTGGTGACACTACAGGTGATGTAAGTACGAGCTCTCCAACAAAGTTTTCTATTGCGCTTTACCCAGTGAAGCGTTGGACCGCTCTTTGCTAACGACGATGGCGCATTCAAGACAAATCTGCATCCAGTCTTTTCCAAACTTGATGCATTGCAGCCTTTCACAGACCCACCAGTGTTAATGCAGCGAAGAGTGTCCTAAAAGTGTCCTTGGAGAAAGGGGCAAACATACATAGACATATATATACATACAGATACATATATATATATATATATATACACACACGCACACTACGCTTTATGTAGTCTTGGGGGGATCTTTGTTGCTATACTAATTGAAATTACTGTTGTGGATGGTTGTTTCACAATAAGGGTTAGTTATTTGTCCCCATGGCATGATGTCTGGTGCTGGGTAACGAAAGGACTAAGGCGAAGAGACATCGCCACTTTTAAGATTATTGCTGTGCTGCCCCTTTCGCCTCCTTCGGGAGGATTTAAAAGGACGAAATGGTGAAACGCAAGCCTTTACACAGTGTTTTATTTTTATTTTTCCCCCAGTGCATCAGTAAAAAAAAAAAATAGGCCTGAAGAGGAGGAGGATGAAGTGGTTTTATTTAATTCACAGTTTGTGTTTACCTGTTCCCTGTGGCTGGCTCTCCTATCCACCAGGGATTCATTGAGGTGTTTGTTTTTTAATGACAGAAACAACTTGGTTCTGAGGGTTTATTTAATAAAGTGTAATAAAAATAAACAGCACGTTCTTCAGTGGCATGGATAGGGCTTCAGTGCCTCCTCACTTCTCTATTTGCAGTAGACCTGATGAAAATGCAGTAGAGCTAATGGGGATCACTTGTGAAATCTTGCCTTGGCACTTCAGAAGTGCTTTCCTCACCAGCACACATCCATGACTCTGTGCTGCATGTTTTTGTAGCGGATAAAAACTTTTCTCATTCATTTAGAAGTTGTGAGTGCAAACATACTAACTGAACTAATGTCCTGAAGGTACATCATAAATGCTGGTGTAGCTTTTCAACTTCCGTGCGTCGTGGAACTGTGAGGTGAGTTGTTTTTGTTTTTCATTGTCGTTATTTTTGAGTCAGGCTTTCTTCACATAGCACGTGTGATATTGTCTTGCCAAGAGCAGTCACAACTGTGAGTGATCAGAGAGCAAAATATGCCTTGCCGTTCTCTTCATCCTTGGGTCTTTCAACTACTTTTAAGAGCCGTGCGTGAAATCTTAGTCTTGGTGGGGGGGAGAAAAAAGGAGACTCCTGTTGTTTTGAGTGAGGGCACATTCTGTGCATCCAACAAATGTCAAGCGATTTTGGCACTGCTCGAGACTGTTAAATATTGAGTACGTATTTCATTGGTCCTTACTGCATAAACAGTGCTTCTAAAATAGTCGATAAGAGGTAAGTGCCTAAATCGGTGAGATAATTGCCTCAAATAAGACCGATAGCTGCACTGCTTCATGCAGGACTGTTTTTTTGATAAAGACTTCTCTTTTCTTTGTTTGTTTCTGCAAGGGCATATTGAGTGAGAATTAGATGGAGCCAGTTTGGCTGGATTTCTATTGGCAGGAGATAAATACTGTAGACGAGAAACATGTTTGTCTGGGCCAGAAACCTGGTGTTGCAGAGACCAATCCAACAATATTCATTGACGTCTAGTTTTCTTGGCATGAATCTCTGCCGTTCCTACTGTCACGGTACCCCTTACTTCCCGTGGAAGTGCAGCGTGTTTGCATGATGATAGCTGCTCAGCTTTAGCTGGCCTTTAAGGCCGGAGTCGTTAGCTGCAATGAACTCGATGGAGAGTCAAGAATCATTTTAGCTGCATTCTGCCAAAATGACACAGTAGAAGGTAACAGCAGTCAAACCGAGCAAGCGGGCTGCTGGTTGCAGCTGTCAGTTTTAAGACCTGGTGCTTCTGGTTGACAAGTTAAACTCCGCTGCTGATTTGGTCTCTTCTGAGATGACATGTCCTTGTGTACTTGGAGATCAGTCAAACAGTACATGGCATCCCTCTGAGCCACAAAGCTTTCTTCCTTCTCTGTTACAAACTCTCATAAGCTCTTCAAAAGCTCCTCAATCTCTTGTTTAGAAGTAGCTTTGTTTAGGTAGAAGTTGCCTCATCTGTCATTTTGTTTAAAAGTGGAGACGTGGCACTTGCCGCAAAACTTTTCTGAAGAAAATGTGCTTTCATAGCTCAAATAATGATCTGGGATGGAAGGGACCAGAGGTCAAGTTTCTGACTTGCCTGATTTGCCAGCTTTTAATGGAGTTTTTCTTTTCTGGGACTTTGTAGCTTGCCATTTCCTTGGGAAATTCACAGTTGTCAACCTGTGATGTTTCAAATGAAATGTTTGGTCTTTGGAGTTCAAAGGTCTCTGTCCAAGTAAATCTGACCGGTCCTAATCAAAAGAGTGAGTAGCTATTTCCTTATTTCCCCGGCACTTCCGTGCCATGGTCTCTGGACAGCACGTTTGATGGATGTGTGGGACAGAAGGGTGTTGAGCGCTCGGCCCTGTGGGGGAACCCAGATCAGAGGCAGCGGGCTCTGCATCTCTGCTGGGACGCCCTCAGCACTCAGGCAGCCCTCAGCTCTGACCTCCAGGACCCACAGACAAAACTTAACTGCTGTTCTTGGCTCAAGTGCACAAAAGCTACACAAGTGGAACGGTTAGGGCCAGACTTTTAAATACCAAACAGCAGCACCTTTTATTGCTCATCCTGACCCTTTCTCTCGCCTTCTGCCTTGACCCCTTTCCAGTTTTATGTCCTAGTAAAGCAGCTGCACAGCTTACGGTTTCTGGCTGCTGCTGTTGCTTTGAGAGGTTTATGAGGGTCTTTTAAAAGATTTATAGTTACTTCTGTAATGACCTTTCCCAGTTTATTGTTGATTAGTTTTCAGGCCTGCAGACCAGGAGGACAAGAGCCTACAGAGAGTTTTCTGCCCCACTGGCTCACCGTGCCACTCATTGCAGGAGATGTCTTGCTGTCTAACACACAGTGTCTGATGCAGTTTCCTATCTAGTTCTTCATCCCTTGGTATTTGGCAGATGATGCCAGTGTGTTTCTAATGACCCACAGATTGCACCTTGTTAGAACATCCTTACTTAAAGAGGCTGAAGGCAAAGATTTATTTATCCTTGAGAAGTGGACTTCCAAATTTAGATCCTGGCCCTTGAGTTTAATGTTTCCTAAACTGCAGTACTCTGAGAGTCTTACCTGGCAAGGTAACATTTGAAGAATGTTGTGCAAAAACAGCTCGGCAAGGATTTTGCAGTTGGTTGCTTTTGGCCGGAGTCTGTTGACATAGGTGACGTTGTCTTTGCAGAAAAGAAAAGGGAACTGCAACAGCAAAACAAAAGGCAAAGTCTTTAATGCTCTGCAAAGTCTCGTGTGTGAGCTATGTGGGAGTTTTGCTCATTTTCGTGTTATTAGAGAAAGGCAGAAATTGCCTGCCTATTTTGATTTTTGATTTTTTACGCCAGTACTATGTGGCAGAAAACCAAATATTGTTCTTCCTTGATCTCAGGGCCAAGCAATGCCTTGGTGCAGAGCCAGGCCCAGTCCTGCCAAAATAACCTGGCGAGGACACCAAAGGCAAGGCCACAGCATATCTGAAAACAGCCCCGATCTCGGAGGCGGGGTGACGAAACTGGGAGGACTGTGCGACTGCAAGCGTCTTGGCAATGATTTATAGTTCTTATGTCATTTGTGCTCACATTCGTTTCTGTTCCTCTGGTTTTCCTCTGCACTTTTGGCGAAGTGGTCGCAGAGACTGCGGTGGACTTGGCGAGCTGGAGTGGAGAAATTAATCTCCCACCAGACACCAGGGTGAGACGAATCCAGCACGCTGCGGGCCTGGGAATGGGAAGGCTGCTGGACAAAGCATTGTTCAGCCTTCTGGGCTGCTTCTGCAGATGCATCTGCTCTGACTCTGCCCTGGATAGAGATGTAGTGAGCTTGGTTGAGCCTTTGCTACCTCAGCTCTGTGTTGCATAAATGGCGTCCCAGTATAAGAACTGCATGATGGAGGTTGGTGTGCTCTTGTCTAATGGGTGACAGCTCATTAACTCCGCTAGGCTGGGGAAATAAAAATGTAATGGCTGTCTGCAAACAGCATCTCAAATTCATTAAAAATGTTCTCATTAGATAATGAGTGTTTATTTAAAAAAGAAAAAAAAGACATTGGGTAGCTGGCCCACAGACCTGAGGACTGTGACTCTGTTTGTTATGCAGTGTTCACAGTGCTTCTCAGTGCCTTTGCTGGGGCAATCAGTGGGATGCAGTGCCTGCTTAGGGATATTTAAACATCTCTGTTGCTCTCTTTCCATGAGATGTGCTTGAAAATATATCATGTTGGGCAATAACAGCAGCCTTAGAAAAGTGCTTGGTAAATATCTGTGTAGATTTCTGCAGATCGGCCGGATTGTCGGATAGCGAATTACAAACTCTGAAGGGAGGGAGACTTAACAAAAGGTATGGCTTTGTTGAACTAGTAAATATGTTAGTCCTGGAACACAAGAACAGTGTAAAAGAAGGAAGTTGAGGGTTTTACCCACTAAGATGTGTTTAACTACGTATTGATGATGGCTGTGTGACTCATGCTGTGGATAACTCGAGGCAACTGGTGCATGCTGGTGGCAGCTGACAGAATGCTGCTGTTTTCCCCCTCAAAAGCAGGGCTATTTTAGGAAAACTACATGTTAACAGCTTAGCGCCTTCCATTTTTGCAATGAAAATTGCTTTTGGAAAGCTTTTTTCTAGAGCTGTCTGTTCATCATGTCACTGCGTAATACAAGTCCTAGAACTAAGGTGAAGGAGCCTTTAGTGTAACTTCTGTTGTTGGCTGATGTAGCCCTGATGTGATTATAAATGTAAGAATATGTGTCTGTCACAGCACCTCATTAATGTAAATATTGCTGCTTTGCGGTTTGTTTTAACAGAAGGCACCGTGAACAAACTCCCCGTGTGGGCTGCGACTGTTCTGTTCTTGTGAGTTAGTTATTAGGCCAACTCTTCTGTTTTAACCACGTGAGTTATGGTCTGTTTGTCTCATACCAAAACGAGGTCTGCAATGCTGCAGCAGTTTTGCAGCAAGAACACGATGAGTTTGAGAAGCTTGCTCCAAGCTTTTTGTTTTCTCTCTGCGATCACTTGTTGGAGACCTGCTGCTCTTCTCCATTCAGCAGAGGGTGCTAAGTTTAACACCAGGTTTGTCCTCATAATGCTCGAGAAGATGGGTCAAAACACTTCTCAAAATGTGACTGTGGTCGAAACATAAAACTCAAACCTTGAGTGGTTATCTCCAATGTCTTCCGAAGCTGTTCTGGTATTGTTCTCAGGTAGGATTTCATGCATTGGAAAAGGGAAAAACAAGACACACCATTGATTTTTGTAATTTTAAGGTAACTTGGCATAGTAGAAGTTGCTTGCTGATTAGCTGATAATGAGGAGGGAAATGAATCAACAGACACTTGGTGATAAAACATTAGGACAAGTGAAGAGAAACAAGAACTTAAGGAGGAAAGTCAAGGGTCCTCTTTCCCGTTCTTTTCCTGTTTTGTTTCTGGGTAAAACAAACAGCACAGATGAAATTAGATTAAACACAACCCTGGAAGTTTAATTTTTTATTATTATTATTTTTGTATTACAGAGGAGTGGCCCCATTAACACTGAGCCTATGCGAGTAATTAATTTTTGACAACATAGAGCTCTGATTTATTTTAAATTTAATTTAATCCTGGAAACCAGGTTGATCTGTCCATTTTTGTGTTTGTGTTCATTGAGGAGGACAAGAAGTGGAATATCAGGCAGTTTGATCAGACAGAGAGCTGGGGACTGCTGCTTCCTCTTAACCTCGGTCCCCAGCAATTCAGAGAAGAGCCATTCCCTGTAAAAGCTTGTAAATGAAACAGAAGGACTTTAGAAAGAAACAGGACCAGCTTAAGGTAAGGATGATGATGTGTGAAGGCATAGAGCCGTGCATCAGCTGTAGCAAGTTGCAGAGAGGCCGTGCCATTAGCAGACATCAGTGCTGGGGAGGAGGAGGTGCGTTGCTGTGCCTCACTGGGCAGATGCTGCTGACATCCTTGGTCTGATGGCAAAGCCATGCAGTGTTTCACACATAACGTCTTGGATCC
This sequence comes from Lagopus muta, assembly GCF_023343835.1. Classification (NCBI taxonomy): domain Eukaryota; kingdom Metazoa; phylum Chordata; class Aves; order Galliformes; family Phasianidae; genus Lagopus; species Lagopus muta. Next base: position 32,676,100 of record NC_064440.1, on the reverse strand, counting down.
CATGTCCTTGTCTGTACAGGACTGTGAGATCTGTGTGACTCGTATCTTTAAAGTGCTTTGAAACGATGACCTGCTGCTGCTGTGTGCAGTATGAGGTTTTATGAAGCGCTATTTGATCTGTCATTTACCCAGTCTGGAGGCAAAATAGCCATATTTTCAAGTGCTCAAACACCTTGTGACTGGACACTGCTTCCTTTGAAGGCTGTTTAAAAAAAAAAAAGAGCAAGATGGGGCAATCATCTAGTGGGGAATAAGCAGAAGGATGGAGGTAATTTTGTGTTTGTGTGTGTCTTTTGAAAAGAAACCAATGATTTAACGTGACCTAGAGTCACAGAATGAAATTAAAAATGAAGCAGTCTTTTATTGGCTTGATTATGTCATTTTTATTGTGTTCTTTAGCTGTACTTGTATATGAAGTTGTCACATTGAAAAACTGAGAATGACTGGCACTTGTCAGTGGTATCAGCCAAGAGGGGGAGGACCAGCCAGGCTGAAATGCATTGATGCCCAGCAGGATGCAGCACTGGATTGGCACTGCTGTGGGCATGCTGACCCGAGGCTGGTTGGAGTTGCTGAAAAGAGTTGGTGGCCTCTGGGTTTCTCACCTGATTGACATATGCATAACTTCATGTAAACAACATGTAATTTGCCTTGAATTCCCTAGTCTTGGTGCTGTGGCACATCTTCAAAATGTCATGATGAGAGTGCTGAAAAGGTTCTGTTTGTTTGGCTACGTTTTCTTAGGATTCCAAGCACATATGTATGTTCCTCTTCGTGCAACGAGAGCCTGAAGCTTCATGGAGCCTCTTTCTCCTCATCTCAAAGCAAGTTTGTGGACTTGGTGAAGAGCAGGGAGGTGGCAGAGAAACTCTAGACACTGTGCTCAGGAGGGGCAGGTGAGGGATGAGCTGTGGGGAGTTGTGGCTGTGTGAGCATTTGTTGCCTGTTTGGGTAGGTTTTGTGTTTCTGTAGTGTGTGGCTTGAGATACGTGGTGAGAGAACACCTGTTGTGTCAGTGAGGGGCTTGGCAAAGGGAGAAGCTCATAAAACAAGCAAGTTTGCTTTAGATACAAATGGTTTTTAGCTAGATTTACACGATAGGCATGTGACTTACATGGAGACAGATACCTGTGCTGTAACCGAAGCAGTTCAGATCACATTGGTGGGGAAATGTGGAGTAAAATAATGCCTTTCACCCAGTTTTCCTGGTGAATCTGCTATTTGTAAAGCCACTTTGGAAGCAAATGGTGATGGCTGAGGGCTGTGAAGGAAGTGGCTCTCATAGGAAGGTGTAACATTTCAGGGTAGCTGGTTATGCGTACAGAAATGAGTCCAACTCTTTGGGGTTGAGTTCCCCTTTTCCAATTCATTATCTGTTCTTTCCCCCTGCTAGCAGTCAGTCCATTGAAGGTACTGCTGATTTCACTATTGGGCAGAAGCTGAAAACCTCAGCGTGTGATTTCAAGGTTAGATCAAACAGCTACTCAGCAGCCATTAATTCACCTAAATGAGCTGAATTTTCAAAGTTGCGTGGCTCTCAGCAGTTCCCAGATCTCAGACAATTCTTTGCCAATAAGGAGATTTTATAAAATATGACTCTTTAGTGGGATGCTTAAGTAGGCATCTCTTCTGGCTGGGAATGTGGCCGGACTTGTTTTTCTCCTGCCAGAAAGCAGGAAAGTGGAAGTAGGCAGGATGGGATGAGTGGCTTGCCTGGCCCATGAGCAGGATAAGCCCTCAGAAGAGGAATCCCAACAGAACGTGATGAGCACCTACTAGCATACTGCAGCAAACCCCAATATTAGCAAAACTTTCTCTGCAAAAGAGTTTCTGAGCATGGTGCATTAGTGCACTGCAACCTCCTGCAGCAGAGAGGAGATCTTTTGTTACTGGGTTCTTGGTCTTCTGCAGCTTGAGTTCTGAAAGGTGCCCATCTCTGTGCAACCTGAGTTACGGGCCGTGAGCACGAGGTCTTTCACTGCTGGGAGGAAGGTCTTGTGCTCTCTTCTGTCTCTTGTAATAGCAAGAAACTTAGAACAGCACATCGCACAGAAGTCCCAGCTCCTTGCAGGAGCAAATCTAGGTGTCAGCTACCCAAAAGCATCAGAAGCTCATCTCCCTGATAACTGTTTCTGGCCAGTTGGCCTTGTATTTTCTATCCTGAAGGACTGCAGGTTTTGGGGTGCGAGATGCTTTGCCTGTTGTTCCTCTGCCTTCCCGAACAGCTAGCAGGCTGCTCCTTGAAATATTAATCTGTAAATCCTTCCCGTCCCAGTAAGTCTGAAGCAATTACAATATTTTCCCCTCATCTGCTAATTAAATTCATTTGGAAGCAGACGTAGCAGTCTCAAAGGACCATCCTTCTAATTTCCCTTCCACGTGTAGCAATTAGATGGCGGTTGTTTGCGGATGAAACAATGAGCAGGCTGAATAGGTTGGGGTGTTAAGTACAGCAAGAATGTTGTAGGGCCCTCATGGGTGAGTGGGGCTGGGATCCTGCCCTAGCCAGCTTTAAAAGGAAGAGCACATTTCTTTCTTATTTTTTCCTCTTCCCTTGCCTTCACAATGTAGCAGATATCAATCCGAGATTGCCTTGGGGAGACAAGTGTGTGTTTTTTCAGGGGAAGGAAATCATATGAAGAATTCATATGGCATAAGTAATTTTTGCACTGTCTGGTGTACTCATTTTTCATCTTAAAAATTATAGATATAGCCTTTTTAATACTTTTTTTTTCTTTTTTTTTTTTTTAAATATCACTTGGCAGGGATGTAAAAAGTTAATAACGGGTTTATAATTTTATTAGCATTTATGCTGTAAATGCAAGAGAGTTTCCCAGTCTGAGCTTAATGCATCCTTAAGGTACCTTTTATTATCTTGTTAATTCCCAGCTGTACCCTTTTATTGAAATGTGTATTATTGCGTTTTCTCTAGGAGATACAGTGGTGTAGGTCTGGACTATGAAAACTTTTTTTTTTCTTTTAAGGAGAGAGGGTAATTCTTCATTTGTACTAACCCCAAAGTGTTGTGTAGTCATCTTGCAAGCAGGTGACAGCACAAGGTGACAAGGAGCAGAGACTCAGGGTCATTCTTTCAGCAGAGAACATGTCTGAGAACTGTGCACAGTGGGAAAGAATGACAAAAAGCCTTTTGGTGACACAGACCCAGAGCAGAGAGGACGCAGCAAAGGTAACGCCTGCTCCTTCTTATTAATTTCTGTATATCTGAAGAGCAGGATCATCCCCATCTAATGTTTGTTGTTTGTTCATAGGCCAGAAAAGATAGCATAAATAAAAAGCATGCGGTGGTTGTTGCACCCTGTATAAACTGCATCTCTAGCAGTCTATCTAACCTTGCTCACAGGACAGATTTTGTGGCTGCCGTTCTGTTTTGCAGAAGCTGGCAGCAGATTTGTGCAGTAAAATAGATTTCAAACACTTTCCATGTCTCCAATTGTAATTTCTGAGGCTTCCTCGGTGACGAAAGGGAGCTTCAGGAAAACCTGTCATTAGCCTCGTGGATCGATATGGTTTAGGGAATACAAAACAACTTAAGTTGTTTAAAAATAGGAAGTGCCAGAGGGGTTCCCGCCTCCCTGCTGAAAGCAAATCACAGCATTGATCTGTCTGCAGTGTAACTGCAAAATTTGCAGAAAACATCTGAGCTAAATGGAAATACAGAGAGCTCTGTGAGCTGGTGCCTGCAATGTTCCCTCGCCCTCCTGGGTCCTCAGGGTGAGATGGTCGCTTGCTCTGAGAGTGGAAGGAAGGGAGTCAGTGCCAGCCTGTGGATGCCTTTTCCAGTGTAGTGTTGTTCCACTTCCCTATTAACATTTCTATTTCTCTCCAGCTCTCAGAGCTGAGCAATTTCTCAGTTAAGTCAGAAGTCAATTCCATGAAATCACCCATGACAGCAGTATGATTCACATAAAGAGAGACCAAACTGTGGTGACACTGGTAGCCTAGACCTAGGACAAGGAAATTGCTGGGAAAAGAGAGGACGACTGATCTCCTGCATGTTAAAATACATGGAGCAGTTGAATGGGACTCAGTAAAATGTTCCCCAGGTCATTTGCTTTGGTGTTTCTGAGGCAGTCGCTCTGAATTCTGTCTCTGCTTACTCTTCAAGGTTAGATTTTCACATTTTCTATGAAACACGTTTCCACTTCACTCCTTGCAAAACCTGCCTCCAAAATTACTGTGGGGTTTGGTGTTTCAATCGTCACAGTCTAAGCTCTGTGCTTTGAAATACGGGGTAGTTTAGAAATTTGCTATTTATTGAAGTGTGACTGTTTCTTTGCTGCAAAGGAGGATAGGGCCCACAGGAGCGGTTCACTGAACCACCGTCTTTGATATTCAGATGTGAACATTACATCTGTGTGCAGCAGTGAAGGTATTACCTTTGTTGCATGCACTCTTTACACGCAGCGCACTAAGAGCCTTCCTGGAAGACGCAGCCTTGCCAGTCGTTGGGCTTGTTGGGGATTCTGTCTCTAGGTTTGGCTTCAGGTATCTAATTAAGGAAGAAGACCAGTGCTTAAGTCCTCCACTGTTAATTCTGTATCGTATTGCATTCCTTCACAGCGTGTGAGGATGGTTTCCAGGAAAAATGCATTGGGGATGAGACAGCAGCAGCTCTGATTTTGCTGCATGAGTGTTGCTGGTGAGAACTGGTGTGTTAGTTGTAGGTTTCTGATCACAACTGCTGGAGCTAAAGTTTCTCTCCTAAGCATCACGCTACGTCCATGCAGAAAGAGTTATTTTTTTAACAGAAGCATCCAAACCCTTTTGAACTTGTGCTATTTGTATCTCAGCTCGCCTGCACTGAATGCGCCACTTATTTTAACTGTTATTTTAGCTTGCCAGTGGGATCCCAAATTAAAACATAGGATGATGAAAGCCATCTTTGTCTTGACCAGCAAAGAACTGTGGCATCCGAGGACTGAAAATGTCAATTTCTTCAGGCTGAGCACAAGTCTGAGAATGTTTATTTACTGAAGCAGTAACCAGTCCTCGGAATGTGGGATTGCTGCAGGTCTGGTAGTGCACATAGACCAGTGGGTTAAATCAACGTATGGGGAAACTGTCATTGTTCAGCTGCAAGTCCATACTGGAGGAGTTCTGTTTGAAAGATCCTAATTAATGGATAGCAGTGACTACAGAATTAATTACAAATGACTACTAACTAATTAAAGCGACCTTACTTGCACGATATTCGTTTCACTGTGCGAATCGGTTCTGTGAGTTGGTAGCTTGAAATGAACTGAAGAGCTGCCCCCCAGGAGGCAGGCAGCAACAGCACCTGGCGGGATCACCTTGCTCAGGATGAACCCTGCTGCTCCCCTTCCCCCCTCTGGTGAGAGGAACCGACCAGAGAGCAGGGAGATGCCGTAGCATCTCAGGATGGCCTTCGCAGTTTGAATCCTGGCCATTACAGCTCACGGTAATTCTTGGCGACTTCGCTTCAAGGAAAAGATGAAATTACATAAACCTACATTCAGGAACAAGGAAGGCTGAGTTCAGTGAGGTGTAAATGGTGCTGAAGTCTAATTTTGCTTACGTACGTTAGCTCAGATAGAGTGCCAAGATCTCTCCCTCACCAGTGCATACCTCTGAGGGTGATTTTAGCCCAACTAAAGCAGTCATTTGAAGTTGAATTGCCCGCTTTCAGTAGCTCATGCTCTCCCAGACTAAGCAACACTTAGTACTGTTTCACATTTGGATGGCCAACAGGGGCTAGGAGGAATCCCACTCTTATTGCTATTCAGATCTCCTCGATTGAATTGTGGTGTTTTAAGAATGACTAGCCTAAAGATACACAAGCATGACCACTTAAACCATAACTAATCTATTTACTGAAGGCTTTCTATAGATTATATTAATATTACGGGCTTTCTGTGGTTTCTCAAGGCACGCTTAAATACTGTAATCTGCTGTTTTGTATTCACTGAACTCATTGGCATTTGTGTGATACGGAATAGCTGAGCAAAATACTGTCGTAGGTTGCAATTTAATGCCATTCATTGGAAGCCACTGGGGCTTACATTTAAAGGACATATCTTACAGAACCATTTCTTTAAACATCCTTCACTTTGCCATGTGTTTTCAGTCCACGCTGTGGGCACATTTCTAAATATTACAGCACACTATTTCGAGACAGAAATTCGGGCTCCAGTGAGCCTCACAGCTACAGAGATAATGTCTGTGTGCTATTAGGAAAGATATATAGATAAAATAGACCATTTATAAATATTACTGATGGTTCAAAGATTGGGGCCTTTGAAAATGATTGATGTGAGGGCATCTCACCCTTAAACATGCAGTTTTTCTGGCATTGGTTTTTGAAGAGTTGTTTTAACTTTGAACTCTTCCTATTGAAAACTTTTCCTTTAATAGTAAAGGCAATGTGATAAAATATTTCTATTTCTTAAAATTTCTTCTCTTTCTAAAATGTTTCTTTTCTCAATTTTGCCATGATTTTGCTGAGGAAACAGCAAAATGGTGAGAAAAGCAACCCTATCACTCATAGATATGCTTATTACTTAATATACTTTAACACCTAAAAGAAAGCATGTTGCAAGTTGCTTCCTAGCTGGTGGAATGGCTTACATGCTTAAATGTAAGCCTGTGCTGAAATGTTTTGCTGTATGGAGATGTCTGTCTTTGCCTTGGTTGCATCTGAGTAGCTAAATTCTTCATTTATTTTGAGCAGGCTCTGTTTTAGTGCCGATGGTGCAAAGATACAGTGTCACAGAGAGAAAATAATAATCAAAATTAAATCTTTAGACACTCCTCAACAACTGGAGGGATGGCAAACATCCCCGTTGGCATGTCGATTATTATAGCAGGGCACTGGAAGAGACAGGCAGTCCCAATATTATCAGCAATGGCAGAGCATTATCTGAAATATTCAAAGAACAGCTGTGTTGTTTTGGCTATTGCAATGTTGATTGTGTCAGCATAGATAGATTTCTTTCTGTTTTCTAGAAGAACATAATAGACAAATGAAACCTTGCTAACTGCAGCCCAGGGGCTGAGTTAGTGTTCCTCACCTGAGATGTGATTGCAGTTTTTGACAGGAAGACTAATGCATGTTTTATTGTTGTGTATTTAAATTTGATTTGAGGAGAGAGAACGTTTTATTAAAAGAGGGAAGGAAAATAACTTCTTAAAATATTCCCTGTTGCTTCTCAGATGCCTATGGAAGAAAAGGCAGAGAGACCCAAGTGGTACATTTCATTTGGGGCTTTGGGCACCACAGAAATATTCCTGTTAATGTAGATTCCATGTAGAATCGACGGTGTGAAGTCTTTTGTGAGTCTTTTCTGTTGCAGACTGAGCAGGGGAGATTGTTTCTGACTTGGAGCTGGAGGGCTCCAAGGCATGTGGGGCGGTCACCATCCAACGTGGCACCCGGGGTGGAGCTTCTGAGAAAACTGGGAAGGTTCATGGGGGTTTGGAGTGATCAATTCTAAACTTGTTGGTAGCTCTTCTGGAGAACATCTGGCTTTGGAGAGGATAATGGAGTTCAAGGTGTTGTATTCAAAAAGAAGTGCTTGATTGCGAGGTTGCGTACAATGGATGGATTTTGCATGGGGGAGCTGGTTGGCTTTGCCATGTAGGTACGTGTGTACATGAGCTGAGCATACTTGGCACCACCCTGAAGAATGGAAGCATTTTTTATGTTTAAGTCTATGTGAAACTCGTTAGGTCCAGTAAAAATAAAACACAAATCCTGTGTCACTTGGTCAGACGAGAGCCAGCCTGAATCATCGCTGAGCCAGACGTGAGCCATCTCAGTAAATGGAGTTTCAGCAATTTACTGCTCTGCTCAATCATCAGTGCATGCCCTCGGGTCTGTGAGAAGCACTCTCATTCTTTGGGCTTTGCAATAACTGCAGGAACAGAGGCAGCTCTCTCTCTCCCAGGTCTCGCAGTCCTAGCGTTTGTCATTGAGGAGTGTTGTGAACTTTTCAAATGGTTTATTTATTTATTTATTTATTATTATTTATGAGAGAGAGTGGGCAGGAGTGGACAGGCAGTATCACATGTGCCATTTCGGCTTCGCTTTCCAGGATTTTCTCAGCCCTCAAGGCAGGATGACCTTTAGCAGCCTCAAAATGAAGGAGTATCAAATGATTTTTTTCATTTGGTATGTAATATATCTCATATTGTCTCTGGATAATAAATGTTAAGCTCTGAATAGTGGCTGCGTGTTGGGCTATGAACATTGGCTCCGAACAGGAGTGGCTGCAGGAGCACAATCCCCACCACCAGCTGCAAGCAGAAAGAGATTTGTGAGCGTGTTCAGAATGAAAGCTGAAATCTCAACTGTCTCTTTGCAAATTTATGTGTGGTTGTTATTGCATCCATGATTTCAAACTAAAAGGGGGGATTTAAGGAAAAGAGTCACTCGGATGTAAAACCTCAGGTGAGCTTGGTGAACGCCTGCTGGAATTGGTCACTTCTAATAGAGCAGTGAGGTCAGAGACATGCCACCTGTGACAGCTCCAGAAGTGAGACCTTAACATCTGATCGACAGAAATAATCACTGGCTTTTTAGTAGAAAATAAATAATTAAGAGAGACACTATTGTAGGTGGAGGAAGGAATATCCAAGACAGAGCGTGCTGGTAGATGTAACTGTTAAAATGGACAAAAGTGCCCATCGTGTATTGAAGCCTTGGTGCTGAGCTGGATCTGACTCATTCGCATCCATCGACTCTGGGCTCCCTTCAGTTGTCAGCATTGGACAAAGCCCATCAAGGGTGCTGGGATTTACATCCCAGGCTGTAAGTGCTGGGCTGTTGTCCTTTCTGTGACATCTGGATAGTACCGTGTTGGAATAGATGCTCTTCCTCATTGTCACTTTTGTGTCTGTTGTTTGGAAGCCTACTGTTTGGTGATTTCTTCTGTGCTGCTTTTTGTCTGAAATTAGCATGGCTTTTTATTTTGCTGCTCAGGCTGTAGTGTTTGTGCAGAGTTGCATCCTTCTTGGTACAAGTCCCTCTGCAGGACGCCCGTTTCCCTTGTACTTCCCATGTTTCTCTTCCATAATAGTGATTAATGAACAGCACCACATTAAATTAGTTTTAGACTTATTAGCAGAGCTGCTCGAGTGCAGAAATGTTTAAAGGTATATCAGCATTCAGGAATCAAATTTACCACCGTAAATTGAACTTGCATTGTCTTTGGAGTTACTTGTTGACTGGTAATTTGCTTCAACTTGCTGGTGCTGCGTTTCCTGCTCCTGCAGAGCTGATGTCTGCTCGTCACATCACCTTGCACAGAGGTTTGTAGCAGCTGAAGGGCGCAGTGGTGTGGGTGATACCTGTGTATCTGTATACCTGGCAGAGGGCATGGTGCTGTGTCTCGGCACTATCCATGTGTGGGGTGTGGATGCAGTGGGGCAGCGAGCACAGCATTCCTCCTGGGGAGGAGGCTGCTTCCCAGAGAAACACTCTGCAGACTCTGCCCTTTGAGAAGTATACAGGAAAACAACAGAAAATACATTTTTCCCTTCCTTCCTTCCCCACTGCTTACCTTGGGAGCCTGCGGGCTCTCAAATGATTGTTAGCTCTAATTGGAAATTGAGTCCCTTGCTTTTAAAATCTTTTCATAAGACTCTCTCCTACTTCATTAAATCATTAAATGAGTTTAGCAGGTATTAGTTTTGAGCTTTATTAATTGTGACTTGTTTTTCATTACGAGATAATTGTCAGTCACAAAACATAACTGCTGTAACACATCTGAGCAGAGACAAAAGTTTGCGGGAAGCAGGGAGAGGAAATACAGGAAGGTCAGTTGCATAGAAACTTCTTTAAATAAATTCTTGCTATAGGTGTTTAGGGATTCCTGGAAGGTACCACAGTGGACATAAAACGAGCAGCATAAAAGCTTCTTTAAAGCGTCAGACCTCGAGAAGGAACCGGGTGAAGAACATGATGTATTTGTGTGTTGGACTGACTGTGAATGTAACCAGTGCTACCCTCGGTGAGAAAACTTCCTGATTTCCAAGGCAGCTTGGTTAAAGTGATTTATAGGCACGGCAGACATATACAGCTTCTTGAAGGCTCAGCACATAGTCGGGGCTGCAGAGAGATTCGGTTAACTGTGGGACCTGGGGCCGCTTGCATCCAAAATGCTTTTTTTCTTTCTACACACTGCACGAATTTGGTGTCTTCTGTAGGTCCTCCCCAGCTGATAAGCATCCTAAGGGTGCTTCTATGAAATGATTAAGCTGCATTAAATTATTTTTACTTGAGAGCAAAAGCCATCTGAAGCCTTTTCTTGGTGTGCACAGACCCCAGTGCACAAGTCAAGGGAATGGAGAACAAATGCAAGCTACGCTCTGTGCTTGTAACTAACGCCCAGGAAATGCACTCTAAAGTTCTTTAGAGTCTCAGTTGTTAATCTAAATGTAATTCATCCTTCCACTCAGGGAGGAATTACTGCTGTAACACCACTATTTGCAGACAGCAGTGAGCGATACCGGTAGCCTCTGAACACCCGTTCTTTACTGAAAACAGATTTGCCATTGCAAAGTGATAAGATAAAATCTTTACTGCAGACAATGGCTTCTGAAATATATATTTCATATATATATATATATATATATATATATATATATATATATATGAAATATATATATATATATATAAATATAAATGTAGTTTGCCTTTAATCTAGACCCCTCTGGTAGCATTCTGAGCAAGAGCCTACGTTACTTCTGGGCTTTCCGGCCTGAGTTTTGAACACAGCGAGCTGGGCCTTCTAAGAAATCTTAAAACCATTCCCTCCACAGGCCAAGATGCCACTGTTCCATGCAGAGGGAAGATTCAAGGTTAAACTCACTGCTGCTGCCTCGTTTTCTGCTCACGCCATTAGCATTCACAATGGAACTCTATTGTATTTCAGTGCTTACCGCCCTGCAGAAATATGTAGGCTCTCCATGAAGATAGGATTCCGTATGTACTGCTTTCAGTGAAATCTGTTTATCCTCGCAGTTGGCCAAGAATAAATAAAACAGCCTTATGGCTCCCGTGAGTATACACTACATGCCTCAATTATTGGTGCATTATATTAGTAGCAGATGCTACATTCCCCCATATAAAAAGGAAGAAGATCTCTGAACAGTAAAACCAAATTTTTTGCGAATACGCAGTAATTATCACCATTCTTTCATTTCAAAGGCATCTGTCTGGCATACCCGAATTGTGATGTGTTGTATTACCATTTGCATCGCATTTCGTTCTTGGAAATAACAGTGATAGTGACTTCTAGAGCTAAGGCTGCAGGAAGGTTTCTGCTCAGTTCAGGTGCTCTAAACATTGCCATAATGTTTTCCATTTACCTTGAGTTGCTTCAGGAATTTCTCTTGGGCAAAGCAAGTAGCTGATGTGCCCTCAAGAGATCACCAGTGTGGCTGCAGTCCCGTGGGCATAGGGCTGAGCAGTTTGTGCTGGTCAGAGGCTGGACAGATGGACGTACACCAGCTGTGGCATCTCTGGGCCTCTTCTGACTTGTTGAGCACAAAGCTATTTTGACTTGCTCAGCATCTTTCTCTAATAAAGCTCGTTCTAATAGGGGGCACGCAGGGGCATGGATGGAGATGCATTGGACACATGAGCAGCCTTGCTCAGCCCCTCTGGAATCTGCACATCAATGCTGTTTCTCCCCAAAAGCCTCCTGTGAGTCATCTTTGGAGCCACGATTCTCTGATTCCTGCCCTACCTGCAGCATTCAATCAGAGCAGCTGCAGCAGGAGGCTGTCTAATAGCAGACCTTTACGGAGACAGGCAGTTAATGGGAACAGTAGCAGGCCCCGAGGTGTGTTTATACAGTCGGTCTCGCTTCCTCCACTCCTGTGATATATTAACTACTTCGGAAGTTTCCCAGCTGTTTCAGGGGATAAATAATGGCAGTGGGAGCCCATATTTAACCTTCACCGTTCAGGCTGTGCGCTTTGTAGTTGTCGGCTTTTATCTCCCTGGCTGTGCGGGGAAGACTTCAGACGCTGCTCTGCTCTCGGCTGTGCAGTTCTACTGTCTGGCTGCTGCCAGGCACGTGGGACAGCTCTGCCACTCACATTGGTGTCTATCGGAGCACAGCCTTCATCCTCTGTGTTGGTCTCCATTCTGCTAGGTTTGCTCCCTCGGCAGCAGTAAGGGAAGTCGTGAAGCCTTTGCATCTTTCATTTCTGTGTTATTTGCTGGGATGTAGCCTGTTGCTAATTTTTGTTGTGTTGTTTGGGTAAATGCCCACGGATGTGAGGTTCCCCACAGCTCTGACTCAGCAGAATTGCTCCGGTAAGGAAAAATCCTTTCCTGGCAAGATAATTCATAGTAATAAGCATGGTGGAGTTGCACCACGCTGTGCTTGAAGGTATGTGAAACAACACCACGGCATTGTGGCAATCCTTACCTTCACCCAGGTGGTTCCGACCTGAGATTAACTCTCAAGCTTTTAAAACGGGTGGGCTGATGTGTTGGGCCTGTGCCAGACACAGTCATCAGAGAAGCAAGAAGAGGTTCCTCTCGCTGCTGGTTGGAATGTAGCTGCAGAAAAGCCGTGGAGGCAGGATGTGCAAGAAGGGTTCCTTCCTTCATGCTTGCCGAAGGATTTGGTTGCTGTGGCTCTCACACTGATGTGCTGCATTACATCCCAGAGCTGGTGGAGGAAATAGTTTCATAGATACTGTGCAAAAAAAATAACGTAGAGATGGTCCAAGTCCTCAGTGTCTTGCAGTGTAGCAGCTAAAGCAGTGACAAATAAACAGGGGCAAATGAGATGGACATAGAAGTTGGCAGGATCTTGACAGAGAGATGTGGGAATATGGGTTCATTTAAGCAGTACTCAGTGGCCTCAGGTATGGCTGTGTAACGAGCTGTATCCAACAGTCAGCTGCATCTTGAGCAGCGTGTCCTTGCACTTGGATCATTTCAAGCTGTACTAGGGTGAATATGCAGCTGTGCGGAGGGAAGGGCTCTCTGACTTGCTGAGGGCCCTGCTCTTCTGATTCTGCGATGGAAAAACTTCCCAGAAGTTATTTTGCTGCTAAATGTCCTGGTTTTGCTTGTCTTGCTTTGCAATCCCATGTCTGTCCAAGTAGCCTATTGAACCTCAGCGATTAGTGCCTCTGTATCCTTTGTTTCATCAAGTTATCAGCTTGAGGATCCTCAGGCTGAGGCATCCGTACTCTTGTAGGAAACATGCTTGAACTTTAGGACCGTTCAGGAGATACAGCAATCTTGCACTTTAGTTTTTGTTTGAATCTAAATTTCAAAATGGAAAGGCTTTGGTCACAGCAGTTCAAGGGTACTCACCTTTGTTACATACACAAAATGAAAATACGTGCTGTTCCAGCACAATTTGACTTCTGTCCTTGATACAGTGATGAGCAAGATATTATTTCCTCAACTCTGTGACTTGGAGGCTGTAGAAGTATTGCTGCTGATTGTAAATGTCATTGACTGCAAACAGTACTGGGACAGCTTGTTTTTAAAGTATCAGGCTTGGAAGATGTGTAGATCCTTCAAAACTAGTGTTGCAACCCTGATTCTGGCAGTTTGGTACGGACAGCAAGGAAGTTACAGGTCAGGCAGTGGGAGCTGTGATTTACCAGGAAATAATCTGAAGCAAAGTCTTTCCCTGCTCCCTTCTTGTGTTGTGCTTGGTCTTTCTCCCCAAGACACGTGGCAGTGTTTGGGGGGGGGGGAAGCTGATCTCTGAGTGACTTGTGGCCAGAGGTATTTGACCCAATTCAGCATCGCATTTGAAGTTGCTGGCACTAAGCACGGCTCCATGCCTACTGGCCTCGGTGAGCTTGTGCAAGTAATAAGGTACTGAGAAGGTTTCTCTTTCATTTGGAAGCACAAAGAAGAAAGTGTGTTTTCAGATTGAGAGCCACTCTCAAAAAAACCTGTTTGAGCTTATTTTGAGCTTGCTGAGCTTATTGTTTGAGCTTATTTCTTTTCTTTACTGTGGTGAGGTGCTGGAACAGGCTGCCCAGAGAGGTTGTGGCTGCCCCATCCCTGGAAGTGTTCAAGGCCAGGTTGAATAGGGCCCTGGGCAGCCTGGTCTAGTATTAAATGGGGAGGTTGGTGGCCCCGCATGTGGCAGTGGGGTTGGAGCAATGATCCTTGAGGTCCCTTCCAACCTGGGCCATTCTGTGATTCTGTGATCAGTCTTGCAACTATTGGAAAAAAATCCTTTATTTGGACATACTTCACGACAGTCTTCCCCCAAGTAAGTAAGTAAGTAAATAGATAAATAAAATTCATGCTTGCATCATCAGAGTCACTTAATCAGTGCATGCAGCAAACCCTGACGGATTCATAAAGGAGCCACAACTGTCTGTTCTTTTCCTTATCGCATCCCCTCCTGCCCAGGTGAAAGCTACAGGTGCTGTCACATCTCTCTTTGAGATGTGGATTTTATTGGACTCCAGAGGGTCTGCAGTCCAGGATACCTGTTCTGCTAACACGTAGTGCTCACAAGTCATTTAAAACCTTTGAAAACTGGAGAGCTGACCAGGTAGCCCCACTGCTGCATCCTCCCTGCTGTGCCCGGCGATAAGGCGTAGCTTCAATCTTCAAATGCCACCTCCAGGCTGATCTGTTGCAGTCCAGCCCCGTCCTTCTCTCCCCCAGACTTCTGCTGAGGACGAGATGAAAACAGAAGTGGCTGCTTTGGGATGTGGCAATCTGAAAGGCAGGGGAGTTCAAATCGATCGCAGCAACTACAAAGGGCTTGGAGCTTAATCTCAGGGCACGGTGCTGCTGTGGGATCCCAGGAGCAAGCAGAAATATAAAATGCAGACATAGACAAAGATGAAAATTCTTGTTGGTTTTTTATTATTATTGCCCTCAGTGGAAGAAAAGCTGCATATTCCATCCACTCCCCAAAGAACCTGAAGTTAAAATAAGATAGTGGGTTTGTTGCTTATCTGGTGATGATAGTGACAGTGCTGTGCATGTGATATACAGCAGTGGATTCACATAATACAAAATGCAATGTGGCCTTAATCCCTAAGAAAATTCTCTAGACTGGAACGCGAGATGCTATATATTTCAATCAGAAAACATTTTCAGGCATTTGGCCAATTCTTTATCCTTCCTAAAGGGAATAAAGACAATGTGTTGTTTTTTGTTTTTGTTTTTTTAAACTTTTGGCAAACAGTTGACCCTCAGATTTTCCCAAAGGTCTCTCTCCATTCATTGAGATTTTCTGTCATATTTGAGCAATGCTTTTATCTGTGTAACTCGTTAGTATCTGGCAGTGAGGCAGTTATTTTAAATATAGGATTGAAATTCTTTTCAACAAATGTATTTTCAGTTAAGCCAGGCTTGCAGCATAGGATGCAGCTTTTTGGCACCACCTGAAATCCAGACAGTGATCAGATGCCTGACTGCTCCTTAAGTACCCACTGCAAGGCTTCAAAGTTTTAAAATGAGATGTGAATTCTTACAGGGAGGTTAATTTAGTTGGTGGTGTTTAAAATAAGAAAGCCCTGTTGCTATATCACCTATTGCCAGGTCACTGAATGCAAGGTTTAAAAAACACTAAGTGCTGTCGTTTCACACAGGGTGGCAGCATGCTTTTCCCCAACCCTAAAGCCAGCTTGCCTTCTGCTTTGCTTTTGTATCAGGTGCTCCTCCACTGACTATTTGGTTTTCCCCCTAGGCTGGGTAGATACCCTGATGTCTTTGATGACTTAGTATTGAGAACCACAAGTCTCTCCCTCCGAACTCTTTTCCAAGTGATGATTTCAAACCAGTGCTTCTCCCCTTGCTGTTAGCATTCTCCTTCCTCTAGTTTGTTGTTTTGGAGACTGGAATTCAGAGCATTTGCATTTGGGGTTCACCAAGGAGGTTAATTTCTGCAGCCTGAAGCTGGAGCCCTGAGCAGTCCAAGGAGAGAGTTTGAATTCAGCACAAAACGTGGTCCCAGGTGAGATGCTGCTGTTGTTTTATAATGAATCATCCCTGCTTATGCAGTGCTGCTGCATTTGCACACAGGGTGAGGGAACAGCACAATGCAGTCAGGTTCCTGAAGGCAAAACACAATTGGGGTGTTGTGGGGCACCCTGTGTACACCTAAAATGATAAATGTGTTATCAGAGGTGATTTCCCCTGAGCTATATGCTATTGTAGGATTGTCATATTATCAGTAATAAAGGTCGTGTGGAGAAGGCAGCAAAGATATTTGAGTTTCAATTAAACTTTCATTTGGTTAAATGCAATGCCCTGCAAAGCCTGGAAAGCTTTCTTCCTGCTTTTACACTGCTACAAAGCCTTAGTTCTGTCTGTGTTCCAGGTCTGCTCTTTGCAAGGTGATTCATCTGTATCAACTTTGCTGCATGTCTATAAAACCAGCATCCAGGCTGAGTAAATTAGGACTGAATGAAAAGTTTTTAGTCTGGGGACCAACAAGATAAATCCATCACACAAAATGAATGTGAATCTTTGCCGAGTGCTGCAGCTCAGTATTGTCTGGCATTATTTCGTACAAGACTTCATAAGAATTATTGCAATTTCTCCCAGCTGGGAAAATAGAGATTTCCTGATGTTCATATGTATATTTCTTTTCAAGACCACCTGAACGTTTTCAAGAAACAGTTACTTCCAGTTCCAGAAATCCTTTTTTTATTTGCTGTTCTGCAAGAAGTCCCTTGTTTTATGTCAGGAATATTAAAGTACACATGCTTTCCCCTTGCCCACTATTCCACACCTATTGAGCATGGTTGGTGGTTGTAGTGGGGATGGGTTGGGGTTGGGCTGGGGGAGCTTGGTGGTCTTTCCCAGCCTTAATGATTCTATTGCATCGTATCTCAGAGCAATCGCTGAAAGGCATTCTGAGCATTTAATGGTAGGAAAGCCAAACACAACTTCAGGTTCATTCTGATTGGAAAGAAAAGTAATATATTTCCTCACGTTGGGAATTTAGATGATGCAACAGTTTGTTTGATCTTCTCTAGTTTCTTCAGCAGTGACAAAGTACGTTAGGAAATTCTCCTCTGCTTTGCTGTTTTAGGGCTGAGAATTCCATTGATTTGTGCAACTACAGTGTTGGAAAAATGTGATCAGTGTTTGCCCACTAAGTAATAACAGCCTGTAAAAGAGGGAGAGGGAGGGAATGGCGTTGCACAAAATCAATCATTTCAGTCACAGTTCACTCCCATTAGCTGAGTCTTGAACGCTTACAATTGAATATATGCTTCTGTAATTTGCTGAATTGGTGCCTCGGACCTCACTCCTGCCAGCACTAAAATTAGCACCAGTGTGGTACGTGAATTTGCATCCTAAGGAATGAAATTGCTGGTGGAGTTCTCCAGTCTGTGCAATTTGGGTGCGATGGGTCGGGCGCTGTTAAACAGATATCTGCTTCTTCACTTGATTGGACTGCGCTTGCTGTGAGAAAATGCTCTTGCAGCTCCTAAGACCCCACGGCTGGAGCAGCTTTATGGATATGAAGGTGGTGTGGGTGATGCAGGCAGACCTCACTGGACAGGAGAGCTGGGAGGAAGGCCGTAAGGTGTGAGGTTGTGTGGGGAAGGAGAGCCAGTGCCCTGAGAAAGCTTGAGGGCACGAACTGGGTGACCGCATGGTGAGGAGCCCGCTCCCTGGAGCGATTGGCATGGAGCAGTGGCACGAAGCCCAGGCAGCACGTGTGTGTATAAACACATTGTACTGGCCCATCGGTGGGAATTTTCTGCTGAGCTGGAAGCAGGGAAGAAACTTGCAAGGTTTTCAGACCCTCTGCGAATGATTGCGTTTTGATTTTCCCATCGCTTCTGGTGGCGTTCCCTGCAAGGTGGTGTGGTGAGCAAAACAGCAGAAAGGAGATCAAAAAGGCAGGGCAGCCCTTGAGGGTGTGTGTTGCACTCTGAAGCTTTAATGAAGCACAAGTGATCTTTCTTGAAGAGAAAGATTTGATTTATTCAATGGTATTGGAGTGGAATTTGTTGATATCTAATATCCTGCCGGCTGGGAATAGCCAGTGAGGGAGCTGCAGCCACAGCCTTTTTCCAAATCTGATTTTGGGGGTTGTTCTGAGGCTCATTTCCGCATGGAAAAGAAGACTGAGATGAGAGAGAATTTGATCAGCGTACTTAAAATCTGCAAGAGGACAGGTTTTTTGATGTTAACATCCAGTTAGTGCCTTATAGTAAATGGCAACAGAGAATCATAGATGTGTTCTGAGTCACGAAGCAAGATCTTTCCCCTGGAAAAGAATGCACCCCCAATCAGGCAGCTCGGCAGTGGTAGAGTTTTATTGGAAGCAGGTTTCCATGGACAGAAGAGAGTAAGGATGGTCCTGTAGCTGCAGGATTTACATTGGAGTTTTGTAAGCTGGTCATTTAATTTCTCTGCCTTGTATTTCTGGTGTGTCCATGATTGAGGTGTGTACATGTTGTGGTAAATCGGAGGTGGAGTTACTAATTCTCTTATGATAATGATGGGTGCCATGTACATGCATTGCAAGGGTAACTTCAAAGAGCTTTGCTGCTTTTATCCCCAGACACTGAGCTCAGTCTGGGAGCAGGCACTGCGGCAGAGGGGCACATGAGTCCTTCCTTGGCAGCCACCATTACAGTCTGCCCTGATGGGGCTGAGATAACACATGTTCCTGCTCCTGGTGGGAGCTACGCTGGGGTTTGGGCACCACTCCTACCCTGTCTCTGTGATTTGGGGTTAATGTTACAGTACAGTTAACTCTGGACTTGGTAGCCCATTGGTTTCTGCAGGAGGTCGAGTTCAATTTGTGCTAAACTTATTTCCCAACCAGTGCTGGCTCTCTCTTGAGGCGACTTTTATAAAATGGTGGGGATGAGTAGTTGTTAATGGATCTCTTCCACGCAGCAAAATCATGTACCCTCAGTGCCAAAGGGCTTTACAGAGCTGTGAAGGAAGTATGTAAGTAAATAACTGTTGTGGCACTTATGTGATGCACAGGACAGGCAAGAGCTCCAACTCAGTAGCCCTTAGACCAGCTCCAGAGAATGATCTTTACAATGTCTTCTGAAAGATCTAGAAAAGAAGAAAACCGTATATGAAGGGAAGTAGACTTACCTAGGTTAGCTTTCCGTGCTTAGCAAATCAATGCAAGAGTAGCATCTGTGCTTTGGAGTAGAAGGAATTAATCATTAATTATTGTGATACCCGTTCTAGCATCCAGCAGTGCACAGAGATGGATGTAACCGTAGAGGAATGTTAGCGGGGGATGTATTCTGCTTTGGGCCACGTGCCACCTCACAGGTGAGAGCTGTGATGGGAGGAGAAGCCAGAGCCAGGCCTGTCTGTGCAGAGGAACGGGAGTTGGGTTGGGTTCTGCTGCACACCTGCTGACGGGCTTGGCACTCGTGGCAATGCCAAATGAATGGAGTTGCCAGTTGTACAGCCCTGCGTCGTCCTTCTTGTCGGATTGATAGCACTGAGTGATTCTCCCGACTGCTGGCCCTGAGTTAGTGAGGACAGTTTGGAATCCAGAAAAAAGATTGAGGAGGAGGATGAGATGGAGCTGGAAGAAGGCTAGGAAAGGGAGTAGCTGCCCAGGTGACATTTCAGATTGCATAAACTCTGTTCTCTTGTGATGAGTTCAGCTCTTGCTAGTGCTGTATGTATGAATAAAGCACGTGAAAATGTGTGCCAGCACTGAGGAAGGGGAAGAGGTTCTGGAAAGCAGCATCACGCTGACAGCAGGGGGGCACGCAGCGACATCCCGTCCGGGCAGCAGTGCTTGTAAACAGGATGCAGAGAAGATAAAAAAGGAAAAGTAATTTTTCCACCATCATTTCCGTTTGTTCCATTACCAAAAATAAAGTCACAAACAAGATACGCTTTGAAATAAAAAGCAAGCAGCTGTATAATATTACTACAAAGTACCTGAAGGAAGGATCATGATAGACTCAAACTGCCACAGAGAAAAGCAGTTACGGCTGTGGAAAAATAATCTTGGTGCTTTTCCTACTCAGATACAGGTATGGGGAGGAACATCACAGCATGGCAATGAGGTGATTCTTGTCATTTGTGTGACAGAGACAAATTAGAACCCAGCCATCTCAGGGTGGGAATGATTTTTGTGAAAATTAATGACTTGATTAGAAGGAGAAATGAAGCTTCTTCAAGGGGACATGCAAATAAAGGAGGAATCACTAAAACTGTCACCTGATGTAAAGCGAACATTACCAAAAGAAAGATCGGTGGGATATTGTAAAAAGACAAATTTGGTATGATATTAATCATGTACTGCCAGCAACAGCAGAGGGAAAGAGCAGGAGGAAGAATTCAGCTCAGTATGTGCGTGTATGACTTGGAAAGTGTCCTCTGCTTAGGTGGGGGATGAAAGTCCCATTTCCTGGGTGTGTTCTGTGCTTCCCTGCTGGGTTAGTCAGGTCCGTATTAGCCTGGATGGTGTTTCTGTCTCCAGCCCCAGTGGAACAAATCTGCCTACTTTCAACAGTAAGTGCCTGCAGCTCCCAGATGGCAAATTTGCCGAGCATGGTGTCTGTATTGGATGATTGCTGCAACCTTTCGGGAGGATTAGGGCCACTGTATTTTAATCAACAAACAGTCGCAATCTCTGTTGGGAAGGATCACGTCAGGCTAAAGCTGAGCAAGCATTAAACCTGATCTTGAACTTCAGCTGCTTCATTAAGATCTGAGTCTACAGGCGTAATTAGTTTCAGGTTCAATCCCAATCTTTTCTTTCCTTCTCCTCTGAGAACAAGCAAGGCAGCGAAACCAAAAGCAATGCTTTAGTTAAGGAGGAATACCACGGCTGTTAATGACTGACAGCGTGCAGCAGTGTGTTGAGTTGGAGGAGTGCCTGAGGGGTTTTCTTGTGTTTTCTACAAGGTTTATTTTTGAGTATGGAGAGCCACAGACCTCTCAGGCTGATGTAGGTGACACGAGTGGGGTCCAAAGGTGTTTGTCAGACACCTTGGTTTGTCTTGTCCAATTCTACCAGTGGGAGAGAGGCTGGTGTGCAACCATGTTGGTGCGCATCATGTCTCACTGAAGCCTGGTGGGAATTTGGCCTGGCACAGCGAGGGGCCTTGCAGAGACCTGAGAGAAGTGTAAGCTCAGGTGCTGTGCTCAAGCTGCACGTGGCACAGTTGGGTACAGGGCTAAGGTGGTAACTTGATGACATGTGGGTCTCCATGTCCTCGGGCAGCAGCAGAGATGTTGGCTTGTGGCGTGCCTTGGGGGTGGCAATGCTGGGAACCAGCAGGTTGTGCTCCTGCTGCTGGAAGTGTATCTTGGCTCATCTGTCTGCAGGCTCAGGGACAACAGCCCCAGAAACAGTTTTCATACTTGGAGACACATTTTTACAACAGTTCAGTTCTGGGTTTTATTTAAATATAGGGAAAGCGTATGTTGGCGAGCACATGGCAGCTTTCTGCTGAGGGTGGTGCTCTGTAGAGGGAAGATTTGCAGGGCAGGGCCAATCTCCTTCAGTTCCAGTTCTAGCACACCTGGTCTGGGTCTGCCTTCTTTAGAAACTGCCATTTGTGCTGCTGGCAAGGAGCCCCAAACACTTGGTTTTCTAGCGGCATCACACCTGCATCGCAACCTCCTCCAAAATATTCCCTCCTGGCCCAGCATTGCCACCTGCATGCAGCAAGCTTTGAAGCCTCTGCCTTTCTTCTGTCCTTGGAAGCAGGTTCTGGGACTGTCTCTATATTCCCCATGTATATTTACCCACAAATCACATCTGGCTGCAGTGATGTTAATTACCCCTTTGGCTTCCACCACTTTGGGCAGCCACGGGCCCCCAGCAGTGCCCTTCCCCATTGCAGGGGCCGTGTGGGGAGCACAGGGTTGGCCCCAACCCACGGGCATCAACCCCTTTTCCATTCTCTCATTTCCCTTTCTTGCAAATGAAGGGGTTTCCCCTCCCTCCTCAGCAGGACAATTTCCCAGTGATGTGCTCCTGAGGTGTTTGACCAAATATTATTAAAGCTCTGCAAGGGCTGATAATCCCAGCAGCAGCGCGGTGCATTCCTGTGACATTGAAATCATTTAGTAATTTTACAGTACATTTGAATTTCAGCGTCGCTCGGCCGCTCACTTCCCATTAACACTGCCTGGAATTTCTTATGTCCATGCACACAAGCAAAAGTGTCAAGTTTCTCCTTCATGCTCCAGAACGCCACCTGAATCACAATTGCGCTGCAGCTAATTGTTATTAATTAAGCTGTTCCTAGCGCTCCTAGCTGGGCTGCTTTTCTTGGTTGCAATAAAAAGCAAACACATTTTTGTGAGAAGGGTGGTTGCCCGCGTTAAGGAAGGAAAACAAGGGTGCCCTGTTCCCTGGAAGCTCTCGTTGCCCTGTGAGTGCTTTTGGTGCTGTTTTTGGGGTGACTGCTGTGTTTTTAAGGATGTTTTGGAGCAGTGCAGAGCCAGGCTCAGTGCTGCCAACTGAGGTATGCTGCCCTTCTCCGCCACTTCCAAGGGCATTTGGCGGTGGGTAAATTTGCACTGAGCCGCTCTCCCTGCACGTGCTCCTGCATCACTTAAGTGTGCGGCCGTGGCAAAGCTCCGGTCACAAGTTTAGGATGGGATCACAAGGCAGGAGCTCTGTGCATCCCATTGGGCTCCCCCTCCCACCTCTGTTGCCTTTCCCAGGTTCAATTTAATGAGATCATCAAGTGGAGCAAGCGAGGAGAGGGCATTAATGAAACAGGGACCCTGAGAGCGGCGTCCTCAGCATAGGAAAATTGCTTGCTGGCCTTTTCCTACTAATGAGGCCGCTAATAACATGCCTGGTGCTTCCCGGCCAGCAGCAGGGAGTGGGGCACGTCACTCCCCCTCCTGCCTCCGTGTTTGTTGGCGATAAGAAAACAAGGTGGGGAGATCTTGGGGCAGAAATGTTGTCGTCGCCTTGTGGGATACAGGAATCTAAAGCTGCCTTCAATCTGTGGCAGTATGTCACCCATGTCTTCAAAAAAGCAACCAGACATCTGCTGTGCCTTTTGCTTTTCTTCTCCCTTGCGTTAGGTTAAGAACCAGAAAGCAGGTTATTTTGGCGCATCACTGGGACGTGTTATTTGAACACAGAGCTCACAGTTCCCATTTACGGGATAAAGGTGCTTGTAAATGGTCCCTTAAGAAGTCAGGAATAGGTCTGGGATTTTTCGTAGTTGTAGGTAATCAGGATCTGGGGGACAGCTTGTGCACAGAGGTAAGAACTTAGCCTAGAGGCACTGGGTGGTGAGGGCTCGCTGCTTCAGCAAGGCATTGCTTTTCCTTCATCCCAGGGAGCTCTTGGCCTTTGGCTGTGAAATGCCCATTCTTCTGCTGGCATTCACAGACAAGGACTCGTTGTCAGATCCCAGCCTAGGAAGTCAGTCCAGAGAACAGTTGTTGAAGACTTCCTCCCCAGGCTGTGTGTTGATCCCCAGGGGATGTCTGGCTGGGAGATTTGGGCAGTTTGCTCCCCAGGTGAGATTTGGGTCCTTTCTGTATTGTTCTCTAAACGATAAGCTCCCTTCTTTGTGGTGGGGCCCTGCGTGTCCCTGGGTGGGCTCTTGCTGTTGCAGACAAAGCAAGGACCCACAGTTTCTATGTTTTTTTAAGGAAAGAGGGCCAAGAAAAGAGATAGCAAGTCTCCAAAAAAGACCAACTCCGTTATAGATATATGTATGTATGTGTGTGTACACTATATAGAGAGATATACAGAAAGAAATATGGGATGTTCCTGTTCTGCATAAACTTAGCAGCAGAGGAGCGTGCATGGCTCTATGCTTTTCCTTCTGTGTGCTGATGCAATCCCAGCCATGCATTCCTGTCTTTGCTGCCTCCTGCCCTCCCCAGTTCCCTGCAAAGCATTGGTTGTTTTTTCCAGCCCTGCAGTTAGTAAGGGCACAAGACGCAGTGCTGATTACCCACTGATAAAACAGGCCTGCTGCTGCAGAGTGCAGGACTCAAAACTGACGGTGCTTCTGCTCCCAGGATTTACCACGTGAAGATGTTTTATTGCTATCTTGTGACATTTCCCTGCACCTTTATGCTCATTTATATAACTGTTGTCTTTGATTTATGGCAGATTTTCTTCACGTGTAGCAGTGCTATAAATTGTGTACTTTCAATGGTTTCAAATTTAAGGAATTCAGTAAACTATGGATTGAGGGGAAAGAGCAGAAGCCTTTTGATGAGGCTTTTGATCACAACCTCAGACAAAGCTGAAGCAAGCATCAGATTAAGATGGCACAGCCCATTTCCCTACTACAGCCAGCTGTGGGGTATTTTTAGCACAAAATGCAGGTTTTTTGGTGTATTATAGAAGGATATCGGAGACCAAAACCGCATGGTGGTGACGTTTCTTTGGAGATCCCTTGGAGCTCTGTTAACTGAGGTCCTCAGGGGCTCTTGGAGGAGCAACAAATTAATGTTCTTCTTTTCATCCTAAACCTGCTTGTTCATATGCTGTGTTTTAAGATCTTTGGAGCAGCTCAGATTTCCAAGGGGCGTTCTGCAGCCACCAGAGATGCAAAGCCTATCAAAGCCACTGGTAGGGCTGATGAAATAAAGACCTTGGGTTTTGATTTTGTCGACATCTCTCGTTGTAGGGGAAGAGAAACAACTCATTTAAAAATTGCTTTCTGAGTTGGGCTGTCAGAGCAGCTTTCTGTTGACCTTTACAAATTGATACCGTCACAATCAATGGACAGAAGTTTAAGGGCAGCCTCTGGGGGTGGAAAAGAAACCTAAACCTTTATAAATAATATATGGAGTGCATTTTAAGAATCCCAGCAGAAAGAACAAACAATATTAGCAGGGAACGTATTGGAGCAAACAGATCCATAAAGAATTCATAATACACAGCTTTGACAAATACAGTTGCTTTGAGCTTATCTTTTGGGATGATTTCTGAAAGTTTATGGAACAAAAATGCCAAATGTGCCTCATAGGTCAGGCCAGCAGAGTGATTCCTAACACTGAGACACTCCCCATCCTCTGACAGACTTGGGAAGAGAAGCTGTCAGTGGAGTCTGGGTAGAAATTACATGACATGGACCAAGGCAGCCTGTCTGTGACTTCAGCCTGGCCACTGCTCTGCATTTAGCTGCCCAAGCTCGGGTTGCCTTGTATTGCTGAGAACCAGTTATTTGCAGACTCGTTTGCTCACGAGGTGTTGGTGACAGGCTGTGTTTTGGTACTGTAGGGAGAGATTTGGGTTCTTGGCATTAAGTGTCACATTGCAGGCTTTGTGTGCTGCAGGAATAGTCTGTAACGACCTTTGCAGGCAGCAGAGAGCGGGTTCTTTGTGCAATGATTCAGAGCAGCAGCAACGTGTGTGTGTGTGCTAACCTGTACAGTGGAGCAGAGTTTAATACAGGGGCACCTAAGACTGTTGCCCTGAATGCTTTCCTGCGTGCTCTGGATTGCAAATAACAGCCCTAGCCTTGCTTTCCCCCTGAGACTGGTGGTATATTTCAGGGTTTGTCTCCTTTATCTCAAACGGAGGCTTTACCTGCACTGGGCCTGGAGCTGGAAGCAAAGACTGCCTGAATCTCGCTTAGATAATGTCTATTAATTGCTTGGCTTGGTGAAGCACTTCACTGGGAACTAAACTGTAAGCGCTGAAGACATTTCAATAAAGAAAGCTATTTTTTGCATCCTGCATCTGGTGAGGAAATGCCACGCTCCCTCTAAGCTGTGCATTCATCCTCACTAAACATTTGTTTGCATGACTGCAGAAGAAATCTTTAATTTTAAACGTTTTTCTAACATAACTAGAGCGCTGGTAATTCACCAGTTTGACCACTGGAGCCAGCAAGCATGGCCTCAATGCTGGCCCTGCCCATGGGGTGCAGGTGGTGGTGTGGGCCCCTTGCCAGCTCCGTGTCACCCCCCTGTCACCACTGTCCCTTGGCCCAGCATCCAGGAGGCTTAGCTGCTGCCTCTTCGTTGGAGTGAGCGCTTCCAGCTTCACAGCAAGACCTCAAGGAGAGCCAGATGATAGAGCAGATGGCAGATGACTAATTTGGCAAAGTTAGATGAGTGGAAATTGTTTGCTTTAATTGCTTGTCAAGTCCAGTACCTACATTATAGTTAAGGAGCCACTATTTACCCTCAAAATAGAACAAAATGAGCAAAGTGTGTGTGTGTGAAGAGTAGGGAGAAGAAGGAAAGGAGATGTAACCAGAGACAATAATTTGGTGTGCACCCTTGGAAAAAAGGAACCACTGGCAAAGCGTCTTGTATTAATTTCTGCTTTTTTCAGCGTAGCCTTGTAACACATCTGTCCATTGTGCCCTTCCATATCATCGTATGTACAAGAGGAAGCTAAAGGTGAAACAACGCCGTAAATGTTTACATAAAACAAGCAGATGACAATGGCTTGACTCGGTCGGCACAGGCAATTATCCTTGAAATGCCGCAGCATAAATCAGGTCAACATTTTGATGCAGTTTTTTGGTTGATGCAAACACGAGCACTCCATCAGTAAAATATGCTGCGCAGCATCAACCAGACAGGTTTTGGAGAGCTCGGTGCAAGGACGGGGTGCCGTCAGCTCGGGAAGTGTAATCACACATAAATAATCCTTCTCGATGAAGTTACAATCCCTGTCAATCCTCACTGTGCCTGTTTCCTTGTTTGGAGCAGTGGGAAGGATCTGCTTGTTGCAGATGGCAGCCGATGGGCCCCGGCTGGAGGTGGCATCACCCTCCTAAAGCATGGCTTAGTAGTCTTTGTGAGAACACTAAGTAGCTTTGACCCCTAGGGAAGGAAGGAAAGCCTCTCATTTTAAAACCAGAAGCCACTAGGGTTAAAAGAGAATGGCTGGTGACCTCAGGTAGGTTTTGGCCTTCTCCCAGGAGCCATCTGTAAGACTGTGAGAGCAGGCGGGCTCTTCATTAGGACATGGCTAATTGCAAGCAAAAACCAGGCTTCGGCAGCTCCTTCAAAGAGAGCTGTGAAATAATGGACGGATTAAAACTGCTTACCCCTTCTTCTGTGCCCAGGGTACTCAGACTAGTGCTGAGAGTGGAGAGCTTTAGGAAATGAATGGGGGCTGCTACGAGATGCTGGTAATTAGCTGCTCCAGTGTTTTCCCCCCATCTGGGGGGTCTCAGCAAATTGCCAGGAGCGTTTGCAATTATTAATAAACAGTTACTTCGGCTGCCTTTCAGGAAACCCTGATAATGGTGCTGTCTGTAAGAAGGCAGCTAATTAAGTAAATAAATTAGAGGGAAGTACCAAAAGGCTGTGTTAGGAAGAGGTTGTTTAGCTCTTCCTGGCTGGGATAAAAGAACATATTATTCTGTTTTCCTGAAATAAGCACATCAGAGCGTTGAAGCCTCTTAGTGGTTCTGGCCTGCTTGACAATCCATCAACAAGAAGGGGATGTGTGGAGACACACTGCTGTGCTCTCACACGGAGATCTGCGCTACCTTGTGTGTAAGGCAATGCAATAACAGGGAGACCTTGGGAGCACGGCGTTCCCCAGGGGCAGCTCTGTTGAGTCCTATTGAGATGTATCCCAATGCCCGAGGCAGTGAGGATGGCATTCGTGTGTCCTGAGTAACTCCAGGTGTAGGCAGATGCAGTGGGAATGAATGAAAACATGAAGTGGGTCTCCCTCCTTCCTTCCCACGTTTAGCTCCTCTGCTGAGCTGGGAGGGTCACCAAATCGGTTAGAATTACAAGAAGCAGAACCAGACTGAGTCAAAATGTTTTGTAATACAACGTGTAGATGTATTTGGAACAGGTTGCCCAAGGAGGCTGTGGATGCCCCATCCGTGGAGGCACTCAAGGCCAGGCTGGATGTGGCTCTGGGCAGCCTGGTCTGCTGGTTGTCGATCCTGCACACAGCAGGGGGTTGGAACTGGGTGAGCATTGTGCTCCTTTTCAATCCAGGCCATTCTGGGATTCTGTGATTCTCTGTATCATCAGCGGAGCAAAGAAAGAATGGCCTAAAAAGTGGAAACTGAAGGACATTTTGAAATGCCTCAACTGTTTCCTACCTCTGAGTGAACGTCTGAATGGTGTGGCTTCGTTAGGAAAAAATGTCAATGGGAAATTAATTTCAAAGACATGTGCATGAATATTGATGAAATATGTAAATTCAATCCAACACAGACAATTATGACTGCTGTAATTAGGGCCATTAGGAGCTGCAGCAATTCTCTGTCACTTTAGGTAGCTGGGAATAAGTCCGCAACTGAACCTGAAGCATCAGTGCCTAAGCCACTGCATCAGGTGGAGTGGGCATGAAATAATTATATTTAAAAAATGGTGTTGGAATTAATTTCATATTTTCCTTCTTAAAATTCCTATTTCAGTGAGAATTTGTTGTCTTACCCAAGAAACCTATGTTTTGCCTACTGCTTGATGCTGATTTCCATTCTCCTTTGCAAAGAGGCTCCTACTGCAGGACAGGTTGGCTTCTGGATTGCAGCAAAGCATGGAAAGGGTTATTGGGGTTAGAAGACATCAATAAAATGAATTAAAATGAACAAGCTGTAGATCTACTCCGGGTCATTGGGAGCAGGAATTGTGAGTTTTCCATTTTTGTTTCTGCTGGTTGCGCTTTGCACAGCAGGATGCTCTGTGTGCAGCTGCCCCACGTGGACCAGGTTTGGGATTTAAATGAGTAGCTGGTACAGGACTGCCCAGGTCTGAAGGTGCTGGGAAGGTGATGTTAGAGGTGGCCATCTCTGGTCATCTGCCTATAACTGTTTTGCAAGGTTTGTTGCTGCAGTCCCAGGAGAGTGCGTGGCACTGGGCTTGTTTGTAGAGAAACGGATTTGAGAGCATCACAGCACATTGGTACCCTGGCACAGGTCAGCAGCTCTCTGGGTTTGTGTATGCAAGTGCCTATAAGGATATCAGTTTCTCCTGCGTGTGCAGCATCGAAATGTCTCTGAAGGGCTTCCCTCATCGAGACACCTGTGCAAAATGTGCTGAGCAAGTCAGGAGCGTGCTTGTTGTCAGGTTTACATTCAGATCCAGTGCTGGGGGAAGCTACAGGCTGGGAATGCATTCAAGCTAGTACTGTTTAGACCACTGTTAGAGACAGATGTATTAGTAGTTTTTATGAACCCAAGAGAGGATGTGCTGCAGGGACTGCTTTCAACACATAATCTTTATTTTCATGCCATTCATCAGTTTCTGGGGCTATGTAAGATACCGTGTTTACCGACGTACGACAGAGTGCTTTGAAGAGGTTCTTTATGAAATATAGATGACAGTGTTTTTGTATGGCACAACAAGGAAACGTGCTTTGTTGCACTCATGTTTATTTTGGCACTTATTTCAGAGATGCTACAACATATAAATGCCTGATGCAGTTTGAAAGACTGTGGGAAGGATGGAAGTGCTCTCCTAGCTCCATTCTCCTGCAGGAGTCAAACAGCCCATTCATTTGCCTGGCTTTCCTGTTATTTTGCATTAGTGCATCAGTTTCCATCTCAGCTGGTTTCACTCTTGTTGCTGCAAGAGGGGGCTCCAAATGTTCTGCCTCCCTACAGCAAGAAATGGCTAAATTAGCTTTCACGAAACATTTAATGTGTGTGCAACATGAAACGGCAGCGTTGCGGTGGATAGCTTTATTAGCTGAGCTGCTGGAATTGTTTTCTGAGCTATGCTGATCCTTAGCAGCGATTGCAAAATGGAACAGAAATTATTTATTAGTCCTCGGGAGCCGTAAGACAGAATAATACTTATTCGGCTGGAAACGCAGTCAATCTTGTTGTGATAGATGCTGCTGCTGCTGCTGCTTTCAAGGAAAAAGCAAACAAACTGATTTTGTAATTGGGAGCAATAATGCCCATTTCAAAAGTTTGGGTGGATGCAGATTAATTTGCCCACAGGTGAGAACGGGCCAGAAGCTGTGGGTAAAGAGGAAGAGTAAGTGTGCACATGAAGAAGCCCAACAGCACGCTCAAACGTTTAAGTAGCATTGCTGTCAAACAGGCTGAGAGCTACATGAAGTAATGCTGCTGTAAAATGCTGCTTCTGTATTTTTTTACCGGCTTCATTTTTGTCCCTGCTTGATGCACAGACTGAGCAGAGCAATAATTCAGCAGTAGCTTTGAACCGGACTTCAAGATCAGAGTACTGTAATATTAAAGAACAGCTTCTGAAAACTGACTGTATTAGGCTGGGATTGCCTCACTCATCTGGCACATCTCCCTCGTGCATTCAGATCACAGTCTGGTGGCTTACGAAAAGACTTCTTCCTCTTCCCTTTCTGCTGTTGAAGTGTGCTAAGCAGGAAAGAGCTGGGGACCCTGGGGGAGAGGAGGGAAGAACGATGCTGGGTCCAAGCCTTTTGGGTAGCTTGCTCTTGATTTTTTGGCAGATATCAGCTGAGAGGAAGAATGCTGGGCGTTGTGGGTGCGCTCAGGTCTCTCTGTCCCCATGTCCTTTAATTTGTGGGCTGTTATCCATTTGTTTCATGTTGCTGCATATGCAGCAGTGAATACCAGCACCTCCCTTTGGTGAGAGGTGTTCAGCTGGCTGAGGCGACCACGAGTCTTCCCACTGCTGCTCATACCCATCCTGTGAATAATTCAGAATGTTTATTGCAGTCGCCTGTATCCCTGGATGTAAAACTTACCTCTTTCTTTGCTCCTGTGTTTCCTTATTCACCTGACTGTGCTTGTTGTTTCTTGCAGTGTGTGCTGGCACAGAGAACAAGCTGAGCTCCCTCTCCGACCTGGAGCAGCAGTACCGGGCCCTGCGCAAGTACTATGAGAACTGCGAGGTAGTTATGGGCAACCTGGAAATCACCAGCATCGAGCACAACAGAGACCTCTCCTTCCTGAGGGTAAGCGACCTCCTCTTTATTTCCTTCATCTTATGCATAGAGAGGAGCAGCCATGGGTGCTGGGCTGGAGTTATGAGCCTAATGGACCATTCAGCGTTTGGAGGAGGTCTGTGATAGTTCAAGGCTGTCCTGCCTCCATGGAGCTGGGGTTGTGTGCTCTGGCAGTGTCTCACTTGAGAGAATTTACTGTTTTGTATAAATAATGTGCTTTTGTTCTTTGGGTTTGAGGAAGAGTATTTTGGCGTGGTCTCTGCGTTACCTGTTAAGATGTTAGCAACTGCAGTGAGTAGGATGTGAACGCCCAATTAAAAGAATTGAAGCCTGTTGCTATTTGGCATGCCAAAATTGATTATGTTGGAAAAAGTGTCCTAGTTAGCAGTGATCCAACACTCACAAGCTGGCACTGGAGGACGCTGCAGGCAATGTGACTGCAAATATGAAAGAAACTGGGTGCCTGGGTATGAGGGCCATGGCAGGAAACCCAGCTCAGGGTGGTGGGCTTACGGGCTGCACAGGTCATGCTCTCAAATAGAAGTCAGCCCGTGGCACAGGCACTGCTTGGATTGCGTGGAATCCCTCACATCTCATTCTGCAAAGCTCTCAGGTCACATTTTGAGATGTATGTCTGTGTGTAAGTGCCATTTTTATAAGAAGCACGTAGGGGAGTGGAGGAGTTCCAATCCAGCAGCAGGCAGCCCCGCAGGTTGTGTTACACCCAGGCACTTGCTTGCTGGCTCACGGATGAGCCTGGTGCTCAGCTTCAGTTCACAAAAACCTGAACTTTCTGTTACAGGTTCTAACAACAGCAAAGCAGATTTTCTAACAGTGTGCTTCGCTGTGCTTCACGTTAAATTTGTTGGGGATTTTGCAGGATTTCTGCTCTGTACATCGGCCTTTATTTGCTCAAAGCTGTTGAAAGATCTGCAAGCTGAATCTCGCTACCAGATAGCGAGATGTCTGGAGTGCAGTTTGGGGTGCTAATTGCACTCAGACTAACAGGTTTCCTGTTAATTTGAGCGACGAATGCCTCGGAAGTGAATGCTATCTGTGCATTTCACAGTTG
Source organism: Lagopus muta (assembly GCF_023343835.1). NCBI lineage: Eukaryota > Metazoa > Chordata > Aves > Galliformes > Phasianidae > Lagopus > Lagopus muta. The sequence goes on along the minus strand of NC_064440.1, from coordinate 32,644,258 downwards.
TGACAGGTGGGAAAAACGCATATGTGCTTGTGCTCTGAAATAGATAGCCTTGGGGCAGCTGGACTAATGGTGCCCACTGCATAGACTTCGTGCGAGGGCAGGATCCCTGAACTGCTTCAGGCATCACTGAGGTTCCAGAAGCCCTCCAGAACCCCCAGTGGAGTCGTTGTGCATGCCGCCAAATTCATTGCAGATAGTTTACCCGCTTCAGCTTCCTACTCTTCCTGCTTTGACCAGGAATAGGTGGGGAAAGCAAATTAATCATCAATGAGGGACTCACCGTTACTTGTGGAGAGCTGCTATAAGGAGAGTTAAATGTTAGCAGTAATGTGGCACTAAAATCAGCAAATGAGAGCAAGGAAGAAGGGCGCTGGTAGTGAAAGATGGTGGTCCAGTCATGTTTGCTTCTCGGTGACATTTATTATTGCTTTTTTATTGGTGTTCCTGCTTGTTGTACTTGAGACTGCACTCTCACAGAAGTCCCAACAAAGAGCAGAAGTTGAAACAACACCCAGCAAACTAAAACTCTAGGTAATATGATAAATGGCAGTCATTAAAATAGAAAACCAAACAAAGAGAACATGTTCTTAGCGAGGCGAATAAATAAATAAGATTTGGCATATTTACACCGATAATTCAACATTCATTAGTTAGGCAATATTACTTGTTTTATCGTTTGAAAAATGATTTGAATGGCCAAATGAAGGTGGCAGATGGGAGACAAGTAAATGAAAGGCCATTTGTCTCCTTGACTTGAACACGTTGAACTCATCCTGCGCTGTGACGTTCTGCCAGTTTGCTCTCTTCTTCTCAGTCCCCTGCAAAAATTGCCTACTTTACCTTCACGCAGGCCATTAGTGGTTTGGGTTGTCTGTGTATCTGTCCAGTGGGCACAGTGGCACTGTGTCCCATTGGCCGTTTGGACATGCTCCTTGTTCTTCCTAGCAGTCCTGATTTGGTGTGGGCTGGGAGCGTGCGTCTGCAGTCTTGGTTTGGGGAGCTGGGTGTCACCTGCTTGTGGGCAACCAAAGTGGGGAGAGTGGTGTGAGGTCCTCTTGCGGAGGCAGAGCTGGGATTTTTCTCCCTGTCTGGAATTTCCTAGTAGATCAGATACGTATTGCAAATGACTGATTCCAGAAACAGGACCCTGCTTCAGTGCCACTTGGCAAAACTGACAGCTTGTATTGTGGACAATTCTTACTTTCGTAACAGTGTTTGTGTACTGAATGTTCTAAATGAAATACAAAATCAGTATACCATAAAATCATCTTCTATAGGCGCTCTTCTTCAACACGTTTGGTAAATGACTCCTATCTCTGACCACCCCCCAGCCTTTCAGCAGTTCACAGTCAGAAGACTGTCTTCTTGTCCCTGGATTTTATTTAACCAATTCAGATTATTTATTTTTGAAGACATGACTGAAGTTCTGCACCACGCACTGCAGTAACTCTCCCAAACGATTGTGAAACTTATTTCTAACTGCAATCATCGGCCTTCAGAGGTGATCTACCACTGCTTTTTAAATTCTTTCTTCATTTACCTTAGCGGTGCTGCTGTAGTTCCCTGAACCACGGCTGTTAGCACTGCCTGTTGTTTGCTGGGTGTGAGCTATGTGGCAGGCAGCTTTATTGCTGCTGCAGTTTCTGCACAAATGTGTAGCCCCTTCTTTCCTCTGTCAACATGCATAACTGTGTGCTCTGAGCCTATATTTATTGTTTTCCTTACAGTGACACTGTAACTTTGAGGCAGGTGGAATGTGAGGGCTGGGGTTTTCTATGGAGAATATAGTTTATTTTTGCTTCTGGTTGTGTTCAGTCTTGGAGGAAGACTGGTTCAGACAGAGCTCCTCTGAGGGAGGCTTCCAGCACAAGCAGGACAGGAATTGTTGCACACCTCGCTGCCCATCAGCGTTCAGAGCTGCATCTGGCCAAAAAAAAAAAAGTCCTGTGTAGTTTTGAAAAGCTTTCTAGTCTCCTGTAATAAAACAGGTCTGTGCAGACCCTTCCAAAAGCTCTGGCTGCCTTGACAAGCAGGAGAGAGCCTGCAGGCTGAACCTACGTGCTGAGATGAAGAGCTCCAAGGCAGGAGTCCAGATTGCTCAGCAGATCACCACAGGGAACAGCCCTCTGTCCTCTTCTGCAGTGAGATCAATTCCCAGCTAGCAGGCTTGGATAAGGGACAGGGAAACCCCAAAAAGGAAGTGCTGTAGGGTGGCTCTGTCTGTAGGGAGGGTAATTTTCTCCAGAAATGCTTTGTAGTCCATCCCTAGAAGTATTAGAGGGGTAAAGTCGCCCTGTGGCATCTCTTCTGCAGTGAGTTGCACCTGGACAGCCTCGCCAGCATGTATGGCTGCATGTTTGGCTGGCAAGAAGCAAAGAGTCCTCCATGTAATACCAGACCTGGAAATCAAATACATGCACTTACTTATTTGTAATTGCCTTCCCAGCATCTTGCCATTAGAATACAAAGCATCAGAGCTGAGTGGAGCAGTGTGCCGGGCAGGGCAGTGTGTGCCACACAAGCCACCTCTGTGGAAAGAGGACACCTCTGACCTTCTGCCTTTATCTGGCTGAGACACACAAAAGCAATCAAGGCAGCTGCTGTGTTGGGTGGATTACAAGAGGCCAGGGGCATGCCAGGCCGTGCTCCTGGCATGGACAAACTGTGTTACACTGGCTGGGATCTGCTGCCAACTGTGTTGGATGAACCTGAAATGTGTTAGAAGCAAGTTGGATCCCAAACTCAGAGGGTGGAGTGGGAGCAGAGGCCAGATGCATGGCACATCTGTGGTACAGCTCTTCTCCTGGAGGATGGCTTTTTCTTTCCTTTCCCTTTGCTTCTGAAGAAGCTGTAGCTGAAAATAGTCTTGGCAGGGAGTATTGATTGCAACAGCTCATGTCTGTGGGGTCATCCTGATCCCTCCTTCATGCAGAAATGGGTGGTCAGATGGCAAGCCATGCTGCAGCCATACCTTGAGAACAGTGCAGTGCCATGATACATTAAGAAGTGAAATGATGAAATAAAAGAGTGGTTCCAGCAACCTCAGGGCAGGGATCAGCATTTCCAGAGCAACACCCATCACCTCTTGAAGCACTCTGCTGTCCTGCTCTCCTCTCTCTCTACTACCTGCCAGCAGCATTCACACTGTATTGTACCTGTGGGGTGAGACAACACTTGCGTGCTTGCTGCATGCACCCGTATTGAAGATCAATGTTACACACCGTGCAGTCCCTAGCATCACCTCCTCCAGCATCATCCCAACCCCCCCACTCCCTAGGAGCCCTTTCCAGCAGCCCCCTTACCCAGAGCTGCCTGTGTGGCCCCTGACCCCCACCTGCTCCCTCCTTGCTCTCTTGCCAGGACAGCCCCATAGTGCCTGGCTATGTGTGCCCCCTCTGGTGACAAATAACCCTGAAGCCGTCGGCCGCCGCAGGAGGAGCACGGGGTTAAACAAATGCCTTTGCTTTTGCTCCTAGCCCTGCAGCTCAGCATGCAGCTATTTCTGTCCGGCTCTTGCAGAGTGTTTTTTTAATGTTGTTTACAAACTCCGCAGCTTCATCTCACACTCGGCTCATGTTTTTGCTGGTTCCCCACAGCCAGCTTTCCACTCTGTTTTTACACTCCTCCCATCTCTGTTCTTTCATTTTCATGGCTGCCCAGGGCATTGCAGCAGGCAGGATAACTGGGCTGGGAGGATCGCTTCTCTTCCATACGCAGAGCCAACCTCCTGCACCTTCAGTAATGTGATCAACCCATCGGTGTTTACTTTCTGCCATTCTGTCTTTCTGCCATCCTCTTTTCCCCACCAGCACTGCCAAACCACCCCAGGGCTGCTCTGCAGTGCAGCTTTGGCTTGGCTTTGAGGCTCAAAGTGTAACTTAAAGACTGTGCAAGCTGGTACTCTTCTGTTTGAATTAAATTTTTAGCTTCTGCAAAGCAAACCTAGAAGAGAATTAATATACAATTAATCCTCAAGCTGGGTTTGCCAAGCCATAGCCAAATATGTGTACATTAGCGATTTCCCCATTAATTCAGCAATTATTTTTGGTGGCTTCGTATGTGAGACAGACTTTGAAATAACCGCTTGTGTTTGCGGGAGGAGCAGCGCGCTGCATAAATGCCAGCTCCTGCTATGACTCAGGTCAGTGCATGCAGCTGTGTGCCAGGCATCATCCGGCTCCCAGGCAGAGCTCTGGGTGGCAGGGATCCGCCAAAGGGACTGATCCCAACCTGAGCCTTCATTTCCCACATTGCCAGGTTTGGACAAGCACTTCCCTGCTCTCCAGCTGCCCCTGCCTTGGCGGAGAAGCCTTCGGTTTGAGAGAATGTCCTTCAGCTGTGTCACACCTGGAGATGAGAGGATGGCAGGTAGAGATTTGAAGTCCAGAGTGATTAAGAAGTCTCTTTAAGCTTTCTTTTAGCCTCTCCCTTTCAGCTCCCATTGTACTGAAGGCACCCCACCTCCTGCCGCCCTGGAAGCCTGTCTGATTCATGTGCGTGGCAGTGATAGCAACTCTTGAGAGATAAAAGGAGTCTGACTTAAATTATTCACAGCAACCCAAACCCACGCACATGCTCCACATCACTAATCCCTTTTCCTCCTGCCATCCTGCTCTCATGGCTGCAGCAAAGCCTCCTGTTTTCACGTGGGGCGGTGTGCCGGCATCCAGTGCTTTCCAGGTTCCTGAACCCCTCCTGTTGGTGGGGCAGAGATCTGGAGGTCTGTCCTTGCCACTGACCCTGATGATCCTTGCCAGCCCCTCCAGCATCTTGCAGAGGCCAAGCAGGTATGGGAGCGTTCTTGCAGGGGTGTGCATCTGTAAGGTGTTTAGCAAAGCCAGCATCCCAGAGGGCTGGGCAGGCACTGTAAAGACACTGCTGGTAGGAAGAGAATGTTATTAAACATAGAACAGTGCAAACTTCTTAATTAGGCAGTGTTTCTCTTAGAAGCTCTTCTGCCCTCCAGGCAAGTGAAATGAGTTATGCTTTCCCTTTCAACCACCTTATGCTCTTAATAATCTTCCTCTTGTAAATGTAAACCTTTCCCATACCTGTGTGTTGGGAAATGCCGGCTTAATTGAAGCCGTGCTAAATCAAACAAGGAGATAAAGTTAAGCTAACCACCACCAACAACAAAAAAAGACTGGTAGCAAACACTTTCAAATTATAGATGGATTTATTAGGTTAGAAAGAAAAGGGGTGCTTTTCTTTGTACTACAGAAAGAGGGCTGTCTGCATGCGGTGCCAGTGGTGAGTGCAGCGAGTTCTGAGTCTAATCCTAAGCCTAACTTGACACTGGAGGAACCTCTCCTGTTTTATACTGCTCCCTGACCATCTCCACTCAGGTGACTTTTAGGATTATTTCTTCTTCTCTTTGTCCGACCATTATCCAAAATCCTGCCACGGAGCAGAGAATGGAGCCCAGGTGAGGTATAGCTGGTTACAGAGATATCTGGTTGCTGTAGAGCGGTGTGTGTTCTGTGGCACGTGGAAGCATTCTGTGCTTTCCTTCAAGTGTCTTTTTCTCTTTTTCTCAGCATTTAGGGAATGAATCGGCAGTTTTTCCCCTAGCCCTCCCTCCCTCGATTCCCATTTTACTATGGAATAAAATGAAATTTAACAAACTGACTGTCAGAGAGCTGAATAATCTTGCATTGTAATACACCAACTCAGAGTCCTGGATCAATGGGCTTGAATTGCTGTTAAAAGCTGTATGAAAGGGAAAGCAAAGTCTTTTGCTGTAAGCTGTGTCAAGGGGTGGAGGAGCAGAGGGATGGATGGAGGCTTAGCCAACAGTTTTTGTGCTAAACCAGATCAATTTTAAAGGTTTCCTCTGTAGCTGCCTGCCAGAGGGCTTTTATAGTTCGGAACCATCAGCAGAATTGTGCAGATTGCAGCATTTAGCAGCATTAACTCTTCCCCTAGCACAGGAGGAGGTGGCCTTCCTGAACGTCCGCTCATCCACCCGAGGTCCCAAAGCCATGTACTTGTGGCTGCTGCTCCACTGTGCAGACCTTGCCAGGGCCCTCATGGAGCATGTAATCAGGTGTTTCTGGGGTGTCCCCAGCACCAAATATCATCACAGGTTCAGTCAGGAGGGCTTGGCGAAAGCCATGGGGATCCAATGAGAGCAGTACTTGTTTGGGTGGTTGAGTACAAGCATTCCTTTTGACTTCATCTTCTTGATAACTGTTTACAAGGGTAAATAGTGATATGACAAAGGGGAATGGTTTTAAACTGAAACAGGGAAGGTTTAGGTTGGATATTAGGAGGAAGTTTTTCACCCAGAGGGTGCTGAGGCACTGGAACAGGTTGCCCAAGGAGGCTGTGGATGCCCCATTCCTGCAGGCATTCGAGGCCAGGCTGGATGTGGTCTGGGCAGCCTGGGCTGCTGGTTGGTGACCCTGCACACAGCAGGGAGTTAGAACTAGATGAGCATTGTGCTCCTTTGCAACCCAGGCCATTCCTTGACTCTTGCACTTGTGTTTGAAGTTAGGTAGAAGGCTAATAGTGTCCATGTTCTATATTGAATGATGTGTAGTGTTCTTCCTTTTTCCTCTTTTGTGGTGAATAGTCCTGCCGGAGAGGAGGAATGACTTGCTTTGTGGTAGTATCTGAATGTAATGAACTTGAAAATGTCAAAAGGAGGGTGGAAATACCACGTTAGTTTTGAAGAAACTGCACTTTTCTGTGTGGGGAAAATAAGTGATAACTTAATGTTGCCTACTGGAAGGAGAGGTTACATCAACAAATGCATTTTGTATGAGAGCCTTTGCTCATGCTTCAAGAAAACAACATGGAGGAGCCCAAACTGGAGACCAGAGACACTCAAAGTGAATGCCATTCAGTCTGAAGAGGGCGCAAAGGATGCAGCTGAATGGCCTCCCAGCTTGAATGGTGGCAGGATCTCATTCTGATTTCTGATATTTTGGGACTGATTCAGACCTCAGATGCCAACAAAGGAGTTGTGAAGCACAATAAACAGTTTATTAAGTCCAAGCTATCCTTAACCATTGGCAAGGAAACCCACCGCAGCACACAGCTGATGGCGGACAAATTGCTCCCTCCAGATGGGAAAGACTATTGCTTTAAACCCTTTCCATACTTTGCTAATTTGTGTGTGGAAGGGATTTGGAAAGGGGGCTTTTGTACCTGTGGTGTCCTCTGCAGGGTCCTCTGAGCAGGGGGCAGTGGGAGGGATGGGGAGGCACATGTGTAGTGCCTGCCTCAGGAATAACAGTGGCCATTCATCCTTCAAGAACACCGAGCAGAGTGAAAGCCTGAGAAAGGAAAATCTATAATGAATATCAAGGAATTAATGGCTGTCTCTGCAGAACTGCAAAATACCCTCTTCAGGAAGCAGATGATGTTGCTGGATTCCTTTCAATCCCGCTGAGTGATCAGCTAGAAAACGTATCTGCTGTAAAGAACTGCCTTGCTTTGATAAGGATGTGGAAAACATGACCTAATAGGTCTTAGATTAAAAAAAAACACATGTTTTTTAAAATTTCTCAGGAGACACGGGGATTTTTAGGTAAAAGAGAAGACAGTGTGTTCTTGGGATGGTTGCAACCACGGGGACTTTCACATGCTTTGGAAAAGGCTCTTGTAGTTACAAGTACAGGAGGTGATGAAGGAACAAAGCGAAGCCTGCAAGCTCCCATCTGCCTTTCATTTCCAACCCTTTCATGTGATGTTCTTGTGGGCAGGTGAATACCGTCCCTAAAACAGGCAGACCTCTGTGGCACAACCCCAGCTGTGCCATGGGTGGCCCTGGTGTCGGTGCGGCAGGAGCTGAAGCAGCGTTGCCCAGTAGTGACGCTGGGTGCTGCACCGCTCCCTTGTCCGCTCATCAGCTCAGTGCCAAAACAGACATTTGATCTCAGCAGAACAGCCAGTTTTAAACTGCAGATTATCCACCACTTCATCTCTTCACTTAGCTGTGGAGATGATTTGTTTCAGCTGTAGATCAATTATAGCCCAAAACCAGCGCTCAGTTGGCTCATAGCATGTGAAATGAAGACAAAACCATTCTGGGCGCAACCGATGGATCTTCCTTTACAGCTCCTCCATCCCTGAGCATCAATATCCATCACTGGGCACTGAGTGTTCATTCATTCCCCCAGCCCGTCGTGCTCATTTCATTAGGATACAATGAATTATTTTAGCAGAAGGATGCATGTATAAGAATGAAATGTGGTTAAAAGGCCATTTATGCCTTGGGTTGCCTATAAGTGTTCCGCGTTGGATGACACCAAGATCACTCACACTGATCAAATACTTATGATCAGAGCTCATCAGGAAGTGACGTTTGTCATGGATGAGGCAGTTCTGTCATACCAAAATATTTTCACTCTGCTTTTTTCTTGATGGCATTATGGCCAGTATTCTCCCCTTGTAGCTCCCCTATAAAGCTTGGGAAGCTCTTTGGGATTTGGGATGGTGTGATGGAGCAGCTGTTAGCAGTGCAGGAGGAGCCCTTTTCTTTTAATTAAGAGAAGTCTTAATTAAGTAGAAAAACCTCTTTTATTCCTTCCAAAGTTAGCCAACCCGTTGGGCTTGGCCCCTCACTTGGCAAATTGATCCAGCTGGGTTAGGCTGACCAAAAAGCAGATTCCCAGAATGCTGAAATAATGCCATTGCTACACATGTTCCTACGAGGCCAGCTAAAGTTTCTGTGGATAGGTGTGGAAGATACAAATCTATACCCACATTGGTGCATTTCCTGCAGCATCCCTGCAGTGCCGTGCCTTGGGATAGGCTCAGTGTGTGTCAGGATGAGCAGGGCTGAGTGCAGCTGCCTGCAAGTATTTGAGATGTAGATTTCAGGTAAATAATTAAAGCAGGTTTTCTTTTGTTTTGACTTGTAATACTGTTGCTTGACCAAAATGTGTCGCTTTCCAGTCTCTTTCTATTTAATGGAAGAGGTAACTACTGTCTGCCTGCTAACGGGTTCTAACAGTGATGCAGTGCATCGTGTGCTGATGTGCATCACAGAGCTTTCTAGTCTCTATTAGTAGAGTTCACACATGCTCTGGGACTTCAGCATGAAAATAAATAATTTGGATTGCAATTCTGCACCTTGCATAAAATTTCACCATTCTCCAGACGTGCCTCCAGTTTGAGGTGTAATGTCATTTTTTGTTTCCTTTTGAAGTTCAAGTAGTTTTGCTGTTTTGCTGTACCTAAAGCATTAGGTTGGAGCTCTGATCTCTGTGGGGAAATTACCCAACATCTTTTTATGTCTGTTAAGAACTGAGGTTTTGCTAGGTGAAACAACTGGCAACTCTACAATGACTGCTGTCCGTAACTTTTGTAGCAATGGTGAGGAGCCCGAAATCGGCTGCTCCTTAAGCAATAGGGTGTGTTTTTTTTTTTGCCATGAAATTTTAATGCTGCATAACTCTGTGAAGCCATAGCTGATGCAAATATTTGTCGTGTCTGCTGCAAACAGTGTCCACTGGATGTTAATTTGCCAGAACCTTGAATCCCGTTGTGCTGGGTTGGCGTGAACTTCCCAGAAGCAGAATAAGGAGGTTTCATCTTGGGTTTTAGCAAAGGCTTTTCTTGTTCCCTTAAATCAGTGTCTTCAGCTCCATCAGATACATCTTCAAGTGCCCTTCTGGGGTTCTCAAATCCAAAAGGCCTTCTGTGTGACAGGGCTTTTAAGAGACAGGGATCTCTCCTAGCCCTCATTTAATTGCCAGCTAATGGGCTCTCATCTCACCTAGTGCAGGGCTTTGTTTTTATCTGTGTCTTTTTTAATTGAGCTGAACGCATCTTCTTCCTTCGTGCTGCATTTGATCTTTGCTGGATAGAGCAAATCTTTGCAGCATGTAACATCACGTGTTTCTCTGATGGCTTTCGTCTCCCATATGCTCTGGTTCAGTAACAGTTTTGGCTGATCACTGTGACAGCAAAACACCTTTTTATTTAATCTACAGCTTTCTGGAAACTTGTCTTTGGGCATAATCAACATAACCTTCAGCTCTTCTTTGAAACCATGGATCTAAAAGGCAGGGAATGTCAGAAAAGCTTTGCAGCTTGCGGGAGACTTCAGCACGTCTGGCAGATGAAAGCAGAGGAGGGAACCATCACAGACACACCAGATCCACGCTCATCAGGCTGGCTGCTGGCTGTGGGACCCCACAGTGTTGGGAAGGACAGGCTGCCCAGAGGAAATCCCACAGGAAAGAAGCCAAAGGCAAAATGGCGTGAGAGGCCTGGGGGGCTCTGCTCTGGAGGTGCTCCGTAAGTCTTAGTGAGCACCGCACTTAGGTGCTGTTCACTGACAGAAACTGCCCTGTGCTGAAAGGCCTTTTGGACTTGAGAGCTGTTGGTTTATTATTAGAAGAGTAGTGATGTTGTTATTTTTAAGAAGAAGAGGAGAAAATGAGAATAAATTACAGCAAAATGTCAGCAAATGCTGAAAATAGAGAAGTAGCAACAGGGGCTCTTTGGTGTTTTTGCAGCCAGGCAAGCACAAGCAGCAGGAGCAGTGCCAGCATATGAATTCCATCAGCTCAGCTTGTTATCTTCACCTGTTTTTAAACATTTCAAGTTCAATTTTTAATTTTGGTTGACACCGGATAACAAGAATCAAAATATGAAGATTCATGTTAAAATACCAGTTGCAGAAAGCATACATCGATAATGTAAGCGGCTTGGGACTGAATGGCCATGGTCTTCCAAGAAATCTTTTCTATTTCTCATGTTCCCTTGTCTGGACAAGATTTATTAAACAGCCCTTTAAAAGGATTGTTCCCTTTCCCTACCTTTTATTATTGGTGGGAGCCAATTTGAGGCTCTTTCCGTTGCGTGAAGGGCCAGTGTCCCCACTGATTGATGAGCTCGGTGGAAAGGGATTTGAATTTTACAAGCCTGCGCTGCTTGGAATAATACTACCAGGAAAAAAAAGAGAAAAAAAAAGGCTGTTCTTCACATTTCAACTTCATTGCCTATTATTTCCAAGCTTCAGTTTTCCTTTGCTTTTCTACCCCTCCTCTTGGTCATCCCCTTGATTTTCTGTCTTGCTTTGCGAGGTGAGGATAGAGAAAGTGAAATGTGCACAGTGCAGGTAGTGAAGGTGGCTGTTGGAGAAAGAGTTGCCAGCTGTTTATGCGCAATGGTGACTTTTATTCTTTTGTTTTATTGTTATTAATGATGACAACTAATAGAAATTTGTTCTTGATATACTTCCCTGCTCTATTCAGAGAGGGTAAACTGGGTGTAAACACCAACAAGGGAGGTGGTGGAGACAACAGCCCTGGAGGTGTTTGGGAATATATATACATGGCATTGAGGGACGTTGTGTAGGGGACATGGTGATGATGATGGGTTGGAGTTGGACTAGGTGGTCTTAGAGTAATTTTCCAACCTAAATGACTCTGTGATTCTATTCTAAGGCTGGCAGGAGAGCAGTAGGACAGGTAAGGTGTACGTGCTAGTTTCCCAAGTACAGCTGTAATCCTGTATGTTGGGGCTGTCAGTGCAGAACTGTTTTGCTCTCTTCCGGGGAGCGTTTACTGGATCTCTCCTGGCTTGATTGTGATGATGGCCAAACACAGACTTTTCTCCCAGGGATCCCAGCAAATTGGGTATCTGACTGCTTCTCATACAGACCTGCTCTTGCCAGTGCCTGGAGTCAGAATTTCAAGGCAGAATTTCCCATCTTATTCCCCTGTCATACACACTAACTTATTTTACGTTCAGACCTCTGATCTTTCTCCTTTTCCTGGGTGCCCAGCAGAGATTTTCATCCTGTAAATACCAGAAGGTGCCTAATCATCCTTGTCTCTAGGAGTCCTAATTTAATTCCTCTTGTTTTCATTAGGGGGTTTCTGCCTTCCTATTTTTTTTCCTAATCCTCCTCAGGAGACCTGTAAAACTTTTCCACTGGAGCAATGGCAAATTTAAACCAGAAGGTTGTTTTTCTTAAGCACCTCTTGAGGATCCACTGATGCAGGCTGAAACAGAGACATGCTATACATACAGCAAACGGGTATTCAAGCGAGCGAATTGAATGCTAAAAGTCAAATGAATTATTCCCTTTTAGCTTTAACTCTGAGCTCTTCCTGCACACTCAGAGCCTCAGGGGACTGTCCTCCCTCGGGGCTGCCAGCTGAAAATGATAGGGAAAAAAGGTAATGCATGATGTTGTGTAAAACTGTCAAAAGAGAAACCGTGTAGTGACAGCAGTCAACTGCATGATGGAGATGGGAAGGGAGGATTTGTGTGACCATGACAAGTTGACTTCTGGAAAAGCCAAAGTCTTGCAAGTATTTGGCACCTCAGTGCGGCGGTCGTGGTAGGTTTGACCCAAGTGAAAAGGTTTCTATCACACCAAAACAACAACAACAACGAAAAGAAATGGGAAGATGTTTTTTTTGTGATAATAGCAAATTTTCCTTCAGCTGAAAGTGAAAAAAAGATTTATTTTATTTATTTTTTTTTAAGTAAGTAATTTTAGTAAATGGCAGAACAACGAGTGTTTTGATTTTGTTGAGTGCATTTTTCCTTCCCCTCCAGCTGGAGCTCTTTGCCACGTTCATGATTAATATTCGATTTGCTTCGGTCAACCAAAAATTGGTCTTTTCCCCCTTTGCTGATACGTTTATTCTTTGAGAACTTTCTCTAACCTAATAAGGATAGATTTTTCTCGTGGCATTTTATCAGATCTGCCTTCTCTTGGCCGGGTTGAGATTTGGAACAAAAACTCATAAAAATGCAGGTCAGTGCTTACTTCACTGAAAAGAGCTTTTGCCTCTGTAAGAAATATAATGAATGTAACAAAACGAAGACACACAGATGTGGTAATAAAATTAGTAAATTCGTGAATCATTGAATTTCATTGAAATTATTGTAAATTGTGCTGTTACATTGTTTAATTATGTACAATTAGCACTGGAATTGCTAACGCCCTGCTGGAGCCTTTTCTCTTAGATTTACAATAGGTCATGGTAGAGTATTTTTCTCATTACTGTCATAGAGGCACTAATTGAACTGGATCCGATCTCCCACACTGACTAGTTTTCTCCATAGAAGAATAATTTATTTATGTACAAATAGTTCTTCTTTGCCATATTTAACTGGTGCCTGGAGCAGGCATAGAGGGGATGGCAGAATTTATAGTCCATTAAAGCATTTTCCATCAGTTGTCACTTAAAAAAACTCTTTTGGGCATATGAATCAGGAGGAAGATGAATGTAGTTTTGGTAAGTCTCGAAAATACTTTTCTTCTGGCCTACAGCCAGCCAGCATGGGGAAGCTCTGGGGAGCTGTACGGAAGAAATCAGCAACACTCAATTTAGATAAACACATCGAGAATCCTTCTGCTTGCAGCCTAGGAAATGCAGTATTTGGCCTTTGCCTTCAGAAGGCTTTATGGCTTCTCTCAGAGAGCTGAGGGAGAGGTGGGAGTTGCTTTCAGGGATGAGCCTGTGGATGGGAGGATTTGTGGTGTCTGGTGCTTGCAAGTCCAATCTGATGCTGCCTGCTCACCCCTGCAGGAATGGGGGTGAGAAGCAGTGAAATGGAAGAGCTCTTCATTTATGTCCTACCTGAAATCTCAAAACTGCCAGAGCAGAAGCCACTCCTCACAAAGGCTGATGTGTACTGATCCTGTGGATCCAAGGCTCTTGGTTTCTGGAGCTTTTCCGAGCATTTGGGGTTTTCTTTGTGTCGCTCATCCCAGCTAACCCTCTTCAATAATAAGGTACCAGCCTGCGCATGGGCATGGCAACCCTCTGCCATATTCAAGCTTGAACCAGGTGGACCAGGTGGGCAGGTTTTAGACCAGACAAAACCACTTGAAGTCTTTCTTTACCTATCGGTAGGCATAAACTCAGCAGCTTTATGTGTGCATGTCCGTGCCCATGGCCAGTGGATAGAGAGCACAGTGTCACCTCTGTAGGGCAGCAGGTCCCTTTTGCATCCAGTTGGGGATGCCAGCTCCCTCCTTGCTCCCTAAGAGCTCAGATTTTGCATCAAACGGAGCCCAGCACCAGGAGCTTCCACCAGAAGCTCCTGTAGTGCCTGTGGGGATTCCAGGGCCATCTCAGCAAACAACACTGGACATGGGCAAGTATATTCAAAACTGAGGAGAGTATTATTAAAGATTTCATTTTCCTCTCTGTATGTTTGGAGAGCGTTTGTCATATCAATCAGAGATTTCATTAGGTAATTATTATTTTTTCATTATTTGCCTAAGGCTTGGCGCATCTCCCCCACGCAAATACAGAAGCCTCACAGTAAATGGGATCAGGAACTGAAAACACCCATTTTGTTCCCTGTAGCACAGAGGAGGAGCCCCCAAGCAGCATCACAGTATGACAGCTAGCAGCTAAGTTACATTAGATAAGAAGTGACAGGATGCTGTCGTGTGTCATTTATCATCTGTGGCCATGACTGAGATTGCCTCTGCTGTGCACTGGTGGATGGCCAGAGAGGATTGGTGCCCCATTCAGGGCTGGGCTCTGTTTGTACCCCCTGCTTGCAGTGCCCTTCTCAGAAAGCTTTTAGATGCTGTTTTTCTCTAGCTGACCCACCTGATCCGAAAAGCTCTAAGGCCACCAAACAAAAATATGCTCAACGTATGATTAATGCAATAATTGTATGATTTTATTCCCCTTTTCATCAGAGCTGCTGCACACAGCATACATCTTAAATATGACTACGGTGCTGTTTCCGAAGACAACTGCTGCAGTTGAGTTAGGAAGACCTCTGTAGGCTATTCCAGTTCAACATTTCCCTTGCAAAATAAATACAGGCTGTCTTGTGAATAAGAATGAGATTAGCAAAAGCCATTAATTAGTATGACTTCTTAAAAGGAAACTGTAAATGCAATAATTCACCGTGTGTGGCATCTTAATTTGCTGCGCTGTGAAATAGTTTCCTGTTTTTGTTGTACAAATCATGGGAAGATTGAAACGACCCTCAGGATGGATGGAAGGGGTTAAAAGGGAGTGAAACACAACTTTTGGGAGTCTGCAAGAAGTGTGGAAACACAGAATTGCTTGGTCTATTCTCAGAGCTTTTCCCTAAAGCTGGGAGCAATTTAACATTGATTTGAACATTTATTTTCTTGCTTTTTTTTTTTCTTTTTTTCCAGTGGCTTAATTTCTATTCCTTGTCTGGCGTGCCTGTTAATTTTGCATGCTATCACAAGCCTAATTCTTCTCTGTTTCAAATGAATATCATATAAATTAATTGCCATATGATTACCATGTAATTACATTGTGACTCATGACAGTTTAGACAAAGTATCATAGCTGCATTTTAAGAAATGATAAATGTTTGACTAATGTGTCAGAAAAATGTAAATACGTTGTGATTATTGTGGCACTTTTATGCACATTAATTCTCTCCGCAGTTTCTGTAAGCTGTCAGTCATCCCGTGGTAGAGAGCAGGCAATCCACACACCTAAATTTATCCATGTTTAGGTGATGTTTAGCATTTGGAAGCTTTTTGCACAGCGTCCGGCAGCTCGAGTCACGCAGTGGGATCCTGCCTGCTTCTCGGGAGACCTGTATCTTCCCAGTAAGCTTCTTATTTAAGGAGTTTATCCTATTACACAGTGCCCGCTACCTTTGCAGTATTTCACAGCACATGCACAATTTTACTGCAGCTCAGCAGCGGGGGCTATCGCTGAGTTCTTTTTGTTTGGGGGTTTCACTGGCCTCGCTTGTCACATGGAGAGCATCTCTGCAGCCCACGGCCTCACTGCTGGCCACAGGGCTGAGCAGGGGTCACTGTGAGCTGTGGTCCAGCAGCCAAGCATCCCTCTAAACACCAGCCAGTGGGAATGAGACATGCTGCGTGCTCAGTGAGGGAAGTTTTCCCTTCAGTTGAGCATCAGAAGTGTTTTCATGATGTTAATCTCTTTGGTGTTGGATGGTATCTTACGGTCAGCTGTGCAGTGTCACTCTGATGTGTAAAAACTCTTTTTAGCCCTGAACTGCTTAAAATGGCATCTCAAGTTTAGATGGCTCTGAGCTCTGTAAAGGTAGGAGGGAAATCCATCAGCCATGCCAAGGTAGCCCCTGAAAGCCAGCTAATGGATGTTTGGTTTCAGTTACGAGGAGCGTCACCCGCTGATCTTCTCTTATCACTTACAGTGAAGTGTCTTTAGCAAGCCAGCAAGATTAGGAGAGAGCACTTTGCTGTTTTCAGCTTGCTTCTGCGCTCGTATGTCAGCACCGTGCAATAAGGGAGGGTGAAACCTGGTTATGGTTATCTGTGGGCCTGTGGCAGTGCTGGAGTGTCTGCGTGGGCACAGCTCTTCCTGGCTCCAGGGAAGCTGTCTGCGATCTGTAGCCCCAGGAACAAAGAAATCCAATCACCCCTGTGTGGGGAGGTGTGAACTTCATGAGGCTATGCAGAGATCATTTAATACTAGGAGTGCAGGACGTGGATGCTTTCTTTGCAATTCTTTCTTTCTCTCCTTTAGTTAACTGAGAAAAGCAGGGAAGAAAATATATTGAAAGACTTGGCTAATGCATTGTGTGACATTGGAAATTGCTTTAATAATGAAAGGCATCATTAGAGCAATTAGGGAGGGAGGGTGGAAGGGGTGTGTGTATATATGTGATGCACGCTTAGCCCTTAAAAAAGCAATCAGGGAGTTAAAGAGAGAAATGTGTATTTTCTCTACTTGAAAACTCTGGTCTGATGGCTTTTTCTTTGACCCAAACCAGGACGGTTTTGCCCTCACGACTTTAATTTGTGCTAAGATTGCTAATTCTCCTCTATCTCACTCTATATTCCATTTAGTTGTCCCCTTGTTTCTCCTCCTCTCCATCACCAGAGCAGTGTCACACTGCACTGAAGTGTCCGATCTCTACATTAGGATCCCATATATTTTCCAGTGATGGGATAGCACAGCTCAGATGTCAGGATTACTGGTACAGGGGAAGTCAGAGGGCAGAGGCTTGGCTGATGGCCACAAGCACTGAGCCCCAGCTTTCTGCAGTGCTAATTTACAGGTTCATAGGAGAGGACAGAGTATCCTGAGTTGAAAGAGACCCGTAAGGATCATTGAGCCCAACTGCTGGTTCTGCAGGATGAGTTAGATCATCTCTTCTGTAGGATAGGTAATAGGGAAAAGCTGTATTTTCCATATGGTGACGCATTGCCCTTTCTGAGCCACCGTTGCCACGTGGAAGTCTGTATACTCCAATATATTTTTAGGATGTCCGGCAGTAGAGATGAGGGTTTGCAAAAACAGTTGCCGAAAGTCCCTGCTGAATGTGGAGCTCAGCTTCTTAGGGGTTGATGTTCAGAGCCTTGTGTTGTGCCTGTGGCGTAAATGGCACTACAGAGGGAGTATCTGTGAGCTTGCAGAGTAGCTGTGTGGATGCTGCTGGTAGCAGCTCAGCCATCCTGTCCCCACCGAAGCACCATCTTGGTGAAACGTCGCTCAGAAAACACTGAGCTTGCCTAGCTGACATCTTGTGCAGAAACCTGGCGATATGGACCTCGCTTGTTATGCCAGTTCAAACTGCAAACAGGTTTTTTGGTCTCCAACAAAAGGAAATGCTGGTTTTCAGCCAGGTTTGTTCACGTGGCATTGGATGAATGCAGTAGCACTAACATGAAGCCGAATGATGCTAAAGAACAAGAGAAGACTGTAGCAGTTAACTCAGTGAGACGTGCTGGGTAGCTGTCTTTAGTGCTGCAATTAGCTGTCATGAAGTATGCATCAGTGTCATCATTACAAAAAGGGCACTGATGGAGAAGGCACCACTTCTGCTACATGGCTCACAGCGTGTTTCCTGTACTTTGTGATGCAGGGCACTCTCAGTTCTCCCTTTGTTTTCTACAGTTGGGTTTTCAATTCCAAGAACATGTTGGTATGTGCTGCCTGAGGATGGTTCTTTAGATAGCTGGGAGAGCTATGCATGAGCAGGTGTAAATGAAGATGCTGCATCGAGTAATACAGTCAAGTGCCTCATTTCAGATTGATGATGATGAATGAAACAAGAAGGGTTACGTAACAGAATAGACCCGGGAGTCATCTTAACCACAAGAAAATACTTGACACAATAGATAAGTAGGGAATTAAAAGTATCATGCTTACATCGAGTACAGTACTCTGAACGAGAGCTAGCAGTTGTGTAAACAGAGGGAACTGGAATTATGCTGGTATTTGGCACAGTAGTACCTCACCCAAGGTGATAAATTGCAGTGTAAACCAGCTATACCAGTACAGAAATGGCAGAGGACTCAGGCAGTCCTGCTCTGGGCACAGTGCTGTAGTCCAGGCCCACAGCCTCCCCCTGGGCAGCGTCTGGCTCACCACTCCAGGCCCATTCCCTGCTGCTGCTGCTGGCATGAGGGCCATCTGCTGCTGCCTGCAGGAGGGACTGCTAGGAATCGGGGGAGGTAATCGCCTTAATTCCTCTTCCAAGCTTCACCCAGCAGTCGCTGCCCAGCCCGTGGGGCTCGGCTTTCCCTAATTACAGCAGGTCTTTCCCTGTGTTTGCGTTTCTCCTCGCAGTTGAGATGCACACGTGCCTTTTGTTTCAGCACTGTGCCTCACTCCGGCCACCAACCCTGTCGCTTTTACCATTCATCCCAACAGAAGGGCAGATTCATAGCCTCCTGTGGGTGCTGTGCCAGCACGAAGGCTTGTTGCCATGCAGGAGATAGGAAAGATGAGATTTGAAGTCACAGATTCATTAAGTCTGGGAAAGACCTCTAAAGATTATCTACTCCAATCCCAACCCATCCCCACCATGCCCACTAACCTGTATCCCTGAGCACCACATCTCTCTGTTTCTTGAACATCTGTACTGTGTGGGTTCTTATCTGCTAAGCAGCTGCTCCCGTGGAGCAAATACCCCCCAAAGTAACTGTGCTTGTTATTCCGGGGGGGCTGCAGTTATGCTGTGTGTCTGCCAGCTCTGTCAGTTTCTGCCCATGTTTCCCTAAGTGTTATATCAGAGGGTTGAGTAAACAGAGAGGCACCTATCAGCCTGCAACGGGTGTGTTTGAAGAGACCTTTCTTGAAACTACCACCAGGAGCAAAATCCACAGCTTTGTGAAATTCAGTGGAAAATTGGCTTCAAGGAGCATTAACTCAGGTTCTCGGTGAATGTCTTTCTTCTTTATTAAGAGGGGAAAAAAGAAGAAAAAAGAGCCCCTCTAGATGCTCAAGTCACTTTTTTTATTTTCCCTATGCGTTTGAACTTGTCCACTACCTGGAGTATTTTACTATTTTATTTATTGCCACTGAGGCACAACTAGATTTAGGCTTAACGCTAGGCTCCAGATGGCTTTTGGAAGGTGGTCAGATTTACAGTTACGACACCTGTGCGTGGCTCTCTCCCCCTTCATGCCTTACAGCTAAACCCAGCTCCCTCAAACGCGTGCTGTTGGAAATGCTTTATGGCATTTCACAGTCCCTATAAAGGCAAAGATCTCTATTTCCACAGAGCTGTGGGTGCAGTCTCAGTGTCCACCACCTCTCCTGTTGCAGAACGAGATGGCAGTGAGACTTTTACCCCCATGGTGGCACGGTGACCAGCTCCACAGCAAGGCTTTGCTGTATAGTCCTTGGAGGGTGGGAGAAGCAAAGATATTTTCATCCGTCCCCAATTCAGCATGGACAATAGCACGAGGAAGCACATCTTCCATCGTTCCTTTGTGTGCTTCCTTTTCAGATCCACTTGCAATGAGCTTTTTCAGTTTTTGCATCTGGTATATTATTTTGCTTTCATTTTTAAAGTGTTCTGCATACAACTAAATCCACATGAGGATGAGCAGTTTTCTCTTTTTTTGTTTGTTTCTTTCCGAGGCAATAAGACATCTGGCTGCTGCTAGCGCGTATTATCAAGTCGTATCCTTTTAACCCTCTTCATCATTTTATTTGTAAAGTGCTCCCCTGCTGAGATACCAGGGGCCATGTGCAAACAGTTTAAAACAACATCGAGAAATAAACAGTATGGGCAAAAATGATGAGATGCTTTTTAAAGCCAACAAGCTGCGAGCGCTGAAAAACAGGTGTGGGGAGGGGGAGAGAGGCGGGATCAGTCCAGCAAAGTGGCAGAGGTTGAAGCTGACCCTCGTTTCAAAAATTAAATATAGAATAGAGCTCTTCAGCTGCTAAGAGGAACCTGTGAATCTGTTTCTGAATGTGCAGATCCCAGAGCAAAAGCAGAATCTTTGCTCTTCTGTGGGACCAGGACGCCAGCCCTGCTATGGGAAGGTTTGACTGGGGAGACCAGGGAAATGTTAGGAGTAGAGCTGTTCTCCTTGGTATAAGTAGCAGGGGTTGCTTGCATGAATGTCCTGGCTTTCCTGCCAGCTCCCAGCACTGGGGCAGTCCCTCTGGAAGCTCTGCTGAAGCCAAACTGCAGTAATAAAGCCTCGCAGGCAAAAGATGAGTGGGGATGGAGGTAAAATGAATGACCCGTGCGCCACATCTGGCAAATGGCTCTTTTTGGAAAGGCTGTGTCCAGAAAAAGCCCAAAACAACAGAATGTTGCCAAGATATTGAGCTTTTCATCCCGGCTCCAAAAAATGGACATAGAGAGAAGCATTGCCATGGAGCTCTTTGCCCATTGGGCATGCTTCTCTGTTATGAAGACACAAGGCAGCTTTGGGCACCCAGGCTGCAATGCCAGCCCATGCCTCTCTTAGGCCAGGCATGGAGCGTGCTGTCTGTGAAGAATAACGTGTGTAATTTGGGCAAGGACGGGGTCTGGGTGACATCTTTGGGAACTGCTTCATGAGCGTCTTCTGTGATGTTCCTATGAACCAACTGAGCCCCTCTCCCAGTGGGACACCCCACTGCTGGTTGTATTTCTGGGGTCAGTGTGGCTGTCAAAGGCTGCGACTGCTTCTTCCCTCCGGTTGTGGCTTTCCTAGCTCTGCAGAAAATAAGAGGGTGATAAAACAAATAGCACATCCCTGATCTGTACAATTGGAAAACACTTTAAATGCAGGAGAATGGTCAATAAGTGAAACTTCCACAAGTGCTCTTGTGTTGAAATGGCCGCGAGAACCAAGCTGTCAGTCCATCCGTCTGCCTAACACGGCCCGCACCGGGCACTGTGGGATGCACCAGCAGGAGACATTAAATCCCACTTATCGGGAGGATTCAGTGCTGGTTTTCCCAGTGTTTTCCCATCTGACAAAGCTGTCAGAGTCTCACACCTCACCCCCAAGTCTTAAGGCTACCACAGGGAGCAGGGAAGTAAACTCAGACCCTTGCGAGCAACACCACTTGTGTGGAAGGCTGGAGGGACAGCAGGAGCCTGGGTAGAGGATGGGAATGCCGAGTAAATTATTGCTGCAAGGCTGGTGTAGGGATGGGAGCCTTCAGGAAATATCCAAACCCCCTTCCTATCGCCTCTCTATCCTCTAGGTGTTTGTTTAGGCTCTGTATGGCCTGAGCAATCCTCTCTGGAACACGTTTAGTGAGATCCCTAATTTTTTTTTTTGGTACAGATGAACATGAGCACGTTTTGAGCACTTGAAGGGCAGGTGCCTGCAGCAAAGGAGGAATTTTTCCAAGTAACAGCAGGAGTACAAAGACAGGAAATTTGGATTTGCTGTGGTAGACGGCATAAGGCTCAGTGGGTAGCTCGGAAATCAAGGAATTTAATCAACATAGTAAATGATAGATGTGACTTTTAAGATACCCTGTTCTCTTCAAAAGGAGACAAAGGGCTTCTGATAGTAAGCAAACGTGAGGTGGGAAAGCTTGGTGGGGAGATGCCTGGTGCTAGGCTGCTCCCACAGCTCCCGGGGTCAGGCGACATTGCTGGGGGTTGTCCTGTTGTCATCAGAAACGTTTTGCCCATCTTTTTCTGTTATTAAATCAGGAGAACCATCTGATTACAAAGCGCTGATTGATGAGCAGCCCCACGGCAGGCACGTGTTGGGGAAGGGAGGCAGAATCCCCACGAGCAGCCTGGGGCTACTAACAGCAATGGCTACTAACAGCAATGGTGTTCCCACAGAGATGGTGCTGTAGAAATATTGCAGTCGTATTTAAATGGCTTTAGCCAGGAGGGTGAGAGGGGAAAGGGTGTATAATAACCCAAGAGTTGCCTGCGCTGATTGAAAAGCAAATGAGCAATTTTCAGCCACAAAAATCAAGAGAGAGGACGAAGAAAAGGAGACCTACGAGGCAGGCTAATAATCAAGATAAGTGCCGGAGATAAAAAAGTCTAGCACAGCATTATTGTGTGCTGCAGCGTATTTGTAAGGAGATTTCCTGTGTGCTGCAAGAACCTGCCGGCGCTGCTGTGTAGATTGAGTCAGGATCCTCCAGTAGTTACACTGAGCTTATTGCCAACATTTGTCTCCGGGATGTTACCAAAACCAGTGGAAAAAAATATTTCTGATCTTCTCCTTCAGGCGTAAAGTAACATAAATAACGTCATAGAAACTAAAATGGGTTCTTTTTTTCTTTTTCCTTCTCATTAACGTAACTCCACGATGTGGCTGTAAGTGTTCTGAAGGAGCAATTAATGATTCATTTGTTTTTTCATGCAAATATTTCCCTGTCGCTTTCCTACTCCAGGCGGCTTTTGGAAAAACAAAAGCGGCTTCAACTGGAGAGGAAAGAAGTTGAAAATATTTGGAAGGAATTGTCTTCTCCTCAGACCTTAACCACAGTACTCGCTTGGAATTTGAAATGAAATTGTGTGAATAAAGTGTATGAGGTCCTTTTTTAAAAACATGGAAGGAAAAAAAAAAAACCAGCCTCTGAAACAAGCCAGAGAAAAAGAAGATAATAGCTCTTGGAAAGCAACCTCTTGGCAAAGAGGAACAAGAGCAGTGGAATAATTTAATTGCTCATCAGCTAATTATACGGTATTATAATGTTAATGTGTCTTCATCATGACAATGTAATAGGTATAGATTGAAGCATATGAAAAAGAAAGTGTTGATGCAGTAATTATAACTAAGAGCGGAGCTGTTAGAGTAATTATAACGCTTCATCAGGTAATTAACGTATTGTTCAACTTGAGACGGAGAACAAAGAGTGAAGAAGTTAAATATTGAAGGACATGCCTTCCACGCTCTGGGGCTGCCTTCCTGCATTTGCTGCAGAGGGTGATACTCTGTATTGATACTGTTATTTTCCTATTTCCCTCTCTGTGTTTTATCGAGCTGGGGGCCGTTGCTGGGCTGCCTGCAGTGCCACAAGCCTTGTTTCCAGGCGATGATCCCATGGATCCCCCCGAGGTCCTCCTTGCACCGTAGGCAGTCAATGGGCTGGGACCACGTTTACCACCCATCAAAGATCCTATTTGGCTCCTCCAGAGCCTGTCTGCCATGGGTTCCTCCTCTCTGCGCAACGGTGAGCACAGGGGGTGCTGAGCCCATGCCCTGCACCCTGCTCTTGCTGCACCCAAATGCTGGGGAAAGGAGATGCTGGCTTGGCTCTCGCTGTGAAGCTCCCAGGTGGGACATTGCACTTCCACTGGTCAGTACAGGAAGGACGTGGAGCTCTTGGAGCGGGTCCAGGGAAGGGCAATGAGATGATCAGAGGGCTGGAGCACCTCTCCTGTGAGGAAAGGTTGAGGGAACCTGGATTGTTTAACTGGAGAAGAGAAGGCTCTGGAGAGACCTCACTGTGGCCTTCCAATATCTGAAAGGAGTGTATAAACAGGAGAAGGGGGTACATCTGTTTATGAGGGTGGATAGTGATAGGACAAGGGGGAATGGTCTTAAACTGAGACAGGGGCAGTTTAGGTTAGATATTAGGAGGAAGCTTTTCGCACAGAGGATGCTGAGGCATTGGAACAAGCTGCCCAAGGAGGTTGTGGATGCCCCATCCTTGGAGGCATTCAAGGCCAGGCTGGATGTGGTCTGGGCAGCCTGGTCTGCTGGCTGGTGGTTCTGCACATAGCAGGGGGGTTGAAACATCGTGGTTCTTTTCAACCCAGGCTGTTCTATGATTCTATTATTAGGGCAGCTCTTTGGGATTGAGAGGCCTGAGCTTGATTTTTGACATGCTGGTGAAACAGCTGGAGTCTGGTTGCAGCTTTGTACGGAGCTAATAGCAAAGCCTTTGCTTCTTGAGCTAGGATTCCAGTGCAACATAAACACCTCTAAGATTCCATCTTTCTAACTGTTCCCCCAAAGGCAACAGGACAGGAGTTTGTACCTGTCTTCTGCACCCAAAAGGTATCCGCTTTAGCTACTGGAGCTGTGCTGTATGTGTGCAGCTGCACTTGACCACTAAAATATATCTTCACAGTATACATATTTACCTTGGAAGAGCTTATTCCAATCTCAAAGTGAAAATGTTGAGGTCAGTAATTTTGGTCAGGGGGTCTCCCACTCAATTCCGAACCCCAGCTGTGACTTGTGAAGGGAGAGAGGGATCACTGCTGGCAGGTGGGTTGGAGCCCTGCCCTTGGTGCAGCTGGGCACTGACACCATCTGCATGGCTCCCGCAGAGCCTGTGGAATCGTTGACAGCATCTTATCTTATTTATTTTTATTTTTAGCTTGACCTACCTTCTTCAACCTCAGGATGGTTCTCCCCTGAAAATCAAGCCACCTCACGCTGATTGTCATCAGCCGCAGCAGAATTTCTGATGAAATTAGGGCAGCAGTGAGGCTGGTTTGGTCAGCTCATTTAGCGACCTGCTGATTTGCAAGGTCTTAAGAACTCATTTCTCAACTTCTGAGCCCTGCTCATCCTGTTTATGTGCATTGCACCCTTCTGTAGGCTTTATGGGTGTAATGCTGTCATAGTGTCCACAGCTCAAAACACGGAGTGGTTGGTTTTGTAAGATAAAAATGATGTGATTTTAACGTGGATAATGTCATGCAGCAGAGTGAAAGACATTGTGCTTCTGGTGAAGGGCATGGAAATAGATATGATGGAGTAAGTGCTGGAGAGAAACGGATGAGCTGAGCTTCTTGGAGCTCAGGAGCTGGAATCATCTACAGTGATGGCCAGTGTGCTGTACGTGCTGAGTGAAGTCTGCGATCCTATTCTGGTGTGTTTAAGTTACTTAGGTGCAATAAAGAGAGGGCTGAAGGGACATGAGATTGCTGGTAAGGAAGGACGAAGCTCAAAAGAGTTAAAAAATAAAAGGTCTGATGACTGAAAGGACAGAGATAGAGTAAGGGTGCACGGGGTAAGTGCAGGTTAAAAGCAGGTATCAGAGGCTCTGGAGCAAGCTGCTGCCTGGCAGGGAGCACGTGCAGACCTGGTGCAGTGTGGTGCTCTCTAACCAAGCCATCCTGCAGGGCTGAAGGCTGTTTCAGCTGCTCTTAAAAATGAATGAAATTCAGACACCCGTATCTTTCGGAAAAATTAGCCTTAAAATCAAGTGACACATATTGTATGCAACAAACTGTGGGTGAAAGGGAGATAAGCTGTTGCTTAAAAAGGATTTAAATACGCTTTAAATAATATCTCCTGGACTTGATATGCAAAAACCACATTCACTGAGCAGAATGACGTGTTCTATTGGTTGGCTCTTTCCCTTTATATGTTGTAATTCTGGAACATTTGTTCCTTGTTGAATGCCTTTCCGTCTTGGAAGCATTGTGAGGTATTTCTACGAGTGCCTCAGTTGCAGACATGGAAAATGTGCTATTTTAACGTCTGCTAGACTAGGCTTCAATGTGTAATAGTAATAGCACTCAGGAGGAGCTGCTCTGAAGTAAACCAGGAGAGCTTAGCCTGTCAGTGTGCACTAATAGCAGAGGCCAAAGGATGTCACCTCCTGTCTAGGCTGGTCCTGCGTTAAGCCAGAACAAGCTTTGACTGACTGTAGCTGAAGCTGTGCAGAGAGCCCAGGACTCAAGAGCTCCTTCTCTCCCCAGCAGTTGCACTGTTCTGGGCCCCAGCCATGGAGGGATTATATTTATTCCTTTAAAAGATATGCTGTCATACCTGGGAATACTCTTGCCATCGTTTCAGCTGTAGGATCCTTACTTAAATCCTCTTCTGAATGCTTGAATTTTATGCTACCTTTGAGCAGTGAGACTGCAGCTTGCTGGGCATTGGAATTAATTTCTTTGTATCCATTTATCACGTTTAAATTGAGTGGCTTTCACATCCTTTCAGTAGCGATTATGCGTTTGGAGAGAGCCTGAATGGAATTTGGCAATCCATCTCCTCCCCACCGCTTGGTTTAGTTTTATCATTACCCCTCTTCCTTTCAGCAGTCACCCTTTTGTTCTGGCTTTGTCCTGTGCAGTTGGGAGCATGATGCTCCACACGGAACTGGACTCTCTAGAGCACAGTGTGTTCCATCAGCTCTCTGGTATCTGCTCTGCCTTTGTTCCTCCTAACAGCTGCCATGCTTTTCTGATTGCTGGGGTGCTCAAACCTGGGCTTGTGGCCTTTCTAACAGCCAGGAGTGCCCTGTTTGAATGTACTCAATTTGCCCTTTGCAAGGGGGAACTGATACCTAGGGCAGACACTGGAGCAGATACCAAGTCATACCTTGTATTTCCTCCGTCCAGAACCTCACTGAGCAAGCTCTGTATGTGCTCATCTGCAGTACCATCTTCCCAGAACAACCCAGGTCCTTGGCAAGGTGACCTGGGATAGAGGGTAGGTAGGTCCTGCAAACTTCCATGAATTTGCCAAGTGGCTGCTCATAATCTTTGGGTGATTTTGCCTGTCCTTCCTGCATTCACAGAGAATTTTTGTGGCAGGCAGTGGTAATCAAAACATTTCTGTTTGCCCAGTACTGCCTTGTCCCAGCCCTTTTTTCCCTCGACTGATCCATCCACAGGGTTTAAAAGATCAACCAAGGAGCTTTTGTGTTGAAACAGAGGAACAAACACATCAGTGGGCATTATAGTGTTCCTCTGCTATTGACACCAAAGCCAGGCTTAGACTACACCTTCCTGAATATAAAGCTATAAAGCAATTAGAGGAGCCTCTTTGGAAAACGTCATCGGGCACAGCCGTGGCCTAATATTCTTGTCCTCCTCTCCACTGCCACCACCTTACACCTTTTTAATTTCTTTTCTTACAAGCTATCCATTCAAATTGCCCGGGAGTGGAAAACAGAGCTATTGACTGCCTTTTCATGAGCTGTCCTGAAACAGTGAATAGAAGCAAAAGACAAATGTAGGCACATCCAAGGAAAGAAAAATCATAATTAATATTTCAGTAGAATAAAGTGCCTCTATAAGGACAAGATTGAAAATAAAGTAGAAAGAGTATTAGCTTGACGTATATCAAGGTTTTAGCTATAATATATATTCCCATAAATCCATACTGCATTTGTGCCTAGTATGCATGTTCAACTAATAGAGAGCACAAAGGCGAGAGGGAAATGAAGCCTCGGGATGAGTTTTTAAGCAGTTTCCATCGATTGTCAGATGTGGGGATAACTCTCGGGTGTCAGAGCTGCAGGAGCTGCATTTCCTCGTGGTGGAAGAGCTCTACGAACGCTTGCAAACATTGGTGCTCTGCTATTAGAAATGTTCCAAACGCGATGTGTGAAATATATGAAGGCAATTCATCACCGGGAGGCTTGTTGGGTCCCAGCGGTTGTGGTGTTCCACTGACACGGGGCTGCCATACTTACCAGCACTGCTGACACCACGCTCCCTGTCTTTCCAAACACGTGGGATTTCCAAGTGTTTGCTGTTAAAAATAGCACTCTGCTTTTGAAAGCTTTTCAGGAAGACTTATCAGCAATTTCTGCTAGAGATGGAGGTGCTTTATTAACAACGGAGGAAGCTGTCTCAACTGGCTTTAAAAGGAGTTTAAAAAGACGCCAGGCTTGTGTATGGGCTTTTGCAGTGCATGATCCCACCATCTGACCTGAAGTATTTTGGAGATTCTCACTGTAGGAGTGACTGCAGTGCTGCAGATTCCCACGCAGAGCCCAAGGTCCGGGAGATAAGGTAAACTAACCAAACATGAAACATTCGCCCTGTAATTTATGTAGATCATTTGCAAGTGTAGTCCTGAGGCAAAGAGCAGATAAATTGCTCCGACAGTATCCAATAAGTTTCAGCCATTGTTTGACTACTAATAATTGTGGGTTTTTTTGCAAGATGTGTGTTTTGCACAGATACAATTACTGTATTTTACAGCAGTCGATGCAAATCACTCATTTCCATATTGCATACCAACTTGGTATCTGATTAGCGTGGCAAATTCAATTTGTCTTAATAAGCCTAAGGCAGAATTAACTTGATATACATTACCATTTAGCAGTATTTAGATAAGAAAAACAAGTCGTTTGGTTTTGCTTTACTTTGGTTTGCTGTAGTAAAATCAACAAGTTGATCAACAGTGTTAATGTGAAACATTTTACACCTGGGAAAGATCATCTCTTGGTTAGAGAGGCTGTATGATGTATGATGTAGATGGGCATCACTGGAGGTGTCACAATCACAGACTGCTGGGCTGACAAGAGTCAGTGCAGATGGGGACAACGTGAGAGCATCAACAAAATGTTTCTCAGGAGTCCAAGAACCATGTTGCAGTTTGGCTGTAATACCTTTCTTTGGCGGTGTGTGGGCTCAGGGACTTCATGCCTAATGTGGAAAACATCGTCAAAGGGTAGCCTGCAACACGAAGATGTGTGAGGAGCACTTTGCTGCTTCTAAGACCACCCAAACTGCTTCTGATTATACCTGTGAAATCTTACTGATGTAGGACAGCATCATTCTGTTTTGCAAAGTCAAATGTTGCCACTAGAAGTAGCCATAGGTGGATTCCAGTCCTCACAGCTGTGTGAAATGGATTGAAAAGGGTCATCTTAATTCCTTTCAATGGCAATTTTCACATGTAAATGATTTAGGAGCATGCATACCCCCTGGCTGTTTGGGAAACCCTGACCACTGGAGCACTTTGTTAAGGTTAAATCTCACTTTCCCTATGAGGTGTCCCTGCTGTCCTTTCCCAGCTGACTGGTGCAGTGGGATTGATCAGTGCAGGGCACACAGGTAGCTGTGAGCAGACATTGCCATTTACACTGCTCAATACATAGATGGGAATATTTGAAATATTCTGAAATGATGCAATTGGAAATGATTTGTGGGCTCGTGTGCCTAGAGTATTTGCTGGGGAACGTGTCCTGTAATGTCCAGATCTTCCTGAGAGGTGACATTGTCTCTAAATCCAGTGCGGGTTAGTTAGCAAATTTTGCTTGAGCTGAATCTTTGCCTGGCTCTCAGGAACTTGAAGAATGGCTTCCTGTGATGCCCTTTGATTCCTATCTGCCCATAATTGGAGATCACACACCGTCACCCCTGTGTAAACTGCAAAATGGACCAAAATGATTATTTCCTGAGCAAATCAGCCCACAGCTCTGCTCATATGGGGAGCTATCCATTGATTTGTACGAGCTGAGGATCCAGCCTGGACTTCCACCAGTCAGATGTGTGTGGGACTGCCTGCAGGACCTCGATTGTCAGTAAAAAGCCGATGTTAGCAATTTTCATCAGGCAGCATGGAAATTAATTAGCCCAATTTTATGGAAATCAGCTCATTATAAATAATTTTAGCTGGCCCATTCACAAAGCACTTTTCACATTAGGGAAAATAAAAAAGAAAAAGCAGAGCTCTGTGAATTGGATGCCGAAAAAACTCTTTTCTCCCCTTCCCTCTTTTCTAAAAACAAATGAATTTCAGCAGCTGTGCCATTTGCAGGGGAGGGGCCTCACCCACAGCTTGAGTCTCCAGAGCTCTCCTTCCCAGTACACAGAAGAGCAACATGGTTGAATGGATTGGCTGCAGATGGACCTGTGCTGCTGCTGCTGCCCTTCGGCCTGGCCAATGGGGGACTCTCCCTCTGAGTTTTCCAAGCTGTAAGGTCCTGCCTGAGGTGTCCATCCCAGCCTCAGAAGATGCTGTGGATGGGCTGGGCTGGATGAGATCTCCAAACAGTCAAGCTCAGATCTTTCAGAAGGTGCTGCATTTTGATCCCCATCTTTTCTAAGGATGTGGTGGTTCTGAAGCGAGTTGAGCACCATCTCTACTCCTGGTTTTGATCCCTTCACTGCTTTTGCCAAGGAGATTTTTAATGGCAGTCTGTCCTTAGACCTGTCATGATATTTCATAAGTTATGGAAGGAGCAAATACCTTCACTTCACGCACGGTTGTAGCTTCATCAGTTCCTGTCATCAGGATTGGCTGATCTTCAGGATGCCTAGCAATTGATCCTTGGCACGTTGTTTTCCTTCTGATGTGGGGAACACCTCTGTGCAGCAATCCCTTGTTTCTCAGTCAGGACTGAGTGTCCAGATTAAAACAATTTCTCTTTCTGAAGGCAGTCTTTCCCTATCCTTGTTTCTTCTCTCCAGACTCTCTGGGCTTAGGATTAGGCCTTTCCTTTCTTGGGGAAACACTGCTTGCAACCACTTTGGGGATAAATGCTGGTTTTATTTAGTGTGTCATGTGTTTTGTCTTTCCAGTGGGCAAAAGCTGCTCAGTTGCTGTAGTTCTTCAGCGACTGACACCATCACCCAAAGGTCCCTCCTCCTTCCTTGCTGCCTTGACCCAGACATCACAAAATGAAAACACAGGAAAAGTGGTCCAGGAACGATTAAATCAGGGAGTGTTTGGAGAATGGTAGAGTACTTGGGTGCAGGTGTTTTTAGCAGCCCCATTTCCAACCCACATCTGTGTAGGGACAGCTTTGTCCCTGTCTGTGGGATCTCACCATGCCCAGGCCCCAAAGCCAGCAGGCAGATCACATACAGCCCCCTTCAAAGAGCACTGCAGTGGCCCTTCAGCAGCACAAGCATACCTTCACTCTGACACAGTGAATTACGCCGCAGAACATGCTGGATTGTTGCAAAATGTGAACTTAAAATAAATTGGAGCTGAAGGCATGTTTTGGAGGTGCGAAAAATCTTTCTGGCAAGTGACAAGATCAGAGTTATTACTCCTCCGCTATTTGCTTAAGCAGCTACTATAAACAGCTACTAATCAGGCTCCCCCGGTGCTTAGAGGTATTGGTGGATTGACTTTAATTAGATTGGCACCTCTTTGTTAATTCTATAATGTTTGTTTGCTTCTACGTTAGAGTATTTGGGTGCCGTGATTTTGTTTGACTTCTTTAGGCAAATGTGAATTAGTGAGCTTGCAGGCGTGGTGTTCCCTTTGCCAGTGGGGTTTTGCAAGAAGGGTTTCTAGGCAGCCCTGGGAGCAGTTTGTAAAAGCACCTTATGCACCTCCGTTGGATTGAGCAGTGTTACTACCCAAATCGTGCAGCTAAAAGCAGATGTAAACAAATAGCAATGTTTGGCTGTCTTACTTGGAAGGCTACTCAAGAACAGCTTCAGAGAAGGAATGGGAGGAAAAAACTGCCTTGCAAGCAGCGTTTCAGCCCCCTGTGCTTTGCCCCAAGTGCTACGTGGCACATCCTCACCCAGCACTGAGAGCGCCAGTGGTGTGATGGGCTGCACACCACAGCAAGCAGTTTTGGTGTGTTTTATGCCATATAGAGAAAGGGCTTTGGTCAGTGTCAGCAGGGAAGTGCTGAACCTCACAAACTGAATTGAGTCAAGTCTGGAGGCTGTGCTTCTGGTGAGGGATTTTTTTGCCTTCCTTTCTCTCTTTCTTCGGTGTGAGATTGTTTCTCTGCAATAAGAAGTGATTATTTCTAAACCAGATCTTTTCTTTTTATGATTTTTATCTATTTACCTTGATTTGAGTTTGTTTTTCCTGGTTGTTATGGATGTTAGGCTACTTCCCACAGGTTATCAGAGCTATTCCTCTGCTGAACCCATTTCTTTCTGATTAACCGAGGGTGCCCCGATGTGTTCCTGATGAAAAGCAGGTAGGGGGCTTGTAAATTGAAAAATGAACTTTAAAACAAACCCCCACAGCAGAGCGTGCTCTACACCAAGAGAATATTGAGCATTCAGGGACTTTTACACCACGTTCCCTTTATTAGCTCAGCCAGGGCATGTTTCATCATGGACACAAGCTGGATTTTTGTGATCACATCTGCTGCATCTTCGGTGCCACCTGGGTGAAGTTGCTTAAGCCAACCAACCCATGTGTGCAAATGCCCAAGCACCCAATGTGTTGAGGTCTCTATGAAGCATCAGTGTGACATACCTTCCAGTAGGAAAATGGGCATGGAGAGCCCATATGGTGGTACTGAGCTCGGTGCTGTTGAGTTACCCGTGTTCTCTTCCCAGCACCTTTGTACAGTTGTTTTGAATCTGTTTTTGGGTTTCAGTCTTTCATCTGGCATTTCTGCCTTTCATCCTAATGCGTCTCATCTCTTCTTGATCTCACATCTGATGACAAAAAAAAACGAACCAAACTTCTCACTCTGCAACAAGTGTTTAATTCAAAGGCTATTTGAAGAGCGAGGGAAGAGATTTGCTGATCGAGTTAGTCCAAACAGCTGAGGAAGGCTCATTTGCTGTGGTTTATTTATTTTTTTCTTCTAAATTTTATTATGAGAAGTGAAAACATTCTCTTTGGTGGGAGAAGTTGGATTTTTAAATTAGAAATTAAAAAAAAAAAAAGAATAAATAGTACCTTGGGTCTATAACATACATTGTTTTCATGATGATGTAGTCCAAAGTGCCTCATCTGAGTATGGGTACACTAAACACTTCTTCTGGAAAGCAGAGTTCTGTTCTGGATGCTTCTGTCTGAATGGTCCATGGAGTTGGAGGAGTGGATGATGACAGAAAGGCCCCAGATGGGCAGAAGCTGTGGCAAAAGCAGCTTGAGCACTGCTTTTGGAGTCATAAATGTGAGGTGTTGGGGCACAGAGCTGTGTTATTGATAGGTTTTATTATTTGTTTTGATTATAGGTGTGCTTCTGAGTGGTGGGAGGGAAGATAAGAAAATGCAGGGAGAGGATGGACTGAACACTACCTAGACAGGTTCATCCTAAGAGCAGCATTATGGTTGCAAACAGATTGTGCAGTGGATGTGGACAAACAGCAATCATTAAGGTTAGGATGGCCAGCCACACCTCAGCCAAGATACATTACAGGCTGGCTTAAAGTGTTGTATTTTAGCCAGTACAAGTGCTGCTGTGTTTTACGTCAGGGTGCTGCTCTGCTCAGTGCCTTTTGCTGGCACTGCTGCCCATAGAGCTCTGCATACCCCATCCCTGGAGGTGTTCAAGGCCAGGTTGGATGGCTTCTGGGCAACCTGATTTGCTAGGGGACAGCCAGCCGATGGCAGGGGGCTGAAACTTGGTGGGCTTTCAAGTCCCTTCCAACCCAAGCCATGCTGTGATTCTTTGCACTCTTTGCAGTGGTGGATTTGATTGCACGGCCATCTGCATCAGCTGGTGAGCGCCTTTCCTCAGGGTAAGCAATGCCTTTGTGCCCTGGCCTACAGCCTCAGGGATGGTTCAGCACTAGTAAGCAAAGAGGAGGAAGGAGGGGTCTGTGGCACGCTGGCTGGGTGCAGAGAGGAGCAGTGGGCACACCCAGGAGCAGGACATGTATATGCCCATCACTGAGCTTTTCTTCTTTGCTCTTAGGAGATTGAAGTTTCTCCTGGTTTGCTCATATCTCCGAGTTGGTAGCCCAAGGGAGGGGCTTTCTTTTTGGGTTGATTTTCTCCCAGCTGCTGCTGCAGTGCAGGTAATAAAACAGCATCCAGGAGAAACAGAGGATGCAGCAACAGGCTGGAGATGAGTGCTTTTTCTGCCTGCACCTGCCAAAAAATGCCAGGTATAGTAAAAAGTGTCAGGAGGAGCAGAAGGTATAGCAAAGATTGCTTGTGCAAAGCTTCTGCAGGTAGCAGAGGCCAGGGTAATTCAGGTAAGCATCTGAAGCACAGGGGTTTCTCTCAACTTTGAACCTCTTGGAGGCTTTGCCATCATTCATGTGAAACAGCCAACGTTAGAGTGCAGCAGGCTGAACTCATCCCTGCTCCCAGAGCAGCAGCTGTCAGGCACCAGGGCTGTTTCTTTGGAGCTGTGGTTCGCCAGATGTGCGGGAGAGCCGTGGTTCTCACAATCTGGAAGAATCCTGATTGTGAGCATTCTCCATTGGGGGAAAGCACAAGTCCTGCCACAGCTAAAGCCCAGTGCAGCCATTGCAATAAATAATCAGAGGTGCTGCAGTAATGGAGCGAGGGATGTGCTCCCTGTCTGTGAGTACTGGGAGGGCTGATGCTGTGTGTGGCCATACTCCTGGCTGCCTTCACCACTGAAATGCATCAGCACTGGGGCCATCTGGGGAAATTTCTCCACTGATTTCTGTCGAACCTTTCCTTTGCTTTGCCTCTGACTGTGACAAAGCCAGCTGAAACCCATTTAGCTTCAGCGACAGACAGGCTAAGCAGGTATTTGAAGCTGTACCTGAAGCTGATCAAGGGATTGCTGCTGGAAAGGGTAAAACATAGGCTGGCTGCTTGATTGATTTTATTTTCCTCCAGGTGTTTTAAATGAAAAGTTTAATTTGAACAATATAAGACTTCTTATCAAAACCTCTTTTTGTCCGTATTTTGTTTCCATTAGGAAAATAGACCCTTCACTTCTCCGTGAAGGTCTTTGAGATGGACAGTTTTGTGAGTTCTTTCTGAAAATGGGTGGTATTTCTTGGCCAGGTTTGTGTTTTTCTGTGGCTTGGTATTGCTGGCCCTTTTTTTAGATCTGTCAATCCCTGGCATTTGCCAGGAGGTGCTGCACCTTGAAAATAGAACAAATGACTGGGTTTGGTTTTGGTTGCTTTTTCAGGAAATTACCCTGAAGAAAAGTGCATTTACGTTCACTTTCTTAGGTGTCTTTTCAAAGCAAGCCTTCACGGTACAAAAAAGGTTTCTTTATAGATGCCAACAGTTCAGTTATCTCTGCATCAGCTCCATAGGAAGCTCTGTTAAGGAGTTTAGGAGTAGGTTAGAAATGTGTCTGCTGGAGATATGGATGGTGAGAGAGCCTCCAAAGAGTCTTGCTTTGAAATCTCTGTTCCTGTAGGCATGAAGAGCTCTATGCATTAGTGAATAGTGAGGCAGATTAGACCTCGTGTTGCAATGATCAGGGCATAGATCTCGGTGAGATCAGTTTGTGTCTGGAAAGTTTAAGGTCTACCCCCTCTTACAGAGAGAACAACTGAAAAAAAGGGAAAAGCAAAAAGCCCTCTCTGACGTCATTTTTATTTTCCTTTTGAAATATCCTGGCTCAGAGTTGTGCTGGACAGCCTGGATGGCCTTCAAGATGTACCATTTTGGGGGAAGCTTTTCTAAGTTTTTTCTCACTCTTATCTGCCTTCTGCTATTTTAATCAATCCCCTAATTATTTTGCATCACTGTCCTGCTCAAAACTCTTATTCCAGCGGGCGCTAACATTGGAAAATCTCTGTTCTTAAGCTGTGGCTTAAGTCTCTTTTTAGTCTCTCTCTTTTGTGCATGCTTTCTTTGTACATTGGGTTCTGTGCATCCCTGCAAGAAGAGGCAAGAGAAAACGAGAGCTGGCCGTACCTCCAGTGCTTTGCTGGGAGAGCACTCTAAGAGGTCATTTTGCTCTCTTTCTGTGCTGCCTCAGCCCCACTGGCCTCGGTCTGCTTGACTTCGGTGACAGTTGAGATCACTTTGCATTACACTTGGCTGGTCAGACAGTATTTTAGGAAAGATTTCTCTGTCACTGACTTCATTTCCCTTTGCCTGGGCAGGTGGCTTTGTATTTGGATTGAATCTCCCCCAGTTGTGCCGCATTTCCATGTGCTCTGTTAGACTTGGTTGAGGCTGTTTGCTGATGAGAGGCACCTGAGGTGACTTTTGTATTTGTGCTCCATGCAGGGCAAATAGCAAGCCCATGTGAGTGGCCCGTGGGATGTGTTTTAGCCATGCTGTGTCTATACTGAGCTTGGACAAATGGTAGGCTAGAGAAAGCCAGTCCTTCCTGATTTGAGCTCAAGCCAAACTTTCCTGAGAGATTTTAAAACGTGAGATGATTTATCTCTGTACTCTGGAACTTGGAGTGTTACAGCAAGGTCCTGATGGTTTTGGTACAGCTACAGTCTTCTCATTCCCTTTAGAGGGAAATGGGGGGAGAATCTCTTTGTCCTTGTTTCGTTAGTAAGGAAAACTTGAGACGAGAGAGCAGAGAAAGCATATGACTTTGAATGATCTCAGGACGTAGCTCTGATTGTCGGTGTTCATTTTTATACTCTTGTAATAAGTTAACAAGGCTGGGAATGGAGTTAAATGCAATTACCTTTATTCGTTTTGCGAACTAATGAAGAATCCAGGGAGAGAGGTGGCAATGAATCATGCAAAGACATTCACAATCAAAATGAAATTTGCTCTTTCCTGAAGGAAGGCGCCTCTGGACTTTCAGGCAAGGCCAAGAAAAAAGACATATGGTGTGGTGTCAGCCCTGCTTTGGCTGATTGCAGTGCATCTGGGTCAGGACTTGTTACGTGTGATGCTAAATCAATACAAACCAACCCAGCTCTGGCTCTTGGGTTATTCATTGGCTGGAGCTAATTTTGGGCACTTGGAAGGGATGTAACACAGAAGTGAATCCTGTTGTTTGGTAAATCATGTCTCATGGGTGCGTCCTGGGGAAGTTGCTTGCCTTCGTGTCTGATGTTCACATCCGTGTGCCTCTTTGTGGCACAGAGATAACTTTCAGGCTCAGCTTGGGCCCGAGTGCCCGAGGCAGAAGATTACACTGGGCATGGATGATGCTCTCAAACCACTCCACAGAGATTTGTGCTTGGGGAGCCTCTGGATGCTTGCTAAAAGGGCATGACAAGCTGAAGTTTCTCCAGGAGGATTTCATGGCTTGAGAGAAGACCACATCTATCAAAAGCTTGCCAGGACTGGCTTAGTTAGAGCGTCTTGCTTTCAAAGCTCTTTTCTGATCAACTTTGGCTTTGAACCCATGCCAGCCTTATAAATCCAATTGCTGTTGGTGGTTCTTCTTTTTTTTTTTAGCTATGAAAAAAAAAGAATGCAAAGACTTTAAAGCGGTGCTATAATGACACAGATAAACAGTCTTTGTGCGCTTAATATCAAAACATTTAAGACAGCTTTCTTTTCTCCTAGATTAAAACATTAAGGAAATGCACTGAGCAAATGTAGTGCCTTGAAATATTTCAAAGAACCTGTGGGCAGTGAGCATGTCCCCAGTCTGTGCTGCTGACCCTTGCGTTGCCTGAAGGAAATGATAGCATTGAGACAATCTGAGGCATTAGCAAGAGCTGTGGCCTTAGTGTTGGTCTCTGCTGTCTCACACAGATTTGTTTCTTGCTCGGAGATGGAGTGCATCTCTGAGACTGTGGGAGAGACAGCGTGGAGCCCTAATGGGCACTGTTAATACTACTGAGAATGAACATTTTATTTCTGACGAGCTGCAGTACTTGGTCATTCACATGCTGATTTTTATGGAGAATATATTCTCTAGGGCAAGAACCCTTGTTGCTGTAGCCCTCCTGTAGCATACTACTGACCTTTGCAAGGCCTCTTGAAATGCTGCACGAGATCCCTGCTCTGGGCAGGGAGACCATGGGAAATCCCACTTTGTGAAGCAATAGGTATAACCCTGGACTTCAACAGGCGTGTCAAGAAATGCAAAAAGTGGATCTGAGGAATGATTTTCCTCACTTGCAGTTCTTTCCAAGGTGAAATGAGCTTTTCTGTTGGCGCATGTCAGCCAGCCAGCACAGCTCATCACTGCCCCTCATTACTGAGCAAACCGTATGAGTAAAGCACAGCCAGAGATGCCAGGTCCTGGGCTTCTGAGCTTCTGCAAGGCTGCAATTGCTT
This sequence comes from Lagopus muta, assembly GCF_023343835.1. Lineage (NCBI taxonomy): Eukaryota > Metazoa > Chordata > Aves > Galliformes > Phasianidae > Lagopus > Lagopus muta. Next base: position 32,606,604 of record NC_064440.1, on the reverse strand, counting down.
CTGCAATTAGAACCCAAATGTCTGCTGGCCTTCTAGGAGTTGTCTGGCATGGAGCTAAGGCTTCTGTGTGAATTCAGTGTCATTTTAAAGGGAGAGATGCAGTAGATCATTACCTACATTGCCATGAACGTGTGCAGTGCATTTGGCTCGTTAGTACTATTTTCTCATGTTACTACATACTTGTAACTGTACTGCTGCTTCCCATTGCTGGAACAACCTGGATGGGCTGGAGCTCATCTTGTAGATATGTTCTTTCATTCCTACCTGGACTCAGTGCAAATGTTTCTGCAAAGCTTTTTGATGTCTATTTAACCCTGAGCAGATGGGTGGATTTCTTTGGCTTGTGGAACTGAAGTACTGAAGTTTCACAGTGCTAAATAAAATGAAGTAAGCACTTGCTTATTTCAGATCATTCCTGAATGGCCTGAGATTTCTGCTCCTGATGTGGTTAGCAAATTGCTGATGGCCAATTTCATATTCTTCACGCATTTCTGGTATTTATAAGAAATTGCCAGATTCTGTACTTTGGAAAAATCGTTTTCCATACTGTCAGTTAGCAGCAAGCTGACTGAGGGATATTCCACTGGTGCTTTTTTTTTTCTGGTAAGAGGTGTTCAATCACACCAGTCTGTATTGCTGTCTACATATGTGCCCTCCCTTATAATTTCTGTTCTCCCCCTGGAGGACCGAAAGTATTTTTTAAAACGATTTCCATTAATTGCTGAGGGCAAATAATGTGTTTATTGTGCAAATCGTCAAATGGAGATTCGCGTGCGCTAAAGCCCACGTCACTACAAAGCATGCAGATAGCTTTTTGAGCATTGTTCAAGCGCTCTTTACACTTGGCTCAGTAAGTGAAGGTTCAGTCTATTGTGGTCTCGTGCAAAACATGGTCTTCTTCATGGACTCCTTCCAGATGGCAGCTCTGCTACGGGCTTGGTAACAGCTGCATGCAACCTATTCAGGGCTCACTGGTGACTTCATGAGACTCTTCATGAAGAAGTAGTGCTGAGTGAGGCCTGGCAATGGTAATTAGAGGTGTGTGACTGACTTCCACACTTTTGGCAAGGAGTCTTTTGGTTGGGAAGCTGTGTGAATGGAAGAAGACTGAACTTCTGTTGTGATGTCTTTTTTGTGGCATTTCTGCTTGATGGATGGAGTCTAAAACCCATCTGTTTCCTGTAATCTCATTGAAGATCAGTTTGAGAAACTGGAAGAAAAAAAAAAAAAGAAAAAAGGAAGGATTTATTTTAGGGCAGCCTACAGTTAAAGTACTTCCGTTTGTTGTGCTGGCCTGAAGCTCTGCTTTGCATCAGTTCATCATTACCTGGTGCTTCTGTATTTCAGGCAGCCAGGGTGGAGGAAGGGAGGAAGGGAGAGGAGAATTATTCTTGTTTCTGACATAATAAGGCCTTGATAATTCTTGCGTGAAGCAGATTTTATTTATCTCCTTGAGCATTTCATAGATTTTCTTTTATAACTAAGGTAGAGGTACTTTCTCATCTTGTCACAACTCATTCCTCCTTCCATCACCTTGCTGTTGATTTTCACTAGCTGCAGGGTCAGAGAGACCAAACGGCTTTTTTCTTTCAATTCTTTGGCCGTTCAATCTTGGAAGGGGGGATTTCTATTTTATTTTATTTTATTTTTTTCAAGTATGCACTGCCAAACGACTTCCATATAATGAGATATTGAGCAGCAGCAGCTAACTTCTCCACTAACAGTAGTAATGTTAACTGTGAGGCTAACTGCAGCGCTGGCATTCCTGCCTTATGGGAGAACTCCACTCTTTCAACATTTATGGTAATCCTGATTTGGGATGACAAGTTAAAATATCCAGAAATTCGGCCGAATGAAAAGCCCGTGCAGCAGCGTATTGGCAGTGACAGAATGAATTGTGTTGTGAGGTGCGATGGTACGAGCTGCACCACCATGTTGTCTGAGCAGCAAGTTCAGCATAAAAATCAGCAAAGCTATAAATCATAAGGGCTGTGAAGCAACACGGCGCTGAGTTGAGGATGAACCGAGCCAAACCAGGGCACTCCTGTCCAGCTCTAAAGAAATGCTTCAGTCTGAGTTCAGCCAAGTTCCAGTTCAGTATATTTGTACGTTTCTCCCATTCTAGAGGCACCAAACCTTAAGAACAAAGCGTGTAACTTGCCAACTTCTTAACAGTATTCACCATTCAGTTTTTATTTTAAAATGGAATAAAATGTGTGGTCATCTGTCATCACAGTCATCACATAACTGTTCAGATTTCCAGCTGCAGCGAAGGTTACTCTGAAGATAGCATGTTATCTGAGTTGATGCCAGCTTCTGAAAACTGAAAAGAATTGACCATAGTTTTTGAAACCATCCTAAATGGAGTGGCAAAAAGTGGCAGAAAAATAAGACCTCCTTTGAGCAACTTGATTAAGAAGTTGCACAGTAGTAAGTTGTTTGTTATAGAGACTGACTGCTTCCCTTCTGTTTTAATTTGGAGGGGGAAGGTGTAGGGTAGAGAACTGTTTGACCTATACACCTATATTTCTCACTTCATTTTCTTTGCTTTTAGGCCTCTTGCTTCATCATACACTGCCAGCTCAAAGGAAAGGGTAGGGGTCACATTTGGGTGCTGTCAGGAAGGTGGCCACGAGCTCATCCTTCAGCTTCACAGCCCAGCGCAGGCTCTGTGGCAGCATTCTCTTTGGCAGCACCGTAGCTCAAGTTTGATCACAAGTGGTACATTATTGGAGGTGGAATTTGGGAATTCACTCTGCAATAAGACATCAGGGCCCATTTTAATGTTGGATGCCTTGCATGAGTTTGGTCTCTCACTGTATGATCTCTCTTTAAATGAATCCCTTAATAGGGAAGCTCGCTTCACTTACAGGGGATACTGTGAAGCGAAGGGCTGGGAGAGAGCTGGAAAATAGGGGGAAAATTACCTTAATTTTGTATTGCATACGTGATTTTTTGAATAGGCAAATGATTATAGTCAAAGAGTGGGTAATTAAAAAACAGTGTCTTATTAGCTCCTGATCAGAGCATCTACTGGAAATCTCAGGTTCTTGTAGAGAGTAGTTAGGAAACCTGCCTGATGAGCCCTGGATAGAAACGCAGATCATATTTGTAGATGATGGAGAAGTAATCAGAATACCAAAGAGAGTTCAAGAAGGCACTCGGATGAGTGGAAGAGATTTGCTCCCTCTATGGACATCTGGATAAAGAAACTTTGCTGTTTTACCTCTCCTGCCCTAAGGGTATGGCTTCTCAGAGGCAGAAGACGACAGCTGGAGAAAAAATTACATATGCTAATCAAAGATGAATTAATTGCTGTTAATTGTTCTATCACAAAATCAATTAGTATCGTCCTGCGAGTCGCTTTAAAGCAGTCGATAAAATCAGATAAACTGTAGATACAAGAAAATTGTGGTGAGACTGCAAAATTAGTCTCTAATAAGAGCAGAAGCCCAAAATGGTTCAGCACCACTGAGAATGAATTCTGTTAATTTTATTAACAAATTAGAGCCCACGGGAAAGACATGAGAGCAGGAAGCTCCTCTGCAAATGAGAAGAAAGCTTTTGGTGAAGAGGACAGCATTATCTATGTATTTCTTGTGTCTACCTGTGCATTTTGGAGATAACTGTTACCTTCATTTAAAACAGTCACTGTTTCTCGGCGTTCAGGCTATTCTGTTTACAGGCATGCTGGAAAGCATCCCAATCTTACGTGTTTATCATCCCTTTAAGCAGAAACACGTGCTGTCTTTATATTCCTCCAAACAAACAGAGTTCTTGCACTTCTGGTCCTCGTCTTGCAGTAATGAGATGGCTAAAGGAAGAAAATGGGTAAGAATCATCTCGACAGAAGTTTGAAAATGCATAATGTAGCAGTCGGTTTGAGGTGACTGTGCAGACGCATGGGGCTGGATCCCGGGCTGGAATAGCTCTGTTGGCACCGTGGTGTTTTTCCCATCGCCCATCTGAAAGAGGCTTTTGGTGAATTTAGGGATGCCAATCTATCAGAATTGGATAATGGCAAGAACAAAAACTGTAAAGCATCAGAGGCATAATTAATCCAATGCTTTTGCTTTTGAGTCATTATGTGCCGTATGGGAGTGGGTGGAAGTTTGCATGAGAAAGGAAGATGTTGTACCGCTGTCTAGAAAAGGACACGGTTGTCTGTCGGGTGTCAGAAACATTGCAGGTGTTTGTGATGCTGGTATTTTGTTATCTAACGATTTGCTCCAGGTTAATGATGGCAGCTAAAGGAATGGATGTGGACCTGCCAGCAGGCGGGTTGTTTTTGCAGGGAAATGTGAGCGCGCTGTAATGCGTGCTCCTGATGGAGCCACGGGAAGGAACACTTCTGCTCAGGCAGAAAAGATTGTAAAAGAAAAGTTATCTGACTCCTGAGCAGAATGCAATGCTTGGGACCTCATAGACTATTGCACAAAGCAGTCTGAGTAAAGAACAACTACTCTTTGTAAAGCAGGAAAACGAGGCGTTGATGGCAAAGCTAATTTATTTACTCTTTTTATGTAGAGAGCATGCTTTGCCTAAGTTCAAACTGCTTGTGCAGCTACTGATGAGTGTTCCTGTGAGTAAAACAGCTAATGAAAGCACTGCTGCTCTCCTCATGTCTCTTTTTCGACGGTTGAAATTGCAGCTTCGCTGTACATCTGTAGAGGAGTCACAAGAGGAGGCAGTTTGGTGAGCACTCAGCAGTGTGGCCATATGGTGAAAGGTTGCATTTCTCAGGTCTTGGGTGATAGAAAGCTCTTGTTGGATCAGCAATGACCGATGAGGTGGCTGGAAGGCGTTTGGTGATTGCTGTCCCTGTAGTGATTGTGCCGTCACTTGCAGGCAGGAGGCCCAGCCCTGCCTCTTGCAGTCTGCATGGCGTTGCTTTGTGTAACTAGCAGTGTAAAGTCAGAGTGTAAGTTATGAGTTTTTACTGAAGCTTGAATGAGGATCTAGGCCTTGTCTCCTCATGCTGCAAGACTATGCATCGAGGTTTTCAGCTGCCAAGCCATTCCATGGAAAATGTTAAGGGGCCTTTAACAAAGAGGAGGGAAATGCTGTTGGAAGGTGGAAGAGGAGATGGACAAGAGCTGAGGCTGGGGCAGTTTGGTGTCTGTTTTCTCTCACCCTAATGAACAAGAGCTTGAGTCACAGAATAGGTTGGAAGGGACCTCTAGGATCATGAATCTCCAACCCCCCCTGCCACATGCAGGGCCACCAACCTCCATATTCAATACTAGACCAGGCTCCCCAGGGCCCCATCCATCCTGGCCTTGAACACCTCCAGGGATGGACGGGCATCCACAGCCTCTCTGGGCAGCTGTTCCAGCACCTCACCACTGTCCTAGTAAAGAACTTCTCCCTGATATCCAACCTCAATCTTCCCTCCCTCAACTTAAAACCATTTCCTCTTGTCCTGCTGTTATCTACCCTTTCAAAGAGTTGGTTCCCCTCCTGTTTGTAGGCTCCCTTTAGGTACTGAAGGCTGCAATGAGGTCACCCCGCAGCCTTCTTTTCTCCACGCTGAACAAGCCCAGCTCCCTCAGCCTGTCTTTGTAGGGGAGGTGCTCCAGCCTTGATCATCTTTGTGGCTCCTCTGGATCCTCTCCAGCAGCTCCCTGTCCTTCTTGTACCTGGGGCTCCAGACCTAGACACAGCACTCCAGATGGGGCCTCACAAGAGCAGAATAGAGGGGGACAATCACCTCCCTGTCCCTGCTGGCCACCCCTCTTCTGATGGAGCCCAGGATGCCATTTGCTTTCTGAGCTACAAAAGCACACTGCTGCTCATGTTAAGCTTTTCATCCATCAGGACCCAGGTCCTTCTCTGCAGGGCTGCTCTCAAGGACGCTCCTTCCAGTTTGTGTAGATGCCTGGGATTCCTCCAGCCTAGTTGCAAAACCTTTTACTTAGCTGTGTTGAACCTCATTAGGTTCACCCGGGGCCCACATTTCAAGTCTGTGGAGGTCCCTCTGAATGGCATCCCTTCTCTCTTCCTGCCTGGTGTCACCAGCAAACTTGCAGAGGGCGCACTCGATTCTGTCATCATTGTCATTGATAAAGATATTAAAGAACACCAGTCTCAAGGCAGACCCCTGGGGACGCCGCTCATTACCAGCCTCCACCTGGATGTAGAGCCATTAATCACCACCCTCTGTGGCCTTTCAACCAGCTCCTTATCCATTGGGTGTCCCACCCATCAAATCCATATTCCTCCAATTTGGAGATAAGCTTGAATCCTCACCCGGTAGGTAGTAACAAGGATATCGCAGTGTGTTAAAAGCTATCAGCTTCCGATAAAGACAGAGGAATCTTTGAGCAAACATCTTGAAATGGCAGCACTTGTAATGCAGGCAGTCCTTTCTCTGAGTCCAGTGGGTGATTTGAGCAGACTTTGGGCTGTGATCCTGTAAAACCTCTCTACTCCTGTAAAACCTCCCACGGCCATGTACAGAAAATGAATGCCAGCTGAACAGCATTCACTCACACATACAAGTATGCTGAAGTGACACTAATGCCCACAGTCTAAACTATGTTAATCCTACGGACATTTTTGGTGGAAACGTATCACGCTGACCCTTCATGAATTTCTGCAGAGCTCTGCAGTGTGCTGCCCACACGGGAAGCCACAGCAGTGTTGGCTGCAGGACCAGACTCCTACACCCTGTGCAGCGAGAGGCAGTGGTGGGATGGAAGGGATGGGAGAAAACGTATCCCAACATCTCCATGTGATTTTAATAACACAGTATTTCTATTGACCTCATTAAAGATAAAATTGCTTCAAGAGCAAAGGGCACCAAATTCTGCTTGCTTTTTAACTCACCTTGTTTTTATGCCACCTCTCCTGAGGTGGGAAACTGCCCGGATTCTTAGTACCCCAAGATCACCACTCTCTACATACAGAAGCCTTCAGAAAGAAAGATATGTTTAGAGCTTTCTCATTTTGTTTTACACTTCACATCACGCTGTTATCGATGTCTTGTTCCATCATGTCACGGGGCGTAATGCAAGAGGACAAGTGCAGTAAGGTGTTCACTGTGTAGGTGGAAAATCTGAAGAGATGGAGTTCTCTGAAACATATGGCTGGGCTTTAATCAGAGATTTTTATATATATATTTTTAAATGATTTGCTTTTTTTTTTAAAGGTCAGTCTGTCTGCAGGAAAGTGACATTTCTGAGACAGATGCAGTCCAGCAGGCATGTACAGTGAAACCAAGAGGCAGCACAAACCAAATCAGCCCTGCTTGTGCTCTTGAGCAAGCAAGCCCAGCCCGGGGAGCCGCCTGGCTGGATAGAGACATGCAGGAGAATAGCAGATGCTGTGTTCCATCACAGAGGTGCTAGCAGAGGGAGGGCAGAGACTGTCCCCAGAGCAGGATGTGTCCTCTGGCTTTATCCCTCTTAAAAGCAGGATTGGGTTGGAGCAGGGAGACAAAGGCAGTGCTGGAAGAGGTCAGGGTGATGTGCTGGCTAGTCCTTTCTTTTGGGAGAGGGAACGTGACAGTGTGTCGTACCAATGGGCCTTGAAAAGAAGGTGTATTGCTTTGCAGTCTCACCTCTTCCAACATAGTGATGTTTCAGCAGGCTGCCTTGTAGGACTTGCTAACCATTTAACTTGCAGCCTACAAAGTTGTATTCTTAAGGAAGCATTCTGAAGGGTCACCCATGCCAGGGGCTGGGTGCTGTCCCTACCACATGTTCGGGAGCAGCCTGAGAACTGCAGTGGGAGCTGCAAGCCTCTGCTCCATCCTGGCCCTGCTGGCCTCAGCATTGGTGCTCGTACAGCACTTCTGAATGGGGGGAAGAAGCTGGAGAGTTATTTTCTAAGAATAAAAATTATGGTTTTTGGAAAACTGCGCTTTGCACAAATGTTCACTTAGCATCTGGCAGGCTGGGCTTTTGCCATGTGTGGCAGAGGATACAGCTTGTGTGCTTGCAAGCAATCTACTCAGAACGCTTTTGTGTAGTCCTGGAGCCCAGGAACTTGTTAATTTTGAGCAGTCATTTTCCACATTTAGCCCATTAGAGACTCTATTTTTGGTGACCTAGTTCGAGCTCTTTAAAAAATAATCAAGCAGCATTTTTCAGATCTGATTTGTAAAGGGACTCTGGATTGGTTTTGAATCTTGAAATGAAAGTTAGTAGGGGGGATAGAAACCAGTTTTTATCTGCCTGCTCCTTCAGAGCTAACATTTACAATTGATTTTAGGAGGCCTCTAGGAAGGTTAATCTGACAAAGACTGTGGCTTGGCTTCACCACTTCAAGGGTTATTGTTGGACGTGCTGCTGGGAAAATAATAAGGTAGTTAGGTTTAAATAATACTTTCTGTGTGATAACCTCCAAGAGGGCTACCAAGTATTACTGGGCATGATCCAAACATCGTTACAGCCTGTGGATTCTCTTGCTCCCCAGTGAGTATGGCAGAATTTGGATTAGAGAGCGCGCAGTTGGGGCTTGTGCCAAAATGGTTTGCCTCAGGCACTCACAGCTCTGCATGGCAGTGCTGGGCTTAAGGCTCAGACCCAGAGATCCCATTTCTGTGCTCTGACTCAGCTGTAGGTTTGAGCATCACACAAGAGAAGAACCGGCCTCTGGCTGCTGGTGCGTGCAGGGAGGGCCCTGACCTTCAGTTGTAGTGAGAAGTGCTTAAGGCCAGTGGCTGCCCAGACCTGAGAGCCAGCTTGTTCAGGTTGTGAGCAATTCCAGCAAAGCTGGAGAGAAAAATACCCGAGAGTGAAAAAAAATCCCTTTCTAAACTGCGTATATGCATACATATGAAGTGTTTTCACACTTTATGGAGATGCAACAATATATGCTTAACTAGCAGGTGACCTGGAGTGGCACTGCAGTGGGAACCTACTGCATACACTTATTTGCAAGGAGCTGAGTCCTTGGGCTGGAGCTGAAGCACAGCACCCAGCTCTGCTTTGAACAGAAGTCGCTCACTGCTGGCTGTTCTGCTCCGTGCCTCTCTTACCAGCATAAATACTCTTTCAAAGCCAGAATTTGGCCAAGATCATATAATTCAACTGCAGTCAGATTGTTAGTAATTAAAAATGTTTGGCCTATTAGAAAGTGAAAACTTTAATTTATATTTGACTGGAAAAAAAAAAGAAAAAGGAAATTAATAATTTACCAGGTTTTACTGCCATTTTTGTGTTTCTGTAGCTCAAAAGTATTGCGATCCAACAAATGAGATATGGCAAATGTTCTAAATAGTGTTTAATTTATTTATTTTTTCTGAAAAAAAAATATATGTAAATGCCTGAGAAATTATACTTTGAAAAGTGGCTACTGCAAATTAACAGCATTTCACATGGATCTCACTTTGCATTTTTAATACACATAATGCGTGTCCTAAATTACATGATTTGCATTATAAACCAGAACAGCTCCTGTGTCGCTGTTGCTGTCCAACAGTTGAATAACAAGGCTTTTCTTTCCAAACTGTATAAATACACATTTACTCAAATGATGCAATTTAGGGCTCTTTTATTTACATTTTTCTGGTCACTCAATCACTGACATTTTTTATAAGCAACACTTTTTGAACATGTCCAAGTAGATCACGCGTTTCGGAGATGTATGGCCAGGCATAGGCTGGAAGTAAGCACCAGGTTGTGCTGACATCTTGGCTCCAGCATTGGCACTTCTCTGTGACAGTGCATGATCATGGTGTGCCATTTCCAGCCAGTCGTTTTACCTTTCCCTGCTATACCTACAGCTTAGGGCCGGGATGCCCTGCCTCCTGGGGCCTCTCCTGTCCCAGGGCTTATTTGACATCTGACCAAGGCCCTTAATACAAGAGTGTATCTAGTCACCATCTCTTCACAACTCCGGAGCATACAGAAGACAGGGGCCTGTTCCTTTCCAAGCCTTTCTCCTCCAGGTCCTGCCTCATTTCTCCAATCTCCTGCTGTCTCAAGAGCCTGGAGAGAGATTTGGATGACCTCCATCATGTAATTGTGTTACCGTTGACACTGTTAGTTGCTCAGAGCCTCACATCAGCTCATCCATATCCATTTGCAATAATTTTCAGGGAGTGGTCTTCGTAGTCCAAGGAGATTCAGTTTATGGGCTCAGTATTCCGGCGTTGTTAGCAGGCTATCACCACCGCTTGAATTTCTTTCGAAGCTGGAGATCAAGATCATAAATGACTTTTGGGTCAGCTCACTCCAGCACCTCATGGCTTCTGGCTTGAATGTGGAGAGGGAGAAGAGTAAATGGGTGGATAAACTTAGAAACTTGCAGTTCCTTCAGTTCTGCCTCCCTTTGTCCAGCCTGATTTCTTAAGCTTTCAAAGGTTATGAGTATGTGCTATTCAGCCTCCTTCCCTTTTAACTTGCATTGTCTAGTTTCAACCAAATTTGTCCAGTAGAATTTCTGATGCCCATATATTCCAACTCAGACTGTAAAAATAATCACCTGGGCAGATGAAATGGATTTGAGTCAGTGACCCCCTCATAGGGATTTGCTGCAGCTTGAGCTTCCCCTAACCATTAGCTACCAGAAAATCCCCACTAGGAAGCGCTCAGCAAAACCAGGAGATGAGAGGGCCTGTGTTGTACCAGATATCTAACACCAAGCCCCAGCTCAGGGAGGATCGAGGAGGAGCACTGGTGGACGTGCTGGCCAGTCAGTGAATTGTTTCCTATGCAAGAGGGGAAGTGGGCACTGGGCAGTGCCTTGCCTGGGGATGGCCAAGGTGCCAGCAGCCCTCAAGGGACGTTCACAGTGCATGGCACAGAGAATCAAAGCAGGTTTTCCAGCACTTTTCCCCTGATGATAGCCTGTGTTATGCAAAATGAGCAGATTCTCAGTGTAAGCATCACTTTGTGCTTTTTTTGAGAAAGAGAAGCCATGCCCTGTTTCTAATCAACACTTTCACTGCATCCTTTCTATTGTATCGAGCTCCACGCAGCACTGAAGACTAGAGGGATCTTGCTCCCAGAGTGCCTTCTTTTGCTGCTTTGATGTTGCATGGGCATTGCCTCCTTCTTCCCATGCTACCCGCTCCCTGAACCATCTTTCTCACCTTGCAGTAGTTACAGGCATTCTGTAAAAGGCTGTGTACTGCATTTCATGCATATGCTAATGGCTGTGTCCTTCTGGAGTGTGTAATTAAATCCCTGGCTACCAAAGCGGAACCACGTCATGGAGTTATCTCTAGTTCTATCGGTATTTCCAGGACTGGAGGAACTGTTCTCTGTCTCCCATACTTTCTCCCCCGGCTGCAGCCGTGACCTGACGAGCAGAAGTTTATCTTCCAGGTGATGTGCTGAGAAAGTAGAAAGGAGCAGAGTTGTCTCAGCAGCAATGCACACCCGCTTCAGAAATCAGATGAGGAGAGGGTGGGAATAGCGGCAGCAGGATACTGAGAAATTGGGAATTGAAGGCACATTACATAAACAGCTCTTTTGCCAGCTGAAAAGCCATCAGGATGATGATAAAGTGCACAATGTTTATTGATATCTGAATAACTGTTTGTTGCAAAAAAATGCCTTTTAGAAGTTAGCATAAATTCAGTTATCTGATTCTAGCACAGTTTAGTATTTATTAGGAAATCTATGGCTTTTTTATAGCCATTGTTCACCTTAGGGAGAAAATAAAGAAAGGGAGAAAGCCATTTTATTTTAATAGCACTGACTTCCTAATCTAAGCACTCTATACTAGCAGCTTGGTTGCAGAGTGGAAAGAAATGGTGGATATTACCATTTATCCTTTGTTATGGAACACTATCACCTCTCTCTATCTCCATCAGCAGAGCCAGGCAATAATTTACCGCAGCGGACGCTGAGGGATCTCAGCTCCAGAGCTGCTCCGGTTCAGATACTTTGTCATCATGAGCTTTCAAGGAGGTAAATAAGCTGATCAAGGGGGAAGATTTGTCATGTCAGCCTTTTTGCCCACCTAGAAGGCAGCACTCTTTCCCTCTCTCCTTATCTGACCCCTGTTTTCCTTGCAGCAAGTTGCCTTGTGTATGTACGTAGCTTAGATAGGGACATATGTCCTTAGCTGTGTCTCAGAAGCAGCCGGTGGTAAATGTATGGAAATGTAACTGATGCTGATTAGCCAGGTGTTGTGGTTTGAGGAGGAAAGTTCAATCGGAGCATAAAGAACAGGAAGGATTTTTGGCAGCCCCATGCACCATCAGCTCTTTAACAGCTGCTGGAGAGGTTCCTACTAATGCTCAGAAAAGCAGGACCTGGGGAAGGCAGTCAGTAAGTGTAAAAGATGAAGACACGCAACCAGCGTAGCATCTTTCTGGTGTCTTGTGTTCATACTTCCTAACCTCATCTGGCAGTTTTTGCATTCTGTAATTTGTCTCTATAAATTCACAAGCACGCTGAATGGGGAAAGTATTGGGAGCCGAGGAGCAGACAGCAATTCAGCACTCTTGTTGTCTGTCACCATCTCCTGATTTTCTGTGATTAGGGTGTGAATGTCTCACAGTGATTCCTAGAGCCTATCATACGGGATCCGACCAATCCTTCAGGCAGACTTGTGGCTCTGGTGATGTGCCTACACCTCAACCCACTGCCAAACCTTGCTCTCGTGTCCTGGAGCCTGGCTGGGCTCGACTGACCACAGCACACTATGCTATGTTGTGACTGTTTAATTTTCAGAGAGTAAAGCAGGAGTTCTCCTGCTGCAGAGACCAAGCTGGATTCTGGCAGTAGAAGTCTTGGGATGCTCCGTGCCTAAAGCCAGGGATGCCACCCAAGCTCGTTCCAGGCTTACACTGAGAACTGCTTCTTGACAAAGCAGGAAATGTTTCCAGCCTCTCAAGAGACTGCGAGTGGGCTCTGCAGACACAAAATGCAATGAATCTTGATGTTAAAAAGTGAAGGCTCAGGCATCTTTCTTTTCTCTTACATCTTTCTGGTTGCCTGATGGCAATATAAGACTGCACTGTGGAGGTCTTTGGAGATGCAGGCCTCCACAATAGGAGCCAGCAGGAGTTTTGCATAAAGCATAATTTTAAAGAAAGGTATCGCAAAGTTTTTACCCAAAGATTCTCTTCTGACTAAATCATTCTCCCTTTAAAATGCTTTTAGTCTGGGAACATTGATGGAGTTTGACATACTGACATCAGCCAGGGAGGACATCCTGAGGCGGACAAGAAGGCATTTCCATCTGAATTGCAACAGCAGCAGCCGTGTTATGTACAACACAGAGATGGGACAAGATCTGCATGGTTTGCAGAACATTCTTGAAGTCTGATCTGAACCCGAGCCCAGCACAGCACATCTTTTCATGGGTACACATATGTGCACACATGCAATCCCATTGCCCACTCAAACCTGTGCCACTCCTCTGGTATTCTGCAGTGCTGAGCAGTGGTGGCTTGCTGGCGAAGGTAAGAGTGGTGAAATATTTCCAGTTCTATGAAAGGATATAGCATGAAGCTAATTAATTAGAACTATTGGGAGTTCCTTTGAAACAGTCTGTGATTAAACATAAGGATTTATTGTGGAACAATTAGGTAAATTTGGCCTCAGGTATCTCCCATGACTTCTTGGTCCCTAGGGGAGTGATGATGAAATTCTGGCTTAAAGCTATGCTTTATTAGCTCTCTGTCTGTTTTAATTGATTCAGCTTTAGTTATATATCTCATTGAGAACAGTCGAAGCAAAGGATGTGTTAATTTGTAGGCATCCTGTGAATTTTTCTGCAAGGAAAAGGAAAACGCATTTTGCCTTGTTGGAAAGAGCAGAATGAGGAATGATGTGAAAACGAGCTGGAGGTTTAGCCTCCAGTGCCTTCACCATCTTCATCTTTCAGTCTAATATTTGCAGTGAGAGTGGCAAAGACCTCTGTAGTGGAGTTTCTCCAGCAGATGTTATGCTTTAGACTACAGTGCTTTGTCAGCAGCCCGAGAATCAGTTCTTTTTTCCTGAAGCTTGCTATGAATCTGGTCATTTGGGTTACTGAAGCCCTATGTTACCATTTGAACCATTTTGATAATATTTTTAGATGCTGATAAGTCAGACTAATCGTACTCTTTAGGCTTCATGTCAGCCCACCCCAAATTGCTGGAAACACAAGGGGGAAAAGCAATGAACCTCCACTAGAAATTGCAGGATTGCTGGTATTTGTACTACAGGGTGTGCAGACATCATGATAGACTCTGTTTTAATGATTAATTGGAAAGAAATGCTTATATGGAACTGCTGCTTTTCAGCTCGTTTTACTAAGCTTTAAGCATTGACTTGCAAAGATCACGACCATTTTTCTGAAACTACTGATAATTTGTGTTTTACTCTTGACTTTGCAGCTTCCTTTCAGCTGAGAATTTCATTATGCAGTGTAGGGACGCTGTATGACACAGATCTTTACAGTCTAAATGGACAAGAGAGGGGAAAAAAAGAGGCAATTTTATAAAGGAAAGGACATATAATGATTTTTTTCTTTCTTTCTTTCTTTTTTTTAATAGAAGGGGAACAGAGAAGCAGCGAGTTGAATTACTGGGCTGATGGCAGGTAATAGAGAGCCTCTCAAGGAGGAGAGTAAAAGAGCTGAGCTGGGTTTGCTGAAGTTTAGCAGAACAAGATACCAAATGGTTTATTAATTGCTGCCTATACTTGGGAGCAGCTTGAACTAAAGGAAAGTGCTGGCACACAAGCAAATGTCAAGTGAAATAAAGAGCCTTTGGTTTCGGGAAGGTGTGAGCAGGTGACGGTTCCATTCTTTCTCAAGCTCTGATTCAACAATAGGCAAAGCCAAGAGCTCTTGCAGTGACATTCACACTGGCAAATGTACTTGAGGGCTGGGAGGGTTGCAAGGGAGGGAATGGAATTTCTCTCTTGGTTTGTAATGCTTTAATTTAGTATCATATAATCGTGGACTGGCAGGGTCAAACAGGGATAGGAAAGTAATGTAACAGACATTGGGAAGGTGGGATGCCACATATTCAGCCAAAAGGTCGACCAGCATGGAAACTCATTAGGAAGAATACTGTGAATGTGAATACATCGCTGCATGTGTGAGCTATGGAGCTAAACATGAGCCGCTCCAGCCCCCAGTGTGTGGGACTTCCAAATATGAAGTACAGTGTGTGCAAGCTCTCACACTCCAACACACACGTCTTCAGATGAGTGGACAGCCAAACATGTCAGCCTATAGTTATATAAATATACTTTTGCAAGTGTTGGAGCACGTGGATTGCATTCTGAGCAGCACAAATGGCGGTCAGGGATAGAAAAGGCTGTTTTGAAGGTCTCCTGGAAATACCTGTGCAAGGTTGTTATATGACCGAATGATTTTTGCAGTAGTTCTCTGACCGACTAAAGGCACGATGCAAAGCCTATGAAATGGTTTTTATTGACTTCAAAGAAACAGGACCTAGTGTTGAACTTCATGTTCTCCAAATAAATGTAGTCAATAAATAAATCTATTGGATGAGTTCACTTCGATAAAAAGGAATGGATTTATTCCTTCAGTAAGATGTTTATGAGACCTAAGATCCTCAGTGGTGAATGCGGTGGGGGGTACGAAGGGAGGCTGTGGCAAGAGGGAGCTGGCCTTTTCTCATGTAAAACTGCTGATAGGACCAGAGGGAATGGCCTCAACTAGTGCCAGGGGAGATTTGGGTTGGATGTTAGGAAATGCTTCTTCTCTGAAAGAGTGGTGAGGTGCTGGAATGGGCTGCCCAGGGAGCTGGAGGAGTCACTGACCCTGGAGGTGCTGAGGAAATGTTTAGATGCTGTACTGAGGGATGTGGTGTAGTGGGAACTGCTGGTGATAGGTGGACAGTTGGACTGGGTGATCTTTGAGGTCTTTTCCAACCTTGGTGATTTTGTGGGTCTCAGTTTGGGAGGATTGGGCCAGGAAGCAGAACAGAGGGCAAAGACATCTCTTGACCAGCGGGACCATGCGAGAAGGCGACTGAAGTTCAGAGAAGCTTTGAGCAACGAATTGTTACAAATCTGAGTATCTCTCCTATGTAGGACTGTGTGAGAAAACAGGGGGGAGAAAAACTAGCTAAAAATAGTTGCATCAGCAGAGGCTATGGAGAAATATGGAGAGAGCAGTTGTCTGGCTGCAGCTTCTGGAAGCATAGGGTAACGCAGGTATGGATACTGAGGGCTGGCACTGGGTGTATATTTGCTCTCATTGCATCTCCAGCAGTAAACCAGTCCGACCTGGTTCCATCTTCCCATTTCCCAGCTGGCAGCTACAAGTAGATGAAGATTGTGTAAAAAGGAAAAAATGAAGTCCTTTAGAGCTAGAAATGCCTGCAACTTTAACCTGGTATTATACCTGTCTATCTAGCCTTCAAGTCAGGCTGGGTGCTGTGAGAATGAGAGCTGGGTTTGCCTGACTGAGAAAAAACTGTCATTTTATCCAGGATTTTTCTTGTCTCACAGCAGTATGCAGTTCGGTGAGGAAACTACCAAAGGGTTGCATTTTTAGACACACACAGGTCTGACGATAAGAAATCCTGCAGGAATGCAAACACACACACACTTATTAAAAACACACATAAAATATATAAGTGTGAATGCATACAAAAGCTGCATATATATACACACACTTATGTTGCTCTGAATTTCCTAAAAGCTCCAGAGTAACAAAATTTGATTCTGCAAAATCCTAAGGCGCTTTTTAGAATTAAATTAATACCAATGCAATTAAAGTGGTAATACTGTTTGTTAAGAGTACTTAAATAATTCATTTTCCTATTGGTGGTATGGAATATACTTAGGTTCAGCAATTACGTGCTAAGTGAAGGCAGCATCGCCTGTAATGACTTCATGACAGTCTGACCTTTGATAGCTCACAGTAGCTGGTACTTCCTATATATTATAGAGGCTGTAAAGCAATTAACAGATATGAAATACCACTTCTGGCCTTCCGATGTCATCTCCCCTAGCTGTGCTCAAGCCTAAGCTGTAATGATCACTCAACCCCTAGAGTTTTCTTTCTGGGGAAGATACATCTTGTCTGTGCTCTGTGGGGGGAAGGAGTCGGAGGCAGTAATGGCCAAAATGAGTCCACTCAACCCAGACTGAATTGTTTTTGTGGTTTTTTGTTTTCTTTTTATATAGTCAGGCTAACCAGGGTATGTTCAGCATCTCAGGGTTACGAGTGGATGGTGAGTTTCTGGGGTTCAGGCTGCTGGACCCCTCCTGCCAAAGGGCATGTCCCAGCTGAGGGTGCAGAGCAGCTGCCCTCGATGTACAGGCTGAGAAACTGTGTTTAATATTAAGTACAATAGCACCTCTGTCTTTGAGGGAGAGGTAATAAGAGCATTAATAAAAGGCAGGTGAAGAGAGAAGGTCCCTTTTTAGCTTCTGCGTTGTTTTATCATTGTCAATCAGCTGGGAACTCCTTTGAGATTATTCAGCTGCAGTTTAATAACATTGTTTCTGTGATGACTTCAATGACTGAGCCTTTTTTCCAGCCTTAGCTATGACAATAACCCCTCTGTTTTTCCTTCTTCAACAAGCTATTGTGTGTGATTCAGTACATTAAGGAACATTATTAAATATAGAGGTTTCCTCTAATTAAGCTGCTTGCAAAAGATCGCTTGTCCAATCATTTGCTGGTGATAAGTACTGAAAGAAATTGTATCTTACTTTGAGTAGCACAATTTTCCTGCCATACACCACCAAAAAAATTGGAGAAAAAAAAAAAAAAAGCAATAAGCAGTAAGACTATAAAATCAAGCACTCAGAAATTAGATAATGCCAGAATTATGGCTACATTAATTTGCTTTTTTTATTGTTACGAGCAATGTGTTCTGTCCTTCTATGCTCCCGATCACACGCAGTTCCCCTTCCCTCTCTAATCTTTTGCCCTATTCCTCACCATTTCCATTTGTAAAATTAGCATTTATTCTGGAATGTTCTCCTTTACAGTTTTTAGGGCTTTCCTTATAAGAGATAAAGGTGTTTTCTGGTCTTTTTCCTGGAAAAGAGAGAAATCATTTCATGTAGAATTTTTCCAGCTTCTTCCATTCCCATACACTCACCTGTAATTTAAACAAAAGTGTTGTTTGGGAGCATTGACAAAACTACAGCTTCTTCATTGGTTCAGAAGGTACTATGGCATATTTATGGTAACTGATTATCTGGTTATTACAAATCCTGGACACGGTTGCACCCATCTCCTGTAAGGCTCTGCATCTTGCCTCATTCTGGAAGCAGCTGTTGAGTGGGAGAAGTTTGTAGCATGCCCACCTGGAAGAGAAGTAATGAAATTAATGCGGAGAAAAATCTTATCTGTATGGTTAGTTCAGCCACTGCAGATTAGAGGTTGTTTTTCTAGTTGTTATCACCCATCATAATCTCAGTATCTGAAGTTTACACGTCCCTCCTGGAGAATGCTTGAGAATTTAAATGCAAGTGGTTTACTCATTGCTTGTATCATATAAATTAGGGATCTATGCTTGAAGGAGACTTCAACAATCTATTAGCTCCTGAGTAACAGAGCTTTTCTCCAGCTTCTAGATAAACAAAAGAAAACCACGTCGTTAAAAACAAGAAGCCTCTTCACTTTTTATCTTAATGGAAATAAACCTAATCAAAAGCCAGCGATTAATGGCTCTCTCCAGGGTTTCTATTCTTGAAGATCAGAGAATCACAGAGTCTGAAATAGTTTCTATTGGAAGGTGTGATGCTGAGCTCAGATTGTGTATTTGTACATGCTCAGCTAGAAACAGATTTGCTAAAATCCAATATTTGAATGAAGATTCTCCTCTTCAATAGAGAGAAACAAGCAGCAGCAGCTCCAATATCAGCTAATTTATGTGTGCAAAAATGTCCTACAGTGCCAATAAAGTTGTTTCTTCCCAGGAAATGCATTTAAAATACTCATTAAAGAGTGATTGTTGCACAAACGAAACAAGTTGAATGGTTTTTTGTTTGTTTGTTTGTTTGTTTGTTTTTTGTTTTTAAGAGAGGATTTTCTTGGTAAAGAAAAGCAAAGCTCTCCCAAGAAAAAAAAAACCAACAAAATACTGCTTTTCCAGACATTTGCTTCTTGCAAAACAAACAAACAAACAAACAAACAAACCAGCCCAAAAGCTCAGACTGAGGTTATTTAGCTGAAATTTGACACGGTTGCCTCATCTTCTCTACATGCAGTTACTTCCTGCGATCAGAGGTCGAAGCAGCCTTGTGCATCAGGAGTGGCCTGGCTCCTCCACCTGCATTTTGAATGGGGATGTGTAGTAGTTGTGTTGGTAAGCTCTGTATCAGATCTTTGGGATGGTGAATTGGCTGCATCACTCCAAGGAGTGGGAAACACGCCAACTAGCATCTCCTCTTGCTTCCATAGTATACAGTGGAGAAATTTTAATAAATGTATTTAGTTTACCAGGCTAACCATGGATTCGACAGTAATTCATACCAAACTACCTGGCTGTATACGAGGAAAAGAAATCTCAATGTCTGATGCACAAAGCCTGTCACTCATCATCTATCAGATGAATATATAAAGCCTCTTTCTAGTGTTAAATGCACATAAAACACTTCTCGCATCTCCGTAGGCAGCTTTCTCGAAGCGCTGTGTCATTCTGCACACGCTGTTCAGCCTGTACATCATTTGTTGGGAGCATTCTTCCTGAGCAGACACTTGATCTTTCATTGCCATCATGGGAAGGGCATCCTTTTTCACCTCTTCCTTTTGTTTCCTGTGTAAAATTTCATCTGGTTGCTGTCTCAGGCTGCATTTAAGCTAGGGAAGCCTGGGGGGACTTCTGAGCTGGAAGAGACTTTGTGAGCACCATTCATCCTCCTCCCCTTCTTCCTCCTCCTCTGCCTTCCCTCTCTTTCCCTTGAAGGAAGCTTGGGCATGCTGGTTGGATGGGCTCCCTGGTGTTCTCACACCTGTTTCCTTATCTGGAGGACCAAATCAACCTCCCAACATGTAGGTCAGCTTAGACACGAACGGAAATCTGACAGTGATTTACAGCGTCACAAATAATTAAGAACAAGAAGGAACCAAAGACTCTCTTTCCTTTTTGTAGATGCTATCTTGAGCTAAAATAAATATATGGCTTGGTTCAGCACAGAGTCATCTCAGGGTGCCCTAGCAGTGCAAGTCATGAAACAGCCTAGAAGCCCTGCACAGTGGAGGTTACAACTGGGGTCAAGGCCCCTTGTGTTATTAGGAAAACACCTCTGCTCCAGTCACTAACTGCAGGAAAGACCAGTGCTGATTCAGATGCTGACTTGGTAGCACTCACACTGCTGGCTCGCAGTGTCAGCCAACATTTGGTAAGTCAGCCCTCACTTCATCTTTTCCCAGTGAAAGTATCCCGAGACCCTCAAGCTCTTCTCACAGGCTCTGGCTATTCTGAGGCAAACTGATAAAAGGCAGTGTGTTTTCCCATGGTTATTACTTTCCTAAAACCATTCCAGACTGCTGGCATTATTTTGTTTGTGAGGTGGTAGTTTGTGCACTTTTATGTCACCTAGAAAGTGAAATTTACTTGATGGAAGCTCCTAAATGCAGAGAAAGCAAAAGGCATTAATCTCTGCAATTGGAAGTTCTGTGAGTGGGCATCTATAAGCTGATACGCTTTGAGTTTCTGCAAAATGTAGCTACTACTGAAGAGCCCAAATGGGGAAGCATTCTCTAACAGCATAATGCTTTGATTTTAATCGTTCTGATCTGATTTGTGACTAAATTTTCCCTTGGGAGATGATGCAGTAAGCTCTCCTGGAAACCACTTCGCAAATATGTTGAAGGCCAATCAGGTTTTACAGTTACAATGTCAAAATCCTTACTGATTTTCGCTAAATATATGGTTATCCATAGCTTTCCCTGGGATTTGTCCTGGAGATTGGGTTGTTACAGAGTGAAAGCTTTGTCTCAATCATAATGTAACTCAGTGTAACCAGCTGATGATACATTGCTGGTGTACCTGGAAGTCAGACCCTCCCTTAGCTAGTACGGTAACAGCGGAATTGTATTTTAGGCAGGAAGCAAAAGGGGACGCTCAGATCTTGACATAAGCCTAAAAAGTTCTTATGTTCTATGTTTTTATTAGCTCAGAGCCTGTCTTACTTGCTTCAGGTATGCAACAGGTAAATAGCTGCACCGTTAATTCTCTAGTCTTCCCATAGGACAAGGCCCTTTCCTGGAATAACACAATGTAAACACCAGCCATTCCAAAATCGCACCTTTGGTTCAACTGCTCCAAAGATGGTTTCTCTAAGGTGTAGGAAAACGTTCACTTGCAAATTTCTAATGACATAACAAAATCTGTTTCTCACTGACTGCCACTTTAAATTTCAGGAAAGCTGTTGTAATGTTCAATCCATTGATCTATTGCTGAAGATATTGTTGATCATTTGTAACACGTATTAACAAAGAAGTCAACGTGTCCGTGAGGTCAAGAGTAATGTGAAATTGCTATTGGTTGTCTTAAATATTCGGTAACAGTTCGGTTCTGCAGTCATGGCACAAGGCTCCTCAGGTACATGCCTTCACAAAATGACAACCAGTCACATCCTTCAGTACTACTTAAAGCAAATTAAAAAAACTGCCAAAAGTTTTTCTTCTTCTTCTTGTTCTTTTTCTGTAACAAACCTGAGTCTAAACAAGTTCAGTGTTTTGGATAATAAATTCTCTGTAGCTGCCAAGGCAACTCCAGTTATGATACACTACTTGCTTCCAGATCAGGCACCAGAAAACTATTTTTCACAATCTGTGTTCTGATATTCATCAGTGCGCTCAAACTTGAGGGATTTTCACCAAAGCTTGCACCTCATATCTAAAAACTGGTGGTGCTCAGAGGGGCTTAACATCACAATTTCATGAATGTTGACGTAATTGAAGAATACTTGGTGTGGAAGGAGACAAGACACGAGCTTGTTCTGGAACAGCATTCCTGACATGTGTGCTCCATGTCAGTTTTGACATTGCCTCAAAGTGAAGCATCCTCTTAGACATGAGAAATATCAGTACGTGCTAAATATTTCTTGTGGTTGCGAATGGGGCTTTAAAAGAAACTCGCAGCAGCCACATGCCAGAATCCAGTGCAACATGTCTCCTGAACTTTTGAAAATCTCAGTTTATCTTGCCATTAAGAATTCATAATCATCAATGAGCAACGCATGCAACAGCTAATTGAGCTTTATAAAGTGCACCAGGCTGACAATTTCCACATGGCTACAGTGTGGATATTATTGTTTCCCTTAGAGTTATCACCATAAATGCTGTAGCTGCTTAGAGACCACTTTGTGCTAATTTAGCAAATGTTGATTTTTAAATTGTCACAGTGGAAGACACAGTGCATTGGCATTGCATCAGTGAAAATGTATGCAAAAAATAATGAAAATGAATCGACGGCATTTTAGATGATCAGTGCACTCACTAGCATGCTTGGCTGCCTTTCATAAAGGTGAATATTACGACTGCCCTGAGAACTTGTGTAAAGTTTCACCAGCATTCCCCTTAAGAGCACCATTGACATACCTTGTAATAAAAACAGGAAGCAACTTTATCCGGTTTGGTTTTGCTCTAAGTGATATGAATGCTTAGCTTTTAATTGATCAAAAAGGAAAATGTGAAATGTGCTTTTCGGGTTAACTTGAGACACGAAAAGCTTCTGAAACAGATGACATGGTGGAAACTGTTCATGGTAGTTGAGCTCCTGACTTCACTGTGACACACTGACCTTAACTGACATGGGAAGAAAAAAAAAGGACTATGCACTTAGGAAATACTTTCCCCTTTGTGTCACTTGGAAATCTGACTTTTTTGGGATTTCACATATTGTGACAAAACATGTGGGCCACGTTGCAGGGTCACTGGAGCTCCTTGGACCCGGCTCAGCAGATGTCTGCTTTCTGCTGGCAGCTGAAGCACGAGGAGCCTTGCCGGTGCGTCCTGAAATGGATATTCCCTCAAAACAGAGCTCACTGTGCTTGCAACAGTTGGCGTTAAAAGTGGGCCCTTGGCTTCTTCCCAATGCATATCTCATTTACAGTTCTCCACCCTTTCTATTTCTCTTGGTGGAAAAGCCTCCAGAGCCTCCCTAGTGGATGTTAAGAGGACACTGCAGTGCTTATGAACAGCCCCAGGTTCCTCCACCAGGCACTGACCCGCATTCCTGGGCGGAACAACGAAGTTTTCATTGGTATTTTGCTGCGTTTCACTCAGGTTCATTTGACTGAACCAGAGGGCAATTTAAGATCGCTGGAAACATTCACATCTTTTGCTCCCTGCTGGCAGGATAACTCTGGCTGTTGGGAGCTTAAAATGCTTTGCCTGTGCTCAGCTAGTATGAGTTGTAACTAACACGCCTGGGATTTACCTTGCAAGGGAGCAGGTTGTCTGGAGTTCCTTTGCATAGCTCATCCACTAGAAAGGAACCTCAGAAAAGATCCTTGCGCAGGCCATTTTGAGGACTGGTTTCTCTGCTCGCCTTCTGCGTATGTAATGTTGAAAATGTGTATGGGAACTGCTGAGTCACGGCCTGAACCTCTGATTGATCACCTGAGGTGAGCCATGAGTCAGCCAGAGGAGCACAGGTGAAGGCAATGACCTATTTAAGAGCTGGCTACCAGAGGGGAAGGATCTTTTCTGGAGATCCCCTCTTTTGGTGTCTTCTGGTGAGCTCAACCCAAGGGTAAGCTCTTCCACTTATTCTCTTTTGTGATCGTTGTCTGCTTTGCCTTACTCTCTTGATTCTTGATATCTATTGATTATACACAATTATATTGTGATTATAACATCTTGGTTATACAAAATGAAACACAGTGTGCAAAAGAAATTGTCCTTGAATGGAGCCGTGCTGTCCCTGGTTGGAGGACCCAAATTCCAGATGGTGATATTCAGCGCTCGCACCAAAAAGCTGTTTTGCTCCTGTCCCCACTGAGCAATCTGTTTGCTGAGTGCTTGTTTGCATGCGACTGTGGCCCAGCTGAGGGGTGCGACGGCGCCATCTTAGGCAGCCCTTGAAGCATGGTGGCTGCCATGTTGGGGTGGCTCCTGAGGTGCAGTGGCTGTCATTTTGGGGCCAACCCTGAAATGTGGTGTTTACCATGTTGGGGTAGACTGTGAGGCCTAGCTTCTGCCATTTTGTGGTGGCTTTCTGACCTATGAAAACCCTTAAGGTACCATGTCAGCCACGCCGACGCAGATCGTGAAGAACTGCTTCTGCCATCTTGAGCAGCGCTTGAGGTGCAGTGGCCGCCATTTTGTGGCAGTTCCTGAAATGTGACACCTGCCACTTGGGCTTGGCCCAAAGGTGCAGTGGCCGCCATTTTAGAGGTGCAGTGGCCGCCATTTTAGAGGTGCAGTGGCCGCCATTTTAGAGGTGCAGTGGCCGCCATTTTAGAGGTGCAGTGGCCGCCATTTTAGAGGTGCAGTGGCCGCCATTTTAGAGGCGTGGCAGCCGCCATTTTGGGGTGGTTCCTGAGGTGCTCTACATGCTCTGCTGGAGCAGGGCTGGGCTGCTGCAAGGTGTGAGGTATTTCAGGACGTGCTGGTTTTCCTGCCTTTTTTGGTGTGGAAGGAGTCATTATACCTTCCTAGTGGGACACATGAATCTTACCCAGGTGAGAGAGCATTAGGATAGGTGAAGCAGCACGGTGTTCAGCCTTGTATACAAAGGTTGGGAAGTTCAAATCACGCCTAAGCTCAACATGAGTTGCAGGGGAGGAGGTAGAGTTGGATGGTCCTTCCTGGTCTGAGGCTCTGAGAGTCTGTATGGCCTCTCAGGCTTTCAGTATCAACAAAACTTCATCCTTTATTGTTTCCTTTTCTTCTTCTTCTTCTTCTTCTTTTCTTTTGAACTTTGGAAATGAAGTTTCTGGTGAGTGTATGTACATGTAGTGCATGTGCTAGCAGTGCCATGCTGAACTAGGGCCATCTCGGGTGTGCTTTGCTCTATGGAAGGAATAAGATGGGCTCTAAAAATAGAAAATGTGGCTGTAAGTGACAAAAGCTGGCAGGGAGGACTTGGTCAGATGCAGTTTTAGAACTGCTTTTAATGTTTTCTCGACTCCATTCCAAGTTTAAAGTGTCCATTTAAATTAATTAGAATGATTATAGTATCCTTGGAACATGAGTGGAGAAAATTTGATTATAATTTCAATATTTCCTTTGTACCAATGAGAATCCAGAACAGCCAGCTTAAGGAAATTTCTGCGTACAATGAAAATGAAATTCCTGACCAAATTGACTAAGCTGAGATGTCTAAAAGCAGAGAGCTATCATGAAAGTGCTGGAAAGCCTCTGATGATAATAGAATCAGTGTCCCAGGGTATAATGCAGCTCTGCATTTAATATTGAGCTACTGAACCGTGCATCTCAACGTAGCTGAAGTCACTGGGTTCTCATCAAAGTCCTGTAATGACACTGTGCTCTGCTTAGATGCCAAGTGACTCTTGAAATAGCTCCAGAGATTTTTGAGCAGCTTCAGCTGTAGAGACATCAGACTTCAGAAGAACAGCTACTGCCATGGTGTAAATATATCTTTCACTATATATATTGCTGCACTTGGCAATAAACTTATGAACCTGTATAAACATAATAAAAAGGTTCTTGCATACTTACAGGTGAAATCATGGCAGCAGTGCTGATGCAGCACAAGAAAAGCCTGTCCTTTGTTCTGTGAATCTGTTTTCTCTTTCCTTGCTAACCATACGTGCTCGGCACATTTAATTCAGTGCCTCTTATTGTTTGCCTGTGTAGTTTTTGTATTATGGCATTGACTGGAGTTCCTGTCATGTTCATTATAGTTTGGGCATGCTATTTTAAGCGAAATTTTTCTTATTATGTATTGTTTAAGGTATTGACTTTGCCAAAGGGAAGAAACAAACAAAAAAAAAAGCTTGTATCCACTTAAGCAGACAAGTGGTTGTAAATTTTTGCCCATTAAATATACATGCTCATACAAACGTACGCATATGGAGTGCTTACAGGCTGATGCAGTTACAGAATTAGGTGAGATTTAAAACTGTATTCAGGGAACCTTTCCAGCACAGGAGTTGTGTTTCTGGGAGCAGCTCTGGGGAGGAGCATTCTTCAGACTGCCTCCTCTCCTGTTGAGGACAGTAAGGCTCTATTGAGTGCTAAGATGGCACTTTTCAAGAACGTCTCATTAACCTTTTAGATTTTAAAAAAGTATTTCTGGTTTGTTTGGCTTGGGGGTTTGTTTGTTTGTTCCTTTTCAACCCAGCCAACTAATTCTTGGGTGTGAGAGGGAGTTACTGCATAGCTCATCTAAAGTAAACAAAGTTTTCAGCCGACCTGGATGAGCAGCAGTCATTTTGGTAATAGTTTTATACCACTTTTGCTAAAAATCTGGAATATGTGTGGTTCCAGCACTTCAGAATGAAACTTGAGGTTGAATCTGTGCAAATACTGAATGATTTATCTCATTTATTTAGCAGTATAAGGTGGTGATATTGCTTATGGGCTTCGTTTTACTCTTCCAAATGTGCTCTCCATTTCTGTCATCCATTCCTACTTGATGGTGAGCTCTTTCAGTGGTCTCTCTCTCACAATATGTTGAGACCTTCAGCCTCACCCTATAGAGTGGAAAGGTGCTTTCTAGTATCGCTAATAATCTCAGTTACACTGAAACAGAAATATGGTTAAATTAAAGAAGTTGAAGCTTAAATTTGTGTTGTACCCAATCTCATGTTAAAGCATCTGATGTGTGACAGATTCAGAACAATTGTAAATGGACTGCTCCTAATCTATTCATTTCATTTTTGTCTTTCAGTCTATCAGAGAAGTCACAGGCTATGTTTTGGTGGCTTTGAATCAGTTTGAATACCTGCCCCTGGAGAACCTGCGCATCGTTCGTGGGACCAAGCTCTATGAAGACCGATACGCTCTGGCAATATTCCTTAACTACAGGAAGGATGGTAATTTTGGACTCAGGGAACTTGGCCTGAAGAACTTGACAGGTAAGTGAAGTTGGTAAATAAGGTGGATTACTTGGGGTAAACAACTCAGAAAAATAACCGCTTGTTGTTTGTTGAATGTGTGCATCACAGCTCGCAGTCATTAGCATTGTGCATACAGCAGAGGCACCGTCAGACAATGGCAGCTATGAATTGTTTGAAAGGCTCTTTGGTACTTCATTTCCTTTCTGGTTCACAACCGAGCTCTTCTGGGGTCAAAGGCTGCGTATGGGATTCATAGCAAGAGCTATTGCTCTACTGTTGAAGATGACCTTTTTCCTTAGTTTTCAAGAGCGCTGTTTCCCAGTGGCCCTTGGTTACTGCATGCAAGTTGTTTTAGGTGTTAAATATTTTCTGGCCAAGTAGCTTAGCTTGAGCTTTCCTTCTGCTCTTGCTTCTGTCTGAGTCACTCTTGCTGATGTGCTGGTAGTTGTGCGGGGAGGGAAGGGTGGGAGGGTCACTGGGTCTTTGGTGTATTTCATTTTAGAACTTCCTTTTCAAAGAGAAAAGGTTTATTGTATATAGTGAAAAAATATTTTTATTTCTTCTTTGAGCAGAAAGGTAAGCTAAGTCGATGGTTTTTATATCCATGTGAATTCATGGTTAGATAATGATGTGGGGTATGTCAGTATTTCTTTTCTCCCAACTGAGAGTCTGTAGCGAATGGTTTGGGAGCTTAAAAGTTGGCAAAGTATGATACTGTATAATGTTGGACAGCAACTTAATGAAGTGCAGGCAGTGGCAGATGTTTTTAAGGGAATTCACTGAAAGTATTTTATTTATATTTGGTTCCTTACAAAGGGAGGACATTTGCTATGATGTCTGTGAAGTGGCCTTATTTCTGTGAGTCTCTAAATGATGAGAGCAAATCACTGACCTGAGCTGGGTGTAGAGCTTGTACAGAGAGGTGGGAACTTGGTGAACTATGCTTAGGCACCTTTCTCTCTTCACTTTTTTTGTGTCTCTGTAGGCACTGGTACACAAGTACCTGCAGTTGCCTGTTCGTGTCTCTGAGTTGTATGGTGATGCTTTCAAAAACAGTACAGTGAAGGAGACTTCAGCTGTTTTATGGAGTAGAGCACAGTTTTGTCAGGCTTTCAGAGCAAGTTCTTTCTGCCAGTCAGACTGTTAACAGTTTACCGAGGCCATCACGCTGATACCAGGGTGCTTCCCAAGGTCTCTAAATCCCTGCCATTCCTACTATGCTTCTCTCGACTACTCTCATAATCCAATTTTCTCCTATTCTGTTTCCAGTTTTTCCCCATCCTTCTGATTTAGGATGTTCATTGTGGCTATCTATGCTCTCGCATAACACTGAGCTGTAGCATCATGCACAAATAGAATTTTCTACTTCATAGACCTCTTATTGTCTGTGGGTCTCAAGAGGCTTTGTAAAATACATTAGTCCAGTTAAATCTGAGACAGAAAGGCCAAGGCCAGAGAAGGGTGGTAACCCTTTCCTTTGGGGTTGGAGGCTGTTGTTCTGCCAGGAAGTGAGGGTTGTGTTTTCAGTGATTATTTATCTATTACTTTGATCCTTGGTAATGTGAATAAACTTATCTTGCAGGCCTTGGCTCAAGACTTTATTCTTGAACCAGCGGCCCTGTGCCTGTTTCCAGAGCTTCTCTCTGGATGCTGCTTTTTTGTGATAGCACCAAGACTGTCCATTGAAAAGCTAGCCTGTCTTCTCAAGTGCTTTGAGAAAGCCTGCCTTAGCTCAGTCTTTGACTCTTTCTTCACAGGAGATCACCACAGTCGCTTCATCTAATGTAGGTGGTGTTTAGAAAGCCCTCTGATGGGATTATTTGGCTCAAAATGTATTGTCTCTTGGAAGTGCCTAATAACACTAGCTTGTCTCCACTGAGTGCTTAAAATAGCTTCTGAGTGCTGAATATGAGCCAGTATGTGCTTAAAAAATGCTCTTAGTATTTTTTAGATAGCATGTGCCAGGGCCTCACGAGTCCCTCCAGCAGCTGTTCTTTGACCATTTTCTGTACTGGTTAAGATGCACCTGACTGTTTTAACCCACAACCTGCTTCTTGATGCAGATACTCTCCCTGGAGCTATTACTACTTCATTCATTTTCCTAACACATCCTTAGCCTTAATAGCTGCATAAAAACAAGTGGTGTTTGCAGCAGCCCAAATGGCACCAGGCCACAATAGATGAGCTGTGTCTGGGTCTTCCCGGTGTCTGCCAACTGCTCCTTGTTTACATTAGAAACAACCAGTGATTTGCCTTGAATTTAAGGTGAAGCAGTTCCCAGGAGCTTGCATCCATCCGGCTTCTAGTCCACTACAGATTTGAAGGTATTGGCCTGGAATGATGGAATGCTCAGTGTTATCACCTGCTGGTCGTCCCGGGTCTTAATCAGAGGCAGGATTTCATTCCCCTGTGATGTACCATTGCATTATTTTTAGTGTGTTGTTAACAGCTGTGTTTTTATTGTCAGATATTTCTGACGTACTTACATTTCATCTTTAAATTTAAATGCTTGATTTCCCCCCCCCCCCCCCCTTAAGCTATTTAAAAAAAAAAAAAAGACAACTGTGATGGCAGTATGTTTTATCTGACACGGAAAACACAATCCTGTTCTCACTCATGATGTCTGTCAGCCCAAGAGGGAGTTGTGGTACTGCAGCACAGGTCAGGAGCGGGCCCCAGAATTGATGTGGCACTTGCAGAAAGCTTGGCCTGTAAAAATCTGTTTCTCACTTACTATAAACACGTAGTCAGTGATTCCACAAAAGTGTCAAAAACAAACAGACATTGAACCAACTAAGTGGCTGCTGCCACCTCAGCTGGACTCATCTCAGCTTGCAGATTCAGCTGCCAAGCAGCGTTAAAATAAAGTGCAGGTTTGACACACTGAATGTATTATTCAGCCTGAGATTAGCAGAATAAGTGATGCTGAGGGAGAAGGAATGCCACCTTTTTCCATTTACTTCGTATGAGCTAGTGCAAATCATTCCTGTCTCTCCCATGTAGCTAGGCAGTCAACCTTAACTTATGCAATGAAAGGGCATAATCATTGTTCACACTTTGAGTACTCCAAATATAGAGAATACCTGATGGCTGCATTTCATTATGGCATTTATCTTCATGAGCTGGGAAAGAGGGATAACTCACAAGCCAGAACCACTTATGAAGTATCCCATATTTTCCTCTGAGTGAAGATGAGTAACAGAGATCTACAGCAAATGCTCTATCTTTGAATAAGCAGGGATCAGCTCATCTCCCCTATTGGCCTTGGTAATAGTTTCCCCTGCGTGTGTCCATGCAACTCTGGAATTTCTTAAATATATGAGAATAAAGCAGAGTTAGCGGTGATTAGTTTGATGGCACAGAAAAGCAGTGACATCTGTAATTTCTTATCTGCCCGCTTTGCATAAACGGAGATAAATGATGAATTAAAATAACTGAGGTTTGAGTGGCAGATGCATATTACAGCCCAAAGGATTTGGTCGGTGATTCTCTAAGACATCTCATTTGACCAGCAGGAAAATCCCAGGGCAGGGAACATCTTTGTGTACGAAAAGTGACTGCTGTAAATAGGCTGAGCTCATCAGCACTGTGACTGCATCCCGGCGTTCCTGCAGCAGAGGCTAGGGCTGTTCCCTTTCTGTCACCTTTCCTTGGTTCCACACACGTATATCACATTGGTGAGTCACTGCTGAGATGCCAGTGCCTGTGTGACTCCCAGCCTGAGTGGGTGAGCCCTGGTTGTGCTGTGCATCCTTTGGTCTCTGTGGCTTCCTACTATTGGGTGAGCTGGGAAGAAAGCAATCTGTAGTTTGCCTCAGGCTTCCCAGACAACAGGTGGGCAAGGCATTGCATCTGTAACCTCGGAGAGGTGTTGCTAGGATACGTGGAGGAATGAGGAATTTGTTTAAAAATCCCTTTGGTACCCTCTGCGATCAGGGCTGCTGCGGGAGTTAGAGTGTAGTGCCTAGCAGAAGCAGGCACAGCGCTCCGTGTCTGGTGTCTGTCTGGGGGCATTCCTTCCCTGTCAGCTTGGAGTTGGAAGGTGGCATCGGTATCCCAGCACAGCTGGTGGAGAGAAAAAGGAGGGATATGCTGAGCATGCCTGTTCTTGTTTGGAAAGCTCCTCTGTGCTGTGGCACAGCCTATGGAGCCAGCAGGTAATAAGGTCACAGGTAGTTCAGCAAGGCCAAGAGGTGCATTGTGTATGGCCAGAAGTTAAGACTGGTCCTCACCCGCAGGCGATGTATACTCACACATTGATTATGTTCAGTAACAGTGGTTGAGCTTTGGATTTTTTAATTGCAGTGAGGCTAGAATATTACAGTCTCTCAGATATGCTTTTGTCGTGCTAAATGCTGCGACTAATGTCTGATTGTCTGATTTTTTTATTTTATTTTATTTTTTTTTTAACCTGTAGATCACCCATTTATGCTCAGCTTTCTTTATTTCCAAGCACTTTTGTCTTTTTCATTCTGTCTCTAGAGTTAGAAATGTGCAACCTTGTTTGGAATGATTATGGCAAAAGGAAATAGAAGAAGCTCATGCTAATGATTTATTGGTAAATGTTTTCTAATTGGATATTCAAAGGATTCAACGTATCCTAAACGCCTGCCTTTGGTCTCTGGAAGTTGTTTGCTGCTCACTCTCCTACCAGTATATTCACACAAACTATGAAATACTTATTGGCATTTCATATCAGCAAGTGGGCTGAGCAAGTTTTATCAGAAGCCGTTTGCAGGATGTTCTACATGAGCCTCCGCTACCTCACAGCTGGGGGAAGGGTCTCATCAACCAACTTACCCTGTGACCAAAGCAGGGCTTGGGACCACAGGGAAGAGAAGCCAGGCCAAACACTTGGCCTTATTGCTCTGACTTGGTAATAAACTGAAATTTAAATTGGCCCATGCTGTCTTCCACAGTACATCCAGGTATGCTGCCATTGTCACCTGAAAATGCCACGTGAAATAATGATGTCATTGGTTTTCTCTTGGCAGTTTCTCTTTTTCACCTCTCTGCAGTAGTTCAAATTCTCCAAGTTTTGGATGTGTGAAACACCCTTTAGTTTTTAGATATATGGGCAATCAGGATAAATCCAATAACACTGAAACCTCCTAACAAAGTACTGGATTTGCTTGACTTCAGCGACTCATGAGCTCCAGCAGCATGGGGATTTCTCTGGCCACACACTTTGCAGAGTTAAACATCTGAGCAGAGTAATCCCTCCATTTCAGTCACACGGGTCAGGAATGGGTGGCACTGCAACATGTTTGAGTTTGGCAGAGAGATCTGTGCTGAGCTGTTCTACAACTTAAGTAAAATGCAATCAGCATTACACTAGGGAAGAAATTGTGCAGTTTGTAGTGGCAGTGCTGCTGAGGAATACATCCCAGCTCCTGCCTGGGACAGCAAGGGGCCGTGCCTGTGCTGGTTGGGGCTGGCTATTTTAGGAATGGAAATCCTAGTTACTCTGGTAGTTATCTTGTTCAGTTCAGGTGAATGAAAGAGGCACTGATTTCAGTGTGGAGTTTTTCCTTCTCTCTACAGTCTTCTGATTTCATTGATTTTCTTATTTTCTTCTGACAGGCAACAGTGACAAGGAATTGGGTGCTTTTGTAAAATAATTAGTCTGGTGTTAGATGGTGAATGTAACCCATCAGCTCTCCCTAGCAGAAGAGTGGGTTCTATAGCAAACTGGTTCATCTGCCATGTGTGGCAGGCTGTGCCAGCATCACAGGGATGTGAGGTGTGAGCACTGGTGTGGCAGTGGGGCTCAGAATGGGCATGGAACTCTGGGCATCAGGTGTCAGGTAAACATCTTTAAGCACAGGCACTTCAGTGGCATCACAGCATGTGTCTAGAAGGCAGGCCTACAGACCTCACTTTAAAACCAGACCCAAGGGTGTGAGGTCCCTTCTTTAGCTTCATTATCTGCAGGCTGAAGGAGGTGAAGGCCAGGCTGCTGCTTGTCAGCTCCCTCCCAGGCTGCTTGCTTATCCCTTGCTCATCAAATGTGGTCCTTGTGGTGCCACAAATCCCAGCCTGGTCAACTCTGGGACTGCTTGTGTCAAAACCACTATGAAAGGTTTCAATGTGGGTGGTTTTGCGGCAGTCTCAGTTTTTGAAGAGTGAGTGTGAGTGATAGTCATAAGAAGTTTATCTGACAGTCTGATCACACTGCTGAGACGAATGCAGAAATGTCCAGGCAGAAATGCTAACCTTGAGGAGAACAAAAAAATTAGAAACCTGGACCTGCAGAGGAAGGGAAATGACTGTGCAAAGAGAAGTGACAAAATGGGAAACACCCAAATGCAACAGTCTGATAGCAAAACAGAAGCACTCGCCAAAGCGGTAGCTGCATTAGGGATGAAGGAGCAGGAAGGCTGCACAGGAGCATGGCTGATGCAGAGCTGCTATACTGCTCTGGTACTCCCCAGCTGGTTCCATCTGCTTTGCAAGAGCTTCTTTCCACACAGAATGAATCCTGATTGCTCTGAAGAGACAGTGCCAGGTACTGGGGCTGGAGGCAGGTGGTGCACGTGGAAGTGGAGCTGTAGGAACGTGCCTGCAGGCAGGGAGGGGGAGCAAACCATCACATGAGGGGAACACGCTGGAGGCTTTTTCCTTTGATGTTTGGGAATCGCTCAAGGGGCAGTCTTCTCTGAAGCCCTTCTGCCTTTTTTTTTTTTTTTAATTTCTTCTTCCATCCCCCCTTGGTGAAACTTGCATAGATGTACTTTTCATTTCTTTAAGGCTTAGAGGACAGAGGGTGTCTGTCAGGCCAGCCGTTGCACAAAAGTCTGTGCTCACACTGGACTCACATTAGAGATTTCCTGGCTGCTGATTTCTGCTTCTGCTCGTCAGAAATAGTCCAGCTGCATGCTTTGGCTTTGAAGCCATACGTATCCCTGATGTGGCAGCATGGAACGAAGGACAGCATCAAAGATGATTCTTTCTGCCTAGCTGGAGAGATGAGATAATCTCTTATTATTGGTTCTGTGTTGGGTTTTATGGATCAGCTAACCATGTGTTCAGGCAGTAAAAGCTCTGGGAGCTGGTTCTGTCGTTGGGCTCTGGATGGAATGCTGCAGAGTCAGCCTGCTTCAGAGATGGCAATGGGCACTTGTGAGCAGGATTCCGAGGCTGAGCTTACCTGGAGCTGCTCACTGCAGTGCCTGACTGGCCCCAACAAAGCGGTGTTACATTATGCTGGGTGTCCCTGGAACATGCTGTCATCATTTTTGGAGTTATGTTGGATGCACTGCTCTCTTCTCCATGCGTGTCACGCTGAGCTCTCAGTGTGTCTCTGAGTAGAGAGCGCGTGGAGTTCTTGTTTGTTTTGTTGCTTATTTGTTTGTTTATTTTTAGGTGAGTCAGCATCAAAGAGGGGTGCTTGAAGTAGTGGCAAACTTTATGTTGAGATTTGGGCCGTGGCTGAGTTCATTTCTATGGCTTGACTACCCAGGCCACATCCTACTGAAATTTGTTCTTTCTGTGAGAAGCAGTAGTGGAAGAAACAGGCTCTGGGTTTCTCCTCTGTTAGAGTTAAAACAAC
The DNA here is from genome assembly GCF_023343835.1 of Lagopus muta. Taxonomy (NCBI): domain Eukaryota; kingdom Metazoa; phylum Chordata; class Aves; order Galliformes; family Phasianidae; genus Lagopus; species Lagopus muta. The sequence continues at coordinate 32,572,185 of NC_064440.1, read as the reverse complement.
TGTGCTTCATTTCCATGAAATAATAATGATTCTCTTTGCCTGAAACTTAAATTCTTTACAAGCCTCAGCCAGTTACAAATCCATTATCCTGAGCACAATGTTGCAAACAATGATAATAATAATTAAATAAAATGTAACTCACAAAAGGGTAAGCCTGCTGCTGGCTCTTTTTACAGACCAAAGTGCTGGTTATTATTCTTTTTCCAGGAGACTCTGCTGCTCTGCAGGAAGGTGTCAAAGCCCTGCTGCCACAGGTGCAGGCAGCCGTGCTGGGGAGGGGCAGGGCCCTTGCTCAAGGGTAGAAGAGCTGTTGTTCAGAAACACTCAGTGCAAGGTGGGTTGAATGGGTTGGGAGGATCTGGGCTTGTCTCCTTTTACTTCCCCTTGCTCATGCGGGGTTGTGTGGGAGTTCTTAAATGGTGATATTACGGCTGTGGTTTTGTTCCCTCCTGCTGAGATAACTATGGCTTGTGGTAGCTGTGCTTCTGGTGGTCACACTGATGTGCTGACAGAGGCCGGCCCCGCTGTGTGCTGTTGAGTTGCTTTAGCAATGGCTGGACTCGGAGGCTCATCTTGAAGCAGGACTTGATGTCTTAAAACGTGCACCCAGCTAAAATATGCATTAGGTAAGGTTGCAAGGGCAGTGTCCTGCTCAGTTCACGTGGAAAGAAGAGCTGAGAGGGATGTTTTCATGGCTGTGACTACAGAATGGATTAAATCCCAAGAGCTGTGCAGTTAGCCCCATGTGAGATCACAGAGTCTCACCACAGCCCCCGTTTCATCTAGGAGTGAGACTGCTGGCTGTAGAGAGCTGAATGGTTTTGATTTAATATTCAGGAGCATTCAGCTTCCCAAATAAAGATAATATTTTTGCTAGCTGAGGGATTTATTAATATATTAACGTGGCCTTGGCTTTAGCCTTTTATTCCTTGCTTTCTTAAAAAAAAAAAAAAAAAGGTCTTAGCACAAACCAGCCCTGAAGTTGGAGAAGTAATCAAAGCTCTACTGAGCAGATTTGACTGTACTGATGTATAGAATGAGCTGTGATCTCTGCCGACCTCATTCTGCTCCATTTCCCCCTCAGGCTCGTAGCAGCGGTTGGATGTAAACATTAATCTGTTAATTTAACTTCTGATATAAATAGAAAAAACATAATTGCAATTGCTATTTTGTTAGTGGCCTATCCAACCTTACTGCTTTGCTTCGGAGAGAAGTGGCCGTGCTGCATGTGTCTCTGCTCAGGGCGCTTTCCATCCACAGTGTTTGGATGGCGCAGATTATAGCTTGCTTGGTGCAGCAGGTGGGCCAGAAGGAACGTTAGGACTTTCCTGACCATGAAGTGTGTCCTCCAGCAGCCCTGCATACTAACTCTTCTTCTGTTTCACATCCTTTCCTGGTGTCAGTAGTCCTCTGCCGTGCAATTTGCAGTATCTTGTAGGTTGCCCTTTTTCTTCAGCGTGCGAGCTGGGAGTGGTGCTGATGTGCCTTGCAAGCGCTGCATGATGGTGGTTTGGCTGCCCCAGCAATGAGAGGTTGGTGACACGGGGTTCCGATGGCAGGTTTCACATCCATCTGATGTGGGATGTGCTGCAGACACATAAGGTAGCCTGCTCAGAGATGTGCGAGTTGCTTTCTGGTACGGGTAATTGGTGTTATAATCCAGGGTTTAACGGTAGATTGCAAAGAAAACTTACTTGGGTTTAACTAAAATTGCTCCCTAACACAACAGGCTAAATTGAAGCAAACCCCACGTGAGTGTACTTGTATATCCATTTACAAGTGCCTTGTATTGATCTAGCCTACTGCAGCAACTCAGATGAGCTAAATTGATGTCTGTGCACCAAGTTAAGTGGATTCATGTGGGATTTCATGCCTGCTGAACTGATTTGACTTCAGAACTGATTTTAGTTAAACCAGTGTAAGCCTTGTGTGAGGCATAGGCCTTTCTTATTTGTTGCTATTGCTTTGACCAAGAGTTACATGACAACACGGGGAAATGAGATGCAACTGAAGGGGGAAAACGTGCCACTTGCCCTGCTGTCTGTGGTGCTGTGGTGCCCTACTAACCTTGTCCATATTTGCAACTTGAAGTGGTACTAGCATTGCTAAAATGGCTTAGTATCTATCTTATTTCTGGAAGGCAGAGATTGGAAGAAGACTATTTATTTAATCCTTTTGCTGTCATATGCATTGCTATCCACATCTGTGGAGAGCAAAAGGAAACAAATGCTTGCAAACTTCTGTACCATCTTGCCTCATGCCCCTGAATCCAGCCATTTGCTTAAGAGCTCCTTTTCTTGCCGTGCCATGTCTTTCAGCTTTGGCTGTGCTTCCATCCTCGTTGTCCTATATGCCAGAGTTCCTCCAACCCTTAAGCTGTCAGGCTGTTGTTGTCTTGGCCACCATGGGGCTAATCTAACGTGCTCAAACTGGTGCATCTAAAGGCTGTGACCAAAACAGCTCCAGGGAACTGAAATCTAACCCATCATCTTTCTGAACTGGCCGCTTGCCTGCAGTGAGGGCCGCGTTTCACCTTCAGACTCCTTAAAGATAAGGTGTGGAGAATGTCTGCTGGTGTGCAGATCTCCATAGGTTCACAAACTGTTGGTTCATAAGTTGTTGTGGAGCAGTGGTAAGAGGAGATGTATGTATTCTGCTCTTTGCTCCCCAGATGGTCTGCAGGAATGTGTTTTATGTAACTTTACTAAAGCTTGGCAGCATTGTAGGATCAAATCACAACAGCACAACCTCTTGAAACTTCTGTTGATAGAGATTTCTCTTGGCTGTTAAGTGTTTCTGTCTAGACACTTCTATGTTAAGAACAGCGTTCATGTTTTAAGAGTTCGTAAACCTTTGTAAATGTTAATCCATAAACTTCAGCTATTTTTTTTCTCTGAAACAGAGAGGTCATATCTTTTTTTTTCATCTATAAGCAGCACTTAAATTCCAAGTCATGACTCGTTAATGCATAGGAGAAGATTGACAAAAATAGCCCCTACCCTAAATAGCTCGGTGTGTCCGAGGCAGGAGGCCACCAGTGGACTCAGAGTGGTGGGGAAAATAAATCTGCAGCTTCTTACGGGTAAAACTGGTTTTGCATACCCACAGGGATGCTGAGTTTCGCTTTTGTATGAAGGCAAAGAAGATTTGAGAAAAGTATTTGAAAGAGGTCAATGAGATAACTTGCTGGCTGTCCATGTCTTTGTATGAGATACAGCACAGAAGAAAGAACAAAAGATGTTTGAAAACGTCTTGTGTGTGATGAAAGGAAGCATGACGGGCTTATTGAAGGTGGGAGAAGGCATAAATAGTGTATGAGAGAATGATTGGCCCTGGAAGATCTCGGGAATGAACAGAAGTTGCTTTTATTTGATGTGATAAGAAGGAAGCACAAAGTGTGGGGGTAAGAAAAAAGCGTGGTTTTTAGATGAGCTAGGAAAGTAGAATTAGGAAGGAAACTCAGAAGGGTGAAATGTGGTTGGTTGTTTTTTGAAGGAAAGATGGCATTGTCAAGGTGTGAGATGAGCCTGGGCAGGAGCTGTAGGTGCAGTGGTAGATGAAGCAGCCGTGAGAGCAGAAATGAAGTCAAGTTTGGTTTCGTGAGCTGGAGAACTCAGAGATGAAGAACTGCAGGGGGCTGGTGGAAGTGATGGAGCAGTTGGCAGTGCTGGTTAGTGAAGCCCAAAGGGTGAAAGAAAGTGCCAGCAAGAGGGTGCTGCAGAGCTTGTTCACTGGAGCAAGCATTTGTGGAGTGTCTGCATACGGCAACTTCTTGTCCAGCTGTGAGCTCAGTCTGCAGGTCTATCTCCAAATGTGACATAGCTCCTTGTTGGCTCTCTCAAGAGCTGCAGGCTGTGAGTGTTTGGGGAGTGTTGTCCAGTCTCACCTGCTGTCTGAAACTGCTTCCTTATGTCAACAAGCCATTGTGTTCACTGATGTCAGCGGGAAATAAATACTGGCTTTTGTAGCACAGCCCCATTTCTGATGAGAGACACGTATCCCAGAAGGGAAAGTTCCAATAAATTCAAAGGGAAGCTGCAGCAGTTGAAGCTTATATTGTGTTTCTCTTGCCTATCACAACCGTTGTGTTATCTAAAGAGATCTGTGAGTGAAGTGGTAAAACAGGGCTTTTTTAATTATACATCACCTAGCAAGCTGATAAAGCAAACAGAGCAAGCAACCAAATAACACAGGCAGGAACCTCTTCAAAATAATGATATAGCAAGAACAATAGGGGAGTAATTCACAGCTCCCTAAGACGTTTTTGCAGTTCAGAGGGAGTGAGATAACAAGCAGCTATTGACTCTTCTTCTACCATGTTTTCCACCTGTCTGCTGTGTGACTGGGAAGTGTATTACCTGTGTCCTTGCCAGGGGTTTTTATGCTATTGTCTTAAAATCCTTAAAAACCCTAGCAGGGTTAAAGGGGAGAACGGCAGTCATGGTACCTGCAGTAGTGAGCAGAAGGAGGGCATTTGCTGATGGCATTCATACATGAAAAATTTTGTGTTTGTGCGGCCTGAGACCTGCAGGGTTGCTTTATCCTTCATCTTTTCTGTGTAAGTGCTGAAGTGCATGTTGGCTCTGTGGGAGCCAGGGAGTTAAACTCAACTCAGCTGCTCTTGGCAGTGGAGGAAGGGAACCCAGACAGGCCAGAAAAGCTTCCCTAGATATTAAGTAAACATTTGGGCTGCAGGCCAAAAGTCATCCCCACACTACCGGAATCGCACTGTTCGTGGTAAGAGATCTAAGTGGTATGAGGCCAGCCCAGAACTTCTATTTGAGATATTGTCTCTGCAGTACAGACATAACCTTTTTAAATGTGAACAAGACGTTTTGAAATCCTAATCTGCCTCAGAGTTCTGTAGCAGTTCACATTTGATCCGTACTCCAAGCTGGGGAAGAAAAGAAAGCTCTCACAAGCTTGTCTTTTGTCCTTTCAGCCTCAAGGTGAATGAGGTGCTGGAGTCATCAGCCCCACAGCTGAATTTCTTCACCTTGGATTTAAGTATCTTTTTAGAGAAGGGAATATTCACATGCTGGAGAGATTTAATAGAGGTATTCATTGCAGATTCGCAAAGGGCATATTTTAAAACACCAGGTGCAGTAAGAGCTCTGCCTGGCTGCGTGTGTGAGGCACGTACTGCTTGTTGTTCTTATCTCACACCACACAGGATCAATTTCAGGACAAAGCTATGGCAGTTCAGGATTTGTAGGGGCAAGTGGTGCTCTTCGCTGTGTTCAACTTCTTGCCATCTGCAGGTGCAAAGGATGTCTCAGTGTCACTGCCTCTGAAGAACTTACAATTTACTGGCATTTAAAGGCTGGTAGCATTCAGTTGTTAGACTGTTGGAGTTTAGTTTGATTCTGATAAGCATTAGAGAGGCTTAGGGAAACATCCAAAACTTTCCTGAAGACTGTGCAGGTTGGTATGGAAGATTCAGGAGACTCACTTCTGCCTGAAATCCAAAAGAAGAACAAAGTCTGTTCCAAACGCACACACAAACAAGATTGCTCAGAAGAAAGAAAGTTTGCTCTGGGAAGAAAGTTTGCTGTTTTGTTACTTTTCTAAAGATGCTTATCGGTCAGTTCTTTCAGTTTGCCATCGTTGTTCTGCTTTCTTGCTAATGTTGCAGTATTTCAGATACAACTTTCAGAAGCAAAGTTAGGGAGTGCCACATATTTAAAAGCAGGGAACCAGGGAACTCCAAATATTAGGATTTAGCCATCTAAATACCTTTTAAAATAGTATGTCCTCTCGGAGCATGAGTCCAGTTTGGAGAGGGTGGGGAACACAGTCCTGGACTCCCAAATTCCTAGGCTGTTCTGTAAAAGAGGGTAAACAATTTAAATTACATGGTTTGAGAGAGTAGATTTTGGACAATTCTTAACACTGTAGGTGCTCAAGTTTTGTGATGGCCTGAGAATTTCAACCTTGCTGAAAAAATATCCATTTCCAACCACCGTAAGTCTGGAGCAGAAACAAAAAGCATGAATCCTGAACTCTGAGAAGCTAGAATGCACATGCAAAAAAAATAGCATTGATTATTTTTAACATCTCAGCATTTTTTTGTCATGACTCTTTGAGGGTTGACTAAGATGGTGGAATGCTGGGGCTGGTTATCCCATGTTCTTAAAAATAGTATATGTCTAGTAAAGGCAAGCACGCTAGAGGACTTTCCATGCCACCTTTTGTGTGCTTGCAGGCTGGTGTAATGTAACAGACTGGTGCTTTACTTTTAGGAGGTCCGGGTAATTACTGGGACTTGCAGAAGTCATATCTATTTCTGTGGATATTTCATCACTGATGAAATGTTCTGTTGTTGGTCACATGCCAGTCAGTGCTATCTGTTTTTTACAGGCCACGTGTGGACTCATAAAAACAGCCTCTTATTTTGGCAAAAACAGAGCACTAATCACTTTCGTATTAGCGCTGCTAAATCCAGAAAAAGTAAATGTTGTGGATTAAAAAGATAATAATGTGCTCATCCTTTCTGTGGTCACTGACCATTTTAAGCTTTCTCTTCTCTCAACCCTGAAGGATAAATGCGGGCTTTTGATTAACAATTAGATAATGGAGTACGTATGCACATCAAACACCAGACTTGTTATCAACCGATGCATTTTTCTCACTATTGCAGATAACTTGTGATCCACTGTATCTTCCATCTGTGATCTCCTTTCCTCCTCTCCCTAGACACTCCTTAGTCTTCTGTCACCAGGACTCCTTCACTGAATGCCAACGGAAAGTTGTCTTGCAGAAAGACCTGCAGCTCCTAGTTGGTGACGGTGGTTCAGAGAACATTGTGAATACGGTATGAAATACTTGAGGGGCAATGAGACTGATAGGACTTGGAGTGGTGATTCATTGTATGGAATAGATGGATCAAGTAATGAATAATGAGGAGTTACAAATGTGCTCTGACGCCCACTGATGTCAGAGGAGAGGTCCCTCAGGCTTGGGATCTGGCCCTGGTGGGCTGGGCTGGTTCTGTCGGGAATAAAGTTTATGCTACAGCAGAGCTAGAACAGGGGGAGAATGTAGTGATATAGCTGAAGACATGGTGGTGATATGAAGAGCTTTCGAACTTCCTCATTTGCAAGAAACTAAACAATTTAAAAATTCACAGCTAGAAAGCACTTCTGACTAAAGGAAACCATGCAGCTGGATATAGAAGTTGGCCCTGCATGTGCCGAGGTGAAGGTGAAAACCTTCAGGTCAGTTTCTCCTACCAATCTGCAGTAAATATTTTTTAAGGTTTGTATCAAGCAAAGCCTCAGCGAGTGCCAGCACCATCTGTAGTTGTTAGTTACAAGATGAGTCAGGTTTTAGAATGGTCAGCACGCTCCTTGTTTTCGTGGCCGGCAACTGGAGGAGGTGGTTTTCCTTTGCAAAGTGAATATTTTTCTCACAGATAGAAGCTCAGGATCTGCATAGTGTGTGAAGCAAGCAGTTGATTAAAGATTAAAATAGTGATGAATATCCTAAAGTGGAACGTACTCGGATAATTGATTAATTGATGCAGTCTAAGCTACTTGCAGAGCATTACATTCATTCTCCATTAAATCAATCTCTGTCTTGTGTCCACACCTTGTGACTAAGAGCTGAAAGGCACGAGCAACTCGCTAAAGTCATCCAGATCAGTGGTTCTGGAACAGAGGGAGCTGGACTATGTCCAAGATCCCAAACATGTTGCTGCTGCTTATGCCTATTGCTTCTGTTGGGTCTCTCTGGGCTTGCATTTCAGCAGTATCACAGCATTGCAGACAGGTGAAAAGTGTGATTAGCGATGCTCTTGTCATCCCATAGCCCACTTCTGCTTTTCTCCCACCTTGTTGTAGTTTCCTTCTTACAAACAAAACTGTGATCTGTTGTAGAAAGGAATGTCATAATGACATTTTAATTGACTTGTTTGTCCAAGGGATTGCTGTGAGAAACCGTGGTTTGGGGTAGGAACTGTACATTCCTTAGCAACAAAGGAACAACAAAAAGGACCCCTTTTTAAGATGAAAATTGCCTAGCAAGTGAAAGGCACAGACTTAACGCTCTGAGACAGTGAGTCTGTAGGGCAACACCATGTCTATGTCAGGGAGAAATGAGGTGGGGTAGCACTGACTTTCTAAAGAAGTGGCTGACTTTTTTCTATGAAAAGCTTCTGTTTCATAATTTTAGTAACTGTTCTGCTGTTTCCTAGAGTGATGTTTCAGCTCTTAACAGGACCCACTGGAAGGCAAGAATATAAGGAGGTCAGTGAACTGATGGAGATCCATAAAATGAATAGCACATTTGACACCTTTTATGAGCTTTCTCTCAGGCTTTTCAAAATCCTATGCAGTCTTTTGTTTTTCAGCTACTGTGCCATTTCTGCTACCATCTAGTGACTGACATGGAGCCAGATAAGCAAAGCTGCATTGTACATGCAAGTATAGTGCTTGTTTAAAGGGTGTGGGATAGTTCCCAGCTGCTCTGATAACGCTCTGATCTGTCAAATATCCTGGAGAGGTAGGGGAATCTCTCCTCTGGGAATGCTCCTCTTCTGATCTTCTGACTGCTGTGAAGAGCTGCAGGTCTTTGCTCTGTGTGCCATCCCTTTCCTTAATGACTCTGTCCCAAATGGGCGTTTCAGGCATTGAATCTTATTTATCCTGCTTACAATTTGTTTAAAACAGTGAGTGAATCTTTTCAGAGCATTTAACAAACACAATCTGGAGGAAGGTGGGCCATTCTGTTTGTATACAGGCCTTAGAACCATCCCCAGAGTAAACAGCATCCTCTTATTTTGATTTTGTTGTTGGTTTAGGCATAGGGAGCCGAGTGCTGAAAAGGAGGCACTGAGATACAGTGGTAGTTTCCCAAGTTATTAACCCTACCAACATACAGTTGTAAGTACGGATGGGGGTTTGTATTGGCACCCAAACACGACCTGCAAAGTGGCTGGCTTTTAGTTACTGCTATAGAAACGGATCGTGTCTGTGGCTTTTTATTTCTCAGACACCCTAAAACACTGCCAAAACCCAGAGATGCTCGGCAGCAACTAGTGTTAGCTTCCAAAAAAATATGGCTTAATTTCTGACCATGAATATTCAGAGTTGAGAGCCTGTAACACTGTAATATGATAAACACTGCGGCTGGAGGCTGCAGCATCCACTTGCATAGAAACAGTTGATTATCAGCAAACATGATTCTGACAACCACTTTGAGGCAACACTGCTCTATATCAAATATCAGCAGAATTAGCATGTGTTTTTGCATTAATTACTGCAGTGCACCGTGCTGTGTGACAGCCAGGGAATGCAGCAGGGAGGGCTGAGCTTCGCCAGTCACTTGCGATGTAGGATTCAGCTAATGCGCGTTTATTAGCTCTGAGGAGCAGCATTTAATGAGCTGCTAACCCCACGGTAGGCCTGCCTTCCAAGTGCTTAACAGGGCCTGCCAGATCACAAGTGATGTATGAGGGGGAAAGAGGACGTGGCCGTGGTCTCTGGTGTTCACTGAGTGGCAAAGGTGGGTGACCCTGTGGTAAACCTTTAGGAATGGAAATGAAATGCGTATTGCGCTGCCCTGCTCTTGGGCAATTACATTTACAACACGATTAATCGAAAGGAATGGGAGAGCAGTATAAACATACCTTGATTTCAAACACTGGGCTTTTTTTTTGAGCACTCTTTGAAAACTTTCTGAAGGTGCTGCACGTTAACACAAGTGTGCCATCGTGGGTGTTTCTGGGGGAGGATGCTCTTCTGTGACAGAGGGGTAATTGAAAAATAATACATCAAGTACCTTGGGCTGTTATTGAATGTAACTGGGGGAAAGAATATCCTTGATAGTATGTTCTTCCTCATCAGTATGGTCTAAAACTGCTTAATAGTGTCGTTGCAAAGCATAAATTTCAAGAATACGTGGTACAACATTCAGGTTAAACTGCTCCTTTCTCAGTGCTGCCATTACTTTGATTTATTTGGCAGCGTGGCTGCAGGCGTTGTCTGGCAAACGTGTTTCTCCGCTCTCTAAATTGATCATTGTATTGGTTTATTATTTTAATCAGGCCTTAAAGCTGCACTGAAAAATGAAACGGAGCCCATTGCACAGGCACAGACAGCCATATCTTTTCTCTCTGGTTTCTTCAGGTGAATTTGTTTAACAATCTCTGTTGCACTGATTGAAAAAACAATTTCCTACCGTAGCACAAGGGGAAAGGTAATAGAAAAAAAATGTCAGCAGACGCTGCTCATTTGTAGTTATTTGGCTAAAAATAGGTTTTATAAAACTTTGGTGAACTTGAAAATCACCCGAGCACACTGCTGTGCAGATTCAGGGCTCAATATGCTGCATATATGCTCATAGCCACTTGAGAGTCCAGTCCCAGTTCTCCTCACCTGCAGCAAGCGCATTGCAGGGGCTTGTGCTCAGCTGTGCCAGGCCTGAGGCTTCTAAGGCTTGGCTGCTGCTGTGGGCATGCACACCCAGCTTCTCTGCAGCCTTTGGCAAGGTGCATCTCTGCACTGAGCTGTGTTTAGCCAGTAGAGCGAAGCTAGCCTGTGCTAAGTTTTGCTGTCAGGCTGCCAGGACACAGCCTGTGCACATACTGGCCACCTTTCTGTAGGGGAAGTATTTAATGACAGTGACATGTTTCTTGTAAACTCATACAGGCAGTGAAGGTATTACACGTGGTGGGAGGGCGCTGATTCCTGCAAACAGTTTTCCCAAAAATACTTGTTCCTCAATTCCCACTGCATTGTGAAGGTAGGGTAAGTATGGCTGTATCAGAGGGATTACAGAGTTGCAAACAGCTCAAAACTAGTGCAGTCCAGTGGCCAGGCCAGCATATTTTACTGCTGGTATCTCGGAGTAGAGACTTATCTTTCAAAGAGGGACAAACAGAACATCCCTGTGCAAGCAGCCAGCTCAGGTTACTGCCATGGGAGTTATTTCCTGCATGTCACCAGTGCTATTGCTGAGCACCACGCTCCATCCCAGAATAGCACTGAAGTTGCATGGGAGAAATGAAGAAGCCCCTTGCTTGCGCTGCAGTGTCAGACACCTGTAGCACTGTCTGCTGATAGCAGAATTGTGCCTTTCCTTTTTCTCTTCTGCCCTGAAGTACCAGCTCCTGGAGTGAGATGCAGGAGGAAGGCAGGGCAGTGCCTAGCTTGTATTCCAGTGTAGGAAATGGGTAGTAGCCAAACTTCACCCCAGTGCTTCAGTATGGTCACTGATCGTAGAGTCCACGCTCGCGAAGAGGAGCTTCCGTTAACTTTGTGTTCAGAACATACAAAGCAGGCTGCTCACATGCTTCTGGCCAAGTGCTACAGATATGTTAGAAAAGGAGACCATGGAGTATTGAGATATTTTGTAGTCAGAGGTACGAGTTTCTTCTGATGCTGTCTATGTGACCATGAGCGTTTCGATGCCTAGTTTAATCAAGCTGCTTCCTGTTGAATTCATTCATGTGTGCAGAGGCCTTCCTTGCTTTCCTCTGTTCTTGCTCTCTTGCATCTATTATGGAGATCATTCTGGTCTCCCCCCAGCAGGCCTGGGCTGCACCAGTGCTGCTCTGTGTTCGTGGCAGGGCTGTGGGATCTACAGCAGTGACACAGAGATAAATTCAGTGCAAAGGGAAATCAATTGACTCTTTCCATTGACTTTGGATGAGACCTTTCATCATTAGCCTATTACGTTTTGAGTTTCATAAATTGTTTTACATTTCCCCTGAGAAAAGAATGATTCAAAAGAAGGAAGAAGAATGTCCTTATACAGCATCACATCCTTCAGTGATTTGCTCTCTGAAAATCGTATGTGAATTGAGAAGGATGGAGATTTTCCAAAGGAAAGGTTTGTGTGTAGGCGCCTGCGCACACTTGGAGTGTTTTTTGTTGTGGAAAATGCTTCAATTAAAAAAAATTACATATGTGTTAGAAGCATACTTAAGATTCAGGTGTGCTATTTTCCTTTTTCTATTTATATTCTTCCTGAAAGGCACAGACACGTGAAATGTGAAGGCTGTAGTTAAAAACAAAGTAGTATCCAGAGAAGTTGTGTGCTGAATTTCCCGAAGCTTGACTGCCTGTGTCCCAGTGCTTTTTGTGCACGTGCTGCAGCGCTGCGCCTCCTGCAGGATTGGGCAGCACCGAGCTTTTAAACTCGTGGTTCATGAAGGCCTTCCAACTTTTTATCACAGGAAGGGAAGCATTTAATTCAGACTTCCTGGGAAGGTATTTTAAATAGTCTTTCAGCGTGCACTCACATTATATTTAATGTGAAGAGCAGAGAAGGCTGTGTGCTGGCTTCAGATGCAGGCTCATGTTGCTCACCCAGCAAGCTGAGAGATTGGGTTTAACTGTTTGGCCAAGCAGCAGCATGTGGGTCTGGCAGGAATTCGGGGAGCGTGGGGCTGGGCAATGCTTCCTTTTGGTTCCCAGCCCCGCGGATGTGGTTGTGTGTGTGAGCACACACTGTGCACAGCCCACCGTGCATGTGAGCCGGGTAATTGACACCGAGCTCGGAAGTAGGGCTGTGCAGCACTGTGTCACTTAGAGAAGCCTTTAAATTCTTGGGCGTAGAGTTGTGTGAGACTGTACAATTGCTTTAATTCCAATAGGAGAGGGGCTTATGTAGCAGATGAAAGTGACCGTGCTGTGCTTTGATGGTATTCCTTTCCTGCTGTAAGTGCTGCCAGCACGGTGTGCACAGCCCTTGGTCAGGGTGCTGCCTTTGCTCATGTATCCAGATGAGTGCAAGGCACAGTGGGCTCCAAACACAAGGAGCTTCTCCTACGTTCCCTTACGTTTACAGGCACATTAAGTGTGAATGGTGGAGCGCCGCAACAAGCGTAGCTGCAGCCTTGTAATGAGCTGGGGATGTGGTTGTTGGCTTTGGTGCTGGGACTGTCGTTTGGGCACAGGCTCATGATTAGGCGGGGTGAGAATCTCCTGCAGGAATCTCACACAAAGATGTTTCTGAGCCATTTATTCCTCTGTCAGATCTGCTAAATAATTGCCTTTTTGATCTAGGAGTAGCGCTTAGAATTTGCTGCTGGCTAGGGAAAGGTTAACCCTTCCTCTGGGGCTATTTTTAAATGTGATAACAACTGTCCTTGCTGTTTGTAATCTGTTCAGAAATAGATACCTCTTAACAAGAGCGCTGAGCAAAGAGAAGGACCTTTTTCAGGAATTCCCACTCTTGAGCTTGGCGCTTGCTCTCAGCCCAAGGACACTTGTGGCTGCTGTGCTCGGGCTGGTGACCCTGGCCCTGCCAGAGCTGCAGACACAGAGCAGCACCTAATGGAGCATGGGCTGACCGCAGGCGCAGAGCTGTGTGCACACAAACCTGGCGCTGCACTGAAGTCAGTGGACACTGCTCCCCGGGCCAGGGGGAGTGAGGCTGTATTTCTCTGTCTGCATGGACTCCTCTGCGTGCATCTTGCAGGCTGAATTTGTGTCTGCATGCTATCGCTGGTGACACGGTAAGCTCAGACACTTATCAGACCATCCGAGTGCAAACAACAATTCTGTACTTTGTTGACAGGTCCTGTACAGTTCAAACCAGCCAAGCCACATGCAGCATGTGAGGGAGGGGAAAATGTCTCCACAACTGTAACACCTCCCCAGCTTTCAGACCAATTTCAGAGGCGTTCATCCTAGTCAGTTACTGTCTTCCATTGTTCCAAAAGCAGTTTTGGAAAGGAGCTGTGCAACCAAGATGCTGCCTAGAGATCAGCTTGTATTCATTTTCCTTGCATGAGTTCATTTGGTAGTGCTTTTCTTTCCACTTCACAGGCTGGAAAGCCCAGTTGTACTTTCTGAGAATAGGATCAGCATAGGTTAAGGTACTCCTAGTCACCTGTTTCCTCTCTCCTTGCTAGTTTGCAGGGACAGAATTTCAGCTGAGCCCTTTGCACAGTTCAAACCATGGTGTTCACAGATGCTGCGTGAAGGTAAGGGACCCTTTTGGGGACCCAGGTACAATATAAACTCAGAAGCTCTCTGTCCGCTAAGTCCATTATACATTTTGCTTTATTTGTGCAGGATTGAGCCTTTAAGATGTTGTTTTCTTCAAACATAGTAAGCCGGCAAGTTTGTTTTTTAAAATGGAATAGAAAGCAACTTGGTAAATACAAGGCTGTCAGTTTCCACAGCCACAACTAGTCTGCAGGCAAGGAGTAGTACTTTTAGTAGGAATTGAAAATGTGTTTTTCTCTGCCTGGGACTGAAGATTATAGTTGGCTGTGATTTCTTCTGATTTCTGCGTCTGATCGTTCTGAGCTGTGAAGGGAACAGTTTGTTCTCAGCCAGCTCTGATATACAAGAAACCTGAGATCTGGGTGCAGAATATCTCTGACAGCTACATGTGCAACACCGAAGTCACAAGAGCTTGAGAGCAGCTCAGCAGATGCAGCTGGACTGCATTACGTAGATCGTGGTCCATGGCTAGCATAGCTGCCCTGCACTTGGCAGGGAGTCAGAGATGTCACTTAGCAAAAATTGATTTTGGTCTTCTTAAGAAGCAGATATACAATAGAAAATGGACAGTGAGTTTTTGGCAATTTTTTTTTAATTTTGTATGTCAGCGTTCATCTCAGAGTTTCTTAATGTGACTAGAAACAAATGGGAAGTGACTTTCCAATTAACTGGACTTCAAAATAAAGTGCTTTCTTAGCTAATAAGACATCTATAACTTAATATACCTCTGCATCAGAACAGTGTTTAAGAAGACCTGGTCTTAGTTTCACTCTTGTGTTGAGGACAGAGATTTAAATCCCTACTCAACAGGTCTGTAATGATGATACAAGTCAGTGGCAGTGTGATGAAAAAGTAAAGCGAAAGAGAAATGGAGAGCAAGTAGTTACAGTTCCAATCACATTAATAGATAGCTATAAAGTGGATATAGTCTACTTTTCTCACACTTAGTGTTTTATAATTTACTTTAAAAAAAAGAAATGGTTTGGGGAGAGGGAAAAGGAGGAGAGTGTCAGTATAGCAAACGAGACACAATTTTACCACCCCTTCTTGTCACTGTAATGTATTATTTCCCCATTCAGGGTACATGTCTGTGCCTGGAGAACAATGTGGAGAGGTGAGACTGAGCTGAAGCTTGAGAAGCCCTTGCTCCATCCTGCCCTGCATCTGTGGAAAGGGACGGGTGGTTTTTCTGTCTTGCTTTCCTGCACTTTCCCCCACTGCTTATAGCTGCACATACAGCAGAGGAAAAGGATGTGTGCAGGGGTTTCACAAGGTTTTCCTGCCACGCACATCAGCAGGTTTAGCCAATTTGCTGTTGAGGGAGTCGTGTGAGTTCAAAAAGGTGTGGTTGGTTGCCAGAATTTAGGCAGAAACAACATTCTTATTTGTACTGGCTGGAGAAACTGCTTCCAAATAACTCGGGGTAAATTGTTTTTGACAACCATACGTAATTCAATTTCCATTTATAATGACAAGTAGACACTGGAGGTGATCTGTTATCCCTCAGCTGGGATAGATGAAGTATTGATTCCTTGGCTAAGGAAACGTCCTCATTCTGGAGTGCTGCAGGCTCATTCAGTGGCTGTCTGATAGACGGACCAAGTGTCGTTCCCATTGGAAGATGCAATACATTCAGTTTACACATGGGAGTTTTAGCCAAGTGTGAGGATTGCTTGATGTGAAAAATTGGCACCCCAAAGCTGCTGGCTGTTAGAGGGAGTTGGGTTGCATGTTCTACCATGGCTGCAGCCAGAGAGCTGGAAAGGAGGGGAGAAGTTGAGATGAAGAAATTACTGTTGTTAGGTCAATATGCTGCACTATTAGTTTTTAATTAGGCCACGACGGTGAGTCTCTGCCTGTGTTGCACTTATCATATATTCTAAGATCATCTAGAATATGCTAATGCAAGACTTTTAGTATCCTTTTAGTGATACATTTAGCATATTAAAAGCATATTTTGAGCATTAGCAAGTCATACGGTACTGATGGTTCATTTCCAGTCAGACCTGGAGTTTACTTAGGCCATGGTGTGCTGTGTGTCCTGTATATTATTGCTGTGTGTATTTTTTAAATTGAAAGCAGGTCACTGTTTTCCTTACTAATTAAGATCGGAAACTTATTTCATTACGTCCATCTGCGTTAATGTGCTACTCAGTAAAATCACTATTCTTAGCTGATTTATTCAGAACACACCAATGCTTCTTACATGCTCTGAGGTTTTTTTCATCAAGGCAGTAACAAAGTAGTTAAAATCCAGCGTGTTTATCACTGAACCATTGTTAATGACAGTTCAGACTTCATAGAAATCAAGGCCAGGGGGAATGGTCCCTGGACACGGGTTGTGGAGCCAACCATTCAGAGTTACAGCAGGCTGGGAAATGCCTTTCGTTCTTTTTCCTTAGCTAAAGGCAGGCAGAAGTTTCCCCTCCTTGCTGAGCGAGTGGCGTAGAATCATAGAATTACCAAATGGTTTGAGTTGGAGGGACTGTGAGAGGCCATCTGGTCCAACTCCCCTGCAGTGAGCAGGGACAGCTACAGCTCCATCAGGTGCTCGGAGTCTGATGAAGCATTCCCTTAGGGCTCTGTGATTCTATGATCCATTGCTCAGTGATAGCGTGTTTCCCAACACACCTGCTTCTGGAAGTGTACCTATCCTGGAGGGAGCTGCAGGAGCTGGTTTGAGGAAAATAGGCCAAGAGAGGCACAAGCTTTTGTTGTTTGCCCACTTCAGACAAAATAAGCAAGTAGTGAATTTAGTTTTCTCTGTTTTTCTAGTGGAGTTAGGAAATCAATGGGAAGAGGTGCAGAGAAATAGATTTCTCCTGTTAGAGAAATAACTGGCAACCCATGCCACCCTGTTGTGGTGCTTGCTGCACGATGACAGTCACTGAGCCCCGAGCACTTCTGCTTTTAGCACCCATGCTGTTGCTCTTCAGCTCTCTCACTCTGTGGGTCCCGAATGATCAGCTGCTGTTTCTTCTCTGTTGGAAATGCTTCCGGCCTTTCTCTTTGAGAATGTGTTGAACCTGCTTCCTTCCCTCCCTGCTCCTGCAGTGCGTGTGAGATATTGTGCTGCAGGGTTGCTCACACACCTTGGCTCCTTTGCTCCTGTGAAGGAGTGTTTCAAGAGCCAGCTCAGGGCGGGATACTGACAACTCCAGGCATTTTAGAGAATTAAGTAATTTCAAAATTAACATAGCAATCTGCATAAATTACTGCGTAATCGCTCCAATGTTTTTTCATGCTGAGGTAATGTTTTTAAGGCATGTTACATAGTAAAAGCGGGATGAAACAAATTAACATTCAAGTAGGATTTTCTGAACAGATCAGCGTTGGTGTCACGCTGCCAGGATTTTGCTTCACTGAAGTCACTGTTGAAAATCTCTGTGCATTTCCGCTATAAACCCCACCTCTGTAGCAAGGGGCTGCTCAGCTCTTGCGGGACTCACCTTCCAGCCTCACATCCACATGGCAGGTGGTCACTCAATATCCTTTTCAGTCAGATGGAAGAACGGCTGGCATCCTAAAGGACGAAGCTAAAGTAAGTGCATTCCATGATGTTTTGCTCTCTTGACTCCAAAAGAAGCCTGTATTTCTCTCACTAGCGTAGATACAAGCACCTGCTCAGTGACTGCAATGGAGAAAAGAAAGGGACTTCTTGCTGTGTTTGTACTTTTCAGGCATGGCAGTTCCTGTGAGAACATATTAGAGGCTGCAGGAGCGTGAGGCTTTTTTCTTTGTCTTGACCCCTCAGCTCCTTTGTGTCATAACGAGTCCTGCTCAGCAATCATCTTGCTTTGCAATCATGGTCATATGATCAGTCCCTTAAATACCATCCTGTAGACTATGGCAGCAGTATTAGAAAAATAATTATTGTATCTTTGGCTTCTTACGGCAATGACGTAACTGGAAATGGAGGATTTACTTGCTGATCCCAGTGAGTCTTGCAGGGTATGAACTAGAGACTAGCAGTGATTTTGCCTCTAGGACCAGGCCTGTCAATCCTGTGATGTTTGCAAATGTGATTTCAAATGCTGGAAGACTTGAAGCACCACAGGACCCCATGATTTTCAAGGATCATCATGTTTTGAAGCCTGAAAAGAGTGTTTGATTATGTAGTTAGATCTCTTGAATAAGCAGTCCAGAAAATGTCTTCAGATCAGTATGGACTGGAAATTACCTGATTTTCACTTGTGTCCAGGATATTTGTCTGCTAGACTGAAGGGCTTTTTTCAATTTTTTTTATTTTTATTTTTTTTTACCAGATGTCTGTTCCTCATGTTATATGTGAAGATTGTGAGAAAGTCAGTGCTTAGGTCTAGTTGAGAAAAGTAGATGGAGCTCCAGAAGCTTTCAAATCATAATGGTTCACTTCTGAACCCTATTCCATCTATCTGTATTTTGATTTGGTCATCAAAAATGGGTGCAGAGCTCCAAGGTCCCACTGGGGCTGAGCACAACACCTACTCATTAGCTGCTATGGTCAGAGATCTCAGTGGAGAAGTTGCCTTTAGCTTCTGTGTGAGGACTTGGTCACACTGGGAGCCTGGCTTCCTGCAGCCACCTTTGTGCATGGAGCCCTGCTTCTCCTTGCTTTGACACCTGTGCAGTTATTCATTGAGCAGTGTGACAGTTCTCAAGTGTGCTAAACTGGTGGTTGTCCAGAGGCTCAGCACTGTGCAGCCATGTGGTCACTGTGCTCTTTTGGGTTGGGCACAAACTTAACAAAACATTGTCAGAAGACGAAAGAATTACTTGGTGGTGTATCTCTTCGTGCTTTCTTGGTGCCATTTCTTTAATTTTTTTACTCTCTTCTTTCTTATTCCTTTTTTTTCCAACTCAATTAATGCATTTTGAGAGATGCGAAAAAAGCTCCTGTATGCAAATTTGTTTTGGTACCAATTTTGCTTTGCATCAGAAGAGTTATTGAAGATAATCAAAGTCGTGCTAAGCACTAGAGAAGATTACAACAATTATTTCTTTATTTCATCTGTCAGTCTCTTGTTGTTTGGTGTCCCAGCTGCCTCTATTTAAATCAGTACAATTTCAAACTGGTTCACCATTCTGTCACTGAAGTTTCAGCTTCTTTAGTGAACCATCAAAGAATCAGTTATTGACTTTCTTTCCATCTTGGCAGAAGAAGTGCTTACCTTTCAGCTTTCTCTGTGTATAACAAATGTACTTCATTTTTCCTTTGCTAAGCTTAAATAGAATACCTCTTGCTAGGGACAGCTGTGTGCTAAATTTGTTCCAGACTGGAACAGGGAACACTTCCAACAGGAGAGAAAGCGTAAGAGAAATCCGTATGTGTGTATGTACTTCCCTTTTCCTTTCCTTTCTTTTCTTTATCTGTCCCTTTTTCCTCCCTCTTCCTGTTTGTTTTGAGAAGCAGAATTAAGGCAGGCATGAATTAATCTCAGTTGTGTTTACTTTGGATTCAGTAGAACTTTCTATAAAACCCAATTCTTTCACTCCCAGGTGCATGCACGCAGAACATGTATTGCTTATGTATACCTAAAACCAGCCCTGTTTAAGTATAGAAGGAATTGGAGTAGAAGTATGAAACACATTTTTTTTCTTGCTTATTTTCTCACAAAAGGAGTAAACATAAGTGTCATAGAATCACGAAGCTTGGAAAAGACCTCCAAGACCAACCAGTCCAACTGTCCACCTACCACCACATTTCCCCACTAAACCACGTCCCTCAGTGCAGCATGTAAGTGGTTCTTGAACACCTCAGGATTGGTGGCTCAGCCACCTCCCTCAGCAGCCCATTCTGGTGCCTGACTACTCTTTCAGAGAAGCATTTTTTTTTTAACATCCAACCTGAACCTCCCCTGCTGCAACTTGAGTTCATTCCCTCTTGTCCTTCTTGCTGCAAGAGAAGAGGCTGACTCCCACCTGACCACAACCTCCATTCAGGCAGTTGCAGAGAGCTGTAAGGTCCCCCTTGAGCCTCCTTTTCTCAACAACCCCTGCTCCCTTAGCTGCTCCCCATAAGACTTGTGCTCCAGACCATCACAGCTTCGTTGCCCTTCTGTGGACACGATCCAGGGCCTCCATGTCTTTCTTGTAGTGAAGGGCCCAACACTGAACACAGCACTCGAGGTGCAGCCTCACCAGAGCTGAGTACAGGAGGGACAATCTGTACTTTGATGATTCATCTTTGTTGGAGCTCAATAAGTAAAATGTGAAAATGCGCATAGAAGAGCCATAGAAATAATACAAAGTAAGTAATTTGTGTGAGATAAGGTTTTGTTTATCATGGAGGAAGGGAGCAGTGCTGGGGAGGAAACCTGGGAAAATCTTCTGAAGTAAATGGGAACTTATGGAAGTGTTTCTGGATGTTCTGGATTTGAACTCTATGAAGAACTGGCTGTCATGAAGATTAAGAAGTTCTTACATTCTGTAGTCTAAAGGAGCAGATTCAATAGGCAGGATTCAGTAGGCATGCAGTAGCATGTGGCACTACCACTTCTTGTTTATGTTTTTAAAAAAGCAGTAATTACCCTTTTTATTGGTGCTGTAGTGCTTAGTGGAGCTATTGCTCGTTATCTGGTCAGTTGCCATGTCATTTCAGTCAGGAGACCTCAGAAATGTTGCTTGCTGTGTTGCGGTCAAGTTGTTTATGAATCTGATACCAGCTACTGGCAGAATTTATATTCTAATCTTAGGAGAAACAGGATTTAGGTTGTTGATCAATTTCGTCTTTGTCCCTGAAAGAACTGGTGCTCGGGGCTGCACTGAGCTGACAGGGACGTTTGTGGATGGGAGGTGTGGCAACACTGTCAGCATTTGGGGCCAGGGAAGTTTTGCTCAGGTCCTCCAGTGAACCCCCATTAATTTACACAGGAATTCCCATTCTTCTTCTAAACAAAATAGGGGAAGTGGGAGAAAGCTGAAGAAGTACTTAAAATGACAAGACGTCATCACTATCAAAGCTTCAGTTTATATAATTCTTTAAATTAAAACCAGTGCTTGAGAAGGTTTAACACCAAGGTGATTAAAGTTGTTTTGTAGTTTGGTCACTCTGCCTGCTATCTTGCTGATACGGGTGGTATTTTATTAATGATCTCTCAAGGGAAAACTACTGTAGCTGGGAAATTAATGAAATATTAATAACAACCAAAGCGATGCACATGGTTTTGCTTTGGAAAAACCTGACCTGAATTGGTTCTTCACTTACAGTGCTCTGCAAGAAGAGAAGTCAGGGCAGAGCCCATGTGCCCCACAGCACCAGAAGCGTGCCACACACAGGGCCCCAGGGAGGAACTGCTTGGGCTTAGTGAGTACGAATCCATGGGTAACTCAGGGTCAGCTGTGGGCAGTGGAGCACAATGTGCAAAGCTGCTGAGCCGAAAATGGACCTGAAAGAGCATGCCCAGCAAGAATAAACCTACGTGAACAAAATCTCCATGGAGGTCTGGGGAAAAAGAGAATAGGGAGAGAACTGTAGACGGGATTTGAAGAGCCATAACTGCCAGAGAAATCCATTTTGGTCCTGAGAGGACACAGGTCCACAAGTTCAGAAACTTCTTGAAGTGCGTCGCTTAGTTTTTAGAGTTCTTGCTGGGAACTCGAGCAATCGTACAATCAGGCAAATGTTCATTTATTGTTCTGTTTCCCTTGCTTTTACATTTTTGGGCTCTGCCTTCTTTGTCTGCTTTTTTAGTATTTTCCACCTTTTCGTGGAAACTGTTATGCATAAAAGTATTATAGCTGAGGATGCTCTAGGCTGCAGATACAGCATGGGATCAGTTGCAGCTGTAGGATTCAGAAGGTGCAAAGGTAGTTTTTGCATTGCCTGGATGCGGTCTGCCACTGCAGAGGCTTTGCCCCCCAGTGCTGTGCAGGTGAACAGTTGTTCCACAAGACATGCCAAAGCTCGCTCTGCTAGGCATGTTTATCACCCTGCTTCTTTGACCTTGGACTCACTTCAGGTGAAAACAATGTCTCGGAGTTCATTTGCCTTGGTCCAGATAAATGCACTCAAGTTTCCCAGAGACTTCAGTAGGCTTGAGACAATCATGTAATACAGTAACAGTTCCAATAGCCCAAAAGGGGTTCATGAAACCTCTCAGTTAATTTTTTTCTAAGCCTCTGGCAAAGCAGGAATGTTTCCGAGTCATTCAGCCTTATTAGCTCTGTGAGCTCCACGTATGTAAAACACAAGCTGTTTAAAAATAACTGCATTCAGAGAGTGGCCCAGATTTATGAAGAATAACGCGTCATTTCCAATTCCTCTGAACCCTTCTCCTCTTTTACTGAGGATGCAGCATTTTCTTAGTTTAGAAGCTTTTTGATCATTTACAAAATTAACATTGCAGAGGTTCTGAAGAGATGTATTCATCAAGGAAACCAATTCAGATAACAAAAAGGTGCGATTGTTAGCTGTCATTGCCTTTGCAGGGAAAAACAGACCCTGCAAGCTGATCAGCCCTCTCTAGCTGCTGACTCTCAGATACTGCTTCCTACCCTCTTCTCCCTGCCCTCCCCTTCCCAGCAGCTATGTGAATATACCACCGCAAAGATGCCCTTATACCATATGGTGTTATGCAACAGGACAGGTGACAGTGGTCGTTAGAGAGCCACCTTGGGTTCTCTTGTGGCAAAATGGAGCTTCTTGCTGGCCGTACTCGTGTGGACAGCAGCCTGGGGAAAGGAGATGTCAGGCAGGGAATGAATATGAATGCTGTGGAGAGTTTTCCCGTGCTGATCTGTATGTATAGGAAGAATACGAAATGAGTTGTTTCTTGGAAGATCTGGGCTCAGGCTTTATTTCTGACTAAGGTAGGGTATCCCTACTGTAGTCACGTTGTTTCTCCATGAGGTAAAATGATGGTACTCTTCTTTTGCTTCTCTTTTCCTTGTGTCCACTAAAGTTTGGGGACAAAGTTTGTCTTTGCTTCAGGGTTCTTACAGTGGCTGAAGCCTTACGTGGCCGTGAAACCAGCAATAACCACAAGGGTGAGTTGTTGAGTTTTACCCAGTTAGGAATACGAAGTCACAGACAAAGGGCGTTTTAACAGCAAGTACACGTGTGCAGGTCTTAGTGCATGCACCCATCAGAACAGTCAGTGATCGAAGCTGCTGCAATGCAAGTCAGTGCCAATACTGCCTCTTATGTATCTTACACCCAAGTGCACACATCAGTGTTATTGACTGCTGATGTGGAAATGTTCTTTCAAACTAGGCATTCATAATTAAACTGAGATCAAATAGCCAGCCTTTACACCAGTGCTAATGATGTGGAATATCTTCCTTCTCTTGTATTATTTTTTCATGTTTGTGTGTGTGTGCGTGTGTATTTTTGCAGCAAGCTGGAAATGATATTTTTAGTCAAGAGGACTAATTAATAATTCATTCATGAATAATGATGAAAGTAGCTGATTAAAATGTATGTCTAGCTTCAAAAGGAATAATCTTTAGAAGTTATAAGTGTTTATAAAGTCCATCTCACCCCCTTTCCTCCCTCCCTTTTCTCTTTCCAGCCTCTGTGCAACAGCTGTTGTTATTGCCATTCAGAGGTATCAGGTAGTGCTGTTGGGGAGTGTGATGCACAGTGATGAAGGAGGTGGGCAGCCCCCGCTGGCTGAGCTTGGCCAGTGACAGTGCAGCACTCAGCAGTAGCTCTAACTGGATGTGCACCCAGAGCTCCCTCAACAAAAGGGATGAGCTGGAGGCTTCCTAAAGATGGCAGAGCTGTCCTACTCATGAGGTCAGGTACCCTGGCACAACCCTAGGAGACAAACTAAAGAGAAGAGGGATCCAAGTCTTCTGCGAATGGAGTGCGTGTAAAAGCACCTGCAGGGCAGATTTGTCATGGTACACTTTCTCAAAAATCATTAGCTTGTCATGACAAAGTGGAAAAAGTCATAAAACGACAGTAAAAACGAGTTAAATTGTGAGCCTGCAGGATCAGCTTGTTTAAAATAAATGGCACTTTTCAGGGGTCAGCTCTTACCATCTCCAGTGCTGTGTGACCATCGCCCTTTTCCTTTTAGCTTAGCTCTTTGCCAGGCCCCAACATTTCTGCAGTATATTGTGGTTGACATGTTAAGGAACGCTCAGTATTACCCTTTCCCCTTTAGATGATTATTTTTTTTCATCCTGATGATGTTGCAGTGACAGTACATGAAATTAGAGTTAATTCCACAGATCTGGTCCTTTCTGCTGCCCTCAGCTTATAGGCTCTGCTTGGAATTGAGGCAGAAACATTTCCTATGCTTTTTTAGGCTAAAGAGCACTTGCTTGTTAGATTGCTTAATCCTCTTCCATTGTATCATGTCTTTGTGAACTGGAAGTCCTTATTTTTGTTGGGGTGTATGTGCTTATTAGCCATTGCAAAGCTAAGTCGAGTTACATGCACAGTTGGCAATGTTCAACTCCTAATAAGTCATCTGTGTTTGCATTGTGAACTAAATGGCCTGAAAAACGGTGGGTTAAACGGTGGGAAGTGGGGAGGGGGAACAATAGAAAGAAGAGACATTCAGGAGCACATTTAGAACTGAAAAATCTTAATTTTCCAGCCCATCTGAAACTGGAAAGGCACTGAATGTGTAGGACTAGGTGTTCATCCAGTGTAAATTGACATGGTTCGCTGATCATAGGGGAGCTATGCAAATGTGTGTGCTGAGGATGCAGCGAAGGAAGGATGAGAGAGCTGATCGTCTCTCAACAGCTGGGCTAGGCTCTCCCAGGTCAGCAATGAGCAGCTCAGTCTCTGTGCTGGTGCCTGTGTCTCTAGGGTCCGTACAGCCTGACATTCCTGCTAGCTCATGTTGTGGGCTGGCTGCTGACGTGGGTCACAAGTTACTGTTGCTCTTGTTTATTAATTGGCATTTATTTTACATATTAAAAAAACGCTACTGGTGAGAGAGCAGCAAGCAGGTGGTGTGGTACAATGGCGGAGTTGTTAACAAAATCCCGAGCCCACAAGCATTTAGATGCACAAAATCTGCTAGCCTCTTGTGAAAACAAACATGTTTCTCTCTTCTTTTGCTAACATGTGCCCCAGAGGTGAAGCTGCAGGATGTAATCTTGCATATCCCTTGAAATTCAATTGCAGTACTCCCCATCGCTGCTGAAGGATCAAATGCTACTCCAGCATTCCTGCATTTAGATCCTCTGGTACATGACATTTCTCACATGCTTTGTGCTGCGTGAGTGATTTGAAAGGGTGGCTGGTATTTGAAAATGCTCTGTGGTCCCAGAGAGTGTGGAATATTAAAAATAGCTTGTGGAAGATCTTGGAAACCATTTTTTGCTGGCCTGTGGAGTTTTGGTAGTTAACATAAAGCAGTTTTCTTTGAACGAGTTGCCAGTTCCTCAGGGTGCTGCCATTCACAGGTGGCTGTCCTCACAGCACAGAGGCAAGGCCAAGCTTTTGTCTTTAAATAGAGGTGACAGGATCCAAAAACTGATTTAGAGTGATTTCACTGTTGGGATTCTGGACCTTCAAGTTCTGGAACAAACCCTTACCTGTTGGAAACAGCACTTCAGTAGATGCAGTAGATTAATGTTTGACATCCACGTTAAGTTACTTTTTCTCCTCCTACCTTAATCATTTTCATTCTTTCCTTTCAGTTTCTAGGCCTGGCTTCAATCCTCAGCAGCCTCCTGCCCCTTCCTTTCTCTTGAAGCTCTCTTAGTTCTCTTAGCTGTTTTTCTGTAAGCACAGGAATGCAGTGGTTTCTAGCACAGGTTTGCTTTGGCTTTAGCACCTCCTGCCCTGTCAGGTAGGCACGTTAGCTTTCATTTTCATCTCTTTTCTTGGCGTCTCCAGCAAAATAGTCTTGGTTGCTGTAACGGTCCAGTGCTAAGGTGCAGTTTTGATACCTGTCAGTCCATCTGCTTTCTTAGTTAAACCTGTGGTCTGCAATATATTGCGTTTTCTCTTACCATGAGAAATAAAGCTTTTGGGGCCATACTAAAAAAAAAAAAAAGCTACTGTCTTGCGGTGTTTAAAGCAAAACTGAAGCATTTTATATATCAAATTAGCTTTTGCATTTCTCCTTCAATCACACTGTCAGATTTTTCTGCGTTACCTTGGATCAGTTTTCCCACCCTTCTCAACATTGCGGCTTTTTGATTTCCCAGCTTTGCTTCTATTGAAGCTCATATGACTACCAAATGTCCTTTCTATTCAGTGGTGATCCTTAGGCAGCTATAATCTGGGAAATACTGCTATTCCTTGGCAATAGTTCAGTTGTTAATATTCAATAGTGACTCGTCATGCCAAGTTTATAGCATCCCGAACAACCACAGCTTTAGTGGGTCCAAAGCACCAGAGGTTTCTTTTGAGAAAATAAAAATTTATGGTATTTACTGTCAATAAACTTTAATTGTATCAGCAAGGGGGCAGAAAAGCAGAAAATTGCCGACTAAGACTGTGAGAAGCTTACGGAAGAGAAAGGCTGGTTAATTATTTATCTGAGAAGGGTAGGATGATGTGGAATCCACAGATAACAATAATCGGGGTGACTCATTCTATGTTTGCTTTTTTAATGCTTATAAGGGGCTTTGTTTTTTTTTTTTTTATGGGAAATTTAACACAAATAAATCGCTTGCCTTAATTTAATGTAGAAGAAAACCAAAAACAATGAGCTTGGCACTTTCTCTCGAGGAGGACACCGGGTTAATTCCTCCACTCGAGGGTTTGTGGGCTACGTTCTGATCTCACTTGGGTCACAAGGATGTCGGAGCATCACAAGGAGACCTGTGCCTGATTGCTCTGAGGCTGTCAGCAAATTACCAGGTGGTAATTTGGGTAACTGAAGAAAAGAGTGTGATATTTGTCCGGCCAGGGAGAAGCTGGGAAGAGATACGATGCTTTTGTCTGTGATGAATTCCCCATCCTTTGCTTCTTACTATCACGTGAGGCCTCTTTTAGAGAAGACTGTGACATACAGCAACAGTTGGTGGCTCCACGTTTGCAGGAATGGGAATCCAAACTGCTTTTTGACAAATCCTTAGGAAGGCTGCCAGAAGCCTTCTGGCATATGCTAGCAACCAGCTTATGGTTCTGCACAAATATACAGACTCTGGCAGAGGTTAAACATACCACGTTGTCAACTGTATTCTGTTTTATCATATAACAAGAGATGTTGTGATGATTTAGTAGTTTGCTTAAGAGCAGTTTGAAAACACTACAAACTTGACAGATGGCAAAAAGATAGCTTAGGAATGTTGTATTATTCCTACTGTGTTGAAATTTTTCGCACCTTTACTCATTCCATATTGAAAACACAAGGAGCTGACTAACACTTGGGTTTTTTTGTAGTGGATTTATCAAATACAGAGCTTTTCATGTAGGGGGTTCTTACCTTCATTTCCATGCT
Source organism: Lagopus muta (assembly GCF_023343835.1). Taxonomy (NCBI): domain Eukaryota; kingdom Metazoa; phylum Chordata; class Aves; order Galliformes; family Phasianidae; genus Lagopus; species Lagopus muta. The sequence continues at coordinate 32,544,887 of NC_064440.1, read as the reverse complement.
AGAAATCACGATGTTGTTTTTCCAGAACAATTCAGAAAAGCGTCTCTGGCTCTTTCTGGGACTCCTCATCTACAAGTGCTGCTCTTTGTATCAGAGGCAGAAAAGGAGAGCAGAGAACCCAGACCCCAGCAGTCACCATTTTCAAGCAAACTCTCATTCTTTATCCTCTCAGTCGCAGATAAAAGAAGAAAGAACAGCAACGGAAAGACAAAATTCCTTCAGTGAAATGTTTGCAACCCGCAGTGTGTGTAGTGGTGGGGGAAGGGATGTTTAAGAGCAACTGTCAGAAAAATGGCGTTTGCTCTTCTTTTGCTCCCTATACACTGGATGGATGGTAACACCCCTTGCAGCATGTTGCCGTACCTCTTGCTGCACTTAGGTAGCAGATGTGGTTTTCTCAGACCCAACAGGTCCATGCCAACTGCTCTGGACTCTTTGTTCATGGGTGTGAGCCAGTGGAGACTCCTGGCAGTTTCCCGTTCCTGAAGCTAATGGTTTCCGTAAGCTGTGTCACCATGCCTATCACACTGCATTTTGAGAGCTGTCATTCATCTTACCCTTGCTCTTTGCTCTTACCCTTGGTTTAGCCAAAGGGAATATTTTCTTTTCTCCCGTCTGCATCGGCTTTTGCTCTCTTTGCCTCCCTTACTTACTTCTTTCTTTTTTCCTCCATCTGAGGCAATGCTAGTAGTTCTTTCCATGTAAAAAATGAATCCTTAAAAGGAAAAAAAAAATAATGAAGCAAAACATCTTTTGGTACTTTCTATCATGCAAACTTATTCCTCAAGACAAACATAGTTTATCCAGTGGGGAAGAAGATAACTTCATTTTACGCTGTGACTCGCAGGCTGCTGTGGGATGATGGAACTAGCAGTTTTCAGATACGGTAAAATCATCAGTGCAGAAAACCAAGATTGTTAAATGTTCCAGAAGAGATAGCTTTTCCAAGCCCTGACCTGCAGACTAGTAAATAACCAGTCCTTCTGTGACCAGGGATTGTTCTGTTGAAGAAACGACTGCAGCACCCCGTGTTGCCCTGAAGGGACAGAGGGTCACAGAGATGTCAGCAGCCCCTGTGCTGGGGCCTGTAAGTGCCTGAGCTCTTATTAAGATGTTCTGCATAATTTGAACTGCAGCTGTTAGCCAAGAGACCAAAGCAAATGAAAGCTGCAGCCCAGGTGAGAGCTTTCCAAGCTGCAGAGCTGGTGTCTCAGAGGCATCGCGGCACATGGAGCCCCTTGGGCTTGGTCCTCAGCATCTCAGGTGTGGTGAGTCAAAGCGTGGCTGGTGTGCGGGGGTCTGCAGTGAAAGTGCACTCCTCTGGGTGAGGAGTGCCAGCAGTGAGAGTAGTTTCCTTCTCTTTCAGTCTTGGCTTAGAGCAGTTAGGTGCTTTTTGGAGGAGAGTGGCCTCTTCTTTTTGTGCCCGGTGTTTTGGCAAGAGAGAGTTAATCAGACCTGTCTCTTCTGGAGGGGATCTGCTTACACTGCTAACTGCAGGGAAGCTGAAGTTATGTCTGCAGTCTTTCACAGGTCAGTATGAGTTTGCTTTGCTCATGCCTACAGCTGACTCCGAGCTGTCTCTCTTCAATAACACCATGCTGAGCTGAGCTGTGTGTCAGAATATATTAGCCTAGGTCTGGCCCTGCACTGCTTTTGGGAGACTTGGAACATGAGTAATGCTGGCTCATCTCTATCAGAGCAGTACCTACTCAGAAAGGTGCTGAAACTAACTCTAAATGAACCAGCTGAGCCAAGCTGTTGCAGAGCAGTAAATTATCCAGTCAGAAATTCTGTGTGCACAACAGCCTGCCTTTGCAGTGTCCTGAGCTATTCCTTCACCCTGCCCCAGGGAGGCACAGGTGGACCACACAATCTCTGCTGATGTTAGGCAATGGTTTGAGAAGCAGAGTCTGTCTGTGCAGGAATCGGGCCCTTTTGTGATGCAGAAGAGCTGATTTTAGGCTGTTATTGATAATAAGCAACATGACAACGTGGCAACAAATGGATTTTTTAAAAATCATTTCATCTTTTTCTCTTATTATCAAATGGGATTATTCTGTCTCTTAACCTTTAAAGCTATGGCACTAATTTGCTATATTGCTTAAAAATGAACGTGAATTTCCCCAAGGCTTGTTCAGAAATCATTTGCTTTGTTATCAAAGGCTCAACAATTCAATGAAGACATCTGGTTTTTTTTTGTTTGTTTGTTTTTGTTTTTTACCCAAAGCTATTCTAAGAGAAGAATATTGAGATGAGCATAAAGACCAGCTACTGATAGTAGTTTGGAAAGTACAGCAGCTCTGGTAACAAGCTGTTTGTGGTGCCGACTGGCAATCGTACCATCCTAAACTGGCCAGTCTTACCTACAATGGTGTGCGTTGGGTCAGGCATTGCATACAGACCTGTACATAGTCTGATGGAGGCTTTTTTGTTCTGTGGTTGCTATGGTTCTTTCTACACAAAATGTTCTGTTTTGTACTGTAAGCTGAGCAGACTCAAGAAGGTGGCACAGGGGGAGGTTTGCAATCGATGTTCTGGGGTAACTGTTCGATTTAGTGATGGATCAGCCAAATAGACAGACTGTTGCTCTCTGTAACAGTCTACTCACTGTTTTTTCACAACACAGATGAGAAGGAATTATAGCACAAACATGAAGCAGGAGGTAATGAATACTTCTGTATACAACTCATTAATGTGTGGAACTAGCTGCTGCAGTCAAGAGTGTAGTGGGCTTAAGTAATTGGGCAGCACTGGGTGTCAGTAATCCCAGTTTTCATTGTTAGAGGGCTCTTCAGAGTGTGAAACTCTCCACTGGTAGTAATCCATTTTCTTCCAAAACAACTCTTCTTTGAAACCAGTGTAACAGCAGAAGGGGGAAGGACATAGAAGAAAACCTAGTCTGGTGCAAGCTGAGTTGGCTACTTTTGTGCATGCCCACTTTTTATACTTTGCATCCAAGTTTTTACATTTGCATCCCTTTCACCTTTTGAGAATGCAGCTCTGATTCTAAAGCTGGATTGTTTTCCAGAGGTAGCTGCAGGAATGGTGGTGTGGGTACAAAATGTTCTTCCTGCCTTCAGATTTATGTTAGACCTCGTGTATTTCTGCCATGAAATATTATCCCACCTTCACCAAAGTCATGTTCTAATTAGTTTATTTGACATGATACTTTTTAACTACCTTCCTGTGATAGCTCCAGTCTGCAGTTATCACCTGCTCGGGTCTGCTTTGGTTATGTTGCTCTTCCCTTTGTTCTGAGTCATTTTTATGATTTAATTGGCATTCTGCAACAACCCTGGCGGAAATGGAGAGAAAGATTCAGGCAGGAGAAAGCAAGATACGTGAAAACGAAGCACAGTAGACAGGAAGTTCTGTAAATCAGCTGCCACAGAAGGTGAAATGTAAGCAAGGCAGTTTGCCAGGGAGCATCTGCTCTAATTCTTCAGCTACTTACTATATTTAACGAATGTGATTTTCATTAACATTGAGATATTTGAAATGGCCCCTTGTACCACTCACAGGTATTATGACAGACACTAACTTGTTTGGTAGAGAAATGGAACTGTTGGAGACCAGCATTCAAGAGCATGGCAGAGTCACCCTCCCGGCCTGGATGCCATGGCTAAAGCAGCTTGTTGGGTCAGGACTACTACTGTCCTGCATCTTGTGCAGTGATTTCCACTGGCAGTGAATTAGGTTAATTTGTGTTCTACCTCCCAGGTTTAAGAGCATTTTCCAATTTGCAGGGGCTGCGAAGGAGCAAAGGGCAGCGAGCAGCTGAGCTGTGATGTGTGTGAAAGTTGACCTTGTGTGCATTTAGACCTCACTAAAATAGCATGAAGTAGGCCTGAAGTGCAGCCCAATTGCTTACTCTGCGGTCATTGTGGAAATGCTTACTTAAAGGTTAGGAAAGTGGAGTGGCTGACCTCCTGATGGACCTTGATTGCCTCCTTTTTGATGGAACTGTAAATCAGCAGAGAAGGAAATGGCACAGGCAATGGTGAAATGAAGCAAAGGGAACTTGCTGCACCTTGTTATGTTATGCAAGTGAGCAGCTGAAGCTTCAGTGCAGGAAAAATGCATATTAAAAGCATTAGTATTATCTGGCTTTGTGAAGCAGGCAGGTTAGCAAAGCAGGTGCTGGTTCATCACCTCTCCCTGAACCCAGTGGAAGATTTCCCCTTGACTCATCTGTGACATTACTGCCTTTCACTCTTGTTTGAGGCTGGCCTGAAATGTACTGCATGGATTCTCATGAATTTGGAGCATCAGCTGTTCTAGGGCATCCTTATCTCTCATAACAAGGTAATGAAGATTTGCAATTTGTTCTGCTGTACTAGTGATCCACCAACCTAATCAAAGGGCCCTCGTGTGATATTCATGTTTCTGACAAGCTGTTCTACATATGGTTTTCCAAAGTCCATAACCTTCTTCAGCTAAACTCATAGAACGTTTTAATTTTTTAATTTAAAACATTAGTTATTTTTGCAAGGCAGTTTGTATAAGCAGTAGGTGTCATAGTGTCTCGTATGTGACAGTGGTAAACTAGCAGCTGAAGGAGGAGTCACATTGTCATCATTAGAGAAGCAAGTCAAACTATGAGCTATTGGTTTTAGCTGAGTTCATTTTATGTCTGCTAGCAACCAGTTTATCAAAGAACTCCATCCATGTTTAACTGATTTTACATGTTAGCCTATGTATGTATTCTCCAGCAGATTTATAATTCATACAATTATATACAGTTCATTTCTTTGTTTCACACTGTTACTGATCCCAGTATATCCGTGTTGGAAACCAGGCATTTTCTATCTCCTGTATATATATGAGTTCAGCTATGAGAAGAGAAAAGCATCTTTATTATGCTCCTTGCAGAGGTGTTTGCTTGGAGACCTGACTTCTTTTTCTTTCGGTGTCCTTGCATCTTCTGGAACAAACAAAAGGAAACTGAAGATAAACAGAAGAGAATTACAGAGCAGCAGTCGTTTCTTTAACTGGAAGCAACGTACAAATTGTTCCATCTGGCTACGTTGACACCTTTTTATAGCTTATTGCTCATTTGGAAATGAGCTTTACAATGCCCTGGTACAAAATGCTCTCATTTTTCTTGACAGAACAGCTGACAAAGAAGCCTGGATCTCCCAGGGCTTCAGGACAGCTTTGGGCTGTACCAGGATGGTGCATCCCTTCCCTGCAGCTGGAAGAGAGACGTGCCCAGGGATGGGGTGTCTCGGTGTCTCCCTCACAATCATCAGTGGGATCAAATAAGAAATGTTGCATAGATTGGAGAGGATCTTGATGGATTTCCCTCATGCAATTGTTGTCAGCAGGTGTTTTAAGTGAAGAAAACTGCTTTTGCCCACAATAATCTTTCTGTTTTGAGTGATAAGTTAGTAAAGTAGATGAACTGGAAATTCCAGTGATCTTAATTTAGGTAAACAAAATAGTTTGTATCTCTCAAAATAATTTCTTTCAAAATTGGTCTTCTGGTTGGCACGGAACCTTTAACTTTTAATCAATGTGCTGATATATTTTTGGGAAGCCTGTAAAATCTTCTTCAGAGGTCCTTATCTCAGTTTTCTCGGCCAGCAGTGAGTTCCAGTAGGTAGTTGTGAAGAGAAGCACGGGTTGTCTCAGATGCAAAAGGACACTTCAGTGTGTATCTGTAACGTTTAAAATATGATTCTCCAGCTTTTTGAAGGACTTTTAGGATGCTGCTATCTTTTGCCTCAAAAAGGGCACTGGGAGCAGTGATGGTCGGTGGTTGTACAGAGGATGGAGGCAATCTGGTGAAGTGTACTCCAGCACAACACCTTCTCAGAGGTCCCTGTTCCTTCCATACTGCCAGGCTGAGTGGTTGCAGACACTGGACTGCGACAGCTGTCAGTCAAACTCACATGAATGTCAGCTAGCAAAATACCTTTGCTGTGTGTCGCTGTATTGAATTTGCCCAGTTGTCATCAAAGACAGCACATCTCAGGGATCTGACAGTGTCACAGCGTGATTTTGTACAGAAGCAGTTGGAGGGCAGTGTGCAGAGCTTCCAGGGCTGTATCTGTTACTGCCTCTAACTTTTGGATTTGTGCACCGCTGAAATCATAATGGACTTCTTTACTGGCAGGGGGAATCCCACCTATACCTTGCTTGATGTTGCCTAATCCAGTCATAAAACACCAACCCAGCCTGTCTCAAAGCATAAAAAGACCAATGCAACATTAATTAGATTAATTTCCAAGCCCTAATTTGCAGGTTATTGAAGTCTTTGAGCCAGCATCATCTCTGACCTTCTCTTCTTGTGCACAGCAAACTACTGAGTGCTTGAGCCTCTTTGCTGTTGCTCTGAGCACGAGAAGAAATGTGAAAGGTCTATCAGCTGACATCTGAGTAGCAGTGAAATGTCTTCTGAAAGTGTCATCCAGCAGCTGAGAACTGGTCCTGCCTTGTGGTAGCAAGGCAGCACAGTACGAGGTGACCTGTGTGCACTGATGCGAAGGAAAACCACTGCTCCCATTGTTTGTAGGGAGAGGAAGGTAGGTTAAGGTTTGGCTCTTATGTTGTCTCTTGACCCTTTCCTGCTGGGATATCCCAGCGTGTCTTCATTCGGGTGTCACAGGACACAAGATGGAGTCAGGTCTGCTAGCCACTAGCATCAGTTAGGGCTTTGCTAGCTTTACTCCTCTGAGAGGAGAACAGACCTATCTGGCTTTTGTCAGGAACTCTGTAGAGTTATTTAGTTGTAGGCTCTGCTAAGCATGGGGCCTTCTGAAGTGCTCCTTTCTGGTAGGGGAACTGAGAGGAAGAGGGAGTAGGAGGGGAGATGAAGTTGGATATCCCCAGAGTGGCTGTAGCTCCACATTCCAGTTTTGGAGCTGAACATGGGAGCACTAAATGGAAGTACTTGCTCTGTCCCAGAAGAAGGGGCTGAGTACTCCTGTACTCAAGCCTCAGCCCAGGCTGCTTGTGAACACATAGACTGAATAGGGACAGTTTGCAGGAGAGCTTCCTGGCAGGCCTGAAATGTGTCTGGGCAGAACAACTTAAAGTCATATTTTCACAGAAAGTTTTGGATCCAACAAGTTGACGTTTCCCCACTGGGTTGGAAAATTTCCAAACAGCTCTACTGCAAAAACAATGTGCTTAAATTGCAGAACCACTTTAAAACCATAGGATGAGGGAAACGCTCACGGAGAGAAGCAAGCAGGCACATGGATTTGCTTTAAAAGTGAAGTTCGAGAAGGGACTCGTTTGACAACCACTTATTAAAGCCATAACTGCAGAATCTCAAATTGTGAAATTAGCCTCCCTGCTTCAGTAGAAGCATCTTTCTCACTGCTTTGTTTCCTGATTTCTTCTGTTTCCACTGAAGTGGAAGTCTTGTGCAGGAATTTCTTAGCAGAAATTTCTTAGCATTTTTTTTTCCCCAGCTATTTCTATATATGTTGTGGGCAAAGCGGACTTTAGCCTAGGGATCAGATGATTTACAGTGAAAAAATATTGCTTTATAATAAAAGATATTGAATTAAAACCCAGACTTAATACCCAACCTAACAGAACACCCTGATGAATGTAATTGCATTTTAAGTATTCTGATTGAATTTTTGATCCATATTGCATTTGTTTTGCTTGTGAATCTTTTATGGGGGAAAAAAAAGTGTCTGGAGATTAAAGGATTACCGAGTTCTTAAGCAGCCTGGGCAGCCGCTACAGCATCTGAATATTCTTGCCTAAATTTGGTAGGAAAGCTATATTAATCTTGTCTGTTCTAGGAAGTGATATGTCTTAAGCCAAAATAGCCCTGGGGATAGGGGACAAGGGAGAAAAGGTCTTAAGGACAATTGCTACTACAGGTGATCAAAGGGCAGGGCATTAGCAGGAGCTGGTACAGCACTGAAACAAGAGTTCATCTGCAAGGCTTATGGAGAGGACGGTCGTTTTCCTTTGGTGGTTTTTTTTTTTTCCTCTTTCAATTTTCTGATGAGGCTGAAAGCGTGGTCAGTGACTTGGATCCACTTATACCAGGAGAGTCACTCGTTCCTGTTCTCCTTAGCAGTGAGAAGCATCTCACTGGAGCTTTTTAACTCCTTACAGCAGGGCTTGTGCAGGAGCAGGGGAGACAGCAACTCTCCTCGCAACCCAGGTTTCAGCGGGGACTTCAGTAAGTGCGTTCTGTACAGTGCAGAGAGGAAGCGCTGCATTTAGCCAGGGAGGGGACCACCAGCATTTAGGATCAGGGTGCACCTCTGGGGACAGCTTGGCCTGGGGATGGACATGGCAGCCTCCTGCACTGCCAGCTTGATCAGCAACTCCTTCCCTGCGAGTAGGTGGTCATTGATTGTAATTGATTTCCATTTCCCATCCACACATAGTGCTGATGCTGCCCTTCCCTGCACTCCCACCTGAGCTGCTGAATAGCTGGGCTCCAGCTGTCTTGCCCATTGCTGGTGTCAGGGAGCAGCAAGCAGCTGTGCTTTGTGCATACACAAACACGGCGGTGAAACTCTGAAAATGACTGCAAAGCATTCTCTGTGCAAAACATACATTACCAAGTCCAAATACATATAATAAGCAAAAAAGAAAACTTTGTGAAGTAAGAGGTGCAAAGCTTTCAGCTCCGAAGGACAGCAGAGGCAGGTCTTTCAGGCTTTAATGGCCTCTCCCGGACCTGTGGATGTTTTGCCTGCTGCTGTCTGCCTCTCCTAGCTGAAAAAAGAATCTAACAAATGACTTCCAGTCTGATCAGAGTATATGAGAACAAAAAGTTTTGGCTAATACTATTTGATCTGACTAAGCAGCAGATCGTCACGTGTTGTTATGGCTGAAAGGTGTGACTCGAGCATTTGCAAAATAAAGTGGAAATTGTTTTGTTGTTCCAAAATCATACAGTCTGCTTATTTCCAGTGTTGTAAATACAATATTTTACAGGTAACACCACTTTAAAATATGCTTAGCATAATTTCTATGCTACTCAAAGCTTCACGAACCATTGAAAGTGAGAGCAGAACTAAAGAGCTCAACAACAAAAGCAGCACTGGAAAAAATGCCTGGGGAAAGAACTTTTAAATGTCTTTTATTTCTATCTAATGATTTTGCTTAGACACACAACAGGAGGTGGGAAGGAGGCTCTTTTTTTCAAGTCTTAATAAGTGAACGTGGCTTTCTGCTATGTCTAAACAGCAGCCTTCTCCAAATGCATAGCAGGCAGGTGAATTCCTCCTCAAATGCTGCTGTGTCCAAAGGGGCTTTGTTCAGGATAAAGAATCCCTAAAGACCACGGGATGTAGGGGTAGAAATCCACTGCATTAGGTGTCAATAGATCCCATTGCAGGGGATGAACTGATGCCTGTGCAAAACCTCCAGCTTGGACCTAAACCAAGTTAGAATGAAACTGCTGTACCATACAAGTTAGGCAGAACTCTTGAGTGTGGCTCTGTAGCTGTTGCTCATTTATTTCTTACAAATCCTGTGATGTGTTTAGATTTGTATTGAAATCTGAGCTCTCGTGTGTAATGGAGACATCCCAACTAGTCACTGCTAGTCACTAGTCAAAAGTCCTTTGACTTAAGGAAAGTCTCATGCCGTAGGCTACGTTGTTTGGGCTTGTTTGTTGGTTTCTAGCAGTGGAATAACAGATAAAGCCTGGAAAAAGGGACTGCTTTGGTTGTATCCAGAATCTCAAATGGCACAGTCATGTGAAGATCTTTCTGTGGACTTCCCAAGTGAGCTGCTGGAGTTTAAAATGGATTTCTGTGTGGGCTCTTAGTCTTGAGGCTGTTTTTTTTTTTTCATCTGGCATTATATCTGGTCAGAGATCTTCTGTCTGATTAAGTGCACTTGTCTCTTGGAATCTTTCTTTGTTCTTTTTATCCATATACAGTAGGAAGTGGTGGATGCCTTTGAAACTGTTGACATGGAGCTGCATGAAAGGAAAGGGATAAAAAGGCCTGCGTCGATCGGCCAGTCTCCCCCCAGCGCTTACAGCCTGGCTTCAGAGCTGCCATCTTCACTAAGCACTCTGCTGCCAGCTGGGCTGCTGGGTCAGCGCTTTCCAGCTCACTTCAGGTGCACAGGGATCCTGGTTGGCAGCACTCCTGGGTGCACTGATGATGGATGTGAGCAATCAGCTTGGAAAACTCCAGGCTTCACGTGCAAAGGCCAACACTGTTCTTTGTATTGAAAATACCGTGCTGTCAAGCCACTGGTAGCACCTGGGCAAGCCCTTTTTCTATTCTCCTTCACAGGGTCTGCCCTGTGACCAAATGGTAACACCTGTCATCACTTTTTTCCCCCTACTAATGCATATTCTCCTTCTATCACAGGGCTGAAACTCTTGTTTTTCAGTGACCAGTATGCAAGGAAGGGCAGTGTGGGATCAAAGCTCTACAAGTCTCTGAGAATGCCATTGTGGGAAGCCATGCTTCTCTCCTGGGCTTTAATAATTCATCTTTGGATTTGCTTGTGTCTGTCATTGCTCTGCTTACGGTAATAGTGCTTATGGAGATGGAGCTTAGCAATATCTTTTTGTGAAAAGAAAAAGATCCTTAAGCCTCTTGTATTTAAATGAACTCGTGTAATTCACAGGAGCTAAAGAATGAAAAAAGTACAGGATCATAATTATATTTGCCCAGAAAAAAATCCATTAATCCTGCCATCCCTTCATTGCTAGCAGCGGTCACAAAAGCAAATCACTGAGGTCCGTGGGCAGTGATTTCCAGACTTTTTTTGCATTTTCTTGACCTCTTTTCCACTGCGATGGGAAAGAGTGGGCAGAAACAGGAGCTAAGTGCAAGTTTTGCAGCACGCTGGGCAGTCTGTGTGTGCGATGGGCCATCAGGGCGCGCAGCCCAGAGCCACCCAGCGGTGCCCTGCTTCCTGGAGGGGCAGCCCTCTGTCCAACTTACAGACTTGCAGCAGCTGCTTATAGCAAACAGCATCAGTTAATTGCCTGATTCTGATGGGTCAGATAGGTTTGCATTTGAAACAGCCAATTCCCTTAGTGTCAATTTGCTGGTAATAAGCAATTTACCGTATATGGTGGTCAAATGTTAAAACTGTGCTGCTTTGCAGTGCGTTCAGGATAATACTGCAGATCCTGCTGCAGATACTAATGCTGTGTGAAATAATCATTAATAGGGTCAGAATGCACAGCTGGCTCTGTGACATGCATTAAAAATTAAGATTTGCCTGGGCTAATGTTAAACTTTTCCCAAATATAATCAGATGCTTGCATTAAAGCAACAAGTAAACCCAGTGTGTAATTTGGAGTTGCAGATCACCGAAGTCAGTGAAGGCATTTTATTAATTTTGTATGGAAATTTGAAGTTGGGGGGAGGGACGTGGGAAGGCAAAAGAAAACAAAGCAAAGCACTCCTAAATTTTGAACCATTTTGGGGAGCTCGAGGGCCTTTTTCTGCTGAAGAGTCAAGCTTGGCCTTGCTAACCCTGCTAATGGATATTGTTGCTCCCTGGGCTTATCTCGTTTAGCAGGAATGGAGGAAATGAAGCGGGCCAAGGGAGAATAGCTCTCTCCAAGGAGAAGCGAAGGGAGCTGCGGTCTCACTGGGAAGGCAGGAGGTAGTGGTGCCTATCAGTTCTCTGCAGATCCCATGCCTAGCCTCAAATTTGCTCTGAAATCTTCAAAACATCAGCTTGGCAAAATAGCCTTTCTCCAACTCGCCCTCTCCTCAGCTGTGACAGGTGATGTGGTGTTGGTCCTTTTCATGACGTTTTATTTCACGATTTACAATACAGTTAGGGTGAAAAGAGGGAAGAACATTTAATTACTGGGAAATAATGAATTTTGAAGAATCAGAGTGCTTTCAGGGTTCTGGAGGCTGTTTTACAAGAAACCAATTTCTTTTTGAAAGCATTTGTCGGTGCAGCAAATCTGATCAATCAGACATCTTACTTATGTACAGATTCCTTTGGCTTCTGTAATTTGCTTCAGTAAAAAAATATAACAGCTCCACAGGTAGCATATTTCAGTCCTAAATGCAGATTGGTTTGCAGAAGGATAAAAACCTGCTGCTGGGAGAGGAGGCGTTGGCGCTGGGCTGTGTTGCTGAGGGGCCAGCTTTGATTCCCTAAATGGGTTCATTGCAAACTGCTGAAATGCCATTACGTGTGGGAAGGGAAGAATGTGAGTTGTTTGTCTACCCCTGCTCTTGAAAGAGAATCACACCATGCGAAAGTACTGCAGTCCCTTCGGACAGAGAGCGGTCAGCAGGGAAGTGGGCAGTACATGTGGGTTAAGGGAAGGGGTTGGGCTTTGTGGTGGGTTCATTTGCCTGGGTCTCGGCTTTCCAAGTCATTCCAAGAGCTGTGTATTTAATGCTTTGTGCTATTACTTCCTGCAGCTGTTGACGATGGGTTTGGTTATGAACATTTAACAGCCAAAGGAAACTAAAATGACTTCTTACTAGTCCTGCATGATCTGCGTCAATTGCTGTGCCTAAATGGCGTTGTGGTACCGCTGTGCTTTGTCCCCACTTACTTCAGGCATGCTTATTTAAAGGAGTGGTTGCACAAGTGTGATTTTTGAAATTGTTGTGCATGGAATATAGGTTGTTCATCATTCGGAATCAAAGCAATGTTTTCAGAACATTTCCTGTCTTGTTTTGGCATACAAATAACAGTATTCTTTCCAGAAACATTCAGCAAGCATGTCTTGCTATGAAACACAAAATAGGTCTCTTGGAATAGCTCCACACACTGACCTGTTTTGGGCTCCTGTCTCCGTAGGTCCTTCTGGCTTTGCAGGTGTGAGCTGGTGCTCCTCAGGTACCCTGTTGTTCTCTGAGCACCGGTGATGTGCCCTGTTAAAACCCATTCCCCTCTCAGTACATCAGCTTGCCCCTTCCCTTGCCGTCTTCTGAGTCTTGGCCAAGTGCCACAAACAAGAATCCTTGCAAAACCTTGGCTTTTATTAGGGGCACTAAACAATACAGAGAATTTTGCTTGAAGCAATCCTGATTTCTGAAGGATTTCTGAAGGAAAACAAATTAACCAGGCAAATAATAACTAATGTAAATCTGAAGGAAAACAAATTAACCAGGCAAGTAATAACTAATGTAAATTTGAATAAACTTCAGGGAAGAAAAAAGGGACGTTACTATATGTGGCTTTAAAAAGTACTTTTACATCAGGAGCTCATAACAGTCCCCCTTCTGTTTTGTTCTTGTTGGAAGTCTCTTACGAAGCACCTATAGAAATGTTTTAGTTATACATGTATTGCCTTTCCTTGGTGATTTCTTTTGTTATTTAGAAGTACCAAAGGCTCAGGTTGGGACATCTGTCTTTGCCAGTCAGCTTTGTACTCATTGTATTTACAGATGATGTGATTCAGTGAACATCAGAGTCTTCAAGGGTGAAGTTTCGTACATGAAAAGCACCATTTTCAGTTAGTTTTGCTTCAGTTAAGTGTCTCTTAGCCAGACACATGTCTCCTTGCCTGGGAGCTTTGGGTAGTGGAGGTGTCTGGTGGGCTGGGGAACACCTGACAAGGGCAGCCAAGTGGTTCAGCAGAGGCTGCGTGGAGGAAATGGCCATGTCAGTGGTACACACGTAGCTCGTAGGTACCAGATGGTTCCCCCAAGGCAGTCTGAAGATTGTCCCTGTGCTTTGCTTCCTGTGAACCTTTCTTCCCTCTGCCATAGTCTGTTGCTCTATGTCTGAGCATCAAGAGAGATTACCCTCTCCCTCTGCACAGCCTCATAGATCTTTTTATCATCATCTTCAGTCACCTTTTCCTTAGACTAAACAGGCCCCTTGCTTCCTTCCTACCCTTGTAGGGCTCCTTATTATATATATATAAACTTATATATAAGTTTATTTCTGTGTTCTCTCGATGAGCCCACCTTGTTCTGAAGACAGCCTTTGAGCTGCAGCCTTGCTGGGGCCGAGCGGCATGAAAGGATTGTCTCATAGGCCCTCTGCACTGCAGCCTGGTGTGTGCCGTGCCTTTTTGTGAAGAACTTTCTGTCCACTTTTCTCACCCAGTATTTGTACAGTGGATTTCTGCTCTCTCAGCACAGTCTCTGCCCCTTGTCCTGTGAGTTTTATTCTTTTCAGCTTATTTCTTTCAATTTGTTAGTTTATTCAAATTCTAATTTGATTCCCCCGTTTATTTGAAGTCCCTCGCAGCTTGATATTTGGAAACAGATAAGCAGGCATTCTTGTCCATCACTCAGGCTGAAATTGTAGGGGATCAGACTCCAGACATCACTCCCTGTATGACTGGTACTAACTGGTACTAACCAGCTTTCACCCACCTCCGTATGTTCCCAAGACTGTGTTTCTCTAGCTTGCTTATGAAGATATTACACAGAAAAACCCTATCTTCCATCCCAAATAAAGCAAAGTACGCTTTGTAAAATGATGCTCATGTTTTATAAAGCTTCAGCCTTCTGAAAGGGAGCAGTGGCTCTTGAGGTGAGCATCTCGGTGGTGTTCAGCTCTGTGCTGGCTGGTGAGGCAGCGCTTTGGGCACACAGCCCTTCTGCATGCTTGCAGAGATCAGAAAGCTTTCATCAAGGTGGAGGGAAGGAGTGCATTGGTGCAGTGCTGGTCTGGAATCAGACTACAGAGCAGCAATCCTAACTGAGGTGACGAGCTTGATTTGGCAGACCTCATGGTCCTCGGAAGCTTTGATCTGTATAAGAAGTCTATGGAAGGTGTCTGTGCAGGGAAGACAGCGTTGACAACAAGCTGTTCCAAATGGCTTTTGTTGAGAACTTGATGTATCTCTTCCCACTATCAACAGAAATTCAGACTGGAGCAGCCAGGGCAGTATGAGCAGAGCTGATTTTGTTTCAGCAAGGGACCTGGTGGCTTCTTCACCGTAGTAAATTTGTGTCGTAAAGACTTTTGCGCAATAAAAAACAAAAGATGAGAAATTAGCCAGCTTCACAGTCAGTGTGAAGCCTGCTATCCCATTGTTCTACAGAATAGTAGAATCCTTAAGGCTGGAAAAGACTACAAGGATCATCTAGTCTAACCATCAGCCTGTCACCACTGTGCTGACTAAACCCCATGTCAGATCTGCACATTTCTTGAACACCTCCAGGACGGTGACCCCACCACCTCCCTGCGTACCTGTGCCAGTGTCTCACCTCTCTCTTTGAGAAGTTTTTCCTAATATCCAACCTGAGCCTCCCTTGGCGCAATGTAAAGCCATTGCCTCTTGTCCTGTTGCTGTTACATGAGAGCAAAGGCTGACCCCCACCTCACCACAGCCTCCTATCAGGCAGTCCTAGATAATGATAAGGTCTCACCTAAGCCTCTTCTTCTCCGGACTGAACCTCCCCAACTCCCTTAACCTGTCCCCGTAAGACTTATGCTCCAGACCATCACAGCTTCGTTGCCCTTCTCTGGACACGATCCAGGGCCTCCATGTCTTTCTTGTAGTGAAGGGCCCAACGCTGAACACAGCACTCGAGGTGCAGCCTCACCAGAGCTGAGTACAGAAGATAGAAGTACTGGGTCTGCGTAGGTATAGTAGTGCAACCTTTGTGAGCAGTAGGAAAGTAGACCTCATGTAGCCTTTGCGAGACAAGCAGACCTTGTAAAGTAGAGTGCTGCTATACCAGCTGGTTACAAGTGTTTGAAGAAGACGTGTTAGGTCTGTGACATCCTTGCTTCTGTTTGCTTACTTTGTTGGTGAATTACAGTTATTGATGCGGAATGCCTTTGGGAAGGAAAAATATTTCCCCATTTCAGAATGCTGTTGAGAGGACTTTGTGTTCTGCCATCTGAAGTAGGTTTCTAAATTTGCGTTGTCTTTTTCCAGTCCATCCAGGCTGAAGTACACTAATGAATATTTACATAGGATTTCTGACTATGCTGGTTCTTTATGTATCTGTATGCTGCGATCCTTCGTCTTGCTGACATGGAAGCTTATCTCCTAATACCTATTGGTTTGCAGCTTTTTATACTTTCTGTGCTTCCTGGGATGCCGTGTTTCCACAGACACCGTAGGTGTGTGCAGTACTGCTGCGTGCGTCCTAATTCCCTTCTCAGTTTCACTCTGCATGTGGTTTCAGTCCCACAGCCGATGTCCTGGGCTTGGTTCTGTCCGTCGCACCGTGGTCGCAGCTCAGACACCCAGCCTTGTGCTGAGTGGCCTGGGAGGAGTGCTGCCTACCACTTCCACTTGAGATGGTCAGTGTGCGCTGTAAGGAGAAACAGCCCATTCCAGAAGCTGTGGGTTTTTCTTCCTGTGTATGAAATGTCGTTTTTGTCAACCAGAAAGGAAGCAAAGTTCCTTGGCAGCTGCTGAGCCTGGAAGAAGCAGAAAGCAAGCCAGACAGACCAGCTGCTATCCAGTGTTTACTGCCCAAAGTAGTTCTCTGCTCTGCTACTGCCACTGTGAAATGGTTTGTTTGCATAGAATGCTGTAGCTCTTGTCATTTTTAATCCTTGGGCCAGTAATTCCAAGGCCTGTGATGTCACATCCCTGACCTGAGAAGCAGTAGCTGTGCTTTCAGCCAGATGTTGCTGAAGCTCTTGTGGCTGGATTTGTGCAGCTGTGTGGGGTGTGCAGTGGTCACTGTGCAGAGCTGCACCTCCTGGAGCACAGAGCCTTTAGCCAGCTGGATGTGTTGTCCTGCTCTTCCGTTCCTGACTGTGACATTCAAACGTGTATATCTGATGATTAAACTTAACTGCAGGTGCTTTTTCCTTTTGAGGGTCACCCTCTGGGTCTTTGCTTATGGGGTTGGTTGGAGGTGGGGAAAAACAGCCTGCGGCTGCGCAATCTCCAGCTCTTCTCTCAGTATCCAAACCTTCTTGTCAGTACTCGAGCTGCAGTGTCAGTTGTTTCTGGTGTCCATGCTGTCGTGGCACATACAGTGTTCTTCATCTGCGTGGCTAGGAAGGCTCTGGTAAGGCAGCAGAAGAGGAAATAAATAGTGGGATTTTGTAAGTGACTTCACTTCCTCTAACGTCTTGTATTACCAAGCAGTGTTGGTAAATACAGTGAATGCAGGAGCAGATTTCTGAAGCGCCAGGCTTTTACTAATGCAGCTGATGTACTGAGCTGCAGCAACCAGACTGCAGATGTTTGGGGTTTTGTATGGGAAGTGTCTTTCTTTTAGCTGGGGTAGCTTTTCTTCCTTCCAGTTTTTTGGTTTTGTTTTTTTTTTTCATTGTTCTGTTACTGGTTATTCTTGATCTTGTGCTAAAACAGCAGGGGATTTCTTGTGTACAGCACCAAAGTGAAAACAATCAAAACACTCAGTAAGGTATAATTACAGGTTGGCCAGTCAATGGTGTAATAAGTAATACAGATACTGTATAAGCAGCAATTTTTATTTAATCACATGTATTCTTTGTCGACCTGTCTGGAAGTTATTCCTGTTTCCAAATTTGCTGTTAGCCCAGTGATTGCATACTTAACCACTTCTAATTGAAGATAATACCTCTCTAGCACTCTTCTTCCTCCTTTCCTCCCTTCCTTCTTTCTTTTGTTTATTCATAGGCTTGATTATAATACTAATAAAAACATTTTGGATTTACACTGTTAGGAGTGTTGGTTCATTTCTCCTGTGAGAAGCAGGGAAAGAAAAACAGAAGCATTAATTTCCAACTGTAGCCTGAAGGGTAGACAGAGATATTGTCTTCAAATAAAGAAGAAGAAGTTTTGAAATTCCCAAGGGGAGTTCCTTTATTTTTGGACTGAATCATTGAATCGGAATACTGAGAACTATGAATCAGTCATCATTCTTTAAAAAAGAAAAACAAACACACAACAAAGAGATGAAAGCCTCCAACTAAATAAAAAAACCTGCTAAGTGTGGAAAGGAGTAGGGCGTACTATGAAACACAACAGTGCTGATTTAAATCCTGCTTTATAAAAGCAATAATTTCTTGTGTGTTTTTATTTCGTTACCTCTTGCTGCAGTAAATAAGTGCATTTCCACACTTCTTGGAAGGACTCTTCACAAACAGAATGCCTGTGCCTGTATCAGGCTGCAGCTGCTTTGAGGTGGAAATCAGCCTTAGAGAAAAGCTGTGCAAAACGCAGGGTGCTTGTATGGCAGGGGATACTGCTTGTTAGCTGGATGTGCAAGAGGTGCATTAGCTCTCTTTTTCATATTGGGAAATAACCAGCTTGTATGCTGCTTTTGAAAGGCAACGGCTGCTTTTTGTGCTTTGAGAGTTAAAATTTGATAAGCCCTTTAACTGAAGGTAAACAGAAGTGAAGTTTCTAAAATAGCTCTCTGTGGCATCCTTTATAGGTTGCGTGCTCAGACAAGTCATCAGCATATTAAAAAAAAGAGGAAAAAAAAAGCAGTGATTTTCCTGTGATGGTAGTTAGCTTTAATCACAACTTCATAACACTAATGTTATATTAAAGCAATCACATTTGCCTTCCCGGAACAATGCGAGTATGAATAAAGCTGTTTCTTAGGGAACTGAAGAAAGCAAGAACCCTTTGGGGGGGAAGGAGCCAAGGTGCACATTAGTTGTTTAGCCAGTCAGGCAGCTTGCAAGTTAATCAGATCACTTAATAATTCTGTTTTAGTGCTGAACCTCTGTTGCACTTGTGGGAGCTCCGAGGTCTCAAGACACTGCGGTACTAAAGCCCCTGTCCTCAGAGGAATATACAACACTGAAGATGAAAGATCTTCCCCAGAGCCACTGTGATGTGCACTTCCAGAATGGGAACAATAAATAATTAGTAGGTGCTTGGTATATAGATAACCAAGGGTTTCATGAAGAACTGCAGACAGATTTTGTTCCTCCTCCCTGTCCCATTCGCAGCAAAGCATACTTCTTCCAGATCTTCAGCAGCCTGTGGTGCAGCCTTTCTGCAGTCAGAATGTGCTCTGTGAGTTGAGGTTAGGGTGATGCTCCTTGTTCTCCTTGGCCCCAGGGAGCAAACCCTGCACATCTGACAAAGGGTACAAGATGGGAGCCTCACAGGCAGGAGGTCACACCTCACTTCTCAGGAAGAGCACCTGTTGTATTTTTATTTTTAATGTAAGGCAGACATAGGGATCTCATAGTTGTTAATGTCTGTGGCACTGCAGTATCCTGTAAAGGGGAATTTGCTGCTCTGTCCATTTTACCAGACAGGGGGTCTTGGTCAAGCTCACGGACAGCAGGCAATTGGGCAGGCAGACAGGCCTGGTGTCACACAGACATCTGCTGGGTGCTGGAGGAGAAGCCAGGCCCCCTCCTGTCCCTAGGCACCAGTCCTTCACTGTGCTGAGGGGCAGGCTGGGCTGGTTTGGGCACTCAGTAGACAAGTTGGCAGCCTCCTGCAAGTGCCCAATTGGTGTGGACTATCACAAATATGCACATCACTTTCCACTGTGTTTTCTTCAGGACGCTGTATTACCAGTTTTACACTGGGAAGGGTACGGAAGCTGCTCATGAATTCTGAAGGCGTCATGATTTTCTGTGTGATTTTTCACTTTAGAATTCACACAGGAAGTGTGCTGTCCATTAGCCAGCCTCCTTTGGTGGAAGGGTTCCAGTCACCCGTTCGGGGAGCAGGAACTGCTGGCAGGGCTCTCAGGTGACTACAGCTGTCTGGTGTGGCGGCTGCAGTTCCTCTTCCTAACATGGAGATGAATTTACTGGTAGGGAGAACAAGTTGCTCTGCAATTTATTAGGGCCCAAAAGGCATCATCACATTAGGAACTCTTCTCAGATGTCTTGGCAGCTATTTTGGCTTTTCTCCTTGCTTCAGGGATAATGAAGACGTAGTAATGTTCTGAAAATGGTAGCTTCTTGAAAATGTGAAACCTTACTGAGCCACATTGTTGTGTATTACTGGTAACTAGTGACTTGGAATTTACCCTGAGTGAATGTACCTAACCTTGCAAAGATGCAAAAATTTCAGGTAAATATCCCAAACAACATCTTGAAAATAGGAATTTCTCACTCCGTACTGTCATCCCTTTTCTTAAATGCTGTGGAAAGCTCTCTCATGACTTTTCTTGTGAAGGCGATGAGGTAAACGTTTCTGGGCTCTTTATATAGTTCCAGTTGATCCCATAATCTGAAAAAGGAGTTGTCTCTCTTTTAATATGATTTACTTCAGTCATCTTTGCTACTGCTGTGCATCTGCTAATATCTCGTTCATCATCACATTCAGTTGGCGGGATCTCAGGGCAGGAGGGAGCTCTCTGACAGCACAACTGTACTATTGCCTGGGGAGGCCTATTTTTAGTTTCCCTAGATAATGCACGTTTTCTTCTTAGATTCTGCATATTCAGAGACAAGATATTAATTAGAATTAGTTCTGGACATTATGAAAATGTATAATCTATATTTATTTCAGATGTCATACACGGCAGCGTTATGCAAGACATTTTGCATACTGAAGAACTAGTAACAATAGGAAATCTTTCTCTAGTTAAGTAATATATTTAGTATTTAGTTTACAGCAGTACGTTTCAGAAGTTACCTCTTTTGTGCATATTCATCTGTTCTTCATTATGCTCTGGAGGATGTTTTTAGTCTAGCTGATGGAAGGACAGACCCTCAGAGCTTGTCCCATGGACTTTCGTATTGCTTGGACACGTCTAAGTAAGACCTGGTTGGCAGAGCTGCAAGCATGAACCACTGTCAGGGGCAGGAGGTGCCTCCATCGGAGCCGAAATGCTTTGACGAAGGAAGATGCTTCAGCAGAAGTAACTTGTGGGATTTCCCGACTCTCCTGAGATGGTTTTGATGATGTACTGTTTCAGCTTCTCATTTTAAAAATACATTTAGCTTGGAATATTTTTGTTCATGATACATATTGAATTTTTCTGGGGGCAAATCAAAAAGAAATATTTACATTTTTTGAAGTGAAATGCTTTAAGTGATGTAAGAAAGATCTTTCTGCCAGAGGAATTTGAATTTTTGACTTTCGTCTTAAAAGACAATGAAGTCAGACTTCAAAATTGCAACTCCTCTGAAAACAGATCTTGTAGTTTTCACACAGTATGGTTACGAAAGGACTGATTTTGCATGTTTTGTCTCTCATAGCTCTACAGCTGGGTTGTTTGCTGATCGGAAACAACATCTCTTTGCTTAATGGCTGAGGAGACTAGGCCAGATAATGCTGATGATTTAATTCCAAATCAAAATATCATTGAAAGATTTATCTCAGTCCTGCAGCAGTTCAGTCCTGTGCAGTGGAAATATTTCATTAGCCAAACGAGTTAGCATAGAAAACAGTAACAGGCAAATAGAATTAACAGGCTATTTTTGGCATTGTGTGAGTGCAGCAGGATTTCTCAAACAAGCTTGTAAATACACGATGATAATGATATAATGGTAAATAATCTCCCTTTCCTTGGAGCTCTGGACCTCATGCTGTACCACTGGAGTTTGTTGGGACTTTGAGAAAGGCTGCATCTTCCAGGGTTTTTAAGACAGTTGTACCATATGTGATTACACAGTGTTGGTAGTAGTAAAACAGGAGAAGATCCTTAGTTCTTGCTAGTGTGTCCATAGTACGTCCAGTCAGGATATTCTGGGAATGCCATCAGATGCGCTTCCTGCACTGGTTGAAGTCTTGGGCCAGATCCTCTGAAGTGTTTGTGTGAAGCTCCCTGCTGTCTGGTCCTGTGCTGTGGGATCCAGCAGTCAGCACTGAGCAGTGCCTGGCTGTACAGGTGTATAGAGGTGTCGATTTGTTAGAACTTTGCTGGTTTTGCTGTAAAGCATCCAGAAATATACAGCAATTTCTTTATTTGTACTGCAGTAGTACCAGAGATGTACCTCGTGTTGTACACTGCTGATGAATTGCTGGGCTGGTGGGTAATTAAAATGCCAGTTATCAGCTGTACTTATTAAAAAATTCACTTGTGTAGTGGCAGTGCTGAGTCACAGCCTGAAGCAACGATTGAGCACCTGGTGGGAAGGCAGGGCCAACCCAGGGAAGCTCAGGTGCAGGCAATGCTCTGAGTGCCCAGAAGAGGTGAAGCCAGGATCCACCCCTTTCCAGAGCTCGTTTAAGGGTTGGCAGTGGAGGAAAGGGGGGATTTTGCTAGAGATCCCCGATACTTTCTGAAGGTAAGCAGCTTCTTTCCTTTGTTTCTGTGCCTGCAGCTGTTGCATTGGAGTAAATCCTTACTTGCTGCAGCTTAGGGCTTTGTTGCTTTGCTGTCTCTGCTGTGTTTTTCATTGCATTACAGCATTATAACTTTTTGACTACAAACGAGCCCAGCCTACTTTGCAGTTTACAGTGAGGGGAAAAGGCCACCAAGAGCAGTATGTCTGGCCTCTGGGTGGTCTCGTGTTATGGTTTTGTGCTTTTTGGTTATTGATATTCCACATCATAACATCATGTAGTGCGCTGAGACTTATCAGCTCATAAACTGTGGATGTCTTGGTGTTTTTTTCTGTCTTACTATTTTTATACCGCATTTGATCTGCCAGGGTTTTGGGGTGGTATTTCTGAGACAGAATCTAGGCCTCTGTGCTTCTCCCCAAGCATCGAAGCTCATGGGTGTAGGTGTTATTATGCCTCTCCCTTGGGCTGCTTCTGCTTTTCTCAGCTGTTGTTCATGTAAGCTTTTTGCGTTTACCTCCGCTATTTTTTGATTTAGGAAAGGCATTCTCTTTTAAGAGTTAAAAGTTTCCTAAATCCTTTTTTCCTCTCCAGTAGTATAATTGATTTCAGGAATTAGTCATCTCAAGGGTTTGCCATGTCAGTGATTTGTTGGATTGAATGTTATGTGATGTAACATTGAAGAAGTTAATGAGGAGTTCATCCCAGGCGCTTCTTTCTGCCAGGAGAAGCGAGCGTGCAGACTGCGTGGTGATGGAAATAACTGCTTGCCTTGGGGCCCTGCAAACCATGGCACACCACTGGAGCCTGGGGGCCTCGGTCAGGCCATCAGGTCCAAGCCTGTGTCTCTTCTTTTTTTATTGTCAGGATTCTGCTAAATTCCACAAACATTCAGAAAACTTACTTTCATATCGCTAGGTCTTTGGCTTTTACCACAGCACTCCCCAACTCACTTCCTAGAGAAAGCTGCAGTTAGGCACAGTGCACACTTAATACTTTCAATGGATGTTCATCAGCCTCTTGACTGTCAGGGAGCTGCAGTTCTGATGCTCTGCCCTATCTGCAGGTGGCCTCGGCTCTCCTGAGATGGCAGCTTTGTCTTGAACTTTGCAGCTTTCTCTCCGGTGGCGCAGCTTTCACTCCCGCTGGTCCAGGGACTTGTTAGAGCTGAAACATCCCGCAGCACTAAAATTAGGTATTTGTGATTACTTGACAGGAACAATCTCTCTGCTGGTTTATTTCTGACACTATGTCATCAAAGCTCTTAGAAACAACATGCACTCATGTGGGAACAGCGGCATGTTTTCACTACATGGGCAACACTTCTAGGCCTGACGTGCTGTGGTTTTGTTTTGGCTTGTTATGAAGACACTACAAAGGAAGGAAGCCTGCCATTGTAGAAACAGGGTGGCAGCGGGGAATATTACAAAATGCTTCATGTTGGTAGAACTTCTCCAGCTCAAAAGGAATTTGTGTTTGGAAGGTCTTCAATTTAGCATGAATGACTGTGTAGAACTGTGAATGTTGCAGCAGCAAAAGCTTAGCTTGTTTCTTTGCTTACATTTGGAAAAGTAATGCCTGGCGCAGCTGTAACTGGAGTTTACAGAATCAACTGGCCACAGAAGAAGTGCAGTAGGAAGAATTTCCCAGTCTTTAAGCCCGTTAGGCCATGATACAGACTTCACAAGTGTCAGTTCTTTGTCCTGATGTATTTGAAGTTAACCCAGAGACAGCTCTTAGGAAATGAATTGATAGGAATGGGTTTCCAGCATCCAGCTTCTGAAAAATCCTTTTGTGAAGCCCAGCGAATGGAGCTGCAGGCATGCAGAGCAGGAGCTCCTCGCTTTCAGTCATGATGAACCATGAACTTCTCTAGAAAAGCTATTTTATGAGCCATTAGGTTGGCAGGTATTTTGCATAGCCCATTCAATTGTGAAGGTAACAGAAATCAAAAGCACTGTTCGAAGCATATCACACTGGAAAAGGTAACAGTAAATTGTGCTCAGAGCTCTGATGTGAGCAGGTATCATGTAATGCTGAGCTGAGTCAGAGTCCACTTCTGGAACAGATATGGGGAACAGCCGGCAGGAAAGCTGCTGTGTTACAAACATCTCTAAAGGGCAGTTGACATTTATCCTCACCGAGCATCGTCTTCCTGAGTGGTAGCGTGGTAGCATGTGAGCTGTCACAGAGACGGGCGTGGGAAGGCAAAAATGTGCTTGAAAGGCACAGAAAAAGCTGTAAGGCAGAGTTGGGTGAATCAGTTAGCAAATCAGCATGGCTTTTCAGACTGCAGTGTGACCCTCAGCCACGCAGAGGCTCCTGCACCAGGAAAGGAAAGACACGCAGGTCCCCCTGCTTTCTGAGGTGCTTTGATTAAGGCTATGTGCTGATGACCTCTGGGGAGCTGGTGGCAGCCCCAGCAGCCTCCCCAAAGGCCCTGTGCCTGGTGCTAATCCTCAGCCCCAACACAGAGGTATGGGGCAGGGCTGCCCTGGGCTGTTGTGTCCTATGAGGAGTCCCTGGGAAAGAGGAATCTGGTACGAGATAACAGGCTCCAGCTCTGGCAGCTGCAAGTGCTTGAGGGTGGCCTGGACACAGAACAGGAAGCCTTAAAATAACCCTCTAGGCTTTGTGAGCCTAAGTGCAGCACTTCCCCGTTGCGGTGTGGCAAACCTGCTGTCAACTGTAAATGCAGAGCAAAAGCTTGCAGCGATGTTTGGAGAGAAAGCCATTCTGTTACTGCCACTGTACCATCTCCATCCAGTTCCACCAGTGATACCAGCTCTGGGGCAGATGGGGGTGGAGGCTGTGATAGGGGTCTTTGTGCTATTTTCTTTAAATTATGTTTTACATTAGAAAATGTCATTACTTAATGAGGGCATCATTTCTGGAAGAAACTTAAAACTCCAGGCCCTCGGAGGAGCAGAAACCTCAATTAGAAGCAGTGATATCAAGAGAGGAAATTGAGAGTGCAATATCACATCTTCCAAGTAGTAAAGCACCGAGAGCAGATGGCTTCAGCTCAGTCTGACAAGTACTTGCAAGAACATCTGGTTCCTTGAATGCTTCAGCTGCTTCACCTCTTCCTGAGCTGCAGGAAGTTTCTTGCTTCTTGTGTTGCTACCTTTTCCTATGGTGAGTCCTCAAGAAAGGGCAAAATCAGCGTGCCAGCTGTGATTACTTATGCCTCTGATTAATCAAGAAATTAAAACTGTGCCAATTACAACCAGCTTTATTTATGTTAGTCAGCCATAGCTTTAGGAAATGCTTTACGTCACGTGCGGATTAAACTTGGCAAGATAGCTTTGTTTTCAGTCTGGATGGGGAGAAGAAGGCTTCCTTCCTGTGTGCCCATTGATTCTTGTGGCACTCCTGATGTGTCAGGAGGCCACTGTAATTGCTTCGGAGTTCAAAGTTGTCTGAATTGTAGAGGAAGAAGGAAATCCCACATGGGAACGACACTTCTTAGGCTTTTCAGTGTCATCTTCTCATGATCTCATTGCAAACCTGTGGCCTTTTTATGTACCTATTGCAAGTGGATGGCCCCTCAGTTTGTGTTCTGGAGAGACACTTTGAAAATCCACCCAAAATAGTCTTAAGAAAAAGCCTTAGACTGACAAATACTGTAGCCGTAGCTTTCCTGTTCCAAATGTGCTGGCTTAGGTGGTGCTTGGGGGAATGGATTTCAGGTCTCCCTGGGCTGTTTGCTAAGTGTGTGTTTATGAGGGAGAAAGAGGACATTTTGTGGTTTTTTGAGTTTTGTTTTGCTTCACTTTATTACCTAAGAACCTTTGGTCATACATAAGTAGGTACAGTGTTCGATCCAGCAGCCCATAGGAATCAATGGGAGCTTCGTTCTCGCGGTGTGTCTGCGAGGAGAAGCGGCAGCACCTGCCTGGAGAGATGAGAGCGCTGCTGTTGGGAAGGGGAGCTTCTTCTCTCCTTATTGATTGCATTATAGATTCCAGTTTCTGTGATGTGCTTTGGGTGGGTCAGATTTTATCTCAGCCTTTTGCAGCTAATGCTGTGCACCTGTAGAGGGGAAGGGAGCTTCTACCAAGTATGGAGCTTGCGCACAGCGGTGCTGCTGCGCTGGTTTGTACCTCCTGGGTGCCTCAGTCATTGGGGTGTTTGCAGAGACGGGAGATGAGCTGCAGGGCAAAACTACGGGATGCTGTGGCTCTTAGCTGGCCTCTTATAGCTAAGGAATGGCAGGAGAAAAAGCAAAATGAATCAAATAGCTAATGAGATTGCTGCAGTATGTTGGTCATATCATCTGCCTGGATTACAGGGAGGGGAGAGTTAGAGTTTGAAAGCTTGGGGTTTCTCCTGTCTGTGTAATACAAAAGCAGAGTATTTCCAATGCCCACACAACTACTCTTTTCTAGTTTCTTTTTTGGGAAATTTGTTGCTGTTTACGCTTCTGAAAATAAATAAAATAAAAAGAAGTGTGACATTTGACTTTAAAAGTTTGTGACGTGCTTGGTTTACATGCTGTTGGTACAGGTATGAATTTGCATCCTTTGAACTTTTAATGGGGATTGTGCAGCGTAAGGGGGAGTTGAGCAGTGGCATTCAGTCTAGGAATGAGGCAGAGATTATTAGTTTATTGGCAGGTTTATAGTAAACCCAGGAGCTGATCTAACGGCTTATGGAAGCAGCGAAACTGCAACGTCTAAATGTTTCATCTGGTCCTTTTGTTACAGATGTAGTGGTATCTTAAAGTGGAGAGTTCTTGGCTGAGGTTCCCAGCAGTAAGTGCTTTGTGTTGTTGTGTTTTCTCCAGTTGTCTTTAATGACAACCCCTGGCACTCTGACAGGTGCCTTGCATTTGCTGCTGCGTGCCCCTCAAGAGCTTGGCAAGACAAGAAAGTGGAGCTGTAACAGTACTGGAGCAAAGGACATCGTATCTATAGCAAGGTTATCTCCACAATGTGAATCCCAAGCAGGAGCAAAGCTTTGGAGAAGACCACTTGCCTGCATGTACCAAAGTTGGGCATTTAAGTGTGCACAATAGGCTGCTGTCCTAAATGAGCTAGGACCTGTCTTCTTATGTCATTTTACATTTTCAACAGCTTTTAAATTAAACCAAACCCATTTATCTTTTTTACTTGCTGAGACTTTTTAAAAGAATGATTTTTCATTCTCCTCTGATAGCTCAGCTGGAAATGGACTTTTGAAGGATGATGGTCCTGCGAGTGAGGGAGAAATATGAAGTGACAGGGCCTGGTGACTTATCTTCCAGTTAGCCCCACGTTCCCTGTGGGAAGCTGGCAAAAGGCCAGTTACAGTAAGTGCTGAAATATTCCCCAGCAAGAGCCCATGGCTCTGCCAGCATCTATTGCAAGTTCCCATCCCTGAGAAGAGTGGGTCAGCAGGCGTGGTTTTAAAGTTCTCCTTAAATGATAACGCTGCGTGCTTATGGAGATCAGTGGGTGTGCTGAGTTGTCAGGAACACTTGAGAGCAGAATTTGAAGTCACCGAGAGAAGGGTCCAATTTCTTGAGGAATCAATGAGTTCATTTTCTGCCCACAGCAGATTTGAACGTCTCTGAAATTCAGGTCTGCCAGCAAATTGCCCTCAGCTAGCCAGCAATGGCATTTAGGGTGAAGCAACTGAAAGTTTCTGCAGGTTTCACACCCCTTAAGCTTGCAGTCTGTCTGGGATTTATCCTTAACTAAGTTAGCATTTTAATGGAAACTGCTGCATCAAGAGATGGAAGTCCCTATAAAAGGAAGCACATTTAGTAAACATACTGAGGCACAACTGAAATGAAAACAAATCAACTCTTTTGTGGTGTAATAACATGCTACCTACACCCTTTCTAGGTTTTTCTCCTTGATTATAGGCGTTATCTGCTCCATTAAATTAAGTACTGCTGTTGTATCAATCAAGTACTTTGCCAATTTCTAATTGCCAGTCTGGGAGTTGAGTCACTAAGTTATCTTGGCTAAGAAACAGTTGAGGAATGACAGTTTGGGTATTAATTTGTTTTCCTAAAAGCCTTGATTATTAAAAAAAAAAACTGACAAAGTATTTTGATTGGCCACGGTGCGTTTTATTGGCCTTTAAATGAGTTGCCTCATTTATTGGCCTTTAGATGCATTTGGTAATACAAAGACAAATGTCTTCCACCACTTAGAACCATGTAAATGCTATATGCAGTCCTAAATATTTATTGTAATGATTTGTATAATTAGGCCAGGCTTTGGATTCCTGCTCATGCTACTGTACTGCTCATACAGTAGCATTTAAGAACATCGAATGTGTTCTAGTTACAAGGGCACTGACTTATGCATGCTGGCCTTTTTGCAGTTCAGTGATTTGCAGGCAGAAGATGAATTGCACAATGGATGAACAAGCAGAAAGTTCTTCTTAAGCTGGCACTTTCTTCTGCAAGATTAGAAGTTAGATTCCTCTCTCTTTCTTGAGTATTTTTCAAGCAGCAAGGGAGGAGCACAAAAGAAATACTTGTTAGCATCCCATCCTGCTTAGTCCACAGTGCTCCTCCAAAGAGCTCCTCCTGGACAAGTCCTCGCTGTAGCGTAGGTCTGCACCATTTCTCTTCAGGGTTTCTTTTAGTGCAGTGCCTTACATGCACAGGCAAAGAGCATTGGTTATTTAATGAACAATTCAACGTTACTGGAAAAAAACCAGAGGTAAAGAACATTGTGTTTTGGTATCCCTTATGTATAGAGTGCTATCTACTCCCTTTTCTCTGCATCCGGGGTGCTTGCACTGAATTAATTTCAGAGATAGTTGTTACTGGGATAATAACAAGAGGACCTCAGAGGGAAAAGATCTCATCCTTGAATTTGCCTGTCTGGAGGGTGGTTCTGTACTACGTGGCAATCATGGCACATGCTGCTGATAAGCAAAACTTTTCTCCATCAGCAGGGTGGTTTTTATCATTTTCTCATAGGCACAGTCAGTTTGTGTATCTGTGCTCGTAGCAAACTGATAGGCTTCCGTTACACCAAGGGAAATGCTTTTGCCTATCGTGGCTTCTTTATTGGATTTTTAAGTTACAAATTTAATAAATCTCATTTTTAATTAACAAAGTAAATACAAAACTGAGTTATGTGTTTAAAGAGAAAACGTAGAAGAACCCCATGGCTGAACAGAAGGATCTGATTTTTTTTATTTATTTATTTTATTTTATTATTTTTTTTTTTTAGCTTTGAGACACATTCAGTCTCCTACTTATTCTTGACTGTCAAGAAGCATTTCATATGCTGGGAAAGGTTAATCGCTCCTGAAAGGGAATCAGAATCACAACAGTGAAAAACAGTTGTAAATGTGTACTTAAAGGTGGTTGTTTTATCAGCGTAGGTTGTTCTCCTGTGTATATGATGCGTGGCTGTGTTTTCCTTCTGCCTTCTCAGAAATGAGTGCAGTCAGTACCTGCACGTTCTCACAGAGCTGTGGTTGCTTTAAGCTCCTTCCAAGTATCCATGTGCCATATGGTAGGTTTCATTTGCAGGGTGGGGTGCAGCCTGCTGGCGCTGCCCTTTCGAAGGAGACGAGTTTAAGTCCCAGCAGGGCACGCTGCGAAAGAGATGCTGCCAGCGCTTCTGATGTCTGCCTGCTGTGCCAGAGAAGTAGAACAGGGGGTTTGGATCCTGAGTAAGAGGCAGCTACCAACGCGCTGTGTGGTGCACGGTGAGCTGGGCAGTGCTCTGAGAGGTCAGCCTGTTGGATTACGTGTCTGGTATGGCGTGTATTGGACTTGGGAGGAGCAGCTGGTGCTGTAGCAGCTGTTTCTTTGTTGAACCAGATCTCGTCTCTTGTCAGATTTAGGAAAATGCAAAGAAAAGTTCAGGTTTGGGTTTGTTTGGACTTCAGTTCCTTCTTCCGAAACTCAGAAGCAGACTAAGAGCAGCAGTCTCAAAGAGAAGTGTCAGCGCTGCTGCCATGGGTCCTGGTGATGCTGGCACCTGCTTGGAGTGGTAGTTGGGTTTTGCAACCCAGAGCAGTAAATGTGTGAATGCAGAGATCTCAGAGTGCCTGCTGGAGCCCTGGGTGCTTTATCCCTATTCTTGACTGTCTGCCAGCACTTGTCAGGGTGCTGTTTCCTATCTCTTCACACTGTGGGAAGGAGCAAGCTTTGAGGCAGCTCTGGCTGTGCCGTCACTCAGGTGGGGTGCTTTACTGGCTGGAGGAGGGACAAACCTGGGCTGAGATTGTTATCCAGATTCCCATTCTGGTCAACTCCTGCTTCACCAGCTGTCCAGCCTGTCCCCTCGGAGACAGCCTTACACGAGGCAGCCTTGTGGGAGTCATGGCTGCGTTGAAGATGCTGCCCTTCTGCTTCTGCGTGTTCTCTGCTTTGGTTCTGACCTGCACAGCAATGCTGTACTGTTCCTGAGCTGCAGTGCAAAGAACGTGATTCTCATCAGATTATGTTAAGTCCTGGGGAAGGGGGAAGTGGAGAAATATTGGTTGTTGCTTTCTGGAATCCTTTTACTGTTCTGAGCAATCCTGAATTCCCCTGGGAAGCACCAGGCAGCTTCTGAGTGAAAAAACAACCTAGCATTAAAAACTGCAAAGCATTGCAGTGTATGTACCCCACTGAGTATTGCACTATGTACCCCACTAGAATGCCACTGTGCTTGTAAGCAGATGTTGGTCTCATTCATCTGAGAGTAACCAGTCTTTGCCAACTGTGCATGTACAGCAGCATGCTTTCCAGAGGTCACTCGGATGTGCCTTTGTGCCTCTCATTCTGGTACAATCTGCGAGGTTCCTGCATATTACACGCTCTAGGAATTTCCCCTCTTGCTGTTTGCAAGATGGTTTTATGCAGACTGTGATTTGTGCTAAAGGTTCAGCCCAGACCACCAACCTTTAATCTTTTCTGAACCCTTTTTTCCCCAGCTGCCCTGCAGTGGGGATGCATTATCCACACCTAAGGAGATGGCAGCGGTGCTGTGCCATCAGTTTGCCGTGGGCTTGGTTTCTCTGCAGGTGCTTGTGTCTGAAGAGGTGTCGGGGCTCAGGGGACTGTTGATCCACATGGGTCTATCTGATGCGTGGATTGCTCATAGGAGCCTTTTGTGAGAGGTTAGTTCTCAAATGATATAAAGCGGGGAAAAGGGAAGGATAAGATCTTCCCACAAGCGAAAATAAGAAAGCCAGTGACAGAATGATCAGACATAATGCCCTGCAGTACATTTGCGGAGACCACAGTGTTCAGCCTCACTACTCTTGCCTGTTTCTCCCCTGAGTTTGGTCAGAGGTTCTTTGCACTGCTTTGCAGAAGGCCCCTCATGTGCAGGAGTGGGAATCCTCACTAAAAAGTGTGCCAGGAAAACAGCAGCTCTTAGATCAGTGATGGCTTTTACTCAACTCCTTTCATGTCTGCAGTTGGATTTTCACTGTCTTCCTCACCCAGTGGAACGTGACCTGAAACATTTGGGATGGGAAGATGGATATATATTTTTTTTTCCCATGAAAATAGGAGGATGCAGTGTGTTGTAACCACCAAAATTAGTTAGACTTAGAGGTGCACTGAAAGAGAAGGCCTTCTTCATTAGTTGCCTAACAAGGGAGGTGATTTGGGAGGTACATCAGCACTGGGCATGCCATAGGACCCTGCCTGGCCACCCCAGGCTGCCCAGCAGGGCGGTCCCTGCCGTGGGTCTGAGGGACTGGCTGGTAACTTTGACAGGCTTTTCATTTTAGTTATTTTTCATTTAAACATTTACATCACATCTCATTACCTTCTCTGAGCTGTAATTAGAAATCCCGTGGAATTAAAAACCATTTTATTCATTGAGATTTTAGCCTTGGGAATTTGCCCAGAGGCACACAGCTCGCAGGCCTTCGTGAGGCTTGACTTTCCTGGAGTTGTCTCCCCCTCCTCTGCTTCATCCAAGCCTTTGTGAAAAACGGACCATCTTTTCAGTTTCACTAATTAATTGCTCTTGCCAACCAACAGATGTTTTGTAGCCTTTGAAGACCAGGAACAGCCAGGTATATCACTTCTGCAGCCTTACCCTGACTTTTTATGCTATTTGAGCAAGAAGGTTTGAAGCTCAAGCAAGGGAGGAAAACAAGCTACTAGAGCCAAAGGAGAAGTTAGAAAATTCAGGAGAATGTTGTTTTCCCTCCCCAGTATTTCATCAGATCAACAACCATGTCCCTTTGTTAACATTTGTGTAGTTCTGGGCCACAGCACTCAGAGAGAAATAATCATTCAGGATATCTGTTCTACTAATTCATTTACTTATCAGTTGTGTCGATGATGATGGATTGACCTTAAGAGGCAATGGTGAGAAAAGCCACAAAACTAAGCATGGGCAGTGCAGAGTGCAAAGAGTCAAGCTTGAATGCAGTGGAGCCCAGCCCTGACACTGGGAAAGCAGCTGCTTTGTTCTGCACTCAGCACATCATCTGTTCATGTGCTGGGAAGCTCCTGGGCAAAAAAACATCAAGACTTGTCCTTAGTACTGAGGATAGCAGCTGTAACGACTGGATTGGTGGGTCTGGATGCTTACACTTCCCTCCTGTTGTCTGCATTATTAAAAATGATCTCATTGAAATAGATATCATTAATCAGTGCCAAACACAGTTTAGCTAGAATGCAGACAAGGACAAACTGTGCACTATCACTGACTGCCGATAGAAAAATGTTGGGGCTAGTTTAATGGCACAGTGGTGAAATGCTGGAGGCAAAAGCATCCTTCTTCTGGGAAGAGTGTTCTTCTACCAGCTATGACAATGAAGGTTCCCCTTGTTACTGCCGAGGTTGCACAGATACAGGGCAAAATCCGCCCACCGTGCAGTGAGCAGAGATGTCCTGTGTGCATGGGGCGCACAGCTCACTGCAGTCTCAAGTCAGTGCAGGCCAAGGGGACATTCTTGGTCTACTGTGTTGTAATGGAGAGCAGATTGGGTTCAGAGCAGGTCATCTGCTGGGGAAATGAAGGAGGTGTGTGGTGGGAATGTTTGCAGCTGCGTTGGTCACAGTATTGCTAGAAAGAAAGGAAAAAAGAGGATGTTTTCATGGTAGTTTTTAAGAAAGTGAGGTAGGAGGAGGCCTTCATGAAATGAAGACTGGTGGGAGGTGAGAAGGACTCTTATTTAACAGCAAGCAGAAGAACTAGAGAACGATTGAGGAGAGATATGGTGGTCCTAAAAAAAAGTTAATAGAGCAACCCTGAGCTGTGCCTTGTGCTTACTACCTTGTGGCTGTTGCTCTAGTGCCCAATGACCCAGCTGGTTGCCTAGGCGTGATTAAGGTGATCATTTGCCCCCATAAGTACCTGGTCTGAGGTTAATATCTTAAAGTTAATATGAACTCTGGATTTTTAATTTTTTTTTTTTTTGTGATAGCCACGGTTTATTTGTTGACACTGTTTCTTGTATTTTATTAGGCATGCAGAACTTGGGTGTAACCAAGTGATCTGTGGCCAGATGCAATGGTTGGGGAACACATGAGATTTGGGGCTGGTGAACAGTTAGCAAGCACGCTTTGGCTGTGTGCCCATGGTGTCAGTGCTTGGCAGCATGAGCAGGTTCTCCAACATCCCATCAGGTTCCAAGCCTGAATATAGTGTGTGTGCAAAAGCAAGAAGCAGTACTGACAGTGGCCTCTTAGCAATTGTGGAAGAAAATGGGAGAAAAAGAAGCACTAAGCAAGTTGGGATAGTAGGGGTTCAGACCTTAGCAAACTTGTTAACTGACAAGAAAGGAATGTTAATTAGAATGATCATGTAGGCTGTTCCTCAGTTTACAGGCCCTTTTGGCTGTCTCCAGTCACAGTGGTGAGAGGGCGAACAGTCCCAGCCCTCTGCTCCCAGGAGCTGTGCTGGAGCTGCTGGGCAGCCCCTGTGCAGGAGGAGGGCTGGCAGTTTGTCATGCACACACCATCAGCACAGCAAAGCCAGGGAAAGTCACGGGCACTTCCCATCTCAGACAGCTTTCCACTGAAATTCTTCTTCAGAGAGTTGGTGCAATATCTCAGGACAAGTTGACCACATGGCCTGGTAGTGTGTGACCATTCTTGAGGAGATCCCATATAGAGATTTTAAGCTCAGCAAACAGAGACTCTTTCAGGCCCACAAAAAAAAGATGAGCTGGGTTATGCAATTGCTGTATCTGGCATCCAACTAACTGCATGCCAATTACCAGCCCGTATGCAAATGCTTGTACTGAAGCGCAGGATGCAGCTGGACGCAGCTCTGGGCACCCTTCCCAGCGTATTCCAAGCCACATTATGACAGTTTTGAAAGAGAAGGGCTCTGTGGAGCCAGTAATTTTTTACAGCCTTTCAGTAAATGGTAGAAATTACCACTGCATCCAGATCTTAACTATTTTATTGAAGGGAGAAGGAATTTCTGCACGCTGATGCCAATCAGGATGTACTTGAGGCGCTCGCACTCCAAGACAGAAGGCCATCAGTCTGTTTGCCAAGCGTGCGGCCTGAGTGCCAGATGTGCTTGGGATAGAAAGCAGGCTTCTTGAATTTGTCTGGCTGCGTGAAAAGAATCAAGAAAATATACTGCCAAATAATGCTGGAGTTGAAGCTTCCAGGGGTGCTGCAGGGAAACCCTGCTGCGGTCAGATGCCCCTGGCTCTGATGAGGTTTCTGTTCATGCTGCTGCTTGGCTTCCCACATGAAAGGAACGCTTGGGAAGGATGCAGCAGTGGCATACGAACCGTCATGGAACACTGAGTCGCACGATGCCTCCTATAATGAGATGATTGCAGGAGAACAGGGACACGGCAGTCTCCCTGTTACATATCACTGCAGATGGGAAAGATAAATTGAGAGCTGCCATTAGCAGGCATGAAACATTTCAGGTTTGATCAAAATATTATATATCAAGTGTCCTGCCAAGGAGAGGCATTTAAGTGCTTGTCTGTCTTGGCAGCACAGAAGTGAATCAGTCAAGGTATGGGTCCATATCCTGGGTGAAGAAATGAGCGTTTCATGAAGTGAATTTTGTAAAATGTTTAGGGAAGAAAAATAAAAGTGTTTTGAGTGCTATTTCTCAAATTTGGTTCACACAGTTGATGCTAAATGAAAGATGATGCTCTAAGCACCAGCTACAACGTTTTCTGTCCTGAAATGGAAGGTTCTCATCACTGCCCCGCATTTCTTCAGACTGCCCCACAGGAGCAGAAACTACCCATCTGGAGAAATGCTTCATTGGCAGTGCAAGCTCTTGAGGGAGAATGATTGTGGAACCAATGCAGTGAGACAGAAGGAGTGGCCTGGCTGTGCGTTGATGCTGCACCATTGCAGCATCTGATCGGTGTGACAGATGAAGGAGCTGATGTAGATGTGTGCAACCTCTGGGCACGGGTGACATTTCCACAGTGCAGAAGCAGCAGCACTGGGGTCTGTTCAGTCTTCATTGAGAGATTTGGAGAATGTCTGACACAAAGCAGAGTCAGTGTCATGAAAGACTGAAAGGCAAGCCTTGGGACAGCTGCCTTGGGTCATTGCAGTAGATTGTACCGCATAGGATGCTCACTGTTAAAGCTGATCAGACAGCGGAAATAAACGCCAGTACTGCAGTATCTGTCAGAGCCTCTAGATGAGGCCTCAGGGATACCAGTCTGCTCTGTGGCCTGCAGATGCACCCAGCACACTGTACATCATCTCCCCTTCTGCTGGCTTTCTGCTGAGGAGCAAGGGCAGGGAGGATTATTTGGGATTAGCAGATTTTGAACCTTTTGAGTTGTGGCTGAAGCACCTCTTGACACACGTAGGTGATATGTTTTTAAATACGTGGCTTATTCTGCATGGGTGTTTTGCATTGTGAATGTGCTTTTTCACCAGTTTGCATGTAGAACACTGTAAGGACTGTGTAGTAGGAGGTAGATAGTCATGGAATGGCAGAAATATTCAGGTTGGAAGGGGCATCCAGGAATCACCCACTCCAGCCTCTGCTCTCGCTCATGCAGCACACTGTGTGGTGACCCCTCATCTCACTGTCTGCAGTGCTTCTAGTTTGGTGACACCACAGGAAGCCCTATCATTGCAGCGTTATGTTTTATACCTGTTAATCTACCTGTCCTCCCCAAAAATTAGATTGAGAAAGCAGTAAATCAAGCAGTTGGCTGCTAACACCAGGAGTAAAATTTGACTTCACAAAAAAAGTGATGCAGTTATCATCTTCTGAAAATTAATATCCCTGTAACAGAGTCTATGTGTTACGGTAAAGCTCCTCAGGAGGGTCAAACAGCTTTCAGAAGTCAGTGATGTGAATGGAACCAAACAGATGAGGTGGGTAACATCGTAAACAGCTCCTGCTGCTTCTGCGGATAACATCTGAGGAGGAAATGCCAGACCTAAGGCTGATTGTACAGCTTTATGCTTCCCTCCTAGTTAGTTAAAATCAAGGGTACTGCGTTACTGATGGTGTGGTTAAGGTACGTGGTTAAGGAAAGTTGTGCTGGCTGGTCAGTGCATCCTTTTATTCTCCTTTACCAAGGTGGAGTAACAACTGCACGAGTAGGAAAACTCCACTAGAACTGGAGGTGAAGGAGATGATATCAGTTTAAACCTGAGCTTAAACATTTTGGGGGAATTGAGATCTAAATAGGCCCTGATCATTGCAAAATTCATTTAACTGAGCAGCTGCTAGTACAACTCGGTCTAACTGGATTATGGAGACGTACTCTCTACCTTAGCAGAAGCCAGGTATGTTTAGTAAGGTATTTTACACAGGACTGTTTCTTGTGAAAAGAAGCACATCTTGAGTTTATATCTGTTTTCTCTCCTTTCAGATAGATGGGATGTTTTTCTGGTACTTATTTCGTTTAGCTGTTTCTTTCTACTGTCTTCTGTTCTGGATGGCTTTCTCCATACATTGAAGCTCTTGGGGCCACGTGGATGTGTTTTATGTGCCCTGTGTTCTCAGTAGCTGCTCGGAGCACAAGGAAAAATGGGACCCATTAGCCTGATGCTGAGTTACGTGGTGCTTGTGGTTCTCTGCAGATGGGGTAGGCATGGAATGTGTATTTTAAATCTGGCGTGTTTACCCCAAAGGGCTGGAAGAACTTGCAGCGCTATTTCTTTTTTACAAAGTAAGATAAATATCGTGTTAAATGATGCCTTAAAATTAATAAGGTAGGGCAGAGGAGGAACTCGGACACGCGCAAAGTCAGGAATTATCTGAGCAGGTCTCATGTCCTCTTTGAGTTTGTTTAATGTGACTTTAGCTGTTAATGAAACTCTTTGGTGAGATTGCTAAAGATGGCTTGGCCAGAGCCTGTTGTCCTTTAATGCAGTAGTTAAATGACTCACAAGGACCATGCAGATCCATCCTCACGCACTGTAGCGATGAAATGGTGAAAAGGTAGCTCATCCATAGTGAGAAGTACTGAAATTGCTCATTCTCACTTAGGGAGCAAGACAGATTTTGAAGATTTATGCTCCGTTGCTACAGCCAGTGTTCTTAGTTATTGAGCAGTTGGACATACGGACTCGCAGCCCGCACATAACATTGAGTGCTTGTGATAGAAATAAAGAATATTTTGCTGTTGCTGTCGAGCCTTGAAACTGACTTCTAGCTAATGACCCAAGTAATCTTTACTTGAAATTGTGTAATTGAGATCGAAGGCTGTGCGGGGCTTCTAGCTGGTACACAGATTCCACATCCGTGAGCTTCGCAATATGGTCATTGAGCTGAAATGGAGAAGGTTAAAACTCTCATTTCCATTATCAAGCTCCCCCTTTCTCCCAATACAAACGTGACATTTCAATTTTACACAGTTGGACTCTTCTTAAATCATCTGTATAAAAATTTCAAATCTTGATTGATGATGGATGAGCTATTGTCTCCTAAAGCACACAGTTCTCATTACCCTTAAGACATAGCTTATTAATGATGGACCTATAGTGCTTTCCCAGTGGTTCGTGA
This sequence comes from Lagopus muta, assembly GCF_023343835.1. Classification (NCBI taxonomy): domain Eukaryota; kingdom Metazoa; phylum Chordata; class Aves; order Galliformes; family Phasianidae; genus Lagopus; species Lagopus muta. The sequence continues at coordinate 32,507,000 of NC_064440.1, read as the reverse complement.
GCAATTTAGTTTGCTAAGAGATCCAAAGACTTGGTTTGGCATGAAATCTCCAGGCCAAAGCCATTTTCACAAGCAGCATCTCAAATGTTGACAGTGTTTTGAGGGTGATACGATACCTGACAACAAATCCCTATCATCTGGGTGATAATGGCAAAGCTGCAGCACTATCAGCATGCAGTGATGCTTTGGCTGTAATGGAGGCTGACCTTGGAAAGTAAGTGCCATTAATAAGCACTGCATGATATGTATGTGCAGAGAACACCAGTATGTGGTGTTGTGTAAGAGGCAGCTGCTTCGTTAGGGGGCAGTCACCGTGTAAGGTGTCTTCTGTTTTGCTTCTGAGCTTGTTACAGTGGGTGTTCCTAACAGTTACCTGAACTAAATCCTTTCTGTTGCTCTGTCCACCATAAAGCTAGTTCTTTTCCATCTCTTCATGCCTCCCTCCAGTTCAGTCTGGCAGCTGGCTTCTCGGGACCAGAAAGAAGCTTTTAATTTGTAACCCTCAAGAAAAGTAGCAGTTTTATAACCGATTTTATAACTATTTTAGAACTGGATTGAACTGCAAAGTAATTGCCAGCAGCTCCCACTGCATATCAACACACAAGTTATTTGCACTTAAGGGTACAGAGCAGGATGCGAGCATGTTTTGGCGATTGAATCCGCTTTAGGAGTTAGATAACAAACCGTGGGGGATTTTACTGTACGTAAGAAAAAAGCAGCTGAAGAAAATGCCCTTTTGGCAGGTGGATGAAAAGAAGTTCTTTCCATCTCCAGTGCACATAGATCCACAAATGGATGGTCCATTTGTGTCTGAAGCTTCTGGCAGCTGGTAATGTATTTTCACTGACCCCACTCAAACTTAGTGCAAGTGCTTTGAATTTAGCCCTTTTTGAACATAGCAGAGCAAGTATAAGTTGCATGTGCTGCATCTCTCCATGCCTCTATGGAAGTAGAAGAGGTTGGTGTTTCATGGCTGCCAGAGACCTGTATGTGTCACTGCTCTGCTGTTGGCATTGTAAGGTAGGTTACCAGAGTACATGGTAATCGTTCTGCTTCATCTCCTGGCTAATGGAAGCCAGAAAATAGCAGATAAAATGGATAATACATTTCTGATTCCAGTCCCTGGATAAATAAGCATTTAATAGAATTTTAATAATATGCAGATGTAAGTTCCCCACAATCATTTGGCAGCTCTCCACACAATAAGCAAAATAATGACAGAAGTCAGTGCTGAGCGCGCTCACTGCTTTATTTTCATATAACTTGGGTGACAGCATCATACTGCTTTTAAGCCAGAAGAGTAGCTCCAATAAGGAGGATAAGATTTTATTCACTTGGGATCAACTGGCAAAAAGCCTTGGAGCTGCTCCTTTGCTCAGAGCACCAGCTGCAGCCCTGGTGCCAAAACGGAGGATGGTGAGACTGACGCGTGGCTCTTGGCAGCTTGCAGGAAGCCTTGCACCATCACCTGCCCCTCGTTTCCTGGAGAGAGCTGGCAGGGCACATGCTTCCAAATCCCCTTTTGGAGCTCTGTGCCTTGGAGCAGTATGGGAGCCCACGGGAGACATTTGCAGGCCATGCAGCTCCGTTCCGCGCAGCAGGGCTGGGTTTGGATTAATCATTTTCTGGCCTCATACAAAAATTGTGTTACCAGGCAGAAATACTCTCCTCTATAGGATATTTGAAGTACATGCTGCTGTAAGCAGTGCTTGTTCATGCATCTTCAGCAGCCCTTGGCTTTGTTCTTTGCAGGAGAAATAAAGCCCACTGGTGGTTGTGTTGTTCTGGCTGCTGTCTGTCCTTGGCAGGGCCCAGCAGGAAGGCTCCTCGTGTTGCACAAAGGAGGAAAAAGCCCTCTTGTGCCTGCCTTCCTTTGCCTGCTCATCTGCGTAGCTGGAGATCCCCGCCTTGCTCCTCCTGTTTATTGTTTAACTTTATCACCCACTTTCGGCGCTGTAAATTAAAAGGAGATGATGACTTTATGATGATGAGTTCATTATACAGTAACTCTTTTGTTTATTGATTGCGTTTGTGCTTCGTTTGCTTAACACGTATCAGGGTTTATTAGGTCTTTCCAGGCATTGTTCTTGCTAAGAGAGGGCGCAGAAGCACAGAATGAATCTGCGTTTGTTAATTCAGTGTAGCCAATACATCTGTGCTGATTTACACGTGCCAAGGACTGCATAAAGAACCATGCAATAGAAAGTGGGAAAGGGAGGTAGGAGGGGACAGAGTTTAGATCTGACAGAATGGGAGGAGCTGAGCAAAAGAAGGTGAAGCGTGGTCCTGAACTTGGAGTTTATGGCCATTTAACAGCTGCAAGAGCCCAACTTTGATACTGTTACTCAGGTTTCTTAGCGCCTGGTTGCACAAACAGACCTGTAGACTTGAATCCTGTCACCTAGGAGAAACGGTGTGGTTTGGGGCATTTGTCCAGGTTTTGGGGGGCAGGCAGCAGGTATGACAGCTGTTATTCAGTGGTGAGGAAGTCGGTCCACCTTCCATGTTTGCTGTATTTCTCCACAAATTGAAACTATTAGAAATATTTTTAGAGTGAGGTGGTGCCTGATAGACAAGAATGCGTCTATCAAAGACGCTATCAAAGAAACTATCAAAGTTTCTTGGATCAAGTAGAAAATTTGTTAGGTGTTGTCATGAGCAGATGCTCTAAAAAGCAGAAGTGATGCCAGCAGCAGGTGTTCAGGGGCCCCAGCTGATAGTGGCTCTATTTGGAGTCATGTGCAAGTGTTTTGGAAGCTATCAGGGTAGATTTCTTCATTTTCCATGGCTTGTTAGATGTTATTTTTAATCAAAATCTGGGCCATTGTGGATTAGATAATCCTGTGTAGCTGGGACGACACGGAGAAATCATCAGTAATCATGTTTTCAAGTGTGCTTCTGAGTCCCACTTTTTCCCCCGAGCAGAATTGCTAGCAGATGCTGGATGGCTGTGGGTTTTTTTCGGGGATCATAAGAATATCATACAGACAGATCATCTCTCTAACTAATCTGGGCTCTTTTCTGTATAAGATTATTATTATTGTTTTTGTTTTTAAGCTCCTTTTCAATGAAAAGCCAAGCTTTCAAATCAGAGCTTTCTGAGAAATAGGTATCAATGCTCTGAACCCATTAATATGGCAGAAGGATGTATTTACAGACGATCCTTTATTTAATACACTCTTCTATTGGGGGCTGCCTCCCCTGCGTTGTGTCCTGTGTGCTCTGAAATGTTCAAAGAAAAACACAGTAACTCCTGGTTGTTTGTCAACGTTAGTATTCCCACTGAGGCTTGTAAGGGCTTTTATGGGAGATGAGGGCTATCAGCACACCTAGTCATTGCCACAGTGCTTGAGATTTCCTCTTAATGTCATTTTAAGAGGTGTGTCGCTCATGGCTGCATAGCGCCACTTCATGTCATCAGGAGGTGCCATTAGTGACCAAACCTTCAGCTTTTCTTTGCTGGTTGCAGTCTGACGCTAAGTGGTGCAGGAGGCTTCGGCTGCGTTGCTTCTGCTAGCTGGAGTGAAAGATGAAGGGATTTTCCTTTGCTTTGGAAATGCAGGAGTCAGGCTAAGAAGAGAAACAGCTAGAAAGAGAGTTTAGAAGGTTAAAAAGAAAGTTACTGTCCCAAAGGAGACCCCAGCGCTACTTCTAAACAGCCAGAAGCGCTGAAGTCCTAATTTACCTGTGATTGCTGCCCTGGCTTGCTGTATCACTGTGATCTCCTTGGACAGAGAGCTGGGATTCATACAAGAACATGGACCTCATATGGATTTTTTTAAGTAGGTTTTATGACGGAATGTTTGATGAGAATGGATTCCTAGTGATTTCAAAGGTTGCTGGTGATTCACTGGTACCCAGAATTGTGTGAGGCAGTGCAGAAGAGCTGTGCAGCTGGGCTGTATGGCACGACAGTGTGCTCAAACACGGTGCTTCTCTAGACATCCTGACAACTCAACCCTCCTTACTTACTCTAGGATGAGAGTATTCTTACCTTCGGGGTGGCACATCAGCTTATTCTGTGCTTTAAGTGTCCATATGTGTTAAAGAAATGCGGCGTAGTGTGACTGCTTGTGTGTTTTGAAGTCAGTTAAGTCTTGGGATTTATTTTACCTGCATATAACAGTACTCTTAAACACCTGAATACACTGGAACAGCACAGAAAACCCAGTCAGCAAGCTATCAGCTGCATGCCTGTCTTCATCAGGCTACTTCTGACTGTAAATAAATGGTTCCTGTTTGCAAATGCTGTATGCTATTTACCATCCCGTTTTTAGTGTTAAATGAGGTAACAGTGTGAATTTTCATGTTTGAATTCTGTGCCCTCTCTCTCCCCTGCACAAAGCAGCAGTGAACTTAATTAGCTGTGTGCCTGAAGCCTTACAACTATGTTCTCTTGTTCTTTTGTGCAGAAATACTGAATGGAGGGGTGTATGTTGGCCAGAACAAATTTCTTTGCTTCGCAGACACCATTCATTGGCAGGATATCGTGCGTAACCCCTGGGCCTCCAACTTCACTTTGGTTCCAACGAATGGCAGCTCAGGATGTAAGTACCAGTTTGATTCTTGGTCTTGTCATCAGCACAGCCTGACACAGTATAAATACAACTACAAGTTTGTCCCTGGTCCTCTGTTATGGAGAATTGCATTTGTAATTTTTCCCTTTCCACTGCATTCTTCAAAGTTTGTATGATACTTGTGAGAACACAGCCTAATCTTGAAAACACCGTATCTGTAGAGAGCATTTGTGAACATCATGCATTTTTTGACTTTTTTTCTCACGTGCTTTCTCTCTTGTGCATTTTCTTTTATTTCTGTTTATTTCTAATGCCACTATGCTGCCATGGAAGTACAGACATTATTGTTTGTTTTGGAATTATTCCTGCTGCTTAGTCTGGTCCTCGAGTCACAATGTTCCGCCTATGGCATCACAATTAGCTGCTGGAGTAATTATGGTACAGGCTCACAGATATTCTCACTTGAAATAAGAAAGGAAGCTGAAAGAAATAGCTCTCCTGTTATCTTGTGTTTACCTGTGAATAAACAGAATTTGCAAAGTGTGGGGTGGTCTTCACAACATCACCAGTATCTCTGGGTTTAGTATGCTCTTTGTTCTAATGCTCTCATTTTCAATCTTGTCTATATATTTTCATTAATCTGCTTGACCTGTTTTTCCAGTTCTCTTCCCCAGAGTTATTCACCTTTAGATGGTTCTTGAAGCAGTAATGAGTTGTAGTGGATTCATCAGCGATGCAGTGATACTAAGTGTTCAAGTGAAATACTTCCTACTATAGGAAAGTGTTCTCCAGATGCATACTATGCTCATAGGCAGTACTCTTAGATGTACTGAGACTGAAATTCAGGTATAGGCTGGGAGGAATCGATCTGAATTCAGGACTGATTCCAGAAGGGACGTTGTTCTGGGCATTCTGGATACAGGGCCGTTCTGGATCACTTGCTACATCCTAGGGGGTCCAGCATGAATGTATAAATCACAGATTGCTTCCTTAGCTTCTGCAGCAGCCAAGAAATACCTTAAATTCTTCAGCTGCACGTGAAGAATTCTGAAAACAAACCAACAATCTCTGGATGAAGACTATTTGACCAAGTTCCCAAATTTTAAGCACCAATTCGTTTCTAACAGTTTGTGTTGCAGTTGTTTTCTTTAAGGGCGGCTTGCTTTTATGTGCCTCACCTGTATGCTCAAAGAAAGAGCACAGCTACTCGAGACTCAGCTTCCTGTGGGAGCCTGCCAAACTCCTCTGGTCCTCATCTGCCAGGAGGCTCAGCTCCTCTGCCTTCTGGCTGCAAACCTGACATAGTTGCAACACAGCCAGCTCCCTTATTTGCGTATTAGAAAGCTCATCACTGACAGTGATCAGTTCTGAGCAGAAGTGATAAGACCTTAGAAGGTTAGGGAATGCCTGTACCCTTCTAGGAATCATTACTTCAGCACAAAAGAGACTTGGTTGTTTTTCTGTTGTGTTCTGTTGTTGGGCTTTCTTATAACCTTTGCCAGCTCTTCCAGAAAATGCTTTTGCAACAGTAAGGCAATAAGCTCTTTTAAAAAAGCAACCAACATCAGTACTATCCCTCTGAGAAAGGGAGTATGTTACCCTGGTAGTTTACTAAAGAATTAAGGCAAGTTATTTGTGCTGGTTGAGAAAACACAATGAACACTGAATTATAACCCTAGAATGGAAATCTCTGTGGAGCATCATTATGTGAGGGTACGTGCTTCTCCTATTTGGCTCATATGTCACTTTTCAGACTCTGCAAAGCAGTGTGGGTGCTTGCTGGGCTCAGCCTTACTGTTTTTCCACTGCTGCAAACGGTACTCAGAGCATCACATAGACTTTGGTACTCTTCTACAGAGACTATGAGTCATGTGCTTTGGATCCAGAATATATTTTTACTATTTATTTTACATGAATGTATTACATTGCCTGAAGTCTCAGGTGCCTCTATCAAATGCAAATCTTGACTAAGTCCACTGGAACTTAGTGAGTACACGTTGCTCAGCGTTACTGAGAATACACTAAGTGCCAAAGATATCAGGAAGGCCCTCTGGGACTCTCTGTCAGAATATCTTGGGAAAAAAAAGAATGTTTTTTACTGCTTATCTGAATACTTCCACAGGAGAGGGAGAAGGTCTGTCAGAGCAGCTGTGTCAGTGTGTGAATGTAAATCTGCCAAATGTGCTGTGTCGAGCTCCACTGAGTCAGTACTAGCAGGAATTTAGGGAAGTCTGTGTAAAGGTGTTGTGTAAGATGGGGTAGGTGGATTGAGCTGTGTGACATGTGTGGCTCTGACTTGCAGGGGCAGAAGGAGAGCATCTGCCTCAGGAATGGTTAGGGCTCTTGCACTGTGACCGCCTCAGCATCCTCCCTGGCAGAGAAGGTTGTAGGACCAAGAAAATGCTGAATAACATGAGCTTCAGAACCAGATACTTATTGCTTTGAGCAGGCCCAAAACCCTCAGCCCTGGGTTTCAGCATCACTAGCTTTGCTTCCGACCACTGGTAGCTGACATGAAGGCCCTACAGAACACAGGCCCCCCTGTGTTCAGAAATGCCCACTGTGCAGCACTTAACACGTTACCAGCTGTACTGCAGCAGGTATGGGCTCCTCCATCCTTACCCTTGGTGCACAGGCCCGTGTTGCAAAGCGCTGGTGCTGCTCTCCTCCCCAGTCACACACAGCAGCTTAGAGTGGTCCCACTTCACAGAGGAGGGTGCATGCAGGTCTCCGTGCTGCTCCACAGCAGTCAGCAGATGAAGGAGACAAAAGGGTAGAATGAAATGAAAACGCTTTGAAATAGAAATAGAGCTGAATCTGCCAGCTCTGTGCATATCTCCTCATTTACATCAGTGCTTGATGGAAGAGGCCGGTGCACTCCTGGGATGCTGCACTCCCTGGATGCTGCTCTTGTGATTCCCTTTGTTTCAGGCTTTCACTGCCATATCAGTGTTAAGAAAGCAGTTGAAAAGGCCGTAGTATCTTAACTACTGTAATAGAAGTGCTGCAGATGTGTGAATCCTGAATGCTGCTTCTCCTTTTTCTTTAGCCTGGAATGTATTCTACCCGTTGCTTCATGCTCTGATCAAATGCATGCAGAAAAGCTCTTGTTGGAAGCCTTTGGATTACACACCCATACCACTATGATGAGCACAGTTAGTGGCTGTGGATGTAGGGCTCTGTGTGTACTGCTGCCATGCAATCAGCACATGCACCAGGGAGCCTGCATGCTTCAGCTGTGTGAGGGCAGATAACTCTACACCTGGCATTCTGATTCATATGGTGAAATAATACGCTATTTACTATTTGCACAGCATTTTCTTACTCGTCTCTTGTAGATGAAACTTCTACAATGATTTGTAATTGAAAATAGTCTTCTCTTCCACTTACCTGTAATCTCAAAAGTGCTTAACTGGGGAACTAAGTTGTCCATCTAGGTGTATATTACTCAGTTTGTTTCTCCCGTGCTAAAAATCTATCTTCTCTCCTTCTAAAAACAAGCCACAAATACAAGCATTAGCTTAGCTATGCAAGAACTTGTTCCCTTGTTGCCACATCCATATTGGATTTGGTCTCCATTACATAGGTAGAGGCCTGCCCTTCGGAGCTGGAAACCCAAGGTACAGCTCCCAGTAAGAAATAAAACAGGGAATAGGATCAGACTTGTCTAAAATGACTCTACATTGGTAGGACTCCTCCTCTCTGGTCAGCTGGAGGTGAAGTGCAGCGTGTCTGGGAGGCTGGCTGCTTCCATCTGTGCCCTCCGTGTCCTCAGCTGCCCCTTGGTGTGGTGGGAGCCCCCATGTGCCTGCTGCAGGTTCTTACAAAGCACTCTTAAATCAGATTTTTCAGTGCAGCTTTGCTTTGGAAGTTTTGTTTGGCAGGAAAGCCTTAAGGGTTTGAATGGCTGAGCTGAGGTCACTGTGTGCAGCAAATAGCGTAGATTCAAATAATCAACAGTGCGTTTAAAAGTGCTGAAATCTATGGATGCATATTCATGATGGAACTGGGAACTTTGGGTAATAAAGGTTCAAAGATTACTTGCTGTTTTCAAGGGTGAAAAGAAAAAAAAAAAGCTGCCTTTTAACAAATGATTCAGAAGAAATACTAGACAGAAGTTAACTAGTGCCCAGCTCCAGCTGAATTCACAGCATTGAGCACCTGTTGAAGTCTTGTCCTGAGCTGGAGTTTGTGCTCAGACCCTGTAGTGCGCTGAGATCCACAGTACATTTTTCAAGCTCTGGTTGCTTATTGTTCCTAACGTGGTACTTCTCTGTTTAATTGCAGCTGGTAATGTAGAGCTGCAGTTTCTGAGCTAGGCAGTAGTTCTGCATTCTTGCCATGATGCATGGGAAGAAAAGGCTTAGTCTTCATCTGCTTACCCGTGCTTCAATGAATCCCGCAATGTGTTTGAGGAGAACACTTCTTTCAAGTTTCTTCCCTCTCTTTTACGTATTGATTCATAGGTTTCTTAAGGGCAAAAGAAACCTTTAAACACCGCTAGCTCTGATGTCCTTCACTCCAGTGCCCCACTGGAGTGGTACTTCCCACTTGCCTGGCACTGAATCAGTACCTTTCTGAAGCACAGCTTGCCACCCCTCCTGGCCCCTTGTGGAGGTGTTGGCCATCCCTCAAGGAGCTTGTTACCTCTCTGCTGCTACAAGAAATAATGCTAGGTGCCTTTATTTCTGATTTGAACACAGGTGCTGTCGCCTGTTACATATTCTTCAGCTAGCTGCAAGAGCTCTCGAGTACCCTGCATTTTCTCCCCACAGCAGTGGGATGCACAGTGTAATCAGCTCACCTCTTGATGCGATTTTCATAAGCTAAATAGACAGAGGGTCTCGTGGCTCGCACTGTGAGGCTTTGCTTTGCAGCTCTTGAATAATTTCAATTGCTCTTCAATGTAAAATATTTCTCTGTGTTCTTTCAGAATGGGAAAAGCAAAGTGTTTTAGCCGTAACTCTATAAAAGTGAAAATTGTATCCCTTGTGTTGAAGCTTCACGTGAGGAACCTGGTAATCAATCTGTTCTGACATCCGTGTGTTTCAGCAGTCTGTTTTCCAGAAAGTGAAGCGTGCACAACTGAACTGTGCAGTCCTGCAGTTGGCTGTCAGAAAGATGCTTGGTGTGAGGGATCAGCACACAGCCAGCCCAGCTGTCTCTGCGCTGCTGCTGCCCTGCACTGTCATCTGCTGGGGTTTCAGGCTTCCTGTCACCTGCATATTCTATTGCCCGAGGTTTGGAAATAGTTTCTAAACTTTTGTCTGTTGACAAGCATCAGTCCTGCGATGATCCCTGGGGAACCACAACCCTGCTGTGCTGTAATAGCTCTTACTTACAGCTGCTTTGGGGAAGCTCTCAATTAGCTGGTTCTTAATGCATTTTTCAAGTGTTTCATTCATGTTGAAACATACAGACAAATCTAGTTGTTTACCATTCAGACCGTGCTTTGCATTTTACTTAAAGGAATAGAAGATGAACTAGCCAGTGCCATGGTGTCCTACGAAGTCAGCTCTCAGTTGTCCAGCAGCAAACAGTTCACATTGGGATTGGCTGTAACAGGATGCACGTACTTGGATGGGGTTGAGCTGTTTGACATATTCATCTCTGCACAGTATGCATGCATTCAGTTGATTTGAACCAGCGCTGACTCATTTTTTATTGCTCTTTTACTCTGTGGCTCTCAGTGAGATGCTCCCTACCCTATTACCTCTACTATTTACCTCGTACAGTTTCTAAAAGGATACTTCTTAAAAATATTGCAGAAATTGTAACAATTTGGCAAAAACTTAGCTTAATAAAGCTGTTTCTTTATGTCAGCCTACTTTAAGGGCTGATGGTAACCCCAATTTAATACAAGCTCTGGTTAAATTAATACAGCCTTGATTAAATACCACCTTAGCAGTGGCCTTGTATTGTTCCCAGGGCACAGTGGCTCACTGGTGGTATTGATAGGTGCAGTATTGTCTGGGATTTTGTACTTAGGTCAAACCATGGGATATTTATTCTGGAGTAATTACGTGATAGTTACAGCTACCTCAGATCCTTACGGTCTCTCCCAAAGGTCCCACCTTCCACAAGTTCTCAGTGATGCTGGGGCTAAGTTATGCCAGCTGTTGTGTGTGCACACCAGTGTTTCCAAGCAGATTCTCCTAAACACTCGTGTGTAGGACCAGACCTCATTCACTACCAGTGGAAAGTCACCTGGTGAGCTGAGGAGCCAGGTAGCAGTGTGGTAGCAAGGATGGAGTGACTAAACTTTAGACTAAGTTTGCTGAAAGTACTAAGTTGGAAGGAGCTGTTGACTTGATCAAAGGTGGGGAAGCCATGCAGAAAGATCTAGACACATTAGAGAGCTGGGCAATCACCAACTATATCAAGTTTAACGAGAGCTAGAGCTGGATTCTACACCTGGAAAGGAGCAATCCTGGCTATTCACCCCAGACTGGGGGATGAGTGCTGAGAGGGATCTGAGGGTCGTGGCCCCAAGCTGCTGGAGCTCTAGAAGCATTTGGACAGTGCTCTCAGACACATGATTCTTAAGGGTCCTTTCCAACTCAGGATACTCTGTGTGTCTTTTCCTTGGGTGGCACTGCAAAATATGCCATCGGTTAGCAAAGAATCATGAGAGCTGACTGTGTTGTGGATTTAAGAACGTGGAGAGCTTTCCTTTAGACCGGAGGGTGCCTCCTTTTCAGGTGGAACAGTAAACAGTGAACACGTGTCAGTCAGAACCAGTGGTACCCAGACACATGTGAGCTGACTGTCTTCTGTCCTATTATCTTGCAAGGTATTTTGTTCTTGGAAGCACAATAGTTCTGCCCTAAAAAGCTCCACAATAACAGCAGTGTTTCTGTATTATGGCTGAAGAAAAGAAGTAAAGTGACTAATTCACTCTTGAAGCCAACTTTCAGAATAGCTGGTGTATCATTTTCGGTGTATGTGTAAATTGGAAACTACCTACGGAGAAAATGGCATTCCAGAAAGTATGTGCTGAAGGCATTTGTTATTGCAGAGCTGGTTAAATTATAACCTTTCATTGAGGTGATGACTTGAAGTTCAGTTAACATTTTAAATACACGTTTGGAGAGCAACGAGGAGGGCCTCCATGTGGAGACAGTCCTTAATGCATTCCCTGCACGGGTGTCGCTGGGGCAAAGCCAGCAGCAAAAGCTGTTCTTTAGCATCCTGTGAAAGCTTCTTCGGTGTGGAACACATCGGGTGCTCGCCATGTGATGTTTCAGCAGCAGTTACAGTTGCATGAAAATCTCACTTGGAAAGGAAATTTAAATTGGAGACGTCCAGCAAGTCCTGCCACTTCTTGATCAGTTTGTGTGGAAGCTGCTCGTCCTACCTTTAAGGAATCTCGTCAGGACAGATGTTACTTACCTGGAAATGAAAGACAAATGCACTAACAGAAGGAATTTATTTTAAAGGAGAGTTTTTGCTGGGTTATGTAACTGAAGATGGAGGAATACAGGAAATGCAGGGCTTGTTCTGCCTTGCTGCACTGTTTGTAGGTGATGGTAATGCTTTTCCTCGACTCCCAGCAGTGTTTTGAATAAAGGGAATCAGTTTAGTTTCCTAATAAATAACTTCAGCCAGTGTTTTCAGAAGGGATTTGTCAATTGGTAAATGTCCTTGAGACAGATTTGAAAGGCACGCAGACCTGGCTTTTAATGGAAATACGCTGCCTCTAACAGCTGAGTTCATGGAATAAGAAGTAAGAAGTGCAGGTATACCTGGCTAATGCCCCTAGATAATGCTGGGAGGACACAAGTCCTTAAGCTGCTAGAGCCTAATCCGGGGATCTAGCATAGGAACTGCTGCAAAGCCAGGGATCTTAGGGTGTCATGGGCACAGAGAGGACAGGATGGGGAAAGCCAGCATTGATGATCCCCATAGAAGCTCTGAAATGGGCATCTCCCTGCACTGAAAATTACTCAAAAAAAAGCTCCCCAACCAACTCCATCTCTGATACAGTTCTGTCCTGTTCTAATGTCTTCCTTTCTTCTGACAGAAGCTGTGGGGAGAAAGTCATCCCTCTGGTGGGCCAGTGTACCAGGCTCTTATGTAAAAATACTACAGCGTGGTACTTGCTCTGTAACTGCAGAACTGAAGCCGTGCTCCACATTATAGTTTGTGTCAACTCCTGGTAAATGCTTATCTTTTAAAGGCAACCTGTGTGTGTATAATGTATTAGTGTGCACCACCTGTTCATAAGCAGATTGGTGTTTAAGCACTATGTTACACAAGGGGGAGACTTTCAGCGTAAGTGAAAGCATCCCTTTCCATTATAAGCAGCTTGCTTCATCACAAACACCGGTGTTTCTTGAAAGTAGGAAATAAAGCCCAAATACTCCAAATATTTAAAACAGTCTAATTGAACGGTAATTGGCAGATTTGTAGTGGGTGGGTGGGTGGAATGGCTCTTTCACAGCAAGCTGCAGCTGCTCTAGCTAGCTGCCTTTGAAGAGCTGCTTAGGGAAGGAGAAGGAAAAGAAAGACTGAAAAATCAGCTGCTTAATTGCATCTAGTAGTTCTTGAAGCTGCTGCATGCCTCCACCCTTTGGAAGCTGGGCTGCTGCTCGCTCTGCAGGGTGCAAGCTTTGTGTCGCTGTGCTGAGGGGCAACTGTGGGCAGACTGCTCCAAAGCACACGGGTATGGGGTTTGTGAGTTGTCTGGTACATTATATCCATGTGACACAAGGTCCATGGGGTCACCTCTGTGCAGATCTCTGATAGCTGGAGATTATCCTGGAAATTGCACTCTGAAATCTGTTTGCATGATTATTTTCAGTGGATATTTGTGGACTGCAAAACACTGAATGTAAATAGCAGAGTACATACCCAAGCATTGTTTTCCAGCAGAGAAAGGGCCTCTGTTGTCCAGTTATTGTTTTGTAATAATCACTTCTGTTTGGGCAGCCAGAGATCCATTTTGAATAAGCAGTTATATCTGAATAAGCATATTATGACACTTACCAGAGTTTGTTCAAAACTGGACTCTAAATTTCGTGGGAATGAAGAAATTCTCTCTGGGATTTCCACTTAGTTGACTCAGAATTGGTTAAAATGTCAGCACACCCAGCCAGACTCTGGAAATATTGCATGGCATCGAGAAGAAGTACAATGAATTTTATAAGCCTCTTCAATTCCAACTTTCCAATTCCTTTCTCTGTGGTTATTACTTTGTTTAAAAAATGAAAATTGTATGCCCCTCTGTTCAAACTTTATTACTGCTTTGGCAGCATTACTAGAACATTAGTAGAGGACGTTATTTTGATTTATGTGGTATTGACTTAGTTGATCTGTTTGAGGAGTGGAGGAGTTGGTATTAAACAAGCACTTGAACATCTCTACGTTTGGCATTTACTTTTCAACGTGTCTTTGAGTTGGCTGAGCACCTCCTTTGTAAAGTTCTCTAGCAGCACACAGATTTCCCTCCTGGGCTTACACACAGTGCTCAGAAAAGGCACCTGATGGACCGTGCCATCTCCTCTGCTGCAGGGGAAAGGCCCAGTAAGTAACAGCCCTGTGTTTGAAGGGAGCTGGGGCTGTTTGGCTGCTTGCTTTAAGGCTGGCCCAGATGAGGCAGGGAGTTCCGTTTCCATCCCATGTAGCTCAGGTCCTGCTGCATGTGTACATGACTGTGCAGTTGTCCGTGGCTCGCAGAGGGCGATGCACTTCGTTAGTAGTAATGATTTCAAGGGGGGATTCCTGGGGGCTTCTTGCTCCTGATGAGCCTGCCAAGCAGCAGGTATAACTTGACCTCTATCCTTTTTGCTTTCTGGCTGTGTCTCCCAATTTGCTCGGGATCCCTACGTGTGTGTTCAGAAATGCATTTGATGCTGATTGGAACTAATTCACCACCACAGTGGGGGGGAATTGGGCCGCGCAGCTCTGTGCTAACAGCTATAAGCGGTGATAATTAATAGCTCCTAATTGCTTAATCAGTGTAAAGTTTTACACTATATCATATGTGAAGGTTTTTATGTTCTGTGGGTGAGCAAGCCACCAATTAATGCATCAAGTCGTACAGCCTTACCAGTGCTGTCAGTTCCAGGCAGAGAAAAATAGCTAGTGTCTTCATTACCCCCCTCAGGTCCCTTTCTGCACTCGTTCCTGTGGCCTGAAGACATTTTTCTGTAGCAGCTGAAGTAACATTACAGAGCACTTGCTATCAGCTCGCAGCTGTCAGTGATAAATACGAATTCGCTGGCCTGAGCCCGTTCAGTGCTGCTGACATGCTCTTCTTGGCTTTCCATTTATTCCTTTACCTCTGGTGGCCAATCTCTCTTAAAATCAAAAGTGCCTGCCACCAGCGTGTCTGCTGATACTCTGTAATTTCAGAACGCTCAACAGATTCCCAGTCCCCTACGTGCATGAGCACTGTCTCCGCCACGCATTACTCATGGAAATGCATCCCCTTTGGCTGTTAGTTTTTGTTTGCTCTGGTTGCTGGTTGGTGTTTATCTCCACTCCCTCCGCCCTGCCTCTCCCTCACGCTGTCCCCAGATCTCTCCCTTTGCTTTCAGTGCCTATCTCTTCATTTTGTAGACCTGTCTCCCACGCCAGGTTCTTTGCAGCTGCCTGTGTCCCAGTCCTTCTCCATTTGTGTCTCTTTTCCTATCTGCTGAGGAAGATCGGGGGATGATAGGGGTGCTGGACGAGGCTGGATGGCAGACTTGGAAGTCCTTATTGGAAACAGTCGATAGCAGAAGTCTGCTTTCACCTCAGCTATTTTCCACAGCAGCAGTGATAATTTCAGTGCCACGTACAGCTTGTTAGAGAAAAGCCTTGATTTGACTGTATTTTATTATCCCATGTTGGAAAACTGTTTGGTGGCAGCACCCTGAGGTTAGCTGATCTGAAATCGGCTAAACATCACAGTTCAGTGGCAGTACAGGATTGGGCCCTTAGATTTCTATGTCCTATACACTTAAATGGAGAGGAGGAGAAAATGAGCGCTAGTGTTCCTGTCAATGCTCCCTTCTCTTACAGGAGGTTATACTTTCTCTTGCAGGGCAAATCTCTTCTGCTGTAAAAGAAGGAAATCCTGAAAAGTGTGAGGGCCTCTGATGGCGAGCACAGGGCTGGTAGAAAAGGCAGAATTTTAACTTAACAAATAAGTGTGAATGAATGAGCGTGTGATGATAGGAATTGCCAGACAAGGACACGGAAGGCATTACAGCCTGATAAAGGCAGAACAATCCATCATAACAATGGTGGCTTTAATTCCCACTAATGCTGAGCTGTGGTGTTTGAATTATATTTTGATTGCGTTTTATTTTCCTGGACCATAAAGTTAAGTCTTGAGCATCCTTTTGGCATTGCTGGCATTATTGCAGGAGAGAAGTTTTTTAGGTTGAGGATGAGTTTAAACGAAGAAACTAATAAATGATTTATGGATTTTTTGATAGTTAATCAATTATTTTAGACTGTTAGACAAGTAAAGAGCTTCCTTATACCCATGCCTTGTAACCATCAAAGCCACTGTTTTTGGCTGTGTTTATTTGCACTTCAGTATTGGTATGCTACAGATGGGCTAGTGTTTATTAATGATTTATTAACCTGGTAGAAGCTATCCACAAATACAGGCTTTGGACAAAGGGAGATGTTTCTTCTCTTATTTCTGCTTTCCTTCCCCTGCTGAGAGGGGTCTGCTTATGGCAGCTGGGATAGCTGATGGGGAAGAAGCAGCATTCTCCATACTACAGTGAGCTTAGAGCTAAGAGGAAGACTTCATTTTTCTTGTCTTGTCACTAACTTAATCCTCTGCGGTTTTACTGTTCCTGAAATAATAAAGTCAGTCTGGAGACAAAGGAAAGCCCTTCTCAATTCTCAGGAAAGCACAAGGATAAAGTAACCTTGGTCTTTCCCAGCCTGGAGAGCAAGCTCTTCCTGCCTGTGACTTTCTCCATTCAGCAGAGCAGAGGCATCTTCTTCCACAAAGAAAAACCTACCATGGACGTTATGATAGTAGTACTCTGCACCAGGCTCCTTCATGAAGATAAGTGTATTGGCCTAGGGAGATGAGCCCAGGAGACAAGGCATTGGTTTTCCACATGGAGTTTGCCTGAGCAAAACTAATTCTCATCCTCCTGTGGAAATCTGCCCTTTCTAAGTTTGGATTTCATAGCAAATTCTGTAAAAATTATGTAAGCCTCCTTTTAACTCCTTCCCTCCTCCTCTGCTTTCTAATGAATAAAATGTCATCATCTTTTCAAAGCAGTTCTACTATTCCAGAGGAGAAATATACTGTAGCATCACTTCTGCATGGGGGGCAGGAGGCTGTTCCAGGTTCTTCCTTTCCCTATGTCACTTATAAAGAAGATAAGCCCTTTGGCTGATGTGTGTTCACTAACGTGCAGGAATTCAGCAGGTGGACAAGGTTGCATTTATAGAGCCCACTGGAAATATTTCTTTGGGCATATCTCAATTAATTCTTAAATCGTTCTTTGATTACAAGAAGAATATACATAATGCATAGTTGCAGGTGGACTTGTGCTCATTTGGGCTGCTCTGTTAGTGCTGAGTGTTCCTAGGTTCATCTGGTTACAATTTAGACTTCATTTTGCTCTTGGTATCTTGATGCCAGAGGCCAGTGCTGGTAGTAATAGGAAGGAGTTCCCTCTTTTTATTGGCTGTTGCCTCAGAGCAAAAGGAAGAACACTTCTGCAGTGTCGTGGCTTGCTTTTTCATTATTACTTATTTCTCTTAAACACTGCTGATGTATGTTGGTAGGTTTTGGTGTATTTTTGAGACACAAAGAACAACAAAATAATCTGTCTTATGCCAAGAATGATTTGATAAGTTTTTCTCAAATCTGTGTTGGCTCACTGCAGCCTAAAAGAAATCTGTATGGAAAGAACTGTGGGCAGCAGCACAGTAGTAGGACTTCATCAAGCTCTTGGCCAATTGATTTATTATAGTTTAAGGCTGACATACAGATCTGATCATGCGAGCTGTTCTCCCATCAACGTTCCTTACACTCTGGGCTGCTTATATTGACTTCCGTGGGACTGTTTTTGTGTTAAGATTTACAGAGCTGATCCTTAATGGGTTGCAATCTGTCCTTATTACAGTGGGAAAACCAGGTGGAATACTGAGTCATGGGAGGGCAGGATCTTGACCAGTTCATATTGAGAGCAAACAAACTTATTTTTCTTTTTAAAGCAAGAAACCAAGACAGACACACTGTTTGGAGTTCGGTTCTTGTTTTTAATTCTCAGTCTATTTGACCTTCAAAGGACGTGTAATAATGTGATTCAGAAGTGTGCTGCCTACCAGCGTGGCTGCTAGTTTTTGCCTGTGCAGTTGAGAAAGGTGAAAACAATGAAGCAGAGACTTTGAGTTCCCAATGAAAAAACGGAAAACTGGCAGCCTTTTCTTGCTATTTTGTTAAATATCTCTATTTAAATGCAAATGATCATCTGACACTGTCAAACAAAGTCATGTATCAGGAAGCAGGCATGGAAGTTAAGAAAAAAAATTAAATGATTTTTGAAGATGCTGGATCACTTTTATTTCCAGGAGTAGCAGTATTGGCTGAGCATGTTTTTAGTTGCGTAGCAAGGGTCAGCTCAGCGCTGAGGAATGTCAAATCTGAAGGTTTTTAAGTGTAGCTTGTGCAGTAGTATAGGAGGTCTCTCTACCTAGAGGGCACTTGGAGGGATGATGGAAGTATTTTCTGTGCTGTCTCCCTGCCCATACTGTGGTGGAAAGCCCAGTGCCTGTGGCAGGATTCAGAAGGGGGCTGAAGTCAGGAATGGAAAGGGGCAGAAATGGCCAAAACGGTTCCTTCTTGTGCCTCAGACAGGGAGCTGTGAGCAGGCTGTGCTGTGCTTTACACTGTGTCCAGCTGCAAGACCTTTCCCCCTGAACTCCAAAGCCCTAGAGCTAGACTGACATGAGCTCTGACCAGAGGCAAGCATTAGGCATAAATCTCCTGTCCTTGGGTTTCAGTTCCTCCTTTGCTTCCTCCATCAGTGACGCTCCAGCAAGGACTGAGCTAAGGCAGATGCAGAAAGGTTATCTGAACGTGCATCCATCCTTCTGCCCGCTTGTACTTTTGGTCAGTCTTTATAAAATGTGTTGGTTTTTTTTTTTCCAGCAAGGCGTGTGCCAAAACCAGGAAACAAATTGTACCTTCCCAGTTGAATTGCCTGTTGAATGTTCTTCCTTGGATTTGCTGTTTACCTTACCTATTCTATTCTTATAAATCAATATGGATGTGTTAGCTTACTGCGCAGGGCTCCAGTAGTTTCTTAATAATCATAATAATTGTTATTACTGATTAAAGTTGCATAATTCATGCCAGATGGAGTCCCCTCCCCATCAGCCAGAACGAGTTTGCATTATGTAGTTATAGAATATTTCTGATCTAAATAAACAGATGGCAGAATGTGACAGCAAATTATGTGCTGGTGATGTCAGCAACAACGCTCCCCTGGTATAATTGCTTTAAATGAACCCAAGTGCAGCTTGGAGCTGGTAGCTTTAACAAGGTAGTTGGCATACAGTGTGTAATTACTG
Source organism: Lagopus muta (assembly GCF_023343835.1). NCBI lineage: Eukaryota > Metazoa > Chordata > Aves > Galliformes > Phasianidae > Lagopus > Lagopus muta. The sequence continues at coordinate 32,487,942 of NC_064440.1, read as the reverse complement.
CACAGCATAATCAATGGATCATCAGTGATATGCAAAAGAACTGGTGTTAGAAAAGCAGCAGCATGAAGTCCAACTTGATGCCGCTCTAACAGTGGTTTTACTCAACTATGGAACATCCTGTGTGTGTATGCTGCCAGCAGAGGAGTGGTGTTTTCTTTTGGGTTGACCCAGCCTTAGCTGAGAGACACTGCGTTTTCTCCAGCGTTGGCTCCCAAGTCAGAGTATGTGGGAAGCACTTGATACTGCGCAGGGTGTAATAGAGCAGCTGCCATTAGCACAGCAGCAAAAGGTTCCTGAAGGCTTTGGTAAGCCTGTGGATCGAGTTCAAGGTGGGAATTCACTTCATAGATTTTTGGCAGCATTTGGTGATAAATCCAGGTTTAATCAAAGGTAAGGCCAGGTTACTGCAGTCAGAAGAGCAGTGGGAAAACTCCTGCCCTTCAGGAGGCAGAAGGAGTTGTCCATTCCCTGGCCGGGTCCAGATGGGAGCTGCAGGATGAGCTGTCCCTTTGCTCACCATCAGAGCTGGCATGGGACTGTCCGAGTGCCGACTCAGGTAATGAAACCTACAGCTGGAGAACGTGCCAGTGCTTCTGCCTGCTTTCTGTTTCTTTGCATAGCGGGTGGTAGCTAGCCGTAAAAGGGAGGGCTTGAATTCAACAGTGCAGGATTTCAGTCCTGATTTACTGTGTAATGTTTGTGAAGACTGTGCAAGCTTTCAGGAGGGAGGTTTGGCTTTTGATCGCTTGTCTTCAAAGTTTACTGCCTCATTGTTCAGGTGAAATTGAACACAAGATGAGATGGGTATTTGCTCAGTCATCCTTTGTACCATGGAGGAATGAGCGAGTCTTATCTAGGGTGCACAGAGAACGGCTCTGGGTGATGAAATGGTTCCTCATCTTATGCTGCTCTTTTGGTTTTAAAATGTCTCCATCATATTTAGCAGACCTAGGGATTTAGAGTATGAAGTACCCAGACAGGTCTGACACCAATTCTGGTTATTTATCTGGGCTTCCTAAGGGCAGTGTTTCAACCTTCATAAAGCATAAAAACCCTCCAAAGGCAAGATGGACCCTTTCCTTTAACTGAAGCCACATCTCTCATCTCTTCCCACTTCTTTTTCTCCTAAAGGTGGTCGATGCCACAAGTCCTGCACAGGCCGATGCTGGGGACCCACAGAGAATCACTGCCAGACCTGTAAGTAAGCATGAACCTGAGGGCTGAAAAATGAAAAGGATCCTGTTTTTTTTCAGTTGTGGAGAGATACTGTATGTTCTCCTTTGCACAGCTCTAAAATATTTCAGGTTTTTTTTCTGTAGGTTTTTACCAACTGATGTTCTTATTTTCTCTCCCATGCGAATTTATGTTTTTCTTTCCTCTCCTGTGCTTTCTACAAATGCTCAAGCTAACGTGAATTCTCTTTTCACTTCCTGGTGGCAACATGGAGCGTGGCTAATTATTTGATCTTAGGTTAGCCCAGTGTCGTCTGTCCTTTTTGTTGGAACTAGTAGAAACAGTGCAACCATACCTTTTTTCCTTTTATTTTTTCTTTTTCTTCTCTTTTTCCCCCGCAATAACTGGAGCAATAAATTGTAGGAAGTAAGAAATGGTAAATAGTTTGACTTGAATGGTTTAGGGGTGAGCACGATCAGGAAATCCTGTCCAACCTGTCTGTGGCATCACGAAGAGTACAGCCAACAGATGTGTGTGCACAGAGGTGTTCTGCCCCACAGGAGGGTGCTTCTTCAGCTGCATCACTTGATGCTGCTGGCAAAGTTGATGGCAGTTGTAGTTCTCCTAAAGCTTACATGTTCACGTCTTACTATTTCACATTGAACTTCATTCGTGGGTGTGAATCAGTTTGTTTTGAGACAGGTTGCAGGAACAGCTGTATAATGAAGCATATTCTTGTTTGTCCGAATTGAGCTCGCACATCTCCTCTCTGTGCTGGTGGCCTTTGTGAATGCTGCAAAGAAGTTGCTGCAGAGAACACCTGTTATGTCAGGGTTATGTACTCAAGTACATAGAGCAAAGGGACAGAACCCTAGCTGCCCACAAGGGTTTTATATCACAGCCAGATGAGAATTAATTGATGATGCTTCATTAGGCTTGTTTATCTATCTCTGTTATTCTCCCCAGCAGAGGTAGACTTATTTGGGCATCATGTGGTTATCTCATCAGAGGACATTGCAAAACCCTGGCACTTACACTGTATAAGAGTGACCTGGTCCTGGCTCAGGCCTTTCTTCCAGCCAGCAAAGGCTCCAGCCTCCTTAGCATTGGACAGGCCAGCTGGACTCTGTGGCTGTTCAAGTAGGATCGGCTCCCATGATCTCAACCTGCACAAAGCACTGCTCTCAGATAAGTGAGCTGATTTGGTGGATTAATGTAGTAATACCAGGGAGAGCAAAACTTATCTGCAGTGTTGTGGAGTCTGGAGCTTAGCAGAGCTGCACGGTAGGTTTGCTCCCAGAGTGACAGCTCTCTTTTCCTTCACAGTGACTGCCCTCTCGTCTAAACAGAGGGGATAGGCAAAGGCAGGACCACGGATTCAAAATAATTAACTATGGGTAGGCACATGTTATCTGAGTTCCAGGCAGATGCACAGATCACACGTTTCTAATTTGAAAGAACTACTTTACATCCTTTTGCCTGGAAGCACACTGTCAGTGTAGTTCCCTGCATTCTCCTATGGTCAGAGATAGGAGCTAATTTTTGGTTGTATGTGTTCTCTTTGCACCCTGACCTCACGCTCTAAGTGGAAAGCAGGACTGAACAGAAAGGCTGACTGTTGGGCTGGCAGCGAGCAGTTCTTTTCTGCAGCTATGCAAAACTTGTTCTTCTAAAAAACCATCTGAAACAAAGAATATGAATAGGAACTCATAAAAACCCAAGTGGTGTTAGGCTTTTGCTGCCTTCATTTCTGACTTTAAAAGACATGCCTGGCTTTCAGTATCATTAACGACACAAGCTGGAGATGAGATGAGTGGTATCAAACATTGCATTTACCTTCACCTGGTCACGTTGGGGATGGGCATCTTTAGGAGAGCATTCAGCAGTACTGCTTCCCAGTGTCAAACTGTTCTGTTCGTCTGCAGCAGCTTGTCTGCATTTAATAATTTCACTTTTTTATGCACTCACTGAAGCAAAAAATTCTAATGAGCCCCCTTCCCATGATAAGATTTAAATTATTCTCCTGGGAAAAGGATAAAAAAAAAAGATCTTAATCCCTGTCTTTCGTTTCAAACTACATATGGGGGAAAAAAAATAATATCCTTTTGTTTTTGTATGAATATCATCTACCTGTCTTGTGTTGCCTTCCAGCTATGTCGCTCTATACGTATGTCTCTCTATCTGAAACGCCACCTGCATCTGGCTCTGTCCTCATGTCTCCCTAAATGTGACAAGAAAACTTACGTATTGAAGAAGGCTATTAATGGGAAATCTTAAATGAGCTGATCCAGCAGGAGTTGGATAATTTCAGGGTAGTGTTTTATGCAGTTAACCATCCATTTTTCTTTTATAATTAAAAACTAGTAAATACTAATCTGAAACAAAAACTGGAGAGTATTCTTTCTCTCCGTGTCATGAAAGGCTGATGTGGACTAGCATGAAAAGCATCTGTTTTTCACCTAGTATTGGGCATTTGCTATACAGAATGTAAACCACTTAAACGTAAGAACAAAAGCATTTGGAAGTTACTGGTCAATTTTTCTAATCTGTGTTTGGACTATTACTGTTTTTGCTGTTGATTTCTTTTTGGAGTATTTGTTTCATCTCCATATGAGAAGAAATTGCAACTTTTATAAACGGAATGTATTATTTTATTAAAATGACAGATTATGCATTTTGTCCTAGAGGAATGTAACCGAAGGAGAAGAATTCCAATTAAAATACAAGCCCACTAAGGGAATGCAAAGAAGGGGAAAAGCCTTTAAATCAAACTCTAAACGCAAACATTCAGCAAATGTGCAACTCTGTGTGACTGTGTGTGTGTACAGGAGCTTGGCCTGGGCATAATTGTGTTTATACAGTCTTTGTGCAGCTGATGTTGCTGAGAAAAAAGAAGGTGCAGATGCAGTAAGTACCCAATTAGAGCAGCAAAAGGCAGGCGGGAGCCTGGTGGGGGAGAAAGAAAGAGCTGAATCGGCAGCTTAGATCAATCAGGGTAACCTAGCATTTTTGCTTGGAGACAGCATCTTTAATTAAAATCCTTGTATTTCACTAATAACTTTGCATGTTCGTAAGACTTTTTCATTGATTTCACTTTCTTCCCCTTTTTCCCTTCATAGATTTATAGTGCCCCGACATAATTAAAGATGAAGGGAAACAATAAAAGAGGCCGATTAATTGCGCACACACGGGAAGTGCCCGTTCCACCCCATGCCTCACACAGTGTTTTGCTATTAGAGTGAAATAGCAGTGAAGATTGACAGTCAGCATTCTGCTCACCCCCCAGGAGCCAGCTCCAATGCGTGGCACGTTTTGTCAAGACCACGAGCATGACACCATTAGAACAGCTGCAGGAACTGAACTGTTGAGCTGTTATTGGAATCTGAACAGCCAGATGGTTTCTGGACTTGTAACGATAGCGTGGTATTTGTTTTGTCCTGGGGAAGCACCTTTGCCGTGAGCTGCCTAGAGTGAGTTCTTCCTTCAGAAGATTGAGTCTCTTTTGCTAAGATGTTTTCTTTCTGTCTGCCTGCGTGGTGCCACAGAGGTTCTCTGACAGCTCCTCCTCAGAGCTGGGCCCTCAGCAGCAGCTGTAATGCAAATACGGCATGCAGGGGATAATAAGGTATGCTGTGGCCTTTTCCTACAATGAAATGTTGGCATTTCTGTTGGCAATGTTTGCTTTCCCAGTAAAAGAAACATAACAGAAACAATTAGGGAAGAACAGCAACAAGCCTTGACTGCATCTGTAGATTTTGCAGGCTGCTTTATAACCTTCTAGCCCTCAGGAGAGCTCAAACCATGCCCTAATCTGAGCAGCTCCATAGGGTACGCATTCAACCCGTGCCATATCAACCGTGCCAGAAGCGGGGAAGCACTTTCTGAAGTCACCGTGCTGAAAGAGGCTGTGCTCCTCCACGTCAGTCCTGGTGCTCCTGCATGTCATTGCTTTTTGGGAGGAAGCATACTCTGGATTGGCTTGCAGCTGAAGCTCTTCTTTTCGCTCTTTTAACACCCTGCCAGGAGCCTTCTCCACAGAGAAGCACGGCTGTGCGTCCTGGTGGGCATCGTGGTTCCCAGCAGCAGCTGGCCCTCGGGGGATGAAATGATAATTGAGCTCATTAGGTAGCTCGGACTAATTTTCTGCACAGAGGTGCTGTGCACCAAGACTTCCCAGATGTAAGCACAGCATTAAATTGCAGTGGAGCAGCGGCAGACAGGAATGCTTTTTATCAGCGTCCTGCTGGTAAGCGGCTGAGCTGTGCCGCCGTGTCCCCTCCTTTTTAGTTGAGACTGTTAATTATATCTGCCTGAAATTTGCCTCCTAAGCTGTGGGCCTCTAGTGCAATTAAAGAAAAAGCAAAAATCTGTAAGCCTGCAAGGTGGGATCGGTGGGTGCTGTTGAGGGAAGCAAGTTTTGCTTTCTCTGTCCTCTCGAATAGAGAAGTAATGAAATGCTTTCAGCAAAATAATTAGCAGAGGTTAATTACAGAAGTGCAACAATCTTTGCTCCTTATCAAGGACAAGACAGCTGACGGCACGTCTTCCTCACGTTCTGTCAGTGGTGGTTGGTATAATCCCACAGAAAACTTAAGTTTCTTCTTCTGTAAAATAAAGTCTGAGGCTGTAGCTGCAGAGAGGGAGATATTCCACCTGTTGACCGTTCTTTGCCCAAGACTAAGCCCTGTTGTGTGGTCCCACTCAAATTGCTATGCTTGCTGGTTGGTACAGTTGTATGCCTGTGAATGAAGGCTAGGTTGTTACTAGGAAAAAAGTGAGCAGTAATTCCAGATGCGCTCCAGCCTGAAAGTCATACTCTGTTCTGTTACCTCATTGCCTATTTCTGAAATGGATTGCCAGCAATAACAGTTTTTGGCTCTCAATTTCGGCATACTTAGCCTTGCAGTTCTTCGCAGGGTAAAGCTGATTCAGAACAGGTGGGCTCTGCTGTTACTTTGTCATTTGTTGTTGTTGCTCCATGTCCATCCGTGAGCTGTTTGTAAAACTGCAGTAATTTGAAATTAGTTTTCCACCTGATTTTTCCAAGTGTACATGTCACTAAAAGACGAGAAAGGAAGAATTTCATGCAGTGTTGTGTTGTTGAAGATACCATCGAGGTATCCTGGAAGGAAACGGTTACTAGTTGAAAAAATTACCTTAAACCTTAGTTTAGTGGATTTTACTTTTTATTACAGTATGTGGTTGTTCAGCTTGTTTTCCTCAGCGTGCAGCTGAAGAGCTGTCTCCTCAGTTCTGATTCTGACACGATCATTTTTCCTTCCTTCTCCTAGTAACAAAGACAGTGTGTGCAGAGCAGTGTGATGGACGGTGCTACGGGCCCTACGTCAGCGACTGCTGCCACCGGGAGTGCGCTGGAGGCTGTTCCGGACCCAAAGACACTGATTGCTTTGTATGTGTGAGACTTCTCATTTTTCTTCTTCCTGCCAGACACAGTGCGTGTTTTTAGTGCTTTAACCCACGAAACTCACAGTTTTGCCCCTCTGAATGCATTGCATGCACACTCCCGGATTTTGATTCTTAACATTTATATTGGCATCACTTATCTGCTTAATATTACCCATTAGCAGATTTGAGATTTGTAAATACAGATTGGGAAACGTTAGCATGGTAATCTCTGTGATTTTTATCTTTTGCTTTTCTATAATTTTTTTGGAGGTGATGGGGAATTTTCAGATGTATTTATCATTACACTCGAGTATGGCTTTTATTACTGCACAACGCGCTTTTTATTTGGAAGTCAGGATTACAATTTGGCTTCTTCATGAAAGATGTTCCCTATTACTGCCAGACAGGATTTAAACACAGCTTTTTTACTAACCATACTAGGAAGGAAAGCAGTTCTCAAAATATTCTGCCTCAAATGTATTCTGCTACGTATTCTTAAGATGAAAGGACAAAAGAAGACATTTTTTTCGGTACATGCAGACCTTTAGCCAAATTTGTCTCATTTGTACTATGTATTAGTAACAGTGTAAACAGCTTCAGCCACCAACACTGATTTCAAAAAACATACAGCTCATTGCTCTGTGCTGCAGAGGCAAGTTTTGCTGATGTTTTCAAGGGCAGCAAACCTAGACCAAGGAAGCTTAGAATTAGAATTAGAATGTGCTCAAAGAAGTGGATCTTCAGAGATACCCAAGTGATGGAGGGGATGAATACCAGTCAACTCAGGTGAGCTCCTCTTGAAACCTGCCAGGCGGTATTGAAAAGAGAGATCTATGCTATGTTAAAGCACATGCAAGATGAGGAGGTGATCTGTGTCAGCCAGCATGGCTTCATCGAGGGCAGATCGTGTCTGACCAGTCTGATGGCCTTCTGTGATGGAATGATAGCACTGATGGACAAAAGGGCAACTGATGTCGTGTACCTGAACTTGTGCGAGACATTTGACGTGGTCCCACACTGTATCTTTATCTTTAAATTGGGATGATGTGGATTTAAAGACTGGACGATTAGGTGGATAAATAATTGATTGGGTGGTCATAGCCAGAGGGCTTGTTGTCAATGGCTCTGTGTCCAGGTGGAGGCTTGTGATGACTGGTATCCCCTAGGGATCTCTCCTGGGACAGACATTCTTCAACATTCTTTACCAATGACCTAGACAGTGTGATATTGCACCCTCAGGAAATGTGTTGAAAACACCAAGTGGAGTGGTTCAGTCGATTCAGAGAAGGAAGGATGGCGTGGGCAGGCGTGAGGAGTGGGCCCCTGTGAACTAAATGAGATCCAACAAGGCCAAATGCAAAGTGTTGCACTTGGGTCAGGACAGTCCCAGATACGCGTACAGACTGGGAGAAGTCTTTGACAGCAGCTCAGTGGTGAAGATCACGGGGGTCCCAAGAGAATGAGAAGCTGATATGAGCCAGCAGTGTTCTCTTGCAGCTTGGAAGTCCAACTGTATCCTGGGCTCTTCCTAGAGAGAGATGGCCAGCAGGGCAACAGAGCTGATTGTTCCTCTCTACTCTGCTTTCACGAGGCCCTATTCTGAAGTTTCATGTCCAGGCCTTGGAGTCACCAGCACAAGAAAGCTGTGGAGCTGTTGGAGCAGAATCAGAGGAAGGCTGTAAAGATGATCAGGGCGCTGGAGCACCTCTCCTACGAAGACAGGCTTAGGCAGCTTGGTTTGTCTAGTCTGGAGGAGAGAAGGCTTTGGAGAGACCTCTTTGCAGCCTTCCAGTTCTTCAGGGAAACTTACAAACAGGAAGGAGACTGACTTCTTACATGATCTGAGAGTGATAGAACAAAGAGAAATGGCTTTAGTCTGAAGGTTGGGAAGTTTAGGTTAGATGTTAGGAGCAAGTTCTTTACTCAAAGAGTGGTGAGGCACTGGCACAGGCTTCCCAAAGCAGCTGTGGATGCCTCATCTCTGGAAGTTTTCAAGGCCAGGTCGGATGGGGCCCTAGGTATACTGACCTGGTGAGTGGCAGCTCTGTCCACAGCAGGGATTTGGAGCTGGATGTTCTTTAAGACCCCTCCCAACCTATGGTCAAATTGCATATGTGTTGGTACTCCAGGTGAGTGGCTCATGGTGATCCTAGTGTTGTTCAGCGTCTTCATCAGTGACTTGGATGAAGGGGTGCACCTTCAGCAAGTCTGCTGATGATACTTAGCTGGGAGGAGTGGCTCACATGACAGCAAGACCTGGACTGGCCGGAGACTTGGACAGAGAGGAACTATGTGAGGTTCAGCATGAGCCAGTGTAGAGTCCTGCACCTGTGGGGGAATAACCATGTGCATCAGTAGAGTTTACTGGTAGAAAGGAGCTTGCAGGGAGGGACCCACATATCCTGGTGCAGAACAGGTGGACCATGATCCAGCATCTCTCTTATGAAGAAAGTCTCAGTGCCCTAAGGCTGTTCAGCCTGGAGAATAGAAGACTGAGAGGGAATCTTATCAATGCTTATAAAAATTCAAGTGGCAGATGTGAAGTGGAGGAGGGCAATGACAGGACAAAGGGCAGTGAACACAAACTGGAACACGGGATATTCCTTACGAACATGAGAAGAAACTTACTTTCTAAGTGTGTTACAGAGCCCTTGAGCAAGCTCCCAGAGAAACTGCAGACTGGAAATACTCAAAACCCAGCTGGACACGTTCCTGTGCAAGCTGCTGTAGGGAACCTGCTTTAGCAGTTGGGTCTAACTAGGTGATCTCCACAGGTCCCTTCCAGCTCCTATGATTCTGATTCTGTGATCCAAAGCTTGCTGGAACTTCTTGGTTGGTTTCAACTAGAGTTGTGGAAACATCATTCTTTCCCGTGATGTCACGTAATCTGAATGTGTAAAGAAAAGATTTATTGGTCTCATACAGTAGTCAAGGAACATCCTCAGTGCTGAAGTGCTGAGCCCACATCTTGTTTGGCCATGTTCTGTAGTACTGCAGCCTGAAAAAAAAAGATTTTCTGAATAATGGCAATTATAGGAATATGTACGTTAGAAGTCATGCTAGTTTGCATCTTCTGACTCAGCAGAGAAATACCCAGAGCATTGCTTTCAATCACTTCTGGCCCCAGAGCGATGTAACCGAAATTCAGCAGGGGTCAGACAATTTTCAAGGCTAGTCATTACTTGCTTGTGACACACTGTGTGAAAAGTGTAACCCTTTAGGCAATGACCAACTGTGCTTAGTTCTCAACCGAGAGATACAACTCAGTTTTTCCTGGTGTACATTCTTGTGCTTTCATTCCCATATTAGCAGTGTTTAGCATCAAATCCTGATGTTTGCTTACATTATGAAAGCAATTACAAATGAATACAAAGTATTACAGTCAAGAAGTAAAACTTCCCAACTTCCTTCTTCTCCTGAGAAGTTCCATATTAGAATAGTATTGGCATGTTTTACTTTATGCATTTGCTAGGAGGATTGTTGTGTACATAATAGAGTATTTCTTAAGTTGACAGTGGATACAAAAAAATGAGGAGAAAATGAACTAAATCAGAATTTATTAATAAGCCAAGCAGAGCTTATGAAACCCTAAAAACTCTTCAGCATATTAGGGCAGCTTGTAACAGCATCCTGCTTGAAATATGGTGTCACTTCTTCATGAAATTATCTAGCCTCCTCCATATGCTGCCATACAGACATTTGGATATTCAGTTATAAAAGCAAGACAGTAATCGTCATCCAAGATAACTGCAAGCAAACATGCTAAAATAAAGTTTTAGAAATATTCTTATCTTGTATTTAAAATCAAACTGGATCTAAAACTTGAAAAGCACAACAGAGCCAGGCTGAATGCTCTGAAATCAGAAAAATGACACAACTCTATTCACAGAGTGGATTTTCTATCCGGTTCTTGGTAAGGATGAAGGGTAGGTGGGTAGAATCCAGTAGCATTGGTTGCTTAAGATGCTAGGAGGATTCAGGCCAGGCTACAGCTTTCGTATTCGTATGAGTTTTGACGCTAGGCATTGGTGGTGTGCTTTGTGACTGCTACTTCACTAGTTTTCTGTAAGCTGTGATTAAAACCACAGACAAAAGGTGTAGTGATAAAGAACGCCACGATTTTTGTGATTATTTTTTTTTAACCTTGCTAATTATCATCCCTGCATGGCCAACTATTCTTCCTGCATACTATTACTCTCTTTAACCACACGCTTGCCTCTTCATTTGTCAGAGCCCTGTCCTCTGGCAGCTGTGGGTGGCTGAGCTTGAATGCTAAGTGATACAAAGTCCTATTTTCTTTTCCCAGTGTGTGAAGCAACTGACCTTGTTAAACTTGCACTTAGGGAAATGACCCCCTCCTGTGCTAACTCAAAAGAAGTTCGTATCCCTCTTGCTTTCTAATTGGGAATTTCAGTTTTCAGCTGGACTTCGGACTCAGGCTGTAAGAAGTGAAAAGGTTGGACCTCTAAAGAAAAGTCGTTAGCATTTGTTTAGATGAACTGTGGTAAATAACTGTTAGCTCCTGGCAGCTTTAGTCCTATGGAGTTGTGAGTTAGTTGATTACTAGTAGTAACAATAGTTATGAAACAAATTGGAGTTCTGCTACGTTTTTGTAGGAAATGCTGTAACAGCCAGCTGTGTTTCAGATGAAGGGGTCTCTGAGAATTCCTTTCACGTGCCATGTATTTGCCAAGGTCCTAGCAAGAAGTCTGTGTAGACAAAATGGAGGTTAGAAGGCTATGCATCGCGTTCCCCCCTGTTGCAACATTTCTGAACAGTCGTCAGGACAGTGAAACTAAAAACCAAAACAGCTACACAACCAACTATATGCTTTAATCAAGCTGATTTTTTTCTTTCCTCCCATTTTGCAGGCCTGCATGAATTTCAATGATAGCGGAGCGTGTGTCACACAGTGCCCCCAGACATTTGTGTACAATCCTACTACCTTCCAACTGGAACATAATCACAATGCCAAGTACACGTACGGGGCTTTCTGCGTCAAGAAGTGCCCACGTAAGTGCTGCCTTGGCTCTCTTCTCCTGCGGCCATGGGAAGTTTTGAATTGCATTTCAGGAGCCCTGTGGAACAGCCAGAGAAGGAGAGTGAAGTGAGCAGTGCAGAGCCTCAGATCGCCCTGTGTGCGCCTGCATCTTGCAAAAGCTTAGGCATGTGCTAAGTAGAAACAGAGTTCTGGGTCGTTGACACTTTCCAAGCGTTGTGTGCTGGAGTGATTTTTCTTTTACAAAAAGGGAATTTGCTGAGTTTCTGTCTCCACAGTGACCACTTGTTGCATTCATGCTTTCAAAGGGCCCATGTAGATTTAGAAATGAACTGTTAAGATAATGCCAAAATGCTGCATTAGTTCACGGGATTGTACAAATGCATGTAATTAACAGAACTGACAGTCTACCAGCAGTAGTATCTGGCATCAAACACTTTCATGATGCTCTTGGAATCACGATGGTTTGACATAAAGTTACCACAGACATTTTCCTTAGCAGTTTTCCCAGTGGGGAAAAAAGCTTGCCGTACTGACAATGCCATGAGTGAAATTACAGTAGCTGGGGGAGATTAAAATCAGTAATCCCATGCATGTGAAGGACACGTGCTTCTGAAATGCCAGCTGGATGGCAAAGAACAAAATACTTCCTTGCAGATTGTCATTGCTGCAGTCTTTGATACAGACGTTTTAGTTAGAAAAGAGAGACCGTGTTTTTGTTCCCCCTTTTGTTCCCACCAATGTTTCCAGTTGCGTTGTCCATTGTTTTAAACGTAACTTACCTGGATGATCTGTAATAAACTGAACCATAACTCAACTCAAAGCCAAATCCAAATTTTGAATCTCCACAGTGAAGTTCAGATTGACAGTAGGCTGAGGTGGGGACTGTCACAGCTTCGTTCTGTCTCTAATAAGAGTGGTGAATCATCTAAGGAAGTCAAAGCTTTGTTTATTTTTAACAGAACTGGAGTGCCATGTACTGCTTTAGGGATGTGATTCTTTGTCTAAATACTTCATTGAGCTTCCTGATTTATTTTTTTCTTCTCGACCTCATTAAGCTTTCAATCAAGCAGAATCAGTCTATATCTCCTTTGGCAGTTGTTTTACAAGGCAAAATTGAAATAATTGTCGTTGTCCCATGCGGTGCATTATCCCACAAATACAGTTCTGTGTGTGTGAAAGAGAACTGTTTCTTCCTGAGTCACCAAATACGGGTCTAAATTGCTCATTGTTTTCAGAAGTGTCTCGATAAGCATGAAGGTAAATAACATGTGCTGACATCACGCAATCAAAAAACATGTTCTTCCAGTATTGTGTAGTCTGGTGGTTCACTTTCTCCCAATATCTTCTTTGTAGACAACTTTGTGGTAGATTCCAGCTCTTGTGTCCGTGCATGTCCAAGCTCCAAGATGGAGGTTGAAGAAAATGGTATTAAGATGTGTAAGCCCTGCACTGACATTTGTCCTAAAGGTAGGCAATAATTTAGTATAAATGTTTTTGACTGTAGTCTACACTCCAGTAGAGCAAAGCAGTGTGTTTTTTTGGCATGAAATATGTATGAGTATGCTGTAGAATATTTGATATTAATAGCCGTTGGATATCCACAGAACTTTGAACTATATAGGCTGTGTGTGAAGCGTGTTCCTAAATACAACGAAATGAAAATGTATTCAGTTATAATGGTGGTATAACTAAACCAATTACTTTTGCTTAGATAAAAATGAGGGCGATTTCTTCATTGGTTTTAGAGAAATCTGAAAGAATTCTTTATTATATCATTTTAATGACTCGTATTTCCTGGAGGTGTTTCAGAGCTCTCCTTTTGTCATTCTAAAGGAGGCTGCACTAAAACCCAGACTTCAGTATATGGTACGTTTCACACTCAGTATAGCTTTAAGCTTCCATTATTTGACTGTTCTCTGAAAATACCTATTTTCCCAGAATCTCTTACCTCCTTTCTAAGTGTCTTAAAGGTAGATTAGAAGTTTTTCAGTGAGAATGCTGATGAGAAGAATGATACTTATAGGTTACTTGGTCTTGAGCTCCAATGGGGAGACGTTAAGCTCCCCACTTAAATGTCTCAGGATCAAAGCACCGTCACTTTTCCCATATGGGCTCGTGTCGTTTTTCAGTACTAGTGGGGAGAAGTAAAACTAGTTCTGTAGTAGTCTGAAAAGGAATTCACCACCAAGCTACTGCAAACCCTGTAAATCAGTAGTCACACCACCTGGCTGAAACAGCTAAACAGAAACTTCTGCCAAGGTTGGGAAATGACAAACTTAAACCTATTTGCAGTTGAAAAGATACCTTTGGATGCATGTGAATACATATATTGTTCTTCCTAAGCCCTTAGGTTTACATAATGGGATGGAGGGAAGCTACTAAAAGTTGAGGTGTTCTGATAATGGTTGCCATCTGAGGAGACCATTAGGGAGATAGATGTGTTATCTGATGGAAGCTGGGAGGTTTTTGTTCTTGGATGCATCAGAAAATGCAGCTTTTAATGCAGTTGCATTTAAATGCAGCATGCAGAAGATTCGTCAACATTCATACCAAGGTTTCTTAAGGTCCTGTTGTTTAATGAGATGATGAAATTATTTTTGTGCTTCCTTTCAAGAGGGCCTTCTGGTGCTTGAATAGTGAAGTTCACAGACTTTAAGTTCACCAAAGCAAAGGGGACCTGTTGAGCTAGCAGTGTAGGACCCCTTCCTTTTGCAGTAAGTAGTGCACAAATATAGGATACAGCCAATCTAAGCTAAATCTTCAAGTATCTCCTTACAGATGGCTCGAGTGGGAGTTTGTGGGGTTCTTACTCGCCTTGAGATTCAACGTGAAAAAACATTTGCCAGGATGCCCTTCTGTGGCAGGTCCTTGAACTTTCTGGTTTAAATTAGCACTCGGTCCTCGGGGAATATGGGTAATGAGCGCCATTTTAACACCTCGTTGCAGCTTTTTCTCTAAAAGAAACAAAGGCTTGCATTTAGAAGGATGACAGGTACTGATTTAGTAATTGTTTCTCCTAGTTCTTCACATAAACTCCTTGTTTTGGCAGCGTGTGATGGCATTGGAACAGGGAGCTTAGTGTCAGCTCAGACGGTGGATTCCAGCAACATTGACAAGTTCATAAACTGCACTAAGATCAATGGCAACCTGATCTTCCTTGTTACTGGGATTCATGGGTAAGTGACAAAATGTTTGTATGTTGTGTCGTGGTGCACGCTGAAACGAGTAGTGCCCACCTCTGCATTACAGCTGCAGGCTTCTATTACTCGACTGCAAACCTAGGATAAATTAGTTTCCTGTCTTCATTTGTGAAGGAAACTGTTAACCAGATTCTTAGCATTCAATCTGTAGGAAAAGACAGAATGAACTAGATGGCATTAGAAAGAGAAAAGCCAACTGAGAGCTTAGGTTCCTTCATAAAATTTTCAGCACTCGCTTTCAATAATGGCTCATAACAGAGGATAGGTTACCTTCCATTCATTTGTTCTGAATTATGTTTAATCGGTGGTGAAACATGCAGAATATGCTAAAAGTGCCTCATGTAGTGAAAATTGTCAGAGCCTCGCTGGCTGTTGCTGCACATGCATGCAAAAAAACCTGCCCTCTTGTCAACTCATTTTAATTGTATCTATTCCAGTTTCAATTGCAGAGATGTGCAAAAATCGGTGGTACTTAAATGTGGTGTTTTGCTTTAAATACATCCGTGTATTGAATAGGTCTTAATAACAGTAGATGATGTGGAGGTATAGAACCAGTATTTGGAAGTCTCATTAATGTCTGTTTTTTGTAAAGAAAGAGCAGCCAAATAACCTCATGCTGTTAATAGTTTGACGAGCCGTTTGCCGTTGTATCAAAAGTGAATGTGTGGCGCAAATTCAGCAGGGTGGGATGTAAATGGAGGGAACAGATGTAATCTGTTTTGATGGTCAGAGGAGGCCCGATGTCAATATCTGCTTTCTTGTTTTGTGCTCTTTGAGAGAGCAGACATAGGATTGTATTTTCTCACTAATTCAAGCTTTTCGTGGTGTAATCAGCCACGGTGAGTTACATGTGGTGCTTTGAGGTATTGCAGGGCCTTTTAAAATGAGTGAAATCCTCAAAATGCACTAGCAAGATGAAACCCTTTCTCTCCCTTTGTTGTAATAAATATACATCAATAGTACAAAGTATTCAATTACTTCTGCTGGGTAGTCTTCAAGTTTTAATATGCTCTTTTGGCTTCTCAGAGTTTTCAGCGCTGGCTGCAATTGCTTGTTAGGATAAACAATACAAGGTATGGTTCCAGGCTAACTCTCTGTTAGCAGTTTCATGGTGTAGTGTGTGATGAGCTGAACTTCCGCAGATGGATCTGAGGTGGAATTCTGGCATGAGTAATAGCAGCAGATATTTTGTCAGCTTTCCTTAGATTTAGATGCGTTAAGATAATGAAGTTCTTGACTCTGGGTTGCGTGGCTCACATTTCCCTACGAGGTGAGGTGGAGAGAAATGACTTGTTTCTTTGGTTTGCTGGGCTGATGGGTTGTAATATTTCTTCACCTACAACTTGACTTTAGCCACTCAAGAGCTGAAAATCCGTTTCAGTGGAGGAGCCCTGCAGCTCACTGATGTTCAAAAGGGCAGCCAGTGTGAGCTTCGGCAGCGCGGTTGGCCTTCTCATCTCCTGCAGAGAGCACAGTGTGAAAGGTTAATGTGGCATAGGGAGAAAGAAACGTAGGTTCAGGTGGTTTAAGGAAATGCAGCTTCGGGCTTGTGGAAGCCCTGTGAAGGTCACACAGCAGTCAGTGCTCGCACCTTAGCACTTTCTCATCCAAATGATTGCTCACGAGGCTGGTTGTAAATCTGTTACATCCCACAAGACAGGAAGTACTCTAGTAAATGCAAGGCAAGCAGCTGGAGGAACCGAGCAGTTCTCTGCAGTTCATTAAGAGATCTGTGATTTTGAGGATTACAGAGACATTTTTTGTAGAAGTTGCAGTAATAGCAAGTTAAAAGTTACAAGGTGAGTCATGATAACAGATCTATCAATTAAATATAAAGAGAACAAAGCCAACCTTGAATAAAACACTCTGGGGAAGAAAATATTCCGGAACAGCTTTTTTGTTTAAAACTGTAATTGCATTTTGCGAATCATTAGTACACAGAGGAAATGAAAGATGATAGTAGGTACGCTGCCAGTCACATAGATGGACTATGTAGAGCAATAACAAAACACACCTCCGCTCCAACTTCTAGTTACCTTCTGTTACAAATTTGTATACTCTGTGAACTGTAACATTTAAGCTGAACTCTCAGCACTTGAGATTGTGGAGACTTTAAGTCTGCATCTCTGCAGAATTGCAAGATGTTTTGTAGTCTCAGAGGACTACTTTGTTGCTTGAAAGATGCTAAGAGTGGATTTTCTTGTTTTGATTGGTAACTGTATGATTACAATTGATTCTGTGGTTTTTGATCCTGGTATTTTGTAGCTCGTCTTTCTGTTGCCTCATCATTTGAACTTAGTCGCTATGTATTTGTAACAATGTCTATTCAAACTGCGTAGGTCACTCCAAAAATGATGCTTTCTATTTATTTCCATGGCAACAACAATAGATGGAAGGAGCACAATAACCCTGTTTGGAGCTGAGAGTTTTCTCTATCAAAACACTGTTTTTCAACACAGTCATCAGCATTAGCTGTGCATTTTTGCCAGTGATGAACAAGAGTCTGCATGCTGTGCTTATAAAAATCTGCACCAGTGCAATAGTGCACAGCAATAGTGAGCCACTATTTCAAGGCTGTTGTGATGGCATCGTTGCTAAGAAAATGTTGCCCATGAAGCCCATCTTTCAGTGACCTGAACAGATGGAAGAATTGGTCCAGTAGGCCCTGACAAACTCACCTATGGCATTCTTTCTGTTTCTCTGTTATAATCTCTGTGAAGAACAGAGAGCCCTAACTATCAGCAAGAGCAACAAGCCTCCATTATAGGCAGTGTTTTATCTCCCCTTTAGTTGTCTGTCTGCAGTCATGCAATCAGTTAAATCTCTTGTTCTTGAAGCTGCAAAGTTCAGTTTTGCCTGTTCTACTGAGAAGTCTTGGCTCTGCTAGGAAGAGTGGTAGATGCCTGCATTACTCTACAAGTTTACCAAGCATGTTGGTAAAGCAGATCAGGCGTTTGCCTATTAAGGGGTTTTGTTGCATATTCACTGCAGGACAAACTTGTGAGGCTTGTCTCAGGAGATACAGCTCCAGTTCCAAGAATGTCTCTTAGGAAGCAGGACATGGAAATGCATGCTCTATCTTTTCCCGAGGTTGTTTCCTAGCCCTGTAAAATTCACAAAAAACACCATAAGATGGTGTTACAGAAGAATTTTTTTCCTGACTATTTCAAGGTTTTTTTGTTATTAGATTTAAGAAGAAGAAATGCTAACTCATGGCACTCTCAGAATGAGTCAGTGTCATGTTTTTATGCTGTAGCATACCTGAGATTTTCCTGTTTGATGGGGACATTTCAGTTCCCAGGTGGCCAACGTGCTGGACTGCTTGGCTTAGTGCTTCCTGCTCCATACCTTCTGAACAGTGCATCCATCTGAAGTCACATGTCAGGCACTGCCAGCATGCTCATAGTTCTCTTCTGCTTATAGCTTGTGAATTGTTTCAGTAGCAGTTTTGTTAGTCCAGGTCGTAGCACAGTACTTCAGCTGTGCCATTTCAGCTAGTCTGCCTGAGAAAAATCATCCTTTATGAAGATCATCCACAGTTGTTCAGAATCCATTAATTTTCCAGCAGCTGAAGTATTTACTAAAATATTCATGACTCAGGATAGTGAGCACTACTGTTTCCCTTTAAAATGACACGGGAGAAGTTAGATTTTGCAGAATCAGAAGTCTGAAACCTGCAACTCACACTGCCTGAAATCAAAGTATTGACCTCGTGTTAAAAAATAATACTACTTCCTGCATGGCAGAACTTTGTGGTGGTTGTTTTTTGTTTGTTTGTTTAATTATCATTCACAGTGTTGCATTTTGTCTGCTTAATCTTCCAGGGATCCATATCACACAATCGCAGCAATTAATCCTGAGAAATTAAATATTTTCCAAACAGTGAGAGAGATAACAGGTAACAAACACTTCTGATGTCCTACAATCTGAATTTCTTTTCATTCTGCATTTGCTTTGTCATTTGTTGGGTTTCCTGAGGAGCACAGATGCTCTTTTCTTAAAACTCACTCTGCTATGTATTTGATAGCTGATACTGGAGTTGTTGTTTATTAAAGTATTGTTCACAACTGTGCTGTCCTTTACTTTACACACAAATACAGAATATACGTTGCCTTTGGGTTACACGAGCATCAGAAGACCAAGACCTTAGTGTTAAGTGGGCACCATGCTGGCAAAGTGATGCAAGTGTTACAGATGCTAATGGAAATCTTTGCTTTACCAGTGGAATTATTCCTTTGCTTAAAGATGTATTGCATTCCAGTCCCATACTGAAACAAAATCATAGGTGCGCCCCAGATGTCTGCAAAACAAAATAAAGAGTTGCACTCACTACCCTCCAGTGCTCTCCATTGAAGACTGATCCACACACAGTCAGAAGTGCATGAAAGTTCTTTGTTTTAGGAAAATCTTGTTACCTTTTAATGCATCATAATGGATCTCTCAATTTCTGTCTTGGGCTCCAATACGTTTTTAACTGAATGTTCTTAATTGAGGCAAATCCTGATGTTGCCTGCTGCTGCTGAGAAATGGTACGTAGGCCTTTCAGATTGCAGCTGATGTTTAAGCTTGCCCTCAGCGTGGCTTTTGAAAGCTGATTTAGTGCTGTGACACTGTTCACGTCTTCCTTTTCCTCACTAGAGGAGACAGTACAGAGCAGGCCGGTGAATTTTGCACACTGCTGTCTTTGAATTCATCACCTTTATTTCTTTTTCTCAGACAGTCACTTTCTTTCACTTAAAGCCTGGGCCTGTCTTAATTCATGTATGTGATAAAGCAGTCTTTATGGCTGGAATGATTGATGCTCACATTTCCTTTTTCTCCTTCAGGGTATTTGAACATACAGTCGTGGCCTGAGAACATGACTGACTTCAGGGTTTTTTCTAACTTGGTTACTATTGGTGGAAGAGCTCTGTATAGGTAAGGTACTTTCTATGTTCACCATGCTGTTTTTTGTCAGCATTGTAGTAGCAAGGAATGCAACACTTCTTGGGAAGCGTGTCATAACTTGGCACGTTTTCTCAGTTGGCAAGCTGTTCTTTAACAGTATCTTTGCTATTCCATTCTTGACAATGGACAATAACTTTTGAATGTAAAGACGTAAAAGAAAAACAAACAGCATCAGATTATCCTGGTTCATTTCTGCAGATGCCAACTTCCAGTTCATTTAATACTTTCTACATTTTAAAACATTTTATGAATATGAAATGTACCTTAAAAGATACTAGAACTTTGCCTCATTATCTGCATGCCCATACAGATGTGTATAGATTTACAGTCACATATGTCCAAAGAACAACCTGGTCTTAAGAAGCAATAAAAGGTGAATACATTGTACTTAGCAGATGGTATTTGTTAGCTCTGTAGTATCATTTTTACCAGACATGTCTTCATATGAGAACTGATAGGGAGGAATTGATTTTTGAAGAGAAGAACATGCAGTGAGAAATAATAGTGGAAGACAAGATACCTTGTAGAGTGATGTAGAAAGGAAACTCTGGTTCCCAGTTGTGTAAATGCAGCATCTTGCTGACATTTTTAACAGCAAACCAAACAGATCATGAATAGCAGTGAAACCTTGAGATTGAATTACAGCCCAGCGTTCCGTTCAGAAGCAGCAATTTTTGTTTAGAACAGCTGGAAAGCAATTATAAACATTAAAATACAATAACCTGAAGGGTGTTGAGATGCTGGATGTTGTTCACTTGTCTTCAGTCATACAATATGCACAGTCGTTCCTGTGTTACACAATCGTTTATCATTCTTCTGATAGAGGAGATAACCACAGCTTACAATAGCAGAAAAACGCAATGCAGGAAGTGGGTGGAAAAATTTCCTTGAAAGTAGCAGTTTCTTCCTGTATTACCATAAATGACATTAATTTGTCATGTTAACACATTTTAGAATGCATTTTACATGACTTTGTCAGTTTTTCCTTAGCGTATAAACCATCTGAAGTGTTAATTTTGATGTCCTGTGGGGTAAAGAAACAACACATTTTCTTCAGTTTTCTTGACAGCACTTTATTTAAAAGAGTTAATGATTGTTCCAGGGCCGTGAGTGACTTAGCCAGTTAGTTTGATGGCTGAATTGACCTAACATTGCGTGCCTCGCAGTTTGTGGTATTACAGTTCTGAAAGGGCACTTGGCTTTCTGGGCAATAAAACCACCTTTTGCCTCACAAAATATCTGTGCCATTTCAAACTAAAAGTATTCTGAGCAAATTTGCAAATGATCGTGCCATTAAAACTAATTTCAGTGGGAAGTTCTCCACCAGCTCCGCTGAGCTTCACCTCTGGAGCCACCTCTTGGGGCTCATCTACGTTCTCTTTCCTTCTGTCACAGCGGCCTTTCCTTACTCATCCTGAAGCAGCAAGGCATTACCTCTTTACAGTTCCAGTCCTTGAAGCAGATCAGCGCTGGTAACATCTACATAACAGACAACAGCAATTTATGCTACTACCACACAGTCAACTGGACCAGCCTTTTCAGCACACCCAGCCAAAAGACGGTGATTCATCGAAATAGAAAAGCAGAGAACTGCAGTAAGTACTGCTTCTCAATGTAAGTAAATCTTCATGCCTGCGAGTGGCTCACTCTGGGGGAAATGATTTAAGTAATGACAGGATACAGTGTGTGGACAGGCCAGAAATGCAGCTGGGGTCACTTGTTTAGAGCCCCACCAACCAGAGCAGGGTATCAATCATTTGCAGAATCTAAAGATATGGCCCAGTGTCTCCAAGGAGATTTGTAAGAAAATGAAGTGTTTTAAAGTGTGGGCAAATGAAATGGAGAAGGAAGAAGGCACTGCTTCCTGCTGCGATATGAGCTTTGAAGACAAGAGATAGTTTTATAAATACGGATTCTGAAGGTTGTACATGTGGAGCGAATATAGTTTCTATAGACTTTGACTTACAGCCCCCTACCTATGGAGCTAAACAGGCATCTTCTGCTTCTCTTCTTTGCCAAAGTGGCTCTCAATCTCGAAAGGTCACTTTTGGGACTGCTGTCTGGTAACTGTGTTCTCCCTTGCCATACTGAGCCTGTCTGACAAGGAAGGTCACTAGGAGAATTTCAGCTGGGGCTAATTGTCTGTCAGGAAAGCTTATCTGGACTAAGATCCTATTGAAAAATCAAATGAACACTGTGTAGCAGATTAAATGCGTTGGTTATGCAGAAATCACACTGCAACTTGCATAATATTGCATAATAGCAGCAATATAGTTCATTTTAAGGATACTGCTAGAGAAGAATTCATTAAATTGCAGTATGTTTAAGTGATATATCTGTTCTTTCAGATTGGACAAGGCAGAAATGTTTTTTCAGACCATGATAATACTTTTAAGTGCTTCTTTTTTTCCCCTCTCTTTGAAATACTGCTCTGCATTGAAAGATTTTGTGGCTGCACTCATCACTGTGGTATGAGGATAGATTTCACTACTGGGTTGAACATATTTATACATCTGTTAGCTCCACTTGGTTGTTTTTTTTTGTTTGTTTGTTTTTTCAATTCTTCTGTTATGTGAGAGCCTCGTGAAGTGTTAAACCTTATTTGGTAGATCTCTAGGTGAGGTGGGTTTTTTTGGCTGTTATTTGGCTACTGTTTTACAGGTAAAAGTGAAAGTTGAATCATCATAGAGCCTTAGAATGATAGAATGGCTTGGGTTGGAAGGGGCCTCAAGGATCATCAAGCTCCACCCATCAGGCCACAGGCAGGGCTGCCAACATCCATATCTCATACTAGAACAGGCTGCCCAGGGCCCATCCAACTGAATGAAGGTAATAGGATGCAACATAATCTCCATAGCTCCAAAAAGGAAGCAGTGCTTCCTTTTTGTTTGAAGAGCTGCATGACTGTATCATCAATGAATATTAAGATATTACAACTACAAAAAACAAAAAAAGTTTTGTAAAGCAGATAATGGTAACAAAAAGAGAATAGAGAGAAAGCTTACCTCTATCCTGCACTCACTTTCAAAACTCCAGCAGCACAGATCCCCAGAAGAAACCCTTCCCCTCTGCTAGCCAGCCCTTAAATAGGTCTAGGAGGGGTCCAGGCTGCACCCCTTCCGGCAGCACAGCTGAATTGCCTTCACCTGTGCTCCTCTGGCTGACTCATGGCTCTCCTCAGGTGATCAAACAGAGGTTCAGGCAGTGAATCAGCAGTTCCCATACAATGACTTACAGACCACATATTAGAAGACTATAAGAAGCAGCTCAGGTGAACTTGGAGGCCAACTGGACACAGCAATTGGGAAGGTAATCCCATAGCAGTTGTTGGGACTGCTTTGTCAAATACCTTTTTGCCCTTGCTTGTGATTGTCAAGTCTTTGAAATGGCTACAAGCTATTAAAACTCAGACTTCTTGAGCAAATGGAAACTAGAACACACTGCCAAATCGCACTCTGGCACTGTAAATCTTGTCAGCACATTTGCACACAAAGGGAAAATGTGAACTTTATTTGACTTCCACCTTGTTGAGGATTTGCTGTAGTAGAAACTTTTATTTCCCTGGAAGAAAAATACTACTGAAGATATTTTATGAAATTTTACACCAGGAGAATCTTCATGAGAAAAACAGATCTCTTTTTCATTTCCCTTTGAAAAGTTAGTATATATGATGCACTACCAGGAGTTTAGTTCCAAAAATGAATTCTAGCCTATTGATTAAACGGGCTGTATTTAATGAACATAGGCTATGGGCCAGGCTACTTAGATCAGAATGCAGTGTCTTGGACTGCTAATTTCCTGAGTCATAAATGTAACAGTGGTTTTCTCTCTATGCACATCTTGTATGAATGAATCGATAATGTTTTGTGGCCTTTAGAGAGTCAGCATTAGATGAGATGAGCTACCTTGCTGCTTCAGCTCTGCCTGTCAGTCAGCACCTCTCTGGGTTTAAATGGGTTCTGCTGCAGGTTAGATGTCTAACTAAACTCCTCACCTTTACTTGAGGTAAGACAGAACTGGTCCTTAGAGCCAGATGCATTTGTCCAGCATGCTTCGAAGCATCCGTCCTGTTCAGGAGATGGGAGCAGACTGAGCTTTTGGAGAGCTTTTCTGATCTTCCATTGCCTGAGTGTCTGTGATCTGAGGGCAAGCCACGAGGGTTTCAGTTTTTGCCTTCTGGTTCTTTTGCCTGTTTTAGACCCACATTCTTCAGGCACTTGCGCATATGCACATGCCTGTCTGAGTGACAAAAAGCCTGATCAGAATGAGGAAGGTTAAAGTGTATGTAAATATTTGCAGGATTGAAGTGTAGCGTCTGTGGTGGAAATACTATTTGTTTACATGGCAACTAGCAGAGTGTGAATTGTTAATAAAAATATCCATGAAAGTTTTTCTCGTACCATTTCCCACAAAGAAACCAGTCTAGACCATGTTAATTATTACAGCCACACTCTGGTGTGTTTATTATTAATTCTTTGTGTATTTTGAGGCACTGTCAGCTTGTTACTGCTTTCCTTGCTGCCTAGTGATTACAAATTGCCAAGAACATGTTACAGCAGACATTTATTACAAATGTAGCTTTATTTAAAGTGCATGTGTGAGCTTCTCAGGTCATGTAATCAGCCTCTTATTGAAGTGATTTTTTTTTTATAAATCACAAAATGGTGATGTATTTTTCCCATAGCATTCAAAATTGTCTTCTGCTGAACTTAAAAGTAATGAAATACTGAAGAATTATTGAGGGATTTAAATATTCCTAGACAAGTTCAGTTTTACAGCAGTGCTTATCTTTGAGATAACATTGACACAGCGGAATTTGGTGAAAGTCTGTTCTTTTTTAAATGAAAATAACAACAGCAGTGTTCAGTCAGTGTTCAGTTCAGTCAGTTCAGTCAAAAACGCTCCAGTCCATGATTACCAGTGAGATACTTGTGAACTGCACGGAGCCTGGGAGATCCATAGGCTTGGAGGCACGTTAGAAGAGAAGAGCGAAGGATGAGCTGTGAGCCTTCAAGAGATGCTGCAGCTTTAGCAGCAGTGTCTCCCAAAGTTGTTTGAGGGGATTCACATGGCAAATGGATGTCACCAAATGGATAACCCTCGTGGGAATCGACGGGAGAGTATGTATGTACAATTCAGGAGCTCTCACAGAGTCACAGAACATCCTGAGTTGGAAGAGACCCACAAACATCACTAAGTCCAACTTCTGGCCCTACACAGGGCTACCCAAAATCCAAACTCTTATGTCTGAGAATGCTGTTCAAATGCTCCCTGAGCTCCAGCAGCTCAGGTCTGTGCCCGCTGCCTTGGGGAGCTTCTCCATGCCCACCACCCTCCTGGGGCAGAGCCTTTTCCTCACCCCCCCGACCCTCCCCTGACGCAGCTCCATGCTGTTTTCTCAGGTCCTCTCATCAATTGTATGCTTTTAATCGTCTCCTGCTCTAACCTGTAATACTAAACACAGTTTGTGCCTAAACTGTTACAAAGATAATCAATGCAGAGTGAATGATGATAAATTTACTTGCTAGAAGGTACTCCAGCGGTTAGATTTTACCATTGCTCCGTGCTGAAGCAAAGAATTGGCTTTTTTTCCCCCAGCATGGGTATTTTACGGAACAAGTCAGAGACAACTCATGATAAATACAAGAGCACACAAAATAAATCTAGAAAAAAAATGACCTCTCATATGACGTTATCTAAATAATTGCTGTCAACTCTACTGACACCTGCAGTATACAGGGAAACCTTTCCAGGCAAAGGTTGTTATAAATGTTGTTCAGAATTAGGTCAATTTAGTCACCGGTTGAAAACTTGAATAAATAGCAAGGTTTGATGCAAATGTAACTGAAATTTGCGGGAGATTTTCTGTTGAGTTCAAGGAGCTCTGGACTAAGAATAGAGCCTTTTTTTTTTTTTTTTTTTTAAGCTAACTTTCTTGTGTTCTATCTAGTTTGGGGAAGTTACTTCTAACCTATGTGACCCCATTGATAAATAATGAGCATTAGGAGCATTCTAAGACTCCTAATGAAAATGAGTTCCTGTCAAAAGCTTTTTTGTTCTTTTCTTCCACATACAGGCCATAGGATACGTTCGAGCTTCAGAACATTCTCAGCCCCTGAAAATGTCAAATAATACATCTAAAACTCAAACATCTCTTTAGACATCCTCGAAAAAGGAGGAATGACAAGCTAAATGGATTTTTTTTTGCTTGTAAAAGTATTTCTGTACTAGAAATAAGCAGAAAGAAATAGAGTGTTTTTTTTCTTGTTTCTTTTCTCAGACTACAGGTACTATGCTGGCTAGATTCCAATAGGACAATCTTAATTTTCTTTACTCAAAAGCTCTTTGTTTCATTTGTATATGGCTCTGCCTGTACCAAGAGAGATCTTGTAATAGTGTCACTTGCTATTTGAAGGAATAAATTCTTAATTCAGAGTAGTCTAATAGTTGACGGGGAAGAAAAGAAAATGACTGATAATAAAAGCTTAATATCAACAAAAAGATTGAGAAAAATTGGAAACTGCCTTTGGATGATGAGAGCGTGTAAAACTGTATCAGAACCTAAGGCATTCTTAGGATGGAGAAGGAGCAAAAAGGGATCTGAAGTAAGAGGGATTTTTATGTTCCTTATGAGTTCTTAAAGCCAGTCATTGGCTGAAAAGTGAGACTACTGGTGTAGCTCCAGTGAATCGGAGAAGCAAGCGTTGGTGAATTTGCTATCTCTGATATTTAGGAGATTGTTGTTATTTTTCATCTACTCACTGTGCTGTATAAGTCATTTGCATAAACTGTTTCGTCATGGAAGAGTGAACTCGGAATACAAGTTTGACACTTGCACATGGTAAGGTATGGCTACATCAGTAGAAATGGACCTTCTTCATATTCTGAGAATACCTGTTTGCTTTTGCTCTTTGCTCATTTCTACCATCTATCATTTATGTAGTAAAGGATTGTATAAAATAGCCATACGCAATTCATATTGATTGAAACCACCTTTCCCTCATCTTTTGTTAGTTTTGTTTATTTGAGATTTGGTTTTGAGGCTGACAGTGTTTTACTTTGTGGGCTGTTGTTTTTTTTTTTTTCTGATATGTTGAATACAAAAAGCTCTTTGTTCTCTTTTCAGGTGCTTTTGCACCAAAGAATTTAGAAATCACAATTTAAAGTAGTACTTGGATAGAATGATAGCATGGTTTGGGCTGGAAGGGACCTTTAAGACCATCTAGTTCCAACCCCTGCTATAGGCAGGCACACCTCCCTCTAAACCAGGTTGCACCCAGCCCCATCCAGCCTGGCCTTGGATGCTTCCAGGAAGGGGGCATTCACAACCTCACTGGGCAGCCTGTTCTAGCATCTCACCATCTCCGCAGTAAAGAATTTCTTCCTAATCTCTAAATCTTTTCTAGTTTAAAGCCATCTCCCCATGCTAGGGAATTCTGCAGCTTGATCTACACTTTGAAGGAGGAAAAAGCTGTTTTGAAGCCTCTTGGGTTCCCATCTTTTTGAATGCTTTCAAGGGACTTGGAAGAAGCCTTGAAAATTGCTTTGTGCTTCTGATCTTGTTCACAGTATCATAGCATTTTGTTGCAACCGTCCTCACCTGAGCCTAGGACTGTTTGTTCCTTCATTGCGGTTGAATCTGCAGCACTCTTTTTCTCACTTCATCCTTTCTGAAAGGAACAAGCCAGAACTGGGTGTAATACTCAAACTGAGTGCAGAGTGAGTTTCCGTGGTGGTAAGATAATTATTTCTGGTTTTTCTCTGCTGTGTTTGTAGGAAAAAATCTGAACATTTGGTCTGCTTTTCTGAGTGTGGCATATTGAACTGTTTTTTAGAACTGTTGATGCTAATTCTTAATTCTTTGTTGAGGTTAATCCTGAACTCTTGTTGAGCGTTAATAGTCAGCTTGGAGAAGAACGTTTCATCCAGCATTGTTCTGTCTGGAAAATAAGCTTTTGGTTTGGTTTGTTTCTTATATTTTTCCTTCTTCCCATCTGCGTCAGATCACGCTTACCACTCTGTATCAAACAGATCTTCCTTGTCTACTTGACTGCCGTAGACAGCAAGTTCCCTGTTTTTTTGAGGCATGACTTCTCACTACCAAAGTTAAGGCCATTTTTCTGCAATAGACTGCATACGGCAGAATCCATTCTAGAATCATCTCTAACAGCTGCTGCAGGGGAGCTGTTGGGTCGGGGCTTGAAGTGGTGATGGAGCACCTGGTGAAGGGCTGTGTTCAGCCCAGGGAGCACAGGCAAAGTGTTTGCACCTGTGCTGCCCAGCTGGCCAGAAGGGGCAGACCCAGGGGGAGCTCATATAAGGGTCAGCCACGGGAGGGAGAGTGTTTCTTGGAGTTGGGGCTTCTTGAAGAGGGGTGCTGTACAGCCACAGAGCTCCTTTGCCTGTTGGGTGAGTTCAGTTCTTTTTTGTCTTAGGCCTCTTGACCTGTCTGCAAGTGTTCTAGTCGGTGTCTCTGAACAATTTCTCTTTTTCAAAAGTAAAACAGTTGCAGAGAAGCTTCTTTCAAAAAAACTCAATTTGTTATGTCACTCTTGGTTGTTGAAGTAGAATTAGTTTTAGTAACGTTGAGGTTGGCATCTTTGTTGTGAGGGTTCAGTGGTAAATAGCGCTAATTCTGTTTCTGCGTGGATTTGAGAATCCTGTTCATCAGGCAGGACTCTTGGGCTGTAGAGGACATGTTCTCTTCTCAGAGACTGAAATCTTGTAGCATTTTAGAGGCCGTTGAGGTTCATGGCCTTTTACTCCTCACAAACTTTAATAATTAGGTTAATGGAGGAATTTTGCCACGTAACCACTGTGGCTTATGCTATCAGCAAGGAAGAGTTGGGCCTTGTTGTTTTGTATTTTTAGGGGGCGTCTTGTTTTTTGAATGCTAGGTGAAACATTTTCCTTTCGAATTCAGAGGACTGCATAACTTAATGGCAGTGTTTTCTCTCTCTGTAGCTGCTGATGGAATGGTGTGTAACGAATTATGCTCAAGCGATGGCTGTTGGGGGCCAGGGCCAGATCAGTGTCTCTCCTGCAAGCGCTTCATCAGGGGGAGGACCTGCATAGAATCTTGTAACCTGTATGATGGGTAAGATATTTCTGCTGTACTTCTTGCTAGTGCTGCTGATGGGGTAATTCAGGATTTGATGTGTAAGTTACCTTGTCTTTACATCCAGGGGTGTCCAGTTCCACTGTCAATATTACTGCCTTTGGGTGAAATGTATTGCTGCGTAACTTTCAGTCACTTCAGAATCTGAACTTGTGTGTGAAGATTTACCTGTGATTGCTACATTATGTATGTTACATGGAAATAGAAATAATAAAATCTGCTGTGTGTGTTTTTTCCTAAAGGGCAGGTAGCCTAAACCCTGAACAAAAGACAAAGAGTGCCTGGTATTGATAAAATGGAGCAAAGCTCCTCGTGTTACTTGCAGTAGGAGTAATTAATAATTAGGCTTTGGAGAACAGCAGGTAGAATTCAGCATCCTGCATAACATTATAGTAAGGTCCCAGTAATTCATTTCATAATAAAGATAAAACCATGATTTGAATTACACTTTTTTCCTCGAGGTGCTAATTGAAAATCAAATCACTGGCACAATTTCTTTCTTGCCGTGTATGATAACTCATGGAACTGTTATGTAGAGAGGATTGGAAGTCCTGAAAATGCATTAAAATACTTAAAACGCTTCTGTCTGGACAATGCATGTGAAAAGAACACTGACATAAAACAGTTTCGTATGCTTAAAAAAGGTTGGAGAACTGTGTTATAAAACTGCGGTTTTGTGTGCATCAGAACACATCTGACCACAAACCCTGCAGCACTTGATGGCTGGTTCTGCCACGGTGCCTGTCTCAGGAAGATTGCAGAGAGGCTCTATTTGGACTGCATAACCAGCACTTCAGCTAGAATGTTCTGAACTGTATTGATTAGAGAATGTTATTTGCTCTTTCTGTGGGCTCTGCCCCTTTCCAAGTATTTTTTTTGAGTGACTTTGCTGATTGGGCTCAATTTTCAGCTGTTGTAAAGCAACCTAATCCCATTACAAGAAGTCATCTCAGCTGGTGTAGTCTACTGGCTTAATGAGGCTGAAGTGATTACCACCCGGTGAAGAGGCAGCCATTTTTGCTCAGCTTCAGTCTCCCTTTTGCTTTTTCCTAACCTGCTTGCGAAATATTTTCCTAGGGAGTTTCGAGAGTTTGCAAATGGTTCTGTTTGTGTGGAGTGTGATCCCCAGTGTGAGAAGATGGAAGACAACATGATCACATGCTACGGGCCGGTAAGAGCAGTGCTGGCTGTTAGAATGTGCTAAAGCACAGGTACCTTCTGTTCAGAACAAGTAAAGTAACAGTTGCAAGTCAACATTAACGTAGGCAGAAAACATATTTTATGTGCAGGAGCAGTACTCTGCATGTAGTAAGCAGGTTCTAGGAATGAACTCAGGTGAATTAGACTGCTTTAGAAGATGGTTCAAAAAGCGAGTCCTTTTCTCTCCTGAGTTGTCTTAATGCCTGAAATGTTATGTCCAAAGTCTTTAAGCGTGAGATAGTATTCAGGTGCAGTCTGAACATTCTGTTCTCTAGCTGCTTTTGTTCATTATGTTCAGTTCTGTTCTGTGGTTTCAGGTTGTTGGTTTTTTCTTTTTTAGATGTGGGCATTTGTCTTGGTTTTTCAGAAAGCTTGAGCAATGTCATCTTTTCTTTGTAGGCTGGCCTGTTCTGGTGCAGCATTCTTTATGCACATCCTAAAAATGAATGCTGACTGTAACTGTCGTCTATATAATGCCTGAATTATCTTATGTGAGCAGTGAGTCTTGTTTCAAAGATTATTGTCCTTTTGTTGGATAAAAATAGTTCCTTGTTTCGATTGTTTGTATATTGCCAAGGTTAAAAGCGTCTTGGATGCAAGGAGTTGTATTTCAGGTTCTTTGTTACTGTGAAAATTTAACCTTGTTTCCTTGGTTCTCTCATGTAACCTAATGACCGTAAAGAAAATACGTTACCCTGCTCAACATTCTCATAGTTGTTTTTGCTGTACCACTCTGCTTTCTGCAATGCTGTCACAAAGCAGGAAGCTAATACTGCAAGTTTCAGCCCATGAGATAAATTTGGACTTAAAGGATGATTCATGGATATGAAGTTGTAGACCAGTGCCCAAGCAGAACACGGTATTTGGTCGGCTCCACTGGCTTAATTTTGCTTATGTTGTGCAGGAGCCTTAGGTGACAGTCTGGACTGCTAAAAAGTTGTGTATGTATCAAGAAGACCTTGTCACAGAAACACTGAAGGATAACCAAAGGGAGAAGGCAGTATGGGAAATAATGTGGATTGTGGAGGTAGTGAATCACTGTACATCTTTGTTTTGTTTGTGTGTATGTGGGCTTAAAACAGACATGAAGTCTGTTGTGTTAATCATGCTGGTAGTGTGGAGAAACCTGTTTAGAAAGTAGGAATTGATTCGTAGGTTGTACAAGCTAAGCTTGTGGTCAGAACTACCAAGATATACATGTGCTATTCCTTAACAGTGGCTGGAACCATGTGGGTGATTTGCTGTTTGCTAGGAAAGAAACACCACTGCAGTTACTGCTGTATGTGCTGTCATGCTAGGACCTGCAATTCCAGTGCAGAAGGGAGATACGGAGTAACTTGAATGCACTGTTTCTCCCCTTTCACCAGGGGCCTGACCACTGCACGAAGTGTTTCCATTTTAAGGATGGTCCGAACTGTGTGGAGAAATGCCCCGATGGCTTACAGGGGGCCAACAGTTTCATTTTCAAGTATGCTGATGAGGATCGCGAGTGCCATCCTTGCCATCCAAATTGCACCCAAGGGTAAGTTATGTGATCTGAACCATCCTAGTGAAGTTTTGTTACCTGTTAGAATGTAGGTGAAGTTTTGGCTTGGCAAAGTACTTGTTCTGCTCCTGAAAGCCAAGTGTGTGCAGCAGTGTAATGCAACTTTATTTTCAGTTTCTCACGACACTCAAGTTTCTGCCGTAAACATCCAGCAGCTTATCAGAAAAGAAGAATACTACACTCTTTTATGAAGACCACTCCGAAGATCTTTCCACAGCCTTCCCGCTAGCACTGGTTTGTAACAAATGCTGCCTTTTACATTCGTGTGTCTAGGCCTGTACAATGACTTTATTTCACTTACTGATGGAATTGGTCCTCTTTGGTCCTTGGTATTGCTGAGGTAACCCTGTAGCACTTTGAGACACAGAGGGTCTGATGCAAAGGATTCACCAGGAGCCATGTTCTGCAGGAGTCTGAATTTGAGGATTCGTTTCTCAAGTCCTGTCTTAGTATTATTC
This sequence comes from Lagopus muta, assembly GCF_023343835.1. Lineage (NCBI taxonomy): Eukaryota > Metazoa > Chordata > Aves > Galliformes > Phasianidae > Lagopus > Lagopus muta. The sequence goes on along the minus strand of NC_064440.1, from coordinate 32,455,892 downwards.
CCAATCAATCACTTGTTATGTGTGAAAAAACATAGACTGAGCGTCTGAGCCAAGATTAAGGATCTGCAACAAATAACAGTAATCAACTACTCAGCTCTTGTCCTGCTTTGTCCACGTGGATTAGAAATGTTTTCTTGATGAGGTTAGTGCTGTCCAGGATACACAGAAAGGAAAAGACAGCCAGGGGAGAAAGAGAAAACTTCAGCCAGTGAAATAATCTTCCACAAGAGGCCCTTTCTGTTTAGCAGCTAAAATTAAGCAGGTAAATTATTCAATGTGATCTTGATGTCAACAGCTGTTACCATTCAAAATGAGACTTTTTCCTGGTTTTGCGTATATAATTATAATAGAGTCAATGGGGAAATGATGGTAAGATCTGAGACACAGCTGGAATCTGTTACAGATAGATCTTTCCTACAGACCCTCAATTTTGCAATCAGAAAACTAAGATGACAGTATGCCAAGATGAGCTTGCTTCAGGAGCTCTGTTTCTGGCTTTAAGAGAATGGTGGGTGTGCTAGTTTGGAGTCTGACAAACCCAGGTGTGGATGGTCGACTTAGTGTCTAAAGATAACAATGAAGAGGCACCTTGTGGCTATTCTGACCTCTCAGAAGAGTGGGATGTGACTTCCTTTCTGGACAGTCTTCTATTCTGAGGAGATTTAAATGTTATTGATCTTAATAAAACAACTGTACTTCTTCAAAATAGAAAAGGAACAAATAATTTTCCATTCCTCATCACTTCTTTAGATGCATCAGTATCTTCCAGATGGTTGGTTGGTACTGTCTCCCTGGGTACCACCTCCTGGTGGCAATCTGATGTTGTAGTTCCTAAACAAATAGGAAGGGCATTAGGCAGCTGTAACTACTTGCCAGCATTTGTTGGCAACCCTCGCTGACACAGGATTCCTTTATGCTGAGTTACCTTAGAATTTATCCCTTGAACTTTCTCCCTTTTCTTTCTGCAAATGTCTTGCTGAGGTTAAAAGTGAAAGAATGCCTCATCAAGTGTTGTTTGCCAATCGCCAGGGAACTGATGAAGTACCACTGTTATAGAGCCAGTGACTTCTCCCACAAAGCTGTCTCTCTTATGAGGAGCTAGACCTTTGCCATGAGTTAAATAGTATTGCTCACAGAAATCTTCATCCTGTTGTTGTGGGATTAATGTCAGTTCTTAGGCGTTTTATCACCTCTCAAGAAAACAACATGCACAAACCCAATCTAGATAAAAATAGATGTCATTTTCTAGTGTTTCTGAAGGCTTCCTTTAATGATGGTATGTTAATCTGTTAATGAGTGTCCCAGATGTTTGGGGTTTATGGCTTTTTTTTTAAATTTTGCCAACACTCTTGGGGCTGAGTATTTCCAGAGGGAATTGGTCTCTTTCATTCTCTCCTCCTTTAATGTGGAATTCTCTATTTTCATACCTTTCTTTCCAAAATTAATACAGAAGTTCCCCTCAATCAGCGTTCCTAATGACATCACTTCTGGAGAGAGCACAGCTTGATACTTGACTCACAGCTGAGTGGTACAGAAAACCCAACCCTCTACTTCATCTGGCTTTGCTGTCAGATCAGTTGCTGGAATAGAACCAGTGCCACAGAGGTGGAGCTTAGGTACTCATGAAGAGTCTTGAGCTATTGCAGAGCACTGTTCCTGTTATGGTATTATTCTGTTCCTTCAGTACTGCTCTTTGATTCAGGATCCTTGCTAAAATAGGCTTTTAGTTCTCTTAGTCTTGTTTTTATCTTCTCCAGCCATTCCCGTCACAGGGGAAGGTAGTTCTGTGAGCCTTCTGCCTTAATTTTGTCCTGGTACTTGCAGGTGATTGCTCACTTGAGTGTGAGATTTCATAGTGCTGTTCTCTTCCCTTATTTAAATATAATGACTGCTCCTCTAGATAGGTGTGTTATTATCCAGTCCTGTTAATGATGTTTTGCTCACCAAGAGAGGAATCGAGAAGTGACTTGCTTGGATGCGGCAACTGTGCTTTTCACTTTGCATCGTCATGATAAACATCAGCTACTTGAGGCCAATCTGAAGCAGGTCTGAGGCACGTGGGACAGCTATCCCACTTAATTCAAGGGAGTCAGAAAACATTTGGCACTTTTTCTTGCCAAGCTAGCTAAAATGGAATGCTTTTGCAGAAATGAAATAGTAATTATATAACAGCATCTGACAGTCTGCTTCCTCCCTAAGCAAGGCACAAAGAGGACCTGTTCTCATCACAAGCATTTTCTTACTACTTTTATTTTTGAAGGAAACGTATTGCTCTTCCTTATCCGAAATTTCATTATCCCTCGAAGCTGACAAGTTGTGGTAGGATGGATTTGAAGGCCCAAGGACTGCCTTGCCTCTGAAGGCATTTTGAATTCCTGTTGGCATCATAGTGGAAATTCAGTTGCAACAAATGCTAATTAATTGGAGACTAACACTGCTTTGCTGATGGAAAAATTTCTCCCTGCCCCTAGCAGGGAGATCAACTTTCTTGCCATCAACACACACACTGTTACCTGTATAAATTTTGATTCATTTGGCTTCATCCAGAGTAACAGTTAAGTGAATCTGCTTTTGGTGTAACAAATGTTTTCTTTTGTCCAGGGTTAATCTGTTTATGCTATCTCATAATCAGTTTTGTTTTCAGCAACAAAGTTCTTGGGGAATTCATCTGATTGAAAATGGCTTTGCTGCTTGAAATCTGTGAGAAGTTAAGGCCCCACTTTTTGATCTCAAGGGAAGTTGATATGAAATAAGATTTGTGGAAGTTGGGGGGGAATGGATTATTTCGGGGAAACAAAGATCTTCTGTTTTCAAAACTGTTCTAACTAATTATCTTTCAGAAAACAGTTCTTTTTAAAGATAAGGTGGAAAGCTCTATGTGTAGTTTTCTGTATAAGCTGTGTTGTAATGACTGAATGTTGTTAATAAATTGAAACGTATGATTGTGTTGATATTACCCAGTTCCTCTTACAGAAAGAACATAGTAGTTCTTCCTCCGGACTCCAAGCAGGAGAAGGAATCCTGGGGGTGAATTAAGTGCCTCTGCTACGTATGGTTGTGTTATGCTTGTACTTGTGTCAAAAAAAAGCCTGAAAGGAAAAAAACTATTGTCAGAGAAAAAATAATTGATGACTTAATGGTGAAAAACAACTTGTTAATAGTAGTGTCTATTGCTCTTAACTCACACAGTATTTATTGCGTGTCAGTCAGGACAACCAAAGAGTGTGTAAGTACTCACAGTCATGTTGAACAGCTTAAAATGTACCTAGACAGTTTTCTGTTTGAGGCTGGGAAACCCACTGAAGATGATTATTGATTTTTAAACAAAAGGCAGTGGTACTTCAGTTTGAAGTAGGGTAGGTCCAAGTACCTTTTCTTGGATCATCTCTTCTCTTTCAGACTTCTAGAGAACAAATGTGCAGTTATGGAATGACTGCAAGACAATAGGCTCTTCCTGTTTGCCAATTATCTGAACTAGCAATGGGCTCTCAAAACTCCAGTACAAGAGGACCCTTATCTATAGCAGGAGTCTGAACTTTGCTTCTCTTGACATGCTAGAAGATGAAGGCGGCTCAAAAGAAATTGTTCAGACCTTTACTTACTGCACTGGTCTTCAGCAAACTGCTGAGAATACCCTGAAAAGAACAATGTTGGGTTTGGCTGAAGATTGGGTAAAATTCAGACTTGAGAAGCCCAGGACAGTAGGAATTTCAAGAAATACCTGTTAATAGTTCTATCTGAGTTCTTGGACTGTATTTAAATCAATCCTTTTCGCTTCATGCGTGTTCTGTCCAATTGGGTGTGTAATGAATCTGCTTTTGTCTTGCATCTATTGAAGGAGAACACTGTTGAAGAAATAGTGAAAATCTTTGTTTACACATCACAGCTGTTTTGGAAAATGTAATTTTGGGTGTACAGGAGAGAAAGTTCACTGCAGGTATTGTTAAACATTTGAAATAAGTGGCTTAATTTCTTCAGAAATTGAGAGCTGCTTGCTGTGGATGAGGAGGGACTTGCTGGGCTTTTAGCACTGAGGCACGTCAGGTTGTCTTAATCTCTGAAAGTTCACCTACATCTGTCTGTCTCTGATCATCTGGACCCTTGTGTAAAAGGGGTAAGCAACTTTTTATTTGAATGCAGGCAACTCAGCTTGCTACTTTGATTAGTGTTCCTTGTGAGGGTAAGGAGACACCAAGGCTCTTTCCTGTGGCTGTGCTTGAGTGGTGCTGCATAAAGCGACTCCCTGTATTTCCTTCACCTTTGGTGAGCACCTGCTGAATTTGCAGTGGAAGTCTTCTGGCAGCATCTACAGATAGCAGGACAAAGTGCCTGTATCAGCAGACAGCATTTTACTCAGATTTTTTTTTTAATGGGAATCTCATCCTTGAGTTTCCTTGCTAAGAGTACAGTCAGCTTCCAAAACTCATTTCCTGGGTAGGCACTTGAAGCAGAAGGAACAATTGCATCAATTACAGGAAGTGGGGAGGAGGGACTTATGCATTGTGCTTCTGCAGGTCTCACGTGTTGCAAATGAACAGCTTCTGTTCAGTAATCACCAGTTTGATTATTCCAAGAAAACATCCAGGCAAGGCAACTCTGTTCTCAGGCCTCCCACACATGCAGGTGAAACCTGCTTTAAATACTGTGTGAGCCACAAATGGTCCAACTTTGGAATGCTGGTTATGTTGCTATTATTGTTCCCTTGACAGGCTTGTTTTTGTCACAGTATAATTTTGTGGTGACTCGAGTCTCTCTTTAGTATTGTAATCAAAAGTGTGTCACAAAGAGGGGATTTCTGCTTCTTGGATCTGCAAATAACCATTTTCTCTCTTTCTCTTCTTGTTCTCAATTTGGATTTGCTGCAGGTGCATAGGTCCGCATATCGAGGACTGCGTTGGCCTGATGGATAGGTACTTGCTGAGTGGTCGTTCCCTGTGTGTCTTCCATCCTCCACGTGTGGACAAGGGCGCATGCGTGTGCATGTCCTTGTGAATGGCAAATGACGTCTTTTGTTCTGTAATTGCCTGCAGGTGTAGAGGTCCAGCTAGTCATGACTGCATTTACTATCCATGGACACGACAGTCCACTTTACCACAACATGCTAGGTAACATCCACCACTTCTCCATTTTTGTACACCAGGGTCTTCCCTACTTACCGCAGGAATGTCATACTATCCAGTTTGTCCAGAAATGCAGACTATGGGGAGAATGTAACTTGTTCTTAAGCAAGGTGTGCCTCCAAATGCCCAAGTTTACTTAATGTTTCAAAGCCAGTTAATTTCATGAAATTTTCTACAGAAATACGCTTCTTGATGAAATTTTACTGGAAGTAAACTTGGTCGAAACCTCTGGTTAAACTAAAATGTCTTGTTGGTACAATTTCATGTTTGTTTTTTTTTTTTTAAGGCAGAGCGTAAGAAAAATTGAAGCTTTTTCTTCCATGCTTTCCTATGGGGGGGGAAGTAAATGCTTTGGAAAAACTGAACTTTTCCCTCAATTCATGGAAGCCGTCTTTGATCTTTTTCATTTTCTGTACCAAGAAAACAAATCCAAAACATGGTAGCCTTTCAGCAATTTTCTTTTTTAGTGAAGATGACCAAAACGAGTTAATGCAGGGGAATCCCAAAGCATTGCTGTTAAGCTTCACATTCCTTTGTAAGTCCTTCATTGCTGTTGATTAAGATTCAAACTGGTTAGTATGACTTCCAGGCTTTGGGGTTACTGTCATGAGCTAGGATTAGATAAGAAATGTATCCTTTCAATCAGCTTCATTACTAATTTATTTTAAGAGAAGATTCTGAAGTTAGGTACTAATGTGAAGATCCCTACTCTCTTGCTGTTGAGGGAGTGTGTGTTTAGGCTTGGGCAATGGTATAAATGCTATCAGGTGGTGTAGCTTTGCAATTAAATGGGTGTCAGTGCTGACTAAGTTCTTAGAGGAAGGGCACTGAACATATTTCACATTGCAGCATTCTTTGGAATTGTTCTGCTTTGAGATACCTTGTATGAAGCACTTCCATGTGGGATTCATTTTCATGGATTCTCACTGAGTGTGAGTTAGAAAACCAGCAAACTGTTTAAAACAGCTACAATTTTAACTCACAGCACAAAGGAGGATTGTATTATGATTGTTTGCCTAATTTTGAAGGGCGTACGAGGCCACAGAGAATGAACGCCATGCTGATGTTCATTGCCTTGGTAATCAATTTTAAAATAGCATATATTTCATCAATGGGGTTCTTAATGAGTTTTTTGTAGGAATGTCAAGGGCTTTGTGCTGGGAAGATGACATTTTGGCAGCAGTTGAAGTCTCAGTGCTTCAGTCTGCTCTCTCTGTCTTCCTCTGTTTGCCCCAAAGTTGCTCAGATCTTGCTCCCAGTTGAGTTCAAGTGGTGCAACTCAAAAGCTTATATTTGTATCAGGAATGTTCTGTTGGCAGTTAAGTCATTGAGGGTACTGCCAAATACTCTCTGAAGCAAGGGAATGACTGCTGTTGATCACAGTAAGTGATTGGATCCTGGGGCCTCAGCACTAAAAAGGAAGTGTCTCACAAGGTGTCAGGCTTAAGCCAGGGGCTAGCAGGCAATATTTATGTGGTATTTTATGTTGTGTATATCTTAGTGCTTCTGAATCTACTATGCAGGTAGGAAAACAAATGTTCAGATTGGTGGATGCTAATGCAGGTATTTTACCTTGCTCAGGCAAAGCATTTCTTCCTTGGTTCAGAAGTAGGAGGGGAGAAGGACCCTTGAATGTTGCTTTGAGCTTATGGGGTTTTTTTTCCTGTTTGTTTCAAGTTTACTGTATTTATCTTAGGGCAAGTTAGTGCACTGTAAATGTGACGAAATGGTTAAATCCTGTATTTTGTTCGTGAATGTGGTACATTTTGTTTGGACTGAAAATGGGCAAAACTGCACTGGCAAAAGCGATACTTGTGATTAAGAGAGCAAGCAGGAGTGTAAATAAAAAATGGATGTATTATGGAGTATCCCTAGACCTGCAGACTTGAATGATTAATTATTTTAGTTTCACCCTTGTCACATGGACTTAGATTTCTCCCGTTTTTCCACTTAGTTCTTCTTTAGTTATGCAGTTTGGTTCTGCCATCTTCTACTGACTTGTGGGCTTTTGTGAGAGTATAATAGAAGAACAGAGGAGTTTTTATGTTCAAATGTGCATCATGCAGCTTGTTTCCTAAGGACAGGTGACACATTAGTTCTTCTGCATATGTTTGATTCCCCATGCTTGTGCTTGGAAACCCCAAAACTGAGCTACGTTGGAGTGCTGCTCAAAGGATAGAAGAAACCCTTTTATTTCTTCATTTCCTCTGATAAGGGCTGTTAGGCTGTTTCCTCTAGACAATGTGATGGATTACTTATTTATTTTAGATGACTTTTAGATGACATATTAGATCTTGTGTCCTTCTCATTTTCCTATGAGAACCTGCATTTATTTTCAGTATAAGTTGATCATCACAGTCTTTCACCATAATCTTAACTGACAGCCAAAGTGCAGACTTTGGAGGAGTGAATATCACTGTGAGAGAACCAGTCCAAGTGGCTGGAAGTCATGGGAGAAACAAGTGCCTCTTTTTGCCTGCTGTAGTTAAACGTTCTGACTATCGTTGTAACAACTCTCAATTCACCATGGCAAAGGAAGCCTTTCTTATGCTAGTGATAGGTGCTGTCTTTATATTGTGCTCAGTGTGTAGTGGTCCCATCACAATGTTGTCCTACTGCAAGTGGCTGGGCCAGCTTTATGGCTGACCTCTGCAGGATATCTGGCTGGCACAGGGTTCCAGAGGAGTGGGGTAGGCTTTGCTGCCTTTCCCATGCTAAGCAGAGCCCTTGGCTGGCATGAAACTTGCCTTGCTGCTGCTTTGCTTCCCTTTCTGTCTCCTTCCTGGGGGATCTCAGCGCAGGGAAGGCAGAGGATGCAAGGGCCCAGTGTTCTGCTTTGCCACCTCTAGCTCCTCCTGTTGCTGCTGCTGTCTAAAAAGGTATGAGATGATTGCTATGGGAAGTTAGTTTGGGGTACCCTTTCCTAGAAATCCCCAGTGGGGGAGAAAGTGGAGGCTAGGATTTTTTAGGTACCTGAAGCTGTTAGCTCTACCCTTTTCCTACCCACGTGCTCCATTCCATGCCTTCTATTGCTTGCAGCCAGCGGTTCCTTTGAGTGGAAAGGTATAGTTCTTAGAGGATCTGGGTGCAGGAAAAGAGCATGTGAGTGGGGCATAAAGAACTGAAGAGGAGCGTGTCTGTTTCAAGGAGCTGGTAAACGTTGCCTTAATTGAAGATGGGTCAATCGTGACGGTAGTCGTCCATCAACCATTAGGAAAACGACTTGTTGGTTGTGCAAGGCTGCATGTTCTGTGTGCCCTGACTCCAGATGCATTCTGTTAATTCAGTTATTAAAGCTAGACCGTGGATTAAGTTTTTGACCTCAAGTATGAATTCTAAATGATTTATTCTTCCTGTTGTCCCCAGGACTTAGAACTAAAAAGAGGTTGTTAAAGGGAGTGAATTCTGTGGTTTTGTGATGTCTTGGGAGATGACGGAATCTGAAGATGTAATTGAAAGCACGTGGCTGTTATGATAGGGAACAGCTAGCACCTTAATGTCACTGATCTGAGTAATCTGATATATTCTGGTTATACTTAAAGAAAATATCACATTTTCTTTTTAACTAACAGAAACAAGTAGTCAGGAGCACCGTAGTCAAGTGGCTTCATGCAATGGAGTGTAGAGGTTAACTCAAATGACAATCTTAGTGCTTGCTTTATATCAAAGGACGTCCTCACAACAAATCATCACTTCCCAAATGAAAAAAAAAAAAGCCAGTTCTGATGTACTGTGTGCGTACATGAGCTAATTAACAATAAAGCCTATGCAGTGCAGGCAGATCCTTTCACAGCTGCTTTGTACCCTCACACGGTACAACTTGAATAGAAATTCACAGCCATTCTGAGTAGATGGTGGGGAAGGGAAACCACCTCTAATAAACTGTTAATGTTCATTGCTTTTATGGAGCTCTGTTCCGTTGCTTGGAGGAAAGCATTCCATATGCTCTCTATTTTTATAGAATAATTATAGTCACTTCTGGAGGGGAAGAAGAGGAGAATGGCTGTAAAAAACAAGAGGAGAAATAAGATCTATGGGTACGAACTAAGCAGCATTACTTAACTTTGAATGATAAAAGATGCTGCTCTTAAGAAACTTCTAATATGGAGCTCTCTAGTGCTGTATCAGAATGAAGTTGAAGAGATATTCTTAATTCCTTTTTAATTTCACATGTATGAGTAAGGCTTGGAAACTGCTGTTTCTTGTCCTGTCTCTGTGGGTTGAATAAAGTTTATGAGCGATCCGTTTGTGATAGACAGCGGAACCTCTAGTTTTGTGTGAGGATTGCTGCTGATGAACTGTTTTTAAACAGACCTTTGCTGTGGGCATGCCTACTGTCACAACAACATCTCACTGCCTGGAGCTTTGGGAGGAATGCATGCGAATCCCCCTTTGTGTGGGGGAGAGTGAAGGAATCAGAGGCAGCTGTCGTAATGCACTTCTTGAAATCCATTCTGTGGCTCCAGTAGTTGTTGAGAGCGCACAGGATTGAATAAGGCAACTTTTGTTGGTTGTTGTAATTGATTTTGCAAACGGTATGAGTGAAATGCTCTTGTGTGTGTTGAGATGGTTGCTGCCCACAGACAGTGTTTCTCAGCAGCAGAGCTGTTGTTTGATGGATTAAAGTAATTTATTATTGCCTAGCAGCACGTCAGAGAAATGCTAGAGTGAAATTACACAAGCTGGCCTACGCTACTGATTTGTGGATGTAGGAATGGCAGTCTTTACTATTTGATATGGTGTATCCCAACCCTTGCACCTTATTCAGCTGGTGAGCTCTGGAAGAGCAGAGTGCTCAGTCTTAAAAAGCAAACAGGTTTCTTGCAGAAATGTATGGTGATGTGTATTTGGTCTGTTCAGGACGTGATGAGGGACTATAAGATTCTCATCCCTATGCTTCCTGACATGCATTCGTTGAATCCTACTCTTCTGTGGCTTCAGTACGCAGTCCATCTTGGTGAGCTGGATGTGTGTAGTCAGCCCTACCTTAACAGCAGGATTAATGGAAATATGGAAAATAGGCATCATGAAGTATGATAGTTACCGAGCCTTGGAATTCTCTCAGGCATTTAAGTAAACCTGACTGCATCTTTGAGGACACTCCTCAATAAAGGCTATTTACTACTTTTTTTCTGTTGGATATTGTATTTTGCAGCTCACAGTAGTATTTTGAAATACATTTACAACAAGAAAACTCTGTGTTCTAAGAACTGCATAAATTATTGTTACTGCACTTCAGGAGCAGGGGAAGTAAGCAGGTAGACAAGGTACAGCAGGTCTCTACTGAAAGGCAAGTATTTGGGGAATTCCAAATGGAAAATGGCTTGTTAGAATGGAAATTAACACACAGCCCTGCTGCAGAGGTCGCCACCTTTCTTATCAGCCCACATAAGCCTTGTGTGTGTGTCGGTACTGGTTTGGCTGTACAAATTATATATGATGCTGTGGTAAAATGGTGTCATGGAATAGTGGCCTTATAGAGTAACAGTGTATGTCTCACTACTCTCCTGTGGGCTTCTTTTATGGCTTGAAATGAGGATTTAATTTAGTTTTAATGTTGTTATAAATTAATTATCTATTATTAAAAATACATTTATTGAACTTGAGAAATGTGGAAGATGTAGAGTTGTTTAAAACTCTCTGAATGGTTTCCTAATAATTCATTAATATTTAACATGTAATAAATTAGAACTAAAGCTCATGGTCTTACTTCCAATCTACCTGCATAATGCAGGATTTGTCAATCTTTCATATTTAGATAGTTTACGTGATAGATGCATTTCAGTTCGGAGTCCAACCAAGACTTAATTCTTTGCATTCTGCCTTAATCACCACGACCCATCTGGTGATTAAGGAGCTGCAGTTCTTGCAGTAAATGGAAAGCTCTTGGTTGGAATTCCTTTGTACAGTATGTTGATGGCACCGTATGTTTTTTTTGAAAGCCTACGTACAGTGAAAGTCCACTTAATTAGGTCTCTTTAGATCAAAGTTAATGTCTTGGTGCAATCTACCGAAGGAAGGGGACAAAATTAGAGTTAGGAGTAGACTTATTCATTTCTAATACCTATAAAATCTTGCAAGTCCTCTCCCCGTATGCACACTTTTCCACTGCCTATTTAAATTCACTTAAATATTTCTTTGAATGATTAAATGTAGAACACTTAATAAGATAAGAGCTTGCGTATCAAGTCTAGAAATATCAGCTTTTTTCCATTCACACAAGATCTGTTTCACAGGAAATTGGGAACAGCTTTTCCAGCTCTAGGTTAAAAGTAGTAATGGTAATACAGTTTATCTTCATTTGTTTTTGCATAAATGAAAATGATGATTTGGAATCTTGTATAATCTTTTTAGTTGGAAGGGACCCTAAAAGGCCTTCTGATCTAAAGCCACGGCAGTGAGCAGGGACATCTGCAGCTAGATGGGGTTGCTCTGAGTGTAGTCCAGCCTGGTCTTGAATGTCTTTAGGAATGGGAAATCCACCTCACACACAGAATCACACAGAATCACAAGGTTGGAAACGACCTGCAAGATCATCTAGTCCAACCACCCTCCCATTCCTATCAGTGCCACAAGCTACTAAACCATCTCTCGTAGCTCCCCATCCAGGCGCCTCTTGAACACTGCCAGGGATGGCGACTCCACCACCTCCCTGGGCAGCCATTCCAGTGCCTGACAACCCTTTGAGAGCAAAAGTTTCTCCTAATATCCAACCTAAACCTCCTCTGGTGTAACTTCTGGCCATTTCCTCGGGTCCTACTATTTGCCTGGGAGAAGAGGCCAGAGCCTTTTGCACCACAACCTCCCTTGAGGAAGTTGTACAGTGCAATGAGGTCTCCCCTGAGCCTCCTCTTCTCCAGACTGAACAATCCCAGCTCCCTCAGCCACTCCTCATAAGGTTTGTGCTCCAGACTCCTCACCAGTTTCGTTGCCCTTCTCTGGACACGCTCCAGGACCTCAATGTCTTTCCTGTAGTGAGGGACCTCCTCTCTGGGCAGCCTGTTCTGGTGCCTCACAACCCTTATGGTATAACAAAAACCCAAACACAAAAAGAACCCAACAAACTTTCCTATATCCAGTCTGAATTTCCCCTCTTTTACCTTGAAGCCATTTCCCCTTGTCTTGTCACAACAGAACCTGCTAATGAGTTTACCTCATGCTTTCTTATAGCTCCCTTTGAGATACTGACAGGCTGCTTTGAGGTCTCCCCATAGCTTTCTTTTCTCTAGGCTGTACAACCCCAGCTCCCAGTCTGTCCTTGCAGGGGAGGTGTTTCGTCTCTGGAATTGTTTTTGTGGCCCTCCTTTAGTGTTGCTCCAACAGGCCCCTCATCTTTCCTGGACTGAGGAGTCCACATCTGGATGTATTGTTCCAGGTGTAGTCTCACCAGCATAGGGTAGGGGAGCAAGATCACCTCCCTCCCAGCTTCCCAATAGAAGCTGGCAATGCTTCTATTGATGCAACCCAGGATACGGTTGGCTTCTTGGGCTGCGAGGGCACCTTGCTGGCTCAGATCTAGCTGCCATCCTCCAGTACCGTCAAGTCCCTATAGGCACTATGTTCTATCCTTTCATCCCCCAACTTGTACTGATGGTAGTAGTTGTCGTGACCCAGATCCAAGATGTTGTGCTTAGCTTTGTTGTACCTCGTGAGATTTGGTAAGGTGTTCTCCAGTTCTAGCTGTGCGTAGCCTGAGAACATAAATTGCAAAACTAATGAAACCAGCTCTACTGTAGCAGCAATTAGCTAACATTTGTTCTAGCTAGCTATGCTTGCTGTGGAAAGCAGTGTTACAGCAGATAGCATATGCAAAAACATTATCGCAAATACCTGAGACTGGCAGGAATGTTTCTCATGAGAGTTTATCAAGCTGTCAGACCAAATTAATTGATCTTACTATATTTTTTTTGCCTGTCATGCGGTGAAGAGTTATAACAGTGATGATGTGGGAGAATGTCACATGAATTACTTGTATCTTTGGGTTTCTTTGATGGAGAGTTTCAAATACCTGTGTTCAAATTGTAGTGAGGAAGAGAGATCTAGTAGCAAACTTAATTCCCATGCAACTCTCTCTATTCAGTTTACTTTGCATCTCTTCTATAACATAAATCTGCAAAGCATTTGGCTGCAGTATTGATGGCGTGTAGGTCTCCATGCTTCTTGTACACAGTTCTGGGCAGTGGTCTGGTTGCAGTGTCTGGCTGTGAAACCTAGGACTGGGCCTGGCAAACATGTTGACCTACTGCTGTAGTACAAGGGTTCCACTTGCAGGAAGGCTAAAATTGTAAGAGCACTAAGGAAGTCTGCTAGTCCAAGCTTCTTTCTGGTAACAGAGTCAGCTATGACTGGCAAGTGTTGCGTGCAGAAAAAATGGGTTTTGGTCACTGATGTGTTAAGACTTAAACTACAGAGAAGGTTGAATCGTCTGCATGTAGTAAGATATGGAATGACAGAGTGGTTATTGGGAAGAATCTGAGAAGCTTGTATTTTAGGAAACTTGAGAAAGGGACGTTACGTGGCAGAAGATTAGTAGCAGGTTGGGATAGGATTGAGAATTGGCAAAAGGAAATGAGGCTAGCGATGTGGAGGAGGAGGAAAAAAGTAAGAGAGAGGGAGATGTGGACAAGAATTCAGGTTGGACTCGATTTCTGGAGGTCCCTTCCAGCCCCTGCAATTTTCATTCTGTGATGGAGATAAGGTTTAGCATACTAATACTAATGGTAATGGAGCACTGGAACAGGCTGCCCAGGGAGGTGGTGGAGTCTCCTTCTCTGGAGATGTTCAAGACCTGCCTGGATGCCTACCTGTGCGACCTGCTGTAGGGAACCTGCTTTGGCAGGGGGGATGGACATGATGATCCCTGGAGGTCCCTTCCAACCCCTACAATTCTGTGATTCTGTGGTAGCTGATCCCTATGGTGTATTTGGTGCTGTTTGTTGTGTCCCAGTCTTCTTTAAAGAAATTTAAAGGTTTCAGGAATTACCTCTTTGCCTGCCCCTCATGATCCCGCTCAGGAAAGGAAGAAAAAGTATTGCGTTAAAAGTGGAGCACTTTTAATCGGGTGGACTGACGAATGCATAGTCTCAATCTCAGTAAGAATCGTAGAGTAAGTACAGATTGCAGAGGTGATGTCCTAGCTTCAAAACAGTCCCAGCACGTGCGGGCAGTTTTTCCCTTCTTTGTGGCAATGATACCCTCAGCTCATAAATGGCTTGGATGGAGGTTAGGTTCAGTGCAGTTCCTCTACACTTTGTGCAAACTGTCTTTGGATTTTTGTGTTCAGCCAGCAGATCAGATCAGACTCCAGTTGACCAAATTCCAAGCTTCAGGACGTATCAGTCATCTTTTAACCAACAGATTTCAAAAATGAAGGAGTTCTCTTCCCTTACAAAGGAAATTTTGGTTAGGAAAATTACTAGCTATAGCAAGGTGTGTATGTATTCCCTCTAGTTGGTTTCATTAACTGTTTTGCATGCCTCTCATCACACTGCAGACACATACATTTTTTGAGTGTGATGAGAGGCAGTTCCTCTCCCTTTTCTCAATTTGGTGGGGAACCCGGGGGGGAATGTTTGAACTTCCTCTGTCCTGAGCCTAAACAGGCCTCAGAAGTTGTGGGACATAAAATGCTCAGAAGGTCAGCAGGGTCTGCTGTCAGCCAGAGGGGCTGCTATGTAGGTGTCAGTTTGTATGCGCTTTTACCCAGGATGCTAGGTGTGCTCTATTGAGAGCATTTAACAGCTATTGGAATAGAAGTATTTAAATCTTTAGACAAGGCAGTACCTGCACTAAATTCTGGAATATTGTAGCATACTTGAATTCAAGAGAGAGAGCTGTTTTACTACATCATCATCATTGGCCTTTATGTGGGCCATACTGTACTTCAAAATAATTGTAATATAGCAGCTGTTGCAGGGACTAGGTTGTGCTGAGCCATATCCTTGTCATGGACACAAGCTGTTCTTCTAATCAAGTCACATCTGTGACTATCAAGATGCTAGGAGGTTGCTGTGTGTATAGAGACATGCAAAATATCATAGGAGCTGAGAACGGAAGCTGGGGATAACATTCAAAGCTGATTATTTAAATTATTTTTATCTATGTTTTCTTTGGAGTGTCCTGTAGGGTCATGCTGATACTGTAATGACTAGAATTAATAGAAGTTGAAGGATTCAGATACAGACTTCAGGGGCATGTCTGGGTATGGTCCTGCGTAAGCTTTGCATCAAAAAGAGGATCTCAATTTTTCTTCTACTTTTTTTTTTTCCCCTCAAAATCAAACGACATTTTCTAACAATCAATGTAACTTAAGGCATTTAAACAGATAATGATGGTGATGGTACCCTTCTAATACTAAAGTGATAAATCCCAATACGGCATCAGAATCGCAGCATGGCCTGGGTTGTAAGGGACCTCAAGGACCGTGAAGCTCCAACCCTGCCCACAACCTCCCCATTTAATACCAGCCCAGGCTGCCCAGGGCCCCATCCAACCTGGCCTTGAACACCTCCAGGGATGGGGCATCCACAGCCTCTCTGGGCAGCTGTTCAGCACCTCACTGTTCTCTTAGAAAAGAACTTCCCCCTGACAGCCAACCTCAATCTTGCTTCCTTCAACTTAAAACCATTTCCCTTGTCCCACCAGAGGTGCTTGGAAACAAATTCCTTATGCCATAATCTTTATCAACTTTGATTTTGCTTGTACTTAAAAGCCTTGGCCACGTTTACTCCATCCTGTGCTCTGCAGAGATGAATTACACATATTTAGAAACTCTCACGGGGAGAAGCAAAAACACATGTTCCAGTTAACAACAGCATGGTGGTTATTCAGAGGTAATTATTTCTCCAGTATTAGAGAACATTTATGTCAGTGTGGAATGAAGTGTTAATGTGTTGTAGACTTTGAAGGCAAAAGTCTTAATCCTCTATACAAGCATATTATATGGGGGCAGATTTCCAAATGCAGTTAAAATGGAGTCTACAAATCCTCGGTTCGCTCTGACTTTAATCTCAAACATAGGTCCCAAAGATGATTTAATGCCACCCCTTGTTAAGAAGAGCTCAGCTGAAACCCACGTTAGCTCTGCATTTATCACAGAACGCCTGATTGGATGTGACAAGATATTTGAAGATTAGGAACGTGGTGTGATGGTTCTGTTCTCATCAGTTTATCATGTCCCATATTTGTATGGCTTTTTTTTTCCTTTCTCTGCCAGTGTCCAGTGCTGAACTTGTTAATAGCTTAGGCTGACTGCACACTGATGAGAAGAGGCTTGTTGGCTTTAGCCAGGTTGCACATAGGACTTCAGGTACCGAGCCAGGACAGAAATGGGAATTGATGCTGTCCTAATGCGTGTGCTGAGAAGCATGAGTCAGAAAGATTTTGGAGAGAGGCAGCCTGTGACTTGAGAACTTCAGGCTTCATCACCAGTCCAGTCCTTGAAAGTTCATTGCTGTGAAATATTCTGGAGCTTGTGCAAGCAGGTACTGTCCCATTTGATTCAAAGCTGGAACAGGAAAGAGTTCGCAGCCACTTAGACGCGGACTGAGACTGCGCTGTGCTGCTTAGATCTGCTGAACGACTCTCAGGAAAGGCTGGTTTTCCAAGGACAGATCAAAAGAGGTGGTTACACAGAGACTGAGGCATATTCAAAAGAGAGGTCGTTTGTGAAGTAAAAATGAAAGGCACAGAGCTGAGAGAAGTTCATCCTGTGCCTCCTTAAAGGGAGGCAAGCCTTCCTTACAGTCCTACGGGCAAGATTTCACGTAGTTGTGGATGGGTTTCATTTTTTTGTATGCCAAATGGCTCAATACAGGTAATGCTGTACCGATGGGTTTTGGAATATATAGTGGGTACCAAATTGTTACAATGATGAAAGAGCAAGGAATCTGTCCTGACTGTGGTCAGTGTCAGTGGTCAGTTTTATGCTAGGAGGTATGCTCTCTGTTACCCAGCCCCATTCAAGTTCTGGCTGCCTACTG
The DNA here is from genome assembly GCF_023343835.1 of Lagopus muta. Lineage (NCBI taxonomy): Eukaryota > Metazoa > Chordata > Aves > Galliformes > Phasianidae > Lagopus > Lagopus muta. The sequence continues at coordinate 32,438,791 of NC_064440.1, read as the reverse complement.
ATTTAATGCAGACGCTACATTGTACTTCTCCATCTCCCCAAGCCTCACACTGCTGCAGTGTGGTACTCACGAGTGGAAATCAGTGCTGCCAGACAAAGTGGTCTCTCAGCACATAGTGTCTTGCAGCAGAATACACTTTGGCTCTGTTTGAGGAAAAGCATGTGTTCTAATTAATGATTTCATGTACACAGAAATAATTGTAGAGCCTGTTGGCTCCAGCTGGTTGCAGAGAAGGCTGTGTGCTGTGGGTTGACTTTATTGCCTCTAATAGGAATGCTTTATGCAGAGAGGCTCCTTGAGCTAATGTCGATGGCTTTGGTTTCAGAGCAGTTCATCAGCACCTGTGGTCATTACAGGGCTGGCTTTCTTTATTTGAAGCAAGATATTAATCTTTGCAAAGAAACAGGAAACACGATAACTTTATGAAGATGATTGTTCTTTTGCTTGATGAACTGGCTTTGCCTGCGAGGCCCATCTAGTGGATTTTAGTGGCTTTCTGTCACAGATGAATCAATCCCTATTACGCAGGGCCTGACTTGGAATATTTTACAAGGGACGTTAATCCGTTTACTTAAAGCACAGGCCTCAAAACAAAGTCACCGTGCAACCTTTTAGCAAGCGTTCCTCCCTTGTGTTGTGTCAGGAGACAAAAATCTCAGCCTTAAAATATGAGGGGTGCAACAGATATCAGGTGGACTTGCAGTTTTATGGGGTGAGCAACCCATGGAAAGCCTCTGCATCAATGCTGTAGTTAGCGACATTTCAGTATTTATTCCCAGTCAGGTGTATGAGCAGGGAGTTAAAGCAGACTTGTTAGTAATTTATGGTGAAAATAACAGAGACATCATTGTTCTCTGAAATGATTTAAATCACTGCCCAGTTTTGATGCGTCATAATAGTGCAGTTGCTCTTAACAGCACCTCTTGATCAGTGGGACTTGTGTTCTGCTCATGGCTGAGAACTCAGGCTCTCGTTTGATGAAGATGGTGAAAAGCTTCAAGCGCAAGGTTTGAGTCACCCAGTAACTTGCTAAGGTACTTGCTTAACTGCAGGGTGGGCAGGCTGGGACCTAAAAGGTAGTATTCAAGTTGCACATTGGAAAGTCATGGCTGAGGCTACCTGCCACCGAAGTTGTAAGTAAAGCGAGGTGACAGCGTGATGGAACGCGGTTTGCTTGTATCTAGATTTAAATGTGGAACTGGTAGGCATTGTGAGATCAGTTGTCAGTTACAATTTGTGATTATGTGTGATAAAAGCTAATCTGAATGTAAAGGTGACATTGCTCAGTGTTTAAACGCTCTCAGATTAAGTGGAGAAAGGGAGAAGGGGCTCTTTCTTTTTGACTCTATTTCTTTGTATAAAGCAGAGCACGTTTTTGTGTGAATAATCCTGGCTGATTTCTTCCTGCTCTGGGGAGCCCTGTTCTGTGAACACCAGGCACTGGGAGTTGTGGATGTAGAGATTGCGGGGGGGTTGCTGGACAGCAGAGAAAAACTATTAAGCACACTCAAATTTGCTTCTACCCTGAGTTGTTTATTTTGTGTAATTTAAATGCCAAGATTATCATTCCAGGATTAACAAAATCCCTCAGATCTCTGAAAACGCATATTACAAGTTGACTGAATTCACCTCTTAGGGAAGGGGTGAGGACCACAAAACGTGGATCGTCCATCTTGAAAAAGAGTGCCTTGAAGAAAAAAATTGGAGTGACATAAATAAAACCTAAAGCGGTAAGAGGGCTGGGAAGTGTTGAGGCAGGAATGGAAGGCTTGATTTTAAAGCTCGGTTTGTGTATGTGCTGTGTTAGGTGGGTTAGTGCCAAAGATGTAAAAATAGGTGTTTTCTTAGCTTTATTCCACGGAGCACAGCACTGCTTCCTTTCTCTTCTGCATTGTTCTCCAGTCTTAGAGTTGAAGTTGACTATACAGGGGACTCAGTCTAGAGTGTGTAGGCCATGTACTCAATGAGGTCAGTAAAAAGGCTTTAATACCTGACTGTGGGAGCACTGTGGGAATTGCAAATGTGTTGATGTTTTGGCATGAGTGTAAATATACAACCCACCCTGCTGAGCATCCTTGTTAGTCTTAGAACTCTGATTTGAACTTGTAGTTTCAAATTGGATGGGTGGGAGCGGGTAAATTCTATACACGTTTGAAAAGAAAAATATTTTTCTCCTGATTGAACAGTAGGATCTTATTTTCACATTTTAGCCCATTACACACAATTTCCAGTTGAGAAGGCAGGATTTTTCACATGCAGTGCTTATTTTCTTTCTGCCTACCTCCCCTTTCTGGTCATTAATTGAGTGTTCTGTCCTCAGCCTAGGGAGTGGTGATGGATAGCAAATTAATTATGTGGGATTGGATTATGATTCAGAGCCGTATTTCTTGCGCTACAGAGTCTATTTTGATGAGCATAAAAGTTCAGAAACGCCTAGTAGAGAATTTTTTACACCCTCTGGAGATGATTTTCAGCATGTAAAGGAAAATAATGGCTGCATCAGCTGTTTCGTGGTGGTGGACTAGTAGTGCTAGTAGTGGAGCTCTAAGAAACACGAGCTAGAGTCAACCTCTGGCTGTCCATACTTCTTTTGGATGGGTAGGAGTGACACAGAACTGCTCTCCATCCTCGAGCTTAGCCTTTCTGAGCCCTACTGAAGACATGGGGCCTCTGTGCTCTTAAAGGTGACTTTACCAAAATCTGTTTTTGAAGGCAGTGTTTTTGTCACGGCGTTAACATTGCTGCTGTTTTGGTACTTTGTATTTTGGTGAAAGTATTTTTAAGCAGAAAATAGACTGTAATGGATAGATGAATTCACAGAGGTGGTCGTGGGCTAGAAACATACCAATAATGTAAACAGATTGCATCCTTAATGCCACTAGAGATAAGGACTTCTGTGCATGTCCAGCAGTATGTGAAGCTGAACTGATGGTTTGGTGCATGTGCTGGGGGGCAAAATAAAAAAAATAAAAAATAAAAAAAAAAAAAAAAAAGAGATTGGATTAAAAAAACAAAAACAGAAAGGGAGAAAAGTGAAGACTTGAAACCTGTATCTCTGATCATTAACACCCTACGGGGATCCGTGTTAAATAACCTGTAACAGTTAACTAAAGGAAAGGTAAACAGTTTTAATGAAATTGAGCTGAGTATTAAATTTGAGATAGCATGCACACAAGAGTACTAGGAAGATTACACAGTTGAAGGTGTTAGCAGAATAGGTAAAAAGCAAAGTCAGCCTAATGAACCTAAGTCCAAATAACCCAAATGAAGTGGGTGACAAAGAAAATAACTCAAGTGCTTAGGAAGTAATCTGTACGTGGTTGGAAACAACAGTGAAACGTGATACTGACGTGCACTTATGATACCAAAAAGCACTGAAGCCTGTGGCTCATCGTTTGCCAGCGTGTCAGATGAAACTCATAATTGCTGCTGTCTTTGGGGCTTAGCTTTGTGTTGGGGTGGCAAGGAGAAGCTGCTTGGTATACAGCTGTATCTGTTTAGCTCTGTGATGTTTGTGGGTGTCAAGATTTTTACGTAAGGATGGTCGGCCTACGAGTGAGGCAGCTAAAAGTTGAAAACTTTTTTCACTTATTCAGAATTTAAAACCATTTCTTCTCATATGCCATAGTATTCCTGGTTTGTGGCATTTTTAACCTTAATTAGGTGTTTAGATTGTAGCTCCTGAAAAATTGGATCTAATAAACAATAGATGCATATTTTTAGTGACTAAAGGTTTGGTGATCATTGTAAGTGCTTTTCTTCAATTCTCTGTTAGAAATGATGATTTCCTTTTAAAATCAGTGAGAGTTGATATGACGGATGTCTCTTTGAGAACTGATTACTTGTGGACTACCATTCAAATATTGTTCGGACCACTTTCAGCATATTTAGTGTTATAAAAGGTGATATCAGCAGTTGTCTTGATAGCTACTGATACACATTTTGAAGTCAAGAGATCTTGTTTTGTCAATCTTCAGTTTGGTGGTAAAAATTCTATGGTTGTTTGTGTATCATTTTGGAAAGTATCTTTTTGCTTCAGAGCATTAGTGCCATCTTCATAGAGTCTTTGATGACTAGTGTAGACATGGGATTCGAAATTGTTTTCGGTGGTGATGTAGGTACACCTTAATATAGCAAGCCAGATTAGATAGGACTGCACCCCACTGCTTGGCTTTGTGGTTTGATGTAAAGGAGCAATGAGGGATCAGGTAAATGAATGCGCTGTTTCTGTTGGAGGCACGAAAATTTTCAGTACCCGTGTGCTACTTTTGTTTTATTAAGCTGTCATGCGTCTTCCATCTTCATTCAGACATAATGGGAAGATGGTTAAACCAGAGCAATGACACTTGTACAATCTTGGTGATTGTTAACCTATTTCCTGTAGCTAACGAGACGTGATTACTGCACCGTTCTGCCCTGCAGTTGTCATGCTGTCTATTTTTGCCAATCTTTTCAGCTGATCTCCAGGCACTGCTGTTGGGAAGTTAAACGCTGTGTTTACGTAAGTTGCTGGCATTCTGTGGGAGCACTCAAATTAAGATGTTGGGTTGAAGGCTCCTACCCACCTTAGAGAAAACAAAGTGAGGGTGGAAGTTGTTTCAGCTTGTTCTTCGGCAGGAGCTTGTTTCTCTGCACTTATGATGTGGGAGATTGCAGGGGTAGTGGGGGACTGCACTACTTCATTTGTGCAAAAGCTGACCCCAGTTCGGTACTGTTTGAAGGAGACTTTCTGGCTGCTGCAAAATAGTCTTCTGTTCAGGGTTTTGACTTTGCTGGAAAGAAGTGATAGAACCGCATAGGTGCGACCATAAAACCTTCACTAGAATATTCATGTGGAATAGTGATGAACTGAGAGTGTCTAGAGAGTGCGTGGTACTAGTAATGAATTACTTTGAAACGTTAATATCCCATACTTGAGCAAGGCTTGCACGTGTATGACGCCTCCAGGTTTCTCTGACATGGTGTTTTTGAAATTCCTCCTCCCTTCTCTGAACTCAGGAAGATGCATTGTGTTGGTAGGCAGTTTTTATTTGGACATGAGGAAGTATTACTTTTCAGAAAGGGTGGTCAGGCACTGGAATGGATGCCCAGGGAGGTGGTGGAGTCACTGACCCTGGGGGTGTTCAAGGAAAGGCTGGATGTTGTGTTGAGGGACATGGTTTAGTGGGAGCTATTGGGAATAGGTGAACGGTTGGACTGGATGAGCTTTTAGGTCTTTTCCAACCTTGGTGATTCTATGATTCTATTTTCCCCCTCTCTGCCCTAACCTGTGAGGTGATGTAGTTAGAGCCAAAGAGTAAGTACAGGAAAACAAACCTCTTGCAGGGAAATTGCAAATATCTGTATCCTCATTTTGCCATTGCAGATTTGCGTTTGCCATCAAAGTGCATGTTGTGTCTCCTTGTCCACACAACTTTTCACATGTGCATGGCAGTTTGAAACAAGTGAAATTGTTATATTGATGGAAATCAAGAGAAGTTGTTAATAAGTTTCCCCTGATATTTTATATTTGGTTCAACTAAGAAACTGTCACACGACAGTCACCTTTCCAAGCGATTGTGTTTTGTGTGCCCAATTGTTCTCTGGTCTGTCATCCCACCTAACAGTGAAGTCTCTGATTCTGATTGCTAGAACCCCTTTGATTGCTGCGGGAGTTATTGGTGGCCTCTTCATCATCGTCATCATGGGCCTGACATTTGCTGTGTACGTTCGACGCAAGAGCATTAAAAAGAAGAGAGCGCTGCGGAGGTTCCTGGAGACTGAGGTGAGGGTGTAGGTGGTGGAGGAGGCAATCTAGGAAATGTTTTTAAGCATAACATTTGTTCTTCGTTCATCACATACAGCAGGGGTGATTGCTACTGTCTCCCCGTTCCTGTACTTTGAAATGTGTTTGATTATGATGTTAAATCAGGGTTCCCCTCTGCAAGATAGATAATCAGTCTTACAAATATAGTTCCGTAGCGATGTTTAAGTAGTGTTGTTTCCTGCTGTATTTTAAGGATCCTGCTCCCACTTACTTCCACTCTAGAGCTTGACAAAAGGGTTTATGCATCCCCAGTCTGTTTTCCTAAATACCTTTATGCCGGCTAGAATTTGTGTTGCTTGTTGAATACTGTTCAGGTTTATAGAAAGCTGAACTTAATGCTTTTAGGTATATTAACCTTGCCATCGTACCAGCCTCCACTTAAGCAGAAGTGATTTTAAGCACAAGCACTGGCTTTGGCAGCAGCTCCTGTTCTTCATTTGCTCAGATAAAAGCTGTGGCTGGTGGTATTTCTCCTGAGGGAATGAAGTCTTAATAGAAGTAGTAGTAGAAGGTCTTACTATGTGGGGAAGCTTGCCTGTGAAATGGAAGGTTAAATCAGGAGTTTCCTGAAATAAGCACACACAGCTTCAGCTCCCTTCTCTATTTCTAGCTGGAGGTTATAATAAACCGATCTTTCTCTTGGTCGTAGTAAAACTCTTCAAGCATATTTTTAAAGCCCACAATACTACTACTCCTAGCCATTCCTGTGCTGATGGCCTGCAAGTCGTATATATACAGAAGCATGCTGACTTTCTTTCAGAGGGAGCCTTCTTTCTTTGACTAAGTTAATACTGGACATCTAAACAGGAAGTGAGAAAGAATCCTTAAGTGCATCTTGCAAATAATTTCTAAGATAACCTTGTTGCTGTTTGGTTTCATGTTTTGGTACTCAAGTAATTTCCAACTATTGACATTCGTAACAGAACTAAAATAGTCTGGTCAGCTGGTAAGTAGTCCATGGTGCTCAAAGAGCCATAGCAGGAGTTCTGAAACCACAGAGCAGTTAGCCTTGTGAACAGACTACTCTGAAATACTGCAGGAGTGTGAATCCTATTTGAGCAGGAGTAGTCCTGAATTATTTCTCCCATCCTGTTAAAGGAGCACGCTGTTTTTCACTGTTTAGAGTATTGTCCTTTTCACGTATTTTTTTTCAATTTATTTTTAAAGAACCCTTGCTTTTCTGGCAAACATGGTACAGTATTGATTTCTAAAGTCATTTTTAACAGAATGGTGGTTTGTGGTTTATTTATGATGTTTCTTGGGAAATGGTTGCTTTTTTGAACAAATTATTTAATTGTGCTTTTTTTTGTTTTTGCAGCAAATTAATGGCTGCTCAAAATTGTCTCCTTTAAGTTGCTTTCTTCTTAAATTTGTCCTCCTATATGGTACAGCAGAAGTTGAGAGGAACAGACCCTTCTCCAAAACAGAATAAGAATATAAGATGAGCCATTAAGTCAGGGTTATTCAAAAGAAATATGACTAATTTAAGAGGCACTAAAATGGGCAAAAATACAACGTGGTCCACTGATAATAAATGCTGTATTTCTGTCAGGCAGGAAATATTTATACTGTCTCCATTAGCGGAAGTCCTTGGGTGCGTTATTGTGACACCAATTCAATTTCCAGTTTGTAGTTCCATCGTGTAATTTCTGGTGGAAACGATTGCATTTTGAGTGAGGATTTTTTTCATACTATTTCTCAGTTTCTCAGCATTTGATTGTTTTCTTTAAAAGTGAGAGATTCCTCCAGGAGTTGTTAGATCAGCACTCTTTACTGTCTTACTCCAGTGTTTGACTGGATTGGTTGTTTCCAGTATAAACTGCTCATGGATTTTCACACTTTCAAATACTAAACACTATTGGACTTGACTTCGTAGCTTGTGGAACCCTTGACTCCAAGTGGTACGGCACCCAACCAAGCTCAGCTTCGCATCCTGAAGGAAACTGAGCTGAAACGAGTGAAGGTTCTTGGCTCTGGAGCCTTTGGAACTGTATACAAGGTAATAGTCTTCTCTACAGCATTGATTAGCCTTGTTTAACCTGTGAACAGTGAGGTTTTGACCTCGTTGCTGGTGATACTCATTAGTGGAAGTTTTTCAGTAGTTTCAGGGAGTTCAACATCAGATTACAGAACAAAATAATCCATAGTTAGTTTAATTCTGTGGGAATTAATAGGTGGTGAAAAAATGTGCATCTTTGTGCTTACATCGTTTCTTTTAAACGCAATTGATGAGAAAACCAAGAAGATCTAAGGACACTTGCTGGCAAACAACCACCCACTTACATAAAGGTTTAGTTTTGATGTAAGAAGTAGTTTAGTGAGACATATTTTTCTCTTTTTTTGCTTTTAATAGCTTATTTTGTGTATTTTCAGTTTTGATGTTCGGGATTGAACTGCATAATGTGACAAAATACATAAAAAAGAATTAGAACAGTGAAATTTTTATGATTGTTGTCTTAGTCTTCTGTCACTTTGCCTTATATTTCTAGGGTATTTGGGTCCCCGAGGGAGAAACTGTGAAGATTCCTGTGGCCATTAAGATCCTTAATGAGACCACTGGTCCCAAAGCCAACGTCGAATTCATGGATGTAAGTCATTTCGAGTCTTGGGGGGATCTTCCTTGAGTCCACAGAGGTTGTAAAGAGTAATTCCTGCCAGTTGTTTTTCTTAAATAGCAGAAGGAGGTTGTTTCACAGGAGCAGTACTGTACTGATGGTTAGCACATGTTAGAACCTGCTGGCCTATGCACAAAAGCAGCTGAGTTTTAGTAGGGACATGTCCTTCTGTTACTCCTAGACCAGCTATCTCTGTGTTAATGGATTCTGTATGGTAGCAATACTTTAAAACAATAAGCACCAAACAGTAAACAGCTGGGGGTAGATCAGTGCTGCTTCTCTGAAGTAGAAGAGCTGGATTAATTGGTGCAGGACAGTGCTTTGCCCTGGTCAGATAATAGTGTTGTGGAACCCTAAGCATGTGGTAACATCAGTGCCAAAACGGTGAAGTGCTGGGTGTTTCAACATGCAGATGCCACCAGCCTCAAGATGTTTGGGTTTTGCTTGTCCATCAGTGGAAGGCTCGTTACTTCTGTCTCATGTGCCAGCAGTTTCCATTTTTATGGCAGAGTATAGAGATGAGAGAAGGAATTTGCAGGGGAGCGTCTTGCCACCTATGCAAGTTTTGCTTGTGTAGAACTCTCAGGAACAGAAACTTAACTCTCTTCTGCTTCAGTTTCCCTGAGAACTCAGCACTGAGTCTGGGAGCAGTCAGCAGCAGTAAAAACATAATAGGGAGGGAAAAAAAAAATGCCCATTTTTAAAATTCCTTGGGCTTTGCTAGTCTAAAATACTGTTAATAAAAGGTCAAGATCATTTTTATGGATGTTCTGTGTTCTGTCTTTTGCTTTGTGTCAAGATTAAGCTTCATTGGCACTGAATGTTTGTGTCCAAATCAGAGGCAGTATTTTGACAAATAATAGCAATTTGCATTTTATTTGTAAAACTCTCCTGTGAACTTGAAAATTACATAGGACTTGTAAATTCTGGAGGTCTGTTCAGTGTACAGCCTTAATTTGATAAGCATTAATGGGACTATAAACCACAAGGAGACTGTACTCCCATTATATAATCTACTCCTACATCTAGAAATTAATAACAATGTGCAGTTACAGCTCTAGCTGTTTCAAGCAAATGATCACAAGTTCTCACCATGGAACTAAAGCTGTGTGTAGACCAAGGCGCTTCCTACGCTTTCTTCAGGAGTGCTGCGTGTGCATGTTTGTTGATGACATATAATAATCATTGTGTACAAACACACAAAAAAAGGGCTCTGTTTGGATGAAATGAATTGTACTAAAGCGATAAAGAAGATGAGATGTTTGCTTAAAGGACAAAATAATGATCCATGGCAAAGCTCCAGGAAGAGGAGGTCTGGTGTTCAGTGATCCATCAAAGTGAATGTCCAGGGAGTGGAAGGCTGCTACGCCCAAACTGCACGTGTGCTGTTTGATGTCAACAGACAGTATGCAGATGCCTTTTTCAAGCAGATGGAATTGGTATTGCCCTATGGAAGTCACTGGAAGCGTGCAGTTTGCACCACATGAAGAGCTGACCTTCTGATAGAGAAACAGTAGTAATCGCTCTTTCTGTGATAGTGATTAACCTTGAAGCACATCACAAAGAATGTGTAAGATCCTCCTTAAAAGACCAAGTTGGTTGTTTAGGGGTTTTGTAGCACAGCGTCATCAGCTGACTTAATTCACTGGACTTCATTTTCCTCCAATGCGTGCATCTGATGAATGGCTCAGAAATGGAGACTTTGTTGGATACTGTAAAGATTTTAACCACGTAACAGGCAGCCGCACTAGGAGAGGTTTCTCTTCATACTAACATTGTCTCATGAGCCTCTGATCTACTAATAATCAGGTGGAGGAATCGCATGGGTTGTTGTGAGTCCTAAAGGTCAGTAAAAACCCGAAGGTTACTTTTAATCTTAGCTAAAAAGAAGTAGACCCCATCATCAACTGATAGAGGTAACGGTGAGAAGGACTAACGTGCTTCCTATCTGTGCTGCCCTGGATATGTGTGCAGCAGTCTGTGACATTCCTTGCTGTATAGAATTGATGGGAGGGCAGACGATTTCCCTCTTTTGAAATAATTTTTCGTGCAGAAGTACAGAAGCTCCTGCCATCCTTGCCTTCAAACTCAGCCATCTATTTCCTGAAAGAGCTGGCATTTTAATAGATAACTTTCATGTAAAAGAAGGGCCTGGAAATTAGTTATGGTTTTATGTGACCATTGCTTTCTGTCCCGGAAGGGATATAATTTTATACTGGTAAGCTATTATGGGGAGATATTCTTCAATGGGAGATATCTAAGTGAAGTTGTAGTAGGAAGCCTTTTTATTCCTCGTCACTCTGAGACTTTGGTCAGTGTAACTCTGCTGGATGAAGTTATCTATTGGCGTTATCTCATTAGGAGAATGCATGAGTACATGTGAGAGCACAATCCATTGGCTGTGCTTTGAGTAAGAAGAGTGATGTGAATGGCCTTTGTCAAAAGCAGCTGTTTTAGTTTTTGTTTTTTTAAGTTGTATAGGAGCTAACTGCCATTGGGAGCATAATAAAGGATTATGCTCCATAAAGGACTTCAGTGGGATGTCTGACAATGCTTCAATGGAAAGGGGACATTAATGGGAAGGAGGTATCATGAGTTATCCACTTGACTTTGCTTTTTTTTTGAACTTGTTAAGTACAGGTGAGCTTTTGTTGGCAGTTTTTACTCAGTTGTGTGTCCTTGTACTTGCAAGTGAAGCTTAGCATTCCCTTTGGAGAGGCTGTGGGAGATGTAAAGCCTCTTGCAAACACTGGTGTGTGTACACAGAGCGTAGTTGAACGCTTCAATGTCTACAGCAATAGCTGGTAGAGACAGTTGTGGCATGTTCCAATGGCTCTGCTTTATACTTGTGATGTTGGCAGAATGTCTTATAGTGTTCTGAGATCCCACTGAATGTTATGCTGGAAGTAAAGGAAAACAATTTGGCTGCTGGGCTGTCATTTCAGCATCTTGAACATCTGCTAATGGGTCTGTAATGACTGTAATGATATAATGTATGGTGTTAGCACCTCCTATAGCCAAACACCTCCCATCAGGGGATGATGAATTGACAGTCATCAAAAACTACATTTCCTATTTGGAATTTTTCTGCAGGGAATGGCAGCGGAGTCTATTTTGTGTTTTCTTTTCAGACCCCCAACTACCTTTCTTTAACACTGCCCACTGCTTTCTTACATGGTTGCTTTTTCTCTCTGGTAGTTCTGTGTCTGTCATGAGGCAAGACAAAGCCCTCCTGCATATCTGAAACCACTTTCTCCAGGGAAGCAGCAGAATGTGCATGTGGACTGAAAGGGGTATACTCTTTAGTACTTAACAGAGGTACTATATTTTCTTAAGTTTCAGTTGTTGGTCATTTATCTCTTGGAATAATTTCCTAGGCTAAAGGATTTCCCCTCAGGCACTGAAATGGTTTCATGTTTGGGGTGTTTTCATTTCCCTGCTGGGTTTGCCACACCTCATGGTCCCCAGAAATGCCCTGAAATTTCAACTCTGAGTACCAGAAAGCTTGCTGCTGCTTGTGTGTCTGGCAGGGGAGCTGCCACTGGCTGCCGGCATCCAGAGGGAAGGTGTCCTGCCCCTCACCCCAAGGCTGGCAGCTGTAGGAGAAGATGAGGCTGTTGGGCAGGTAGGAGAAGGCTTATTATGGGAAAAGTCAAAATAAGCAGCTGAGAGGCTACTTGATAATTGAACAGGGACTTTTCATTTCACTTGTGAAAACAATTTCCTCTCCTCGACCTCTAATTATTGGACCGTTACGATTGTCTGCTAAGTCAAGTAGCCTGATCAGGTTTAACATCAAACCACATGCTCAGCAAATTATGTCATACATTCCAGAGACACACTGCAATTGAAAGTGTGCCAACCTATCTTTGAGGCTAAGAAATATCTTTAAAATGATTGTGTCTTGGGGGAGCAGACAACTGATGAGACCTTTTCTTTCCTAGCCCTCTAAGCTTAGCGCTTTCAGGAAGTAATCTTGTGAGCTCTGATTCTGTCCAGGGTTTTGATCCACTTACAAATTTAATCTATCTTCACAGAACTTAAGTGCTCCATTGTCTGTTAGAAAATAATTAGAAGCTGCAAGCACATGCCTGCATACACAGAGTTCCTTGGAAGCCCCTGAGCTCATTGAGATGAAGACAGTTTGACTGATGGTGGTCAGCTGATACTGGGCCAGAAGCTAATAATAGAAGGCAGCGCTGCTTAGCTAGGTGGGAAAGTTAACTTGGGAGAAATTAAACTGAAGGGTCTGGGATTTATGCTTGGAAATAAATTTCCCGTTCTCATTTGTTTCTTGGTAAGAGAGCTTCAAAGGCAGTTGGTTTCTTTTATGGTTTTATAATTAAGATCTAGGGGGATTCTTGATTTATGTTTTTTTCTTAGGCTTAATGTAGTTCCCTGCCACCTCCAGTAGCAGTATTCATTGAGCAGGAGAGCATTTGCCAAGCAAACTATGAAGATAATAAGTGACAGTGACCTCCACTAGGCGTAAGGCAAACAAATCAAAGCTGCCTGTATGGAGAGGGCCAATGCACCATCCTTTATTCTGTCACATTTCTTTGTTTAATGAACTAAATGAGCCAAGCAGTCAGTCTTCACGTACTGTGAAAAGATAAACTTCTCCTAAATTGTGAGCCCCTCTTATGTATTAAGACAAGTGCTGAAGACTTACAAATTTAGGCTTGGTTCACGGGTTTCAAGGGGAAAAAATCATTTGTCAAAGAGGGTTTTCTCTCGTGTTCTGCTGGAAACCAGGAGGGATCTGGTTAGCTCGAGTTACCTTGTTTCTCTAGTTGTGTCTGGAGGCCACTGTGGAAAGTACAGCTGGGTGGTCAGGTCAGTAGGGTGAGAGAAGACCTCTTGTTTCCACTATTTCTAGTAGACATAGGTCCTAGGCTGGAGATACAGATATCTTTTCTCTGAGGGTCCTTCTAAGATCTTGCTCTTCATTATGAGTGTATGGGTGACAGCAGAAAGATATTCACCTATCCATCGAGTTCAGCTTAATTCCCTCGTGCTGCCTAGCAATGCATCTGAGCTGGATCTAAAAGTCTGAAAAAGGCAGCGCTGCCTTCAGAGGTTGAGTGGTACGTGCAGGCACTTCAGAGTCCTGCCACTGACTGCAGGGCTGCTTGGGAAATAGCACCGAGTTAATCCTGAACCTCGGTTTAAAGGTCAGCTATAGGATCAAATGAAATCCTGTGTGGCAGCAGTGAGATGTTTTCCTTTATATTCCCCTTCTGTCGTTTATGTAAACACCCTTCTTTCCAACTGGCATAAAGGGCCCCTGTAAGAATAGCAGCTAAAGAACAGCGGTGTTGCTGCATTTGCCTGGAAGTGCTTCAGCTGTGATTCAAACAGGCTTTCTTTCCATCACGTTAAGTTGCTGCGGATGGGAGGCGAAGGGGTGACCGAACTCATCTGATTGTAGATTCTCTTTTGTTCGGTTCCCCTCTTCCTCCCACTTAAGCACGCTGTAAGTGTAGCCACTTAGAGGGGAACCTGCCTGCCTGTCAGTTCCAGGCACAGAAGCTCACTGTGATTGCAATTACAATTTCCAGCTTGTCCAGAAATGCCAGAAATCAGGCTGTCCTTGAGAACTCTGCATACTGCGTGCAGGCCCAGAGAGTGATCAGCCTCTACATAAGCTGGGAGTCTGATCACTCCTGAAGGTTAACTGCTTTTAGTCCTTTGAAGATTAACTGTTTGAAGGACACGTTCACTGCTGTTTCCAATAGAAGCAGTCATTCTCTTAAATATTTACTTCAGTAATTTCTCCTTCCATAGCATGCATTTGTCTGTGGGGGTGTGTGTTTGCTTTCCGTATGCAGGAGCATGTGTCAGTACGGAGAAAAGATGAAGTCTAAGCACAGACAGACAAGCTAGGCTATTTGGAAACAGTCCTGCTGGTGTAACGCTGTAGCTGAGACATACACTGAGGGAAGGAGAGTAGTGAGGACTTGACTAGTGAGGTCTTGCTGCCCGGAGAGCTGTGGGTACCCTGTCCTAGAGATGTTCAAGGCCAGGTTGGATGTGCTCTGGGCAGCCTGAGCTGCTGGAAGCAGCCCTGCCCTTGGCATTGGGGTTGGACCAGCGTGGTCTCAGAGGTCCTTCCAGCCTTAGTTGTTCTGTGATTCAATTACTTGGAAATCCTGCACAAGTTGGGAATATCTGGGAACGGAGAAAGTAAGTGTTAGTTTAGTTTGTTCTCCAGAAAACAGTTGTAGATTAAATTAAGCTATTAAAACTTGTCATTAAATGTTAGTAGTAGTACTGGTTACAGAGGGCATGTGTGTGAAGGAAATAATGCTTTGTACCAATCCATTAAACTTCATTTTCGTAGGTAAGAGGTACACAGCAACGTGGTTGATAACTGTTGATTTTGCTTTGAAGTGTATTTTTGAGCAGCTGCTGAAATAGGAAGACAGGTATTTGCATAGCTGCATGTTACAAAGATCAGGAGAGGAAAGCTTTGGTTGCAAAGCACTTCAAAATTAAACAAGCAAGGGGTGGGAGTGTGAGAAGAAAAAAAAAAAAGGCAAACAAAAAGACCCACACAAGTCCTTTAAAAGCCAATTACACTTAAATGAATGCAAAATGGCCTTCCTGAAACATAAGCAAAGCACTTGGGAGCACCGGAATTCTTTGCAGAACCTTCCTGACATTGTCACATATTAAGTACAGGAGAAAAAAACGATGGCAAAACTTGGTGAAATGGCAAATTATTGAATAGCATGATATGTTATGAGGAGAAACTGATTCAGATAGCCAACTTTATAGTAGGCTTTGGCACTGAGAATTGGGTAATTAATGCTGACTTGAGACGAAATGAAACTGTAAGTGTTGAAGGAGCTTTGCGGTGCTTTGCATTTGTTCTTTGTGCCACTTGCTCACATTAGCAATATAGGATAGGAGCAAGGTAATGTTTGAGTTTCTGAAGTGCAGTGCTTATGCTGGAACTTTATCACGCTGATTTAAAAAAAAGTGGAATTAAGAATCGGGTTTTTATGAGCCCTCTGCTAGTAAAAAATGTGTCATTTCTCCCAGCAAGCCATCAGTAGCTCAAGGTTAACAGTGGTCCTAATGAGGTTGTTGGAAAGATGAATAAGAAATAACCTGATATTTAAGTTGTAGGAGCTGGCTGTAAAACTGTACGTATATGCAGGCTAATCATTTTTTAAGTATGCTTGCTTGTGGCTTACCTCAGTGCCAAATGGGCAGGCTGCTACCCATCGGATTCCTCGTGAGTACCGGTGCTGAGGCTGTACATGGGCAGTAGCACAGGCTGCAGTGCCCAGATCAGCAGCAGAGCACAAACTGAGTGAGAGCAGAGGGTCCTGGAGCATCAGTGCGCTGTATTTATCGTGTTTGTTTTTGTACTGCTAGAGTGCCGAGTCAGCTTTAAGCTGAGGGAGAGCAAGGGTGTGAGGGGTTGAAATGAAGGAATTAATAAAAAATAATAATTAAAAAAAAAAAAAGGACAGCTTTACGCACACAAATACCCGTTTGTTTTTGTTATTACTAGAAATGTAAGGCTGGGGATGTGCAGGCTTGTAAGAGCCAAACTTGAAGTATAGCTGTGGAAATAAGTTTTGTCTTAAAATCTACCAAGGAAATGTAGTTTGGAATATTCTTCTCTTATCGTTTTGTTGTACAATTGTTTTCCCTCCTCAGTGCTGATCCTGCCAACTCTGATACATCAGCAACTGTCACGAGCGTACAGAAATGAAATAATTAACATCTGTTCATATTAATATTCCACACATGATATACAGATGGTAGTCGGCTGTCCCTATCACTGCTTGTCACGTAGTTGCATGAAATAAGAAAGGGAAATCTGGTGCATGACTGGGTTGTTGATGATCTTGGTAATATTCTGCCAGTGCCTTCTAGGCTTAAGTACAATAACCAGGATAAACAGAGACGGAGCTGAGGTCGCGACGTGACTGTCAGATCACAGAGCAGTAATTGCTGGTTGGAAATGCTTGGTCCTCTGATATTGAAACTACACTTCCAAAAATAAAAAGATTTTACACAGCAATATTTTCTATATTAACTTTGGTGTTGCTGCTTATTGCAGTATATGTCATTGCTTGGCCCTGGTAAGATCAGAAACCCTTTGTGCTGTGTAACCATGGTGAGCTTGTCCCTGCCCTGAGAAACTTCCTATCAAGATAGACACAACATATTAAGGACAGAGGAATTATTTATTTCTCATCTTCCCTTCACAGATGGGACTCTGTGAATTGCAAGATAAATTTCACCGTCTCTGAAGCAAATTCATTATTGGTTATTATTATGTTTCAAAATCACATTCTGCTTTTAAATGTTTACTTAGAAAAGCAGGTATTGTATTGTGGAGGGGGGGAAAGCTGTTTTCTCTAATTAGTCACTGTAAACGTGTCTGTAATGCTCTTTTCAAAACACCTCTTGTTATCACTCCGTGCTTGCCAGCAAGTCAGGCATTTCAAAGAAATGGGACTACAAATTAAGGACAAAAGAGAAATTTGGTGTTCTTCCCTTAGTTATGTCTAAGGTAATTACAGTTGTTTCGTGAAGGATTCTGCTTTATAAAGAAGTTACTAGCTGAGTAGATAAATCAGCATTGTATCACTGTGAAATAGTAGACCAGGGCTTACTGTTTATTAATGCTTTGCTAGGAAATGATTTTACAGTGTTTGAGGAAATAATCACTAGGATTTTTCAGCTGTGTTAACAGATGGCATCTGTATTCAGTTTGCTCAATCCTAGCTTCAGAAGTGTTGGTGAGTGACTTGCATAGGGACATTCTATGGTATGGAACAGTATGGATGCTATGGTTGGAAATGGCTGAGGTGTAGTCAAGCTACTGTTGATCCCAGTGGTAATGAGAGACTTGGAGAGCAGAGGGTTTTGTTGAACGGGGACCAACTGAGGGCACTTTGCCAGGTGTCCAGGGCTGAGTGGGGTAACACCAGAGGGTACCATGCTGGGTCTCACTGGGAGTGTTCCCTGGGGTTGAGGATGCGTTTTCTATCTGTGCAGTGCTGTTTGTTTGGGTTCAGTGCCGTGAGATGCATGTGCATATAAAAGCAGAACTGCATTCTCTGAATGTTTCTTGAAACCAAGCAGAACACTTTGTTTCTAAATGAGCCCTTGTTGGTTTGGATGAGTGACTAGAGTACCTGCAGGAAACTAAGTCATCGGGGAAGTTACGGAAGTAATCCAAGTGTTTGGAGAAAGGTTGGGAAGAAATAGCACTTGAAACGGGGAAAGAATGTGAGTTTCTTTGCTGAATTTTTTCTTGGCAGAATTTTTAGTGTTTTTTGAGTAAAATGTACTGAAAACTGTGCGTGTTAAACAAAATCCTAGTCAAATTCAAACTGGATTATTGAACCTTTATTTTGTGTGTGTGTGGTTGGGCTGTGTACAGTGGGAAGAAGGAGTGGGAGCACTGGGGAATTCTAACTGAGGATAAGCTGGGAAACGTTTTGCAGTAGTAGGTCATAAATGAAGACCTGAGTGCAGAGTGGGAGATGCTTCTGGTCCCTCTGCAACTAGTCCTCTGTTATCAGGTGAGAGCACAGTTGCCTTCTTGACAGTGATGTCACTCTGGTGAGAACATAGATGTGAGTGAATCTGTAGGCTATTGATGTTGATGTTTACATGAAGGCTCAGCAAGCTCTCGGTGTCCTGAAGCTCCACAAAGTGTTTGAGAGCACATTGTGTCGCAGTGACATGTTCCACTGAGCTGGTGCAATCAGAGCAAGAGGCAGCCCTGCGGCTCGATATGGATGTACCTGTAGGACTGCAGACATGTGGCAGCTTTGGATGATGTTGTGATTCAGCGATGCCAACTCTGAGAGAAAAAAGAAGCCTCAACAATGAACCTAACAGTCCATTTAAATCTTTTTTGTTTAGACATTATCTTCCTTTTTCAGCACTTGAGTCCTGAGTGCGATGCTCTTCTGCATCTGAATGACAGACAAGGGAAACATGGAATTGAAGAGTCTATTTTCAACTGTAAAATGTGATAAATGAGCTACCTGGGCTATGGGTAAAATGTATCTTTGATTAAAACAACTCTTCCTGTTGATAGTACACTTGATGGAATGAGGTTTCAATCTGATGCTATCCCTTTAAATGGATCCTGAAGAAGAAAGGAGCTTTGTGTGTGATTATCAAGTCAAGCTTTTCAGGGATACTAGAAAATTTTAAAGCAGTGTCCTAAGACCCTTCAGAAATGGGAGAGAGCTTGATATTTATATATTTTTTTTCTCATCACTCCTTGAGACCTCACCATCACTCATCAAAAATCAAAGCAATAACTCCCTTCTTTTGGAAGAAATCTGCTGCTAGGGCTGAAAATGTTTATAAGCTGGTCAGTGCTGAGGATGATCTACTCTCCAAGTGAGGCTGAAATGATTATTTTCCAGTGTTTTTAAAACTTTTTTTTTTGCGATTACATTAAAATAGGAGAAAGCAAAATTCTCTTCACAGAATAAAATGCATCAGAATGATGAGGTATCTTCACATGTGATCAGCAAGGGGGGATTGCCAGTTTGAAATCTGCTGTTACTTCTCTTGATTGCTTTCCATGGAAATGTTTACATAGAGGTTTGCTGTGGTTTCTCAGCTCCTATGAACTCATGGCTGCCTATGCGTAAAGCAGAACTGAAAGCAGGTAAGAGTTTACACTCGAATCCTCAGAATCAAATGTTTTCAGGCAAGGTTGGCAGGAAGGCTGGTGAGAGTTGTCTTCTGGCTGGACGTTTGATGGGAAGTGTTTATGTCACTTGTTGTGCATAAAGAGCTCTGTTCCTTTAGGCTTCAGATTACTCCTCAGCTGTCTTAACACAGGCTCTGATGAATTGGGAGACTTAATTGGTAGCAAGGCAGCTGGGAGAAGTCAGAAGCATATGGTATGTGGGTATAACAAAATGCATCTCCCACTCCATCAAACATTCATCTGCGTGCTTAACTCTGAGCACTTGTGCTTTGCTGGAAGCAGTGTAGTTGGCCATGCCCTCAGTTTTGGCAGGACGAGAGTCACCCTACTACTTAGTTTTCAAAAATATTTATGGAGCCAGTTTGCTTCTGTGAGTAGGTGAATGTATCTGTTGCTACAAGCATATATATTCCTATGTGAGTAGGACATTCTGCTTTTCTAGGGTGGACAGAGCATGTTTGACCATTGGTCCATAATTATCACCTTCAGAAGGAGAGCTTTAAGATCACTGAATTGTGCTACTTAAGAGTATTTGGAGGAAAGTGGGGCATCTCTCTCACAGACTTCAATCACGCTGGGATATTTGCATGCATTTGAACTCAACATGAACAATGCAGGCTGAGCCTCCGGTGCTGAGTCAATAAGACTGCATAGCCTCTGCTGCATGCAGGTGCTGTGGCTGCAACTGCACTGGGAAATGCAGCACGTTTCAAGATGTGCCACTCCATAGGAATAAATCTCACCATTGAAGTGCTTGTACTCCAGTCTGAGTACGTAGTGACTCTGCTCCCTAACAAAGGTATCTCTGTCAAGCTCCTTGTTGGAAACTGAGCTTGAAAACTTTCTAAGTGTCAATTCCTCCAGTACCCAAAACCAACCAGTCAAAACCTGTAGTCTCTTGAACCATAATAGTTTGCCCTAGCTCGGAGGAAGCACATCTCAAAAGACTCATACTGTTACATTCTCTATTTGTTCATACGTAGCTTCTTTAACACAGCTTCCCAAAGCAAAGCAAGCACTGGGGGATGTCTCAGGGAGACAGTGGATAGACATGAGAAGGGCCTTGATTCACAGCTCGTTCTGTGCCTGCCAAGCAGTGTGAGGGTAGGCTTTGGCCCTGATTGTGTGCTGTTGGGTTTCTGTGCAACATTTGTAGATGTAACTGTGCCTGTTGGAGGTACCGATCATGTTTTTGTGCTTGGACTATGGGTGTGGATATGTAGAAGGGTTTGTTTGTTTAATACACTTTTTCATTTGCTTCCAAGTCCAGCTTCTCCAGTGAGAAGTTAAGAGAATTTGTTGTATGTGACCTCTGTGTTATCACGGTCTCTGAGGACAGCACGGTGCCAGAAACATGTTTCACTGCAGGCAGTGCTACTGCACTCTTGAGCCAAACTGAAGCATGCATCTCGGCCCTGCACTAGTAACCTCACTGCCAAACCTGCTCTTGAAGCATTCAAGTACTGTTAACTGCATCATCTAGCAGTAAAACAGGTTATATAAGCTGTCATCAGGTCCCAAATAAGACTTCTGCCTGGTAGTGCTGTTTAGCCATTAGAAGCAGGTGCATTACCGAGCAGTTCCTGGAAAAATAGTCGCAGTAACTGATGATGGCATTTGTCCCTCTGCTTGCTGCTGTTCCGGCATAGGACTCAGATAGCCTTTGCTGGTTCCTGTTGCTGCATCTCTGTTTGGTGTCAGAAATGGCTGAGATGCTTCTAAAGAAGGTTTGCGGAGAGGATCTGCCTGAATGGTGAGGGGCAAACACTGGGGGTTGTACGTAGAGTCGTGCTGTAAAGCAGTTGAAAACAGTGTCTGGTATAGAAAGGCACAGGGGAAGTAAACCAGCGAGTATCCCTGTCATGCAGTAAACGTAGGCATCTGCAGTTTTGAATGTCTTGAGCTGTCTCTCAACTTAAATGTTTGTGCAGACTGCATCTGCTAAGCTGGCTGTAACCTGCGGAGTCTGTAAGGCCAAGTAGACAATATGTATTGAGAGCAAGTTGAGTTTGTCCGACATGCAATCCAGACAGGTTTTTGTCCTAGCCATTAGGAGTATTGTAAAATGAATGAAAAAAGCAGTGTATTTACAGTAGTATCTCTTCTGTTAGCATGGCACAGTTTGTGATTTCAGAAAAATGCCTAAGACACTAAGAATTAAGCTGTTGGTAGTTGCTCTGAACAACGATGAGAAAAAACAGGGCGTTGTTGTTCTTCAGTTTCTTTTGATTTGTTGGGGTATGTATTGGCAAGAACAGTTAGAAGGCTAGGAAACCACTTAGCCTTTGGCCCTGCTTACCAGACTCTCAGGTGTGTGTGCTCATCTAGAGCAGTAAAATGTGCTCTCAGCTTGCTGTGCTTGGGGCAGCGGGCCAGTGTGACTTCAATGGAATGGGGAGCATGTTTCTCTTGCACTGGCTCAGCATGTGTAGGATTGCTGTGGCACTGGAAGATAGCTCTGGAACTGTTCTGTGAGTGTTAGTGGTACTGCGGTGCACCTTCTCACAGTCTTAAGAATTGTTCTGAGAATTTCTCTTTCTTCCTCATCACAGACAGCTCAAACAGAAATCTTGCTTTAGTTGGATTTTCTTTTCAAGGAAGAGCGCTCAAATTATAACTTCAAACTTGGCTGCAGCGTGGAGGGTGGATGAAGAAAAACAGCTTTAGCTGTGATTTTCAAAGCTATCTGAGGAATGAAGGTGACTCAGGTGACCTGTGAGAAGGGAGCGGCTAATTCCTTTCATCATCTGTGTTGACAGATGCTTTTAGCCAAGATGGAGCTACATATGTATCTGTACCCTGGTGGCCAGCTCTACCTGTCTAAGCATATTTTGGCTGGTCTGTTGATGGGTGTTCTGAAGGTTCTACTTCTGGCCTCTGTCTCTTAGCAATTTCACCTCCTCAGACCTTTGTAGAGGAATCAGTCACAGGGCTGGTGGTGGCTCTCCGGGGCCTACATACACTTACCTTTCTTGTTGGCTGCTGTACTGCGTCAGTGAACGTGCGTGCCAGAAGGGTCAGTGTACAGCATGAAAAAAACAGTGTGCCTGTACTTGGTTAGTGCAGGGTTGTAAATCTAAATCAGGTGCTGAGCTTAATGCATGTGGTGGAGATCATTTAAACACGTGAAAAAGGAACAGAAGGAAGCAATGACCTACAGGGTGTGTGATTTCTTGGTTATAAATACCCTCTCTGGGCAATACAGTACTGAGCTGAACATGATGCTCCATGAAAGTCAACTGTGTGCTCTGTGGTGAGGCTGTGTCAGCACAGCAATGGTCCTGCTGAGCTCCCTGCCATATCAAGGCCTTTATGTGTTCCTCTTCCCCTCGGATACATTAACACTGTGAACAGAATATGCATTCTTAGTCTTAGTGTGAAGTAACTTATTTGATTTCTCGTAGTACCAAGCCTCAGCTGGTTAAGTCTTGCTATGGACTGCGAAATGTGCCTTACAGGTAAGGGCAGGCTGAGCTCCTCAGCCGCTGCTTGCATCCAAGCTGGCTGGCCTATAGCTGCCCTGTGTCTGCCTGTCATGTGTTGCTGTGGTAATTTATATTGCTGTCACTTCTTAGGTATTAACAGACACCAGGAAGAGATCTGATTTGGCTGAGGAGTTCCTCAGCGATAAGACTTAGTGCTCCTGCAGATAGATGGAGTGCCTGGCGTCCATCCTTTGAGAGCTGTCCCCTCAGCTGTCATTTCTCAGGTGCTGATGTGAGCATGTGGTGTTACAAAGACTGTGATTCCTCCAGGAAAGATTCAGTATCTTTATTACTTTTCTCTCTTCTCCCCTTTTTGTTTCAGCCTGCAAGTGTTGTTTTTTGTTTGTTTTTTTTTTTCTTGTCTGGAGAGAACGGTAAAGTGATTTGATGCTCAATTCTCTCTTCTGCTCTAGAGTTCCTATGGAACTGGATAGTAGGTTGTATTTTTCTGACCTGCAGTTTCTTCTCATTTAAATTGAGATGTTAAGTACGATTTTTGAAGTCATTGTACTGATGAGCAGTGAGGCAAGATCTGCAGATGCAAGGCTACCAGAAGATATGGGACACTACAGCCTAATTCCCGAAGGTGCCGGCATCACGTGGTCAGGTCTCTCAGTTATGTGCCTTACGTTGCGAAATTGAAGTACAAACCACACTGCTAAGTGTGGAAGTGCCATGGATGTTGTGGCTGTAAGGTCTACAGTGTCCAAGTTGATTTTAAAAAGGAAACTCTCTACTTTCTGAACTTTTTTTTAACGTTACAAAGTGATAATGTTTCTGTTGCTTGTCTGTTCTGTCTGCTTAGACTTCAGAAGAATGTCTTTTGCTTTGTTTATTCTGTGCTGGATAGACATAACCCTGAATCTGGTTCTCCTGTAGATGGTAGCGTAATAAAAATGACAATACTTTTACTAATGAGGATAAATATGTGAAGCCAGGATTGATGCTGAATTAATATTAGTAACTTAGGTCAATAACGAAGGCTTCTCCACTCTGTTGTGGCTCTTACTTCATTGCAAAGCAGCCCTTAATACTATATTAACAATATTTTTTCTGGTAGCGTTGCCCAAAAGCTACTGGAAAAGTATATGCTTCCTGTAACATCAGGATGAGACAAATGACACTGCATGCTTTTGCTATTGTACAGAAGTGTCTTTCCTTTGAACTCAGTCTTATAGATGGCAAGTAACTGGAGACTAACGGAGCACATGCTTCAAATCTTTCCATCTGGTCCCTCAGTAAGCAAAAACAAGATATTGTTTGTGTTCTAATCAGTCCTCGTTACAAAGCAAAGTACTCCCACTGCAAGTTCTGGAAAAGCTCTTAACTTCACTTGCTAAGAGGGAGGGCAACAAGTGCTATCTCCCTATGCATCTGCAGGGAAAAATGGAGTGGTGTATAAATAAAGGGGAAGAAAATGAAACCAAGTAATTTTTGCTCTCCAAAAATTGATAATGCATCAGTCAACATAAATTTATTCTGGTGGCCTTCACTGACATTTTCTGATGACAGCAGAGGAGAGTAAAAATACTTCAAAGAAACGCCGCTCATATTATTTGAATGAGAGAGAACTACATTTTAATTGGAGCAAATGTTCTTAAATGATGATTCCTTATCTCACTTAGGTTGGAATCTCCCTCAGAGCCCCTCCTCCAGTCATCTCATCTGGTAGCCCCTGTGGATTTACAGATTTTTTTTTTCACATAAGTTTCAGAAAGAAGAAAGGGGGAGATAGTCCCCCTAATGGAGGCCATCTGTTCTTTTCTTGTTTGGGGGGAGGGGAACCTACAATTAGAGTCTAGTTCTTTGATTTTGACAAAAAAAAAAAGGGAAAGAAAGGGAAGTATTATGCAAATAGTCTGCAATTTGGTTTCAAGCATTCTTTGTACTATGATGAGCCATTTCCTTTAGTACAAGCTCTGCCTACTTGCCAGGACTTTTTCCCCTTAACACAGGGAAGAGAAAAAAAAACAAAGACTTAAGGGATGCTATGTTCCTCTGGTGCCAAATTTTTCTTATCATTTCTTTCTTTCAGTCTTTCTTTGGCACTATTAAAGCTGTTACATTGTCAGCAGAACGTCGGATAGGTTTTCTGCAGAAAGAGAACCAAAATAGCTTTACAAAGCTGCAGCTTCATCTTACTTTTCATTGTTCCATTGCCATGATGGAGTGGTCTTGAAATGAAGGCCTCAGCTCAGTGAATGGGGGAGAGAAGCTTTCTCTTTGCGTTTTTTGAGTGCCAGTCACTTGTGATGACAGCATTACCTGTGCAAACAGATGTGCAGGTGTGTGTTCTTTTTTTTTGGACGGAGTTCTTGTGCTGTTTGTCTGGCATTTTTGGGCTGCATACTATAGCCAACATTGAGTATTTCTGGTTAGGTATAATGCTTAAGCCTGTAAAATACCAAGCATAAGATTTCTGATTCATAAACCATAGTAGCGCAGCTTGATCAAAGATGATACCAGAGCAGACTTGAACTGGGGGCTTTGCTATAGGTGAGTGGTGCAGTTTGGTTGCCTATCAGATGGAAAAATACATTCAAGAAACAAAGAAGGTTTTGTTTCTATTTTATGAAGAGACCTTTTGGAGTAAATGTGTCACCAAATGTCTTTGGTTCTGGGTCTGTGTAACAGGATGGGAACGTAAGGCAGTGCAGGATTTCTGTTGTGAGCCTTCACAGCATCTGTGTTGGATGGTCTGACCTCATTACATCTAACATCACACTGAATTTTGCCAGTCCTTAGGCATACTGGAGTAACTGGGTCACTTCTTTTGTTTCAGGAAGCCCTCATCATGGCCAGCATGGATCACCCACACCTGGTGAGACTCCTGGGCGTCTGCTTGAGCCCGACCATCCAGCTCGTCACTCAGCTGATGCCTCATGGCTGCCTGCTGGATTATGTTCATGAACATAAGGACAATATTGGCTCCCAGCTTCTGCTAAACTGGTGTGTCCAAATAGCAAAGGTATGTAGTTGATGCTGGGTTTTTTTTTTCCATTTCTATGACTAATAGTAGGATTGCTTCTTCTTGTGTGTGCATGTTTGTTTTCAGGAAGATTGGGCAGTCTTAGTAATATGTACTGTGTTGTCTGCCTTTGCATCTTCTGGATTATTCATTAATATGGAAAGCAATGTTTTTCTTGGCTGTTGTTCCATCCCAGTGGTAAAAGGGGACGTTTGAGGGAAAAAGGGTGAGGGAAGAAGCTCCTGGTATGGTTTCTGGGGCACAGAAAGATTTTTCAGCCTCTTCTGATGTTGATTGCTCATAGGTATCAATTTGAAGTGATTGTGTTTTCAACCTTGCTGAAGTTGCATTGCCAGTTAAATTCAGATATGCCATCAGTTGTCTGCCTCCCATGCCACCTAGAAGTTAATTACTTGCTGCATGTCAGCCCTTTGGTAACCTCTGTGGTT
The DNA here is from genome assembly GCF_023343835.1 of Lagopus muta. Lineage (NCBI taxonomy): Eukaryota > Metazoa > Chordata > Aves > Galliformes > Phasianidae > Lagopus > Lagopus muta. Next base: position 32,412,760 of record NC_064440.1, on the reverse strand, counting down.
CTGCTGCTCCAGACCTATCACAACAGCTGAGGCTGGAGGGTCTTCTCACTTGCCTTTGTAGAATAGAAAAGCCTCAGGTTGGACCCTGCGTTGCCTGTTGTGGTGTAATGCTCTAAGCCTTCCAGGGGAGTTTTAGGAGCAAGAATTAAGCCCTTACTGTGCTGTTACGGGCTGCTTCAGCTGAGGTGGAGAAGCAGAACCAGTCATGAAACCAATCCCAGTGTGATCTTTGCACTGTGGTTGTATGTTGTTATCTATGTTTAGATTGTCAGTGCTATAGTCAGAAGTTACTGACAAGAAGTTGCAAAAGGTGATGGGATCTGGGAGTGTAGAAGGCCATGATTTTTATCAGTTTAAAAGGATCTTCTGTGCACCCAGATTTGAGTACAGTGGTGCTACAGTGAATGAGAATCTGGAACCCGCTTGTAATTAAGAATTACTTAATAAGTAGATTTCACAAGATTATTTTCATGAGAATTGCTTGTTCCGCATGAATGTATGCTACATGTTGCTCTGGGATATTAAATCTGTGACCTTAAGTGGATTTGCAACAGTATGCATTAAGGAATCTTAAATCAAGTTGAACTTCAATATTGGAGAGGAACCTGGAGATTGAGCAGTTTTGTTGGGCAGAATGGCAGCCATGCTGTAAACTGCTTTTAAATACTTGGTTTTTTATAAAAGGAAGAAAAAAGAGCAAGAAGTTTATCTAGCTCTAGATTCTGATTCCTAGTTTTGTTCAGGTAGAATAAAGAGTTTGAGGTTCATCATCGATAGGGATTATTATTTTTTTTACATCCCTTGTCAAATTGGTCTGCAGATGACAGTAAAAGAAATGATCATAGTGTTTGATAGAGGGATTGAGGTTTAGATATAGTCTGCAGCTGACTTGTAAACCTTTCAGAGTTTGGCTGAGGAGAAGGGAGGGAGTAATTCAGGAAGAAAGAAACCAACTGAGGTAACTTAATAGAAGCGAAAATACAACGCACATTCTGATATGCAGCATTTTGTAGGTGTGTTTTACTTACGATTCTGCTGTACTGTAGTGATAAAGCAGCCAGTTACACAGTGTATTGGAACACAGTGATGGGAGGAATTGCCTGTGTCTGACTTGCAAAAGCAGATCTAGGGCTGTTACTAGAACAAGGAAGGTAGAGGGAGAGAATTCATATTCCTGTTTGAGTCCTCTCTTGCAGCAGAACCTCCTTCCCATCTGTTTTCCACTCTTGATTGATAATGACCATTATTGTTTATTTCAAAACATTTACCCTGTGCTGTATGTGAAAAGATAATCCACCTTCTATTTGTGGATGTGTATGTCTATTGACTGATTGCTCTAGAAGCTGTGCATATTTTTCTCTGGGCTTGATTTGGACAGCTGATCAGTGAAGCGGAGTTGCCCTACTCCGTAGCAGTGGCTGGGAGGGCTGGTGGAAGGCATTCCTTGGCTCTAAACTGTTTAGTCTTATGAACAGCTTCAGTACAGTCTTCCACAAATGTCTGCCTGCTGATTGTCTTGATCTGTGTGTGATGTGGGAGGAAGAGATGAAATACAGCAGTTATTTGAGTTCTGAGATGATGGGTAACTAGAGAGTACGAAGAAATGAGTTCACGTGCCTAATAGCAATTGATGGAGTGTCAGGAAGAGAAGCTGATGCTGTGTAGTTAAAGGGGGCCTGTTCTGGGGAAAAGCTCAGTGAGGTTCTGGTAGCTCACTGAATTGGTGAGATACAGGTTTGAAGGTTGGACTACTTGATGGATAGAGAAATGATTGGATGGTCTCAACTTAGGAGGACTACTGCCAATGGTTCTGTGTCCAACTGGAAGCTGGTCACGATCTAGATAAGATGTTAGGAGTTGTATTATTCAGTAGTGAGGTGCTGGAGCAGGTTGCCCCGTGAGACTGCTGGGTGGGATCCTGGGCAGCCTGTTCTAGTGAATGGCAACACTGCCCATGGCAAGGGAAGCTGGATCTGGATGATCTTTAATGTCTTATCCAACCTAAGTCATTCTGTGACTATCTAGAGCTCAGCACAGTGACTGTAGTCTTGAACGAGCGCTCACGTGTCAGTACCTATGGCAGAGTTGTTAGCACTGGACTGTCATAGTTTGATTTTGCTTTTCTTTTTCCCCTTGGTTTCTTAATAAATGTCCCTTGTCTATTTTTACTGTGCTGGTCGGTACTGGGCATGAAGAGAATCAGCACCTGTCACGCGGGATGTTCTGCACTTTGCTGCTTTTGCATGCATCTCAGTGGTATTTGGTAGGAAAGGTTCATTAGCGCTGACAGGGTCACTCCTTGCGGACCGTGGTGCATTCGTATTGCAAAAAGTAGACTCAAAGAATTAAAATATTCCTTTGTCTTTATTTTCCTTTTTGCTGACCCTAAGTTACAGTTGGTGGTGAAAATCTTCCTCAACTTTAGGCGGAGGTTGAATGTGATTATTATATAGGAACCTTTCAGTGAAGGGAGGAAAGTGGTAGCAATGTGCACAGAATGTTTCACAGAACTCTCTGCATTGCACTGCACTTTCTGATGGGAGATTGTAATTTGAGTAGGGGCTACAGGACATGCACTAAAAGCTTTTTCAGAAGTGATGGGGAAAACGATCTTTGAGATCACCAGGCAAGGATTCCCTTTATCTCACGAAGTGGAGCAATGGGGAGTAGTAATGTTTGTTTTCCACTCATCTATCACATTTAGCAGTGACTAGGAATCAGTCTGCAGCCTGCAAATAGGGAAGATTCAATTTGCCTACAGATAGAGCAGTCTATAGGATGAATGCGAAAGGTGGCACTTACGATGATCCCAATCTGCTGCTCACCAAGAGAAAGGCCTGTGTGTCCCATGTTCGTGTATCCACTGTGATGACATCCTGTCCTCCATCACATGGCTTGAAAATGCATCTGCATTTCGCTTTTCTAGGCTTGTGGGAGCAATTGGTTGCATCTTCCTGCAAGCTGCCTCAAATGAGATTAGTGATGTAATAGGAAGCAAAAGATTAGGTATCTCCCTGACGTACCTCCTGGTATCTGTCCTTGGTTATACAAACCTCTACATTTCCTCATTTTATGGTGGGAATTTTCCTCATCCGAGAGTAGGACTGAAGGAGTTGGAAAAGCCTTGGATCTGAGGTTCAGATTGGTTTTGGTGAATCATTTAAAATCAAGTTGCTGCTGCAGTACAGTTCCTCCCTGCTGCGCGCTTCTCCATCTGCCAGTGTGCAGACTTTTATTTATTGAAGCCATTGCTTCAGAGTTCACTTGTTCTGCCAGACTGTTCATTTCCATATGTCTCTCATTCTGTAAAACTAGATGCAAAAATTGGTTAGGTGCTGTGCTTGGTTGCCAAACTGCATATGGCTGTGGAGATCGTTTCTGAAGGTTGACGACAGGGCAGTCCTTAAGTATTATCTACTGGCAATTGAGAAGAAAGCTTGGATGGTTTTTCTTCTTGTTTATCCAGATTTTGGTGAATTTATTCTGACTTAGATTATTGCAGGGTAATTTTGCTCTCTTTCCAGGAGCTTTAGCTTCTTACGTTATGGATGAAAGTTAAAAAATAGAGTAGCATATTCTGCATAAATCACGGTTGTTAGACAGCAGCTGTGTTTAGGGGGGTTCTTGCCTTCTGCTTTGCAGATGCACAAGACGTCTCCTTGTGTTTTGCTTGCTTGGGTAGTATCTTGTTTAGGAATTGCACGTTTAACCTTGGAGCTCAGGCTTTGGCAGAGCTAAGCTCAGTGACTTTACGTGGAGTTTGACATCCAGGAAAGAAATTATCTTTGCATATCACAATGCTCCCTAGAGCTGGGGGTAAGATTGACTATTTTGGTGGCCTTAAGTGTAGAACGATGGAGTAGCAGCCATTGTGTTGACTGATTGAGAGTCTGATTGAGAGCTGATTGAGGATCTAATCTCATAAGACCAGCGAATTCTCAACAGATACACTGGATGGCAAGGTTAGCTGGTGCCCCTGGTTCAGTCACATCTTCTCTGGGCACCCAGACATAGTTTTGGTGTTCTGAACTGTTGTAATTTATTCACATCATTTCAGAATGATAATGAGGTAAAGCAAAGGTAGGTTGGCACAGTGGAATGTAATGGCAAGGAAATCAAGTACTCAGATTATTTTTTTATACCTTTTCAATATAGAAGGATTTTCAAATGACTTTAGCCAAAGCACTGCATCAGTTGTCCAGGTATACAGGAAAACAGTTTGAAAACACCGTAGGAAAGAAAAAGGGAGAGTTGTATGATGCTTCTGAGGGGAAGTGCAGGTGTGTGTCTTTGTGTCTGGTGCATGTTATTCCAGAACGTTTGTACTCGTTGCTCTCTTCATGGAGTTACTGCCAGCAGTGCAGATCTGCTGCTGGGAGCCTACAGGAGCCATCCACACACAGGCTCTTGCGGAGCTGTCACACCACCTCTTTCTGCCATTGTTTCTCTCCCCCTTTAGCCAGGTCACATTACAGACCTCCACGGCCTTCTGCTTTCCTCCTGGCAAGAAGGATAGCCTGTCTGCTCCTGAAGCCTATTTCCACGCTAGGCTTTTTAGAAGGACGTATTTTATTATTGCCCAGGGCAGTGCTCCTCAGCTGGATGTAAATTTGCAAGCTGTGTGAAATTCAAAGGCTCTATGCTGATTTATGCAATTGAGAAGCTGACCCAGAAGCTGGTACAGCGCTCACCTCACATCCGACATGAAACTAGTTCTGCTCCACAGGGTGAGAGAGGCTCTGAACAGGGGAGGGCCGGAGGCAGAGGAGGTCCACTTGGCTGCAGCATGAAGAGCAGAGCGTTTTTTCTCCATCACAACGTGATGGATGAAGACTGACTTGCTAGAGACAGCTTTTGTTATTCTCCTGCAGATGGGGTAGACGGAAGATAGACAGATAGACAGAAGCCATGTGAAGTGAGAGGCGGCAGGGATGCCTGGACAGGTTGGAAAGAGGTGGAGGATAGTGGCTGTAGTTCAAGGTCCTTCTTCTTCATTAAGGAAGCCTCCCCTACAGCTCAGCGGCGATTCCATCACCGAGTGAACACAGAGCTTAATGGCAGTCATCTATCAGCTGTCTGCATTTTAAGCTTCAAGATGACTCTATTCCCAGAGCTCTGTGCCATGACAAGGCTAATTGTTTAATTATAATGCTATACCAACCACTCCTGATGTGCTCACACTGGCAAGGACTGGGGCTAAGGGCTGTGATAATTATCACTGCAAGCAAGTCCATTAGCATAAATGTAGTTTACTAATGGGGCTGCTCAGTTAAGAAGTGCCATGTATAGGAGAGTAGGATCTAAACCAAGGGCTATGAAATTAAAGCCATATTGAAACAAGATGTTACTTGCATGGAAGACCAAACTGAAAACAGGTGGGGAAAGTGTTACTTTACTCTTCTGAATTCCTTAGAGCAGTTTTCTCTCCTTATTCCTATTCGCTGTGACTTTTCAGTGCTTTTTTGGAAAGTTTGGGTGCCCACGTGTGGCAGCTTGAAATTAAGGACAATTCTTCAGATGTTCTTAAGAGCTGGCCCTGAATGAGGGAGTGCCACCAAGGCTCAGAGGGGGGAATTAGGCAACCCTGCTGGTGTGCAGGACCTTTGCTTGGTACCATGCTAGGTGGCCTACCTACGGTTCATACAAAGTTGAGAAACCTTTGTGACAAAATTTAGATGGGCCTTTACATAGATATTCTGAATCCTCTAACTAACTCTTAGAAGGTGGGTGACAGGTTGCTTTCCTTCTGTGGTCAACTGGAATGCTTTGGGGTTTTGTGTGAGGCTGAGGAAGTTCCAGTCCTTGGTGAAAGGCATGGCATGAACATTAGGGTCCTTGTATGTGACCCACCATGCTCAGATTGATGTGGGCGCGTTGTTGGCAGCTGATCCAAGACGTGGGATCAGGGCGGGCAGCTCTCCCTGTGGCTCCTTCACGTTCTTTCTGGGAATAGTTCACCTAATAAATCAGGGAATTGGATTCCATTGAAAATAATTACAGCATCTCTACGTTTTAATTGTATGTTTTATTGGCCAGCACAATATTCCTCCTTTTCCCACATGGTTATGTACATATTTAAGGAGAATTTCCTGCAGTTTCATCCCTCCCCAGTTTTTGACTTGTCATTTAATTTGTTATATTGAACGGTTTTTAAACCATTTTAGTCACTTGTAAAATATTTTCTACCACATCTGCTTGCTGGTAGGACGAGTTCGTGGTGAAAAGCCTTAAGATAAAGGAGTGCACAACAAAATTCACTAACTTAAAGGCAGAGCATGTTTTCTTCCTTGCTTTCATTCCCTTCTTTCTCCCTCCACCTCATACTATCTGCTCACCAACCTCACTATTGCTCTTTGCTTTTTGTTTTTCTGTTTCTCCTGTTTCTACAGTTTTGTGTCAGTCTCTTTTTTTTCCTCACTTCTTTAGTGCCACCATTTCTGCCTCCTTCTCTGGCTGCCTAGCTCCCTTTAGCTGGTAGCCCCTCAGTGCTCAGAAACCAGTACAGGAGCATCGTGTCTGCCACGAGTTCCATCACTTCCTGTCTTTTTACAAGGTTTGGAGAGGACCTTGATTTCTTTGTAGTAAGAACTTCCACAGTAAAAACTTTTGGGTTTTAATACCAGCTAATTGATGACTAGCTTGGTTATTTGAGTCTGGAAGGGCTGGTTATTTGAGTCTGGAAGGTTGTACTGGAACCATGGAAGTAAAAATGTGACATGCATGAAAATCAGAGGTATTTTTTTGCAGGTGTGTGCTTGGACCTCTGGTTTTCTACAGCCATACTACCTACTGTAATAAAGTTGATACGATGTTATTTGGGGTTTTATAGTTGTGTGTGCATGTATGTATGTATATTTATTTGGTCTTTAGCTCTAGAGATAGCTGGGTTGGGTGGAATGACTCAACCTCTGAAGGTGACTGAGTCTCTGTAGTGACTACAGCGGGTGCCTAGAAGACACGCGTAGGCTAACCTTGCAGTTCTCTGACAGCTTAATTTAAGGGGGAGAAATGTCGGAGGGTGGGGATAACGACAAGAACGCTCGGGGAGTGTGGGATAAAGCAGGTAGTGGAGCACTAAGCTTACTGCTAACACAAGGGCTGTTGAAGTTCTTTTCTGCTGTGTTGGTGAGCTGTGCCTTGCTGTACTGCGTAGGGTCCTGTGAGGAGGGATTCTGTCTTGATTTTAGTCCAGGAAGGTTTTTTAAGGAGTTGCAGTCATCCTTTCTCTAGTTCTAATCTGACTCATTGATGACTTCCTTCTCCCTTAGAATTCCCATGTTCCCAAAAGCCCTTCCACAATTCATGGTTGTTAGAAAAACAGCCGTTTACAAATCGCATCAGCCATTGCAGAGGCACAGAAACGGGCAATTTATTGTACAGAGATAGACAATTTATTGTTTCATTAAATGAAACGTACACTTAGCACCGACGTTTATAGGGTCTCTGATATCGGGGGCCTGACAGCTGCAGGCTATGAAAGCCCAGAAGCTTTGCCTGCACAGACCAGTGCTCTCGTCAAGTACACTCGGCTCCACTGGGAAAAGACAAGTGCCATTAGATTTTTTCCTAGCAGTCCCCAACAGATTGGCTTGGGAAAGCATTATTGAAAACCACTCCTAAATCACTTTCAAGATATTATAGGAGCACCTACTAGGGTCTGTCAGGATTTCCATTATAAACCCATATTTTTTAGGTTTATAACTCGACCATAAAATTCTTCTCTGCACTGTGACTTGGCATAAAATGTCTCAGCCCAAGGCATTTATTTTCTTACTATTATTTTAAAAATATATGAATTTGGCTATTTTTAAGTTGCTGGAGTTGAGAAACCAAAGCTGGGTCTTTTTCTCTACGTACCCATAAATTAAAAAGTATTTTTTCCCCTAGTAAGCAACTTTCTTTCAGTATTGCACTTCATAGGGTAAATTATCCTGTTTGGATAACTACAAAAAATGGATGGCTAAGGCATTTATGTTCAAAGTCAAGACGCGCCCTCCCCCTTTTTATCAAGTGGCGTAGCACATGTGCCCACAGAAATGGTAACCCGTTCCTCAAGCTGCTAAAGAGCCTTCAGGAAACTCCACGAGGCCATCTGGAGAAGGCTATGGGACTCTGAAGTGTGTGTCCACATTTGAATAAAGCCTAGTAGTCATGAGTTTTGAAGTTCTCCTTTGCAAGCCAGTGCTGGGGCATAAATCCAGCAGCCTTTGTACAAGGAGGAGCTGGTGTGTTGAATGGGAAGGGAGAGGTTCTCTGAAGAAGCCATTCCATGCGAGGGCTGCATTCCAGAAACGTGCAGTCAAGCAGATGCTCTTAGCAGTAGAGCTCCTGTCCATGTCAGAAGCTTACATGTGCATTAAGAAAATGGAGCTGCCTGCTGACCAAATGGCATCTGGCAGAAATGGTGGACTGAGGCCTGTTGTCTTCCTGCCCAGTGGGACTCGCTGTGTCAGAGCCTCATCAAGTGCAGGAATAGCCATCACTTGATACCCTTTAACAATACCCTGCTAAGGCACGTCTTAAGCCATAAATGTGTCCCAGTGATAGATCTTAGGCTCCTTCCATCCCAAGGTTACGTGGAAGCCCTGGAGGAGGACGTGGCCCCTGGGACACGCAGCGAGCAGAGCAGCAGCATTGCGCAGCACTCAGCTCTACTGGTGTGCACAGGGCTGGCAGAGCTGGAAGAACACATCCCTGGGGTGCTGCGTGATCTGTGGGTGTCTCTGTGCAGTGCAGAAGGCCAAGGTTGGTCTTTTTATTGAAATGTGAGAGGGGAGGAGGGCATTGCCAAGCAGCTGCTGGGCAGGCTTTCGGGTGCTGTGCCAACCCTCAAACCCACAGGGTCATCTGGCAGTCAGGTGTCATTAGTCAACACTCACCCTTTTTCCCACTTCCCATCTGTTGCTGTCTAGCCTGTTTGTGCAGATTAGCTCTCAGTATGCAGCAGTTCTCGCTCTTGTGGGGTTTTCTTTCTTCGCCCTGTGACACTCATGGTTCCTCAGATTTTCCCTTGTCTGCACACCAGACTAAAATCCATGCTGCTTCTGTTTTTGTTTACTAGAAGTCTGTGTTAGCAAGGAATCACGGCAGATCGTATTCCTTGCTGTGCATGATTTAAATGTGCAGCCCTGCAGCGCTCTGCTGTCTTCTGGTAGAAAATGGGGGTATGCGTACCCCATCTAGGAAAGCTATTTTTTGTTTTGGAAATGTTTTGACCAGCATTTTCTAGGAGCCTATGTGTGTTATTAAAATGCAACACGTAGGGAATTTGGTTTTGTGTTTTTGTTCAAGTTTCCTTGCTCTTTATGATGAGTTTAGTCACTTAGGGTCTTCTCTGCAGCGCTGTTTGCCCTGTCAGTACTCATAAACAACTGCAAATTGCATGGTGTATCCAGGGGGGAGAACACTGATGTGTGAGCTATCTGAAATGGGCTTGAAAAGGCACAGAGTACCTAAATTTCCATGCGTTTGGCAGTGCGGATAGTTGAGGAGCGAGTAGTCACCGATGGAGGAGTTTGGCATGGCATGGAGACAGTAATAAGTCTAAAATACATTGGGCAGGTCAGTTCTCATAGAGACGGGATGTGTTGACATCACTGCATAAAGCTCTGACTCCCCCTCAAAAAAATCAAATGGCAGTAAATGCAGTGGTCTGGGGATATACAGTTGATTGTATGAGAAGAGATGAAATGTTTGTGTGTATTGAGTTTAACTAGCTGAGGCTTTCTGTGCTGAGTGTTAGCTACAAATGTAGCATGGTTAAATACCCAGGAGGAAAACGAGTGTGTAAGTTGAAGGACAGCAGTGGCATGAGAATGAATGAGCCTTACCTGGCTATGAATAAATTTAGAGCGGAGATTAGAGGAAGGTTATTAAGTGCTGTGGTGGTACGGTTCTCAAACCTGCTGGTAGAAATAATGGGGACAAAATAACGAATGACTTTTAAGATGGAGCTTGATCAGTTCATAAAGCAGATTTGGATGGAATAGTATGGTTGCTTTCAGGGGGTTGAGCTTGCTGACAGTCTCGCTTTCCGTTCCTTGTTTTGAAGCTGAGTAACCAGACAAGAATGAGCAATGGAAAGCAGCACTGCTGTGCTCTGCTCAGGCCTGAGATGTGGAACTTCTCTGAACGTGGAGATTGAGTTGTGTTTTGCAACAGAAAACAGAAAAACAGATTTCTTGTTATTCTGTTTCTTGCTTACTCTCCTTACACGTTCTTAATTCAAATTAAATCAGATTCTGATTCCATTAGCTGAACTGAATAATGCATTGCTCTGAGTTTTCATTGAAATTAGCAAGTCTTTCTGTGCAGGGATGATACTGTTCCTGCCAGTAAATGCCTCAGAATCCATCTCCTGTGTGTTCAGACTGCTACACCCTAAGAAAAACAATGCAGTTTTCACTTCTGCTCTCCTTTTTTCCACTTTGCCTTGAGCTTGCTATCAGTAATTCATGCTATGTGTACAATAGGTGGAAAATAGTTACAATTGAGTTACTTAATGACGAGTTCATTGCTTTTAAACACAACTGTTCTAGGTTTGTGTTGGAGACTAATGACTCGCAGCGTTTCTTTTGCAAAACTTGTGGTTCAAGGAACGAAGATTTGAAAAGAGAGTGCCTTTGATTTTGGCTTTATTGAAAAATGCTGCCTTTATAGTTTGGAGCTCGCTCTCTCAGACAATATTTTATTGAAGACGGAGTGTATTCCACGTCCTCCCAGTCTCTTCTGTTGTGTTTTCCAGCTCTTCTATTTCTCTTAAGATGTTCAGTCCTACATGTTCTCATTCAATGCCAGCACTCGCAGAAAAATGACTCATATTGTGTCTGCCACGGTTCTTACCTCCCTCCCATTACGGATTCTTTTCTACTCTGCATCTTAGAAGTACACCTTGTTACCTCCTCCCCTGTAATCATTCTAGTTTTTTCTTTCTTGACTTGATTTCCCATATGCCGTTCTGCCTTTTTAAGAGTAGATCGTTAATAATGGTGTTATGTTCTGTTCAGTTCTGTGTCACTTGAACTACGAGACTCAAAATAATTATTTATACCTCTCATTTCAAAACCACGGATGTCACAGAGAAAGGAAATTTAATCACTGAAATGGTGGAAAGCCTTTGCTTTGACAGCTCTATACAGATATTATGTTGTGATTGTTTTGCTTTTTCTCCCCAGCCGAGGTAAGCATTGATTTAATTTGTGTGAGTCTTTTTTAATAGGAAATTGCAAATGTGTTTGCAGTCGTCGCTGCAGTCAACAAAATAACACATCCCTGGTGTTTGAATTGGGTGCTGGTGAGGCAGATCAGCTTAGAGCTGATAAAGAGGAAGGTACTGCAGATTCCTCAGTGCCTCACACAGATTTGGTCTCTGCTTGGTTGTGCTTAGGTTCTGAGGGGTAGTTAGGTTCAGACATCGGTCTGCTGTGGGGTGAGATGGCACAAGAGGCCAGCAGCTGGGATTCAGGTATTTTTTCCATGCATGTGAGGTGAGCTGCTTTTCCTTAAAACCTGCTTCTTGTAAACAGAGGAAGACTAGAGGTAGAAGAGCATGAGCAGCAAGGAATGCCCTGTGCCTGTGCACTGCACAGACACGATGCAGAGCAGATTCTGTCTTGAATCTGAGATGTCTTGAGATCTGGCATGATGGAGCTTTTCCTTGTGAGCCTCTGCTCAGGTACAAGGCAGGCATTGTGAGATCTGCAGCCTCTTCAGGCTCATCCACATGACAAAAGCTGATGGTTGGACAGTAACTGTGTACTTATTCAAAAAGTGCCAACTCTTGTTATTCTGACCTAATTTGCCAGAGCTTCCTTTGATTCGTATCTCCTAGTGAAACAGTGAGCTCTAGTTTGGTGTGTGAGCTAAACCATTTTACGTCATTCCTCTTTAGTCTTTACCTGATCACATTTTATTTCAGTTTTCCCTGTGTTGTAACTGATCACAAAGTGACAGTTTTTAGAAGGTGTTTTTGTCTTTAGGGAAAACTTACCTCTGCTGTTGTAATACAGTCCTTTCACACACAAAGAGGAAACGATAGTACATACCAACAGCCTGCCCTTGCTTTGTCGGAGTTGTCTTTTATGCTAGAGAAGTGTTCTTTGGCTTCCAATCTCAGTACAGAATCCCAGCTTTGGAAGCATACCCAGTTCCTTCTTGTTTCCTTCTAACAGGGCAGGATGTTACCTGTTACGTTATCAGCTCCCATCCTTCCCTCCCTCTCCTCTGTATCCAAGTTCACAGCAGTCCCCTGACCCCCAACTTCCCTGCTTACTAGGTGAAGACTTGGGATCCCCTTCATAGAGTAAGGCTTTAAACTGCTCTTCTTAGGTTTGAAGAACTGCCTTTGGCTTAGAACTCTTTGTGGGGTGCATGATGGAGGTAAGTGATGCTCTGCCAGTGATTTCATGGAACACGCTTATTTTAGGATTAAATTGCAGAAAATGATAATAAATAAGCCATCTGTGAAGCAAGCTTTTGACCCTTTGTCTAATGCAGTCCTACACGAGGCCTATCTTGTGTTCTCTCTCCCTTACAAGTGAGATATAAAGCCTCTTCTATGGGATAAAATCATGTCTGAGTACTGGGTGCTGCTTTTGCTTTTTTAAATAGCTCATCATTTTGTCCGGTTCAGCTGGTGGTTTGTGCATCATTTGACTTGCTTCAGAACTGTTTTGATTAGATTTTAGTTAGTCTGCTGCTTTAGTTTGTCTGCTGCTTGAAAAGATTGATGACAAACATATGAGGAAGCTTCTTTGTGATGGAGCTGGCCAATTACAGATTTCTCATCACTTGAATGATAAGCAAGATTATACTCTTAAAAGCTCCCAAAACGTTCTTAGCATATTCCATCCTGAATATAAAAACACACACAAAAAAAATCATTTTAAATGCCTTCATCTCCTATTCTCAGTTACTTGCCTGGAAGGTATAATATGGTATGTTAAGTGTGGCGTGCCATAACACACTTGATTCTGACATAACACTTGAAAAACTTCTGAGGGCACTTTTGATTAGATCCTCCTTTGTTGCAACACAAGCAGGGAGATGCTTTGATCAAAGCAAGCTTTTGTAATTTGCTTTAAGTAGCAGCTGCCTTTAATGCTCATTAATATTTTTGTAAGAAGACGCTGATTAGCTATTATATTTAATTATTACTTGATATGATACTGTTTTCCGTGGGGGTTAAGAGAGTAAAGGTGTCACTGCACAATAAAACAATATACAATTACTTGATAAAAGGGAGAGAAATACGTTAGAAGCTCTTAACCATGTGAAGGATTAATGCAAGCATTTAACAGCTAATATACTGCATGTCAGAATAGTTGTAATAATTAACTAAAAGCTATGTGCAGTATCCCAGAAAACCTGCAGCTGTATTTTGGGAGAGGTGTTCAGAGAGTGCCTAAGGCTGCAGCACCTTCAGGATGTGTGCTGATCTAAGCACGTGCAGATCACACATCACACATGTGGGGCATAGAGTTTTACCATGTATGTGCTGCAGAGCACAGTTACTGATACTGTTGTCCAGAAAATCCTGATGGACACCAGGGCATCGAATTGTATGTGTGCAATAGATTACAGGGTCTCTTAGTGTAGCTTACCTTCATACCCTCTTACAGCAAGCTCATGTATGCGTGCATGCTTGTATTAGCAAAGTGTTAGACCTCTTGGCTTTTTTGTGTGGTTAAGAAGTTATGCATTGCATTCTTCAATTGACTTTCTTGGTAAGATCTGGTGTTCTCTTGATCGATACAATGAGTAGATCTCAGCTGGCAGTCAGCTAATTGAGAAGCAAAAAACCAGGAGCATTAGAGAGCACTGTGCTAAGTGCCAGTGCATGCTGACTACACGTGATGTAGGAGCTGCATTGAAGAAGCGTGCAGAGTGGCTTGCAACCAAAGACTGAAGCAGATGAAGTCTCCTGACCCTTACAGTAAAAATAACTTGGACAGTTTTTGATTTCAGTCTGTCTGTGTGCGGAACCAATCAGAAAGGGCTCTCTGGTTTCTCATCGTTTTCACGAATGAGAATCATTTTGTTCATCCAGGCTGCGTACAGTGGGAAGAGATGGTTTTAATCTTCCATGTGAACATTTTGAACAAATAAAGGTGAAAATTGTGGAACTGAAGCAGCAGGTGGTAAAATGCCACTGGTCCTTGGACAGAAACCTTCTCCAGGCATTTGCTTATGTTGTTTTTTTACTGGGGCTTGTTTGCTGTTGATTCAGAAGGCAGAGTGATTCAAATGGCAGGCACTGTTTCTGTGTTAAAAGACAGATTTGGAAGGACTGGATTCTATTCCTGGCCTATCCATTGACTTACTTGGTATGAGATTTAACGCATCAGTAAAACTATTCTCAGCAAATGAACGTGAAGCAGAGCATTGGGAGGTCTTCTCATGGAAGACACTCTTCAAGTGCCTGGTGGTTACTGCCTTAGACATTGGGAGAATTTAATGATGTTAGGTGGGGCAGACCTGCCACAGATGTGTTGTTTTTCTTTATGTGAACCTAAAGATAAGTGGTTAGGTTCATTTTTTTCAGGCACATCATTCACCCTTGTTATTAACTTAAGGTATGTGAATTGGTATATCTTCAGAAATTGCCACCTGTCAGCTGACAGACTGCTACCAACCGTATGTTCCAGCTTTCTTTTCTTGCACAACAGAGTGAAGTGAGGTCAAATCAGAGCTGGCAGTCAGTAGTCTGAGATGTGTTAATGTGTGTATTAAAAAAAAAATGGGGGTATGAATAAAAGCCAGGGTGAAATCTGTTGAATATGGCGTATTTCCGTTTTCCTCAAGCATGCATGGATATGCTTTTATTTCTTTCTCACCCATTTGGTAAAACCTCATTCCTCTCCTTATTCCCAATGGGAACATAATTTGGCGAAGTCAAAAGCATTTGGGCCGTTTATGATGCTTTCAAATACAGTGGGTAAGAATGATTAGGAATACAGATGCGTATCTGTGGGGTTGCACCGTCTGATTTATACCTGTGTCTTTCCAGCTGCAGTTGACACAGCAATACATCATTTGTCATCTAGTGTTGGTTTATAAAGCCAAAGGAACGTACTTGCCACAAATGGATAGCAGCGATTCATAAGCAGACTACTTCATAATTGATAATGTAATCTTGTGGTGTACTGAAAAGGGACTGCTAATGTTTGTGTTTTGAGCCCGGCAGCAAATGGGAGGTTTGTGAGGAACAGCAGGTATTTTAGCTTCAGCTGATCTGTAATACGCTGTTTTTAGCCCTCATAGTTTGTAATACCCAGTACACCTTCAGTGATGGAAAAACACATCTTTTGTGTAGGTTTTTTTTCTGTGTAGTTGCTAAAACAGAAACCCGGCTTACTGCCAAGCATGCACCTCAATTCTCTTGGGGGGACGAAACAAGCCAAACCCAGAACAATCACCGAAGAAAAGAAAAGATGTCCTTTTATTTTGAGCATCAGCAGGCTCCTGGAGTCACACCTTTACTTAGCCATGAAATGACTGGTGAAGTTGCTTCAAGGATGCTGATGTGCTTGGGTGGCTTGTGGAGCTGGATGGCACTTGTCTTCATTCTAGTTAGCAATCAGAGGAAAACTTAATCTGAATGTTGATATATCTGAAGCTTTTCCCACTCCATGAAGCAGCTTTTCCTGGCCAGCTAGAGTCCTTAATGGTGTCTGGGCTTAAGTATGGTGATTTAATAGCCAGACAGAAATATGAGAGTGCAGGTAAATCAAGTTTAATTAAATCTGCATCCCTATACTGAAGTCTCTGCAGAGCAGGTTCACTTTGTCATCCATCACTTTGCTGGTGCACATTTATTTTGTCCTTTGGAAAGACTTCTCAGATAATATCACAATTAAGGAATGAGTTTTGAAATTGAGCTAGCCGTAGTGGAAACTGGTGAAAGGCAAGTACAACCATTTCATTTGTTAGTCTAGCATGCGATTTCAAAGCAAGGTTACAGATGGCTTTCCAGTGTGCCACTTCCAATTAGATGCAGTGCGACTCAGACTTCAGTCTCTTGGCTGATATTGTCATAGAAACTTGAACTGGAATTACAGCCCCATGTACCCCACAGGGACTAGTATCTTTTCTATAGTTACTGGCTGTATTCCTGTTGCCTGAGTGTATCATAGCTGGCCATTGGCGTGTGTAGGTGGTGCTGGTGAGTTAGGGACTCTTCTCCACTATCATTAGAATTTCAACAAAAGCTCAATGCCTCTGTAGCTTAAACTTCTGTGTAAATCTTAGCTTGGAGGGACAGAGAATGTGGCAGCTGCTAGTAGAAACTAAGCCTGTTTGCCAGAGCTCACTTCGCTTCGACGTTCCTAAATGCTGCTTTGTTGCGTTGATGAAGCCACTTGTTTCAGTTCTGGTTTATTTAAAGCAGGCTTTCTTTATTAGAAATGACAGAAATGCGGGTGTTGTTTTACATAGAAACTGTACTTAATAAGCTGTTTATTTGGGACCTGCTTGGTAGTGACACGTCAGAACTCAGATAAGTCTCAGCAGTTCATGGAGAAACTCATAGAAATGCAGCTGTGTGTGTGACCAGCTTTCTCTGTGTTTAAGGCCAACCAGGAGCTGGCTTACAGTTTGAGCCAACGTAACTAAAAGTAATAGCAGCAACTGGTTAACACACAGAACTGGTGAAAAGCGTTTTCTTAGCTAGGCAATGATGTGTGATCTCTGGTGCCTTTTTTTTTTTTTTTTAATTAATGATGTGATCTCTAGTGCTGTCTTTGTTAATTTATTAATGAATTTGTTGTCCCTTGTCCTCCTCCTAGAGTAGTAGTCATCCGTGGTTCTTACTGGGGCTCTTGTTGGGGATGTGTTCCTAGGAAATTCTTTTTTTTTTTTTTTTTAAGAATTTTTTTGTTATAGATACGTTAATAATTGCTTACAAATAAATGAATTGTTCAGAAAACACAGTGTTGGCAAATTACTTATTTGTTTCAGAGAATTAGAGCAGACCCTGGTGATAGCCTTGATTCGAGAAGGAGATCAGACTATTCCAGAAGTCCCTTTCAGCTGACAGTTCTATGATTTAAGCTACATTCACCACCTCTGAGCACTTTGGGTTAAGAGCATATATAGGCTGATGTGAGTCTCTGTTGTGTAACTGCTTTATTCAAGTCCGAATCCTGTACCTCCCAGTCACAAATGAAATAAGATTCTGAGCGGGGTTCTGCATATTGGGTCACAGAATCACAGAATCACTTGTGGCAGGCATTACCCATCACTTCCATTATGAATGAAGTCTGTTTTAAACAGTCAGCTCAGGTATAGCAAAAATGGGCAAGGAAGTACAGTTCTAGTCTGAGATATTCTTTCAGCTAAGTAAAGGGCAAGCATATACTTATGTGAGAAGGGCCACTAAAAATACCAATTATCATAGCTACAAAATAAAGTTCATAAAGTATTCCTACACTTTCGTGCCTTGCGTTAGCTCAAATAGAACTCAAGTTTAAGACGAAGAATTATTATTAGAAAAAAAAGAAGTGAGGAACAGTGAAAAATCTGAGGGCTGAATATGCACATTTTTCAGAGGAAATGTGATCTCCTCGATAGAAGCGTGAGTTCCAAGCACCAGCTCACAATTCCTTTACACATAGCCGTAGAGCAGAATGCTGTTCCATCTATGTGAAGCCGTCAACCAGTTTCTGGTGACTGAGATCCAATTTTGAACAGGGATGCAATTGCTAGAATTCTCTAGAAATGCTCTTATTTTCAGCTTCTACAAAACAGTCTCAGCTCCCAAGATGGATGTTCTCAGCTGCCCCTTCCGTTCATTGTGCAGACTTTCAAGCACTAGCAGAACATACAAAAAAAACCCCACTTTCCTACTGTCTGAGTTGTGATTACCATTCCATCCTCTACTGAGTTGAATAGGAAGCACTGTGTTGGAAAGGGAAGATCAAGAGTACTCAAGCGACACAAAGAGCCCTTTGACTGTAGGTCGCAAGCCTATCCAGATGCACTTGAATAGTTATTGGCAGTAAACAGATTTTCTAAAACATCACTAATAGCTAATGGGATCTCCAAGGTAGGAAAGTCTGTCAATTATGGAGTGTCCTAAGCATCAGTAAATTGTTTGCTGTTTCAACTGTTGCTTGTCTATGCTTGATGTAAAATACATATACATATGTGCACAAGAATTTCAGTCTTGGAAAGGAGAATGCATTGCTCTTCCCTGTATGTTTGCCCACCCTTCTCTCAGTGCACAGCAAGAACAGCCTTTACTGCTTTTCAGAACTTAATGTGCTGCTGTGACAAGGCTCCAGCTGGAAGGCACCACTTGGAAGGCCATAAAAGCAGTGACTCTTCCAGGCACGAAGACAGTCTTGAATTATAATCTTTGTTAGGATAGAGTTGAGAGCAATGCTCTGACTGTATTACCAATTAGATCGGTGTTCCTGTTTGCCCCCTGTCCGTGAGGTGAGGAGAATACCCAACTTCTCTTCACATGGTTCTTCAGCAGCATAATCCATCAGCTCCAGATGTGGGGAAACCCTGCAGCTCCCCTTCACTCCATGAGCATCACTTGGGTGCTCATCCCAGGGCTGTAGCTAAGAGAGGGGTTGTGTTTTTGGCTTCTCTGCTGGATGTTGTGCTGGAAACTCCAGCCAGTGCTGTGTGTGCGGTTGCATTGACGTGTCTCTTTCTGCAGGTTCATAGTCTAGTAACAGTTCAAAAGTAGATGTTGACTTTGGTTCTCGTAGGCTGTGTAGGCAGCTAAGGGATGATAGCAGGTAGCGTATATTACATCAGCCTCTTAGATCTTCACCCTGCTTTGTTATACAATCTACCCGTGGCTGTGCAGACAAGTTCACAAAATAACAATCTCCCGCTTTCTGTGGTTCATCTGCCTTCCTAAACACTTATAAGCAAAGGGAAGAATCTGTCCTGTCATTTGCATTTATTGTGTGAGTTTTAATTTACTTTGTTGGTATTCAGGTCACCGAAATGCTCGGCTGTGTTTCTTGTTCTGTTTTCCTTCATATAAAAATAAATGTCAGGATGATAATTTGAATAATCTCCTTTTTCCTAAAAGGGTAGGTACATTCCTTTCCGTACTCTCCTGTGTGCCTTCTTTCCGTTTAATGTAACCTTTCATAGATTAAAAAGGCAATGATGTTAATAGAATTGCATAATTGTCAACTGATAATGTTCTCCCAGTGAAATATAGCTATTGAGGCTTAGCTAAAGCATTTACAGAAAACGAGCATGCAGAAACAAAACAAAGATGTTTGTTTGGAAATGACACATCTTTGCCATCACTAGCCTCCAAATGCTCAGGCAGGTCCTTCAGCCTCAGCAGGACCAGGGCTCCAGCATTAACAGCACTCGTTACAGGGAGTTGTGATGACTTCCACTGAGCACAGGAGGACTTTGCTCCAATCGTCACCATTATTTCCCAGAGACTCAGTGATGTCCAAGATCTTGATTCTGCTGGCTGCCTTTTATTTCCATACTAATGTGTTCTTAGGTTGTTGTAGTTACAGTGGGAATGGAGGCAATCTTTTCCCTTACCTTTGAGTTTATATTTTTAGGGAGATGCACGCCTTTCAAAATTTTAATGAAAGATGTTTAGCTAAAATCCCTGGTCTGCTTTGAAATAAGCAAATTAGCAGGTCTGGTTTAAGGGATGACCAGCATCCGCTCCAGTCAGTTTATTGCATTTTCAGTTATAACATTTGGCTGTTTGTAGAGCAGTAAATATCAAGGAAAGTGTGGAGGTGGCTGAGTTGTCCAGCTGACATCAAGGCATTCATGTTACAGTGCTGCCCAATAGCGTTTTTTCACAGAACAGCGTGGATAGTGAGGGGTACCCATAAGAAGGTAAAGGCTGTGCATTTCTCAAAAGCAAGGAAGCGTTTGTTCTTCTTAAATGGCCTGCAAATTATGAACGTTTGGAATGCTGTTAACTGGAAGCCTGCATGTCCCTTTTGGAAATGAAGTATAGAGGGGTATGAGGCTGACAGAACAACTTCCTGCCACTAGAAAAGCAACAAGTCAGTGTGCGAAGGTATGCGTGTTATATAAAGATAGCTTGAATCTCAAAGAAATATCCGAGTCTCAGAAAAAACCTGCTTCAGTTTCTTGTTGTCAGCTTCACAAGTGAAACCACCGTAATCACAGTGTACTGGGTGATGGGCTTCTTTTCTCCTGTCTTCTGTGGTCAGGTGTGAGACGTACTGCTCAAACGCTTTCAAGAAATGTGAGTTGGCGAGGTGTGGAGAAATAGCAGTGATTTGGCTGTCAAGGAGCAAGTTCAGGCTGCAGTGGCACTGCTGTTCAGCTTCCCTCATATCCATAAGCTGTGCTGATGCTCCCACTAGAGGGGCTTTGCTGTATGTTTCAGCAGACGCGAAGGCAGAGCTACTTGCTTTGGAAAGGTTGTGTAGGAATAGCGCTGTGCTAATCAAAGCCGTTGTCAGATGCTGTGCCTGGATCTGCGGGAGTGGAGAAAGGGGAATTTGGTGAAGTACGTTGGCAGCCCAGCAGCGCTGTTCAGACGTGGCAGTCGCTGCAAGGTACAGTTGTGCAGCAGTACAAGGCCGGTGCTGACAGCCTGGTGCTGTCTTCAGAGGCTTCATTTCTGTACATAGCATCAACCTCGAGTACAGGTTTCAGCTGCACTCAACTTCTTGCTGATTGTTTCTATAGGATGTTAAGGGAAGGGCTACCTCCAGCTTGTATTAGATTAAATTTTAGACAAAGCCTAACAAGAACAATACGAGGTTGCATGAAGGTCAGTGGTGTTTAGACAGATAGTAAATTACATATTCAACCTGTTGCCACAGTAATAAATGCATTTGAAAAGAAATTCATGTGGCAAACAGGAGAAAGATGGAAGTAAACGCACAGTGCAAACTCAGCTCTGTGGGTTACCATTCGTGTATGTGTATGTGTGTGTTAAAGGATTCTGGACTAATTCATTGCCACAAATTGGTATGAGAAGCAGGGCTGTAAATACAGAGGAATACACTGTTAATATTAACCTGCTGTACTTTTGCCTGACAACAACAGAAGCATTTGATCTGAGTCTGGCAGATATTTATTGCCTATTAAATATAATCCCCCCACAACCCTTTCCATTACTTATTTTCCCTTCTGTTTTCTCCATTTTGTGGCATCCTAGCAAAGCAGCCCTGCCCCCAGACTAAGTCTGTTTCACTGGGGCCTGGAGCGTTCAAGATAAGTGTTCCCCCATTCTTTCAGAGCTCTCTGGTTCTTTGCTCCATGGGAACTATCGTAGAAAACAAGGGTGGCTTTACAGAGAAGTGCGAATGAATTTGTATCTTTCCGTTCAGTCTGTATTTAGTCAGAATAAGACAGACTCGAGGCTTTGTATTATTGTAAATTCCTTTTAAAGTATGTCAGTGAATTCCTTGTTGGTGCAAATTCATTTGAGTCAAAATGTATCGGGGGATTTGTACAAGCTAAGAAAATACTGCTAGAGGTTAGGCCTGCCAAAGGTGTCAAATCATGTTGCTTATTATGAAGAATGTTGCTTTTGAAAACACTTTCAGATTGGGTGTAATGGGTAAGCGTTCATCCATACCATCTGGGCTGGTTGTCAGCACCTGGCTGGGGACCTTACACATAGATAGGAATTTTTCAGTTTTTAATTTCAGGCTTGATAATAATCCAAGGGAAAATGATCTTTCTGTCCTATTTCAGCATTCCTGTTTTAGATGGGAATCTGTTTAAGTCAATGGTAGGAAAACTGCGATCAGTGGAAACGGGCAGAAAAAAACATAGCCCACCACTTCAGCATTTATATTGTATGTGAAACCAAAAGGAGATTGAGGATCGTAGGCTGTATTAGTTCAATAAGTGCTTGTCGTACCTGTGTGTTTGTGCAACTTTCACAGGAAAACAGTTGTTATTTAACATGTAGGAATCGTAGAGGAAATGCTGTCTGTATTCGTACAAGTCTACCAATCCATAGCTAGGGGAAAATGGTGTTTGCTCTCAATAGAAGTAAAGAAAAAATAAAGAGAAGGGCCGTTATCCCTTGCAGGGATTTCAACTCACATCAGGTAAGGTTATGCAACTGCTATGGTGATAATTCTCCATCTGAACTTGTAATATATTCTTTTTTACTCACAATGATTCAGTGTCAAAATTAGAAATACATAGCCTCTTCTCCAGTAGCCATTTAAAAAAAGCCTTATTTTTTTTCCTACCCTTTCTTTCTCAGGCTGCCCGTGAGGTTGTGTCATTTTCCATCATTCTTTAAACCGTTTATTCAGCTGTTTTTAAATATTCATTTTTCAATTATATTTTTAGCCTCACTGCGATAATCTTTTGCCTGGTTACTTACCCGATTGGTTTCAGATGTATCCTGAGGGGAAATAGCACACTAAACCAGCAGTATAACTAGATAATGTCTTGAAATTAGGAAGGTAGAGGAGGCTAACAGGGCTGCATCAGGCTCCTTCAGAGATGGACTTTATGACTGTTGCCATAATCAGTTGAGGCTGGAGAAGGGAATTTTATTTAATTTTTCCTCCTCATTTATTCCTTCAGTGTGACGTCAGCACTCTGTACGTAATTGTGCTTGCAGAAGAGTTGCTCAGCATCTCAAAACATGCAAATCCATGCTGCCTTTCTGCCTAAAGGTTTGCAGACTGAGACGTGTGAGCAGTGATACAGATTGTGAGTTGTACCATTGTTTGAGGAACCGGGGCCTTTTGCACTGTGTAACAGAACCTGAAAGCCACCCGTGGCATGGAAGCGTTTCTCATCTCACCTTTTCCGTTTTCTCAGCCACGCAGGCTGGAACAAACAAAAATAGCAAGTATTACATTTCAACTGTCTACTGCCTGCTGTCTGGCTACAAATATTTACCTCGAGTACAATCCAGATGAGCAATGAGTTTGAGAATTAAAGATATGCTAGCTGTGTAGACACAACTGCTTAATTTCAGAGAGCAGAGTAAACAACGTGGAATGAAATTTTGGGGGAGGAAAAAAACTATTTGAATTGATCAGCCTCATTAGCAGACTACTGTGCTAAAGCCTTTTCTCTGAAATCCTTCCTTGTGTAATTAATCTTAGCTTTTGCAACGGGATTTCTGGTATTTATACAAGTACAACTGTGACAAGCAAGATAGGTGTAGTTTCTGATGCGTTTCCAGTGAAAGCACAGCAGAATATCCCTGCAGGAGAGCTGTGCTTACGTTGGAAGCAACCGTGAAACAAGGGTCCTGTGCTGGCTCCACCGACCTTTGGACATAAGCTGTGATACTGCTGCTTTCTCCCAGTCTTTGAGTCCTCCTGTGAAATCCTTGCTCTTTGGGGAATTGTCCTTGTGAGGCTGAGGCTCTTCTTGGGAGAGACGCTAAATTCCTTTTACGGGAATGTGAAATTTCTTCTCCCTTTTTAATAGGGATGCTCGACATGGGTTTGGCTTAGTCTGGTAATATAGACTTTGAGAGTGCACGTACTTGCTTCTAAATCTAGCTTTGTGTTGGCTCAGCCAACAGCACTTTATTTGGGTTGATGTGTAACAAAGGGAAGAACAAAAGCGCATTTAACTTAGAGTGTGTTGTCACGCATTCTTACTTTCCATCGAAACAAAGGCAAGAGAGAAAGGGAATGGAGATTATCATCATTCTTTTGAGACGCGATGGTATTTTCCCAAGGAGGCAATGACATTTCTTAATTACTCTCTTCATGGGTAGCCATGTGTAGAGATTACCAGAGGCTCAGCAGTGCATTGTTCTGCTGAAGCCTTGGAGAATGATAATGCTGACAGTACAACACTGCCGTCCAAGGCTGCTCTCCATATTCTCGCTCTTCATTATACCAGCTAATTATTTCTGCTACTGGTGGCTGTGCAGCATTGCTTCTTCCACATAACCCCAGCAGCCCTCCACTGTCAGTGTAATTTGCAGAAATGGCATAGTGCTGTCTTGCTGTTTGAGTTCAGCCCACGTGGAATTAAAAGGCGCTGTTGCACTTCCAGCAAGATCAGCTCCCAGATCCGCTGCTCAAGTGAGTGGCAGCCTACCTTCACGGCTGGTGAGAATGCACAGCTGCCTCTTCATACTCCCGCAAGTTGCGTTGCACCAAAACCTTCATTTAATTTTGTGTCTCTGTCTTACGGGTTGGTTTCTGCTGTGAGCTCTTCCCTGTGTCAGTAGTAGAGTAAGAACAGGCGATACTTATTTATTTAGATTTCCCACTACCTTAGGAGCAGAAAGGTTCGAATGTGTTTGTACAGTGGCAAGTGTTATGGATACTGCTTTTTGGTGGAATAATGGTGGTGACAGTGCATGTATTTTCCTTAATGCAGCTACGTGAACAGGTGTGTCCTCATCACATTCAAAATAATTACACGTGTGTTATACAATGAAAAGGCACAACTGGGTTCTCTTTATAGCTGTCTTCCTTCCCTGTACAGATAAGTATATCAGTGCCTGCTCGTGTTCACAGAGGATGAAAGTAAATCCTCCTGCTGTCTAGCAGTATATTTATGTTTTGACTCTATTGACAGCACACAGTGATGTTATCATGTGATATTAAACTTGGGGCTGATAAGAAGTGTGAGCAGTAGTATCAGGACTGAAATATGGTTGATGCTGGGTGTATAACAGAAAATCAGAAATGAGACTTAAGTAAAGCCGAGGTCTTAAAAGCTTGGTAGCTGCACACGTGGCGCCGTGGTCTTGAAAGCTTGGTAGTTCTCCAGCATTGCAGTCTCCATCAGAGTCATTCAGGCGTGCTGTTAATAGAAGAGCTTACAAAGTGTAAAAAACTAACACTGAAACCAACAAAGCACAATGACAAACCTCTTTTTTTTGGTTAAATGAACTTACTGCAGAGTATTTTTGTAACAGATGTATACTTGCGAAGTGTAAATAGTATGTAAATATGCAAATTTATATAACAGTGTAATTATATATACTTGTAAAATTTAAATTGAATAAGATTGTTCAGTGAATTTAAACACACTCACTGCTTTGTGGTGTGTTTATGTAGCAGAGCAGCAGCCTGTTTGTCCTCTTTTGATGGTGCTCTTGTAAATCTGTCCTGGAGCAGTTTGCTGTGCAGTTAAGGCTGCAGCCTGTCTCATGCCGTGCCCGAAGACAGGAATGGCCCTTCCCCCTGCATCAGCAGGCTCAGGACTTACCCTCCTTTTTAGAGCATGTAGTGAGCCATTCCTAGTTTAATCATGCATTCATCAATACAGGTAGATAAATGAAGGCATGTTCAACTTCGTTAGGGTATCCTGCTACTCTGGGACATGGTTGTGCACTCTTACTGATGGCTGACCAAAGCTGAAGGCTCTGGAAAACCCTGTTCCTCCCTTCAGGGACAGTGGATGCAAAGCTCCCTGTATGAGGAAGCCAGCATTTTTTGTTGCCATCCCAACTTCTATGATTCCTGAGGAGTGAGAATTAAATTCAGACCAACCGGAAGCATCTCTTTGTCTAGTTTGAGTTTTAGGCTCATAAGTGCAGTCTGAATTAGGCCTGTTATCTGCAGTCAGTCCCAACCCTGTGTCCCACAGTGGCACCTGATGATAAATCCCCATTTAATCAATTGGATGCTGCTAGAGTATGATGCACAATACAAGCCCTTCCTCATTTCTGTGTTCCCCAAAACTTTGGACCACTTGGGGTATGAGTTCCTGAAGTATAACTCAACTCTACTGCCTTTTCAGTAGCAGAACACATCTCTCTATACTGAGAATAACGTTTATTGCTTTCCTCCAAGGAGACAATCAGCTGAATGTTGTTTTTAACTGGAAGATTGACATGTGAGCAGCGCTGAGGAGCTGAAATGGTTGTGAATGTCTCTGCTTTCTGTCTGCTGTTGATAGCCTCCTGGAAGAGTGGGAAGCTGAGAATTTGGCTGCTCGCCATCATTCTTCCCACCACTGCTCTTTGCAGTGCTGTTGAGAGCATGGTTTTGTTCCTTGAGCTCTCTTGCCACGTGTGAGCATGCTATGGGTGGCTCTGTGGCAGCATTTCCCTTTTGCTAGGTTTGTTGTTGAAGGCCCACAGACTGTGACTGACTTCTGGTGAGGACTGACTTCTTATTTGGCCCTTGTAGGACACAGCTTTCTCCCAGTGAGTTTAGGTCCTTCTACTTTTGATGTTAGCTACTTTACGATCAGTCAGAGGTGTAATTTTTAGAGCGTTCATAAAACTCTTTCTCTATAAGGAGTGGAGTATCTAACAGAAAGAAAGCCCTGGGAATAAGTCATTACTGGATTCAGCAGTCATGGTGTTGGAGAGTTAACTGCCCTTACGCTTGCCTTAGACTCTAATGAGCAAACTTGGTGGTAATGAATGATTTCATGGGGACTATGGCTTAATTCTAAAACGTGGAGGTTATATAAACAGCTCTGTAGTTCATTACAAAGTCAAATGTGTTTTAGCATTTAAAATGGACCAAAGCAACAGATATTTAAGTATTTCATTTCCAGCAAATATGCTGTATGTAGCAGGTGAAGGAACACTGGATGATTGAGACAAGGGATTCATCTCAGTGTTTATTTGGTGCCTGGATATTTTAGCATGCTATTTTGTTTTGCTCATGTTGTTGTTTGTTTGTTTGTTGTTCTTTTATTTTAATCTGCTGATCGGGGGGAGAACAGTAGAATCAGTCAGGGGAGAATTGCCC
Source organism: Lagopus muta (assembly GCF_023343835.1). Lineage (NCBI taxonomy): Eukaryota > Metazoa > Chordata > Aves > Galliformes > Phasianidae > Lagopus > Lagopus muta. The sequence goes on along the minus strand of NC_064440.1, from coordinate 32,386,118 downwards.
TGTTCCCTAATGTAGAAACTTGAGTTCAGTATGTCTGTTCGAAGAGCAATTTGATTACACGGGCACTCAGTAAGGTGTTAAACGAAGAGAGGGAAAAAAACAAAACACAGAATAAGTTTACAATCTAATTCATAATTGAGGTATCTTGAAAATAGTACAAGCCTCCTGTTAAGTACTGTTGAGTTGGTAAGTGTGCTGTGAATGCAGGTAGTTATTAAAAAGGAAATGACCATCTAAATCAAAAACAAGGATGATGTAATTTATTTATTTACGTGCTGTAGAGGCAGTTTTGCAGACAGGTACAGTCAGTCCCAGGGGAGTAAGGTTTTCCGTAAGGCTGCTCTTGTCACCAGCAAAGCTGTAGCAGCCATGCTGGGAAGGTTTGGCTGTGTCTGTGTGTGTATGGGGGGGTGGAGCGGAAGGAGGGCACGTCAAGGTGGATACAGCAAGTGCCCAAACATGGCAAGAGGGTGTCAGAAAAGCTAACTCACCTCCAAGGCTCAGATCCTTTTTGCCACGTGTAATTAGTGGAGAATGGCCACGCTTGCAGGGGGGGTAATAAGAGCGCGGATTAAGAGAGGTGTGCTCTGAGCAGCCCTTTGAAGGCCTGTCTCTTTGGAGGCTCTGAGGAAAGCAAAGAATGGGAGAACACTTCAAGCTGCTGTCAGCTTTTGCAAATCACTTATTATGCGATGAGCTCAAGGAAAGGCAGAGAGCAGTGATGCAGGTGAGATGAGCCGCAATCTCCGCAGACTGGGTGTTTGACCCAGTATTTCCCGTACATTCCTGGAGGTGGTCTGGCTGCATGGCAGTGAAAGCCCAGAAAGGATGAGCACTGCAACCTCTGTGATCTGTTTGGAGACGTAGTACATGAACAGCTGAGATTGCTTCACCGGGGGTGATGGGGAAGCGGTGCATCTGTGCAGACGTAATCACCACTGGCGTGTTCTCCCTCCAGGAACCTCTGTTCCAAAGGAGTGTCCTTGCGGTCCAAATGGCAGAGGCCAGACAGGTTTTGACCAGTGGAAATAGGATTAATGTGCAGATGCATTTTTAAAAGGAATAACGCGTGTCTTCCTAGTGCACTGTTCCTTCTTCATTTGTATTCTAATTGCTTAATTTTGCTGTAATTCATGCATTAATCATCTCCTGGAAAATGTAACAACAGCACATGAGAACAGTAGGGTAGAACAAGAAAACGTGGCACATGAGCAAGAAGGAGTGTGTGAACAGAAGCAGTGGGTGTAGCTTCATCATGTGAAGTTAAAAGCATGTGCTGGGTCACCTACCTTAGTTACATCTTTCTGACTGAGCAGAGAGTGAAGACTTGCCACTCCCTCACTTATTCAAGTCATTCTGCAATGCCAGTGATGTTCTTTTAAATGGGAATAAAGGGAATTGTCTCAGCACTTTGAAAAGTGAGGAAGAGAAAGGAAGCAGAACTTCAAGTGTTTCTTTACAAGCTTTAAACTCCTGATGAATAAAAGGACTCTTCCTCTGAGTACCTGAAAAGACACCTGATAGAAGATCCTTGTCAGCAGGTACCTGGGGTTTGGCTGCCCACGAGTGCCCTCAGTGTGGCAGCCCTGCTTTGCAACCCAACAGTGGCATTCAGCCCTCAGAGGGCTGATGGTGGAGCTGACTGTAATCTTCCTGCCCCTCGTTAGAAGATGCTGGCACAGTTTATTAGTGTCAGCCACAGAATATTTTGTGTTGCCTGTTCCTTAAGTGCAGAAGGCTGATTCCTATTAATTTTGTCAGAATTATCATAATCCTCATATGCGTCCTGCTTACCAGAAGCATGAGAATATAAAAGCAGTCTTTTTTTCTGTTGATATTTCTATTCTTTTTCATTTTTGCACGGTGGCTGATTTTAGCTGAAGGCTGCAGGACGCAAAGGCATGTCAATGAGATGCTTTAAAAATCTCCAACCATGGCATATTCATTCAGTGCTGGTTTCTCAGGCTTCTTACCATCCCAAATCCTTTTCCTATGAAGTCCTCGCACCTTGCGGGAAAGTGCCACTGCTTTGCAGTGTCATTGGGGAGGTGACTTGTCCTAGGAGGTTCAACCTGCAGCCACAGATGTGTCTACACAAAGATGTTGTCTTGCTCTTTCTGTCACGTGCTTGTGCTGTGTAGGTGCATATGTATATGAATAATATTAACTTCATCATCTATGAAGGTGGTGTGACCCTCCCACAAAAAAGGCAGTTCTCTGTGTCACTGTCAGAAAGGGGTATGAAGATTTGTGAGCTCGTTCTGTGCCTGATATTGGCATACCACTGGAAATACAAAACGTTTCATTGAAGTAGGAATGATCTGACACCTCATTACGTTATTGTGGCAGATGTCCTTCGCAGTCTCCTTTGTTATTATTATCCTCACTCTGTTAAGGCAGAAGCGATGAGCAGGTACAGCAGGGTGGCTCCTGCCCTAGGCATCAAACACACCACTGTGTGTGTCAGCTTTTGGCTGGTTCTCTTTTTTTGCTTGTCCTGAGTACAGCCCTCAGCCTCTTCAGCAGCTTTCCTTTGGATTTACAGAGTGGCTGGCCTGTGGAGGCAGGCCATTTATCTCCCATATAGATCAGAGAGAGTCTGAACTTGCTGTGAGCTGACCTCGGTGCAGCAGTGCTGTGCATTCAAGGAGAGAAGTCTCATAGCATTGCTAGGATTTGATTGTTCATTATAGGCAGCAGTGAATTTGCAGCAAATGGTGAAGTGTTTCTGCAGTGTTGTACCACGAGCAGGGGAAGCTATTAGCTGCTGACTGCCCAGCACATGGCTTTGAGTTGTACACCTCCTGAAATGCGTGTGTCTGGGGGCAGTTGCAGAATGCGAGAGATCACATACATGGGTACTGATTAAAGTGGAATTAAACAAACTGAATGGAGTATTAGAGCAGCTATGTTTGTGGTTTTTTTCTTTTTAATTTAATGAAGCCATTTAATTTAATTCTCAGCCAGCCTCATGCGCAGGACCTTCATTAAAACTGTCACCAATTAATGAGGCTTTTCCAGTGTGTTTAACCTAAGGCATATAGGAGCAGCACAGATCTGCCCATATTTCCTTGTGTATTCTTTGGATTTGTGTGTCAGATGCTTTGAGTACAAGTTCCCTTAATGCACTACTATTCAGTGCCTTTTGCAGTGCGTTTTTAGGAGCTGAACCCAAACTGTGTGGTTCATCTTCCCCACAAGGATGCCTGTCTCAGGCAGAGCCCCCCTGAAAGCTCAGTGTGCCCAATGGGGAGAGCAGGCAGGCAGGCTGCTCCTCCTCCCCACAGCTGGGGGGCAGCTCACCTTCCAGCTCTCTGCAGTCTCATTACATGCAGGCTCAGGTCTGTGCCGTTCCAGACTTCTGCACAGCGGCCTCAGCCGGGGTCCTCTGGAGAGCTGTCAGCTTTCTCATAGCTGCCAATCTGCTTGACGACACACCACATGAAATTAGGAAGCATAGAGCTCTGCTACCTTAAGGTTCTTTTATTTTCCCGTTTCCTCTTCTGTTTTGGTTATTGTGGGGGAGATGTTTACTGGTTCTTTTTCTAGAGAAGAATCTTTTTCTTATTCACATGCAGGTTCTAAGTTACCTAAAGCTTTGAAAATCAAATTGGTTTTACTAATAAATCCCCTCACGTATCATGTGTTTTTTGCAGTATTGCATCTATACAAGCTATCCATCTAACTCCTTTTCATAACTCTCCTTTTCAAGCAGGCCATCAATATCATTGACCTTCCTAGGCATTTGGTGGATAATGACAACTTCTTTCAGAATAATTTCATTACTGCTTTTTAATGCGTGTATCATAGGCACCCCTGCTGCCCAGTAAGTGATGGTAAGAGCAGGCATCTGTGTTTTTTCACACCTCGGAAAATGGTGCTGCTAGCCACCAACACCTGAAGCTGTTGTTACCTGGGGAGGACTTCATGCTCTCCGTGTGAAACTCCTGCTCCTTGCTGTCAAAATAACAACGTTATTTGAACATGATCTCTACTCCACATCATGGTGGGAGACCCACGCATCAGGACTTATTCTCTCATCCTGCTGTGTTTTTTATTTTTTTTCTATTTTTATATGCAAACATTTGATCTTTAATTGTAAGTTCAGTGTTTTCTCAGCAGTACTGTTCTTTTTCCTGTCATTCATGGCTTTTATTTAGGAGCTCTGTCCACTGGGAGGACTGTGTAGGGGAGTGTGTGTGTGTGTGTGCGTTATTGGCTGCATGTTATGTATGTGCAGCTAAATAGAATTAATAGCCTTTTGTCTCTCCATGGGAAGTCTCACAACATCTGCACATCACTGCAGTTGCTAATACACAGCTATCAGTAAAGCAAAGTCTTGAATAGGCAAGTCATTCTTCAGAGTGTTTATAAAGTTCAAATGCATAGGATCTGAGTATAATTAAGAAAGGGAAGGGAAGAATACTGAAGATGTTGTGTCATGCTGTAACTCCTCACAGAACCTGCTGCTTAGATAATTCAGATTTGCAGAAACAAAACTCGTTAAGTGTTGGATGTTAGTCAGCCTGCTGACAGGCCATCTTCTTTCTCTGAAAGAGACTGGCATATTCCAAAGAATGCTCCAAAAATGCAATGGTGCATTTCTGAGGAAAGCCAGAAGTTAAGTAGGTTGATAACAGCCAAAAAGCTCTGCATTCTCTCCTCCAAGTGTAATATTGTGATGGTGACCTGATTATCTCAACTTCCCCTTTCTCCTGACTCTAAGAATTGAGGGATTTTGGAAGTGAAAGCAGAAGAAATCTTCAGATGCTCTAAAAAGTTAAGATGAAATCTAGGCGTTGTCAAACCTTTTAATAGGGATGTCCCTACATCCCAGAAGCTGCAAGGACCCAGTGGCGGAGCGGGGCAAGGGCAAAGCTGGCTGCAGTGACAGCGTTTGTGTGCTGACCATGTAACCTCCAGCTCAGCTGAGCTCATGAAATTGAGGAAGCTACAAACCTGCCATTCCCCTTGCAGTAAGCTCAGAGCGCCTCAACGTCACATTACAGTTGCACACAAAGCACTGCTTATGAAGCCTTTCGTATGTCATTGCGAGGAGGTATTTTTGCTTTCCACTAGAATGTTTTATCTACTAACTACTTGTAGTGCTGAGGCACCCTTTTTCTACCTTCCACAAAAAGATTGCTGACCCTTGGCTTCTGCTAAGTGAAGGCCATTGTGTTGAACAACAATGCTGCCTTACAGTGGGAAAGTGATACTGTGTAAAGGTTTTATAAACCCTTTCTCAAGGGCTGCTGAGCCTGCCTTACTGAAATGGTTTACGTTTGTGGAAAGATGAGAAGAAACCCTGCCAAGCTTTTATGATGACCCATCCTCTCTCATGTGACTCAGCCTTGCAGCGTTCAGTGTTGGGCCAAATGTCAGGAAGAGTGCTTTTGCATAGTTCTGCAGCTGTGCAGGGCAGGGCCTCCAGGAAAAGAGGCTAGAATGAAGCTAGTTTTGTAAACAGTGGCGTCTGAGACTCTAACTACAGAACTTTCTTGTTGCTCTTTGGAGTTCTCTTCCTTTCACGTTCATAGACATTACTCAGCTTTTCAGAATATTCATATTTCAAAGAGATGTCCTTCCACCGAGGCAGATTGCAGTGCTCTGTGGCCCAGTTGCTTGATCTTGGAGGCTATCATTTGACTTTCTTATGAGTCCACCTTCTCAGCAGGTTCTCTCTGTGCAGTGGCATATCACTGCTTCCTGGTTTAAATGGAAACCTCCTGCTCATTTTGGGTGGCACGTACAAACATCATGCATAGATATGCAAGTGGGTGTTTTGTTTATAGTAAGAATGATAACCTGGTATCTTTGCAAGTTTACGTGCTGACTGTCACTCCCTTACGTCAGAGGCTGTAGTTCATCTGTCACTTCCTCAGCTGCAGTAACTTCATAATTCAGGTGTTATCAAGGTCAGCTGGGGAGACATCAGGCTTTGTTTTCCTGTGTAACCTTCCTTTTGGACAGCCTGTTGACCATCTCCTCTCCAGGGTAAACAAAACTCAGTTTCCTCAGCCTCTCCTCGTGTTGTACCCAGTCCATTCTCCAGCCATGTTAGTGTGCTTCAACTGGACTCGTTCTCATCTGTTGACTGGAGAAGTACCTGAGATTGCCTAACAACAATCCTTTCAAATAATAAGAGGGGAATAATGTCCAGCCTTGGCCTGCTGACTATTTCTTGCTTGTACAGCCTGCTACGTGGCTAGTCTACTACAGGGGCGCGCTGCTCACCGATGTTCACTGTCACGTTCAGATGAGCACTGTGTTTTTGTATCTGAGCCAACTACGTTTCCAAACTCAGTTTTGCAATTTGGCATTTCTTTGCAGTACGAATTTTCTTTCAGGTATAAAAAATGCCATGAATTGTGAGTTCATACCTTGAGGTTGTATATTGCCTTTTTTTAATTTGGAAAGGAGAAAAGCCTAAACAATGTGGTATAAATAGCCCTGACAATTCAACTCTCTTGACAGTAAGCTCCTTTTCTGTCTTGTCTCCAGCATCTACTTAAGTATGGAGAACACTTTGGGATATACTCCTTTGGCAAAAGAAGTGAAAAGCTGGAAGTGTTGGAATTCGGTATTGAACTTCAGTACTCATCCTCTGTTCCTCCCTGTTACAGAGGTTTTTGGATCAGACCTACAAAGTGCATTTCTCTTTTCCTTTGTCACTCTGCTAATCCGCTGGGTGTATCGTACAGGGGCTTTTCCCAGTGGCAACAAATCTCTGACAGGCAAGGTGGCTTTAAAGAGAAGGAAAGGCCAGTTCCAGCTGCAGACACTCTGTTGTGCACAGTGCCAGCAGGTGAGTCGGGGGCATTTACATTTGTGAAGGTCCTGGGGAGACAGAGTGCTGTGGCTGTGTAAGATGCAGGTCATTTGGAGGTGAGATGCTGTTAGCAGTAATATATTTTAAAATAGGTATTTTTGTCATATCCTTTTGTTAAGAAAGGAGGTGAAATCAGCAGTAGGTTTTTTTTTTTCTTTCAGGCTAAACTTTGTCTGTTGGGTTTGTGTTGATTCAAGTGCTCTTCCTCAGTGACCTTCATCTCCCATGCCTGTGAGATGTGAAGGTTGCTGTTGACATAAGCAAAGGCCCCAGCTCCCTCAGCTCATATCCCAGGCACCACTTTAACATGGCATGTTTGATGCTGCATATTTCTGCCTCACCGACAAAGTGGCAGTGAATGTTACTGCGTTCATCTGGGAAGGAGAATGGAGCAGACTGAAAGCCACAGCATACCGCATGCGGTTGCCTTTCTTCTGTATCCTCAGTCCCTGCACTCCCACCTTTCTGCAGGGGGCAGAACAGAGATATGGGCAGTTACCACGAGGATCAGAAGTGCCCCCACTGAATCTTGAGGCCCAGAATGAAGTGAGCAGGCATGCAGTGGGAAAACACACTGGGCCTTTTTTGCAGGAGCGATGGCTTCTGCATTAGAACCGAGAAGTCAGCTTGCACGCTGAAATAGATAGTCCTAAGCTTTCCTAGTCGTGCTGGAGGAGCATGTCCCTTCTGGGTGATGTAAGGCAGTGAAGTCAATAGAAGAGGCCAGGAAAGCCCCACAGCTCTTGGCTGGTGCCACCCACCACCGCGGCAGATCTGAATGTGTATTTGTTGCATGCACCATCTAAATAACAGCTCTGTTGGGTGAAGCACAGAAATAACTTCCCAGGCCTGCTGGTAGGAAATCACAGCTATAAGTCCATCAGGAATTGCGATTTAATCGCAGTCTACAGTAGAAACACTGTGCTACAGGTTATTACTGGAAGTGAAAGCCTGCTATTGAAAAAACACTACCCCACACTTCAGTAGATCCTTACTGCCAGCTGCAAGCGGTTTCAGTTCTGTTTAGCTGGTAGGGCTCGTTGCTAACAGGCTAAGGGTTGGAATTAAAATGTGTGACAGTGCATTAAGGAAACACACTAAAGGGGATTTAAAAACCTGTCAAAGAGAAGCAGACAGGGGCAGACAGGAGAGGGGAGAGCAGGCAGCCCGATGGCTGAATGGCTGCTTGGGATGGCGGAGAGGACGTGAAGGGAACATGATTTTTTTCCCTTTGGAAAAATGTTTTCAAACCAGCTAGCAAACATCAGTGGCATTCTTCTGCCAGCCAGCCAGCAAATAACTTGAGCAAAGGAAAGTGGACTAGCCAGCTCAGGTGGCTTTGAGAGAAGCACAGTGAGAACTCGCTGCTCCTCCTGTTCTCCTAATAGCTGATGTGATTACTTTCCCTGCTCATCCCAGGGAAGCAAATGGCATCCCTGAGGATGTTTCCCCACTGAATAGGGTGATTACCACGATCACAATTAGAACTGTGGTAAGGGGAAAAGAGGAGGTCCCTGGAAATGAATAAGTAAGTCCAGATCTGTTACCTTTCCTGCGGGCTTGTTCAGCCCCCTCTGCTATTTGTGAATAGCAGCTCAAAAATAATGAAAAGAATGAAAGCGTGTGAACTGGAAATGGGCCTCTCCCTGTGAATGGACACCTTTGTCTGAAATGGCAGGGTGTTAAGGTTTTAAGTGTCCGTGCTAGTCCTTAGCCTGGCAGATCTTCACGGTAGCTATGTGACACTGCTAGGAAAGGGAAATGGAAAGCTGAAAAAGAGAAGTTGTTTTAAAGGAAAAGGGTGAAAAGAAAGTCTAATGCTTTTTTTCCCTACCTGTTGTAGCGTAATACAGTTGGAAGGCTCTCTTCTGCTAATTTTCTCTGTGGCTGAAAAAGCACAGGCTACTTGTAACTACGTCTTAACAATATTTCTCTATTGATACCTCGGGCTCCAGGGTTTCTGAAACAGTCTCTCAAGTTTTGTTCCTGGCTGGCTTTGGCAGTCACTGCCTATTTGTGAACAGCCTCGCTAGGTTTTGTGAAAGAGGGCACCTGGGGAAAGAGTCAATACACGGGGAGGCAGGGCCAGCTCAAGGCCAGAACACTGGGGTTTTTTGTTTCTTTTGTTTTGTCTGATGACTTCTCTGCAAGCTGTGTTCTCACCGTATGAACTATTGCTTTTCCATAGTAAGTCTCTATGCTAACTCTGTCATCCAGGTGCATGTTCCTTCGAAAGTAATATCCAGAAATCAGGCTGGGCTGCAAATTTTTTTCTGTTGGGTGGGGTATGAGTTTTATTTAGTGATTATGGTTGGGTTACATTTACATTGGAAATGCACTCACATGTGCTCTGTTTTGAGTCTTGGGCCTGATCAGCCTCTCGTATAATAACTGCTAATTTGGATCTGGAAGGTGGGTGACGCTCCAGGTGGGGAGGGGTCAGTCCTAGCAGAGCTCACATCTCCATAGAAACAGCTTTTGGTTTTGGAAAACATCTCTTTCATGATGTGTTTTACTAGCAGATCCAATTGTAGTCCTATGAGACCAAGGTCTCGGACCACTTGACTCCATCCAGCCTCGGTAGGCTGCAGTTCTTTAGCCCTCATCCCTGTACCTTGCAGATCATGGTTGCCTGAGGCCAGAAGTGAACCTCAGACCAAGAGATGCTATTTTGTGTAACTCCAGTCCCTCGTGAAGGATTGCCCCATCCCAGGTGTAGGATTTGGTACTTGCTCTTGTTAAATGGCAAGCATTTCAATAGTTGTTCAAGGGTGTTTGGGCATATATCCAAAAAAAACAGTTATCCATGCAGTTATCTGCGGTGGACACTGTTGCTCCCTGATACTACGACTAGGATCAGTTAATCAGCAAAGATTTGTCCCGTCTGTCACCTGGAGAGAATTTTAATACTTCTAATAATAGTTTGTCTGCTAGCTCATTCGGTAGTTGGACTGAACATAATATAATGAGGATAGGAAGAAAAATGTCCTGGTGCAAGCAGTTGCTAGTTATAAAAGTAATGAAGTTTGGACAGCAGAAGAAGAAAATCTCATTTCTTTTAAAAGAAGGATCTTTCTCTCATACTTGTTTTGCTTTAATTTGTGATTTGACGTTGCTTCAATTTCTTCTTCCTAGTTTGCATACCAGGTGTTCTTGGTGTCCTCTTTGCTTCTGTTAGTGTTCTGACCTTGTGCGGTTGGGTGTTAATTATCTGCAGTCATTTGTGTTTCCACTCAGATGAGAGTACTTATTGAAGTTTCAACCTAAAGGGATTGCTAAATTTTGGTGTAACATCGTGTTTTATGGCTTTGGTGAGTTGCTTGTTTGTTTCTTTTTCAGTTTAGCTTCTTTTAGCTAATTCTCACCACTTTGAAATGGGATGTATCACAGTGCTTATGCCTCTTGTATCAAAATGAAGGTCCTGCTTTTTTTCACATTTGGATGTATTTTTGTATTGCATCCATCTACGTGAGCTTAAGCTTCCAGAATTTCCTAGCTTTCAAGCAAAATTGTTGTCTCTGAGCTACCAATTACATACGTGATTTAGTTAAAATATTCCATTTTGAAAATGTGAACCTGCAGCTTCTACGTTAGGACTTCTATGTTACGCTTTATTTTTGGATCCAAAAGCCCTTGGGTCAAAATGTTTCTAATTAAGTCCGTTCTTAGCTTTGAAAATCCTATCTACTGTAGGTGTGTAGCTTATCTGTATTGTTTGAGATGTGGCCTGCAAGCTGTCGGTTTGCTGGTTCGGCTCCCGTTGTGAAAGCATTTGGAGAAACTGGCCCGAACTAGAAATGAGTCCACTTGCAGATCTTCATCAAAACCTTCCCTATGTTGAAAATACATTTGAAATTAGAAACTCAATTCATGCTCATTACTGAAATAGGCCTTTTCTATACCGTTCGAAGCTGACATTTCCCTGAACTTTGTCAAATTAAGATATGGGCATGTAGTCTGAACTCATGGTTAGGACAGCTTTAAGGGCTTCGTTCTTCTCCAGGCAGATGTGGTGCAATTAATGTGAGAGGGTTTAGAGCAGCATGCGAATGGTTTGGCAGAGTGAAAAGTGAAGTTCCTACTAAATAAAACGTGATCTTTACGAGAATCTTACTTAAGCAACTGGCTTGTGTGGTTTGTATTTTACAGCTGTGCGTTGAGATTTGTATTTACAGTGTCATTATGCACTTCCATAGAGAGTTTTTTTGTCTTCCTCATAATTAAAACAGTAGGAATTAATGACGAACTGGGGAGGCTTGCTGTTTCTGCAGTAATGAACTGAACTGCTTTGGATGGGCAAGAAAAAAAATGTTAATGCAGTGATTATTTTGGTCTGAACCAAGTCCAGCCCTGTTGCAAAAGTTAAAAGTATTAAAACTGCTTTAGACATTAGAAATTATTATTAAAAAAAAAAAAAGTCAGCTAAAAAAACAGTGAACACATTGCAACTGTGAGAGTAATGCAGCTTTGATTCTAGCACTCAGCCGATTACAACAGAAAATGTGACAACTTTCAAAATCATGAAGCATTTTAAATGACCTTACGTGAGGGAACGAAGCTCTTGGTAAATTCACCTTCTTTTGTTTCCCTTCCCATTTTCTGTTTTGTTGTTGTAGGTTGTTTTGTTGTTGTTTTTTTCCTTCTGCTTGGGACCTTCTAAATCTGTTCTGCTGGCTGTTGCTGGAAAGCATTCCTTTAGCCAAATCAGTTCTGCAAAAGCTGGGCAGTTCCCAACCCCTGCCCTTCCTTGGCCATTTGTTGTTTAGCTTTTGCTGTCTCCAAAGGGCCTGAAGCACCTTGCAGGATGAGTAGGTGCAGTGCTTCCTGCTGCAGAAAATACAGCTGGATGGAAAACCAGCAAGAGTCTAGATATTCAATAGGAGAATAAAGTTGGGAGAAAAGAAATGATTACCTCGTCTGTGTCATTGGAACTGGAAACAGCAGTTACCTATGAAATTTGGCTTTGTGTTTGAGAAATCCTACACCTTTTGGCATCTCAGACAGTTGTTTTGCGACCGTTTTTCCTTCTGTCTCTGAAAAAATACTCCTTGCTCCTCCCCGGAGAACAGTGTTTCATTGTGTCACGGTGCCTTGCATCCTCAGGGAGATGCAAACTGAACACAGGGAATTACTGATTGACCCGGTCAGCCACAAATTGGGATCTTCTATGGTGTTTCCACTGGCCTTTACCGTGACACCACCCACACAGCCAGTCATTCACATGATTCTTTCTCCTCCTTCTGCTTGCATCTCAGTCTCCAATGTAATGTGAACAAGTGAAACAATGTAATGATAAAAACAAATACTTTAGTATTGCCTTGGGATTGTGTTTTCATCATTGAAACATGGCTCCTAAGCACTGTGGGTTTAGGAGATATAAATTGAAAACAGTATGAATACTGCAGTATAAATTATAATAGATTTAAAAGACAAACTTAGCTTCTAGACCTTTCAAGAAGTTTGAGTCAATCATTTGGAGAGTATCATTATTCTAAGGCTGCTTGCACATCCACCCTCTTGCCAATCGCTGTGTTGTAAGCCGTCATTCCTCCAGCTATTCTGCAGACTCGAGCTCTCGTCGCATTTTGAGATTCGCTGCTTTCTTTCTGAAGGAAAATGGAAGTCTGCATGATCCTGCAAGCAGGGTGAAAGCATGCTCTGAATTCTCATAGGCCATTGGGCAAATAAGAACTGAAACCCCAGAGTACTTCCAATACCAGAATTTTTTTAAGTAAACATTGACTATTGGTTTTTTTTTTCAGAGAGTGGTTTTTATGTTTGGCAGTACTGTCTGTTAACGTTGGATGTAATTACCCAGGGTAGTGAGATGTGAAGTTATCTGTAGGATAGGTATGCTGCTCTCTTTTCTGGATTACTGAGGGATTTGCTGCTTTGAAGGGCTGGCTGCTGGGGAATTACAGCGTTCCTGCACTCGCTGTGAAAGATCAGAGAGCTGTCTCTGTTAAAAATAATAATAACATAGGATGCTGCCCAAGCTTGCTGGCCTAGATCTAACGGTGAGCTGGTGGACTAGCCTGTGATCCATAGATCCTCCAGCGTGGCCTCTCTCCTGAACAGCAGCTCCCAGTTCAGTTGAAGCAGATGGAAGTTACCAGAGCCACACAAGTATGCTATCCATAACATAAGGCCCAAAGGGTGTTTATGCTGTTCAAACTTCTTCTCTGGAACAGGGCTAGATGGTTATTTTGAATCTCCTCTAAAAGAAAGGAATGTGTAAGGGCTGGAGTTTTCTTACAACTTCTTATGGTTAGCCTAGTTTTCTCTGGAAATCAGCCTCATTGCAACCTCAATATCTGTCTTCAGTTTCCTTTGCAATAACTTTTCAAAATGTTGGTTGAATTTATTCAGATTTGACAGAGGATAAAAGGTCTCAAAGATATTATCCTTGTATGAGTTTCATAAAAACAGGCATATAGATAGATGAGGCTGTGATTTGTATTCCTGCTAAAGGCAAGATAGGCACTGTAGGCTCAACCACATTATTAAACAGCTGAGAGTCAATATGGGAGAATCCCACTGAAAACCAACCTCTGGGTTATCTCAGAGGGTCTTGCCTGCTCCTCCTTCCACTTCTTTTTCTTCCTAGATTGCACAGGTAGACATCCGGGTGGGTTTTAAGTATATCCACAGAAGGAGACTCCACAACATCTTGGGCAGCCTGTTCTACCTCTCTGACTCTCTGACAGTGAAGCGCTTCTATGTCTTAGTAGGGAACTTCCAGTTTCTACCCATTGCCCCTTGTTCTATTGCTGATTGTGATTGTTGGTAAGGAGTCCACCCCGTCAACCTGACTCCTGCACTTTAGATGTTTGTAAACAGCTATGAGATCCCCTCTCAGCCTTTTCCTAAAGAAAGATGCTCCCTGTCCCCATTACTAGCATTTCTGCAACTGTCCTTTCTTGTTGATATCCCACGGACAGCTGTCCCAGCACCTGCTCCCTGGAGTAGTTTTTAGACTAGTAGGTTTGGTTCAGTAGTTTTAGTCCCCCTAGTTTTAGTCTCGGAAAGTGTATGTAAATAGGATTATATTTTTTCCTCTGGTAGAACTTCACGGAATTTGTGATCAATGAGGCCCCCTGGAGCTCCTTAGGAAAACAGTTTTATGAGCAATAGAACTGCTGAGAGCTGGTTGCCGATGATTTATGTCTTATGATTAGGTTATCTGGAATTTAATATGTTCTTAGTGCTAGTTAAAGTATCTCCGATAATGTCTCTCTCTTACGTGGAGTCTCTAGGGCCCAAGAAAGACTGCAAATGCAATAGCAGAGAAATTGTTACAGTCTTTCTCCTGTACTTGCCTATCCACTTTCAGGAAACTCATAAGAATGCAAAACTTTTGAGACGCTGTAGTGCCAAATAAGGCTGAAAGTCATCAAAGGCATTAAAAATTCCTGGAGAGGGACAGTCAGAACAACGTGTGCACACACGTCGTGATGGCACCAGCCTCATTCCTTAGGGAATCGAGCTAGAAGGAGATCAAATGGGGAAAAAATCATAAACATGGATGCATAATTCAAATAAAAATAGATAATGGTCACTTCTGAGCTCTGCTGGTAGGAAGGAGTTGCAGTGGCTGCATCCTGTCACAACCCATTGCTGTGACCATTAGTGGATGGCTGTGAGAAGCCGTTGGTACTGTTCATTGTGGGTGTGTTTGGCTAGAAATTAGTGACTGAGCTCTAGTATTCCTAGAGCCTGGGATTGGAGATGTGCATACGACCTGTGCTGTGTGCACTGGTGTGTCGAAAGTTATTTTGTTAGTGGCACAGTTCGGGGGAGTCGTGTGTATTTTCTAAAGAGGCAGAGCTAGAATTATATATGGGTGAGTTCTGAGTCCTAGTAATGATCTTCCAGGCAAGAAGCCAGTTGATAGGTGTGCATACGTGATCCCAGGCATCCTCAGTTATCTCAGTGCCTCAGGAAAAGAAGCTCTTGCCATTACAATCCATGGCACCTGTGACTGTGCAGCATTTATTGGTGTGATTTTCTTATGCTTTTCTCGGTGACAGCTTGATTCTCTCCGCCATGTGCCTGAAGAACTCTCAGTGTAAAGACCTTTTTAAAGGTATTTCTGCTTGGGGGGGTCACGTTGTGCTTTGGCCTGTGTTTTAATCAATGTGTTTCGGTCAACATACAGAAACAATTTAAGCCTGGTGCCTGTTAGTTTTAATTGAAGGGGAAAAAAAAAACCAGCATGATTGGGTCCTTGGGGAAATGGTGAGTTTCTGCAGCTGAGCCTTCAAACCACCTAAGCAGTTAGAGAGAGAGGGAGGTAATGAGGGAGGGCTGGTGGCAGCCAAGAAGCAGAGTTACGGCTGAAAAATTGCAGCCAGGAGGGAAGTGGGAGCTGTGTAGATGTCCTGTGAATTTGGGTCTCATGCGCTTGAAACAAAATTTGTGGGAGACTTTTTTACTCACTGCAAAAATTTGATTGTAAGCAGATCTTTCTTTGAGTTTTCTCATTTCAGTACTTAAATAGCTTTCAAAGAAGCTTCATGTAAAATGATAGTGGCTGTATGGCAGACTGGTAGTGCAGGGGCATGGCAATGCTGCTGCAGAACTGCAGGAGAGGGGACAGCTAATGTTAGCAGCTAGTCCCCGCAAGGTCTTGTTGACAGGATAGAGGAAGAAGGTGATTCCTGTTAAAAGGCCTTTAATTCTCCAGGATATGCAGACTCTGTAGACAAGTATAGCAGTTTGTCATCGTAAATCAAATTCTAAGCTGAGGTTTAGAACGTATGGCGGAAGTCATGGCTTTACAGCTAGAGAGAAAGGTCAAAGATGAGTCTTTGCAGTCTTATAAAATCTGGGACTCCAGAGGAGCCCAAAGGAGCTAGATTTCCTTTGCTTCCCTGCTGAATTACTTTGCCAGTGATTTAAAAATATTTCAGTGTGCTTGGCAGGTTGGAGCCTGGTGCTTTGTGATGGTAAGAGCACTGACCCAGGGCTTAAACCTGCCTCTGCTGCAATTAATTGGAAAGCTGCCTTTAAGTTTAGGGAGCCAGGAACTAAGTGTTAATATGCTCTGAGAGTTACTAGCAGTGGAAATGCACCTGCCCCGATTTCTCTTTGTTCTTCTCAGGTCACTTGTTTCAGCTCAACAACTCTCACATTTCCAATCTATTCACCCACCCACATGCTGAAATATGAAGATGTCAAAGTCACGAGTCTTGTCTTTCTTTTCGAATAAATTATGACATCCAGGACTCCTAAAACGACTTAACAAAAACTGAAGTACCTGCTGTAGCCAGGAGGTGTGCAGAGATGAGCTGAAGGACCAGTTCTCACTCACTCAGAAGTTTCTTAAAGCTGGGAACCAAAGCCTCCAGTGCTGGGGTTAACATTAAACCTGAACGGGCTTTGAAATTTGAATTTAGATGTTTTCTAGGACATAGGCAGTTGGGTTTGGGGGATATTCTGGAAGGTAGTTTACGTTTGCAAGTTCAGGAATATGGTCCGCTGATAAAACTGTAGGCCTGTTCTTCAGAATGGGTGAACTAATGTAGCATTACTGCCATCTGTAATGGCCTGAGTCATTCTGCTTTGCTGTAGGGTAAAAGCGTGCTGGACTTGGTGTGAGTGACACAGACGTGGTAGAGTGACATGAGGGCTCCTCTAGCCTTGCTTTGAACGCGTTACCCCTACACAACCATGGAGTGGATGTTACTGTCTAGCTCGAGCTGAGCTATACAGAGAAGCAGGGAAAGGAGCCGGACACGCATCCCCATGCAGCAGGCAGTGATCAGCAGACCTTTCCTTCACAAGGGCAAAGTCACCGTGCCTGGCTTTCGTAAGCTCAAGAAGCATCTGGCCGGTTCATACCTTTCTTGACAAATCATCTGCTATAAACATCCTCCTCAGGATCCCAGAGTGAAAAATGACAAGCTCTGTGCAGTGCTCAGCCCCACGCACACGCGCACCAAAGGATGCTCGGGCTGAACGCACATAACTCACAGGGCATGGGAGCAGTTTGACTCACACTCTGTGGGCTCTCCCTGTCAGCACAGCGATGCTGTGAACCATTAATAATAATGTGATATTTTAGCTGGGGGCAAATACCTGTCTATTGAAACCAAATTTCTGTTTTCCACTCACCCCATCCTAGCATTCATCTGGATTTATTGAATAACATTAATGGATTATTTAGAAGTTTTCTCCAGCCACTATCAGCTAGCACACTCTGTTTACATTGCTGGCCTCTCCTGTTCTGTCAGCTGTCATAAGCTTCTCAATTAGAAAAGAAAAAAAAACTAGTATGAAATAGGTAACCATGGTTACCTGTGATGTGGGTTTTTAAGAAGTGCTCAGAAACCTACTGGCAACAGAGTTTCGAAGTTCAAAGCTTTAATTTATTCAAGAACTCACTTGAATCAGAGTATCAAAAGCATTTGGAATAAATTCAGACCGTTTTCTTTTGTAAAACAACATTGCAATCCTACGCAGGAGCCCTCATAGAGGGTAGCCTGACTGCTTGCTGTGCCCATGTGAGAAGAAAACAGTATCAGGAGGGGGGTAAACGTGCCCTCGTCCCAGTTTTCTCCTGCAGAGCATGGTGACCCTTGCAGTGGAATAGCTTCTGAAGATGATGGCTTCCTAGAGAAGCAGCCCTTCCGTTCTGTCAGGTTCCTGTTTACACAGAAAGGATGCCTTCAGAAGTGATCGTGCAGAGCACTGAGGTAGTGCGTGCTTTGGGGGCATCTCTCAAGCCGAGGAGCCAGCCTCAGAAATTCAGCCCCAGCCACAATGTCTGCTGAGGGAAAAAAAATCATTGGGGCTTCATTTAATGAGAATACTGCATAATGCTAAAAGGTTTCAAATGAACCAAAAGTGCCCCGTGAAACGTGTGGCTTGAGATTAAAAAAAAATAAATTCCCCTGTTCAGTATTTCACTGGGATTGTGTACGTATTTGCTTTTTGCAAAGCCAGGAACTACTGTGCGCCGCTGTTAAAGGATTTTCATCTGAGCACACAAGGTACCAGCAACCACAGCGTTCCCCGTGTGCTCAATAGAAAGGAAAATAAGTAGTTCAGCTGCCCAAAAACATGGTCTCATCTGAGCAGGCAGAGTACACGGTGTGCAGAGAAGACCTGTTCTGCGCTGATTCATTACCATAGCACTCAGCTTAAGGTGAGTACTAGAAAGCCTTGCATCCAAATGATGCTGCTGTTCAGTCAGTGCGCTTCCATTGGAAAACTGTCCGGAAAAAAAAGTGGCCTTGTAGCTAAGGGATGGTAGGACTGGGGATTCCCAAGACCTAGACACAGTCCTAGGCTCTGCCCCATTAAGTTCTTCCATCTTCCACATTCCTGAATACAGCTTTGCTTATTGAATGTTTGGTTAATTTACTATATGATAGTGTTAATTAATGTGAATGGGTGTTTCTTAATTATTCACAGAGCATCTTGCTGGAGCAGCCTGTTTAACCAATTGGAGACAAACGAGGGTGCTTACTAGGTATGTAGAAAGCTGAGAATGTCACAGTGCAGGGAGATGGAGGGCACAGCTGTGAGATGTCCCAGTCCCCACTGTGCTGCTGGAACTGCTGACAAGTTTCTGATGTGTTTGTTGCTGTAGCTGTGTTCGTTCTGAAACTGAGGGAAAGCTGCCCTCGTATTGGTTAATCGGGAGGCTCCTTATTAATAGTCTGCACACTTCATTGATTTTTAATTAATTTCTGAAGAGACACAAAGGATAAGTGCTGCAGCCCACAGACATCCCTGTACTTATTGCAGTCCACATCTCTATTGATTGCCTGCCTAAGGAGCAGAAGTAATCCATTTTAAATACACTTTCTTGGAGAGAGTGAATGCACTACACAATGTACTCTCCTGCTGGTAATTGTGTTGGCAAGAGGTCAGTGGTTGGGTGGGGAAAAGGCAGCGTGTTGTTTAGTATGCTGCCAGCCCTCCAAACTCAGGCTGCTCTGCAGACTTGGAGTTCCAAGGAGCGTCCCTTCACGCTCGCACAAAAGTACCCGGTGTTACGGAACCACTTACCACAGCTGTGCTGGTTGAAGTGCATGGAGAGCTCCTGAATGGGGCACACTCAGAATGATAGCATGGCTTAGGTTGGAGGAGACCTGGAGGGACCTAGGTGTGCTTGAAAAGTGGGCGTGCAAAAATCTAATGAGGTGTAACGAGACCAAGAGCGTGGTGTTGCACTTGAGTTGAGGCGATGCCAGCTGTGAGCACGGACTGGGAGAAGAACTCAGTGAGATCAGCCCTGCAGATAAGGGCTTGGGGGTCCTGATGGACAGAAAGCTGGAAGTGAGCCAGCAGTGTGCATTTGCAGCCTGGAAGGCCAGTATTCTGCCAGGGCTGCGTCGACAGAGGGGTGGCAGCAGGCAAAGGAGGCGAGTGTTCCCTCTGCTCTGCCCTTGGGAGCCCCATCTGATGTAGTGTGTCTAAACCTAGGGCCCCCAGCTGAAGAGGGATGTGGAGCAGTTGCAGCAGGTCCAGAGGAGGGCCACGAGGACGATCAGGGGGCTGGAACACCTCTCCTGTGAAGAAAGGTTGAGGAAGTAGGGCTTAATTAGCCTGGAGAAGAAAAGGCTGTGGGGAGAACTTGCAGTGGCTTTCAAGTACTTGAAGGGAGCTTTCATGCGGGGGGGGATCTGACCGCTTAGACTGTCTGGTAGTGACAGGACAAGGGTGAATGGCTTTGAACTAAAACAGGAGAGATTTAGTTTAAGTATTAGGAAGAAATTTTTTTACTTAGAGAGTGGTGAGGCTCTGGAACAGGTTTCCCAGAGGAACTGTAGGTGCTCCATTTCTGGAGGCATTCAAGGCCAGGCTGGATGGGACCGTGGCAGCCTGGTCTGGTGGCTTGTGACCCTACCTGTGGCAGGGGGGCTGGAACTAAACAATCTTTCGAGTCCCTTACAACCTCAACCATTCTGTGATGCTAAATACTACTTGACTTACAGGGCGAAGGGAGTAATGTTCGCGTTATCAGACACAGCTAGCATTAAATTGTGGCTCGCTGAGCCCCAGCCCCATGGTACAGCTGGGGAAATGTGTCCCTGCAGTAGCACGGAAACCTGCGTCCATTTGTCTTCTTTTTTTTTTCTGCTCTTGCATGGGCAGTGCACACAAAGGACAGTCTCTTGAAAACACCTGACTGGTTCGTGTGGTCTCCTTCATAAGCCCTTGTGAGGAGCAGATATGCAGAGCTAGCAGAGAGGCATCAGATGCTAAGTACTTTATCAAAGCATTGGGGGTGACCCTTTACTCGTGAGTCGCTGACTTTATTAAGTTTTTCTTATTACAGTTTCTGGTTCTGGGCAGTAATTGGAGGGTTAGAAACTCCCTCGGTGTGTCCGGGAAGCAAAGTATATTTGTGCATCTCATCTTCGTTGGCCTCCTGAGGGTGTGGAGAAGCTGCAGAGCTGTATCTGGGTTACTGTGTCCTTCTTGGTGGTACACTTACGATAAGCGTGTATCTACAAGCAGTTCTTCTCACCTGTTTGGGCTGCAGTACAGTAAGGTGAGCCACGGTGAGTTTCTTCGAAGGTTGTAGAACGTTCCTGTTCTCTTGCTTTGAGAATAAGAAGGAGGCACTGCAGGAGACTGCTGTAACCTGTGTCTATGCAGCCTAAGAGGCTGGGACATCTCATCTGAGTGAAGCAGTCACACAAGCAGTTTTCCTGGGGAAGGCACTGACGATGGCCTAAGAGAGCACCTAGGGTCCAGCTGTCATAAGGAAGCCACATGGTGAGAGCGAGTTAGTGGTAAAGCAGTGGTTGGATGCAACCCCACAGCTCCCTTCCTCAGGAATTGCAAGCATAGGAGTGAACTGTTTTCTCTTGTGCTAAAAAGCCCGCGTAGCAGCTGCACACAGATGTGCTGGTAGATTGGAGCAGAACTTGGAGATGCACACAATCTGGGCAGTATTGAAAGGCCTGCTTTGCTTCTCATTACTTGTGCTGCTTAGTACTCATATAACATCCTTCGCCACAGGAACATGAAGTGCTTTGCAGACCTTTTGTTCAGCACAGCTCTTCTAGATATCTGCATAATCTGGGGGAGCCAGGGGTACCTCATCCTTGCAGCAGTTCAGACAAGGGGGATGCTTGATGGTAGCAGCAGAACAATGTCCTCTTGTGGTGACTCTGTAGGAACTCAACACCCACCCAGGACAGCTGAGGATTAAGGACTCTACAACATCAGCTCATTGGTAACCCATTTATCTTGTGGTTTGGAGAAGTGAGAATACACTCCAGAGATTTGAACTTAGGATTGCAGGGGGGTCTGAGCCCAGCACAATGGCTGCTCACCTCAGTCATGTTTTAAAGTGCCATAAGCTTGTAAGCTTAATTCTCATCTTTGCGTTCACTCTCTCTTTGTCTTTGGAATAGCCTGCATTTGTCCTGTTATAGTTGCCTAAATTTTAGCCTCATGGCCTCTTTCACATCCCTTTTGCTTCCTGACTTTATTTTGCTTAGTCATGCTGTAGCATCTCTTTTGGTTTGCGTCTTGGGCCATAGCTCAGCAGCGCAGTAAATGCGGCTCTAGGACTCCTAATTCTGGATCAGGTATGATGCAGCAGGTGCATGATGCAGAGCAGAGTCCTGATAGAGAATTTTTTTTCCCAAAGAAAGTTTGTTCTTTTGATGGGTAATGAACCTGTTTATATTGTCACAAGTATCACGTGTTCTCCTGTGATTGCAATGAAGCCAGGTCATTTCAACCTTGTGCTTCTGCTGGGTCAGCCAAGGTGTGATTGCACTGGTGAGTAGAAAGAATAGAGAGGTAGGACTAACCTGTGTGCAGAACGTCACTGCGAGCTCTTTTCGTGACAGAACTAGCTTGAGTTAGGTGCCCAGGTGTATTTACCCTGGCTGCTTTTCCACAGGGGTAATAATCCAGCTGCACTGGTGTCTTCTTTCCTAAGTCAAGTACATAGAGTTTCTGATTGTTTTTCTGTGGTGTGAACTCTGTAGTCCACAGCCCATTTAGCAAAGCTGCTCCAGGACTGAGAAAAGGAGAGCTGGCCATGTGGACAGGTCCAAAGCGACTGGATGAAAATGCAACTGGTTATGTTAGCTCTGTGTCCTAAGGATGCATCTAAAGACTTGAGGTAAAAGCCCCGTGAGCCCAACATACGGCCTGTTACACACAAATAGTGCATTTCTTCAAACTATAGTAAATTACCGAGAAAACAGCGTTGGGAGAGAGAGGGATCAAGGGATCAGGAGAGAGGAAGAAGTATCTTAAATCACACAAGCTTCCTTTGTCTGCCCCCTGTAAATCCAAAACAATTGAACTCCCGAGTACTTGGTGTTATACAGCACAGCCTGGTGTGCAGAGATGAACCTCCCTTGCCAGCTTTATCTGAGTTGGCTGAACTCAGAGGTTTTCAGTACAGCTAATGGGGTGGAGGAGCACATAGCACGAGGTGCCAGTCCCCTGCCCAGTCTATCAGCTTTCGACTGAAGTTGTTAGCATCCCTCACTTTCTCTGCACTGTGAGGATGGCCTTCCGCCCCAGCTTTGCAACCGTGCGTACGGAACGAATCACACCTCTGCAGCTGAGTCAGTGTATTTCAGAGCGGTGTCAGTTGTCAGTTTCTCCCTCCCACAGCTATCTCTGGAGTAACAGCTACTTAGATGATTCTGGTTGCTCATGACAACAAAGGGCACCGCGTTTTCCTTGAAAGTGTATTTAGCCCTGGGTAAAATTATACTTTTTTCATGGAGCAAGCAGGGGAAAGATGATCGTTTCAAGCTTTCTGTAGTACTCCTGATATTAAGCTAGCCTCAAGTTATTAGGATGAAAAGAGGGCAGTCTCCATGGTTGGAGATTAACGTCCATGAGATTTGAGCTGGGCTTGAAATGTTCTTGTTCACGTGCTTGTTTAATGAACCTGCCGTGTGTGCTGGCTTTGGTGGGCGGAAGTCATTACCAAAAAAAGGTAGTTTGTTCTTCATTTCTTTATGCTGCTGAAGATGGTTTAAGATCAACATTCCCTCTATTTGAGAGAAAATAACATTCGCTGTAGAAATAGCAAAAAAGTCCCACTGCAAAAGTATTTACAGCACACCCGGCCACTAGTATTGCTACAGTTCTTGGGGCAGGTCAAACTCGTTATACTTACTGCTTTTAATTTGAATTGTCTTGCAGAATTAAGTCTTGCATCTTGCAAAGACGTATGCATATATTTTAGTTAGTTATTCAACACACTTCAGTTCATTTCTGGTAATTATCCCAAAGGGATTTTGCATTCAGTGAAAATACATACCTGCTTAAATTCTGTCCTGAGTAATGAATAACCTTTTTCCTGAAATGAGGTACAGGAGCCTAATGGAAAGAGCTCTCAGACAAGGCTCAGTTGATTTGGAGAACTGGTCGTTCCCTGAGCAGCAATCGCAACCTTTGAAAGGAATCCAGGAGCATTCTCAGCTGGGGCGTGGGACTAAGGAAAGACCTGAAAAGTGCAAGAAAGCCAAAAAAAAATAGCAGCTGAAGCAGTCTGTGCTTGCAGTGCTCAGCCCTGTGAGCTGTACAAATGGACGGTGTGCTCAAAAACTGCCTCAGGAACTGGGAGACAAATGGCAGCTGCAGAAGGTAATGCTAGCGATAAAGTAAGAAAACAGCAAATTGTGACCGCATCTTAAAGGCAAGACATCCCAGAGAACAAAGCCATAACTTCCCAGAAAAGCTTCAGTTTGCCTTTTTTTTAGAAAAAAAAAAGAAAAAAACCTTTTCTTTCCAGTGCTGCTGTGGTGATCATCTTGTGCTGATGCCTGCAGCCCAGAAGTCCTCTTACTTTATGAAACAGTGTGATACTTCCTGCTGTAGTGCAACATTTGGTTGGGGGAGAAAGCTGTCCCCTCTTATTTTCTTCTGGCTTCCCTTGGCTTTTTTGATACACAGTCTGTTTTTCAGTGTTCCACCTCTGTTGGTTGCCATCATGCAGTACCTCGTTTTCTGGTCTGTCATTTTTCTGGTGAGAATCCTAGAATGGCCTGGGTTGAAAAGGACCACGATGCTCATCCAGTTCCAACCCCCTGCTGTGTGCAGGATCACCAACCAGCAGACCAGGCTGCCCAGAGCCACATCCAGCCTGGCCTTGAGTGCCTCCAGGGATGGGGCATCCACAGCCTCCTTGGACAACAGAAGAAGAGCAGGACCATACCAAGTCTGTGTGTCCAAACTCCCAGAGGCTTCGCAAACAATCCGTAATAGCAGTCTTTATTCTTCTACATCTGTTACTAACTCATTGTCCATTCAACATGGTTGTTTCTGTTCTATGTTATCCTTAGCCAAGTTGGAGAGTAATTCACTGGGCAGAGAGCAGGGGTCGCTTCAGCTAGTTTTACCAAATGTTTATTTCCACCAGTTATTACATTAAAAAACTATGGTGGCTGCAGAATGACAGAAAGGAAATTCTTGCTGCAGTTGATTTCCTAGTGGGCGTTTAGATATTTCGTGTCCACCTCCCATCACTGAACAAAGCTGCCTTTGCTTAACACCTGATTCTTTAACTCTCAGCACTGTTCTTAGTCATCCTGGTGCTGCGTGGAGCACATGGGCAGGCCAGAGCGGGTCGGTAACAGTATGGGAAAAGACAAAAGACCTTTAACACAAATTGAGCCATTTATTTATGAGGCTGCCTAGAGAGGTTGTGGATGCCCCATCCCTAGAGGTGTTCAAAGCCAAGTTGGATGTGTCCCTGGGCAGCCTGGTCTAGTATTAAATGTGGGGGTTGGTGGCCCTGCATGTGGCAGAGGGGTTGGAGATTCATGATCCTTGAAGTCCCTTCCAACCATTGTGTGATTCTGTAACACAAATTGAAGGCTTGGTGAGGGTGTTTGTGTTTGTGCAAAGTGAATTTACATTCTCTCAGCTGCGTGGTTATGTGAAGAGGTGTCTGGGCTGCAGGCGGTTGTGATGCCACGTATTTCTAGGTGAGGATTTGTATAGCACCAGTTTGTCATTGTGCGTGACTCTGGCTGAGGATAAAGGACACAGCTGAAGAAGATAAAAGGCTGTTCCTTGCTCAGACTGCAATTCCAAACGGACTTTCTCAACTTATCAGCATTACAGCTGTTTGCAGTGGCTGTTTGACTTCTTAATAGCATTAAGCACTGATTCCGAGGGTGACTGTATGTTAAGGGATCCTAGAGGTAATTGCATTTCTAATGACATTCTGTGCCAAGAAACCTCTTTCCTGACCGTGATGAGGAAGTGTCAGTGCTGGGTGGCTTGTGGCTGATCCTTGCAGTAGTGTGAGGTGAATCAGGGCTCAGAGGTGATGGGATGAATGATCCTTAATGACTTACTGCTGAATTTCCTCCTCTTGGTGACTTGAGCATCAAGTCCCACCCTACTGTGGTATTCCATTAGGTATATGGAGGTGTGACATTTATTGCTGTCTGGACATTTGAGATTAAGAGATTGACATTAAGATTTACATGAGATCCGCATAGCTTTAACTTGGAGGTATGAAGTCCTGAGTAGAGCTTTGTCTCTCTAGCCTCGCAGATCACTCTGCAAATGGCACACCATCAGGCTCTTTTGGATCAGGCTGTGAAGTGTCATCAGTACAAGCCGATCCCTTTCCATTGGTCAGGGTCTAAGGCTACTCATAACTCTCCTAAAATGCCTTCTTGGCATTTGAACAGAGGCTTGTTGGGTGGTGAAGGTACCAGCTGTGTAATGCTGAGGGTATTTTTTCATTAATGCGTCTCTGCGTCATGTAGAAGGATTAGATTTATAGGGAACACTTTTCCTGCCAGCTTTGAAAACGCCTTCAAATGATGCTTCTTGGCATAGTGTGTGTTTTGACACTCGCTGCAGTGAATAGTGTAGGCTTCCTGTTTTTAGATTGTTTCCATTCTGCTTGTATAATCTCGCTTACTGAAAACAAATATAGATATACCTTTTCTCTCATTCTTGCACCATCCACCTTCAGAACTTGTTGATAGGATATCAGGAAAATCAAACATGCTCACACAGAGTATTCCTAAGAGCATTTACATTTCAGCAGGTCACGGCCCTGCATAGGATTTTGTAGCTGTCAACCCTACACAGCTTGTTTTTAGCTTTGCAGATAATACAGGTGGGAAAAAGCCCTGAGAAGCTTGTTTGACAGAGGTGAGGTAAACTGAAAGGATAATGATACAGAGAGAGATTCTATTCTGAATAGAAAAAAGAAAGCCAGGTGTGGTGTTGGGTAGGAATATAATTTAGGTTGCCAGTGAGAAATCTTTCAACTTGATAACACAGCTTGAGATTAAGCTGAATATAAAAATGTGATTTTTTGAAGAAAATATTGAATGATGGTGTAAGAATGAGATGAATGAGCAGAATAAACAGTGAAATGTCCTTAAGTGTTATTCTCCATGTTTGGAAATTAAGTATGTAAGGGAGGTAAAGTCAGACTCAGAAGGCATGGTGAAGGGCTGGAGTGCCTTGGAAGCTCCTTCTGATAACTGCTGTGGCAGGTGTGGTTTTACAGAGCTGCTTTTGTGGCTGTGGTTCCTCCGTTCCGCTGCCATGGCTTTTGGACTGTGCTGCCTCCTTCTGGTTGGGCGTCTCCAGTTGGAAATCATTTTGCTAAGCACGGTGCCTCTGCTTTCCTGTGTTTGTTGATGTGTGACACGCACAGCTGGTTGACCTCTGAGATTTATTTGTCCTTTTCTGACAGGTTTTAATTTGATGTCAAAAATCGTTACCCTTTCAAAGACCCAGGTTTCCAATGTTCACTGGCCAAAATCATTGGCTTGCAATTGGCAGGAGGGTGTGCTTGCTGCAGCTAGCAGTGCTTTTAAAAATCATTCAATTTGCTCTGTGCCAAAGAGTCCCTGTGTCCCCTATAAAGCCACCTTCACGTTGGCTGCAGCAGAGCCCACCGCGTTACTTTATGCCAAATGCTCTCCCACACATTTTCAAATCTTTTAGTAGTGTTGGCTCTGAAATCTTTTGCCTAAATGGCAGAGCAGTTCAGAGCTCCACTTGATGCTTTTTGTAAAGACATCAAGAAAGCACTGCATTCTGGCCCAGTCACCACAAGCAGTGGCTCACTCGTATGCATCGTCCTCCTGATATCTGTAGGGTAGGCACTTGCGGGCTTCTTATTCTGTTAGAGCATAAAATCTAGCCCGTAAGGCTGAGTAATATGTTGTTTTAATGACTGCCTGTGGCTCACTGAATTATCCTCTGTATTATGGGCTAATATGATCTCTTTGGTATTTAACGATGACTTTTTTTAAATTGCCATATATATTATTGAGAGCTAATATATTAAAAGATCCTGCAAGGGTAATTATCAAGTGTATAATTTCATCTCTAGGTTCTTATAATGATGGTTAATGTCATAAATGGCTTTTAATAAAATTACAGGCTTGTAACCCTGCTTGACTATCCTTTACATGTCATATAATTAGTAAAACCAAGCTGTGGTGTTCATCTCAGTGTCAGAAAACATCATGTGAACTTCCATACTGATGGTAAATGGTTGGTCTCTCATCACAGTTAAGAAGAAAAAGGTTAGGGTTAGGTACTCTGATCATATATTACCTGTTTTTAAAGGCAGTTGGATGGGCTTGTTAACAAAAGTACTTGTAGCAGAACATACATGTTTAAAAAAAAAAAAAAAATACAGCTATTGACCTGGTGACTTCCTGTAACTACACATGCAAAATGAGAAGAGAGTGAAAAGGCAAGTGGATTGCAGCCCGTGGAATAAGGAATTGTTTCCCTTCTAATCCACTGAGGATACTGAGAACTTGTGTCCAGCTTCAGGTACTTGGAGATGGATTCCTTGTCTCGAACTGAGGATAGTTGTCCAGAACTTAGGAGATTTGGGATTGTTTTCCCATCTGGCCAGATTTCTCTCAGGCTTTGACTAAGTTGCTTAATCCTTCTGGTCTTTAGATTTCCTGTCTGAAAAACAGGGGCTGTAATACTTATTTTCTTTGTCTCACCTTTCCAGATTTTAAACTTGCTGGAACAAGGTATTGATGGTTGGGTTTGGGAGTTTTCTTCTTATTATTTTTTCCTTTGGCAAGTACCATTAAATGGTTCAAATTGGAAAGAACCTCAGGGTTCCCACCTCCTGCTCACAGCAAGGGCGACGCTCAACTTCTGCCCTTGAGACCTTTTTTCTTACTGTGAATAATATTAAGGGAACCAGATCTTACAGGTTCTAAAAACCAAACCAAACATGTAAGACTCATTAAGGTTATTCCACTATTCTTCATCCTTCAGGGAATGATGTACCTGGAAGAGAGAAGACTTGTGCACCGGGACTTGGCAGCCCGCAATGTCCTGGTGAAATCACCAAACCATGTGAAGATCACCGACTTTGGCCTGGCCAGACTTCTGGAGGGGGATGAGAAGGAGTATAATGCTGATGGAGGGAAGGTGAGTACTGAAATGTCTGGAACTAAGTGCATCACACTACGGATGTCCTGAAGTTATTTGTCACGACAGTGTATCTTTACGGGGCCGTGTCTTTGCAAGAACTCTGTCAGTGCCTTAGCAAAGCCCCGCCTGTCGGCAGTGAGCTGCACATGTGAAAACTGTTCATTTGTCCTTAGTGAGCTTCTCCAGGTCCAGAAATCAAACTGCCAGAGTGGTTTCCACACTCAGGGTTAGCTTTCGCGCATAAATTCCATTTTGTGTGATGTTTTGAAGAATTCTGAAGTCAATTCAATGAGAAAAAATTTCCAAAAAATAATCAGGAAGAGCATAGACCATGCTTTTATTTGTAGTATACATGAGATTTGACGTATGCTCAGCAGAGAGCCACCCCTTCTTTGACCACGAAAGGGCCTGGGTATGCTGTTTGTCACGTCCAGGTCCCCAGTACCACACTGAGTGCCAGGCCACTAAATAGCTTGCTTCAGGATAATCTTGAAACCAGACATTTCTCGTTATTACTTTTCAGCACACAGCAGAACTTCCATACGGTTCCTCACCCCATTCTTAATGCTTTCAGATTAATGCATTATAAAATTTAGAAGGCTGAAAGTGCATACTGCTGCCGGCTGCTCGCTCAACATTTTGAAATTCCACATTTCAACCTGTCATGAAATCCCAAGGGGTTCTGCCTCTCCTGTCATTCCTTTTCCTGAGCGTTCAGTTTGCTTTCTGTCTCTTTGCTATCTGTGTTTTTCTGTGCTCGCTTATGCCCTTGTCTGTGAAAAACAGCTGTTGCCAATGTGTTTCTCTCCTGGATGGTCTGCTGTCTTATTTGTGTGGCTGCTGCCTTTGGTAGCTGTTGCATGGATGACATCAGTGTTTTGGTCAATAAGGTGAAGAGTTTGAAAGGAGTCACCAGTGCTTCCCCATTTTGCCCAGTAAAGAGACCTATTAGTAGGGAAGGTGGAGTTTTAGCATTCTTCCCTGATGCGTTCAGTTCTCTCATCCCTTCTTCAGTAACCCCGTCTCTTGCCTCCATCAGTCAGTGAATGACAGAAGAGGAGCTGGCCCTTGCAAACCAGCTGTTTCCCTTCAGCTGTGAGGTTGTGTCTTGGATTTGCAAGGCCAGTATTGTGCTGGGAGTTCAGTAGCTGTATTTACACACCACATGACACTTTCCAATTTCACAGAAACATCCTGTTAATTGTAGAAAACGTTTTGCCATTTAGCATTGTGCTGTTAAGCATGCTAAGAGAGATTCTGCTCAGTTTCCATCCTTAGAGATTTTCAGGGCCAGACGGGATAAAACCATCGACCTGATCCCATAGCTGACCCTGCTGTGAGCCTGAGGTTGAGCTAGGGACCATCTCAGGACCCTTCCGGGCTGAGTTATCCCCAGTTAACTATGTAACTTTGCTCTCTAAACAGTTCCAGGTTGAAACAAGGCTATCATGCTTAATGGAAATGAAAGCAATACACTTCTGCAGGAGGAGGAGGAGGATGAACTGCCTTTGCAAGTATGAAGCCAACCATTAGCAGAGTGCTATTTTTGCCATAACTGTATAGGTTATGTTCATTAGTCAACTTCCTGGAAGGTATTTTCATAGGAGTTTGAACGAAGACACATCCTCTGCTCTTACACCCACCATCTGTTCAGATTTTGTGTGCAGCTACATCTCTGCTCCACTTATTCCACTATATTTTCCATAGTTCTAAATCAGAGGGGACCCATACAAGTCCCTGCCAGGTAAGATTCACTGAAATGTCTGTCCATTAGAAATTAATGGACTTCAACGCTGTGCCTTCAAAGCCCTCCTCAGGAACAGACAACACCGGAATTCTCATTGTAACACCATCTCCAGAGAGAGAACCCTAATTCCAAACTGAGGTTTGTGTTTGCCTACACTCTCTTCTATCAGGAAAGAGAGAAGCACCCCTCAATGATGATTCACAGCCCAAGGCTATCTTGAGACTTTAGATTTGCTTTCTGGAGCAACTGTTCTCACTGCAGTGATGATACAGACAATTGGGAGGGCTGAGTTCTTAATGAATATCACAAGTTAGAAATTAAGCACAGTAAATCGTCCCTGTTGCCTGTTTACTCTGATTATCGTTATTATATGGACTATGAAGTATTATGGACATGGCATTATTAACTAGTCTCATTAGAGAGCAGTCAGGGACTTCTGCCTTCCACTTTCTACTGCACTTCAGATTTAGGGGGATCAGATGGAATTTTTGCAGTGGTCTCAATTTCACTCAGGCTGGATGAAAAGTGAGTTGTTCCATTCTGCCCAAATCAGTGAAATTTGGGTGGTGTGACAGGTTCTGCTGGTTCTACTGGTTTGTGTTTCTCAGCGAGTCCAAGTAGTCCCATTTTAGAGGGCAACTATTAGAGGAACAACTGTTTCTTCTGGCGTTCGATGTTGCTGCTTTTTTTCCAAGCTTGCAGTTGAAAAAGGAAATGGAGAGGAAGCTGCTGTCTACGTATAGGATCCTGCTTATTGTTTTAATATTGTATTTCTAAGGTTACATTTCTCTTGTCTTTCCCTAGATGCCAATTAAGTGGATGGCTCTGGAGTGTATACACTACAGGAAATTTACCCATCAGAGCGATGTCTGGAGCTACGGTAAACCTTCACATGATTAGCTTAAGAATTTGTCTCTTGTAATGCATTAAACCAAGTTGTGTTACTGTGATACCAATATCCTCTTCTCTTAGAGAGGTTAATTCTGGTGGCTTTTGCTCTTAATTTTTTTGTTATGTGTTACTCTAAACAGCAGTTGTGACTGGTCTCCTGCCTTGCTTCTCCGCTCACTGAAATACATTTATCATGATGTCCCTGCTGGGATGACTGCCGTAAGGTCTGGTCTGGTAGAAGTTTGCCTGATTCTTATGACAGAGGAAGGCTCCTCTCAGCTTAGCCACAGACTCATAAAAACACAGCTGCAGGTCATCATTTCCAGCAAGCAGTCCTTCGAAAATCTTAACTATAAAAGCCATGAATGTCAAAAACTATTTTTTGGCTTATGGGAATTTCTGTACCTAGAGCCTGATAAAAGGGAATTTGTCATAATACAGAGCAAATACAGCCAGAGATAGAAGAGAAAGAGACAGTCTCTCCAAGCCAAGTAAAACAAGCGTGGGTTTAATTTCACAGGTAACTGGAATTGGTTAGACAGGTCAGATCATGCAGGCTCACACTAAAACCATCACGTTTGAGAAATGAGATGTTTGCTGAACGTTATAAATGCTGTTACCAAGATGAGCCACTATGTCACATGTGCTGAGCTGTCTGCCTGTTAGCGTTGTGCAGCTAATTACTAATAAAATCATCTGCACCTTTGTAAGTGGAATGTATCTGGGGCTACGCACTCCTGTTTGCGTTCTCTGTTGCCATATCGTTTTGAAATAACAAGGTGTACAACTGTATTCATTACTCACTTCTACCTGTGGGTAGCAGCAAAAGACACTGTTTGCAGTGTCTGGGTATCTGCCCTCCTCTATTCAGCTAAGAAAAATAAATGAGAATTCAATTGATCATGGAAAGCTGCTCTTTCTCGAGAAATTCTGCACACCTGTATCACTTAGGAAAAAGCATTTCTCCATTTAGGAAATACATTTTAAATGCAGGAAGCCCATGATAGCTATTATCAGAAAGAACAAAAGCAAAAAAGAAGTGGCAAGTTAAAGGTATTGAATATAAGCAAAGAGGTGACTGAGAGTAAACTGAATACGTGGCTTTATAGGTAAGGTATTTTTGTCCGTTTCTTTTCAGATTAGTATGACAGCTGTCAAAATATGGTTACTGATCTGGAGGCGTGTTTTAAATGGCCTTTGCAGTAAAAATTAGGAAAACAACAACAAAAGAAACTGATGTGGGAGCAGCGTTTTCAATATTGAAGATTTGGTTTGATGACAAATTGTTACTTGTGATATACGACCTTTATTTCCAGCTCTGATGCCAAAACAAATCCTATGGCTATACAAAAAGAGGATCTTGGTTTTTTTAAGCACAGCCCTATTATAACTCAAATCCCTAAGGTGACTTAAGGAAAAACAATAATACGGGTGGCTGTGAATGAGTTAGGAGGCAAAAGCAGTGACACAATGCTATTCTGTACTGTACTTCTGTGAGAAATTGATGTTCTAAGTTAGGGAACATCTACGTTTTTCCCCGAAATAATAGACTACATCATCTATTCATTTTCTTTTTTGATATGATAAAAGAGCAAGATACATTCTTTTATTATTGCATCCATTTGCTTTCCCACTATCTGTCAGTCCTAGACCTTTGTCTTGTGCCTCAAATCTATCACGCTGCTTCTTATGCCAATAAAAATGAGGGAAGGCACTCCTGTGGATTAACACTAAGTGCTGTTTCTCCGTTTGCTGGAGTTTGTTAAATGGCAGACCAGGCACAAACATTTTTACAAGCCCTGGTAACGAAGAAATTCCAGTCTAGAACTGGACCGCAGTACTGAGCTGTAAGAAACTGGGAAGGAATCTGAGTAGCACAACCTCAAATACTAAGTCCCTTTTTCTCTGTCTAGGAGTCACTATCTGGGAGCTTATGACCTTTGGTGGAAAGCCATACGATGGGATCCCAACTCGAGAGATCCCAGACCTCCTGGAGAAGGGAGAGCGGTTGCCCCAGCCTCCAATCTGCACTATTGATGTTTATATGGTGATGGTGAAATGTAAGTAATTGGAGCTTTTTGTATCCCTGCATTCAGTGTGAGAGGAATACTGTTTTAGAGCATTTGCATGCATAGTCTCTGACAATGCCTGGTAATAGTGCAGGCAGTTTCAAAACAAAGGCTTCCCAAGATACTGTAAATTCCATTTAAATACTGTATGCACATTTTTTTGCAATTGCAAGATACGGATTTAGCCCTGAAGGGCTGAGTTAGCTTCTTATTACTGTCAGATGGTATCTCATATTCTTTCTGTGAAGTCAAAATTGTATCATTGTTATTGTAAACCCTTGTCATTTCCATGACAATTGATTCTGATGTTAGAACAGATAGTATTAAACATAATTACCGTACACAGATACTCAGCCAGTGAAGTTTGCAAGGAAAAATGCTGGTTCCAGATACTGAGGAAAGAATGCAAGGATGTTTTATTGTCAGTAAAAGGATTGATTATTGCAATATTAATAATAAAAGGTAAAATTAATATAAGAAATGATGCAGAAGGGAGGTTTATCATTCTTAGTCCAGTATAATAATTTATGGATATCTGTACTTGAGCAGAAAAGGAAAAAAGCTTGCGCTGGGTTTCTTCCTACCCTTTTTATCTCCAAGATACCAGCACTAGTGACTGTATTCTCCAAGGCTACGCTTCCAATTTAAAAAGAATTAAGGACATCTCTCTGGTGTTTCTGACTTAATTTAAGTGAGATTAACATACAGCTATCTCATCTGTCTTCTATGGACCTTTCCCTTTAGCCTTGTACACAAAAACACTGAAAGAAAGAAAATAACACCAGCAGAGGTAAATAAGCCTCTTCTGAATACAGTTAGACCCAACAGCTGCCAGCAGTTCATGAAGCTCATATTGTGAACATCCTGTGTAATCCAGGGGTTCGCATTTGGAACGTACAGAATTCCATCTTTTCCTTCCCCAACCATTTGTTCAAGTATTGAGCTCTGCACTGCTCAGCTGTGGTGGAAAATTTGACCACATCTAGAGTACAGGTTGGTTTGGTTTTTGATGCGTGTTGACATTTAAGACAATAAATATCTACCGCTATCTTAAAAAGGACTGTTTTCAGGGTGGTTCGATGACTGGGGAATAATATGACTCCATAAGGCAATTTAGCAGGACACTGTGGAGGAATTTTCAGCGTGGCTTAATGTAACTCAGCCTCTTCGTACCAAAAACGGGCAAGATATGAACCTCCAGCAGTGCTTGGAGCCTGCCAACCCCCTTGAGAACTACAGCCAGGTAGCTGTGATAGGGATATAGAGAAGGATTTGCTTTTTAACATCAGCTTTCCATTACTCCTACATGTTGATATGAGAGCAGCTGACATTTGATTGTCTCATGCGCTACCTAGAGAAGAGTCAGTAGAGCAGTTCCCTTCGTACTCCATTCCTACACTGAAGACAATTCTGTGAGTCTCAATAAAGAAGCCAGATATTTAAACCAAGCTTGGTGACTTCAGGGAGGAGCCTAACGCGCTAGTAGTTTTCTATTATTTATGAATAAATGTTGTAGAAGCGCATGTAGAACCATTAGGAGTCTTCATATGCTCAGGCAGATCTAGGAAATAGAGGTGAAAGCTGCTGGAGCTATCACAGACCTTTTAACATAAATGCACGCAGGTAGGAGTATCACGTGAATGGTACAAGGTGTTTATGTTGCAACTTGCAAAAATACTCAAGTTGATAGCATTTCTAATGAGTACAAGGCATTTCTCAGCAAACAGAAGAAATAGATGAAGAAGAAACAGAACAGAAACAGAAGAAATGACTGTTCTGGAAAGTCACAGCTAGATGTATGGATTTAGTCCTGTAATGCTTGAGTGGAGTTCTTTGTGAGTTGTATTAGCTTTGTTGGATTTTTTTTTTTTGCTTTGGTCACTTCTTCCTTTAAAGGCTATGAAGGAGATAAGGCCCGCTTCGTTCTGCCTCCCTGGCAAATGAGAACATGCTCTTGGGAAGCTGCCGATAGAATCTTCCATTAGAAAGAGCTGACACTGAGATAAACTAGTTGCCAGTGGTGACTGCCTGTGCCACTTGCTTGTACAGAAAGCACTAGAAGGGATTGAGAATTGTTCCTAATGAATGTTTCTGGGAGAATGAAAGACCAAAGAGTTGCCCTTGGACAATTAAAATTGCATCTAATACCTTGTGGGGTCTGTGTTAATGATGCAGATACATGAATGCAAAAAACACCTGAAAGGTGGGCTGTGAGGTCAGTCATCGTGTTCAAGTCTTGGGCAGCTCTTTGTAATGTAAGCTACTGTGGAACAGTAGTTCAGTTTGAGGAAAAAAATGTGCTTAGTAATAACTTTGTAATAAACCCACTAGGCTGAGGTGAGATCAGGGGTTAATTAAATTAGAGGTTGGACAGATCCGTAATAAAAAAACAGAGTTGGCATCTAAATGGGAAAGGCAAATACAGAAAATGACATGGCCTGCTTTGGGGGTGGGGAACAGAAACTCAGAGCAAATTAAGAAATCTTTGCAGTGTAGAACATTTGGTCTCCTGTGGCCAATTCCAGATGTTCTCCATTTTAGAGTTCCACCAGTTCCACCTTTCCCTTTTTCCTGGGCTCCTTATCACATTTTTTCCCTAGGCCAGAATTATCAAGTGCATCATTTCTTTTCAAACTTGCGCATTTTTAAAAACTGCACGCTCTGTCAGTGGCCACTTATTTTCTTGTCTTTGACAGGCTGGATGATCGATGCTGACAGTCGGCCTAAATTCAAGGAGCTGGCTGCTGAGTTTTCTAGAATGGCTCGAGACCCCCAGAGGTACCTGGTAATTCAGGTAAGCAACTCTGCAATATAAAGTGGGAAGGAGGGAAGAATTCTGCCTACCTAAACCTGACTGTTAAGAGGGTTGCTTTGAACCTTTTAATTTCAGAGCGTTTTTGAAGTTAAAAAGCAAATGTAACGACTGATAATGTAAACTGTTGACAATCCTAACTCTACCTGCTCCACAACACTGGGTATGGTGTGGGGGTAAATCCATCTGGTGTTAGCTTCACACTGAAGTAAGAGCTCCTGGCTGAAGGTTATCCAGGATGACAGATTACTGCTTCCATGCCTCCTAACTGCTTCTGGGATGGTCTCACCCTACAGTATTTTATTGTAGTGTGTAGACATGCTAGCCTGCTCATGACATATTAATGCAAAGTACCAACACAGGCTAATCTCCTATAGCTTAAATTTATTTGAACAGTTAAACATTGTTGAGGAGGAACTGGGTATTTCCCACTGCATTAAAAGGTAAGTCCAGCTGTTTCAAGAGACTCTGGAAAAGTTCAGTTTGATTATATTGCTTCATTAGACAGGACGTTTCCACATTCTGAATATCTCTTTCTTTCCTTCTCTCCCTCGTTACAACCATACATAGTCGGATAGTTCATCTTTGGCTTCTTCTCCAGTGATCCTTGAGGCAATACAGGCTGTGTGCCTCTTGAACAGAAGCCAGGGTAACTCCATGGCACTGGTATCTCTGCCATCTTCACTCCCCCTTCTTCCCAGAGGCTAGCAAGAACGACGAGCTTGCTGTTCATTTTTTAAACCAGTGTGCACTGTAGCACAGCGGTCATTCCCTGCCATATTCTACGTGTGGTGTAGTAATTTTTGAGACGTGAGAGGCCACTCTTAATCCATTCAGTTAAGCTTAGCATCGTTTCTACAGGCTGTTAGGTGTTCAGGGCACGGGCTGCCTTTTCTGATGTTTCATGGCATCAAGCATGGCAAAGCGAAGCTGTGATTTGCCTCTCTAGCTTGTAGGTATTGTTTCAGTTAAAAAATATAATTAAAAAAAAAACACCACCACCAAAAACAACCACATCTTATCATTGTTGCTGCCGTTACCTGGTTTGATTTTTATTGCTTTCAGCTGTGTTGCATTCTGCAGAATTTTCATATGGATGAGAGGGAAATTTACCTGCCCAGGTTCCTAAAAATACAAATGAAAATAAAGCAAACATCAAAACACAGCAGTTACCACATTATTTTCCCCAACACGTGTGCCTAAATAGCAGAGATATTTCACAAAATACATCAGACCTTGACAGAATTTGGGTCAGAAACTGTGCTTGTATAGGAAAAAGAGAGAAGAAGGAATAAAAGCTCAATCACAAGAATGCCAGAAAGAAAGGTTTTGCTTGATTTATGCAGTTATTCCCTTTCTGTCATCATATTCTCACTACAAAAAGTCAAAACAAACGATGTGGATGTGATGTTTTAGACCAAGCAAAGAAGCATGTGCACTCCCTGCAGCCTGGCTGTCAGGGCAGCAGGAAGGCTGAGGTTCCCTGCTGTGAAATTAATCCATCTCCTCCCTGTTCCCCCCCTCTCCCTATCTACCTATTTAGGGAGACGATCGTATGAAGCTGCCCAGCCCAAATGACAGCAAGTTCTTCCAAAACCTTCTCGATGAGGAAGACCTGGAAGATATGATGGATGCTGAAGAGTATCTTGTTCCTCAAGCCTTCAACATCCCTCCTCCCATCTACACTTCCAGGACAAGAATTGATTCCAACAGGGTAAGAGCAAGCTCTGACAGAAATACTGGCTATTATAAAAGCACAGGTGGAGATATAAGTACTCTAATCAAACACAGGCAAGAGTTGCCTTGGGAATTACAAGCTCCCATTGTAAGGAGACTGACTATAAAAATGTTGTCACTGGGTTCCCTGTTCATTGTACCCCAGTGAATTCTAAATTGATAGCTCAGCCTTGAGTGAACAAAGGCTCGACTTGAGCTGCCTTTCCCGAAAGCACAGCTGAGGCTTGTGAAGTCAAGCCGTGTTGTTTCTCAGTTGTGTCCCAGCCCAGTCAGGAAGTATACAGCTCTCATTCTCCATCCCTGCAATCATTTCGTCAGGGTTGGCACTGATGTAACAGAGGGCAGCTGGAATATATAGATAATTCTGCTTTTGTGTCTTCAGCCAGATTTCAGACCCGGCCCCTTTCCCTGTTTATATGTGATGGTTTCAGGGCCCTCCTTCACAAGCATGTGTTGTGGCTGAACGCATCGCAGATTTTGGCACGTTGATCTTTGTCACGTTCCTGTTAGGCAAGGGAAATGCTGTTGGTTTGCAGGAGTAACTTGACACACAGGGAGGAATTCTCCTCACGTAACTGGAACTATCTTAAATACAGAAATACACTCTAAGCTCTTCACTTGCACATCCAGTTGGTGATAACTGCTGCCTGCTTTGGACATTTACAGTGGGATATGTCACTTTCTAGAAGTGTCTCTGTCTATCTACTGACTACCGACAGCTTCAGTGCGGTCTCAGACCTTTTCTAAATGCCGCAGTGCCATGTGAGCCCTGCTGGACCTGAGTACACATTTACTGAATTCCTCTCTGCTTCTGGGTTCCCTTTCTTGCAGCTCTGAGCTCGGCCAATTGCTGCATTTGGCTCTGTCCTCTTAACAGATTGGATACTGCCTGTTCTCACAAAACTATGAAATGGTGAAATGGAATTACTAATAAAGCACATTTGCGCAAGCACCAGGTATACTCACTTCTTAGGGACTTCACTCACGTGGTTGGATTTTTCTCTCTGTGCTGCTTATAGCCAAAAGTCCCATTTTGAAACACTGCAGTCTCTCAGAAATCGTGGCATTTATTCCTCATGGTTTAGAATCCTTCTGGATGTTTCTCCATAGCGTAGATAGTTCCAAATTCACACCCTGGTCTGAATTGATTTATAGTATGTGTGAAGGTAAACAAAGGATCTAAGACATTGAAACAGGTTCATGCTCTGACTCTACATGGATGTTCTTCCACCTCTCCTGGATAAAGCATTGCTTTTCTGCAGCGAGGCAGACCAAGAGCTGCCCTTAAGTTACATCCAGTCAATTCATAAGGAAATTACTACTGTTGTTAAAGGCAAGGAGACTAAGAGAGGTCTTTGGAAGGGACTTGTAGTTGTATTGCTAAGATGGGTTCACACAGTGCATCAGTAGATAGCTGAGAATGCAGGGATGGTGCATGTTTTAGCAGTAAGCAACTTCCCCTTTCCTGCAACAAGAGTTTTTAAGGCTGATGCCAATCTGAAATAAGTTAGTTTTAGTCCCAGTTGTCTCTGGAGAAGTTCCATTTCTTTTGAAGTTAGTTACCTTCCAGAGCTGCTCACTTGCTCGCTTCTGTAAATCGTTGTAGCTTTGTGTTACAGAGCAGAGTACTACCAGCACAAGGCAGCCAGTGTGTTCACTGGGATATTCATGCCAAGCAAATGCAGAAGTTCATTATAATTGCATGAAAATTCAAGCACCTTTCTCGCAGCCTTTGCCCAACTTCCAGCCTCACTATTGCAATGTGCTTGTACACACGATCCCCCTGAAGTCAGCAGAGCCTCCCAGAGAGACCCCATGCCTTCATTTTTGCCACACGGAGAGGCTCTATCACATTCTTGATGTGACATCTCGCCTTCACAGCTCACAATTTCCCATCTTGGTTTGAGACCGTGGTCTTTCCTACTGAAGTCAGTGGGAGCTTTGCTTTGCAATTCAATTTAATGACAGTAGCAGCTCCGTATCCTCCTTTCAGTAACTCTTACCGCTGGGACATCATATGACAATCTAACACTTAGAACTGGAATTACACTTTACCACAACTTTTCAGATTCTGAGAGGAGTTTTCTAATCTAATGTTACTGAGAGCAGCTAAGGGACAGAAAGCTCACACCCAGCTCTGCCTTTTTCTATCCTTGTAGTATTTTTCTTTATTG
This sequence comes from Lagopus muta, assembly GCF_023343835.1. Taxonomy (NCBI): domain Eukaryota; kingdom Metazoa; phylum Chordata; class Aves; order Galliformes; family Phasianidae; genus Lagopus; species Lagopus muta. The sequence goes on along the minus strand of NC_064440.1, from coordinate 32,346,463 downwards.
TAGGAGCTTCTTTATAGAGGAGTGATTGTTCAGGCAGGAAGAAGAGATGGGCAAATAAGTTGGTGTTGAAAGCCCAGCTGATGTATAACAGCACTTGCTGGAGTCACTGCAGAGTGACTGCTGTCCTGTAACAGCATTAACCTCGGTCATTTAGAGGCTTGTCCAGTGTCTCAGATAAGCTTAAGTTTTGGTTTTATTTGCTAACTGCTCTCCTAAATGCATTGCTAGTGCTGCTCTTCAGGCAGGCCACAGCATGAGGTTCCTGAAGGGGCTTGGGATTGCACCTAAAGTCCCATAGAACCTTTGCTCTCCAGTTCTTGGTATTCCAGTGAAGATTTGTGTTGATTTAAACCAAAAAAAGACTTCTGTAAGGCAGTAGCACACGCGCATACTGTCTGTAGTTCAGTACCAGGAGATGTCAGGTACAGGAATCACACAGTTGAGAGGTGCAGTCGGATCTCTCTAGCTGCAGTTGTCTGATTGTATCTTCCTTTGAGTTTCCTTTGGATAGTTTGTGATTTATGCTTGTTTGTTGTAATGGATGTTGATATTACACCAACTCATTATGGTACTGCTGCAGCCATAAATGCCAAATGAATTGATGCAGCATAGGTAGTTTGTGTTCACTGCATCTGGCAAATTAAGTTTTATGGGAAGATTGCCAGGCAATTTGGTGAAGTAAAACACACAAGAAACTAGATGGTCCTCATGTCATTTCAGAGACGAGAAGCTTGAAAAACCCTGCATTTCCCATCTGAGTTGTTCTGATCGTTGTTTTAGTGAAGGAGGAGTGAGTTATGTGATGGCAGGGTGTTGCAGTCCTCTGACAGCTGTAATAGAACTTGTGGCAGCGCAACAGGGAACAGAAGTTGGCAGTGAGGCTATGAGCCTCCTCACACTTGGGCTTCAAGGGCCTTTGAAAGGGCATTTGCTTTCTAGGAAAGGTTCTGAAGTTTGTCTAGGATGATCTCAGTCCTAAATCCTCACTTCCACGTGGGGGCTACTTGGGTACGAGCACAAAGCTTTACCCTTAGAAAGAAGGCTGGAAAGGAGGAAGCCTGGTGGTAGGCTTCCAGCTCCACAGGATGTGTCGCATCCTTACTCCTGCAGGGGTGAGATTTACTGAAGGTGAGAGGCTCAGGTACAGCTTCAGCACTTCTTCTGTCACATGCAGCCTGCTTCACAGCAGGATTTCCCTAGGTCCTGTCCTGCCAGGAACAGAAGCTTGCCCGCCCTCTAAGCCCATAGCAGTGTCCTCTGCTATGAAGTCCTTTCTGGGACTGACCGATGCAGTTTTGAAATAAAAACTAGCATCCTAAGCTAAATTGATTTCTTTGTGGCATCTGAAGTCCTCAGTTGCAGTTTTGGCTCTTCGTCTTTTTCTAGCTTTTATTTTCCGTGGTCTGGAGATATTCTAGAAATATGGAGTTTTAGAAGCTCTGTGCTTCTGAGAGATAAGCCGAATCCTCGGCAGTGTTTCCATGAGCACAGTACCCCAGCTAGTGCTCGAGTGTCCTACATTCACAGCCATTAGATGATTCATTCAGGTATTTGTAACAAGCACTGCCCTGTGTGCACAGAGATAATACTAATACAGAAAGCACTCTGTGTACCCCGTGGTGCTTTTTGCTCTAAATCCTTGGCTAATTCCTACTGAAAACTGGCTATGCTGTTTATTACTCACCAATGCGGTCTCTGTAATTTTATCCCATGCTCTGTGTATCACAGAATGCCTGCCAACCCAGCAATTAAATATCAAGCTAGCTTTTCAGGATAGGGTTTTAATTAATATGTCCAGGGAGACTGCTCTGCTTGGCTACAGCAGAGCCTGGTGTGCCAGATGCCAGCTGTTAGCTCCCCAGCAGTGCCTGCTGCGCCATCCCAGCCATCCTGGCACAGCGCTGGGGTTGTGGTGTCTGGCAGCTCAACATCTGTATGTGCCTCTATGTGAAAACCCATTCCAGAGAGAAGCCAGGTGAGAAGATCCTTTCGTGATTAATTTGTTTCTGTATTTGAAAAGCAGCCATTTTCAAATTACGCGATTGCAGAGGAGAAGGCATTTCACTTCAGCGTGGCATCTTCGCTTCCAAACCTTGCAGTGGACGTAGGGACTATTCACCAATGAGATGGCTACAAGTATTAAATGACCGTAATTTGGCACCTTAGGAACAGGGCTGCATTTCTTGGGTAGAGCTCTGGTGGTAGATCAGATCAGAGGGCTAAGAGCACCTTTTGTACAGACTGAAATCCAGCAGGCCTGGAGGGTGAGGGACTGGAAGCAGCTCAGAGCTGGAAGGGAGAGATCTGGGAGAGCAGGCAGGGCTTATATGGGGGTACTGTCCTTGTTGGTATAGCTGGCAGTTGATTGTAGCTGCCCTTTTCTGTGGCAAAGAAGGCAGGATGAAAAGTCATGATTTGCTGGTGATTCCCCTTGTATCCAGAGCTTTGTTAGCAATCAGCGTTTTCCCGGTGCTTGCATCTTTTTTTTTCTGTAAGAAAAAGCTGTTCATTGTCCCTTAGTCAAGCTCTCAAATGAGCTCTTTCTCCAGGCATGTCCTGGCCGTGTGGGGCCAGCAATAGAACTACTTCATCCCAAAGTAAATAGATAATTTGTGTGAAGAGATATCGAAGCTAGGTGGGGCATACAAGCACTTTGTCAAGCCTACTGGCATACAAGCAGACAAGGGCTCCTGTCTCCTAATTTCTGTGCAGAAATGCAGCTCGAGGTGCAGTTTGTCTGCTCAAAAGATTGTCTTGATCGTATCGTTGGGGTGGGAAATACATCACAGATTTTTTTCTAATCACTGGGCACTTAGCAGTGACTCATCAGCAGGGTTGGGATCCTCTTGCTGTCCACCACACACTGTTCTTGTGCTAGATTAAGGAGCTGCCAGTTGTTACAAATCTACCTACTGGGCTGGGTAGGATAGCACCATTTGTACATGTTTGTTGTCAAGGCGGAGCAGCCTTGGTGTCTGTCTCCTTTGAATTAGGTTTGTTGGCAGTGTTTGCCATCTCACTGCTTCTGCAGCATCTTCCCAAGAATGAGAACTACATCTTTCCTTAGACTTGGTGCTTCTCACTGCAGCGTCGGGTGGTTTTCTCATGGTTTTCTTTCCCTTTTGTTCAATTTCTTTAGTTCCTTATAATCAAAAGGTCATGAATGCCTTTCTGACAATTTTAGCAGTCTGTCTTCTGCCTTTCTGCAAGGATCTCTTTTCCTTATGCAGGTGTCACGATGAACTCTCCTGCACCTGAACCTATCATTTGTAAATACATTTGTTTCTGTATGAAAGGGTTTCAGAGCGTTTCAGAAGGTCAGGTTGTCTGCTTTAGCCCTCTTGCTTCTTGAAAAACCGCTTGGTCCTTTGGGAATATTCAAACTCCACGTGAATCCGTTCCATGTTTAGTCACCCATCCCAACTGTTACACCTGCTGTACCTTTTTTCTGCTGGGAAGTACTCTGGGAAGGATGCCCATTGCTAGTCTGTGATGGAAACAGAAAGAGCACGAGGCCATCTTTGTCCATGAAGAGCAGGACTAGGACTGGAGCGGCACCGATCAGCTTCTTTTTGTTGCTCAGGGTGATTGAAGGAGAAGGAATAAACCTGCAAAAATACGCAGTAAAATACGTTAGATGAAAAAATTTCAGTCTTAATAATTTACATGGAAAAGGAAAGCTTTTCACAAAGTGTGTATATTTAGAATATGAGTATTTAAATACCTTTTTTAAAGTGTACTGAGTCTGCCAGGGGGAAAAAGAGGAAAATTCATATGGAAGTCTCAAAGAGAATGGATGATGCCTGACTCTTCACAGAGAAATCTCTGAAAGTGTTTTATGGCAATTCGTCTCCTGCTTTGCAGCCAGACCAGCTGAAATCAGTGTCGGTTCTGAAGGACTCAGCCCTTTTCAGCCTGAATAGATTATCAGGACCAACTTCTTAAATCGCCTCACGGTTTTCCAGGTCAAGTGCCTTAAAATGGGAATTTGTAAAGGTGTTGGTTGTTTCCCGTCAAACCCGAACTCCTGGATACAGGGATGGAGTCAGACTGAAAGTGTTGAGTGGCATTTGGGGTCGAATGTACCCTTTCTGCCCACATAGTACAGATGGTAGCTGTCTGCTGCTTCGGACCATGATAAATGGCATGTAAATGTACTGAGCTCTGGTTAGAAACTGGTTTAAAAACAGGCAGCATCTGCTTAAGCCATGAATAGCTGCTGGCTGTGTTAGCAGCCGAGAGAGCTCGCAGCTGATCCATTTTCTTCCCCACAAAGAAAAAAGTCAATAGATATAAAGAGAATAAGTAATAAATATTTCTACAGTGCACTGATGAGGCATTCTTGGAAAAAAAAAAAAAGCAAGCTAAACAACTCTGCATAATTCAACAGTTGGAGAAATGGGCTAAAAGTCAGGAAGTAATTATGAGCTGGGAGAAGACATTCCTCGGTTTGAAACCGAAACTGTTTCAGAGGGGGCACTGGCTGGGAGCACTGGGAGCAGGGGCTGTGGGAGGGCACAGGGCATCCTAAACATACCTTCAGTGGGGACAGAATGCCAGCACAGATTACAGTGCCTTTTGTTAGCCGGAGCTCAGGGCCTGCCTTGCGTGTTAAATGCTGTGGTCTTGAAGGGGGGGGAGGAGAAATAATTGTGGAAGCTATAAAAAGGCTCTCCAGAAGATGCAGTGGGGAGAAGTGGGAGGAGGCACAGATGAAGTTTAGATTTAGAATGTTAAAAAATGATTATTTTATCCAAATCAGTTGGATGGTTATTTCTTTTAGAGTATTATTGCCACCAGAACCTCAGCCCTGCTCTAAATCAACTCAGCGTTTCATCAAGAAGCCTATTCTTCACTATAAGAGACCAAGAGTGCACAATTATGGGTTTCTTTCCCCTTTGCATAATAAAACTGGGAGATTATCATCAAGTTTCTATTCAGATTTTAGGGAGGCTTTTTTATTTTATTTTTAAAACCCATCTTTGTCTGTAAGAGCTCCCTGTTCGGGCCAGCATGCTGTAATGATAACTGCTGTAAAGGCTTCAGTGGAGATGTGCTCTATTTCATTCTCAATGAGGGCTGATGGCATTTTGAGAGGCTCAGAATATCCTTTGATTACAGTAGAAAACAGACTGGGGAAGATGGTGATGCAGAGCACGGCATGGGAGGGGGCTGCTCGGAGCGCTGCTCATCAACTTTCTTTTGTGCTTCTCTTTTTTTTGGGGGGTTTTTTTTTTTTGGTCTGCAGTGCTGCAATCACCAATCGTAGTCCTGTTGTGGGTTGAAGTCCCATGCCCCATCCATTGCCTGTTTGGGGACTCGGAGGTTTGCACAGAAGGGAGCTGCTGCGCTCTCGCACACCGTGGGGAATCGGCCCCATGTTAGGAGGTGCTGTGTGCTGCAAAACGCCCCTGGGCATACACAAAAAAGGAGCGACAGAGAGCTAGTCATGGGTGACCACAGGATGGATGTGGCAGTAAAAGAGATTGAGGGAAAAAGATAGACACGTGCAAGCTGCCTCTCCTCCTGCTTCCCTGGCTGCTTGACGCTGGCAGTGCGTTCATACAGAATAACAAGGGACAGGAATTTTTGCATCTTTACTCTTGTGTCACGCTTATATCAAACCACGGATTGAGCCAGCTGTTTGCCAGTCTTCCTGAAGGTTGCACAGACAAAGGCTTCCCAGGTTTGAAGGACAGGAGGTTTCCAGGGAGGGTTTTCGTGGCAGCACACAGCCTTTATTCCCTGCCCGGTTGTGGGAGGAGGGGCCGTGGCAGAGCTCCTCTCCTTTGCTTTTGTGTCAGTCAGAAACCTGTGTTTTGTGGCACACCGTGCATCTCACAGCGGGCTGTTTTCATCAGTCGTCTTCCAGTGTTTGACTCCCTTACTTGGTGAGGTTTTAGACAGAAGAAGGATGGTTATATGTCTGATATTTTCCAGCTATAGCACAGGAAACAGTCTGTGCAATATTTAGGTATCTCATTTCCTGTACCATTCTACCAAGAATGTTAGGTATGTCTCGTTTAAGATCTATGGCATTGATTGCTTGTAGCCTGTTCCATATCACTCCTGGAAGGCTGTACTGAAATTCGGGCATCCTGCTGTGCATGAACTGCTCTGCAAGAGATTCTAAGTCTGAAAACAGACAGATATGGTCTGTGAGTCATCTGCAGCGATGAGTTAAGGCAGCATGAACTGTACTGGGGTCACCAGTGAAATGTCTGTACTTAGAATGAACAAGTTCAGGGATGTCTTAAACCTACCGTAGGACTGAGACATGCTCGGGCACACTGTATGGTACAGGCAGCTTCAGTGAGGACATGTTCCAGCTGTACTTGAAGGCAGTAACAGACTTACCCACATTTAGGAAGGAGGAACTTCTGTAGGTGAGGGAACTTTTGTGCAAAACTATGCTTTCCTATTTCAGAAGAAGTAAATTACAAAACCGGTCTGGTTTCATGGCTTACCGTCCAGGTCGTGGCATGTGTGACAGAGCTGATAGCTGTCCATTCCAGTAGCAGTCAATAGGCCTAATTTTACACGTGCTCTGAAGACACCGAGGTTTAGGGGTGAAGTTCCAGCACTCTCTGATGCTGCAGGGACCACCAGGATGCCATCCATGCTACCTGTGGGCCAGCAAAGACTTCTGGTGGGGTGAGCTGCCACTGTCCTGCAGGTAACAGCATTCCCCTTGTGCTCAGTGCTGCTCTGACACTGGGAAACAAAGCTTTCTTCTGAAAGGTTCCTTGAGCTGAGGAAGCTGTGTGCGTGCTGGTGGAGCAACCAACGCATGTGACTCTTGAAGGAGCAATGTGAGTGTTGTGCTGCATTTGTCAAAACAAACTGCACATTTCTTTTTCTGTACAGCTCAGCTCTTAATGGGAGTCAGGACCAGAAATCGTCAGTGCTCTGCGAAACCTTCTAGCCATTGCCTTACAAACAGCATTTCATTTCTTTGTAGCATTACAGAGGGCAGCAGGACTGCTCCCAGGCAGAGGTGACTCCTCCAGCCGTGCTCTTTCCCAGCTGAACTTCCATTCAGATCAATGGCAAATGCCAGCCTGCTCTCCTGAAATTAACTGGGGTTTACTCGGGGCTGGTGGGACAGCTTGTGGGGTGTGCTCTGTCTGCAACCCCCCTGGAGCAGCCCTGGCATGTTACTCACATCCACCTGCAAACAGCAGCCTTCTGAGCTAACTGCTGCATTCTTGGTGCTCGCAGCAAGATCTGTTCTGCCCGCTGTGCTAGGAGGCTGCAGCTTGGTGGCCTGAGCCTGAGAATTTGGTTTTAAGTCAGGTGAATATGGTTTGACTTGGTTTCAAATCAGGTAAGGAGCAAAGAGAGTTATTTGTAAGCGCACGCAAACCAGGGCAGAAGTGGCACAGAGCAGTGTTGCAGACAGGCCTGAGGTGTGGAGTACAAAGTGTTCCTGGGCTGTAGGTGTGGGCAGTGAAAAGGTTGGTGCTCTGCTCCTGCTCTCTGGCATGGTGCTTTCTATATATGAAGCAGCTGGCAGGGAGAGAGCTGGGTGCGGGGTGCCTCTGGTTTGATTCAGATGTGTATACGTGCTTTACTACAGCCTTGCGTTTAGTAAAGAACAGTTTTGCAATCACGTGAGCTTAGCAGACTGCTTAAGAACAATAACCAACAGTAACTATGTGTATTGTAGGCAAAACTCAGTGGGTACAGGGCAAGCAAGCTGCGCAGCTGTGTGGGTGCTGCTGGCAGGCTGTGCTCCCTTTAGGACCATGTGGGCAGCAGGACCCAGCACCGCTTACATTTCATTGCAGTTTAATAGGCAGCCAGAAAATACTACGTCCTGCTGTAAAGGAGGAGGTATTTGCTTTTGGGAGGCTTTAGAAGAGAGGAACTGGAAAATGAAATTAACGAACAGAAAGCAATAACACAAGCCAGTATTCACCGAAGCGTCATTTACCTCTCCTTTATCAGGGCTCATTTTACACATGCATTAGGTGTTACGAGAGCTGGTGTGTCACTGGTGGTTAATACCAGAGGGCCTATAAAAGCCTTTAGGCCACATCTGCTTGTTTTTTTTTATCTTTTCTCCCTGATGTCACGTTTGTGCCGGAAATTCAGTCTTGTAGTGTAAAGAATGAAATCTCAGGCATTTTGGTGACAAGCCTCCTCTTGGAGGCTGCCTAGGGTTAAAGAGTAGATGGCTGCTGTGCACACTGGAGCTAGCAGGGAAAAGAACATCAGCTGTTTTCAACATAGTGTTTTTAAATGTAATTTGAACAGAGCCAAAAAAAAAAATAGAGGAATGGAGTAAACTGGATCGTGCATACAAATGAAGCTATTTAAGTTTTTCTTGCTGAGATCCAGATGTGTTTTCTGCTCACAGCACGATTCATGTACTGACCAATGACACTGAGCTGAGGCTTTCAGTGCTTCTCTTGGAAGCCCACAAAACGATGACATCACGTTGCAATTAGCAGGCAATTTAAAGGCATTTAAACAATTATATCACATTTTCAGCCCCGCTAATTGGCACCACAGCTGTTTTCTTTGCCTCCTTTTTTGGAACAGCAGCCACAGGGCATTAACTCATGGGGAAAAACAGTAAAGGATTAAAAAAGAGTGCAGACACCTGTGGTTCTGAGAAGAGCCAAGCTGTAAGGGTCTGTGCTAAGAGTGTTGCAAGACAGCTATGTTTAGTACAGAGCTAAGGGGAGGGAGGCATGATGAAATACCATTACTGTGATCTCAGTTGGCAGGTCACTAACTGGGGAGGGTCTTGTCAGCAAAAATAGCAATAAATGCATTAATGCTAGTCCGTTCCCTTCTGATGTCTTTGGACAGGACTATTCTTAGACGGCACGTTAGTTTGTTGTTACACTTGCATAGTACGTATTTAAATGTCAGGGTCGCAGCCAAGAAAATATAAAGATAGGACAGTGGGTTCAGTCTTCTGTATGAGGGTGGAGCACAGCATGTCCATAGATAGATGTCATGGCCATCCTAGAACACTATTGTTTTTCCAGTTGTAATCATCTGAATGTTTACTGGCAGAGGTGCATAGTATTTCCTATTGAAGTCACACATGTTGACAGAATACTTGGTTTGCCAAGTTTGTCAGAGTCCTCGCCACTCTCTGTGGACCATGTCTTACCAATTCATAGAATCCTAGAATGGCCTGGGTTGAAAAGGACCACGGTGCTCATCTGGTTCCAACCCCCTGCTGTGTGCAGGTCGCCAACCAGGCTGCCCAGAGCCACATCCAGCCTGGCCTTGAATGCCTGCAGGGATGGGGCATCCACAGCCTCCTCGGGCAACCTGTGCCAGTGCCTCACCACCCTCTGTGTGGAAAGCTTCTTCCTAATATCTAACCTAAGCCCCCCTGTCTTAGTTTAAAACCATTTCTTCTTGTTCTGTCACTACTTACCTGTCTTCATTCTTTTCCTTCCCCATCTTTTTGGAGATGGACAAAGAGCTTCCCTGAATTGAAAGAAATGGGAGGTTGGAGGGTGAAGAGATATCAGTCCATTCTCTGCAGTGGAATATCTTGTACCCATCAATAGGATGCAGTAGGAGTCTCTGACAAGCTGAGAGGACGGTTTTTATCCATTTATGCAATACATTCCGAGTTGTAGCCTGACCTTGCCACTAATGTCAGTAAATCTGCCACACAAAGGGAAGTGAGAGGGATCGGAGATGATATGGCACAATTGCTCCTTGTTCCAAGGACTGTTCCAGTCGTCCCAAAGGGGCCTCTTGCAGAACACTGCCAAGTTACAACCCTGCTGCACAGTCTGCTCAGATGTGTGTTGCTCATCTCTGCTCTTGTCTCTTTAAAATGATTAGTTCCTGGTCAGGTGTTTCCTGTTCTCTCTTACCATCATCTGTCTCACTGTGGTAGTGCCAGCCATGCAACCACTCCCTGATGCCAGTTCTTTTATTCCTTGGTTATTGCTTGTGAACCTTGGCTGTTGTCCTGGCTGAGTACGTTTGTCTCAAATACACCGTGGCACCATGGGAATGTAAGTACCCTGTTTCTTAGAGGGATTGGCCAACTGTCAGCGTCCCCTACAACGCATACAGGGGAGCACTGAAGCTCCTAGCCTGACTGAGCCTAGATCTCTGCCACTGGGGCTGCCCAGGCACAGCACTGCCTGAGAGCACATTGGCTTTCTGGTTGGCATCATCCAGGTGTTTTCTTGCCATGTTCAGCTCCTCTCCCTCCCTCCTCAGATTCCTGTCTCCCTGCACATCTCATTGTCTCTCTCTGGCCACTAATTTGGTCTTTTGCAAGCCACCATTCCCTGGTTCCTGACCATCACCTGGTCTTCCAGCATCACTTCTCTTGAGATCTTCACGGTTCTTCATCAATTTCTTCCCTTTTGAGTTTGGACTTGATGATCTTGAGGTTGGACTTGATGATCTTGAAGGTCTTTTCCAGCCAAAGCAATTCTGTGATTCTATGATGATTCCCCGGGCACTGGCAGGGGCTCACTAAGGCCACAGGCAAGTTCCTCCTCTGCATTCCTTTCCAGCTGCTTGTTTTCCTGGGGAAAAAATGTGCAAGGAGGGACTCCTGGCTCAGGCTCTGCAGACAGCTGGTGCAGAGGGGCATTGAGCTAACAGAGGTTTTCCTGCCTTTTGTATTTTGCAGCCTGGAGCCTTTTGTTAGAAGGTTATCACTTGGCTAAATACAGATGAATTTGCACAAAAGTGCCAAAAAGTGGTGTCCCTAACTAGGGCTTGTCTACCACGTTTGCACCTCAGACAAAAGGTGCTAGATTTGAATTACAAAATGGCCACGGGAATATTTCCACCAGCAAATTGAGCCCATTTGCAAACACCAAAAAGGGTTTTCCACATTCATTGTGAAGGTTTTCCCTGATGCAGATACTGAGCTTAAACCAAAAGCCTCTCTTTAGAAAGGCTGGTCTTAGTGATGTACTGGCAAAAGGTTTATAAGGCAAAAGCTGACTGTGGTACATCCCATCCTTGTGGTGTGACGATGTGCATCTTCTCTAATTGTACTTTCAGTATAGTTCTTGGTACAGGTTTGTTTCTACAAGAGATTTTCATGAATAAGGCATCTTCTAAAGTGAAGCGTTCTCAGTGTGGTCAGACTTCTTACCCAAGGATGAGGGATTTTTTCCTCACTTGTCTCAAGTTCATCCTTTTTTTTTTAATATCCTGGCTTTTTCTCTCCCTGAACTGGGAGGTAAGGGAAACACAAAGAAGTTTCTGAAACAAAATGGGAAGCAATGTAATTTTGAAGAACAGATCTGGAAATCTAAAATGTAGCATTTTGGCAGTAGAAAAATAATGTTTCTCTGTTTTATTTTGGTTTTCTTCCCAAAAACTCCGTTTCCTCAATGAGAAATAAGTCAGTTTTGAGCAGCACGGATTGATACAGATACAGCCTCTGTGCTGATGGTATCAAAACGAATGTATCTGCTTAGAGGCATTGCCTTACAACCTCCAGAACTCTCAGTAGTATCTGTTAGCATGTGCAACTCACCCCTGGGAAAGGAACCTGGCAGCCTTCCCAGGGGCAGGCAGGCAGGCACACAGCTTTTTCACATCAGCACGACGTGGGCCATCATTAATATCTTTGCATTTTGGATTCGCTGAGGAAATCTGATGTGCATGTTTCTCTCCACTAGCTCATTCAGCTCATGCGACTTGTTTCACTCTTGTGACCTCTTATTACGTATCCATCACTCCATTTTTCTTTCCCATTAGAGCGAAATTGGACACAGCCCTCCTCCTGCCTACACCCCTATGTCAGGAGTAAGTATTTCACATTCAACCTTCATTCTTTAGGTTTTCCTCCTTCCTTCACTACCTGTTTTCTGTTTCCCCTCCCTTACTCCTACATAAATGTCTCAAAAACCGACACCGAATGCAGTTTATGTGTGTGTAAGCCATCCGATAGTCAGGGATCTCTAAGCTCAGCTTGGATTTATCTATGAGCTCAATGGATCCACAGGCAAAATCACTGCCAGTATTTCTTGGAAGAGCATTTAGGAAACAGGCTTGGATGAATCTGTCCGTTTTTCCTTCCCGTTTATAGGTCATGAAGTCGAAATTTCCTTGCACGCCCTTGCTGAGAAGCAGAATGGTAGGTTGAGTTGAACTGTTGAGATGAGATGTTGATGAAGCCCTATGAGCAGCCCCCTGGGAGCAAACCAAGTTCAGAGATGGCAGTGTCCTCTGTCCCCAGCTTCCTCTGCAGAAGGAGATTTCCCTAGCATAAGGTTTAAGGGTTTTGTTCAGAAATCAAAGGAGGTTGCCGCAGTAATAGAGAAGGAGAAAATGTGCTTGCTTGCCTCTTGCAGCTATTTGCAGCCTCCTCATTTGCATAGGAGATAAGTTCTATACCCCATTTCTAGCCTCATTTCCTGCTTCCTCATTGCCCTGCCCGCACTGATGCTCTTCCCAGGGAAGGGACCTGCTCAGCAGCACCGGGAAGGTGGATGCTTTGGTAGTCCTGCAGGACTGGAAATGCAGCAGCCTGAAGGATGGATGAGGCTTCCACTGCCCTGTGAAACGCATCATTGAGCAGCTGTGGCGGGAGAGCCGCAGGCGTGCCTTGTTGTAGAATCTTGCCTCCCTTCGGAGCCTCCTTTCTAAGCTGCCTTCTCTTTCCCAACAGAACCAGTTCGTGTACAGAGATGGCGGCTATGCTGCAGAGCAGGGAGTGCCGATGCCATACAGAGCTCCTGGCTGCGTCATCCCAGAAGCCCCAGTTGCTCAGGGGGCGACGGCCGAGATCTTTGAAGACACCTGCTGCAACGGCACGCTGCGGAAGCAGGTGGCCACACTGGCAAAGGAGGACAGCAGCACCCAGAGGTACAGCGCTGATCCCACAGTCTTCATACCGGAGCGGGTGATCCGGGGAGAGCTGGATGAGGACGGCTACATGACGCCAATGCGAGACAAACCCAAAACAGGTAGCAGTTTGTCTTTCCAGAGAAGTTCCCCATGACTGCGTTCTCTGTTTTTCTACATCAGCGCCTTTTCACAAACAGTGGCTTCATCAGCTAACCCAGCAGGACTGAAACGTTCTGACTTGATTAAAATTTCTTTGCGGGGGGATTCCCTTCTTACTGCTCAGTATTCTGCTTAAGAAAGCTGACTCTGCTTTAATGTCAGGTTAGGGATTTCCCCCTTTATTTTTTGATGCTGGAAGGGAACAAGAGAAAGGAATGACAAAGACAAAACAAAAATAAAAAACCAACAACCCCCCCCTCCTTCTTATCCAAGAACAAATATTTGTGCTTTTTCCAAGAATCTTTCTTTGCCCAGCCACGGTCTCCACTTTGCTTTGTTTATTGATCTGCTTTATCGTCACAGCATTGTGGTTGGTAAATGTCAGGGTGAACATATCACAGAACCGATGCACACAGTTGGCATTTTACACCCAAGAGAAGTTCAGGATTGAAAGAATGCAGTGTGCTTTGGAGAGACCATCACCGCGACGTGGTGTGTGCCCACGTTAGTGCCAGCTCAGTGTTACGCTTCCCACATGACCTTCATTCTCTCCTTTCTTTTTAAATAGTGACGGCACTGTTTTGCTGTTAGGGGATGTGTCATGAGTAATTTGCTTTCAAACATCAGCACTATCTTTAAAGAAATTAATTAAAGCAGATGTAACTGCCAAGTAACTACTGGGTTTGCTACGGAATTTGGAAGCCTCTTGCTTCGTGGTGGAAACAGAGGGGACTGTGGGACACGCGCACTTGTAACCTAAGGCAGCCAATATCTTTGTTTCTTTTCCCTTTCCATCTTTCTTATCTCCTTCCTAGGTACCTTCAAACCTTTCTGCAACCAAGCCACACCTTTTTGTGGTGTTGAACCACAGCAAATGTTTTGTAGCCACTGTAACCCGTGCCAACTGTTCTAGAGCTAATGTTAAGACTCTCTTGTACCCTTTCCAGGACTCACTTGAATTACTTTTCATAACGCTTCAAGGCCCTTTGTCCTTCAAGGATGGAAGGTTTTTAATCAGGCAGATTGTTCTATTAGAAATGAAGCTGTCTTAGAAGTTAAGTCTCTCTGCACAAAAACCATCCCCAAGGGCTAACTAAGATTTCTGGGGAGCTTTCTGAATAGAACAGCTGTGAGCAGAGGGTTTGACTGATACATCCAAGGTTGCTCAGTCATCCACAGGGACAGGAGCAGCTCTGTGTGTTCGGCCCTGTAGTTCATGCTCCAGCAGGAAGGCCAGGATCAGATGAGGCATTGGCTGCGGTTCAGCGCGAGCTGCAGTTCAGTTTTCAGCTGTGCAGCCGTGAGTCACTGTTTCCCAGGGTCCCAGCTCTTTATTTTAGCCCATACTGCCTGTTTAAGTTGTAAATTCACTTTTAGCAAGAGAGTGTGTTCAACACATATGGTGCCTGATATCACCCGGAGTTCTAGGAACGGCTGGGTGGAAGGAGGCACTAGTCTGAGCCTGATGGTAACATAACAAGAGGGCTCGCTATGTGGATGCTCTTCTCTCAGTCATTGTTGATTGATTTTTTTTTATCTTTCCTTAGATTACCTGAATCCAGTGGAAGAGAACCCATTTGTCTCTCGGCGAAAGAACGGAGATCTGCAAGCTGTGGATAACCCAGAGTATCACAACGCTCCGAACGGGCAGCCCAAAGCAGAGGATGAGTACGTGAATGAGCCATTGTACCTCAACACTTTTGCAAACACCTTGGAAAACGCTGAGTACCTGAAGAACAATTTGCCAGAGAAAGCCAAGAAGGCCTTTGACAACCCAGACTACTGGAATCACAGCCTGCCCCCACGAAGCACTCTCCAGCACCCGGACTACCTGCAAGAGTACAGCACAAAATACTTTTACAAACAGAACGGACGGATCCGGCCCATTGTGGCAGAGAATCCCGAATACCTCTCCGAGTTCTCCCTGAAGCCTGGCACTGTGCTGCCCCCGCCACCCTACAGACACCGGAACACAGTGGTGTAGTAACCGCGGTCTTACAGAAGTGGAAAGGCAACCCCTTCTAGCTGCCTCACTCTTTCTCTTTTCCTCCTTCTCCCTTCCCTACTCCCCTTTTTTCCTCCCACGAGCTTCCTCTTCTTGCCAGTTCACTCATTTTTGCTATTTCCAAGTGAAAGGATGTCTTGGAGTCATTTGCGGATTGGGTTGGGAACCGGAAAAGAAGGAAGGAAGGAAGGAGACGGAGAGGAGGAGTGTACAGCTGGTGTTTCTCGCCTTCCGCAGTTCTGAGGGGCAGGTGGTCAGAGAAACCAGACAGTACAGAAAATCCGTGGCAGTGTTGCCTGCTGTCAAGCTAGTCTCAGTGATTCCACCCAGACGCCGTAGGGGAAGCCACAGAGAGGCTGTCTCTCTCAGGAGGAACTGATGAGTCTGTACAGCATTCCTGGAAATCTCAATGCAGTTTCCATTAGGGGGAAAAATGGACAATTTTTATATCATGTGTAATAGCACAGTAATTGAGATTGAGAATCCAGTTTCTTTCTCTAATACTTTCTATCCCAGCAACTGAAAATGGCTAACTTGGCTTTTCATAATCGTTCAGATCTTCATCGTGGCTTTCCCAGAAATGATGATGTGACTCTGAGAGCTGGCGCAATCCTTGTTCTGAGAGCTACATCATGATTTTGTGCCACTTCCTAACCGCAGAGACTCCAGCTCAGAACTGGTGCGTGACGTGACCATTTTTGTATATGTGCCAACAGGACAAACGTTTTAAACAGAAAAATCCTTTCAGAAATGAGTAACAAAGCCCCCACCCCCCGCGTGTTCTTCTTGAACCGGAAAGGACAGGCCAAGAAATCAAGATTTGTACGTAAAAGGCTCCGTTTTCCTGTTTTATACCTGCCGACCATAGGTACATAAACGCAAATACACTCTTCCCTCTTTTTCTTCTTTGGGATCACGAAGGTGGTTGGGGATGCTGTCAGGCAATGCTGAGGATGAGACGGAGCACTGGAGAGTTCACTGTGGGTCACGGAGTCAGCCCAGCTCTCTGTGGGGTGCTGGCGGGAAGCGTCCTTGAAACTGGAAGAAAGAAAGACACTGGACTGGAGAAAACGCACATAGAGGTTCACTGGAAAGTTAGTTTGCACTTAAGCTCTGATTTTATTTGAACTGTTTTCTGGATTTTGAATGAAGCAATATGGAAGTGACCAGCAAAATACAAAATAATAATTTTAAATTAAAAAAAGTGAATTATATGTAAAGGACGACTGTGGAAATGCCAAAATGAAGCATATCAAGTCTTTGGTACAATGTCCACCAGTTCGGAGAGGCGTTGCATTGACTGTTTCAGAGAACACAGTGACAGAGCAGCCAGCTCTTACTGCTGCCACGTGAAGGACAGCAGAGCAAGCCCTGGAAGGGATCCAAGGAGGAGAATGCCTTTCTCCGGTGTGCAGCACAGTACGGAATGCTTTTTTCTAACAGGAGGATTACTCTGTCACAGAACACAGTGTACATGATGTTTGCTAAGTCAAAATGCGCATGACTCACAGAGCTTTCAGTCCCAAAATGTAAACAGGTACGAGTTGGCCTCCCTGCACTGGGTTCCGCATTCATCAGCCTCAGTTTTTAGGTAGAAAGCTGCACACCCCTCTTCCTGTTGGGAAGGAACCATCAGCCACTGTTTGGGATGCGTTAGCAGATGGAGCTGGGAGGGGTGGAGCAGTGCTGCTGATGGCTTGCTCCTGGTGCGCCAACACGTCCTGTGTGAGCATTTGTGCGCCTGGTTCCCACTGAAAATCTTGAGGTTGCATTAGGTACCTGTAAAGAGGTGTCTGTGTCTAATTAAGGCTTTTAGAAAGGGAGAGTAATACCTGGTGGAGGGCAGTATTTCAGTTTATGCACTACAGTACTATTAATGTCAAGATCTTTGGGGTAACCTGGCAACAAAACCAGCAACAACCAGTGGTCTGGAAATTGTATCCAGTTCCTCCACCATCCTTCCTATGAACACAGCTTGCAATACTGACTGCAGTCCTGGTGGCTCGGGGGCAGCCTGACAAAAGGTAGGAGAAGTTTTCAGAGCTGGGTGCTTGGTGGTGGAAAGGAAACGTGTGATTGCTGAGCCAGGGCCGGTTTTGCCAACAGCCTGCTCCTGTGCCACGTGTGCCCAGCCCTGCTTGAGCCAGCCGAGCTCACCTCCAGCTGCAGGGTACTGCTACGCCTGCCGCGTGGGGCTCTTCGGAGCTCCTGAAGGGAGATGCTGGGCCAGATGAGAACAGAGCAAATGACCAGCACACCTCTGAGGTGAAATCAGTGATTAGGGAGCGTCACATAGCTCAAAGACGGCGTCTCCTTCTGGCACCATCTGTAACATTCTGATTGTGATGGGAAACAGAAGATGGCACATGCTCTCCTGGGGACCCTGCTCCTGGAAGGTTTGCTGGTGACAGTACCGAAGCATGTAAGCAGCTTAGGTGCTGTAGGCAGATGGAGCAGCGGGGGAAGGGGTGGTCAGTTTATCCCTGAGCAGGTCATACAACAGAGTAACTCCCAATGGAGAAGAACAATGGCTGTACTGCTTGTGCATGAATTCAGAGAGGAGCACATGAAAGCGATGGGGGGAGAGGGACGTACGTCTCCAGAATCAGACAGCTGCTCGTGGAAGGTGGAGACCTGTTTGTTCCTCTGGTAATAAAGTAAGTAGGACCGGCGTTAGAAAGAAACAAAATGTAAATAACAGCGTTCTTTAGCATTTCTTACATAGCTTGAATTATTTATTCACTGTAATCGTTGTTTGTGGGTAAGATGCACTTGGTAGCGTGGAAATGCAGCGTTCCTTCGATGGAGGCAGCACTTGGGGCAGGCCGTCACCTGGCACTGGGGGCTATCCACACACAAAGTGCATTTTGTCAGCACAAAGCTGTAGGTGAGCATCAGCAGAATTATTTTCTCCATCTCTGATTAATTCTCTGGTTCTACAGTGGTATCTATACACACCAGCATCAGCTCCCGTGGGTTTTTCATGGGCAGACACCTGTTGGTAGATGTTTTCCTTTTGTTCATGTACAAAAGGAAAGCAGTGCACTGCTTCTCAAGAGCAGATACCTCCATCAGCCTTTGTCTAAGGTAAAAACGCTAAATGAAGGAGAGCAAGAGCTGGTTTTCACCTTCTCTCTTGCAGTGATCATCTTAGGTGTTACCTGCCGAGCTGAGGGCTAGTTCTGACAGAAGTGGAAGCTGCACCTCATTGATTACTCAAATAAATATTAAGGTTTTTTTTGTTTTTTTTTTGCAAAATAGCTAAGGAGTTGAACCTATATGACCGTTTGCTTAGATGCAGTGGAGTATTCACGACTTGTCTTGAGTGCATAGCAGCGATTGGAGGCATCACACGGATGTGCTCCAGGTACCCTAAGCTCAGCTCAGAGATGTTTCTCCTGCTACGAAACAAAAAATGGTTGCACTGACCCTGGATCCCACCACTTGGTGGAAATGCAGTCCAGAGTGCAGGAACCGTATGCAATGAGCTCATTTCGTGTGGTCCTCTGGGACAGTGAGGAGGAGCCCCGAAATGGCGCGTGCAGGGCTGCTGTGTTATTGGTGCTGGGGCCCGTGCACGCAGAGGGGATCCAGTGCTTATTGCCAGCCGAGAGCTGGGTGCGAGCTCAGGTAGGTGTTCATCTCTTTTGAAGGCTCTTTAGCTCAAGGGGGACCTGTAGAAAATAGGCTTTAACAAGGACTAAGCAAGCCTCGGGTGATCAGTGACCTCTTGGGCTCTTAAAGACCATCACCTCAGAACAGGCAGCGTCACCCGGAGTTCTCTTCTGCTATTGTTTGTAAGAGATGTTTTGACTTGCAATAATATAAAAAAGACTGTACACCTGCTCATTTCTAGATCTGTCGCTTGTAGTGTTTCCATTATTCTGGATTGTAGATCTCTGCTGCTGACAGAACAGCTCATCTGTTGTTACGCATGCAGGATTTGGGTTCCAGTGCCACTTCCACAAGCCAGGGCTGCACACAGGCAGGGGCTGGATGGCTGCAGTACTACATTTCCTCACACACAAAGAAGCACGGCTGTCCACGAGGGCAGCCTCAGCTGCTCAGAACATGCCCTCGTTTTTATTTTTGGCCTTTTGCTAAGTGTTATGCAGGTAGAAGCGGTCACCATTAAAGTGGGGTTTTCAAATCAGGAATAAATAACAATGTTCCGTGGTTTGAAGCGACTCTCAAATGCCCAAGAATGAAGGGGGACACGCGAGTCACTTTATTGAAGCACATGGTCACACTGCACCACTCAGATTTAGTATCTGACGCTGTGAGGGGGCTCGCTGCTGTCACAGAGATGACTTTAAGGTAAGGCTGAAGGTAAGGCATCTCCATTTGTCCCACGGCCAGGGCTGGTATCTGTTCGTAGGCTGGGACAAGGCAGGGGATCCTCTGCGCTCTGTTAAGTCTGACTTATGGCAGTGGTGCTTTCTGAAACACAGAGGAAGGTTGAAGCGGTGAGCCCAGCTGGTGGGGGGAGGTCTGTGCTGAGCTGAGGAGGAAGCTAAGGACATAATCCCTGTTAGGAAGTGTGAATAGTTAGCGCTACTTTATTCTTTATAATTAGAGAGTTTTGGACCTTGGTAAAGAGGGATTTTGTAGATTTGTAAGGTGTTAGGCCGTGTGAATAGATGCATCCCAGTTCCTCCCTCCCCCAGAAAAAAAAAATAAAGCCATGAGATTGTGCTCCGAAAGTGTCGTGGATGGAACCACCAGGGCTAAGGTGCACCCTGCTGATGGCAGCACCTCTGTCCCCGTGCCCTGCCCAGGCTGCGAGCCCTCTTAGGGATAAAAACGCCCTATTATGTCCATAGCGCTCCGAAGACTAAACCCTTTTGGGATAACCACAGTAATAAACTGTGAATGGTATTTTATAAATGTAGATACGTACGCCGTTCCTTTGAGGTAAGGTAATACGACATATGTAGCATAAGCTGGTACTGCTGTTAAATGGGTCGATTAATACTGAGCAGCTGTGTAAGGGGTAGCTAACTTTGAATGCACTTAAGGCAGCGTTCCTTTGGAGATGGGGCAGAAGGAAGTTGCTGGGTCCCCGCCTTCTCATGGTGGGGCATACTGAGAATGCAGATGATTGAGAACACGGTTTTTAATAGCATTTCAGCGTTGGAAATGGGTGTGCATTTGTAACATTATTCACAATGGTTTTCACCTTTTGGTTTGGTTTTTCTTCTGCCCAGTTTTTGACATTTCCCCAGCATGGTAAGCTGGAGTTTCTACAGAGGTAGCAACCCTAGGGTAGAGAGGGGAAATGGAGGGGGAAAGCAGTCTCTCGGTAGAAACAGAGATACCCAAAATACGTTTGCTGTCCTTGCAGTCCTTAAATTACGTGTTCTGTAGGGCAAAGCTCACCTTCCCAAATTGGGAGGGCAATGAGACTGGGCCCCAGCTGGGAGGAGTTGCAGGAGCAGCACCACTCCTGCCAGGGGGGCACAGCCCTGCAGAGAGAGGTGGAGGTAGGGGTGAGGGGACTCTGGTTTTGGGGCAGTTCTCTGGGTTCTAACAGCGTGAAGAGATCATGGCACAGTAGTTCTGCCTTAGAAGCACCTTCAGAAGAAGAGGAGCACCGGTTTGTCGGGGAAGACGCTCATTTCGTGCAAAGCGATGCATTCAGAGTTAGCTGCCTTTCTGAAACAAAAACAGAAAAATACAAAAACTACTGTATGTTACTTTGAAAATGTGAATAGTATTTTTATAGCTTGTTAAAGACACAGCTAGTTGCATTTGTAAATAAGGATAATGTTGCTTTTATTTTCCTTGTGGTCACCATTATTTGGAACATAATCGTCCTTAGGGTTGATTTGTATATAGGTAATTTGCTTGTGATTTATGCGCTCCTTCCCCTTTTCTTTCTTCCCCTCCCACCCTCCGGTTTTGGTTAGAAATACCATTTTTGTCATTCTGTGGGATTCTGTGTTTTAGCACTATTGTGGTGTGTTCAGACTTTCTGCACTTGCTTACACAGTAGGGTATGCCAGTTGTGTGTGGCGTAACGTTACTTTAACCTTTCCTTTCTCATATTTTAGCTGTTGAGGATTACGCACTGTTAAGACACTGACCTGGGTTAATATTAGGTACATATTTGAGCATAATTTCCCTTCTTTTCACGGTTTCTCGTTTGTTTTCTTTCTCTTTTTTCCTTCCCTCCCCTTCTGTCTTGTTTGGAGGCTGGGGAGAAGCCTGCAGACCTTCTCTGTGTGTGGTTATACTTTGCCCCCCGTGTGCAGTCCCACGTTTCTCCTCACGGCCCTTGGGGTAGAGCTTAATCTGTTCGTTAAGGCAAATGTAGACTGCCACCCACCTTGCATCGACCCGCGCTCATCCCAGCTGAACAATTTGAAAACTGTTCTGCCTTTTTGTTACATGAATCTGTCAGAAATATATTTTTAATTTAATATAAATGAAATTCAATAAAATATGAAACAAAACTCCTCCGTGTGCGCGTGGAGTTTCTTGGCAGGGGGTTGAGCATCCCCAGCAACACGGAGGGGGCTGCTGGGAGGCGGTAAAGGACCCCGAAAGCAGCGCCCCCAAAGGCACGGCCCTATAAAGGGGCACCCCAGCACCAGGCCCGCTGCACGCAGCCCCCCACCGCCGCGTTCAGCGTCCCCAAGAAGGTTTTATTTCCTGGGCAAAAGAAAAATGTTAATCTGGCAGCTATTTTCCAGGGAAACAGTGCTAATTAGAGCCCACTGCCACTCACCTCTGCAAGGCTCAGGTTCGGGTGTGTGAGCCGTACTGAAAAGCGCACCTGAGCTCCTGCAAGCAGCTTCGTGCTGCACTGACAGCTGCAGGGGGGTCAGCCTGCCTGCCATGGAGTAGGTGGGAATTATTCAGGTGCCTGGATGCGGTTTAGAACATACGAAACAGAACCTAAGAAGTAAAATACAGCATATAAAATATTATAAAATATTGAAGTATCATAAAATATGATAAAAATATGATAAACTATTATAAAATTATACTATGAAATGCAAAAGAAAATAACGGAAAATGAATAAAAGAAACGTTTTAAAAATTAAAAGGAAATAAATAAAAATAAAGCGAAAATAAAAAAATGAAAAATAATAAAAGGAAATAAAAATACTAACAAAAAAAAATAAGGAGGAAGTAGAAAAGAAAAAAATAAAAAGGAAGTAAAATAATAAAAATGAATTTTAAAAAATGAAAAAATTAAAAATTAAAAGAAATAAAAATAAATTAAGAACAACTAAAAATAAAGACGAAAAATAAAAAGGAAATAAAAATAATGAAAAGGAAATAAAAATACTAATGAAAAATAAAAAATAAGAAAGAAATAGAAAAGAAAAAAATAATAAAAGAAATAATAAAAATGAATTAAAAAAAAACAAAATGAAAAATGAAATAAAAATAATAAATGAAAAATAAAAAAATTAAAAGAAATAAAAATAAATTAAGAAATAAAAATAAAGACGAAAAATAAAACGGAAATAAAAATAAAAATGAAAAAATAAAAAGGAAATTTAAAAAAGGAAATAAAAATAAAAAATGAAAAATGGAAAAATAAAAACAAATAAATAAGTAAATAAAATTAAAAATAAATGAAATAAAAAGAAATAAAAAGGAATTTAAAAACAATAAAACAATAAAAAGGAAATAAAATACTAATGAAAAACAAAAAATAGGAAGGAAATAGAAAAGAAAAAAAGAAAAAATAATAGAAAGGAAGTAAAATAATAAAAATGAATTACACAAAATGAAAAACGAAATAAAAATAAATGAAAAATAAAAAATTGAAATAAAAATAAATGAATAATAAAAAATTAAAATAAAAATAAATTAAGAACAACTAAAAATAAAGATTAAATATAGAAAGGAAATAAAAATAAAAATGAAAAAAATAAAAAGTAAATAAAAAATGAAAATGAAATTAAAAAATAAAAAATGGAAAAATAAAAAGGGAATAAATAATTAAAAATTTAAAATAAATGAAAAAATAAAAAGAAATAAAAAGAAATTTAATAAATAATAATAAAGTAATTATTAAATAATAATTAGTAAATAATAAAAATTAAAAGCAATAAAATAATAAAAAGTAAATAAAAAACAAAAATAAAAACCTAAAAATAAATATGAAAATGAAAGTAAAAAATAGAAATAAAAATAAATTAAAAATAAAAGAAAATTTAAAAATGAAATAAATAAAAATAAAACAAAAAAGTAAAATAAAAAGGAAATAACAAAATAAAAACAAATTAACAAAAAATAAACATTTAAAAATTAAAAATAAAGAAAAAAGGTAAAATAATAATATAAAATTAAAAAAATAAGTGAAATTGAAAAGAAAATAAAACTAAATTTAAAATTAAAAGAATAAAATACTAGATTAAAAACTTAAAAATAAATGAAAACGAAATCAATAAAAAATGAACAAATAAGTAAAAAATAAAAGAAAAAAAAACAATCTGAATCCTACCTTACTGCCAAGGCCCGCTCCTGCAGACCTCCTGTACCTTGCATGTTCAGCAGCACAGCTGAGCAGCCTGCACAGCAGCTTTGTCCCACCAGCCCTGAGCTGCAGCCCCACGCACGGAGCTCAGCAGGCAGAGCTGCTGCTTTCTGCACTTGCCTGCATCCCTGCTTTAAGGCCCAGCATCCAGCAGGCAGGGGAATTCGGTTCTACTGTTTCAGTAACGGTGCATCAGCCCTAAACTCACCCAGGTCTCTTTTAAAGGCTGCACTCAGTTTGGAATCATACAACCAAAAGCTACTAAGAAGAGACTGACTATCCCATTTAAAACAAGCAGAAAGCATCAATTAAAACCCATCGAGTGATAATAAACCCAGCCACTCGAGGTGGCTGCATGCTAAGTCACAGCGGCTGAAGGTGTTCCCTTTATCAGCGCTCTGATCGGCTCAGGAAGAATTTTGGAAGTTGCTGCCTGAAGCTTGAAAAGTCAAAAAAAGTGAAGGACAACCAATGAGCTCCCCTTTGGTTGCCGTCACCTGCTCCTAATACTTCCTCAACTTCATTTGCCCATCCCACAGCAGATGCAGGCTGTGCAATGCAGCCACTGCTGCAGGCCTCTGCCTGTCCCCACTGACAGCCTCAGCCGCTGGCTCCTGCCAGCCTTCCAGGGTCCCACCTGGGGACACGGTGGGACACAGTGACCGTAGGGGTCTCCAGGAGGCTTAGCGCAGCGCTGGGCTCCAGGATGGGCAATGCATGAGACTCTGGTATGTACATACGTATAGGTTTAACAGTGAGGATGCAATGCTGTAACATTTTTTTAATTTGTTCTACAGTTAAAAGTGCAGTGAGCCTTTGTGAGCAGTGCAGGGCAAAGGCAAGGCCGTCTGGGGAAAGCATGTAAAATAAGCAGCGTGGGTAGAGCAAGAGTCCCAGGAGAAGCTTCTGTGGGGAGGGGGGTGGAAAAAGAGGTACCAGGACAGGAACCGGCTGGGAACAGTGCTGTGACTGGCCGTAGGTGAGGCCTTACCTGAAAGGTGGATCTGTGGTCCGAGCCCTCCGTGCTGGCAATTTGGTACAAAAAAAGCTGCGCTGGAAGCACATCTTCCCCAGTCACTCTCGTGACACAGTAACTAGATGCTGGCCAGCGAAAATGCCAGGAGCATTTTGGATTAAGTCAACCAAAACATTTTATTGAGCCCTTTGAAAATTCAGTGACATGATTGGAGCGGGGTATGGAGTTGTTTTAGCTCCTGCACAGACATCCCAGGCTGGTACTGGGGACAGCGGAGCCACTGTGACCGCGTCCCTGCTCCTTCCCTCTTGCCCCTAAGAGGGGATCGATGGTTCTCTCAGTCTGCTCCTTCCTTCAGCAAAACTGAGTTTGAAGGCTTCCCAGAAAGAAGGCCAAGCCACCCAACATCTCAAGCCTTTGCTCCTTACTCGGCAACCACGCAGAAACACAGGCAGATGGAGAACACATGAGATGGGCATTACGACACGACGGGGGTGTGAGAGATTAACCTGAATGGCCCTTCACTTCAGGGGACAGCCAACACTTCGTGGTGCCAAACAGTTGTGCATACTCACCCCGATGTTTCTGTTGCGTACAACACAGTGGCAGTTGCTGGAGGCCACCAGAGTGGCAGCAGAGGTGCCGAGAGCACAAGCAGGTAGCAAGAGGACTGCAGAAGCAAAAGAGGTATTAAACGTGAGTTAAACGTGATAATTTTTCCCAAATATTTGCCAAAAAAAACACTACCAACACCAAGTGGAGATGTGCAGCAGCCAAGTCTTAGCAGAGCCCAGCTGCTGGCCCCGCACCCTGCTCCTTCCTGTCGTGGGCCAGCAGCAAAATGAGTCTAAGGCTGCCTCTGAACCTCCAACCCTTCACATCAAGCTGCTGTGCTGAATCAGGCCCACAGCACTGGGAGGCAACGTTTGGGAAGCAGGAACTGATCGTTTCATTTAGCATAAACGGCCTAAACAGCATAAATTGTTTCAGGCAAGGCTATGTTCATCTCTGTGATAAATCCTCACCTCACCCTCTCCCCTATTTTGTGCTTTTTTTTTTTCTGCCAAGAAAAATCCTTGCTATTATAATGCAAAAGAAGCCTGTACGAATTGCTCCCTGCAAAGCTCAGCCTGTAAACAAGATCGCAGCACCAAGGGAACAAGTCACGGCTCCCTTTCAGGCATCCCCGCAGTAATCTGCTTTTGTCCCCATTATGCAGGACACGTGTTGCAGGGCCCCACGCGAGGGCCCTGCGCAGAGCCGAACAGAGGAATTACAACAAAGGAAACCTTTTGTTCCCATAGAATAGAAACTGTCCTGATTTTTCAGACCTTTCCATCCGAGTGCACTCCTGGCAAGACAGGGAGCAGGACTGGGGAGGGCAGGAGGGCTGTGCTGCACGACAAGCCAGCCGATCTCTTTCACCACATGCCGTATAGCACCTGCCTCCTCCGTTTCTCTGCCTCTCTCCTTCAGGTCAACACGGAGCTGGGGAGCTCAGAACTGCCACTCCTTCCTCAGCAGCTGAACCACGGCTGAAGGCATCACGTCCCAAGCCTCGCTGGCACACAGAAGGTGTTCAGACACCTTCCTGCGCACACTCACGGTCCATGCAGCACTGCAGGAGCTGGGAAACACACGGGCTGGATGCTTTCTTTATATCACTTAATCGGCTGCCCTATGAAGCAGTTTACCGTGTTATTTGCATGCCCATTGCTACTCCTTTGCTACGTATGCACAGCTTTCTCAGGGGTTTTGTTTCCTTTTTCTATTACTTTTTAAGGTAGCAGTTGCCAGGTTTGAGCTTCCCTGTCATTAGCTGCAAGGAATGCCACGGTGGTGGTTTGTTTCAAACAAGAGTTGTGGCAACCCAGAGTCCTGTCAAGCCAAGGAAAATGAACTGCAGTTAATGAATACGTGCTTAATATGGCGTAACACTAAATAGAGACAAATCAGCCTTACCTGAAGGCTACGATTCTATGAAAAGCCGCCCTCTCCACCCGCTTTGTATCGGTGATGGTTTCCATGCAGGAATCAGGAGCCGTGGCAGGAAGCAGGGACCGCAACGCCCGGGAGAACTTGGTGAAGCGGTCGATGCTCCAATAGTTAAGGTAAGTTGTCACTCTCCAAATTGCACAGGGCCCAGAATAGCAGAGGTGGGTACCACTGCGCAGGCGGGCAGCTTCATTTCAGTCAAATATAGAGGAGGAACAACGGAGGATGTTTCCCGTCACATTAGAAATACTCTACAGCTGTTAATAAAGAAAAACGAGGAGGAGAGGAGATATTTTAGAAGCTATTATTTGAATACTGTACTTTCAAATGGTATCTTGGGACTAATTTTGAGGAATAAGGGTTGGGGTGAGGGTTAGAACCAAAGGGGCTTTGTATTGAAAGTAGGGGGCAGGTAAAAGCTGTCTGAGCCTCTCAGCAAGCCGATGCCAGAGCTGCCAAATACATCCCAACCTCTCGATTTCCAGGCCAGGGTCCTTGCCAAAGAAGCGACAAGCTGCACTGTAGCAGCTTGTAGCAGTAGAAACGACCCTGAAGGCCTGGGGTTGTGCTTGTTGCTTGTCCAGGACATTTCTATACCACCGCTAACAACAGAAACTTCAGATTTCTACCTTTCTCTGAGCACAGACAGCCCTGGAAACCACCAGACAGCTCTTCTTGTGGCTGCCACCAGCGCAGGCTTCACCACGTCTGAAAAACACATCATTGCAAACTCATTTCCTCCCCTGCCTCATTTGTGGCGGGAGGCCGGGGCTGCTGCTAAGGGCTAACGGAGGGGCCTCTGAGGACACTGCCACATTCCAGCACAGCTGGAGGCTTTTCTTCAAATACCAGGAGCTGCATTTTTCAAGTCCAGCAGCATACGGGACACGACCACAAATGAGAATTTCTGCAAGGTACAGTGCCCAGCATATTATAGAGGACCTCCAGGGTGAGCTGGAATAAAACCTCTCCTCTGCAGCAGAGCACAAGCGCTCAGACTTGCTTGGTGACAGCAGAGGTCACTGTGGTTGCCCAGGAAGAAGAACGGCCTCTGTGGGGTCCCCAGCCACCTCCTCTGCCCAGACTCACCTTCCAGCTCCATGAGTCCACAGCACATTCATACTCACGTTGAGAGGGAAAAACAGCAGGAGGGCAGAGGCCAAAGGAAACCTGCCCGCAAACGGCACACACCAGCTTGAGGAAGGGATGAAGGGGGGGAGCAGCAGTCCCACGGGGCCGAATTTCCCTGAACCAGCAGCACCGTGTTGCAGGTGTTGGGTTCCCCAACCTTCCCGAGGTCCTCACGCTCACTGCTCACACAGAGGATACCTGATAGAAAATCAGGAGCTTTCTGTTCACACCACGCACTGACAGCTTGGTCAGAGCAAGAGGAAACCAACCAGCCCAGTG
Source organism: Lagopus muta (assembly GCF_023343835.1). Taxonomy (NCBI): domain Eukaryota; kingdom Metazoa; phylum Chordata; class Aves; order Galliformes; family Phasianidae; genus Lagopus; species Lagopus muta. Next base: position 32,318,614 of record NC_064440.1, on the reverse strand, counting down.
CCTCCTTGCTATGCTTGTGTTTCCCTCTGTACCCATGCGGATCCCTCATCCGCCACCTCTTTTCTTGCAGGGCGGGTCGAAGATCCCCCCGATCGGATGCTTCCCCAGGGAGGTCAATAAAGAGTCCATCGTAAGAATGGAGGAGGGACAGTCTCCATCCCAAAGTTCATCTGGTCTAAAACTTCATCTATTGGCTGGAAAGCACCGAGGGAACAGAAAAGAACCGGGTCTGCTGGGAGGCAAAGGACAGCCTATTAAACTCTCCACACACATAAACAAGGACATCAGTAGCAAAAGCCTGTGACATTTCAGTTAGGAAAAAAAAAAAAACAAAGGCATCTATTTTCCTCTGCGCCCCATACTGCCCAATCTGAAAAAGAGACAGGGATGACTTTTCAACTTAATTAATAATTCAAGACCTGAGGAAGGGGCGAGTTGTGCAGAATCCAGCGTAAGGGAGACTGCAAAGAGACGGATTTGCTGACAACACAGCCCTTAGAAAACAAGCTTCTGCTGTTCCCCTCTGGACACCACGTCTGTCGCCTACGGGGGCAGTCAGTTAAATCCCTTAGGCCGCTTTGGCAAATCCACGCTGGCTGTCGTACGGGCTGCAGACAGGAAAGTAGCAGACTGTTATCTAATGGAAAATACGAGGAAGTTGTAGGAGTCGATGATTTAAAATTGAACAGAATAGGGGCTGTTCTTGCTATACGCCTGTCGTCTTGAACGAAGCAAGTACGACGAGCATACGTGTGTTTCTTGGCTGTTACAGCATTCTTCGTCACATTGTACTCCGTTAAAAAGAGTGAAATCGTGTGTCTTTTCTAAGATTTTTGGCAGTATTTCAATTTGTTTTATTTCCAACAACGTCCCTCTATAAATCAGACATTAAATCTTTCCTGTTGCAGAGTAAGCAGAAATGGTGCGAGACCAAACAGAGCGAAGCATCGCCAATTGGAAGGAAACCTTCAGATCAGAAACTAAATAATAGACCAGATGCTGACTGGCTTCAGTCAGCAAGGCGAGCCACGAGTCAGCAGGTGAATGCAATTCAGCTGTGCTGCCTAAAGGGGTGCAGCCTGGCTCCACCCCTCCTAGACCTATTTAAGAGCTGGCTACCAATGGGGAAGCATCGCTTCTGGAGATGGTCTCTGCCGGTGTTTTGTGGTGAGCCCAGGATAGGGGTAAGCCCTCCTTTTATTCTTTTTTGTTATCATAGTCTACTTTGCCTAACTCTCTTGTTTATTTTGTGATTATAACATCCTACTATTCTTCGATTATACAGGCGGTAATCACGGGAGATGGCATTCACAACTTTGGCAATGGCTTAGCAATAGGTAAGCAAAACCAATCAGCGTTTCTCGGCAGTTTCTTACCTCGAGTAACTTGGGTAGTATTTTATAAGCGATCACAGGACAGATCTCCCTGTCTCCCAAGGCTACCAGCACTGTCAAATCACTGCAGGCATTAAAAGGTCATCAGCTCTGATAATCTCTGCTCTATTGTCTGTTTCCACCAAGATTACTATCTTGATATCAGCGATAGTAGCGATCTCTGTCAAATTGAGATAGGTACAGAGAAAATTCCTTAGGGATTGAGGAATACCCGAAATACACATGTTGGTGGTTGTTTGGGTCTCAGTATTTACCTTAGAGTAAGAAACAAGAAATTCTTTAGAATTATATTTGCTTAGGATTGTAAATATTTGCAATAATATCATTTTGTTAATAACAGTATGTATGCAGTACTTCTAATTAACGTACTGTGAGTCCAGTTGTTGTGTCATTCCTCCTCCTATGCTGAAGAAGAAGGGGGGAAAAAAAAAAAAAAAAAAAAAAAAAAACAACTATGCAAAGTAAACAGTGGTGTAGTTTTCCCCTTTTGCCTTTCTGTGTCTGTTTCACATTCTCTTTTTTCAAGTTCTGCTGTTCGGTTGAGCTAGGTAATAATGTACACAGCGTTAATGCCCACCAGGGTACTTCCGGTGCAATCAAAAAGTATCAGCACGCGTGTTTTAAGAAAAGGTGGTGAGTCTGTTGATGAAATTTGCTGATTAGAGAACAGTAACTGTCTGGGAACTGCTGAATCACAGCCTGAGCCTCCTACTGATCCCCTGAGGAGAGCAATGAGTCAGCCACGGGAGCACAGGTGAAGGCAATTCACCAGTGGAGCCTGGCTCCACCTCTCCTAGACCTATTTAAGAGCTGACTACCAGCAGGGAAGGATCTCTTCTGAAGATCTCCTTCCCTGGAGTTTCATAGCAAGCCCAGGATACAGGTAAGCGTTCTATCTATCCTCTTTCGGTGTATAATAGCTGCTTAGCCAAATGCTGTGATATATTTCATAATTACAACATCTGTACATTCACTGATTATACAGTAACATAGGATTTGTATCTTTTCTTTCTTTATTCTTTCAGGAGCAGCTTTTAGTGCTGGTCTGACAGGAGGAATTAGTACATGTATAGCAGCATTTTGTCACAAGCCGCCCCATGAATAAGGTAATGAATTTTATAAAACCAGCACTTCCTACAAAAGATGGAATAAATGCATGTGTGTAAGTTCTGTCGTGATACTCCTCCCAATAGCTAGTAGATAGCTGCAGTTGCAGTTTTTTCTGGGGTGCTAGCTTATCATGTTGAAACCTGTGCTTGTCTCGCAGAGGCAAATGGCTGCATAGTAGAGAATAACTCCTCGTGCAGGTATAGATGTCTTGCAATAGCCTATAGTTACTGGATACCAGCTATTTTTCTGTAAGTTCTGTGCTCATGTTTTGTTTTTTTTTCCTTGATGTACTTCGACTGAAGAATGTATAAAGGAAGGCAATGTTTTTACTCTGCAGTATTTTTACTCTTGGTCCTTTTTCTTAGGCAAGCTAGTGTTCAATATAGTTTGACTCTAAACAAGAACAGGAGCGCCTCTGCGAGATACACCTGAAACAGCACCAAGTTCGTGTTCTTACGACACCTTAATCTGCTTTCCTCTCTAAGGCCCTGCTTTCTGACACCTAACAGGAACAGTAATTAATTGTTTTGTAGGTCAGCTGAAGTCTACTAAGGGGCGACTGACCTTCCGGTATTCATGCGTATGATGGAAGTTCATCTAATTAGGTATATTTCTATGCTTCTAAAATGTAGTTTTCTCTTAGTTGAGTGGAGGTAGAACCTGAACTCAACTCAGGGAATCTTCAATCCTTAAGGCTCTCCATGACCTTCTGCTGTCACTTAGGTCAAGATGCCTTGAATTCTATTCTTACTTTTAAATTATATGTATTTTATACTTTATATTATGTATTTTTGAATGGATTTTATATATACACATAATTTATAATACATAATATATAGTTATGTGACATACATATTATAAAAAAAGTCGTATTCCTTGTTTCCCACATCTCTGCAAGAAACCATAAATTCTCAACTGCGAGACATGTTTGTATTGACAGGACTAGCCTTAATGCTCGGACACTGAAATAGGTCCCATTGAGAGCCTCTAAATTGAGAAGTTCAGTAGTCTGTAGCAGAGATGAGCAATTTACATCTTTGTGAATTTGTATCTTTGTGAAATACGGTAAGGCAAGAGCAAACAGGCAATAAATGAATCATTTTAGCTGATCTGATGGTCTGGTAATTTGTTTATGTTGTACAGTATTCAGATACTTGGAATAGCCAAAACAGTTACAGCCTATTTTACAAAGAGCTACAATAAAGACTTTTGCTCTCTACTGACTGCAGTTTATGTTTGATCTGGGTAACGTTTCGTTTTACTCTCAAAGTGGTTTACGAATAAATGAATTGACAAAAACGTACGGTAAACAAAGGAAATGCTTTAAGTTACCTTAGTCTTGCCTGGTGGTCCTGTAAGGCGTTTTGGAAGATTTATTTTTACGTCTTCCACGTCTGCGTTTACTTAGCGCTTGTGTCAGTACTATTTGATGTTTTCCTTGCAGTTGAGTAACAGGCACAGCTTTCAGAACTTTCTATAGACGTCTGTGAAATTCTTCCTGAATTACCTGTGGCGTGCGCGATGAACCTCACTATTCCCAGACCTGTGTGAATACAGGTAACGCATACAATAAGACAAAGGGCTGAGTTAACGGACCGAGTCTATAAAGCCACGTGGCTACCTTTAATTGAGTAAACAAACTTGAAAGAGCAGACCGAGAGAATACTGGACTGGCCCCTGATATTGGAATTTCAGCTAGACGCCTGATCCAGGAAGAGCCGTGGGAGCGCCTGGTGCAGAAGAGTTTTCATTGGCCTAGTAAATACAGGACGTGTTTGAGACCGTTTTTCTTAAATACAGTAATTGGGTATACTTTCAAGTATGTATTAGTGGCTCGTTTTTGTAACTAAAACCTCAGTTGCTTATTCTTTATCCATTAATATCATCTTGTAAAATTGTCAGTGATTAAATAGAATAGATGTGAAGTAACTTCATTTTAATTGCTTTTCTTTTTAGCTTCAAGAAATGCTTCATGGAGACGGAGATAACCGTGCTCTTCTTATTGTCAGGCGGGGTGGTTTATTACGCAGAACCTAGGCCTGCTTCTTGGATTTGCCATCATGCTGGTGATTGCCCTCTACGAAGGTGAAATTGTGCTTAACATCCAGTTTTGACCGTATTCCAGGTTTCGCTGCGGATACCATGTTATTACTGTACGACTTCGAGTCTGCACTGTTTCACTGCAGGCACATAGCTTAGAGGAGAAGCAGCAGCTTGCACTGCTTAGGCAAGTACCTTCAATTCATTTCTGTGTGTATAATCTGCTGCATTTTTCCGATTCAAATCAGATGAGATGGCCCGAAAGCATCTTCTAAACTCCACTGAGTGGCAATTGGGAAATAGTAAATTCCGGAAATAAATGCTAAGTTCAGTGTGCTGCTTGCTTACATAAAAAAAGACAGCAAAGGATGCACATGCTTAGGAAAAAAGCATTTCTTACATGGTTTACCAGAACCCAGAAAATTTTACAGCTGAAAATCGTACCTATGAAATGAACCTGAGTATGCTTTCAGTACCACATAAGTCTTAAGCAGCAGGCATATATACATATACAGATATGTGTGTGTGTATACGTATATACATATTTATATATGTATCTTCTCCTATCTGTGTGTATGTAGGTGTTTGTGTGAGTAGCGCTGGTTCCTCTGCAAAGCGGTGACCTGAAGTATTAAATCAAAATGAAAGCAGATAAGAGGAAACCACTGTGCCGCCTTAAATGTTAGGAAAAAGACAAGGCCGAAACAGTAAGCCGCACTCCCTCATTTTAACTTCAAGTGTAAGAAGGCAGGCCATTGCAATATACGCCGCAAAGTGCTACGATGTCCTGTCCAGGATCACTTTGACGGTGCTTTCTTGACTAAAGTTGGTTTGGTGTTTGTTCTTAGATATAGCAGGAAAATGCAATTGGAATGTTTTCTCCTAGGTTGAAGTACAACAAACATGCTAGTTAATGAATGATGGCACAAAGGCTAAAATACGCCACATGCATGTAGGGTTACTTACTCTGTTTCAATAGTGCCTCAATATCAGTTGTAGCGGCACCAACAGTTTGTGTGGTTGAGGCTAAGAAGATTTCTACTTCCAGCGTAAATTAGTTTGTTTGTATGTGTTTTTGTGGGTTTTTTTTTTTTTTTTTTTGGAAATGATTTTTTTTTTTTTTTTAATTAAAAAGCGAATGACCTAATTTGTAAGGATAGACTGACAGTTTTTGGCTTTGACATGCTGGGAGCAAGTCCCATCTCAGATTTTGCTGAGATGGTTATTCTGCCACACAGGAGCGAGTTCTTCTTGTACTGTTACGTCATTAAGGACAAATACGCTGAGCTGTTGAGGAGCACAAGTCGATTCTGTAGTTCCACTCGTAATCATGCAAGTAGGCTTAAGGGTCAGTTTGAAATAATAACGCCGTTTCTTTGGCGAAGAAGCCGAAACACAGAGTTGAGACACACGGCCACTTGATGCTGAGAACTCATCAGCTCGTTAGTTTTCCTCTCCAAAAACATTTACCGTCGGACCCAGATTAGCAAGTGTTACAAGCTTTGGTTTGCTAAATTTGTGCAGCACTAAGTGCCTAGGTGAGACATATTTACTCGGTGCTGACAGTACTTCCCTGAGTACCATTTTCTAAGGGACTTAAGTCATGGGATAATTACTGAGGATCTTAGCTTCTATAACTTATGTTGCCTGTTTACCGAACTGATGCTTAATTGTAATTGTTTTCTCAACTCTGTCAAGTGTAAAGAGGCCATGTGGTCTAACCAAAGTTTTGGTCAATTTAGTAAGTTTATTTCTTTTAATAAGTTTCAAATGAAAAATCGTTTATTTCAGGTAGCATTTTTGCTTTGGTATTGGTTGGAGTATGGTTTTAGCTTAATACGCTGCCAGCATAGGAAAATATTCACCTTAATTTCAAGACAGTTTTCAGACAAGGGTAAACACCATCCGTCAAGGCAGGTAGTGGATTTTTTTCATTAAATACATCAGTTGTTTGTCTTTCATATTGTATTTATTTATTACAACTTTGTAATAAAAACATACTTTTGTAACATATTTATTACAAGTTACGAAGGCCAGGGTGACACCTGTGACTTTGTCTGTAGGTTTTCCACCGATACTGAAATTCAGATTATTCTCAGGCACACTTACAAGTCACGTTACAGACAATCTGAATTCCACTACATTTCTGCTCTGTTTGTACATTCCACTCTACCAAATCCAGTGTCTTAGGTAACTTTTGTTTGTTGGAGGGCATGTTATTTGTATATTAAAATGCTGTCACAGTGTGACATCCCATGTGAATTTTGATGTAGATCACATTGCACTCGATCTGCTGTGATTATGCCTAGGAATACTGTTGGTGCTAGACTCAGCGTGATTATTATTATTTTTTTTTTTAATAAAAAAATCCTCTCCTGTCAACAGTTGAGTCTACGGTTTCTAATGTGATTATGATCCTAGAAGATACAGCCGAGCTATCGGTCTTTTTGTTATCATTATTACTTTTTCAATTTTATAAAGCTGGAAAAGATCAAATGCAGGAGCAGATGCTCTTTCTGGCTTTCATGAGGTTTTAATGCGCAATCCTGTATTTTATACATCAGGAATTGCAACGTGCAAAATGGTTTTTGCTTTTTCATGAGTACTTTTATATGTGTGTTGACTTACCTTTTGATATTACAGCCGTTCAGGACCGACACGTGTTCCTCACGGGTGATCTAGTAAAGGAACCCTCAGTAATTGCAGTAGGTTTGTGAATTAAGCTGACAAAATAACGTTTGATCCAGTGTTCCTGCGGTTTGTTGGAAGGAAGGGTCCTCGCAGTGACCAAGTCGGTGGAATGGTCAGCGGTTGACAGGATTCCTCTTCGCTTGCTGGTCTTGTACACTGGAGCCAGGTAACCGCGTCGTTATGGAACGTCTGCTTTCTTACAGGGCTTTAACCATATCTGCAGCAAAGAATAATAATCCTTCTCACATTTTCTTTTCAAAAAAAGAAAAAGGGGGCGGGGGGGGGGAAATGGAAAGGTGATAAACATTCTCAGTTGGGCCTAAGTAGTTTTGAGAGCGGTGTTTGCTTTTTGACAGATGAGCCTGTAAACTTGCTTTTTGTTGCATCTCGTCTTTGCTGATTTTGTTCAAGGTAGCAATCCGCTACGCCAAACGTACCGCTGTTACATAGAGATGCTACAAACTTTTGCGTTAGCCTGTTGCTCCCTTAAAGGGAGCCACTTAGATATTTAATCCACAGCATTTGTTCACATATAATACTATAGAAATGTTACAAAACGTAGTACACACTCACCACAGGCACCGTATCGTAAAGGATTTTCGGATGAGATTCTCTTAGCTTTTTAGTTTCTCGGTTCCAGCGTGCTCCATCCAAGAACAGTCCCTGGATGTAGACCCCTAAATCGGTTGCATCAGAGAACAGGTTACAGGAGGGCTGGCAGGGTTTTCTAACCGAAAGCAGCAGCCAGCGCAGCAGGCTTTGCTGTCAGCTGATCGACTGTGCGGGCCTCGGTCAATTTTAGTGTTTCAAATGGACAACGGAACACTTACTTGTAACACAGCCTTTCTTACACTGAGTTAAAACTTTGTATAATTACGATGTCATAAATCTATAAATTTATTTATAAATTAAGATTTCATGAAGTTAGAAAGTTTGAGCGTCTAGCAGTAGAGCAGCATGTCTGGTCTTTAACAAACATCAAGGCAGTTACAAAATTTAAATGGAAAATACAGGGCATGATTTTGACACAGGTCAGCGTAAAGTCCTGCTCATATGCTGTGTACTGCAAACTTCTGTTTTTTTTTTTTTTTTTTTTTTTTTTTTTCTTCAGAGGAGATGTGATGGTATCTCAAAAGAGTATTTCAGTAGTTAAACTTGGTTGTTTCAAAATCTAACTCAATTAAAACTTAAAGGTTTGTTTGTTTGTTGTTTTTTTTCTTTTTAAATTTTAAATACAATAAAGTAATAAGTAATAAATATATGTAAACTTGAATATTAATTACATAATATAACTATAAATAATAATAAAAATAATACCATAAAATAAATATATATAATATATATAACATAAATATTATATATAATATTAAAATGTATAATAATATATTATATATATATTATTATGTAATACATAATACTATAATAATATTTAATATATTATATATTATTACATGTAATTATAATTAATAACACATTTTATATAATAAAATATTATATATTATAATATAATATGCATAATATCATAATATATGATATAATAAAAATATAAATGATAATAAAAAAACATGGTCAAAATTAGAAAAAACATTTTGAAAATGATGATAAGTTGAAACTGATCGGGCGATGTTTTCCCAAGCACCCTGCCCAAGCCTTCATCTCACAAGACTTGGTCAAAGGGATTCTTTTGAAAGTATTAAAGAGCATGATGATCTTCCCTTCCTCATAAGCCATTGTATTACGAACTGTTCAGTTTAATGCTTCATTTTTCTGCAGCCAGGAGACCGACTAAGTAGTGTTTAAGAATGTAGTTCCGTACTGCGCATCCCAGCCCTATCCACAACTTATTTTACGAGGGTTAGCGAAGCAAGTGCAGGCAACAGCCAATGGCTTTCCTTTCATTGGTTTAGGAAAATCTTCCAAGTTGTGTAACTGGAAAAAAATAAGGGCAAGCTAATAGTGCTTGGAAGTTGTATTTGCAGTGGGGAGCTAAGGGGTAAGAACTATTCTGTGTTGATGATATTTTATCACTTCGGGCAAAATCAGAGTTCTGCAACATTTTATGTAGCCTCTTGCTTCTTGCGTATTTTGTGTGCTTGGTGGGGGAACAGCACCTTTCTGGATGTTGTGTTGCTACTTAATTACACTCAGTAACTGAACTGCTGAACTCACGAGTCTTTGAAGTAATGCTAACTTACGCTTGGTTTAGGTACCATCGTCTGGAGCAAGGCGATATTCCTTGTCTTCCAGCACTTCATAGTCAAATGCTAACAGGTCTATTGGAATAGTGTACTTTCTGGCATAGTTCTGTTGGGCACCAGTTAAGAACGCTTGCGTGAGGAAGAATCCTGAAATCCAGAAGACGGGCGGCATTTCATTTTCATACCACATCTGCAGCAGCAACAGAGGACGGAACGGGAAAGCATATGTGTTTGGTAGTATTTAGAAAGCAACTTAACAGCCAGAGTAATTTAACCTTTGAATCATTCAAAGGTGACTCTGTGGTATTCCTCAGACAGCTCAGCAACAACTAAACCGCGGGAGCCTTATACAAACAGCATACTTCTCTAGAGCCAGCACTAAAAAGAAAATAACTCAGTCCAAGATGAAACCAGAAGTCATGTTAAGGTGTATTTCAGAGTTTGTGGTGTGACAGTCTGATTAGGAGATGAACACCTGTTGTTCTCAGTCAATAGAGATGACTAAGGCACAGAAAAGGGCTGAGCATTGAGGTGACAGACGAAGGGGAGCGTGGGCGAGCTGCAATTTAAGAGGTGAAAGGACGCACAGTGTGGCAGTAAGTTGATCCAGCTTAATTCCACTGCATTCCACTGGAATTGTGCCTACCAAAATGCTGTTCAACACTTCTACCAGTTCAGCCGCCATCAATACTTCCCCCTAAAAAAAAAAAAGGAAGACAATTAAATACTCTGATTTCAAGTGTGTGTGTGTTAATGGTGGGTGGAGGGGAGGAACAGGAAAAGGGAGGGGAATGTTAGAAAACAGGGAAAGGTGGAGGGGTGGAATGAGAGAAGAAGGAAAAAGGCGTGGGGAGAAGAAGGGGGAGAAAGAGAGAACAAGGAGAAGAAATAAGAAAGAAATAAAGGAGAGTAATAGGGGAGGGATATAAGCCAGAAGGGGTGAATGAGAAGAGGGAAATATGGGAGGAATTGGAAAGGGAGGATGGGTAGAGGGGACGCAGGGACGCAGGGACGCAGGGACGCAGGGACGCAGGGACGCAGGAACGCAGGAACGCAGGAACGCAGGAACGCAGGAACGCAGGAACGCAGGAACGCAGGAACGAAGGAACGAAGGAACGAAGGAACATGATCGCCCACTTGTGTGCAGAAATATGAAATATGGATTATGGAATATGAAATAGGGCACTAATCCATGTACCTTCATGTGTTTCTGTACATAGGCACCTTATTATTGATTCTTGTTGAACTGTCCCATTTCTGGAATAGGAACACAATTATATACAGTCCCATTCCCAGACTCACTTAATGGGACAGATGGTCAACATGCTGCATGATATGGTTGAGTGCTTATGGTGACAGACAGTTGTACTGGATCATCTTGTACATTGTTTCCAACATTGGGACTCTATGATTCCACCATTCTGTGATTCATACTGTCACTTTAAGTGGTTCATTGTCTTCTCCTCCAGTTGTCAAAGTCCCAGGGGAGTTTACTCCAGATGTCACCTGTCACATCATAAACAATATCATGAACAACATAATACATAGATTTGGCACTTGTACCAGCTGCCCTAGACTGTAATATACATTAGAAACATTGTAACAGAAAACACTGAAAAAAAAAAGTTGCCCTGACCTAACATTTCATTTTTGTTTACTCAAAAGAAAAATGTTTTGAATTTAATACTGCAGAAGCTACCATTCAAAACCACAAGAACCCCTACTTGCACACAATACCTAAAAAAATAGAAACTACACATCCCAACTAAGACTGTACATGAACAGTCAGCACTATACAGCAGCTGACAGGACCCCTAAATTTCCTATATATTTATATATTTATTTATATTTATATGTATATATATATAAAAATATACAGGAAATAAATATGTGTATATGCATACATATGCACACAGACACAGAAAAATATATATGTATATAATCATATATGCAGTTTTGCTTCAATTAGACCAGCTCTTATTTCCAAGAAAGCTTCTAGTAAATTCACAACTTTCAGATATTTATCTCACCTTCAGGAAGAACACAGCAAAGGCCGCTCGAATCACATTCGTCATCTCTACTTGTAATGACTTCCGCTAAGAAAAATGTCTTCAAAACGCTAAGTAGTACGCAGCGATCCCAGTTGTCAGTGACTCTGCCGACATACTTACCTTCCCTGGTCGTGTAGCAAAAAGCATTGTATGGCACCTCCTACAGAAAAAAAAAAAACAAACACATTCAGCCACAACCTGTAACTTAACCCGACAGCCACGTTACCATTGCTATCATCTAATTTAAAGTCAACCAGCATTCTCTAAAAACCCTAACAAACCACCATTTACAACTGATGGTTCCCTCTTATAGCGTAGATCTCCTGGTCTGCGACTACTTCAGTACTTAGTCTGATCTCTATACTTAATATTTCACTATTTATACTACACTTGAGCTACTTTCCTCTTATGTAACACCACTTATTCTTTAGAACAATAATACAGCAAAAAAATAAAAAAAATACGTTGTCACAAAGCAACCTCGCACATCATCTGCGCGACACCTATGAAGCTTATGTTGGCTTTGTTTGCGATTGAAAACATTTCAAAGTATTACATCTCGTTTAAAACAACTGTGCTATGAAAGATAAATAATGGCAAATATTTTCCAGTCAAATAAGCTGATGCACAGAAATCTAATCCAAAAAACCCAGCTTTCTGAGCCTTGATAAAAACAGCCAGAACCGGGAAGGGCATTTATGTAAGAACGCTACAAATTCCATTGGCCCTCACGATTCAAAAGAGCAACCGCTTAAAGCCCGTGCGACAACAACACTGCAAATTTGCAATGGCAAATAGCATGCTTTTCAATTCATTTCTTTTCAAGTCACGTATCATCAACGCCACGCTAAGAAGCCACCGCTGAAGTCAGAGATGAGCAGAAAACAAAAAATGCTTCCTTTTCTGCTACCGGTAATCGAAAGCAGTTTGAGCACACTACAGAACAACTATTTAAGTTGCGACCTTTTTTCCCCAGAGCTAACTTAGGTGGTCACCATCTTCTTAACCCCTTCGCAAAGTAAGGCCGCCACCGCATTACTAACCGGTTTTTTACAGCTGTTTTAAAAATTAGGGCCAGGTACGTGATCCATGAGATGTGAATGAAGTCTGTTTGCCCGTAATCCCTTCGGCGCTTCGTTTGTCATCTTCACTCCGTTCTGAAGAACGGATGCCGGAAATGTGGCAGACGGGTAGCTGGTGAGCCAGATTCTGAAATCCCGATGTGCTGCCTCTGGGTTAAGCTCCTGCAATAAACGCATATGAAAACAATTAGAGTAAGCGACAGACCAACACGCATCTCCTCTGTTATTATTTATGCAACTTTTTTTCAGGAAATTGGAAACTATTCCAGTTAGATGTATGAATTTCTGAAAGTCTCACAAGCGATGATTATGACATTCAAACTTAAGACAATTCTCGTTAGAAATAACAACCCTCTTTTACAGAAGTGCTGATTTCTACTGCTAGGATTTTTTGCTAGTTTGTTTGTTTTAAATACCATCATAATCAAAGCAAGTAAGAATGCACGTAATTAACTTCAAAGTGCAAACATCACCCACGATCTTAAGATGCTGTGTTACTACTCTATCTGACAGTTAATGCTTCCCGTTAAGGAGAACCACGAGACCCCTTCCAACGTGTTCTGAGACAAAATGGTTTTCTGAGCTTGCTTTAGCATTTCAATTTGTACTCCATTAGTTGTTTATACAAACATGCGAATGCACACGGAAACGCATCGTCTACCTTAAAAAAACAACAGGAGATATTACAATACCTGATCGTCAGCAAACTTAACGAGTGCTACCATAGGGTCGGCTCCTGGGAAAAGAATAAACACCGGTTCTCCACAAACTGATAGCCCAGGTGGTGAATGATGAATTTCTGCACCGTTGGCATTACCTAAATAAAAAAACAAAGAAATCTGAATGTCCTGTTGTTTTGCAAGTGTTACTACGCCACTTCAAACAGTTTACTATAAGCCACAACGAGAGTACTGCTACACCAACAACAAAGCACCGATTGAGTCCTAGAGAAATAACTTCACATGTCTGAAGTGACATCAAAATAATCTTGTAATAAAGACGTGCCCTGCAGCGGCTGAAGTAACTGACCCTCGATATCATTTCCGCCCCGCATCTGAACAGGGTAATGTGCGGATACGAGGACCTGGAAGCCCGCCCGCGTGCGTATTATTTGTACCGCGAAAACCATTTTACTTTCTCAATACTTTCATTGCAGTTGTTTCAAAAGACATAGTAGCCGGCTTTAGCAAACTGCAGCACAAAATGATATCCTTTACTTTTTTTGGTCTTTTTAATTTTGTTTTTTTTTTTTTTTTTACTTGATTTTATTTGTATCCGTTACTTTACTATTGTAAAATAAGCACAATACCACACAGAACAAACAGTCCTTAAGAAAACCATTTAAAACTTATCGGTTGTAAACATCTACAGGTACATTTCTCTTATAAGCCTCCATTTGCTTTCTTTTTCTTGACTAATATATCTTAAAACACACTGAATATTACATGATTACCAACTCATTGTTACCAAAATCTAACAGCATCAGCAAACAACACAAGATTTTAACCTGTTAACTTGAAATTCAAGTAATCCCAAACACTTCAAAAACACCAGTACTGGTTCAACCCCTTTTATTGCAACCTGTATGCTTTCAAAACCTTCTTTATGAAAACTACACAAAACTGTTACATTTCTATAAGCTTTTCACAAACATTTTCAACAAAACAACTATAAATGCAATGTAATAATAAACACACTCATACATAAAAAAAACACATTTCTTTCACTTTATAAAAACACAGTAAGAAAAAACAAATAAATAATGATTACATACCTAACACAAAAGCAGACTTGTTTCCCACTCTTCACGCTCCTGCTCTCACCCATCTGTTCTCGCTTATTTTAAAGCAGCCCTGCTTCACAGGTGTAGTGTGTCACCAATTAGGAAAACACCTTAAATTGGAAACCTGGGAGAACGGGAGCTCTGACTTACGCTCCCTACAGCCTGCACTACTGGAGACGCTTCTGAAGGACCTCCTTTCAGCTTCACAACTTCAGAAACACAAGGTTATGTATTTAGTTTGTTCATCTACCTTCAATTTTTTGTATTCTGAACTTATGGTTACTTTGTGTATTATGCTACATCTGTACTAGCAGATTCTTTTTTTGCAGATAAGCAGAGAAAACTATTTGACTACATGCAGCGGGAAGGATAAAGAAGTGATATGACGACTACTTGAATCTAATATCAAAAGTTAAAATCATCTTAGGTTTAGCAAATTTAATGCTTACATCCTTGCAGCCTTCAACTTGAGGACTAAAAACAGGAGACCTCACTTCTGTTTTGGCAAATGTATTGAAAGACAAGGTTAAATCTTATCTAAGCCATGCTAAAAAGATTCTCTAAGAGGTGAATCTTGATAGCTAAAACAAACTTGTTTTTCAGTTTTTTGTTTTTTTTTTTTTTTACTAGATGCCATTTTAAATTGCCAGGAAACTGTAGCTCTTGACTCACACAGCTTATATGTAAGATTTTTCTGTAGCTGTGGCTTTGCGCAATATTTTTTTTCCAGGAGAAAAAATAAATATTCTTAACTACAGCAGATTCCATACACAGATATTGGAATGCTTCTACAGGTGCCCTAGCTAATCTCCGAATAGCAAAAGTACTCAGATAACCTGCCAATGAAACATCTACATAGACACCTGCTCCCTGGACCTGATTGTTCCTTGTTCTTTTACTAATCGACCTGCCTGCTTGTAGCTCTCGCTCTTAAAGCTCCTTGTTTAACTGGATCTGTGTAGATACATACCGTGGGGAAAGACGTTACCAGAAGTTCTCTGCGACGGTTCGATGGGAGCACGAGCTGCGTGTTGAGTCAAGTTCTGAACTTCTGAACTGTCTCTCACAGATGATGAAGGTGGGCTTTATCTGCTGCCGAAGCGCGAATGAACAGGATGTGGCAAAAAGTTTCTTTGGCTTAATAGAACTGGAGGGCTGGGAACCTAATGATGACCCACGGTAAGCGCTGGCTTAACCATGTTCTTTAAATATTTCTGTAAATCTCCTTAACAATGCCCCCTTATTTATTACATAACTAATAAATTTTCTAGCATTTCCCTAAACTGAAGCCTACCGAAAGTTTATCCTATCGGATACCTTGACGCACGTGCTAATTATACTCTATATGATTTTTCATTTCTCCTTTTCCATCCAAAGAGAACGTTTTTGATTTGGCAAGAAGAAAATGATTTCTATCAATGCTGTGAAGTCAGTCTAGATCTTGTCTCGTGCTGTGTCTCGCTCATGGTTCACGCAACTGGTTTTTACCTAACATTGGCTGAATTATATTTCAGATGTTATCTGCGAAACGCCTCCTCTGCCCGTAGACAGAAATACTGAAGAAACCTGTCTGCTTGTTATGCATCCAATTTTCCTGGTTTTAATACCCGTTCTTGTTCTAGGCTCACGCTGCAGGGAGGAACACGCCAAATGTCGTAGCTGTGGATTTTTATCTCTTACTAAGCTGTTTGATGATCTGACAATGGACGAGTACTACATGCTGGAGATGATGTGGCTAAGAACCTTCCTGGTAAGTGTTAACTAAGTAATCTTACATGTGAAGCTGAACTCTTTAAAAACAAACAAACAACAACAAAAAACCCCACTACTCTTTTCAAGACAGTTAAATGCTAGCGAAGAAATGATGGTGTAATGCCAGAATAGGATTAACTTACATTTGATAGTTAAAATGCCTTATTTACTAAGTAACCTGTGCCTCTAGCCCTTTTAAGCCTAGTTTACTGTCTAGCTTCTGGAAGAAAACTTAATTTCGTTCCGATTGTTCACCCAACAACTCATTACAGTAGAAAAATGAACTTCGGTGTGTGATAGTAATTCCCGGAAACTACAATTAGCAGCTCTATCTTTTCTCAGAGGGAAGACACCTGACAAAATAAGACTTGGTCGGACTGCTGCTTTTTGTCTCTAACTTCATAGAGAATCGCTGTCTAATTAGGCTGTCGGGCTTTAAAGCGTCTTTTGAATGAGTCACGGTTCTCGCGTTCTGATCGTCCCTACGGTATTTGTGCGGGCCGTGCTGTCGATGTATACCAAAGCACACTTATCTGAGCTTCCTTAGTTAATGGCCTTTGATATGCCATGTCTTAATTCTATGGATAATAACACAGAAAGAAGAGAGGCGAACTCTCTGATGAGGCACGCTTAATAATTGTGCCCCTTATTTATCATCTGAGCTCTTCGTGGCTTTGCGCAATAGATGTTTATCTTGCTTGTAAGGTCTCATATTGAAAATATATCTGGAAGCTGTCAAGATTACATCAAGAATAAATAGCGCTCAAATAGCTAAAAATAGCAGCTGTCTGCTTTATTGGAAGCGGTCCGATACCTCAGAAACTGGGCTGATTGTATAACGTTATTACCTAAACATACCTAAACTAAAACTAAATTGAAGACTCGCTCCCCGATGCTATTTAAAGCATAGCTAAACAACGGGCTCGCAACTTACAAGTTTGCTAAATATATTTAAAAATAAAAGTTGCTGAACTGAACCCCGCTGGCGAGGCTGGTGGAAGAGTTTCTGAATCAGATGGTGATGCGTACGAATCACCTGATGGACTGCTGTGCAACATTCAGACAATGGTAGCGCTCGTAAAAAGCATACTTCTAAGCTAAGACTAGTAGCGGATAAATGACCTCTTGAGGATCTAAGTTCTGAACCCTCTAAATTGGACAGTTAAGTTACTCATCTGAAAATCTCAATCTTTTGCTTTAAGGTAAGTGCAAAACCGGCAGAAGTGTAATATGCCTTTGAAGAAGAAGTTGCTGTGACTAGGAAGCGTCTCGTAGATAACTTAGTCTCCAAACATCGATATACCCCACGGGCACCGGCACCCGTCGCAGCCGATCAGACTTGCCAACCTTCTGAAAGCTCATAGGATGAGTCCAGAAGTTGAATATGACTCTGACTTTTTTTTCTATTTATACGGTAAAAATATTTTTATTCTGGTGCAAATGCTAATATTAAGCTGAATGGCAGTTTGAGGAAGTGCAGAGGATTTCTTTATAGGCTTTCTAGAGCAGAAGTAGTAACTGACCTACTTCTCTCTTAAGCAAAATGCTTTGTCACGGCTAGGCATGAACTAATACTAGACCTGATTACCTGTGAATGTACGATAAATACGTGAGCGAATACTTTTATCTTGCTTTTCCTGGGCTGACTTTTGAATAAAGATGACTAATGGTGAGTATCTGTTGTGATCTACGCCTTATTTGAGCCTTTGAGCCAGATGCTCGCGATGGTCCTAAATCAAAACACTCTCCGTAGAACAAAATGGATCTGGGTGGCTGCAGTAATTGCTACTTAACAGTCTACGCTACTGTTAAATTATCTTCCCACACCGGTCTAATTGACCTTGGATAGTGACGTTGAAAACTTATGCATGCCACATTGTCAGACGTAATAAAAAGGGAAGTCACTAGGCTCCTAAGATGACCTTGAGCTGGAAAAGCTCAGGAGATTTGTGTGAAAGCTCAGGAGATTTGTGTGTATGCAGTGAAATGTTTCACAAATGAAATGAATTGTGAATGAACACAAAAAGCTTAAGGCATATCCTTCCATGTTATGCTTTTCTGGGAGGAGATGTGGCAGGTCTAGACTAACCAAAGCTATATTCTGTGTCCTATCCTTACATACATAAAAGCTAGAGTAAAGATGGAGGCGAGGGTATGTTTGGAACCATGGCATTTATCTGACCGTGACTTTTACCTGGTGAACAGACTACCTCAGGGTGAGCTTTCAGAGTCTTACCACTTCTGCTACTCTCCCCCATCTTGTTGTGAACGAAGCAAGCTCCTGCATAGTGCTTAGCTGCCTGCTGGGGCTAAACCGCAGCCGCTCAGTTGCAATGCGTACTTGAAAATGCTTTTTGTTTCTAAAATAATTTGTTTCTAAAAATAAAATAAAATATATTTTTTGAATAAGGCGGTAGCCTTGTACTTACCTTGTCAGGTCTGACACAGCGAATGACGAGCATCCCTTGGAATTCGCCCAACTTGTCTCGCCTCGCTGCCGGAAAATCCTTGTGCTGAGGATCCTAAAAACATATGTATTTCAGTTGTATCTAAAGCATATCCACGTGTAATTGTCTAACAATTGTTCTGCAATGAGAAAATAGTTCTGATTATAGACATTAACACGTTTAAGCATTACGCTTCCTCGCTGTAATTACCCTTGAGCTTAGTTTCACAAATGAATTGATGTGCTGATCGCTTGAACTAATAGAACCAGCAAAAGGGTGATGAATTGCTTCCAAATCAGATAAAATCAAGCGTGACATCATTTAATTAATTTTGAGGCTGGCGGGGAGGAGGAAGGGGGTCAGTGTGATGCTGGAAAGTAGCGTATTTCTCCCCTAGAGATTTATTTGGAGACAGAAAAAGGCAAACAGGAGGATGGGGAAGGGGAAGATGCACACCAGGTGGGAACGGTGCTGACATTTCTAGATGTGAGCGTGCAGTAATGCGTGGCCAACACGTGCTGCCCACCCCACACTGAGGTTGAGTTGATCTCCACGCTCCAGGGTCCGTACATAATCCCTTCCCTCAGCCTCCCTGGGGTCACCGCTTCTCTGCCCTTCGCTGTGTTCCCACGCAGGGACAAGGCTGCAGGGGGGAAGGAGCCAGTACCCCCAGTTACCTCCCTTGGCTTCTCCCTGTGCTACCGCCGGATTCCCAGTCATTTTTATTTGAGGGGGACAAGAGGGATTGATGGAGAGGACGCAGTGGGACTCTGGACCGCTGCTGCTACGGACAGGCTCTCTCAAATTAGAGCCTCCCCTGGGAAGGCTGCTCACCTGTAACGCTGCACTGGAACCTGTACCAGTCAGGGGTCAGGCACAGCTCTGTCCTTGTAGCCCTCCGTAGCCATTCATCACCAATATCAGGCTTTGCCTCATGCAGAAATCCTGTACGAAGAGCCACTGAGAGAGAAGGCCGTATAAATCAAAGGTCGCTGTGACAGCTCACGCTCGGAGCTGACTTCTGCAAAGTGAATGCAGCCCAGCTTTTTATACACACACACACGGCGATACAAACTTCACAGAGATGTATGGCCCTGGCCTTATGCCAGCTCAAAACGTATGGTAGCAATGCACACGCACAGACATGCATCCCTTGCCTGGAGCTGAAGGGACAGTCATCTCTTCTGAGCGTACGCCGTGGCAGTCACTGCAGCAGAAAGGAGCTCTGCTGTTGGCAGCCGAGCAGTCTGAACCCAGGTCTGTGTCACGCAGGGACTCGCACACCTAAAAGATTTGCCTCTACTTCAGTCTCCAGCAGTAGAAGCAGGAAGGAAATAACTTCGAATCATAGAATGGCCTGCGTTGAAAAGGACCGCAAAGATCATTTAGTTTCAACCCCCTGCTATGTGCAGGGTCGCCAAGCGCCAGACCAGGCTGCCCGGAGCCACGTCCAGCCTGGCCTTGAATGCCTCCGGGGACGGGGCATCCGCAACGTCCTTGGGCAACCTGTTCCAGTGCCTCACCACCCTCTGCGTGAAAAACTTCCTCCTGATATCCAACCTAACCCTCCCCTGTCTTGGTTTGAAACCGTTCCCTCTCGTCCTATCGCTATCCACCCAAAATGCTCAGGTGTGGAAAGCCTTATGAAATGCTCGCAGAGAAGGGGCCCCCCTGAGCGCCTCGCGGGGCTCTTTGGCAGCACGAGAATGTCACGGCGTTCTGGAAGTGCAAGAAAGGGATTTGCTTTTACACCGTGACATTTGCCAAACAATTAAGGTGAAGAGCAACGCACTATAATCACTTTTAGTATTAAATACACGCTGTAAAAATAAATGTTTAAAAGGCATCCTTTGCTTTTTTTTTTTTATGAGCACAGGACGTGTTGTTTTGCACATCGGTATAAGAACCCTTGCAGCTAGGATCATAAGATTCAATTCTAATTGTGTAATTATTACCAGGGTCTTGCTTCTTCTCCCATTATGCATTAAGTGGAGAGATCCAGAAACAAAAGGATGTGAGCTTTCCCAGCTTAACGGTTGTTTGCAGGATTTGTAGTGCAGGTTTCTTATTTTTCTTCCGTCGCAGCTCAGCATTGCCTGAGAAATTAAAACAGATAAATAAAATGGCATTACGCACCCACTGCTCAACCGAAAGGAGTGAGGACTTTGGAGGCCCCGGTCGGTCCTGATCGCAAACCAAGCCATCACCTAATTCCCCACCAAAACTAGCTCCCCGAGGCAGAAACCTATTGCAGTAACTGGATTTAGCATCACCACCCTTTGAGGTCAATGCAACACCTTTCAGCTGTACAACACGCTGGCCCAATCATAAAAGACACACATGGCTTGCCCCTGGCCTCTGGACTCAAAGCGTATGGAAGGATGCTTGACCTAAGGCGCTAGTCCATTCGGACCTGTGGTCATGTCCTAACCCAGCTCCTTACAACAGGTATTTCTATACGAGGGGCTGCCTTAGCAACTCTAAGAGGAGATGTCCCTGGAAGACCATTTTCACCTATAGGGATGCCGTCATCTGAATGCAAAGCCCTCGCCTTGCGCGTGTTACCAACAGGGTTTGCATTTCTGCCTGCGGTACGTTAATATTCATGTATTTGCCTGCTGCCAGCCTTGGGAGCAAGCGGTGTCCTCTAACTGCAATTTCAGCCTGGTCAAGGTAACTGACCTCTTTCATTAAGTGCTCTCCAAATTTCCAATCTGTCCACGAACGTAAAAAATCTGCACTAATTACAGGCCTGTCAGGAGGCCAAAAGTGCAGAGGGGAGATAAGGGGGCTTGTGGGCGTTATTTAAAGGCACAGCACAACACCAGCAAGGTTTTGGGCCTGCGCTTCACGCCCTGTCCTGCTCTCTGCTATCCAGGCAGGGTCATTTAAAAACAGAGCCCCAAATTTGATGGTGGCTGCAGTAGGGGGCAGTGCCTCTGCCTCCTGTGGGCACAGGGGAGCCCCACGTGTATGATGTAGTAACGCACCAAACGATGTGCGTGCATCACAAATAGTGTATAGAACATAATGGCTTATTGATACAGCACGTGTCGCTGGACAAGCGATACGAGCTTCTTCCCTTCTATACCCTTTTTAATAAGCACATTTTGAAATTCACTGACCTTTTTGCCTTTTTCTTTTCTCTTTCCTAAGTTCCCTGGCTTTATGTAGAAAGACCCCATCAGTGTGAAGTGGAATGTAATGCGGTTTATTACCGCTAACAAGAGAATGGCCCATAACTCTAAAGAGACAAAGCCTCAAGTGAGCTATGAAGGTCATTTTCTAGCATCCAGAAAAGGAATGAAATACTGACAGTGCCACGCTTCCCATTTTGGAGACAATGTGGGCCGCTTTTAGCTCCCTCGTAATACAGGGTAAAAATGAAGATTTTTCTTCTTTCAGACCAAATTTCAGACGGTCAGTCGTCCCTGCCTCAGAGGAAATGAAGATGGGTATCCATTTGCATTTCCCAGCATTACTTAAAGCCCTCTGGATGTGCTGGTTGGCATGTTCGCGTCTTTGGGAGACGCAAAGCCCAGCCTGCACATGCAGCCATTGCCTCCCCCCTGCGCCCAGACACCTCAGCGGGTGAAGGCTCACACAGCAGACTCTCAGACTCAATGAGTACATGGTTACCAGTACGGCTGTATAAAACACCGATGATTGAGAAGCTCATGGTCTTCTCTGGGGTAAGCAGAGAGCGGCCACGTAAACCCACTGGCAGCCGCGTTAGGCTTGATGTGAAAAGCACGCAGCAAACAAATGCGGAAATGCACAGTGGGGTCCCTGGGCTGACCGTAAGTAAGCAGTGAGCTCTGCTTGCAAGCACATGGGAGCCCGCAGGGAATCGGCACTGAACATACTACATATTCACAGCTGAATAACTCTTCCAGGCTCTGATCTCGCTGCTAACAGACAAGGAAATATACATCCTTCTGAGGCACAAAGCTGGTAAATGGCCTTAACCCCACTTAAGTAAACACCTGGACTGATGCAGATGGGTAGAGGATGCGACCCCACATGTTTCCTTGGGATACCACCCAAAGGGCTGGACACCCATGTCTTATTACTAACTAGTTCATCGCTAACTGACGAACGAGCAGCAGCTTTGCCGCTGACTGCAATTTGTCTTTCCTACTCGAGGTGCCAAATGTCATCCTAGCAATGCATAAGCAACGACACCCAGGCACAGCCTCGAGATTGATACTTAATGATGCACAGAAAATGGTGCTGTTTGTGAACCCTGGCCCTGAACTCTGAGACCTTCTTCCAAGACAAACTCGGCACGTTCTCATCAGCACTATTTCATCCCATTAGTTGTAAAGAATAATTTCTTTTTTATCCCCACGGGAGGGGAAGAGATGATCACACCGCTCAGCTGAAGCCAAGAAAGTCGTTTAGGAAGAACAGGTCCTTGCATCACACGGTCAGAACAAGACCACTAGTGCACGAGTGCTAACGTCATCAGAAGCCTGAGCAAGGTAAACAAACCCTAAAAGGGAAGAACGGAACTGCTTTGGATCAGCATTTTGATGCTCTCCTGGAAGACCTGACTCTCTGAATCTGAGTTTTAAACTAATTCTCCTGGCGGAAGGCAGGACCCAGCTGCAGCCTCGGAGTAACAATCCATAGTGTCATGTCTTGCCGGTCTAGAGCTGCACCGTGCTCAGCCTGGACTGGGCTGAAAAGCGCCTACAGTTCTCTAGAGCAGGAGGAAATGCGAGAGAAACCACTCTGATTTTCTAAATAAGCAACAATGCCGCTGAGCAAAAAAAGTCATTTTGTCCCCGGTGTATCCAAACCCATCCTCCTTTCAAAAAGCACTGCCTCTCCCTAGGAGCTACCTGGGATTTCCCTCTCTTCTGCAAGTGTAGGCTGAGATCTAATTTAGCAGCAATATAATACAGGAAAAAAAAAGCAAAAAAAAAAAAAAGCATTAACTTCCTACAAAATGTTGCTCATTATGGATCCTAGCCTGCCAACACTATGAGACAGGCGTGGGAAATATTTCCAGTACACAATAACACTGCTAACTTATTGACTTGTCAAAGCTGGGCACGTTGTACACTTGCTTTTAGACACTGATAGGCAGTGATTTTCATACTTAGTCTATACTTGCACTTCTATCCGCCCGCAGTAAAGTTCCTACAGGTATTGACCCAGTATCACAAATCTGTCAGAATTGGGAACTACCTTGCTAAGCACTGAAACTGGTATGTTCCTCTGTTCCTGACAGCTCTTTGGCACGTCCCCTTAGTGCAGAAGAAACCAAACAGATCCACAGAGCATTTATATTTGCGTTTGTGTACGCTTATGCTGTTTGCAGAGCAAAGCAATTAAGCACCGTGCCTTTGCCACTGACCACCCTGACTACACAGATGAAACAGAACAGCACGTACCTGAGCAGTGTCTCGCCGGCCCTGTGTGACGCAGCTCCCAGCTGCAGCCCTCCAGCAGGGCACAACGCCAGCTCTGGTAGTGCCACAGGGCACCGGAGCGGGACCTGTGCCCCAGGGTCCTGCACCAGCCTCCGAGGTGCTGGGACGCGCAGCTCCAGGCCTGCTGGTGCTGGATGAGGTGGCGGTGCAGAGTGCGCCAGAGCACGGGAGCTCACGTTTGGACTCCGGTGACCTGAGAGTGGTGCCCCTATGCTGTAAGTTGCCTTTCTTTACTAATGTGTGGCACTTCCCTGATTATTATTACCGTTCTGAACCACCCAGATCTGTCAATCTAATGGAGATATATGGACAGTAAAAACGTGCACCGGAAAACTACTGGCAGGTTGTGCAAAACGACCAGATTTAATCAGCTGATAAATTATTCACTCCAATTGAGAGTAAAACATACTATTTGAGCCTGTTTATGGATGTCTGATTTGTGCTAGTGATTTCCCATCGCTTTATTATGTTTGCTAACACATTATGAAATACACACTGCTATGCAGTTTCCAAGGGTTTCTGCAAAGAGCTAAGCTGCCAGCACAACAGGAATTTCATTCGAGGGAAGCCCTTACGCTGCCAGGACCCCGAGGGTCCTGCGCTGCACTCCTGCCAGGCACGACTGCGGCTGTAACAAAGCACAGGCATGGGGCTGGGCTGGCTGCAGCCAGCTCTCGGGGGAGTTGCTGGTGACAGCACAGGGGACTCAGCAGACGCCGCATCATTCTGGTCAGCGTCACCAAAACAGCAGCAAACACGGGCAGCACAATGAAGAAAATCCCTGGCTCCATCATTGTAACCCACAGTATGCCAGGCCCACGGCCTGTCTTGAAGAAAGACTTGCGCTTCAACATGCCCCAGATCTTTATTTTGAGGGGGTTCCGGTGTTGCTTCAAAGGTATGCAGCAATACACATCCCATCTGCTGAGCCACAGGTGCTCCGCCCTGGGCAGCAATGCATTTCCAGAAAAGACCAGGCAGGTAAGAAGCCAGAACCTAAACAGAGCTGGATGGCATCGGCCTGCCGGCCAGGATTGGTACCAAACCCATCCTGGTGCACGATCCCAAAGAGCACTGAGTAGGCAGCCTCGACAGCCATCCTAATAAACCACGTTTAAACATCCAGCACTGCTGCGGGGTCCCCTGTCACGCGCCTATCCCTTCCCTGCTCTCCCTCCCCACCGCGCAGAGGTCCTGGCTCCAGTCCATCTCCTTTCTCTGCTGGAGGCAATCACCTCCCTGTGCAGGGCAGGCTTCACCCATTTCTATTTCTGCCAGGAAAGACACCCAGCTGAGCTGTAACCGTGTAATGCCAATGAAAAGCCCCACGCAAGAACGGGCTGAGAGCTGGAGAGGGAAGGCAGGGAAGTCTCCAACACTGAGGCTAGCCGGAGGCACCAGCGCCCTCTTGGACCCTCAGCAAGACGTGCTCACACACACATTATATCTACCAGGAACAAACCTGCTGAAGGTGAGAGGTAAATCAGCTGCTGCAAGACAGGCAGACAAAAGCCCAGGTGCAGCCTGCAGCAACCTGCTGGGGAGCAGCGTCCCTGCACCACTTTCAGCCCTGGATGCCTTGGGGTGCCCAAAACCCGCCGTGCTCCCCTCTCCACAGGTCCAAGCCCCTCTCCCGGTATCATGCTAATGCCATAAAGGAGGTGGACGAAGCAGGGAAGGCAGGGAGAACCTTTTGTTAAGACTGCGGAAATTTTCAGTAAAATGAAAACAAATTGCTCTAAGTAAACCATTTGTCACAGTCTGATTACTCTGCTGCCACTCTGGGAACACCAATTTGTCATGCTAGATCAGGATAACAGCGGGCTGACTGTACGGAATGGCACGCTGCCTCCTGCTCTTGCTGCTTGCGATGAAAGAGGATGGTGGGGAGCTCCTGCAGCTCCTTCCCAGCACCTCATCCCTCCCAACAGCACGCTTGACCCACGTTTCCCTTTCCTTGGCAATACCTGAGTCTCACCGGTTTGCACAGGGAGTAATAAAAATAAACATGCGGAAGAAAGAAAAAAAAGCTGCTGCACGATGCACTAATTAGAGGCAGTGCTACAGCAGGCATTTAAAGAAGGAAGGTTAATGCGAGACAGCGAGAGAAAAAGATCAGCCAAAATGCACAAAGCATGGGAAAGTTGCAGAAAGAATTCCGGTCTGAGAATTATAATCCCCTCGACTTCCCCATCCAGAGCTAAGAAACAATTATCAGAGTCTCCCCTGCCAATGTCTCTGGAATTACGCGACAGTCTGTAACTCTGAAACAGAACAATTAACTCCATTGCATAAAAGCAATCTTCCAGTCCACAACAACACGTCATTTTGGGTACAAAGCCCCATTCGGTCCAACACAAAATCTTTCATCCATTTCAAACTATCGAGAATTTGCTCCAAACCTTGGTCATCGTATCTTCGATATTAAAAACTTCTGGCTTGACTGGAGGGAAAGGCCTTTAAAAATAACCTTTCGTTGGGACAAAAGGGAAGCTGTGACCACAGCTAGCAAATTCTCTCCGACATAAGCGCCCCCCGTGCCAAACTCAGTGCTGCTACGGATGCTTATATGGCTCTGCAGCCCACCTTGACATTCACGACCCGCTGTAGTGGTTATTCCAAATACATCAGAAAACTGATTCTGCTGTTTCTTGGTCCAACAACCACTTAACTCACATTCCTTATTTCAGTGCCCCGAGGCTCAGCAGAGCAGAGGGCACCCACAGACCCAATAATGTTCTGTACCATGCGTTTTGACGCACAAAGCTAACCAGACATGCAACTTGCTGTAGCAAGACTGCAGCTAATAGTCTTCTATGGGATGTGGTTCCTGCTGTAACAATTGAGATTCAAATTAGGTAACACAGAGCATGTTTATCGAAGGGCTTCCAGGGGCTGTAAACGTCAACATTATCTTTAAGAAGGATAACAGCGTGATTTACGTTTTAAATTTGTCCTCAATGCCTGGCAGCGGCACTATATCCACGTTGCTCTCTCCACCAAGTGAGTGCTTGGGATGTGAAGGGAAAAAGGCAAAAACCAGTCCATTTTTCCGCTTTGGGAAGACGCTGAGACATAATTCAGAATTTACTCATCTGACATCTCCAGCTTCCTAAAATCATAACCCGGCCAGCTGTGATCGACCCAGAGGCAAACAGAATAGTGCGTGGAAAACTTCAGCTGCTCTCAAAAGCTGCTAGAAGCTGTGGTTCCTTACTTTCTAGGACGGTTGTACCGATTAAACTTATAGCATTTTAATGCAAGGATCAACAACCTCTGTGACCGCACACGAGAAGTAAGGAAGAAAAGAAGACACCACCATCTCTACGGCAGACTCCGCCACCTTTGCCGTTTCCAGATAAGCCCGTCCTGCGTAACAAAAAGAATTTTCAGGGCTCGACAACAGGTCCTACCGATTGAAGCGTTGATATCACTGCCTGCCAGATAGTTATACCTAAGAAGGGGATTGTATTTTCCTAAATCTTAATGGCTTTCTTAAGCCATTTTTTACAAAGTTGGCACTTCTCACTCAGGAGGATGAGCGTGAGTGGTTAATGCAGCTGACTTTTGTCTTACAGGAAAGAATGGCTAATTACCAATATTCCTTTAAGTCCTAATCAAACAGCGAGGGCTGGTTTCCTAATCCCACCTCTAGGTCAATTCTAGAAGACAGCAAACATCCAAATCGATGCAAGCAAAGCACTGGCGATACTGAGGGACTAGATCATGGCAGCGGGAAATCAAGCTATAAAGGGGATTTCTTTTGCTCCACAGAGACCATTAGCTATATGATGTTAGTCGCCAACATAACTCAGCAATTCACCTTCATCGTATTAGCAAAAAGCATCTGTCAACAGCTGAGCACAGACAGCTCTTGCAGTGAACACGCTGCAAGGTAATGGAGAGAGAAGTGCTCATAATTCAAAAGGCAGAAAGGCAGGTTCGGAGCGTGCTCCTCTATAGTTCAAAGAGTGTAAAGACTTTCCTCTTTATCATGGCTCTGCAAACTCCAATTGATCTGAAACCAACTTGCATTTTCTAAATGCTGCTGCTGCGTTTGAACTTCAGTGAAAAATCCATTTGCTAGAAATGAAAGTTGCCAATTAAAATCGGTCTGTTTATGTTGCTTTGGGGAGCCGAGCAGAGAGGGAAAGAAAGGAAAAGCCAAATAATTCATTAAGTGATCTATATGGTGCCACTACAGCTGGCAATTATAATTATCCTAATAAGACCTTCCTGCTTATATAAGCCCTTCCATTCAGGGATCTCAAAACACTTTGCAACCATTAACGATGTTAGCTTCATCACATTCCTGACCTCGTTTTACAGCAGAGGGAATTGAGGAAAAGAGAGAAAACAGCACAATTTTCTGTAACAGATAGCTTTCATTTTGTAACTGCCTGTAAAGTTTATACTCGAAACTAAATCACATTTCAGAATCAGGGTCAGTTCTGAGCTCTTGAGCTGGCAGTCCTTGACACACAGTGAGTGCAGGAAAAAAAAAAGGAGAACACTGGTGAGAATTGTGTGAGCGGGGAAGGCCTATCTGCAAACCTTCTGCAAAGAGCCTTGGGTCGCTGAAATCTGTCACCCAGGCAACGTGTGAGACTCAAGCAGAGAGCTTCTGCCTCAAGCCCTTGCACAAAACCATTCCCTTCCCTACCTCAAACGGCATGGACGCGTGGCATGGGCGCTTTCAGAGTCCATTTCTTCAAATCCACAGGTCTTGGTTCAGGCTCCGTCTCTGAAAGGAAAAACGACAAAGAATCAACATGAAATTTCGGGAAAAGAAGGAAAAAATGAAATAAGCAGTTGAATGCAATGTGCTGTTTACGTAGGAGAAAGCAGGGCTTCGATAGCAGTCACTACGGATTTCTTAAGAACAAATCGTGTCAGACCAATATAATTTCTTGCTGTGAGAGAGTGATAGGTTTTGTAGGTAGAAGAACAGAAGCAAATGTAATACATCCTTAGTTTAGATACTGTTTTTTACTCCATTCTCGTAGCTGAATTAAGGAAGAAAGGGAATTTCACGTGGCAGGAAGAACGCAGAAGTTAGGAAGCAGCACACGGAAAGAAGGTATCAGTGTTTCCCTGCCGAAACAGTGGGACAGACCCACATTTCACAGGAAGCTGCCCTGGTCCAGCACTACTGGACACTCAATTAACAATCTGAATGATGAAATGGTTATTCAGTCTGTAGATTTTGTAACCTGAGGAAGAAAGACACATTCTTTGAAGAATGGACCTGGAACGGACAATGTTTTAACAAACGGGAGCTCTAGCCCCAAACACCAGAACGCTCCTGAAGAGGAATGGGACATGTTTTGCCTGCGAGGTACATGGAATCGTAGAATCATATAACGGCTCGGGTTGGAAGGGACCCAAAGGGTCATCGTGAAACAACCCTTCCGCTCTCTTCAGTGGGGGAAAGGCCACGGCTAAAGCACCAGATTTGGGATCTGCATTTCTAGAAAACTGGTTGACCCCTGGAAGAGTTAAACAGAATGAGGATGCCAGCCCTGTCAGGGGTGTCCCAAAGCTTTCCTCTGCCAAAAGAGAAGAATTTTATCACTGCAGATGACTCCTGAATCCACTGCAGAGAAGTCCAACCACACAAATTCTCCTTCGCGTGGCTTTTCTCCACCCAGTAGTATCCTTTTAAAAATGAAATTAATTTTCTTGCTCGCATATTGAAATTCCCTTCACAACCAGATGGCCAAATAACGTTAATACTAATTTTAATTCTGAAAAGCATACAAAAAAGGGAAAATTTTCTCATTATTAACGGAAGGAAAAACCTACTTAGCATATCTAAATGAAAAGTGTAAGATCTGTAACCCGTACAATAGCAATCCTGAAAAACCTACAAGATAGAATTTTTCTCTCGGGGCTTTTATCAAGGTAGTTATCCTAAGTTAAATGTGAAATCCACCCCGAAATCACTCTGAGAATTCTGTACTCGCTTCTCTACTGTAAATAATCCCCCATGCGATACTAAACGCTCTCTGTTTATGACTCCATAACTCAGGCTGTGCCAGCAATTAGCATCACAGTGATAGCAGTGCTGCATTATTTAAGAGTTAGTGGAAGGTGCTGTCTGACTTGCTGGTGGGGCTGGGGTACAGAACCCGCTCACACTCCTGCTTATCGCTTCCTCAGCATCCACAGATCCCCGCTGACCGCAAACGAGGTAAAGACGAAGCACTTACTCATTGCAGTTTTGCTATGTTTCTGGATTCTTGGGTCTGACTTGGATATGATCTAAAGTTTGTCTGATCCCTCGGTGTCTGGGGCTAAGCTGTATTTCCCAAGAAATATATTTTGCAGATGATCTACAACTTGTAGAAGCTGTACAGAACTGTACAACTTTAGCCCAAATTTTAATCTGTCTCTACCATTCCTCAATCATAGAAGTGGAGAAAAAGCGCTTTTAAAATGTTATTTTTGATGTCATACGAAAGGCGAGCAATCTCTAAATATGGGATTGAGCCTCCTCCCAGTGGAGCCAGAGTTAAAACTCTACCAGCAAGAGTATCAGGATAGCAACAGGCCTGAGCACTAACTCCAAAAGCAGTGCTGTATGCAGAGAGCATCCTTTGAAGTTTGTCAATTACAGCAGCAGACAACACAACGTGAGAGCAGTAGGAGACGGGCACCAAAACCCTTGGATGCATCTGTGGGGTGCAGAACAGCTGTAAGACTCAGGTTTGCTGAGGAAGAGGCTGAATGTGCGTCAATCATTTAACACCATACATTTACCAAAGGAACGGAGAGTATGTTGGGCAGATATCACATCCATTATTTACTTCCAATAAGCGTAGAAGTCTGACACCACAAGTCTGCATTAAATAAACATGCTTCTTTCCATATTCATTAACACAACCGCTATTTTCATCGCGCTAACGACATGAATTCATTACTACTGCACAGCGTCTGGATACGTTACTGTGAAGCGAATGTTATGCACTGTTATTTGTAATCAAATTAGAGATTACAGGCAAACGAAATCCTAGAACTTGTTACGACAACTCTGTCTGGAGAAGACCCTGACATCCTTGTTTATGGATATTTTTGGGATGTGGTGAGTCTAAATTCCACCTCCAGCCCTCTCTGCAGCTGTCATTAATTTGCACTCTGCAGAAGTGTCATTAATTTGACACTTCTGCAGGACCAGAGGTGTCTGAAGCCAACAGAACAGTGGTTCAGATGAGAGCTAGCCAGGTAAACGTGGCTGCGTAGACTACGTGAAAGCTGTTCAGCATCTTGTCTTGGTAGACGTAAACTTTGGTAAAAAAAGCCACAAGTGAAACCTAACGGCTTAACCAAATCCTGCTGGTCTGTAACCAAACAGCTGGGGAAACATTTCAGACACCATCAATTCCAGGCACGCAAAGACATAAAGAAGCCCAATGGCCAAGGGATGACGCTACATAAATTCAGGCCACGTTAAGCATTATTTCCTTTCAATAGTGAGGAGGAATTAACCATTGGAACAATTGGACTGGGGACTAGATACAGTTACGTAGGCAGATCATCTGCATTTTAAAAACTCCATGCTAACTCTAAAAAGGTTCTCCAGTGAGCACAGGACGCAATACTATGGGCTGTTTTATTCAGCAGGTCACTCAAAGACCACAGGGCACCACTGCTACCAGCTGTAATTTATGACGCTACGTAAAGACCTTTGGTTCTCCTACAACTGGTCCTCCTCTAGCAATGTATTAACTGTTGAATATTTACCAGAAATGTCTCAGATTTAGTGAAGACAGTCAAGCCATCCCCGTCAC
This sequence comes from Lagopus muta, assembly GCF_023343835.1. Classification (NCBI taxonomy): domain Eukaryota; kingdom Metazoa; phylum Chordata; class Aves; order Galliformes; family Phasianidae; genus Lagopus; species Lagopus muta. The sequence continues at coordinate 32,286,835 of NC_064440.1, read as the reverse complement.
ACATTCGCAGCTGATTTTAGAAGCCACAAAAGCAGATCTTCAGCTAGAACAGTTCCACTGAAGTAAGCAGAATTTGACCTGCTGTCACGAGATCAAAAATCAGAGTCCCATATCGCGGGCCCCTATACATACCTATTTTCCCACATTATTCACCTAAATCTCCCCTTGATTTTCATCCAAGACTAATGGCTGTGAACAGACATCTCCGCCTCAGCATCTTCAGCATTCTGTCCTGGACATTTTTGGGCACTTCCTTGACAATTCTGTTTATCCAAATTTTGCCATGCCTACGCCATTATTTCAGCATGTTTTGCCAGTACTTAAAGGCAAAAATCGAGCCTAGCACTAATCACCAAATAAAAAGACTTAGTGAGCCTATGGCAAGAGGATAAACGGGATTAGCATTTCAGGAGGACAGAACAAATACAGATGGGCACTCAACGGGCAGGTTTTGCTATTGAGCCAAGAGTGCCTCAGTAAGTAGGGATAAGGGAGCTCTTAAAGCTTTTGTTTCTAGCCAGAGATCTTCAGGAAAATGCAACACTACGCTGTGGAAGCTGCATGTTTATAAATATTTATACAGAATGTGAATTCATTAGGAACTGTGATAACACTGCTTTAAGATTTTACTAACCTTAGTGAAATGGCTAAAACACGTCTAATTTCAATGCATGTAATGTTTAACTCACACACCGCATACAATCCTTCAGTCCCGGAATAATTTACATTGCAAAGGACCTCTGCAGGTCTCAGTCTAACTTCAGACCTGGGCCTGAATGGCAGCACCTTTTCCAGTAGAGTTCTCAAAATCTGCCACAATGGAAATTGCACCCACACAGGAAAACTGGGATCAACAAGCAGGACAACTTGCTCTCTTGCTTCCTCCTCCAGAAGTGAAGAGGAAGTGGGGATAGGTGACTCTGTGCCCAAAGTTTCTTTCTTCCAGACTGTACAAGATCACCTCACAATCATCCTGCTTCCTGAAATGCCTCCATGGTCCTTCAAACCTCATGAACCAATTCCCGATAGTACTTCCAAAGGATGACTGAAAAGCATCGAACGCCCAACCACTGCTGGAGAGACACCTCTCAGTCTTTCATTGCCAGTGATCAAACCCAAAACTCACCGGCTCATCCCGACAAAATGTGAGAAATTCAAATAATTATCTGCCAGTCCTAATTAATTGCCGTCTCTGCAATCAAAAAACTTGGCTCATCTTTCCGCCTGCCTAGGAGAGGAAGTTTTTCACGTGCTAAAGATTTACGACACGGAATTTATGAGCTCCATTCAGATTGATGACAGTCAAAACATTTCTGAGAGGTTTTTTTTTTTAGCATCAATCCTATGTTGAACGCAGAGAGTTTTCTGCCTGACCAAGTACCAAGCTACTTCAGAAGGACATCGCCATGCTCTTTGAGAAGCGTGTCCCAAAGCTGTGTGCTGCCTTCTACAACTACCCTTACAAAATCAATACAGACCATGCCACTCCCACATGGGAATATGTGGGTTGGGATAGGCTGGGTAGCAGAAAACAATAAATCTCTCCTTGTGCTGGGAAGGAACTTAAGCAAAAGTGAATTAGGTTCAAAGAAGTGATTTGTTAACCCTTCTGCTGAAAACACTACTCCTCTCGTCACACAGGAGGGGAAGGGCTATCCACCCAGTTGATCCTTCAGTTATGCACCTGGACCAAGTCTCACAAATCTGTGTTTAGCTCGCAGCAACAGCACAGGCAAGTGGGACTCCAGCGCCACATTTCACCCAGCACTGGAGAGTAGGATCCCTTGCAAACACACCTTCCCCTTCGACTTCCCAACTGCTCTGAGGACACAAAACAGCGCTTTCCAGGCAGGAAATCTGAGGCACAAAAGGGCTCTTTCAACTAACGGAAAAGGGCAGAATAACTCCAATAATTTGGGGTTTGAAACAGCAATTTCTAACCACAAAAAAGTGACACATACTTAGAACTTACAGTATTTACCCTAAAAAACAATTAAGCAAGCACCGGTCTTTCTGCTTTCTGATGTTCCCCAGTTAACAACCAGCATCTTCTTGTAAATGCGTGGCAGCACAACACGGAGCGTGCTCCAGAGCTACAGCCTTACTATGGCCTGCCCAGTTCTTAATTACAGAGAAAGGATTCTCTCCCACTTCTACCTCAATGTAGATTTCCAAACCAAAGCTAGTAGAAGAGTTAAAAAATGAGTTCATTTCTTCCCATTTCATGGGAAAGAGAGGGAAAGAGAAAATAAGCGCTTCTGGTGCACTAAGTGATCATTTGTCTTCGTTTCCTCGTAGCCCTTATGAATGCAATTGCTGTACTGAACTTGGCAAGCTGCCTGTAACATTTGAGGACTTTGCTGCCTTAGCAAAGTGTCTCTCCTGAATTCATTCCATCCACAGGTTGCTCCCGAACAAAGGAGTCTGTCCTTTTTTTACTGCCATCTAAGGAAGCTCACAGCATAATAGGTACAGAGCCCCTAGCTTTGAAAGAACTTCCAGTCCCCTCTTGGGAAATACTGCAGTTGTAATACATTTTGATACTGCCATAAAGACATTTGGAAAATTCTTTCAGTTATTGTCTGTGCCTGATGTCCTATTAAAAACCTGAAATCTCAGTGTGCGCGCTTGTGCTACGATTGCCATGCCAAGGCATGGCTAATGGCGTTGCCCAAGTTCAAGGCTGTTATCACACCAAGGAGAAAAAAAATCCCAGACTTGGCTTTCCTTTTCCACTATATACATAACTGAAGGCATAGTAACCATAGGGTTTGGTTGCCAGCTTCCCCCATAAGCAACTATCTGTCCTAACATGTCCAGTTAGCTGCATCTTGCCCATCCTTTGGCCTCTCTGTTCAACCCACTGCTGGGATCCTTCAGGTGCTGGTCACATCTGGAGGAGGGAATATACTACCGGATGTCTCTTATACAGGCAAAGAGAAAAAGAAGAGTGATCTGCATTTATTTCAAAACATTCAGGCTATTCCTTGATAGCAGAGAGAAGTACTTCCTTCAGGTTTAAACTAATGAGAGGAGATGATACTAGCTGAAGTAAGATCAAGAAACACAGGAAATCCTTTGATGTTGCAAAAACAGACATGCTATTGCTGTTTATCTAAGTATTTGGTAAATTACGCTTCATAAGAAAGGATGTGCTTCACTCAAGGGTATTTTGTATAGGCAGATGGGCTTTGTTTCGTTTTGCTTAGCTTTGAAACAATTCAAGACTTGCTGGTCTTCTTTTTATTTTAATTGCTTGTACGGGGAAGCTGTCGTGAGCCATTTGGAAAAAGGCACTTTACAGGAATCTCAGGAAAGGAATGAAAAGGACTATTGCTTCTAACTTCTACTTTGGCAGAGGAATGTATGGCTCTCGTGGCGCTGTTTCACGGTCAGGCATATGAAGGCAAAACAGCCCTCTGCACACCACCAAAAAGTTGCATACCCAATTTAGCTGCAACAGTGTTTACACAGGCTTGTGACAGCAAGAACATACTGTGATTGAAACGTGTTTTACTAGCTATATCTGACATAAGGCACAAAAAAGATTCGTGCAGCCTTAGTAATCCCATACCTTTCAGTACCACATCTTCTAGTAACAAATACTCCAGATACAGTTCTGCAAGAAGCTCTACATTAGTTTCTTAACCTAAGCATCGCTGCTCGTGAGCTGTGGGACCAGCTGTCATACATACATTCTCTTGTCTTTAGACCGAAAATAATACATTCTCCTTTTGTCAAACCCTTACAGAAAACCCAAACACATCTACACCCACGCCGCTCTATAAACAGTCTCATGTCTGACAGGAAATATTATGGCCAGGAAGAACTGGCCGTAAATGAAGACCTTACAGTGGTCTCAGAGAAGAGAAAATTTATCTTGATCTTTGTATGATGCTTTAGTGCACACTGAACAAAAAAAGCTTACCTATATTCAGAGAATAAAATGAAATATACTCCAGAGATAGTTCCCTTACGCTACTATCTCACTGTGGACCCAAACCGAATGCATCCAAGGATGCACACTTCGATGCAGGAGATGAGGTTGCCTGCATATGCTCCGGTCTAAGGGGCCTCCTGGCACAGCTAAGAGCTACTTCAACATCCACATCCACTGAATTCAGCCCCGCTTTACACGAAACCTATGTGCTCCTTCAGACAGGCTTGGTTTTGAGGTCACCTTAAAATAAGACACAGAACACCGCATTTGAAAATGTTTTGGTATCCATGGCCATTGCAGCATTTTGACGTGATCACCTGGCACGTGGTTAGCCCTTATTTCAGCTCTCAGTTAACCCAACGTGATAGATAGCACAACTGCAGAAAACAAGCAGTATGACACCTTCTCAAAATTGTCTAAATATATAGCTAGCCCACTGGCTGTTTATTGCAGCATGTCAAGTTTCATCTCTCCGCAAGACAGAATTTCCCCCCTCAAAAAGGACAAACAAAACAAACGCTAATACCAAAAAAAAAAAAAAAAAAAAAGAAAAAAAAAAGAATGGCAGGCAATTTAAGACAAATATACTTTTCCAGCCTTTCTGTGATACCTGTGTAGCTTGGGTGCAGGGTTTGGGGAAACAAGGCGGCTTGTTCCACCAGCAGCTCAGGGGATTTATCTGGTGGAACATCAGACTCCTCCCACACTATGCTCCTTGTAAGGAGGATCCATCTCTCTCCGTGGACTGCCAGCAGCAGGCAGGCACAGCACAATACTGGTGTACTCCAACACTTGGTTACTGCCTTTGATCTGAGCGAACCTAGGGATCTGACATCCAGTTGTCTAAAGGAAGAGGATTTTTCATGGCATCGTGACCCTTTTCCCATGACTCGCACCACCCTTTTCCATTTCCTTCTCCCATACTCCCCCAATGGAAGCTATGCACATCTTCAAAGCAGGCAGGTAATATTGACTCAAGTGCCAATCCCAGTTAGACTGATGAAACAGAGAGGAATTGTGCTGAAGTTATACTAGAACTGCACTTACTGCATGCAAAAAGATTCATTTAACCAGGCAGAGATGAACTCTGTAGGCGTTGCACGTTTACAAGTCCCTACAGTTCAAGTGGTGGGTCCCATCCACCACCTTTTTGGCTACTGTGTGAATCCCTTGTTGGATAATGACTTCAGAATAAACATACGAACTATACATGCATATTAGAATACATATTCTAAGATGAAGCCAAAGGCAATTGGAAGGCTGGAAGCACCTCTCTTACTAAGAAAGATTGAAGGATTTGGTCTTGTTCAGCCTGGAGAAGAGAAGGCTCCAACAAGACCTCACTGTGTCCCGCTAGTACTTGAGAGGAGCTTACAAGCTGTAAGGAGACTGATTTTTTATACCATCTAATAGTAATAGGACAAGGGGGAATGCCTTTAGCTTCAAAGAGCGAATATTTAGGTTAGATATTAAGAAGAAACTCTTATTCAGAGAGTGGTGAGGCACTGGAATGAGTTGCCTGAAGAAGGTGTGGATGTCCCATTCCTGGAGTTCAAGGCAAGGTTGGATGGGGCCCTGCGCAGCCCTGATCTGATGAGTGGCAGCTGTGATAACAGCAGGGAGGTTAGAACTAGATGATCTTTAAGGTCCCTTCCAACCTAAGCCACTCTGTGATTCAGTCCATCTCACACTGGTGACAACAAGTTTTCAGCTCTGGTCTCTCCCTTTTACTTTCAGGGCCACAGCATTGCTTCAGCCACAGGAACAGTCTGAACCCCAAAAAAAGAGGTGGAGGGAAGGAGGTGGAGGGAAGGAGGCTGCTCTTTCACCAAAGAAGCTCAGTGGTCTGGTTCACAGCACAGCCTCACAACTCACTGTATCAGCACAGCAGAGAAGGGAGAAACAACTGCTCACAAGGGGAAAAAAATAGATCTGTGAGGCCAAGAAGAGGTGCATACAGAAAAAGCATATATCAAATTCTAAGTGCTACAGCCATTTCCACCCTGAGAAGCTGAATGCAGACTCCAAAGCGCTCCAGCTCAGTAGCAGTTCCCATTCACTCTAAAGCGTGCAGCAGACAGGATGCAGCCAACTCCCACGCCCAGCATCTCCCTGCCTGCATCATTTCCACCCCAAACCACTAGAAGGCACAAAACCCTAAAGAACAGTAACCTCAGACCAGCTGCCTCAATCCACGAGATGCAGGACCACACAAGGGCTTGGGTGCTGCACTGAACAGAACAGCTCACCTCTTGCCCTGAAGAAGAGAGTAACTCTAATCCCTTTAACCTCAAGGTAATCGACTACGCAAAGAATGATTTATATTACATATGCATTGCCCAAGTATTCCTGCTCTCTATCCTTCCCTTGGGGGTGATATGTTTTTTCCCCATACGTTAGCTGGCTTTCACTGAATGTATTTGTATTTCTCTCAGCAAGAGGAAGAAGAAAAGATCCCAACAGTGTAAATTTGTGGGGAAAATAGTAGGTGATGATCACAGGCAAATGAGAAATCTCCAAAACAGTGGCTGTACGTAAAATTAATATATTTTGTGATATGTAAGTATTGCCTGCCAGTAATTCAAAAAACATCTAGAAGAGTGCTCCATCCAGAAGAAAAATACATCTACCCCTCTACAATGACAAACTCAGATGGTACCAGCTAGAGCGGGACGCAGCACTGCTAACAAAACAGAGCCACAACTGTGCGTGCCACGAAGAAGGCATGGTACAACAAGATTGAGAAGATGCACTGCGGGAAGGAGGGCAAGGTGAAGTGCCCTACACTGGGAGTGAATAGCTTTGCTCCAGGAAAGCTGCCCTTGGAGCTCACCTGCCCTCGGAATTACCTCCAGGCCCCGGAGGTGCAAGTAGGGCTGCTGGGTCACTGCCCCCAGTGCCTCCTCTGGGAAGAGCTTTCCACTCGGAAAAGCCCAGGGTACTTTCAGATCTGCAGAGAAAATGACAGTGCAAAGGCCTTTTCTCCCATTATTGTTCCAGCCCTCCCCAGCCTTAAAGGAGGGCCTTCATTGCACACAACAGTGATTTTACAAAACTGACCAGACTCCAAAGAAAAATAACACCAATCAATATCACCCAAAATAACCTCCAACTGGAAACCTCTATAGGAAACCAACTGCACAGGCTGCACTAAACCACAGGCAGATTTATTTGCCTTGCTGATACGTTTTTTGAAACAGTTCTTACAAATTCCCAGATGAAAAAAAAAAAAAAAAACCAACCCGATGAAGAGAATTCTGTAGCAGTAAAGACTGCAGATGGATTCAGCATTTCTTCTGCTATGTAAGCTATATACTCAGTAGGCTTCATTCTCACATCACTTTTGCAGCACACTGTGAAAGGAGGCAGAGCTCCTGGTGTGAAGGGGAGTGAAAGTGCATTTCAGGACAAACTGTGTGCTTCCTCCGCTGCTTAGCTCCATCCTCAAGAGCCCCTCTGAGCTCCAAGGGACGATGAGGACCGTGCTGACAGCTTTCTGACTCAGACTCTACGTTTCTGGGCAGGCCACACGCCTACACCGCATTGTACAGGGCTGCATATCTCACGCACATCACATCTGTCTCTGTGGGATTGATCTCTCACCTTCACTGGGATAGCAGCCCCTCTGAATGAGTCTATATATGCTTTAACTCATGCAAACGCAATCATCAGCTTGGCTCTGGGGAGTCTATTCTGAAGAGGAAACTGTTGCCATTCCTTCAGCAATGAAGCATAATGTTACAACAACTTTTTTGTTTTGTTTTGTTTTTAAAGGACAAGCTGCAGCGCTACTGAGCCCCAGCAATTCCCATTAAAAAGGACTTTTGTGAGAGCTCTGATATCGCACACTTTGTCCCCAGATCACCTTCCCCATCCCTGATAGTGTCCCTGCTACCTCCCCGGGCTGACAAACCTGCTGCTCAGTTCCTCCTATTTTTCAATGATCTCATCTCACTCCAGCGCATCTTGATGCTACGCTACTGTAATCATAGGGATTAGGACAACGATGAACTCAGCTGGTCTTGCTGGCTTCACACACTGATGGACTTGTTGAAATCTACTGCCAACATGGAAGCTTTACTGCCTTTAAGCTTTTAAGCACAGCCGTGATAGCAGCACTGTCTGCAAGGTCTCCCACACTCCCTACTTAAACAGGATAGAATCTACTGAGCCACACCACTTGCTTTAATAACATAAGAGTCAACTCACAATCTAATAAACATCCTGATAAGAAATCTGCACCTGGGTCCGGCCATCCCACAGTGTTACTGTCTTTGCACCTTTTCACTGTCTGGGCTTTGCCTCTGGCTTACAGAGCATCTTTTAAGTGACTCTTCATGTCCTCTTCTCCATCCAAAACATTTCAGGATGCTGTGTGCTCCTGCCAGCCCACAGAGGTGTCAGAAAGTCTCAAGCTCCATATTTTCCTTAGAAACATACCAGCCCGTTTGTCCTTCTCCCTTTTTTTTCTCTCAAAGATAATTTGCCTCAGTCAGATAGAGGGTGTCACAAACTGCAGTGCAGAAGTGACACTCGCACAAATGCACTTCCTTAGTCTTGCTTTGCTGTGAAATATCCCCAAAAACTCAAGCAAACATTCACAAGAACACACTGGGAGGAGCTTTCTTCCTGTCCAATGCAAGAAGCAGTAGGAAACCAGAGTTCTGTTTTCTTCTTTGTAGGCCTTAATACTGTGCTACTTCTAATCCTAGCTGGCTGATACTTACTGAAAACTAAATAAAAGTCATTCATTCAGTGAACCACGATCCTTACTTTAACTGGGTGGAAAATTCAACATTCGGTAAGAAAATGAAGTCCTCTCTTCTTCCTTTCTGAAACTCCAGTGTTAATCATCAGCCCAATATAAGCAGCACGGCTAACCGAGCTGACTCAAAGCCATTCCTTTCCTCCAATACAGATCTTCATGCTAGATCTATGTCTTCCTTTAGTATTTGCTCTTCGTAATGTTACAGGTTAATGCACGTAACATAAACCCAGAGGAAAACAGAACTCGAGTAACCACTGTCTGCAAAAATGAAGATCGTCACCTCATTCCAACTGGTCCCTGCACCGTGCCTACGTGTCAATGGACAACCATCCTCCTAATTGATGCTTTTCTGAAACCTGACCTCTATCCCCAACTTTGGCCAAAACATACCTGCATGGATAGTTACTCAAGCCTATAAAATATCATTCCACATTCTAACATCGAGGTACAACAAACTATAAAAAAAGAAATGGCACCCTCTCCTTTGGAAACCACACATGGAAGTCAGCAGAACACAAAATCCATTCCCCTGTCCCGTTCCTTGTTCTTCAAAAGACGTGGCAACCCTTGCTATCAATACAAGCTGGGAGATGTAAAGACAGAGGGTGGCCCCACCAAAGAGGACTTGCTGGATGGCAAGCTGGACATGAGCCAGCAATGTGCCCAGGTTGCTCAGAGAGGTGGTGGATGCCCCATCCGTGGAGATGTTCTGTGGTTTTAAATGGAGGACCGCTTTCAGAAAGCCGTACTCCAGCTGCCCCTACAAGCCCCAAGAAAATCATACCATGTTATGCAGCTCCAGCATTAAAACTTATCTCAGGATGCTTCCTCCTACCAAACATCACAGCTCTTCCTAATTCCATGGGTCATAAAATAACCAGTAGGAAACTGCACGGCTCGTCACTTTCTAAATCCACGATGAAAAACATATCCAGGTAAGGAGTGTCCCGAGAAAAAAAGCAACGGAACTGCTTCTACAAAGGCTGCTGTTCCTCTAAATTGTACCACGCATGGATGAAACTTGTTCTGCCCATCGCTTTATTTTAAGAAAACCGTATTTCTAATTACAGTGAAAATCATATTCATGATAACAGTATCTTTGTCTAAGCCAAAGTAAAACCACGTGATCTTATTTAGCAATAAGAGCGTGTGTAGAAAGTGATCGCATCTGCTCTCATTCCACATCCCTAGCCATAACCCCAGAGGAAGAAAAAAAACCAAACCAACAACTGGTTCAGCCCTGCAAAAGCTTACAGGAGGTCATTACTTCCAGAATCACTGGGTTTTGTGCTGTTTTCATAACTGGTAAACTCATTGCCAGGAAGACTCTTTGTGTCTGTCTTGGTGGAGGAGCAACTCTACCTTAACTCCAGCTGCTCCACGACCACCAGTCTCTAAAACAACAGCAAGAGACAAGTCCCAGAAAAACAGCCCTATTCACTGCAACTCTGAAGAAAAAATGCAGACCGATGTATCTATATTCATGCATGTTTGAAATAAATACAGAGAGAATTTCACATGGAGATGAAAACATACATATATGGGGGAGAAAAAAAAGTGCCACTTTCTTTAAGAACACCTGATCCTAACCCTTAACACCAGGTAAACTCCACCTAAGCAAACAGTTGTATCGTTGATGATGTACTTTGTATAAAGCCACTCTCCCTCATAAATGCCATTTCCCAGCTGAGCTGTTAGGATCACAATAAGAACTCCCCATTATTTTTTTTTCCTCACTCCCTTCTTTCAGAAACTCTAGCCTTGTCATGAGGGGCACACAGGAAACTGGCATCCACCATGACCCTAGAAAAAGCTTCTCTCTCCTCAATGCTCTGAGTGCTATAGCTTCCCTTCTTAAGTCGTACATTTATGATACTCCTAATCCTAATATTTTGATCCATTTTCCACTGTAACTCTAATCTCAGCAGATTTCCTTTCATCCAGATTCAGCCTTATTTGAGGTTGCTGGACCTACAGGACAGAATGAAAGCTTCTTTCTGAAACCCAAAGAAACCCAAACTCAAAGAAAGATCACGCTATGCTGGCTGGCCAAGTGCTACCTCCGTCACAGCTGTCCCAAAGACACTCCTCTACTCCTTCTCCCCAGTTCTTCCTCCTTTCTCATGACCTGGCAGCAATTAAAGCCACCTTATTCCTAAAACTTCAGGCTAATGCAATGAATGCAATGACATGTTCTGCTGCAATGCCAAACACGAGCCAGCCGCTATGCTTTGGCTCAGAGATACCTGATGGAAACTGGGTACTCACCCAGGGTTTATCATTCAGAAAAGGCACAGGAGGCCATCCTAGGAAAGCCAAGGTGCAAACACTGGACAAACATCTAGTCAGAAGTTCTTACAGGTTCCATAAGTGCCAAAACCACGGTTTCAGGTAGAAGAGGTATTTGATTTACATACTGCATGTGAGATTAAGGAAAATTAATTTTCCAGCATTCGTTTTAAGGACTGTGTGAATACAAAAACATGGGAATATGCATAGCACATAAGTAATTTCTGGCATTTAAATTTCCTGGCAACTTCTAAAAATGTCTTTAATAATGACGATTTTTTATGCGCTGCGGCTTTTTTCTCTTCTCCATAGAGGTCTGAAAGGCCCTGAGAGATCTTTCTCTGTTCTCTTCCTGCTAATTAATTAGATTTTAAAAAAATATATCAGAAAAACAAAAAGCAAAACCCAACTCTTCCCAGAATTATTTCTTCAGGACTGCAATCAGGCTGTTATTCCTCCAGCAAGCTCTGCGAACCAGGAGGCAGCTGAGCTTCTGAGAAACATTCCAGTTTGCATGTGAACGTGGATTTTGAAAGGTAATGGGCTCCCATCCACCCTAGCAAATTAGTCTCAGATAGGAGCAAATCTTATGCTGAGATCTGAAAAGTATTTTCCCAGACTAGCAAGATCTCACATGGTTCAATAACTGTGTTTTAATGCAAGCCCTGGTGGTTGAAGTTTCTGATGCCTATGGATAAAAGAGCTCCATCCTGAGGTTTTCCCATGGCTTGTAACTCCTGGATGGCTACGAAGGGTTTTTACTGTAATCTTTATTTGCACTGGAGGACGCTTATCCCTTCTCTCCCCCTCATTCGGCTGTTTATATTCATTATGCTTATAGGAATACGTTTTTTGAGGCTTCTGATTCCTTGGGAAACATTACTGAAACGGTAAAAGTTATCATGGAAGAAATGACAAACTCTTATACGTGGAGTCATCTAACAAAAGAAACCGGGCTAAAAGGGCAGGGAGATATTTGGTATGATTTTATAGAAAACTGGAAGGTAGAAGTAAGAGAATCTGGCCCAGCCCTCAAAACTTGCTCCAGATGTTCCAACTGGGCCTTGTCTCACAGCAGAAAGCCACAAACCACAGGTCATGCCAATCAAAAATGTGAGGAAGTCAAGTTTACATTTGGGACACATCAGTTTTTTCGTCTGCTGCTTCACTGATGCATTGTGGACACTGCACACAAAATGGCAACACTCCATCGAAGATTAAGCAACAAAGCAAGCCAGTGTATTGATGACTACAGTCAATTCATATATGAACATTAAATGCGTTTTTCCTCTTTAGGCCTCTCACCTTCACTTGGGATTTGCCAAGGGGCAGCACAGATTGGATATTCAGATACATTTCAGTATCTTCACGGTTTTGCAACTGAAGTCATGCATAAAAGGATGGAAAGCACAGCACGATTTACTGAAATAAGACCCCGTGAGCACCGAGGAGTTATTTTTAATATTCCTAACACATTAAGTGTATGCTATAAGGCATTTACGTAACTCTTCTTTGTTTAGTACCACCTCCATCAGAGCATAAGTTCTTGCAGCTCTCTGAAAGGAGTTCTCCTTCAAAAGCTACCACTACAGAACCTGTAAAACCTACAGTTGTTTAAGAAAGAATGAAAGACTTGACCTCATCATACCAGTGTCTCAATGTAAACGATTTTTTTTTAATCAGCATTTGACTCCTTGAACTACTTTTTGATAAGTTTCCCAATAAAGCAACCTAACAAATGAATGAATGAAGTACGTTGGACATTATTTCTCTTTTACTTTCAAACTCATTTACAGACCTGTCCATTAGCGATCCCAATTGCCAACACGTATTACAATTTGCCTAATGGTACGCAAACAGAGCTGAGCTCTACTGCCAAACTGGTAAGGGCTGGTGTCACTGCCACCAACAGTAATTTACATCAGTCACCCATGTGTTAAACTGCCATTAGGGTACGCCTAAGCTCTTGCCACAGGAGATGCTGGGCCATGCCCTTACGACAGTCACTGGACTGCAGAAAACAGCAGTCACCTCTGCCGAATCCTTTGGAAATGCTCCTTGTCAGGAACTGACAAATGAACTGAACTCCCCTGACTGATGGTCTCCAGATCAGATTACCACAGAGGGAATCTCACAATCACATTAGATTCCAATTATTTCTCTCCTTATTCTGGAAAATAACTCAATTTTCTCCTGTACGAAAAAGGATATTGCCAGTATTATCTTTCCCATCCAAGCTAAAGGCAACTTCACTAGCTTGGCTTTGCTGGAAGCCCTCCTCCTAAACGCAGCACTCTTTGCAAGGAGCTCATTTCTTTCATAGCAGCTGAGTTCCCCAGGCCAGCCCTGACATCCCACAGCTTCTTCCCAAGCTGCAGAACACCCTCCATTTCAGCCAGGCTGTTGTAATTAGACTGATTTACTCTGTGATTTTTATTACCATGCTAGTCAGTGAAGCGTCAATTTTAATAAAACAGTTCCAGGGTTCAGCTCTACTCATCATTCAGCATCTTCAGCCTCGTGCTTAACGTGACCCCTTTCAGCTACACCTGCTGATTCCCCATGAAGTCAAGGAGTTCTCCACACACCCCATCCCTATAGCACGGAGCCACTTCCACCACTTTTCTAAGCACCTTCTACACCAGTTTATCCCAGAATTCAAACAAATTGTTTATTTAAATGTATTTTACTTTTCAGCTATTTCACACTGGGGATATATGCAGGCAGCATTTCCCTTTTTTTTTTTTTTTTTTGAGCCAGGCTGACTTATGAGATTCAAGCAGTGCGAGGAAATCTTTTCATGAGACTGATCTGAATTTTGATTATCTAATAAAAGGTGGAACAGGAAACAAAATTGGTTTGATTTGATTTATAGTCTCTGAACCCTGCTGCAAACATAGCTCTCCTTTTATGCTCTCAAACCGGTTCCAATTTATTCCCATGTGTTGTTTATGCAGATACATTTAGTGAATAGTTTATCAAGTGATTTTCAGATTGGACTTGCTGCTTAGAGTTAATTTACATAAATTGATCACCAACTAACGGTTTGCTAATCTGTGTAGTACACATGCTCCAAGGGGAAAAAAACATCACAGTCTTATTTCTGCTCCATCAGGTCATCACAGAAGACATCGTACTGGCAGAAGAGGAACTAAGAGCAAACACTGGAATTCCAGAAAGATAATCCTTAGTAATAACCAAGGCACTATTGCTCAGTGGGGAAATTTGCTTCAGTAACCTAGGCACAGCAGGTTTTCTATTATGATATAGGAAGACTGAAAACAAAATCGAGAGTAACTGTGCTAGATACTGCACAGGAACAACCTGTTCCTCAGACAACAGCATCTCAGTTTACAGAACACCGGACATGGAAGTGGCTAATGACTTGATATCCAAGAGTTGTCCTGAAGTCCCAGGGGACACCAAGCCCTCTTGGCATCTTCCTTGGATGAGCTCCTTGCCCAGCAGCTTGGCACTGCTGAAGTCCAAAGGGGAAAAGGCACAATCCAGCCCCGGCACCAAGAATGGACAGACGCAGCTTCTTGGGACGCTTCTCCAAGCTCAAGACAGTCCACAGAGAGATCTTGAGAGCTAAACAGAAGCCTTCTGAAAGCCAGTGATCTAAGAGTAATGTTTTAATTACTCAAATTGTAAGAAATACAGAAGGCAAAATACAATAGAGGTGACTCTAAGAAATATCAGCTTCTAACCTTATAATATACAGTAAGGAACATTACCATAATAAGCTCTGAGGAGATACAATGAAAACTATTACAGCTCCAGGAAAGACACATAAAGATGAGCATAACAATTACCTGCCTGGCAGTGAAAAAGGAAGAAAGGTACATAATTTAGAGTACTGCTGTTACTGGCTTTAAGGCAGATATATAATGAAGAGTATTGCAGTTACCTAGTTCTGACAGAGATATAATGGCAATCATTAGTTATCTAGCTGTAAGGAGGACACGTAATGTGCAATATTATTGTTACCAGTCCCTAAAAAAGAGTAAGAAAGAGGGGGAGAGAGAGAGGACGAGAAACCAGGACGGTTACTGGGCTCTGGAAGGCAGAAATTACGGAAAGATTTGCTGGTGCCCATAGCTGTATTTTATGGCTACTAATTCACAGAGGAAGAGGCAGGGGAGAACGGAAAGCAGTCTGAGTTATGTGGTACGAGGCCAGACTTCCAGCTGGCTGCAGCTGATAAAGCTTGCTCACATTTGTTGTAGCCGCACCAACTTCAGGCCCGCAAAGAAGGTAAGGAGGGGGAGACAGGCTGCCCCGTGAGACAAAAGCACCCCAGTCCTACCAGAGTTACGCACGGACCACGAGGGTTTCCTGGGATGTCCCATCAGCTCTCAGCCCCCACCTGGCTGTTTGGAAGCAGCCACCTCCAAGACAGAACCCCAGCACTGGGAAGGCAAGAAGCATCACTTCTCTGTGCACTCTTGGAATCAGGCAGGGGGTCCGGGGCAAGAGAAAGGGATGGTAACAAAGCGGGCCTAGAGAGAATGGAACCATGGTCTTTGAGAGCTCTGAGCTGTGCAATGGAGAGACGCAGTATATCTTTCTTTTGCAGAGAGACAGATGCGTGGATCTTCCTGCGACCTTCAACGTCCTGCTCTTCTCTTCATGAAAGAACTCTACCCACCCTACCACCAGGCCAAAGGGACAATAAAAAATAATAATAATTAAAAAAAAAAAAAAAAATCACTTCTTCCAAATCAAGATGCAGAAGAAGTTAAAGGGAAAAAATAGGCAATTCAACCTACACATAGGGAAAAAAAGGCAACTCAACCAAGACTGCATGAATGAAGAAAAACCATGAACTTTCTCCTAACAAATTATAACGGCACAGCCAGTAAGTAGTGCACCTCTCTGGTTGCCACAGCACTCTTATTTGTTCTCATACCCGCTCTTCAAATTTAAGTTCCAAGAGTTTAATAACTGCTAGGGCTCGAGGACAACTCGAGTGCAGTCAGCGTTCATGTTAGCTCACTGGGGGCAAAGTCAGGTCTCTGAATAAATTCAAGGTCAAGGAATTCAGGAGGAACTTCAAGTCAAACTAGTTGTTTTATTCCTGTTATGACCATTATTTACTCCCCATTATTTCAGGAAATTATTTCAGATGTGTCACTGAATCTCGTGGCCATTAATCTGTGATGTTCCTGTGGAAAGACACTCTGGAAACCCAACTGTTGCTCACACACAGCATGGTTGCTCCAATCAAACCATTTCTGCAACATCAGCCTCAATCAGGAGGCAAGGAGAGACAGGAACAAAGGGGGAAAAACAAGGAATAGGGTGATTGGTGGGAAGGGAGCACTTGCTTACTTTAAGCTGTTCTCAGAGTAATCAGCACCATCAACACTGGAAAGAAGGGTTTCTCTTCCTCTAATAACTCAGTTCAAACTTGTGTCCTCCCAAGGAGCAGAACCACGCGTCACCCAGAGATTTCTAGCCAGCACCCCATGGAACATCCTTCAGCAGTGCCTCTGCCCTTTCTTCCAGCAGCACCTCTGCTGAGCATTTACACTGTGCATTAATAAGCAGCACCATTATCACCAGTGTCGCTGTTCCTCTACACAAAACAGCAGAAACCAGAGCCTTAGGTTTGATGCCAGTGTAATCACATACATGGATGTGGCCTTCGGATCCCTACGCCAGAATAGGCACCTGCAGTCATTCCTCCAAGGAGGCAGAGTCAACTTAAGACCCTGTGCTGCACTGCACGCAACTCTCACCGAGCAGAGAGAACCTGGTGGTGAGACCCTTTTGCTTCCCTTTGAGGAGGAGAGCTGGACACAAGCGATGAGGCTAACTCATAACTGACCTCAATTTTCACTCAAAGGTCTGCAATTACACAGATCAGTAATTTTTCTTTTAGCATGCACTTCTGAAAGGCCCTCTACTGACCTGTTCTTTTTCTTGTAACCAGCAGCCTTGGCTACACAACAGGAATCCTGGTGTGCAGAGTATCAGAATATGACAACATTTCCTTTCATTCCAGTACAGACGGAAAACAAACATCCAAAAATTAAGAGTTTCAGGATAATATACTACTGCATTTCAGTACTTGTGTGTTACTCTACAGTATACACAGCCATTACTGGAACGCTTTAGCTGAATAAAATGATGCACTATTAAAATAATTCTTTTTAAAACATTTTTTGGCAGCTACCACTTAAATATTTCAATCATCGCTACATTCCATCTCCCTGCAGAGCTGCAAATAAACAGACATCAGTTCTATTATGCTGTGACATAAAGTAATGCACGACTATCTAATCCAAGACAAGTTTCCAAGCTTTCTGGTTCAGCTCTCAACCGCCCCTCAGCAAAAGCTCTGTAAAACTTTACTTGTGCATGTTTTAAATTTAAAACGGAGCCTGCATACAGCAGATGGACCAAGTCAATGCTCAGCTCCCAGTAAACAAATGCTGCCTCCATTGCCAATGTGAGCTATTTAATATCAGCTGCTTCACTGTTTTCCTGTAAGAACAGATTTTGCTTTGGAGGCAACTGAATTACTTCATACACAAATGCTCCTTCTGCATCTTTGTTTTCATTTATTTCCTGCTTGGTACCATGAACAGCAACACTGAAAACTAGTGCATGACAAGACAATCAAATGAGATATTTGGCACAATGGCTAATTTATACTCTGTAAGCCTCCCCTACAAATTCCATTAACTGTTCTTCCTGCTTTGCTGATGCTTCATTTTTTTCCTTGAGAGCACAGCAAGTCCTAAAACCCAAGAAGAACATTTCTCTCCTCTCTCCCCAGTGACTGCCATGCCTTAAGTCCCAGAACCATGCACACAGGCAGACCCCACAAGGTAGGCAGGAGTACACTGTTTTATTTTGAGCTACTTAGCAAAGTGAACTGCAGAACAAGCAGAAGAAGGAGGTCAGAGGAGGATGTTGGATCTATGATTCAAGAGCATAAAAGACAATAATAAACTTGTTTTGGGCTTCTTTTGAAAGAAATACGGCTAGAAGAGAGATAATCATAGTCTCTGCTTTTGTCCCAGGCAAGAGGGAGATGCTGAGACACAGCAGCACTTAGGACACCCCAGCAGGCAGCAGGTTTCCAGGCAAAGGCCGTGAGCCTGGGGAGGTTGGGCAAGGAGTTCCACTGAAACAAATCCCACCCTGACTGGGAGGGGAACTCAGCAACAGCACTGATCCTCCCTTTGAAAAGCCTTTGAAATTACTTGAAAGAAAGCAACAGAAGGAAGACTCCCAGAAAATACAGTCATGTGCTCATCTGCACCCCACGCTTCCTCCGCTGTGCGCACAGCCAGCAGTTCAATTACTTCTGCTTCCTGCCCTTCTCTTCTTTATTTAGGTTGCACTGGAAATTCAGGCACATTACGGACAGTTCCCTTGGAGAACTACTTGAACAAAGATCCAAATGATAATACTTGAAACCTGTGAGCATTCACTGCTGGCCTCATCACACTGTATTCAGGACTGTAACACCTCCTATTGCCTTCTAGTTGAAAACACAATCCTCTGGATTTCTGCAGTATTTTTGTCAAAGACTTTCAGGGCATAAGATAGGTGTAAAGTCAGTTTGAGAATGAATCCCCTTGCAAATGCATCACATCCTGCTGTCCCAAGGGCTAACAAGGGCCTAACTACGACACACTGAGTTTCCCCAAGAGAGAGGATTGACTCCTGGTAGGAAGGGGCCAGAGGATTTCACGTGAAAATAATCTAGGTAGGCTCGAGGGTCTCAGCCAGGACAGGCTGGGTATCCCCTATCCCTGGTCCACACTCTGTCCATCTGATAAGCCTAAAAACTTGTGTCAAGAGGTTCTTTGGCCGCTCCCACATGCAAATGCTCATCACAATTAAAAATCACAGGTTTCGACAGAAGAGCTTTCAGTTAACACCATGTTAATTGCATGTAGTTGCAGCCAAGTTCTGGGAAACACAAGGATCTCAACAGAAGTGGGTGACTCCCAGAGGAAGAGGATACTGGGATGGGGTCCTTGCTTGTATAAGGCATGACCTCAGTAACCTGATGAAACGCTGGCAATGGATTGAGACCATTAAGACAGTGACTATCACTCACAGACAGACCATCACCTACTTGTTTGTCCACGTACAGTGCTGCGAGTTCTGCAGTCTTCTTGCCTCTTAGAAACAGCCACACTTTAATTCTTTTAATTTCTGCTTCAAGCACATTACTGCCTTCTCATCAAAGTTCGTCAGCAGATGTTTCAAAGGTTCCTTATCCAAAGTACATTGTAGTTCAACAGCATTATAAAAAACACTCTGTTAAGTAACCAGACAGAAAACCAACATACGCCTCCTAGAAATTAGTTTCATTTTCTTGTGCTTTTTAACTCTTTAAAGACAGCACTCCAAAGCTTTATTTCATTCAATATGCAAAAACAAGAACTGAAGGCCCCTTTCATGAAAAACTGTTTTAAAGACAGCTTGCTGCAGGCACGTTTCCTTGAACCACTCTGTTCCTCTATCTAGAGACATCTTTCTCATATAAGAAAGAACTAAGATGTATGTGGCTATGATGTAACGAGACTTTTTATTGTCTGCCTGTCTTTACATCCACAAGAACTCCGCCAGAGTACATAGAGAGCAACAGTTACACAGTCACACAGTGCACAAACAGCCCTTTAACAGATGATTTAGGAAGAAGTAACACATGCTTAGTAGATGTTTTAATAAACGTTTAAGCAATTGTTACAAACCAGGAGACTTTAAAACCATTTAATTCTCAGAGCTGCTGAATGGAGGACGAGAGGGAACAGCGTACTGTAAATATCAATTTTCAGTGGCGACACTTCTCACCAGCCAGTGCCTACCCAGCCATGTGGTCAATGCCTGTTGTCTTTGGAAGGAGCCCTGTAATACAGATACATCTCTTAAGTGCCATTTCTGGCAGTCTCGAGGGTGCAATTCTCATTACTCATCTAGAAGGAAGAACATGAGCCCTGGGCCTGTTTACTCTGCCATATGACTTGGGCTAAACAGCCCCTTACTACTCTATGCCATTGCCAGTTTTATCTGTCACTTGTGAGAGACTTGCAGGACTACACACAGGAAAAGAAGGTGTTCACTTTCTGACACATGGCCTTCACCTAAATCCTATTCCTTTCCAACTGAAGCTGACTAGTAAAGAAATGGGGTTGTCTGTGGGGGTAATTTACCACCAGGTACATAGGCAGTTCCAAGCTGTCTGGCATGGTGCACAGAAGTACACCTGAGCTGGCTCCTAATCCTGCAGCACAGAGCAGGAGGTTGAGCTGAGGAGGCTGCTCAGCCGTAAGCAGCAAAGGTTCAATACATGATGACTGGCTTGATGAACTCCTCGGGGCAGAGATGTTTTCCATACCAAGAAAGCACTTTAGATTCGCCCACAAACACAATCCTTGTAAAATAACTGTGCTACACAGAGAAGCTGAGACAGAAAGGCTTAGATACAAGCTTGGCGAGTAACACAGGTCTGGAAGAGAAATAGGCTGAAAAATATTAAGGACATGAAAACTCTGGAGAAAGTCACAGTTGTTTCTGGGAAACGTCACATTATTCTGCTATTCAGAAACAAAGTGCTTCGGAAGCACATGTTATGCTAGTCAGAGGATGCCAGTTCAAAAGTAAGATTCTCGTTTTCCACGCTGACAGATGCAATATTTCATTAGCCAGGCTCCTCAGTTTTGAGCAGAGACATTCCAAGCTGCCATCAAGAATCCCTCTCCCACTTCCCTTCACAACAGAACGCGGCCGTCTGAGTTCATAGCAGGCTTTGAGCATCTCCTTCCTGAAAACACGCCTGCTTTGGAGGCAGCACTTTGCACTGTGTCCCAGACAGACTATTTGCCAGTCCGAAAGCAAACGAGGACTTCTGCAGGAGCTCTGGTCTCCAGCAGTTAATATGGCAGTCATCCACAAAAGGCAAGGGGACAGCGCTGATGCAGACAGGACAGCTGAGACACTGATGTACCCCAGGGAAGAGCACACATCTCATTTCACCCAATAACAAGTACACAGGAGCTGGGTTCCAGAACGGCCAGGAGTACGGGTTGGACCACTATAGACAGAGGACAGCCAGAAAGCAGAAGGGTTTTGCCTCAAATACCTGCTTTTCCAATGAAGAGAGCTGGCCACTAGTTTGCCACGCACACATTACCACTACAGAACATGCACACTAAGAAAAAATAAAGATGGGCATATAATATCACTATGAGCGATATATAAAAAATTGAATTAAACTGAAGAATCATGTAAGTTCTGGCAAATGTGATCTGAATGTGTATGTTTGGTGGCCCTGCTAGGCAGGGGGGTTGGAACTACATGATCCTTGGGGTCCCTTCCAACCCGGGTGATTCTGTGATTCTGTGAAATGTCACAGCAGTGACATCCTGAATGTAAATCCATGCAGGGGCTGAGCAGCAGCTCTGTGCAGGCAGCCTGAGCTTCCCATGCACACAGCAGGGCCTGACCCCTGTGAGAAGAGAGCACTGTGCCAACACTTGCTGGCATAAAGAAGAACACAAGCAGCATGCTGACCTGCTGGTTCTCTACCTAGAACAAAATACCACCCCAACACACCCATTTTTATATTGCTAGTACCCCGACCATAGCATTTTTAGCATTACAAGCATCAAGCCAGACCCTAAGCAGCATTTTCCTGCAGACAAGCCTGTAAGCCAAAGCAATGTACTTCCCAAAATCTCCAGCGGGAACTCTGCCTGCCTTCACCCAGGCTGAGCTCAGCTTTTAATGTGTTTTGAAAAAGGATTTAAACACACAAATCTGTGGGAGCTACAAGAATCACTGTGAAACAGCATGAAATTGAATTGGGATTGATCTGGGAAGTCTGGAAGTTTGTTTAGACTGCAACTCGTAACGCTCAGCTCCAAGCTGCAGCTAATGCTACTGTGACAGAGGGGTTTTCTGTATTGTTTTTAATAATATTGACCAATTCTACAGATAGCTGCTTTTCAGTGAGCTCAGTGCATGCTATAAGTAGGTCAGTTGTTAGTTCCAGGCCTCCAGCTCTTTCTTTCCATTTAAGGAAAAAATCCTTTTCTCATATGCAGTAACACTGAAAGCAACAGTTTTCAGCTTCTAGGGAGCGAAACCAGAAGTGGGACAAGGCTTCTTCTAAGAAGGCCTGAGCCTATGCCCGCCGTTCTGTGTGCAGTTCAAAGATGGTTCCTGCTCTGAGAGCTGCACAGATAACAAGAAAAAGCATAGAGAGAAACACAGAGGGGAAAAAAGCTACAGCAGAACCCCCTCACCAAGCAGAGAAAGCAGAGCTATCTCTGTCATTACTTTGCTATTACCAGCATACGCCGCAGGGCTGAGAACCAGCACAAACCTGCAAGTGACAGACAAATTGATAAGAGTTCTCATGGCGCACCAGCAGATGCAGAGCTTATTGCTTCTGCCACATCAAGCCAGTGCTGGCCTCGATAGTGCTTCCAAGAGAAAATCCTCGCTTTTGATAGCTGCTATAGTCACCCCACAGATCAGATGGCAGAGGAATGAAGAATACTAAACATCACCAAATAAAGCAATCAGGAAAATACAGAGCAAATGGGACAGGCTGATAGCAGGGCTTCTAGTCAGCTAGGTTACAGTTACACATCAGACATTCATTTTTCTTCCTCCTGGTAACGTTGTGGGTTAGCAGCACTGCTGTCGTGCTTCTCCATGAGCAATGTGCTCTGGCTGCTCAGCCCTTGAGCAGGGGGCTTCACTGGAGCAGGACCAAGCCCTGCAACTTCAATCCACTGCCCTGCTGAACAACCTAAAGGCTCTGCACAGAGACTCACCTGCTGCTTGTAGCAAGGACTGCCTTAACCCTGCTCAGTTCTCACTTTGTCCATCAAAAATTGACATGCACTAACAAGCAGGGAATCCCCTTCTAAGACTCAGACGATTTTATAAGCAGGTTTAGGTACCCAGCAACTATCAATTATAATGGCCTCTCTATCTTTACTGATAGCCCCAAGAGATCTTTATAAAAGCATCACCCAGGAAAAAAAAACCGAACAGCTTCAGTGTGTTATAACAGCCCTGCTAGCCCACGTGGGGCCAGAGTACATGCTTAAAGGCTTGGATAAATAGGAATCATAACATTAAAATGTTTACTCATAACCTGTATTTTACCTAGCGTGCTCCGCTGCATCCGATTAGCTCCTCTTCTCTTCCTTTTATTACTTCAAGATGTGAAGTTCACACTTCATGACAGTTTACAGTTTTGCAGCAAAATGGTGTTTGAGAGGTTTATTTGTGAAAGCTGTATTCAAAGAATCAAATGCTTATGACTGTCACTGCCTTTGTTCCATGTTTCTCTTTGAAGATACCAGATTTTTAATAACATTCCTGCATGTATCCTACTCCAGTAGCAGACAAACTACCCTGACAGTTAGACAGCAATGACAGCGTTTAGTGAGCAGAAAGCTGTATTTTTAGAGCCACAAGATGGAAAACTGAGCTGTACAGATTATGAACTGTTATTATTCTGCACAGTAACGCACAAGAGCCAGATACTGTATTGATCTGCAGTTACTGAATGTAGGTAACCACTGCCTGAACCCAAACCACAGCAGTGACTGTAATGCCTCTGAGATTTTAAGATGCCTAAAAATCACTACAACTTAGGTAGCTTCTTTGAATTTTTTTTTTTTTTCCATGGGTTTTGAGGCTGTCACTTGAGAACCTTTCAAACACAAGTAAGTTTTTAAGTATTGAATCTGAGAGGACACACGGAGAGCACTTTTGGAGAATTTAGCCCCTTGATGTTGTCTCTATGACTGCAGTCAGAAATTAAGTAAAACTACAGGCTTGACCTCCCTGAAATACTACAAGGTTTGTTTCCATATCTAAGTTTATGGGCTAACCACCATCTCACTTTAACCCAGTTTCACACCTTCTTGTGTTCAAAATTCTGCCTTTCTTCCAGACTGTTCAGAACAAACATACAGCAGAGCAGTCTCCATACAGACACAAACATGGTACATGACTACACCAACCCACATTTTTGACCACATACAAGCAAGTTTGTCTTCAAAAAAAGAAAACTTTAGTCCACACCAATTCTTGCATCTCCTAGGATATGCTCATCTTCACAACAAACTACAGCCAGAACAACAGGCACTACTGCTGTTCACACAGACCCAACTCTCCCAAAGCTGTAACCCAAAGCTAACAGTGCAGCGCTTCATTCCCAGTGTCACAGCTTACTCATAGAGTCAGAAGACCAAATTTGAAAACAAAGTACAAACATCAATTGGTGACATATGCCCAAATAGCAGTAATCCTCTAATATGGGAGGAATGTTTGGAAGCTGCTGGATATCTTGGCTTTCTGCTTGAAGAATTAATTTCCTCTCTTCCTAAACAGCAGCTTACAGTACAGGAGGATAGTCTGAGCCAGCACGAGTGCCGAGATGTAGCTGCAAAGCTGCAAGGACTCACCTGAAGAAAAGCTCCAGCTGAGGTCACAGACAATGTCCCATACTGCAGCATCTCCCACTTTTAGTGTCTGCTCCTCAGCCTTTACCTCTCACAAAATCCTCTCCTGCTAACTATCTGACTATCACACTTGTTTTTCACACTTGTCTTTAGCATCCTCTGTGAGCATTGCTGTGTTACAGGTACTGCACGTTCCATTTTTTGCAGGAACCGCATCAGTCCCAGATGGATGCAGCATCACTCAGATTCTGCAGCCTGAAGCCAGCAAAAAAGGCTTTGGACCAGAGTCTCCCACTCACAACTTCCCCCAAAGCCATGTTTCCAGCACACCCTGCAGCTCTGACCCCGAGGGCAGCAGCCCTTACAGGTAACTCTGGTCCATCCCAGCCCACGCTCTCTCATTTTCCATCCCCTTAACATCTGAGCTAGCAGGATCTGAAGCTCAGCTTAGCATTAAGTACTTCAAATCCACTGAATAGGAAAGAAATCCTCTGGCACTTTAATCAGCAGATCTCTCTGGTACATAGAGACTAGAGTCAACAGCTTTCAGGCTCAGAGCACGATACTGCACACTGAGGCCCCAGTATCAATTTAGACCTCCAGGAGTTGTCACAGACCCCACAGTTTCTATGTTTGTTCCCAACATTCTGAATGCTTCTACTTCAGAAAATCTTGACTGCACTTTTCAGCCTCCATAGGAATAACGTCCGACTCAGGTAACCCTTAAATTTCACTCACCTCCAAATCTTTCCCACAAGATGCTGTTCAGTTGTTGACCTCCATTTTATCAGTGATGTTCCTCCTCAATTCGCAACTGCAAGGAGGAACAAAAATCAGAGAAGATTACATTAAAAACACATACAAACAATACAGTGAGCCAAGATTTTCTACTGAGTCAGCTCTAGGGTCAAGAAACCAATAAATGTTTTGCTCTATCTGTACTACACTGAGTCCTTCTGCACATGTTACGCTGAGATAGTTGTTCCCTTCTCTTTTATTTTTGTATAATGCTAAAATTATATTCTTCTGCTTTTTTTATCCCCTAAATACAGATTATTTGTTTTTGCAACAGTGTTAACGTCACAACAAAGAAACAGAACATAAGGTTAGTGATCTCCATGAGAAATGAAAGCTCCAGCGATGCTTCCCTTCTCAAACCCCACTTGTTTCCTCCATTTGCACTCCTCAACAGCAACAGTTGCTCCCTAAGGGACTGCCAAACTGTTTACTATGCTTGTTAAATAACACTCGTGCTCTTATTTAACTTTTTTTTAAACAATGGAGTTGGCATTCATAAAAGCTCTGGAAGCTAAAGTGGTCTCATAAGCTCACTTTGCTGAGGAAAGCATAAGTGCTTATAACCCAGTACGTGCTGTAGCAGTAATCTCCACAGACTGCCCTTCTGCCATGAACTTTTAAAGGGTACCATCCACATATATTTCAAAATGTGACCACTGATTCTAAATACTGCTTTGGAGGCAACACATCTTACACACTGCACAGTAAGGTTTGTCTTCTTGTTTTCTTAAGTGTTTATATATGCGATGGAAAACATTTCAAGAATTGCTTTTTATACCACTTTTAAACTGAATTCATTAATTAGAGTAGAAATGGAAATTAACATACAGAACAATAGAAGCTTTAAAGAAACTCAAACTCCCTCTTTGTAGTCACCAAACAACATAGATCCCTCTCAAAGGGGCAACTGCCTGAAATCCATAGCTCCACGTGTACAACTGCACAGTTTCTTGGGCTTCCTCTTCTTCTTCTCTTTCCCTTACCATCAATCATTTTTGCCATTTCTTCCCTTTTTAGAATGCTAGCCATAAATACCTGAAAACCATGAAATTAACAGGTTTTGGTGTCAAGTTTGTTCACTAGAGACACCACTCCTCTTCAAGACATTCCAAAACAACCATCATGTATATCGTGGTCCAGCAGAGGCCACCGTCAGGCCTTGGCCAGGCCAATGGGGGATGCAAGTCAGGTGCCTACAGCAGCAAAGGACACAGGCCAGTGTACGGGGTGCCCCAGCAGTGCCAGCTCTGCCCAGCCCTTCACTATGTTCTCCAAAGAGGAGTAGAGTTCATCTTCATGGGCATGGGTGGGAGGCAGTGGGAAATTATGCTTTCATTTTACTAAGAAAATGCAATCTGTTAGGAGCCTAGAGATCTTAAAGGCCTTTTGAGAAGAGGTGTTTCTTTTTTTTAAGAGGCATCTTGTAAAACAGATAATTGGCCGTTATTATATCTCCTGACCTGAAAAGGACTCAAAATCTGATTGACTACCAGAAAATTTACTTCCATGTTGCAGGAGCAACACTGCCTACCTGCAGAGGGAACCATCTCTCTCCTAAACAACAGGACAGGTGCAACGAAGAGGGCACAGATCTTGTATGATCTCCTTTCCTTGATGGCCAACAGAGGCTCAGAGCAAGCTGCATGACCACTCCCTTCCAGGACCGGGTCACACAGAGATGTTTTCTGGTGGCAGAAAGCTGCTCTTCAGCTAATGCAGCCTACTGCTGCTACCATCTGATTTTCATAAAGGTTGGCCTCTAGGCTTTAGTGCAACTAGAGCCAAATGGCACAGCAGAAATGAGGGAGATGCAAGTATTGAACTGCATGAGACTGAGAAAAGCTAGGGGTAAAGGGAAGAGAGCTCCATTAAGCCTGAGGCACTGCTGATTTGAGAGGTCTGACAGAACCTGGACATCAATTACCCTGGGTGAAAAGCATTGTACAGACTTCAGAAATTTTTATCTACCCCAGCACTGCATAAAAAATAACCATAAATGCATCTTTATTACTGCCCTCTGCTTGGTGGTTAGGTAGCAGCCCCCAAACCATAAACTTTGCCACTCTCCATCAATACAGCAGAGAACTGGATTGTGCCCTCAGCTGCAGCAAGCCAACACACTCCACTAGGGCCAGGTATCCTCACAGAAGCTAAAAATGCTAGGAATGGAGGAGGGCTGAGCAAGACAGCCCTCGTATATGTCATATGTTGGGAGATTTAAGTACTGGAGAAGATAGACTTGCTATAAATTTCTGGAAGCAGGGTGAGGGTGGGTGCTGAACAACACTCGAGATTCAAATCTTCACCCATGTTCAGGAAGACAAGACATCCTGTGATATGATAAATCCCACACTAGAGTTACAGACAGCTGTTTTCTCTCCATCCTTGCGCTGCTCTATTTCACAGGAAACATGCAAAGAAAAAAAAAAGGGTGAATGAAACTGCAGTTTGATCATATTAAGGCAGAACGCCACAAAAAGTGGTTAATGGGCAAGATCAGAAGGTGACAGAATGGTCTGAAGGTCAAGTTCCTGCCACCACCTGCCATCAGAGACTAGAAATAGGACATAATTTTTTCGATGTGATGTCAAACGTTGGCTTTTCCCACCTCAAACATCAAACAGGCACAGTGTTCAGTTTCCTTGATCCCTATCTAGAAGCTGACGTTCAGAAGTATTTACATCACTTCAGTTTATTATCAAAGACCTTGTTTCTACTGCCTCTTTTGTAGGGTCACCCAAGTTTAAGAAAAATCAAATATTCCTCCTTCCTTTGTTTCACACATCAGCCCTAATATGGATCAAAGAATAAACAGTGGGGAACAATGAATTCTTCCTGCTAGCAGGGAATTGGCATCACAGTTCATAAAAACATGGACAGAAGGGAAAAAAGAAAAATCAAACTATCAAAACTCAAAATGACAAAATAGCAGAGAAAAATACTGATCTTCCACTTTTGAAAGATGCAGCTGCTGCAAAAGACAATGCCAATACACAAAGCAAAGTGAGATTCTCCTCAGGTAGGGCTGTGATGCTTACAAATCTCATCACACCCTCCCAACATTTTTTGTCCCTCTCAGGCCAGGCTGCACAGTCCAAGACCTCAGGAGCTCTTGCCAGGAGACTCCAGACACCAAGAGACTTAATTCAGTGATCACACAGCTCTCACCCACAAACAAGCTTTAGCTCATGAAAGCTGAATAGAGGTCACTCAATTCCTCACCTGCTGGCTGCATTTGAGCCAGCCTCTTAATACGTCTCGTAGCACTGTTTCTTCAGCTAAGCACAGCCAGGTCCTTATGCTTTACCTCTTAAGCACAATGCAGAGGTTCAGTTTCACTGGAATATCTCTTGAATGCACGAAGAAACCACCATGACCTGCCACCAGAGACTACAGCTGCTCAAGGAGCACATCAGATCCAACTTGCAACAACACTATGGATCATGAAGTGAATAAGGAATGATTTCAAGTAGTCAGACATTTTCTTCAATATTTTCAGTCTCCAGAACACCAAAAGTAAGCAACAAAGTACGTTTCGTAAATCATGTATTTTGGGACATGAGCTCTAAGTCCACAGTGCTTTTCTTGCTGGTGCCATAAGAGTTCACATGTAATGCCTACACTAACAAAAAAATATGTTGGAATAACGT
Source organism: Lagopus muta (assembly GCF_023343835.1). NCBI lineage: Eukaryota > Metazoa > Chordata > Aves > Galliformes > Phasianidae > Lagopus > Lagopus muta. The sequence continues at coordinate 32,257,933 of NC_064440.1, read as the reverse complement.
TGATCACTCATTTATATTATTGCCATTTATAATATAAGTCACATCTGGTATTGACAAGGGTGAAGTAAACAGCTTTGATTTAAGAAAAGCCTCAAGTAAGTGCTCAGATCTCACTTTAGGATTCAGACTGGCTCTGTAACGAAGGCCCACCAAGCAACTTCTACTCAAATCCATCCACTGCATACAGCATGTGACTCAGCTTCATGGAGTTGCTGGGTCCTGGGAGTAACGTTAAGGCTCCCTCAAAATACAAAGGCACATAAGAACACATGGAAGAAGCGATGGGGAAGATGTAAATTGACTTTCCTACAAAAGCACAACAGAATTAGAGCAAGGACTTTCTATGCGGAAAGCAGCGGAAAGAACTGGCAAATGCCCTACTTTTTCTATCCCAAAAGGGCCACAAGAGAGGGAGGGGGGAGCAGAGAGCATTAAACCAGAGCAGCACTGCAGCGGGATTCCCTGTGGCTGAGCAGCAGAGTGGCTATGAGAAGGACATCTGAGAAGTCCCTTGTATGAGCAGTGACAAAAAAGTCCTTTACGGGTGATTGGAAGAGAGACCTTTCTTCTGAAGGACACAGGAACAGCTGTGTTTAATAGGAACACAGAAAAGGGTGCTATTAGAAAGTGTAAGATATGCATAATCAACAACAACAAAATCAATAATGAAGTTACTCCAGTTACCACAGCCTCAAGGCTATCGTTACTTAAGTACACGGAATTTACCAAGATTATTTCACTGATACAGCACTTGATCAGTGATTCAATTACTACACACAAGCCTACATCAAACAGCTACTCATTCAGAAGACATCTTTGGCATACCTCCCAAAACTGAACCTTCATGCATCTTTCATATGGCCAATATAATTAAATTTATGTGTACACGTAGCAGAACAAGCACTTTAAGTAATAGGACATAATCCTAACAGCAGCTTTTCTTTTTTTTTAAAGAAGGGGGAAAAAAAGGACTTTATGATAGAAAAAGGAAGCGTGGAATGCAAAGAGGAAAACACAGGCATGAGAATATACCAAGCACTAATGGTAATGAAGAATAAATCCAAGGCCTGCAACAGAGCATGGATATCCTCCCCCTGCACTACTGTAAGTTTTTATGTCCAACCTACATCTGTGAGAATCCCATCCCATACGGTCCCTGCATGAGCACCAAGATGCAGAATGAAGGCTCCAGTTACAGCTTCCTTCTTCTAACCATCAGTCCAGTGCATCTCAACATCTGTCTCTTCTTTCTGTACAGAGTTAGATTCTGGCAAGGACATCAGATTCCCATCCAGCTGTAGCAAGCTGTGATCTATTGGAGACGTTTCATTTTAACCACATTACATTTAGGCATTTAGAACTGAATGGCAATATCCTCCTCCAAATTCCTCTCAGCCAAATCATACAACCTTTAACACCAGCTCTTAGTCCACCCATCTGTGGACCTGAAACTTTCATTTGATGACCTAAAGCGTGACTTTCTCTGTAGGCTTCATTTTCTTTTTTTCCCCACCCCCAATAAGGCAAAGGATGAGCAGAGATTTAACAATAACGAACATACACATGTAACACTCATAAAAACCCCTGATTTTAAAGGGCACACTTGATAAAAATGGTTACAGAGCTCATAAATTTTACCACCTACTACACATTTGCAGATTAACATACATCAAAAGCAGCCAGTCCACCACATAGATGAAACAGTTACATATGCATGCCTCCATTAAGCAGATGACTTCTTCATTAATGTCTGTGACTATGGGAGATACTGACCCTTGTTTCTCAGTAATTACATGCACTAAAGGCAGTCTGGGAGGTGAAGCACCAAGAGCATCTTTCCCTCTGCCTGGTTTTTGGAAATCCCTTCGCTAAACACATTGGGGCAACAGGACTGAGTTCCAAGGTCTGAGAACCTGCAGCCACATGCATGTGGATGCCCTGGCTGTTCTGCTTCTTGTCATGAGAGCTCACAAAGGCTCCCACCACCCTTGTTTGCCTGCTAAACCAGGACGAAACAGAACAAATCAAAATCAATAGTTACACCAGGACTTCCAAACTATTTATTTAATTCCACCAGCTTGTTCTACTAGCAGAGCTACTGCTAGTCTAAGACTATGTGGTTATCAAAGGAACAGACTAGATGCATTCTCCTTTCTCATTACATTTTGCAGGGGTCTTTGAGAATATTAGATGCAGCGCTTGGGAGTCGCTCTTCAGCATATGCCTGTGCAATGCTCTCCTCCAGGCAAGTCTGCTGTGAGCTGTAAAGGCAACAGTGCAAGGCTTTGAAATGCCAGGACCACAGAGCACCGCTGTGACTCGAAACAAACACTGATGGAGCCTGCACACACCAGCTCCTCCACAGCTAAGTAAAAGAAGTGCTGCAGAGAAAGCTCCTGCAAGGAAATTTTCTTCCTTACAAAGGAACTTCCTTCCTTCACGAAGTTGTTCGGTAGCTTTAACCACAAAGGCTGCCCCTCCAAAGCCTCCTGAAGTGCTACTGAACATTCATGAGGTGATTCCAAAATCTGACTACTGAGCTTGCTAGCCAAGGTATCTGACAGCACTGACTCCTGTCAGGTAACAGCAAGACAGCATCTCTGGTCAGAACGTTGAAGCACTCCTCCTTAGTGCTCTCCTACACTCTCCAGGCAAAATGCTTAGTGAGTCCCTACACTGAAGAAGTGGGGAAGATATTGCTGGGAAGAACAGATTCCAGATCGCCATTGCCTCAGAACTTTTATTAAGGAAAGCAAGTAAAATAAACCCTTCTTGAATCTCTATTGCTCATCTGTAGAACGGTATGATGATTTCTTAATAAATACAATCCTGTCAGCTATTCCTGGTCACCTCTTCAGCCTTCCTATTCTGCAATGGGGACCCCTTAGAGATTAACACAGGCTACCCACACAGCATTTACAGGTCTAGAACGAGTTGTTGGACAACTACTGCAAAACTTATTTTGCCTTATATTCAGCCTTTTCTATTAAAAACCTGGCCTTCAGGGCATTTTTGTCTCCAGCTTTTCAAGTGCAGTTTTCTCTCGAGTTGCTATTCTAGGTATTACAAAGACAATAACCAGTTCATTAGTAGGGCTCACAAAAATAAGCCCCAAAGTCACCTTTGCTTTCTACTTTGCAAGGGTGTGATTTCAACTGTGCATACCTTACCTCCAAAAGAGCTCAGAGATGTCATAGGAAATGCAGCAGATGGAATTGTGTGGTTAGGACCTGCACCTTCTTTCACTTTCCCAGGGTAAAAGCTAAGTTAGTAACCCAAACTCTCAAAGCATTGCAGGCAAAATGATTATCAAATCAAAGAGATAAGAGTAACATTCTAAATTAGAAAGTGAATACTACCTTTAAACCTTCTAGTATTGTAAGTAACCAATTACAAGCCCACCAGGCTCTACGGCCCAGTGAACAGAGCCCTGACAGGAGGTGATCTGAAGCAGCTGTCTCTGCCCTCACACTTGCTGCCTGTACAGCTTGTGGTTACCTCAGTGTAGGCCCTGCCTCTTATTGTACATCTGTGTACAGCCTTGTATCAATGGGCAGGGATCTCAGCTAACGATGCACACACCCAGCAAACTGTGCTGCATCCCACCATACCCTTCAGCACAGGCAAGAAAAACCTTCTGAAAACCACGAGTGATCTGACATCATCTCAGTATCCCTATTTTTCATTGGAGAACCACTTCAGAAGAAGAAAGCAAGTTCAGGAAATGCAATGCACTTCAATGTGACAAATCAGACATTTGAGCCCATCTCTCAACAGGCACCCAAAAAGCAGACAAACCTAATGCTACTCATCAGAAGAGTCAGGCCAAAGGCTTCCTTCCCTAACACCCTTCTCCAGCAAGGGATGAGAAAACAAAACTCTGAAGTCAGGAGAAAATAAATATCCCAACCACATTCACCTTCACCCTCAAGCAAACAATTTCTTCAAGCTCTAGCTTCACCATACAGAAACACTCATGCCCACGAATGCCAGCTGAAGGAGCATGCCCTCTATCCTCACCCCATTTGGTACTCGCTGTGGAGCACATCTGCCCTAAAGTTTTCACAGAGCTGTGCTGTAAAAAAAGAAGAAAAAAAAACAACCACAGAAGCGATGAAAATCTCCCTCAAGATGGATGCAAAGGGCTAGTAAGGTGTGTTATTTGTGTTTCACTGGGACTTTTGTACTGTAGTGTCCCAACCTGGCCTGCAGCATGCTAACACTTTTTTAGGGTAGTGCCACTGCTGTACCAGCAGCAAATAACCATTTGATGGTTTCTTGGTTAACAAACCAACATTGATGGCTTACCAAACTCGAGTCATCTTCTGCTGGGCCTTGCATCTTTGTATCATGTCTTATGCTGGGACCCAGGGCCTCTGTTGCATCCTGGAACAGTAAGGGGAGAAGTCTCCTAAGCGCCTGCCCCAGCAAAATGCAGTCAGCCTTGGGCAGTAGGCTGCAGAGAAATAGTCATGCCAACTGCAAGACAGGCGCTCGGCTGCCTTGCTTGCTGACCCTTCTAGTAAGTCAGGTTTTACAACTGGTACTATTAGCTACAGAGCACTGAACATATGCTTCCAGCACCATACTGAGACCCCCTGTGCTCTGCAATCACTGCTGTTTTGATAGCGCAAACGTCAGCAGCTAGATGCCAGCTAGGTAATGGTTTGCACATGATGCTCAGTTGTTGCTATGACAGGACTGTCTGAGCCTGTTAACTGGGTGGTTAGGTTCCCTGCGACATAAATATGCTTCAGCAAAGCCTTACAGCAAGAAGAGATTGCTCTAGAAGATACTGAGCAAAACGTGCCACCCTACCATAATGCTCTGTCTGGCCACCACTCCCGAAGCAGTAACTCCTCCACTAAAGGAGCAAAAAAGGTGTTATCTTACTCCCTGCAGGGTACACACGGGGTACAGCAGCTCAGGGGCTGCGAGGCCAGAGGCTTTAAAAGTATCTGGAGGCCTTAGGACTTGACACCTCCAGCTCTTGCCAAGCAGTAATTGCTCCCATGACGAGACAACAGCAAAACAGGGCAGTAACTCAACAACAGCCTCACACGCCAAGCTGGCAGGCAGTGTATTTACCACCAAAGGCAAGGAAGCCAGGCAATAAAAGCAACTACAGCTCAAAAGAAAATCTCCTTCCTAAACACAGAAGACTTATTTAGAGACGAGCAGGAACTTAGAGTTTTTCTCTGGGTTGGCTTTAACACCACAGAGCATGTTTGCAGACATGTTACCTAACGATCACTTACAAACAGCTTCCCAGGGCACCCCATTGCAATGCAGAGCAGCACCCACAAAGCCATTCTGCTGCTGCAGCTGTGCGCCTGGGCTGAGCCCACTGCCACATTAGCAGTCCCTTGCACGCCAAGATTTGCATAAAAGGAGCAGTTATCAGCAATTATGGCTTGCCAAGGCAAAATTCTTCAAGGCCGCTTTACAACCGGCGACAGATGCAGCATTCCCAAGTTTCAGCTATAATTTATTCTTAGACTGGGCAGAAACATACAGAAAACACGCTGCGTTTTGCAAAGCTGCTCATTTAGGCATCTGAAAAATAATTTTAAGGAGGAGGGAAGATGAATATGGACCAAAGGAATGAATAAACTGCAGGCATGGAGCCAGAATTCAGTACTCAAAGAGTGACAAACAGATATTAATCTGCTTCCTGAACAGGTCAGCTTTTACCTTCTGTTCACACCAAGTGACACTGGTACCCCATGTTTCCCAGCTTCAAGGCTCCATCACAGGTGACAGACCCCAGCTGTCCTGCCAGCATAAGACCAAATACCAAGGAGAGAAGGCAAGTAGGCTGTAGCCAAAAGAAAACCCACTCTCCCCTAGGACACGGGGAAGCATTTCTTGCCTAAAGCAAAGTCCTGTTCCTGATCTGCAGCAGATCCTCTACAGTCCCAGTGCCCCTACAGTTTGCATATTCCAGCTTTTGGGAGCTTTTCCAGATGCACAAGTGGTGCTGCTGCTGCTCAGGCCAAACTGATCCACAGCAACCAGCCTGCTAGGAGACAGCAGCCAGGAGCCCAGGGCAGCAATTAGCACACTCATCACACCTGGGGGCACAAAGTGCTTACAAGCCACAGTGCAAGTGTATCGAAGCAAACTTTCTAACACATCTTCAGTGTTAACAAGCAAATCAGTAACGAACAGAAGCAAGAAGACAGGATCTGGACACTTTCCTGATGTCTTTAAAATTTAAGCATGATGTGTTCAAGACCTTCTCTGGAGAATCAGAAACCATTCTGATCTGATACTATCAAATGGTAAGCGAGAAGGATTCAGTGGTTTCTGCAGGCTTTGGACATCTATAATTCAAAACCCACTGCATATTTCAAATTGTTTTCCTATTTGATACAGCACAAGAGAACTCTTCTGAGACAAAAATGCTGTTCTGACGCTATGAGTGACTGACCCTTTCCCAGACCAAGCTATTTCAGAAAGGAGCTTCTGCACCAGAGACACTTTGCTGAAAGCCAACCCATCGTAACTGTGCATGAGCACAGGGTCACGATAGCCATCGTTATTAGTACTGCAACATCGCATGCTCAGGGGTCACAGAACACCAGCACTGAAGCCTAGTTTTCCTCACACCCATCCATTCTGCATTTGAACTATGAAAACACATGGAAGATGCACAAACGCAAACCGCTGGGGCAATAAAGGTGTCTCTCAGGGCAGAGAGCTGCAGCAATTTCAGATGCTGATCTACTGCTGTAGTCCTGACACAAGGGGTTGCCCAGTGGGAGCAAACCCTGTACCTGCCAGTCTTTCCCAACTGATATCAAGGGATGGCATATATTCCATTATAGGCAATAGGGCGACACAAGAACACTGAATATAACACAGAAATTCAGTCTTCCCAGACACTAGTAGCAGTTGTGTACCCTTAAAAGTAGGCAAGCTCATAGAGGCAGCAAGGAAAGAAGCAATGATAGACCCTCCTCCTTGCCCCACAGGAATCTCTCAGCACACACTCGACCCCAGCACAGCCCAGGCTACACCATCACCCTAGGAACTGCCCAGCACCCATTGTTGGTTTTTTTTTCCATTCCCTATTTCCTGCTGCCTTTCTCCCCTCATAAAGAAGGGAAAAGTCCTTAACAGGTTTCCCGAGGCTCTGATCCCCTCTCACAAGTAAACACCCCCGGATAGAACCACAAAGGAGGAGCCTGTCCCTGGAAGTGGGAAGCAGAGATCCTGGGAACAAACAGCAGGACCGTGAGCTCACCTCCAACGCACTTTTCTCCATGGCTCTGCACCCTCCTCTCACAGCACAGTAAGATCACACCAGAATAAAACTGGTTCTTTCCTGCCTCTATATATTCCCTTCCTGTGAGCTGAGACCACATGTTCATTAAGTGGGATCAGGCACACCTGATGAGGCCATCAGAGTTCTCCTCCTGTGATTTAACCACCTGGAGCACTCCAAGACATGTCTGCTCAAATCCCAAGTCCCCTTCCACCCTACATTAATAATACCTTCTTCTCATTTTTGCTAAGACAATAAACACATCATTAAGTTACCTGGAAGCATAGCCACTTGCTAGGAAGGGGGAGGAATGATACAGTGGTTCGGCAATGTTTGCATGTGTATATAAACACACAAGTGCATCATTTTAAGTGATGTAGATGGGAGATGCCTGGCTTGCTATGCTGCAGAACTGCTGCAAACTGCTTTAGCCCATGGGAAGATGAGGACAGGCTGCAGTGTCAGTGCTTACAGAACTGCATCCGGTGTGTGCAAAGAGTTTCACAGCAGAAATGCTCTTTAGCTTCCCTAAAATAAAGCCCTTTTTCTTTTGCAAAACAGCATGGCCAGGACTCACACCTTGCAGCTGGGATAGCTTGTAACATGGGGGTTGTTTATTCTTCTTTGTTCTGTAAAACACCCTCCACACTGAGTATGTGCACACCTGCAGCCCAGAGCTGGGATAAGGGCTGCCTGCTGCAATGGGTGCAACAGACCAGAACTTCAGATGCATGAAGGGCTCAGAGAAAGTTACACAAATCTACGTTCTTACCCTTTTTTTCCCAGGAGGAAAATCCTTCCTCAAGCAAGCTCATTGTGAGAGCACATGCCTGACAACACCAATAATCTCTGATGTCACATGCTGACGTTCCTGTGCAAATCATGAAGCAGCTCCCAAATCTCACATTTAATGCCAGTGCCTGCTGTTGCTGAACAATTCAGCCTTCTGTCAGCTGCAGTCTCTGCTCCAGCCACAGAACGGCTCACATTCAGCACAGCAAAGCCACTGCTTACAAAGCTGCACTCTTTAGTAGCAGCCTCTTCACGTTCCCTTCAGCAAACAAATGTGAGTAGCATGCAGAGAAAAGAGATGCTCAGGATCCACACAACCCAGCTCCCAGGCAGGCACATGGAGCTCAGGAAGCTCCTCCAAGTCTGCAAGAAAACAGCATGCACCCTCCTTCTACCACTGCACAGGCACATCGCAAGGCACAGACCTCCCCTTATAAATGAGAGTCACCTGGGATGGGGCCCAAACAATTACCTGAGCTACACTGATGTTCTCCCTCCCACCCCAGCTGATCTCTCCTTAGGTAGGTGAGCTTGCAAGGGCTGCTGGCTTCTCTCAGCCACAGGAGGCACTAATTAACGTTAACCCCAAACTGCACCAACAGGGAGCTCCTTTGGTCTAGGTTGTTTGTGCACACCAATAACTGGCCGATGGCAGGGAGTTGAGCAGCAGTGAGTACATGCTTGAATGCACGTGAGGAAAAGCTGCTGTTGGTGTTATGTGCAGCACGAGTAAAAGGAAACCATCAAGCTGAGCTCTTTCCCTGTGGAATAACAGGTCCCTGAAATTCAGATGTGTGAACTATCCTCTTTTACCATGATCTATTCTTCTTACATCTTTGTATTCTCCAAGTTACAAGTTAATGGGACGAGATGCCACTACATGTCACGCTATTTGAAAATAATGTTGGCAGATTTAATCCCACGAGCTTTCTTCATTTTAAGGAAAAAGTAGCTTCGGTTATAATCCAGGAAAACCAAGCAGGCATAGGAGAAACCGATCAATAGTTTACTGGTCCCATCCAAGCAGGCTCAATTCATTTATCTATCACACTGCATTTACTTGACAACACACGGTAAATGAAGAGCTGCAGATGCCCTCTCTGGGCTGGAAACCAATGAAGCTTCTCAGGTAAGTGCTTGTCCAGTAGTGATCTCAAGTCTTGCTCCAAGGATGCTGGTGGTGTGCCTACACCCAACTGACTGCAAGGACACCTTTGGCAGAGGGGAGACAACTGACATCTTTCTTTTCTAATGCAGCAGGACAGTTAATTGATCACAAGAGTTTATTAGGCTCCAACTCTGAAAATAGCCATCTTTGTGACTCAGAGATGCCTGGTGCTTAATGGTGCTGCTTAAAGGGACGAGCCATTAATCCTCAGGGTGTGACTTCCTTTGCATCCTCAGACATTTCTGAATCAGGTATTCTAAGTTTTCAAAGCAAACTGGCAGAGCTGCCTCAGTTAACGCTAAGCTTCAGGACAGCACTGCAGATCCCTAATAGGTTAACCCTTTGGGACCATTACTTCCCATGCTATCTCTACTAGCAGCAGTTTCCCACCATACTTGGTGTCTGCAACAGCCTTCCAAGACTAAGCAAACAATGTTATTTTACTTCAGCTGCATTTCAAACTACACAGCAAGTGTTCTTCTTCCAGTTATGAAAAATAACCCCCCAACCCAAGTCTCAGTGCACACACATGAACTTCAGTTCTCTGGAATAATTTCACATCTTATGAGTCATATACAGTCATCCCTTATGAGTCAACCCTATTGTTCCTAAGCATCATTCTCGTTCTTCTCCATTAGCTATAAAAAGAGAAGAAAGACAGGGCACTTGGAACTTATCTTTAAGCAAATGTGCTCAGGCAGGTATTGTGAACCTGTGGTATGCCCAGATGCCCCTGTGCAAACAACCAGCAAAAACTGTCTCCGAGTAAGAAAAGCTCTCCAGCACAGGTCTGAAATGCTCCCCTGCATGCATTGTGAACTACATATATATGTTTTATTTTCATGTCAATTACACCACTCTCTGATTGATTTCCTGCATGTGAATGACAAGACAGCTCCAACCGAGCGCTGCTCTGTGTCGTGCATCTTGCCCCCTTTACATGTGAGCTACCTGTCAGGTTACAGTGGCAGCTCCATTTGTTTGGGATTCTGTCAGACAGAACAAGAGCAAACGCCCTGAGCAGCAGAGACCACTGGTGGCCTTCCTGCAGCCAGGGTGATCCGACCCTCCTTTACAGCACTCTGATCTGCACAAAGCTGTTCACCACGTGCATCTCCATCCCCTCTAATCTAAGTGGAATAACTCCTGCCATTTATGCTCCTCGTATCAAAATACCTCGCAACCTTTCCAGGAACCACTTCTGCAGTTTGCGCTCAAAATAATGCTACGTGACCTTTGCAGACAGACTTTACCAAAAAGCCCTCGCCACTCATGCACTTAGTCATTAGGGCTGTAAAGAAGCTGATTATAATTTATATGCTGAGAAGGTCTCTTTGCATCACCTCAGCATACTAAAGTGACTGTTACGGTTTCACCTAGCAGGTAAGATGAAATGTAGGCCAGGCCATTTAAGAGGTGATCCTTCTGCAGGAATAACTACTCTAGCAAAACAGGCACAAAGGTAAAAGAGAGGGATTTGGCCTTTCTAGTGGCTCAAACTTCGTTTTCATTATGTAAGTTTAATAGCAAGTTCTCCTTTCTCTCCTTACAGCACGTTGCACAGATTATTTTTATTTTTCTAAGCATCCTGCTTTTGCCTGTATTAAATCCCACTCTCCTTTCTTTGGCCCAGAAGAGTTATTAGGCTGCAAAATCAGTTTTATGAATAAGTGTGACTTTGCCTATGCTGCAGAGCTGACCTCGGGGCAAAAAGGAAATGTGGTACGATCTGCTGGGAACTATGCAAATTTATGAAGCGGTGAGCAGTGAGGAAGTATCTGAAATACAAAGGCGATGAAAGCGTGAAAGCCTTTGTTTGGTCATTTTTTATTGAATGCACCATTTAAAACGTGACCTCCTGGTGTTAAGTTCATAGCGCACTGCCCGGATTTACAGACACCCCACATGACAGGTGCCGTATGGCTTTGAAAGTCCTGGCTTGCCACAGGTCCCTCACCACTAGCGCTGTGGCTTTTTATTACCTGAACAGTTTATGAGCTCGCTACGAACCTATGTTAATACAACATCTGCAATTTGCATCCTTTTTATTTCCAGGTTGGGATTTCTGCGAGACACATCCATCATTTGTGCATGACAGATGAGCGTGTCACTGTCCCCAGTTGCTGCCTGATCCTCCCTGGGTATCCCAGTGCCTCTCTCCATCACGGTCCCTCCTGAGCCCTGCTGCTGCCACAGTGGGACTGGCTGACACAAGGACTAACACCACCGTGTTCTGCTAAGGGCACGGGGCTCAGGGTATTGACAGCCAGGGCTTTGCATGCACCAAGTTCCCAGCGGCCTGGCAAGCAGCGCCATACGCTGCACTTATCAGTGACTGTGCTGAGCAGCAAGGGGGACTGACACGTCCGATTTGCTTTACCTTCTGCAGCAAGAGCAACTGTGCCTCTTCACAGGACACAGCCTAAAGCACTCAACTGAAGAAGCGTGAGTAAATGGCACAATCAAACTGCGAGTCCCCCACTGCTCCCGCTCGGCCCCACACACCACCTGAGCCCAGCTGGTGTTGTCACCCTGCGACGTGAGGCCAGCTGCCCTTTGTGCTCAGTGCTGGCTGGAAGGCCCTACCATCAGCTGAGCTCCTGCCATGTGCAATGTGTGCCATGCCTGAGCATCCTCAAACTGTCAGGGACGGGGATGCAATTCTCTGAAAGGTCACATTCTGCAAAAGAACGTGGAAGCGGCGTCTGGCGTAGTGCTCTTGACATAAATGTTCCTTTGCAGAAAGCAGAGATGATTATGCCCTTGTAAATGACAAACCTCATTAAGAGGAACAACCTCCCTGCCTTTAACCTCGCCTCTCCATACCCAACGTGCCTCTCCTTAACCTCAAAGCCCTGGCAGTGACTAGAATATTTAGACAAAACACGGCTGAAAAGGGAATGCTTTTCTTTCCTTTTGGCTTTTCTGACAATTAGCAGAGCTGAAAGCCAGGGCATTTAAACAGTATAGATGAACTTGGGGATTAGTTGGTTGTTTCTTCCTGCATGAACACGAAAACATATCAGAGGGCTGAACTTTGATGCTGCACTATGACATTGTCATATCTCTTCATAGCTTTATTTTGTATCTTTTCCTACTCTCCACTGATTTTAACCCTCTCAAAAGGGCAGAGGAGGAGAGGGAAAGGAAAGAAATGAATGTATGCTATTTTTTTGATGCTTTTAATCAGTGATTTTTTGTGCTCCTTTCCTAATGCTAGGCAGACTGCTCCAAAAACATCGTGTTTTCAGAATAAAACACACACCATTTTCTCCATTACATCCCCTAGCCTACTAAAGAGATTCTGGGCGCTGACAGCCCAGATGCCTCCTTCAGAACTGGGAACGCTGGCTAACACACCATGCCTTCAGAACTAGGAAAAAACAAGAAATTGGCAAAAATAAGACAGAAGGCATCAGCGGGCTTCAGGTGAGTTTGGTTGTGTTTTAAGACAGTGTTTGAATGATGTTTCCATCTTTTATGTGCGTGTAGCTCACGGTATACCACCTTCACTTGTGTCTGTCAGAAGGAGAGGATGGTTTTTATGTGGTCAAGATGATCCAAATCTATTGCTGGTCTCCGAGAGGTGTTTCCGCATGGGACTTCCAACTAACGAACTCGTTTCATTACATCTCAGCTCTCAGCCAGCGTGATCTGAATACAGCACATCCTCTCTCTGCTCCTCATCTGCCACATCTATTTGTGATACAATTCCTCAAGGTAGGAACCGCTGCATCCCGCATGCGCTTGTATTGTATCAAGAAGAACCAGAATCAACACTCACAGTGGGAGGCTTTGAATCCCTGCTAGAAACAATATTGACAGCTTTCCAGCTCCCACGTATTGCATTTCTACACTCCTTAATTCCTTGTGATGCTCTCGACTTGAACATGACACTCAGACCGTGCCTAGTCCCAGCTTAGATCGGATGCTGCTCCCTGCCAGGCTCTTGGTTTGTGACATTTGGACTCTGACAACAAAGCAAGGCATGCAGCTGTGCGTCTGTACACAAACACACACCCTACTATACATTTTTATCAGTGTTCAGCAGAGGATCGTTTGGTTTTGCACTCCTTATCGACAAACAATTAACACCTAAGTTCATTTTGTAGACGAAAGGATTTTGTATTCATTCTGTTGACAGAATGACTGGAAACCATGGAGGAAATGCTATTTGACAGTCCTAGCACATACTGGATTCAGTGGAGAAAATGCGTGCTGCTAACTGTCCAATCAGTTATGCAGACAAAATGAATTTCATCATAATTCTGTCAACAAAATGCTAACTTGCTTAAATTATTCTCTCAACAAAATAAATTAACTTAAAATCCTTTTGTCCACAAAACAGATTTAAGTGTTTAGCAAAGTCTTGTAAATACTACAGTCTGTTAGCTTAGCGTGTGCAATTCAAACATGTGGCTTAGCCGAGTCAGCGGTTCCTGGCTTATCAGGCAGGGATGGTCTTGATGCTTCCAGCTTTTCTCTCCTGTGGGAAGCCAAACCAACCAGACGATCAGTCAGTCAGCATGCGATGTATCAGCATGCAAACCAGGACCTTGCGAGAGAATATTTTTCCATATTTTTATTCAATCAGTAGGGATTGACAAGGAGGAATCTTATGTAAGTCTAGCAAGCCTAAATGACTCGATCCATTCCTCAGAAGAGGACAAGCTTCATCCTTAGGTCTGAAGTTTGACGTGGAGTTTCCATGACAAAGACAAAATGTCACTTTAATGAGGGACTAGATGCCTTGGTAGATTTCATATAAAGAATGTGAAAATGCAATTAATCTGCTTGTAGACACTATGCATCTACAGTCCATTATACCTATCGAAAATCTCCTTCTTCATTTTCCATGCTGCTCCAAATTCAAGTGTAAATGTACACATTCGTACCTTGCTTGGAAATACCAGAACGTAAGGCAGACAAAATTGGAAACAATCTGAGCACAGGTATTGCTATAGGGAGCAAAGTGCACCAAACTCTGCCTAAGCCAGCCTAAGCACAACAGGCACTGCACCAGAGCCAACAGCAACTGCCAGCCTCTGAATTCATGGCAACGTGAGCGAGGATATGCCTGTGTGCCTTCATCGTGCCAGCCAGTGCATTCACATGGTCCCTCTCCCCCTCTACACATACATACGTGACCCCTCCAGCTTGCAAGAAAGTCAGGAGCAACACACTCTGCAGCAGCATCCAAAATGTTCACGCACCTTTAGCCTCATCTCCACAAAGCAAAACTCCCTAAGATGAGACAAGGCTGTTAAGCAGGTTCTTATGGAGCCCCAGCACTGTGTTGTACCAAGCACTGCCTGCCCTGTAGATCTGCTGCATTTTAATAATAAAGGAATAGAGAAACAGTCATGCCTGTATCTTTAGTAACATCAGTCAAGGAGTTTGGCAGGCCACTGGAAAAATGAAACTCTTCAATCTGCTTTTACCATATTCTTCACTGGTATAAACAGGTTTTTTTTGTCCTCTTTTAGGAGGCTATTGTGGTTACAATGGAGTTAATTTCCAGGTGTGTGGAAAGTGTACAGTAACACGAGAAAAATGCCATATTAATATTTAATATAACACTTTTTATGTGCATGAAAAGAATAAAAACCATTCAAATGCAAATGCGGCCTGCAAGGATGGATAAAGTTTTCTGTTTTTCCAGTAGTGTCTTCATTTTGCTAGAGACTGACTTAGGCTTGAGTGAACTAAGGGCACTTGTGTGTGTGCACTTCCAGCCACAGAGAAGCCTGCTTCTGGCCAGAGTCCTTCTCAGTATTTGAGACACTGCAGCAGTACCTTGTGATGGCACTCACTGAAATACAGTGGGTTTATGAATCCCTTTGGAACCATACGTTGTAGCCCCAAAGGCATGAAGCGTGCTGCAGCGTCTACTCTACCTTATGAGACTTTCACAGAGCAGCCAAAATTGTGGGATTGCTCCCTACAGCTCTTAGGGGCAATGATTTATTTTCTGTGACATGCTCTGCGTTTACCAACCATAACAAAATGACCCAGCTTGGGATCGTCAATTAAATTTCTACGTGCCAGATCCTTCTGAAGTGCTCCTTCTGAATTTTTGTGGATCTGAGTCTCTAAATGTCACGGTGCTCTTTTGACATCTCCAGCATAACAGAATACATTTTGCCAACTAAATTTCAGGTACAGCATAGTAGTAACCGATCAGGGAAGCTTTTCAATGGCACACAAATACTTGCAAATAACACAAGAATCAGACTCGCTAGAAGTTTCCCTGGCAAAGAGAAGCAGAGGTTTGGGGAGAGGCAATCAGTTTTAACTGGTGTCACTCCCACCCATTATGGAATCGCTCTTGATGTACCCCATCTTATGGAGCACAGTATCAGCCAAGGCCATGCCACTGAATCTATGGAAATGTTTTTCAACCTACTTCAGATAGCTTCTCTCTTTTGTACTGGCTTTGCCATAGCACGTGTCACTACCTTGTCTTCCAAATTGAGTCCAGATGGAATAAAGCGTTAAAGTGGAAAAAATAACTCTGCAGTGAAGGCTAGGCATCATGATAGCTGAGTTCAACACCTGAATACTGCACATACATTTAAAGTTACTTTGAGCGAGTTGCATCACCAGGACCTTACCAGCTCATGACAGATTTCAGTTTCTCTCAAACACTGCTCCCTCAAGGGTGCTAGGGCAGTTTCTTCCTTCTGCTGTTCACAGCCTGCATTATGTCAGACCCTTTTCTCCTTTGGGCTTTACTACAGGTACAAACAATACCTAAGACTGTGTACTGGAAACAGCCTTTAAGTCGAGTTGCTGAAGGAGCACAAAGGCAGCCAGATGGTCAAGGAGCTTGGCTTGCCTTCTCCTGCACTGAGACTTGGGCAATGCTCCATGCCCACACCTAAAGCAAACAGTTGCATGAGGCAAAACCATGTCTGCAAGGTGAGATGCACAACAGCAGTAGCTCAGAAGATGATCAAGAATGGGGAAAGCAATCACAGAGGGAAGGAGAAAGCCGTGAGGCACGCGGTTCATTTGTTCTTAAACTTGGATATCTCAAACTCTTCAGCACCTTAACTTGGGAATTCCCTTTTGTGAAGGAGAACTTAGGAGGACATAAATAAATGGAAATTTATATGGAAATAAACATCCAAATATACATGAGGAAGGGAGAGGAGGGAACGGAGTGATTCATTATTATGGCTTACATATCATTACGCATTCATAAATTCCAAGGCAATATATTTTTCTTCATTGCTTGGATAATAAATCATCATTCGATTACAAAAGGGGAGTACCTGGATGGAACAGCAGCCTTTCTGAAAAATACTCCTGGCAGATGAATGACAGGAAAATTTATGGAGAATTCAGCTGCTTGACTGTCCTGCCTCCAGGAGTGCGGGCTGTGCCAATAACTAAACCTTTCCTGACAATTCACACAGCAGACACTGTCCTTGATGGAGTGAGGTTTTTAGACCTCCCTTGGCTTGATTTTCATTATCCCTCCTCTGGCAGCCTGCACAACGTCTATTAGCAGTGCAAAAGGGTTAGGAAAGAGCCATCCAAGTTGCTACCGAGCCCATGCTAGCAGGCCTGTCTCTAGGATCTGTGAAAAATGTACAGCTGCATTCTCTACTTAGCTGGACTTGTCCCATCAATCAGAGAGATCCTTCAAGGGTCACTGGTATTCGTAAGAGCAAAGAGTTTTCAAGAACACAAAAAAGACCATCCAGTATACTGATTGCCTGCCTTTTTCTAGTTTATCTTCATTTCATTTCCCAGCCTTCTTTTTCCAGACCAACCCTTAATTTCCTTCCCCTTTTATAAACAAAGCTATTTGGCTCTTTATTTCAGCAGGTGCCTTCGAGTCATTCTTCATTTTTCTCCCATTACAGTCACAGCAAAGGGCAAGTCTGCCAAACAGCTGAAAGCCCGGCCACCCAGGCAAACCATCCCGAGAGGAGCTGGGCAGCTGAAGCAAAATGCATGGCAGAAAGCTGCCGTGTGTGCAACTGATCCTTGCTGCAGTGAGGGCAGGCAACTGGGAGTCGAGCCCACGGCCATTCCTACTGCACTGCTCCTGAAAGGAACCCAGATCCCACCAGGTCTGTGGTCCCAGATTGTCAAAGGGTAATCACCCATTGCAGAGCTCAAAGCTTCTGGTGGAGGGGCACCACTGAACCACCGGGGTGGGCACAACTCCTTCAAAAGAAGCAAGCTTTGGAAACGTAGGCTTTTATCTGGGGAATTGCCTCTGCTGTGTTTGAGGACCCTGCACTGGGCTTTGCATTTTTGCAGTGACTCAGAAAAGGCCTTTTTCTCCGAAAGGGCCAACTAAGACTGTGAAGGGAATGGGTCTGAACATATGGGCTGAGATCCCCGGCAGCTGAGATTAGACACCTACCTCTGAAGGAGGAACGCACAGCCTCCCTTCACAGGCGGCAGGGAGAAGCAGTGCAGCCCACCTCCTCCCAAAGCAGGCATCTGAGGCAGATCAGATGAATCACGCTCTAGAAATGCCTGTTTCTTAGCAGTGATTATACAGAAAGTCTGGATGAGTAGCTCATCTGCTGCCATCTGAAGTAGAAAGGCTTGGCTGCATTACTTGGAAAGCAAAAAAAGCAGGCTTTATTTCCTGCTGGTTTCCCATTTCGGGTGGCACTCCAAAGCTACAAAGTGAACAAAGGCAGAGCGGCATCCTGACTCTGTGCCTGGGAGGAGGTTTGTTTCCTGCTCTCAGAACCCAGGTTTAAAGGGCTGCACAAGGCATAATGCTGTGAAAAATCAAACTCAAGAGCTTCCTTCCAAATTGCATTCCTACTGGGCTCCAGCCAGCGCTATCCATCCAAAACACTGAAGACTCCCTAGGGCACCCTACAGAAAGGAATTCGAGATGTTTTCCAGGGAAACCATCCAAGAATACCAATAGTTGTAAAACACAGTTTGTCATTTATTAAGCGGGAGACATTTTGGCAGTTAATGCAATGCAGCAACTCCATCACTAACACGAGCACAAAGCCCTGATGGGTCACATTAGTCTTGGAAAAATCTCAGTCTTCCAGTCGTGCTGCCATATGGAGAGATGTTCCCCAGGGCCCATTTTACTTAGGAAAACTCTTGCAGAGTTTGTCCCCAAAGTTTAACAGCCACAATTACACTGAGACATCAGAGAAATACAGATTTATGGCAGCTGAAAATCTCATATCAAAACCCTCTTCACCGAGGGCACATTTGATGTTCATGAATTCCCTGGACCCT
Organism: Lagopus muta; assembly: GCF_023343835.1. Taxonomy (NCBI): domain Eukaryota; kingdom Metazoa; phylum Chordata; class Aves; order Galliformes; family Phasianidae; genus Lagopus; species Lagopus muta. The sequence continues at coordinate 32,239,466 of NC_064440.1, read as the reverse complement.
TTGCACCAGTGAGACCAGCAGCACGGGAAGAACAGAGACTTAGCATTTACCACTCTACTGTGTACAGTCTTTAAAATGTGTGCTCCCTGGGTGCCAAACTACCACATCAGACGGCGTTTTATATCTACTTTGGCCTTCCTGCAATTGCATATAGCTCAAGGATATATATTCCCCTGCCCTCTTCTGTGGAATAAACAAACCTTTTATACATCTCTCCATCACCGTATCATTTGGGAGGATTAGGATGCGAGCGCGTTTCACACCTGATGCAGAAAAGTATCTGTTTTGAGTTTTCACCCAGCCATGATCTGTCAGCAGATAGAAATCTCATCCCCGAAGCCCCGGGGCCTCTGCTAAACACGGTAATGTAGCAGATTTTATTAGCAGTTTCAGAAAGGTAATCTAACACTAGATTAGCATTAAATGGTCCAGCAAAGTAGATACATGAAGGTATCTGTAATATCCTCCAGTGCCCTTGATAGAAAGAATATCTGTATTTTAGGCAAAGAAACAGTGGTTTAGTTAGATGCTTTGAGGCACTGATTTGCTTTGTATACAAACTACTGAGTGATGAATGTCTCGGTGAGCTCTTCTCCTCATCAAAACTAAAACAACTTGAAATATCACATAACTTGCTAATTGATGACTAGATAAAGCTAAATTGTAAAACGATCACAGTGCTTTGGTCTCTTGCTGAATACATGGATTCCCTGATATGAGAAATGTGATCAGGAAATAATCTGCTACTAAGAAGGCAATCCAAATCCCCTTTGGGGAACAGGCTGCATGAATGCAGCAGTGAGGATGATATATTAGCATTTCAAGAAGAGCCTGAAATCAGTGCGGAGAATGCCACTGAGGAATAGCTAAAATTGCTTTATCTTTATCTGTTAATATTTCTGGGAAAAGATTGCAATATTGGGAAACTGCAGATAGACCGACCACCTCACGTATATTGAATTGGATCTGCAACTGTGTCGGACCTATTCAGAGCCTAGAGGATGTAATATTCCCCAATTTAAAGTAGGAACCTGGGTCTGGGATAGATCTCCCTTATGAATGCTACTGGTAAGTTTGGGGTGAGGACAGACAGTAACATCAGTATTTTTAGAAGCAAACAGTATGATGGAGTGACCCAACCGACACTCTTTACAGAGGCATGATTTTCTAAAGAGGGAACTTCCATCACTTCCCTAACATCTCTTTCAGGAACTGAACACTCTCAGTAACTTTGCCAAAAACTGCCTAATGTCTTTTTTCTTTTTCTTAGATGTGCCCTGCAGATCCTTCTTATGGCAGCTCAAGTTTCCTCCATGAAAATAGACAAATAATTAATCAACCTGCATGTTTATCGTAACAATGAGAAGTTTTAGGGATCTCATATGGAGGATACTGCATAACAGAACATTGTAGGATAGTAAACAGCAGAGCTTAAGCAACTTTCTAATGGGCTTGAATGATTTATAGCTTCTTGTCCTCTTGAGACCTATTTGAAACTCTGATGACTTTCTGCTGTAGGCACAGTTAATGAAACTTGAATTTCCAATCTTGAGTTTTCCCCAAATTGAAGGTTTAACTAATCAAAACACCCAGCTGATGTAGCGAGGAGAGCGCTACAGACTGCTCCAAAGACCTGCACAATAGCAGGCAGGCTAAGGTTACACAAAGTGACCTGAAAAAGGCATCAGAGGCAAGTACCAAACTGCTCCCATTTCACTTCCGAGTGAAAGATATGTTCTAGTCACCTGGCATATGAATAAATCTCTTGGATGTCACGAGACAGAAAAGGATCAAATGCACCCAATGCTCTCTTTCAAGCGAAAACAAACATTACAGAAGAAAAACTTTGGGAGGAGAAATGCAAGCTTGCCAATACCTTTTAAAGTCATTTGCTGCCTAATGGCCATATGCACACAGCTGAGTGAACTACTGCACGTGTGCCTGGTAGGAAAAGGTCCCATGAAGAGGCACACAGCTGAGCAGGCCACATGGAGCTGCTGACCATACCTGGACACCAAAAGGAAGCCCAGTGCTTCCCCAGCCCACCTATAGGACACGCTCGATGCCTCACACCTCCTTCAGGAACTGGCAAAGCACCCAGCACAGCACCACGTCCCATGTCCCAACAATTATTTCCTATCTTACAAAGGGCCCGGGGCCTTGCCAAAGCTCTCCTATGCAAAACTGCTGCTTAAAATCTCCCAGCATCTCACCTTACTATGCAACAGTTCTCACCCTCTCTCTCGTAAGGAACATACCTCTTTCTGAACAACGATTTATTATTTTAGCAATAGAAAACTGCAATAATAGGCCAGTGAAAATGGCTAAAATTGTAGCCACTTTGCCTAGCAATTATATATGTAACAGTTTCATTATCTGCTGGGCCAGCAGCTTAATTTACATCCCCACTTAACGATTAATTGTGGAAGTGCACTTTACTGCAGCAGTAGCAGGGGAGAGCAAGGGCTGGACCAAGTACCTTGAATGCAAAAGCTTCTTTTAAGAAATACTTCTGCAATTAATTTTATAATCAAAACAGCCAGCAGCAAGCAAGAACAGTGAGGAGAGGGAAAACATCACAGTAGCAGTGTTGGAAATAAAGCATCTGTTTGGCAGAAGGCAGACAATGCAGATGACATCAGTGGCGTGCTGTCCTCCAGCCCCCACGCTGACTCCCAGCAGGAGGCTTGGGGATGCAGCCCATTCATCTAACACCAGCACCTACACTGAAATGAATCATAGAATCGTATCACAGAATCATAGAACGGTTTGGGGTGGAAGGGACTGCAAGGATCATGAATCTCCACCAACTCCCCTGCCACAGACTGCCAACCTCCCCATTTAATACTAGACCAGGCTGCCCTGGGCCCCATCCAGCCTGGCCTTGAACACCTCCAGGGACAGGGCAGCCACAGCCCCTCAGGGCAGCCTGTTCCAGCACTTCACCACTCATAGCAAAGAGCTTAAATGTTTTAAAGTTGGCCAAAACTGGACAAAAAATGGGAGGGGGAGCATTGGTATTTGCTCTTTTCATTTATACCTCTGGTTTTACGCCTTACAGTTTAAAAGTTTTTCCTTTCAGTTGTAAGAGCAGTCAGTTTGCTTACAGCAAAAGAAGCCAAACAACTCCAGTCAAACAGCTTCCCAAGCAGACAAACAAAACAGAACCAAACCCAAGCCTATATCCATAGGAATACAGGAGAAGGAGATTAAAATAACCATTACTATGAGAAAGATGATGAAAATTAATCGGAAGCAATGGCAATGCTGCTTCTGCATCCGGAGAGCAGAATTTTTAAATGTCTCTCATAACACGATAATTTACAACCCTGCAACGAAGAATATCTACACAACGACCCAAACTTTTGTAAGGTTTAGATCAGGTCAGGGATCTCCTGATCACATTGTATGTCTGACAGAAACTGCTGACTTGCTGAAATTGCATCCATTATTTACTGCTAAAAGTTTGAGCGGTGTTTATTACTGCCTGGATTCCTCAGGGCCTGAATGAAATATCTGGTCAAAAGCAAAAGGGTGCAGAGCAGAAGCAGCAGTTAGCCTGGGTAGCCAGAGAAAGCACTTAGCCTGCTCAAAGAGGATAGATTTAGGTTGGATATAAGGAAAAATTCTGTTCCAGTGAGGGTAGTGGGGCACTGGCACAGGTTGCCTGGTGAAGTGATTGATGCCCGAGCCCTGGAGGTTTTCAAGGCGATGCTGGATTAGGCCCTGAGCAACCTGATCAAGCTGTGATGTCCCTGTTTGCTACTTAGAGAGGTGGTGGGAAATCCACCCTGGGATATGGCCATGGGTTGGCTGGAGAAGGCCTGGGCTGCCTTGGTTTTGTGCTAGTGACTGCCCTGCTCCGGGCAGGAACTGAACCAGAAACACCCAGAAAGCTCTCCAAACCAACACTTCTGTCACTCTGGCACCTCTTGTTTTTTTCATGAGACAGCAACAGTCAAACATGGTAAGGATAAGTTGTGCGCTGAAATTAAATCATCTGAGAGAGTAAGAAACATGCTGTAAGTTATTTCATGAATGTGAAATTCTCTGATGCGATTTAGGCAGCTGATCACTTCTGGGGCTAATCAGACATTATATATTATTCAGAGTCAGCTTCAGAAAGACAGAAGGGTGTAGAGGAATGGCCTGGCAAGATCAGACAGCAGCATCCCTCCATTTAGAAGCTCAAGAAGAGAAAATTTTGACCACTGCACTGGAGATGGGACAGTGCAGATAGGTATGAAAGTTGTGGCACAAAATCAGAGCTAACTTCTTGGGGATGGGAACACCAAAGCATTTTTCTTTTCAATTTGTGATCCCAAATGCATGGTCTACAGGCGTTATCCAGGCTATTCTGACTCTATGATAAGGATAACAGCTGCAAAACAGCATATATCCTCTTTGAAATGATTCATGAACTCTTAGTTGCAGCAAATCTACAGTAAATATGTGTTTTTCTATCTTACAAGAATGCTAAAGTTGAGAGAAATCTTTACAGAAAAGGTTGAAATCAGAAGGCCCAAATCTTCTCTCATGGCCAGGTCTGACTGACACCATTTGGGATAAGATCCTCAAAGACAACATTATCGGAAGAATACTGTCAACAAACCAGATGAAACCATTCTAATATTTAGCTGTCTTAATGTCTGACTACTCAAAAACAAAAATTAAGCCTGCATAGACTTTCCCAGCTGTAATCACTGATGCATCAGCTAATACTTTGCATTTTGTCTTAAAGAGTGGCACTGAGTAGAACATGCCATTCTTTGTGTTTGAAGGAGCCAAGAAGGCAGCTGGGCTCTTTCTGTTCCTTCCCAGCATGACTGCATAATCACCTCACTGAGCACTGAACCTCAGCTCTGAGGGCTCTGTCCTCTGTTGTTAGTTTCTAGAAGCACGGGGAAGATCCACCCCTAGTGGGATTTGCATCACTAATTATTATGGAATAATTAGGAACAACAGATGCCAACTTGTGAACTGACAGAGCCTGTAAAATTCCCAGGGGCTCCAAGTTTTGGAAACGCTGAGATTTCACTTTCCATTTGCACGAGAGCTGGATTGCTGTCACTAAGAAGTGTGGGATGGCATCAGGACTGCAGTGACCTGCTGCTCTTACTAGAGTCACACTGACCTATCTAAACAGTCAGAGTTAATGCATCTTTCCTAGTCATTTCTTAGACAGACTCTGTAATTTAATATTTTAATGGAGACTACTCATGAGTCAATAATAGAGCTTTCACAGGATTATAAATGACACAGTATTCTTCTAAAATACACTGCAAGTAATTTTGAAGAGAATTTTTCAGTGCAGTTAGACAGTAATGGAAGATTTTTAAAGGAACAAGACTCTCCTGTAAGTTAAGGAAGACCTGCCTACAAGGAGTCTTCCCATACCACATATGCTGCATGTGTTAGGAACAGGAACTGCCTTTAAAGATTTCAATAGGAGCACCTGTGGCCACAGCAGCTTTCTGAAGCTGGCTGCCAACTGGCCACTGGGACAAAGGTGCTCGATGTACACAAGACGAGACCAGACTAAGGATAAATCTCAACTTCCAGCTTCTTTAGGGCCAGCCTACAACTCTTAAAGGCAGCTCCAAATAGACCCAATCAGTTGTTGGGACCAGCAGAGGCCATTGATTCCTAGCCAGATGAAGGGAAGATCATTCTGATTTGGACTGAATTGTAATTTGGGTGAGATCTAAAGGGCTCCCCAATGGCAAAACCAACTATCTTGGTACATATGTGTAAAACCAGCTTCATCCTTTAATCATGAAACCGTTCATGAAAGTTAATGGGAAGCTAACACAGCAGAGAGCAGGACGCTGTCCCTGGGCAGTACACAGTCAGCCTGAGCTGATCCTTTCCCTTAGGACCATTAGCTGACAGAAATAAGTTTCTTTCTGAAAGTGAGCCGCAGCCCTAAACTCCCTCCTGGAGGATTCTCTCTCCAGAGATCATTCAGTGGCCCTGGAAAGCCTCTGAACTGGTCACAAAACAGCTGCAAAAGAGAGCCAAATGTGTGCACTTGAAGGCATGGACCCTTTGAAATCAAATTGTCATTGATTAAAACAGGAGCAATGCCCCTGGGACATCTGGATCAATAGCTCTTGACTCTCACTGCTCTATGGTTGCTACAAGGCAGCATCACTTAGCTCTTCAGGTTGCCACACTTTTACAAATGAGTATTACAGCTTCTTTGTAATAATTACAGAACAGTTATGAAACTAACAGCAAAATCTATACAAGGCCATCCCCGATCCTCTCTGGGAAACTTACCAGCCCATCTTAACAGCACTCGAGGGAGTTCTCGACAGCCCTGTCTCTATTTCTAACCCATGACCCCATGCTGCTCCCAATCTTAGTTTTACATTTACCCACAACACAAGAATTTTGTCACGCTTCTTTCCTCTCCAGAATCAGCTGCCTCAACATTCTCATCCTTTTGCTGAACCCAAAACCAGAGTGAAAGTAACCAAATATCCCTAGATTGAACTTCATTTATTTATCTCTGCAGAACGGAACCCCTCCACCACATCATTCCACTTGACATTCAATTTGCTCAGAAATGAAATGTTTTGTTCCGCGTGCTTGCATGTAAAGGAAAGGCAATACTAACTTTAATAAAGCCCATCAGGGCAACATGCTGCCTGATTTAGGGCTGGCAGCCTGCCTTCCTCTGGGTGCTTTAACCATCATGGGGATGAGAGCACTCTGTCAGAGGCCATGGAGAGTGTCTCATGTGCTTGTGAGCAGCAGATAGGTCGGTAGGACGGAACAAAGAGTGGAGAGAGGGCAGAAGGACTCCTTGCAGGGCCAGCAGGACACGTCATGAGATGCACCAATGGCAGTGAGCATGCCCTGATTTACTGAAGGAACAGTGCCAGTGAGACAGGCTGAGGATGCCTTGCCCTAGGAACGTAAATTCCTCGAGTGCTGACAGGGAAAGGAGGATCCAAGCCAAGCTAGAAACCAACCTGAGGCTTGCTGAAACTGAGCAAATAGGCTGACTGCTAAACTTCCCAGCAGGATATTTACTCTGCAAGTTTGTGTATCTAGTTCAAAGGAAAACAAACCCAGCTTCACACAGACTGAAACTGCACTTAACATTTGCCCCAAAATGTGGCTGCCTGCTTGTCCTACATAGAGCTGAAAGCACTGCTTCTTGAGGGAAGTTAATCCTGATGAAAATTAATAGGGAAAACAAAACAAAACAACACAGGAGGAGGCAGTGTTGAGGGAATGAGGTAACAGGGGCACATGTAGCCATGGCCAAGGGATCTAGTGAGAGCTGAGCACCAAGGCTACGTGCCAGCAGCTCCCATGAAGGTTTTATTTTCTAGGAACTTTCCATCACAGATCTATCATTGTTGCTATAACAGCCTCAGTCCTCAGCTGTATTCACACATGGTTCTCCCTGGTTAGAGGGAAAAAAAAGAGAAGGAAAAAATGAAGAATTGCCACTGTGCCAAACACCAGTTTGTGCCTGGCTTTTCTTCCAGCCTCTTCTACTGCTGTATTTCCAGCCACTTTTTCACTACTTGAGGCACACACATTTCGGGGCAGGAACAGACTTTGGTTCATCAGACTGCATTATGAATTACGGACTCGTAATGCATAGGGAAGGTTGCTCTTCACAGGGGCTGAACAGGCACGAAGTGATCAGAGCTACTCCTGATTGCCACAGATTTGATGTGGACTCTCAAAACAGCTTGGAAACCACAGCTCCTAGACTCACAAGGTTAGGAAATTACATTTTCATTGAAAGATACTTTCAAACATCCATGACGATAAAGAAAAACCTAGAAGTGTAATTATCTCGTGTCCCAAGAACCCCTTTCCCCACCAACAGGCAATGAAACGAACATCAAATTACGTCTTTAAATGTTTGCAGCACTTCCTACCTAACGACCTTTGTGTACTTGCAGCAGAGAGCACAATATTACCACTCCAGAATTTCTCCTGCTGATCATTCCAACCTTTCACGTGTGAAAAGCTGTCTGAACTCCCACAGACAAAGCTCACAAAACAGGGAACTGAATTGCTTTCCATTCCTTCTCCTGCATGAGCACTGCTTTCAGAGGCACTGCAGCTGCTCCACTGCCTGCTTGCACCAGCAGCTGAAGATAACCTTTTGATAACATTTGCAACATGCACACTAATGTACCATCTATCTCTCATTATATCACCTCACTGCATGTTTTCCCATTCACAGCAATTATTCAGATTATTCTGTCTTGTTTTACCAGCTTTCTCTGTGCATACAAACAAACTAAGAAATTAGCAATGCAGAATTCAGAGAGGTGTTTTGGAACTCTTATCTCAGCCTCCTGCAAGCAGTTTCCATTTTCTTCCCCCTCAGATTTACCTATTGTTCTGAGTCTCTGCTGGCATTATGCAGTGTAAAAAGGTATGTTGCTGAACTCTGAGCACTGCCTTTATTTTCTATTGTTACCATCCCTTCAGTAGTGAGAATTTAGAGGACGCTTCCAGTCGATTCCTGACACTCTGACAATTTCACTGTTGTTCACCCAAACTACAAAATAGCACAACATTTTGAAGGTGCTGTCATCTGGTGCAATATGAAGTTCAGTTTATGATACTTTTTCGTAATGTACTATCAAAAAAAACTCCATCTTTCCAGGGCACTGGCACTTCAGTGATAATTTCGTGGTCTAGTACTTTCCAAGAAAAAATGATTTAGAAAAGTTCATTTTTGATAGAAAAAAATATATATATATCAGAAAACCTTTGGCTATACGTCCTCTCTATGTACTGTGTTGATGTCAATGAGCAAAATTGTGCTTGCATCTTGGGAGGCAGCCTTTAAATTCCTATTCACTGGAAAGGACATAAAATGAGTAAAAAGTTATTATTACATACGCATGAATTGAGAAATGACATGGATGAATTCAGAAATAACATATTATTTACTAATGTGTAAATAACTATTAAGCCATATTGAGTAGAACACATCTTAGTGAAGGGAATAAAGCAACCGACCCCATTAAATCGACTTGTTTCATGGGGAGTTCAATTTGCTCCATAACATGGGGTCCTCTTGACCCATTTTAAGTCAAACTCAAACTGAAGAGAGAAGAGCAGCAAATACTACAACGAACGATACAACAAATTATCTTCAGTAATTTCCACGCTCAGATTGAAAGGAGAGCAACCTTTTTTCACTCTATGGCGCATAAAGCATCGCTGGATCAAAGTGGCCCATAGGCTCAGCTCACTGCCTTCTGGTAGAGAGATGAGTGCTTTACAAGGGTAAGAAGCAGCCTTATCCAGGCCAGCAAACTCTGGCAGGCTGGAAGAGAACAAGCAGCTAAGGAAAGCAGGTCGGCCTCCTTTTGTTCATTGCACCACAGCTACAAGGCACTTGCAAGTGTCTTGTTTGGGACTATTGGGTAAGATGGGAATAACATGGCCAAAGGAAGGACCTGCTCACCTTGCAGCTGCTCCATTCCTTCACTTTCCCACAAACCTGGCCTGGCAGGGAGGAAAGGAGCAGAAAATAGGGTTCTCAGCACTCTCCCCTTTTTCTCATGGGGTTTGATACAGGAAAAACATCTAAATAGGTGTCATGGCAAAGGATGAACTAACCCTACTGCTTACTCATTGCATTCATGTCTCTACTCTGTTTCTGATAGGTTTGTAAACCGGATAATCAATACAATATTAAACAGCTGTGCATTGGACCTGACTACTATGTATAGATAAGATATATACATCAAAAATCCTAAATTATCATACAGTTTCAATAGATTATGAAGACCTACGCTTTAAAATGATTCCACTGCCAGAATCCCACATACCAACGACACCCATCAGCCCTTGGAGATATCACCAGACAGAAACAGAGCAGAAGGTTGTACAAGAAAAAAACGCTCAGCATCTTGCTCAATATTTCCAATGAAAATCATTGTAATGAAACATGCAACTGCAGTGTGAACTTACAGTGTGAATTTACAGATTGTTCCTTCATAGAAAATGGTAGTCAAAGATGAAAAGATAAATATCTCTCTGGATCCAAAACCAAAAGCACTGTTAGTTTTACTCCCACAAGATCGATAACAGTTACGCATTGTAGCCAACCAAGAACAGCTGACATCAGCAAGTGCTAGATTCAGTTATTCAATTCTGCTTTTGTGATTGGGCTGGAAAGTCAACAAATTCAAAGGGAAGTTTCTTAAAACAATTTTTGGAGAAGCACATAATAGGAATCCATCAGTAAAGCAAGATTTGTAAGCAGATACAAAATCCAAGCACGGCCCTGACTACCCTTCAAAAGATGTTTGCTCGTAGAGCCAGGAGGGAAGACATGCACCTATGCCAGTATTGTTGGCACCATCTTACCATTTCTGGACCTCCAAAATATCTCCCAAGCCAGGAATATCAAAAGCACTACAGTGGAAATCCTCCAAGGTGGGTACATTCTTGTGGCCATGCCACGGCCTTTGCAGCCCACCGTGGGGCAATCCTATCCCCAAACAAGCAGCCTGCCCCCTACTGCTATTGCACCTGCTGGGGGAACCACGTAGACCATCCCAGGCCTTGAAGATATGGCTTTCCAAGGTCTGTATTAGAACCGATGACCCAACAAATCTCTGCTGTCTCATGCCATCACTCAGCCTTTGAATAAAACAGGACAATGAGGAGGCAGTGGGAAGATAAGAGTTCTGTGTTGCTGCTCCCACACTAAATTTCCACAAATCCAAGTGCCCACACTGAGCAGAGACGACAGGTGATGTGCAAGGCAGCATTTTTGGCTGGAGGAAGAAAGGGGATTTCTGTTGTAATGGTTTAGCTGTTCTCAAATTGAGGCACGGGGCGGGGAGGGTGGGAACTGTTCTAAAGACTGGAAAATAATAATGATGATTCTGAAGAGGGCTTTTTCACCTGCAGAAAATTCTGTCATCGCCACAGCAAAGAACACAGATTTGATATCCTGCAGACGCTGTGGCAGGGACACTCAGCTTACCACCCACCTACATTTGGCAAAGATACAAGAAATCTTTGCAATCAAGCACAGTTATTTAACAGTGGCCTAACTTCTAACTTCAGGCAATAACAAAACTGACTGGCTACATACAAAAGCCATGTCCAAATGAAAAATATTCAACAACAAGGCATTATTGTTACTATAACATTCAGATCAAAACATTATTTTTGCGTCTACTGATGACTGCCTGCTGGATCTTGAACCACTCACTTTTTGACCTAACAGCCAACTCTACCAAGTTTGTCAGCCAAAGTTTCACCAGTGTGAAACATCCCTTTCTGATCCTGCAAGTGAGGAGTGCTAATAGTGATAGATGGTTTTAAACTGAGACAGGGGAGGTTTAGGTTGGATATCAGGAGGAAGTTTTTCACTCAGAGGGTGGTAAGGCACTGGAACAGGTTGCCCAAGGAAGCTGTGGATGCCCCATCCCTGCAGGCATTCAAGGCCAGGCTGGATGTGGCTCTGGGCAGCCTGATCTGCTGGTTGGTGATTCTGCACATAGCAGGGGGTTGGAACTGGATGAGCACTGTGGTCCTTTTCAAACCAGGCCATTCTGAGATTCTATGGTTCCACATCAGACAATCAGACTTGAAAAGAAATGGTGATATGCAGGCAGCAGCTCTCTCCTTGCAACCACAGAATGCAGCTCCCTACAAATGGCTGCAGGGCCGTCATCCTGAGAGCAGCTTGTCTGGAGCCACTGTTGTGCATATGTTATTAGTCATACTGGCGATGAAGCAAGGCAAAATGTAAGTGTTTCCATACAGAAGAAATATAAGCAGTGAAATCACAGATGTGTTATGTCTCGGCAGCATTACTTCCTGGTCGCTTGACAAAGCAAACCACTTATGAGGCATGAAATACCCCGACTGACCTTGAAGCAAGGTAGCTGAGGATTTATGCACAGGGAACAACCAAGAACACCTCACCATGTCCAAATTTCATTTTGACTCCCGGGAAATATGGCAGATCCCTCACATGTGATAGCTGTTGCCTCCATTAAACACTGCAACAGCAAACAAATTGTTTTGCCCGCCATGAAATCCCAGAGAGAGCAATCACAGAAAATAAGACCTCCATTTGCTTGTCAGCAATTTGTAACGTCAGCACGTTTCGAACAAGTTACGGTCTCTTTGTGCTGCAGCCAGTGTAGGACACCAGACGGCATCAAAACAGGCTGGAAGACATTGGGATAAGAGTATCAGAGGGTGCAAGACTCCATGGAGAGTCAAGCATAGAATCAAAGAATGGTTTGGGTTGGAAGGGACCTTACAGGCCATCCAGTTCCAACTCCTGCCACAGAGGCAGGACTGTCACCTCTGTATCAGCACCCCTAGCTAGAGGCAGCAGCTTCCCATGGGCTGTGTGGGCATCCTGGGAAACCATTGCATATCATGAGAGCTTTGCTGTGGGGTGATCACAGAGCTGCAGGTATGAGGTCAGCGCTGCTCCATCACTGTGCAGTAGGGAAAGTACAGCCTCACTACCTTGCAAACCTTCAGGAAAAGCCGTGGGAACCAAACAGCTCGTGCAAAGCAGCTACAGAAGTAGGAAACAGGTGTCAGCAATGCGAGATGCATCCCTACCTCTGTGTCCTTGATGTTGCCGATGCAGGGAGGGCATTTCTGCCTCAGGTGCAGAGAATCTTCCAGGAGACACAGATGAAAAAGGCTCCTTCCCCTGGTCTGCGTTAGCGGGGTGCTCCCAGGGAGAGGAGATAACTCTGCAGCCAGTTTGGTTCTTAATTGGCACACGGAAATGTCAGGGGGAGAAAAAAGAGCTGTACAGAGAAGTTGCTGAAAACCCTTTGAAGGTAAACCTTAAAAAGAACAGAAGTCCAGAAAATAAAACCACCTGAAGAGGAGTAAGGGGAAAGGTGACTGGCAATTTCCATGTTATTTTTCATTGTTAACACCAAACATCCCACAGCCAGAGCTTTTGAACTATTTACTCCAGCCTGTAAGAAGAACCTTTTTGACTGAAGATTACACAGAGCCCATCGCAGGGACTGCAACCGGCGCTCAAATAGCTCAATAAGGCACTGCCACCTGCAGGTCTATGGAAATATTTGAGCCTTCTATTTTTCAATAGCCAATAAAGCTGTTGTTGCTGCAGGGCAGGAGCTCTCCCGCACACAGAACCAGGGCTGTCCAACAAACAAGCACAATCATATCTTCCACGGGAAATTTAGATAAATAATAAGAGAACATCCAGCAACTACAACCAAAAATAAGAGAGATGCCACCACACGATGAGCATGAGACCCTTCACAGTGTTGGACTGAGGGAAAAAAAAGGTTAATTTGGGTTTCAGCTCGTCTTCACAGGTCACAACACTACGGATCTACCTGTCCAGATGCACAGTACGTTTACAGAAGGAAGGACTTTACACCTGCATTGGAAAAAGGGGAAAACATCTCCAGCTGTCAGAGTAGTGAGGATTTGGAATAGCCTCCCATGGGAAGGGTAGGAAAATGCATCTCACTGCCAGGAAAAGGGACTGAAAAACACGGAACTTGTCCTAACAGAAAGTTCTGCTTGTTGGTCTAAACCCTCTCAAGGGCTGCTTTATTCCATGGAATGGTTATGTTGAGGAGCAGATTTAAGAATCTCCCAGCATCACAGAACGGCCTGGATTGAAAAGGACCACAAGGATCATTTAGTTTCAACCTGCCTACCATGTGCAGGGTTGCCAACCAGCAGCCCAGGCTGCCCAGAGCCACATCCAGCCTGGCCTTCAATGCCTGCAGGGATGAGGCATCCACAGTCTCCTTGGGCAACCTGTTCCAGGGCTTCACCACCCTCTGAGTGAAAAAATTCCTCCTGATATCTAACGTAAACCTCCCCTATCTCAATGTAAGACCATTCCCCCTTGTCCTATCACTATCCATGCTCATAAACAGCCATTCCCCCTCCTGTTTATACGCCCCCTCCAAATACTGGAAGGCCACAATGAAGTCTCCCCAGAGCCTTCTCTTCTCCAAGCTAAACAAGCCCAGTTCCCTCAACCTTTCCTCATAGGAGACATGCTCCAGCCCTCTGATCATCTTAGTGGTCCTCCTCTGGACCCGCTCCAAGAGCTCCAGGCCTGCTAAGCATGAGCTGGTAGTATTGGAAAATGATTGGCACTGAGGGTGGAGGGCTCCCAGACCCTTGAGATAAGTAAAATGGTGGATGGAAAAGAAAACAATTATAGCTGTAATCTGTATGCCTCCTACTAGGCTTCTGTGCCAAACAACTGTTCAGTGTGTGGTGCGTAACCCCAAAATAATGGGTTTTGACTTCCTTTCCAAACTCAAAAGCAAATTTATAATGGAGAAAGGAAGATCTGCTGCCATGTTGCTAGCAGGAATAAGAAAATTCTCATTGTGTATTCTCCAGTCTACTGTCCCGTTCCATTTTGCATTTTAGCTTTCTGTTGCTCTTCAGGGAATGTCTGAGATTCAGAAATCTTGGAATAGTGAATCAGGGCAGGGAGCAATTTCAGTACACAAATTCACCCAGCTGAGAGCGGTGCCGAGACTGCAGCAGGAGCCAGACAGCTGGAACAATCAGCATTCTCCAACTGCAAGGGCTGCAAAAAGACCACTCTATTAATTGCAGATTGCTGCATTGTGCTCAGTACCATGCTGGGCTGTCCATCAGCCAGATTACTACATAACTGATAAGATAACGCATCTCAAGCCTCTGTCATTCGGCGTTCTGCCCATTCATAAAAGCCAGTACAACATTTTTTTTAAGCTACTTTTGTGCAGAGCGCTTTACGTTACCTGAAGTAAGAACCAGAGCTAAGCTGAAAGTGAGCAATGAAACAGGTCTATTGCTGTGCTGTGTGGCAACAACTCACGGCAACGTCAGCTTATTAATTCTGGCCTGCAAAGCACTTTGAAGTTGCAGAAAACCATTGCCTGAAAATGCTATTATTTTATTGAAATCAGCATCTGTTGTTTTCAGTGTGATCTATTCGTTGTCACAAAACAGCATCCGAGCATCCCTGCTGCCTGTTTATGAGAGCATCACCACCTCCACGTTAGCATTTGTTTACTCCAAATGCTAGACCAACTGCGGCAGCGAGAGGTCAATGCTCTGCCATAACATTTCATCCCATTATCGTTGACTCATGCTAGGAGGTGCAAATGACAGCCCCGAGTCCTTGCCAGTTTCTGGTTTCTCTAAATGCAGCCTCCTGGAAGCAAATTTCAGTAGGCAGAAAGCAGCAAGCTCAACACGCCTTCTTGTATTAAGTCTCTTGCTTATCTCCATGGATGATTAATAGGATCCCTCTTGAGTGATAGGTTGTCAGGACTTGTGCCTTCAGCACCTTCAGGTATCAAAACTACATGGACACACATACAGCTGAAGTACCCCTAGGTAGAGGGGAGGTGAGAGGGGCTGCAGTATTTGGAGGCAGAAACATTCCCAGCCATTCCTCTTTCCCCATGACACAAAGCACATCTTTTACAAGTTAACTAATAAATAAATAAACAAACCACACAACCCAAATGTGCCCTGAGCCCCTAAATGCACATATCTAACCATCCACACAAAGTCACGTGCATCTTTCATGTCTTTGCTGTGAGTGCTGCACCTCAATATCCAGCCAGCACCATGCTGGGAGCGCTTGATCCTTGCTGCAAGCCCTCACGGCAGCACTGCCCATTCCTTCCTTTCCATACCTTTGGCATTCTAGGTTAATCAGCATTTAGCAATGCACACTGTGCTTATGCTCAAGCTTGTGCACGTCCTCCCTACCAGGACAAAGCCCAACACAAGAGGGAATGTTTTCCTGAACGGCTGAGAAGCAGCCACAACCACGTTGGCCAGCTCTCATGTTCAATTACCTTCCCAGCAGCGGAGTGCATGCTGCTCGAGGTCACTCCAGCCCACCGTCCCTGGAGAAGGATGTGAAACATGAACAACTCAAGCCTTCTGGTGTGAGTAAAACAGGCCATCCATAAGTAATGGCAGTTCATTACAAATTTCAGCATGCCCATGCCTAAGACCTCAAGCCACAAAGGTCCATGAGCAGCAGCAGCAAGTATGACAGACAGAAGGAAACTGGCTGGAATTCAACTTTTACAGATGGGGCACCATGAGTAATATGAAGTTAGAGGTACTAGAAATTTTCTAGTAACCCTTTCTGTATCTCTTTAAAATGGAATCTTTTTAAAAGTAGATCAGATAAATGAAATACAGTAACAACAAAACAAAGAAAAACAGAGCTCCATGATAATCACAAATAGCAAGACAGCTCTGTGTTGATCACACTAGCAGTGGCCATCATATTATTGCAGCAAAGCACCACAATTATTAGGATTAGTGTTTTATTTAATTACATTATTATTGCAGAGGGAAATGCTACTGTTCTGTCATCCAAAAAGAATAAATTGGTTTTGGGATCATGCACATTCTCCTGTGTCAGGAGAATATTGGAGATTATCAAAAGGGGGAGAAAGGTGGGAAGTGAAAAGAGGAAGAAGGTGGAAGCAAATTTGAATGACGTTATCATATGTTAATTAATATCAGAAAATAATTTTGGAGCCGTGGTACTTCCTATTACTAACAATCCTCAGTATTATTTAATCCAGCCTCAGACAATCCTGTTAGAAGAGACAATGGATAGTAAATGAAAACAAATAGAAAATCTAGCTGAGAGTGTAGAAAACAAGCCAGGAAATTTCTTGGGAGTCAAACACGGCAGCAAAGGAGCTGGAAGGAAAGCAGGCTGCACTGCATCAACACTGAGCTGTGTTTCACAGCCCTACTATGAGTGTGCGCCATGAGCTCAGCACAGTTCACAAGGGTGAACCAGAGCAATGCTGTTAGCATCCACAGAATAACGAGAGCGTGAAATCTCGTGAGCATGAAAACAGGATGTGGTCTAGAATCCAGCCCCGCAGTAGTTTTATCAAAGGGAGAAGGGTGGAGGAAAGCAAAAGCAACAAATGAGTTGTATCCACACTTTGAAGATGTTATGTGAAAGTTGAAGAAAATTCATGAGAGACAAAGTCATACTGCAGACAGAGAGAAGGTCTAGTGACACTGTAATACCTCTTAGAATCATAGCATGGTTTGGGTTGGAAGGGTCCTTTAAGACCTTTATTTCCAACCCCCTGCTGTAGGCAGGGACACCTCCCATTAGACCAGGTTGCTCACAGCCCCATCCAGCCTGGCTGTCAATGCTTCCAGGGAGGAGGCATCCACAACCTCACTGGGCAACCTGCTCCAGAGTCTCGCCACCCTCACAGTAAAGAATTTCTTCCTAATATCTAGTCTAAATCAACCTTCTTCCAGCTTAAAACTATTTCCCCTGGACCTGTCGCTACCTGCCCTTATAAAAAGTCCATCTCTGGCTTTATTATAGGTCCCCTTCAGGTACTGGAAAGCTGCTATAAGGTCTCTTACATCAACATCCTCCCATGCACTTCAAGATAATAGTTTTCCTGAAATCACCTTGGCTTACTGCACTAGGGCACACATCTGTGGAGCACTTCTGGCCTCCTCCCATACAGAACCACCCTCAGCGCCTTGAAGTTTGCAGGAGCTCTGAAGAAAAACATAAATTTCAGAGGCCTCTTCCAGCTGAGCCGCCTAATGCTGCCACAGCCGCAGCCATCCCGCAGCCTCTCCCCAGCACCCAGTGCACTGTCTCACCCTCGCAGGGGCACAGAGCTGCTGTTATTTCCCACCAGAGCCCTGCGATTCAATCCTTTGCTTACTTGGCCAGCTCTTCCACTCATCGCTTTGTTGAGCTCATTGATTTCATTGTCTGTCACAGAGCGAAGCTGACATTTCCTTATCAACACGGACTAAACACCTGCTTTATTTCAACCCACAGAGCACTCACAAGGAATATCGCAATGCCCCAGAAGGGCCAGAAGTATCTTAGTTATCAACTAGCCTGTTTTTGCTATCCCTCAGACTTCAAAATCACTTAGGACCACTTCTTCATCATCTAAGTGTTTTTTTGAATAAATTGCACACGTTGAAATGTTTGGCACACCAACCTAAAACAGAACAGAAAAAAAGAAAGCAATCCTGACATGAAAAAATGAAGCAATGTGACTGAGGACTGACACCAGACGCAGCCCTGTCACTCTGGTTTTGCACTGGGGGTAAATACACTGACAGCTGTAGAGATTCTCATCATTCATCCTTATGTCAGCAGGACCCAGACTGAATGTAGTACATGCAGCTCTTGAGCCACCACTTCCAGCCACGCTCAGCTGGGCCCTACATAAAATGCTGGTAGATGGGGTGCAGGGAAAGCTCACTGTTCTGAAGCTGTGCTGACGTTTAGGCACAGTCACAAGCTTCTACATGATGTAGAGGTGCATTTGTTGTGGACTCATTTCTATCTTAAAGTGTTTCAGGAGCCCTTTTCTCCTCACCTGTCAGTTCATGGGTGCAAAACATCCCTTTGCAAACACTACCTACACCTAAGCAAATCTACTTTTAAGACTACCTCTAATAAAGCCAATGATGTGCTCAAATTCCCATCAGTGCTCTCATTTGCAGGATCAGAAGGTTCAAGAGCCTTTCAATTTTTGTAAGTGAGGGGGAAGAAAATCGGGAGCAATCATTTCCCTGGAGCTGCTTACCTTAACAACATGCCCTGAATTTAACAGAGACAGCTGAACCAGTGTGCAATGCAAGGGCAGAAGCTGGCCCTCATTCCTTGTCCGTCACTTGCTGCAATCACTGGGCACCCGTACGTGCAAGGGTTGAACCTGCACGCTGAGAAGCAGTCATGTATGAAGAGAAGACAACTCACACGTTTGCACCCTCTGTTCTCACGACCAGCCAGGTCCTGAAGAAGGTCTCCAAAGCTGCTCTGCACCATTAACAGGGTGGTGGGGCAGTCCTCTACTATGTGTCCATCATCCCCTCCAAGCACCATTTCCATTAAGACTGGAATATCACAGGAGAATCAGAAGGTAATAAAACAGCAGGTGCCAGATCCTTGACTAGTGAACATTAGCTGTCAGGGGAGGCAGGCTGACGTACATCAAGCCCCATACTCTAAGGCAGTTCAGATTCTGCTCCACCATTGTCAATGGGCATTTATAAAAATTAATCAAGGTTGAATTTAATTCAGCAGAACCCAATACCATCAGGTTTCCATACGTCTTCACTTGCAAACAAGGACCCAAAATGTATTCCAAGGTTCAAGACACTCTAGCCAGCATCTGCTGACCAGAAACCCTCCAACAAATTGACAAACACAACTTTGCTCACAGAAAAGGAAAATGAATGTGCTTCACATCAGCTCTCTGCTGCTGTGCCCGGTGAGGACAGGAAAAAAGGAATGCAAAACCACAGCACCGCTTTGCTAGTGAGCTCTTGGCAAAAGTCATTGGAGCTGTTCGGGCTACCGACCAACCTGCCATCTGGTCAGGCAACAGGAGCCAGGAAACTACACAGAGAAAAGCTAGCAACAGACATTTTCAAATGCATACTCGCATTTTTGAAGTGACCCCTTGCTTGGATAACCAGCTACTTTTCTTGCTTTCTTCTCTCTGCTGTTAGCAGATTGGGCCCACACACTTGGGTAGGACCCCTGTGGAAACCCATATAAACCCCCAAGGCATGAGGCCAGGGCAGGGCCACAATCCACACGCAGGGTGGAGGACCTGGGAAATCTCCCCTTGCACAAATGTGCCCTACAAACAGCTCGTAGGCTTTTTGCTGTTAAGTTTATATATTTCACCTTCAGAGCCTGCAGATAATGAGTAGTGCCACTCCATCATTTTTATAGATGCTCTCTCCTGTGGGCCATTAAAATCATCCAGCGGCAGGCAGCCTCTCAACTGTCTCCACTCGGGCCTGAAACCATCACAGATGTCTCAGAACATGAGACTTGATTCCAGACTCATTCATACCGAATTTACTTTATTTAAATTGAATTTACTGACTTTGATGAAGTGTTGCTCCAGATTTAGATGGAGCACCAAGAGAGGCTGGCACCGCGTGGCGCTTCATATCATGATTCACACTAAGTCCACTTAACTACGAAACCATCTATTTTAGATGACTAATTCCACCACAAATTAAAGGCTGTTCATCTTAACACATCCAGCATGAAAAATCATTGGCTGTCTCCACCAAAAAGCAGAAGCCCCTTTCTAAGAATCACGCTGTCTTTAGCACTGAAATAACAGCAGACAGGTAGAAAGCTTCACCAGTGACAGACTGTCTTCATCATATGGCATTAAACGTGAGAGTGACTGAAATTAAGCTTCCTTTCTCTGGAAATTCCTTTCTCTGGAAAGCTGACTTTCTGAAAATCATTTCTTTAAAACACAATGATCTGAGAGCCGGGTTTTAAAGCACCTAGCAGCACCAGCCATGTTGAAGTGCTGGCCTCTGACTGCCAAGGAGCACAGCTGTGCGAAAAGAGACAGAAGCTCCTCGTGGTAATGATTTGATCTTCAGATTTAGAAGGCAGAGGCCCAGCAATATTCACTTATTTGGCTTTAATTGAGGTGCCACAGTATATACAAAAGAACAAACAGGAACATTGCATCTCACTTCTGCAAAAGCTGTATTTCACTTGCTAATGGCTGAATTTGATCTAGGACTGAAAACGCTTTGTGATACTAGAACTAGTGATCTACGTTAAGTGCAAGGTGTGAGGACATAAAGGGGTTTCTACTCACCTCCTCTTTTCTGGGAATGTCTCAGTTAAGATTGGAATCATGCTGGTTAACACCTATTTGCAAGAGAAATTAAGCAGTGGGAATCAGGTAGCAGGCACAGATGACCAAAACAAAAACCTTTATCCAAGCTGTTACCAATGAGCTGCGTATAAACAAAACACCCATTTTCTCAGTGCTACTTCAGTGGAGATAACACAGTTCTTCCCCAAGTCTTAGAGGTGGAATTTGTTATAGAATCTGATTATTTCTGCACTAGATTCATTAGTAAACGATTACTGCATTTGTGGGCGCTCACTCGGCACAAAGGCTGACACTGTAGAGTAAATAAAAATAGTCTTTAACTGCATCTTTCTGAAGGCATCAATACTTTGCAACATCAGTGTCTCTTTTACTCAGGAAAAACTGCAGGCCACGTTTCAGCTGAGCCATCCTTTGCTGACATTTCCCAGCTGAAGGCTCTAATGGCCATAAAGTGGAGGGAATTTTCATATGTTTGTTGCTGGAGTGAGCTTTTGTATAGAGGACTTCAAGATGTCACATAAATATTGCTGTCTCTTATTGATTTGTACAACAGCAGAGGCAAGGAGCAAGGAAAGTCCCTTTGCACCAATAATGCCTCCTATTGTTTCTCAACTGGATCAGAGTCACTTACAAGTTGAGAAGCTATTTCATTTTTTATGACCTCACTTAAAATCAACTTCAGGAGATTACCTGTTTTGTTGTGCACACACCCCAGCTGAATACCTAGCAAACAAACCTGCCCACCTGTGTGCTCAAACCCCATTAGTTCTGTGTCTACCGGGCACACCTTCAAGGCTCTGAAGGGAGGCACCAGCAAGCACACCAAGCTGGAATTAGGACACCCTCTATGATCACTGCTGGTACAACTGCCATTCCTACCCTTTATTTTCCCACAATGCTAGCTGTCAGTCTGCCATGGACACTCACTATTTTCTGTCACGTTGCTCTGATAAATACAGGTCATAGGTGAAAGATGGGCAGCTTTCCCAGTGGGACTCCCTAAGAGAATGGCTCTCCTTTATCCCCAGCCTAGTTGGTTCCCCGTCAGGAATGGCAGCATGCCTCCTATGAGCATTCTTCAGCTGCAGTAGCATTTCCCAGCTCTGCTAATTGAATTAAGCTGTTGTTACAAACATTCAGAGCAGCTTCACCAGAGTATTTGCATTCTCAGTAAAACCTGTAACATCTTTAGATGTCTGAAGCTTAAGTGATTTCATAGGCTCCCTTGGGTGAGTTGGATTTTCATGCTTTATCATGAACAGGGAAAAATCTATTTTCTTTTGTCACATCCATCCCCATTGCTAGAAGTTATAAGTAGAGGGTGAGAGAGGAGATGGAGGAGGGGGGGTTTATGAGAGCATTAAACACTTGAGAAACATCCCCAACACTTTCATGCTATTACTGAGCTTTGGGAACGTCATCTGTGTAAGTGCTTTTATAATGCTCCTAAAGAGACCAGATTTATCATTTTTTGCAGCAATACAACTGTGCTAAGCCAATCCTGCACCACATCACAGCACTGCGTGCACCGGAGAGCAGACAGCAGTGTACAACAGGCAGGGGTATTTAACATCCCACAACAACAAAGCATTTCATAAACACGTGCAGAATTGCTTTGATGACTGCAAAAGAATGACCAAAATGGGGTTTCAGATGCCAGGCTGATTTTTGGCACAGCACTGAGCTGGCACACGTCCCAATTCTGTTCCAATCTGGTTCTTTATTAGGCCGTGGATATATTGTAATTAGCGATTATACAAGATGCTATGTGGTTAAATCCCTCAGCCCCTGTTCTGTGTGTTATTTGCTCTATCTTGATGCTCCTTGCCCAGGTGAACATCCTTTTGGGAGGCACTGGGGAGCTGAAAAGTGGCTTGCAGCTCAGAGATGTGGGAGCAGGGCCCTGCTCCTTCCTGACTTCCTGCTGTGCTCACACTGCCCAGCTCAGTTTCCTCCTGAGGAGTAACAGGGCCACAGGCTCCCCCTGAACTCTGCAGGGAAAGCCAGCCAAGTACAGTTGTACATCCAGTTTTCTCGCCAAATTTCATTTCACAAAAAAATCTCCATGATTGAGATGTGCTGAAACAAGTTATTAGGGAGAATATAAATCCTTGCATGTCATTCTCCCCCATTTCCTGATGCACGCTGTAAGGTGGACCACTCAGATAAAGCCTCAAAGAGGGCAAAGGCTGAACCCTCTGGCTGTCCTTTCCTGACATACAGCCATTAGCACCCACATCCTGGGTTTTCCTTGCAGGTGTAAAAGCAGACAGACAGCCATGCTCCTTCTGAAAGGGGATACTCTCATTTCACAGTAACACGCTGCATTGAAAACTCTCCTGGTTACCTTTTTTGGGTGTGCTGATGAGAGGAAGAAAAGACAGTCACAGGTTTGGATAACTACCAATGCAGAGGGCTCACACCCCTGTATCGTTTCAGTGCTTTAATGCAATTAACTTCTAATTAACTTACATGTGACCTTCGCGGGTACCACTCCAACAGCGCCCTTCAGTCTCATTCACCTCCACTGTACCCCATTTAAACACAAACATGCCAAAAGAATTATAATTGCAACGTTGCACTGAAGTGCTTTCCAAAATAGCCAGCTTTACTCTTCTGTTCAGAGGACACGTGCAGAGAAATGAGCTAACCATGCACCCGCCCATCTGAAAGCTGACTACTGAGTTTATTCATCCCAGTTGCAAAAATCATAAATAGAACAGGAAGGTGAATCAGAGGATACAGCATTATGGCTATCGTTTTGCTTCCCTCTTCAGATCAGGTGGTTGTGCTGGAAGGATTAAAGCCTATCAGGCATCAGCAAGGATAATACTCGATATATGGCGAGCCAAGTATTATAAGGAAGATTTTGTAGGCTACTGTTGCTCATGCATACAAGCAGGCTAAGAAGCTGGCTGGAAGAATAAATCTTAGTTTGAAGAATTTCTGATTTAAGCACTGAACTGCATAGCTTTATAACTTGGTTTCCCTAGAGTTGTGGTGGGGGAATTTAACTTAATAGCTCCAGGTTTGCTCTCAACAGAATTTCCAGAAAACGGAGAGCTGAGAGTCTGAGAAAGAATCACCGGTTTTGCTCTGTGATTCATTCAAGGAATGGCGTACAGCAAAATCAGATTCACCAGTAGGCTACGATTGCCAGTTACATGACAGGTGGGTTTATTACCAGGGAAGGCAATTTACAGACACAATCTGACATTTTGAGATGTCTGTTCTCATGCAGCCGTAAATTTCTCCCTGCAACTTACATTACATTTAGGAAACAATTCAGAAAGGTCTAAAATCAACCTGACTCCAGCTGCTTCAATATCCCTTAAATCAAGACTATTTCACACTAAGCAAGAGCCAAAGAATCTGAAGAGCTGGTATTTCGAGACAGAGCTGCTTCTATTCAGTCCCACAGAAGGCAGAAGCGGGTTGCAGGCCTGCCTTCCTGCTCGAATTTCTGATATATGCTCTGCAACACAGATGTATGCCTTGGTGAACTGCAGGTATAGGCAAAGAACCTAAGGATATCAGTACTTAGGGGTGCTGCAAGTGGGGATTTGTGATTGACTCTTTCTCCTCTATTGCATTATTCAGTTATTTTACTGTATTAAATATTATTTGCATTGTATTCATATCTTACTATCATACTAATATTATCCTATTATATTCAGCATCACTATCTGGCAGTTGCCTACAAAGGACTCCCAGGAATCATTTTGAGACATGATCAGCTAATGCTCTGTGCTTCTCAGTTCTGGCTCACTACATTGTGTTTCTCAGTTCTGGCTCACTGTATTACATTGCCTTGGCTTCTCTGTGGACTTCCACTTCTCCAAAACTCCATCCCTAGCCAGTGCAGCCAGAAGACTCTCAGCTTTTCATCTGCACAGCACCCAAGAAAACAAGGACCTGCTGCCTGGGAGGGCTGGTGGAGCACCAAGTGCCACAATTGCTATCCAGAAGGTATACTCCATCAGGAGCTTAGGAGTGTCAGCATTGCTCACCTCCATTTGGCATAAGGAAAAAACATGACAGGAACATCTCCTGCCCCAGCACCTGCCCCATCTGATTGTGAGGCACCTCCAAGCTGGCTGGCTGGGAAAGGGCAGGCAGGGCAGATCCCTGTGCTCCAGGAGGAGCTGAAGGGCTCCAAGTTCTGACTCAGCTGCAGGCTGCCACCAAGCTGCAGGTAATCATTGGATATCTCTGCATCTCCATGTTGCTCCTATAAAACCATCAGAGCATGGTTTCTTCTCTGCATGACATCCTCCCCTACTTTATGACTTGGATTTCCCAGGAAAAGGTCAGGGGAAGGTCCCTCTCTCTCCACCACAGAACCAAACTGTGACCAGCTCCCTGTGCCACATGTTAAAACAAACACCAATAGAAATCTTTCCCGAACAACTGAGTGAGCCCCCATGTTGGGCAATGCACTGTGGCTGTCCCTCAGAGCTCCCCAAAGCTCCAGCAATTCCAGAGAAGATGCAGCGCTCAGAGCAGAAGGCAGGAATTGTTGTTTCAAAGAGTTAGGATCACAAAATGTGCTTGGTTTTGCATTTGCATGTTTTTCTAAAAGAACATATATGAAGATCTGCCGTGCAAAAACCCCAGGTCCAAAGTCCCAGGACTGCAAATTAAAAGGCACTTCTTTCTTTTCTTATTTTTCCTTCATCCTTCAAAGAATTTCAGCACAAGTTCTCTGCATCTGAGGTCAACGTGTAAAGCACTGCTTTCTGCCGCAGACCCAGGAGTCCCCAGCAAGAAGATCCTAGAAATAAACATGCCTCTGCCAAACCCTCTAGCTTTGATAAAATAACATTTTGACTGAATTGTTATTGTACCCACAGTGTTCTCACTAACCCTGTTCCAACTACAAAGAAGAAACATCACATCTCCAATCCTTCCTCCCGTTCTTTAGCCATCACAGAGAATTTCTAAAAAAGAAAGACACGGCCCTTTTTTGTTCAGTTCTTTTGTAAATCACTATTAAATCTGCATTTGCACTTTATAGTACAGTTAGAAGCAATTTTATTAAAGTATTTACGATTATGAAGGGCATAATATGAAAATGATCCATCTCTCCTTTTTCTACTGATTCATAATATGAGAGTGGGAGTTCAGGCAATAAAATTACCAGCACGCCAGTGTCAAACAAATGAAAGATGCCACTTTACGCAGCACGTGGGCACCTTATAGAATTCACTATTGCAAGACAGCTAAATGTCAAATGGGGCTGGAATGAAATGCAATTGGACAGCACAGTTATGAGATGGCAGAGATGCCATTCCTACAGCAAGGTACTCCCAATGTCTTTTCCTGACCCTGAGAAGGGGGACCTGCACCCCACATCCATTCCTACAGCAGAAGGTCGACCAAATCTGAGGTGAACGGACGCTGTGCACATGCTATTTTCCTGTTTATCATTTCTAAGATGCAAAATTGGAGTGGGCTGGCCTGATTCCAGCATTCCTAGCTTCAAATGCTAATTGCAGCAGATATTACTGATAGCTCTGCTGCTACTCCATACAGCAAACTGCATACCGCTAGGTAATGAGTAATGAATGCGCAATCAAATCCGGAGGAGAGGGCGTTTTTCAAGCCTTTAAACCTCAATAACATTCCGCAAACATAAAAGCAAATTCACAATCAGGAATGCAAGACCTAATCCATCTGAGGCACAGTTACCTCCACTTTTACATGAAAGCTGATGTTCTCACTCCCTAAGTGAATGTTTTGGCCTCGTCTCAGTCGGATAAGGAAGGTGGGGCCACGGCTGGTCTCCTAACACTAGGTAGGAAGAAACACTTGCATGCCTACTGTCACAGCGCCAGTGACAGACAGAAGCTGCACACAGTAACAAGTGGTGTGCTGATTCCACCCGCAGAGCACTTGACTGACTGAAACTGCATTTCTAACCCCTATTTTAAATTCCTGGAGTACTTCTTCTTTCCTTTGCACACAGAATTGAGAGACTCCTACTTGATTTCTTCTTGTATATTTGATTCTAAAGGATGCTGTGTACTTCCTTCCCAAGTGGTAACAAGGAGTTACTCCAGAGTGTTAAAGAGGACAGAAGCCATGGCACCACCTGGTATGTAAATGCAAGATTGCAGCCCCTCTGCATAGCAGCTGTAATGAAAGGAAGAGGCGTTATGGTTGCTGCACAGTTCTTTGCATTTCCTCCTCCAGCTGGTGATTGCTAGGAACACCCCTGAAGGAAGCAGAAAGACTGATGTCTTGTTCCCTAGGAAGCTTTGATGGAAGTTCTCATCCTGCCCACTAATACAGGGCATGCATTTTATTACAGGGTGGGGAAATTTATGGTATATGTTAACTGCAAGACTCCCAAGGACAAACACATAGAAGAAAACAGAGGCGGAGCTCTGAAAAAAAGGAACCTCTTCAATTTGCTCTGTTAAAACCTCACAGAAATCAAGAGAACAAACGCAACTAGATCAGGTGAAAATCACGATCAGAACCACACAAAGCTTTTGTCATTCCTTTGAACCAATAATATGTGTTCAGCTTTTATACCACATTAGATTTTTGTGTGGATCTGCACTCTGGAGAAAGATCGCAATAAATTCCTGCAGTATGCAAACCAATGGGCTTAGCCTTTGCAGGAGAAAAGAAATAGTGATGTTTGCATGATAATGTTTTGCTTTTGATGCTCACCATTTTGCTTTCATTGCATCATTTTTGTTAACATGTATTTATGCACACTAAAGATTACATAAAAGTCATTCTGAAAAGATAACACACAGTAGGATTTGGAAGGGTGAAATCAAATAATCCCATCAGCTCTGCATTTAGTACCCAGCTAGAAAAAGGGACAAGATCTACAACATCCTTTCTTGTTTACTTTGTGTAATTGCTTTTGAGCTTTCTTGCAAATGGATTTGCTGAGAAACACTGCTTTGTCTCCAGTAAGGTCTGCTTTCTTCCCAGTATGCAAGGTTCGGGGACCAGAGACAATAAAGGAGATAAAGTAACTGTAAAGGCCCAAGCTCTCAAAATGCCTCTGCTATTTTTTTTCCTGTAGGAAACAAAACCCAAGTTTCTGATCATCTTTATAGATCACATGACCATCATCTTTCAGGATAGGTGCAGAACTGTGGATTGTGTGCTCACAAAGCTGATAATTACAGTAAATGTA
This sequence comes from Lagopus muta, assembly GCF_023343835.1. Lineage (NCBI taxonomy): Eukaryota > Metazoa > Chordata > Aves > Galliformes > Phasianidae > Lagopus > Lagopus muta. The sequence continues at coordinate 32,211,614 of NC_064440.1, read as the reverse complement.
ATAACTGATTGAAGTGTTGTCACTGAGAGTAATTCTCAAATGTAAATTGCCAAAAAGTGAAGTTTAAGCAGCAGCAAAAAGCAAATATTTCAGATCTCCAATTTTATATCTACTTTTCTAAAGAAAAAAAAGGAAAGAAAAAGAAATATTGCCACTAAACATTTTGAAAGAGAGAGAAGTGCTGTTAGTGGTATTTGCAAACATCCACCCAGCTTGCCACTTGCCCTAGCATCACAGGATCACAATTCCGTTTGGGGATCGGAGTGAAACCAGACCATGGGAGATTTGCTCAGCTCTTGCACAGAGGCAGCTGGGGGAAGATGGATACAGACAGCTCGCATTTCCCCAGAAATCACAAATCCCCCTCCAAAGCCCCCAGAAGCCTGCAGGATTCTTTTCACTGACTTCAGCGGGGTTGGATCAAATCCTTATGCACGTGGTGGCTCCTGAGGTTGGAAGTGCTTCAAGCTTACCCTGTTCTCATTTACCAGCTTGCTCTGCAGGGAGATGATTTATTTATTGTCTCAAAATTCTCCTTCTCTTGTTTAATACAAGTAGTTCATCATTGTATTGAGGAGCTCACTGCAGGCAAGAAGGAAGGCAACAATGCATTCCTTGTGCTGGCTCATGAAACTCCTCTTTCTGATGCAGAGATGAGCTGGGGAAAGCACTGTGCAGATAACCTGCAATTAGATCCACAGAAAATAGGGGACAAGAAAGGAAAAAGAAGAAAACAAAGTAGGGGTAACTTAGGAAGAGAGGAAGAAAAAGAAGGGAGAGACAGGTTCGGAGGCCAATTCTAAGTTACGGGACCCTATCAAACAATTTTGGGTAGATCACAAGACGTTTCTGATCTCAAGACCTTTTATCCAATGACACCATTTATGCTAGGGCAGGCACAGAAACTGTCCTTCGCTCTTGACATGACTGGCAAGCCCATGGTGGGCAGGTATGGCCAGGTATGGAATAGAGAAGTTTTTAAAGCAAGGTTCAGCTTCCAGCCACGGATTGTACTGATGTCCAGCGCCATAACAAGCCATCCCTTCTCCTCCAGCTAACCACTGGGATTCCTGCATGGATTGCAGCTCACGGCTGCTAGATTATGGGTTTGGCTCAGGTTGAAAAGATGTTCTTTATCTACCTTGTTAAAGCAATTGAGAAGGTTCAGAGTGGAAGCAGTTAACAACATGCTAAGTGCAATTTAGGGCTCTTCTGTCTGGAAAAAAGCCAACTGAAACAGAATCACACAGGTATTTTCCTATCAAGCCACCTCAGAAATGCACATACAAGCTACAGCTGGCTACATAATAAACTGAAATAAACTGTAATTGTTCCTCAGGCTATTGCCCCTCAGGACTGTTTCCAGGGTTTTCAAATTACATGAGTAACTACATTCTTCTAAGTCTTTGCATCCTCTTCCTAATTAAAACATCTCTCACACTTATCAAAGCAGAGGTATTAGCATTCCAGGCCAGGCACTTTTCCTTCCTAACAATTCCCTGCGTGCCTGGTAAGAAAGCCAGCAAAAGAATAGAAGGAGAAAAAAAAAAGTGAGACAAAGAGAGACGGGCTCCTCTTACATCCAAATCAAACCTGTTTTAGCAGTTGTCTTTCTACGCTCCCCTGTTCTTACTGGCCATCATACTATTTTACAAAGCTGTCACCATATGTGAGATATTTGGCTTCAGGGAGAAAATGATCAAGATGAAAGAATTACCTACTCCACTTCCACCAACCTCGTGAATCATTCATGTTCCTTACCTGAATCACAGCCAGCTGCAGTTACCTGTCACATTCTGGATTTAAGATACGTACAATGTAACATTTACCAATGATCATTTCAAATATTCCATTAACCCTCCCTTCAAATACACACGTTCTATGCTGACATACTACAGGAAGGAACAACTTATTGTACAGTTTGGCATCTTGCTGAAGTGCTACAGTTTTAGCTGGAAGGTACACAGGTTTATACAGCCAAGGAGTGATTTTGTTTATGATATCTCAGAAGCTGTACCTAAGGATGAGAATACCAGCTTCCCCTGGACTTTTCTAACAGCAGGTTTTAGATTCCCAAATGAGAACTGCAATAGGTGGAAGCCAAAAGTAAGAAAGCCTATACCAATGAATCAGACAAGTAGAACACGCCTCACCAAAGATGCTCATGTACCAATGATCTGTTTCTGTCTATGCAAAATCATGTACAAGGCTCACAAAAGTTGTTTGGAAATGCTCTAAGTTTACCATGCAAACTATTTAAACTCAGTTCAGCAGAACCTACGTGAAATTTGACGCAGGAAAACCAGCACTGGAGTAAACCACGTGCCCCTGTGTCCCCATTTAAAAACCAGGTGCATAACCTCACACCTATGACAAAAGCTACCACCCAAAACCAAACAGATATTGCTCCAAGGCTAATTAAGATTAAGTCTTGTAACTTAATTGCTGTTGCATTTGTCAAATTTCAGCAGCAAAGGTAAAAGTACATTTTGAACCACCTGAAATACATTCCAAAGACTTCCAGCAGGTCACTTCTACCCTGAGGCTTTTGTGTCAGTGCTGAACATATTGCTCCTGCCAGCACAGGTCTCATCAAGGCACCTCAGGCATAGTAAGGCCAGTATGATCTTGCTACCCAAACTTCTATTGCAGTAATGGGATTACAGTGAGAATTGGTTCAAAGATGAAATAAAGTGTTCAGTTAAAGCCATTAAAAATAGTTTCTTTGCTGTCAGATTATTAATCGTCTGTCATAATATTCTTAGAGGTGATTATAAAAAGTATATTTCTGTGTAGTCAGAACGCCCTTCTGTCAGACGCTGTGGTAAATGAAGAGCCAGCAATAGAAACACTGCCTCTGCACAGAAACACTGCCATCTCTTGACGAGCACCAGGCAGGCAGCCACTGACTGCAGCCAGGCATGCACTCAAGATGTGGCAAACACCAGGTTAGCTGTTTCAAACATTAATGGAATACTTTTTGTTGTTGTTGTTGTTTTGTTTTAACGTAGCTTTATCTTACCTTTCTGGTAAGAGAACACGTTGTTCTGCAAACTCAGGATAATTCATTAAGCCACGGTAACCTGCTTTTCAGACAGAGCTCAGTTGAACCAAATTATTTTTCCTCCAGGCACCCAATTTTGCTCTTTCGTTGCTGTAGCACTGGAGACTTCAGCAGTTACTCTTGGTACCTGCAACACAAAAGCAGATTTAGTGCTGGAAAATCACTGAAAGATACAGCATGAAATACTACAAAGCCAAACACAGCTTTTTCACACAAAAGTTGCATCAAATGAAGCAGCACATTGTGAGCCAGTGTTGCTGCTGCTGTGCTATTGATCAATGAGACCCTGTCCTGAGGCTCTCCTGCTGAAAAGCTTCACCTCAGCCCTGTGGGCAGGGAACAGGGTCTGTGCAGCAGCACATACTGTGGTTCTTCAGAGGAAAAACACACACATTTCTAGCAAAAACGCCAGCATCTCTCTCACTGGAAATGAATCATTTATTTCATACCCTTTGTGAGACAGTTAATAGCTTATTTTTCCCCTGATTAATACCAATACAACCGTGGTAAGGGCAAGAATAGATTTTCTGCTTGGACTGGTTAATTTTCATGATTATTTTGCAAGGCTTCTGGGTCAACCACTGAGGCATCTGCGTGTTCACTATCCTTCAGTGACACATAATGAAGGCATAAGTGAATACTGCAAAATTTGGAGATTCTAGTTTAGAGGGAACATGATACTGTGCCAATGGAACAAGTGACCTGTTCCAAATTTCAGTTATGATATATGGTACAAATTTTTAAAATATGTATTAAGGAATATTGAAAGATAGCAGCTATTTTAAAAGAGTATGGCCTTGAAATAGAGACAAGAAGAAAAATGTTCATGCACTTCAGGTAAGTCTCCCACTATACCACACAAAGTGGTATAGCATCTCCCAAAAGAAAATCCGGATAATAACCACAGATTCGGATTCAGAAGGCCTGGGTACTTATTAGGAAGCAGATTCTGATGGAAGGAAAGTTGGCAGCAATGCAGTACAGGCTGCTGAAGTGTATGAGGCCTTGAAGTATATAATAAATACATGACTTTTGTCTTTTGTGTTTCCCTGCCTTCAGATTTTACTCTGGAAGCACGCATTGCTTCTTGTTACTTTAAACTATAATTAGCTGTGGAAAATTATATTTTTTAAGTTGTCTTTGCTGACATGTCTTAATCTCCCTAATACACGTGTAATTCTTATCCCCTTCATGAACTCCCATTAACGTGACTGGCATCCCCACCTTCCCCTCAGCCCTGCAGACATGCATTTCTCCACCAGTCCCCTCAGAATCCCCCCAACACTGAGGGGCCCCGTATGAGAGACTGGCTATGAGGGATTCCCTCCCTTAGACAAAAAGAAGAGACTTATGAGTAGACAGAGTGCCCCTGCTCCAGGTTTGTGCTGTCAGTCAACCAGTCACTTAACACCACATGAAGGACTGCTTACCTTTTCTTCTAACGCATCCAATGAAGGAGGACCATGGACCTCAGGAACTGAGAAGCAATCTGGCAGGCTGAAGCTGACAAGAGGTTGAACCACTTGTTGAACTGCAAAAAAATATTAAGATCTGTGAGAAGAGGGGGTTTGGTTCACTGGGAAAGCCTTTGGTTGGTGGGAAATGGTACAGTGACTTCCACTGAAGCTGCTCCTGAAAGGAAATGCAACTTAAGAATAACGTGCAGATTCCTTTTTCAATGCCAAGTTAGTCAACGCTGGGGGAAACGACTCAGAAATGCATTAGGTTATTTGTATCTTCTAGGCAAGAACAAACACCTTATGGATTCATGTAAGACAGGTCATCAGGCTCCACAAAGGCCTCGGTGGATGATATCCAGCAATCTGCAGTGTGCAGGCAGAGGAGTAATGTCCTCTGCCTGCTTCAGGAGCCACGGACTGATATCACAGCACTGCTCCACGCAGTGGCTGCTGCTCAGATTAAATCCTCTTCCCACCACCTGAGCTCAGCACATTGGAGTGGGCGAGACAGGGCACCTCCTAACCCCCAGATCCAGCCATACAATGACACAAGCTAGAGCTGCAAGAATAGGGCAACTGGAAGACATTCAGAAGTGCACTCGTGATCCCTGCTGAAATCCTCATACGGATGTATCTAGAAACACTTTCAAAGTGGAAATGAATTAGAACTGGTTGAATTTGTCTCCATGAATAATTTAGCAGCTACATTTTGTGTTAATTGTTGAATAATTTATTCACAAATAAATTTTCTCCCTTATTTGACCTCTGCCACAGAGTAAATGACTGCTATTTGGCAAATAAATTACTGTACAATATTTATATGAATACATTAATTCTGAATATATTTGCCTATTACCCCATTACTTCCAAATTCAATTTTCTTAACCCTTCCTCTCGCAGTTTGCACTCATTGCAGACAGCAGTCAGTCTTCATTTAGAAGCTGTTCCTATTGCCTAGTCTGGTTCAATCTAATTACATGTCTCAGTGTATATTCCAAACTATTTCAACCCGTTCTCAGCATGTTCCTTCCAAATGAAGTCTGGAGATCAGCTGCAATAGACATGGTGATGTGCAAGAGAGTGCTTCAGTGGCTGGCTGGATGTGGGCAGCAGCAATTATGGGAAATACTTAAACAGAGATGTGGGGTTTTTTTGAAGGGCACCTGAGCATATACAAAATCTCACAGACATTTGGCAGGGACTAAATACATAATCCTTGGGCTTCTGGGAAAATCATTTTCTGACATACTCTTTTTATCTAAACTCCAAGGCTGCCAGTTTTGTACAGTTACAATCATAGTCTAGAAGGTGAACGCTTCCATTCCTGGAAGTGCCCAAGACCAGGTTGGAAGGGGGTTCAAGCAACATAACTTAGTGAAAGGTGTCCCTGCTGATGGCAGAAGAGGTGGAAGTAGAAGAACTTTAATGTTGCTTGCAAATCAAACCATTCCATGATTCTTGCATCCACAGAAATATAGATCATGCTGCCTTATGGACATCTTTCCAAGGACATCATACTTTGCTATTTATGGAAATGGCGTTTGTGAGAAATGCATTACTAGCTGCAAAAATTTGCTTAGAATATTTGTAGTCAACACATACTTGAGAAACTTGTCTGAAAACTACCTTTGCTCTCTCCTCTTCGAAATGAGCAACGCACCTATAAAGAAATCACGCTGGACTGAACTCTGCCTTCAAGACAGCTGCAGCAACAGAGAAGTAGCAAGGCACTGCACGTTCAAACATAATTAAAAAGTGATACAAGACCTGCATAATACATAGTTGACAGGATATTTGGTTCACAGATTCATGGTAAACGTAACAAGGCTGTTTTCTTCTAACCATGCTCCTGTGACTTTGAATCCAGCAGCTATCCTAGACAAGGCAAGAAGTGAACATGAACAACGTGAGCCCCGTGGTTTGAGGGCTCCATGCGAGTGGTTTGCTGCAATTTGCAGAACTGTGCAATGAGGGAACAAAGCTAAGGAGAACCTCTGCAGGATTTTATCACCCTTCACTTGCCACTTTTTAATGAAAATCATAAAAAACTTTACTGCTAAATTTGCTTAGACAAATCGTCAGTTAAAGGCCATAATCCCCCAATAATCACAGTGACAGCTGATTTTTTTTTTTCCTGGAGGAGGTCAGCATCTTGGATATAAATATTTAACAAAGCCCACCACTGTAAACATAAGGACTGGTAATTTTGAGCCCCTTCTACATTCAACCAAACCAAATGCTTGTTGGGCTGGCATTTCTGCGTTGGCAGAAATTCCACACTGGCCATGTGGGAAAAGGAAGACGGTCAAAATGATTCCCGTTCTTCCATGCTAGAAATGTTAGGTGAGGATATTGGAGAGCGCATACATGCTGCTGTAATCTACTTGGCGGCCTACTGTTCTCTATCAGAGAAGGAAGCATAGGAAAACCCTTGTACTCTGCAATTTAATACCACCATTGCAGGTTGAAACACCTCGGACTGCACCTCTAGAAAAGGGTATAAAGAAGAGACAGGGCACTGTGTACAACTGGGATGATTTCATCTCCTTCATTCAGAGAGTAAATGTTGACTGAGACAAGATCTTTGTCCTGCAGGGATCATACACATTCTCAGCCTTTCTTGCATCTTTTCCTCTCTTTTCCTAAAAAGAGCAATACAAGAGCTTCCTTCCTGGTTTTTGAGTGCCTCTTGCCCTGAGTTTGAATAGCTACCTGCTTTCAGACCATAGCCAAGGTTACCCGGGAATGAAAAGCTCCCCAAAACGCCTTCTATTTTATTTTTCTTTTCCCTCTTGCCAAATGTAACTGTTTAATGATTTCTGTTTGTTTTTCACTTTGTGGGAACAGAAAAAAAAATCAATCTGGAGAATCTTCTGGAGAAGGCTTCATCAAATACCGCCTTCAGCCATTATAAAGAATCACAAAGCTGCATAGTGCCACTGTGTCACTGCATTTCATACAAAATGGTGAGGGGTTGGTTTTGTTTATTTTTTTAAGAGAGATTTCCCAGCTTGCTATCAGCTCCAAACATAACTGCAAGGCTAAAAACTGGGATGGCCATCTCTGATACTCAGCATTACGCATCATGGAACGTGCAATTAGATGACGGATCTTGATCTTCACACAGTGGGAGTGGGCTGTACTTTTCATTTATTCTCTTTGCAATTCCATGCATTGTTCTTCTGTTCTTTGTTACCTCAATTTTAATTCATCACGTCCATTATTTCCTTCTAAACAATTTAACTTACTTGCAGATGGAGAAGCAGAGAAGGGGAAGAGGGATTTGCTGCTCTCACTTCTTGCACCTGCTTGCTTTCACCTACAGGGCACTCTTTTTCATGCTTATTCTCCCATGTCTCTTTCAATTATAAGCAGTTTTCTTCAAAATGTTCTGAGTAGCCTCACAAGGAGGGCCTAGCTGTTTTTCTTACTTGCATTCTTCTCTTCCAAAGGTATAATTAGTGGCATCCCTTGGGATTTAGTGATGCTCTTCCCTTGAAACAGATTATCTATTGTCATCTGTTTTCTGGATTTCACATTCCCCACGAAGTATTCTTTTACTGAGCTATAATACTCACAGCTGAATTTATTGGAAAATCTGCACCACTTGTAAAGGCCAAAAAGCAGGTGGTACTTACATGAGACGTGGATCTTGAAATAATCCACTACAAAGAGAAAATTCACCACGAAATAATTTCTTATAGTTATGTGTTTTGATTCGCTCATGGTCCTGCCTACAAAATGATGCACTCATCTCAATTTCTGGATATAAAATTTCTGGATAGCATATGAGTAGGAAGTCCTTAACTGAGATCTCTGTCTGGTTCATAAAATAGTGCTTATAGTTTTTATAAACCAGAAATGACTGCAGAAGGTAAGCATTTTTTGGCTGGCCATGACCAGTGTAACATCACCTAACATTTCTTCAGTAACCAGCAAATATATTGATCTGTTTCTTCATCTGGCACATGCAAATCCTGGGCTAGGTCCTTTGTTTAGTAAATAATCAGAATTACCTGTCATTTTTTACTAGCTAGATCCTTTTCAGCTTTGGTTTCTGAAGATCCTGGGGAAAAGCAACCACCAATCTCTCCAACAGTTTCCTCCCTTCCTGTGAAGGTCAGGACGCCCTTGGTGCCAACTGGATTGACACAGGAGGCTTCACAGCACTCAGCATCTACCTCTCCTTCCCACATTTGTCTACGTCCTTCCTTGTTCTCCCATAACTCTATCACCTGGGATGGTTTTGACAATTCTTTCCTACATGCTCCATCTGATTTAGTTTTCTTATATTTCCCCAGGGACTTGAATTGCTGTTCATGCCCCATTTAGTTTCCTTTTAGAGAGAACACCTCTCGGTGTAAATGTAGTGTCCTTAGCCCCAGGAACATGAAGGGGAGTGTGGAGCAATTTCAAGGCTGCTCAATTTCTTTGACTCTTACTTTGCTCACTTTCCTACTGTTCTTCAAGGAGGAGCTCTCTCTAGACCTATAGAGTTTAGTCAGTGCACCGATCTGATTTCTCATTTCATGCGTTCTTGGCATAGTCTGCATGAAAACATAGCCCAGTCACAGCTTTCATCCCCTTGCTCTCAGCAACAAGTTGTCACACACTTCAACCACCAATCACTCCTTGGGAAGAAAAGGAGAAGTCTTACAATAAGTACCAAGCCGTAATGCTGGAGTGTTCTCAAGTATGGCCAGTCCCTCACTGCTCCTGGTTGCTCTGCCAACAGCAAAAGCCCAGGGGATGAACCAGTTGGATTGCAGCATTTCAGAGAAGTACTTGCTTCTCTGGAAGGCAGCTTTTAGAAATGTAAACGTGTGTAGGAGGATCTATGCTTTAGGCTGGCTCCTCAGAACAGAACAACTTTCAATTAATTTTCTTAAATGCTGCCACAGGCTCCTCTTAAATTGATGAGAAGTGCATTTCACTTTTCTTTACAGAAAGGCATTGTAGATTACACTTAATCTGATTAGGCAGAAAAAAAGAAGAAGAAAGCCAGCTGTGTTCTGAGGGCTTTAAATAACTCCTTTTAAACAGAGAACACTGTTTATATCAATCCATATTAGTAAGAGGTAAAGCATAGCTAAACAATCATTTAAAAATATCACATAACTATCTTATTTTTGAAGCCTCCTTTTTATGAAGGCATCTTACAGTAAAAAAAAAAAAAAAAATCTGAGCAAAAACTGTAATTTACTGACTCTGAAAGTGTTAAAGAATTAAAGTGGTAGAGATTTAAGATTATCTACCAAGGAAATGAGCCTTGAGACCTGTATCACAATGTATTTGGCTACAATTTCATTTCTGAGGGAAATTATATTAAAAAAAAAATAATAAAAATCACATAAATCTTTTCAAATAAGGAAAGAGATACTGAGGAATCAGGATGAGATTATATCTCCTGGCCATTACTTCCATCCAGAGGACTTTATTTTGCAAAGGAGCTGAATAACCTTACCCACATGAGCAATGAAAAGCCAATTCGTCACTTTAAATCAATGGTCCCAGTTGACTTAATTGAGCCCTGAAAAAGGTCCCTGAGGCTAGCCTGTGTCAGTGAAGGCTGTCCTGCTTATGACAAAGCAAGGAACACAAACCCACACTCCATTCCTTTTTCATTGCTACCTTACTACATGTTTGTTAGCTAACGGATGAAAGCAGAACCATGAAGACCATTGTTAATGGGAGAGGGGAGACTGTAAGCTTGTCTTCGGTTTGGATATTTGTCCCACACAAACACAAAACCAAATCTGACGTTTATCCAATTACTCTGACACAATGTCCTCAGTGAGGTAAAGATCAGAAGCATGAGGGGATGCTGAAGAGAAGGTTAAAAATGGTGTACAGCTACACTAACCATTGAGGCTTAAGAAGAGTGAGACGACAGGGCCAAGCTATATGTACTGTAGCAAGATGCAATGGACTGAAAGTAAAAAGAGGTGAATTTGAATTTGTGATAGGTAACATGACTGGAAGTAGAATTGTGTAGAACAGATCAGTTGGGAAGGATCTTTAAAAGTCACTTAGTCCAACTGCCTGATCAGTAATCAGTAAGGAAAGGCACTAATTTTACAAATGATTCACAGGCATCCAAAAGAAGACAAGCAACTTACTGATGTGTTATGCCAAGGAGAATGCTTCATTTGTCTAACTGACTGGACAGTGGTGGTCAAGAGCATTTGGTCAGCTTTCTTACTTGTTTCATCCTGGTGGCCTCCATCATCTGATATTCAGAAGACAAAGAAAAGATGGTATTTTGTTGCTGTATTTTTTTTCTTTCCTATTACCATCTGAGCTACGAGACCTACAGCAATGAGGTATCTGATGCCAGATGGGATAACTGCTGCTGCAAAGAGCAGATAATCTGAACCCATTTCAACACTTTCACCCCCATACCCAAGCTTCATTGTCAACTTAAGCCAAGACAAAGCAGCCATGCTCAGCACAGTTGACAAGTTCACACCAATCAGGAGATCAGATCATCTTACAAAGGATAATAGCTACAGTTCATGAGATGTCCACATTATTGTATGCTTTATCATCTTTACCCAAAAGTCAGCAGGAAATGAATATACCAACATCAGCAGCAAGAGCCAGCCTTCCTGGGAAGGCATGCTACCTGTTTAGCAGTAAGCAGTCCAGGATACAATTAATTTAACCTAGCCCTGCTCATCTGATGAGCTCTTCTGATGAAAACCTCCAGAACCGACTTTTCCTTAAAGACAACACCAATTACATTGTCCCAGAAGCAATCCACCTTCTAAAAGCAGTTCCAACTTCCAATTTCAGTGCACAGGGCCATGGCGGATTCACCACCAGCTTGTATCAGAATTGGATGACTTTCCCAGATGTCTATTGTAGCTCACACAGAAGTCAGGAGCAAACAGTAGATATTAAATGGCACTTTTCCAATTGTGTTATACATGACATTCAAACAACTGCAGTGACTTCTTCTAAATTAACTTCTGACAAAAGATGAAATAAGCAGTCCAAATTTAGAGGCTTCATCATGAAATAAACATTAAAGAAGGAAGCGATGCTGTTAGACAATAGATTTCTGCTGAAAGCACAAGTGCATGTCATACAGATAGTTTTAAGATCAAGATGTAAAATAGGTTTGTAAATATCATACTATCACTCATGATTCAAAAATCAGCCAGCAGGACGAGAACCAAAACAACAAATGTATGAGCTGTAATCATATCACCAGACATCCTTTATGTCTCTAATAAAACATTGGAGTTCACTTCCCGCTGAGAGTAGGGAAAAGCTGATAGTACTCTGATGTTGCTGCGCCGCAAACCAGAGAAACCTTGTCTGCAGATAAAAGAAACATAAACTGTAATGAAGACATGCTTAAAAAAAAAAAATAATAAAAAAAAAAGAAGCTCTTCCAGCCTAATAGCCTAAAGGCATCTTAACTAAAATGTCTGAGAATGAAAACTGATCTGTTTAATTAATGCTGAGCTCTAATCGTTAACAGTAATTACATAACAAAAACTATCTCAAGACAGGGATTCATGCACTAGGAAATTAAATACAGTAGACAAAACAGTAATTAAAGAGCTGAACATTTTTGCTTATGAAACAGCACCGTACATTCACACTTGCATAAACGCCACATTGTGTCTTTCAGCTGTGGCACAGAAGAAACATCTGAGCTGGTGATCTACCTGACATTGCACTTCCAACATGATCTGCTAGGTTTTGCTTCTATACACATGAAGAAGCCACAAGCTGCTGCTTCCCGTGCTTTCCTTCCTTGACATCACTGGTTGTCAGGTGACCATTGGCCACCGAGCCAGTACTTTGAGAGCAGCATAAGCCATAGCCAAAGAAATTAGGAGGCATCAAATGAAGTCAGAAATTAACAAGCTTAGAATAAATGGAGACACACGTCAAATACAGCAGTAGGCTATAGATCTGCAACTGACACAGACACCAAACATACCTGGATAAAATGACTGCATATCGACCTCGTGGATGCAAAATGAAAGATTCTACCTCGGAAATCAGAGCAGCAAACGGCAGAAAGCAGCCTGGAGACTCAGGAAAGCCTGATGACTGCCTCGTTACTGAGACCTAACCCCTCTCTGTGGCTACTGCTGGCACACAAGACATAGAGGCCTTTCAAGACCCCCATTTTACTTGGAGGTTTTGAGAGTGGGTCAGCCTATTTCTAACTTCCCCTCCAATTCCTTTTTGTCACAATACATTAGAGTTTGCTACCATGCTTTCAAAAGGTTGGAGTAACAGGGTTACTTGGTGAAATCATGATTGCCATTGTGGCCACCTGCCTCCACAGCAACACGCTTCCCCCTTGAGGCCTCTGCCTTCTGTTAAGGCAGACCCCAGAGATGCACTTGCACTGGAAATGTGCCCACTGCCTCAACAGCTGCAATAAGCTCTGCATACCAGGTAGGGCTAGAACCACTCCCTGCCTGCAGCTGCAACGATCACATCCCTCCCTTGCACCATAATGGATTATGCATGACTAGTGAGCTCCTGCAATCTTGGCTCCCTGAGCTATTTTTAAAAGAGCACAGCAAACCCCACTGGTACAGCAATCTCCACTTCCAAATACCTGCAGTGTTCTTGGCTCTCGCCTCTGCTCCCAGCATTCAGTTGCCATTCTTTCTCCTTTAACTAGAAAGACAGAGCCATCCAAAAGCAAGCGAAGCCAAATGGATCACTTCCTTGCCTGCCTCGTATTTCTGCAGCGTGCAAGGCTGGCATTCCTGCTGCCTGGTGATCCCTCAGCATCAGTGCCTCCGAGAGATACAATATTTGATGTTATCAAGAACCTGCTGAGCTCCCGTGGCTAATGCCCTCCCCACGAATCAGTGCTTCCACCAACCTAACACATCACCCAGGGTTAGCTTGTTCCATCCTTTCTGCTCCCAGATGCTTGCTCAGCTGAGGTCATTTGGCTCCAAATGACTCAGTCTGCTATGCAAAAAAAAGGAGATGAACCCTTCGTCTCCCTCTGGTTATGTTTTCCCCTTACACCCTTTCCACAAAAAATCAGAGCAGAATTTGGTATAGTCCATCCTCTCCCGTCTGCCTCTGCTCCCCGCTCACAAAAGCTTTCCTTTGTCAGATTTGTTGGCCTGTGACTGACAAGCAATTACAATAAGTAATTTCATTTCAGTGGAAGATAATAAAACGTGATACCGTAACTACCCACAGAGCCTCCAAAGTATTCATGTTCACTCTAATAACCTGGTGAGATGCTGTTAATCTTGACAGAGGCTGCCCAGCAGGTGCTAGGGAGCTGAATCTTCATATTCCTTCACTGTTTGCTGATCCTTCCACAGGGAGAGCTCCAAGCTGTTAAAATGCAATGGCCCTGCTCTATTTTTTAATTACATTTAGTTTATTAGAGGCACAATCAGATGCATAACTAATCTTGGAGCCTGCCCTGCCTTGCTGAGGAGGAAGAGGGGGGTCTGACTCACGCAGGCGCTGCCTCGGCTGTGTGCAGCCACTGTCCTCTGGGAGACAGAGAGATGGGGAAGGGGAATGTGCAGGGCAGGAAGAACTTGGTTGTTTTCCAAAGCAGATGATTTGTACTGACACTTCCCTCCTCTGCCTGGGAACCCCTTCGATGCAAGCTGCTTTTGTTTTCCAATATTCCTGCAAAAGCTAAGTAAAGATTGAGGCTGATTTGTCATTTACATTCAGTCCACTTGTCCCCTCAGGAGCAGAGTGCCAACAGCCTGTGTATGGGAGAGAGGATGGATGCGTTTGGTACTGAAGAAATACAGGCATTCCTCTTAGGAATTCTGCATTTACCAACACTGCAATATTGCCTTTCCCTGAGATGCCTCCTGTGGATACCCATCAGCGAGGGAGGAAAGGTAGGAAAAAAGGAGGAGACAGGCAGCAACTTCCAAGAAATGGAGGCCACTTCGGTGCTTCTCAACAGGAAAATTACTTCCACTCCCCCATGGAAGCACGGGAAGAACTAGCCCCTTTTGTTCAAGCATCACGGATGGCTGTTTTTCACAGCAAACCCTAGGTCCTCCCTTTGAGACAGCAGCACTTGCATCAGGAGCACCTTAGTGCCCTAACATCAGAACAGTGATGTGATGTTTGTTTCTAACTGAAATTCTGGTTACTACTCAGGACATGCATCACCTTGATGCACAGGCCATGGCCTCTGCTCCTGAGCAAGCAGAACCCTGCTCTGCTACCAGAACAAAGGCAAAACCACCCTGCTTAGCATCCTGCAGCACTGCAAAGGATGGCTAAATGCTCATGACCTGATGAGGCCAAGAAGGAGCTCACAGAAAATGATGGTCTGAGCAGTGACCTTCACAGAGGCCAACCTGGTCTCCCCGAGCCCCAGGTGGTGCAGAGGGCAACAGAGAGAGTTTCTACAGCAGAGATTATGGGTTGGGGTTTTTTGACAACCTTGTTTTCTGTAACCAAAAGTACATCATAATGGAAGTGAGAAGGCAGAGATCTCTTTGGAGATGGATATTTTGAGGACTAAATTGTAGTTATGCTCCTTTTCAAGACAGGCAGTCAGAAGACTTGCTCACAGCCAAGGGGAAAAGGTCGAAAAGGCTGTTACTAAAACTTCCAAGTCTGACTGCAAAGCAAGAATCTAAGCTACAAGAGGACCAGCACGTTCCTCATTAAAATCCACCTGATCGTTGCTCAACAGTGTCTTATTCTTGTTACTAAATTGTTTTCCAAGCTCTTGAGAAGTAACTGAAATGCTAGAGAAGCAACTGAACTCTGAAGGAAACGACAACAACTGTGATATGACTGTCTTCATTCTTCCAAAGATATCATGAAGATCTCTATACAAGAGCAGGTGGGTTCCAGGATAACACCGCCAATATCAGCTCTTTAAAAACAAGCTACATATAACCCATGTCTTACTCCTTCACAAACCAAGAAGTGGAGTGGTGTAAGCATTGTTTCAGTCTACTGCTCTTCAACCAACAGATCCCCAGATCCTGCTGAATTTAGGGGAAACACAGTATTCCTGGTGGAGAACACTCCTATGCAGCACACTGTGTGGACCCCTCTGAGAGCTAATTCCTGTGCTCCCCTGTCATTTCTGTACAATTAGATTAAGCTTCGAAGGAGGCATAATGCATATTTTGCAGATAGTCAAGCTGTAGCTTTCTCCAAACACTGTTCAAACAAAAAGCCATAGGATGTTGCTGCTATAGTCTGGAAATCTTACATCCTTGGACACAGTGGCCTTTAATCCAGAGGGCCTTCTTGAGTTTGCATACTAAAAATGGGAGGAAAAAAAAATGAAATTCAGAATTTTTTTTAATAATGAGAACATGGGAAATAAATAACCTTGGGCCTTCTCCCCTCCAAGAGGAGAGGTGATGTAAGAGCAAGCTAAGCACAGCTGACTTGTCTGGATTTAGAAGTATGGTCCAAAGCAACAAGAGAGCCTCTTGCATAAAATAAAAAGGTCAAGAGTATAAAGATGTGATCTCGCTGGGGGAAGAGAGCCAAGAAAACAGTTCCCTATTTAAATAGCTGATTAAACAAAATATAATTAAGGCTAGCTTGGCCCCTTTCCCAGAGTTCATAAACCCATACCAGGAATCTCCTTTGGGGGCAGTACCACCTGACATGTGCCTTATTTAAATCAGGGCATTTAAATAGCTGACCTTTTTTAGTGCTGGCTCCTGCTTGTTCATGTACCAGCATCTCTTTCTGCAGCTAACCTTTTATCCTGCAGCCTGCCTGCTTGTGGCTTCCCCACCTTAAGTCACAGCACTGATTTAGCAGGAGTTGAATGGGATAAACTAGAACTAGGAAAGGACGAGAAAAGGAAAGCCTTTGCTGCATTTTTATTTCCTAGGTCCCACTCATTGAACAATGGCCTGGTTAACATAGCCTCAAAGGCCTGAGTGACTGAAAATCCCCAATTGTAAAAAACAAAACTACACTTTGAGAGCAATGTTACACCAAGCTAATCCATGAGGATATCTGGACTATTGCCATCAACTTTGCAGGTACCTCAAAGCCTCACTTTGCCTTCATTTTGCCCTGCTGCACTCTCTGCTGGATTGGTACCAGTAACCCACTGCTTAGCTAAGCCTGAGGAACAGATTTTTAGCAGCAAATTAAATCTCCTGGGCACAAACCCAACATAACCTGTTCTGCTGCTTCCAGACACGCATCTTGCATCCTATGAGCCCAAGCTCAGGCAGGCATGGCTTTCCATATCTGTACTGATCACACAGATCTGTCATCCTTTTGTGCATAGAGCACAAGCAATTTCTCTTTCAAAAAGAAAAAAAATGCACCAGAAAAGCCCTCCAACTCACAACCTGGAAAACCACAAGAAAGAGTGGGATGGAGCTTCTATCTAAAATACTCACTAAGGTCTTGATTCAAAATCCTTGAAGTCAGCAAGAGTTTTTGCATTGACTACAGGAGGTTTTGCATCAAAATTTGATCTGGGAAGGAAGAAAGGATTGCAGTTATTGAGGGCTTTCATTAAAGTAGAACAGTGACTCCAACACAAGTGTCAGAGCTAATGAAAGGACAAATGATGGTGCATTGCTCAGCAAGACATGCATGCTTATCCTGCACAGTAAGTTATGCAGTAAACACTTCCCTTCCAGAATACATTTACTTTATCTTGATTCCTCTCAAATCTTATTTCAAGAGAACAATATAAATTCAGAAAGCGATCTCCCAGATATACACAGTGCAAGTGTAAAACATGCCCTCAGTCAGTAAGTCCAAAAGCTAGTCAGACTTCATCTCCCACTTATTTACAACGCCACAAATATTTCCCATGCTCTTGATTAAAATCGTACTGATTTTAGTCTGAATTGATGCTCCTCCACACACTCAGCACACACTGCTGCCCACTCTTCAGAGGAGCACTGATGTCAAACACTTTCAGAAGCAGAGTGGACACAATCCTAAACAAACAGCGTTGAATGAGGCTGATGGAGAGAAGGAATATTTGGCTTTTGTATCCGACTCCCTGGGAAATGTCTCAGCAGCCTTTATGACCCCCATCACAGTAAGCAGCACAGATCTCAGAGATGGATCTATGAGATGGAAGGTCATGAACAAAACGTGCATCGATATTGTGGAGCTGCTGAAAAAATAACTCACAGCAGCTTTACCAGGCCTGCTGATTTATCACTTGTTTCTCCATCTCTCCTTTAAGAAATTTCTTTGAATTGCATCCGTTGCACGTCCACTACCAGAATGCCCACGTGAAAACTGACTCTCGTGGCTGGCAGTTCCACATTCACTTAGTCTCCCCTTCAGTGAACTACAGCCTCAAGCTGGAAAGACCAGAAGAGCCTACTTAGAGATTTCAGCCCATTAGTTTAAAGGAGCAAGATGAATGGAAACTCCCAGTTACGTGCCTAAATAGGGAAACCCAAGGATGCCAAAAAAGACACAGACCATGGCAATGTTCTTTTAAAAAGAAGAAAAAAAAACAAATACTCCTCTTGCCCCATGCTTTAGCCACCAAGTTTTCTAATATGTGAAGTGATTTTTTTTAAACTACCATCAGTGCTTCATCTGAATTTATGGCCCTAAGGCTATTTTCCTGCTAATTCTCATACTCATTTAGACTCTTTGTTCCTTCAACTTTCTTTCACCTAGTTATACTAGCATGTATTTCCAATATGACATTCTTAATAACTTTTTTTTTTTTTTTCCTCTGATCAACTTCTCCATTGTCCCTACCAAGACATATTGCTCTCTTTTCTCTCCTGTAACACTTCAGGAAGGAAGCACTTTCTTAAGACCATTACCTAGAGTTAATGACCTAGAATCTCAAATGTCCTTAAGCATACTTCCCTCCTCCAGAGCTGCAGGAGGCTGCGGTTTCACTCAGGCACAGGTACTATCCAGAACATAAACAGACCCATATAGAACACTCAGGACTATTCTGATTTTCCTTCTTCAACAAGTTTCATTTGTCCCAGTATTTGATGGCTCTGAGAGAAGTTGATATTAGAAGCATGGAAGGATGAGAAACCATAGCCCAACTCCAGTTCAAGCCAAGCCTTTACCAGCCTCCTGCTCTGCTTACAGGGCAGTTACACACAGATGACTGGCATCTTATAAACCTGCTCACAACACAGACATCAGCAGGAGTCAGTTTTCCACTTCTGACACACAAAGAAATGGAGACACGTTGCCTTTCCCTTCCCTCCTTGGGACAGAGGTAACCCCATCTCCGTCCCTCCTTCCCTCCAAGAAATGACCACATTTCCAAACAAAATGCAGATCCTGCACATGGTTCCAAATACCCCGACTTAAACACCAGCATAATGGCATTGCTCCTCTCAGAGAAAGATGCTGAGAACCCAGATCAATCCATTCGCAAAGGTTAGGAAGAGAACTTCCCTTTAGCCCTCCACCAAAATGATCTCGGTCATCAGAAGATGTGTGGTAGAAATGCTCTTGTGCCTACTCCATTTGCAGAGTCTGCTTTTTTTCCTCGTGTGTGGTTTGTTTTAAGCCTCACTTACATAACATTTATTTATCACAGCCACGCAGGCTAATTCATGTATATGTATTTAGTATAAAAGCGTTTGAATTAATGTTCCCTGCTTGTTTACTTTGAAGGACTGAATGCCCCCTCAGGAAGACATATCGATCTTGAAGGAGGCCGTTCTCCGATGAACGCAGCTTCCTGCAATATTTATGGCATCTGAAGTCTTTTCTCTGCTCTTGATCTCTTGGAAAGGGATCCCAGAGGAGGGCGACAAAGCCTGGAGAGGGTAGGAAGAAGAAGTAGTACAAGAGGGCTCCCTCTGCTCCAAGTGCAACATTGAAATGTAAACAGGAAGGTGATCAAGGACTGCTGTTGTTTCTAAATTAAGCACTTAAAGTTAATATTAATGAACGTGACAAGAAAAAAACCACTGAGCCAACTTCATAGAGAGTGCTAAGTTGGAAAAAAAAAAATCAGCAGCTTTTCTCAGTTTTGCAGCTCGATTCTGCTAATGCACACCTTGTCATCTACAATTTTTAGGCCAGCCAGAAAAACTGGTGTCAGGAAACACTGGAAAGTAACCTCTTTATGGTCTAGCAGTTGCACTCTTTTCAGATACTGCACGTGGCCATAGTTATTACTAAAAATACAATAATAAATTCTTCTCTGGCTCTTTCTTCCAAACAGAGTTTGGGCTCCGTAACAGCTGAGAGAATGAGGAGAGCTAACTTGCTGTGCATGGGATGTCCTCCCTGCTCCTCCATCCCAAATTAAAATCACCCCTCTTTGGGTGACTATTCATTTCACAGCACGGTGAAGAATAAGCAGAAGCATCTCAGAATAGTGAATCCAATTCCACTAAGTCCAAGTCAAGATATATCACAGAATCACTACATTATTTGTACTCATTTATTCTTTCTAGGGTTCAGCTGGGGTAATTTCCCTCCCATCCTTGAGCTTTGTGGCTACAAATAGAGCAGGGGTAGCTGGAAACAGCAACTTTTCTCTGGAGTCTCAGTGCACGTGGACAAGAAGCAAAGGCCAATGCAGAAGGGAAATGACAGTGCTCTCGAGGTCCCATCTACCCTCCTCCGTGCTTTTAATTCTCTTTATCACATGCTGTATACAAGCATATGGCTAATGCACCTCATATATACAAGACAGCTAAGGATATACAAGTCTATCTATACATGCTGCTATAGAACAGATGAGTGAGAATGGCTGCATGGCTTGCAGCCACTTCCCTTCATGTTCTGCTCCCACATGGCAAGGTACAAATAACAAACAGAAAAACACAATCCTCCCATTTGAGAAGGACGTGCCACAACATCCTGCAAAACGAGTAATGAGTTGTTTGCACTGCTCTTGAGGTCTGTGAAACTGTCAGCTTTGTGCTGTGCCTCTCTCCCTTTCCCTTTATACAAAGCACACTTTGTCAAGAAAATCCAGAAACCAAGGTTGAGACAGGCTAGGAAAAGATGAGACCAGAGGGCAGGGTTACACTGTAAAAAATACAGTTCTCAATCGAAGAGCTTAGTTGCAACTGGCCGAAAAGAATTTGATGGAAGAATATGATCAAAACAAATTATTCATGGGAGTAATGTGATGAGAAAAGCAAAGATACAGGGGAAAAAGCAGGGAGAGGGGGATGGATTTTACAAGCCAAATGGGTCTAAATGGGTGTGACAAGTTTGATTTCTCAGAAGTGACCTGCAACAGAAACTTCCTTGCAGGGACAGGGGATGCAGATGGGATTTCCAGAGGCCAATAAGGGGACAATAGAGGTTTAAAGCCTCAAGAGCAGGATAAAGAAGTTGATGATGACATATGTGCTCTTGCCAGCACCTTTCCCACGCAGTAGGAGGAGGTTCAGCTCTCTGCTATATTAAGATGAGCTATTGAAAGACAATTTCTCCCCATAGGCTCTCAGTCAGTAGAATGGACTGCCTCAAGGCATTTTGGTGGCCAAGAGCAAAATCTTTTTAAAAAGCCGTTACAAAAACCATTACTCATTTCTCAGCAGCTATGGCCTGTGTGGATTATATATCCTCAGCTACAAACCTCCTGGCGACTCTCATTAGGAAAATTCCTCAAAATCAGGCAACCAGAAGTGCCAGTTGTCTCAGGCATCCCACTCCAACCAAAGCTCTGCAATGCTGCAGCTACCCCACGCTCCCCAGGGGCTGTAGCACGGTGCATCCAAGCCCTGTGCCAGACAGCTCCCTCCCAGAGAATGACAGAGTGGAAGCCACCAAGCTCCAACTCCCTGCCGCAGGCAAGGTTGCCAACTACTACATCAGGCTGCCCAGTGCTCCCACCCAATCTGGCCTTTCACACGGGTAGAGCAACTCCAGATCCTT
Organism: Lagopus muta; assembly: GCF_023343835.1. Classification (NCBI taxonomy): domain Eukaryota; kingdom Metazoa; phylum Chordata; class Aves; order Galliformes; family Phasianidae; genus Lagopus; species Lagopus muta. Next base: position 32,190,263 of record NC_064440.1, on the reverse strand, counting down.
ATGGCACACAGGGCTGGCCAGGAGCCACCAGAAGCTGCAGAGGCTTGCTGCACATCACAGCCAACATCAGGCCTCTTCCTGCTTTCGGAGGATTTCTGCATTCACGCTGTGCTCGGTTCCTTACTGCAGCTTATCGCCAAACAGCCTCTCCTGGCTGTGTAAAGCACTTCCCTGGTGCAGTCACTCAGAAAAAAAAGAAGTTACAGAACCTCTCTCACTCAAATATTTGTTTTAAAGGAAGATCAGAAAGCTTCACCATAGCAATGACTCTCCAGGAGAGGTGTGAAACGCAGTGCTTATCAACTAGTTCAACGCTGCAGAGAGAAATGGACATCCGAGCTCATTTTGCTACATAATGTTATTAGTTATATGAAATTAGACTGTCAAATACAGCTTTATAAAATGCAAGCAGAACGCAAGAGGGCAAGGAGGAGAATGAACACACTGGGGACAAATCACTGTCACTCACAACGGAGTGCCTGGCAGACTAAGAATTAAGTTCACTCCTCAGGGCAAGCCATCCCCAGCTGTTATAAATACATTTTAATGCCCCTGTCAGAATGCTGAAGGAGTGAGCTGTGCAGCATGTCAGGTGTTTTCTGTCACTCACAGAGCTGCAAAAAGCCACGTTTCGATTGCAGCTTTGTCACTTTTGCCTCCAGCAGTGCTGAGGCAGCTCCTCCATGGGTCAGATGGGGCAGGCAGTGGTTTGGGAGCAGGCTCAGGCTGCTCCTCCTTCCATCGCTAAGGGAAGCCATGGATTTGTTGGGTTCCTCGATCCTCTCTGGACTGTGACACCAAATCACTATTTAAAAGGCCGCTAGGGCTTCTCCCTGGGAGAATGACACAGTAGGATTTCAGCCATGCTTGGTTGCTGACAGCATGGCTTCTGGAGACTTTGCTCAAGCTTGCACCAGGAACCCAGAAGGATGAGATGAGGTCAAGCCTCAATCCTAGAGCAGGGAAGAAACACTGTGGCATGGTCCACAGAGCCAAATCCCTTCTCTACCCTGTGAGTCCGGCTCCTAATGTCCTCCAGAAGCTGCAGCTCAGCTACAGACACCCACACAGAGACAGAGAGCTAGGTTGGAGCCAATTCTCTTCGCTGCTGCTTTATTTTTCATTATTGAGATGCCTCTTCTTCAGAAATGAGTGCAAAGATGGGGCTTTGCCCCAGCTGTCAGTTGTGCATTGTCACAACTGCACAGCACACAAAACCACCGCCAGGAAAAGCAGATCCCATGTTAGGGGTCCTGCTGGTCTCCAAAATGAAGACAGGCTCTTTTCTGGAGGAGCAGCTCTCCAGTGCTGTCCAAGAGGAGCAAAACTGCATTCCACCTACTAAGTCCACTTCCGGATTGCTGCTGCCTTTCACTTCCCTCTGAAACCTGAGTTTGGCCCCACACAGAACACAATCTCTGAGCAGCAGGAAATACAGAGTGTTTAAGTCACAGGAGACCAAGCACAATGACAAAACAGGACGCAGCCATGAACAGGCAACACAAAGGGGAGCCTCCAGAAGAGGAGCTCATTTCAAATAAACAGCACTTCCATCAGAAACACGCTATTGCAAGGCAGCATGCAGGCAGCCGCTCATTCAGATGAAGAGATTTGTAAGGCTGGGCACCCTTGGGGCTCACGCAGGTATTTGGTACCAGGATGACATGGCACGCTTTGCACAGTCCATCCTGGCAATCCTAACAATAAGATGGACAACCACAGCAGCTACTGACCGGATCCATGGAGACGCTCGGGGCCAAAAGCCAAGGCATCCTTTTGAAACAGAAAGGCTTTGTTTCTGTGATTTGTTTCATCCCTGTTTTATTTCTAAATGGCTCTTGTTTCCCTGCCACCACCTCAGCAATAGTTCACGTACAGTAACACGCCAAGCCACCACAAAATGTCTTGGGAAGAGATATTTCACTCGGCTCAGCAGCCCTTAAAGGGAGCGTCTGCTGCCAGACACCCGTGCTCCTCACCCATTGATGCATGAGCCTGTCTGAGCGCAGACTTTGGTTCACTGCATACTGTCTATCAGAGGGAGATTTTATCAGCATTACCGCTGCAGCACTTCTTTAAAAACCAGTGTGGGATCTCATCTTTCTGGGAGCACATGCGTGCAATTTACAACCTCGCAGCCAGCAGCATGGCAACCCGGATTACTTAATTCATCATTTCCTGAGAAGGGAAGGCAGCTGCTGAGGCACAGGGAGGTTTCAGTCGGGCAAGGCCTGGTCATTATCTTTTGAAGTAATGGCTTCAGAAAACACACTCTGGTTCCTAGACTTAAGCTGGATACAAGATTGCATCCCACAAAGTGGAGATCCCACCCTACCGTTAGCTGCACACAACCAAGCCATCACCAGAACCAACCACATAACTAATTCTACTCACGGACGTTCATGAAGCACACAGAGACAACAGTGAGTCTCTAAGTCTCGCCCTCCTGAGGGCAGGGACTCGGAACGGTGACCAAACTACTGTGCTGTGGAAGATACTCTCTTCTCCTCTACTGTATTTTAGCATCCTTCAATTCCACATTTTTTCTAGTAAGCATCAACTCCCAGCACCAGAGAGCAGCTGGTCCAAAGGAGCTCCACCAGTTCTGCAAAGCAATATGAGAAATTAAAAATGCATTTCCAGCTTAGCAGATGGAATGAGACATGTGGGGTTAATTAGGCTGCATGTCCTTAGAGACTAGTGGTGGTTTCCCCCTCTGCCACCTAAGTATCAACAACTCAGAGACTATTTCCTCACAGAAGGCAATCTACATCAGATCCTCAGCTCTTCTCACTGAGGGCAAGGTGTTTCTTTCTCATTGGCATGGGTTCACCTCCCTGCCACGCTTCCTGCCTCAAAAATGTTCACTGGGCTGCTGGGCACCAGGAACATGGAAAAACAAGTAGGACAAAGAGAAGAAAGGAATAAAAATCATGACTAGTTTAACTGTCCTTATCTTTCAGCATATCAGTACAGAGCTCAGTAAAGCCATAAGGAATATGTTCTTGGGTACGTGTGCTTTTCCAGCAGGCTACGAGCTCCTGGGATGCAGCTCAGTCCCTGGGCCATTAACAGAGTCCTTGAAAGGACTCTCCCTTTTCATTCTGTTTGCTTTTTTTTTCTTTTGGTCCCCCTACTGCTGAAGATTCCCCTGTGGAAGTACTCAGAAGCTGTATGGGAGCAGAGGAAGGAGAGCTGCCTGTTTTGCTTGGAGCCTTTTGGAGGTGGTTCACACAACACTGCCAACACCCTGCTTGCAAGCTTAAGGCTTAGAAAGTCCATATGTAACACACTGCGTTGTTTAAAGGAAGGCCTTGTGTTTGTTCCTGAATTTTCCACTCTTCAGAGCACTGCTGGGCAGCTAAATCTGTCCTTGCTCACAAGCAAGACAGAGATCCTGGGGAGACAATGCTGCTCCTGCCAAGGAAATGCCAACCCCGTCAGAGCAGGGCTCCTGATAGAGTTTCCCATTGGAAATAATAAAAAAAAAAAAAAAGCAAAGTTCCCAAAGTGGATGATGAGTCTTTCCTTTCTAAGCCTCCTCTTTCAGCCTGATGGAGTATGGAAGAGCTGATCCTGCTAACTCACCCCTGGCTATGGTACAGATTTGCTCCCATCCACACCTCTGGGGCTTTGGGTTTGCCTCACTTATGCTGCAGCACTCAAACTTCCTTAGCTCCCAAACCTTGGGACTAAGGCCTGAAACCCACAAGCAAAAGACCGGGTTTGGTTAGACCTATTGGTTGAAAACATAGCAGTAGTTTAAAGATACAGGGCATATAACTACAAAAAGCAAAATGTTTTAAGAAAATGTATTGCAAGAGTTAATACCCCAAGTGAATAATGAACTCTTGCAAATAAAGCAGAAAGTGGTCTAAAAATACTTGCTGCAAGTACTTGTAATAAAATAATGACAAGATAAAATTGCAGCTATTTTTATTAGAAAATATTATTGAGTTCTTACGAGGATGGTGTCTAGCAGCTTCAGCTGGGGAAGGACTCAATTACAAAGGAAAGAACATTACGCCTCAAGGTACCTACATGCTTAATTCCTACTCCAGTCAATATCTTTGAAGATACGGATGGAAGAGACTTGCCAAGGAAAGCCAGCTGTCCCGTCCTGCAGAGGACACGCTGACCAGAGCTGTGACATGTTACATCAGCTCTGTGGCTCCTGAGGCACTGACTGGTGCTGCCTTTCAGCATCAGCGGGAGCGCACTGCAGGGGAGCAGCCCAGGGTGGCAGTTAATGGGATGGGTAAAGGCATAATGCTGGAGGACATTAGAAGGCAAATCATAAAAATAAAAATGCTTTACAGCTTTACAATAAAAATGGGCATATAAAAGAAGTTCAGAAGAGATTGCTGCTCCATTCCAGACCAAGTTTGAAAATTAGCTAAAATTTATTAGACGGCTTCTGAATCAGCAATGCAATAAATGCTGATGTAGTTATTACAGAAGTTCTCTGATCTATTGTTCAGAATGGAAAATATAAGCTTATCTACAGTTTATCTTTTCCCTTGGGGTGACTGTTTTTTTCCACTGTTTTTTTCCTTGCTCCAAACAATTAAATGATGCTATAGATAGTGCCCGTTTGATGCAGACACCCACAGCCAGAGCAGTGTTTCTCTGAACTCTGTAAAATAAGCTTATACATTACATGCCCTGCAGTGCTAGCCTGCTAGTCTGCTCCTGCCAACATGAGGCAGCGACACACTTGGGTGATACCGACTGCTTTTAAACAGTCTTAACTCTTTGGGGAGGGAGGGCCAGGGTCAGGAGTAAAGCATGCAAATGAGCAAGAAAGCAACCTGATCACTTTCCCTCAAGTCACACCTCTACCAGTTACAGTCTGCTTGCTGTTCTCTCATGCTGAAGCTCTGTCTTATGTGGGATCCGAATTAACCTCTATTTACCAGGCAGTATTTTCAAAACATGAACTCCACTTTCTTTTCTCAGCCAAAGCAACCAGAAAATAGAAGACCAAAGATGAGAATTTTCCTCGAGTTCTCTTCACTGTCATCTCTCTGCTCTTGATAGCAAAGAGCCAAATGACCCCTGACCTATGCCTGGCTGCTCCTGGTGTGCATCACTGCCTGGATGCCTGTGCAGCCCTGCAAGTGCCCAATGGGGGAGAGAAGCAGTAATATCCAGCTGCACAGCAAGCTGAAGGGCTACCTGGAAGGAACATTAATTTTGGCCATGGAGACTGTTTCAGCTAATGTATGTTCCCTAATGATTTTTAATGTCACATGGGAAGAGTTGCTCTTTAATTTCAAGGGCCTGCCCAAGATGTTTTGTGGCAATAAAGCATGCAAGACTTGCTCCAGGCAAGAGCATCCCCCTGTCAGCACCCAGACTGACATTTCAGGGAATCAAAGCTTGCTGAGACATCCACCATGGTGTCTGGCACACTGGGAAAAACTATTAACCCCACTCTTTCTTGTAAAGCTGACTGCTCCAGAGAAGGGCACCGCACATTCACCCACACATTGGCTCCAGGCATCCGTGCGTAGTCATACTGACCCAGGGACAGAGGCAGTGGGAATAAAGCCTTCCTGAATCTGACACCAATCATTTTATATCCTGATGCATGAGGCTTAATTACCCGTGTCATTAGCTTAGTTTGCTTCAAAAGTAATATTTAACATATAGTGTAAAGCATCATCATGCAAGTTAATTATCTCCTAGCTAGATGGGAAAATAAGAAATCGATTTGGTAGAATTAATAAACAAAGCACAAACCAGAACACAATAGAGTCATCATCTAGAAGCAGGTGGGTAAAGCCAAATGTAGCCCTGTGTTTCAGAAAAAGCTTTTGGAATACATGTTTAAATGCTTAAGTTAAGGGATTATTTACTTTATTTTTTATTTTTTTTACTCTATTCTCAAAAAAGCAAAATGGCAAGAGCTTTGAAAAACACAGAAGCATAAATATCCATCACATAGATAAATGTGGTTTTACTGTGGGTGTTTTCACCCTGTGCAGAGTGCTTGATGGTACCTTTAAATACGGAGAGCGCTGCTCCTTTACTCTCTTGACCTGCACAATCCATCAGCGTCTGTGTGGCTCTGGGTCCCTTGGTCTTCTACCACTGCTTACTCCCCATGGCACGAGTTAGTGCTTCAACTGCAGCACCAAGAATGAGGAATGAAAAGGTAAAGTGGATTTGCAAAGGCTCTTTGTGCCAGACAATAGGAACAGGAAAGAAGAAAGGAAGGGAAAACTATTACTGACCTTTCTCCATCACCATGGTGCGTGCTGGGGAAGAAAGGAGCCAAGATGTCTCTCTTATTTCACTGAGACAGAGGCTGAGGAAGGCTGAAAGCTGGAGCTGGTGCCAGACTCCATGTGGACAGTCAGGTCCAATTCACTTCTGTGCTGCCTTGCCAATGCCCTCAGCATGTCCTACCTGCAGTGACAGAGCCAAAACACATGAGATGGAGTCAAATTAAATTACCAGGTGATTTATTTAGTTTGCACAGACGGTCTGTGGGAGGTGAGTCAAGCAACCCCACGGAGCCCCCAGACCTTAAACGAGTTGGACATCCAAAGGCAGAAGGGACAGGGCAGCCTCGATGCAGCAGCTGTGGTGAAAGCCAGGTCCCTTGAGCCATGGGGAACAGGGGGCATACAAAGAGAAGAGGGGCAGACTCCCAGCAGGACAAATCCACCTTGTTCTCCCCGAGTGGAAACGTCATTTACATCAGCTGAACAATTGACCTGCAAGGTCTTTCAGAAGTCCTCAAAACCATATAAAAACGCACTGAAGAATCCTCCATGCTTTCTAAAGCTGCTTCATCCCACTCCAAAAGGAACATCTCCATTTCCACACCCTCTCCCAACCTCACCTCATTAACTGTTTTTAAATGCATCCCATAGTGCCAAAACCAAAAAAAAAAAAAAACCCAGAAAGAAAGAAAAAAGCCTCTCTCCTCTGCTCCAAAGAGCAATTAAATCCCATTACCCTTCAGCTGGCCCACTCAGGCACGACGGTCACTGACAACTGTCATCAAAATTCCAGCAGCACAGCCACTGAGCCACCAGTACTGCTTGGGAAAGCCTCGTTCATGGCTTTACTTAGTGTTCTCTCCATATGTGCATAGAGCTCTGTGCTGGGACAGGCAGGGCTGTCTTCTCGCTGCAGATGGGAGCAAAGCACACACGTGTGAGCAGCTAATATTCAGGGAAAAAACAGGTTTGCAGTTACTGAATTATCTCTGGGAGTTAGGATCCCACCCCAGCAAACAGCAAGGCAGAAAATGGCAAAGCTGTGAGCTGTCAGAAGCAGGATGCATGGGGGACAATACCAGCAAACATCCTGCTTTGCCTCTGCTTGTATTAGTGAGGCCGTTTGCTCACCCTGCTTGTTTCACATCTAGGACTGGGATGAGGCTGAATTCCCTCTGACTCTTCTTGCTGGCATTTTGGTGGGTTTTCAGCAGGTACTGCAGGCATGATGTGTTACTGGAGGTAGCACGTCACCAGGGCTCAGTTTTCCTGAAAGTCGAGAAGACAGTCTTGCAAGAAAGACAAACCCACAAGCATGATGCATATGGCAGCAAATAATGAAAACCAGACCTCAATCAGCCAAGAAAATTACCCAAAGGAAAGGGAGACCTAAGTATTCAGAGAATTCAGAGAAGTATGCAGGCCAATATCAGCTCATCTCTTCATACCTTGTGCTCAAAAGGGGTTTTGCTTTTGGGCCACAAGCAAAATGAAATTTAAAAGGAGGAAGTCTTCATCCCTTCCCAGCTGGGCCCTTGGAACAGAGAAGCTGAAGTTCATACTCTCTGTGTACTGTTTGCTGGTCCCTATGCACAGCCCACTAAGCAGCACAGTGAAGACAGGCTCCACATCTCTAAAATCCACAGCCCTTAAGCTGTGCCAAGTTATGTATCAAACAGTGACACCTTAAAATCAGAAGTGACTTCTGAAAGCGCTGGCTTCTATTTTTGGAAGGCAATTCCTTCCCTTGAAGCATCTTGTTTAGAAAATAACAGTTTTTTCCTCCTTTCCATTGATATTTGTGACAGAATGATTGTGAGGTCTCAATTACTCTGTATTCAGTGTGCTAATCCCCTTGGAGATAATGTGTTGCAGTCACCATGAAACCAGGCACTTAATGAGATGATTGAAAATAGTAATCAGGCACTAGGTGAAGCACCTCACCTCTGGTTATTTGAGATTACTGGCTCCAGAGGAACAAGCTGAATTATTTTTCTATCACATTTATTCCTCCATCCATAAAATCTTCTTATACTAGCTTCTAAAATACACAAGCAACGTGCTTCACTTCACAGAACTATACTTACTGTCACAGCTGAGACCACAGGTCAATGTGTCTGAAGATGCAGACATCAAAATTCGGACTTAACCCAGCAGATCTGCGATTCCAGGTGAGGAACCTTTCTGTCCTTGAATTCCTCCTCCTTTGCAGTCAGTTCACATGGTGGTGGTGAGTTCACAGAAGAACGCCCACTCCCCGACATCTCCTTATTACCTGTGCTGATGTTTTCCCTGGTGGGAGTGACAGTGGCTGTCTACAGGGGAGCAGCCAGCTCCACCACAGTTACAAGGTGCCCTGGTCTTACAGCAGCAGAGAGCATTCAGTTCCTGTCAATAGAACAAAAGTTGTTGGCACCAGCAGGAGCTGGTGGGAACCAAATCTAACAGCAAGCCAACAGTCCTGGTCCTGCCCCACAGGGACACCCAGCGAGAAGCTCTCACTGATGTGCTGTGGGCCATTCATTCGTACAGCTCCTGGACTTCCACCCACCCTACACTTCGCCCATTAGAGAAGGCAGAACCACCAGCAGCCATACAGGCACTACATTTCAAGACATAAATAAGAACCTAAAGCAACCAGACCAATTTCCCCATTAAATGCATATTGCCACCATGAGGCTGGAATGAAGGTCTGGGTTTGAATGTACTGTTGACAGGAACCCATTTCCAAAGGCATCAATTATTTACGACTGCAATAAATCATTTACATAGTGCTGTAAATTCCAAACAGGGTTGAACAAACACAAGGCTTCATCATCACCCGTTTCTCTACAGCCAGAGCTGGGCTGGGAAGAGATGCTTATCTTAAGTGGGATTGATTGGAGGCATTGTGCTTAGGGCATTGTACTCTGCATACACTAAGGGGTAAAACTTGACGAAAGAAAGGGTAAATTAATGTTAAGCCTCACTCGGGCAGTTCCAGGGCTGCCATGTTAACTGGTAGCAACAGCTGAAATTGGCATTTTACAGCCAGCCTGCGATGGCTGGGGGAGATCTAGACACAGCTATTCTGCCACTGAGCCACTTCACTGCAGAAAAAGTGCTGAAGAGTTTTGGGAAACACTCCAGGCATCTTCCACCTGACCCTGGAGGGGCACAGCTACAGGTTCATGCAGTGACCGAGCCATCTGGGTAGGGAGAGACTGCCCCAAGCAGTGGCAGTCTCGTCACCAGCATTAGGTAGTAGAGAGTGAAACTGACCATTTCTCATTACCTCTATTTACGTCTGAAATCTAGGGCAGCTGCTATGAACAAAGCTGTGGGGAGGTTTAGCAAGGCATGCAACAAGCAGGGCTGAGCTTCTACCCAGCCTAACGACAACGCAGCTAAGTGCTGCAGCCCAGCAAACAGGAGGCTGGATCTCGCTCACATTTCTCAAGTGCTCCGTGGCCAGGTTCTGAGCCAAGCGGTGAGTCTCACTGCCATGAGCAACCTCTGCAGTATTTAATAAATAAATCCTGGACTTGTGAAGCTTCTACAAACCAGGCAGTTATCCCGCAAATCCCTTCCTTATAAATAAATAACGAAAGCAACAGATAGACGATGCTGCTGCAAGAAAACGGCAAAATCAGTTGGCCCGTTTAAATCACTTGTGCTGGGGATGTATTTCCTCTGCCAGCCTGTTACTCAGAGCCCTGTGGTTTGCTCTCCCTTTTTTTTCTGGACCAAAAACCTGCTGCTGTTTCTCAGCAGAGCCTGAGTTCTGCTGACTGCTTTGTCAGAGCCAGCCGCTATTAGTCTTTTGGGGCTAATTCCTGCCAGGGGTTTATTCACTGCAAGGCCTACAGAGGGATTTAAAGCTTTGCAGCAATTCACAAAGACCTAGTTGATCATTTAGCCAAACTTAGGGCTCTGTGTCACATACCAGCATCAACCAAGTAGCTCAAAGAAAACGAAGGGTGATGTGGCACCGTGATGGATCCAGCCTCATGTCAGCAAGACCAGAGCCTGGCCTTTAGGTGTGAGAGGCCATCTGGCTCAAGAAGGAACCATGGGCTCCACTTCTCTTCATAGGATATTGCTTGTAATGCAACAAAGCAGAAACCTGCCATTTGGAAGCAATGAAGGCTGTGATCTATGTCACAAGGCTTGTCATTGACACTTGCACCGCTGAGCCAGTAGTGATTTTCCTGTAAGGGCTTACATTGAAAACATCTTCATCACACTGGTAGTAATTTGGAGAGACACGCTAAAGTATTCTGGACCACTGGGTATGTCATATACCACAATTCAGTGCAATTTTAAGAATTGCAGCATCAGCCACATCTCCACAGAATGTTGAAGATACAAAAGAACTTATAAATACTCCACATCAAAATTCACTGCTACCAGTTAGTGAACCTCCTGCTGCAGCCTAATGCAGTCCACAGGTGACTCACTTTGCTCTGTTCTGGCAACCATTTGTGTACTCCAGATCGCCCCCGTGTCGTGGGCAGTAGTGGTCTTCCTTGGTGGTGCAGGCATGGCACATAGTGCCACAACTTGCCCATCAGGCTCCTGGAGGTTACTACTTGTAATTAACTGCTGGGAAAAAGCCACAAGGAAGAGCAGACTCTTGTGATTAACAACAACTACTGAAGACATCAAGAACCAATTCACCTTTCTACCTCTTATCACATAACAGGAAACCTCTGATACGCATTACTTCTACACTGGTCCAAGTCATAACACATAACTCATTCTGGTTTCCCACAGTGTTCAGTTTGTCACCTACTCGCCACCTACTCTTTGAAAGGCTAGGTAGCAGCAGGACAAGGGGAAATGGTTTGAAGTTGAAGGAGGAAAGATTGAGGTTGGATGTCAGGGGGAAGTTCTTTGCTACGAGAGTGGTGAGGTGCTGGAACAGCTGCCCAGAAAGGCTGTGGATGCCCCGTCCCTGGAGGTGTTCAAGGCCAGGTTGGATGGGGCCCTGGGCAGCCTGGTCCAGTATTAAATGGGAAGGTTGGTGGCTCCGCCTGAGGCAGGAGGGGGCTGGAGATTCATGATCCTTGCAGTCCCTTCCAACCCAGGCCATTCTGTGATTCTGTGAAGAGAACACCTCATCTAAGACCTGCTCTTCACTGGCTACACCTATGACAAGCTGGGGAAGTGAGAAAGGTAATGCTGACTTTGTAGCTCAGAGAAGCACACCTTGTTTGGTGTCTGTAGTCTTGTTCCCCTTCCCCTGAGATCATCCCACCCTGCAGAGCTCAGGGAGGCCTGCAGGAAAGCCGTAACACGGACATTCTTGCACCATCCCTTGCCATACTCAAGACAAGAAGTCAGATCATAGAATGGCCTGGGTTGGAATCTACCTTCTTAAGAAGTTAATTCCCTCATGTTTATAAGTGTATAACCTTTAAATGAAGTCTTCCTGCAGCCTTCCCTTTTCCTGTTGAATGCGTGCAGTCACCCAAATTATTGTCAGAGACACCACAAGAAAGGGATATGGGCTTTATATCACATCAGCTTTGAGTGCCATTGCTTGCAGAATGCAGCTGCTAGCCATTCCATGCTGAGTACCACTCCTCACTCCAGCTGCCCTTGTGTTAGAGGCAGGTTTTGGAGAAACCCAGCTCTTCCAATTATCCCAGGAAGCAGAATTTAGGCAGTGTAAGCAGCTGGCGGCTGAGCTATTGGCTGCTCCTCACAATAAACTCTTGCTTGTACTCAAAGCCTTTCCTGCCCTTGATCTCCAGGTTGCCTGCATCTGTAGCAGCCCAGATGGAACCCAATCTTCTTAAAAGGAAACTACACACACCTTTGCAAAAAACCCCATCCAAACAACACACCACAAGGCAAAATTTTAGAGTAGGTTTCCTCTTTGCAATCCCGACTACAAACAAGCTTTCTAATTTTCCACAAACGCTTTGAATCACGTCCCTTCACGTGTGTGAAAAAGTCTGGAAGTACAAAAGTTTTTCTATCCAACTCAATTGGTGGGAAACCCTGAAGCAGAAAGAAGTACACAAACATTCTTGCCAAGAGATTGGGAATTTTCCAATTCATGCTTTTGTTGCTCCCACCCATCTGCACAAGTACAATAGTGAGGCCATGTTTGGCACTGCAACAAACTCAAATGCAATTGGCAGAAGCGGGGAAAGAGATGTAATTGTATTTCTCCAGGAAAAGTGGCCATTAGGAGGGTATTATCTGGATAGTGGTTATGTAAACTGTAGCTGAATAAGCTCTATTTACAACAAGAAAAATTGCCAGAAAGTGATCAGAACACAAGCGATCTGATGAAAAGGCTGCACTTGAGCAACATGAAAAGCCAATAATCTACGAAGAAGAAGCTGTCTTATAACTAGGAATTTAAAGCAGGGATGCTGCTGGTGGAGGGATTTCAAATCTAACCAGACCATGAATTTCAACATTTCTCAGTAGTCCTGAACCTTTTCTGGAACTTGAAGCAAACGAGACTCAGAGAGAAGGCTGCTGCACCACAGGGACCAGGCTCTGACCTGCTCTGTACTTTCTGTAAGCCTACAGCATTCACAGCAGCACATCCCCTTCCCCTCGGTATGTAAGCTTTTTGTACAGACCAAGTCCTGTCCTTGTACTTCAGTACCACAGGGGTGCCATATACTCAGAAGAAGAAATCTACCCCATTACACCTCAATTTGTCCCATTAGGCCAACATCAATTGTGACATCTCTAATAACACATAGCAGACCTGAAACTCGGTCTCTCAGTATCACCTTCACTTGCAGCCAAAAAGTGCCAGATCAGTCCCAGTCAAGTTCCTCTAGCATATCTCACTGAAAAAGATGGCGTGAATGACTGCAACATGCACACAAGAGGCTTTACCTTAGATGCCTTCATTGCACACTTGGACTTCAGAGTATTATTTTTCTTTCAGTCCGTACTTTCTAGAAAGAGGCAACCTGTGTGAATTCACAAGCACCATCTGGGACATAAAGAAGTTGGTCTAACCAGAGGAGCTCAGTTCAGCTTGACAGGTTTGAGACTTTATGGGGAGAACTCTGTAAAGGTGTTAAGCAGTTCAGTTAAATCAGACACATACTTGTGCCCAAAGCTTCTGCTGTCACGGACTAAACCACCAAACGTGTGTGTTCCTCATGCAGCAGTACAACCTCCTCTAGTCAAAGTACACTATGACTTTTTTTTGCCATGCAGACTTCTCCTCCTTCTTTCTTGTTGTCAGAAGTGCTTAAGATCACAGGATGCAGCACCCTTTCCTCCAGCTCACTAAGCCTTATGTCCCTGCCCTACAATCTGATGGCTACCTACCATTTCACACAGAACATACAAAGGGAGATGGAGTTGTATTTGTGTGAATCTCACTCATTCAGCATCATTAGTCCTTGATCCTCCAGTGCACGTGTTAACACACATGGCCACTATTCTCCTGTGCTCATCAACAAGCAAAACCAACTTGCTCATAACGTCAAGCTGTGGTGCACTTACAGGCTGACAGACTCTAATTCTTCTGCTTGTTTTTTTTTTCCTTCTCTGTTCAGTTTGACAAATGAACGCTGCACTCTCGAAACTGAAATGAGAAGCTCGAAGACTGATCAGTAGGAAATGAGCACTTAGTTGATTTGTGAGAAATGCAGACAGTTCTGCTGGATTTTTTTTTTTTTTTAAAAGATGTTAGAAATTGTTCTCTCAGAAAGCAACTTCCAGCTGCCATATAAACGCACGAGGATGTACTTAGTATTTAGATAAGCAACTCTTAAGAAAAAGATGGAGTATCAATGATTCAGTGAAGTGTCTTCTTTCAGAGTTAATGATGAACAACAGTCCATTCTGCAGTTGGCTGCAGGACAAGAGGTTGCTTTTGGTAATGTGACAGCAAGATGGTCCAGCTGTACTGCCTATCTGTATTGTTTAGAAGCTGCCACAACAGAGCATGTATCAATCACCATTTGAATGCTGCACAAGTGTTTCTGGTGAAAATCTGTTTAGTGTGATAACAACTCATACAAGCTTCCCAAAAGTTCAGCCAGAAAATGGAACCTGCTTATCCTGTCTTAGCACAGAGATATTTGGTGGCATGGAACAACCACATCTTAAAATGGATGACCACCTCACCTGTGCTTCTTGCTTCACAGCAAAATATACAGAGCACCTACCATAACCACTCATGAATGCTCCACATTCCCACAATAGGCCAAAGCCATTGCTGACATCCTAGAATATTAGGATATACATATATATATGTATTCTTGCTTTTTTTTTTTCCCCCCCAGATGCAAAGAGTAACAGGAGAGTCAGCTCAGGGAGAGAAGAGAAGCTGTAAATCCAAGTGATCTTTTCATACCTGGGGAAAAATAGCCCTCTAGGATCTTCATCAAACCCTAAGAAATTAACAGAAAGTCTCCCAAAGGGGATTTACTAGGCTTCAACTCAGAAGCTCCATCCCCATCACAGATATTCACAGCTTCATTCTTCATAGGAATAGAGAATACCTGCTTTTTACTCCGTGGTAGGGAGGTGCCAAGACAAAAAGAATTGAATGGGATTAAGACTCCTAAAAAGGTCACTGGTGCAAAGTAGGATTTGCACACGTAATGCAGCGGTGCAACTTTGACTGATCTGCATAAAAATGTGTTCCTAGGTGACTCTGATCACTACCTGCTTCCCTTGCTAGCTGTCAGAACTGCAGGACTGTCTTATCACCAAGAAGCCAGTTTACCAGCAGGACTTAGGAGATGTAAATTGTGCCATAAACCCAGACAAAGTTAAACCAAGGAAGAACTTGGCGGTGTTGGACTGAGATTCAAAATAGCCAAGATTAACCCTTGCCTACGTGATGGGCTGGGAAGCTGCCCAGGTCTTACCTCTCATTGCCTGCGTTCGCCGTGGACCAAGGAAAAACAGGAGTAAGACAGAAGCCAAATAGCAAGGGGATGCTGTCAGCTCACTGGTCTGCTATAGGACCTCAAGGGCCTGAAATGCTCCACAGAGACCACTAGAAAAAGCACGTGCATTTTCCTTGCAGTCCCAGCCATCTGCCAATCAGCACTATCAATCTGCTATAAACAAGTCTCAAACCACTGGACGAGGCCAACACTGTAACTATTTAACATACCTGCTGCCAAGATAGATGCTCACTAGCTGCCTATAAATCCTGACCTGACATATGCATGTGTTATGTTTTCCAGCTTTTTGGCTTTCCACCCTTTGTTTTGCAATCCCAGAATGATTGCAATTAAGGAATATTACCTCATCAAAATGCCTATCAGCACACTAGCCTGTAAACACTTGTAATAAGTATGGCTAATAAAATACAGTTTATTAGCCAACCTTGTACAGTATTTTTACAGCCTTTTTCACTCATCATTGAGAAAAATAAATCCTCCACAGCTGTGCTGGAGCTGGCATTGCTGCCAGCCTCCCTTGGTCTCACCTGTAACGAGGTGAGTAATTAAAGTCCTTATTGGAGCAGCAGGGTTTTTTTATTGCCTGCCACAATCCTATTCTCTGCTCTTCTGACTGACTCAGAGACGAACTGCCACAAATGCTGTTCCTAAAATAGAGCAGCAATGAATTTGGCTTTTGTTGCATTGAGTGATGGAAAAATTCAGCATCCCGGCTGCTCAACAATTCTCGTCCTTAGCCCCAAAAGTGCCAAAGAGAAATCGAGTGGCCCCTCCCAAACCTGGTCCAAATCCCTGGGCAGGAGCAGCAAAGAGCTACTTGCAAATCACTGCAGTTAAAATGGTAACAAGGAAAACGCCGGAAGAAAGCGAGGGGGAAAAACGCTCTCGCTCCATAAAGTTCTCAGGAATCAATTAGTCTGGAATGACGGTAGATAAGTGATGATTTGTGCGGGGTTACAAGAGAGCTATAAACATTTTGCTTTTATTTGTGCCGTGACCTTGCTTGTTCTCAGCCACCAACTGGGCAAACGAACCACAGAACAGGAATACTGCAAAGAGCTTAAGCCATTGACTCACAGGAGAATGTTTTACTTAGTGGAAAACCATGCAGTCCTTCTCTCACACAAGATGTTGTTTTGTAGCTTTTTTTTCTTAAAGGTACTTGGTGAAGTCAATTATCATGATATATGGAGTTACTTTCCATGAGATAAACATAAACCCAAATGCTTGGCAGTAAACATAAACCTCCCAAGTTTTTCCTCCTTCTTCTTTCCTTTTCTCTCTTTTTATTACCACATTCAGAAGTGTAAATTGGTAATTTATTGAAAAATGAATGGCAACATTTACTGAAGTGGCACTATTTGCTACCCATTTTACTGTGAAAAGTCTGGTTTTAGGAGCTTCTTTCTTTATGTTTTTAACACAAACATAAACAAAAATGATCCCTAAAAAATGACTTGAATATTTTTTTTCCCTTTTCTTGTGCTCTTTACAAACAGAGACACTGGTAAAAAAAAAAAAAATAAAAATCATGGAAAGGACTAAGACTACTCTACCTGCATACTTTTCCTCCATCAGGTCCTCATGTGGAACGCCTGAACTGCAGCCTAGAGTAGGGAGCACGGATTTGTCCTGAGAACCAGACAAGAAATCAGCTTCACTCTGGGATCCTGTTGCAGGGTAACAACTCCATGGTAAGAATTTAGATGTGTTACCTGCTTAAGGCAATGAAGTCATCAAAGACATTACCCCTCCTCTGCACCCAAGCTGCTGGCCTTTACCCAAGGAACAGCACAACACACTTTCAGAAGTCACTTGCCCACAGCAAGGTTTGCAGAGAAGGTAAATTGCTGCTGGTGACACAATTGATAGACTTGGAGAAAAAAAAAAAAGTCCTTGCTCATGGCATTTGGCAATCCATGTGCTCAGAGGGCAGAAAGAGTTGGGTGTGGGAGGGAGATGCAGAAAAGAGTAGTCACCAGGGAGGGATGCTTGAAGGACTGAGTTGGCCTTGAAGACAGCCAAATCCCAACAGTGTTTTTTCCCAAAGCTGCTGAATCACAGCTTTTCCTTTCTACTAGAGTTATCAGTGTGAGAGGAGCACATTAAAGGGGACCATGGATGAGTACTGCTATTGGAGACTGCGTTAGCACAAACAGCCCCCCGTGAACTCAGAACTGCTCCACAACATTTACAGCCCAAGCACGTAGACTTATGGCAAGCTGGTAAAGGCTGTGTTCATCAAGCTGCAAGCCATTCAGATAGCACATCTTCAAAAACACTTCTCAGATCCAGAAAGAGAGGCCTCTTGGCTTTCTGTGCATCCACCTTATTGACACACTTGCTCACATCACGGGGTCTTTGGATCCTAATTCTGATACCTATCAAAGAAGCTGACTCCTGTTTCTTGGCACTTGCAATGGGCCAGCCATGCACACTCCATCAGCTACTGCTTTGCAACAGAGGCTGTGCTGTCTCCAGGTGACACCTGGTAATTGCAGATCTTCTTCCCTTGTGGAGCAGCTCAAGGTTGCGACCCCCTCCAGCAGGGATCAAAGCAATTACGTGGTGCTGCTAAATTATAAAAAGCTGTAAATATATGTTCTAGGTACAACCTTGCAGGATTCCCCAGAGAACATTACTTCCTCATCTTCCTTAAGCTTGTCCTTATGCAAGGCCCTACAGACAGATTAGTGGCTGAACAGAACAATGGAGGGCACTTCTTGCTGCCATTAACACATAATAAAACCTGTTTTATTAATGTTTTCACATAAGTAATTCAGCTAGACTGGAATCTGTCCACATAAATTCCCTGTGACTACACCACTTACACTCTGAAACTCCCATTTCTACAGAGCAAATCATTCATACCTTCTGCTATGTCCTGGAGCTGAATAGAGAGCGATAACTTTCTACAGGACGTAATTAAATTAAATTCATTCAATTCCAGAAGTTATCACAATTCAGAGGAAGCAAGTCATTGTCTGCTAAACTTTCCATGCTTGTAACAAAAAGCCTAATGCTCTGTAATTTCTATGATGACAAGCGTATGAAAATTGTGTAGGATTCTTCCACAGAAGCAGCATCCTGGATTGAGAGAAAATATCTCCTTATTATAAATCCATTCTCTGAAGCACTCTGTTCTCTAAAAATACAGGCTGAGAGTGAAGTCACATTATATTAAATGCTCTAATATCCTATTTTACACAGTTCTACAACCCCTTTGACCAGATGTCTCTCATATGGCACCCAGCAATTCAAGCACTCTTTATATCACCTTTTCACCAGTGAAGAATCACACACAGGTAGATCAGGGAAGGATTTGGTACCCCGTGGAAATAACTTTTATACAGCTGCCTGTTGCTACAGGTTAATAGAAATGAGAGGCTCCACCACACACGGCCAAGAAGGGCTATAAGATTTGTGTTTTCAGAAGTGACCCACAAAAAGGCATGAGGATGATGAGCCCTACCCTACAGCTAAGCCTCAGGAACACTGCTGCTGAGCACAGCCCACAGCCTTGGGAAATCTTTATGTTGATCTGGGGCTCTTGGACAAGAGAACTGAGACTCTGCTCTGGTCTACCTACGTAGTATTTAACAGAACTAACATATGAGGAAAGCAACTTCCTTCCCCTAACACCTTCCAATGCAAACAGTAACCAGGTGAGAGAGTGTTCTGCTCACAAAGAAACAGAATGGCTTCTGGCTCACGGTACTACCAGACAAAACATTCACAGCTAAGCCCATAGTCATATGCAGAAAGAAAAGCTGAACTCACCCAACAAGTAAAGGAGCTCTGTGGCCATGCAGCACTCCTTCTCAGGAAGCCCCAGCTCCAAGAAATGCTCTCTCTTCCATGGCCGGCCCTTATATGAGCTCAGGGTGGCTTCCCCCTGGGTCTGCCCCTTCTGGCCAGCTGGGGAGCACAGGTGCAAACACTGCCTGAGCCCCATGGGCCAGCCACAGCCCTTCACCAGGTGCTCCATCACCACTTCAAGCCCTGACCTAACAGCTCCCCTACAGAAGGGAACACAGGCAGTGAAAAGAAGGTCATACATCTCGTGATTAGAAGGTCGTATCCAAGCCTGGCAAACTGGTGAGAAAGTGGTCTTAAACCACCATAACGCCAACTAAAGCCAGCTATCGTTATTTACTACAACACGTGAGCAGATGTGTAACACATCCTCCTCTCAATGTAGGATTAATCCTCAGATTAGCATCACGAAGCTCTTTTAAAGAGAATTCAGGTCTGTCATTCAGTCTTAATGCACGAGTTTGAAAATCTAACCCATGCGGCAGTGGGTTGCTCCATCACCTCTGTGTCAAACAAAACATTTCTATTTAAACACTGGGAGAAGCCATTCTGTCCAGTTAATCCTGATCTGTTGGAGAAGATACATTAAATCAATACTGGTCACTTTCTAGTAATGCCTTAGAGCAACAGCTTGACTCTGGCAAGGAACACAACAGAAAGGGATTGTGATAAATGAAAGAATTCTGCAGAAGAACCACTCCCAATTCAAAGCAGATAGTGTGCACCAGAGCTCATGTGGAAGCAATTAATTCTAATCACTTATGAGACAATAAATTTAATTATGGGTTCTTTGAAAACTAAAAACCCAACAATTATTGTTAATAGTCTTTTCTTGATGTCAGATAGCGAACAGGATTTCTTGAGGCTGTTTTTCCTGCAGTTAATTAAAAAGAAAAAAATCATTTTTTAGTTAAGGATGCCTGGGCTCACACTAATATATGTAACGGTGCTATTGCACTACGTTTGGATCCCACAGGACAGAAAAACAATCTTTGAGCGCTTGTATAATTGGCATTTTTCTTTCTGACAAGGTCTCAGATCTTTATTACGTGTTCAGAGGTACACTCATCTCAGAACAGCTGGATGTCTCCAGCTTCATTTCAGCTACCCTTATGTTAGTAAGGCCAAAAATTGCAAGCAGCGCTCATTTTGGAGCTGTATGAGAGCTCTGGCTGGGGAGTAACAGCGCTGGTAGCCTGGGCTGTAGCACAGCCATGCAGCTCCTGCTCCGTGGTGACACAGCTGCGACCCACATTCATTCCTTCCCTGAACCTGACACCACTGCAAACAGTTTCAAACAGGAAATAAACTGAGCTTAACAGCATATCTCACACAGCCTGAACTGCACGAGGAGAGCGTGAGGATGGAGAAGGACCCAAACTCAGGCATTTTGAATTTTGATGCTCCACTCCTTCTCTCTACCAGACACCTGTCAGTGCTTGACTTCTCTGCACTTGCAGTAGCTTCCAGCATTTCCAAAGGTAAACTACGTATGATGCTATTGTACCTACCAGAAATTACTTCAGAGCATTATCTAACAAATGTAAGCTAACAAACCTCAAATTTGCCCAGTAGCTTTCAAATCCATCCTTCTTCCCCTGTACTCTCTCCCTGCACCAAAGTGCTCCCCAGAGTCTGTATTTTCTGTCTTGCCTGATGTTCAGATGGTTAATTACTACACTTCATAGAATCATTAAGGTCGGAAGAGACCACTAAAATCATCAAGTCCAACCATCAACCCCTCCCTACCATGCACACTGACCACATCTCTCAGCGCCACATCCCACGGTTCTGGAACACCTTCAGGGATGGTGATCCCTGGGCAGCTGTGCCACTGCACCACTGCTCTTCCTGAGAAGAACTTTTTCCTAATATCCAACCTGAACTTTTTCTAATACCCAACCAACACACTATTGCTGAAGCACCAAATGCTTGTTATCCACATAGCATCTCAGAAGGGGATACGAACCATACAGGATTCTGAGACCTTCACTTAAGGAGCTACTGCTTGGGCTAAGCTGCAAAACAGATAAACTCTGGAATTTGCATAGCTGCTCCAAGAGCACTACAGAAGCTTTTAATGCTCATTTTAGGATGCCCTAAGAACTCAGATCTACTGGTGGTAAGAACACACTATGTATGTGCTTTCAGCTGGCCTCATCAACACATTCAAAATTTGACCAAAAATTCAGGTTTGATCCTCAGCAACAGTCAGATTTTGATGACGCCATCTTGCTTTCCATCTCCACCGTTCTGTCTCCCATAACCCATGACAACAAACATTTCATCCCATGCCACGTGATGCTTTGTCGGAAAATAACCAAGCTCCAAGAAGCTCATGTCAGAAGGGGGTGGATTGTTAACGCCTCTCTCCCAGAGATGGCAAACAGCAGAGGGCCATTTTAAGCTATAATGAGATCTCATTACCTCAAGAGATCTTGGAGGACAAGAGCTAAGCAGTATTTAGTAAAGCTCAGGAAGTCAGAAAAAAAAGAACAAGATTGTCTAAAGCTGGAAGAGCAAATGTTCTTCCTGCAAAAGTGTCTGATTCACTATAATAAGTAATGTGTGCATTTACACGAGAGGCTAAAAGCAGCAGTAAAATCAGCACATCCTGCTGGCTTTGCACTAGTGCTAGCAGCTCAGTACCAACTGACAGACACCACATTCATAGTGTTTAAGAAATATCATGCTTCAGGAGGAAAAACTTGACCTTTAATAATAAGAAATGTTCCCTGGAAGAATGAATTGTGCTGAAACTACAAACTCCAAGCCCTCCTGGCAGAACCAGAGCATCCATCTAACATCACAGTACTCCCAAAGCATGAGTTCACTCCCTAGCAACTATTCCTCTTCTCCCTGAAGTATGTCATCATAAAGCTCAAACATAATTTGCAACAAATGCTTTTGTCTCCGTTTCATCTTTACTAACTTCTCTGAATTAAAAGAGTTTATCTCAACCAGTACTATCACTCTGCAAAATTCAATATATTTTAATTATGAGGATGAGGGAGAGTTTAGCCTACCTAATTTATGACAAAATATCATGTTCTCCGTTTAATTAGGATAATTTAAAAGGTTCATATTTAAACGCTCTTCCACGGCAAGAGAGAAACAAATGTTACACTAACTAGATTATTCCCTATAAATCGAGTTATACATTGTTCCATACAAAGACACAGGAGGAACAGAACCAGAGGGTTTAGGTGGTTATTTGGCAGCAGATTTTCATGTCCTGCAGATGGCTACAGCAGAAGCACTCATGCTTCATATGACACAGCAGCACCTCCTGTCAGTGCAGAGATGACAGCACTAATTACATCTGCTAAAAGCTTCCCAAGGTCAAGGCTGCTCTGATTACAACTTGGTGTTATAAATGCTTTAAACAACAGGAGCCAGAGACGCCCTCCCCTTTTACCACCTCCTCTTTATTGCCACGTGTGCCCAACATCTCGCTAGTGGTTGTTGGCATCTGACTGGGAGGCAGGCAGGAGGTGTGCATCAAGCTCCAATACTGCACACGCTGCACCTGGGGGGTTTGGTACTATCATCCAACTCCTCACCTGCTTTTATGAATCTCCTTATCATAAAGATATAGAGGTGGTAAGCTCCCAGGCAGATTCCTAGATACCTCTGATCCAAACAGAGAAAACCAATGCACAAATAGGCAGCATCCAGTCCAGGAAAACCCAACAACCTGCAAGCCAAACAAGACATATTGCTCCGCTCAATGCCAAGAGCTCCTTCAGACCACAAAGCCTTTCCTACTTGTCTACATTCTATGCCTTTCAGAAAGCTGATTTTGATTCTTTCAAGTGGAGCGCACAGTTCTCAAAGCTTTCCACTGCTTGCTTCACTGATATAAAGCATGTGTCTTCATTTCCAGTGTTTTCAGGCCCTCACCAGGAAAGCAGAAACTGATAGCACTGAGGTGCCTTCCCTCTCTTGCATTCTCTTCTGCTTTCTTTCACCGTGACTAACTATCCTTGCTTTGCTGCTAATCTCTTCTCCGGAGGGACTGCCCAAGCAATCTTCAGGTGATTTAAACGATGCTAATTTGAGAGGAGTAAATCCAGAGAGGTGACCAAGAGGATGATGACCCTGACCTCACTACTCAGCTGTACCTCCTGGGAAGTCACGCCTCCAAGCTTCCTAGCACTTGGCATCCTCGGAGAGATACAGCTCCAGGGAGCAACTTGGCAGGCTAGAGAGAAAAATACATTCCTATTACTAAAAATCACATTCCCTCATATTTCATCATGGTTCTTTGCCACCTTTTCTTGTGCGGATCTCAGAAGTTGTGCCTCATACTGCCTCTAATACCTTCATGTGTCTCTTTATCAACTTACTTTAAGACAAAAAAAAAAAAAGAAAAGATTTGACAGCTCACAGATTAGCAAATGGCCTTTCCTTGCTCTGTAAAGCACCTTTTTCATCAGTCATTGTCACCCTTCACAAGATTAATAAGAAAAAGACACTTACAAAGCAGAACCTGTCAAAAGCAGAGATGAGCACAGTACAAAGGATACTAATTGTAACTTTTTTTTCAATCTGTATCAATCTCAACAATTGTAGATATTTAAAAAAAAAAAAAGTCCTATAGTGTTTGTACCTTTGTTTTGCAAAGAAGAAAAGGGTACCAAGAAATAAATTCAACCACCATTTGGCTCTGGCATGAGGTAAGTTTGGGGATGACTTCTTGGCACCTCCTGAATGACAGGAGCTGTTGTTTCAACTCACATCAGGCAGAGCAAAACCAGTTTTCTTCAACAGGGAAAGCAGAGGAGACACCAAAGGAGATAAAGGAAAGGTCAGCTGGGGCAATGTATGTACAGATGGGTCTGCCTAGGTGTGGAAGCACATGCATGACATTTGCTTTGGAAGAGTGGAGAAAAGAACTGGTGTTCAGCATCAGCAGCAAAATGTTAACACCAGTGCATAACCAGAGTACTCAGTATACAGAATATATTCAGCCCTTGTGTGTTTCTCTTCTAAATTCAATCTAATTACATGAAGATCTACGGACACCAAAGAAGTTGTAGCTTAAGTATCTGCAGTGCTGCAACAAATAACAGGAACATATAGACAAACGACTATAGAGAGCAGTATCATCAATGCTTAAAAAACTCATGACAACACAAAACATTTTTTTAATAAAGGGAAGAAATCAAGAATGAGTGGCCGGGGCATTTATTTCCTTTTCAGCTCTTGAAAAAAGTAACAAAATCGAAGCAGAAGAACAAGAGAATACAGACACGTTAAGATGTCACTTTGTTCACTACTAGAGGTAAAAGCAGGGGGGGACGATGTGCGACTTCATCAATTATTAGTGAAATTTTTGCCACTGGAAAAAGAAAGTGCAGGATGCATTTACAGAGCACTGGTTCATTAACCACCATTAGTCATTCATTTCACAACTGGATGGGAGAACACTCGGTAGCTCTGGGCTCTTCTGGATTGGTGGGGTTTTTTTGTTTGTTTTTTTGTTTTTTTAATAACATCTCTACTCTAAAAGTGCAAAGCTCTCCCTCTGCACAGCAGGCAGGACTGTGTTCACCACAACAGTTAGTTATGACGAGATGTCTGAGATCAGAGGACTTGGAGTATCAACCAGGTCAGAAATAAATCCACACTTAACCCAAAATTTGGTCTTGGCATTCAGCATCAGTTGCTCAGGGATTCCTCTGACACCCAAAGGCATCACGGCTTCTGTCCTCTCCTTTGCACCTTTCAATAACAGCTCTCATCAGATTTGATATTCCTCCTGAAATGTTATTGCATTAGTTCAATTTTGAAGCTTTTCAGTTTCACACTGCAATATGGGGGGAATAAAAGACAAACACGTTGTCCCCAGCTGAAAAACATTCAGAGGTAGGCACAGAGACTGCTGTGCATGTATACAGGATACAGCTTTGTTAGCCATAGAGCTGTGGAACTCTTCTGCTACGTAATCAGTACGTGAAGACGTGCATTAAGTGACATAGCAAGTGCCTGCTCTGCAGGCAGGATTTGCAGGCATTGCTAGAGCTGAAAAAGCAAGAATGAAAGTGAAGGGGTCACTTAATTGGGAGGCTTAACGTACTGACACGCTTTCACCTTGTACTGAAAGGATTCAATCTTAATGTCCACAATCACAGCACAGAACACTGGACAGCAGTACAAAGAAGTCTTCAGGGAATTCCCCATTTTTGAAGCCAAACACAAAGCTGAGAGAGAACCCTTACAAAGCAGTGACAACTGCTTGAATTCAGATTTTTTTTTTTTTTTTAAACAAAACATTTTAAAAAGAGAACACAGAGTCTTCATTACCCATCAGATCTGCAGGCTGTATAAGAGGATGCTCAGCCAGAGTTTAACACAAAAAAAACCAGTTGGTGCCTCATGCCCCTCAGCTGTGGCAGGGAATCATTCAGAATTCATGATTTTTTGTCTTTAAAGAAATTCTATCGTACTCATCACCCTCAGCATTTCTGTACTACAAGAGTTGTCCATGGTGTCATTGGGAGATCATGCAGGAGGATGCCTGATCATTATATAAAGTTGTGAAATCCACAACAGCCAGTAACAGAAAGAAGAAGCTACACATCTTTCTGTGGGAGTTCGGGGCCAAATCCAACAGTCCAACATGAGAATATCTGGGCAGATGGATCCAAAAACATCTAAGGAAGAACAGGTTAGTTATCAAAAGAGCTACTCCTATTGGTATCTCTCATCTGTCTGCTACGGTGGCATCTGGATCTATTAAGTAATATTTCTTCCTAAGTGGAAATGGAGATAAGATGGTAGAAAGGCTGGGGAGAACAATGCTTCCCAGTGAACGACCAAAAGCACTTGCTGGGAGTTAGTTTGCTTAAGTTGGAAAGACAAACAGTGCAGACACTACAAAATGCACACAAAGATGTCAGATGGATGATCTGAGATCTCCTCTTTTGCGGTGCCAGAAGCAGCAAAGACTGCAGGTTGGACATAGATCTTCTATGCAGCATCTCCTTTGTCAAAGTGTCTGTAGTGGAAGAGACTCTTGGAGTCCAATTTCCCAGAGTATTTGATAGCTTCAGCAAAAAGCTTTGTCACCTGTCAATACAAAGCAGATGAGGACTAAGCACTGCAAAACCTTCTGCAGAAGACTGAGAGAGCAGGCTCCACAATTCCATGCTCACCCTCAAATAGTTGTGTATAGATCCAATTCCCAAGCCCATCCAAATTGAAACCAATTTCAACCTGGCTTCAAATAGGTGTTGGCTCCAGTCCCCTGAAGCACACCTGTCCATCTGGATGGATGTACTCCTGCCAGACTTCCTTGGCAAGACAGTTCTATCCTGTGAAAACACTTCTTTCCCTCTACTTCCCAGGCCTTTAAGAGAACATGGAATTGTTCTTCTCAGAGAATCAAACTCTGCATTCAAAGTGGTTCACCTCAATTAAGCAGGTGTGGTAATAAATTTTCAATGGGGATTCCTTCTCTGGTTGTCAGCGTGTTTCACAAGTAGGCAGAGGACATTCTTCAATTTCCCATTCTTGTTAATCATGTTTGGCATTATCCTGTCTATAAACATGGATCTTGGCGCTCTCTCTCCTCTTTACTCACTCCAAAAGTGCAGAAGATTTTGCACAGCTGGACACCAGCTCTAGTCACTGAGTTCCACATCAGCATCCACTGAAATCCACAGGAATTTGGCTGCTGTGTTTAATGAGAACTAGCTGAGGCCCTTTTGTGACAGGTGAAGCCCCTTCAAAGCAAGTCGAGGCACTACTGGCAGCAGGAGACCCAGTTTGCATTACCAAATACCCCATTCCCTTCACTGTGTGAAAGGTGCTTTTCAGGAGCTCCAAACAATGACTTCCAACTGGGGACTACAAGGGACCTAAATGCTCAGGCAGGAGTTCCACTTGGATGGTACTCTTTGACAGGACTGCCCCAGCGATCATTCAGAAAAGCACAGTTACATCCTGTTTTATGAACTATGCACTGGAAAAGATCCCCAATGAAAAACTCTTTCCATGCATAATTTAAAGATGTTGTGAGGAATTTCGAACAAGGAGTTTTTTCTGAGTTGAAAATGATACAACGACAACCTCAACTGCAGTGCAGGACCCAAGATTTTTTCATCTATATTTCACTCCAAGCAACGTTATTTCACATAGTAGCAAAAAGGAAAACACTTTCTAACATTCATAGATGCGAAAATCAAAATGCTATGATTTTCTGTCACATTATTATTTTTCAGAAATAATGAGGGTCCAAACACCAGAATCTGGTGCTTGAAAGCAGTTGAAAGCTCTGAAGGCTTCTATAATCAAGAGGAGAAAGAACAACATGGAAGTACCTGGAAATTAGTGAGTAGAGCAATCCCACTGTCAATAGCCATCCTCCGGATCACATAATTATCATGGACAAACTTGGTGTTGCTGTTAGGCAGGTTAATCACCAAATCTATTTTCCCATCCCTTATCAGCCTGAAGAAACAATGCACAAGACAGTATCACAGTGTATCTTGCTTAATGAAAATCTAAGCTGAATAGCACAGGCATGCAGGTAAACAACACTGAAAATGTTCATTTGTGTTTAGTCTTTGATGTTAAGTCTTACATCCCAAGAGGGCAGGGTTGAGGGGTTAAGGCATTAAGGCAGGACTGAGCAATTTGGGCTCTATTTCTGTTCTATCCAGTGATACATAGCAATGTTCAGCCTTCACACAGTTCAGCACGACTCTTAAAGGTGGATGGACTGCCATCCAGATCTTGCATACTCTTCCAAGACAATGTAATGCAGAACAATACACCCATGACATATCAAATAGGGCTGTTCAAGAGATCATAGAATGGCTTGGGTTGGAAGGGACTCCGAGGATGATCGAGCTCTTCCTGCTGTCACAATACCTGGCTGAATGAGATAAAACTTCTCAAGTCCCATTAAATCACTATCACTGATCCCAACTGGACCAGAAATTTGTCCCCTTGTATTCGTTATCCTGGACGTTAACACAATTTGGACAAGGTGAGTATTGCTCTTACCTCCTGACTGGAGGGAGGCTGGGACTCAGGCTTTCCTGTGATGGCCATGCCACAGGATTTGCAGGGATACCATTTGCATTGAGCCAGTCAGAGGTTGCTTCAGTGGCGTAAAGCTGTTAAGGAAAAGGAAAGGTTACCATGTGCATCGTAATACAGAAACTTTTCATTTAACTCACGTGGGTTTGACCCAACACAGTTGTCAGAACTGATTTTGAAGGGCATTTTTCATCACAAAGGCACTTCCCAATATAGACAGACACAAATAGAACAGCATGACTTTCCCAAATTTCTGTTATCTCTTGCCTGCTGATTGATGACAGTCAGTGAATGACAGTAACACACCCAGAAGCAGGTAAGTGCCTTAGAAAAACCTAAGCCCCTCTGATTTTTAATAGAGCTTACATTCAGTCACTTAAGAATGCTTTTTTTTTCTTTTTTTTTTTTTTTCCTATCTAGCACTAAGTTTTGAAAGGCAGTCCTGTAAATCCAGCACTTACACTAATACCACTGAGCAAAAGAGTATTTAAATACATAATATTAAAAGCTCTCCCCAACCTTCTGTTAAGTTTCAGTAAGGACATGGTTTCAAAATTATGCAAGAGCTTACAAAAGGGATGCCCACGCTACATATTTCCCACATCAACAGCTCACAACAATCACTGATCATGAAGCACCTTCTCAACACAAAATGCCTCCTCCTTCTGGCATCTTTGGTTTCTCGGAGAACTTAGATTTATAGTGTGACATCCTGACTGCTGGCTGATAGCAGAGCCAGGGTTGTTCTTGCCAAGACTTGTGAGTTAGTCCTGCTTGTTCGATTAAACAATCATGAACACTTTTAGTTGGGTGATACCTGTTGGCTCTACTGACTACTTGGACAAAAACCCCTGTTGTACTTGGAAAAATCTCCTTTTCTCTGTCTCCCAAATGAATCCCAAAGTTCATCAATCCTACAGCAGGCTGAGTACATTTCCAATTTTAAAAACCCTAGCTTTAAATAACTGAAACTACTTACCTGGAAGCCTTCCCCATGCAGTAGTTCTGCTACACAGAGGAACTTGGAGCGGAAGGATTTCTGAAAAGGAAATTCATTACACAAAGAGTCAAAGGTAGGATTAGAGACAGGGCTTTGTTCACCAGCACAGAGCTCCTCCAGACTCTGCATATAGACAAAAACACCTTGCTGTGCACAGTGTGCACATACATGTGTCTGAGTGTGTATGTACAACGCCATTCCAAGGAAACTGTCTGCATCCTAAAGCCCAAAGTCACTCCCAGTTGAGACATACAGACATACACCAAACTGATTTCTACAGCAATTAAGAAACAGCCCTGCATATTAAATATTAGGATGACTGCCTTCCCAAGTACACCGACCAGAGTCTCTTTTACTCCTAACCAAACTTACATTCCAACATCATTCAAACATTTGGCCTTCTATGCTGGCAAATGACGAACATGAACAGGCTTTGGGCAACCTGTAGTCGCTGTTTGCAGATTGCTATGATCAGGAGCCTGCGCACATGCAAGTTCACTTCTAACTCCTGTGGCCACATAGAAAAAAAAACACACTCAGGAGACTGGGACACCCTGTTCCCACAAGGAGCTGAATGCCCAAGTACTCAGGGTACCTGTGAAAGACTCGTGATACACACCCACATCTAACACAAGACACAAAGATAAGATGATCTCCTGTAAACATCTGCATTTGAACAAACCGCTTCTGAGTAACAAGTGGGCAAAAACTGAGCCCAGCGTAACTTTCTTCTGATTGTTGAAGGTCCAGCAATGAAAAGATCAGAAGGAGCACGTGCCTTTCTCACTGCTGCGGCAGGCTGAATCCTGCTTATAGCTCTAGCTGCTCTTGCCATTTTGCAAGTAAGATTATTGCAAGCTCCCTTCTCAAGCTACTGATGGCTTAACCTCTATGGGCAAGTGTAATATTCTGAAGGGTGAACTATTTCCTATGAAGAAAAGAAGTCAACGGTGTGTGTTCGGTGGGGTTTTTTTTGTTTGTTTGTTTGCTTTCCCAAAAGAACCTCATTCTGAAGCCATTCTGCTCTTACACTAACTGGAAAATATAAATATACAATGTGACAGGGTTGGCAGCTTCCCAGTCGGAGAAAAACCGTTCTGCCTCCTGGTCAGGGGGGCTGACTTTCACAACAGCATTATAAACTTCTATCAAACATGTACTGAACACTTGTGACACATAAAACAGCCTCTCCATGAAAAGAAATTACAGCTGTCAGCTTGCATCCAAGCAGACTCAGATTTACAAGCTGACTGAAAGAACTTGTGTAAGAAACCATTAGTTACTAAAGGTGAAAAGTACAAGCAGATTTATTTAGTGGAAGATATTTACTGCAGGAGAATTGTATTCTCTTTCTGTTACAGCAAAAGTGCTATTTCTTATAATCTCTCTCACGTTTGCTGTTATGCCTTGCTACTTGTAAAGGGCTGCATCCCCAGTTCTTTCACTACCGCTCCACCAGATCTCACTGAGAGCAGGCACAAAATGAAACCAGCCCATCTCCTGGACTCATCTTGAATTCTGTATCCAAATGCACTGTAGAGCCTGCAAAACTTTCCACATACAGGGAATCAAGGGAGAAGGTTACCTTGAAACAACAGACAGAGAGCTGGGATTTAAAAATAAAATACTCCATTAGTGTTTTCCGCATCTCGTGGTCACCAGCACAGATGCAAGACAGATGCACACCCTCCCAGAGATATCACTGAATAGCCCAATCAGGAAAGAAAATAAAAAGAGATTTTCAACTCCTCTTGCATAAAATATAAATTATTTAATGGCAGAGTCAGGGTTTCAGCATCATGGATTTCTCCAAATGGTGAAAAGAATAGAGGTCAGATTATCAGCTTGCATAAACTGGCAGAGACTCCTTTTTCTAACAAGACAGCCATGATTCCTTTAACCTGGGAGGGCAATAAACCTTTAAGATGCCGGGGAACCTTGACCTTGGCTGTGTCAGCAGTGCTCACAACCATGGGACAACCAGAGGGCTTCTGGTCCACGCTGACTGCCCAACCCCCCTTGTGCTGTCCAGCAGGCAGGAAGCAGAGCACGCCTGATCAACTTTGAGGAGGATTACACTACCAGCAACATTTTGGAGTGGCTGCTGGCATAGGATTACCACATGAGCTGCAAAAGGAGCATACCACCCAGGAAGGCTCTTGGAAAGGTTGGGTTCATACTGGGGCCTGCTTGGCCTGCGGATTGCAGCACAGCCACTGGACCCAACTCACAAACTGATCAGAGTTGAACATTTCAGCCTCTTCCAACCTCTAACTGGAATTAATCATGATTAATATCGATGACAAAAAGGTGCATCATGCTGTAAAACCTCAACCCGTTAAACCTCTTCCAGAAAGGGAAATTTTCAGTTGACCATTCACTGCCGAGAAAATACAGCAACTGCAACATGGAAGTAGGGCCTCCACCTCATCAGCCCACACAGAAATTGAATTTTTAATATTGCACAGTTGTGGAGAGAGGCGCCTTGGTATTCATCTCACTGAGCCTTCATTTCCCGTCGGAGGGCACACTGCCTCCTTCACCAACGGGAGCTATGAGACCTCGAGTTGGAGAGATTTGAAGGATTAGTGGTCATCACCCAACGCATGCAAGTGGTATGTGGAGGAAGGTCCCCTTTTCTCCAGCCTTACTCATGGAAGCCACCCAGAGTTCACGCATCGAGGATAGGCCAGGATTCCAACCTTCTCAGAAGGTGCTGCTTCTTTCTGCCTGCAGAGTTGGCAGATTTTGAAACAAACCACGGAAAAGCAAGTAGGTAACAAACCACAGAGTGGTAAGGGTGCAGCAGTAGTCAGCATTAACTTCACTCTTCTTGATTCGGAGTTTAATTATGTAAGAAACGTGCCAAGAAGAGAGACCTTTGAGCAATTGGTATCAGATTCTTTCGCAAAAAAAGGAACTGTAAACCACTTATTAAAAAGGACAAAATCTTGTTACTTCTAGAAGTGTTGGGTTTTTGAGCTTCTGGGGTTGCTTTCCCTTCTTTTTCTTGTTCTTCTTAAACCTTGGTACCAAGAACACTGGGCTCTGTTTAATAGATAGTGACACACAAGCTACATAAATGCTTTCTATAGCAAAAATTACTCTCTACTGCCAGTTTTCTTTCAACTCCTCCAGGAAAAAAATTTTGGACTGCTCCTAAGTTTGGACACTGGACTCTTCTTGTTTATGTTCTCCTGTTCTTTTTCTTAGTACTGCAGTGATTAGATACAACTGCCCAGATTCTCCTACAGAAGTTTTAAACTAGGCAGCAAGCAATGACCTTCCTGCTAATTTGACGTAACTTGGAAGAAGTTTCAATCCATGCATACGTTTGTGTGTAAACATACATATTTAAAAAAAAAAAGCAACAACAAACAACTGAAGTTGTGATCTGTGATAGAGAAGTTCTATTCCTTCCTGGAATCTTTTCACACACTTCCTTACATCCCCTGCTGGCTCACAGAGCCCAACATACCTTTCACACCTCCACTCAAGTATACTCCCATTGTGACTCCAGTGTGGAAAGGCATGTGATACTGCTGTACCTGGCATAGGTCTATGGCTTGAAAGTGTTACAGCCACAAAATGCCCTAAAGGCAGCACGCTTCTCACGTGCTTGGGTGACACTACAGCTCTGCCTGGAATTAAATCTTGTCCAGCTTAGTGGTGTGAAAAATGTCTCACTGTCTTGCATGGAGGAAGGAATTGGTTTCAATGAATTGACCGCATCTGTCATCTACAGGCACTAATCTCTGCAGCAAGGTGGTTTCTAACTCTCTTATTCCAGCCCTAAGCTTGTAACAATCCCTCAGCAAATTTCTGCAGCTCCCTGTAAAATAACCAGGATCCAGAGGTAAAAGCACTGTACCAGCTCCAGCAAGGACCTCTCCATTGTGTTTGTAACTTTCTATTTCATAGTTCTTACAGCTGGATTGCAAAGGAATATATTTAAGCCATAAAGATGTGAATGAAAAAAGGCAACGATTACTGACTTCCTCCGTGTCAGTCTTTCTTCAGCTTGGATTTTTAGGACTTACCTGGATTCCAATCAAAATGCCTTGCTTAGGAAATGTAAATCCAGTGGCAAGCATAGCTTTCTGGAAGGCAGAGTATACATCTTCCCCAAAGCACGCAACCTAGGAAAAGGCACAAAGAAGGCAGCATGAGGGGACAAGACAAAAACAACCCAAGAACGCTGTTTAAAAAGCAAACAGGAATAAAATATTTAAATATGCTCTTTTGACTTCTTCATGCAGAATCAGACTGCTTTTGCATGGAGTTTGCAGTCACAGGAAAAAAAATAAATCAGAAAATCACTGCAGGCAAATTTCACAATTTTAATGAAGCAATAACGAAGGAATAGGCAATGCTTTAGTTTCAAACAGCACACCAAGGAATAACAGCAATTGATTTTGCTGAGTTATGTGAATGTTGCACACAGCTTCTGCTGTAATGTTTGTAAGTGCACTGCAAAACGTTTAACATTATGTAATGCTTAAATAACCGTGAGTGTTCTGCATGCAGGTCTGCTTGTGTGTGTGGACACAGCAAACTGTGCCGACTGCACCTGTGCTGTCACATGCTTCTGCTGATGAAAAACCACATGCTTTTCCATTAGTTACACAGATGCATGGAATTCTAGCAAAATGTACTTAAGAAAGCAAGAAAATAATCATGCCAATTCATAAGAACTTATTTCATACAAATCAGATCTTGATATTGAAAATCATGTAGCAGTTCTCCATCACTCAGAGCTGCTTGTGCATCTCAGCTGCTTACAGACTGTCAGATGACAATGACATTCTTCAAGAACCAAACTGTGTCTCTTATCCAAATTTGGAATTCTGATGATAAAAAGGAACGTAGGAGCTTTTGTGAAAGTTTGCAAAGAAACAACTGGGCAGCCCTTGCTTTTTCTGGCTGACTCCACACCAGACTTGTTGAAAAACTGTCAGAAGCAGCAACAGATTTTTATCTTTGAAATAACAAATCTACACACTTATACAGATGGGATACAAGGGCTGATTGAGGATTGCCCTCCCATCTTCCTCTCCTGGTCCTTCCCAGAGACTGAGCACATTCATGGTCTGACCATTTCCACGGTGAGCAGAAAGCAATATTTCATGGAAGAAGAACAAACTATGATTTGCCAGAATTTCTAAAGTGGAAAAATAATAATAATAATAATAATAATAATAATAAACAAACAAACAAAAAACCTGCACAAACAAAAATCCCACTGGGGACTGGAGAAATAAATCATGACAACTCGTTGCTCAGCTTTTCTTCAAGAACTCATCCTCGAGCCTTCAGTCTGCTCAGCAGTGTAGTTTTTCTGAGAAGAGATGCACATCCCTGACTTTTTAGGTGATGGATAGCCCTACCCTGTAGGCTTGGCCAGGAACTTCCACCCTGCCAGGGGAAGCTTCCCAGTGCAGTGTGATTGAATCACCCCCAGTACCTGAAGGAACCTTCAGCACCATGTCTGCTAGTATTGTGGGAACAGACTCCCAGTAAATGCAGCTCTGTCAGATGTGACAAATTCAAGCTCAAATCAAGCCCTGTATGTTGAAAATGTCTTTGAGGAATAATTGAGCATTTTACCCGAGGAGAGTTATAATCCTTACTTCACTCATAAGAAAGACCTTCATAACTGTCACATTTTATGGCATTTGTGAATATGGATCTTTCCAACTCATAAAAGTTAATAGTCCCTCCCTTATGACCAAGGTAATCTCTGACTCCATATAAAGCTCAGAAAGATAATTCTTGCCCTTAGGTACACTTTTTATTCCTTTGTTTTTTTGGAGGGCGCGTAGCAGAAATGTTCTCTGTGTAGTCAGTTTTGTTCCAAAAATAAGGAAGTTTTTGGGCTTTTTTCTGTGCATTAACCTATACTGGCAGGAAATCTTCTCCAATACTGATTTTCCATGCATTAAAAAGAGTGAAATAAAGTAATCCTGTAGAGATGTAAGAGAGTAAGGTTGTTTTACCCACGTATTTGGGTCTTATGATTTTTCTTACTAAAATGATAGGTCTTCTCTAAAAAAAAAAAGTACAAGAAGATATAGAAGAGCTCATATCAAATGAGGCAGTGCAAGCTCCGCCACATGCCTAGCTGTGATGGAGCAGAGTCAAGCCTAATGTAATTTCCTCACAATTTAATCACTTCCCAAGTTGCCATTCCAGACTGGAATAAGTCTCTAGCTGCCGTATCTCTTCTAGAAGTAGCAGAGCAAGCAAGTTTAAAGATAGCTTGGATTTATATACAGAAGCTATTGACAGATCAGCAAGAACTCCAACAAGCCTCTTTGTTCTGCACGTGCAGTACTTCTACAAACAATGTCTAGAGAAACATAGCCATTGAAGGGAAGGGCTCCCATCAGCGCTAAGCCTGCTCACGAAGAGGAACGGCTTTGTTCCTTTACAGCATGCCATGCTTTCTCAGATACACTCCAGAAGTGCTCACAGCCCTGCTGTGTGCAAAGCAGCTCCGTCTCTCCCTCGTCCTGCTGACAGCCAATACTGCAGCCATCGCGTTTCTCGCCTTTTTGCACCTTGGGACATGCTTTGATGGTTACCAGGCAACAACAGACATATCGCCACATGTATTTGTTGCCTGTAAGTAACCAGCACGTTCCAAGACCTGGAATCCTGCTATTGCTATCCTGATGTGCACCAGTCGGGGCTTTTGCAGGCTGTACGTGCTCATCTGTCAGGAAGCTGGTGATTCATAAAATGGACTGACGCATCCAGAACCTCCCAGAACCCGACAGCTCATGGACAAACTCATTTCAGGCTGTCACACCAAGCAGGTCCAACGCAGAGCCCACATGCAGGTAAAGAGGGACATCCAGTGGCTGAATCAATCAGGTGTTCCAGGACAATGTGTTCTCACAGATAAGAAAGATGTTTTCAATTGTCAAGGATACAGATGCCATTACAACACACACATATTACTTGCACAGATTCATGGTTAAAGGTGATTTGCTTAGGTAATAATTAAAAAAAAAAACAAAAGATACCTCCCCTGTAGAGGCCATTTCACATCGGAGAACAGGATCGGCATCTCTCAACCGGGACCAGGAAAACATTGGGGCCTTGTGAGATAAAGAGGGTGGGGTGAAAAGGAGAATGAATATTTAATACATTACTGCAAAACTCCAGTTACACTTAAAGCTACAGGAAGAGATAGACATGAATTAATCCACAGGAAGCACTGGTCAAGGCTGATAAGCAAAGAAATATTTGGCAAACAGGCATCCCCAGCATCCTGATGATGGACTGGAACAAATAAGCACATATTTCACCACTAAATCATCCTCTTAGCTCTTGCTATCTTGTTCGTATCTTGACAGCAGATTTCTAATCTGTGGTAGCCCCTATCATTTTTAAGACTTTTTAAAACAGAAAGTCTGCAAAGTGTTTAATTCATGAAACAAGGAGAGATGCTATCTAAAGCCAGCCAGTTTTCAGAGCAAACGTTTCAGCAGCAGAAATTCCTCATTCGCAAGATGAAACCATTGCACAGGAGCACAGCTCCATTGGCACAAAGCGGTGAAACTTGGCAAACCATTTTCAGATTCTTTTTCCCCTTCTCCCTCAAAAATACACACCACTAATTTTTGTTTAACCTTCACATGGGTGAATTAAAACTGCTGATTATCTTCATTACTATTCTGGGGAGTTAGGACATAGTAGTATCATTAGCCTCTAAGTTCTCTTGTTTAACTTCATAAAAAAAAAATGAATAAAACAAAACAAAATAAATCTCTGGTAAAGAGCCCATGACCACATATAGCAAACATTCCAAAATAACTGTCTACTAATTAATGAATTCTTAGAGGTTATTTTAATTATCTTTAAACCACTACAGGCATTTACATAAAGACAGCACCATTGCTGCTTAGAGAAGATTCTGGTTTAGAATCCAAAGATGTAATTCTATGCTTGGAGGTCCTAGAGATAATACTGCAGGCAAGATGGATGCTGTTTCATGGCACCTAACAATGACCAACTAAAATGTGACAGCAGAATTTCTCCGCGAGAGGTTTCTCAGTGGATGCCATCTGTCTTGGTGACTTTTGGATCAGTTTTGCTTCCTCTGTAAGAGAAAATTT
This sequence comes from Lagopus muta, assembly GCF_023343835.1. Classification (NCBI taxonomy): domain Eukaryota; kingdom Metazoa; phylum Chordata; class Aves; order Galliformes; family Phasianidae; genus Lagopus; species Lagopus muta. The sequence goes on along the minus strand of NC_064440.1, from coordinate 32,153,152 downwards.
TTTACAGTAGCCAACACTCCAGTCTCACGCTGAGATCTGACAGTCAAGGTGGGTTATTTTTAATGCATGTCTTGGAAGGTAACAATAAGAAAAGTCTTCCAACCAGCCCCCTAACTTTTGTCTGCCATCAACGTGAAAATCAATCTGAAGGAACAGACTCTGTCTGGTACTGCAGATAAATCTGATGTAAAAACTTAGCCAGTCATGCTATACCCATGATTTAATCTTGGTCAGGATGAACATGTTTCACTCTGAAAAGAAACAAGGCAAGGCAATATTTTAGTCACTAAAACTGAATTGATGGGACTCCAAATTCACAAAGGAGAAGCTACGTTGAGAAAGAAAACAATTTCATATTCTCTTTCTGGAGTACTTCAGAACTGCTGGAGAAACAAAATCCCATTTCCATGCAAATATTTCTACTAATAAAACCATAAGAGGACAGAAAATACGGTGCTCAAATAATGAGAACCAGGTTTAACAGGAATGCTTTTCCAAGTTCAGCATTTCCAAATGCCTTAGCAGGGTTTTGCAGCTGACAAATCCGTGCAGAACACAAGCAGCACAAAAGGCTTTGTAGCAAAATTTTCAAGAAAATAGCTGGGTTTTCCACTCTGTAGCCCACATTCCCAGGAGAGATGAAACTCTGGACTGTTTAGCTAACAACAAGCAACAACACAAACCCTGAGTCTAAATAACAGAAGTTTATACAAATAAACGACACTCAAAAATAATAGCAAAAGCCCTTCAGACTAGACTTTCAGAAAAACATTCATCTGTGGTATCAAAAGAAAGCGTCAGGTTGCTTCCAGACTGAAGACTTTGTCAGCAGAAAGATGTTAGCTATTTTCTGTTCTTTCAGTTCTCACTTAATATGGAAGCTATTAAAGCTTGAAAGTTCCTGTACAAGCAATTCTCATTATCAGTCATATCCTTGCACTGCTGCTCTAGATTTTTATGATTAAGACCTTCAATTTTTTTTTCTTCTACCAAGTATTCAAAACATTTAGAGCTCATTTTGGTATCTTGAGTGCTGTATAAATCTAGTGATTCTGAAAAAGAACATCTTGACCCCACTGAAATCAACGAATCCAAGACTTTAACCCTCCTTTAACTGGTTTAACTTTACACATAAAAGAGGTTCCATGCATTCAAGACAGGTCCATGTCCCAGTCCATGAAGATAAAATTCAGGGACACTCAAAACACAAATTTGTACATGTCCACACATAAATCAGATAGCATTACAAAAAGGCTCAAACTTCAGTATTCAGTTCTTCAAGTGCATATCCCTCACAGTTTGGAATCGTAATTCAAAACAGGTTAAATACAAGGAAAAAAGAGAGATGGATGTTGTTTAGCACTGGATAATTTTCCTTTGATGTCTCTCAAATTCCCAACACACATTACCATAAAAGAAACTGGAAAGGGTCTATTTGGCCAATATGTAAATTGTTCTCCGGGCATCAATGTACTCATTGATGTCTATTAACATGCTAAGTGCTGGCTCTGTTGTGCTCTTTTTGAATCCATACCTTAATCCCAATGTATTTGGATGGAATAATGGGATGCTCCAGTGTTGGGAGGGATGATTCATTAACCTCTTTTCCAATCATCACTTTTGTGGCCACATCAATGAAGTCCACACCCAGAGTCTTGGATACAAAAGGGAAGGAGCGTGAAGCCCGCAAGTTGCACTCTATTACCTGATGGGATTATGAAGGAGAAATACCACAGTCAGGTGCTGTGCCACAAGGAAATAGATTAATTCATGTCTATGGAAATCAGTCCTTACTCCTCTTGACAGAGACGGTCTTCAGATTGCCAATTCAGAGGCACAGAAACTGTGTTCAATGACACAAAGAGCAATGAGGGATGGGAAGTGGGCAATTAGAGATACCAAGATTCCAATGTTCTGCAGCTGAGTTTGAGCTCCACTGTCCATAGATCACTCTGGAAATGGTTTTATACTATACCCTAAATTAATGCACATGCAGCAGAAGAATTTCTGCAGAAGCATTAAGTACAAGCTTTAGAAGTCCTCATTGTTCTTTTTTCATGGTAATGGCACTTCCTGAATGCCCAGCTAGACTTTCCTTTCTTCATTTGGAAGGCATTCAGTGACCCAGGCAAGAAACAGGACTTCCGCATCTTCCTGAGAAGCAGGGCACAAAATGCATTAGCAAGAAACCAAGTGTTTTAAATGAGAACGAAGGGGCAGCAAGGCAGGGCAAGAATAGGTAAGTTAAGACAGAAGGAAAAAGGTTTAATCCAGAAAAAAGGCTGAAGGAAAGCAAGGAAGGAAGACTGTCCTATTCCTCTGTACAGTTTCTGAATAAATGTGTGAAATAAAAGAAAGGTGAGAAACAGTTAAGTATGCTTTCTTCAACAAACAGCCCAAACAGCATCATGTACCAATAACATCTCTTCCATACCGTGTCATGATTTCCACCCATTCACTGCTTCCTCAGTCATACTCTGCTCTCGTTCCTCTGATCTTCTCCACTAGCAACTGTCATCCCTAAAGGCTCAGACATCTGCCATACTTCTGTTACAGATAGCTATTAAGACCACACTATTCAGAAAACCATGTCAGCAGCTCATCTTAGCAGCCTTATCACTTATATTGTCCTGCTTTCTTTCCGGTAACATGGAAGGCTTATTTTAACAATCCAAACAGCAAAAGACCAGAGGGGATATCTGAGAGCTGAAAGCAATGACATTTAGTTCACACGATGAGGCACAGGTCTCAGTGCTGTCCATCCTGCTAAACACTGATGATTTTGGGAAGGACAAAAGCCCAAGGTAAAATTAAGCTATTGCTGATGGACAATCAGCCACACGCCATCAGATAAAACAAGTTAGAAATCCACAGCTGTAACTGCCACAGAGCTGCTGGGACTGGGAGAGACTGCAGGAGCCATGCACTTAACTATACCCAGCAGAGACAACTTCCCCTGGCAGTCACAGAAGCACTTACCAACACATTATTGCCTCGCACCAAGAACTGCACGTTGAATGGACCAGAGATGGCAAAGGCATTTGCAATCTTCTTTGTAGCAGATTTTACCTACCAAAAACAATATACATATACACATATGTAAAAAAAAAAATCCCACAAAATAGCAACATATCAATAAATCATCTCACATGCAGATTCCTTTAAATATTCCATCTCTCTGCTAGTGCACTGTTTTCCAATATGCCCTCATTTTGGCAATAAAATAAATTACAGAAGCAAACAGTGTTTAATCTACCTGGTAACCCAGAGCCTGAGGCTTCATTTGATTGCAGAAGTAAAAATACAGTTTCACGTGCATGTGAGAAAGGGAGTGAGGCGAAAAGACAATAAAAACCTGTCCTATCTGTCACACCTCCTACACTGCACACTGCAGCCTGTATAACTCTTTGTGAAATAAACAGTAGCGATGATTATCTACTTGGTATTACAGGCATCCCAAGAGTCTTTCACCAACAAGCCCATCCAATCAGTGGGAGATGTGTCAGCAGAAATAGTCCTGACCAAACTGGGAGAAAACTATGGCCCTAACTTCTTGGTTGGCAAGAAATTACACACTACTTCAGTGCAAGTGTTTGAATAGCTCGGCTCCAGAAGATGGCTGCTCTCAGAAAAAAAGGCCTTGAACATTTCTGTAAACAGATTGTTGTAAACGGAATTGGGGCACAGGATGACGTCATGGAGTATTGCATATTCGTTTAGAATATGCATGTAGACAACTAACTCCATATTACTGGGTTTATTCTTCAAGGGGGAAAAGAGTAAAAGTTAGGTGAGGCTCATTCATTCTGATATCCTTTCCAAAAAAGGCAGGCAGCTAAAAAGTTGTACACCTGATCTAATCATTTAAGGGCTGGGGAGAAGAAGTGGAAAGTGAACCCTGGCATACACATGGATAGGACGCTCCTCTACTGCAAAGAAGTTGATCCCAAAAAAATGAAACAAAAAACCCCCACAAATCTAGAAGTGTGTACTTCTTTCTGCTGCTTAAATTAACACGACACAGTTCAGATGATCTTATAAATGCAGCAGAGAATCACAGAGAGCACACTGACATCCTACATTTGCACAAATCACACTGGCCTTTAAAAAAACATCATTGATTTGATTTCTCCTGAATTTTTCTTTCAAGTTCTCCCAAGCAAGAAGAAAGCTGTAACAAATTCTTATTCTTCTTTCTCTTTTCAGTGCAGGAACAACACCTACCTTCTCCAAGGCTCCCTGGCTAATAGTCTGTGTGGGTAACATGAGAGTGGCATCTCCAGAATGAACGCCTGCATCCTCCACATGCTCCGAAACAGCATGTGCAATAACCTGCACGCAATAATGAGACAGTAATTAGTCACATCACACTCTCATGAACTGTACACCCCCGCCTCCCTGCCCTTTGCTAGGTACAGGCCAGCAGGCTCTTGAATAGAGCTGCATCCAAAAGCAAAAAGAGATGGTGCAAGAGGGAAATCTTCCCACATTCTGGAGGAGAATACATCTAAAAGCAAACACAGGGCATATGAAGAAGAGGATGATGTTAGTTTCTGTCATGCTATGCTTAGGCATACTGAGAATGGTAAAATGAATACAGCCTGGAGATCCTATGACTTCCAGTAACACATTTGATTTGGAAGCTAAGAGCCCATCGGACTTTAAACCAGATCTTTCAGCTCTCCTAACCATGAAGACCACAAGTTTGCCATTTCCCCAAATTTGTGTATGTTTGCTTACTCTTTCACAGAATTTTAATCATAGAGAAAAACAATAAGGGAAAATTCAAGCCTCAGGGTTTAAGCTAAATGAAGCTGCATCAAGGTGCACCATCTTGATACTCAAAAAGACAATGATCTTGTCTGCTGGTTAAAAATGAAGACTGGAAACAGAGCATTTCTGTGAAATGAGCAGTTTGTGATTGCTTGTGAAAACTGTATTTGATCAGCGATGAAATGCAAGGTGAAGCTGTAGCAGTAAAACATGTAATATCATAACACATCTAGCAATTCTGATGCAAGTCATTTATGAAGTCAGTGATTTGCAAATCCATAACAATTTTATTCCAAAGGATTCATTCATGTGACTAAGCAATGCTTGAAGCAAAAAAAAAAAGTATGTAAACAAATAATTTAGGTGCACACAATAAAGTAGGTTGAGCTTTTCAATCATGACGTTCTTGAACCTCAGACAAACCCCCCTTTCCCATTTCTCTCTTCTCAGCACTGCATAATAAGTTGTTAAAACCAGACACTTACACAAATCTCCTATCTTAGAACAAGTTTAATATTAAAGGAAAGCAAAAGTTCTTACTCTTCCTGCCTTGGCTACAGCATCCATTTCCACCTCGCGGGCATCTTCAATAAATTTAGTGAGCACCACAGGGTGATCCTGTCGTCGTGACAAGACAGAATAAGAAAGCTTTTATTTGATAGTATTTGTGGATCATCCAAGTACTTCGCTATTCATCACAGGAAAAGCTCTGGAAGTGGAGTCTCACAACACCAATCTATTAATATCCTGATTCCACAGACAAGTGAACTTTGCCAAAGAAATAACTGGAGAAAACTTCACATGATTTCCCCAAAGCCACAGAGCTCTCCATGAAGTGTCACTATGACAGAGAATATGCAGGCAAAAATACCAAGGGCTTTTAGGTGACACCATGACAGAAGGAAGATGCTTGCACAGAAGAGATGCTTGCACAGATGCAGCGGCCTACGATCTCGCCTCCCAAAGATGTTCTTTACCTCTGACATCTTCAATGTGCCCCTGCTCTGAGTCTTGCAGCCACCTCACTGGGCATCCTGCTTCTCAGAGTAATTGATTCTTGGCATACTTAATGACACTGCAGAGTTGCTGTTTGCCATGTCAGTAAGTCATATATTTTAGGCAACCAATCCTTTCCTTTCTCATTTCCCTGCCTGGTTTCCTAAGTCTCCCAGGGAGAAGCTGCCACTAATTATAGCTGGCCAGGATCAACCTGCCCTTGACTCTCAACAGGTTCCCTGGTACACACAGTTTTCCTCCCTCTTCTTCCCACCCATCTCTGGGATGCCAGCACACAAATGTCCAATGCCTTCCTCTCCCAGCCATCCCTCCAACAGATGGTTAAAAATCTAATCCACATTCTTCCAGGCCAGCTTTATGTTTCAACGTTTTAACTGTCCCATCCACTATTAACTGCCTGTTATTTATTAGAGAATAAAAGGGAATAAATGACAGCCTGGGCATGCTCAAAAGACTCCTCTTGAAAAAATATAAAGCAACTCTGAAAGTTACCAGACACAACTCCTTACATTTATCAGTGCAAGGGTAAATTCACAGGCAAGGACAATGCCACAGCCTCTGCTGTTTCATAAATTTAGTGGCTCATGTCTTGTAACTTTCTGTTGTGCTGCAGTTTTTCACAAGGAGATCTTAGATGTGCACACAACCTTGTTTATTTCAATCTATCACAAACCTTGCAAGAAGTTTTGAACATTACTGACAACAGAAATGCTATAATGAGTAACACCATAACAGCAAAGTGGCTAAAGCAACAGAACGTGGGTCAGGTGCTTTAGCTGGAGATGTTTTGTTGGGAAGCAGAAATAGGAAAGACTCTGTAATAGAAAGATGAAGTCTGTCCCATACAGATGCTCATATTCAGCTGTATGCTCACAGCTAATTCTGCAGAATCGATTACAACTCATCAAGTTCTGATGAGACTAAAAATCTCCCTAATTTAAAAGAATACAGTACTTCCGTTGTTTTGACTTTTGCTAGTTCAGCTTCAGCTATATTAAGGCTGTTAGCAAAATGAAAATACTGCATGAAGAAAGAAGTCTTCCCTTTGCAGCCTGACTAAACTAGCAAAACTTTAGCATGCAGATTTATCTCTGACATATCATCTCAGATTTATAGACATATCATCTCTGCAGAATCAGGGCTAGAGCACCCAAAAACTCATTGTGTGACCAAGAAGTACAGCTGTTTGTGTCTGCAGCATCAACACAGTACTGGTGCAGCAGAAATGACCATCACACTGACCCAAAAGGAGTGCATCATACACTGCAAGCTCCCCAGCCCCTCACAGGGCCTTCCGTACCAGGGCTGAGATTCTCAGCAATGAAAAGCTGCGTTGTCCAATTCAAGTCAATCAAGCTGTGACAATTTAAGCTGATGAACCTCACTTTCCTAGGCCACAGCAAGAAACTACAGCAACCACTACAGCACTATTCCAAAGAGGGATCATTCAAAAAACAAAACAAAAAACAAACAAAAAAACACCACCAAAAAGGGGGGGCAGGGAATCAAAAGAAAACAGACCAAACTCAAACTGCTGAAAGGTCAGACTCCAGATTCTGTATATTATCATTTCAAGCTCTGTAATCTTATTTTCTCCCCCCACACTCTCAGCTCTCCAAACATCCCTCGTAGAATATAACACCAATGATGAGTATAGAAGAAATTCAGGCTTTGAGTTGTTTGCTATGTTCTGAAGCACTCGGGCCTGTGGGGAATTGCTGAGATTTTTCTTTTCTAAACTTCTATGTGCTGTCCCAAATCCTTCCCACTGGTATAAAAGAAGACACTAAAGAAATCCCCAAATCAGTTTTTGAAGAACTTCTAAAATCAAAATCTTTCATCTTCTGCTTTACGTACTCTGAAGCTCAAATAACCCCACCTAACTAACAGTAAGCAAGCAGCTGTCCTGCTTCTGTATCAGAAGAAACTCAGTATATTATTTGCACAGTTAAATGTCACAGCAAAAGCTCACAAAGGCTCCTGCATTCAAGATCTGCCCTTTAGGGAATGAACTGAGGGGTCAAACTCTAATTTCACTGGCACCTCAGAAACAGACGGAAAACAGAACATGAGAAAATGATACAGCAGGCACTAAACGTAAAAGCAGCAGCCGGGTAAAGACTGGTACCTGAGAAACTCTGGCGGCTTCCACTAAGAACTTTTTCATTTCCTCTTCACTGAATACTACATTCATTGCAGACCCACTGTAGGAATGAAAACACAAAACAAAATAAAAGCAATCAGCTTCCCTTGTCACTGCAAGGGAGAGCTGTGAGCACTAGACACCACAGCACAGGGCTGCCAGCTACCTTTACATGACAGACCAGCCAAGCAAGACCCTGACTTCAGCCCCGTGCTCACTCCACTCAGATGAAAGAAAGGCAGCACAAGTACCTCGCTGACCTCCATTTTATTCACCAGAGCTCAGGGCACAGCACTGTGCTCACAGACAGCCTGATTGCTCTTCAGCAACAGGTGAAGCCAGGAATGCACAGGCCACACTGTGTTGTGACAGTGTAAACAAAGGTGAAAACAAGCTGCTCTTAGCTGGCTCCTTTCTTGGACTTCACAGGAGGGGCAGAGCAGATACAGATGTAATATCTGAAAGCTGCTTTGAAATCCAACTCCTCGTAATATCAGACAGGGAATTTAGGAGACCATGGGTTGAGAGTCAGTAATTTGGTCTCTTTGAAAAAGGATTTTTTATTTTTACTTATTTTATAAGATGCAACAATGTTCACTTCTACCACTGCTGCCCAGCTTCCTCCTTGGTTTGAAGGGCAAGCTCACAAAGTCTGTGAACAAAAGTGGAGGAAGAATCTACCCCACTGTATCAGTCACTTTAACCTAAGGTAAATAGACACAAGTACCTCCATGCTTCTACTTAACTGGACTATCTTCAGCTGATGTAAATCAATGGAGTTCAATTAAATCCATGGATCAATGTCAGCTGCAGCACTGAGGGTGTGAACTGGTGCGCAGAGCACATAACCGGCGAGGAAACGCATTTAGTTTTCAGAGGTAAAGAGCAAATATTAAAGGCCATACGTGTTCAAAGGATGAAGTCTAGCTGTGGACCTGCTGCTGTTCTGCAAATAGAGGCCAGACAGAACGCTGTGCAAGGGCTTTTCACTTTCTATTTCTTCAAGCTTGATATTCTCCAGTTCCACCTCCCAGAAATTCTCCTAATCTGTCCTGAAGTTCCTCTAACCTTGAAATGCTCAAAATAGCTTGGAAGCACTGCATTACCAAATACTTACATGGGAAGGATTTATCCTTAACTGAACACAAATGGAAACAACAAGTTAAAAGGAGTGCATCCTAAAAATCTAGAATGTGACATCAGGAGCACTTTCTTATCTGCCCTCCTGATTAAAGCTCAGGCTTTTAACTTGGATTTGCAACTTCACTGCAAGCTTCAGAAACTGGATGGAAAAGTCACAATCAGCAGTCTCTTCTGAAATATAATTTCTTGAGGTTGAACATGCATGAAATCGTTTTCTTTATCTTTACTTTAAATTATTTTCACTTTGATATGTTCCTTTTCATATGAAAAGGATCCTGTCTCCAATTTATTGGCACTCATAAATTGTGCCCAGCAAACTGCCTTCTTTGTGCCTAGTCAGCTCTGAAGAAACTCTTTGCAGAGAAGAGTGATCATTCAAAACCCGTGTGAGCACTGATGCAACTTCTTCAAAAAGTCTAGCTGTCGGAAATGTGCAGTTCTGTACAATGTCTATTTAAAGAGAAACAGCTGCCACAGTGTAGGGACATAAAACATGCCTGAAAGCAGAGAAGTTTGGCAAATAAGAAGCTGAATTCAAAAGATGTGCTGTCATTTTCTGGTAACAGATGCCAACCCCAATAAATGGCCTCAGCATGTTGCCTTCTGATTTTCCTGGTGGCAAACAATCTTGTGGCTTAATTGTATAAGCAGTAATTTCAGGAACCTGAAGGAATATCCCAGATGGCTTGTAGTTTTTGGCCTTGAGACATGAAAAAGGCAGTTTAGCTTAACAGACATTCTTACAATTACATTCTACCTTTGATCTATGCCTGACAGATGCAAGGAATCCATTGGATTCCTCTATTGATATGAACAGTTGTCCCACCTCCTGCTAAGACTGGCAGTTTTAAGCTACATGCACCTAGCAAAGTGTCTTCCCCATGTCCCTAAAATGACTCTCTCCCTTGTCTCAAGAAGGCTTTTTGTGCTCATACTCCCCACCTTGGTGAGCCTTACCTTAGAACATAGGAAGGCCTCAGCAAACATGGGTAACTCACAGCGCCTGCAAATTCAACTGCATCTGTCTAAAGACAAGGAAGGAAAACATGCTGTGAACAAGAACATATTTTCAAGTCATACCAACATTTCCATTCTAAATGCATTTATACTTAAAAAAACAAAACAAAACAAAAACCAGTAGAGTGCTACAGGACATACTGAACAGAATACATGACTTCTCTGTTCCAGAGTTGTCATGCTCAGACCTTCCCATACAGCTTCATCAGGATAAACAGAGGTACTGACAAACCTCACAAGTTCTTCAACATGAGTAATAAAAATGTCTTCAGAATCTTGAAATGTATCAGTAAGTTGGTCCCCATGAACAGATGCTCATAACACCCAGCCATGTCGTTTCCCAGATGCACATCCCAACTTACCAGAGTGCTGACTGCCTTCCAGGGAGCTTGAGCCACACGCAGCTCATCCAGAACAGCTGAGAAAACGGAGCGATCTTCTGCCCGGTCGATCTGCAAAGGATGTGTGCCAAGGATCTTCACTCCACACTGGTGTAGTGGCACTGCCAAGTTATTGGGAATCTGCCCGCCCACAGAAATAACGCAGCCACTACATCCCTGTTGGTAGAGAGAAAATAGCACAGTTGCATCCAAGTTAGCTTAATATTAAGAACTGTTCAAAATAAGGATTCAACACACAGATTAAATCATTTCTAGATTGCTATGTGCAGATCATAACTTTTATGCTCCAGAGGTACCCAGGTCGCAAAGTGTGATTCAGAATGTAGCCTCTTGAAGAAAAAAAAAGCACTGTCCTCCTTGATGTCATCAACAGACAGCAGTAACTTGATATTAAATTCCCCAGGAAACCCAGGAGTCTGCAGTGTTCTCGTATTGTTGATATCAAGCCAAGATTTTACAAATTCTGCCAGAACCACAGGCTACTACTTTGTTTCCACGTCATATTAAGGGGCTTCTGCTTTCCCAGTGAGGATAAGCACCAGGCTGACACATGCTCCTTCAATCTGCATGGAAAGGGAGCTCTGCTACAAAAACATCATGCCCTGCAACACAACTCAGAACTCTGCTCAGCAGGATCAGGTCTCTCCCTCTTCCTCCTCACGTGTGGACATGGGGACCCGTCATTTTAGCAGAGCCCTGCTGTGCCATCGGACATACAGCACAAACAAACAAGGTGCTTTAGGTCTTCCTTTTTCAGAGCCCAGCTCTTCCAGGAAAACAGCCCTGTGCCCAAGGACTGCCAGAGCAGCAGACATTCACATACTCTTCTTACTAGAGACACAAGGCAGTAACCTCCAACAGAGGGGCAACTGAAAACAACTGGAAGGTTTTCTTGCTGTTGTTATTTTTTCCCCTCCTACACCTGCACTTCCATTTGCTAAGCCAGTATCCTTTCCTAGCCCCAGCAGGCAAGCTTTAGGGAGCCCTCACTGCTTCACTGCTGACCCTTGCTGCCTTGTACAGAGCCAGGCAGCATGTTGTTCATCAGAGCCCATTCCATCAAGCAGCCTGTGGCAGAGAATTACTCTAGATACATGTCACCCTTTATTTTAATTCATCCTCAGCATTCTCAACCAGCTCTTTCTTTCTGGTAGCACAGGTATTTCAGCCAGACTCTCAGATGTGCTCATTTCTATGCAGGCTCTTCAATACTTTAAACTCCAGAAGCAGATGAGGCAGGACAGGTGGCACAGCGTCCTCCACTCCCTATGGCACATCCTGTGTTTGTGCCTGGGCAACCACAACATTTTACCACATGAAATCAGAAATGGCAAATAACAAAACATAGCTGAGCTTCCTTGCAAAAAATGCATCCTTCTTCAGGTGCAAATAGGGCTTTTATTGTACTTTTTAAAGTAGACTACTGAAGATTTTCAAGTACAATATAGCTTAGTAGGGAAATTTTCAGTAGCAAAAATAAAAGGCTTTCAAGTACCTGCAACAATCATAGGGATGTGAATTACATTCAGATCATTTAATAATTAAGGGTAATTAAATAATGGGTGCTTTCATTTTAAATTAAAGCCGGTGAAACTTGGCCCAGAGGAGAATCAGGCCCACAATACAGCCATAGCAATGAGCTCCTTTGAACCACATGTGTTATACAGTTTCACCCACCTCTAGCAAATGAGAAACATAAATCAACATCCAGTGCCCAGTGATCCACGGTTTGGCTCTACCTTTTAGAGTATCAGTGTTCTTTTAATTAATTAAGTGTGTTTTTCCTGGAGAAGGTTATCCCAACTGGCCTTCCTGGAAGAGGAACTTCTTAATGAGGGATTTAAAGGATTTAAAATGGAAGATCCATAAGCTGTGAGCAGGATAGTCCAGAAGTGACTCAGAAAAAAACAATGAGAAATGCTAGTACAAACCGTGTTCAACTTTGATGAGGATAATTTCCTACCATAATAAAGATCCACTTAAAAAAGCCTGGCATTTAAGAAGCACTTATTATCCCAAGGTCTGCAAGATTACTCATCTGCCTTACAATATACAGTGCTGGAGACAGTTTTCTCCTCATCTTCAAGCATCTGCTTATGGGATGACCACAGCTGCTGGCCAACAGCAACCATCTAAAAGAGCTTAGGATGGGGGAGTGAAAAATACAAGGACAGAGGCTGTTTTGCACCCATTTGGGGCCACTCCTGACATCAGAGCTCATCATCTTCAACTCCGAAGAAAAACCTGTTCCTTACTGGATCTCTGAAACCCATCAAGCTTTGAGATCCATCCAAAACACAGTCCTTATCTTTGCTCGCTGGACTCTCTATCCTCCCTCATTGATGAGAACCAGACAGTGAATAAGCAAACCCTTCTCACAGCTTGGAAAGGTTCTTCTTATCTGTTTGATAAAAAGTCAGCCTACCTTCGATGCCAAGGTCAACAACACTGTAATCGATCCTAAACATATTTCAACCATAAATGTCCCAGCAAATGGCATCTCTTCAGCTGCTGCTTGTTTCCTCCTTTAAAGCAATTCCAGTCACTGAGCCACTAAAAGCAAAAGACTGCCTACCTCAAAGTTGGGATGGATTTGGGGACTCCAAGGAGGCAGACGAGGCAGCTTACTCAAGCAGAAAGCAAAGAATCACACACTCATTTTTACTCAAAAAGAAACAAACTGAAGCCCAGCTGCTGCTTACTTCTTCCTTTAAAATTCTGCTGTTATTTAGCAAAGAATGTGCTCAACTTAAGAGCAGGCCATTGCCCCACTAGGGATTGCACTGCTGAGAAACACAGGCAGAGAGAAAGGCTTTGCTGTGTATCAGTTTGTCATCAGCCGTATTTTAATTATGAAGAAGATGAGTAATATCCTTGCCAACTTGTAGCTTCAAAATATACTCTGTACATAGTCTAGTGAAAGCAGCCTAGAGAGAATTATTTTCCCCTTTACAATAAAAATCACTCTTTTTATTACTACCTTGCTTTTATGCCATTAGTAATAGAGTTGGGTTTTCTTTTTCCCTGAGTTTGAAAACAAATTAGACCATTAAAATTGTACCTAAGAGCCTCCTTTAGTTTTATGAATTGTTTCAGAATGATCCTGGAAACCGAAAAAGAATCAGGAGAGGCCCTCAAGCAGAGAGATATTAAAATAAAAAGGGAACATCTTCTCTAGAAACAAAAAGCCTATAAATCCGAGGGAAGGATTTTCAGTTATTTATTTATTAAATCACTGTCCTCGCAGACTACCACCTAATTTTGCACTTCCGTAGTAAATTTAACTTCCCTCCAAAGCACAGCTCTACTCTGGTGTGTCAGAGCCGCTGGGGATGCTGACTAGGGAGGGAGACAGAGAGCTGGGGACTCCCTGGAACAGCAGTGCTAAGCTGTGAGCAGCACCTGGGGAGAAGGCTGGGCACCTTCATAATCTCATTGGTCAACCCGCTCCTCAATGGAGCCTCACTTTCTAATCAGAAGGGTGGGAATAGTTGCCCAAGGCTTGATGCTAACCCTAACGCTTCAGGAGCTGAGGAATCATCTCTGCTGCAGGCTAATGGCTTTATCCATTGTTTGCTGATGGTTTTACTTACTGTTTGTCAATGCTCCAGAATGTTTTACAGTATTTACACCACTGACACTGAAAGACTGGAGGAAGCACAACCCTTACTAGGCTCAGACCATAATGGGTTTAACACCTCCAAAATGAACACCTTCAGCTCCATGTACCACAGGGTGCTGCTATTTGATGATGTGATCTGCAACACCTCCCAGCATAAGCAAGGTCAGCTAATAGACTGAGTGCTGTCATTTCAAACTCACCAATTCCTGCTGTGACAAGCACTGCAATGCAAATAATGCACATACTATTCTCATATTTTTCCTTCTAGAACTTATTAACTACTAGCACAATATTTTTAATTGAATAATCGCTCCCTCATCAGCTATCCCCACCTCCTCTCTGATCCTGCAGTCATTAGATGCTGTGTGTCATCAGTGTTATTTCTCTGACAAACTGTCACACCAATTTGTTCCACACCCAAAGCTCAGAAGTTGAGTTTTGGTTAAACAAGCATACATTCAACATTCACAGAGCTGAGCCTCCTGGTCAATACTGAACTGTTCCAAAATAATCAGCCTTTAAGACTCCAGTGAGCCACCAGAGTCTTTTAAACTGCCCTAAGTCAACACTTTTCAGTAACTGTGTCTCTGTTTTTATGAAAATGTAAAGAAGTAGAAGAACACAGAAAAGAACAGTTAAGTATCAAGATGCAAGTTAAAAATGGACCTAAAAATAATTTGCAAGTGGCTTAAGATGAGCTTAGAGACTGGGACTTGAATTCTGATATGCTTTTGCTTGGTTCCACATTTGGGAATAACTGAATCGTAGCCAGGTTGTAAAACCATTTTAGAAACTATCTCCCATCCACAAAGGAGCTGAGCTCAGACTGTCAAGTAATGGAAAAAAGAGCCAAGAAAAGTCATAACATGACCTGGGCTCCTCATGGTTCCTTCAGCAAGTTACACAGCCAACTTACACTGAATTTCAAGGGGGATAAAAGTTTCTGTATGTGTCTTTGAAAATCTCAGTCATAAAATCTAAGTATATTACCAGATAGAAATAAACATTTTGCATAGTAGGACCAAGTGTTTTTGCCTCTTCTCACCAAATCTCCCTGGGACTCCTCTCTGTTTTACTATTGGCAGTTCTGAACACTTGAGAACTCCCAGCAGACAAGGGCAACATGAGGATCGGGTGCGAGAACATCCTTCAGCTTGATGGGGATACAGATGTCCCTCCCTGACCTGCCTGCACTTTGCACAATGTTCACCACATTGCTGTTCTACTGTAAAGCCCAGGACCACAAGCTTTTGAGCACGTCAGTGCTATGCACATAAGTTGTTCTGCTTGCTTCAGGGAGAGTACTTGTGCTTAAAGTCAAGGATACACTTAAGTGCTGAAGCTGAGCACCACAAGGGCAGAACAATTTGTGCGATAAATGACTGTGCAGCAAATTAAATCTGCTTGTAAATATTGCACAATATGGCATCTTGCAAAATAAATTAATATTTATTTGGCATTCATTATTGAGCAGTCTGCTAGGAACATCAACGAGGTGTAAAATGCAACACTGGGATCCAAACCAAATACCTTTAGCTAGTAAGCTCCCTCCCCCACCCCCAGCTGCTTTGCAAAAACAAGCTAGTGACATGAATTTTGACAAGTCTGGGATGCTTTGTGGCTTTTGGTTTTTTGTTGCTGCTTCTGCTTTGCTTTAATTTTTTTTTTATTTTTTATTATTATTTTTACCTCATACTGGTAGATGTCCAGAATCCTTTCCAATGACATCTCCTCAAAGTACAGTCTGTCACACTCATCAAAATCTGTGCTCACCGTCTCCGGGTTGCAATTCACCACGACCGTTTTGTTGCCAAGCTGACGCAGCGTGCGGATACTGGAGACAGCACACCAATCAAACTCCACACTGCTGCCTGCCAGGAGACAGAAAAGCAGGGAAGGAAAGGATGGATGCAAGGAAGAAAACAAACAGACATTCTCAGCATTCGAGTTGGAAAGAAGAAAAATAAAAGAGCTAGAATTGCCTTCTGTCAGCTCAGAGCATGCATGAAATCTAATCATCCCCCCACGGAAACTAATCATCCATGAACAGGGTCCTCCAACAATGGGTGAGTTGGCTCAGCTGCTCAGGAAAGAAGGGCCCCCAATGTGTCTGTCAGCCTCGTGCAACAAGTTGTGCCTGTCCTTGCTGTCCATCCCCCTACTGCTGCCTCTCAGCCAGCCCACTTTGGGAAGAACTCAAGAGGAACAAGCTTAGAGGTGACAAAAGGAGCACAATTGTACAGAGGCTGTTTGAAAAACAGAAGAGTGAATTAGGTGTTTTGTTGTTGTTGTTTTTTCCTTGTTGTTCTCTTTGGTTTTTACCTCTCAGAAAAGCACAGTATGGTTAACCTAGTTAGCGGTTTTGACCACTGACTCTCGTTAAGGCAGACTGATGGACGAACACTTATGGAGCCTCTTTGTGAATCTCCTACTTTGGTGTAAAGGCTGCAGTGCTTGTGGTATCACTCTGGGCCAGGCACATCCCAGCTGTCCTGAACACTGAGTAAGCACTGTGGCCACCCCTAAAGGAAAGATGCAAACTCAATGGGCACTCTGAAAGTTCCCTGCTCTCACAGCTGGGAACTGCAACTTTTGGCAATACTGCAGGACTCAGGCAGTTCCAGAACCCAAACTGGAGGTAAGAGCCACTGCCCTCTAAATTTCTATGCTCAAACCTTTAAGAGGGGTAACTCAGACAGAGAATGATGCATACCACAGAACACTGTTAAACAGTTATGCTTGTGGTCTGCAAGAAGACTCTGGCCTCACAGCCATGTGTTCACATGTCATTACGTGATTGTTAACCACTGACATAATCTTTTTTTACATGTAACTGTGTGACAAAATACATTGCAGATTCAGGCTGCACTTAATTGCTGCCTCCACAACACCCAGTAACAAACAGATGGCGGGCACAGGTCACTTATTGACAAGCACACAGTTTATTTTCCTGCTTCTGTCAAGCAGTAATCTCAAACATGTGTTGGCCTCAGCTAAAACCTCACAGAAAAGACAGGGAAATCAAGCTTGTAACTGCATGTTTCCCAGAAGGGTCACCAGATGCTCATTCAACACTTTATTCCACCTCAACTACTCAAATATTCTTATAGAAAGAAGAAACCTCAACTATGGGATATGACGGTCATCTGCAATCCCTGGGAGACTGCTTTGGGCACTACCTGGGAACACAGCTGAACACTCAGAGGTATAACACAGCTGCAGCAAGCAAGGGTCAAATTCAGGCAGTAGGAAAAGGGAAGACAGCAAACTAAGAAAAGCATGCTACTTACTTGCCTTCAGTGGATAAAAAATACAATACAATACAATACAATAAAAATCAACTTGACTAGTGCAACTAGAGGTACAAGTGGTTTCCTCTATTAGCAGACTTTATTTAGTTGAAACCTCTTTCAAAGACTGCCCTGGTCTAACCAAAGCTAGAGATCAGATAAAAGCAATACCAGATCCATACACCTAAGCTAAGTAAATTTCAGGCACATCCTACCAACAGCACCAGAAGGGTACCACGTGATCCACCCATCCAAGCAAAACAAACGGATGCAGTTTAAAATCTATCTTTCAGAAACTGTCACTGCTATTTGTGAAATGCAAAGCAAAAATATTTCTGAAGAACAAGCAATTTGTTTCCTGTCAATAATTGCAAGAAAGATCCACAAAAAGTGCAAGTAGTCATAAAGAATTCAGCACACACTGTCTACACAGCACTCACAGCCATAAGGAAACTCTTCTGTTGCCTGAGTCTGTGTTGAAAAAAATGCATACAGAGAATTATAGATAAAGTAGACGAGGATACCCAAACATGATCACAGTCACCTATGTTACAGCATTAAAAGCCAAAATATGTAACCATGTACATATGAGGTGACAGCAACACATCAAAGCTACCTGTGGCAGCAGTGAACTTCCATATTAGATTCTCAAGACTTAAACATCTGCAAAAGATTTTAAACAAATCCCTAAAACTTTGTGGAAATGACAACTTAGCAATGTGCTTTTGAATTTCAAATGAAAAGTAATAAAAATTTTCCTGTTTTTTTCAGGGCGTGAAATAAAGTCTCCAAGCAAGTGTAAAAGGCAAACTTCATGGTAGGAATTGATGTCCTGTACACTGTGCTCTAGAGGGTTTTGTCACCACATCAGAAGAGGAACAAATGAACCACAAGAATATCCAAAGAAGGCTCAAGGGTACACGGGAAAAAAGAGTTGTGAGAAAGATTTACCTATGTGATATGGTCCACAGCCCAACACCATCACTCCACAGTCATCAAATTTTATATCGTGTTCCTGAGAAGGGAGAGAAAGAAGTCATTAGGGTCTGTACTCAGCAGCACCTAACTCCATGCTTCTCAGAACAAACAATGGGATGTGTTCAGCCCATATCCAACATCCTGATCCTTCAGGGCGCAAGTCTGATGTCATTTACTGCAGTGTAAAAGAAGCTTCATTGCAACTGGTGGTGCTGCACTCAAACCAAAGGAGATTTGACACCCCCAGCCTGGCCATGTGAGCAGCTAAGGAGCTATGAGCTTTCACAAAAACAAATGCGACGACGAGGCAAGTGAGACGTGAGTCCTGCATTCCTAGCACCTAACCTCTGCACAGAGAATGCCTGTACAGGTGATACGAGACAAGATCCTAACAACATAGGGGCATTAACACCAAATGCACTGGATCACTGGGCTCGATGAAAGGGGATCTGCATGCATTACCATCCAAAATAACTTCTGCAGAAACCAAGACATTTGCAAGATCTCCAGAAATACTGCAGCACAGGGGAAACAGATCAAACTAGACAGCAGTGAGCTTGTTGTTTCCAGCTGCACCTACCTGGCCGTTGTACGTGACGTAAAGGTAATTAGTTACCGCTGGGTATTCTGCTGCCAGTGTGTCAATCTGTATGGAGGAAGGAGAGCACAGACTGTGTCTTTGCCAGTGCAAGATTTTTCTCACGCAGTTCACTTTCCCTTCCCTTCCCCCCCCCCTCCACTTTCCTTTTCTTATTTCTGTCCTATTATTTTTTCCCACCATACCTTTCCTCAAAGGAACTTGATCAGAATCGTGATATGCTGGCAATGCAGCAGATGTCTGGCTTGCAGTTTAGGACAGCACACTCTGCTCTCTACCATCTCTTTCTAAGCTGCAGATTCAACTCCACATCTACTTGGTAGAACAGCTTCACAGCCCAGGAGGTTTTCCCAGCCAGCTCTTCTTGCCTCTGCCTTCTCATTCTCTAGTGTCAACTACTTACTACAGGTTACATACATGGTAACTGGTCCATCTATGCCACCCACTACTCCTGAAGTTCCCTGAATGAACAGCTGAAACATTTCTAAGATGGAACACTGAACAGGGAATAGTATTAAAGTAGTCCAGACAAGAAATTTTATATGTTACCACTTAAAAATCTTTCCAATCTTCAAGTATTTTCGTGAATCCCCACTGGCAGTCCAAATGCTTGTGAATAATGAAGAATGTGACCTTAAGTCATTAGCACTATGTAAGTGTCTGCTGCTCATTACTGTTGCTATTACTGCAAGTTGTACTTCATGGCTCAGGAAGAAACATATGCTTTGATGCCACAAATGCTGCATAAGTCAAACGACCTTATTAAGGGTACCTTGGCACAGAAATCAATCCAGCACTGCAATGTCATGTGCAAGAAAGAAGGCAGTGCAAAAGCAGACGTGTTCCTGTAGGCCAGGTGAGGACACAGAAGGAAAAGAGCAGCTGGGTAACAGAAGGAGATTTGGCATCTGGAATTGGGCCTGAGGATACAGATGGGCTTTTTCGGAAACACTGCGTAGCTTAGATTGGCTCTGTTGGATTTTTCCCCCCTCTTAAGGACAAAAAAAAACCAACCCAGCTGGTGGCAGTTTAATACCCACATACCTTAAATGCAGCAACAGAACACCTAGCAAAGCACTTGTGACACTGCCATGAATACTAGATGAGCTCATTACACTCTGTGCTATCACAATGAATAGCAAATGAACCCATAGCAATATGGCACTTCAAATAAAGTATTACCCTGTAAAAAGTTACAACCGGCACAAAAGACATATGACATTTTTCATGGTCACCCCATGGTGGACCAGAATCAGTCTTCTCAGCCATTTTCTGAAGCCAGGTAGCTGCATTCCCACCTCAGCCACAGAGAAAATGAAAAAGTCAGCATCTCCTTGGGGATATTCACCTACAAATTCCTGACATTGCAGTGAGCCTTGCAGTGCAGAGGTAACAGCTAGAGCTAGATGGGTAAAATTTGCTCACTTACGAAGTCAGTACCACAACTCCCTCTAATGACAATGCAGCCACGGTTTTCCCTTTGTTTACCTCAACTGTTCCTAGAGCCCTCCTCAGAAGCTCCCTCCCCAACCAGTGACATTTCTCATGGTACCTTTTTCACCCAGGGCACTACATTCTTCCTCATTCTCAGCTGGCGGCACTGGACTTCAGTCAGTCCCAGGCATTTCCCAATCTGTCTGTCTGAGAAGCCCATCTGTTTGGCTTTCCTCATCAGCTCTTCTGGAATTTCTTCACTGGTACTAGAGAAACAAACAGAAGAAAAGAGCTGCATGAAGCTTCACAGCAATATTTAGATGACACGTGAGTACTCGTGCCTTCCAAAGCGCACTGAGGTGCAGATGCTACAGAAGTATGCACATAAAAGCAAGAAAAAGAAGACGACCCAGCTAAACCATGCAATCCTTGCACATAAAAGATCTTTGTTTTTATGCTGGATGTCCCACAGAGATGCCTATTAGGCAAAGCCCACAGGTAGACTACTGATGCTGAGAAATGAAACATTTTCTTTCATCACTGTTTGAGGCAGGACTGGCCCTTGCTGGGCCTGCATTCTCCCAGGCAGGATTCTCCACCAAGCTAGTACAAGGCCACTGTGCTCACAATACCTGCATGATCAGTTACCATTGCAGCCCCCCCAGATGACTTTCTCTGATTTCTTGGATTCAGTATCCCCACATCTCCATGCCCAAACCTCTTTTCCCTTCTGTCAGTCTCAAATTTCTTTCATGTCATTTGTGCTATTTCTTCAATTGTTAAAAGGAGGAGATAAGGTAAACCAGTGTCTCTCAATACTTCTTTAAGTCCTTGCTCTCTCATTTCTGCTTCTAAAGAGTCCTAGTTTTTGCTATTTATTTCAGATACACTGTTTCCCCCCACTCCTCAATGCAGCTCATGGCTTCTTGTCCACTTTGAGTTTTTCACCTTCTCCATTCCCTCTTCATATTCTCCATCACACACTTTTTTCTCTCCCACACTGTTTCTGTTTCACTTTGTTTTGACTCCACCTATACCCCTGATAGTTCCTGCCTGTCTGTTTCTAAGCTACCTTTTCTAATCCTAGCTTCTGCAAAAACATAAAAAACCCTATGTATTTTTATCAGCACTTCTGCTTTTCATCTTCATTGCCAAGAGCATCCTTGCCTGCCCAATAAATCAATATTTTATGAGTAAGCAAGCTCTGATTCAGGAAAAAGGAGATGATTAACAAACAAGCAATTTTCCTAAATCAGAGCTTTTGAATTATGTCCTTTGCTTGATGGTATTTTTAAATAAATAGCATTATGTTATTTGACTGGGAGGAGAGGGTAAGGCCACTTCATTGGAATGTGTCAGCAAGCTGAAGCATGAAAGCCATTGGATTGGATTTTCCACTTCAGCTTGTGGAGCAGCTTCAGTGCCCTCAGTGAAGCCAGGCTAGCAGCGAAACAGGTGAGTCACAGAAGAGTCAAACCAGCTAATTTTGAGAGTAGCCCTGCAGACAAGAAACTTCTGGGTTCAAAGCTCTATGACTTCCCCCATATCACCTCTCCTTCTTCTGCAGTGTGAGAAGATACTCCATACAGCTATAACAGTGTCAGCCAGGTCGGTGAATACTTGCAGAAAGGAAGCAATTCCTGTAACTGCTATCCTTGGAACCACATCCCAACCTGGCAACCACAGGTAGCAATCAGCGTGCCATATGCACGGATGACTCCTGGCAGGAGGATCCCATGCACCGTTGTCTTCTCCACAGTCCATCACATTGCTTTCCTTACTCCAACAGATGCTGCCCTTTGCTAACCATAAGGAAATGGTCCTGCCTAATTGAGGTTGAGCTTCCTGGTTTTTGGAAGGGCTTCCCAAAATAATATCCGCTTTGCAGCAACGCGGAAGCTCGATGAAAACCTGCAGCTTCCCTGCACTAACTCCTTCACTGCAAAAACTCCTCTGCTTCTGCAAAGCCCTTTCTACCTTCTGACTTCAGAGGCAGAACTTCCTGTATGACGAAGCATCAGAACTGGAGGTATGGATGAGTGCTTTGCAAGAGGAACCACAGCAAGCAAAACCTGCCAATTCCCTGGCAAAGCAGATGCTAGCCATCACCAGCTATTAGGAAGGACGCAGCCACATCAGACTCCTCTCCTAGGTTTGGCATTCCCAAGGTACAAATGAGCAGACCTGATGACCCCAAGAAAATGAGCCTGTTCCCCTGCACGCTTGCTCCCTCGCTTTCACTGTCTCAGAAGCACACATTGCTGGCTGTCATCTGATTACTGACGGAAAAAGAAAATTGCCTTCATTTGCAGCTTATTTCAATTCACTTTTTTTCAGCTCTCATTATAACAATATCATTCATTGTCACCCCGCCAGAAGGATGGGCAGAAAAGAAGCAGCCATGATTTTGCAATACGATTCCCTTTGTCTTAGGCTAGCAGCTTAAATCACATCAGGTCATTACTAGGACATCCTAGTCTGGCTAAAGACATCCACTCAAATAGGTAACCAGTTTTGCAAGGGACATAACCAGTAGATAGGAGTAAAGCTGACTGCCTAAAAGAGAAATAAGTTTTCCCTCTGCTACTCCTAATGCATGACCAAGATAAGAGGTATGGCTTTGAATGTGGTTAATACAAAACACGTGGTGGGAACCTCTACACAAGAAGTATCTGGACAGGAAGGGTTTCCTCATTTCTCGTGCTATGGAGTTTAATATGGAGAAAAGGCAGCTGGATCATCATGAGGCAGGAAAAATGAGAACTGGCAATCCTGGCCTGTGGATGTAAGAATTTTGCCATTAGATAATTAAAGGAAATCAGTGCAAATCAAATACTCAGTGCTGCTTTCCAAGGTCTTAAAACCAGAATCTGCCCTAAGATTTCCATTCACTAATAATGATGACTTATCAGATTTATATCCCAACTTTCACCTGAAGAATATTAAGAAACATGCAAACAGTAGGCAGTGTGATGTTTATATTGCAGATAGCAATACTGAGACACACAGAGGTTAAGGGGAAATGAATTTTTAGATCCAGCATTGACCTAATGCTATTCCCACAGTCTGTGCTCCCAGACAGCCCATTAGACATGCTGGAGACAATAAAGGCAGCAAGGGCAGCCTCATACTCATTCCCCTTTGAACAGTTAGGTGCAAATGACCCTTCCAAGAGCTCATCAGAAATCCAACGCTAAAATGAGAAGCAAAAAAACAACCATCAAAACATTCAGTTCTGACTATTGCCAAACTCATGACCCAGTCCAACATAATCAGCTCCACCTTCCCCTGGGGCATCACTTTTTCTTCATACACAGACCATGAGCTTCCAAAGACTGAACCTCCTTGTTAGATTATACTCTGTTCTGAAATAAGGGCAGATTAAGTGGCCATTAAATGGCTCCTTTTCCTAACATGCACCTTCACAACATGACAGAAGTTTGAGAGCTTCAAAACCAGACTATCAGACTTCCTCTACACTGCCATCATCACTCCTTGCAAAGCTAAGCCCCCGGCACATTTTGCAAGTTAATAACAAAACAAACATTGCTTGTGCTTCCTTTTCAGGTTCTAGAGTTGATTTGTTGTTTCTGTTTGCTTAAAATTCTACCCTGCCATCTTTCCAACTCCATACGCTTGCTTCTTCAGTGATAAATGCTAAGAGGAAACGGACTAAATACCCTGTAATGGGGAAATTTTCACCTGGCACAGAGGACCTGGGGAAATCTATTAACTGACTGGAAGAATGCTGGCACTGTTGCAATTACCAGGACAGGCAGCTTGCTCCAGCACGGCCCTCTCTTCCACTTGACTGCTTTCACCTGATCTTTAGGAGTGTTGCTAAATAAACATGTCAGTGGAAAGCTCCAATCTCCATATGCAAAGTGCTCTTTTTCTTGGCCTGGCCTGGGCTCGCAGGAAGGATCTGCAAAAATGAGCACACTCCACCTCAGTCTGTCAGTCTCAAATGCAGCTCCTCCTCATTCTGCAGCCCGGTCAACAGTTTGGCTCTTGCAAGCCAAGAGGACCAACAGCAAAAAGCACTGGAGCCAGAATCCTGACGTCCTGAGAAATCTCTTCCTTCTAAAGGAGCATCAAAGACATGGAAGGTTTCAAAAGCCTCCTTGATGTCAGACTGCATTATATCCAAATAGGTATCCTCCCTTCCTCCATTTCCCTACTACAAGGCCCTTAGTGGCACCCTGGCTTGCTCCTTGTGTTTTGCAACATTTTGAAAGTGCTACAATTAAAATAATGAGATCAGTGTACAAATTCTCTCTCTGCTACTCTTCTTGAGGAGACCGACTGTGACCTTCCTTCCCCTCCTAAGAAACCCCTGAGATGACTGACAAAAAGCTCAAAGGAGAGCTCAGGGATGCAGGAACTGTAAACCAACAAGCCTTGCTCACTGAACAACCACCACTTCAGAGCCCTGCATCTATACTGTTTTGATTCCTGGGCTAATCTATCTCATTGTGATCATCTTTATTTAAGTAACACGAGCCTCACATTGCGCCCCAAGACCTGAATGACTCACATCTACAACTGAGTGATGTGCCAAAGCAGCAGCTCAAACAGCCAAAGGAATGAGTCGTAGATGCTTCCTCAAAGCCTGTCTTCCACTCCAGCTAAAAAGAGAGCTTTGAGGGCTCTCCTGGTACGTTGGGATGCAGATTCCCCAGAGCCAGTGTGTACATCACTAGAAGAGGCTCCCCAATGGCTTTTAAAGGGCAATGCCTGGCTATCACGTGTGTCAAAGAGGAAAATGCATACTGAGTCTTCACAAATGTAGAGGTGCTTTGAAGGAAAACACAGCTGCGAATTTATTACCTATGGCTCTTCTAAGACAAATAGGAAGTATCTCACACTGGATCTTCACAAAGCACAAACAACTGCACTGAATAACTGCTTATACCATATTCTCCTCATGTATTGAATTCCTAATTTGTTCCTGAGCCTACTCTGCCCTCCAGTTCACTCAGAAGACAAAAGTAATCTTCCCAGTTAGTTAAAATCGCGTACAACAAATTTGTCAGTGACAGCTCCTCAAACAGTCTAAATCAGAGCTGCCTCCTTTACAGTCACCAGACCAGCTCCACATTATACCCACACGAGATCTCGCCTGTGCTCTCTGACCTGTCCCAAAACACGCAAGCCAGCAGAAAAACTGTTATTGAGAAGAGCAGGTGTGCAATTCGCACTGCGGAAGAACAGATGTTATCGATGGCCTGTCTGATCTTTCCTCCTTCCTTGTTTCCCAGGTCATCTGCTGGAGTCAGGCTTTAATTCCAAAACCTGTGGCCACTCCACCGTGGTGATGCTTTGAACTCAAGTCACGCTTCCAGCGAGCTGCTCACAATGCACACCTTTCACAGAGCCAAGGGCATGAGCTTCTAAAAGGAATTCACAGTAAACAATTTCTATCATGGGCCACCGAGCAGAGCACCCGGCTACAAACTGGGCTCAGAAGGGTCTCCACCCTCACACTTCACTCTGCTTTCCCATCTATCAGCCTGGCTCCTTCAGAAGGAACCACAACTCTCACAATTGCCCTCATCCCTTTCAAGCAAACCAGAGGCCAGCAAGTGCTTTTATTCCACAGTGCAAGGGCATGCTCTCCTCCACGCACTCCTTGTGCACGGCCATGGTTCTCAGGGAGCACAAAGTTAGGACCAAATAAAAATAATAACGGCCACACACAAAAAAAATCCTCACTGCAGATAGTCAAGGGACAGATTCTGATCCCCAAAGAGGCTTTATCTGCCTTTACTCAGGCCATCAAAGCGTCCTAGACAAACATGCTTCAGATATTACTTCCAAGGTAGCGCTTCAGTTGTGCCCTTGGGGATGAATAGGACATTTGACTCCACTGCAAATCTGACTTATTCTGGACTGCATCTATTACCCAGCCTTATCTAGGTCAGCTGGATGGGAGCTGCTCAAATTTCCTCCTCTTTCACAAGCTGTCAGTACAACAAATAGCCAGCAGGGTCGCTCCAGGGCCCTGCCCTTCCATTTTCTCTCATGGGACAGGCAAGGCCAAATCCCAGGAACTCAATTCTGACAACAGTGCAACCTGTTGCACTGCTATTGCTCTATCCACCATTATTCACAGACCAAAAGCATGGGATGGTGCTTTCTCTCTCCATTTACATATGTATATGTGTATGAGCAGTAGGGAAAACGGCAGTTAAGATTACCTTACTGCAGATAGGAAGGTAACAGATAAAAAAAAGCAACAATGGAAGTTCAAACTTCAAATGAGAAACGCGCAGGTCACAGGAGAAAGAGCAAGGGCATATATTTGATGTGTGTGATTTCACTGGATATTCTTGCAGGTACCGACAAAATGGCTTTCTTTTCCCAATTCAACTTAGGTCATTTGCTTTCCTGCAGCCAAATCACATCACCTGAAACAACCCTTTCTCCATCTTATAGGATCCAGAGGCAGAGCTGAATTGAAATATTGTCGTAGCATGACCACTTAGGCTCACAGGCACCTGGTCCAACCCTTTTGAAAGAAGTTTGCTGGGACAAATGTAAAATAGGCAATGGGTGCCTTTCCCATTGTCAGCTGTATCTCCAAATGACTGGCCTTGCTAATATACCAGTAAGACAAATGTTGGTAAGGTAGAAAGGTTTGTGTTCCCCATGACATTCCCTACATAACGTTTTGCACATGGAAACACCTTCTCTGTATAAATCAGTGAGGCCTTGTTCTCCCTTTGAATCACCCCATACAGCCATGGCAAGGTGATGTGAACACTGCCTGATGGACTGCTCACACAGTTCTCCTTCTGCCTCTGATCCCCCTTCCCCAGCTGCCTGACGTACGCACTAATTCTAGCTCTGAATTTCCTCTGGGCAGAAACCATCTCCTTGCTACCAGTTTCTACAACAGCTCGCTAAGCCCAAATCAAGATTCTTGGCAGATCCAACACTTCACTGCAAGTTACTCCAAAACCACTCAGAAGACATTAAAAAAAAAAAAAAAAAGAAAAAAAAAAGCAAGAAATGGGTACAACTGAACAAAAAAGAAAACTGCCTGGGAACGGGGCAAACGCTTTTGCTTGCAGTAACTATATTTCAGTAACAAAGATTTCAAGCTATGGTTGTGTCACAGCCCATTCTTTTCAGTTGGGAATAATCCCACAGCACAGGTAAAAACTCAATGCCAGGCATGCTGGGGACTGGAAACAGCTGGTTGCACATGCACGCCAAGTCTCATTTGCATCACTCAATTAGCTTTCCCTTGGCTATTGGAGAGATGTGTTTCCTGATGTGGCTCACTAGACCAGCCCCTTAAGCTCAGGTCACTAGTGCTTTTTCCTTGTTCTCTGCATTCAACATAATGCAGCTGGACAGTCCACCTCCTCCTTTTGATGTAGTTTATAAGCTAAGCTGATTTCCTTGAGAGTGTTGGAGTTAGAATAGCACAGTGAAAAATCTGCACTGATCAATAAATGAAACTAACTTAATTAACATTATCAGCAATCAGTGCTGTGTTGCATGAATTTCCTTACAACAGATGCAACACTGGTTGGTGATACAAATGCAAGGTTTGACACTGCCAAAGCGCTTGCTCTAGCAGGCCTCCTGTAATCCTTGCTAAGTGACCAGGAGGATGAAATCAGTGCAGGATGGTACTAGCTACTGGTACTATTACTGTCACCCACCCCTAGCAGGGAAAGGGAAAACAGCCTTCGTGATTAAGGACGGTACAGAGCAATTAGCATCTGTGGAGGAATGGTGGATTTATAGCAGCCGAGGCTTTGATCGACCCCTGGGATGCTAAGTGCATGTTCCAGAGCATGGCACTCCGACAGCAGGGAAACCAATCTGATTCTGGGCTTTTTTTCATCTTCTTCCTTGGGAGCAGTGTGTATACATTTTAAGGCACTCAAGACAAATACAACATGACACAGATGTTAGAGGGCAAATGTTTGTGCAGCCCAACAATAGATTTCTGTAAGTAATCAAGCTACTACTTCTCTTCGACATCTCCCTCCACATTTATTTTTGTTTAGCTCTAGATTCAGCTTGTTCCGGGGGGCAAAGGAGACCAATAGCTGCTCAATTAAAACTGCGCAGCTGGTCAGAGAAATGAAATCCAAGCAGGTGAATTCAGTGATCTACTGGCTTCGGTGCGCTCCCAGTGCCATCATGTGGTGAAACATGGTTAGGACAGCAAACACTGAAAGTGGAAAAGCTGGCCAACATGTAGCCAATAACTCAGCAAGGAGGTGCTCCCAACCTCATAAACCATGAAAGGAAAGCTCAAGTCAGCAAGAGGCTGGAACTGAAATACAGCCAGGCACTTTAATTTACTGCTATCTTTCCTACTTAGTTTTATATGGTCATTTTTCTTCAGGAAAGAAGATTTATATTTAAATATGTCTGGGCTTACAGGCATTTGAAAGTGCAGTACAAAAGCAACACGTACCACACAATCACAGAAAGGCAGAAAAGCTTAAAAATCAATTTTCCAGGAGAAATAAAATGCACTGCATTTGATTCTCAGGTGTAGCAAGTCAGGACAACTCTCACATCTGAAGGCAAACCTATCCTAGGTATGTAAGTGCAGCCTACCATTGTTACTGCAGGCCGTCTCCACATTTCCAGTCTTAGCCTCAATGATACAGCATAGATTTTCCAAAACAAACTAGCATTTTCAGGATGTCTACAAGCAGCAAGAAAACCTGAATGCTTAATGAACTTCCTCATCTCCAAAGAGTGTTCTCAGACATTTACTTCACCTGGGTGAGACAGTGACCTGGGGTTTAAGGCAGCATCACTTATACTGTGTGCCAAAATGAACCTCTCAGCATCAGGTACCACAGTTTTCACAGCAGAATTATCCCCAGACACACCAGTGTGCCCAAGGACAAGACTGTTTGTTTGTCTTACTGCTTCACTTCCTTCAGGATCTTCTCCATGTTCACAATGCTGCGCATCTTACACAGGAACCATTTGTCAATGGCCGTGAGCTTGTGAATGACATCCACAGGGACTCCCTTTTCCAAGGCCTGCCAAAAAGAGGAAAGCACCAATCAGATGCTTGAATATATGCTCTGTAAATAGAGCAAAGAGCAGCAGCAAGTATGTAACACAAAGACGCCAGTGGCAGAAAAGGCAAGCAAATCAAGGGTCTGTCAGGGTGGTCCAAACTGAGCCCAAGCAGAATGCAGGGAGGGACCAGTCATTTCCGCAAGTAAGAACTGGCTTCTGCCTGAACAAGAGAGAGAATTTGCTTCTTCAAAGCCAGTAGCCAAAATGCAACCAATGGCCCGGTGGCTACCAAATACACGTGCCTTAACCACATGCGGCCTGACACATTCACTCTGCAGTACCTGCATCCTCATCTCACCCCTTGCCATCAAATCACTTCAATTTCTGTCCCACTGTGAATTTGTAGCTGCTAATGCTAAACAAGACGGTCCAAATTCTCATCTGTGGAGAAACTCCCTGCTTTGGAGCATAAGCTTCAATTTGCCCATTAAAAATAACACTTGACTCAAAACACATGGCCTTGGAATACATACCTCTGAAGTAGAGTCCAGTCCAGGGTGACAATTTGCAGCCACAGCATGACTATCTTTTCTGGGCCACTTTTTTATTTATTTATTTATTTTTGTATTGTTTTTTGGTTGTTTATTTTTATCAAACTATTTGTGCCATGGAGCTAAAAGGCTCCCCACAGAGTTACCGTAGAAAAGATTGTTTGACAGGACACTGCAATATTTAAAAAGATCTTGAAGAGAGCCCCCCAGTATGATAGTTGCAACTTCCATTGCTGATACTTCCTGGGTCTCACCAGCAGCGTGCAGTTACAACTCTCCTGATAAAACAACTATAATCAACTATAATGATAATACCAGCATGCTATCTTTGCTGAGCTGAAGTAATAAAACTCATTAATTTGTTACCAAGCTTAATTGTTTCCTTGCAGGGCAACATCCCTGGAACAAAGCCAGAGCAATGCCACTGAAGAAAACTCTAGCATTCATCTGGCAATGAGCTTAGCACACTGCACAACCACATTTTTTCTTCAAGTTATCAGGCCAAGGTCACTGAGCCCCATAAGCTCAAAGCTAACGTGACCGCATACACTTCATCTACTTAGGACACCATTTAAAAGTCTTCCGTGGGAAACTGGAGAAAACAAATGCCTACGTCTCCCTTGTCAGAGGATAGAAAGAGAAAATAAACTACCTTCATCCCCGTGGAATGTATCTGGAGAGAGAGACAAGACTACATTTGCAGACAGCTTTTACTCCCAAACTACTATGCCACAGGGGTAAATCAAGTTTCCAAGCAGAAAATCCCTGCAGGGTTTGATCGGTGGTGGTGAACAGCACTCAGAGGGCTTTGCTCTATTCATACCTACATGGCAAAGTACACAGAGAGCTACAAGAACAAACAGAGCCTTTCAGCAGGGCTGCCTGACTTTAAAGCCCTGCTCACCTCCAAGAGCCTTCTGCCTCCAGGCAAGCACCAGGAGCTGGCTCAGCCACCTGTGCTGTCTCCAGGGCCACCACGTTCATCCCTTCCATCTCACCCCTGCTCCCAAATGAAGTATGTAGCTGGTTGTGGACAGGAGCGCAAGGGCAAGGTGACATGTCTGCAGTGTGGACAACAGGGAGATCAGGACCCCAGTGTGAAATGGTACAGACTGAGCCCACAGCATAAATCCACTGGTATACAATCCCTAAGAGAGTCTACAGAAGACTCTATATAACCTGAACAGTCCTTCCTGTTCATCAGCTGCAGTTACACCCTTGCACGCTCTGCCCAAAGAACAACTCTCATCCATTTCAGCCTCTCTCCTGCTGTCCCTTTAAAAAAAAAAAATTATATATATATATCAACAAGGATTCTCAATACAACAGCAAATGCTTTGAATGGCAACTGAACTTTCTTCTTCTTCTCTCCTGAACAGTTACCATTTAAATCACCCGAACAAAGGAGAGAGAGAAAACTTAAGGAGCCTTCCAGAGATGAGGAGTGGGGCTTGTAAGGAGGAAAAGCCACACAATGAAGCTCCATCCTGTTTCAAACAAAGCTGACAGCTAATGGGGACTAGCTCTCAGCTTTTAAATGTCAGCAAGGTGGAAAGGAATTTCCAGGCCCACAGCCCCAGCTGCTGGAAGTACCTCTCACTGATACTGCTTGCCTCAGTTATTAATGGGGAAGAACGAGTGCACAGTGTGAGACAGAGGCTTCATGAGGAGGGATTAAGATTTTTATCTTGTGTTTTTTTTTGATGGTTCCTAGTGAAAATGTCACCAACAGGGAGCAGCCAGAGTGTTAACTGTGGCCCAAACTTACCTTTACCTCCCTAAATCCTGAGTTAGCATGGGGCTGAGATTAACCTTTACAGAAGTCCCCAAAGCCACTCAGAGAGAGGAGAAAATATCAGACCTCAGTTGCCAGAGAAAGCTGTAATAGAGACCAAGCACAGCTGCAGAAGGATGTTCTACACTTATGAAGACACGTATTTCCCCAGCTTGAAAAGCAAGAGTCAACAGCTGGACAGGCACAGAACATCGTGTGCTTTTCATTAAGGTCATTTATAATAGGAACAGTGAAAACCTCTTTACAAATACAGCACAACCCTAGCTCCCCTTACTCAGAGGGGCTTATGAGCTCTCCACACAAGCAGAACGGGCTTAAAAGACTCCACCAAACAAAGACAGTGACACAAAACACAGTAAATGGGGTTTCACTACCAGAAAGTTTGCAACTTAAATAAAATAAAAATAATAATAATAATTAAAAAAAACAGGTTTGCAGACTTAGGAAAACAACAACAAAAGACCAGTCTTAAGCATGTTCTATACAAGACAACTGTCCTCTTCATTCAGAGCATGCTGAGGCCTTGGCACAGGTTGCTCAAGAAGTTGTGAATGCCCCATCCCTGGAGGCATTTAAGGCAAGGCTGGATGGGACACTGGGCAGACTGAGCTGGTGGGAGGTGTCCCTGCTGTGGGCACAGATTGGAACCAGACAGGCCTTAAGGTTCCTTCCATCCCAAACCATCCTGCAATTCTATGATTCTCTTCATAGAGATGGATAAGTTAGCTGCAAAAAAGCCAACATATGAAATTGCACTTTTGGTAAAGTTGCACTTTTGGTTTGGTAAAGTAACTAACTACCCATGAGATATACACAGGCAAACACCTTGAAACTGAAGGCAGAAATAATTTGGTACCCTAGCTCCCTTGAGGTAACACTCACTCAAAAGGTGTTGCAGTTTGCCTAGTGTGACAGGAAACAAGTTGAAGAACTTGAGTTGAAGAAGTTGAGCATGTTTCAAAGAACAGGGAATTCCTGGTTGCTAAACTTAGTATAGTCTCATAACAGCTTTTCAAGTTTCAAGCCCTTACCCATGCAACAACTGCAAAAAACCAGCACTCTCAGACTGCAGTTTACCACTCTATCATCCCTTGTTTCAGTTCACATGGATGTTCATACTTAACTTCTTCCCTTCCCATAAACCTAATGGTAATCTGCCAAACGGATCAGCTTTAACTATCAACTATGCTAGCATAAATAAAGGCTGAATATTAGCTAATATTTAGCAAACAATTGTATTACAGGAGCAAGCAAAAGAAGTGATTCAGATTTCTACTGGCACTGCCACGAATTGTACTTCAGCAACAAAGATGCCACACAAATGAACAGAGTGTGCTTGGCAAAGGGAAACAAGGGGATGAAAAACACTTCACTTCTGCCACTTCAGCTCACCCCATTTGGTGGCCATAATTCAAGGGACATAGATCAAGGGCTTTCAATCTTTTGTTACCTTGGCCATTGCATATATTCGAGTGCTGGATGGTTCAGAGAGTTCCTTCTGGAGATCTGCGATGGCTGGCCAGGCTTTATTCATGGGCAGATGTGAAGTGAAGCCATCTATAGAGGGGTGGCACATCCTCAGGGCCTTTTGGAAGCTCTCTTCAAAAGTGCGGCCAATAGCCATGACCTGTAATGGAGAGCACTTCCACATCAGTGAGGAGCTGCTACCCAGCTGTCCTCCAAATAACAGAAGGATGCAAGTTTAAACTGTAACGATGAACATACAGAAAGATGACAGCCTTCAAACCCACTGCCTTAAGATAGCCATACTGGCTTTAAAACCAGTGGGAGTCCCACTTCTAGAACCAACTGCCAGTAATTACCAACGGAGAGTTTCAGACAAGTGCCTGTTCTGCTTTCATCTCCCTATCTGTTAAAAACAGAAAGTTGCTGCTCTCCTTGTAAACTGCATCGTAGAAAGCATTATGTAGCAGCATGGGTGTAGTAACACAGAAGGATATTTCTGTTTAACAACCTGTTAGAGAGAGAAACTCGCAGTGGGAATTTTAAGGTGCGGAAGAAACCTGCTCCTCTTCCTATAAATTACATTTAAAAGTGACGCTCTCCTGAGAGGGCTCTCTTAAAGGATTATTCCTGCTTGGCACAGCAGCGCCGGGGTTTCCCTCCTTAAGTCTTGACATGAGTTCCAGTAAGAAAATAAGACTTACTCTGTGAAAATCTGTGAAGTACAACAGAGCCCTTTCTCAAATTTCTAGATGCCCTGCATGGCAAAATCCTAGCTGCGTAAAAATCTTCACAGACACAGTGCTGAAAAATGTCAAATTAAAAAATAACATTGTTTTCTTCTTTCTTACAGCTCCAGGCTGTTGCCCAGCACAACAGAGCTCTGGAAAAAAAAACAGGCCAGGCCAGACTGTTCAATTAATAAAAATGCAGTAGGTGCTGCCATCTGCTTTTAGGCTCAGGCCTACGGGGATGCCTGTGCCATAGTAACAGATACAAAGCTGCCAGAAGCCCTTTGCTTCAAAGACACCCTCTCCTCTTGGAGACTCATCTTTTTTGTTGAGTACATCCATCAGCAGCAGGCTGCCTTTCTTCATCTTCTCCATCCTTGTTTCAGTTCACCCTCAGCAGTAGTAGACCAGCATGTCTGGAACTCTGACTCTTTCTATCCCTCTTCCCCCCTCACTTTACCCAGCATTCTGTTTTGAGAAAGTTGAGAAGGAGAGGGCATTCATGTGGTTCTGCTTTTGTGGCATACAACCACTGGAAGGACTCACTACTTCCTCCTGCAAATACGTATGGTCAGCAAGTGATTGCCATACAGCTGAGGATGCACAAAGCAACCGTATTTGGAACTCCAATTCCAAAGAACAGTCCAAAAACTCATAAGCACAGAGGGTTAATATCAACAAGCATCAACTCACTGAAGAAAAAAAAAACAACACACATTAAAAAAGCACCTCATTGACATTAAAAGCCAAAATTGCAAATGAAAAATGAAGTTCTAATTACTCCTTCCAATTGTGATGAAAGCTCATTGTCTGAGCAAGGTAGAATTGATGTTAGGAAAGTCTCATGTCAAAATAATTAAATTAAATAGCTACTTGAAAAGCATTAAGAGAAAAAGGCAGCTGAAAAAATATCAAATTATTTTGCTTTGGTACCTGATATGTAATTAACTAATTAAGAGAATAATTTATCCAGCTCCCACTTCTTAAAATTTGGTCTGAAAATGCTGCTATTGTCCCAGACACCTTAAAATCAGCATTTAAAAATTCTGCTGTTACATTCCAAATGTAAGAGACTTAATCACTAAGGTAAACAAAACTTCAGAGCGATGTTACATGTCGTGCTTGGATTTCAAGAGCAGAAGTAGGTGAGATTTGGCACATAGTTTCAACAGGGAGGACAAATAACTACAGCAACAACTGAAGGCTGTTCATCCACATCACTGAAAATCTCAACAAACCACAATTCCTGATGTGATACTCTTAACTAACCATCTCTGCAGAACTCTGAACAAAAAATAACTCCAGAAGTCTTGTCGTGAGTGTTAAGAGTGCATTCAAAGTGGTCTCTTCCATTTAAAGTCAAACTACTTAAGAATCCTTACTGTGATAGCCAAGATCACAAAGCTCAAACTCATTTCAGTTAAATCGACTGTCAGACAAGAATAACTTGAGCTGAATTAATGTCTTCAGAAGACACTGGGTTGAGAAAGATAGATACTCTGAGGATTTCTGATCAGTGGCTTTCCCAAGTGGTGGAATGGAAGGGAAGGACAGGCTCTCATACTCACCTCTCCCACGCTCTTCATGGAGCTCCCAATCCGGTTGGAGGCTCCCTGAAAACGGTCCAGGTCCCAGCGGGGTATCTTAGTAACAACATAATCCAGGCTGGGCTCAAAGTAGGCTGAGGTTTTTCCTGTCACTACATTCTTGATCTCTGGTAACGGGATCCCCAAGGCAATTTTGGCAGCAATGAACGCTAATGGATACCTGCCACAGAAGGGACATAGAGAATGGTAGAGTAGGAATGACTTTGCTTTTGCAGCTGCTTGTACGGCAAATGACAACAAAACCTCATAGGCCTCTGCTTTAATTAAGCTATCTGCTATACTGAATTGCAGCAGTTCACCATCCTTGGCATACTGTGTAGCATAGGTGGTCTAAAGAGACAGTCTCCATCTTACTGAGACAATTTCACTTTTCTTGCCTTTACTCTTTGTATATTAATCAGCTGTTGAAAAGAGAGCAAGAACCCAGAGTTAAAGCTGTGGCACTGAGGACATCTGGATCAGGTTCTTGGGCTTTGTCATCAAATTCCTTTTAATGTAGCATCTCCCTGCCTCACGTTATCACATGTGAAATTAGAAATACAGGTTTATTTTTGCTCTTATTTCTTTAAATATTAAGCTTTTGAGGGCCTGGATGTGCTTTGCACATGGCTAGATGACAGAATTCCTGCTTGTCTGCAGTCACAGACAGTCTACTTGTATAAACACTTAGACTAGTTGCCTGATTAGACTAGTTGTCTTAAGGACAGCCATCTTCAACACGGTATTACCTGCCCCGGGTGAAAGACATATTTGATACACAGTGCTATAAACACACATCATCCAGCATGCTACAAAGGCTGACTGATCATCAAAATCAGATAAGAGTTTCTCCCTGTGGTACTGCCAGGCCTGCAGCATTTCCTTCTGTCCCGTGTGAGAGCAGAATGACTCAACTCTGCAACTGCTCGAGACGTTTCTGCCACTTCCCTGCCAGAGCTGGGAGCCAAGACTGCCATCAGTATGCATGGACCACTGCACACACAAGCATGGCCTTGTCAATTAGGAAGGCTAATCACCTCAGCTCTGTGGCTAACACCAAGATTTGAACAGCCTGCACCTGCCAAGGATTTGGCAGCAGCATAGATGAATACCAGAGTTTGTGTTTTTTCATTTAGCACATAAAGGCAATGAACTTCAAGGGACTCTTTGCACGTTACTTGCTTTTATTCTCCTTTTTTTTCCCCTCGAGGAACAAAGTGCCTTCCTCACACTATTGCAGAAAGTTATGGATTTCCCCCAAACCTCAAAGATTTTACTTTCCATTTGAACACAGGAATCACAAGAGGAAAATTTGACACTGGGGGCTTCAGCAGTCTACACTGAATCAGTTAGTTCAAAGATGGTAAAAGGAATGGAGATGACAGGTCTGCGAAGCTGGCTCAGCTGGAGGAGAGGAAATGAAGTGAGTCCGTTATTCTCATTTTGCTAGAGATGTCATCCTTCACAATGTTTAGTTGGATGGAAAAACCTCGTCAGCAGACAAGTTACTTTATTCCAGTATCAGACAAAAAATTTCATCTTGAAAAATCACCAAGAATCCCCACATCTTCCACTTATGTCACGTACTTTTTCCATGACTGATACTGACAGCTGAACCACTCTAATACATAATACAAACTGCATAAGCAGCCAGAGCACCGTTGTATAAGGTATTGTAGGTATCAGCCAGTCCTCAGGCTAACTTCCTATGATACTGTCAGCATAAACTGATATTGACAGGGGAGAGCAAATCTCTATACAGGCAGATAGGGGTAAGACAAGGGAGAACAGTTTCAAACCAAAAGAGGAGAAATTTAGATTAGATGTTAGGAGGAAATTCTTTACTCAGAGGGCAGTGAGGCCCTGGCACTGCTGCCCAGAGAAGCTGTGGGTGTCCCATCCCTGGAGGTGCCCAAGGCCAGGTTGGATGGGGCCAGGACAACCTGAGCTGGTGCAGACAAACCAGCCCTTGGCAGGGGGTTGAACTGAGTGGGCTTTAACCCACCCTTCCAACCCAAGCCCTTACATGATTCTAGGAAATCTCAAGGTCTTTGGCTCATTCACAGTAAAGGATATTTGAGGTCACTGTTCATCAGCATCATCTGCAAAAAAAAAATCTTTAGCTTTCTGAATCCAGGTATCACCTCAAGTTGCAGAACAAATCTAAACATTCTTCTTGGAAGCTTTTTCAGTGCAAACAGCTCCCTCTCTCAAGATTTTTTTTTCCTACAACGTTGATATCAAAGCCAGTTTCATGATGACTTTCTTGAGCCGCTTCCAGTCAGACACAGTCCATTTGCAACAGCTCTTAGGAAATCCCCCAGTGCTTCATCACACCCAAAGATCTCAGCACAAAGTTGCCTGTAACCCAAGTAGCTCCAGCCTTACCAGTGCATCATTCAAAAGCCAGATTCTTGCTGTTCTGTGAGAAACCCAGATGTGAGGTGATTTTCCCTCCTCCACGCAATGGAAGACTACTGTGCTCAAGTACTCATTCAACTTCCTATCCCAATACACTGTATAGCTACCTAGATCAGAGCCTCACTTTATTACTTGCAGTGTAACCCTTTTAAATAGATATCACATCTATGGTGAGATCATAACAACAGTTACATTTAGCTACAGGTCTGTTGCTGAAAAAGAAAACAATTGAGACACCCACTGTCCAACATTATAACTTATCTCCACTCTGCTACAGCACTTCAACAACCACAGAAGTTGTTGAAAACCGAAAATTAATCTATAATTTGCACCTCTCAACAGCATCTGCAAAGCACAATTAGGAAGCCAATTTTTAAACAGGCTGCTCTGACCATTCTTATCTTGATTAGTTTATGATTAGCCAACAAAACAAAGGCAGACAGTAATACCATTTGCATCAGTTTGACAGACAGCTCATTACTAACTGTGTCCTTTGGGTCCCAGAGGTGATTTGCAGCCAACATATGGATACCGCAGATATGCTTTGTAAGGACAGCTCTTAGGCTCCCCTCCCACACACCTCCTGGGAGTTTTTCCCTTCTGCACTAACAGCATCAGCAGGCTGGAACCAACCCGGAAGGCTCACTAACCCCTTCTTCCATCTCCCAGCAGGACCCACTCTCCCAGGGTCACTCCCAGCAGATGCTGACAGAAGCTGTTCTTAGAAACTTCCCAGGCTATTCATCTTGCCCTGACTACTCCAGAGTTCCCCTAGATAGCCAACTTCAGTCTACCTTGCTGCAAATTAGGCTTATGCATCCTTGTCTTAACTGCATGGAAAGCAGATGCAGAAACTCTTCGTATTCACAGCTGTCATCTACATATTTAATTAACACACCAGTCCAACTCCCTTGCCCTAATTCTGTTGTTCTCCACTTCTTGTTTGTTCATGTTGTTTGTTTAGTATTCATTCTTTAAATAAACTTACCCTGTTGCCTTGGATGCCAAAGCTGAACTTCTCGAGAGTCTGGCATTAACTTCAATGATGTAGTAGTCCAGGGAAGTTGGATGCAGAGCAAACTGGATATTACATTCTCCCACAATGTCCAGATATCGAACAACCTTGATGGCACGATCCCTCAGCATCTGAAATTCCTCATTAGTGAGTGTCTGGCTCGGAGCCACTACGACAGAATCTCCTGTTTGTCACAAGGTAACAGAGAAGGAAAACGAGAAGCAGTTCAGCAGCAGTAAATTCTGGCCACATACACTGCTTTGTTTGCTAAACCACTGCCACCAGTGAAGTTACAACAAGCTTTCAAAACTCAATCCAATGAAAAGCAAAGACAGTCAGAGAACTGGATTCTGGAGAAGTTAAAAGCCATTTTATGAAAAACAGTATGATAGCTGTGGGCTCAGCCTAACAATATCTGTTTTACACACTATCTGGCTGCATTGGAAACCTGAAGAGCATTTCTAGAGCCCACTTCATCAACCACACAACTGTGTAAACGACCGCATAAAGGAGTCTCCTACTCTGGAGATGTTCAAGACCTGCCTGGATGCCTACCTGTGCTACCTGGTGTAGGGAACCTGCTTTGGCAGGGGGGTTGGACTCGATGATCTCAGGAGGTCCCTTCCAACCCCTACAATTCTGTGATTCTGTGATAAAAGTTATCAAAAGCCACTTCCAGTGATCCATCCTGTGCTCAGACCTACCTGTGTGGACTCCCATAGCATCTATGTTTTCCATATTGCAGACTGCAATACAATTATCTGCAGCATCTCTCACAACTTCGTATTCTATCTCCTTCCAGCCCACAACTGATTTTTCCACAAGAATTTGTTTAGTCATTGCAAATGCCTGCAAATACATCAGAGACAAGGCATGCTTAATGCTTCTGTTCCTCTCCAGACATCCCAGATCACCATGAACACTGGAAAATAAGGGTAAGTGAAGCTCATTGCACAGATGACAAGCACTTTGTACTTTCTTTAAAATAAATAAATAAATACATGCATTACCTTTATTTGAAAAGCACAAACGGTTAAAGGAGCGGGGCATGTGAGGTTGCAATGGCATGTAAGTGAAAATATAAAAATATCTAAGGATTCAGTCACACAACAGACACGTGGTTTTGTGCACAAGAGTAGCTCCATGGAATTCAGTTGGACAGCTGCACAGAAAGCTGAGTGACTAAGTGATAGGAAGCACCAGTGCCAGCAAACACTACTTAATTAATAGCACTAATAATGTTGCTTATCATTGACATACTAACCAGAACCACGATTCACAATTTATTCTTAAACTAATCTAGCAAGCACTCCTCAGCACAAGGGACAAAAATGAAAAATATCATTTGTTGGTAAATGAGCATAATCTAAGTGAATAAATGGACGCAATATTAGAAGATAGAAAACATTAATCACATCTCGCTTAAAACTGGCATATTATCAATCCACCCTTTAGCAGAGCTTCTACTTTTAATGCTGCACATGAATCAGCTTACAGTCTTGCCCTCCCTACAGGTAGCTTAAGCTTTTACTCCAATAAGGCCCTTAGCTCAGTCGCCAAACTCACATAATAAAAAAAGAAAAAAAGAAGTGAATTGTAGAGTAGCATTTCACCCAGACTAAGCAGGCACTGAGCTTGTAGTAATGCAGTGGGAATACCTAGCTATGTTTGTCAAACAATCCATGTTTCTCCTTTGTTACTGTCTACTGCCTTCTCTCACTCAAAAACATACAATCACAGAACACCCCAAGTTGGAAGTGTCCCACAAGGATCCCCCAATGCTGAAAATGGTGTTCAACTGCTCCCTGAGCTCCAGCAGCTTGCATCTGTGCCTGCTGCCCTGGGGAGCCGCTCCATGCTCACTGCCCTCTGAGGCAGAGCCTTTTCCTCACATTCACCTAATCCTCCCCTGATGCAGTCCACCGAGCTGCTGTGGCTGGGACAAAAGGAGGAGTCCAGCAGATGGCTCTGAGCTTCCTAGTGCCTCCAGGTGAGTCTTAAGGAAGAGGGCAGGACTGAGAGTGGCGTCCACTGAGCTGTACTGGGACAACGGGAGGTGTCCTGCAGACAGCCCCAATCCCTTGCCTCCTCCAGGTGAGCCCTGAGGAAGAGGGAAGGACTTGGACTGGTGTTCACTGAGCTGCTGTGCGGACAGCCCCGAGCTCCCTGAGGCCTTGGCAGTGTCAAGAGAAGCTACAGAGGAAAGCTGTGCCATTGGAGAAGCAGAAGACTTGGCTTTGGATGGGAAGAAGGGCTGAAGTTCAGCATGAAGGTCCTTTCCAGTTCCTCCATTGGGACTCTTTTTCAAGTCAGGACAATAAACAGTTGAAAAGGACAATACAGTTCAAAGGGACGGTAAGGATAACAATGAATAAGTAAAGCCAGTAAGTGCCTCTCTGTCTTTGATACTTGAGGGCCTGTCTCGGGACTAATTTCCTCAGAGGGAACAGCTTTGCCCCACGGGCTGAGGCCCAGCCCAGGCCTGCACCCGCCGCTGCCTGCAGCCGCCAGCCCTGTCTGCCCCAGGACTGTCTGCCCCCGGATTTCCTGCAGCAAAAGTTCTTCACTGCACAGCCAGGAAAAGCTGGCGGATGCCAAATGATGAAGAGCATCACATCACCCCCTTACATCTTTACAGAAAAGAGCAATGACCCAAAGAAAGAATGCCTTCAGACACAAACACAGCAGAGGCCCAAGCCTCCCAAGCCTTCTGACTCTGATACCACTGCGATCACTGAGCTTTCCAAAGGTTTCACGTTTCTTGACATCTTTCACGTGCTGAAAGAGGTGAAAATAATCCGCTCTGATTCTTGCCAGACCAAAATTAAACAAATGCTCAGATTAAGGCCAGTTTCTCATTAACAGGTCTGTCAATTAACCTTTATCATTTCCCAAGTCAGCAGCATGAATTATGAAAAGAAGGCATGCGAAGGAGTCGGGATAAGGGCCTACAGGTAAGATGTAAAGTAGAGTATGTATGAGTACAATGCCAGTGTAGGAACTATATCAAAAAAGAATCATCATCTGTCCGGACTCTATTCCCAGAGCTTGCAATCACAGACATACCTTTGTTCCAAGGTCCAGCAAACTTTCCTTGTCAGTGCATACACCTGACCCCAAACCACCAAGGGCATAAGCAGAACGTATCATGACCGGATAGCTGATTTTCTCAGCTGCCTCCAAAGCATCTTCAATCTTAAAGGAGAAAGGAATACATGTCAGAGAAAATGAATTCAGATAAATAAAATCAACCAACTGAGGTTACTCTGTTAACTGGAAATCCCATCACCAAGACATTAAGCTGTGCCTAGACAAATTGAAAGGAATGGAATTGGCTTTTTAATATTACTCCATTCTGCCAAAAAAAACCCCAAAAAACAGAAAAGTGGAACATGGGCTCAAGACACTGACTTTTGCCTTTAGCAGTGTGGGCTTCCCTGCTAACTTCCCATGGCCTTACCTGGTCTGCCTTTGCAGACTATAGCATCAGATAACCCTTCCAACAGACATCCTGGTTTGAGACTGTTTCCTCCAAACTCAAACATGCCTTCCATTGAACCAGTTATTGTTTCTCACTCTCATCCTCAAGAGAGATTTCAGCATTGCTGAGTTAGATGACCAGAAATTAGCTTACACCTTCCAAGTGTTTAATAGTATTTTCATCTATTTTAAATCCCTGTCAACCAGCACCAGTCCTTGGGGCGTGCTGGTGAAGCTAAGCTTGTCGTTAGCTTTCACTAAACAAAACCAGATTTAAAAAACAGATAAGTAAGTCTCACAACAACAACAGTAAACACATCTTCAAAAGTGTCTGATTTACCGATTCCACTGCAAAGCTAGGAGCAATCTTTTCATTTAGCTCCATCAGTTTATCAGAAAAAAGCTTTCTATCCTCGGTAGCCATGATGGATTCAACTGATGTACCTAGGACCTTCACACCATACTGCTGCAGGACTCCTTGCTTGAAGAGCTCCACTCCTGCAGAGCAGACAAAGCCATAGTTTTGAGGCACGATAGTAAACAAAGAACAAAGTGTCCAGAAGCTGTGTGACTACCTGACCACTCACCTGCCCACATCAACAGATACAGTCATTATTCTGATACAAGCATTTCCACCCTACAATCTAACAAATGTGGGATTAGTGACAAATGTACTGCTTGATGGTCATCCAAGAAACAAGCAGTGCAGTTGGATAACGTTGCAAGAAGGTAAATGAGGCTGACTTCTCCCTTTGATCTCC
This sequence comes from Lagopus muta, assembly GCF_023343835.1. NCBI lineage: Eukaryota > Metazoa > Chordata > Aves > Galliformes > Phasianidae > Lagopus > Lagopus muta. The sequence continues at coordinate 32,109,923 of NC_064440.1, read as the reverse complement.
ACCTCCATAGTCTGAGTACCCTCAACTGATCTATAATAGACAAGAGGTGAGCTCTATCACAGGATGCATGCGTTACTTTTAAGTATCAAAAGCAGTGATTAGATGCTATGTTCACAGTTTAGCAGTTACTTTTTCCCACATGGTCAGCATCTCTGTCTATAACCTCCAGGCAACGTATCACAGATCTTGCATGTCTGCATAAATGGTGATTGCAATGAATTTGCCTGCAAGAGCTGCCAAGGTGTCTGTACTGCACTCACCGCAGTTGAGAGCTGTTTGGCCACCCATGCCCAAAATTAATCCATCAGGATGCTCTGCCTTGATGACCTCTGTGACAAACCGTGGAGTGATGGGGAGGAAATACACAGCGTCAGCCTGCTTTAAGCCGGTCTCATTTGTCTGCACTGAAGCGATGTTGGGATTCATGAGGACAATTTTTACATTTTCTTCCTGAAAAATGAAAATCTGCATTTAAACTTGGCACACACAGTAAAAGATAACAATATTATCAGCAGCAAGGAGAGAAGGGGTTCATCAAGAAGTTCCACCGGCAGCACAATATAGGTTCCTTAAGATATAAAAGACAAAATCTCTGCTTCTATATGCAAGGCAAAGGTTAGCCAGAACTTCATACTGCTTTTTCTCTGTCACAGATGAGAAACTGAGATAAAAAGATAGTCGAGTTTATGATTTGCTTCCTGCTGTAGTAGTGATGGTTTTCCTACTCTTTTGTCTATTTCACTACAGCTTGCTCAACAATGGAAAAGCCATACAAGCGCTGAGCAGATCAACTCTTCTCACTCTCAAAACACATTAGTGCATAAAGAAGAAACTAACCAAGTTTTGATAAGGAGCTCAGATTGTGGCCATCCTGAAAAAAATAATAGTAAAGACCACACATCAATCACAGAGAGGTGGAGGGTAACATATTACTGCTTTATTTAAAAGGTGTACTGGGAAGAGGAAAGGCTCTGGCCTTACTTTTATGGGAACTCATCCTAATCTCCACCAATTTCGGGTAAGGCAATAAGTTACTCCATGTAAGTAAACCCTTTGGAAACAATGCCAACTATTGATGCAAAATACATTTGAAGAGAAAAGTTTGCCATATGGGAGTAACAGAAGCTAAGAAAGAAAAATGGAAACTTTCAGAACAAACAGAAACGAAAGCCAAAATATAAATAAATAGATAAACAGAGAAATAAATAAGAGAAAAAATAGGAAAAAGGTTGGCAGATTATGTCAGCCATTTCTCAAGCAAATGCTATGCAATTTTTGCTGGGATTGGTGTAGGAACTATAGAAGCTTTTCTTCCCCTGAGTTCACCGAACTTATGAGAACACCACAGGATTTTTCTGTTTGTTTCAAAAACTGCTTGGGCCACAAATACACAGCCCACCTGGAGCAGTGGGATTCTTACTGAATGCTCTCTCTGATTACTTAGGTCAAGTACTAGATAACATTTCTCTTCTTTCCTTTGATAACTTCAATACTGCTTCAAAGACTATACATTTCTGTTGACACTTTCCAAGGAAAAGCTGGATTTTTTTTACTTTCCTTAAAAATGTGTGGAGCAGGGGAAAGATAGAACAAAATTCTCACAGAAAATATTTCAGTTCTAGACCAATGACTCTTATCTGTGGTTTTCATGCCACTGCTGAAGGAGGAGGGTTGTTCACTGACCAAGTTATTCTTCTCTAATGAATGTGCTCAGGAATTCACAGCTACACTTCTACTGCAATGAATAGGGGAGCAGGAAGGAACATGACTTCATAACAGCAAGGTGGCATATCTATATAACATCACTTCCTTTCCTACTTATCTGGGGCAAGGTGTCTTAAGGACCAGCTGGCAGAGATGAGGAAAATAACTAACGAGCAGAATCAATGCCCCCAAGCCCAGTTATTTGGGATGCAAGATTTTAATCCAGTTGCTATTTGCCTTTGCAACTCTTTCCTCCCACTTCTGTTTGTTTTTTGGTTTGTTTGTTTGTTTAAGTGCACGACATTCTGCACAATAGATACCCATTCTAACCGGAGAATTTCATCACATCCTAGTTAAAATAACTAATTAACAATACTTCAGAGCGCTCCATTCCTCCTTTTGTGTAATATCCACCTGTACTCAGAACAGCTGGGAGAATCCCCAGTGCAAGTTATCAAGGTTTGCAGATGACCACAGCCCTGTCTCTGCTGTTCACAGATGCTTCCAGGCTCTTCAGAGGATCTTCCTGCCTTTAAGAAGCATTCTTGCAAACACAAATTCACTGACTGGGGCAGTCCCAGCTCCACAAGGTCTTAGTCCTACATAAGGGCACACACGTAACTGTATAGGACTGAATGTAAACAGCAGCACCTTCTTAATCAGGAGCTGGCATCCAACAGACTCAGAAGAACAGAAGTACATAGCACAGTGAATCAGAGCATCCAGCAGTGAAAATCCATACCGATTATTTAGAAGAAAATAAAAATAAGATGTCTAGGAGAAAGAAATCTCTTTTTTGTCTCCTGTTAATTGTCCCTGTTCTCTCCCATCCATGCTCTGGTAGCCACTGCCTTCTCTCCTGCATGCAGCTGTAAATCACATCACCAGAGGCAAGGTCAGGAAGAGCAAGTACTGCTTTGGAATGGCTGATTAGCCTACAGCAGATCAGAGCTGCTAGCTGCTGGCCACAGGAAGGGAAAGGGCACTGTGGGAGGTCAAGTTGGGAATGTTTATCATTAAAGAGCACTTTCATCTACAAACCGGAGCTGAGTTTGAAGGACAAAAGAGAAAAGAAAGGAGTGAGATGCCTCTCTTCTGACTCAGGTCATTATCTGCACTCACCCGCTCTGGCATCCTCCACTCCTAAACCTATTCTCATCTTTCTGAAAATACTGTCACTTCAAACCAACAGCCAGCAATAGCAATACAGGGCACAAAGAAAGCATATACAGGACACGACGTATTATAACATTAGGTTCAACCTAGACCTACCACAGATTATATCTAAGATTATCGTAATTGGTTTCTTTTTTTCCTTTGCTGACTTCAACATCAGCACAGGAATAGAATGGCCCTGACTGAAATTAAAGCAGATCACAATTATCACTTTCTCCAAAGGCAGCTACTACAACTGCTCAGATCACTGAACCAACAAATTCACAAAGAAAAAATGGCTAAATATCCCTATAGCTATTTCTTCTTACCAACTTCACTGCCCATGTGATACCACAGTCAGGTGAGCGTAGTTCTCTGTGAGAAAGGAAAGTACATTAAGTGTAGGTCAGCATTTTTCAAGTATCCTTCTCACCTTCAGAGCTTTCACAGCCTGAGATCCAGAGTAATCAAATTCCCCTGCCTGACCGATCGACAGACCCCCAGATCCTAGAATGAGAACTTTGGAGACCTAAAGGTGTGAAACAGAATGGACAAAGTCAGTACTGTGGTGGAGATGTTGAAATGAATGGAGACTGTGCAGCACAGAGCAGCCTCAAATTAGAAAACACACATTCTAGAAAGAAAAAATAAGTAACCTCCAAAAACACTGCAGCTTTACTTCTAAAGGTATTTCTCCAAGACTCCTCCCATATCTCTTTGGATAGAGAAACATGATTTGTGCATAAGGCATGCAATAAATGTGTTAATTGTAAAATACTTAATAGAGAGCCATGCTTCACTTTAGCTGCCCACAGAGTCCAGCTACTTTCTAAGATAGCAATACTGCATGAAATTCACGCTAGGAATTTCGGACTTATTTGCTAAGCATCAGCAAAGCAGCAACATGACGATGCTGGCAGAAAATGTCACGTGCAGATTATCCCTGGGCATCTCATACACTGCTGGGAGAGCACCCTTCTTGGGAGAAGTAGAAAGAAAACTACGCGTCACTTCAGATCTTAACATTTTCTGAAAGAACAGGGAGTCAGTAACACAGCAAGAAAAACCTTTTGCAAGGGAGGCCTCCTTCAACTTCCACGGTCTGCTTCTTATGCCACTTTGTATGGTGGATTCAGCAGGAACCAGCAAGCTCCTAGCCTCACTGACAGGCAGGAATGAAGAGCATCTGTACACTGACCTCCACTCTAGAAGCTGTTGCTCCAGCCTTGGGCAGGACCGAAGCAATGGTAGTGCCTTTCCCTCTCTTAATCAGTGAGATAAATGAATCAAACAGGAACTGGGAAAAACAAACACAGGTATTTAATCTCCAAAGTTGAACAAAACTAATAACAAGCAAACGAGGAAAAAAGCAGGCTGTTAGGGAGCGCAGGCTATCAACTCTACACCACTGCCTTTAGAAGGCAGATTTCTCTTCATCAGAAAGGAGGGGACCATTATTTATAGAGACTTTGGTGTATCTGACAAAGCTGCATTCAAGAAAGGGAGGTCATATCAGGGAGAAAACACATAAATCACGTCTGTGTGCTCTGTTTGTGTATGGTTGGCAGTAGAATGAATGAGTGCACATTGAAAGCTAATATACAGAAAACCATACACTTAACTACCTCAAGTGAACCGTGTGGAATGGATTCTGTTACAGAGGTGGGATCTGTAGAGGTATATCTAAAAGTCATTTGTGCTAACTCAGTATGTTGTCCTTCCAGAGGGGATCTCAGAGCAGCTGTGAGGGATTTTTTCTCCAGTTTCCACCTCCCTCATCTCACAAGCTTGCCTGCATTGCAGCCAGCAAGGGCAGGCAGAGGAGGCAGCAGGACACAGCAGAATACACCCTGACTGCACCCATCTCCACATTTAGAGAGCTCAGCCCCTGAAGCTGGTTGCAGGGAATCACCTGTGGCAATGAGCATGGATGGATCCTGCAAGCCTAGCAGTACAGCACCTAAATAATCAAATCCATCCAACCAGAGGAAGTGCACCTACTTGGAAGAGGTAGCTGAGGGTTGTTCATCTCAGAGAACTCAAGTCAATCACATCAGCAAGAATTAGTTCTTGATATCACGAAATTTACTTGCAAGTTTAATGAACAATATCAAATTAAGATTAAAATAAGCACTTCCATCTATATTTCCACCTTATCAAGAAAGGCTAAGAAGTATATTTACGTTCTGACCTGCCTCCTCTGCCTTCCACATCTCCTTTGTTGTTTCGTCAGACTCTGTGACTACGCAACCAGTTGTTACAGAATTTGTGAAAAGTCACAGATGGGGGATTATAATTTCATTTCACTTAGGAGAAGCAGAGTGAGAAAGTGTGAATTCATCTACATAACTCTGCAGTAATTATAAAATTTGCAAGTGGAACTAAAATGTATTAGAAAGTTAATGATTTTATTACGAAACATCTGGCTGGGATTTTTTTGTCTAAGATGAAATCCTTTTCCTTTTGCAATCACCCCAGGTACAAGAGATTTGAGCCTGATCCTGCAAAGGCTTAAGCACTTCAGTAACTTCCAACACACAAATAATCCCACCAGGACTCGAAGCACGCACATCATGTGAATGGAACCATTGATCCAAAGCACACAGAAGTCAATAGATGCCTTGCTGCTGATTGTAATTAACTGTGATTCAAACTAAGCAGAACAAGCTTATGCACGATTGGGTCCTCAGCGAGGATCTTAACTTTTCCAAAAACAAGATTTAGGACCATCACCAACATAAAGATTTGTCACTGTAGCTTATACGTATCTGTACTCCCCAGCGCACATAGAAGTAAGGCTGGATCAATTCTCACACAATACCTCCGTGTCTGTCGGCCCAGGATTTGCATCTGGGTAGAACTGTGCTGTGAAAATTGGTCTGGTCTCATGCATAATTCCCTGCAGGATTAAAAACATTTATCTTAAGCACTTCCTTGCAAGTGGGCAAGAAGACAGAAAGCCAGACATTTTCCTTGTAAGTACAGAAGGCTAAGGAGCTGGGATGCTTTTAAAGACTGCCAAATTTAAACCTGTTTCATTCCCAGACTTCAGACTATGTCTTACCTGAGGAGCCTTAAAGCTTTTTGCTCTTCTGAGAAGGTTCCAATGCCTGTCCAACTCACTGAACTGTACATGGCTGAGAAGCATAGTGGAGACCTCACTTCCATTACAATCGCAAACACTATTCAATTGCACACACGTAGCAGAGCAGATAGGCTAGTCTGCCTGCAGAGGAAATTCTGGACCAGGCAAAGAAGAAAACAGCACACACAGCAAGAAATGGTCACCTTAAAGGGTCCCATGTCTCTGGTTTTACTGCCCCGATCTTGCTAGGTCCGTTACAAGACCGTTACAAGAGCGAGACTTCAGTCATGCTCTTTATTTCTGTAACTCACTTTGAATACTGACACAGAGCCTTGCACATGATGTCTGCCCTGAGTCATTTTTGGGTCTGTGATGAAGTGGGAACGCTGCTCTGAATGTGCAAGAGCTATGAAGAAATGCTGAATAGCTGAGTTTGGAGACAGCACTCTTATTTTCAGTTAGAGTCAGACAGAACAAACTTCTCAGCTGCAAGCCTGATAGCACCAGGCAGCATAGTCCAGACTACTGCTCATGGCCTCTGATTCCAGATAGAGGAAATCAAAATTCCCTCAAGAGGGAATTCAGAAAAAAAATACTTCTCATACAATCTGTTTCCCTTGCGAATGGACAAAGGAGTCCCAGCAGCTCCTACTGAGCAACACTGCCATCCAGAGCTGCAGGGTGGGATGCTGGGGTAGGGCAATGGCATGAGATGAGCTGCTGACCACACTGAGTTTCTGCCCTCCGATTAAAGAGCGCCACTGATGTGTCAAGTTTTCCCTGAATGCTCATATTATTACTACCTACATACAAATCTCTTGAAAATATTCCATGGTTTGTCAGTGTTTGGAAATCTGTACTGGCCTTGTCCAGCTGTGATGGGTCAGATCAGTCAGCATTTCTTCTTTTCCAAACAAGATTAAAACAGACTGCATATGAGAGCCCATTCAACCCTGTTCCTGTCTGTGCACCTCCGTGCCAAAATTGCACTGCTCCTCATCCCTCCCTAGCACATGGACAAATCTATGGAGGTGTAAGAGACTGAGGGGGACACAGAAATGGTCCTTCTTTTCCAACAGACTTTCTGATAAATAGCAAGACCCACACAAAAGTAGGCCTAATACAGTATTTATCATGGTCAACTACAGAGCCTAAGATGCTCCTCAGTGTCTCAGACCTTAACAGACTTGAGTAATGGGATTTTGTTTTACTTCCATGTTTATCTGTGAACATCTAGTGGTCAAGCTTTTTTTTTTCTTATTTCAAATCTTTCCATTTTTCCCCACATGGGGGTCACTTGGCAGGAGCCCTCTACTTCAGATCTGGTAAGCTGTTCTGTAGAGGCAACTGCCTGTTTCCCTCCTGACATTTGGACCTTGGAGTTCTATTCACATTAAAGCACCAAATTCAACTCTAATAACATTCCTTTTCTGTGATGCGTAGCACAGAATGAACCCAACAGTACGCAGACAAGGGTTGGTGCACTTGCAGTAGGGAAATCATTGAAATTAATAAGGCAGCATTGCCAGGGAAATCATGAGGTCACTGTTGCAGCTGTGCATTTTGGGCTCATACAGACAACAGAAGTAACGGCCCACCTTCTGTTGGGTTGCATGGCAGGGCTCCAAGTAAAGTAAATAGGATCAGGTCACTAAGTTTAGTTCTGATGACTAATTATAACCTGACTGCAAGGAGGAAAAATAAGGTGAGACGGAATTTTTACTCACTAAAGGCTGCTATCTACAGATTAGAAAAATAGGAAAGCATGCACTCACCTCATTTGTTTGATCATTGACATTCACAAAAAGAGGCTTCCAGCCAGGTGGGAGGGTAGAGCTGTCGATAGCATAAGCATGATTCTGAGCAGTGATGACAGCTTGTCCATTCACTGCATTCAGGACAGGCTGGTTCTGTCCTCTGAAAGAGAAACGGAAAAGGAAAGGGTCAGAAAGCAGCAGTCTGAAGTGTCAGGTGTGACTAAATGCCACAAAATAGCAAATCCTAGGAGAAACTTCACAATCCCTCAGTTTGGTGGAGACCAATTACCCTCAGAAACAGCAATGCACATCAGGGCAGTTTAATTAAAGGCAAGGAGAATGTCAAGACTGAAGTAGTGCTACTGCCATACTAGCTTCTGTTGAGACAGTTCAGAAGGAAGACACTGCTGTCTGGTGGCCTTTAATGATGCTGCGATGATCTATTTGGGCCCTGGAAAGCAGAAGAGCTGCTGCACCTGTTGGCCATCTGCATCTTGTAGGAAGTAGCTCCAGCTGCAATTCCAGTGATTAGATTCCCCATGCCAATTCCAAACAAAGGTTCTGGGCGATTGCTCTCCAGGACCTAAAATGAAAAGGTTTTCAAGAGACACTGGAGTGACTCTGTTCAACAATCCCAGCATAAACCATGTACCCTCACAGCAGCCACATGCAGAAAAACGGTGAATGCAAGGGTAGCAACAGCCTACAAAGGAAAAGTTTCTCCTCTCCTCTGCCTCAGAGGGAAACCTCAGCTTAATTTCTCAGTCTACTCAAGGAGAATAAATGATACTTTGAATTCAAGTACAACGTTATTTGAAAGAACATTGCTGAAAAATCAGGGCTCTTTCACGAGGTCACAAAGGTGCTAAAAGAGTACAGGGCATTTTAAGGCACTGGTAAGGCAATCATGGTAAGGTCTGTATAGCCTTATTGTGTCTACTGGTGTGGAGACTCAACTCCCAGTGGACTGAGGTAAAGAATATACTAGGAAGCTGAAATGGCTGCAAGATATTTGGCTCTTAACGTGTCAGTGCAACCAAGTGTTTACATTTCAACTATGTGACAAAAAAAGGTAAGCACAAAAAAACTGGCCCACTGGCTGTCACACTGTACCTTTCTGACATTCTGAATCACTTCCTGGGCCTTCATGGGATCTCCTGGACCTCCAGAAATTATGAGCCCATCATACTCCATGCTGGTAAAATCATGATTCCACGGAACTAAATGTACTTCTGCACCTTGCTGGGAGAAAAACAAGCAATGAGGAGAGCAAAGGAACAAATGTTTATGTCTGAAGGCTGTTTTTTTTTCCCAGGGGCTGAGTCAGGATTTCAGCCATTCCTTTACCAGGTATAATAGCAAGACTATTTTTAGCTATGTCCAGATTATTTCACAAGCCTGGTAGGATTCTGTGCCTTTGAGACACCACAGCACCTGACAAGTCTTTCTGAAATTCAGTAATGAGATCACAGCTTAGTAATGGTATGTGAAAGAGGTGTGCACACGCATGCAACGTGCTCACTTGTAGACAGTGCAATCATCCTAACTGCTAACACAGAGTTAGCACACAAACTCCTTCTGTGGCATGCCAGAAATAGTCTTGCACATCCAAACGGGGATGAACATCCACATTAACTAGAGAACAGAGACAAGTAAAGCTTGTACATCCAGAGAATGAGAAGATACCACCTTCGCTCCTCCTGTGTGAGAAGTCAGATAAGTCAGGACAGCTACACCTCAGTGCTAACAAAAGAAGATTTTCAAGAAATCCTCAAATTGAAGAATAACTCTGGCTGGAGGGAGCCCAGGCAGTCTGATGCAATCCCTGCTCAAAGCAGGGGTGACTTCCACTTTAAGGCAGGTTACCAAGGCATTGGTCAGTTGAGTTTCCAGTATCTTCAAGGACAGACATTGCACATCTTCTCTGCCTCTCTGCTTCAGCCACTCAGCAGCCACTCTCACTGCAAAACTTTTTCCCATTGACTCATTTTTGACAGTGTTGGGTAGGTTGTTCTTTAGACACAAAGAGCCTTGTTTCTTTCAAATTCACCCTCCTGGAATTCTTTATGCCTGAAAGGTTGCTGCACAAGTCCACTTCCTTACCCCCTCAATATCAGGCATTAAGTTCAAGAAACCTTCACAAACCATAAGCATCATCCTAAAACAAAAATCACCTGTACTTCATTTTAGGAGGGAAGCAGTTACTGGAATTAATCTGTCCACCTGGAAGGAAGGCTATTGAGTACACAGGCAAAGCTCTTACCAAAGCAAAACAGGCGATAAAGGATAGAAAGCACTGATCTACCTTTACCAGCAGACGAATAACGTTGTTCTTCAACCCACAGTCAACTGCTACAATTCTAATTGGGTTCCCTTTGCCAAACACCTTGACTTCCTATAAAAAGAGAGACCAAGCTGTAAATAAAGTATCACCCCTAACCCCACAAAACACATAAGTAGCAGAAGAACTCTTCAGCAACATGCAGACTGGTGCTTAACAACCAATTTACAGAGAAATCTTCAGAAGTACCACCGATATTAACACTTTCTCTTTTTTTTTTTTGTTAAAGTAGAGATGATAATACCATTTCATATCTTGTTGATTGCAGCAGTGACAGCAATCCCTAAGAAGTTACTTGTTTCCATAGCTAATGACAAGCTTTTTTCCCCATGTTTCACCTCATTAGCAGTGAAGTAGCAAGTCAGTTCTCACAGATCATTACAGCTCAAGAGAACTGCCAGATACAAGGGGAGAGATTTTCAGCTGAAGTGAAATCATCGTGCTGATGTCAGTAGAGCAAGGTTGCTTCACACCAGCTACAGATCCATCCCATTAAACACCGTCCCAAGTTGCCAGTCACAGTAAGACCAAAGCTTAGCATGGCTGGTTAGAGTTTGTGGCAGACTTCCAGAGCATCACTGCACTACAGACTGGTCATCTACCACTGAGCATCAGCTATGTGACACACAGAATTTTACACATCTGACAACACTTCTCTTGGCACCTTCTCTTCCAGCTGCTGTTCCCACCCCACAAAGTAAATTGCTATGACAGGTCACCTGCCTCTGTCCTGAAACTGGACCATTTGTATACCCACTTATCTGCTGGTTGTAACTGGAATGGAACATGATAAAGACATTTATCATATTTGTTTTTAAGTGAGCTAAACAACTCCCTTTTAATCAGCTTCCCTGGCATTTGTATTTCACAACTGGGCCTCTTTATGAAATGTGCTAAAATCCACGCCCAATATACCTTGGCGCTGAGTGATGAATTGATTCTTTTCAAGAAGAATTATAACCAGATAGAAGGAAAAAAAAATAGCCCCTCTATAGGGAGCACAAGATTTTTTAACAGTTTCTCCCTCTGTGCTATCCTAATTCAGTTCTAGGTTGAGTTGGTATCTTCTCAAAGACTGAACAGATTGATAGAATATAAGCAAGAGCGCGCCCTGTGTGAAGACACCTCTCACTATCATCAGGAGTGATTGACTGCCATTTCAGGAGCAGAGATGGAAGAGTCAGGGCACAAGGAGCCACTGCCCTCCTCTACAAGGTTTGAAGGTGCAGCGAGGGCCAGAGAGAACTGAAGAACAAAACTTTGTGGAGTTATTTTAACCACCTTCTTCTCAAAACTTATCCTTGTCCATTTAACTAGGCTATGATTTGTTTCAGCAGCAGGACTGAATTTAGTCCCTGCTGTCTTCACAGTCCTTCCCTTCACACTTACTCTTCCTCTGTACTGCAGAGCACTGATCCCCACATCTGGCAGACTATGGCTAGACTGGGAACTGAAGCAGGGAAATGTTATAATATGTCCCCTCTAAGCCAAAGGATTTCCCTCATCTGCTCACAGCCCAGCCTATAAAAAATGTCCCAGTCCAATATGATAATGTTGGAAAGCTGTAAGCCAGCAGTCAGGATGAGAAGAAACCCCTCCTGGCAACAGTGGTGAGAACAAAAAAAAAAAAACCATGGGGCTGAATGTGTAGATAGAAAAGACCTTTTAACTTCAAGTGGTGAAATCTCTTCCATTTGTTCTGGAACCCCGGCACCAAAATAAATCTCCAAAAAACAAAGCACTGGCAAGTTTCCTAAACTCCCAGCCTTGTACAAGCAATGCTAGTGTACAGATTCTATATGCTAGCATCTGTTGATGCTGGGGAGAGGAAGAAAAAAGGAAAAAAATAAATCTCTCTGAAATAAATTGATTAGCAGGTTTTAATGTATCCTGATTAACATGAAAATAACTGTTCGGCAACTGATAGATTAATTACGTCCAGTAATTATCAACACTAAACAGCTTACTTCACTGTCAGCTTTATTTTGTGATGCTGTTTTTCAAGCCTAGAAAATGAACTTATAAACATAACGAGACTACCAAAGCTCCATTTATCTTATTATACTGCCCTTTTAAAAGCCATTTTCAACACCTTTGGAATAATTCTGTCTTTATAATTGCAGAGTTTATCATCAGCAACCTTACCTGTTGCTGAGTTACTGCTCGAAATGGCTTCACTGGCATCTTGCAATCATAGATCACAAAGACCTCAATAAGCAACTGATATGCTTGTATGTAGCAAGAAGGCCCTGACTCAAGGTACAGAAGGCACTGATGTAAGTTAGTGAGATCCTGGACTTTCAAGGCTGCCCATGTAGTCTAGTGGCATCTCAGGTAACCACTTACTGCAGCAAATCCAAACCTGAATGATGCTGAAATCACAGACCTTCAAGGTCTAGAAGTTACACGATTTAAAAAAGGACCAGACTGCTCATCTTCAGAGCAAATGAGGAGCAGCTAATATCCAGAGTGTTCAGAACTGGGACTGCAAGTTCTCACCTTTGTTGAAACTTCTGCAATTAAGTTCTGCTTATTTGGGTCTGCAAACTCTGTGGGTTGACCTTCAAATTCAATCTTCCCAAGTACTGTGCCCTGTGGAAATACACCAGTAAACAAAGCATAAGCGCAGGAGGAGCTGTGAACACTGGTACAAGGTGGTGACAGGCACAGCAATCTCAGCATCTGCTTATAGTTTCTTGACAGCTCATAGCTGTTCTAGCATATTCAGAAGTTTATGATTCTTTCCATGTATTAAAAACATGTTTAAACTTCTTTCATCTAGAGATAAAGCAGTGCCATCAGTAAACTCTCTAAATAGTTTGGTAGGCCAGTGCCAGTATAATGGATTGCCTTCCAAGAGATCCCCAAATAAGATCTGAGTAATCCCCAAGGCCGTTTGCAGCTTTTGGTTTTAGTCATCCACTGAGAGGTCTTCAGCAACATACTGTGCTTAGCTAGAAGGCAGCAGAACTGTAAAGCAAAGCTGTGTGGGAGGCAGGTCATCATAGCTGTTTGACAATTAATCTGTTAAAAATAAAAACAAAATGCACTCCAGCAAGCTCTGCTCTTTATTGCCATGACACCCTTGTCTAATAGCAGAATCTCCTACTTCACGTTCTGCTCAGAGAAGTTCTCAGTAGAAAAATTCTTGTTTTGTTTTTTCCCCTTTCCTGGAATAAGTGGGATGAACCCAGGGTTAACCTTTTCCTTGGCATGGGGACAGGGTGTGCAATACAAAACTTCTCAAGGTAGGAAGAGGGAAGTGAAACCAAGGAAGCCTACGTTTTATGATAACACTTTTAACACACAACAGTGTCACGACAAAACACAGTTTGTCTTGTGAACACCGGCACTGCTCACAGTCTTTAGTGATACTTCCATGGTTGATCACGCTAGAAAGTATCTTTGCCATTTTCCTAAGGCAGAAATGTACCATCACCTTGCTCTACTAAGTGTGCCAAGTGTGTAAGGTTAAGTTTTAAAGACAGCTCTTAACAGTGACTGACATCCTGCCTCACCTTGAAGTGACAACACTTTACAGGGTATTCCAGACTGGCTTCTGCAGAGCACAGCTGAAAAAGTTAGTATCCACTTTAAAGAAGTAAGGTTCTTGACAGCCACACACCGCTGAATCCCATTTTGCAGCCAGTCCTGTCAAAGCTGATGACAGAACCCTAAAAAACCCTTTCCCATAAATAAGAAATCTATGTTTTACCTTGCAACTGGATTACTCAGCCAGATGTATCTTTACAGTTGCTTTAACACTTTGCTGTTCAATTCTTCACTTGTCACAATGAAGTTCTGTTCGCACCCCCAATTTATAAATAGACAGGGAGTGAAATATCAAGTTGTTTTTTCAACATGATTGAGAAGTCATGGAGAAAATGCTACATTATCCACTATTTTATAAGCCATAAACTGATACTATTCAGATGTCAGTATCATGTTTACACTGTTTGAGAAGCTACTGGATAAATAGTGAAAGCATATTTACTTTGGATGGGAGGAACACTGATCCATTAAATGGTACAACTCAAGAAAGCAGAAAAAATGTACTGCCATTTTCCATTGCATTAAACTGTATTTGTATGCGATCTGCAAGAGCGGGACAAATCCTTATCATCCCCCAGGAATTCATTTACAGTAACTCTCTTTCAAGCTGGGTCAGTGATATTTTGGTCATGGAATGAACAGGGGTGTGGGCTAGGACTACAGATCACAGACTTGTCACCTTAAGAAAAGAGCAGCTTCAAATAACCCATTACAAAAGAAAAGCCTCCAAGACACACACAACAATTTTCATTCAGAAAGGCTTTGATCACTGTTTGAGCAGATGTGAAACGTACCTTAACACGAACTTCCATTTGCTAACATAATCCTGCTTATGTCTTTCTACTGTTAGCTCCCAGAAACCAGAGAAAAGTAATGAATGTTAAAAATAATCATAGGTTTCAGCCAAAGAAAATCAGCCTGAATTAGGAAACCAGGTTTGGACAACGCAGGCATTTCTGAAGTCTTGAAGAACAAAAGCCATGGACGTCTACCAACAAATTTGCACAAAATGTCACAGGATTGTTGCCATCTCTGTTGTTATCTGAGGGAACAGGTAGCTGATACTATCACTACATCAACTTGTGCTGGAGCACACCTACATGTAACAGGAAACCCAGAGCCTTTGGAAGAGCGTCGGAACCTGAGCACCATTTGAAGCTAAGGCAAACAAGTGCTAGCATTGCTACTTCAGGTTTGCTGCACTGTTAGAAAAATGTCCCAGTAATGGCAAGATCAATGTAACTGGATTGAGGGAAGTGGATCATACCTTGTCACGAATTAATTTAGACAGCATTCTGGTATCAATCCCATACAGAGCAGGCACCTGAAGAAATCACAAAAGAGATACAAGTTTGAGATGAAACAGCTAAGATAGATGAAGACAACAGCCAGACCACTTTGCCAAGAATGTCCCTTGGTTAAAGAGCTCTGGCTCTTAGCAGCTCACTTACCAAGGCTACCTCACTTTCAGTTCTTCACTTTTCCTCCCCATTCCCAATTACAAAAAACTTAGTTGTTCAAATCTTCTAGTTTCTGCACTAAAAAGCACTCAGCAAAAGCTTACGTGGCAAATATTGGTCTAATTTCTGAGCCACATTTTGCCTTCTTCCTGAGCACCCAATCCTCCCTGCTGTTATAAGCTGACTCCTACAGCTTCAAGTGTGAGGGCTTCCAGCAGCTAACATCTTCTGAGGTTTCCACTAGGCAACCACTCAGAGAAGTGCTGTAGAAACATTCAATGACAGACTGGAATATAATCTAACATGAATTGTTTTTAAGAAGAACCAAACATCCCAATTTAATTAACAATTTGTCTGTGAAGATGTTGGAAATACCACAGCACCATAACAAAGAGAAATGGATGAAAGGTCAGGGAACCAAGGAACGCTGAACAAGCCTAGTGCAGAGCAGTGAAAACATCTGAGGAGATAAATGACTACCAGCTCAACGCTGCATGTTCTCTCCTTTGCTCCCAGACACACAGGTCTGGTGTCCAAATGTAGTTATCCATGGATCTCTTACCTTTTCTTCCTGCAACCACTCTCCTAGACTCCTCGCAGCCTGCCAGTGACTGTACTCATTGCTGTAATCCAGGACCAGCAAACCTGAAACCTGCAGAGAGAAGAAATGTCACTTTGTACTGAAGGATCGTTCTGCACAACGCTGTACATTCACGGCTTTCACTATTCATCCACTGCAAAGCACACCACAATTAAGACATAACGCCAGCCAGATCTGATGTGACTGATCTTGCAGAACAGTAAGACAGCAAAACCTAATTCTTCACAGTGGGAGTGCATAGAACAGGTACCAGACAAAGAGTAAAGACATCAGCAGTTTGCTCTGATGAGTGTAGCTGGGCCATTTTACTTAGGAGACTCAGATTATGCTTCCAGATAACCAATAGTATAAATTGTACTGAATTGAGAAAGCCATTCTTGTTAGAAAGAAAATGGAAATGTAAGACAAAATGTTTTACTTCGATCCATTTTTTGTTTAAGAAAACATTTCACTTTTTAGTGACATTTCATTTCAAATGTCAACTCCACTTTCCAGTGGAGCTGGATAGCTTATAAAGGAGTCATTTCACCTCAGGACAGATGAAGCATTTCAGTGGTTCTGCAATTACATGGTTTTATTTGATTTTTCAGCACTGCCACAACTGCATGGACACAGACCTGCTGCTAGCCAATGTGCCCTGTCACTAAAGAGTAAATACCAGCTCCTGCACTTATAAGTACAGCCTTCCTCACACAGCTGCCACTTTCCCTGTTTGTGATTGTACAGGCATAGAGAAAAACAGCCACTGCACACAGAAACTTCTCATTCTCTGGCATTTGTTCTCTCTGTGGCAACCAGGCCTGGGCAAACACAGATAAATGTGAATCAGAAGTGAATGTGGAGAGAAAAAAAAGAAGTCATCCAGGAAAGCAGTTCACAGAAACTGTGCCATGCATATCACAGAGGGGAAACACCACTTTCAGACAGCAGGTGGCCTTGTACAGAAGTCAACACAGATTACCTTTTGCCACCATATCTCTAGAAGAGAATATCCAGTAGAAGAAAGAAAAAGGTCAAGTATCATTGATTTCTTTTAACTGACATTAGGGTGCCAGTGAATCCCTGCACATGTGCACAGGCATTCACACACACTCAGGCTGCTAGCACCACCCTTTGATCAGCTCTTGCTCTGCCACCATTACCTTGATTCCATCAGACTCCAGAAACCTCCTGAGGCCTATTTCATCCAGGGCAGTCGTGTCAGGCACTCCACCATTCCCAACGATGGGATTAGCCAGTGTAAGAATCTGCCCTTTGTAGCTGGGGTCTGTCAAGGCTTCAGTGTATCTAGATGAAGAAGTAATAGGAGAAAAAGCACATTGGTCTGGAGTTGAGAGAACAAAAGAGCCAGTGGGAAGAAGACAGGTCTAAATTCTCATAGTTCAAAGAACAAGAACAGTAGTTATGTCAGGTGTATTATTCCCTGGACAAAAGAAAGCAAATCAGTGAATATGTCCCATCTTTGCTATCTGTGGTTAAACATCTGACACAAAGAACGAAGAAAGGCTTTTGTGTTTCTCGTGTTTCATTGAATAAAAGCCCTGGAGCTAGTAGCAAACTCAGGACTCCTTATGACTCAACTTTTCATTTGACCCACAAACAACAGCTGGGGCTTGTCATTCCCTGGGTAACCCATGTGGCCAGCATTTTATCATCATCACCTCCTTCCATGTGCTTCCATGTTGCCCCTCTCAGTGCCAATAGAAGGCTCAAACAGAAAATCCAGCTGACAACACAGCCATTTCCCCAGCCTTGATTCTTTCTCCAGTCTTCTCGTACAGTTCTTCAAATGTCCAGGGCTGTAAACCGCCCTTTGTATGAGGGAACAGGTAGACAAATCTACACCTATTTACATTCTCTGGGCCCATGGAAGCAGCTACAAAACATCATTCTGATTCCTCACTAGTTCTCTGGGTTCTTCTCCCCTACTTGCCCTGTCTGCAAACTGCCACGGTACTGCTGCTGCAGTTTCTCCCAGCACAGAGGCCAAGCACCTCTTTCAGGCCATCTCCAGGTTCCCACTCACAGGACACTCCATATTTCACCTGACAACATTCATAGGCGCCTCTGCTGAGGAAGGCAGTTTGAAGACAATGCTTTAGAACTCAGTAGTCCATGCAGGTCACAGAGCCCCAAAGCATGTCCCCATCTTTAGCCACAGGCAGAAGCCTCAGAGACAGCAGCTTTGTTCTGGAACACTCTTCTCAGTAAGAACAGATTTAAAAGTGAGGCAGAGCATCTTCCTGCAAAGCAGGACTGAATCTTAAGATGTTTGGAATTTAAAGGAGGATCATACCTAGGATCTTTCCATCAACTGCTGTACCAGCTCCGGATGTGATGGGGCAGTAAATTCTGTCTCAACCCCAAAGAGGAGAACAGGGTAAACATGATCTCCTTACCCATGCTCCTGATTCTGCAGCTTCAAAGCAATGCCCAACCCTTCTCCCTCTCCTTTATCAACTAGCATACTGTTGCAACAATCTGTCTTCCAACACAGAAGTAGCTGTAATTTAGCAACAAATGAAGGTAGCCGTAGGAATATTTAGCTAAATACATCAAGACATTTCAGGATGAATCCGCTCTATAGAAAATATAATTTATTACTGTCATCATTTTTTAGAACAATACACAATTGGTAACTCCCACCATCTACCAGATACCAGGAAGTCACAAGAGACATTTTTCTGGAATGCTGAATTAATCTGCCAGCAGATTAATTGTCAAACACAGGGAAACTTCACAAAACCCAGAATGGTTGCAGGCAGATACAGACAACCCAGCATACCAGCCAGCACTGAGAAATGACACGTCGAATGAACAATGGCTATGAAGAATTTCCAGGTAGTTCTCCTGCTGTTCATATCCACGCTTCCTGCTGCAGGTAAACAACCACACAAAGTGCAGTGTGATCACAGAACTGCACTAAGTACATGGCATCTGCACATTTAGTCTCTCTGTCTCCTTCTAAGTCAATTGGCTATGCTTCCAAAAGACTCCTTGTTGCTGACAAAGCCAACACAATTAACATTTACACATTATTTGTAATCAGCAGATAAGGACAGAGAGCCAGTGGGGTTAGCTGGGGTACGAAGGCACAGCTCTGCAGTAAGACAAAATGCCCCTTAAGCAGGCACAGTGCCTCGTGGAGCAGAGAGGAGCAGATGGGATCAGGAGCTCCAAAGATGCTGCAAAGTCCAACCCTCGCTGTGCCTGCCCACATCTCTGCCTGATTTCAGTCAATTCCCATCAATCACTTCTTTCACTAGAATATCACATGAGACACATGCAGGCATACTGGAGGCAAATGCATTTACTGAGCTGATTCAAGCACAGTAACATTTTATGGCCTGTAATTCTTCTCTCTTAATTGCAAAATCTCCTCTTCCTTTTTTCCCTCTAATCCAAACAGATGGCAACAACACAAGGATTTTTTTATTTGAGCAAACACTTCTGCAAAGTTCATCTTCATGCTTCCCTAATGAAAATTCAACACTTCTCCTCTAAATCAGGGCTCCCTGCTCCCTATTCTGGAGTAATGTGACATTTTTGCCAGCTGTAGCTACTTCAGACCTGAAAGGCACGCGTATGTAAAGTGCTACCATGTCCATGAAAACCACCACGGGCTGCATCTGATGGGTTCCATTGGATATGAAGGCATTGATCTCAGTGCTCTGGAGCACGAGAGACAGAGGTTTCTTTCACCAAAAAGCAGTGCCACGACTGGCAGCAAACCCTGTCGCTCTTACGATCTGCACCAGCGCTGCAAGATCTTATCCTCTTCGTCTGTACGTTAATCAAGCTCACATTTCAAGAGAGTGCTCCGAAGACACAACTTGATATTTTCTATGTTCTCTCCATCGCCATATGCTCCCCTGCCCAGAAGAGATCTCTCTTTTCACAGGCTTCCTTCCCAAATCACTAGAAAATGAGCAAACACAGCTTCTGCTGCCACAGTAACATGCGGAGAAGAAATTAATCCATCAGGTCCTCCTTGACTTTTGTGATGTGACAAGATTTATTGCCCATAATCCATCACAGAGAAGAGAATTCTGGTGCCCTCCATCATTCTGATCTATATTAAACAGTTGTTTGTTGGCAGGTATATTAACACAGCAAGTAATTAGTGCTGTCAAAATACTTAAATAATTGCCTCCTAATGCAAAACTTTGCAAACAGATTTCCCTCCGCTGCAATTTAACATTCTCACCAATGAGACCATTTAAAAACTCATCTTGTGAGTATTGTTTTCTCCAAGGGAGAGCAGAATTTGGAGAAAGCAAGGCAGCTGGGCAAATACTATTATGGAAGGCTGCAGACAAACACAGCTATGGACAACTACCGAGAAGGCTCAAGCACTGGCAGCCTCAGAGTTGCCTTACCTGCCCAGGGACACCTCCCCTTCCTAATCAAAAGCCTCAGTCCTCTGGGCTAATTTCCTTTAGTCAAACAATTCAATAAAAGCACTTGCAGTATTTGGTTGCCATCCTAAGCTAGCAGCTATTGGCTTCTAGCACCCAAGAGGACACAAAGTCAAGTTGGGTTAGGAATGAATCTGATTCTCTCC
The DNA here is from genome assembly GCF_023343835.1 of Lagopus muta. Taxonomy (NCBI): domain Eukaryota; kingdom Metazoa; phylum Chordata; class Aves; order Galliformes; family Phasianidae; genus Lagopus; species Lagopus muta. The sequence continues at coordinate 32,089,704 of NC_064440.1, read as the reverse complement.
TTTACCTGGAAAGAGCACAGAGTTCATATACATCCTTAACTGTGGTATGAGACATCGTGCATCAAAAACAATGGTTCTCATAAGAAACTGCAACTTGGGTACCTTGGGATTTAAGAATTTTGCACTTAGAAGCCAAGTTCCATTACCCAGCAGGCTGTAGATGCTTCAGATCTCTACATTTAATCTGGACACTGGAGGCAGAACAAAGATTCATTAAACCAAGAATCTTACTGTCCTGTTTCAGTGTGCTCTGACTTGGCAGTGGCTGCATTGCTACGGGAAGGCAAGCAGAACTCTGCATACCTCACTATCAGTCAGCTTTATCAGACATTAAAGTGCAAGAAGACTGCCTGAAGTCATGTTGTTAACTTGTACCCTCTCCGTACTCCTAGAAAAACAGCCACAAAAACTACCCCTTTCATGCTTACAAACCAGTTATCTTCCTTTTACCCCCTTTGCTTTTACCTTACCCAGAAATACCAGTGTTGAATACGACTTCCCCTGCTGTGGAGGATGGGTAGCCAAAAGAATAGCCTTTCATCTTCGTTCCATCTTCCAGCACCAAGTTCGCTGTCTGCACCTAGAGAACAGCACATGAAGACACTCAAATACAGGAGGAAAAGGCTTGATGGTTACACACTTAACACCCAGGACACCTGCCTTTCATGCCTCGTGCTGTACCTGTTTCTGCCTCTCTCCCATTCCCAGCTGTCAAGGTACCATCTCTTTTACTAGGCTCCTGTTGTTCTTTTTCTTCCTAACAGTTAGGGTACACTGAGCTCCTAAAGGAGGCAAGGAAGCTAGCAAACCTCAACACGAGCAAAACGTGTGCTCCTGTTACCATGGGATCACTGTGGCTCCTTCCACATCATTTTGTTATTTTCTTCCACCACGATATCATAACTCCATTGGAAAACAGTTGCCTCTCTCCTCAATGTTTGCTCAAGGCTTGTTGCTGAGTACACTGAGTATCCAGCCGTGACCTTTGACAGGTGCTTACCTTCTGTTGCTGCTCTGTTCTGTACAGCTAAGCTGCTAAAAAATAGTATGTGCTTAGATGGACTCAGGTTAGAAGACCAAATTCAACACACAAATCCATTCTGCTGCAGAGGAATTCACATCAGACACTTGTGATTTCAGTTACTTCATGGGTAAGCAAAAACTGTCCTCCAAGAGGTACATATCTGACACAAAACCTAAATAAAACAACAGTTCTTTCCAAGAATCTTCAGCAGACCTGAGCATTGCAGTGCTAACTGAAGTTATGGCAAAGATTTTGATCCACTGATTAAACACAGTCCTGTGAACAGCAAAAACATGCAGCCTTGCTTTGTGTTTTGATAAAGGAATTTCAGGACAGCTTTCAAGACTGCTGAAAAAAAAAAATCACCAATTTTTGGTATATTTGTAATTCTGTTTTCAGACGTCATAAATGAATTAGCTGTGAATTTTAAGAGGAAATGTTTAGAGTTGCAATCAGACATTCAGCTAAAAGACAAACGTGATCAAGTCTCTCAACCAGACCTTTATAAGCTCTCCGTTACCTGAGAAAAATAACGCTCACTTCCTAATCCCGCCTTACTCACATCACCACTTTTAGGCAGAACACACATTTGTCAACAATTAGTTTCAAGGATGAGGTGCAAGAAGAGTAAAACTTCATTAAAAATCTCTGACAAACACCTTGAGAACTCACTGAGAACTGCAGCTACTTCCATTAAACCAGACTGATGCATTAGCTTCATAAAAATGGGGCTGTTAGTTTTACGGTTTTTTGCTCTCTTTTTTTAATGTTTTAATAAAAATAGTAACAGTTAAAATAAGTTTTGTTATCTACCTCCCATTAACCATATCCTGTATTTTACAAGGGCTGCTCTGAAAGTAATGCCTCCTGTTTTACAATGTTGGCCCATGATCTCAGAGGTGGATGCTGAGAATTTGCGGTATCAACACTGCTCATTGCAGCTGTTGTAGTTTGCATGGAAATAGATAAGAGGCATTACTTTTGGAGCACCCTACATATACATGGCCTGAGACAATTGCTCTACAAACAATGCAGCCCAGCTAAGCCAAAAGGTTGAACACCCAAGATAGATTGGTTGGGAGATTCCTTCAGGTCCCCGCTGACACGCAGGAGAAGAAACAGAGTAAGCACACCTGGAAACAGTTTGCTAATGAATGTCAGGGATTGAAAACATTTGGAAGAGAAATCTTTTGGACACCAAGAAACTTTCGCTTCTGTAACACATACACAGAGCAGCGTATAAACCAAAACCACTGGGCTGAGCCACAGTTGTGTGAAGTTTGTCCATCCAAACATGGCTTATCTTCATACTGGTTTGTGCATACATGCATGTTTGTGCTTGACTTGTTTTGTGTCTGTTTTTTAACTTACTTTTGGTTGGTGTGGTTGTTTGTTTTCCAGACATAAGGATTCCTCATACTGAGATATTTTTTTTAAAAGAAGAATCAAGATCAGTGTGCTGCAGAAAGGAGCAGGAGAACTACTTTCCATTAACAGCACATCAGCTGGACAGTCGCAGCAAGGAGAAATTTCATTCCCAGCATCGAACATTTTGTAACAATCATGGCAAACATTCATCTGGAGCTCCTCTGCAGTTATAAATACTGCACAAATCAATTACTAATGTACTGCAGAATGCACTAAAAATCAAACCGTGCTGCCAAGTAATTGAATTCCGTGCATCTGGGATGGTTTTAGCCTTGCATTTTTTCCTCATTAATGTCAAGCATCCAGTCATTCTCAAAAGGCTCAGCCATCACTCTCTGAGCCTTCTCACATGATTGGATAGGATAGTCAGCAACACCACAGTCCTCCCACAGCTATTGATACAGTTTTTGTGGATATAGATTTAGCCCAAATAAATACCACTGTTTGGTCAGCCCCCTGATCTCCTAGAAAGCCTCTCACTACAGCAAGCTTCCATACCATTAAGGGTTTATAAAGCAGAGAGGTCACCTTGGTGCCTAGGGCTGGCTGAGTGTTGGACAGGACCTCTACCCTTTCCAAAATCCAACCCCCGTTACCAACACGGCAGGCTGACTGCAGGAACCAGCTTCATTCAGTCTAGGTTATAGGAGATGGATCTCTGGATCGCCCCTCTTCACAGCCCACATATTACAGGTCCATCCAAATATCAAGCCCAGTTCAAGCAAGCCCTACCATTTGCTGAGGCAAGCTGGGGTCAGCACTTGGGTCACAGCCAGAACTGCAAACAGCCTGGTAGGATCCTCCAGGATGCTCCAGAGGACTCCTCCGGAGTCCAAGATGGTGGAATGACCAGAAAAATTCAAATCCACCTAGCTCCAAAATCCAGTGCAGTGACAGTGACCTTTGAGGCTCACCCTCACCATGGTAATTAACAGGAGCCTGCAAGTCCTTCTGCACCACAACAGACCTGTTCTTCTACACACTGAGCCAGCAAAGAAATCACTTCTGTCCAACAGAAGCCCTGTTGTGCTATTAGAGCCCCTGCATGGTGTTCAAGTAATGCAGTGGGATGTCCCTGAGCAACCATAACCTGCCGCAAGTTCAGCTACAGAATGGATAGCTGTTCAGATGCTTTCCTCCTCTCCTTGATTTATTGCTCTTAATTGAGAGGTTGGTTTGTTTGATGAGCATTCTTGAAGCAATTACTCTTACTTACATTTCCAGCAGAGGTGTTACCACATCCCTCAGCTGCCAGCCTACTTGTCTTTTCAGTTTTGTTTCTAATGTGAAAAGTGATTTAGAGGCTATAAAAAAGGCCAATTGGCTCAATTGGGGACTAGCTGGAGAGATTTTTGTTTGTAAGGAAAAAAAAAAAAAGAAATAAATATCCCAGAACTGCCATGAGGTCCTTTTATTTCCTCCCCACACACCAGTGGCTTTAGCTTAGCAGAGCTCCTTGTCCTCCAGAGAGGCTTCAGAGCTCCAGAAGAGCTTTGACAAGGATGGAGGTGGCTAACAGAAAGGGTGATGTTGTTGCCAAAGCATCACAGCAACTTGTTAATCTTATCAAAGGAGCTTGAAGAGCTAACTAGTTCCGATCCCACTTCACTAAGCACTTCACACATGAAGAAAAAGCATAGTAGCAATTGAGGAAAAAAAAAAAAAAAGAGTATAAAACTGGATGAATTTAATTCCTGCTGGATCTCCTGCTCCAGCAGCCCTTCTTCTCTACAGAACAGATGATGAAGATCTGCCAAATTCCAAAAGATCAGCAGTACAACTTGCTTTGTAAAGAATGACTTCCTTAACCCTTGTACACCTAACAGTAAACAGGTAATATTGCTTCATACTTGCCTCACAGAGAAACCAGTTGAGGAAATCAAGTTTTTCCTCTCCAAAAAGACCCTTCAGCTTCTCTTGGCAAGGCCATACTAACCTGAATGCTGTGCTGCAGCAGGGCTACGAGTACACCCAGCACACAGGACAGGTTGTGTGCATGGCAGAGACAGCTGGGATTCACTTTCAGCATAGGCCAGTTTATTTCCCAGTGGTAGGAAGATGGTAAAATGTCTCCCCTCCAAGGCAAGCCATGATTCCACTCTGGCACACTTCCTGGCACACTCATCAGCCTGGCTGCTAACAGCCAAAGTATAAGAAAGGCAGAAAAAGCCCAAAGCCAACACATCTCTTGTGCTCCAAAAAGCTTGTGCCAGGACTGTGCTGCATCTATGCCAAATAACCAGCAACAAAGGAAGTCTCTTCTCATTGCTAGAAAAATGTCTTCTTGTGAGTACTGTGCCATCTGGGCACTGCAACTGTGAAGTCTTCCTTTGCCAGCCTTTTTTGTTTGTTTGTTTGAACACATATATTGTTATCACATTTGCTTATGGCTAGAACTGGGAAAAGCAGGAAGGCAGGAATAAAAAAAGGAATGAGGAAGTCACAGCTCCTACAACTCGAACTCTTTAGCATTTCTTAAAGGTGCTCACAGCAATACCACAAATATTTGCCCTTGATAAAAAATGGAGGAGGAAGAACCAAAAGAGACAAGGCAGCTGGTGGAAGTCATGAAGCACCAGAGGAAAGGAGCTTCTGTTTCCCACCCTGCAGTAACTCTTCCCATCTGCAGAGAATAAGGCCCCTTTCACTTCCAAAAGGAGAGGGACAGAGTGACTTGTGATTGATCTTTCACCTCCTTACCTGTCTCTCTGCTCCCCAAACAGTCACTTTCTCAGTTATTTTCCAGCTGCCTCAAAACGGATTTGAGGAGTCTCTTCACAGTCATCCGCAATAATTTCTAAAGCCAGTGTTCAAAAATTCTCTTCTCATTTCTAACTGTATTTTTAGCTTGCTTCTGGTGTTTGTTTGTTGGGTTTTTTTTCTTTTTAATAGTTCTCCCAATCCTCTCCTTACAGAGCCAGCTATGCTGTTACAAGCCACCTATTTATTGCTCATACAACTCTTTACATCCCCATATAACTACATTGGCCTCAGATGAGCATTAAATGATATGAGCTTCGAGCTACAGTTTGCCCATTTCTGAGCTGCAAAGAAGCACAACTATGCCAAAAGCAGCGATGCTAAGCACCCCTATGGAGAGCCCTGTGGGTCTCAGATCTGCTCCCTGTGCCCCCTTTTAGCCTTGGATGCTCTATGTCTCCCGCAGAACTGAAGGACGGGGTGCAGAGTAGGGGAATACGCACCTTCCTGTCCCCATCTTTCAGGCTGCTCATATGCAACCACATTTCCTCACATATAATGAGTTTAAATGGACAGAAATCAGACTTGGGAGAATAATTATTAGGCATTCTCCCAAAACTACCACTCTCCCTTATGCTCTCTAATACTTAGCTCATACATAGATCAGAAATATGTTTTCATTGTATTTTGTTATATTCCCTAAAATAGCCCACTGAGAAAAAGCAATCAAAAGCAACCAAACACTCATTTAAGTCTACAGTGATGCAGGAATGGGATCATTACCTATGCTACCATTAGCCCACACACCTTAATTACCCAGCATTTCACAGTTTCTGCAGCCTTCCTACAAATATCCATTATAGTTAATGACGGCTGCAACACCAAACCCAGACCTTCTTGGTCACTTGTGTCACAATTACAGTCAACTACCACACTCATAGGCAAAGCTAAGTAATCCTTTTAGAACCACTTACCCTCAAATTCTCCCATGGGCCTGCTGCTTTACTGCTTACATATGTGCATTGGACGCTGTTTGACTTCTACTTCTCTATGTCCCATAAAAAGAGAGATGTATGAGCTTGTCACTGCCTTAAAGAAAAGCCCCAAGACAGGAAAGGTTCAAGTTTTTCTATTCCAGATTCTGCAGGTGTGGCCCCTGGCAAAGGTGATGTTAGAAATACGAGCTGAGATCTCAATTTAAGAGTCACAGGTTCCTAAGTTAACCAAGGTATCAGCCTTATTGCTTTTCAAGAATTCAAGCATCCACTCTAGCTGCTAACTAACTACCATAGGTATTAAACCTAAATTACAGAGTCCAGTATACAAACAGCTTTCCCCAGAGTCAGTGACAAGGCAGAAAATGTCAAGCACTATATATCAGAAAGGCACTGCTGGCTGGCTAACATCACAGCTAGTCACTGTGCAGATACAAAATCTCCACCAGGCCCAAGACTTGCAGTGCACAGTCCGTTCTGACTGCCCTCAACAGGTCCTGCCGTACACCCTGAAAGAGAAATTGAGCCCACGTCTTTCTCACCCTCCTGGGGTATATATTTGCTATTGCTGGCACTGAGGTTAAAATGGCTCACGTGTTTTCATGGCAGTTTATGAAACAGTTTCACATGGCATTTGTTTATTAAATATGTATTCACTTTCCTTGTCAAGATAACTGGCAAGCATAGAAATTAGGTAAATGCTAGAACAGCTGGTACTGTAACTCCATCAGAGTTGGGCAGCAGTTTTCCACGGGCATGAAACTTCTTAATCAGATGCCTCAGTATCATGAGATACAACCTTTTAGGTCTGCCACCCCGCAGACTATGAATGAGCGACAGTACATGTACCTAACACATCAATTTGTCACTTCAGATGTCAACTCCAAACTTCAGATGTTAATTCATCAGAGTAAAAATACATGGGATGCAGAGATGCCTACCAGAATTATCCTGGAATATGTCAAGAAAGAGGGTATCTCATCAAAGTCTGAACCAGCAATCCTAAGCACGGCCTACAAAGGTTTATCAGCAGAAGATGCTTTTACTGTGGCAGACAGCTATAACCACTCTAAATAGTACAGCAGAAATGACCTGATTGCAGAGCCTGAATAAATCTGGTGGGAGGAAGATTATTGCACTGTGCTATAAGACAATGAACAAGGTAGCAGTTCTCGCCTGCTGTGCACTTTCAGGGAGGGAAAGACAGGTCCACCAGCAAGCACACCAGTCACAACACACCCTCTGCCTTTAAGTGCAAGTCAGACAAACCTGAACTGAAAACTCACAGGTTGGAAGAAGGGATAAGAACTGGGATGCTTCTTTCCTCATTGGTTTTTCTTTCCTCTGCTTCAAGTTTTAAAGAAGCAACGTGTCTTTCGCAGGAGCCCAGAGAAGTGTTTATTTTTCTTGGAAATCAGTGGCCACAGCCCAAATGCCTCATAGTTTTTCCCAGCACCCACTGAAACATTCCTCCTCGGGTTGCTAATTTAATTACACTGATGTTACACAAAGACAATCATGCACGAGCCCCAAAAAGTGACGACACTTGACATGGAAAACCATGTGAAGTACCTGATACCAAAACCCCTCCAGTGCTACAGAATTCACACACCAAGTCCCAGCTCACCACCGTGCTGTGCTTCATCTGTCTCAGTTGCTCTAGTAAGGCTGGCCAAATGCAACTTCTGTACACAAAGAACGGAAGAAAGTTGGGGCAGTGAACCAAGGGTTCAAGTCCATAAGATGAAGGGGTGATGCAGTAATATATTCACAAAGAACCATGTACATCTCTGATTAAATTCAGAGCCAGTTTGTTTTCAATACATTGAAAATGGGTGCTACGTGGACCCAATAGTGCCTCAAGTCACACTTCAAGTGATGCTTCTTTTTAAATATCTAGTTGATTCATGCTGACTGGACTGAAAGTGCTGCTCTGCTAGCTATCAATCCTATAGAAAGGTGGGGTGTTTGTAGAGAAAATGCCATATAATATTTAACCGAAACCTTGAACTTCCACCTTCTGGTGCAATTTACTCTACAATTCCAGACTACACAAAAAGTGTTTTCTTATCTAAGAAAACTGTTTAGCCAAGCAAACCCCTTGCTTCAGGTTCAGACAAATCTCAGTCAGACCAGTTTGACATGCCTAGGTAAACCCTGTTATCTACAGCAAGCTATCTCTAGGCACGCCAAAACATCTCTTAGACCACAGTAGCTCCCTGCTAGCAGTTACTGTTACCTTGATGCTCAACAACCTGGTACCACTCCTCCAGGAACTCCAGTGACCAGCAGACACTTTGCAAAACTCCGGTCTGCCTTTCAAAGTCTTCACCACTTTGCAAGCTGTCAAAATTCTTGTCATCTTGATAGTTGAAGTGTAGAGTTTAAAAAAAAAAACAAGTCAAAGCAAAAATCCACTTGTATGTGTTTCTTCAAGATATGGCATAGGCGATACACTCTTGCAGATAACAGAAGAAGAGGACATGCAGCAGGTGAGCTGGACTGACTGTACAGCACTGCTCTACACCCTCCCATGTATTCTGCCATTAAAAGTCTCTGGTGCGGCCCCACCTTTCTCCTTGCCCCTCCTTGAAGGGGTGCTTGCTTAGGAACCCTTGCAACACTTGTCTTCAGGTTGGTCCCTGAGCAATGCATAGGGGTTGCACCACAGGCCAGATGCTAGCTTTACTTACTAGAAGACATCAGAGCTTGCTGAGAAACTGTACCTACAGCAAGGAAAACAGTCCTCACTGAAACAAATACTTTCAGTAAGTGACAAAGAACTGCACTGCTTATTCTCCTAACAGCATGTGATCTGTGCAAATTAAGAGTCTCTCTGTTCAGTGTGCTTTCCAGTACTCTCTAACGTATGAACTGGGATCCACCTGATAGCAAGAGGGACAGCCTGTAACTGTGAAATTTACTCCCATATTAGAAGATGGAAAATGGGAGGACTAAATTGAGCAGAAAGCTGCAGACTTTCTATTCTGTGCATGGAGAACACAGCATAGAACACATTAAGCACAGCACCCAAAGTGCCAGCCCTTCCCAAGGAAATGGGAAGGACGTCAATAAGAAAAATAAACCGCTGCAAAAGAAAAAGCATCCTTTAGCAAAATTTCAATGGACAACAGCAGAAATAAGACAAAATGTTCCATATGCCATCTCCTACCCGGCTACAGATCTTTGTAATTATCACCTATTTCCTGGACATGTACTACTTGACAGGATTTAGGCAACCTTTTTATTTTTTCCCCAATTACTGACAGAAACAACTAGGATTTCTTGGTATCCAGTAGTTTGACATTGGTCTGAGCTGAGGGCAGTATCACATGCAAGTACTTCTGCACAGCTCATTACAGCACCAAGTTGAATCGTAATGCCCATAATAGAAAAGGGGACAAGAGCAGGGGTGCCCTCTGTGATAAGAGCTAATTGGAGACCTGGCTTAGAAAGGTACAGGGAAGGCCTGAAGCCAACAATGGAAAGAAAGGTGGACAGAGAGAGCGTGGAAGACATGCTGGGTATAGAGAACTTCACGTTAGCAAGAGCTTTACAAGTGTACAGAGTTGAGAGAAGCAGGTCAGCTTTGTTCCCCAGTAACTAGAGGGTGGTTTAGGGGAAAGGCATAATCATTCTTCTTATAGGAAGATACCCAATAATCATTCTGACTCATAGACAAAGCTTGAGAGAGAGTGAATAAAAAAAGAACAAGAAACTGGGAAACGTATTGTTGGTAGCTACTCCTCTGCTTGTTTGAATCTAGCTGGTACTGCTCCAGGTTGGAGATACGACAGAGAGGGGACGTACAAAACACAAAGTAAGCAAATCGTAAGTGAATGCACTGCAGAGATCCACTCCTTGTACTAGAAAGGTCATCTTAATATACAAATGCATACAAATGCATTCACACAAGCAATTCAGAAGCCAGTTTTCTCCCAGAGTCACTACTCACATTACATTGTCTTTATACTGCCACAAAACTTCCATTATGGACGTACCGAAAGGCAAATTCTGCACTCCAGCTACCTCTACCAACAGCAGCCATGTCCCTTTGTGTCCCAGATATACAAGTATTTGAAAAGAATCAATCCTCAGTGCTACCCTTGCTGCTAATTTCTAACTCTATCCTTTCACACATGTATTTTAATGTGGCTGCACAAAGAGGCAGATAGATCCAGCTACGGACACATAGAAAAGACAGAAAGGAGATACTTTTGATCTGACTCTAAGGCCTGCAAACGCAATGGGTGTTCACAACAGAAGCCTCATTTGCAAAAAGCCTGACCACATACAAACAAGCCTGCAGTGGTTTGGACAGATATTAAATATGTGCTGTGTTTAACAAATAAATACCTTCTGTAGAGGTAGAGTCAATAAGAAATGGTGAAATCAGTGAGGAAAAAGAAACCAAGCACAGAAGAATGAAGAAAGAAACACAGAGACCAACGGTTTCATGGAAATGCAACCACACTTAAAAACCTGCCTGTCTGTACATTGTTTGCACTGTCATCCACATGAGTCCTTTCAGCATTAAGAATTGTTAAGAATTTCCATGTATTTGGAGAATTTTCTTTGAGTTCCTCCTGAGGAAAGCACTAAGCTATCCCTGCAGGTAACAAGGAGTGTAGCTTAGAGAGCAGTGGGAGCTGTGAAGTCCCTTCAGGAAATTAAGCTAGGGCAGGCACTCTGGAAGAAGGATACATACCAAAGGAACTGGGAATGTAAAGCCATGAAGGCAGATGATCACTCAGACAAGAGAAGTAGAGGGAAATAAAGAAGTACATGCAAGTTACGCCTCCTAACCTTCAGCATAAATATTTAGAAAAAGGCAGACAGCATTTTGTTTCAAATTCATTTGTACTATATCCTACACAGACAGGGAACAAGGCAAGGAGAGGGAAGAGCTCATTAAAATGAAGAGCTTTCTCTGTTTACAAATGAAATTCATCATACAGCACCACTGTACCGTAAAATCAAACAAAATCAGTGGTCTGTGGCTTTGTGAATCCCCAGGGCTCGGATATTCAGAGAAAGCTAAGTGCCTGCATTTTTCAAAGGCTTAAAACAAACCACTTCATTTTCAGAAAAGAAGTGCTCAGAGAGCACTTGAGGTCCAACTCAGGTGCCCCTGGATTGGCACGCCAAAGCTGGAGCTCCTGAAGCCACTCATCATAGCTGAAAAGCTCTGCTATAGGCAGGACTTGCAGAACTTCCATGCTGGATGCATTCACTTCCTGGAGAACAGCACGTGACTGTTAAAGGAAAAGGGGAGAACTGCTCACCTGACAAGACTAAACACCCCTCCGTGGGAGGGGAATATATGCTGCAAAGCTGTAATTTCGCAGTGTAGTAGCTGTAGGACAGCAGATCAAATTAGATCTGGGATCATAGCAGCAGATGTGGACAAAGGAAAGCTGGACTTGCTTGCCCTGCATGATTTCACTCACGGCCATGGCAGGACATCACGTGCTCTGTCTTCAGCACTGTTTTGTCCCATGCGCAGCTCACGGTCGCAACTCTATGTGCAAACTCAATGCAGAGGTAACACTCAGACCTTGAGTACCAATGCTAGCCATTTCCAACTCCTCTGCTTCACAGAAGACAAGCACACCCAAGCCTCGCAGCAGCCCAAGTGATGTGATCTTGACCACATCATTGTAGTGCCTGCGAGTAAACCCAGGAGCAGGAAAGCAGCAATACACCTCTGCACAGCTCCCACTGCTCCCTAAACTGCACTCCTGCTTACCTGCAGGGACAGCCTAGTGCTTTCCTCAAGAAGAGCTCACAGAAAATTCTCCAAATACATGGAAATTCTTAACAGTTCTTCATGCTGAAAGGACACATGTGGACTACAATTCTGAAAATGGAGATAGGACGATTTCAGCAAGTTCTGAATTTTGCGCTCCTTCTCAAATCCATGACAAAAGGTAAAAAATAAAATAAAATGCAGAGATTATCAGGACTGCCTGTTACAACTATCACATTCTCTCCACCTAATCTTAGCATTATTCAGCTGCCTTTGCAGATTCCAGTAACCAATCTATACACCCCTGTCAACTTTTAAAGTCACTGCAGGAAAATGACTGTCATTTTCAATTTCTCTGTAAAAAAGAAAAACAACAAAACACATGACTAGTTCTTTTCTCAATTGAAAGGCAAGAAATAGAGCCAATTTGTGGGCATGCTGGCCAAGATCCATGCCAGTTAAAGTCTCAAGTAACTCAGCTGAGCTTCAGTAGCATAAATCTCCCTGGACTGGGACCAGTATAATAAGCAGTCCAGAGAAATTGCTTGGACTCTCCTCACAGCTGATACGAAAGGGAAGTTTTTTCCAAGTGCCCTTCAGACATCTTTGGAAATCAGTCCTGCCATCTGGCAGGCTGTATCTCACTTCTGACCACCACTTCTGTCTTGCTCTGAATAAAACACACTCCAAAAATATCAAGTGGAAAAGCAAAGCAGTTGATGGTGCCAGCAAGAATGAAATTCTCCATTGCCACAGGGAAACAGACAAACACACTCCACTCCTTCTTCACTCAGCCAGCAGAAGAATCTTCAAAGTGACTCAGAAATGCTGCCTTCCATTCCAAGAGGAAGTCACTTGTTTCTCAAGGAACTTAGAGGAAGCACCAAAAGCATGTGAATTATACTAAGATTTCTCAAACCTCTTCATCATCTTTACCAAGGATAAGTGGGATCGAGTACCCCATCAGCAAGCTTGCTGATGGCAGCAAGCTGAGCTGATATGACAGAAGGAAGGGATGCTATGCAGAGGGACCTGGCAGGCTTGAGAAGTGGGCCTACACGAACCTAAGGAGGTTCAGTAAGGTCAAGTGCAAGGCGATGCACTTGGGTCAGGACGATGCCAGGTACATGCACAGACTGGGAGAACAACTCCTTGAGAGCAGCCCTGCAGAGAGGGCTCGGGAGTGTTCATCCCTGGAAATGCTCGAGGCCGGGTTGGCTGGGGCCCAGGGCAGCCTGATCTGGTGGGTGGCAACCAGCCCGTGGCAGGAGGGTTGGAACGGGATGATCTCTACATGCCTGTTCCAAACCAAGGCAATCTAAGATGATTTTATGATTTTCTAATCAGTTTATCAAGCAAGATAAGCACTACGAATGTAACAGTAAGTTTAAGGTAGGTAACAATTTCTGTCCACAGCATAATGCTAACAGCTCTATTAAATCCGTTCACCTCAGAGAACATCACTTACTATTTTTGGTACAGACAGAGGAGGAATAAAGTAGAATTGTCTTGTGTGCAAATGAACTAACAGCATCCCTGCATTCCCATCACCTGTTCCTCTTGGATTGCTGCAGGAGAGCAAGTATGCTCAGTTACACTTGCAGATCTGGTGCTTTGAGCCAATCTCAAATCAAATGAAGCATTTCAAGCAAAATCCACAATACTTAAAAAACATTTTGACTGCGATGCAAAGTATCACAAGGCAAGAATTTTAAAATTAAGACTGATGTTCATCTGAGATAAGCTGAAGGGAGTGAGAATCAAGTACGCACCTCATCCTTTGGCTTTCCCCCCACCACCATAGTTCTGCCTATTTTAAAAGGAGGTCTGAGGAAAGCTACGTTTTATATTTTAATAGGAAAAGTTCATGGTAGATCAAAAGACAATGTTCAGATCTGGGTGCTGCATTCTGATTCATCCTTATTGACTCACATAATTGTACATCCTACCATTCTTCCTTTATCCTGAAGTCCAGCCAAACAATAACAGCTCATTATTAGAGAACTTCAGCCCTCAAATAAGAAGCAAAAGCGGTTTGTAGATGTGATAAAGAATTTCAGGATATGCTACTGGCTTCAGCACAGGAGATAAATGAAAGAAGTGACATTTCAAATGATTGCGAATTGAAGCTTTGCCAGACTTGTGGAAACAGCAGGTCTGCTGCATGCACATCTGCTTCAAAGGCAAGCCTGGCATTATCCTGCACTTGGGAATTCCCATCACACGAATCATGCTGCACATCCAGAGACATGAGTGGGAAAGTTCATGAAAGCTAGCAGAAAATACACGCAGGTTAGTGCATCCCAATTTTGGGGAATGGTTAATCTGTTGTGCAACACCTAGAACCTGACAGCTCCTGAGAACTAGCGCTCTGACAGAGGAAAGCTGCACATGAAGGAAAATAAAAAGATCCAAGTCTGTCTGCAGCAATCTCTCTTCCCTTTTAGTCTCAGTCACGTTTCGTGTAAACAGGACACAAAAATCAAGTCTGCACGATCTTTAATTGTTTCAGAGTGCCTTCATGCAGTTTGAAAACTAATAACCACCACCTTCACTTATCTCACTGAGAAGCCAAATAAAGCTTATTAAAAATCCACTTGCTCGATTACTCAGATATGGAGAGGTTGACAGTAATTCAAAAAGTCAAACATTGCTGATCACTGACCTTCATTTTACATGTTATTCTACCATTGACCTGAACACATTTGGGAAAACTTTCATCACACTACTCCAGTTTCAGTAAAGCAGGAATGGGTTTGACAATAGCTCAGAAAACCTAGGACTGGCACTAAGTATATTCTACACTCATTCACAAGGCCACTCTGTAGTTTCCTTATGCTGACCATTTTATCCAGCAGAGCTTGAGAAAATCCGTGCTTTCCAGCTCTGAGTGCCACTGAGAAAGGCCTTCCTGTAGAACAACAACAAAATAGCAACTGAATAACGTGGTTGAGAAATCACTGTTAGGGAGAACACCTGGAAGAATCTCTCAGCCATCATAATGACAGCAAGTTCACATCAGACCAGTTGGATGATGAGATGTTTAATTTTTCTTTGCCTTTTTACATCTTCACACTCATTTATGTTTCATCCTCTGTGTTTACTAGCCAAAGACAGCTAAATATTGAGAGAATACAAGAGCAGTCTGCCTGCTTCCAAAGGCACCAAAGCAAAGATTCTGCAGACAGCTCTAAGTGGCTTGCACAGCTTTGCTTGAAAAGCAGCACAATCAACGCACATCTTTACACCTTTTCCCCTTGTTTCCATGTTCTTTCCTACTTGCTGCTTCTTCCTGCACGGACAGATTCTGACTGCCCACTTCTGCTGACCACACCTGGCACTAGAAATGGCAGGAAGCATGCTGCTGAAGCATGACTGTATAATGCAGAAGGGATGCTCAGTATGAAAAAGAGTGCGAAATCGGGGTATAAGAGCATAAAGAAATCTTGTTCCTAAGTCCCAGTCCTGCAGTCCTCACAGAGAAAAACATGAATGCCTTGCTGAAAGAGAACTTACAGCTCTGAGTCTTGAGACAACTTCCATTAATGGAATCACAATGTGCAATTATCCTTTCAATAAGATGAACAAACCTCCAGCTGGTAATGGATGGGGATACAGTGCAGAATTCAGCCTGTTTCCCTCGCGTGTCTTCGCCTAACAAATGCCTCAGTCTGAAGAAAACATGGGGACATTTGTATTTGTGGATGCAAAGCAATAACTTGTAACTTGAAACTTCTTTCTAGATTTCATTGAACAGCACTTTTTGTTCAGGAATTCAAACAAACAAAACAACGGCTTTAAACAGAGTTGTCCAAAATCTAGTCTTAAAGTAAAACTGCAAGCAGTTATTTGAACTTCTGTGCAACTCTATTTAAAGAAAATAAAGAGAGAAATTGTTTAGACTAGACATTATGAAATGATACTAGATAAATGTTTTAAAGCAAGTATTTGGAAGAAGTTCTTTACTGGGGGGGTGGTGAGACACCAGAACAGGTTGCCCTGTGAGGCTGTGGATGCTCCCCTTCCCTGCAAGCATCCAAGGCCAGGCTGGATGGGGCTGTGAGCAACCTGGTCTAGCGGGAGGTGTCCCTGCCTATAGCAGGGGGTTGGAACTAGATGCCCTTAATGTCCCTTCCAACCCAAACCATGCTATCATTCTCTGAAATGTAATTCTCACCTTTTAAATATAATTTTTCCTTACGTTTTTTGCTTTCAAAACAAAAACCAGAAAGCAAATTTCACTTAAGAAATAAATGAGAACTTTTGCCCTGCAATTGTCTCCTTTAACACCCCATATAGCACTTGAAACAATATTAAGACTTCTGCTTTTGTAAAAGGAAAAAATACTGTAACAAAATAATTGAAAATCTCAAACCAAGGTCACATCAAAGACAGTCTTTAAAAAGAAAAGGGATGGGGGACAAATTTCTTGTTAACTCTGCCCACTGTGGCACCTCCCTACTTTTCCAAACGTTGTGTATAAGCTGTGACCAAGACCGCCTTCTGGCCAGTAAGGTTTATATAAGGCCTGACAAGAAGACTGTTCTATCTATTCCCAGGTTAGAGAAAATCCATTTTCAAGGAGATTAAACTTCTTTCAGGCTTGAGCAGCTCAGGGCGTGCTGATCTGCTGTCTGAAATACGGAGTCTGTGCTTCACCCAAACTTAACAAAGATAAGGCTCTTATCTTCAGCGAAAGAAAAAGAATCAAAGTCTTGAAAAATGGGTCGAATTCCATTGCCACTGGGATTAGCAGCTCCTCTTAGATCAGCTGACTTGGAGAAAATAGAGAAAACCCCGAGCTGTATCTGAGAGAGACTGACGTTATCCCAAAAGGCCAACTTCAGAAAACCCTTACTTGGCTAAAACTGAGCGTAGCCACAAGAGCCAAAGTGGCTTTAGGAAATAAAAGCAAATCAGAAGGGCTACACAAACAGTCTCTCCCATGCTACACATCCTCTACACAGCTTAAAAATAGCCTGACCTTACAGTGCAAGATCAGCTACATTCGCTGAGGATGATTCTCACTATGTTTGCTTCCTTCTGTGGCAGCGCAATCATGGCTGAATATGTGATAGATGATCACACCCCAGTGCTTGCTATAACAAAAGAAAACAAAACTGCCTTACCCTTGACTAGACTACAAATACATAGATTTCTATCTAGAACGAAGGCTGCAACACAAACAGTCCCTGAGCTTCTAATTTATGCACACACACCTATGTATGTGCATAAATGTGCATGAACACAAGCACACCTAGTGTCCACTGGACACTTTTGTCTTTTTGCTCTGTCACAGTACTTGTTTTTTCCCCAGTCAGATGTAATTTCAATGAAACCACAGCATTTATAAACAAATTTTGATATGGGAGAACCACTGGATCCAACCACACAGTAGGCATCTGCAGAGGATGTTGGCCAGACCCATCGCAGACCCTGAAATCTGTGGCATCAGATCTATGAGTAAGGGCATCCAACAGCAAAGTCAGGAAACATCCATCAGATGAGATAAGCAACACAACAGAATAATATGTTACAGACAGACATAGCCTGGAACAACAGGTCCTCACAGCTAGGCACTGCAAAATTCAATCATGGTGACTGCAACTGGTAGGACAGCGGGGGACAGTTATATCACCACCTGTAAGTAAAAATAACAAACAGTAACAAAACCAAAAGCTCCAGAGCGTATCAATGGGCCGAGCCTACAATTAGGCTCAGGAAAAAAGCAGCTCCAATGGAACAGTGGAGTGTGTGATCAGTCTCAGCGATTAGTTGATGGGCTAATACCTTGTGTACTTGTGAAAAGCATCATCTCACAGCCTTATTCAACCTGACCTGTCCTAAGCAGGAGATACGGTGCTAATAACAGGTTTTTGCTATAACAGATGTCGTATCAGAAGGTAGGAAAATTCCCCACAAAGTTTCCTCCCAAACTTCAAAAGCAGAATGAATTAATTCTCCCTTTGGAATACTTACAGTGACTTTTTGGAAAGGTTCAGGTTTGTTTTTCTTTTTACCCTTTAGCACCCTTTCGTGCAGTGCTGGATGTTCCTGGCTTTGGCGGGAGGGGAAGCTAATATTTCATAGGTATTACTTAACATGGCCTTGGCCTCTCACCTCATACACAGCATCACTGATCAATCAGCATTTCTGTTGTTGTTTCACGCCCGGTGCTCCAGATAGGAAGGATGTGCAAAACAGAGGGTTTTCTTTCATTGGTCTGTGGTTTTTTTTTTTCCTCTTACTGCTACTTTTTTGTCCTCTTCCTGTGGTTACTCAGGGGGTGAGGAGGATTAAAAGCTTCACACATCGCATACATGACCACGAGCTGAAGCACATGCTTCGACTTACAGATGGATATGCCACTGGGCCAGGTCTACTTGCCTGATGATGGCTCTCTCTCTTTAAAGAGGACAGCAAACTCCTGCTATACAGATCTATAATGTCATTTAGCTGGGAAGGGGAAAGGGAACGTGATTCTGAACATCCATGAAGCATTTCTTAGAGAGGAGACCAATGAGATTTGAAAAAGTAACTGATGCTCTCAAGTAAGTTTCAGAAGTTTAACCCAAGAACTCCATTTCTGCCTATTCAGCTAGCATCTTTGTAATAGCATGGAAATTTAAAGAGCAGGGGAATTTACTGTAAGACTCTCTGTGCTCCATGGAGCTGGGAGACACTTTGTCTACATGATGGTTCTACTACCATTCTCCCCCATCAACACAAGCCTTTACACTAGCATTTTCCTTAGAGAAAACCCCAGACAGAGGCTTTTCCTCATAAAGACCAGTTAGCTAAGGGAGAGTATGTGCTTCCAGGCAGCAGCTTTTATTGCACACCTGTAAAGAGGACACAAAGCCCCAGCAGATGTGGGAGTGGGACCAGCACTGAAGGTTTCAGGCACAGTTGCATGAGCCCAAAAAAATCCAAAGCTAAGTACTGTCCACAGTGAAGACGCTTATCAAGAGATAACTTTGTGAAAAAGCTCTGCTAAACTCTTCCAAGCAGTGCAGAAAGCCCAAGGGGAACCGTGCTACAATTTGCTGCTGTCTGAGCCTTACACAGTTTGCTCTGAGCAGCAAGAAGCTGCAGGAACAGAAAGCACCATCTGAACTAAGCACATGCTACTAAGAAATGATACAGGGCAAAGTCCAGATCAGCTGATAGGCAGCATGGATGGCAGTGTCATTAGCAACTGCAAAAGAGTGCTTTACACACGTGCTACCTCTTTCCTGTTCCAGTCAGGGAGACAGCCAGCTGTGCACTCTAGAAATCACATTTAACCTTTCCAGACAACATAATTCTCCCTCTCATCCCCTTCTCCACAATCCCCATGCAGCTGCAGCACCCTCAAGAGTGTGCTCTGAAGAATCTGCAAGGTGGTTTTGGGCAGCACGGGTCTGATTTCCAGCATCAGCAGAAGTAATTGGTCTCAAGCCAGACCCAGCAGGACCTTGGAAAAGACCTAAGTTCTCAACTCCGCTGATGTGCACGAAGCTTCAAGTCTCTCCATCCAGGTTCCTGGCTTTGTTCGAGCCCTGCTCCTCCCCTCACTCTTAGAACACCACCTCATCTTGGCAAAATGCACTTTTTGTCAGAGCTCTGATCCTAACACAATTACCTGCGTGATTAGGCAAGTAGAACAGCAACAAGTGTATGTTCCAAACAAGCCTACTTCTAGTGCTTACCATAACCATCTCACTATGAGCTTCCCTCAACAGACACACTGAAATATCACAGGCAGAAGATTCAACACTTGCATAGATGAGGCAGAAAAGTCTGAAGCTCCTGCTGTTTCAACAGCCAAAGTCCACAGAAGAGGAAGATTTTGGAAGCAACATGGAGCACTGTGTTTAAGCGCCAGCATTAGCTACGAATATACCTGTAGCTCAACCCTCAGATTGTTTTCTGCAGCTACTTCTGCCCTTTCCAGGGCAAGGGTTCCACAAAATGCAGCTAGAGATGCATTAAAACTCTACCTCACGCAACTTCCTTCAGTTAGGATCGCAGCCATTTTGAAACATTAGCCACAGAGCTCTCTAGGAACGGTCTCTAACAACAATTTCATCCACCCTGCCAGTCGCCTAATGGGTTCAAAATTCATCCAGCACTAAGGCTCACAACAGAACCTCATGACCTTCGTGGCTTGGGCACAGCATTACCTTTAACAAAGTGAAATAACAACTGCTTCCCATTTTTTTTTTACTTCCACTTCTGGCTCGGGCCTGCCAGCAAAGAACCATGTTACTGTATCTTCGGTTATTCAAAATAGAAACAGTATCAACCAAAGTAGTCAAGTGAACAAGTGAAAATCTGCAGAAACACTTACAGTTTAAGTGTCAATGATCTGCAGGCTGCTGCTCCCTGAATCCAAGGGCTATGGATTTGGATTTGGATTCTACTTTGGGAAGAGTCCCTCCATGTACATCAGGTTTCTCCTTGTTTGCTTGATGTTTTGAAAATGCCCTGGAAAGGATGCAGAAATTTTGATGGTGTCAATTGCAGACCAGAATCCAAGAGGAGAACCAGCTCCAATATTACATGTACACCTACACTACAAGCAATGCATTTCTGTTCCACTCATCTGCACCATAAGAGGAGTCACAAGAAAGAAAAGTGGCATGTGAGGTTGGAAGCCATGAGGTTGGGAACTTAGCAAGGAAACCAGCCCTTGGTTTCAAGTGACATAAGAAGTTGGCAAAATATTTTCAATCCTTCACAAATTATCTTTAGAAAGAAAACACACTTTGAAAACAAAAACGTAGCAAAATATATAAGAAACAGCAGAACAAGAAACTCTCCAGCACACTGAAAGCTCTGATCCTGCATGCCGGGCAGTGACCCATTGGGAGATGTCACCGTCTGGGGTGGAAAACATGGTCCTACATCCTGGCACAGCCAGCATGCCTTGTGTCAGCCAGCTGCAGTGGCTCCATGCCAGCTGGAAACACTCCTCCCCACAAAAGCCTCAGCACAGCAGCTCGCTTTTCACAGGGAGAAAAACCACGCAGGATTATGGACACATCTGTGGGATGACAATGCTCTCCAAGGCCAGCTGCACATCCAAGCTGGCATTTCCACAGTGTTGTTGTCCAGGGACAGCTCCTTCCCTGCAGAGAGCCAGCCTCAGCAGAGCTTCATGAGGGTCACCTGGGAAAAGCTCTTCCCTTCTCCTTTATTTCTAGGCTGTGTGTAAATGGCAGCAGTGCACAGAGCAGCACCCAGCCCAGCACTGCAGCTGAGGAAGAGGATCTGCGCTGCGCCAGAGATCCTCACCAGCCACTAAGACAAGTTACCAGCATGCTTACCTTAATGACTTATTAATGCCCCAGCCCTGTGAAAGTGGCAAGACAATTACACCTGTCAGAAAGGACAAACCAACCACCTCCTGCCTCTATGCTCAAGGCAACTCCAAGCCCAGCTTCACTGCAAGCAGCAGCCAGCAGCAGCTGAGGCACACCACACATTAGAAAGTCTTTGCAAAGAAAGAAATATTATGAACCAAGAGAAACAAAGTTCAATAGAAGTTCACAGCTTATTAGTCCCTCGAGTACACAAAAGTAAGAAGAAATCTATAGGAAATTAGATCGATTGTGTGGCACTACACATTTATGTGGGGGATTTTAAGTCATTTGTTTAGAAGCTGTCTCTGGAATTCTGTGTACTGACACTGCTAATTGCAGCCATTACCAGTACAGAGACTGTTCAGCGATGCTAATGAATACACGGCTCTCCTAGGTGTGTGACTTACTGATGACCCGCAGGAAGGAAGAGCAGCTGCAAGAGCCTCTGTAAGCTACGAGAAGAGAAAACATTTGGGGCTGAAATTGAGCCACAAATTTTGTCACAGCCAATCTCCGGGCAGCAGGAGACCTTGCACCACCTGCTTTGGCTTTGCATCAGATCAGGAAGCTCTCCTCCCTCACCAGCTGCCTTCTCTTTAGGCCCTGAGGTCTGACAGCACTGGCCACAGCATTCCTGATCCGTACCAATCTACCCTGCTTCCCTGAAGGAATAAGGTATCAGGTAATATCAGAGTCCACCAAATGAAACAACTGGCTCCCTTCAGTGATACTCAGAGACCTCAGATCACCTGTTAAGCCTAAATGTACTGTTCACTGTCATGAAGATCCTGCTCACTGCCACCCAAGCTGCTCACATAGCTCAGCAATCGAGACAACAGTCATACTTGAGCACTGCACACCCTCCAGACGTGCAAAGGTGAACTCGGCTGCAGACAGATGTCAAATACAGTCAAGCTGAGCAATGAGCTACATCCATATTATTGTTGGAGATCACATCCAATCCTGGCACTGAGCTCTAAAGACAGCATTAAAGAAGCAAGCGCCGTCTGCAGAACTGCTTTAATCATTACAGCAAAGCAAAAGACACCTGATGTGATGTCAGTCCTGTCCAGAGATCAGAGTCCATTAAAACCACAGCAAAACGTACTGTCTTCCAGATGTATTTTACACCACTGAAGCAGAGAGTATGATCCAGCCTTCAGCAGCTTCCTGTCTCGTTTTCTTTGCTTATTCCAACAAGAAGCCCTTACTGATCTCATCCAGGTCTGCTCTCCAAACTCTCAGCCCTGCCTTTACTGAGAGGGAGGATTCCCACACTAGCTGAAGGGTACACTGGGAGCTGATACCTTACAGCTACAAAGAGGAGGAAGTGGCAAAATGTCACGGAGAACTGCAACATGCATTTCCCCCGAGCCCTGATGTACAGAACCTCCGATCTGTGTTCATTACTACCTACAAAAGCAGCCACGCGCTCCCTCGAAGCAGTGCGTTAGCTGCTTTCCCATTGCAAAGCCAGTCTCCTCCGATTTGCTGCTTGTGAGACAGGGGCATCTAGCGGCTAAGCACTAGAAGAGCAGCGATGTGTCGGGAGCTTAAGGGAGACAGCAGCTGCTGGCACAGTGACGCATCGTTGCAAAGCTGTTAGCCTAGTAACTGCTCTACCCAGACTGAGCGCTGTAAAGCAAAATAGAAACACATAGCATGAGGGATACCCAAATCCTCTAATACCGGCTTTCCTATGTCAGAAACACAGCGTGCTAGTGAATGCATGCAGCAACAGTCTCCAAACTCCCAGAAGCATGGGCTCAGAAGCCTCCTCTGCACGCAGCCATAGTGCTACTTTCTTCCTTAACAACCTGCCACAGCTTAACTACATGAATGATCTTCACTTTTGATGGCTGCTCCTAGTCATTTCAGCTGGTGTGTGCTAACTTTGAAAGCCAGTGTATCACCTTCTTCCATTAAGCTCCTGATGACATTCAAAGACCAGACAGGCACCTGTAAGAACACTCTTTCCATGTTTCTTTTCTAGTCTGAACAGCCCTACTCTGACTACTTAGTGCTTGCGCATAAGCCACGATGCACAGCGTATTTCTGATCTGATTAGTTCTCTAATTTGTACCTCTCCTATCTTGGCCATGCTTTTGGGGATGAAATGTGAACACAGTATTTCAGAAGCAAGTGAGCCACCAACACACGTAACAGGTCTCTCACTTCTGTTCTCTTTCCCCTTCCTCACAACAACTGAGCAGAAAGCTCACATTCACGCAGAAGCATCTACTACACCTTTGAGGTCTCTTTTCTGAATGCTAATCACTGCTCAGAGCCCACGTCAGTGTGTGCACAGTCAGGACTGGATTTTGCTGAGCACTTGTCTTAACACCTGACCCCAATAAATGCAGGCAGGATATAGGTAAGGTTTGCTATAGATACATTATCGATATAATCGACTAGCTTAGTTCAGCTTTTGTCACTGATACTCAAGCTTTGATCTCCCCACAGAAGCTGCTAAAAGAAAATAATCAATGCAAAATGCAATCATGCTTATGGCATATTGCAAAAACAGAATCCAATTAAAAAGACACTTCTCCTCCCTCCAGATATCCTTTAAAAATGCGAAACTTTGTCATCATAGAGACAAGATAGAACACTTGCTTTGCCTTCAAAAACCAAACCTTTTTAACCTCAAAAACACACTAAGATTTTAGAATATGAGTTTTGTTTGCTGAGATCAAATATAGCAAGCTAAAAAATAGCCATGTTTCTAAACTTATCACTGTTTTACACATAGTGTTACAGCTGAAAGCGTGCCCAACGTTCACAATTCTGTGGAGCACCTCCACCCTGCTGACTGAGAGCCGAGGTTGCAGTGCTGCAGGACGCCTACTGCAGGGTAGGGCAGTGCAGGAGGAGCCATTTCTCTATGGTAGGAGATGTTTCTGCACGACGTTTGGATTTGTGTCCTCATGGAGATGAGTAGGGTGCAGGCAATCAAACATCCTGAAGTGATCTTCAGGGAGAACTGTGAAACATGAGTTTTACCCATATAACCACAGCACCCACGGGCACGCAACCAGCCTACCAGAGTGCCAGCAACCAGGACTAATGTTTACCGAGGATCTGTCTTTGCTTGATGCTGTGGAGCAGGACATACTACACACCATTCCTTCCTCCCTCACAGGTTTTGAGACCTCCTTCCCATTGCTGCGGCAAGCCGCTTCAGATGCAGAACGTTCCAGAACAACCTCTGGGCTGGGGCTGCTAATAATGAAGACCAGCTGGAGTCTAGTTTCTAACCACTTTATCGGGTTACTTTCAGGTAACACAAAACTAGGCTCAGTGTTCTGCACTGGATGTGTTCTGAACAACTCGCTCACCTTTTCTTCCCCAGGAACTCCAGCACGACCTTTTCCAGATGCAATAAGCAAACCAGCGTTGCACCCACACCCTCACACCGCGGCTGACTGGGACTGCATAGGGAACGTGGGAGCAGCTTTCCTAGTAAAATCATTGCTCGCCTGCGTTCCTCGCTCTGTGTGGGCAGGTTAGCAAACAAACCCCCAGAGCCAGCCTGAGGGGAGCTCTAAATCCCACAGGGACAACGGCAAACCGCCACTCGAGCTCCGCCAAGAAGAACCAAAATGGCGGCCGAGCCGACAGCGCTGCGGAGGGGCGGCACGGCGCGGTTCCGGCCTTCCGGCGGCGGCGGCTCGCAGGGCGGGGCGAGGCGAGGCGGCGCGCGCGGCGGCAGCAGCACCAGCAGCACCATGATGGCGCAGCGGGCGCTGCCCAACCCGTACGCGGACTACGACAAGTCTCTGGGCACCGCGTACTTCGATGCGTCCGGCCGGGTGAGTAGGGATGCAGCGCGGTCCCGGCTGTTCGGGGGACCCTGAGGTTCCTCCGGCCCCGCGCGCCGTGTGCGTGCTTTAAAGCTCGCCTCTTTCTCCAGCGCGGCCCTGCGCTCTCAGCCCGCACCCTTCCACTCGCTCACTCCGCCTTTCTCCCGTTTGCTGATGTTGATTTTGGTGTTTCTGCGTTCCCTGCAGCTGACTCCCGAGTTCACGCAGCGTCTGAACAACAAAATAAGGGAATTGCTGCAGCAGATGGAGAGGGGCCTGAAGGCTGCTGACCCGCGGGACTGCACGGCTTACACGGGCTGGGCAGGTAGGGCATGGCCGACTGCTCAGAACGGGGCTGGATGGCTCTGAAGCTGTCCTCTGAGTTAGGCCGAGTCAAACTCACTTCTCCACTTCATCCACAGTAAACGTGTGTTGTGACCGGCGCTTCTCTTGCACGATCTGTTAAGCCCAGGGGCTGTTATTTCTGGAGCCCCCGCTTTTGGCATCAGAACTCAAACTGCAAAGGAGGACTGCAGAGATGAGACTGGGTCTTCCTTAATAGCGCCAAACCTGTGCAACAGATAAAGCTGGAGGATTGCAATGCATCTGCCTGGGAGATAATACTGGAGCTTTTGAAGAGGTTGGCTCCAAATCTAGCTGTGGCAAGAGTGCTGACAAGTAAACTGCTTTTCTGTGAAGCAGGCATGTGTGTAGTAGGTAGGCCACTTCCCTGTAAGCAGCAGTAAGTGGCAGTCATAAGCTGAGAGCCTGCAATAATGTCCATCTTTTTTGTTTGGGCAGATTTGTATCTTAAGACACTGACTGACAGACAGTTCCCCAGGCAGTGCCCCTCCACTCAGCCAGGGCCACCTCTGCTTCAGCATCTGCTGAGGGAACAGAACTAAAGAGGGAAACCTTACTCAGTCAAACTCTTCTGTGCAAAGCTTCCAGGAGCTCGACTCTATCCTGTTCTGCATTTTCAACCTGTTTTTTCATTTATGGGAGCATGCCCTACCTTCCCCGCCCTATCCCTACCCCTTGGAGCCAGGGAGGATACACCTTTGGATTCTGCTGGGTGCTTTGTCAGCTTTTCTGCTGCTGCTTTCTGCACTGTGCCAGGCTTTAGGGAAGCATCTTGGGATAGTCAGGTACTTGTTTGGCTGCTGCAAGACTTTTTGCTGCCACAGCTTTTTCTTTTTTTTTTTTTTAACCTATATGCTGTAATCCCAAATGGCAATTTTCCATACTATAATCTGAGCATGGCTTCTGCTTGGATACTGTGGAACTTGATGCCAGCAGTTTGCTTGGGAAAACAGTACTCATTGTTGCTAAGGTAACGTTACCGCTTGGTGAGAGCAGTGTCAGAAATGGCTGCTTAAAAATTTTAGCAAGGTAGACAGGCACTGAGAGTACTCCAAAGCAGTTAATAAGAAACGCCAACACGCCACTGTTGAATTCCAGCATGGGAGAGCATTAATTTCTTCCTTTTTTTCTTCCTACCCTGGGATCATTTCTTGTTGGGCATACAACCTTCCTGCTCTGGCTAATAGGATTAGAAAAAGCCTGGGGGCAGTTTTCCTATGGGTCACTGCCAGAGAAGTGAAGTTTGCACATATTACATTGTATCTTAGTCACCCACATTTCTTTTCTAATCCTAGCTGTATTAATTTATTCAGCGCTGGTTTCCAGAGAGCAAATTAATTGGGCCAAGACAGCAGCTTTTTCCCTTAATTGCTTATGTAGAAAAGGCTTGTTGAGCATCTTCTCATGTAAATCATTGCCCAGCAGTCTGAAATCAACCCGCACTCTTGTGGCCACTAATAAGAAAGATTTGAAATGTGCCTCTTCTAGCGTAAACTCTGCGTGAAATGCAACATACTTCAGCATACTACATTACACCCAGTAATACACAGCATATGCTGGCACTTTACTTTGGTGCCTTTTTCTTTCCCAGCACACTTGAGAGCCTTTCCTCTCCTCACTTGCTTTTGTGCCAGTGAAGCCACTGCTTCTTGGCATGTGAAGTTGGAGTAGAGGAAGGGAAGGACTTGCATTTTTCAGCTCGGAGGCAGAGACAATGTGCTTGGGTTGAGATTATCCAGCATACAGCTGAATGTCCTCAAAACACATTTGGATCAGCTCGTTATGATTTCATTCAGTTCCCCATAGAGATCAAGGCTCTGTAGGCAAAGCCTAGAATGTGCCTGGGTGTATACCAGGCTCAGCTCTCGTGTTCCGTTTTGTCTTTTAATCTGTTTAGCTGGACAGCTGCAAAAGCTTTTATGGTCTTAATCTGTTTTGCTGTTATCGGAGTATTGACTGAGGGAAAGTAAACTGCTGTAAGCTAATTTTGAATCAGAAATGGTTCAAATCTTGGCAGGACTACGATGGTCTCATCAATTTTCAGACAGATCAGCATGAGGATGCCCAAGAGTTGCTTGTGCATTGGTATTTCTCAGAGGCCAGGAAGCCTTGGTCCAAAGGCTACCTTGACTAGAAGGCCAGATGGTAGAAAAGAACCAAGAGACCTGACGTCACTACTGCCACATCTTTGCTGACTGCAAAAGCCAAGAAGCTCCTGAGTCTGATCCCTGGTGGCCTGTTGCGTCCTTCCAAGATGATGGGGTGGTCTGCTCTCTGAAACACTGTGTAAGGGAGAGCCCGCTTAGTGCCCCTTCTGGCAGTGCTTCTGGGATTTGTTTCCCATGCAAACATTGCTTTCTCTAGCAATGCACTAGCCATGGCTTTGACAGCTTGAGAGCCTCTGGAAGAAACTAATTAGTGCAGGTAGCTTGCCCCAGCTTTTGGCTGGCCTGAGAGTAGGGCTGAGCTGCCTTTCTGAAGGCGCTCTTCAAAAGATACACCCAGCAAAAGAAAAGCAGTTCAGGAATGGATGGAAATTCAGGAAAAAACCTCATAATCCCAAGGACTTGCATCACCTTACAGTTCTATTCAGAAGGAAAAAAAACAAAAAACACCAGAAATGGCTTTGGAATGCATCAGTGAGTGTGAGATAATTTCCATACCTCTGCACCAGAAAAGACGCTTATTGTCCTTTGAGCTGGGCAGTAGAGCTGGGCAGTAGAGCTGTTCTACCCCACTGTGTAACTTTTATGCCATGCCTTATCAAAATGACATTGAATTTCCCACAAGAAACCATCAGGCTTTCTTGCAGTGTTCAGAGGTGAGTTTCCACTGCTCTCTACTCCTTGATGTCTTGCTTTGAGAGCGCTGGCTGACTTCTCTGGGTCAACATAAGATCTCCAGGTGTTTTCCTTGTTACTGTAGATGACAGGTCTGGAACTGATCCAAATTAGCAGTGACCCAGAAATCTCTTGTGGAAACCTGGTGACCTTTGTGAAAAGACCACACTGGGGCTCATCTCCTGGTGGATAAGGAGGCACGTTCAGAGCAGTGTGATGGGCGTCCATGCTGGTCTTGCCAGCACTGTAGTGGAGCTGTCACCACTTTTATCCATTCTGCTCAGCGTGAGGGGAATGCTTTGCCTTGCTGCTGCTGTTCTCCCACCAACTGAACTGTTTGCAGTGGTAGTGCAACCAACAGAACTTGTGGGGAAGCCAAGACACAGTTTTCCTTCTGTTTGATCAGCAGAACAGTCATCTGGTAGAGATTGTTTTCAGCCTCTTGCAGTGCTTTAGCACGTGAGCAAGAGCTCGTCTTCTCTCTGCTCTGTTGGAGGTAATGGATGCTGAAATTAGGACCGTTGGCATTAGTTGATTGCTGCAAATACATCCATTTCCAGTGCATGCATTTAAATCTCCTCCCACACCTCCCCAAAATAAATATTTAACACAAAGCATCCCTCTGCATTTGTAACACTTCTTATACAGGATGGCAAGAGATGGAGATGTTAAATAAACAGGCTTTGATGTGAGATACACAGAACTGGTATTTGCCTCCTGATTCCCTGCAGCTAGCAAGTATCTCAGGAGTTCACATTCTGGTGCATTGGCTCCTTGCATGTTAGAGACAGATTTTTTGGTCATCAGAGCCCTATTGAAAAAATAGGTTGTCAGCAGCACCCATGTTCACCACAGTCCTGCACCACTAAGTGATGTCTGATACACAGGTGGCCGTACAGCCAGATCTTATGCTGCAAGGAGGAATTCACCTCAGGAGTGTGAATTCCTTTGAAGAATGAGTTGAAAAAATTGTCTGTAGATACAGTTTGTACAGCTTTTAGTTTTTAAAGGTAAAGTGGGGGGGGGGAGTAAATGATTGGGGAAAGCAAAGGTCTTGTTTCCATTCCTTAATATAGCTTAATATAGATCAATGCTTTTTGGAATCTTCTCCAAAAGACTGACCATTGGAGAGCGCTTAGGCTGGGGAGGAAAGGGAGCAAGGAATGTTTTTCAAGAGGAAAAGCAGACAAGTCAGTGGAAAACACTGCTGAGACTCTTACTTTCTTGGGATTCAGTCCTAGCAGTAGTGTCTTGGCATGGTAGTTATGTACACAATTAGGGTGGTACGATAGCCATGGGAATGGAAGTTACTTACAAAGCAAGAAGGCGTATATTAAAGCAGGTCACTCAGAAGTGCAAGCTGTGCTCAGGCAGCTGTCAGACCTCTAAGAGTCTAGAGGCTGTGCTAGGTGCTCAGTAAATCAGGGAAAGTAACTTTAGGTTGACTGGCTCGAAGAGGAGCTCTCCTTTAAAGAAGGACTTCATGTCCACATCCTGATGAACCTGAATGATGGTATCATGCACCTGAGCTTCTCCCTCAGAAATTCTAACACTGAACTGCTTGGAGAGAGGACGAGGTTATTAACTTCACTAGGCAATGGAAATCTGCCTTTAATGTACAAGTGAAATTGAATTGTCTGTAGCATGAAGCTTTTGAGATTACCCATGCCAAATGAGAAAGAGATTTAAATTTAAAATTGCCCTCAGTACTACAGAAAGTAATTCAGCAGCATGCTTTTTCTTGCACCACCACCCCTTTGCAACATCAAAATCTGCAGAGATTGGCTCAATTAATTTAGACTTAAATGCAAGACCTGTGACTTCTTAGAAATGTGTATTGATAAGGGATGAAACTAGCTGTAGGCCCTTTAAAGCTTTCTCCAGTGCATGTTTGAGGGTGCTTTCCAGATCAGGTTGGTTTGAATTTGACAGATCTACTGAATGCAGTTATGTACTAAAAGCTTGAAGAGCTGGATGAAGACTGGGCAGACAGAGTCAAAGGACAATAATTAATGTGACATTAGTAACAGAGTTGTTTCTGTACCTGTCTGTACCCTGCTGAAAACATCCCAGGAGGATAATGGGGCTTTTGCATTCCAGGTAGCTCTTTCTAATCCAGATCTGGGCTGATGTCGTGAACGTTGTGCTGCAGAGGAGAGTCTTTGCTTTTGTAAGATGCACCAGTCTGTTGTGTAGGTCTTGGGATCTGCTCAGAGGGAGCCAGTGGGAGGAGGAGAAAGAGCCAAGCAGGATGTCTCAAAGGTGTTGCTTCCCAGTGCTGAAGATATGTCACTTTTAAATCTGATCCAAATAAAGGGACCCAGCCCTTCAGCTCTTGGCATGGGAAGAAGCAGTTGAGACAGGGTGCCAACTTGCAAGCTCTGCCACAAGTCCTGTCTTGCCTGATGTTTTCTGGTGTTTTAGGTTTTACAAACCAGTCCCTGGTATGGATTATAGGTTTAGGTGTGTTTGTCTGGGTCTCATCTTTTGCTCTCTACTACTAAAACAGTATGCAACCTATGTAGCAGAAGCTCTGTTAGCCTCCAGGAGAAGCTATGGATGGTGCTGCTGGGCATTATTACGTCCTGCATGTACCCGAGAAGAGGTTCACAAGGCTAGTGACCTGGATGAGGCTGAGGGCCAGGCTGTGCGTTGTGTTAAAGCAGCCAAGCTGTGTAGCGGGAAGAAGACACAAAAAATCAACTTTGCTGGTGGTTACAAAACTTGTGTTTCTTCTGCAGGCATTGCTGTGCTGTATTTGCACCTGCATGATGTGTATGGAGACCCAGCATACCTCCACGTGGCCCATGAGTACGTGAAGAAGAGCCTGAGCTGTCTGACAAGACGATCCATCACTTTCTTGTGTGGAGATGCTGGGCCCCTGGCAGTGGCTGCTGTCATCTACCACAAACTGCAGAACCACAAGCAGTCAGAAGACTGCATCACTCGGTAAAACGCATGGTTATGTCTTCCTGTTCCTTCTGCACTTGCTGTAGGGCTGGTCTGGCTTTGTACCAAGGCCTTTCCTCTATGCCCCAATGTGTTTTTTGAAACACTCTCAGAGAATTCAGAAACTTGACAAGACAAGCAAACTTGTTGTGCCCTGAAGAAACATCTAGCTTAAGGGCAAATGTGCATGGCTGCAGGCTGGGGAGCAAAGGGTATTCCTCAGTTGGTATTGCCACTTTAGAAATAATTCAGATAACACAGGGGAAAAATAATGCCCAAATAAATATATTTACAAAAAAAATTAAGGTGAGATTTAGGATTTTTTAGAGCTCTTCAATTCAGCTTGACATCCATTTTGATGAAAAGAAGAACTTTGTCACTTGCTTCCAACTTGCTATTAGTTGACTTTGACTTTAACCTAAGATTGAAAGCATCCTTTTCAAGTGCTGAATGCAGCTGATTATGATTCATTTAATTCCATTTCCTGCCTTTCCTCAACTGTTTTCAAATATATTTTAGTTAGATACTTAAGAAAAAAGAGGACATACAAGCAGTATTACAGTCAGATCAGCAAATGGCAGAGGAAGGAGGATAGGGGGAGACTGCACTTGCAAGCTCTTCTTGCTCAAGGGATATTGAGAAAATGAGAAAGAGCCCTGCATAGAATTGCTATTTTGAGTGGTCAGCATGCCAGCAAGACAAAAACACAGGCACTTCAGTATGACACCAATGCCCTTAAAACAGCCATGATGCCTAACACTTATTAAAAATACCATGGATGGGTATCTGAAGTGCCCGTGTGACTTGGAGACTCAGTTCCCACTCCTTTAACTAGGGTAGCTTTTCATTTGTGCAGATATGGTCAGTCTGAAGACATAACTCCCTTTTTAAATTCTTGAAATAATCTGTGCTTTGAGTTTTGCCTGATGCTGTGTCAAAGTGGATTTGTTGTATTTGTTAATAACAAGGGAACTAACCTGTCAGCCATTACCAGCCAGTTCAGTCAGTACATAAGCCCCAAGTTGTAGAAAATCCCTAATTAATGTACTCTTGCTGTAGATCTCCCCCTCATGCATCCCCCCTGTTCTCCCTACAGTTTTGTGGCTGAACGGAAGCGTGTGATTGATCCTGCACTGCCATCTAATGGCATAATAAGGGCAAAGCCTTGAAATGGGTTTCTTCATACATCTTGGAAGAAAAATGGGTCTTTCTGGAAGAAACAGTTAAACTGTCCTTACTCTGCTACCAGCTCCCAGAGCAGTTAGCCTGACCACGCTCCCTTTAAAAAGGGAATATTTCTCTTTGAGAAACAGCTCCCTTGATCCAAACTCTTAAGTGAGCTTTGAATATGCCTTTTGGTTACGGAAGAGTTGCAAAGTTATGCAGTGCAAGTGTATAGAAAATGCACTTCTGTCCCAGCTACAGAGAAGAGTCGGGGCATACAAAAATCCCATCTTGCTCTATGCTGCCTCACCTCCCCTCTGCCCAGAAAACAGTGATTCTTTGGCAGCTGGGACAACAGGCTGATTTGTGAGCAGCGGCTCTTTCTTTCCAGGCCCTCAGTTTACATCCTTATTTCTGAGAAGCACATCCTGGCAACACACCAAGCATCTCCTACTGTACATATGCTGTGCAGGTTCTGCCATGCATATCTAAAACAACAGAAGCTCCCCTGATAACCATAGGTAGGAAGGCAGCTGGAGGCAGAAGCAGTAGTGCAAAGGGAGCAAGAATAGTAGCTCCAACTACTCCAGATTTCCCCACTAAGAGAAGGTTTTACATCCATATTGCTGAAAATCTCTAGCAAGGGTGGAACTATTTATCCACCCATCCATTCCTGCTATTGCACCTGACATTTCCCTGACATCCTCAACAGACAGCATCTGTTCCTACCAGCCTGCTGCTAAGCAGAGCCTGTCTGCTGAACTGCTGAGCTCCTCCTTGGAAACCCTCCTCTTCATCTGCTTTCCTTCAACATGGGGACAGCAGACTTGAGGAGGCAAGATTTTTTCTTCAGGCCACGCAGCTGGAAGCAGGATCCCTGCCGGATGGGCTTGCTAGGACCCCCTTTATTCCCAGTCTTGGATGCAGAATCTGTCTCATTGGTTTAATGTGAGAAACCTCCCCTAGGAGCAGTGCAAGAGGAGATGGGGTCAGGTCATCTCCTTGAGACATTTCTTCCTCCTTTCTCCTTCAATATCTCTGCTTACTTTGAGTCCAGTGCCAAGGGAAACTCCTGCCACAGGGAGTCCGAGCCCAGCGTCCTCTCTCTGCTCTGAGGGTACACTGGGCATTTGGTTGCTTCTTTTCTTCACAGCACATAGTTCTGCCTGGCAGCAAGGGCTGCCAAAGCACCTCTTCTGTTCCTCACACTGCTGTGACAGGGAAGCCCTGCACACACAGCTCTTATTTTAGCCCTTTCCCTGTTGCAGCCACAGCAGGAAGCAGCTGAGGGTACTGCCTTGAAGCTGCTGATGCTGAGTTTTAAAAGTGATGGCATTTTTGGAATGTTTTGTTGGAGATGAATGGAAAAATAAAGACAGAGCCACTCAAATCTCTGCCTGCTGCTCATGGAATGGCATCCAGCCTTGATGGTGCTGTATGGAGAGGCAAAACTGGAACCTTGCACTGAGAGTGAACTGAAGTGCCAATGTGCACAGCACTCAATCCCCGTTAGCACAACAGGAATATCACCAAATTTGCAATATGAAAACAGTCAGAAAAATGGTAGAGAATGTTTCTGACTCCAGCAGAGCTCTTGCTGCTCACCTGTGGGCCGGTGCCAACCAAGCAGCTGTCATTGCAGGGCTGCCCCACAAACAGCCCACAGCATTCATGCTGCACACACTGTCCTCACTATTGCTTCTCACTCCCTAAAGAAAACGTTCTCCTATGTCCCAGTGTCCTGCAGAGGCTTGGTGTTAAACCATGAATCCAGCTTTCACTCCACACCTCTTACCCAGATTTCTATCTCATGCAAGCACCTCTTTTCCCGACAGCATTGCTCTGCATGCTTTGTAGACAGGGAATGAAATGAGCTTTGCTATCAGGACTTGTAAGAATACAGGCTGAGATTGTTCCACACACTCACAATACTAGTTTGACTTTCTAGCATTCCTTGAGCAGCCACAATAGGCAGATACTTGAATTTGAAAGTAACCATTTCTGGCAAAGGTCTGCACTTCCAGCAGCATCGCAGGAAAGTAATGGTGAGTGCCTCACGTAGCCCAGACTTCCCCACAAGTAGCTTTCCCAGAGCTAGTGCTCTGAAATAGTACATACACATAATATGGCTGCAGTGTGAAACACCGAACAAAAGAAGCCAAGTAGAAGCAGAGGGGAGAGAAGGATTTTGTACCTTGCACAACTGGAAAGCTGAGACAGGGACTTTCATGATATCTCTTAGGGTATAGGCAGCACTAGGGAATAAACTCTGTTTTAGACCTCCAGTCTCACTGCTTGTTTACATGGCCTTGGCTGTCCTCTCATCTCTGTCACGGGTTTTTTTCTTTGCAGCCTGCTCTACCTACACAAGGTTGATCCACGAGTGCCAGACGAGCTGCTGTATGGGCGCATGGGCTATCTGTATGCACTGCTGTTTGTGAACAAGCACTTTGGAGAGGAAAAGATCCCTCAAAGTCACATTCAGCAGGTACTGTGGCTTCTCAGCAGTGGAGGCTGAATTAGCCACTTGATTTATTAGCTGTCTCTTTCCATTCCACTCACCTTTGAGCACATAAAAATCAGTGCTAGATGCAGAAAATTCTGGCAACGAATGAGAATCCACATCATGGTTTCCCTGTTGCTCATCCTCTTCCAAAGAGGAAGAAGTGCTACATGTTCCCCTCACCCTATCCCTCAAATCCTTACAAATGCCCAGATAGCACTGAATTAGCATCTCTTTCACCGCTTCAGCCACGCTCCCCACCTTACATGGGGAATTAACAGCAGCTTTTTCTATTTGAGGTTATCTACTGTGCTGAATGCAAGATTGCAGTACTTTCCTCACACACATCTCTTCCCATCCACAGGTCTGTGAAGCAGTTGTAGCCTCAGGAGAGAGCCTAGCCAAAAGGAGGAACTTTACAACCAAGAGCCCACTGATGTATGAGTGGTACCAGGAATACTACGTAGGGGCAGCCCATGGCTTGGCTGGGATTTATTACTATCTCATGCAGGTAAGAAGCACCTGGAGGGCAGGGGCTGACAGCACCTGTTTCACATTTCTTTGAACAAGAAGGAGTATCTGAATGGCTCTGTGGTGATACTGAGCCAGGCAAAATCTCTTGTCTGAGGTTGTCTTCTGTTTGATCACATACTTCCACTTCTGATGTTTTTCTCCAAGTCTGTCTGAAAATCAAAGAGATTGGGTTTTCCATCTCTGTGGTGATCTGGAGGATCTACATTACACAAGCAGTTTCATGTAACGAAGGCCTAGGGATCATCAGCAGGATCTAAGCTTCCCTATTTTCTAAGTGCTTACAAAGTATTTCCATTTGTTGACATTTCTCGGATTTATGTATTTTTAGGAGGTGGTTATTTGGAGCCATCTCAGATCATTGCAGAGTGAAAATCGCTGTAAGAAAAGCATGGTGGAAGAGATCATACATGTAGTAGGAAAGCTGGAAAATGTCTCCCAAAATCAGAGCTTCTATCTCAATGTTACAACAGTGGGACTTCTTTCATTAAGCAGCTGAGTTCTGTAGTGCCTGAAGTAGGCAGAGCAAGGCAAGAGGTTGGGAGCTGCAATGCCTCTTTACTTTGATGTGGTCTTTCTCACAGTTCTTCTCAACTCATTGCTGTTCTGGGAATCTTCCTTAGCTTTGAAATCAGGGTGAAAAATCCCACGTGGGTCATTTTGTGCATACATTTGCAGTGCTTAAGCTTTGTCATAACAGCAATGAACAACATTGCTTTTTGAAAGCAGTTAGAGCGCTCACCGAGCAATGCAAATTATTTGAATATAGCAAGGCTTATAGAAATATGATTTATTTTTTTTTAATATTAGACTTCTCACAGCAGGTGGAAGACCACCAGGTCTCAAGTGCTTGGCTTCTCTTCAGGAAGTCTGTCTCCCATAAAATGCTGTGTAGGCTTCATGCTTCTCTGCTGTATGAAACACAAGGAGCCTGGACCAGCCAAGCATAACACACAAAAAACCCGTGGGAGAAGCAGACAACAGGAATGTGGAAAGGAGGATGTTGGACTTATGTCTCCAGTGGTTTTATAGCACAAGTATTGATTTTTAATTTTCAAGCTATCACCATCTTGGGAACAGCGCGATCCCGAGATGAAAGTCTCACTGCAGTCTGCCACAGGAGGTCAGAGCAGTGCAGCTCTCCTGTGGGGCAGTGTCATTTGGAGAGGATGCTGAAGCCCCTTCCTTGCTGCCATCTGAGGTCAGTGGTGAAGCTACACCCTCGCAGTTACCCAGAAACATCCATGAAAATGCAGCATCACAGGCAGTTAGGCTGGCCCAGCAGCTCACAGCTGCTGTGCTCTAGGTGCTAGGAATCATCCCTGGAATTCATCCCTAATACTGTTTTTATGCAGTTTACCTTTTTACTCCAAAGTTGGGTACTTGAAACTACATCAGCTTCGTTTCAGGAAAAGACTTTTCTTCTCTTGCTTAGAGGGCTTTTGTGTGACACACGTGGGGAAGCTTTTGTTTGTGGGGATGCAAGAGTATGACTGGAAACGAGTTGCTGCTGACAGAGCAGCCTGAGGACTATCAGGTATTTGGGATGTGAAAGAAACAACTTCATTTACAAGGAGCAAGAACAGATGTGATTATAATTGGCTTTGTTTCTTTCAGGCAGACCTTGGGCCTGTTAGGGAGAGACACAGTGGTAATTCTCCTATTTTTAACACTTTGTCTCTTAGCCTGGCCTCGGAGTGAGCCAAGTAAAGCTGCACAACGCAGTCAAACCCAGCGTGGACTACGTCTGCCAGCTCAAATTCCCTTCAGGCAATTACCCTCCCTGCATTGATGACACCAGAGACCTGCTTGTCCATTGGTGCCATGGGGCACCAGGTGTTATCTACATGCTTCTCCAGGCCTACAAGGTACCAGAAATCTTGCAGATATCTTTTGGTGACCCCTAAATGTGGAACTTCATCAAGGAGAAAACGCTGTTGGGACCCCAGTGCCTGAAATCAGGCTGTCTTGTTAAAATTAAATCACCCTGTGGGACCAATGACTGAAACAGAAAGTTAAAAAATATATATATTTTTTTAATTATTAAATTGTGTTTTAAAAAATTACTTCTGAAAATCCTCATCAGCCTTCTCGGGGGTGTCTTGTTGCAGGTGATAATGGTAATAGCTAGTTGTGTGTCAAGTAATGGTCATACAGCCCATCCATCCCATCAAAAACATCCTCTTTTGAAAGCAGAGTCACGGTATTAAGACTACATGAGCAGCTAATTAACCCAAGCCCCCTCACTCACATGAGGATGCTCTCTGTGTGAGGAAATCTCTTCAGCGTGGGGGGATGTTTCTTGTCTCTCCAGGTGTTTGGGGAACAGCAGTACCTGAACGATGCCCTGCAGTGTGCAGAAGTGATCTGGCAGTACGGGTTATTGAAGAAAGGCTACGGGCTCTGCCACGGGACTGCTGGCAATGCCTATGGTTTCCTAGCACTGTACAACCTCACTCAGAACATGAAATACCTGTACAGGGCCTGCAAGGTAAGAACCTGTGTGAGAGGAGAGAGGATTGTTGTTCTCTTCTGCTTTTTTACAGTGCAACTTGCTCCTTTGAAACCTGATTTCTATCATGGTAAAGAGGGAGCTAGCTCTAACCAGTTTCACCAGCACAGTCCCTGAGCAGGGTAGTCGCTGCCTGACAGCCTGCACAGAAGGAATATTTTACAGAAGCTTTGTTCTGCAAAGGGATGATACGAGGTTGAAGGTGGTATTTATCTCAAGATGCTTCTCTAATGAAATCTGAATGCTATTCCTTTTCTTCCTAGTTTGCAGAGTGGTGTTTAAGCTATGGTCAGCATGGCTGTCGGACTCCAGACACACCGTTCTCTCTCTTTGAAGGTAAACCTCCATTCCTAAGCATGCATTCAGCTCCTGAATATGAGCCAGCTCAGCCCTGAGGAAAATGCTCCACTGCACCCTTTGCAGAACTCGGCATAAAGAACGGGAGGGAAATAGCGCTTGCTCTTTTTACCCTTTCCCAGAAGCAGTGTTCCTGTAACAGGCCAGTGGCTCCACTTGGAGCATCTTATCCTCTTGGGCCTCCAGCACACATTCTGCACACATCTTATGGGAATGATTTTACAGGCCCAAGTCTGCCTTCAGGTAATTTGCAGCCTGGCTCTTCAGTCTCTACACATTTTTAAGGATTAAAATCCTGCATAGGCTTTCCAGTTGCATTTCAAAGATGAGTGCAGAGCAAGCAGGATCCCTTTTGTAGTGCTCATTGAATCCCCCAAAATCTGCCATCAGTAGGTAGTGCTGAAAGAACTGCTTCCTTAGCTAACATAAATCCCCCTAGCTTTGGGGCACACCAAGGAGCAAGAGCCAGACACAAAGTGAGGATCTGAGGCAATGCAACATGACTGAGAGTTCTGCCAAGATATTTGCAAAGATTTTTAAGTCTGTAGACAGGTGAAGAAGAAGGAAGGGGGCTGCAAGTGAGAAAAATAGTCATACTTTCCCAGGTAGTTTTCCAACATTTGACTGATTTGAAAATGCTCTCCCTACTGAAGAGCCTAAGCTGGTTGGGAATTACAGGCTCAGACATTAGCAATGATACAGCTCCTTCTGAATGCATTTGCCTGTTTTCCATCTTTATGATGCATTCTCTCCCTGAGTAACTGATAACTCTGATGACCAAATTGATAACTCTGATGACCAAATGGAATCTCTCTGAAGCACTTTGTTTTTTCTCCTTCTCAGGAATGGCTGGAACAATTTACTTTCTTGCTGACCTGCTGGTGCCAACCAAGGCCAAGTTCCCTGCGTTTGAACTGTGAACCTAAGCTAGGCAGTTCCTTGCCTAAATCTTTCAGCACTTGGAAAAGCAGTTCAGAGCTGCCTTCTCCTCCTTCCGAGCTCATTGTTGTTTACCTAACTGAACATAAATCCATCCTCCTAGGGCACATCAAGTTCTCTAATATTTCTAGTTGTTTTGTTGCATTGTTTCAGTTTAAACAACAAAATGCAGGTTTTGCTGGTGTCTCCTGAAAACACAGGGCTGCAGCTGGGAGCAGGGAAATATGTACAGTATTTTATGCGCTATAAAGTTTTGCTATTTTATGTATCCCATTTCCTGGGAGAAAGTTTTCTATTGAATGTGACTTTGCCTGTTTAAGTTTTGTTTTGGTGCTTACAAATAGTTACAGGAAGTTGATCTTGGAAAACACTGAGATAAAACACTGCGACTGCTGCCCTTCACTGTGCTTTGAAGCATTCTCTTTCTGTCCATGCTGGGAGTAGGCAGTTCAGGAGCTGCTCCACAAGAAGTGAATGTGATGGGCAGTGGAATCTCTCCTATTTTTTCAGGTCAGATTGCAAACAGAGCAGCTGGAACTGCCAGGCCAGAGCTTTGGCCTGAATTTACTCCTGCCTGCTTTCTAGGTGAAGGCTATTATCTACAGCTCTTTTGTGCATTTTTTCCAGTGATGGACAAATAACCCCCGAGCTTTGGTGCCTGTTATCTTATGCTAAACCTTGCCAAGTCCATTGCTCATGTCATGGGAACTTGTAATTTAATAGTAAGCTAGGATGCATACTGGTGCAGACGCTCCTTGTTAGCTTTGAAAATTTATTTTTGCAATCTTTTATTTAAAAACATATATTCATATTATAGCTGATTGGCAGCAGCAGCATAAAAAAAGAAATATTTTTCACTGAGTTCTC
Organism: Lagopus muta; assembly: GCF_023343835.1. Lineage (NCBI taxonomy): Eukaryota > Metazoa > Chordata > Aves > Galliformes > Phasianidae > Lagopus > Lagopus muta. The sequence goes on along the minus strand of NC_064440.1, from coordinate 32,049,633 downwards.
TCAGTGTTCAGCCTGTTACCTGTGTAGAGGATATGTACAGGCTTTGTTCTGTAAGCTTTCCTGGATTAACCTGGATAATTTGAGTCACTTGTTACTGCTTCTTATAGTTTGATTTGCACTACATCTCCCCACCTGGAAAATCTGCTCTAGGTTCAACAGCTTTGATCTGACAGCACACCACAAACTTGCAGGGGGTAAATCTGCTTTAGAACCCTACGCTGCTTTGCAGCACTGGGGACCTGACCCCTTCCCCCATTAAACCATTGCACTTTCTTTTTTTAAGCTCCAACCATGAGCTAAGCACTGAGTACAGTGGAAGTTACTGACTCCATTATGCTACTTTGTGCTGTTTGAGGGCTGCTCCTCAGCCTGGACAAGCGAGGGCACGGGTTTGGTTTTTCAAGGGAGAGCTGGTGAGGGGTTCAAGTCAAGAGCAGGGCAGCTTCAGGGCAGCACAGGCAGTCTCCAAGCCAGCAGCATGAAGCAGAAGCTGCACAAGTTGTCTGAGTATTCTCCAGAGTGCACAGTGCTGCTACGAGGACCATACCTGGTATGTTCACAGCCAGCTCACCTCTCAACAGTGGCACAGGCACAGCTGAAAGAAGCTGTTTCAGTGAAGAGCAGAAAGCATTCCTGTGGATTCCTCCTCTCCTCAAAGAGCCAGCTCATCAGAAGACAGCCTGATGCACAGAAATGCTCATCTGCCTCAGGCTCAGCCTTCCTGGCAGGAGCCTGAAGCTCATCCAGGCTAAGTTCATCCCAGTTGTTTCTGGGACTCTTGCATTAAGGGGAGAGATGACTGGAAAAGAAGAAGCACAGCCTCAAGAGCAGGAGTTGGCTAACCAAACAGCATGAGAGTGGGATCCTTGAGTACCTGAGGCCCACTGTAATCCCCGCTGTGATGCCAGAGTGGGGACACCAGTCTTTGCCTGGATTTCTCCTGGGCACTGCTTTGTAGAGGAGATGGTTTGTGTGTCCTAATGGGGCAGCACTGTGGCCCAGGGTTCATACACACATCAGAAAATCACCAGGAGGGGTGCAGAACTGTCAGGTGGAGCACTGTTCAATAAAACATGACAGTGAACAAGCTTCCTTTGTGTTTTTTTTCCTCATTTTGTGACCACAATTCATGTTTGAATAAATAAAGGTGTGCCACCACCACCACCACAATGGTAAAGTTGCTGAAATGTTCTTGGGTGCCCCGTATCATAGAATCATGCCTCATACTCCTCAAAAATAAATGAAAACCACAGCTTCAATTCGCTGTTACCCTGCTTAATTTGTGCTTGCTCAAGACATACCTGTCTTGAGACCTCAGACATACCTGCTCCAGACAAATCAGGTGACTGCTGCAACTCTGCTGGAAGCAGGTTCACAATTTCACAATGCAAACTCCAATGCACCATTATACACCTTCAGAATGAAGTTCTCCCAACTACTGTTACCAGCTTCCACAATCTGGTGCTCTGCCTTGCAGTGAGTACCGGAATGCAGGAGCCAAGTGCAGTGAAAACTCCAGCAAAGTGATACTGGATTGAATGAGTCAACTGGCAGGCTAAAAATTGTTCCCCAGTAGTGTCTGAAATGACAGGGATTTTCAGGCCAGTGGGTTTTGGAGGGGCTCGCTGGGCTCACAGTGTGCAGTGTTAGCTTCCAAACTCGCTGTCAACCCAGATGGAAAATTGCTCAGCGCTCAGACCAGCGCAGATTCAAACCTCCAAATACAGTATCATAGCTGGCACATGTGGATGCTTCAGCATCTTCACGGCTGGGCCTTTTAACTCATGGAACTCATTAACCTTGGTAAGAGGGACAAGCATGGATTTCTGGATTACAGCTGAATCTCAGAAGATTGCTTCACTGACTGTTAACTTCCTGAATCAATCAAAAAGATGCTTTATGCCTTCTGCATACTTGGTTTTTTTCCTCCCCTTTCTCTTTTTGAGGAGAACGTGGTAGTTTTGTTTTTATCCTTAGCTTTACTTCTCTCAGTTCTGGAAAAGTCATCTACACGGGTCAGATCTGGAGCCAATGCCTGATCTGTGTAAAGCCCATGGCATTAAGCTGATGCAGGGCAGTTCAGGATCCAGCCCTTCTACAACAGCTGAACGTAGGAGTCAGGCAGAGTTTAATTAACTTTGAATGGCTGATCACATTTCGGGCCCACCTACTGGATTTGTTTGTGCCTGACCTTAAAAGCAAGCCTGAGTATATTAATTAAAGGATCTAAATGATAATACAGGTAGAACACATGACAGGTAGAATTGTTTTTTTGTTGTTGTTGTTTTGTTTTCCTTTTTGAAAAGGACAGGCAAACCCTTCCATCATTCAGACAGCAGCAGGATGGCCCCCATCAAATACCTCTTTGCCACAAGCTGGAAACAGACACAAAAACACTCTACCTTTAACACAAACATATTTTTATCCCTCATACACCCCCTGCATTTGCCTAAGGGCTTCAGAGAGCTTTCTTCCTGGCTCCTGAGTGAGAATTACATAGGCTGCTATTGCAGAAGAGACACTGTTTGGTTCAGGCAATACTTTGTGCAGACAGTGGTGAGACGGAGAGCAGTGAGGCTCACTGCACTGATAGTCATGCTGAGACCACCATCAATGTGGCATTTGGAGTCTGGAGACAAATATCACCAACCCAGTACCACCCCGCTGGTGCAACTTACCTCTGAAAGCAGAGGTGAGCGTGAAGATCTGGGCAGCTGCTCTGAGACCTGGAGAAAACCATCACATCATTGGGTTGTGCAGGGTTTCTGGTATCCCAGCATCAAAACTGCTCCCTTAGAAGCTGTTCAGGGGAGAACAGGACAAATTGGCTGTTGATATAGTTGCTGATTTAAGGCAGAGCCTGTTTCTGCATCACCCACAAGGCTCTGTATTCCCAACTACTGCTCAAGCCAGCTTTCACTCCTAGTGTGGTGGTCTCTACTGCCTTCTCCTGTGGCAAAGCTGCTTGAAGGTCCTTCTGTTTTATCTCTGCCCCCACCTGTTTCTGCTGCCTTCATGCTGCTCTTTTTGAGGAAGAAGAGTAGTAGCTTTTACTCTGGGTCATTTCAGGACTCCAGTTCACTGTATCGCAGCAAGGGGGAGGCAAAATACAGTGTGAGATCAAGGCAAAACTTCTTTAGCCCAAGGAAAACTACACCCTCTCTCCTGCTCTTGACAAAAGCATCCTGGGAGAGCCCAAAAACCAGGCTCACACTCAATATTAGGGTAATCTAGATTTGAAGCGGACCCAGCAGATGGAAGAAGAGGAATAAAGCACCTCATATAGCATCCAACTGGGATACAAGAGCCATTTGATTTTACCATTCTGTGCCAAACACGAAGTCTCACAGCCAGCCCAGCACCCTCAGATGCCATGCATCTCCTCCACCCCTTCCAGGGAGAAAATACAGCAGATTTGGTTATAAATCTCAGCACTGTTCTGAATGGACCCAGTGTGAGGATGGTGATGCACTGTTACAGGTTGCCCAAGGAGGCTGTGGATGCCCCATCCCTGCAGGCATCCAAAGCCAGGCTGGACGTGGCTCTGGGCAGCCTGGTCTGCTGGTTGGCAACTCTGCACATAGCAGGAGGTTGAAACGAGATGATCACTGTGGTCTTTTTCAACCCAGGCCATTTTATAGACACCATGCCATTTACACCCTGCGTGGATGACAAGATGCAGCTCAGCTCGCTCTCAGTGAGGAAGATAACCAGTGACAGAGGAGGCCCAGAGGTGCTCAAAACAACTGCAGAAGCCTTAAGAAGGCAACACAATCTCACGCCTGTGTGGAGCCATTTAGCTCCATCCTCTCACTGCTGGGGAATTTCTCACCGGCAGGACACGCGTCAGACTGCCCTCATTTTGCGGCTGTTGCAGTTTGCTGCAGCATTTGCAGTGATCTCAGGCAGTAATCAAATCTGTTGGTAGTGTTTCATCGTCCATAAATCCCATTGGAGTCTAGCCCATAAATAGTTACACTGCAGCATGCAGCTGCACACAGAGCAAGAGCAAATGTTCCACTCAGCGGCTGCTGGCTCCGATCGGGTCGAGGAGTTGATCATGTTTCCACCATTTGGCTGAGTTTTATTACAACTGCCTCTCCTTTAAGGCACGCTCCCACCAGCGAGGGGGAGACCACAGCACCACTGAGCACCACTGGCTCTGTGTTGTATGAGCGAGTGTTGAATTACTGCTCTGTGAAAGAGAGGAGCAATGCTTTTAGTACTTACTTCCCTGATTTGTGAGGGGCTATTTCAGTGAGGGAGGAATGAAGAGACATTCCTCACAAGAAACATCTTGGTATTCTCTCCTTGCTTTCCTCGCTGTAAGATTTAAATGTGACATGTGTAACCCCAGAACCTCCGCATCTCCAGTGGAAGCCTCTGCAGGACACAGACAACAGAAATGAGGGCTGTACCACAGTTATACACAGACTGACGCGCATCAAAAAGTTCGTGCTGTGCCCATGCAGACAAACTGAAACCTTGAGAAACTTCAGGTGATGGAAGCTGCGCCTGCCATCCTGCTATGGCTCTTGATCTGAATTGGAGCTATCTCAAGCTCCTATTGAAGGTAACCTGGGGGGCTCCCTTACAACTGGGAGAATCAGGTTGGATTCAAGCCTAGGAAGTCTCAATGCGATGCACCAACAATTCTCCACACATCGGAACTCCATCCAAAGGGAAGAAACTCAGACAAGTTGGAGGTGACATCTGAGAGCACAGAAGCATAGAATCATGAAGGCTGCAGAAGACCCCTAGGATCATCTTACATATTTCAGTGGACGTGTCTCCCTTGGGCTGAGGCTCAGCAGACAGGTCTCCTTCCCCTGGCTGCAAATTCCAAGCTGGGGCTCCTCCAACAACTCATTTGTCACTTCACTGCTTGGTTTTTCTCCCACATCCTGAAGTTGAGCAGGCAACCCTGAGCTGCCCAGCACTGGAAGCTCACAGAAGATGTGCACTGTGAAGGTAAGTCCAGGGAACCAAGCAGAGGCAGAGTGTGATTTGTTATGAAGTGGATCAGGACCCTGTCCCCCGCCAGCACGTAAGCCTATGCCCTGGATGAACTCTGAGTACGCACAGCCCAGCAGCAAGGAAACTGCCACCAGCTCTTTAAAAAGATGGCAAAAGGCTGAGATGCTTAACTTCATCATTGCAAAGGTCACCTGCCTGCGTGAAACTGAGTTATAATGAAATGTGCCACGTTTGCTGGCCAAGAGTGTCAGAGAGCTATTAAAAACAGCAGGGATCTCTTGGCCATCTACTCTACAGCGGGGCAGGCACCCTGGCTGGCTGCTGGGCATGCCTCCTGCAGCTCCAGCTAAAGCACTGGACGTAACCTTTAGATGTGACACAGGACTAGGAGCTCTGCATGGGCATGAAATTCAGGCTGAGAGAAAAGGAGAGAGAGAAAAATCCAAATGGCAGTTGGTGACGGCCGCGGGAAAGCAAACTTCGTCCTTCAGGAACATACTGAAGGCAGGAACAACATCAATACATGCAAAAATTAAATACAAATAGAAATAAAGCATACCAGGGGTCTCCTCTGATCCAAAACGGAACTGGAAACCAGACTGAATTGTAACCTTAAACTGAGCTAGAAGCAGCAGGTTCTCCAGCTGTGCTTTCCAAAGGGATGAGCGCATGCTGTTAAGCACTGGGATGGTAACTCAGGCCCCCTGTGCTCAGAAAGGAAAGGAAAGGTGTGCCGGGCCACAGATACACCATTCCAACATCCAAGTCTTCAGAGGTGATAGCATTTCAACGAGCAGGGTACCACACTCTTGTTCAAACAATTTCCTAGCTCTCCTCGTGCCTTGAACCCATCTACCAGAAAGCGTGGCCATTCACCTCTTGGTTTTTATCCTCCCCATACGGCTGTGTCCCATTACGTTCTTTCTTTTTGAACCCTGACGATGCACCTCACAATGAACTGCATACTACATGTTTGTGTGGCCCCAGAAACGTCACGTGGAGCAGAGGCAGCTGTTGCTCACCACTTGAAAACCCATCCATAGTAACAGATTCCCAAAGTGAAGTGATTTGAGACACTTTGAGTAGGAGGACAGACATTCAATTCAAAAACCCATGAAAGGTGGCTGCTATTTTTTACTAAATGGAGAAAAGGGAGAAGAAAAAAAAAAAAAAAAAAAGCAAAATTGGTCTCAGAAAGTCACTCACAACTGCTGAAATCTCTGGCCAGTGAAGACCAATTACAATCCTCATTACCGAGCAAAGGATGACAGGGAAAGCAGGTCTGCATGAGTGCACTATGGGGAAAAACAACCCTCAGCTGTGGAAGCTGCCAAAACCACGTTTCTCCTGGCAGATGTCATCTCATCCCAAGAGCTGCCAGTGCCGCTTTTTGCTGCACTATTTTCTTCAGCTGTCTAATCCCCAGCTGTGGCAAGCGCACGAGCTCAGGAGAGCAGCACTCACAACTGTGCTGTGGCTTTGGGTTTCTCTTCCCCTCTGGAGAGACAGGGCTGTAGGACTTTTGTCAAGTTAATTAGGAATTGGGGAATGTCTGTTCTTAACTCCATTGTGCAGGTGGTAGATCTACTAAATCAACACATCAGGAATACTGCTCAGTGCTTAGCACCCTTGGGGAGGAAAGCCAAGGGTAGCAGCCAAGGGCAAGAAGAATACTTGCATTAAACGTTGAAGTCCACAGACCAACTTGATTACAGTTACTGTTGACATTCTTACAGTGATAACAACACCATATAAAATCTTTGTGGAAATTGAAGCTTTCAAAAGGGGAGATAAAAACCTCACCGCCAACAATGACAACTAAAAGAGGACTGGAAGAAGTTTAAAGGAGAAAAAGGAAAGGAAGTGATGCAAATTAAAAAACCCAGCAGGGCCCACAGCCACACTGGAAACTTCCTCAGGGAATATCTCCAAAGCCATGGTCCAAAGGAGCACAAGCCCTAGCGCCCTATGGCTAGTTCATGATAAAAAACGGGTTAGAGTCTTAATTTATGATCATAAAAAGCACAAATGGAAGAGATACTCCCAGCACTAACTCCTATCAAATACCAAATGCAGCAGGCACAAAGATGGAACTCATACCTCCCAGGCTGGTAAGTATGGCAGTTGTAAATATAGAGCTGTCCCCCTCTCCAACCTATCCTACAGAAGCTGTATTAAACTGACATTGAACATGGGAGGAGGGAGGCACTGGCTGGAGGTTGTTAACAATACAGTACTTCCTATCCCTTCAGAGATAGATCCAACTGTGTGAAGGTTAGATCCAAGTTCCACCCATAGTGACAGATTTCCAGATGCTCTGATTTTCAAAATCCTCCATTATTTCAACAGGATTTTATCATAGTATGAAATCCTATGCACCATCACAGAAGTCAAGAGACCCTACGCCAAGTCCCCCAAAGGTTATAACTTGATTCTAAGCAAGCTCCTTGACCCTGCCAATTCAATTCACATAAACACAGTAAGAGAATAATTTAGGAAGTGCCTTCAATCATCATCTGTGTGTAAGATTCACAATGGCAAATCAAACACACAAAATTAATTCATAGCAGTTTCTGGAAGGGAAGCACTGGCTTCAAGTCACCGCAGCGCATATGGCTTGGTGCTATTGCTAGTCAGAAGTATTCAAACATTCAGCTAAATTGTTTACTTTAGAAATCTACAAGGAAAGAGACCCAACTCCACATGCCACAGGAATTCTGCCAGATAACACGTCACGGATAAAGAGGAGCCAAAATGAAACTGTGGCCAACGCCTGCCAGCCAGAAATGCTCCACGCAGCACCTGGGGACAAAACGGATCATGTGGATCCCACGTCCCAAAGCACGAAGCCTGCCAGGGAACATCCTATCATCCCCCTGGGGAGGCTAAAGCTATGAGGTATTTGAGATTACAAATGTAGAGGAAGATCCTTTGCATTGAAACTACCTGCGCTTCATTGCGCCACGTTGGTTGCTAAACATCACCGGCATGCTGCTCTCCCAGGACTGTGCAGGTATCACAGAATATCAATCAAAAAAGCAGGTAAATACCAGCAGGCAGCATTTCATCTGCACACAAGAGATGAAAGCATGTTTGGATTTAGCAAAAATGACTCAATTCCTACCTCTGTGGATAATACCCTTAACCTGAATAAAGAAAAAACACCACAGAGCAGTCACTTGAATTTCTAATTTGATTCAATTTAGTTGAAACATCTTATATCCTTTGGCAGCTGTCTTCAGCAGATCTATTCACTTGACACATTTTTTTCAAAGGATCTGATGAGAACTAACGATGAAGCTTCAGGACATACAAATACCCGGTGGTCTACTAGTTCACCAAAATGGTCCAGATTTCAAATAGTTATCTTTACCCTTGAAAACTCCAGAAACTAAAATTCATTTGCCAGAAGGGAGGGATAAATAATTCCTATGTGGCCATTTCCAAGCAAAAAAAAGAAAAAAAAAGGTGGTACAACTGTTTTAAGGAAGTCGTAGACCTGGAGTATGTGCCAGGATACTTTTGCATGTGGATGTGGCAGCAATGTCTTCCATCACCCAGTCTGTCACCCATTTACTTGGGAGTCCTCAAAACTACAGAAGGAATGACTTCTTCAATGTACTTACCATTGACTTTTCAAATAGCTCTTTCCACAATCGTTCATCCAAATCAGTTGTGGCACTCCAGGTCCAGCTGCACTTGTGTTCTCACTTACATGGTTTGAAATGGCTCTAGGAAAAAAAAAAAAAAAGGAAGAAAAACTTACAAGGAAAAGGGTTAAAAATAAAAGTTGCACCTTCAAATGTGCACCCCACAGCCAACTGTTGAAGCTCTACTGACATAACGAAGCCGCCCAGGGAAGATGAGTTTGGGACAAAAATATTTTAAGATAACAGGCATTTCTGAACTACCTTTGGAGATAACAGCCTCCATGAAGCATGTCATCAGTCACTCACTGGCAGCTCTGAAGCCATCTCATGTTGCAAAGCAACAGCCTTTGACAGAAGTTTAACAAGCAAGAAAAAAACCTTGGGGCTGCCTATTTGAGCAGAAGTGGTTCAGACTGAGACCTTGCTCCTACTGCACTCTGCAGGTGAACTGCCACAGCCCTGAATACGTGCATCTTACAGGGAGCAGCAGCTTCCAATGCAATAGTCAGAGTGCTCTAAGTAGAGGCAGAAGCAGCTTGCACTGACTGCCAACTGCCCTCCCACAAAGCTTTCTTCATGCTGGAAGTACCCCCATGGCCACAGGGTCCCCCCAGCCACGCTTCCAGTGAGGGTCACCGTGAATCTCCTGCTAACAACCTCTGATCTCATCGGTCACACGAGAAGCAAAGTGACATTCTTGAGCATCACAGTGTCACCTCTCTCCCTACAACTAAATAAGGGGGACAGCAGCAGCAGGCTATTTAAAGAAGGCCAGCAAAGCTATTTGACATCCTGGAGGAGAGGCATTGCGCACATATACATTCTTGCTCCCCAAAAAACAGGCTCACAGCTTCGCCGTGATGACTTCAGGACCTTACCAAGGGCTGTTTTCTCATGCAGAAGGAAGGCAGAAGAGCTCAACACAAAGGCCAAGTGCCATCACAGATAGCTTTAAGTGGCTTGGTCAGGTGTGTCCAGGAGAGGGCATGTGGCAGTGCTGGGACAAAAGCAGCTCAGTGTGTGCTCTGTCCCCCAGACAGCTCTACAATGGGTTGCTGAGCCTCCCTGCTGCTGTTAAGGTCACCATGCAGCACACATCATCCTCTTGTGACATTTCAGAGGTAAGGCTCCTTTACCTGCTGCCTGGAGATCTCCTTCCCAGCTGCAGTCAGACAGTGGGAACAAAAATCCTGCTGGGGTAAGAGGATGCGGTGTCATCAGAAAACATCAGCTGATGCTACCAGAGGAAGCAAGTCCACAGGCACCAAGCTGGTGACAATGCTGGCCAGAAGGCCAGACAAAAAGGCACAGTGTAGACTCCACTGAGCTGCTACAGCTGGGCTGCCTCCAGGGCGTGCCTTGCCCAGACACAGAATAGTCTAAGATGCCCAAACTCCCCAAGCAAAATGTCACCACTGCCTCCCCATGCCAATTCTCCACCAGAGCTACTTTGAAGGTAGCAATAAATACACTAAGAGACACAGGATGCTCAGAGGCTGAGTGATTTATGAGAAAGAAAGTGCTCCTCAAACGCTTGATGCTCATTTGCATCCAGTCAGACAACAACCGTACAGATTGTTTTCACAGCACTGTGTGTGAGAGGGCACCAGGACCTGAATATGATAGTGTGTTTAATCTTCACATCTAAAACCACACAGCATTCCTCAGGGCCTATGTTAAGGAGGCCTGCTGAGGATTTGATATACTGACAGTGCTGTTCACCTATATTTCGGATGCATTTTTCCAAGGCATTTGCATTTCAGAGTCACTCTGAAACCTACAAGCCAATGCTTGTACAACCACAGGGTAAATAAAGGCCAAAAACAATCAGGTTTTTTATGGGGCAGTGGAAAGCAAACTACACAAAGTGCTTGGGCAACTTGACTTCTTCCCTGGAGAATAGTGATGTCAGGAGGGTTTCTAACAGGCTGAACATGAGCTGAACGCAGTGCAGAGCCACCATCACCTCCAGGGGGCTGCTTCTCCCCCCCAGCAGCCCTCCTGCTGTTCAAGGGGGATGGAGATGCTCAGGGCTCCGAGGAATGCCTTGTATGTCTCACTGCCGCTTGCTGGAGGACGCTGACATGGTCTGGGACAGAATTAGAAAACCTTGAGCAGGAGGGCAACCGGGCACAAGTGCTAAGTCAGCCAGAGGCTATATGTGGCACACCAGTTGCTGCCTCCCCTCCCTCCCAGCTCAGGGTGCATGTACACACACTTCCCCCAGCCTTTCTCAAGCATTTCCCATGCAGGTAAAGGGCAAACGTGCTCTCTCAGCCCTCCCATAACCAAATCCTCTGCATCAGACTTGTGTTTTCAGATATTCATTCCCTTGCCTGCTCCTCTGAAGTCATTTGACTTCAGCCTGCACTACTGATATCCTGTGTTCAGCCTATCTGTGCCTCACGCCACACTTGGAAGAGCCAAAAGGCAAATCCTTCCTCCTTAAGCATACCCACCGTCTCCCTCAGGCTGGCAGAGCCCTTCACTTGTGCCCATAAGCCAGCCCTGGTGTTAGGCAGACACCTCATCTCCCACCAGCTGTAAATCCAGCACAGAGGAGTGGTCACACTCCTGCAGTCACTTCCCCCTGCCTATCCAAGGACAGGGGAACCTTTTGTCTTAAAGAGCTTTTGGGAAGACTCGCTCCCCTTTCTGAGCTGTAGGCAAAAGCTAACAGAAATGCACAGCTACATGTCTATACTGAGAAACTCGCAGAGGACCTCATTTGACCAAGACAGCCCCAAACATGCTGACCTAACCATTTATTGTGCAGTTCTTCCACAGAAACTTGTGTCCCAGAGCTGCCAACGCCTTGGAACCAGCTCTGCTTCCCTGTATCGAAAGCGCCTCACACTGACAACGCCAAATCACTGATAGAATAATTAGGTGCTTTAGAATAATTAGGTTGTACACGGTCAGAATTGCTGCCTGAAGAAAACACCTTGATAATTTGCCGACAGCAGATCTCTGGTTTGTTACCTTAAACACACAGTGAAACATGGGAGAATCAAAGCAGACAAGCGGGCTGACCAAGGCAGTGATCACCTGTTGAAGAGAGCACAAGAGCCTCTGCAGCATCTTGATGGAGAAGAATGCATGGTGAAATGGAATATTTACTCCCTCAAACTCACTATGAATTTGAGTAACTCCAATAACTGCCTAACAGCCCAGTTGCCTTCTGCATCTGGTTACATTCTTGTCCCCAAGTAGCTCCCCTGGCAAAGAGTTCCACAACCTCACTGGTGCAGGAAAAAACACGGCTCCAGTGTGTTAGTTCTGAATTCCCTTGTTTCGCTTCAGCAGGGTTCTCTCTGGACCCCTTTGTAGGTCCTGTGGCTTTGGGTAATGGGATCACCTCCCACTTAGTGATGGAATACAATAGGTGGTTGTACCTGGGCGCAGCTTCAAACTGTTGCCGTGTTTTTCAAAGCTCCATGCTTGCCAAATGGTACATGTATGCTTATGGCTTCTCCTGCTGACACTGCAGCCCCCCAACCTTCACTGGAGGAATGCAGCAAATACTCAGTAGCAACAGGTGTCAGACAGGAGTTCATCACAGAAAACTAAGAGCATGCCAGACAGCTGAAATGATAACCGGGTACGGGGCAGCAAAATGAGACCAAACTAATTGCATTTTCAAGTATTTTAGACAGTAAAATGCAAGAGGCTCAAAGGGAGCATCCAACAGCTCTGTAGCTCGCTCACTGCCCAACATAAGGGAGATCCAGCCTCCTATTCTGGTGCTGGAATTTAAGCCAGCACCTCCCTCCTCCAAAAGGAGCAACCAGCTTCCTGAGCTATATACAATCCTCAGGCAGAGCCACCCTTGTTGAGACTAGATCAAAAAAGGCAGAGACTTAAAAGGAATTGCAGAGGGATCACAGACCTTCCACTCTGGTGCTGCAATCAGTATCCATCTCTGTGACCCAAGCCTGGAAAAACAACGTAATTCATTTCAAAAGTGTCAGAATGAATCACATCAATGCTCCAGAAGGGAAAACAAAAACACACACACCTCCATTTATTAAATCAACTGAATCTGGCTCAAATGCATAAAGTTTTGTGTTGGCCAGTAACTGTATCTTTATAAAGCTTTTCCAAAACCAAGCAAGCATCAAAGCATGTGGACCCAAGGCCGTGTTTCCATGAGCGACAGGATTAACAGAGCAGCACAGCCAACAAAAGGCTTCTCCTTTGCTAGATTTTTGGGGCCTGATGAAACCTGAAGCCCTCTTCCCACTCACGATGCCTCTCCCCTGCTGCAGGATTCACCCCCAGGAAGAAGGCAGCCCCACACTCCCAGGAGCTGCGCACCCGACAGGGCAGATGCCAGCAATATCTCACATCCTCAGCTGCTGCTTTCCCTTAGAAGTGGATCTGGGCAAATCCCAGCAAGCGTGAGGCTGGGGGTTTGCTCAAGTGCTTGTGCTCACAGGAAGAGGCTGCTAACAGCAGAGAGGAGCCGTCCTGCTGAAACAGCTGGCCTCAGAGCACAGGGAAACATCTCCACGCTTGGCTCCCAGGGGACAGGCAGGCACACAGCCCACACACTCCCAGGGATGTCCTGGGGCACATCCAAGCTTGCTGGGCAGATAAACCCACAGCCTCCTATCCCAAAGGCAGAAACATCAGGTTACGGATATCAATTCTGTCTCACAGGTAAAATAAAGACCTGCCATCCCCTGCCTTCTTCACACTTACCCTCTCACTGGATCAATATACTATTATTTTGTGGCAGCTACTTAGAAAACCTCCTCTTCTGGTGACTTGATGTCCCAGAACATTTGCCTGCTTAGGCCACGCTGTGCAGAATCAGCATTAAATTCCTGTTTCATTTTTAGAAACCCACCTCCTTATTTTAAAATACATTTAATAGTGGCTTTTGGGCTTATTTCATTGCAAACCTCAGGTTATGCAGAAGTTACTGGATTGTCACTGATTCTTCCTTGCCAGTACTTCTAGTTCTCACAGTGTAGAGACGTACACACAAAAAAAAAAACCCAAACAGATTTCCTATCAAGACCCATCTCCAGAATTCATTTCTGGTGGTGGACTTTGCCAAAGGTTGGTTTGAGCAACATAAGAGATGGGCACCATACATCAAAGGCATCTAGGCTCTCAACACTGCTCAGCACAGTTCATGTGACAGAAATAACCACTCCATCAAAGGCCTTGCATTCGCTAGCACAGAGCTCCTGGAGGCTGGAGAATGAATGGGAAAGGGAAAGTCAGACAGCAGCCCTGGGTTTCTCTGCAGAAGATCTTAATCATACACAACAGGGGAAACTATCAGGTTCAAAAGAGTTAGAAAAGCTAATTTGTTGCGCTGAAAAGAGTCTGTGAGAACAGAAAGGCTCCTGCTCAAGGCTGTCTCCCAGTGAGACCGAGGGAGCACAGAGAGCATGGAGAACCATCTAGAGATGGAGGGGTAGAAGGATAAACACGGGAAAAAGGAAGGGCAATCAGACAAGGAGAGAGCAAAAATACCTCCAGTGGCTGCTGACTGGTTTCTGATCATAACTACTTTCTAACGAGGAAACCTTCTGTGGGGGAAAATATCATCCAGCTGACCTCCAGTCATCAGGAGCTCAGCTTATTCAAAGGAAAGGAAAAAAGATCAAAGGACAAATTTAAGCAGTGTCTTAACATGATAGAAAGGAATCGTGAGAGCAGCTGAGAAATGCTCAGGGCCCGGACAGGCGCCTTGGCTGAAGGTACTGCAGCATTTTCCTTATTTGTCTGCTTTATTTTTAAACACCCAGAGCCTTTGCTTGATCAACATCGCCCTGTAAATGAAGGAAGCAGAGGAGTGCAGGACTCTGGGGAGAGAGGCAAACAAGGTTGGAAATTGATGATCTTCCCAGCCATGAAAGTCAAAATGCCTGCTTGAAACCAAACCCTCTGGAGCACGACACAGGCATGGGGCAGAAGGGGAGGGAAGGAAAGAAGATTTATTACTTCAGCAGAGTTGAAATCCTGATGAGAAAAAAGAACCGTTCAATACATGCCCGAATGGCAACAGCAGACCTGAAAGCTGATTTGTCACATTTCCCCTCTACTTCTCATAAACTTTAAAGAACAACAACAAAAAAAAAAAAGCAGAGGAGGTGGCTGGGAGTTTTTAAAGGGAGGGAAAAAAGCCTCCGAAGTCCCTTGATCTTCTGAAGCCCTGAACTCTTATATTCCATTTATAGCCCGAGCTGGAATGACACCCCCCTTGATTAGGGACTGTCCAATCCAACTGCATGTGTCAGGATTGTACAAGGCACTAAGTGAAATATATATATGCCCTTATAGAGTTTAGCACACTGGGTCCACCTCCAGGGCACAGGCTGTAGCTCATTCCGACCACTGCTTCTCTCCCAGGAATCGTTTTCAGGGGGGGTCTTCAGGTTTTTTGGGGGAGCCACCTTCACTCTCAAGTTTAAGCAACACAAAATGGCACCTAAGAAGGACGTTAAGAAACCAGCAGCAGCACCAGCACCAGCACCCGCACCAGCACCCGCGCCAGCGCCCGCTAAACCCAAAGAACCAGCAATCGATCTCAAGAGCATCAAGGTAATGGATGAACGCGTGCTGATGGCTGACCCCAAACGCTCCCAAGAGGGAAAGTTAGCAGAGTTCTTGCTGAAAGCCGCAGTGAAATGTTGTGTGTGTTTGGTTCCCGTCTGGGGACTGCAGTGAAGTGACTAAGTAACCCTCGGGCAGTGGATTTCTTGAGCTGCTGAGCTTGTGGCTGTTTTGGTAGCTTGGAGGGGTGTGAGGCATGGCGCATGATTTAACTCAAGAGTGGAGCTTGGTGACTTCAAGCATATTGTGGAGGGTCACCCTCAGAACTTCTTACCAAACCAGTATCAGCCTGACTTGTTTAGTAAAGCTGAATTTACAAAGTTCTGCTAAAAACAAACAAACAAAAAACAACCCCAAGAAAACCCATGAAAATTAATCCCCCAAACCCTGAAGTAGGTGCATGAAGACTGGAAAAGGTTACTGGAACTTGGAATGAAATGCTTTCCCACAGCATGGCACTAAAAACAGACGTTATTGTGCAATTTCTCCTCAAAGTTCTTCCCAAATTTTTGCAATCACTCAATGACCCATAGGGCATGTGTTTTAAGATCAGCACTGCTTGTCTTTAAAAGCAGCAGAGATTAAAAAGATTCGGCAAGTTCACTTAATTTCATTTTCTCTGTACAACCAACACTGAAAAACACTGTGAGCTAGAAAGCCATGAATGCAAGTGCTTCAAGTTATTTCCTCTCACCTTTTCATAACTGCTCAAAATTCACAATTTGCTGCAAACTGAGAGTAAGGAAGAGGAAAAGGCTTCCACAGGTTTCCCTCTGACTGCATGCCCATTGGAACTCATTCTGAATTTAGACTTTGCATGCCATCCAGCATCACCGATCTTTGCCGTAACCCTCTGAAAAGAATTCCCCAAGCACTCCTCAAAGGGAAATCTCTATTTAGGAAAGAGTAGGGGGAGGTTAAGCAGTTAAAGAGACGAAGGGACAGACCTACTTCTCTGGGCTTGACTATAAATAGTTGTTCTCCACCTACCTGACAAGCTGATTGGTCCTGGGACCAATTTGCTGATAAGGAATCATGCCTACTACGAAGAAAAGAAGGAGTACAAGGACTCCTAATAGGACCTACTCATTTTAATCTCACGATGAATTCTGTTTAAGGTGCCTGAATACATGCAGTCTGTCATCAATACAGTCCCAGGATTATGACCCACTTAGTGAAATTCCTGAAGTTGCCTTTGATTTTCACCACCGGTAGCCAGTATTCTGCTGGAACAGCACATAGCTCCTCGTAAGATTGAAGCTGAACTCACTAGCAAAGCAAAACAAGAGCAAGAGGGGGGAGGAAAAAAAAAATGGAAATATTGAAAACAATCTTAGTGAAAGCCATACAAAAACCCACTGTTTTTGAGAATACCATCTAAAAATTAGATTAGACTTCACATTTTGCTCATCTCAAAAATGAAGGGGAACACAAGCTACATTGCCTGTGAAGTCATTTACTGTGATTTGATAGCTCTCTATGTCCAGTTCATTAGGAGAAAATAGAATTTTCAACTTCAGTGATCTCAGCTAATCTATCTTAACATAAATAGACCTAATAGTATATTACCAGCTAAAAAAATGGCAGTCTGCAGTCTAAGACAATCCAACTCACTCTTCTGCACAGACAGCTCTCCTCTACAGCAAGGGATTTGTGCCAACAGCAAAAAGAGAATGCTCTAGGTTTTATCAGATCCAATACGACAAAAGAGAGTCTTCTTAAATCCTTTTTTCTGATAGATCAGACAACGTTATTACTCTTTGAAGTGTGGAAAAACCTGGGCTAGCAAAACTTTCTTAACACTAATGGTAACACACAAGCATTACTATTGCCATTTGCAAATGAGTGAAGCTATGAGCAGCATGATGGAGGATGCAGGTCTGCCCTGCAGTGTGGCTGGCACAATCTCTGTCCCACCACGGCCTTAGCAGGCCAGGAAGCAACACAGTGGTGCAACACAGGCACAGAGAGCCCCCAGCAACGAAGGGCCCACCCAACTGCACAGTGATCACCATGAGGTGATGCAGGAGCCCACATTGCCTGTCAAGGGGACAGGTCCCTTCAGTCCCAAGCCTTTGCGCCACACCTGGACCTCCATGGCAGTCCAGGGTTGCTCAGATGGACATGGCACCTGTAGGATCAGCTCTTTGAGCACACAATAGGAACCACCACAGTGCTTTCGGCACATTGTCTAGCAGCAGGACTGGACAACCTCCTCAAGTGCCAGCCAGCCAGCCATCCTGGATTACCCATTTTCACTCACTGACACCTCAGGAAATTAGGGGAAATAGTCTTCTCTTCTAACCAATTTGACCAGGAAATGTATGGAGATGTATGTAATTGGGTACAGAAATACACATTCTCTGAGTTTTAGCTCAATCCCTTCTCTTAGCATTAATGAAATCCTGAATCCTTCCATTCAACCAGCAAAGCATCAGCACAGAAAAAGGCACCGCACCACTTCCACCAAAACTTAAGAGCCAGACAGTACCTAAACCTCAGCTTCTGACCAGGACTATCTTCTGATCAGCACCCTCTTCTGGAGCTCTTGTGCTGATCTACCAAGTGTGGAGTCAAAGCCCCAGCACTTTCAACAGCAGTATCAAATGGGCTCCCCAATGCTCACCAGGGGAATTATCAGTCATCTCAGAGCTTGCTGCAAACAAGGGATTCCTGGGATTACCGGGCTGTGGGGCCAGCAATGTTCTGGAGAGTCACCAAGTCAGTAGACACACAGAAAGGCTTCCTTAATTTTTACATCCAAGCTCCTTCTATTCATTACAGCTGGAGTGGGTAAGGGTAGAGCTGCCAAATCAGGGTTTACATCAGCCAAATAACCAAATCTGGCAGTGCACCTCATTTTCAATGGGTATCAAAAACCATAATATTCTCCAAAACAAACAAGAAAGATGTTACCCAATATTGCTGATCATTCTTTTGGGGATATTCCTCCCCTCAAACACCTTGCTTGGCCATTTTTTATGCAGTCCTATCTTGAGCCTCTTGGGATGCACGCTTTATAAGCCAAGATTAAGAAGTCTTAAGCTGGATTATTGCAAAAGTAGGCACCCAAAATCACCTAGCATCCTCAGAAGAGGCAATGGGCCTTTCACCTTCTCTTGTTACTACTGACCGTTCTCTCCATGCACACTTTAAATTAACCCAGTTGAAGGAAATGACTTAGTAACATACCAGCAGCTAGTGTGAGATTTGCTATTTTTGAGCACCATCTATTGACTAAAACCCTGAGTAACAGGAATATCAGACTGCTGAAGACTCAAGTCTCAGCCTTTCCCTCAGCTCACCCTAGGTTATAGGTTATAGTGCAACCGGGACAGAAAGGAAATCAAGGCAAGGACTGAGAACAGGAGGAATTCATTTCGATGTCAAAGATTAAAGACCTTTTTTCCCCTACTCAAGGAACAACAACTCTGAATTTGCTTCGCATAAGCCTTTCAAGTCTAAATTTATATTCCCCTTTTCCAAAAGTGTGTCCTGGGACTTTAATGTCAAATACAAAGGTTAAGAATTAAATCACTGACAGAAGAAGAACAGAGTGATGCACACATTGGAATATTACACTGGACTTCAACAGGAACCAACCATGATTAAAAGAATATACAACCATTTGAGTCATTTTGTTAAGAGACTCCTGGAATTTAGTACTTCAAACCGTAGGGAAGGACATTCCCCCAAAAGTTAGCTCATCTGTTTTGTTAACTTTCTTCGCATGTGCATGCCTCAGAAGGTCTGAGCTGATGAACAGCACTACTATGGAACATTTACAATGAGAACTTCTCAGGTGTTTGGTTTTGCAACAGAAGGCTAAACCTCACAATGTTCAAACCAGAAGCAGGTAGACAGTGTTTCCTCATGTTTAACCCTACCACTAACGTGAAGCGTGTGCTGCTTTTTTTCTTCTGGAATCTTGAAGGGCCCTTCCCAGCACATACATCCAGTTCTTGGATCAACACCAGCCTTGCATCACTGACCACAAGGCTTTGGGATCTGGAGATGCTCAGCTCAGTGCTTTTCTTTGTAGTGATTTGGATGCATAGCACTCCGATCCAGTGTCACACCAGGTCCTTTTCTTAGAGTACACCTGAGTGTCTTTCCCAAGTACCCATGGTGTAACTGATGCTCCTTTTTCACAGTGGTGTTTTCAAGGAGACTGATTATGCTGTACCCTATTGCAGATACACTAGCTGCATCTTTGGGGGAAAGTAACTCATAATTATCAGCTAACAGATATTTGCTAAGGCCTTGTGCAACTGCGTGATGCATGACAAAGCCTGCTGCATGGATACAAGCCTGTGTGATTGTTTTGTTTTTAAATACAGAGCTCTTAAGACTACAAAAAGCGTTTCTCCAAATGTCCTTAACTCTTAATACATTCAGTACTCAAGAAGGTCATCTCTGAACATGCACTGCATTGGATATAACCAGAGAGGTAAACTCACTAAATGCACTGACAGAAAACTGCTGGGCTGGAGGGCGAGCAGGGCTGCAAATGTCAGCTCAAGTGCTCAGAGAGCAATTGCACTGCAGACAAACTCCTTGTGAAGTGGCAGAATGAGAACAGCAAGGTTAACAGTAGCTTTGCTCATAGCATTAAGGGCTTTCTTAGAAACTGGCAGGTTCCTGGCTGAAATTTTTTGGCTCAGGCCTTTAGGTTATGCCTGACCCAACACCAGCGACACTCCAGATTCTTTGGGATGGACTTAGCTACTAGACAAGGTCACTGGTCCTAAGTGCCCTTCAGGTAGGAAGGAGACAAACACCAATAAGACCTCACCTTAAGAGACGTTGAATTATCTCCCCGACCATCCAGACCAGCTTCCTGAAGTGCTGTTAAGCAAGGAGCCCCGCAGAAATATATTTAGTCCATATATTTTAGGAAACACTGTCTTTAAATGGTTTTTCAGGTTAGCAAAGTAATGGCTTCCCCTCCCTCCCCCCCCCCCTTTTTTTTTTTGTAATTTCAAACAAGACCCATTCTTAGTAATTCACAGCTTTGGCAGCATGGCTTTGATGGCACTTAAGACAACCTTTGGAGGGTCCAAAGAGTGCCAAAACTTGGTAGAAACAACAGAGTTCAGAGCAAATGACAGAAAATCCCAAAAGCGCAACTAGAGTAATTTCAAGTGCTAGCAACAATTGCACTGCAGAGGCTTTCTCCCACCAACAGATTAATTGAAACAATCTAGCAGTACTTCCAGCAGCTTACAACCCCTTAGCACACAGAGAGATCACTACTGATAGCAATAAGATACTTGAGTTCATCTTACATAAGGTAAGAAGGTGACTAATTTGGCCCATGACTCATAAAGAAAGAAGCTGACTGTAAGCAGATATGAAACAGCCAAGATGGAAATTTGCCCCTGGTTCCTTGGGGCTTTATTACATCTCACACACATTGCCAAAAAACGCTCTCAGCTGGCTAGTTTGCTGCATAGCACCTAAATGTCAAGTAGCAGTAGCTTAAATGATGTTAATGCTCTACTACTGCCACTGGGAGGCACGTTAAAACAAGGCATCCCTTGGAGAGCAGCGTAGAGCTCCAGAGCCTCGCATTTCCTCGCACATCCCCTCGATTACACACATTCACGCACAACTAAACGCAATTAGAAAAGAGACACACTAACAAGCGAGCACAGCCGACTGTCCTTCCCACTGTGAAGCCAATAAAGCCTGTGCAAAATGCTATGATCAGCAGCTGCGACGCGTTTCACACTCAGGCATTTCAAAAGGGCACATTTAATTAATTGCCAAGGTTTATCTAAAAGTTCTTGCCTAACTGTAAAGTCGCAAACTTTCAAGTAAGCAAGGCACAAAGTTACAAAGAGTGCTCAGAGGGGAAAAAAATTATCACTATAAAACCCATTTAGCTAAAAGATGTAGAGCTGTTCTTCTAAACCTCACGGCATCTTATATTTCTCTTCCATACATTAGCAGTGTTCATCCTTATTCCTTCTCCTATTATATTCCTTGGCAGTTTCATTCTCAAAAAAGAGCTCTTTCTCAACGCTCACCCCCTCATGGTGTTTCTCTGTCTTACAAAAGACATGAGGCTAAATCCATCAGGCTGCTGATTTTTGCTTAAATGAAAAATAGCCTCTGAAATCCACAGCATCCATCACACCAGCTACTGAACCAGAGTGAGGGTCAGCAGCCTGCTTTATGGATGGGTTGGAGAGCTGTGTAATCGTGCACTCGATCATGTCTGTTAGAAAACATGTGCAGCTGTATGAACCAAGGAGGAGGCATTAGCAGTGAGCAGACACGTGAACTGCTACGGGCACAACCCCAGCTACATCCACCCAGAAATAAAAGAAATCCCTTGAGGTCTGAATGAACAGCTAAATATGTACCAAAAATCCTCAGGGACTGCCTGATCTTTCCCTCTCTGATTTTTAGAGACATCTGAAAAGTTCTCAATCACTCCTACAGAATCATTACCCTGAATTACCTGGTGGCTCCCTAATCCAAACCTAGCTACAATTCTCTTCTCTGTAACTCAGCCAAAGAGCAGCAAGCAGATGGAGCAGCTTTAACTCCAAGCTGGTTTAACTCCAAGCATCTCTCCCTGGTGTCTTTCACTTTGCCCAGATACTTGCAAAGAGCATAAAGTGGCCGTCCCTCAGCACAGCTGTACTTGCAGTGCCCTCCAGTCCAAAAAGGTGGGCACAGCACACAAGTTTGTGTGGATTGGGTCTTCTGCTTATCTGGTGATGAAGAGCCCCTGTCCACCCTTCTCTGGATAACTGGGATCTGGTCAGAACGTGTTCCATTAGCAATTAGAAGAATAGAAGATGGTCACAAACTACATAGTCAAATGCCTCAACCAAAAATAAAATGATACAAAAAAATAAGTCAGAAAAAAACAGCACTTCTCCTTGCTATAGCTGTCCTCCTCCTGGATGATAACCTCATTTGAAAGTAAGGGCAGAGCCATGTTTGACAAATACAGCTCCTACTGGTCTTACCATATATTGCAGTTCCTTCACTCCTTCATTATTATTTTAGCTGGAGGTTTTGGGGGATGGCATTTGTGTTAGTTCTATTTAAGAACTACATTTTATTTAAAAACATCCACACCACACTAAACTCCCTGAAATTTCACCTTCTTCCTAATGCCCTGAGACTCATCACACGTAAAACAAGAAGCGTTTAAAGCCCCCAACAAGCTCTGTAGGCTTAGAGGTTGTTAATTGAAATGTGCCCATGACAGATAACTTCTCTCCAGTGAAACAATGTCTAGGGCACTTTTGTTCAAGAATCAGTGACAAAATGAAGGGTTGATACGGTGCACAAGTATCTCCTCTTGTAAAACCTGAGTCAAAGTGTCATACAGTCAAGAGTGCTGTAGTGCCTGCTTATATGGATAACCCTCTCAATTTATACTTACTTGATAGCCCACTGAAGCCAGGTGGCTGGCTAATCCACGTATCAGTTTTCTCTGCTCAAGACAAACGCACCCCAATTATTTTCTTGTTGGCATTTAAAACCTTTTGGAATGGGTTTTGTTGCAGCCAGTAATAGGCTGGATCTGGAATCTAGAAGATATTCAGGAAAATTTTCCTTGAGCCAAAATTCAATCGTGTTTCCAGGGAAAAATTTTCCAGCCTCCAGCACTGCAGAGCAAGAGGCTGAGGGCAGGAGGAAAATTCCACAAAAGGCAACACGCTACTTTGACCCAGGCAACATTTCAGCTCTGCCAAAGTCTTTGGAGAGCTCCTCTATTAATGCATTGGGACTGATGGCCAAGGTCTATATTAGCTTTCTCACTGCCCGTGCTCGTGCCCCAGCCGGTTTTAATTAGGAGATCTGAACTGTGCTAAATCAATGCGGGCTAAATGAGACAAAAACATCAAATCCCTTTTCTGTGTAACCCCACGGCTGTGCCCTGCCCTGACTACGTCTCCATTCCCACATGATAACAGATCACAAGTAGCAGGACAAGCAAAAGAAGAACTGGCAGCAGAGTTATTTTTCGGGCTGTGTATGTTTTCCAAAGAATTCCCCCAAAATGCAAATAACCCATTTGGACAAAACATCTTCAAACAAAAATGCGTAGCTCAGAAAATTCTTTGCAGTTGTACCCTTAGATTTTAAGAGGGAAAGTAAGAAGTTAAAGTTGCAAGTAGCACTAATTATTTTGACCTATCTTGATTGTTCAATCTTTAAAAAAATATTAAGTCTGGTTGGATTTGATCATTTCCTTTTCATACTGAAAAAAGCTAAAACAGTTAAGCTTATCTCCAGGTTAACTAAATGAGCAACAGGAGAAAGTTTTTCACCCATCGCATTTTATCATTTGAAAAAAAGGAGTGGCAAGTGCAAAGCAAAGGAGAATGGATGTTAAGAGGAGTGGTTTGTAAGAATGGAGTCTCTTGCTGTAGCACAATCTTCCCATCCCGGCTCCATGAACCTCCTCATCCAGTTGGAGTGACAGAAAGGAAGCAAAGTTTGGAGCAGTTTTCCCTCATTCTTTTACTTTTCATTGCATCAGTTCAGAGATGTGAGCCAGGCTTGGAAAGTGTTGTGTTATAGGAATAGGCCTTTGCTACTGGAGAAACTGTACAACCTCCCCCTTCTCCAGCTTATCCTGAAACTCTCACTTGTAATCCCACCAGGACCACCCTGCAGCCCAAAAGCCACTGCTGTTTTTCCCCTCCATGACCAATTTAGTCCCCCTTCCAGCACGCAAAGCTTGACAGGCGTCCTTGCTTCAATCACAGCTTCTTCCACATACCTGCACCACAAAAACCCCTTCCATTTCTGAACCTCAGCAACTCCTCCTCTCATCACACCAGTAAGCTCTGAAGTTGGCATGCTAGGGTCATAAGTCAAGCCCTAAAAGGAAGGTGCCCTAAATTCCTCACTGCCCTGCATAGTACACCCCCTCATTAGCTGCAAACCTTGTAATATAGTTGGGTCCAGACGTGTGCATAAATTGGCCTTTAGAACCCTTGAAAACTTGGAAAACACAAGCAGCGCAGTGGAAGATCTTGGATTGGACACCACCTCAACAAGCAGGTGAACCTTCTTCCCAGCGCCAACACCTAGATTGCACCAAAAAGACAAGCAGCACCACTCATCTAAGGCAGATCTCTGCATCATCCAAATAAGGGCTTGAGAAAAGCCAGCAAAGGAACAAGCAGTACTAGTGATTTCATGGGCTTTGAAACAAACCCAAAGCATGCTATCCAGCTGCACCTAACACACAACTTGCAAGCCACGTGTAAAACAAGCCAGCTGGGCAAACGCGTGGCACCTCTTGCCCTCAGCGCTCCTCGATTGCTGATTTCATAGCTTACTGGAGAAATAGGAGCCTTTCCTATCTTGGTAGGCCTGGACAAGGAATATCCACTCTTGATGGTCCAGACCCAGAAAATGCTGACACGATCCAAACTTGCTGCTTGCTACTCCCTGCCCCTCTCCAACCTCCTAAAAATAGTCCTAAGATGTCCATCAAGGCACGGTGCCTCCTGTCACTTTGCCCTAAGAAAGCTAAAGAACTCACCGAGGGGAGGGGCAGCTTCCTTCTGACACCTAATCCTGGCAATGCCGTCAGCGCTGCCAGATAAATAAGGGGAAGAAAGGCCAGGAAAGCAGGACCACTCTGAGACCTCTCAGCTAATCCCTCCGGCCCGTCCGCCGCTCTCCTTGTCCATCTCTCAATCATGGTGGGTCCACTGCAAAGCTAATTATTAGCAGCGAGCCAGCGTATTTTATAGGAGTAAATTCAGCTTCTTGTTCATGTTGGTTCTGGGGGGAGGACAGGGCGGAAGACGGCAGTTGAGGTTTGCTTGATTTTCCTTCGCAATATTTTTAATACAAGAATGTATCGTAGTTTAATGCTTTATGAAACAATGTACTGTCAAAAGCTAACTGAAACACAAGCTTGAAAGGTGCGATTTATTTTCTATGTTAATGTAAAGGAAAAAAAAAAAAGCTGCTAGTTATAAATATTACTTCAAAAGGTTGTACTTAAGTGAGTCTGTTCTAAAGTAATAAGTGACCTGGTGGTACATAAACAGCCTGTTTGTTAGTTAAGAAACTTCAGATTGTTATTGCTTCTGGCCACAACTTTGGTGTTCCCAGGGATGCAGGTTTTTACAAGAATCCTAAAACAGGGGCCTGGGGATGCATTTTTACATGGCAGGTTGCTAGTTTGGGTTTCTGTGGCAGAATTACATGAGGCAAGACATAGGAGAACACTCAGCTACCTTGAGCTATTTGCTTTCTCTCAGTGCATTTTCAGCAGTACTACTTCTTTTTTTTCTTTCTCTTCCCCACTGCAGTCCTTCACACCTGACCAAATCAATGGTAAGTGAAACAAAAACTAAACTAACAGGGAGCAGGAGGGGGGAACATAATGGCTATCGAAAAGCTAAACGTTCACTGGTCTTAAGAGCTCTTTTGCCATCTGCATCACTTCTGTGCATCTGTCAGGCCACATTTCTTTGCTGTCTTGGAAGATACTCATGGATTGAGCTGGATGCTTTAGAAAACAAGCAGGTTCTCCCCCAGCCCCCCCTTCCTAAGCTATTTTTTGTGATTGATTTCCTTCCAACAGATCGAGTTCTCCAAGGAGCAGCAGGATGGTAAGTTACAAGACAGCTGATGTGCTTTACATGTATGTGAGTTCAGACAGGAGCTACAGTCTTGAAAGCTTAAACTCTACCAAAAGATGAGCTAGGGCTTCATTCACCTAGTATAATTCACAACACTCTTGACTTCAGAGTTGCTGTGCTGACTTAAACTGAATAACAATGTGGCCTCAGATTCACACGTTATTTATCTGGGGGCTTATATGCCACCAAAGTTGACAAGTATATGACCTGATGTGCGAAGGGGAGATACAATGGTGCTACCACTTCTACCTGCTGAACACTTTCCAGCAGGGCTGGCTGCTCATAAGCAAGCTCAAAATGCTTTTTTTTTTTTTAATTTATTTTCTTAAAGCTATGAGGCAGTTGAAGACAGAAAAAATAAAACAAAATAAAAGGAAGCTGAAAAATTTAATTTAGCTGTGCATTTATATGAAGAGAAAACATCTCACTGCAGGCTCACATGTCACTTTTGCTAGGAGATGCTATGGAAGAGGGGGCAGAGAGGCTATTTTATGTTAAATATATTCACGAAGCATGGAAGTGGCTGGCAAATAAGTGACTCATGAACTGTCACAAAATGTAATTAGTCAGTGCACTACAGTTCTCCAGCATCTCGCATTATTTACATTTCTTTTGGTGAACTGCTGAGAAGCAAGTCAGAAACTCACCCCCACTTGAGCCCTAGGAACCTAAACGTGTGTTTTAACTACCTTAAAGAGGCACTTGGATTATATTAAATAATGTGGACTTCAATACCTCTCAAAAATGCAGTAGCAATTACAATAGTCTTCTCACTGTGAAGAACTTATTTGGAATGGAATACTCAAGAATTTACTAGAGATCCAGAGGACAGGGAACAACTTGAAGCAAAGGTTAAAAGAGCTCTAAGCTTCCCAAATATCAGCCTGTTCTATCTTAAACCATCAAAACCAACAGGGAAAGATACTCTGAAGCAAGTAGGGCTGGAACCATTCTTCTTCATGACATCCAAACACGCAAAACACTTTCCTTTGTGGCCAGGACTCCTCATTGCTTTGCAATTTTAAAACTTCTACAGAAGCGTAGGGAGTTGAAAGAGACATGTCATCAATTCAAAACTGACACATCTAACAAAAGATGTTAAAAAGACAAAAGATTTTTATCAGCTTTCTTCCGTATTTCAGACCATCCAGCTGCTATCTTGCTGCAGTGACTAAGGTAAACAGAAGAGTAATTAAAGTCCAGTTGAGAGAAGGAGAATTTCCCTGGAACAGAGCTGACCCACCCTCAGTTGCTATTTCCATCCATGCAAGCAGCTGGTTATTGCCCTCCTTACAGAGGGATTTTTACACTTGCTTATTCCAGCAGAGGTATAAACAAGGACTACCTACAAAAAAGTAACCGAAGATACGGCAGTGATGTTCACACCTAAGGCAGAAAAAATTTCTGAGCTAGGGAGCTGTGTTCAGAGCCCAGTGAACATAAAACTTCATGGGATTTACAGAGTAGGGAAACCCCGATGGCTTTTCTAATAACAAAGAGGCATTGCTCTATACTTTGCTCTGGCTAAATGTCAGGAATGCACCAGATGAAAGATCTGATCGCACAGTATAAATCAGCATAGCTCTATCGACCACAGTTGCAAGAGCAGAAGCTGATATGAAGCTGGTATATTTTAAGGGGAAGCTCCACACAGGTCCAGAAGGCCTTGATTTCATAGTCTGCAGTAAAAGCTGTAAGGGGAGAGGGCTAATAGTAAAGGGGTATAGGTCTCACACACCAAACAGTAAGATGATTAGTTTCAGATGTATTAGATTACAGCCTAGCAGGTTGTACATCCCGTATCAGCAGTTCTGCTGGATGCCAGAATCTCCTGCAGTAGCGTGGTTTATGGATGGCTAAGGCAAGAGCCTAAGCACCTCTGTGCCATATGTTCCCAGCACAAGACGAATAAGGACATGACTTGATGTGGTTTGTTACTCCTAAATATGCCCTGAGGCACAAAGGACATTCCACCTACATATACTGTAAGACAGACTCCTCTCTAGCTGCTGGGAGACCATCACAGCCAAGGGAAGGGCACGCGTTTGGCTCACTTGGAGTCAAAACATAGCACCGTCAGGCATGGCAGATCAGCAGAGGTAACAGCACAGACCAAGATGCTCCAGACATACAAGGTTCAAAGACTGCCTTTCAGCTAAGCCTTAGGTTTTTTTTGTTGTTGTTGTTTTGTTTTTCAAATATCTTGGTTTACTGCAACAGTAGTCTAAAAAGCTTGAAGAATTAAGATGATTAACACGGAGCTTTGCAGATAGACAATGTGATAGGCAACTGCCCGCACTGATTTTTATAAGAGAAATGTTAGCAAACCAAAGTACTTGGTGAGCAGCAAGGGCAGAATAAAGGAATGTTGATAACCTGGCATCACTAAAAGAAACAAAGTCTTGAAGTTGTACACATTGGGAATGCACCATAATAAGAAACCACACAAGCATTGCCTAGACATTCACACTTCTTTAAGAAGTGGGTACAGACTGCAAGTGGCAGACAAAGGAGGGAATAAGTTATTCTGTGGTTCTACTCTATGATTCTTAATGATTCAATTCTCCCTCTGCAACTGCCTGAAAGGAGGCTGTGGCAAGGTGGGGGGACTGGCCTCTTCTCCCAGATAACTTGTGATAGGACAGAGATCTTAAATTGTGCCAGGACATTCAGGTTGGATATAAGGAGAAATTTCTTCTCAGGGTGGTCAGGCACTGGAACAGGCTGCCCAGGAAGGCGGTGGAGTCTCCTTCTGCAGAGGGTTCAAGAAATGTGGAGATGTGGAGCTGAGCAGGCGCGGTGGGGATGGGATGATGGTTCAACTAGATATTCTTAATGGTCTTTTCCAACCTTAATGGCTCTATGATTATGAACACAGGTGGAAGCGTCATTGTAGGGGAGCTTTAAGGCAGAGCAGAAGGAGGAGCACTTAAACTCTACTTTCTAGTTCCCTGTTAGTAGCATGTGGTTAAGATGCTGAAATGGCAAGCAGAACCCACTGAATCAGGCAAATATTTTGTGCAGCTAGGTACTGTGGCAGAATAGTCACAGTCTTCAGATAAGATATACAGTGGATTATTCAGTCATCTTCTGCTGCTATGTCAAGTAAAGAAACTTGTTCTTGAATGGTAAGGGCTGTAGAAAGCTGATTTCACTGTGTTTGAAATAACTACAAGGTCCATTGCAAAACTGCCGGCGGCTTTTAGAGTCAAGAAAGCTACAAATGGTAGTTATAAAAGTTTAAAAATAGTGAAATCCAAATGTCAGAGAGGAGTTTTTCTTGGAACTGCAGGCCAAAAATTCCCCTGCTAACTGCCCTGGAGTCGTTGGAACAGTACCAGCAGACAACAGGCTCACAGCTTTGTCAGTAATGGTCAAATCGTAGCCGCCTGCCTCAATCTAACCATTGCTCTTCCTTTGCAGACTTCAAGGAGGCCTTCCTCCTCTTTGACAAGACAGGTGATGCCAAGATTACCCTGAGCCAGGTCGGAGACATCGTTCGGGCACTGGGACAGAACCCCACAAATGCTGAGATGAACAAGATCCTGGGCAACCCCAGCAAAGAGGGTAAGAACCACGCTCTCTCTCTTGGGCCCTTTTTCAAGCTGGGGAACTGATTGGGAAACATCAGTACTTATGTAGGAGGGAGATTGCTCCAATAGGGAAGCAAGGCAGGTTCTCCAGAAGCAATATGGGGAATTTTGTGCCTCTTTGTGACCCAGACTGCTCAGCAAGTGTCTATTTCTAGCAGCAGCTCTTTTGCATTAGCTGAGACATTCCCACAAGAGTAGAAACCCAACTGATTATTTTAGCTGAACAGAACAGCCTTTTTAAAACTGCTACAAACCTAGACATGCACAGCACACATGGCAATTTATTACTGGACATTTACTGTCACTTTCTATTTCCTTTCCTCTTCTGTAGAGATAAAAAATGCTAACTTTGTGATAATCTCCTACTAACAAGGACTTGACTCCAGGACATCCCCAGTTTCATTCCAACAGTACATATTAGGATAGGCTAAACAATACCCAAACCCTCAGGCCTGGAAAGAGAGGCTCTAAAGAACAGTTTGTAAGTCTTGAGTTAAGCATTAGCATCAGTGGGAAGTGCTAAGCAAAAGACTAATACTGAGCTGAGACGGTGCTCTAAGCAACTGTACCAATAACTGAACAACATCTTTAGTGAAAAAGATGGGTAGTAAAATAGTTTCTGTAACTACCTACTCAAAAATCTCTTATATTTCCATCTATTACATTCCATCCTTGCCCAGATGAAAGCTGCTCCTTGAAAGGATTTAAATAAATTCAAAAAAGCCTTCTGGCAGCCTTGCCATCTGGGGAAGGCCTCACTGAAGACCTCGGCTTCTGGCTCGTGAAAACAAATGGGCAAGATGCACTAAGCTCGTAGGGCCTTAAACCTCCACAATGAGTATGTTGAATAGCAAATTTGGATACCACCTCCACTGGGCATCCTATTTTTAGTTTGTTTATACTTGTGCCAAGTCACGTCTAAGAGAACCTGACGAGGCCAGTAACATGATGTTGAAAAACACAGGGGCTTTAAGACCCAGAATCTCACTCTTCTTGCCCTAAACCCTAAGCAGTAGGAAAGGAGTTCTGTTTCACTGTATTCTGTAGCTCCCCCATTGCCAAAATCTTTTTAAAGATCAACTCATGTAGCACACTTCATTTCTGAAGGAAATATATACACAACACACACATACTATATAAAACCATGGGAAAAGTGGAGTAGAGAAAAGATGTGACAATTCAGATGGACTCAAAAACTCCCACGATAAGAGAATCCAGATGCTGCAGAGCAGCCAAATCCTGTGGCAAAAGGGGCACGCAAGTGAGGTGGGAGGCTTTCCCAAATTTCAGTGTGAATATCCCAGGTGAACGTTCGAATGCCTAGCAGCACTGCAACTGATGCTTTCTTTTCAGAGATGAACGCCAAGAAAATTACCTTTGAAGAGTTCCTGCCCATGCTGCAAGCAGCTGCTAACAACAAGGATCAGGGTACCTTTGAAGACTTTGTTGAAGGTCTGCGTGTTTTCGACAAGGAAGGCAACGGCACAGTGATGGGGGCTGAACTCCGCCATGTACTGGCCACGCTGGGTAAGGGGTTGTCACATCTGTGAACACAGAAAACAGCTGCTGTTTCAAGGCATGAGAGAGGGAGGAAGAATGTCCTAATTAGCTTAGAGAGATAGGAGGCTGCTACCCGAGGCTCTGAGAAAACTGATGCAAAGCAACAGAAAGATCAAAAGCAAGAGTTTTACTTCTAAACTCAAATTAGGTACCAAAAGGGTTCACTGAGGGACAGAGAGAAAAGGCTGAAAACTCTAGTGACCGAAAGCACACAGATAGAAGATGTGCTGCATAGTTCTTGACTCTGTAAATGACTAGGAACCCTATGTCTGCGTGCACATGCAGAACTTGCAAAGAAAGTTAAAATAAATAAATCTTAGCTCAGCAACAGATCTTCCTGTATTACCCCAGAAAAGAAAAAAAAAACATTTGGAAAAGCTGCAGGATTCAGCCTGAGCTGCGTGTCTGTTTAAGAACTGACCAGGCTGCCTTCATTCTTCAGGTGAGAAGATGACAGAAGAGGAAGTAGATGAACTGATGAAAGGTCAGGAAGACTCCAACGGCTGCATCAACTACGAGGGTATGTGTACATGAGGGGGTTCAACACCCTCTCGTCCTACGTTTCATCCCTGAGTTTCATTGCAATTGGCTCTTAATTTCTCTGGCAAATTGGGTGGGCAATGCTATAGCTGAGTTACATTGAAAGGTTTATGTGTTAAAATGATGTGCTTAGCCAGCAGTCACATCACAGGAAAGGCTAGGTTCAGCCACAGCAGAGAAGACTACTGTTGTTAGCCCTGGGTCTCCAGACTGACATTCTGTAGAAAAGCTGCCGTAATTGGCAGTAAACTGGCCCTCAGCTAATGCTTGGGCAAAGTGTTCCATTTGACATTTAGTCTCATCACATCCAAGCAGGAAGAGAATTTAGTTTGAACAGTACTAAGCACTTCAAACTTCCCATCACGTTACAAAGTTAAACCTGATCAGAAGAGTTCCTTTTCAACACCATGAGCTCCTCAGCAGCTCTTGCTTTTGAAGGTGTCTCCTGATGTATTTGCTGCTCCTTCTAACTATCACATCTTTATTTTTCCACAGCATTTGTAAAGCACATCATGTCTGTCTAAGTGGACACCCCCAGATAACAAACGGTACGTTCCCATTTGCATGCTTAACCTTGACTCTTCGCTACGCTTAAAGGCTTCTTCTTGCCCATGGCCAGACATAGGTTATGAAATCAGCATGACACTGTCTCACCAACAATAAAATTAAACTGCTGTCCAAGAGAAAAAACAGCACAGGAAAGCAGATCCCTGGTCTTATTCCCAGCCCTACAACTGGTCAGAAACTCGGGTGGCATTTCATGGATTTTTCCAACAGCCAGATCATGAAAAAAGGCTCAGTTTACCTGTGAACATGAAAATACTTTGAGCTTAAATATCATTCTAGATTTCTGTTGTCATACAAGAGGAGAGCCTACACTATGCAAGTTGACACCTTGAGACACAATCAGAAAAACAAATCCAAGCAACACCTCCTGCTAATTCAAAGCTTATTGTGGAAAGAACAGCCTGACTACTTTTGTGAATGACTGAGAAACAGGTCTCCAAAAGAAATGAAGTAATTATCTTTAGAAAGTATTCTAAGAGTCATAGTCAATAACCAAAAGAAGGCTCGGATTTGGCAGTATTTCTACAAGCAGAGGGGGAAAAAAAAGCAATAAGAGAAACAACACAACCCACAACCTTGATATGCTTCTGATTTGTCAGCAGAACAGCTCAACACTTCCCTTTAAAATGCAACAAGATACCGTGGGTATGTGGGCTCCTTTGACCTATGTTATGCTATGTTGGGAGAGAATTCCAACTCGCATACAACTCAACAGACATCTCAAAAGCAAAATCAAGAGCTCCATTTGTCATTTTGCAGTGTTTCCTCAGCCAAAGGTGATTTCTAATTGTACTCTCCCATTCGTCCCTAGAACAAGCCCAATTCAGAAAGACCAGATGGATCCTGAGATCCGCCTGAGTGAAATTCTTGCTCTGGCAGTTATCATCAACATGGAAATTGAAAGGACTGGACAATATGCCTCCAAACCCTCTACTTTTTTTTATTATTTTTACCAGTGCATCTGCAGGCATTGCCTCTGGGTCACTTCCAAAAACTGAACTTTCTCCAAGGAGAGTTGGATGGAAAATCTGCTACCATCCAGCATTCACAAATCCCAAGCATCTCTTTCCATGTTGTTTCCCATGAAAGAATGTAAACCTTTGGAAAAATAAAGCATCAATAAATCCCTGTTGTCACTTCGAGGCTATACAGTCTTTTTTACCCCCTCTAAACCTATTCAAACCTACTCAAACAAGCACTTAATTTATTTCTGTATGTTGTACTTCACAAAATAAAGTCTTATTTGAAAAAAATATATATATATTTGAACATCTTCAAGAGGTCACTGCTTAATATGGATGAAAAGTGCTTTACTGGTGGACTGGGAGGAGGAATAGTCAGGAAGCTGGCACAGACATCAGCACCAACGTGCTTTTGGGGAGAAGGCCACCTGGAGCTGGCATCAGAACAGCCCCCAGCGTAGCACCTACCCCAGTGCACAGGCAGACCTGACAGCAGCCATGGTGACCCTGCCTCAGGGAGCCACTGTCCCTGGCAAAGACTCTCCAGTACTACAACAGCAGGCCCACAGCACAATTGGGAAGGGATCCCCTCAACCAGCTGTATTTAGAGTTTCATGGACAACTAGAACAAGCGATCAGGAATGAGACACACAAAGGCTCTGCATGGGGGGAACCAACATCGTGGCTGCCATTCCCTGGGCCACGTGGAGAGCAGCCCAATGTCTATGGAGTAACCAGCCCCCAGGGCTCCACTGTCACCTGCACATCCCTGCCCTTAATCGTAGCTCCTTGCTCCTTTCCTTAAGCATTTGTCAAACTGCCTTAGCCCTCTATCTGAGGGTCAGTTAGTTCTATTAAAATCTGACTTAGCCTTATTGAGTTACAGCGCACAACAGCTCCATCATTCAAGCACCAACAGGTGCACCAGGGGCAGCTGGCATGAGAATAAGCCACAGCACAGTCAGTGGAGCAGCAGCTGCCTCTTTTGCAAGGCTTCCCCCCAAAAAATCTCCTGTACGCTGACAGACAGGGCCAAGCAAGTCTTACAGCTATGCCCTGTCCAGAGACCCATGCCAGGAGGTAGCTTACAGGTGCTTGCTTCACGCATGGCGGGGAAAAAAGGCTTTGATAGAAGGTAAATGGAAGGTCATTGCTTAACTTTGTCCTAAGAAGGCAAGGAAGAGGCATGAACCAAGTTATTTATAGGGCCTCAGCCTTGAGGATGTTTCTCTAAGGACTGCTAGACACCCTATTCTCGCCATATTGCACATACGTGCTCCATGTGGTTTCTCTTTCCAAGAAAACCACGGATCTCAGTTGCTGGGAAAGCAAACAAACAAAAACCAAAACAACGTTTCTCCACATGCACTGTCAGTCTCATTCTGACACTTCTTCACCACACGACACCAACGTGCAGTCACATCACCAGCCCAGGGCTGGAAACAGCCTGAAAGACCAATATTTCCATCACAGCTTTGGTTAACATGTAAGCTTAAGTGCAATTCCATAGTACCAACAGAGTGGGACAGCTTCTGTGCAGAAATAAGCAGATGTAAGCCACCCATTGTTAAAAACCCACATACATAGAGACAAATATCTACTAAAAAAAAAAAATATCCTATCCCAGTAAGACAACATTTTGGGAGTCATCTTAGCAATTCAATCACTTATAAAGAAAGACCAGCTCTTCAATTCTAGCCTCTTTCACCACGTTACAGCTTCAAACAGAAGCTTCCGTTCAACAAAAACAATATCAACCAGAAATGTTTTCTTTTGAAAGCATAGAAATGAGATGGTTTAAGGCAAAAAGGTTTTAATTGAAAGGCAAAAACTCCAGACCTCCCTCTCGGAAGTTTTTAATTCCACTGATAAATCCCATCTCAAAAGGTACCCAACCTGAAAGCACAACTTGGAAATGAATAAACAAAGATCTCCAATAAAATGTTCAGGTGCCTTGTCTGTAGGTGAGCTGAGTAACCTGTGATACTTCAAACCATTTTAAAGCTTCACTTGTTTAAACCCACTGCCCCCATGCTAGTAACCTCTGCATTGCTCAGAGCTCTGATCCTGGGGGGAACCTCCTCAAAAAAGCTCTCTATTACTGCTTTTTATTTTTTTTTCCCCTTGTATTTCCCCCTCCCTGAGGAAAGAGTGCCCAACACAAGCAGGACCACCATTCCCTCAGAGTGGGCCCAGAGAGACCCCCACAGCCAGGGAAGGCTGCCCTGCATCTGCTCAGGCTCTGAATAGAAAAAGTAATTCTCAGACCCAGACATCTGACACCTCTTATTATCACTGCATTTGCTTTGTATTTTAAATAGAACGTTGTTAATAAACATGCTTTCCATTACTCAAAGCAATTGAGTTTAACTCCTTGGGAGCAGGGCTAGATCCCCAAGGAAAGGTCGAGGTGCACAGTGCTAGCCCTCAGTATGCACCGCAAGGCAGTGACTAGCAGTGTGGAGTGCACTCCATACAAAATCAAAGCAGAAACACCAGAACATCTGAGGAAACGTGGACACTGAGCTTAACGTCAGCTCTCTCCTACATACAGGCTCTATGCTGACCAAGGGACCAGATCCTTGGCTGGAAAAAAAAAAAAAAAAAAAAAAAAAACACAAAAACAACAGAAGCTGTTTTTGTGCTACTTGTGATGCTTTGCTGTCTCCCAGACCTCAATGGGCTCCAACACAAAGCAATTAAATGTTGAAAAGATGAAGACATCACTAATGTTTTGCCTAACCTTGAGCAGCTGAGTTCAGCTGGGCAGTAAGCGAAGTTTTTCCAGGTGTGCCTGATGTGTCAGGAACCATTTACTCATCACAGATGTACATAGCATGCTCCATCCACTGCCCGAGCTCATTTGAGCATCAGGGACTGTTCAAAAATGTCTCCTCACAACCCTCTCTGCATGGCTTGCTCTTCCCCCTCCCCCCCCCCCCCTTTCAGGATCTGCTAAACACTCAACACTTCTCCTGCCCACCTACAGCCTAAGAAATTAGTTGTGTCACCCTTCAATAAAGCACAAAGGTATGGAAGGTGTATTAATTACCCTCACAGAATTGTATCACAGGAGGGGCTTGGGTTGGAAGGGACCCAAGAACCATCAAGTTCCAACCCCCTGCCACAGGCAGGGCCACTAACCTCCAGACCTGGTACTAAGATGAAGTTACCCAGGGCCCCAGCCAAGCTTGTCTTCAACACCTCTAGAGGTGGAGCATCAACAAACTCTAATTCCACAGGAGCCAGCATATATACTCACTGACAACTCATAGCTTAAGCTGAAGGCTTGCCATCCATCTGGAGACATTTCCAACACTTTTACATCACAGCAATAAACGCAATTGTCTCCTCTACAATGTCACCTGGGTCTTTCACACATCTTCTAGCTCAAGCACACACTGTGATGGAAAACCCAATAAGAGTAAGCTCAGCAAATGCATCCATCTTCTTCTTGGCAGGCTAATCTGGCTATTTACATCACTGAGCTAACTTAGCTTTCACATCCATCTTCTCTACTTCAGTACCAAGGCACTAAGAAGCCATG
This sequence comes from Lagopus muta, assembly GCF_023343835.1. Lineage (NCBI taxonomy): Eukaryota > Metazoa > Chordata > Aves > Galliformes > Phasianidae > Lagopus > Lagopus muta. Next base: position 32,013,024 of record NC_064440.1, on the reverse strand, counting down.
GCACATAGAACACTACTCTCTGAATAAAGTCCATTAACATCATCCTTCCAGTGATACAAGCCTGCTCCCACACCACAGTGTTTTGCTTTTTCACATAGCTCCTCTCTGAAGCTATTTTATACCATTATTACCAGAACAATTATTATACTTAAGCAGATTTTCAATCTAATCTGTTCTCAAACAATGTGATCAGTATCTTGCTGTCAAGGTACGCCTTCACTGTTTTTACCGTAGGGAGGCTGACTTCTATAAGGATAGAAGGAAGGGCTAAAATGTGTAATAAAAACAGAATTGCTCCTTAGTAACCTATTATTTCTCATTTGTTTTATGATGAAAAATGCAATGCATCATCTACCGAGGCGCGGACATTTATTTCAGAATGAAGACTGAAATGCTGCTGAAAAGGTAAGATTTCACTCTCACGTCAACCTTCTAGATGAATTGGCACAGCATGCATCAGCCCGCAGTTTATTAGAACATTAAACTGAACTTTCCATTACCAAAATCTACGGTTTGGGAGGATGGTATAGATTAGCCCATAAACATTTCATTTCTCCACCAATGTAACGACGATGGGTAGCAGCACTCCTAAATCAAACTGTTGTAAAAGAAAGGCTATTGCCAATCCACTGGAAAGGACTTGCACTACAAACTGAACAAGGTAGATTAATAAAATGCAATAAAAATGTGTCCATATTTCCTCAGAAGCATGAAAAGTATCGCAAGGGTATTGTTCATGCTGATTAAAAACAACAGTCATGATAACTGGTATTTGTAATTACACTCAAAGACCAATTCATTTGTACTTAGCCTTCAGAGTTTACATGCATTAGTAGTGTACAGTCCCCCACTGCTTGAGGGGCATTTAGCAGCATGGAGAACAGCAGCCAGCAGCACAACCGAAGGATTTCTGTTCCTGTCCAGCCTTGCAACCATTTGCTGAAGCTCGCTCAGCCTTTTCAAAATCTTCAAGGTGAAACCTTGCAATAAGGAGCACATTAAGGGACAGGTGGGAACACAAAGTCTTGAGAAAGCCAGCCACAGAAGCAGCACCTCATGCTGGCACCTCGTTTATGTTCTCTACCTGCACCTGAAGCGACTCTTTGGTGCTCTGTTCTCTGTACTAACCTGTCCCTTTTTTGCCTTCCTGTTGTATACCCTGCAATCCACTGTGCCTCTGTTCTACATCAGAAATCATGACAATGAGTGCGAGTTAGAACAGTCTTCCATCTCTTGAGCATACCTAGCAGGCAGATCCTTAAAAGGACAATAAGTGTATCATTACTTCTAATTCACCACGTCTGGCCCTGCTACTATAGAAACCAAGAGATGACAAGAGAACCCCAGGCATTACGTGGATGAAATGTCTCTCAAGGCTGCCATAAAACTTGTGAAGAAGGCCCAGAATAAAGAAGGTGAAGAAACAAATCAAATGTAGCTTATGTCAGAGGGAAAACCAAATTTCCTCTAGGGAATTTTGGTCTTGAAGCTCGATTCAATCTTCACATAGACTTGGGGCTGGTAGCCACAGCAGCACTGCAGGGAAAGAACCTTGTGATAAGACATTTCTCTACTTATTTTTTAAATAGAATAAAATTATTACCTAATCCAAACCCCTTCCTGGAACTGGCATGGTCAAGGAGTTTTTGTTTAAAACTCTATACAGCATAACCACATTCAGCTTTTCAGTGCAGGATGTAAAGAAAGATAAAATACCAAAGGAAATTCCAGTCAAGCACAACTTGTAGGAAAGCCAGCATAGCACAGAGTTCACAACCCCAAAAATTAGAGCTGTGACAAAACAATAACTGGATATCGCCTTCATTTTGCATCTTCCACACACATTTCAAAGCACCATGATAACAATCGCCTCCGCCCACAAGTAGAGATGGTTATAGTTCCCTACAACCCAGCCAATTAGCTCCTGATAACAGCATGACTCTCCTTCACCCTTCAGTAAGTTACACATCTGAGGGCACAATATATTACTAAATGTTTGGAGAGAGGCTTCAGAAGATCTGTGGGTCAGTTTAGAAGGCTTTCCAAGAAACTGTAGTAGATTAAGACTTTGAAGTAGCTGCTATACATGTATAAATCTACTAGGCACTCCATCAATGAAATGCAGAATAGTTTAGACACTGGCACCCCAAACCAAGTGCTTTCCAGACTTAGTACTCGAGATCCATAAAAGGTCTTTTCTTTCTTTGAGGAGAAGCTCTTCCCACACTAAATAAGCTTTATTTTTTTTTTAAACCAGAACTTGGGCAGACACACATTCTACTAACTGCTAAAAGCCCCAACAAAAATAAGTTGTCCCTCTTTCCAGCTGAAAGGAATTGCTTCCTTCACTCTAGTTAAAAGGATGTATGTATCCTAAACTGCATCACTCAAAAAACTGCAGATATGTTATTCAATGCTATAACACAATGGAAAGCACAGCAACCACAGCAGAGTAACAAAATCCTAGGCTGCAGCAAGTGAGGACTTGCTCAAATACAACAGCCAGAGGAGCAGAAACAAAGGAACGGCTTACCTTTGAAAGGCCTCACGTACACAGGGATCTCCAGATACCCAGCAAGAACCCCCTACCTAGGCTGCCAGCCCTTAAATGAGCTCTGCGAAGGGGTGGATCCTGGCTCCAGCCCTTCCGGTCACTCAGATTGCCTGCACCTGAGCTCCCCTGGTTTGGCCCTGCCTTCCCACCAGGTGCTCAATCACTGCTTCAGGCGGTGACTTAGCATTGCCACTACACCTTAACACAACCCATATAACTTGTACCCCAAGGATAGTCAGGGATAGGCATTTTAGGCTCCATTCTTCAGCTGTTACGCTTCCTCAGCTCAACCAAGCAACAAAAAACAAAATATTTTTCTTATCTTCCCAAATATCAGCTCTTTGGGTTGCTTGCTCGGGAATGCATTTTCTCTGGCTCTTTGTGTACAAGGAAGGATCCATTTTTCACTCTATGCTATGCCAAACACTACAATTTTTCAAGTTGATCTCCTCCACGTAAGTGATGGTGCTTATTAACTGCCTCATTAATTTAAGAAGTGCTTTCAGTTCAAAGTTTATTGTCTATAATGTTTATACCTATCTGAAAAAGCAAAGTTCTCTTTTAAACCACAGTAGATAGCATCATAGAATTGTTTGAGTTGAAAGGGACGTTTAAAAGTTACCCAGTCCAACTCTCCTCCAATGAACAGGGACATTACAGCTAAATCAGATCAATAAAGTCTATTACAGCTATTTAACTTAGAAGGTTTCCTCTGGTCTATTCTTCCATCATTAAGGAACATCACTGATCTACTGAATGAGGGCTAATGTTGCTACTGCATCTTTTGCACATTTCTGACAGAACAAAAAAATAGCAATGAGGTGAACCGATATAGGCTACATCACACATAACAAGAATACAATTATAAAAAGGCAGAATTTACCTACTTCTTTCTCAAGTTCACAAAGGTTTTCTGAGAAGCCAAATAAAGGGAGATCAATACCTATATGAACTCTAGCTACAGCCTTATAACTCTTAAGATAACCCTACTTCCTACCAGCTAGGATGGTAATGCAAACATCCTAATATACCCTTCTACTACTACAACCTCTTAACACCTACATCTGTGTGAGAGTGGTGCTCAGCTAATTCAGGTTCTTGAAAGCTGTGAAGCATCTATTTAAGGAATCCTTTGTTTGCCAGTGCATGTTATACCTGTTACCTTGATCTGCACAGACCACGGGACCTTCCAATGCCCTTTTTCTGCACTATCCCATTATGGAAGGACCAGTTCTCACCCTGCACTTTGCTACACTGGTGTAAGAAAGTTTAATTTTTTATTTGCCTGGACTAATAGGTACAGCCACAGCTGACCAACAGCTACTGGCCTCTATGTCTAACAATCAGCACAAATCAACTCAAGCGCATTTCACTCCACTAATGCTGATCTGTTAGGAACATTTTTGGTTAATGGCTGAGTTAAGCTGGATTTCAGCTGAAAATCTGTGGAGGAAACACTGTATATCAGTATGCCAGATATCCAAGTAAGAGAAGACATGCTGGCACAGGTATGCGTAAGACGACTCGACTACAGAGCAATCCTAGATTGGCAGTTCCTTGATGAACATGATAGTTTGAAGTTTCACATCCAAAAAGATCTGAAGAAAAAAATAATTGTGTCCCCTGTTAAGACATAATCCCCAGGCTGAGTCACAATCTCTGCTCATGAGATTCTCCGCTCCCTCTTCCTGTTGACACCCAGCAATCACTGGACTTGACATCAAGGTCTTGGAGGGGTGTGGTGTCTCTCAAGTGCTCCAAGACACATGCTGAAGGAGCTGGATTTACTGGTAGGGAAGGCCCACTCAGCAGCCACAGCTTCTCGCTCCCTGCCACATCATCTTGCATGCACATGACTAACACTGTGTTGACCCCAGGCAAAAGCACACTAAGGACAGTCACGTATAGGCAGAAGTAAGCTGAGAGCTTGCATCTTATTCAAGCTTGCCCAGCACTCTAATGCCAACACAGAAATGTTGGATGAAGACCATACGTGCCCCTGATGGGCAGACATGCTTAACTGGCACCTGGACTCTTCCTGAAAAGAAGACAGCACATGAGTTTTAAATAACCTAGTCAGAAACCAAACCTCAAGGGCATTCATATCAGACATGAATAATTTGACACTTTATTTGCAAGAGTGAAAGTCTCAAAAGGGAATAAAGAGCTTTGCGATAGGAGGTCAATAGTGTCTCTTGCTGCACGTTCAAAACTTCTGGTCAGATCCTGCAGCTTGGCTTTACGGACAGTAGTACCATCAAGTACAGCAAGACAAAAGAATACAGAGAACCATAGCTCTTTCAAAAGGAGTTACTTGCCCCGCTATTGAAACCAAGTCCAACATACTTAGTCCTGGAGAAGAACACCCTTGCACAAAAGTAGCTGCTGCTGCAGGACTAATAATGTCTTAGCTCAGGAACACAGACAAAAGTTGTAGATTACTTACGTAACAGGAAAAAAATAAAGAAAAGCATGTAATGAGATCCTTTTGCTCAATACCTTCATCATTTTTTTCTTGCAGTAGAAAGACAGCAAAGAATACCTCTGAGAAAAGAATTCCTTTCACAGGGCTCTGACTTGAATATACTTGTACAGTCTTTGTATTTGGAGAAGATGAACAATAGGGACATTTTGACCAAAATTAGAAGAAATTTCATTTCAACTTGCCTTACCCACAGAGCTTTACTTGAACACTTTTTCTCCAGGTAACCCACCACTTTCTCATTTATTCACTTGCATTTTTCAAGGCCATGTGCAATTTTTCAGCAAGATAATGCTTTAAATTACATTGGCCCCATCCAGCTAGAGCAATGACTTATGAACATTGGAAATCATGAAAAAGAACATAAATAGTGATCCAAAATGGGATGGTTAGCCAAATCAATTTGTAACAAAGCCTAAATGTCACAGTACACATCCTCAGGTAAGGACAGTAATGCACTGTGTTAGAGACCACTGAGTTGGTGCCTTTATGTCATGCTGGCAACATGGTGAGGTGGTAATATTAGCACTGGGCATCACTGGGGGGGATTTGCTAGATTACTCCAGTGGTTTGCAGTCTCAGAGGAAGTCTGAGCTAACCACATAACATGAGAGCAGGAGAGCTGCAAGTCGAAGACAATTTGTGACAACAAAAGTATGGCAACCTGTATCCCTCACCAGTATTGAAGGTTGTACGAGAGGTCAGGAAGGACAGACGTGCCATTTACTGATATGGCAGACAGCCATATAAAAGAGAAGGCATTAACACTGAGAAATGGAAATCAAAATTAGACTCACCCTGTGACCATGCCCACATGATGAATGGAGAGGCAGGACCAGACTGAGCTGTCACTTAATGCAGTGTGCTGTTTCTCCACAAAGTCCTTTAAGGCCGTGGTAAGAAAAGCACTATCCCAAACCGGAACAGCATCTAGAATGCCAGCAGTGTGTCTTCACTTTCTTCTCTGCTCTGATACCTATTTCTGCCCTGTTCTCTGCAAAAGCAACAGCAACACATTGTTCTTAACGTCCCGGTTTTTTTACAACCGCCCTTTTTCCCCACTAGAAAAACACGCTGTGAAAAATATCAAACTGCCACCAAAGCATTTCCTGACCTCAGCGACAGGTGAAGCCTGGGACAACCTGCGTCACACCTGGCTGACATCAGGCAGGCACGGATGTCCCCGTGTAGGCAGGCCCACCAACATAGCCGTGCGTCTGCTGCCATCTGCCGGCCTATGGTGGAGGTGCGGCATTTCTGACCCAAAAAGGGGGAATTCTTGTTAACTTTACTACAGGTTCAGATTACAGAAACACCTGAATTGTAGTAACAACCTCATCGTGATGGCCATTACTTGACGCCATTTGCTTTTTCGGCAGGGCTTCAGCCGCGCTCGCCCTACGGCCAGCCGAAAGGATTGCTTTCCACACGATTTCCAAACCGCGTTCAAGGAAAAATGCAAACACTTTGATCATAATCCCGTTGTAAACAGGATGGATTAGGAGGAATTCAGACCTTAATCGTACCGGTGGGGATTGCGTGCCACACTCCGGGAAACAGAAACGCTTCTTTTTTTTACAACGCAGCGAGGGCCGGCGCAGCGCCCCGGCGCCATCCCCGCGCAGGGGATCAACTCGCGCAGCCCGCGCCGCTCTCCGTCCCCGCACTGCCCCCCCGCCACACCCCGACGCAAGATGGCGGCGCGCCTGCTTCGCCTGCCTGGGCTCCTGCGGACCGCCGGCCGGAGGGCTTTCTCCTCCCAGCCCAGGTCGGCGGGCGCGCGGCGGAGGCGCGAGGGGAGCGGGGCGGCGCTGGGGGCTGCGGGGCTGCGGGCTGCAGGGCTGCGGGGCGGCGCTGAGGGGCTGCGCTGAGGGGCTGCTGGCTTCTGGCTGCTGGCTGCTGTCTGCTGTCTGCGCGTTTGGCTTGACGTGGGTGTGTTGGTGGGGCTGATTGCGGGGTACATGTATATAGGGGTGTATTTCCTATGTATCTGTGTGGGTGTGCGGAAGTGCTGCGTGCATGTGCATAAATACATGCATGTATATGCATATATATGTTTGTGTGACAGGAAGGCTGCAGGCCTGAATAGAAACGCATGATCACACACATGTATGTGTGCATACATCTGCATACATCTGCACCCCTGCTTGCTCAGGTCCCCCCCGGCACGCTGGGCCCGGAGGTTCAGCCATTGCCTTGCAGACTGAGGGCTGCCCTTTGCCCCACTTCCTGGCCATACACAGGGAGTGGAGTCCCGTGTTGACAGCAGGTGACAGCGGGGTCTGTCCTTGTCCGCTCTGCTGCACCAAGGGGTTGTAGGGCCCGGTGCCCTTGTGCCACCCTTGGACAGTGCCAGCGTGGGGTGCTGGGAGAGCAGCGGCTTTCTGCTGCGTGCCCAGCGGGCCCTGCGCCCTGCTCGAACAACGGCAGCCTTAGATGTAGCTCAGTAGAGCCAAAAGTAGCTTTATAAATAATCCACGTTTGCTAGGTAGGTGTTTCCTTCCTTTTCAAAGGGCTGTGAAATAGGCTGTGCCTGCGTCCAAGCAGATGTTTGCTTCTCTTTCTCAGCCCTGCTCCAACCGAGCAGCATGGCACGAAGCGCCCGGAGCCTTCTTCTGCTAAGCGTCTGACTGACATCGGCACCCGGAGGATCTTCTCGTCGGACCACGATATCTTCAGGGAGAGTGCCAGGAAGTTCTTTCAGGAAGAAGTGCTGCCTTTTCATACAGAGTGAGATGCCTTTTAAATGTTCTGGTTTTCGAGATAATTTGCTTTTCCCCACCCCAAAATAAGCATTGTCAGGTATTATTCACTATGACATGATAAACAAGGCATTTGTTTTCATTAACAGGACTCGATTGAAACAGATCTGCCTATAAAATTCAGCAAAATTCACAGATCGCTCTGAGCTGGCGCCTTCGTTGCCCGCTTGTGAGCAGATCAAGTGCAGTTCACAGAGTTGCAGCCAGTGTTTCCCTGCTTGTGCACTCTCCCATTGAAGTGGAGGGGGTATATTTTCCTTTGTCTTTTTTTTAGGAAGACTTCTGGTATAGCTTTGTGATCAGGTGTTGTGTCTGCTCCAGGTTAATTATGATCCTGTTTGGTGACACAACTGTTTCTTCAGATGACTGAGACAAGCTGGACTTGGGTTCTTGCTTCACTGCAGAGACCTATGAACCATTCTGTTCTCACAGCTTTCAAATAAACAAATAGGCTTGAGGCATAGTGTACCAGTTGGCTGGGCCAGCGTGTGGCATCAGTAAACATGGATGAGCATGAGGAAAATGTTTTTGTGATCGAGACAGCAGTGACCCTGAAAGTAGGGGGCAAATGGGAGTAAACTTAATGCGAGTGTGACAAGAAGCATTATTAGCTGTGGATAAAGCGCTGTGGTATAGCTCTGCTGCAAACCAGTGCATCTGAGGAGTCTTTCTGAACAATTTGTCAATCATATTATTAAAAAATGGCCATTAATGGCCACTCGACTTTCTGGTGTGTTGGTGAACTCAGGGTACTATTTGTTAGGGAACAAGTGATTCTTACAGTTTGCAAACTATCAGCAGACAAGCCTTAGCTGTCTATTCACAAACTTAAAACCGCCTTACTTCAGCAGTAGTTTACCAAGGTACAGTACTAAGTGAAAAAGGACTGTTTTTTTTTAAAATATATATTATTTTATATGTTTTTGTACTTGATAGCAAGGTTACTAATGTATCAGTGCTTTTTTTTCTTGAAAAGCATTTCTCATTGGTAAGAATCAAAATCTTTCAGAAATTGATACTTTATACCCATTTTATGGGGAAATGGAATGTTGGGAAGGTGAGGATCTACTTGTGATTATCCAGATGGTTGTGGCTAAACCTCCTAGATCCTGCTCTGGTGCTCAGACCAAGACGCAGCACAGCCTTTCGTAACAAGTCATAAGGAGTCATCAGGTTTATGTGTTGGAAGCCAGGGTTCAGATGTGTTATATAGTTGGTATCTGTGTAATGCCAGTGGCATTTGTGAAGAATGGAAAACCTGTTATTAAGCCATCAATTCTTAGCTGGCAAACGTAGTTGTCTCAGCGCCCTGTATGCTGTGTTGTGTGCTGCTGAGTCTGAAAGCCTCTCTACCAGGCACTGAAAACTTCCTGTGGGCCCTCTAGCATGAAGCAGCAGCCATGAAAAATGAGAGGTAGCATGTGGAGAATTTAATGGATATCTCTTTTCTTATGCTGTTTGCAGATGGGAGAAGGATGGCCAGGTGAGCAGAGAGCTCTGGGAAAAAGCTGGACAGCAAGGTTTGCTGGGTGTTGCTATTGCAGAGAAACATGGAGGCATTGGAGCGGATATTCTCTCCTCAGCTGTGCTCTGGGAGGAGCAGTAAGTACCAGGCACTTCAGGAAGAGTTTAATTCAAGTTATCAATAGACTGTTTGTTTGTTTGTTTTGTTTTTCGTAAGATTTCTTCATTGCTTACAGAAATTGGCATCAGTAGTTAAAACGTGTAAATCTTCAGCTTTATGCCTCTCAGGTGATTAAGTAATAAATGTCATCATGCTCTACTGTAGTTGAGGGAAGCATTTTGATTAGTCTGGTAGGTTACACAGTAATTTGGCTGTGAAAATACATTCTGTAAATAACAGTGCAAGTGCTACAAGTTCACCTTATGTCCGAGACATCTGTGCTGTAGGGCTTGCTTCCAGTGTTGGATCTGCATTGCAAAGGCGTGAAAGTTCAATGTTGAAATTTCTGTAGTGTTTCTGCCTGAGCTGATTTGTTTTTTCCCACTCCCCAGGATGTATGTCAACTGTACTGGCCCAGGATTTAGTCTTCATTCTGATATAGTCATGCCCTACATTGCAAATTACGGCACTGAAGAACAGATCAAACGCTTTATTCCTCAGATGGCTGCAGGCAAGTGCATTGGTGCTATTGCCATGACAGAGCCTGGGGCTGGCAGGTAAGCTAAAAAATAAAGACAGATGGTCATAATCTTATTTGCTGTCTACTGATTTCTCAGTGAAAGAAATTCATGAGCATCCTGGTTACGTGGACATCCTAATAACTAGTCAATATCCTAGACTGGGGAGGGCCTCAGACTTGCAGATCACTCTGTTACAGCTTTGCCAATTCAAGATATTTGCTCAAAATCTGTTTCTTTATTGTCTCACAATGGGCAAAAATGCTTTGTATTTCCTTTTATGGATTGAGCTTATGGTTAACAACCTGCTCATCCTGTGAATTAATATGAAATGTAATGAGGAGAAAGTTACGTCAGTAAAGATGGCTTTACTTCTTTAATATTAATTTTTGTTGTGGAACAAAATGCTGGTTTTTTTTTGTTATTGTTTTCCCCTCTGACTCCTTTCAAACAGATAAATGTTGCTCCTTTACTGTCATTGTTGAAGGACAGACAGCACATATTTTGAGTAGACACAGGTGATCTGGCCAGTTTCCACAACAGAGAGGAACAGGTGAAGAGCAAAACCTTTTGGTGTCGTGCTTCCAGAGAGTGGATGTTGGCCGTGTATTTTTGCAGAGCCTCCTCATTAAGACTGAGCATGTTCAGAAAACGTTTTGTCTGACGTTTGCCTTCTAAAGCATATCAGCCTAAGGGGATGCTGACGTGCTATCAGTGCTTCATCACACCACCCTCCCACAGGCAGATCCGTTCAAGTGGGACCTCATGCTCGCATATGATTGCACACGTTTATCATTTCTTTCTGCAGCAGGCTTTTGGTTTCTGTGTTACTGAAAACCATTTTACTGTATACTATTATCCTCCTGTGCGTTTTCACTGACTGCATGTCTCCATGGTGTGAAGTCTACTTTCTGTTGGGTAGCGCTCAAGATACAAATTACAGCATCTGGAACAGTTCCTTGAAGGGTCTTTTGAATTCCATTCTAGTGACTTGCAAGGAATACGGACTTACGCAAAAAAAGATGGAAGTGACTGGATTCTTAATGGGAGTAAGGTAAGCAAACAGACGTGTACGTCACTCATAGCCTTTCGGAGCTGGAGGCACTCAGGGAGGGATGCATACCAGAATGGTATGCACTGGATGCATACCAGTGTCTCCCACTTGTCCTTCCTATCTCTCTTTTTTTTTTTTTCATCTTTTTTTGCCAGTTATTATTATTATTTTTTTTATATAGACTTACTCTACTTCTGGTTTTGGCTATTCATGGGAACCAGGTTCTTTTTATAGTACTTAAATAATCTTATCTAAAGACTTTCTTTTTACTTGCACTGGAAGAAGTCCTATATTGTATAAGCAGAGCCTGTGTTGTTTCTTATTGCTGAGGTTGAACACTAAAGTATGCATGCTACCAATGTTAAACTTCCTGTGGCCTGGAAAAGGTGCTGCAGTGCAGGCTGTGGAATCTGTTCAGAAGCTCGTATTAGGAGAATGGCATTAGATGCTGTGTGTATGCTTTCAAGCTATTGCAGAGTTGGTGTGTACGAGTAAATTTGTACATACAGATCTGTGTGAATATATTTGCTCATTATGTGTGGTTGAAGTCAAGCAGGAGACATTGCTTATTTCTTTTGCTGGTGGTAGGATGAGTCATTTTGACAAGTGGATGTATCATTCTGCAGAACTCTCTTAAGCAGTTGTTAGTAGAGGCCATCAGTGGTTTTGCATTTTATACCTTGCTAGTTTATTACACAGGAGAACCTTTTTTCATTTGATGTCTACACCTGATAACTCCTTCCTTCTTTGGCAGGGGGCAGACAAAAGAAAAAAGGTCTGTGCATTCTTTCACTTCACAATTGTCACCACACAATGCCTCTCAAATTATGTAATTTCCTCTTAGCACTGTAGACTTCCTGAATTACTAAAATGCTTCTGGACACTTAAACCTTGCCTTTCAGTTTACCTGTGAGAGCATCCACACGCTGATGGTTTTCTTTGTACTGCTTGATGATCTCTTCTAATTTCTATCCACGCTTGTTGCAGTATTCCAAGCTGTGTTGGTTTTTGTTGGTTTGTTTTTACAGACTTTCATCACCAATGGTTGGATGTGTGATGTGGTGATTGTGGTTACGGTTACAAACCGAGAGGCTCGATCTCCTGCTCATGGAATCAGTCTTTTTCTGGTGGAAAATGGAACAAAAGGTTTCACCAAAGGACGCAAGCTGCAAAAAATGGGCCTGAAAGCTCAAGTAAGTTCATGTGACCTGTAATACATAGTAGACTTTGAGGAAGTCTAAATTGCTCAATGCCTGGCACTAGCCTAATAAAGAAAAAATGAAACCGTTACGTTATCTTAATACTTAAGCCCTAGAGCATAAAAATTATACATACCAAGTATGTATATTGAGTTCCCATTTGGAAGTCTGAAGTACATGATGTGCAAGGAGAAGCTGGCAGCTGGATTCCTTCACTCTGAGAAAGCTTGGAAGAATGGGATTGTATTTCTGTCTTCAGCTACCTGTAGAAATAGAGCAGCACAGGTGAAGGGTGGCAAGGGACACAAGTTAAACTGAGGAAACTCTTAAGTTGGTTAGTAAGAAATACCACCATAAGAGTGATGTGATGCTGGAACCAGGGGCTCAGAGTTGTAGGGCCTCCTGCTTGGAAGCATCAGGAAGTGAAACCGGACAAGACCTTCAGCTGCTGTCGGTGCTTTGAGTGCTTTGTCCATCTTTGGGGGGATGGACAACCTCAGAAGGACCCTCCCAACCTAAACGACTCTATGACTTAACATGACAAAATGAACAAAATGGGGGAAAAAAGTGGAATGCAGAGGTGAGAATGTCAGACTATCAACTGTCCTTTAAAATCTTCTTAGGACACGGCAGAGCTGTTTTTTGAAGATGTGCGGTTGCCAGCAAGCGCCTTGCTTGGGAAAGAGAACAAAGGCTTCTATTATTTGATGGCAGAGCTCCCTCAGGTAAGAGCAGTGAGAATGCTTGCTGTCTCTGGGAAGAACATGGACACTTAATTTTTTTTTATCACTGCAAGAATGTTGGAGGTGGTGGATCTCGGAGAGCCACGTGTGCCTCAGGGTAGCTCTGAGTTGATACTTCTGCTTTTTACCTCAAGTCTGCTGTTTCTGGTGCTCAAAACCCAAATTCTTTTGGCATTGGTAACAGTGTTGACTTCTCACTATCTCAAAGTCAGCAATCCAGCTATTGAAGAACCTGAGCTTAGTTTAAAGAATACATCAGGGTTTTTTTTTGTATACTTCTACCGTGGAACCATTTCTCTTAGCAGACGACGTTCAGCTTGGAAGACTCTGCATTTGGCATTCTCTTCAAAGGAAAAAGCAAACACTGCTGTCTTAGCTTTTCTACTTGTAGAAGTGTATTCAAGATGTAAGAAATTATTTCCTTATCCATAAAGCAAAGTAAATAAATAAGTTACCCAGATACCTTGCTAGTGAAAATAACAAAGATTGACTTGCTGAAGCTTTGGAATGAACTGGGAGGAAAAAGGGGCAGTGTGTTTTTTCCAAAACCTGACTGTGCTTTGTCCAAACTCTGACTGCATCATCTGGTAGAGATCATGTTTATTTAATTTTAGGCTGTGAGTAAATGTGAAAAAATAAGAAACCTGATTAAAGGAAATCTGCTGCTGCTTTAAAGAAACAAATGCAATTGCAAGCAGGTTCAATGGGATGCATGAGATATTTTAACAGTGCTAAAAGCAATCGTTCTGTACTTTGTTTATCAACACATTTTGTTGAAGAAAGGGAAGAAAAACAGCCTGTGTCCTTATGTAGGTTTTCTTCTTTAAGAAGTATCCTACTGAACTTATTAAATGTAGGATTTAGTTTATTTTTTTTTAAACTGAGCAGTGCAGACTGCTAATGAAACAGATTTCGATGTTAAGCTTTCGGTCAGTAAGAGTCCTGTGGTTGACAGGTATCTTTTACTGGGACGATGTTCCACCGAAAAGCCTTAAAAATGGGCTTTGGACACTGAAACGTTTGGCCTAGTCTCTAATTTCAGTAATGCAGTATGTCTGGTTTGATCTCTGGAGCGACTTCTGCCTCCCTCCCTTAATGAGCAACACTGAACATCTGTTTCCCAATTGTGTATTTGCATATGTGCATCTAATGATCAGAAGTGTAGGACTGACTACTGGATTCTGTGTTTCTAAAGGAAAGACTGCTGATTGCTGATATTGCTCTCGCCGGCTGTGAATTCATGTTTGAGGAAACAAGGAATTACGTGAGGCAAAGAAAAGCTTTTGGGAAGACAGTTGCACATTTACAGGTGAGCTTGAACAGGGAGACTTGTAAAGCAGATGCAAGCAGAGGAATTGATGTGAGTTTGTGTATGTGTAACGTCAAGCAAGAAGTCACTGGACTTTAGTGAAGGACTGCTTGTGGAGGCTTCGCTGTTGCCCTGTGGCTGCTGTTTGTCCTCATTCCCATTGTTTTCCAAAGCCACAAATGACAATGCTTCTATTTTAACGATAAGGAATCCTACAGCAGTAATGCTTTTGGAAGGAAAATACACAGGCAGAAACTACTGGCTTTGTGCTGGTCACTCGTAGGCTTGCATTTTACCATCAGAAGTCACTAATCACAGTATATTTACACTGCTTGCATTTCTGTATCTACTTGAGGTCCTGTAGACTGCAGAGGAGCGTGGTGTGTGTGAAGCCATGTCATCCATCTCCCTGTAATGCACTGCAACAGCATGATCTTTACGGGTCTGATGCTGTGATGGTCCCCAAGCAGTGACCTTGCTGCTTGAATAGCTGCAAAGGTGTTTATGTCCAGCTTTATGGGTATAGTAATGAGATTCCTCACCTACCAGGTAGATGGGTATGCAAGTGATTGCATTGTAAAACTGTTGGATCGTTCTTTGTAAATATGACTTCCCCTGATAGTAGTGGTTAAATTGTATTTTGAGGCATGCCTACTCTACCTAATTGCTGTCATAAAGCACAGTAACATGGAAAGAAACATTTGCTATTACAATTTTCCTGAAAACCACATAATCTTTTAGGTCTGAAACCACCAAGCACCTGTATGTTTGATTTATAGGATAGGAATTGCCTGTATACATTACAGGATGTTAGATTTTTGATTCTGATACGCTTCAGAAATAACTGGAATTGGAATATTTTGGTTTTTTCTTTTGAGAGTTCCTTTGTCAAAATCACATCTTGAATTGTTCTGAGTAGCAGCAGAATTGAAATCTTTAGGAGCTAGAATGTTAGGTATCCAGGAGCTATGATCTTTATTTCTTTTTGAACTTAACATGTAGAAACAGCGAATGTAATATGTCCAGTGAGCAGCTATAGCACAAAAAGAGTATTTTAAGTTTATTTGTGTAGGTATGGAATGCTCTCTAACTGTGGTAGTTCACTGTGCAGAGACCTCCAAAATAATATTGTTCTTTAGGATAACCCGTTCCCAAACACCAGGAGGCCAATAATATTAATAAAGTACAGTATTTTTGGGAAAAAACCCTCCATCCCTGCATACCTTTTCAGTTTCCTTGTCGCACTAGAATGTGCATGTAATCAAAAATCCTTTCTAATTAGACCTGCCTTGCCTAATTTAATTAGTTGTGCTAAATGTATACAGAGTTGAGAATCAATTACATTAATTTTGAATGAAGGCAAAAAGGCCGTTTCTGTAGGTGTTTAGAACTGTGAGATCAGGAAAAATTTCTGTTCCCAGTAGGTGATTTTTATCCCCTTCCTACCAGAACTGCCAGCAGGCAGTGATATGTTGCCTTACCTGGTTTCAGGTACATAATGGGCTTCACCCACCAGGCCGCATTGAGTAAAAAGGGGTTGTATTGGACCAGATACACGTAGGCTGCTCCAAATATAATGCCTGCTGTCTTTTCATGGTACCTACAAGAGATACAATGAGTCACAGGTCGGACATGCCTGATGTAAAACATCTCTTTCAATATGACATAACTCGGCATTAGAAAACTTTCTGATAGTTGGCCTAAAACTTCCTTTGTTTTTGCTCAAAATGGTTTGCACATCACTTAAACTCTGAAGCACTGAATGCTCAGCAGATGCAGCCAATGCTCAATGACATGTTACTAACTCGGCTGGAAGCACGTTCTCCCACAGGAGAGAAAAGACAGTAGCAGAGCTCCCAGCACCTCCTACTCTGCACTCTCCAGGAATTTGTTTTCAGGCATTTGGGGGGTTCCCCATGATGTCATGTTGTGAGTTGTCTGGCAAGTTAAAGAGCAGTAATTTCCCTTAATAAGACTGGTAGAGATGTAACTGTATGGAAAACAAACTGCGTTTTGATGTAAAGATACAAACAGAAATGCTTCTAGAAGATGCTTCCCTTTCAACTTCAAACACAGCTTAAAAACAGTTCTACTTCTGCTCTTTCTTTACTCTGCTTCCTCTGCCCGCTTCCAAAATAAGACGGTGCAGCACAAGTTGGCAGAAATGAAGACGAACATTTGTGTGGGCCGAGCTTTTTTGGACAACTGTTTGGAGCTGCACTCCGAAAAACGCCTGGACTCCCCCACAGCTTCTATGGCAAAGTACTGGTATGTGGTTAAAGTAATTTGGAAGTGTTACTTATATGATCTTGACAGGAGTCTAGTAATAAAAGCATTGAACTGCTCAGATTTAAACAAAAGATAAAATTACTGACTGATTAATAACAACGTTGTTGGTTTCTAAGAGAGGCCTTTAGCTTTAACTTCAGTGGAGCAGTCAACAGTGGCCTTAGTTGTTTTGAAAACCAGTGCTGGTTAAAAGATCAGTTTCAAAGTAGTAGCACGCTTTTAAAATAGGCTTCCATTAATAATCAGATCAGCTTCAAATACAAGTGAGCATTTCATAGGTATTTGGAAAAAGCAGTTTTTACTATAGTAATCAAAAAATAATATATATGTATTTAATCACAAGGATCTAGAATACCTTTTAGTTAACATTATTTAGCTTTAATAGCTGTTTGGCCCAGCCACTTTTTGAAGCTATTTGGTTTTGGGAAGAAATAGTTGGCTACAGCTATTGCTGTAATTGAGACTAAACAGTTCATTCCTTTATTGGCCAGAACTCCTCCTCTGTTCTCCCCCCACACTTGGTGGAGTTATCTGTTAACTGGGGCTTAACCAGGGAAATCTGGATGACTGAAAGCATCCAAGAGATGTGTCACAGGAATTTGTAATCTGTGGAGTTTGTTCTGCTCGCAAAGATAGTAGAAAAAAATATGCCAGACATTAAGAAATAGCTTAGGGAAGACAGAGGTTTTTCGGATTCTAAACTTTGAGAAATAAATGCTGAGATAATATGTAGAACATGCTGAGGGAATTCGGTGAGAATCTTTACAACGAAAGGAAGGATTTTGTTTGAATGCTGTTTCTGGCACTACTTACCTAGAAGTACCAGGTACGTAAGCGGAGGCATTCAGCTCTGAGGAGGAGGAAACAGCTTGCGTGCCAGCTCAGATGTAGGCTTACTTCCTCAAAAGGTTTTCCAAAGCAAGGAATTTGAAACTCCCCCCACCCACCCGAACATTAGTACCACAGTTTGTTGTGGATTTCCCCGTTCCTAAAAGCGTTCCTGTGGCTCTGTTCCATGAATCCCTTCTAAACCTAGATGGTTTAGAAGGTACTTGAATGCAGAACTGTAATCTTTTAGGAGACAGTTTCCTATTTGTTTTGCTTATAACCTGTTGAGCAGTCAGTGACTTGAGTTAGAGGTGTGGTGACTTCAGAATGTAGTGTCACTGTCTACCTCCTGATAGCTTGTGAAAGATCTGTGCTCTTCACTTTGTGATGACTGAGTATATTGTACAGCTAACTCCAAAAGTGTGTTTGAGGTTGAAGTAACTCACTGTTGCATATTTAACATTGATACCCTAAACTACGAATTTAACAGGGAGCCCAACATGGAATAAGGGACTCTTGCGCTCTTTCATGAAAAGCAGTTGACTTAAATGGTCGTCATCTTCTGTTGCCACTCTGAAGGTTCTGTTTTGTTGGGGTTTTTGTGCTTTTTTTTTCTTTTTTCCACATCGCTTCTACTTGAACTTTCAGTGCAGTTAAAATCCTATGTGTTCTTTTGTCTGATTTTTCTTGATTGAAATAACATGAAGTATGTAGCTTTCCAGAGGCTGAGATGCAGGACATCAACTTCAAATGACATGTTATCAGTCATCTTCTAGAGGGATGATTCATAAAACTGAATGCTTAAGAAAAAAAAAAAAAAAAGTTTAATCATAGAATAAATGAGTAGTTTGCAGTGGAATTAAAGTATTTTTGGGAATTGAAAGCCATAAAATATTTTGAGGAAAATGAAGTATTCCCTGATGATGGTTGTATTCAAAGAGCCTGGAAGAGAAGGGTTTGATAAGAAGGATGTACCAACATGCTTCACAAAAGAAGTTTTTCGGCCGGTGAGGAAGGTAAGCAGGGTTCTCTGTTTCGAAAGCTTCTGTTCTCTGAAAGCTCTTCCACGTAGAGAACAAATCTTAATGCTTTTCAATTCAACATATTTTTCATCATGGAGGAAGAAAAGTCTCTCCCAATTGATGTATTTGAATGGTCAATGCTTTAGATTGTGAAAAAAAACCATCAGGGTGTATTTTAGTCTTGCTGGCTTATCTGTATCTGTTAATTTTTCATAGCATGCACCCTTCTAAAAACAAATTTCTTCTTGACCATTTAAGGGCGTCTGATCTCCAAAACAGCGTGGCGACTCAGTGTGTGCAACTGCACGGCGGCTCGGGGTACATGTGGGAGTATCCGATTGCAAAGTAAGTGCACCGTTTCAGACCTGACTGGTGAAGGATTGCTAGCCAAATAAAATGCAGCCCTTCTTACGTCGACTTGTCAGTTGTTTTGTATTAGTACTGATTGACTGTTCCTTTTCTCGTCGTGTTTATTGAAAGGCAATCATCTGTACAGATGTCTTTAATTGTTCGTGGTATATAGAATGGCGGGAGCTGGAAGCGACCTCAGAGATCATCTATTTCCAGTCTAAGATGACTTAATTTTTTCTTTTACTGTATTTAGTTGCCACGATAACAGAGGTAGAGCTGCTTATTTACCAAAACTAATCCTTTTTTAAAATAAATAGAAGTCACAAAAACAGGATTGCCGGGCAGTTGTCATAAGCAGATATTTGGAGTTCATTTTTTAAACTGATAGGTTTAGTTCTGTTCTAAATTTATCTGTATTTAAAGAGCATGAAAGGTTGCTTTAAAATAAGTGTTTATGGCCGGTGTGAAGAAAACGAACACCCGCTGTTTTGGTGGTACACATACGCTGAGGAATCCTTCATTGAATCTTTCCTTTTTCTTCCCCTCAGAGCTTTTGTGGATGCCCGTGTTCAGCCCATCTATGGTGGCACCAATGAGATTATGAAGGAGCTGATCGCCAGAGAAATTGTCAGTGACAACTAGGGCAGGTGCTGGCTGCCCGGAGAACCTTCCCGAGCACTTTTATTGTAATACAGGACATAAGATCAGACATCAGAATGTAAGTAAAGGAGACGGATGTAGTATATCATACTCTTTCAAGGGAGAGAAGCCTGCTTAAGTGAATTGTTCGCAACGAGGGTGCTCCTAAGGAGGATTTCTAATGTTTAAATTGCAAGTTCATTAAATCTATTTGGATGACTATTCCCATGACCTGTTAGTGAAAGGAGTGTTATGGGTAACCAAATGCTCTTACGTTGACTGTACCCTTTGCTGTTTGGGATTAAATCTTGCCTCCCACAGAAGCCACTTTATGATGGATAAGTGGGAGCAGAAGCCAGTGTGAGGGGGGAAGCCGGGACCTTGTCACTGTCCATACACGGCTGCTGACTGCTGTCACCACTGTGGGGAGGGCGATATGCACTTCACGTCTGTGCCTTACTGTAATTGGCGTTTTGGACAAATGTAATAAAGGATTTCTGTGTTCTCGGTTGTGTCACTTAACACCTCGGTGCCGGGGAGGCGCGGGACGGCTCCGTCGGGGCGCCTGGGCGCTGCGCTTCCCGTCCAGGACTGACCGAGGTGTTTTTCCAGGCGGGGGCTGCGCGGGGCCCGGCTTAGAGCCGCTCGGTGAGCGAAAGTGCCGGGCGGGAGCTTTCTTCCCTCAGTTTGCCGTCGGCGATCGCTCGGCGGAGCGCGGCGCGTCCCCGTCAGCACGGCGCGGCTCGGCCGGCACGAGGGCGCGCACGGCGGGCGGGTCGTCCCCGCATCCCCGCCAATGGCGGTCGGCCCGGCCCCGCCCCCGGGAGCGGCAGATTGGCCGCGTCCCGCCCCTCGGCGGCGGGCAGACCCCGCCCCGGGGACGCGCCGCGCTTTAGCTGGGCGCGGACTGTTCAACCGCGGCAGTGGGAGCCGCGCCGGGCGCCGCGCCGCGCGGGGCTGGGGGCGGCGGCGCCGCTGCGGAGAAGCCGCCGGGCGGAGGCAAGCGCGGGGCGCGGCGGGGGACAGGGGACGGGACGGGGCGAGGGGGGGGCGGCCGGCGGCGGAGAACGCGGCGCCGAGGCGCGGGGAGGGGGGAGAAGCCGCGGCCGGGCGGCGGTTAGTTCCCGCGGCGGTGGCGCCGGCGGGCGCGGGCGCGCATGCGTGAGGAGGAGAGCGTGTGGGGGCGGGGCGGCGCGGGGGGGTAACGGTCCGTGGGCGCTGGGGGCGGGGCCGCGCGGGAGGGGCAGCGTCGCCGCCCTCAGCCCTCGGCCCGGCGCCTCGGGGGCGGTGCCCGCATCGCTCCGCCTCCCGCGCGGCCCGGAGCGGGAGTTTTCAGCCGCCTCGGGCGGTGGCCGAGACTCTGGCTCGTCGTCAACGGCAAGGAGCGAAGGAGGTGATCCTCAGTGAAAAAGTGTAAATACCGTGACGAAAGCCCCGTCGCCTGTCGGGGTGCGAGCGCTTCCTCGCTGCTCTCCGCGCTCCCGGCCGGGTAGAACGCCGGGCCGCTCCGCGGAAGCCGGCTGCGTTCGGCAGCGCGCGGTTTCCTGAGCGGCGCTGAGCGAGGGGCGCTGCGTTGCGCTGCGCTGTCACTGCCTGTCACTGCGCGTCGTGGGACGCCGAGGTACGAAGGCGTGAGGTCAGGTAGCGAGCTTGGCAGTGACGTGTCCTTCTCTACCGGGGGAGAAAAAACGGCTCCATGTGGAGTTGTCATAAATGAATGCTAACGAGTGTGTCCCTTTTGATGTTGTTTTTTTGGTTTTTAATGATCGGAGCTGTTTGGGTGGTCTTAAACTGAGGGATCCCCCGGGGCTGTGCGGTCCTGTGTGCTGCTGGAAGCTGAGACGTCCCACGTAATCCTGTTCTGCTTGGGTTTGGTGGTTTGTTTTTTTTTTTTCCAGTCTATTAATAGAACCAAATGCTGAAACGCTTAAATGCTCCTCGTGAGCAACTGGGCTGCGTTTGAACTGAAAACAAAGGCTGCCTGCTGAGATGATTTCTTCTCTGGAAGAGCAGTCCCAGGTGTGCTAAATATGGATTTCTTCCCTTTTTCTTTCATGCTTCTAACCAGGACGTGCCCGGTGGGACCCGTATCTCCTTTGTGGCCGTGGCTGCCAACTGCTCCATCAGCAAACGCAGGCTGTGCTATTGAGCTCTTATCTCTCTTCTCAGAAATCATTACAATCCCGTAACTTTGGGGAGAGCTGGGTAAAGTTATCCCCGTGTGGCTGCCTCCTGTGGGACGCAGCTCAAAGGAGCTGCCCAAACCCAGCTCCGTGGCCCCAGCCAGCTGAGGCAGTGCCAGTCTGCCAGAGCAGCGCTTTATTTTTGTCTGGTGATAATCAGGGGCTGGCTGAGAGGAGCTGGGGCTCACAGGACGAACGGCGCTGTGCTGGGGGAAACCAGGTCTGCTGCAGGTGCCCTGTAAGGGATTTTAAATCAGTCCTCATCGGCATGAAGCGCAGTACTTTTGTACATTCCTGGAACTCAGTTTTGGGTGTTTCAGCAGAGGCTGTCTGCTCCTGGTTATTTTGCTTTTTGAAATGCTTACTAGAGAAGGAATAAACGTTGGAAGTTCATATATCTGAAATACAGCTTGGTTATGTTCATCTGAAATGTGTTTGCAGGCAGAGTAGGCCCTTGAATTTGAATGCAAAAAGAAAAGAATCTCTCCTTGGTGTCCAGGTGTCTCATTAAGGACATTTCAGGTATTTGGGATGACAAAAATCATCTTCATTTACAATGACGAAGGCTGGTAAGGAGCAGCCTTTGCAAACCCTCAAACAAATGGTTGTAGAAAAAGAAAGATCACAAAAAAAGCAGCCACAAGTCAAACCAACTCTCCTCCCAAGCAGAAATCCCCCCGCAAAATTATCTGCAGCACTGCGTAGCCAAAGTGGTGATGGTGTGAAGAGGGGAGAGAGTCAGAAAGCAAGAGGACTATGAACAAAATCATCAGTCTGCGGACTGGAGAAGGAATACCAGTTGTGTTTCTTGCTAGAGTGTTCCTGATCGCCTGCATGAAGGTGCTAGATTTAGACAGATCCTAGTGATGGGTAGAGAAGGTTAGAGCTGCAACATGCCACATGGAGATAGAAATAAGCAGAGCAGCAGTAGAAAAGCAAGGGTAGCTGCAGGATTAGGGGCTGGAAGTTATGTTTAGTGGTGAGAGAAGGCAGCAGGGTGTGGGTTGGGGCAAACTGCAATCCCAGGCTATATCCTGCTGGGTAATTAAGGCATTAGGGAGGATAAGCATAAAGGCACTTTGAACATCAGTCGCTATCCTGTGCGTGTCTGGTGCTTGTTTCCTATTGCCTGGTTCCTATTTTACGTCAGCTTTTCTTTTTACTGTACTTTTTAGTCTTCCAAGTGAAATATGTATAACACAGATGAAAAGCAAAACATTTGCCAGTTTCAAAATCAGAACAGCAAGAAATCCTTGAAATAGTCCACCTGTGTCAGAAAAGAAGTCTTCCAGAATGAAAACACAAGCTTTTCCTAAAGACCAAAGCTACTTGTCATCCATACCCTTGCTTTTTTTCTTTTTTTTTTCCCCATAAGATAACAGGTCTGGCTTTGGAAACACACTTCCAATAAGGGTGGAGTGAAATTATTTTTGCTGCTTTCTGCCAAAATGAAATAAAGTGCGTCAGCATAAAAATTGTACCATTTCTGTGGAGCCAAGCACTGCACTCTACCATGTTTTTTTTGTTTGTTTGTTTTTTGTGGGTTTTTGGTTTTTTTTTTTGCAGTTCATACTTTGTGAAGTCTTTTTGATGTCACTGAGATGAGAGGAACACACCTGAAGCATCTCACATGGCTTCCTCGGGGCACAGCCACTGTGTGAAGTTAGCAAGTTACTGGATGAGGGGTTAGCTGTGAGATTTTTCTCTTTGGAAGCATTTTTCTTTACTTTTTAGCTGTACTGTAGCATAAAGCCTTTTGTCAGGTGGCTTGACTGGTGCTCTTTAGTTTAATGGTAGGGGTTTAATTTGAAGGTACTTTGATTTTTCCTTTTCTCTCCATCTTTCCCAGAAAGAGGGGAGGAAAAAGGTCCTAGAGAAACTTAGGATGATTTGCTAATGGCATTTGTTTTGTTCTAGGAAATTTCAGGCTGTTCCAAAAAGGGATGGAGTCCTCAAAGGGAATGTTATATTGTGCTGAATAGCCTCTGCCTTTTATAGGTGCAAAATAAGTGTATCCAGTGTAACTTCTCATTTGCTTGGGGAGCATTGGTCCCATGCATGGACATGTCCTGGTTTTCCAGAGCAACAGTCTGTCATTCTTAAAGCACTGGGTCTCTCTGCTATGTAGGATGAAAGTAAAAATCCTCAGGTTTTTAGTACTGTTGTTCAGGATTGCCATGAGGACTGCTGAGTTCGGACCCTGTGATGCTGGGTAGGCACTGTGCAGAGATGAGAACCTAACAGGTGATGTATACACAGAGCACAGAAAGCTGAGTACACTTCACAGAGAGTGCTAAAGCAGAAGCAGATTTGTGGTTCTTGATTTTTTTGTAGTGGTCTGAGGGTTAAGGAGAAAGTATTCAGACTGGTACTTCTCAGCTCGTTATGTCAGCCTTTGATGTTTGCACCTTCAGTGTAAAGGCTGTAGTCACAAACTTTTGCACAGGGGTTGCTTCAGTTCCACACAGAGACGTCTTGGAAACACGGACCCTAAATGGGGTCTGTGTTGGAAATTACTGAGATAGACAGTTGCTGTGTAGATTAAAGAAACTGAAGACTTGAGAAGGACAGTGGAAAAACTTGTAGTTTAGTTTTTAAAGCGCTAGACTTGATGAGTAGCTCCTGAAGTGTTTTTTGCGAGTCTACTACTATTAAGTGAAATGCACATTATAACAAAATCTTGCCACAGTTCTGGGATAGAAAGGTATAAAGTGTGTCATTATGTGTGTGTATCTGTGCACACATGCACCCATACTTGAAAATGTGTCCTTCTAGTCAGAGGGCTTCTAGTCTTGTTTTTAGTGAGGCAAGGTTAGATGACAGTTTTGAATGCTGTTTCTCAGAGTGATCGTAGAATCATAGAACGGTCTGGGTTGAAAAGGACCACGATGCTCCTCTGGTTCCAACCCCCTGCTGTGTGCAGGGCTGCCAACCAGCAGACCAGGCTGCCCAGAGCCACATCCAGCCTGGCCTTGAATGCCTCCAGGCATGGGGCATCCACAGCCTCCTTGGGCAACCTGTTCCAGTGCCTCATGACCCTCTGAGTGAAAAACTTCCTCCTCATATCCGACCTAAACCTCCCCTGTCTCAGTTGAAGGCTATTCCCCCTTGTCCTATCACTATCCACTCTCATAAACAGCCATTCCCCCTCCTGTTTGTACGTTCCCTTCAAGTATTGGAAGGCCACAATGAGGTCTCCCCGGAGCCTTCTCTTCTCCAAGCTAAAAAAGCCCTGTTCCCTCAACTTATCCTTTCTGATAGGATCAGAAATGCAAGGAGGTCTGAATACTCACTCCTCTGAGAGGTGAATGCTTTCATTGCACATGGAACAACTTCTGTATGTATTAAAGAAAGACTAGCATTCTTAGTTGCTTTGGAGTTGTGTAATCTGTCTGTAGTCTTTAGATCGTGTCCTTTTATATGATGTCTTTGATGAATGTTTAAATGCTGAAAGAATGAAATACCTGACAGAGTTGTTGTATTTGTATCACGTCATGAAAATGAGAAAATTGACATGGCCCATGTTGTTTTCAGGTTTGCTGTAAACTGCCTACAGTAGCTATAATGACACCAGCCCTCAGAGAGGCAGCAACAAAAGGTCATGGTATCCACTTGTCACCTTCTTTGTCCTCTAGAGCTATGGAGTCTGATACAACTTTGTGCATGGAAAATTCCAGAGCGGTGGAAGAGAAGATAAAAGAGGACTCCATCGCACGGATTACTTGCTCAGTCCTGGGGTTCCCCACTGCTGAGCCCAGCCTCAGGAATAATATCTTCAGCGTGCAGCATTTCGCTTCCCCACCATCCTCCAAGCACTATCAGTCTGTCTTGTTAATGAGTACGAATTCTGCGTTTAGCAGCAAAACCGGTAAGCAAATGAAATCGGGAGAGCCTGACTGCTCCAGGATGAGAAATGCATTGCATAATGGCACCGACGCATCGTTTGGTCAGATCAGTCATTCAGGACCTGAGGAACAGGTCAAAGGGGAAGCTTTTTCTGAGACCACATCTCCAAATTTGGCAGAAACGCAAAGACTTTTGGATTCAAATGTAACTGAATCCGGCAACGCAGAAGAAATGCGGCTCTTAAATGATAAGTGGTACAAGAAGAATGGTTTTTTGGGTAGGGCTTTGGGAGTCTGCGCTGAAACAATAAAAGGGGATTTATTACACCAAATTCTTCACGGGCCTTCAGAAGGGATTTTGAGCTGCACCCGGGAGGAGATGTATGCTCGCTTACTCCAGTGTGTCACTAAGCAACAAATGGAGATCAGCCGCGCCAAAAGAACTCAGAAACGTTTACAAATGCTCCTGGCAAAGCATGTTATCAAACACTGTGATCAGCAGCTGAAGTGCTTCGTAAAACATCAGCTTCAAAGAATGAAGGTTTTACACAAGCCGGGCAGGTTTTCGAGCAGTAGCTCCCTCAGGTGTGCGGAAGGTTGGCCAGAAAACACTGCGGCTACTTTGGAAAGTAGTTCGAGTGCGGATGTACAGAATGGAGTTTGTGTTGCACCGGGGGAAATCCGGGGCTTTGCGCTTTCTGCTGGAGGGCTGCTGTCTCGTGTGGAAAAGGATCTGGACTCCGATGCAACGTGTAGCAGCTCAGATGAAGACTATGATGAACAGACTGTAAGAACAGCTGTGGAAGCGTAAGTGTTAAATTCCTGCTTAGACTCATGTGCTTCATGCTTATAAATCAAGCTGGAGGGGTGTAGACCTGCAAATTCCTTCTTGTCTAAGTAACCTCGCTCTGTAGGTAGTCCTCCTGAAATCAGCAGGACTGCCTATGTGAGCTAGGCTTGGCAGGATCCACGCAGAAAGTAAGAACTTCTAACTGTACGGGGCTTAAGCAGCAGTTATGTTACTGCAGAGAGCGGGATGTTGTACTGTGCTGAATCAAGCGTGCATCACGTTAACACTGCTAATTATTCAATACTTGGATTATGCTGTAAATCACAACAGGTAGTGATAGCAGTGCAGTAAATGATACTTGTGGCTAGTATCAAACTAAATTATGGAGAGATAGTCAATGTTACAGTCCTGAAATCCATTATTAGGTGATTAAGTATAAGCATCAGTGCAGATGCCAAGCTGTATTTGAGGGATGTATATTGAAAAAGTCTTCTACTTTGAACTATTATTTTTAAATGCTGATTTACTTGATGAGTTGTTCTTTATTGTTTTGAAATTTGAGGGATCGTTTTTGTTGTTTCTGGTATCTTTTTCAAGAAGTACCAGAGCAAAGCTAATACAATTAGCTAATACTACAGCTCTGTGTGTCTCTTACATTGTCAGAGAACCTGTCAATACACATTATCATAGCTTTGTGAATCGGCCATGGGTAAGACAAGTGGGCTGTAAAATTGTCCCAGGAACGGTGATGGAAATACAGCCTCTTATTTTGTTATTTCTTATCTGACTATGCTGTCAACACAGTATCTCCTGTTGAGAAATTGTAGAAAGCATTGAAAGCACAGCTTCTTTCCCTTTCGGGCAGGTGAAGAGGAGGAGGAGCACCTCCGAAGGTCTGTAAAGATGACTTTATAGCAGCAGCATCTCTAGTGCTTGAAGTCAAGACTGCTGTTGTTTTCCTCATCTCCTAATACAGTCCCTGCTTTCGGGGACTTTCTGCAAAGCACCGAGTGACACTAGTATTGATGGAAAAATAAATATTAAAAAAAAAAACAAACAGAAATCGTAGTCTCTTTCTTCAACAGCACAGCATTCAGAACAAGTCAAGGAAGCCTCATCTTCCATTAAACAGCTGTGCCGTGTTGTGTGTTTACAGCTTCTGTTATGAAAGCTTGAGTGCAACGTGGTTCTGTCAAATCACTGCTGAAGTTGGTTGAACTCTGTAGAGCTGGAAGACAGGAGAAGAGTTTTTCATTTTCTTTTGCGTGTTGTCAGAATGGTAAACACCACATCAGAGACCAGCCCAGAGCGTTATGTGTTGCCAGCTGTTACCATCAACTCAAATATTTTAGTCTGCAAAAATACTCTTCTCCTTTTGAAATATTCTAATGAAGAACCAGCATCTCCAGCTCTTAACAGTGTTGGAGATGGAACATTCCTCTCCTGGCTGATACATTTGAACTTCTGAGTAATACCTTTCCCTCCAGGATTCTTATCTTCTTATTACATGAACTGAGCAGGGAAAACTGATGTGAAATTCTGATTCTCTGAGAGTAGCTGATAATAAACTTGGATTGAAGTTCAGTGTGAGGGTTGTCTCTTTTCCTCTTGCAAGGGACAGTCCAGTTTCTCATACTGCCAGCCCTTCAGCTTTATTTCTTCTTGTAGCCTTCAAAATAGTGAAGTTATCTTTCCACGTAGGGGTTATTCAGTTTGTTTTGTTGTGCTAACAGAAAAGTCCACAGAGCATTATTAAGGACACAGCACCACCTTTGGCTTGGGAAATCCCCAGGCTGCCTGGAAGGCGGGGGAATATTCTGGAGAAACTTAGCTCTGTGTTGCCCCGTTGCAAGACTGTTAGCTTGGCTGCTGCTAGGAGGCAGGAGACCTGCTAGGTGTCTCTTACTCAGTGCAAACTCCTTTCTTTTTTCCCCCCTTCTTTTTTATGTTCTTATGGTTAAAAGCAGTCAAGCAGCAGCGATGGCTTGTTGGTTGTGTGTGTTAGCAGAGGCTTTGCTGCCTTGCCAGCATGAAAGTCACTGCATTTGAACTGTGCTGCTGGACCAGCAAGTGCATAGTTAAAGCACCACCTAATTTAAGCTGGAGACTTTTGTCTTTGTGCATAGGTTGAGTCAGTGCCTGAATTAACACTGCACTGGGGATGGGCTATCTCTCATCTGAATTTATCACTGTCTTATTCTTGGGATGGCTTTCTTCGTTCTCCACCTTCCGAAAGATTTGTCTTAGTGGCTAACAGACTGCACTTCCTTTGGGTGGCAAAGGTCTGTCAGTTGTTCAGCTGGGTGGCTGCTGAGATCTGCTTTTATTTCTGCGTTACCACTTTAAGATTCTCTCGATTGCTCTTCAGCTGGACAAGAAAACAAAACAAAGTTAGCTTCCATTTTTATTTTTGCTAAGTGGATTTATGTTGCTTTGAAATGCTTTTCTCTCCCAGGGAATTGGTTCTCAGTGCTTTCCAGAAATAATGTGATTATATGGTGAGAGAATGCTCATTTCCTCGCTTTGCACTGTTATTTCTCATAGTGAAGACTTTCACTGTTGTGGAAGCACTCCTCCTCCTGTAATATTCTAGATGTTAAAAGGCTCTACTAATGCACTGTGAATGGGGAAAATCTCTGGGTTCTACCTGTATCACAAAATATGGATTGCACTTAACTCGAGGAAATGAACGTGCAGGTGGCTGGCCTTAGCTGCATCCTTCGTAGCTTGCTACATCAACCCAGTGTGCAAGGGGGGAGGAGCTTCCCATTCATAGGTTTATTTGAGCCCAGCCTGCTTCCATTACAGGAGGGGGAAGATCTGATTCCAGCCCCAGTTTTTCACGATAAGAAAAAAATCTGGAGCTACTTTTAGCTCTTTGAACACATTCATTCCCATTATCCTGGAAAGAGTTTTGTCTGGTGAGTGTTGACATAAGCTCTTCTGAGCTGTATCTCAATGCTCTGTGACTCAAGTCAGATTCTCTTTATCCATCTATTTCAGTACCCATGTTGTTCAGTTGCAAATAGCCGTTACAGGATACTTACAGCATTGTTCATCCCCTGTGCATTACACAGGTGCTGTCCTCAGACTAGGGATCTTCAGTGTGCTCATGGGCAGAGAGCTGTTTTAGTTGGCGAGTCACTGTGCTCCGATTTCTAGAGTAATTGGAAAGCCCTGTTCCATTTCTTCATCAAAACACATTTGTTCTTTGAGTATTTGTCAAGGAGAAGCGTGAAGGAATGGTTGGCTCATTGCAGGAGTTCTGACATCTTGCTTCTGGTGTACAGTTCAGCAATGTCTTCAGCTCATCACAGCTTTTGTGAAAGGTTTCTTTGGCAGTGTAGCAAACTTTCATAAGCATTCTCTAGTATTTTCTTGTACCGTTCCTTCCTCGGGGGTGAGAAGTCCCTCGAGATGCTATGTTGAGGATATGGTGGTACTTCTTCCTGCTTTAATTACGACAGAACTCAGGTGCCAGTCACTGTCTCTGTGTCAGGTATGATAACCAAAGTACCAAAGTGAATGCAGGACCCACTGAGATGTCACAGGGCTGGCTGTCAGCAGTTCCCTTGGGAATTCACAGCCCACATCCATCACCTGAAGTGCAGTGCAGACAACACTGCATTCCAGTTGGAACTGCTCGGTCTTCCTTTGATGTTCACGAAGATGAAAGATTACCTGTAGAAATCATGTCAAATGGGATGACTTTGGGGGGGATGTCAACTTCAAGTATTTTCAACAGCACACCTCTGCTCAGGGAGCTAGGTAACATTTCTTTCTGGGGCAGCCTTGCATCCTTAATGTATTTCCTGTGCGTTCCTGATGTGCCTAGAGGTTCTGACTGTTCACAACATACCACAAAAAAGCCAGATGTGGTTATTTGGGAAACTTTTACACTTTCACAGTACTGACTGTTGTTTTTTTTTCCTTCCAAATGCACTGAGTGATCTTCCAAAATCAGAAGATCTATCACTGGCTTTCTTTAAAGACACAGCTGCTCACTTCATCAAATAGCAGCGTCTGTACCTAATTGATTAGAGAGAAAGGCTTCTTGCAACAGAACTTGTGTGCAAAACAAGTTGCCATCTGCCTACTTGCGAGAAGTCCTGGGCCCTGTTTCTTCAATCCTCCTTCCCCCATCTGAATGAAACCCTTTTGCATCACTTGGTGGGATTTTTTCCTTCAGAAATATTTTCATGCTTTTCCTCTGAATTTTGAAAGACACATTTTACTGATTATCTTCCAGCAACCTCGTGCCTGATGAAGTAGTATTTGAAGCGCTGCTGTATTTTTCCATGCCCGTGGGCTTTATTGTGCCTGGAATCTTTTATAATGAATGTGAAGAGATATGAAGGGAAAACAAAAAAAGAAGCAAAACCAAGACTTAGTCTTTTTTTTCTCCCTTAGATTTCTAGTTGGGAAGAGAAAGATTAGAAATCTGCTTTTAGTATAAATACTTGGCAGGGAGGGGAGCAATAAGGCGGAGAGAATAGAAGAAGGAAGAAAATATTATGACTAGTATCTGCAGTTCGGATCTGTTTGTTCTAGATTATTTTCCAGTTTTCCTAGCAGTTTTTCCCATGGCTAATTGAGCAATGTCAGTGCAGTTCTGCAGGCCTCACAACAGAAGGCACTGCTTGGGGGCTGGGGCTTTTTGCCCATCTTTCAGTCACATTATGAGGAGAAACTGTTCGTTTTTGCAAGAAGTCCTAATTTTCCACTCTGAGCTGTAATTTCATTTC
Organism: Lagopus muta; assembly: GCF_023343835.1. Classification (NCBI taxonomy): domain Eukaryota; kingdom Metazoa; phylum Chordata; class Aves; order Galliformes; family Phasianidae; genus Lagopus; species Lagopus muta. The sequence goes on along the minus strand of NC_064440.1, from coordinate 31,982,087 downwards.
AAAGCTGATAAGGGAACCAAATTCAGGTTTTGAGAAAGGGAGGAAGAGAGTCTGCCAGCAGTGCTGTTCTCCATTGCTCTTAGCCACAAAACCCTAACTGTTTCTAGTTTTTAAGAGCTTTTTGTTATATGAGTAAGGGAAATGTCTTATTTGCATAAAAGATTAGTGTGACGACCTTTAAAGACGTGTGAATTCATAGGTGCTGATTTTAACAAGTTTTAGGCATTGATTTTTCATGAATTCCATTCCCTGGATTCTTGGCTCCCCTCACTGCGTGTGGGAGGAGAATTGTGTGCAGGGAATCATAGAAAGGCTTGCTCTACGTTACCTTCTGTTTTCATTCGAGGGATGCGGGTGTTATTTCAGAATATATTCGACCTCACTTGATGGGATTTCTGTAAGGGAGATTGACAACTTCTTTAGGGTCACAGTGCATGTACTGTTTTCTCTGTAGATATCTGATACACAGCAACAAGGACTTGGTTTTGAGCAAGACTTCCTTCTTGCAATACCAGAGCAACGCTGTTGTGAATGAGGATCCTGATTTCTAACCTGTAATTACATCAGTATTTCTGCAGCTGCTGAAAGCCAACTGGAAGGTTGTGAGGAAAGGCAGCAAGTTGGACAAGTTGTAACGTGCAAGAGAGCCTCAGAGCTGGGAATGGCAGAGCTTCTGAATTAAATAAGTGTTGAATGCATATGAAATAAAAACTTGGCGGAATTCTTCCAAATGACAGTTTAATGCACTGTCAACACAGCATAGTAGAATAGAGACTCTAATAATTAGACACATGTATATACATGATAAGCTCACACACTTAATGACATGGTAGATGCCGAAGCACTTGGTGCCTGATGAGATCTGCTCTTTAAGCTGGGTTTTACAGCCAGCTTTTATCCTTCTGCTAAGCTGTGAAATGTGTTTTCATGGGAAGATTTGTTTACAATCAACAAGAAAGCGTGTGTGCAACATCTTGAAAAGTGAGGGCGTTATGATTGAGTTTTGCAGGTAACTGATTCCTTAAGAATCTACTTCAAAGGGACGCAACCGGATCCCTTGAAAGTCTGCATACATGGGCCTTGAGACAGGAAATCATTTAAGTGCTTTCCTTTTCACATGAAATAAAAAGTGTGCTTAAGGGCTTCCCAAAATAGGAATGCTCTCCTGTAATGGGCTTTCATTCATACTGCTAAATATGGGTGAGGAATGTAACTTAAGATATCAGATTTAAACATACTGACCTGTCTTCTTTTTTTTTTCTCTTTTTTAATTAGAACTGAAATAACTGTGAATTATTTTCAACCAAACAGTTTAGCTACCTGCTGTGGGCAAGAGAGTACTGTGCTACAAATTAAAATTAATATAGTTCCAATTAACAAACTTCTAATTATTGCATCTGCTGTTGAAAGAAGTATAAATGCAAGCATGTATGGAGATGGATGCTTTGTAACCTCCTCCTCTCAGCCAGAGGGTGGGCAGGGTAACAATGGAATTCAGCAGAACTCCATGCCAGGCTTCTACCAAACACCCAAACCAGGAAGGCTGTCCTGTTCAACCACACATTTATGGCTGTTGGCCCCTTTTCCCTGCAGTCCCTGGTACTGCACACACTTACAAACCAGAGTTGGTGCTACGGGCACGCAGCCCCTGCCTACTTCTTCCTGAGAGTGTAGGTGCAAGTCTGGGGCCCAGCTTCAGGGGTGGCAGGGCAGCACTGACAGCGCTGCTTGTATGCTGTAACGTTCCACTGCACGTATCTTTAAAGGCTTATATTGTAAGCTCTGTCTTACTTTATGTTGGTCGTGGGATGCAAACATAGCGTTGCTTTCTTGAGCTCTCTTTTTCAAGGGCAGTTGTGTAATGCTTACAGGGGATTTCTAGGCTCGTGTTCCCAGCGTTTTGTTGTTAGTCTATTGATGTGCCATTTCAAAGGCAAGAAAACCTGTTTCCAGGCAGCCCTGATATTCCTGAGCTGGTTTGTTTTTATTTTTTATTGCCTTTGCACGTTAGCACTGCCTGCTGCTCTGCTTCATGCTGCTTTGAGTGAAATTATGTGAAGGAAGCTGAAGTGCCTGGGCAGCTGATGGAAACTGACAAACATTTTAAAATGTTTTGAGCAAGTAACATTTGCAGATTTGCATTCTGCAGGGGTTTTTATTACTGTTAAAAGGTGAAAGGGTGCTGATTGTTTTCTTTTTGCGGGTTTTTCTTTTTGAGCAGTTAATATTCTAACTGACTACGCCTCCACCAGCCAGGTTGGCCTTTTATCATTAACATCTGTTGAGAATGACATAAACAGAACTGAAGAGGAAAAACACCTACCAGAACTGCTATGAACTGCTGGAGCTCAGACAGCAGTGCTTTACCATGCTGAATTTGTTGCCTTTGCTGAGCTCTGGACGAACAATTCAGTGCAAGTGTAACAACTGTATTGTCTCTATTGTACAACCTACAGTAATGATTGGGTGCAGGAGCCCCGTAGCTGCCAAATAGTGGCCCATGGCATCTCCTCAGATCAGAATATGTAATTTCTCAGATAGGGAAGCATACAGAGCTTCAGCGTCAAACTCTTATTAAATGTCTTCTATTCTGTTCACGCAGAGAAATTTTCCGTTCTTTATATTTTCAGTTATCTTCTACAGCTGATTGTGACTGATAACTTTAGGAATTATTGCTTGAAATCCTGGGGCCTGATGACTCATTTGACTTCACCTGGATGAAGGTTTCCAGTTAGGGAAGGCAAGATACGTGTTATGAATTAGTACCAACACATGTCATTGGGTGCAGTTCTGAAAGTATTAAATGGCAACGGCATGTCAGGGATGGTGGGACCAGGTGTGGGTGCCAGGCGTTACGATAAGCAGTTGCTGATGTCTGTAGACAGGGAGGGCTGCCGCCCATCTGCTCTGAAGCCGTGTAGTGTTTCAGGGGAAAATCTCTGCCAGGTAAAACTCCCGATGAACACCGAAGAAGATAACAAGCCTGAACGACCCGATAGCAGGCGTTGGCAGAGATTTTGGTGTAACTCTTGAGTACCAGAGAGCCTCCTCATTGACTTTCTGGCCTGGTTTGGTGCCAGCTCTCACAAAACAGTTGGGTATTGCTCTCCACACTCAGTCTGCAGTGACTGCTCCCGTGCGATCTGAGCGGAGGCTTACTTTGAACTGTCAGGGTGAGCAGTGTTCTGTTGTGTAGCACTGCTTGGCTGCGATACCAGAGGATTCTATTTGTTGCCATTTGTTTGAGTCTTGTTTACACTCTGGAATGCGTGGAAGAGATGTTGTTCATGAAGCAGCACTTGCTGCTTTTTCAGTTATGTGGTTATTATGGGTTTAGCAGTGAACTGGTCGAGGGGAGTTAATACTTCAGCAGCAACTGAAGTTAGTTCTCTCTGAAAATAAACATGAAGTAGGCGTGCTGGAAGAATGAGACCTTGAGAAAGCTTGTGCAGGTCGTTTCATAGTTGGACATGCAGAGCACCAGAGTGCTGCTGAGCTCTGGTCAGACTGTGCCATGTGGGGAACGTGAAATGTTTGGGGGTTTTGTACAATTGAGTGAGCTGTCCCAGGAGAGTCAGGAGATGTATGATTATTTCCAGTGTGTGTTGTGTCTCATGTATTTCATCATGAGTCACACGATGTCTGGATAGGATTTAAGGATCAGGAGAATATTTTGATGGTTTGTTTTTCAATTTCCAGACTCGAGTCTTTCATCAAAGTGATGAACTTCTACTGTTGTTTTCATTGACTCCCTCCAAGGAAGGTGATGAGCTGTTTATCCTGAGGATAATTAATCTGCAGTTGATGAGCTGATCCTTTCTCCTATATACGTCAGTGTCACATGATTGGCATTGAGTGTCTGGTAGCACAGGAGTTGCCACTAGAGGAGAAGCAGCAGGCATGGCTGCAGTCAGGATCACTGCATTGCTCTGGGACTAAATCACCTGCAAACTTGATACCAGAACAACGTGGGAATAAATTGAAGGGGGCATGGCATGATAGAAAGCACAAGTGGAAATACAAGTGTCAGGAGCAGCTGCCATTCTTATGTTTAATGAAGAATTTTTGAGTTGGAGTTACTCCCACTCACGCAATGTGAATGCCTTGCTCCCTATCTTGTCCTTGTCAAAGAACGTTGTAACTTGAAAATTCTGATTTTCTTTGGAGCAAAGCTTTAGGAAGGAGACTGTACTGTGGGTTGGCAAGTTCTGGAGTCATGGTGTGGGTCTGCTGCAAGCATCCTCCTTTCCTGTTCGGTAGGAAGCATCCTGTCATTGTCCCTGCAGGCATGTCATGGCAGGGGCACGTTATATGTTCTCACTCAAAAGCACGAGGCTAGCAGGCTCCATTTCATGTTAATTCTCAGGATGTAACATACATGTGGAACTTAACTATCAATCCCGGATTCTATGGGTTTTTGTGCATTTGAGACATCACTATGTTACCTTTCATTAGTTATGAGCTGTTACTCAGGCTCCTTGTTTTGTTTGCTTATAAAAATGAAACACATCTAAGAGATTTAAATTCCTCCCCTTTTTCTTCCCTGTAAATAACCAAAAAAAAAACCAAACCCAAAACCATGCGATACCCAAACAGCAGTGTGTGCCCAGCACAGCAGTGTTGTTCTGGCTATGTCCTCTTTGCACTCAGGTTGCCCAGGTTTGTTCTTTGTGACAGACTGATCTTCACTGCTGGAACACAAATCTCGCCTTCATCTTCATGGAGGCTCTGGTAGAACAAAACACTTCTCAAAGTCCTGTTGCTTTTCTGCAGTGTTGGTCTGCTTATGCAAACACATCATCTGTTCTTGTCTCTCATTCCTTTTTTTTGGGAGAAAGGGAGGAGAGTTGAGGTTTGTAAGGAGCTGAGAGGAAGGATTCATAGCATGGAGAATTCCTCCATATATTCTGTCTATAGATTACAACTAACAACTTTTTTCAGTTCTACTGATAGTGTTGCTTAGTGCTCATCAGTTGCCTGTTCAATCTTACCGGGGTGGTGCATTACAACTTCAGAGTTACATTTTTGATCATAGTTTGTCTTTCTGCATTTGTGCCTGTTCTCTCCGTGATTTGTTCTACTGCGTGTCCTTCTTGTGTTGCAAGTTGGGCAGGATTGACCTCCTGCAGTTCAACCAAAACAGCAGAAATGCCAGCCACAGATGATACCTCTGATTCAATTCCAGCTTGTTTTTCTAGGGAAATTCACATGAGATGCTTTATTTCTGCAAAATGAGTATTACCCTGTTTCTTCCTATTCTCGTGGCCCTGAAGGAATGCAGGAGATCACCTCCAGATCCAGAGTCATCCCAAGAGCAGGACATTTATACGCAGATAAATACTTCACAGTACTCCAGCACTGACCTTAGAAGCTTTTGGAAATGTGATGCATGTATTGAACTGCTGGCAGAATTCAGAATTCCTGAGGGATGTATGATGTCAAAGGCATGCAAACCAAGTTGAGATGCTCTGCATGCAGGAAATGGGACAGCCCCTTTTTTTCTTGTCTCAATCCTAGCTGTTCTACTGTAGCTCCTGCCTGACTTCCTCCTTCACTAAAAGTCCTTGTGATGTTTGTAACCTTTGTGGGCTTGTGTTCCTTCTCTGTGTCTGCAGTATTAATGAGTTCACTGGTACCATCTTAAAACAGCGTTCTCCATCCACTAAATCTACAAAGTGAAAGAAGGACGCTAGTGCTTCATTATCATAGTGTGTGAAAAGCATTCAGTAATCTCCTCCTGTTCATAAAAAGATCACAGAATTCTTAGAGTTGGAAGGGACCTTTATAGGTCATCTCATCCAACTCCCCTGCAATGAACAGGGACAACACTGCTAGATCAGGTTTCCCAGGGATCCAGCCTTGCCTTGAAAGCCTCCAGGCCTTGTCTTCTCTGTGCTGAACAGCCCCAGCTCTCAGCCTGTCCTTGTAGGAGAGGTGTTCCATCCCTGGAATGGACGCTCCTTCCAGAAGGATCTGCTCCATGATCTTTCCTGGCACAGACGTGAGACTGACAGGTCAATAGTTCCCAGTCATCCTTTTTACCCTTCTTAAAAATGCATGGGATGTTGCCTATTTTCCAGTCACCAATGCCCCACAAGTACTTGTTGCCTCATCTATTTACTGAGTGAATGTTGGGCTGTACCTTACAAAGTAATAGGAATTAGAGACTTATCAATTAAAAAATTTTGTTGGGTTACCATAATATTTTGCACTGACACTGGGCATGGGGTGGCAGAGGTGCAAGCAGGGAAGAGAGGCTGAAATCACTTCCTTTGGTGTGAGCCTGGTCTGGGAACGTCTGTGCTTAGTTTGGTGGGAAGCCGTCCTTCCAGAGGAGCCTAAGGACATTGTTATTACAGAGCAATTAAATTAGCAGAGTTTAATTACATACATACTTTTACTTTAAGGCCGTAAGAAATACGTAGTATGCTAGAAAGCAGGAAAAACATTTACATAATGTATTTAACAGCACATGCAGTTAATTCAAGATTTAATATTGTGCTGGAGACAAAAAAACCCTATGTAAACACATATTTGAAAAGTAACTCGTGATGCAACTCTGGAGAGGATTTTTTTATAATGTACAGATACGATTTCTTCATCTGCAGGTTGGAAGAATGGTTGTTCTGTTGTGGGCTGGCTATCTGAGTATGGATTCCCACACACTCTGATTTCATACCATGTATGTGACGTATGGCCACCTGCAGTCCTTCTCATTCCCTTTCATTTCCCAGCTGTGTGGGCAGGTGTTGGGGTTTTTGGCTTCTCATCTATACCCCTCTCTGTGGTCTGTTTTAGAATATACCCTTCACCAGAGGCTGTTCCATCCAGCATCAATGTGATCTACATTCTTGCACCTGGTCTTCTTATTGTCCTGCTTTCGTGGAGTTATTTTCTGGTTAAGATGTGGGGACAAATTGAAAGACAATTAGTAGTAAAAGGTGGAAAATTACGTATTTTAAATGTAATCTACCAGAGGCTCTATCTGCTGTTCCTACTTAAGGCAGCTGAAGGAGACTGAACATTCAGAGATTTTGAGTAATGTTTTGTACCCTTTTCCATGAAAATATCAGAATTCCTTGTTGAGATGGTCAGCACCCAGTTGTGCATGAAGATGTGCAGTGCTCCTATAAGAACCTGCTTCTAGATTCTGGTGTTTGTCTTTTTTTGTTTCTTTTGTGATACTTCCATGTTCTTTATTGGCAGGGGAAGAAGGACTCACGTAGTCAGCCTGTGTAAAACTTGCAGTGTAGTATCATGCAGCTCAGTTCAGACCGAGCAGTTTATCCCAATAACTTGTTGGATTTAAAGCACTTCTTTTCCAGTAGGAGTTCTTTCACAATCATTTAGTTCTGCCAGACTGTTTAACAGCTTTGATGGGGAAAATACACCAGCCATTTTCTTGAAATAGTTGTCTCTGTTTGAATTTACCCGACCATTCAAAGGATGTATTGAGTGGTACCATTACACCATTCATTTCTTTAATATGTAGTTTGAGTTAAGTTTTCTGGTAGCAGGGATGAGTTTAGTGTCATGTCAGTCCTCTGTTGCAACACCCACCTGTTTGTTAGCAGCAGTAAGAGTTTTGATCTAGCTGTACTACACTTACCCAGTTCTATTTATCAAGTGACTTGAATAAAATAAACTAAGTCTTTATTTTTGGTGCAGTAACTGGAAACCTGGCTGGTCACTGCTGGGTGATGTCTTATTAGATTACAATTGTTAGCAAACGATATTCCTGGAAGCTTGTGGGAGGAGCAGCAGACAGATTTGAGTTCTGGCTGGTGGGGTACTGGAATTCTGTGCAGATCTGTAAACTGTATCAACCTGATATAATTCAGTAGTTTTGTCAGGTTTATAACGTGTTAACAGGAAAGTAGCCTTGCCTGGGAATGGTCTGTGAACATTGTAATGGTTTGAGCAAGTTCTGCAGTTACAGAAAGCAGCTGATGTGAAACTGGATGGGTATCTTCTGAAAGCAACTGAGACGCTTGCACCACGAGGCAGAGCAGCTGTCAAAAATGTTCTTGTGCAAATGTGGTTATCTTTATTTTTGGACTAACCAGCATTTTGTCTTCACAGCAGCTATACTTCTGAATGGAAGTGGCTTGCAGACAGAGCTAGAATTGGCAGCCGTTGGACATGGCTTCAAGCCCAGATTTCAGAACTAGAATACAAAATCCAGCAACTAACTGACCTTCACAGGCAGATACGTGCCACCAAGGTATTGTCTGTTAGCTCATAAATGGGCTTTTTGATTATTTTTTTGTAATAGTGTTTCTTGTAATGTTTATTTCTTTGATTCCTCATTGTTGTTGTTTGTTTTGCCCTGGAATTCTTGTATATAAGCAGACTATTGCACACAGAGGTTGATAGGAAAGACATCAAAAGGTAAAAAGTATTGTACCCTAGAGGCATCAATACAGGACTGAGAGTCAGGGACTCTTACCTTCCTATCTGTAGTAGTTGGGGACTTTGTTAGTGACTTTCAGGGCCCTGGAACAAGCCATGTCATTTATCCCACTATTTTTTCCTCTATGGAAGAAGATCTGTTTTTTGGGAGGGGTGTTTGGCTATTCATTTTTGCATCGTGGGCGTCTGGGGGCTTTTTCTGTTATTTACAGTGCATGCTTATTCTAAGGATTAGTTAGTTAATGTTTGTACAGCACTTTGAACAGGTCAAGGATTAATTATTACTAAAATTCCAACGTGTATAACTCATGTGCTAGCTTTTGTAAATCAAACGGGCTAGACAGTGGTAAAGTCACATTCCTGAAACATTAATAATCTATCTATCTATCAATGTAATGGCTTGTCCAGGTCGGTCTCACACACAAGAAGCCAAAACTTGTGATAATTCCAGTGGTGTGATAGTAACAGGTTTTAGAGTAGGGCTTCTGGACTCATCATTAATGAGCCACATAAAAGTTGTGTGATCTATGCTATGGTCAGATAAGCCCAGATAGAGAGGAGCCAGGAGATGCTTTAGGTTTTATGTGACTGAATATGAAATTTGGAGGGAGGAAAGGAAGAGAAAGGAGGGAAATCATGAAATCATGCTAGAGAGGAAAGGAAGAGAAAGAAAGGAAATCGTGCTAGAGAGCATTTCCTTCTGATCACATACAGGATTATTATTTCCTCTCTATTTATAGCTCTCAAAATCCATCTTCACATATCCAACTTTGTCTCCACGGTCAAATTTTTCCTTAAGAAAGAAAATATTTGAAGAACCTCTATTTGAGGGTCTTTCCTGCCTTTCTGCCCATAGAGGCAAAAGGAGATTTTGTACTTTGCTGAACGGTGAGAATGTCCATATTGTAATAATGTCCAGAATACCAAATACTCACACTCCAATATGCCCAGAATCAGACTTTAAGATGGCATGGGTCCCAAGGGCTGCAGAACAGTGAGAAATAAATAACAGAGAAATGAGAGAGCATTCTTTCAGTCATGCATTTTCTTCGCATTAGGTGGCACGTTGGCTCAGAGCCTAGCCTTCTTCTTGCTGGAGATCTTTAGTAACATTCCTTTTTGCAAACTTCATGCCCCTTTTACCAGCTGTGCTGTTAGGTATTTGGCATTGTGTCCCATACAGAAGGTAGACAAATACTCTTTGGCTCTGATTTGTTTTTTTCTTCCTTTTTTTTTTTGTTTACATGTTCATAGCATGCTGGTGCAGCAGTTATGGAAGGTCATGTGGACTGACAGAAGAGCTCTTTGTTTTGATTTAGTGGCTACAGAGTAGTTACACAATATCATTAGAGTTTGTATGCTGCTTAATAGTTTTAAAGTGTCTTCTTTGTGTTTTGAGTGGGAAAAAATGTGATTCGTAGCCAGTCAACAATAACTCAAGCAGAGTATCACTCCTCTAACAGCAGAACACAATAGGAAGGGAGATAGTTAACTTACCAGGTTTCCTGGCCTTCTCTGTTGTGTCTGCTGCATCCTTGTATGCATAGAAGTAGTGGCTCTGGAGCTCTGAGTCCATCCATTTAGAAAATCTGCCAAATAAAACAATAAGATTTAGTTGGGAGTAGGGGAAGTTGGTTGCCAAAACCTACGGGTTGTGACCAGTGTTAGAATTCCTTTATAGCCAGCGTTAGACTCCTAATCCTTTCCTGTTCCTCATTTATCTTTTCTTATGTACCTATTTCTGTCTACTCCTTTTCGTACTGTTTTTCAATTTACTTTTCTGCTTTCTTCTTTCCATGCTTGTCACTGGGATTTTGCAGCTTTAAAAAAACAAAATTCCAGTGGAAATAGCTGTGGGGGGTTCTCTCTTTGAGTTTCCTGTGTGCTTCCTCTCATATCAGAGTTTGTGTTTCAGACTGCTGTGGGTTATTTTTTCCCTCTTTCCATGCTGACCTGTGATTTATTGTTTGTTTATTTATTTTGCTGTCTTTTGTTCTAAAGCTATTGGGCTACTTTGTCCTGTGGCTCATTAAAATTAAGGCTATCCTTGAACTTCCTTGAGAGTAACTGCTGTGGTCTGCAGATTACAGTATGATACTGTCTGTGTTTGTTTCCATCTGCCAGAAATTGAAAAGCACAGATGGTGGGCTACTGCCTAACAGTGAATGTGGAAAATCTCATCTTGACCTGACGGAAATCCAGAATCTCCATGGGTGTTTTGAGCTTGGATACAAGTTTTTAAGCACCTGGGTTTGCTTTTAGGGTATATTTATTGTCAGCTTTGAATTGAAACAGAGGAATAAGTTAGAGATGCAAGGAAAGCAGGTCCACTTTACATTTTCTCCTAGTCTCTTCCTTGAAGCCTCTTTCAACATTGCTTTTGATTTGGAGCAAGTTGTTGCTGAGGTAGGAGTGCAGGGTGTGAGTAAAACTGCAGGAGCTTTAATGTTCAACAGACGTGTCCCAGGTGAAGTCTGTCCTTCTAAAAGAATGGTGCGTTCATGTAATGATGGTCTTCCCCTGCCTTTTGGTGGAATGGTCTCACCAGAAGGACAAGTTGGAAGCAGAATAATTGAGGGAGCCCATTCTCTTTGGGTAATGTCTTCAGAGGCAGCATAGGTGTTTCTACGTATTGGAATTATTTCTCAAGACAGTAACAAAGCAGGGGGCTGCCAGAGGAACTGTTGTTGGCTGTTTCAGAGCTCTTTTTGCTTATTGTTCATGTTTTAAATTTGCTGAAGCAAACCAACGGAGATGTTACCTGGGAATATGTCTGACACTTGGAATTCTCTTATCTGTCATGTGAAAAGCACAGTGGCATTATTCTTTTCCCAGTTCAGTTTCTAAAACTTTTGGTTCCCTACCAAATAAAGTTGCAGCTGTCTTACTGGGCAGTGCACTCCAGATGATAAGTTGTGTCTCCCATTGGATTTGTGCAGATTGCCTGCAAAAGTGATGAGATTGCTAGAACGTTTAGGATCACTGCCTCTGTAATTCCAAAGCTCTAAAAATGCTCACCTTAAAAATCAATTATTGAAGTATGAAAGGCTTTTGTTTTGATTTGTATCCTTCTCTTGAAACCTTAATGTTTGTTTAGAGCATGGATAAGAATAAGAAAAAAAAGAACACTTCAAAATGCTTCAGAGAAATGTATTGGATGCAAAAAGTATAATCAACTTCAAAGAGTGGTTGTTTTTGCAGAAAAACCTCTTCTTAAAACAGCAGGCAAACGAGCATGTAGTTCTAATAAGTATGAATTTCTGATTTGAATTTTGGCACAGATGTTTAAGCAGTGGTATAACACTGTAGTGTGGTTGCTGTTATAGGGAGTAGCATGAATGATGCAGTTTTCCATTAATAAAAATACTGACTCTTTCTGTATTTGAGCTGTTGAGTGTATCTAAAACCTAGTCCAAGCGCTCCAGAGTAGCTGGGAAGATTTGAGGGGGAGGTGCCAGGTTCAGCCACCCCTTAAACATGGTTTAGGAGGGTTAATTCGTTGTCAACCAACTGTGTTCAATTGCTGTTGTCTAGGGGATGGTGATCTTAGAAGAATTCCCATTTCCAAAAGACATTTTGAAGAAGCAAATACAGTTGACAGACCAAGAAGCTTTATTAAACGCCACAGGGAATTCGCAAGCTGCCATTGAGAGACAGGATTCTTTGCCGGAGCATGACTTTGAAATGTCACCCAGCAGTCCTACCCTGCTTTTACGAAACATAGAAAAACAGGTAAAGTAAAATGAGAACTCAACAGTCGATGGAGCTCAATGATTGACTGCAGGAACAGGACAGGTTCCGTGGTGATGCTTCTGAAGAAGCTACTTTGCACTCCTGAGAGTGGGTGCTGTTGCATTCAAGGGTTTAAATAAATACGTTGTACACCAGGTTTACAAATTAATCTGTTACTCCTGATGTGTCTGTGTTACCACTTGGTTTCCATCAAAGCGGCCACGTAACCACTTCTAATAGCTATCCCCAAACCTGCCTCTTCATTATGTTTAGGTTTAGGGTAGGGTTGCCACAGATTGTTTCAGGAAATACTTCTGTGAGATGAAAGACTGCAGCTGAGGATGGAGGTATGTAGAAAAGCTCCAATTGGGTGTCATTGTTGGTCTGGCTTTTCGAGCGTCATAGCAATCCAGCGAGGAGCTGAGGAATTGCAGGTATTTCACAGGCAGAGTGTAGGTGTAGAGAGGAGTTTCGGTTCATGCTGCTCCAGTTATTTCCAAGGTTAATTCCAGGAAATACAATGTAGACTCCAGCAAGGTTTCATATTGCAGGGTCACATTGCAAGGAGATACAGGAACATTGTTTCCTGAATTAATTTCTGCAGTTAGTGTAAAGCAAACCTAACAAAAGCTATTAACTGAAGTATTAATATGTTGCTCTGCCACAGTAAATTCTTGCTCATATGCATGTTGTTTAAATGGAGTAAGAGTGGCTTTAGTTACCATTCCTGTTCCTGAATCTCTGTGCCAATTTTTCTTATTTGATAGTCATACTTTCCTGTTCTTAAAGTGCTTCCCCTGTTTGATGGATTTCAGCCACAACAGACAGGAGTGAGGAAGCAATGAAACAGGAAATTTACATGCACAGTGCTGGCAATTGCACAAGGTAAACCAAGAGCATTTTTAGAATGTGGTGAATGTCCCCTCCTAAGTAACTACTTGGAGAATTAAACACACTTTTCTTCTCGTAAAACATTGACTAATTAAGTACTAGCAGTGCGTTTACTGGTACCCAAGTAGTTACAGAGCTCCAAGAAATGTGATGGTCTGAAAATGACTTGCAGGTGTTCTTCTTACAGTGCATCTCTGGGTTCACACAGATTTCTTCCTTTCGTACCTCACTAAGCTTTGGGATTTGATCTGCTGGGGTTTTTGATGATTAGTTCTGTAAGTTAACCTGGGCCTTAAGGTCTGGGTTTCTTCACGTTGAGAAGAGCCATGCTGTAGGCTGAAGTATCTCTATACACATTCCCACAGAATTCTTCAGTCTGTTTTTAAAAAAGGTAAAATACAAAATGACTGAGCCTTCCTTTTTTTGTTTTTTAAAGACTATTTTTGAGTTCTCTACGTAGCTGTGCAACATCTTAAAAACGTGTAATTTTTTCCTTGCAGTTTGGATGTCTGCCATTGTGGTGGTGCTTTTCCATTCAGTGGAGTCTTTGCTTCGTACAGATTGAATGCTTGTTGAGATTTTTCAATCAATCTGATAAATATGTTACTCACATCTTGTTTGCTTTGTCTAGATCTTTTATGACCAAATTGCTATTTCTGTGCTTTAAAATCTGTCCCTGAATGTTTTATTCCGTCCTGCAATTTTTACCCGATGACCGGAATGCATCACTTAAACATTAACAGAAAAGGCATGACTTGTAATTAACTGGAAAATAATTTTTTCAGCCTCTCCCTGTATAAACGATAGTGCCTAGAAATGCAAGCAGAAGTCACTTGGGTAGCCTCTGGCCATTCTTGTTTTGAGCAATCAGTTCTGACTGAAAAGCGTACAAAGTGATTTAAAAAGTTTAAGAAGCATGTATGCCATTTCAGATCCATTGCCTTTGTGTTCAGTATACAGCAGTTTCCTCTAAGCAAGCTGCGGGCTGCATTTATTGTCAGAATAACCATGAAGGTCTGACATTTAAAACAAAACCATTGTGAAACGTTATCTGGAGTCAGTCCACAACTCGGTGCTTTGTAGGGAGCTCCTGGTCTTACCAAATAACCTGCCTTTCTTCTGGGGCGATTTTAGAAGGCAGTGGTTTTGAGGTCGTTGGAAGGTTTTAGTCATTCTGTCCGTAGCTACAGTAGTCTTCCTGTAAAAATAGAGAATAAAATAAAAATGGTGGCTTTGTGGGATTTTTCTTTGTTTCTGTTGTTGTTGTTTTTACTGCCGTGAGCAATGAAGAGTATTCTCTTAACAAGAGCGCATACTTTTGAGTGAACAAAATGTGCCATAAGTAGACAGCAGACTTTTTTTTTCCTGTTGAAATGCTTTCTGAGCTGCAGCTGTTGTAACATCAGCTGTAAAAAGTTCTGGTTTCTTCTGCTGTTCTAACAATCTTTGGCTGCAGTACCGAAATCACAGATCTATTTGGTGTATTATTTATTCGGTGTCCTTGGCAGGTAGTTCAGGGGTGGGTTTTTTTGTTTGTTTGTTTTTATAGCTGAGCATAATGTGGAAGAAGATAAACGTGCAGCTCTTGGTTATTCACAAGAAGAGACTAAGTACGATTCTTCCATGATGTATGAGATTGGAATCTTGAGTGGGAACACAACAGAAGCCCAGGAGCCATTGAGTGTGGATAGAAGTCTGACTACCTTCTGTGTTTTTATTTTTTCCAGAGTGCACAACTGAGTGAAATCATCAGTAGCCTCATTGCTCCGCTCAACCTGTCTCCAGCTTCTTCTCTCTCATCCAAAACTTGCAGGCACAGACAGCTGGTCAATGGCATCTCCTTCAGGTAGGTGACAGTACGGTGTTATTTTCTTTGGGAATAACTATTGGAAAAGTTACATAAATTCAACAAATAATCCTTATGGTATTAGGTTATAAAGAAAGAACTGCTCTTTGTAAGCTTCAAGAGTGACAAAGTTGAGCTTGGAAAGCTGTAGTGTATTTTTGTTTTCTTAAAGACATCATAAGATAATGCTATCACCATAATTCCACTCAAGTAAGTCCTGGGACGAAGAATGTATCTGTGCAGTAGTGAAAGGACTCATTAAATTGCACACTATTTTTACATATTTTAGACTCAGTGGATTCTGTCATCATGATTCACCTTAATTACTAGGAAGCTGACAAATTAGATTTCACTGGATTAGTAGAACACACGGCCATTGCCACTTGTACCTCAACGTGGGTCAGGGTCTGTTTATTTCTAATAGCTTCATCAGTTCGCACATCTTCAGTTTGAGGCTAAATGAATCTTTGCCAGCTAATCTTTCATGGGCTTACTTTTCCAGGATGAAAGGATGTAGCAGCTTGAAATTAACGCTGTAGGCAAACATTTCTTAATACTGTGCCATAAGTTTTAGTAACTTTATCCTGTGTTTGTTCATTTTAAAATACCCTGCAGGTACTTTTCTGTATTAATCTCAAAACACTATTAAGATTATTATTTACAGTCCTATCTTACAAAAGACCTGGGTACATAGAATATTTCTCTTGGTAAGGTGATTGGAGGGATGAGGGCATAGCTGAGTTATTCACAGGTCTTGATTAAGATCAAGTGGCTGAAGAAGGTGTTCACTATTAGGGCCAGGGGCTTTATGGCAGTGTCTGCAGCAGAACGTAATTCCCTGGCTCCCAGTTCCATGTAGGGCTGGACACACCGTCTGTTTTTCAGCAGCTTTGCTGCAGAAGCTGTAGCTTCCCACGAGGAGATTATAATGAGCAGCTTGGATGGGCAGCTTCTTTTAACTGCCGTCTGTTGCCAAAGCGACTGTGTGACTGTGCCCTAAATTTGAGGATGAAGAGGTCCTGTCATGTGGCATTTGTGTTCCTGATCTAGTGGTTGTTTACAAGTAATGCCGGGAAAGATCAGAATACTCCACTGAGTTCTGGAATAAAAGCTGCCCTGATGGGTATCACAGAATCACAGAATCACAGAATCACCCGGGTTGGAAGGGACCCCAAGGATCATGTAATTCCAACCCCCCTGCCTAGCAGGGCCACCAAACATACACATTCAGATCAGGTATGTGGAAGAAGAGAAGAATTAAGACCATTAGAAATGACTCAGTGACTTCCTTGTGCAACGGACGAGGAAGGAGTCCTGTTTTTTAAGTGTTTTTAGATGTGAATGAATTTTACTTTGTGATGAGGGACACTAATGATGCAACTTGAAGCCACTGCTCTTCTGCATTTTACTTTCCATCAGACATTTATCAGGAACTGTCCAAAATCAGCCCTCTTTCCCTTTTATGAGCAGCACAGTTGCTGGAGCAGCTCAGGGAGCGCACTCTCTAAGGCTGGTCATTTTCTACCCGTGCTCTGTAACAACCAAAGGAAGAATGGGAAGACATGGAGGATTTTCTCAGTGCTGTAGCTCTGAACTGGAGGTGGTAAGTTAGCTGCTGGAAGGGAATCAAAGAATCACAATCGTAGAATGATAGAATGGCTTGGATTGGAAGGGAGCTTCAAATATCATCCAAGCAGGGCTGCCAGCCTCCAGCTAGATTCAGTACTAGACCTGGTTGCTCAGGGCCATCCAACCTGGCCTTCAACACCTCTGGGAACACAACATCCGTATCCTCTCTGGGCAGCCTGTGCTAGCACCTCACCACTTTCCCTAATCTAAATCTTCCCTCCTTTAGTGTAAAGCTGTTTCTCCTTGTCCTGTTGCTGTCTACCTGTGTAAAAAGTTGATTTCCCTTTAAATACTAGAAGGTCACAATGAGGTCTCTGCACAGCCTTCTCTTCTCCAACTGAACAAGCTTAGTCCCTTCAGCCTGTCTTTGTAAGAGAGGTGCTCCAACCCTCTGATCATCTTCACGGCCCTCCTCTGGACCCTCTCTGATAGCTCCACGTTCCTCCTGTGCTGGGGGCGTCAGACCTGAATGCAGTACTCCAGACAGGGCTCACAAGGGCAGAGAGGAGCAATCCCTTCCCTCACCCTTCTGCCATCCTTCTTCTGATGCAGCCTATGATACCACTGGCCTTCCGGGCTGCAGACACAAACTGCTGGCTTATTTTAAGTCTTTCATCTATCAGGATCCCTGAGTTCTTCTCAGCAGGACTACTCTCAGAGGCTTGTGACTTTTCTATGTGTTATCTGGAAAATCAGTTGAATTAATTTTTCACTTCTTGTATTGTGAAATGTTTTTAAGCCTGTAAATAAATACATCTCATTAAAGGTGGTAATTAAGCACAACATCGAGTAGTTGTCCTAAGAATCCCAAAAGGAAATTCACTGACTCCTACTTGTGCTTTTGAGTGTGCTTCATTTCTTTTTGTATTTTATTGGTGTCCTTGTTTAGTGTGCAGTTACATCAAGCAGTTACATGCTGAAGTTAACTTCATTTCTTGGCTAATTCTCCCCTCACTTTTTCCAGAGCACTGACTGACTTTATTGTGTATTTTAGAAAGTAGAAAACAAAATCAACATGAAAGTAAGGTGATTTTTAGGATTTTGAAGATGGAAAAAGAAGGGATGGTATTGCTATTTTAACTGTTATTTTTACTTTAGTACATTTTTGAAATTCGTTGTAGGCTCTTGATGCAAAAGATGTAGTCCATGTTTAAAGTAAGTCTGCACGTGAGGTGCTTTGAGGTTTGTAACGATAGAGGTTGCAGTATGGCTGGTTACTTGGGAGTTCCCAGTGGAATTGGTGGTACATGTACAGTTCCTGGTTGATTAAATGTGGGTAAACTTGAATTGCCATTTGTCAAGGTATGATTTTGTTAGTGGCTTCCCTGTTTTCTTTTTTAATGTAGCCTTTCTTTGCTCTATTGAATCTGGATCCAAAGATAAGCCAGATGAAGGTAAATCTTCATAGAAGCAGCTCCTTAATAGAATTACTTCCTTATCAACAGAGAGGAGTGGAAAAAAAATCTTTAGTTCAGAACAAATGGAGCCTGTCCTGTGGCTTGCAGTGCATGTGTGCATTCTGTAAGGTCTCTGTTCTGCAGCTAGTCTGCAGTGCAAGACAGGCCAACCTAGAAGCTTTGAAAGGAGCAAATAGAGGAATTTGACCTCTGCTCTTCTGTAGAATCCTGTTTTGAAAACTATACTGCATGAAGCTCTAAATACATGGATAACTTCAGCCTTGACTTGGAAGTGTTGTTTACATGAGTGGCAGGAAAAAGGTATTGCTGTGTATTGCAGCTCCAAACCACAGAACTGAGAACTCTGCTTCATCTGAAACAGGAGCAGAGCATTCCTGGAAGGCACAGGAGGGTAAATAGAGCAGCTGGAAAAGGTTGCAGAGAGATCATCAGTGACCTACGTAGCACACCAGAACAAAGGCAGCAACTGCAGAAATTGAGACTGAGGAGCTTTTTGTGCTAATGCTCTTTTCCAAATGGTTTTCATGTAAGAGGGTGGTAGTGGAAGTTCAGAAATTGGCCTTGGCACTCTCTGATATCAGGGCAGATAAGAACAGAACAGAAGTTTTTAAGCATTCGGAGAAGGTACTTTAATGGAACTTTTGCATGGTCCTGCAATATTGTATTTCTTTCTCCAGCTGTAAAGTTCAGCATTTGCATTAAGAATGTCATGCTTCAATGCTTTGGGTTCTGTCTCGGCACTTACTAGTGTGTTCCTCTACATACATACCATTCTTCTTTTAATTAGCACATTTGTCACTGAGTGTGTATCACTTGTTGGGGGTTTGATGTGTCAGAAGAATAGTTCAGATTCATGCCAATAAAACATCGTTGCCACGACAGCGCAGCATGGGGTGGTGTTTAATCAAGCTTTTGTAGTGAGCCCTTCTACTTAATAAAAATGTACCATTAGTAGATAGTTACTTCTCAAAAAGATTGATAAATGGCCCTGTAATAAATTCATTTTCATGTTTTATTGCATGTTGTAGGTTTTCTAATAAAGCTGTATCCTACCAGATAAAGTTCATGAAAGGGAATAACCATTCATGCAGAGAAAACAATTGTTCCTGCAGAAAGATGGCCTGTTATGACCCAAGGCTGAGATATCTCATGTGTTTGCACTTCTTGGGCAGTTCAGAGTTGCAGTCAAGGTCTCCAATATTGCAAAACTAAATGCACACTTGAGTGATTTTTGCAGGGCGCCTTTACCTTTGCAGGCAGATGTTGCTGCAGCAACAAAAGAAGACTGGGATACCTGGGAAAACGAAGTACATTTGATGGCATTGTATTGGTTAAACTGAAGGAGCAGAATTCCTGATTTTGATACAGATGTTTTGCAGTGCTTTGCAGCCCTACAAGGAGTCAGCAGTGGTTTGTAAAGGTTTACTGAAGTTTCAGCTCATGAGCAAAAAATCAGGCAATCTCCAAGTATTTAGGCAAGATTCTAGGTCTCCATGTATTAGCACAACTGTGTAGAATGTAGGTTTGCAGAGAAATAATAGTTGTAACTTCAAGTTCATAGGTATTAGAAGCACTGGGGAGAGCTCTTGAATTTGGAAAAAACAAGAGATGTTAGAAAAGTTAGCAAGAACGGTGCATTTCTTTCTGTGATGAAACACAGACTTAGTCAAAGAGCAAACAAAACACACAGGTGCTTTCCTGAAGCAGTGTGATGAAATACTTCAGTGTGTGTCACATTTTCTTAGAATTAGATGGCTCGTGCTAATCAGAGGTTGAAATCTTGGCCGGTGCACATGGAGCATATTTAACACTTGTATTAACTCTCTCATTAATTATGAAACTGCAGGGCTTCAGACAACAGAGAAGTATCCTCTTCAAGCAGCTGGTTGCTTGATCATCAGCACATCAAGAAAAGAAGAAGAGACAGGACAAGGCTAAGATCTTTTTCTGTGACTAATGTCAGCACATCTGCCCGAACGAGGCCACTTCACAGTTTCCAGAAGAGAAAACTCTACAGAATGCACAGTGCCTGTGACTGGAATCAGCAGGTAGGCCTTCGCTTCTCTCTCTTCAGGAGACAAAAGCAGAGTCCAGCTGCTGGAGCCTGCACATGTCTGCCTGGTGTGTCAGAAGAACGGTGCACGCTGTGTTGCTTATGTGTTACTTTCAGGGAGCGTAGAGGTGTGCCAGCAGGAGCTCAGAGTTAATGAGTTGAACGTAAAAGGCAAAGATTGCTCAGAATCCTGCTTTTCAGATGAATTTAGTGCTAGGCTATCTTTAAAATCCAGTCAGAGGACAACTCAAGATTTTCTTTGGGAGGCTTGACTGCTGAGGAAACAGACTTCGGTCTAAATCAGCTGCCTGCTTGTTATCAGAATATTTGCTTTAGCTACAGGAAAGTTTACACAGCTGGTGGCACATTATTTTCTAGGAAATTAAGTGGCAATATCTTAATCTTGTTTCCGTTTTTTTGCTGTTCCTGATTAGATACATTACTTCTTCCATGGTGTTTCATGAGTGCTTTAAAACTCTAAGAAATTCTCTGCATTACAAAGGAATTCATCTTTTAAAATGGGGGAAAAAACACAGTTATGCAAGACAAGTTCATATCTGATATTAATAGCAAATTGCTGCTAGTGGAATATAATGAATTTATTTAGCTGTAATGCTTAAAGCAGCAATTTGGGGTCAGAGACAGTATAACCTCTTTAAAGCAATGTTAATCCAAAGTGATTTTAATTTCTTCATACTTCATCTTTTAGAAGCAATGCTGTATTGACAGCAGTCTCTCTGTCTTCTCTGCTAACTGTCTAGAAAATGCCAAGTGTACCAGTGGTCTGGGGATGAAGTTTCCCCTGCAAGGATGTTACCTGAGTGTGCTGATTCAGCATCTTCTGCAGCAGAAGCTTGTGAACAGAAACTTTGTTTCTGGAGACCATTGGTGGGAATACAAAGCAGAGTTATACCTTTATCTTCAGCCAGCCATAGAGCTTAGCAGCTCTGGGTCATCAGTATTTTACACAGACTGTAGGACTGAAGGGACATGTTTTTAAGTAATCAGTGATCGGTTGGATCTGCAGTAATTCTGTGTGTACTCCTCGTTTTTTACATTTCTGGTGCTGGGTTTCCATACATTAAGCCACCTCCAGTGTCTGCACTGAAGATGCAGAGATGTCCAAAGATGTTTCTCTTTGGCAGTAAAAACTCCTGTAGGGAATGCTGTATCAGAGAGGCCTCCCAAAGCTTATTGAACAGAAGATGTTGCAGCTTTCCATTTAACAATGACCACTTTCACTCTCCCTCCAAAAAAATGAGCGTTCCCATATTTACAGAGGAGCCTTTAGCATTAGTTAACTGGAAGCCAGCTTTTGTGCCACGTTCAAAGAATTTCAGTCTAAAATTTTGGAATTCAGGACATGACTGAAGTTTTAATACTCCTTCTGCAGTGATGGGATCCAAAATCTCATTGGTTTGGAATCTCTAGGCTGCTTTCCAAATACCTAGGGCTCAGTTTTACAGTTGCTGAGCTTTAGTAATGGACCTCATAGATGGAAGGAGAGATCTGCTAGTTTGTGCCTCTTGCCTGGCGATCTGCTTATTGACTGAATCTCAGCATCTTCGAGGTGATTGAAGACCAAGCAGCTCAGATGCTGTCAATAGATACTGCAAATGTGTGCACTGAGGTTGCAGTTCAAATGCACCTTCTTCAGCTTTACAATCAGAAGCCTGCCTCTAAGTGTTTTTGAAATCATTGCTAGCCTTAGCCAGCTTGTCGTGGCTGCCTGTACATGCTGTGTAGTTTTCGCTTACTGTGGCTCTCAGCACAGAATCCTGTGGTTATACTTCGCTTTCTACATGCAGAGTTTACCAAGGGGCTGATGGAGAACTGTGTCATTGTGCTACAGAGGGATTCTGCTCATGTTCCAGGAGAAAATAGGTAGTGGCAGCAATCAAGCTGTCAGTTTCAGACTTCATGCAAGTGCCAAATTCAATTAAAATTTTCAAAATTAAGGTAAAGCAGTTAACAAAGGCACATACAGTGTTGGTTGAAAACAGAATAACAGTGATCCTGCTGGGGAAGCGAGTGATAAAATTGGATTGGACGTTTCCACCATGTTCTGACAATCAAACCTAAGTGGTTATCAGGTCTCTCAATTAAGAGCCATCGAAAGAGTATTGTTTCATTGAAGAAATTTCATTCTGACAGGTTCTGTCACTTTCTTAATGCTGCACTTGCTACACTTGGTTACCCAGCTGTTGATGAGATTGTTCAGCTTGAAATACAAGAATGCTGGATATCAACCTGGACTGAGTTGTAGATTAGACAGGGGCTAAGACTGCAAAATGGGGAACAGCCTCTGGAATTGATTTCCTTTCAAAATGTGTTTATATCCCAAACGGCAATCCAACCCATTTGCTATGGCTCTTCATTGAAAAATGAGTAATTCCTTACAAACACAGCAAATAGCTGGGTTTTTAATACAGTGTTACTGTGCTGCCTCTGGCAAGTTGTTCTCCCATATTTTCTCAAGTTTTGGGTATTTATATAGCTTGTGGTACCATGGTGTCTGCAGACTCCGATTTCTTTAAGGACACTGGCTTGATAGCAAGCTGCAGCTGAGGAAGACTTGCTGCCGTGTCCCTGCAGCAGCTGTGCGGTTAAGAGACCAGCTTGTCAGTGTCTAAAGAGAAGGTGGGATCTTCTGAACATTGCAGCTCCTCAGCCAGCCTCAGCACTAGTGAGTGCCAAGCTGTGCTGGTGGGCAGTGCTGCTCTGTGGAGGGATCTGAGCAAATGAGAACTAGAGAATTCTGGCTAGAAAAATCACAGCAAAACGCGGAGACTGCTCTCTAGGAGATGTAAGAAATGTTGGCTTATCTTGGAGGAATTTGTTTTTTTCAGAACAGATGACTGACTGTATACTCTTTGTTTATCTGATGGCAATCACAGCATTGTCCTTCACATCTGTTCAGATTCTTTTGGGAAGTTCATTCTCCCCTGCAGCACCCAACACACGCGGTAGGAAAAGGGAAGTATGAAGTTGAACTGCTGTCCCATCTGTTGGTTCACAAAGGTCACTGGGAAGAGAGCCATGTTTTTTCTCTCTCTGCTGCCATGCTGCATACATTTACAATGCTGTCAAAAGTTTGTGCATTTAGTGATGTAGTATCTGCCCAGTGCCTGTTGAGAGATGCCCTGTATTGTCCTCTGCTTTGCTACCTTTCAACTCTGAAGAAGACAACTCCTTCCCCTGTATTTTAGATAATGCTTACACAGAGTAGTATCTGAAAGAAAGCATAGAGCTTATGCAAGTACCGGTACAAAAAGAGATGACTCCTTGAAATTGTCTGCAACTCTAGAAGACCTTCCAGATCAACATGATAGCTGGACTGCAATGGGGATAAATAAAACAGGATGCAGGGTGTTTGGCTTATCTGCCACCATCCAGTGTCCTCAGGAACATGAGACACCCTTTGGGGACAAATCTGCTTGTCCACTAATTCAGAATGAGTGAACAAGATGATCTGTGAGTCATCTTTTGGCAGTGCTGTCTGTTTTGTATCTGTCTTCCTTCATGATCTAAATATCTCAGTAAGAACGTAGGCCATTTCTTGATTGTGAGTCAGTGCACAGGCCACTCAAAATAATCCATGCACACAGTAAATCCTGGGATGCAGTTTGTTTCAGAGTGGACAACGTGATTGTAGTGACACATTTCAGCAGCAAGAGTTCTGAATGAATGTTAAAAACATTTGTTGGGGTAACACAAAGGAGTAAACTGCAGCCACGTTGTAGGAGGAGGATGCGTGCTTGTGGACGGGGGCTGGAATCCTGAGATTGCTTCATGTGAAACATTGAGCTGCTGTTGAATCTTTTCCCAGTGGTTGCTGCTTTTATAATTTCTTTCCTACCCACGCCCACTGTGGATTCTCCAGTGTCAAATACCTGAGTGCTCCTGCAAATATTCTTCCTGCAGTGAGGACCTGGAATATCTTTGCCTCTTGCTTTGTTTTTTTGCCCAAACATGGAGGATTTAAATGTATCTTAGAGATCTCAAAAGTTCTGGTAAGTTTATTTAAAAGCAGCCAGTAAGCATTATTGCTACTCAGACAGTCTCAGAGAGGTCTTCGCTCAGCTGACGTGCCATGCTGTTTACTAGAGTGTATTTGATCTGTGTGGTTTGTTGCAGGGTTTCTTGCATAACAAGGAATGTGTTTTACCAGGACATTTTGCTTCTCACATCCTAGCTAATGGCACTTAGTTTGGTTGAGAGTTGCTTTACCAAGAGATATCACTGGGACTAGGTAGTGGCTTAATCCATTAAAATATTATACAATAATAGCTAAAGGTAAGAGGCAAAAGAGGAGTGAGATCTAAGGACTATAACTTTGGGTCCTCTCCACTTCTTTGCAGAGTTCTGGAGCACCGTGTGTGTTTTTAAGCTGAAAATTCCCTTTGTATTCTCTATTTCCATGTGCTGGAGGAAGATGTGGTTGTGTGGACTGAGGCACACATAGAGAAGGCTGGAATGTAAATTTGCAGAGTTGCCAACACTCTGAAAGTCAGGAACTGAGGCGAACATTTTAGCCACCCACTTCCATTTCCTCTGGCCAGATTGTCCCATGTTGTTGTGGCTTGTTTATTTGCATTACAGGAGATACAGGTGAATTCTGTGTTATCACAGAATATCCTGAGTTAGAAGAGACCCACAAGGATAGAGTCAAACTCCTGGCTCTGCATAGGACCACCCAAAATCCAAACTGCCTTGTCCCATTTCCATCTAGTACAGATAGAAGCAAAGTGACAATTGCTGGTTTCTCTAGCTCACTCAGTCTCAACATTTTAAAACAAAACCAAATGAAACAAGAGGCTGCTTAGAAATCCTGTGTAGAATAGTAACTATCAAGCATTTTATTCACTAGCCAGCTAGAAAGTTTGCCTTCAGTGAAGCAGCTATTTCTCCTTAGTTGCTGTGAAAGGAGTCTACTGGTTGTCATTCCTCTCATTGGTATCCCTAGATATTGGCTCTGCCACCTGCCTCTGCATAGCTCACTGGCATTGCTGGCTTCTCAAAGGCCATGAGTACAAGGAATGTTGTTGTGGTGCCAAGTCTCTTACAAAGAGGCTTCAAAAAGGGGATGCACCCTGCTTCTGAGAAAGTGGTAGACCTCTGGGGTGTGTCAGCCTTCTGGTGTGGGGTACAGTTCCTTGGTTATGGCTTACCAAGTTTGTAAGTGAAATTGCTAGTTGATAAAATTACTATCTAACTCTGGAAGTTTTTACATATATATATATATACACACATGTATGAAAATAAATATACATATAAATATAGGAAATAGAGTAAATATA
Organism: Lagopus muta; assembly: GCF_023343835.1. NCBI lineage: Eukaryota > Metazoa > Chordata > Aves > Galliformes > Phasianidae > Lagopus > Lagopus muta. The sequence goes on along the minus strand of NC_064440.1, from coordinate 31,956,806 downwards.
AATATAGTAAACACACTACTATAGTAAATATAATACAAATACTTTTATATATATATATGTATATGTGTATATACATATATATGTATGTATAAAAGTAAAATTAGAAGTAAAAGACAGAACCAATAAATACTGCCTGGAAAAAAAGTAACATTCCTGTGCATTCAACTGTTCTGAATGCGTGTTAAGACTGTTGTCTGCTGGGGAGGAAGGAAGGGAGAACTCCTTTAGCTATTGCCAGTAAAACATAATCTGTCTCTGTCAGGTTTATGTTAAGCCAGTCAGTCTGAAAAGTCCCTTTTCCACAATGAAACACCTGAAGTGTGCTTTTCACAGCAGTGCAGTTTTAGCTTGTTATGGTATTTCTGTAGTGTTCTACTGATCACATCTATTCCTAATGTCTAGACAGCATTTTTACAAAACTTATCATCATGGGTTAAAACGTCCTTTCCTTCTTTAGGTTTATTTGCTCAAAAATTAATCACTAACCTCGATTTTTCAATTGATTTGTTTCTTCAACAAAAGCTCTTTGTTTCAGGATCTTTAGGACAACATACTTTTCCCACCAGAGCAGGTGAAAGTCCATCTCCCATTGGCTTACAACAGGATTGAAAGAACTAAACTAATTTATACTTCTGAGAGGTGGGTGGTCTATAGGAATGGGGAAGATACCAATCCCTCTGTGACACTGACCAAAATCCTGATTTGAGACAAGCTGGATGCTAAGTATTTTGTGCTCTGTCTTTTATGAAAGTCAGTTTCCTTCAATTCTCTTCCTGGAAAAACAGACTTCTGCCACGGGAAGTGCTGCTGTATCCTTACTGACAACTTCAGAGGGACCACAAGCAGACTGATACGTTCACATCCTGGGGCAGCTTGCTATGCTGCACCTGACCTACGTGTGGGTTGCAGGCAAGCACGTGGGAAAGGTCCTCTCCAGAAGCTTCATCTGGCAGGGAGGTTCTGTAAGGCAGCACCCACCTTCGGCACTGTCTGCTAGGGGCACCATTCCATGAAGGGTGTCTGAGATGCTTTGCCCATCTTCTCCCTGCACTGCTATGTGTTAGGTATCAAAGAGGTATCGGCCATCCACACAGAGGTTCTCTTGTGTCCTGCAGGTAAGCCTCTGCAATGTAGCTGGCTACTCATTTACTGAAGAACAGCCTTTAATATTGACAAAGATGGCTCCTCTTTGACGTTGCTGGAAAGTTTTGAGTGCGTGTGTGTAGGACGAGTAAATCCTTTTTCCTTTCCTTTTTCAGGCTTATAAGAGTAATCAGAAGCAGACGTGACAGATATTCAGCAGAGTGTATTTGAGCTGACTTAATTAACTTGCTGGATTCATACGCATTGGTGTAATTGAACTGTGGCTCTCTGTTGTACTGTTACACTTCGGCTTGTTTCCAAAAATGGTAGGAGTTTCAGTAATGAGTAGCTGAAACCATGAAGTGAGTATTCACTTCAGAAGTCTTAACTAGGAGCACAGAACATTTTTCTCTTCAATTATGGCACTTTTTGTGGCTGCAGACCTTCTTCTCTCTGCAGAAAGGTGGTTGGCTGGTACTGTCCAGCCTTCTGAACCTTCTGCAGAGCTGGCATACGCCCATCATGCTTGGTCTCATGAATCAATTTATCACAAGCAAGTGCAAAAATTGTTTCGAATATCAAAATAAATGGCTCACTGTATTTTCTACGAGTCAGTAAAACAGTACTAAGAAAAAGAAGCCAAGAAGATTAAAATTCATAATACTCCTTAAAAATCAGATTCTCTTGGTGACACTGTTCCCTACGAGGCACAGAGCTGCTATTTTAGTTTAATATTTAAAGACCACACTCTTCTGAATTTCTCTTAAGTACAGTGTATTTTCTTTTCCATAACGGAATGAACCTAATGTAATGTTATTCTTCATATCTACTTAAGCTCAGGAAGCGTGAGGTTTTGTATTTCAGCAGTGAAGAAAAATGGTTCAGGAGGTGTGTAAGGTATAGGATAGCAGGGGAAAAAATGATAAGAGTTCAGTAATATGTTTTTTGCCTTCTGAAAGGTTGGCATTGTAGCCAGCATGCCACAGAGGCCTCTCTTTGGAAAGCTGGACGCCTTGGTTTATCTTAAAACCACTTTTTGTTGCTGCGTTGGGGTGCTGGTATTTATGGGGTGGTTTTGTTCACTTGGCTTTTGGTGAGCTGCCGCCTTCTTGGTTTTGTTTTTTGGTGTGCTGCTGCCATAGTAAGTTGAGTTGTAGCCTCTGTTCAATATGGAACTGGAAGGGGGGAGAGGTTGGTTCCCCAGCAGAGTTGTTGCTTTTTTTCTATGGGGTTGAGGCACTTTCTTTGAGCAGCATGCTCTCATTGCAGAATGAAGGGCTTCAGAATTTTTTTAGTCAAGAGCTGATTAAATCAACATTCCTGACAAACATCATCATTTCACTCATTCAGCATTTTCCAGTGGAAAACTACTGCATCAGAAATTTAAACCAGATCCGGTAACCGGGAACACAGACACTGCCAGGCTTGTTTTTAGTTGTTTTTTTTCTAGTAACTTCAGAGGGATATTTAAACACAACTACTCTCGTTTCTGTTTAAGTCCTTCTGTTCTTTTGAATGATGAACTGACTTAATGAAAGACTGAATGATTGAGGTGTCGATGCCAGAGCGTTCAAGGAAATAATGCACAAATCCAGGCAGAAGGTTTGTAACTCCCACCACAGACAAGATGAGGCAAAGAATGTGGCATTTACCAACACTGGCAATTTGATTTTATTACTGTTTGAAAATAAACCGTGATTGTGGAGGTTATTTGACCATTCGATGCATGTTTTTCAGCAGGCTTAGCTTTAAGCTATATTCTAAATGTGTTTGCAAATGAAGTGAATTCAAGCAGGAAAAAGTCAGTCAGTGCTAAGGGACTGTGTGTCAGTATGTGTTGCCCTTACCCATATATTTTCTAGGGAATTTTACTGATTGGTGTTTAGGGATTTCTTTTAAAACCAACTGCATTAACTCTACTTTGAGTTCATTTCCAGAAAAAGAAATCAAGCAGAGTGAGTGCAGCAACAGCTTAAAGTTGCGGACGTTCAGGAAACCAATTCATTCCAGAAAAACAAAATCTGGTGAAAATGGGGTTTTATGAAGTTTTGGAAAGTCAAATTTAGAAATTGCATGAAGGTAAAAGCTCTTTAGGCTTTAGCTTAATGGTCTGTATAATGGGAAACATTCGGTCTGCTTTAGAGCTTACCCCTCTAGTGTTTCCAAACATGTCCCTGTTCTGCCAACACTTCATGGGTGTTTAAAGTTTAACAGAAGAAGTATCCCATATGTCTGACGTGGGAAATAACACAACACTGATTTGAAGGAGTCCTGGGCTAGAAAAGAATTATTTCCACATGAAGTTGAAACTAGTTCCATGTAAACCCACGTACAGAGGTCAGGGTGGCTTAGGGACTGTTAATGTTTTCTTTTGATAAAAACGTGAAATACAACAAGCAGTCCTCAGAACCACAGGGTCTCCCCTGCTCCACTGTCGCAGCATGCAGCTTGTATGATTTTAATCTATCCTGCAGTACAAAGGTGAACAATTTACTATTTTCTGACTTAGCATGGGTTGCAAATACTGATGCCATGTCACAGAAGTACAAATTACAGTTAATTAGAGAGAGAGAGAGTGGTAGATGTAAGCACTGCATCACTACCAGTTGAGTGACACTGCTAGAATACAGCCCGGAGTCTCTCAAGCAAGAGGAAGCAGCTAGAGATGTCTTGGATTCAGGAAGCAGGATGACTAAAAATACAAGTAAAGTTTGTTTGATCGTCTTCCCTCTGATGCAGCTGTTGGCTGGTTTCCTCTTGTTCCATAAAAAGTCTTAAGAAAATCAAGACCACTGTGACATTCATTCTTACAGTTTATTAAGTTGAAATCCTTTTCCAGGAGACAATAGACGTGGCTGTTTCCACAGTATTAAGCTAGAAGCTGATACCTCAGGGTTCCTGTTTCCTCTCTGCTCATTTTAGGTTTTGCAGCATTTGGCAAAGCAGCAAACCCTGTTTTTTTTTGAGCACAACAGCAATGGATGACCTTAAAAATGCCAGTACCTTTGGGGCTGCTATTCGTAGTACCTAGTAAGGCTGAAAGTGGCATCAGCAACACTACTTTCCTGCAGTAGCTTGTTCTGAAGCGTGGGCTTGTTTTGACTACTGCTTAGTAGTACTATGTTCCACTCTTTCCTTCTGTCTCTAAGCATGTCTCAGCATTTTGCCTGCATGCTGCTGCTTTGTCCTTTCCTGTTGTGTTTTGCCATTCTGTCTTGCTACTTTGCACCCACCAGTCCCGTGCAATCTGTCATTTTACTTTCTGTCCCTTAACAGGCCTTGCAAACAAGCAGCTACGTTCATATTTACAGTTCTGCTCCGTGTAGTAGTTCTCATATTACCTATTAATCAGTCAGTGCATCCATCTCCTGTATTTATTGTTCTGTATCTTCTTTCATGTGTGTTATAACAAGGTAAGGACTCTGTCCTCTTGCTTTGTGTAAATAGTATGCACAAAATATTTAATATTGTCTTGCTTTAAAATATATAAGCTCAAACTGTCCAGAGAAGTAGCTTTTTGGCCATGGGTTTATATAGGAATAATGACTGGAACTGCTACATTTTGCTGTGGAAACTCTGACAACTGGTTCCTGGCCTCTAATAAAAGGGTATTTTTATATTCTTTGTATTGTGCACCATAGAAGAGTTAGTCATATGTAGATTATCTGACATTTGTGCGAGTACTTTTCCCATTCACATGTCAAAGAGTGACTGTGAGCTTTTTTATTCTTCTGATCCAGCTGGAGAGAAGTTAAGTGAGTAAAAGAGAAGTTAACCTTTGTTCCTGTGTTTCCATGCAGACTTCATCTTTTAGAGATACCTCCTGTCCATACAGAACTCAGTTACCATGTATGGTGCCAACCTCAGCATTGAGCAGTAGCGAGTACAGCCCAGAATCTAAAATGCTGGATTACGTGCAAGAGCTGGACTCTTCCTTCCATCCAGTCCTATCATTCCCTTCAGGTAAGTAACCCAAACTCCATGCCTCCACAGAGGGCTGGGTGCTTGTGAGAGCTGTGCAGGCTGTGGACTAACTTTCCTTTGGAGTGGGTTTTTTTAATAGCTCTTACAGAAAACTTCCTACTGGCAGAACACACGTGTTTAGGCTGAAGGAAAATCGTAGTTTCACACTGATATTTGAAAAACACATCTGAATTTTCCATACCAGGAAGGCACTTGCAGCTGAGAAAGTGTGGTCCGGGAAGAATTTGGGGTTCTTTGTGGTAAGTTTCACAGTGTGTCCACTCCAAGTCAGTGGCAATCCCTTGAATGGTGCTATTCCCACACATCTTGGTTCTGTTGTTTCGTGGGCAGCTTTCAGCTCAGGCCCTTTGCACTAGGCTCAGAAAGTTTCTGTAGTTTTTGTGATTGCTTTAGTGATAACCTGCCTTGTGGTGGTTGCTGATGTTAATGATTTCTGACATCTGATTCTTTAAATCTTCTGAAACAATAATGCAGATGTAAACTCTGTCTCTTCTTTGCTCTGAAAGTGCAACTTGCACTTCCAAATTACCACATCGAGTGCTGTTGTCTGCAGAAGGGATTCATACTATTGAATTTTTTCTTTCTTTGTGATTTTTTTTTGGTTATTTTTTTGCATTTTAGACAAAACCTTTTTACTGAGCAGTATGGGAACCCTGCTGTAACGAGGGCTTCTTTGCCACTAAATAATCCCTGCAGAGGAGAGCTGTCCCCGCATGCTTCCTGGGTCACTCGGTGCCAGTTTTTCTAACTAATCAAGTTGTTTCCTTGCTTCAGCTTCTGAGCAAGGACTGCTGATCACAGCACATGTTTTGAGAGGCATTTGTCAGTGTTTCTTTAAATATCTGTTCAGGGATAGTTGTATAAGGCTGTGCCCCTTGCCTTCATTCTTGCCTTAGTCTTAAGGGAGACTAGGAAGTTTGACAGGAATGCTGGAAATCTATCAGAAAAGAAAACCAACTCTAATCATCATGAAAATAAAAGAAACTGAAAGGCTGTTGATTGCCTTGTGGATACTGTAGGTCATTTTGCCAGAATGAAGGAAGAAAAATGTTGTTGTGATACTAAGGGCATCTTTCTTTTGAGGAATATTTATCCTCTTTTTCCAGGAACCTTAGCCTTGCTAATAATAGATAAGACAGGATAAGAGTGCTGGACTGCTGTGTGCTGCTTGGACACACTCCTCGCTTTTGAGGGAGCGTAGATTCCTGCTCTGGATCATGCTCTGTGCACTTTGCTGTCTTTTCCTTGTCAAGAGGACTGTTAGTTATTTGTCATTCTCTTCTCTATGAAGTAATGGTGAGTGAGCGTATGCTAGAAGTTTTCCAGTTTGATCAGGCAGTGTGATTCACTTTCGTGTCTTCTTTGCAGCTTCCTTAGTTAACCCTTTCCAGAAGGATAACTTCTCTCAAAATACAACTCGTGGTATCCCCACATCTTTTATCACTTTCTTCATAATAAAAAAAGTATGTCAACAAAGCAGAAAAAAAAGCTTTCTTTTTAATTTCCTCTGTGTGTTAGAAAATAACGTTTGGTGTTGTCGTATTCTGAAGCTCTGAGGATTAGATTTTTCAGTGTGTGATGATGGATTCAGTATGAAATTCAGATATTGTTCTTGTACCTATTTTTTTATTTGTATTTTTTAGTTTCAGAGGAGAATCATGATTTGCAGGCGAGCTAATAGAACTGTGCAATTAGACTTGCTTGCTTCAGGAAATATAATGATGTCATGGATCCAAGTCTTAAGAGATTCCATATTACAGAAGGTCTTTAATGAAAAAGTGCAAGTGATTGCATCATACCTTCAAGCTGACGCTTTCAAGGATGGAACTTAGTAGTTTTTATCTAAGGCACTGGGCCTGGTGCTTTAGCACCTAGTTTGTGGTTAATCTGGAACAAATGCTGTTGCCATTTCAATTAAGGGACAGGAGCACGTAATCTGAGACAGTGAGGTTGTTCTTCAAGAATCACAGAATTGTAGGGGTTGGAAGGGACCTCCAGAGCTCATCGAGTCCAACCCCCCTGCCAAAGCAGGTTCCCTACACAGGTAGGCATCCAGGCAGGTCTTGAACATCTCCAGAGAAGGAGACTCCACCACCTCCCTGGGCAGCCTGTTCCAGTGAAGAAGAAATCAAGAGAACTTCGGTGGTTTTTTTCTCCTTTACATGAATGTCATGACTGATAAACTTTTCAGACCTTCTTTACCTTTTTTCAGAGGTAGAAAAGGAAATGTGCCAAAAACCTTGGGGGGAAGAAGACCTTTTGCAGGTCAGCTTTGATCTTGAGACTAAATACCTACTTAGATCAGTATCAAATTGAAATAATTTGTTCTTTTTAGTTAGCAAAATACATTGAAAGGTTCTGTCCTGGCAAGTCCTCAAGGCACATGAGGCCGTGGTCGTATGTAAATAAAAATAATTTAATGCCCACCCTGTGGCCCCGTACTCAGTCCTCTGAATGTAACAGTTGTCAAGCCTGCTTCTAATGTTGACATATTTCTTTCTACTTAATTTCTCTTTTTTCTTTTTATTTCCAGAAAGTCTTTTCTTATAGTGACCTATTTTTCTTAAGCCTTCCTGTCTTAACAACAGTGGCTAAATTCCTTACCACTTGAGATGTTTTGCAGACTAATTCTTGGTTAGAACTCCCTCAGGAAATGAATTACATTTCCTGCTGTAGCCTTTGCCAGAGAGGGAAAGAAGGAATGTATCTTGAAATTACCTCTAAGCTCTCAGCAGTAGCAATTTTGAAAAGTGTTAATTACTTGTACCCAAAAGGCTGAACCAAAAGCCTTGTAGATTATAGGGAAAGTGCCCTGTGTGCTCTTTATCATGCTGGGCTCAGTACAGAAGCTAGTCAAGAGGGGAGGACCTCAGTCTTTCTCTCCTTTTATCCTCCAGAGCTTGTTTTCATGAAGATCAATTCTGGAGTTGTGGCAGGTACAGACACAGTTTATTCCAGAGTAATACAACCTTGAATTTTCTGCTTTGCCACTGAAGACTAAAGAAGCTAAGCTGTGAATCTACAGAGTGTCCACACTGTGATTTGTTGAGGAGCATCAGTTAAGTTTAAGTCCTACCTGGATTGTAATTGCCTTACTGGTCCTTAAAAGCTCACAGTGCAGGAGGGCTTGGAACCACTTAAGCATAATGCCTCTGTTGGCACAGGCTGCAGTGCCAAGCTAAACTTTGACTTGTTTCTACCATAGTACAACTCACTTTCTACTAGCAGAAAGAAAAGTACCTTCACGTCTTACCTCTCAGCAATTACAGGAGATTATCTTAGAATCACAGAATGGTTTGTGTGGGAAGGGACCTTAAAGCCCATCCAGTTCCAAACAGCTGTACGGAGCAGCTCGGGCTGCCCAGGCCCCATCCAGCCTGGCCTTGGGCACCTCCAGGGATGGGGCACCCCCAGCTCTCTGGGCAGCAGTGCCAGGGCCTCCCCGCCCATCTAATGTCGTAGTTGTTTTAGATGCACACGTGCAATAATTGCTGAGAATTACCTTCCCTGCAATTTTTGTTTATGTATGTGAAAGTCACACCTTTGAAATGTCTGGCTGGGATGTGGTCATCGGGTTTTCCTTTGGGCTTTTCCCAGTTTCAGATGTTCACCTAGATTGTGTCCATATTGACAGTGTCAAGATACTGCAGATACTGTAGTGAGCAGATCTCAGAGCTGTGCCATTTCAGGAGTCACAGGACTCGAGACAAAGATGATATGATACAGTGTCGTGTAAACTGATTCCTAGACCTCTAGTGATGACACATATTTCATTATTTCACAGGTCACCATCTAAACCTTGTTTTGTTTGGATTGTTTATTTATTTTAGATATTCCTCTTCACATATACTTTGAAACATTATTAAGGAAGGATGACGTCAAGGGAGAACCTGTTGATGCCTCGTATCCTGGAGTGGAGTTTAAAATAGCTCCAGAAAATGGTACGTAAGGCAAAATAGTGTAATGTTTGCAAGACTGTTTCTCATTAGTTTGTCCCAAAAGCGTTCAATTTGTAAATTTAGCAAGGGCAGTTATCAGAGAAGGTAACTGGCCAGGGATTTAGGTGGAAGAGGAATCTCTAGAACACAGGTACTGCAGTTACGCTGAAGCAATCCCATCAGGAGGGCACCAGCACAGTGCAGGGAGTTTGGAGTACGAGTTCTCTGCAAACACAGGTGCCCCACTGCAGTGTTTTTAATGTTTGGATCCTTACCTGAAGTTTGCCTTTTCCGCTGTAAATAGTTCACCAGGATTGCCTGGAACTGCAGCCACGGAGAATAAGTTCACTTGATATTTGCTTTTTCTGTTGTAGACTATAACCATCATAATGTTGCTCTCAAACGATGGAACAATAGCTGTTTATCTAATTCCAAATCTCAATCAGTGTCAGGAACATCTGAGCAGCTGTCGGAAGGAAGAAAGAAAAGACATCTAAGTGAGACAGCAGTGGGTAAGAGAAAAACTGTTGTTTAAGACACTTCTGTTTGTTCAAGTGTACGTACTGTGTAAATGAGTTTGTCATTGGGCTTTTGTGAACAAATTCTGAGGTGTCTCCAAAAAGGGAAGCATTGCAAAACTCTTCAGGAGTAAAGGAATAGACTTAAAATGCCAGGATAAGTAATGTGCTATTGTAAAGCACCATAATCCTTCTCCTTTTTTCTTCAGTGTGCATTGCAAAAGGAGGCAAGCTTCTGCATTTTATTTTTGGAATGCTCTTTAAGGAAGCTGCTTAGCAGTCCCACTGTGTTTTTGTAATGCTGGGTGTCATTATTTTCATGATGAATTTTTTTATAGTAGCCTAGTGAAACTGACTGAATTGCAAAGTTATCTGTCAAATCACGTGCCCAGCCAAACATTTACTATTCCTGGCATCTTTGGTCAGCAGTGCTTCATTTCTTGTCTACTGTCATTTGTGGTTCTGGTTTCCTTCCAGGCTGTTAGGAGGACTTGTGGGTAAGCAGTGCTTATAATTAGTGTTTTCACTCGTTACCTTTATATTTTAAGCCAGTGAATCTCCACTTCAGCAACAGGTAAATTAATAGAAGCTGCCCTGAAATCTCTATAGAGCCACAAAGAGCAATGTGATCATACAGACAGGAAATTCAACACGCCCATGTAGATTTAAATAGCATCTTACTTCTCCAGGCCATTGGGATGTAAAATCTAACAAATTCTATTACGGATTCATTTATGTGAACTTTGGGAAAACTTTTGGCAAAAATCCTCCCAAAAGATAGAAGGAAAAATGATAAGTAGGAAGGCAAGCTGTAGTAGTGTAAAATGTGCCCTAGGAAAGAACTAAAATCATCAGTTAACATGATGGGAAAATACACTTCTAGCAGGGATCTGGGTAAAGCTGTAATCCAGGTAAAGGAACACAGGTGTGGGAATTGCCACAGAGAGAATTTAACCAAAAGTTATGATGTGCTTAAGAGCAAGAAGAAAGCCAAGATGCCCCCAAAGGCAGGTGCTGACCCAGCGCTCCTTGTAACCATGCTGCTTCCCCAAGTGAGCTGTCGTGCACTCTGAGAGCAACAACTGGAGATACTGGGAGCACCAGAGAGAGAACCTCTTGATATAAACCTTCCGAAGATACAGTTAGTGCTCTGCTAACAGTATTTGGCTACTCAGGGTAACAGAAGAAAAAAACCTATCTTTTATCATAAGGATCACAGTTTCCCAATGCCAGAGAACTGCTTTGTAGTATAGTTGTGAGTAGCAGCAGCAGTTCCAGTTTATTAGTGCTATGGGTGTAGTACTACATATTTATTCCTAATTTGGGCTCTGTCTAGGAGAAATTATCCATGGGGAAGGTCAGCCTGATGAACAAGGCCAAAAATAAAAGCTGTGTGCCAGGGAGCTGCAGTGCTGCCTGGGAGATGGGAGTTCGTGTCCTTGACCCGGCCTGTTTGGATGTAGGATCTGACTTAGCTTTTCTTTTTTCAAGAAAAGCTTTCTTTATTTATTTTCTTTATTAGTTGTAAATTCCTTCTCTTTTTTTTTCATCTGGGCATTACGGTAGAAGGAAAGCAGAATGCTGGTGGTTATCTGCTGAATCCTCTTAAATGCTGCTTCCACTGAGACTAAATAAGAGTAAAGGGGAATTAGGATTTGTCTGGAGCAGTGGGCCAGTGCTAGAAGAAACCACACATGGAGATGGAGGAACTAATTTTGTTTGTCAGCCCCGCTGCCAGTTTTGTTTCGTTGTTTGCCTGTTTATCCAGGAGGAATCTGTCAGTCACGGATTGGTACATCGGAGAGATGAAGTGCTCTGAGGGGATGCTGGGAAGCATTCTTCTAGGTCTGATTGGATTTGCTGTGTGTAGTCTAGGATGGTTTCTGTAATAAGAAGCAGGATTTGCCCATATGAAGTTGGTTCCAGCAGAAGAAATCCTTTGTAGAAGGAAAGGGACGAGCTTTGTGGAACGGCAATGACAGGATGAGTAACAAGTGTTTATTTAGACAGCTTTTTTTTAGTATTCATTAAATCTCAAGTGGATAGCTGTGGGCTCCTAGAAATGACTTTACTATTACTGTATGGAAAAATATCCTTGGTCTAATAGACAACAGTCGGTATGCATTTTTTTATTGCTGTTCTTTCGTGACAGGCGAACGTAATGGTAGGTTTGAGACGTTCTCCTTTCAACATGCAGAACCTGAATCCCCTGGCAGTTTTGCAGCCGTGACCAATATCAATGCGATGTCTAGGCCCACTCACAGCACTTCATCACAGGTAAAGGAAAAATGCATCACTGCCTTGGCTGAAATGTTAACGGAGTTGCAAACAGTCATCAAAAATGTGTGCCCTTTTTATCTGATGTAGGGTTAAGTTACAGTAAAGAACCTTCTTTGCATTAAGTAAATTATCCCAGATGGAGTATCTGTGCTTGGAAAACAGATAATTGTTTGTTAAAGAGTTTCACAGATAATAGAACTAAAGCAAGCATTTCAGTTACTGGCACTGGGCCTTTCGTTTTACTTTTTTTCAGATCTCATTGAGTATACCCTAATTTATACTTCTGGGTTTACACAAGAGCTCTTAAAACACTTTCTTCTTGGTGCAAAACGTGCACCGAGTGCAAATACAGTCACAACACTTGTTAAGCCTCAGCTTTGCTGTTTGAAATCTCTGTGCAACTCAGCCTCTGGTATAGAAATTTTCTGAGGAGCAGCAGAGCTCTGATTCACCAAAATCCCTGAAGAAACTTTGTTTTAATTCTATTGGAAGTACTGAACAAATTCATTTTGCTACTCAGGTTTCAGGCCCCCAGTTCTGTTTGGCCTATTGCTGTGCTGGTGCCTGCTGAGTTTTAATCTGGTGATGATGGCTGGAGAACTGAATTCTGATACACATCTTCCAGGCAATTTTGGCCATGCACAGATCTCTTATTACTCTTCTTTGATGAAGCCATCTTTGAAGAACACCTAAATCAGCATTTTAGAATAGATCTCTTTCCATTACCATTCAGCTAAAAATTGAGATATCTTATTATGTACTACATCATGATTTAAAGCTAAACTTTCTCTGGTAATCAAGGAAGCTCAGTTTTTAGCCTTAAAGGATCCATGCACTACTGAGCACAGAAAACCAGGAATCCTGATGTGATCATGGCAAAGAAATTCAGTTATGAAGAAGGGAGCATTAAATTTGAAGATCTCTTAAATATTCAAAATTGATTGTAATTGAAATTAGGGAAATACCCACTGATTTCAGAAAGAGTTATGAAAGCAAGGAGTAGATCTTAGTGATAAGATAGTTTTAAGATCATTACACCTCCAGAGTCTCTTGAAGAGTTTCTTCTTGTGCACTCCTGTTATTTCTCAGTTAACTTAGTTCCTGTGTTGTAAGCTGATGAATCTTGAATTGACTCTATTATACAGCATAACTCCAGGAGGAGGCTGAGAAGCGAGAGCTCCTATGATATAGACAACATTGTTATTCCAATGTCACTGGTGGCACCATCAAAGTTGGAGAAACTGCAGTACAAAGAAATCCTGACGCCAAGGTTTGTCCATGACCTCAGTTGCAAAGAAAGTGGCAAAATGAATGTGACAGCATCAATGGTACTGATAATTTGTATTAGATAATGTTACAATACTGAGGCGATCTTCTCATGAGCTTGGTGGTTGCTTTTTAATATGCATTTCAATTTGTGCATAGAAGTGGGTAAAAAGATGGGTGGTAGGAAGACTGTCAGCTGATGGCACAAGGGAAATAAAGCAATAGGCACAGAGTAATGGCAGATGCAGAGACTGGCTAAAAATAGAAGGGATTTTGTACCATTTTAATTGTAGAGATACTTGTAGGCTTAAGTATGCTATTGGGCTGACCCTCTCAGCAGTTACGTGGAGATTGCTGTCTTTTGTGTGCATTTGGTTCACTGAGACCCTGGAGTGTGTCCAGAGAAGGGCAACAAAGCTGTGATGGATGAGCACAAGTCTTATGAGGGAGCTGGGGATGTTCAGTGTAAAGAGGCTCAGGGGAAACCTTACAGCTCCCTGCAACTCCCATAAAGGAGGCTGTGGTGAGGTGGGGATCGGCCTCTGCTCCTGCATAACTACGATGAGAGAGAATGGCTTTCAGTTGCACCAGGGAAGGCTCAGGTTGGATATTAGGAAGAAAGTATTCTCTGAAACAGGCTGCGCAGGGAGGTGGTGGAGTCATCATCCCTGGAGGCGTTCAAGAGATGTGTAGATGTTGTACTGTAGAACGTGGTTTAGTGGGGAAATACAGTGGCAGGTGAACAGATGGACTTCATAATCTTACAGGTCTTTTCCAACCTTGGTGACTTTGTGATTCTTTACAGCTGAAACAATGACTTAGCTTTTAGGTAAATTGACTTCTCGTTTCATTTCTAGCTGGAGAGTTGTTGAATTAGAGCCTTTGGAAAGATCTCATGTAAATGAAGAAGAGGTAAGCTATATTTTAATTATACCAACTGCATGGTTAAACTGGATGTGTAATTGGGATAATCAGTATGTATTTTCTAAAGACTTTGTACAGATCCTGGTAAATTTCACATTTCAAAGTACTGGGTCTCAGAACTTGGGAATATGTCCTACCCCAACCTACCAGACCCTGTAGTGGATGACAGAAATGCAAGAACCTCCATTAATAACTGCTTTTTCATCTAGCTCCTATGTCCCTTGCTATTGGCAGTCAGAGCTCACATAGGGTCCTCTGCTCCTGAGCACTCAGCTATTGGGTCTGCTACTGTGGCTGTCCCTGGAGCTACCTGTGCTATAACGTCTCTTGTCCTTTTCCTTCATGGCCATTTGCCATGGCCTCTTGCCCTCCAAGAGGTAATTTGGCATTTTGCCTGCAGGCCCAGAAGGTTCCTCAAGTCCTCTTGTCCATGTTCTTTCAACCCTCCCGCTGGAAGCAAACTTCTCTGCTTTCTCAGGAGCAGCATAACCTTTGGCATTTCCCGCTCGTCTTTTTGCCACGTCTCTGCACACTGTGTGCCACTACCGCTGCTTTCTCCAGACGTAAAAATGCCCCTTTTTCCTTCAGGGAATGCCTGTGGACTTAGAGGCTGAGGGGTTCCTTTCTCCCCTAATGATGAGCTTCAGCCTAGCCCCATTGTGAACATAACAGCCGCTCTGCTCTCTAGGCTTTTCTGTTCTTCTTGTCTTACTGTGGCTCCTCTTCGAGTGTCAAAAGACAAACCTGCCTTTGCACATCCGTAGTCTCTCTCCAGTCTCTGCTACAGGCCATTACGGACTGCTGTAGCTATAGGATTAGCATTTATACTTCCATCCATGATATCCACTCTTGAGCTTACCTTTCAGAACATCCACGACCAGAGCTTACAGGCCTTATTAGTAGGACAGTTGTGCATTTATGTAGCAGTACAGAAGATAATGCTAAACAGTGCTGAATGGGCTTCAGGGTGTCTCTGTGTGAAGCGTGTGTGCTTATTGTTAAATGGCCCTCCCAGTACATTTGTGTTTGGCATTCCTAGTTCAGCCTCTATGATTCATCACTTGGCCAGGAAATAACTTGAGTACAATAAAGCGGCTTTGCCTCCTGCTGTGGTCCGCTGCTTCAATATTGTCTGTCAGCTGCTGGGTAGAATAAGAGGGATGTCAGATGAGGAAGATGATA
This sequence comes from Lagopus muta, assembly GCF_023343835.1. NCBI lineage: Eukaryota > Metazoa > Chordata > Aves > Galliformes > Phasianidae > Lagopus > Lagopus muta. The sequence goes on along the minus strand of NC_064440.1, from coordinate 31,941,631 downwards.
AAGAGCTTCTCTTTTCTAACTCGTCCTTTGCCAATTTTCCCCCTTTCCTTTGGATCGTATTAATTGGTTTGGATGTTTTTTGAGCCCTGAGAAAAGGTGGTTGTCTGATCTTAAATCTCCCATTGCCTTGCTTAGGTTTTGGGCTGACTTAGTTCTGAAGCTTGAGAAAAGGCATGAGAGAACAGGAGCATTACCTTTTCTTCTCACATTCTGACTCTCTTGAAGTTCTTCCTTGTACTAACATCAAGGTGAGCTTCAGCAGATCATTGCGGAAGAAGAGAGAGGGCAAAATGTGCTGTCTGCTTCTGTAGAAATGTAAGCTTTTTCTTTGCTTTTCTACAGAGCACCTGGGGTGGTACTGTAAAATAGTTGTATTTCTGTTGTCTTCTGTCCAGCTCAATTTAAAACTCCTTCTGTCAACCAGCAGTTAGGATCTCTTCCACTTGATGCAGCAGACTTGTGCCCAGAGTTTCCACAAGTTAAAAACAAGCAAGAAGTCCCAAATTTGTCAGGTTCTACAGGAGCTGAACTTGCAAGGATAGGAGCTCAGCAGTTCCCCATTCACAACAATTCGAGTACAGAAGTCTTACCTTTTTGGGGTACCTCGTTCTTGTGTCTGGAAATATTGGACAAGCAGCATTTGTGTTTCCTGCATGTATGACTTTGCAGCCTGTTATTGCTTCAGTGCAGGGGAGGGTGTGGTATGGGCTTTCCTGTTTTGTTTTGTCTAGGTTCAAGTTTCTGGCAAGGCAAGGGTATAGAACAGCGTTGAAGTTTATTTTGTAGTTGTTCAGTAATGACTTCAGCATAATTATTTCTGTGATTAGTTTTGTGAAAGTGTTTCTATGGTGTATGACTTCGTGCTTCCCATGAAGCAGAAGAGCGAAGCACTGATTTTGTTTTGACAACTTTTCAGAAATATTCCTGGTTATTTATGTTGGTGCTGTTCCTGCTCATTCAAGGTGAATGCCCGTTGACTTGTAGCTTAGCTAGGTGAGATGGAGAGAATTCACATCTGAATGGAAGCAAGGTCTTGTTCTTTACATGAGCTCCTGAGATCTGCTTCACAAAGAGACCTTTGCTCTCAACATGACTGCCAGAACCTTCTGACAAGTAATGACAGTTCCTAGGCCTTTTTTCAACCTGTTCTTAGTGAGGAAAAAAAAATATCAAAGTGCTCCAGCCACAGTAAGTATAAATTAACCTAAAATTGTTGCAGGAAACATATAAAGTCGTAGGGAGGAGCAAAGGCTGTATGGAATCAAGTAAAGTCTGGTTTATGCTGAGGTAATGTGATTTTGTCTGTGGAACAAATAATACTTTTAAAATCAACTCTATTAGTGGTCAGTCTTGGATGGAATAGAGTAAAACTTAAATAAGCAAGTAGTTAAATCTCTGCTATCAGCCACGGAAGAGGTACAGTAAGGCTTATTTCAGTATTGCAGAACTCTTGGCTAGGAGAGGAATGTGGGCTTTGATTTTGAAAGGAAGCTCATGAAAAATGAAGTTTCTTCCCCTCATGAAAAGTCCTGGCAATTTGCTAAGAAAAGTATTTTCAAAGTCCAAGTTTTTCTTTCGGAATTATCTTTTGTTTGCACTTCAAAGGAAATTGAGCACACAGAAAAATCCTAAACGTTCCCTGAGGGAATAACGCTTTGGTAGTCCATAAAATTCCCACTTTTGCACTGTACATCACTGACCTTGGGAAAGAGAAATCTAAACTGAGGTGCAGACCCTGAGCGATGCCATCCAAGGGACAGAACTGGTGAATTCCAGAGAGAGGAGGAAACACATTAGGTTGACTTCCATGAAGGGAAATCAACAGCTAACAAAGCCGTTTGTGTTCAACATAAATACATAAAAGCAGTGAGGAGCCTTCAAAAAGAAATCATGAGCCGGGCAAACAAAGCAGGCTTGTTTGTCTGAAGGTTCCTGTTGAGTGCTGAGCCGAGGAGGAAGCAGGCAGCTACAGTTTTAGCAAATGGCTCCCATGGCCAATGCAGACTGCACTGAACTGCAACTCCGGGGCCCTTTTCATCAACCCAGATGAATTTTGTTGTGGGGCTGTAGTTCATGACCACAGCTTAGGTAGGAGCTGCGGTCCCTGGGAAGCTGAGGAATGCCACTATCCGATGTGTTTGCAGCAGCATAAATGCGTTGCAGTATTTTGCATTTGGAGCCATAATGGTAATGCACTGCTTCAGTGCTGCAAGTCTTCATGCAGGGAATGGCTTCTGCAGAAGACCTGGGGGCATCAGTTGTCCGCTGCAGCGTAAATGCAGCTGACAGCCTGTCTGTCTGTCTCTGACAGAGCAGTAAAAGATTCTGCTTTTTGCCTCTGTGTTTTATCAGATGGAATCAGAAGATGAATCGTGTTACTTGTGTAATAGCCATGAGAACTTTGTTTTTACAGAACGTCACATTTATTTTCCATGACCCTCAGTTCTTGGTATAGTTCTTGTCCAGGGATGATCTGGCAATGCATTTATGAACAGGAATTGTTGTTTCCTAGAATTTCGCTGCTTTTGAGTTGGGAGCAGCTGGCACAGAAAAGCATGGCTGCAGCAGTCATATGCTCTTGCCAGCCTTAGCTCTTAGGTGAACTTTGAGGTGGCTGAATGGCTTGGAGCACTCCGAAACAATTCTGAGCAGTGCTGGAATGGCCCAGCCAAGAGCTCACCTGATCTGGGGAGGGAGAGGGATGGGCAGCACCGTGCTCCTTGCCCAGCTACCTCTAAGCAGCAGGAGAAATGAAGATGGCTCTTTCAAAGTGAAGGTCGGAGAGGAGCGTTTTTTTGCATCGGGGGTGTTTGTATCTAAAAAACTGGCTGGTTTGACTGTGAGCAGTCAGTTAAAATGCAGTTCTGCTGGGTTTGTGTGAAGCCATACCTGGGTCGTGCAGATCAGTCGCTGAGAAGTGCCCTCTTCAAAGCAGAAGCGATTTTCTGCTTGGTTTCCTAGCAGGAATGCAGCACCTCAGGTTTGCTGTGTGCCTCTCTGTGTGCAGCTATCCCTGGCCTCATGAGCTCAGACCTATTGCTCTGTGCTTAAAGAGCACCTGGCAAATCCTTCTGCCTCCCAGCCCCCTCTTGCAGCAGGCTCTGGAAAGTTCTGCAATTTTTGCTCCTCTTCTTTAGAAATACCTGTCCTTCTAATTTGCTGCTTCCCACCATAGAAAAACATGTGTTAGGTGGTAGGGGGAATAATTTCTGTGTCAATTCAGATCGACCACAGGCACATGAAGAAATAAGCTGTGACAGCATCCCATTATTTTGACGTGCCTTCATACTGCAAGCATGCATCATCCTCTCTGCTGGTGTGTTCAGCGAACAGAGCTCCGTACAATTACATATAATACCATCTGTCTTTGTTTCTAGAGAAGTTCCTAATTACAGCAGCAGCCGTGTCTCCCTCCTTTCTCATTGCAGGCAGAAGATCTGTCAGATGAAGTGTTTTCCTCACGTCATACAAAGTATGAAGAAAGAGAGCGAGCGAGGTGGTCGCTGTGGGAGCAGAGCCGCTGGCCCAGAAGGAATAGCAGGCAGGTGGACTGACTGGGGCGGGGGTGTTCCTGCTCAACGGGGAACTGTGACAGAGAAAACAAGGGCACTCCTTGTGAATTAGCTCATCAGGGACAGTACCAGGTCTAATCCTTAGCTGAAAAAAGAATGCCATGCAATTCTGAAGCACGCAAACCTATGGAAATTTGGCGTGGCCCTGATTAAGGTTTTGTTCCCATGCTGATCAGTTTGTGTCACTCCCAGCTGTGACACTATGCCACACTCCGCAGCAGGAGCCCTTCTTCACTGACCTGACAGGCTGTGCCAAGGACCTTATGCTTAAGCAGTCGTGTGCTGGTAATGAAAAGGTTAATTATCACAGGCCTGCTCTCTGGTGCAAAACTCCCCCTAAAACTCTTGAGAGCAATAGTGCATGTAAGAGTGAGCATCCTACAGCTCTATCTGCAGTTCAGCACTGGGAAAACGATTCCCATAAATGGCTTCACAATCTGCCAGGACAAAAACAGTCCTATAAATGTTGTGTTTTTGCCATTCATCAACAACTGTGTCTGTTCTTCACTGAAAGTGAACTGTGATCATATGAATAAATACGCAAAGTTAGCTTAGTCTGTGTGGTAAGACTGAGAGTAACACCTATCTTATGCACACTAGGGGAGCCCATAACCTGCTGTTCTGGGCACAGGGGGAAGGCAGCATGGTTTGAATCAGGAGCCTGCAAGCAATGCTGTGCTCCCAAGCAGAATCAGCCCCCAGCTGTTGAACAGCCAGAGCATGGCTCTTCCAGCCATGTTTATTCATTTTTGTCCTCTGCACAGCACTTTTTGCTGGGTTGTCGAGAACCACGCGTTTTCATTTCTTTCTGTTTAAATAAGTAAAGCACAGATAGCACATACAGACTGCTTTCAGTGTTGTAAAAGGGTGGGAGCCAGGCATTAAGACTCTTGCCTCTTTTATCCCGTGCTAGATCTTACAGCAAAAATGCTGATGGACGACACGGCCAAGATGTGGTGCAGAAGGACCACCCCAGCAGCTCCTGTGCCTCGCTGCACTGCGCTGCTGAACCTGTTCCCGACCTGACTCCTGAAGCCCACGGCTCTGTTTGTTCAGGGATTGCACAACTCCGCAGGGAGAGCCAGGAAGCAAAGGTGGGTGGTTCTGGTAGCTTCCAGTCCGTTCAGGACCCCAGTGAGCACCAGGTCTTAGTCTAAATCTTGGAGCTGGAGCGTATCCGCGTCCCTCCTTGCCGTCACTCTGGTTTGCGTGGAGCGAATGCAGTGCTCCTGTTTAGATATGTATGTTTGATGAATGAAACCTAACATTTGTCAACAGATAAAGTTTTCACAGCTCAGCAAACACGGCACATGTTTTAGAGGTGAGTGTGGCAGGCCTGGGCTCAGGGCTGCTCAGTCTCTCCTCAGGGCCATTGGCTGCTGTTCCAGACAGGCCTGAGCGTGTCAATGCCAGCTACTGATGTCTGGCAGCAGGGAAGAGAGCCTTCCCCTTCCCATGCTGTGCCCGTACCATCACAGCCCTGTTACTAGTTCAAAACCACACGAGGCCAGCTTATGTGGACAGCTGGTGCCTCATAGTGCTGTAGTCTGTATCTGAAGAGCCCTGCAAACTGTCATAGAGAACGAGGCTCTCTTGTAACTTGATAGCAGATCATTCTGCACGTAGCTCATCAGTTCAGACTCAACCAAAATCCCTTTTTTCTCCCCTTCTCTCTGATTTCAGTCTGGGCTGTGGGAACTTCGAGTTTTTCCACTAAAAGATGAAGAGGTGGAAGCTTTACTGTGCCAAGATCAAGTAACAAATCAGACTGAAATGTCAAGTGCAGCTTTCCCCAGCGACTCTCCCTGTGCTCCATGTACACCCATTGGTTTGCCAGACAATGGCCTTCCACCACGAAAACAATCTACAGAAGAGTCAGAAGACAGCGAAAATGTTTGCCTGGGAATCAACAGTACAAGAAAGCAAAGGTGACAGGGAGTAATGTGGTTCATTAAGAAAGCCAATTAAGGTGGAGAAAAGTGTAAGGTAAAATCTCTCTTGTTCACACAGCATATGACAGCACAATTCAAAACCTGTACGTTAGCTGCATATAATATATTTTCTTTCTTGCTTTGTAACAGGCAGGATAATTCCCAAAGACAACACTTTCTTCTTCCTGAACCCCAAGAGAAAGTAATTATTTCAAGCTGGAAGTCTAATATTCCCAGTGTTGGGAGTGAGCACACATAAATTGCTGGCAGCATTCACTGCTTTCTGTTGTCATATCGCCACATTTGTTAGTGATCATCCTTTTTTGTCTTGTTTGTTCTCAAATGCGTTTCTGGTTCCAGTCGATTCTGGTGCGACAGGATATGCTGTCAACCTTAAACCAACAACTTCAACTGAACACAGAAAAACTACTTGACCATATAGTGGGAGGAACAATAACCACTCATTATTTCCTGTGTGGCATGAACATGTGGCAGAAAATCCACCTCTCTTTAAATGCATGCGTGTAACCTGTGCGTAAGGGAAGGGCAGGTGAGAAGCAGCAGTTTGAAAGCAGGCGGTGTGGAAGCCTTGCCTTTAGCTTAAAATCTGTACTCAGCTCTCAGTAGTGCCAGGGCATGTTTTGTATAGACATCCTCAAGCAATAAGATAGAAATAGACCACTGCATTTCAATAGTCCATGTATCTGCTACTCAGAAAGTAGGGTTCCTGTTTGTCGTATGGCTATAGGGAATTGGAAGAGAAGAGGAGCTCTCTGAATATTGCATTCTGGGTCATCTCACTTCTTTGGTCCTTCAGTAGCAAAGGAGGCTCATAATATTTTGCTTTAATATGTTAAAGACAAAAAGTCTTGTAATTTCTGTACAGTGCCTTGCAAGAGTCTCTAAGTATGCCAACATTTGGTGACTAGCTGAAAAGGAAGAGATGGCTGATGGCTGGAAGACCGTAAGGAAAAAAGCCCAAAAGCTCTCCACTGTGATGCTGGGTAGAGTTTTCATTTCCCAGCGAGTTCACAGTGAGTAAAGAAAAGCAAGTTGTTTCAACTTGGATCTAAATAGGGTAGTTTGGGATGTATCTGCAGTCTCAAGAGGTATTAACAAAGATTAAGCATTGAATGTAGGTATAATTTACCAACAGGAAGTTCTTCTGTGTAGGACAGTTGAAGGCAATATTATAGGAGTCTCTGTTTTTGTGCAAAAGTTTCTTCTGTGTGTAAAAGCTGGAGCTGAATGGCACTGGACAGATGACCCAGTTATAGTGTCAATCCTTTTGGTGTTTTGTTGTTTTTTTTTTTTGTCAGAATGACAGGAAATATACACTGGACATCTGAAAACAGTTCAGTAAAGTTTCAACACTACAACCTATTGCTACATTGTAGTTTATTGCACATTCTGATTATTTTTTTAAACATTTTTTTTAACACTGGTTTGTCTTAAACTTGAATCTTGCCTCAATGTCTGATACTATAATCTTTGATGCAAGGTTGTTTTTTTAATTAAAAGTTATTTCTATATATATATACACATATATATATTGTTGTACGTAGTCTGAATTTGCTGGCCTCCTAGAAGCGATGAATCAATAGTGATGCTTCCTCTTGGCACAGAGACCTGCTCAGCCAAAGCAGGGCTTTGCAGGCACACAAATGCCAGTGGCACAAAGCTGCACTGGTGCTCTGAGGCCAAGGTTGCCCCCAGCACCCATCTACAGAAGTGAGCTTTGCGTCTCATCCTGCATCTGCTGCTAGGAAAAGCCTTCAGAACGCTGAATGCCACCAATGTTTGCAGGGCTCTTCCACTCTGTGCAGCCCTTCAGTAAGTGGGTGTCCATCCTTACCCACTTCACTGTAAGGTCAGGGCTTCCTGCCCTGTGATTCCTGACACACGTGAGCAGTTCTGCAGTTCAGAGCTGGGACGGAGCCACAGCAGGTAAGGCAGCCTGCTAGCTGCCTGATGTGTCCTGAAGATGCAGTCAGGAAATGGAAACATTTCCAGCATTGCATGGGAAGAAGCAAGAGGAGAGGGGTTTTCCAGACCTATTTGAGGAGAGGGAGCTGAAGAGGGTTGAAATGTAAGAGACAGATGACCCAAGTTTGGTCAGACTCACAGACTGTAAAGCTGCTCTGCATGGCTGTACAGCACCCAGCTGTGGTGTCCACTGCTGTACCCACTGAACCACTGTGCTGCTTTAAGGGTCAGCCTCCACTGTGCTGCTCTGAAGCAGCTGTTTGTTATCTTGCCAGATGCAAGTCAGCGTAAGCAGAATTCCCTTTGTCCTCTCTTCATATGCATTTGCTCAGCCATTGTGGGAAACAGCGCCTCACAACACAACAAAACAGCTAGGCAAAGACAGGCTGAGCAGCCAGGAGACTGAAAAACATACTGGACAAACCATAAAAGTGCACATCTGGTCCTACCCCATCCATCCCTGTCCAAAGCCTTTCCCCTTACCCTCTGGCGCTCAGCTCACTCCACCAGTGAGCTGCAACCACCCGCCTTGCACAGAGAGCTGCCCAAGCAGCCCGGGGCTGGAGATCCCAGCAGTGCACAGAGCCTCCCATCAGGTGAGCAGCATGTGCAGGCACAGTGGGCAAAGGCCGGGGGGGGGTGGCCAAGAGGAAGTGGCAGCTGCTTTTCTCATGTCACGGCAAAAACACCTTCAGCCACAACACTGGAAGCAGTGTAGCAGCTGTTACAAAGGCTGACTGTTACACACAAACTTAAACATAAGCAGCAATCCCCTCTCCCAAAACTCAAGCATTGCAGCTGCATAAAGAAAGCAGTTTCCCTGTCACCATTTTCAATAGACATATTCTGCTCCCTGCTGCTATGGGGGTTAAAGCACTTCACCCCTGCATCCAGGTACCTTAGCAGAATGTAAGTACCAATACAAGCTTCTAAAACCCATTCAAACTAAACCACACATTTTTCTGAAGCTGTGCTTGGACCACACATCCAGTACCAGCCTTGCTCAGGATGGGTCCAAGTGTCTTTACCCTATCCTCCAGTTCTGACACTGCCTCTGCTCCTCAGCTCCCCTGGCTGCTGTCCCTGCGACTTGCCCTCAGTTTCCTCCTTCCACTGTTGCCAAAATTCTGATCTGTCAGAGCGCTCTAACAGTTCTGGTGTTTGCTGGGCCCTGTGGATACTAAGTAAGACTACTGGCTCTCCTGTTGGTGCTCAGCTGGAGTCCTGCTGCTGGGGTGCCTCTGCAGTAGAAACACATTACCGAATACAGGAGGAGAGGCTTAAATGGCCACCTAACATCAACTTCCCTGTATGTATCAAGGCACTAAACCAGACGAGTGCTAGGCAGAAGAACAACCATTGCTACTGTTACTGCTAGAGATTGTGCAGCTCTGTGGTTACAATTAGCTTTAACCTGAGGTTTTTAAGAGGACACTGCCACAGTAACCAGCTGCACGGTGCATTCTGGATGGACTTACAGGGAAAGAAACAATTGAGCGATGTTCCTGTGTGTGCAGTGTATTTCACAGCACTGCTAAACCAAGACCCAGTGCAAGCACAAACTTGAACATTTAAACAGTGACAAAATGACTATGGCACGTAAAGAAAACATACTGCATTGTTCTACACTCAGAACGCAGCACAGTGCCTTCAGTTAAATAGCACGACTTTGGGCCTATTTTTTTCCAAAGCAACGGAATGGTTTGATGACCCCTTCATCCCAGCTCCAGAGCAGCTGTAGGAGACAAACACTGCTTTCAACAGCATGAGAAGTCACGCTTCCAACTCCCGCGCTACCCCTGCATAGCTGGTTGTGTGCTGCTCAGCCTGCATTGCAGGTACCAGAGCTCCATTTCTACATGCACAATGCACTGGACTCCACCCAGCTTCATTCTGGCCCTAATGCACACACCAGCCACACAGACTGTTACCTTGCCTAGCCAAGCTGCGGCTGCTGAGCTTTCTGCTGTTCCCCCAGGGCAGCAGACTGTGTGCAACCCTTCTGTCATTAGTCCAGGAAAAAATACCGCACAGAATACCATGGAAATTCAGAGGGAGCAAGGCTAACTAGAGCTTCAGGAGGAAAGTCTATCTCAAATGCCCTGCTAAGGTCTTCCTCTAGTTTTCAGCTCTCCTACTTCATGTGTCCAAACCAGACGTGACAGAGCAAACAAGTGGAAAGTATGAGAACTGCTCAGGCTGGTTACCCAGAGGACAGGTAAGCTGTTTTACAGTTAAAGAAATAAACACCTCTATCCCCTGCATTTCAACCTACATACAACGAAATCGCTTCTAAATCACTGACTTGGATAAATACATGAACTGAAGAGAGCATAGGTCAAGATAATGCATTCTTACTTCCTTCTACAGAATCCTGTCACTTGAATCAATATTTGAAAGGTAAAAAAAGGTAAAAAAATACTCCCCAGTTTTTGGGACCTGGTAAAGATGTTTCACCAACTTGTTTGGCATTTGAACCACTTCTGTAGGTCCAGTACTTCCGTGCAGCAAAAGCAAAACACAGAAGTGTTTCTGACAATCACGCATGGGATTCCTACACCTGAGTGCATTTTTCCCAAACTATTCATTGTTCATAGCGTAAGGGAGACTCACCACAGCAGAAGTGTGTTTAATGCAGACAGTGGAAAAGTTTTGCAGGAACGCACAGACCAAATGACAAACACAGACAGCGAAAGGCAGGTTCATTAGTCTCCCACAAGGTAGCGGCCCGTGGCGGTGCTACACTCTTCTAGCAAGCAAAGATTGACTGAACTGCAGTTCAGCCAGCATTACAAATTGTGCCACACAATTAGCCTCCACAGAATCAAGAAACAGGTTCAAACCATTGCATTTCCAACCCTGAAAGACAGCCAGACAGTTTTTCACTGCTGCTTGCTTCATTGCAGCGAAGGAATGATTCCTCTGTTCAGCAGCAACAAGTTTCCATGATTAATGTTCATCCAGCCCTCCCTTAGCATGAGAAACAAGGGTTTTCCTGTGCGCCCAGAGCCTTCTGGAGCACTGCTCGGGTAGGTCTCACCGATCCAGACACCGCTTCTGAGCAGCTTCTGAACACACATTCCTTAGCAGATTGATCACAGATCTCGGATCTGCGCTCTTCATAATGGCACTGCCAGACACAATCATATTTGCACCCGCCTGGAAGACATTAAACACCCGCTCAGTGACATGGGACACAAGTAAGGGCAGCGACCGACGCGAGGCCGAAGGACAGAGGAGCACTGCTCGCAGGCTCAGGCGCCGCGCCTCACTACTGCAGCTGCACTTCCCCAGCAGTAACTTCCTCATCCCCGCTCCTGTTACCTAAGCATACGAGGAACACCAGCTTTCGCTTAAGAGAGGCTTCAGGAGCCACAGCCGAAACGAGCGCGAGCTCAGGCCCCACACGACGCTGACATCGCCTGCCTCGCCGTTCCCTCCGACCGCAAAGCACCGCACGGCGGCTCCACCCGCGCCATTTCTCAGGGGCGGCGACGCCCCCGGGCCTCCCGAGCGCAGCCACTCACCTCGGCACACTTGTGGATGGTGTCAGGCCCGACTCCTCCGTCCACCTCGATGTCCAGCGACGGGAACTGCGTCCTCAGCCACTGCACCTGAGGGCACACAGCGAGGGAGGCGCGGCGTCACCCCGGGCCGCGCCAGCGCCGAGAGCCCGGCACGAGCGGACGCCGGGCTCACCTTCGGCATCATGTCTTCCATGAACTTCTGCCCTCCGAAGCCCGGCTCCACCGTCATCACCAGGGCCACGTCGATCTGGTTGGCCAACGGCGCCAGCTGCTCCACCGCGGTGCCGGGTTTGATGGCCAGCCCCACCTGCCGGAGAGGAGAACGGTCGGGGAACGCGCTGCCCCCCGCGGCCCGGCGCGGCCCCCGGCCTCGCGCTCACCTTCATGCCGTTCTCGCGGATGTCCTTAATGAGCGCGCCGGGGCCGTCGGTGGCCTCCAGGTGGAAGGTGTACTGGTTGGCGCCAGCCACGGCCATGGGCTGCACCCACTGCTCGGGCCGGGCCACCATCATGTGCACGTCTGCGGGCGGCAGGCCGTCAGCGAGAGCCCCGCCGGGCCGCGCCGCGCCGCCCCCGCCCGCTTACCGAAGAAGGGCTCCCGGCCCAGCCGCTTGCGCAGGCTCTCCACCACGGGGTGCCCGAAGGTGATGTTCGGCACGAAGTGCCTTGGGGGCCGAACACACAGCAAGTTACCGCCGCGCCGCCTCGCGCCGCCCCGCGCCCCGCCCGCCTCGCGCCGCGGCCGTTACCCGTCCATTACATCCAGGTGCAGGTAATCAGCCCCGCAGTCCAGCATGCGGCTGCACTCGGCGCCCAGCGCCGCCAGGTCGCTGTTGAGGATGGACGGCCCGATCCGGCACCCCGACGCCATGGCCGCCGCCGGGCCTCCGCGCGTGCGCCGGCGCCGCGAGGAGTCACGGGACGGGCGGCACCGCCCCCCACCGCGCCATCTTCGCCTCGGGCGGGACGGGCGGGGCCGCGGGACTCAACCGAACCGAGCGAACGAACCCGAACCAAATGGCACTTTGGACGGCGCGGCCCCGAACGCGGAGCGGCGATGGCCGCGGCTGTCCGACGGCAGGCACGTGGGCCGGCCGCTCTGCGGGCCCGGGGCGGCGCGGCAGCAAACACACACACAGCGCTGTCCTTCTGCCTCTGTATTTAGGCCTCCGAACAACGCGTGCATAAAATGGCGAGGCGGCAGGGCCGACGGAAACACGGACGGGTTCAACAGCACGCGCGCTTAAGGCCTCTAACGCTAAGGGAGCGGCGCGGTTTGCACTCGCAGCAGAAACGCGGTGGTTGTGCACCAAAGGGCTGCAGCGCACGGCCAGGCACCGGGCCGATGGGAAACGACAGGGGGACGCAGCGCTGCACGTGGGAAACGGGCGTTCTAGTGCCTGCGGCTTACTGCTGCAGGGTGACTGCTGGCAGAGGGAGACCTTAATGCAATTCGTATTACATACACTTAAATAAATCACACTCTTAATTGCTGCTGCAGTACACAGTGAGGCCCCCACTCTCATTAAAGCTGGTTCTCCCTTCTCGTTTCCAACACGAGATCACTGGATGAAATGCACCCCGAGCCCCGTGCTGCGCTGCAGCAGTTTGCTCAGCCTGCACCCGAGCTCTCCTGCTGCCCACCTGCACCCAGCCTCGCTGGGGCTGTCAAAGTGAGGCTGTGTTTTCTCTCACTTGTGCATCACTGTTAGCAGTAACATTTCTAGCCACTGGAATTTGAGCTAGGAGCAGATGCAAAGCGCTGTGGTACAGGAGGCTGGTGCTGGCTGCAGCATGCTGAGGAGATAAGAAGGGCAGAGCACGGTGCGGTCAGCAAAGCAAGCAGCCTGCCGTTTGGGACGCCCACTGAGCAGCAGCTCTGAGGCTGCCACCCCATCATCTCCCTGTAACGCTTCCATCTCAGCTTTAAAGCTGCATTAGTGCACCACCTACAGATGGATGGACAGAGGGATAGATTAATACAGAGATACAGCTTGCCCCCTGGGCAGTGGAAGCAGCACGTGCTCAGTGCCCCTGCGCTTGGGGTGGCTTTTGCTGTCGGCTGCGGGAGCTGAATGCGCACAGGATCCCTGCTGACAGCTCCCATCAAACGTGAGCGTTTGGCAGACGCCGGGCAGCACAGCCCAAGGCTGCACGGGTTGGAACACGACTGCAACCTGCTGCTGCCAGGCACACACATCGTTTTTCACGACGCAGTAAAACGTGTGCGCTGCCCCACAGCAGTGAGACAAGCGTTTGTAGGGCGGCATTTAAACCGCTCCCAGGGAGATGCTGGCAAGAGGCACGAGTCCTTCCCTTGGAGATGGAGAGGATATCGCTCCATCTCCGCAGTCAGGCTGCTTTATGACGCACACGTTCAAATTACAAGCCCTAGGGGCCGAGCTGGTAATGAGCACATTTTGCAAACTCTCGCAGTGATCTGAAGCATTTTTCTCTGCACAATAACAGCACAGTCACAAACCGCAGTATCTATGCTTCTCACAGACACTGGAAAAGGCTGCATGGGAGTCCCAAAGCACGGGGTGACTTTGGGCACTGCTTATGATTTCATGGCTTGATTCACAGCTGGTTTGCAGTTTGTCCCTTAGCAGCTAACGGCTACATTCACATGTCCCAGTAATTCTGCCACAGATTTATAACACATACAGATCTCGCACTTGCAGCCATCAAGTTACACGCATAAAATGGAACCTTTTTAAATAGAATCTCAACATGCCAAAAATAGATTATTTCCTCAAGTTTCTGCCCTGCAATATCCATCTTTTGTTTGCAAAGCACATATATATTTGTATGTTTGCATCTATAAGGAACACGAAAATACCATATATAAATATTCACTTTAAATCCCTATATCTAAGTATGTAAGACAGCGTCAGTGGAGGAGTTGCAAGGTACCAGAAGGTCCACGCACTCCTGATGTGGTTTCCTAGATGGTTTTCCTTTTAAACTGTGTATCACTCAGTACACGAAAGCGGGACAGCATGGAGTATGTATCCCATCCATGGACCACTCACCCCCTGTCCATCTCTCTGCGCACAGCACGTGCATTCCTTTCTATGGTATGCACTGTATTTAGTTTTACAGAGCAAATATTTTTGTAGCAGGAGGGCAGCATCTTACAGAGTGGAATGACACCAACAGATAAAAGTAAACTCAACCAATGCCTGCAGTGCCAAAGAAATCAGAAAGAAAACTGCCTAATTGCTCCACGGTGCTTATTGTTGCTCTGCAAGTAAGAAACAATGGTCCCAGGCTTGTAAAAGTCAAGCTTTAGATTGGTACTTTTTGTCAGCGTTTTCACTGTCGCTCCCAAGCTGTAAAAGCCTGGCATCCAACTAATGCATAACCAGCCCTCTTCTCAACACAGCTACAAAAATAAATCTCAGAGAGGTCTCTCACTCTCTTTCCTTGCACAGTACCTCAGCCTGCTCACCCAGAGAGGCTGCCTATCACAGTGCACGGCTGCCACATCAGGGCTTTGTGGACCACACACATTTGCCCACACACCCGTACCCTGAGAATTTTGTACAAATTCTCTGCTCCTACCATCTTGCCCTGGATATAAACAGATTCCTCATACAGAACTTTGCCAGTCTATAGCAACGGGCTGTTAGCTCTATTCTGCTTTTGGATAATAAAGTGCTCTTAATTAGTTACTAGTTACCGGGGAACTCAAAGGAAAAGGTACAGTTTTCTCTTCCTCCTCCCACTCCTGTACCTCCCCAAGAGTTAAACATGAGATTCATCCAGGTCGACATCCGTCTCCCCAAGCTCCACATGTGTGAAGCTGAAGTGAGTGGCCAGCAAGGGGTTTTCCATCCCGTTGTCCTCACTGATGTGAAGGACCGTGTCCCCGTGCTGCAGCAAGCTGGTGGTCTCCAGGCCAGCGTAGTCCTCAGTGTCAGAGAGCTGTGTGGGCGGCGTGCTCTGTGCTGTGGCTGGCCGGGACTCCACACTCTCCTCTTTCTCCTTCTCAGCAGAAAGTGCCTCGCTCTGCAGGAGAGGAGAGCCAGTGGTTAGGCTCAGAGGAAGAGGGCAAGAAAAAAGAGCCAGGGAACATTTGGGAAATATTTTCTTATTCTGAACTACTGCTTTGCCATTAAGGGGCCAGGTAATTGCAGATTTGAAGTCCCTAACGTTCTACCCTTACAATTTTTGCTGGTGAATCAAATTTGTAGCAATAACCAGAAAAGTTGCCTGCTTTCAGTTTTTAACTCTTTGCTGTTTCATGGTTAAGTATATCTTCAACAAGAGCTTCTTACACACATTCATGGCGAAGGCCATACACCCAAAAGACGTGAGATGTCTGGGTGCATAAAGATCTCAGTGCCACAGTGCAGTCTCAGCGTGTTGAAATGGTGATCATGATTATCTCTGCACTGGGCTCAGTGGTGTCCAACACAGAGAGGTTGAGCTAAGCTCCTTTTGAAACATGATGCTGTTGACACAAACCCCCCTGAGTTTGTGCAGGAATCCTTCCTGAAGGACTCATTGCTCATAGAACGAGGTGCAAAGACCAGTCAAAATCTCACACAGCTCCACAGGGACTTGTGGGTCTGATGCGAAGATATAAAGAGAAGAAACAGGGATTTGCAAACTAAGAATTGTTACAAAGGTAGAGAGGTGAGGGGTTGATAAAATTCAGCCTGAAAAAAAGCCAGTCTTTACTCATCAGCAGGTTTTCATCATACAGCTGTAGTACAGCTTTATCTATCTGCCCTGCAACTTAACTTGTTGAGGCTGAGACGAAGCAGCAGGCACACACACGATAAAACTGTCGGACATGCTACCTGGCCAGCGGTCTGGCTATGGAGATCAGCTACAACGACGGCAGGTGAGGACGTCAGCACAGGTTTACTCGGTGCTTCCTGCTTGCTGCTCTCCTGGGGGCTGCTGTGGCTGCAGCCCTGCTGCTGGGCAGCTGAAGCTGGGGATTTGGCTGGGGATGGTGGTGTTGCCTCCGGCTGGGCTTCAGTGAAAGTCACCGAACGCTTCTGCTCCGCTGAGAGGTGCAAAGCCCAGAAAATTGAATATTAAGATGCTGTAATTTGGGAAGGAAAACTGAACAAAAGCAGACAGCATCCCTAGAGTTTTTACAAGCAAGACAGGATTCCTGATTCATTCCATCTTTATAAGCTGTCTAAATGGCGTCCCATTTAAAAGCCTTTTATTCGTAGGCTTCCTCTCAAGCCATAGCAAGAGTCACGGTTCTTCTGAAGACTACTGACCCTACCTGTCTTTGTCATGGCTCGATGAGCCACCCAAGACATCTTCCCATCCCTGAATGTAGTGTATTGGATTCCCATGTAGGGCATAAACATAGAAGGAAGTTGCCCGAGGCTTTGCAGGAAATTTGAGAAAAGAAAGAGAGGAGCTGACTGCCTCTCGTTCCTGCCACTGACTGAGTCCATTACCGGGACTAAAACTCAGCCATGAAACTAATAGCCTTGCTCTCACCCTTCGTTATTCCAGGAGAAGTTTTATGCTCCAAACATCTCCAGCAGCACTGTTAAGCCCAACAGTCCTGGCTGAGCAATTAGAAACCCGGGAAGTTCTCAATAGACCTTTGCTCTTCCACGTGTTTCCTCCCAAGTTAATTGCTCACTTCAGATGTGCAGAATGCAGCTACCTGTTCTGCTCGACAGTGCTGACTCGTATTCATTTTCATATACAGCCCTTAAAACTCTGAACTGCAAAGCTTCCAAATGGTGGAAATTTTCTCTCTTCCACTCTCACTAGCATTTTCAAAATAGGCACGTCTGGAGGTTTTGGACAAGCAATGGAGGACACCTGTACCCTAAATTCTCCACAGCTTTAAGAAACATGATCATTGTCCAGTCCAGCTTCACCTTGCTGGCTTTTGGAGAAGCCATTCAACCATAGCTGATAGGATAATCTACTTGCTAAAAAAAAGAATAAGCCTGGTGATGCTTCCCTGTAGTAACATTTCCCAGCCCTTACCAAATGGAACTGAACATAACGATGGCACTCTTATTTCTGCAAAGCAGCTGAAAACTGCTTACATACCCTTCAAATATACTAACTTTTCATTTGATCTAGAGCAACAACCAAGTATTTTCCACTTTAGCATATGAAGTGCTGATTCTGAGCATGCAGTACAGCCCTACCACTCGGTTTTGGTTTTGGCTGGATGCTCCGCCGAGTGGTTGAAAGTCGAGCTCCGTGGCGGCTACGAGGCTCAGTCTGAGTTTTCTGACGTGACAGCAGTGGTCGTCGAAGCTAGATATTGGAAGAAAGAGCCATGTTAAGCTTAGGTGTGTTCATATAACACACAACTTCACCCCTGCAGAAAGGATACACATACATATTTTAATGTTTCTGTGTCCCAGACATCTCCTTCGTATTAAAACTTCTGTGGTTTGTCTTTTCAGTTTCGCTGTCAAATGCAGTCAGTGCACTTTGGGTAACATAATTTGAGATTGAAAACAACCTAACCAACCAATAAAAACAACAAAAACCTGCAGAGGAAAGATTCAGGGAGTTCAATACGAAGTACAGCTTCTTTTGGAGGGTTCGTCAGGTCTCGCAGCTACAAATTGGCAGTACTTGCTAACTCGAGTATCACAAGTTATGTACAAGGAACATGTCACATCCAGAAATCATTTCAGAACAGAGACAGACTAGAAAAAACAACCCAGGCCTGTTCACTCACCTGCCGTAGACCTCTCTTCCGCCCCAGGGGTTGCTGCAGAAGGAGGTTCTGCTGCCCTGGCTCACTCTGCACGCTTGCCACCCTGTTGGATACCAACAGCATTAGGTCAAGCACAGAAGCAACTTGTCTAACCAGCAGGAATCCTGGCAATTGTGACTAAAATAAATAAATAGATAGATCAACCACTAATGGCACGGTCACTTCAAAGAGCACATACTGTCTTTGAAGGATGGTGGGAACGTGTCTGTTGGGTTTTGGCTTCCAAGGCTTAGGAGAGGGTGGGAGGTGGAGTCATGGCATTCAGGACTTGGCCACGCACAGGTAGCATCCGACTATAAATAACTGCAAATTTCAGTTTTCAGTCATTGATTGATGCATCCCACTGAGCAACACTCACTTCTCTCCATCCTTTGCCACATGGGCTTCAGCAACAAAGGCAAGAATATCAGCTTCCTAGTTCTAAAACCTTCTTGTTTGCTTTTCATTTTTTTCACAGACAATGTTGTAAAAGTTTTTTTTTTTTCCTCCCAGAGGGACTCCACAGCCTCATCACAATTTTGTCATCTGGTTTTAATTCCAATTTGAGTCAACAAACAAAAAACAAACACAAAGTGACAAAGGATCTATTCACATAATGGATGCATGAGTTATGTGAACAAGGCCCCATACTCAACACTTGCAGCCTTGAGTCTCTGTGGCTAACATGAAAAATACAAGTGAACATAAAATTCATATATACATAAAAGCGCACATTTTTAGTTTTTATATCTTGGCACAGAACAATCTTTAGCAATAAAACAGACTCGGCTACATACCATCTCCTTCTACTATTCAACTGATCATTAAATCTACTTCCTATAAGAATACCACCCTCCCCTCATTTTTATCAAGTACTGCATTCCTCCCAACAGTTAAAAGTTGGTCATTTAGCAGGCAGCGGTCACAAAACGTAATAGCTGAACAAACTATGTCTGAAAGGCATATGGTTACAGTAGCAGCTAACGTTTAGATGGACTTCCTTTAAATCAGGCAGCTGCTTATCTGGGAGAGGCTGGAATCCACTGAGCCACAAGTCCTATTTAGCAACCTCCAGCTATAGCTGGTGTGCACTGTCGAAGATTCAGTATTACAATCCGTCTTGCTTTAGGCCTGCCTTCATCTAAAGGAAAGCAACTTTTTTTTCTCTAGATGTTTTCCCTGGATCTTCCCTAGAGGAGCTCAGTACCACCACCAGAGTGAAGGTTTACTATCTGACCTAATTTGAGCAGAGGAAAAAGACAAACCTAAGGGTTGACATGGTCAGACAAGAAGTCATGGAGGATGTCTGTGGAAAGGCTCAAGAAGTTCTGTCTCCTAAACAGCTCGCTCCTCCCTTTGGCAGAAGTCATTGCTCTGTGTAAGTTTGGTACAACAGAACATGGGAGCTTTCCGGCTGCTTCAGGTCAAAGTCTGGTTAACTGAGCTGAAAGTCCTTTTCCTTGCTCCCTTATCAGTTTAAACTGAAGCCAGACTTTGCACTAAACTGTATGCGTTTCCAAAAGCTTCGTGGTGAGACAGCTGGCAACTTCAGGAGGGAGACACTACCTGCAGCCCCTGAAGCTGTTTGTCTTCTCATCGTCTGACCACAACGCCACAACCCCAGCCATGCCTGCGGCAAATCTCACCACAGCTGTGGTGGTTTGGAAAAAAGGAAAAGCTTCTGCAAGCTCAAAGCCAGAACAAACAAAGATACATTTCAGTCCTTTTCTCCCTCAGACAGCTCCTCCAAATGAGATCACCAGCCTCTGGAACATATTTTCCAGCTTTTAGGTAGGGTATTGACACGGTTTACATACAAAGCATCCTAAACAACATGCAAACACACGCATATGAATAAGCAGAGTCCTCAGTTACTTCCTGTGAGCAGGACTGTGTTCTTGTCCTTATTAAAGCAAAGAAACTACGCTTCAATTGGCCTTTTGATTTGTGCTCCAGACTATCAGAATTTACAGCTTGTAGAAATTTCCTAATCTTCTGCCTCTAGAGTTACACAAAAACTTATTCCACTGACTTTTAAGAAGTTTTAAGGGTAATTGCCAGTATGGGACTTAAATAAGAATTGGCCAGAGAAGCCCTTGAAAGAAAATTTTTCTATTGGACAAGCTTCTGAGAATACTGTTAAAATGTCTGATGAAGGAGCAGCAGCTCTTAAGTTAGATGAGTGAGGAGACATACCTGTCTGTAGCAGGAAGACTACAGTTATTCAGTACAAAATGCTGTTTATAGTGGTGAGACAAAATCACTTCACATGCATCATGAAACTACTTTGAAAAGGTCATTAGATAAAGAGAGCATGTCGACCACATGAGGGCACAGAGGTTATACATGAAGAGAAAAATGACTCCCATGGAGTAACCTGAGCAGTGAAGACAGACAATAGGGAGGTGAGCAACAGAAAGGCTGGATTTCTTGTCTTCCTGCTAGAGTCTGGGATTTTCAGCCTGGCTAATATCGTAAGTGAAATGAGTTTAGTGCTGGTGTATGTTTATTTCCAGTGCTGAATCATTACGCTAATTGACATAATTCAGGATGATCTTATGAGCTGAAATTGCAGATAATTACTGAAGGCAAATGTTGGGTTGGAGAGCAGCACAGTTTTGCAGAGCTGTCTGCACACAGCACAGTCCTGATGTGGCTCTGCTCTTTTGCCTTTTGTCCCCAAATTTTGAAGAGGAGAGGAGAAGGGAGGGAGAGGAGAGTCATAAAGACCACAAATTTCAGATGAGCAGCTGATATTTCAGATGCAGATTTTCACTTTGTGTGGGTCTGTTTTCACATCAAGGCAAGCTCAGCTGATCGTATTTCCATGAAAATGAACATGGCAGACAGATTGTTGACTCTGCCTCAGCCTTCCCTCCTCTCCTGTCTCTCCTTGTTTACCAGAGCTGACCAGGAGCACACTGTTTTTCAGGCAGCCTGTGGGACCCAATCAAAGAACACTAAATCAAATGGCGTTTCAGCTGACAGTACCTTTCCCTCCTATGGCAACGTGATCAATAAGGAGGGTTTTGCTGCACAACGTACATCAGATTTATTTGGGAATAACAAAACTGAAAAATTTCCTGCCCGTCACAAAGATGCTCTGTCACTCCCTGAGTAACTGTCAGAGTTTTTATCCTTGCAGCAATGTTACTTCCATTTCATAGTTATGGCAGAAACAGGGGAGCAAAAGATCAGACAAACCCGGCTTCATGGAAGCATGCCACCAGCACTGCAAGAAATGACAGCCAGTCACACAGTGGGGGTTAAAACAAACTTTGTCACACTGGTAATTAATAAGTGATGTTCATAAATTACAAGAAACCATGCAGCCAAAAAAAAAAAAAAAAAAAAAAAAAAAAAAAGATGAAAGAGGAAAACAAAGGATGCAAGGAGTTTAAAGGTCTGCTAAAAAGCTGTACATGCTTGCCAAGCCACTGCGGTAGGATTTACACACTACGACCCAAGACATCTGAGTGAGGAGGGTTAGTGGACAAAGACCAGTGGAAAATGTACATAAAGTCCAGCTCTTGTATTCCCAGATACATGGTGCTGGTGTTAGATCTGCTATGCTTGCCCTGACAATATGAATTTGCTTTCATCTTCCCTGTCAGGTACCATGAAGGTACAGTAGGCATAGCTATAAACATTAACAGACAATGCCTTTGTGCAACAGATTTCCATTACAGTGAGTTCTCATTTTTCTTCCTTTCCTGATTTGGGGGAAATGTGCTCTCCTCTGATTACAAACACAACGGCTCATGATGCTGGGTGCAAACGTTCCTCAGCCCTGCAGCCCATGCTATCTGTTTACTTCTGAGCACTTAAATGCTATTCCCTTCTGTCTTCCCTGCTATTCTGCATAGCTGGCTATAACTGCTATAGAACAATGAAAGAACAGACTTTACTCGTTCTTCTATTTGTCACTATTTATTTAATTTATTTAAAACTCCTACTCTCTGTAAGGGTTTAATGTCCATGTGATTTATTTCTTTGTGTCAGTTACGATTAAATTCGGATCTTCAATTCAGAAGGCAATCCTCAACAGTTGTCACTGTCTTCCAATCAGAGTTACGTGAGAAAAACTGAAGCCTACTTTACTGAAAGCTAATGTTCCTAAATGTAAAAACACATTTATTCTATCCTGTGATCCCCATAGCACAATAATCTCCTACAGTCTGCTTCATTACTTCTGTGCTTTAGAGGAGGAATCCAATTTGCAAATTTAACAGTGCATTTGAAATGACTTTTCTTGCTCACAGAAATGTAATCTAGCTTTTTAATATGAGCTTGCAGTATTTCCTTGTCCTCTTTATTTCTAAGGTTTTGCAGCCCTGATGCCTGCTCCTTGAAAGTAAATACTGATCTCTACAGAAGTGACTCCCAAATACGTCTGTTCAGATCTTCATCCAAGAAAGCCCTGTACCACAGAGCAGGGTGGAAGATACATTGTCCAGCAAGATCTGGTGTGACAAATTACTAAGAACCCACCGTACAGTTGATTATATTTCAGGGTTCAAAATAAATTACTGCTTTCGAACTCATCTGTTGATTTAGTTGTCTCACGTTGCTCGGCCCAGTCGATCAAAACATTTCAAACTCAACACTGACACAGCCTGGTATCAGGTTGTGAAAGCTCTAACTCAGATATGGACCTTCTTTTCTCATCTTCCTCAGCTGGGGTGAGCTCTTAGTTCTACATATGAGATAGCCCTAAGCTTCTTGGGTTGAATCACTTCGTTTTAAGCCCCAAAACTAGCTCAGATGAACACGCAATCAATCTTGCTGTGACATGGAAACAGATTACCACTTTCCTGCCTCTGCCGACAAGCCTATGTCTTTTCCCAATGCTGTTCCTACAGTGGCACCATTTAAAAGCCAATCTGCCAAAGCAGGATTCAAGTACACGAAGAACAGCGTGAGTCATAGGATGATCTTAGTGACACAACTAATGATAAACTCCACTTGTCACCTGAGAAGAACGAACAAATGAGCAGAGCAGCCTGTCCCCGCCCCAAAAAGCTGCTACTGGCATGTAAAATCTAAGTAACTGAATAAAAACCGTTCACACCAATGCCTCTCAGTGCATCTACATCTTCAGCTGGTGTGGCCAAGTAATGAAGTGGTGTGTTTTCTACCCTGCAGCCAACGTAAGGGGTCTTGTTCTTCTGGAAAGAAAGAGAGATGCTCTTGGCCTCATGAGAGCTCCCTGACCTTGTGAGGACAGGCTGAGAGGTGTGAGCAGAGACCGTAAGGATGACTAGCACAGCCAAGGTAGGAGTTAAAGGTGCAGACCTCCCTTCTAGGCTCACTCCTGATGCATTTGACAGGCACGGTCCTATCACTGCTTGCACACAAACTCCCCTGTCCACAGGAAATGCTAAACAGCTTGGCCCAAACTCCAGCTCAGATGGGGCAATTTTCCAATATGTGGAATAATAGTGTTCGCCTGCAAAGCTTTCTAAAACCACCATTTGAGAAGTGCAAATATTGAGAATTACTGTGGAGATCCACAGAGAACTATGTTCCACAGGAGTGATTGTATTTAGTTTTATTAGTGAATGTTAAAGAACACAGCTCGATATTAGTATTAAATCTTTTGTGGTGACAGCATTGTGAGATGAATGGAAAAACAGATGTCTCTGTTTTATATAAGCCTCCAGATTAATATTTATAGCAGGCTACAGCTAATACCTTGTGGATAATCTTTCTCATGCCTTCACAAAATTGCTAAATAAGGGGAAACCCCCATGCTAGCCAGACAGATCACTATTTCACTTGCCATTTCTCCTTCCCCTTAACTTCCTCAAAGTTTGGCAATCAAAGCTGAAAACTGAAGGTGATTTGCTACACCTTTGACTCGCAGGCCTGAATATCAATGAGCCACAAGAGACAGAGATGGAAGAGCAACAGAAGGTGAGGGGAAGAGACAAAGGTTGGAAACAGTCTGTTTCCCAGCACACACACTGACAGACAGGTAGTGTTAACACTGTACCTAGAGAGGCTGCCCTCAGTGGCCAGGCTCGGGGAGTCATCGAGGACATTAGGTTCACTGCAGGAGGGGCAGGGAGATTAAAAATTTAGGGAAAGAAAATGCAAAAAAAGCATGCGATCGTCTCTGTTTTCAAGGGAAAAAATATCAACGGAATAGAAAAAATAAAAAAGGACGGTAACATTAATTGGTCTCGCAGGCTCAGCAGCACATCTATGACTCAGAGGAGCTGGAAGAACATCTGATAACAGGAGCAGTCTTCAGAGGGAGTTTACGCTACATGGAGACTTCTACATCTCGGGTATGAATCGAGGAGCTGAGGGATTCCAAAGGATGTGTTTCCACTGCTAATAAGGGCAAGGAACTATTTTCTAAGCCATTTTTCTGTGGTGTTTTCATTTATTTTAGTTCTATTTACTTCCAGCTTCATAGAAAGCTTTTTTTCATATTTTTTTTTGCCCTTCCCCACGAGCCAGTTCTTCTGGGTGAAAGGAAAGGCTAATCTGTTTCCCAGGAACTACAGACCACTCTTGTTCAGGTACAACTCTATGGAAAAACATCTGCAAAGCAAGATCTTGTAGTGCAATGAAACTGTAAGTAAACAGCTGGAGTGATCCTGGCAAACCAGGAAGCAATCACATCACTTTTCTACACTTCAGCCATTCCTGGACAAGCAGCCTTCCTTCTCTGCCCGTCGGGAAAACGTGAAAGAAAAAAAGCAGTGTGCTGGGTTACCAGCAGGAAAGCAATAATAACATTACTTAGCATTAATTAGTTTACATTCGTGAGGCAGTCCGAAAGCCCAGAGACCACCTCTGACTAAAAAGGGCGTGATTGTGGGCTATGGCTGTACCTGTTGAGCTTGTACTTTCCCTGTACAGATGAAAAATGATTCTCCTAGCACACCACGTACACCAAAAGTAGAGAGCAAAGCTCATTTGTAACTGAAATTACAATCTTTCTTTTTTTTTCCTCAGAATCACCATGACTCGGGATTGCACAAAGCAAACACTGCTGCCAGTCAGCTGTGACTCATATGAAGTTTACGTGTTCAGGATTGTCATGAAGGACTGGGGACAGTGCAGTCCTGCACATTAATTTTTTAAGAAACAAAGGGCTTGAATCAGTTGGGTTCAAAAGTCAAACAAGTTCCTGTAAGTGAAAAATCCCAGATAAAATCTGTGCAACTCCTCTCTTGTAAATCACCTCTCCTATCTCTGCTGGTATGTACCACAGCTCTTACTTTTCCTTCATGTATCAAGGTTATTTCTTTGCTTCCAAACAAGACAGGGAGGGAACAATGCTATTTGACTTTCTATGGCTGGTCAAGAGATAATGCAGAATTTACTGTTTAGAGGTTCAAAGGAAGTAGCATAAATTAATCTACCCACTGAAAGGTATCTTTGGATAACTATGTCACAGAAAAAGAGAACAGTAAGTATTATTCACTTTGAACAACAGTCACATTTAAAGCAAAACTCCTCTCAATGCTTTCTAGGGATGCACATTTCCCAATTTTCTCTCTTTCTCACCACTCCATGTTAATCAGGAATAAGGCATTCAAGGGTATTCTCATCAGCAAGAGCACTTCTGGTTTTAAACAGTGTTAAGTCTCATCTTTGAGCCTGACGTTCAGTGTCTGAGATGAGATAGTTACTATCCTAGGAAGGATAATGTCTGGATAGAAGAAAACTGTGTAAGTAAAACAGGCTACTTCTGCTCCCTGTCCAGCTCTGGGGATTCCTCCCCCACTACCTATACAGATCGTGTACAATGCTGCGGTTCAGTGCAGAAACCAGGAATCACATCTTCTATTTTTGCTATCTACTGTAGTAGCAGAGGGAAATAACTGCTGGAAGTTACCAAAACTGCTTAAGTGATGACAGCTTGTTCTCCTGGAACTTATACAACACCAGTCATCCTGGGTAATCATTATTTCCAAGCCAGTCCAATACTATTTCAGGATGAATAGATTTATCATCACTATGCATGTGATGATTCTCCTATCTTACATCCCTGAGTTACACATAATATGCCTGCACCACTTCTGCTCTCATGAATATAATGGGAAAGGTGAAAAGCTCACGTTGTTACCTTTGGCTGGGCAACATGCCCACCTCAGCCTGAGGTGCAGACATGCTGGAGAGATGGCTGGAGAACCTCCTCCTCCCAATGGCACCCATAAGGTATGCTTCCTGTTCACTTACCACACTGGGCATGCTCAAGGAGTCATCTAGAAAGAAAGATAATAAAAAGAAAAAAGAACACGAAAGGAAAGAAAACAACTCCCAAAAACACCACCTCTACATTTACACTGGTCAAATGATAATAGGATGCCAGTGGTGTGCCCAGCACTTACTTACCACGATCCTAAATCTGCAATTCTGAATATTTCCATTGGATTTTACAATCATGGTTCAGAAAGACACAGGTATAAAACCCTGCAGGATGAGGAACACAGCGTACACGGGGCAGGGATTTATGTCTGCTTTCAGGAAAATGTGTTTTGAGAATTCTGTTTCCTTAAAGCTTAATCCTGTGATCAAAAAATTGTTCAGTCAATTTCTGTCATAAATGTTGTAACTGGCCATGTTACAGTATGAATAAATGGCTGCTACCAGTACAGCAAAGCACTGTTACAAAAGATAAAACACATAACAAAGCAAAACGCAGGGCTGACAGCCTTTAACACCCCTTGGGACATGCATTTTAAATGTCACCAAAAAATTGGATAAATTGACTCAAGCACATCATACTGCAGCTGAGCTATGCAGACAGTTGGACTGCATTCAGGGCTGCTTGAGATTTTCAGTGCTGTTTCAAATTACATAAAGTATCTGGAAAGAAAGGACTCTGCTGTGGTTTTTACCACAACAACTTCTAATGATAAATAAACAAAACACAGGGGAGGTTTGGTGTCCTTTTTCCTTTTCTTTTTGACCTTGTCCAATTTTGATTTATTGAAATATTATATGGCAGCATTAAGCCAAAGCAGAGCTGAGGTAACAGCGCCACAAGAAACAGGAAGATAGCCCTCCCCATTCCACAAAGCAGCTCACAACTATTTGGAGGCTGATAAGTGTTTGTCACAGTGTGTAACAGAGCAATGTATGGGCAGCACAATGGTATCCACACAGGTGGATTGTGCAATGGTTAGTAACGAGCCCAGCCAAAATAAAATTGGGCTGTGCCTGAGAAGTTTCAGTCTAAGTGCTCTTTCTCCAAAGGCAATTCTGCTGTAACTGCACTGGCCTGTTTTGTTTTGTTTTCAGCCTTTTTTTTCCTTTTGCTTAACATCTTTTGGGAAAAATCAGCAGTCCTCAAATAAAAAAGCAAAGTGCTTGAGTTCCAAGGCATTATGGCAACCAACCGCTGTGGCACCAGAAGACAACATCCCTGCTAAAGAAGGGGGAAGCTCAAGCCTGACGACATAGAAGCAGATTTTTCTACCCTGGTTTTCAATCATGGACAACTCAGAAGCAGATGGACAGCTCAGAGAAGCAGAGAGAAGGAGAAATTCCAAGAATAACACGAAACTCAGCTGAAATGACAAAGCCACACTGAGGTCATTGCAAATCACTCCCCAAAAGATTCACCATTCCATTCCTTTTAAACAGACACCAGAAAGCCTGGCAGCCTTAGAGCCTTCCAGCTGCCCAAAACAGAGATATCAGGCTTTTGTTGTCAGAAGGTTTAACACTTAATTTCCTCTTTGTGAATCAAGTGACACAAGCACACAAACAGTCTACCCTGCAGAGCCACAGCTGGATTCCATGCAGCACAAGGACAACATATCCCATGTCAGAGCATCTGGACACAAGTGATGAGGCAAAAGCACTCAGCAACTACACAGCCAGCCACCACCCCACAACCGTCACATCAAAGTCAGAGGGGTCTGATTGCTAAATGTCTTATCAGCAATGTGGGGACTGCACGTCAGCCTAGGTCTCAACACTAAAAGCCTGCCTCTGTGCCCTTCCTTTTCTCTACACAGAGCTCAGGAGGAAACGTGGAGGTATAGAATGACCCAAGCTCTAACATCATGGATGATGTAGCAACCACAACAGTTTCTTAGCCTCGTACACCCACATGCTTTTGTCCACACTAGGACAGCTGTCTTCCCCTCCCATCTGTCTTCTGTAACATTCAAGAAACCCTTTCAGAAATGAGAGCTTTGCTCCATTCAGTAGCCACATACTTTCTTCATCCTCCTCATCTGTACGGCTCAGTGTGTCCTGAGAGGCCTGCTGGGAAGGCTCGCTGTCCTGCTCCCAGACTGTGCCAGTGCCAGTGTTGGAACGGGACATGGTGGCCAGACTCAGGCGGTAAGCAGAGGTGGAGGTGCCCACGGTGCTTACAGATGTCTTCCCTTGGTAAGCTGCAAAAGTGAGAAAACCAAACCTAAGTCAGAGGTGGAACTGAAAATCAACAAACAACCATGCATTCATGTCACATCGGGCACCTGGCTCTGCTCCCACCAGTGCAACAGTGACTGGGCATAGGTAAAGCAGACACAGCTGCCCTGGCTCACCTCGTCTCTCCCAAGTCTTACTATGGTGTGCCTGTTTTTCTCTCATGCAGTCTGTTTTTCTCCTTCAACCTTACTGACATATTTTCTGGATCAGCTTCGACATTTAGGAACAAGGCAGATTACTGCCGAGAAAAAAAAAAGCTGGAGGCATTTTCTTTTAAATTTCTTTTCCTTTCTTTAGAACAAAGCATGTAAAATCTCTTGCTGTATGTAAGCAGTGGCTGCCATCTCGTGGCAGGAAGGGTGACTGTTACAGAAGCGTCCCCTTGTGGAAAGAGAGATGGAGAGATGTGTCCTTATGCTGTGAGCTCACAGGCAACAGTAAAGAAAATCAAAGCAAGATGAAGAGCAGAGCAGAGGAGACAGAACTGCTGCGGAACAATGGATATAAGTTTCTACATGACGGATATATGTTTCTACATGAGCTGCTCCAGATGTATAGAGATGAAGGTGAAGGCTTGCCGTGTTGTGTGATGGGGCTGTGCAGGCCAGCTGTGATGGAGAGACACCTGCTGAGAAATGGTCTTACTGGGAAAAAAATGGGCACAAAGTGCCTTTCACAGCTGCGCTGCCTTTGAGTGGCTGTCCAACAGCAAGGCTGGGCTGGGCATGGGGCCTAATTGAGGGACAAGCTGCCAAGGATTCAGAGTGGATTATCTCACCCTCCTCCCAGACAGTGGGCAGATACGCCACAGGTTAACTTTTGGGTGAGCCACCTGGATAGACCGGGCTGGCAGCCCCTTGGCTCTCCTCTCCTTACCGGATCCACTGTGCACTGCCTCCTTCAGGATTTTCAGCTCATTATTGAATTCTGCAATGAGGGAGCTCTTGCAGAGAGGCCGCGGTATGAACCGTCTCTCCAGCTGGTCAGCAATGTGTTGTCGTGCAGTCAGCTCCTCGTGGTTCTCGGCCGGCTGGGCCAGCAGCTAAGGCATGAACAACACGGTGACATATTAGTATTGGAGGGGAATGACGCCCAGGGAACTGGGACTGGTCTCCAGACCAGCACATGCCTGCAGCAAACTGCCTGCTTTGCTGGCACGAGGTTTTGACTGCAGCTATGAGAAGTTTCCACCTGTCTTTCAGGAACAACCTTGTGTTTGACTGAACAGACACAAAATCTCACTTACTAATGGTACGTGGAGATCAGGGCTTCCTTATGCTAAGCTCTACCCTAAGATTTTACACAGCTACAGCCTGCAATATGATTTATTCTGTCCAAATGGTGAGAAACAGAAGGCTAAATAAGGTGAGTGCCATGTGCCAGTCTAGCTGGTAAGCAGAGAAGAGCTGTGATTAGCTTAAGCCCTGACTGCCTCAGCCCAGCAGCTGTCTCTTCTTCCACATGAGCCCCATCAGAACCATCACCCCAGAGATGCAAAGCACAGAGGTGCTTCCTGGCTGTTAGCTGCACTGCCCAGCTCTTTTCAGAAGAGCATTTTCAGAAAATTTCTGCCAGCCAAGCCTGGGCTCAGAGCATCCATGCTACTTTTGAGTGTCTGTCACAAAACTACGTCCGGATGAAAACCCTCTTGGTGAAGCCCAGTAGTACTAAGTCTAGCTATCCTCTCTGTGGCTTCTTGGATCAGAGCTCCTATATGATTGGCATACTCTTTGTTTCTGTCTAGCAAAAAGCTTTGTGATTTAGTTTCAAAGGGTTCATGTGCTTACTAACACATCAATACTTCTGAAAAGTCACTCCCCATACATGAACATCCATTTCTCCCCGGCACGCTGTTACCTCAGTTCTCAGCAGGCTAATAAGGGATATCTTGCCTTCAGGGAGTGATCTGGCAGGAGCTAAAGCACCTGTTACCTTGCACTGGATGAAGGGCCGAAGGAGCACAAAGATAGGAATCCGTGTTCGCACGATAAAGTCGAGGAAGTCCCACAGGGCCAGCCCTCCCACCTTCCGCAGCGCCATCTCTTTGACTTGCAGGCTCAGCCAGTACCACTGGCTGTCCAGCTGGCGTTCAAAGCAAACAAGGATCACCTTCAAGGCTACAGGAAAACACACAACAGCAAAGGGCAATCAGAGATGTTATCGTGTCCAGTACAGTTACTGAGGGAGAAAAGGGGAAGGCCACAACGAGCACAAACCAGCACAAGCATGCATGCACTCACGTGAAACTGCACACCTACACACCTAAGAGTTATAAGTGTCTCTTCTGTCTGCAAACACTTCAGGTAGAGGAACAACTCTGTTAGAATAAAGGGCCTACAGCTCAGGACTGGCAGGCCCACTTTCGGTTTTACTAACAGGAAATTTTCCTACTTCACACCCAAGTTCCTCTGTGTTTTCTTGCTCCAGCTTTCTCTCTCCCTCCCTGCAGAGTTCTTCTAATGTAATTAGTTTATCTTCCTGGAATCCAGGTATTGTGAAAGCAACTCAGGAAGGGAACACAGCCTTGGCTGATCAGACAACTCAAAAATCTCCATCAAGCACAGCCATGTGAAGGGCCACCCTCAGAGCACAATAATCTCCAGGTTATTTACAGGGCAATGAAAAGAATCTTTCTTGTAGTGCATCTGTTTGAGCCACAGCCAAACAACAAAAAAAACTGTTTGGTAAACCAAGGGCCATAATTCACAAGAGCACTGCATTACAATTAGGGGATGAAGAGAGGAGATGAGGCTCAGAACAATATTCTATATTAAAGAGGACTGTGACCAACAGCTCACAGAAGAGACAAGGAATCTATCCCTTGGAACAAAGAGCAGGCCTGGTAGTGACCCACTGTACTATCTTTCCTGATGGGATGGTCAAGGCATCACACACCTGTATGCATGTTTTCTGGGACTGGGAGCTAAATCAGGGATGAACTGGCAGTTTTTCCATCAATGGCACCCCATACCTCAGATACGGGTTAACAAAGACCACAATACGTCTTTGGGTAAGAGTTCTCACAAAACCAGACACTGAAGCTGTGCAGAAGGAGGGCTCCCCATATAGTTCTGATAACCTAGACTGCAGCTGAAGCTCTGTTTCAATTATTTTTTCTTTCCTTTCACCTGAGGGTCATATGTGAGGCAAACGTTGTGTTCCCCTGCAACAGCGTACAGCGAGAAGGGGGAATATCAGTCAACAAGGACTGTGTGCACAGGACCAGCAGGCAGGCAGACTGCATCACGTTTTACCCCAGCTAACCTCAGACCAGTAAAAGTGTCACATGAGGGGATGGTAGGCAGGCTGACTTGCCTTTTGTGGCTATATCCTGGCAGTATGAAAACTGGGCGGCATCTATCTGTGCTGCAGTCTCCTCCACCTGCAGTGCAGACACCGCTCACGTTGCAATACTTCCCAGAGTTACTCCTGGCTTCATGCTCTGACATGGACCCCTATTTCAGGGCAAGATCTAAAGCAGCTCTAAGAGCTCAATTAGCTCCTGCCTGAGATGGTTTTCTTTGGTGTTACCTACAGTTTTGAATGCTCCATTTTATCTCTGTCTCTTCCCAGCTGTGAGCAGAAGCCATCACTCACCCAGGTAGGCAGCCTGGCTGGTGGACTCTGCGAGCCCTTCCCGCCGCAGGTCCTTCCCTGCATCCCCTGGGGTGGAACAGTGGGCAGGCGAGCTCTCCAGCATGAAGTTCTTGCTGCGGGACGTGCTGATGATGCGAGGTGGCAGAAGGATATTGATAACAGTCTGGAGCAGCAGTAGGACCTCAGGCTGCTCCAGCCAGGGGCTGTCTGAGATGCATTGGAAGGGGAAAGAGAGAGAGAGAAAGATCAGGCTACACCTCAAGGATGCCCAAAGATCCAGACCCTGCTCCGTTCCAAAATGTGAGGCAATCTCAATTGTCCCCTAAGCCACAACTTCGTCCCCCACACCTTGTTATGCTGTTTCTCCTCCTGCAAGCAAAGGCAAAGTTTATTTAACACCAACACCAATACGCACAAACACAGAGCTACACAGCACAACTAAATGTCCCATTCAGTGGTCTGATGATCTCATGTTCTTTTTTTCTCTCTCCCTTCCCTTTCTTCTTTGCTTTTCTTTGGGGATTTACCAGTGATCACCCTCTATAGAAGAAAGCAAGGAGCAGGACTTGTGCCAGACAAGTGGCATGGACTGGGCAGACGGCAATCCACAGGGGCAGGCAATTTCTGTGACCTCTGCTCCCCTTTGGCTTTTGCTACAACAGCCTTGTCTTGCCTTGCACTCCGGTTTCAAAAAGGGAGCATGTCTGTGAAAGACCTGACCCAAGGACCACGGCACAGCTGAAACAAAGAGGAGAAACAACTTCCCCCAGTGGAACTCTTTCCAGTCTCAGACCCAAAGGGCACTTAGCTGACACACTGTAAGTGACAGGAAAAAAACAAAGAAAGCAAACCAAAGAAAAGAAAACAAATCAATAAGTTTAAAAAAAAAAAAAAAAAGGAAAAAATCAACAGAGAGCAGGGAAAGTGCAAACATCAGTTGTCAGAAAAAGGGAGAAAAACTCCTTTTGTTAAATTAGTCAGACCTTTGCTTCCAGATCCTACTGTGAGCACAAATGGAATCAGTAGGTTTAAAAGCATTCCTTCCCTTCTTTCCTGATTGGTGAATGGGGAGACGACATGGCTTAGGGGGAAATCTTCTTTCAAAGCCTGTGCAGTAATAATAAGAAAGGATTAAACGATTTCATCAGCAGATAACTCACACAAGTTACTGTAGGGAATGGCGGTCCCCCAGGCACCCTGTTTACACAGCACAACAGGCAATGATGACCTGAATGAATTAGAAGCCCTGACATCAGCCAGGAGTAAAAGGATTTCACACAACAACCTAAGCATCACCTGCTCTTGTCATAACCAAGAGGTAAGCAGCTCAGATTCCTTACCCACAGACATTAACAATATCAGAGGCATACCACAGTAGCTGGCTGAGTGTTAGTTCCAAACTCAGTTCTGCTGCACATGGGACCAGAATTTGACCCTGATTACGGGGAATAACAAAAAATGAACAGAGGAAACAGCACAAATGATACTATCTAAATATTCCGCTGTTTGAACATGGAGGTTATTCCCAAACACATTTTTTGTTCTACCTCACTTTGCGCTGTTCTACCACCTTTCCTAACATAAAGAATGAACTCCTAAAAAATAAGCAAAATGCACATCTACTGAAACCTTAAATGAAAGATCCTTCATATTCTTTACACGAGGTAATACAAGTGACTGCTAGTAGAACCTCTGCTCACTTACATTTACAACTTCACAGTTGCTATAGTCCTAGCAGTGAAATGCAACTGAACTTTGTAACCTCTCAAATTTATAGATCTGGGCTGAGAAATTCCAGAGAATGCTTTTTGGTGGGATGTGAAGTATTTCTGTTTCATATCCTACTGGAAGCATTAGGAATACAGCTTCTCCTGTTTTCCTGCTGTTTGGTTTTCATTCCACTTAAAACCCATTAAAAGAAGGAGTGAACAGGGAGGAGAAGATCATAAAAATGGAAACTCCCAATCTGGTTTTAAAATGACTATTTTGGTATCTGTTTTTAAAAAAAGCTAAAAGATTTCAGAGAAGGTGACGGTGGCCCTTTTTTGCTTCTGATTAATGAACCATTACTCAGAGCTGGAAGAAATCTGTGCTCTGTGTGAGCTGGTATCAAAAAGTCCTTCTGTGCCTCGTGCTCTGAGAGACAGCACTATGTTTTCATCCCTCTAACCCTTCCCAAGCAGCCCCACTTCACAGAAATAGTTGCTGAAGTATCCAACTGGATGTGTCAATGCATATTTAAAAATGCAAGTTGGAGCTAAATTATGAAAAATTTGACTCTTCATTCTGTTGCTGCCACTGTCTCCACTCTATCTGATCTCACGCCAATGAGGAGGAGAAAGAGATACGAGGGCAGAAAGATTCTGTAGTTGTTGTGGCACTGTCGTGAGAAAGGAATAGTGATGAATTTCTCCAAAAGTACAGGATGGGTTTGTTATTTGCTACAAGGATGTTATTGAGTCAGCAGCTGAAAATCCTAAGTTGCCCTGCCTCTTCGAGCTGGCACACTGTGACCAACTCTTACCTCTCGGTTACGCACATGCACCCAACAAGAAAGGACATTGGGTTGCATGGACGTGACCCAGGCACATTTCCCCATGGCAGAAGACTTGTGCTAGCTTCTTAGATACTGCAGAGAATCCTAATATGCTTGTCAGAGCTCTAAACAGCATCAATCAGCCGAACTCCCTGGACGTGAATTTGCAGTGTTAAGCTGATGGATGCTTGCTGTGGAGCTGGCCCCAACAGGTCAATTTTGAGCTCAGTTCAAATCATCAAAAGGATGGGAGAATCTACGTGTTGCTTCTCTTTGATTTTTGGTGTATGTTCCACAGTTTTTGCCCAGCTTTTGCAGAAACAAAACAGAGCACCGATGAGTTGGTGTCTCAACCAGAAGCTAAAACACGCCTAGCCACAGGCCAGGGCAGACACACCTGTATCTGCAATGCTACAAGCCGGACAACAGCTGTGCTGAAGGGCAGAGGTGGCGAGAGATAAGGGCTGAGATGAAGAAGGGGTAATCCGTCAGCCACACTGGAGGGTCCTACCACTCCCATCACCTGCAATACAAACAGAGCACATCACCACAACTGACTGCTTACAGTTTAATCCATGCCATATCCTCCAACATCAGTGAAATGGAGGGGCCTTCCATTCGAGCACTGGGTTGGGGTGGCTCTAGGAGAACCAGCCATCCACAGTGGTCCTTGGGGGAGATGGGGCCAGCAAAGAGGAGTTCTAGCAGGGACAGGGAGGGGGGAAGAAGGAACCGGCAAGGGTGGGAGGAGTGCACAGGTAGCTCGGTACATTTACAAATGTACCCAGTACCAGCCCTGAATGACCAGCACTGGACTGGTGGAACAGTTTGAGTTGGAGGATACGTCATGTAACAACTGTAACAAATGAAATATGTCACCAAAGCAAGAAGTCTGCATTGAAACTGGATCTTTTTCCCTTCTCTTCTACTGGAAAAAAAATGTCCTAAGTCTGACCCAAGCCGGGTTTTGTACAATGTTCAGATTCCCCTCAAACACACTCTATTCCTATCGATTCTAAGTATGATTCATCTCACTTGACACAAGACTTCTAATATTGTCACCTGCATGTGACTTGGTTGTCTGCAACCCCGTGAAATATCACCACAAGAAAACAAGAGTTCAAGGGGAGAGTTATTTGAACTGTTTTGGATATTTTCCTCATACAAATTAAATCACAGGTCTGCATCTGCCCGTTTCTCTCCATGACTAGATAAATCTAGATGACAGAAACAGGCAGAAAACACTTTTACAAATCTGGCTTACGGAGAAAGGCAGTAACCAGTTTTCTTCCTGAAAACCAAAGGGCAATTTAGAATGGCAGAGCCCCTTATTTTTGTCACCATGGATTATCATTAAAGTATTTCCCCATTTTCCCAGCTAATCTCTTTTTGGCTTTGTGATGTAATTGATCTACACATGAATATCAGTATGCAGTCAGGGGTGCTCCCATAGCAGCCAAAGTTCTGACAGCTAATGGTAAGATCCTCTTAACACAAAGAATACATCTTTTCCTGGTACCTCTCTTTGACATTCCTAGCCAGCTGAATGTAAGCTCTATGACTGCACTTTAGCACTGCAGATCCTTCTGCTTTTTTTAGAGCACTGGCTCATTCCTAATGCACGCTCTTTAGAGAGCTTTCAGTTGTGATTCACTCCATATTGTCTGCTTATCAAACTACAAGTCCATTGTAAACTTGTATTCTAGATAATTCTGTAGCAGCTTCCCTGTGAAACCACTCCAATTAGCCTGAGTGTCCCGATTTGCAGTGCCTCTGAGTAGCCACCTCTGCATGAACAAGGAAGAAGTCTCATGGACTCTGTCAGCTTGGACTTCCATGTCCTTGCAGTTAAGAGTGCTGCAGAGGCTTGAAGGACAGGAGCCTTTGTAAACACCGATACTGCATCTTAACTAGTGATAACTGTTCTTAAATCTCCTCAGAGAGGCTTTCTGATACTGCTAGATAAAGTTCCAACATCTGTATTCTCAGAAGAAAATGTTATTAAACCCAACAACAATGACAATACTAGGGCCGCCTTTCCCCCTTATCTGTATTTTTTCCACATGAAATGTGAGCTCATGCATTTCTACAAATAGCTGGAGTTACATGGAAATCAAATGGAGACTTTGCTCCCACTGTAACAGCTGCAGAAACTACAATCTATTATTGAATGACTAAACAGGCTCTGTTTCTATCACCTCTGCTGTAACACACTTATGAGAAAAATGTCTACTGAGAGTGGGATCTGAACATTGTACCATGCAAACCTGTACTAGATCAAGCCAGGGACATTGCAAATAGAGGAGTGAATCCACCCATGTAAATCCTTCTAACTAGCCAGACACCTGATAGCCTCTGACAGAGCCACCAGGGTCCTTCCCCACTGGAGACGGTAGGTATCTCCAGGATCAGCCCCTCCCCACCTCTACCAGGTGTGTGCAGTCTCCACCACCCCACTCTCCAACTTGCAGCCCTCAACTCTCAGCTCAGTCTGGCAAAGGTAGATCTTCAAAGTGGTGCGTGGGGAGCAACGGAAAGAAATCACTTGACCACTGCTACTGGTCACTGTATCTCCCCATGCACCACTTCAAAAATGAACCTTGCTATCTCTAGTGTCACTTGCGAAGTCCCCTTGCGAGGGGTAAGGGGGACAGGTAAAATGACAGGAATGGGAATGGACTCTCATCTTCGGTGCAGAGAAGTCAACAGCAGACTGAGGTTTAGCAAAAGGTTCACAGGGTTGCCGCTTGGCTACTCACCAGATTGACACACACATTGATCAGAGACCTAAGGTGAGGCAGGAAGGATATGATTGGCTGCCTCTGAAGTGTCAAACAAACCCCTTCAATCAAATTGCTGGCAGGCTCCCACTCAACCTGGCGCCTGCAATACAACAGTAGGTGCTGTTAGCCGCTGGCCTCCTGCCCCCCACCAGACGCTCGCAAACATGGCGACCGACACACAGTGACGCCCACAGAGGAAACGTTTCAGACAGCAACGATGCCCGAGATGAGCACAAAGTGCACGACAGAGAGAAGGTTTTATCCACGCAGCTCAGGAAAGCACAGAGCACACTGAGTGTCTGAGAGACCAAAACGTAGCAGAGATTCTGCATTAGCGACAAAAAAAGCCCTGACAACAACAACGGTAGATAGGCTGTGATTCACTTTTCCCTGCGATGGGGGATGAAACAGACTCAGCAGACAGCTGTCTCAGGTGTGCCTGTGTGTGGGAAGACTTCTGCTGGGCCGTGATCCCAACTGAGAGTGACTCCTCCATCTCTTGTGGCTTTCCGATGTTCAATAAGCCTTGTCAGCTGTGAGTGTCCTCTGCAAACTACTCTGCCATCCAGTCTGAGAGAGTCACATTGACTCTCTGTACTTGAGCTGCCCAGCAGTGCAGACTTCACTGTCCTCACCCCACGTAGGACAACTGAGCAGCACCAAAGTCCTCTATTTCAGGAGTCCTTCTTCCCTGACAATTCGGTTTTCTTTAAAATAGCTTGTAGGACTCATGTCCTCTTGACAGGTTCTGAATGGCTCCCTCCAAACCGTAAGCAGATACATCAGAAATAACAACAAAGCGGTTCCCACCTTTGATCTCAGGGTCGGACTCTTCAGAGATGGTGTAGTTCTGAAGCCAGTATCTAACCGAGTACTTACTGGGATGGAAGGACAAGGCTTGAATAACCTGTTTGCTCAGGAATGAGCAATACCCTAGTCAAGTTTGCTCAGAAGACTTCCTACAGATGAAAGTAAGATGAAACGTTTGCTGTCTGAATTCTAAAGTATGCAAATATACACCTCATTTTTCAGCAACTACTGCTCCTAAACCTACTCTGGAACAGTAGTTTGCCTTTGTACACGTTCTTACACTACTCCCATCAGACTGTGGCTTTGGAGCGGGGTGCCCATGGGAGGCAGTATGCAAGATTCTGGTGTAAATATCCTAATGGAAGGCTTCTAGGGTCTGCCATCCAAACATGTGATTTCTTTTCCATCCCAAGAGGTTTCTTGCTTAAATGATGCTTAACAATAGTTAAATGTAGTTAATGCATCTGGTCAAGTGGCTTTGTTGTCTCTGTCCCTATGTATATGGAATAATAGTTTCATCTAAGCACAGGTTCAAGCACAGATGAGGGAATATGAGGAGAATTTTATTTTATAAGCATTCAATTCACTTAGACAAAAGGAAAGTTACTCAAGAACAAGCAAGACCCTTAAGCTGCCTTTTGAAGCAGAAGGAATTATGAGCAAGAACATAAAGAAATGGCAAGGCCTATCAAAGAATCAAACCATCAGGAAGGGGAAGCATCAATATCTCCAGCTCTAAACTCCCCACAAGGGCAGCAGTTTCTAAAACAAGATTGTTAGCCAAAGGGAAGTGACACGTAGGGATGCCAGAAAGAAGAAATCACCCTCTTATTATTTGCTCCATCTTAGTTGTATACACATGATTCCCACAAGGATCTGAAGTTTTGTGTCTAAATTCCAGATTCTGATGTTCTCTAATGTAATTTGGTTTCCCAGTTCGTATTGCTAACAAAACGAAGCAGTTGAGGACATTCATCCACAAGGTTAACTGAGACCAAGAGCTTTTTTCACTAAGATCATTGGAAAATCTGCACGGTTGAGGGATTTTACACAACCCAGACAACATATATATCACTGCCTATGAGGTGGAAATGTTCA
Source organism: Lagopus muta (assembly GCF_023343835.1). Classification (NCBI taxonomy): domain Eukaryota; kingdom Metazoa; phylum Chordata; class Aves; order Galliformes; family Phasianidae; genus Lagopus; species Lagopus muta. The sequence continues at coordinate 31,902,672 of NC_064440.1, read as the reverse complement.
ATTTTCAATACTTCTGGAACTCAGCAAGGCCTGTACCACAGCACTACTTCATGAAGCACCAAGTTTTCACAAGTCACTGACTGGATTCAATTGCTGCAGTTCTGATCCCTTTATGAAGGCACACTGAGAAGCTACTGCATAGCTCCAGACTACTTTTATCTTTACAGAGAACATAAAGCATTTTTGTGAGAAGGTATTCTTGAAATACTCTTGTTAGAGTTCACTTAACTTTCTATTAAAGAAAAAAAAATTAATCTCCTTAACTCACAGCTAAAACAAAAAGATGGCAGATGGTACAAATCTGATGATGTATTTTGGAGAAAGAGAACATGAGATTTCTGTAAGTACTCTCTGTAGTTCTTGATTACCTGAAATTTCTTTTCTTTTTATCAGAAGCCACAACAAAAACGTCAACATAAATGCACACTTACAGAGGAAAAACCCCTCAGTTTCTAATGTAAAGGCTCACAGCAATACAACAGTTCTAGTTAGATGACATACCCACACTTCACGGCTTGCAACATCAGAAACGGACCCCAGAGGGTTTCCATTGTACCTGCTTACCTCAGAGTAGGCATCTTGTGAATTTTATTGAACATACGGTCCAATCTCTTTAAGATGAGGATAAGGGCAGGTCTCACCGCCTCAGCTGTCCAGTCAGTGATGGGTAACATCTCCATGATGTAGCGACGGAGACCTCGGCTCTCCATCGTCTGCGTGTCATAAGGTGCCAATTTCAGCAGGGAATGTGCAATTTCTGCCAATCTGAAACCAGAGCTTGTTAAGAGAGAAACCTGATACTCTACAGCTTGCATTTCTTCACACGTGCCCTTTTCAATGGGTCCAAAAAGACCTTTATGATTTCTTCAGACTAAATATTTCACTTTTAAATGGCTAAAGTTAGGTGAGATGAACCCTGTTATAAGTGAATAGCCTATTATTTGGTTTTCTGAAGACTCTGAGAAGGCATCTGACAGCCTTCAATGACCATGGCTGTCACATCATGTTCTGGTATATCTGCTGTCTAGCTAGAAAAGATTGTTTCCTTCAGCAGCTAAATCCTGTTAGTCGTTTAACTGACACTAGAAAATGAATTCATGCAAGAAAACGGATAACATTTCTTTTATTTAGGAACTACGATAAAGCAATTCTTGTTCCACCACAATAAGGCAGTCATTTCCAGCACTTTCCAGGAGACATGAGAACCAGAGCACAACTTGTCATCATCTGCAAATCAAACCCTTAGCTTCACTGCTGCAACCTCTGGCCTTGAAAGAATTTGTCTCTTGAAAATAATGAAGCTACTAAGGTGTTCTCTAACTGTTTCACTGAAGAACAGTTCTGTAACTGTTTCCTGTCAAGAAAGTATCCTTTCCAGAAAACAAACCAATAGCACCTTCTGTACACCTGCTTTCAAGTTTGTGAAACTCATCTTCTAAGAGAGGGACACAAAATTGCTGAAGAGCAACTAAGCCTAATCTATGTTGATTATGAAATAAATACAGAAATGAAGTTTCTACATTTCTGCTAACTAGCAAATACTTCCAAGTTGTACCCTTAGTACACCCAGATTGTTAGATGCAAATGTAAAACTAGGATGGTAATGTAATATGGAAAAAAAAATTAAACCCTTTATAACATGAAACAAAGAAAATTCATTCATCAGACGTGTATTTCTTGCTCCCACTGAAATCATTAAAAAGCCCAACACAACTATATCTAAGCAAAGATGAAATGTGGCCTGGGAACCTCACCTTTGTTTCCTAGCAAAAGATTAAAGTTCTTGACTCATACTGAGTCACAGAGTTTGTAATGCAATTAGTATTAATTCCTAATTCTTACATCCCTTGGAAAAAGATGGCATGGAAAAACATCCAGGTCCATCAGACCTTCAGTTTGTTTGCAGGTAAGCACTACACAGGAATGACGTGCATCTGCAGTAACAGGTATCTCCTGTTCAAAATTACCCTCTAAATTACTAAGTATTTGCCAGAGGGAAGGAAAGCAACGTTCAGTTAATAAGGAAATACACAAACCAACCAAAGGAACAGCCTCCCAGTTCCCCAGCAAATTTGGGCATTTGTTCAACAAGACCTAAATTAACACAAAACATACATCTCTAATTATGGCAGAATCTGCTAGATAAGGGGCTTTGCCATTTGTTTTCGGAGCACGAATATAAAAGGCAGGAATGTTTTTTCAAGGGTTTCCTTGGTCCAGAGGGCAGGAACAAAACAGGTTCCGTGCACTGCTAGCATTTGACTCCCTTCAGCTTGCTTCACAAGGCTTTTCTGGTGAAAAAGGTATAAAGATGAGGCAAAGGAACTTCCCCTGAAGATGACTGTACTATCAACAGAATCAGGTCCATTCTCTCTTGTCTCAATGCTTTTTTTGTTTTTTTTTCCCCTTTTAACTGGACAACACTTCTCAGTAGCGAATTACCCCTGTTTTGTGGTTACCATGAACAGCAAGCACAGAGTCAGCACAGAATGAGGTCCAAACTATTAGAAGCCTCCACTCAGCTCCTTCTAGGCCACAGTGCAACAAAACAATCTACAGTGAGCACCCAACCAGCCTTCTGGGCTCGCTGCTGTACCTTTAAAAAAATCTTGTGCTCCTGCTTTATCACACAATGAGGTGATGGTCCTGTAAATGCCTTCTGCCCTATCCTCCCCCATATTCCAGTCATTTGTGTCAAATGGTGCAGAGATTATCTTCTCCTTCCCTATATTTGTTGGCAGCATGTTGTGATGCACAATGTCCTAGGAGAAGATAAAAGCCCCACTGAGCCAGATAGGCAACTTCCTCATCCCCTGCATTAGAGAGCAGCCTTATCTACTCTGCTCCTCATCATAACTTCTTCTGATGTATCAGATGAGCCTCCACTTTTGTTTCATCCACAGAGATGGGGGTCTAAACAAGACCAAAGGAGAGCTTATGAAACCCTTCTTACATGCAAGCAGCATCAGGTACAATCTAAAGAACATCCAAGGCATGCATGGTTCAGAAAGCAACATGCAAGCCTATGCTAACAGAAAGCGATTGAGTCGTCTTGCTATTGTGAAAAGTTAAGAGCTAAAAGAAGTGAATTCCCCTGAAATGAACAAGCAAAAGGAGAAAGCCTGTGGAATACCTCATGTGTGACTTCACATCCAGCAGTTCCAGAGAGGTGACTCTGGGCTCTCCAGCCAGGTTCTGCAAAATCTTCAGCCTTGGACCACAGTGCTTGTAAAACTCAGTGCAGATATTCAGCAGTGACTCCCGCGGTCTCCTGAACTCCTCTCTAGCAATTCGTTCATCCAGTTCTTCTCGGGGAAGACCTTGGCCCTCCTCCAGTAAATGAAGGTTTTCCCTGGAAGATACAAAATGAGAAAAAAAAGCATTGCATGCAGAAGAACAGGTATAAATTCGAAAACCTCTCCAGTCTGTTTTGCAGCAGATTCTTTCACCCGCAATTGAAAACAAAAAATCGTTGCACCTGTAACTAAAAAAAAAAAAAATACAAAAAGGGAAATTACCAGCTGCAAAGTCTTTTTAAGAACGAGAAAAATGAACTATCCTTTGCTATCTTCTTTTGAAAAAGGTTGCCTGTCACAGCAACGGTGGGTGAGACCCAGTGAACCTGGAAAGTGCTGCAGAACAGTTCCTCACGTCAGAGAAGGCCGAGTGAAGATTTTACTGTACCTGATAAAGTGTAGTTTGGCTCCCTGTTCTGGGTACCTGGGAAAACAGAAACGGTGCAGTTGTAAAACAGCAGCTGAGGAGTGCCTGAATTGTGCCTTGCTGCAAGGGGCTGTCAATGTTCTAGCCTCTCCCCATCACTGGAACCGTGGCTACACATAGTTAGTGACAACACTAAATAGCCTTTACCTCCTGTCTGGCAGCAAAAAAACAGACTGTCATAGTTACTGCCTTCATTATAAAATGAGAGAACAAAGTTTTCAAGCAATTTCACTTAATAATTTTCACTCAGTGTTTGTTCTCTCACGAAACCAGAGCTCATTCTGTGGGAAGAGTACCTCACAGTTTTGTTTTGTTGCCATTGTCTCTTGCTAGTTTTGTTGAGAAAGACTAACAAACCCTGCACCTCTAGGTTAACACGACCAAGTCAGGAACAGCAACCATTCTATCATTGTGAGACTGCTGTTGTTGCTAGCAGATGTCTATTGCAATGACAGCAGAAGAATTAAGGGCTGGAAAAGTAGAGCAGCTCAGAAATGTTTTTGGATCTGAGACTGAATGCTTGACAATGAGAGATATCTGGAAATTTAAACCAATATGTTCAAGTCACACAGCATCGGGAGTCTCTACTTTTGACTGTCAGCAGATACATATCAACTGCTTTCCACAGTCAGTATACAAATAATATAAATGAGGCACTACTTTCCATTACACCACTATAACCAGGAACATTCAGATCCTGGATTGAAAAGCAGATCGGTGTTGGATGCACTGCTGATGCTCCAAGCCTGCATGAAACAGTGTTAAAGAGCAACAAATTGATTCCAGGAGTTACCAACCAAGACGTGCACACTTCACATCTATAAAGTGACAATAATAACCCTTTGACGATTCATATAGAAAGAGATGTCTATCTCCCTTCAGTACAAAAGAAGACAGGGAACAACTTGGAAAGCATGACTTGCCAAAAATATATTCTTGATTTATAGCCCAGTACAGCCCATGGTACTTGACTGGCCTATTGACTGTGCACACACCCATTATCTGTTGTTACCAACAAAAGAGAATTTAAGAAGGAATACTCTGCTCGGAAAGAACAGTAACAAGCTTCAAGCCCTTGTTCTATGGCTGTATAAGTTGCCAGTAGCCTTGTTCTCACAGTAGCCTAATCTGAATGGCCAATACGAAAGGAGCAGTATTGAAGTCTGCTGGCACCCCCTTCCTTTTTCCCATTCCCTGTGCAAAGTTCGTTGTCTTGTTATATTTTTATAAAGAAAGGCAAGAATATTTCCAGCCATTCTTCCCTTTTTCTTATATTCTTTGCCACCTTCTCCTTTGCTACATGTAACCCCCAATAAAATAAACAAACAAAAAAAACCCAAGCCAAAATGGAGGCAAAGGCAATATAAAGAGACCACAGGAAAGGAAAAAAGGCAAAATAAATGGATGAATAGAAAACTAGAGGAGGTGCCAATTTCTGTAGTCTCAACAGACATACAGTTTGAGGTTTTACTGCTGCTCAGTCACTCAGAACAAGGCCAGAAGGATCAAATCTTTCTGCTACCCAAACGGACTCTGTCCAGTGGCTCTTTGACAGCAGACTTGAAAGGAAGCAAAGCAGTGAATTGAAGGACATAGTTGCTCTGTCAGTGTACTGCTAGAGTACAAAGAGGAAAATGAAAAGAGGCTATTAAGGATGAGCGCCTTCTGTTTTGATATTCTGGTCTTCTATTTAGTAACACGGTTTTAAATGAGAATTTACAGTGTTGGAGATTATGGTTATGTCAGAAATTCAGTTCTGGGCTGTGTGCTCTTTTTATCTGATTGCTTTCTCCCACAATATCCAGAGCACCTCCTCAGACAACTGAGGAAGCACTCAGCACAGACATTATCTTACTCCAAAAAAAAACAGAAAAGCTGCTCAGAAGGACAAGAAAGAAAGAAAAATGCACTGACTTACCTGGTGTTCACACCTGCTGACATGGTGTGGTTAGCTGCTGTAGTCCCTTTATGGCCTTGGTCACATCGACTCATCTGTGGGGCTGTCATAGGCCTAGCAAAGGGAATGTGAGGAACACGCTAAAAACTGTATCTAATAAGTGCACTGAAATTCTGCTTGTGGTCTAGTGAAACCTAGCATTAACTTTACCTGTCTAAACCTCAACCATTATACAAACTAACTCAGATATGGAGAGCTCTTGTTCACTCCTTTTCCCCAGACTGATGAGCAAAAACATTCTAGGACCTGTGAAGCGTGAGTTACCTGGTGAGAACTTCAACACTGTATAAGAGGGCCTGCAAAGAGGTGGCAAGTGCAGCCATAGCAGCAATCTCCTCACGAGCTGCTGTCACAGTCTCCACTTGAGAGGTCTGTCTCTTCAGCTTCTGCAAGTAGCAGGGAACCAATGCTTCCAAGACCATCAGCATCTGGAGGCTGGAAAAATAACCATTACTTGGTCTGTTATAAGCTGTCAATCCTGAAACTCTCATCAGGTGGAGGTTTCAGATTCTTTCTGAAGGCCCCTGAACCTCCCACTAGCCTGTGATTTCATTGCTTCTCATTAGGTAATCAGCCTTGGGCCAAAGAAACTCTCATATGAGGGACTTCAGGGAAAAATGAAACAGTAATACAAATTGTCTGAACTTTCGGGTGTCCTCTGAGTAAGTCATCCATCTGTGGATGTTCTTTTTTCCCTCCAAAAACTCCTTTCTTCTCTGGTTTCTTCTTAGACACTATCCTTTTTTCTTTCCCATCTCTCTGCATCTTCCTGTTCTTTCCAGCTGCCTGTTTTTGCCCTCAGGTACCTCTCTGGCAACAGTAAGCTTAAGAACAAAATGTGGCCCCCATCTAAGAATACAGCCTATTTGTTGCTGCTTGGCTTGCCACCCAGCTCAGCACTGCTTTCAGCAGCTGGCTAGAATTGGAGCTGGTGCCCTAGGAAATGCATCAACAAGCAGAAGCTTGGCCTCACAGAGAAGCGTAGTGCTTGTGTTGCTTTTCTATGTCCTCTGTTTTGATTCCTCATGCCATATGCAACTTCTAGGCCTTTTCTGAGTCTGCACAAAACAAGAAAACAGACCAGCACCTTCTGAACGACTCGGGAGCATAGGCCACCACTGTCACACATAGCTTGATGGCTTCACTGATCGAAAAGGTCAAGTCCTCGTTCCCATAGCAGAAGTCTGAGGGAATAAAACAATAGGAGAAGATAAGCACACAGACATAACAAATATGAAAAGAGCTAGCACACTCCTTTCTTTCCCCCCATTTTCAATAGCTTGTTTCTCATGTTAACACTCCCTAGTAAGCTCATGACTTTTGACAAAAATGAGCCTGTCAGATAGAATGGTGCTGAACTCCCACTTGTACCAACATCCAAGAGCACTAAGAAACGATTTTCAGTAGGTCAAATCACTGCTGAGCATGAAGGCCTACAGATGCTACTGCGGTCCTTTATCTGCTTCTTCCAAGATGTTTCCACCATACTAAAAATGACATTGATGCACCACTGGTGACAGCATCAGAAAATTCCAGGATAAAACAAAGCTTTAATACTAAGACTAATTGATCAAAATCAGTGTTATTTAAGGAATGTGCAAATTTGAAAATAAGTCAAAGATCCTTATAAAAATCAGACAAAATTATTTCCCTGCAGAGCACACAGCAGCCAACTCCTTAAATGCTGCATTGTATGGCTGACTGCCAAGAGAGACAGTGTCTTGCATACATCACACAGCCATATACATTCTGCTTTGTAATCAGGACAACTGACTGCCTGAATGGCATCCATCAGTTATTAGTCACAGTCTGCCCACAGGAGAGGATGTTTGAGTTTCCTGCCAGCATGGAACAGAGGAGAGGATGACGCTGATCTTGTCAGCATGATATAGTTTATTAGCCATCTTTATTCTTCATCCACACATGATAAAATTCAAAATGCCAGGGGCTAGCTTCAGACTAGTAGGCTCAACGCAGAAAAAGGAGCTTTGGAATAAAATAAGTGAAAAATTCCTTTCCTGCAGAAAATATCTAGTGTATGGTGGTAATAAAGTCATCCTTAAAAGATTCATGAGGCATGAGAAGCAGACATTACTGCACTCGAGGAGTAGAAAAAGAAAATAAGCTGCATCAGATACATGTTTAATCAATAAGCAGCAATACAGAATTACTGAATAAAGGATTCTTTGCTGTTACCTAATGACTTGAGAGGCTTTTCTGCTTTCACCAGCTCTAAGATGTCCAAAATGTCTGGAGTATCTCCCTCTAAGGACTGCAGCAGGTCAAACAGGCACTGAGCTGACACTCCTTTGCTGGTTCCGTTGTTCGTAGCATCCTGTTTCAACGACACGGCTGATTTTCTGAGGGCCTGTGTGCATCCTAGCAATCTTTACAGGAGGTATTGGCAACCCTTTTTGTTTTGACAAAGAGCCCACAGGGAGCACTAAGTGCTCTAAAGCAATAAGCCTTACCTGATTCAACAGATTGATGCTACAGTGGAAACAATGTGAACACTGCATACAGCTTTACTTGCCATAAAAAAGCAGGTATTTGCTGCCCTGCTAAGAAGGATGTGTGTGCTTACAGTGTATGTGTAGTTAGATTTAACAGTTCCACTTTCAATTACAATTCCATTAATAATTTTAGCTCATTAAAATGTTAAAAATTGATTAGTGAAGATTTTAAAACATGGCTAATCCAATCTTAGAGCTCGGATGTACTAAAACTTGGCAACAAGCTTTCTGTTCATATTACTGCATTCTAAGAAAAGATCTGTTTAAAGAGTTGCAAATCATTTTTGTCCTTTTATAACACATATTTTTTAATAACACATATTTTTTATACACAGATATTTAAAGTGAAACTATATTGACTACCCTAGACACCAGTGGCTCATTATCTCAATATGCTGCTCAATCAACCGATGAACAGAAGTGAGAAGAAATAAGCTCAGGAAACGGTTCTGTGTAGCACCAACTGCAGTAAGGATGTGTTCAACCTGAACGGTGCTGATGCTCCAGCTGTTTTCTCCTCCTGATCTCTGATGGGAGGCTGGCTGCACGCACAGGCTTCCCCACACCCAGCCTAGGGAATGGTTTCTACTCACAGGGAACTCCAGCAGAGGGGCGACACTGGCAAACAGCTGCAGAATGAAGGGCTTGCGATGCAGAACGTAGAACTGGCGGCAAGCAAACTCTATGGCTTGGCGTAACTGTGGGTTGCTTTCATAGTCAGCATATACCTAAACAACCATAAAAGACATGGAAGTGCTACGTTACTCTAGTGGAAGGGTTCTTCAACTCCTAGCCTAACGCTGCATCAACTACAGCTTGATTACAAGTCAGGAGTGCTGCTGCTTGGAGAAACAGAATTATTCCATGTATCTTTCACAAGATACAATTCTCTATAGTCAACTCCAGAATGGTATATGATATTTTTACTTGTTCTTTTTTATCCTTCAACAGAAACACACTTGATTGATACTTAGCTTCAGAGCTAGAACAAGTCCAACATTCTGTCCTGCAGAAATGCTACTAAATCAGCTCTCTTCCATTCTACACATTCATGCAGCTGATTATTCCTAATCAAGAACCTACAACAGTCCAGCCCGATCAACATTATCTGTTGGTTATTTTTTCTTTTCTTTTTCCATATTCAGACTGCATCCCCACTTTGCCAAGACAATTTGAACTCCTGAACTATCATTCAACACGCTGACAGTTCTGCCCACTTCAAAGACATTTCAAGCTTTTTAGAGTGGCATTTCCTTCAGAGCTGGCCATTGAACATGATGCCAAAGAAGTAGGATTTATTTCTCAGAGATACACAAACAGCATAAATTGCTAGGAACAGTTTGACTGCGCTTCCTTCTTTTGCCCATTTCAATCGCCTGTCTGCACATCTCTGCTGGTACAAATACTTGGGAGGTTTGGAGCAGAGACACTCAGAATTTTCTTGAGGTTTGCCAGATGTAATGCTGAAATTTTGTGGTAATGCAAAATTCACATTACAGCACATGTTTCTTAGATGTTTCTCTGCAGACATGTACTCTGTTAGCAGGCTAGCAGGCTGAAGTATATCCACATTTGTAGCACAACCACACGCCTCTAGCATGCTTGTCACCCATGGCCTGTTACACTTGCAAGACTTAATTTACTTGAAAAAAGGGAAATGGCTAACAATATATTAATTCCACCAAGAAAAGTGGAAGAACCTGCAGGCACCTCTGGTGGAAATAACAATTCCTTGTAACTTCTTTTGGATAAATGCAACAGCTCTAACAGAGCTGTGACAACGTAAGGAAATTTTTAAGTTTATTCACTAACATTCAGTTCTATAACAAAGTGCTCACTCTGTAAGTCTTCCCTTGTATTTTTCATGGAAATAGCTCACCTGCAACATACTGGGGAGCACCCACTGGTACCCACTGAGGGAGAAGAGGTGGTTAAAGTGCACAGCTGTGTTGATGACTGTGGCAGCATACTGCCTCAGCAAGGCACTGTCTTCAGGGTGCAGGATCAGGGCACCATTGAAGACATTCAAGAACAGCATGATCTCATCCCCCCAGGGGAACTCGCTAGGCATGCCAAGGAACATCTCTTCCAGCAGCTTAATCCACAAGCTTTTCTGAAGAGTGTCAAGACCGAAGAGCTCTTTTCCAGCTGTGGGGGAGAAAAGGCAAGAGCAATCAACTCTGTCTATGATGGCCAGACTCACAACACTGCAGGTTTTGCCAGAGAATCCTCCCACAAACAGTGACACTCGTTCTGCCTTTCTGAAATGAGTTCATCCATTCTGCATTTCTGCAAGTGCCTACAGGGCTTGAACCAATCTCAGCTGAAAACAAGACACATGAAGACTGATTAATGAGTATCACAGCTCATTAAACTTGCTTCCCACAGTTGGAAATTCTCTTCTTCAAATGTGAAAGAAGATCTGAGCTGAATCTTAATCTTCTAGGCGTACCAGAGATTACAGGATAATGATGCATATTTACAGTAATGCTTCTGAAAGCAAGTGTCTTTAGGGTCTGTTACAGAACAGGTCAGCACTTATCACCCTGAAACAGTGGTCTTTTTAATTCTCAAGTCAGCCTGGAAACCCTTTCACAGCAAAGTTCCTAAAGAGAGATCTGCTCTGATATCCCTGCTGCAAGATTTGCCCAATCTTCATTTAAAGTCCATTTCTTTCACAATGTGGACTCTGTGCTCTGTGAGGTCTCACACCATTTTTCTGATGTTTCAGTTTGAAAACACAGACCCAGTGACAAGATGCTACTGCAAAGCATGCTGGCAAATAAAGCTCTAGAATCAAGGTTCAGAGAAATCAGTGCAAAGACTTCCATGAGTGTTACAGAAAAACTTGGGCTAGATGAGACAGAGATCCCTTTCTCAGGCAAGGTGAACTTCAAAATTTATGGGTGTTCTTGAAACTGAAGAAGCTCAGGTTCCTCCACCTCTCCTCATACGACAAGTCCCCCGGCCCCCTAACTGCCATAGGGGCCCTCCCTTAGACTCACCCTAGTTTGTGAAAAACTTCTGTGTTCTGGTGAGTACACAGCTGGACACAGTTCCAGCCGTAGCCTCGTGCATAATTTTAATACAGGATTATATTCCTGTTAATGTTCAAAGAAAGTAGTTTTGTCTGGAGGTGTTTAACTCAGCAAAGCCCTTTCCACTGTTATGCTTACAACCAACAGCTATGTATCATTTTCTCTAGGAGGAGATTTATGAGTTTCCAGCCTGTGTTTCTGTGGCAAATGAAGTGCCTCACATGAACCTTCTGAGCCGTACGCAACCACCAAAGAAAGCCATCAAAAAGCCATACCTTGGGGATCACTGAAGAGGGAGAACTCAGCATCAATGGCATTTCGGGGAAATGAAGGCAAACGGAGGAGGTCTTCCTGAAGCATTGATACGTGCGACTGCTTGTGGGCAGTAGGGATTTTCTGTGTCAACGATATGAGGAACAACACCCGCCCCACCTCTTCTAGTTTGCGAGTGAACACCTGAAAGAGAGACAAGAATCAGAATCAGTCTAATCAGAAAGCTCTTGTGTATATGTACACACACTTTTCTAGGCTAGCTTGCACAGCCTTCTCTGATGGGAGAGAAGTAGCACTCATGGTTGACAGGAATTTGATGAAATTTGAAGTGCAAGTACTGTGCCCTTCTGCAGAATTTGTATGACCAGTGTTTTTTAGCTCCATCCAGCATAGATGGACTGCATTTGCAAACAGGTTTTAACTCTTTCTATTCCAGTGTTGTAGAGGACCATGTGGGTTGTCAAACTCTTTGCAAATTTGCAATGCAGCCTTTTGTAGATCAGCGTCAACGTAAATTTTGCCTGTGTGAGTCCCAAGGTGATCAGAGACAAAACAACTCTAAACTGAAAGCCACGCAGTTGCACTTACTCTCTGCAAGCTCTTAGAGAATAGGCAACATTATGTTGGGATGATTATCTTCCTGCTGGAACTTGTCTGGCCATTGCAAGTGTATGTAGGGTTCCAAAAGAAAGGTAATCATAAAACAAAGCAGATCGAATTCTCAGCTACTGTAAACCAGCGAAGTCCTGCCAACTTTGATGATGAATTCTGGTTTATACCAGCAGAGAAACTGAGTTCCATTCTACCAGCCTCTTTTGAACTTCTGAGGGGTAGGACTAACCAGGCAACTATTTTATTTTGATTCTAATAGCAAACATAAGGCAGAGCTGTGCTCAGCAGTAGAAGCAACTGTCTTTGGAAGCAGTTTCAAGACAGCCTTCAGCTTCTGGGTTGAAGCCAAAACTCAGAGCACGTGGCTCAATGTGGGACAAAGCCCAGCTTCCCACATCCTGCAGTCACTAAGACCTTGCTCTTATGTGCACTCATTCTGGAATGGAGTGTTCAAACAGTACAACTTCTGCATGGATTGCTGCCTGGTAGACAGATTTCACAGTGCTGCCTTCTTTCCCGGAGATAGATGTTATCCAACACCTTGCTGCACGACTACACAGAGGCTGGCAGATGCTTGATGTACATTTTACTTTGGAAATATGTCGTCTTCCAAGTGGTCTAAATAGAAAACTATGGAATGTAAAATAATGCCCTGAGAAATCTGGACAGGCCGTTCTAATGTTTTTGGGTCACATAGGACATAAAAAGCCCTGGCGTACGGAACGCAACTTCTAGAACCACAGTGAGAATAATTTCTGGCAGTGCAGCAACCAAAACAATTTGATGTGATTTTCAAATTTTTATAGATTTCCTACTAACAGATGCAGCACGTGAGGTATTTCCCTGTTCTGTACTACACACACATGAGATGGCATTAACAAAGTTTGCCATTATTTTAGCAGCTAGTTTCTCTAAAGCAGCTTCATATTTAATTTTTATAATGATTCCTGATGATATTTTCCTGTTTGCACGCTCCCATTACCAAGGACGCAACTACAGCAGCTGCTTTGTGGCTAGAACTGTAAGACCATTAGAACTTTTAACAGTTTAACCACATTCCCCTTTCTTTTTATTTCCTGCTTAGTATCATCTTTGCAGGTACAGCTAGAGCAACTTTTCCCTAAGTATTCAGATGTGTACTGCTGAGAAAACTTTGCTTTTGTGGAGAAAAAAAGCATGAGGCTTTCTACAGGCAGAGTGAACTCAGTACTGCTGCCTTGCTGTCTAAGGAAATATTACTCTCAGGAGGCTGCAGCACATTAAAAGCACTGTTCTCTCCTTTAGTTTCTGTAGAGAACTCCTGGGAGCTGCAGAGCATTAGCAGGATCAGACACATTATCAAGTCATGAGGCTGTAAAATGGGGAAGACAGCGTCCTTCCAAGGGCAGAGACTCCCCTGAGGAAACAATTGCTGCTTCAGTGTCACTAGTGGTGGCTGTACTAAAAGACTTGTATCTGAGAGCAAGACAAGGAAAGACAAGGAACATTCTTTGCAGTGAGAGGACAGACTGCAAGGTAGAACAGATATTGTCTGATCCACAGCCAGATGCACTCATGAAGAAAAGGTTCTGAAAGACTCAGAGGTCATGTTTAAGAAGGCAATAAGCATCTTTTAAAGCTGACTCAACTGAAGTTGTTCTGGCCAAGTGTAGGAGAATGCAAAATGATTCACCTAAAAGAAGCTGGATGGAGAGAGCGGGAGGGAATCACATTCTTATTTTTTGGCTCTTCTTAAAATACCATACACCTGTTAAACAGCACCAAGACAGATTTCATGCCAACTGCTGCTTCTCCAGCAGAGCTCTCTATCTGCATGCAGTCTGAGTGGAGGCCTTTAAAGGGGAAGGAAAGTTTTATTTACGGGAGTTGTTTATGGGCAGAGGTGTTCAGTGACAGTAAGATACCTGCTTTTGAATGAGCTCCTGACCCTTTTCTGGATGCATCTGCACCAGGTTGAGCTGGGGAGAAACGGACCTCCGGAAAGGATAAATGTCACGAACATAGGTCTGCCAGGAAAGAAACAGTGAGTTTTAAACAAACACAATTGCAACAGCGTTGTTCATTACAACAGAATACAAGGTCCTTTTTTCATCCTTTCTGAAGATTTTGGGCAGGGCATAAAGAGAAGAAAAATTTGCTCGCTCTCTTTTCTGGGAAAGCTGGACATAATGCCTTAAGAGCCAAGGGACTCCACTTCTGTCACTTCATTCTTCTGTCAGACTCCAATTTTTTACAACACATAACTGAATACCAGAGACGTGGTGCCTGCAGGACAGAATTCTGCTTATGGTTCCTTGTTCCCCTTCAGATAACCCTGATGTTTATAAGGGATGAGATATAAAGAACTAAGTTATTTGTACCTGGCCTTTGCCTTACCTTATTGTAATGAATAAGATTCCATCGCTTGTCCATTAAAAAGTAATGAGAAGACTGTGTTTCAGGTATGTTAAAAAACTCCAGACACTCCTGAAGAGATGAGAAACTTTCAGTTACTTATTGCTGTCTTGTATAAACACTTCCATGTCTAAAAGAACAATATCCTGTTAATAATGTATACAGGCACAAATATGAACGTCTATCAACCTTATAGGCTCTGTGACTCTTTTCACATTAATTCCTCATTCTTTTTTTAACCATAAAGTAAGTTGGTATGTTCACAACAATCAAGGCAAATGGATATCACAGTCCTGGATATTGAAGTTACTTATTTTGAGGTCTTCACACTGCATGTATTTGTCCGGTCGTATTGCCATACAGGTATTGTAGCTTCTATTTACATACTACTTCTTTAATCAAGTTTTAGAGACAGTGGATGTACAGAGACACTACAGTTGAAACCCCTTCAAGCACTGAGGTGCATGATTCCCATTAAAACTTAATGTAGTTGCACAAATCAGAGGTTTCTACAAGTCCTTTTATGTACCTTGGTTAAGTTAATCCTGAAAATAATAGGCATAAAAGGGAACTGACTTCATATCTCTTAAATCCAAACATATCATAATGGCTACCAAATCATCATTTCTACTCTTTCTGATCCTAATCATTCTCTTCAGTGTTGATAAAATAAAAGTCACTTCAATGACTTCTGTATTTAGCCAAGGGATAACAAGCTGCAATGTATTCAACGTACTTGCATTTGTGGGATTTTGGCTGGCTGTGATGTCAGCACATTTCTATTATCCTTTAAGACAGTATTCTGTACTCATGCAATCAAGATTTCCTCATATGGATGCAGAAATGTTTGTCACAGCAAATGTGACACTAAATCAGGAAGCTCAGGCAGAACGTATTGCTGGGATCCAGGTATGGCAAGTAAAAAAAAACATTAAACAGTCCATTCAGTTCAAAAACTCACCTTCAGAAGAGCCTCAAACTGTGTATCTTCATGAACTGGTAACTGAGTTGGTATGTCACACTCATTCTGTCCATGCACAACAAGGGTCTTTGTGCCTAAAGGAAGAAAAGCAGCTGCATTTCAAAAGACTGCCATGTAGGAAAAGTAACAATTTAAATTAACTCCTGGGCAGACAGACAATGCCTGGAACAGGTTATGTGGTGATAGCATAGGCTCACAATTCTACAATTAATGAGAAATTGATCTGTTCCTAAAACAGGAAGCTAGCAACTTTAGCAGCGACAACTCTGGGAAAGGAACAGGCCTGAAATGTTGAATGTGTTTTTCACCAAGAAATTTCTTGCCTGACTCATGAGGTCCTAAGCTCACCGCACACTCTGCTGGGGCTCTCACGAGACTTAAACGAGAGGTTGCATTTTACAGTAATCATCCTGCCAGGTTTTCACAACCCAATTGGCATAAAGTTCTGAGTTAAAAAGACTGTTCTTATTCATTTTGTTTGTTTGTTTCAGAGCTCTTCAAGTAGCCCTCTGAATCTCGAGGAACTTGAGGTTGAACTTCCTGACTGAATCCTCAACTCAAGCAAAAGCGACTTACGCAGCCACTCAGAGCAGGTCTAATGCAGTACTGGCAGATCTATTTTTTGGTAGGAACATGTGAACTTGGAAGTGAAAGAAGCTTAAAGACTCATTTTTGATACCTGGCATTGAGGCAGTCACCAGCAGTTTCACTTCACACTGCTCTTTCTTCATAGTCTGTTTGAGATCCTTGAAAAAAAGCCCTTCAACATAACCCACCACTTCCCAGAGGAAGGTTAGCGTGGCAGAAATGGCATCCATGCCCCATTCACAAGGAGTGCGTACAAAATACATGATCAGTCCTACCTGCAAGTAATAAGTAAGAGGAAGATCAGATAATGCACACTCTAACTGTGTAGGGCATTCCATAAACACAGAACAAGAACATGGCTCTTCTGCCTCTCCTCACTCAGAGGACAAGCTCTAAATTCAAATTGTATCCTGAAAGTTTATACATAATACAGAACAATTCGCTTCTACTATTCTTTCTTTTCCTGTAGAGGATGAGGAGTGGGGGGAAAAAGTGCAATTGCAACCCAGTCTTAAAAGCCATTGTGAATGAGGAAAATGGAGAACTTCTCCATTATAAGACTCCGTGTACCTTCTGCTTCTACGTGCCACACAGACACCTGACAAACACTGGAAGGCTCCCAGAGTTGTATAGGTCTTGCCTGTTTTTTCAGAACTTAATCAAAAGAACTCCAACAAATGCATTTTCTATGACTACAAAAGAAGCTTATAATTTATTCCAATGAGACCATTCACAACCAAAGCACTTTCTGAATGAATATTAAGTAAAACAATAAATGATTTCTGCCTCCTGTTTGTCTAAAATTCATCATTAGTGACTCAACACAGAAATTCAGGACAGGGAGTGCAAAGGGTTAATAGAAAGCTAAAGATTCCTTCTCCTCCCCCTTTAAGGAACAAAAGGCTGGTACAAGTAATTTGCATCTAGAGCCAGAAGCAGATATGACCTGTAAATGAACAGTTACAGACCATTTATTTCCTTGCAGATTGTGGCATTAACTTCGTAAGACACAGACAGACAGAGGTAAGATTATGGGCTGCACAGTCGACCCCCAAGCTACTTACCAAGTAATTAAAGAGGATATGAGATGTCTGCGCAGGAAAGTCCCCAATATTCAACAAAAGCTTTCTTAACATATACATTAGCTCATCCTGGAAAAAGAGCAAATGCTTTTTCTTTCCATCACGAAATAGAAAATGGATTTCTCCCTTTTGTCTTCCCCAGCTTTGTTCGTTAACCATTTTTTTTTATCCCTTTGTTCAGCTCTGTCTGTTGGTGCATGAAATAGAACTCTCTGCTTGCGACTGCTCTTCTATTTCCCAAAATAAGACCCAAGGCACAGCACCCAGGCCAATGTCTGCCTTTTTCATCAGAGAAAGGACATTACTGTCATTTATCCTGATTGTATTATCCTGATTCTGCACTCTTCTCCCTGTGATTATACCAACTCTTGCTTATTACAACAAATGGTTACCTAGTTAAATTTTACAGAGATGCTGTGAAATCCAGCACAGCTCAACTCAGCAGTTGTGGATGCTAGATAGGAGATGGGGAACAAATCTAACTTTCCTTCCTTAAGAAGCTTAAGGTGGGAAGGAAGCAGGAACGGAGTTTCACAGTCAGCCAAGGACAGGCAGACTGAGAGACAATGCCACTCCCACCTTTGAGAGAAAAGGGAACAGGGTGGCATGGGTGGAGGTGATATCTTTGATAGAAAGGGTTGCGCTTCATTAAGCATCTGTTCAAGGCTAACTTACAACAAGCCACATCCTTAGCGGTGGTAAATGAGCTGTGTCCCATTTACATCAATGAACAGAAATTGAAGCCAGATGAAGATTTTGAGTAGCAAATCTACTTCTCCAGTCACTGCCCACAGAGGGATTCTGCTTGCTGTGCACCTTGCTCTAAGCAATAACTAAGTCTGCTAGAGAGAGATGTTCACCTGCCGGTTGCTTATTGTGAGCTTCTCAAGGAAATGGCGCAGAACTGTAGAGGGATCTTCAATTAAGCAGTTCCACAGGACCTGCTGAGCCACAGCACTCACTATAGAAAAAGAAAACATAGTCAGAACTCTCTCCCTTGGAAAAGCCTTGAAACGATGCACTTAAACGCAAATGTTCCTAACCTACTACATTTATCGTGTTTGTACTGAAATACACAGAGTTACTTTGAGGTACTAGGACTTGGCTCATCACTGCAGTCATTTCAAGCAACAATGACAAGTCTAACACTTGAACCTTCCCTAGGTTCTGGTGACAGGACAAGTAGCACTTCACCACTGTGATCAGGGAAATAACTGGATTCATAACTCCAGATGAGCAAACAAGCCAACTAAAAAAATTATTTTGTTTGTACATGGAAACTGCACTTCATGGTGATTCATGGAGTGACTTTATCTGGTGTTAATGGGCAACATTAGGTGATCAGCAGGGGATTGTGCTGATTATCAACTCCCCAAAGTGTAATTAATTGTAACCTTGGGAAGATTAACAACATGAGAGAATTAGTCATTGTTTTGTTTTCAGCACTCATATCTTGATCACAAAACAACACCCTAATTCAGTGACTGACTATACCCACTCAAACCTGAAAAAAAGAAAATGTCATAAAGTTCTGTTTGCAATCAGCTAACATTATGAGCGACAAAAAAGGAAGGACAAAAGTCCACCATCTCTAAACATTTAAGAGAAAGAAATACAGAAGGACCTATTATTACTTTACAAATAAGTCACCGACCATAAAGCAAATATTAGAGCTGTGTATAACTGGTTTTCTATTTGTCATAGGATCAAAGAAATAATGCTGAGAACAGACCTCTGGAGGTCTCCAGTTAAAACTCTGCTTGGAGCAGGACTGTCACCAGCATTACATTATGTCAACTGTGGCTTTGTCTAGCCAAGACAAAGCCTGCTGTGGATGGAGACAAATGGAGATTCCAATGAGACTACACTGTGCCCCTGGTAGAGAATTTGTTTTCTAATTCACATCTTGAACTTCCCAAGATGCAGCTTATATAGCAGCATTCCTCTAGCTGTTTGTTTCCTGTCTGCCACACAAAACAAGCTCAGCTTCACAGTCAGTTCTCACAAAACATGTGTTTTAGATCTTTCTGTTCTGGTATCCCACTACATTCCTTCCAGCTTCTCAACATCTCTGTAGAACTGGGGGCTTTTTAGGGCCCCTCAAAATACCAACAAACCTTCAAGATCCAACAACAAATGAAAAAAAAAAAATGTTGCTCATCTATTAGTGAATAGTTTGTGAGAATTGGTTACTCACAAGGTTGGTAACAAATACATACACTCATGACAATACACAGCACATATTACTTCTATGAAAAATGAACTGTGAGCAAATACAGGGTTGTATTACTTCTTTCACTCTAGTTATGGTACCTAACAAATGTAAACATTGTAATTACTGGCTGCTTCTGCTACTTCTAATCAAGAATGACTTGAAATGTAATCTAGTTCAGTACCAGCTACTCCATCTTCCCGGACTTCCCCATCTTCCATCAAATGGACAATGGGGAGTACTGCTGCACAGATGCATGCTGGAAACACAGCTTGAGGTGGTTGTGGCACATGATGGTTTGGAGTATGCTCTGTAGTATGTTCTTCATCTGGAGTACAAAGAAGACCAGAAGGTGAGTGTTTGTGAATGAGCTGTGACATCATACAGGCAGGTCAGACAGATGTTTGCGTTATTGCTGTATAAACAGAACAAAATGGCAGGCTATATCTGATCACTGTGCATGCACAACAAGCTTACTACTATTTCCAAGAAGAAATTGAGCCTTCAGTCAACGTTCTGCCCAAGAACTTTAATTAGCTTATTATAAATTGGTTCAAGCCTGGGAATACATTCAGCAAAATGTAATGCCATCAGCTTTATTGATCACAGGTTTCCAGTGAACGAAATTCTAGGAAAGGATACTCCACAGTGACTTCAACCTACCTTCTGCACTGACTGCTGACCGCACTGACCAGACAGAGCCACGACGGAAAGAGTAGTTCCTATGAGATGTACTGGAGGTGCAGGAAGGACTCACAGAGAGACGGCGGGAGGCCAGGTTGGCAACTTCTTCTACTGACAAAGAGAATGGGAAATGTCAGTCCAAACCCAGCCGACAGACTTTAGGCACCTTTCAAAAGGAGAGCACTTGCAACCAAGCTGGAACATTGAAAATTCAAGTCAGGTAACATTAGAACAACTTAAGACCTATGAAGATCAAGTAACCACTTCACTCATGCTTTGGGAACCAGCTAAGCACTGATCCATAATAGTGTGCGGTGACTTGGTGAGTCATATTTTAACTGAGGTGTCTCTTCATGTACATCCTATTAACCACCTTTGTTCTTAGTTTCTTGGTTCTTAAGTTCTTAGTTCTTAGTTTTACTGAGAATTGCAAATTCTGCACAAGTGTCTCCCAAAACATATCTAGATCCAGTGGTTGTTCACCACCTTTCTAGAGATATTAAAATGATTCAGTGCTAGTACTTGTCCAGTCTCTAAGGTGGTGACCATACCAAAGCAGGGACTTTGCTACTAACAACAGCTTTTTCTTGGACATCACATCCCTAAGCTGTGCTGTATGTTGGTAGCAGGTGCTCTCAGTTTCCTGGAAGGCAGTTTCTGGCCCTGGGGCACACCTTCTTCTTCCTGCTCTGAGCTTGGTGTGCAGGTTGGCTCATAGCAGGCCTCCTGAGTGATGGGGATAGCAGTGATGAGACTGGCTTCCCGACCCAAGCGCTTCTTCTCTTCCTCCTGCTGCAGGTTCTTCAGGATGTGCTCTGCTCGCTGATGGGAACGAGACACTGCTCTGGCTGAAAATGACTTCTGTTAGGAAGAAGAGAGAAGAGACATAACTCGACACTATTAGTTATGATACACATATTCTGTGTGTTCCACCAAGGTCCTTAATGACATTCAGCAACTCAGTTTCTAAATAAAATCAAAGTCACACTAGCTGAACAGATGCACCAGGAGCTACACGTATAATAGGCCTCTTCCTTCTGAGACACCACACAAAACAAGACAGAAAACTGGAAAACAGTTTGAGTGAACTTATCCTTTGGAGAGACAGCAACTGTGCTCCTAAGATCTGAGTTACTGTCTCTTGTGGGCACATGATGTACAGTACAGCATCTCCTCGATCAAACAGACAGAAGAAAGTTATGTCCACATAGAATATTCTGTGCCCTACGTGGACAATATATTCACTAGATCTTCTCCAGCTAAGGACAACAAGAAAAGTTGAGAGTTTTGTCTGCACCTTTAGGCTTCAGCTTCGCCCAGGCCCTTACTGAGAAACTGCAGTGCACACTCTCATGACATCTCTGCTTACCGACTGGTCTTCATTGATAGGATCTTGTACGCTCCCACTGCACTGAGGGACCCAGGGAGGATCAAACATTGGCACAGAGGGCATCCCCAGAACAGGAGAAGGCAAAGTGAAGTTTATACTTGGAGGAGGGATCTAAACAAAACCACAAAGTTTGTTACAGCACACAAATATTAATGCCTGTAGTGCTAATTAAAGGGTACCTCACTATAAAACAAGACCACATTGACAAATCTCATTCTGTATCTGTTTTTCTGGACTTCATTATGTGTTCCCCAGTGCACTTGTCCCATTTTATATAGGAGTTCCAACACCACCTATACCTAAGTATATGAATGAGATGACCATTTTTTTTCCTAAACAGATTTTGAGGCAATTTCATGTTAGCATGTCATAACACATCTATCCTACAAGACAAGCCACAAACGGTGACATTGTGTTTCACGTATTCTATCTACCTTAAAGATCTGTTGAGCTCCTTCTTCCATCCTAGGCCAGACTTGATAACGAAACCTCCAGAGCGTGTGAAATTTGAGAATGGCATTCAGTCTTTGCACTGTCTCCGGGTGGTGAAATTCGGACATCAGCATGTCAGAAACAGCCTCTGGCACTTTCACAGCACATAGCAGGAACATGGCAGCTGCAGGGAGAGAACATCAGATCATCTGTTTCCCTTATTAATGTGTTTACTTGGCAGGAAAAATTGCAGCTGTACAAACCCTAATCAGAAAGAAACCCTGATTCCAAAAATGAGATCAGCAGTCTACTAAGCTTAGCAAAACTTGTACTGCACCATGAAACAAAAACGTCTATGATTTTATCTTTTGGAGCCACACAGCATTATGCTTGTAAGAAGTTCTGTCAAACCTACTTTTAAAACAAAACACAGCTCTGCCCTTGTTACTAACACT
The DNA here is from genome assembly GCF_023343835.1 of Lagopus muta. NCBI lineage: Eukaryota > Metazoa > Chordata > Aves > Galliformes > Phasianidae > Lagopus > Lagopus muta. The sequence continues at coordinate 31,880,337 of NC_064440.1, read as the reverse complement.
CAGTCACAACTGATATAAAATAAGAAGCATCTCTTGATGTAACAGGACTACTCAGCTTGGCCTTCTAAAGTTTCACTTTTGATTGCTTCCTGTGATGATTGGTAAAGGTGAGTTTAACAACTCAGAGCAGGAGCAAATGGCTCAGTGGAAGACCCACAAGTCAACTGTCATGGGATAGAAACAAAAAGAATGGTTCTTACATAACTGCAATGGTTACAATCTGCCTACAAGAGAAAATAGTGCTGCTATGAATTGGGAGAGCAAGGTCACAATGGAAAACAACAGAACAGAAATTGAGGTGGCCCTCTGTTATTTCATTAGAGCATATCTGAATATAAACAGAACAACTCCCAACTCCAGCCCTGTGGAGGCCAATTAATTTAGGTGTATATCAAGGAGCACTGAGCAGGAAGCAAGAGAACAGTGCTGCTGTGGGTGGTTGGTGTGTGTGAGTACTCATGACCAGTAGCTGAGCAAAGATCACTGGAGATAATTTCTCTTTGGGAGTAACTCTTCCACAGTAGAAAAAGAACAATTACCATCTTGCTCACCTCAACATTTACTTAGCAGATGCCAGGCATGAAAGCTGTACTGACAGAAGGCAATCTGAACACATGCAGAAAAGCAAGGCTGACCTTTGACTGCTTAGGTACTGCCTTGCCCTGCAAAGGCTTCCAGTTCTGCTACAAAATCCCGCTTCAAATCTGTACAGTCCATCCTGCTTCACCAGCAGAGACAACCTTTCTACTCTTTGGCGTTTTAACTGCATCAAGTCTTAGAAGGACTGATTTGAAACCGCCAGTTCGCAATGAAAAGTTTCCAAAACCCCGAATAAGAGATTCAGCCTGGAAAGGAGCCAGTAGATGGTGCTGTTGTACAGCAACACAGGATTTCCTTTCATCCAGCTTGCAGATAGCGACATTGGGAGCGTTCACGTTTGACCCTGATTGAACGTAAATCATGCCAGGGCTGAAATCACTCGATACTAAACAACTACTACAGTCTCTCAGGTGGATTTCAATCCTCCCTCGAGGAAGAGGAAGAAGATGTATCAGGTTGCACTGGAGGGGCAGGCAAATAGCACTCCTCAGAAAGAGAAGTCTTAGTAAGGTTTTGATAAAGTAGTAGTCAAAATTATTTTCCTAGAAAGCAGTCTGAAGGGGGGGGGGGGGGGGGAAAGAAGTGCAGCCTCAAGCAGCTTGCTTCTCTTCTTTATTTTGCTCCTCTCTTCCTATTTGCACATTTGGTCTAGTGCACTGCGTTTTCGTAGTGAGGTATCTGTAGCACGGGGGCTACAAGGTGGCCTCTGGAAGAAGAGAGACCAGGGCCACCCCCATGCTGGACAGAGCCATTTCTAGATGGCTCAAAGATCCATCTAGAACCAATGAGCTGGTCATGCCTCTGCGCTTATGTGTTTAAGAAAGGGTAAAAATTGCTGTGCAGCAGCTGCAAGAGAAACGATGAGAAAAACAAGCCTGCAGACACCAAGGTCAGTGAAGAAGGAGGGGAGGAGATGCTCCAGGTACTGGAGAAGATTCCCTGCCCCATGGAGAAAACAATGGTGGCATATGCTGTCCTCTTGCAGCCCATGGTGTACCACATCAGAGCAGATACACACACTGCAGCTCATGGAGGACCCCACACTGCAGCAGATGGATACATGCTAAAGGAAACTGCAGTCCATGGGGAGCCCACACAAAAGCAGCATCCTACTAAGATCTGCAGCCTGTGGAGAGGAGCACATGCTGGAACACGTATTCTGGCAGGAACTGCAGCCCGTGGGGGAGCTGTGCTGGAGCAGTCCATTCAAAAAGAACTCAGCCTATTACATAGACCCATTCTGGAGCAGTTTTTGAACTGCATGCTAGAATAATTCATGAAAGACTATATGCCTCAGAAGGGACCCAGCGCAGAAATATGGGAAAAGGGTGAAAAGGAAGGAACAGCAAAGGGTTTTGAACTTAATACAGCTCCATTCCTCTTCCCCCTGCACTGTACAGGGAGTAGGAGAATATAGAAAAGTCATGAGTGAAGTTGAGCTTGGAAGGAAGGTGGAGAAAGAGAAGGTGGTTTTAGTTTCTCCTTGGTACTCACTATTCTACTATGTCATTAATTATCAATGAAGTAAGTTAATTTTACCCAAGTTAAGTCTGTTTGCTTGTGACAGGTTAGCAATCTCTCTCTGTCCTTATTTTGACCTTCATTTTTCCCCTCTTACTTTCTCCCCTTGCTGAGGAGTGAGAGAGTGGCTTGGTGGGCACCTGAGGCAATGAAAAGAACTGTGCTGGGTTAACCTCGAAACACAGAATCATAGAATCACAGAATGGCCCAGGTTGGAAGGGACCTCAAGGATCATCAAACTCCAACATCCATGCCACATGCAGGGCCACCAACCTCCCCCATCCAACCAGGCCTTGAACACCTCCAGGGACGGGGCAGCCACAGCCTCTCTGGGCAGCTGTTTCAGCACCTCACCACTCTGCCCATGAAGAACTTCCCCTTGATATCCAACCTAAATCCTCCCTCCTTCAACTTAAAACCATTTTCTCTTGTCCTGCCGTTATCTACCCTTGAAAGAGTTGACCTTGCCTGGTCTCTAGTCAAGATAGAAATAGCTTAATGAAAGCAAAACAAAGGCAACATACCAAATGCTTGAGCAAACTCTGAATTGATTATATTGCTGTATTTCCTCTGCATAGAAATCCTGCTCAACACAAATTACCAGTTATGTTTTTCTCTGCTTGTTGAACATAAACAGGGCTGTGCAGATTGTCTTCCTGGACCTTCTGAGCACAAAAGCACAGGAAGGTCTGCAAAAACCAAATAGCCCTAACAAAATCCTTGATGTCATTAAGACCTCCTCCACTAGACAGCTGTCTTGCAAGGCCTTGTAACCTGCTGTGAGTTGAGCTGTCTGCTAGATAGGCTGACTGTTTTTGTTCCCTTACCTGCTGCTCCAGCCATGTGCTCATCCACACTGAGCAGGAGCTCCCATGCTGCAGGATGGATGTCCCCATACATTTCCTCAGTGAGGACAGGAGCTGCCTTGATTAGCAGTGACAAAGGTGCAGGGGAGAGGCTCATAACCTGTAAAAATATTTAAAAATACAAGTGTCACAACCTACAGCTGAGCTGTGCCATCTGTCTTCAGTGAACACTGTCACATTTTTAACAATTACCCTAGTTTTGGACAGCACTTTATCTGGCTGATAGCTTCTAGTTTCAGTCATTTCAGATAATGTTCCACAGAAGAACATTGCTTTCAACCTACACTAAATCAGCAGTTCTGAGTCTGCTGCTACTCACTTAGGTCACAAAACATGGATAAAGAGGACAAAAGGAATGGAAAACTCTTCCAAGATGGTACACATACACTGATGTCAACCCATGAAAATTTCAGACAACCAAGAATTGTCCATTACTTCTTCAAGAACACTGAACAAGAAAGAACAAAAGAAACTTCCCGTACACTGACAGGTTGCATCTAAATGGATTCGTGGTTTTTCTTCTGTTTTATTTTCTGTGTCTCAGTCTTGATGCATTTATCCCTATGGGAAGCCATGGATGTTGATCAACATTTAATGGACCTATATCTTTCAAGGATTCTTTGCCAGGAGTTCCCCTAAAAAGCTTAAATTTAGCATTACTCATCTCATGAAAACATGCAAGTCTGAACTAATCCACACTCAAGAACAACAGTTCTTTCCATCATATGGGCTTCATGATCCATACACATTTTCCTTCTTGTTGCAGCCTGACCCAACATCTGTGTAGCAACCTCCCCAACCAGTGTATGGCCTTGCTTAGTCAGTACCTGGTGCCTAATGTATTTTAACATTCCAGAGTCCTTCTTTCCTTCCAAGTTGATATCAATCACTCTCTTTTTTAGAGAGGGAGTTCTGAGGCATGACTTGTCTGAGCACTGAAAAGGAAAAAAGAAAAAAATAAGAAAGTGTTCTCATTTTGATTTCCTGAAGTGTGGAAAGGGAGATCACGTACAAGAGGAGTTTCCATACACTAGAAGCTGCCAAGTACCAGAGGTGCAGCACCAAGCCCTTTCCTCTGCTAGCAACAGGCCTAGTATCAGTGAGATGACATCCCATTTTCTTCTCTTTTTAACACTGCTTTTCCCAATAAAAGCTTGAAGAAGACAATAAACCCAGTGAGGACTGTGAACGTTCCTTGTGTAATCTTCACAGGTGACACTCGTGTATTTTAGGTGAACAGTATTTTAAACACAGAAGTGGTACAAAAGCTACAGCTTTCCCAAAAATTCCCAACTGAAATTAACACTTATTCCTCTCTCAGCTACATTTATCTTCTGCAGAGAGCATGTGACAACTCATTTTAAGACTTGAGCTTATGCCTCTCTGATTGTTGTCTCTAGCAGATTGCCAGTGCCAATGATAATGTCAAGGCCTGTTCATGCTCACTGTTCACAATACCAAGAACTTTCCCAGAATGCTGTTTCCACAGATTTTCTCCTCAAGCTGGTAGCATGCTGATTAAAGCAGCGTCCCTCATTTTTCAGGGGGCTCAAAAGCCCCAGGATTAAATTTGTGTCATCCTGCTTTGCAGTTGGAGATGAAACAATATACAGCATTGCACAGTGTTCTTTTGCTACCTTTCATGAACACTGCCAGCTGCTCATCTTACGCCTGCCTTCTGTGGAGGAAACGCCTGCCTCTATTTCTTAATATCTAATTCACACACTGCTTTTTTATGCCAGAGGAAACATACGGGAATTGTTCTTTCCAGGAAAGCAGAATCATTACCTCATTTAATCTGCCCTGTGCTTTGTTCCATAAAGATACCCTTCTAACATGACAGGAAACAAACAATCCACCGGTTGATAAAGAAACATTCTAAATTATTCTTATCGTCTTTCATTTCCACTTATGCAGATGAGAGCTGCTACCCAACTAAAATCTTGATGAGAGTTTCATGAACACTTTTGCTTTCACTGTTACTGCTAACCAGCAGGATGACTTCTGCCATTGCAAATATTCAGAAGAACGTCTGTCTTTTGTGGTCGAAGCTGTATAGGCATTTACCAGATATTTACTTTATTCATTTGGTAGCTCTGTGGGTATTTTGCTGAACCAACAAATATATTTCCAGTGAAGTTAAAGGCATTGTGCAAAGGCCTAAAAAGGCACAACCTTTTTTGACTCTGTCTTGCAGAGATGATCATCAAAAGCATCTCACTAAAGAGACTGTAATATTAAAGACCAATGCAAACAATTATTGGAAAAGAGCTGAAATCTCAGATCCAAAAGAAATCTTGCAAGGTTTTACCAGAATTCCAGGAATGATTCTTGTTAACAGACAAGAAGGAACGGGAAAAAAGGAATGAGACTCCAGGGGCTGATAAACAAATCTCATAAAAGAGCAGTACCTTTAAGGTCAGCCTATAGGCATTTTAACATCCTTATCAGCAACCAAGATTCTTCCTGAACAATACAGTTTACATTCTTTCCATAATGCTAAATCACTTAGTAACTTTTTGCAGCACTGTGTTTAGCAAAGTGCTGTGTTCCTTTTCTCATGATAGAGCGTTCTTTGAATACATTATGCAGTCCTTGAAGATACTTATGCCTTGCCCAGGGAACAAAACAAAACAAAAACCATAAAACCATGATACATTTCCCATTTACTCACTTCTTTTTGCTTTTTGCCTCTTGCCACACTGTTCAATGTGCTGTTTTCTCGAAGTGAGTCCACTGTGTCTCCATACAGGAGTTTGATGGCACGGACAAGGCGAGCACAGGACCGGCTATGATGGAGGTAGCAGTGCGGGTGACAGTAGTCAATGTGAGTACATATGAAACTTTGCTGATTGCATAAGAGGATCATAACCTTGAAAGGAATAAAATTGGATAGTCACCTATAGAGTCATGCTGCATAGCATATGCAGCCAGTGATGGGGACAGCAGGCTGATATTCACAGCCTAGCTGGCAAGGCAAGATGTTCAACATAGCTTTTTGAAAAGGTAAGCCTACCTGTGCTCATCTCCACACCTGCAAGTAGTTTATGAACTGGCTAGGCACAGCTAAATAAACCTTGGTGTTAACAAAGCAGACAAAGGAAGAGAGCTGCTGTAAGTGCATATGTTTGGCTGGTGGCAAGATTATGGTTGAGGAAAACAGTACTCTCAGATCACAGAAAAGCTACTCTATCTCCAGTCTGAGATAAAGACTTAGACTGGAAATAGTCAACTACTCAAGCACCATCAAAGATGCAAACATATTAGATTCAGGGGTTAGTTTCCTTCAAGGAAAGGGCAATGAAATGTCTCAACACACTCTCAACTACTAACTAGCTCTGCCAGTGCTTACGTGGAATACTTGCCTTGCTGTGCTTGGGTAGGCCCAATCCAGCCTAGTTTTATGTTAGCTGGCTCAGCTACTATTTCTAGTGGTGATGCCATACTGCAGCAGAGAGCTGCAAAATCGGTCTAAGAAACAGTAAATATCTGGGCATTTTGCTCTACTAAGCCCTGCTTCGCCGTAGCAACACAACCATTAAGTCCAAACTAATCAATTAAAAGCAACCTTGGTAAGTATGCAATTCAGTGACTGCTCTCTGGTTGTACCTCAGAGGATTCATTCCTGGAGGAAGAGAGTTCAGTCCAGCAGCAGTTTGTACACAGGTCTTCAAGTCACAGACAACACCAGACCGTTTGTAGTATTCCAAGGGAAACACTAGGGCATCTGCAAGCTGTTCACACTGTAGATCATAACTGGCCTTTATAAACTTTTCTCTTCATCGTACAGCCTAGTGTGGAAATACCTAGAACTACCAGAAGGAGGCTACCCCACACTTTCCATGCATTTAATACTTCTGCAGCTGCAGCCTGCCCACTCTTTCAGGTAAGGCAGCCACATCACTCTCCACTCTCAAATATTTAGGCTTTTGAAAAGTCAGGAGCTTAATTTAAGACAAATCTCAGCAGCATATTTGGGACCGTTGTCTTTGCTCACTTGTTCTGGTATTACTTCATTTTGGGGTCAAACGGGGATAACTCAAGTCACTAATGCTGCATGAATGCGTGAATGGTAAATCTGATCAGCACTGTACAGCCTCTACTGAGTCCTGGGTGCACTGTAACTTGTAGTTACAGCACAGTGACACACTGTGAGGACACTATATATAGGGCTGCCATAAAGGAAATGTGCACACAGAGAAGAAACTGGACCCAATGACCCTTTTGAGTGGTTTGCACGACTGCCAAGTAAAGCAGGGTTTTGCTTTGCTGCAGTTTTAGTTAACACCCACCCACACCTTCCTTCCAACAAACAAAAATGAGAAAGTTCTCATGTGATACTGGTACATGTGTGGCATTAATTTGAACAGGTGATTTTTTAAATCATCCTTTCTCCTAAGCAAGATAATCAAACCAAGCGAGAAAAATAGCTCAAGTTCCTTTCATTTCATGCTTCGTGTTTAAAAGTCCACACGTACTCCCACACTGAGTAAAGGCATCATGTTTTATCCTAAGCTGCTAGGTAGAAAAATGAATTTATCCTCTATTAATTCATCACTCAGTACACGCTTGCATGTCTACATACTCCACTCAGTACAGTGGATTTTCCAGTTGACATGTAACCACTACCAGCAACAGAGAAGTGACAGAGAAGTAAGGTAGTCAGGGACACAGGTACTAGTTTGGAAAACATGGTCAATGATCCATACTTACATGCAGCCATGACATGTTCCGATGGTAGTTCTCCTCCGTGCCTGTGCTGCTCAGCACCTCTGGCTCAATGCTAGGTTCGCTCGCGCTCCAAGGGCTCCCTTCTTCAAAAGAAAAATATCCAAAGGTGGTTGTTTTTATTGCTTCCTATATGCTTAAAGCCTAGGGACAGCACTTGTAAGCCAGGCAAGCCTTGTGGAAACAGACCACAGTACACTGAATATGCCACACTGCAAAACTGCATTTGGACACCCCTCCCCAACGTTGGTATCACGCTGGTTAGACAATTACAATTCAGATGCCAATGTCTCACAGGCCATTTCTGTCAGGAGCAAACTGCTCCCTCCTCACATATTTTCTTTAGTGCAAAGGGAGGAGGAAGTAAAAAAAAAACATCAGGAAGAACTTCTTTGCACCATTCAGATGCTATAAATGGTTGGTTTAGTGATCTGCATTGACTGAGCTCTGTGATTAAAAACATCAAAAAAAAAAATCCAACCAGAAGTGGCATCCAACTGGAAGCACCAGTGGACCAAGTAATTGCTAAATGCCCATGGAAACTGCTAACATTACGGGGATGAAAGGGGAAAAAAATCCTGATTCTAGCATACTAGTTCTAGAGAATTCAGGCAAAGGAGAGATTTATGTGGGAACAGCACTGAACCTCGTGTTTCCTGCAGCCATTTCATTACCTGTGGGTTTCCTATAATACTAACAGTACTGTTAAGGGATGACTGGAGACAAACTCTAGTTAATACTTTCTTTCTCCTCTTTAAGTGAACTCTGACTTTCCAAAGACTACAGAACAGGCAATGCTACTCTCCATACTCTCCATGCTTACCTAATAAAACATCCTCTGATCAACATAAAAACGACCATTAAGCTTGGGATGCCGTTTCCACTCTAAATGGACGCAAACCTTAGTTTTTGGTTAACAACTCTATTAGAGAGAGCCCCTTAAGTTCAACTGTGATGGAGATTTCTTCTGACAGGATGCATATTTGGTTTCTATAACATACATATACTGAGATTCATCTTTTTGAAAACTAAGGAAGGCAACTGTAAACTGTAAAAATAGATGTATATGCCAATATGTAGAAATACAGTATGTAGCACGCACATGTTATGTTCTACATACAGTTATATATATATATACACTACATGCCATATGGCATGCTTTGATATCATGTACTACATAAATATGAAGCACATGTCCAAACATATATATATATATCCTATCTGTTAATATAGACAATAAAATATCATATATACATATGACCTTATTCTTTATATCAGATGATTTAGGGGTGTGTGTATGTGCATATACACATGTGCATGTGCTCCCCTAAAGACAGCATGCATTCAGCTGGCAGACACCAGCATTCCAAGAGTTCATGCTGTAACACGGAGCTCTGAATGGGCAGTCTGCACATGGAGCTGACCCTGCAGCCAAGCCTTCGGCGGCAGGATTTGAACCATATTCTACCCAGGCCCTACTTCTGGCAGTCCATGAAAAGGACTCTAGGTTTTTCCTACCTAGCCTGTCGGGGTGGGGGTCTGTGGTTGTTTCTAGCTCTGCTGCCATCACATCAAGAGTTTAGGACCTGCCTACTCATCCCCTCCCTTTCCACCCACTCATCTAAGTTACCTATATCAGTGACAGTGTCCCTGCTGTGGGACAGCTGCAGCTCCTCATTCTCAGACTCTGAGTCCTGCCGTGATAACTTGGTGCTCTTTAGGCTGCCGGCCCGGCGAATGCTGGAAAGGGAACCCCCCTTCTTCACCCGGAAACTGCGGGTTCCTTTAATCTGGAGCAAGCGGGAGCCTCCTATCCTGATCTTCCTGCTGGGAACTGTATTAAAAGAATAAAAGAGGACTTTTTTCCCCTTAATTTTTCCCCATTTTAGAAAAGAAATATATCCTGGCCCACCCCTCCCTCCCAACCTTGTGCTGCCAGCCTATGTTGCAGCATCTTTTCTTCTACCAAGAAATATAGGGCCAGAGGCTCTCTCCAAAGCCACCGCCAATGCAGCTCTGTCAATCAGGAAGTAAAAGTTTAAGGAAATGTGTTCTGCACCTCTTTTCCTGTAGACCTGGTACCTCGCCTCAGGCCTTGTCTGTATTTGGAATTAGCCCTTCTTCAACCACCAGCAAGTAGAGTCAGCTGCTCTAACAAAAACCCAGAAAGTGGACAAGGAAAAACTACGATTCACACCACTTTGAATCAATTCCTGCCAGGAAACAGAATCTGTCCAATGGATGTAAATTGCATTTTTCTTTGCCAGCCCCTGGGGTCTTCATTAGTGCAGAATCACTTCTTGCTAGGGATAGATGGCTGAATCCCAAGCATGAACAAGGCACCATGGAAAAACCTATTTTCTTGTGGGCCTGGGCTCTGAAAAACCCACTGAAATCTGCAGTAGAATCAACTATTCACACAGCACACGTGATTGCAGAAGGGTAGTCTGCTTCATGAGGTTAGCACACACGACTTCTTTGAAGTAAGATTTGCATAAATCCGTGTCTCTGCATGTTACTCTTCAGTCAATAGAATGCTTTAGAGGAAACAGGAGCACGTAGATCCTCTCCTTCAGACAAATCAGCAGCTTTCAGGCATTAACAACATCCATTAACACTCTGCATTTTTGATGAGCACAGACATGAAATGGTTCAATGTTCAAAGCACCAACCGTTTGCACTTTCGTTCTCCTCTTAGTTCAAAGGCAGTACATGGCAGTATGTCAGTCCAAATGTTGCAACACTCAGTCATTTTACTGCAGATCTAATCAGGCAGGGCCATGTGTGATTGATCGCTCTTTTGGAGTCTTGTTGAGAATGAACAGGACACAGTTTTTTTGGATACCGTGGGTAAGAAAATATTTCAAATGAATTGTATTTTGGCTTCGAGAAATAAAACAGACATACCTTTCCTGCTGAGAATGCTCCTAATTCCTCCAGAACCCAACACCCACTCCACTTCCAGTGACTAACACCCTGGCCGAAGACAGGATAGGTTCTGAGAGCTACTGTTCAGGCGTCATGGATCAGCTGGGCAAATCACTGTTGAGTGGCCAGATCTCCCTCCAAGTGATCACGCTGAGTTTCTTAGCAATTGTTACTGGTTGAATTTTGCTCAGATCAATCTCTATACAGCTGCTCAGTTCACACAAACACCAAACTACTTTAGCTCTTGTAACCGAATTTTGTAGAATACCGCGTTAGTGCCTAAACAGAATGTATGACACAGTGAGAGCCTGCATCTACCTAGCTTTAGTGTCTATGTTTCAGACCTACCTGGAGCAGATTCTAGACAGTAAACCCGAAGCTTTTGGATTAGCTGATAAGTCATGCCTGGGGTGAGCAATGAGAACAAAGTTTTTAACACTCCAGAGTAAGTGAAAGGAAGCAGATTAGTATTCATCAGACAGGTAGAGATAAAGAGACCTGCCTCTGCAGGCAAGAAAAATTTAGTTATAGTCACACAGCAACATTTTCTTATCTAGAAATGTGCAATTACAAAAGATGCCTCTGCATCTTACGTGGCCCAGGTAGATCCCCACAAGAATATGCTATGGCCAGGAAAAGAACATAATTATTGTAATTTTTAACTAAAACATTATCTTGCATTTATTTAGATTCCAGACATTTCAAATTCATTTCTTGCTAGCATATATTTAGGGGTCGGCCTTCTTACTATTATCACCTTTCTCATCTCTAAAATGTAGTTAAGAAGTAACTTTAGTAAGGAATACTACAGGACAGATTACAGAGAAAGGAAAATGGGAAAAAAAAAAAAACAACAATCTAAAACTGCAGGAAAAATCATTTAAACAAAGTCAATTATCTTCTCAAAAATAATTAAATTCTACAGTAGGCCTGCAGCACAGTAACACATGGAGTTACAGCTCAGTCAGTACTGTCTCTAAGGAAAATGGGATAGTTGTAGAATGGCCATCAGAGTTTTCCAGCAGCACCACATGCTTGTAGGCGTTCTGTCATTTACGAGACTGCTGCCTGAGAGGCTGAAAAGGGTCTTCATGGAATTACGTAGCTATCTTCAAAAAAACCAAAACATTTCCTCATCTAAATAGTTAAGAAACATCTCATCCCACTGGGTTAAGATTATGAGATGGACCGTAGGCCGGTGTGCATCTCTGAGCTGCCATTACGTCAGGGGCACAAAACACTAGGTTAAGCATGAACTTAACTCACCTGACCTTTCTTAGAAAGAAGTCCCTAGCTGTGTTCACAGAAGTAACTGTCCATGTGACAAACAAATTTGGAAGCAACTGTACACTAGGTGAATCTTAGAAATGTTTCTTTCTTTACTTTCTACAGTAATTATGGTAGGGTTACAGCTGAAGACAACAAGGACTTTGTCCAAGGCCCTCTGAAGCAAACAAAAGTGCCTCTGAATCATCAATACACAATACAGATCCTAGAGGATAACCAGCCACAGAATTCATCCTTTTCAAATAACTGTAAACCATCCTTTTGAAACAATTATCAAAATCATCATTCAAACATCTGTGTCTCTATATGGCCTTTATAAGACAGGACTAAATAGTGCTTCCAGAAAACGTGTTTGAGGGAAAAATCATTTACAGGTGACTCCTGGCAGTTTAGTTTCTACTTGCAAATTGAAATAATGACTGTATATTGTATTGCAACACTTGTACCATCAGGTAGTACGTGAGTTTTGCATGAGATGGCTTAAAAATGGAAACAATCTGCTTTTCTCAGCAAACACAGTGAGCTTGAGGTTTGCTTGTACAGTATACAGTATGTTGGTAACATTAATCTGCTAGCCATCAAAAGCCACGTATGTGTGTTTTTTTCATGTGGTAGCAAAGAATTCAAGAGATCAAGTGATCACCCACTAATTCCATGAGATGCCATGACTTCCAAACCAGTACAGATTTTCACAGAAAAATCCCAATATTCCCTCCTATCTCTGGTTTTCACAAAATAAAATAAAATAAAATGTAATCAGAATAAGAAACAAATAAAACCACCTTTGATCTTTATTTATGAAGCGTATCAAATAGCGATGCTTCTAACAGCACTGCACTGAGATACAATTCCATGTAAAACATCCTCCCTTCTAGAAATCTTGCAGTGCTCTCAATTGGTTTCAGTCATAGCAGTGCTTTGTATAATTTAAGATCTTTGCTTCTCACATTCGATATATTGAAACCTGAAGGCAAAAAGCATCTCAGAAATGATTCAGAGCCAGGTGACTCCACGGCCTCCTGCTTTTTAACACAGTCTATGCAAATGAAAACATAAAATCAAGCGCCACTTCACAAGCCTGAAGAATACACAAGCCTTGCTGTGCCAACAAACCTTTTTTCTCCTCGAAGCCAGCCTCAGATTTGAGGGTGTGGCTGCTGCTGTGCAGGGAATCCTTTGAATCTTCATTTTCATCCAGAACCCCAGCAAAGCTGATTTTTCTTTCATACCTGTGCCGGTCCATCTCAGGGTCCAGACGTAGCCTACAGCTCTCCAGATCCTGTTGGCAGCATGTAGACCACACAGATGTGCAACCAGTTTGAATCACCATCTTTTTCCATTACAACCATAGAAACTTCAGGAAGAATTGTTCATATGACTACTTATTTCTGGATAAAATTACGTAGGCTCAAGAGGTCTCCTACTGGAATTTCTATACAAACTCCTACTGATGTTCCTGGGAACTACCTGGAACATGGCAAAGTCTATTATTCTAAGAGCTGGATAGGGGGAAAAAGAAGAGTTTGGTCAAACATATTCTAGACTGAGTGTGTTGAAATGGATTAGCTGATACTAGTCTATTTCATGCCAGTGGAAGGCCCCAAACAATCTGCAGTCAGCTTTGCATCCGTGTGGAAAATGAACACAAATGACTGTCAGAAAAGCTAACAGTTGATTAGAATAAGGGAAATATTTTGACTTTCCTCAACAACAAAACCTGGGATATAATATATAGCTCAAGTAATGGCTTGTAGTGTATTTGGCATTAAAAATTTCCATGTTGATAGCTTAAAAAGTTATCCAACACAAACAGTTTAGGCAAGAGACCATGAGCTTTTATCCTGAACAAATCTGAACCTAAGCCACAATAGCACTACAGATACGTTCCCAGGGTACGGTCAGAGTTATCCCCCTTGAAGTGTTTCAACACGTGACTCCTCACTGCTGTTTGTCAACGTGTACACATTGGAAACTGCTGTCCCCACAAAACTAAATGACAAAATGAAAGACATTTTTTCAGTGCATCACACAAAAGTACATATTAGCCACCATATTCTTAGCTTTAAGACAGCTACTTTGCTGAGATGAACCCTAAATCCTGGTATTATCCTACTTTTGGATGTAGCCATTTCTTACATAGCAAAAATATCAACAAGGTGTTTAGGAAGACTCATGCTGAATTTCTCTATGCTTTTTATTATTGCCATTCTTACATACCTGGGGGCTGAGTCACTTCTTCATAGGTCAACTACAGCCTTTGAAATCAGCCTCAAATCCTAACTACAACAACGCTGAGCCATCACCCTGTCAAGAACGACTGTTATCAGCAAAATTTGGCCCTTCATTAACAAAAAGAACAACAGTAGGGCTGAATCCTCTGCGCTCTCTTAGAAATCTGACTTTTCACACTTCCCTCAAAAAACGTAGTCTGATTTCCCGAGGAAATTATGCTTACAAGATCATACTGCTTATGTGTCATTCTATGTTCATCACCTCTGAATTTGCTGGCCACTTCCAACATAACTTGACAGAAGACAGCTGACAGAAGACAGCCTGCATATTTCGTGAAACAACAGGTTGAAGGTGATATTAAATGCATTAATTGACATAAGAAAATCCACATAAGAATGAGCTGCTAGAAATTATGAGGTTCTGCCATTCGGAAAATTAGCTGTCACCTTATCAGATGCTTAGCTTATTACTCATGCTAATATTTGCCTGTGTCTCTCTTAGGCTCATGGAAGTCTCGTTCATTCTTTGCTTCCTTTCTTTCTTTCCTTTGTTCCTTCAATTCTAATGATAAGACAACAGAAAAACTGCAACCATGACAAAGAAGTGCACGCTCTAAGCTTCTGCAAATGCTCTGCCAATCATCTTCTCTCCTTTCTCCTAACTTCTCTGTTGAGTGTCAGCTGACACTCTTAATCAGCTATGTTGCACTTGAACTGTCATTTGTTGCACTCTCAGGTCCTCCAAACAGTTTCTCAAGGCACCTGCTGCTTTCCCTACTTTGAAACTCCCTTGGACTTCCAACACATATTCTGCTTCCCTAGCCTTACCTTTCTAATTGGCTCATTTGATGCACGCTGCCCTAACTATCTTCCTAACAGACAATGGCTCCTTTCCCTCTGCGTCAGACGTTCCTTTGAGTTATCCCAGCCTCTCTCTCTCCTCAGAAAGGCACAGAGCACAGTGACTTTGCTGGCACATCTCCCTCTCCTGTTCCTATTGCCCACTTACCACAAGAGGCTCGGGACGTGGCCTAGGCATGTATGGAAAGGTCTCTCGAAGGAAAGTGGTAATCTCCAGGAGGAGCTGGCAGGCTGCCATTTTCAGCGCAAAAGGACAACAACATTTGGTAGGATTCACAGTGCCTAGGAAAAAATATTTCTATGGTGAGCAAGGAGATGATGCAAAACGTTGAACCAGAACATGATGGGCGTTTTTATGTATGGTACACGATACAAGCTGCACTAAAAAAGGAAAATCCAGAGTTCTATCTATGCCACTCTTCCTACACTAAAAGGATCATAATAGTACAAATATCAATCCATGCATTTACTGGCACGTGGCACAGTGCCAACACAGTCCAGCATTCTCCAACATATTACAGCGTATAGTGAGCTATCTACTAAATTGACATGATCTTTCAGTATTTTATACACCTTCTCATTTAATGCTGATACAAGTGAAGAAGTAGATATCCTTCTGTCTCTTGACAGTTTTGCATTCAGACAAATCTTCTGCAATACTCAACGTAGCAAAGTTTCTCAATATATATATGGAATTATGATTAGCCAGCAAAGTACTGCATCTGTTACTAAGAACTACCCTGATAACTGAAAAATGCAGTCTCCTCTGAAATCGAGCTGCTTTATTTGTGTGCACTGAAGCCAAATGCCACTCAAAGATAATTAAAGAAAAAAATAATCCAACTGCATATTCAAGTTATACATTCAAATGCTTAACCTATAACAAGAGAAGGGAAAAGGGATGACCCAAATACTTGAAGTTTTGCTTGACTGAGTCTAGACTATCAGCTTCAGAAGTCCTACACTTCGTAAGCAATCTAAGCTTAAAAAGTAAGAAACATTCTTCAGTGCCTGATAAACTTTAAAAATGCTAGTTAGGATTATGAACAGTACAAAGAAAAAAGTATTTCAAAAATTAGTTGTGATAATGATGAACTGCAACCATCTTTTAGCGTTACCTCATATTTACCATCTCCAGGAATTACAGAGAAGTTTGTTTTTGCTTGCTTTCTCTGATGTATAATCTAACAACTTTTTGCAAAGAAACAGTCCAAACCAAACAAGAAGGCACTGCCAGCATCAGATAAAACCAGATTAATTCTATGAATCTCATTAATTCCTCTGTACATGCTACGTGTAGTGAAGATGGACTCCACACGGACTGAAATATCTGAGCTGTTAAATAGAGATGAGCTGCGTGGTGTAATGGAAAATCCATCAGCATACTTTATGCTCCTCGGTCTAATTCCTTTGTGCACAGGGCAGCTTCTGGAAAGGTCTGTCTTCCACACAAAAGCTGACTGGATATCTTCTATCTATAACATGGTTCTCAGGCAAGTACTTCAGCTTTTATGTGGCTTTCTAGCCCACAGCGTGTTCTCTGTTTGCTCACCTTACGCTGCCTTGTTAAAGCAGTTCCATGTCACCCTGGTGAGTGCCCAGTATCAATCGCTGAACAGAGACACAAAGCCTGTTCCATCACTTCATTACAGGAATGTTCCCCACCTTTTAAAAGGCACTCACAGTACAGGAGAGGAAGAAATTGATGTGCCCTCTCCTGCTCTGGATATACCTCCTGAGGAGCCAATAAAACATCCAGAACAGCCACCCACACTCATATTGCTTCTAGTGCTGGCACACCGCAGAGTGGCACATGTGAAGGTCTAAGCTCAGTGTTAATACCCATCTTGATATCACTTCCCACAAATGCCATTTCCACCTCCTCCCCTTAATCCCAAAGCCGACCTTCATGTAGTGATAAGAACAAACCTAGGATCACAGCAGAAGAAACCAGAAGATACATAAACAGTGCTAGCACACTACATCCATAAACAACAGTACATGTAAACAAGAAGTGGCACATTACAGCACAGACATATATACAAATGGTGTCTGGAGAGGACATAATGTTTGTTATCACCTTCACCTACACCCATGACGGTATCTGTTTTGACTAAACTTCTTTTGCTTCACAGGCTGTTATAATCTGCATATCTGTCTAGACTTCCAGAATCAGTGATTTATCACCACCCTCCCACCCTTATGAACACACACACAGTGTGTATTTTAGTTGTTGGTACACAGGTTTTTTGATGATGCTTTTTATACCACTGTGCCTTACTTCTGCTTGAGAATCAGGCAAATATTTAGTGAAGTCAAGATTTAAAGGCCTTTGGCAGAGCTGTGCCAAGACACATCAGGTAAGGAGATCATTCTTCAAGATTAAGAAACAGAAAAGCAGGTAGTCTTACAAAATATTTTGGCAGAAACAACTGGAAACAACGGGAATCTGAACCATTTTTGGCACTGAGATGGCAGCAAGACTCAATCAATAAATCATTCTGCATATAATTGCCGTTGCCAGTATACAGGAATTGCAACTCACTATCTGTTTTGCCCCCTCCTTTTTCTTCCAAGTTTCTCAGTACTGCTATCCCTCTATCATGTTGTACATCAAGGCACAGAAAGAACAGGGAAGGAAGCTAAGGCGGAGGTGAGGGACTGGGAAATACAGCTGAGTGGCAAGAAGATGAAAAGAGAAGAAAAATTAAGTGCTCCTAAAGCAGAGGTTCTTACAAGCGGGGGTTCTTGTAGTAAAGGGAGTCTCCTTACTGTCATCTAAAAAGTCTTCTTCCTCATCCTCCTTTCTCAGGCGCCTCTTGGTCTCCTCATCATAAATGAGGCCCAGCAGGTTGGCAGGGCTCTCACTCTCAGCGTGGCACAGCTCGTTGAGGCGGACACCAATTGCCTGCAGACAGGGAGAAGAAGAAAGCATAAGAAGGTGAGGATTTCAGCCCAACCTTGCAGTCTGTGAAGATGTTCCAATCAGAAGATAACATACTGGCTTCACATTTACTGCCTGCAAAATGCAGTAAAATAAAGAAAGGAATAATAAGAGAGCTTTTGCTACCAAAAGCATTATTTGTTTCCCCGTGATCTTTTCAACCAAATTGTGCAAACTGCCTTGTTTCAGGAGGAATTTTTTTTGCACGTCAGGTTAAATAGCAAGAGCAGAAATGGCACAGGATAGGCAAAAAGTGATTAAGTCATTATCTTGTAGGAATTTCTTATTCTCCCTCCCTCCTATACGTGTGACAGATTTGTGATAAGCGTTTTCACTGAGAACATACGTCTTCAGTTCAAGCAACTATCCTGCCACTTAGGGATCCAGTACAAATCCCCCGTTCCTCCACAAGAGCTGCATGCTTGTGGGAAAGTCTGCTTTCATCTTTAAAGGAGCTGAGAACTTGCTCTACCAAATAGCATTTTTGTGCTCCTCGTATCTGTTGTAGCTTCCACTGAAATAAGTAGGAGGTATTACTTTTGGAGTGACCTACACATATAACAAAGACAGGCAAAAAGATTTCTAGTGAATGCTGTTACATTCTCTACAAGAGCATTGACTGTTTATTTGTTGCTAGTTTGTCAGCATCCTTATCAGCACATAAGCAGTCCTTGCGTTGCTGTCAGCAAAGCTACAGATAAGGATGTGTTGCAAGAGGTTTACTTTCCTGCTAAGACACTTCATAGCTTTTTTTTGTTGTTGTTGTTGCATAAAGGTAAAGAGAACATAGACAAGAATGTAAAATTTTATCCTATGATAATATGACTTTGATAGAGAGGAAGTGTTTTTAACCTTGAAGTTCTAACCAGCACTTGTCATTTGGCTTCCTTGGTTTAGGGATGGTATCAGAGAAAGATATTGAAGAGGATTTCTGAATCTTCTGGAAGTCATACTGATGATCATGCAAGCACTGTAATTTTCCTCTCTCAGATGAAGCAAAGCAGAAACAAATAAGCAGTCACAAAGAAATAGCATTTACAGCTGTTTTTCCTCGTTATTTAGCAGTTCCTGTGAAATCCAGCAACAAAGAAGTGGCTAGATTCTGCTACACAAAAAGAATAAGGTGTTATTATATTGTGGTTTGCAAGCTGATGCAAATAGTTGCTAATCTCAGCAATCTGCATATTGCCAAATAAACTCCACGTCTCTCAATTTTTTCCCTTTCATGTTTCAGCCTGTTGAGGAAGAAATAGTCTGCTTGCATCTGCAGAGAGCAATGATCTATCACATATGATTTATGCTATTCTCCAGCCTTACATTAAAGCAATCATACACAATCCCACAGCACCCTACCTAAAGACAACTGAATTCTTATTATGTATTACCTGTATTATCCTTGGTTACTTACTTACTTATTCTTAAATGTGTGAAATGTCTTACAATAAGCATCACATCTTCAGCAGGTATGGGCTTCCAAAGAAACTGCAAGTGCACTGACAGGACCAGACCGTGCTATTGCCTTGCTCACATACTGCCAGAGATCACGGTCAAATGAAACTTGAAGAAGCCAATCTATCTTTTTAGATGACATGCAGTAGCTCTGCAGAATTCCTTGCCAAAGAATTGTAAGTGTGCAAAAAGAAGTATGTCAAAGAAATCCACTGAAGGTTATGAATACACAACATCACATCTGAGCTACAAATCAATATATGGAAGCTAGATAAAATCACTGCTCCTACTCTCCACTAAGCATTCACATGTGCAAAGTGATGGAGACGGGAGAGCGTGCCAAAAGGATCTTGTGACTGAACATGGTAAGGACAGGGACAGCGTCTCCATTACATCCTAACAACATAAGTTTTGACCACAGCTGATCTTGGCAAGCTGTGAAATGCAATTTGGAAGGGAGGCTTGAAATTAACTTCGCATTTTGGTTGGTTCTTAAATGTAAACAGAAGAGAAACAAGCTCTTACATCTCCCCACTGGTAGAAGAGCTTAGCTGCATTCCACTGCAGTTTCTGGTTCCTTTTGTTGCCAACAATAGGAGAGCGTCCACGGGACAGGCCTTTCTTAGTGATGTTCACATGGTGGCCCTTCATCCACTCAGGCCAGTTGCCACGGTTGCAGCGATGAACGAAACGTGCACACTCAAGGAACAGGGCTGCTCTCGCCACTACAGGAGCTTCCTGAAATGTTTGCAAAAAACCACTTTAAATACACACACATTCAAAACAATAAATATTAAGAGGACTTTGTGCTTTTATCAATTGATCGTAAGCTTGCCATAGTGTCACACAGACTGAGTAATCTCTTCTTCAAAGCCTGAAACCAGGATCTCTGCCTCAAGCTAATAAAATCAAGGCCCATAACACTGAGCAGTTACGCTTAGTTGAACCACCAGAGGGGCAAAAAGAACCACATTACAAACAATCTTCTGTTTCACTATCCCTCTATAATCATTTCTTCCAGAAACCACCCAACTACCAGAAAGCAGAAGTGTTTATAGGACGCTGCTACTGGAGGAGTGACTCATATTTTCTTCTCACCTCTAGTAAGCCTGCAAAGTAAGCAGCACAGACATATGAATCCTAGCATGTCATGTTATGTTTTGCTTGTGCAGCTCGGGGTGGAAGCATGAATGGAGGCTTGCTGAAACTAGGAAAAGTGCTGTTTTGCACTTACAATAAGCAGATACAAAGAGTGAAATGCTCTACTGGCCTAAGTCAGCAGAATTTCACTGACCTAATTGCAATAGCTTTAGCAAGCACATACAATCTAGTAGTGAAACTCAGTATCAACCAGCTGAGATCCTTGTATATTTGTCACGGGGACCCTCCACCCTCAACATGGAGGAGAAATTTTATTTAATGGGAGCCATAATATTAAGCATACCTTTGTCTGAAATGGTCCAATAGGACCCAAGTTAGCTCAACACAGAGCACTTCTGCGACACACAAATATGTTCAAAAATGGACACTGTAATTTGTTTCCTAAAGGGTGGCTGAGTCTTAGAACTTTCTTCCCAGCAGTCTACAGCTCTGTGAAAATAACATCTTAACAACTGTGGAACATAACTAAAAGTGAATAGTGCTCCTTATTTCCATTTAATCTTCTCCCTCTTTTCCTGTAGCTTTCACAAGCAAAAGCCCCCAGACCAGCAGGTTGTAAAATACAATAACAATAAAACAATGTCCACATTTCACAAGCTGGCTTTGAAGGGTCCCTAGCAAGAATTTCACAGAGTACAAAAACACGTGTTCCACACACTGAGATGCTGCCAGCCTTAATGACACAATTTACACAGATGAGCATCTCTTTATCTTCTTCAACTCTGGTCCATGAACAACAAGTGGTCCCTGAGATCACAGAAGATGGCCCGCAGCTGGTCTGTACAACATGATTAAATGGTGTTTCCAGTAGTGCTTTAATCAAAAGTTGAAAGCAAATTTTCAATTTTCAAAGCTCCAAGAGTTTGAGAACTGCTTTAAGAAATTATGTACTACAGATAAACTTAGAGAAATTAATCCTGATGGAAAAATGGACAGAAATAACTACAGGATGGAAAAAAAAAAAATACACCTTCTCTAAAATACTGTAAAAGAACAAAAAGGGAGGATGGATTTTATGTTGTCCATACTAAAAAGAAAACACACATTAACTGCTTCCTGATGCATCTTGTTGCTGCTTAAAGCTGCAGGCTACTATCTTCCTTCATCCTTTGAATAGAATACAGGCTCTTTGCTTGTATTTTATTCAAATGATGGAAGAAAACAGCAATGTTTTAGTTATTCACTGAAGTAGGAAGTACATTAATGTTGACCCAAAGTTCTGACCAGGAAGGCAGAAATCTTCAATCAAACACCGATCAGCAACCGAAACAAAGCTAACACCTCTCACGTTACAAACTGCTTACTGTCCACATGAAATATTGAAGACGGATCATGTAAAACTTCTTGGTCCTGTTGTTTTAATTCTCACACAGTAAAACCTTATCCAGACTTGGAGACATTAATTACTGGGAAAATGAAGTCCCACCTTTGGTATCCTGTTTCAGTTCTCTACTCATAAAAATCACAATTTCTTAGTAGACAGGAATCTTGTACAGATAAATGTTCTAAAGGTTTCAGAAGCACTCAACTAAGGGTTATCTTCGGAATCTAGGATAGGGGGTGAAGGGCAGGAGGAATGTGGCTTAGCACAGGAGTTCCAAATTGAGAAACACTGGAATGCCCCCCCGCATGAAAGAGGACTTCCTGAACATCGTGAGGCATAAGCTTCTCGTGACAGCTTACCTGAGGCTCAGTGTAAACTGAAGCAGCAGCAAGAGAAAGATGAAGATGTGACAGAATGAACAGGGATGGATTCACACCACAGAGAAACACATCACAAATGGAGAGAAATGAATCAGGCAGGCGATGCATAGCTGAAAAGAACACAAGTTTCCACAATCACTGTCAAAACTTAACATAGCAGCAATACTCTCACAAGCTGGTCCCTGCCTGTGAAACAGTTCACAAGTCCACTTTAACATTAGACCTATTATATCACTTTGCCTTTCGATTTTTTTCTTTTTTTGTACTGTCTGAATTGACATAAACACGATTCCACCACTTAGCAAAATTTCAAGCATTCCCATTCCTATTCTTCAACAGATAACCTGACTTGTATTAAAGTAGCAAAAGCAATGACCCAGGTGATGGGGAGCTAACATGGAATACATCTGGAAATTTGTAACGTCACATTACTGATGAAGTGTAGCTGACTGTGGAGAGCTTTATGAATGTGGAATGCTTAGGTTCACTTTTGTCTTCAAGTACAAATAATTTTACTAGACTAACCAACCAGTCATAATTGTCCTTATGCCCTCTTCTGTACCCTGCAAGGCACTTTGAGCAAAAAACAATTTCTACTGATCTCTTTAATAAGAATAAATACATAAATAAATAGCAAAATAACAATGATTTACTTACAAATCAAGTACATGTAAGTGCTCTCAAAAGATGTTGACTGGATAGCTCTGTTTTGTTGAGCCATGAGAAGTAGCCAAGCGTATATACTGGAAACAGGCCACAAGCAAATTGTTAACCAAAGTCTAAAAGGATTACCTCAAAACGTTAGTTGAAATCTTTCATGCCCAAAAAAAGTAAAATGCATATGACTCCTTGCTTCTGTTCTCAGTCTATTACGGAGACTGCAACCTCTGATTTCCTTTCAGGTAATATGTCCTCCCATGGACAAATGTTTTTCATGCAAACATGAACACGGGAAGAACACAGCCTGCCTAACACATTTGATGACACAAAGTCAGGAATACTGACTAGGATTCTTGCTCTTGCAGCTCAGATTTTGCTTCTGCACTCTCATGACTTGATAGATTCTTTCCCAATGCAATCCTACCATAAAGCAGTGCCAGTACAGCGTTTCTAGTAGCATAAAAGATACACATGCTAGAACAGAGCAGCTCACGCATGGTAAGGATGCACTGGGAAAGTGCAGTAGTGCTAAGTGGCACTCACTGCTAAACTAGTCAAAGGAAAGCTCGCGCTTTCTGACACGAGTCGTTTATAATGAGAATTATAAAGGCTGGAGAAGACCTCTAAGATCATCTAGTCAACTGTCCACCTACCACCACACTGCCCATAAACCACGTCCCCAAAGTACTACTCTGAGCCTTTCCTAACACTTTGGCTACTCTCCATGGCTACACAAAACAGAGCTATCCTAACAGATACCAGTCGAATTACAATACTTGAGGTAACTTCTTCATACAATGCTACACAGTGGCTTTTTTGGAACCCTTTGCAGAAACTTACAAAACTGAAACATCATATTCCTTGCCCACAAAGCTTCAAAAGTTTCTTACAAGGGAAAAAATACCAGTTTTTTTATTGCTAAGTGTGGATTTCAGTTAGTGATGAACAGTGATGAAACTGTCTGCAACATATTATCAAGTGTCATCAAATGTTTGCAAAGCCATCAATTGCTTGCAGTTGTATAACAGTCACGGATGGGTGGTTCTGGGAAAATACATTAACTGCACCATTTCTAACCTGAAGTAAACCCTTAATTTTAAGTATGAACAAATCAGTACCTCCATAAGGGTACAGCCTTTGTTTCACTGCTCTTATTTCTGAAATCGCTGTGGCAAATCTTTGTAAACAACAAGGCTAACCAAAGATCTTTAAGTTTGTAGAACATTGGAAATTTTGGGTGCAAATCTGCATTAAAAAGCATGCTGGAAAAGTTTATGAAAGAACTAAAACTAAAAGCATCTTGCCTTTAATTATTTTTAAGGTTGCCATAGCAACTGGGCTGGATACATATATATTTTTTATTTGTATCAAACCTGATTCCAACTATTACTTCAAAAGCCTGAAAACAGAAGTTTAAAAAAAAAAAAAAAGTTTTCTGCTGGATGTGCTCTACTGAAATAAAATATGGGAATTGTCCATAGCATCAGACTGCCATTAAGAAACACACTGATATGACAGTAGCTGTCATCTTCTGAAACCCGCAATGCATGCGACATCTTAACTTCCATCTATCTCCAACATTCTGTAGACAAAACGGCAGCTAAGTAGGTACTGGTAAGAAGTCTGCATCATCTTTAACTGCAGACTAGAAATCCAGTCCATCTAGAAATTCTGATCCCAGAGGTGTAGGCTCTTATTCACATCCACAGCTACTCCAAAATGACACACCGTGTGCTGCACCTCACACAATGCAGAGAAAATATGCAGGTGAAGTAAGACGAAAACACAGAGAAAAAGATCAAATCATGGCCACTGAAATGACAGACTGGGGTTTAAGCTGTTTCATTCTCAGATTGCGGAGAACAACGGAAGACCACAAAAGGAGCAGGTTTCTATGCATTCCAACAGGTGTCACAAACTTTTGCCTTACAGCACATAGTCACTTTGTGCTATCTTCTAAAGGACAGTTTGTTCAAGGCAGCTTATCTGGCTCCCAGCTACTGGGTTGCAGAATTACAGACTCACACACATAAAACTCCTTGGCTGTGTGTCGTTACACCCTCTCTGAGATTACACAGTAGAAGCTCAAGAAAGAAAAGCAGGACCAGGCAGCTATATAGTATTGCTTCTCTACTATCACACTTTCAGCCACAACATCAAGAAAAGCCAGATGTCCAGAGTTTTAAAATAGTCTCAGTAAGTATTCTTCATAGCAGATCCTGTGCTACAGTTCTGCCTTCATTAGACAATCGTAGACTGATAGCAAATATAGAAATACAGAACGTAAATCTCCACAGTCAACTTGTCAGAACAAAACTAAAATTCACCCAGAAATCAATTAAGATATGCTGATGGTACTGACCTCCCTTAAGAATAATACCAAATCCCCTGAAACTTTTTATGAATGTATTTGTGTGTATGAGAAATGCAGTATAACAGATATATGTTAACATAAAATACTTCTTTTTAGAGGCTAGACTGAAATCAATATTACTTTATTCACTGCAATATATTTTTTTTTTATTAACTTCAGTTAGTAAGTTTTATTTTATTAACTTTAGATGAGTCACTGTGGATGACAAACACATCACACAGACTAGACTTCACAGTCAGACTTCAGCAAGTCTGCCCCTCTGCCACTTGCCCTGACTAGACTCCTAACTTGCACTGCTGCCCCTCACCAAAGCCATTCACATCATTCCATGGGAAAGGAAAAAGACTGAAACTTTATTTCGTAAAAGCCAGCTCTGGCAGTCACAACAGACATCTTTAGCTAATTCCCTTGCACTAGTGATTTTCAACTGACTTCATATACTGGCAGAGAATAAGACCGTCTGTGACTTCAGCATCTGTAATTATGACATTTCCAGGATACAGTTGCCAAATCTATGTTTTACAGTCCAGTTATAAGCTCACAAACTAGACAGAAGTGACTCCTCCCTGTCTGTGCACGATGCAGCAGCAGTCTGGCAGCCTTGAGGAATGAATTGGTGCTGTACACACAGCAGGAGAGACTGTTCTCCTCACCTTCCAAGCTCACCGCAACCCTGACTGGTAGGAACTGACTGTGAGACTATAATGTAAGCTTCACTGTCAGCAACTCTTTACAAAGCTTTCAGGCAGAGGACCAACAAACCCCAGAAGAGGGGAGGAGCGACTAGTGAAGAAAGCACCTCTCAACTGGAAGACAGTACAATAGCTGTGACCTGGTTAGCAACAGTGACTTTTGGCTGATAGTAGTGCAGATTTGCTTGGATCTGCAACTTAATGATGTAAAGGGGTGGTGCACAGAGTATCTTATCCCTAGGACTATAGAGCAGACAAGGCAGCACAGCTCAGGACACAGCATAAGCAGAATACGGGAGAGTCCAAAGGTCTGGCATCTCCAGCAGTGAACAAAAAACCAAATATGAGTACAAACAGCAACAACACTGTAAAAAGGTGAGAAGTGGGGAGTAGGAAAACAAAGGGATAGAGAGGATGTGGATGCTTAGGGAGCAGTGGCTTTCAACCTTTCTCAGTTTGTAGACATCCGCACAAAGAAGTAGAGGAACACTGTGCAGAGAAGTTAGAAACACTGGCAGCTCCTCTTGCTGTCTTCATCAAACTCTCAACAGTAACACAGAGTCCCACTGGCCCATGAAGCACAGGCTGAAAGCCACTGCTTTAAGAATCAAAGAGACTGTCAATATAAACAGCAACTGCAAAGAAAGGAAGGCAGGAGATAGAGACACTTAGTGTCAGGAGCAAGGGACTGAATCATGTCACTTTTGTGATTTAGATCTACAAATTAGCAGTATCTACATTTAAAAGCAAGCACGCTGGCATCTGAAGTTTTTCCCAGTGACTGGCTGTGCTGAGGGATTAACGTTACCTAATGCATTTATAGCTCGATCAGAACTCCTGAGTGGCATTGCTGTGCCTCCTCAGGTAGTTACCCAGTCTTCGGTCCTTATTCTGAAGCAAAGTATTGACACCAAGAACAGATGCAGAATGGCTGTGAGCAAAATGTAAGTCTGACAATAAAAGCTTTGTGCTGGCAATAATTCAGTGGTGGGGAGCTACCTAATAAAAAAAAAGATTCATTTTCTCTGCGCATTCATCCAGTCACGGGTGCTAAAACTTCAGCTATCAAAAGCACCACCAGTTGACACTGCTGTAATGCCTTACCTGCTTTCTGCACAGGCACGACCAATATGAGTGAATGCAACACCCCACCATGTATGCACATGCTCTCTCACTCAGCAGGTAAAACACACCAATGAATAACTTACAAGATCTAGGGCAGCTGCTAAGATGGAGGCATCAGGGATAGTGCCTGGTTCACAGCAGTTCAGGAGAAACTGAAAGCGCTTCATCCCTTGACGGATTGCTCCCAGGTTCACAACGTTCTTGGATTTTCCTCCTTCTTGGTTGGAGGTCAAGTGATCATCAAAGCTATGGCAACCTAAAGAGGTAAAGAGTACAGAGGGGATTGCAGGGAAAGGCAGGGAGAAGGAAACAGACTATAACAACAAAAAAAAAAGTAGTGCAAAAATCCTGATGAGTACAGTTTCAGTCTAAACCCCTTCCTCATCTTGACGTGCTATCTTGAGGATAACATGGGCATTTTTAAAACATGTGTGACTTCTGTGAAACAGGCATACAGCAAGCCAAATTCTGGTCTTGGTCACACTGATGTCTCCTTAAAACAATGCCACCCTACTCAGGGTGGAAAACCCGGACAGCACAGGTGAACAAGAACATGGTTCTTTGTCCCCACCTCTTTAACACAGACAATCACTCTTACTGCCTCTTCGATGCTCTCCTACCTCACTTACCTATTAGCTTTTAAATTTATACATAAATCTCATTCCTCATATATTAAGCAATATTGTATCATGCAGTAGGACACAAAAATCAGTAGCAAACACTATGAAGATTCTATATGGGAATCACATACTGTCTAATTGTTAGGCATGCCTCTTCTGCAATGACCAGAACATCTAAAGTGAGATCAGATTCAGTTTCTAAGTGTCTTAAATCATACCAGCTTTTCTCCCTTGAAGAGCCTTGCATTCTTTGGGATGGAAGGTTCCCTTATTCAAAATTTTCTTTAGAAAATGGAGTTAGGAAGCTCGCTAGGGCTTCTTTCAAACATTATTTTAAACTACATACTGAGATCACATGATAGATCAACTAATCCCACTGCAAGTTGGAATGAATGCTTCTTAATGCACAAGATCATTATGTAGTCTCTACTCAGAGTTCAGACAGTCGTGGAAAGACACAGGATATCAGGAAAGAAGTTTTGAGGCCAACATGGCTGGCCAAAATAAGAATAGTCAGCTTTTAGGGCTTTTTGTCTTCAGCCATAATACTCTCTCTGTTTACATGTGAAGGTACAAAAGGTTACAGAATACTGAAGGATAAAGCACTGAAGAACAAAACGCTGCATGGAAAATTGAAGATTAGCTTCAAAAGTAGATTTGGAAGACTTGGCAAAGTGGCCCTGCAGCACTTTGGGACTTCTTCACCAGAAAAGAGCGGCTGTAAACTCAAAATCTCTTTGAGACCTCAGTTCCCAACATTTCTTAGCACTTACACATTACAAATAGTCACAACAAAAAAATGGCAGTGTGGATCTTCATTTTTTCTTCCCTATGAAAAGAGCGGTACACTGAATGTCAAGAAATCTCTTTAAGATGGCAGTACCTTTTCTCTCCCCACTGAAGGTGCACATACTTCTACAGCAAATAAAACGTTCCTACGTTGGGAAATACTTCAAAATGTAACAAGCACAAACGAAGTAGAAAGAACAGGCAGAACGTTTACGTAAATGAGTAGGCATAAATATTCTTTTCTTTCAACTGCTCCTGTTTCCTTACAGCCTGCAGTGCCCTGACCGAGCCTTCCTGCTATGGCTATTTTAATACTAACTCATCTGAGACACAAAGAATTTTCTCCATGTAGGGAGCTGTTAAGGGAGTGCCCATATGAGATAAAGAACAGAAACATGAACTTCAGATACAGAAAAGTCTGCCCAAGTCTGCCTAGACTCTGTTGCTACACAGCCCTTTGCGGTCCTTTGCAGCCCCAGGCTTCAATTTTTTGAAGCTTTGCAACAGAATCCTTCAGAGGCAGCTGATGGGTGTCCTCTACATCAATCCTGGAATAGCCTTGCTAGCAGCAGGGTGTCTGTCTCTGGCTTACAAAGTGTTTGCGTGATTCAGCCTCACAGAAACTTCGTCCAGTGAACAGATACCTAATGTAGTGGGGACACTGGATGCCCAGGCACCCATCCCTTGGAGCCTTAGCATATGCTGCCATATGTTCTGTGGCATGAAAGCCCACACAGCCTCTCTATGGTCATCAAAACGTCTTCAATAAGAGCCTGAAGGATCACAAAGGCTCTCAATTTAAACATATTAGAATTCACTTCTGTATATATGCTGTGTTCTTAGTATAAGTAAAAAGATCATTAAAACAACACAGTTTTAATGCATGAATGTGCATACATTTGTGGGTATATATGTATACACATGCACACATACAAATAAACACACACACACACATATGCATACATACATATCCAACGCAGACAAAAATTTCCAGTGGTCTAGATGAGATTTCACAACTACAGTTCATAAAAGGTATGACAAATTATTCCATGTTTAATTACCTCATTTTCTATATATATGTATATATATATATTTTTA
Organism: Lagopus muta; assembly: GCF_023343835.1. Lineage (NCBI taxonomy): Eukaryota > Metazoa > Chordata > Aves > Galliformes > Phasianidae > Lagopus > Lagopus muta. The sequence goes on along the minus strand of NC_064440.1, from coordinate 31,850,699 downwards.
TACACTTTTTTTTATAAACTGTAATGTAGATTTCTTTTTTTATTTCATTTTGTCTACTGTGTTAAAAAGCCCAAAAACACAAGAGGAAAAGCATGAGCATTGTAATGGTACAGCATCATGAATGACAGGAATGAAAAGGTAGAATGATGTTCCAAAATAATGTCTCTGGGTGAGAACTTAAAGGACTTAATAGCACAGCCATCTACCTCAGACTTCTGTTCTCAGTATACACACAAACCTCGTACACTTTTTATGGAAGATGCAGAAGCACTGCAAATTTGAAAGCCCTCTGTATGAACCTGTTCAACTGTCATAGGTCCTCCCATCCTGAAAAGGCCTCATGAATTTCAATATGCACATATATGTATGTACATGCAAGCACATACAGCTAAACTTACTTTTGCTTGTGTGGCTTTCTTTGTATACCAGATATCCGTGTGGACACAGTGACAGTAATTTCCTTAACTGCCACATCTTGCTGTATAGCTTTAAACGCCCTTCCTTTGCCTCAGTTATTGATCAGACAACCCTCCTTACCAACATCATTAGACAATTTGCCTGTTTCTCACACTCACATATAACAGTCTCTGTTTTTAACCCATGGCATCACCTTTCACATCGCATTTCTAAGGCACTCACATATCAAAACCAAACACATCATGTATCTCCTCTAGCAGGTATATCCAAAGCCTCAAGTTCTTGTCATTAATTAGATCAATTCTGATGTTATGTAATGAAGACTGAAGTATGGACAACTGTTAAAAAGTTCACACAGCCCATAACTAACAGGTCATCTGAGTTTTATACAGACATAAGATGTACCACACATACAGAGCAAGACTATTGCTGCTCATAGGACCAAAACTAAAACTGTGAGCCTAAATCAACACTATGGGCACCCTAGACAAAAGCAAACAGTGGCAAAATATCTGCAATTAGTAAGGTAAAAAGGAAACGTTTCCTGCAAGAAAATATGAAGCACATCACAACATGAGCTTCATGTTGTGCAACAATGTAGAAACAGCTGTAGCAGTCTAAAAATCTTACTGCCCCTCAGTTATTAGATTCCAGAGAGAGCTAGGACAAAAAACAGTTGAAGCATTTCACATTTACTTCAGTGCAAAGTAGCAGATGCAATTTCTTCTACTGCGGGGATTTTCACCTTCAGCTAAAACCAAACAAGCTGCTGGGCTGAGGCAAACTCCTAGAGGAGTAATATTTTGAACCTGGGAGAGCACTGACTGTGTTTCTACCACGGCAGAATGATGATCAATGCACACTTGTGAGATCTACTCACCCTTTGCTACTATCATTTGTCTAAACAATGGCTTACATGCATTACACTGCATGTCTGGGACAGGTGATGGGAGAAAACAACGCAGTGCCAGAGAGTCATGTCAGAAAATGAAAACCATAATGTCAGATAATGGATCATACTGTAATCAGTACAGAAATCATGGTGAAACAGGAAAGGTGCTCCTTTTTGTGTGTTTTTGGGAGTTGGGTTTTGTGGTGGTTTTTTGTTTGTTTGTTTTTGATTTGTTTTGAAATACAGTAGTAAAACTTCAAGATTGTTGTCTTCCTGAACAACAAAGATGAGCTCTGAGCTGAGGACACGAGCAGGTGAACGACTGCATGACATCTGAAAACAGAATATATCAGGACATTGTAGTACTCATAAAGGCACTTTTCAAACACTGCTGGTTTTGAAAATGCATTGCAATTAAGTATACTTTTGTGGAAAAGTAGTGTCATCATTATTTTGTGCACTATGAAAAAGGGACAGCATCCCTAACGAATGGTATGCAGACATTAGACATGCAAACACAGAAGAAAAGAGGTAATTTTAACAAGATTTGTGCAGGGTTTTCCATTTCATCAGCGCAGATCTTCGCTAAAACCGTCAAATGGTCACAAATTGGAGAGAAAAAAAAAATAACAAAAAAACGGATGGAATACCCATTGTTATCTTAGGCAATGAAAGATTTACAAACCTAATTTCAAACTGAATCAGTGCTTTGAAGCAAGCATTAATTTTTCAAGTGTGTTGTTCAAATTCAATTTGATATTAAAAGCCCAAATATTATATTTGCATAATTTATTTGGAGAGTCTGGGAAAAAAAAAAATTGACTTTGCTAGAGGATTTTCTAACTCAAAACAAAAGAAAAAAGGAAGGGAAAGAAAACAGTTACAAAGACTAAAAAGTTGGAGAAGGCTAGAATGGATACAAAAACTATGGAGAAAGCAGAAAAAAGGGAAAGGGATGGAATACAGAAGGAGATTTAAAAAGAAAATAAAAAGAAAGAAAAAAAGGAGACGAGAACCCTGATTTCTAACCATCTTTTTCTTCTGTGTGATGAAGCTTGGATGGGTGTCTTCGGCAGGTGCGCCATTTACCAAGACGCTTGAAGAAATTCTCCTCTTCATCTCGCCCGTTGTCCAGGCCACCTCCTGGCCCCCCTCCTTCCGACAGCTTCACTGCACTGGTAAACTTCACCTGTGCAAAGACAAAGGGCAGGTTAGGTTGTGCCATGCTACTACTCTTGATCGTCCTTGCTTAGACATAAAGCATCTAGGGAAGTGCTGCGGCACAGCGAATCACCATAGCAACCCAAGTGGGTCTGCAGAGACTTACATGGGCCCAAGTACTTAATCTTTTAATCTTCCTGCTTAAATGACCGGTCTTCCACAAAAGGCTTTAAAGGCACAAAGGAAGCATAAAGAAATGTGGCTAAAAATTAATTTACTTTATGGGTATTTACAGGATCTGCAGTTCTTCCTCCATGAACAAGGACAAGCACAACAGAGCTTTTACCTAGTCTTCTTCACGTTCCAGAAAGGAAACTACAGGCAGCTACTCACACACCACAGCCATCACTATCACGTCCCCAATGCAGAGAATAAGGCTCCAGCATTCTCTCTGACATGGTCCTAACACCTCACATCCTTCCCCTCCTTTACCAAGAAGCATTCTGCACTTTATTACTGTTTCAGTTATATCTCCCAAACACCCTTACAACAGCACAAACTGTTCTCAACAACATATTCTTCATTCTTCACCATATATTGACAGTGCTTCATTAAAGATTCTCCTCAGTGTTCTTCCAGTATTATGCAACACAGGACAGACTAGACAATACGTTACAATAGAAAGATACCGCCAGTGCCCAAGTATAGCTTGTCTCCAGTCTACAGTCTAAGAGGAAAAGCTGATGTTTTCTATAAGAAGGCTCTTATGGAGCTGGAGGAGACAACACATCAACATTTAGGGGCAGACAAGATGTGCAAATGTGTGCAACACAGAATTGCAAATAGTGCAGCTCCACCAAGCTTTTTCACAGAGAGAAGCAAGTAATCAGCTGGTAGAAGATCAAATACATTCGCTATTAAGTAGGTTTTTCAACTATGCAAGGACTGAAGAACAGGAAAGAGTAAAGAGAGTAGGGAAAAAAAACCAAGACTCTCTTGCTTTCAGTGCTTTCAGGGATCAGCAAGTGCTGTGACACCCGCTGCCAGGACAAATAGTTTTCTTCTGGTCCTTACTCTGAGGACTCTTGGTACCTGGCACAAATATCTATGAATTACTTTAAGAAGTGGACTGACATTTAGAAGTTAGACTGCCTTACTTGGCAAAAGTCAAGTACCAAATTGCCATGTGATCTCTACATTTCTGTTACTAATCAGTCATGTTGGGCTGCAAAGCCAATGTTGATTACAGCGTTTCCTTGGACAGGTAAAACAAGTCAGATCCTGTCCTTGTAAGCTCTCTCAAATGGAGTCCAAAGCACTTACCTTGGAACTCTGCCTGATGAACGACAGACGGTCAACAGAGCTGATATCTAGGAGATCTTCCACTCCATCAGCCAGGCCAGAGAGGGAGGAACGCTTCAGCCAGTTCCCTGTTGCAGATTAAGCTATTCAGAACAGTTCTGAAAATGCTTCCAGGTAGAATATTTCTCTAAAATGACTGTGCCAGGGTATGGTAAAACAGGAGGCAAGGAGAAAGCAACCATGTCATGTTATGTGCATTAACCACCATGTAAGGCCAGGTCTTGAGACTTGTAAGTGATGCATGCTTTATCTACCTAAACGCTATTTGGATATTTCTCTTTTACTGAGAGGAAGAATGCTTGAGAGATTAAGGTGTTAGCCTGCTACTTAGGAGATCTTTTTTGTCCCAGATATTATCAGCTTTGGTAAATTGCTTACTTTTCCCTTTACCTTAGTTTTCCACCTATGAAATGGAGAAAGCAGCATTTCTCAGCTTCACTAGGAAGACTATCAAGTATACTTGGACAATAAGAAACTGTGATAAAATATATTTTACAAGAGATGTATCTATCTGCGTTTCTCTGCACATGCAGTATGTATATAGAATAGGAATAGACATACATTTACCTATGGGGAGTTTGAGTTTCTTTCGAAGGGAGATTCGCCGAGAACGGGAACGGGAGCGTCTGTCTGTGGTGGTCCCAGAGTGAGCAGTGGTACATTCAGATGTGTCCTGCTCAGACTGGCTACTCGTATCGCTTGCTGCACTCTGTGATTTGAACATCTTTCGCCAGAAGTCCTTGCGTCCCAGAACAGCACCTTGGTTTTGCTCATCACTGGAAAAAAAAAAAAGGAAAAAAGAGAAATGAACTTGAATGAAGTCTGGATGTTTAGGGCAATGAGGCCTCCTCCAGCAGCCCCTCACTTCCTATTCTTTGGGGTTGCTATATTCTGAACTCCAAACATACTCTTCTCAGTGGGACAAAATCAAATTAGGACATCATGATAGCTATTTGTGAACCTGCTGGAGTCTCAATTCTTGTTAACTTACTGCAATGTGGAATGGGAGCAACGTATTTTGCTCCCACGTGACTCTTTCAATCTCTTACAGCTGTGGCAGTGCCCAGAGTAGAACAGCTTGCTTCAATTCTGCACAGCAATCAAAGGCATTCTGTTATCCTTGCTATCTTGGCAAAGCAGAGACTTTGCAGGCTTAGTTAACACAGAAGAAATGTAATACAGAGCTCTGGCACTTGTGCATCTCAAAGCACTTCAGCATGGCAGATGGGTATTCAGGGCACAGAGAAGTTCAATGACTGGTCCAAAGTAACTCAGGACACCAGTAGCCATTCACCAAACTTCCTAAAATTCTTAACAATATTGATTAAACGTACACTTCAGTATTACATTTCAGAGTTCTCTGGACAACAGAAGCTTCAAGTATGTAATGCCTAACAGCAGGCTGGTTCACTCCTTAAGAGAACTGGTAACATGGCTCTACTGTTAAAGGAAATGCAACATTTCAGGAGACTGCAGGGCCAAGATGAGTTCTTGGGGGGTAGTAAAGGAGTAATGACTTTTAGCAACAACTTAGGATTAAAAAAAAATAAATAGAGCCATCCCAAAGAAGTGCAAAGAAAGCATCAAGAATAGCTGTGATGACAGTCCTGAAGACTTACCGCCATTTTTAAGGCTATGATAGTAAGTGATATCAGTGAGTTACTATGGTGTCTTTAAACAATCTCTGGTGTTCGCCCATGAAAATCAAGCTGATTTCAGTTGGCAGCACTGAAAATAGGCATTACCTTGATGCAACCAGCAGCTCCTCAGACCTGCAACACATTTGTTGCGCCATCCAGGTGCATCTTTGAAGTCCTCCCAATTTTACTAACCCCAGACAGAAGCTGCCAGCAGTAACATAATGAAATAATATTCACTTACTGTTCTGGAGTTTGCATTGGGCGGCTTGAGATGTAACTGCGACATTCATCGGGTGCAGCTGATGCCTGACCTTTGTCAATGATGACACTTCCCATCTCAGATCTAAACAGACAACGTAAAGCATCAGATACCGTGAATGGATGGCTCATCTCGTGCTCATCACATCGCCACATGACAAGGAAATCAGTGCTGCTGAACAGCCAAACAGCTTTTGAGATGCACTCTCCATTTACTAACTTATTGCCTCTCTCTCTATGTCACTTTTGGAAAAAGCAATAGCTCTGAGAATAGCCAAGGTTTTTAGCAGCTTTTCAACTTTCTTAACTCTTCACCCCAGCAAACCTCAAAGCATGTTTCTTTTTGATAAAGACACGTGTCAGGATTATACTTGTTCTGGGACTTGTTTTGCATACTGTGGATTATCTGTCAGACAAACAACACTGATCTCCCACAAGAAGTGATGTGCATTTAGAACTACACCCATACAGCACTGTGGGACTTGCGCTGTGCTCTTTCACTTCTTTTTTATCCTTTTCTCTTCCAGTGTTTCCACTGTTCAGTTTTCTTTAGACTCTAGTAGGAAAGGGTTAACATCTTTTGCTACAAACCTATGATTGTTTCTGTTCATTAAATTTTAAAGGAGGCTGCCACAACAGTGCAATTCTGTACTCCAGAAACTAATACAGACTGTGTAACGCACAAGCCCTTTGGCTTTCTACATTTGCGTTCAGTTCATATAGTCATACAGCCATTTTCACATCAGTCATTCACCTTTTTCATCCCAGACACCAACCTTTTGCTGCCAGAGGATTTCAGCTCTTGCTCTGTTTCCTCTGTTTTTTTTCCTGGTATTAACTTTTCAGCACTGTCTAGAAGGGCACTGAGTGCCACTCTCCGAAAGACGTTCCCATGAGCCTCCTTGATAAACTGAACAAGCTGACGAATATCACAGTACAAGCCCTGGGTAGCAAGACATCATGAAAAGAAAGATCAGTCTGCAGGTTGTGAAGAAGCAGTGATAATCAACAGTTTCTAAGGTCCTTCAGGAGGCCATTACTTCCTCTGCTTGTTGTCTGATCTACTCTTAATGTACAAGGTTTGTGTTTTCCAGCTGAGATCAAAAGCTGGAAGAGCTGCCACTTGGAGCACTTGGAAGAAGCAAAGCAAGGATCATTATTGTTATAAAGGATGCTCTGCAGTGGCCTAAAGTGAATGTAGAGGTATCAGAGGCTAGATGAGGAAGCTGCAAAGATGACTTAAAGCCTGTTTTATCCCATTTATCTAGCCCATAATCTAAAAAGGCATGAAAAGCCAAAACGATGGGCTGGAGAGGAAAGCATAAAAACCTGGCAAGCTTTATTTCAAAACCAGTGGGTGTCTGGGGATTTTTCCTAATTATTTTAGAGCTCTACATCATGGCAAGAGAGAGGAATGACTCATTCTCCAACCTACTCCTACACTTATGGCTCTTTTTAGTTTTGAACATTCATACATAGCTGTGACGTGACAAGTCTCCTGTACCTCTGAGGGTAAGAGGATGGAGGGTAAGGCTTATAAGACCTGGTTTTCAATTTGTGAACTTGTTCTGATCTTGCATTATTCTGAAAATTCCCAGCTAGGAAGTGCATAGCCAGCTTTCAACCAGAAAAAAAGTGCTATGTTCTTGGTATTTGACTAAACTGAATTCATCCATTCTGTTAAGCCTCACTGGTCACACTCAAGTGAAAAAGCACCTTTGCAAAATATGAAATCAAGTACTTACAAGGTTTTCTGGACTGTGCAGCTCATGTGTAGTGGAAGCACAGCGAGTGATCAGTGACTTGAACATGGCACTCACAATAATACCTTCTACACTCTGTGCTGTAGACTTGTTGTCCACTGTGGTGAAGTTATTCCCAAATCCAGCTTTGTCTGTGAAATTGAGGTACAAACAAACCGCCTTGTTTAGAATGCTTTTAAAAAGATGGCTTTAACGTGTATGTTACGGTGTTCAGATACGTAGGACAAAGGCTAGTCCTCACCTAAAATCTTATGCTCAGTTCTGGCAATCCCACTTCACAAAAAAATTTGGCAGAGGAGGAGGAAACCAATGAAAAGGATGTAATTTTTCCAGAAATAGTTGTAGTACGAAGAAAGATCAAACAGATCAGGGTGAGCCTGGCTTCTGTTCATCCACATTCCCCACTTAGAAATGTATAAAATAAGACATAAAATTTGAATGATACTTCTGGTTTTTTATTTATTATTTTAAAGAATAGGAGATGTCTGATTAAACTGGAAAGTGACAATGCCCACGAGAAGACAGTCTTCTGAACTAGAAAAAGGCTGCTCTTGCAAGGTGCAAAAGACGACCAAGCTGTCAAAGACTCAAAAAAGCATTACACATTTATAAGACAAGAAATATCCCAGCTTTATTAGGTGAGAGGAAAGATTTTTTCAAAAGCTGCATGAGCTACCATTCTTCAAAGCCTGGTAATAATTGGTGAATGCTGAGGAAACTTCCTGTGAGCATCTTTTTCATATAAGTCTGCTACTCTTCTTTTTATGCAGTCTCTGAAATGCCTGAGATCAGAGAGAATCTAATAGAGCAGAGAGACTGCCTAAATACTGGGGAACAGCTATTTCTATTCTGTAAACAATGGCTGTTAATTGCTGTCACGTGCAGTGACCAAGCAGAAAATGTCCAGTCATTCTATTAGAATCTGGAATAATTTTCCTAAAAAAGAAGAAAAATATACATAAACACACACTTATATTGTAGGTATGTACAACTCTGTGTTTAAATTCTTGTTTATTCAGTCTGTTCCTGCTATTTCCTGCCTCACCTGAGGCACTACAGAGGGTTTTAATGCTCAATTATATCTCCATTCAGAAGAAACCCTGGATTAAACAGGCCATTTCAGCTCATGCCATGAAGCAGAAAACCTCCAGCCTGAGGCATAATTGAATGAAAACATTTTCTTTGAAAGCCATGAACAACAGGTAGGATGAATCAAAGGAGAAGCTTTCAATTTCAGGTGCTCTGGGTGCTACATGATCACTACATGTGATCACTATGTGGTAAAATTGGATGAGTTTGAACTCTGCTGACCTGTGCTTGCTAAGAGTATAATCTGTATGTTTTAAGGATAAAAATTCACTTTTTAAAAAAAATCATTTACTTTAAGGCAAAAAAAAGGCATGGTTTCTTTCTGATGGTTAAGTTTAGGAACGTTCAATAAAGAACTTCTGATGCCAGCCATACTTACTGTCTGTGACTGGCTCCATGCAGAATCCCAGTAAAGCGTGAAGGAAATCCACCACATTATTAAGAGAATCTCTGTTCACATAATCCCTCATGGTCTGGCGGAACTGCATCCTATCCAGTTTGTACAGCTTTGTGAGGCAGTTCTGAGCCTGAAACGACATCCGTCAGATCAAATCACATCAAATTACGTGTTTGAGTTTTGTTGATAGCAGCTGGGTATTTTGAGGTCCTCTTTTGCTCTTAGTCAATGCTCTGCCTTTCTATCTAAAGTAATCTTCTGCAGGAGCCAGAGTGTTCAGATTCTATAACAGAACACAGGTTCACCCCTGAAGCAAACAAGAAATTCAGCACTTCATGGGTGCCACTGTTTGGAGGTGGTGCTGAAGTCATTCTCAGTCACATTTGAAGGCCTTACTCCCATCTCTTCCCTCAAAGGTAAAATCTCATTAAGCATGAACGAAATAGGAATATACCACCTCCTTCAAGGTTTATTGCCTTGAAAAAATTTCTTAGATTCAAGCATCTGATTTTGACCTGATGGCTCAGATCCAAGCCAGCCCACCTGCACCAGTGATCAATACGTATCATTAGCTTCTCATTTAAAAGTTAATAGCATTCAATTTCCTATCAGAAGAGTACCCATCCCACCGGGACTCCAAGCAGGCTGGTATCAGCGAGTCTGAAACATCAGCTTTTACAGGGAGCATCAACTCTTCTGCTACCTACAAAAGGGTGCTTAGCTTTCCAGTAACTCAAACGTGAATTGTGCATGCAGCCAACACAAATGGTGCATGCAAAGCAATCTGACTAGACAAACGCACAGAGAGCTGCAGACTTGGACATGTAGATACCTCTTCCCACAAAGACTTAGTTTAATGAGCCTGATAGGAATTTGGGCTCCAAGAGACCTATTCATTTATGTGTAATGTCATGCCCTGGATTAAATATTTTACTGGCTCAGCTCCAATGCAGTGTCAAAGCCTAACTGTCATTTTTGCTGAATATAGTATATTTTCAACCAGTGCTCTGTACAGAATCATCCTACCGTTACCACTGGGATTCTCTTACCCCATAGTCCTACTGTGCCTGCAACTAACATTAATGCTGCTGTCTCCTCAGTACCCAGGGGTCCAGCTAACTAACAGAATAATGGTGACTGATACAGAGGCAGTTAATCCACCTTCAAACCATCTAGCTCAGATTCTAGCATCAAGTTATAGCTCTCTTGGCATGGCTGAGCTAACCAAAGCCACGCAGAAGCACCTGGCTCCCATGCCCACTGTGGATGGGGGTTGAGTAAATTCTCATTACAGTCATCAGAAATGCTATCTGCTGCAAGCACAGAAGGCAAAGAGCAAGTCCGTGCTTCCTCTTCCGTGCTTCAAGGGAGAGAACCTTTGGAAGGCTCCCATTTGACAGGGCACTGGACTGATCCCAGAGTCAAATTCTGGTTGAAATCAAATGTCTGGGTTACATCCTGGGCACTTCCCAGTGCTTCAGCTTGAGCATACTCTGAAGTAAAAGGAATCAATGGTAACCAGCTGCCTCGTCCTTCAAAAGGGCATGAATCTTCTACTTTCTTGTGGTACAAGAACATGCCTGCAAGCATGGTGCACTTCAACTATCAGGAGCTGATGAAGCAGCCCAGCAGTGACCAGTCATGATTATCATTAGGAAAGGTGGACATAGCTACTTAGATTTCAGGATTTAGATATGCAACCCAAAATAGCTTCACCTCTTGTAAACAACATGCTCTATTGGAGTCTCATCAGTGTAAAGAAGTGACTTACAGCAGCACACACAGGGCTTTGCTCCAGTGTATTTGTAACTTATCACACAACCTTTGCATTGGGTGCTGAAACATACCCTGGGCCTCAGAGGTATTCTTACAGCAAGTCCCAGGGTATGGAAGGTAACACGAAAGTTGAAAATCTGCTACAGCTGGGCTGCAACACAGCCTGTGTGCTCAGACAAAGAGAAACACATTTGTACTCAATACAAAAAAAGCTACAGAGGGGGCAGACAAATCTCAGCAGCCGATGTCAAAAGTACAAGGGGAACATTTTAATGAGCTTTAGTTTTCTTACATTCTCCCGGAATACCTGGTGTCTCAGGCGATCTCCAGAGAGCCCTCGGTGTCCTTCCCCACAACCATAGGCACAGCCCAAGGACTTCACAATTTTGATAAGCATTGTGAGTGCCAGCCTATGGGTGCTGATAGACGGACCTTCATCCTGAGTCACAGAGAGAAAGCCGGTGTGAAACCATAGCAAAACCACTGGCTTTTTGTTAGCGTTTTACTTTTCAACTAACTGTAGCCCATTTCTCCCCTCAGACACTCTGTTACAAAGTTATAACTCTTAAAAGGTGTATTGCAATTACTTCTCAAGTCAGAGCACCAGCCTCCTCTCTTCAAACTCCCCTTCAAATGTTGTAAATGCAAAGCCCACTAACAGGATTCTGGAGTATCATTCAGCATTTACTTCAAAAAACTGAAAACAGAGAGCTGGCTCGCTCGGACAGAAAAGCAACCATATACTTTAAATATCTTTGTAGTATTATTATTATAGTACCATGAGTTGTGACTTCGGAGGTAAGCAACAGCCTTTCTCAGTCAATTCTCACAGCAATACTGAAAAATTTATGATTTCTGGTTATCAAAGAAAACAAGCTGTGTTCAAACACTGAATTTTGGTTTTCCTTATAAGCTGCATGTGATAAACCTTCAAAGAAATAATGATCGCTTTGCATTTTGATAGGATATTAAAAATGCCCCAGTAAGACTCACAAACTGCTTTTGGAAAAGTTGCAGTGCTTGAATTACCAATCGTGTTTCTTCAGCACAACTTCAGCGAGCACCAGAACAAAACAAATTAATTTGTGCAAAGAAAAAGGAAGGCAAACAGAAGGGGAATTACATACATATTCATGCTTTGTCTTAACAGATACTACAGTTCATTACGGAGTGGCACAATGGGAAGCAAAACAAACCTTTTCTTGGGTTTTGTCATTCTTCTCATACGGTCCTCCTCCTCCACCACCTCCATCGCTTCCTCCTCCACCACTTCCACCACCACCTTCTTCTCCTCCATCTCCAGCTCCACTGACTGGAGGAGGCCCAAATCCACAAGTTGAACCTCCGGAAGCTTTGAGTTGGAAGGATCCTTCATTTGGTCTCTTCTCAGGGGCTTCATTTTCTTTGTTCTCACTCTTCCTCCGGACTTTCTCTACACTCGGCACCACTCCAAGCTGAAGCAAGCACTCCACAATGTTCAGTGCCACATCACAAATCCTGGAGCTGATGTCATGGTTCAGGACCAAGTAAACAGCCTTCAGGACTACCTGGTAGAATCAAACATCATATTTAAAATTAGAATAATTTTCTCTCCCAGTACTATCCAATGCCTGGAAATTCTAGTCACAGACCAAAGACTCGTTATAGCAGGCACAGTACAAACTTAGAACGAATAACACAACCCTCAATCCCAAAAGCCTACAAACTAGGTGTAAAAGAAGAAACCATAAGTTGGGCACAGTCAGGCAGAAAAGGAAACCATGAGATGACATCTGTGAGCCTGAGAACATTGCCTCAGTGCACCAGGTGCTGTCAAGTCAGTAAGAGGAACAAAGTAAGGGTGAGTTTTAAGGTGCTGTCAAGGTGCTGTTCAGTTTTATGCTGTATTACAGGGAATTGAGTGCATGCTCCGGGAACACAGCAATTAAATAATATCACTTCAGATTTGATGTGTGCATTACACATGCACATGCACTCCTTGCAAGGAGTAATAGGAGTTGCAGTATCTCAAAGGAGACTTACGATATGCACAAATGTATCTGACTGACCTTTATGTACTGCTGAGAGAAGTCATATAAAGAGGTGGAGGAAAAGCCCATCACAACCCTGATCTCAATGGTACCACTATATTGACAGAAGAGGGACCTGGCTTTCCTCATTCCTTGCCAATTACCGAGAGATCCAGCATGCCGTTCTTGTGGACAAAGTTGTTGGTTCCATCAATGTGATCCGTATCCTCCAAGCAACTGTAATTGATGCATGAGTCTGTCAGGCTCCGTGGGAGGTTGGCACACGCGAGAGGTTCATGGGGCATCTCAGGGATGGGCACCTGATTGCAAAGCTTCCTCATGTGCTCACTGAAGAAATCGGCATAGCCCACGTTGAACGAAGCCAGAGTAGTGTTGAAGGTAGCCACAGTGATGGTAGAGATCTGGGACCGAACTGCAGGGAGGAAAATGGCTACCTGTGAATTCCCATCTCCAGAGTTAGAAAATGGCAAACCGAGGCTGTGCTTGTTTACAAGAAAGGTGCAGCTCTTAATGCAACTCACAATACTGAAAGAACAAGACAGGTCCCCAGTTCCTATAACGGGTGCAAGGGTGAAAGCATAAGTTAATTCCTTCTTTATGCTACCGCCAATTAGAACCCAAGGTTGCTCTAGCAGTATCGTTCCATGGCAGCGTAAGTAGATCTGAGTCTACCGATCATTAACTGGGGAGTCCAGACAAATTAAACTTAATCCAAACTGAGGATTAAATTTTGGTTAGCTTTGCTCCCGGTACTGATCCAGTGCCTGGTCTCAGAAGCAGGAACACCACAGCAAGGGAAAGAATAAGCACTCAGCAGCTGAATGGAGGGAAGGCAGGTTAGCAACAGCAATTTAAAATAGCTTGCTTAGTCAGACTGGCTTGAAAGATTTCATCACAGCTGTTGAAAAAGCAAAAAAAAAACCTAGCACTACCTGAAATAGAACATCACCAGCACGTAAAACTGACTGATGAGAAAGGTAATATGGCATTTAAGTTCACAGTACCCAGAAAAAGGACATCATGACATAGCTAAGTCTAATTTTAAACTGGCTAACTCGGTATTGATGGCATTTTGGCAATTTTCATTAAATACTCATGCTGAACTCTAGCACACACTATGAGTAATTTCCTATGCTTACTGCTTTGTAAACAGGCCCCTACACTCAACAGTGTCCCACATGGTTGATCGGACCATCTTCTTCAGGAGATTATGGTAACAGCACAAAGGAATAACAACAAACTTCTGCTTAAGGCTACTTAAAGCGTTCTAATTAATAAAGTAACAAATCTAGTAATCTTCAAGAATTGACTCAGCGATGGACTGGGTACATTTTGAAAATAACAACTTGTCAGAGTGGTGACTACATGTCTGTGCAGCCCTGCCAGCACCAAACGAGCAGTTTCTATTAAGAGAATCATTCTAAGGCCAATGGCAGTGCTTCAATCCAGGCTACAAAGTGGTTAATGATCAGTATAGGAAGTAAGTGCTGTACCTAATGTAACAGGATTACTTGACGCCAAGTGTGATTTTTCAGTAGCAATCACAGACATCTGCATGTTGAAGGCAACAAGGAATGTATGAAATTAGGAAACTTCATTCCTGAGTTACCAAGTTTGATGACTACCCAAGGGTAATTATTTTCTGTTTCACTGAGGTTTTGCTTCGTTTAACAAAAAAAAAAAAAATATCCAAAATCTACACAAAATATCTTTTTTCTGTGCTGAATCTTTATCTCATTATCACTGACAGAGCTGACTGCTGGATGGGACTCAGAGGCAGACAAGGAGAACTAAGGACTCTTCATTTATACCCATGCATGCCTGCAGCAAGTGTGCCCATGACTCCTCTTCAGCATCTACACAGGACACAACTAATTCTTCACCTCTGATTTTGAGTGTGTCAGCCAAAAGAATTATTTATTAGCAAATTTCTCCTGGCCAGGGAAATTAGACAACAGATGGGAAATTAGGAATGACCAGAATGCTTGGATATAGTTGGCCACAAAAGAAATAACAGTTAATACGTGTACTTATTATTCAACTACACAATCTCTTGTTCAAAGTTGGAAACTTCCACTGAAAATAGTGCAATTTGTCCTGTTAAACAGCTGCAGCACAATTGTACCCTAGATACAGACAGTATAACAGCATTATATATGGCAACTTTTTAGAAAATATTTGGCTAGAAAGCTGGTGTGGTGTGTGGGATTGCTCTCCCGCAGAACAAATACAAATCATGAACACAGACTGCACAAAACTGATCCAGGAGCAGAACTCTGCCCAGACTCACAGAGCAGGGATAAAAGAGATGTGTCCATACTAAATTAGAGCTGATGCAAATCCATCCTCTTTCAGACTTTTCAGAATTGCTGTACTAAAACAGCATGGATCTTTGAGAGCTCCCAGGGCTACAGAACATAAAAATGTGAGTATCCTTCTTGGTATGCTGCCTGACAGCTTATGCAGACAGACTGTGCCCTGCTCCATGGGGTGTGTGATATCCTCTTCCTTCGTGAAGGGGTAAGGTCCACAGCTGAGGCCTGATCTGCATGGCCAGGTTTTGCTAGTGGCACTACAAAGGACGGAGAAAGATTCGCTGTGCTCAGGCAGCAGGAGTAGTGCCAGCAAAGCCTTCTGGCACAGATAGCTCTGCTGACAGAAAAGAACTTTCCTCTGCACAGCTAATGTTGTTTAACAAAGGTGGAGTTGTCCTGCCAACAGAAAGACTCTTCTTTACGGAGCAGACTTCATCTCACCAGGGGTTCTCTCATAGTGGCCATACTTGGCACTGCTATTCCTGCAGAGGGCTCCAAGACAGATGGGCCCAGGGTGACTGAGCAAATTTCAAAGCTTGGCTTCTGTTTTGAATTAGGAGAAACTAAGAAAAAAGTATATTTTTCAGCACAATTGAGGACTGAGATGAGGCACTAAATATCACAAAGTTCCCATGAAACCAGCGAAGCAATACTCAGTTTCTACCCAAATTTGTGCACAGTGTACTCTTAAGACAAAACCAAAAAACCAAACACCACCACACCAGAACACAACCTCTATCTTCTCCATGCTAACGGCTGACTATATATATATATATATATATGTATGTATATATACGTGCGGGTGTATATATATATACACACACACACACACACATATATATTGTAAAGTGCACAAGATAAACACAAAAGACTTGGAAAATATTTATACAGAGAGCAAAAACCAGAACAAAACAATTAGTCATATAGATATACATGGAAACAGTAACACTTCCTCAGCTTACTGGAGTTTATATTTCAGTGAAATTTTTCTTTCTTCATGTGCTAAATTTACCTTCTTTGACTGTGTTCTCTCCATGGCTGTTTGAGTGGTCTGGCAGATCAGAGACAAGAGTGTGGTGAGAGTGCGAGTGCCGAGCGCTCAGGCTTTCCATCTCCGTTGCTGTGTCAGAGCTCCCCCGTCTGGTGAACTTTCCTAGGGTGAAGACAAGAATTTGATACTAGGTTTACTCATCTGAGAGGTTCCTGGAGGTTCTAAGAGACAGTAGCTGAAGACAGAAATGGAAAGGTTGAAGACAGAAGCCATGACCTTCCATGACGCTGTAAAGTGCAGGAAAACAAATTAAAATGGGATACCTTGTGGGAGTTCACTGATGTAAAGATTGGCTAAATCATGTTGACTACCATCTTCAGGAAAGGATATGAAGATGAAAATAAATGACAGTGAAAGTTTGTGAAAAAGAAACCATGGCTGGAGTTTGTTCAGTGAACTTGGAAGCTTGAAGGAACCAATATTCGAACACCACATCTTTGTAATACCAAGACAGGGTAAGCTTATCTGAAGCAATTCTCTATTTAACATCCAACACTGACTTGAGGAAAACCGTTAATATTCTTTTCTATGCTTCTAATGACCACACTGCTGCTTCTCCAGATATTTCTCCGCAGAAGAAAAGGATGTAAACATTCCTTGAATCTAATTTAAGCTGCAGTTGATAATGCAGCCTCACGTGTATTCGAGTGGCACAGCCACGACTATGGGTTGTTACAGTAGCTATTATGACAGCATATGACTGTTTTCAGGGAAAAAGTGAAGTGTAAGTCATTCAAGGTCTGCTGCCAGCACGGCTGCCACTTCTGCAAACAGATGTTTAGTACTGAAAACAGAACAAAGGACGTAAGATTGCAATAGGACAGACAAAGAAACAAAAAGCCTCTGCTGTTCTCTAAATGTTCAGGACAGGAATGCTACAGAACGTGGGGCAGAGATAACAATGCCTCACCCAATATGGCGGTTTGCCATCCTCCTCTCTCAATGCCACGTCTGTCCTCTCCAATGCCAGAAAAACTGCCAAATGAAAAAGTGCTCCGAGTGGGTGAAACATCCAAATGGTCCTCATGGAGAAGAAAGGGCATCCCCATTCTCCGCTGACGCTTCTTCCCAGTATGGTGGAAAGGAATCGACCCTTTGCGTTCACGCTCTCTGTCCTCTTTGCGGCTTTTAAACTGCAAGAGGAAGAAGAGCAAAGATGAGTGCAGGTAAAGGCATTGAGGCATTTAACTACTAGTAGAGGGGAAAAATTAAATCAGGTATGTGGACCAACTGCAACCTCATGTGCTGAGCGTCTTGTCTTGGTCATCCTGAAAGAAATTATCTGCACTCAAGGACCATACGAACATTTTAAGGAACTCAGTTTTACCCCAGGCTGGGATGGATGCCTTTGAATAACTGTCCAACGTGCTCAGATATGAGAAGTAAATTTGCAGAATCCACAAAACTCTGCTAAGCATCTTGGATGGGTGCAAACTCAGAGCTTCATTACATTAAAAAAGTCAGAAAACTTGAGCACCAGTACTTATGTGGTTATCCTCCCCACATACAGTTTTAGCAGAACAGATATCAGAATAATGATTTTACAGAATCACAGAATGGCCTGGGTTGAAAAGGCTCACAATGATCGCCTAGTTTCAACCTCCCTGCTATGTGCAGGGTCACCAACCACCAGACCAGGCTGCCAAGAGCCACATCCAGCCTGAGATTTTGTGATGTGATTCTAATTTTGCACCATACCTAAACAATAACACATAACATTAGTCCCGATAAAAAAGATGACAACCTTTGATACAGCATGAGTGCACAGTCCAAGCAAACCTTCAGCTGCTACTCACCAGGTCATGCAGATGCTGAATCATAGGTAAATTAAGGAAAATTTTCTTCCACTCACCTTTTTGAAGATGTTCATCCCCAGATCTGTGGAGAGATCTGGAACTGCTGGCCTACGCAAATTGGTCAGTGAAACCTTGGAAAACGCTTCTGTGCTTAGCGATTTTTCTTCCTCGTTACATTTCATTGTAAGATCCTGCAGATCCCAGAAGAAGACAATAAGCACAAGCAGAAATAGAGGATAAGCAGCTTAATAAAGTAAGTGCTTCCAAAAGCTTTAATTGGAGGAGCACTGTAGAGGGAAAAGACTGTCTCTTCATCACAGAAAGCATTATTTGCACATTTGAAGAAAAACAAACAAAACTGTGTAGAGACTCCTACAATTATTGATCTTGAGTAACATATTTGTCATCGGGGGGGAAGAAGAGATGAGTGAGGCACTGTGCTGCCAAAGACACACTCAGGCATTGCTGTCAGCATGGTGTAGTGGCACAGAAGACCCATGGTCAACTAAACTTGATTCTGATTCAAGGCATGACCCTGAGTGCCAGATGATCTTCCCATGGCCTCGGTTTACATTTATATGCAATCACAGAGACCACTCTTTGTGCAATGTTTTAACACCCAAGAGAATCTGCCCTTACCAATGTATGCCTGTAATAAAGTATTTTGGAATTAAGCTGCAATAAGCAGCATGGTCACCTCAAGAGATTTTATTTGTAAAAATATTTTAATTATACAATTTCATAAGTACAAGTCAGTCTCTTTATGAAAGTTGCAAGCCTTTTTTTTGATGCCACGGTGGGATGTTCTGGCAGAGGGAAAGAAGATGGGATTGGAGCAACACTCATCTTTAATTTTATCTATCAACTAAAGAAACCTAAGATGTCAACACCAGTAAGAATCCTGCACTTGTAATAACAAGGCCTCCAAGATCCTTCCACATCATGCTTCTCGTATTTGTGAAAGCCCCTATAACTTCTTGCATCAAATGTCCCAAGACAAAGAAAACTTTGAGACTAATTTACCAATAGTTCAGTAGAGGGCGCTCTGCTCCCCTTCTGCACCGAGCAGAACATTCCAGCTGCCTACCGCAAGGAAAGGCTTTGGTACAAAAGGTGGCATACACTCAGCTCCTGACCATCTGTTCTCATTAAAGATATGCTGCCATTTTTCATGAGATGTTTGTGCAGCTGACCTGACCAAATCCCCTCCGGATAATTTTCTTCTGCCTAAATATCACACTGTTTCCAATGGATATGGTCTTCTGCCTTGCTTCCTCATTAAGAAGGTTGTGCTGAACTAGGTTGTGTTAAAATACCTTTTCCCTTCCAATCCTGACAGCCAAAGACCATCAGCAGATAAGGAGACTCCAACAGTATAGAAGATACAACTCCTGGCTAGTCAGATCCCAGCTCTGCAGATAAGTGAGCAGTTTTATGCGTATGAAGTTTCTGCAAAAGCCAGAGACACTCTGCAGCTGAAAGCTTAACGACCAGCCAGAGTTTGCAGTACAGGGATACTGGAGATCAGACTTCTCATGCTAATCAAAGACTACCCTTAAACCCTTCCTATTTAAATGGAGAGGACACACAACAGTAAGAATTCTGCTTCACAATTGTTTACAGTCACATTCAGTCAAGGTATGCTTTTAAACCATTTTGAAATATACTAGAGATTGGGGATTCATATGCAAAAACCATCAGACAGCAAATTCAACCCCAGAAGCCTCTCAACAGTGAAGCCAGCAATTACTTCATATGGCTTGGTTCTTAGCTTTTACGGCTCTCTAGCTTCATCTGTCTGGAAAACACACATTGAGCCAATTTAATTCAGTCTCACAACCTTTTGTAGATTAATTACTAAATCAGTGTTCTATTAGGTGGCCTATGTTCATCAAAATTACAGAGTAAGGATAAGGACCTACCGTGATACAAGCCATACAAATGCAAAAAGACACAGTGCTAGCTGTGGTTAGGATGGGTGTCAAGTGAGAAACACTAGAAAAGCAAAGTGCACAATTATCTTTAATCTACAGTGCAGTACGTGACTTTCTAAAGAATCAAAATAGTACTCCCTTTGAAGACTGACCTGTGCAGTAGATTATGTTGGTTTTATGATATGCATAAGATGGACAGAAAAGCTAAGCAGGTTTGGAGCTCCTACTCCAGATCTTCTTCTGATTCCTATTGCCTTTGTTCTGCACGGCTGTGGAGCCAGCAGCTCACTAGTACTTCTTCCACCTCTCCAGGTATTGCACTTTAGACTCCTGCTTTTATATTAGTATTGCTGTGAGTCACTACAGCTGCATTGGCCTAATGTTTAATTTAAGCTTTGGCTCTTCGCCCCTGCAATGTTAGCACAAGACTAGAGGTTTGTGAGCCTCTGAAGGTCTCATTTCCTAGACCCGTCCTTACGTTAATTCACTGCATATAGGTACAAAATAGGCATCCCTTATCACGTGTTGCTAGGTCTAAAATACTTTTGGATTCAAGTCAGTTTCTAGAGGAAGCTAGTATTAATTTTATTCACTGCAGCCGGTTAGCCAGTACCCCTTTGCTATGAAATAAGGAGTGCTGGCATGCTGCACTGAATCTTTTTCCACTTTACTCTTCATTCTATTAGGCAATACATGAAGGATGTTTCTTGTGTTTTCTCAACTTACGATACCAACTTCTTCAGCCCAAGATAATATTTATAATGTGATTTCAGGCACACAGAATCCAACAAGAAGCTTGAGAGTTTTGCTGAGACCTGGGGAGATGCACGAAGTTACCCTGATAAACTGCTGAACAACAAAAAGGACATGGATTTATCAGAAAGATCTGCTGGCCCCTGAGCTGATTTACATGTAGCTAACTTTTTATCTTCAAACAGTTTAACCAGCCAACCACAGTGAATCTAACCCACTGAAATACAAGAGTGCCAGTATTTCTGAGAGCATATTCACCAACCTCATGATACCTAGCTAGGAATTTACATCTAGACTAAAAAAAAAAAGACAAGTTTTAAGCTTATCCCCTGTTCTTGACTGATGAGCTGGTAATGTCTCAATGTACAATCCTGTCTGTCAATAAAAAGAAATGACAAGTCTCTGTCCTTTGGAGGCGGCTCTCTCTCTTCTGACTAGCAGATGACTTGAGTGATGAGACAATTTAGGATCCCCAGCTAAGTGCTTACAGTCAGCTGGGATAAACCGTAGGGCCTGGGTACCTCTGTGTTGCAGTCTTCAGCCCTCAGAGCTGTAAAAAAGAATGTAATGAGCTGAAACTTTTGGTGCATGGAGGACTGTTTGACCTCCTCCATCACAGCTGTTCTGCTCAACAAATTGAAAACCCTTTTAAACAGGATTCCAGTTTGATGAAGTACAGTAAAAATATGCAGGACTGATACAGAGGTTACCAAAAGCAATCAAATCTAGCCCTGGAGGGAAAAATGCCCTGGACAGAGTCCTCACATTTGCAGCTAGAAGGTACCCGGTGGAATTGCCAAATGGATTTAACAGAAAAATGTCAGTGAAGAGCAATTGAGTAAAGGAATCTTTTGCAAGAGAAACATCTTGAAAGAGCAAGAAATAGCCAAGTGTGTGAAAGGAAGAAAGTGTTTAAAGAAGAACCAGCAGAATACTAACGCAAGTGCAAGTGCCTGTGGAGGATAATCTCATGCACACTGCTGCTATGTTAAGAACTGACTGCAGTGCTACTGCACTCGTAGCTACCATATTCATGTGCCAAATAACTGGGCTGTTATGGGCAAAGGCAAAAAGACAGTCCACACACGAGAAGAGTGAACCAGATGAACAGAGTAATATCTTCCAGTGTTCTGTTCTATTTAGCTGGCATTCCCTCCAGGAGATAATATTAAAGGAGGATTTTCTGTACATGCAGAACAATTCTATGATACAAACCCTGTGCAAAGGTAGATGAAGATTGAATAATAATTCTAATCACCTGGCCTTTGCAGTCAAGCTTTCACAGGGATGAAATAGGCAACATTTTATAGAAATATATAATGCATATAATGCAGTTTAAAGAATACTGCTGGAAACCTGAAAAAGCAAACATGTGACTTCATAAAAGCCGTAAGAATGGCTGCAACACCCTGAGACTAAATAGAAATACTAACATTTATATTGTTTATGCTTGTCTTCTGGCTGTACAGGATGTTTCACCCTTTATCATTATGAAATAACAGGTCAGAAACTGCCAGAGTACAGCAAGCATGGGTTAAAAAAAAAAACAACACAACAACAAGAATTAATTCTGAGAGTTTTGAGTCAAAAAAGACATTTGACAGGAACATTACCAGAAGATACAGCCTTTTAGTTGAGATGTATCATAGAATGGGATTGCAAAAATAGAATCCTGTATTAAATCTTGTAAGAAAGTTCCACTAATTCAGCAAGTCAGAATTTGCTGTTAAAAGCCTACATGACAGGAAAAGAATGCACCATCTCTAAGTACCACAAATCAACAAGATTAACTGAAACTGCAGCCACATGCCCTTTTCATCCCCACATCAACCATGACCTGTCCAAAAAAAAAAAAAAAAAAAAAAAAAAGCCAACCAACTAAACAAACACAAAACAACTAAGCTCTAAGACAAAGATCTTCACTGCATCAAGGTCTGGAACCTGGAGTTCCTTCTCTAGCAAAACAGGGAATAAATCCTGACACCTACTAGGACAGTTTGTCCTTGAGGCTTTGCTGGCAAATATAAAGGCAGAAGTTACACAAGAAGAATAACGTAATGAGAAGAAGTAACAACATGGAGGGTTCACTGTCTCAGCTTTCAAAAGTCTATTCTGATATTTAACACAAGTGTCTGTCTGAAGTGTGCAATACTGTACCAAGCACAAATCCTTGTCTTTTGAAGGGTAACATCAAAGAGAGCTCAGGAAAGGCAGTCTGATTTCTTCTGACAAACTTGTCAGTATATTCCCGCATTAAAAACTAATGTTATCAGCATTCTCCCTAGCTTAATTATCACAAACCAGCTTTCAAGCTTTCAGCAATCACCAGCTCAGACTCTGAATCAGATTCCACCTCCAAACCCCTCATCATTCTCCAGTTCTCCTGAATCAATACACATGCCTGACCTCTGGACAGTTTAACCAATACCAGAGCTGTGCTTCTCGCAAGCCATCTGCCCACCACTTCCCAGAACACCACACAGGTTTCGTATAACGCAACCGCTTACCTGAGTTTTGTGGGTATTCACCAGAGAGGGCGCAGCAGCCACCATGGAGCTACTGCGAAGTCTCGGCAGAGGGGTGACCTCGGGCTCAGGAGGTTTCTCAGGCTTTTCCTGTAGCATATGCCTCAGTCTCTGCAGGTAGTACATCAGCGACCACTGCGTGCCCTCCTCAGACCAGTGAGGCTGCAGCAAGCAGCGCAGCACTGCCACATCAAAGTAAGTGGCATAGCGAGATTTCTGGCACGGTGGGATCACCAAAGACACTCTGTTCCAAAAAAATAAGAGAAGACATGTTAGTCGTCAGGCTCCTAAGACCCTTCTTAGATACCGTGTTCTCTGAATAAAGAAAACACAAGGATCAGCAGCCGTTCTGTATGTTCAACTGTTCTTAAGGGGTCACCCAATGCCACAAAATTTTCTTTTAGAAGAAGAAACCAGCTCTGTCCTAGCACACATGCTGGTGTGCAAGGTGTCCAAGAGATACAAGAGCTCTCCTAAGAGCCCTAAAACACAGCCGGTTGCAGAGAGCTATAGGCCATTTGCATTCTCCTGCCATCTGTAGAATACACCAGGATGTGCACACAGCTGTGCCTGCCTGAGCTCGCAGGGATATTTGACACTGACCCTTTGGGACTAAGGCCTTGACTGAGGAAAGCATTACTGATGACACGTAAATGGATATTTAACTTACAGCTCCCTAGAGGGCTCACGTGCAATGTTGTTTTGTGATGGTTTTCTTTTTGTTTTGTTTTTTGTTTTCTAAAGGTGTTTTCTTGGATGAGGTTGCTTTCTTAAACTGAGTTCTGAAGACAAGCCTTTGGCATCTGCGTGAACTGAATGATTTGGTCAGCTGGACACAGACAACTCAGAAACATCTGCTGTTCTGATACTGCTAATGAGTATTTAGAAACTGTTTACATTCATACACAACAGATCTTAGCAGAGACCAAGCAGACAGGACAGCTAAGCTAATTAACGATTTGGCCTGTTAAACTGATTCTCATACAAGTAAAAGCTACTGTTCTGGACACTCCTTGCCAAGATGCACTACAGAAAGGGAAAACATCTTATTTTCACTTGGGTTTTCCTACCTTTCAGGTGGTGTCACTTCCTACTGCTGTCTGTAGACTTGAGCACAGTATACACAAACCCAATATGTCTGTGGTAAGCCTCAGAAATTAAGACTGCAGAGATTCCAGATTTCAAAGGGATCATACCATTGTCAGAACCAATCCTACTGCAATAAAGTACCCCAACCTTTTTTCCCCATTTCTCTCCCAGCAGAGTACAACTGTCCCCAACCCACCTTCTGCACAGTCAGCAGCTGCTAAGGGACAATCTGTCAGAAGAGAAGCAGTGAAAGGAACTCAGAAGAATGAGAATCATATGGGAAAAGCTGTGAAATGCTGGGGATAGGGCAGGAACTCTGCTGTATTTTATTATATTTATTATTTATGATCTATATTTTTTGGCCATGAAAGTACACAATCTAAACATTTCCACTCAGTGTCTTAGAAACACACCTCTGTGAACTGAATGATGAACTTTTGTGGATTTTGGATTCTATAAAAATCAGAAACACTTCCATGAATAGTGTCCTGAATCATCTGGGAGCTACAAGAACATCAAATATTTATTTTTAAAGCCATTTACGTTATCAGCTCTGCTAAACAACATGTGAACAGCATTGGCAGGGTACTCCTACCTCCATCTGGGTACCACCCCATTCAGCAGAGACCAAGGCCACTGTCCAACAAAGCATTAGAGAAGAAGCAACAACACTGACTAGTTGAACTCCTTTAAGAGCTCAAGAGTGGAGCACATGCATGTAGTGCTTTGCTGTGCCACTGTCCAGTGTCACAAATCCACCCTTTGCATCTAAGGTAGGTATAGGACTGGCAAAGGAGAAAGAAGTGTGCAGTTAATGCTGATCCTGCTTGGGATCACATGAACCCTCCCCCAAACTACACATTTGGCAATGGGCAGGTGGCTAGGCTGGGCTTGGAGAAACCTGCATCTAGAACTCAAACCTGCAGGACTTGTTTGCTGCAGCTTCACAAGCAAATGCTGAAGGTAATTGGTGACTGCAGACCAGCCCATCTGTGTCAGCACATGTCACTAAATGTAATCTACGGACTCCAAATTTGTCCCTAGTGTCCCTAGCATTCAGGATAAAATGTTCCTAGTTTGATAATTTAAAATGAGTTGTTATTAAAAAAAAAAAAAAAAAAAAGAAAACAAAACACAGACACAAACACAATGCAACAAAACTGAAATAGGAAGAGGAATGACATAATAAATGGTAATACAGTATGAAGTTTTTCCAACATACTTGATTTCAAGGCTGCTTTTGCCAGTCAAGATCGTGTCAAACAGATGCACCCATGCAAAAGCATAGCTGGGATACTAAAAAATATAGCAGCAAAGAAAATAAAGGCAGCAAACGTAAAGGACATGTTATTTTTAGTCACTTTGCAGAACCCGGATCAGCATGTGTCTGAACTGTCATCTGTGTTTCCTTGTACGTAGCCTGTAAGCAAACCCAACACACACAGCACAACACAGCCTAGAGCAAGTCACGTTCTCCTTATGAAAGATTAGCCACTGAAATCCTGCAAAGACTACTCCCAAGGCTGTATGCTCAAGGTAGCATCTGGATAAAAGGCTGTGGCTTTAAGTGCTCCAGAGTCTTAAGCTGTGGTCATCTATGAATGGAGAATTTCACTGATTACAGCAGAGATAATTAGCCAGGGTCAGAGGAACAAGCCTTTTTTGTACCTGAGGAACCAGAAACTAAACTCTGTGCTAATTCAGAAGGAAACCTAGTATTTGTTTTCTTAGTTCTAAGCTAACTGGGACTGCAGGCAAAGCAGGCAGGCAGTCTTCCTCCAACCCAGGGCCCAAGGACAAAGAAATACTGCGGCTGTTGGTAAGCAAACTACATTTGTTCCCAGTTGTCTGTTGCATGGCAACCAAAGCTCCCTGTGCTGTTTTAACTGATCAATGAGTCCTGCAAATGAGGAGACATAATGACACTCTCTTCAATGCCTCTCTGCAGCTCCATCTCCATAGCAACCACCAAATCCAGCTCGACAAACTGATCACCTGATTCTGTCCTCATAAAAGGCTTTTTTTTTTTTTTTATGTACAGCTGTGCCTCTCTGAGACACAGTGTTCATACACAGAAGGGCAGTTTTATGCCCAACTGCCGTTTTACTGGCTCACATTATTACAAATTAAATAAAGAATCAGAATTGACAGCAGGCTTGATACAGAATCCCAAAGGAAAGTTCCTGATAAAACCAGAGCCATAGAGAACAGCTTTGCCCTTTCCACCAGGGAAATATCACAGCAACCCCTTTTTTGAGAAATCCAAGTTGTTCCTAGATTACATGCAGAAGCCCACTTCATCCCACATTTCTTCTCTTCCTGTAATGAAGCAAATTCTTAAAATGCTGTTGTTTTGGATCTGACATTTCCTGAAAGTGACAAGCACCAGGACCAACATTTTCATGAGAAGTTAAAAGTGAGATACTTAAATCCAGAGACCTAAAAACATAGCTAGGCTTCCCTTCCTATCCACGCTCCTGAAAACACTCATCAGCTTCATTTACCTTATGGAAGTACTGGGTGTCTAGCGTCACAGAAAATTTAGTTCTACCTTTATCTGCCTGAATGTAGAATAGAATAAGTTAGTGTAGCAGTACCATGCTGGAAAACTGCAGCTTCAACTCTGCAGGGCAAGATGGGAGGATGGTTTTATGACTTTGCTTTTTTATCAGTCTGCTTCTTTTGGTCAGGAGCCATTTAATGGTAGCTGTCCAAGCAACAAGATGCAGAGAAAGAATAATGAAAGCAATGGAGAGAAGCTTGCAAAAACCCTTTGCTGGTAGGAATTAAAATGTTATCAGAAGGAAGCCAGAAAACATACTAGCTGCCTGAGACTGGATCCAGAATTGAACCTGCAGATTATTTGCTAGTTTCTTTAATTATGAGAAGCCAGCACGCTAGAAAAGACCAAACAAACTGTCACAACAGGCTAAATGGAGATTTCTCCAATGAAAGAGGCACTGTGTCACCACTTCGTTCAGCTCCCATAACTGAGATCTGTAGAGTTCAAGACAAACGCCCAGCACCCTCAGAGTTCAGTGACAACAGTCAATTCAAGATGAGAACTACTGTGACCCCAGCCACTGAGTTGTACCAGCCTAACTTCCTGCTCAAATAGTCTGTCTGTACCTGGGATGTGGAGTACCCCTCTCCTGAGAGGTTTGAGAGGAGACGCTTCCTTCCAAGGAATTCCCACGATGGCATGCTGAAACAGTGGGCTTTGCAGGTACAGAATCCGGCAGGGTCGTCTCACAGACCACCTGCAGTCCCTTTGGATAGTTTTAATAAAAAGAAACAGGTAGATAAACACACTGTTCCGTCTTGTGTTAGTTTTCTCACTGCAGTTTGTGCTTAGATGACTACTACTTATACCATAAGAACATGAGAAACTAATCAGGCCTGTAGCTTTACAGTATGAGGAACCGTACAGGCAAAGGTCAAGGCAGGGCTGTAACCCAAGAACAGACATAGGATCAGGCTTCTATCCTGTAAGACAGGATACTGCCAAGGAGATCACAACAACTCTATCAATACCCTTTGTTTTCTTTGCAGACAAGTTTGGGAGCCCTCAGGAAAATTGTGACAAACTGTAATTTGTGAACATGGATTACTTCAGTGTAATAAGCACAGCTTAGTCAGCATCCAGTTTCCTCTTCCCTCAACTTCTCACTCAAGTGCATTCAGCCTCAGTACAAAGCTCACCTCCGTATGACCACTGTCCAGATTTGGGGATTCACAAGTCACACTCTGATTGTTGGTAGGAGAACTTCTTTTAGCTGAAAAAATAAAGTGAAATTTCATTTCAGAAATCATCTCTAATATTTAAACGTTACCAACTGAAAGGATTAACTGGGAAAAAAAAAAATCTGGAAAAAAAATCAAAAAACAGAGCAGTGTATCTCTTACAGACCTCCTAGCATTAACCATGGGTATTAAAAAAACAAAAACACATTTATTTTAACTTTCACACCCTTTTTTTTTTTTACTTGTATTTTCAACAACTTAGTTTAATGAAAATCTCATTTCTATAAAAATAAAACCTGAAATCCTATTTTATCATTTTTTCATTTGGCATTAGACTGTGCTTTCCCGTGCATGCTAGTGCACTTTATTTGGGGTCTCTTCCTCCTATTTCCATATATATTCAGCTCTCCTTCTAGGTTACCACTCTCAGAATACATGACGGTTTCTAGTTTGACAAATGTCTTCATTGTAGATAGCACATGAACCTCATACAGAAAGTTTGATCAGTGATAGTGTAGAAGAACAAGGACATCATAAGCACTGTGGATGACAATTCTTGAAATCTTGTCATACTGCAAGCTATTCATATGTTACTTGTCTCAGATTGACTCCAAGCGAAACATCATAAAGCCTCAGCGCTGGATTTGTTTTTAATTCCCATTCCAATGAGAATTTAGCAAGTTGAGAATGAAATTTAGCAATGAGAATTAAGCAAGTTCTTTTTTTTTAATCACAATTTGAGACCAGAACACTACAATATTGGAATCCTTGACATAAAGAACCTCATTCTGGTGACTATTTCTATTCAGTTGAAAATATTTTCAAACCATAACAGAATATTTTTTGTGACAGACTTCACTCCTGAAGTTATACCTTAGGGATTTTCTGACTATACCTCAAACCTTTAAAAAAAAATAACCCAATGATCAAAGAAAAGTTAGGTCTAATTGTTTATGCTATCTCCAGGGTTGAAATCTTTAGTGAGCTCCATCTTCTGGAATTAAAAAATAGGTAGAGATGATTTCAAATCATTTGAGAGACTTCTTTTCAATTTTAGACTGTCCTAAAGGCTGCAGAGCCTTTAGAACGAAATACAATATCTGAAGTGATTTATTACATTTGAGAAACGTAATTCGGCTGACTACATATTCACTACTGCAAAAATTGTTACTTAGTGCTTTTCAGAACTTGCAAGCAATGCCACAGTAATATACCCAGCACAGTCACCATTCACTGGTTTGTTCAAATTATGCAAAACCATTATCTCAACTACAACAGTAAAAAAGCACTTTTAGAACCAAGCCAGATACAGAGGCTTGGAAGCCTAAGCACCCCATTCCAGTCTCATTACGGCTGAGTTACAAAAGAGGAGCAACTCTCCCAATACACAAAAGTGAATCTGCAACCTAAGCCTGCCTTGGAGCCTCTTGAAACTACTCTCTTTAGTTTCATAACATGGTGAAACCCAAGATTTCAGAAAGTAAGAGAACACAGACTGCTGTGTGCTCTTCAGTTTTAATACGTTCAGTGCCAGCCTGGGGTAAACCTTCCTCTGCTGGACTGCTGCTGGATACAGTCTTTACTCTTCTTAGCAACTAAGGAAGACATGGTGAAACAGAGATTTGAAGCTGACAGAAAGCGATAACTTTACTGAGAGTTTCTCATTTCTTATGTGTGATTCCTCTCTCATCTCTTAATTAAATATTACGCAAACAATACTTGATTCCAAAGGGAAGCAGCCTGAAACTACTCTCGAAAGCTTGACTAGCTCCTGCAGTATCAGCATATTCCTCAAATACCATGGCTACAGAATGTAACTTAGCATCAACCAAAAGAAAGTTTTCCCATCTGTACAGCAAAGTCACAGACCTGTAACAATGTTCCTGATTGGTTTTACAAGGGCATTGAAGGCAGACACTTCAGGTTGCCTGTGTTCCCACATAGGCTGCCATATAACAAGGCCACTAGCCAATCGAAACGTCAGGTCAGATTCCTAAAAAGACAAACAGAGGTTCAGTCACAATAGCTCACATGAACACTGTCTTCAGTCTAAAGGGATTGTCCTTTCTCTGAAGCACAGATCTTATGCAAAATAAATGTCACTACGTGCCATTCTGTGGTGGTACACATTAACTCAGTGGCTGCTGAAGCCACTCAGCGGAAACTAATACATTTCAAGCACAGGTTTGAAAATACGATGGGGAAAATTCATAGAATCACAGAATGGCCGGGATTGAAAAGGACCACAGTGCTCATCCAGTTCCAACCCCCTGCTGTGTGCAGGTCGCCAACCAGCAGACCAGGCTGCCCAGAGCCACATCCAGCCTGGCCTTGAGTGCCTCCAGGGATGGAGCATCCACAGCCTCCTTGGGCAACCTGTTTCAGTGCCTCACCACCCCTCTGTGTGAAACACTTCCTCCTCTTATCCAACCTAAACCTCCCCTGTCTCACTTTAAAACCATTCCCCCCCCCTTGTCCTATCACTATCCACTCTTGTAAACAGCTGTTCCCCCTCCTGTTTATACACTTCCTTTGAGTATTGGGAGGCCACAATGAGGTCTCCCCAGAGCTGTCATTTCCAAGCAAAAAAACATCCCAGATCCTTCAACCTGTCACCATAGAAGAAAACAAAATTTTCAATTCAAAAATATACAAAAGCTTTTTCCAAGTTAAATTTTCATACTACTTAGTGAACTCTTTTTTTTCCAAGTACCTTTAGCTATAAGAGGAAAGGCCATTTTTATGTCAAGAGCCTCAGCATCCCATCTAACCACATATAACTTCATATTTAGTACTCAATCTCATCATAACCTTTGCATTTGTATCTCTGAACTGCTCCAAAAAGGATAATAAATATTAAAACACTGATTAGAAATTGAGGTAACATTAAATGTATCAAATTATTATGAAATAGTAGCATACAATGATGTTGTTATCAAATAGTAAGACTGTTACTACTTGAGATCTGTCTCTGGAGACATTGGAACTACTAGCACTTGTGCCAACATCACTTTACATAAGCAAGGAGTTGAAATTACAAAAGGATCAAGGTGCACTTAGCTCAACAGAAGTCAGATCTACCTTAGAAGTCAATAGTGAGTGAAGTCCAACTATCCCTACAAGCCACACACAGACACCGCTCATAGCAGAAGAATTACAGCTGCACCGCTGTCTTCTGCTGACTTAACTTCACATGCCTCACAGGCTTAAATCCGTGATGCAGATAGGTCAAAGAATGGCAAGAGCTGGCTGCTCACCACTCCCCCATCCTTTCATTCCCTATTCTTTTTTAGTCCCACCTCTTATAGGTGAACTTACAAGCCTTGTTATAAATTGCTTGTTGTTTTTAACTGTGTTTTATTTTTTTCCAAAGGAGCACCATGCAAAATGTTTGGAAGTGCCAGCAGTAACGTACTGCATTTTTATTTCGCACTGCCAGCTCTAGGTAATCTGCAAACACTTGTAACTACAGTTGTTAAATTAGGGATTACACCTCGCCTGCCACAAGTCTCATTTAAGAATGCATTGCTAAATGCACAAACTCCCTCAGAAGTCAGGAAATCCCATCATTTAGGTCTTCTTTTGCAAATGTACGATGCTTCTTGAGCACATGCATTATTTTAGGTATCAGATCATATTCCTCCCTGAGACTTGTACCTCTGTGAAACACAGAGGGGACAACACTGACTTAGCATGCCAGTTTAGTGCCTCATTTACCCCATCTTTTTTTATTTGATGCACTCGGCATAAAACCAACAGAGGGACTTGGCAGACAAGAAGTCTTGCAGCCTGCTCCTAACTTCAGAACAAAGGAATAAATTGCCTCTGCCACTTCCATGCTTATACCACTAACAAGCAATCCTGGTCATCAGCATCAAGATGATTAGTAATGACAACAATTAATCTCAGCAGCAGCTCCACAGTGGAATCTCTGAAAAGCTAGCAAGGCCCTTGTGAGCAACAGCTGAGTCATAGGAGCACATTAAAGCTTGCATTTAAATCTTTTCTGCAGAATTCATATGGGCCACAGATCTTTGACATTCCTACAGTATGGAAACGCCTCACTTCAGATTCATTTGCCTTTGTACATGCACGCATGGTAGAGTGACTGTTCATGCTGCTGGAAGGATTCCCTCCTGATGTCAGTGGTGCTGTATCAGCACGATAAAACATCCATAGTGGTCAACCAGTGTGCACTGCAGGTTGAATTAAATTTAAGACTCAAAAAATCAGAGGCAGAAACATTCTTTCTTTGCTCAGTGCTATCTCCCTCCACACAAGCACTCTGTTGGCATCCCACTTACTTTAATCCTGTGAACAAGAGGAGCAAAGAGGAACACAAAGAGCTCCACAGTGGCCATGGAGTTCTGGAAGAATTTCCTTCTGCTGTTCTCCTCCTCATCATTCGTGGTGCTGGGCCGGGGATGTCCCGGTGATCCTTGGTTCTCAGCTTGGTGGATAAAGGCACTACTGCTCCCTCCCCAGCTAGAACCTCTGTCTCCTCCAAATCGGTCATTGCTGCAGTCCTGAGGGGCCTCTAGCAGCATCCAGTGAAGAGTGTGAAGAAGCTTTGTTTCAGCAACTCCGAGTTTGTCCTGATGACCTGGAAGGGAAAAACACATCACAGTATCTCGCAGGCTTTCCATTAAATGGAACTGTTGAGAATTTCAGAACCACACAGGAAACTGGGCATCCAACTTCACAATGAGAGCTTGAAAATTCAATTCTACCATTAAACAGAATTATGTTTTGTAATATTTGAAACCTCCTAATTTACAAGTCTCATTTATTTCACAGCATCTGCAGTTTGACTGAAATGTCAGTGGCAGAGACAATGACTGCATGCTAGCTTGAAAGCCTTGTCTGTTTGACCCCATTGAACAACACAAAACGTAAGCAAGCACTGTGAGGTTTTTGTTAAAACTAAGCTCTTGTGTACCTGGAAAATGACTAGCAAAATATCAATGAACTATTTTGACTCTTCAGCTCATGATTTCTAAAGCTAGCAGACCACCGACCTCACAGGGAAAGCTCTCCCAGTTATAAATGAGAATTTCTCTCTCTCCTCTGTTATAAATGAGAACAGATCACGAAATGAAATGCACAGAATGAACTGGAATTCCTAGTTAGAATCCTAGATAAAGGATATGTTGTGTGGCAGGCTGAGCATCAATCTCATGTTTTGATTTATGTTTTACTAGTGGAAAAACAAACTCACATGAGCACTAACCTAGCTTGTTTCGGTTGGAGAGCAATGTTGCAGTGCAGTGTAGCACATGTGGGAGCGCAGCCTGGACAAGTTCCCAGCGAGAAATGCTCTGGATGGCTTCAGAGAGAGCTGGAGAAAGGCCATGAAGCTTGTTCTCTACTAAAACTCTTTCAAAAGACTGCAATTGAGAGAGAAAGAAAAAGAAAACACTAAAGCTTCCCTCACATGCTGTCTATGACATACACCGTTCTCTTTAAAACCTGTAAGTTTTCATTACACAGTTATATTCTAAGTTAGAATATTTTCCATGTAAAATACAGCCAGTAGCTAAAGCTCACTATATACATGGACATACTCAGCTAGGAAATGAATGGGCCACTCTATATAACAATAAAATATACATAAAACTCAATATAATAATGAAAAAGAATAAAAGCAAACATTATGCATAAGTAAGTACCAACATCAAACCAGACTTACACTTGTGCTTGGTATTAATCTGGCATGCCAGTGATCCTGTAGGCAGTAACAGGATCTAATGAAGCCTATGTTTGTGGAGCTGAGGGCTGGTTATACTATTCTCTCTCACACACACATGCTCTTTCAGTTTAGTGTAACATAAAGGGCAATCTGTTAAAGGTATATGTGCTTCAGGAATTGTTTTCACACCCTGCCACAAAAAATAGCATATAAACATTTTCAGTGAGCCATGATGTAGTGGTTTTATAAATGCTTAAAAGAGCTGATGGCTGCAGCAAGTTCATTATTTCCAGCTCAAGCAATACAAAATAAGGCGATCTTCCTCTGAAATCCCCCGGGAAGTTCTTTATTGTTAGTTACTCCAACTATTTCAATAAGCTCTGCCTCTGACCAGATACAAAGATCTCATTACAGTTCACAAAAGCAGTTATACTCCTTCACTGAAGTTCCTAAAGCTAAGAAATACATTACTGGTAATGCACACCCTTGCCATAGACTAGCTTAGCCTCCTGGCTACCTATTTGTTCACAAGCTGTTCCACCAATTTCATCAGACTCCTGGCAAACAAGTAACTGCTGGCATTCATGACCTAAAGGGTGCTTCAAATGCCCTCACTCCAGATTCATAAAGCTTATCCTTCAACACTAGTCACAACAATTTCTCCTGCAAAAGTGCAGCAGCAATAGGAATAGACTTAATTACAGAAAAAGAAAAGCTAAACGGGCAGCAATAGTAAACTATCTCTTCTAAATGACCAGCTACTCCAATGCACAACATGATAACCAGTGGTAATGTGCACTCTTCTGCATAATCCAGCAGCTTGAAAGCCAGTGTGCACTTGTCCTCTCAGGTTGCATCCCCATGTGCCGAGAGGCAGGATGTGGCAGCGCGTGCACAGAGCCACACCATCGTGGGAATACAGCACCCCCACCACAGCTGGCTCTGCTTTAGACAGCATGGAGGCAGAAAAATGCACATCTATCTGTACTATGACTTAAGCTCCCCATTAGCTCCAAGAACAGAGTAAGAGAAGGGGAGACAGTGTGATTCGTAGAAAAATATACATCTATATTTATTACTGAGTGGGCTTATAGAAAACTAAGCCTGTAGTTACACAAATCGAACGTGAGGAAATACAAGAAATAGTAGAGCTGCCAGCAAAAGTAACTCCAAGGAAAGTTGCTCTGCTCACCTATTAGAAATCCTCTGTTTCTGAGCTCATTGTGGAGCAACAGCAGAAATTGCAGAGTATTAGTTAAAATATGTGGATACACAGATGAAACTAATTAGTCAGAAATAATGGGCTATGGATTAGGTTGTCAGCAGCATGCACGTGGCTACCGTGGGAAACGTGGCTACCATGGGAAGACCCAAATCATTCTTACAGTCAGAGATCACTTTTAGTCAGAGATCTGTTGCATGTCATGCTGCCTATGATGGAAAACACTCAGTTATTCCTCCCAGTACAGGAACACAAGCAGTAGTGTTACAGTAGCCTTGGCTCCTTCAGGGCCATTTGGCAGCACACCCAAGAGAATGTCCATTGAGACGAGAGGATGGCAAATGTTTAAAAAGCCTGGGGTGGGGGGAACCAGGTGCTCATTTTTACAGCCTGGGTATACTGTCAAAAATGGAACTACATCATTAAACACAGAAGAAATGCATCACAAATGCATTAGGACAGAGGTATAGAAATATCCCAAGTCGGGATTACTTAACCAACAGGGAAACAAAGTGGCAAACTAAGTAAGATAAAGTGAGTCTCTAACACATGGTCATTATCAAAACAGGGCCTGAAAAGGCCACAAAAAAAATACAGTACGTTTTTTGTCACAAGCAGTCAGCATGTCACCCCTCATTCCCTACCCCTTGCTGCAGTCACATGGTCCCACCTCTTTCTTATGTCAGTTCTGGGGCTCGTTGAGTGGAGTCAAGCCTCTATACAGGCCAAAATGAAGTTCAGCACAGAAGGAAGCATTTTCTACCAGGCCAGCAAGCTGAATTAGCTCCCTGGAGGGCCCGTTCAGCATCTAATAAGGCTTAGCTAAAGAAATTATTTTTCTTGCCACCAGATAAAGGGTATAGTAATGTTATGGACATCTGGAGTTGCAGTCTCAGCACTGCCAGTAAGGTAAGAAGAAGCTAACTATGTTTTTGCAGCAGCTAGTCCCTGACTGCAACAGACCGTGTGTCAAAGGAGGATCAAGAACACCAGCCAAAGTGACAGTCAGTGCTATGTCTTGGCTAAAAAAAAGGCAGTCCCCTTCTGGAAACAGCTGTATGTGTGGCCACAAATACACATATTTCCACTTACATATACATATGTAAGATATTATTCTGTTAACATCAGTGTCTCCAAGTTTGCTGGGGACACAGATGGACTTGCTCAAGTTCAGGCAAGTCCTGAGCAAGGGTTGTGAAATCTTTTGTCTGGGGGACACGGATAAGGCCAGGGGCAAGGAGACAGAGATGAGCTAAATAGCTGTGAAGTGCTCTTTTGTGTGGACTTATCTCAGGATGATGGCCATCTCAGGGGGTACTCAGTGACTCTTGCTCGAGACCCTTCCTCGTCAAATAGACAGGAAAACAAGGAGAATAAAAGGGGAATCGAAAACCAAGAGGATAAGTTTTCTGGCAACAGATTCCTCATGAAGAAAAACATAGGTTTTCCAGCAACAGATTCCTTATGAAGAAGAACAGAGGATTTCTGACAACAGATTCCTCACAAAGTGATGCCTGCATGCTGAAGTAGAAGAAGAGGTATCTGACATCAGATTCCTCACATGTCCCATCTCCCTGATTAGGTTCTGTAATAAACTGATTGGATCAACATATGAACCATCGTTTCTTAATCTCGTGCCAGATAAGCAGATATTACAAGAACCTCATCTCCCTCCTATAAATTGGAGCGAGAGAACATATTAGCCTGGTGATGCCACCTGTTTTCACAGGGAATAGGGGTCAGTCTTGTTTGGCTGCCTTCCCATTGCTGCTGTTCTGCTTTTAGTCTCTTCTCCAACCGAGAAATAAAGGGGCTGTCAGATACCTTGTGAGCAGGATGAGCCTGCATGTCACTTTCCTGTTGGACAGGGAACAGATAGAAGCTTGAAGGCATACAGAATAGAGCAGCTTCTGGCTGGTCTTTGCCATGGTTTCCCATACACCTTGCTCAAGTCACATGAGCCAACCCCTGCTCTAAGGCCAGAGGAGCCATACCTGCAGCAGACTGCATAAGGCACCTCCCAGTTTCATTCTCTCAGGTGAGCTAGATTCCTCCTGAATTGTTCAACCAAAGCTTGGGCTGCATCACAGTAGAAAGCAGAAAACTTGTACTAGTGTCACTTCAGACTGACTAGAGATAACTTGAAATGCAGGCAAACAGTATTATCAACCTAGAAAGGTCCTCCAAGCAAACAAATAGATAAAAACTTGAATGTAGGAGATCAGAGAACAAGAGAATCAGGTTCTGTTGTTTATGAATTCAATACCATTATAAAATCAGCAAAAGAACAATTAAACACAGTAAAACTGTGTTTTGTAAAGCAAAATTCTGTGCTTGATAGTGAAGCACAGATGCCGACTACTTTATTGACAGAAAATTCCTGTGTTCAAAGACTCAGTCTTTCACAACCATTCCTACTGTTTTGTTTTTTTGTTGTTGTTTTGTTTTTTTAAATGTTGTTCCACATCTATCCTTTAATCATTTGTGACAACAGAAACGTATCACTATTTGCAAAAAACATGGGGAAAAAGAAAAATATTTTAAAAGAAACTCGGAAGTCGCAAGATCCTCCGGAACACATCTGGATTCACCCATCGTGTCCCAGTTTCAGGCAGCACTGAGTTAATTTTCTGTCTCTTAGCTGGTATGGTGCTATGCTTTGCATTTAGGATGAGAATAATGTTGGATTACATTGGTGTATTATCAAAATGAAAAAACTCAAAATATATCCCCTATAACCTCTTACCCTCACCTCCAAAAAACACAGTAGTTCTGTATATCACTCACATACACTCCCTTGGAGGTCACTTACAGCTTTGAATCAGACAATCAGGGCAGAGGGAGGAACTTCAGAAAGAAGAGAAGGAAGAATATTTAATCCATATGGAGATAGAAGGGCATTTAGACAGTGTAAAACAATGAGGGGGGAGAGGGGGAAGGCACGGACAGAATAAGATCATTTATCTCCACATTTAAGGCTAGTATTTATAAACTAATTGAAGTCAGTGAGATTGTTTAGATAGGAAAAACAGAACTTTTTTCACAAGTATTAAAAATTATGAACTGTACAGCAAAGCTCAAAAACCCAATACAAACAGCTCTTTCAGACCAGATCCTGCAATGACTGAATCAAGACCTCCAGCATCTGCTTCCTTAATGCATAATATGCAGCAAAATCTAGTGCAGCTAGTTTATAGCCAAGAATAATAACAGAATGCATATGACAACGCTGCCCTGCGGCGTCAGGCAGTTAACGGCCCATAGACATGCCTTGAACAACTCTGGCAAGAGAATTTAAAGACAACGGATCACACATCAGGTGCACCACATTTCTAGCCAAGCTAGCCAATAAACAGTTCTAGATAACCAGCCTGATGTTTCAGAAGATACGCCAACTACCTGTCAAGCTCCAGATATCTTCTATCTCACTCATGCATGCAACATTCTGCTATCCTGCTGGATTACATGAAAGGTGTTGATGTGGGCAGGCATCCCTGTACGCTGCCAAGGATAGGAAACCAAAGAGCAAATAAAAATGGCAAATGCAACAGCTCAGGCTGCATCTCATTATTTCTGCAAAACTGAGCCCCACCTTTGGTAACTTTCTAGCCTTATTTAATGATTGTGTTAAGAAATGGAGAAGAATCAAGTTCTCCTTTATATAAGCAGCCGAAGCAGATTAGGCCTTCATCAAATCTAGTTAAAGTTGCAGACAAAGGGTTTTGATGCAAGAGCTGTGCATACTTTTTAAAAGGCCTCTAAATACCAATACAGTCTCTGTGCATTCACCGTAAACATATTTCTTTATTCTCCCTGTTTCCTGAGACTCTAAACTCCCCCAACACTTGGGGCTTCTAAAAAATCATGGCACCATGACCCTTGGGCCCCATTATGCAATTGGTTTTAAACAAGGATGTTGAATTCATCCATGCCCAAGCTGTGACTCTTTAGCTCCAAAGCTTTTTGCCAGGAGTACAGCATGTAAGTTTATAAATGTGCTGGCACAAAATCCAGGCTGGGTACTCCAAGGTATGTGCTGAAGCAAGTCCCCTGACCTGCAGGGAAAGCATGGTTTGATTGTCCTGGTACAAGCTGTACCCCAAAACACTTCAGGACCACCCGCAAGCCCAAAGACCACCTCTCTCTGAGCATTTTTTCAGAGGTCCTTTTCATTCAGCTGAAACATGCAACCTACATTCTCTTGCTGTTTTTTTTACACTTAATGAATTCTGGTGCTTATAAAAGAAACAGGATTAGGAAGCAACCTGAGGGACAGAACAGCTGCTCTCCATAGCACAGCATGAAGCCCAACAAGTCACAGGCAGACAGACACATCAGTGTAGAAGAGAGAAGGAAGTTCT
The DNA here is from genome assembly GCF_023343835.1 of Lagopus muta. NCBI lineage: Eukaryota > Metazoa > Chordata > Aves > Galliformes > Phasianidae > Lagopus > Lagopus muta. The sequence continues at coordinate 31,811,435 of NC_064440.1, read as the reverse complement.
GTCGCTCTACCCAACAGTAACAGAGAACATTAACTCACTGGTGGAGCTGTAATCTCAAATGAGAGGTTCATCAAGGCACAGCTCTTGTACACTTCTAAGACTCTTACAATGATGTAAGGCAACAAGCTCCTCTTCATATCCTCTGAGCTGTAACTGGTATAGACCAGCCATGACGCTTTGAGCTTAGTGTGCCAGAACTGGTATGCATTTCACCCAGCAACACAGTAAGACAGAAGTCCTCTGTCAGTAGTTGGTATCTAGGAATAACCCTGAAAAATTTATGGATTCCCTAGAAAAATTCAGTCAGCAGTAGCAAAAGGCTTCTCCAGTTTAATGCCTTCTGAGAAGGAAGTCAGAAAATTGCTGCAGAGAGACCTAAGTACTTTAAACTATTAAGATACATGTCCAGACCGCATTTTTCCAGTCTGTCAGGTTTGGCTGCAACTGCTTAATGTACTTTAAGTCAACCACAGATAAGCAACAGCTGAAGAAACTGTGCAGCTCCCTAGATAACCATCTTACTTGAATTTGCTGCATGTCTTCCCTTTCTCTCTTCACATGTTTGATTGAGGTTTTATCCTAAATATAGCTAGAAATAAGGATTATCAGCATCTGCATAATAATCCCTTCAATTACGCTAAGATATGGTCCTCTCCTTGAATGGAGGATGCATTTTCATTTTGCACAATGGGAGAAAGTGTTTTTAAAATTTGCTGTTAGCAACCTCTAGATTTTAAGTATTCCAACTCCAATAACCACAAGCTGAAATGACACAAATTTCACCCAAAAGCCCATACACCCATGACAAACTGCAAGATTAGACCCAGATTGTCTAAGCTCAGCCTGCCTTCACTGCATTTCACTCTATCAGTTCAACTACTAACATCATACATACATCATGACTAAAGGTTTTCTAAATTCTCTAGGTGGGAAAGGATTTCAAATCCTTCAAGTGATAAAAGGACAACATTAAGCTAAATGGTCTCTCCTGTGAGCTGAAAGGCTTGCTGATCAACCGCCATGGCCAGGTCAAGCTGCATTAAAGGTTAGTTACCCATAAGAGTTGAAAACAGGTACATACCACACAGGAAGCTTCATATTGTTTCCCCAGTTTAGGTCTTAAAAATGCACTGAAGGAAAAAAAGAAAACAGTATTAGAGGCCCAGCACTTCAAGCAGGAGTTCTGCTTAGTTACTTTATCGTGTCAAAAGATTAACAAAATACTGAAAACTTTGTAATATAGAGGAAGATGAAGCCACAAGAATGCCCTAATACCTGTTGATGACATCTGCCAAGTGCTATAAACTTTCAGGACCCCTCTTGAGGGTGGATTAAATCTTCCATTAGACAGTTTTCAGCCATTTTACCTCACTGAAAGATTTTCACAACGTTCTACTTAACACATTAAATATTACTGAACTTTGCCCTGCGTGTATTTTAAGCTAGGGAATAACTTCTCAGTTTTGTATCGCTTTTCTCCACAATCACTGATTTGGAAGGCCTGTGATGAAAAGCAGGCCTTCATTCTGTAGCTAGAGTACACATACCCTCTGCTGTCATTTCCCTCCGGAAAAGAATTGGTTACACACTTAAAAACAAAAAAAAAGAAAAAGGAAAAAAAAAAACAACCCCCACACATAAATCAGGTCACATTATTACATATCATTTCTTGAAGGATGAAACTGTGGGATAATGGGATTTTGTGACTGAGATCTTAAATTAGAGCCACAACCTTCAAACCTTCCACCCTCTCCCACAGCCCCTGTGATGTTTTCATTTTAGAATTCCTGCAAGACAGGAAACAGACAGCATTCACAAGGAACACAAAGCCCTTACTATACATTCAGCCTGCCCCTCACACATCATTTCTCTCCAATCCAATGAAACAGAGTGAGACTTAGACGTATCTGTTTGCATGCTGACCTCTCAACACATAGATTACACTTCCAGAATAGCTGCAAAAACAGATACAGGCAGAACTGCAAGTCCAGTGCAGCACCAGGGGACATTGATTCTAGCAGCTGAGCTCCAGAAGTCCTCTTAAAGCAGGGAGAAAGAGAGCAGCAAGGAGGGGTGAGGTGCACACACATACACATGGATATTTTGAAGTCAAATTAAGAAGCTTTCTGGGACTGCCACTGTCCTTCCCCCATCCCTAGTACATACACACAGATTGTATTGCACAGAGTGCAAAAAAGAACAGCTTGTTTCACGCCTTCATATTGCAGCTGCAGTAACTGCTTCCTACCCAGCGCTGGGCAGCAGCTGGACTGCCTGCCTCCCCCCCCACCACCCTGTTGCAGCTGTATGCTAAGCATGCTGCTCTCACCTGGTTTGCCTCCATAAGAAGGTCTGGATGGGCAGAGGGATACCACGGCCGCTCTCCTGCTCCTGGCCCTCTGAGCTTTTCCTTTTCACCATGATGCTGACGACAGCTGCTTCTATGAGCCAGTCTTTGCAGACATATCAGTCGGTGTCTCCCATAGCTGCCTCTCGGCTTTCCATAACTCTTTATCCCCTTCCCTTCATTCCTTACAGCTCCCCCCCTCCTTGCACCTCCTCCAGCCTCGGTGGTGCAAAATGGCTGCAGGAGGCAGGGAGGAAATTAGGGGAGCGAAGATGTCCGCGTCCCTCCGCTTCCTCCCTGCCTTCAGCACCTCCCTCTGTGGACAGCTCCGGCTCCGCGAGCCGCGCCGGCAGGCGGTGACAGGGGAGGGCGGGGGGGGGGACGCCAGGCGGGCCCGCCCCGCCCAACGTCCCGTGGCGAGGTCGGGCGCTAAGCCCCCTCCCGCAGCCCCCCACCACCTTGCCCGGCATAGGACGGGCAAGCTGCGGGACCCGACGTGCAGCTGGGAATGCCCAAGGCAGCCGGTCGGGCCAGCAAAGCGTCTCTCGCGCTTCCTCCTGCCCCGACGGAACGAGAGCTTGGCGCTGCTGAGCTCCTGCGTCTCTGAAGGCCAAGCTGTCCTCCATCTACCCAGGCAGGAGACCCCCAAGCACATAAGGAGGCTGTTGCAAGGGCAGGTACCTGTGCATCTGCAAAACGAGAAGAGCAGTAAGGCTGCTCAGAAACAAATAACATGAAATGTATTGCTTGTGTAAGAAATTATGGCAATTTTAAGGAGAGGTGTTCCAACAACCCAAAGCTGTATTTCTGATGGTCTTTCAATTTTCCTATTCAATACAAGGCACTTAAAGACTCACTGAGGCCATTCCTTCCTTGAACAGGAGCTGAGCTGATCAGCCCCCCCTATTCTGCTCCTTATGGGTGCTTGGAGGAGCAATCACTGAAAACCCAGAGCCACTCCTACTGGAGATGAAGGTTTTTCATAGTGCCCAAGCCAGTGCTCCCTTGCTGTGAATTCAGCTGCTTCTGCTCTCTGCTCATGCAGAGCATAACCCCACATGCTCCACACTAGGCTAAAACCCTCCTCATGCACAAAAGTGGTATTCAGACAGCCGTTTGGAAGGTAATCCGTTGAATGGAGTGTAAACATGTTTACAGCAAAAAGGTTTTACAGAGGGGGTTTTAGTTTTCTTCCTTTTTTATTTTTTTAAAGCACTAACTTTTTCTGCTGATGCACAGGAATAAGGTCTTTCTTGCTCAGACAGTAAGGTTTTATTTTCTAATTTTCTGTCCCTCAAGTTATATCAGAAATAAGACAGATGTGATGTCTAAAATATGCCAACAGCTGAGAAAAGCTGGCTAAAAGATATCGCTTCTCAAGAAGTACTGAGCAAGTTCCCCATTCTCAATATATCCAGATGCATAAAAACTGATAATAAAAAGTTAATCTGAGCTTTTAATTACGAACAGAATGCCTCTTGACAGCCAAAAGTGAAACAACAATGCACTAACAATGATAAGTGTGTTTTTAAAAACTAGCTTTTTCCAGTCCTGTAACATATTACGAAATTATTGAATAAAGCATAAGGAATGAGAATCACTCTTTCAAAGAACAGTATGACAACAAGGGAAGTTTTAATGACGTTTGCAATTATGTAAGTATGGTATTACCTTATTTACGCCTTTCCTGCACGCCCAGAAGCTCATGCTGTCACACCAGCATCAGCAAGCTGAGCTCCAGACACAGCTGAGAGGGGACAGCAGAGCCAGAGCCAGGCACAGCTCAGCTCTGCACTGAAACCAGCCCAGCTCATGTTTGGCCGCTGCTCGGGAAACAAAAAGGGCCAAACTTGGCTAGCTGGGCAGATGCACATCTGTGTTACTTTGCATCTGTAGCTAACACAAATAAATGTATAAAGTATCAGTTACTACAACTTACGCAAGAACCAAAAAAGGTGTTCTCCAAGTATGCTGTTTGCAGCACAATAATCTTTAATGGCTTCCTACTACAAGGGATATATCAGAGAGCCAAGTGTCTGCCCTGGCGATAAAAACAAAAGGAAACTAAAAAGAAGATTAATCCAATAGATAATTCCCAAATGTAAGCTGGCACAGCTAGCTGAAACATCCACTGTGCTCCAGCTCAATGGAAACAACCTACTGTGGTGCCACCTGCAGTGCTAGCCAAACCTGCATTTTGAGTGCAGACCACTGCTCCCCAACAGACTGCCAGAAGACGCCTCAACACCTCCACCTGTACTGAGATTCGCAGTGACAGGACTTTCTGCACACTGACAAAAAATAGAGAATGAAGAAGATACCAACAGCTACAAAAACACACAGTTCCAAAAGTGCAGATTCTCCAATTTCACCAAGCTATGACCACCACTAAACCCAAGAGGTGGCAAATGTGATTAATATTTGTCAGTCTCACCTCTGCTTGGCAAGATCATGGAGCAGATCCTCCTGAAAGCTCTACTAGGGCAAATGGAAAATAAAAACGAGGTGATTGGTGGTAACCAACACGGCTTCACCAAGGGTAAGTCAGCCTGACAAACTTGGTGGCCTTTTATGATGGAGCTACAGCATCAGTGGATAAAGAAAGAGCAACTGACATCATCAACCTAGACTTGTGCAAAGCACTCAATATTGTCCTCCATGACATCCTGGTTGCCAAGTTGGAGAAAAATGGATTTGATGGATGGACCACTTGCTGGATAAGGAACTGGCTGGATGGTTACACTCAGAGAGTTACAGTCAACAGCTCAGTGTCCAAGTGGAGACCGGTGACAAATGGCCTTCCTCAGGGATCAGGGCTGGAATCTGTGCTATTTAACATCTTTGTAGGCAAAATGGGCAGCAAGAATGAGTGCACCCTCAGCATGCTTGCAGATGATAACAAGCTGTGTAGTGCAGCTGCTTCACTAGAGGGAAGGGATGCTATGGATGCTGTCCAGAGGGACCTGGACAGGCTTGAGAGGTGGGCCTTGCCAAACTCACGACGTTCAACAAGATGAAGTGCAAGGTCCTGCACCTGGGTCAGAGCAATCTCAAGCACAGAAATAGGTTGGGCAGAAAACAGCTTGAGAGCAGGATTTGGGAGTGTCAACTGATGAAGAGATGCAGCATGAGCTGGCCATGTGCGCTTGCAGCCCAGAAGGCCAACTGTATCCTAGGTCACATCAAGAGTACTGTGACCAGCAGGACAAGGGAGGTCAATCTGTCCTTCTGCTCTGCTCTTGTGAGACCCCATCTGGAGTACTGCGTCCACTTCTGCAGCCGCCAAAACAAGCAGCCAAAACATAGATTAGAGCTGTTAGAACAGGTCCAGACGAAGGCCTCAAAGATAATCAGAGGGCTGGAGCACCCCTCGTATGAGGACAGGCTGAGGGAGCAGGGGCTCTTCAGCCTGGAGAAGAGAATGCTCCAAGGAGAGATTATAGCAGCCTTCTAGTAACTGAAGGGGGCCTACAAGAAAGCTGGGGAGAAACTTTTTACAAGGCTGGTAGCGACAGGATGAGAGGAAATGGTTTCAAACCAGGAAAGAGGAGATTCAGACTAGATGTTAGGAAGAAATTCTTTACTGTGAGGGTGGCGAGCCACTGTTCAATGAGGTTGTGAATGCCTCCTACCCAAAAGCATTCAAGGCCAGGCTGGATGGGGCTGTTAAAAACCTGGTTTGGAGGGAGGTGTCCCTGCCTATAGCAGGGGGTTGCAACTAGATGATCTTAAAGATCCCTCGCAACCCAAACCATTCTATGATTCTATGCTTCTAAATTACTTTGAGAATAGCTAGAAGGCAATTATAACCTGACCTTGTTTTGAAGGCAACAACCCAACCCCACCGTGAATCACAGAATCCTAGAGTAGCTTAGGGGCCTTAGAGATCATCAAGTTCTAATCCCCTGCCATGGGCTGGTTCGCTCCCAGCAGCTCGGGCTGCCCAGAGCCCCATCCACCCTGGCCTTGAACTCCTCCAGGAATGGGGCACCCAGTCCATCTTCTCTGGGCAGCAGTGCCAGGGCCTCACTGCCCTCTGAGTAAATAATTCTTTCATAACATTTAACCTAACTTCTCCCTCTTTCTAAAGTTTAAAGCCATTTGCCCTTGTCCTATCACTGTCAGACCATGTAAACAGTCAGCTCCCCCTCCTGTTTGTAAGCTCTCTTCAAGTACTTGAAGGCCACAACAACCTCCCAGGAGCCTTCTCTTCTGCAAGCTGAACTAACTCAATGTCCTCAGCCTTTCTCCATAGGAGAGGAGCACCAGCCCTCTGGGAATCCTCACAGCCCTCCTCTGGACCCACTTCAACAGCTCCACATTCCTCTTGTGCAGGGGGCCCTAAAACCGGACTCAGTACCTCACATGGGGGTTCACGAGGTCAGGGTAGAGGGGGACAATCCCCTCCCTCATATTGCTGCCACCCACTCTGTTAATGCAGCCCAGTATACTGTTGGCTTTCCAGGCTGCAAGAGCACATTGCTGGCTCACAACCAGCTTTTTTGCACATCAGGACCCCCAAGTCCTTATTTATACTTAGTCCCCCAAGGACTGCTCTCAAGTTCTTCTCCTAGTCTGTATGTATACCCGGGATTGCTTTGACCAAAGCACAACACCTTGCACTTGGCCTTGCTGAATCTCATCAGGTTCTCGTGGGCTCAAGCCTCCCTGGATGGCATCCCTTCCTTCTATGGTGTCAGCTGCACCACTCAGCTTACTGTCATCATCAAACTTGCTAAGGGTACACTCAATCCCATCATTCACGTTATTGATAAAGATGTTAAAAACCATCGGTCCAAAGACCGATCCCCAGGGGAAACCAACCATCACAGGCCTCCACCTGGACACAGAGCCATTGCCAACAACTCTAGCTATAACCATCCAATCAATTATTTATCCATCTAATAGTCTAGCCTGTATCTCTCCAACTTGGAGATAAGGATGTGGTACAGGAGCATGTCAAATGCCCTGCACAAGTCCTTGGTAGGTAACATCAGTTGCCCTTCCTTTGTTCACCAAAGCTGTCACTACATTGTATAATCAAAGAATATTAGGCTGTTATAATCACAAAATAAACAAGAGAGTTAAACAAAGTAGACTATGATAACAAAGAGAATAAATGGAAGGCCTACCCTTATGCTGGGCTCACCACAAAACACCAGCAGAGACGATCTCCAGAAGAGATCCTTCCCCACTGGTAGCCAGCTCTTAAATAGGTCTAGGAGGGGTGAAGCCCGGCTGCACCCCTTTGGGCAGCACAGCTGAATTGCCTTAAGCTGTGCTCCTCTGACTGACTCATGGCTCGCCTCAGGTGATCAACCAGAGGTTCAGGCCGTGACTCAGCAGTTCCCATAGACTACATCATAGAAGGCCACCAGATTGGTCGGGCACAATCTGCCCTTGGTGAAGCTGTGCTGACCTTCTCAGATCATCTCCTCATTTAGCATGTGCCTTAGCATCTCTTCCAGGAGGACCTACTCCACGATCTTCCCAGGCACAAACGTGAGGCTCATCAGGGATTTTTCATATCCCTGAGGACATGTCCCATGAGGGACACACAAACCCAAGGTGCTGTTATCCATGCAAGTGAACCAGCTCGCTGCTAGGGAATTACGCATAAAAGAGCTGATGAAAAGTCACAGCCTAGAAAATTTTACTTATCTCTGTACAGAACTTTAGTTCGCAGCAGAAGCTCTCAGCTTCACAGTCAGCATTTGATTTTGTACTCGAGTACTAGGACTACAGTGGTGCCCTCCAAGCCAGCTCTCTGCTTTCCTTAGCTCGTATTTAATATTGTATAAGTGGCTTTTGTTGAAACAAACAAGATGTAGACAACAAAACCAATAAAAATCAAGAGAGAAGTTCAACATAGCATGCTAAGTTAGATAAACTAAGTCCTCAGAAAGACCTGTGTGTTAACTCATTACCAAATAGCACTTCTTACTTGTGCTGCTCTGTGGACTAGGCATGCAGGAAGTCAGGTAAGTGACAGGGAAGCTGCTAGGACACCTGCCTGCACTCCATGGCACAGCTGCCTGCACTCCATGGCACAGCTGCAGCAGCCAGAATCAATTTGACTAATTTCTTGAAGCAGAAGAAATGCAGGTTGCTGGTTTATGGATTGAACAAAATAAGCAAACGTTAGCTGCATCTCAGGGGTCATAACACACCGTACTGATGAGTACATCACCTTTGCAGAAAACAATTAATGCCTGCAGAAGTCCTTCCAACTCTGTCAATGCAATACACTCTCCATCTTTGCCGGTTCCCTCTGGTTTCACAGTTAACCCAGCTTCAGGACATGCAGAAAGTGTTCTTGCATCTGGCCCTGCATTTTTCCAAAAGCCTACCAAATGCAGCCTGCAGAACCCTTAGTGAGGCAGACAGCTCTTTCCTGCAGTTCAGGCTCATTATTTTTTTTGCTAGTCCAACCCACATCACTTAGTTTAACACTAAGCAATCAAATTGTTCCACTGCATCAGCCCCCAGAACAAGCAGCAGTCTCCTGAGCAGACATACTATGGCAATTGACCCTGCAGAGCTGCTTCCACTATCTCCCCACCCTTCCTGGGAAACAACATCACATCACCAGAGAACAGCTGCCTGGAAGAAAACAGGGCAGACAGGAACAAGCTGGAGTCAGACAGAAGCAAGAATAACGAAAAGCAAAAGACCTCAATTTGATTTTCCTAAAATCTAAAATTTTTGCTCAGGGAAGACCACTTCCATCACAGCTACCTCAAGCTTGCGTTTCACTTCTCAGATCAGTGCCAGCTAATATAAATGCACAAGACAGGAGAAAAAAGACACAGAAGAGATCAGAATCATGATCTCAAATGGAGATGAGAGTGTTAAAAGATGCCACAAATAGCTGCCTCCTCCTGCTACTACTCCTGAGCCTGGGGTCTCCTTCTGCCTGATCTCTAGAGCCCTGAGAGTCTCCATCTCAGACCAATGTACAGGGCTGCTGCCCTCTCATCTGAAGACTCAACCCAGCTCTGCCTGCATCCCAAAGATGCACACATACACACAAGACACAGGTACAGCCAGCCATAGAGACTGTTGCAGACAAAACTCTTCTTTCACGCACTCCCATGCCAAAATCCTCACCCAGACTTGAGGTCTCCTACTCACACCCCAGCTGCTGGCCCTGTGCTCACTCTCAAACTCTCACCTGCACTTAATGAGTGCACAGTTAGCACTTAATGATTGCACCACCCACCTGTGAATGCACACACAGAGTGAGGTTATGCAAAAGAGTCGTTAAGAACTCCTGATTTGTTTTTGAAAATAAATTAAAAAAAAAAACAAAACACAAATAAACAAGACATTAATACGAAAGAAGCCCAAACAAAAGCTCAAACAGACCAATCCATTGCCTTTTTCCTAGAAACAAACAGTGGGACTCTCTTGTTCCATTCCAGAAGACCCTCAGTGCACCAGCAAACGCTGCAGCAGGATTCCTGGGCTACCAGCATTCCATAACCGTAGCTCATACCGGTTTGATCGACAGCTCCTACTCAGCACAGTGTTCCAGCACAGCACTCATGGTAAATCGTAACACACCACCCGCAATGCAGTGTGGCACAAGGAGCGTCCCCGGAAAGGACCAAGTGGGTTCCTACCACCTCTCCTCAACTACCGCTTCAACTGTAAGTGCTTGAATGCTTTTGTTCTCCATCTTTCAATCCTTCCACTCGCTGCCTTACTCCCAGTAGTACTAATGGGGCCCTGTTTCCCTTAGGGCCCCGTGGGAGCGAAGTACCTCCAGCAGCTCCGCAAATGGGGGATGCTCCCCCGATCCCCTTCAAATTCCCCCGCCCGCAGCTCCCGTTACCTTTGGTACATCTGAAGCACCACGTTGCCGGGGGCCGGCCGCGCACACCCCTCACTCGCGGCCAGCCGAGCCCCTCATGGCGCAAACAGCCCGCCGCGCCGTCCAGCCACATCTTCTCCCCTCACAGCACCAACGGTCACCGCGCGGCCTCCGGAGGCGCGAGGCAGCCCGCAGGCGCGCGGCGGGCGCTGCTTTTCCGCTTGAGGGGGCGCGCGAAGAGAGGGCGGGAACGGCGTCCCGTCGGAGCAGCGGCTCGAGGCGGACCCGGTGCTTCGTCAGGAGGGCTGAACTGCTCCACGCACGGCGGGACCCGCTAGCTGAGAGCATGTATTCACACAACACTGGAAGATCTTGCTCTGCTATGAGTAAAACGTGATGTTTTGTCAATAACGGGACTCGGCGAGCTCTGACAGAACCGACTGCCCGCAATGGCAGCAGGTATGTGGTGCGAGGATATGGAATGGCTGAGTGCACCCAGCGCTGCATCCCAACAGTGCAAACCAACACGAGCCAGTAGATGACAAGCGATTTTATTTTGCAAAACAATCACTATACAGCAACAAATACAATTGCAAATCGGATTGAAAAACATGAACTACCTACCACCAGCCATTCAAGAAATGCCTCTTTTTATGGTAACAGGCTCTAGAATTATCAGAAAAAACACAGGTTTGTAACAGCAGACTGCATTCCTTGAAATCCCAGCATACAGCATGTTCATTCGTTGGCTTTTTCTCTTTGCTAAAGTTGAAGTGGCTTTTATATGCTTGATTTTTCCAAGTGTGAAACTCATTTACTTTCCTGCAGTGGGAATTGAGTTGCAGCGGGAATTGCTTTAGCGGTCTGACAAGCAATGAACTCTACACACCTAGGCTAGACTACCTGCTTCGGCTCTCATAGCGAACGTCATCAACTCTTCAAGGCGTTTGCCTTTGAAGGGACATGAGTACTTTGGGTATGGAACGGTGTTTGGTCCAGCGTGGCAAAAACTGCTGCTCACGTGTGGTAGCACACACAGGCTGCCTTCAGACTCCCTTGGGTCGTGTAGATAGGCAAGCATCTATTTGTAAGCAGCCACGATGAGGTTACTACTGTACCTTAGCATAGCACTGAATGGATGATACCATTTACTGCTGTACAGTGAAAATATACATGGCCCTAACGGGCACAGAATTATCCTCATCAGTATTAGTTTTTTCCCTTATTGGTGCTGGACAGAGGTTTGCTCACTTTGGATTTCTTTCTGCTTGTGGTTACACAGAAACAGGAGTCTGCGGATGGGGCAGAAGCCCCTTTCTTTTGTCTCTATAGCGTAACAGATTATTAATTAGGGGCTCTCCCCTAGCCATCCCATCTTTTGCTGTTCCATTTATCTGGATTATCTCTGCTCTGTTACAAAGTCAGGTCTCAGACACCCACGTACCTGCTGGCTGAACATGCCTGTGGAAAAGAAACAAAGGATGCAGTTTCCAGGAAGCTGGCTCTGTCTTGTTTAAGTGGGCATTACGTATTTACAAAACAGTTTCTTCTTTTAAAAACCAACCCTCTTCTCGATCAATTAAGATTAATATGAACTTTTTCAGTGAACATCTAGAGTCATGTAACAACTTTTTCTTTTTTTTTCTTTTTTTTTTTTTTAACAGCACAAACTCTTAATTTCTTTTACCTTCATCTAAATCCACAGCGTTCTAGGATTCTTTCTATGGAGGGATGATTACAATTACAAAGGTCTTTGCTTGAATCAAGACAAGAAAGCTCATTTTAATGCATGAAATAAATGTCTTGGTGCGTTACACCACTCTAACTTTGTACTCGTAAGTGGATTAACTAAACATCATTACCTAGAGAATGTCAATTTTAAAAGCAGAATTAAAAAAAAAACACCTCAAGTAACACTGTTCTCACTAGCTGGTGTTCAGCTTCAGAGAAGCTGAGGTTCGGTAGTACCATAGACTCTGCCACATTTGCAAAAGGCGTAAGAAAAACCACACTGCAAGGCTCATTTACATCAATTGTGTGATCAGAGCAATGTGATGTAGGTACTGTTTGAGTAGTTTTTGTTTTTTTTCTTTCTGTCGTTTGCTTTCCTGGAAAAAAAATGGGAAGAGGCTTTTAATGCATATCTCTTGACATTGTTTCCATGAGAATTCATACGATTACACAAGAGTATAACAAATACAAGGCAGAAATCAGAACCCATTTAGCATGGTTCCAAGCTCACTGTCCTTTGTATAAAACAACTGACTTACCAACAGTATTAGGAATTTTATAGTGTGATAAAGCTTCTTGCAGTGCTGAAATGTTGTGTGTTGGGCTAACGTTTCCAGTAAAATTTATAGAGTTTTCATAATTTTGATTTGTCTTTATACTATGTGACAGCTTAGCCAAAATCCTCATTTGGTCCACTGAAGATTTACTGCCAAGTAACCGTGCGTTTGCAACCTGAATCATGTGGAGTCCTGTGCAATTAATTATTAGAATCCTCCTTCACGGACATAAGAATGTTCTCTACAGTCTTTTTGGTTCAAAACCCAACACACACACGCACACATAGAAATGAAGGAGCCAAAAGAACAGATAAAAAGCTTCCAGCACACAATGTTAACCTAATACATGTATCAAGTATAGCTCAACTGACAGTGCAAAGTTTAGTTAAGAGATTTCAAAAGGAAAAAGATCAAACAATCTGCAAGAATGTAAACTGGTCATTTCATAATGTCTACTGTACATATAGCATCAGCAGATTATTATCTGCCGATGAGTAATACTCCCATATTACCTTCAGTGTTCTCTTAGTGTCCATAAGACAGTGTTGGAGCTCTTGCAGGTAACTCCATTAGATTGGATGATTCTATATCTCTGCCCTCTTTATGCACACTTTTTCTTATACTTTTTATTAGTCAGTATAATCCCACTTTGCTCAGATTTGAAGATGCCCTATTTATTAATCACTACAGCAACCCAGTGCAGGGAGCTCAATTTATTTACTCATGTACTATAATTTACAGGCATCTCTTGTAACGTTTATCACTGTTATCTGAGTGCCTGAGCATATACATAAGATATCACTGAAGGAGTGGAAACGACACCTTAATACTTTTTTTTGTTTCAACTTTAGCAAAAGAAAAACAAAATAAATAAATCTAACATTTGCTGTTACTACAGTTTTTTTTTTTTTAAAAAAAAAAAAAAAAGCCAAACTATTTTGGATTTTAAAAAAATCCAGAATCCAAACCCAGCCATCTTTGGAGACCGTTTTACAAACTTCTGGACCCCACAAAAATCATATCTTTGTGAAGAAAGGGAGGGAGGAGGGAAGGAATCCTTTTTCTAGCATCACAGAAGAGACTTGCATCTGGCACTAAAACAGGGTCACGGCTTTTAGTTGTTACAGAAAGCAACTTCATGCTAAAAGTTTTCATCTTTTTTTTTTTAAATGTATTTTTATGAATAGGGAAAAAAAACCCTGCTAACATCTACTTTTACATACCTAAAACTGCAACACCAAAGGGTGCAAGAGACACAGATACTGTGAATAAAGTAGAATATTCAAGTATATGAAGAGGGCGTCTCACAAATGGCCACAGAGAAATATATATCTATAATACTGTATCAAACAGACGGAAAGGATGTGAAACTGATGGTGACTACACAGATCTAGCCGCTTAACCAACTTCCTAATCAGACACAAGTCCATTGGGGTGGAAGTGCTCGCTTTCAAAGCTTTTTTATGTCACTTCCCCAAGCATGATTCAATGTTTTCCACTAATAGTTTTAGTTATTAGTTAAATAATTTATTGGCTTTATCAGCTATACACCGACATAATTATCCAGGTCCAAAAAAATGTTAATAACTTAATTCAACTTTTGTTCTACTCATTTATACAAAATATCACTTTTTTTTTTTTTTATTAATTAAACTTGAATTTCTCTATATGCCCCTTCCTTCTGGTAAGCAGACTCTTAATCTAACCTGTAATAACTTACAATGGGCAGTTTCTCATTTTTTTTCCCCATCTATCAACAGAACAGTGAAATGAGCAACTTGGGATATTAACAAGGCTCTTCAGAAAGAGGTGGATGGCCTTCAGGCACATGAAAGGTAAAAATGCATTTTATTGTAGTACGGTACTCCATGCAAGACAGAGCAGAGCAACAATAATTGTCCAATGTAACATACTGCAGTTGTATACCCATATAAAGCCAGTGTCTTCCTGTTGTAAATGGAGATCAGGCCAATTTCTGCATCTATTAATATTTATCTGTTTGTTTGTTTTTTAACTGTATGGTAACTACAAGTCTTGGGATGTGACTTAGTTTTAGACATGGTAAAAATGAATGTAACACCTGCTCTGAGCCCATTCCTGCCAAGAGCTCATGCCTAAATATTATTACTTCATACAACGCAAAATGAGCAGATTCATAAGCCCTGCTTGGCGAGGGCTGCCGTGACATCTTCAGCGAGGGTAGCAAGCTGCGGTGATTCAAGCAGGTTGATGCTTCCAGAGGATGAGACATTGCTGAGTCTGCGTGGAGAAGCCACGCTGGACCTGCCTGGTGACTGCGTGATGATCTCAGCGCCGTGATCGACACGGGCTTTAGCGTGCTCTCTGAAGTTGAGTTTCTGGCTGTCAATCTGTTGCAGGAAAGCAGAGTTTAACACACAAAATGTTTAACAAATTTTCTCATCATACATCTTGGCCTCTCCTTTTTTTTTTTTTTTTTTTTAACAGCTCTTACAAGGACTGAAGCTTCTTTAGTTCCTAGAAGGATTGAAACTGAAGATTTTCTCTTTTTTTTTTTACACATATATTACATCCTCTCTTAATATTTCTGTCTCTGATGGATGCCTGAACAAGCAGGAGCACAGTTCCTAGCTGTATGAAATTAGTAGGCATTTTATGTGATTTGTTTCTGAAATCTGTATTTTCAAATGCTTGTGGCAATGTCTTACGTTCAAGATGTTTTCCTCCTGTTTCACAAAGCAGTCCCAATCCTCTAGGATAGCCACACTAAAAGCTTACTGTATCATGCCTATGCCACGCAATGGTTCCAAACAAGGTTGTTTTTAGATGGAAAGCCAGGGCACAAACCACAGGAGGTTCACATTAATCTTAGTTGGGGATGTGAGCCTGATCGTTCCAAATTCCACAGGGAGCAAGTGGTACGTGAACGGGTTTGATGCAGAACGAAATGACATTTCCTACTCAACTCAGAGCCATCACTGAATTCACAGCTCTATACATTCACAGAAGAATTTGGGCTGAAGGCACACTGGTAGCATTTCCCTGAGGGCCGTCCCCTTACCTTGACGTTACCACCTCCAGGTACGTGGTGAGCATTTTCAAGTGAACCAACTTTAGCCTGAGCTTTCTCTTTGAAATCCAGTTTCACACTCTCAATTTTCACACGTCCACCTCCTACACAAGAAAAGGAAATAAAGAGCAGAATAGCTCAGGAGAAGGTCTGACACAATGCAGATGGGCACATTCAGATTACTTCCTTTTTAGTTGAGTTCTAATGATTTTAGAGATGCGCAGAATAACACGCTGCGTGTTCAGTAAAATACAAAACCTTTAACACACATATTCAAAGTGTAAGCATGTGCTACAGTCTGCTTGATTTAAGAAAACATTTAAATACTTTGCTGACTTCAGCATGCGCATTGGTGTTTTATCAAACTGACTTTTTGTACAAGCAGCATCCTTCCGTACAACCTTTTACCTCATCTCTAAACAAGGTGGCTCCACACATCTATGTCTGTACACATTTAAGGAACTAAGAATAGTGTTTCTATCACCCAAGTATATTTACTTTCTCTAGAACTATAGAAGAGGATTGTATCTTCCATGACTTCCCCTTCACACACAAGTCTTTCCTTTGTCCCACATCCCAGAAATTGTAGGAAGTTCTACCGATACCTGGCTTGTGGTGAATGTTCTTGAGCGAACCACACTTGGAAGTCACATGACTCAAGTCAATCTTCTTCGTTACAATCTGTACCTGTTAAAAGCACACACACAGAAATTACAAGAGTGAAAAGAATAAAATAAATAAAAAGACAAGCCTTGCAGAGGAAGAGCCCAAGCCTCCAGAAACCACTGGAAAAGGAGAGACGGTTAGTTGACCATGCCACAAATGAGGAAATGCTGGATTAATACAGCAAGCTTCCTTTCCACCTAGGGAAAATGATAGAGCTGGTTTAAGCTTTTTCTATTAGGAAAATGAAGAGGAGGATGAAGCAGATCAGTTTGTGGGTTCTTTCTGAAATGTTCCTGAGCCTCCCTAAAGGGTGGATGCTCCAAACCCCTGTTTGGTTCTGTTTTTGAACGTGCATCCTGGCAAGCAGGAATATTTCCATGACTGTATTTTTCTTGGCCATCTGTTTCACATTTTTTGCCATCTAAACATGATAGGCACTTTTAAGCTCAGTCCGCTACAGAGAGGCTGGTGAATCTACAAACGCAACTCCTGCAGCTGTGCCTCAGCTGGTGCACAGTCACCAGTGGCAGCAGCACTGCACTGCTCAGCCAGGCAGCAGCACAGGCACCCTCCATCCCTTCTGTGTTGCCATGGCTGCGCTGAGCCCAGCTCGGGAACAGCTACAGCCACAATCCTGCTTTGCCCCCAGCAGGAAGCCACAGCCCTTCCAGACCGGGCCAAGCAATGCACACAGAAGCTCCAAGCTGACTACAATGCCTCTGCTTTTGTTACATCGCCAGCAGTGACTTAAGCCAGCAATGGTGGCTGTAGTGAATCTGGTTACTTCCCACTGCAGAGGACCTGATGTGTGCATGCCGCAAATTCATCTGAGGACCAATCGTTTCCACCAGGTGCATCACATCCTTATGCTATTCCAGTATGCTGGACCCAACCGGTGTATGATCAAACCCTGAGCAACCTCAGCTGCTTGTACCAGAATAACGCTGTGGCATTAGCACACGTGCACCAGCTGATCACACCCTCTCTCTGAACTTTCTTTATCCTTATTTTCTTTGTATCTTTTTTCTCTCTGAAGAACATAGAGAAGTGAGAAGGTTAGCTGAGGATGCCCAGCTGTGAGCTGGAGTCTCTTTCTGGAAATGATTTTCTCGGGCCACTCCCAAGAAAAGCACTAAACCATTCTGGCTCACCCTTTACTGTTAGTATCCCTGGGTGTTTATAGAGATGACCTGTCTTTCTCATTTTCTTTTCCTGACCAAGTCCTGGAAATGTGTTGTGCTCCATGAAGAACAATCAGAAGACCACCACTGCATACACAAGGCTCACACAACTACTAGACCAAACTCACATGTGAGTTATTAGCAAGAAGGAAAAGAGTGCTCAGAAAAAGGGAGATAGAGGGAGTTGGCTGCACAAGGTGGGTCATCACAGTAGAGATGCCTGCTTACAGGGTGTCTGTGCTACTTACATTTCCTCCCCCTGCAGAATGTTTGATGTTATCTCTGGAACCACACCGGGACTGAATATCGCTAAAATCGATCTTCTTGTTTAAAATCCTAACCTAAAAGGAATCGAAGGTAACTTACTACATAAAATACAGACACTCCATCGGGGTGCAGGACAAGGGAGCCAGAGTAATTTTGTCTCCTGCTGTGATTCCTTCTGTACTGAAGTGTGTGTGAGAAAGTTAATCAGACCAATCTGTACACTTAGTATGTTACAACACAAATAAACACAGTACGTTGCTCTTTTTCTACCTCATGAACTGGTGGTGAAATGCAAAGAGAGATGCTTCAATACTGGGAAATATGAAAGGCAGCTTTTCTGTGAAAAGCTCAAAGAACTCCTTAGTTTCTCAGATGAGTGTTCTTGGAAAGCCTGTGCTAGACTCTTTAAAGCAATGGCCAGTGTTTCTGCTGAACTGGCCACAAGGAGAAGATGGAAACCCTCTGCTCAGTTCAGCACTCCAGCCTTTCATGCAGCAATCTGTGATCCAGCCAGCTCAGACAACAGTTGAAATCCTGAGGTATTTCACCGCTCCTGCAACATAGCCTTAACAGGGGCTACATTCATATAACAGACTGCTGATCGCAGGGCGTCCTTTTAAAGGTGACTGACAGCTCTTGACAAATAGATTAAACTGCAGTCAGAGCTCAGTGCCTCTCTATTTAGGCAATAAAAAGGTACAGTGCAGAGGTGGCCTGTTGCTTCATCTCACAACTCCAGAAACACCAAGCAGCTGCACACCAGCTGAAGTGCTCAGTGGGAGGAAGGAAGAACCCTGTGCAGTTTGTGCTTCCTGGTGTCAGTTCCCCAAACTGTCCCGGACTTTCTGTTAAATCTGAAACAAATTACTGATTTCCTCTGTGCCTCACCTCCCTGAACTAGGAAAAGCCAATCTGACCACCTTACCAGAATATCAGATTTTGCAGCTGTTGGCCCTTGCAGCAAGAATAATGCCACACACAGATACCAAGAAGAAATTTTTAGGGGGGCACTTCGTAGCTAATGCAAAGGATTTCTTCATGGCAAGCTGTTTTGTGGGTCCCCTTCATTACACATAAAGTAATTACTGTATCAATCAAACCACTGGAATGGTAAGTGCTTCCTTGCTTAATTTGATAAAGATCTGTGATGATGGCATGCTCAGCAATAAGGGTGATGGGAGCACTAGAAAACACAACTAGTGGGTCACCTTCATCCCCTTAGAAGGGCATCTTTGCTAGGCAAGCTGATAGTTCTGTCTTTCTCCTGTCTGCTTAATGCATGAAAGTAAACCAATGTACACTGAAAAATGAAAGGAAATGCCTTTGGAGTTTTAGGTTTGTACTTTATCTCAATATACTATATGTTTAAAAAAATGTACCCCAGTACTGTACAAGACAGGTGTCACATCAGTTACTGAAACACACATCAGATGTGCGGTCAGATCTGGTTCCCAGAGAGCTTCAGGCCAGATAGGACTGGACAAAACAGAAAGCCTCCCTAGCACTTTCTGAGCACATCTATCTCAGCGATGGGTCAGCAGCACCTCTCAGCAATGGCCACAGGGATGCACTTGCTCTGAAAAATGCTGACTTTGGTCATGGCAAGACCTCACTGCTGCAGACGGGGGGCCTGTAGCTTAAAAGGGAAGCCAAAGCAAGGCGGTAAATTGAGAGAGTGCCTTTGACAAAGTGCCTAAAGTTTGATTTGCACCCAAATATCTGACAGGTTATGAGTGTCATGAACCGAGCTAGCAGGTATGTAAAGGAACAATCAACACAACTATCCTCTCTATGGATGAAATGTGCCTCTGTGTAGCAGGATCAACAGGAACTCTATCTATCATTTATGTCCTGTGCTGATGGCTGAAGTGAGACGAGTGATGCAGACGTGCTGTGCAGCTCACCTGGCACAGGTGGAAAGTACACTGATCCAGGTTTTCCCTAATTACTCTTTCTCCCTTTCCCGGAATACATCAGTATCCCTGTCCATGTTTAAGCCCTCAATAACTAAGCATTCTATGAACTAACGAAGCCTTGTTTCCTGCGGATTAATGCCTTATACCATTTAATCCATTAATTTGTATTTTTAAGCAAGGCCTACTCCCTCCTGCCAGCAATACAGCAATACCCACCTAGCTTTCTCCCAGGTAGGTTAGTCTACGCAAATAGGAGCCAATGTCTCTGACTGCGGAGCAGGGACTGAGTTATCACTGCTGTTTCCCCAGTAACAGTGCTGAGCCTCTGTTCAGAATCTAATCAATAACTATCATCCCATCTTGGAGGGACAGCAGGTGTTTCTAACCTCTGCTCCCCTGTCAGCACTGGTTGAAATTGGCCAACAAGTTACAAATGAATTGAAGATAGCTAAGACTGCCAGCCAGACAGCATGACTCCATGATCTTTGTTTCCTTTGGGAAATCAGACTGTAAACATCAGACGGAAAGTAGCAGAGAGGGACAGGCACCATTTAGGCTAAAGAGAATCTCTGGCTTTCAAACAAAAAGGATAAACAAGCCGAATTATTTGAAGCTGGAATTCAGAAGGAAATGTGTAGCTATCAAAGCAGGGAGGCTCTGAAACTGCTTCTCAAGGGAACAGAGCTACAAAAAGAAAATGGTAAACTTTTATAATGGTGCTTGAAAGGAATTAAATGATGCATTTGCCTGTGATAGAGACAGCACAAATACCATGACTCACCAGGAAGGCCTCCATGTTCCCAAATGTGTATGGACATCTTGTGTGGGGGTGGAGGTGTGGTAGGAATGCATGTATATGAACTTTCATTCTATATTCTAATATGCGTGCACAGTAAATGAAAGATCAAGCCTGCTCATGCTCTCATTCAGGAAAGGGAACACTGTAGTAATCTGTGTTAGAAAATTGAGTGCTTTCTCTTCACACTCCCTAAACATCCCAATAGGGTAATCTCCTTACAGACTCGCTCATAACACTTGCACGGACATGCCATTCTGAGATGTGTAAATTCAGTTCTACCAAACCAATGCTGGGTTGCCAAGACATGCTGCAAAGGCTCTGGAAGGCAGTATTTTGGTTTGTCATTTCTCATATCCAGGTAAAGCAAAACCACAGTGGAAAACTTAAGCCTTACAGACAATGCTGAGTTATTCCACAAAACCACACTGCCCAACAATCAGTCTGGTTTCTGTCTGAAGTCCTGGCAGAGTGGCAGACCTTCCCCTGCTCTATCTTCTGATGACACTTCCACAGTGGTCCGGGAGCAAAGCCCAGGGCAGATAGCGCTGTCTAGCACACAGTGTAGCCTTACAGACACCAACTGCTTCTAGACAGTCCCCAGAAGGAATTGGCCACTGCGCTCCAGTGCCTTCTGTGCTGTTTGAATGTTGTCCAACAAAGTATCAGGAGATACGAGGCATTTATGGATAGCTGCGAGGAAAACAAGTGTTGAAGGTATTTTTCATGGAATTCATTTAGATAAGGCATATATTGACCTCTACTCATACGGGTGAACACTCCTAGTGGCCTGGCAGGTAATTTCAACAGGAAGCAGCTGTGGTCTGGTCTGCCCTACACCAGAAAGGATGTTTCTGGGTGAAACTGGGTGACATGAGAAGCAACAGGCTGGTAATACCTGGGCATCACCCAGTGATATATGTGGCTCCCTGTCGCTGTTCACAGAAAGTGAACTATGATTTCAAAGTACCTATGTATAAAAGTCTCCTCTCAGGGGCCTGGAACAGGCCCTCCTCTGGCAGTACTGTACCTCTGTATTCATGGCGAGCAGAAATTTGTAGAAGTACTGAATAGAAGGCAGAGAAATGCAAGAAAGAATTTAGTTTAGCTGTGCCCCGCTGCACCCGTGACTGAAAACAGCTTCTGAAAGGGAAAGAATTAAGGTTCATTGCTGCCTATCATCATTCAGTTCAGCTTCCACGGGAACAGGAAAAGCCCCTTCCTAACAAATCAGTGTCTGGGCAGATGATCCATCAACTGCTTTTCTCCTGTGGCTCACTACAATGGTGCACACCAAAATGAGGATACTCAAAGAACAAAAACTGAGAAGCTGATGAAATTACAGGCTCTGCATGTATTTTTTTCAAGAAGCTGATGATTAATTTTCTCCCTGCCATGAAATCATGGCCTTTGAGAAGTTCTACCACAAACACTTAGCCTAAAGCATTAAAAAAAAAATCTCTACCGTGGCTCCACTTGTCACTTGAACATGCTGTGAGGCTGTGATATTGGGAAAAGCTCCCAGACTCCTAACAACTTACCAAAGATGACAGGTTCCTCCTACTTACCACAGCATCACAGTAATTTGACACAGACACATCCCAGGAACTAGACGTTATTTCAGTGTTTGCCCTGCTGGTTAACAAAGGGACTGAATGAAACAAGAATTGGTTGGGCACAGAAGTGAGGTTAAGGTTAAAACCTGGTTAGAATCAAGAAGTAGTTCTCAGTGCTTCAAAGTCTATATGCTGCCAAGGACAGATTATACTACAGATTTCATGCTCCTGGCAGAGGCTACAGGTAGAGTAAAGGAAAGGGGAAGGGCATTTCTGTGACCAATTAAAGCCGCTGAAGAGGAGGACTGTGCCTCAAAGGTTCTACATCTACAAACAGAACCTGAGATCATATTTGCACTCCTAGCATTACCAGATACACACACCAAGGCAAAAGCCAGCCTACATGCTAGTGAGATTCAAAATAAAGAACTGTACTGCACACACAGCATGGACAAAATGATGTACCATCTTCATCTTATTCTTAGCAAAGGGGGACGAAGAAGATATGTTAATTCCTGACCTTTGAAAACATAGCCAGAGGCAGACATCAGCCATATAATATTTTGGTCTGAAGAGATAAACTATAAAACAATTAAAAATTTAAAATGCATACTTCCAATGAGAAATGTCAGTAAAATAGAAGAGATGCCAAGCAATCAAGCATGTCTTGTACTTGTGTACATTTGTGTACTTGCACAAAATACCAGTGGCTGATTGAGGTCTGTCTGTGAAGAACTTACAAGTTTCAATCTACCTATTTGCAGATCACAGCATATATCTAATTAATAATTAGATCTAGGAATGTCCCTAAATTGTAAAGGGCAGAAAAGCCATCATCAGCATGACACAAGGGCAAAAAATATTTTCTAAGTGCATCTTTCTCAACTACCAAAATTTAAATTGTGCCCATTGATTAATATCACATACATGTTGCTAATTGTCCCAAGCACACAGATTTGTGTTAGATGTTGTTTTCATAGTTATCACACAGAAAAAAACCAACATTTCTCTCTCATAAATTAACAACTGATACAGAAACTGGAATTTTCTCTTTAAATCTAACATCTAGCAAGGCAGGCCTCGGTCTGGTTGCATGACTGTGATGCAGGAACACTGAGATGTCTTGCATAACTGTGCTGGGAAACAAGGCAAATGGACAACTTTCCATGCTGAAGAGCTTACAGTTAAGGGACAAAAAGTCATCTTAACTGAGCATTCAAGAAAGAGCAAGATTCGAGACAGATAAAATGATAACAACTGTTCTGTAATCATACTCCTCACTAAATCTGGGCAAATGATGAACCAGATGGCAAAAGAAACTGATTCAGGTACGCCAAGTAAAAAAAATCCTGGGAGCAAAATTAATTCAGCTAAAACCCAGGATCCCATAGATTGCTGCTTCAGTACTGCCCTAACTGAAAAAAAAACAAAACAAGAAACAAAAAAGAAAAACCAACCCACAAACAAACCCACAGCAAAACAGATTTTTCTGAAACCATAGAGTTCAGTCCTTAATTTTTAGAAGGAACAGTTGCTAATAATTGAAGGGATGCTAATAACTTCAAAAATGAAGTAACAAGCCATCAAGCATCAAAGTTTGCAAATCAGTTCCACAGCCTTAAGGAATCATTTTTGAGTTGCAATGCCTGGGTTTTCTTTACTCCAGCATAATGGAGAAAATTACGTTGTTCAGTTCAAGTTGAAAAAAACACCCTGTGTTTATGTTTTCATGGAAGTCGATTTTCCCAAAGCTGACCAGATTTGTCCCCTAGCATCTCTTTTCCAAATCCAAAGTTTCCAGATAAAAAACAAGGTTTTTATCCTTTCCTTTTCTGTTCCTTCCCATCTAGCAAAATGAATTCTTTTTTCACTTTACCGTGCAAGAGAGAACACTATGGTATGACTAAACAGCTTGAATCCAGACTGTGTATTGCCTGAACATTTTTCCAATAAGAACCACCTTCTCCATTTTGTTGCCAAAATCTAGACAACTCAGAGCTCTGCTGAAAATGCTGGCCATGCTGAACTTGCCAATGGAATGACTCAGGCTGTTAGAGAAATCTGTGTCCTGGTACCTTCAATCTACTCCAGAAAATAGTACAAATACTCCCTTTAATCTCTCTAAAAACATTTAAGGAGCAATTCATTCTCCAACAGGGCTGAGGTATTTCATTTTAATATGTCATCCTACTCCCTACAAGGTGCCTGGCTGTTAGTGTAGTCAGTGATAATTTAGACCTTATTTATTGCATTCCAGTCTGTACAACTCCATGTGCTTTTATGGAGCTCTGCTGATTGACAACTCCTGAAAGTTCTCGTTCATAGTTGAAATTTTATATATACCTCTCAAAATTAAGTTAAAAGAAATCTAAGTTGGCTCTCTCCTTGGTTGCTAGCCTGTAATGCTTTATAAATATGCTGCCTGGTCCATAATGAAGAGTTAATTGCACTTTTGTATGCTGCTGTGTACAAACAGCACTCATAGATATAATTTCAAGATGACAGAAAGTCTGAACAGAAAAGCAAAACCAAAGTCTTGGCATGTGAAACACATTTCCAGCCCTTCCCCCAGTTCTCCCCATGCCTCCCTTGGGCTGTCTGAGAAATAACAGATGCAAATGGGTTGCTTTTGAAAGCACAGTGTTTCCTCCACAGCTGATGCAGTGCTAAAATCCATCTGAAGCCCAGCAGACATACCCATGAGCAAGTTGACTCCGAGCTTTGCCAAGAATGATAACATTTCACCATACTTTACTACAAAGAGAAAACCAGATAACCATCTCCTGGCTGCAACACCAAATGGAGAAGCCCTCATTTCTCCAGACTACAGAATAGCAATTAAACATATCTCAAGCCATCTATTCCTATTAGGAACAGAATGCAGAGCGCTGTTTGCTTGTTTCTCCCACTAGAAATGCGCTCTTTTTTTTTCTTTTTTTTCTCTTTTCTGTAAGGTGGAGTAATATCTCTCCTTTCCTTTCTTTCTGTGGTTGGCAAATCAAAGCTGAACTCAAGTCAAACTGCTAGCTGATGAGCTTTTGATGAAATTCCAGGCTGAAGCACTGCACTTCTTGATTTATACAGCATTCAAACCTCCCCTGCTGCTTCAGTTCTGCACCTCAGCCTCTGGTGGTTTCACAGTGCGGCTGCTTTCTCTAGGACAGCTGTGAGCTAAGAAAAGACCTTGTGCTAGGTTAAGATATGCCTCTGGTAAAAGCATAGTCTGTCTCCAAATGACACTGCTGGGCTGCATATCTGTATTTCTTTAGTGATTTGCATGTCATGTTTATGTGCTTAACTTGCTCAGATGTATGTCGGCTTTTTGTCTGCTAGTTTTTCCTGTGGTTACTGCTATCAGCACTTTCAGTTCAGGTTATAAAAACTGAGCAGCTTTCTGCTTGTTCCATGTATCATCACTAAAACCAGATAGTAGATAACAGCTCACTTTAGCCAGCGCACTATTTGCCACCAGACATTAAAAGAAGGGAGAAGACAGAAGGAAATTAAATTAGCTTTTATACGTTCCTCAAACAGACCCTATAAAATTCAATTGCACGTACTGGCAAAGAATTAATCCTGAAACCTCTTGTCTAGACTGAACGATGGCATAAGGGAGACATAAAGAAAAAAGTCATCGGCTCTCCCTTTGCCCAGTTCAGTGGCCTGAGACCAGAGGGAATTAGAAAATTCTTTCATTTCTGTGACAGTGTGTGTGCAGGCAGGAGATTTCACCTGTCATCCCCCAAAATGTGAAGTACCAAAACCTGGGACATTCTTCACTATCCAGAAAAGACTGTACAACTCCACAGAACTGCTAAGCTGTCCAGGCATGGTGTTTACAATTAAATACAGTTCAGTTGGTCCTTTAGTCTTATACTGCTCTTGTGGTCCACAGAGACTAAAAGGAAGGAGGTCAGGCTAACATGGTTGTGGTTTTGAGCCCCCATGTCCAGCAGCTGAACTTGCTGCAAAGCATACGAATCCAGAAGCACTATCTGAAGATGTCCTCCAGACCCCTCTGCAGCTTGACTATCTGCTATGCAGCATGTCAGATGGGCGTTGGACTGCCATGCAAAATAACTACACAGACACTTAGTGAAATCAAGGCAGGAGAACCAATGCAGAGGCATGATCTCTGGACTTTATCTAAGTAAGCTGCTACTGTCCAAATCCCAGAAGATGTTGAATATGTTGACTTACTGATGAAAACAGGATCCACGCTTAAAGGATACCTTACTGTTTAATATATGAGCCTGCTTTTTTCTCTGGAAGACCTGCAGTAAATGTAGTATAGCAGTATTCCTTTTTAATTCAGTTTCTTTATTTTTTTGGATGCAGCATTAGGCAACCTCACTGTTGTGTATGTTCCACAATGTATTCCAAAACTCAGAAATTTACAGAAGTATCTGATCTGGGAATACTGGGCAACCCAGCTTTCTAGAATGTCTTATCTTCTGGACAGCTGAATGGGGGAGCGTGTTTATCACACATGTCCTGTCCCTGCAGGTAGCTGAGAGGTGGACCTGCCCAGAAAGCACCCAGATTGCCAGTGCTGTAACTCAGAAGTCTCAGGGAAGTAAAAGAGAACAGGGGACAGAGGCTGTTTTTGTGGTGGGGTTGTGCCCTCAATTGATATAAAATGAACAAAAACTTTTTACAAAAAGTTTATCAACAAAATTGTTTACAGCCATAAGGGTGAGTTTTCTGCATTTTTTAGCCTAAGTTTTGATAGGTTATATTATTTTTCCTCCTTCTCATTCAGCCTCTTTGTTTCTAAATGAAATAGGATTTCTTTTAGGTTGTAAATGGGTTTATGGCCATTTTTACATTAATAAAACGGACTGCTTTGTCCTGTAAGCTAGAACAAATGTTCTTCCAAGCAGAAAGCCTGTTTTCTTGAACAGAATTTTGTGTTTTAATGCCACGCACGATACCAATTCTGCACTGCCCGAAAATGAGAGAAGGCTATTCTAGCTGTGCCCATCGCTGTTTGGCAGATACTCTTCGGGAGAAGGCATAAAAATCATAACATAGGAAAATTTACGGCATTCTCTGTCTCTCTTCAGTCTCCAAAAGCTCCTGCTTACCTGAAAAGTCTACGTCTTCACTGTCCTTTTCAACATTCAGTAAGTTCTGTCTCTAGTAACAAGGGATTTTGTTATCATACACGTTATCAGTCTTCAGCTGATAGCAATCTTTACGATCATGTGCTTCAGGGTGTAATAACTATGCAAGGTATGAAACATTCTCTCATTTTTCAACTTTTAATTGCATCAAAACGTCTCTGAATTCATATGCTTTCAGACAGCAAGAACAGAAAATGCTGATTTACCTTCTTATGCATTCATCTTTTCTTCATGTATATGCCTTCTCCAGCTTACGTGAGACCTGAGCCTACTTATTCCAACCCTGAAGTAGTTGGAATGAACAGTTAAATTGTGCCCTCCCATCATCTTTAATTTGGGGTGGATTTACCAGGTTGGAGGCTGCAATTCATTTACATCATTCAACACAATGCTTAAGTCATGCAAAATGACACAGGGAAAGGTCATGGTGCTGTGCAATCCTGCTAAAATCCATCTAGGTTGTATTTGAACTTGCCTGAATTAAAGCTAACTTCCTTAATTTTCTGGTGCTGTTGAAGACTAAGGAAGCAAAAACTGGTGAGGGTCACACTGAAATGTATCTGTGACACAGAGTGCAAGCTCTTGTTGGAAACTTCTCCCCTGATCTCAGTGAGGTACTGTTCCAGTTTTGTGGAGACGATTTTCTGAATACAGTCCTGACCACTGCAATTTAACATCACTTAAACAACCAACGTAGATGGCAGTGACAAGAGAAGTAGCATTTGAAAGGAAACTTAAAATGGCTCCTGCCCCATACCAACCCAAAAGGTGAGATTAAATCACATATAGATGAAAATACAGACTGAAATCCTTACCTGCCCCCCTTTAGGCTGGTATTTGATGTTATCTGTTGATCCAATTTTGGACCTGACATTCTTGAGGTCAGGTAGAGGCTGGTTAATAACTCGCAGCTGCTTTGGAGTTGCTGGAGACTTAGGAGGAGTGCGAATTATGGCAACTTTTTTCTCAGTAGGTACCAGTATGGCAGATTTGGGGGTTCCAGGAGTATGTGGGGTTCTGGAGTAGCTGGGTGTCCCTGGAGTGCCTGGTGTACGGGAAGAATAGCTTGGTGGTGTCCCTGGAGTAATGGCAGTGGAGCCAGGAGTAGTGGGAGTAGAAGTTCCACTTTTTCCTGTTCTGCTACGAATTGGTTCTGATCCTACATGCAAGAAAAAAACATAATTTCAACCTAGAAATACAAGCTCTTCTTCCTTCCGTGCTTCCCAAGACTACAACCCTGTCTGCCACACAAGACAGAGCTCTGAGATGGCTGTCAGCTGGAGCTGTAACAGCAGACTGCTGTCTGTCTCTGCATCTCCTTTGCTAATCAACCCTGCTGGAGTTACTTTGACACGTGTGGCTGGTCTGATAAATCACCCACACAATGACTGAGCTCTCCACGTTGCAATACAGATGTGCTGCCCACAGAGCCTATGCTTCCTGCAGAGCTCATTATAAAAGGCACAATATCAACACGCCAATTTCCCTCTTAGGAAAAGAACTGAAGCACCATCTGAATCCAACCTTCAGGGCTTGATCGGACAGTCTGACTCACCAGTAAGAATGCTGTCATCAGTTTCAATAGATTTGAGGTTAAACTAGGGTCGTGAAAAGTCTGTAATCTTGAAACTCTAGGCTCTGAATGCCTGGCTGCTTCTGCTCACATACGACTTGTGGTAGTCTAGCCTCTTCAACTCTATCCTAGGCAAGTACTCAGCTGATGAACAAGTAATAGCTCTGTTGTGTGGACAGGCAGATGTCCCTCATGTTCGACTGCTATTTTTCAGTAGTGAAGTGAAAAAGCAAATTGATTAAAAATCACGGTCTAGCAACATCTGCATGCAAGTTAATAAATTAATAAATACCATAACATTTTTTAGCAGCTTCATTCCCCTTTTAATGGCGTTACTTGTCCTTTCCATTGAGGGCAAGAATTAGTAGTGGGACTGCACTTTCTGCTGCCACCTTTACATGTAACTCTCAAGGGCAAATGAACAGAAGCTGAGACATCTTCACAAGCTGCTTAAAGCAAGGCTTTCCTAAGACTACCAAGGAAGAGAAAGATCAAACCAACCCCCAAAGCCCGGGAACCCCAGCACTGAATGGGTACATATGTGTTTCACCTTTAAAATGATCAGAAATTACCAATCAAGTAGGCCTCCCTAGAGAAGTGAGACTCATCAAAATTGCATTAGATTCATTAAACACTCTGTTTGTTTATTGTTGATGGAGCAAATCCAATGCACTGCTGCTCCTAGTGTCCAGGAAAAACTCTTTGCAGTGCGTGACTCATCTGATAGACCAAACATACTCCACTTTCACTTCCAGTTTCCCTGAATGGTTTCTTTCTTTTCCCAACCAATCCTAACTGGATAGTCTTAATGAGATGGAAAGGAAATTCTTCTTTTTTCCAGCTCTGCAGCTTTGGTATTTTGATTTTCGTTCTTCAGCACTCCAACCACATTGGCAAATACCAGATAACCTCTTGCTCCTAGTCAGCAAAATGAGCTGCTGTGCCAGGCAGAGGTCACTCTTCATACAGAGGGCCTCTGTTTTAGGGCATCACTCAAGAATTTCAAAGGACTTTTTTTTTTTTTTTTTTTTTAAATTGAATTTAATGATCCATTTCCTTAGGCTCTCTTATAAAGGGAAGCAATTGATTTCTAAAGCCAGATGAATGTCTACCAAAAAGCAGGAAATCACATACAGTTTCTGAGGCGTATACTAAAAGCAAATCTAGGGAAAAGTTTTGGGAATATTTGGTACTTATTTTTTTGCCTTGGAGTTTCTTTCAGACTGTGAATTGATAGAATGAGTCCTCACAAAAAGACCTTGCTATTTTACTATCCTAATTTCCCCCAGTGAGTCACTCTACTATCTAACTTCTCATCTCATTTGAGGGTGCTTTCGCCCCAGGACTAGAGTAGAACACAGGAAGATCACTGCTACGAAACAACAAATTAATTATCTTAACTATTAGATTCACTTTTCCAAGATTTCTTAGAATATTTTGTATTGCCCTCTGTAAGTGGCAGACACCCACGGCAGCAGGAAAGGGCTAATATGCAAAAAAAAAAAACAGCCAAAAACATACGGGTGGTCCGTCGTACTGAAGAAGAGAGGGATGTTGTGAGGGAGAGAGAGTTCTCCTCCCTGTCTCGATCTCCTGATACAGCTCTTCGAGGAGGAAGGATGGACGAAGGTCTTGGTAAAGAGGAACGCTTTTCAGGACTCTTGCTTACTCCATCCTAATAGCAGCAAAATAAGAAAGGAAGGTTTAGTTTTCAAAACATCACGCTCTGGATTGTAATCTCTCTCAACCTATACACAAAGGGGAAGGCTCATCCTATGGACACAGTTTAATGACACAGGAAGCTGTGAGGGCCTAGCCACTTCCCATGCTCTGATTAGCTCCTTGGTGCTTCTTTACTGCATGGAAACACTCATAGAAGGGGGCTGCCCCTGGTGCCCAGGGTGGACAGAACTTTGTTCTTGGGGAGAGAGCTCCCTCCAAGTTCCCCAAATGTGGTAGCTTGCCAATCTCACTGTAGCTACAGCTTCTTCAAGATAAACCCTCCCTCTGCAGCAGACAAAACCTTTCTCTTCCTATGGATTTGACTGAGCATGTATCACTGGCTGATTTTACTCCTACTGAAATTAAACCTGTATTTCTCAGTGACTGCAGAGGATGCTAGTGGAGTACTGGATTGTGAACTAATTCCTCTGAAGCCATCATAGATATCATTTTCAACAACACATAAGCTTCTGAGCTACTTAAGACAGACGCAGATACTCCTGGATCTAAACATGGACAGGTTCCTTGTCTGGTTGTTAATGAGGAATTGGCTTGGTTGGTGTATTGTTTTAGTACAAATCAGAAGTAGAAGAACACTTGTGCTGTTCAGGTGTCAAATTTTCATGGGAATTCACCTGCAATGTAACTGCAATACAGATGCACCGCACACCACATTATTAGGTGATGTATGATTTGATGATGATTAAATGTAACGATGGTCCCAAACAGTATGAGACACACTATGCATGGTGAAAACAGCTTTTACACAACATAACAGTCACCAACTCAGCATCAGATAGATTTGCAGTGCAAGTGAAAAGTAAACATGGGGAAGCTAGAATGAACTGCAACTTCTTCAGCATGGTCCCATGTACAAAGAATTTGGCTTCTGCCCTTGTTAAAGGTGATAAGAACGGCACCCTCCTCCATGGGGACTGAATTTGTTTTCAGAAAGTATTAACTGGTCAAAAATTCCTTTTTTAAAACTTTTCCTGCAGGATAAATGACTACTACTGTTTTTGCCACTTACCCATGTGCAAAATGGGCATAACTTCTTAGCAGTCAAGGAAATAACATCCATACCCAACAGAAAGAAGGTATGTCCTGCTAATTATTTATTTTGCTTACGTTTCCTCTGGAGACGTTGCTTTGTACGTATCCACTTTGTAGCACAAATCTTGTAGGCTGGTAATCAATTCTCCTGCCACTGGATGTAATTAATTCCAGGTAAACTTCACAGATAATTACTCAGACACAGTGGGGAGAGAATGTAATCCACATAATTTACCTACACATCTCCAAGCTCACTCTCTCTACCAACTCTGCTACCTTACCTTAGCATCTGATTTTGAGTAGGACAAGCAGTCTCTTGGGCCTGCTGAGGAGGGCCGTACATAATAACTGTCTGTATCGAGAAAAGTGGCCCTTTTAGTAGTTAATGAGCAAGCTGAGCTGGGTCTTGGAGGAAGCAATGACTTTGCTCTAGACTTTGAGGCAGGAATCTTTGACAAAGAAGCAGTCTAGTCACAAGAAAACAAAAGAAAACACAACATGAAGCTGGACAAAAGAAAAACACATGCAACATGGACCAAAATAAAATGCCAAGCAATGAATTAATTATTTTCCTGTGTCTAGTAACGGTGATTATGCAGTTCTGACAGGCAAAGTTTTAGATCTCTGTTGTTCCACTGAAACCATCTGTGTCTGGAGAGATTTACTGATTCTAGAGGGTGCCTTTTTGTGCAAATGCTATTTTTTCCATGTGTTATTAAACAAGAACTTGTACCAGGCATGGCACTTAGCTGGTACAACTGCTGGCTGGCTTCATTAGAAACAAGTGCAAAACTACAGGCACACCATGATGCCCTGGCCTTTTAAAAGTAACTTGTGCATTTGTCATATAGCCCTCCAGGCTACACTCGAGTAAAACGGTGGGAATCTTGAAAATCCACCAGTATTCCCAAGATGTCAGAAGGACCTAACAGCAGTGCTTCTTATGCCACTGCATACACACAAAGATCCTGAATGTAAAACTGTATTGACAATGTGGAGTTCTGGGATGATGAAAGTTTTCTGTGCTTGGAAGGCTGACAGGATGTGTCATCATGATCAGATACTGCTCTAATTCTTAATAATGCTAATATTCCATTGAAAGAACAATTAGACATCAACAGAGTAGACAGCAAATTCTCTGTCGATGCTTAGGAGCATCCAGCTGCTCCACCAAAAGAAACTCCCTTGAAAGAGAATAGGGCTATTTGTCCAGGCAACACTTTGCTTTCTTCTGTAACTGATACTACAAAGAACAAATGCAAGGCTGTTATCTTGGCAATGGAGTCCTGATTCTACTTGTATTCACACAAGCGTGAAGTTACTCATCAGAGCAATCCCCCTGGAATTTGGTAGAGACTACACCAAGAAAAATTTGGCATTTGATCTAAGTCAGTCATCTAGACTTACTCAATGTTCAGAAAAAGTGCATGAATTACTCCTCAAGTTGGTTTATTTATTCTTTTTGGGTTTTTTTAGAAAGTGAGATGAAAGTGGGGTGAAACATCACTTAGAGTTGTTCAGGCCGCTACGAAATGGCATCTAGTTTAGGCTATGTATCTAGCCTATGGAAAATGGAAGCTGGGATGCTGAATGTATGTGTATGTGCTAATAGTGCTTATGTACCAATCCATGCGATTAAGAGCTTCAGAACTGCATAATTCCAGTCCTACTACAAAGCTTTGAGGACTTCAAAGCTGTGGACATCACCATCCACATCCAGTAGCTCTATTAACCAAGATCAGAAACCAGATCAAAGGATGGGAGTGCTAGCATGAACTTTGCAACATATTTATCTATTAATATTAAAAACAATTATTTTAAACAGAATCTGAACACTATGTGTCTCCATCACAACGAGGGCTTCTTCAGGCTTTAACTGATTTGTAACAATTCAGTTTATAGGTACCATCCACTCGAGAAAATTTGGTCTCTTACTTACAAGGACACTAAGGTTTTTATTGATGTGAAAGCACAGCTGTCTTGGGCGATTCCAAAAAGCAGACGTGTGAGTAAAGTCCATCAGATTTTCTGAATTTGGGATATAACTAAGCAGGCCCAAATGTTAATTCAGTCATTTCCAAATGTTCTCAAGTTGATGATCACGCGCAACAAGACTCCAACACAACTGAAAAATCCTTTTGGATTTAGATCCTAAACCCTATCCTTTTCACTCATACTGAATACTGTCCTCCACAAATTTGTGCATCTAATGAGGATACTGAAGTTGGACAAGACCGAGATCTTTCAATAGAACACCTGGGGAAAACATGTGATCCTCAACTAATACACTGCTCTGGGCTTACTGCAGCCTGGATCCCCTCACTTGGCAGGCACTTTTTAACATCAGTAATAGTAGCCCAATCTGGTCCAGACGGATTTTGGTGAGATGCTCAAGACTGGCAGAGCAAGCAAAGAAACCAAATACTTCAGTCCCTGCCTGTGCTTTACCCAGAGAGCTATTCTCATTACTCTAGCAATACATTACCTTTAACAACTGCTATAATTCATACTGTAGGACGTGCCAGCTGTCCACAGGAAAAAGACCTATGTAACCTTGAAGTTGATGAAGACCCAGTAAATCAGGGATTGCTGAAGCAATTTATTTCAGAGGCTCTCCTAAGGCATGGTCAGTATCTCACAAACGTGGGCATACAGCTCCTTCCAGCAGATGGAACTGTGAAGCCTTTCCTGAATTTCTTATGCAAAGGAGTAAGAGAAGTGCAGTTTGAAGGTGCATAACAAACTGACTGGGTTGCATGATCTAACATTACCAGTGGAGAAGAAAAGGCTGCACCTGAACGATAAAGAAGCTGAAAATCAGGAAGAAAGGACAACAACAAGAAAGGAGAGGACAAGGCATAAAACAGAAAACATCCAGAAAAGTGAAGATAGTAATCAGAGTAGGGAAGCAACAGGGAGAGAAGGTAAGCAGGGACTAAACTTCTGATCTTTGGCACAGAGTAAAAGACAGGGATAAGAAAGGTGCCCAGAAAGCAGATCATTTCAGGGAATGGTTTTGCTGTGCTTGTCCTTAAAGCCCTCCATGAACACAGACGAGTCTGAAAATGTGCTAGTATTGACTTCTTTTGGATAAGTGTTTATTGTCCCTCTGAGAAAAGAGAGTAACTGTTGACTAAGACTAAAAACCTTATAGAACTAGTAAATAAGTTCTAGCAGTTTCCCAGTCATAAGCTGAAATGAGTCAGGCCTCTAAAATCACATGAAATCCTAGACTGGAATTTAGTCATGGCTTCTAAATTTCACCACTCCTTCACAGCCTCAGATCAGTTATGCTGCTATCATCATTAATCATTTCTTAGAGTTAATAAGCAACATGTAGCACTTTGAAGACAGCTTCCCAAAGAACTGACAATCTGGTTAGGTAAGCGAAACAAATCAGCCATGGAATACAGTAGGAAATATAGGATAATCCTAAGGAACTGATGTGTTGTGAATGATGGCAAACAATGACAAAGGTTTGTGCTGCAGATGTAAGTCAGCATGTGTCAGTGTCGTGTAGAAAAGATCTGCGTAAGGGATAGTGAAGGAAGGTTGGTCTCCTGGGGATTTTAGAGTGGTGGGACAAGAGCATCGGGTCAGCATGGGAGCAGGAAGAGAGGCACTCAACAGACAACAAGTAAATGCAGAAAGCAGTACAGGCTGCAGAGCAGCTAAAGACAGGACACGTAATTGTCAGGTTAAAACACAGAAATTAGCAGTCCACAACAGTCAAGTAGGAAGCTCTTATTCACATACAAAATGCTACTGGTCCATCATTTATACACAGGTATGACAGTCACAGAATGCACAGATAAGTTAACAGCGTATCAGAATACATCTAGTGAGTCCTGGACGAGGGTTTCTGCCTAGGCAGCAATCAAGCAAGGTGTCAGTATACTGAGTTGTGTACTGTGGAAAGGTTCAAGGGACACAGGTTATCCCAGAGGATGACCTGGCTCAAAGTGCTGAACAGCATCCAGTCCCTGCAGTTTGGAGCCTGTGTGCCTTTCTACATCTGCAAATTGTCATCATCTACTATCTGGGACGGTAATTCAGAGCTAGTTGGTACTGTTATCCAGGAAAGGTGATTTTAATTACCCTTTTAAATGAATAATGAACATGGAAAACAATTTCTAAATGGAAAAAATGAAGAACTGAATTAACACAAAATGATCTGAAATGAGCACAAAGGAGGATTATTAAGAAAGACAATAAGATGATTTTACTCACTGAGAGTTTTTCCTTTGCTTGTTTAAATACACCAGGAGCCTGGTTTGTTTCACCAACTGCTGCTGAGAGACCCAAAGAAAGACTTGATGGTTAAAAATAACAGCAATAATAAGCATTTCCACTTAGCATACTTGTTAGAACGCTCATATACCTTGGAACTACAATGCAAAGCAATTATCTTGTGAATATGTCTCAGTGAACTCATCCTAAAAATGTCTTATATTCATTGTACTTGAGTTAAAATTGTACTTTACATATGTCAAAGAAAGCCAGCTCTTGTATTCATGTACCTGGCGATCTAAGAATCACAGTAAAAAGTTCCAAGGCAAACTAAAAGAGGCTCCAGTTCCGAAGGTTCATCCCAAGATACCCCTTACCAACTGATCTTCAGAGAGCACTGAACAACTGTCCTGTAAAAATCAGGCTCCCTTAAGTAATCCACTAATGAAAGTTTCAAAATAAAGGACGCTGAAATCAGCCCTATTTAAAATACTAGCCAAAATTCCAGTTGGAAAGAGAGAGATTGTCTGGTGAATTACCATCCCAGTTGGATGGTCAGTGCGGTCAGCCACTATGGTCAGTGCGTCATAGCTCAACCAAGCTCTCACACTTTAGCATTCAAATTACACCTGGGACATCAAGTATATTAATTCACTATTTCATTTCTCTGATGCAATATAACTTAAGATTTTCCTCTCTGGGTCGGATTCCATCCTTACAAAGTTGTGGAATAGGGGAGCTTTTGAGAAAGCAGGCTATTAGTTTCACCCTAATGATGCTGTTCTAGAACTAATTCACTGCCTAAAATCTATCTAGATATCAAATCCTTTGGCATCTCTGCCACAGGGACCCTTAGAAAATGCAGAAGCAAGACAGTGGGCACACATGACATCCTCTGGTAGTAATCCCAACAGGATTGGGCTGTTACAGCAGCCCTAACACATTGTACAGGACGGAGACATTCAACTTTCTCCTCTCTCTGTGCAGTTTCTAAGCATGGCGAGGGGATTTCTGGTTTCCTGCCACATATCCCACTCAGTAGCTGGGTCCTCTTAGAATAATCTCCTTCTAAACTGAACAAGTAGGAAAGAAAGTTTATGAGGAGGAAAAAAAAACGTATAGCTACATACTATACTTTTGGATTTGTACCAGTGATAAGTGCAGCATAGTCCTTCAGTATCACATTTTACCCCATCCTCTATGGCTGGCTTTGGTCAGTTCTGCATCTCTTCAAAATAATCACAAATTATATCTTTCCTCCTTCCTTTGGTATTGAGACCTAATCAGCCACCACTTTGAAGTGGAAAGCATAGCTGTGCTGCTCCTGCTGACTTACCTGATAGCACCACAACTTCTCCATCTGAACAAAAGATCTCTACGCGTCTGCTAGCAGTTTAAGTACAGAACAAGCATCTTCTACCTCTTAAGGGACAGCACAACTGAAGACTTGCAACAGAAGTGGATCGCGTGCTGACTCCTGCTCATAGCCAAGCAGTTGGCCTGGCCTTGCCCCAAAACCACGCCTCTGATGGCACAACAGCAGCAGCAACTCACAGCCACAAAGCATGAGTCAAAGCGGGGTTTCCCTCCCATAACTACATCAGTAACGGCAAAGATTTCAATTTCAAAGATTTCCTTGGAGTTGGCCACACAGTTTCTTGTTCAAATGTTAAGGATGAATCTCAAACAACAGTCCTTCCTTGGAAAATATGGCAGTATACGTTACCAGTATTTGTCAGCACTTACCTCACGGTGACATGGGAATTTTCTGTTATTCAGAGGAACAGAATGACTTAATTTCCTGGCCCACTATGTAGAAAATCTGAGCAAATACTAACTTCCTGTTATAGACTCTTGTATCTTATGATTGGATGTGTTTCATTTTGAAGACACAGAAAAGGCAACACTGAGGTTTTAACTAACTGGAATTTACTTAAGGTGCACAGACTGCAGTGTTCTGATGGGACCCCATTGGCCAAGTATCATACAAGTTGAGAGTACAAATAGGATGTACTGACAGCTGAAACTGGCTTCAAGAAACGGTGCTATGTTTTACATAAAAGAAAACATGAGTGAAACAATGCCCCTCTAAGTTCCTGATCCCGGAAAGAACTGAACGACTGGTTTAGGCTCAGGGATATGTATGTTAACATATGGTGCCTACACTCTTGGTGTGCAGTGCTATATGACAAACTTGCACATGGCGTCTCTTCAACTCCCCTCATTAAGCACAAAGAGGGGAGGTAGAAGACAATAAGGGATAACTGAGTTTTCCAGCAACAGTGAGCATGGTGAAACGGTTTTACAGATATTTTTGTTCATTAAGAGGGGAAGAAAAAAGCTTTGACTGTTGCCAGGCAGCACACATTCACTCAAGGCACTGAGCAGGTTTTCTTATGCAAGACTACTGGGATGACTCAGGTCTGTGAGATGCTGCTGGGCCAGAATAGTTGAGAAGAGTTAGAGTATGAGAAGGCAAGACAGCACTGACCACATAACTGCAGAAATGCAGTCAGAGTTAGAATGCTACAAAGCCAACACGCTTTTTGTGACATGAACAATCAACTCCCCATTTCCAACACTTACTGAATCCTCCCTCTGGTCTTTTGCAAGAATACAAGAAGTTGTAACTGCTGTAAATAGTAAAACATATAGAAAAAGAGTTGTTTTAATCTATATTAAACTTTAGTTCACTTTCCCCTACCAAATATTAATTTTTTGACTGAAATGCAATTGTAGTGTGAGTCCAGATTCCTTCTCTCTCAGCTTCATGCTGCATGTGGATGGATTTCCCCTGTGGATTTTGACTGTACAGCATAAACATCAGTAACAGAGTGGAAAGTGTAAAGGCAGATAACATCGATCAACAAAATATAAGTCTGAAACACTTCTCATTATGCAGGAGAGTA
Source organism: Lagopus muta (assembly GCF_023343835.1). Lineage (NCBI taxonomy): Eukaryota > Metazoa > Chordata > Aves > Galliformes > Phasianidae > Lagopus > Lagopus muta. The sequence continues at coordinate 31,772,940 of NC_064440.1, read as the reverse complement.
AAGCAAAATAATGGAAATGCATACCATGGTTTAAGCTGTCAACATTTTCCCACCAGAAAAAAAAAGGCATAAGAAAAGAAGGAAACAAAAGAAGAAAATGGTGAGCAGATTCCTAGAACAACACACTATAAGCATGATGCCAAGTTACAACCACAGCACTTGGAAGTCCAAGCAATGACAAGCACACATGATCATGACCTCCTTTAAATAAACAAATACCAGGAAAGAAAAAAAAAATGATTAAAAAAATGAAAAAAGCAATACTATTTGTGAAGATAGTCTTGGAGGAATAATAACTAAAAAAGAGAAAAGCTGCTATAGCCATGAGATTAAAAAAAAAAGTCTATGTTTGCCAGCCACATTGCATAACTGAACAGAATGCAGTCACCTGTCTGCTTCCGTTTAACACAGGAGAGATGAGTTGGTCTAGTATATTTGATAGCAGGTTTTAAAATGATTTTCCTGGAGGGAGAGTGGGCCTGAACTTCAGTTTTTTTAGCAAGTTCAGCTTTCTTATACACTGCTATGGACAAGAAAACACAAAAACACATAATCAGGAAAAAAACAGCAAAGTTTCATACAGTACATCAAGTGGCAGGCCCACTGCTCCACAACTGCAGCTCTAAGCACTGTTTCTACTGAGGTGATCCAAGCTAAGTTGGAAGACGGGAGCACTGCTGCATTCATCTCAGATGTGCTTCCCAAAACCCTGCGGGGATTCCTACAGTGAACTGAGACTGGTGGAGCAGTGAGCCTTGCACATGGCTTTTCACATAACTGTACAGTGTCTCATTAAATAGCACCGCACATAATAGTGTTAAGATGCACATCAACTACAACAGAGTAACCTAACAATACTGCACGATACTACAAAAAAAAATTAAATATATAAATATAGTAAGAGGGAGTGTTAAATGAACCTTTTTTCCTTCTCACTTCATCTCTGGAGAGTGTGCTAGGTTCCTTTTTAGCTATTTTCCTTTCAGGAGTAGAAATCCTGCCTCTCCCAGTTTTAAAAGGTTTCTCTTTTTTATGCTTATCGAGAGATGATCTTCGCAATTCTCTCTCTGCCTTCTCCTCTTTAGGAACAGTCTCTAACTGTTCAGTCATGATGCTCCTATCATCATCTGTAGGATCAGAGCACATTGTAACAACAAACAGAAGATTAGTAACAAATGTTAGCAATACTGCAGTGGATGCAGAGTAAAATAATAATTTAAGACTGAGCAGATGGATTAATTGAAAAAAAAAAAAAAAAAAAAGGTAGGCAATTCTACCATTCTTTAAACATGCTGAAATTATTACTACAGCTACAATAATTTTGCTTTTTGATCATTACGGTTTGGAAGCAAAAATATTAAACACACAAAACAAAAAGGATAATGCACACCTTGAGTATCTGCCCAGAGACTGTCTGTGTCCATGATGGAGTCATCAACTGTTGTTTCATCTTTGTAATCATCACACGTTTCCGTTTTGTAGTCAGTGAGCAAGATTTCTTCTCTCTCAGGTGAAGCAGGAGCTTCTGGGGAGCCCTCCCTCGGCTCAGCTTGAATGTCAACCACTTCCTCAATCTCCAGCTCCTCTTCAGCCTGGGAGTCCACTGCTTCGATGTCTTCCTGCTGGGTAGCAGCAAAACGTACACTGTGAGAAGCAGATTCGCCCTCATCAACTGTTGTCTGCACCACTGTGATAAAGTCATCCTCTACGGTCACGACTGATTCAATAATGCCTTTCAGTTCAGGCAGTGCTTCTGGGCAAACCTTGGCTAGCAATTCTTCATCAGTGGGTTTCCCAAAGTCCATTTCTGGGGGTATTTCTGATACAAGATGATGTTTATCCTCTTCTTTCTCTTCTTGTCCACCTAACTTCTCTTCCTCGTGGTCTTCTCTTTTTGTGGCCTCAGCTGTCACTTCTGATGGCAGCAATGTTTGGACCTCTGTAGGTTTCACAACTGTATCAGGAATCTTTTCAGTTTCCTCTGGAGGCTGTGGGATGCTGTCCATCTGAATCTCAGCAGGCTCTTCCTGAGGAGGCTCAGCTTTTGGAAGGAGGAGCTCCGTGGAAGGTTCCTTTGCTGGCAACTGCGTAGACACCTCTTCCTCAGACACAGATGGTTTTGGAGCTTCTCCTTTGATATCCTCCTGTTTCAAGGGTTCTCCGTTCAAACTTTCTTGGGTTTGATCATGTTCTCCACTAGATTCATAAGATTCTTCTTTATCAACTGCCTCTTGATGCACCAGATCAGGCTTAGCTACTTTCTCCTTAATTTCCGTTTCAGACAGTTTGGTGCTGTCCTTCACATAACTAGGCTCGGTCTTGGAAAGTAAATCTGCATCCTTTGCTTCTCTGGACAAGATGATCTGATCTTTCTGTTGAGTTTCTTTGGGCTCAGGCTCTGTTTTTTTAACAGGGGCTTTATCCTTCCCTGAAGGGAGAGAATCAACCTCACTGATCCTACTATCTAGCTGACTCTGATATTCTTGGTCAGCTCTCCTGGCAGCCACTTCCATATCATGCTTTATGGCATTGTAGTCTGGTTTTATTGGAGCTTCTATCTCAGCTATTTCAGGAACAACACTAAGAGTCTTCTCCTTCTCCTTCTCCATCAAGAAAGAAATAGCATCTCTTTCTGCTGTTACCTGTGTAGCTAATATTCTGTCGTAGGTGGTATCATCGGGGACATGAACTTTATCAGACACGGCTTCCTCTTTCATTTCTAAGATTGCCTCAGGTTTTGCCTTCTCTGACTCTGAATCTTTAATGGGATAGCCCTCTTTAAAGTCAGCTTGATCTTCACTTTTTTCCAACACAGTATCGAGCTTCTCTTTTTTCTCCTGCTCGAAGTCCCTCGCTAGAAAAGACTCACCAGTTGCATGCTGCGTCAAGTCTTTTTCACTGAGGAATTCTTCTTTGGATTTTTCAGCTGCTGCCAGCTTCACTTCTATTAAAGACAGGTCAGGAGCTAGGCTGCGTCTCATTTTTTCATCTGTGCCTTCATAAAAGGGACAGGTTTCACTTGTTAAATTCTCACTGTCCTGCACTGGAGAAGGGAGCGGGACTGTGTACTTATTGAAAACACAGTAGCCCAAGTCTTCTAGCTGACTTTCAGCTTTTAGAGTTACATGGTTTTCATCTGTCACAGATGGCAGGGCAGTGCTGCTGTCTTCCACCACAGCATCAGAAGGAACCGACTTCTTTTGTGCCACCTCAGCATCTGCACTCACCGATGCTACTCTGGATCTTGTCCCTGCTAAATCTAACATTTCAGGCAGGTCAGGAGCCAAGACAGCACCATTTTTGTAATAGTCTTTGGCTGGGAAAGGCGATTCAGCCAAGGTCTCAGGCTGGACTTTTTCTTCTGTCATTGCTTTTTCTTCTTCAGCGTGCTCATCTTCTTCTCTGCTATCAATGGGGAAACAAGGGGCCCTCTCCATTGCTGGTGTGGTTGCTGGCAAGTAGTCATCGCCTTCATCCATACTCCCACTAGTGTTAGTTAGAATATCTGATGCAAGGGGAGAAAGATCATGTGCACGGCCAAAGCTAAATCCCAGAGCTATAGAATCCAGGCAGGACATGGGCAGGTTAATAGACATACTTCTCTGCTCAATTGCAGATCTGCCCCCAAGTCCCAGGCTCCTGCTCAGAGTTAGGTCATCTTTATTTTTGCTGTGGAGCTCTCGCTTATCCCCATAGACTTTGGGATCAATAGTGAACATTCTTTCTGTTGGGGAACTTGGTTCTTCGGATTTGTCTGGTGTATAGCTCTGAGCCAGGGTACTGTACCCTATTTCACGAGCAGGCATACTCTGCTGCTGATCCAATTCCATCTGTAATTCTTCCTCCTCTTCCTCTTTGTCTTCAGGAATCAGACGATCTGCCTGGTAAGTCTCATACGCACTCTCTTTAGTGTCACTTAGCTCATAGTAATCGCTGCCTTGTTTCAGAGTGTCTGTTTTGAAGGCTTCCTCTTTCAGTGCAGAGGTTTCAAAATACTTGGACATTCCCGATCGATCCACTTCTGTTTTCATTTCATGAGTAGCCGAAACACCTTCCTTATCCTCCTTGGTTTCTTTTTTAACATCTTTCTCTTGAGAAGGTTCTGGAGCAGGAGCCTTATCAGCGGTTGAACTTGGTGCCTCAGGGCTCTTCTCTGTTATTTGGGATAACTGTGGTGTATCAGGGTGCTCAGTTGTTTTCTCAGGGATCGGCACATGGCTTAATTTGCCAGGGGACACCTCTGTGCTTGGCTGCACGTCCTTTTTCGTAGCTGTTGTTGCTTGGAGCCCACTTTGGTCCATTTCTTTTTCTGCCTTGAAAAGATCAGACATTTTAGTTTCACCATCCTTTGGGAAGTCTGCTTTGTGTGGGGGAAGTGTCTCAACTTCAGTCTTTGTGGTAAATTTAGCATCATCTAATATTCGAGCCTCCCCTTTATCATAGAAGTCATACCTTTCTTCCTCATCAGTCTCATCCTTGGTCATGTCCTTTTCCTGCCCCCATGCAGGAATTTTCTGTGTGCTTGGTGTTTTCAAGCCATCTACAGTTACTGTTGAGACTTCTTGCAGAGTTAGGGTCATGCCTCTGTGGGCCTGTTCATCTTCAGCAAGTTCTTTGGCAAGCAGTTGGTCAGCAGGTTCAGGTTTTATTTTGGCACTGTCTTTGAGGGGAAGATCCTGGGGGATAGCAAGAGATGGGTCTGAAGGCAGTTCACTTTTGGCTGCTTCTGTCTTGGGTTCCGATGTGAACAGAGAACTCCCATCACGGCTGACGGCAAGATCTTGGACATCTTTAAGGTCATCTTTAAATGTCACAGATAGAACTTGGTTGGATGATGAGGGCTTCTCTGCAGTCCTTTCTTCTGTTTTGCTCCCTTTAGGCAATTCAGATGGCAAGTCCTTTTGCACTTCAGAAATAGGAAGCTTGGCAGGAGGTTCTGCAAAACTGGCTTCCAATTTCTTCTGTGAATCAGTTTCCAAGATCTGTTCTGATAGAGGTGAAGGCATTTTTTCTCTGTCTTTGCTCTGTGAATCCTTTTTATCTGTAGCCTCTGTTTTTGCTGGCTGTGGAACTAAGGCATCATGTTTAGGTTGCTCAGTCTTACTGTCTTTTCCAGATTCCTGTCGCTTTGTGTCTAATGGATCTGTTGTGAAAGGGCACGTGCCCTCCTGGACATGGAATTCCATCTTCGTGGCTGCAATTAAATCTGAAGTAGTTTGTTTGGGTTTTATAATAAAATTATTCAAAGCACTTACAGGCAGGCAGTCATGTGGTGTATAGAACATCTTGGTATGAATGATGGAGAGGGAAAAATATGCGAACATGCAGCAAGGCTATCCACACAGAAATCTGCTTTAAAGCATTAAATCCTAGTTTCCTTTCAATATATGATGCTTTGCAGTGAAAATGTGACTTGCACACAAGTAAAAGTGGCAACTGAAATTAGATCATTTCACGTGACAACTTCATCTTCACTGTTTGTATACAAAAACAAACCAGAAATAATCCTCACTTCACTGGTAATTTCTGCTGTACTCTGAGGCTTATGTTAGTTTGCTTTTCTAAGTCCAACGAACAGCATCACTGTGTGCTGCTTACATTTAAACAAACACATTCCTGTATTTATTTTACCTTTCTCAACCACGTGTGTGCTAAGCTAAAGCAGTAATACATACAAGAGGCATGTCAGAAGAAGCTACTGTTTTAGCTGCATCAGCTTTCAACGTTCATCCCTTGGCAAATGGAAAAATCTCACTGCTGCCATGAAAGTGTAAATGGGCAGCAGAGCTATGAACAGTGCTAGACTCAGAGGTCTCCAGCATGGCCAGTCATCTTCAGCTGTAACTGAATACCAGCCATGTTTCAATGACTGTAGCACAGCCCTAATTAAGTTGATTTAAAACTGAAAATACTACACTTACAACATGTCACTATATTTGTATGGAATCCTACCTATTTATTTTTATATATACTCTATTAATCATTAATACCATATTTTTTTTTTAATATCCTTTGGAAAATGATGATTCCTATCACATGGGAAAAAGAAATACAGCAGAATACTTTCTGCATTAGTCTGTAAATAAGCATTTACAAGTTTTTCTTTCTAACACTTATTACAACAAGCATTGGGCCAAATGTGAATCTCCTTACATCTGATTTAAGGTCCATGGAGCCATTTTGTGACTCAGATGAATATGAATTTGTCAGAATAACTACTATCAAACTACAGGTCATTCTTTAAATATTTGCATACAAAGTTAAAAAAGCTACTGCCATTCTACATTCTGCAGGTAGAAAGAAAACAGAATTCTACACCTCCGGTACTTTTTGACCCTTTGTGTTTTTACATTTCATGACTTGCAGGCCCCATGAAGTATAAAAACAAAGCCACTGAGCAGATGTCATCCTTCTTTCACAGACATGGATTAACTAGATACTGATTTTTCTTGCGTATCCTATGGTGCCTTTTACTCTAGCACCAATGTACAACACCAATGGCATCTAAAGATATTCTGTCTGCCAAGGGAATTTAATTTTCTTGAGGTGGGTCTGATGGAAAGTCAGCTTCCCAGATGCAGCCCTTCTTCACCGGGTACTGAATGGGTGGCTATGTCACTACTCCATGCAATGTGTCTTTACACCTTGTTACGCTGACCTTGACCGACGAGAAATGCCATGAAAAGGACAATCTTGAAGCCTAGTTCTCGTGTACTGAAAGACAATTGCTTGGAGTAAATACTTTGTCACAGTAAGCAGATCAGAACTTGATGCTTTACACCCCATCCTAAACTTCATGAAGAAGGTGAATATCCCAGTGCAGCTGATGGGGCTTTGTCTGAGCAGGGCACTCTGGTCAGGTTAAACCTTTGTAATTAGGTAAGACACGCAAAAAAAAAGAGTTTTTGCAATGATTGAGGGAGAAGGGGTGGGCTGCAATGAATGGCAAGGATATGACATAAGAAGCAATAGCTTTAGGGAAGCTAAACCAGAATGCACAGAAGCACACACACAGAAATATACTGCACGCTGCAAATGAAAACATTTCTACAATTCAAGCCTCTTTATGTCATAGTTAAATTCATTAAATCTACTTTTTGAAAGACAAGCAGATGAATCTCCGCACCAAAAAGAAAAAAATATACAAACATTAGCAATGTGACTGGCAAACATGTCTGAGATGGGGGGCAAAAGGCTTGCGCAGAGCAATCGGCTTAGCTGCAAAGCACTTGTATCATGGCAAGGTAAAAAGAAAAAAAAAGGAATCAGCTGCAGCAGCGGGAAACCATGTTGTCATACAGCACCTATGCAACCACAGTATCTGCTACACACTCTTCAAGCATAATAACAAGAGCAGTCATAGTAATAAATGGAAAGAACAGGAAATGAAGCAGCCTTGAAAAGCACCGGAGAAAGCTGGAAGATTCACTGGCAGCAAACACATGCAATCCTACGGAGGACACACCTTCCGCAGCCAAGGAAGGGGATGTGTCTTTCAGAGGCATTTCCCCCACAACTGTTAGGCTCTCCCTGCTGGATGCCACACTTGGTATTTTGTCTTCGTGACACACTGTGGCCTCCAAACCAAAATCCGGCCGACCCTCACCGAGGCCCTTGGCCTGCTCTGAAGGCTCAGTGGGCCCATGCTCTTTCCCCAGTTGCGTCCCAGGAAGAGCAGCAGGTTTCACTTCCACAGCCATCGGACTTTCTACTGGTTCTTCTTCTTGGAGATGGAAAAAGGAGGCGACATCAACACCAACAGTAAACACCAAGCACAAAGCTCAACACGACTGGTTTTCTTAACACTTTCAGCTCTGAACGTTTCAGATTTCTAGGGTTTGCTAGAATCCAGCCCATTTTAATTGCAATAGAATTGATTTTTCCCAAAGAAAAAATACCGAACAAACCCCAAAACACCTTGTCTCCCCCAGAGAAGCACGTTTATGCTGGAAGATGAGAGCTGAAAGTGCTTTATAGGTACATCTCTCTCAAAGATGACTGTGGGTCAAATGTTCATTGGAAATGGAGATGATATTGAACGATGGATGGCTCTGACAACATCTGATAGATGTGCTGTTTAACCCAGTAAGAGACATTGAATTGAGGTGGGGTAAGGTATGAGTTGTTAATTTATTTCCCCTTGCTGTTACTGTCTGCTAAATGACAGCAAGTCTGCCAATTACATGGGTCCTGGTTTTGGCAAAGCATTCAACCACTTGAACAGCCTTAATAAGCCTTGCACATAGCTGGGAACTAATGATTTCACCAGTCCAGCCAAGATTCTTACACCGAGTGCTTTGTGAACTGCTTCTCCCTTGGGCTGCCTGAGATCTGAACCCCGTATGTGAAAATCACAGGTGTAACACAAGGACCCTTCATTTGCTTTTCTGTCTCCCTCACTAGCCTCCAGGCTCCTCTCCTCATCACCAGTTAAGCCAAAGAAACCGATGAACACCACGTTCCTCTGCAGTTTTGAAATACATTACTTTGCCTACAGGTTGCTAGAATCAGTAGACTAGTACCAAGAATGGTCTTTATTCTACTCTTGCCATGGAAGAAAGTCTCCCTTCTATCTTGCCACTGCTGTTCAGACAGAATATTACTTTGCTCTGCTACTATCTCTTCCAATAGGAAATTAGGATTCAGTGTGAATCCTTCAATTCAGCAAAATTCGTAAGCAGCTGACCAGCAGCCAAACTCAAATACACCTAATAACCTCTCTGGGTTTTAAGTACAGTCCCATGTTTAAGGACTTTGCTGAATCAGGCTTAGAAAAAAAGTGGTTTTGAATCTGAATCTCCTGGCATTAAGATTAAACCTCTTTACAAGGGCGTGATTTTTCTCCTGAGACTGACCCAGTTAAAGGTAGGCAATTAACCATCCACTTCAGTTATGGCCTTTAGAAAGTAATTTAAGGAACATAAATACTATTCCAGGCTGAGAAAATACCACTACATAAAGTGCAACATTATTAATAACACATAAAAATGTAGTTAGGGAAAGATACTGTATCTTAAGTGAACAGAAGCTAGAAGATTCCGAATTGGAACTGGACCAATGCCTGAGGGATATTTACATATGGCAGATTGTAAAAGGAACCCAGCAGAACAGCAAGTGTCCAGACAATAGAGGCCCTTACTCAAATAACTTGCTGTACTGCTTGTTTTTTCCAATTTTATGTAGTTGTGTGTGTGCATTCCTTTTAATTAAAGAAGTTATTTTACCTCATTTTGATGGCCATTACTTCACTCAATGCCATGTGTTAAAACTAATTACTCAGTAAGTCTTTTCTTAATTAGGTAAAAGTAGTGCATATCTAGCATTGAAACATTACAGGTTAGGCTTCTGGTGCAAAGCAGTGCCTAGGTTCCTTTAAAGTGGCCAAGTCCCCAGAAAACAAATCGTATCATCTATATTAGATCCCTCTCTTACTGAGTCAGCACATATAGGGACACACAGCTCAGAAATGGATAAAATCTGGGAAGAAAAATCCCATCCTCACCACTAACACAAAGAAAATACTGTGGCTCTCTCAGTATTACTAGAACTCATCATACAGAATTTTTGAGAATAGGGATACTTAAAAGAACCACTGAAAAAGAACTTGCATGAAGTAAATAGACTTCATTGCAGCAGCTGGAAAAGATCTGGCAATAGCTGCAAATGAAAAGGTTTTCAAGAATGGATAAGCACACGTATACGCAGAGGCAAACAACCTGATACATAAACAGTGCTAACAACATCAAAAGTTTGCATCAGCAAACGATTTCACTAGATGTGGATGTGCATGATTGGCAATTACGCTGCTTACGAACTAAAAAGCAGGAATATTTCAAGAACAAATGCAGAAACCCAACTACAGTAAGGCTATGCCTGTGATTTTCTGACTCTCCCAGCTTCAGGCAGATATCCTGACATAACAATCTGCAGTTATTTGCATTGCTCTCATTCTGATGCTGCTGCACTACTGGGCTACATTATCCTGTTAACTGTGGACAAGCCTCCTGCTCTTGAAATGCCCCACTGAGCTATTTCAGTCACAGACCTCCGCCTTCCTCAGGCACACATCCCCAGAGAATTCAGATCTGCTTTTAACTTCACCTCCTGTGTCGCAAGATTAAGTTAATCAAATACTGCCTGATGAAACATGATCCAGTTTGCTTTGGATAAGAAGTCACAGTTCTCATTAGACACTGAAACAGATTCTCCCTCGACTCCTAAAAAGTTGATTTTATGTAAACTCCACAAATAAAATAATACTTACTGATGGACCCAGGCTGCAGAAGGAAGGGGTACAGGAGCAAAGAAATAGCAAACTTTTTAATACGTCTGCCTTGTTTGCAGCCAGCTGACAGCGTTGACTGGGTGCATCCACAGAACAACCGGAGATCAAACGTGACCCAGTACTGCCTGAAGACACCAGTATGGACTGGGGAAAAAAAACCTGATTTCCTCTGTCTAGTGAAGAACTAAAGATCCTCCACTGCTAACTCTAGTACAGGCATGAGTTTAACTCAGCTGACTTAACGTCGGTAACAACCTTCTAACCCACTCTGCACACTGTTCCTAGCTGTGATTCACTGTCACACAGTACAAATTAGTGTCTGCTCTTTTTGCATCTGCCATCAACTTGGCCAGTAGACCTACACGGTTTAAGCACGGTTTCATTGACACCAAAATAGCATTCAGTGTTCACACTGCAGCTTCACTTTGAGAGTGAAAGACTTGGGAGTCAGACACTTTCCTTCCCCAGAAAGCAGCAATCCCAGGCACACATATAATGGAATGGATGGCAGGTGGGTAGAGGGGAAGAGGAACAAAATGGGACCATGCTCAGTTCACCTTCATCATAGCCCAACAAGACCTCTGTGCTCTTCACTGTGGCACTGGGATGTGTACAAGAGCCAGTCCACTCCGAGCTGAACAAAGGGTGCTCATAGTACTCCTCATCCGAATTGTAGGGCTCATCATCGGCTACAGACACTGAGATGGAGGGGGCCAGGCCTTTACGCCACTCCCTGCTGGCAGCAGGCCCGCAGCCTGGGCACAGGGGTAGCGGTCCCACCTTATCCTCCGCCCCTGCATCTACAAATAGACACACAGACAAAAACTGCAGGACAGACAGAAACACGGCAAGACAGGATGGATGCATGCACCAGCAACACTAGCCACTGTGTCATACTGCAGAGTGGGTGAAATCAGCCAAGCTGCAAAGTAATGCAGGATGGAGGGATGGGGCAGCTGTGTGTTTTAACACGTGCCATGAATGTGGCACTTCCTGCAAGGTCTGTGAACGCTGGGAACCAACAGCCGGAGTAAAGTAATTTCCAGACTGCACTCATTATTTAGAGGAATATACATTGCGCACAAACCACATCTCACAACTTGCACTGGCTGTTCTAAAAACTTTTGGACTGTCCCAACAGTTGCATTCTTTTGTATTCCTCGTCACCAGGTGTCAACGGCAGTCATCAAGGTGTACTTTTTTTGTTGTTGTAAGTCCTTCAATTCTAAGTGTAAACTAGTTTGCTTTTCACCAATTGTCATTCTTATCTATTTCAAATGTACTCACTCCTTTTCCTGTAAATAACAGTTAAACAAAATGAACAAACAAACAAAAGTGCCTTTGTCTAATTGCCAGCTTTCTTTGCTTCTGAAAAAGGCCACACAAAGCTGCTCATAGCACTCTCTGTTGGTCCTGTATTTCACACTGTTGTGGCTCATTTCTGTTGGAGAAAAAGCTTCCCACCTCAGAGTTTAAAGGTGTCATTCTGAAGAACTGGTATTTACCCGCCACTGTAGCTTCACAGATAATCACATAATCAGTTCAGGACAACACCATCTACTGACAGCTATAGGGAGAGATAGCCTGGGTTTGCTCTTCCAGGACAAAAATAATACAGTGCAACAAAAATGACTGACCCATACAGACCTAAAGAGGAGACCTGGCTATAGTCTGCTCTGACCACGAATTGAGCCATGAAAAACTAGAATTCTAGTATGAGAGAAAATACATCTCAAGTCCATTTTTTTGCAACTTGTTGTTGCCTGTGGCAGCTGCAGTTAACCCAACTGGATTTCCTAGCAGCGTCAGGAAAGAGTCCATGCTGAGCGTACCCTCATCTTTCTCCAGACAATTACAACTTAAAGATCCCCAGAGCTTCCAAAACTTTCCTCACAGATAGAAAGCAATGAGTCAGGAAGCAACCCTTTAACACAGACAGAATAACTGGTACTAGCCAGATCTCTGTGTGCAACCCAAAGGCTCATGAATGCCACTGTTACTACCACTACCAGGCTTTAGAAAGCCATTTTTATCCACCTCTATCATCTGGTCACACCCTGTGACCAAACCGATCCCATCACTAAGAGCTCTTAATGTATTGATTAGTGTTTCTTCTGCCCCAGAAAAGGATGCTGTAATATTAACCCTATTAGGCTCAAGCAGTGGAAAAACAAAAAACAAACCCCCCCCCCCAAAAAAAAGAGAAAGAAAAATCATTCATCAATCTTAATATTAATAGCTCCAAAATGTCTTCCTGTGCTGTAAAAGAAAGACTATCCTTGCGTCAGAGTCTGTGACAGCCCTGAGCTGGTCTGACCAGTAATGAATGTATGTCAAGTGCACCTATGCACAAATACAAATAATGCCCGAAGAACTTTAGAGGAGTCATACCTACAATTTTGTTCAGGGCACAAACGTTGCCTTGAACTACTGATAATTTAGATGCTCCACCCCTGTAGTGTAATCTAAAACACAGATTCAGGACTTCAAGTGTGTTTAAAAGCAAGGTGTAGAGAAATGTACCAGCTGCCTGCCTCTGCTGAGCAGGAAACTGCAGAGCCCTGCAATAAGAGACGCTAAATGCAGGGCTGAACCTTGCCTCCCACCTTTCCCTAGCACTTCAGGCCTGGCAACAAGGTTGCAGTGAAGCATCTTCTCGTCTTGATCAACCTGCAATGCATAACCACAGGTTTCTTCTCGATAGAAACTTCCACAAAATGCAGTGACAGATCTGAGGGGACTCGCTGTTTCCAAAAGATACGTTTCAGAGGATGAAGAAATGGCACAGCACGTGACAGCCCAGGAGCCAACTCTCTCCTGAGCACATTCAGGACTGCAAGATCTAGTGCTGTGCAGATGCCCTCACACTAGTTTCTGTTTATCACTGTGGACAAGAGCAGAAAGGGGTGTGATGCACTTGCTATCTATTTGCTGGAACCAGGGTATTGTGGAGAAGAGAACAGAAGGTTCTCGTGGCCAGAAGCACAACAGGAAGGGAAAACATGCACAGAGGAGGAGGTGGTGCACTACAGAGATGGAAAGTGCAATGAGAAAAGTGGACGTTCTCTTTCTGGCTGTGGATCCTATTTTAAACACGGACCCTTCGGATGTAAAATGCACCAACTGGAGTTAAAATGAAACTCTGATTGTTCTAGACTGATGTGAACAAAGGTGGAAGTTGTTTCTTCATGGGCTCTGCATGGAAGGAGGTCAAAAAAGCATAGGACTGCTTCTGCTTTTTAGCACAGCAGGACTGACAACATTACAAATGCTCAAATACACACTACTGTGACGGGCCAAAATCATTGCAAAGTCTAATTGGAACCATTATGTCTGTGGTTATCACAGATTTACATCTTTTTTTTCAGTTTTGTTATTTTTGAACTTAGTGCAGAAAATTGCACTAACATGACGATGAAATCTTTGAAGAGAAAAATGTTTGTATTTATGCAACAAAAAAACCTCCTTTGCAATTTTAGTCCCTTCTAATAGTTTCCATCTAAAGCACAGGAAGAATTCCCACGTTTTTCTGAAGTCCAAGATAAAAATCACTTCTCACAAAAGCTAATTCAGCTTTAGCTTGCAGGTATATTTCAAGAATGCCCTTCATTAGATAATGATTACTGCATATAGATCCTTTTTTATAGGACATACAGTTACTTTCAGTTTGCAAAATATTCTCATTTGATATACAATGCATATCCTGAAATGCTTATTTCTAAATGGAAGGGAGTCCCTCAAGGCATGCTGCTATCTTGTAACATTTAGAAGAATTTTTACACGAAGATACTGCAGACCATTGTCAAAAGGCACAGAGCACAAAAGAAATGCCAGGTTGGCAAGAGAGCACCGCATCAGTCCTGCATGACCAGATACAACTGATGAAAGGATCAGACAGTGAAAATTTAATTTCCTGAGCAAAAATATGTTACAGTAGGTGAAATAAATGAAATAGTGTCAATAGGGCACATTAGTTATCTTACCTTGTGCAGCAGTAAAAAGGGACAGGCTCATCGAAATGGTTTTTTGCAGCCAAACGAAAGGAAGAAACCTACATCCACTGCCTCCCTTCTCTCATGAAATACACTTGACCCACAAACCTCTTTGTCTTTTCTACCTTTTTTTTTTTTTTAATAATTTGTATTTGCTGCATGGCTGGCCACATCCACCTTTGTCATGTCTACAACAGTGATTTCAGTCTACTATGACTGAAGGAAGCCTATTCTGAATTCACAGCAATGCAACACACACTGACAAGTGCGCTAGGAAAACGTTTTGAGAAAACAGAAAAAAAGGAAGCCTGAGTCAGATACACATACCAAATACTTGCCTTTTTCTTCTTCAACAGCTTCAGAACTGAATAAATTTATAAATGTGTTTTTCTGAGTAGAAAGACAGATAATGTAAAGGTGCAGGGGATGGAGAGCCTGGTGGTATAGGGAACCAAAGGTTTAAACAAGTACAGTACAAACTGGGTCAAAACCTACTGAGGTAAACTCTTCCAAGTGGGAGCTTTGCCTGAATCAAAATGACAGAACTGGCTCCCCTAGGTCAGCAAAACTCAACTGACCCACAGGAAATGAGAACCACAACTTCCAACATAAAGCAGAACACAAAATGTTGTATTTCTTCGAGCCCACTACTACACTGAAAATGGACAATGTTAACATCTGGGGAAAAAGCAACAGTAGTGCTACCGTATTAACTCAATCGTACGTGCAGGAAGAAGAAGAACAGTGATATTGAGTGATGTACTGAGACACACGCCCAGCTCTGAACAACACTGCCCAGTAGTCCATAACACCATCGTGCTATGTAGCACGGGCTACATTTCGCCACCTTCTGCTAGTACAACTTGCAAGATTGTGTCCATCTCCTTAGGGGACAACTTTTAATCTTCTGACAATTATCAATGTGACTGCTTTATAAAACCCTACAATACGTGCAAATAACGTAATTAATAGAAATAATACATAAAGCTAACCCTAAACGAAGTAATGGAAGAGCGCTGACATTTGCCTGGAGTAGGTCAGGGCCTTTATTGCGATGTGAAAAATCAAAAAGCATATGGAAAACTACTCAAGTGAACTCTATAACAAAAAGAAAAAAAGCCGTGAAAACCTGGTTAACAACTATAAAAGCCTTGCTAACACTCTGCTAGCTTCCTTCCCAGTCAGTCATTTTGATGATGAGAACTCGTGTACCAGTTTTTCAAAATACACACACACACTGCCAACACAACAGAACTACCACCCAGTGAATCAGATTTTACATATTGGTTACTGACCATATATCCATGATGTATTTCCAGTACAGTGGACTGCCCCATGTTGTTGTTAACACAAGCTGTAACTGCATCATCTCAGAAAGGACTGGAGGAATGAACATGCCTAACTGCAGTGTCTCAATAAACTATGTTAGCACACGCAGTAGGAGCTATTCACTTCCAAAGTTAATAGAGTCTCTGTTAAAATACTAACAAAGCTTGTTCAACAAATGACAAGAAATTACTTTGATACATTTACTAGGGAAAAAAAAAGCTGGGGGGGGAAAAAAAAAAAAAAGAAGGGCTAAATAAATGGACACACAAAAACACTGTTCACACTGGAGAGTTCAGCTGACAGTCACCTAGAGACTCTGAACCCAAATTCTTTCCTTATATCTACGTGATATGGCTCAGCTTTGGTATACTGCCTTCTCTCTCTACTGATGACCTTGATGCAGCACTCTTTTTCTGTTGAAGAAACCACTGACATACACGCTTACCATATTGACAACTTCACTGGGATTTAGACTTCTACTTAAACATTAAGTGAACGCTTGATTTCTTTGATGAGGGGATTTTAGCAGGAGGGAAAAGCAGAGATCATGGGCTATGGAGACTGAATATTCATTGTGCAGATAACAGAAATGTTCTTTATGAGACTAGAATTTCACTCCTGCACGATGCGTACAAACCCCGCTGCATGCAGACACTGAAGCAGGAATTACAGGTTGAAGATCAGAAAAACAATCCAACGCTCAACCTCCTTACTTTCATGCGTTTAAGATTCCAAATACAAAGCTAACGGTGATTAAAAGCAAAACAACACAGAATCCAGACAAAAGAATCCTAGGAAAACATGAATTACCCATACTGACTGAGTTTTGGTGACCACACTGGGATAGCAGACATCCCAGCTGATATTACATGTGACAGATTAAAGGGTTAGTTAGCATCACCACCTTTTTTTCTTCAATATGGATGTACTTAACATATCCTGTCAGTTATGTCTGTGCATATGGGTCTACCTCATCCATGCACTGCAGTTGGTTTGCAGATGGGGAGTTACTGCTGGGGAATGCCTTATCTTTCCACAAGAAGCTGAAGGAGGTATCTCCATTTTCTGATTCCCCTTTGCTTTAGATTCATGTCTCATCCCTCCTCTGGCAGCCGTACGCTGTTCAGGAGACCCTTACCTTCCTCCAGAGCTCCAGTCTGCTCAGAAGCTGGCGAAGGAGGTGGGGAAGGAGGCAGGTTGGCTGACTCTTCGACTGCTGGAAATCAAACAATGGAAACAAGATACAGCAATTAATTCCCAGGAGACCAATGCTTGATGCAGGCTGCAGTCAGCCTGCGCTGCCCAGCTGAGAGCAGATGGGGACCTGCATGCCAGGGATCTGCAGGAGAACCTTTCAGAACTCTGGGTTGTTAAAGCTATATTAAAAAGATTTGTTTTCTTAGATGAAACGCATTATTTTCAAAATTCTAGTCAAAGAGTGCCATACAAAAAATGAAGTATGAAATTATCTTTCAGATCAGTATGGCACTTAGCCTTCAGTCACTCAAGGCAACAACAATAAAGCATCCGTGGAGGAGAGATTTTACGAATTCAGGCTAACTGTAACAGCGAGAAACTGGCATCCAATCTTCTCAGTTTACCTTCAGTATGTGAACACAAAACACTTTACAACCATTTTTTTATTTTGCTTCTACTGAGTTCAAAGTTAATTACAGAACGTATGCAAATACTCTTTGTCTAAATACAAAAGACATCAGCACAGAGAACTTATGTCAGCTATGACCTGTTAACAATTGAGCTGAGACGCTGTGAAATCAAAGCTTCACTTAGGTTATGTTTCAATTCATTTCCAGTCACGAGTCTGCATGCTGAAACCAGATGATGTTTTTTCATTAATTTCAATAAAAGTAAGATAAAATCCTGAACAAGCTACTGCTTAAATGAATTCAACATAATTTCTGCATCTGATTTCATACTAATCATTTTGAGATTCTTTTTTTTTTTAAACCAAAGCCTCCACTGTGACTTGAGCCACATTTTGAAGGAGAAGAAAAAGAAAAAAGTAACGAGTCTGTTAACAGATCTGTGTTATATAAACGGCAAGTCCCAACAACCAGCTCTCAGTTCATGACTCCTTACAAGGATAGAAGGGTCACTTTCAAAGCCCCAGAAGAATTTTCCTGGCCTTCTTTCCCCTGAGGCCAATGTAGTTTGGAAGAAAGCCCTATGTGAGTGGCCCGTCAGATTTGCTTGTCCAGGCACAGAGTATTTCTATCCTCACTACAGGCCCTTTGTAGCTGCATTTATGTAATACTGATTGATCATGGGAACTGTACCAGTACATGCTAACTGAGGAAGCACTCCTTACCATGTTTGAAGTGTTTTACCTCACTGCATGTAACTGAATACTCGTTTTGACTCACAAAGGCCCCAGTGAAGCATTGTGTCCTTAAATATGTATGAAGTGTTTTGTGGAATCGGGGTCTTTCACGTAATATTCAATCTCTGCAAAGAAGGGAGTTACTGAGGCACACATCACTCTGCTGAACCTGCAGCTCAAAATTAATCCAATGAAGCAAAGCACCTAGGGATCAAATTTACAACTAATTCTTTTAATTACTCATTGACTGTAATTCATTCCTAGGCAGGGTCCAGCCACTGTACCAAGTGGAATGCCTGTGGGAAAAATACCATGAGGTGTTATTTGGATTTGATCACAACATACACACTCTCAGCAAGACTAATCCTGGGGACAGGCTTGTAAGACATTCATCAATTCAGGACAGCATTTGGTCTTTCTCTGGTGTTTGTGTACACGCTCTGGGCAACTGTGGAAGTTTTCTGGCAGTGAGGAAGCACTGTACCCACAAATGGCTCTATAGTTACCTCTATATACATACAGTTGCATTTTGGACCACCCCCAGTCTGGAGCAGCGCACTTGCTTCCACCTGGTGTCCCTCCCTCTGCCTCACACTCACGACTGCTGTCCCCTCTCCCACTCCCACCCTGGGTCCCCTATTCCTCTCTGTGTCTTGTCAAGAAGCTCATCTTCTGTATTCTGGAGTAGCTGCCATCAACCAATAAAATCTCATTCTTTTTATATGCCTCTCACCTAATCTTTGTCTCTTCAGACATCAAGCTTCCTCTCCAACAGCTCAACATAAAGGGCTCTCAGTGCTGCTTGGTCCACCACACAAAACCACCTCCACCAACTCTAGTCACAGCTGCACTGCTCAATAGATAGGTGGAAAGCTGCTTTTGTGGGCACACAGTGAATGGGACTGCCAAAGAGGAATGAAGAACTGAGGCAGTAAGGGTGACAGCATCGCATGGTGCCGTAGCTCACCCACGACTATGACCTACATGAATACACACTGTGCTGTTGAATACAAACTGTTTGTTTGGGTTTCTTTTTAATATACGTATATATGATGTTTGCAGATGCAAGGATACTCTGAGCATTCTTCATCTTGTTTTACCTATAGGTAGTGGTCCAGGCTGATCTTTGTGCTGGGCTTCTTTTTCCTGTTCACCTTTCAGGACTGCTACAGCTTCAGCTGTTACTACTTGCACTATCCTTGCAGACACTTCTTCTGTGGCAGCAGAGAAAAAGAGAAAAAAAAAAAAACAACACAAAGAAAAGCACAATAATGAGAAGGATTTCTCAAAAATTGTAAAGATCAAACAGCATATTAAAAAATGGAGACTGACTTGAAGCATTTTCTAGAAGGTAATCTTTTCCTGAAATAAAAGCAAATCATTAAAAATGAAATAGAAGGACAAGATATTCAAAAGACCTCTGTGGAAAATGCTGAGTGTTTATAAAGACCAGGATTCCAGCCTTTGCAGAAAGATGCACGAAGCAGCACTATGAAACGTTCTTCCTTTGGTCTGTTAGGGACAATGTGCAACAACAGCAACATTTTACAATGATCATTTATAAAATGTCTTGCAAATTTTTATTTTTTTTTCCTTATGTACTGTTTTGCAAACCATGGTAGCACAATCACTTCAGTAACTGGATTTCATGACGTTTTATGTATGGAGTTAGCTGTATTCTTACTTGTACTTCAGATGTTTCCACTCCATCAGCACACAGTTAATATGCATTAAAGGCACTTACACATCTAAGGGTATGCTAATGAGGGACTTGAAATAGAAGAGACAAATATTTCAATATAATTTAAACGTGTATTTTGGGCTCCTCATCCCTTTTAAGAATGCAACAAGAAGTTTTAATTAACCAGTAGCGCTGAATACCACACAAGTGGACTGCAGAAGATAACATCCATGGTGCAGGACGGACTCGCAGGCCCTGGTCTGGGATACTGGTTTGCTCCCAGCTGCTGCTTGTGCTCAGGCAAGGAAGAGGAGCACCAGGAGAGTCGTTGGGGCTGCTGCATGCTCCATGGAGGTGGGTGCCCCACGACCTGTGCTTTGCTTTCCCCATGACCAGCACTGTGCAGTGTGTCCAGTGGAATCCTCCATCGCGAGGATTCCAGCAAGGAATCGCTCAGCACTGCTCCACCCCACTGCAGATGGCAACGTTCTGCACTCGCAGAGCCCCCATTAAACACCATCCCTGGGGGCAGAAATAAAAGCTCTCTGCTCATCCATTACCGCTCTCTCCAGGCAAGGGAAGGGGAAGTATATTTAAATCAATGCCCTACTTGCAACTTTACGGCAACCACCCTAACAAGGGATGCTGTCCATTAGATTAATAGTGGCTTCATCTCACTCTGGCAGAATTCCACAGTGTTTTTAATGCAAAGTTATTTTTCTTCATTTGTGCTTCAGAAAAACCAACTTTTTTCCCCAAGAAACACAGATGCAAGTTACTCGACTTTCACGGTCATGCTCATCTGAAAACAAAACGCTCCGTTAATCTCCCTTTTGAACAAACTGAGTATGTAATGAGATATTAAAAAAACAACCCACTGGCAAAGAACTTTCATAATTGTTGGTATCTATATCCTACCATTCACTTCCCTCTTGACTGGCTGCCAGGAGGGCAGGGACTACAACACAGCATCATTGGCTGCAGCCAATACCAAGAGCTGATGGATGAATGTGTCAGAACCACCACCAAGCAATGGAAAATAAGTTGATTTTTAAACACTGCTCATCTAAGAATAGATGAGGAAAACCAAGGATAAACTGACTAGATAAATGATCAAGGAGAAATCAGACCTGAAATCAGAAGACGTTTTGCATGATGCTTTGGCAGTCTTCCCCACAGAAGGAAAAACTTCATCTGGCTTTGAGATGGAGATCAATATATTTATGAAAGAGACTACGTGATACAGATGCCCATATCAGCAGGAGGCCAGGTGTGGCAGCTCTGCTTCTCTGTCCCTCTAGTCAACATCACGCCCTCAGTGCATTATGTGAAACTCCACTTTGTTATGTAAATGAGACCAAGCCCCATAAGCAACTCGTGCATGTGGCTCCACTCATATGGACCAAAGAGCAACGCTGATTAAAAACCCATCAGTCTTCCCAGTTGCATTTTAGGCTCCTGTATCTCATTTTGGAGTTTTTCCCACTTCCACCCTTGCTGGATGCTGGATGTGTTCCTCTGTACCCCACAGTGAGGAACAGGGAAGAGATGATGCTTCACAAACCCTCCCAGATGGTTACATGGTGCGCAGCAGTGGACTGGACACAAACAGTGCCTGGAAATCCTTACAGGTCCTGACAATTCCCTGTGCTGTGAGGCACACACAGACTGCACAACAGTACAGGAAACAAGTAGGAAGATGAATTCTCCAGACTGGCATTCCCTCTCTCCAGAGACACCTGGAACTCTGTTCCACACTGCACCTCACAGCCCGAGCTGCAGCACCTTGCATTGCAGGACAAGGAATGCAGGTAGGAAGTCTGTCTTTCTTGCAAAAAGCATCCTTCAACACGCAGCATTTTCGTGCTCAGATTCTGTTCACTTGAGAATATGGAGGAACACTGCCCTGACAGCTCTGATAAGCATGGAGAAGGACACAGAGCTTTGCAGGGAACACTGTGGCTCTGGAAGACACCGCACTCATGCAATGTGACCCTTCTGTCCAAACTTCCACACCAACCTATAAACCACGACACCAACAGAAGTAACATCATCAAGTCTGCACTGATACAATCGGGAAGACTTCAGAAAATCAATTTTTAAGCTTATTTGCACATGAAAATTACAAGAAAAGGCTTCAATTAATGTTTCAGAAACAGAATATCGAAACTTTTACCATATTGAGTAGCTTGGAGTATATCCAGAGGAAACCCACTTAGTCTCTGCCACCCAAACTACCACAAGCTTCTTCCCAGCAAGGTAGGACAAATCTATACGACAAATGATTTTGTTTGTTACAAATTTATACTTGTTTACATACAGCCTGATTCTGGGGTGCAGATGGGCCCTCCAAGGCTGTAAGACAGCTTCTGCCCCCTCAGTTCTCTTCCTGATTTAATTTGCCTGGGACACACATTATGCTGAACAGGGAGATGCAGCTGGAGGTAAAACGGTGCCTCCTGAAAAATGGTAATTCCAGACTACGAAAATACATAAATAAAAAATAAAAATGTCCTCAGGGTTGTTATCCTTTTTTTTCTATTTTAAAATCAAGAAAGGCTCACTTTGAGCACTCTGTTGATGGATATTTTGGGTGACACAGGAGGCACAGGCAGTTCACCAGAACAGCAGTGTTTTTGCTATACATGACTGCTGCAAAAGGACAGACATTTTTGTACTAATGGACACTATAAATAGCAGATCCAATGGGTAAGTCAAATCCTCACAGGGCAGCTATTGAGACTCTTCATAGTTTCCTTATGGTTCAGTTAAAGTTCAAGGAAGCCTAATGATAAAGAACAAAAAAAAAGGAGAGTTAGCCAGCCTGGATGCCAGGCAAATTCTTCACAGCTTAAAAGCTTTGCAGAGAGCTTTCATTGTAATGTTTTATTTTCTCTCTCTTTAGCCAGGTAGACACCCCTTGCCCCCACTTTGTTCCTTCAGAAACAGCACTAACAAATGACAACAACAAATGTATATTTCTTAAAGGCAACAGAGACCTTGGCTTCACATAAAACACCAGCACAACAGAAGGCCAAAAGTGGGGCTGTTTCTTTTTACCAAAATGCCAGCTGCTTATAGGATGCAGTCCAGCTGCAGGGAGCATGGTACCAAAAGTCCAGGTGGCCCTCAGATATGATTTCCATTGTGAGAAGAGACGTTGCAAACCATGCTCAGCATGAGCTCTTCAAGCAGGGCAGGCCGAGATGAGAGACCAGGAGCTAAAAGGCACAGGGGTGGCACTTGTACCGCTCTCCTACGGGCTGTCACTTCAGCCCACGCTCGTGTTTGTCTGGTAACTAACCGTATTGTGGCCATTCTCTGGCAGGGATGTGAGGATCATGCTATGCTGAGAGAGCGTACATCGATCTTGTCTGCTGTGTTAACTTAAGCCAAAATTAGAACTCAAGCCAGTGAGCACCTTCTGTGTGACAAAGCCCAGCCCCTAGCGCACCAAAGCGGGACATCTGGAGCCTCCTTTCCCCACAAACAACTCAGAGACACAGGGTCTGTAAAAGCACGGTTAGGGACCAGCGGATGGCTCCAGCAGAGCCAAAGATCTGGGATCAGAACTTGTGGAAGGCCAAGATGTCATTTCAAAGCCCTTCTTCATTTCTTATCGATCCTGCTGCAGTTGTTGATGGACTGCAGATGCCTCCACTGCCACCTGAATCCATTTCCTACATCATTTTCATTTCCCAGGAAGCCTTTCCAGCCCATTAAGTTTTTTAACCAGCCCCAGCGACAGATGTACAGATGGTCACAGAAGTCTTTTAAAAATGTCTGAGTTTTCACCAAATATTTCTGGAAAACTGTTAGAAATATCTGAGAGCTGCAATGGCAAGAGCTGAAATTAGATCTGTGACAGATCTCCGCAGCAATGCGTGGTGTGTCTGTTCCCTTCATGCCCTTTGTAACTGTTCTCCTTCAGCCTTGGCCACTTTCTCTTCTCCCAACCTACCATAACCTTGGGCACAATCTGTTGAGGAAACAAGTGTGCTGTGAACATGACAGCCTATGCGACACTGCAGCGATAGCTGCCTCCGACAGCCCCCACCCAGCAGGACCTTCTCTCCACCTCCCTCATTCCCCTATGCAATCTGAGGACTGGTTTCAGCATCTTCCTGCTCTGCAGGTGGGTGCCCTGATGTTGCCACAATTCCACCTTCCCAGTTAAGAGCAGCACCACTGCTTGCTCTTTTGAGCAGCAGCTTTATCTCACACCACTACAGGGGCAGCAGAGTTTGTCGTAGCCATGGAGGAAGCCATCTGGTCTCTGCAAAGCAAAGGTTGTTTAGGGCACAAACAAAGTTTAACATGCTGGAACCACGCAGCACAACAAATGCTCCAGGAGAAAAGCAAAGGAAAGGGATGACAGGAAGGAGAGACAGAGAAGAGGAGACTGAAAATTGTGTCAAAACTGCACATGCATTCACAACGTTACCCCACAGACCCCATCGTGAAAATTAACAGCGAGCTTGTTTAAAGCAAAAGGTAATTAATGCTCATAGAGGACTGAGGCTAAAACAGGGATAAAGAAAGATGCAAACAGATGGAAAGGATAAAATAATACGTTTCATTAATTTTGCTACATTTTAGGAATGGAACACAGGCAGGGCACAGCAAAAGGATTAGCTGCATGTATGCTTGCAGAATTGGGAAAACAAAGCAATTTCAGTCGAAATGTGCCTGTCAGAATCCTCAGCAGGGTGCAGAGCAGTTTCCAAGGTAACCAGCACTAATTGTTGGCACGGCAAATCCAGTCAACAACAAAAGCAAGGAGGAACCTGTGCTGCTGTGCAAGGCAAAGCAGCCCCAACATATTTCTGCAGAAAGGGAAGACACAAAGTAGCCCTTTCCTATCTTTGACCATTTGAAAAGCACACAGCACCAATGGATTTCTCACCCTCCTCCCTCAGGTACTGCAATTCTGAGTGCAGCTGGACTATAAACAAAATAGCTATTGGATTTGTTGAGAGGCATTCAACAGCAGCTCCAGGGAGGGCCCTGACCTCCCGCTCAACAGCCCCAGAGGCAGCTGGGACTGATGAAGCAGGGCAACAGAAGCAGGGCAGCACCTGCTGATGCTTCTGATGGAAAAACGAAGGCACACCTTGGGCTTTATCATGGGGATTAATAACAACTCTAAATCCTGCCTTCTGCACTCGGATTAAAAGAGAAACGCGCAGCAGCAATCAAAACAGTATGAATAAGTCATATAAAGCACAAATAATGGAAAAAAAGCATTAACACAGCTTTGCAAAATTCAAATATTTGCTGTCAAACGACTTCAGTGAGTGCAAATATTTTGCTGTAAGTAGGTCCTTGATCTGGATGTTGGCAAAATCAACAGTAATTGGCAGGAGGCATGAAGGGAAATAATGGGACCATCAGCTTTTAAATTAAACGAAACCACAACACAACTGACAAGCATTGCTTCCCCAGTAAACTCATTGACTGAAGCCGCTGTAGCATCAATGAGGATGAGACAGATGAATTTAGTCAGCAGAACTCACCAGCCAGCCAGCTGAATGGGTCAGGAGAGGCACGTGTGTCACGGAAAGAGAAACCTTTAGTGGTACAACGCACTGAACCACAAAGGTACGGATGCTCAGACTGCCTTTGGAGAAAGGTGCACCACAGAGACCAGGTGAAAAGAGGTGGCACAGGAGAGGAGCTTGGCTGGGTACATCACCTCTCTGCTGTCCTGGCTGTGTCTTCCTGGCCATCTTTTCAGCTAGAGTTGAACATAATCCACATCTCTAAGGCGCACGAATGGCAAATTTGTGCCACGAGTCAGGATAACCCTGAAAGCTGCACTAAGCAGTCCTCCAGCTCCAACCACACACACATCAGGCAGAGCCCTTTCACCATGTAAAAAAGCATCAAGGGATCCCTTCCTGCACAGACACACCCCTTAAATATGGAAGGTGTTCAAAAAGGAGTCACACAAATGGCAGTTCAATAAAGCAATGCTTTAAAAACAAGCCCAGGTTACTACAAATACTTGTGCCCTGTGCATTCCCTCAGCAGTATCTCCTTCGGTTTACTGTCACGAAGAAAACATTTACTGCCATCAGCACTTCCCAGCCAAGCCAAAGGTGGGAAAAGTGAATGGCTTCTGTTCTGTCCGACACATCAGCTATGCAATTACAGCTGACGTGCAAAACCAAAGCAGCCAATGCAAGACCCTTGGCCAGGGCATTGCAGTGAGGCCTCATCGCTTTTCCCAGGACTTGGCATCACCCAAAAAGCAGCAGTGGACAGAAATAGCAGCTATATTTATTTTTCACTAAAAATGAACCCTTTAGAACTTGTGCAGGAAGAAATCACCACAGAACCAGATACTTAATCCTTTGAGTGTGAGTAAATACACATAAAGGTAATTAGTTTTTAAATCAATGTTTGTTTTGGACTTCAGTACATGCTGACGTTTTAAATCAGCACACTTTTAAGAGCTGATTTGCTTTTAACATAAATGGGAGAACAACTCACAGAAGTCAATGCACTTATGAGCACTTATGCTACTTAGAGCAGGAGGTCATGTCTCCTATAGTTTGTTTTTAGCTCCTTTTTAAAGTATGAAAACATTAATTAAATTTTAATTAATTTTAATTTTTTAATTAATTAAAACATTGCTTTTACAATGTTTTCTGTAATCTTTAAAATAGAAGAGCAAACAAACAAAACAAACACCAACAAAGTATGAGCACTGCTGAAGATTAAAATAACAAGTCCTGCATGAGCTGAGTAGAATTTCCAATTTTGCCTGGTCCATTGTGACTGAAGACCACTCTGTCAATGCAACAGTTCTGATTCATGCCATTAGGGGAGCTGATAACACACAGAACACAGCGACATGGTGCCCTTTTCACCCTAGGGTTCATGCTGCTGGTCACCCCCTGGTAACCAGCCAGCCCTGCCCTGCACCAGCAGCTTGGCCCCACCTGTATGCAGACCAGTGTCTCTCCCTCGCCAACTGTGAAGAGCAGCGCTTGTGTGCTCACAGATGAATGTGTGCAATGCTTCCTCCAAGCAGGCATCTCCAACCCATCACCACTCACATCTTCTCCTGTCCTCTGCCTGCGCACCCTTGGAAGCTACGCACCAATCACTGCACAAAGGGATGAGGAAAGAGAAACGTGCACCTATTCCTACACACAGGAGGTGCACAGATACACACAGGAGGTGCACAGATACACACAGGAGGTGCACAGATACACACAGGAGGAGCACAGATACACAGGAACGCAGGCACTCAGTGCACCTTCTGAACTAACTTCTACCTTTCCTGTCTTTGGGTACCCAGAACGTGCACATCCCTGGCTGTGGTGCTGTAGGGACAGCTGAGAGCAGGCTCCAGGTTACTGCAGCCACTGGAGACGTCTGTGTGCAGAGAAAGAGCCCAAGTGCACAGAAAAGGAGTGATGGCTGTGGAAATTCCAGGCCAGAGAGGGGCAGCATGGGGTGGTTGGGATTAAAACGGGAATACAAAGAGAGAATGTGGGAATAAAATGCCAGAGGCAATGTTAGTGAGAAAAGAGGGTGAGTGAGAAAAAGAAAGAGCTGAAAGAGCAGTTGTTTGAAAGGACTGTATATTCTGAAATAGAAAGCCTGGCAGCAAAAGGAAGAGAAAGCAGCAAAGGATCAGCTGCCTTCACAGCTCACCAACAACCTGCACAAGTTGCATTTGCCCTGGATTTGGAAGAAACCCTTGATTTGGGGTGAAAGACAACAGCCCCAGCTGAAGTTGCTCCCTACTCTCGAAAACAGAGACGAAAGCAGCTCTGCTAAGTCAGGACTGGTGCACCCATACAGCAGCAGCACTTCTGCACCTCTGTGCTATGCCTCTAACCTGCCAGCTGCACAGTGGCATGGAAGGAGGCTGCAAAGAAGCTGCAGGCTGCGCAGGTTGCTGGGAGCTGTGCCAAATCAGCTGTGTGCTGCTGTGAGTTGGTCTCAAGGAAAGAAATACGAACAAAAAAAGTGAGATATCTGGGGTTTATTTTCATCTCCCCAAAGCGTACGTTGTCTCTAAGTGAATTTGATTTCTGTGAAGTATTTGATCTATCCTGAGTGAAAACGACTCGCTGGAAAGCAGTTAGCAGATTTACCTGCCTTGGAGACGATGATACACCATAGTTATTTTCCATATACTGAATGCAATTCAAGTTCAAGTATTTTCCATGCACAGAAGGGCCCACGATCTTGTCTATACGGTTGGGGTGCCTTGAATTTCCTGCACTTTTGCATGCCATAAGCAATGTCTCAATAACAACAAAACTGCCAGAACAAGACTGCATTTCCAAACCATAACTCAAAATGAGCTTTCCAGGCACCACTGGTTCTGCTCTGCAGTCAGTCTGCAAAATAGCCCAGGAAAATGTCAGTGTTTTGCTCAGTATCACCCAAGGAACAAGTGACAGAGTCAGAACCAGTTCACAGCCCACTCACTTTGAATCTTGCTTTGAATTTCCAGACCAACCTTTTCACAGCTGGGGCGGAGAGGTGATGGATTATTGGTGCTCACTTACCATCTAAAGCTAGCCTCATTAGGCTGATTTCCATCCTTTCAGTTGGCAAAGGCAAGCAAACCTGTATTAATCATCTTTATGATTTAATGTGAGCAGTAGCAACTGTGCATAACAGGAACAACCCAAGCTAAAGCACTAGCACAAACTGCTGGTTCTGCTGTCCTAACCTGGGGTGTGCATGTTGCATGAGAAGAGATGATTTGCTCTGTATTTTCACCTCACAGCTTAAATCAGCAGGGAAGACAAAGATGGGGTGTTTATCCCCAGCTTCCTTCTAATCTTTCATTTCAACTCCATGCTTGAACTAAAGCCCAGATTGCCTTTGCCACCCCATTTTAATACAGGGTATTAAAATTGGGGTTAACTGAACCGAGACATTTGCGCATGTATATACACGATTCTTACATGGATACATCTTGCACCACAAATACACCCTGAAGTAGTATTTCCTTTCCATTTCCATGGAAGTTGTGCCTCAGTGAGACCCCACTGCATGGTGCTCACAGACTCTCTCCCCATCTACTCATATCCCTTAACCTTGAGAAGCAAATACTGGAAGAAAAGAGAAAACAAGAAAGAAAAATGCTCCTTTCCTTTGTCAGACAGTCTGGCTGTGGCTCAGAACCTTTACAGAGAGGCTGTGCACTCCTGAATGCTAACTAAGCTCCCAGGCTACAGACTTTCTCTCAGCGGAGCTTAAAGAGAGATCTCACTCAGCACAGGGACCAGTTGGCATGGCAACGCAGAAAAAAGGAGCCAGCAAGACCTGGCACTCCTGCAGTAGTGGCAGCAGACTTTGCATGCCTCATACTTCTGTAAATGATGTGTTGGTACCTGCCTCCCCTCCGCCAAGGCTGGGCCACTGCTGCCCGCAGGGGCAACGAGGGATGCCCGGCCACTGGGGCTGTGGTGAGCCAGGCCAGGCAAAGCACTGAGCCACAGACAAAGTGGGAGGAAGGGAATAGTAAAGCATGTGTGTGAGAGGAATAACGACCTTAGCTCCTGTGCATCGTGTGCAAGACCCTGCAGGCTGACAATCGCCTGCACAGAGTGAGGGGCTCAAAATAAGGCAACAATGTCCACCCACCAACTGCTGCCTGAGAACCGCTGCTTCCTTTGCAAGAGAGGAAGTTGGCACTTCAGCTCTGCCTGAAACAAGAGGGGCCGTGTCTCTCCAGAACAAGGCTTACTTGTTTGTTAATGAGCATTCCTTCCAACTGTCCTGCTCTCAGAGCAAATTTGGAAAGGAAAATCATGTGTTGCCACAGCCTACGGCGATACCATCATCCAGCTGCGGTCACAAAGACTGCCCACAGCCAAATGCTACTCGGTGCTCCTGCAGGTACCCCAGGCTTCCACTGTGGTAACAGACACCCTCACAGCTTCCCTTTGGACTTAGAGAAGAGCTACCAAGCCCTGCCTCTGTGCAGGACAGAGCTGGGCTGACTCCAGAGGTCATGGCCTCACCACTGCACAAGGTAGCATCACCCACCCTGGCCCTGCCACCAACCTCCTTTGGCACCTTTTCTCCCAAGAAGCGTATCCTGATGGGACCTTCAACCATCCACAGTTACCCTGGCAATGCAGCCCCTGAAGCGTGCCTCCAACTGTTTTAAAAGGCACCTTCAGGAGCAGCACTAGTGAAACACAGCCCGAGCAGTGCAGCTGGAACAATGTCATTTCAGCTGCTGCTCCACTGCATGGCTGTGATGCGCCCTGTACCTCTCAAAGGCTGCTACTGATCGCAAGCACTGGTTGCCAAGCCAACCCAGCACTGACGTTTGGCTCCCACTGCTGAAGGAAGCACAGTTGCTCATGCGGTTCCCTCTTAGGATGCTCATGGCCTAACTAGAAAACACCAAAGTGCGTCAGAAACAACAGGGAGAACAAAGGACATAGCTGGTTGATGCCTCCTCTTAGCTAGATTTGACTCTGATGCAGCACAGATGCAGCAGCTGACTTAATGGTGTTTCTGTATCTGGCTTAAGACAGCTTTCACACATAAACCTGAACCAGAGGCTGACATTTTCAGAGGAGCTTTGGGAATGCAGGAGACTGGAGGCTGAGCTTCCCTGGGTGTCACTGCCCACAGCTGGGACCAGCCCCTCCACTGCAACCACTGCACTTCAGTCAATGCCCAACTGATCTCTGAAGTCCCAAGTGGAGGCAGAAGAGCAGAGCCAACCCCTCAGAGAGGTTACAGCTGGAGAAAATGGGGTGCCCTAGTGGAGTTAGTGAGCAGCAGTGCAAAGGCACAGAAGAGCCTTCAGAGACAACAGCGAGCATCTCTGCAGTAGCTACTGAATATCCACAGTCAGGGAGAAGCTGGGGCATGCATTGGAAAGACAAGAGTTCCTCTGGCCTCAATCCTGGTTCTCTGTGGAGAAAACGAACATCTGAGGAGAATCTCCACAGCAAGCTTAACAGAGAATGGTAAAAAAAACATCTTTTAAGAGTGTCACAAAGAGCCTCTGCTGCCTCTGCCTGTGTTCTCTTCAGCAACATAGCATGAATGCCTGAAATATTCCAATAACGTGCCCCAGAAAATGACACTTGTGTTACTCCTAACATGAAGGAAAAAAGTTTAAGAAGCCAGCTATGTTTTCCTGTCTCTCAACAGATAAAGGTGATGGTGCACAGTAATTACTGTCACATTTCCTGGGCAAAGGATGTGAGATCAAAATACCTAATTAACAGCTTCTTTCCCATGGCAGCCATTCTTCAAGCTTTGCAAAAAAAAAACCAACAACAAACAAACAACTGAAATGCGACAAGCACGGTACTTGCATTCAACCATCAACATCTCTGATTTTGCATCCTGCTATGCATTTTGTTTGTGTTGCTCAAGATGTGCTTGTTGCTAAAAACATCTGACACAGAGGCCGGGAGGCAGCTTTTGGGACCAGGAGGTCGGGGGCTCGTGGGGTCTCCTGAAGGACTTGGGCAGCAGCAGGACAGCCAGTGCCAAAGGGTGAACAAAAAGAACTCTGTCAAAGCGGTGTTGTTGGGAAGAAAGACTAAAAGGCCTCCGTACAAAGGTCTGTTTATATGTTTACTGGCAGTGGCAGTGTCGTTTGAGTATTACAGCTTGTATCTTAGAAAGGGAAAACAAAGGAAAAGAAGATGAAATAACAAAAAAAAAAAAAAAAAAAAAAAAAAATGAACACATCACAAAGCAAAGCAGTGAATCGCATGGCACAGTTACACAGAGAGGCTGTTGTGCTTGCTGCCTCCACCCACCGTGCTGCAATCCTGCACCCAGCTCTGGTGGGCTCAGTGCCCTGAGCCAGCAGCAGTACGTGTCACAGGGACTTTCTGACAGTGCAGCAGTTGTGAGGACCGATGGAGGCTATGAAAGATGGTAGCATACAGACTGTTTCTCTGCTGCACTGCAGGCAGCTGAAACATGCATAATCCTGACCTTCACCATGACTCTTTTGCACAGCCAACCTAACAGGGAATTTAGCATCTCTGCTCATCTGTTCACTGACTACGGCAGGGCAGTTTTTCAGGCTGACATTCTCTGCAGCTTATTTAAATATACTTACTTAAGGAGCAGTTGGTCACAGGAACAGATTTGTTGCAGATGCTCATTTAGTCTGCTCAACAAAGCCTAAAACAAATGGCTGAACTTAGATAAACTACACCAAGGGCTGGAACATGAATTACCCCTTCCTGCTCCTCCTCTTGGTTGTTCTGTATGGACTGTGCCATTGCACATTGTCTGAACCTCCTCTTCTCTAGGGTAATATCTGCTGTTACACAAAGGATGTGCTGGCTCAGGATAACTGATAAAATTGAAGCACTTTCCATTGTCCTTGTCTTCAACTCTTTCTTCTCTCCCTGCCACCTCCTGTCCCTGCCACGCTCTCACACACCTTACATCTCACCAGCTCTGCTCACATCTGTTCTCACTCTCACCACACAGAGTCTGCACCCTCCCCAGCCTTCCTTCAGTGCTGCCACTTCTTCATTCCTCTTCAGAGGCCTAGGGCTCTCTTCCTGTTTCACTTACAAACACACACCAACCTCTTGCTCTCCTCAGCCTCCAGAAACGACCGTCTCTCATTTATCTGGCCCAGCCTCCACCACATCCACCATTCCAATGACACAATAGCTCTGAAAAACAATGTGTGAGCACTCAGCCTGGTTCTCTGTGCTGTGTCATGAAGCCTGCTACAGTTCCCCAGCAGTCCTTTTGCATCCCACGCAGTCTGGGTACTCTGCCAACACATGAAGGGCTCTGTTACTCTGGCAGGATGTGTTACTGTCCTTAAAGACGACTGACATGAGGACAGAGCCACTGTCCTGACACTCTGATAATAGGAATGCTTTCCTTTAATCTGTCCAAAGAAAAAAATCAGATAGCTGTGTGGGTAATCCAAACCCCCTCCAATACTAAGCCTGCATTTGATGTATAATGAAGAAAGCATTCAGTTAGCTGAGTCACTGTACTTGAAGATACACTGTAGAAGATGCTTCACAATACAGCCCCTAATCATATAAATTTGACAGATTAGTCATTTCACTAATGAGAAGAACAAGAAATGCATTTTAAGTGTAGAAAAACAAACCTTTGCAGCTTGATGCTCCTTGCAAGTCAAATATGATGGACAGCTTTGAATTGCTAGTTCCCAAACACTGGTGAAGTGCATCTACTGCTCCTCACTGCTTCCTTCTGATTGGCTGACCAGGACTTTTCAGCAAGCAAAGAAAAGGCTGCCACACTCACTTTTTTGTTACAGGTCAAACACATCCTGTGATCTACCACGGTTCAATCCAAAGCTTTCCCTATCACAGCGAGCTTCAGAAGATTACGCTATCAGTGCCTCGTTTGCAGTACATATCTCACATGACATGAAAACGTTTGGCTTGACGAGAGCTACAGCTCTCATCCCCCACCATTAAGACTTCCAAAATGCTCACTGAAGACACTGAAGATGTGTATGGGAGGTGAGTATGAACACGGAGGGATCAGGGAGAGCATATTAAAACTAAGCAGGGAGCTGCATGCTGCCCAAAGGCAAGGTGTCTTCAGGAACTCCTTAGGAGCAGCGTGGGTCTTGTGGTTGGTAGAGCTGGGTGGCCAGGACAACCTCAATATGAAAACATATATATACTCACACGCACAATAAAAAGGAATAGCTGCTTTACCATTCCTCTTTATATCACACCCATAACTGCTTCCTATGCGTTATGCCAATAAACTGGGCCTCTTATCTCACATATATTGGCTTCAACTTCAGAGGATGCCAGCCCAGGCCCTGAGGCCGCCCTGCCCACACACAGGGCACAGTCCCCGCTCCCATTGGGTGTCTGAAAGGAGGGCATTGATGTGCCTTCATAATGCAACCATTACCAGCGAGATACAGAGCCAGACCGATCAAAGGCAGAGCAGCAGCTAAATTCAGAGGATTCCAAAATTGAGGTCAGACTCAGTAACTCCTAGACAGATGCCAAGAGAAGCTACACACAAATAGGAAGGTAAATTTTAACTGTGCCAACCTAAAAACGTCACTTGCAGTGATGGATCGAATGCATTTTAGCAAGAACTGTAATCTCCTCTGCCACCACCACCACTCAGCACCACATCAGCATTAGCAAAGGTGCCTGTGCCCTTGTGACTAACTCTAACCCTGCCCTTACCACAGACTGTACAGCACAAGCCCTGCGAATGGCCACTGTGGTGCTCTGCAATGCCCCCAGGGCAGTGAGGCACTTGCTGGTGGGCCACTCAGAGCAGGGGAGCTTCCTCAGATGAAATGCCTCAAAACACAGCCAGACTCTGATCAGCAGGGAAATGCCCTGCTTATACCTGTATTCCACTTCCAATGAGCTTGCTGTTGCTGCTGGAGGAGATTTATGGACTCAGACACGAAGGCTGAGATGCCACAGAAGCCTAGGTTATGGTTCTGGATTTACATCAGAGAAAATGAAACTCCTGTAAATCCACACAAACCCACAGTTCAGCTTAATTATCTCAGTTGACCTTGGCTTCCTGTGCATTTTCTCCTCATCTGTTTGGAGTCAGCAAGCTACTACAAGTGATTACATGATTTGCATAACTGGTAATTATGTGTATCACAGTGACATTTAAAAACCCTATCTGACAGTACCCCACAGCAGTAACAGTTTACAAGCCAACACTGCAAAGATGGCTGAGGTTGGTGGCAAACAGCAATCCTGATTCAAGATCAAATTCTGAATCAAACTTGCTTTATGATGCTGTATATCCCACTTGCAAATACCAGTGTGGCTTTGGCAACACATGACCCTTTCTGTTTCTGCCACTGCCCTGAACTGCTGACAGGTCTGGCCTTTAAAAAGAGCGAAATGATTAAAAATATATATATTTTCTGTATCCTAGTGTGTTTTATGTTGCACTGACAGTCCTCTAAGTCAGAGCTCAAGGACATGAATTTCCAGAGAACCAGAAATTCATGCGTGAATGCAAGCAGTTTTAGGGACTTTTTTGGTGTTCAAGGATAAAGACGCCATGAAGTAAGCTATAATAAGACTCCTTAGCAGTAACTGTATGGATTGACAGTAAGTCCCCACACCAGAGATCTTGCAATCTAAGCAGATAGTGAGAAAAAGCAGGGGAGGAGGAAATGAGGCCACAAAGCGGTGATCAAAGAAACTTTGCACCAAGACAGCAGCCTTGCTCTCTTGGCAAGTGCGTTTCTGCAGTCCTGCTGCCTCATTCTGGTCTGTTTTGCTGTTTCATCCTTCACCTCAGAAAGCAAAGTAAAAACACACTACAACAACACCCAGTGATGGGCAGCACTGGATCCCTGTTTCCTCTCGCTCATTAGCTCCTAATTCCTCAATTAAACAATCAGGTCCCCCACACATTGCCTCAGCTTAAGAGCACCTGAGAAGAGTACTTCTCCTTTTATAAAGAAAAGGCCAATCCCCTTCCTTCTGTAATCAGTACTTCTCCATACGGATGGGTGTGCCTGCAGAACGTTCTGTGAAAAATCAGTGGCCAAGGAAAAATCGCTTTCAATCTTCCCACAGCTCAAGCCCATCTGTAACAACTGCAGCATCTTACCTCTCAAGTCCTGTATGACTGCTCCTGCATATTTGCTGGCTAAGAACAGTTCAAAGTTAGGATAAAATGAAGGAAAGAGATCTTGTTATCATCATTGCAAACAGTTACCAATAACGTGTTCACCTGAATGCTTACATGGGATTTCTTTTATTGCTGGCTTTCTCATTTCGGCTATGCAAAAGAAGAGACTCTTAAAATCCAAACCTGTTTTCTTTTAGCAGATATTCATTTCCACTAGAATTGCTTATGAAATGACTTTAGGGTCTGAGAGCCTTAAGATTCTCCTGCTGCTGAGAAATTACGGATAGTATCTCAAAGTGCTGACAACAGCCAACAAACATTGCTAGAAAGATCTCTTTAGCATGCATGGATGGATGCACCGAGGGCACTACTGTAGGTACAAGAGACATTCCCAATGCACTGCGCATCTGGGATTTAAGGAGGGAAATCTGCACAGAGTGAATTAGCGTTTATTTCTAAAGCAGGAAACTTGCTTTGCATATTTCATTTTTACACACTCACACTTCCTCCCCCCAGCTCCCCATAACAAGCAGAATGCTAAAGCCCTAACACAGTTTACAAATAGACAAAACCCCAGCGGGCATCCTGCGAAACCTGCCTAGGGAACGGCCAGTAAATGCTGACTCTGAATTGCAGTATTTATGGCCAGGCTGAGCGGTGCGTTATTCTGCACATAGCTGGTGGACATACAGAAGGTGTTATTACTCGTGAGCAGTAACAGCAGAGACCATCCTTTGTGCGTGCACACAAGAGAACAAGGTGTATCAATGCACAAGAGCTGAGCGGTTTCCTGCCGCCAGGCCCGAGCATCTTCTCTGCCCTAGCCCATCCCCAGCACATGTCCTCCCACGGGCAGCAAAGCCCTGGCTCAGCTGCAGAGCACCACGGCACGTTACCTGCTGTCTCTCTGTCCCCTGCCGACAGCTCTCCATTGATTCCATTCTCTTTGCTGCGAGCATACGTCCCCGGCTGCTCCCGGCTGCCCAGCCCAGGCTCCTCGCCCTCTTGGTAGGGAAACCCATTGGCACTTCTGACCAGTCCGGCACCCGCGCTGCTCTGTTCCTTAATTTCAGGTGAGTGTGGGTGCGAAGCAGCCTCTGTTAGCTGACCCGAAGTCCAGTGCGGTGCCTTGGCTTCATCTTTCCTATCCTCTGCCATTTCTACTCTCCTTCACCACTTGTCCTGTAACGACATTAGCAGGAGAGATCAGAGCCAAGTGGACGACTATGCCCGGACAACAGTCAGCCAGCAGGCACAGCTCAGGGTTGGTACCAGAAACTAGCGTCCTGCAAAGGAGAGACGGCTTAAATGAACAAGTGTCCTCTTGCCTGGCCCAGCTGTGAGTGAACTTGCTTGGAAACCAAAAGGAACCACGAGCGATCGAAGTTATGGGTCAAATCCACCCTGGCTCCCAAGTGCCTTGCAATTATTAGCACAGGTTGCTCTTCTGTTAATCTGATTTTAACTCGTTAAATACAGTGAAATGTTGACCCAATTAATGAGATGAGAATTGCCATCAGAACTCAGTGACATCTTCCTGGGTGACAGGGGGAATGCAATAACAGTTTAAAGATGTGAAGCCACTGTTAACATTTTTGTTGCAGTTGTGAACTTGGCTTTTGCAGAGCAGGGAGCTCTTCAGCCACAGGATTCCTCCTCTATGGTACGTGCGGCCTGCTGTGAGCCATGACAGAAACAACACTTGAGAACATGCACTGGGTTCCCCAACTGCCTGAACCTGTGTGCATCCCTCTTGCATGCAGCTGGGTGAGCAATCACACTCATTCCCTTTCTGTCCAAAATAGTGTGTGGGAGACATTTGTTTCCCACAGAGTCATTTGCATTCTCCAATGACTATCAGTATTTATACATAAACAAAACTAACCATTATTTGCTACTTCACATGTACTCCACTCCTGTTAATTAGCCCATGACAGAAAAAGAAGCCACTGTATGAGCCCCAGGCTAGGGCTGTGCCTCGTGGAAAAACAGCCCAGTAGGTAGCCTAGGAAGGCAGCATACAGTAATCTGTGTTTTGATATTAAGGTGAATCTAGGGAAAGAAAGGCTTGACCTAAGCAACAGTGAAGTGAAATCCAGCAGGCCTTGCAGTTCTTTCTTCCTGAAAGAAAAAAAAGCATCTAAAAGCAATCAGCTGAATGCAGTCAAGCAGCCACGTGTCACAAAAGGCTGAGCAGTCTAGAGAAGAAGGCAGAGAACTGCACAGTGCATATGTTCTGAGGGCACTGAATCAAGAAACTTATCACAAAGGAACAACAGTTTCCAAGGAGCCAGGTCAGTTTGCAGAAAGCATCTAAACACAATGAAAGACTATCATTGCTTGACTGACAATTATTCACAATTGATAACTCAACCCCCTTCTGATCAGATACAATGGCTTTCAGAGTTGCTTTAAATTAAAAAGTCATGGTGAATCATGAATATGAGATTTCATTCACAATAAATATGTGACACAAACAATAATTCCACCCCAAAAAGGAGGGGCCCTGCTGCTCTGGTAGGTGCAGCCCTGTTCCTACCCCCACCAGCACCATTCCCCCAGGGATAACTGACTGCACAGAGACTGCAGGAGCAGGTAAAAATTCTAACCCAATGTTCCTTTGAGCTGCAACAAAAACAGCGGGCTGAGCAACGACACAGAGCTTGGTGACCCTGAGATGTGCCCCTGCTAGCCACCATTAACATGCTCCGAGGGCTGAACAAAGCCTACTCTGGGAATACAAGGCAAGACTTCCATCTTCATCCTTCGAAGAAGCTCAGAAAACAAACCAACCAAACAACCTAAACCCAGCTCAGCTTTCTCTTCACCAGTGCAGTGCATTTTGCAGCTCAGCCCAGGGTTACATGAGAGAAACCCATTGCCTCCTTAGGGAGTAAGGCACGAGCATGGCAAAACGTGCTCCTAAAACTCATTTGGATGGAGGCAATGGTTGTTATCCCACCATCACAGCTCAAAGGCTGTTATCTCTCAAGTGCCCTGTTCCAGGCAGACGCTCCCCGCCCCACTGCGAGCTCTTGAGGAAGGATATTCACATCTTTACAATGGACCGTGTCACAGAAGTCCTCTGTGAAACTAACAGAAGTGCTTTTATCTTTAAAAATAAATACAGTGGGCAGGCTTCAATGAGAGCTGTGTATCTGGAGGCAGAATTTGGCTCAGTATTTATAATAGATGGTTACAGAGTGAAACATGGATGAATTCATTCTTGACTCCCTGTTATTCATCAAGTGCCCTCAGAGTTTATAATGGTAGCAGAAACAGTGCAAGTGAGTCACACAATGCATCTTTGTGCTCAGCAGTTCAGCAGTGAGCATCTGCCATACAGCCCAGGTTCACAGACAGCACACACAGGTGTGCCTCTTACCACCAGGTTAGCTGTTTTTCTGTCATTTAATTAGCATACCACAGGCTTCAATTAATCAGGCAATTTAAAAATTGACAGAGAAACAGCAAGAATGGACAAATATTATGGCAGTATTCAAGAAGCATTACGTATGTAAAGAGAAGAAATCTGGAATAGCTTGAGCAATGTAGGGAAACACGGTACTTAGGGAAGTATATTTCCCCTTTCCACTATGATTTTCTTTCCTTTTGCATCAGCTGCAATAAAGGTTTTCAAAAAACATGAGGAATGAAGGAACAGGCAGCCCTTTCAGAACGTCACATCACCCCAGTTAAAACAACCTGGAGATCGCAGGCCACAGGAGGGCTGGCTGGAGTGCCTGTGCTCCACCACAGCTGCCAGCAGCTGCAGTGACGAGACACTCCACAGCCCTTCAATTCACATCCTTGTAACTCACACGGTGCACTGGGGCTAGCCTTGTGGATCTGAACTGGACATCCTGCCTTCTAAGCTAATAGCTTGTAGTAGAAACGGCTGTAAAAACTAATTCCCTCTTCCTTTTCAGACATTTGGGAGCTGTAGTGAGAAAGAAAAAGCTTAAACAACTTGGAATTGAGACAGACGGACAAATCTCATGGTAAATCTGCAGTTCAACTTTGCAGTTACCTCCTCTTTTTGCAGACATGTATTTGCTAACCCAAATGCCCCTCTATGTGACAGAGGCTCCTGCTGAGTTGGCTGGGCTGAACGCAGCCCAACCGCTTTGAACTCAACAGGCAACAAACCACCCACAGTAACTCGCTTTGAGAGCAAGATGCACAAAGCTCCAGATAATGCTGATGTAGACATCCTGCCATGCTGGCTGTCCTACATATTTTCTGAGTTCATCTTGTGGAATCATCTTAGCATTACACTAATATTGCCTTGGCATGTCAGCGGATGAATTTGCTATGAATTTCACTTTTTAAGAGAACAGAATTAGGCCAATACTGAAGGATTTTGCAAAGTCCTTGCTCTCCTGGGGGATGTAATCTAGCTCATACTGGTAGATACCTTAACAGAGAAAACCTTTAATTCAGATCCATGTGCCAGCAGGCCAATTTGGTTAGTGCATCTGAGTACCAAGTACCAGGCAGCATGGATTAAAACGTCCCAAGGGAACACACCTCACTGACAGCTCTGCCTGGAGAAGGGGAGGAGAGCAGTCGAATATCAGTTGAATAACAGTAAGAACAAGAACCAGAAGTTAGGCAAATGGCAGCAACCTCCTGCCACACCAAAAACTCAGCCTTGGCTTTCACATGTAGGTCACAAACACTGCTGGGGCTACAGTTCTAAGTGGAATCTCCAGATAATTAGAAAATAAGGGGACTGATTTTGGATGCCACAAACACACGAAGAGATCTGTCCCCAAATGTCACCCTTGCATTTCACTTAGCATGTATTCTTTCTCAACTGAATTCCATTCAGACGTGAGCCGTGTGCCTCACACAGATCAGAGGGCAGACAGCAAACGTACCCTGCGTGTTAGTCCTCATACCTACAGTGCTTGGTCATGCTCTGCAAGCTGCCAGGAGATTAACAGAAGTCACAGGTGATCTTAAAGGCTCAATACCATAACTCTGGTAATAGAACATATTAAAAGACAGAATTATAAGTTTCCCTCAGTTGGAATCGCTCTGCCTCTGAAGCTTAATAAAGGACAAATAGGTTTCTCCAGTAATTTGTAACAAATACAATTTACTTCTTCCTTGCCTGCTGCCCGAGTTATTAGATTGCAGCTGGACCCCTCTTTCTAGACAAGAGCAAGACAATCCTCTTAAATACCACCTCATGTCTGTCAAAAATGCAAGCAGCATTCACCTATGCACACTTGTATTAGCATTCGGGTTTTAAAGGCTCTTCCATTCCTGTGCTGCAAACCAATAGTCAATAGCCATGAATTTTTTGTAGAAAATCCTTTCAATCATTCTTCTGATCATATCTTGAGTTACAAAACTGTTGAGAAATAAAGGATGGTGCCTGGATCACAGGCAGAACAAAGGCAGCTCCCTGCAGAAAGGGCAGGAAAATGTACTGCAAACCGCATCCTTGCCAGCACTGAAATGAGGGATGCTCCAGTCTCCAGAGCAGCCGAGCAGACCTCCACCAGCACTGCAGAGAATGAGCAGGGAGCCAGAGAGCTGCTGCCATGCTCCTCCTTGCCCATGTGCTCCCTGGGGATACGGGGACCGACCTGAATTCCTGTGGTGGGGTGGGAACAGCATGAGGAGGGACTGGGGTCCAGGCAGTCACTCTGCTCTCACTGCCATCTCCTGACCATGTGCCAGGGTTTCCTTAGCTCAGTAACAAAATTGTGATGTGCACTAGGCCAGGCATAGCTAACCCTCACCCAGAGAAGCATAAAATATTAAAATCAGTGCAAGTCTAAGGAAAGTTCTTCCAAAATACGAAATTCAATCCACAACAGAGAAATCACTTCTGACACGTTTCCTCACTTGAGAAGTTCCCTGAAATCTAGAAACCGATCTCCAACTGATTTCATAATGTAGAAACCACACTTAAGAGTTCCTTCATTCACATTTCATGGCTTTAGCTTTGATGATGCCAAGGAACAAACACACCAAAGCCTACCATTAAAATTGAAAGATAAGCTGATGATGCTGACAACGGTGATAAATGGATTCATAAATATTGCAAGCACCATCCAAGTCAACAATAAGCCCTGTTAGATTATCAGAAACTATGGACGTGGCTTTAGAAAGGCAGGAGCTTCTGGGTGTATATAAGATCTCTGACACTGCTGTGATGATTTCACAGCCAGATGAGATCTGACAGAACCACAGCTCGTGGCTCAATAGCCACCAGCAGAGTGAGGTAACCAATGCATAATGGGCTGCAGGCTGAGTGTCTGTCAGAGGGCATGGAGCATAGGAACAAATTCACATGAAGAAACACGACTTCCTGACCAAGCCCCTTGCTCCACACCCAGCAATAAATCCTGTATACCCAAGCAAGGTACAAGATGGCTGAAATACAGCAGCAGCTTTGGTGAGACAAAACACGACAGAAGCATAAAGCTGAGCTCCTAAGCAATGAGAATGTCTCTAAGACTGGAGGAACACCTGCTAATGCAACCATGACAGCTTCATCCTGCCTTCTATCTTTTTTTATAGCTCTGGGAATGAATGGAACAGGAAGAAATTTCAAGAAAAGGATTTTGGCCGGTGAGCTAGACAGCCCTGAACAGGATGCTCTGTCTCCTCTCTGCAGCACAGCACAGCACAGCCTGACCTGCGTTTCTTTTGGCAGCAATTGGACCCATCCTGCTGCAGAGTGGGAACAGCTAAAGGGATGAGGAGGAAACTTTCAGCTGCTGCTCCTGCTGGACACAGCCCTTCCTTGCTGGGGAAGGTACCAATATCCCAAGCTATAGAAAAGCAGAGCTGCCATGCCAGCTAGCCATGGGGTGCTGCCCTCCACAGCACCATG
Source organism: Lagopus muta (assembly GCF_023343835.1). Taxonomy (NCBI): domain Eukaryota; kingdom Metazoa; phylum Chordata; class Aves; order Galliformes; family Phasianidae; genus Lagopus; species Lagopus muta. The sequence continues at coordinate 31,730,847 of NC_064440.1, read as the reverse complement.
CACATGGCCTCACACCCAATCCTAGGGGCTGCACAAACTCACTAGGCGTCAGAAACCCGAAACCAGGTACCTCTCACAATTATGAAACATTACGAGCAGCTTTTGCCTTCAAAAACATCATCTACCGTAGGGCTCAGCCCTAGTTAAAAAGCTCTGTGAATCCCTGCCCACTCCTTCCTGTTCCAACACCACCTCTTTCCAACAGTTTCCATCCACAACGCTGTATTTTTTCACAATTTACCATTCATCAAATACACTTACATACAAACATCTACCACCAGTCAAAATTGCTTCCTGCAGGAGAGAGGAGAGGCACTTCAGCTGGTAAAGGAGATGTAACCATAACAACAGCACCATGACAACTATAAGTGATATCTGCAGCAAGAAACAAGGCAAAAAGTTACTGCCAAGAAATCCGCTCCATGCAAAGGACAGCAGAAGCACCAAGGAGCCACGAGCAGTTGGTAGAGGTGCCAACACCAAGGAGTACAAGTCACTCTGGATTTTAAATTGTGCACAACGCTGCAGTTTTTAAGAAGAGTTAGTGAAACAAACACTTGCCTCGACAATTTAAGTCTGTATTTGTATCTTCATAGCCTTTCGCTACTGAAGCATTTATAGAAGGTTCGCCATACATACCACAAGTTTCCAAAAGCTGGAAGGCCAGCTGAAATCAGTAGCTTAAGGAGATGATTTTAAAGTTCACTGTCTTCTGACCCTCGGTAGTGCCAACTAGACATGGACTTGTTATGGCTGCTAAACAGGCTAACAGCTGCATGCTTCCCTTGCTCTGAGCTCACACTACCATACTTAGATGTGGATGAGGTGCCAGGAAAGGCAGCCCACAAAAAGGCTAGAGTGCCATTTTGCAAGATTTCTCTCTTCCCAGCATTGACCTTGCTAAGACGAATCGAAGTGATGTTGCATCTCTTCTCTCGAGAGGCTCAGTGATGGATGACAGCTCAAATTAGGTAGTGAAGAATGTAATTAATGATGCTCATATGTGACTCACACAGTCTCTGTTCAGGACAGGTCTGCAATCTGTGATGAGAACCAGTCCGTTCAGCAGGGAGGTGCCACACTGCTAACTCTGAACAGAAACTCACAGAGCAGCAATCTCACCCACCCAGAACAAGCTCCTTACCTGCACTGGTGGGGCTCTTCCTTCTCCACGTACATCAACTACTCTCACATCCCTTCATTCTTTCACTATGACTTCATTAAATGTGACAGGTTTTCATGCAATCTCAACTCTACTCTGTGAGCTTTTAATTAGAAAAAAAAATGCTGCCTCTACAAACGTGTTTGCGTTTTTGATTTTTCAGAGGTCTTACCTAACTTCCAAAACTAATTCCACCCCTGCTACAGCACAACCTCTGAAAATACCCGGATGCTATCTTTGGGAGCACTGTCACGTCAGCTGCTAGAAATGGTAAGCAGGAGGCTCGAGGCAATTTTAGGCAGGCTCTTTCCTGAAAACATACGCAGCAGAAGCAGCCCACGAGCGAGATTCAGCAGCACAGCTTTGGCACAGCCTCCAGGGCCATGCAGCCACAGGCAAGGGGCACTGCATCACCTCCATGGGAGGACTGCCCAATTCGGCCACCATCCCAGCTTATCTGTCCTTTCATGTGCTGAGATAAAGGCATGCTGTCAGCAATCCCCAACCAAACAAGCTGGACTCCGACATGCAAATGAAGTATGTAAGTGGTAAAAGGGAAGGACGGTTTGAGCAACCCTTGATCACATCAAGAAGGTTTTCTCCCCAGGTCAGGGGCAGCAGGTTATTGCTGAGGGAGCTTTGGCTCACAATGCTCAGACACACCAGGCAATCGTGCCAGACGCACAGGGGAAGCGGGAACATCTTACTGTCTGGCAGAGACACTGTTTGTTCATGCTGAAAAAGAGCAGAGGACAGCAGAAAGCTTGTTCTGAGTCCCCTCCACCCAGATTCCCTTAAGCATCTTTCCTTCTCAGTTTTGTGGTTAGAAAACCTTACAGGCAGGGGCCCAGGAACCCATTACAGAAGCCAATGCCTTCACCTGCAGCACAAAACCACTAACAGTAGATAAATAAGCAAAAACGAGGAGATAAAGGCTTGTGAAACTGATGGAGGGGAAGGTTATTCACAGCAAACTCGGCATGTGGCAGCTAGTGCTAGAATCTTCCTTCCTGCAGAACGCCTGAGCAGCGACTGCTGTGCTGCAAAACCCCGGTCCCACCAAAGCGGTAGGATTATTTCATCTCTTCAAACTATTTTCTAATAATCATATTACAAACAGAACACTTCTTTTAACTTAAATACACTCTCATGACTTAAAAACATGCTGTCCACCCACATGCAGCCACCCACTTGTATGACCATGACTTCATACTCAGGCAAATAAAATACTCTCTTCACTACCTGGAAATGAGAATACGCAGAAATCTTTTGTGCTCTTAAAAGACTCTGGAGGGTGAAATCACAATATTTGGGATACAGTGTTATCATGTGATAGCTTTTCCCTGCCAAACTGTAATTCAACCAACCCTACAGCCTACAAAAGAAATGAAGCAGTCACTCCCCGCTCTGCTCAGGCACAGGGGATGGAGGGCAGAGAGAACACAAGTAGGAAGGAACTTGGAAGCACAGAAGCTGAGTTTGCAGCCCTTGCTTTCAAAGGTATTTTTCCCATTGGAAGGACTTCAGTTAAGACCTTGGGATATGCATTCAAGCAGAAACAGAAGTTTATATGCCTCGGCTTGTATTTTAGCTACAAAGATTTCTTTAATTTTGAGTTCCCTTTTTTGGGGGGGAGGAGGAGGGTGGGAAGTTCTAAAGTATTAACGCGTAAAGAGGAATCAACTCACTGAGCCATTAAGGCTTTCTGAAATCTTAACTGTAGGCCTTTGCTGTGACAGCAAGTCCTATTTCAGAGGCTCGTTTCCTCCCCCAGTTCCCATGGGTGCATGCAATCGCTTGATTCTTGCTACAGGTTGGCTTTAACCTTGTTCTGCTGCCTCCCAGTATCTTCCCACCCTGCGCCAATGGGCTGACGTAGATGTGTGAAGTCAGAGGTGCTCTCCTGGGATAAGAGGAAGAAAGAATGAGTTCTGTGGGAGGCAAAGGAGCAAGCCCAGGGCCAGGAGTAGGGAAGGACAAGAAAGTTGTGCAGGATGAAGAAAACGTGTGTCAAGAATGATAAGATGTGACTGATGAACAAATTTAGTAACTGAGGAACAAGTCTGGAAAAAACAAAGCCATGGGGCTGAATGTGTGTTATTTTAATATAAAGAGACAGCCAGGGGGAAGGAGGGGAGCCAGAATTTGCCATCTCCAATCAAAACATCCAGCCTAGACTCCCGCCACAAGCAGTGGCCAGCACGAGCTGCTCTACATGAAGAGGCAAGAAGCTCCACTGAGTTTCAGTGTCACATCTGCACATTCTCGACAGACAGTCACCACCTGCTAACCCAGGCCTGCTGGTTTCCATCACAGCCAGGTGCCTTGGTGCCTACAAGGATCCAGATCAGGTTCCTTCCAGGCAGCAAAAGCGAAGATGCCCTCAAGGTCACCTTCTGGACAAGGGGAGTAACCTCTCTCGAGGCAGCTCTTCCATGGACTACAGGCAGAAAATTCCATTACATGTTCAACAAGATACAAAAAGCACAGGGGGAGATAGGGCACGCACAGAAGGGACATGGAAAATTCACAAAACATTTATGCATTCAGGTGCTCCTGAGATCTCACTTGACAGAAATCTAGGATCTAACACACAACAACTGAGGCCGCTTCTGAATTTCCCTGGATTCTTCCTGTTGCAGTCTTTCAGCAGCACTAATACTGACATTGAATCAGAATGTCTGAATGCAGTATAATCACAAACAAGGCACAGGCGACTCCTAAAAAGTGCAGAGTGTGCAATCAGGATGATTAAAGAAGCTTCTGTGCAAGGAATGACTAAACAGGCTGGGCTCCTCATCCTGAGAAAGAAGGGAATCGGATGGTGCTCTATAAAGGTATGTAGCAAAGGGAAGATGAATAAGCAAACAATCCCTCTCTCCACAAGGAGCAACAGTGCAGGAACAGTCAAGCAGGACTGACTGTGGCAGGCACTGTGCAAATGAGCAGAGGTGATTCTTCCTGCTGCAGGGAATTACAATGAATTAGCTACTGCAAGAAGTTGTGCATGATAAACGCTCACGGCAGTTCAAAAAGCAACTGGAGAGTGATCATGGACAAGGTTCCATGGGTGAGGGCTGCTGTCGGCAAAGGGAAGCTGAAGCACTGATGTCTGGGATGGGGAAGTCGGAGGGAATGGGAAGAATGAAGCAAGTTCACAGAACTAGCAGTAGCTTGGACACATGCACAAGGGACCCAGCTACAATAGCGCTATCATCTGTGATTTCTTTGACAGCCAAACTCTCTGGGTCTAACCTTGAAACCTTAGTGTCCTTTCAGATAGCTTTGCCTGCGTGATAACTGTTAACACACCTCTAGACCAGGTCTGGTTTGTGACAGTTCTTTTTAGCTTTTTTGGCTGTCCTTAATACTGTCTGTCAACAAGAGCAGTGCAAAACTTTCCAAGCCTAAACAAAGTTCAGCACTATACAGATGTCTATATTAAAGTGGCTGCCATAGCTGGATTTCCTTGCTGCCAGATAGACAGTGATTTATTCTGTAAGTTTCGTGCCCTGAGCTTTCACCAATTCTCTTCTTTTCATCCTGAAGCCCGGCAGAAGTCTAGCAGTAATAATTAGCAAGCCATAAAAATCGACCTGATTTGTGGGAACCACTGAAGGATGCAAAGAGACATTTCTGTTCAAGGAGGTAGGAACAAAGGCGCGTGGTTACTGACCCAGTCATGTCAGACCTAAATTTTGAGGGAATCCCAAGTGATAAGCATCCTGCAGACTGAACGCTGCCTATTCATTCAGCCCTCCTAGCAGAGTGAATGAATCATCTTTTCAGCAGAGACAGCCCCTCTGGGTCAGAGCTGAGGTCAGCGGTAGGGCATGTGTTTCAGACTGCTTGCCCTAAATGAAAAGGAAAACATACAAGACCACTTATGCTGCTGCAGCTCCAAGCATTTCATCTATAAAACATTTACATTTAGCATCTCATGAGACCTCTTATAAGTGGCAGCTCAGGATACATCGCCAGGTCCTTCTGGAAGGGCCATCTGTCTTCCCATGTCCTCACGTCCTTCTTCCGCAAACACTGTTTTCAGCTCATCCTCCTGTTTGTTCCCAACATAACCATGAGCTCAGTGTCACTGTGTGCTGTCTGCAGACTTTTAGCATAAGGAGGTCAAGTTCATTTTGCAGGACAGGTTGAAAATGTGCACCCCCTCTCTTTAGCTGGTGAACCAGCCCCTTCCAAGCAGCAGGGCACAGTCTGCAGAGCTTGGTTTTGCTGCATCAGCAGAGGGCTGAACACATGGAAGAACATGTGTCTGGGCTGTAATCTGGTGTTTCAGCTAGAAACTTCTAAGGCCAACAAAGCTGTTCATTTGCTAGCGCCCGGCTGTGTAATAGGTGTTTTTCATTTACAACGTAATACAGTCTGTGTCATACCATGTACTTTCCTTCATAGTTTTTTTAAACATTGATGCTCAGCAGGGAGCTGTGAAATTCCATCTCATTTGATGGGAAAAGGGATGTCTTTAAAAGCTGCCTCCTGCAGCTTTCACCCCAATAAGCATTTTCCTCATTCCTCTGTTAATTAATGCCCAGTTTTCCCTCCTGAACTTATTATCCAGTTCATTCCCTGCAACTTGCCTCCATTGTGTTGCTTATCCATCCTCATCGTCCCCTCCACACCCATCATCAACAAAACCACTTCTGCCTAAGAAAGCATAATAAGCTTGACTGCCAGAGGGAAAAAGGGCAAGCACTGCGTGTCTGAGCCCAAGCTGCCCTTCCCAAGCAGGGTTCAACCACTCAAAGGGGCTCTGGGGCTTCCTCTACCCTCTTCCCTCAGTGCATTGCTGCTGAGCAACAGATAGCAAGGAACTCATCCCAAGTACTGTCTTAGAAGTGTAACAGGACTTGCAGTGATCCAGCCCAAGCCATAACCCAAAAATCAGACTGAGGTTCCTGACAGCTCAAAGATCAGCACTATGCAGGGAGACAGATGGTATTCAGAACAGTTGGGCATCCCACTTCTCAGTCCACATCCACATTTCTGAGGCAAACAGCAGCCAATACTTGCTCTGCAGTAACACAGACCATGCTGTACAGAAGAGCACTCTTGTTAAATGCTGTGAAGACATACCCACAAAGAAACAGACGCTATGTTTAGGAATACCTAATATACCCAGTAATACCAAAACAACTGGCCCAACAGTAGGCTCCCCTCTTTGGCCTCATTCCTCTCCCACCCACTCTCAGATGCAGAGGTGCAGACGGCTCAGGCCTAGCCCCACGTGGATCCAAAGCAGCCCTGCCACCAGTGTTAAATTCTTGAGAACAGAAACCTTGGGAAAGGCACTGAGGTTCCTCCATCAGCTTACAGATCCTGAAAGTCCCCTCTTACCCCATACATGCTTTCTGCATGCCATCTGGCTGAGCTGGAGCCTTTTCCAAGAATACAGTACTGAGGTATTTCCCAGCACTGCTGGTGCCCCACATTATGCACTGTCAGCAACAGAGAGATGATGAAAAGCCTCCCCCGTCCCACTTATTTTTTTTTTTCTTATTTAAATAAAATACCTGTATGTTATATAAAGGATTCTGCTGCTGCCCTTATAGCCGTTCCCAATTTGAGAAAGCATTTATATGAATGAGGCTACAGCACAAACCAGAGGAAAGAATAAAACCTAAAGCTCCTTTACCGGAAGCGCTGCTAAGATCAACCCCCACTGTGTGCATGGCAATCAGCAGACATTTCCAGAATGGATTTACTCTGGTGCTTTGTCAGTGTTCTCTGGGAATATTACAGAAGCCAGGAGATTCTTCTTGAAGCAAATTGTTACTTGTCCTTCAAAAAGGCACCTGACTTGATACGGAAGGATTTGGGATGGGAGGAGCTCCTAAACAGCAATCCTTGTTATTTCAGTTGACTTTGCATTTGTGAGCATTTTAGAGGAGCTGTACTGGGCAAAATGGGAATTGTTAACATCTGGCTAATAAAGACAACAATACCCACATCACTATACTTGACACAGACCCATGATCAAGTGCAAAAAATTACCATTTAAAAGATAGAGTTGATCATTCAAACACCAACCATTCAAATCGTACGGTGCTTTGAAGAATATATTGTGCTATGCTTTGCTGTACGGCTTCCAAGGAGCATTGCTCATCACCATTTGCAGCTTCTGAAATGGGGGTGGCATTCTTCCTTTTTCCACGCAAGGAGTGACTATTGAGACAACATGTTTTTATATAGAAGGCTTCTTTATATCAATACTAAATGCACACAACTGTGACGGGAAGTCGCTGTGGAAACAGTTCTCTCCACTTAGCTCATGTTTCACTGCTGTCTCTGTTTCCTATCACAAAAAAAAAGAAAGGACATGGCTGTATTTTCCTCAGCTCTCGACCTTTCTCTGTTGCTTTACCTGTTCAGAATCCCAGGAGGTCTTAACATGAAAGATTTCCAAAATCTATTGAGAGATTCACACACACTGCCCAAAACTCTCTTAAACTTCTTCTCGTGCCAGAACCACCTTCTGCTGCAAGTAGGGAGAAAAGAAAGGCACATTGGGGTGGATCAGGACAGCATTCAGAGACATCTACTCAAATTCCCTGCCATGTTCTCAGTCAGTGCTATGGAAGGCGCCAGGGAAAATATTCTGATGACCCAACTTCAAGGCACTTTTCACTCCAGGGCTTCATCAAAATCTAAATTAAAAATATTCCTTCTGCCTTAGTTCCTAATGTTCATTTTCCCATTTCAGCCATTCCTGAGCAAGAAAGCCATAAGATCACAGAAATGGAAGGAGGCAATCAAGGCCTGGTGATGTAACCACACCAGGAAATACACTGAGGGCCCACGACTGTCACCTCTCTGCAAACCACTGCAGAGCATTTATGCATAGTCAAATTAGATATGAAAGGGCACAACTGAACGACATTGAACCATGAGCTCCTTTGCAGGAAAAAGCCTAAAAAGCTGATGTATTCACAAGGAAGAAGAGCAGCCTTGCTGCAAAGCAAATGAACAACTGTGCAAGTCTAAGGAGACACTGAGAGCTTCCTTCTCGTAGCTGAGATGCGGCTGTCCTTTCCCAAAGCAAAGGGCATGGCTCTGTTTTACTGGCAGTGCTGTTAGCTCTGTAAATTTTACTTTCAGCACCTTCCTGAAGGTGTGGGTCTGCCCCTACTGACAAAGTCAGACACATCCATGCTGGAAGGTCGCCAACGTGCATTAATCACCAACAATACACAGACAAGGTGGTAATTCTTCTACAGGTTGGCCAGGCAGAGCCATTTGGGAATGTAATGTTAACCTCCTGTAGGCAAGAGATAGTTAAAAACAACAACAACAAAAAACCATCAGCTCATTCCTAACAAGTATTTAATGTTTTGTCAGGAAAAACCAGCTTCCTTCAAAGCAGCAAAGAGCAAGCACTGACTTATGTTTCCTGACACCCCAAGAATTACTGGCTCACGTTCCCCTGTTCCCTGCGTATCTGCAGGACTACAAAGACACTGCAGTATAAATTCATTAAGTAACACAGAGCGCAACAAATTCAAGTATTCTCATTACACATGGCCAGGAAGCAGACCATCCAGAGATCGGAGTGCCTGATTTCCATAGGTTACCATGTTTTAACCATGTGGCACTTTAGAGACCAATTCATTAACTGAAAGCGAAGCATTCAATTCAGATACTCCCTGATTTCCTTTTAACCCTTTCCTGCTGCTCTCTGCTCTACTGACACACACTGCGATCAATGAAAATCCCATATTTGTTCCCCAGCTTTGCAGGCATTTAAGTGTATGTTTTGATGGGGGTCACGTTCCTGGGAGTGAAACAAAATACCTGCCAATAAGGCAACTCCAGGAATTACAAGCACACTGGAAATATGATGCCAGAACACATCTGAAAGAATTTAGAAGCAGCGTAAGGAGTACATTACACATTTGTTTAACTGCACCCTCTTTACATAAAAGACAACAGTAGAACGTGGTAAAAGCAGAGCAGGATTTTCTGCATTCAGCAACACTTCCTTCCATTTTCCTTCCCTTGTCATCTCTGCACCAGAAACGCTGAAATAACCAGCACTGCTGCAGTTGTAGTGACTTAACACCCACCTCAAGCACATACAGAAAAAGACTAATTTTGTAAGCTTCAGCGCTTTTAAATTATGCTTGTTGCCATGAGAACTTGATTAAAATGCCACCTACAAGCTTGCAGAAAGGGGGAAAAACAACAACATCAACAACAAAAAATCCCCTTTTAATCAGTGGTAGTACACTTGCTGCATTGCAGCATTTTCACGAGCTTCACAACCTTCTGCAGTGAGAGGCAGCAGAGATGCCCAGATACATTTTGCTGAATACTTCATTCTGGACAAAATTTAGCTGACGGTGTGGTTGTCACCCACCACCATTAGAAAACACTCCATTCAAGGAAGATAAAGCACATGTGTACGTTCTGCACTACGTCACAGATTTGAAACTAGAACATTAAGTGCATGTGCAAAGCAAGGGCAGCCCTGACAGCCACCTGAGACAACAAAGTATTTGTTGAGCGATCTGAGACAAACCAAAGCTACTCAGAGTAATTTACTGGCCACAGTAAAGGAGTCGCCTCACGCAACTCTTCCCAAGATGGACACATATACTTATCCATGAGCAAAAAACCCACCATTATTCTAATTAAGAGCCAGGCTGCATCCCATTTAAAATGAGACTAGAATGAATTTTCCCATGAAAGACCAATCCCCTCTTGAGGATAACATCCGTGTTAGAGCATAAGGTCTCCTCTAAAGGATTTCACACAAATCAGCCCAAAGAGCACATATCTATTACCAGCAGAGGGCAAGCATCACGCCAGAGACCCTGGCTGCCATCTTCTAAGGAGGAAAATGCAAACTGGAACAGGTAGTTCTATTGTTCCTTCACCTCATTTTCATACATTATTAACTGTTCTATTCACCATAGAAAACAATGCATTCTTCACCAGAGGAGGTGATAAACCTACAATCTGACATCATGGGACAACAGAAGCTGGCGGTGCCCTCCACGAGTTGTTCAGGTGTGAATGGAAATAGTGCCATGTTGGACTCAAGGGCACAGAAGGGTATTCTGCGGCCGCTGGAAGCTCTCAAACATGCAGCAAAACACACACAGAGGCCAATGGGTATATCAGAGATGGGAGTGGAATGTGATGCAAAGAAGTCTCAGAGTGCTGGTTGAGGCTAGCAGGACCAGCTCGCTGAGATCACTGATGCTTATTCCACCTTGCCTTCTCTGTTTCTTTCTGCTAAGTGCAGGGAACCTGGAATCCTGCTCCCATTGGGTTAAAAGAAGAACAAGATGAATGTCATGATTATCCAGACCTCCTGGTGATGAAAACAACATTTCTCTACTTCACGTTCAAAAAAAAGCCTGGCTTATTTTTCACAGGCATGGATTTTCCAGGAGATTAATAACACTAGCAATTGTAAGGTACTTCACTGAATAAAAAGATTTCTATTTTATTATCTATGGACTGCTGAGATTACGATTGTCTCATCTCTTCTCTGGATTAACGTAATTTATTATTTGCTGCCACTTTGTCCTCTTCCATTGGGCATTAGCTGCATACGGTCTGCTAAAAGCAACCAAAGGAGAGCCTGCATGCCACGCTCATAAGAATCTGCACCAGCAGAGGTGACTCACTGTCACTTTCACCAATGCTGAAACACGCCACCCGCTGCCTCCCTGCGCTCACACCCACTGCTTGGTCTCCATAAATGTTCACCAAGTGTCAATGAATGTCACTGAGCGCCACTTGTTCCGTCTGGAGGAATTCAAGGACATACCTTTGCTTCATATGCTCTTCCATGTCAGATACCATTCTGTCAGCCTGCCCCTTTGCTGCCATCTGCCACACAGCAACACAACATAGCGGAATATTGGTGGAAGGTTCAACCTCTACTGCCATACCACCGACATCCACCACTGATGCTGTGGGCCAATGTCATAAAATAGGAGGCAGTACTTTCAGAGCAGCCCTTGTTTATGCTTTTATAGTAATGAGGATCTTCCCCAGAGCAGAACAGCTCTCCATCTAAGGCACTGAGCTGCAAGATCAGAGTTCAGTCCAGGGCTCTGCTCCACGACCTTGAACTTACGAACACATAAGCCTGTGCTTCAGCTCTCCCATCTGTAAAACATGAATTACCAACATTCACGCTGTCCATAACTTGCCTATTTGTGCTGCAAATCCTTCAGGGCAAGGGCTGTCTCTTTACATCTGTGTGAGGATGCTCTGGCTCCCAACCAATGTCTTCATATCCAGATTTCAGGAAGTTTTGTTCAAGGAAGTACACTGACCAGACACAGCATCTGCCCGGAGGCAGCATGACAAACTTTTTCATGCAGCAACCCAAAAGGAGAAGATTGCAACACGGGCCTTTGACATCAGTGCTTGAATAGCTTCCTGAGCATGCTGGAGAAACAGAGGGGCCAAGACATAATGTGCCTCCTTGAATGCTGTGCAAAAAGCAGCAGCACGGAGCTTTGGATGTTCGTCTTCTCTGGTCCCTGAGAGCCCAGAAACTCTGCTCTGGCCCTTGGTCCTGCCAGAAGGGACTCTTAAAGCCCCTCCTATCAAGAATAACCCCAGTTCAAAACCTGCATGTAAAGTCTGAGATGAAGGCTGCAGCCCACCCACCACATTAAGGACCCCTGTTGATGATGCCAATGTTAAAAAACAAAAAAAAAAGAAAATTATCCCATGTCTGTAAGGCTGCTGGCCTGACCAACAACCTAGTACCCTCACAGACTCTCCGTAACACTTTCCCCCTCTTTCCTCCAGCGATCTACACAAAGCTTTCTGCATTTCTTCTTCTGATAGCTGCTCATTTCTAAAATTCCTTTTATAAACAACTGCCTTTGGCAGCAATTAAAAATGTGATGTGTTGAAGTGCCAGAATCCACAAGTAGTGCCATAAATCACAAGGTGTGCGCGTAGTCCCTGTTTCCAACTTCTCTCCGCAGCTACGTAACAGGTCCTTAACATTTCCTCCTGACATTAAAGCAGCCTTGATTCCATCGGTTAGTTCAGCTGAAGATGTGTCAGTGTTCGCACAACCCAAAAATACTTGCTCCCTAATTCTCTCACTGTGCTTGTGCTCCGGTTGCCTGTCTCTGCTGTCTGCTGTGCCTATCCACACACATCACTGTGAATCACACTGGCCAACTGCTGTCACATTTGACAGAAGACACTAGGCTCCTACCTACCACCTTAGGAAATCCACAGATGGGTAGAAGAGATGAAAGACATGAATGCCTCTGTGGATGGAGACATATAAGGAGAAGAGCTCAGCCCTTATTCCTCTCCTATGGTCCTGGCTACCAACCTACACTGCCAAATACCACCAATCATTTCAACTGAACTCAAATCAGTATGAAGACTCAACGCCAAGCATTTCAAAGTAGATTTCCTCTGATAGGTATAGAAACATTCAAGGTGCAGAAGGAATGCTTTACCAGATCTTCCTTACATTGTTCAGGCCAGAAAAAAAACTAAAAAAAGCTTATCTTGGTTTAATTAGCTATTTCTACTGCTAGTTGAAATAAAACGTCTAAACTCTGCACTTGGGGAAAAAGAGGGGATGGCGTCTGATTCCATTTGGGGCAAACCTTCAGCTTAATTTTTAATGGAGCTGAACCATTTTGTCCATTTCAGTTATCTGCTGCATCGGTCAATACGTAGAATATGGAGCTGCATTAGTAACTGAACTGTCAGAGTTAGAAAAACATATTCCTAATGGAAAACATGCTAAACCGCAGAGAGACAGAACGGTGCTGTGTATTTCCTAACTCTCAATACACTGGATTTTAAGAAGGAAAACAAAAAAAACCAACCCACAAATAAAACAGAATTAGATCCCTAGCTAGCTGCATAATGTATGTGTTTTCATGCTGCTATGTCCCAAGTGAGCTGCCACACATGAGTACTGATTTCCATCTACAATTTCCCAGCGTGAACTACAGGGTCTCTCAGCTGGTAATTACACCAGCAAACATGGTCTCACCAGCATGGTGCCTGCTTCTCACATCTCTGTCTCTCTTCCTACGTCTGAGTGTAAGCTCTCTGGGCTCTGGAATAACTCCACTGTTGGAGCACACAGCATCTAACACAACAGTGATCTAAGGCAGACTTGGACACCTAGTTACTAATATTATGGTGCTTAGAGCACTGAATCGCAGAGCGTTAACAAGAGTCACAGCAAAAGCTGTTGCACACAGTAGCTCGCTCCCAGGCACACTGCCATTAACCCTAGACTTGATCCTGCTGTGTCTAATTCTGTTTTCATTCCATTCATAAAGTGGAAGCAGACTCCTTCTGTGTTCTTACAGTTTCTCACAGCAAAATTATGTAATTGTATAAGCAAGGAAAAATTTCTTTTGCACAAAAAGGTTTTAACTGAAAGGAGGATACAGCATGCTACAGAGGACTCTTACAGACATAGGTAGGGGTAACGTTATCAACTAATTGATAAGAAAGGGTTGTTGATTGAGCACCATGAGATCCCCACACATCGCACACAAACGCAGCAAAAGGCCAAACTGCCAGTTTTATGACAGAAATGTCCTGGAGCCTTCTGATAATAAATTTGAAGATGATTTGGAAAACAAAGATGAGAACAAGCTGTCTCTCTAATGTCAAGCTTTCCCTTTACACGAGAAGCCCGCAGCAGAGCATGGTTCCTGCACTGTTATCCCACTCCCTATGCAATTCTTCCAGCTGCCCAGTGTGTCAGAGCCAGAGAACGGACTGATTCATAACTTCCTGCTTCAGAAGGAACCCGAGTCTCAGAGGGAAAGGAGGGAAAAAAATGACTCATCTTAAGGATGACAACTAGAATAGTTTCTGGTCACGATTATGAGGAGCTTTCTTTCATCAGCTGTGCTGGAAAGAACATTATGATTCAAACATCTGTTCTTCTCATAAGCTTCACTCCTCAACACAAACGAATCCGCGCCACTCACAAACCCCTCACGTGCCAGAACGCTCACAGCACTGCCATTACTCCCACTGCCTCTTTTCAGAAGCGTATTTACTAACATCACTGCTTACGCCCAGTAACTCAGCCCTATCTCTGGGCATCAGATTTTCTAGCACTGAGCCCACAGGGGCCAGGACTGCTGAAGCAGCTGATGACTTGTGCTACAAAGACACTCACAGCTCTCCTCTTGGAGTGGGATCATTTTTTCCACGACGGCGTGGCAGGCAGCAGTGACTTCCAACCCCAGCCCTGCCACCAGCCACAGCCAGGCACTTCATGGAAGACTTCCATGGAACTCAGCACTAGGAAGCTATGTGAAAATTCAACATTAGCACACTGGACCGCTTCTTGAGCTGCAGGAAGCACTATGTTGACTTTAGAGCCAAAGAGGCAAAAGAAAATATGCTTCTCAACTGCTCCTAAGTTTCCATGTGAGCTAGATACACCAGCTCACCTTCCTTATTTTTGCTCCTCTGAAATATGGCACAGCAGTGCGAAGGCCTAGTGCTGGTGCCAGCTGCTGATCATCACAAAAGCACTGAGCATGAGCTGCAGTGCACAGAACAGTCCAGCTTCCCTTCCTCACCAACCTCATCCCGCAAACCAACCCGGCACTGTTCAGCATTTTGCAGAGGAAAGTAAGGAAGACATTTTTCCCTTCTCCCCCAGGCTCTCTGGCCCACCTCCGGGCCCACAGAGCTGGTGTGCTGCTTACCAAAAAGCTGCAGCAAGTCATGTCATCTCTGCCTGTCAGTTCCTCCCTGAACAATCTTGCTTCTGGGCTGTAAACAGGTTTGAAGCACCTACTAGTGACTCAGCCTGAAAGGTAGCATTATTACTAACACCAGCACCATCATCATCACAATTTACCAGTGACAGGGGACATTCTCCTTTCTTTCCATTGCTTAACAACTATGCCTGAGGCCTTTCAAAATGCAGCAAATGCTGATGATAGCAGATAAATACAAGTAAGTCGGTTCTGCTGTTCTGGCTTTTGTTCAAAACAGGCGTTTTCAAAGGAGAGAGCAAAAAATGACTATTAAGATCACAAGAAAGGAGAAAAGAGGCAGGTTGATTATACAATCAATAACAGCACTCCCTTCAAAGCAAGAAAAAAGTAGAATGGTGACAAAGGATAAACACAGAGGTGAAAAAAAAAAAAAACCCACAAAGACTGGTTTTGTGCCATTGACAAATTTCAGCTGGAAGCTAGGGAGAGGTTTCTAGCTCACAGTGCAGTTGCAGAACAGCCCACTGGTCAGTAGGAGACTACTTTTAAAAGACTAGCTGCTGCTGAAGAAGGGCTGGATGCCATGCTGGAAACAAGACCGGGTGTGCCAAGAGCCTTATTCAACCCTTCCACAGTTGCTTAGTGGAGATGCCTCCTTGCAGCTCTCCCTGTGCCAAGCAGGAGATACGCAAGCCAGCAGCGTGGGAGAAGAGAAGGCAGAGCCAGCAGGGGCACAAGTGTTCTCTCTGAGCATGCTGCAGGTCCACCTTGGTCCCACGCTGTCCATAAACATATCAACATAGCACCATCACAGAGCCATATTGCTTTTGAAGCCAAGCTTTCAGCTCTACATGTTAGGAACAGGCTACGCTGACATCACAGCTCTGCAATGTGATTTCTGTCACCCTTCTGCAGCCCTCTGTGCCACCCTGCTGGTTGTGTCACTTCCCCTGCCCACCCAAGCCCAGCCCCGGTGATGCCCTTAAACAGGATGCACTGGGACAAGCTCCTTTCCCTGAGCCCTGACCTCCTTTATCAAAGCTTTCCCCATCACCCACTTGCTGCTCATTATTTTTACTAGTGAAAATCAGTGTAAAGTGGGTGGTTTTTGTTTTTATAGGGACAAAGGACAGCTCATGCTCATGAGATATTATCATGCCATCAGTGATGCAGTGAACCTGCACAGAAAAACCTAGTTCTGATGAACAAGCCTTTCCTTCTCTTTCATTTCAAACCCACTTGCCCTCTTCTTAAAACACCTGAGCAGCACCAAGAAGCTACGGGGTGCTCCAACATCTTTTCCTTATTTCAGAAGTAATAATTCAGACCAATCAGTTAAATAAGAGGCATGCACAGACTGCTTAAGCCCAGCAAAGCAGATGTCTGAGAATTTTATCACCAGCAAAGAAATGGTGACCGCAATGAAACGTCCCGTTACTTTAAATCTACAAAGCTAATTTAATCCTCCATTTCGTACTCGCTCGTGGCTGCGAGGGTACTTCAGGGCCATGGGAAAATTCCTGAAGCATACAGGATCAGTACAAGCAGCGCCGTGCTGCCCCAGGGCATGCCAGGAGCTGAGTGTTCCTTTCCCAAGTGCTGGCACATCCTCAGGCACATTGCTGCCACCAGAAAACCCCTTGGATGTTTAGGGTTAGAATGTATCTAAGCAAGCGCAAATGCACGCAGGGTGGGAGAAGCCTGCGCCCCCTCTCCAGCAGCACATCCCTCAGGACAGGAGAGGCTGGCACACAAAGCCCTTATCAAAAAACAGCACCTTGCATAACTTCAGTAAAACAGGGTCCAGAATGGACTGCCCACTTCTGATGAATATCAGTCACCATTAACTGCTTTCTCCCCCAGCCTCCACTCTTATATCCCCAAGTTCAAAATCCTGTCTTCAGCATTTCAAACTTGTGCTTGAGTGAAAAGTAACTATGTCTATCTGTAAGTTAAATCAATGAATACCTATGAAGAAACACTAGTAAAACAAGTACGTGCTCATCAGTACAGCAAAGGCCACACAGATTCCCTATAAAACTTGGCTTCAAGTGTCATAGAGAGTTTTCAATTGTCTGAGATGGGCTCTCTTGAAAGATTTCTTTCTTCCAAAGAAGAGAAAATGTTCATTCCCCAGATCTAACAAAACCATTTTCAATTCTGAAGACTGGGCAGTACTAGCTTATCACTGCTCTGCTAAACTCTTCCCAAATTTTCAGTGGCACAGCTCAGCACAGGGCATGCTGAACCAGAGCTGCATGCAAACAGCACCGTCACCTCTTTCAGGTGCTCTCCTTCAGTATCAACACCACCTTAACACTGTCTCCACCCTGAGCTGTAAGCAGGTCCTTGCTAACCAAACCTGGAAGACAGCTCCGTAGGCAATGGGCACAGTGGCTCCCATCAGACACAAGAAGCTTTGAAAATAAAAAAAAAAAAAACCAAGGCAGGAACTAAAACAAAAGAAACATAAACACAAGTGGGAAAGTGGGAACTAACCCCAGAAAAATGAAGTGTTCCAGGAGTTAGAGAAGTTTTCTTGCTCTGTTCTCAATTCTCAAAGCCAGGTAAAGCAGCCTCCTTGTGGAACTATTCTAGCAAGAAAAAAGGTCATACCTGTTCAAGCAGATGATAGGGTGCTCTGTGTGGTTGTTAAACAAGGAAAACTCTCTGTTCCTATAAAAAAAAAATAGAAAGAGATACACATGCTATTTAGTCCCTGTTCAGGTAGCTTAGCACAAACTCAACACTGTAAGGACTGAGATGCTACATACTTCTACAGAAGGGGGTCTGAAGCCTTCCCCCTTTGACCCACGTTAAATAGCAGAGGTTACACCCCAGACACTGCTAACCCCCTCTTGTGATGCCTTTCATTCTGTGAGAAATGCTTGGGCAGTAACAGCAACCAGCCTGTTCAAGCAGGCTCTTCTGTGTGTCCTGCCTACACACCCTCTCCCTATTGCAAATCTTCCACCAGAATACACTGGACAAATACTATGGATAGTATGGATGCAAACAGCAGTCTGGCACTGAAATGGCCACTGTCAGGGAGAAAGGTGTATGATGGGGGCTGCTGGTACCACCTGTCTTTAAGGCTGCCTCTCATTTGCTTTTAATTTCAGTGATTTTAGTCAGACTCTCCTTCTTTCACATGGACTGGATCTGCTTGCCTGCACCACGATGCTGTTGCAGGGCTGTGCTAGCTGCAGTGCTCCACCAGTTTGCCCAAGCAACACCCAGCAAGAACTGAACGATTCTGCTGCTTTGAAGGGGAAGGTTTCAGACAGTTCTGACAGCGAATGAAGGGAGAGCGACTGCTCCAACACGCTGCAGAGGCTGTCAGCGGAGTGTACCATCCACTTAGAGGCAATAATTAGTGACATGAAACAAGCTGTAGGAACCGCAGCTCCAGCTACCATCAGTTCTAACCCCCACAGGATGAAGAGGAATGTTAAAATAAGCTAATTAAGCTAGCAGAAAGATCGATGTTCTGGACAGCTGAGCGTTCAGCACTCTGTGTCCTAGCAGCCCTCCCATGTCACCCGTACAAACAACGCTGTGCAGCACATGCCCAAAAAGGTGGCTCCTGGGAGAGTTAAACGCCTGGGGCAACAGCATTCAGCACTGACACACCTGCAGCAGGCAGCCCAGGTGACCAGATAGCATTTTAAGGAATAAACAAAAATAATAACTCTGTACTTACACACGCTCATTTATCATCAGCATTGAACACACGCTCCAGTTGCCTGAACTGAAACCTCTATCAACTCTCTGCTGAAGGTCTAGCACAATAAATGTGATTTTAGCCTGCAGCTGAATATCAAATATACCAAACAGTCAAAATACAGCCTGCCAAAGTGGGAAGCATTTTTCTGTCCCAGGAATTTGCTGGGGATGGGCTGCATCAGCAATCAGCAATCCTGACCAGGACGAAAAGGAGACATTTCAGAGAGTCTCCCCCAAGGAAACAGGAGGGACAGGGCAGAGCTGGCAGCTCCAGACTCAAAGCATCTATCTAGAAAGCAAGAAGTTAGCATTTAAGTGCCTGTAAGAATCTGATCCCACTACTATGAATGGAGTTCTTGACTTTCTCTGAGCATCTCCTAGTAATCACAACGCAGAATGCATTAGAAAAGCTTCCTTTTTGTGTGTATATACACCTATAATTTTGTTTTTGTTCCTCTTGCCTTGGACAAAGATCCACAAAGAATTTGTCCCAGTGAGGAATGCACTTAAACTGGCAGGCTTTACACCAGTCTTGTGCTGTGATGAAGAGACGTACTGGCCCACCAGTTTCAGCACTGCAGGGGATGGCACCTGATCTGCTCTGAACGCTGGCTTTCCAGAGGGTCGTGGCCCAAAACAGATGAGCTGCATTTCACTGCTAATAAGAAGCTGCAGAGGAGACCTTTTGGTCTTTCCATTTATTCAAAAGAATGAAGCACCTGTCTTGCTCAGAGACGTAGATGCCCCATCCCTGGTAACAAGGTCAGGCTGGACCACGCTTTAAGCAGCGTGATGGAGCTGTACGTGGCCCTGTCCACTGCAGAGGAGTTGTGCCAGAAGATCTTTAGGGATCCCTTCCAACTCAAACTATTTTGTGATTATGTGATATTTCTCCTCCTTCCAGTTTAGGGGTCTTTTCCAAAGACTGCCACATGACCTACCTACCACGCAGTTACTGTGATGAGGACTAAGCATATACTTTCCCTGTGCTGTTCCACCTCCACCCCTCAGCAAGGTACAGTGCTTCCATTTCAGCCCCTCTGCCCAAGGCCCAGCTCTGCCTTGGAGTCATCAGCTTCACTCAGCTGCCTGCAGAGCAGCACTTCTAGAGCTATTAACTCTCCCGTCTGGGAGCTTGTCTTTTGCTCCTCATTCCCCCAGAGCAGCGTGCAAGCAATGATAAAACCTAAATTGCCACGAATTACTTTTAAGCATTTTGTGTTTTGCACAATAATGCATTATACACAACAGTCTGCAAACACTACGGCTGCAAATGGATCTGATCCATTAGCACCAAAGGTTTCCACGTAGCTTTTTCCTTTTAGAATACTCTCTTCCTTTCCCTTAATGTTTTCCTCCCAGCAGCAGAGCCTTCAAATAATAGAAACGTCCCTCTTGTACCCAGCAGGCCTGTAAAAAGTTTTAATGCTGCAAAAATGAGCAATGTCATCCCAAATTTCTTTATTCTAAATGCTAATTAATTGCTTCTGTGTTACAAAAGACCGGATTACTCCTAACGCTTCCTAATTCCCACAGTTTAAGTAGCACTGCTTGTCCAACGACCACAGAAATCTCCTTTCCACTATACTAATCCACATCAATTTTTTTCAGTCTGTTAAAATAAATGTCAAAACCCTACAACTCGGAAAAAGTCATTTTGCAGAGTAAAGCATCCCAGCACTGCTGCTGCTGGTCGGGGCAGCTCACGGCCACGGAGGAGCAGACAGTCAGAACCAAAGCTGATGGGGAGGCGGAGATGGGAAAGATTAAAAGCTCTCTAAGCTTTTCTCCAAGAACCTCGGGTAAGTGGAGCCTGAAATATGCTGCAGACAGGAGACACTGTTCAATCATTTATGGAAATCAAGGTTAGCAGTGTCAGCACAGTTGGCTGAGGAGGAAAGTTTCCTCATCTTGGCGCAGAAATAACTTGGCTATGCTAGTGGCTGCCAGTAAGGAATAAAGAAAGGAAAGAGAAGGACAAGGAAGGCAAAGGATAAAATGAGTGCATCAATATTTTCACAGCTTGCACACAGCAGCCCGGCTAGGACCCTGAGGGGGTTTATGTTTCAGGAGCCTCAGAGATGGAGACAATTGCTACATTTGATGAAAATATACGGTGTCTGGGTTTTACAAATGGTGTCTCCAATACTGCATATGATTTTCTAACTAGCAGGAAAGAAATCATTCTGCTAACAATTACTGTTGAGCAAAGGGCCACAAAAATCAACTGGGGCCTGGAGCACCTCCCGTATGAGAAAAGACTGAGTAACCTGGGTCTGTCCAGCGTGGGGAAAAGACCAAGGGGGGGATCTGATTAATCTTAATAAATATAAAAAGTGAGGTGGGAGGCAGATAGGTGAGGCCAGGCTCTTCTCGGTGGTGGGCAGCAATAGGACGAGGAGCAATGGCCTCAAAATCGAACGTGGGAGGTTGCATACAAATGTGCTGAAGAACTTGTTTACAGTAAGGGTGGTGGAGCACTGAGCGGGATGCCCAGAGAGAGGGTGGGCCTCCTTCCATGGAGATACTCAACACCTGGCTACATGCTTCCCTGTGTGACCTACTGCAGGCTACCTGCTTTAGCAGGGAGGATGGACTCTATCTCTTGAAGTCCCTTCCAAGCCCCGAGCTTATGTGGTTGTGTGATTTTGCCCTGCTCGCCAGCACAGACATGTCATCAATGCCACATCTCTCTTAACTACAGCTTCCTTGCTTTGTAGTTGCTCAGTGAAGATAGGTCTGGGGGCTGTTTTCCTAATCTTGTCGAGACGAATTTTCATGCATACTGCTTGCAAGATGTGCCACCTGCTATTTTATATCTATAATTTATTGCATAATGAGCTCCCATAAACTCTTACAATAGCTTAAGAGACTTGTAAAGTGAATTGCTAGCCTATTTTTTCTCAGTTCGTCAGCAAAGCAAGAAGAGCTCAGGTCACCAAGTTCCCCCAGACTACACAGTCTCAGCCCCAGATTCCCCTTGCGGCACAGCCCTAGAGGCTTCCTCCAGCCAAGGACTTGGCCTCCAGGAGAAGGGCTGCATAAGACCCTGCTAATTGAGAGGTGCTGGCATAGCACTATCCCACACCTTTTGCCATTTGCTTTAAGAAACCTCAGCTATTTCAGACACCCATTAAACTGCTGTGTAGACACGAGACGTATCTTCACAGGCTTGAAGGGAAAAGCTCACTGGACTCATCGCCAGAAAAGAAATGCTTGCTCCAGTCATTTAGTGAAACGGAAACTAGCAACCCTCTGAGCCGGCAGCCAAGAATAAGTAATTCGTTAAGATCTGAGATGCCTTTCCCCTAACAGGGGCAGCACTATGTCCACCTCTGTACGGTACACCAGAAAATGTATGCTACCACACTCAGGTCAAGCATTCTCACACACATACTGCTCCGAAACTGGGAAGCTGGAGACCTGCTCCTTTGAGATATTACTTCAGCATAACCTGACAACTCACCAAGACTTTGCCAGACACCACTAAGTTCGTAAGACACGATCGCATCATTTTTTTTTCCCTAAAGGAACAGGGGAAAAAAATCCAACACACTTTGAAATTATGCATGGTACTACATGTACCTTACTGAATACTGCATTTAATCTGTCTTCAGACTAACAGTGCTTCCTAAAACAAGCCCACAGTCTTCAGTAAGCTCACGGATGTAAAAGCAAAAGCACGCGTTGAAATGAGCTCTGTTCCCAAGGAGAGCTCTTGCAATGAAGGAAGCCAGGATGTGTCAAGACTACAGGGGGCTTTGTCTCAGTCCTGAGTGACAGACATCATCAACAGAGAAAATCAGCCATTGCCTTTCATGTATGTACACGAGCCTTGACAGTCACGCTGCTGCAAACCAACAGCATGAGTCTTTCTCTTACACACTGCGCTAATTTGGAGGAAGGCGAGGAAAGGAAGGGAGGGAAGGAACGACAGGGCTGAGGAGGTGAGACAAAGTGCCAGAACAAAGCATGGTGATGAGAAATGATGTGCAGCTGGGCAGAGCCACTTCCAGCTTTGCTCAACACAGATCTAGGAAGGCTGAAAAAGCGCTGCCCAGAGCAGGCACAGGGCAGGTCCACACTGCAATGCTCCAAGAATATGCTTCCACCAGCACAAAGAAGGCATATTCTTGGCTGCTCTTTTTGAGCCCCATCCTACCAGAGCAGTGGGAAAGCAACATCTACAGTCCCACACTACGCTCTCTGCTGCTTCCATTTCCAGGCTCCCTTGCTTAAAGGTGACACGAGCATCTCCTCCCAGCAGTACTCATGACTGCCAGAAAGGCACAGCCCATGCATGGGGTGGAGGTGTACTGCAGCTGGGACAGACAAGACAAAGGTTCTGCCTTTCAAAGAGCAGCACAGGAGTCTTCCCCATGGCTGCAGCTCTCAAGCAGGCAGGGATCTTTCTGCAACTGAGGAATGAGGGAGGACACGAGAGGTCTTAGAAAGCAAGAGGTACTACGCTGGCTTGGCTCCATCCTCCTGACAGAGGCTCCTTTTCAAAAGCACCAATTTTACTCATCCTGCAGACTTTCCTAGGTTCTACAAGGCAGGCAGAACATTTTCCCAGTACATCTTATACCCAGAACTCAACAGTATTTCAGGGGTGTGATGGAAACGTCAAGACAGACACAATAAAAAATGTCACATTTTTTTTAGCTTGGCTCCGGTTTATTTTTCTTGCCAGCATGATATTACACAATGTAAAGTGTAATTCAGAACTTCAGAAGAAGACTCTGATGAAAAAGTAATAAAATCCCACTTCACAGTTTTTCATACTGCAAGAATACCTTGCGGGTCATTGAGAGAGCTACTTACTACCTGAGGGGAAAACCACAGTACTCAGTTCCTGCTGCTCTATGGCACTAAGGAGGACCAACCACACAGAGAATCAGAATCATTTGAGTTGGAAGGGACCTTTAAAGGTCATCTAGCCCAGTGCCTCTGCAGTGAACACACATAGCGACCTCTCAGCATTACCTTGATGCTGTGCAGTGCTTAATTCCATCCTCTTGCGTAACCAAGCGCAGCGCCTTGCCTGTGTGTAAGTTACCATGAGGCACATCATGCCAGAAGAGCAACAGCTGAGGAGCATCTCTAGAGTTGCACGGGGAAAACACCTCTACTTACAGTCACAGAGGTTCTTGCAGTCAGTTGGCTGCAGGTTATCCAAACCGTAACCATCCTAAGTTAACTTTCTGGAGCAGAGAACAGGCTGTGCAAATTGAGCAGTATCCATGACAACCACATTTGAGCTGAGGATTTGCACTGTGATGGATGCATTTGAGAGAAAGAAGCCCAAAGCACCAAATGAGGTAAGGAACACAGAAGACACAGGCTAGAACATATTCTCTACAGCATGGATCAACTGTGATACACATGCCATCAGAGAAGCCCAAAGGAAATGGGAATAAAGCCATTGCCACAAAACCTGTACTGTGTATACAGCTTGTGAACGTACGTGGCAGGGCGAGCAGAACAAGGCCAGCAGTCATTCCCTGCCTTTCTGGGAGACATTTTGCTACCACACCTTGGATTTCTGCTTCTTCCTTCACCACATTTCATAGCACTTTAGCTGAGCACTGACCACATTGTCTGACACCTTAAGGAAGCTTTCCTGGCACACATGAAAGGAATCACATGTCCTTGCTGATGACTGTACTGCCAGACCCCCTCTGCATGCATCCCAGTAGTACGCACACTTCCACAGCTGCAGAGCTTAAAGGTCCCAGAGGCTTTAAGCCTTTCATCTTCTAAATCACCTCTAACTGCTTATCTCTGTTAGCAATCTGAATGCACAAGTCGCTTGTCACAGGGTGAGGGGGACTTATAGCAAGTAAAGTCATTGAGTGGTTGAGTACAGGGAGCTTTTTGCTTGCTTTGCCAGGGTTTCATGCACATCACCTGCCATTGCTGCCTCCAGGCCTACAGGGAAATGCCTAATGGCTCCACAGACAGCACCTCAGGCATCCTGGGACAGTCCCTGTGAGCTGACAGCAGCCTAATGGGGCCATGGCACATCAGCTCAGGAATGGGAAGCAGGACAGCCCAGCAGGCAATTCCTTCCTTCAGCTTCAGCACTGGGGAAGCTCTGATATCTTCTTGCAAACACATGGAGGTACCTCAACAGGCTGGATTTCAAGCTTGCTGAGTGCCAGCCTCCTTCTCCTACCAGTGAGGGGGAACTAGAGACCAGTAGCTCACCTGGCCTGCAGCAGGGATGTGCCACAAGAGAGAGCTTAGGAAAGGGCAGGGAAGGACGGCAGCCCCTGCGGACAGAACCATCTCCACTTCCCTGGGTGGATGATCTAAGTAAGGCAGCAGACATGGTTAAGACACTGTTGTCCCAAGCCATCTGCTTAACCCTGGCTGCAGGATTGCCCTACTGGCAGCCAGTGATGAGAAAACACACCTCCATGTGCCGTCACTGTTTGACTTTGCATTGGAAGGCTGTGCATGGGAGAACCAACAAACAGCCAGGCACAGTCACTAGGAGCTTCACACTCCACCCCTAGCCAAAGGAAATGAGCTCACATACGTGACCTTCTACAATGCAGGAAGAAGCAAGGACGTAAGAAGTAGCAATCTTCAATAGAACTTCTTCTCACTCAGACATAACCTATCCTCAAATTACAGATGCATCATCACTTCATTTTTCGCTTGACCAGAGCCTACACTCATGAAAGAGGAATATCTCCCCCAGCACAGGGACTGCTCTGGCTCTGCACTGCCAGAGCAACCATACCTGCAATGAAATTCCTCTTCCTGTGCATCTGGTTCCTGCAGTGTGGCAAAACTAGTGACCTGCTGGTGACTTAAGTAAATGAGTAATGCCTCATGCCAGAGAGAAACTGATACCAGCATCAGCTAGGGAGAGAAGTTCCTACCATGAAACAGGAGCAAGAAGTGTTTTTTGCCTGACAACAGGCCAGTTGGTGGGAGACTCAGGGATGCTTAGGAGAAATGGGTCCCACAAGTGCCACAGGTATATGGCCCCCAGAGATGAAACTGTAGGAAACCGGACTGAGGAGACTGAAGAACTTCAGTCCCTAAAATCAAATAGTTCTTAATTTTGTATTTAATAAATCCACACAGCATTAGCCCAAACTCTTCTCCTGCACTGCCTGCTATAGGAAAGCCCTTGCCCACTGGTAGCAGAGTACGGGGGGGGGTTTGGCTGATGGAATTTCAGATAGTCTGGTCTCAGTGCACGCAGGCAACAAACTTGTGAAAGAGCTGTTGGGACTGGGCAGAGGGCTGCCACAAAACAGAATTTCACGCTGGGGTGGAGGATCCAAAGCAGACTGCAAGGCTCCAAAGCAGGGTTCATATCTCCAAAACAGACATGTAAGCAATCACTGGTCACTGAGTACCACACCACTGTGCTCAGCAAGCCAGTCACCCTCCATTGCACAGTTGGTAAACAAAGCCTGGAGCCAGACTGGCAGCAGATACCAGCAACTCCTCCGTTCCCTTGGGGCTCACAGCACCCGCTCACCAGCCCCCCTACCCTGCTGGGCCCAGAGGATGCACCCCACAGCTTCCTTCCAAGCCCTCACACCCCCAGCCAGGCTCAGCACCAACCAGCAGCAGCAGTGCCATCTCCGTCACAAGTGGCACAGAGGGCCAGCCTCGCAGCTGGGAGCAGCAGTCGTGCTTCCCAGCTGTGTTTAGGCTCCGTGGGCACTTAGAAGTGCATCCTGTCATTAATCTACTCTGCCTGTCTGCTGGGCTCTTGGGAGAGAATTTCTCCTTTGCTTTCGCAAGGCTTTCTGCTTAAGAAGTGGGCAGCAGGGGTCAAAGCAAGTAACATGCCCATAAATAAAGCTAAGGACAAGTCCAGCTGCTGCCCGCTTGATCAGTGACATTTTTTCCCATCTCTCTCTTTTCATTTAAATTTCATTTTGTTTTTATTTTGCTTTTATAAAGCAAAACTGGCTTTGCCCACATGCCAGTAAATGGGCAGGCAGCACGGTGTCCCCAGAGCATGGCTCGCACACCTCTCAGTACCAGCAGCAGCCTAAGCCCAGGTTGGGTCCATACCCCATAACCTCAGCCCAGGGCCTTACTGACACAAAGCTTTTTAGCTGAGGAGTCTGCTGTGAGGGCTCTCTCATGTAATGTATACATATTCCAACCTGTTGTTTATTTGAAAATTCTGTAGTTCCTGTGAAACCAAATGTGCTGTATTTAATAGCTTAAGCTATAAGTCATAAAAGCCAAATTCAGACTATACATTATTAAGAAATAGGGATCCAGATGGCTAGCTGAGGTCAGGCTAAGGCCAGCCTGCCCATAAAGAACACACTTGTGTGTCCTTATTAAAGTTTAGGGATTTAATAGAAACAAGAATGTTTTTCTTTCGAGCACTTATTTGAGATAATTTTGTTTAATAAAAACGGACATCTTTCACAAAGTTCCTAACAACGAGAAGCTGCCAGGAGTAAGAGACCCCTATCCTGTGGTTTCACAAGGAACTGCTGCACCACTGTCCCACTTCATTAAAAAACAAGGCTAACAAGTAAGTACCTTTGTTAGAAGCCAAAGCTGAGTTGAGGTTCTGCAGTTTCGGGCAGTCTTCCTGCGATGGCTTAGGGTCTGGAAATCCTATAGAAAGCTGGGACAGCTCCTCAGTTTGACAGCCATCTGCTAGGGCAGGAGGAGCCCATGTCACAGACTGCCTCTCGCTGCGGGAGGTTTGGCATCGGTCAGTGCTGCGCAAAGCACTGGTGGGGGATGGCGGGGCTGATGCTGCCTGGCCATGTTGAGCAGAGAGCAGCAGCTCAAGTAGCCATCCACTGTTGCTGCCCACCAACTTGATACGGGACTCGGCTACTGAGACCAGGCGCATTTAAGCCCAAAGGCACCTCGTTGTGAATGATGGAGGTTGGTTTGGAGCTGAGATTGGGTTAATCTGGAAGGCTGTGCCAGGGCAGCCTGGAAGATGCTGCCAGGTGGATCCAGGAGGATTTGTCTCATACCCCTTCTGTGTCAACGTTAGCTAACAAAGAAATAAGAGCTGCTAACATAGTGACATGAGACCAGTACAAAACAAAGCAGTGAAACAGACACGAGGAAGCTCAAAGGACTCTGGTCTCTCCAGTTCACCTGTGTACTCTCTTCTCTCCAGAAGCCCAGGTCCAAGAGAAGTTGAGACGAGCTCCCCAGGAGCAGTGACAGCCAGCAGCAGGAGGCAGGGGCTCTGCTAGGAGCCACAACACTCAAAGTTCCTCCTCTTCATTTGCCAACCTCTTTCTTTGATAATTATTTATCATATATATAATTATTTACCCTTCATTTATAAGCAGTTCAAAAGTGTGTTCCATTATTGTGCTTTAATCAGCTTACGATTAAGAAAGCAAGCAGCACTAAGACGACAAGAAACCATAGCACACCACAGCAGCAAGCATTAGCTGTCCCACTTCCTCCTGCAAAAAGAGCTGTATGGTGCATCTGAAAACACTTAGCAAGTGGCAAGCCAACAAGAAAACCAGGGTAAATACAGATTTCTACCTCTTGAAACTAAATCCCTGTAATTTTTGTTTTTTTTTTATTCTCCTTCAGTACCACATGCTTCCGATCGCATCAAAATGCATTAAAATAACAATGTTTTCTCCTAAGCCGACCAAACCTCAGGAAATGATTTACAGGCTGAAAGCTGCACTTCACTGGCCAAAGACTACATAAGTGCCAGGCTGCACTGCTCATTCACAGCACCACGCTTCTTCCAACAATAGATGACACTGATTGTAATACTTCTATGAAGAGGGAACAAGACTAAAATAGTGCTTCGACCTTCAGATGATGGCTTTTATGGGTTACAGCAAAGCCATTAAGATCAAATCCCTCTTTCAACAACTTTAAGAAGTATTTTTGTACTTTACCCAACAAACATACCTCTTTTTTTGAGCTACCATGTAAACCTTGCAGAGCTTCCAAAACGGAAACTCATTACTCAGAAGTGCATAACAGCTTTCCTAAAACACCATTTCATTATATAAACACCTTGAAGGAGATTAAAGAAAGTAACTGAAAGCCAAATATGACCGATCCATTTGAGCACAAAGGCTGCAGCCCTCTGTAGAGGTGTATCTCAGGTACTTAGCACAATTTAAACCTGAGGCCAAGTGGATTGCACACTGTAGGCAAAGTCCTAAAGAGAACTCAGTTATACAGAGACCAGCACTTCTGCCCACTTGACAGATACTTCTTTTGAAATTCCTGATCCACTTTCAATTCACACATTTGAAAATAGATTCACAGAGGATGTGGCAACACTTGCCAGCAGTGGATCATAGTTCAGGGCTTATTCCTGCTGAAGCATCCATCAGGCAACATGCTTTTCTGGTAGCAAAGCACCAGCAAGGGGAGGGATGCATCTCTTCAACTGAGGCAACAGCCAATTTGCATGGCTGGAGTGCAAGAGATGGAGGGGCTGAGCATACCTGCAATATGTGCAGACTTAGCCTAACATGGCCATAGGCACTGAGATGCTGGTCACTGAAGAGTTAACAGCCCAATCCACGCAGACAGAAAGCAGAAAAGGAAAAACCAGTTACTGTCATGTACTCGTATTTATGACACAGAAGCTCTCTAATAAAACAAATACATTAAAAAAGTAATTCAGCATCAGGTCAGGCAACGTTCCTACAAAGCAGTGTGACAGCAAAGCTACCTGCCTTCAGCCTACCAGCATCTGCCTCCCGTTCTCCAGCTGTTGAGCTATCTCCTGCTCCCTGCCTCAGATTTTTGAGGGTTATCTGTGGATTCATTTTCAAGGAAAATATTTCTAAATAAAGTGTTCCATTGTGCCCTTTTTTGTTCTTAAAAGACTGTGAATTGAAGCCAAGGAAGATAAAATGCCTTTGCAGAAACCATGGCCAGGCTCTGCAGCACAGCAGAGGAGCGCACACAGATTTTCTGACTTTCAATCCAATCTGTAACGACAGCATCTCCACTCTTCTTAGCAAAAGGCTGCAGCTTCTGCAAGCAGTAAACAGAAAATATAGGCCATAGGTCTGAAGTTTATCTTAATCTCCTTTAAAAGTACCGCTCATCACTCAAAGGAAAACGTGTGACTCTCCATGACATCTCTCTTGAAGGAGCTTTCGTGTCTGTTGCTTTAAGATGATTAGGAGACATGGTATTTTGAATGCAAACAAAGAAATCCCATGACTTCTTATTCTCAGGCATTAAGAACAGATTTCTCTGGGTTTTGCATGAATTGGAGAAATGCATCAAAACAGGGACGGCAACGGAGCAGCAGGGAGCTGTCTGGCCTCTCCTTCCTCTTACAAGTCTCTTTTCTCACGTGCAGAAGGGCCCCCTCCTGCTGCATACTGCATATTCCCATCTGCCTGACTCAGAATGGAACAACTCCATTACTGAGTTAGCTCAAGCAGACCTCAGGGTCTGATGCCAGTCCAGTACCTGGTCACAGCAGCAGAACCATCCCTGCTCCTGGAAACCACGTGGCATCCAAACTGAGCCCTCACAAGATTACTCAGATGGTATCAGCCTTTATTAAGCTTTCATTTCTTCAAGCCCCTTGCATCCACATGTTTAGTGCCAATTTTCTTGTGGCCTCTTATTACTGGCCTGGCCCATTTCCCAGAAAACATATGCCATGGGAAGTAGCTCAGCCCAAATGACTATAAACGAGTTAAAACATTTTTCAAAATGAATTGCCTCTTGGCTAAGCATGCTTTGCTGTAGCTGTTTTTTGCTCTCCTTTTTGACTGGCCATGGTCTTTTACGCCCCTGCTATACCTCAGGTCTAACAGCAAAGTCATAAGCTCACAATTACTTGAGGGAAGCTACAGCCTTCTGCAGCCAAAAAGTTCAAGAGAAGGCGATTCCTGCAGGTGAGCACCGTGCCACATCCCATTTAATGATGGGGACAGCAAGCAACAGGAATTAGAAGTGAGATAGAGGTTCCAAAGCTTCTTGCTAACAGCCTCTAAGTCCAGCTCAACTTACAAGAGCAGAACTACACAATGATGCTCTTTCCTCACAAACAGTGAAGACACAAAAAGGGGGAATAGAAGCTACCACCAGAACACCACCACTGGGAGTTTGGGTCCGAATTCTGAAGGCACATGGTGTTCCAGCAACAGGCTCCACCCAGCAGCAACTATAGCCACACAACTCATCCTGAATGTGACTGACAGTGGGGCCATAACATCTGGGCAACGGAAGACAGAGCACATGTCCTGTAGCCCAGTACATGCGGCACATGCTCAGTGCCACAAGGCTGGAGATGCATAATTGATCTGCCTTAATGAGGCTGCATCTTCCTGCTGTTGTGCAGCCCTACCTGACAACCAGTCCCTCACACACCAGGAATTACGGGGTGCAACCTCAATTTTGCTGTGTTCCTGCATCACAGGGGCTCACTCTACAAAGTCAGCCACAGTATTTTTAATTTAGATGTAGATAAGCAATGGTGTGCTTTATATTCAATAGCTTTACAAGTAACAACTGGAATTGAACAGGGGGAGAGGCCCCAATCCACTGGCACAAATGGCACTCCAAGGAAACCCAAAGAAAGAAATGCTGAGATAAAGGCAGAGCACACACTGGGTACCAAAGCAACCATTTAAAGCCAGAAAATACTGCCACTACTAAATACAAAATGACCCTCCATATTCATGTGTGCACTCGCAATAAACTTGCTTTGGACATCTTCAGGTGTCAATTAATAATGAAGGAACAGGCTCTGTGACACTATTCCATGCAGCTCTTTTAATTCCAAGGGACTGCCTAATGGCTGCTCATGTGGCTCACGCAGTTGGAAGAGGGGATTTACTCTTTTGGATGAAGCGGACGTTGTGAATTACTTATTTTTCTTAGAAGTGAGAAGACAGAAACCAGGTAACTAGTTAAAAAACAAGCACAATCCACCCTAATCTCGCAGCCTACAGAAAAGGTCCTGCAAAAGCTGTTTGAACTAAGACTGAAGCTGTGCTGTATGTGTAGCAATGAGAGCATGGAGTTACATGAAGTTCTTCTGCCTTCACGTACCTGGGTGTCACAGGACAGCCATGCCCAGCTCCAGAAACACAGCTGTTATTCACAGGCAGAAGCACAGCAGCAGGAAGGTACATCTCTCTGTCCACCTCCCAAGCTGCTTGCAGCCATCCCACCTGGTAGCAGCCACAGGACAACCCGGCTGAGCACAGTGTATTAATTACCTTGTAACCCACCCGACACCATCACATCAGTCACAAAGGAAAGAGCTCGCTGACCCTAATTGAGTCAAAAATAACACCAAACAACCCACCTGCTACAAGCTGCTACTAATCATTAATAAAATCAACTGACAGAAAATTATTTCTCCATTCCATGAATACCATAAGTTCAAAGCTTGCTTCCAGCTTCCTTTAAGCTCCAACTTAGCTGAGAAGGTGCCCAGATGGGAACTAAGCATTTCTTATGTGGTCTGAAATTGGCAATGTATGCAAGAAAGCTCAAAGCCACTCAAAAGCATGTACCATGTTCACATTGTTAATGAGCCTGTTCTGTATGAAACACACATCCTCAGTGGGTTTATGGAGAACATATGCAGGGACTTCTGCCACTGGGATTTCCATAGACAGATAAAGTAAATAACACACAGTACGGATCTACACTGTAGGAAACACTGCCCTAATTTTGATGGCATATGTTTTAATGTACTGTTTGCAACCAGTCAATAAAACCACACAAATCTGTTTGAATATGGAAATGAGAGCATTTCAACGTGACTTCAATTTTTAAGGTTGTGCCCACACAGCCGCGTGTGCTGTTATTAAACCATCCAGAAGAAATATTATTTTAAAAAGCCTTTTCAGTATTTTCTCCCCACCATCCTTACCCTTAAACACCCCGCTATGTCCACTGCAATTTCAGCCTACATAGTCATTAAACCTGTGCAGATGTGAAATAAAACACATTCATTTGTATAAACATAGCGTGCATCAACATCTCAGCGTTCATACGGCAGCTACATCCTAACCTGCAACATATGGGATGTCATCACATCGATTTCCTCTAATAAAGATCAACCAAGAAACAGATCCCATCAGCCAAATGGGGATGTGTCGTAGAGCTTTTCAGATGCAAGGTTTGGATTACTGGTGTGTCTCTAGCAGCCAGCAGCATTTTGGAGGAGAATGGAAATTTGGAAACCAAAGCGAGCCAAAGCTCTAACAGCACAACACGAGTGAAAACTGTAAGTTGAATTTTAGTAGTTAATATTTAACAGTAAATTATCTTTTTCTGCCAACTTGGTTAATGTTGCTTTTCAGCATAATGATAGCCTCTGGCAAGAGACTCCACGGTGACAATTCCAATTAGCTTCCCTCATCTTTATCCCACTGGTCACCTGCTAGGAACGCACGTTCACCACCACTTCCCTCGGAACAAGGCTGACTGCAGCAAGGCCAAGTGCTCTCCCGAGCCAGGGCACCACGTGCTGTGAGCTCTCACTGGCTGGGCTTTCCTCTGCAGCTGTGGGGCTGAGCAGCTCTGACCCCTGCAGGTGGGTTGTCTCTACATTCCTTAGCTGGGAAGGGACTCCAAGAACCACTGCTCTCCTGGACCAGCCTCAGCAACACAAGGTCCCGTTGGCAGCAGCACCCTTCACCTCCTCACACAGCTACTGAGATCACCCCAACACGCTCTCTTTTCTCATCACAGCCATTCTTTAAGGGCCCAACAGGCCCAATCCATAGCTCAATGATGCAAAAAAAAGAGTCTATTTTTCTTTCAGTAGGCTCTAACTTTGCCTTACCACTGCCACAGAAACAAGTGGCAGGTGCCATGCAGCACACAAAGTGCTTTGCTTGCTGCAGAAACAAAGCCCTGTCAGTTCTTTGCACTTCTCCCACCAGCTGCATGTTGGCACAGCAATGCCTGCAGCTTTCTAAGACCTAGGACCAATCCTGGCTACACAACTGATCTAGTTACCCTAGTTTCAAGCCAGTACAGGGAAAGTGGGCATTAGATAACTATATAATGCATACATTCTAGGTACTTATTTTATAGTATCCAGATATGCAAAGGTTTTCTGGATCTCCACACATATTCTAGGTAAGCAAGTGAAACAGTCAAGTGAGAGGGCTGGATTTACATGGCCCAATCAAGATACAGTACAATGAGTGGAACCCTGGAAAAGAGCAGCTTTCATGCAACAAAGTTTCAGCAGAAGCATCTAGAAAGCTATGGTAAGCACTGTAGAGTTGCACCACCACTACTTGATGTTTGTGGATTACTCCTTCATCCCCATCCTTCTTTTTCCTCCTTTCCAGAAACTGCAAGCCATGCCAGGTAAGCAGCGTAGCAACCAGGGTTTACAGAGATCACTGGATAAAAGACTGAGGCCTAAAAAGACAAAACTAGACATGGAATGCTAATGGAGGGAAAATCATCAGCAGAGCAACACAAGCAAGACTCAGCATTTGAGGTGGGACATGCTCCATCCAGGGCCAGGCAGAACAGGCACAGCAAACTCCAAGTGCCCATTTATGCACGGGGCCTTTTTACCTCAGTGTGTTTCATCTCTTTAACCTATTCTGTACCCTCTAAAAGCATCAATGATCCACTGCTTTGAATGTGAAGTCACAATCAGGGAAGCACACTTTGTACCTAAGAGTAGATTTTTATACGTGCAGTCATGTGTCTGAGTGTCCCTACACCAGCTTCACAACCCTCAAACTGTTTGATTCTGTATAATATTTTCTTTACAACGGCCTTTCCGCTTCCCAATTGCTTCTTAGTTTTACCTCAGTGAGCCCACAGCAGTCACACAGCCCTTTCCCTTCGCATTCTGAACGTGAGCAATGCACAGAACAGAAGAATTTCACTTGAGCACTTCAGTGCTTGTAGCCCTTTAAAAAGTCTTCATTACTGACGTTGAGCACGTCATGCTAAAACACATCAATAGAACATCAACCGCAGACTGCTCACAGCACTCACGTGCATGCACTGCTGCAGCCCTCCTGCAGCTGCTGCTCAGAGCCAGCACTGGACTTGGGCCAGAGCTGCACTGAGCTTCAGCCTGCTCAGCCCTGCCAGGCAGACAGCAAAACCAGCTTCTGCATCAGTACCATCTCTTGACAGCAGGTGAGCGAGCCGATACAGACAGTGATACAGCAGCACAAAGAGCAGGCTCTGCAATATGCTGCACGTTTGCTTCTGTATTTTCCTTACCGGCAGTCCCTTCAAGCTCCTTCAATTCTCTGACCTCTTGCGAGGAGAATTTTTCAAGTGTTCCCTGGACCTTCCATGTCCAGTCCTTGTCTTGCTCCAACCTTAGATTTATTTACCTGCTAATACATTAAATTGTAAATTGCATTTTGGCTTTCAACGCCTAATGCTATCGCTATTGCTACTGGTTTCCGTTTAGAACAGAGCACCCCATTAAAGCATGCTGATTTATCAGGATGGTAAATGCTGCAGTAAGGTCCCTGCTATCAATCGTGGCACAGAAAGCCATGCATGCCAAAAAGGGGGGGGAAGAATGATTTAGTACTATTACAAAGAGAGATTATT
Organism: Lagopus muta; assembly: GCF_023343835.1. NCBI lineage: Eukaryota > Metazoa > Chordata > Aves > Galliformes > Phasianidae > Lagopus > Lagopus muta. The sequence goes on along the minus strand of NC_064440.1, from coordinate 31,695,699 downwards.
TTCTGTTAAGAAAAGCAGCGGCTCCTTTATCCAACAATGAATGCAGACTGACCAGTGCTTTAGAGACCTAGTAAGATGGGGTTAAAAATGATAACAAAGCTGTGCAAAAGAGGACAGATGGCAGCCACACAATAGCCATCAAGTCTATTTAAACAGCTAAGTGGTCTTCCTACGCCCATCACAGCTCCAGACGTGTGGATTCAATGCCCGGCTCACGTCACACAGAGCCCTATAACCTGCAGCAGGTGCAGAGGTCACGGCTTTCCCTTCCACACCATCATTTACAAATTCACCCATCCTCCCCAACAAGTGCAAAATAGCAAAGCTGAGACAGATGCTCCTGCCCAGCAGCGATAAGCTGTGCCTCTGTGACTTGCTACACGTTGGCTGAAGCCTGGGATAAAGCAGCAGCACGGGGAAGGCAGGGGAGCACTGCGTCGGACACTGCATCTCAGCCAGTCTCTGTGCAGTTCGACGCGTCCCTCTCTCACACACACACCACAAGATGAGGGCTGTAACACCACAGAGATTGCTCCAGCTCAGACACAGGGCTGTGCAGTGTAATTGTCTCTGCTATCTGCACGGCTGGGAAACGGAAGCACTCCGGGTTCAGCTCTCATAAACACTCACAGCTGTAAATCCTCACAAGCCCTTTTAAGCCTCTGTTACAACATATAACTTCCCTTCCTCAGACAAACCAGTTCTTCCCCTTGCTTGCAGTGGTGCCCTCTTTCCCCTTAAAACAAGCCTGTTAGCCCCATAACTTGAATTGAATCCAAAGGTTTGGATTCAAAAGTCTTTGCTCTGACAGAACACAGAGTTTGGACATTGAATGAACTCCTCAGGGAATGGCTCTGGTGAAAGGGAGATGCTCACATCCTTGTAACAAAGAAAGCTACAGAAAATATAAATGCAAACACTAGCAAAATGGAAGTGAGCACATGGATCAAAATGCGAGGATTTGACTGAGCCCCTTTTCTGTAGGTTTCACTGCTTTTCTCCACGTTCAGAAGTTGGTATGTTGAGGGGGAAATGACAAATGTTTTGCAGAGCTGAATCCATCGTCAGAAACTGATGTTCACGCACAAAATAAACTCTGCTTAATAGATGAAAATAAAAGTTACTACCACAGCCAAGAAATACTTTGCAGAACAGTCACAATGTTATCCAGTGTCCATCCACACAGAGCTGTGACAGTTCTAGTGCTTGGCAAGCACCTGAAACAGAACCACAGCCATCTGACAAGTTGTCTATAGAGGATATACAGCAATTGCACAAGGTCTCTGTGAGCCCTGCATTAAATCTAATATGCAGAAGGCAGTAACATTTTCCACATGGATCTCCTTACAATTGAGGGGGGGGGGGAAGATAGAATACGATGCTTCAAACTCTCCAATTTTTAAAGGCACAAACACTGTCCTCGGCAGTGCTGCATGACTGTGAGCAGAAAGCTTCCCACAGGTAAATGCTGCTCTTCAGGAGTGCGGACAGCAGCGTCTGACCTGCGCTTGGGCCAGACCCTGCTCCACGCAACCCTGCAGCATCCCAGCTGGTGTTTCACTGGAGGGCTCCAGACACCTCCCACCGACTTCCTTACCAGAAATAGCTGTAGCAGTGCCGCGCAGCAGATCACTGTGGGCTGGCATTGGCAGCCGTGCCAAGCTGCAGTGAACAGTCACATCCACATCAGATCTGGGTCGTCCCTACTATGTGCCAAAGGTCTCAAAATGCACCTTTCTGGCACGGCCTCATTTCTCTACAGCTGCATTTCATCACTGCCGGCCGAAGCGCAGCACAGCAGCTGGTTTATGGTGATGCTGCTGGCTCCTCCAAAGCCTGGAGACAGCAGCTCTTAGGGAAACGCGAGCCCCGCTATCCGGCTGGGATGCTGCAGGCACCTTGGCTCCTGACCTGTCTGGGAAAGAGAGGCGCTGGTGTATGAGGAATACAGCCACACTACCACCACCACAAGCTGGGTTTAAGTAGTGGTGGATCTGTCAAATACTGCCAAGGTGAAAGCCAGTCACAGGACAAGAACACAGGAAATTACTGAATTGCACCATGTTAATACTATACTTAAAGACTCCTGAGAAGCCTTCCCAGACACACTCAGTGTCACACAAACCCTCTCTGAAGCTCAAGGCCTCTGACTCACGGACTCTTGGAGACCTCCTTGGCAAACACAACAATATAGCAAACAGCAGACTGCGTGGGGAGCAGGGAGAAGTACCACCACCCAGACCAGTAACCTCTTCGTTTGCTATTTTGTTTGTAAACATTCTCTTTCAATGAATATTCTCACTTTGCAAACTGTTTGCAAGATGTATGGATGCATTACTTGTATCACAGAACAGGTCTCCACCCCTTGTGTTCTATAATTTATCACTGAAGTGCTCAAGTTTCCTGTTCTGAGGAAGGCTCGGAAGAGGATTTCAGGTTTGTACAGATGCCAGTTAGTGACTGTTTGTTTGTACAGTTAGTGTACAGGTTTGTACAGTTAGTGACAATTGTACAACTTCATTCAGATGTTGTACATATGACTGTATGAGTTTACCTGCTCATAATTACTTCCACAAGTATTCGGTGTAAGGAAAGACCGGTCTACCAACAGACACAAAATACAACAAACCTAAGGATAAGCACATTGATTTACATACTGAAGGGCATTCTCAGTATTTAGTAGCAAATGTCGCTGAAGTCAGCAAATCTGTTCATTTCTCACAGTTGCTGCTACAAATAAGGCTGTTCTCTATTAATTACATAATACCACCACTGAAAAGAACGGCTTCAATTCTCCTTTTAATGATTATGAATGTGCTTGCTTGTACTGCAGGACTACATGGCAACTTTCCAAGGAAGAGGATTCAGTTCTCCTAGGCAGTGCGCACCCGTCCAAGGAGAAATGAAGTTGCTGCTGATGTACCTTCAGATTTATCATCACGTTGCTAAACCCACCGTTTCTCAGCCTTGTCCTTGCAGAGATGCAGAGCACACAGCACAGGAGCAGCCCACCGGCCTCAGTGCATGCATTCTGAGAGAGAAGCTCACCACAGAGCACTGACAGCCTCACTGTGCTTCACTTAAAAGTAAAGCTTATGTGCTTCTAATTTCCCACAGACATAAGAAATACCCTACCTTGTGGCAGGGATTTCTCCTCACTGGCAGCTGCCGTGCCGTGCTTTAACATCACACTATCAGTACAGCTCTCAGCCATCTTGGGTCAGTGTAAACTCAATTGGTACCGCATTAACACAACATGGAGGACCCTAAAGGCAATCAAATAGTTGAACCACCTCCATCACGTTAAGAAGTGCTGCGAAAGGTCTGGGATTGATGCACATAAACATCCCCTCAGACAGATTTCAGCTCAACTGCTGCAACTCTGGAAATCCTGAAGCAGGTAGTTCTGTCCTGAATTATTAAACATTACTGGCCTTGTCCCTGCCCTGTCCCCACCCAGAGATCTCTCAGGTGCCCTGTGACAGCGCACTGGGATCTTATGCCTTTTGCTTACAAATGAACAGAAAACAAGCTGGCTTTGCAGAGAGACCACTGCCTGTTGCTCAGGGGGACCGGCAGGGCAGAATGGCGTTGTTGTGCTGGTTCATGGAGACAACAGCTTGGTCCCCAGGCCTACAACTTATGAAGACAGAACCCAATCTACCTCAAATCCTTGCAGCCCTGTGCAAAAAAACAAACAAACAAACAAAACAAAACAAAAACCAGAGCACACGAGTGAGCAGGGATGAAACCACAATGTCCAGTGAGGCTTCTTGCCCATGAAACTCTGCATCAGTTCCAATGACATCTTTTGGAAATGTCAGTACAGAACTGGTAAGACACCAGCATCCTACCTGACACTCACAGAAGATGTAAGACATGGTTGCAGGAGAGCAGCAGGCACTGGCCTTCTCATCAGCAGCACGCTGAGGCCAGAGGCCAGCAACCAACAGTAGTGCTCAGCAGTACTGAGGTGACAGAGCTCCTAGCCGCAGGACACAGCCTGGCTCTCTCCCTCCTGCAAAAATCAGATGCTGCTTTATTTTCTCTTTGCTGTGCTACATATGTAGGGGACCATCGTGTCTCATACACAGAGTGCCAGTGATTTCTCAAAGAACATTTCACAGCAATGTGCTGTGGGGTTTGTTTCATAACTGCCTACAGGTCACAGCCGTAACACAAACACCTACATGGAGAAGGGTGGACATGTCACACACAGGTCCTCCAACCTGCCACACATCCCTTTCTCTCTCCAGCCAAAGTCATATCTATGGCTTCCAGCACACGGCGATGTCTGTCAGTACTAAACACTACGCTGCTGAGCAGCACAGAGCTCGGGTCCCTCCAGGCACATGGACAGAAATGGCTCGGGACCAGCAGACACAGGCTACTGAGGCAACCAGACAACAGCAGGAGCTTTGTACTGACTTACACACACAGCTCTATGGTCTTTCCCCCACTGCTCTCTATTCCTGTCTCTAGCACTCATAAATCTCTTCCCTTTGGTGATGAAGAGGCTAAAGAACAGCACTTTCCTAAATGTGACTCATTTTCTTTTGGCCAATTAAGGAATATATTTGCAATTTTAAGAGCAAATATTAAAAGTAAGAAAAGGAAAAAGTGAAGCCAATTTACTAACCACACACACTGACAAATCACCTTATCACAAGAACCAGGATGACTCAGAAAACAAATCTAAATAGCTTCTGTGATTTAGCACTGACCGACACTCAATGTATTAAAATAAATTGCCCGTGATTTCTCGCAAGCTCCATGCTAATGCACTCCATCATATATCAGAGCAAAAGCAGCAGTGCATAACTATCTAGAGGCTTCAGTCAGTGGCAGATAACGTAATGAATTGTCTTCTCACCACACCAGGAAAAGGAAGTTAATCTGCATCTCCAGCCTTTCAGGGAATGTTCCAGGTTTGCAAAGCGTGAGTCAGCAGCACTGCTGCTCCATAGGCTTTTTTCCTACCACACTACCAGCACCACAGACTCTCCTGGCTTTCCCAGCTCTGTCAGGCCAGGCTCAGGTTTCCATCAGGGAACAGCACCTTTTGAATAAACGGGGCAGGTGAATTAACTGCCTTTTATTCATCATGTTGAAAGCCACTGCAGACCTGTATAATAACGACATAATTTTATACAGCAAAGAGTTTCACAGGAAGAAAGAGTTGATAAGTAAAGGAAAGGGAAATTAGTATTTTACTAAATGTATTCTAATCCTTTTTGTTGTTCCTGCTACTATGCCAATACCCAAACCACCATAGTTATCACAGCCAAGACAGAAACCACCTTTTTAAGTCCCATGAAGTTGGTGAATATAACCCTCCCGAAGAGTAAACTGGAATCTGACTTTGCACAGACCAAGAAAATAAGCAAGACGACAACATAAGCTTCCCAAATGAGTCTGGCAGCCTCCAGCCTTTCACACCAACTGAAAGGCTGCACCTAATCACTTCCTCCAATGGAAGCCATGTGAGTTGAGATGAGCTGATGATGATTTTCTTCCCCCACTGATTTCTGTGCTTTGATGGTTGTTTTCCTGACAGGTTACACAGGGTATCCTTCCTGAAATTACTAAACCAAACTTCTGCTATTGCAATCTACTATCCTAACTCTTAATATTTAAACATAGCCTGAGATCAAGAGTACATTTTCCTTCTAGAAATGGAGAAAAAAGCTGAGGTGAGTCATCCCTTCCCTCAAATGGTGAAAGCACCAGCACAAGCTCACCACTCACTGCTGACTCTGACCTTCCAAAGCAGGCAATGCACCCAGTGCTGACCAGCAACCAGAGCAACTCCAGCACACACTGTGTCCTGTCCAGAGGACAGCAAAGGGCCACAGAGAAACTGGGATGCTCTGGTGCAAAGGTAATGGAAGATGCGGCAGGAGCAGAGAAGAGCAAAAGATGTAAACTCATATGAAACCGACTTTCTTCATCAGGACCATGATCCATTAGAGTTGAGATCCACATCAATGGATCTCAACTCTAACCCATATAAACAAGTTTTATGCGGATTACGTTCTCCCTAACTAATAATTCTTGAGTCAACAGGCCAACTTCAGCCTCTTTTGATGCAGAAGCAGAGATAGCAAAGTTCCTACAAGTTGCACAAAAATAGATGTCCAAGAAGCTCAGACAAACCCTGCAAGTGACTCCTAACTCAAAGAAAAGCTATGACCCTTATTTGCCACTGAAACCTTTGCCTAGGAGACAGCCTTTCTAATCAGTTTAATCTGCACTGAGAATTTATCATCAAGTACAATAAATTAACAGAAACGTCATTCCATTGCTCAAAAAAAAAAAAAAAAAAAAAAAGCTTGCTCTAAGTAACCATAGGAAAAAAACACAACATCAGTACTAGTGGTCTAAACCCAGCCCTGGTGAGAGAAGTGAGGATGTTCAGATCCTGCCTAAAACAGCCATCCAGCAAAACTCCTCCTTACCTCCATTGCATGTGCTGAGAAAACAGCCATCTACCAAGCACGGTTAAAAGCCAGACGAGAGCCTTGGGATGCGAGCAGACTGCAGGGCCAGGCTGGCTCCTGATGCCACTCCCCACAAGAAGCCCTGGGGACGAGCTAAGAGCTAATGACATGCGCTGCTTCTGAATGCCTTTGGCGCATTTGGTCACCGTGTCACTAAAGGAGAGTGCCATACATCACGTCATTCTGGGCACCTGCCCCAAAGCCCACAGACTGACTGACAACCCTCATCGCCACTGCAAGCTCTGCCTTCCCTTATCTTTCCCTATCAGCTAACATTTTTCTTCTGATATTCCCAGCCATCTTACGCTGCACAGAAATGTTAAACCTTGTTAATCCACATTTTCGTAACAAAATCAGTCCCTCTTAACTCTATTTCAAGAAAATAGTGTTGTCTGAAATTATTCCTATTTTTTGCCAGCATAGCATCTTTTCCTTCTTGGCAGCCAGAAGGATTAATTGGTAACATGCACCTCAAAAGCTCAGATCAAGGGAAGAGGTTAAAATGACTGATAAACCAGAGGTGTAAGAAACGTATGTGTATTGCTTGTTCAAAAATCAGAGAAAAATCCCCACACCAACCCTGCTTTACACACACATAGCTGACACCCTCCCTTTGTTTTCAGGAGACCGCAGAGATCTGATAAGCAGCATTTCCATAGGAAACAAACCATTCAAACAAGAGGATCTCATTGCCAACAATTTTGATTCATTATGCAGTGGCACTGTAAAGACTGTGCAGTTCTACTTGTCAGCTAACAAACCACCGCTTCTATTTGTCAGAGATCCTTCATTTTCCCTTCCCCCGTGCTGCAGCAAAACCTTGGATTTTGACATCAAGCCCAGCAAGCAGCGTTAGTCCTTGAGTCACAGTTTGCAAAACATTAATGAAATCAGAATGAGACTGCAGCTTGGCTTGTTGCCCCTGGATAATGGAAGTGAAATTAAAAGTAGGGAGAAGAGAAGGGACCAGCTCTTAGCTAAAAACAGATCGCTGAATGCTTTTTTTTCCTTGAGAATTCAAGTGTTTTGTACGCTATTTACTTCAGGTTTTTCTATTTCAATGAGTCAAGTGATAATCGATACCAGGAGGAAATAGCATTAAAAGCAACTAAAGAAAACTAACAAGAAAAGCACTCCTTTGAAGAATTTTATTTAGCCAGGAAAGCCTATTAGGCAGGAATACTTCCGCCAAAGACAGAAAGAATACAAGAGCCAAGAGAACAGAAAGATGTGTGGAAAAGGAAAGCGAGGAATGAAGTGGTATGTAAGATGACCAGGTGGGGAAATATCTTGAAGAATTCAGTAACGCTTTCCCCCAGAAGGAGCACTATCAGCCTCAGTAATTTACTGCAATGAAGTTGGTTATTCATAACATTTCAGGGATCCCTTGCTGCCAGCACTGGCCTGCATCCTTGCCTTGCTGGAGTTCTGGCTCGGGGTTCTTGCTTGTTTGGGACTCCTGCTGGGCATTTCACGAGACCAGGCTTTCTCACTGAGTTAATATTATTCCCACTTTTAGCCACGCTAGAAATGCAACCACCTTTCCTACCAACTAAAACACATGTATATTTTGCTTCCCGTCCTACAAACACACTAATTACCCTCAGGTCTAAATGCTGAGCTAAGATGTATGATGAGCTGTGATACCTGATAAGCACAATGCACGGTAACACCTCAAAGAGTTAAAGCAATCAAAGCCAAAAGGTATTAGGGGACGACAGAGCACAAACTTCTCTTGGGAACTAGCAACGGCACTGTCAGAAAAATCCCGGTCCATCTGCTTTATTTTGCCATATGTAAATGATTTCTGAAGGCTGGGAGCTCAAAAAGCCATCAGATAGAAGCTCTGCCAGCACTGCTCCGCCCAGCCAGGCTGCTGAGACACTGTACATAAAGCCCCAAGCTGAGCAACACCAATTCCTTACAGCAGTGAATGGGTTAAAAGAAGTTTCCCTCCTCCGTGAAAGCGATACGGCGTGAAAACAGCACTATGCTTTCTGCTGCTGTGATAGATTGTACCTGCTCTGAGCAAGGCACTGAGTTTAACCCTGTTCTTGTGAGACTGCAAGCATTGCACGGATGCTGAAACCAATCTTAGACAGCCCCCACGCCCAGTAGAAATGGAGATGGGTCTGTATCCCACCTAGAATGAAGCAAGGCAAGCGCTCAGCTTTCTGTCTCACCCTTCGGTAGCCGCAGCTGAAAGGGCTAGTTAAATAGCCAGAGCATGTGCATACACATCAAAAATCACTTCAGAGTGCCTGCCCAAACAATTAAAAAAAAAATCTATACAAAGCTGCAACACAGCACAGTTCAGTGATATCAAGAACTGATTTTTGTTTAAAACAAGACAGAAAAAAGAAAAGCCACAGAAAACAAAGAGCAATCCACTCCCTGCTACACATTCAATCACACATCCTCAAAACCCCATTCAAATACAGAGGTGCCCTACCTTTCCGATCTGTGAACAAGCAGATTCCGATCAGTGGATCACGTCAAAGACAAGATGATGGAGAATCTGTTAAAATAAACCAAAGGTAGGGGAAAAAGAAAGAAAACAGTTCATTTTTGATGAAAAACAGCTTCCAGCGATGAAACAAGTTCTTTTTTTTCCATTATGCAAAAACCTGGATGCACACAGACATACCCGTACCAGTATCTGTGCATAAAGGCATGTGTGCTTAGAATAAATATTACATATGCACAGAGTAAATTTATCATCAAAACTGCTAAAGTTTATTACCTACACATTTTAATTCATTCGGTGTGCAGCACTACAGAATTCAATCTACAGCAGGCTAAACCCAAAAAGCTACAGCATGAAGGTATAACTTGCAAATCCTCACACAGCAAACAAAGCTGACATTTTAAAAAGAAAATCATTACCGGCTCATATGCTGCCATACCACAAAAGCCTATCCTTAAATAACTGCTGCATAATCATTCTCCTGGAGTGTTGTTATCCATCGGCTCGCTGCCTATCTCCAGACAGACGCAGTCTGCAAGCCACCAGCTTGTATCTACCATGGGTACGTCAGGAAAACTGCAAATTAGAAGTCGTCCCCGCAGTGGTGAAAAGGAAAAGAGGGTGAGTGGGAGAGGAAGAGGGAGTTCACTGGCCACAGAAATTTCCAGAATGATGACAAACCCACCAGCTCCGCCATCATCCACTTACAATAGGATGCTGCACCTCGTGGCTGCCTAAGCAGTTCGTCAAGGGCTTTCTGGTATCAACTGCCTGACAGGCATTTTAATTGCATGCAACCGAGTGCATCCCCAGGAATCGGGCCTTTAAGCCTATGCATATCATCAGCCGGTCCCTTTTGTGCCGCTGCCAAACGCACACGGCACACAGGCAGCAGCGCACACGGTTTCCATTGCGATGCCGATCCAAATCCTAAACAGGTTTTGCAGCCAGTACAGTGAAAAGGAGGTCTGAAGGGATTTAGCGTTTTCTACATTATGGATTAGGGGTGAGATTCACTCTCCCTTTTCCTTTCTTTATCCCATGCTGCTATTCACGTGTTGCAAGCAGCTCGTTTACACTGTCATCTGAGCCTTGCATTTGTCTATCCACATTAGCGGGAAATAAAAACGGGCAGAACTGAGAAGTTCTGCAGAGAGGATCAGGGACTCTTCACGACTAATAAATGACACAGGGCAGCAGCGACCGCTGCACAGTTGTGCTTGCACATGAGCTGCTGTGAGGTGTCCAGGCTTACTGCCCCAACCTCACCTGTGTGTTTCAAGGCCTCTCTCTGGTCATCCATCTGAGCATGACATGGGATCACCGAGCTGTGAAGCTGCCCTGTGTTTGTGGAGGAGATGTGGCACGGCTGGGGAGGGACAGGACAGAAGGAGCAGGGAATGAAGGAATTAAAAACAACAGAGTTGAAAGATCAACTCATTTTCTTCTAATTTTGTAATTTTGTAATGAAACATCAGCACAAGCATACAGAGGCTTTTAGCAACGGAGCAGTCACAAGAATCCAGCGAGTCCAGCCCCACTGGAAAGGGCTGGAGATGAGTTCAGAGTTCCCTACAGTCAAAACACAAGCCAACCAGACCCACTCCCAATGTAAGCTCGTGCTTCTCTGGCCTGTGCAGCAGACCCCTTCAAAGAGAAGGATGCTCAAAGGAACAGAACATATCGCCCTGCCACAAAGCTTGGTAGAGGTCCAACAAAGCCCATTTACCTTTGAGAGAGAGACTGGGCTTGCAGGAAGGGGCAGCAAATCTCATGTGGATTCTCAGCGTTTCTCTCTCTCCCCTCAGACTTTGTAGGCAGAGGGCTGCGAAGGGAACCGATTCTCTCCTGCCTTCCCTCACAACCACAAGAAGATGACTCTTCACACATCCATCAAACTTCACGTCAATGAGAAGTTCCACCCTCGTCTCTCTCTACAGACAGATCCCAGTGCCTCAAAAGCACCTGCCCTACCTGCTTCCCCCCCCTCTAAAGCATCACAGCAGTGAGGAGGAGGAGGAAGCAGAGAAAGGCAGCCCTCATAGAGGACCCGGACAAGAATAAGGATGGAGCAGGCGGCAAAAAGGCCTTCAGAAGGAATGGAAAATCAAGCAAGAGCAGCACTAGCGCAATTCTTAGGCTTCTCCTCTAAGAAAGCCTCCTGTGACTCACCGGAGGGGTGCCTGCTGCTGCCAAATCTCCCACTGCAGAGCTCATCCACTGCAGAATATTCTCCTGCCCTCGTCTTGCTCAGCTCCCCCACCTCCCAGCTGGTGCTGGCTCCCTGCCCTGCTGCCAACCTTCCCACACCCCCATGGCCACCTCCTGCCTGTCACTCTTCCCCCAGCATTCCCCCAAAGCAACCAGCAGCTCAGGGAGGTCCCCAAACCAGCATCTGGGCTGGGAGGGTCAAGGTATTACAAGAAGTCCTGAAAACCTCCAGCAGCTTCTCTGAGATGTTCCTACTGACCTCTCAAGGTTCACAAGGGACTGATGTACATTACCAAGCTATGCCCTCTACCCCAGAGCAGAGAGTATTCCTGCAGAGCTCAGTGAAGCTCTGTAGGATAGGGCACTCGGTTTCATTATCGTACTTAGATTTTGCTTGTAAGACCCAGCTGCATTCTGGGTCACACTGTGCAAGGTGCTGAGCAAAACAAGAGAGGGTTTCTATCACCACTTGTTATTTGAAAGATCCAAACCACAGAGAAGCATAATGGCAGCATTCTACTTGTTTTGAAAGGTGATGAAAAACATGCAGTTAAGGCAAGCCCCAGCCCACATACAACCTCTGTAGCCAGTCTAAGGTGGAAGATCCTCCCAGATCCTCAACCTCAGCTCTTAACTCCCAGACCCCTGCCAAAACCACGCAGCCTGCCTTTAACAAAGTACTGGGGGGTTGGTTGCTTCTTTTTTAGCAATAGGTTGGGTGAACATTTTATGCAATGCCTAAAATAGCATCTAATATGATCAGTGATGTAGATGAAGAGGAATAAGCCTGCTGAACAGAAATTGCACCACTCTGGTAAAAATAGTCCTGGAACATGGAATTTTCTTTTTATGCTTTCTTGTTGTAGCACTTAGAACGGCACTGGGGATGGCTGCCTACTGGAGAGGCTGAGAGGAGACGGGCTTTTCTAGACTAAGTACTGCCTGTTCTTCTGCAGTAGTAACAAACATTGGAGCATCTATTCTACCAGCCATTTGATGGAGAAACTTGCTTTTCTTCCCCTCCTCCCTTCCTTGAACAGGAAAAAAACAAAGAAAAGGACAGTAATTAAGTCCAGAACAGCACATGCAGCATGCCACACCAGCTCCTTCACAGGAGTTCTATGGTGTAGAAGCTGGGGCTGGAGGCACGGTCTGCATCTCTATGGTTACTGGTACAGAAAGGAAGAAGGATGGGGAGGATACAGCAAAGGCTGAAGGAGCAGCTTTTGCAGCAGCAAGGGGCAAAGGATTTCAAAACAGGGTGAAAAGTGTCTGGATGTGGGGTTGAGTTTAGCCTCCTTGTTTTTTTTTCCCCTCCAAGGACTAAGTATGCAAAAGAAGACCTACCCCCATTGTGCAGTCAGCTCCTCCAGAGTCTCTTCAGTTGGGATAATTTCTTCCCATTAGCCGTGCCCTCTGCCTTTGCACCACAACATATTCCATCACCTTCCTGGGACAACCTGGCCTTCCCCCCAGCCCAGAGACACATCCTGGTGATGCTGCACTCCCCAGCAGCCATGCAGAGGCCTGTTGTGCCTCATAGTGCAGCCAGCTGACACAACTGCAGCTCCTGTGTGGCATCACTACAGAAATGAGCCTCTGGAGCCCAGGCAACCTACGTCCACTCTTCCCCTTACATCTCAGCTTATTTGTTTTTGAAACGTCAGACGGATATTTTCAGGCACAATCTCTCCTTTGTGAATCCAAACCGACTTCTCAACTAAATAACAGATTTGAAGAATACCTAGGAAGGGAGCCCTCATTTCCATTTCACTCCATGCCAGCACGTTGCTGAAATCACACTGAAGGGTGTGGGATATTCAAATCCTTCCAGGTCTGCTTTTTAGAAATGCCAGTGCTGCACAGAACCCTTTGAAGCTGTCATAAACACATTCCCAGGTTTTCTTAGAAAATCTGTGGTTTTCAGTTAAGTGATCAATAGAGCAAAAGAATAAGAAAGCAAGAGTCGTGACAGATGCTGTTTAGCTCCCAGATCTTGTATGTAGATGCAGCATAATTACTAATAACCGCTGCAGTATCAAGTTTTGTATAGCTGCCTCCTAATAAGGCAGCAACAGCCAGATGGAGGGAACAGCCCTGACTCAGTGCTTGTTTGGCCCACTCAGGGGATGCCCGGTACCACTGGTGGCCCAGCAGAACTCCCTGGGCTCAAAGCCCATCCACGACAGAAAAGCAACCCAACCTTCAACATGGCAGAAGCAAACCTCAGTCTCAGAATCACAGAAACATCTGTGTGATCCCACTGGCAAAGCCAGAGAGTGCCTTACCACAGACACATCAGCCCAGAGACTTCCTCACTGCCCCTGGAAGCTGGTTTCAACTTCCGAGTGATTCCTGCAGCTTGTGATATCACGAATAATCAACAGCACCAACACTGCTACATAAAGCAATGCCACTTCAGCATCGTGGCTTTCTGCGAAAGCAAGTTCTGGAGCTGTGCACGCATACACACACAGCCTATTTGGGGGCTGCAAGACAACTGCACAGTCAGCACTGTGTTACAAGGAGGCTCAGAGATCAAAGGTGCTACCACAAAGCTTCTGCCATACAGTCCAGAGCCGCTGCAGGTAGATAAATGCTGCCTACAAGAGAGTCATCACCATTTTAAATATGTCAGTGAAAGAGCAGAGTTTATTCTTCTTTTTTATTTTTGTCTTTAATTTCATTTCCCATGGAGAGATAAATGGCATGCATTGCCACGTAAAGCAGTATCTGCAGCATTACAGCTACATTGAGCTAGTAAGGGAAATCAGGTTTTCCAGGAAAGGTATTCGCTCCTAAGAGAGAATAGTGGTACACAACGCAGTCAAAATGTAGATGCTAATTAATCTTTTGGTCCACCTAAAGATGCTGTTCTTCACATAGAGCCTCCCTCTGACACAGACAAGAAGTGGAGGCAACTACTGTGGCCTCAGTGCTGCAGGACACGTATTGGGTGTTCGTGACTCCCCTGAGCACAATGGGAGAAGGAGGCTTTGTCAGCTTCTCAGAAACCCCGTCCGAATGTAAACTAAGAGTTAAGGGTGTCAAAAAAGGGCAAAGGTAGACCGACAAGGTTAGAAACAATGCTGGTGGTGTTATAAGCTGATCAACTGCTTTATATCATTTCAGTTCTCCAAAACCCCCACTGCTACCTGGCTCTCCTCTCCACAGCTTCCTCCCAGCTCTCTTCTGAGCGCTGCTCCATTCTCACTCCAGATGTCTCCTCTTCACTCCCATCACTGTTGCCCTCCTTTTCCCCATCCCTTCTGACACCTCCCTCGCAATCCCTGACTCTACAACAGGTGAAGGACACTGAAGTCAAAAGCCTGAACACCACGTGCTGCGTGACATCTGCAGAATACATAGTTATTTACTCTGCTTGGCTGCGCTATTCATCCTCCACAACCTCATCCTGTCTTTAGAGGCAGCTCTGCTCTTCCCTCTCTGCCTGCAGAAGAAAGGAGTGCTTCACAGGACTGTAACGGACGTTCGCGCTGATTCACTGATGCTGAAACCACTCTCCTAAGGCTGTGGGATCCCAGCCCACCAGATAGTGCTGAAAATCATGGTCAACCTTTCCATTGCACATGTGTGTGTGAGCTGCTCCTGTGAGCTCTGCAGGCTTGGCCCCAGCAGGCCCAGTCCCCACGTCACTGGCCAGCAGCCCCTGCCTGCACTCTGGCAGCACACAGCAGTACAGCACCTGGCTCACCATGCAGACCTCAAAGCTCACTGAGCACTTCTTCCTGCCATCATGCAGATTATGACTAAGGCAATAATACAGATGCAAACCCTATCATTTTTTCTCATCACTTCCCTCTTCTGGCCTACCGGTGAGGTGACAAATCAAAAACTTGCTTACAGTAAAATATCACAGCTACTGCAATAGGATTTATTTGAATGTCAGTTTGTACTTCTCTTAACAATCATGTAACCTAATGGGTTTCAATTAACTGTCATGTCATGCAAAAGCTTTGGTTACTGTTCTGTATTAACCTTATCAATAAGATATTTTAAATTCACAATTCATGTGTTGAATCTTATTTTGCATGGCACGCAATTAAAATATAGCCTCTGACTTGGCACAGCCTTAAACACATATAAAGCAATAACTGTAAAGTAAAACACAAAAGTTTATCTGTTTTGCTTAACTGTGGGTTTTGGATATATAAATTCTTTAGTTCCACGGGAAGCTGGCACATGGTGAAACACAGCACCGAGAACAGATTTTCCTGCAGTGGGTCTTGTATCTGTGGGCTCCATCAAGAAAACACAATTGTTCCTCCATTTTCACAATGCTAATAAAGCAATTGGAAGATTCACCTTTCTTCAGAGATACCCTCTGCAGCAGGTAAATACAGCCTTCCTAAAACCAGCCAGCTAGTTATTCTTCTCCCATGTCCACACATTTAAGAGCTCTGAAAACCAACTTGTTCAGCCCTAATACCTCACTGCTTTTCCTCGACAGCAAAACCAATGAGACAGGCAATAGAAATTGCAGCATCGTGTAGCAACATGTACAGAATTGGTTTGAACAGCTTCTCACTTAGCGGTGCTTTATGTAACAGAGGCAGTCAGGCAGAAACCCAGGCAGGAGCTACCAGCAGCCCAGCCGCACCAAGGAGAAGCTGCTGTGCACTGGCTGAAGAGGAGATGACCAAAGCTGCCTTGTGGGAATGCCGCTGACCCACACAGACACTGACGTGATGCTCCATGGCTCTGATGTGACACCTTATTTCCTCAGCCTGGGCACCCAGGTCTTTAGCATGGAGACAAGTCTCCTCTGTGGCCGCCCTTTGCAAACCGCAGCTTTCCAATAAAAACAGCCCTAATTAGGAGCGACTTTGACTGGTAAGACAAAACCCAGCTAAGACAATCTGAAGCCCTTCCCTGCTGGCCGTGCATTTGGACAAGAGTCTGTATTTCTCAGACAAAGGCAAGGTGGGGGCAGCAACACGTGCAGCGCACGTAGCAGATATTCTCTGCACAGAGGACCCCTTCACAAACTGTTTCTTAATGGATCCTGACTGTTGCACTTACTGTGAAATGAGCATCGCAGATACCGCCGGCTAATTCATTAGCTACTTGTGATTGATTCTTGCTTTCATCACCATAAAAGCAGATTTCCTGCGGCTAACATAATGATCCTGATTCCCCCTTTGCTTACACACATTAAGTCAGCTACAGCTCCACCGAGCCCACAGCAGTTGCTACATCAAGACCAAGTCTGGTTTAATGACTCCAAACTTGGAGTGAGTAATCCAAAGGTAGGTTTCATTTCCCCTGGCCTCACAGCACAGTCCATAATGATTTTGAAGCTCTGTAAAGGAGAGAACTGCTCTCCTCTCTACCAGGCAGTTGCCTCGAGGGTGAAAAACCATTCAACGGCGCTCAGTTACACTGCCTAAGAGCTCAGGGCGTGAAGAAGACTGTCACACGCCATTGCCATTAGCAGGCAGTTCAGGGGAGTTAACGTGGTTGTAGTCAAACCTGGTTTATCAGTGGACTGGAAGCCACCTGGCAAAATGAAATTACAGGTAAACAAAGAAGCTTGGTACTTATTTGATGCACCTCAAGGGATTTGGCCTTCTTTAGATGAAGAGGTGTTTGGATCAATGGCATTTTCTCTGACAGCTCACTGGCTGCACTGCCAGAAAGCTGGGGAGCCTCTCACGTTGTTTCACCAACCAACATGGAAACTAGCTACAATAAACCATCCAGACACTGCTTTACAGCAAAATATACCAACACAAGGGCAGACTATCACAACTGCACTAAGCTTTTTAAGAGCCAGAATACCTAGAGGAAATAATACAAAAAGCAGAAACAAAAGCCACACAGCTTGAAGACAGCAAAAGCACAAGGACATGATCAGAAAAGCTAAGGAATGAGATGAATCACAATTAGCAAGGAGCATAAAAGGCAACAAAAAAGATTCAATACGATCTGAAAAGCAAACAGGGCAAGTCACAGTTCAACAGTGGGGCACAGCAAAGACGATGCACAGAAGAGTAGGATGCAACGCAGTCAACATTTGCCTCAATTTTCACAAATAAAATCAACTGTGAGTAAACACTGCATTAAATTAGTTCAAAAAAGAAGCAGAACCTGGGTTAGAATGGGGAAGAGCAGCGTTTGAAGCTCTCAAAAAACCTAATGTAAGTTGAGCAAATTCTGTGAGTCCTTCCTGACTCAAGAAGATCATGCAAGGTTTCACAGCAGACACAGATGAGATCAAACACCACACCCTCTCTTGAAAGGAAGCCATGGGAAATGACAAACCAATCAGCTTAATCTCCTCTGCACCAAGATTTTGGCACAAATACACGAACAAGCAATTTTTAAGCATTTACAGGACGTTGAAAACTCTTTGAAAATTATTAATTAGCCAATAACAAATCCCAGCAAACTGATCACATTTTCTCTCTAATTTGCACTTACGAAAGTTGGTTTTGACCCCAAGTTGGGCTGAGCTTTTCAACACTTAGGAAAACATGTTAACTATATTTTTATACAGAGAGAGGCAAGAACAGGAGCGCCTGTTCCCACGATAGCAAGGTGGGCTCCCCAGGCAGCAGGCAGGCATCACAAACCCTGCAGCTCTTTCATTGAATCCCACCTTGTGCTGCCCACCCTGCTCCAGGTGCACCTCAGGTGGGCTGGGAGCAAGAAATTGTGCTGCTGCTGACCTGCCATCCCCCAGCATCACAGCTCATCCCCAGGGTGGGACGGCTTCAAGTGAAACCGTTTGCCCACGTGCTACCGCAACAGAGACTCCAGAATGCAGCTCCCAGGGTTTGCAAAGAGGCTCCTTTACCTCATTTTATAAAGGTCTGGAGTCAAAGTCAGCCTTTGGGGCGGGACAAGTCTCATGACGGAGCGAAATCTCCAGGCAGCCATGCGGAACCCAGAGCACAACGCTACTGATAAAGAGTGCAGAAGGAAAGGGGAGCAGAGAATAAATGGAATAACTAATACACATTTGCTCCAAGGTCCTCTCTGCACCAATTGGTAAAAAGAATACAACTGAATCATTAATAATTGAAGGAACTTGAAGACAAAGGCATTTTCAGCCAATGTTAGACAAAGGGATGAAAGAGGGCTGTAATGAGAATTGCGATGATAGCATCACTTACAGGGGGCGCTGGGAAAGGAAGTGTTGTATTTAAAAGAAATGATTCCTTTGTAAAATGAGAGCAGGTCTTCTCATTGCTAACGCAGACAGACGTATCCAAAGGGCCTTATTCAGCGGATGGCGTCACTGAACACCCTTTAGGGCACAAGCTTTCCACTAACAGTATCAAGCAAGGATACGAGACTGTTCTAACAAATACGAAGTGTCACTTATTTATATTTTTTTATCCTTGTAAATCATTAAGAAATGAACATTCAAAAAGCATCCAATGTTCTGAGCTGTTTCTTAACTCCGCTGATTCTCCATACGTAGCTGATAGAAGGCTTAGGCCAGCTTGAGCTTCCAGTGCTCCCAAGGCAGGTCCAACACTACGGCACAGCACTGAACAGTGCCTCCTGGAGCTGCATCCTGGCCAGAGTAACTTCCATGGTACCCTCACAGACCAGCAGCAGTGGAGACGGGCACCTTCATATCTGCTTCTGCTATTAACAACATGGGACAATTGCTGAGGAACAGAATCGTGCAAAAACACAAACAAGAGGAATGTTCAATTTACTGCCTCACTGTTTTATTTTGGGGAAAGATGGTCATGAAAACTCATGAAGAGTGAAATGCGCTGCTTTCATCATAAAGAGTAAAACACATAACTTCAAAAAAACCCTACAGAAATAATTGGGTTAGATACACTTTGTAGGAGAAGGGAAGGAAAAACGTCTACAGAAAGGACAACTGCAACCTGTCACAAACCCAAAGCCCACAGTCAAGCTTACCATCTCCAAAATAACTGGCTATGCTCAGCCAAGAAAGCTATGCTCGCAAGCCTTTCCAAACCCAAGGAATACAGCAGGAGGGTGGCCCACTGCCACCATTCATGCCCAGAGGACACCTTCCCAATTCCACACGAAGACTGTATTTTCTGGCCCAGCAGATTTGCTGGAGTCCCCTTCCTCCTTTGGATATCCTCTCTCCCTCTCTAGCTACAAGGCTCACAACATGCAAAGCTACCTTCTCCCTCTCGCCTTCTGGGCACGATGTTACTTGATCGTGCCTTCCTGAGCTGTATCACTTCCCAGCTCTGCAGTGAGCCTGGGTGCACCTCAGTGGTCGTACAGGGCTCAGCAGCAAGCAGGGAGCAGCCACCCCACACAGCCTCAGCAGGACAAGCTGCCCCGAAGCACACGCCAACCACGTCAGCTCTGCTGGGATGCCTAAAGCTGTGTGGATTGAGCACATGAAACCTGGGATTCTCTTAGTTTAATAGCAGCCCTGATTCACACCACTTGCAAATTGCCTAATATTTGGTACTGCCCTCATTAAGCTTTTTAAACTCCTTTCCAGTCAATGCAAAACAGAAACTTCGGAATTTGAACAGCTGGCAACACCCTTCTTCAATATTTCATGGCTTACACTCAGATATAAACCCTTCTGACAGAGCTGTCACAGGACAACAGATTAGTGGAAAAGGAATGGGCTTTCATTATAGGATTTATTCTCTGTTCATCACATGCGTAAGATTTTAAAAGCCCAAAATCAGTCTGTGTTTGCTTGAAAGATACCAATCCACCCCCCAATTTCATTTCTGATTCCTTCCTACTTAGAGGCTAGCTCTTGAAGAGCAAAAAGAAATAGTTAGCACACTTGTTAATAAAGGGGAAATATTAAAAAGTTATTAATAAACCACAAACACATTTAACTCTCAAAAAAAAAATACAGGGCCACGACAAAATCGGCAGCTTTCACGTGTAGAAAAAAACAACAGTACTCAAACAAAACACAGGATACCTGCACCTGCTGCAGGAAGTTGCATCCCCGTCTGGTAAGGCTGCCTTGGCTTCTGTGAGCATCCTGTATTTCTCCAGAACACACCAGCCCTGTGCTGCAAGAGGCCTCCAAAGGACTGGAAGTCCTGGGAAAACTCACGTTAAGTGTTTCTCCAGCAGCATCCACTGGTTGTGCCCAAGCTCAGCAAATCACCGGAGCTGTAACCACCACAGTGCTGGGGAACACAATTCTTCCTGCCCCTCCTGCTCCATCAGCAGGTTGTATTTACTGATCCTTCTTGCAGGATTTAGACTGCTCCCGGTTGCTGACTCCCCAAGTCCATCAGAGGGGCCATCATGAAAGCAGCCCCATGCCCTTCCTGGCAGC
Source organism: Lagopus muta (assembly GCF_023343835.1). Classification (NCBI taxonomy): domain Eukaryota; kingdom Metazoa; phylum Chordata; class Aves; order Galliformes; family Phasianidae; genus Lagopus; species Lagopus muta. The sequence continues at coordinate 31,675,235 of NC_064440.1, read as the reverse complement.
AACAGAGCATCCTGTGCTGCGCTTGCTTCTCTCATCCAGGTACAGGTAACCACTGCTTCAAACCAGAGCCCCAGTCCTCTAGTGAAAGCTGCTTAGCGCAGATGCTGGGCCCTGGAGTCAGACTTCTGCCCACACATCACTGGGGCTGCCTCCTGGGGCAAACAAAATGCAGTGGTTTTCTCTCTGCTTTCCTAACCTCACAGCTTTTTCCCTCGTCTCTTCTCATTCCCTTGGACAAGAAACCAACCACAAGCCTTCACTCTATAAAGTTATATTTTATTAATAAGTGTACACTCATACATATGTTCAGATTGACTCCAGCATATAGCCAAGACAGAAATAACTGAACACTGATTTATTTTTTATGGTTTGGTAAAAATAATTTTACACTTCAGTAAGTTCAAAAAACCTTCTACCCTGTGACATGCAACCTGATGAGCAGAAGGCAGAGTGCAGAAGGCAGGTATCACTTGGAGACAGAAGTCTCCTGACAGCACGTCCCTAATACCCGTGCACTGAGCAGCTGTCTGCCACGTGATGGAGAACTCTGAGAACAAGACAAGATAAAAAGCTTAAGGGATATATTTTTTTGCTATCTCATTTTGTTTTCCTTCAACTACTCCACATGCTGCTATTTAATTTTCGTGGCTCAGGTTTTGCCCCTTTAAAAGACCTATAGGCTCTCCCCTGTCCTGGCCTAATCTGTCCTTCCTGAAGGGCACCAGGGGGCTCAAGCTCCTGCTTTCCCCTTGCATACAGCAGCTGATACTCGTCTGCATTACCCAGCCAATTACTATTATTTTCCTTCAAAGCCCACAAAGACTCTTTTGGAGTGAAAGCCCTCTTAGTGCAAGGCTCTTCACAAACACCTGCTAACAAATGAGAGGAGGCCACATGGGGCAGAAGTAGAGAGGCTAGAAGGGGCATAGGAGCCTGATGGAGCAGAGGTGAGAGCCCAGCCAGCTCCTGCATCTCTGCCTTGACTTCCAGGAACAGGAGAAACAGACTGAGGAAAGATTTCCTGCAAGCCAGGAAATTTATTTATTTATTGGCAATTTTGATTGACCTTTCTAGACAAGGCCACATTCCCAAACATACATAACCCCAATGCGCTAGGTACTGCGCCTGCTTCAGCAAGCTTAACAGCTGCACAGCACACAGATGACAACGGAAATGCTGACGGACAACATCTGCCAGCAAAGTGATGGGTCTCAGCCTCCCAGCTGAGACCAGCTGGTGCATTTTCAGGTGGCACCACATGACATGGGAATCCTCTGGGGACAGCGAGGTGGCTCAGATACCACAGGACGCCTCCTTACACCTCCCTGCCTGCACACAGTAAAGAGAAAAAGCAAAAAGGATGCAGCTGGAAACCCTGCAGCAAGTGGCCCTCCAGGCAAACCGCTCCCCTGGCGAGCTCCCAGCAGGAGCAGAGGCTCCAAAGGCAAAGCCCTGAGTTTGCCAGCACAGGCTAGTGCAGAGCAAAGCCCAAGCTGACAAACAGGCTTATTCACTTGCTGGCTGTTTATTGTGTATCAGCACTGCGCCATCTGCTTTACTACATCCTTTAAAAGGCTGTAGCAGCGAGGGAAGGCAGCTTGGTTGCCATCCTCCTGCTGCTGCACGCTACCAGGTGCCCTGCACAAAGGGGAGGCTGCTGATGGAGCCAGGGAAGAGAAGCAGAGAGCTCACTATGCGGGGGGAGCCAGAAATTGCAGGACCAGGAGTGATGTGGAATACTAGCCCCTCAGGAAACACCATTTGCTGCAGCATAGCATCATTTGAGCCACTGTTAGAGCAGCTGTCTGGCTGCTCCAGGAGTCTCAGCGAGAGGAAGGGAACCTGCAGTCCTGCACCTTTGCAGGGCACTAAGTCACTGCTCCCAAGGTCAGCTGTCCTTCACACAGCCCTTGTTCTAAAAGGGTCATTCCTTGGGTAGAGGAAAGAGCCTTGGTGTCAAAGAACAGAGTATGACTGAGATGCAGGTCTACAGAGAAGTTGGCTGACTGATTTGAGAAGAACCACAAACAAGAAGACATGGCAAACTCAGAAGAGTGCGACTAAATGCAAAGCTGCATACTACAGGACCGCTTGTGGTCCCAATATTCGAGCCATCACACACGCCACCACTCCTTATCCATCCTCTCCCCTGCACGCACCATCAGAGTGGTTGGGAAAGCCTCAGTGCAGCCCTGTGGAATCAAATGCTGCAGAACTACATACATATAGAAATTTATGTCTCTGTACACACACACCACATAACTGTGAAACACCCCATCTGCTCACGTTATGACACTAAACGCATGCAATTAACTGAACAGAAACGGCATAAGGATCTGGATCAGTCAGTGGCTTTTTCCCTGACTCCTACTACTTCCACCTTCCTCTCACCCTAACATATGGAATGCCATATGAATTACTGAAAGGATCACGCTAAAACTAGAGACAGTCAAAGCTATTTTTAATGTAGATTATGGGGGGATCTTGTCAGTCCTTTGTACAGCATTGTTTGCCTTACAAGCTTGGTCTGTCACTACTCCTGGCAAGCCCCACTTCCAGGGCTGACAGCTGATCTCCAAACTCTTCAATATTTTCTCTCCGCACTCCAAATTAAGTCTCCTTTCCCATTCAAGTTACCTGGCAGGAACTCTGCAGGAGTAGCAGCTCAGGTGAAAGTTACTGCAGAGTCAGGAGTCCCTGCATGTTCTTGCCCAGGCACAGACTGGGAAGGTACAGCCTTTCCAGCCCTTTGCTGAAAACCTCTCTGTGCTAAGAAGCCACAGCACCAGAGCCAAAGTCTCAGCAGGAAAAATCGCAAGAACAACTCGATTTGCTTACATTCTGATATTTAAAACCCAGTGCAAAGCTTGGGAGACTCACAGTGGAGATCCATCTGCAGACACAAAGTCTCTTTAAGGCCCCAGCAAAGCGTTTTAAAGCCAAGGCAGGGCAGGTCAGCCATGTTATTATTAGCTATGAGAGGCCCATACATCACTTTCAGCACGCATTACCCAAAATTGCAATTGTTATCAAGAACTGCATTTTCTCCGACCCCTGAAAATCAATTAAAGCATTAGCAATCTCATCTTGATAGTCAAGTGCATCATCAGCAATACAGAGTCGATCCAAAAACCAATGTCAGATAAAAGGCTTCAGGTGAGGTAATACCAATCTAGAGGGAATATCAAGTGCCAAAATAAAGCAATTTCTTGACAGCCGTTGTCTTTATCTTTTAACCTATACTCTCATTATAACCTAGCTCCACTGGAAGAATTTTCTAACTCAGTTAATTTAACCACGGAAAGAAAAGCAGCTTCACACACCCCCCTCTGCTACTGACACACAACCATGTGGATGCACGCTTTCTAACTGATCCCCAGAGATAATGCTCTGGGGATGTAGCTTCGCATACTAGGTTTTCTCTGAGGAGACTCAGGTGCTGTCTGGGCAAAACAGAAGGCTGGGAGAATCCAGCACTTCCAGCTCTGGCAAAAGCAGAGATGAACAAATGGGTGGTTTCCAGGTCCCAGCGGTTGGGGAAGTGATGCTGGGTGCACTGAAGCAGCCTTAAAAGTGCCTAACAAGGCAGAAACTGGAACTGATGTGTCACAAAACACTATCAATGACCATGAAACTGTTACTTCATTTTAATATATAACAAATCCAAGCCTGTCTCTTCAGGGTACCACTGTTTCCTAAGCAGAGGCAGCTCAGATCCTCATGCAAGCCTTTTCACAGATGCCTACTTTTCCCTCAATGAAAAAGACATCCCCAGTTGTTCCTTCCTGGTTACGCTCGGCAGGACTCAAACTTACAAAACGTTCTCATGTCTTTCCCTATGACTCTGAAACGTGTTGGCAAGGCTCTGCCTTCCTGTTGCATATCGGCAGATCAGACTTTCACCCTTCACATACACACTCCAGCACTCTGCGCCACAGGCATTTTTATTTGACTTTCCCTGATGTAACTACAGATCAAGTGACCTGAAGGATTTCTGAAGCAGCACTAGGATGTGACATGGATTAGGCACCCAGAGTGGAATAGCAAGACCTTGTTCTCCCACTGCCTTCTTGTAGGACTGAAAGATACAACAATGCAAGTCCCTATTGCTTCTCCTCCATAGAAGCAAGGGAGAAAAGGTGGGCCCATACTTCTTACATGAGTCTGAACAGACTGAGAGGGCATCCCAAAGGAGAAAATCAGCAGGCAAAGGCAGGAGGAAATAAAACCATGGGAAAGCAAGGCTCTGCAGAGCTGGTGCACAGGAGATGGAGCCCAAGGAGAGCCTTTGTGGTCAGGGCACCATCCTCACACAGAGCAGTTCTTCGCACCCCAGAAGAGCCTTAGTCTGCAGGAGCTTCCCCAGCCCATATGTTTCTTTGGCTCTAAGTGGGATCCACTATTCCTTTGCTAAGGCAAGAGGAAGAGGGGAGGGAGAAGGGGGGCAAATTAATTCAGAAGCTTTTGGCAGCCATGCGTATCAAAACAGAGGCAGAAGTCTACGCAGAGCAGGCCTACGCTGCCAAATGAAGTCACAAGTGGCTCAGTTCAGATCTGAGTCTTTTTATTATTGTTATTGTTATTATTATTATTAGCATTTGGCAAAAGGATCCAGGAAATACCTTGCTGGTGATGTCTGCTTCTTCCAGCACGAGTCTGTTAGGAATGTTGAACGGCTTACCCTAGAAAAGGGAGAACCCACACTATTTCCAAGCCTCTGGCTTCTACTGCCTTTGATTTAAGCCACATCACAACTTAATTTTATTATCATTTTTAAGGAAGTTAACACAAAGAGAGCAAAACTTTCTAAGAAGGCTTTTCTTTCCTCCTCCTCTATTAATTGGACGTGGTCTCACTGAGAGGGGGGGCATTTCCAAACACACAAACTTCGGTTCAGTTTAACAGAGAAAAGCCTCTGTTCACTTTAAAGCCTTATAAAGACAAGAATCCAAAAGAATCCTGTCTTCCAGATAAGTAAACACAAAATCAGAACGCACTGGTTCATCTGAAAAGTGAAATACAACCCCAGTGCAGGATATAAATAGCTCCTAGCCACGCCAATATGAATGACGTGCTCCTGCTGCAGCACAACGTATGGTCTGACAGGGCAACTCATGGGGAAGTAACCTGTTTTTTACTTTTGGACAAAGAAGTTACAGCTTAAGGAGGATGAAGACTTTTGTATGCTCCTCAGGAAAATGAAAAAAGGTTCAGTTTAGCAGTATATAGAACATGCACTGAATTCACAGAACACTCAACAAGCCACCTACAAACCTCTTGCTTGAAGTAAAAGCCAGAAATCTCTTTCACAGACTGAAGCCCTCCATCTGCTGCTTCAGGTCAAGTTAGATACCACAGCTTCCTAGAAAGCTAAGTCAACTGTACCTACAGGGACCCACAAACCCTAGCAGGAGGCTCTGGCCAGCTTCCTTCCTCCTCTCCTCTTCCTCTTCTCCCACAGCCCTGATGAGCCCCGTGCCATGGCCAGGAGACCTCAGACAGTGCTTCCTCACACCAGGCTGTTGAGCCAAATGCCCACTGCCCCCACACGACCTAAAAGCAAAGCCGGGCAATCCAGCTGGCCCCAAGAGCAGACTGCTGCATTTCTGAGAGGTGAACTTGAAGTTCTATGCTTACCCATTTCACCCAGTTGCAGCAAGGTCCCATCTGCACAATCACAAAGCAGCATTTTGTGTTCTCACAAGCAAAGGAAGCTTCTGATGTCAAGCATCTGTTAATCCAGCAGCCCGGTGTCAGTGTCAGAAATCAACATAATAAATATTAAGACAAACCGTGAACATTTCCCTTGCATGCTGTCAGAAAACCAGGACTTGAAGTCCTTTGCTTGAGGTAGCAGAAGCGCTGTACTTTCAGGTGATGGAGGGCTGCATGCACTGATAATTATCTGCCCCACGTGGATGGGACACCACCACGTTCCACTCACCACTTCAAATATGCCAACATTCCATTTAACTCACTCTTCTGTGACTGTTCTATTTCACAAAAATGTGTTACCTCTCCTTTCCAAACGCTTGCTGAAAGCTGGGGGCTGTTCAGTCGCTGAATAGAAGACTGCTTCATAGCACATCAAATTACCTGAAGGAGCTTCTTCCTTCAGAAGAATACCCACATTACACCTAGGACTAAAAATGCAACGTTAATCTTACTGAAAACTGTCCTCACTTAAAGGCTGTAAGAGATGCAAACAAGAAAACCCGGGGGTAAGAAACATGAAATACAGTCCTTGTGAAAGTTATCTGAAACAATTTCTTAAGTATTCAGTATGAATAGTAGCCTCAGAAGCAGCTCCTGTCCATGACTATTTAAGCTCTATTACTTGAGAGTTGGCATTACAGGCTCTCAGATGCTATATTCCTGAATCACTCAGCATGGCTAACGTTCTATGAATTGCACAAAATTCATTGCCTTTCTTTCTTACACCGTTATAAACTCTTAACGGAAACACAGCTCTGGCAACCAGACATTTATAGATTGCTATTTCACATCTCAGCCTCGCCTACCCATTTTCCTATAGCCATGGCTGGCAGAAACCACAGGTGCAGACTCAGTATGGAAGCAGGAATTGCTAGATTTACAGTCACTGCCAAAACAAAAGAGAAGCCACTGAACAGACGGGGGAACTCGGTGCGTTATAACTACTGCCGTGTTACATGTACCTCATGGCTAGGAGAGAGGTAGAACTGAAATCACAACATCTACCCAGCTGTTCAAGAACTGTGTCTAACGTTGAGAGGCCTGGGATAAATTCACACACCAACAGCAAACTAACTGAAAGTGTAAGGGAACCTGCGTACTTCAGTAGCCACTGCTGTCCACTTAGTGTTAAGTCATCATTCCTTTGTCTCTACATTACAGGGAGGTATGTTTACATGTGAGATCAAAACTCACATATCCATAAGTTCACGGGCTGAAAAGTGATAAGATCTTAATGCCTGAATCTGCATAGGTTTGCTATGTGGCAAAGAGGTGCTGCACTCATGCTGTGCGAAGACAAATCTCTCAGTGGCAACTGGGTGCTCACTCATTTACATGCTGCTGAGACTGTTACCACCCTGCAGGACCAGCAGCAGGACAGCATCTTCCATATAAAAGGGCCACGAAAGGCACAAAGCACTGCATCTCCTTCCAAATCAATTACAGTTCTGCCCCTTTTTCAACTCTTCCCTCTTCCCTCCTCACTGTCCTTCTACACTGAAACAGAAAAACTCCGATTTGACAAAACTGCAGGGAAACACAAGGACACAGACATCTTATTCATGATCCTAAAAATCTGTCTTCCAAATTAGTAGCAGCCAAAGGCTGAATTCTCCAAGGCAACTTGCTTCAGCTACTTGATGTGGCTGGGGACAAAGTTGACAGGGCAGAAAAAACCCTCAGATTTAAGCAATCAATTGTTGAGCTGCTGAACTGAATACAACTGCAGATAGGACTCCAGAATATTACTAGACAAAGTTTACATTAATTTGTACAGCAGCAGCCCTCCACCACCCCTCACCTGTGCCACACGGCTGCAGTTCAGGTCAGCAGAGCTGTCAAAGCCAATACAACCCCTCTGCAAAAAGACCTGACTGATGGCCATTTCTCTGTCAGGATTATGCACAGTTCATTCACTTTGGCTATCAGCTGCAGAGATGAAATAGCCCTATTTCAATAAAGCAAGGCCTAGATGGAAAGACTGAAACAACAAGTAAAGTGTGGAGAAAGAAGACATATGCTAAGAGTGTCATATGCAAACATTTAAAGATTGCTCTGCACTGCAGGAAATGTGAGCAATAGATAAGAAAAATAAATATATCAAAGCAACAATACCTAGGCAGTTATAGGAAGAAGCTTTCAATCAGCAAGGACAGTGAGTCAAAGGAAAGCAGCACGAGCTGTACTGTACACACTGTACACAAATCCCAGAGCTACAGCCACAGAAAGGAGCACCATCTCCAGCTCCTTGCTAATCAGGTTCCTTCCCTCAACCAAATGCTTATTTGGGGTTTTGGCCGCTCCCAACATGGCTGCTTCTCCCATCCATTAACTGCGATTTTCAATTTCATACCCTGTCATTTCATCCTGCTATGTCCCCTCTGAACTAATATCCTGCTGCTAGGGGCAGCACAGAGCCTTCCTGCTTGCTTTAAACCTTCCATTTTCTGTGATGTGCAGCACAGTGCAGGGCGCACATAGCTACATGGCAGAACATTTTAATTCAGAAGCAGCCCCACAAACACCTCCTGAGCACTAACTGGGCCCTTTGGTGAGAAAAAGCAGCCCATGAAAGCATGAGAAAACCGCTGTGTGCATGTCACAAAAAGGCAAATCACTTCTTCAAGCAACAGGGTGCTGTTAGATGCCCAAGCCTGCGGTGCCGGCTCACAGTCAAAGGGCCAGCCGTGGCTCTGTGCCCGCTTCACCCAGCAGGCAGCAGCCCAGCTCTGGCTGGGGGGAAGAACTGCCACACTGTCACATGTGGGGCCTGCAAGGGATGCTGGCTAGGTGACGCTGCACGGCTCTGTCTGTCCCCATGCTGCTGCCTTACATAATGCACTTCACCCAGCGATCAGAGCAGCCCTTTAATGTGCTGGTGCCCCACCCAGCCCTCCTCCTCGCACAGAGTTTAATGAGGCTGTTTTCGAGCAAAGTTGGGAGGAAAACAATCATCTTTCTGGGTGAATGAACACTGGACATAATTGAGCATAGTAAAGAGGAGTGGGGGTACGAGTAAAGAACTCGCGGCCTCTTTCCCCCCCCCCCCCCGTGTATAGCTCTGACCTTACAAGTACTGCTAAAAACTTAATTCCAAAGCATCTGAACTGAAAAAAACACAGGAAAAAAAAGAACAAAAACATCCACAGAACCTTTCTGCTGTTCTCCTTGACCTCAACTGCCCAGCAGTGTTCTTCCATCTCACCATACTCTGTACCATCTCACTGCAATCAGTTTCTCCCACGCTCACACTCTCACCTGTGCCACTCCAGGCAGGCACAGTGCTCACCACACTGGGCTCCCCACGAGCTCAGTCCCATGCGTGCCATCCCCCTGGTCTGCACCTTGCACAGCAGCACAGCAGGCACTGTGATGAAAAGCCTTGCTCCTTCTCCCAGGCAGAAGCACTCCTTCCCAGCTCCGCCTGCATTGCTCCTTCTGCACAATACCACTCCGCCTGAGCACTTCTGTGACCACATTTATAGCAGGTTGCACTGATTTTGGCAATGATTATTACTCCTTATTTTGATTATAACAGCATTTAGGAAACAGCTGAGAATGCGCTTGTACTGGACTGTACAAACACTCAGCAAGATTATTTATACAGATACGTAAGCGTTGTCCACTACCAATGTTTCTGTAGAAAATCAGCAGGAAAAGCACACATCCAGCAAATTTTAAAGCAACTCCAGAATGTGTTCTTGGGCAGGGTAGAAGCGCTGAATGCTTATGGGGACCAAACAATGGATGTGAGCACAGCGAGGCAGCGGGCAGCGCATTTCAGCAGTGGCAACAGAGGGTCACCTCTGCTGGTGCAAATATTTTATGAGCACAGCAAGCAGGCTCTTGTACATTGCTGGTGAAAACGCACAGCTAATGGTGGTGGCTATGTTGAAAAACGGTGAGGATTTGCTCCACCAAGTAGCATTACTGTGTTCTTTCAAGCTGTTACAGTTTCCATGGAAATAAATAGGAGGCACTACATTCAGAACAACCAATGCATATACCTGAGCAGGCATGCACAGAAATTGTGCTTCTTGGTGATTTTTTCTCGTGGTAAAAAACATAAGAGCTAAATGGTCACAGCAGTTCTTGTAGCTGTTAAGCACTGACTGCACTAGGTCCCCATCATCCTCGCTTACTTTAGTACAGGCTTCTACAGCATCCTTTGGGAGAAAGTCTTTAAAGATGGAGTTTACAAAGCATTTAAGCATCTATTTAGGCACTTGGGCAATCCATCCTCACTTAGCACAGCACTTAGGCACTTGGAATAAATCATGTGCTTGGTGGCTTTCCTGATTCGAGGCTTTAATCTTTCAGTTTCCATAGTGCAACTGAAAGACACAGCTCCAGAAATCGTGACCACGGTTGGCTCACATTAGCAAAGCTGGAGCCTGCTTCTGCATTGTTCCAAATTCTGCATCTGCTTATGTTCCAAATACAGCTAAGCAAGGCTGGTTTTGCTAAGTTTATCAGCTGTTGTCATTACGTCAACATGTCTCAAACCAAAGGATACTTTTTCCTCCCTCTGCATACATCCATATACACACACACACACATCTCCAAATGCTGAGCTCTGATAGATGCACCAAGGCTCTGTATTCCACCCTTCTGGCATTGATTTCTGCACTCCACTTGAGTCAAACGTAAATTACTTACAGTTTTCCTCACGTGCCCACCAGAGTAAATGTAAGGCTGGGTACTGATTCAGTTACTGCAGTTCCCATTGAACTAGCCAAACAACAACGACAAAAAAAATCCTCTGATTTCTAAGGCACCATCAATCCCTGCTGTACTAGGTTTGGAAGTCATGTAGGATTCTACTGCAAACAAGGACTCACCTTCACCAACTATAATCCTCTTTCTTCCCCCAGATGACAAAACCTACTTATTAGCCTCGAAATGCTCTACACAGGACAACAAGACATCTCTCTTTCAGAAGAACCAGGTTTTGTGGGCACAGAAGTCAACTAGGACACAAGAGAAAATCTGCTGAAGACAAAATTGAGCCAGCAAGACGTACGGGCAGGACCAAACCATCCCCAGAGGAACGGAATATGTGAAGCACATGGTCACACCATCAGCTAACAGCCTGCTGTCAGATCAGCCTCACCCACCATCCATACTGCAAATCCCTGGCTCATGCTAAGAGGATGCGTCAACCCAAGCTCTCTGGACAAAGAGATTACTCATATTCAGCATCTTAGCAAAAGCCTAGACCATTAATGTGATCTGGGTGGCATTGGCATGGGAAGGCAAGGCACACCACCAACAGCTCAGGAGCAGATAGGACAGCTCACCCTTGGCACACCTCAGCTGCTTTGATCCAAACATAACAGCAGGTTCTGGCAGCCTACTTCTTGCTTCCTTTTGCAGAAACACCCAGAGAAGAAGTACAAGAACTGCCCCATGAAGGTAGCAGTCTTCAAGACCATCATGATGAAGCTCTAACACCTGAGATCAGCAGAGGGATGAAGAGCCAGGAGCAATTTGAGCTGCGGGCACTCACAGGACTCCAAGTGTCCCACATGAAATACACACTCAAAATATTTAAAAAGCACGCAAAGTGAGCTGCTTTATAAAAAGTTGATATCCTCAGGCATTCCCATGAACAGCACCTCAGGTTGGCTGAGGTTGGCAGAGGCATCTGGAAATTCTTTAAGTCCAACCCCTCTGCTCAAAGCAGGGCTGCACCTGTTCATCTCAGTAACTGCTTCTCCTGAAGCAAACTATTTAAAATAGCCCTGTGGTCTGGTTTCATTAGAAACTGGAAAATCACAGCCTACAAATTAATTGATCAGGTCAGTGGATGTTAGACTCGGGCCCTTCCCACCTGAAAACACCCATTTTCATCTTTGTGATGAAAGCATTTTCTGCTACACTTGCAAGATTGAGCAGTGAGTCAACACACACTGCGAGTGAACGTGTATTGCTCTTTATTACTTCTTAATTCACCTAGGTGTAAAGCAGGAACAGCCCCAGTGCTGTCAACTTAATTGCATTAAAGAAAGAAAGGCACATAGCCTTCTAAATGGAAGAGGCAGTATCATGTTTTATTGCTTGCATAAAACACTGCATGCCATTACAGGCTTACAAAAACATGAGTGTCTTATATGCTATTAAAGCAAGCTTGCTGTCCTAATACTAGAGCAGCACAAGAAGAGTGCAGTGGGTGAAAGCCTTCCATACAAACACAAACCTAGTTGATTTCTGAGTTTCTGCTAATACCAGTACACCGTACCCCTGCTAAAAGGATTAAGAGATATGAACTGAAAGGAAAAAAAAAAGAAATGCCATACAATGCAAGACAGAAATCTGAAATGCACAGCAGATAAGGAAATAAAGAGCACACATTCAGGACTGCCATTTTCATAAACCCGGGGGTCAGTTCTTAGTCCCAGCATCAGGCCTGGGCATCCAACAGAAGCACAGAGCACCTGCTGACCACTAGCTTCTTTAACAGAAAAGTCACAAGCAAAGATGTAGACAGCAAAGCCAAGTGCCCTACTCATCCCAGTGAAGCAAGGCTGTAGCTTACCTCCTTGATGCGTAACTGAGCTCCTCACATAAGTCTTACCACTGCCTTCCTTGCATGCACCAAGTTGGAGCAGCCTCTTAGAAGTACCGCCCCCCTCTCTCCTGTGTGAAAAGTGTCTTGAACCCTTCCTTGCTTTGCATAACTAAAGAGCAAGGAAGATGCCTTGGCAACCTGAAAGGTGGAAATGCAATATGGGACACTCACAATTCAGCATTATTGAACTAGAAGAGAAAGCTGCTTCATCAGTACTGAGTACAAATGGGAGGGGGGAAAGGGGGGGGTGGAAATATCTACAGCTTCAGTCAGTCTGAAGTCACAGACAAAAAATTCTGCATTTTCAAAGATGGAGATAACAGTAAGCTGATTAGTTTTGCTTAGGAAGGCTACAGAGATGAACACACACAGACACAGGACATGTGCATCATCTGAAGGTTTAAATATTTGAGCTGTGGTTGCAAAGAAACATTCTCTTCCCTTATGTGTTATTAAACACATATAGATTCTCTCTTGAGGTAGAATACTTGTTTTTGCAGAGACGTAGCCTGGGTTTCCCAAATGTGAGAAGAGAAGGATTAAAGAAAAATGTTTAGCGTCTTTCCTGTGCTCTCAGAGCCCTCTGTGGACGACAGGCTGCAGACATGGCCAGACCAAAAAGCACCAGTTTCCTCCAAACCTGTAAGGCACTGCCAGACATCATGGATTCTGTTCTACATATTTTCCACTCCCTCTGCTCCTCCACCAAACCCAAGATTCGCACTCCCTGCACAGGAAAGGAGGTAGTAACACTCCTTCTGCATATCCAAAAAACCCAGAGCAAGACATTCAAGTACACAGACAGCCAATGGCAACATTAACATCCAAGAGTTCTGGCTGCAGCCTTAGAAGATGTCATATGTAGGAAAGCAAGTTTAATCACATACATAATCCTCCAGAGTCTATTTAAGGGCTTGAAAGTTAAGCTGGCACCTTGATTATTTTTCTGGAGGGAGGAACTCTTGTGATTTCCTGAAGTGATGGAAAACAGTGTTCTAAGGCAACCGCACTTATTTTACTGTTATTTAATGTACACATTCCTCAAGTTAGCACTTCAAAAATAAACACCTTTAAACAGTCCACCTGCAGCACCAGCTATATCCAACACTTAAGCACAAAACAAAACCACAGAACCACAGAACTGCAGGGGTTGGAAAGGACCTCTGGAGCTCATCCAGTCCAACCCCTCCGCCAAGGCAAGTTCCCTACACCAGGTCACACAGGTAGGTGCCCAGGTGGGGTTTGAACATCTCCAGAGAAGGAGACTCCACCATCTCCCTGGGCAGCCTGTTCCAGTGCTCTGTCACCTCACCTAAAGAAGTTCTTGTGCACATTCATGCGGAACTTCCTATGCTGCAGCTTATGTCCATTTCCCCTTGTCCTGCCTCCACGTACCACTGAAATCAGAATAAAACACAGCAGTTTGGAGTTCACAGATAACAAAAAGCCCCCCCCTATTCCACACACACACACACACACACACACACACACAAATATTTGTTGCTAGAATGAAAATAAATGAGGTCCTCCAGCCTAAAGGTCATTTGCAAAAAGTGCCCACAGAAGAAAAACAAACAAACAAACAAAAAAAAAACACACGAGGGATTCAGAACAGAAATCTAGCTAATAACTACTATTTCTCTATCAAATAGTTTCCATTAGTGAGGATGACTCACTACAAGCACCACTTCCACTGCCAGCCTACCCCCAGCAGTATTTAGTCAAAATGATGTTGCAACTCTCAGGAATAACATGAAATAACCATATGATTCCCTGCAATGAAATGTCAGCCCCGAGTCCAGGGCTGTTGCTGTGAACGCTGCAGCTGAGCCTAATGAAGAACAGAAGCACTCCTTACGCCCCTAGCAGTGCTTCAAAGCCATGGTGGCATCTCGTCATCGGGGCTGAAGTCACACCTCTTCTCAAATCTGCCATTCTGGTGAGCTGTCACTGCAGCAGAAAATTTTGCCTGCTTTTCACATGGAAAGGGCCACTTAACACACACTTCACCGAGTGTAATTTATTTGAAACAGATGGAAACATTTGTTTACTGAACATTCCTAAGTGCCCTGGTAGTTTGAAGGACTAAGACCCAGCAACCAGGGGAAAACCCTGAAGGCATCTGAGAGATGCTTCCACTTCATAAGCTCAGAGGACCAGGTGTGTTCATCCTAGAACAGCTGGGTTAACAAAACTTCAAACAATTCAGAACTATTCAGTACCCCAACGTAAATGCATCTTGTATTTCCAAAAATCTGGCTAGCTCAATGTCATTCAAGTAGAACTGCTGCCACCATAAATGGTACCTCTCCCAGCAGCATGACGCTAAGTGTTTTCTGAAGGGTTCACAGATTCCTGAAATCTTGGGAGAAAGTTCCAACAGAGGTTGGGATTAAATACACGCAGGCCCTGCAGCATGATGCTGCAGCACAATCTGTAACCGCAGCCAAGATTTCCATTTACTTAGAGGCAAATTGAGTTCCAAATGAGCTTCCTCTCACTTCTCTATCCCCTGCACTCCTCCTTGGCTCTCCTTTCACTTCCACACTTCCCCCACGCGTTGGGATCTCTTCCAGCTTCATCACTGATCACCTGTGCACCCTGTCTGCAATGTTATACGGTCCTGGCTTCAGCTCGGCAGCCAGAAGCACTGCAGTCGTGGCTCCTGTTCCTTCAGGCCCTGAAGACTGATGCCAACTTTAGGAGGTGGCTCAAAAGCTCTGACCAAGTGGGATACACATCACCTTCACTGTTTGTACGGGCTCCTTTCAAAACACTACCTTGGTCAGGGTGTAAAAAACATTTTAGTAACAGAATACCAAACAGAAACATCCTTTAAGAAAGAAAGAACAAAAAAAAAAAAGTGGTAAAAATAGAACTGGCTGGAAACCAGAGACCACAAGAAGAGCTGGCTTACAGGAAATTGCCCTCATCAGTTACTAGATGGGAAATTTTTTCCCATGTACTACATGGATCATGCAGAGACAGGATGGTTGTACACACACATGGAAATGTGTTACTGTAGGACAACCTAGCCTGAAAGGGAATACAGCAGCTGTTTCTTTTCAGTCCACCCCAGCGAAGCAGAGCAGATCCCAGACAATGCTTAGTCCTGTGCATTGACAAGTTTCAGTTACTAAATTTTAGAAGAAAATGTTTCAGCCAACAAAAAGCATCAAAATAAAGTCAACAACACAGAAACAAACACACTTGTGTAGGCCAACTGCTCAGGGAGTGTTATTCATGGCAGCAACGTTCTGTTTGCTCAGGTCTTAGCATGCCATTCCATTGCAGAACCATTACATCTATTTTACTCTGCTACTCTAATTGAGCTTAATAGCATACTACTGAACCAGGTCTACAGCTACAGGCAGAGCTTACCCAGTGCCTCTTAATACAAAAATGCTACATTTCCTAACCTGCCAATGCAGTGCTTTTGTCATAGAAGAAGCAAATATTTGCGCAAACAGGGCAGCTTTTGCATGATGGAGTCTAACCTAATAATGAACAGCTAAATCCCCTCCCATACAGACAGCTTTTGTGATGTGCAATCATAACCACAATCTGGCTCTAACGTCTGGCCAAGACTTCAAGCAGCTTTCGCTACTTATATCTCAGCACTCTGCAGACAGCAAAGTGCAGATTCCTTTCAAAAAGTACCGAGTTATACCCCGACAATTTGTTTTTGTTCATGTAACCAGTCATCCTACCTTCAGCACTGCTAACACGCTCGTACCAGCAGCACGCCCCAGCTCTACAGCACACTACAGCGCACCGCATGCACCACCAGCCTCATTTTTACATCGCTTGAGGTCACTCAGCAAGTCAATATCAGAGCTGGGTTGAAGCACAGCCTGCCCCAATATCATTCTTCTCTGATGGCTGCAGGACTGGCATGTGCACAGATCATGTTGCGCTCTGCCGCACATCACAGCGTCCAAAGTCTGCCATGGTCACCGAGTGAGTTCTACCAATAACGCACCTATTTTCAGTACATTATAAACCACTCTGTGCAAGCTAACTTGCACCTTCCTCCCCACGCACCGCAGCCAGCAGAGCTGCTAAGGACCAGCAGGCAACCCTAGTGCTGAAGGACAGAAGTTAACTGGGCCGCAGCCACTGACACAAAGGCCAGTCTTAAGCTCCTAAGAAAGGACTGGCCTCAGGACCATGTTACATGAAACTGGGGAATTTCAATAAGCAACACACAAAACATCTGGCCTAGGAAGTCTAGGTAAGTTGACACATTACCTACTGGAATGCACAGGCCAGATGCTGCATTGCTGTGCCCTCCTGCTGCTCACTCCTGGAAGTATGTCATGGCAGAAAATTACAATGCTGAAGTTAAGCTTCAGAGCCTGTTACATCCATTTCATAACGCAATCATGCAGCAACTGCTCCCCTATTTTTCTAGCAATTACCCCTTTTTATATTTGTATTTTAAAAGAAAAATACCTTAAAGATGTTTTTTGTAATATGCAGAACTGTGCTTTCCCTCAATACTTACCGTGTAGTTGACACTCAAAGCACAGGAGAAATAATCATGACATAATTATGTTTGATGACCGAAAGCATTATCTGTCAGTAGTTAGCAAACAGAGAAGGTGGTCTGAAACTTGCCTCTATTAAGAGACAATGGAAAATTCCATCTCGACCTCTTTTCCCCGCAGCATTCAGTGCCTGGCTCTGCACTGCTCCCCACGCACAGGAAGACACGCTGTCACAAAAGCTGCAGCTGAATGGAGTGCCTCTATCCAACAGTTTTGCACCCTGCCCATCAGAACGCAGCTCGGCAGCTCCCAGATGCTTGTGAGCGCTGTGTTTGCTGGACTCCTCCCCACTCCCAAGACAAGCTGTCCTTACTCCTGTATCATACATAGAAACACTATGGGGTCAGCAAAGCATGAAAATTATTAAAATGAAGGTCATGACAGTGCACTGAATGGTTTTGTTTTTCTCCAGTTCTCTACACGCAGGCCTTGCTTTATTAAGTTTATCACAGCAAATTCCCCATGAATTCAAGCCAATACATAAGGAACAGCCAGTCACTGTCAGCACGATTCTCCTTGTCAAGGACCGCAGCAGCACACATCACCTCCAGGATGACAGAGCCCTGTCCTCCAGCATGGCTCATTTACCTGACTCTGAGCACTGACCCTATGGTCAGCTTTATTTCCTAGCTGCTGCACCCCCTGCAGCTCCCACTAGCCCCTGTCTAATCTCACAGTGGCCAACAGTCACAGCCCATGCTCTGTGCTCAGGCAACGTTTTCATCTGTACTGCTTGATTTGGCATGCTTTTCCTGGACTTTGTTATTTCTTCTTGAATGAATTATTTCCTCTTCTCTTCATGACTTTTTGGAATGCTTACCACTAATGTCTTTTTCACCCCTTCTCCTTTGGCACCCAGGAAGCCTTTGGATGCCACCGCAGCCTGCCTTTACACATAAGCACATCCCTGCTATTTACCACGTTGCTCAAAAACCAGAAAGCTATGAAGCCTTCACCCTACCCGAGCAGCAGAGGAAAGGTCACAGTTTCCCCTCTAATAATCCAAGCAATCATTTCTGTTCTGTTTGCAATCAGCACTCAGACAGCCCTGCAGCCTACAAGCACGTCCCAGCACAAGCATGTCATGCGAGAGCAAGGCGAGACACTGTGACAGGGCCACGGGGAGCCCCTCACCACACCCAGCGTGCGCTGTGCAACAGGGCCATGTGCTGCAGCATAGATAGCTGTAGCACCCATCTCCAGAGGGCACACTGACACACTCACCTCTGGTCACTGGTGGTAAGAAGGGTCCTCAGCATCTTCTGGAACCCAGCACACACACACAGGTCATGCAAACCCACAAAACTGGGTCGTGTATTTGCAGGGGAAATCCACCAGAGCTGAAGATACAGCCTTTCTATAAAGGTAAGCACTGCCATTTTACAGCATGCTTCTCAGGAACACAGGTTTATTTCATACTTAAAAGATTTCGCTCCATCTGCCTGGACAATGAGCCAGGAGCAGTCTGACCTGACCAGGTCCCAGGCATTCTCTTTAGCACAACAGAGGCTTTCACTCTGCTCAGAAGGGTCTCTTCTCAGACTCCACAGGTAGGTGACAGTCTCCCAAGATGTACTGATTCAGTGAAAGCTGCTATATAAAAAACACCGTGGACTGAAGTCTCCTGAGAGTTTCTTATTACGTCTGCACCTGCAAGTGCAAAACTTGGACTTTCTCCCTCCTGGCTTCGAACTCCACACATACCACTGCTGAAGCAGCACCACGTCCTAACTTGCAGTTGCTGGGGGATGGAATGTTAATTTCCAAGTGCTCCTGCTTTCTAATCAAGGCAGATCCAGGAAGGACAGTGTGTGCCCGGCACCACTACAGACAGACACCTTGAGCACCCCATCGCTTTACTGCAGGAGTTCTGCTATGCAGGGCTGAGCCATGTCTCCCTCCAGAAGGGGGTTCTACAAAGCATCACCTTGTTCCAAAGGTGGTCCTAAAGTAAGCTACAACTACAGCAAAATCTAACTTCACACTCAGAGAAGCAGCTTTAGGACACCATATTTTTTTAATGTCACCCTTTGTCACCAGACACTGGCTGGATGAAGGAGCTTCTGGCAATATCATACAGAGCAGGACCCTTCTCAGGGCAGCCCATAAGCATCTGTCCATGAGAAAAGGCTTATTTAGGTGGCACAGCAGCAGAGGAGCACTCCAATAAGGTCACTTGCTGCAAGGTCACATGAAAGCACCAGACAGCATGACGTTCACGTTTGGATATGCCCAAGGAAACTGCAGCTGAGAAAAGTCTGCTACGAGTATGTCAGTGGCCAGCGTCTGTGATCTGTCAAACAGTGCTTCCAAAAGCAGAGTTTGCATCTTCATAATTCATCTTCAACACAGCAGGCAGCAGCTCCCCTGTGCCAGCCAAGGCTTCTACCCTCCTCACAGCAGAAAGGAGTCACATAGGAAAGGTACCAGAGTCAGCAAGAAAGAAAAAGCAAATCCTGGACCTGATTTCAATCTTAAAAAACAGGAGTGGTTTTCTGTACCCCAGACAAACACCTCTAGCACAGAGATTGCCCAGACAACCGTAGCATCCAAATGGCACATCCCTCATGAAACCCACGGGTCTCCAACCAGGCAGCTCTCCACACGCTGCTCCTCCAAATGTCAAGCATCCTGCCTTGGTGAGCTGGATATGAGGCCTCCCCAGTCCAAACTCACTGCTACCATAGCAGCCACCTCATAGAGAAGAATTAGGCCTCAGCAGTCTCAACCAGCAGCCTCAACCAGCAGCAGCAGGGGCTGTGGGACTGCTCCATGGCTCTCTGGCCCTTGAAGCCAGGAGTGAAGTTATTTTACTGCTGCTGATCATTATTAGTACTGTAGAAACAGAACAAACGCTCCAAACTCAGCTTCTATTTTGCTTTGAAATCTCTAAGAAAAACATGCTCTCTACTGCATTTGTATAACAAAACAAAAAAAGAATGCCTACTCAAAGAAAGACCTTAAAACCATTTAAAAAAATGAAATGGCAGGAATTAGCCCATAATGGGCAGAACCAAACTAACCAAGCCCCTGCACTACAGTATCTTTCGGAGACTTGCTCCTTCTGTCTCACACACGGTGACAAATGAACACTGAAAGCAATTCTACATCTTGTTCTGTCAGTACAGGAGACACCCAATAAATCCCAAGATGAAGAAAACACCCAGGAGGTTTTTTTCCTGCTTCCCTCGGCTGTGTAATTACAGGCAGAGTTACTACATTAATGCTACCTCCCTCTCTGCCCTTGAAGAAAAAACAGGCAAACAACGTGAAAAACACGGGAGATAGCCAGGGAACACCTAATTGCTATGCTTGGAGTAAATAGTGGACAACTTTCTGAAACACGCCTGGCTTATACAGGATCTGGTGCTATTCTTCACAGAATGGCTCCATCCAAGTAATTGATTTTCTTAAATGGTTCATTTGCATAAGACCGAGGCACCTGGCAGCAGGCAAAAGGCAGCCCCAGCAGCAGGTGCGGCGCTGATCTCAGGCCTCCCTGTTGCTGAATACCGGCAGAGATGCCCGACACCAAGGAACAGACAAACGCTGCTTTGTAGCCCCACCGTTCTCTCAGCCCGAGTACCTCGTTCTGCGCTGTGCACAGAAGGCACTTCTTTTCCATTCCCAAACAGCACAGCAAAGCTGAAGGAGCTGCCAAGGGCCTGCAGCTTAACACAAAGAGGCTTCCACTGCCCACGCTGCCTGCAACAGTGCTCCGCAGGAGCTGGAAGGTGAAAACGTCAAGGTCTGGAACCTGCTGGTAAAACTTGTAATGGCTCCAAGAAGGCAAAGCTTCACAGGGGTAAACGAGATTCCATGGAAGCAAAAATAAGGCATTACAATCCCAGGCAACATGATGAGCCTTACCAGAACCTACCCAAAAGAAAGCAAGCCCTCCACCACACAATCCATCTCTATCTAAGCACCAAGAACCACAGCCAGCAGTAAGAATGGCATCAGGGCTTTCCTGCTGCTATGTTATAGATGTTGCTTAGAACTTTCACGTGCATTTCTGAGACTCAAGAGGCTGTTTGCTGGCCATTATAAATCCATGTGGGTGCATGGCTGTTGAAACCAGTGGAACTACAGCAATTAAAAAGTTAAAGAAGCCTCCGTTCACAACGCTTCAAGCTTCCCAGCACGATCACAATGCATGCAATTGCGTCCTGAGTTCAGCACAACAAACTTCAGTTTCACTACTTGCTTATTAGGTAAAAATGCGATGTTTAAAACAGAAATACAATGGTCAGATTCTGCCAGTATTTGCAAGTCCAGCCTTTCTAGACCTGATCACACAGCTGACACATGAAAGTTGACTTTATATTTGCTTGAGAAATGCAGAAGCTTTTCATCCAAAGCAATGGTTTCCAACAGGATGGGCTACGGTCCACATTTTCTCCTTCTGAGCACATTATAACTGGGCTCAGACGCATGCACTCCTGTACCAATTCAAAATCAAAGCAAGTCCACACACGTATGTGTTCTTCTTGTTGCTGTTTGTGCTTTGGAGCTTTTTTTTAGTTGTTAGATGCAGATAAGCTGGTAATTAAGATGTAGAGTGGAAACAGGTACTTTGATGGAAGAGACAACAGCACTGCACAGGGCGCATGAGATCAGTCTGAACCCGGCTGGGCAGCACACTTGTCTGTCTGCAGATAACAGTAGGTGTCTTTAGATGCATTCCCCACAGTGGATCATAGTGTTCCCTTTACACTCCAGGAACTCATCTGCTCAAAGGCTCTGGAGCTGAGCACCTTCCCAGAAGCATAACATGGCATTCTTTTGACTCCTAAGCCATGTCACCTGGGCACAGGAAGCCAGAGCAGACACAGGCTGTAGAGAGCATGGAAACACACGCTCCCCTCCACAAGAACCCCTGTGTCACAAGTTCAGATTCACTTGTGACTCAGTTTGGTTTAGGAATCACTCAACCACTGCACCTTTCCATTCACCTCCCATCCTACCTCCATAGGAAGCAACTTGGGGCAGGCTCTCTTTCCTGACTAGTGTTTTTCCAAACCAGTTTAAGGTCCAAAAGCCTTGCACCAATACACACATGTAACCACAGCCTTGTCCCCCAGCTGGCTTCCCATCTCCACAGAGCCTTTCCTGCAGGAAGATCACTGTTTATTCAGTAGGTACCTTAAGACAGAAAAATAGCTTATGAAATTCTAGCTTACAAATGCAACGCTGTGATGCATTCCATCTTCCCTAGCTTAAAATGTGCACTTAGCAATTTAAAGGACCGGAGTTTTCACATTTTCAACCACATAATTCCCCTTGATTCTTGTTCAGAAGACTGATTTGGAAGCCCAGGCTCAAAGCCACCATCACTCCATCACTGCATCCAAGTGTGATTTATACCACGTTCAAGAAACCCAAGCACTACACTGGATTATAACCTCATCCAAGATACAGAAGATCAGCCAAGCATAAAAGGGTCCTGCACAACAGTGCAGTGACACAGGTCTCTGAGGAAGTATTGGTACATTCGCAGCAGGAGAAAGATTCTTAGGCCTTACTTTTGGATTTTATTTGGCAGTGGCTTGACCAAGATTAGACAGGCAAACGTGGACAGGAAAATCCCATCCAGGTCTGTCACTGCCCAGGCTTATACTGCCCACACTAAATCAGCAAGCACTCTCTAGGAGTATGGGGCTGACTTCATTTCATGAGCATTTGAAAGGTCAGTATAAACACGCTAGGAATGACAAGCCCAATGGCTGGACAAGCAGTTATTTCTGCTATGCAACAGTATCCAGACAAGAGGTAACAGGAGATACATGGTATCCATATCCTCAAGCCTGCTGTGTGTTTAATTCTTCGTGGAGTAAAATAAACCTACGATAACAGCAAAAAAAAAACCCAAAGTAGTTACAAGCCAAACCATTGAGGCTTCATATGGAAGTTGCAAAATTAATTCCTGGCCTTATACATAGCTCAGACGGGAGAACTGAAGCTCAGACAAATGAATTGAATTCTACAATCCATCTTTCAAGTCCAGAACTCAAGAATGTGGCATGTGGCTGCCATTAATATGCAAATTCCCCAAGCATCCAAGGTGAGCAGCAACATTTAAAGAGATGCTGTAAAAGCTCCAGATAACAAGACATGTTTATGCCAGCAGCACTTAACAGCTCGAAGAAGAAAAATGACTCATTCTTCCAACTGAGAACTGCAGGGAAAATACAACATTCCCCTCAGCAGGGCTGCTGTGAGACCTTGACGGTGCCCTATCAGATATTGTTTTGACCCTGGTTCTGCTGTTACTGGTATCAGTGGAGAACACAAATACCAAAAACAAACAGCAAAGCCAACTGCGTGGGAGCAACAAGACTCCTGATGTATCATCATCTGACTGGCAATAGCTCCAGAAAAGTATGAGGATACAAGGAACAGAGATAAAAATCCATGAACAGGATATGAAGCGGGACTGTAAGCAATAAAAAAAGCTTCCACCTGTAAGCTGTACACACTGAAATGCTCTCTCCCCACACAAAACAAAACACACTCAAGTCATAAAAGGCATTACAGCCACTAAGCTCAAAAGCTGTAACTGAAGTAAACACTGCAGATAAATATAACATGTATAGATGGAAGACAAAAAGGAAACAAGTAGGAAGAAAGAAAAGCTTTTGGAAATAGAAACCTCTATCTTGGCCTTCACCACCCACTTGCAAACTTGCCCATTTTTTTCCTGTTAAATCAAATAAAAGACACCTTCTCTCACAGAACAGTCTCAACTTGCTTAATTTAAACTTTGAGTTAGAATTACAAAGCACGTTTAACGTCACTGCTGTGACACCTACACAGAAAGGGCCTGGCTACAACTCCCATTGAAGTCAGGAGCACAACTCCCACTCATTCCTATGAAGGAGTATCTAAAACCTAAATTACCCTCCTGTCTCTGAACTTCCTAGTATGGAATGAAAGAGGTCACAAGGGAAGTTTTTGCCCTCACTGAATTACAACAAACAAAATGCATTTTAAGAGCCTACTGGCTGGTCAAGTAATTTATTGCACATAAATGAAATGCATCAGAGTTTGAAGACTTACTATTAAGTAGAAGTTTGAGTTCCACAGTACATGCTTTGTTTTCATGAAGAGTTACATACCACCTGCTCCTTCCATTTGCTGGTTTTTGTTGGCTTTTTTTTTCCTGAAGACACTGGTATGGAATTAGTCATTAAAGCCCACAAACACTTCCTTAGTTAAGTAACTGGTGCTCAGGAGCTGCAGGCCTCAAAAGAACAACTTCCTCAGATACTCCTTCAATAAACATTTCTCTGGCCCTGCCTCTGGGTCTCACATCTGGTGTTCAGTAGAACGTTAACTGAAGCATTTGCTATCACTCCGAAAACTGCTGCTTTATTTATTTATCTTTAGAACTCTGCATCTTAATATATTTTATGAAATCTGAGGCAACAACAACAACAAAAAACCACTGGCCTTAATAAGCACATCTATTTGTGTACATTTACCACCTAAGGCTTTGAACAACGCAAGCGAGCGGGGCTGTGGATGCACAGTGTGAAGGCCCAGCTGCACCTGCAGGAATAAAGCAAGCCAGCTCTTCTGCTGCACAATACTGACAAACCTGTGCTGCCTTCAGTAGAGTCACGCCAAGCGGAAATCCATGAGAGCCAACGTGGCAAACACATCTGGCTCCACTCCTATGAATGCTCCCCACAGTAATAGAGGAGAAAACATTATAGGCACAGCTCTCCTTCAACACTTCCCACCTCACTTCCTCCCTAGGGCACACAGGTTTCCCCGGTCCACAGCCGACCCACTGGCTCTCAGTAGGAAGGCATCACGTGGGAGCCATCCTGCTTCCCCACGTCTGAGCACAGGAGCATCACACAGCTCTGCCAGGCACACGCTCAGCCTATGAGGCAGGGCTGCTTACCATCGCAGCTCGATGGCTCCACTCCTGAACGGCTGGATGCAGCCCAGAACACGTGCTGTTCTAACTCTTCAGTGCACTCGCTGGACCACAGCCCTGCTGCCCCCAGAGCCTGCAGCACTGCCCAATGCAGTGCAAGGCAGCATGCCGCTGGGATGCACAAGAGCTCCCCAGATGAACAAATTCTGCCTCTGCCTACAAGAGGAGCACTAGGAACAATAAGGCAAGCTGTGCTTCCAACCTCCTGGATTTATTTTTTCCCATAAGCTCAAGTTCCTTGTGACTTTTACGTGTGCAGCCAAGGTTCCGTTTAAATAGCTTCTGCCTCACGTGACAGAACACGATCTCTTTCTAGCCAACAGCCCTTAGCATCAAACCAAAGATACTGGATACAACAATTTTAATGCCTTCAGAAGGGAAATGAGTCTAGCATTTCAGGCTTTTTTTTTTTTTTTTCCATGTATCACAACAAAGAACATCACAGAGGAAACCCAATAGGGAAAGGAGCCAGCCTCAGTATAACATCCTTGTTGCACTGCCCTCACTCCCATACAGCACACATGGCACTGCTCTGTAGAGGAGTCCCTGCCATAGGAGCTGGCAGTGTGGCTGAAGCCATTCAGCTTCTGCTCCCAGCTGTAACGTGGGAGACACTGCTATTGATGACCTACGTAACAGCTGTGTAAAACGACTTGAGGTGCATTACCTCACACTGGGAACTGGTGATCCAGCTGGAGTGATGACATTACTGCAAGAGATCAAGTGCCTTCTTACAATCATTTATTTATTGCTGTATAGCCAGCCACTTCTACGGAATAACCAGACAAAAACAGCACTAGTTTTAAAGATTGAAGTAGGAAAGACTTCATAGTGCAAGTGGTGATCACAGCTGCCATAACTCTTAACAGCACAGAGGTAAACTTTCAAGTAGCACTCCCTTCTGTTTACAGGATGTTTAAAACACAAGTTCAACCCATTTTTCCACACCTCATATTTGACAGAGAACAGAGATCTGCAAAAGCAAAAAGCTTTTCTCAGATTCAGTGGAAAGGCAGAGGATCTCCAGAATAGGCTCAACCACATGTGACCTTCACAGGCCTCCTCCTGAGGTGCTGATCCACAGGCTGAAGACTGCCTTGCAAGCAGTACCCACACACAAAGGAACGTCTATCTAACATTCAGTTAGATAACATGGTTCCTTGGGCCTCTGAAAGTATCTTTTTTTCCATACCACTTGTAAATTAGCCATGAATTAGTACCGATATGGAAATTATTTCTAACGCAAGTTAATATTCCTCCTGTGAAATACTTGGTTAAGATTTAAAAATACATTTTTGTCGCATGCTTTATTTTTCAGATTCTCAGTAAAACAACACTGCTGCACTGCCATTTCAGATTTTGTTTTGAGTATGTGGGTTTCACTGCCATGCAAGTATGAGAAATTAGGTAATATTTAGGTTCAACATGTGCCTGAGCTTGCACAGACAAGCCTGAGAGAAACTGTCTTGCTTTCACTCCTTTGTGCAACATCTAAAACTGCTAGTGATGAGCAAGGTGATAGAAAGTGCTTTGGGGCAGTCCAGAAAGCAGTGCAAGAAAGGATGAAGTTTTTTCAGTGTCATTATGTGAGCTGTCTAGAAGGTGAAGTGAGGGCTATAAGGACAGCTATCATGACAAAAGAGAACTGAGCACAGGGTGCTGTGGAAAAGTAACAATCTGAACGTGGCTCAGAGTCATGCAGGAGAAGGAGCAAATACTATCAGACAGAACAAGGGGGAAAAAAATAAATAGAAAATGTTTGCTCAGCCTTGATCTGGGGCTGCTCCTGCAGCCAGTGCTGTCTCATCGGCTAATTCAAATGGGATTCAGGCTGCTGATTAATTAGGATAAGGTTTGGTTTTTTTCTTCTCCATTTATGCAAGAACACAACTTTTCCCACAGTGACCTGTGAGCAGCTCAAAAACAGCTGAAGTTACCGACATTCTGCTGTTTATTACTGGCAAAATTGAATTATCATTAATACCCAGGAGCAGACAGGAGTTCACCTCACCCTTTCAGCCAAAAACTCACCAGCCCGCATTCACTTTTCTGGCTGCATGCCTCCCTGTTTGCAAAGACCTTTTGGTAAAAGCAGATGGCAAATTCAATACCTGCAATCATGACTTTTGAAGCTCAGACTCGCACTAGCGAATCAAAAGGCAAAATGAAGTCTCTTCAAGTTCACTGTTGCTCCTTGCAAGGAGCACCAATCAAACAGCTTTGGATACACTTTAACTCAGACTCTCAGCTCTCTCCCCACCAGTTAGCTGGAGTTAGATTCATTACAGCTTTCAGTGACCCAGCTCTTGTTGACTACTTAACTTTCTGCGTGATGAATCACGTACAATCCCCAAAAAGCCCTGACATGCAGAGGCTGACAAGGAGCATCTAAAAAGAAGTACCTCCCAGTCACTGGGCTGAAAGCTAGAACTTTTCTGGATGGACAAGGAATATCAAACACCATGAGCAGGACCCAGCAGCTTCATTTCATGTCTCTTGACAACTGGAGGCTCACTGACACCCCACTTGCTTCTCTCACTGCCTTCCACAACCACCAAGGCTTACCTGACTGCAGCAATTCTTACCAGCTTTCTGAAAACACAAACTTTATTTTCTGTACTGCAGGCTGTCTGTATTCCAGAGTGGGGGAAGGGGCTGCAGAAAGAGCAGAAACTTCACAGCCACATGAAGCCACCCCCAGTACAGAGATGCAAACAACGCATGTCCCAGGTTAGACTCCATTCCCTACTCAGAGCAAGAATCAGCTGCTGGAAAAAGGGAAGAAAATACACAGAACTATAACTTAATCCCAGCTGCATATTATCACCAGATAAGCCTGGTGCTTGAAAATTTCAAGTAGCTGAGTATTTTTTGGCTGAGGAAGAACAACTAAATGAAGTGAGAATGGTATTTACCAACACTCCGTGTTGCTTTTCGTCTGTGCCCTTCAAATAACCAAAAGCTGTCTGCATCCATGACACAAACCTTTCTCTAAATAGATAATGCCAGAGCGCAGTGACAAACTCATGTATCAGCTTTTTTGTTTGTTTGTTTTTTACATCTGGGCTGCGTTGCAGATTTGAGCATTCTGTAAACAACCTCAACCAAGCATTTCAACAAAGCAGAGGAGCAATACCTCAAACAAGGTGTGTGTGTGCAGACTGACACCCGGGTAATCAGTTCACACTGCAGAGAACATGGTTGGCAACAACCAACCCTAAATTTGAAATGCAAATAGAGGAATATGCAACATAAGATCCAGCTCACAGTGCTTGTACTCAGTAGCACTTGCATTTGGATAGCTCAGCTCGCACTGCAAGCCAGCCATTTCCTATGGAAAACCAACACACGCACAAAAAGAATTTAACAACACCTCAGTGAGTTTTATTTTTCACCTAAGTTTCCACATCTGCACCACCAAGTCCTCCACTGCACAGCCCAGGAAGCGTACTCAATATCTTTGATCAAATTACCCTCGAAACACAAAACACACACATGCAGGGTTAAGAGGAATCCTGTCAAACTGATGCTTGAACAAGGCTCAGAGATTCAGAGGCAATCCATCGGGGTACAGTCAGAGGTGCAGCATTGCCAGTGATCTGAAACAACCGACATCAGACCAACAAAAAGAGAAAACTCACTTTTGGTGTAGTTCTCACGTTGGAAGTCTCACGATACTTCAGTTCAGGTTTCCACAATCTGAAACAAAGCAAAACCCCTCGGTTAGTTGCAGCAAGGAAATTTATTTTTTTTTTCCCCCCAAAATGAATCGTAATTCCTGAATTGCAACCTGTGAGTAACAAAATAACCTCCTTCTCTGCTTTTGTTAACATTCAGAATTACTCTGAACTAACTTACATTAATTACTTACTGATATGTATGAGACCGAGTCACACTACAGAGGCTGGACTGTTCAGAATGCTTAGTTTCACATCAAGTAGATCATCACCGAAAAACAGAATCCAATGAAACATGAGCTACACTGATGGCTTCTATTAGCATCAGGCTCACTTAAACTGAACCCCTTCTCTCTTTACAGAAGGGAGACAAGCTGCAAGCAGAATATCTTTCATGTATGTAGGTTTACAGGTAGTGATTCACCAAAAATAACAAAAATGAGGTGGTAACGCCAAAAAAACAGAAGTAAAGTGAATCAGCAAACAAAGAACATAGATAATAGAGTGCATTTTGCCAACTGCTTCCTTTCTTTCCCCCCACGAATCCCACGGTTGTACTGCATAACAGCAGAAGAGATGCTTCACAAGCTGCAGACAAGACTGACGGGATCTGTAAATTGAGCAAAGCTACAAGGGAGATGTGCTGCCCAACAGTCACAAGAGAGCTCTATTCTGTGCTCTGGTACCACCATATCTTAAGATGAATATGATATCGCAGCAGCATAAGTGAGGATTAAGTACTGCTTCGCGAATCCTGGGAAAGGTTGGACAGGAATGAAGTATTCACATAGTGCAAACTGTTGCTATTAACAAATTGAGGCAAATCGCCCAACAGGAGGGAAAAACAGGCAGAATTTCCTTCCTACCTTCACATCAAAACCCAACAAAAAAGACCACTTTCCAGTACCATCGCTCCTAATCAACATATATCTCACCTGGACAATTAACTTCTGCTCAAATACAGCTAAGAAACCACAGCTGAACAAAGCTGTTCCAAATAGTCACTGTTTGCCAGGGGGATGATAAATTCTAGCAAGGATAAAGGCACTTTGTACTTTTGGTTAACTCTGCCATGCCCATAAGCACAGGTATTATCACTGAAAGCAATGGGAATCTTGCCATTGACTGCGTCCAACTCAGAAACCAAGCACGCCAAGTGAAGGCCTAAATTAGCACAAGGGAATGACTGAATCACAAACAGAAAGCAAGGATCTCACCCCTTTTTGATATGAGATGACATTCTCAAAGTGTGGATGCCCCATCCCTGGAGGCATTCAAGGCCAGGCTGGATGTGGCTCTGGGCAGCCTGGTCTGGTGATCGGTGACTTGGCACGTAGCAAGGGGGTTGAAACCAGATGATGATCATTGTGGTCCTTTTCAACCCAGCCCATTCTATGATTCTATGATAGCAAAAACACACAGGTTTGCATTGCATGCTGCTGTCACTGAGCAAATGCCGAAAGCAAAGCCAAGAGAAAAGTGGAACAAAACAGCTCCGCTCTTTCTTCTTTCCTCCCAGTAGCTTGAAATGAAAAGTCAGTTGTTACAATACGTTGGCCAGGCGTGGTTCCTATTATCTTCGGTTAATTCCATATGTCTGAGAAGGAAATCAGCTCTAAGCCGGTTAGACTTGCTAAATGAGATTTGCCTAAGGCCCCACCCCCAGGGGCAGTGCCATGCACCAGAGATTTGGCATTCTTCAGAAAGATGCTACTTGTCCAGACACTGCTAATAAGGGCCAGCAAAGCACAACCCTTTAATGATTTACAGCGTATTCATTCGCTTCTAAAGCAAAACTTCACTTTGCACCTCCTAATCTCCAAAGAGCTCCTAGTCTACACCCAAAGGAAGACACAAGTAGCTCCATTCTGCCAAATTTCTGATGAGCACATAAAGGAGATGCACAGAAGCTGGTGTTTCCAGCAAGAACTTCCAGCATCTTTAAGGACTAGTCCAAGTTTTAGACACTCTAGACTCATCCTAGTACCTTGGGTCATGATAACAGGGACACAGACTTGTTGCTAGCAAGGCAGTAGGGTTGTAAAACACAGATCAGACACGTATTTATCCTTCTGCTTCACTTACTCTCTATAAATTCTGCTTTGAGAACCTCCAAATTTCCAGAATCACAGCCCTGACTCATACGGACAGTAGTGAACAGCCAGGATACATTTAAGAGAAGACTGGTAATAAATGAAGTTCAATGCCAGCTGCTTGACTCAGAGAAAAAACTAGTAAGCACTGCCGTGTGTTAGCATTTTGTCTTCTGAATGCTTGTTGGCTACTAAAAATCAGGAGCTGCTGTTAAAGAACACGTCTATATTGAGTATTTTATCTACCCCTTTCCTGTAACTACAGCCACATTTGCCAATAGTGTCAATTTTTATGTCATGCGTGCCCACAAGGAGTCACGCTTACATATCTGGCTACTGAAGTCTCTCACTGGCAACTTTCAAGCAACTTACCCCAGAGAAATCAAGTTGTCTGGTATTTGCCACGTTTCAACCTACGTAGGCCCTGAGAAAGGGGCATATGCTATGAAGAGAACCTATTCAGCTAAGATACCCAGCTGGATGCATCAACATAACTTCTACCACATTTCATTGGGCACATTTCCTTTTCGAAGATGCAGGTGGTTCTGGCTAAATGACACACTCTGCAAATCTGAAGGCAGAAGAGATTGGGCAATGGTGACTGTGAAATGACAGCACCAACTGCTCCAACAGAAAGAAGCAATAATCATAGCTGATTTGAAATACTGAAAGACAGATTTCAAGTAACTGCACAAGGGGCCAGACAAGTGCTGAACAGGTAATAAAAACATGAAGGTAAACTACTCTGTGGGGCACAGGAAAGGTGAAACAAAATGGAGAAAGAGCTGTTTAAGGAATATTAAGAGCAG
Organism: Lagopus muta; assembly: GCF_023343835.1. Classification (NCBI taxonomy): domain Eukaryota; kingdom Metazoa; phylum Chordata; class Aves; order Galliformes; family Phasianidae; genus Lagopus; species Lagopus muta. The sequence goes on along the minus strand of NC_064440.1, from coordinate 31,643,872 downwards.
CCTCCTGTTGATAAGTCAGCTGGACCAGATTGAAGTAGTCTGCAATTACTTAAAAACAAAAACTAATGAAGGAAACCACTGAAACTGCAAGCTCGTGGAAGATGGAACTCTGAAGTGCTGCCATAAGATAAGCAGAGGGCCACCTGAAAAGGAAAGAGGAACATGGCACCCCAGACAACTAGAGACCTATCACTCTAACACAGATGCTTCAAACAAAGTTATCAATCTTAAACACCCAGAAGATTATAATAATCCAAATCAGTCCAGCTCTATTAAAAAATATATATAAAAAATAATAAAGACAAACTGATCCAGCTGGTTTTGTTTGTTTTGCAAAATAACATTCTGGGAAAAAGGAAGGCTGGCACAGATGCTGTGTTCTGCAGGGGTTGGAAAGAGCTCTCAGATGTCCTGTCTGGTGGTCAGCTGAAAGCACTGAGCTGCAAGAGTTTGGAAGCATTTCATTAGATCCAAACCTGTCAAAAATCAACACCATGAAATTCAATGACATAAAGGCTGCATTGCTTAGAAGAAAAGGAGAGAACAAGCCAGTACTCTGACAGCAATCCTGCAAGGCTGCAGCTGTGCTTGCCGCCAGCAGCCCACTTGCCCTGTGAACGGATGGGACAGGAAACCCCTGGAAAATCTGCTGCTTTGACTCCAGATGTTATTGTTTCTCTGTTGCAAAGAGCTGCCTTGCAGAGTCAGCAAAGAGAAACAGGTTTCAGCACACAGCTTCTTCCGGCAGCATCTTAGCTGAAGCCCAGCGGGCTGAGCCCAGGCACCAGACTTCACACAGAAGCAGCTGGGGAGCAACCCACGACCCGCTGCTGTGCTTATTCTTGGGCTGAGACAAGTCACATCTCACAGAAAAGCAAAGTGAGCAACTGGATATTCAGCTTCCACAGACATCTTCCAGAGCTCTTCTGTCAGAGCTGTCAACCCAGTACTGTTAACACTGATCTGCCACACAGACATGCCTTAACACAGGAGATAATCCTCCAGAGTATAAAGCTAGCAGTTGTTGAACATGTCTGGAAGACTTGCAAAGGAGATTTAGGCTAATCTAACTAAATTAGGTACTTACTGAAGCAGCATACCACCTTCACTGGATGCTCCAAAAAAAAAAAAAAACAAAAAAAAAACAAAACAACCAAGCAGGACATGGCTATCTTGAGCAACCTGCCTCCACAACCGAGCTCTGCATCACACCTTCCTTCCTGCCTCACACATTCACCTTTCCTTGATCTGCCTACTACAGAAAACAGACAGTCCAAGGGGGGGTTTTTTTGTTGCTTGCCTGCTCGCATGTTACGAAGCCATGTGGCAGGAGCTGCAGGTGCACGCTGAAGCACTTGTCCCTGCCAATACACTGGGCTAATTCACGTTTTGGACCAAGGTTGGCATGGGAAGCCTACTGCTGCAGCCCACCGACAGCCATCTGCATGAGAAGAAAACAAATGCATCTTTTGTTTCTATAAAGAACATCAGACGTTTCAAAGCACACTTCATCTGTAATTGGGAGAAGACTGTTCCTCGTGTGCTGTGGTATTTCTGATACCATCTCTTACTACCTAAATGGTAAGCTCAGCGAGTTCTTAAAATCCCACAATTTTTTTGCTTGCTTAGACATGAAAAATGATCAGAGCTGAAGAGGCGAATGACGTAACAGATAGGTGGGATATCTTCCCTGCTGTGGAAAAAGGAGCAAATACACATTCAGTTTCATTAATGGACTTTGAGAGCCTACTTTCCCAGAGGCTATATGCCACACACACCCTTTCAACTTTAATCTTCCAGTTTCAGGGATTTTCACACTGAAAGTACATTGCATGCTGCTGATGCTCCTGCAGCAACAGAACCTCAAAGCTTCTGTTTGGTTCTTTGATTGGTCCTGTTATCCCTTTACCACTCTTTAATGCTTAAACATATTTTCAAAGACTCTACAAGCTGCAAGGGTAAAAACGGTGCACAAAAATATCTAACAAGAAAAAAAAAGACTTGAGTTTCAAGAGCGATCTGTGTTGCTCTAACTCTGCTCTCGTGAACTCCCAATTCACTGGCATTAATGCTGTACGAAATAACACAGTTGGAAGCCTTCAGTGAGAAGACAATTGCCTGAAACTTGTTTTCTCTTCCATATCACTTAAATTCCTCAGCTGGAGCAAGCACGGACATCAGAAACTTTGGGGGGCTTCTCAGACCCTGGGGGCACTCTTGACAGAAACCAACATGGGCTTCATTCCACAGAGCCCAGTAGCCCTAGCTATCCCCACGTCAATAAGAAAAAGGAGATTGCAGCTGCTCCATCACCAAAGGCTCAGAGACCCTCAGTGAGTGTGCAAGTGGTGCCCTGCCTTTATCACCACGCACAAACAGCTCACAGGGCCACTGAGTGCTGCAGACAGCGCAAGCAGCTATCACTGGTTGTCCACAAGGAGAGAGACTCAGGCTTTACAGATTTGTTCCACCTCTGAAGCACGAGTGAAATCTCCCTGAAGTTCTGAAATACAAATTCCTAAATGAAGAGAAGCCAGATAATGCAAGAGTGACCGGTACGGAAACATCAGGATTTTCAGAACGCAACCTTATACAGTTTGCAGACAACAACAAAGAATGGAGGCATGCACAGAAGATACAGGAGACAGGATGAAAACACTGCGTAGCCGTTTCCAACTGGAGCAACATCCATATCGTGCACTTAATGAGGCAGGAGCTCTGTGGAAACAAGCAATAATGTGATCCCATAATTAAAGACTGCTTTATAATACGCATGCAGAAGGCAGCCACAAAGGCTGCACAAACACCCTTTATTCCAGTATTTCCTGAAATGAGCCATTTGACTCAACAATGTTAAAAGGTTCCTTTAACAGCTTTTTTGGTCTGTGATACATCATCCAGATGCAACCGAGGTCAAGCGGATTAAAAATCTGAGTAACATTTTGTGCAGCAACGTGACAAAAGAGGCACTGTCTCCACTGCAAGGGTTGATTAGCACTCAGTCTATTTCTACAGCCACACTAGAGATATATGTGAAAGCAGGCGTAACTTAGAATTCATGAACATTCTAAATCAGGAGGGTTTTTTATTCTTATGAATAAAACAGAAATACTGAGTCTTTGGTGGCCTCTCAGTCCCTCATAGGAATGACAGCAGCATGACAGAAACAGCACATTAACAGCAGTACTCAGTGTAAATGTTAGCAGGGGAAAGACAAACACATAGCAAGGCTTTTTGTGCGCCTTGCCCTGAGACCTCAGTCACAAGTAGTTATGGCAAAGTAATACAAACCTGGATCACAGAACTCATGTCAACTTAGATGAACTTTTAATTAGTAGGCACAAGCGTCACTCTCATATTAAACCCTCCTTGAGAAGTGGCATTATCTCTATTGTATTTGCATTTCAGCTAGAAGAATGCACCGTGCTCTTTTTTCCTTTATTAAAAGGGCTGACACTCAGTAACATAATTAATGAGCAGCTCTGAACACAGCCTTCTTTTGAAACCCCCTATTCAAGATCAAAATGCTGTTTATAATTACAGGTGCTGAGTGCAGAGCTTGTCTCAGTACATTTCAAATTGTTACACTATATAATTCATCTCCAACTTTTTTTTTCCCCCCTTTAAAAGGGAGATGATGTCAAAGTTTAAGGGGCCTCCACAACAGAAGGTTTGGATCTAACGGGGCTAGTCACCCCTGCAGATACTTGAAAAACTGCTCCAGCAACCCTAAACTGACCGCTGTGGCAAGCATGCTCATGAGCAGAAAAAGAAAATGGAACTCTGACAAAGCAAACTGTATTTGTCAAAAGCAGTCCTCCATCACACAAGCGAGCCCCACTCACTTCAGTGGGTCCTAGCATAGGGCCATTTGTAAAAGCACAGAGCTCAAAGCATCCCATACATCATTTCAGCTGACTTTTTGACAGCATATTTTTCCAAAACATGAAAGGAAAATACTTGGAACTAAGTACCTTCATGCTGTGTCAATTTATACCTGCAAAGGACGCAGCCACTTGGTCCCACTTCTAAAGAGGCTTATATTTTACAAAATCCTGTACTGCAGAAACTTTGAGTCCTTCCACTGACTGAAGCATCCAGCAGCTCAGGATAAGGCCTTGTGCTGCCTGCCAAAGACTGAATCAAGCTCATCAGCAGCGTACTGCTGCATGCTGACGCTGACGCTTCAAGGAATCACAAAATATTCTGTTCAACTCATTAATCCCTTAATGCTGCTCTCCCATTTATCACAAAGCCCTGTGTAATTGCAGGTTTCAAAAAGCACCAGTAAGATTATTAACAGAGTAATGCACAGGACAGCACAACAACAAAAGGACATCAGATGCATTCCTATGCAAAGCTTGTACTAATGGCTGCAATTACTGCAGGTATCAGTGTCAAAACAGCAGAATTACCTGTATGGAATAAACAGAAGTGTAGAAGTCCTTCTCCTTCTCTGGAGATATTCAAAACCTGCCTAGACACTTTCCTCTGCAACCTACTGTGGGGGAACCTGCTCTAGAAGAGGCGGGACTGTGATCTCCAGAGGTCCCTTCCAACCCACAATGACTCTGTGAAGTCAACAAGATTCAAGAGCACATTACAAATGTAAACCATTTTTTAGGTACAGATACCTCAAATTGCAAAGCTCATGTCCAGAAACTCCATTCCACAGTGCTCAGCTGCTGGTGTTTAAGACAGTGACCTGGTTCCATCACTCACCTCTGGTGAATTCCTGCCCCTGCACCATACAGGCAACTGGACTTAACACTGTACTCTTCCACGCTTGCAGATGGTTTTCAGCTGCAGTCTTTCAATTAAAGAATCGCTGTCTCTTACTGATAAATCCCATTATCCAATTTTCAGTTTCTGCTTGTACTACAGCAACATATGTTTCAGCCTGTCTCTCTCCTCTACCTCTTTCCAACTCATCGTGCAGCATTTTGCCATCAGACTGCAACACAGACCAATCACTTTCTATTTCCCTCCTTCCAGTGACACACACAGGCTTTGGATATGCGGGTACATTGGGTCCAGACAAATTCAGGCAGACCCTCTCTAGAACACACACATCTTTAGGGTGCCATTTTTTTGGAAACCACACAAGGCAAGCAATTATATGTTATTTAGGTCTCAAGCATTTTCCCCCCATCTCACTCCCACAAAAAGTCCAAATAGGATCTTCCTGACCAGCCCACTGTGCCCAGGATTACAGTATAAACTCACAGGTCACATCAGGAAGCACGTGTGCTGTTAGGTAACCATAATATGGGTGTTTACCTCATCACTTGACATCAGTGTTTAAAATCAGCTGTCTTCGGCTATGAAACTCAGTGCTCAGGTACCTCTCATCATCAGCCCATACCCTAATTACAGCGTTCCTGATTTTCTCCCTCAAGGTTTCAATCCTCAGCAGGTTGTTCTGAAAATACAAAAGCTTTTCCCTGTGATTTCCCATATCCCTTGCAAACCCCACGTACCTTACCCCATCGCTTCCCTTCAGCAATATGCTGCTCTAAGGCCAGCTACTGTCAACATTGTCAGCAGCTTTTTTTACTGCTTCCAGAAGTCCAGAAGAACAAGTCTGACATCATTTCATCTCATCTGTTTTATCTTATGAAGCTCAGGATACAAAACACTTCTATTTCCATACAAATATGATTTTTGCCGTTAGCAGACTGCAGCAAAACCCTGCCATCTGTAGCCCTCAGGCAGACATGGGATGCATACGCTTGGGAAGAAAAATTTCTATACTGAAACCCACAGCTGACAATCCATAGGCATAATTATTTTATACGGGACGCTTCTGCACTTGGCCAATGAAGAAAAGTGCTTCCAGTAGAGCAAATTACCAAGGAACAGTCAGCAAACTACACTCAGCTCAAATACAGTCACAGTTATATACACAGGCACACTGAGCTGATGATGCCTGTAAGGCTAGCGTTCTGCACTGCCTCCAGCTCAAAGGCAAATACGGCAGCAGTAGCAGTAACAGGACCAAAGGCCCTGAGGAGAAAGCATTTGGAATGGAGAGAATCACAAGTCAGATCGCCCTTAGTAAGAGAAAGCTGCCGCACGTGCAGCTAGCTGAACAGCACCTGAGCACAGTGGATAGATCTTACCAAGCACAGATGGTGCAGCTGATACAGGTGCAGCAAAGGAGGAAGCCATCGCAATAGCATGGAGTCCCAGCTCGGCTTCAGTGGAACAAAGCAGTGCTGCAGACGGGAACAGCCACACATGGGGCACATCGGGAACCAGACCCCAGGGTCTCAGCCTGCCTGTTTTCTTTCACTTGTACTAAGAAAGTATGAGCACTGAGATAACGGCTGGCAACCAAAGCATCGTTTCCCAATCGAGCCTGGGAATAAACTGGAAATCAAGCAAGCTATACAGGACAAACAACAAGAATATACCTCATCATAAGCAAACACCGTTTTCAGTTCTCCTTTTCTAGAAGGATAACATCACATAAACACACACAATGACTGCAAGAGATTTTATTAGTTTCTCCATGTTCATGCATACAGTAAAATTATAATCAAACCCAAAGTTTAAAGCAGTTACATAAAATGACAGCTTTACTTTCACCATTCGTACCTGTCCAGGACGGCAGTTCTGGTTCACACCCAAGAATTAAAATCATTGAAATATTCTATCACTGCTAGGCTCTGAAGTGTCTTATTTATTCAGTAATCTGCTGTAACAAGGATTTATGCAGACAAGACATTCTAAATACGCAGGCCTTAGAATATAAGGAACCTGTTTCATGGGGTTCTTTTCCCCCCCTCATACTGGTATTTTCCTAACAAGAACATGTACTGATAGAATCATGCTCACTTTCCAAGCTCGTGGATGTGTTACACCAAACTGCTTAAGCTTCCTAGATATAGGGTAGAAATTGCAAGAACACAGAAGCTACTGATCAGACCCTGGAACACGGGCTCCCCATTCACTTTTCAATAAAACCATACTTTCAAATGTTAGCCCTCCCAGAACAGGGTAACAGAAGCCAAGGCACTATTTGTAATATCCAAAGCAAGACCTAGAACTGGTGATTATCAGCCGTACTCTTTGCCCACTCCTAATTAAGGAAGCAAAATCTAGGAGCTCCCTGCAACTAAGAAGGAAGAAGGGAAAAGCTAAGCGGTGCTGTGAAGAGAGAATCTTCTCCTTGCATGCATCTAGTTTGAATAGTTTACAACTGACTCACTGAGAAAATATTGAGACACACCTTAAATTCAGTGCTGGCTTCTCTACAGAAGCACAAGCTGGATATCCTGTTCCATCCTCCTTTCCCAGATGTCTGGAAAATCCTCACGGATTTCCAAGAGCAGAGGCCACAGTTGTCCTGTTAAACACACAGCAGCGGCTTTTGGACGATTATCAAACACATCTTTACTCAAGGCAGGGAAGATGGCTCTGAACCCCAGCGTGGGGGCCTCAGGCTGACATCTTCCCCTTTCCTCACAGCACAGGGAAGCGCCCAGAGCTGAACAGTGCGCAGCAGCGCAGGCTGCAGGTCCATCCATGCTGTGCTATGGGGCAGCCAGCACCGAGACGCTGAGAGCACAGGACAGCGACTGGCTCCTGCAATGCCAGCCTCCCAGGTGAACATAACAGCAAGAAGGTGCCTGTGGCCTGGCTAATCCTGTAATCACATCGACTCTTATCAGCTCTCCAGCAGTGCATCATGCTGCTGGAAGAGTTGTGCGGCTTCTGTGAAAAAGTACGGACTAAATCTATTTTTCTTCTGGGGGTTTGCAGATGGTTTTAACATTTGCTTTTAAATTCAAGCACGTGCTTTTTTTTAATGCTTTAACAAAAGCTTGAAATTCATCAAAACGTCAACCCTCAGACTAGAATTATTCTTAAATGCACAGTACTAGCGTTACATGAGCATCATCAGGGTATTTAACTTCAAATACAAAAAGCTTTCCAGTCGGACTCCTGAATTGTCAGGGATGGCTGCATTTCTTTGACACGGCAACAAAAAACAGATTTTGTGAATTTCAAACCATTTGAAAGCAACGAGAAAGTAGATGACTCAAAAGAAATATTTACAATGATCCTGTTCTGTATTTTTTAATTAAGATACGTATTGGTCACCATAAGATCCTTTTGCCAAGGAAGGAGAAACTTACATTCCTATACACATTTTGGAGTACTGTTTTTAAGACTCATCCGTGAGAGATCAATGTTTTGGATTCTTTTCTAAATGATCTCCTAAAATAACGCGTCAGACTGTGAAAACATTCCAAACCATTTCAGTGCTGTGTATGTCAGACGTGGCAAGGAATGCTATTTGCACGCTCTCACATCACCCTGCTATTTGCATACAACAATCTGAAGCCACCAACATCCTTGTTTCTCATTTTCTTCTGATGATTCAGACCTCAATTCCCCCAGTGCAAATCCCTCCATTTACTTATCAAACATAAACGTTTTGAAAGAAGATTCTGTGTTCAAATGGTTGAAGTAGTTTCTTTTGAAAACAGGGACCTTCTGGGAAAAATCTATTTTATTCACTCCTGTCTTCTCCCTCTGTTGTCGATGCTACTCAATTCAGCACAAATAAATGCTTGACAAGTGTGTAGCCCTTATTCCCCAGGTACGTGCTGAAACCAGAGAAGATAGCAGTACATCATCACTGTTTCTTCCTCCCAATGAGCATTTGCAACATATTAAACAGCAGCAAACCTTGCCAGTTTAAAAGAAAAAAAACACAATGCAATTGAGAGCAGTAGGAGCTAGCGTGGCAGTGCGGTCAAGGTGATCCTAACTCCTCTTCGGTGTTTTTTTTCCTGACATTCCCATCAGGGTGCAATGGAAAGGCACGAAGCAGGGCACTGTGACCAGACAGCACAGAGCAGACCACAGAAAAACTGGGTATTTTCTCTGAGCAACCACTGCAGAGCTGGGAACCCGAGTAGAGCTTTCCTTCCCATTCTCTAAAGAGAAGCAATACACAGAAAAATAACACATCTCTTGGAAGTGCCCGTCTTTACCTTACATCTAACTGCTCCATTTTTCACGGTATGCACTTTACTAAGAAGAGAAGTTTTTTCCTCTATTATATATGGAAGCTATGTATATACACACAGATATATATCCATACATACACAGTCCCAAGGCTTGAAAAAGCTAGGATATTCTCTTCAGGGGTCACTGCCTGAACTTCTTGCCTCAACATCAGCACAGTCACTCTTATCCACTGAGGCAGTAGCAGTTTATTACGGCATCCTACTTCTATTCATCCTCAAGTGATCAAAATGGCACTTCAGAACTGCACAAGACTAGCACATGCAATGAACAAGGTAGGTTTCAAGAGACAAAAGAAGCAGAGGCACAATGCCTCGCCACCACTTCTCATCCCCTGGGCATGGGAAGCGTAACCTGTTCGGGTTAGCTGCTTTCAACCATTGCTTGCACCTTCAGATGGTATTCCCAGCATCTTTCTCTTTATGAAGTTGATTTTAAGTTTTACCTGAGGGAAAGCTTGAAACATGGAATGCACCTGTACAAAGTTTCAACTCTCATTTCCCAGGATCAACACTGAAATAACCACAGCAAACACCAGCAATATTTGAAGAAAAAAATGCAACGCTTCAAATAGTAGTGCTGTGCAGCATAAGCTATGCTGACATCAAAAAAGCACCCACACGATCCTGAAGGTAGGGCCTGAAATTACAGTAACTCTCCCTGGCGTCGGTACAGATTCACCACCAGCTCTCCTAGCCCTAATCACAACCATTTAAGCTGCCAGAGTGCCACCAAGTCACCCACAGTACAACAGAGCAGGACCTATGTGACCAAGTACCAAGGCTGCTGCCCTGAGCACCCATCCCATAGGACTGCTCTTGGCATGGCATCTCTGAGTTGTACAGCTGCGTTAGAGCAGCAATTGCTCACAGGCTAATGGCCTTCACATCTCCATTAACGTTTGCACTTGTGGGTCTTGGACTACATCAGGGATTCCTGCATCATTCATTGTGCTGCTTGGCTCACCCAGATGAGGCTCACGGACAACAATAACCCCGGTTTTCTGAGATCCAGGTGCAATTCAGTGTCACATTTCTTAAAGCAGTGCTCCAAGCCTGAATTGTTATTCCTTCATAGAACTTCAGCGTAACAGAAATAAAATTGCCCACTGAAGCACGCGGGCTGCTAAATAACACTTGTCCTTGTTCAACTTAATTCACCAAATCCCAAATCTGGTTTTATAAGCAATTTTAAATGCAGCTGTCAGCCACTGGGCAACATCTGCTGCGCATCGCTAAGACCTATTAGTGTGATACAGGAAGGGAGGCTGTGACTGCTGCTGCTGCCAGCTTTGCAACTGGGTTGGCTTTTCACTTAGAAGTAGGTTTCTGCTCACACCATCACACAGCATTCGCACAAGTACAGCCAGTTGTGTCAGTGTAAGACAAAGCCCAATAACCCAGCAACGCACAGACCTGCCCATGTGTCTTCCCACTGCCCAGCTCCTCATCGAGTTCCCACTACCACAAAAGCATCCATACACACAGATGTCTCACCTCCCCAGCCTTAAAATCCAGCTACCAAACTGGCCAAACTGATTTATAACAAAAATAAATTTAAAAAAATCCTTGTTTCCTAACATATTCTACCCTGGTGACGTCAACAAGCTCACACAGTCCATGATTCCAAGGTCACAGTGTTCAAAGGGAAAATACTCTCCCATTCATATGCAGATAAAGAAATGAACTCATTTGAACTAATATAGACTTAGACTCTGCAGTAGTAATGCTAGAACATCACGACTGTCCTCTCTGGGTGTCCAGAGCTGTCAGACGTGCTCAGGCTAATGAGCATTATTTGACCTCTTCGACCTCTCTCTTTTTCCTTTTTTTTTCCCCCCCCCACCCCCAAAACAGTGACGAGCCACATTCTGTTCTTATGGGCCCCGTCAGAATTGACAGAGCATGGCACTACTTAACAGCACGGGACCAACAAAATACTGTGGGGAAAGAGGGACAGAGCAGGGCAAGAATATGGCAAAAGAGCCAGAAACAGAACAATCCAGAAAGAAAAAAAAAAAAGATACAGAGATGAAAAAATTCCCATAGGTCCTCTGATAACAAACATTTATCAGTAGAAAGATGTGCCACAAGAACTGAGTTCAAAGACAGAAGCAGGGTATGACAGAGCACAGTGAGCAGCTGGTATAGCATTATGCCTCATTACCCACCAGCAGTAAATGTGCACCCCTCACACCTGGCACCAGTCATTTGGAGCAGAGTTCACAATTCACACAGGAGCTGCTCCAACCCAATTCTTAAAAAGTACCATTAGCCAAAGATGGGATTTTTCAGTCTCTCTCAAAGACAGACCTGGAGACAGCTCAAACCAGCTCTTGGAAGAAGCCACCTTCTTCCAAGTAAAACCCTTCAAAGGCAGCTGTCACCCCACATGTACGGGCAGCAGCCACCAGACAGCACACGTATCACAGATGCACTGGGATGGCTGGGCACCGCCATCAGCACATCTCGGTTCTATTCAGAACACACATCTGCCCACACTCCAATAACTGGGCAAATCGAGGCCAGGCACAACTCATGCAGTACCAAAAGCATCCAAGATCTCGATGTTGCTTAGCCCAGGGAGCCTCACCTGGGGATGCTACAATAGCACAAGTAGTTTCATACTAAGGACACACATTATCCAACATCCACGTAAAAAATATCAAAACTTCAGTCTCAGTTTCAAGCATCAATTAAACATTTCTCAGCTTGGGCAGGCTCCATGCGCCACCTCTCCGGGCACCAAGATTCCCATAGAGCTACTGCACTGCACTTCTCCTGCGGCTGAATGCAAAAGGGAAAGCTGTGTTTTAGGAGCTGAAAAACATCTCCGAGTCCAGTAAGAATAAATAAATACATATCCTGGCACATACCAGTACATACTTTAAATAGCGATAAAGCTTGGGTTTTGCTGCCCTCAATGACCCTTTGTCCTAAATTAGCTGCTGAAATAAAAACTGACTTTCTTCTCTGTTCTTTTGGCTTCCAGACAGTTCTGACAGTCCCATTACTATCGCCTTATCTCCTCCTCATGGCTTCTCATCTGGACAAAGAGTTGGTATTGTTTCTCCTCAACTGAGTTTGCCATTTTCATTTACCACCAAAAAGCTCTGAAGCATGATTAAAAATAACTTCCGTTCCCATTTGACAGACACAGTGCTCTGTTTTCACTCTATTTAGGATGGAAAGAAAAGTATTGATTAATGATTGTCATCTTCCTTTTCAGCTTCTCACCCAGGAACTGCAATAGTCTCATTTGCAACAACAATTAAGCTCATAAGCCCAATTATGAAGTGGCTTCACGGCCTATAGATCCACGATCAGAATATCAGAGGCCCAAATGAAACTAGCTACGTCCTTGGGAAACAAATCTTGGTGCTATCCTGATACATACCTGGCACAGTCCTGTCAATCTTAGCCAAGAATATGATACCTACAACTATGCCCATCAGCAGAACACTACCTGTTCAGACCCACAGTTTGGATGTATGCTAACAGCACCCTAAAGGAATTTTAAGTCCAGACAATCAACAGTTCTGTAAGGCACCTCTGTAAAAAAAAATAAAAAAAAAAAATCACCCCATATTTTCAGACCACCATCATTCATTACAGAGGAAGTAACCGAAAATCCTGTCTGTCCTCAGAACTCACTTGTAAATGGGTAAGAAGCACTTCCAGCTTTGCAGTGGCAGCAATAACATCCTTAGTTTTCACCATTTTAAAGCACAGTTAACAGTGCAAACACAAAATCCCCAAAGCAGCGAGTGGAACTCACTGGTCATGATTTTACAAAGCTGTCCGACTCGCAGTGAAACACAGAGAACCAGCACCTGCATCTTAACAGAAATCAGTAATACATAACAGGAAACAAGCAGCAAACCGGGAAGCACCATACAGATACTGAAGAATTACTTGTTGCAAATGCAGCTCATTTACTATTGTGTCACTTAAAAATTACTGTTTCCTCACTACTCACGGAAGAACACTTTTACTGCTGGCAGTACATTTATTTTTTGACAATTAATTTATTATCAGTGGAAACAAACTTATCACCCTGCTATGAGAAGGTCAACAGTGCGCAACAACCTATCAAGTGTTGAAATAAGACAATTTTTATTTTTCCTTTGTATTAAACATGCCATGGAGCCTCAGATGAATTCAGGACCTCAGTGAGTTACGTGCTGCATCACAGATGCTGTAAGGCCTTCTGCTCTGTGGAGCTCTTCATTTTAAGAGCTGCCCCCACCTTCCCAAAGGGGTAATACCCACATACTACATGTTTAGGAAACACTCATGTATTTATTTTTAATCTTAATCCAAGCACCGTTAGCAGGATAAAAGAGAGACCACACAGGAAAACTAATTAAGCATCTCTACCCAGACACAGTTGTTTTGTTTGCTTGCTTGTTGTGGGTTTGGCTGGTTTTGTTTTGCTGCTTCAAGTTTGCCTCTGTGTGTGATCCAGCTATTCAAATACAACTGCAAAGGATCTATCAGTCTTTTTTGTGTAGTAGTAACACAGGAAGAGCAGAAAAACAAACGTTTCACTCCCAGAGAACTTACATGCAGTAAGAAAAGTGAAGCGTGCTTGGCTGAGTTCCAGCATTTTAAGAAAATGGACCCTTACCAATTAAAGAACACAGGGCCTATAGGCAACAGCATCTGTGGGAAGCCCCAAGCTTGGCTTTCAAGATCTCCTGTTCCATTTCTTTCTCATTCACCAAGACAGATGGGAAGCAAATGTTTCCCAAGAGTTATCACTGCAATACTACTTCCTCAGGACAGAGATGCAATAGCCTTGCTTTTGGAAACCCACCCTGGTAGATATTCTAAAGCCCTGTTTGGTTGCACAGAGCTTTTGGGTCAGGCTGAGCAGGCTCTGCTGTGCCACGAGGGGCTCCTAAGCCAGCCTGGGGGCATTTCCAGCAGGCAGAAGCCCACTGAGAGTCCCCATCTGAGCAGCATCATTTTAACCTGCAACATCTGCCCATTTCACTTTGCAGGAAATGCAAACGTACTCAGGGCCATCAACAGCTGTTGTAATATGCTGCCTGACACAGCTTACAGACCTGTCTCCAAATGTAAGATGTAGACTAATTTTGTCTGATCAGAACCCAGCAGATAAAATTCTAGGGATCAGAGATCTCTGCTCTGCTAGAGCGACATGCACACAAATACTACGTTCACATGCTCACGTGCAATGTTCATTTGCTAAGGGATACTGGGCACAGCTCAGCCCTGGCGGAGAGCCCAAGTGTAATAACGTACTGGAACTAAGAGATCATCAAAGCAATATATCTTAATAATAATCTGCTATTAACCACAAACAAAACACGCTGTTTATCCCAAGCACTTAAGAGCTCCTGAAAGACGTTCTCAAATTTTAAGGACAGAAATCTTACAGTCTAACCATCTCCAGAACAGAATCCCAAAAAGGTAGTGAGGCAGGAACCCAGAGTTGGTACTGCTTCCTATTTTTTTTTTCCCCTCCCTTTCTCCTGCTCTTTTCATGGCCAATCTCATAGGAGCCGTTCTCACCAGGGCAGAAGAGATTTAACCTTGGCACAAGCTATGACAGCCAGCAGCTTTATCTCAGTAAAGGCATTTGTCACCCAGACTAGCTAGAGGAGAACAGAAATGACCTACGAGTGGCAGACATGTTCTGCTGCAGCCAGAGAATAGCTGCAGTGCAGAAAGGGCTATTTTGGTCCTGAATTGCATGTGGACCCTGTGGTTGTTCAGCAACTGCACTGAAAGTGCCAGAGACACAAAGAGCCTCTTCCTGCCCTTGCTATCATCTCCCGTTGATCCACGCGGCCTGCCCGCGTTGCCTCAGCAGGGGCAACAGAACTAGGTCCCTGCCACCTAAAATGGATTCTTTCCTAAGAACATCCCACTAAGAAGTTCATCTTAGCAACTGGGTACTCATGCCAAGACAGGGGAGGAAATATCCCACTGCATTACACAAATTATGCTGCTAGTTGTTTGCATCCACTGGTGTTTCCCGACTGTTTTTCACTTGCACAACTCCACTCTGCATTGAAGCATACATGCATATTTTGTTGAACAACTTACAGCAAACTCTCCAAAACAATGGCAGCAGAATGGCAACCAGGATGGAGGCAGCATCTCAACACCTCTTTACTTTGCCTGTTGTACACCAAGTCAAGGTTAAAACTCCAGGTGGTGCTTGCACAGATCACCCCACAGCTGCCTGCCCTCAGCACACCTGACCTTTCCCATCAGGTTCGATGGTCTGGATGCAATAAGAATCCCCCTGCAGCCTCCTCTCTTCTAGACAGAAGAGAGCCATAGCTCCCTCAGTCTCTTTTCGTTCCTCATCATCTCTTCAATCACCCAAGCAGCCCTACACCAGGCTCATTTCAGTCCATACCACTGTCCATCTTATGTCGGGGAACCTGAAACAGGACACAACATTCCAGATGTGAACTCCCATGCTCAGCACTGATGCTAGAGATGACCTGCCCAAGAAGTGGGCTGTGGTAGGTCTCACATAAAAGCAATGGACATAAATAAGATACGAAAGCACTGTAATTCTGCTTTGCACAGAAACTCAAGAGTGGAGTTCCGAAAAGCAGGTGAAATAAACCAACATTTCTGTTGTGCATCTTTTCTCCCAAACCTCTGCTCATAACTAACTTTGCAGTGAGACCTCTGCTCAAGTAATAAAGCACTTGGGAAATTCCAGTCTGTTTCCTTTATCATGAAAGCTCACCTGCACACATCCTGATGTAGCGTATTATACATTCCCAAAAGCAAGTATTTTATGGGTACAGGCTTCAGTTCTGAATTGAATCTTAGGGAGTGAGATCACAGTAGCTTCCAACATCACGTTATACCGCTTTTGTGGAATTTCCTGGAGCTATAGTGGAACACATGGCTTACAGGCCTATCTGCACTGCCTGCTGGGCCAGGCTGTACATCTCACACAGAAGGAGCAACCATTGCAGCTCCCAGCAGAGATTCCCTACGAAGAAAAAGACAAACATAACAAAACTTCCCAAAGTGACTAACAAACTGAGCCTGAGTAAAAGGCAAAACCCTCACTGGGTTCTGAAAACAACGTTGAGTCTCAGTGCAGTATCGAAATGGCTAGGGAGGTTGCTCTAGTATCACAAGATCTTTCAGCTTAACAGAAGTTTGGAAGACAAAGACAGTTCATTATTCCAATCCTTCACATTTTTAAGTGACAGCAACTCTGCTAAACCCCTAGAAACCTACCTAAGAATCCCAACAGATCCTATCAAACTTCTTACAGCGATCGCTTAGAGTTGAGCACACAAACCATGCAGCTGCTACCAGCAAGCATCTGATTTATTGTATGAGGGCACAATACAGTTGAACACATCACTCAACAATTAAAGGCTGGACCAATCCACTATCTTTTTGATCCAGCCACACTAGCTTTCCTAAGTCTTTTAATTTCCTTTCTCAAGTTGCCACAGCACTGAAAAAAAGACCTACTATTAGCTGGTATGCAATCACTTGCTCTACATAGAGAACTAAACTTAAACTGCAGGGAATTTTGTAAGAGAACATAATAATTTAATACAAAGCTGGCTTTCCTGCACTGTCTACAAAAAAATAAACAAAACAGCAGTAGCTCCCCAGCCATCACAAGCACTCCACCACCTTCTGAACTGGGGGTTCCCTCCCCAGCAGGCTGCCAGCCCCACACTCAAGGTGAATTCCCTGAGCTAAGGTGGGTTCTCACATGAGTTACTGCTGCACCCAGGACTTTTGGACCACAGTGGGAGAGAGAGCCCTCAAACGCAGACAGCTTGGCCAGGACTGGGCACAAACACACACTGTTCAAAAAGAAAACAAATGAGAAAATCTTGCTTCGGATTATGCCACAGCTTCACCTGTTTGCACCACTCTTCCCCAGGTCACTCTCAGCTGCCCCACCCAACCCCATGCAAACAGCCTACGTGAAATTCCCTGATGGTGCAATCCACTGTGGGCAGAAATCCAGGTCGCAATACCCATTATCCACACAGCTGGCCCTTTCAGTGTCAGGGTCAGCAAAGAGGCCAAGGACTGAATGGTCACGGTTGTACAACTCAAATGGAAGAGGACATCTCGCTCCCCAGTAATTTCTTCAGTCACTTATGAGAAAAGGTGTTAATTCACTAAGTGTTATGTCTCCATCTTTGGGGCAAGATGAATAATTAAATAATGATTCACAAACAGCTTCTTACAAAAGCAGCAAAACAACTGTTAGATCTGTTATTCACAGCAAGTTGTTTCATCACCTCCAAGTCCCAGGGTGGAATCTCCAGGTCTGTCTCTGCAGGATAACTCAAATGCTGCGCTCACGCTGCACCTTTACTATTCTGTGCTTCCAGGACTTTTAATCCAGCCTCCAAAAAAAGCACAGAAAGATTCTTCTCAAAACAAAAACACAAATTAATTGTCCACAGTAAGGAGAGGTATTGGTTTTTCCTTCAGGAATTTCCACTTATTACAGCTGACAGTAGTGCTCATTTGCCAAGCAAACCACTTATTACTGTAAAGGAGGCTGCAGCAGCTTCTTGGAGATCACTCTCCAAATTATTACTTTCCTATAACCAAAGATACTGAAGATCTTTATGACGGAAACAGACCTCACAACAAAACAAATAATACTTGGTACACTTGTTGTACAACATCTGTTGTACAACATCAGTTGACATCAGATACTAAAGCAGTTACAACTCCTGTTTTCCTACAGTTGCATATTCTTCTTTGCCAGAAAAACACTTTGCCAAGAACAAAACAATCAACTCTCCTGACAGGTGGTTTTCAGCACTACAGCCACCTGGCCCAGGAGACAAGTCAGGGCTTCCCTATTTTTAGACATAAAATCAACTTCCACCAAACAGAACTCCTGGGGTTTTTTTGACACCACTAAACCCGCTGCTCTACAGAAAACTTACTGTCATCGTGATAGCAGAAATGAGAAAAGGGGAGGAAAATGAGAGGAGGAATTGCAAACTGAACACAATGCAAATGCACTAAAGACAAATTTAAGAAGCACTTGGAAAAGCTAACTGAGCAGAAAGTTCACTTATCCTTTCCCTACTAAAATAAAAAACAGCTTCTGAAGCCATACTCCTCTTTTCATCCCATCAACTGAGATGATGACACTTGAAAAGAGCCCCCTGGCTCAAGACTTAAAGTGGCTTTTATCTTTAAAGGCATCAAGAGATCAGGCCTATCAGCGCCAGCTGCATCTCCATCAAGGCCTGCCTACTCTGCTTCACGTCCCCTAGGACATTGCTGAGCCAGTGTGTTTAGCCTGGGGGCACTTGGAAAGCTTGAACCTGCACCCTACCCAGCTCCATGCAGGCAGCTGCCCACCGGGGTGGTCCTCTGCAGGGAAACATCTTACTTGGCTTTACATAGAACAGAACACAAAGTGCACAGCAGCAAGCACCCCAGAGCTGCATTCAAGCTGGCTTGTGATTTAACAGAGCTGTGTACAAAGAAGTTCAGAGTTAGCGTTCGTCCCAATTCCCACTGCTTTTCACAGATGTGCACACCTAAATCCCCAGATCCTTTTGAAAATACCAACCTTAAAAGTTTGGGCCCCTACATTCATACCTGCAAGCACACAAAAGGCAACGGATCCATTCACGTAAGGAATGAACATTTGTTCTCATTTTCTTTGGGGAAACTGGTTCTACATCGCCAGTTCAGTGGGATGGGAAACATGCAAACTAACTGCAAAGCAGTAAAAATGTTTGTTTGGGGGAAAAAAAAATAATTAAAAAAAAAAAAAAAGACAGTAAGAAAAATCTTACTTGCAGTATCGATCATGAAAGGAAGAGCTGGAAGCTAACCTCATGCCTCTTTGTGTCACATGAAGAAGTCAACACCAGCTAAGATTTCAGGGAGAAATCATTTTTGTCCCTCCCTACTAATTGCTGAGGAGGTTTCAGGCTTATCTGCCCCAGTGGAAGCTCAGTGTGAAGCCCTTACGTGTGGGTGAGACACGCAGAGCACACAAAGCACCAGGCAAGGAGCTTGCTGCTCTCAGAGGGAAGCTGGGTGTCACAGCTGTACCTCCGTTCCACCAGCTGCTTCATCAATTGTTCTCAAAAGAGAAAGTCTTCTGAAAAAAATAAATTCACACTCTGATTAAGTGAACTATGAGAAGTTAATTTGCAATTCCACAATCCCCAAGTGACTCCAAGACCAATCTCCCTGACGTTTCACCTGCAGTAATTTAATAATTTATGTTGTAAGACCTATAGCCTACAAAAGGAAGGTACTAGGACAGATCTTGAGTGCATTATTCACCCTAGTCCCACTGACTCAAAAGCACTACTAGGCCAATTAAAGCAAACAAGATTTATCAGCCACTACCTGTCACAACAATTAGCAGAACAAGCTGCTTTTGGTGCTGCAATCAACAGCTCTACAGCTAACAGCTCCCACCTGCGAGCACAGGCAGGGGAAGTACACAACAAGAGGCAAAGCCCTACGTGTCTTTCCATTCACATTCCTCTTTGCTAAAGTCACTACACAGCTTAATTCCCTGCTCCGGCAGAGACATGCAGCTTAAAGAGAACCTTCTACATTCACCCGTGCCAAACACTGTGAGACAGAAAACAACTGCATAGTATAGTTCGTTCCATCTCAGAGTAGACTTGTTTTCTTTTCTTTTCTCACCCCCTTCCTTTGCTTGCTATGAACTTAGTCTATCATTATTATTTCAAGTAATATTGACAAGCCTTTACGCATCTCAGAGCTCTAGAACAGTGAAGCACTCCCTTTATAGGCTGCACGTGGTACTAAGATTAAGAAAAACTACAAAGCATCTTCAAAACTCCTATCAGCATAGCAAAGGCTTCAGTTCCCTACAGCTCTTCTGCTGCAAATCAATCCAACTGAGCAGCCTCTGCAGAGTGCCTCATTTTCAGGCTGCACTGTGCCCTGCCAAGTATTCAGAAAGTAACTGTGCCCCTTGAAGGAACTCACCTGAATACCATTTATAGAAGCATCATAATTCATACTCTATAAGCAGATCTGAATGAAGCTGTGGTTACAGTAGGAAAAAACAGTATATTGTACTTGTCCATATACTGCCCTACCACAAATTATTTGTGTGAACTGCAGACAAGCATCCCCCCCATGCCACAACCCGTAGTGGATGTAAATGTTAGTACGAAGATTAACTTCTAATCTGAGAGATTAAGTTACGTCAAGGATGATTTTAGCCTAATAATTCTCCCTCTATCAAAAAGAAATGTAACTGAAAAAAGCTGCTGAGCTTCTTTCTTAATGAAAATAATGAATGTTCGTGCTAACTTTCAGGTTCTGCAATCTAAATACCAGAGAAGAAAAAAAACCATTTACAGGTGAAGGGATGCGACTTCACTTGACCTGAATCATAATACCTTAACACTCTCTTTGGTGCAACCATGAGTATGAGTAATTCTGCTGGAGATTATGAACAGGAGATAAATGACTTGTAGAGCTCTCCAACTGGTTTTTGTTTTTTATGTACGTGCTCCAGTTAACAACTTACGTAATGAGGACGAAACAATTGAGCACTGAAGACACCAGAGGAAATGCCATTTCTGCCTTCAGCCAAAGTGTTTGTGTGAAATCTAAATTCTCAGAGAATCCTCAGGAAAGTTAGTTCTTTTTTTCCTCCTTGAGAACAGAAGCACAAGTGTTTATGAGAATAAAGAGCACCTCCTTTCTTCTCCACCCACATGAACTTGGCAGAGTGTGCCAGTATTTTGTGACATCAGCACTGAAAAAGCTGCGCTACATTGCTTCAGGGCCTCTGAGAAAATACAAACAACTAAACCATACACTGATTTAAGATCTGCCCTCTTCTCCTATGCGTGCCCCGCATTCAAAGATAGACCTGTTGGTTCTCCCGGTAAGTCTGTCCCCAAATCAGCAGCTGACTGGGGCTGGCACAAGGGATTCAAGTTTATCCTGTGCACCAATGAATGCTTATGAATCAGAAGGTCAGAACTGTTACCTGGGCAGTGTGTGGTGCGTTAGGGTTCTTAGAGCCGAAGAGCAACATTCCTCAGCTCAGAAACCGTAAAGGAAGCAAGAGCTCCCTGAGCTCTTAGCAGGACCAAGGAATTGGGAAGTGCCATTTTCCCCAGAAGGCAGCACTCAGCTTCCTGCCCACACCAGCGCGTTGAACATAGGAGGTGGTTGCCATTTCTGTCTGCATCCATTGGCAAGCTTAGCTCAAATGAAACGTCAAACACAGAAAGCTGCCAGAGAAGTAACACAAGAATCCAGGACAGGGGAGCGGAAATAGAAAACATATTCAGTTTAAACATGCCTTTTCTTTTTGGAACCATCAGCACAGTTCTCCTTGCATATATAAGAGCATCCCTCACCTTAGTGCACCGCAACACCAGCAAAATCTGCAATCTAGATCATATCTCATCCCTTTTCTGTCCTTCACTCCTGCACTCCAGTGGAATTCACACTGAAGTTTCAGGCCTGCTCTGAAGATCAGAAAATTCAGTCTTGGTGAATACTCTTCCATGACAGCAATCTTCCTTATGGACAATAAAACCATCAGTCGAGAAGCCAAGACTCATACCTAGAACTGCTATCGGCCTCTTGACAACCAGATTTCAGCTGCTGACCATCTTCCACCACAAAGGGAAACAAATCACGGGACATTTCCCTTCATAGAGCAACAACAAAAACTGCATTTCTTCCTTTTAAGATTTTCAGTCAAGAGTTCACAAGGCCTAAAATGCTACGACACCACTGGGAGAAGATTAAGGGGCCTACTTAGCAATATAGACTGCACAGTCACCTAGCTGGCAAGTAGGGCAAAACAGGAAATGAATGAGTTAGTAGCTCTTCTCATGTCAGTTGAAATACGAATGTTTATCTTGTAGCCATCTTATAATCAACACACATGCTGTTCTTCTTATTTTAGAATTTTCCACTGAACTGGCAGAGTTTACATATTCCCTAAATATATTCCCTACAAGTTTCCTTTGGTACAGTACTAAGTTATTCTTATTACAGAAGTCATTACTGTCATAGGAAAAGCTTCCCATTTACGGTCCTTCTGTATGTGGAGGAGCTATTGCTCTAGCACATGAGAGCAGAAAGCAGAGTCAGTCATCCGCACGCATCAGCACCACGCTGAATGAAGCGGTACTGATGACTGCAGGTAAAACGTGTTTCACTTGGAAAACGTCCAGCGGAGAATTCTCATATACTGACAGTAATGGCACTACTGCTGACTGTTCAACACCACCCAAGTATTAGACAGTAGTCTTTGAGTAGCATTTCCATTCCATTTAGTGGAGATATATACGTGCACACATACTTATGTACGCGCCTAAAATTTTACATGAAAAGGCTGCAAAATGGAAAGTCGACTGAAAATTATCCAAAGGCACCCACATCAGCATTACAGGAATGTCTTAGGGAACTTCACAGGGCCCTGTCTCAGTTCTGTAAGAAATCCTGACACTATCAGCGCTCCAGGAAAAAAAACATCTGCTGAATTGTTGGTAACTAGCAGATGGCGTTGTGGAACAGGGATAATGCTCTAGGAAAGGACAGCTGTTGGTTTAGAACTTTCAGAGAAATGCGGTCATTTTCTACAGAGTCCTGTCAGATTCAGAACAAGGCCTTTGTGCAAAGTCCTCTATGTTGCGGTCCCATCCCAAAATCAAAAAAGAAGCCGAGCATTCCCAAGTACTGAATTTCAAGTAGACCAGTATATGACTCCAGCAGACTACAGGAAGTATCAAAGCTACTTGCTCCGAATAAATGACAGTGTTAGCCCAAACAGATGCTTTCCAGCATCTCAAATGCCATTTTATGAAGATGTACTTCTCCATCTGACAAGCAGCGTGGTTTCATCAGTTGTCACCATAGAAATCTAAATGCCAAAATCCAAATTAAACAGCTTTTTCAGAATGGAAAAAACAAACATCTGCTCTGTTTGTTACCTGTTCCAGGTGGTCTAAGCTATTAAACCAGATAACACAGAAAAAAAACCATGCTTTTTAAAAACACCATTCCAACATCATTCACACCTTTTAGGCATCAAAATTAGTCACCAACATACAGGACCACGCTCACATCTAACACAACTTCACTTTCCAGCTTTGTTAAAAAGTCAGGCTGAAAGGGGTCATCTTCTGCTCTGGAACTGTAGGCTGGCTCTGGCAATAAAACTCAAGCCTTTTAAGATCTCTATGACCATGAATGGCTGTATGAAAACCCAATAAAGGAAAGCACTTCACTGTGCTCCCTAGATAAGGTAATATTTTAAGTATTAATTACTACTACTAAGGTACAAGTTTGGAGTCTTGAAACTATTCTACCATTAACATCCTTTACATAATTACACCACAGGTCTCCCTGGAAAAAAGAATACACAAAAAGAAAGGAAAGGAAGCTGAATGCCTATAAGCAGAACTGCCGAAGTTGTCAGACACACATGGTTTTAAAGCAACTTCACACAAACACACAACATTCCCAACAGTTCTCACTTACTATGAAAGCAATTGCCAAAAAGCCAATAGAAAAAAAAATAGAAACAACAAAGAGAGCTTCCAACCAGCAACTCTACCCCCCTGCTTCTCCAGGCTAATTCCATCCACAGCTTAGCTCCAAATTTCTCTACTACTTCATACATGCTCAAGCCACCAGTAAGTTCTCCACCATGCTACAGTTAACTCCTTCCCAACAACATGATTACTGTGCCTGGCTTTCTGCTTTGACTCCTTTAAGAGCAAGGCTCGAGTTAATCCTCCAAGTTTACAAGAATGGCATTCTGATTCTGCAAATGCCACTGAAAAATTACTACAAGATTTATACCAGCATCTCGTGTTAGTCTTATATCAGTGCATTACAGGAGCAGCAAGCACGGATATCCAGAAACGCAAATCTTACCAGGTTTACCTATAGCAGCAGGTCTGGTGAGGAATAAGGACCAGAGCTCTGTTCTTCATCACAACTTTCCCCAGCTGGGGAACACCATCACAGCACACAGCTGCTAGTCATTCCCTCCCCATTCTCTGCTCAGACACCTCCTCCATGATTAAAAAAATAAAAACAGAAAAAAACCCACTCTCAAAGACTGAAGCTGCCTATCCCAAAGAAGTGCCCTAATTACACCTTTCTCCCAATTTACACTTCAATTTTAGCTTCAAGACAGCTGGGTTTCTCTCTGGGGAAAAACAACTGCAGCACGCCAAATCCTCTGGCTACCTTCTCCCTGCCTTTCTTTGCATGTGCCACTGTGGGGTTTCACACAGGTCTAAGACAGCATCAGTCCACAACAAAAGGGTCGTTTGTTCTCTCTGGGTAACAAACTGTTAATGTAAAGGCTGTCTAACCTGGGGCAGTAGCTTTCAAGAACTGTGAAGATTTATTACTCCTCTCCCGTGGGTAAAAAAATAAATACCTTATAGGTTCCAGATTCACAGAGATTAAAAGAAGGAAAGGCTTACTGAATGACTTGATCCATCCTTTCATGACAGAGTTGTTCCATATTCATGTGGCTACTCTGTATCATTCAGTAGGGTATTATCAGCTCATCTTTAAGGGAAACAAACAACAACCTACCCAGCACTTGGAAGCCAGTTTGTCTTCAAGGAGGATCTCGGCTGCAGGACCAACCCCCCTAAGTGGATGCCTTAAAAACTGAAAGGACGTTTAAAACATTAATTTTGACTTGGATTTCTCAGAACTCACGGCAAGAAATTCACAGCAGGTCCTGATATGAACACTAAAAAGGAATTGGCATTTGAATAGTAAATGAATATCAAATTCTAAAAAGAAACAGACTAGATCTTTTGCTGCAAAGAAGCTGCTCAAGAAATGCAAAGGACAAAAGCCAGCAAGTGTGAAAAAAATTCCAGAGGTGGCACAAGACTGAAGCTTTGTGCAGATGCCCCAAAGTGCTTGTAAGGACAGCAAAAAGCCAACAATTACACAGGCACAGGACTACTAAGGTCAGCTCCTGGCTTGTTACCCCCGTGATTCAGCTCAAAGCCCTTCCAAAGCAGGACTGCATTAGCCCCGACTCAGCCAGAGCCATGAGACAAGGGCCACAATACACAAAAAGAACTCCTGTAGGAAGTGGCAGCTCCCACCTTCCAGCATGGCAGGAGGACAGCCAAAACCCACCCACATACCTCAGTACCGCCATGCCTCTTCTACCTGCTGGAGTAGGCAGGAGAATATGGGGGATGCAGGAGAGCAATTTCCTCACAACCACTTCTGTGCACCCGCACTGCAGCAGCCTGAATTCCTGACCCATCCCATGCTGCTGCTGACTGATCACCAACACAGAAAAAGGTCGTGTATTAGCACAGTGCTTACCAAACCTCTAGTTCCCTCCAAGCGGTCCCACAACAGAGAATCTCAAACCTCCCGAGTTAGCCCTTTCTGGATTGCAGACACACTGAAGGGGAAACACTAAATAAAATGAAATGCAGGTTGAACATTAGTGTAAAATAGTGAGTCAAGCTTCTATAAATCACGGTGCAAACTCCGCTGCACACATAAATATTCAGAAGCACACAGCACCAGCTGCCCTGGGGGAGCAGAATAATACCAAATCTTTGTTGCCGCCACCGCTCCCAGCTTTGCAGTCTCCAGCCCACCTGCCATCATCCTGGGCTGCTTTGTGTCTGTGACGGATGTGCACAGACTCTTTTGTTGCGTGCTCACAAAAAAGCACCCGTATTATGTCCAAATTCTAACAGTTCAAGTAGCTCTAATTCAGCTTCGAGCTCTGCTCTTTGTCCACTAAAAACAACTCACGTTTAATTGCAACTTACTACAATTTTCTAATTCTCTGTGACCCCAAATGTCTAAGTCTATTACTCCAAGGCAGCCACAGTAATCCTTAATGAAGGTGTGGATATGATGCAGCATGCTAGGGGCCATCTGGTTGCCAGGTGTTTCCTGGCTTAGCTTTTCCTCACAGCACATCCCTCCTCCTACTCCTCTAATTCTAAGAAAGACAATTTCCACCTCAGGACACTCCTTCATTAAAGACACGGGCAAGGCTTTTACTGCAAGCAAGTTTGATTTTCTGCTTGCAGCAGGAAGCCTGGAAGGGCTGCTTGTTACCAGACCTATCTCCCCGTGAGCAGCAGCAAAAGACTGTACCAAGTGTATTTCTGACTGTCAGCAGGAAGGGAGCCAAGTGCAGTGTTTTCATGGTCATCTTCCATCTTAATGTTCTTCCCTTACAATCATAAAACTGAACTACAAGATAGGGGGGCAGTCTTCTAGCTATCAGAACTATTCACATGAAGAGGCGATTGAAAAAAAACACAGGGCGAGAGAAGTTTAATTTCACATCTGTCAAATAGTATCACAGCCTATTCAGAAACATTAGATCCTATATTTTTATTTCACAAGAAGGACACTGATTTCCCTGAAATCCCTCTCTTTCAGACAGGCCTTCCAACTCTCAGTTACGTATTCCTATCCCTCCACAGCACTCTGCAACACTTCTATTTGCTGGCTCAGAATTAGAAAAACAAATCAACATTGTCAATACAGGAAGGTACATACTTCATACCAATTAAACTCTGCCACTGCCAGCTTCTTAAGAAATTAGCAGTAATAAGAGGTTACTGCCTCACGAATAGCAGTGTTACAGGACAAGCAAAAGCAAATTCATAAAGAGATCTCAAAGCAAGATTTTGTAACTCACCTTAACATCTCCAAAACCAACAAATCAGAAGTTAGCCAATGAATAGGGCACAGACCTGGAACAGTTGCACTAAAAACCACAACTACCACAGAGTCTCAGTTCTGTCCTCCTAGGAACTGTGGGTCAGGCGTTGCTTCAGCAGGTGCTGCTTGCCTCAAAGCCCGAGCTGGCAATAAGGGCTTCAAAGATGACTAAGTCTAGATGGACCAAAGAACTGGAAGGTAGCACAGTTACAGCTCCTGGGTGCACATCGAGCAACACTGGCTACAGCTGCACAGGTCATCCCTCACCTGGCCTGTGACTGGATACAAAGGCTGCAGAGGAGTGATGGGAAAGGCCTGGCTGACCCTCTGTGCCTGCTGGCAGTTGCAGTAACAACGCAGATCGGAGCTGGCACCCTGTGCTGGAGTGGAGAATCCCAGTACATCTAAGCAAACACACATGGCCATCCAGGCATCTGAAGATCCAATACAATAAAGCCACTGTAAAAGTGATAAAACATGCCTCTAACTTGAGGGTGACAGTAACCATCTATTAAAACTTGGCTATATATTATTAATTCCACTTAATGCTAACACTGAACAAAAACAAGAAGGAAAAAACCAAACTGACTGAATTCAGCTTTCTCACCAATAGAAGCAGTTCTGTACTACAGGCCCCTGTAAGCAAATGCTGTTTGACCACAGATTTTTTTTTCCAAATGTAGAATCAGAATGGTCCAGGTTGGAAGGGAGCTCAAGGATCACGAACCTCCAACCTCCCCCAGCACAGGCAGGGCCACCAACTTCCACATTTAATACTGGACCAGCCTGCCAAGGGCCCATCCAACCCGGTCTTGAAAAAAAATATGTATTCCACAGAAGTATGTGCTCAATTATTCATACTGAAATACACACTTAAGAGTAGCTTTGATGCTGCATTTCACATACTGACATTGTTTTACACAATGCTAGCAGCGTGCCATTTTAAATAATCGAACTAAAGAATTGTAAGTATCACCTATAAATCACTGCTGCCAATTCTGACAAACTATAAAATTATATATAGCCACGTTATGCCTTTTGTTCAAGATCTCAGATACACGTTTATTATATGCTGTAACAGACAGCACTGAGCAATAAGAAATGCTCACGTTAAACATTTGCCTAAGTCTTTTTCAGAAACGCAACCAGCTCCCTGTACCCTGAAAGGCTTAACTTTTCTGAACACCATGGAGTGAAAGCCCTTATTTACAGCGTTCTATCCCTTGCTCTTTGGAATGAATCACGTTATTAACTGTTCCACAGCCCTCCCTCCCCCCACTCCCCCAAAAATGAGAGGCTTGTTTGTTGTTTTGTTTTGTTTTTAATTACTCTCATGTGTGCCTGCCAACTTTCTCTTTACTATTCCACAAAATATAAATATTTTCCCCTCTCTAACCCAAAATAAATATACAGTTTCCTTCCTCCTGGTTGATGTGTTTCTCCAACATTTTTCTCGAGGAAATTTTTTAATGGGGCATCTAATTGATCATGTTAGAAAGAAGTGGTGAGGCAGCGGGGATAAAAAAAAAATAGCTTGCCATTCTCCTTTTAGACACATCGAGTCCCACACCAAGCCGAAATGCCAGCTCTGCTCTGGATCAGCAGCCACACAGACACCAGGTTCCAGGTGTGTTCTGAGCACGCTGACTGCCAGCCGGGAGCAGCATCCCGAGGGCCCAACTCTGCCCTGCCTGTGCCGCTGCAAACTGAGAACCGCTCTGATGAAGTTGAAAGAGCTTGCTGTTAAGTTCTGTCCATTGTGTTGGAAAATACTTCTCCCTCACGTTTTCATGGTCATCGCTCAGCCCTGCAAATTTTCTAATACAGGCACAGGTAAGTGCTGAAGGAAAGCAGGGTAACCCTGCAGGCCAGGAAGCACTTATAACTGACACACTTGCTTTCATCTCTGATCCACCCCGAGCTGCTGGTTGACCAGCAGGATGGGATGTGAATTACTGAGCGTCCAAACCATCCCTTGAAGAGCAAGCACTACTCTCCTTTTTCTTTGCAAACCATTCAGCTACACATCTGTCTCTCCCCTTTGGAAGCCCCTAGAGTTTCTCCTCAGCTTTCCTATGCATTCTCTAATTGCTGAGAGAAATAAAAGCTAGGACTGAGTTCAGCATGAGTCAAGCAGAGCAAGCTAATGCCTAACTGTGTGAACACAGTCTTGCTGCAAACAGAAGCAGCAGCATGCCTACCCACCACACTCTGCAATACTGCTCCCAAAGAGCAGTCTAAGACACCTGAAAAGCACGTGGGGCACCAGCAATCAGGAATCTGGCAGTGGAGGCACAGTGCTCGTGAACATACAGCTGCTGTTAATCAGGCTATAGCCCCAGTAGCAGCTCTGCTTTCTGAGTGATACCACATGGCCAGAGCAGAAATGGGTACCCAACCGTATCTTACCTGGTCACGTGAAAGCAGATGAAAGACCAGGACAGGGACTCTCAAAGGCCTTGGGGTCTGTATTCCACAATCAGCCAGGGCATGCTGGAATCATGTCAACTTTTGCAAGAGCTGGATGGCAGTGCTTGGAGCTGCCGTGTTGTAGTGTGCAACCTTGGGTCCAGAGTCCAGACAAATCCTCCCTGAGGGATCAAATCTTTCAGCTCCAACCTGGCAGCCACAGCAAAGCTGCTGCAGAAAACAGAGTAACTTGGCACAGAAAGGGCTGGCTAGCAAACACGAGCCCCAGAACGGAACAAGTCAGATCCAGACCTGAACTCTTCCTAAAGTCAAAGGATTTCAAACACGCAGTGTCGGCCCATTTCACAACAAACACAGAAATGAAGCTTCCTTCACAGTCCCTCTGAGATTTCTCAGAGAGTAACAGGGCCCTTCCACTGGTGGCCTGGTGTCTTGCAATTGCCTGCATTGGCTTACCTAGTTATTACAGTCACCTTCTGTGGAAGATATGAAGAACGGGGAAGACAAAAAAAAGAGACTTAGCTCTACCTCAAGGCCAGCTGAGGTGACTTTGGACACATTCTGGACAGCACAGTGGTTGATTTATGCAGGGAAAGGGGCAGATCCACTCTCCTGGCCAGCAGAACCCGGTTTCTGGTCCCTTTTGAAGGTCTGCAGCATTTCTAGCACATCTGCTGTTCATCTCAGGATCAAATCTGGCCAAGGGCCAGAATTCTCAAAAACTCTGCTCTGAGCCTTCTTACCCTGTGTTCTCATTTTGAGGCATTTTCTCACCTCATTCATCAAAACTGCACCCAAGATCAGAAGCTCAGGAGAAGTGGCAAGTTTCACACTGTGAGGCAGCTGCTCTAACAGATAATGCACGCTCCTCAAAATAGAGCTGACAGCTTCCAGTTTTAAACCAGAAACCAGCCCCTATCGGTCTCTCCAGAAAATACAAGTGAAAACGTAGGGTTGTTTGAATCAATAGGTCTTATAATTAAATGCTGTCAAGTTAGCTGACATGACCAGAGTATTGTTCTGTTAATATTCCTCATCCACAGGTTGCACGTGCATTAAATACAGCTAATTTTGCAAACGGATACTGGATATTTAATTTCAATCTCCCTCAGGGAGAAAAATAACAAGTTTTACACCAGAAAGGAAAGTTTCCATAGACTCAGGTCCCTGGAAGCTGCTGCAATCTGGCTGCATTAGGGCTCACAACGCTGCCTCCTATCAGAAAACTCCTAATAACTAGTCCTTCTCAGGGGGTGTGACCAACAGGAGACAAGGAATATTCCTCAGGTCCCTGCACCCAGGAGCACCACTTGTAAATTAAGGAAAAGAATTTGCCTGTAGAGCTGAATTCTACCCACAGATCTGTAGCTCAAGCATTCACTGGTATAAATGATTATCCCCCTCACGTGCAAAAGCATCCCAGATTTTCAATAATGAGAAAGCAGAGCTGAGAATGGAATTGTCTTTTTCCCGATGGTGCAAGTTAGGTTTCAATTAACTCAATGTGGTTCTATTGATTCTCACCACCTCATGCTCTTGCTTACAACAAAATCAGCACACCTTCCTCATATAGCTAGGCACGCTTACTTCATCTGGAGGACAGACACTGCATGCTAAAATAAACAAATACTTACTCCACCACGTAAAGCTAGAAAAACAACATGTTTAAAAATGCTAGGGAAAAAAAACAAACAAAAACAGAACATGTTGGTCAAGACTACTCAGCCAGCACCTGTCTCTAATTACCAAAAACAATGAGATTTGATAAATCTCTATATTACCAAGGTTGCCCAGGTCTCGTATTTGCACCACAATTCCTTTCAAGTTGGCACCCTAACAAAGCCACTAGATACTGAGTACCAACACGGCACAGCTGTGACAGCTTCTTCTCCTCCCCAGTCAAGATAAAAGAATAAAGATCAGTTTCATCTGTGTGACTGCTCTACTCTACACCAGTGAGTGTAAAACCATAAGGAGCAACTGCATTAGCTCATCATTTCTCCTTAATAAAGCAGCAAACAATTAGTGTTAAAGTAAAATGGGTCAATCAAGACCTCAAATCTTCTTAACAGCTAGCACGGTCAACCCATGTGGCCACAGCAATCCAAATTAACCCCGCGGATGCATCAGTCTCTTCTTCCAATACCTAGAAAGCAATTACAAATGTCACATTTAATGTCCTTCTAAAACATCCTTCTGCAGCTTAGTAGCACAACCTGTGATTTACCCTACCCTGGAAAGAAAAGCTTTTTCCTTTGCTGAGGCAGATGGCTTAGGAAACCACCCATTTCCATCAGTGCCTCACTAAATCTGCCCCACCCTGTAGAAATCACTCTCTTGTTGGTTTTTCCTTATTAACTCAAATGCACTAAGAATCACTGCTAACAAGCACACCTGTATGTGAAGGAAAAGAACAGGGGGAAAAGGCACCAGCACATTTAAACATAGCACTGCTACACTCTCCCTCAATGCTTGTATCTGTTTCCTCTGTAATCTAGTGACTTCAAGGAACACTGCCCACTCCCATGCCTTCTCTGGAAGTCCTCAGCACCACCAATCATCAGGGGTTTTCCACAACTAAGCCCGTGGACACTGAATTTAAACTATTTTCCATTCCAAGCAAAACAGTTTAAAACTGTGAGCCTTAACTTTAAAGCATGCTTAACATTCATTTTCAAGAACTAAGCGTGTATTGAAACATGTAATAAATCCAGACAGACAAAAGTAACCATCTCTGTGTCTTGAGGAACAATTGCACATACAATCATAAAATGGCTTGAGTAGGAAGGGGCCCATAAAGGCCACCGAGTCCAACTCCCCTGCAACGAACAGGGACATCTGCAGCTAGATTTGGTGCTCAGAGCCCCGTCCAGCCTGGCCTTGAATGTCTCCAGGGATGGGGCAGGACATCCGCAGCACCTCTGGGCAACATGTCCCAGTTCTTTACCACACATACTGTAAAATGGAAACACATTTCAAGTACACCCATTGACTTTGAAGTAGCACACACATGAAAAGCCCAGATCATCAGATAATTCAGTGTAGAAGGTACCTTGGGAAGCCAGCTAGCCCTAGGGCTCAAGAACACTGCAGTTTTCCAGATTTCTGGCTGCTACCCACTGGTGCACATTAACTGCAACACTTCTAATCCATTTCTGGATAAAGCCTCAATTTAGCCACAAATGTGCTAAAGGCAAAGAATTTCTCTTAAGAGTACCCCAATAAAGCCACAGGATAAAAGGGTGCTTTTTATCTTTGACGAGCCAAAGGCTACACCAGATGAGCTCCCAGTATCCTCATTGCCAGTGCCTGGTATTACATGGGAAAGAGATCTCAACTTTGGACAGACCCACAACTTACAGAGAAGCACTACTAGAGCTTGCTTTTATTTTTTCCCTCCTTGAGCTGTTCGTCATTTGTCTTACTGTGGCATATCAGATTCCACATCTGACAGATGCTTCATCTCCTTTACAGGTTCTGTCAGTGCCTTCTGACTTTATAGAGCTTATAGTAATAAAGAGGCAATTTTTTGAAATCCATTATCATCAAGTCCTCACAAGCTAAATTCTTTTTGAATTCTCCCTCTTCTCACTCCTTTAAGAAAACAAACCTGTCTCCAACACATGTATATGAAATGCCACATTTGGAGGTGACTGCTGAAATAGTCCAGCAGAGTCTGAAATGGGCCTCACCCACCCGTTTCTGTGTTTAGATATTTCCAGCAATTTCCAGAGCTCAGACAACTGTTCAGCAAGAACAGGGCCATACCGAGAGGGACCAGAAACAGCTCTGGTGTCAGTACAAAGAGCAAACGTTTCCTCTCGTGAATCCAGGTACACGGCTTTGCAAACAGTACCTCATACAGAAAGCAGCGTGGTGCAGGCCGAAAGGAGGGGTATGCTTCTGAAAAATGCCAAGTAACAAGGGAATTCTTATCCCAGAGACCGCAGCAATTCATTTAGGGACTACTGTAATCACTCACGTTCCAGCGCAGGACCTCAGGGGTCATTAAATGATGACGATTTTTTTATTGTCAGAATATATTTAAAGAGCCCAGCTAAGTGGGTACTGACATAACATACCATAACAATTACATCAGATCTCTAAATCAAGGGTTCAAACGCTCCTTTATGTAACAAACTGCATTATTAGCGCAATGAACTGCATTCAGAGTGTGCTAAAATTCTCCACAGAAGAACAGCGACTTTTTATTCTCAGGATGACAGCTCTTTGGCTTCTCTCGCACACCCGCAGGCAAACCACAACATGGGTGCAACAAATTATAAAGTTCCATTAACCGAATCCTTAACATAAAGGGATGGAGGGAGAAGTAGCACCACTTCTCCTCCCGAGCCTCGCCACACAAGGACTCACTTGCTTCCTTCATTTTTGCTCTGCAAATGGCCTCGCTAAGCCCAAGGGGTGCAGTGTGTTGGTTCAGCTCACCTGTAAGGCTCTGCAGTGCTGCTGCCTGAGCACCAAGACTTGGTACCACACCAAATTTGGGGTCCTGCCTGCTGCCAAGTGCATTCTGTAAGCTGGTGAAATGAAAAGCACAGCGCTGAACTCTGGTTCCTAAACTGAGGTGCTACTGAGGTGAGTTTGGGGCTCACCCACCATTTTTACATACCACATTTTGAAAATATTAACAGCAGAAACACACACCCATCCACAAACTGACCCAGGCTGTCTCTGTGCTAACAGAGTTTCTGTGCATAGAGCTTCTATCACAAATAGGAAAGGTGTCTGTTCTCTCACTTCTTAGTTATCTATCAAGAAACGGCAGGGGGATTTTCATCAGGTAAAGCTCTCTCTGCACATTCTCTTCCTCTCCTCAGCAAGGGCTGAGATGCTGTAATCACGTCATCCAGTAGGGAGGGAAGTGAGAGAAGCTGTTGGAAACAAACACACCCTGCAGCTGAGCTCTTCTTGGGTGCATCAGAGCTGATATCCACAGTCAAGGCATAAAGCAGCACACAGGTGGCAAGAAAAAGGCTCCATGGGGAAAGCAAACGTCTGGGCAGGAAGGGGGAGATACAGAACAGAGAGGAGACGTGCTTCCACCCTGCAAAGAAGAACACGTCTGAAAACAAAAGGGACAGGTTTGCTGGATGGGGAGCAGCACAAGTGCTGGACAGCAAACGGTTCTTGGAGAGAATCACTGCCACAAAGACACGGGGGATCACGAGAAGGGAGGGCAGGAACTTAGAATATTTGGTAGGAGAAACAACGTGTACGTATGCAATCAGTGATTTTACGTGTACAACCCCTTTATGTGAAAGCCTGCTATTTTGTATCAGGAAGAAGCCTGCACTGAATGCCACCAAGTCAGAGAATATCTTTATTCAGAGGAAACCTGAAAGTTCCATCGGAAAATGAATTCGGTTGGCATCCTGAAGGCAGAAAGCAGCTGCGCAGCCCCTTCTTTCCCAAAGCTGGGTCACACACACACACGTACGCACCAACCTGAGGCGAGCGGCGTTTATTCGTCACATCGCAGCGCGGAGCTGCGCGCCCGCGGCTCCCACCTGCAGCAGCTCGAGCAGGGCGCTCCGCAGAACGCTCTCTTCCACAGCGAGGCTTTGTTCGCCGCCGCCCCGCTGCGGTTACAGCGGCCACGCGCGTTTCTTCCCCCCCCCCCTCCCCCTCCACCAAGAGCAAATTAGAAGCGCTTACACCCGCGGCACCCCCGCGTCTCAGGCAGCGTTCTTTGTTCAGCCTCACAGATCCCTTTAGAGGAGCTTAGGAGAAGGAGGGGGAGGGTGGGAGAAGACAGAAGGTGACATCCTTCACAGGGTTTTAAGCGCTACGGATGCTCAGACCCCTAAGGGGAGCTGACCCGAGCCGACTGCTGCCAGGAGGATAAAAGCAGCGCGTTCCGGGGTCACGGCCCCGCCGCTTACCTGCAGGAGGTGAGCGGAGCCGCCCTGCCGCCCGCCCGCGTCCCACAGGCATCGCCCGCGCCTCAAAGGCATCGCCCGAGCGCGGGGGGCGGCACGAGCCCTCCTCGCGCCTATCGGCTCCTAGCAGTCGCCACGCGCCGGGGCGGCGCGAGACCTTCCCGCGCGCCGCCCTGTGAGGGAAGCCCCCCGCGGCGCGCCCGGACCACCGAACCCCAGCCCGCCGCCGCTCGCTCCTTTCTCTCCGCTCTCCCTTTCCTCCGGCGGACCCCCGCTTCGCGCTCCCTTACCTGAGCGCCGCGGACAGCTACCGGCACCGGAGCACCGAGGGGCAAAGATGCGGCCGCTCCGCCGTCCAGCCCACCCGCCCCGCCGCTCTCGGGGCTGTCGCCGGGACGCGGCCGCCTGCGCGCCGCGAGCCCCCGGGACCCGCCCCGCTCCTCCGGCCCCGCCTCGGCCCCGGCGCCGCTCCCGCGGGGCCCCCGCGGCGGTGACGGAGCGCCCGGCCCCTCGCCGCCGCCCCGCCCCGCGCCCGGCCCGCCGCCCGCAGCGGCCCCTGCATTGCGGAGCGCTACCTGAACGGGGCGGCTCCCGCGGCCCGGCACGGCGGTGCCGCCAGGTGCGTGCTGGACCGCGCGTCCCCTCGCCTCGGGGCTTCCAGTCAGGCCGGTCGAAGCACCTCGCGTTTTTTTCCTTTTCTTCTAGGAGGCGGAGCGGTGAGATAGTTGGAAAAGCGTACCTCGGGATCCGCGCCGCTGCCGCCTTCCAGCTGTGCTGGTGCGGTGCTGAGCTCTCCGGCCCTTTGCTGGGCTTCGGCGATGAAAGGTATTCTGTTTGCCGCTTAGCGGCTTCCCGGTCCGAACTCTCCCCTCTGCCCCTTGGGACGGCAGCTAACGTTTCCCTATTCCTTGGGTGAGATAAGAAACACGAGGGCAAAGGCAGCCGTCGTGCGGCGGCGGCGGCGTGGCAGTGCTGCTGCAACTGGCCGCGCCCGCTCCGTGTCCCTTGGTTGCCGTTCTGCTGCAGATTATGAGTGGAACAGGCTCTAGTGGCTTTTTCTTTCCCTGAACAAATGAATCTAGTGGTTTTCCCTGAAAACGTTTGTGCAAAGGCCGGGCTGTCAGAGTCTCAACCAGCAATTCTCACTGCATCGCTCACATAACACTGCCAAACCTTTCGGTTCTGTCTCATTGTGCTGCACCACACGGCAAGTACCCTGTCCCTGCTTTGCTGAAGCTTCGCTGATTCTAGGTACCTCGTTTGATTTCAGAGATGGTTTTCAGAAGTGCTTTTTCTTCATGGGCATTTCCACTCTAATTTCAATGCCTTAGGCTGGGTGATCAAAACAGGTACAGGAAGGCATAGGCCTCACTGCTTCTTCTGTTTCTTCAGCTGCCATGGCAGATGGAAATCCCTCAGCATTGGAGTATATTCCAGTCTCACATCAGTGTCAATAAAGTGACTCAAGGATCCTGTATAACCAAGATGTTATAATCACAATATAATTGTGTATAATCAATAGATATCAAGATGTTATAATTGCAATATAATCAAGAGAGTAAGGCAAAGCAGACAAGAATCACAAAAAGAGAATAAGTGGAAGAGCTTACCCTTGGGTTGAGCTCACCAGAAGACACCAAAAGAGGGGATCTCCAGAAGAGATCCTTCCCCTCTGGTAGCCAGCTCTTAAATAGGTCATTGCCTTCACCTGTGCTCCTCTGGCTGACTCATGGCTCACCTCAGGTGATCAATCAGAGGTTCAGGCCGTGACTCAGCAGTTCCCATACAGATCCCAAATTATTTATATATATATATATATATATATATATATGTATGTATGTATTTGTATGTCAGCCTTTTTCCCATTCAATGTCTGAGTTTGTGAGTTAAGGCTACAGACATCTTTCTCTCCTCACATTACCTGGGAGAGCTTCCCACCGCAACCATTTCCTTGTTATAGCATTTCATGTATAAATCATGGATATCATCTGCAAATCAGTAGCAGTTAGTGCCAAGAGGACAAAGCCGTTGTGATCTCTGATAGCTCTCCATCAGTGATGTATGTGAATCTGGAGGAGATGCTTCCAGAGGAAACCTTTGCTGCAGGCCATCTTTCTTGCAGCCTTCGGGGAAGACACCTGCTCAGTGCACAACACCCATGAACCAGCACACCCAGCACCTACCGTTGTACTAAGGGACATGGTTTGATGGGGAAACATTGGTGGTAGGTGCACGATCAGACTAGATGACATTGGAGGTCTTTTCTGACCTTGGTGATTTTATGATTCTATGACTCTACTGGTGCAGCAATGCCTTTCCCTGCCGTCTTCTTCAGTGCTCCCACACAGCCATGCAAAGACACAGCTCCACAAGCACAAGAGCTTTGCTATATCCTTCACCACCTAGGTAACAGGAACGCAGGCTTCAAATAAAGCCTAATTAGGCTGAGAGGAAATGAGCAGTTGACTTGATACTTCATGCAAGTAGAATTAGATTTATTTTAAGCTTATAATATACAAAAAAGAAAAAGACAGCTTATACTTTTGGGGGGAAAAAAACAGTGCAAGCATATCATGGGAGAGAAATCTCAATGGTAAGACACCATGCCAAATGGCTGTGTGCTGTCTATAAATGTCCCTAGAGATCAGGGTGATATATTGACCATAGAAAGGCCCAGAGAATTCCATGCGCCGTGCAGAAATCGATGCCTCTCACTCATGCAGTATTGTAGCAGTATCTTTTCAGCAGCAGGCTGCAGTGAGAGAAGGTGAATCTTAGATTGTTAGTCATTCAGCTGCAGCTCTCCTTCCAACAGTCACCAAAGATGAAAAACAAACACAGGAAAAACAACACGGCATTCGCCATTTTCCCCCAGATAATTATCTAGTCAAATTACATTATACTTTACATTAAGTATTCAGCAGCAGTGTTGACACTAGGCGTTTTAAGAGAGAAAAAAAACTAATTTATGTCAGAGATGTTAAGATACACGCAAGTATTTTTATTAGAAATATTCATGCAGAGATCAAAAAGCATCTTCCTACTAAGAGATAGTGGGGAAAGATTTTTCTACAAAGGAGATTTTTACATAACTTCACAAATGATGAGCTTTATAGTAAAGCTCTGACACACTGAATTATGGATGTCTGTGTGGAGGTTTAGCTTGTGAAATTTTTGTGGATTTTTGCCTGCCTGCTGAAAGGAGAAGGAAGAACATTGTTTGTAGTTCTTTTTAAAACGATTCATTTGAAACTGTGTCTGAGAAATGCCACTCTAAAACAGACCGTGTCAATATATGTTCTTCTCTTACTGTATGCGGTAACAAAACGCTTCCTCTCCTCTGACAGTTTGTCGAGCTGTAATTGTTGGCATCCTAGGTGTTTGACTTCCCTTCTGAACAAAGAAGGAAACATTTAATCTCTCCAAAACACAGTACAGCCCACGACTCAATGCCAATGTCACAATATCAGCTAAGTGAACAGAGCAGTCAGGTCAAAGCCAGCTCTTATTATTCATTATCACAAGAGCTGCGAGCAGAAATGTGAATTACAGAGCAGTGGAAAGCATCCTGTGGAGCTTTTAGTCACTCTCCCTGATGGCATGTTGTAAGTCTATGTGCATGTGCCACAACCAGTTGGGCAGTTTTTGTCACCTTTCCCCTTGGAAACACTTAGGCTAAGGTGACCACGTGATTATTGCCTCAACATCGCTGTTTCTTGCAGTAACAGAACTCTAGAGTCCCTCTAGTGCCCAAACGAAGGAAATAAAACACGTGAGTTGAATACCTTTTTAAAATGCGTTATCAACCACCAAGCAAAACAAAAGCTTCCACTGAAAGTATATTTATGCCTGGCTTTGCATAAGAGACTGTATTCAAGCTGCTTCTGACTGGGACAAGAAACACAACTGTATCTTTAACTCCTATGGTAAAATTTCCATTTTAAAAACCTCCTTTTTCTGTGTGTCTACCATTTGATAGCATTTAGCTTTTAAAGATTACTTGGAGGTGATATCTGTCTGCAAACATACGTCTCAAGCTGGCACACGAAAGCTTTAAGCAAACGAGATCTAGCCATAGTGGGAGGACTTTCACTGGAGCAACCCTGCCTTTGTAGCCCCTCACTGTCTTTGGTCTTTTTCCAAAGGAAATAGGTACCCAAATGAATTACGATGAGTTAGTTAGCTTTAGATGTCAAAAGCCAATCTTTGTATTAGAAGTAGCATGGTTGGAAAGCAGAGTATGAATTACTGCTTCCACCTGCTCTTGGGGACACAAGGAGTAAGAATTACAGCAGAGACACAATTCCAGCGGGGATTTGGATCCTTATTTCTCACTGCTGTGATTGAAAGGAAAGGGTCCCCAGATAACATGCTGAAGTGCAGAATGCACTGCACAAATCTCTCATTGAGTAAGCAGTTATGCACAGAGCCTCCTTTCCCTCTGTCGTTTACCTAACCCAGCTCCTTTTCCTCTCAGCTCTTGAGGCTTTGTGTCATCTTAGTTATGGGGCTGGTTGCCTTTGCTGAAGAGGAAAAAACTGGATGTTAGACTTGTCACATCAGGGACATCTCACAGGACATTTTGTAAATGTATTCAAAAGGAAGTGAGGAGATTACTGATCCCTGCAGAATGCAGCTGGTGACGTTTCCCAGCCTGAACCATTTTTCACTGCTTTAGCCTGTTTTCTAGCGTAGAGAGGAACAGTTTATCTATTCAATTCCCATCTCCATGAGCAGGAAAAGGAAGTCTCTCAAGGGACAAAAAAAAAAAAAAATTGTTGCTCTTAACATTTTCTAGTTATAACAGGGGATCACTGTCAGGAAGTAATGACTG
This sequence comes from Lagopus muta, assembly GCF_023343835.1. NCBI lineage: Eukaryota > Metazoa > Chordata > Aves > Galliformes > Phasianidae > Lagopus > Lagopus muta. Next base: position 31,603,943 of record NC_064440.1, on the reverse strand, counting down.
CAAGTCTGTGAGCTTGAGCTGTTTGCTTTGCTGTCTCTACCTTTTCACTTGTACAAGCACTGCCATCTTTGTCTAGCCTGAAAGCTGTAGGAATAAAACTACTGCCCCATTCAGTTTTACCAGGTCTTCTAATGCAATAAGCATCCACTGCCTTCCTACAAAGTTGAACAGAAGGTTTCAGTAGTGAAATCTCTCTTTATATGTTACATTTGTAGCAAGCTTATGTGGAAAAGTTGCTTTTCAAAGTAAATATGACACATGCATTACTAAAATTCGTATTGGTTAGAACTTGAGGGGTATACTATTTCTGAGAGTTAATTTCCTGTTCTACTGAAAGAGTCTGAAAGAGTTTTTCCAATGGTATCTACTGAGAATTAAAACCACAGAAAGAATCTGTAGCTGTGCTTGCATACTTGCACATGGAAACTCTTCAAGTCTCTGATGCACCAATAGCTTCTTTTATTAATGTAGAATTTTGATAAGGCTTTCTATTTCTTAAAATGCTCATACTCTTATACTCAAACATGTAAATGTTACTGCATTTTCCAAGCCTAAAGCTTAAATTACCGGTTGAAAACAGATTAGCCTAATCAAGTTAACATAATGGTACAGAACACCAAGTTCATCTTGATTTTTGGACTTCATATTTCTTTTACTCCTTCTACAAATAAAACACTGCCATTATTTGTTAAGAGAGGGGAAGCATCTGCAGACATAACAAGGAGTTGTTTATTTGCCTCGGCTACAAACATAGCCAGCTTGCTGCTAAGAGTCTTCCATTTTTGAGAAGACAACAGAGTGCATACCTTCAGGAGAAGGCTGGAGCGGGCACAGGATTCCTGCAGTCCTAAACTCACTGAAGAATTAAGGCAATTTGCAGAGGGCTGTGATAGACCTTGCCCTCTTATATGGAGCAAGAAGAGAAGAGAGAAGAGAACCAAGCCCATGAGGCAAGATCTGTCTAAAGAAAGAAGAGGGACTTGGAAGAAGCCTCATGCACCCCACGCACTTTCCACATGCCCTGCTGGCTGCTAGCCCAGCAATGCTTCAGGCTCGTTGATCACAGTCCTCAGGAAAACTCTGCTTGCAAATCACATTGCATTGCCTCTCCAAAACTGTGGCTTGAGGTTAAAAACCAAATGTATCTGGGATCCGTCCCTCAAAAAGCTTCAAACTCTGCCTCAAACTCAGCTGCTATGCAAACCATGAATGCAGCAAAGTAGTCCAGATTTGAGAATGCCCTCAGCCTGCAGAATGACCAATGGGCACCATGACACTCATCGTGGCTTAGAGTGGCTGAAACACTTCCCTGGCCTGAGGAAGACGGTTCTAAATGCCTGAAGGCTACCTGTGGGCTTGTTGTGTGTCACGTAACACCTCCTCATTCAGGGTCATCATCAGCATGTGATTCTAAAGGTCTGCTCTGTACATGAACAATGAAGTGGAATCCTGATGGGCAGCATGGACATTACATCTGTAAATTCACAGTAACTTATGCCCATATTTGCCAACAGTTATCTAGCAGCACAAATCAATACTCCATGTGCAGTTATCTGATCTGAATTACAGATGTTTTCTTGTGTGAGCTTCCATTTTGATGAACTGGTACATTTGCTGCAACCAGCTTCTAGAATGCAGCCTGTGTGCCTGAATGTCCTCTCTTGAAAGCAGAACTGAAGAACCCATGGGATCTGTGAAGAGAAGCATCTGCAGATGCTTTAGCAGAGTCCCTGCCATGCCAGAAGTTGGATGAAGTTATATTAAAAAAATGTTCAGATCTTATTAAATCTACTGTCATCATAAGGAAGCAGTAGTTTATACAACTCCATTGGGCAAATCACAAATTGATCTAGCAGTCGCCCAGCTACGTGTTTTAGCCCTGAAATACATTGAGCTGAGGTAGGCCACTTCTTTTTCAATCATTAGTTTGTTTTTCCATTTGAAGGATCTGTACTGCAACCCAAAACAAAGAAAACAGAGTTCTGGGGTGCTCATTCCTCTCAGTTACCTCAGCCAGTGATTTGAATGAAAAAAACCCTCAAAACTGAGATTAATTCTGACAAAGGAGCTGTAAGAGAAGTGTAAAGCACGTTATAATCAAGGACCTGATGGGTGGGGAGAGAAGCATTTCAGGGGGTTGTGAAACACAAAAACACCTATTGTCTGAAGTGACTCGATGTCATCATTTGATATTTCTGCCTTTCATAATATCTTTGGATGCTTGCGCAGGCTGGTATGTTGCCATGGATACAATGGTGTCAATGCTGAGTCTTTTAGTAAATGGGCTGATCTGTTGTGCACCTCCAGAACGAAAAGAAGGAAAAATTCCTTCGTCTCTGTGGCTGTTAGCAAAGGGAGGCTGACAGTAAAACAAACAGACTCCATATAATGGAGTTCAGAATCTCCTCCTCTTTGAAATGATGGTGTAGTAAAGAGAGCAAAGATAATGAAGTGAAAGAATGAGGAGAGCTGTCAAGCATTTATCAAAACCCTGTCTGCGTAGCTTAAGGCAAGGGTCCCTACATGATAGCGTCTGCTATATTGTCAAGGAAAATCAATCAGAAGGTTTAATAATTCAGTTTCCTAATGGCCTGGCACCGCTTTCTGCAAGAGCAAGGAAAATCAACAACAGCAAAAACAAAAACACCAAGGCTAAACAGCAAAAAGCAGCGATCGATAGACAACACAGAAGTGTAACTGGCTTTTGAAAGCCACTTTGAGAGCAAGCAACAGACACCCATCATAAAACTAATATTTGGATGCATAGATCACTCTGAAAGTAGTGTCTCCTACTTATTTCCATGGAAATTACAACAGCTACAAAGAGCACAATAGCACTGTTTGATAGAGCAGATTCTCAGCTACAAAACAGTTTTTCAATGTAGCCACCACCATTAGCTGTGCATTTCCACCAGCAATGAACAAGAACCTGTGTGCCGTGCTCATAGAAGTCTGCATCAGCAGAAGTGACACATTGTCACTGCCACCACTGCTGAAATGCACGCCCACCACTCACTGTGCTCCTATCCACTGTTTGGTCTCCATAAACATTCAGCAAGCATTGATGGATGGCAATAGATGTCGTTTCTTCCACTTGGAGGAACTCAGTTCCACACTTTTGCTTCTTACTCGCTTCCACATCAGCCGCCATTTTGTCAGGCCGCCCCTCTGCTGCCATCTGTCTCATAGCAACAAAATATAATGGAATATCGGTGGGAAAGTTCAGCCACTCCTGCCACACCACCAACATCCACCTCTGAGGCTGTGGGCCAACATAAAAATAAAAAATAGGAGGCACTACTTTCAGAGCAACCCTCGTAGCACGCATTTAACGCTTTTATCCAGGCACAACTCCGCTTATAAGAGGTAAAACAGATTTGGAAGTGAAAGTTTTGTATGCGCACAGGAAATCAAATAACAAACCTGGGCAGCAGTCCAGACTGTTTTCAAACTTTTGCTTTTTTCTTGGTGTTGGAACAATCTCATAAATGACACATATATATGACACAGATTTCTGAAAGCCATATATTAAGGCAATTTTCTTTATTAGGCAACAACAGAAGAATGTTTAATTTGATTATGAGCTTCCATTTTCTGCTCTGTTATTCAAAGAGGACCTCTACAAAAAGTTGGTGCGTTACCATGTATTTCATAGAGAGGTTCTCTTGCCTTTGAATTTGGGGTCAAAAACCACTGAAGGGGTTTCAAAGAAGGGGTTTATTCCCCACTATTTATACAGGTGGGGAAGTTAAATAGCTTTTAACAGTAAGAAATAAGAATAATATGAGGTCACTCAGTGTACTTTCTCTCAGTAAGGTTGTGCCACTGTACATGGACCAGAAGTATAATGCAAAATATTTTATAGTGAATTTTTCTCATCTTAACTGATAAGGTTTCATCCATATTGGTTCTCTGCCATAAAATAGGGAAAATAGAATTGGTCAGTTCTGTGGTCAACTCAGTTCCTTCCTCAGCTCACATCTGTAAAGGTAGCATCAAGAACAATCTTCAGAGATGCAGAAGATAAGCAGAAAGCCAGAACTGCAGTCCTTAACCTTTTATAAGTCCCTTTGTTCCAGCATCATTCTGGAGGTGTAGGCATACACGCAGTAGCTTTGCATAGACCAGTAAGGCCAGTAGCTCCAATGAAGCTTTTCCAGCACAGCCTCTCCCTGTGGCTTTGCTCTGTAGACAGACCAGCACAGGGACACAGCTCCATCGGTGCTGCTCTACTCTTTTATTTGCTGTTGCTGACTCATACTGAAGGCAGCTGAACCTAAAGACGTGCTCTCCACAGTCTGCCTTTCCACAGCAGCCGGCACCACAGTCGCCATAGAGGGGAATTGCGAGTGCAGGCAGGTGGTCTTTGCACTCCCGGTGCCAGCGTCAGGGAGCCTTGAAATACATCTGTTCATTCTTATAAGACTGTTACCTTTCATTACGCTAGCACTAGAAGATAGCAGACCCCAGTCTGTTGTCGTTTCTCTAGGGTAATTATGCTGATGCCGAAAGAATGGCACTCTCCTGTCTATCTCTGACTTCCCTCCCCCTCCCCCCCCATAAATGAGATGCAGAAGTGTCTGAGCATAGCTCCCCTTCATTCTCCTCTGTGCAGCATCTCCCCTCGTCTGCTTTGAGAGCAAGCTATGGCAGAAGTCACCAAGCATGTTTGCAATATAACAGGGGGTCCTAGTATCCAAAAGGTAAGCTCAGAAAAATGAGAGGGTTAAGCTCAAGATAAATGCAGTCAGCACTCTCCTCTTTTGGTGCTGCTCACTGGCACTTACAGGCAGGCATGTGAGAACTGTGCACTATGCCATAATGACTAAAAAATTTTCCACAGTGAAAGTTTCATGAAGCCCTTTCCTATTGAGAGGCTGGCTTATGCCCTGGAAAATGACAAATCACATCCCTTCCAAAAATCTTGATTATCACTTAAATCCTTGTGTTCACAGCGTTCACCAGGTTCTGCTGGAGTTCCAGAGAGCCATTCTGCGTTCAGATGAACTGTGATTAAATTCAACTGTCAAAATGAGAACACACCTTCAGACTATTAATTAGTATTGCTGGAAGCGCAGCGCTCTTGACCTTCACATGTAGCCGCTTTGGGAACCGAAAACAAATCCAGGGCAGTCAAAATCATTTGTTTTCATGACGCTGTAAAAACGCAGTCACAGTTTATAGAGATATAAAGCAAGGCACCAATGAGAAGCAGCAGTGAGAAGCTGAGAAGCGTCAGTGTTGCAGACAGACGCATCGATACACACACATCGCGTATGGGCAGTTGCACAGCTCACGTTGCCAACACATGACGTGGCTCAGCTCTAGGAACCAGGCTTTAACTCTGGGAACCAGTCCTACAGAGAGTTGTATTTCAGCAACAAAGTGGGGGTTGCATGCCTAATTTTCCTCAAAAGTCTCCAAAACGTCAAAGGCATCTTTAAAAGAAACTTCACATTTCATCTTGCAGCTTTCTGCTTTTTAACTGCTCTGCCCTTGAGCCATGAGAACGTGCTTCCACTAATTAATGATTCATATAAAGAATTTATAGGAAGAGTAGAGATGTCCATAGAGAACATTAGCGCTTTTTCTTGGTAGCAGAAGCTACCAAGGAACTCCTCTCTTATTTCATTTCCCCCTTTTCAAGGACCTTTGTTCAGTAATTCCCTCCCCAGACACACACACTCCTTAAAATCAATGTCTCTGTTCACAGAATGCAAGCACCCCAGCTTCTCCAGCTGAGCTAGAGGCAATGCAATCCTCTCTAACCAGCACCATGTAAGCTAACAGCCACGGTCACTAAAATCTCAGCATACGGGACCTGTAAAATTCCTGCACGTACAGCGATGAGCATCCTTTGGGTCTTGTCATATTTGAAATGCTTCAGTGCCATCTCTGCTATGGCTTGGGCTGAATACTGTAGCTAAGCAACAGCAGCCACAGCTGGGCAGTCCAAACGATGTGGCAATGGCAATTTATCCTGCACAAAACCTGTCCTCGATGCCAGCTCTGGACCACTGGCACCAGGTAGTTCTTACATCTGACCACAACTTACTGTATAGTTGGCTAAAGAGATTCAGACTGTACAGCACCAGATGGGAAACATGGCAATTAATAGGCAGTGCCAGCACCGGAGGTGCTGCTTACCAAAGGACTGCTGTAAAAGGAATGAAAATAAATCTACCTCTGCATGAACAAGGATGTAGCAGGTGGCAGACGTTGCATGTAGGGGGCAATTCAGAAGGAAAGCAATACTTCAAAGCTGGGTGTGTCAAGCACACTGATAAAACATCTACTAACGCCTTCCACAGACTTCACATTAACCCCAAAAGCAAAAATCATCAAGTGAGGCTAAGACAGCAGATCTTAACTCACTGTTACTGAGAAACATACCTAAGGAAGGGATCTCACCCAGAGGGGGGTTGCAGGTTCCCATCTGCAACTCATTGTTTTCTTTGCTGGGAGAAAAAAAGTGGGATAGCATCAGCCTGGTTAAAGAAATACAGGTGGGATTGTTTACTAAACACTTAGAGGAAAAAAAAACACAGTTCAACCACAGCTGGTTATAGAACTGCTGCATTGGATTCTGTGACTTGGAGATTGAAGAGGAATTGTGGGAAAGAGTAAATAAAGACATAATAGAAACAAACATTTAACAGAAAGCTGTTTCTTCTCGGGGCCTTGGGGTAAGGGTCAGTAATTCTGTCATTTAGTGCTGTCCACTAAAATCTTGGCTCTGAAAGCATCACCTTCACCCTTGTCACAGCCACTTGTTAAAACCCTAACTGAGCGTAAATAATGTCAGCTCAGATGGTGCTTGTTACTCTGAGTCAGGCCTTGTTTCCAACACAGTCAAGCTGTATTAAAGACCTGCAGGCATTTTGTTGCTTAAAAAAAAAGAAGCATGGAAATTAACTTTTTTCATCTGAACGGAGCTCCAAGGTATGAATAAAATGCCATTTGGCAGCATTCCTGAAGTGAAGTACACGCACCATCGAATATTACTGCAGCCTTGATATATTCCAGCTGCTACTGCCCAGCAGACAACCTAATGCACTTCTTTTCTAATGTCACCTTCACCCTGTTTTTCTTCATATATTTGCAACCGTTTATGAATTAAGCCTCGCATCACACCCATGCCTTAGAAAAGGGCCGGTCTTGAGGCACAGCAGCCCAGTGGTTAAGATGCCAGGCTGTAACTGAGGGCTTTGATGTCAAGCTCTCTGCCTGGCCTTGGGTAAATAGCTTTGTTCCCACCTGAGACAGGGTCACAGGCCTTGTCCTCTAAAGCAGCGATGGCAAATACACTGATGTGTGCTAGCTAGGCTGCCCCCATCTGCTTGGAGCTGCTTTGTTTTTAGGTCAGAAGTAGAATTTCTGTCTCTCTTTCAGATGGAGTCAGGCAGACCTACAGGGTTGTGCAGAAGCTTGGTAGCAGATGCAGAACTGCAGAGATTTCCAATTCAATGCCATAAAACTGTGGGCTTTACTACTCACTAGAATTCATATCATCTGACTTTCTCAGTAGCAAAATTCATATTTCTCCTTTACTGTGGAAACAAAAACTTTCCATTATAGGTGCCTAAACTTTGATTCTTGACTCCAAATTTAGAAACCAGCATTATCATCAGTGACTCAGCTGCTCTCTCTGCTTTCCATTAGGATTTACACAGGATCTAACAGGGACATTAGCCTTAGGCTATTCCCTTTCTAGCAGGAGACATCTTTATGGGGGCAGATGCAGCTGATTTGCAGAACACGCTGAGAGAGGACCATGTGAATGTGAAAATCTTAGGTGGGTTCAAAGAAAGTACTGAGAAATTCAAGAAGGATCAGGCAGGGGGCGAGGCATCTTGCTCATACATCTGTGAACTGCCAGCTGCAGCAAGGGTATCACAAGAGGGACCTCTGTGAGCCCCTCTGCTTCTTAACAGCTCTTTCCCTAAGCTTTCAGTTCTTTTCTCTCTATTGTCCATCTGCTACAAAGCTGGACAGTCTGAAGCAGCCACAGCATTTTTTTCACTGATAGGGAGACCTTAAACTGTTCTAAGCAATGCATCAAGTTTAACTGTTTCTTAAAAAAGTCTTTTCAACTAACAACACCAGAGAAGAAGAGACATTTATGTTGGAAGTGTGCAAAGCTCTTTTCCCATCTTGCAGAGCAAACTGACAGACATGATGCATGGCATGATCTGATTTTAGAATTATCACGTTTCCTATATATATATATATATATATATATATATTTGTAATAATTAAAGGGAACTGTAACTAAACTTTGATGCCATTAGATCATACAATTAAGTAGTGGCTTGCTTAAAGATCTGTCTTTTGCCCCACATAAAAAGAATTGCATCTACAAAGGAAGTCTTGAGATTTTATCCTTCAGGTTTTAACAGTTACTAACGCAGAGAAAATATCCTTCTCCTGTGTATCTGAACAATCTTGTTTTTAATCTACAGAGATGAATACAAGAAAAGTTGCTGCTTGAGCTGGGGAACCACGAGATACTGTCTACTTGGTGAGATCCACAAGTTCTGAACCCCTCCAAGTAAGTGAAAAATAATTAGCTTGAGCTTTTGTCCCTTCTCCGATGAGAAAAAATGAAAAGAATGCAGAGCAGAAAATAGATTAAATATTGTATCATCATTAACTACCATTGATATGACCTATCTAGCTAAGAACCATATATTCTTGGTAGATTAACCATTTTTGGATCTCAAAAATTACAGTTGAGTAACACAACAACAATTTTAGAGTCAGAAGGCTTGGAATCTATCACACACTCAGAACTTGACAAACACAATTTGAAAATTACTTATTTTCATAACACACAACAAACCATTTTAATTTGATCCTTAGAGCAAACAGAAAGAAAAAAGCAAACAACAATCAAAACCTAAACTTTAGTGCTATAGGAAAGGTCTGAGCTGGTTTTCTCAGTTCACCACAAAAACACTTGTGGAAGAAAAGCACAGCAGTATTAAAGATCTGTTAAAGGAGATGTTTTATCCAGAATGGCTCAACGTTGGCATGCACACTAACATGTTTTCAAACCGAGTCAACTATTTATCCCAGCTTTTAAAAATGAAAAAAACCCTGATACAATTTGTTATTAATAAATATCAGCTTCCTCAGCATTACAACCAGGGCCAAATAAAATGACTTATTTAGTGCAACTACTTGCTTAAGCAGACTTCTTGATCCTTTCTGACCTTTCTGTTAAAAGACAAACGTTGTCTTAGAGAAAGCATAGAATATAGTTTGAAACTGCAGGTTCAGGATGTGAAAAGTGCCCAATCTGGTACTGTGTTTACAAAGGTGTTACAAACTGTGATGGTGCTTGAGATATTTAACAAGCATCTCAGGCATCTGTGTGGGGAAGCAGCTGGAAGTCCTAACGTTACCAGCTGGTCCAAGGTAAGCAATCTCCACTGTTCAACCAGAGCTCTGTCTTCTGAACTGTCAATAAGATTTTGGTTCTTAAGGGAGTACTGACAGAAACAGCACTCACTGTCAGTCTGATTTGTCAGAGAAGCTTTATTTTGAACTTTCCTTCACTGAGTATATATGTGTATGCATATAGTCTATACGTATATATTAAGAAAAACCATCACCACCACCCAGCGTTCTACTCCAAAAGGGTATGCCAAGAAACGAGTAAAACTGATGAAATGGATGAAACGGCTCTCCTTCGATCCCTTGGCTACACATTCAAAATATTAATCTGATTATTGTTGTGGCTGAAGTTCAGCAAGGTTGTTAAGTATCTAACTGAAAGCATATGAACAGTCCCATTATGGTGATTCATGGATTTAAAAATAGAAATGTTTAAGTGTTCTGTTGAATGCTCGAGTCTAAATGAAATCAATACATGCTATGCTTCTTACTCATGAAATATTAAGGGCAGATGCATAATTTATTGTACTCTGTGTATGTACTTGCACTGATTATACTGTAATAGAGCTATGCATAATTTAAAATGTATTGTACACACTTTATGGGGAAAAATCATCATTAAACCCAGAACAGTTCACTTTTTTTGTGAACTAGGCATTTGTTTTATTCTTAAATCCACTCCCACATGTTCAGAAACCCTTTTCCAGACGAAAAGAAATCATAGCCTCCTCTAAAGCCCTGAGACGGTAGCACGCAGCTCTCTGCGAGCTACCAGGCAGCACAGAGGTCCTTTGCTGACCTCTAGTGACAGAGAGGCAGAGCCACAGCCTGCACCAAACCAGAGCGCTCAAATCGCGGCTCAGAGCCATCCTAGTTGCAAAGCTAAAAAATCCCCTCTTGTATTTAATGGCTTAGACAGCTAGACAGGAAAAGAGAGGGAGTCCATCGTATCAAAGCCTACGTTATTTATTCTCTGCTGTGAATAACTGTCTTTATTACTGGTTTGTAAACCACTTTCTGTCCTGCCAATGGCATCACGGCAGCTGTGAGCCTTCCAGTAACGTATAAGGACTTCCTGAGAGAAGTACTCAAAGGCAGACTTTATTTATGGAAGAGCACTCTGCAGTGCTCGTCAGAGAACGTATAATTAACCTGCTTAAAGTCAGCATGCATTTAAAAGCTTGGCTTGGCTGGGAGACATACGACATATTTAGCACCTGCCTCATAGGGGATGACGTTTAAAAGCTTTGCTTCCTTTTGTTGCAGCGTGACCTTTCTTCACCCACACCTGAAGCAGACTCTGCTGGAGAATGCTTCTCTCCAGTTCAGACACTTCTGTGCCCCACAAAGGCAATTAGCAAATGGCTGCATTTGGTCATTACAGCCAGATCTGCCAGTAGGGATACTGCAATAAGGCCAAAACTCTTACTGCTTCTCTGTCCCATTCTGGATTTCTTCTGCTGTGAAGAAATGAGGTCAGCAACACAACAACTACTGGGCAACATCTGGGAATACTCCCAAACCTCACTGCTTCCTAGCCTGCACGTAAGGTTTAAAGATGGCCTGGTTATTTTTAAGCAAATAGGTACTAAAGAAACAATGCTTCTTCCTCCCTTCCCAAACTCCACCACGTATTTTCTCTTATATCTTTCTTATATCTGTTGACATTTTATCAAAGGAGAGCAGCAGCCACCACACTGTTGTGCCTGCACTTGCAGCCCAGTAATCAACTGGGACAAAAAAAAACACTAGGAGAAAAATATATATGTATATATATATATATATACACACATATATACAAACACACACATATACACACACCTAAAGCCAGGTTGAATGTATAGGTCATTAAGATAAATGGAACATGAAACTGGAAATCTTCCATCACCATGTGATTGTCTTTTGGTTGTAATTCTATGGATCCACAGGTCAGTGGCACTAGACAGAAGTAACTAACAGCTCAGCATGCACTACCCATTTCCAGGTGCCTGTAGACTTCCTCTACCCACAACAAGCCAAAATAGGTCTCCAGTTTTTTGGATGAATCCTCCTTATCCCAATTTCAGACTGATCTCTGCATATGTATCCAGATAAGCTTCAAACTCACTGGCTTGCTGTGCATGCAGATGCACACAATACTAGAAAAATCCTACAAAATACAGGTCAGGAATGATTGTGTTCCATTCCTAATAATTAATTTCCAAGCTTTGCTGAGATTACTTCTCTAAAAATAAAATGCAGCTGCAAGTGCTTGACGATAGATGGCGCTACATGAACATTTGTTTTTTAAATAACACAATTTAACTTGAATATTTAATATTGCATATACTTAACAAAGGTGCCTAAGAAATGTCAGCATTATATTTCTATTACTTCTTACGCATGAATAAATGATATATGAGGAATTAAAAACAAGAAGACAATTAGTTGAGATGTCAGACTTCTCCAAAGATCAGTCACAGATCAGACACTGTCACTTGGGTCCTCTCCCTTATGCACTGAACATCCCAGTAGCCTAACCTGGCTTACTGCTAAAGGCCATTCAAACTGAAAGGTGTTTCAGCCTGCCCAAACCCAGCTCCAGATGATTGTACCAATGAGGAGGTGGTTGTGAGCAGCACATTGAAATCAACCCAACATATCTAACAATTTCTAATTTTCTGGGTCCAAAAATAATGAAGTCAACAGAAACAAGTAGCACTGACAAGTGCAAAACTAGCAGAGATAAACTTCCAATTGACCTAAGCACCAGTCCTGGCTGTTGCCTGGCTGCTGGAGGAGAATACATCAGCAAATGACAAGCAGAAGGGGGAAAACTGCATATAAAGACTCAAGGGCAAAGAATTAGAAGAGCTGCCATTATCAGTGTGAATAGGCAACAAAAAGCTACAAGCTTTCTTTCAAAAATATTCGTCTTCACTCTTAATGCCTGCAGGGAAAAACATTTCTACTGACTCAAAACAATGTTCGCTGCCTCTCACTCATCTACACTCATAGATACTTAAACAGCAATCATAATCAGCAAATGGTGTTTTCTCTGTTTTCTCATTTTACTGCTGGTAAGATCAGTGATTACTTGAAAGCAGCCTTTCACCTGCCAGAGCAGCTTACACTTGCGACTTGAACAAGGGGTAAGCAGTGATGGCAAAGCAGTGAAAGCGCTTGCTATGGAACAAGGGGAAATGAAGAGAGCACTGCGCTTGACAGAAAGCCAGAAAAAGCTAACTCACAAGGTTTTGTAAAAAATAATTACACCTCATACTGTGAGCACGTGAAAGAACGAAAAGTTTGCTTCACTAATGCAAACTTTACTACTGAAAGGTTGGAGAAACTGTAGTCTACAGATGCAAATTGAGAAGTGGGGAAGTTCATTACCTCAGGCTGAAATACAGAGGAGACAGAATGGCTATGCAAGGATACATTCAGAGCAGTCACCTTCTGCTCCCACCTTTGAAGCAAATATCCTATTTGTCCTCTACTCCTGTACTTTGATTCACACTACAGAGCATCCTTTGGGCACCTAAACCAGAGGTAAACCAACTGATTTGGTCTTAGCACCGCAGTGAGCTCAGGCCACAGAAGCAGACAAGAGTTAGTAGAGAGCAAAGCACGGAAAACAGAAACATCACACAGGTCACATCCTCAGCACCCATGACCGCTCCTGTGGGTGCTCCTTCCATGAGCTGCCTTCCCCATGAGCATAATTGCTGCCTTTGCACGTAGCCAAGAGGCTCCAGTCAGCTCCTCAAGGTAAGCCAGTACTGCAGCTGCCTTGGGAAGACAAAGTCATAGCTTGGTCAAAGAAAAAAAATCCAGTATCACCCTGTTCCTTCTCACTGGACTCAGACGTGTTATCTTGCTTGGTGCCCAGAGCTTCTCTCTTATCTTGTTCTTGGGCTCGGTATCCTGTAGTGACAACTGGTGGGGCCCATTTCCTCCTCCTCCTCTCTATAAATTACCATCCCCACCTCCTCACAGCATTTAGCAGTGGATTGACAGAGCTCCTGGAGGGGTTTTCTTGCAGAATTAAAATGGTGATCATGTAATCTTTCTGACAGTAACTGCATTATTAAATCTGCAGTACATGAACCAGATTTAATAACACACTTGTTCCGAGCAGAGACAGTTAATTTCCCACTATCTGCTCTTAGCCCTCAAAATATTTCTACTCTAGCTCTGAGTTTTGCATAGGGTAAACAATAATTATAAGATTTAAGTAGCATCTGGGGAATCTTCCTGTCTTGTTTTGCATTTGCTCATTGAAGTTCTCAGGTCAAATAAAATTGTTGTTCTATTCTCTAAATTTAGTTCCCAATAACTCAGAAAGCCAGAGGGGAGATTGATATGAATAAAAATGGTAACTGTATTGGAGAAGAACAGCCACTTCCTAAGTCACATGGAAGCATCTGTGAGGTTCCTGGCAAGCACAGATAAGACTTATGACACAGGGAGGGAGGAAAGAAGACTGATAGCTGATTGCTTTTGTGCAATTATGTAAGTCTTGTCTAGTGAGTGGTGAAATACTGTAGGAGATGCAGCTTGCAGTAACTCATTGTCTATGGAATGATCTCCTATATTCCACAGAGCAGAAATTAAACCAAGAGAGTTGTGTCAGTGAGAAATATATTCCAATCTCTCAGAGTCCCTGGTGCAGCAGACATATAACGATGCTTTGAGCCAGCTCTTCCAGCCACGATAGCAAAACAGCAGGAAAAAGGCAAAGTCTGGCCCATATCTGAGACTCCTTAACTACAGAACTTCCTGTCCTGGACAACCAGCTTCCAAGGAAGAAGGATCATAAAGTGCTTGAAGAAAAATCATCCTTTTTCTGGTCAATACTTAAGCTAATTCATCCATCCCACAGAGATGAATGCATTACCATGGCCTCCTACTGCCTTTGCTCAGATAAAGAGGAACAGAGTTTAATTAACTGTTGCTATAGAGGACTTGAAAAAAAAAATCATTCATAGGGCAGTTAATCATAAGGTAACACATATCACTATTGAAAATCATGGCTGTCTGCTAAAGTGAATTGTGCAGAAGTCACTTATGCCCATACTTAGCTGTGAACATCACTCGGAGATGGACTCTGCCACTCTGCCTCTTCTGGTCACATAGGTCCCCTTTCATTCCCTTCTCCACATCTCAAACTCTGACATCCATGAACTCTTTCCCAAGCTGTCATTTGCTGTGTCATTTCCCTTCTAACTATTACTGTTTTCTTCTCCTTTTCCTAACCTTCATGGGAAAAAGGAAGTGGGTATTTTATAAACAAGAAGCAGAGAAACCAAGAAAAAAAAAAGAACATAATGTATTGCTAAACTAAATCCTCGCTGTCATTTGAAAAACTAGCTCAACTTGTGGTTAATCACACAAACATCAGAAACTTCAGACTCATTACACCCTTTCTAGGCTTATGTATCTACCTAGATGTTTACATGCCCCAGTGACAGATTACTGAGTATATCTATCTTTTTCCTACAAGTTTACCACGTAGGCCCTGCAACTTGTGAACAATTAGTGTGCTGCTCTCATGTTGGATTGTGTAAACAGTTGTACTGAGCAGAAAAGAATGTGAAAGTATTTTGTGCAGAAGAACCAGTCCTAACAAGTATTTGAACAAAACTAGTGTTTGAGAGCAAACAAACAAACAAAAACAAGAAAAAAAGAAATTATTTAATGCAAGTTTTCAGAAATATTGCCAGACTAATAAGAATTTATAAGGTGCTCTTTCTCAATATTTCAATGAAAATAGGGGTACATGTTACTTAAAACTAAGGAAGCAATCAAAACAATCCTGTTCTAGAACTAACAAGAAAGTTGCCACCTATACACACAAACCTAAGCATCTCTTGGATACAGATAACAGACAGCAGGGTTGGATGCTTTCCTACATCATCTTTTTGGACAACAGGAAAGCATGAGCTCTCAGAGGAAGGAGGGAGATTTCCTGGGTTGTGAGAATAACATCAGGTAAATGGATCCACATCCTACTACAGAGAGAAGGGGAATCTCAGAAGTGGATGAAATGCTGTAAAGTTTTAAAGCTTTTACTGTAACAGTGAGCAGGAACTGAAGATATCCTTTTCTACAGTTAAGAGAACCAACCATAAATACAGAACTTTGGAGCATTGGCACTCGAGTGCAGGCCAAGTATGTGATAACAAATCACATTTGTAGAGGGATAGGAAAGAGTCAAGCAGAAAAGCTACCTTAACTCTCTTAAATGCAGACCATAAAGTATTCGTACATTTGTCCACCACCTGAAATTCTAGATTTATCTACTGGTTAACAACTAAAGGATATTTTTAACATTAAAACCTAATTTTTGAAAGTAAATGTTTCAAGCCTTCTTCTGCACAATCTGTGCTCCATGTTTTTCTTTGCGTATCCAGCTCCAAGGGTGAAGTTATTCCAGCAGCCTGATAGAAAATTCATCTGGGAAATGCTGGAGGGAAGTATAAGATTGCAAGTGCTTCCCTCCACCTCCTCCCCTTTCTCTTCAGTTCCTGTTATTTGTCTGCACAACTGTGTCTTAATTTACCTTAAAAGTATTAAATCAGAACACTGTACCCTCTACCTTCATGCAGATAGCTGAAATTCCAAAGGCTGGTCATATAAAAAAATAGCACTTCCTCACCTGGGTAAGCTGCAGACCATCAGTAAATGCGCAGCATAAAACTCCTCCTGCAGCACATAATTCCTCAGCACTGAGAAGAACACACAATAAAGCTCTATTATATGGCCCTCAAGCCATCATACCATTATCTCATTCTATTTCAGGATAAAGCAGAAAGAGGCCCATACGTGCTGCTTATACAGCTGCCTAGTGCACTTAAGGGAATTACTTACATCAAGTGATAGCAATGAACAACATTCCTTTTGGGGCATTTACATGAAATAATTATGTTTTCTTTAAAGCAAGATAATTACCCTGGAAGAAACTGTTTTTTTCCGACTTCACTTGTTAAATATTCACAAAACATTTGGCATTCCCCACTGCATTAAGATCAGATAAAGGCTTTGGCAAGCCTCGGAAAATCATCACAAATAATTACTTTTATGTTAGACATAAGGAAAACTGTTCATCACGAACAAATACTGAAGCAGGCTGTAGAACCTCTAGTTTTGAAGAGGGCAAAAATCCAGCAAACTGATTTCTGAGCGGATTAATCTAAATGGACTTTGATGACTTCAGGAAGTCTCTTCAAACCTGAATTACGAGTTTCAGACATTGGTAGAAGTCCTGATCTTGTAGTGAAACTAAGAAAACAAAGTCAAATAACTCACAGCTATTAATAATGTATACTGAAAAAGCTTATCACGGGCGTTTGATGATATTGTTGTGAAATACTGTTCTACTGGACTCATAATTCACTTCAGAAATGATACTCTCTGGTTTCCTCTCTATCCATATCAGTAATGTTAAAATGCTTCAGTTTTGTGGGAGTTACATTAGCCAGTAAATTTTCTAAGACTATAAACGGCCACCTCTTCCCCCCCTCCCCGAACAGCGCTGCTTGTAGCACAGAGCCAACAGGACCAACAGGGTCAACAAGGCGAAGAGCACCCAACTTCACTTCAGCCTTTCTTTGCCACTTTCACTGACTGCAAACCTGTCTGCCCAATAGAACGTTACCATTTGGATGACTCAAACAAGATGATCTGGCCGTACTCCCACAGATTTGGTCGAATAATACAGCTCTGACATCTTCTTCAGAGAGTGAATCACACGCGTAGGAACAGGCAACCATTCAGACATGTAAAAGGAAACACAAAGCTAGTCATTCTCCTCGAAAATTCAGGGGGAAAAGAAAATAGTCTCCAAACCAGGCCCTTAATGTGCAGTGTAACCCACAGTCTTCTCCTCTTGCCTGAAGGGCAGAACTTCTAGTGGGGTCATCCGGGAATGCATATTTAGCATATTTTAAATCCATGTGCCCAGAAGTAGATTTGTTTTCTTAACAAGTGGTCTCTCATCAACCTGACATATTGCAGCCACAAAGACTGAACTGTTTTCAAAAGTACTTCGAGCCAGTGAGATTCTTAACAGAAAAGACACTAAGACACCATCAACTTTACAGAATATAATTTAAAGACACAAGATGCATCACATTTTCCCAAGGCTTATATGATGTTGTTCATTTCTGTGTCATGTGCTCATTTCTCCTCTGAAAAAGGTACAGTACATAACAAACAGTTTGTGTGCATTCTTCACCAACATGTTACTTGATGTATTTTTGAAGTTGCATTTCTATTGAGTATCCTGCTGATGATTTCTTAGCAGGTAGAGTTCCTGAATGTTTCTGGGAGTTGTTAAAGGAAAAACCCATGTGCTTTCTGTGCATCTAATAAGTTGAATATTTCCAGTATGGCCAACTTTAGTTGCTTAAAACATGAAAGGACAGGAATATTTTTTCGTGCCATAATAACTGGACAAACATAAAGAAAAGCTGTAGTTACGGATCTTAATTTGCTTGCCATTACCAGGAAGGTTGCTTTGTATAGCTGAACAGCACAGCCATTGGTACTAGACACAACCTGAGTTCCCATTTCTTCGGTTATAGACAGGTCTCAGATACTATACCTAACTTCTTCATGCATAACAATGATACCTGGACTACAGCTTTCTCACTTGTGGACTTGTTAGCACCACATAGGAGGGAAGTTTCAGACTAACAGAGAACTCTTAATGAACAAAGAAATGTACAATGGAGCAATCAAGAAAAAAAAAAAAAAAAAAAAAGAAAAAAGGATCAAAAACTCAATTGCAGTATTCCAAGAACATCAATTAATGGCAAACACGAGCCAAGTAGAAGATACTTACTGACATATGTTCTTCATCTGCCTCTTGCTTATATCAATCTTATTGGCCTCATAGCACATGGTCTGAAGATTTAATATATCCCAAGGCATGTGGAATGCTGAGAAAGGTGAACAAAGTGCCACTGGATAAAATTAGAGACCTCATACCGACCCCTTTCTGTCACTAGATCATGAATTATCACTGATACTTTGCATCATACAGATTAGCATCAAAATCTCAGCTCTAAGTACTATGACTTGCCCTTCAAATAGATAAGGCATTTTTAATTATTTGGTCTGCTCTGAATTTTGAAGAGACTACAGGAGCTTTTTTCCCCCTGCTTTACAGACATAACTAAACTAATAATGTTTCATTAACTGGAGATTGTTACTTCAACATAATTTTTGTATGGCTCCTTACCCACAACTTCATTTTTCTCAACAAACCAGTATTTTTACATTGCACTGTTGTATACCACTAGCATGTTCCACTGCAAAGTTTGATAAAAGCAATGACCAAGGAGGCTATGGTTAAAATAAAATCATAGCACTTAGCTAGCTCTTTTAGGACCTGGTTTGAAACATGCTTAAATGAGAAGAGCCTTGAAGAATCTCGAAGGGCATCCTCTGGAGCACGATGTCAGCACCAGTTGTGCAGTAGGACGGCGATCACAAGCAGCGTGGGTGACCCCTCTCAGAAAAAAAATTATAAAATTCTGGGCTTAGAGGATTTACAATGTGGCTTTCTGAAGGAGAACATTACTTAAAGTGTTCCCACAAAAACTATTAGTTTCATTTTCCCTAGAAAACTGTCAGGTGTGTTGTATTTCTCGATTAACTTCAGCTAACTCGTAACCCATTACGAACTTTCTGTAACGACATCAGTCACATACGAACAACTGATTTCCTTTGATAATTTGCAGTATCCTTTCTTGAAATATGCCCTGCATGCTTAAAAAATATTAAATGGCGCTTTTATTCAAATCTGTAGGGAGAAAAAATTGCTAGACCAGATTTTTTCACAACTATTTTACACTGCCTTGAATGTTCTGAGGTTCAACCTTGCAACCCGCAGAGGTGCTGGGCAGCACATCAGGTACACGTAGTCCCCCTTGGCCCACATACTCGAAAGAAAATGTACTCAAGTAGCCAACTAGCCTGAAGTTCAATAAACCTGCTGGACATCATCTTTTCCACCAGTTTCATTGCACAGCCAGCCTCAGATTTCTCCTACATGCTGTACCTACCTAACCATCCCTTACAGCGTGTCCAGTTATCACCTATGCGTACCCAGCACTCATCATCCCATCCTTCACCTCCAGATTGTCATCCCACTTACAAAATGTTGCAAAGCCAACTAATTCCTACATGAAGATCTGCACAAAAATATTCTACAACCACCAAACTCATGTAAAAAAGCCTCCTGTTACTTCTTTATCATCAACATATTCCTGCTGCAAACCTTCACGTTATCCCTGAGATTCCATCCAAAGCCAGTCCAGAAACAAGGACACGCTGTCCCACCATCATCTAGAAGTCCAGCAATCAGCACAAACTTAAAATCAAAAGTGCACTGTGATTCTGCTGGCAGGTGTTAATACAAAGCTCAGTCTGAAAGCTGCTGAGTGTATAACTTGCAGTTTTATGAGGAGCGTTCTGGAAAAAAGTCAGCACCTGCACTTGTAAAGTGTGGATACAGAAGCTTTTTAAAGAGCCACTAAGTCTTCAGTGCTCTGAGGTTGAGGATAGTCAGAGCTATTTGCATCTCCTCGTAAACATCTTGTGCTCCATTTGCTGGAAGAAACACAAGTTGAACCTGGCTTAAAACCTGCAGATCCCTATCCTTCCAATAATTTGGTCTCGTATATGAAAAATCTTCTCCACCGCAAGCAGTGGCAGCAGGCTGCATCCATGGATCTTTTTAAGAACCGGTCAGATGAATCCCCAATAATCCTGATCAGCTTCAGCACAAAGACATAGAGCTCAAGGCCTACTGAAGCCCCTCGTATTGTCAGCTACTGCACACATCTATAGCTCTACACACGCACACTGAACCATAGTTTTACAGTTGCATCACAGCCACACATTTATCAAGGAACAAGCTACTACTCTTTTACAAATGCAAGACAGCACACAACAAACAAACAAAATTGCAAAAGATCCCCTTCCATTGAATTCAGTGTACTCACTTCTTAGCTGCAGTCACAACATCAAGCACCTTTATGAAATCAAAGCAAAGTCTTATATTTCCTGTCCCTGATGCTCATATACACTTAACACAAAATGCTGTTCTTGCAACAGAAAGAAATGGTTAAAGAAATAAAACATAAAAAGTGAGAAGAAAAAAAGCGAAGAGGTTACTTAACTGTCAGCTTAAACTCACTGCCTTTTTACAAGACCAGTCCTGGCATTTATTTCTGAATAACTTTCAGGAACAATATTTGCAAGCTTGATAAAATGTTTACAATTCCTCTGGCAGAGGATTTGCATTTTTACAGACCTTTGCCACAGATTAAAATTATTAAAACACCCAGTCCAAACACACCACCAAAAAGCAAATAAACAGAAACGAAACAGAATATTGCATTACAAGGTAAGACAATGCCCTGTGTGTTACTGCAGTAGGCACAAGCCAGCAACACCACACCAGATACATTTTACCCAACAGCTTTAATTACTCCTTTTCTTTCCTACTTGGAGGGCCTGTAATTGGCCACAGCTGCTAGCACTTCACGTCACACTGCTCCCAGCAGCTGGAGCCCCGGCTGCACTTTGGTCACAACTTTAATTAGCTGTTATATTGTGGGTGTAATTACTGCTTAAAGTTGATTTCTGTCTTTTGCTTTTATTTTTTTTATTTTCCCCCAAGAATTACTGACAGAAGTATTCTTTGTTTGCTGTGAAAAGGGATGCAAATACTGAAGTTGCCATCTTAGAAAAGGGAGAGAGGTAAACTAAAGCAAGTCTATCTTGCACAGAGACTTTCTCTGTGTGTGAGAATTTTTACGTCACAGGAGTGAACAAAGAGTTTGCAGGTTAATGGTGAGCAAGCTCAGTCTTACTGCTCAAAATCTTGCAATGTAACTCAAGCAAGTATACCCAATAAAGTCACCAGAACTTGCTCCTTCATTGAGGAATAACGCAAACCATATGATACTGTAGGATGCAAGACCTGAGCTTCAGAATGTAAACTCAGAGCAGGATTCCTCCATGTTCCTCAGCTTTACGTGCTTGCAAAATGCTGAAATGCACAGTACTGACCATCTAAACCCACAGACAAAACACTGGTTAAAAAAAAAAATCAAGCTTGTAAGGGTTAAAAAAACCTAGGAATAGTGAAAAATACCATTGCAATGGCTCTATCAGTGTAGATATACGAAAAGCGTTTCCCATTCTGAATAATCTCTACCATTTGAATGAAATTATTATTTAACTCAGACTTAAAAATATGCCAAACTTATTACAGTCAATTGCTTTCTTTAGGGGAGAACTAAATGTGCCTGGCATCCTCGAGGATGTCTGTAACTAAATATATCAGCGCACAGAAAAGCCTTCTGCCTTGTTATTGGTTCTACGTTTGTGGTTGGAGCAGAAAACACTGCTGCTTACAATGAAGTTTAAAGACCATGGAATAATAAGTGAAGCCCTTTTGATTGAGTTGCCTATTCTGTGTTTTATGGACAGCTGTTAGGAGTCACAATCTAACAGCACAAATGTGGGAAAAGTTCCTTCTTAGGGCCAGATTACTGCCACAGTCAAAAACCTGCTTCAATGAACATAAATATTTTCTGTTTTAAACTAAGTTTGAACTGAATAAGCAAATGTTTTTTCTTTGAAATGCAAGCTGTCAATTAACTGAAAGCAAAGGACACCGACTCTCCTGTTTGAGCACTTAGGAGCCTGCTGTCTGAAATACATAGAACTATAGAATCTCTGGGCAACCTGTTCCAATGCCTCATCACCCTCACTGTAAAAGACTTTTTCCTTATGTCCAACCTAAATCTCCCCTCTTACAGAAACCACTTCCCCTTGTTCTGTCGCCACAGACCCTGCTAAAAAGTCAGTCCCCTTCTTTCCTGTAGCTCCCCTTTAGATACTGACAGGCTGCTATCAGATCACTTTGGAGCCTTCTCTTCTCAGGCTGCAGCTTTAGATACATCTCTCCAGAGGAATGCCAGTTGCTTGTTAAAAGCCAACCCTCACTTCTGAAAGGATCTCTAGTATAATTCTCTCTCATTACCCAACTTTATTCTGAGACAATTTTCCCTGGCAATAGTTCGTCACGGCCTTGTGAAAAATGTGCTGCTTGGCACGCTTCCATTTTGTTCCAGACTTTTCACTAAAGCTGGATATAAATATTGCAAAAACATAATAATAAACTTTTCTACATAAGGATATTAGTTAGCATATAGCTTCCTCAAATACGAGTAGTGCAGTTGCTATTTAACTGAAGTTGACGTTGTGCTGTTAGCTTCAGCTTCTGCTTTTTCCTTTGGAAGCCCACTCTAATGGTATTACTGACTTCTGAATCAGCACTGCCTCCTTTCGAGACCAGTAGCTTTGTTACAAGAGCTAGTTCTTGTCAAACTACATCATTACAAAAACTGGCAGGTCTTTGTCAGGGTTCGTCTGCTTTATACTTCTAAATCCCACCTTTACATTCCCTTGCATATCCCTTCTTTATTTAAAGTGGTATTGAGCTAATATTTACTAATTTTTCTACTGAAAACAGAAACTCTTCACCTGAAAACACTGCAAACTTTATATATGTGCAGATGTATGAAAAAATCTTTGTGTGTATAGCTTAGCGCTTGATCCGTGTTATTCCAATTTTGTGTTTGCTTTCATTTTGCTTTGCACTGAGAAAACTCAAAGGAGGCCAGCAGAAATCAGTGACACTTGTTTCAAGAGATTATTTTAGAACTTTAATTTATTCAACCTTTTTGCTATGAAATGAGTACTTGTGGGAGATATATAACCCAAAGCTGTTTTACCGGTCTGTAACAAGTCATATGCAATTAGAAACCATTTTCACTTACCCAAGTGAGTCATACTGAAGAGGGAAGATTTAGATTGAATATAAGGAAGAAGTTTTTTACCATAAGAGTGGTGAGACACTCCACATGCTGCCCAGAGAGCTGGTGGAAGCCACATCCTCGGAGACATTCAAGGTCAGGCTGGATCAAGCTTAGAGCACCTGATCTAGCTGTAGGTGTCCCTGTTCATTGTGGGGGAGTTAGACTAGATGGCCTTTAAGGATCTCTTCCAACTCAGAAGTGTCTATGATTCTACGATACTACAAAGACATGTGTTTGCTCTGTATGTACCCTAAATACATAGCACAGATTGGTTAAGGATTCAGGCTTGCTCATACCACTGTTACTTTGGTTAAACAAGTAGTCAGAGATGAGATGTCTGAGATGGGACGCCAGCTTGTGCAGAGGAAGGCAAGGAGACAGCTCCTTAGCAATGATTTTCCAGTAGCACTGCCAGTCATTGTCATAAGAATAATTGCGTGGTTTCTTCCCAGAAGATCTGAAAAGATTCTGCATGTCTTTTGTTGGCACAGGAGCTTGGCTTTCCCTGGATTTTGTTGCCTGCAGGATTACAGAGTGATTTTCCAAGCAGTTTATCTTGCTTTCTTGGAAGTAGCGGCAGGTAGCTTCCCACTAAGTTTCCCTAGCTCAAAGGGGCAGTTTTAGGTGTCTGCTTTCCTTGATTTGTCAGTGACTATTCAATGTCTGCGCAAAGGAAGCCTTCAAGGCTGAAGTGCCTTGGCAGTGGACCTCTAGCGCACTATAAATAAGGCTAACTAAACTGAAAGTGCTGTATTTCTTAAAAGTAAAGTAGCTGGATAGAGAATGACCCGGC
Organism: Lagopus muta; assembly: GCF_023343835.1. Lineage (NCBI taxonomy): Eukaryota > Metazoa > Chordata > Aves > Galliformes > Phasianidae > Lagopus > Lagopus muta. The sequence goes on along the minus strand of NC_064440.1, from coordinate 31,579,868 downwards.
TGTAACAACCCTCAGTTGCACTTCTAAAGCAGTTGCAAATGGGGATGTTTTCCACGTATGGGGCACTTTCTGGAAGTTCTGTTTGCTTTTAAGACCAGCACCACCCCTGCTAACGTACAAGTGTTATCCTAAAGAAATAACCACAGCCTGGAGAGCGTGAACATTCATGCTACTGTCATGTTCCTGGGATGCTCCAGTACTCCTTGGGCTACTGCCAGAGCCTGTTCAGCTCATCTGAATTGCAGAAAATTGGCTGGAACCAAGGTATCGAACAAAGGATAGGAGACCTGCCCCTCTGGGTTGCAGGAAGCCTGAAGGGCTGAAAACTTTCTTTTTTTCTATGCAGCCTTTGTGTGGTTTTCACCCAGTCCCCAGCCGTGTGAGCTCAATATAACAGAGCTCAATGCGGAAGAAAAAGTGATATGGAAGAAATTCCTGTGAGGTTTATTCAGTGAATCAGCCCTTCTGTCGAAAGCTGTTGCAAATCCTAAGCAAAGTCTGAGGCAGCGAGCCTTGGCCATGCTGCTGGTGTTGATTATATTGACTTACTGTTTGTCTCCTTGGAAAGAAGCAAGATATACTGAGACTCTGGTGTAACAAATCCCTGCTTTATTAGGCTGCAGCCCTGAGCTTTTATCCCACTCAGAGCAGGCTGTCATTTATCTCAGAGTTGCCTGCATAGTACATAACTCACCGTAAGTGATTTTGCCCTCTGTGATACGCGGTCATCTCCTCCCCAGCCTTAGGCTCCTCAGCCCTAAAGTCCAGCAGGAGAGCTGTGTTAGTTGTTAACCCTTCAGTTTATGCCCTTCCCCAAAACGACATCAGACCTGATGTCTCTGCCGAGCTCATAAGTCCTTGCAAAGCCTACATGACATAACAGTACTGCGGCCAGTGTCAGGCATGCCTTTCAGGCACACTTTTTTGTTACAGATGGTGGAAGAATAAATTACTTCAGCTTTAAGTTTTTTCACACTCTGCCATTACCACATAATTCCTTCTTCCAATTTCTGATCCGACTACTTTGCTTCAAGCTATGTTTTTCTCCTATCTCCAAAAAAGAAAATACTCCAAAATTAGTGGACTCTTCATCTGAAAAATATGCAGTCATCAGGGAGTTTCATGCTTAATTCCTTGGCTCTTGTACTTGGGAGATCACCCGCACTTCTCTTTCTGTGCTATTCAGATCATATAGTTTAACTTTTTGCAGAAGATTGGTCTTCAGTGTTTTAGATAAAATTTGTTTCTCAAAAGCTGAAGTCTGTCATCAAGAATGTGGAATTTAAGGGTAGATTAATCCTAACCACATAATTCACAACAGCTTGAAACGCAGCAAACATCATTTTCACTGATAGGTAGTAGTGTCATGCAACCACCTTCCACATACCACAAAAGCATATCACATAACAAGGCTCCTGATAAAAACCAGTTTTGGAATCAGTCACAGTCCAAACAAACACTCTTAGAGTATGATCAGATTAAGTTGTTTAAAGCAGGGGGCATGTGGAAATCATCACTAGCTGACATCAGATGTAAATCAGGCTTCTACTTTAAATGGGCTGAACACAGGGTACGTTGTAGTATAAGCTCAGCAACGTTACTGGACTGTTTCCTGTTCTTGAATGTTTTATCAAAATCCTTTTAAAACGTGTAATAGACATCCAAAAGGGTTTTACAAAGTCCTGTTAAATGATATCTATCATTTTACTAGCTGCTGGGGCATCTACTTTTAAAAGCAGAATGCAAGTAGGAAGAAGCCACTGCAGTGCTTTCTGTCTAGGAGGAATTAGAACCTAAAACATAATTGAGATTCAGCAAAGCATGGAAGGCCTACTGTAGGCCTGCCAGGAAAGCCAAGAAGATCATTTTGCTGGATCAGCTTTCATAATATCCAGTGAAAACATGTCCTTGACAAGGAGGCATATAGAGCTTCCCATTGAAACCCCAACAGATCCATTTCCTATAAGTGACGCTGTGATATTTGAAGATGTCTGTGGAAAACGATACTTGAAGAAGCAACTGACTTCCATAGATATGTCCTGCATGTCTTAGGTACCATAAGAGACATTCACCTAACAGTTGATGGATGATGATCTTCACCTCTCATACATGATGGGTGTGATGCACAAGGAGACAATTCCTTTTGTATAGCTGTGCAAAATATGCAGAAAATATCAGCAAAGCAAAAGGAAATATTTTTCTAATTCCCTAAGAGCGACACACGTAGGACACAGAGCCAAGCTGAAGGGGAAAGCATTATCCATAGTGGACATCTTCTATGACAGAGGAAGCTCTCAGACTCTTCCTTCCATGCTCCCCAGCCTGCAGGAGGGCCCACTTCTGCCTCCTTATTTGCTCACAGCTCCACTCAGCACTGCTGTTACTGTCACTGAAGCAGTTACTGAGCAGCCTCGTGAAGACTGGGCTTCATGGTCTTTGGTCAGGACAGGGAGCAGGGTCTGAGAACAGTGAAGAGGAAAACTGATTATTAAATATATTTTCCATTAACGTGCTGGCGAAGGAAGAAATACCCTGACATTTACCTTTTCTTCTGAACCTTCCAGGAATAAAGGACTCTAAAATGCAGCTGAACTTTATGCAAAAATGTCTCCTAGCTCCTTTGAAAACTGTCCTTGATAAATGTGTGTGTGTCATTCAGGTATAGTGTTGTGGTTATGACTTAATTCCTCATGATTGATCCAACCCCCTAACCCTGCAAAAATGTCTGCACTGAAACTAAGCATTTCCTTGCTCCATGGCAGGAAAAGTTAACTCCTTCCTTGCTGACACAGAAGCCTTCAAAGACATACTGAATTTCAGAAAGATTCAGTCGGCGGGAGCACGAAGAAACTTCAGATAGGCTTCAAGGTGCACATCGTGTTTGATTTCTGGAATGAGGGAGTTCTTCAAAGTTACACAAAATACCATAGGCCTGGGTATCACTTATAAAATATTGTACAGCGATAGGGGAAGAAGGGTTTCCTCTGTAGTTTGAAATAAGAGAATGATTTACAGGCATGCCCAAGTGGTTTTGGGGATGATCAATGAAGCCCAGCCTTCACTTCTTGTAAATGAAATTCCTGAGAACACCCAGCATCCCCATCAGCCTTGGGCAGCTGATACTCTGAGACTTCTCTTTATTTCTATTCATCTTATTCATAGAGTGCTGGAGAAACATCCCTCTCTTTGACAAGCAGTGTCAGAGGAAGACAAATGAATTCTCCTGGAGCTAAACAGCTGGAAGGATTGCAGAGAGATGGAGATGAAGAGAACCCATGCCTCTAAGCTCATGGGCAGGCAAAGATTTGTGGTAAAGCCCTGTGAAGCCTTTTTCTCACTGGCTGCATCATGCATAGTCCAGGGGAATGAACCAGCAGGACACACAAAGCATTGGCTGCAAATGTAAATCAAGCTCCAAAGTCACCTAAATACTTAAAAAGACAAAGATGCAAATAATTAGAAAGGACATCAAAAGCTACAAAGAATTTTAGCTGAAGGGAGTCAAACAGCGCTCTGGGAATTAACAAAGAGGGGGTTACCAGGGATTTGGCATGAAAATTCAAGGATTAAAGACCTTTGAGCTAACCTGTTTTCAGGATAATGACAAGAATGTGGGCATCAACATTTGCCTGTGCTTTACTATGTGATTTTAAGCGGGGACAGGACAAAATGGTTCTCCTGACTGATCTCCAGGGCCGATTAAGGTAAAATTCACATCTTGGCTCTCCCAGTTCCTCTCAGAAATATCTGGAATGCGTAAGAACATTTTGGGATCCAGCTGATACATATTGGATTGATGGGAATTTCTCTGCAGCAGGATAGTTATCCCAAGGAGCCTCCCCAGTGCTGGTCAGAGCTGGCCCTCCTTCCAGCTGCAAACGCCTACTGACATTGAGCAAGAATGAATGTGCTAAAAGCAACTGAAACTCAAACTCTCTGGAAACTCTTAACATCATTTTTCTCGCCTAAGCAGTGTGTTTAGAACAGCCTGTGCTGGACTTCAGCACTCAGGAAGCTGGGCAATGCGCTTCTCAGGATTTAGATACCAGCTGGGGTACTTTGGGCACCACAGCGCTGAAGTTTTCTCCAGGTTTCCACTGTCAAACTTTAAGTCCTGAGCTGAGATACTTACACAGCCTGAAATATTAAACATCGGTTGTTTATGGCTATTTTGTTGTTTATTACGCCCTGTTTTCAGGTTCAGTAATTTCCAGGGGTAAAGCTAGAGAAGAAAATTTAACCACTCACACAGGCAAAGAGAAGTTAGTCCTTCCATGCAGCAGCTCCAACACGTTCATGGGTGATTTGAGAGGGGAGGAATTAGACATTAAACTGTGAGTGTCAACAACATATTAAGATCTCCTTGACATTTCAGTTCCATTCCCCAGACGACTCTGGTTGTTAAATTCCCAGAAGAATGCATGCATTCCCCTGTAACCAGTACTCATAGGTCACCTTGAAAGTTCATGCAAACTGGAGGGAGGGAGCAGACGTCCCTGATGCCCAAAAGCCAGCAGTGGGAGGATGGCTACAGCTGCAGAAACAGGGCTACAGCAGACAGTGAGCGGAAGAAAGGGAGATAAGCAGCCAGGAAACAGGCAGAAGCCAGACCAGAAATCTAAGAGGCAGCAGAGAAGGGAGAACTGCGAGGGAAAAAGCAAAACCAGCATCCAGCAGCGAACAAGAGTGAAGCCTGCACTGGAAAGGAAGGCCTCAGGAAATGTCAGATGGGATGGCTGAGCAAGGTTTCGGGGGGAAAAGGCTCTTTTAGGTTGGGAAGTGTTGACAGCATGGAGAGCAGATTGACTTTCTATCTGTGAAGTCCCTTGATGGGATGGAGACCAGAACATGGAACCGAGGATCCTGGCTTTCCATGTCATCGTGGCCAACATCCGGTTAGAGAGAGTCAGTCTGGAGCACAAGTAATGCAGGTTGCCCTACCTCAGCAGCACAAAGAGAAGGCCGAAAGCAGACACACACCCAGGGACAGAAACTTCTCCACACAAGGACAGATAGGTTCAGTCTTCCCAGCAGACCATAGAGGATGATGCCATCAACATTTCTTCAGCTCATCTACTTCAAGCCCTAAGTCTTTGTTACAGGAATGTCAGGTTTGCTCTGATGAGCATTCAACATTTAGAAAGTCCTAAATGTAAAGCTATTGATAACAATTATATACAGTCCACTGTTAATCTGCAGTGGTGTGATGCTGCCTTCAGTTATACAGAAACACGTTCTTTATTTCACTGATGGGATCCTGATTTTTCTAACTGCTCTCCTTACCTTCACCAGTAGCTACTAAAGCTGCAGCTGTCAGCTGCACAGCATTTCAGCAGTGGTTCTCACAAGTACTCGCAGGAATGAATGAATTCATTTTCCCTGAGAAACTGTAATCCTGTCTCTCCTATCTTCAGGTTCTCACTTTGATGGGAAGTTTTAGAGCCTGATACTGTGTTTCCCTGCCTAAGACTTCATCTTCCATACTTCATAACCCCAGAAGCTTCCCATTAAAAAAAAAAAATACTGTTAGTAACAGAGCTGAGATAATTCTGCATCTATACCGATTTCTTCAGCATGATCCAAAAATCAAAGTCACTGGCCATTTGGAAAGCTCCATCCATAGTTGTTCCAGGCCAGACATCCAGGAATGCTTTTGATGTATCTGATTCTCTTGTTTATCACCAGTAAAGGGCAACTGCATTTCAGGGATGTTTACATTTTGTTTTCCTTCCTTTCTTTATTCATTTTACTGAAGGCTTGCAAAGCACAGATGTGGAAAGAAAATGCTAGCCATGTGTCACATGGGACACAGCAATCATCACCAGCCTGCGCTTCTCAGTGCTCCATCACCACTGTCTAAAGTGAATAACTGAATAATCTTGTTAATACCTTTAGAAGGGAAAAAAAGCCCTTCTCTGAGGATTTGAAGAACAATTTCTATAGAATGGGGAGCTATTCCACTGCACTATAGGTAAAGCAAAGCACATTTGTTTGAAGATAGCAATGCTGCCAGAGAACTTGGAGACAACGTGGAATTTCCAACTTGTTGTCTGCCAATTACTAGGACTGCATTAGGCACTACCAGCTGCCATGGTATTTGTCTTATTTCATAACAGAGAAGCGATGGTAGCCAGCACATCTCTCCTGTACAGCTGGATTGAAGCATCCCCAGCTGCACTAGCTGCCCTGATAGTATGTATATATAATGTTAATTTGTTCATTCCTTCTTACTATCTCACTAACTTACCTACCTACTCTATACCACAAACTTCAGGATATTGATTTTGGCATCTCACTCTGCACATTGTGCAATTTAATTTGCTGACATTGGCAGCCTCCAGGCTGGGATCCTTCGCAGTCAGCTACTTCCCAGCTGGCCCTATGCTCACTCTTGAGTTAAGCTTGGTGTAGCCATGTTTCATTCCATCATCGATGTTACAACTCAACCACTACTTTTTCTCATGCTCGATGCACCCAAACCTTAAAAATTTAACAGAAACAATACTTGATTCTAGTTGAGAGATATTATGCAGTCGTACCCTTTCATATCTTACCCTCTCTTTAAACACACTGGCATTTTCTCTTTCCACTTGAGCCTCACCAGCACACAGCCTGAGGATCTGATTTGGCATTTTTCTGAGAATGGACTTTCTAAGAACAAGAGGCCTTTATTCTTCCTACTTCTCCTGGAACTCTTTCTCTGCAAAGCTGTTAAAACGAACCACGCTACTCTCATTCATATGAACATGAAATTTGTTCTCATCATATAGATTTTGCTTACTCTTGGCTTTGATAGAAGGACTTACAGATAAAAATCATCATACACAGGCTGAAATGAAGGTGTGCCACTTTCATACTATTTCTAACTTGCCAGCACCTTCTGTGAAGATCTATTAACATCACGAGTGAACCTCCATCAGAAACCAGGCATGGCTCACAAATATCTTTGGTGTTCAATACTCCCATCTTCTCATCTGCTGAGCTGTGCTGGGAAAGGGTGCCTTCTGATAAGCAACATGTCAAGCTAATTATCCACAGGGATTTGGGGCTGCATATTTGCTTGCTGGAATAATATAACCCAGATGTGGGAAAGGCATGGTTTCAATCAGTCCTTCCATACATCCCATGTCACTTGGTCACATGTGCACGCATAGGCATGTGCATCACCCACTAACATAACCGCATTATACACAGCCAATAAGCTGGCTGTCACACATGCTTTCTTGTTTGCATTTCTCTTACGCAATTTTAGTGCTGTCTCCAAAAACCCTCTGAAAAAGCAAGTCCACATATTTTCAAATGAAACAACTAAATGCTTTGGGTCTTTCCATAGATACAAAGATTCTCACAATAGATTGATGATGACTCGTGAAATCACTGCAGATAAAAATTAAGGATTAGGAGACAGATGTTGTCTCTGTACTGCTACAGAAGAGCTTGGGAATAAGAGGAAAAATAGCTCCCTCCAGCACACGGATGACCATTTAAAGGGACTCACCAGCAAAGACACCATGGGATGGGCACAAAAGCTATGAACAAGGCTGCCCTTTCCTCTCAGCTGCTCTCCTAGCCGAACAGCAGCAAGAGGTAACCAGCTGTCCTCACCAGCCTGGTGCAGATTGCTACCACTACTAGTAGCTTCACTCACCTTCAGAGGATGTCACTGTGCCTCACTGTCCTTGCTGGAAATGCACAACAGCAGAGGTTAACAGCATTACATACAGCTGTCCCACTTTCTTGTCATCATGTTGTTGACTACACAAAGACTGGGCATGAGTTCAAGCCTAGCAAATAAAACATTAAAGCTGATCAGAAACCAGCTCTCTATTCAATGAATGGAGCTACTGCTTTCCTCCTCTTTTGTCCCCAGAAAGCCTTATTTTCCCTTTGACCCCGCTAGAGGGATTAAAAGATGAAGCACAAGTGTCTTCCAGAGACAGATGGAGCAGATTCTAGTTGGGGAGGAGGACCTTAACAGTCTGAGTTTAATGCTACCTCTTAGCAGTGAAGTTCTGAAGCAATGATAGGGGCAGCACAAGGCAAAGGTCAATGCAGTTTGAGGAGAAAAACAAAAACATTTTCACATCACAGAATATAAATTACTTGATAGATTAGTCTCTAATTGAGAGTTAAGCAGGGTGCAAAATTACAAACTTCTTAGCTTTCCTCAGAAAGCTCTGCGTATGGGGATAAGAGCACAACAGGAAATAGGATTACTCAGAACTGTAGTTTTCTTGACCTTCTGTGCAACAATTCTTCCTTCTCATGAACTGCCTGCTATTCAGTGCTTTATAAAAAAAGTCCAAAGCCCAATAAGTACATATGATAGATGATATTGGCAGTGGGTTTCATAGGACTTGCTGTTTACTCACTCCTGAAGTCTGTTTGCTGCTGCAGTACTGATGTTCATCCTGATGCATCTGCTCTGATACTCATGGTGGTGTACACACTGTGGTGCTCATCCACCACAGGCAGATACCTGCTTGGATGTACACCTGACAGCATGCCTGAAAAAGCCAGGAACCAACCAATAGAGCAGATGAGAACGAACTACAATGTCCAAAATACACCAGAGCAAGGATTCCAGATGTGATTTTTTTTTGTTTAAATTCAGCTTCTCCTTTGAAAGCCTTTCCATCCATTTCTGAGCCAGCCTGTGCAATATTCTGAGCAGACACCAAACCAGCTGAAGACTTAATATCCCACTGCAATCTACAAAAAAAAAACAAACCAAACCAAACCAAACCAAACCCAACAACAGCAACCACAAATCAACCCACGCACATTTTGAGTTTTGCAGGAAACAGGTCTATCTTTTCAACTTGGTATCCTGCTTGACGGAGAACCTGCCCCAGCACCCTTCCTTATTAAATGTAATCTTAAAATGACATTATTATAAATATTCCCAAATATTTCGGGATGTACTTGTTACCAGCACAGTTTCAACTTAACTACTTCAGCCCTGCTTTGCTAACAAGAGGCAGCCCAAATGCATTTAGGTGAGCTAGGAAAACAGGTGGCTATGGAAAATACTCATAGTCAAAAACCCAACAGCCATCATAAGCAGAGCGGTTTCCCCTCTGTATGACATGGAAAGAACTGTTATTTTATTTACATCACTTTAATTTCTTTCAAGCAAGAGAGAAAAGAAAAACAGAAGAACAGAGTGTTTAATTTCAAACATGTTATTACTATCTGCAAAGAATTGTATAAAAGCACAAAAAGGAAGGGATTTGGGGTTTTATATTTTGAACAGCAATATAAAAATATGATGCTGGCTCAAATGTCAGCTAAGGTCCATATTGACAACTACAATTTTTTTTTTATTGGACGTATTTTACTGAGTATTGAACACTTGCTTATATAGGCACTGATTGAAGAATAACACCACAAAATCAGAATGATAAAGTGCAGACCTGTACTGAGAAGCAGGCCTGGTAAGGCAGTCTACTCCTACAACTCAGCAGAGAGAAAGAAAAAAAAAAAAAAAAAAGAAACTGCCATTATAAGAGAAGAAATGTATGATAAATAAAGTCCTGCCATGGCAGAGCTACATCAGGTTTCCTACAAGGTCCAGAGAATTAAAAAAATTATCCTTTCCTAATTTTTCCAGAAGTGCCATGTGACTCTAAGCTGTGTGTATATATAGCAGTTGTATTTTCAAACAACAATGTAGGCACTTAACAAACCCCGGCCCAGTAAGGAGGTTTGCAAGCAGCGACCAAGGCTGTGATGAGAAGGACTGAGCCAAGGCAGCTGGTGTGGGTCACTAATGATGGGCGGCGCTAGATCTCCTGCTTGCACAGGTACATCTGCTAAGAAGATTTGGGAGTCAAAGTGGCAACTTCAGCATCTCCTGACCTTCCCGCACCTCACAAAGGCAGTTCTCTACAGTTCTTAGTAACGTGTAAGAACATATTATTTCCAGAGCTTGCACACATCCAAAAACAAACCAAAAAAAAAGGTAGAAAAACAAGAGGGAGAATAAAAACTAATATAAGCTAAAACATTATTTTGTAGTAAACAATAGAATATAACGTGCAATAGTGCAATTTCTCCTTTGCTGCTCCAACAGTGAAGTCTTGACAGATAGTCCACTGAATTTTGGCGTAGGGCATTTCACATCTAGCTGCGAGCTTGCCGGGCATTGCTGGGCTTCCCAGTCTTCGGTGCCGAATCGCTTTGTCCCGGCTCTCCTTTCGCCTTGCCCAGGTGGCGGAGCTTTTGATCCCAGCGCTGCGTATGGAAAAGCAGAGGAATTGCAAAAAGATGACAGAAGAAGTTGGAGTTTATAAATAATAAATGCTGTTGTGATGATAAATACGGTAACTGGGTGGCTTTACAGACAACAACAAAAGTCACTGCTGTGCTGCCACCACAATACCCTGTGTTGGGCCCCACTGGAGGAGTGTGAGGTTATTAAGAATTATTATTTCCAACAGAGAGGAGCATCCATTTCTTGGCCTGGTTTAATACATTCTGTGAATGAAGGGGCTGATGGCAAGGCACAGTACAGAGTCTTCAGAAGTATCTAAAAAGCTTATGTAAATGAAGCCACCTGTGCAGTTGCTAGGGGAAGCTGGGGAAAATAATCAAGTGCTTTTTTTTTTTTTTTAATTTTTTTAAATGCCTCTTTTCCAGGCAATAGGAACTGCAGTACAAAAAGGCATAATAAATGTAACTGGAAAAAATGATGACGCATTACAAAAACTGGGACTGGGATGATAAGTGCCATCGTCAGGCTCCTCCAACTGTGAACGGCATTCTCAGCAGCTTCTGCCCCACCGTAACATAACACAGTCTGAAGTTACCAAGTCATGAATGCCACAATCCCTAATTAGCAATTTCTCGTCCTTTATACTTTATACTTGAATTTATTCAACTAGTTTCCTGATGCAAGCACTGCTACTGTACCAGAAGTCATTGATACAGTGGCACAAAGACCTTCAAAAATCTTTATCCACACGTGCTATGCATCAGTAGCTATAAGAGCTGAGAGTACAGCAAGAATGAACAAGTATCACATTATTAGGAAAAAAAAAATTGAGTTTAGGTATTGCTTTTCAAAAAAAAAAATTATCTATGAGCCTCTTCAGTGCTGAGGCTCTAGACCTACCACAAAAATGCTCTGCATACTGAAGCCAGTACTGGACAGAAAAACAACTGAATTGGACTGAAACCAGTGCTTAATAGAAGGCAATCCCAGCTGTGCAATAAGCTAGAAAATATGTGAGCTCCCAAGAAAGAAACCATATATCACCCTGCCACCCCCGAACTGGGACCGAGCAGAGATCAGCCTGCAGCAGCAACCTGGTGTTTATTCCATGGCACTGGATTTCAGAAAGTTCTGCCAAATCAAACAACAGCTTGGAATAAGATCCCCATATCTTTTCACTCATGTAATCGCTGTGGATGTACCATATTTACACTGAGAATCCTGTATTTCTAATGAGAACAATATTTTCCTGCCAGTCACCATTAAAATGGTTGGAGAAAGCATTCAGCAGAAGAGACTGGTTTGCACAAGTGCAACCACTGTGTCGAGACAACAGATGAGAAATTGTTTTAAAATAAGAGAAATCTGTGCAAAATGTAGAAATAGCCAATAGTCTGCTGTGCATCAAAGCATAAAAAGGCAGTCCTTCCAGAACATGGAAGACATTAGAATACACTAAAATTAGAAAACATTGGAGAAAACACTCATGTATTGTTTCCATTTGAGCTCATTGCTTCCAGTTGGCTACTACATGTAAAATACAGAACTTCCTTACCATGCACCTTCCATATCTAAGCAAGAGAGACAAATTTGGCATAGTCATTAACCCATGCCATTTGTGAACTATATTTAAAATTTGCTAACTATGTTTAAAGAATGTTAAAATCTGAAAAGTGTAATTCTGACTTAGTCCGGAAAACCCTTGTAAAGCCCTCTTTTTTCATTAGTGTTACAATTGCAGTGAAGTACATACGAGTTGCAGAAGGGACATTTCACCACAAAGGCAGAACACTTCTGTGGTCTGCTTTGTCGAGATGAAGATTTTGCCTGCTACCCACTTGTGCTACTTGGCACGTATTTCTGAGTAACGTAATAAGCCATGTTAATTTTTGATACTTGTTATCAATTAGCTCGAGTTAGCGTGTGTCTTTTTCCTTCATTTTGTAAAACTTCGGTAGCTGTTACATGGCATCTGCAATATTTGACTTTTGTTGAGCTATTTTCCTACCTTTACTTTTTTACCAAGTCGATCCTTCCATTTCTCGGCTATGGAGCCTTCCACCAAGAGTAACCTATAGAAGGAGATAAATTGTTACTCAAACAGCATTCGTGCATGACCTACAGAACCCAATACATGCAAGAATCACACCTCTGTGCCTGCAGAGCTTCGTGGCTCTCAGCACTCTCTCTGAGTAGAGAATATTATTACAGTGCCATGCAGAGCATCACAAAGTTTGCCTTAGCTGGTGACCACGCAATCTCTATGGACAGGAGAACAAACAACAAGTAACACCTCAAAGATAATGCTGCAAGATTTACCTGGAGCGCTCCTCATCTTCGTAGCCCATAATGATGTACTCTTCATTGGCACTGAGCGGTGGGCAGAGGCAGCCGGAGTTTGTGTAAAGGTTTACAGTGTCCTTTGGGATGTTCACCAGGGAAGATTTGAGAATCTCCTTTACTTCCACTACTGCAGTGACATCATGACATTTAGTCTTCACCTCCTTCACTTTTGCCCGAATGACTAGGAAGAAGTAGCAAAAAGTACAGCTAAGGGCAGCAGATAATACAGGTCGCCCCGGGGCCATTCGTGATGACCTCTCGGATTAGTCTTTTGTACGGTCTGTTATCAGAAGCTCAGCTGGACTCTGTAACTCCCCTGCCCCCAGCTCTTCACTGCTTCATCCTCCAGCAAGAGGCTGCAGTCAGCTCAGTATATTTCAAAACACAATGAGTCACCAGCAGGAATTACATACCAGATGTAAGGGTGTTTCGTTACATTTGGGCTTGATTTTTAGTATCTCCTTCTCTTTGCTCTTCCCACTTCATGTATTCAATTCATTCTTTGTATGTTCTCCTGCCTCATGTGCTGCTCTCTATTTGACTGCTTGCACTACAGATGTCTAAACTTAATTTGTCACGCTCATCTTTTCATGAGACATGAATATGCATCAAAGCTTATTGTATCACTGTCTCTATTGGATGACAGGCCCTTACCTTTTTCATCCTCTCTCCACTGACCCAGCACCAATCTGCTCTGTTCCTTATGAACACCAAATACTCCTGATCTTGACCTGGTGACCTGTTTAATTGTTTCTTTCCTTGCTCTTTCTTTTTGCCATAAGTTGCATAGGAGGGAAAGTTGCCTTTCAAAAGCAACAGATATTTGGCTCTCTCACAGTCACCACTGAACTAAATGCAAAGCAAATCCAGTGGTCACACTCTAGAGAATACCACATCTTTCACAGCTTGCAAACGACATCCTTTCCATTACAGATAATAAACTCCTTAGATTCCTAATTTCTTATAGCCTATGAAAAGTAACAGTGGACCTGATACGCTAGAAGACCAGGGCCATTTGGACAGTAGAGGACGTAGAGCACTTTTAAAGGTTGTACTGACAAACTAACAGTCAAAAAGTCATTCATTGCTGGCTGCAAACACAAGAAGGCAAAAGCCTAGTATGCCTGTTAGATGCCACAGTGAGATTTTAGGCATGAAAATCAGCAAAAACATCCCTTTCTACGAAATCAGAATGTATCAAAGCTGTAAATCCAAAAGGAATTTCAAGCATAGGAGCCCACGGTGTCATTTTTAACAAATGACTTTTCACACTAAAGAAGTGCATGAATCCCAAATGCCCATGCTGACACTGGAATAACTAGCACTCAACGTCAACAAAGACACTCTTGTACTAACATATTAGGCTAATCCCCTCTATCCTTCTATAAACACTCTCCGTTTTGAATTTGGAAAAGTTTCAGGCCACATCTTCTGTAATAAGTCCTACTGGATTAACCATCAGTAATTGAAACCATAGGCTATTTTTGTGACATTTTTTCCCAGTCCTATTTAACTCTCTGACTGTAGCCTTATAAGCAGCAATCTCCTAAAGTGATTGGGAGCTGGCCATGCAGCTGTCCTTACCGTAGTTATAATTGTTGCGTAGATAGGTCTTCTGGGTAGCTTTTATGGGTTTGCATTTGCAGCGTTCTACAAAACAGAAACTTTTATTTAGAAAGAAAACAGCCTGCATTCAGTGATAACCTCCCCAAAACCCCAAAATCACACCTAGCAAGAATTTCCCACCGCTGAATTTATTCGGTGCCTGGCCAGGGCGCTCATTCAGGATTTGCAAAAAACCCACCTAACACTGGGACTGGATTTCACTGTTATGCTAAAAGCCACGTAGCAGGAAGGGATAAAGGCAAGAAGCCAGGCTCTTTTGCCACAGACACATTACTTTCTCAGCTAATTCTCAGCTAGATATTATTTTCCCAGCTAATTTTACTTGAAACAACTTAAGGAGGGGTAGCGCTCAAGTGTTGACTACTCCCTTAAGAAATTATAGAGGACTAAAAATTCCTCCAGTAACAAATGACTGCATAGGTGTAACTAAAACAAGGAGCTACTCATGAGTCCACATTACGGACTGTGGGACTGAAAACTGGGAGAGCCAGAGGGAATGAAGTTATTGACCAGCATACAGTAGAGCCAGCTGCTGAGAACCTCTGGTCTGTGGCAACAACCACTTCATTGAGTACAAAACTCAGCAGATGCTTGCAGCCTGCACTTTCTAAGGAGGAAAGCTCAGCAGTTTCTTGGCAATGTTGCCTAGATCCCACCAGGGTTCCACCAGCGCGCTTGCTCTTTAACTTGGAAAAAATAATGCAGAGAGGCTGCCATGATCAGCCTTCTGATCTATCCACACCATGTGTCCTCAGCTCAGAGTACAACTGAAACCTGTGCTTTGGACACCCCTAACAACAAAGTTAGGCTGCTGTCACTCAGGTTTGTGATCCAGAATCCTAGGTATAATTAAAAATGGGAAATTATTAGCTCTTCCGGTAGGATGACCTTCAAAACACAAAATGAACGAGTGCTGAAGAGCAGCACATCCAGCAGTGTTCCAGACAGCCAGGAACAGTACTGCATGTAACAGCACTTTCATTAGAGCCTCGGAAGTGCTAATGCTGAAGCCCCAGACCCATATTTTCATTAACTTTAACAATATTTCACTGCCAATTATTCTAATGCAAATATCCATTCTATTTTATGTTATTTTTTACTAGTAGAACTTGGTGTGCTCTGTCAGAATCACTGAACTGGCAAATTGCCCCCAAGCCCACTGCCTCACCCCTCTCCAACCACACAGGTCCCAGTATCATGTGCATGTGGTTATCTACTCTAACGTACCACTGGAAGTAAAATGTAATTCAGAGAAGAGTAGGTGAGCTGCAAGTACAACTCAGGTGTCCTCATTCATACTCAGTGTCCTAAATATCCCGTCTTGCCCACTGGCTGCATTTCACTCAGCATTTAAGTGAAAGAAGACTTAACACAGCCTATTTCTATGCACCACTGTTCTAAAATAATGATGCATGCAGCCAGTTATTTCATTAAATCCACTGTGAAGAGTTTGGGAAGCAACTTCTATTTTCTTTTTAAGGTTTCTGCATTAAATAAAAAGATGGTTATAGACTTCTCAAAATTATCATTTATCCTGGACTGCAAGGATTTTTGTAGTTGAAAATTAAAGAAAAATACAGGAAAGAGGAGAACATCTCCAAAGAAGAGGATATTGTTTCCTTGAATTTCAAACATGTCCTCAGGAACCTATATATAGTATCCTACAGACTTAGGCTTTTGTATGGAACTGTGTTAAAATAATAAAGGCTGAGAAGGGAAGTGATTTTTGGCTTCCCTTCTGCCTGTGGGAGCTCATGCATACTTTAGACCAAATTATGGCCCATTTTATAAGCTGCCTCGCAACACGCCATAAAAGACGTGCTGCTCTGACCCGCACTCATGCAGGCATCTTGGCATTCATATTCAACAAGTTTTACATTTTAACATTCTCCTGCTCTACAATTCTTTTCTCTGAGACATAAGTAGGAAAAAAAAAACCCACAAAACAGTCTAAATTAAGGGACAAAAATATATAGTCTCATATTTCCCTATTGAAAAAAAAAAAAAGGGGAATATGTTTTATTACTTGTTCTAGAACTAATGAATAGACCTGCACACATCCCTGATGAAGGTACTTTCTAGTTGTTCTTGTGTTCTTCAAATTTATATACCACAGAAGTTTACATAATGATGCATTATTTCTAATTACTACTTAGGAATACAGAAGGTGGCACAAGTGACATTGCCAAGGTCAGTTCTAAAGCCAGATGCAGAGTGAGGAGCAACTCATTTCTCTCATCACCTGTTATGGAGGCTTTCAAAGGGAACATTACACAAGTATTAGAAAACATGATTTTATCTGATGCATGTTTCTGAGCGTTCCCCGGCAAAGGGGAACATCCACAAAAGGTGGCTGCAAGAAAAACTGCATTGTAAAAATTCACTGACTGTTAATTCTAAGGGGAAATCCCATCTGACCTGACTGTTCCCCCTCCAATGCTGCCGGAAGAGCTCAGGGACCACAACTCCATTAGGGCCTAAGCACCAAGACAGACAGCAGATGCTCACAGCAACCAGGACTGAGATCTCTGCTGACTTTGCCATTAAATATTCTTTTTTAAAGCATGTCAACATAATACCAACATATGCTCAACATCTATTCCATGGGAAACTTCTCCCTGTAAATTACCAAAATAAAAGAACTACAGGGAAGGTTTTCTACTATAATCACTACCTAGAAACACGTTGTCTTAAATACTTGTGCATGCACAGACTAAGCAAATGCTCAGGCCTGGCAGATGCTTCCATTTTAAGTTGCGGATAAAGAAGCCTGGAAAATTTTCTAAGTGGCCTGAATAGCATGTCATGGAGCATACAAATATCTAGCTTACTTCCAAGAGACAGAAAAGTCAGCTGAAATGGGTGTGGTGCACTGAACCACAAACTGTGTTCCAACAGTAAAAAAGCTAGTGATAAAGATATTACCCTTCTTCTTCACCAGTACCTTTTCTATTCATCCTCACTCTCTTTTGGATGCAATTTTTCAATTCTACATCCCTGAGGGCAAGCAGTTCTGAAGATACATCTAATATTTTTCATATAAGGTAACAGAAGATCAATGCTGAAGTTAGCAAAACTTGGTATCTAATTCTGCATTGCTCAATCGTATTTAGGTGGTTATGTTAGCAGACTGGACATCAGCATGTACTGTAGCTGGAGAAGAAAACTTCTAGTTGGCTTGCTCAAGCAACAAATTCACCTTTCTATAATGTTAGCTACCAAACTGGGCCTTGCTTTTCTTCTCACTACCTGTGAATTGTGGTGACACTCAAGGGATTGATTTCACTCCGTTCAGTGAAAACAAAACCAATCAGTAAAGTAAAAACAGTGGGAGACTCACTGGAATAAAAACAGTCTCACAAGGTCTCAGCTTCCGTTTCCTCAGGTTAGCCTGAGTTTTACCATTATCTGCAGAGAAGCTGGAATTTAATGTGAAAATCTGAGAGTCATAGCAAAGCACAATCCTCAGTGTTCTTACTCCCAACAACTGAGAGAGTTGGTGTACTCACCAACTTGCTACTTAGTGAAATAATTTTCCTTTCCTTCTGAATATGAAACAGTCTGCCTGAATCCAGCCCCCTTTGGCTAAAACACACAACATCAAGAACATTACATGTGCGACTGCTTTTCACTTTGCTCCTGCAGCACGTGACTGTGAACACCTGCAACTTCACTTCTGCTCTCCTTGCAACTTACGACAATGGTATTTATAAGTTTATAGAAACTCATTTTGGTGCATTCAATCCCAACTGTGTTGCTTGGCAGTTCGCAGACCTGGGATTTTCTTTCTCATCATTTCAGTAAGCATTTCTCAGTTAAATCAAAGCTCATAGCAGTATGCTAGCAAAAGTCTGCCAACGACTACAGTGTTATTCTCCTCCCTGCATTTTCAGTTCTGCACGGAAAAACAACTGGATGCACTGGAGAGAAAATGACATTTTTGGTAGTAGGGAGGCAGTAGGGAGGGAACCCCACGTAAGGATCATTCTCAGTGTTCAAGACAAAACTTGTAGTGAAATCAGCACAGCCCCCCGACTTGAATTGCACAAGTGATTTGATCAGCAGTACACAGTCTTTGCAGCCCCAAATCCCACCTTTCCATGACAGCTATAAGCAGAAATCAAAAGCACAATCTACGGGATCTCAAGATAGGGCAGAATATCTAAGCATCAGTCAGTGCTGCTCTTTATTAAGTATGAAAGGGATGTGCTCATACAGCTTATTATTTAGGTTTAGAAAAATGTACTCACCAATGCCGGTGCCTCTACAGTTGCCATTATTGGAATCCATTGGGAAATCTGGCACGGATTCATTAAAAAAATGTTAGCACTTTCAGTATTGCATTACTTCAACACATACACATACGACATTTTATCTTTCTCTGATATTTAATACAGTAAAACTCAACAAATAAGCAGACTGTAAAGATGCAGAAGCCTGCCTGTTTCTGCCAGAGTTGCGATCGATTCTTACCTGAGCTTCGCCCTCACAGAGCACATGATGTCACATGCTGAACCACATTAAACAGCCCGCTTCTAGTGGTGCAAAGACTGGCAGGTTTAGGACAAGGATGGGAATCTGTGGCATGAATTTGCCGAATTTAAAAATTACATATAGAGTTTGCATTTAATAAGATGATGAGGGAGAAATTACTTTTGGTTTGCTTTTTTCAGTTACTGAGGAAATCAAACCGACCACAATCACATCATGCCAAACCAACGTTTCAGGCCTTCCCCTATTCCTCAGCATGTTGAAGAACATGCTGATTATTTCGAAGGATGGATAAAGAATAGAAGGGGAAAAAAAAACCATTGTGACAAACTTACAAAGAACTGCTTTCAGACACGTTGGTCTGTGGAATGTGCCTCACATTTCAAATTTTAAATCTAATTTTTATTAAATCACATAATTTAACGGGTTTATAAATATATTTGATAACAACAGATGTCTGTGTTAACGCATGTAGTCTTGCACAGCGTAAGGAGAAAAAAAGACACACGAGAAACAAGACTAGGAAGAGAGATAGCATACTTTATTAGAAGGACAAATAAGATGGGAAAATAAATACGCTCTAAATAAAATCCCCTTCTTTAAGTGGGCCTGGCTAAAGGTTTCTTCACCTTTTCCAGATGTCAAGGCTGGTATCATACATAGTCTTTCTTGTACCCTAATGGGATCTTGGATAGAGCAATGCTGGTATTACAGTACAGCCTAGGATGACACTTGGCATAGCTGAAGAACTTAGACGTGTGGACTGCATTTTAAGAGCAGGGGCTATCAGTGAATCACAGATACTGTAAATAGAGAGCCCCAGACATCCCCAACTGCACTTACCAGTACAAGACTCATTTGTACTGGCTGAAGAACCATCCTCAAACGAACACCGCTGCAGCAAGGGTGATAAACACTCAACATGCGTAATATATACCTGCCACTGCAACAAACATCAAACCCAACTGTTTGTGGAAGAGATGTTCTCTTCCACTTCTAGGTACACAACTCAATTGTTTTGAGGGGTTTTTTTCTTTACAAAACCTATTTCATTTGCCAGGCCACTCATCCAACCTCCAAGCCAGTTGTTACCAGTTGTTGGGTATGTGACATAACAGCTGCTGTGCAACAGGAGAGCGAATCAGGTGTGTGCAGAGAAGCTATTCAAGTACATTAGTGCCATTTCTCTGAGTTCAGGCTGAGGTGTGCAATATATTGTGCTCTGCATTGGTGTTCAGTGCATAGCGCTTGTTGATGAATGATGGAGGAGTAAACAGGTAACACTGTGCCACTTCATAGAATCATGATTAATCTTACTTTTGAGGTCTTGGGACAGGCAAGTTTTGACTTTAAAGTGATGTTCATCTTTCTCAGGGCCCTTGCATATGTTAAGAGATGAGCAGTTTCTAGAGAGAGAGAAGTGTAGGCTTATAGAAGCTACTGGAGACTTTTCACCACTGTGCAACACGTCTGGGAAAAGGCTTCCAACTTCCCAATGCTTTTTCTGTGGCCAACAACCACACAAGGCTCATACCACTCAGTCCCTTCCCATCTACCAGGGAAGGGACAACGAAGGTGGTCTTGGCCAGTCCTACCATCAGCCACCAGCTTAGATAGGCACGAGGAACCATGATATGGCAGCCCCTGACCCCAACTGTCTCAGAAGACAGGACCTCTCCATCAGGCTTATCCACACACTGCTTAGACCTCCAGGCAGATGGAAAAAAAAAAAAAGGCAGCTACTTTAAAAAATAAGCAGCTGACTTGCTATTGTTCTAGTCCTCTTCTGAGAGGAGCTCTTTGCCAAGTTTTGTCTATGCAAAACAATCTTTTGAAAGAAATAACTGTCAGTGATGATTAGCAGGATTGCCAAAGAGGAAATATTACCCAGAGCTTCGATTCAAAGGCTTCCTATTAAATTTTGGTTAAGAGTGAGGGGGAAAAGTCCAAACTAATTTTTCCAATGAGCTGTTTTAACTAATCTTTTTTCAGAGGGGTGCTATTTAAAAAAAAAAGAAAAAGCTAACAAAGATAGTAAAAGCCACTTGCAGAGTAAGTGCACAAAACAATTCCTGGACCACAGATTTGATGAGAGCTTTGGGAAACAGCAGCAATTCAGTAAAACTTAATCTTGTGCATACATCTTATGTATCTTATCTGATCACATAATGAAAATAAAATTAAAAAAGAAAGCCATCCTGGGGAATTCAGGTCTCCAAAGGCAAATAAACTGAAGTAAAAATGGAGTCCAAGTGACCAGTGGTGTTATCATCAATATGGTCTTTTTCAAAGCTCACAACATGCAATTTTTTTGTTCTTTAAGAATTGAGACTGCCTGCAGTTTTGAGCAAACAACTAAAACAAATCTCAACTTTTAAGATGGGCATAATTGCTCATCCTCTGCACTGCCCTGACCATTCCCCCTACCTCCTTTGTGTGTTTGGACTGCCATAAGCAAACACAAACAAAGCAAGAGCCGGAGCAAATTTGATCTTGAGTTTGGAAACCACTGATTCAGAAAGCTAACAACATGAGAAAAAATGAGCAGGGGGACCTGTTATTTCGCTTATAGATGCACAGTACTAAATTCAAGTACTGGGGTACAACAACTTCATCTCGGCACAGCAGATGCGGAGGACTTGGACTACATATAGAAACTGCAGCTTCATTTCAGATCTAAGAACACGTCTCCATCAATTAAATTGCATTTCATGTTCTTTAATGTTTAAGGGATTATATTTCTAAAAAGAGGCAGAATTCTAATCCACTGTTTTATGGTAATCAGTCAAAATGGTTCTGACATTTGTTGTATATCTTTGTGACATCTCCCTTTTCTCCAGCATCTCACTAACAGCCTGATATGCCTTCAAACCATTTTTATGCCAACTTATAATATGGAGTGCTCCTACTCTGTGCCAAAGGGATAAAGCATGTGCAGTGACGAGCAGGTGGTTTGGTGCAGCAGAGAGGTCACTTTGTGTAATACTGAAATCCATCAGCACTTAGAACTGGTCACAGAGCAACTTGTGACAGGAGCAGGAAGAGTTCCAGCTTCTCCTAGGGAGTCAGATGCATGAGCTTCACGTACGCTCAACCAGGTACTCTGATGCATCTGGATTATCTACAGAGGATACAAATTAAATCAGAGAGTAAATATTGCTGCCTGGAAGTGACTAAACATTTAAGAAAATAAGGTATGGTCAGATGTGACTGTCTCTACCAAGGCACCACTCAAAAGTTCCCAAAGGAAACATCCAGGAGCGTGAAGTCACTCCTACACCTGCTGCTGGGTAAGCAACAAGATACAGAGTTTTTCCTGTTTATTCAACCATGCCCACACTTCACTGTGATCTTAACATCTGCAGAGCCAGAAATGCAGCCAACGGATCTGTCCTCTGGTACGGGCAGCGCCCAGATCCCTCTTCAAAACTGGAAAAGAACGCATCACCAGAGACATAACCAGAGTGAGCACACAGGCCTACATGTATGTGCATCTGAGCATCAGCAATTAACGTAGCCATTTTGGTGACTCATTGGGTGCAAAATTAAAGACATGATACATTTCCCATGGAATGCTGGCTTGAAGGTGGCCCTCAGATCTGCAGCCCTGCTTAAGCCCAGGGGTTCACTGCCTCTTAACTCCAGCTGCACAGCTCTGCTCTAACTGAGCCCTAAACAAAGCACTTGCACTATCCTCAGCAGCCTTCTCCATCATGGACATAACAATGCTTACTTCACAGCTTCAACATGCAATCAGCCTAGAAGCGACATCAGCAGGAAGACACAAATACTCCCTCATTCCTGCTAAGAGGAAGCCCCTAAACAGGCCCTTCAACTAGTGTTGCAGATAGAAAGAAGTCTCAGGAGACACTCACACAGGATGTGTAGCCCTCAGCTCAGTAACAGCAAACTTTTCTCTAGGATTTGCCACAGCTTCTGCCAACCACAGCTTCTCCTCAGCAACAGCCCGGGTCCAGCAGGCAAGGGGAGGACAACTAACAGGGAATCTTACCATCATTACTGCGACGTCAAAAGAAAAATATCAAGTGAACTTCAATTCATCTTCAACTTAGCATCATTGTCCTGAGAGCCAAGATGTGACAGTGAGAGGGAATTCTAGGAAGGTGTGCCCTGAAGGTCAGAGGAGAACCTTGCCC
Source organism: Lagopus muta (assembly GCF_023343835.1). Taxonomy (NCBI): domain Eukaryota; kingdom Metazoa; phylum Chordata; class Aves; order Galliformes; family Phasianidae; genus Lagopus; species Lagopus muta. The sequence continues at coordinate 31,557,035 of NC_064440.1, read as the reverse complement.
ATCAAAGTCTCAGTCTGGTATTGGACAAGGAGTGGAAATGGAGCTTCCTCACCTCCACCTCTGTTCCAACCACAAAAGCCCTCTGAATCTGCTGCCCTTCAGGCTGCCACCTTACCAAAGGGATCAGGCAGACACATCAACCCTCGCCAGCAATGACACGGAGACCTTGGGAGGACAGAAAACCATTAAGAAGACTTACTCTGCAGGTAGCACGCCCCTTTGGATAAATGAAAAATCAAGACTGGACTTCCGAAAGATAAAAGCACCTCCTTCTACAAGAAAAGCCCATAACAAATGGGTTTATAGTTCCACCTACTCTATTAGCTGTTGTTTGCAAACAGCGTGAGGTCTGCGAGTGCTCAGGAGATAAAGCAAGAGCAGCATTTTGTACTCAAGCCATTGAGCAGCTTGCTCTCTGTGTCTCCCGCTTGGCTGCGATGCTCCATTTGGAGAATTGAATTTGCAAGTGTTCACCTTACCTCTTCCTCAAACAGGAATCTTTCCTTCTGCTCTCTAAAGGAGCATTTTCATTCCCCCAAGAAGGATTCTTTCAGTCTGGTACATAATGCATCGGTTCAACATTTTCAGCCCAGAAATGAGAATGTCATCAGGTTCTCATTCACTGAAAGAGAGTGTTCATGGATCCGGCACTGGAATCCCTCAAAGAGGTCATTGTACTGCTGAGGTCCTCAGAAATAGGTAACTCGGGGGCAATTTTAGCCAAACTTCCTCCCTCCAGATTTGAATGCGATTGCTTTCAAATCGCTGCAGGCTTGCCAAGCCTCCCTCGGTCTGGGTCCATTTTTAAGGCAGTTCTGAGAGCACCTCAACACCCCCGAGAAAGGCGCTCGGGGTTGAAGAACCCGGCAGGTCGGCAGCCCTTACAAGGCAGCAGCAAGGCATCCCCAGCACACTGCGTGGGGGGAAGGACAGGTGAGAGCAGGGCGGCCAGAGAATAACTACAGCAGTCGGAGGCACCGGGGCACGGCACCAAGAGCTACGTCGCAGCTCGAGAATCGGACAGGGCTCAGTGCAGCGGACTTGGTTCAGCTACAGGCGGAACGCGGGGCAGCTGCGGGGCCGCCTCCGGCTCAGAACATCACCGTTTTCGTACGGGTCAAATCTCGCTCGACACAGCCACCCACCGCCCCGCTCTAACTTCCAGTTCCGCCGCTACCGCAAGTTAACATTTCCGCGGGGCGCCTCTCACCGGCACCGCCGAGCGCCGCAGCCCCCGGCCGGGCGGGGAGCCGAGCACAAGGCACGGAGCGGCGCGCAGCCACCACGGAGCGCTCCCGCAGCCGCCCGGCGCAGCCGCTGCCTTTGCCCCGCGGGAGGCGTCACCTCGGGGCTCCCCCGAGAGGCAGAGCCACCGCGGGACGGGACGGGACCGTGGAGAGGAGAGAGGAGGAGAAGCCGCCGGGAGCCGGGTTTTGTGCGGGCGGCCCCGGCCCGACGGCGCGCACTCACCGGCGCCCTCGGCGGTGACGATGGCCTCGGGGGAGATGCAGACGCCGCGGTCGTAGAGCGGCAGCTCGTCGCAGGCCAGGCTCTCGGGCCACGCGTGGCGGTAGCGGATGAGGACGGGCTCGCAGCCGGCGCGGGCGCGCTCGCAGACGGACTTGCAGGGCTTGATGGGTTCGTGCTGGAAGTCGATGGTGCAGATGGGCGCGTACATGGCGCACAGGAAGAAGAGCAGGTCTGGGCTGCAGTTGGTGCCCAGCAGCCCCTCGAACTGCTCCATGGCCAGCACGGCGTTGGCCTGCGTGCTGTGGTGCAGGTGGTTCGGCATCTTGGTCATGTTCCAGGGCAGCGGCTTGCATAGCGGGATGCGCACCGGCTCGCAGGCCGCCGCCCGCCCCGCCGGCGCCCGCCCCAGCAGCAGCAGCGCGGCCAGGGCCAGCGCCGGCAGCCCCCGCCACATGCCGCCGACGGCCCCGAGCTCAGGGGCCGAGCGCCGCGCCCGCCGCTCCGCTCCGCGCCTCGGCCCGACCCCGGCACCGCCCCCGGGCGGGCGGGCGGGCAGGGAGGGGTCGCGGCCGGGGCCGGGCCGGGCGGAACAAAGGGGCCGGGCGGGGAGCGGGGAAGGCGGCGGGGCCGCGCTGCTCGTGCCCGAGGGCGGCCCCTCGCAGAGCGCGGTCCGAGAGGAAGCGCCGTGCGTCCCGCAGCCGGCGGGGAGCGCACCTGGCGGCCGGGAGCCCCGGCTTCTTTCGGACGGCGTGCGATTCTCAGCGTTTGGCTTCGCGTCACCTGTTAGCATGCGTGCAAAACAGAGTTTAGAAGCAAAGCACGTTTCCTGTGCTTTGCCTCCGAAGAGTTTTCCTTCAAAGTACTTGTCCTTGGAGGAGTTCTCAAACACTTTTAAGGTTTTACTTCAGAAAACCAAAATGTAAAATTCCTATCGCCGTTGCCTACGTTTGCGTTCAAAGCTCCAAACAAATGCCTGCCTGCACGAGGAAAGCTGTGGTCCCAGTAGCACTTGTCAAGGACGGACAAGGAAGGAACAACACCAACAACGGCAGCAACACAATGCATGAACAGACTGATGCTCAGCACATGTAACAGGAGCTCACAATAACAGCCAGTTCACTCCCAGGCACGGCCCTCTCTTCACATCGTCTACAACATCTGCCAGAGAGCTGGTGGATGCTGAGCACTTTGACATCAAAATCAAGGAGGCAGGAAAGCGGCTTTGCTTTGGGTGCCGCTGCTCTGCCCTTCCTCTTCTCCTGTTAAGAAGGAACATACTGCTCTGCAGCTTGCACCAAGCACTATGTCACACCTCTCTGGTGACAACAATGTGCTCCCTCATCATGGGTAGCAGAGATACATCCTGAAAATGGGTCCATCTAACAGGAGCAGCCCTGTTACTACCACACGAGCTCAGTGTGGTGTACAATCAACACCAACTTAGTGATGAAAACATGCCCGGGGGTTCCTGGTGAGCTTTGACAGGAGTGCAGACCCGTAACGTTAAGGAATAATAATAATACAGCAGTAATATCACACTAAGTCATTTCCTAGAACAAAACAGTCTGCAGGTGAGGATTTGCTCCTGGAGAAGTTCATATGCCGAAGAAGGACAAAGTTTGTTATTGCTACGGCATCCCGCCAGAACCCTGGTAATCCAGCAGAGCACAAAGCACATCTCAAGGCCAAGCTGCCCTCAGTACACTTGTATAAACCCTCTAAAAAAAGTGAAAACAATAAATCAGTGGAATTGCCAAAGCAGGAAGATGAATTTCAGCTGGCAGAGGTTTGATAACAGAGTTGCTAGCACAGCTAACTCCATTTGGGTATGTCCACGTAATGGCACATGGAGTGCTGCAGAGGACACGGAGAGGGACTAACATCTTTGTCGGTGCACCAGAAGGGGCAGAGTAAGGAACTGCTCCCAGGCTACGAGGATTAATCTGTTCAGTCATTCATCTTACTTTCCACAGTGCCTATTTTTTCCCCTCTGATTCTTTTTCTCCCACGAGAGTCAGAAAAACAAGAGGAATAAGAAGCAAAAGCAGCAGCTTCCCAGCAATAGGAAATGGCGTAGGCTCAGCTGTGAGCACTGGGTGATGCTGAATCCTCTGCCACAGCACTGCTCACACGGTCCCCAGGCCCTACAGCAGCCTGGGAGCAGCAGACAAGGTGCTGAGGGCCTGGGTCCTCGTGGGTATGAAGCACACAGGTTGTTTCAGGCCATGCTCCTGCACATGGCAGCTAAAAAAGGAACACACCCCAACCTGCATTTGTTCAGAAAAACAGCTGAGAATACTTCTTCAGAGCAGGTTTTCACTTTCCTGAGACTTTCCATAGCAATCTCAGGGTTCTTACTGTTTAATTTACTTAAATACACTGCCCTGGGGAAAAACAAAACAAAACAAAAACAAACCACCCAAAAACCACCATGCCCCAAACCCTACAATACTTCTTCCATGGCTGTTACTAAAACCATAAAGTCATTGACTTCCACAGTCATAAAAATGGGATTTATTGTACATTTCCTGCTCCAGCCTGGCTCTTGTTACAGCTCCCTCAGGTAGACAAAGCACAGGGGGACTATTAACTTACATTAATAATCTCTGAGTGGATGGCTTGGAAGTGGAAAGGAAGAAGAAAAGGTTCTTTAAATGCAGTTTCTTTCAGACTTGCAACTTTTCAGGCTGTTTTTGTGAGACAGCTCATTGTTAACTATCCTGTGCCCTCAGGACATGCATGCATACTAGAGACAAATTTTTCACATCATGTTTGCTCACATTACCTGTCTGGTTGCAATCTCAGCAAAAAGCTGCTGTTCGCACCCTGTATGATTGGCACAATCAATAGCACAGGTAGGGAAATACGCTGGTTAACCTGCAAACGCCCAGAACCATCTGACACACATGGTGTCAGAGACAAATGATGCCAACCACAGCTTTAGTTCATACCACTGACGATGCTCAGCCTACAGAAATAACCACGTTAACCACAGCAAAACCATCTGCCTCTGACGTCTCACTCTGCAGGGTGAACCTGTTGGCTGCTTGGGACTCTCTCTCCCAGCTTGTGGGCTGTGTGGGGGCTCGCAGCTCCTTGCTGATGGGGTTTCCTACATGCAGTGCTCACTTCCCAGCAGGATGCTGGAAGTTGCACTTGCTTCGCCACAGAACACTGCAGCCAGGTGCACTGCAAGCAGTGGGCCTGACAGAGCATCCGGCCACTTTGTGACCGAAAGTGCAGGAAAATAAGCCAAAATGTTCTTACAATTAAGAAATGTCACAAAACCCTATTTTTCAGAGGCATCAGAACTGAGGTTAAACAGGACCTTTGTTCCCAGCCCCACAAACATGCCCCTCAGATAACAGCACTCTGGACTACTGCATTTGCCTAAGTATTTGCAGGATCAATTTGCATTGCAGAAAACATTAAGAAAAGAGCAGAAGGAGCTGAACTGAACACACACCCAAAGCACAGCTGGTTGGGCTGCACTTGGGCTCATAGGCCAAAGATTAGGAAAGTTTCTCTATTTCTTTTTTTTTTTCCAAATTGCTGTTCAAGTACTTAAGCATATGAGGTAGCCACCGTCTCACATCATGCACAGATGTGCAACTTCTGTATCCGTTGATGTTTTTGCTCTATTTCGCAGCACATGGCTGTGTGCTGTTACAATGGACGTGCTGATAATGAAGAACGCAGCCTCTCCTCCCGCTGCAGCCGTCCATGGACACAAGGCACTTAACCCTTCTGGAGCTACAGCCACCTCCAGACAGAGCAGCTCAGGCAGAAACTGCAAAGCTCTATAAAACTCTGCACGTTTTGCACAATTTCTATTCTGGCCTCTATAGAAATAAGCTGAGCTGCCTTGCTACAGTGCCATAAGCACTCTGAATTTCATTTTGTTAAATTCACTGCTGGGGATTTATAGGCTCTCCGGTCACACTGCCCAAAGCCTGCCCCTGCTCGCACAGATTTATGAGCCGCGCACAGCAGCATTAAGTACCAAATCACACCCACACCTAAAAATAAACCCTGCAAACACAGCTCAGCTGTATGGGGAGCGCCCCGTGCTGCCAGGTGCTAACATGGGCTCACCGCTGATTTCAGGGGGAGCCGATGGGGTTGGATGCGCCCTGGGATCAAGTGTTTCCTATATATAGCAGCCCAAAGGGTGTCTGTGTTTTACTCACGTTTTTAGCAGCTACCAGTGGGATCACAAGGGGCTGTCATGAAGCCTCAGCAGTTTTAGGGAAAAAACAAACCCGTGCTTTTCCCCAAAAGCTTTCGCCAATGCGAGTTTGGGACCTTTGTGGGTTTCTGATCATCCTTCTTAATCCCACAACTGCTGGGGAGTTACGCCTGCAAAGTTAGCAGAGCACTCATTTCCTTCTAGTTCCCTGATAGTATTCAGATAAAGACAGAAATGGGAAACACTGGGATGACAGCACTGACAACTAAAACATTTTAAAGCTGCTTTACTTGTCCACTCAGTGAAGGTCCATCACAGAAACCTCCCAACAAGATTTTTTTTCAGGCTGTTTGTCACACATTTTTAGACTGCTCCTACAAGAACGTTGCTTTTTCTCTCCTGGAAGCCACAGGTTTACCAAAACTGGAAACACTGATTTTTTTTTTTTTAGCATACATGCAAATATTTGGCAATTTAAAAGGACAGGGATACATTTAACGAAGGTTTTGTGACTTAGAAAAGCCTTGCAGGCTTTATTTGCTCACTGAGGGCCAATTGCATCTACGATGACTATTAGCTGGGCACATGCTGGAATCATTAGAATACATGCTCAGAAAAATACCACAGGGTTCTTTATTGCTGGTCTTCCTTCAGCAGAAGACAGCAGTGGTTTTGTCTGCTTTGCATCTCAGCTCCAGTGCTGCTGGAGGCTATCCACCCTCTCACTGCTCTATCCCAGTCAGCTCAGACAGACAATACAAGGCTCCCAGGAGGTTATCACTGCCTTAATGTTACTTTGTTCCCCTTCGGGGGCTCACTAAACACTGATCAGCTCATCGACTTAAAAGATGAGGTTCCTGTCCCTCAATATTATGCCAGAGGCTCCATCCGTACTCTTCCCATCACCACCACTTAGCTGCAAAATAACAAGATCACTATGCAGCTCCTTTGCCGCTTGTATCTTCTGCATCACTGGGAATTCGAGAAGCTCTGGGGTGATGCCGACAGGAAATAATCCTTCCTGAAAGGCACCTGAGGCCCAGGCTACATGCCACCCAACCACCACCACAGGAGTGTGCCATGCCCACCTCCAGCAGCTGGAGCGATGCTGGAGAGCTCAGGAACTTTGACTCCTCACCTTGCCTGTAATGAGCCAGCAAACCAGTGTTACAGGCTAGAATCCAAGCACGTTCGAGTCTGATCATTATGGTCTCCCTCTCAACTTCTATCAGATAACAGCTCACAAGTACCATCTCTGCATTCAAACAAAAAGCCCATAGGAGAATAGTAGGGCGATTATTCTCTGCATGAAGTTATTTTTAAAGCAAGTGTCACAGGCTCGGTCCATTCTAAAAGCTGCTGCTTTGCCTTCTGAAGGGTTTTGCTATCCAAGACAATAAACCTTTGTGCTTACCTCATCTCAATGTAGCACTGTTGCTAAACATCACTCCTGCTGTCTTCCATCTCAAAGACATAAATGGAACTAACAGCACTGAGCCTCTATGGCTCCACTGTAACAAAGAGAGATGATCCCTTCCAGTTTTGCTGACCTGGTCCTTCTTCACATCATACAAAGACGTCTCAATGTTTTACATGCAATTTACAAATGATTCTATACCTACATGAATTTGCTGCTTTGCTTGTGGAGTGCAACACAGATGTCTCTGTGGAGGTTTGAAATCCAACCGTGGGGGCTGTGAGATACAATCTGGAATTAATTCTTGGTAAGTACCAGATGCAGAACTCAGTTATGAAATGGACTCAGACTCCCAACTGTCCCCAGCTCTAAGCACTGCGCTCACAGCTTTCCTTTCCCATTCTACCTCCCTTTTCACATCATGAGATACATTCACAGTGCTTTCTCTAAGTTTCATTCTTTCCTCTTTGTGGCGGCTGTCCATGCAATGTTACTGTTGCATCCCTGCTACTGAAGATATTCTAGTTTGATATTTACAAGTAATAGAGCTCTCTGCGTATCTGCCCATTAAGTCCACTTAAATTTAGCCAAACACAAAGGCCCTACAGTGACTGCATTAGAGAGGAGGGTAAGGAGGAAGAAGCAGAAGTTTACTGCCTTCATCGTCTGGTCAGAACTTCAAGCAATCATAACCAATACCCTAAGCTATATTGCTAACTGGATTTACTAGCTTTAGGCTTTTAAATGCTGTAGTGGATTTGCAAGTCTTATCTTTACACATGGGTGTCAGTACACGTTTTGTTATTCAAGTGCAGAACAATTTTAACTCCATTTATTCAACAGAAGGAAATACACAAATCCCCCCGCTGTGTATGAGGCTCAACATATGCTTTTGATCCAGAATTTAATACAAGCATTTCCAATTAAGAAGTTATGCAAGATGCACTGACACCATAGCCAGTCAATGGGTCATTTTAACCTAATAGCACTAGGAACAGCATGACTAATAGCTAATTAGGGATGGGTTTGGACATAGGCCTGGGTGCTGGTGGTACATTTTGTTATGTGTCAGTGATAATGTTTACAGACGATAGAACACAACAAAAAATAGCAAAAGCACTTAGGGAGCGTTTGTGTTCCACCAAAAAACATTTGCCATCTCCAGGGAAAACTCAGTAAGTATAAAAAAAATGACTCAGACTTTTACTTCAAGGAAAAAAAAAAAAAAGAACTTAAGAACTCCTCAAAATTGGTTGTTTGACAATCCTGAAAATAGCTGCTCTGATCCACAAAACCAACCACATGTGGATAGCTGCCACTTCAGCTACCTCACTTTGCACATGCCACATCTGTGGTTTGAGATTCACCAAAGGCACCAAAACAAACAGTTTCCCTATCTTCTTTCAATCCCTGATTTACCGGCCATGTTTAGTAATGAATACATCTACAACATTCTCTATAGAACTTAGCACACGATGGAGTTAAGTTCTGAAGCTTGTATCTAAAATGAAGTAATAGATTACTGATTTAACGGAATAATTTGGTACACCTGTAAGCCTCATTTAGAGTTTGCTTCAGCTCAACAGATTCACTGAAGACTATAGCCAAACTAATGTTGGAACAACTGTACTTAGAGAATTGGTAGTAGTTCTCAGCAAGTCACCGAGCACCTTTGCTTGAGCCTGTGCTGCATCTGATGGACCAGGGAAGCTTTTGGCAAAAACAGAATTTAGCAGCAAGGGCTATTTATGTATTTGTGGTCAGGAATTCTTGAATCTGGAATAAATCATCTATTAAGTCCTATGACAAGTCCCTGATGGAGCTGAATAAAGCTGCTATCTTTCCTCCGAACACTGACCTCCCCTCAACATTTTCTGAGGTTCTCCAGTACATCAACAATGATACGTTGTGAATATTAGTGTCATTATCAATTCCTCTTCCTTTCTATAAAAGGAACTGCTACAGACAAAAAGTTTTAACAGCAGTCATTTACTTCAATTATTATTATTATTTTGTTTTTTTACACAAAAAGTAGCTTTCTGGGCAGTCACAGGACACTATCCTTTCACACTGTCCAGCATGGAGAACTCTCTCCCCCCACAACCAAGGAACCTGCTCCACAGGGGCTCCATATGGCACCAGCTCAGCTGTCCCTGCTTGACGTTTCAGGAATCAGAAGCACTTATGCCAACACCACCTGAGGTGACTCAACATACACAGCATCACATGAGCTTACAAAGCCGTGGAGGACACAGTGCTGCTGGCTGCAGAGGAAGCATTCCTCCTCTGCCTTCTTCCCTGCAATCTCGGTTCAACAGACATATTGCTGCCTGTGTGCATGGACACCAGTTGTCTCGAGGCCTGTGGCCAACGCGTTCTGCCCTCAATAAGCAGGTTCTGCAGTGTCTCAGCTAAAACTGGAAATAGGAGCAATACAGTAGGAACAAAACAAGAACCCCTGCCCCTAGAAGGCAACAAACCTCACACATCTTCAAAACCCAAAGGGCTCGTGGCTGAGTCCAAATCTCCCTTCCCAAATTTCCTCTGCTTCCAGTTTTGTTCTGAGCTTGCTCTGAGCCTCTGCAAGAAGGACACGCAGAGACATCTCAGGCATCTGACTGTCCAGAGTGGTTTCTTCGCAGAGATGCTGCCCTTGTTGTCCATTACTCATTTTCTAGGATTACTTCAGTAAAAGCTCACACTGTGGAAAGCTGACAGGGATCATGATAAACGGCCAATCACAATTTCTTTCAACTTAAGATGGAAGACAAAAAAAGGTTATTTCGTAAACCACATCTAACTTGAATTTTTCACAAATGAATCCTGAAAGTAATTTTTTCCACAAAAGACTAAGTTACAATCCAAGCCTTAATTAGTAGTAAGATATGTGAACGTATCTGGTTTTAAATAATACATAATTACACTCTCAGGTCTCACATGTGACCTGACTTCTTCATGAACAACGTTGGGTGTTACACTACTAAACCACCAGCTTAAGAACCGTTCTGTAGTTCTAACACGAAAAGCAACATTAGGAGAAATACAGATGTACTGGAATAAAATTGTCCTAAGGAAGTAATGCAGCATTTTTTTTCCCCTCTAGACATAGGAAGCTATTGTAAAGGAGCACAAAACAGCTCTTTCATAATAAAAAAAGTTACCAGTGTGTGCAGAAGCTGCATGGAGAACAAGAGCTTCATACAACGTCCAGAGCACCACATCTCTTTCCACGCTGAAGTTTACAGAGCACAACCATCTGGTCAGCTTTCAGGCAAAGTGAGCCAATGCTCTCCTGCATGCCAACGAGCACCACTGATAAAAGGAGGCTCATTACACACCTGTCTCAGTGATGTCTTACGTTACGGTTCTCCTGTTCCACAGTTATTTCAAGTTTTACATTCTAACTTCTCCCTACTGACACAACCAGCACCACCACACACTGTACAAATGCTTTTCTCGTTTTACTATCTCAAAGAAAGATCTGAAGACTCACGGCACTAAGCTGACACTTTTTATACTGGCTTCAATTCTTTCTTCCACTTTTCACAAGAATCTTTGTCACATCAGCCAAAAGGTGGATGATGGAAGGAAATCTTCACATAAAAGCTCTAAGGATTGAAATTTAATGAACTCCGAGATGTAAATCAATGCACCACGGCACATTTTAAGATTAAAATACTAGGATAACATTTATATTAAAAATAATTCACCTACAGATAGTACAGTCTAGTGTTTATTGTATGTTATGGAAGGTACACTTGAATTTCAAAGTTTTAAAACATATAAAAAGTGGTTAAGGGCTAACATTTTATCAACAAGTGATAAATGTGTAAGAATGTTTATTATACAGCAGGGTACAATGGTAGTGTTAATGCCAACAGGGCACCACAGAAGTTAGTTTAAAAAAAAATTCCCACTATGCTTTATACAAACAACACCACTTGCTGTTGTTTAAGAGTACTGGGAAAGGATCGCTGTCTGGAGGATAACATTTTTAATGTTAGATGGTGTCATAGTACATAGATTGGTGAATGTTTCAAAATAAAACTAGAAATGCTGTAATTACTTCACAGAAATGCACATCCAATATTTGTTTTCAATAAGAACAATAGGTACAAGATTATAACTCTCCCTATATGAAATAATTTACACACAGATGAAAGCTACACTAAAATAATCACTAAATACATTTCTCTTCTGGGAAATAAACAAGCAATTTCTGTTCTGCGTGATCAATATCAAAAACATATAGCAGAAGTAGTATATTTCTTAACGTAACTGATGCTCTAAAATTAAAAACAAAAGGAAGAAAGGAGAAAAAAAGATTTTCCATGAATGTGCAACCTAAAATCAACCAAGCCGATATTGTAGTACAACCATATTAAGAAACCACTGATCAGAAATACAACTTGATGGAAAAAGTTTATAATCCACAAAACTGTTCATCAGGCCATAAAGTAAAATAGCTCCACAGTTGACAGGTAAAACTGAGGCCACATAGACGCGTGCTATGTCTTATCTGCAGGAAGTAGATACTTAGGCAGAGGATGTGACACTTTGTTTGTAGACAGCATGGTACGCGTTTCTCAGCAAGACGTAAGGGAAACAAGACTCCAGGAGGTCCATCGTCAGGAACGGGGACTCCTGCACAATCTGACAAAGAGCAGAAACGTGAGGTTGTGCACGACACCTTCTACCACTTGTTGCTCATACCCTGTCCCATGTAGGTATCTCTGCTCTGCACTACGCCACCACCACCGCTTCTCACAGCACAAAGGATTGTCATGAGGTTAGGGAGACACAGGAAAGATAAAAGTTGCTATAATTTCAGTGCCTCTCTAAACCAGTCACGTAGCTTTCATACGTCTACGTATAACGTCATACAGCATTCCTTTCATTTTCAAAACAGACACTGCAATAAAGGAAGAAAGTCTGAACAACGATTATCTCCTCTCACATTCTGAACGGCACTTCTTTGATGTAAATTGTCTTAATATTGTACAACAAAGCAAATTGTCTGAACAAAACAATACCACATACAATGGCAACAAATGACGATGTGCTGAGGGAATCAAAGAAATACGTTACTGACATGAGAGTATGATTAAGAATGACATAAAAAGTTATTCACCCTGGCTGAGGAACTACATCACCAGAGGTGTGAACAACACGATGTCGATCCTATTCCTTTAGTTTAGTTACCAATAAACAGACAAAGCTTACCATGTCCAGTAGTAGGTAAACAGACTCCCTGTTCCTTGTAGTAGTTTTGTCCGTCTCCTGGCCGATCTTCAGTAGACTAGATGATGCAAGCTACGTGAAATGAATATTTCAAAGTGATAAAGAAATAAAGGCACAGATCAGCTTCTTCTCTTTCACTCAACACTTCTGAAGACATCAATTTCTGAACATTTCTGAAGACATCAACAGCCCACTCAGTAGCGACAGCATTGAACTTGCAACTACAAAGCAGCACTGATGGTTGCTAGCTGGGCTTTGCTCTCAGGGAGACATTTTTGTTTACATCTAGCAGTTTTTAATAAGCAGTACGTGCTATTTTAGTCAGAAAGCCGTTTCATTTATTGTGAAGAACTTCTGCTCATCAAAGCAGATAAAAGTAGGTAAGTAGACTGTAAGTTGACACTAAGTTGACAAGTCTACAAAAGTCCATGGGAGCTCCCTTGGGATCAAGATCTCACTGCCTTGGTCTCTCCCAATAGGCATATAAACTTACTGCATTACAATTTACAGTTTTCACCCGTTGATATTTTACCCATTTTGCTGTACAAGAAAATGACTTCCAAAACTATGTATTTAGTTTAAGAAATGTCATCGTAACTGTGAATTTATTATATCAGACTATAAGCAACCTTCCATTACTAGTTTTAAAAGATAGCCTAAAAAATAAATATCCCAGAAACTTACAGGTATACACAGGTACACATGATGACAGAGCACAATAAAATACTTGATGTGCAGATGAGTGTGTAGCCCGTGTTTTCATACCTCACAGAAATACAAAAAATCCAAACCAAGAGCAACCCCAACAAGACGATCCACCTCTTTCCAGCTGTCAGGTGTACAAACTATTGTGCACTCCCATCAAGGAACAGCAGTATAATTAAGCGACATTTACCACAAAGGGATTTTAATTTAAAATACTAACTTTAAAAAAATCTCAGTGTTCCTCTTGAAACACTTTCTGCAAATTAATTTGTAATGTAAAGTGAACGTGCACACTTGAAAAGAATGTTCACACATACTCATCAGTATTAAATAACCCAGTGAGTTTTTTCCGTCTTTAATTAACTATGACAGGAAAGCAGATCATCTCTAGCAGCATATTTTCTCCTCAGGAGATGCTTCCCTTCAGACTGACAGTAAGTGACAAATAAAAGGTGCCATAAAAGACAGATTAGCAAAACATCTGAACCATCAAGTCACAGTCTGCACAGTAAAAGCAGTGGTCTGAAATCAGTTCATAAACACTGCAAAAATGCAAACCTCATACCACAAGTGTTTTTGTCACATGAAACTAAACTGGTTTCCTTCACTTGTCAAACGTACGCAACTTGACGCAACCATCTCTCTTTCATCTCTTACAGCCAGCAGTTGCATTAGACAAGGTCAACGGCTAAAGGCTTTCTCAGTTTAACAAAAAGCAATGAGCTTCCAGAAGGAAAAGAGTCTCTAAGGATGAGGAAAAAGCCACAACGACTGCTTCTGTGGACTTAGCCTCACAGAAACTGACCATTACCCAACCCTTCTAACTGAGGAAGGTAAGAAGCTGGGCGTGCGTGTTTTTTCATTTCACAGATAAGCATGAGAAAGGAAGAATCACTCAAATTAGTATCCTTTTAAGGAAAAAAATGAAGTCATTTTAACCTTTAGTTTCCCTTTAAGTAGTCGGAAATCAAGAGCCATTAAAAAAAAAAGATAAACTCTATTTCTACTTCAGAAGCATGCCAAAAAGAATTTAAAACACATCTTTAGGACCTAAAGGCTTCTGACTTCTTTTGAAGCATCAGTGGGGATTCCAGCAACTTTGATCTTCAGTCTACTCTAACGCATAAAAACATCTCTCCCCAAATACCCTTGCATTGTGCAGCTATCTGACAGCTCCTATGCAAGGAGAGCAGGCACGTCAAAAGAGCCATTCACTCACAGTGCCATTCCTACAGTACCTTTCCTGAAAAGGTAAAATCATTTAAGAGTCCAGTACGTCAAGGGAAAAGTTTGCAGACAGAGTTATGACTTCATGTGCATTACGTGTCTTTTTCCAGTCACAGACTGTACAAGAGTTTTTTCTGTACAAGAGATGATAGGTGCTAAAATTCTAATTAATACACAGAGGATTATATTGCAAAAAGCTAGTTTTAGAAGTTAAATCATACATACAGCCAAAAATTCTTTTAGGCGGTCTTCGATGCTTCCCTTGTGGATGGTAAATAAAGCTGCAGCAATCTGGTTGATAGCTTTTGCCAAGCAATGAATGTTGTTGCAATGCCCTGAACAAAAACATAGACAAATTACCTCAGTGCTGTGATTGAAAATGATAGTGTTTTGGAAAACATTATCAAAGAGTAACCATGGTCATCACAACCAAAGAGCAAGTTTCAGCATCTTAAACAACAGCAAAGTGCTCTTTCACACCAACTTGGTATCATCAGAGCAACCAGAACTACAGATCTCCCTCCAAATGCTGTGCTCTACTATAAAATCTGATGGTATCACCACTTGACAAAATAGTCTGTATAAGAAAAGACTTGGTCAGCCTAACTGACTGTTTTCCTCCTCTTTTTGTACATGAACAGATGAGCAGGCTTGGACGGTATCTGTAGGACCAAGAGATCTGTAGGACCTCAAGAACACAAGTAGTGAATTTCTGATGGCTGTAACTGTCTTGCCAAAATTTACCTAGGCTTCGGGGGACTGGAAGGTGATTGGATGACACCAGTTTTCAAAAAGGCTATAGATGAAAAACAGGAACTGCTCATCAGCAAGCCTGCTATTTCTTTGGGCAACTTAGTCCAGGCCAGCATATTAGAACAAAATGAATAGAGACCTAAATAAATACCTTGGGAAACTGCTAACCTATGGAAAGGAAGGGGTCTTTGAAGGAGTTACCAAGTATGGATGCTTGCAAACAATGCTGACAGGTTACACCCATTTTCCAACCATTGCTGATAACTGAGCTCGTTTTATTTTTTTTTCCTTACAAGATGACATCTGAGCAGTGAGGTCAGCTCAACTCCATCACTTTGTACGAGAAAAAATTAATTCTTCCAAACCACACACATATTGCTGTATTCATTTACCATGGTTTTCACTTGGCACTTTATGTGCAGCCTACTCAGTGTCACAGTATCTATCTGCAGCTCTTCATGCCACCAGAAATTCACTGAATTTGAAATCTGCTACCTGGTCCTTCACCACTTTTCCAGAAGCCTATGAACGTGCTGATCAGTAGGTCATAGAATCATAAATCTCCACCAGCAGGTCCTCACCCCAGCCAGTCATGAGCTACTGCTGCTGTTCTTTTTTTTATTACTATTAAAAACTGCTGCATAAATATGCTAATCCAAAAGGAAATAAATAGATAGCTGCTTCCTGTCAGCATCAGTCAAGAATGTCTGCTCTGCTCAGTGCTGCCCATTTAAATTTATGCTTGTTTCTCAAATGACTTGATTTCTCTGTCAAAGTCTCAGCAAGGGGAATTCAACCAAGAAGCTGCAGCCTTCCAACACGTGGCAGGTTTCACGCTTTCAGGACAGGCCTGGTCTCTGTAGCCTGCTTTTCTAGTCTAGTCTCTAGACACAAACTAGCGCTCTGTTCTGGAATTTGGGACAAATTTCTTGCCAGATTAGAAAGCTGAAACTCCTTCAAAACTGTGACCTGTTGATGGTAAAATTCAGGGTTTAGCCAGGGAATTTACTTCATAAAAAGCAGCATTTATTAAGTTCTCATTCTGGAAATAGCATCTATATCCAGTGTCTCAAGTCAGATGTTCTACAGTAAGGGGCAGAACAGAGGAAAGTAATACACAGCTAAAGCAGAACCAACAAGGTCTATTCTGTTTGTTATTTTTGTACAGTGAACTTATTTTATATATTCCTTTTGCCAGACTATTTTCCTCTTATTTAAAGAGAGTCCACACAGTAAAGAGTCATGTAATACAGAGACCGCATCATAACATCAGTAGCAACTCCTAATACAGGCTTATTTGACTTCTAGATGCAATTCCTCTCCAGTCACAGTTTTATGAGATCTTATTAACTTAAGAAACCACTTATGAAAGAGGCTTTGTGTGACTTCAGGTTAAGAGTTACTGAATTTAATGATAGAAACTGGAATATGTTGGCTGCATCACATAAAACAGACAGAAGATAATCCTTGTCTACTGTTTCAGACTGCCAGCAGCCTGAGGACAGAGACGAACCTTGGAAGAGAGGGGAGCTTGGGGGAAGCAAACTGCACGAGCTCCAACCTGCTACAGAAAATCTGGGAGCAGCAACATCTCCCTTGCCTGACTTCGGCTCATAGGAAGAAGTTTCCAGAGGGGTAGGTGCATCTCATAGACATGCCTTATTAATTAATAAGCAAATATAGTCACCATTGAAAACCTGTGCTACAGTCCCTGTGGCAAGTAGTGTACATTTTGAGACCGCAGCAGGTAAGAGGCTATTGAAGGACAAAAATGGTGTCAGAAAGTGCCTCCAGTTTATCTCTTCTTATGAAACTACAAAAATAAATACTTAAGAGAAGTGGCCTTGAACACATATAAGCAAGTTCACTTGGATGACATCAGAGACCCAGCCTAACTGCCCTCCCACAAAAAAGTGCCTCTGCCCGCCCCCACCAATCATTTCATAGTCCTTCATACTCTTCAACATATTCTGAGTTTCTCATTCAGCCATCATGACTGAAAAAACAGAGCGGTAGAAACAGAGCGCAGATAACACAGAACAACCCTGTGGGATACAAATTGTTCTCACTGTTCATCAGAACAAGCTGTTAGCCTCAAATACTTGACCTTTCAAATCAGTGTTCAAGTTCTACTCATTACATCAGAGATTTACCCAACGTTTTCACAACAGGCAAAGAGCTACACAATCTGTTTAAAATTACAGTTAACAAACCCCCATCTTCTAAAATTGAAGATGTTTCCCTATCAAGATGGATAACTCAAACAGGTAAGTACAAAATTATTAACCTCATTTAAAACAGCAATCTTGGAAATGGAAGATCTTAGGAAAAAGGGATTTGCATACCACACACTCACTAAGTGACACAGACTACCAGAATTTTTGGTCTTTTCTTGGTACTGTAAAGGTTCAGAAGTCACGTTAGACACTGTGCAAGTTACATCTGACCTGATTAAAAACAAAGCAACTTAGAAAATAGAAAAATAATCTCTCTCTGTAGCTGGTAAATGCATGCAGAATAAACAGTCCTTTATGCAAGCTATACAACATAATGGAAATAGCTTGAACAGCTGAAAGGTGACTCTTGTGTGTATTGGAACAGTTCTCTCAGTCATTCTTTTTCAACTTCATTTTGTCTGAAAGAACCTTTTTTTTTTTGGCGGATTACAAGCAAAGAATTTCCTTGAGGCAAAGTACTCTCTCTAAGCTGAGCTATTCTGTATGTTACAGTTCTGTTCACAGCTCATACCTTCCGGATTCCATCTTCAAAAGTTTATGGTGAGATGAATAGCACGTTAAGAACAGAAAAGCTACTATGTATGAGCAGCACAAAGGCCAATAAAGCCATTACTAAAACATCTATACACTGTGCCCTAATTAACACAGAATATGCTCTCTACCAATTTCACACACTAGTACGAGACTGCCCCCTCCAGCAAATGAACTGCTCTCCAAGTCTCAAGCAAAAGATTCCTCCATTGGAGGAATGTCAGGGGAGTTAAGTGAACGCTTTACAAAGTAACTCTCAGAAAACCTTTTCTTGATCTTTACTGGATTTCCAACTTTTGTTCACTAAGAAACAGCAGTTTCTTATTCACAGCACATCTATTAAAAACACTCCCAGGGCTGTTACAAAGTAAGCATTCAGGACAAACGTTTTGCTGACGTTTACCTTCAATGGCAGGGCTATACTGAGACATCACATTACTAGCCAAAGTCGGCAAGGAGACTGCCACGAAGACCATGAGAAGGCAAGCAATTTTGTATTCTTCTTCCGGACTAATGTTTTCTGAAAACAAAAATAAGCCTTTTAGTAACAGATCACAGCCAGTCATGAAAACATGCAGAAATTCCCTGCCCTGTTCACAAAGCTTCAACACTTCATAGCTGCACCTCAACAGGAACTATTGAAAATGCCATCACAGATACTGGCTGTCTTTCTAATCAACAACTATGTGTATCAACACAAGTACATATAAACAAATCCACATTTGTATTTTATGAATACAAATATATTGTGCTTGACGCATCTAAGCTTTAATACTGAACTGCCTCTTGAAACTATCTTTTCTCTTGCCAAATAGCTAGCATTAAAGCAAGAAAAAAGGAACAGGTTAACATCTACAACAGTTACAGTCTGATTGTAACTTCAACTATCTGTTACACACGGGTAAAAAAAGGCATAAAATGCTCAGTAAGGAATCACAGAACGGCTTCGGTTTGAAGGGACCTCAAGGATCATCAAGTTCCAACCCCCCACCCCAGGCAAGGCTGCCAACCACTAGATCCTGTACTATATTAGGTTGCCAGGCCCCCATCCAACCTGGTCTTGAACACTTCCAGGGACAGGAAGACTTAAGACTGTCAGAAAGCCCTTAAGAAACTTAATTCATACCTTCCAAACTGCCAGGGTAAACAAAACTGAAAAGCTTCAGCAGTGGTGCATTAAAGTGCCACGAAGTGCTACACACGTGAGGGCTTCGCTATGTTTGGTCTCTATGTTTCCCCTTGTAAAGGGCATGTTAGCATCTGTACTACAAATCAGTAACAGTGCTGTGAAATTCATCAAATGCGTTCAGCTGGCATTTCAGCTTCTACTGTCTGAATTAATTACACAGATTTGTTACAGATCTGTGCAACAGAACTGATCCCATCTACAGCTGTTCACAACAGAATCCTATTTCCAATGTCCTTAAAGTACAGCAGTTTTTAACCATCAGCCATTAGACTGCCTCAGCATCTACCCATTATTCTTTCCCAAGTCAAGAGAACAATTTTTACGCAGTTGAAAAGATTCTCAAGATGCTCATCAGTGTATTCTGGGCAGTCTGCACAAAGCATTTGCATTCTTCAGGCAATTTATGAAGTTCAAAGGAATACAAAGGATCCAAGATATGTAAGCCTTCCACCAGCACTTAAAATGGACCCATGCCTTGGGGGGGACTTAGTTATTTGCAAACCATTCTTTTCCATTACATTTTTAAAATAGTAAATTCTTGCCTGATTTTTGGGAGGACAACGCTACAACCAGGGCAGGATCAATCTCACAAGGCAATCCAGCAGCTGACGACAGTTCATATACATTCATTGCCACCTGAGGATCAGAAGAAAGGCAATTACAAGGGAACTGAATGCTTTTGTGTAAACTTGATGAAGCACAGTCATGCTGACAAGTTTAAAATGTTTATATTAGTTTGAGTCATTAAGGGAGACTTTGGAGATTTGGCTGAAACTAGATAAAGAACGTCTAGATTTTACTCTCTCTTTTTTTTCTCCACCTCTGACTTGCTCTGAGCAGAGCGGTCAGTACTTCGCGCGCTCAGTTATCGTTTCTTTCTCTCAAGCCAAACAAAGCTTGTATACTTTTCTAGGTGACCTCCAAAGCAAACATCCTGACTTCCAATTTGCCATTTCTGCCTCTTCATTCTGTTCAAAAAGAAAAACCTAACACATGGTCTCCACCAGAGACAACCAGCATCCACAAATACTGCACTTCTAGACAAAAGCCACCAGTCACAAGCTAACAAAGTAGCAGAGAAAGGCAAGCATCTTCCAATATACAAGTTTGATACAGAACCAGTGTCCAGTGATTTCAGATGCCAAGAACTACACTGTAAGTGATCCCAACGCTTGGAGGAGCTAAGAATGCCTTTCAATCTAGTCCATTTTCAAGCCTGGCTCAGGCTACATTTCATACTGTTGCCTATGTAATCCTGTATTCCTCTCTTCCCCTAATTCACACGTGGAATTAAACACTTGAAGGTGTAATTCAAATGAATCTCTCCAAAGGGAGACTTGTCCCAAAGGAGCCTGTGGAAATGCTGCTGATGTGCCTTGTACACAACTGCTCTCTCAAACTCCCACCGAGCCAGCCGGCTGCAGAAGGCGGTACTGTGCTTACCACCTTACTTAGGGGGTCCAGCTCAGCTACCTGAAGGCAAACCCCGATACAGGAAGGACACGACTTGGTCTGCAGAGTGCTTTGCCGTCAGCAGAGGCACGACAGCTTGAGTACAGAGCTGCATTCAGGGAATTACAGAGATGGGAGCTGGTTCACAACAAAACAGCCTACTATTAGCACAGGATCAAGTGTAAGCCTGACTCTAATAGCAGATACTGCAATACCTTGACACTAAAAATAAAGGCAAAACAAATAATCATTCTCTTCATTCTATCACTCTTCCCAAATTTTAAGTTTTAAATCATATTTCACATCAAGTATATGTTTCATTAACAAATTAAAGCTATTTCCTACAGCAAGTTCAATACACAGAATGTTATTGTATCTTAGAATATGCAATTTTCTCATCTATTGTACAGAGACTCGGAAATTCGGTACACAAGACTGGGGAGAAAGTTCAAACAAGGAACTGCTGACTGTCTACAGGGCTTAATTGTTAGCAGGCTCCTAGCTCTGGCCACAGCAACAAGCTGTTTTCAAGACAAAGCTCTGGCAAAGTTCTGGGGTAGTACGTGCCAGAGTTCCCAGTATTCCCAGAAGGCACTACAGGAAGGACTACACAGGTTTGGCTCCTTCTGCACTCACAGTCCTCCAACATCACCCTTGCAAACTCATGCTGACTTCTTAAACAAGACTAGACATCAGCAGCCCACACCACCAAGACGCAACATCTCAGCTTGACACCGAGCAAACAGCAGCACAGACTGCACCACAGCCCTCGTGTTATTTCACACACTTGGAGCTAGAAGAAAGGTACACAAAATAGGTACCTCATGAGAACCACGAGGGAAGTATAGAGGGCACCGGAAAAGGCCAGCAGCCAGTACAAAAAGCAGGGGCAACAAGCTGGTGCTATGTGGTGTATGACCTGGCAAACAGTCCTCAGTATGGTTTCATTTAGTAGAAGACATCTCTTCTGCCACTCTATTATTCCAGTGACTGCAAATTACTGCAGGGACTTTAAAAACAGAAGCAGCAAACACTGTGCTTTGTCATGTCTACTGACACAAATGGGTTAGTGATATCCCTATGGATCCATTTAGATGTTCAAGATGATCTAAAATAATCAGCTTTAAAAAGCCAATGGTAAAAGACTGTCCTCAAGGATTTGTTACTGTTGCAGCCTTTATTCCATCCAATTTCTCAGCAGTGCTTTGACAGCAGAGGTCATAAGCTGCCTAACTGAAAAGATCAGGCACAAGCCAGCAAGGCTGACTCCTCATCTTTTCCACAAGCTGATTCTTCAAACTCAGTAATGGAACATGACTCGGTGATCAACCATTTTCCTTGCACCCACAGGTGAGAATTTCTCTCTAAAAAGGTAAAAGGCTTTTCTTGCTAAGAGCTAAGGCAACTCGCATCATTTTAACATAATAATTGTAAGCCAACATCCTTGAAATCTATTTTCCACAGCATTTCTGTGGTGGAACAAATTTCAGAGTTTCCTGGACCTCAAACACTTACAAACAGTTTATCAGCATCAGAAGTTTCAGAAGGCATGTGCGATTTCAGTACGTGCATTTGTCACACAACCTCAGACAGTTTCAGACAGGCTGCTGAACTGTGTTTTCTGAACTGGTGATGTTTGCCTTAGAGGCAAACTTCTGACTGTTCTGTAATATACTTCTTAAAAAGGAGAAGGATTTTTAAAATTATTTTTCCATCAAACATGTAAGCTTTCTTGCAGCAAGAATCAACGGCAAAATACAGCCTTTAAGTTCAGGAATAACAACATATTGCAGCCCTCCAAAACCCAAGCAGCACAAGAGCAGCTTTCAAAAAGTTATTTCCACGTGTGTGAATGAAGAGCTGTGCAACATACAGGCACCATACATTTTCTGTACCAGCACAGTACTATTAAGGAACCTGCAAGCCTTCAGAGGCTCCAAGTTAGAACAAATGATTAAAAAAATAAATAAATAAACATTCAGGTTGCAGCTACTGTGCATCTGGGGCCAGAAGCCATGTGATGCACTGCCAAGGGGTTCTGAATGAAAATACACTACCATCCAGAAGTGAGGCTTCTAACTCATGGCACCAATTCTTCTCAGACATGTCCAAAATGAGGTGTGGTAGAACCTTCTGCTCAGGACAAAAATCAGGCTTGTAGACATCACAAGCACACGATCTTTTAAACACTCAGTTACACAAGTTGCAACTGCACATACTATGAAGCAAAGCAGCACTCTCCCCTTTACTGCTTAGTCATATTTTAGCACTTGATGAACCTCTTTCTTTACTTCTCGCCATGAAAGTTCTCAGATGTAAAAACAGGTAGGAAGAGACTCGTGTACTTCCATCGGTCTCTTTTCCCCCAGAGCATAACAAGGCTGCAGAAGGGTAATTACTCAGCTCTTTGGAAAAAAACACTGCACTTGGGTTTCAACATTTTTCATAAGAATGAAAGTCTTGCCCCTTGCATATTTTCAGTAAGCTCCAAAAATGACTCTATTACCCTTCGGGCCTCACATTACCTTCATGTCAGTCTCTCTTGGAATGTGATCTTTGAAGTCCTCAATGGAACTTACAAGGAAAGGAATGTGGTAGGATAAGACCTAAGAAACACAAACACAAAATGAGGACAAAACACTCCCGAAGCTCACCGTCAGTTAGACAACACCATTATTTTACTGCATTTACTTTTTCTTGACTGACTCATTTTCAGTATATTAATTACTTTATGGACTTCAGAACTAAAGCCCAATAAAATCAAGCTGTCAGTTAAGAAACTGAAAGCAGGCTTGAAAACATACTAAGAGCACCAGGAAACATGCAACTACAAACAGATGGCTTTAGTGCAATATTTCTCTAAGCAGCACTCAAGTACTTCTTCCCTAGAACCTGCAGTTCAAGGTTCAGTTATAATTATTTTCACCACATGTAAACCTTTTCAAAACTCTGTCTGAATTCCTTCTTATTCTATTCAATTTAATAAAGGCTATTGAGAAAACATTCAGTTATTTCTTACATCTCTAAGTGCCTCCTGTGCCAGAGACCGGAAAGACAAGATGACGCCGATAATTGTCATTCTCTTCAAAACACTGTCAACAGCTGAAGAGGAACGAGAACAACAGTAAACAAAAACCTACTCAAGTTTACGAGCTCAATTCAATAGGAAATATGAAATAAAAAAATAAAACCAATGAGAAAGAAAAAATCAAAACGCTGCAAATAGCACGATATTGAAACATCGGCATTTCAGAGCCAAAATAAACATGAGCTTAAGCAGGTTTTTATATCTGATTTGATGACAAGATTTCCTGAAGACATCCCCTGTAAGCCATTCCACAAATGAAGTCTGTTACACACAGATAGTGGTATTCAATGCTAACACTAGAGCTGTGTTTTCTTGAGGCCAAAACATATCACTGTAACAATTAATTGTAAAAAATAACTGCTAATTACATTGTAGAAATCCTTTCAAATAACATAACAACGCAAAGGCATCAGAAAGATACCTATCAAGAAAATAGTGCTTCCTATTTACATCTATGCATTCACTCCAAGTATTATTGTCACAGATGGACGTTATCAGCCCTGATGAAAAAACGTTGCTACAAGCTCATCACATAGCACCTATGCTGAGATCCCATTTTGTCTGTGGCAGAGAGGGACCAGAGTACTTTGAAAAGGTCCATCAGCTTATGAGTTCACACATGGAAAAAGGAGCAATCATTTCACATCCAGAAAAAGTAGCATACATCTCACCACTCTCTTTACTGTGAAGGTGGTGAGATTCTGGAGCAGGTTGCCCAGTGAGGTTGTGGATGCCCCCTCTCTGGAAGCATTCGAGGCCAGGCTGGATGGGGCTGTGAGCAACCTGGTCTAGAGGGAGGTGTCCCTGCCTACAGCAGGGGGTTGGAACTAGAGGATATTAAAGGTCCCTTCCAATCCAAACCATGCTATGATTCTGTGCTTCTGTCAACTTCATACAGAGATATTCATTTTGAAGGTGTTTACAGAAGATAAGGATAGAAACCACGCTACATCTTTAGTAAGGACCCTACTAGTTACCCACATGATAATCTTTTGAAGAGTGCTGCCATCTGGTCTGGCTTGTCAAAGCTGGTCCTCATTTGTGTCAGAACTTCAACGTTCTCCACCACAAGTTTCTACAGAGAAGCAAAGACTCAGGTCAGCTATATTACCTATACAGCTATATAACCTATTCTGATAGGTTAATAACATAAGTGCTTTACTTGGGGTATTTCTTCCCACTTCCTTATTTCCACTGAGAAGCAAGGGAAGAACAGCAATTCCACAATCCTATGAAATAAGCTATAGAAGATGCAAACTAACCGCTTCCAGGATATTGCAAGAGTGTATGCACAAAGCCAAAAAACAAATTCCTATGCTGAAAGCCAGAAAGCAAAACAGATCACCAGTTTACACTGAAATCAAGCCGGGCAATTTTAAATCAATTGATGTATTGGAATCTGGCCGATACACAACATTTGAATTTCAACTCCTCAAAGCTCTACAGAATACAAGACTGAAGGCAATAGCCCACATGCCACTACTGAGTCAAGCTCTCAGCTTCACAAAAATAGCCAGCATACTGGCTTAAGATTTAAAAGGGACAGGCAGGAAAACAGTTCAAACAGTTAACTGAAGCCAACTTCCTACCCCCTCTCGCTTGAACTCCAGATATAAAACCAACACCTGGTCCGGGAAGCAAAAGCAAGCACACTGAATCCTACTCTTAATAAATTCCCCATTCCTATTCTCTTGGTGCTTCTTATCCCCAAACACAGATGTTTCTCAGTGCTCTCTACAAGGCCAACCATATCTGAGCCAAGCAGATGAACATTTTATTACTTTTTTCCTCCAAATATGTGGTCATGTGCACGTGGATCCACCTTATGTTTTGCTTATCCTTACCAGTATCAGAAAACAATCTCAGAAACAATTTAAAGTTGTTTTTCTAAAAAAACCACAGAGCTACAATAACAAATAAGCTGATTTTAAGAAAGCAGGACAATGAGAAATGGGCGAAGACAGAAGCAACCAAAAAACATCTCTCCAGTGACCTTCGGTTTTACTTGAAACGTGACAGATGTCACTGTGCATTGCCAGGAGTGACCAAATTTAACCCTCAATTCTCAGCCTTCTCACCTGGCAAATCTCATTCTAAAACTCAACAGCTGGAATGCGCACAAAGAATCAACAAGCCCACCCAGCTTCATATCGATCACCTGCATCCCTCTCGTGGCATCTGGGCAAACATGAGCATCCCCTCTCAATCAATGGAAAGCTTCACATCTTTTTGGGCTCCATGTTCTAAGCAACTCAGCAACACTAAAACTCACAGTGCTGACAGATAAAACAAGATGCTTGAAGATGTAACCAGAGAATAGCAGAAAACTATGCTTCTAAAGGCTCGGTATGCTCATACTGGCTGATGCAGATAAAGTCAAAGTCTCTTCTAAGTGCTGACTGCATTTTTAATAAAGCAGCAAACAAATAGCTACAGAGAACTCATTACAGTAAATGAACAGAGCCTGCCCACTCAGCTGCTGAGGAGTGTGGTATACAGATGTACCACACGTGCAAGTGCAATACACAAAGAAGTACAAATGCACAGCTTTACCATTCGTGTCATGCAGTCACTTCAGAAGGATAGCACACAAACAGCTATTAAACATCCGACAGGAAGCTGAAACACAAACCCACCCTTTTTTTCACCCATGAGTTGCCCAGGATTACCTTAAGCTCAGCAACCTGCGAAGAAATGTGCCACATCAGACTTTCACTGAGGAACTTCATGCCATACGGTCCCAGGAGTTCAGACAGGGCTCTCATTTCTGAGAAATAAAACAAACTGTTTTTCCAACATTCCTTCCTCAGTTATTTGATGCTCATAACATATGAACAATTAGTGTTTTAATTACAAAGCTCTTATCTCAAAACTGCATTTCAGATTTGAGAACTTGCACTGTAACAGAACTGAAGCAGCAGTCACTGACACACCATATTCCTATTTCTGTTTTTTATTTTTTTAACAAAAAGAAAATGAGCTACTTCAAGGCACAGAGACAGCAGAAATAAAATTAAATGAAAATACTCTGAAAGTTAACAAGAGCAGTCTCAGAAAATGCTTCAGGAGCTACTACAGTTCCAATCACTGAAGCTACACTTATCCCTCACAAACGTTCAATAGGAACATCGAGCAAAGTTTACCTGATATGTCAGAGTATTCCTCAGCATTAAATGTTAATTCATTTTCGGTTGGCAAATTCACAAATGCCTTCATAGCTGGAAAATAGGCTATGTGACCATTGCTGACTTGCCTTAGCAATGTTTCCAAATACCTTATCAGAAAGGGAAAAAGTTTTAAGATGAAGACATACATTCGTAGATACCTCTACAAAGATGCAGTACACTTGTGTGATAAAGGAACAGCAAAGCCTGTAGGCTTTTTACTTGCACAGTTGAGCTGATAAGTACATTTTATTCTACATTTTTGAGTGTTCTTAACAGGATCAAGAACAGTAAACCTAATTTCAGAAACCGGTTCACTAATGCTTGCTTTTTTAATAAAATAGAAGTAATAACCAAAGCTCATAAAAGGCGTTCATCCAGTTACTTACCAATTTGTGTACAGACTGGTAATGGTTGGCTCACCATGGCTATCTAAATGCTGGGTCTGCTGAAGCAGAACATTGTTAAATACTCGCGTAATGTCAATCTGTACATAGTTTTCTATTGACTGCAGGACCGTCATATAGGCTCTGACACTGGTCAACAGCTCTGAAGGCTTTGCAATCTCCTGTGTTGCTTGATTATACATAGTCATTCCAACGATTGACCTTTTAGAAACAAAAGGAATTACATGCCTTTCTTAGAAGGGTTAAGTGAAGATGCAGATAAAAAACTGTTCATCATTAATCACTTTAATATTTACAACTAGCAGCTCTGGAAATAATGATGTGAAGATAAAGGTAAGAACAGATGAGTGTAGAAAGTGACAAGGCTTGTTTTTTGTTTTCTTTTTTTATTTTAAACCTCAAGAATCACAGTAATAAAATTTTCTGTTATCTTTGTCTGCTACCGAGTTCCGATATTTAGATTTCCCTTCCTGCAGACCAGTAAACCCAAATACTTGAAACAGTGCCCCATACTGTGCAAAAATAAAATAAAAAACAAAATTGTAGCAACACTATAAATGCCTAATAGGTATCACCAACTCCTACCAAAAGAGACAGGACTAGGAATGCAGGATCAGGCTATTCAGCAGATGATATTCATTTCAATATACGGAAGTCTCCACAAAGTTAAGCGAATCTTAGTAAGAATATGACTTCACAGCTTTGCAACCTACCTTTAAAACTAATCTTAAGTAGCAAGCATCCAATACATCTAAGATCAAACCAAGACCAACTTACCTTGTTTTATGAATACATTTATCTTAACATTATTTCTTACTTGGTAAAGCGGATTTCCAGGTGAGACGTTAAATATTCTCTTGGGGTAAACGTGTGCTCCCAAACCACCATGTTTGGAACGTAATTGATTGAGAAGCAGAGCTCAGAAAGTGCAGTGTGCAGTTTGTCCAGGCTTTAAGAAGTCAATAAGAAATTAAAAACATATTTAATGTAACATATTATCATAGGAAGCATGTACAGATGGAAGATGCCTCAAGGTCACCTACAGCTCTATTCTCTCAACTTAGCTACACAAGTTGAGCTCTGATGCATGGTTGTTGCAACTGTAATTCTGTCTCAGCAGCATGTGTGCTTTTAGCCATTTCCAGAGACAACACTGAGCATCTCTTGTCCTCTCCCACAGCTCTCTTCCTCCTTTTACTTCAACCTCTACAATCTTGCCCTGTGATCTTTTCCTAGCAATTATTTCCTACCTTGCTGCTTTTCGTCCTCCGTCACCTCTTACACCCCAAGCTGGATTTATTCATCTCTCCCTCTCTTCCCAATGGGCCTTACATTTTTTCTAGTTAGCTAGGGTTTTCAGTTTTCTGATGGCTACTAATAAGAAAGCCTCCCCACCTCCGCAGATAGAGGCGGCAAGCTGACTTGCAGCCCAATCTGTACATTATCCAGCTAACAGCGTTAAGCAAGGCAGAACCAAAAAATGCCATCCGCACCTCAGGACTCCCACTTGCTCAGTTGATAG
Organism: Lagopus muta; assembly: GCF_023343835.1. Lineage (NCBI taxonomy): Eukaryota > Metazoa > Chordata > Aves > Galliformes > Phasianidae > Lagopus > Lagopus muta. The sequence continues at coordinate 31,528,443 of NC_064440.1, read as the reverse complement.
GACTACAGAAAACCTACCTACAGCATGGGAACAGACCCTTTCTGCTCAAGGAAGAAAACAGCCACAGTGATTAGTAAGAGTTACACATTCCCACCACTCTAAGTAAGAAATTTCAGTGTCCGTACAAGGTAGGAGTATTTTATGTTCACAAACTAGGAAGTTATGGTATTTACGGTCAGGTTTCCTGAAAGAATGTAAGCAGCAAGTAAAAATCACAAGTTTTGACTGGGGAATCATGGGGAAAGGAACAGGAGAGCAGCTTACTTTGTCACAACCAATCTGTTTTTTCTCATGCTTTCTACTCCTGGTTTCTCCCTTTCAGGTTCTCCTTTCTTTCCCGTCTGTTTTTTCGATTTTTTGTTCACCGCTTGACTGATGGTTTTGGCACAATGCTTTGGCAGCAACTAGTAGAGAGAAAGAAGTCACCCCCCACAGTTAAAATCCAACTTCACAGCAGCAATGAGATAAAAAATAAGCTCACATGTAGGTGGAGACTTCACAACACAAAGAGCACCTCCTTTGATTACTAACTAAACAATTTGATATCAAATGTCTTCTTCAAACCACTTACCACTTCATAAACAGAGCAATTCCTCAGGTCAGAGGAAAAGAGGTGAAAAGGAAACAGAGCTACAGCAGTTCACTAAGTCAAAGTAACTAGAAAGCCTCCAAAGGGAATTAAAAGAGACAAAAAAACACTCACCTGATCACTCAGCGTACACTGTTCTGTGCAAATATCTGTGATAAGATTGCGAGCTTGCTTAGCCATTTCATCCAGAAACATGTTACATAAGGAAAGGCTGCGATCTCCAATGTGATGCCGCTGTTAAAAAAGCATACAGTTGGTCGTCACTTTCCTCTTAGTTCCACACTCATCAAAAAATGCACACATGGTTCTGCAGCTCATTCACGCCCAGAACTGAAGTGACAAATAACACACTAATAAGTCCTTAATAACCTCAGCTCCTTTCATCCTCCATGATAATTTTTTTACCAAGACATCCTGAACTGTGAAATTCTCACCATTATAAATTAAAAAAGCAAAAATTTCTGTAAAAGAAGACAAGTTTTTCTAAACAGATTTTCATCATCAATTCTGAACTGTATCTGAAGCATCCAATACCCTGGGTTTCTGCAAATCTCAGATTTAGTATTGGTACAAATCAATGAAGAAAAAAAGGACACGTAACTTAAGCTACAGCAGAAGCACACAGTGTCATTCATACCCTCAAAGAAGTCAAATTACAAAGCCCTGCTGCATACATTCCTGGACTTGGTTTCTTTGTACAGGATCCACACAAGTACAGCCTTCTGTCTTCACAAAATGCTTCTTTTACCACTAATGCTCACTCTGTAACAGCCACACTACCACACATGGTACAGCACACACTGAGGATTATTTCTCCAGAACTATAATAGCTACTAAGTGATGCAACTCATATGCTGAAATAACACTTCTGTTGGCTGTGGCAGTACATGCTTGCTCCAGCTGAATTCACAGCAACAAGCACCTAGTGAACTTCAGCCACCGACTCCTAAATGGTACTAGAATGGTTCTGAGAGACTTTTCCTGTCCTGAAGAGAAGCTTTCCTGAAAGCTTTGTCATAGTTGCCAAACATAAATAAGGAAGACCTCACACTATGTATAGTCTAACAGACCTAACAACTCCATTTAACACTTAAGAATGAAAAGCCACTTTGACAAGCACTACACCAGACTGCCCATGCTAACCCTGAGGTAAATCCAAAGTCTACGGGCATACAGGCAAGGTACTAAAGGATCTATTTCATTACATAAAAATACAAAAAATTTCCTCAGAATGAAACTTGCTTTAACAAAGAATCAATGTTTTGGAAGCAACGCTCCACATCTTGCATTTCTGTTACTAACCAGAAAAGAAAATACAGCAATATGAATGCTCACAGTACACCGTGTATCACTTGGGATTACGTTTTTAAAGACCTGCTAAGGAGAACAGTATAACAAAACCATTAGGAATTCCCAACTTGCAATTTCACTTTTAGAACAACGAGTTTATAAACAGTGAAGGAAAAACTGCTGCTTACAAGTTTAACAGGCATACAGCACGTATCAGCACCCAAAGCCTGAATGACTCAAAAAAGTAATTCCACCTTCGTACCTTAACTCAACCTCTCTTTAAAGCAAAGATAATCATACTCCAGAAAACAATTCTGAGCTCAGTCAAGTGCTGAACTTCCCTTACTTGAACTTCCCTTTTTTACTGCTTTCCTTCCTCTAATCCCACACCGCCACAACAAATACCTTGCAGTCCTGAGCACCAGTTCTTCCCACTTTAAGCCTGAGCTGTCAACATCCAAGACAAGGTATTGAGAAATTACCTCTTCTGGGCACAGTTCGTGGGTGCAGCTCATAAAATGAGTACAAAGTAGCGGGAATGCAATTGAGTATCTTGATTGAGAGGGAAGCTCCAAACACTGCTGAAACATCTTCTCAAAAGCACGGCTATAAAAACTGACCAGAAATAGACAATTTAATAGAATACACGCATAAGTCTCTTGCAAAGGAAGTCTCCTTACACAGATAGCATCTGCTGCTAATGCCAGGTACATCATTACAACAAATGTGATATCAAAAAGTGCATAATGCTTTCAAAGACACATCTTGTTTACATCTCTTATTATGCTACCATTTTTATTCTCATGTTTGACACGCAGGCGCTGCAAGAATTTGGAGCTTTTGCTACAATTTATTACGGAAGAATTCACAAGTGACCCCAGATCAGTTATGTGGCTGTTTGAAGCATCTGACACATCCTCACAAATACCTTCATCAAATTAATTCTGGTGAACACTAAGACAACGTGTATTCCATAGCTGCTTCTTTTTAAGCCAGCTTCAGAAAAAAAATACCTTAACACATGCAAAAAAAGAGAAAGTACACGTGTCTCCTTCCAACACAAACAACAACCATATGAAGACGACTTTCACAGTTATATCTAACTCCTAGAAGTTTGTATTTCCTCCACTTGAAACTGACAAAGAACCACCTAGAGTATCACTGAGAAAGCTTCTCAAAGGACAGTATTTTCACACTGGAACTTAAATGATTTATTTCAACTACTGCAGATATTGCAAACGTACTTATTTGACCTTAGTCACAGAAACATTCTCATCTGTCTGCTTCCTGCTCCTGTTCTCACAGAGCTTTTTTCACGAGCAAGACATCGTTCATTTACTTTTTCCAAATCAAAGTAACACTGGAAAACTTAGAAAAACGAACAAATAAAACTGAAAGCAACCTACAAAAAAACATTGTACAAGTGGCAATGCAAGGCTGGCTCTTTCTGTTTGGGAACAGGAGAAGATTAAGAGAAAGCAATCAACTGCTTTTTCTTGCCCAAAGGAGAATCGGTGCACACCATCCTCTATCAAAGCCCATTAGGCCACGCTACCTACACAAATAAGCAATTCTGTTGAGTGCTGCTGTTCTTGGAAATAAAAGGCACACAAACTTCGTGTTAAGGTTAGAACAAAACAAAGTGCAAATTACAAACCCCAAACTCTAAAACACCAACCCTCTCAGAGAAAAATAACAGTTCACCAGAATTTCATTTGATTCTCCCACTGAAGTATCCTCCTACAAAGCTTATTAGTTGAAACTTGAACTTGCAAAAAACACATCAATTATCAAAAAACTATGCTCAGCTTTGTAACTTACCAAAATATAGAAAGATCTGAGGTTTCAACCAACATCTCCACCAAAGAATCTACCATTTTTGTGTGGAAAATGATTGTATTCATCATTTTGCCTAGTTCCCTGTGGTCTGCCAGCCCAAGAGAAGCTTTAGAGACACTGGTGTAGGCCTGGACAGAAACAAGAGAAAAAATACACTTACTGTTGCTTTTTCTGCAAATGTCATTGCTACTGCCCAAAATGAAGGTTAAGCATTTACTATGCTATGCATGGAACAAGTGTTTTTAAAGACTTTACAAAGACTATTTTGTCCTTCTGCTGTATTTTCAGCAAACTCACCAAACACCTTGAGTATGACAGCAAGGCACAGATGAACTGAGGCACGAAAGCAACGACAAAACACGTATGCACACGAGCGGAATCAAGTTTACACAACCTGCCCCCATGCTTTTCAATATTCATGTTCTGGTACACACGAGGAAGAAAGTATTTCAGACACGTGAAAACGTGACGTCTATCTAAAATGGAGATCAATAATTTATTGTCTGAGCAGTATTGCCCCTTTTACTACGTCAACAGTGACACAAGACAGCGTGACCTCAGCACACAGAAGTGATCTCACTGAACCACCTCTACCTGCCCTGAGCTGAGCAGGCTGAATCGTACTCTGCACAGAGCACAGCTGCCAACAAAGTACTCATCCTCAACGCATTCCATTCCCAAACTGTTATAAGCTCTCCAAAGAATTATTTGCAAAAAGTATGCGATGGAAAGGTAGAAACTAAGTTACATCAAAACACAGCAAATTATCTCGTGTATTTGTTGCATTTTGAACTGTGATGAATATCCTCACGTAGCCTGTCGTCTACTTGCAGCAGCAGTGAGTCATAACTCGAAACCAAAATGTGCTCAAGTTAAATGTCATGCAGACATACAAAGTCTTACCTGCAATCTAAACCAATCTAATCTCATTCCTCTGAAGTCAAATACCTCTCCATCTTCAACTGAAAGAAAAATGAAGGGAAAACACAGAACGTAAAAACTCAAGGGAAATAACTACAGCAATTCAGAAATACTAAATGAGTAATAAGCTATGTGGCCAGTGAACCTCCTTTACCTAATAATTTCAACCCAGCACAACCACACTAAAAGGAACCGAAATACTTAAATAAGAACATGTATAATATCCTTTCTAAATTAAAGCTGGTATTCTTCAAATAGTGTTTTTCAGAAGCCTTATCTGTACAGACCTGCCCAGGAAAAGGGACACAGAGCAAGAAGCAGATACCATAATGGAACAGGAACAAGGAAACCAGTTGAGTTTATGCCGTTTATCTCCTACCACAGATTGCACCAAACAGAAAGCCATGAAGCTTTCCAGAAGAACATTTCATTTGGTTACCATTTTCCCCCAGGGTCATAGGAATAGACTTACCTTGCTTCACGCTTAGCGAAGTCATAGTGTTTACAAACGAGGACATGATGATTGATTCATCCTCTGGGCACACTGAAAGATTCTGAAATAGTAATAGTAACAACCATTATTTTAAACCTCATTTATAAAAGACTGTAAAAATTCATATTTTTGAATTCTGAATATAAGGTTCATATAATTAAAAGTAAAACCAAGGGTTCAGATACATTTAACCATTTAAACAACAGTAACATAAACAGATACAGAAATAGTTCGAGTAGTTTGTTAAAATGAACAGCAGAGGAGAAAAGTTCCACCTTCTGGTCACCGATGCACTACTTCAAGTATGAAAGTTACTTTTGAAAACAACAAAAAAGCTTAATATTCAACAAAAGCTTCTCCAGTTTGGGTAGCTCCTGTGTTCACTGAATTTGGGCTCCACCTCGTGGTCACTTGGAAATCTAATCAAAGCACTTGAGAAGTCCTGGCAGGTATTTGTCAGCCTCAAGAAGAGTGAGAGTTTTGACAGCACAGGGCTACGTGACACTACATCAGCTGCTAGGCAGCTCAGAAACTCCCCACTGCGTATTCACTTGCAGTGATGAGAAAGGTAACAAAGGAGACCGCATTAAAACCGTCTCTGGTGACACCTACAAATGTTTGACTTCATATTCAGGTTTAAGCATGTCAAGCTACCTCACTTGTCCATTTTTTTCTGGGAGCAAACAGGAATGCAGACTGGTAACTCTTTACTGGAATGATACAGCATTGACTTCAAATACTTCAATTACTTCTTCAATACACTGATGCTGAACAAGAGAAGCCACTTATTTATAGAATATATTACAAAAGGATGCCAGGGATTCTTCTTTCTGTCCGTTTCACTTGTCACCATCTGTTAAATGACACAGGCCGTATTTTCTCCATTGTGTCAGAAAGCAGGAACATTAAACAGCATTAAAAGCATTATTTAGGCAGCACTTCTGTTCTCACAAGACTTCAAAGAAGAAACATTGTATATAAAAGAATCATAGGGAGCAAGATCAGCTTGACACTGTTGCAAGCACAAATCGTTTTATCCCCTCTCAAAAGTAGCAGCACAAAACTCTATCTTGCTCAATAGTAAAGCAGAGGAATCCCTGAAAACGTTAAGAGGAACCCCGGGCCCCCAGGAGAAGCCTTTCAAGAAATTCTCGCCTGTCCGTACAGTCTGCTATTAAAATAAATTACAGCTTGCTCCTTGAGGAGAAAGGCAGGTCTCTAAAAAGAACACTGCTTCATAACACTGTGGTGTTCATACAGCAAGCAAAGGCACAAGTCTAAATCCCAGAATTAAGCAGTAAGCTCAGATAGTCGGCCTCGTTCCATGACGGTTATCAAAACCCACAAAACCAAAACAGGTTTCAAGACATTTTGGACAAAAAACCCAGAACCCACCCACACCACTGCCATACCTGAACAAGCTCATTCAAGACCACCGCATCAAAGCCAGACAGATACTGCACGTAGTATCTCTGCATCACAGGCCCGTATTTTCGCACATGTGCTCTGAGCTCCTCCATGTAGAAGATCAGCTCAGCTATGTGCCTGTGCAAAGAGACAAAGGAAAGCTTACGAACACAGAGCATGAAAAATATTAAAGACTTCCATCAGTGCAATGCTTCCCATGGGGATTTCCTCCTAAACCTTGCTTTTAAAACTCTTATTTACAGTTAACTTCTGTATTAAAATATTACCTCACATATTATATAATATTTTCATAAGAAATCTTCCTGGTAAGGTGCAACCCACTCACTTAGAAATAAGTTAAAAGCATCCCCCTCACAGTAATCCTCAAAGGTTCCTGTAACTACCCATTTCTTTCTGAAGAAGCCCTTTCACAATGGTCAGTTTAAAAGAAAAAGCTTAAGTGGTTAAACCTCAAAAATAGAACTGTAATTGCTTATCTCAGCTCAAGTCAGAAGATCTTCACTCTACAAACCCACTATCTTACAAGATTTAAGATGCCCTCCTCCGCACAGGTGATACTGCACACGTAGACATGAATAAACTAAAAATAGTTAACATGAGCAATTTTCTATGAGTAACACCAGTGCTCTAACACCTGCCACTCCCAGCTCAAACTGAAAGCTTAAAATGCTCTCCCAATTATTAGACTGATCGCTTCCTGGATTAAGCCCAATACTACGTGAGCAACAATTAGATGGCTTGACAAATTTATACAGCGTGCATTTTCTTTTGATGGACCGACTCTGCTCACATTTACCTATTTAAACAAGACCACGAACTCAGCTGGGAGAAGCCCAAGAACACATGGAGTTAGAAGTGAAGTTTAAAAGCTGGGGTTATGGCACAGGACACAAAAATGAGATATGACAGTGAGGTACGTCTACAAATCAAACGGAGTAACTCTAACGGCAGCTAACTACTCCAACTTCAGTGCTGAGAAATCACAATAAAAGTCACCTTTACTATTCTTCAGGAGAGGTAAACGAATTTTGATTCCTGCAAACATGTTCCAAAGGAATCTTATTTACCTGCAGTGATGGCATCCCTTCCACACAGCTCAGAGAACAACACCCAAGACCTTCCTATTTCAGCTATAGAAATACCCTTGTGGTTGTCACTTGTCAAATGGATGCGATTTCCAAGTTTATTCCCAAGATCAAACTGCTGTGCTCTCTCATCTTGAAAACAGCGCATGGACAACCAGCTCTCTTCTATCTACTCACATTCATAAGATTTCTTAATCTTACTTCTCATTTTTACTTTCTGCTTATGATGACACTAGTACTATATTATATGAATAAGCCTTGTCTGATTGCTATGACAGCTCTGCTATGATAAAGGAGACATTCTACAGAACCATCTCCAGGACAGTTAGTTTTCCCCTTCATTAATTTGTTCAATAGAGTCAGTCAATAAAGATGACCGTACCCTCCTTTCTCAGAGGGTAAAAAGCTTAAATTAAGTCATAAAATCATTTTCCTTTACAAATAAATCTTCAGCAGAAAATGAATTTTTACCATTTGTCCAACAGTTTAACGCAATAAATCCCTCTGATTCTCTGTTTTGATGGGAAGATTAGTATTGTCCCCAAAGTGTCCCAGTTCTCCTACCAAGTTACCATTTTCTCATATTCCCTTGCCTTCAAATATATTGCCTCCATCAAGTTCTTGCAACTATTAAAGCGATCACACCACAAATTGTTAACGTACTTATCTATGAAATCATCTGCACTCTTCTTTGGCATGTTATCTGCGTGACGAAGAAGCCAAATAATTTCATCACGAGCAAAGGATAACGCCATAAATACAAAAAGTGCCTGAAAAACAAAAATTATTCTTAAGATTTGTACAACAATAGGACACTTGGTGCACACTAAGACACATAAAAATAAAAGAATCTTAAAACCAAAGCAGGTTTTACCTAGGAGCACGGAAGGTTTCGCCCTCCCTTAAATGACACAGCATTACCAACGAACAAACTACAAGGCAAGATGAAACAAGGCCAGTAATTACCTTGGGGCCCAGCAGGCCTGGCTGATCAGACAGCACTGTAGCCAGTTCTTTGAGGGCAGAACGTAAAAACTTGCGTCTCTCTCTGTGCATCGAACCGCTGCATCAAAGGAACAAATCCAAACATCATCCAACATGCAAATCACAGGCACTTGACTCATCCCAGACACTTCAGGCGCACCTCTTATCACATCCACTTCAAAATTTCAGTATTTCAAAAGACATGATTCATTTGAAATTAGCACCTCCATCATCCACACTGCATATTCCTGAAGTGATGTGAAATTTAAAATACGAAGTCCTCTGCTCCAGCCTGAGATTTGCATTTGAGTCCACTCAAACATTCCTATTCCATTAGCATTTGCATTAAGTAACTAGACAAGAAGAAACTAGAGAATATGTAAACCAAATGCTCAGGAAATCTGACAAACAGTGTTGGACTCGCTGAGTTCAGTTGATAATGGCATATTAGTAAGCAAATCCAGAAAAGTCAACATATGGTTTCTCTTGAAAAGCCACAATGAAGTTGGGATTCAGCAAGACCTGTTTATACAGTCTTTATAAGTGCAATAAGAAAATTCAACACAAATATCCCCCAGAAAACTCTTCAAGACACTCACGCATGTGAAACAGCAGCTTCTTTACACTCTCTGATGTCGTTAATACGCTTGTTGTAGCTGTAAGTAAAAGAACAACCAAAGATGGTAAGAAAAAACAAAAATCAGCAGCACAATCTAGCAGTAACTGGGACTTGCAAGGAACTTCAATTCCAAAGCAAGCAGAAAGCCAAAGCACGACTTCTTCCCACACCCAGATCTCACTGCTTAAACCAGATACTCCAGACAAAAAAACACGCTCTACTGAAGTGCTCCTGCTACTTCTCGGTAAAGGACTCCCCTTCTGCCTGAGTTTAAGCATGACGTATTGTAAAGATAGTGACAAAAGCTTGCAACTTTTCAAGCACACTCTTCATTCATGACATCGTTTCTCTTCCCTAGATTCATGAGCACTAATTTTAAATGCTTGCCATTTCAGAGACCAATTGACCAGAAATTTTCACAACTAAGAACAAAAACCAAACAAAACCAAAAAACGTGACAGTTACAAAGTAGGCTCTTGGAAGTTATGCATTAAAGGAACAGCCACAATACTAAGAACCTTTGTTTTTGGTATGAATTACCTGTAAGTGGAGCTCTAATGAAGCAGAACTGATGCTTTCAGACTAGTTCTTAAAGAAATAGTACACTTTCAAAACAAGAAAGAAGAAAAGGAAAATGAAAGCTCACCCTCGTATGTTTACAAATAAGTCTTCTGCAGCTTTGTGAATATGAAATACTTCATCTCTAAACAGAGCCAAGCAAGAGCTGCTTTGAAGTGCAAGCTTCCAAAGGTTCAAAGCTGTCGCGTCACTATTTAGGACTCCATGGCACAAAATAAATCCAACTTCAGAAGTTCACATCAACACGTGCCATAAACAAGATGCACAAAGACAGTAAGAGAACAGTGAAACCATAGGCATTCTCTCTTCAAATGGACAAACAGCTTACTGATCAACTCCTTAACGGAAAACACGCAGTTACGTGCACACGAAGATACTCCACAATACACTGCAGTAGAAGAATTCTCACACATTTGTAAGAAATTGCTCAGTTTTACAACTATTTTCACCTGAATTACCAAAACCCCAATTTTTTTTGTCACCATTCAGACTGAACTCACGGCAATCTACACTCCAGCATCAGCTCAATTCTAGCTTCACTACATACAGAGTATGATCTATACAATTGTCTATACAATTAAGATAAAAATCAAGCTCTCTAGAATCTTTTGCACAGCACAGAAGCACAAACTGCCTATTAAATGTTAGTTCTCTTTTTTTAATACAACCATGAGCTATTTCAGAAGATTTTACTCACAAATAATCCATTTTTCCATTGCATCCAGAGAGAGGTATTCACATGGCATCTGTTGAAAAAACAGTCATTTGCAGCAAACTATTTGTATACAACATGTTACACAAGAAGTACGTTCTGGAAAAAGGGATAAGTATTAAAGGCTGATGAACCATGGAAGATTGCTTCTGATTACTAAACAAGTCACTGCTTCAGAAACTAGGAGATGGAACATTAAATGTGCTTCCAACACTCGCAAATACCTTGAAAAAAATATATATGTTCTAACATTGCATTTAAGAACAAAAGACTTGTGATGTTTCCCAATCACAATCTGACAACTGCTTGATTTTCCTCCCCTAAAACATGACTGCTCCTATCCCAACTGAGACAAAAATTGAAAACAGTGAACATTTCAAAGAATGCATCAGTTCTGATTTTCAGGCTGTCAGCCCCAAGCCATCTGACAGTTCACAGGATTCCTTCGCTCTACACTGTAGCAGTAACATCCCTTCACCTTCTGCTCGTCACATTTCAGAAATGAAGGCATGGGCTAATTCAACAGAAACATTCTATCTACAAAAGGATGCAATTTGCCCAACAAACTTATTTATCTCCCCGATTAGAAACCTTGTAAAGGTTACCAAATAGAAAACAAATCATCCCTATGTTATTTCACAGACAAACTTGCTTAACTTTATCTTATATATCACATTAAAAGGCCATACTGTGTCAGACTGTGCAGGATTAAGCATTGTACTGGGGGCACTGATGAGGCTCAGCAGTTGTGCGTTTCTCCACTGGTCAGCTGAGAGATTTCTTCGAGGATAGACCATCTGCAGTGAAATCAGAGCATCCGAAAGGGACTGAAAGAGCGACAAAGAGAACTGCTTAGAAGCTATGGTAACGCAATAGCACAGGAGTCTTAATTCACAAAGCAATTAGAAATTAAAACTTACACCAACGGCTACATTCTATACCTCAAGTTCAAAACCCTCCATAACTCAAGCACAAGAGAAACTGAATATTGTTTTATTATGTTTTTTTCAGTGTCATTACCAATAACTACCAATTTATTTTAATGACACAGTTCTGAAATTTAACTTGAGTTTAAAGCCACCGTGCCTAATTTGTTTCACAGACAGAAGACTATTCTAGGCTGAAGGGAAGGATGAAGAGAAGCAGGTTTTTATTTGTCTGTGTAAACGGAGTTAAATAAATTCTCTGTTCACAATTAGAAGACACAGGAGAAAGCAGTAGAGGGATAATAAATCCATGACAGCTAAAAGCTGTTCGCTACTTATTCAAGCATCTCACCTATTGTGTTATTCCCTTCTCTGCCACCTATTTTATAAAGTCCTCTCCTCTTTGCTAGCAGATTAGGGCTATTTTGAACAGATACTACAGGAGCATCTTTATAACAAATCAGCCATATCCAAATAATTCTGGTCCTACGTGCCTTTTCCTGCTCTTTTGCACCAATACTGGTGTTTGCATGAGCCCTCGGGGAGCCAGGATCTAAGCATTAAGGCAGCACACAAGTCCACTCAGGCAAAGAAAAAAAAAGAGAGTTCTCAGCTGAAGCTAATTTAAAGGGCTAAACAACTGTCAGGGCTACTGCAAAGTTGTGGGAAGATGGAAGAACAACTTAAACATGTAGATCCATTACAGTTTAATTTAAGTATTTGTGCAGTAGCTGCCTGAAGGGATCCTTGACCCCAATTCATACTTCTAGCAGAGAATCAGAAGAAGAACAGAAATTGGACTGGCAAATGGCTTTAAAAAACACTTCAAAGGAAAAGACAGGTCCATTGCTAAACACAAATGCATAAACAAAGATGGTACAGGAAAGAGAGGCACCAGAATGTGCACAAGAAAAAGGTTAACTGCAAATCAGATCCTTAGCAACGTCTCTCAATGAGACAGGAATCATGCACAGGAAACTGTAACCAAGGTGACATTACTGATCATTCAGACAATTAAGTAGTATTCAAAAACTGTTCACACTACTACTTGGAAAAGTAGTTGGAAATCTTTCAACTTGCAGTGATTATCTTCAAAAGCTAAGGATCTAAACAACATCTGAAGGACTCGAGAAAGAAAGGAAAACACAAGGAAAACACAAGAAAGGAAAGAAGGAAAACACAACCAGTACCTAGATTTCAAAGCACAAAGCAAACATCAATGGAATAACTTCAGGCAATTACTTACTACTTAACTTCAATTCTTACAAAAAAAATTCAAGATGAGTTGTTAAGCAAACAATTAGAGAGCACCTAAAAAATAACACCTATATAAGTGTCAGCCCTTGTGGTTTGGGCAGCACTGACCACAACAGACCAATCTGGTTTCCTCCGTCAGAGCAGTAAGCCTCGCAGACACACGGCAAATAATAACAGGGTACATGCATCTCAAGGCTTCACTGCTCCCAGGCATTTGCAGATGAAATACAGCCTAGATAAATTATCATAGAACTGGTGCATAACCAATGTGTGAGAATTCAGAGTTTTTTTTAAAAGTACAAGAGAGGCTTAAGGCTCATTTAACCCAGTTAAGTGAAGCTCACGAGCAAGGTGCACAATGCCAGCTTTGCACAGAAGAGATGTTATTAAAGAGTGATCAGCTGCTCTCCAGGATTCCAGACTTAAGGAAATTCCAAAGCACAAACCCTCAGGTTACAAAACAGGAAGACACATCCAACTAAGATGGTAAGCCCAAAGAAAACTCGTTTCTTAGAGATCTCCTTCACTTCCAAGCTACAAATCAAAACAGAACGCAGAATCAGCTACACCCAATTTTTAAGCAGCTTTTACTCCTCACTGAATAAGCCAGAACCTTACCAAAGCATCACAGCATCCCTGCACTTCTGTATCTTCATTTAATGGGATATCATCCCCAGCCCCAACCATCCATTGTAAATAACATCTCCCTTAAAATCTGCACCCAAGAGCCTTGGCAAAAGCTCTTGCTTATTTTCTTTCTGATCTCTGTTTCTCTCAGATACAGTTACTGTGTCCCTGCAAAAAGTGGTTACATACTTTACTGTGAGGTACAAATTCCTCCATCATTTTCTTCAAAGGATTTTCGTAATCCACAATCATCTGCCCAAGGCGTGGATATTCTCTGTCACTTGAAAAAAGAAAAAACAACAATAATTCACTGGGTGTAATGATTACTTCTTTCCAAACACATCTCCTACACGACAGGCTCCTACCTCGCTCCATGCGTCATTTCATGAGCGTAGTTATACAATCCAATGATAGCCTTCCTTTCTTCAATTCGAGACAGCAGTATCATTAGTGTAGTGTAGGTTATAATCAAATCTAGGTAGTTCTTGGTCAAATCAAAGTTCACAGTCTAGAGGTAAAAAACAAAATAACAGTAAATCTCATTCTAAAACCTTCAGAAACAAGCTTAAAACTTTCTTCTTATTGCCACCCGTTTTTGGCATTTCTAAAATACAACTGACTGTCCCGATCGGTGTTTTTGTCCTGCTTGTACATAGACTCTGTGAGATCTTCATTTATTCATCCAAATCCCCAGAAACGTTTTTATTTGTGAAAGCAATCACACAAATAAACCCGTTCAGGCGCAAGCATTGCAGCTGGCAGACAAGAAAGCTTTTCTTGTATGTTACAGTCAACAAGTGCCTAGTCTCCAAACTAGATTTTAATCAGGCTCTTACATATAAATAAATCCAGCAGATACCCACTCACCTGCCACAAGCATGCCATAGGAAAGTCAACCCAAGTGCTGAATGACTAGAACTAACAAGGTGACACTACGTACAATAGGAAACAAAGATGAAACCAGGAGAAAATTGATTTTATTTACAATGTAACGCTTTTAGATACTTCTGTTCTTGCTTTAGCCAAAAGAAGTGAAGACCTCACACATCCCACACATATTGATGGGACAAGAGCAGTACTCCTGGCTTTGAGCCTCACCCAATTTACATATAAAGACTACAGTAAACTACTAAGAACGCAGATGCTATAAAGCTAAAAATGCTGTCTGTATTTTGCTATTATTTACAGTTCATAATTAGCTTGTTCCAAAGGCTTTATGTTCTGATATTGCACTACTTAGCAAGTTAGAGATACAAACTTTCTAACACACTTATTTCTCCCCTGTTTGTACCTAGAGGTGTCACTGTTCTGGGCTTACAGCATAAACAAATCTTTCCAATTCACCATGCAGAACACATGCATTGAAAACATTTTTAGTTGGCTTTTAACAGTTCGACCCAGAAACTTACAATATCAAAGAAGACTTGGCAAACATCAATAGTGTTCAGCAGCTCACAAACATGGTCCTGTGGAAAACAAAAGAAAAAGGAATAATTTTAAAGAAATTTAAGTGAAGCGCTTCACTGTGCTTAGCCAGTTGAGATTATGCTGCTCTAAACAAACCAAGCAGACCCATACATTCAACTTCCTTCATTTATAGATAAAGACAAATCTCACGTGCTGTACCTTACCTTAAATTCCATAACATCAACAAACGTGAAGTAGTACAATGCCAGGTTCTTCAAAATCTCTGACTTTTCTTTCTGTAGCTGAGCAAGCTGTTGCTAAAAGAAGAACAGAAACACGTTCACTGTCCCGAGAGCTTGAGAAGACAGCAGGCAAATACTATCTGTAAGGCACAGATTAACCACCGGGTCATAGAAAGAGGTTTTAACACAGTTTTCTAAGACTGAAGCTCTGTGCGTATCTTAAGGGCACGCTAAGTTCTCAAAGCGGATCATTTAAAAGCTGCTAGCTACACTTTGGAGATCAAAAGCAAATTAGTACACATTAGTACCAAAATCTTATTGTTTAGCTCAACTAGAGATAAAAATGGGTAGTTAGGAAAATGCTGTTATCATGGGCATTATTAGCAAAAGCAGAACAGTACGTGAGCACGGATCAGTATGACAAAAAAAATGACGACATTACTTGAGGTGGGAGAAAAGAAGGTGGCAGGTTACAAGTTTTACTACAGGAAAACATTATGCTTTTGAATTCTGAACTTACCAAAAAGAATATCCAGGCAAAGCCACGTTAAGCATGCAAAATAAAATGTAGATACAAACATAAAATACAGTAACGGTTCTTTGACCAGTTCCATATAACACAATAATACATTCAAACAAAAGCAACAAAATAAAGGAACACAAAAGAAGCAAAACACTAGCAATAGACACTGGTGGATAAAATGGAAGAGGCAAATGTGAATACAAAGGCATAGAACAGTCCACGTGGATTGATCTGGTTTTTGTTTTTAAAGAAATCTCATTTAATATCCATATTCTTCAACATTTCCTTGGAGTCCGACAGCTCCCTTAGGAGAGCACAACTGAGAACAGAAAATGCAGCTGTTAAAATGAACGGGACAGCTGTTCAACAGCTACATATCTGAGTCTCAGAGCACTACAAGGATCCCAATACTTCACCTCCAACATTCAGTTGCTCATTACTATCTCGATACGTGAATTAAAGCAGCCTCGTGACACTTAATGTGAAAGACTGCCCTCTAAGTGTCCGTGAGACTTGCAGTTGATGAGCTCCATCCTGCCCAGTGCCAGTGAAGCTCTCCCAGCACACACCTTATGCTCCAGCTGCCCCACACTCAGAGAATGGAGCATCAGAACCACGAGCGCTCGGTACGTTCAGGGCTGCTCTGCCAGTTTGCAGCTGTTACAGATGGAAGCTCATTGCCTTACGTGCTGGAGTTCAGCCTTCAGCCCAGACGTTTAAAATACTGCAAGCGAGTTGCATTTAAAATACTGAGCAAAAGTAGGGTTTATTTCTACGTAACTAAAAAAGTGTGAATAGGATGAAATTGAAGAGCCATTTCATCAATCTTCTGTGACAGACTACGGGAGAGGAAAAAAGGGCTGTCATCACAAGTGCACACGTGCCTTAACGTCTCCTCCCTACTGCAATCCCACCCTGGGCTAAGCAAGGGGCAATGCTAAGGCGACAGGGTACTGTATGCAATACCTACATCTGAGTCTGTGCTTCATGCTTCAAGGCCAGAGAGTGGGGAGACACAGCAAACAGGAGACAGTGCTGGAAACTCTGCTTTCCAGAAATTCCAGGAAGTTGGTAATCAAAAACATCTAGAGAAGCATTACTTGCACCCCACCCCATATTAAAGCACCACTGCTGCACACTGCCACTTGGATTTTTACCTAGCCAACTGCAATCATGTTAGCGAAGCACGGTGCACGAAGCTCTCCTCACACAACACAGGCTGAACAGCAACATTTAAAAGCTGTTTACATCATGTAGGGCCTGGGATGTTTATTTGTATTTTTATTGCTCAGGAATGTAGGCGTAGCTCTTACCACACCCACTGCAACAACATCTTCCATTACCAATTTCCTAACAGCTGCTGAGATGCATTAGGTGCCATACTGCCTTGTATTTGATTGAGGCTGTTTTCCTCAGCTGTAATTCTCATCTCTCTATCAGCAAATACTTCTGTTTCCATTATTCAGTATTAATTTTGAAGAAGGATAAGCTGAAATATAAAACTTTCACCATGACATTGTTTTCACTGCAGTTAACTGTGCCTTACTTACTGGTTAGACAGACGAGTTTTATTTATCCTCCAAGAACTTGTAGAACAAAACATATCAGCAAGGATGTCAGTAAAACTGGTAAACAAGGTTAATTAGACTTAAGATGTATGAAGAGCAAGAAAAGAAAAAAAATCACATTTATGAAATGCTTAACAAACCAATTTGTTAAGCAGGTTATCTGTAAGAGAGAAGCTGACCTTTACCAAGTTTATGCACATTTCCTTACTCATATTGACCCCTAAATCTTGAAACAACTGATTACATTCACAGAGAACCTATCTTAAAAGAAACAGGAATCAAATCAGCAATCACAAGCCAGCATCATTTAAAGCTCATATGAATGCTCAGTAATGAGAGCAGCAACAGAGATGCAGGCACATTACTGACAGCAGTAAATATGAATCCACAAGAAAAACAAGGCACAAGTGAAAAAATCTCTAAGGGAACTGCATGCAGAAAAACAGGATAAGCACAGCTCTGTAACCACTGAATCATTTATCTGACTGGCAGCAGCAGCACACGCACGAATGTCTGATACCATGATCCAAGAGAGATGATAGGTAGGGGAATTCTCCAGTTTCTACATACTGACATCCTTCCTGCATTCAGTAGTGTAATTTTATTTATTTTTAAACAAATCAACACTACTGTACTGTTACTACAATGCCCTCGGAGCACACACCATCACCTCCATCTTGCCAGCTGGAATATATGCTCCCAAATCAGTACTACGAAGTCTGCCTGCTACAATACAGGGGACACAGGGAAAATATTTACTGACAGTATTCTTGATATTATTTATTTTATTCCATGTGCCTGCCAGTCTTTCAGTGAATACTTCAAAAATTCAATTCATTTGAATCGAATTCTGCATCTGCAAAAACCACTGCAGCACAGTGGAAAGAGAAGGAGACTCTAACTACCTGAAGAAAAAGTTTTGAGCAGTGTAAATTAACTGCAGAGTGATAGATGTGCCCTTGGTTTTCTCTCCAATTGAATTTTTAACTTTTTTAATAAGTAACCATTCATTCCATATTATCTATTTTTGGTTATTTTTGAGTTTCTTGCACCGAGGCAGCTCTCCTGAAAAGGAAGTAACCTGCCTAGGTCCTCCACAACTGCTATTGTGTGCAGGGCCTGCTCTCAGCACAGGAGGCCCCTTTTCAGAAGCTGATCTGCCAGGCTTCACCACATTTCCCTATTCCCTCAATTTGACACAAATTTCTGCATTAATTCCTACACTCAGCTCATTACACGTTGCTGTATCATCCAAGCCTTGATCATCGGTCTTGACATCACTGTAGCAATCATTTATGGAGAAAAATTCCCTGCCATGCTGTTGTACAGGCAAAAATGTTTGGGGCAAAAAAAAGGAGTCCACCTGCCTGCATACTCAACACTTACAGCCCGAAACTGGGAAGAAGCTTCACTCAAGATGGGTGACAGTTTTGAGACGCCATCCCTACCACCGTCACCACATAACTGTTAACCATATATACTATAACTACGCATAACTATATAACTATAACCATATATACTGTTTAGGTATGAACGACAGCATGGTGGGTTGGTTTGTGTTTTTCAATGGCCAGACTTTTAAGGACTGAAGACATCAGAAGTACTACTGCACATAAAATGGAAACAGGAGACATGACTTTATCAGAGCACGGCATTGGCAGAGCAGTTCAACTCTTGATTCTTTGTAAAAACACAGACAAAAAGGCAGCTGTTTCTTCTGAATAAGTGTCATCACAGCACCCTACTCTCAAATATTATTAAAAACAACAGCTAGTGCAAAGCTTAACGCAGACTGATTGTTGCTCAGATAGCTTTATTCACGTAGGGCATCTCCTGCAAGCCAGATGATGCCTTGGGGAGCTCGGGGAAGCTAAGCTCATCTGCAGTGTCTACCGCACTGTAGGTTCTTTGGGCAGCATGGGAGCTGAACCAACAGCTATGCAAGAAGGGCAAGGCATCCTCTGTCCCAGAAAGGTTTTTATCTTACTGCCCAGGAAGCCAGGTAGCTTTGTGGCAGCATACAGGGAGTCGGTTTTATTGCTTAAGCAATAAGGTGTCTGGAAAGTCAAGTCTCCAGGCACGAGACCCAGCTCACCAGAAGGACATTTATTCTCGAGTTTACTGGCTGGGAGGATTAAGTTAGCTTTTAAATAACAGCTGCCTTACATTTTAATACCACACCATTCCCTGGAAAGTAAACAACTATTTTTTAGTGAAGAAGCTTTAATAATACATAAGACAGCACAGTTGAGACCCTGAAGTAGTTTTTCATTTAGGAGAATTTCTAGACTGTACCCACTAGCACTGTGCAAATGGCAACACTAAGAGTTCCATTAAAAACAAACCAACCAACAGCACTTGTTTTGTGGCACTGTACTGGAAAGAGCTGAAAGGAGTGATTTTAAAAGAGCAAGATTTTAAGTACTTCAGTGTTTTGAAAAAGATGGAATTGGAAGCATCTACCACAAATTAAACGCAAGGTTGGTTATAAAGCCCATCTTTAAGTCACATTACAACACAAGAAAATATTAATAAAAGCATGCTTCAGCCAGGAGGTCCAGCCAACGTGTGCCACCCAGCACCCCTCCCACACTCAGCTCATTTTTGGTGCAGCCCAATCACTCTGAATCAAAACCATGAAAGGGAAAGCAAGCAGCCCAGACATACAAACTGCCATCTCAAGGGAGAAAGCCAGCACCCATGAAGAACAGTAGATAAAATTTAGAGTGAGATGGTTCATGTGTACAAACCCTAACCCAGGGAGACTGGAAACGGTCTCACCACTCGCACTCTGTTCTCATCTGATCTTATTCCCAGCCCCCTCCAACACAAACCAGCAGATTGCAGTTGGAGTTAAAGGAAATAGCTCTGAAAAGAATATCTCGAGAATTTGAAATCAACCTAAATGAGGAGATAAGAACAGGAACGTAGCTACTGACAAATCAGGATTAACAGTAGCTGGAAAGCACGGACACTTCCCCCACCAAGCATACCTTACACACTTGTAAGGTTTCATCAGTCTGCTTGCTGTTAAGCAATGACTAAGCCGCAGCATCACCAGAAGACATTTCAAAATATAGGAAGTTTTTCTACAGGAAAAATGCTCAGGAGCCATCTGAGTAGAAGAACATATGTTCAAGAAGGAATGCACAAATTCTCACTACTTCCCATATGTTTGGAAAGCAGAAAGTGAGCTAGCTCTATTACATAAAACAGAATTTTACCTATGCAGGCAGTAGATTTTCACATCCTACCCACAACGTCCAGAAAATGTACATCTTCTCTCCCTCCATCTCCAGCTCCCCAGCATGAAGTATTTTATTCTGTCTTTACAATGTCATTAAATGTTAGCATTGGCTAAGGAAAGAGTAATTTTTAGGTCCTACTGCATCAGATGTCTGTTCACATGCTATTAAGCAGAGCTACCTGGCTAGCCAACATCATTAACAGGCAGTTTTAAGAGCTCAGTCTTCACGCTACTCATTTTCAATGTTATATAGCTCTAGATGGTGACTGGAGAAGAAAGGGCAAATGTAAGGTTACTGGGAATGCCCTCTGAGAAAAGGAGAGAGAGTTATGAACTGACGAGGTCCTGAGTTCTCTGTAATCCATCTTTTTGAAGACAGGCTACTCCATGCAGTTTTTCAGCCTAGGCAGCAGGGATTCATCAGGTACTTCCCTTTTTTTTTTTTTTTGAACTGCTCATAATCTTTCACTCTTGCTGCAATACTTCAAGTTAGCAGTTGTTGGACATGAATCCAGCGTGACAGCACGTCAGAGAAGGATCACAATCAGTAGCCAAGGCTTTAGTCAATGAAAATCTAAAGCTCTCTGTAGTAAATGTCACAGAATCACTCGTTTCAACTGACTTAAAACACACATTAAGATAAGGCACCCATTCAGCTAATGCAGAGACCACTCATATTCTTCAGTAAAGTGGGTTGTCCACCTCTGACACACACAGCATCACAAGTGATGGTATGTGAGAAACCCACCTAACAGCTAAGAATAAAAAAGAAAACAACCAAAAATACAAGCACTAATGATTCTCTAACTGAATGCAAGCTTGCTTGCTTGGCAACATCACCTACTGGCACATCAATAGGTAATACTGTGTAGGTGCACAATGCTAAGCAATGGAATTGCTGCAGCTGAAAAATCTAAAAAAGGTCCTAAAAGGCTGTGCTCCAATTTTCATCACTAAGACACAGGTTATGATGTCTCACGCACTTCCCCTGTAATTATCCTCTAACGTTTCATTAACTGCTGTTTCCTTGTGCCAGTTAGCTCCTTGCCCTTCCTCATCTCTCATCATGTTTCACTGATGGAGGAACTCACTTTTAACTTAAGGTGAGCACTGCTGGCCAATAGGAGAAAGACGACAAGTAGGGGAACAGAGTCTTCCTGACTCGGGCTTGATAATCATGCCTTTCTAAGCTAAGGTTTAGTAACAGAACTTTATCTCACATTGAACTTGAACTCTCCCTGCAGCATACATGACTTATGTCCCACGAGGTACTGATTATAAAGGTTTATTTTGAAAGATATAACGCTAGAAGAGAAATCTTGTAAAAGAAACAAACTGCTGTTTCCTGTGACCATGGATGCCTACTGCTGGAAGTCAAAATCCGTAGCTTAAACTGTGCTTCTATGTAATGCAGGCTTTTCATGACCTGCCCTACTATCACTGCTTTCCTTCAGTACAGCCCTGCCTACCTCGTGGCAAACAAACAAAAAGCAACTACGAAACATCTGAGTGTGTCCTATTTCAGAAAATTGGATTGTCAAGGTATCTCATAAACTTCACAGTACAAAATTCATACACAGCCATCATTAGTTAAGCTCTAAATTCATAGCCAAGAACTGGAAAACACTGGAAACATATACTTAACCATGCTGAATGAGTTCTTCTGTATAGAAGAGCCTTTTTTCAATAGCATAGTTGCCACAGAAGTTGAAAAGAACACAGAAGTGTTTACCAAGAGATTAGGAAAAAAAATTAATTGTTAATGTTAATTTGATAAAGAATTTGCACTATTTGCAACTAGCACAATCATATTCACTGCAAAAACAAGCAATATCAAACAGTACAAAACGTGTAAGCTCTGAAGTGAGAAAGCACGCTGTTCCCATTGCAACTGAAATAGTTCCTACCATAAAGGAGAGCTTCTGGTGGTTTGATTTGCTTTTGAAGTTGTTGTTGGCATTACTGAGGACATTACATGGGAATTCAGGAGGTTTAAAAACCAACTCACTACCCCTGCTGCTGCTATCACTACCATTCTGCAAAAATCAGAATGCTTAAAGCAAGGCTAACCCTCTCAAGCACACATGCAATTTACTACATGCAGGGAACATGCAAACCCATCACCTACCTCTGCATTCCACCTTTTGAAAGAAATTTAAGCAGATAAAAAGAAAACAAAAATCTTTCCCTTGACTTTCAAACTGAAACAGAGAAACTTCATGTGCATTACCTGCCAAAAAAACACCTGCAATCTAATTAAAGGCTACAATGTCATCATACTCAGCAATCACAGCTGATCTCAATGCATCTGAAAAGAAAATAATTATATTTCTTCGGAATCTGTCTTCTGTCCTGTGCAAGGCTTCTCCTACGTACACATGCCTTATTTCCATGGAGACTGCTACCGCAGGCAGGAGCACCCATGAGGTACAAACACATTTTCCCATTTCTCAGTCAGCTGGCTTATAATGATCTGCCTGTCAGGCCTCATCACAAGAAGTTAGAAGTTGCACAGCTTTCGTTTTCCACTCCCCAACGATTTCTGCTATCAAAGGAAGGCAGCATGCAAATGTAGATTTTTGTGTCTAGAACTATCCCACACTAACAGCTCTCGGAATCTGAACAAAGAATAAGCAAAAAGAAAACTGAAAGGTAAGCTACACTAACAAGGTGTAACATTCTAACTAGGGAGTCAGCTCTCGCTGTAGGATCTTGTCAGACAATTGCATCGAGCACCCTATTTCAAGTAGGTCTGCGTCAGGTGCTTCATTGGCATCATTCACAGAACCTCACAGAACAGAGCAGCACGTACCAAAGGGCGTTGAAGGAAACAGTACACAGACAGTCATTTCATTACTTACATTGTTGTTGCGTGTTTCTACTGCTGGAAACTTCCTGACTATGAATTTGACGGCGGATTCCAGGTTTTTGTCAATAAGATAGGATGGCTTGGCTTTGGGGTCACCACATGCCTATAAAAAAATACAATACAAAATGTAGTAAAAAAAATAATCAACTTAGTCAAATTAAGCGATAGTTGCAAATCTGAAGACAAACTAGAAAGATTTTGTTTTGGTTTGTTTATTTCTTTTTTTTTTTTTTTTACTTTTATTTTTTAAGTGAGCAGGTGATAATGAGAGGCAAAGTGCAGGGACTGTCACAGCTGAAGTATGCAATGAGAAACAGTACAAAGATGCTCTTCTACTGAAAAAGATGCATGGAAGTATCAAAGCAGTTAGTGCAGAACAGCAGTGAGGGAAAAACAACTCAATCCTAAAAGAAGGGAAAAAAAAGGTTTTCTTTTGACTGCTATTCCTGGTTTGAGGTAGTATTGTATTCATGTGGAGTTAATAAACTGTTAGAAAATTCGATCGTGTCATCATCTATGGAGGACTACCCTTGGTAAAACAAAACTAAAGAAGCCCCACCACCAATCGGCATTTAAGTTATCTTTTAATTGTGAACTGCAAGAGAGTTTTCCACCCCACAATAAAAACACCAATACTTGCCTAAAACACCCTGTTTCTTTAAATTAGCAACTCACGTTTTGCTCATTTTCCTTTACTCCTGCAGTAGCATAAGCTGTGCTTTAAAAGCAGCAATGAAGAAACTTGATTAAATTTCCATTTGAACAGAAGCCACAGCTCAGTGGAAGCCTCTTGAATAGCCTACACAGACATCTCAGAAGCCCAGGTTGGAGGAGCGACTCAGCTACTTTAGCCAGCTGCAGAGCATGCTGTTGGACCCGCTACTTGTTCCCAACTACTCTAACGAGCCATGCTACACGGTTTAGCTGGGAGAGACAAACTAAAGGCAGCAAGCATTATTAAGGCAACAATTTGCGCTCCAATTGCATTTTCTCTCAAATATGTATTTAGCTTTACACTCCTCAGAGGGATTTTCGTGTCACATGCAAAACTGAATTACATGCTACGCATTTCTACGCAACATAGTGAACTTGAATGACAGCTCGTTTAAACTCTTCCACATCCAATTCTATGGCTGAGTTGCAGACCGTAGAAGACAGAAGTCATGGAGTATGAGACCGGTTCTGAAAGCGGGCAAGCGGGCAAAGGGAAGGTGAAAAGCTTTGCAAACCTTCCAAACTTGTCCTTGCTGGGAAAGCATTGCAATAGAAAGAGAGAAAAATTACACATAAACAATTGACTCAAATTCTACAATACGTTACATTTAAGTGAGCTAAGACACTATTACCTACATCCAAGAGAACATTACGACCATCTGTTACTACAGACAGCACACTTTCTAGCGGATAGAGATTATTCTGATACTCACAAACAAGTTTACATGTACTTAATAGAATTTTACTATTGCGCACAGTTCAAGTACAAGCTGAAACACGTAACTTCTAATAGTAATTTCAAACGTAAGTTCGGGAAGGAAGGAAAAAAAACGAGTTCAACATCACATGCATCTACAAGGGAAAAACAGGAGAGAAACTCAGTGAAGTTTTACATACCTGAAAAAGAAACGGTAGCCAAGAAAAAAAAAACAAAACAAAAGTCATTATTGTAAGTTTCTACAACTCCTGCCTGCAGCACACGACCATCAAAATGCATGTTAACGAACTACTCCAACATCTACACTCTGACATTTGCTAATTTTTCCACAACACATACTAAACTTCATCAAAAGGTTCCATCCATAACATCCCAAGAGGAATCGATAACCACCACCAACTCAGCAGCGCCCACGTCACTGATGAGGTATGAAAATGGTTGCTTCGGTATTCTCACAGCAGCAAACAACGCGAGCCACAAAAGGTCTGTTCCACACACACTTCAAAGTCTTCACTCTATTTCTAAAG
This sequence comes from Lagopus muta, assembly GCF_023343835.1. Lineage (NCBI taxonomy): Eukaryota > Metazoa > Chordata > Aves > Galliformes > Phasianidae > Lagopus > Lagopus muta. The sequence continues at coordinate 31,503,279 of NC_064440.1, read as the reverse complement.
TAAAAATTACAAGTGTCAGAAATTGAACAACTCACGCTTCAGCTTTATGAAGTCTTAAGGAACCAGAAGCCACAAATGTCCTAAAAATCTGTATCAGCTTAATGGAAGTTGGTATCCTTGCCACACATGTAGCTTTCTCTAGCAAAGTGATTACAAACTAAGGAAGGATCTCAATAGCCAACACGCATGTGTATCCATTATATTTCGATGCACTTGCACTCACACAGGTAAAAATTCTTAGTCCTGCCACCACCTTCCCTAAGTTTCTCAGCCTGACTTCAAGAAGTACTTCCACGTATGCTATTTCTCATTGCCTCCTAGCACCGGATGGCCTTTCTCCCATAAAATGAAGGTTTACTTTACTAGAAGTTACGTTCCAAGCAGGCCTTTGCATGCAGCTTCTTCACATGGAAACAGCCCTCGGAAAACACAAACACAAACATCCTCACTGGGTTTCAGCAACTTGGTTCCCAGCAATGACAAATGTTATTCGCAGCCTAAGAGGCAAATCCCTGCAGACATCCAAGAGCGCAAGACACAGCTTTGTTCCTTCCCACTGCTTATTTGCTAATATTACACGTACAGCACCTGTAATTCTGCCTCCTAATAAATGACATAAGATTAATCCAAAGAGCAGGAAGAAAACTTTAGCATGCTAAGAGCTTTAAACCATTACTTACATAACCCTAAATCCCACCTCTAAGAAACTCCACAAACCTACATTTCAAGGCTATGTATCTGAGCATTGAGAACTCCAGAATTTATATGGACTTGCTAGCACAGCATTTGTGGAATACAGCTCTCTGAAGCTAGGGGATTCCAGCCCCTTCAAGCTCAGCATACTATACCACAAGAATCTCCCAGCAGACACCTCCCAGTTCTTTTGAACATTACCAAACAGCTGTCAAGCAGTTGTGATGAAAAAGCCGATGCAGAACTACCACTGAGACTAGTCTGCATCGCTATTTAAAAAACAACACTAGGGAGGACGCAGATGCTGGATTTCTACCCAGCTAGGCTTCATTTCTTTCCACAGTACTTTAGAACCCTCCTACAACAAGCTCTTAACCAAGGAAGCAAATTTTCTTGATCCGATTCTGTGCATTCAACCCTAGCAAGAACAAGCCAATTTCTATAGCTCACAGTCATTAATCAGAACATTTCTTCGCCATCATACGCATAGGTCATCAAAACAGACTAGATAGATGAAGTCACATAAACTGTTCAAGTGATTTACAATGCCACGTATTCTGAACTAAAGCAGCATTTTCCTCCCTCTGGAAACTACATTATTAAACAAAATTCAGACTCCTCTTCACTTGAAGCTTACAGCATTCCTCCACACAAGTGTCACTTTGGAAACAATGAATACTATGTGGCTTCACTTTCAGACTACACTGCATAAGCAGCAGCCAACAAGAAAGCAGTGAGCAACTGCATGCTTAATATCTACACTGAAGGTTAAGTAGTCTCTAGAGAACACCAAGGACCACAAGTATAATTGTCCCTGTACCACAGAACACCAATGCTAAGAGGTGCGCCAAAAAAACCTTTTGCCACAGTACAGCTGGAGTTATCACTGCAAAAATCAAAGCCTAACTCTGTACTGCCAAGCTGAGGACATCAGATGTTGGACAAGGGCAAAAAAGATTTATGGACAGAACTACCGTACATATAGAATTACAGAACCATTAAGAGTGGAAAAGACCTGAGATCCAATCCAACCATCCACCTACCATTAATATTTCCCACTAAATCACATCCCTTCATACAACATCTAAATGTTTCTGTAACACGTCCAACATCGCTGACTCAACCACCAGCAGACCATTCCAGCGCATTACCGCTCTTCCAAGGAAGAAATGTTTCCTCATACCCAACCAGAACCTCCCCTGGCACAACGCAGGGCCATGACCCCTAGACCTATCTTTAGTTACACAGGAGAAGAGGGTAAGCCTCACCTCACCACAGCCTCCTTTCAGGTAGTGGTAGGGAGCGATAAGGTCCCCCGTGAGCCTCCTCTTCTGCAAACTAAACAATCCCAGCTCCCTCAGCCACTCCTCAGAAGACTTGTGCTCCAGATCATCACAGCTTCAATGCCCTTCTCTGGACACGCTCCGGGGCCCCAGCGGCTTTTTTGTAGCAAGGGACCCAAACCTGAGTGCAGTACTCAAGGTGCAGCCTCACCAGAGCTGAATACAAAGGGATGATCACCTCCCTGCTCCTGCTAGCAGGGCTATTACTGATAAAAGCCAGGAGACCATTGGCAATCTCGGTCCCCTGGGCACACTGCTGCCTCACATTTCACTGAGCATCAACCAGCAATTCCAGGTCCATTTCCTGCACACAGTCCACCAGCCATTCCACCCCAAGCCTGAAGCACTGCCTGGGTTGTTGCGGCCAAAGTGCAGGATCCAGCACTTGGTCTCATCCCAGCCACCCAGCCTGTGCAGATGGCTCTGTAAGGCAGATCAACACTTCCTCCCAACTTGGTGCCAGCTGCAAACATACTGAGGATGCACCCAATCTCCTCACCCCAGTCATCATTAAACAGGGCAGGCTCCAGGTGATGTGACATGATAGCTCACATGCAGGCACAATCACTGTCAAAAGCCAGTAGCACGGCACAGTGTGCAGGGCACAATCTTCCATTTGTAACAGCTACACTTCACTCCAGCCTTTTGCACAGACCTGCAGGATCCTCAGGAGCACTGGCAAATGCTACTTCAGTTACGTGATGTAGCTCTAAGTTACTGGAATATGGAAACAGCTTTTATACCTTTCTTGTTGGTGCTAAGCCCCATCTATTCCAAATGATGAACAGGGCTATTGCCCAATGAAAAAAGAAAGAGAGCCAGAAGAGAGCTATTGCTTGAATCAGTATTCTTCTATTTTCATCCTTCAAACTGTCAACATCAGTAGACTATGATAAAATAAGTCATATACTGCAGTAGCTTAACGAGGTTTTATACTTAGGATTTCACTGCTACTACAGACCTGAGATAAAATACTGCTGAGCAGCTTCACTGGTAACAATATATACTGAAACAATCAATGAATCACCTTGCTTTCAAGTTTCATTTGTGAATGAATCTGCATTAAAAACATTTAACAAGCAAATAGGTGCAATTTCAACTACAATAGGTATTTTTAAAAAGTCATTTCCTTAGCCAGTAACATACATTAATAAAAAGAAATATGCTAAGATGTCTAGTATTAAAAAAGAGGAAAAAACTCCTGTATCATCTACAGATCACTATAGCACATTCTCTTGACACCCGGAAAAGGCATGTGCAGTAAAAACCATTCTTCTTCCCTGATGCTGACATTAAAGACTTCTCCCTAAAATAGATCTGAATTTAAACGCTTGGTTTGTGGTTGCACATCCTCCAGAATTATACTAAATAATAAATGGCAAAGAAATACTCAAGGAGACAAGCTCCTTATTAACTCCATGTTTCTGTAGCATAGAGCGCGCTATGTATTTCTCATTTACATCATGCATTTAAAAGTAATGAGATTACCAACTGACAATTTCTGACTTTGAAAAAAATAAAACTACAGAGAACAGAGAGGTGAATAATCCAAGAGTAACTGCTTTGAAAGCTGAGTGCATTAGGAAGCAGTTCACATTCCATTACTACTTCTGTTGACCTACCATGGCCGCTGTGCTGCACTTCAGGTTTTGAGGAAGCTTGAGTTCAATAATAAACTAGCTTGTCCCAGACGATCTTTGTGAATGAACCCTTTTAACAGCTATGAAAAGATACCCAAGCATCAGCCAACCACACAAGGACAAATTACAGCTTAGTATTTTGATGGCTAAAATCTAACCGTCCTAGTCCAGATTTATTTGCTCATAACCGTGCATTGAACCACAGAGCATCCACTTAAATTAAACTCAAAGATCCAACATATCGAGTGTAATCTCATGTGAAATCTGAAGAAACAAAGCTAGAAATAGGCCTTGAGAACTTGCCTACCCTACTTTCCCTGTCCAAAGTAGGATCAACTGCATTTCTCTTGCTTTCAAGGGGGTATCTATCAAATCAGTCCTTCAATAGAGTCAACTCAAAAGCATCCCGAGATGACTTGTTTCACTATTCAGTCATCTTTATCACTAGAATGTTCTAAGACCTTAGCTATATTTTTCTTGCTACAATCTAATTCACCACTTCACATTCTGTAGCCATGCTGACTTGGACAAGGTATTCCTCTTTGCCCTGCAGTAGTCTGAAATGTTGGAAAACTCGTATCAAACATCACAACCTACTTTTAAAAGGATTCATCGCTTAGTGGATCAATTTCTCTTCGTTCCAGGCCACCCACATCGTTCTTCAGATTGCCTCCATTTTGTCCACATCCTTCTTTAAGAGTGTGTTGAAACTGCTATTTTTCAGGTGAGTCTCAATGCATGCCACATACCTACTCACACCTTTATCAAATCTGTCTTTTTTTCTAGCAGTTAAACCTAGTTGACCCAAGTTTTCCTCTGCTTCTCCCAACTATTTTCTGCAGACCAGCCCCCTCATTACTCTTTACCTTCTATTTCACGTTTCAGTAAGCATAAACTGACTTACAGTTGTGCTTGCTCAGCTACCCACAAAATTTGTTTGGGTATACCTACAACCTCTTAGGTTCCAACTAAACTCTAACTACGTTCCTCGTTATTTCTGCAGCTCTTCCCAGTTTGCTACCTAAAAATTTAATAAGCATGCTGCATTCATCACCTAGGCTGTTATAATGCCATAATGGGATGGAAAGTACCACAATAACACCAGGGTGGCACAGTCTCTGGCTACAGCAAATGAGAACGAGCACAAATGAAGCAGCCACGCTTACAAAAATGAATGAAAAGAGCTGCTTACCTTAAGAAGGCTGCAGGCAGACAGGGGCCTCCAGCAGGAGACCCCCTCACCTCCACTACCAACCCTGAAATGAGACCAAGAAGGGACGGATCCGGGTTCCAACCCTTCTGGTCAATCAGATTCATTGCATGCACCTGAGCTCTGCTGGGTGGGCCCTGCCTTCCCACCAGGTGCTCAATCACTGCTTCAGGCTGTGACTTAGCATTGCCACTACAGCTGTTAAGGCAGAGCCTGGCTGGAGCAGTGCTAGGACACAGCCCAGGGAGATGCTGTAGGGCTACACTCCAACAAGGACATTTTCATAACCTTTCCCTAACATGGTTACCCATCTGCTTTCATAATTACAATTTCATACAGACCTTATTTCCTGAGATTGTTTATGTGAACAATCAGATGAGGTAACATCAGCAGCCTTGCTAAGGTCAACATGCAAAATACCTACCAAATTGTCCTGATGAGAGTGACCTGTCATCTCACTGATCAAAGAAACATGCTTGGTTTGACACTACCTGTATACATAACTCCACATTATCTTCTTGTGTTTGTAATGCCTATTTAAATCAGCACTCGGGTCTATTACTCAAATATAGGGCAGATGAAACAAAAAACAAAATGGAAAGAAGTTTCACTGCCACAACACTTTCCTTGATTGTAATTTATAAAGTACCAATGATAAAAAAACACGGGGCAATGGGAACATCCTCTCCATTTCGATTCTATAGCATGGATTGTTTAGATTCTCCAGCTACATCTCCTTCGATACAGATCTCAGAAATCACCTGCAACAAAAACAGATCTTGCTTTTTTCAGCATGCAGCAGGGCAAAAAAAGAGCAACTGGGAGGCAGGGGAAAGCAACTAGCATGGATGCCTCTAAGAGACAATGCAAAATAATTTTAGGTGCCTACCATTGAGACGCAAGCATAAGCCCATCTAGATTTCCTTCTGTATATTTGAGAAGGTATCATGGGATATTTCAGTACTGTATTTAAAAGCTTAATGTCTCTTGACAACATGAATTGCTTTTTGGAATCTTTTTGGAATATTCAATCTGGAAAAAAAAAAAAAAAGTCACAGGATACCATCAGTTTGTATTTGCCTCCAGGGAAAAGCAAGTAGCTTTTCTGCCTTGGCAGCATGGATCCTAAGTTTGTTTGCTGTTTTCTCCTGACTACCAGCTGGACAGTATTTTGGACCATTCCTCTAAGGCTACAAACACAAATGCACCAACAAATACTGTTGTCCTAACCTTTAAAGAACTGTTAATATCAATCAAGCACTAAAAACAGCCCTACCCCACCCTAAGTCACTTCCTGATGACTTGAAGATGTTATCTGCTCCTTCCAATATCAAACTTACAACTCAGAACAAGATCAGCAGTGAGCTTCTCCCCTCAGCTCAATGCTCTGCAGCCCTCTTAGAGCTCAGGGTCCAAAGGGTGATCTAATTCTACACCCTTCCAAGTTTCAGAGCTCTGTAGTTCGGGAACTTCTCCATGCTTGCCAGTCGCTTTGAAGGCTCTTGCACTTTTCCAAAAAAGCCATGGCAGTGCCTGAGCAGAAGAGCAGACTTCACTGACTGGCTTACAACTTTCTCATCAATGTTTAGACTTCGTCAAGTCCTCTCCAGTCCAATTCTGGAGCTCCTGGGATCTTTTCCTTCACCCTAGTCTCACGACCAGAGTGAAAGGCTGGAGATGCGAGGGTCTGCCCTCTATGCAGCCTTAGCCAACCCAGCCAACTTCTCATCATTTTACCACAGGAGAACTGGTGCCGTCCTTCTTTACCCTCACAGCACAGTTGCTCTTTCATAAATAGTATGTAATTTAACTGCTGCAGGAGATAACCAGGAAAAAAGTATTCATTTGGCCTTTAAAATGGCTAACAAGCAACACCTTTAAGATAAGTACAAATACACTATTCCCAAATTAAATCTTTAAACTACTAACCAACAAATAATCAATCACCTAAGTAATCTCATATCTGACTTATTATTATGCTGTACGGTGCTGGGACTGGGACCAAACTTGAGATCTTAGTTTAGAATGGCAAAGACAAAGCCAACTAAAGCCTTGACGAGGATTTATTCTGCCCTTGACCTAAGCCTTCAGCTTGGTTACGCAGCTGGTATCTAATCCAAGAGTCTGCTCTAGGTTCTCATTTCCAGGTACCACGCAATCACAGGAGGTCTGACAGCCAAAAGAAGGCTGCACTAAAGACATTTTAAGAAATAAGTTTTGCATACAAACTTAAAACCTGTACTGTAAATAACAGAAGGACACTGCTTGCAAAGCCATTAGCACCAAGTAACACTCACTGTTTTTGAGGAGCGTACTCCAAATAGTTCAAAACCCTCTCATCCCAAACAGCTTAGCTCTAAGTAGTGTTGCTCTGACGTCCATCAAAACAACACTCTCTCGATTTGCTCAAAGTCTATGATTCTGCTATTTCAACACTGAATCTCTGACTGCAAATACTTTCTGGTATCCAAGTAGTTTATAAACAAACAAAAGCAGACCCACATACAGTTTTGTTTTTTCTTCAACACCACGCTGATTTTAATTTTACAATACTGCAGCATCACACAAAGCATACCAAAACCATCTCTGTCTGCTCTGGCACTAACAACAGCATTCAAGTTTCACCTGAGCCAGGATAGCATGAAAAATGCTGTATCTGACTTACAGACACGGCTGTAGGTACAAACAGCAAGAGCAACAAGACAACTGTTAGCCTGTACAATTGAGGATAAACATTTTAAAAGCACAAGGAGCAAAACAGGAGAGAAACTGCAGTGATAACATTTCCAAATTCAGGACTGATGCTGGTCCCAGTACAATAGGCAGCTAAAAACAGCTGAAAGCAGCACGCAATGTCATTCCTTATAAAAAGTTCCACCTCCATACAGATCAAGTAGGAGTTCAGCCTCACCACCCACCGTTACTTCAGTAACTCTGCATTTCATATTTTCCATACCGCTCCTAAAGAGGCAGAAAATCGTGTGTTCAGATATCCCACCTTTAAAAAGAATCATAAACCATTTCAGAAGGCTGCGGCTCAGGCAGCAAACAGGAAGTGAGGAACAATTAACAGCTATAAGGAAAACGAGATCAAAATTGATTATTTTCTTTTTTTTTTTTTTTTAAAGCAAGTGTAACTATGGAGTTGTTTTTTCCAATTTCTGTAACTCAGGAAAATCCTAATCCCTTAAAATCTCAGCTCCCTCACCAGCATCTCTAGCAGTCCACACAGCAGTGATGAGCGCGGCAGCTCTCACTTCCCCTTATTCAAATGAGTCTCAGCCACTTCCTTTAACCGCAATACCGCATATTGTGCAGTTCTCTGCAAACCAGAGATCTGATATTGTCTTCTGCGGAGGAAGCCAGGAGAAGCCTTAGCAGCAGTTTTGAAACCAACCGCTTGCAAAGAGGGAAAAAGTGGGAAAACAAAGAAAAAGAAAAGGTTCCAAGAAGCCAGAAACCAGTCTGAAGGGACGAAACACAAACATGACTTCTGGGCCACACCATCAGAGCCAGCCAGCTACCACCATCAACCAGTACTTACTGCAGCTTAAGAAAATAATCGTTTGTATCTCAGTGCACCATTTGAATACAAAGTGCTCTATCTGCTTGTCTCCAGACTTGCCAAGCTCTACATTGCTCAGTCACCAAGTCACTTGGATTCACCTCCTCTTTCTGTGCTGAGACCTACGCAGTTTTTGAGTCCGTTCACGGTGTTTGCAGGAAAACCTGCTGTCACCTCCAGTGTTTCTGTTCCCACACTGAGAGCCCATCCGCACGCATCACTGCACCAACAGCAATGCCATATGGACCAACCCACCCAGGACTCCCTCCACCAAATGCGCTGACGGAAACACATCCAAAGGCACCATGCTGCTTACCATGAGCATCTCCAAACCAGTAATCGCAGCACAACCTTACGCTCGTTAAGGCACAGCTTTACGCCAAGAGATGCTTCACCTTTTCCTGCCTCCTTCCTACACAGCACAGCTCAGGCACAATCCTACTGGACCAGTTTTCAGCCAACACGCCTCTCAAAGCGCACACACAAATGACTTCAACATTTGGATGCTTTTCCCCATAAATAGAGAAATTCTGCTTTGCATTACAAGTACACTTACACCACTGCCATTAATAAGTAGCAGCAAGTTTCTGACACATAAAACTGCAAGTTAAAAGGAGTTCCATTTCTATTTCCGGAAGATATAAATTGGCAATACTTTGGTTAGATGAGTCGATGTTAGTGAAACAACAACTGCACATCAAGTACTGCTGTTGGTTGGGATTAACACTGATTTTGAATACTACAGTCACTTTCTTCCCCTGCAAATGACAGCCAATTAAGACCAACCCTGTGCGTGGGATTGCCGACAGCTCACGCCGCTCCCAGAGCATGGTTGCTGGACAGAGCACTGGACAGGATGTCTCCCACCTGAAAGGGGTTCAGGGCTACAACACAACTCACTCACTACAACTAACTCACAGACAGATGACGACCAGCTCCTCAGAACTTCATTGGACCTCAGATTTCTTTGCAGCCCCCAAACACCACAGCAGCACACAGCACGGGGAACAGCACAGGCCTTCTAATGCACTCAGTCTGCAAAGGTGTGCTCGCTGCTTCAGCAGAGAAGAGAGGTTTCCTCCAAAAAATGAAAAACTCTCCCATAAAATAAGTTCACGTGCAAAATTCCGTGCTGGAACTGGATTATACAAACGCGTTCCTCCTGATCACGCATTCGCATTGGGAAAATCGAGCCGGGAAGGCCAGGCGAGCAGCCGGAGCACCGGCACAAGGCAGGGATTTCCGCCGCAGGACGGGCAGCCGGGCCGCGTCTCGGGGAGGCGGCGGGCGGTCGCGGCACCCGCGTCAGCTCCTGGTTCCGTCTCCCGCCCGAGCCGCTAAGCAACGCCGACTCGCGGATCCCAACTCGCTAATTTTACCCGAAGCCCTGGCCGGCCGCAGCGGCGCGGGGAAGCCGGGCCGCCGCCTGACTCACGGGGAGCGGCCCGTGGCCTAGGCCCCGCGGCCTGCACTCTCCGGGCCCGCCCGCCGTCAGGTACTGCCGGCCCCCGCGGCCCTGCGGGAGCGCCCGGGGGCCCCCCGCCCCTTCCCTGCCCTGCCCTCTCCTCCCCTCGCCGCCCTGCCCTGCCCCTCGGGCCCCGCAGCTAGGCCGCGGCGCGGCGGGGGGCGGCGGGAGGAGCGCCGGGTGGCCGGGGCCCAGAGGGGCGGCGGGCCGAACGGACGGACGGGGGGGGTCGCGGCGGTCCCTCTCCCCGCCTCCCCGCTGGGGCCCCCGCACCTTCTTGATGTTGTAGAGCCGGGTGAGCATGCCGACGCCCCGGTCGTTTAGGATGGTCAGCTTCTCCGCCAGCTTCTGCTGGCTCGGCTGAAGCACGGACCGCGACATCCTGCCCCGCGCCGCGCCCCCGGCTCGGACCCCGCCGCCGCCGCTCGCAGCCCGCCGTGGCGCGGCCGCCGGCCCGGCGCTGCCTCCCAGCCGCCGCCGCCGCCGTTCTCGCTCGCTGCCTCCGCGGGGCGTGGCCACGGCCCGGCGCTGCCGGCGGCGTCACGTGGCGCGGCTCACGGCCGCCCCTCGCGGCCCGTCGGAGGAGCCGGCGCGGAGTGCTCCGGGGCTGGGGGCGGTATCGTTGTGGCGGCCGTAGGGCCGAGAAGCGCGCTTGTCCAAATGTTAGGGTCAAAGCAAAATGGTGAATGTTTTTCTGATTGATTTCTCGGTTTCCAGAGTCATTAAGCTGTACTGGAGTTGCAGTTCTAAGTCACGGTTGGAAACAACCGTGAATGTTCTTCCTAGAAGTTCCTCGTGATTCTTTTTGCCAATCATCATCTAAAACCCAGCGCTGACGCTTGGAAAAACACTGCAGGGCGTATTTACAGATATGGTACCAGTGCACCTGAGGGAGACCTGTGGAATCGTAGATTCACTGAGGTTGGAAAAGACCTCCAAGATGACTTAGTCCAACTGCCAATGCATCCCCACCCTAAAACATGAGGTGTTGTCCTTAGGAACGTGGTTTAGTGAACAGTGGTGACAGAGGGATGGTTAGACACAATGATCTCAGAGGTCTTATCCAGTGCTGTGTGAGCTGAGAACGAATAGGTGCTGGAATGAAACATGTAAACCTTACTCTTCTTGTGGCTTATACAACAAGGCCTGAACTACACGTTGCTGTAACGTAATGAATTTCACAGTGACTGCTGCATAAAGGCCCTAGTGAGAGCTCAGTGCTACCCGCTGCTGCTAGCTCCCACAGCCAGCTGCTGTGAGGGGCTCCCTCATCGCGTTGATAGGAGAGGCTTAAGAACTAACCTCCTAATCTCATTTTTAAAGTAACAGTCTCACCATCTGTTCCTTTTGCTGCATATTAATACTTCTATTTAATTTTCGGTTTGTATTTCTACTGTGTAAATCAGATTATTTCTGTCTTTCAGCAGTTTTAAACTAATAGATTTTAGAAAGCATAGAATTGAATACGAGAAGCCTAAACGTAATTAAATTGTTACTGACCTCCTTCCTTTTAGCTGCTACAAGATTATTCATGATTCAGAACAAAACCGGGAAGCGAGAACTTGGAGTTCCAATCTTACAGCTGCCGTTGACTCATTTGTTGTCCTTTATCAAACAATTTTCTCTAGGCATTCTGTCCAGGGGTCTGGAATTCCTAGCAACAACGCTATCTGTGAAAACATCAGAAATATTCAAATCAATCTTTTAATTAATAAAGCACAAAATGCTATTTAATTTCCAAGTGTTTAATCAAATATCTATAGGAATATGTTTACATAAAGACTGTTCCTCCTATTCTGAATTCATTTAAAAACAAATACTAATGTTTCCGATTACAGTGAAGATGTTTCCCATGTAGTTATACCCTAAGAAAAAAGAACAATGCTATTGCTGAACCATAGAATGACTTAGACTTAAAGGGACCACAAAGCCCATTCAATTCCAACCCCCTGCCATGGGCTGCTTTGTCCCCATCAGCTCAGAACAATATGTCACCCCATCCAACCTGGCTTTCAGCACCTCCAGGGATGGGGTACCCACAGCTTCTCTGGGCAGCAGTGCCAGGGCCTCGCTGCCCTCTGAGCAAAGAATTTCTTCTCAACATCTAACGTAAATTTCCCTTCTTTTAGTTTAGTTCCCCCTTGTCCTATCGCATCAGACCATATAAAAAGTCAGTCCCCCTCCTGTTTTTACACTTTTTTTCTTATTTACAGCTGAAAGAAACAGCAGCCAATTTTTAATCCAGCACTGAATTACTTCTGAGCCACATTCAGTCTACTGGAACTTCCAAACAATAACAGCCAACCCTCTATATTGCCAAGTAAGTGGAATGGCTTTAACATTGTGACAGTTCATAGTGAGGTTGTGGGTGTCATATTAAAACACCGGTGTGCTAACATCCCAAATTTCTCTCCCTGAAATAAGTAGGAAAGCTATGGATCACGATGGAGACCAGGCTGCTCGATTTTAGTAAGGTTTGCTCTGGTAGTGTTCTCTGGAGAGCTTTCAGGCTCTCTGTGACTACTAACAGTTCTCAGGTGAAAGCAATCACAATTGCTCTCCATGCTGCACAGATAACAACAGGCTGAAATGTGAAAAGAAAACATTTCTGACTCGTTCTCTTCTATAGTAGTGGCAGAACATCCCATTTTGACCCCCCACGCTATTCATGAAGCTATTCACAAAATTTTGTCTTAGGGATCACCTCTGCTTGCAATAATTTTTAATGCAAACGGTGCCAAATCAGCTGCTTTTCTTGAGAACAGACTGAATATTGCAAGAGGGAAGAGAGCAGTGTCAGTAAGCAAGAATCTGTGATATAAGGAATTTTTACTACCTTGCAGCTGTACAGACCTAGTACTAAATGGAATATTATCTGAATTACCACCTTAGCATGGTTAGTTGGTCTAATATTCAGGCAGATACATTAAAATAAAAAATAAATTCTTCATGAAGCCTGACTAAATAGAGCAGAGTGTCCCTTACAAGCCTTGGCAGAACAAGGTTTTCTCAACAAGGTGCTGATTAGAAGAAAGAGGCGTATCTCAGCCCTGCTAGACCAAGATGTGAAAGGCAAGTTCAAAACTCCCTGACAGACCATGTTTCTGCCCACACAGACACAAGATGCTGCTGGTCACATAATTGGCAGCATCTTGCTGATCTGAGTGTTGGGACCGGTTTTAAGTTAGGAGCTACAAAGCGTGCTTTTTTCCTCTTACTTCTAAACCCTTCACTGCTTATTAGAGAAGGAAAATGTGCACGTGTGCTAGGAAAGATAGAATATAGCTGAAAAGTTGTTTTTCTTAGAAATGGCATCAAAAAGAAAAACAACTCCACAACCTTCTCCCTTTGCGAACAGAGCAATCCCAGGTACAGAAAGCAGCTGTTACTAAGATTAAACTTTGTTCAAGTGGTTGCATTTATTTAAGCTGTCAGCAGAATTTATCACTTCTAATGGCTGTACAGCAAAGCTCATGTCATACTAGTTTTGCAGGAGCCTTATGCAGAAGTTGCTGGCTTCGTAAGTATAGGTTTTCAGCAGGAAATTCTATTGGAGGTTGGATTACAAAAATATGTGTGTCGTACAACTTGGGCTCACCAGTCTAGCACCAAGCACACCGACCAAGTGGCAACAAAAGCTTTGTCAGTAACAGCATAGCTCTTACAGGTGTGGCAAAACTGAAGGGAAAAGAAAAATGCAGTTATCTTTAAGACACAACCATTTGCTTGACTTGATATTGATGATTCACATTCAAATAGCTTACTATACTCATTACAAAAGTACAAGCCTAGGATAAGTTCCAAAAAGTTTAGATTTGGTTTGTGCTCAGCTCTGAACCTTTTAAAGCCAACTTTCTGTTCACTCCAGGGTTTAACAGTACAATTCACCGAGGGGCTTTTGAGTAATGAAAATTTCACTTGAGAATTTGAGAAGGAGAAACACAACATCAAGCAGCTCCATATGCACCAACTACATCTGGTGTTTTGCAAAGCATGTACATTGTACGTAAGTACACTCTTCTAGCAGTGCTACTTGGAATATGCAAAGATCAACTCACTACTGCAGAGCAGAGTGCACTGTCACCTCGGTCCTTGCTACCTTTCTAACTTAGACTTCCCTCTCTGTATTTGCTTGCCTGTCTGCATTTTATTCTTCGTTTAACTTCTGACTTGGGGACTATTTCAAAACTCATGACTGCAGTGAAATGGTGGCCATCAGGAGCTGATGACAAGTGATTTAGCATGATCCACTGCCTGGCTTCTGCCAATCGGGCAGCAGAGCCCAAGGAGCAATTCTTGCACAGATACCTCTTGTTCAACATCTCCTTTTCAAACAGAAATCAGAACAAAGCCAAACAGTTCTCTGAACCAACTAGAGCTTTTAAATCATCACCACCATAATCCCAATTAGTTAATGTCAGCTGTATGTTTGTCAGTAATACTTAAGTTAATGTTAATCTTGTATCTAAAGGCACACATGCTGCAAACTTCACCATACAAAGTCTGTGCCATTGTTTCAGTCACCTACAACAATAATAAATAGCATTAAACAAATGCAGTTGTTTTATGAGACAGGCTTTTGTTCGAAGGGGCAGATTCAAAAGGGCTATCGTGCTCACTAAACCAAAATGACACAGATTCATCATATTTCAACCTACAGTTTCTCTGATGAATCTCAAACTTTTTCACTCTTTAAATTCTCAGGAAGTTACCATGTCTGCAGTTTTCTGTATCCTTTTTTTCCCCTCTTTTAATAAGTATTTTGGCATTATTTTAATTTATACTGTCATTAACATCTGAGCTTGTACGTGTGTCTGCTCCTTGCTTAGTTTTTCGCACGTCTAAGTAAGTTCTAATTGCTGAGGCTGTCTACGATGCACAGCCAGTTGCACAGAGATCCTAGGCCTTTGAACTCCAAGGAGAACATGAAAGAGATGTGCAGAACTGGTTTGAAAACGGTGAAGAGTATTATAGCTGCTGTTCTGTAATGCACTGCAGAAACCTGCTGGTTTGAGAAAGCACAGGCACTTCTGCTCATACTGGAAGGACAAGTATAACGAGCCTGCTCCAGAACACCCAGTCCTACGCTATGCCAATGGGCCTCAATCAGTAGAGATGCAGGATGTTAGGAGCATGTGAGAGCTGACTTTTTCAGTGTATCCCGGGTCTGTGATTTACTACTAATTAATGGCAAATCAATTGTCAGTCTGGAAGCCACGGAAGTCTGTGGCAGCAGGAAGAAAATGAGTTACGTGTGAGCTAGCAGTATGACTAGATAGAAGGAAGTCAGGAAGGTTCGACACAATAGGATATGGCTCACTTCAGCATGAAGCCTGGTTAATTCTGGACCAAACGTGGGTTCAAAATGCCAGCCTTAGGTCTAATAGTGCGGTTTCAGAGTTTGGGTTACATCTGGTTCTTGTGCAACTCAGTGAACAGAAGGATTAAAGAGTTTTTTCTCTGAATGTTAAACAAAGCTTAGGAAGCCTGTCAGAATGAGTCACCCAACCAAATTAAGGTCCTGATCTGATATGGGCGTAGACCTTACATTATGTTTCTAGGCAGAGGTTACATCACAACTTTTGAATATACCTTGGTAAATATTGGAGCCAGAAAGGGCAGTGGATTAGGAGTCCACGTAGCACAAAGCGTATTTTACTTGCAGTTTCCTTACAGACTGCCAAGTCAAGCCAAAAGCCATCTCTGAGGTATTCATGCAGCTACCAAGTAGAGACAATGCCTAATGTTTACTAGAAAGATGAGCTAGACTGAAGGAACTGGCCACTGACTAGATTAAGTCAAAAATAGTCAGCAAAGAACGATCTCCATCCTGCTCGAACCTGGGGTGAGGTCAGAAAGCAGCAAGCTGTTGCTGGAATACAGATGGCAGCTAATCAAACAGAACCTGCCAAGATCACCCTGCACACAACAGCTGTGGGGCTCCCACTGGCCCCACAAGCACGTTCCCGCATTTTGGAATATTGATGGAGATTTCTCTGAGAAGCACATAGAACCTCATGCTCTGACCTACTTTCTTTAGGCTTTGTTACACTTCTGTCCTAGGCAAATAACCTATTAGAGGTTTCTTTGTCTCCCCACGGGAAAGCTGGGGAGTAGTACATACACCTTTAAATAAAATAGCTTTCATAGTCTCTCTAAAGATCAAGGAAGAAGTTTTCTGCACTATGCTTTCCTTAGATTTAAGAGAGGAAAATTTTAGTCAAGGAACAGTCTGAAAAGTGCTATCCCCCACTGTTGCTAGGAATCATGTTTACCAGCCAGTGGGAACCCTGAGTGCCAATTGCAGTAAAAATCGAGCTGCACTGTTCTCTTTAAAAGTCTCAGGTTTACATATGACAGAGCAATCCAGTAGTAGGTTTTTTATAGAAAGGAAGCGTGTGGAAAAAAAAAAGCAAGCTAGTGGAAGATGACACCAGCATCACCCAAATTGTCACATCCACGTTCCATGTCAAACTGGGGGGAAAAAAAAAGTAAAACCTGTGACAGCTATCCTCTACATCTCCATCTGCAATGTTTTCTGCATTTGACAAAAATATGAATCACTTCAGGGTATAGAAAACATAACACTTGTTTCACACAACACAGAAATATACAACCTAAACCTGTCGTGAAAACAATACTGTGATAGACATGACAGACTATCTAGTATGCAGTGTGAATCCGTATGTGCGGAGAACTAATCAAGTTCAATGTTTAGAGTTAAATAGGAGACAGCTATTCAATCCCACTGAACACTGTCAAGTTCTGAAATTAAGGTAAAACCAAGAACTCTAAATATTTCTAAAAAGAGAGTGACTGGTGGTGCTCAAAATATGAAGCAGCCTTTTGGGTGGGATGTTTTCTCATCATTCAAATTTGATGGATTTCTTTCACATTCAAATCAATCTTTCAGCTATTTTGAAAACGTGGATAAAAGATGTGGGGGGGAACCCAGGAAGAAAAGGAAATACTGTTGTGACTTGTTTAGACAAGACAGCATCAAGGCTAAGAAATCTTCCTAATTAAGATTTTGTTGAAGTAGTAAATTAGTTCAAATTAATCCGTATTGATTTCCAAAATTTAATTTTCTGCCATTAGTCTAAGGCTAAATTAACTAGACTTTTTCTCAAGTAAATCAGGAAATATTTCTATCTCACCTTGGATTTTTAGGCATAATCATTTTATTAATATACTTGTTTTCCTGAGAAAACAGAATGGAAGCCTTTAGTTACTTAAAATCTTGATTAAATAAGATGGAGTGTGGAGTAACAAAGTGATCCTGTCCTTTCTTTTTTTACTGAAACACTCAAAGCAAAGGCATGTTGAAATAGAAACAGCAACAACAAGAACAAAATCCTGACCTTTCAACCTGTCTGCTTATTGAAGAAAAATATTGAATGCACTGTAAGAGATCACTTAGGTCAGTCTGGATCATTCTTTGACTGTGCAATATAGCAAAAATAATTCATTTTTCAGGCTGCGAGTACATCTGTGTATTCCAAGCTGTCATCTCTTTTTCTAGAAGTGTCTTTCCTTTAACTTTTATCACTTCTCATTTTTGAAGCCTTGGTTTTCAGAAACTTTCAGCTGTCTCTACAATATCAATAGATACATCTATCACAGTCCCCATAATGACAATAAATCCCAGCAATGTAACTACTTTGCTGACACAAACTTAGTTATGATGGAAATTTTTATCCCATCAGTGACTAGAAGGGCTTTAATTCATCATATGTGATTTACTGTCTCTATAATTCACAGATATAATCTCTAGGGTCAGGAGTCTTATGGAATTCAAATAAAGTGATTTTAAGAAAGAAAATTAGAACGTACAATTTGCTCAGACCAAAAATCCATACAGCTCAATACCCTATATCTAACTCATGACTCAAAGAACGGAACCCACAGGGAGAGTGTAAGCACAAAACATCCATCTGTGCTTCTGCAAAATACACTCCCAGGTTCCCTACAGCTTGTGGCTTCCTGAGACAGGGACACCATCTTACACGTCACACAGCTGCTGATCCACTCTTGTGTGGATGTGTCCAATTGCTTTCTGCACCCACACAGATTTATAGCAAAAGCTTAACAGTGTCTAGAGCACAAGGATATAAAGGAATAATTTAAGCCCACTACTGCTTGAATATATTACTATTTTGAGAGGGAATGAAAAACCAGATTTCTCCTCTTTAGTAGCTCTGGCTGGATCAAGCTATAGATGTGGAATGAGATAGAGTACAGATAACTACATTTTCCTTCTCTGCCTGCAGGGAACTTCCTCCCACGCGTGAGCATACAGGCACGATGCAATATTAGCAATATGTTAAGGCAAGAAAAGGACATGTTGAGAAGCCATACTCTCCAACTGCATTTTGGTACGAAGTGAGATGCTATACTCACACGTGTTACCCATGATTTTAACTGCTACTTATACAAGACATCTCTTAAATGTAAACAGTAGGAACAGGTTCTACTTCCATGGCTGACTGGTTACAAGATAATTCTCCTACTGCATTTGGGTTTTGATCCTGACATTAAATACTGCTAGAAGCTGTGATGGTTTCCCTGTTGAGCTCTGAAGCCAGGAAAACTTGTAATGCATCCAATAAGTCCTAATATTAATATTCTGTTATGCCTTTTGAACTATACAGAAGCAAAACCTACACACAATTTCACAGTTCTTGTTGCATCTTAACTCTGATTTGACTTTCCAGGCTATAGGCTTGGCCTTTGCTGCCAGAGAAACCTTTGGGGACTTAGAATCCGCAGAAGTAGGCTGTGAGAAGCTGAAGCACAGAATGGAAGATGCTCTTTTGACTGTGCTGGTAAAACAAGAAATTCTGAGTGGTCTAACGTTCAGCCATGGAAGAACAGTTTTACTGTTATGCTTGCTTTTTGGTTTCTGTTCTTGACTGCAAAACAAACAAAAAACTGTGCTTTGGATTCCAAAGGAATTGAAAACATTACAGAAGTTCACTTAATTTAACTTCATTTCTTTTGAAAAGCTTTTTTCTCAGTGATGGTCTTGAACCCTACACATTCTTTTCAGGCCATACTACAAAGTTCACTTCTCTGAAATCTCTTTCTCTTTAGTGAAGGTATTCTTAAGATACAGACACACAGAAATGCACAGAGTGGCTGAGGCTGAGGCAGGAAGAGACCTCTGCATACCAGCTGGTGGAGAATAACTGCCCTAGTGATTGACAGTGTGTGCTTGCTGCATAATTAACAATCACTCATTTATAGAGTAGCTAGCACAAATGGAAGGCATTTTGTAAATGGACATCTTTGGTACAGTAATGATGGTACAGTATGATGTTTTTCTTATCTCCCCTTCCCCTGATTAACTCTATCTCCACTGACACAAACTGTTTTACACTGACATTTAAGAAAACATGATCTTTATACGCTTATCCTTGCTCATACAAGAGCGCAGTGAAGCAAAATGAAGAGCTTCTGCAAAAGAGAAACTTGAGTATAAGTGGGAGTGGAAAGCAGATTCTGCTTGTTTTAAGTATACATAGACAGGAGCTGTGCCAGATCTTCCTCACACCAGGTCTCAAGGATGCCTTGAACACTTCAGTTTTGCAGTCTGTCCCACTCCTCAGCACTCATGACTCAACACGATTTCTGACACATTATAAAAATACACGTCTTCATATCAGTGAATCAGCCTGCTCATGCATGTGGATTGCTCACAAAGCGTGGTGAGAACAGAGAGGAATGCCTCAGTAAGTTTCCCTGAAGTCCTGACTTGGATTATGTGCTCAGCTTTGCTTCTGGGGAAATATCCCTGCAGCACTAAGTGGAGACATCCCAAGGGGAACACCACTGGTTCATGCTGGCAAGAACCAGCAAACTGTTGGAATAAATAAAGTGAAGCTGCCTACCTTCATTGCAGGGATAGAAGATAGTCTTTGGAGTAGGTCAACAGCCGTACCCAAGATTATTAGGATGAAGGGTCTCCAATTGCTCGCAGTCTTTTGAAGCATGAAATTGTCTTTCATGTTTGTTATCAGAGTAGGATGACCAACTTACCAATCCACTCCACCGTTCCCCTTCCTTCCTGTGATCCTAGAAAAAAAAAAACAACCCTGTAATAATTAACAAGCTTAGTTTTTTAGGCCTGTACAGCTCAACTCAGTGATGTGATCTCCATGCACAAAAAGGAACAATCCTAGCAGGTTTATCACTCTTCACAACACCCAGTTCAGAAGAGTCCTTGCTACAAATTCGTTCCTCCCTGGGAAATGCCATTTCCACCTTCCGTCGCACTTGAGTAGCGTATTTATTACTTACATTTTACACTTCCTGAAGTTCCCAGGCATGTTACTGGGTACCAAGACAAAGTAGGGAGTATCTGCTCCTTCCTTCGTGATGCAAGACAGACCTACACAGCTGGGCTGAAGGACAGTTCATTCCTGAGTGACATTGCTCACACTTAGCTGGGACTCTAGTTCTCTTCTAGAAAATTCTTTTCATTCCTTTCAGAAGTAGATCCATTTGTATTCATAACAAGTCTTAAGCATGAAAACTGACAGGTAAGAATCAGTAGCTATCTCTCAGTCAAAACTTCTCTACGTGAGGGAAATGGCACAGGACACGGATGTGTACAAAACAAATGCCTCTGACAAGAACTATGGCGTTCTGTTCCTCTAGACTCGCTCTAGGCATCCTGCCACGTGCCATCTTGTCCTACTGCTTAGGTTGTGAATTATTCTGACCTTATTCCTCAAAGCTCCTGTCTTCTTCAGCAGTAGGAAGGGCAGCAGGAGTAGGCATTGTGTCTTGACAACTTTGCAAAGCTGAAACTGGAACTCTGTACCAGGTTATGGCCTCCACACTGTGTGAGGCACACCATTCTGGAATGTACAAGGCAGGGAAGTCACTGCTGGAAGTATGCAGCAGCACAAATGGTAGGGAAACATTTATTATGCCAGAGTGTTGTGCTGTGCCAGAAGGTCAGTATGGACATGACCTGCCTGTTCCAAAGGAACCACGTACCACCAAGTGCTTTGTCAAGTGATGAATACATGCAGTATGATTTACTATGTAAGCTACTCCTTGCACTTGTTTAAAATTTCTTGAATATGATCATCTTCAAATAGCACAATGCATTCCAGAAAAGGCTTACAAGAACCTCACAAAACAGCACTATTACTCCCCACTCCCACTCTGATTACTTCCCGATGCATTCCATGGTCATGCTTGCCTTTCTCATCACCACAGTACATTCATGATTCACAGTCATTCTGTGATCAACCAGTACACATAGTTATTTTCAGCTTGTCACTATTTTCAGCTTATGAACTTCCATACTACAGCAGAGGCTTGTATTGTTAGTTAGATATTAACTAACAATATTTTGATTTCGGCATCATTTCTCTTATTATAGTCCTCAAAATCATCTAGTTATTTCAGTTGGAAATGTAATATTAATAGCATACTACCTGTGTTTCATTCTCTGCTTCAGTTAAATTATTGCTATAAGCAATCTATCATAAATTCTTGGTGCACTTTGCAATCAAGTTCAACCCTCTACCATGCACATTCTTTGCAGTACAAGGCTGGTTTCTCAAAATCAGCTATCTGGAATGTCTGACTATTTCTGATAGAATCTGGCTCTTCTGCATAGATGAGTAAGAGCAGTATCTAGGCCAGAATGAACAGAAGGAAATAAATACAGCAGAGAGATGATATTATCACATGGGCTTTCTGAATACGTACATTTTCTGTAACAATTACCTTTTTTGTTTTCTATCTGACAAACACTAGAACAGGTTCTGCTAAATTTCTTGACAGAAAACAGAAGAACTATGAACTTAAAGACAGCTTACAGCTCTACTGCATAGGTAGAGAGCTTGTTCAAGAACTGAAGATTCAGCAAGACCATAAACACACTCACCCAACAACAGGGAGACAGCACCCAACTCCTGTCACATCTTCAGAGAAGTTTTCTATCTTTGAGAAACAGCACAAGAGAAAGTGTTCACCTGTGAAATGAGATACCAGTTTAAAACTCCATTCTCACAATCTTTTCTTCTATCACGGAATATATGGTGACAGCAACAAGTAAACGCCTGCATGACAAAAAAAACAAAAACGGTGCTTGTTAATATCTGGGCTTGTTAGCTTTCAGTGTGCTTACACTGACGCAGTAATCAATATCACATAAATTCCTCAATGAATATCCGCAGAATACTTGCACTTCACAGATAACAGAACAGATTTCGTGTCCAGCAGGGACCCCTGGTGGTTAGTGTAGTTATGGCAATGACAAACATTCCTGGCAAAAGTTGGATCAGCCACTCTGAAACCAGCTTCTTCACCGCGTTCACGTGAACTGCAGTCTACCTCAGGTATCAAGGAACAATATATAACCGTATTATCATCTTTTAGCCGTAGGAATCTTACAAGTCTGTAAGAGCTTAGCCTTGCAAGCTCTCACGCCCTGTCCTTGCGTGGTGCAGAAGCCAATTACGAGGCAAATCCTAGAGCCCTGCTCCTCCAGAGGCAGGCTTCTGAGTCTGAACTACAAGCAAATACTTCGCCAAGTTGCCTGACAGAAGAGGCTCCCTGCACTCTTGCAGGATACTCTACAGCTCTTGTTTTTTCTCTGTTTCTTAAGGACAGCTATAGCAAACTAATACACCTTAAAATCATATGCTATCAAACAGCATTCACTTACTGCCTTTCAGCTGACCTACCTCACCAAAATTATCTACCAGGCCTTGGAAAAAAAACAAAACTTTTAAGTCATTAATACTTTAAGGTAACCACAGTGTATAAACAATGGATATTAAGATGTTATAACCACAAGAGAATTAGGTAAAATAGATTAGGACAATAAGGGGAATAAATGGAAGGCTTACCTACAGAAAGCACCAAAAGAAGGGGTCTCCAAAAGACACCCTTCCCCACTGGTAGCCAGCTCTTAAATAGGTCTAGGAGGGCTGGAGCCTGGCTGCACCCCTTCCGGCAGCACAGGTGAATTGCCTTCACCTGTGCTCCTCTGGCTGACTCACGGCTTGCCTCAGGTGATCAGAGGTTCAGGCCGTAACTCAGCAGTTCCCATACACACTGTAAGCCACAACTCACTTTCAAGGAAGCTATTAAATACACATCTGTCGTGCAGATTTTTACAAAATCTCACGCTTGTATTTAGAAAGTACTTTCGGATGTAGACAAGGATTGCTGTAAGTCACACGTAGCCTTCTGTCGGCATCTCTGCTCCGTGCTCCTGTCCCTACCCTGACCCTTCTCCTTAGCTTTATTTCCTGGTTTTGACTCTTGCTTTCCCAAACGCAGCAGAATTCTGCCTTTCTCAGATAAACTTCATTTCATAACCGAATTCCTGTGAAATAATCGCCTCCGGCAGAGCCCAGAATAACTCACAGCGCTGCAGTCCCCAGCACTATCCTCCGCTTCTTGAACTGCATTTGTCGGCTTCCTTACCGGAGCTACAACGCCCGGCTCGGTTCTGTAGCTGCTTCTGGGGAAGGATCATTTCAGAGCCATCGCACGGATACTTAGGGATATTTCAACATCAGAGGGCACGGTGAGACGTAGTAATTCACAAGCCTTTATCCCACGAACCGACACAGAGGATGTCGCTGATAAAAGGAGCACCTTTAACGGCGCCCGCCTCCCTGAGCGCGGCAAGGCGGGCAGCGCCTCTTCTACCGCCCGCCCCCTCAGGGCCGCGCACCCAAGCGCCGCCCTCAGCGGGCCGGCAGCCGGCGGGGCCGCCTCGTGCGCGGGGCCAGGCGGCGGCGGGCAGCCGAGCGGCCGTGCCATGCACTCCCTCGCTCAGGAGATCAGGAATTTCTCTAAGGCCAACCTGCGGAAGCAGCGCACGCGGGTGACGACGCTGACGGGCCGGAGGATCATCGAGACGTGGCGGGGCGCCTGCCTGCAGGTGGAGGAGGAGGCGGAGGCGGTGCCCGGCGGCGGCTTCGTGCGGGACCTGAGCTGCGACCTGCAGGTCGGCGCCGCGCGGCCCTGGCTGCTGTTGGGTGAGTGAGCGAGGCGGGCGGCGGGGCCTCTCGGCGCCGCGGGGCCGCCATGCGACGGGTTGCTCTCTCCTCAGGGTCGCAGGACGCCGCTCACGATCTGGAGACCCTCAGGAAGCATAAGGTAACGCCGCAGCGCGTCTGGCATGCTGATTTGGCGCGGGTTTCGTTCTTCGAGACTGACATATTTTCGAGTGGCGTGAAGGGAAGTGGCAACGTCGTAGCTGCGTGTGTGAGGGCTCGGCGAGGAGCTGGGACGTGCCGCTGTTTGACGCGGCTGATCCCCGCGTTGCCCTCAGTGCAGATGTCAGCTGAGCAGAGCCAGATGTGCGTGCCTGTGGGGCTGAGAGAGGGAAGGCAGCGGCTCCAAGGCCGTCCTCAGCACTGGTGCTTCTACCCTCCTCCATCTGAGTGAGGGGACAATAAGGTCTTTAGGACGTTCTGCAGGACGGGGAGTGCGCTACTCTGGTGGCTGTTGCAATCTAAACATCAGTTCCCTGTCAATGAAAACAATGTAAGCCAGCCATGGCTTGAGCAGAGTAGAGGTGGTAGGAGGCCAGGCTTAGTCTCTCCTGCCAAGCATTGGTGTAGTTTACTCAGGGATCCTCGTGATCCAGTAAGCTGTGCAGGTACCTGAGCAGCATAAATGGGGGGCTGATGGGCGAGGGCAGGCTTAAAATTTGGGGAGTTACTGGATGATCTCTGCTCTCCCACCGCTTCTCATTTTCCACCTGTATGCTGGCAACTTCCTTTGCTGCTGAAAGTCCTTCCTTCAGTCCATATGTTTGGGTAAGCACAGATCTTTACATTTCCTCGTATTCATCCTGAGAGGGTAAAATAGAGCTTTTCAAGCACATGGTGTGTAGCAGGAATTTTAAAGCTCATTGTCCAGATTGTCTGACAGATCTCGTGCCAGTGACCTTCCCTAGATAGTAAGTCTTCCTCACCGTCATACTCAGCACTGAGGTGTTAACCATCACCTATCAACGTATTATAGAATCAGAGAATGATTTGAGTTGGAAGGCACCCCTGAAGGCCTCCAGTCCAAGTCCTCCACAATGAATACCTACAGCTTGATTAGGCTGCCCTGAGCCTGATTCAGCCTGATCTTGAGTGAACTTGAAGAAAAGCACACCATAGATGGACATACATCTGGACAGTGTTGTTGTAGAAGTTACAATCTGTTTATGTCTAAAGAATAATATAACCTTGTTACTGCTTATTTTGCTTGCTGTCTTCAGAATCTTTTTTTTTTTTTTTTAAACTTAGGTTACACATATTCTAAATGTAGCCTATGGAGTCCAAAATGCCTTCCTTAATGACTTCATATACAAGACCATATCTATATTGGACCTTCCAGAAACTGATATCACCTCCTATTTCCCAGAATGCTTTGAGTTTATTGAGAAAGCCAAAATCCAGGTACAGTATATCTATACAATATAACTATACAGTATGGTTATTTATTACCTCCTCTTCAATCTAAACAGCTGGCTCTGTCAAAAGCTGTGTATCCACATACAGTTATGTACCAAGACTATCAGAGAATGGGTTAATAGCTTGAGCCATCCAGTGATTTTAACTGCTGATAAAATCCTGAGAAGTCACCACACAGGGAGTAGGATGAGTGACCTGCGTTTGGGGGTTGGTTAGCTGCTTTACATGTAAAACCAAGAGGGATGACTCCTATTTGTTAAACTTGGCCTTACTGTTTAATTTATATCAGTGGTAGCTTTGACACTATGACCTGACAACCAGACATTGTTATACATTATTTGACTATTTCTACCATATTCATTATTTACACAGTTTGAGATAAAAGAAGATAATCTTGCCCCAGTTGGCTTTGTGTCACACAATGTTCTTTCCTTCTCTCATGTATCATTTACAAGCTATGTGATACACATTATCACTTAGTGACCTGCTCGAGGTTTCTTGTTACTGTTTCCACTTCATTTCTAAATGAGACTTGCCATTCCTAACTCCACAAAGTTGATTTCTACCTCTGGTATTTATGTTCCAGTTACTATTTTGTAAACTAGGGAGTTCTCCTGCTTATTCCCCCCCCCACCCACCCTCCATCAGTGCTAGTGATTTCGTAATGAAGATCAGGTAGTGGAATAGGTGTTCTATAAGATTAGTTCATGAAAAATATAAGTAATTAAAAACCACCTCACATTCTTCTCTGCATAATACCGTTGGCTATTTCAAGTCAATGTTAAAAGACCTTATGATGAGATGTATCATGAAGTGCTATTTTGTGTAAGTAATTACAAAGAGATGCTGCAGTTTCATCTCCTAAGGTGGGGGGCAAGGGATATTCACTGATGAGAAAGTTTAGATGTATAAGAAATTGTAACCAGGACGTGGTTAACTTAGGAGAAACACTTACATTGAAGAAGTGAGAAAAGTGTGCACTGTGCTATGAGTCCCTGGCAGTTACTGCTTGTAACAGGATTGAGTTTACTAACACTTGTTAACTGCTCGAGTCTGTAGACATTGTGGTACAAATGCTGAGGTCACCACCTCTTTCTCTAGGCTGCAAATTAGCAGACAGATTTTCCATGACATGCTAGGTAACCAGTGTCAATAATATTGCTCATACCTAATGCAAAATTAGTGCTAAAGTCACCTCTGTATAAACCAGCAATAGATTTTACCAAGGAAAAGTAAATGCGTTCAGTGTTATATTTGGTTTAATATTATTGGCATGTTTTCAAATCTACTCTGTGGAGTAAGTGTGAGAAGGAAAATGAAAATGTTCCCAATGGACAGTGGGAAGGGGATGTGATTTCCATTGAAGAAGAAAAGAGGTAGTATTGTGATCAGTGAGGACTGTAAACTCAATTTCATACTTCATCTTGTAATTTAGGTTGGAGTATTTTTGGAGCAGGAATCATTTTACACTCTGTGTATATCAATACAGCAGATAATTGGAACTTCCAGGTCTGTGTAAGTCATAAGGTTCCTGCAGCCCAATTGTTCTTTTTTTTTCTTCTTCTAAGTAAAAGGCCCATTTAATAATTCGTGCACGATAAGGACAGACAGAACAGACTACTTATGTCAAGAATATATTTGTGTAGCCTCAAATAACCAAGTGTGTTCTGTCACATTTCAGTATCTTTATTTGACATTTGCAGTAGCCAATCTCAAAAGCACCACCACTATCACTTGGCAAGCAGTTTGGATTGAGCCTTTGCCAGGCCAGAATCTGGTATACAAAAGTGACACTATCACAACACCTGGTCGTTGTAAAGCTGGCCTACACCACACTGAGTTGTCTAGATGTCTTTGTGCCTAGTATTTTGTGAATGAAATTTACAACATGTTTTTGAAGATTCATTCGGGTGTCTCAAGGGTTATGTAAAAAGTGTTCAAGCAGGCTGAAAAATACTGATTTTTGTATGCAATTCAAGATAAGCTTGAATTTAACCACTAGGAGAAAGATTTGTGAATTCCTGGGAAGTTGAGTACAGACAGATACTTAATCCCCAAGTAAGGGGCCTTAGTTGAACCACCTGCACCAACAATTGTACTAGTCATACAATAGCGAAAAGGAGATTTATTGCAAGTCATATAATGTTTTCTCTAATTTTCATGTTCCTATCTGCAATTCTGCTTAACCAAAATTTAAATAAAGAACTCCAGAACACGAAATAAACATGCAATTAACATTACAGGATGTTCTAATACCTGCCTCTATATCTAACTGTTTGCAATTGTAATGCTATAAGGGACAGAAAATATCACAATAATAGTAAGGTAACAAAGACTCTAGCTACAGCAAATGAGAAAGAACCCAATGAAAACTGGTAGGAGTACAGAAGGAAAGAGGAGCTTATTTAAAGAAGACCTCAAATACTTGGGGATCTCCAGAAAAATCCTCTTGCCTCCACTGCCAGCCCTTAAATGAGGTCGGGGAAGGGGTGGATCCTGGCTCCAGCCCTTCTGATCGCACAGTGTATTGCATGCACCTGAGCTCCCCCGGGTTGGCCCTGCCTTCCCACCAGGTGCTCAGTCACTGCTTTAGGCCACGACTTAGCATTGCCACTACAGCTGCCTTTTTGTGTTTTTAACTTGGTAACAACATACAGTCAATTTCCTTCCACGTTTCAAATAAAGTAAATTTTAAAGTTAGCGCCCAAGTAGATCAAGAGTCTTATTGTCCCAACTGTCCATGATCTGGTGTTTACGTGAGGAAGCTACTGCAAGGTCTTGGAGAAGAAGACAGAGAATGCTTTTTAGTTCTGAAACATTAGTGAGGTGTGAAGTATTGGCTAATCATCAAGTGGCCTAGGCTAGAAAACTATTTAGTTTGGGGCTCACGTATCTGTGTTTGGAGGTATTTATTTATGTATATATTTGCTTTGAGCTAAGCAAGGAACTTTTACTAAATATATTATAAATCGAGTTTTTTAGCTATAGTTTTTCGTTTTTATCTACTTCATGAATGTCCTCACTAATGTTTCGTTTGTTTCTCAAAGGATGGTGTGGTCCTGGTCCACTGTAATGCAGGAGTCTCCCGTGCAGCAGCAATAGTCATCGGTTTTCTGATGAATTCAGAAAGACTGAGTTTTGCTTCAGCCTTTTCCTTGGTAAAAAGTGTAAGGCCTTCTATTTGTCCCAATCCTGGCTTCATGGAACAGCTTCACAAGTACCAAGAACAGAATATAAAGGCAAATGGAAGCATAAATGATCACGACTGATCACGACTGGGAGAAGTGAAACAATCTGTTCTGACTATATAGTACCAGATGTTGGATGTACTTTAATCTCTTGTTTTGCAGTTCTCTTACAGGTGCACTTTAAAATCTTTCTCTATGTATTTTTTTTTCTGATGTTCACCTTTACACTCCAATTTTTCAGCATCTGGTGTAGAGGCCAAATGGTACTCGACTGACTTCACAGATGTTTTACCCAAGAGAAAGTTCTTCCCAGAGCAGTGAAAAAAGATAAAGTTTTTCTTGCTGTAGCGAGGAAAGAGACAGAATGATTTTTTTTTATTTTTTTAATGAATCACCAGAGAATGCAGGCAATGCAGAGAGGAAATAAAAAGGTAACTGGGATTATAAAGTTGCCCCACTTACTTTCATGCTAGACCAAATCTTTACATGTTCTAGCTGGTTGTAACACCTGGATAAGGTGTTAATATAAGGAAGTAGCTCGATATTGGGTCTTACATCTATGGAAAAACCATGGAGGATTTTATTTAATGTTATGGGCTAGCCAGCCATTAAATATGTATAAAAAATAAAGCAGATAGAGTCCACTGATGGAAGTAACAAGGTGTAGGATGCTTTAATGCCTCACTTCTTTATCCTGTTTCCCATCAGGCAGCAAATGGAAGTGCACTAGCATGATGTTTTCAAAGTCCTAGGAAACAAGCTATCAGGGTTTTGCTGTTGATGGTTTTATAGATCATTTGGGAGCAGGTAGGTAGTCACAAACATTTTTCTTATCTCAAAACTCTTTTGCTTCAGTCCCCTCTACCAATGCCCCCTCGCTCCATTCCACGCAGTATAAAGAACACACATCATAGGATAGGAACTCGGTTTATTTTTTTGTCACCCTGCTGACAGATCTCAGATGAGGTTGTGTTGTAAGATAGCATGTTTAGAAAAGAAAAATACAGAATCTGTGACAAAGACTTTGTTGATAGCAGTATTTATGTGGCCTTTGTGCCTGTTCTAAGTGGTTGGATACATTAACTTTCAACACACCAAAATAAACGCTGTGTGTGTGAATAACTGTGGTTTTAAATGAAATATATGTGAAATCTGGTTACTATTCCCTCGTCTTCATTTCCGAGGCGAACCGATCACTGCGCTTGCATTAGGACACGTCCGTGGGATACGACCCACAGCCCCGCCCCGCAGCCGCCTCCATTAGCGCGGCGAGCGGAGTGGGCGGGCACAGCTCGTGCCACCCTGCGTCACAAGATGGCGGCGGCGGCGGAAGTGACGGCGGGAGGAAGTTCCGGTCTGTTTGAAAGCGCCCGGCGGAGCTGCTGCTGCCTCTTCCCGCCGCCCGCATGGCCGGCTTCGCCATGGATCCGCCTCCCGCAGGTGAAGCCGCGCCGCTTTTCGCGCCGTTGCGTCGCGCGCGCAGCGATCGGGCGCGTGCCGGGCCGTTGGGTGGCGAGGGGCACCTCAGCGCTTGGCGCCGCTCGGCGCCCTCAGACACCGACGCGGGCCGCGGCGAGCTCGGCGGCCATGCGGGCCGCAGTTGCGAAATCGGCGAGGCAGCGATGAGGCGGGCGAGGGAGGAAGCCCGGGCTCGGCGGGGTTTCTTGCAAGTAGAAAGCACCCTTAAGGAAACCGCTGTGGGAAGCGGCGTGGTGCTGTTCGTTCTTCCATTCTTTTTATTGAACGGGCCGGAACATCTCACTGCTCCTTCTTTTCGTTGTCCCAGGAGCGGAGCCCATGACGCTGGGTTCCCCCACGTCCCCTAAGCCGGGCGCCAGCGCTCAGTTCCTGCCCGGCTTCCTGATGGGCGACCTGCCGGCGCCCGTCACCCCGCAGCCGCGCGCCCTGAGCGGCCCTGCCGTGGGCACCATGGACGTGAGGTCACCTTTGCTCGCAGGTCAGTGCTCTTCAGGTGCCGGAGAGTTGTCCTGAGCGTCGCACCTGGGTTCGTCCTGCTGCTTAGCTTGGGTTCTGTGCTAAGCAGCTGTGTTATTACAGCGCAGCTGTGTTATAACAGCACATCTGTGTTCAGTGGGGTTGGCTGGAGCTTTTCTCCGTGGGTTTATGATTAATGAATGATTTGTACTTTTCCCTTAAGTAGAAGCCTTGTAGGAAACTATAAATCGTCAGATAATTGCGTTTTATTGCACTGAATTGTTACTGCCACAAGAATATCAGCTATAGAAAAAGAGAAATGAGTAACATAGTAACCAAAGTGCGTGGTTAGGGGAATGTCATTGGAGCTTAGGCTGTGAACTTTTAAAGAAGAGCTTTAAGTAATGTGTTCTGACAGTTTGTGAATGTGTTACTCTGTTGAGTGAGGAGTACTGAAACTCCACTGAGCATTGCAAGGGACTTCTGAAAGGCTTAGCTGCTGTGTGTTTTGTAAGTGAGAACTATTAGGTCAAACTGCTTTCTTTGGGATAAACACAATAAAGCGGTTCAAAGGTTTATCACCATTTTTTTAGTCAGCGTAATTGTCTGTTACGTTGGAATTCTCACAGTTCAATATAAATATGTGGGAGTAATAATAAAGGAGATTAGCTAACTTAACTTCATCTTGTCCAAATTCATGCTAGTTCATGCTTTCAAGAGCTTATCTTTCTATTTAATGTAAAATTTCATGGGAAGGAAAGAAGTTTGTTCAGTGGGAATGCAATGGCATGGGCAATGTCTGTGCACGTTTTGATGTGGCTCTTTAGTACGTAATGTGCCTTCAAAGTCTTAAATGCTTTGCTTTTGCTTTTCTCTCTTAGAGAAGATTGTCTGGAACAGTTGAATTACATTAATAATTGCTTCAGAATGGGAAAATGTTGATATGATCAAAACTGCTTAAAAAGAACAAGTGCGCGTAGGATGTGTTTGACATCCAGAGATCTCAAAGTTTTAGGTGGTAGTTCTCTAAGGAGACGTTTTTGGACAAATACATGACATTCTTGCCTAAGATGTTCAAAGCTGAGCAGTTTGGTCAGCTGTTTTGTAAGCTAATGAAATGACTAAGTATTTCATAGCTAAATGCATTGTTAACTCTGACTGAAGAGCAACTTGCAGAGGCTAAAGTTAAAAGCTTCCTTTCATTCTGTTTTAACTTCAGGTGGCTCTCCCCCACAGCCTGTAGTCCCTACACATAAAGATAAAAGTGGTGCTCCACCAGTTAGAAGCATATATGATGAATTGTCTAGTCCTGGACTTGGATCTTCACCACTGACTTCAAGAAGAGCTGTAAGTGGTTTACGTACTGTCTTTTTTCTTAGCAGGCAAGGTCGGGTATCTTACAACTTCAGTGAGCACTTTACAACAGTTATTGCAACTGAGTTAGCAAAGTGACTGGTGAGTCTTCTGATCATGCAGATATGCACTCCAATCTTCTTGTGGGCCTGTTCCTGTGTCCTCTGAGAGCTTTGCTCATGGAACTACCTCTGATTTTTAAGGTATTTTTAAGAATGAGAAAATATGAACCGTGCCTCTGCTGTGCTTTGTATGTGGTAAACTCGGATTTGTTACAGCTTTTCATGTTCTTGTCAGTCTACGATGTTACCGTGTGGTCCAAATATGCTTTCCTTTTAGTAGCTGTAGTGGAAACGCTAATCACAGCCTGAAGCAGTGATTGAGCACCTGATGAGAAAGCAGGGCCATCCTAGGGGAGCTCAGGTGTAAGCAATGCACTGAGTGACTGGAAAGGGCTGGAGCCAGGATCCACCCCTTCCCAGACCTCATTTAGGGGTTGGCAGTGGAGGCGAGGGTAACTTTTACCAGAGATCCCTGCCTACCTGAGGCTTCCCAAAGGTAAGCAGCTCTTTTCCTTCCTTTCTATACCCGTGGCTGTTGCCTTTGGGCTCGTTCTCATTTGCTGTAGCCAAAGACTTTGCAACCCTGCTATTATCATCCCATTAGCGCAATACAGTAGGTAACAGCAACAATATTACCGAAACCCGAGGACATTTATACTGAGTAAAAGATCTGATCCAAACTTGGGCAGTGAGATGGAGTTAATCTTGAAAGAGCAACAGAAAAACATTTCTAGAAGGTTATGCTGACAGGAAACTCCCCTGCTTACTGCAACTGAGCAGTCAAGTGTTAGTGGATATTTTTGTCAATTAACATCTACTGATGTAAAGAGAAGGCATTTTTCTGAATGAACAGATTTTATTAAATGTTGTCTTCTGAGAGGCTTATTCTGAAAGTTTTTCAAGGAGGAGATCCCCTACTGCTTAAAAATAATAATAATAATGGTAATGAACAGCTCACAGTTGGAATGCAAGTTGCTAGGCAGACAGGTGCTCTAGTTTGTTTGATCTTTTGAAGAAATGCCATCACTAAGGATAAAAACACACTCAAATTGTTTCAAGAATTGAAAACTTTATATGGAGAAAATAACTACTTGAACAAATAGAACTTGACATTTGATTTCCTTCATTAAATATTGAAGTTACACTGATTAGTTTAGAGGGAAAGAAAGTAATGATGAGTACAAGTAGGGGCTATGCTCCATGATATATGCATTTTCTAGAAGATAAAAATCAGATGCTGGAAATCTCTCCTGCTGACATCCTTTCCATTAAGATGCATGTAGGGCGAATTGCTGGCTTACAGAAAGTCTTAGTAATCAGTTGGAAAAGCTAAAATGTAGTAGTTGAGATCTGCTGGGTGCTAGAATGTGTGAAATAAAGTTATGTTCATGTCTGATATTGATCTAAAAGGTTAGAAGTAACTGACGGCAGACATTGTTACTGCCTGATGGTTAAGTTTGCCTGGAAAAGGTCTGTTCTGATCTGAGGAGTGTACCTATAAGTATTATTTACTTTCTGTATTTTGATGCAGGGCAGCTTTTCTTTAACCCAGAGCCCATTGGTTGGAAACATGCCATCAACTCCTGGAGCAGGTAGATGTCCCATCAAAATTCTGAATGTATTTTCTTACTACTTTTCTTAATAGACAATGTTCAAACTACATCAACTCCTTGCAAATTTGCAAAGGAGCTGCACCTGTTCTTTTAACTAGCTTTTCAAAAAGTACATGGATGTGAATAGAAAATACCTCTCAACTCGTACTGATAGAATTTCAATCAACTTCACTTGTTCCTCACTCAGCATCTCTTGCTTGAGAAGTGTCTATATTTGAGCGAAGCTGCTGAGGTTGAAGGGTGGTTGTCCGTGTTGATAAGGCTTCCAATTTTCTGTATGAACACGTGGCTTCTTGCTAAGCTTAATTCTGAGTGTCTGGCTTGCCTTTGATGTCTGCTGTGTGGGGCTAAGGGAGGAAACCTGCTAACTAGTTGGAGAACTGACAAAATCTGGACCGACTGAATGTTTTTTTTGCAAATAGACCTCCTCTGCATTCTTCTGTGTACAAGTGAAATACTTAATACTGAACTTATTTTTCTCTGACTTGTCTTGCAAATGAATATGTTAAATGGTTAAATCATTTTAACTTAACAGCTTCAAGTATGTTCAGTCCTGCAAGTATTGGGCAGCCTAGAAAGACTACTCTGTCTCCAGCTCAACTAGATCCTTTCTATACTCAGGGTGATTCCCTAACTTCAGAAGATCAACTTGATGACACGTGGGTAACTGTATTTGGGTAAGTGAATTTCTGAAGTAGTTGAGAAACTGTGGGCAAGGTCTTAGCAATGTATGGAAACAAGTAGAGCTTGGGCACTGCTATTATTGGATGTTCCTAGGTCCTTCAGAAAGCACAACTGTGGTTAAAGGCAGCAGGTACACGTACCTGCTGTTTTAATGAAGAAGCTTAACTCTAAATGTATGTTATTAAGTTAGAAAGGCACCATTCTACCATTCCATTTATGGCAGATTAAAAATACGTACAAGTTATTCCTTATAAAATGTTATTGAACTACTGGTCTGTTCTGGATTTCTAGAAGCCCTGTGTGGAGTTGTATTCAATCACACAGAATCTTACACAACTCATCATTTTTTGGGGGAATTTTTCTTCTCTTTCAGATTTCCCCAAGCATCTGCTTCCTATATCCTTCTACAGTTTGCTCAGTATGGAAACATATTAAAGCATGTGGTATGTCTTAGTCTGAAGCTTATTTCTGAAAACATTCTGGCTCATTCTTTAAAAAGGCTGAGTTAACAGTTGTTATTTAATCACATACAGATGTCCAACACAGGAAATTGGATGCATATTCGATATCAGTCTAAGCTTCAAGCCCGAAAAGCCCTAAGCAAAGATGGAAGAATTTTTGGTGAATCCATCATGATTGGTGTCAAACCTTGTATAGATAAAGTAAGTTAACAGCTGCTCTCTTTTAAATATAAGCACTCTGCCTTTGGGATTCCTCTTCATTTCCCCTACTCACTTTTTCTATTTGAATAATAGAGCATATGTAGTTAAGTTAGATAAAATGTATTATATTCTATGTGAGTTTCTCTTAGTTATTTGATGAAATGCTGCTGAAGAGTATCACTAGGGATGCACTCTCTGAGGTATGGAAGCTGTAATGCGTAGAGTTATGTTGTTGTACATGATGTGAATTAAGATGATAACATCAGAGAACTGAGATATGTTTCCCAAAATGAAATTTGGTATTATTTATGTTGCTCTC
The DNA here is from genome assembly GCF_023343835.1 of Lagopus muta. Classification (NCBI taxonomy): domain Eukaryota; kingdom Metazoa; phylum Chordata; class Aves; order Galliformes; family Phasianidae; genus Lagopus; species Lagopus muta. Next base: position 31,468,098 of record NC_064440.1, on the reverse strand, counting down.
ATTTGTTTCTTGAATCTCTTGCCTCCTTTTTATGTGACTGCTTACCTGACTGACTCCTAAGTTTATTGTAGCAACTTAGGATTATAAATTTGTTAGCAGCACAGTCCCGATTCTGTTCTTCAACTTGTAGCATGGGAACACACATCCTGTTCTTGTAAGACTTAGGCATGGTTGTATTTGAGACTAATTTTTTAATGAACAGTTATTTTACTATATTAACTAGGCATTTCCAGTGCTCTTAGCACTGATTCCTGCAGCACTTTGTATTGAGTACAGTACACAGGCAATTGAGTCATTCTTCTGTAGTTCACAGATTTATTATTTTTTTTTTTAAGTCTCTTCTTATCCTAAGTGACAGTAAGGAGTAATACCAGCTTTAAAATGTAAACCAATCTCAAATAATGCTGTAGAAATGGAGCTTGAAATTACTTGGTGTTTTATCAGTTTGAAACATTTCTTATGCAGATTCAAATTCAGAAACAAAACAACTTTAGTGCCCCTTTCCTTCCTGGGCTTCTGGTCTCTTTTCTTACCTCGCCTACTATCTTGCTGTTCAGTGTCATTGACCGAGTTGCCTGTAACCCTGTACGTAATCATCTAAGACAAGGAATTCGCAGGCATCCCGTCTCTCAGTTGCTTTTGAATTCTTACTGTGTCTTTGGGTAGTGTTCACTTTAAAATATGAATAAATACATCCATAATCATCTGTGTTTTGGGGGCAAGAGATTGTGGGGATGAAGATGTCAAGCTACTTCTGTAGCTTCCCCTTACTGAAAAAAGTTGCTTCTCCAGGCTTGCTGCAAGTTTCGCCATTTTTTGTCTTCTCCGTACTGTTTCAAACTTGTCTATTGATTGTGTACTGATCATCAGACTATGAGCTTCCACTAGTTCTCTGTGGCATAATGCACCTTTTGCACCCTGTATTAAGTAGGTACTTGAGTGTAATCGTTGCTTTCTATGGGATGTGACTATGTTTATGAATTGGAGATAAACTTCTGAAGATTTAAATAGTGCTTTTTAGTATTGGCTTACGTTACTTCAATCCTCTTTTTAAGAGTGTGATGGACAACTTTGAAAGAAGCTCTGCATCCTCAATGTCTTCAGTTTTCACTCCACCTTCAAAAACTGTAAGCACACCAGTACAACCTGCAAGTACTACAAAGATTTCTACTATGAGACCTCTTGCAACAGCATACAAAGCTTCCACTAGTGACTACCAGGTATTTTAAGGGAAACAAGCGTGTGTTTTTGTGTAATCTTCTGTTAAGAGTGTGAGGCTGGGCACACATGAACTTTAATGTGACCTTAGCCTTTTTTCTCCTGTTATCACTGGTAAAGATGTGGTTTATGTGCATAGGCTTACAAAATCATTTAATAGATTTATTTACTTTTCAGAGGTTGAGGGCTTGTTCTGAAACGTCAAGATACTTTGTCAAAATACAGTAATGTATAGGAGAAGTGTGGTTTTTTAACATTAACCCTTGTGTGAACTAATTCTTTTTTCTTCCTTCTTTTTTTCCCTGTTTTCTAGGTGGTTTCAGACAGACAAACGCCTAAGAAGGATGAAAGCATTGTATCTAAAGCAATGGAATATGTGTTTGGCTGGTAATTGGCAACAAGAAGTAACACACTAAGTTGGTCAGGGTTGGAAATCTGCTGCTGGCGTCAGTGGTTAGTTGTATAACTACTAGTGTCAGTATTTTAATTTATATCACCTGCAGTGATGCCTTCATGCCTTCAGTGATTTCAGCAGACATGTAGCTTGCACTTTAAATGATTGCAATATACACATGGTTTTAAAAACTGCATCAGTGTAAATAAGTGTTTTTTTTCCTGTTTGTGCTCTGATTGCATGATTGTAGACAAAATACAAGCACTGACTTGGCTTCTATGATGACTTCATGTGAATTGCTTCCCAGTAAAGATGATGGGCTACTCGCAGGAAGAACACTATGTATAGCAGGCTTGTAGGGACTGTTCTTAATATATGTGATTTTAATTTTCTCATTTGGATTCATTGCTGTTCTAAAACTATCTTTGGCATCCTGTTCTAAACGTCACAGTGACTTTTTAACGGTTTTATTAATAAAGCTAAGTAAAGTTTTTCTAGGTTGTTTTTTACACAAGTATGAGTTCTGCTAGGAAATACTGTTTGTGTCACTCTTGAAGAAGTAGATGCTGCCTGATCTTTTTAGAAGTCTCTGCAGAGCAGATGCTGCTGACTATTGCTGAAGTACCAACCTCTGTTAAGACTAATTACGGTGCAAGTTTTGTTATGAGTAAGAATATACGGTTTAAATATTGGTATGTAAGTTACCTTCATGGGTGTTTTACAGCTGTGCACTCGATAATAATTATCAGTTTGTAGCCTTCCACACTGCAGAACATGGAGCTAAAGTAGCTGAATAGAAAAATGCAGCATTGGTGACCAGAGCTACTTTTGTTTTGGGATGCTTCGATGAATTCCTCCTAAGGCACTGGTTTAATGAAATTATTTGTATTTGACATTTAGCCCATCTTGAAGTTGTTTTTATGGAATCATACAGTGGCTTGTGTTGGAAGGGACCTTAATGATCATTCAGTTCCAGCTCCCCTGCTGTGGGCAGGGTTGCCACCTGCTAGGTCAGGCTGCCCTGGGTCCCATCCAACCTGGCCTTGAACACAGTGAACACATCCAGTGATGGGGCATCTACAACTTCTCTTGGCAGCCTATGTCAGTGTTTCACCACTCTGAAAGAAAAAATTCTTCTTAACATCTAATCTAAATCAACCCTCTTTTAGTTTAAAGCCATTCCTTCTTGTCCTATCCCTATCTACCTGTGTGAAAAGTGTGTCTTCCTCCTGTTTATAATCTAATATTTTAAGGCCACAATGAGGTCTCCCTGGAACCTACTCCAGACTGAACAAGGCCAGCTCTTCAGCTGTTTTTCATAAGAGAAGTGCTGTAGCCCGCTGCTCAACTCGGTGGCTCTTCTCTGGACTTGCTCCAACAGCTCCACGTCTTGTTATTGGGGACCCTGGTCCTGGATGTAGTACTGCAGATAGGACCTCATGAGAGCAGAGGATCACCTCCCTTGACCTGCTGGCTGCCCCTCTTTTGATGTCACCCAGGATGCAGTTACCTTCCAGGCTGCAAGTGCACACAACTAACTCATGTCTAGCTTTTTGTCCACTGGGATCCTCAAGTCTTCAGCGGGGCTGCCTTAAGGAGTTCTCTCAATCTGTATACATACCTGGGATTGCCCTGACTTAGGTGTACAGTACCTTGTGCTTGGCCTTGTTGCATCTCCTTAGTTCTGTTGGCCTGCTTCGCAAGCTTGTTCACGCTGCTTTGGACAGTGTTACTTTCTTCTGTTGTATCAACTGCATCACTGAGCTTAATGTCTGCAAACTCGCTAAGGATACGCTTAGCCCACTGTCTCAGTCATTCATTAAATGCTAAGGAGCACCAGTTGCAAGACATACCTGGGTGGCACTGCTTTTCACCAGCCTCCAACTGGGTTTAGATCTGTTGACAATAACTGACAGCATCCAACCAGTTCTTTACCCAAGAAACAGTTCAGCCTTCAAACCTGTATCTCCAATTTAAATATAAGAATGTGATGAGGAACCATGTCTGGATAGTTGACATCAAGTCTGGATAGATGACATCAGTTGCCCTTCCTTTGTCCACGGATGCCGTTATTCCAACTTTGAAGGCCACAATGTTGGTTGTAGATGTGCTCGTGGTAGAGCCATGCTGGCTGTCTCATATCACCTGTTTGCCTTGCATGTGCCTCAACACTATTTCCAGGAGGACCTGTTCAATGAACAGAGTTCAGCTCTCGGGTAACCGTTGATCCAGTGAGCACACAGTCTTTGAGATAGCTTGTCCCTCTTCCACTTGGAAAGAGAGTATTTTGAATTTCTGTGATTTTTAGAATGTTTTATTATTTTAAAACTTTTTTTTTTTTGTAAATCCTGTGGTTGTTCTGGGGGTAGGTCTTTCAGTTTGTGCTGGCAGTGAACTCAAAGTGAGGTTCCAGTTGCACCTGATTGTCGTGTTGCATCACACTGTGATATCTCAGTGTTCATCTGCTGCTCTTTTGGGATGAAATTGTTTGGTAAGAGGAGTCCCAAAGCATGCTGATGTACCTCAGATGCTAAGAGGCATGTAGTTTACAGGGTTAAGCTAGAGATAGTCGTGAGTAAAATCCATAAACCAGGAGCACTATTAGCACTTCCTGCAGTTGGGCTTTATGCCTTACATGAGCTGACTTGATGTACTTTGCCTGTGCTCCTTATGGCTGGGAGTGGTTGTGAAAGGAGAGAAAAAATAGCTGGAGGCTTGTAATGCAAAAGCACCAGTGCTTCTGCATAAGGTTTATGAATCCTGAAGAAAATATACAGAGGCAAGTTGGCATTCATTAGTTTAATACAAAGTGTTTTGGGGGCAGCTGGCTAGTCACTCTCTGCCAAGTTCTCAGTGCCAGTGGTGGCTGGCTGTGGTAGTGTGTCTGCCCTGAGATGAACCAAGCAGATACTGGTAGTGGCAGATGGGCAAGATGTCTGCTAACCCCCCTTAGTATCATGGCCATAAGTAACAGCTAGAGACAATAAGGCATTGTATTTCAGTGTAGTCAAGGTCATTAACAGAAAGCAAGGATTCTTAGTTACAGCTACAGAGGTTTCTCACAAACAAGTTTCTTCCAGGTGCATACAAAACAGAGGCCATTTACTTACTTTCCCAAGCTAACACCTGTTGGGGTAATGATCTGCATTTTTGCACACACACGCTGAATGGCCGTGTATAGTGGAAATAAATACTAAGTCACAGCTTGAAGCAGTGATTGAGCACCTGGTGGGAAGGCAGGGCCCAGCCAGCAGAGCTCAGGTGCAGGCAATGTACTGAGTGACCGGAAGGGCTGGAGCCAGGATCCACCCCTTCCCAGACCTCATTTAAGAGTTGGCAGTGGAGCAGGAGGTTCTTTCTGAAGATCCCTGCTTTCCAAAGGTAAGTAGATTCTTCCTTTTGTTTCTGTGCCCACAGCTGTTGCATTTGAGCAAGTTCTTTCTTGCTACAGCTGAGGACTTAACTGCGGTGCTGTTATTGCTGAGCTTTCCGTTGTGTTAGACCATGTTCATCTGATGTGGTGATAGCCTTGTGAAAGCTACTTTATCATAGAAAGAATTAATGCAATTTCTCCTTCAGTCTTTCTGCAGTGGGGAGAACCTGAATCAGATTTGTATCAGGTTAAATGAGGTTAAAAGAATGGTGATGTGCTGAAGCAGAGAATAGGATGGATGTCTGTGATTAGTGTGTGTAATTTACTTTGCTCTAGAAGTAATAAACAGAAGGAGAAAACTGATATTTATGTAGAAACGGATAATAATGCTACTGTCCACAAGGACATAGTTGTTAACTTCTCTTCATATGGCTTTTGTATGGTAGAAGCCTCCACTTCATATGTTGGCTTAGCGTAATGCAGTAGGTAAACCCTTGTATCTCTGATTTGGGCTTTATATGAGGACGTAGCAGTGCCACACTGCAGAAACCAGCACACGGTTTTGTTGCAGTGTGTTCTTGAGAGGTCTTTATTATTTACATGAATGTATGGAGGCCATGTGTGATGAAAGGGCAGGTGATACAAAAGTACGTGTGAAGATTCTGAAACACGTGGGCTATCTTCAAGAAAACTTGCTCAGGGTTGGCTGCTGTTGGTTGGTAGCATTGCTTTTAAAAATCCAGTTCTTCCTGTTTCCCTATCTGTCTGCTGCTTGGTGAAGGTTCTCTTCTAACTGTAGCTAAATGTGATTTACAGTAAAGCCAAAGCTAAGGACTTCAACTACTCACATGTAACATTCACCAAGTTCAGTTCTGGGTTCAATTGTCTTCAGTCTCACAAGCCCCGTATTTGTGTCATTAGGATTGTGGCTTTAGTTTAAAACAAAATTGAAATAAGCACTTGCTTTCTGTTCTGTCTCAATTGCAAGGAATTTCAAGTTACTTGTGAATCTAATCCACTTCTTGTTATCTAAATAGAATAAATACTACAAATCTAAGGATGTGTTAATTGTTTCTGTGGTCGTGTCCTTATGGTTTCTATACTACTTATTCCTATACTACTTATGGTTTGGTTTCGTAACAAATAGTCTATTCATCCCCTTTTCACATCACCCCTCTTCAATTTAGATGTCTTGTGATTTTGAAATTGAGAGATGTTTATTTGGGTAATAAGTCTGCGATGATGTAGAATGAAGATAAAATGTTGGAGTCGGTCATGGCTGCCTCTTTAATTTAAACTCTTTCAAACTATAGGTGTCTACCTCCATCTTGTGGCAGCTCGTCAGAACTTCAATAGCAGGTGTAAGTGAATGAGCTATGGTTTTGCACGTGGGCTAGGCAGTGATTTCATAGTAGAAGAAAGGATTTGCTTCTAAGTTTACTATATACACAATCTACTATGTTTAGGGGTAATTCAGACTTACAATATATGCTTCAAAATAATGATTCTTTAATATCTTAATGGTATTTACTCATCTTGTTATTTGGAGACAGGTAAAATGAAGAAATTGTACTTTTGCAGAAAATAACAAAATCCTTTTTGTGTGGGTTTTTTTTTGTACTAGGTTATGTGTATGAAAATAAAAACTTGCATCATTTATGATCTGATAGGGACAACTGGACCAGAGATGGAGCTGCAGAAATGCGCTGCTTAAATGCATTTTTAAATAACTAAACTGTTCAATTGTTAAGTAAGTGAAAACTAACTAATTTGAGTTGCAGGTAGTTTAGAGTCAGGATTGGGTTTACTAAATTTCAGACTGCGTGCGAGAAGGCATTGGGGTAAGTGCTATAATGTTTTGTGATAACATCAGTCCTGGGGCAACTTCGTGGTGATGCTGCTATGCTGCTTTTTTAATTGTTTGGATGAGTGTAAGAAGTGTTCTTCTAATGAAGTACGAGTCACAGTGAGTATTAAGGTGTAAACAGTACTGACTGCTAAGTACCTCTTAATGTTCATAAATGAGGGTTCAGCCTCCTAAGAGGAATAAAAAACAGCTGTACATTAAGTAATGAGCTGGAAACTGTCAACAGCTTGATGGAAAGTTGGTGAATTTACCTTTCCAAGTGATTGCGTAATTGACAGGTAATATTAGGAGCTTATTGGTAGTAGGAGCAGGTGCAGTGAAAGTGATCCCAAAAACTTGGGTCTGTGCAGACAAAGCACTGTTTTCTGTCAGTCCTTTTGTTCATAAAGGTAGATGTTCTGTTGATTAGAAACAGCGCAGAAAAGCTGAGATTTGCTTTGAACAGTTTGTTTTATTTTGTTCAGTTTTTTATTACATCCTATTTTGGTGTAGCTTAGAAATATAAACTTCTGGAAATGCTTTTTGTTGTAGGAATGAATGTAATTTATGGTAGGAAACAAAAGGGAACTTCTTCCAACAGTGTTTTTCTTCGTTGCTATGTGTACTTCAGCTTCCTAATTACCATCTTGTCTAGCTGCCTTTGGAGCCCTGTGTGTTCTCCGTGCATCTGCCCCTTGGATTATGTTTAAAAAACCATTAGAAACCTTTTTTTCTTGAAGACCACTGCCAACCTCTGTAGTATTAAGAAGGCAACAGTGAAAACCTGAAGTGAGGGTAACCTGACAGATGGGTTCCAGAGGGAAAATAAATAAATATATATTTATATAAAATGTAGTGTGGGTTATGTAGTTAATTTTTATGGGTTTTTTGTTCTGAAACTTCAATATCATCTAGATTGGTTATCAGATAAAATGCTATAACAGAGTATTTTAATGGATTTGAAGTTTTTTTGAGCGCTAGTACACTATATTGCCAAATGGTCCTTGTCCCTTTGCCAAAACTGCTGGCAATTAAGCACGGAGCCGGCTTGGAATGGTCATGATTGTAACACTGGATATCATGATGAAACACGTAAATGGTTTCATTAAGTTGTTTAGATCTTTAATACGTTAATAGCGTATGTTGGTCATTTAACTACTGTCAGTTTCCAATCTAATGCTCAAAAATATTTAGCAATCCTGTAGAACTCAATCCTTGCTTCCGTGAAGTTGTGAGTATGTTTAAGGTTTGGAGATGACAGCTTTGGTCTTGACTATCAAACTATAATGAGAACTTGCTCTTCAAAAGCAAGCAAGCAGAAAAAGGACTGCTGCAATATGTTTCTCTTCTCTTGCATGTGTCTCTTAGCTGGCAAGTACTTGGGCTTACTAGGCTTTCCCACTAAGCATGCTCAGCTCTCTCTGAAGTGAACAAATTGCATTTGTTAACCCTGTGCGATTGATCCCCGAAAGAACCACCAGGGATGAGAGTGCACTGCTGACTCAAGTGAAGGCCTACAAGATTTTTGAAGCATGCAGCATAAGTGCGTGTCAGGTGATGTTTCAGTAGATGAAATGCTTTTAAAATTACCCATTGTAGGGTAATGTAATAGGCTATTGATTTCAACTGCCACAACTTATTTCTTTGACTTGTACTCATGAACGTATGGAGACGTTGATTTGCAGATTGAAAGTGGTCAAATGAAAACTGCATAGAGATCTATTCCACATACAGATTTGATAAACGTAATGGTAATTATGTGATTGTTTTCAAATGGATATGTTATTAACAATGGAGTTTTCACGTCTTGAGCAGCATAGGCTTCATTTTTGCTGATGGTAAAGTGGAAAAGACATTGGCTGTTATTTCTATGCACCTATTTAGACATGCTGGGTTTTCTAGCACATGCACTTCTCCAAGTGAGAACTGTCAAACAGTTTCAGTCCTAAGGATTCTTGATGTCCCGTCCCTGGAGACTTTCAAGGTGAGTCAAGATCAGGCTCTGGGCAACCTGATGTAGATGTGGTGTCTTTATTCACTGCTGGGGAGTTGGACTAGATGGCCTTTAGAGGTCCCTTTTAACTCTAAGGATGTTCTGATTCGAAGTGGACTGTAGAAGTGGGATGGGGTGTGAACAGATCTTGGCTTACTCATCTTTCTAAAAATCATGTTAGAAACAGACATTTGCTTGTAATTTCAGTTACTTTAAATGTGTGTTAAATTATTTTCTTAGGGAGACAACTGGCTTAGTGGATATATAATAAGTGCTATATTAGTATTTTAGTGGAGTAAATGATGTTAATGACTGTGTTTTTATCTTTGCAGATTTACTCTCTAGGAGACTTGAAATGCTTTTTGCAGCTATTTATAGGGTTGCCACTGGATAACATCTTGATAGATGTGGAATGGGTGCATGTTGCAGCTTATTACTTGTCTCTGTACAGTGGGGGTAATTGGTATTCTGTGAAATGAAAACACATTTACTGGGTAGATAAATTACAACTGCAATAGCATGTCAAAATGCGCTATGGGAGCAGCTGCATAACTTCTTTGTTTCAAGAAGAGTTGTGGCAGGTGACTCAGGAGATGAGCGTGTAATGAACCTTCAGAAGTATTGTGTGTATACCAGATATTCAGGGTACTATCAAGAGAATATATAATGTGACAACAAAGAGGTCAAGTAAAACTGTTTCTTGAAAAACAAAAAACAATTTTGAAGGATGAGTTTGAAAAAGGGTTTGGGAAACTTCTCTACTGTGCAGATATCATAGAGCTACTTGAAAGTTGAAGTATTGCTAGCCCACATTTTGGTAACTTCAATTTCTAATGCATTTGGAAAGTTTAAAGCTCCAACTTATATTTAATTTAGTGAAACTGTAGGAATGGTGCTCTTTTCTCCAAACCTCGCATGACAAATTGAGGTTACATAACTTTTGCTTTTGGGTCTACCACAACATGAAGGAAGTAAGAAATGTAGTGCAGGAGTATTTCCCTATATTCTTTCTCTGCCTTTTATTTTTTGTGTGTGTGCATTTGAAGTAGCATGATAAAAATTGTCACCTCTATTTGTGGAAGAACTGCCACCTCTGTACCATTTGAAGTGGCAACTGCACGATGCACAGTTGACCTAGCAACGATGTAAATGCCTGTAGGAAAGAAGCGTGCAGTGTTACCACACCTAGCATGTTTTTGTGTGGCATTGTGTGCCAGCTCTTTACTTGCTGGATGAAGGATTTCTTTTTGGTAGTTGGAAGTGGTTTTGTGGGTATCATTCTTTGACCATCTGCAACTGCTAACATTTGAGTCCCTATAGGATGGACTGAGTAAACTGTGCGCATTGTCTGTGTGTCTTTGGACAGGAAAGGAATTCTGTGTAGGGATTTGATACCATGATCTCTTAAATTCTGTTAATCTTTTTTTTTCTCCCTCCTCTGTAAAAAGTTCTATATTGTGAACTGGGAGAGGTCAGTTCCGCTGAAGACTGTGCCATTCTTTGCTAGAAATCTGACAGAAGTGAGATAATCCTATTGCTGTTTCAACGTAAATCTGCTATTTTAGCCTACTGATGTTTGAGTTACCAGTGTAAATTACACCTGGCAGTCGCTATTGGCTTTGGGTCAAATATTCCTGCTGAATGTCCCTGTAAGATGGTGGAGATTGCTTGTATTTATATGTATGTTTATGTAAAATCACAGAAGTGTGGTAAACGCAGTAAACTTAATCTTAAACAAAACGTATTTATTGCAAGTAGTGCGTGGATTTCTGGTAAGACTGATTGATGTGATTGTTTACTGATACTGCAATTGAAATTCCAGTTAGAGTATTTTGTGATTGCTCTTTCAAGGCACGTAACACACAAAATCACCTCATGTCAACTGTAAATCTCAAGACTTGAAATACTGTATTTTGTATCGTGTGTATTTAATCATTAGTATGTTTTCTTCAAACTTATTTTTTGAAGTGATTGGCAATCTTAAAATAGAAATTTCCGGTTCTGTAATGGTAGGACTTAGTCAGTGAATGGCCAGCATATTGAATGCAGCATGTATTTACTATTCACATCAAAGGGAGTTCCGTAGAAGCTGTGTAAGTTTGTATGCAACTTGGAAACTAGCTGAAGAAGGCCTTGTTTTCAGTACTGCCTTGGCACTACTGGGGGGAAAAGCTTGCTTTAGTACACAGAGACCAGTACTTGAGAATTTGTATGCTAAAACCAGGCAATTTGTGGTTGTGTTTTACTTTTTCCTTGCCTAGCATTTTGGCAGTTATAAAAAAAAAAAAAAAAGTTGTGTGGTCTTTACTGTGATTGCTTTAAATTACTGGCAAAGTGCTTAAAATGTGATGGCCTTGGAAGCTTTAGGTTGCTTTAAAAAGTATATGCTTGTCGAGTTTCTCTGTTAAGTGGAAATCTTGCTGTTGTAATTCAGTCAGTCTGTAAGCCAAAGATCTCCTCTTGTATTTGCTGGAGATTGTCCTCAGCAGCAATTCTTGGAATCGTCTGATGAGTCTCAAGTGCTTCATGGGTGTCTGGGGCCCGCTGGAACACAGAGCTGTTGTTTTGGCGTCTGTGCTCTCATACTGTCTTTCTTTAGACTCCTGTTTTTGTGATAGTGGCTCTCCTAAGCACTGCATCAACATTTGATAAGGGGTAGGTTCTGCCCTGCACAATGTGCAGCCTGGAAACATGGGATTGATGGAAATGTGTTATGGCTTTCAGTCGATCCATTTCTTTATCTGTAAAGTGAAAGATGAAATTACTAATTCCAGGTTATGCACTAGATGTGAAGTAGCATAATGCATATAGTCCAGAGTTTGTCTTAGCACTGCAGTGGTTTTTTTCCTCTGTTCATTACATCACTGTGGAACTATTAAATTTGTTTAGGACACCTCATTGCTGGTCAGCGGCTGCTAGAAAACTTAATGTTATATCACCTTTTTAGCTGCATAAGTATGCAGAGATGGAAGTGCCTGCTTCCCTCCTTTTGTAGTCGGGAAGGCAAACTTGTTGAGAGAGGCAGAAATAATGCGCTCTTGAAATATATTTTACCTGGCCAACTTAAAATGCTATAGCGTTTCTTGTCAGCTACAATCTAAGAGCTGCTTACAGGCAGTGTCTCTGCAATGCGGTGCAGAGTAACAGAGGAGGATGGTCATAGCAAAGGGGATTTGGTGTGTCAGAGCAGCTCCAGTTATTCCGTACATTAAGTGCTACTCTTATGCAAAAACAATAGACATCTTTTAATTAAACAGAAAATAAGATCTCTTGCACAGGAGAATTAAAACTGCTTCCATATTTGAGGTATTAATGATTTATGCAAGTGAGAGGAAAGAAAGCTTGCTGTCTCCCCACTACTGGGGCTTTGTTGATTAGAAATTTAAGCACCCAAGTTGCCCCCAAAAAGTAATACATATCCCAATAGTTGCATTAGAGATGTATTTTGCAAGTGTAGACTTGGTGGGAATATTTGGTGGGTTGAGATGTCAGTGACAAATACAAGTGAGAAGTTAGTAATATTTTCTTTATTTCTTTATCCCATTTTTAGTCATCTGGATGAACTACTGTGTATATTTTTTTTCCCAAGGATAAGGAGTGTATGCTTTGCAGTAGGAGAGAATCTCTTAACTATACTCTATAAAAACAAAGAGTGAATGATTAGGGTTTCTGAAGTGATTGTTTGCACCTATGACTTCTGCCTGGATTTCAACTGGTCTTTCTTGCAGCAGCTTGGTTTTGGATGAAGACCTTGGCAAAAAGTCTCCCAGGTTGGTAAAGAACTTTCTGAAATGTGGAGGTAAAAGAAAAAAATGGCATTAGGATTTAAGATGCCAGTGCTGCTTGGGTAATCCTACTACACTTGCATGTTTTTTTGGTCAGACAAATTAGTTTTGCTTCTGCCCACTAGAAATCAGAGGGAGAAATGGCTGTTGCTTTGTGAGTGACATGGATTCAGAAGTCTAATTCACAGCACTCTAAAAATGACTTTATCGACTTTGAGATTTAGGCCCTATTAATAGCAGTGATGTTAGATTGATTTTGAACTGCATGCCCTATGTCATACACAAGAGAGAAGGAATTGAATCAGATAATCAAAACTGTCATGGTTTTTTAAGAAAATAGATTGCTGTAGGAGTGATAATTAGGGTCTCTGCTGTTGTATTGAAACGAACAAACTTTTTTCCCAAAATTGGGCATGTCATCTAAATGGTGAGCATCTATCCATACCCTTCACAGTGTGGTTAGTAATGCTGTTTATATTGCCAACGCCTGATGAAAAAATTCTAAGCTCTTGTTTTGTTTCTGCATCACCACTGAGGGCTCTTGAAACTGAATTCTTTTATCAACTGAATGCTTTTGTAGAGTTAGAGTTGCAATATGCTCAAACAAATGTTGAAGGAAAGTAATAGGCTCTCACACACTGTGTCAAGCTGGCTTCAAACAAAAAGAGTCAACTTGCTTGGAGGGTATTGTTTGATAACAATTTTGTTATTAGTGAACTTTGGGAGCTTTCATTGTATTGCGCGTGATGGAAATGATAAGTTTATGATGTTAGGTTGAAAAGTGAAATATAGCCCAAATGAGAAGTGAGGTATTTGATTAATTCATAGTCAGTTGTAGTTTCTAATCATATTCTAATCATAATCTAATCCTTTGTCACTAGGTGCAGCTATACTGCAAAAAAGTGATGCTTGCATGACTAGTCTGTCACATTGTCCCATGTCCCAATGAATGTGAACAGTACCTGCTTTCATTTGGGGACACGAAGAGAGTACTTCTATTCATGGGAACATCAGATAAGTTTATCAAAATGAAGTGCTCATTTATTCAATTTTAAGATGCTTATATTGTGTTCACAGAACAGAAAATCTGTAATTCAAAGTATCACATATGCTCTACTTTCTTTCGTCTCTCTTAATTGATTTGCAAATACTGCGTGTTCTGAGTGTTTGGCTTTGTGGATGTGCTGTTGTCCACCTGGGGTTCCTAGTTTCAGTGTTACTTTGTGTTAATGCAGTTCAGGATCTGAGCAGGCTCTGCAAATTCCCCAGATATGCTGAAAATGGTAAGCTCTCCTGGCACGGAATGTGCAGAGGTGTGAGGCAGAGAGGCCCAGCTCTTTGTGGAAGTGAGTGTCTAGATTTGATTTACACCAGTTGCAATCTAACCCAAGTAATGGAACAGTAATCATATAAAACCATCAAGGTAAGTGATATCATGCTTTTATAGTAGATAAATATATTTTTCATCTATGTATCACTATTCAATTATTCATGCACGCTAATATGTTCATGTCCTGCTTTGTTTTAAGAAAAGTAGAGCAAAAAGTGGAGGAGAAAAAAGTATGCAAAAATAGGAAGAAGGGGGTACTGGGACTGTTATAATTTCCAAGGAGAGACTGTCATGGGGAGACAGCCAACAGGGCACCCAGCATGTTTTGGTTGTTTCCACTTGGCACCCACCACTGTTTTGGCTGTTTCCACTGAATGCCTATCCTTTAAAATGGTGTTTAAATCAAGCATCTTCTACTGATATTTTCTCATATTGATAAGTAAAATCTTGGGGTATGATATACCTTAATGCTATTGAAATGAGCTGGTGAGTACTGCTGAAGGATTTATTCCCGTTTAAACTACAGGGCAGTTTGAAATCCATCTTGGTTTCTTGGCTATGATTAGTTAGGGTTCATTCTCTCTCAGCGTGAGGATATGTTCTAATTCATGGAAAAATATGGAAGTTCTTAAGAAATCCCTGTTATTTCAGGATACGTTCCATCTAAACCATGTAATAAAATACCATTGACTCAGGTGCAGGCTTTGCGAGGAGCGTGAAGCTTAGGTGATGCATTGATGCCTTACAGAATAGTAAAATGTTCAAAATCAGAAATGCTATGAAAATATAATTATTTGGTTCACAGGAAAATGCATTAAAAATTACTTGTATTTATGCTTACTGTGCTAATGTGACTATGTATTAGTCATACAGTGCAGAGCCTGTGTATGCCTACATGCATCCATATGCCTAGTGCACCTGTTTTGTGGTTTTACCACATGAAAGTATGCAAAGCAATGTACACAGAGCAGAGACTCGATAGTGATATGTAGTAAGGCTTAGAAAAGATATTTTATGTTGAAACTCAAGGTGTGTTTTTTCTTATCTGAATTTGAAATGTCGAAGATGGAAACTTGTTTTAATTCTGTTGCTTAAGCAATATGACAGCACCTAATCTGAATGGAGTGGGCTTTGTTTTCAAGTTACTACTTCAGAAAATGCATTCAGTAACAGCTTAAACTAAGCAAACTTAGGATGTAGAAGTAAACTCTATTTCATCATTAGCTTTTCATGGTTCATTAGTTCTAACATTGGAAATTGGAGTGCCACCTGGGTAAGAATGCATTAGATTATTTTCTGCAGTGCTGTCTATCTTGATATAATGCTGACTCTGTTATTCTTGCATTTAATGTATTCAAGTTGGCATGGCTGTGAAAGGCATAATTCTTATTACATGTGCTAAGCCAAGCAGCAAAGGAAACAAGCCTACTAAATGCTTGGATTTGAACCGGAGGTGTAGCAAACTGATGCTGGTTCTGAAAATGAAAACTATTCCTGTATTTTCATGAGTTGGAACTACTGAGAGCTTTAACAAATAGTTATAAAGCGACTGCAAAAATGAGGATGGGGGTTTTAGGAAGGTAATGCTTCCCAGTTTAAAAACATCAAAATGAAAATTACTGTGAATAATATGGGTTCTTGTTACTAATGACAATTGGTTATTTTTACACTGAAGGACATCCTGAGCAGCGCTTGTATTTTGAGAGTTGATGCAGTCCTTGGCAGCAGCAAACAATAAAAAAAAGGATAGGAGTTTTTGGTACCGGTAGCTGCTTCAAGAACTCCTGTAGGTCAGTTTTTCAGAACGCTTTAAAGCTAAGAAAGTTGCATCAGCAGAGTTCCAGTTGTCCTTGAGAGCCCGATAGCAACTTTGAACTCCTCGCTTTCACCGCAGTATGTAATTGTCCCACTGTGTTGGTGGGCTGGCAGTGCTTTCAGTAAGAGTACTGCTCTGTTCTTAGAAACAAATGATTCTCTCTTACACAGCTGAGCTTCTTCCATAGCTTTGTTCTTTTCCAAATACCTGCAGAGTTCATGGTTATTTATTAGCACGTGTGACAGCTTAAAATGGCTCTTGTCAACAATTACCATTTGGATAAGTGGCAGTCGGTGGTGGTGGTGCAGTAGTGAACGTGATCTCAAAAGGTAAGTTCTTAGTCTGAAAGCATACAGAATTGACAGCTACTACCCAGCATATGTTAACAAACACTTTCACATGCAGAATGTGGAAAGTATGTGTCTCCATTCTGGTAATAACAGCCACCTCTCTGTTTCGTCTGTGTATCTGCAAGAAACTCTGTCTCTCTTCCTGGATGTAAGCAATTTTTTTTTAAGATTTTAATTTTAGGTTTTTTTAAATTTTAAATAATCCAGCAAACTTCTATCCATCTACTATAATGTGAACCTGTTTACATGCTGGTGAAATGAGCCTCCAATCCTCAATTCTTCTCTTGCTTTTTGCGATCTCTTACTTGACAATGACTTCAAGTTGTTTGTAGTTGATTCCAGGCCAGATAAACACATTGCTTGCGTGGATGGAGAATATGCGTACTTAGTAGAGTATCTGTCCATTTGAAGCAGGTAAAGCAGTTAAAATAGCTTAACCATTATAATTTACGTGCATATGTACATGCATAATATGCATGTCATCTTCATGTAGACGAGGGAAGAGAAATTGCTGTGCTGGGGAGTTGTACTCGGTAACTGGGGAGGTCAGTTATCACAAGGTGTGAGAGATGATGGCAAGATGTAGGTTCATTATTTTACTTTTCATTTTAATTGTTGCTATTTTATGGGTCAATTTTTTGTGACAGGGCAAGCCCTAAGTAAAACCTTTGTTTTCAGGAGAAACCTAGCAGCTAGAGTAGAAGTTTGATGGACTATATTAGGAAAGAATTTGAAGTGTTCAGTGCATCTTGATGCATCTAGCACAATGAGGTTTGTTTTACATTTTTTTTTCTTTACATTTAAAGATTTTCAGAACTCTCTGATGTCATTGACTGCCGTATGGTGTTAACAGTTGACTAGCCAAATAGATAAATCCATGAGAGCTAAAGGTCTTATGTCCCTGTAAGTGTGTCTGTATTTGGGAAAAGCTTTTGGGCATGACTAGGGACGCTAGTGATGTAAAACCTTAATGGAAGCCCACAGATTGTTCTCTAAGCTTTTCTTAATCTGAAAGAAAAGGTGACCTAACCTACTTCATGAATAAAGTCTGAACTGTACTGAGCAGCAAGGAAACAGGTCAAACAACTGTAGCTGTTGTTCTTAACCATATTAAAATACTGCCCAGTAGCTCTTCATTACGCTTGCCTGTAGCCCAGGATCAGAGCACTGAAACAATCTTTTTTTGTTGGTCTGCTCAAAGGGAGCAAAATAATATTGTAGGTAAGTTGAGAATCCATGCTTCACAAACATAGTCTCTGATTAAGAAAATACTTGAGGTAAATGTTTTTAATTTCCAGAAGTACTTCAGGGTAATATTATGGATTATAAAGAATGTTGCTTATTATGCTGTGTGGTTTTCACTTAGCTTAGTTTTAAAGTAGTGGTCTGCTAAAGGGCAATACAACAAAAATATTGACATCACAGAGTAACTGTTAAACATATGCAGTTTAAACATAACTGCTTATGTTTAACAGTTACTGTCTGTATGACAGCCAGACTGGGGGCATAGTTTAGCCTTTATGGTAACAGTATACGCTGAATAGATGATGTGTTCAGACATAAGTTTAGTTTCTTGTGACTGGAGTATTGTGTTTGAATGAAACTTAAGTTTAATATGCATTTTCATTAACTGAGACTACTGATCTTTATTACTAATGAAACAAAACCTTGAAGAGTTGCATTTTACTGCTTGTTCCCTGCTATTTTGAGGAGCAGGTAACCTTATAGTAGTTTATTGCTTCAGTAGAAAAAGATGAAATTATATAGAAGAAAATGTATCTGTTCGCTTTTCTGCATGGAATGTAGAAGGTAAGTTAATATAAGGGAGAACATTTAATGTAAGAGAACAAGTTTTATCTGTGCCACTCAAGGCAGCCCCGTTGTATTGGCCTGAATTCTGTTAACCTAAAACGGATGGGGCTTACCGTTGTGGCGCTTCTTGAAAATGTGGCAAACTCATTGGAAAAGCCATCAGGAGGATTGTAAAAACCAGAGATATGAACCAAGTGTGGCTTGTTACTGCATCTCTACAGGTGCCAATTAGGATTTCTATAAGAAGTCTCCTAGCTTTTGCTCTGTGATATAGCTTTAGGATTAGATTCTGCAAGATTCAGAGTGATCTCTGGAATTGCTAAGAAAACTTCTATGCTTGTCTGAATCACCTTTTGAGAGGTAACAATTTCCAGAGATAGTTGAGGTTTTTCTATGAATTCTAAGATAATCAGACTCTTCTTCCTTCTGTTTGAGAAGGGATTAAAGGTCCAGTTTTGTTCTTACGAATGTTACTGATAATTGCATCGCCCTGTGATTGCTGTGTAGCTGCTGCTCGCGGTGATGAGATACTTGAACTTCAGAAATGTGTTGCTAATGACCTTCAGTATACTCTTTCTTGACTCTGTAGTGAAATAAACACTTTGTAAGTAGTGGATCAAAGATAAGCATTGCTAAAGCTAGGCTGAGTGCTGCAGAACTCATCTGTTATTTATGTATGTGTTTGTTCTTAAGAATGGCGTATGATGAAGAGGCGTATGTGAACACAAAGCAATTGAGTTAGAGCAGAGTATCCTTGGCTCAACAGCTGTACATTGGCATGTTTGAGAGGAACAGAACCTTGCACAGAGACATGCCAGGAACTATAAGGTACTAAACTTGTACAAGTAAACAGTTATATTTGTGGGACTGCTGCTCATACGGCTCTCAGACTTAAGTAAGGTATGAGGAGCAAAGCTGAGCTTATCAGTGGTGAAGTACCTTTAGTCTTCTTTTGATCCACTAGTGAAGAAGGGAAGGTATGGTCTATATAACCAGTTTGGTTAGT
Organism: Lagopus muta; assembly: GCF_023343835.1. Lineage (NCBI taxonomy): Eukaryota > Metazoa > Chordata > Aves > Galliformes > Phasianidae > Lagopus > Lagopus muta. The sequence goes on along the minus strand of NC_064440.1, from coordinate 31,449,175 downwards.
GCTGTGTCAGAATAACAAAGGTGAATGTCAACAGCAAAGCTGTCAGTGTTTTTCACATTAAAAGTGCACTGCTAAATCTAACTGGCCGGAAAATATGCAAGATGCCTTGGGATGAACCAACTCCAGCAACTGCAAATTTGAAGTTTGTGGATGATGGCAGATGCAATCCCACAGTCATTCTCGATAAAACATTCTCTCATCTTATGCACTTAGGCACTCAAACACTTGTTCTGCAAATGCAGGGGGGAGAAGAAAAGATTTTCTTTCAAGCTTGCAAAAATAAGTACTTTAAGATATTCTTCTTAGAGCTTGACATAATGTGAAAAAAATAATGAAATTAAGAATAACACAATTATAATAAGGCTATGGAAACAATCAGCTTTAAAATTGTGGGCACCTACTCTTTTGTTTGCTATAATCACTACTGTTTGATGAAGATTAATCAATTCTCTCTATGTTCTTTGCTGCAAACATAAAGGCTAGGGAACTCTCTTAATCTATGTCTGAAGTTGCTGTTACTGAAATTGAATTCTCTGTGACCTGTCACCAAATAGATGCAATAGACTCATTCTTTTTCACTTCATAAGTATGGCTTTCCTATTAGCTAAACTGGCCAAATGCTTTGTTGTGTTAATTTACTTAATAAGGACTCTGAGTGATCTCTTTTCAGAGTGGTATTCTCTTCCATCAGTCCATCCAGGAACTGGGGTGGGAGGTATTGGACGTTTGTGTGGATGGCAGAGGTACTCACATGCAGATATTTCAGTTTAAGAAGGATTAAAGCAGACTGGGGGATCCTGAGGAGTAACTTGGCATCTTCTCTTATGAATTTTTTTGCAGCAAAACTTGGTTTTAAGGGTTGAAAATTTTCCTGGAAAAATTGGAACCTCCCTCATTTTTAAGCTCCAAGATGATTAAGTTGTTTATTTGAGATATACCTCATTGCTAAATTCCTGAGAGCTATAAATACAAAATGCTGCAGTTTGCTTACATTTTTCTCTAGAAAAAGTATGTAAGTAAGAACCTGATTATTTCTTTGGTAGACTAAAGGTCTTTGAGCTTTTTTTTTTTTTTTTCCCCAGGAATATATTTATATCAGGTATCTATATCAATTTAATGAAAGAAAACACCTCCCTATGACACCATGTGGTGTTTCATCCTTGCTGTTTTAGGATAGCATCACCATGTCGGTAAGTTGCGTTTGTTCTTGAGATCCTTGGAACCAAAGGGATGATATTGTTATAAATGTTCTTGCTTTTCCAAATAGCGTTTAAAAGGAGGACAGTAACGTGTGCATCTGTGTTGTCACTGTAAAACCAAGAAATTCTTGGTCCTAAAGAGTCCTGAGGAGAGTGACAGTAAGCAAGGGCTGGCTCTCAGGCCACTGCAAATGATAAGAGAGCCCTGAAGCAGTGTGGCAGTCTGGCAACAGTAATTTATCTAATAGCAGTGATGAAGTCTTAAGAAATATATATTTCTTAAAAAAAATAAGCTTTGAAAACCTCTTAGCTAACTGGTTAAAATTAATACAAAAATACTGAGGCAGACGTGGTGCTGGAGGCAATAAAGTCTTGTGCAGTGTAGTTTTACTGTGGTTAGAAATACTTATCTGTGTAGAAGAGGCTTGCCACCAGGGTTCTGTTTGTCAGCTTTTCCGAGATGAAGAGGCTTGAGCTACAGAAAGACCTCGGGAAGGGGCTGTCGATGGTGCAATAGTACCCTTTTCCCTTGTTGTATTTATTGGAGCTTTCAGGTCCATCACTCTGCAACTGAAGAGCTCATGCTTCATGCCTTCCAAACAGCAGTAGCCCATCGAGCTAATTGCTTGTTTGAGTGTTTGGAAACAATAAAATGAGGAGAGAAATAGAAAGAGGCAGGCTGCCTTCTTAACAGACTCCCAGAAGTAAGAGTCATTTTCTGTGCACTGAAAAAGCCTGCAGCCCAACTCTCTCTTGTCTGAATGTGACATATTAGTCTCAGAGTTCCTTAGGAAAGAGGAAAACTACTAGCCAGTGGGGCCATTTATTTGTGCTTCTGCGTGTTTTAAGTAAAACAAAACAAAGAAATCCAAAAATCACAGTAGCTATTGCCTCTTAGAACTAAAACAAAGGAAAGGCTGTGTGAGAAGTCTGATCCTGCTCTTCCAAAGCTGCTTGTGCAAATACACAGGTGCCAAGAGGCAACAGGGATGATCTTTGGTTGGGGCTTGATGGCAATTCATAAGTACTTATAATCCTGGCAACCAGATTGTAATGATGTTTGTCCTATTTTGAGTAGTTGTAATCTCTAAGCAGCCTTGAGGTCTAATGAGTCAAGGATCTTTCTCACTGTACAGTGGTGTTACCACCATTCAGCTCAGCTTTTCTGTCCCTACTGCAGGCATATGACCTGCTCCTTAAGAGACGAGCCAAAGCTCTGCCCTGGGGAGGGGTGGTGTGGGTAGCTGGGGACTCTAACAGCTGGGCCCTACTCACAGCTTGCCTCGCTGCATGTCTGTTATTAGATCTTTTTTTTCCTCCTCAGTGCATACGTAATTTTTCTTGCTGAGCATGCGGTGAAATGCTGTGTTTTTAATGCTAAGGTGGCAATGATATATAAAAATAAAGTGAGAGGTGCGTGTATTTTATCTGCAGTGTGCAAAGAGGTTAAGCTGTTGCACAGATTTTATTTCTAAAAAGATGTTTGGATGAGGCTTAAGCAACAATTGGAAGAAGTGGTAGTTTGGAAGGGTTCTGTTTTGTGCAGTGCTTTTTTTCTAATGTGGAGTATTTCAGCAAATAGGGGAGAAGAAAACAGGATGGAAATACTGTGATGGCAGTCCTTTGGGCTTGTCTTTCCTATTCCTTACGTGCTTATCTGTCTGTATTAAAAGATCTGATCTGGGATTTACCTAGCTGTGAATTTCCACAAACAAATGAAAAGCCTCATGCAAATATAATTTCCTTAATAGCTTAACTGTCATCTGCTTTTACTTATCCAGCTTTCTCATAATTAGCAGAGTATTCCCCTGCTCAGTGTATACATGAGGGCAGCCTGCAGGATTTATATTGGTCTGTTTGGAAACCTGGTCTGAAGTCTCTGAGTCCTTTCATGAATCAGTAGGGCAAAGTGGCTTTTGTGGAATTACTGCTGTGAAAGAGACGAGAATCAAACCCTGCTATCAGGAGAATTAGATCTGGGAACAGGTTTCACTATGAACTTGCACACTTCTTATTTGCTAAGTCTGGTCCAAGCATGGTTAAAACCCCTCTCTAAGGTCTGAGTTATCCTCCTAGACGTATGTGAACAGCAGGGAACAGTGCATACATATCCAAAGGCTCATTTAATCCCTGGGGAAGTTATGTCTGGTTTTGGTGTTTTTGGATGTTGGCTTTTTTTTTTTTTCTCTGAAAGATATTGAAAAAAGAAGGAATTTCCTGCTGTGGAAGACCAGCTTCTCCTTGGTTGCTTATACTAGCTAGTAAAGTAGTAAAAGCAAATAAACCTTTCATGCATTCCACACAAAAGAAAGCTTTTTAGTGCAGTCATAAACGAGGAAGTATGTAATTTGCAGCATTTTGTAATTCCTGTTTTGTTGGTGTTGCTACAGAAAGTGCAAATTGTTCTTTAATTTTTTTTTGAATCATGCCCAATGATGAGTGGGAAGAGCACTGCTTGAATACACAAATGTGCCATCCCCAGGTACCTGTGTGTTGGGAGCACATTTAGCTATCGGATGTGGGGTGCCATAGGGTGCTTGGTAAGGTGCTTGCAGTGTGGTAAGAACACACTTGTTCTGGAGGGGAGCAGGCTTTCAGGGGTCCTGCTGCACATGCAGGAGACCCTTGGTGTGTACAGATGAGAGATGGAGTCTAACTCATTAAGGAAGGGCTGAGCTGGAATAATTGTCAGGACTTAAGCAATCTGGTCTACTGGGAGGTGTCCCTGCCTATAGCAGGGGGTGGAAACTAGATCGTATTAAAGGTCCTTTCCAGCCCAAACCATTCTATGATAATCTTTCCTATTCTGTCTTCTCCCTTTCGGACAGTGGAAGACAGGCAAGTGTGCTGGAAATCAAAACCATTGAAATCACAGTCATTTCTCCCTAGTGTCAGTGGTTCTGTTAAAGAGACTTTCAACAAATGTTTGCCATGATGGGTGTTGTCTCTCTTAGGATGATGAAAAAAGGCTGTAAAAAACCTCACTAGTGTATATTTAAAATGTGATATGTGCTACTTAGGTGCTGGATGTTCTAAAAGGAACAAACGCTAAGCTTCAACACAAAGGATTCTCAGGGGAGGGATTTCCTGGGGATTTTGTTTGTTCCCTGACTGAAATACGAAGAATTGAGACCATGAAGGTTTTCTCAACTGTTTAATTCCCTCCCACACCTGAACAAAACTGTACAAGTGACTTTCTTAAATCTGCCAGTTAATTAAAAATCCTGCTGGAGTTTCTGCTAAAGACAGCAAAACCCCTCTGTTCACAAGATCTGCAAATTGGTACTTTGGAGAGTGGAGAGAGCAGTGCTTCCTTCTTTAAATCTTTTTTGCTTGAACTGACAGCAAGATTCCGTCCTTGTCCTTCATGTTTGTGAGTCCCAGGAGAGAACAGCACATACCATTTCTGTGCTATTTTTAATCCTTCCTCCTGGTAATCTATTGGTTCTTTCAGCCTAAATCAGGTCACCTTGAGGATTAAATAATGGTGTTATGGAAGGCCTGCTCTGGAAAAAAATTAGGTTTTTCTTTTGTTTTGTTTTTCTATATGAGGGGAGAAAAAAGGGGTATTTTTTCCCCAGTAAAGATTGAGTTGTTTTTTATTTCTGGTGCACTTAGGCTGTAATAGAAAGGTCTGGGGCACTCTATGTTTTTCACACTGAGAGAATAATTAATCTTAATTGCACTGATTATTTTATCATTCTTTAGAGGGTAAGCAATTACAAATGGCTTTACATCCAAGGCAGAATTAGCTATCTTATCCAAACACCTATTGTTTGGCAAAAATTAGCTACCATTTGGTGTGTGGAAAGTGGAATTGCCTCAGCTATGCTGCTGTAGTGATACAGCTGTTTACATCATCATCTTCAGCCTGCTTGTGAGTGGAGGTGCCCCATGAAAGCAGTGGATGATACATGACAACAGCATGTTTACATCTCTGGGTTAGAGGTAACCAAAGCATAAGTTTTAAATGTTAAAAGTTCTTACACTCTCAATACTTACTGAACATGCTGAGGTTTATATACATATATATGTGTAAATGTTGGAATAATGAAAGGCCTGGATATTCACATGAAAACTGAATGCAAACACCCTGAACAAATGTGAGAGGAAATAATGATCTTCTTTTTCCAAGTAGATGAGCAGTGTTTGATCCTCATCTATCGTAGACAGTTTAGTTAAGCACTTATGTGTGGTAGAGTTGTCAATGATACACACACTTAGCCATTATCCTTAACTCCAAATTAGCCTTCCAGCAATAGTGCTACATGCTGAGAGTCAAGTGGGGTTTCCGAACCCTGTGTTTCACAATGATATTTATTTTAATGAGTTACTCTGCCTAATACTTCTGTTTCAGGGCATGAAGTTATTAGCTGGAATGGAGAGCAGTTCCCTAGCCTGCCAGTAGAACATGTACTTCAGTTCAAATCTTTGTTTTATCAGCTCAGATCTGCCAAAACTAGTTTTTTTGTTTATCCTGACTGGCTGTGGTTTCTACTTGGGTCATATTTAGTGTGAAAGTGTCAAGCTGTACCCATGTATTATGGTACACGTGTAAGTAATGTTGGGTCTGCACTTACTGATGATTTGCTGTACTATTTTGGTTGGTTGTCTAGATGCTTTGAGTGCTCTCAGTCTTGTAAACCTTGGCAGCTGTTTTAAGCATGCAACAGCAATAGTCTTCCAGCCTCTGGAGACCTCTCCTCGCATGCTGCTGTGTCAGGACTGAATTACGGAGAAGCTAATTAAGACCCACACACAACAAATTCTCCACTGAGATAAAACAGTCAGCAGAGGTTGTTCTGATTCTGCTTACGGAGGTGTTTCTTAATAACCTGCAGCAGCTCCAAGAACAATTTCATTACTAGGGAGTTTCTTGAGGGGGCACTTGAAAATGACAGGAACTTGAATTTTCAGGGCTGTTCTAGCGCTTGCCTTGTCTCTATGAGGTACAGCCTGAGCTGGGATTTTAGTTCTTCCAGAAAACTTCTTGCTTTAACTCCTTTTTCCTCTGCCGTGATCTTGGTGCAACTGAAAGATGAGAGGGGAAAGACACTTGGGCAACTCAAATGGTAGCAGAACTCGGTCAGCTACATTACAAAGACAAGATATGCTGAAGCTGAGTTTTTACTGCTCAGCCTAGAGGGAAGAAAAGATTCTCAAGTTGCCGCTAGGGCATAAGAGCTATTGCAGAGTGCAGTTGCCCCTGAGCTTTGAATTCCCTCAGTTCTTTTGAAATAGGCTGGTGTTTCATGTTTGATTTTAGCCACTTTAACTTCTTATAAGGAGGAGAAAACAAGGCTTTGGAGCTGCAGGTGAATAAAACTACAGGCTGGAACTGTTCAGATTGGATACTAGGAAACATTCTCAGAAGTGGTGAGACACTGGCATAGGGTGCACAGGGAAGTGGTGGAGACACTGTCCCTGGAGGTGTTCAAGCACTGAGGAGATGTGGCACTGAGGCATGGATGGTCAGACTAATGATCTTAGTGCTCTTCTTCAACCTTAATGATTCGGTAGAAGAGGGGTTCTTTTCTGATACCTACAACATCCTGGGACTGTCAGGCTTTGCTCCTATTCAGAGCCTGTCTAGCAAGGTCAATGGGGGGGCTCTCCACCACAGCAAAAGAAATGTAGCTCTCAGGTACGTGTGTTACTGATAACCAGTCCAAGGGATAAGTTAGTGCTCTTCTGTTCGGTTGTTTATTTATCCAGCAGCATACAGAGCTCTGGTGAGTTGCCTATTGTGATTTAGATTAAAATGTCTGTTATCCACGGCAAGGCAATTGAGCACAGACTGACTTTTTTGCTTCTCTGACTACCTGGTTAGGGGCAGGAAAGAAATTTTGCACGGAATTCAAAATGGTTGATGCATTTGGATCAGAGACAACCTTTATGACTCAAAACTTGCAATTCTGACAGACTGCGATATATCACTCCGTGATGCCTAGACAGCTGTACAGGGAAATTCATGCCATGAGTGAAATGGAGTTCGGGGAGTTCTTATGTGAGTTTCTGTTTTCCCTGTTAATTGCATCAGCTTTTAATATTTGCTGCTCCAAAGCCTGAATTTAAATGTAAGCCCTGTGAATATAGTAATTATATTTTATTCATGACTTTTCAGACTTGCTGAGAAAGCATTTGAGGATGGAAAAGGCAGAAAATGAACATGCAGGTGATAAGCACATTTTCTGATATTCAAAGTACTGCAGTTTCTGTCAGCTAAAAAGGTTGGGTCCGAGTTGAACTGCTAACCCAAATGGAACAGAGCTATACAAACATAAGAGCATAACGCTCCTTCTTCCCTTCTGTTATTTTAAACGTAAGATATTAATGTGGGCCTTTGGGGTGGACGGCTGTGGTACTTTGCTCTCTGTCAGAACTGGGAGTTACAAGTTGTGAAGGTTTTCTCTGATAAAACCATCAGGACTTGGCTTAAGAAGCGTCCAGCAGATGGTGCAACATGCTTTATTTAGCTGCAGAACTGCTTTTACTTTGAGACTTCCTCTGGATGGAAATACAATGGAGGGAGTAGTTTTATATGCTCTGGTCAGAAGCTAGCGTTTTAGAGAAGTGTATTTTAGAGGTATGCGTGCCAGTTCTTTACTGGAATTCTGCATCTTTTGTCTTCCAAAAAATAGAAGTTGCTTAATACTGTTGGTAGGAAATTACATCAGTTACTGATATAGCATGTTTGCAGTTGAAATCCACTACTTTTTATACCCAAACAGAAATTTCCTCATGTTTATAATGGGTGTAAGACAAGACGATGCTAGTTTTCCTCTTGATGAGGATTAATCTTTAGCCAATTGCATTTTACACACAGATAAATGGCTTGTTTGTTCGTCCTTCATTGAAGATTGAAGATTGAAGGGTTAATTTGCTACTGGGAGCTGCAGGCCTGAATGCTGTTGAACAGCTGAATAAACCTAAGATGTCACTTCCATCTGTGAGCAGCGCTGACTCAGAGACCCCTTTAGAAGTCTAACTCCAAAAGAATAGAATGAAATAGAACAGCGACAACAGCACCGTTGCCTCAAAACCTAACAGAAACCTAATCGGCCTATGCCCATGTCTACAAATATATTTATACTGTGGTCATCATTAGCAGAAGTCACATTAACAAGAAATATTTGCAACAGCAGTGCAAAGATAGTATGAGTTAGTTTTCCTTCTCTGATTCTCTTAAAAGAAATCCTCCAACTTTTCAAAACTTCAGAGAGGCCACGGTGTTGAAAAATGCATGCTGAAGAATCAAGAGAAGCTGTAAAGCTCTACAGTCTTGAATTTCTTGCAGCAGATGCCTTTTCTGTGTTCTGCTCACTTTTACTATAATTCCACTAGGCAGATTTAGCTTTGAAGCCAGAAGTGATGTGTAAGGAGACAGTTATGTCTTCTTTGGAGAAAAAAGTCAGAGTTGCATGCATGGATTCCTTCCTGGGTTGGATAGGCTTGCTTCAACAGTTTGTTCATAATGTTTAAAAGCCATTAAATTACTTAGCCATCTGCTGTTAGCAATGGGAAACTCCTGATAGAGCTAAAGGTCTGAACAATGGGAATGAATCGTTGATTGTCCTGAAAGTGCAGAAGGTTTTGCTGTCATCGTGATACTGCGGTCTATAAATATTTAAAATACCTTAAAAATGAGTTTCTAACTCTCCCTTCTGTGGGCGTCTGAATGTAGCACTCGGGTAAGTGAAATGCAGTGTGATAGGATCCAATTTAATCCCTACTGGCTTCAGTGCGCCTAGTGGGTTCGGGAGTTAAGTTAGCCATAGGCTGCTTGGGGTTTATTGTAACAATTGTGAGCACAGAGATCCAGGTTCACTTCCAGAGTTCAGATAAGAACGTTTTAGGCTTGCCTGGAGTGAGAGAGTGGAGGAAGCTGGGGAGAAGTTCTTGTCGGAGGAACTACAGCTGCTCTTTTATGGAAGTCTTTTTAGTTTACTAGGCACAGTAAGCTTTTCTGACTGATGGGCTTTCCAAAAGTGTTTCCCTGCTAGACTGCTTCTGATTAATAAAATATATTAAAACAAAGGAAAAACGATTCTTTCCTAGCCTGTTTTTTCCTGGTACTTATGACTGACTTACATTTTTAGCATCCTTAAATGCTACAGACCCTAGGTGCTTTGATCCTTCAGATGCTTACCGTCCTTAGATGCTTAGATCTGCATGGTCTTCCTCTCAGTCAAGCTTGGATTGTTCTGCTTGCATTTTAAGTTGCTCAGATGCCAACATGCCCTATGCTGAAAACTCTGTAGCTGCGTTAGCATGAGGCTTTGTCCAACTAAGTAATTCTTGTTAAGCTGCAGAGTGTTAGTGTAATCACTTGATTGGAGATGGTGAGGATCTGAGTGATTCAAAGGACCAGGTGTTGCCACGAGGCAGTAGATGAGAATATTGAGATTCTAGTGTAATCTGTAAAAATATTTCAAAAACCAAAGAATGCTTTTCTAGTGTGTAGTTGGTACCAAGTCAAACCCTGAAACCCGCTGACTGTTTTGTTTGCAAAGAGACAGAACAAATACCCAGTGCCGCTAATAAACCTGAGAAGTCTCCCAAGTCAGTGGTTCTTCAATAAAAGACTTCATCATTTACTTCCTTCTGTTTTACAGACTGGAAGCAAGGCTAGGAATTAAGTTAACAGGAATGGCACATGACTGATCTGCATGGTATTCACCAATAGGTGGGAGTACATTCTCCCTCAAGCAAATGACTTCTTATTCCTTGGATGACTCTGTAAATACACGTGCAGTACAGCTGGAGCTACAGAAAGTACTAAAACAGGTGAGCATCTTCCTCCATCAGAGCATAATAGAGCAGATTTAACAAGGAATAACAAGGTGGTGAAAGGCACGTTTGATATTGAAAGCAAGCTGGTATAAAGTACCCAAATGCTCTGTGTGGTGTGTGAATAAGCCTGCCTTCGTGTCTTAGCCATGTTTGGGAGATGTGTCCTGTCTGTCTTTGCTGGTTTGTGGCTTGACTGGCATCCCTATGTTTGTCTTCTGAGGCAGAATTACGCCTGCAGAATGCAGGTTGCTGCAAATGGTCTGGATTTCTCCTTTGTAAGTGAGGATTTGAGAAATTGTTGTGTTTCAAGCTCCTCCTGGGAATTTGGCATTCATGTAGGGAAGGGAGCACAGACTGGTTGGTTCTCAGATCCTTGCTTTTCATCTCATCCAGCTTGATTACAGCAGGTATTCCTTCTATTTAAGCCCCCAGGAATTTGATGGACTCCCTTACTGTGCAGGCTGCTCTTGTTTTCCCACTTACTGCAGTGAGCCAGAAGGCACTTGCTGTTCCACACGCAGTGTGAGCAGCATGGGTTAGTCACTGCAGCAATTGATTCAAGTTAGTCAGGAGTAAAACCAAGTCAGAGTCTTGCAGACTTGTGCTTCCAATTCCACACTCAGAAATGAAGTCTTTTAATCTCAGATATTAATGCCCCAGGCAAACTCTTATTATTAAATTGATTTATCTGTTTCATTTTAAGGTTTAGGGATAGCACTACTGATTTATCTGTTCAGTGGTGCAGAGGGGTGTACGCAATGTATTACTTCCTGAGAAAAGTTATATGCTTGTTGTATGTAAAACCGCTTGTGTTTATAATCTTAAGCCTGCTATTGTCACTCAAGCTCAACTCTATCACACCATACTTACAATAAAAAAAGAATATCTGAGACTGCTATAAACAAGAGGTAAGTTAAGAGATAATGCTAGTTCAAGTAGTTCAAATAAATTTTACGTTGTACACCAAGGCTGGAAACAAATGATGATGCACGGCAATTACTTCTGTTCTTTATCTTTTTGCACTTAGTCTGATTTGAAGACTGAGTGCTTTGGTTGAGCAGCGGCACTGCAGGACTTAAAGCCCTTGCTTCCCTTGCTAAGGCTTTAAATTGCAGTGCTGGTTTTAGGTAACTCCTCTGATGACAACTGATCTAGCCCTGTAATTGTTTAAATAAATCTCCTCTAAAATCGTCATGTAAAATACTGTAAGACATTACCCATCAGGATCTCTTTTCTATACATCTGGTTTGTTCTAAAATATTTGCTGCAATCACAAAATCTCCTTCCCTTTTCCTTACTTCCTAGGCAACAGAAAACTGCCATATTTTATCTTAAAGTGTTATTAAAGACATGGAAGTTTTTGAAAGATGATCATTGCTCTTTTGGGTCAGGGCCTTTTCCTCTAGCAACCATTTGTATGGCCTTAGGCTGAGAGTGATCATGTGGCTCCTCCACTCCACCGGAATGGGAGTGGGAATGGTATGGACCAAGTGATCTCACTCACAGACTGAGTCTTGCTTGAGAGCATCTCCTAAATATGCTGTTGCTGTTATGGAATCTGGCAGGAAGGAAGCAGAAGAGATTTATTGGAGAGGCCTACTGTTAGGGCTACACAGAGGTTATAGCGGCGACTATAATCAATTTGATGTAATAGAGTTATCTGAGAAAAGGGCAAGGATCTAAACAAAATAGCGTTGAATCTGAAAGGAAAGATAAAATTGGTGAGAGGAGGCCCACCTTAATTTTTTCAAGATTTATCACACAGTTTATTCACTTGAGGCAGATTAAAGCGGGAAACTCCTTAGCAATTACTATGCAAACATCAATGGGATTAAATAATAAGGGTATTGGAGACAGCTACTGAAATTAAGTAGTTTAGCCAACTGTTTAGACTTTTCCTTCCCAAACATGTCTTATCTCCTTTATCTGTAATGCAGATCCCTTGCGTTCTGCTCAGTATTTAGTTTGCAGGACTAATTTTCAGCCAGAGTTCAGGATGTACGACAGGTGAACATGTCAGAAGAGCTTTGCCACGGTGTGAGGAAATTAGATGTCTGTATTTTGAAAAAGGGCAGTTCTGTACTTGCAGCTGTGCAATCGTACATGTATTTAGAAAGCTAAACCCTGTGTTTGTGTCTTCTGCTCCACTGAGGAGCCTCCTGCTGCATTCATTGGATTGGAGGATGGTCAGGTGCTTCTTGCAAGTTCAGGCCTTAAGCTGTTTGAGCCCAAAGAGATGGCTGCCAGAAACAGACTGCCTTGCCAATCATGTATGATGACCTTTGTGAAACTGGGAAGGAGAACCAGTAGTCTGAGTTGCAATATAAAGGAGGTAGCAAATGAAGCCTTCTATCCCTTCCTCGTTGTGACTTTTTCTTGAAGGTTCAGATGGTTCCATCCAGTGATCCTCCAACTGGCCAAGCTCTTTGCTCATTATCCTTCCTGAGAAGGCCCTTTGGCAACCTCCTTTCTGCCAACGAGGCAGCCCCAGGGCTTGGGTGAAAGTGCAATTCTCACTGTGTGACACATTTGCTGTGGCCATGTGTCTTTTGCTGTTTGCCCTCCAATCAGCCTATCCTGCTGCCTCTTCTCAGCCAAGAACTAATGTGGGGAAGCAGCTGCTCTGCCTTCAGCCTTTGTTATCTTTCCATTTTCATCCCCAAGTAATTAACTTTCTCTTCTCTGGGGAAAAAAAAAAGTACAACAAAACGAAAATAACAGTCTTTTAATTATCTTCTGAATATTGCAGACTTTTCCTTTCTTTCATTCTTTTCCTTTTGTTTCTCATATTATTGCTGCTCTGGTTGACTTTGCTGTTACAGCTGTTAAAATTGCACGCTAAAATGGCTAATTGCTGAACCTCTGAAGAGGGGGCCTTACATCAGGAAAACCTGCCTGCAGATATAGGTGGCTGCTGGGAGTGGTTGGAACTTGGTGTCAGATCAACCACAGGCTAGTGATTTACATCTGAAGGTAGCTTGGGAAGTGAGAAGTTGGCTTCGGTGTTTGGGATATTCCTCCAGCTGGTCAGTTTCTCCTGTTGTTGAGAAGTGCTCCTTAAGTGTCAGACCAGCTTAGCCACTTCATGTGCTGGATGTAAGTGGTACTGGCTTACGTTAGTACTGCCAGAAGCTGATATTAAACCATTTTTTTTTCTTGATATAGGAAAAATTAGAAATGTTTTTCTGCCATAGTTTTGTCTGAATCTGTGCTCCTCATTTTAGGAGTGATTTAGAGATGTCTGCCTGATAAAGCATGCAGGATATAAGGACGCTGATTTGTTTTCTTTCATCTCTCCTCATTACTTCTGTGGGGAGCAGCTTTCTGTCTGAGTACTGATGCCTGCCATTGCATGGCTGGTGTTATTTAAGGGGGGTTGATGCAAATTTGCTGTTGCTTATCTCTTGAGCGTGTGAGGGTGTTTTGCTTCCTAGGCAACACAGGATTTTTCCTTGCCTCAGCTCATTTTTAGCTTTCCTGAAAGTATTAGGGAATATTACTTAGAAACATAGAGGAAGGAACACACACACACACACACACACACACACGCAAATTGGAGAGCAGCTTGCTGAGTGGGTTCTTCAGTTTGCATTTAGACAAATAATTCCATGTGATCTTCGGATGTGACATGGCAGCGTAAGGAGCAAATGTAATTTCATGTTGCATTATTATTTATTGGATTTATAATAAAATTGCAGTTACAGGGGAGCCTTGCTCATTCCAATGTGCTGAGACACAATCAGCGTGCATGCTAGTATAAGTCTGTACTATTGTGAAGCATGCTGAAATAAGGGGTATTCAGAGAGAGTGGTGAGCTTTTATTCAGAAATGAATCTGTGCTTAAAAATTTTTCACTGTGTTCCAAGCAAATCTTGTGGTGTTAGTGGTCCCAGACTCGAAGCAGTATGACATGGCTCTATGGGCCTTTTGAGTCACTTCTGAAAATGAAATAAACTCTGTCTACAGATGGATGTCCTGTCTATTCTTCTGGCTTCTGTATATCGACAGAGTTGATGAAACTTCTCACTTCTGTCTACCTTTGGAAAATAAGTAAATGAAAGAAAAACCTGTAGTATATCTTTGCTGGGATCACAGATAGCAGAAAGGTAAAATCTTAGTAACTAACCAGTACAAAGGTGACGTGAATTACTGCCTTCCCTGATTGTCTTAAAATATGTCCACTGGTCTTAGTAGAATTGAGGTGCCACAATGTTGGAAAGTGTGCAGGCAAACAGAAACTTACTCTTGTAAAAATAGACCCAGGCCGACTTTGTTGTACCTTACAAATTAAGTACCAACAGAGGAAAGATGAGAAGGAGGCTGGAGAAGATCAGTCCCACAGCCTGTCTTAATCTGCTTTAATTCTGTCTGGATTCTTTACAATGGTTTCATCAACGTAAATTAAAATGGTACTGATCAAATACAGCAGTGCTATTTGGCAACTAGCATTTGGGAAGATAATTATTCACAGACACAAAGGTGGCTTGACTGTAAGGTGAAATGCTTGCTAGCCCATTTGTCTTACTTTGAAAAGACTGTCAGGGATGATACGCTTTGGTGTTTTTTGGAGAAATTGCACCTGAAGAATACGTTCATTTTGAAATAAAGAGTAAGAAGCTAGGAGTTCAGGGAAGGATAACAAGGCTTTCAAGACTAAGGTTATCCAGCTCTCCCTATTAATCTTCTCTCAATTTATAGTGATGTTGGGCGGTTAGTACATGGACAGATGCAGTGGATGTCAAACACAAGATCATTCCCGTGTCCAGCTGACAGCTTAGTGCCAGAAATGCAGTGCTACTCTACTCAGTAGACTTAGGTGGACTTCTGTGGGTGCTGTTAAGCCTGATGAAGGTGAGGCTATCGGTGAGTGCTGAAAGATGTGCTCACGTGGATGCATGCATGTAGGCTGGAATGGATTTGCATCCAGGCAAGTTGCTCTGCAGCAGAGAGACCAGATACGGAATCTCTGGGCTTTAGTTCTGTGTGGTTTGCTTCTTGCTGAAGCTAAATTAAAAAATCAGCCCAATGGAAGAGAGGGACATCAATATGAAGGGAGAGTGAGCAGGCTCTGCTGGAACTGGCCTGTATTTTCTAAGTGTAAACTAATGATCAAATCTGGCTGTAGGCAAACTCATTTTCTTAAGAGCACCCATTTAGAAAGAGATATTGACGCAGTATATGGCAATCAGACGCTGCAATATCTCTGGGAAAATGCCAGCTTCCAGAGATCTGACAAACCCAGCATTTGTTATTTACCTGTCCAAAAAATGTTGGCTTTGAAAAACCAGTGTTGATTGCCAATAGAAGGGTGTTCATTACAAATTCAGCACAATGTACAGTCAGCTTCAGTATGGAGCTAACTGCAGGGGTTGCTTTGGCTCCGCTTACAGAATGGAAAGTATATTAATTTGTCCATAATTCAAACTGAAATAGGAGGACGAAGTGAGATAAGATGAGCAGTCCAAGGAAGAAGCCAGGTGATTTTTAGGTAGCAAGTTAAGGGAAAGGAGCACTTACCCTTGAGAACTGTACAAAATAATTTGTGAAGTCATTAGTCTTATGGCTTATTTTGGCTGCTTCTGTTATTAATTATTTGTACTGAAGTAGTACTCAGAGATAAGACTTAGCTAAAAGCTACTCTACTGACTTCTGCAAAAGCACACAATAAAATGACAATCTTTGTCCCTGAAGAGCTATTAATCTGAAAGCCATTCAGTATTCAGAATGCTTTGTCTTTTCATTTTCATCACTTCATTTGTTATTTCCCTTCTCTCATTATGATACACAGCATCTGAACCTCTTTCTAGAGCTGTGTTGGTGTTTGGAAAACATGAAGTCATGCACCTGCACTTTGGCTGTCTCTGAACATAATTTGGTTTTCCTCTTCACAGTATGTGCTCCCGCTTCTCCCAGTTCAATTTCTTCTTTCTCTTCTTGTTTTTTTGCTTTTTCTTCTATTGCCCTTCTTTCTTTTTTAAACATTCTCACATTTAACTCTTCTGCCATCTTCTCTGTGAACTCTTCTTCTCTGACATTCTTCCCACTTGACTCTCTTTCCAATCCTGGGAACAATCTCTGAGGTCTTTTCCAACCTTAACAATTCTGAGATCCCCCAATCCAACCCTTGCCCACCCCCACTGTGCTCACTAACCGTGTCCCTCCATGCCCCATTTCCACAGTTCAGGAACATCTCTGGTCACACTGACTCCACCATCTCCCTGGGCAGCCTGTTCCACCAAGTAACTTTTCTTCATCTGTCTTATCTGCACTTGCTCTAGTGAGCTGTTCAGCTTCCCACTTCTCATATCTAGCAAGAATCTACCGACAAGATAAGCTACTAGGGGATAGCATACTTTTTAACAGGAAGACGAAGTTGTTCCATGACTCAGGGCAGTGCTGGATGTCATCAGCTGTTGGGAGGTCCAGCTGGGAGAGATTCTGCTTTCCTTAGAGTCTTCAGTCCGGAACAGCTTCCAGGAAATACAGTCTTATAAACAAGTTTACTTGATGTCTTTACTTTGCTGGGTAGCAATGTCTTCTGTTGGATCTTAGTGAGGAAGCAGTAATTAGGAAAGAAGGAAAAAGTTAGCTGTTGGCATCTTGTCCTTCTGCTTTGCTTTTAATTATTGTGGCTTGTGAAAGATTGCAGCAATTAGAGCCACCTTGCTAAAGTAGCCTTTAAACTGGATTGTTGTTGTTGTCGTAACTGTTATTGTTCAAGAACTACATTTTTCAATTAGGGGAAATACATGAGATACATTATCTATAACAATCTCTTTTAATGATAACAGTGGATATGGAAATTAGTCAAGAGCACAAAATTAAAGATATTTGAATAATTATAGTGTAATCAAATCAAAATTACTGATGCCTTTATTTGAGGCTAGATTATGTGGAAAACAGCACAAGAAAATACGTGCTCTGAAATCTGAAAGGCACCAGTATTAGACAGCACATTTGCATTATATTGCACCAAATAATTTTGTTTTGTCTGTCAGCATTTAGCATATTAAAAATAAGTCACTGCTTCAGTGTGCTGACAAACTCCCATGTAGTTCATTTTCCTGGCGTGTCTGGGACGTTTTAGTACGGTGCAGAGTATTGCAAAATAAAGGTGAATTTAATAATGCTCATCAAGGTAGCTTAGAATGTCTGCATTATAAATGCCTACATTGAATTTTCTTGAAGAAGTTTCAGTTTTTGTCAACTCCTTCTCTTTCTTATCTGATGCTACATGTGCTGCTTTAAATCAAGCAAGCAAAAAGATCGGGGAGCCCAGGGGAGGTCAGAGGTAGAAAATCAAGGAATAATTGTCTTGTTGATGTTTATTTCAGGCTTTGAACAAAAACAGCTTATTCTGTAACTCTTTACTTTTAGTAGCAAGTGCTGACTCATCAGTGCAAAAGAGCTAGAAGGAACAGTCAGAGCTTGGCAGGGTTCTAGCTGTCTGAAACATCTGCCTGTGTTGAAGGACAGCTAGAAATAGTTATGTGTGCTTCAAGCTATTTATTTGTCCAAAAAAAAAAAAAAGAAAAGTTAAAAATACTTATAATAGTTATCATTGTTGTAATAGGGGGTAAAGGCTAAATTCATATTTAAATTTCATTTGAGGGTTTAATTCCCCAAAGTAATGTGAAAAGTTGAAGGAAGAACCGTAGCAAAAATTGCAAAAGCGTAAGCCAGCTGATGAATTACTGTGAGCTTTGTTAGCGTAAAGAAAAGCAACAGGGTTGACTTGTTAACATTTAAATGAACAGCAGTACTAACAAATATTTGGGAATGTTGCTGCTGAAGTCAGCAAGCCCTGACTTTCATGCAACTGGCAAAGCATAGGTGTGTAATACAGGGTTCTTCAATTTGTCTGTTTTCCATGGTAGGTGGATAGAAGACAAAAACACCCAGAATTCCTCCTCACTGAAAAATATTGTGGGAATAACCACGTGATTGTATCTGACGTCAGGTACATGAAATCTGATAGAAATGAGGGCTGCAGAAGTTGGGAAGAAACACAAGAGGCAGAGGTCAAGAAGTGTTTTACAGCTTTGTGAATAGTTGATGCTGCATTCAAGTAGTTGTTTGAAACAAAATTGGTACTAGCATGCCTGGTGAAAACAAGACTGCTGTCCTTCATTTCTCATTTTGTAATGAAAGACTGAAAATGAACAAGGTTTGGGACTTCAATTCTTCATGTTGGTTCTGAAAGTATAAGAATTGCTTTGGTAATGACCAGACAGAAATTATGGATGGTCTTGGGTAGCAATGGGGTGAAGGAATTCAACTGGCAGCTCAAGCCACTCTTCACTGCTGTGATGCTTCCTATAGATTGTCAAATGAAAGTTTCCCAAGTCACATAGTGATGTCGTTGCACAGTCTTGTGCTGCATGGAGGGTTCCACTATCGTAATGCTTCACAGCCTCCTCTCCTGCAACATCCCCGGAGTACTGAATCAAAACTGTGCAGGAAATATTCTGCATTAATAAATTATATGACCTATTTTTATAGCTAGCAGAACAGTTGTCAAAAGACTAAGTAGCAAGTTTTGGGAAGCAGATAAAAAACTTAATAAAGCCAAGTGGTTTGTGAGGCTGGCTGCAGTAGCTAATGCTGCAGATGTATTATGGAGCTGAAGTTGATCCAAATGAGGCTGTTGGCGTGTGCAGTTAATGGGGGAAGAAGTAGGCAGCACTTCCAAGTTCAAGAACTTGAAGTTCTGATATTTTATATATTTAATCTTCCCGCTACTAATTTTGGGAATTAGTTGTTTAAAACTTTGCTCGTTGCCAGTTAATGCAATTCACTAATGAACTCTGCAGTCAAACTGTGTTGGGCTATGCATTTGGGCTATCAGGTCTTAAATCATGTTGCTTCAGGCTATCTGCACTAGCATGTGTTTACTAATGCCTTGCCATACTGTATTTCATTTCAAGAGGAGGAAAATGAGATAAAATGCTTGATCTGTTTAGCTTTTAGTCATTGTCTGAGTTGAGAGGTAAAGTCCTTTTCAGATTGCTGGATTTTTCAAGGAAAGGGCAGATATTGCTCCTTTTAATGTGATCTGGTGGACATAGATGATGGCTTGATGGCTGCGCTAGATGGTCTCAGCAATCCTCTCCAACCTTTGTGATTCTTTGTCTCTAGGTATTGCTGCGCAGTAGAGCTGTCATCCAAGGAGATGATCTGAATGATTTAGGGAAAATCAGGTTTGGAGCAGAAGAAGACACGGGATGTTGAACCTTTCAGTTAAGGGTGTAATCAGAGCTTCTCAGTACCAATACCTTGTGTGTTGGGACTGTATTAGTAGCAACTGGATGCTCAAATAACATTTGACGAAGCGCAGGATCACTTTATGTGACCATCCCAATAAAACTAGAAAGTTTTATTTCTTTTTATGTGGCTTAATGTTCCTCCTGTCCAATGCCCCCCTCCCTGAAGCACAATTATTTCCACTGAAACAAAGATTTCACTGTCTCTGCGGTACCATTGTAGGCTTGAAATAACCATGAGAAAAGAGTTAATTTCCTAGTCTACTGGCACGTGTTCAAGCCTGTCCTCTAACTTCTCAAATGTTTGTATTACTGCTGCTGTTATTTAACTTGAGCTTTGGACAATTAATAGTGGGAAGATGAGGGCTTTGTTGCTTTGAAATGTGTCCCATCCTAATAGGAAGGGAAGTGTTTGTGGTGGGAAAAGTCAGGGAAAGAAACTCAGTTGTGCTGTTTCTTTGTTTTTTGCTAACTAGCACTAACCCAAGGCTATTTAGCTTCCCCCAAATCTTCATCTTTATAAATGAACGTTGCTGTTAACTGTTCAAATTGCATCCCATCATACCTGCATGTGACTAGGCATAACTGGAAAATGTTTCCAAGTTGCTTGTTTTGCGGAGTTCAAATGAATTGATTTTTTTAAAAGAACATCAAACCAGATTTGCTTGGCAAAGGGAAAGGTTGGAAGATATTCTGTTTCAAAATTTGTTATGGCTTTACTAGAACCTAATTTTGAGTGGAGGAAAATGTTGCTCCAAAATCATGATTCAATAAGTGCTCTTCTTTTTTTTTGAGCTCGTTCTTCCTTAAAACAAAATCTATTATTCATTTGAAATGCATTGATTGGTTTTATGAAATGTTAGATTTAAGCGTTGGGTTGTTTTGAGAGCACTATGTCACTGTCAGAGGTAAAGTTCTGTGGAGAACAGGGTTTATCCATCCCATATGTAGTGTTTTGCCAAATGATCCTTGAGAGACCTCCTTCTGTCTCATTCCATGGCAGCCACTGGTGAGCATTTATGAAGTGAACTAATTCAGAATGTACCTTTTCCTATTAGAAGAGCCTTTTCTTTACTTTTAGTGAATTATACAAATGTGACATCGTTATTCCTTCTCAGGAAGAGAACAAAACAGAAAAAGAATGAAACAGACCGGAGAACGTGATTCTCAGAATGTGCGTGTGATTGTTGGTGTTTGAAATGTAATTGGCAGAACAATTACGCTTTCATTTCCTTAAGCCTTTCTTCCATGCCATTTCAAATCTAGAGTCGATAGGTCAGACAAAATGACTGTGAGAGCTTGTGTACTGCAGCTGATGGTTTGGCACAACCCTCCACCAAGAAGTCACTCCTCCGAATGGGTTTCTTCTCCACTGCATTTGACAATAATGTGAATGAGAGCTGTGACTCCCTGTTGGCTTACAGTGGTGAGCCACTTATTTTTTCAGGCAGTCATTTGTCAGCTGAGGATCTGCAAAATAAGCTCTACAAATAGCACATAAATATGTTTATGTAAGAGATGTTTCTTCTTCCAGTGGTTAATCATGTCAAATGTGAGACGTTCTTTAAGCAATGCCTAAATAATAAATGCATCTTCTAAGCTTCAAGCTAGGTTGCTTTTATTCATTTTCAGTCAGTTTATATTGCTGCAAAATGCCTATTTTGCATTAACATCTAGGAAATACCAAGTCTTGAGTTTGAATCGTGCAAGCTCATTTTACATAAATTTTCATATGCACACATACTGACTGAAGGCAGTGGGTCACATGCACACAAATGAATCTGGGTCAGACTATTAAATTAATGAAATCAAATTCTGCTCTTCAGTGGAGCTGAGCATACATCCAAAACATTTGAAGGACGTAAAATCCAGTTAGTATTATCCAACCAGTATAGAGGAGTAGTGCTATATGTTCTTTTATATAACAGAAACTGTGGAATTCTTTTCTGGTAATTGTTCTTTCTTGCTTACAGATGGATTGCACAGCAGACTGGTGTTGGCATAGCTAAGTTCTAAGCAAGAAAACAGGCTTCTTGGAAACAGTGCTGAGGTGCACCACTATTGTGATAAGAAAATTACAGAACAGTGCTAGACAAAAATGACTGGAGACATAGAGAACAAGCTTTGTTCTCTAGTAACTTGCATGACTTCAGCAGTGCTTGCAACTACAATGAAAGTGGCATGCAGTAAAGCAACTGTTATTTCTATTTAAACGGAACTGAGTCCTGCTGAGCTATGCAGAACACCAGCAAATTGCAGATGTTTGTTCTGCTCATCAAAATGTTTGTCTTCTAAGTTTAGAAACAAAATTTGCCTTCCTGCCTTTTTGTCCCTCATGACAGATGCTACTTCTAGAAAACACAGTTACTTAGTGTGAAATCAAATGAAACAGCAACTGAAGTCAATCTTTTTACTTTCTGATCTATTGATGCATCTTTTTGTATGTTATCTTGGTATACTTTTACTTTCTTGATATATACACATGTATTCATACTTACACTGATTTTAGTACCACTCAAAAAGGACTGCAGGATTGCATTTTTCCTCCGTTATAACAGATTATCTAAATGACTGATAAAACGCTGTACTGAAGCCACAAAAGGTTTGGTGGCAACCCAGCAACCATAGCTGCCACTAGGGAAAACAAGATCCAAAGTTCATTTATGTCCATGGGTGTTCATTTATATCCTACAGAGTGAATTGATAGTAATTAACATTTGTTGTGTTTCTTATCCCTTAGGTACTGATGTCCAGTATCCACCTTTCTAACAACTCCCAAGGTTTGCAGGTACTTCTTCTCAAATTTCCATCTATTGCATCCAATCACTTGTCATGTTTGCGACAGCTGTGAGGTAGGTCAGATATGGTTCCCACTAAGGGCTGCACAGTTGGAAACCCATTCTTTATTCTCTCCTAGACGCCTTCTGCATTGGTATCAGGGCTGAACGTTGCCTGTGGTGGGGACATGGATGTCTCTTGGGAAGCTGTTGACTGAGCTGTTGTCTGTTGGATTGTCTGAAGGTTTTTTGTTTGGTTGTTTTTTTTTTAGCCTAATCATTGCTTTTGTTAGCTCACAATATTAGCAGTATACTGGAAGGCACTTAACATATACCTAAATCTCTAGAAAGTCAAACAGAACTTAATATATTCCTATAATGAAGTGCGTGGTTTCTAAATACAGATGGAATGTCTTATACATGAGAGGCTGGCGCTATCAACAGGCCAGGAAACTTCCTGTAGTGTATTTTAAGATCTGATGTGCCTGCTGGATATTCCCCAGAGTCTTTCTGTAAGAGCATCAGGAAGATGTTATTACGAAATCAGTACTAGGTGGCTCATTACCTTTGTAGTGCATCATTTCCCATAGGACCACGTAATTATTTCGTGAATGATTCCCGTAGTTTTGCTCCAACACTCTTGTCTGGGAAGAAACTCTTTCCAGGCTGATGATTAACTGCATGAAGAGGATTAACTGTTTCATATTTTTCTTCAACACCGATTTTATTATTTTTTTTTAATAAGCAGCTTATTTCTGACCATATTATTTAAGTGATATGCAATGCACTTAATTCTTATTACCTCTATCCATTTTTACAGCTACTAGGCTTTCTGTAACTGCTTATACTTAGAGAATCACTCTTTCAAAATCAGTGACCAGGGTGTTCTTGTGAGGGACTATGAGAAGAAACTTTCTGGGAGTTTTGGAACTACGCTGATATAGCACTTGGCAAGCTTTACCTGAGAGCTTCTAGTGCACAGAATGTGAAGAGCGTATCAGAGATTAGAGGACAAAGAAAAGCAGAAATATTTGCTCTTATCCAGATGCCTGTGACTCACATGGTAAGAAAAAGATTGAGCAGCAATGTTTTCAGAATAATATTTATTTACAGCTTCAAAAAGATGGAATCAAAAGGAAAATTAGCAGGATGTGAGCAGAGATTAATCTCTTAATCATTTGGAGAATATTTTATTGCATTAACTTTTCTAGTTCTAGAGGCTGCCATGTGCTGCTTGGATTCTGCTGTTAGAGCAGCTTAGATGTTTCTCTAAATGGTACTTGTCCATGTCATGAGCCTACAGGACTGTGAGGACTAAGTTTGGTTAGCAGGTTTTCACATAAATCCCAGGGATCTCCATGTTGTATCAGCTGTGTACTTAAGTCAACCATTGAGTTAATGACTTAGGTATGGGTAATATGTTGCTTGTGTGTCACTGAGCTTCTTGTGCTCATTCCTTCTATGGACAGATTTATCTTTTAAGTTTTGTTTTTTTTCCTAGCAGGTAGTCTAAAGTAGTCCCAGTTAAGAGAGAATTTGTCCCAATATTTTTGTCTAAATGTTCTGATAACACAAATTCTGACATTACATCATGCTGGCTGAAGAAGTCACAGGACTCCTTTCAGGCGTGAAATAGAATGATATAATTCATGTTCTATCCATGAGAGATCAAAGATGATAGCAATGCTGGAAGGCTGCCTCTAGGAGCAGTCCAAGGAATAAACTGTGTGAATTTGCCTGTAATTGGATCACTTGTATCATAGAATGGCTTGGGCTGGAAGGGATCTCAAAAATGATCAAGTTCCAACCCCTGATATGGGTGGAGTTGCCAACTGCTAGATCGAGCACTAGATCAGGTTGCCCAGAGCCCCATCAGTAGGTATGGGGAGTAACTCGGGGGTGATGTGTATCACATAGACTCAAAGATGTACGTAGTCCAGCCTAATACAAGCAGGATCTTATGTTAACCTAAGTGTTCAGTGAAAAAAAGGATTATTCAGAACACAGACACACCCACACATAAATACAAAAGAAATACTTGGAGTTCTTGGATATGAAGAGGGTTCTATTGTGTCCTGCTCTGGCTAGATGAAAGTGCACTGGAGGCAACTTGAGCATATAAATCATCTCACACTTGGACAATAAAAGGTGTGGAGGTTTTTCAAGTGCTTTCTGGATAGAGCTGTGAGGGCAGGCGAGACAGCTGAGTGTTAAGGTTGGCAAGTTAAAGAGCATTGCCTCCTTATGACACTGAATGTAATGAGAAGCACTCCCAGCTCTTTAACTATGCGAGTGGTTTCAAGCTCTCTGCTTCCAATCTTTTAAGCCTGCCTGCTTTCAGACAGATGGCATGGAAAACTGTACCCTGTATTCCCATTAGTGTCCTTCTACTCTGTGTAGTGCACAGGGGCAGAACTGTGGCCACAAGCCTTCAGACCTAGTTGTCTAACTGCATCCAAGACATCCTTAACAGCAAACAAAGAAAACTGCAGGAAATATGATTTTTGGATGTATAGTTCTGTCATCCCTGCCAATTTTTTTGAAAGTTGAAGATTGATGTTTGGTTTATGAGCAATGACTGGGAACAGGCAAGTGAAACTCTCTTTATGGAGGTTTGTTCTGCTATCTCTGTGACCAGATATATTTCAAACAATGTTAATTCACTTTAAAATAACACCAGTATAGTTTTTTTTAGCCTTCACCTGTCAAGTCTGTGATTTCCTTCCTGCTTTATCTTGTCTATGGGTTGTAGAGGTACAGTAGAAAACAGAATTCTAAAAGGCCATCTCTGCTCTTCATTACCTGTGGGGGGGAGGGGGGGAAGCCTTCATCTCAGAAACGCTCGTTTTCTCAATTGTGTATACTCCAGTTGTTCCATCAACTTCACTGGGAGCACTCATCTATTTTGAGTTGGGCATGCAGTTAATTACTGAAACGGGGTCCATATGTGTAAAATTAAGTATATGTGTAAGTGTCTGCATATTCAGGGCCCTAGTGGAAACCACAGTAAAATGCAGAGTTGCATGTTACGCTCACTGACTGAGGGGAAAATGTCCTTGAAGTCAGCAGGCACTTTGCTGACTAAGGCGAAGAGGCATCTGGCCTATACAGCCAGCAGCCCCAGCTGCGGCTCTCCATGTGCAAGTTGAAATACAGCATTGATGCACTAGGCTACAAGTGAGGGAAGGGGGCCTGATCAGCAATTTGCTATGGTTGTGAGGAAAAAATTCTAAAACAAGCCTTCAGAATGGCACAAAATACTCAATTTATTCAGCACAATAGAAAAAAGCAGTTCTAATCATGGGTTTCTGTGAGCTTCTACTAGACAGAGCTTGATGTTTCGTTGTGAGCATCGGTGTCTGGCTGAGGGGCAGCACAGCTGTGACAAAATACATATTAACATACAGAGAAGTTCAAAAACAAAAGGTCAAGAAAAACCCAAATGAGTAAAACCGTGTGAGACGATGTAAAACCACACTGACAAAACAGCATCATAATCTAATTGTTTGAATTACTAACAGACATTTGAAAGAAGGCTCATAGAAGGAAAAGTTTTGGTTGAGATTTTCATACCTCTTAACAGGAGGAAATTAGCAAAGATGCCTGTATCAGTTCTTCAAGCCCTGCTCTTCTGCATGTACTGAAAGGAACTGCTTTTTGCTGTAGGGAAAAAAAAATGCTAATGGAAGAACGCAGCCAAGGGCTGGTATTTGAAATGGGGTGGACACAGAAGTAGTTCAGTTGATTTCATAAGAAGCAGCCAAATGGCTTAGGTCAGTAGGTGCTGGCTCCTTTAGTCCAGTAGCTAATCCATGCTACCAGGTTATGGGATTCTGCCCAAAGGAAGGAGAAGGTCTCTGATTTAGGGATCATAATTAACTGGGGGTTCTGTATGGATTTGAATTATTCCAGCATAGATTTGTTTTATGTTAAATCAGTGATGTGGGTAAAGCCTAGCTTGGGTAGGCTCTTTCTCTAAGACAGAGTTTGCTTGTGTGAGTGCTGAGGAGATGAAGGTATGCCCTGCCAGGTGAGCACTTGCAGTTGAATTTTCTCTGATCACAATCTACTGACATCTGAGAATCAGTCCTGAGGTTTCATTTTCTCTTCCATTTGGCAGTGTGATTCTATGTGTCTCAGGAGTGCAGTTTACATCAGATAACAAGGGGCCAAAAGAGTTAGACACTGCAACATGAAGCCTAAGTCACACTTCTGGAACTGGCCCTGCTTCACAAAAATGCATGAATAGGTTGTTCTCAGGAAACAGCAGCTATTTTGTGTCTCATGGGGTGGTAGGATTTAGAGAATTGCAGGGAAAGGTAATGGGTGCCACGTTCAGTGATGTTCTTTCAGACAAGGTCTGGTGGATACAGGAAGATCTAATGTGGCAGGGTTCAGGCTGAGCAACTGCCAATCTAGCAGTAAGTATTCTTGGTCCTGTTTTAATTGCCTAATCCTTGTGTTCTTTCCTACTTTGTCATGTTAGGCATAGAGTTGCCATGTTCTTAAGTGTAGCCTGTTCAGAGCAGAGTGGTGGCTCTGCTGTTATGGATAAATAGCTCTCTGAACCCAAGAGGTGTTTATCTAAAGATACCTGGACAGTCTGTGAAGGTAATTTGCGGGGGATTTTGCCAAAAATGGTGTGTAAAGGAACAACCTAACTACAGGGTTATATGTGGCTAGGCTGTTCTCCCTGTTACCAATTCACAGATGAGCTGTTATTGCTAACACAGAAGCAAACCAAAAAAGTCAAAAATTTTGCAGCAATGAAGAACACGTTATTGGCTAAAAATTCACTGCAAAATGCTACCATATCACATGGCTACAAACTATTGCTGTGAGTCCACTAAAAGTTTATTCAACGGTAAGGAGACGATGAAAATAAGGCAAAGAGCAGCACGGTGTTTGAAGTTTAATGGCGTGGTAGGTTTACTGTTCTGTTGTATTTGTAAAAGAGAAAAGAGTGGGATGGTTATTGTATATCTAGAATTAGCATAGCAAAGCTGGTTTCAAGTAAGAATGATGCTCTATGAGTCACAACAACAGAAAAAGCAGCAGTTGAAGACTGGTAGATGGATGAGTCATAGGGAAGCTGTTCATATCCAAAGTCCAGAAAAAAATTAGTGGAAATGCTGGAAAAATCAGAGTTGTTGGCTGGTTATCATAGATGTAATGCAAACAGCTGCCATAATCTATATGTCCAATCTCAAGAGGTTATAGTCTAGAATAGAGAAAGATTAGCTTGTTTAGATTAGAGTCAAACTACTGTCTGTGCTCTGGCCCTAGAAATGAACTTTGCGGTTTGACTCAAGGTTGTAAAGCCTGTTGGCTATGCTGGGAGCGCAAACCCCCTGGTGTCATAGTGCACTTGGACACCTGCACCCTGCGCATAAGAGAGGATGTGTTTCCAGGAAAACAGGCCAGGAAAAGCCTCAGTTGCTCCAGAAGCTCAAGGAGCAGCTCGTACTGCTGATGAGTGTTATCACAGCCTACAGCTCGGATGTCGGGAGGCAGAGGGGACAGAGCCTGAGCTCCAGCCAACATAGCAAAAGCACTGCCTGTAGCAGTACACTTAGAATGTATTTGGACACTGGATGTAACCTGGAGGATTTAATGGATAGTTGGAAGGCAAAGCTACTTAGACAATGTGAACAATTAATAGGAGAAAGAGAAAGAAAGATTAAAAAAAAAAAAAGGAGAGAATAAAAAAATGGAGGCAGTAAAAAAAAAAACAAAACAACCTGTCTTCTGTTTCTTCCATGTTTACGTGGAATCAAAGTGGAAAAAAAAATGTCAAGTCTTGGAAGGAAGATGAAGTAAAGGTTATGCAAGTAGAAAATGGATGTAGCTGGAGATAAAGAAATAAAGCAAGATTTAAGATGAGATGGAACATAACAGAAGGAGATTATTGCTGGGAGTTAAGTCAACCTGGAGATGGAGACACAGAGGGGGCGGCTGTAGGAAAAAAAGTCTCCTCCAGGGCAAGAAGCACACAGTGTAGAATTAAGGAGTTGGAAGTATTGACTTAAAGCTTTGTTGTCCTTTTTGTTGTAACTGCGTTTCTCTTTCTGCCTGCTCTAAATGTTTGTGGTTTACTGCTTGGCATCAGTAAAAGGCCAAAACTTGCAGTCTTAATTATTTACTGCACAATGCATTGCACAGTTATAACTAAAAATAATTGCAATATTGAACAAAGAGTGATTTATGGTAACCACCTGAAAATGAACAAGAACACAGGTTCAGGAAATGAACTGAGGTTACAAGAGATGCAGGTTTTGCATTTAAGCATTTTGGCTTCTTCTCCATGAAGATTTTCTTTTGTGGAGCCCCAGTCTTTTGCAAGCAATATGACTAATTGACGAATAACTAGCTTTCTCTTGACACATGGAACTTTCCCTGGAGACAAGTACATTCCTGGGATTCTTCAACTCAGAAAAAAAGGTAGATTAGACAGAATTTATTTTAAAAACCCTTTTCTCCAAGTTAGAAAATGTACGCCTGATTTTTGGTGTCACACAAAATGAGACCTGACCTGTTAATGACTTTATTCAATTCAGGTGAATCATTTCTACTCATTTACTTCTTCAGTGTCTTGCTTAATTTCTTTTGTGAATATTTCTGTTCCTTTTTTTTCTTTTTTTTTTTTTCTAAAAGACTCAGTTTTTAATTTCAGTTTTTCAAATGCCTCAGCAGTAACTTCTGTTATCCTCGACATTTCTGTGTCACCATAACGTGAACTACTGCTGTGGGAAACATAATCCTCTAATCTGGCTAGCTCAGACACATTGTTCGTACTGGGACATTTTCCAATTCAGTGTACTTATTAACAGCTCTGAGCACTCTGTTCGCTTTGGCATCTGCAGTGGGAACACCCTTATGAATAGAAATTGCAGTCCAACAGTTTACGCCTATGACTTACTCTATTAGCTAAAATGACAGCGCTGGTTCATATGATTGTAGAGCACTGTTTTTTGTTTCAAAAAGCCATGAGATACGTATGCATGCACATATGTATGTGTGCGTATGTATGCTACACATAATTATTTGTCCTATGAGATTTGTCACCGCTATTGTTGGCATATTTGAGTCCATACAGTGCTTTTTCTCTCACTGCAGAGATGTACACAATTGCTTGCAGGAGGCATTTTTAGGAATGACATCCATTACTGAAGAGCTTGCTAGTGGTCACTGTTGAAGGCAGGGAACTGATGCGGATAAATATGCATCGTAATCCCCCACAGCAGGGGACTGGAATTAGATGATCTTTAAGGTCTCTTCCAACACAAGCCTATGGTTCTATGGCTATTGATATTCCACTTAGGTTTTTCTTTGAACACTAGAAAAGTAAGTACTCTCAGGGATGTAGATAAGTTTTAGTAAAGTCAAAACAAGCTGCTGCTTATGTATTTATAAAAACCCAGAATGGGGTGGAAGATCATCAGTGATATGATTTAATTTAGGAGGGCATGCAGTTGAACTAGAGGTTAATGGCAATTATCATCAAAATCTTTAAAAAGAAGATTGAATCACCAATATAGGGAATACAATTCTGTATTTCTGTGAAACTAAGATCGATTTTAATATGGATAGTGTATATTAAAAGAGTGACAGATGAAGACCTTTGTCTTTGAACCTGCAGGTGCAAAAACTTTATTCCTTCTCCCCTCTCCCCCTTGAAAAAGCCAAAGAGAAAAAGGTCTTTGTGCATAGTTTTCGAGACTGAAACCAAGGATGAAAACATTGCTGAAGCTGTGAAACTAGAAGGAAGGCCCTTGGAGCTAATGATATTTTCTATTACCAAATGCTCTGAGATCTAAAAATTAAAAACAAGAGCAAATATTATTTGTATTTATCGGTATGTGCTATATTAAACACATGCTCAAAGGTTTTAATGTTTCTGAGAAATAGTAATAGCTGTGATTAATTGTAAAAAGGAACATAAGCCAATTAGGGAAAATATTAGTTTAGGACATGAAATTGTTTTAAAGAGTTGGAAATGAATTTACTAAAAAGTAGGCACATTTATTAAGAAGGCTTCTGATGCTGTAACACCGAGCTTTTGGAGGAATAAGTAGTGCTTCGTTCTTTGTAGTGCTTGACGTTCTGGATTTGCCCGCTTGGGATTTAGCAGCGTGCGAAAAGCTGTTTTCAGTCGACACTGATGGCACCGCCGCTTAGCGATGCTACCATTGTAAAGAGAAAATGATTGCAGTGAAAGGCTACTGAGTCACAGAAATGTCATCTGTGCGCGTTGCAACGTGACATGCTAAAAAGCTGCAGAAAGGCTCCGAAATAAAGGGAATCTTCACCAAGTGTTTCCATTATACTTTTATTTGGTACTCTTGTTTCTCAGGAAGTTAGACATCCTTTTTGTGTTCAAGAATCTCCATTGCCTGCAAATTATTCCCTGCTGCTGCCTTACCTCTTGAATCTCCCCTCCTCAGCTCAACATTTCCCTGCAGTTCTTCCTAATACATGCATCTTTGTTTCTTTCTGTACCTCTGTGTTATTCCTTCCATATGCTAAGGGCTGGACATGCTGACTTGCACATTAGTATTCGTTACCATCTCAACCAGCTTCCTCACTTAAATAATTTCTGACAGCTGTAAGTCAGTGCTTGAAATTGAAGTCCTGTGACATCAAAGAACTAGAAATACGTGACTATCAATTTACTAACACTGCATCTTCAGTTCACTAATATTTCTAAAGGTTGTATTGTACAATATGACAAACTAAAAATTGCTGAGCATTTTTAGCCGAGTCTGTTGGTGTGGCTTTTAGCTACACAAAATAAGCCAACATACAGCTGCAGTCTGAAATTCACTGAGCCTAACTACTCTCAGCTGCCCATTGTATTTGTCTTTTCTGCTCTTACTGACCCCTTCTAAGGTGCCATTGAGCCCAGTGCAATAATCTGCTGCAAATAGCCTTTACTCACATGAGGAGTTGCTCCCAAGAATTATGGTTTGATGTACCGATAGCTCTCACAGGATCAGACCTAATAAGAGTTCACCTGATGCAATTTCTTATGTAAATGAGTTTTCCAGACCATTTCTCTCTTTTTGGTTTTACTGTTACCAACTCTTCTACCATACTTCACAGATATTCATCTTTCTTCCATTTCTTTCCTTTAAATGAAATGTTTGCTGAACCTAATTGATACTGAAATGTCTCTTCTTGCAGAGCAAAAAGAATTGTGCAAGGGTAATTTAGTGTATTGAGTTATTCACAGCCATTGTGTTTGCCTGCGCTCTACTGGCACTGTATTTTCTGAAGATATTGGAAATCGTTTTTGCTGATGGAACCGATGGGAAAAAATGAGTCAATCACATGAAACAGTGGATTTGGAAAGCTCAGTACAAGTTATTGAAGAAAGTTTTAAGTGTCTTAGTACATACAATAGCAGCGCTTTTTTCTTCCTCAAGGATACCTGAATGCAGATATTTAAAGACTACTGCTCCTTCCTCATTATTAAGAACCCACAAAGAAGGAAAACAAATATCTGAAGAGAGAAGCAGTCGGAAATACTAAAGTAAGGAGAGTTGCAGCCAGGTCTGTGGATTTCAGTTAAGTTGGTATAAGTTTTTGTTCCTACAAGATGACTACTTCGGGTCTCTTTATAATGGGCTATGACAAGCCAACATTTTAAAGGAGGGGAAACTACAGTGTCAACAGTTTCTTCTGCTTCCACCCTGGAAATCTGTATTTCTGCAATAGGTTCCTCTTCTGTATGAATCAGAGCCTCTCATTTGCTTCAGCTTGAGTTTGCATGTGTGATCTCAGTCCGTGAGCAAATTTCCTTCTGCTCTTCAACAATTCCATTCACTGAGTCTATAAAATCTGAATAAAATTCACGTACTCTTGTTATTGCTATAGTGTATCATAGATGGCCTTAAAAATATAGTAGCTGTTAATTTTACCTGTTAGTTGGTTGTGCCTTGGTCTTCGTTTTAGTAGCGATCTTATTAACATTCGATTACATTCCCCTTATCTTGGCCAGCATATGAAGATTGACCATTAAATATAAGCTGTGGTTTTAGCATGAGATTCTTTCCGATTGAAAGTATTTTTATTTTGGTGAAGGGACTATCTCTACGGAAGCAGATTGAGGAGGAAATTTAGACACGAGAGGAAACGCTTGTGTCCATTTTCGCTATTGTCAATCTTCGTGGTTGTGATCCCTGTAGTACATTTATGTACAGGGTGTTCCATGGTGTAAAATCTTTTCCTTCTAGTTACCATTCTTCTGCACAGCACTGATAACTTCAAAAATAATAATCTAAACTGATGACAATCAAAGTACAGAATACAGGAACAATAGTACACAGCCTTTCTGCCAGTTGTCTAGCAAATGAGATCCTGTACTCTTGAGTCTTCTTCAGGTAAAGGCTGTGAGCTCAGCAAGTGGCACAATATGAGTCTGTTCTTGTGTCAATTACGGTAGTGAAAATGGAAAACAGAGTGGCTGCTGCCCATGAGTACCCTTGAAATGGTCAAGAACTGCAAACGTATTTGCCTTTCTGCTCAGCACAACTGGTTTAAGTACGTGCACCATCTCTGAAAACTGCTCTGCAGAGCTTAGTAATTTTCTTCCCACTGTGAGGAGATGTTGTACAGGGCTGTTTGTAATAAACTTTAATGGAATAGAAAGCTGAAGTAGACAGACATCCTGCATCCGACGTGGCTTTATGATGAAAGTGCACAGCATGCCTTGCTCTTGAGATACCTGACATAGACTCCTATGTTCTGGGAAGAATGTAACAAGGCTGAACCACAGAGAATCCCACAGATCTCCACTTAGACATAAAAGGAAGACCACGATAAAAAGCATCTGTTGGTCACTGTTCTGACTCGTGATCAACTGCAATTCCTTTATGATAGCAGACTGTGTATAACTGAAATTAACTTGCCATTAAACCATTTCTCACAGTTTGTGTTTAAAAATGGCACCAGTATCAACTGAGGTGTGAAGTACAGTCTGCAAATCTGTAATATGTGCTGTGTGGCCATGTAGCTGCTTGGAATTCCTTTTTCTTGTCCTTTTGCTTAACAAAGACTGCAACCGCAACATTAGAAGCTTATCAAGCTTGTAAGCAATCCAGTTATTATATGTGATCCAATCTTTTTCTAGTCAACTGAAAATGGGTGTATTGGATATAAGGATCTTTAATGCTGTCTGAGTGATTTTCCTGATTCAGATGCTGAAATTGAGCCGTAGTAAGCAGTAGTCAGCTGAATTAGCATTGTGCTGCTTGTGCCTGGAAGCTGATTGTATTGAAGGAACGGTTTCCCAAAGCTCACCGAAAAAGCAATACTGACAATGTTTCTGGCTTTACCTATCCCTGTGCTTTTTATAGATTCTCTTCAGAAAAACCTCCAGCACAGATTCAAACCCCACATTCATGTTCAATTTAAGTACATGGGCATTTCTGAAGTCTTAGCCTCTTAAATTCTGAATTCATAGATCCATTAAAGACAATTTTAGAATTACCCTCGCTGCTACCACAGTTCTCTCATCTTTCAAAGCTTGGCAAGCCTTGTCCTCAGCTTGATTCTTTTTTTCAAAGCTTTTTCTGTCTGTTGTACACGATGAAAAGCTGCAAAGAGAAAGCGTGTGTGGAGAGAGGGCACAATAGATAAAGCATAGTTACACAGCAGTTGAATTTGAAAGACGTGCTCTGTCCTTTAATGTCTACTTTCAGCACTTTAAAACGCTATCCTCCACAATAATCTCTTAAGTGCTTTATCTGATGCTGGTGCCCAGTGCTGATTGGTACAAACAGTGCTAATAACTTGGCTAAACCCATGGTTGGCAAGTTCTGTATTGTTTATGGTGTCTCTGCCACAGAAATGCTTATTCTAACAAGAAATATTGAGCTGCTCCAAAAAGTTGCTATTTTTAAATTAAAAAAGAATAGTCTTGAGCTAAACCCAAGTGGCATGTGGAGTTTTTGCTGAGCGTAACTCCTGCGTATGTGTATTGAGCCCTGGAGCGCTGCGTAAATGCAATTAGAAAATTGTATTACAGCATTTTGGTTATGAGGAATTGATTTTTAAGCAACTGACTTCTGATCAGAGAGCAAAAGTTCTTGCGAGGACTCGATTTTTGGCAAGCAGATTTTAAAAGAGAAGTTTTTTCTTCCATAGTATGTGCTGTTGTGCTGTTTCAAATAAAGGTCACTGTGAAAGGGAGGCCCTCAGTTGAAGTGGCTATAAAAAGTTAAACTTCTTTTGAACTGGAATTCGGATAAATGAGATGTGCTTTCAACTTGCCAGCGAATTTTGCAGTAATCAATAGTTGGTGCTGAATTCCCATTTATGATAAAGTTTTAGGCCAAGTTTTCTGTCTCTATGAGGGAATGAAGACTGCATGTTATCTTTGGCTCATCAAGGACAAAAAAAATGTAATGAAATGCTTTAAAGCAGACATTCTATTGCAATAGCAAGAGTTCAGTGAAGTTAAAAAGTAAAAAATAAAAGTTCCCGAGAGCCTTTCCAGTTCTTTATTCTTAATGATATTATGTCAATGGTATTTGCTGCTGTTAGAAATAATTTATGAAAGCCTTATTTTATCTGAAGTTCTACTTTAGATAGAGAAACAGGAGATATATGGAATAGAAAAGGGTTTTTGTTGTGCAGGCAGTTTTCAGCGCAGTTGATTTCGATGCATGATTCCATGGTAAACAGAGGTGAATTCGACTTTGAGAAATTAGTTCTAGATGCAGATTGGAACGAATCCACTGTTGAGCTGCCTGGTCTGGTGGTTGGTGACCCTGCACGTGGCAGGGGGGCTGCAACTAGATGATCATTATGTTCCTTTTCAACCCAGGCCATTCTGTGATTAGCAGAACTTGTGGTTGGGCTTTGTACAACCGGTAGTGACTTCGCTTCACTTGAGACATAATCTCTTCCCAGTGTGGCTGTGGATGCCCCATCCTTGGAGGTGCTCAAGGCCGCGTTGGTTGGGCAGCCTGATCTGGTGCCTGATTTAGCAGCTGGCAGCCCTACCTGTGGTACCAGGGTTGGAACTAGGTGATCTTTAGGTCCCTTCTCTGGGCCATTCTCTGATTGAATCTGATTGGAGAAGTGGGATTTTTGTTCCGTTTTCAGTTGCCTGCATCTTAGATCTGAGCATCTTAAAATCACTTTTATTTCTTAAAAATTGTCCTAACTCAATTAATTATAATCACTCTGAAATGGGAATACATGAAAGTGAACAGGCAGATGAAAAAGCTCAGTTGCACAGGTTGTATTTTTGGAGCGCTTCACCTTTTCTTAACATAGCATGCTTTCCTTTCTTTCCTCTGCAGGTGATGAGTGCCTGTTTTGTTTTAGCCTCCATTGCACCTTTTTTGGGCACAAAGTTCTAGGGAAGCCCTTGTGCTGTGGATATGTGAGATGAAAGCTAGGACCTATCAAATGAGGTAAGGAAATCACCCTACACCCAGTTTAGTATGGAAATACGTTTCAATAAGAGGATAAAAGTTACTCAGCCAGCAATAACTACACAGCATACAATGGAAGATGGTGGATGTGTCTACAACAGAAATTAATTCATTTTATGAAGTGGACTGAGTTAAGAGACATAAAAAGAATTGCATTATACCATTACTGTGAATATCAAGCAGCCGTTTCAGGTAGTTTGCATTTGTAATTCTCCTTACAATATTAGATGTAGGAAATGCTCCTATTGCTCATTTACACTTAACTTGGCAAATTAATTCAGGCAAAATGTGGATGCCCTATTCAGTTCTAAAGTTAACTTTTCACAGCATATTGTGTTGCTAGTGAATCCAGACAACTTGGTTTAATACATAAATCATAGCCGTAATGCTATGAATAAATACATCATTCAGAAGTATACTATAAAAACTAGGGTATAGTACAGTACGTTTTGCCTGACTATACATATATGCATGTGATTAAGATATATCTATCTATCTCACAGTGTGTGTGTGTCTAAATACACACACACACACACATAGTTCAGATTAACAGCAAAGAAAGCAACGTGGCAAAGCATGCAAGATCCTCAACCCTCGTCCGATGTCAGAACAGGAAGCAACAGGTACAAACTGGAGCACCGTAAAATAAGGGATCTTGATTCTTCTGCTGTCAGATGTTTTGTATGTGAAGGTCCCTGGGATTTCAGTGGGCTGTGCTCTGTTCTTTCCAGTTGTCCTAAAAGTCATGGGGTAGGCATTAGTTATTAGCTCCAGGTATGAAACTGAACTTATTTCAGCAAGCTGAAACATGGACTCATTTGCTCCCTAGAGTTAGGCACACTGAGCCACACGCTTCTTCTGTGCAGGAGGAATCTGAGGGACAGTTTGTGGGGGAGTGGATATTGTGTGGTCTCTCTTTTATTTTGCTGTCTGCTTACCAGATGCCTATCAAATGTAGAGAAATAAGAGAATTCCTCATGCACCTTCCTGAATGATCACAAAGCAGCGGTTTAGCTGCTAGAGGAAGTGCTTCTCATATCAAATAAGGATGTGTGATCATCCCATCAAAAATAAGAGAATATTATTGACGTGTATGAAAAAGATTGATGCAATGGAGTACAGTATCCTGCCAGCTGTGGTTTAGAAATCTCTCATCTTTATTAGCACTGTGAAGCAGGAAAAGCCATAATCAGTGCAGGGCACGGAAGTGATGGAGAAGGAAGTAGTTTGAAGTGTTCTTTCATTTCCCTTCACATGAAGGCCCTGAAGGATCAGTTCAGTTCTTCATTCAAAAAAGAGCTGTAATCTGACAGGCTGTATCCAGAAAGTAGATGTTTAAAAAGACAAACAAACAAACAAAAAGCTGTGAGAATACAGCTTCTTTTTTTTATGATTTGACCTTTAACATGTAAGAATTTACTAACACAGGGAGGTTTCTCCCTTGTCTTGTAGTAAGCAAGTTACACGGGCACAGCTGAACTCTGTTCCTGCACCTGCAAATATGGGTGTGCAGAACCAACAGTTCCTGCACATTTTGTTCACTGCACTTCGAATGCACTTCTTCCCATCTTCTATTTCTGAGAGAGTTTTAGTAAATCTGAGCATTAACTCTGCTCCACAGTCAAGTGACAGTAGCCTTCTGGGATGGCAGATAGTGTGAAACACTGATACAGAAACTCTTATCCGCACCAAAGTCATACCACCACCCCTAAAAATATCTGCTATGCATTTTCAAGTACGCTGAACAAATATTCCAAAGGGAAAGGGCATATGTTATTGCAGTCCTGGGACAATAAGCAGAGTTATAAGATAAAATCTATCTGGTATTTATTCAGCTTTTCTGAATGAAGGGTATCATCACTCTGCAGCACTGCATAATGCAGAGCCCTAATATCCCATATAGTCTCTGTCAAAATAAACCTCTGTGTGTAACTGTGCGCTCCAGATAAGGTCAAAATATAATGTCACAAGTCAACCCTGCTTCTGAAAATGCGCACCAAAAATAAGCATTAGAATTCCTAAACACAGCGTTGTGAGGCAACTTCTTGAGTTTTCCATTCTGTTGCTCTCAAAAGCTTAAAGATGCTGTGTTTTTCCTCCACTTCTGTAGCTTCTATCACCCTGATAGCCACTGAGATGTGTTTGAGTGCCTGGTAAATGCAGGTCAGCTGTGCTCATCAGGCTTGGGCAGGGCTGTCTCTGTGAAATAGCACTTAGAAACAGGGCCACTGAAGTTCCCAGCCCTGCAGGGCTCGCATGTGTGAGCTGCTTATGGAGTACGGGCCTCGCTGCTCCAGGAATTATTGGTCCTTTTCTTGGAGTGTCCACAGTTGGCAAAGAGGGCAGTACAGTTTTGTGCAAAATCCCAGGGCAAGTAGGACAAAGGAGGAAAAAGGGAAATTTGTAAGGTGATCTTGCAAATGGACTTCTTTGACTTATGCAATTGCCATAAATTGTTAAAGCACGTAAATGGTTAGTCCCAAAGTAATATCCAGTTGCAGGTCACTGCAGTAGCTGGGTTTATAAGAAGTTGTACAGCTATGTGTTTCAAACTTGCTTAGCAGAACCTCTGCAAAGATCCCAATAAGCAAGTGGTAAGATCAAAAGGAAAACAACATAGATGACTTCTCTCTCCTAATAAAATGAGCATCATATTAATGCTTAAAACTCTCAAAACTTGGTTGGTTTTACTGTTGTAACAGAACACTGTACTACAAATTTGGAGAAATTCTCAATATTTTTTGAGGGTAATCCATGACATTTACTACAGGTCAAATGGCTAAGATGTATGTGAGAAGGTATTTATTTTATCAGTATTTAGAAAGAGATCAGCATTCGCTGAAATACTGAAGCAGAACGCAAGAGCTCATTAGACATGTCAGGGTAAGGGAAGACAGAGAGAGGTAATGCTGCTGCCTTTACACACAGCAATATTGTAACTCAGAAATTAAGTGTATGCACCACTTGCTTTCAAGTTTGGTGTCATACTACCCAAGTAAAAAACCCTCATAGGATATTTTATGAACTTGGAAGGGATCCGTAAGGATCATCAAGAACAGAGGATGTTTATATCGAGCGAAATGTTTCTACTAGTGTATTACTAGTACAATCAGGTGTCTTTTGTTATAGCATCAAGTATTTCTAAATTCTGCTAAAATCTGAACTTCTGGTATAAATTGATTAGATGAAAAAGTTAACTGGTGATTCCAATGGATTTCTGGTGGAGGAGGGCATGCAGTCAAATGAATAATGGAGGGGAATTTTTAAAAATTGCCAACTGACCTTTGAAATGTCAGAATTTGGATGTTTCCTGTAATCAACGTTCTGTGATAAATGAGAGTAGTAAATGTAAAGATCCTCAGTTCAAAAGTGTGTGTAATCGAAACCCAATGAGAGATCAATGCCCTTTTGGTGACCTTTTCAGAAAAGGCCAAATGACAACATTTATGGGAAGCTTTACTTGTGCTCAGAGGATGATAACAAATGGATTTATTGCATGTTGGTGTCCCAGCTGTAGAGAAAATCTACGTCTGTATGTGTGAGTTTATAGAAGTACATGTGTATAACATTCACATAATTGTCTGCTTTTTTCACAGAAATTCAAGCGAAGATGTGAGAGCCCAGCAACGTTCTTTCTTTTGCATCATTGATCACTAATGATTTCACACAGGTAATATAATGACTGTGTTCACACAGAACAGGTTTGGTGACTAGAAAGACAAAGCATCTGCTCTCACGCTTTGCTGTTCTGATTCTGTACTTGCAGGAGGAAAAAAAATAAAAAAGGATGAAAGAGCAAGACTTGACTACGTAAAATAGCAGATATGACTGGATGTAGAAACAGATCTGTAGAGAGGTAAACAGTTTCTACTATAGTATCCTGAAGTGTTGAACTGCATTTTAAGTTGCATGAACGACTGCCTTCATAGGAGAAAACAGCAATGTGTCTAAGGTGAAAGGCAAGCAAAGTATCTAAGTTCAGGCAGCAAACGCAGTCTGTCAAACTGTTGTCTTTCAAAATAGCTTGGAAAGAATTACCTCCTTTCAAAATGTTTTAGTCTCAACTGTAAAATGAGCTTTCAGTATATGACTCCTCTAGTAATAGCAGAGATGAGAATAGCAAATTAGAGCAATAGAAGTGAATGACTGCAACAATTTACTTGCTTATTTTTGCTCTTTGTGTAAACTTTCAGCTCTGCGCACAATGCACCTTAGCTATAACAGAGACCTGGCATTTTAATTCACTGCTCATACAAAATGTTTATAAACGTTTGCTTGCCAAAAATAACAAACGCCAGAGCTTTGCGTGCTCGCTCCAACATATTCTTTAACCACAAAGGTATGAATGTATTAAGATATTTAATCTATCAGCGCTAAGTCTTTTAATATGAACACAGAATTTAATAATCATAGCAGTTATTATAATAGCAGAGGATGGCATACTGCTTGGGCATTAAACCCCTGGTCTTGCTTGTCAAGTAAGCAGAAAATATTCAGAAGAATTGCTTTGTTCATGTGAGCTAACGTTTTACCCGCCATTTTACACTTCACAATTCTTAGCTTGCTTCTAAATATCAAAGATCCAATCAGACACTTGGAGATGCAATTGCTGAACTTTGCTTTTATAATGTAGTCTGCAGATGTACGTTACATTTCCAGATAGCAAGGTCGGACCTTTGCTGTAAAAGAAGACTGCTGATAAAATATTTGTCCTTCTAACGTATAAGACAATTTTCAGCTCTCAGTGGAGCAGATTAATTCCAAGACTTCTGTTTGGTGCTTCTTTCATTCATTCAGTCAGAATGTTGTTTACCTGAGGAGATGCACCGTCAGGGATATATTTTTGAGTGAAGTGGAAAAAGGCATTCTGAGACACCTTGAAGCGCTAAGGCTTTGAAACCTGTCTAAAGGACCTCGGGAAGGTGCCTCCATTGATACATGAGAAAACCTGATCTAACTTAGTTATGTTTTTTATCACTGGTCTTCTTGTCATCTCTTCGGTGTAGATGAATTCACCAAGTTATACTTACCATGATTCCCCATGTGGAACTGCTGCACTAGGAGCAGTAGTGGCTTCATTAGTTCTGTGAGATGGCTGCACTGTAAGAAGAAATCGCATCTGGCTTAAGACAGCTGCTGGGTTCTAAGAAGCTGCTTATAAAGTTAAGCTCCAGGTAAGATTTCTCTCACAGAGTTCCAGGCGCTGATATGAGAAACGTGTGTTTTGTGTAAGTTCATCCACAGAAACAACTGCCACTAAGTTGATTGTTGCAGCAAGCTGATGGGAAATAGCATCAAATGCCATTATTTTGGTCTCCTGGCTTGTCTATGTTCTCTCATTGTCTTTGGCCAGAGAAAGCTATGATGATAGAACTCTGTAAACCGGTATAATTGTAACAGTTCTACAGCTTTATCTGAGAACGACATTCTAGCAGGAAAAAAATGCTGTAGTAATTCATAAAGGAAACTTTCTACCATTGTTATATATTCCATATTTAGAAACATATTTCTATACTTTTTATATTTTTATGTTTTTATATTTTATTTCTATGTAATGGCTGAAAGATGCATGGCACTTAGGAATGCCATGCACATGGCCCTTGGAAAATGAAAGCATCAGTCTTTCCTTTTCATTTTTTTCTCTAGATGTTTCCATAAGCAGTTTGTCATCATCATTTTCCTTTCACAAACAGAGCTCAAAATGCTGATGCTGCCGTCTTTCAGCTCTATGGAAGTAAACAATTCATGTTCTCACAACACAGTCACTGATTTAGGAAGTGCAGAGATCTGTAAATAGGTGATGGCTGCTACTTTAAAAATATATATATGTATTTTCAGGAGATGCCACGAGTTCTTTTGGGACAATTCCAGAAGTTTGACCCATAGAAAAACTGTGCAAGAGAAAATATTTTGTGGCTCTTCAATGGTTTTACCTAACGAGCACTAGACTCAGCTCTACTCAGAGCTCACTTCAGCATTAGGGAGTGCAACTTCCCATTAAGATGATCTCTTGCAGTCTGGGCTTGGCTCTGTAGCATAGCACAAATATTTCCTATTTGCCTGAACTGGTTCTGACCTCAGATGAGATGGTATATGAGCCTGACATAACATAGATTTTTCCATTAGCAGAGCATGGTTGCATGCAACTTCTTATAGATATGTTGGCACAGGGAGAAAGCGTGACCAATGCGAGGGAAAATATCCAAACACAGCTGTGCCACAAATAGCTTTTGCAACTTCGTAGCCATCTGTTTTCAGTCCAGGCTAATATATGCATATGTTTTTCCATATTTTCTTTTGCATAAGTGTCAGACCTGCTGGCTGAAGGGTTAGATTTTATTCGTGTGAAAGACAAGAAGAGCTTATCTGCAAATTGTTATGACAAAACCATGAGGTTTTCAGCTTGGTTGCTGAAAGATAGCAACTCAGTCTAACAGAGCAGGTACCAAAGAGCAAAATTTAGCACAGCCAATACACTTCAGTGTGCAGGGAAACGCGGCTGTTATTCTAAGCTAAATCTCCATTCCTGAGTTGTGCAAAAAGGCAATAGGGATCTTTCCTCTCTTTTGCTTCTCATTATTGGAGGTGGGCCAGCAGGATGTAATGAGAGGATCAGGGCTGGGAGATCTGGGTGCCTGCAAACACCATCAGTGACTTGTGGAAGGTGACACAATATTGCAAAGCTCTGCGTGGAAGATTTATAATGGCTTCTTTCAAGTAGTCACATTTCAGACCTGGTAGCTGAGCATCTCAAGCAGATGTTTGGCTGCTCCCATGATTTGAGACTGGGGTGGTGATAAACAGTCTGACACGAAATGAGCAGCAGCGAATTCAGTGACACAGTAACATATTATATGTGGGATGAGCAATTTGCTGAAGATTCAGAGCTAGAGTTCTGACACTAAGATATCAATCACATGAGATTTGCATTGAGAGGTGTTTGCTTTTTGCCTACAGATAAAAATCTTCTGTGAATAACTTCAGAGAATTGCACGTCAACCTGGTCTGCAACACGAATGTGAGTCAGGAGCTTTTCTGTTCTGCTTTGTCATGAAAGGGTAGATGCTAAATTGCATTTAACATGGGTTGGTGTGCACCATATCGAGATAATCTTTATTTATATACACAAAAGTATGTCTAAAATATCAGCTTGGGTGCCTACATCAGTAACTACGGTGCTCTTGATACAGAAGGATGAGAAAAAGTTAAAACTGCAGGTTTTTTAAATGTTCCATCTTTGAGACATAAGATTTCAAAGACCCAGTTAATCTTCATGGACTGTAATGTTATTGTCACGTACAGTGCATCATGCTTATTGGAATCTGAACATACTGAAAAAATCAGTGCTTAGTCTATAGCCCTGTGATAATCTGCTGTCAGCATGCAGATTATTTGGTAGGATGAAATCTAACTGATGCCTGTTGTCATTCAGGGCTGTTTCTGCTAGGAACTGTTCACATATTGTTTTTCCACTCTATGTTGTTGTAACTCATACAAATCTCTTAGCATTTTGAGAAATGCCTTTTATTTATTTAGCATTCATTGGAATTAATCTGACTGAAGTAGTCAGTGGCACCAGGGATTTCCTAAGATAAAGAACAAATCACTTGCAGGAAAATTCTTACATGAGGTCAAGCCAGAGCCTTAAACGTAGGTACCCCTTACCTACCCATTGGGTGCTTTTTCTGTTATGGAATTCCATGGATGGGAACTCATATGCTTGTCCATCACAATGTAGCGCATGGGATCCTGAATCCACATGCACAAATCTCATCACTGCACCCATGCTTGCCCTCACAACATCACCTCACGGCATAATTTTTTAACAGTAGATTGGTTTCTCTTTCTTTAACTACCAGAGGTGCTTTGTCAGACAACTTGGTAACTCAGTAATGTCATCAGTGTTAGGAAGAGGAGGTGATCTTATTTAGTTATTTCTATTGTGTGACACATGACATTCTTGATTTGATTAAAAGAAATAGAGGTCCAAAATCGCCCTTTGTTTCTGTCTGAAGACCTTTCTAAGATGAAGCAGGTGGTGCTTCTAGCAGCAGGTAGCTGTATTTTTGTGAGATGCCTACTCCCTAACTGGCTACTGTCATTGGAAGCATTTCACAGTTTATTTTTCAAATTAGGTTTCTTTGCCTCTACAAAAGACCACTTATCTGCATTTCTTTCAGTGTCCATTCTTCTCGATTCCTCAAATCTGAACATGAAATCTGAAGTATCAATAAATATGCAGCAACAGTGTTCATGAATACTGACTGCTTTTTTATTTCTGGTGGAATACAAGAAAATAACAGTCTGACAATTCAGAGTGAGTTTGGAGGGAAGGAAAAAAAAAAACAGAAAAGATAAAATATTACACAGATACGTCAAAGCAGGCTTAAAAGTATAACTCTTGCAAAAATTAGCATTACTGAGATCAATTATTTAATGGCCTAGTTAAAAGAAGTTACTACTTAAGTAACTTTCTAGACAGATCTTTGGTTTGTAACTGAATGAGCTTTAAGTGCTGCAATTACTATTTGAAATTTTACATAGTTTTTGTGTTTTTTTTTTTTTTAATGTAATCTGTAGGTAGGCAACAAAGCAATCAATATAGAA
This sequence comes from Lagopus muta, assembly GCF_023343835.1. Classification (NCBI taxonomy): domain Eukaryota; kingdom Metazoa; phylum Chordata; class Aves; order Galliformes; family Phasianidae; genus Lagopus; species Lagopus muta. The sequence goes on along the minus strand of NC_064440.1, from coordinate 31,405,091 downwards.
CTACAAAATACCCTTCTCTGGAGTAATGGGCTGATTGCTGAGTTCAGCTCAGAATAAAAGTAGGTTTTCCTTAAGGTTTTTTTTTTTTCTTTTCCACAGGAATGGAGATAATGAAGGAAAAGCACATCAGGTGTGGGAGTAAATGGGGGAAAAATATTTTAGTCTCTGAAAAGAAAGCTTTGTGTGTTGGTACTAACCAGCAGATCAAGATGAGATGAATGACCTCATGCACATGACTTTTTTTCCCTCTTTGTTTGTGAAAATCCAAATGAGTAGCAGTGTTTTAAAATTTAGTTTGTTAAACTGAAAGAATATTAAAAGAAATATAAGTAACTGCAGAACTGGGAGTAGGGCTTTCTTTCACGTGTTGCCTTTTACCTGTCTGCTGTCACTAGAACATGCTGAAACTGAGAAATAGATACAAAAAACGAAAGTAGTTTGTACTGCTTTTTATAAAAGCTGTTGGAAAGATTGGTCAGTCCTCTTCCTGCAGAGAAATTGCAAGGGATGTCATACAGGTGTGGTGGACACTGGATTTGAACACAAAGGCAAATCCGGGTGTTTGGCTGTTGATATCCCTGTACAAATCCAATTCAAATATGCTAAAATTTGAGTAGGATGGGTTTTGAATCTTTTTCTTTTATTCTGGACTATTTGTGCTTAGAGCTGTTCTACATCACTGCAGTTTTTAAAATTTCTCTTAGAATAACTGATTTTATATCTTGTTGTTTTGTATTTTATGTCTATGCAAAGGATAAAATATTTGAAGCACTAAGCATTCTTCTTAGACATCCAGCTGTGGAAAACAGTAACTATTATTTTACTAGATTTGCTATAAAGAACAACGTCATCCACGTTGGACCAAAGATAACAGAAAAGTTACGGTGAAGATATAGATTGAATTGACATAAAACCTAGTAGTTGCTACCCATTGTTGGATACTGGCAGTTAAAAAGCACTATAAAGTGCAAGGTGTCCGCTGAAGAATACCAGCAAGGCAGCTGTTCAAGAAAAACGTCTTGTGCAGGAAAGGATGTAAATGGAAAGAAGAGAATATTATTTTATTTGACATACAATCCTGGAGTACACACAGTATAAGGCTTTCTGAAAGCCACGGCAATTTGAAGCTCTGCTGTGGAGAAATCTGGGTGAGAAAAATCTATATACAGACCAGGGATACTAGACTGAAAAGTGTATTTACCTTCCACCTACTCTTCCACCTAGCTGAACATGGCAGATTACGAAAGTCAAGAGCACACTGTGACTTACTTAATACAAAGATTTTGGCACCTTTTATTGATCTTTGAGCACATATTTTTTTCTAATTGTCCCGATTGCTGCGCATTCTCACACTGGATTAATGAATATGTAACTGTCTTGGATTTTGTCATTTCTGTGCCATCTTGAGAGGACTTTGAACTGATTCCTTGGACACAGGCACTCTTAAATCCTTTTCATATCTTCATGTGAGCATACTTTATCTCCTTTTTGTTGTTGTTCTTTTAATCTGTTTTAGAGCTTTGATACACTAAGCATCTTTATCTGCTCTTGTGCACAGGAGGTGGTGGATGAAGGGAGATTTTTTGCGGTGTTCAATTCCACCCACTTCTATTATCTCTTTAAGACCCCCAGGAATATTTAATTTAATTCTCTATTTTATGTATCGTGATCATTATCTTGACTTCACCCCATCAATTACTACTGTACATGTTTATTGCATTTTATAGCCTGAAACTGAAACAGAAAACATTGTGCATCTGCTCACAAATGTACATGCAATCTAAGTGGAATTATTTTCAGTGGATTTAGAATTAGGTGGATATTTTCCTTTTGAAATAGCTTTACAACAACAACAACAAAAAAAAAAAAAAAAAAAAAAGGAAGGAAAAAAGAAAGAAAGAAAAAGAAGTAGCTAGGTCTTATGAAGAAGTTCTAATGTTATTTTCTGGATTAGTTCTGAAGTCCTTTGTTTCCAGTAAATCCCTGGAGGCTGGGTAACTAACAGAGCTTTGGATTAGCAGTCTGAAACTAATGACATTAAATCAATTGCTACAAGAATATATTTAGGCTGAACATTAATAATATGGCAGGCTGGGTGGCATAATGATGGAACACTGGCCTGGGACTTGGGGAGGTCTGGACTATGTTCTTGGCTCAGACTGTAACTTGCTGAGTGACCTTAGGAAAGTCACTTCATCTACTTCTGCCTTATTAAACAGTTCAATGTGGAAAGTGCTTTGAACTCTCCTGATGTCAACTGTTACATCACTGCCATATATACTATAACCATAGTCGAGCAGAAGGAAAGTGGGGAGTGCCTGTGGTAAAAAACAAACAAACAGAAACAACTTCATTGAAATGTTGTAGAGTCCTGTCAAATCTCTATTTCAGTAATGATCTTCTACAAGAAATCGAAGGAATGTGAAGATGCACGACGGTCTTTTGCATCTTACAAGCAGCCCTTTATGCTGCTAAGAGCAGTCTGATATTGATGTGTTATACAAAGATAAAGCTGGAAGGATGTGTCAAGTGGGGTGCCATAGGAGTTCATCCTGGTTATTGTAGTAGTCAGCATTTTTGCATTGGAGCGCAAAATAAGACATCAGGAGGGGATACGGAAAATGCTGGTATGTTTTAGGCTATAATTCTATTGGCATGTAACTATGAGAAAGCCGAAATAATTAATGCCACTTCTATTTTCTTCTGGATCAAAGTCAGAAGGCCAACTATATGTTACTGGTGGCAAAGAGGCAAGATTTGGGGCTGCAGCGGGGGAAAGACTCATCAGACAGAACCGAGCAAAGTTCAGTTTTTGAAATTGGATTGGTCTCTCCTTCATGGGAAGCCCGAAGAACGAGGGGAATCAAATGGAACAATTGAAGGTTACTTTTGAGAACATGCAGAAGATTTCCAGAGCCTGGAGAAGGGCAAATGTAATCCTTATCATTAAAAAGGTAAAACAAGCAAATGAACAAGCAAATCAAACAAACTAACCACCCCAAAACAAAAAAACAGGAGGATCAGAGAAATGAAAGGCCAACTATTCTTCTGAGAAAATAATACCGAAGAAGCAAGTATATAATTTGTAAGGAGGATAAGAACTCACAAACTCAACTAAGAAAAATAACCAATTTTAGTTTTAAATCAGCTTTTCTGATTACAAAATCTTATCTGTTACAAAATTATGGAGTGGCTACAGAAAAAGTAGTCAGTGCTACGTACTTGGACTTTATTTAAGTGTAACATGACAGTTTGAGAAGTAAACTGGGAAAAATTTGTCTATAATCAAAGTGCCCTAAGGTTGGTATAAGGCTTTGTGGGAAACCATATTAACAGATTTTATTAATGATTTACTGCCAAACTGTCAGGTAGGATCTTGTGTGCTCTGGCTGTAGCAGTACTCAATATTCTCATCTATAGTTTAGATAATGAAAAAAAAAGATGCTTATTAAACTGCAGACAGTGCCAGCCTAGGCAGCTTCAGGCTTGTAGCAAAAAAAAAAAAGAAAAAAAAAATCTTGAGAACTTTGATAACTTAGAAAAGTGGCTTGAAATATAGAGTGGAATTGCATAAGGGCAAATGCATGGCACTAAACTTGTGCAGCTTCAGATCAGATGGGGATCTGCAGGAGGATTTGGGGTCTTAGCATCGGAAGACTCTCAGCTGTTGTGCAAGGTGTAAGCATCCAGTGGATGTACAGGAAGAAACAAGCTGGGTCAGTGAAGGAATCCAGGTGGACTCCTGTGTACTTTTTGAGCACTGCCCTTCATGGAGGATGGGGCAGGAGAATAGCAGAAGGAAGTCAATGAGGATGGCCGTACTGGTGAGGAGTTAAGGAGGTGACATTTCATCTGAAGAGAAAAGAAGACAAGGGTGCTATGTGATAATTGCCTTCACATTCACTGGACACTGTAGCAAAGATGGGGAATAATTTTTCTTCATGTCCAAGTGAATGAGACATCAGATAATGAGCTAAATCTGAAGTAACCAGTTTAAGATAGACGTGAAATTCCTGACAGTACAGGCAGCCCAGGGTGAGAACAGATTCTGTGCTCTCCCCAGGCAATCTCTGCAACTGGCAATTATTAAGAGCAGATGAAACTACTGTCTGTATTGACTGAGCCCTAACGCAAGTGTTCTGCCCGCATCTTGCTGCTTTTTGGGAAGGCCAGGCTAGAAGTTGGAATGGTTACCTGGAATAGGTTGGGTTTAAGGCTTTCATTCCAATGTTGCTTTTTAGTTTATTTTTCTGGTGCATGTTCTATCTTCTGTTGCTGCCTCAGTGTAATTTATATACAGCTAGTCTATGATAGTTTCATTAGAAGGGCAATGTAAATAAAAGTGGTGAGAAAAATATATTAATGTTTGTAAAGTACTTTACGAGCCCCAGCTGAAAGGCAGTATATAAGCACAAACATTATTATGGGAAATCAATGAATAAAGTAATAAACTGAATTGAATAAGAAATGAAACAAAACCCCAAAAAGTGCTATACTCTGCACATAAAACCCATAAACTATATATTACACTTAAAGAATACCCCATTTTAGGAGGTTTTTTTTTTTTAATTAATTAGGGCTTTCTCATTTTCCAAAGTTCAAACAATTAATCACGAGCCTATATAATCAAAAGTAAAGTTTATTTCTTATTCCCTATTCATATTGCAATCCTAGCATTTGAGATGATTACGTGCTATATATAAACGCATACCTACTATGTAATCATTTAAAGTGCTGGGAGCAGTGTATAGGTAGTTCAAAACGTACATCAAACATCAATAGCATCCCAGAGCACAGCACATTATGAGAGCGGGTTTAATCTGTCCCTGAAATGAATTTGACTTGTTCATTAGTGAGATGAAGAAAACTGATTGCAGTGAACTATTTTCCTTTACATCAAAGAAGGGATAATCTTACCCTGAAGATTTTTTTTCTTAAAGGAAAAAAATATGTTTGGAAGATTGGCAGTGTTTTTAGAGTCACAACCAATCAATCCTGGATTCTACGGCATTATTTTTATTGATTTTACTTAATCATTTAATTTTAAGATGACCCACTCTGCTTTAAATACATACGATTTTCCTATTTCTTATATGATAATTGCTTCTTTGGTACTAGTCCAGCACTCTTAGTATAGTTAAAAAAAAAAAAAAGAAGATGCAGAAGCATCAAATGAAGAATTGTTTGAATTGGAAAACTAATGAATATTTCAGGTAAGAGAGCTGAGGGAAAAAGTAAAGGATCATGGCTTAAAAGGAGCAAATTTCTTAATCACTGAGAGTCTGATAGTCAACATTTGCTTGTTCATTAATGTTAGCAGATAATATGAAAATACATAGTAACAAATTAAAACAACCCTGAACAGCATGTATTTTTCTTTCATAACCAGGTTGTCCCAATTCACACTTTCTCTAACGCTCGAAACAGTTCCGGCAGCAGCAGCACCTTGAGAAGGACATCAGGAGGAAGTCAGAGACGTATGAAGTGCATTAATTAGATGTAATGGTGTATTCTACATTTACAGGTCCTTTCATCTAAGGTTTTTGAAGCAATTTATAAACACTGCTGCACTGCAAAAACAGTCATTGCGTAAAGCCTTCAGGAGTATTGAAGTATTATGACTTGCTGTAATAAGTAGGCATCAAATAGTCCAAGTTGACATAGAAATACCTTAATTTGAATGCATTTAGTAACATCTAGATGCTTTCAATTTGTCCCAATTTTTTCAAAAACTATACAGAGCCAGATTCTGTTCTCTCATGTTGATACCATGCTGCTACCATGAGGAGTTGACGTCTGCCTCGAGAGAGCTCTTCTCTGGGCTGAACAAAGCAAAAGACCTCAGTGGCTCCCCCCACTCCTCACCCTTCAGACCCTCCCCGATCTTTGTGGGCTCCTCTTTGCTACATCATCAGGACATCAGGTGCTCCTGTGTCCCCTCCCACTCTCCCCAGTGTTGTCCCACTGCACTGCAGCCGCCAGCCCTGTGTACCCTGCACACCTCAAGACGGTGACTTGTGCCTTTAGCAGTGTGGGCTTCCCTGCTGACTTCCCACATCCTTACCTGGTCTGCCTTTGCAGACTGTAGCATCAAATAACCCTTCCAACAGACGTTCTGGTCCGAGACTGTTTCCCCCAAACTCAAATATGCCTTCCATTGAATCAGTTACTGTTTCACACTCTCATCCTTAAGAGGGACTTCAGCACTGCTCATTTTGAGGACCAGAAATCATAAGCCTAAAAGGCTTGTGTAAGATTAAATAATTATTATAATAAAAAGTAGCCAAAGAAATGTTACAATGTTTTGGGCTGACAACAGCAGGACTAGGGGAAATGGTTTTAAGTTGAAGGAGGGAAGATTTAGGTTGGATGTTAGGGGGAAGTTCTTTACTAGGAGAGTGGTTAGGCCCTGGAACGGGCTGCCCAGGGAGGTTGTGGATGCCCCGTCCTTGGACGTGTTTAAGGCCAGGTTGGACGGGGTCCTGGGCAACCTGATCTGAATGTGTATGTTTGGTGGCCCTGCTAGGCAGGGGGGTTGGAACTACATGATCCTTGGGGTCCCTTCCAACCCGGGTGATTCTGTGATTCTGTGATTCTGTGATTTTGCAAACTTTTATTCTGCAGCATAGAAGTCACCCCCTCCTAATTTACTTTTCAATGGATAAATTAGCTTACGCATTCCCAGTGCTTAATTGCATTTTCATCTTTAAATGATGATTTAAATCATTGCCAACCAGCACCAATCCTTGTGCAGTGCTGATGAAGCTGCACAAGCTAAGGTATCCATGCTTGTAGTTGGCTTTCTCTAAACAAAACTAAATTAAAAAAAAAATAAAAAATAAATAAATCTCACAGCAATAATAGTAATCACATCTTCAAAAGAGTCAGATTTACCAAATCCACTGCAAAGCTAGGAGCAATCTTTTCATTTGACAAGATCCTGCTGACAGAGGCAGATCAGACATTTTGACTCAGTGCACATTCTGAAATACTGCAGCACAGAGGACTTTGTGTCTATATGTGTTTGCAGGCAAGTATTGGTTAACAGCTTGAGATAAATGCTTGTCCTCCATTTTTCTCTCTCTTTCTACCTCAGTGCTCAAACATAAGATTGAAGTCTGCCAAATAGGATGACCACCAAATTTTTACTGCTAAAAAGTTGAGGTCACCCAATGTGAAATACAGAGACAATAAGATGTTCAAAATACCTCAGGAAAAGAATGAATGAACAATTTGAAATAAAAAAGAGAGAAAAGCACTGTACTCCAACAACAGCATCGTAAATGCAAAACATTGTTGTACAGAGCTTTATTATGAAGTGATAATTCAGCACCCCGAGGCTTCATTAATGTCAGTGGAACCAGACTGATTTATGCCAGCTGAGTCAATGGCTGCATTTATATGTCTGCATAAGTCAAAATTAATCATATCTGGAAAAATAGAAGATTCTAGGAATATATCCCAGAGGAGAAGGCATAATATATATACTCACTTATATTTCTGCTAATAAACTAATATACACAAGACTGAAATGTGGAGAGACCGAACACGAAGCTTGGGAATGTAGGCTCTTTCATTACAAAACATAGGAAAATTGTCTTTGGTGGAGAGAAGATTGGACAAAACATTTCACTTCCTTCTGTGTTTTTGCTTCTTAGGTGATGCTTAGAAGGGATCTGTGTGCCTTTCTACAGGACTCTGAGTGACACAACTGTCCTGAGGTGGACTTCTGCCCTCCTGTATGGGAAGAAACAGGTACAGTTGAAGCGTAGTGACACTTTGAGGCTCTGTTTCTTGAGATAGTAAAGAAATACGGGCTGGATCATTGCTTTTTTGGTTAAAATTACTTCAAAATATCATAATTTGTCAGTAAGAGAATTCAACAAACCGTGGGAACGCAGTTGGCTTGTCAGCTGATGATGTAGGCAGGAAGAAGAGTGCACGCTGCCTGTGGAAGGTTCCCAAATGTCCGGGTTCCTTAAAGTGAAATACAGTTACTGTACCGACTCGTTGGCAGTACTTGGTGTTTGGCTCTGATGTAGAGTACAGGTTCTCAGAACTGATGGTTTTATGGTCTCAAACAGCTCACTGGGATGCAATTTGGCCGGTTGAACAGCTCTTGGCTCAGGAGTTTACTGTGTTACATCATGCTTGTACCCAATTCTTGCTTTTTTGGCATTTAGCTGCAGTTTCTGCCCTCTCTCTGATAAAGAATAAGAGGAAATTGTGAAGATTTAAGTGGTAATGAATCACCGTCATTGTCTGAAAGCTTGGAAACTGCTGACCCCTGCTTCAAATAGCACAGTCTATTCAGGAGAGTGACTGGTTGATAGATACCTCTCAATTTAGGCAGAGGACCGGGCTCAGGCTCTCATTTGTCCTGAGTGGACATGACCTATTCATTGATAAGGAAGAAATGTGAGAGAAGAGCTTTTGGACCTCTGCAGTTTCTGTTTTGTATGTGAATATTTTGTCCTGGCTCTGATGTGGATTTTGGCTAAACAATTTATAAGTGAGCATGACATCAATCTATCTAGCTTTGTTTTAATTGTAACGTGAAAAGATTTAGACATCTTTGGGACAATTTACGTAGAGAATACAACCAAAATGGATTGAATATGACGTTGTTAATATCTTTATGAAAACCTAATTTGAGTTCCACAGTGAAAAACTGGGGAATCCACTGGTTGCAGAATTAGAGAGTAGGAGGGACTGTAAGGGACCCCTGGAGATCTCCTAGTCCAACTAAGGGGCTGCACGTTGCATCTGCACGTTACTTTTGACTCACACAGTGTTCAAGCTCAAAAAGCAGAGACCATGCTTAGTGTTTATGAACTCCTAGTCCACCACGGCATCACCAGTTTGAGGAAGGACCATTTTACAGTTATACCACAGAAGTTTTTATGAAGAATCAAACTTCCCTGCCAATATATTTTGTCTAGTGCTTGCTTTAATTCTCAACAGTGTAAAATAGTGTTCTTATATGATGATGGTTGGATGAGACAGTGAACCACAGTGCTGAAGCAGTCTTGAAAAAAAATTCTTTTGTAGTTCCTTGTTCCTTTGTAAGGTTACCACAGCTGTACCTCTCTTGAGTTCCTTTCAGATATGCACATCCTCTGTCAGCACTCTACATCTCCAGCATTCCTCCAGACTCCTGCAACCTTCCCGTTGGCCCACATCCTCACGCAGTCTTTGCAGTAAGGGGAAGAGAGCTGTAGAGAGCAGAATAACCATGGTTACTCCTACATCAAGTCAGTCTTGAAAAGTAGTGTCATCCATAGGCTTGAGAGAAGCTCAACCTTGCAGTTCATTCTTCAGCTCCTTCCCTACAAATGCAGTGGGAGAGATGTCGTTAGGGTGCCAATGAGTAGCATGCATCTGAAAGGTGATCATGTACCTCTTTATTTTGGGATCCAGTTTAGAGAAATGAATGCTCTTTTTTTTTTCTTTCAGTTCAGAGCATTTGCCAGTAGATGGTGTTAGAAATTTCTCCAGTCACAGTGGCACCAAATGGTGCTGACATCTGAAAAAAAGCAATGTTTTATGACAGTAGCAAGAATTACTTCTCCTTGTGAATCTATATTCTGTCATAGAGCTTACAATTGCACTTGCTGAAATGCTGTCATTTTCATTTAAACTAAAGGTCCTCTGCAGCAGGCAGCTCCACAAAGGGTCTCACCTCGTCAAAAGCCATTTCATAGGAGTGTGAGATTAGCAGAGCGGCAGCTGAAACAAAAGCTACCTGTTAAATACACCGAAGGTCAGCTACAGGAGGATGGTGCTAGATGCTTCAAAAACAAGGCCTCAAGGTACCCAGCATAGATGCAAATTATTATTAGGAGTGACTGCAGCCCCAGTTTTCCTAAACCTCAGCTCTAGTGTCTCAGTCTGTCTTCCCATTCCCCCTGTAAGACAGCCAGAGCTGCCAGACTCTCCAACTGTTTAGAAGATTTTCAAACATTAGTTCTTCATGAAAACCTGAAAATGAAATACATGCAGGTAGCAAGCTTGGTTTTTCAGGTTGTATAGCATTCAGGAACTTTCTCTTGTACCTGGGATTACTGGATGTTCAGCACTAAATCAAGCTTCTGATTTAAGTTTTTGACAGGGTGAACATTAATGACTTTACACAACTTTAATGGAAGCAAGATTAAGCAGCAAAATTGACCCAGTTTGACACAGGGAATGAATTGAAGTTTAAAATGACTCTGTTCCCAAAAGTTTTATCATGGAATTTCTCTTTGTTATTGTTACTGTATTTGAGAGAAATATAGCATGCATAGAAGACTAGTAGCTATTTTGGTCAGTAATGCTTGAAAAAAAACCCATCTACTTTCACAATTTTATTAGAAATGGTGTACTGAGAAACTGCATTTGTATTCTGTTTTCTTAGGTAAGGCTGCAATATGCAGAATTTGTATCATTAATTCATGTAGTCCAAAGGTAGTAAGGAATCCAGAAAACCATTTTAAAATGTGTGTAAATCAGATTTGAAGATGAAACATACAGATTCTTTCTATAGCCTACTGCTGTGTAAGTTCTTTTCAGTTCCTTCTTGAGTGAGCCAGTAATCTTTTTTTCTCTTTGGTAAGGCTACTTTTTCAGAGTAACCCAGTATACAAAAAAGTGCTTTAAAACGTCTGTTCTGAATTTGTTTTTTAATTAATTAACAAGTAAATGCTTTTCTGGTTGTGGTGAATATGGGCAACTTGAGTTAATGTCATTTACTGTCTTAAAAAAATGTAAAGACTTGAATTATATCACGATCTTTCTCCTCAGATGATTTTAAGATGATGTAGTCCCAACCTCTGTGGTTTCTGCTCATTTTTACATGTTTTCAACATGAGATTCAGGTTTATTAACAGCTGCATTACTTTACAGTGCTACAGGATGCTATTAGACAACCAGGCTGGGAGATCAAAAGTCAGCACGCAGGTTTCAATTTCCTTACCCTTAGTCACAGGGCTGCAGATACCAAGGAGATGGACTTCCCTCATTTTTTCAGTATCTAATACTTTAATACTTGGCACTTAATCTTTATTCCAGACACCAGTAAAGCAGATGAGCAAAATTACTGTGAGGTCTTTTCATGCAGGAATTATCTTCCCTCCTTCACGTCTGCAGTCTATCATACATCAATGTGTGGTCATAAGGTACAAAATAACAGTTTTCTACCTGAAAGAAAATAAAATTTTGGCTTGGTTCAGAGCAAGGCTCCAGGATAACTCCTCAGATGTAGGCTACAGGCATTCCATCTCTGACAGGACTTTGCTTTGCCTTCTCCACATGTCCAGCGAGGTGTTATGTGGCAGGAAAGCGTTCGGAATGAGGGGCTAGGCGCCTACCACCTTTGGTGACATTGGGCCTCTTGGGGCAAAGGACTGATCAGCAAGCATAGCATCCAGTTCTCTCACCTGGCAACGAAGCTCAGGGAGCACCGGCTCCATTTATGCTGCTGAATGCATTTAGCTATTCATTAGTTTTTCAATTACTACAGATGAGCACATGAGCTCTTCTTCCTCCTCGTTCTTTCATCCTCCTTGTCCCAGAATGGCTTTTAGCCACAATGACTGGAACTCAGACAAGCAGTTTCACATCTTTTCTTGCAGGAGAAGAGAATGAAGATTTATGGTGTGAACTACCAAATGATGAACGAGGGGGAAGTAATTCCTCCTCCTGCTATTTGGGGAAATCTAATCTCGCATTTTAGACTTGGAGAACAGTCTTTTTTTTTTCCAGATCAAATAAAATATTTTGTGTAGGAATGACCTTTTTGTTTAAGCAAGGAAAATGGAAGAAATGTATTTGTTTCAGACTGAACTGATTTAGATTTTGGTTCAGTTTTTGATCTAACATCATGGTACCGAAGATAAAATATTGAGCAGTGTAGTGAAGAAGGTTATGCTGTAGTTACCATTCATGGCCAATATATTTTAAGCTGGTAACAAATACAAAGCAAAATGATATAGTGGGAATGCATAACTATGCTTGTAAAATAATTTACGCTTCTCCTTTTTTACTGACTACCGCCTTCTCTCACACAAAATCACAGAATATCCCAAGCTGGAAAGGACCCACAAGAATCACCGAGTCCAACTCTGGATCTGCACAGGACCACCCAAAATCTATGTCTCAGAGCAATGTCCAAATGTTCTCTAAGCTCCAGCAGCTCAAGGCCGTGCCCAATGCCCTCTGGGGCAGAGCCTTTACCCCAAACCAACCTGACACACTCCCTTGATGCAGCTCCATGCCATTCCCTCAGTTTCTGTCACTGTTACCAGAGAGCAGAGACCAGTGCTACCCCTCCACTCCCTGTGAGCAGCTGTGGGACGCCATGAGAGAGCTCTTCTCTGGGCTGAACAAAGCAAGGGGTCACTGACTCGCGTCTTGTGGCTGCTGACCCAAGAAGCAACATATCCAGAGCTCTCTCTCTCTCTCTCTCCCTCCCACCTTTCTGGAGGAGGATGGATCCTCCTCCACCAAAGAAGCTTAAGCTAAGGGGAGCAGAAGATAGCCTAAAGAAATGGAAAATGATCCTTCTAAAGATGACGTCAAGCCCATGGAGGTGGATCTGCCTCTGGAGGCAGAGCCAATGGAGGTGGATCCACCTCCATCAGGCCTGGGCAAATGCTGTAACACCATGCTTGTCCGGAGACGTTGTCTCATCTGTTGGCGACGCACCAGGGGCTCTCAATTTCCATCTTGGCGTTGAAATGTCATCATCTGCCAGAGAGCCCCTGCGACGACTGCTGCTCCCCACCCCCTTCCTTTTCCATTCTCCATCCTTCCCTAAGACCCCTTCTCCCCTCTACCTTCCCACGCTCTGAGGAAAAGGAAGGACTTGGACTGGTGTCCACTGAGCTGTGCTGGGACAGCAAGGAGTCCAGCAGAAAGCCTCAAGATCCCTGCAGCTTCCAGGTAAGCCCTAAGAGGGCGAGACTGGGACTGGTGTCCATTAAGCAGCTGTGCTGGGACAATAGGAGTCCAGCGGATAACTCTGAGCTCCATGCCACCTCCAGGTGAGCCCTGAGGAAGAGGGCAGGACAGGGTCTGGTGTCTACTGAGCTGCTGTGGCTGGGACAAAAGAGGAGTCCAGCAGATGGCCCTGAGCTGCTGGCAGCCTCAAGAAAAGCCCAGAGGAAGAGGGTAGGACTGAGAATAGTGTCCACTGTGCTGTGCTGCCAAATGATGAAGAGCATCACATCACCCCCCTTACGTCTTTACAGAAAAGAGCAATGACCTAAAGAAAGAACGCCTTCAGACGCAAACACAGCAGAGGCCCAAGCCTCCCAAGCCTTCTGACTCTGATACCACCACGATCACTGAGCTTTCCGAAGGTTTCATGTTTCTTGACGTATTCCATGTGCCTTTCACTCAAAAAAGAGGTGAAAATAATCTGCTGTGATTCTTGCCAGACCAAAATTGCACAAACGCTTGCTCAAATTAAGGCCAGTTCCTCATTAACAGGACAATTAACCCTTCTCATTACCCAAATCATCAGCATGGATTATGAAAAGAAGGCATGAGAAGGAGTTGGGATTACATCTTGCAGGTAAGAGGAAAAATAGGGTATCCATGAGTACAATACCTGTATCTGTAACTATTAGGATAGAAGCCATATAAAAAAAGAATCTTCATCTCCAGTTTCTATTTTTGAATTAAGTGTAGATGCAATTACAGGAGCTTTTCCAATCGTCTTTCACTTTGTCTTGCTTCCACTCAAGTTCACCGTCCTAAAAGATCTTGCTTGTTAGGCAACAAAAACTATGTTGTTTCAGCTGCTATGTGACGAGTCACAATGAGTGATACTGATCTTTAGAAATGATAGGAATCCTTAATTCCAACTGAGCTCATGGCTGCTATGGAAAATCAGACCCTGTACGTGCTTACAAGTAAAATACAGTCTTTTCCTACATTGAGGAACTTGCTTTTTCTCAAGCATTGGTGTACATTTGATGATTCAGGTCAGTGCAACCTCTGCTACATCTTTCCTACTTAAAAGAAGCCCTTTAGAACAGCAGGCTTTTTTTTCCTGGAAAACTATCTTTGTTCCACACATGTTTCCACAGCCAACACTGCTGCAAAAATTGTTCATAGTTCAGTGGGAAGCCATTTAAAAGTCAGTCCTGGCTCCCCAGATGCTATAAACATTCATTTTGATCAGTTAAAAAACCTGGTTGCTTTTAGTAAAAGCACAAGCAGGGATGATTTTGTTTTGATTGTTTAACGCTGTTGATGTTGCAAATAGGTATGTCAGCATTTGAAAGATGGTCCTAAGGCACCCGATTTTTTAATAGCAAACAGAATTCTCATTAACAGGCAATTTTAAAAAGCAATAACATTCATTTTTTGGACTATTAAGCATATAGAGTGTTTATATTTCCAGCAAAGAATGAACTAATGGAAAATAAAATTCTGTCATGCACTAGTGCCATAACATTGCAACATAATGTATGTGAGGCTGATTGCATTTCAGCCTTTCAGTGGGCTTATACATGATCAAAGTTTCTGGAGTGAGAACTATGTAACTTAAATGACTGAAAACAATTCTGGTGTTTAAATTAGTCTTTTCCTTTCAAATAAAAGCTCGCTTCTTGTTAATGATGTGTTAAACTAAAAAACAACTGTCAGTATATGTACTTTACTAGTGACAGGCAGATATGTACAGCATCATATCCATTTGATAGACAGTCTATGCAGGCACATGGTACTGCAAGAGTTTAACGTATCTGTCTAGAAATACCTGCCCTTTCTGGCACTTAAGTAACAGAACAGTGCCAGTTCACAGAAAGGCAAAATAAGATTTTTTAAGGTGTATTTCTGTGCAGGTGTAAAAGAACTATGCAAGCCCCTTTAGGAGGCTGCACTGCCAGCAAAAGTGGGGATCCACTCTTCTGCAGGGACTTGACCTTCCATCCTCACTTTCTGCTACCTGTAAGTTCTCTGGAAGTGTGATAATTCACTTTGGAAGGCCCAGGATGTGACATGGCTGCATATCTTGGACCGTCAGGCATGCTTCCCATGGGACTCTGTCAGTTGGAATCATCAAATCATAGAATCCTAGAATGGCCCGGCTTGAAAAGAACCACAATGATCATCCGGTTCCAACCCCCTGCTGTGTGCATGTCAACAACCAGCAGACCAGGCTGCCCGGAGCCACATCCAGCCTGGCCTTGAACGCCTCCAGGCATGGGGCAAATCTCATTCTCTTGCTTTTCTTGGAAGTGAGGATCAAAATCTAATAACTTGCTGGTGCCTAACGCCGGTTAATGCTCTGAACAAAAATAGAGCTGCTTCACAAGGGTCAGAAATGTTCTTTTCCCTACATAGACCATCAGTATGACAGTGTTCAGATAGTCTCTGTTCCACCATGCTGCAGCACAACCAGCTGATGTGGTCTGGGACAGATACAGCATCGCGCTGCAGAATTACACTGCTTGCGGTGTAATTAACAGGCCAATCACATACGGAAAGAATGTAAATACCTTTCTTGAAGAGACAACTCTGTTCTCATGAAAATTTCAAAAACAGAATCAATGGAGGTGGTAGAAACACAAAAAAATAGCGTTCCCTTCTTTCCTCTTTTCCTTTCCTTTTTTTCCCCTCCAATTTCATCCACCATTTTGATGGAAAAAATTTCCATAAGGATTATAGTCATAATATCAATTAGTCTGGTTGTCAGATTCTTTTATTTTTTGAGCAAGTTAATTTTAATGGTACCTCCCATATTAAACAAACAAACAAACAAACAAAAAAAAAACAAAAAAAAAAACAACCATGGTCTACATTGTTACCGTAAAAAGACAGGATTTGCACAACTCTTTCCCCTTGTATTTTCCTGGCTTCCAGATCTCTTTCTTTGAAAATCATTATGGAGAGTGTTGAACTGGCAACTTCTGACACTGATATGTTGCAAAACGCCTCCACAGCATAGTCAGGCTCTGCCTAACCTTCCAAGGTATTGATATGCATCAGCTAGAAACAGTAAACTTCGTCGTATTCTTGTGTTTTCCTAGTGAGACTGCCTCGAGGCAACTTACAGCGCTGCTGTGAACATGTGAAATCCTTCTTCCACTGAAAAGTCAGCTTGCCACAGGATCTAATGGAGCCAAGACGTTAGATTTATTCAGAGGTAGATATGGCTTAAATAACCAACAAATAACCAACAAAGTCAACAAATGTGTGGTGTGTTTACGAAACAGAATTAGATACAGAAATTAATGCCCCTATTTTTAAAATGCATGAGAATTGTCCCACACTATTGAACAGCAACATAAAATATACATATAAGGAAGCTCCCAAACCTGAAGTAACATCAATCACCTCACCAGCCTTTGCAACTACGTACATTTATTGCTGCATTTAAAATTGTTCTCATTTCTTTTTCTGAAGGCCTCCAAAATCCTGATTATGCTGTTCAATGAGTATCCATATAAATTAAATAATGTTACTAGCCCAAGACAGACAGCAGCATTGAAAAGCCTTTTTCTTTTCCCAGTTAATCTTCAGGTAAGCATGTGGTTAAAACTTACTTTGTGTTCCTTTAAGAATTTCTTGTTAGTGAACTGATGAAACTCTTGTTTGGTTCATGTCTAATTAAAGTAGTGCTAGTTTTAGGTCACCGACTGTTTAGAAATTGGTAACGGGGAAGAAGAATGCAATAATCTCTCCTTCTATCTACCAGTTGTACTATTGGTGTTTTTTGTTTTTTTTGTTGTTGTTGTTTTAGGTATTCATCTGGGTCCACAGATCTGCCTGAAAAGTGTAGCAAGACCAGGGCTCTTATCTAGGGGACTAACATCAGGAAAATACATTTTAGGAAAGATTTGTGACTGAACTGATACAAAAATTTGTTCTTACTCCTATTAATACCAAATCACTCTCTGGAACTGTTCAACGACCTTAACTGCATTAACAGTGACTTCTGTTTTTATGCAAATTGGAAAGAACAAAACCCTAACAACTGAGGAGGCATAAATCCACCTCCCCCACACTCTGGGTCTGCACCTAATCATTATTATTATTTACCATATGAAAAGGATGGAAAGAAACCAGACTTAGGTTTCCTTTTAGGTGTAGATTTTATGAAGAAATATCAGCTCCTAGAAACTGTCATAGATGCCCATGAACTCAGGAACTCAAGAGACGCCTCGGTTTGAGTTATGCTGATTTTCTTGACCAAACTGAAATAAAACATTGCTCCCCAACCCTGCAGTAGAAACTAGCTCAAGTCTGCCCTCTGCATTCCATTTTCTCATTTTCAAGCCTTGCGTTTGAATGACTCTCTGCTAAAGCATCTGTCACTTTCCTCTGGTCATCAGCATTTTTAGCTGTAAAAAAAGGGGAAAGAAAATTATTAGGTACTTTACAGATTCCAGACATTGACTAGGAATGATGCATTCAGTGGTAGAACATTTCCCTTCCATATTCTTGTCTCCCTGAGCTGCTGTTCAGCACACTGTGACCATTACATGGCCTTCTATTTCCCAGAGTTTACCAGAAATTCGACAGATTGAATGGTCGTGTGTTTTTATGGTAAGGAAAGGTATTTAAAATATCAACTGAAAAAGCTGCACCGGAAACCTGTTACCTTATGCATGTTCCAGATGACCTGTTCTAATTCCCAACACAGTTGCAATTATTTTAGGAGAGAAAACATCACACACATCTAATTATTTGGATCATTTTTTGCTTTGGGCAGATTGCAACAATCTTACATAAGCACTATCACAAAGCATTAGGGCAGTCTGGTTTTTTGACCCATATCTGATCATTTTGCAGCTCACGCAACTGTGCTTCCAGCGGTAGATTCCCCCATGCAAAGTTCCCAAATGTGGTAAATAAAGCCATCTGTTGTGGAAGCCTGGTTTTAAAATTATATGCCCCGTTAGCTACCGTTCTGCATATTCATGTCCTACACATAAGTATGCCTTTCTAAAAGGAGTTTTGTTCACCTCATTTTGCATATTTGTGGGCCAGCTCACAGATATCTTTATTCTTACATTAACTTGAGTCAGAGTGACTTCAGTCTTCATGCTTTTCATTGACTTCTTCCTGCTTCCTACATTCTGTTGCTCTCAATCATAATCACAAATGCAGTAAGACCTTCAAAAAGTTTAGTTAATGGAACTGGCTGACATTTAAAGATATGAATGTGATATACATAAATAACAATAAAAATATATGAAAGGGATCTCATCATCCTTTAGACCAACTTAAATATCCCCTTCTCTGTAAAAATGCGTGTGAAGCACTCGAAGTAAGGGGGAATTTCTAAGGTAAAACATAACTTAATGTTTAACAAGTGTTTAAACAGCTATTTCCAGAACTATTCCTATTCTTCTGCTTTCATCACTCTCTTTAGTCACTAGAAGTACTAGCTCTGGTTAGGAAGGAGGGCAACGAGAATGAGTTTATGGTGCAAATTAGCATTTCAACTACTCGTCAGTCTTACCATCCGTGAAGGTTATTAAAGGGAAGTTTTAATACTGCTCCTCTTTTCACCCATATGAAGATACAGCACATCAGACACTCATCTCTTGTGAAGGAATTTGGAGCACCACCTGACATTATGCCAGCTAAGATTCTTCTCAGCTGGTTTACTTTTTAGCTAACTTGTAGATGAAGGGTTAGTTAGTTAGTTAGTTAGTTGGTTAGTTGAAGTTTGGTATGGTTTTTCATGCTTAATTTTTGGAAAAAGAATGTAGTATTTCCTATCCCAGAGTCTTGCTCTGTTAGCCTAGACAAAGTATTCTTGGTTTTTGGTGACCTAGGGGTTATGAATTCCACCAGTCGTATCACTTGCAAACATGAAGTGAAAGCAGTGGAACGGTAACGTGGGTAAGACTCAAACGTAAACGTACATGCACTTCAATTATGTCTGTATTTTGCCAATTTAAAAGAAAATAGCAGACCACTTATAACAAACTGTAGTTTTCAGCATCCCGTTACGACCGCTCTCATCATTTGCTTTGATGACTTTAAAATATCAAGATCTGTAGAGACGGAGTAGCCCTACAGATTATTTGGGCTGTCTTCTAGTAAAGCATCTGCTTCTGTGTTTACCCCTGATTCCTGTGTTTGAGGAATCAAACACCCTAATTGAGGCTCTGGAAAGCCTAATTGATGTTTTTTTTTTAATAGCTGTTATTCTCATAAGGCACATCATCCAGGAACAGTCAGAAGATAAAGAGCTGAATACTCCACAGTTTATTGGAGCTTGTTTTGAAGGCCTTGTTAAAAATCTGTGCTTGCCATCTACGGTTACTTTAAACCTTCCTTTTCTGTCACATCTATTAATGAAAATACAGTTTTATGGAGAAAATTAGAAACTCAAATACCTACAGGAAATACTGAAGAAACGGACTGGAAGAAATCTGAGGAAAGTCTTAGTTATTTCTGAATCTCAGAAGTGCCAAGAACTAAACAAGAACTTTACTTTTGAATCACAAACCAAGTAAGCAATTTTAAAGTTTTTGGTCAATTGAATTAAAAAGATATAAACTGGTATCTTTAATGTAGAATATTTTATAGAGCAGCTGTGATCACTGACTTCTAACTAGATGATTATTTGACAAGGAAAAACATTTTTTGTTATATTCTGAAAAGTAGTCCAAAGTCTCATGTCAGAGAGGGTAGATGAAAAAAAAATATCAGTGCCTTTATAGAAAATGCAACCAAATATTCTGATTACGTAGGCATAACAAAGCATTTGAAATGCAGACATAGAATAATGGCAAAATAATTTTCCAGATCCATTTCAAAGTTATTTTTCTTATTCTTTTTCTATGCAATCTTGCTTTTTTTCCTAAAGGCTTAATCCTGCTACTTTTACAAAGGTACATTACCCACAAGATCAAATGAGATCCTGAGGGAAGTATTCAAAGAGAAGGAAAATGGGCATGTTTATAATTCTTCCCGTTTGGCAATTAACTCAAATGCCTAAATTAAAAGAATAGCTTCCCTCGGTTTACCAGATGATTAATAGAGAACATTCCAGTAGGCAATTTGAAACGCTAACCTAAGTTCTTGCTATTAGTATTCTTTTGGAACTCCTGCATATTTTCCCTTGGACTGAGAAACGAGCTTACTTTACATTATTTAAACTTAAGTGATGTTAATAGCCCTGAAAAGTGTTAGTGGTCTTCTGTACAAATACATGCCAACTGATAACAAACAGAAGACCATTATGCCGTAAGGACAGCCAATCTAGAACTGCTCAGAATTTCCTTTGCAGGGTCTTGGCAATAAACTAGTTCTAAGTGGATAAAACTAAATCCAATTATTTCTAAGAATGCAGTCTTATAAAAAATGTATACTGAAAGTCTACATAATGAATATTTTCTCATTAATTACCACGGTCTTCATTCTGTGTTGTTCTTGTTTGTTTGTTTTTAGTATAATTTTTGTACCAGTTTTTATTAATGAGTAATCTACCCTGTGCATGAGAGACTGCAGGAGTCTCGTTTTCACAGAGCTGAGATGGCATACGTTTAGTTAGATTGTCTGTACACTTGCATCAGGATACCAGTTACTCAGGCTTTCACCTCTGTATGTATTTAAGATCTTTCTTTTCATTTTTCCTTTCCCTTGTTCCCCTTTTCCCCTGCAGCAGGCTGAAGCGTTCGTCTGAACTTCTGCTTCATGGTAAATATGCTGCAAAAATGGCACAGTGACACAGAAAACAAAATGAATAAATCATTAAGATTTACAAGAGTGAACTCACAGAAAGCCAGCTTCGATCTCTGTTAAACCAGTTTTCTAAATACTGGATACATAATCATAAAGCAAATGGAATAGCAGTAGATTAGTAAGTTAACTATTTAGTTTTCCCAGGAGGAGAGTAATCAACTTTTTGTTGCTTCTTTATATATTTTCTACCACACTGCAGTCATGGTCAAAGATCTAGAATTCTTAGCTGAAACCGCAAGCAAATAATAATTAGCTTGCAGGTGAATGCTAAGCAGTTTGTCCAATTGCTTGCAGCTGGGCACACTGTGGTTCGTGGAAACTGCAGAACAGCAAACAGGCCAACACTTTTGAAAGAAAGGTTGTCTGTCCGAGCTTTTTCACTTCTCCATTAGTTTTCTGTTTTCTTGGCAAGGTGCTGAAAACTCCCAAAATGTTTTGAAGGTCCATCATTTCGCAGTCACTGTTTTTACTTTGGGTAGGTACGTGAAAATCTTGGAAAACTTAGTGGAAGTATTTAAAAAAAATAATCATGTGACATTAAACATTCAACCAGACAGAGCCAACTCTTGTCTACAGATCTGCTGGACATTCACAGACGTTTATTTCAGATGAGCGGGACTCTGTTATTTCCAGCATCACTGTGTTTTTGTCTTTGGAATTTCCTAACATTTTAAAAACCACTCTGTTTCTCACTTCAGTCACAACTTGCAGGCTTCTTGTCTCTCACCCCTCAGGCAAGACCTACTTTTGCATAATTTACACACTCTTGCAATTCAGAAGCTTTCTAGATGATATCCCACCATGTTGTTTAGCTCTTTTGTTGTAAACATAGCTTGTTCCTATTGAATGCAAAGGTCAACAGAAGCTGATAGCAATGAATGATCATCACTAACTCACTTAGGAAAATGTGTTCCACAAAAACAGTTGTCATTATGAAAAAAGAAGCAAAATAACTGTTATGGATGTTAACAGTAAGAATACAGACAAGGGAGGGATGAAGAATTAGAGAAATAAATAAATAAAAAAAAGCAAGCAAAATGTTTCTTTGTGTAACCATGATCCTCTTGATTGACTGACACGAAAGCCATGGCTCTACTGCATCCTGTTGCCTCTTACAAATATTTCACTTCATATTTGTATATTTAAAAGACCCAGAGCTGAAACACAGAAAAATACTAAAGCTAAAATTAGCTGCAAAGATAATATAGCAGAATGTGTAGGTTTAAATAACTGTCAGCATAACTGCTGATTTCCCTTTATCCTATGTACTATCACTTGACCTGATTTTATGTGTAATGCTTAATAAAATGCACACACACACAAAAAAAAAGGCATAAAATACATACATGTGTCTATGTTTTATGTGAAAAAAACCCAAAACTTTGCTTAAGGTTTGCATTTAGTACAGTAATATGTATTCTGTCCTCCTACTAGATGGATCTGTTCTGTTCTTTCTCCCATATGTATTTGTATCTGCCACAGTGGGAGGCAGCCAGTTTAAAAATGGACAAGAAAGCCTTGGACTTAATTCTGATCTGATTTACGTTGCTCAATAATGGAGTTAGCAGCCTTCCATGCTGAAAATCCACGATCCACGTCAATTGTCATTTTGAACCCCTTCCCCCACGTAGTGAAAATGCTAATCACGACCTAAAGCAGTGATTGAGCACCTGGTGGAAAGGCAGGGCCAACGCAGGGGAGCTCAGGTGCAGGCAATGAATCTGATTGACCAGAAGGGTCAGAATCCACCCCTTCCCAGCCCTCATTTAAGGGTTGGCAGTTGGGGCAGGAGGTTCTTTTTGGACATCTTTGCATACCTGTGGTATTTTGGAGGTAAGCAGCTTTTTCCTTTGTTTCCTTGTCTACAGTTGTAGTATTTGAGTATATTTCTTTTTCTTGTAGTGTAAGACTTGGTTTTTATGTTGTTGTTGTTGTGCTTTCAATTGCATTACAGCGTTACACCCCAATGAAGTTTTATTTTATTTGGATAGTTGCTATGCATGTTAGAGTACGGTTCCTATGCACGCTGGTACTGTTAGAGGCAAAGCTCCTTGAACAGTTTGAGATGCCTGCAAATATTTGATATATTTGGAAAAGATCGTC
The DNA here is from genome assembly GCF_023343835.1 of Lagopus muta. NCBI lineage: Eukaryota > Metazoa > Chordata > Aves > Galliformes > Phasianidae > Lagopus > Lagopus muta. The sequence continues at coordinate 31,382,294 of NC_064440.1, read as the reverse complement.
TTCTGTGCATGTTGCGGAGAGTAAGCGATTCATCTTTTAAGTCCTTTCAAAAAAACCCTGATTTTTCTGTCTTAACTGTCTTAATCCTTTTTGATGTCTAAGTCTACTGATACTTATTAATACTGAGTGTTACCTTTATACCTAAGACAGTTAGGAAAATTTCCTATGTTGGTCTTATTTCTTATGCATATGAATACCTTGTTCTATTTCTCGGTTTTCAGAGGACTTTTCAGAGGTCTTCACTGAACCGTCCATGAAGGTTTTGTCCAATTTCAGTGTCGTTATTTTTAGTTGAACCCTGTTAAATCCTCAGAACCCTGAAAATTGTAGGAAAAAAGTGGGCTGGCTTCTTTGGTTCCTTTTTGGTTGTTTTCAACAGCACACTGTTGTTGTTTTCTGCTGTTTGCCTAATTGCATTTAGTTTCTCAACGATCAATTACACTGGTATTTGGCAGTGCTGATGAAGAATGCATGATACAGTGGTAAATCGTTTCCATTAATTGTAACTGGAATATTGTCTAAAAACTAGCAAAATCAGGCAAGAGTAGTCAAAAGGAGAAACTGGTTAACTGAATGACGCAGAAAAGCACAAACAATTAAGTTTGTAGACTCCTCATTAAAAATGAGAGAAGCATGGCAGGCTAGTTGTTTCCTAGCAAAATGTGGGTTTTGCCAGCAGTAGGCTGGCAGGAATAGGAGCATTTGAAACGAGATTATTTCTCAATTGGAAGGTGATTTTTTTTCTTAATAGCGACCTTGATGCTTGCTGTGAAGTTAAAGAAGAGCACGCAGCAGATAATGATACCTGATAGCAGCCACAACTTTCCTGCTCAAAAACTGTTAACTAAGCACACGGTATTTGCAGCTCAGAAAAGTGCAGCTTTCCATACAAATTCTAATCTGTGGGCGACTCACTGTATTGAAATTTGTAGAAATGCTTACTCACTGCAGAAATGTTCAGTGTCCAAATGAGATGCCTTTCATGAGGCAGTACAACTTTGCAAAATCGCTATATGTGCATGCTTTCAAGTTGGCTTTGGACTAGACTTGCAATATATCAATGTGGTCAGGCCTCAACCATTAAAAAAAGATGGTATGAGTATTTTGTTTAAGTTGAGGGACTCAGTCACAGGTGAGGACGCTTCAGTGCTGAGCCTCCTCTTGCAGAAGCTGTGCCTTCAGCGAGGCGTTGGTAAAGCAAATGAGAGGAGTGAGTTATTTTCCACAGTTTCTGAGGGGAGCCAGGGCGACACGTGAGCACAGCGAATGTTCTGGAGGAACAAAAGCGAGAAGCTGAGGACGGACAGCAAGTTCCACGGCGCTTAACCACCACCGCCTGCTCGAGCCGGTGCCCTGGGAGCTTGCAGCACGCACCGGCTGACCCCAATCGAGCGAGCAGCGGCTCAGGTGCGCGTGGTGCTTTCAATCAACCAACCAGCGGTGCCGGTTTGCTCGGACAAACCATCGCAGCTGCCGGACCGATTTGGGTTGCTGAGCAACAGCCGCCTGCTGCCCGCGTGCGGCAGCTCGAGCTTCGCCATGTGGCGGGCTGGGCGGGCGGCTGCGCTTCGGGTGTTTAGCTTGTGGTAAGAAGTACTTTTACAGCTTTCTAATTACACAAGAAACCGTGCCCTAGGGGCACAGCGACGTTGGAGCTGCCGTGGGGGCAGTTCGCAGTGTTTGCCTTCTCTGTGGGGGCTGTGCCACGTGTGCCTATGAGCGCGGCCCCAGGCGCCGTGCTCGGCTGCGAGGTGCCGCTTCCCTCTCTTACCTTCCTGCGAATCTTAACCACAGGTCCCGTCGTGTTCAATACAGGCTCAAAACTAAGGTGAGTTTTCCAGGAATGGCCTCACAGCCATGCTAGAGAGGGAGGGAGAGATGAGGGTACTTGGCTTCTTCTGACTTTGCTATGCTCTCACTTCTCTGCGTGCTATCAGCTGATGTTAAAATCCCTGCCTGCCAAAGACCTTGGCAGATCCTTTTCCGACCTGTGCTGTTTCATGGAGCCTTCTATTCATGGTGCAGGGCTTAGTGTTTGTCTGCTTGTTTTGAGTTCTTTCTACTTGTTTAAAGCACTAACATAGAGTAGCAGCGCAGAATGGGAGCCCCAATCTTGATATTGGACATCATAACTTCCTTATTTTGCTCTAGCAGATGTATCCAGAGTTAGCTTTAAAGTTTGATGCCTCTTATAAATGAGGAAAAGATGTCCTCTTGTGTGTCTTTCAGATTACTTTGCAAACTACAATAAACTAGAAAGCCAAGTCTGAAATACCTGGCTGCGTGAGTTCAGGATAATGTACTAGGCAGTGTTATCTGCTGCGCTAAGTGGAATAGCATCAGCCTCGCACAGATAATGATTCCTTTCTATCTGTTTTGCTGAGGTACTTGGAATATCTACCCTGGCTTCAAAGAACTGTAAAATCTGACAATTTGCAGGTTTGCATTCTGAATTTTTATCTATTTTCAGGGTCTGCCAGCTATATTGGAATGATATTGTACATATTATGTATGGGGAAATAGAAAGCTATCATCTCAAAATAGACCATAATATTGCACTTTATTAAAAAATACAAGTGGATTTTCTGCCAGCAACCATGACTTATGATAATGACTGTTATCAATATGCAATTACTTCTGTTACCCTAGAACATATTGACATTCATTTATTTAAAGATAATGTTACGCATTTGTATTCATTGAGGTAATCTATGGAGATGATTAAATGAGAGTGCCCATCTTATACCAAACAGTAAAATGGAAAAAAAAATTGTAATCAGACCTTCTGCATTGCCTAAAAATAGGCTGCATTAAATTCTGAAAATTGCATTTGAGCTTATTTGAAACACTGGCAAACAACCATAAAGAAGGAAAAGCACAACTTGGGTGATTACTAATTCCAGCGTTCATCGTTTCTAATAGTGCAGGGGGAAGTTGGTGATAAGGGAAAATATGAAGCAAAACTGTAATCCAATGTTTGTAGGGTGGGGTCTGGAACTTGCAGTGTGGAGCAGGGAGTCCATTTAAGTGGTGAATCTTGGTGGAAAGTGTGCTTAAATTCATCTTCTGAAAGCGTGGAGGTAGGTGCAGCAACAGGCAGGTGTTTAAACGTGCTGTTAAGGTTTTGATTTATTGTTTTAACCTATGAGTGCTTCTGTCAGGCTTTGCAGACAACTCGGGATTTTTCCGGCTTTGAACTAAAATGTCTTTTTCGTATGTATCAATTGAGGTGTGCGATGAGAGTGGTGCTCCACTGGCAGCTTGTTATGACAATAGAGCGTGGAGGTCCACTCCGGGGTCAGGAAGCATTTTCAATATCCTGAGTTTGGACGTATTCTGGTGGCATTTAAGTGAAGCTCAGCACATTCGGTTCCCTAATTATATAGTATGAAACATAACAGGTTTTTTAATGAGGTACTTTGTTGGTTGCTTGCGGATCTAAGACTTGGAGACAAAAAACCTGCTTATGGTTTTGATTCCTTGGTTAAAGGTTGCAGATGTCAATGAATGGTCAGCCACTTCAGTGTCAGATTGCTAATAAATGGTTGTTTTCTTTCCAAATAATGACTGTACTTAGCATTACTAAATGTGCAGGTGCATTGCTAAGGATGATTCTGAAATGAATGCGTACTTGATATGGATGTGCAGTTGGGAACCTTTTGTTGTGGAAGGGCATTCTGCCATTGGTAGGTTTGTAGCCACACGATTAGAAGAGTCTGCTTTTGTTTCCTTGGTTGCTTCTGTCAGAAACTGAAAAACGAACAGGTGATTTCCAGAGGTCTGTCTCCAGAATGTTATGCTAAGGAACTTTTTCTTCAGAGATAAAATTACATTACATGTCTTTTGTAGCCTGAAGTTAAGAGGAAAACAGTGAAGCACTCTTGTGTATGCAGCAGTTCCAAATGTGTATCAAACAAACTGTTTAAAAGCTGTTTAAGTCAACTTAGATGTCTATTACTTTGAGTGGGACCTCGCTGCGCTATTTCTAATAGCGTTAGTAGTTTGTCTTCCCATTTATCTGAATCTCAGTTGAGCTGCAGTTTGCAAGTGTGCTTCAAATTGTCACTGTGAGTGTCCCTCAGTTACCAGGAGTTAGCAACCCGATGCATCAAATGTAAAAGTGCAGTGTCTCCCATTTGATTTGAGCTAATGGTTTGCTCATCTAGTGCTGCAGGAGTGTGTTCTTCCTATGAATAATTCCTTGTGAACTCTCAGTGCTTATATGTGCTGAGAGCTCCTGCTGGAGCTGCAAATGCTTAGGAAGCTGTTTCATCCATCAAATTCTTTATGTACTTCTGCACAAGTCAGCAAATGGGTCCTGCTCTGTGCCCTGACCCTCATCTTAGGTGAACTTGTTCTTTATTGGAGAAAGTTGATGCAGAGACTGCGGTCCTCTGGGGGAGCATTCACAGTTGCTTAATTTTGTCAGGCTTGTGGTGCCCCACTCCTGGTAGTTCAACCTTCCTGACCTCTGTTCCTCTGTGATATGAAATCCTTGTATTTCCACCAGGCAGCTGTTATGAGTTACTGAATATAATTGACTTAGTTTGCTCTTTAGACAGTCACTGCCTTTAAAAAACAGAAAAAGCAAAACCAATGATAAATAGCATTTTCTGTACCATGACAGAAATTGTCTGGACTCATAGCTAGAGACTTGTGTGTACTAAACTGGTAAATGACTTCAAAGATAAGCATTAATAATATCAGGTTTATTTTCAGAACCTCTGCCTCCCAGTGCTTTTGGACTAAGAAAGCTGCATGGGATTTTTGTCTGGGGCTTTGTTCACTGTTTCCTAATTCCTCAGCCTGTCCTTTAAGGGACAGCGTGCCATCTGGGTGGATGGATGCCTGAAGGTTCAATGCAGTAGGGTGGCGGTCATCCAGGGTTTGTTACACTGCTTCATAAGGAGCTAGAGCTTTCATATACCACAGCAGGCACCTATTATCAGTCTCCAGCTTAACTTGACAGCTCTCTATTAACTGCGTTCTTACTACTAAAAAGCTCTTGTTTGAATGCCAGTTTACCTTCTGCAGTTCCCTATCTGGAACCCTTATAACTTGTCTCATTCTTCTGTGCATAGGTAACACTGCTAAAATGGCAGCTGAGCTGATGTGGAGCATATGCAGTAGCAGAATTTTAATCCTCAAGGGTCAGCTGCTCACCTGTGAAGTGCGTTTGCCAGTGCAGTACTTCTGGAAGATGAGGCTGTCCAGTCCTCAGTAAAGGGAACTGCGAAGATAGATGGGCAGGAAGGGATGTAGCTCAAATGAATACTTCTGTAGCTTATTCTTGCAGGATGTTTAATTGTATTTTTGCAGTTGGTCAAAATACCACGCTGCAGACAATAGTGTGATATTCTATGGTGTGGAAGTAGAGGCTTATAAAATAAACATAGTAATGAAGTGTTAAGCCAAAAACCCCTTGAGAAGGTTTCAGTGCTGTAATTTAAGTGGCCAGATATCTACATAAAATGTTTTGTCAATTACTGCATATAGCGTTTGGGATTGTGAAAAACTAGTAGGGTTGACAGTAACTTGGTTGACATCTAGTTAATGAACTATTTGCTCTGACAACCCCATTGAGACCTCCTACTCATACTAAATGGATGAACTAACTTAATTCTTTTTTTTTTTTAAATTGCATTTGCATTTAAAACTCTGTGAGTGACACCAGATGCCCTGCACAGCTCAGACCATTCTGGTGCTTCCTTCTGGCATGCTGCTTAAGCAGCCTAAGTGTTTGAGCAAATGCATTGCTGTGTTTCTACTGTGTTCAGAGTGGAAAAAATACAGAACTTTAAGATTGAGTTGCTTTTTATGAGGAATTTCAACCATGGAACCGTCAGTTTGTGGTTCTGTAGGACATCAAAAGCTTGAGATAGCTCATGTCTATGAAGATAGAATAGCACAAGATCAGACTGATTTAGCAGTGACCTCTTGTCTCGCTTTATGTGGAATAAAATTATGAAGTAATGAGGTTGTTGGGGTGAAAATAAGGTCTGTGTGCACTGATTGTTTACTTTCAGATTTACTCTTCAGGAAAAAAAACCACAGTGTAATGTAGTGCTCTTCTGAGAAAGGTATTCCCAGCTATACCAATCATGAAAATAGGCCTAAGTAGCAGGTAAACACACACAGGAAGGGAGCTGCTGAATGCAGTTGGCTGAGGTTTATGTTCTGCTTCCATTTTTCTCTGCATTTTCACATTTTTGCAGGTGTTAGCTAACCATCTGTTTATCTGACTGAAATTTGCAGTGTTCAGTGTGGGGCAATTCATATGTAGTGTTTGGCATGGTAAATCAGGCCGGTTTGTCTTTTTACTTATGGCTTCCCTGGTGAATTACGAATGAGTGTAGTGGATGCTCTGCAGATTAGCTGGGTTTTGCCTGGAGTTGGGGGAAAGGATGAAATGTCTTGGCAATGGTTTGTAGAGCTCTTCCTAAGGCCCCAACCTGAAATACTAGTTCTTTGATTTAAGGAGGCGGTTTGCATTTAGGTACTTAACTGCAGTGTAGCTTCAACCACCGTAATCTTCAGTTTTTCAGTTTAATTTTCAGTTGTTAAGGTGTGATTCAAGAAGGGAAAATAGGACCTATGTTGCGCAGATGCTGAGCATGGCGTGTGCCTGTGCCTCTTCTTTATACTTGTGCTTTGTACAGGGCTCGGCACTTTGTCATCACTTAAATAATACAGTGCAGCCTATTAAACAGAACGTTTAATGAAGGTACATCTTGCTGCTCTGGCTGTGATTATAAATTAATTTCATTTCTATCCACACTTAAGAGGTTATTGCCCAAACATTAATTGTTATCTGGGGAGTAACTAATTGTTGCAAGATGGGAGACTTTGCTGCTGCTGGCATGTGCGTGGTGCTTACTATCTTGTGCTGTGCTTGTGTTATCATGTTACTGTTACTTGTAAAGCAGTTATGTAAAAAAAAATAAGTAGTCAGTTTTCTTCTGCAGGAGGAACTGGCGTAAATGTTTACAGCATTGAAATCAAAATGCAACAGTGCCCTTCAACAATCTAAGGAAGTGAAGATCCATGCATGTGAATATGATGGTTAGAACCTGAATGGGTAGCTCAGAGCAGCAGGTGACTGTGTACGAAGTTGAGGCACTGTTGACCCTTTCCAGTGACAGATCTGTGAGCAGGGTTCTGGTGGCTCGAAGCAATGAGTAGTTTGCAGTCAGTATTGGGATTTGATGGGTGTGCTTACCTATGCAATGTGGGAAAGTTACGGAGTTCTAAGCCTTCCCTGCCCTATTCACGGGCTCCAAATAACTGTTACTGCTGGATGCTTCGAAGGTCCCTTATGGGGTTGGGAGGGAGTCTGTTAACTTTTTGTCTGTAAGTTTGTATTTTTTCTAAACACGTTCAACTACTTTGTAAAGCATGTCCAGTAAAAAGCGTGTGTGCTCATGTTTGGAAAAGGTGGACGTGGTTCTTAAGTGAAGCCTAGCTCTGATGTTCAGTAGCTCTTAGAGGGAACTGCTTTTGCAAATGGCTGTTCAGCTAGGTGCAACGTATGGGAAGGTTTTCAAGAGGTGCATCAGGGTAGTGAGTTTTTTGTGTCACGTCTTCCTATTTTCTTTCATATCTTCATAGCGTTTGTCAGCAAAAGCTGTCTTGTGACTTTTTCCTCTTAATTTGCAGGTAAAATTCAGGATTGTCATTAAGTAACTTGAGTGGAAAATGGTGTTTAAATCCTACTGTAAATTTTGGGATGACTTCCATCTGAGAATTTACAACTAGTTTATGCACACAAAAATAGAGGTAGTAATTGCAATGAGAGATGAATGGTCGAATTTTATGGTACGAAGGCTATTGTTTTGTTTCAGCAAAGATACCTAGCTAATAAATCCAGCAAGTCTGGTTAACATCCAACTGTGTTGGGCTATTTAATGCTTCTCTTTATGAATGATTTAACTAGTAAGGGCAAGCAGTGCTTTGCGGTGTGTTCTAGCTGCCTTCCTGCCGAGGGTCTGAAAACGAACGGCTGAGTTGACTGGTTTCTTTTTTCCTCCATTCTGATTTCTCTTCTAGGAGTTGAAGCAATCTGCTGGGTTGGTTTTCTCCCATGTAAGCAAGAACAAAAGCTGAAAACAGAACTCAGCCTAAACATATGATGGAGTTTGTCTATGATAAGTGATGGGTTTTTTTTTTTTTTTTTTAGAAAAAAAAATAAGCATGTTGCTAGAAACTTCAATTTTTGGAAGTAGGCTGCATGCAACAGATGGCAAGGCTTTGGGAGCAAGCTGGCTCAGGAAGGTGCTAGACATAGCAGATATGTGACCTCCTCGTTGGTTTGGTACAGTATGTTGCTCGGTGTCCTGGAGGATGTAATTTCTGATGACTGACTAATGGATGTTTTCAACAGCTGACAAATTAGCAGAAGCATCGCTAGCTCAATTCTTCAAGTGAGGAAAGGTCTGCAGTATGTTGTGAGAATAGCTGAAGATCATCACGTTTGCTGGTTATCTGTTATGGGCATTACTGAAACAAGAAAATGTGGACTTTAATTGAAGTAACCATTTAATAATCTACTAGGGAGAAGAAATTGGTGGGCTGTGATCATCGAGATGAGTTGGGGATATTGAACTTGTAACTTTCTCTGTAGGTGACACCCCGTTTTGGATGATTTAGATTGGCTTGCAGATCAGTTCATGCTGAAGCATCTCAGTTTCCAAATGTTTTTTCCAAAATACTTGCATCTTTCAGTTGGCTTTTTTATTGTGTTAGATGAAGGTTTTCTTTAAAACTATGCAGCGTTCTGTTCAGCATTTGTTGGATATAGTTGCAGGAGAAAATGATTTAAGTTCTAGGGAAGACTTTGAGGGTTCTTCAGAATCTTGAACAACGGTTGAAAATGGAGAGCGTGTGTAGTAAATCTGATTTTAAATAAACTGGATTGACCCTTTACAGTATTCTCATAGCTCCTTCTTATTAAACTTTACCTTTGTATATGATAGCTATTATCTCTGGATTTATTGTAGTCTTCTGTTGAAGAATTCAGTTAGGCTTAAATTTAAATTGGTATTCAGAAGTGTTTCATCAAATTTATTTTGAGAGAAGTGCAGAGTATATGGATATTAAGACAGTGATAATTGATGTTGGTTTAATTACTGTGGACTTCCATGTGTATTAATGACAAGCTACAGTAGGAAAATTAATTTTAGCAGGTGAAAGTTGGTATGCGGTTTGAGATACTACTGGTTCAGTGCTCCTAGGAATGGGGCTTATGCATGGAAAAATGCCTTCGTGGGCCATGTGCACCATGAGGCTCAGGGGCAGAGGTTCAGGTCTCTTTGTGCATAGTGGGATCTCGTGAACCCAGGACCATGACTTACAGGTGGCCATGGGTTGGGCCAGGATAGCAGTACATGCATGGGCTGGAAGTTGTAGTGAGTCAGTGAAAACCTGCTTTGCAGAGTTGTAAGTGGTATTCTAGTATTGGCTTTGAAAAAATGGGTGCTGTCTGTTGGTGCTTGTGTGTAGCCTACTTATTTTTAACATGACAGCTAGCAAAAAATTGTGGAAGAAAACACTTTGGTCATCAAAGCAGTGAATTAGGAAGATGGTGCTGAAGGAAGCAAGGCTGTTGCTCTAAACTATGTGAAAGTAGTATCAGTGTATGGTGCTAAGAACAAGTGGCTCTGAGATACTGTTGTGGGGATACATGGGAAAGCCTTGATCTTGAAGATGAGAAGAATTGCCAAGGCTTCAGCATGAGTGAGAAGAAAAGGATTCATCCATCCTACTGATGATCCTGAGTGATGGGGAGCACCAACTTGTGTAACAGAAATGAGTGAACTGGAGTAGGAATGTAGGACTTGGTGATTTGCTGTGCTGAGCTATAGCTGATGGTAGCTCTGAGGAGGTGTCAGAGTAGGAAAGTAAGCGGTGAGCTCTTCTGAAGTGGTTGTGCTTGTATTTGCAGAGAAGACCATTCCAGGGGTCGCAGTGTAGAGCGAAGTGACAGAGGAACAAATGTTGATTGTGGAGCGTCCTTTGAGTTCATATACCCCTTTTGGTGGCAGGGTTCAGGCTGTCTGACATGTTATAGGAAGGATTAAAAATCTGGAGAATAAATTCTGTTAATCCCTCAAGCTCATTTATGGAGGTCATTTCCTTCAATCACTTCTGCTTTTCCAGTTGCTGTAAGTACATCCTTGTGAGATCTTTGGAAGAACTATTTTAAAATGTCTCCTGTCGGCATGCTTTTATTTTACTCTTAGAACCTTTAGGCGATTTCTGTTCTGTATATCACTACTATCAACAAGTCAAGCTGAATTTAGTTACTGCATTGGATATTTTTTAAGAACCCATTACTGTAACAGCTCAGGTGTTCTGTTACTGTAATTGTGCAGAACTTGTGTAGCTTTCTCCTTTACATCTGAAAGTGTGTTTGAACTGAGAAGTTTGTTATGCAAATCAGTGCCTTGACACGTAGAGTACAAAGCAGTAGATAATGTGCTGATAGTTATTTCTGTTCATGCCTGAGCGTGATGTTATTCAAGAAGAAAAGAGAATCTTCAAGTAGTAAGAACTAGGGATTTGGTTATATTTAAATCTATTAAATGTAGAGAGCCTTCTGCAGTGTTTTGTAGCTGCTAGTAAACGAAAGGATTTGAGTTGTTTCCCAGTCCTCTTGCATCAGAAACACTGGTTTCAGTGCTGTAAGTTACTTGTGGACTCATGTCAACACGTTCTGTGTGACCAAGTCCTGCCTAATGGAGGATTCCTGTGAGGTAAAAAATAAATTTAAATGAAGTCCTGGTGCTTTGCTTCAGGCCTGGGCATACGTTGTATTGTTTCTCTAGTGGTATTTGTCTTGTTCCTAACTACATAGGAGGAGAAAAGTGTCTTCAGGACAAGGCTGTGGTGATGCACTGCAGTTAGGATAATTGTTGATTGCTGTTAAAGTGACTTAGAGATCACGTGTGAAGTATCACTGTTGGGTTTGTATGTAGTTTCACACTTGAATTTGTCTTGCCATGCTTTCAAGAAACAAATGGTTTCTTTTTGGTTTTTAAGCAGACCGGTTCAGTTTGCAGCAATGTGAAACGAAAGGCTTGCAGTAAGATTTGTTCTTATTACGTGTGTGAAGTTTGTTTGTGAAAAGATCTTCAAGTACATGGATAAAACTGTAAATACTTTCTGGCTTGAAGAGCGCAAGTCCCTACTTTATTTAAAAAAAAAAAAAAAGGGCCTGCAATTTGTTAATAACTTTGGTCTGTTTAATTTCTTCAGTCCAGATCTATCCGTCAACAGCCTCTTGAATGTATAGGCTATCTAGGTTCTGCAGGAAACGCTGATCAGATATTTTCCCTGGGGAAACAATATCAAAGTAGTCTAAGTTTTAACGGATGTTTCATGCTGTCTGTCTGAGATGGCTCATTTGACTTGTTGCCACTATGCAGTATGTTGAAATTGCTCCTAGCTAGCTCAGAAAGAGGTTGTTTTTTTTTTTGGCTGTGGAATGTTTAAAAAAAAAAAAAGCAGAAGTGAACAGACCTCTTTCTGAACAGATCAATATAAAGTTCTATTTTCAAATGGTTGCAAAGTGAGAACTATTGAAGAACTAACAAGTCTGTGCAGCATTAACAGCTCATTACTGTTTAAAAAGCAAAGGGGACAATTGCATCATGTTACTGATAAATTAATATTTAAACAGCTAGAGGTCAGTAGGTAATGGGGAAACCTGTTGGGTTGTATGGCTTGCTGTCCTTTTGACTGGCACTGATTGATTGTAAATATGAAGTGAGCAAATAATTGCTCTGTGATCAACTAAAAATAAAATGCGCCAGCGGCATCACCAGTGTACCCAGCAGGCCAGACTCGCTTTAGATCCAGGTGAGCAGTGACATTTTTGTCATAACTGCATTATGGTGAAATACAGGAGAGCATTGCAGCATCTTACTGACACCTCTGCCATGTGCAGCGCTGATCTGCAGTGAAGATGACACTTGGAAATTGGAAACTTGTTAACTTTTTGCAGCAATAAAGCTTCTTTTGGAACGAAGTTTGAGGACATCTCTCAAACTGCACAGGTATTCCTGGGTGTCAGATGTGGACTGGTATGGTGCAGTGCAGGTCTGTGCTTGTACAGCAGCGAGATCCTTTCATGAAATGCTGGGTGATGTTTGGAGGAAGTGCTGGAAATGCCGCACATACAGCGGGAGTGGGGACATGCACTTCTACCATGACTGCTAGGAAATGCGGGGCTCCTCTGTAACTTGCAAGAGTTGGCAGCCAGTAGAGGAATGGCTGGAGTTCTGTACTTAAGATCCTGGCCCAAGCTTATGCATGCCTAGCTTCAGCACCCTGAGGGGCCAGGGCTCTCAGCACTGTGGGAACTTAGCACTGGGTATCTGGCCTAGATGTATTTCATAGTAAGTTAAGGGTAGGCTTCAGGGGGTTAAGTGAGTGGAAATGACATAGTTGTTGTCTGTACTAGATGAGGTTGATCAGTGCTTAATGATGCTGTATTGCATTTAATGAACCCAACTGCCAGGAAGAACATAGAAGTGCTGAACTAGCCATTAACCTATAGCTCATGAGGGTATTTTGCTGGAACATCTGAAGTAGACGGGAGCTAATAAGTGAGCGTACTTACTAGAGAAAGCTACGCTCACTTAATTGTTTGATTAATCTAACGAATTGGACTGACATCAATGAATTGGCCAGTAAATCCCCACGGTCTAATGCTGCAGCTTCATTGAGCAGGTGTGAAGGATGCATGTTAGTTCCCATGTGCTTAAGGCCTCGGGAGTCCTTAAGGTCCTGTTTTGTTTCTGTTTGTACGTGGAATGGAAAATGTGGTACTTCAATGCAAGGTACTTTAACTGATCTGGTTATCTTCCTCAGAAGAATGAAAACCTTTTGACAGTTATATAATCGAAGATGCTCTCAAAATACAGAAGAAATACAGCAGTGAGAAATGGTAATGAGTAGCAACAGATGTGTGATGGTTTTTCATTTTTTTAAGAGCAATTATGGGAGGGTAATTACAGACCGAAATAGAGCCCCTCAGCAACAGTGAGCTTTATCAGGGAGTTCTCAGGAGTGAAACAAGAGAATATAAGCAAGAATACCTTCGAACATCAAAGAAGAAAATGAGAAGTTAATTCTTAAAAGTGAGAAAATGGGGAATGTGACTTGTTTTTGTGATCTCTTCACGCTCTGTTAGCAGGCATGCGTCCTGTTAGCTGCCTTTTTGTGTAGGCTGATAAACAGCGGTGTTCAGGGGGCAGTAATTGCTGCCCAACTCTAATGAGTATTTTTTTAAAAAGCCTTTTATGAAAAAGCCAAAGTTGCTTTACTTAATGTGCTTCCAAAGAAGACAAAAATGTAAGCCTTTTATTTTAATTATCCTTACATTTCTATTGTTTCATCGTCTGTGGGTTTTAGTGAGGTATGAGATTTTAAGTACTGGCCTGCTTGTTCTGAGATGTTAAATCCTCCTGATACCAAACGAGGTGTTTATTGAGTTTCTCCATATTTCTTTCTCTGAAGATATGTTGAAATGAATTAATATGAAAGATAAGGGTACTATAAATAAGGAGACTTGTAGGTATTTTTCTGCTCTCCTGTCTTTGGTCAGCTAACAGGCAGGGAACATGTAACAAGTGGGATCTGGACTAAACCCAAGCATCATCAGTCAGTATGAAAGCAAGGGGTTCTTGTGATTTTTGTATGGTAACAAGGAACAGTGGGATTTGATATTCAAGGTACTCTTTTTCTGTTTAAATTCTTAAATACTCAACTATTAAAATAGCTTTAGTACTTAAAGAACACCTATCTGCAAAAGTATACGAAGCATATGCGAGAAATGGGGGTGAATGTAAGTGACCTAAGCATACTCAGTAGTGTGAGTAACAACAGTCATGCTGTATAACCAAGATGTTATAATTGCAATATGTATAACCAAGATGTTATAATTACAATATAATCAAAAGAGTAAGGCACAGCAAACAGGGATCACAAAAGAGAATAAGTAGAAGAGCTTACCCTTGGGTTGAGCTCACTAGAAGATATCAAAGAGGAGGATCTCCAGAAGAGATCCTTCCCCTCTGGTAGCCAGCTCTTAAATAGGTCCAGGAGGGGTGGAGCCTGGCTCCACCCCTTCCGGCAGCACAGGTGAATTGCCTTCACCTGTGCTCCTCTGGCTGACTCATGGCTCACCTCAGGTGATCAATCAGAGGTTCAGGCCGTGACTCAGCAGTTCCCATACACTCCACCCCTTCACGGCGTGAACCAATGATCAGGTTAACAAAAGGGTAAGCTTTCCCTAATACAGAGATCCGGTATATCGCGACGCTTATACAATTTTATCGCGACGTATGTTGGTACAGTTCAAGACAAGTGATGATTAGTGGATGTCCATACTCTTCTATGGGCCAGTGCTCGATGATGTGCCTGGAGGCATGAGGTCCTGAGGTGCAAGTCCATTCTATGTTCCATCAGTCCCATGCAGACCATCACCGGGTGTTGTACGTGATCTGACAGCAACACTGGAACGCTTGATGGCATTTTGTTCCTTCCGGTGGTCCTGAAGGCTCACAGACTCACGGGGAGTAATACAGATGTTTTACAGGTACCAGGAGGGGAAGGTCTGCTCTCCAGGGCAAGATACAGGCCGTATTTCTGTCTTGGGTCAACACTTCCGCTTGTACTGGGGCACGTCCTGGCCGCCTGTACCACACCTTTTTGCCGGATATCTGCGGCTGCATAACGATATCAGGCACCAAAGGAGGTGTCCTGATCTGCCATAGGGACATGATGGGGGTCCCTTTAGCAATAAAGATCGGAGTGTTGACCATAATATCAGTAGGCCATGTGCCTATTACTGGAGGGACTACTGAGCCTCCCACCTCCAATAGTCTCCCCCAAGGTGCAAGTAGGCCACACCACTTGGGTCCTACCTGCACCTTCCAGGGCCATTTTATTTTATGGGTACCTGGCTCTAAGTTTTCAGGGGCAGGGAGCAGAAGATTATTTTCATTACCAATTTGGGGTCTTACCTGATGATCAGTGCCCGTAATTTGGATCCTAAGCGGGGTGGCCCATGTCGTCTGCAACATTCTCAGGGCACTGGGTCTGCCATCTCGAGGTCTTTCATTCAGGTCCCGCAGGGTTTCATACAGTCTTTTTGTCCACCCCTGCAAGGACTGGGAGTCTGTCTTCAGGGCAGCCTTAAGAATACCATTATAACGTTCGATGAGGCCTGCCCCTGTTGGATTATATGGCAGGTGGAATCGCCATTCGATGTTATTTTCTTCTGCCCAGCGCTGTATCGTTGCACCAGTAAAATGAGTCCCTTGGTCGCTCTCGATGACTTGAGGTGTCCCGTAGGCAGACATCAGTTTAGTGAGTGCCTTGATGGTATATGCCTGGTTTGCTTTCGGTACTGGATAGGCCTGCAGTAGCCCACTTGCAGTGTCGACACAGGTCAGGGCATATCTTGCCCCTTCGGAACGAGGAAGGGGCCCGATGTAATCGACCTGCCATCGCTGGAGAGGATTGTGTCCCCTAGCAAGATGGGCTGTTGTTTCGGGCAACGATCTCGGTCTCATCTTGGAGCAAGCGTCGCAATCCTGGCATGCCTGGACGATATCAGATAGTTGTATGGGCAGTCCCCATGCTTTAGCAGCTGCCCACATTGTCTTTTGTCCAGCATGCCGTAGCTTCTGATGTAGCCAGCGGGCGATGTTCTCAGATGGTGAATTCTCAATCCATCGAACTCGGGCCAATGTGTCGGCTTCATCGTTTCCCGGTGACTGTAGGGGCTGATGACCAGAAACATGGTAGACACGTACAGTCCTGTGTTTGACCGTATTCCATATATCTAACCACATGTCTTTGCCCCAGATCGGTCGGGCGTGGATAGTCCATTCCTGGGTGGCCCACTGTGCAATCCAGAGAGTGAGCCCCCGGTACACAGCCCAACTATCTGTGCAGATGTTCAGGATACCATCACCGGGTTCCTTGGTTATAACCATCCACACGGCTCGCAGTTCTGCCCATTGGCTGCTCTGACCATCCCCCTCATCGAACCAGATTGTCTCGGTGGAAGGATGGTATGCTATTGCTCTCCACTTGCTCGGGTTGCCCTTGCTGGACCCATCTGTGTACCAGGCATCTTCAGGGATAGGATATTTTCCCTCGTGAACGGGACTCTTCTCTGGTGGAGCGACCAGTATTTCTTTTGGTGCATCACTGTGATATGTAACTGGGCCTAGGATCTTCTGAAGTTCTTCTTTCAAGGGGGATGAAGACAGACTGCTCCTTTGGCTGAGATAGGCGACCCATCGTGCCACTGTTTGTGCTTGGGCCACCCCTGTCTTAGGAAGGTGGGTCAGATCCTTCACCCACCCCTGAATTGGCAGAGTGGTCTTGACTATAACTGCAGCTGTCTGAGTTATTGGCTCTACTGCCTGTAATGCCGAATAGGCAGCCAATAACTGTTTTTCAATCATACTGTATCTTTCTTCTGCTCCGTGCCAAACCTGAGACCAGAAACCAATGGGGGTCCAAACAGAACTCTGGCGCTGCCACAGGCCCCAACCGAAACCGTCTTGAGTAACATGAACGTCCAACTCGGCTGGGAGGGTAGGATCGAATATACCCAATGCCTGAGCTTGTTTAACTGCCAGTTTTGCTTGTTGGAAAGCATCCTGTTCGGCTTTCCCCCAGTCCCATAGCTGCCCCTTTTTTGTGAGTCTGTATAATGGCCTTAGCAGCTGCGCTAGGTGAGGTATAAAGGAACGCCAATAACCCAATATACCTAGAAACTCTTGCAGCTGCTTTGATGTTGTAGGGACTGGAAATGCCTGAACCTTATCTATAACAGCACTGGGTAGCACTTTGGTCTTTCCTGACCAAACCACCCCCAGGAATTTTACGGACAGGCCTGGACCTTGCACCTTTTGGGGATTTATAGCCCATCCCCTTTGTTGCAAATAGGCAGTTAATGAATCAGCTGCCTGTCCTACTACCTCCAGTGAGTCGGATGTCAACAGGAGATCATCAATATAATGATATAGGTTAACATCATCAGGTTTTCTCCAGTCAGCCAGGTCACGCGCCACTAGATTATGACAATACGTTGGTGAATGCACGTACCCCTGTGGCAGGACCTGAAAGGTCCACTGCCTGCCTCCCCACGTAAACGCAAACTGATCTTGCGATTCCTCAGCAATTGGGATACTGAAGAATGCATTTGCTAGATCTAGGACACAATGATAGGTTTTTATCTCCCTACTCAATGTGTCCATTAGGGAAGCAATATTGGGTACGGCCGCATGAATAGGCGGCGTGACCTTATTTAATTCTCTGTAATCTACTGTCATCCTCCATGTGCCATCCGACTTTCGCACTGGCCATATGGGGGAGTTATACGGGCTGTGTGCAGGTCTTATAATGCCCACTTTTTCTAATTCCTGCACCGTTCTCGATATTTCATCTTGCCCACCCGGGAGTCTATACTGTCTAACATTAGTAATCCGGCGCGGTTTTGGCAGGCAAACAGGCTCATGTTTCGCATGGCCTCTTAATATTGCCTGCACCGCCCGGATACTGATACATCTTTGTCGAAGTCTGAACTCTCCCACAGTTGTTTGGAGAGCCAGACCCCATAGAATGTCTATGCCCAGGATGTATTCTTGGACTGGGGCAATAGACACCTTGTACTCCCGGGGTGGGAGACGCCCAACCCCCAATTTTAACCATGTTTGGGTGACAGGAATAGTCTGTCCCCCAAAACCACCAATCATCACTCTGTCGCCATGAAATTTTCCTGGATCTCCATAGATAATTGATGTTTCTGCTCCAGTATCCACTAATGCCATAACTCTCTGAATATTTTTTCGGGACCAATAAATTGTTAATTCTACATAGGGCCTCCGGTCCCGTCTGGAGGCCCTACGGGGACTAACACCCCTTGTCAGTGCATGAATTGTGCTAGGGCCAGTTCTTTTGCTTCTGATGGCTCAGGCATTGTGGCCCGAGACACCTGAGGTGGCTTCTTTTTCCTGTTTGGAACAATAAAATCTTCTAGGTTCCATGTTGTTGTTGGAACCCTTTCTATAGCTCTTACCCTGGATTTCTTAGGGTAGCTCTGGAATTTTTGATTGTCCTTTAGTTGTCTCCAGAGCTGGAGAAGGACGTGATTGGGTTGGCGGTCGATCTTAGCAAATTGGACCCCAGCCCGAATTAAATCATTAAACATTTGTTTTCGGGATACCCTTATGGGTCCCGATCGAGGAGCTCGAGTAGCCGGCATTCTGGTTTTATTTACCGGCAGGACCTCTGCTTCCTCCAAAAACCGAATATTGCGCCTAGTCCGCAGGCGTTCTGTTTCTCCCAAATCGGCAACTAACTGGGCAACCTGCTGGACTACGGCTTCTGATGCTACAAGGGGATTTAATATTGAAACTAAGGTACCGTACAGATGGGAGGGAGCTTGTTGTAGAATTAAATCTCTCATCCCTGCTGAAAATTTAACCATATCAGGGCCATCAAATGTATCTTCATAGATGGCCTCTCTTACACCCAGTTCACGGATATAGTTCTGAAGGTCCTCCATGGAGGACCACATACCTGTATGTAACGGTATGTCTGATTTATTTGGCCATACCATACGGCAGGCCGCCATTAACCATTCCAGTATGGAATGGTTTTCATCACGATATTGATTGCCCACGTATAACCTTTGCCTAAGAGCAGGATGGACAGTCATGGTGGCCAACTTAGATATTTCTGGGCCATTCACCACGACACTTTCTGCCCCAGAATCCCACAGTCTCAATAACCAAGCCGGCACACTTTCTCTGGGCTTCTGCCGAAATCGTTGTACTAAATCCATTAATTCTGTTGCTGTGTATGGCCGAGCTGTCACATGTAAATGAGTGTGGGCAGGGGGCCATTGATCAGGTGGCACCCCTGCCGGTCTGTCCTGTACTTTTTTTGTTTTTTGGGTTATCACAGGACGGACCTCCAATGGATCAGTTTGAATTGGACATTCAAGGTCTGATTTGGATTTCTTGTTGTCCTGATCAACGAAGTCTGTTGATTCAGGAGCCTGGTCATCATTTATTGAAATATTACGAATTTGGCTTACAGGAAGATGTAGAATTGGCTTCTTCCCCGTTAAAACGCCAAGTTCGTGCTCTAACTTTTCAATGCGATCTTTCAAAAGTTGATTTTCGGTTTCTAAAGTATTATTTCTTGAGTCCGCATGATTTAAAGCGGTTAATAGTGGCCATGCCACCATGGAGGCAGCCAATTGTCTTTCTTTGGTGATGAGAATGTCCTTGCCAAGTCCTTGAAAATAGTCTGCCATGCGATATGGGGAGAGATTGCCCATAACACGTAAGGGACCCCATTTTTCAATGATGGCAGCTAACTCATAATAGGGCGATCCCTCAAATCCTGGGATCTGCCCTGGAATCATTTTCTCTAGGGGAGTATTGTTCTCCCCCTTGACCCATTTATAGAAGTTCCACAGGAAAGACATGTTAATTTCAGTATAATCAGCCTGCCTGGCTCGCCAAGTGTATAACCAAGATGTTATAATTGCAATATGTATAACCAAGATGTTATAATTACAATATAATCAAAAGAGTAAGGCACAGCAAACAGGGATCACAAAAGAGAATAAGTAGAAGAGCTTACCCTTGGGTTGAGCTCACTAGAAGATATCAAAGAGGAGGATCTCCAGAAGAGATCCTTCCCCTCTGGTAGCCAGCTCTTAAATAGGTCCAGGAGGGGTGGAGCCTGGCTCCACCCCTTCCGGCAGCACAGGTGAATTGCCTTCACCTGTGCTCCTCTGGCTGACTCATGGCTCACCTCAGGTGATCAATCAGAGGTTCAGGCCGTGACTCAGCAGTTCCCATACACATGCTAATTCCTGTTTGCTAACAATAGATGTCTCTGGGATCCCTCTGTGCTGCTGGAATCACTGGTACAGCACTGGCATGTCATGCTTCTCTCAAGTCTTTCCCGTTGAGGGATCTCATACTGTTGGCAAGTGCTCATTTATTAGTTGCTGTTGCAGACAGGTGTTCAGTTCCATTCCTGACTCTTCCTATTACGTGGCCCTGCTCGTTCTTGCTGTAATTGTTGTTGAGTGACTGGTCAAAGCAGGCAGGGTGCTCGCACTTAGTGACAAGTCAGTGTGCCTACACCTGTCATGCGTGCCTATAGTTATAAACCCCCCCCAAACAAACAAAAACACAAACAGAAAAAGGGAGTAGAACTACACAGTATCAAGCCACTTGTTTCCTGGGATCTTATTTTACAACTTGCTGTGGCAACTGGAAAACATTCCTTGACTATTCAGTGAAAGAGAGGAGTAACAGTGAGACCCTGGAAGTGATCGCTTGGAGTATCTTGTGCCCTTGAAGCCTGCTGCAGGTTTCCTTCTGGCAGCTAGGAATTTCGCTTGCTAAACAAGAGAGCTACTTGAGTGCGAGGAGATATGGTGCTCAGAGTGCTTGTGATGTAAGACTGGTGGTTGCTGAAATACGCAAGCAGAGGTTTGATTTTTCTGAAAGTATTTATATCCTTTCTGCATGGGTGGAAGTGTTTTACACTTAACACATTTCCAGTGAAAATCAGCTCCTATCCAGTCAGTAACTCAAACATCCCGTGTTTTTTGAACTGTGATCGAATAGTATGAGAAACTTTTCTGAGAGCTGGAAAGGAGCTTTAAAACAAAACTGATGATCAGTTACTGTATGGGACACTTCAGGGTGTTGCTGGTGGTGGCCCTGTTCTAGGAATTATGCCAATTTTTGAGACGTATCTAACACCGAATGTTGTTGTTGCTTGTGGTTGCTTATGTACCAGATCAGTGGTTCAGGAAGAGCTATAATTACGTTAAAGTAATTAGGTCTGAGGAAAGGGAAAAGGATGCGCTGAAACTTGTCCTGATCTACTTTTCATGTTTATGTTGGGAGCTTAATTTTCTTCTCTTGTAACCAGTTTCAATGCTGAATTTCATGACCAAGAACAATAAAGTGCCAGCAGTGAATTTGCTGGTTGGGAATGACAGTGAAACCTTCTTAGTGGTTTGAAGTACAAGTTGTGACAATTCTAGCAGTCCTGTGGGGAATCTAACCAAATGAAAGACTATTTTTCTACTTCTGGAAACAGGTGTGGTGTGACTAGCTTTTTATTTCTGGAACTGCATACCTCTTATCCTTTTTTTTTTTTGACACGTTGATGGCAAGGAGGTTCTTAAGGAAGTAACCTGTGAGATGTGTCTCTCAGTGACTAGTTAAAAATGATTTGTCGCTGCTCTTATTAGCATATATTAGCTGCTGGGTGCCAGAAGGCCAATGTTTCTTCTGTGAGATTGATTAATGTTAATGCTTAATAAAATGTCAGCACAACTTCTGTACCTTAAATTCATTCCTAATGAGCTTTCTTAAAGCTACTTGGTTCCTTTACCTATTAATTCCAGTATGGAGAGTTGGAATTTCTTCCCATTGGTGGTTAGTCTTATCCGGGGAAATGTGGTCTGAAACCAAACTGATGCTGAACTCAACTATACATGTTTCTGAAGTAGGATACAGAGTTGAAGAAAAAAAGCAACTTTGGCTAGCTTTTAAATCAATCGTCCACTATTTGAGTGGACAAAATTCAGTTTCTTTCACTGTTCTTGTAAGCTGATCTAACTGTAGTTGTGAAAGGAGAGATGAAGTATGACTTCATGTTCTGTGTGGTTTTTTTTTTAATTGCCTTATAGCTTGGTTTGTGATGTGTGAGGATGCCTTAGCCATGCTGGCTTGTCAAGGATTGTATCTTTGGTTAAATTCATCACCGTGTCCAGCTTAACCAGTAGTGTTCATGGTTTAACAACAACAGAAAGAAAAAAAAAAATGGATCAAGAGAAGACTAAACCATAAGTTGAAATGTTTCAAAAACAGAAAAATAACTGTCAAAGGTTTGTCTTGATTCTCTTAGTTTAAGAGTTAAAGGAATGCTGCTCACAATTATCCTCTGTTTGGTTCAGCTAAGGTGATGGAGGTAGATGGCAATGCAACTGAAATAGATTAAAAAAAAAATCAACAGCTGAGGAAATGGGATCATATAACCTGGTAAGTGTAATAAGTGTGGGGGCATCAGAAGCCTGGTGAGCTGCGTGGTTCTTGCCGTTTGGACGTCTTAGTGGCTTCACATCTGTCTTGGAGGCGGAATCAATTTTGGTACTTGAGCTGCAGGTAGAATTGGCTACAAGGTTGTGTTGTCTCTGTTCTGTTACTTCTGTGAAAAAAGCATGTTGAGTATACCACGTGTTTATTCATTTGACTTCTGGGCAGATGCTGGTTCACTGGAGAACTGAGAGTTCGTTATTACTGCGAAGTTGGGCAGTTCAGAAAGATGCATGTGGAATAGTCTGCATATATTTATATGCATTTATATTTTCCTTCACTTTAGGAGAAAAAGATAAGGTTGCAGAAATTTAAGCGAGACAATTGTGGAAGTACACTGTATTACAAATCTGTTTTTATAGGGGACACTATCAAATAGATGAAATGAAATGTTCAGAGTAGGAAGTAATGTGGCTAATTCATATAGGCTGTTCTTATATTTGCTTCAACAAATGTCCAGCTGGTTGAACTCTGTAGAAATGCCCACTAAAAATGCTTCTGTAGAGGGAACTAAATATTCTAGAGATACGGTATTACACACTATGCTGTCTTATTCTTTTTCCTCTTCGAGCTTGAGTGTTGAGGCCAGTGACCAAACAAGAATTGCTCAGACCTCTGCTACTTGTTTTGGTGCTCTCCAGTGTGACTTCTCCATTCTTGGAAGCAAGCAAGACTGTGGAAGTGAGATAGACATTGAAGAGCTGTATACTGACGTGTGATGTATGGGGTTTGGATGCTGTTCTGTTTCAGTTAGGAATGTGGCTTTAACTGAGGAGTGCTGGTGTGAGTATTGTGTAGCTTGGGTAAACTACATATGCCAATGACTCATCCTATATACTGCACTGGGAGAAAGTGGTAGGTTGGGGAGTGAGAAGTAATGAATGTGTATCTGTAAAAAGTTCTTGTATTTCTAGGATAATGAAGTATATATCATTATTTTTTATTATATATACAATTTCTTGATTATTAACTATGGTATCACTTGTGAAGCTTATGTTTTAGTACATGGTGACAGACCATCATCCCACTGATGTCCTGAGGATTGTCTGTGCATGAGGTGACTTGAAAAGCTTTAGAGAAAGTGATGGATGACTTTGCAGAGCCTCTCGAAGTCAAATGACTTGTCTCAGTAGATCTAAGTCACAAGGAATCTGAAAGCTGCAGCCAGGTTTTTGTGATGGATGAGATGTGTGGGTGATTACCTCTTCTCTAGGAGGAAAGTAAGTTGGACATGCAGGTTGGACTTCATTCGTACTGGAGTTATACCTGATATTGAATACAAACATGCAAGCAGCCTTTGCTGTCAAGGGATATCTTATTCTGAAGTGCAGTCAGATTACTGTTTTTTCCTTATCTTCAGTAATACTTCAAAATAAGTCCATTTATTGTAGGAGAAGATTAGGTAAAACTGACTCGGCACAGCTTAACATAGCAAATGATGCTTGATAATCATGTTATGAGGCAGAGCGTAAATTTTCTGAGTGCAACTATTTGCAAATCTCACTTATTTGGCTCAAAAATGTGTTGTCCAATATGTAGTTGTTTTACCTCTGCAAAATCTGTGCTTGTTTGTCTTCCTTGCTCCAAGAAAGGTAGATCTCTGAGAAACCTTTCCTTATCAATGTAACTGGCTGTAAATAAGATTCTGGCAGGCTTTCTTGAGGCCTTTGCTGAAGGCTATTGGTGAAATTCAGCTAGTTAGACATTAACCTGGTGTTGTGGAAACTGTTAGGTTCTAGTTTTCACTAGAACATGAATGGAGAATAATGTAGAGTATGTATGTAAGAGTGAGAATCCAGCAGTTCTGTCACTTCTGCTGTTTATATATATTAAAAAAAAAAGAGCAGGAAATAAATGTTGCTAACTAGGTAATAAAACAGTAATGAGAACATCCTAGGATAGCTATGGCCTGTGTTCCTTGATTTTCTTGAAATTGCTTCCAAATGCTTTCCTCTACTGCTTGTGGTGAGGCAGGGAAATAACTGTCAAGGGATTATTTACGCTGATTGTAGGACAGTGTCAGTATTTTCATTATCCTTTCTTGGTTTCAAATAGGAAAAAAAAATTAAGTAGCAAAGCTGACCTGAGTATTTCCAGTCTGAGACTTCACTGGAAGAGCGTCTTTGTGCCCAGCTCCAAATACTCGGCGATCTAGGTAGATCCTTGTGTCAGTGTTAGAGAAAAAGGGACCGCAGTTCAGTTGTCACATAGAGTCTTTGAAGTTCTGTGTATTAAGAAGTGATTTGCATAGATTCTTCATATAAAAATAGCTTGTAACGAGTGATGTGGCTCTTCTTTAATTCACTTCCAAGTGTCATCCTTTCTGTTGGGAGGTTTAAATACCGAATGTTCGCGGTGATGGTGTGACCAGAACTTGTCTTTGCCAGCTAACTACCAGTTTAATAAAGAAAGACATAGATTAGCAGCGAGATGGTGTGGGAAATGGGTCATTAACTGCAGTAAAGTGGCAGTAATGTAAAGAGACATATTAATGATGACAATGGCAATGTCACTGATGATGAAAAATGCAACTCCTACACTTTGTGCAAGTTTCTTTTTCCTGGGAATTGCTGTTCATTGCCCTTTCTCTGATCTCCATCTTTGTTTCTTACTCTTTCTTTTATTTTCTGACTGGATTATTTTAGAAGTAAGCACGAATTAACAAGCTAAAATAGTATTAAAATATAATAGTAGTTGAATTTGGTGTGTGTTGTAAGCCTATTGTTCACAGGTAATACTGAACGCATTAATAAAAGCTTTCCTGAGGCGTAAGAATATCAATGGTTTAGAGATGTAAAGAACTCTTTTCAAAAACAGCTAATGCTTAGATGGAATATAAATCACTGCACAACTAGAACTTCCTAGTGGTCCGCTCATAAATGAGCATCTGGCAGCCTGATTGCCGTGATGCAGGGCACCAGAGTGTGTGAAATAGAAAAAGTTAGACATGAATTCTACCCTCAAAGTGTTGTCCAAGCTCCTAGATGAAAATAATTGCTCTTCATACCAAGTCTCCACATATCACCTGTTTATGGTCTGTAATTCATGATTTATCTAACATGTTGCTGTTGTATGAGGAGAATTACACTAGAAAAATACAAATAGAGAATCTGATTTAAGAATGACATTATGGCTGCTCACGTGGTGTTCATGACCGTGTTCATTTTTGTGCAATAAACACTCAGTTCCTTGTATATTCATTAATGAAAAATAACTATCCAGTTAGAGGAAACTGTCACGAAGGACATTGCGGTGATGCATTTGGGAATGCTTCCAGGATGGACTCAAGTTTTTCTTAATGGGATAGAGTGAACAGAATGGTGTTCTTGTAGGGCTGTGCATTGCCAGACTGCTATTGTGAGTAATTCAAGAGGGAGTAAAGAAAAAAAAAAAAAAAGAATCCCTTACAAGGGAACTTGGCTTGGTTTAAAAATCTATTGTAAACTTATGGTAAGCTTGGCTATGTATCTGGAAGAGGCAATGTTTCCTACAGCCTTTTAATTCACTATTTCTCAGAACTTGGAATCAAACCCTGGAACACCGCAAGCCTTAATGCTGCTTGAGGTAGGCTTGCTGTATCACTGTAACAGTGGAGAAATGAAGATAAAAATAGCTTTCTTGGAATATTTGGTGTAGTTAAGAGCATCACAGAAGCTCTCATTTTAGCTGCAGGGAGGTTGCAATGCCAGGAGTTTGTTTGTCCCTACTGCACTTCGGATGATGGCAAACCAAAAAGCTCAGAGGCAGTAAGTTCTGATCTGTTCCAGACTGTATGTGGATGAACTCTTCTTTCTCATCTGACAAGAGCTTTGTGTTCTGCAGGCTCGATCTTGCTATGTGTTTTATCTGCTAGCAAGTTGAAAGAATGAATAAAGTACACAATGTCAGGGGGCTCCCCTTAAAAGCAGTTGGATTCTGTTTTCAGCTCCTCTCCCACGTCTGTCCTGCTCCACCTGCGTGCGTAGCCTTTTGAGAGGCTGTTTTCTATTACATCCTCTTGAAGATGTGTCCAGGCCAAACAAGACCAGTGTCCTCAGCTTTTCCTCAAAAGGGCTGTGTGCTCCAAATCCAGCTATCTTGGTGGCCCTGTGTTGAACTTACTTTAGTCTGTATGCCTGTCTGGTAGTGGGGTACTAAGAACTAGCTGAAGCACAGGGGTTGTGTAGTCAGTCCTCAATACACTGAGTGGATTGCTTCCTTGGTGTGATGGTCTTTGCTCCTGCTAAAACTGTGGGGAGTGCTAATGTTTCTGCCCAGACCCAGTAGTTGCTGGGGTTGTCTCGAGGGCTTTCCTCTGCAGAGTTGTTTGCAACTGTTGTTGTGGCAAGTGTCTCTTAGTTGCCAAGAGCTTCATGCTGTCACTGAGGTTTCAGTCAGTCCATTAGTCCAACCTGGGATGGCATTTTGCAATTCAACCTAGTGGCTGATTGTTCTAATCAGGTGTTAATGGTGATTCTGATGTGCTCTAGCTCCTGCAGGCCAATTGAGATGTTAAACACGGCAGGTAGAATTAGACTTGAGTACCACTGGTTTCCTTGCAGAGAAATAGAGGGTAGTATTTGACAGTATTTGTGCTTAATTTTCTTTTTTTCCAATCAGGTTTTACGTCCTCATAGTGTAAGACCAGAACTTGGGTGTAAGATGCTGAGTGCCGGTGTTGCTGAAGTCAAGGTAAACGTGCTACTGTTCTTCCTCTTGTTCACCAGTGTGGATTCTTTAGAGAAGGTGGCCCGATTGTTAACCGTGATCTTCCCTTGGTGAATCCTTGCAGACTGTTGCTAACTATCGTCTTGTCCTTTGTGTCCAAAACTGTGTTCAGAGAGGATTTGCTCCATGGTTTAGGTCAATTTAATGCATAGTCTAAAAGAGCTGTGTAAGACTTCGTCTGGCAAAACCATTGTGGTGAATGGCATGCCTAATGATGTTTTTAATGAGTAGCTCTATAAAATAATTACAGTTCAAGCTGCATTATCTGGGTTGGATTGTAGTGGAGCAATTAGCAGCATTAGAGAAAGATGCAAATTCTCAGTGCCACACTTCCATAAACTTCCAGGGGTAGTTTCTCTTGCATTGGAGTTGAAACAGTCTTTTGTTTCAAGCAGTTTAAGAGCTTTTTATACTCTAGAGAAATAGTTTGTCATTCTGATTTAGTGAAATCCATATGATTTAAATGGCTCAAAGCTGGGAGAATCAGGGTATGGGAGAGCTGCTTCAATTTTTGCAGCCTTTCTTCCAATCGATGTAAGAATATTAGTTTACATAGGAATGCTGGTGGTTTAATAGACTGTGCTGATATCTCAGAAAAGAGGGGAAAAACACCTAATTTTTTTCCTAAGAATCTAGGAACCTGGATGCTGTAATAAATGCATTTAACTCAGTATGCAGTTGAGGGTGGTGTCTTGACTTTGTGAATGCTTAGAAGAACTAAGAGCCTCATGCTAGTTAAACATGACAGATCAAAGGTGCCAGCTTTACAGAGCTGTCTCAGAATATTGGAGAAGAGCATGTACAGGACAGATGTCCTATTTTTATACAAAATGGGAATATAAATGGAGTAATAGTTTCTTTGCTGCTTCGCTATGTGACTTTAAGGCAATGTCTGATGCTCTAATACTGAAAGATAACAAACAAATGGCTGTAGCAGCTTTTATGTGGCGTTCAGTAGAAGTGTCCCCAGTCAGTTTTGAGTTAGGTAGAAAAGGTTGGTGATAATGCGATAGAGGTGTTGCTTCAGTGTTCTATTCTACATAACTAGGGATGTTGAGAAAGCATTTGAAAGTACATCTTCGCAGTGACATGAAAGCAATTGGACTTTGTGGGTAAAGAATGGCCATCTGTTTCATTTCAATTAAAGTATGAGCTGGAAGTCAAAAGGCAGGTTTAATGATGATTGTGTGCGCTCAGTGTCGAAGCATGGGTGAGAGTGACCTGGCTGTGATGATGCAAACCCCATAATGCTAGCAGGTGACTATTGTTAAATTGCCTCTTGACCATTTTTTGTTCTGAAAGACAAAGCTAAGGGACATCATGCAAAGATCTATCACTCCAGCCAGGGTATGCATTGTAGCTGTAACCACTTAGTGCTGTCTCGAATTCTATTTTGCTTGAGAAAGGAGGCTTAAAGTAGTTGCAGTAAATGTTAAGGTTTATTTTTTAGTTTTATTATGTGGCAGTCAGTCAATTTTAATTTGTGCTGGGGAATTTTACTCGTGCGTTGTACCTGCCAATGGAAACTTCAGCATAGCATGGGAGAGTGTGGATTAACAACAACTTGAACTATCGCATCCTTCATTTCTCTCCTCAGTGTCTTTTTTCTGGTTGCTCTGTGCTTTCAGGCCAATTGCCTTTTTCTGACGATAGGACTTCATAAGTGCTTAATTTCACTGTTCTGTGGCTTAATTTCACATCATGTTGAAAGAATAATTGGAAAAATTACTGTATTTTTCTTTAGCGTGCCAGTGCACTTCTTGGTACGGTTCTCTATTAAAACAATTGGACTGAGAACTGTTGGCTTTAGTAGCCTGCTATTTTTATTGTTGAAAGTGAAGACTGACCCAGTATTTTGTGCTGGTGCTGTTGGTCTGTGCTAACATGATGTATCTGCTGTAACTAATTTCTAATCCTGCCTTGAATGCCATAACTCGATTTGTCCATGTACTAACCAGTTTGAACTGACTTCAAACTGCTCATTCAACTTCATTCTCCTGGAGTGTCTGCGCTGATACCAGCTCAAACTGTGGCTTGGATGTTTTTTTGGGAAGTGGGGTTGTTAATGCTGGTGGTCTTGAAGATGTTGATTACTTGGTAGGACTGTACTACTTGCCTGCTGGAATGCTCCGGAATCATATACCGCAGTGTTCTGGAGCAGGGTAACAAGCAGTCATGTGCTGCTGTACTGATGTATGTATGGCAAATGTTGAAAGAAATATTTAGATTATGGTCTCTCACTTTCAATATGAGAAGTATGAGAAAAATACTTAATGGGTGTAGAAGAATAATTACTTAGTGGGAACTGATATTTCAGTACAAGAAGGATGCTTATGTCAGGTTTCAAACAAGATTAAGCTGCGAGTGTCTAAAAACTGATTAAGAATAAAGAGTAGCATCTGTCTAGTGATAATGTACTCTACCCTGGTAGAGCAACTTCCCTTTATCTGCTGTAGGCAGTTGTTTTGGGGGTAAGCTTGTTGCTTGTCTTCTCAGTAAAACACGTTTCCATTATAGCACTCCTTTGTTACGCTTCAAATAGAGCACTGGTCCTTTGCCTCCATTCTACAGAAGGAAGTGCTGTGTGTTGGTTATGGCAAGGATGAGATGAGATCCACATGCCTGAGTTGAGAAGCCGAGCCCTTGGTGTTGCTTGTCTAGGCAAGGAGCTGCTCCGTCAGACTTGGTGGGATTAGCGAGGTTAATCTGGAAGGGAAGAGTGGTTCATTTCTTATGCTGCTGGAGAAGGCTTCAGAAAAGCTGGACACTGGGTAGTGTCGTCCACATTGTGGTGACTGCCTGGATTCGTGAGGAGGTACTGCTCAGAAGTTAGTGCTCAGCTTCACATTCCTGAGCTTCTGGCCATTTTGAAGAGGGGAGAAGAGCCTGGAGCTGATACCTACATGCATCCTTGCTTATTGTATTGGAATAAGAATTTCTAGTGTGGAGTATAAAAAGTAATGGTTTCTAGCTGAAGATCTTGCAAATGACGTGTAATCAAGAACACTACGTGTCTACTGCACTTGGCGTTCAGAGTTAGATGTTGGTCATTTAAGATTCTGCTGAACTTGAAAAACTGTCTTTAAGTGCTGGGGTCTTTGGAAATGGGAAGTTTAAGTATTTATGAGCAGAGGGGGGAGGAAAACAGTATTGCCTTAAGTAGTTCTTCTGAATAATTTAATGAGACCTTGTCACTTGATATAGCTACGGACAGCTGTGTTAATCCCTAGATGGGCGATTTCTTTTTTTCGTGGCAAGTTCTTTAATTCTAACATGAAATATCAATTTTCATATTTGTGACCCATTTATTCAGAGAAATGTTTTCCTTTGCTTCCAGAAGGAAACTGGAGCCGTTTTCCTTGTGTCTTCAGCCTTCTGTGTGCCGGTCTCCAGGGAAGAGCAAACTGCTTTGGTGTGAGCTGTTAAAGTATTTACTGAGGCCTTACTGTGGAAGCTGAGTGCGGACAATCCAGATTATGGGTAAAGCTTAGCTTTTTGATTACTTAATTGATATCAGTTCATTTCATGTATGGTGTATTGCAGTAGGTAGAAGTAGAGATGGTGAAAGGTGTACTGTGAGCAAAAGAGCAAGTAATTCAGTAAATCCTGGGGCTTCAGTTTAAATGATTTATAGATTAAATAAATAGGGAAATAGAATGTTTGTAGAAGAGGGATGGTGACTGTGCTTGTTCTGCTTAGTACTTCATGCTGGAAAATAAGAGAAAACACTACTGTAAGTATTAAAGATTTCAGCAAACCAATTTAACTTCCATATGAGTCTCAGGCTTGCGATGCAGATGTTTAATGAAGTGAGCTTGTTCCCCACTGATTTTGCATTACCATTTTGAGTCATTTCCCTAACTTGCGGATTTTTGTAGAACGTCTTCAAAGTGAAAAATATCAGCTGTCTTAAGTTTTCCTCTGTATTATATGAGGAAAAAAAATCATTGTAGTGCATACTAATAAGGCAAAAATAGTGTGTTGGGGGAGAAGCTTGAAGCTTAGCATCAAGAATAGTAACGTGAGAACATGGTGCTTTTAAAAACTTGTAATGATTGAAAACAAAGGGTCTTAGAAATGTACAGTTGAATATTTGTGGGTTAATAATTCCATTTCTTCTACAGAAGACTTATCAGTGGATAGGTTTTTAGTATCTTTAGTGCTCTGTTCAAGACTCTTCAGTTAGGAGTGGAAGTAAATTGAATAATATTTCAATTCAGATGCAGCGTTTCAGTAATTACATAAGCTAATCAGTATTACTACATTATTGTTAGCAATACAACAGTGATTCTTTATATCCATGCTGGTTGAGCTGATGCTATGAGGGGAAAACAGTCTTTTCCCAGAAGTAGAAAGAAGGAATGAAAATAACTGGAAACCCAATGTAGCTGTTGAGAGATTGCTTACATTCTTCGGTTTTAATTGTGGGCAGCGTTTGGCCTAATTGAGCTTTCTACTGATCTTCACCCCATCCTTGCTCTCGAGCAAGGAAACTGTGTTGGCACATGGTACTCATCTTTTCCACATAGGTAGATTAAGAGCCAAATGTGCTGTTGTACTTAGGAATGCAAGATGGTAAAAGAGGGGCTGTCATGCCCTGAGGATGGGGCATAGGATGTCCTATAGGATGGGGCACGTAGGGAGCTGGAGCTACTACCTTTTGTAGATAGAGAAGGTCTCAGGATGGGAGCTTTCTCTGTGGGTGTGATCATCAGTGTCCAGAAGAGATAACTCTGACCTGTGGGGATGGGCTCTGAGCCTGGCCTGTATGGTTGGTGTGCCACCTTGGGTGTATTGATGCCTTGGTTCTGTCATTAGGAGCTTAAATGCTTTAAGGGGCTGAGAGCTGCACTATAAAAATTGACAAAACAAACAAAAAAATCCCAACTAATGACTGAAAATTGCAACTTGCTTGAACTTTCAGCTTCCTTGCTGATTTTTGCTTTTAGATGGTTTCTCGAAAGGCTTTTTCATTAATGAAAACCAGCATCCGTTGTACTAATACTTCATTATTAATTTCTGACATAATGGTTCAACATCCTGTATTTGCTGCATTTTTCCTGTCAGCTGTTTCACTGAGAGCTATCTTGAAGTAAATAAGCAGCAGCCAAATATTCACCTTGTTGCCGACAGCTGTAATAAGCAACTTCGTGCCCTTGCTTCTGGAAAAATGTACTATTATGTATGGTGTAGTTTTAGCAAAATAGTCCTAAGATTTTCTTCTTACTTACTAGATGTACTCCTTTATGTGTTGCAGCTTCACTGCATGGAAAAGAATGCAAATAGCACTGATCACAGCGTTCAAATTATTAAAAAATATCAAAGATAAAATATTGGAGGCTAAAAGTAAGAGAACAAGGACTGGACAGAATATCCTATTGAGGAAGCTAGCTCTCAAACCGGTCTCTTAAAATGGAGATTGTCCAAATTCAGTAGTATGTTACTACTTGTTTACAGAATACCTTTTATCCTGTGACCGTTCTTCTTTCCCACCTTTTCTGCTTGGAATTGGGTATGGTATTGTCTTTAAGTGAAATGGTTTGGGAAGAAAGTCTTCCTATTTATATGCTTTGCATGCTTCCTCATTCTCTGAAGTACGGTCAACAAATGTTCTTGGCCTTTGTTTTCATACAGGGAACAAAATACGTAACCGAGTGATTTGAGATGAGCTCATCAGTTCAGACATGAAAAGTAGTATAACTGTTAAATACTCACCGTAGTACTAATCTGGATTTTTTTTATGTAATTAAAAGTTCTTGCATAGGTTATAGAAGGATCAAGAGGTGCACAAGGGAGTGCCCTTGTGAGACACAGTCTTCCAGAACTTCTTGTAGTGACCTTAAATATGCCTTGAGCACTTCTGTACATGTTACTTGGTGTCAGGGAGAACTGCAGTGCAGAAGAGAACAGGCAGTCGTCGATGGTGTTGTATCTTGATTCCTCAATGTTTAGCAGGTACCCCACTGGAAAAGACACAAAGGCACAGTTGTCTGGCTTACTGTACTAGGGCGGGACTGGGTCCAAAAAGCTTGTGAGCATGTGCCTGACGTTGCCATGAATGCTGTTGAAACTGAGACCAGAAGTTGGCATTTCCTTCTTTTAATGTTAATAACAGCACATGTAATGGTTCAGATAGGACTGAGACATCTTTCATGCCTGTTTTCAGAGAAAAAATTCTTGATCTGCATATTTTATAGCTCTACAGTATGCAAATAATAAAAATATTTCTAATACTTCCTTAGCTGCCAAGACTCATCAGGAAATATTAAGGTAAAAGCAGAATATATATTTAAGTATTTGCCTTGCCTAGGGATGATTAATTAGGTGGAGATAAACCCATATTTGCTGTGTTTTTTTGGACTGCAATATTTCTCTTCAGCTTTATCATAAGGTATAACTAATTGTGGAAAATACATTTAAAAATATAAACCTGATAATTAGGATAGCTGTATCTATAAGGGAAGACTTGAATGAATATCATGCTCATACAAGACCAAATAAAAGAGCAAACCTGTATTGCACTTTCAGCGTGCTATGATGATTGTAACACTGATCTTTTATTTCACTTGACGGTCATGAACGCAAAACATATCCTCACATTAAGTATGGAAACTGCCTGTAACTTGCTTCTGAGTACTTTGCTGCAATTGACTGGAATCATTCTAGTGAATTTGGAAGACGAGTCAAGGAATTACGGAGATGATGATGGGGATTGCAGGTGATCCTATGAATTCAGGAAGTTTCAATCCTGGTAGCCATTAATAAACTTTCTGTACAGGTTGAGCTCCCAGCAGGCTCTGGAGCTGGTGTTTAACAGCTCCTGCCTTCAGCCAGTCCCCCTTTGGCAAGAATGCTCTTTCCTGTGCACTAGCAGTCATCAGCTATGAAGGGCTCGCGGATCCATTGGATCCCTTAATTGATGGAATGGTGTTTCCATTGTGTCCTGCTGTGTGAGACCTCTTTAGATCTGTCCCCTTTGGGTGTCTGTAGTAATGAATGCCACGGATGGCCAACAAGTGCAGTGACAGGGTCAGGAGCAGCGTCCCTCACGTGAAAGCCTGGAGCTGCACTGTGATGAGCAGTGCATGGTGTGAGCTTTCTGGCGGAGGAATCTTAACTGATGAGATGAAGTGTGGTCTTAATGTCACTAAAGAGCTTCAGTTCTCACAAGAGGAGAA
This sequence comes from Lagopus muta, assembly GCF_023343835.1. Lineage (NCBI taxonomy): Eukaryota > Metazoa > Chordata > Aves > Galliformes > Phasianidae > Lagopus > Lagopus muta. Next base: position 31,348,249 of record NC_064440.1, on the reverse strand, counting down.
AAAGTGGAAAGCATTGCAGCGTTGCTTTTTGAGAAGAGATTAAAATGTGACCGATCTCTTCTGTGAACTTGCTGAAAGGGTACAAAGATGCAGGAGCGCAAGTTAGCCCTAGTGCAAGGTCTTGCTTCATGATAGGTGGGAATGAGATGCTCAGACTTAAGCTTTGCTGCTTCTTGGAGGTTTGATCGTTTTAATGCTGTGATGGGAGGACAACCAAGGGTTCAAACTCACCTTTGACAGCTGCTAAAGTATAATGCACTTAAAGATGCTATCTTGTAACATCCTCAGCTTCAACAGAATCCATGTCATAGGCTACAGTGTTGCACTGTACCTGAACGTCAACTAAATACTACTGGCATAGGCAGTAACTTAGGGTTTTAATCAATAAGATAAAGGGTTTTAATCAATGAGAATTATTTTAAGAATATTGCTGTATGATAGCTTTTAATTTACTGATGAGGGGGTGGATGTGCGTTAGAGATATTAAATTAACCTCTTTTCATGATAAACCTGTCCTGTATTTAAAAAATGCAACATTAAGAATTTTGTTGGGGAAATAAATTGTCTATTTAGATCTTGATTTGACTTTTACTGAGGCTCGCTCAACAGGGCACTGTAGTGCTGGAATAAATATAGCTTTGCTGACCTCTGAGCTTGTTTCAGGAACAGAAAGCAGGAGAGGAAAATAGTAATGTAGGCTGGACAGAAATAATAAAATGAAAATACTGTCAAGAAGAAGCTTAGGGGTGGATGAGATACACATATTACATTTAGCATGCAGGGAAGTGCATATTAGTGGCCATGTTTTCAAGTTCAATACCTTTTCTTTCCAGGAGCTTCAGTTTTAACTGCACCAATATTCCCTAACTGTTCTTGTAGCACTTGTTTCTGTGTTCTACTGGTTCCTGTCTTTAAAGTGACTGTCTTGCTTTTATTAGTCCATGTGCTTTTTTCACACAGTGTTTAGGAGGGTGACTGGAGAGTGGGGAAGCATCTGCACTTTTTTTTATCTTTAATCTTTTTAGTCTTGTTCATTGATAGGAAAGGCTCCTCATCCGAATTACATGCAATCTTTCTGTATTTCTCTACATATCATAGTGCATTAGAATACGCATGAATTACAGAGTATAGAAGCCTTTGTCACAGTACTGGAGTCATTTAAGCATCTCTGATAAATACAGCAGTAAACAGCCGTGGGGATTGTGTGCAGCCAAGTGTTACGGTTCACTCCTTGCTGCTCAAATACTGAGAGCTCTGCTAGTAAAATGTCCTGTGCTCCTCTTCTTGGATGTGTAATAAAAGAATGCTTACCTTTAAAAAAAGCTGTTCTCACAGTTGAGGGGTGAGTGTTTTGACCTCAAGTACTTGTCAAACCTGCAGAGAAACAAAAGAAGCTTTGCTTGTGGGTGAAGCAAGCTCAAATATGAAACTAATGAATTTTTCTTTAAAAGAAAGTTCAAGTAGCTTTTCTTCTGTTTAGGTGAAGGCCTCTGTTTACCAAATTTAGAATTGGCTTGGCAGTGAGATATTCCTTTATTTAATGGCAAACCTGAGAAGTGCTTTGTGCTGTTTGACTCCAGCAATACTGCTGCTTTTATTGGAATCTTCTCTGCCCTTATGCATGCATCAAATTTGTTCTATGTGAATTGAGTCAGAAGCACTGGCCTTGGAAAAAAATCACGTGATGGCTTGCTTCCAGCTTCTTTCCACAGTACCTTTTCCTTACTGGGTATGAGTGTCATGCACGGAGGGAAGGCAACATAACTGATGTAGGCGTGAAACTTGTGTGCTGTTGCCACCTTTTGTAGGTAGCTGTGAGCTTTGTCCTCAGTGCAAGTCTTCAGGAGGAAGTCTGGTTAGCCCTGGTCTGTGCTCTTCTAAACAGGTCTGCAGCTTGGTTTTACCCCGTTGGGTTGTCATGGCAGGTTTTCCAATAGGTCTAATATGTGGAGCAAGCTTGTTCTACTTGGCTTTGTGTAGTGTCACCAGGGCTGTAACTCATGTCATGATGTCCTATAGGGAAGTAAGATATCTGGTGTGATAATGGCCCTTGAAGAGGAGATGCAGAAAGCATGGAGAGGTGCGCAGGGTGAAAATATGTGGAGCGTGGGCTGCTGCTGGAGACCTCATCCCTGTTTGTGGTTTAGCAATGGCTGAGCAAAGCAGCGTAGCCCTCTGACCATGAGCTGGTCAGAACTAGTTTGTGGGGGCAGCTGAACCAAGTAATATCATCTAGCATCTATAAAGGATATTTGTTTGTAGTAGGTTTGGATACAGCATGGAGCTGTAGATGCTTGCACAAAGTACGAGGTATAAAAATGTTAACCAGTACTACTGAAGAAAAATCCACAGTGAATGTATGCAGAGATGAAGAAACCACTGAGGTGAATGTGATGTTTGGCAGAAAGCTCTGTGTGCTCAGTGCTGCCCTACATCCCTAGCAGCAGAATGAAACCCTTAACTTTGGGACCCAGAGGGGCAGCACAGGTTGAGCTTAACACCAGAAAGAGGTGGAAATTGGTGTAATGTCTTATTCTTTAGTAATAATAAGATCCGAATCAAAAAGACTTCCAAGATTTCAGGTGGATTTAAGAACACCTTATTATGTTTGAGACTTAAACTATTTAAGTGTAAATGAACAACGTGCTTCCTCTATGCCCATGAAATAAGGTTTAAGGTTAATGATGATAGGGTGGTGACTACCTTTCTCAGAGCAGAAATTCCTCTAGACCTGAAAGCTTTTAGAAGTCTATCTGCATTTATGCTGTGAAGGCATGCCAGGATGTGATTCTATACTCTTAAAAAAAAAAAATAATCAGATGAATAAGCAATCAGCAATCATGAGTACTGTGCCAGAGCCATATCTCGAGTACAAGAGTAGAGATTGATTACTCGATGCTTTGCACAGAGGTATTTGGCAGGAAATCTCCATCGCAATACACTGCTTCCTATTGGATTTAGTAAAACAAACTAGAGGTTCAGCATTTTTCATAGATTCCACTTCTGGTGATGGCCAGATAGATTTCTTTCCAAAATGCACGTTATGCTGCAGCTGAGGAATATAGAACCTTCTTTCATTTACTGCAACATCAGCAGTGCTTTGCCATCTATTTTTTTTTCCTAGCATATGTGTTAAAGTGATTCCTCTACGAACCTGGCAGTGTGTCAGCAGCACAAATGAGAATAGCAGGGATGGATGTGAATCATAAACCAGTAGCTAGGGCCTCCTTGATTTAAAGGAAACACTTTGTAACTGCTAGGCTAGGATTCTGGCATCAAGTTCTTTGGTACTTTAGCTTCATTTTAAGTAATTTCCTTTTATTATGGTGAAAGGAAAAATGTTACTGTTGATGTGGTGGTTGTTAGCTCAGTTCTGTTGGATATTTGAGGATACTTCTATGTAGTAATAGAAAAGCTGTAGATCGAAATCATTTTGCAATAACACAGGTTGAGATGAACAGTCAGCATAAGGAGCTGTACTTGGGCACTATGTTTTTTGTGGCTGTGGCTTTGGCTGGACTCTAAATGCCCCCAGATGTTAAGTCTATGTGGAATCCTGCAGCTGTGATCCACTTCTATGTGAAGTGCTCTGTTGCATTGGTAATAAAAACCTCTTGAATGTCTATTAGCTCGTGGCTCTGATGTACGTGCAGTGAAAATTACTGAATGTGCTATCAGTGTACTATAATTGAGATGCTTGGTATTGGCACACTCCTACAGAGGACTGTCAAGTCTGATCATGAATTAGCGACTGGATTAATATTTTTTTCTGCCATATGCTCTGAAATTATTCTGGACCCTGAGTTGATGATCAGTCTCATTGGGATGGGTTGGTTTGTGGAGCTGAGGAGAAGCTGATGTGCAATGAGTCTGTCTGCTGCCATGTATCTGTCAAAGCACAGAGTCCATTACAGTTGGCTTAATGGCCAACTATTGTATAACTTTACACCTCTTAACTACCTGACTGCATATTCATCAACTCCCAAATGCCTATAAGCATTGAAATAAATTCAGCTGAACTTGGCAAACAAAAACAAGTGTTGAGAAGATGATCTGATTTTGACAAGTTGAGTAGGAGATGGCAGTGTATTTAAAAAGTAAACAAAGAAACCCAAGCCCTGTGCTCTACATGATATCTTCTAACTGCTTTTAGTCCTGGGAACACATGAATGTTCTTTGTGGAGGCAAAAAAGAATAGTCAATGTACATAGCAATATATCTCACATACAATTTTATTGTGCTGATGTGTGTAATGAGGTGAATTAAAATCTGTGGAGTGGGAAAACATACATAAAAACTGTCGTATTTATAACATGCCATATTTAAGTTTTCTAATATGTAATCTGCAATTTATCTGTCAAGTTGAAGGGAAGATGTTGATGAGTTAGAATTTTTAAGTTTTAAGAAATGAGCAGGTTAATCTTGCATGTTGACTCCTATTGCTTATAATTAGGAAACTTCAGCTTGGTCTAAAGCTTAACCTCTCCACAAGTGATTTAAACTACTTTTGACAGCTGGTTGTATCATTGGAAATGTTAACATACTAAGAACAGTATCTGTGAGCCAAAAGGCTAGAAAAGAGTTACAGAATATGTGTGGTATATTCTTAGGAAGTGCACTGCTTTATAGCATGAAATATACTGTATATATATGCTGCTTATAGAGCAAGCATTTGAAAAGCGTGGCAGGTTGTTGTGGTTGGAATGTGTAACTTTGGATCCACTGCAAACTTCAGAAAGCGAAGTTGATGTTACCCCTCTAGAAGGGTTTGCGTGGTTTGTCTTTGTGACAAGGCAGTCTGTATTACGTCTGGAATGATGGTAGCAGTACTCTCCTTTGCTTTTGCAGCTGCTCTTTGGCTGTATGAAGTGCACAAGTGGCATTGTGTTGTCTCCTCAGGACTCCCCTGAGGCTGCTGTGCTTGTACACCAGTGTCCTTAGCTACTCTTAAGAATCCAGATCAGTAGGAATACAAAGCCTTGTGGTAGTGAGCCCTTTCACAAAAGGAAATCGTTTAAGGGGAGAAATTGTCTATAAACACTGCTTCAGTCAGAAATCATGTCAAGGATGCACCTATGGTTTCCTGTGCTGACAGTTCGAAGCCAGTTGCTGTGTTCAGCTGCAGCTGAATTGCTCTGTAGCTGCCAGAATTGATTCAACAACAACAAAAAAACACCACTGGTCCAATCCAAGAAGATGAATAGCTGTGGAAGTGAGGTGGTAGCGGCTCAAGTTTTGCCTCATTGAGACTTTGAGCTTTGCCTTCCCAATCTAATGTTTTTTCCTTGAAGTTAGTGGCATGTAAAACCTATACATACCCTTTCCCTGGAGGCATTCAAAGCTGCGTTGCAGTTAAGGTCCCTTCCAACCCAAACTATTTTGTTGTTTAATTGACTCTATCGCAGGTCATCCAGGGATATAGGTAATTTGAGTTCAAGCACACATTACAGCTGAGCATGGCTAGCAAAGTATTCCTGCACAGCTTTGGTCAGTAGTGCCACTGCTTCTGTCTCAGCAATGCTGCTATGGTCTTATTTGTGAAGATGCTTTTACACTGCTTTTTCTGCTAGAGAGTTGGATGGGAAGTGTAATCTGGGAAATGTAAGATTGATAATATTTAGCTCTTCTAGGAGTAGTAGAGCTCAAACAAGATCACTTTGTTACTTGATGTTTCCTCTTGCCTTTGTGATGACTCCTCGTTTTTGGCTGAGCAAGTTGGGCTCAACAAGGAGCAGCAGGAAACATTGGGAACTTGTCTGTTAGCATGGTCCCAATGGGAGTAAGGTGAGTGAGTTGCAAAAACCAGGTACCTGATTTTTTTTATTATTTTTTAAAGCTTTCTTTATTTTTTTCCTTAAAACAAACCATCGATGTTATGCCACAACAGATCCAGTAGCAGGGTGAATGGTATTATTAGCTCTGCTAGCTTTCTGCTCCTGAAGGCAAGTGTTGAGCTGAGTTTTGTCATTTCAGACAACTTGCTAATTTTGGTTTGACTTGCATTGACTTGTTAGGAAATATGCTGCCCTGGTGCCTGCAGCAAAACACGAATGAATGCATCTGCAGAAATTTTCTGCTGAATTTTTCAGGTTTCCTTAAGAACGACCAAAAGGATATAAATATAAATATATATAAAACCTTTTGTGCATTTATTTCTGTTGAGTTGAAATAAGGCAGTTAGTTCCAGAAATTAGGGGAAGAATCACGAGGTGTTACCTACAGAAGTTTAAGACCAAAGTGTCAGAACACGTGTTGGTAAAGTGGAATATTTGATCACCAGATGTTATTTTGTTTACTGACTGCTGCTAAGAAACATAATAAAATGTTAGGAGCCCAAGAATCTGGACAAGATTGGATCCTCTAATGAAAATTCTATTAAAATGTGTGCGTTAGATCAAGCTTCGGTGTTGAAGTAGAACGCTGTCAGACTCATTTGGGTGCTGTGGTATTTGCACTGATGGTAGCTGGCAAGACACACAATTAAGAGGGTATTTAAAGTAGTTTTTAATGATGTCTAAAATCTACTTCATCTGGTCCTGTGTTAGAAGCAACAAAACAGCTTGGTGAAAATGGAAAGGTAAATCACGATCAGTCAATTCACTAGACAGAGAAATCCTGTAATACTCAGTGTGCTGCATATGCTCAGTATCATGAGAAAAAGATATGAATTGTGATGGCACTCAGAAAGCGCAAGCTCTAGTTAAAGTGGATTGCACTCCATTTTGGAGTAAACATAATTTAGCTAACTGTAGCTAAGCATTGGGCTGACAATTGCCTCTGAATAATAGGAGCAGTAGTATTCAGATAAGAATCTGCTTTATCCCAAAAGCTGTGCTAACAGAAGCAGGTGCTTAGGTACAAATCCTGTCTTGAGGGGGTGCTACAGAAGAAATTGTTCATAACCATGTTTGATCTGGTGGCTAAAAGCTAGTTTATTCTGGTGGTTATGTCTAGTGGCCAACTCAAGGTAAGACGTATAGGTATCAAGCCCTACGTAGATCTAGTATTTACCTCAAACTTGGTAATTTAAAAAGTATTCAGAAGAATTCATCTCCGGAAGGACGTGAGAAGGGGGAAGAAAACAAACATCAGGTGTGTGTGTGTATGTATGTGTGTATATATGTACTTTTCCTTTCAAAAAATGCTGGTTTTGGTTACATTCAGTGCTTCCACATGATGCTTTCCATTCTGATCATTAGGGTCACAAAATAGCCTGAGTTGAGGGTACCCAAAAAGAGCAAAGAGTCCAACTACTGGCTTTAACCACGTCTTCCCAAAAAATCAGACCAAGTGTCTGAGAGCGCAGTCTTAATGCTCCTTGAGTTCTGGCAGACTGGAGCTGTGCCCACTGCCCTCAGCAGCCTGTTCCATGCTCACCACCCTCTGGTGCAGAGCCTTTTGTCAACCCTCCTCTTTCACAGCTCCGTGGTTTCCTCAGGTCCTGTCACTGTCACCAGAGAGCAGAGATCAGTGCTACCCCTGTGCATCCTATGAGGAGCAGTGTGCCTCCAGGAGGATCTGATGCCCATGATGAGGCCTCCTGTCAGCCTTCTCTGGGCTGAACGAATCAGGGGACTTGTACCTTTCCTCATATGTTCTCCCTTCTAGACCCTTCACCAACTTTGTAGCCTCCTGCCTTCCCCCTATAGTACTAAAATACTTCAGCACTGCCTGTGGTGCTGCAATACCAACCATGTATGGGTGATGTGGTTTCCCACAGGGTGCTTGTGAGAAGCATCATCCCAGACTGTTTAGAGCCCCTAGGCTGTTGTTGCCCCTGCCCTGTGAGTAGCTTCTGTTGCCAAAGAAAAAAAAAAAAAAACAGCTTCCTGTGTCTGTTTAGTTTTGTCCAGACGTCCATTTCTGTTCTTTTTCCAGACACGATTACTTCTGTTTGGCAGTTAACAGTATCAGTGTGAGTAGCTTGTTGTATTAGCTTGGTGCAGAGTTGGCAGTGTGATGAAGCAGGGATAGGAGGGGGGGCAATTGCAGTCATAAGTTGAACAATTTTTCCACTGTAATCAGCCAACTTTTACCATGGGATGCTGGGTCATAGCTTTAATCTTAATAAAGTAGTGTGGTATATCACCCGATAGGAAGGAATACATTTGAAGAGATGTGCCAGAACACAGCATTTGGCATTGCAGTGGCATGCAAGTAGCAGAATGTCAAATCCAGATATTCTGAAATGCTTCATGGCTGTACTGTTCTGTGTGATTTTGGTTTAAGTTTTGTGCTTGCTGGCACTTCCCAACTTCTCCGGTGTAATTCCAGCCCTGAACGTATTGCCAGCTTGCTCTGGAGTTGCTGAAGGAGCAGAGCTATTTACAACAAGCCTCAGCTTTTGTTCGTCATAACAACGTAGTCTGGATCACATAGCTTTGCGATCTGACTTTCAGATGGAAAAATGTGGGAAATGATATAGAAGTAAAAACTCAGACCAATTTAGTGCCCTAGATTTTCAAAACTACTTTTGGGAATAATTCCAATTGATAAACAGCATTTCAAAAAGAAAAATCCTTTAAGCTACTGTGCTTGTTTGCCTGTGTGTTGGAATTAAAAAATGCTATTAGTGCAGTAGAAATGAACTGGAAATGTGTTTCTGAAGATACGATGACAAATTCTTTTTTTTCCTCTTCGAACGTGTGCTCAGGGCGGAAGAAATCTAAATAATACCAACAGCATTTGTGGCATTTTACAATGTTGCTTTTTCCTTGTGCTGACTTTTGCAGGTCTGGTTTGGGATTTGGTGTTATGAAAAGCTCATTCGCTGCATTGTGGGAATGTTTATTTTGGGGTTGTGGAAGGAAAAAGGCTGAAGTAGTGGATATATTTCATGGTATTTCTTATATTGTCTGCTAACTGAATGACGTGGGAGAATGCTATTAAGAATGTGTAAGTACTGGAAACTTATAAGTGCATTCCTATGGCTAAGATGTTTTGACTTAGGTGTATACTAAGCGTATTACAGACTGGATTTATTAATATGAATCTGCAGCTGTCTGTGTTACCTTCAGTGCAGTGAATAGGAGAAAGTGCTCACATGAATCTAGTGCTTAAGAAAGAAGAGAATAAACATACACATGGCTTGTTAGTGGAGTTAGCTCTTAAGTGACACACATGTCAGCAAGGATGGGCTTTCTGACTTGACTTCTGTATCTTCTGTGTTCTTCTATTTAATTGTTCTTCAGCAGTAAATTCAGAGCAGCTTCTCCCCTTGATTCTTGGGCCTATCTCATGCTTTGAGATCATGCTTGATGTTAATGGAGAAGCAGCACTACTTGGGGCTTGGAGCTGCCACGCTGTGCAGTTTTTCTGGCGAAAGATTAAATAGATGGAGAGAAAGAAAAGGTGTGGAACTGGATGCTCTTAGAGGCAAGATGCCAGGCGTAATGCATAAGAGATAACTGCTGTGTTCAAGTGAGCTGTTTCAGAATAGTTATCTGTATGAAATGATGTAACTTTTTACTGCACCCTTCCCTTGACTCTGGCATATTTCTCTGGAGCTTTTTTCTTGTGTTGGGTGTCCTTAGCGTCTCTCCTGTAGCTTTTGGATTGTAGCTGTAGGTGACATATAATTCAGGTAACCAGGAATCCCATTGTAAGGGATGGGTGCCATCGCACTTAAAGATAATCCTCCAGAGTAAAGCATTTGGGATGCACGGGGGCTTATGCTATACTGGATCAAGCCTAAAGATTACCCTCCGGTAGCAAATGGAAGCTCTTTGCCTTTTACAGTGTGGCACTGTGTCATCATGGTGACTGTCACCTGCCTTGGGCAAGGAGAAGTGCTGGTCAGGCTTCTGAGAGCATTAGCATCAGCGAAGGGCAAACCTTCGCATCTCTCAGTTCACATTCATCACCAAAAGGTCAAATAAATAAATTCCTGGCTTGATTTAAAGCATTATAATAGCTCTCTTCCCCTCTGTTACATAAATCCTTAGCAAAAAGGCTGCAGCATATCAGTTCCTGCAGCATCTTCAGCTGTTAGGGGAGAAGGCATTTCAGTTACCTGAAACACCCAAAACTAGCAAATTCTTATTCTAGTCCATACCTAATATGTACTGATTGCTTTTTTTTTTTTTTTTTTAATAGAAGGCTTATTAGACCTTGTTTTGCAGTCCATGGACTTGTTGCATTGCTTCCTTCCCTTTGAACAGAGGTGTTTTTCTGTGTTTTTTAATTGTATGTATGCATGGGAGCAAGATTAGGGTGTAGTTGAATATTGGCTTTTTACTACAATTGACAGGCAGATACTTATCCTTGTATTTTTACTACAGAAATGCTTAAAGATAAACTGTGTATTGGTATTAAATTTGCTGAAGGAGTATTGGTGTAAGAGTAGATTTCGACTTTGTGCCTTCTATCTTTATTATCTCGTGTTTCCCTGTAACTGAATCTCTTAATGAGAACTTCCATGAAAATGTTTTTGTTTTCTTTCTGGAGATTATTTTGAAATCCTTAGAGAAGGAAAAAGCCCGCAAGAAATTCCTGTTGAGAAAGGACTGGGAAGAAAATGTGATGAAGTGGGAAAAGCGGAATATCAATGGAGTATCCAATAACCTTTCAATCCTTCTGCAAAGTGGAAAAAGTGGGCAGCAATAAATATTTGTAACTCTGATAAAAACACCTCTAGAAGACCTAATTTTTTTTTGCATTGTTGTGGTTTTACTAAATCAAGGTCAGACAAGAACTAGACTAAGCTACGTGATTAATGTGCCTATTGGGTGTAGCATAGCTAAGTCAGTTGGCATACTGAAGAAAGATTCACTGTGAAGGTACGTGAAGGTAAGCTATGATGTTTGGACAGTGCGGTGGATTTGATGAAACTATGAAGAACTTCAAGTTTGCAGTTCAGTCAGTGGTTTTGTGGTCTGTGCTTAGAATGCTTCCAGGCAGGTATGGAGCTCTCATGGTAATGGCTGACATTACAGTGATGGGAGTGAGGATCTAGATGGGGAAAAAGACGGATTCGTTATTCACTGAAAGGGAAGATGTATTCTGTTTTCAACATAGTTAGCAGATTCAGTATATACACAATGCCTGTACTTGTGGAAGTGTTAGCAAAAGCAAATAATGAAACCAATTGATGCTTAAATAACGGCCTTTCTGATGCCTTTGGAATAAGACTATTTAATGTTAATAAATATGCTGCTAGTGCGATATTAGGATCTATGTGGAATGTAAGAATTTCTCAAACACAGGCAATGAACGGGAATCCTTTTATTGAATTCTGTGAGAAGCAAAATATTGTTTCTGTTAATATTTTGACTGTCAAGATTACCCCCCACACCCATGATTATAACAAGCTGTTCAGGAGGTTGTAAGTATTCATGTAATGCTTGCACAATAATAAACTTCTCTGACAAACTCAATGCAGGATGCTCCAGAAACAGGGGCTGAGTGTTTAAAGACTGCCAAAAGGAAGCTGTGGCCAGGTGGGGATTGGACAAGACTGGACCAGGGATAGTGGCTTTAAGTTGCGCCAGAAAAGGTTTAGTTTGTGTATTAGGAAAAATTTATTCTCAGGAAGACTGATAATGCATTGGAACTGGGTGCCCAGGGAAGTGGTGGAGTCACCATCCTGGAGGTGTTCAAGAAGTCGGTCTCACCTCTGTGCCAGAGAAGGTCATGGAACAGATAGATCCTCCTTGAAGAAACGCTAAGGCACTTTTAGCTGTGCTAAAGGAACACCTCTCCTGTGAGAAAAGGCTGAGAGAGCTGGGACCGTTCAGCCTGGAGAAGAGATGGCTGCGAGGTGGCCTGATAGTGGCCTTTCAGTATCTAATGGGGACCTACAGAACAGAAGGGGACGCGCAGCAGTGTCTGTGTGACAAAACAAGGTGAAATTGCTTCAAGCTCAAAGAGAGTAGATTTAGGTTAGTTATTAGGAAAAAGTGTTTTCTAGTGAGGGTGGTGAGGCACGGGAACAGGTTGTCCAGTGATTGGTTTATGCCCCATCCCTGGAGACGTTGAAGGTGAGGCTGGATCAGGCTCTAGGCAACCTGATCTGGCTGTGCATGTCCCTGTTCCTTGTAGGGGAGTTGAAGTAGATGGCATGTAGAGGTCTGAAGATGGTGTTATTATATGAGTATCCTGGAGATGTGACACTGAGGGATATGGTTAGTGATATGGTGGTGATGGGTTGATGATTGGACTGGATGATCTTAGTGGCCTTTTTCTCTCCTCGTGATTGTACGATAATACTCAACAGAAATTTTCAAGCACTTCAGTAGAATGGATTTTGAGAAAAATAGTTGTGTAAAAATCCATCTCTGCAGAGACAGTTACCCCTGAAGCAAGAGTAATGTACAGTATAGGAGTTCATGACTTGAGAAATTGCTTTTGTTAAGTGGGCATCTAAAATTGTTCATTGCATGCCCCGTTGTTAGCCCAAGTGAAGGGCTGAGCTAAGTGTTGACTGAGCAGCTGGCCAGACTGCGTGCTTCCCAGCATCCCTTCCAGCCCTATGTATGACACAGGACAAGAAATAATTCAAAACATAATACCTGTCTTTTTGCTAGTGGAGTGCTGCTAAAGAATTGCTTTGTTAAATTGTTCTGGTTAGAATTAGAAAAGCGAACAACTATGTTGGCAAAGGTTTTGTTTGAGATACCTGAAGAAATTTAATACTAGCTTAGTCGCCTTCATAATAACTATTGTTTAAATGCATTTTGAGCTGTAATGCTTCTTCATGTGGTCTGAAAACAGATGAGTAAGAAACTTAGAGGAATTTTTTAAATTAATTTTCAGCAGTTTTACTCTCTCATGGGTTTCCATTGGAAGTGGATTACACTGTGCCCCTGGAAATCATTGAATAAATATGTTCAAGTGCTCGATCATTTTAGCAAGTACCCCCCTGTGGCTTCTGCTGTGCCTTGTTTGAATTTTACAAGATGTTCAACATTTCCCGTGCCTTTTTGGTTTGACCTTTAAATATTATTTAAGAAGTGGATGTGATATAATCTGCAACTGGCAGATAGAGGCTTACAAGGAAAGGACAATATTGTGTTGGAGGATTGCTGTATTTAAGTGCAGAATGGACTTGGAAGGTCTTGTGAAAGTGAGAAAATTAGAGTATTTTGTAGTAGAAAGAAGTAAATGTTGTATGTAGACTCAAACTTATTTGGAGTCTTTTTCCACCCTGGTGATATAAACTGTGTTTTCTATATGATTAGTCAAATAATAACCGAATACAAATTTGTGATTATATTAAAAATAATTTGGATGCATGAAAATACAGGAAACTGCATCAGTTCACATTAAAGGTGAAATGAGACAGGGTATATTAATACAGCTGTAGGGTGCGCGTGATAGGTATGCAGTTTCTTGCAGGTCATTGGGTAATGAGGACCATGAATTAAAAATGAAAGATTTGATCAATTTCATTAACTTAAAAATGTATTGTCCTCTGGGTAACAATTACATTCTTCTATAATATTTATCATTTTGTAATTATTTGGGATTTTAGTACATTGTTCAGGCTGTTTAATGACTGTTAAACAGCAGTTTGCAGGCTGTGACTAATCTCGGGTCTGTTGCTGTCCTTGTAAAGGAGGTCACGAGCATAGTTAACTTGCACCATCTCGAGCTGCATAGCATTTCAGTTTTGCCCATGGAAGGCTGCTACGATTGTTGCAGAAACATCTACCTTCACCCTCAACAGCAAATCTGCAGACCACGCCAAGCTGAGTGGTGCAGTTGATACGGCAGAAGGCAGGGATGCCTAATCCCAGGTATGAGGCAGTCTGGGGGAAGAATTCCTTGAGAGTAGTCCTGCTGAGAAGATTTTAAGAGGATTCTGGTAGAAGAAAAACTTAACATGAGTCAGCAGTGTGTTCTTGCAACCCAGCCAGCTGGTGAATCCATGGGCAGCATCATGGAGTGGAAGCAGAGCGAGGGAGATGACTGTCATGCTCTATTCTGCCCTTGTGAGGCTCCATCTGGAGAACTGCGTACAAGCCTGCGTGCTCCCAGCATGAGAATGACGTGGAGCCTTTGTCCCCAGAGGAGGGGGACAAAGATGACTGAAGGGCTGAAGCACCTCTCCTATGAAAAAAAGTTGAGGCAGTGAGGCTTGTTCAGCTTGGAGAAGAGAAGGCTCCAGAGAGTTCCTCGTTGCAGCCTTCCAGTATTTGAAGAGAACTCTTAAGCAGGAGAGGGACTGACTTATTACACAGTCTAATAGTGATAGCGTGAGGGGAAATAGTTTTAAAGTACAAGAGGAGGGGAAACTTAAGTTTGAAGTTAGGAAGAAATTTTTTACTTGGAAGGTAATGAGGTGCTGACACAGGCTGCCCAGCGAAGTTGTGGATGCATTCAAGGCCAGGCTGGATGGGGCCCTGGATAACCTGATCTAGCGCTTGATCTAGCAGTCTGTAGCCCTACCCCTGGCAGAGGGTTGGAACTAGGTGATCTTTGAGGTCCTTTTCAACCCAAGCTATTCTCTGATTCATTGAGAAGCCATGTTGTACCGAGGGGTTCAGAAAATAATTTTTTGTTATCTTAAACGGGTCTCTGAGAGAGCAGACTTGAACTAACCAGAATGTAGCGCTGAGGCTTACTCAAAATACTGCATGAGTCCATAACAGAATATACGTAGCTCAGAAAATATTACAGGAAATAATACCTCAGGGTTATTTTCCCAGGACTTATCAAGTGATCTAAAGGAAAGCACTGATATAATATTGGTCAGTTCTGCTAGATGGCTCTGTTTACCACGCATTCTTTTTTCACCTCAAGGTAGCCTTTCTGTTTGCAAGCCTTGTGCTGCATTTAGGGAGGATTTAAAATTCTTTTTTCAGCAAAAAGAGACCTCTTTGCCGACTGGGACTAGAAATGCATCTGCTCAGTGTTGTGGTGCGAGAGACTCTGCTGACTCCAGCTGTGCAGTTAGGGAGAGCACAGAGATCAGATCTGTGAACAGAATTCCCCTCCCTGACCTTGGCATTGCAGCAATGACAAACATAAGCGTGTGAATGTAAATTTATTCTCCATCAGTCTCTGATATTTAAGAGCGAAGGCATAAGCAATAAAAAGGGTATTGTAATTAGTGGGTGCGTGGGGGGGACGAGAAATGGTTTCTACTGTGGCTTCTTAATCTTTACTAAGCGTAACAAAAATAGGCTTTAAAATAAAATATTTAAATTAAAAAAAAAAACACAGAAAACCTTAGACAGGTAGTGAAGTCAGATTTGTTTCCTAATCCAGTGAGTTCAATTTGCTTATACAGAAGCTGGTAGGAAATGATGCTGTTTAACCTTGGGGTTGATCTGTTCCCCGTAGGTGGGAATGGAAACCTTTTTCTGCCCCTATTGATAAATGCCTTCTGAGTCCCCGGAGCAATGAAGCTCCATTTCTAACAGTAGGAATGCTGAATTGGAAGAGGAAGGATGTTGTAACAAACCACGTGACTTAGAGCAATTGAAAATGCAGTAGGTAAGCATGAGGGGCTTGAGTAACAAAATGTATTTTACACCTTCAGTTTTTTCCCCACAAAAAAAAAGCCAACGCTTACAGATAGTCTGAAGACTTTCCGTTGGGATGGTTACTCACTTGGATACTCTAAATCTGAAACGTTTTAGGGATGTTCAATTTTAATGCCATTTCTTTTCTCATCTTGAACTCATGAACTGGAATTACATAAAACGTTTCCATATTACTGAAAAAAAACCTCCAAATAAAGGCTAAAATGACAAAATAGTTTTTCAAATTTATCTTCAGTGAGGCATCTTTGGTATTTTGTTGCCACTCTTGTCATCCACGTGCAGCTATGCGTGTGTTGTTGTGAAGTAGGAGGATGCTGTGGCTACACCAAGTGGTCTGGAAGGAATTAACTTGTCTTGCCGAGTGTCTCTGTGGGACTCTGATGATCGTCCTTAAGGGCAGTGCTTCTGCATATGAGGCTTCAGTGATGAGGAATTTTTCCTTTTGTCAGCCTTGTCACATATCTGTGGACTCAGGTGTATGTTTACGGCTGTCATGGACATGGGTGGATGTTCCCTACAGAGAGATGCAATGACAAAAGCTGTAGTTGTGTAAATAGCTGGTTTTTTAGCCCTTCAAGAATTCAGGAGATCCCTTGGTGTTCCTGAAGCTGTTCATTTTGCTGTACTGTGGAGGTGCTTTATTTCTAAATGACAGGATTTTGGTGTCCTGGGCAAGAGAAGACTTCTAAATCATTAGAACTTTGTAACCTTGTTTGTTGTTCCCTCGCTGACATAATGCTTTGGTGTTGTTAGAAACCAAAATCTCATTAGTGCTTAAAAATGGCACGAAAAACACACAGCCTGCTTCAACTAATATGAGTTGGATTAGGGCACTCAATTTCTCCCATTTCCATGGGTCAGCCTCAGCTCTGTTCTCCAAAACACATGCTGTCAGCAGTTCTTCTCATATGTAATGCAGCAGCTGCATGTTGCTTTCACTTTAAACAGGATCACTGTGCAATTTAGGTAATCTTAGCAACAAAAATTACGATATTATGATCTTAAAACAACTTTTCATTCATTTTCTTTTCCTTTATTTTGTGCTTTTTTTGCTCTAAGTCTGTAAAACGTCAGATGAAGGTGCTGACATCCTGAGTTACTTGGATGAGCAAACATTTAAGTATGCTTTTTTATTTTTAGCAGCTACTAGTTTGTCCTTTTACCCAGAGTTGGGAGATATCGCCTCTATCTCCCTTTGTACTTCTTGCTGCTTTTGCCACAGTGTCTCAGTCACGGCAGTGTGGAGAACTTTGAATTCCAGCATCTTTAAGAAAGTTAAGTAGTACTCTTCATGCACCTCTAAATAGATGCTGATGTGTATTTCTGATCTGGGATTAAACATAGCATCAGACCTTCTCTGCATTTTTCACCTTTGCATTGATGCCGTGACAATAAGAGTGGCAAAGAAGAAATGTAAGCCAGTGGCAGGCTACAAGAAAATGTAGTTATGTAGTAATTTGGATTCAAATGCAGATGTTTCTCATTAAACTGTTTCATTACCACAACTACAACAGTACCAACAAGAAATTAAAACTGACAGGTTAGTTTCTTTGCCTCTGAAGACACTCCTAGAGTGCTGAAACTGTATTCATCTCTCTTGGGTTTTATTTCGTCCCAGAACATGTGATTTACACTTTTCTAAAATCATGGCATTACTGAAAAGTCCAGGTTAAGCTTCTTCTATAAAATTTCCTGTCTGCAGGATATTGCTTCTGAATCTCAAGTCTTAGGACAACCTGAGAAGTGTGTAACAACCTAATTTTGGGAGAGGGGTGCTGCTTTTTTGAATGCTGAGATGGTTCGGAGACCACGTCAGTGACAAGATGACTGCCAGGACAGAAGATGGAGTGAAACTGGCTGCTTGAACTGCCCACTAGTTCTAGTCCATTAATGCTAGTTATCCTTTAATTAAGTTGTTATTTATGGGCAGTGCAATGAAGAATTCAGCAGGCTGGAGTTTACAAAGGGTAGAGGACTATTATTTTCTCCTCCTCCATTAGCGCTGCCACATGCAGCACATCTGTGTGCAGTTCGTGGAATGTTTTTTTGGGCATGCTGGCCACATCAGTACTGAGTCTGTCCCTGGAGTACGTTATCTCCAGGTTAAGATATGACAGCTGTCAGTGAGTTCAGGTTGAACCATAAAATCCCTAATAATGGAATTAGAATTGTGATTATTAATTTATACTTTAATTCCTCATTTAGCCAGTACATATAAAAATTTAAATTAGATGCTAGGGAACACTGAGCGATATTAAGTATGAGCAAATACCCAAAGGTTTTGCCTTGGGGATGAATTGGATTAAACAGTTGGGGTGCTGTGAATACCTGACCTGGTTTTGGGCAGAGTTCTGCACTCAGAGCTTACCCGTCATCTCGTGTATTTTGGCAGCTGAGCTTTACTTGACTTTGGGGTAGTGGGGCCTCAGTGGGTGCTCCACATGGATCGTGGTAGAAGTTTTAGGATGAATTCTCTATCCTCAGGCTGGCTGCAGCACCTTCAGATTACACCATGGAAACTTGTTTGGTCATTCAGGGCTCGCTTAGGAGAGTTTGTTATCTTTTGTTACTGCATTAACCTTTAGAACTGAGAAGTGCCAGCTTTCAATAACTGAGCAGAGGTCTATGAAAATGAGCTTCCTGCCTTGTGATTGCACATACGGCTGGGTCATTCACTCACTGGTGTTACTTTGCCAATGACATTCCTCTTTCACTAAATTTAACCTCATTTTTTAATTAATGGTTTAGATTGCTATCTTTGTGAAGTATGTATCTGAGAGCAAGAGGAGGGGTCAAAGTAGGTAACTTTTTTGCATTCTTTGAAACTTACAGCTTATAGCTTTTCCAGCTCTACTTTCATGAGATTTAGTAGAGCATGGATTTGCATCACTTATTAATGCTGTAATTTGGAAATAGAAAGAAACTGTGATTTCATATTGCATGTGGTCTGTATCCTGTGCCTCCTTGCTTCTACCCCAACCCAAACGCCCTTCTCATGAAGATTGCATTTACTTAATTCTTTTTTTTGTGTGTTGATGTGGATTTTTCAGAGTCCTGCACTCATGGCATGTAGTAGAAGCTGAGCTTGCGCATTATCTGCAATGGTGTATTCCTTTTGCTTGTAGTTAAAAGTAAATGTGTATTGTTGGCCTGGTTTGAAAGCAGAGCTCATCTTTTTAGGAATACATTTGTGGTGAAATCCAGAGATGATGAAACTGTAAGTGCAAAGCTGTGTGTGTGTTTGTAACCTGGGTGAAAGAAGCTGTGCAGGGAAATAATTCTGCATACCGAGCGCACTGTTTGAATTGCATGTTAGAAGCATCGGGGCTTCTTAGAAATATCACAGTAAGCATTGAATTTCTGCTTTTTAGGGCTGTTCTAGCTTTTCTAGTTATGTATTGTAGCACTTAATTAAATTATGAATCAAAGTATACGTTGGGTAGATTTTAATACTTTAATTACCATTAACAAGTTCTAAAGCAATAAATTCATATTGTGCTACACTTGCAAAGGAGCAATGCAGAGTTTTCACAGGAGAAGCGATGAAAGAAACATTAAGAGCAATTTGTTTAAAAGACTAATACCCTCCCCTATCTTTTCCTGTTACTCAGACTGCTAAATCAAAGCTGAACGCTGTTTTCTTCAGCCATTAATTATTGCATCGCCTGAAAATTGAGAGATTGGGAAATAGCATGCGCGGATTTTTCTCTTCATAAAATGTATTTATTTGTTTATGGTGTGTCGTGGTGCTGTTAAGTGCCTGAGATGCTGACTTTGTACAATTGCCTGATTGTGTCTGTTACTTGTCAGCTGAATTAGAGATGAGTAGAAGCTGCCCGCAGGATAAATTCACCTCTATTAAGCTAAGCTGTCTGAAGTTAGTGAGGGAAAGAATACAGCTTGTGTCCAGTCCAACTTAATTAAAAATATATATATATCTTTTCCTTTATTTAAGGTGAAACATTAGTGATGTGCCTGGGTTTGTTGATGTACGAAAACTCTTCTGGAATAATTTTCCTGACTAATTGCTTTGATATAAATTTCCTGTGCAGGCAGTCGTAATCCGGAAGAAGAATTATGCAATTGGCTTAAGTTAATGGAAAAGCGCATTGTTATTCTAAGATGAATGTGACTTGACAGAATTTAATTTCTAAGTAATTCTCTGTATTAATTATCAAGTACTGACAAGCTTGAGGAGCCTCAGTATTCTCACAACTTAATGCTCTTTACAGGCTTTAAGAGAAGGGCAGCATCTAGGTCATTGGAACTTGGGTCGCAGTTCCTTTAACTACTGGCTTATTTCTGTAATTTATTTGTCTTGGTGTATATGGCTAACCTTACCTTGTTTTTAGGATAAAGATGATACTTCTACAGGGATAGTGAGCTTCTGTGGACTTAAAATATGGGAAAATGACAACGTTTGCCCTCACTCTTAGCCAAATTCTCCCGTAGCTGTTTTCATGATACAGCTAAGAGTTGTTTAACTTCCTCTTTACAAGCCCTCCAATTTCTCACGACTATTCCTGTAGAAGAAAAATTGTTTGCAGTGTTGAAGAATCAGTTCGAGTGCAGTTTTACAAGGGGCAGAATCACAGCACTGTAGGGGTTGGAAGGCACCTCTGGAGGTTGAGTCAAGTTTTCTGCTACAGCAGCTTCTGTGCAGTAGCTTGCATAGGAAAGCATCCAGGCAGATCTTGAATTTTTTCAGAGAAAGGGAGTCCCCAGCTTCCCTGGTCAGCACGTTCCTGTGCTCCATTACTTACACATGAAGTTCATCCTCAGTGTTTGTACAAAACTTCCTCTGTTCCAGTTTCTGCCCGTTGCCCCTTAATCTGGCCACATACTGTTGAAAAGAGCTTGGCCTCATTTAGTTGACTCCTGTCCATTACATCTTTATAAATGGTGATGAAGCCAGGATATCAGAAATTCTCCTGTTTAGAAAAGGCACTTACACTGAAACATTGGAAATGACTCTATGTCCTGGGTTGAAGAAGGGTTGCTACCTGCACTCTCGCCTAGTTACTTCATGAGAATCATTATACCAGTATCCGTAAGCTTTGTCCTAGTACAGGGTGCTAGATGTAGGCAGTATAATGTTGGTTTTCTAATCAATCTGTTAAACTATGACTTTCTTCTACAGAGAGCCATTAGATAATTTCCACCTTGAATAACCACTGATTGTCAAAGTGTGAGTACTTTGAAAGCAGCATTTTTTTGTTTGCAATGGAGCAATGATATGAATTACTCTCAAGTACCATCCACGATTCCCAGATATGAGATCCCATGTGGAAATCTGTGTCGAATGCATCAATTGTCGCAGTCCAACGACTACCCGATACTACAGCAGTTCATGTGTTCTCCTATATGTGATTACAACAAATGAATAGGGAATGTTATGGGCAAGTGTTTGTCTTACTTATCTTTACAAGTAAGCAAAGTTAGTTTTTTCAAGTTGTCTTTACCGTTAAAATAAGACTTCATTACTTTTCCAAAGACAAAAATAATGGAACAACTTCTTGTGTGGCATTGATTGCCCATGATTCATGGGTTCTTGTTTGAGTAGTGATAATGTATACTACTTTTCACTTGTTGAGGATTTGTTAGGGGAAAAAAAAAAAGGTGCTTAGTCATTATGAAAATCTATTTGTGTTATTAATCAGTGACTTGTGGATCTTATGAGGAGTGGGGAAACTCATTCTTAAGAAGTCTTTCTGGTAGGATGGCATTTATCTCAGTTATTTCAGGCTGTTTTCAGTCAGATAGTTGCTTGGACTTTGTGCATAAAGGAGAAAATTGGGCTTTACAAGAGACACATTGAGTCTGCCTAATTGATCTACCAAACAGAACCTCATCTGGCATCCATTGGCCTTTACTAACTGTGGAGAGTACCTTGGTAGTTCGCTTTGACTGCATGCCTCACAAAAATATTTTCAAGTATTCCCAAAAATTCCAAACTTTTGAGTGTATTTCTTGCTTACTGGATTTGTTCTTATCTGTTGATTTTTTATTAACATCATTTATATACCCTTTTCTTCAGTGTGTTTTTAAAGGCCTGTTTATACATTGTTTATGATGGGGGGAAAAAAGATCTTGTAGGGTGCGGTGGGAAGGCTTAAAAAGACAAAGAAACTAGAACTGTATTAGAAGGCAGCAGGAATAAAATGAAATTTTAAATGTTATCTACAAATGTCTGTCATTGACATGCCCTTCCCTTGTGGAATGTTGTACTGAACTGCCAAAAAAGCCAGCAGAGCTTTAGGTGCTGTGGGTATTGCTGTAGTTCATAAAGAGCTAGAATGTCACTTCAGCTCTTCTACATAAGCTGAATATCTACTGAACAGTAGAGGTGATAAAGCTGCTCTACTGAAAGCTATTCATGAAATCCGTGCTGTTTTTTAAATGGTAGTCCTGATTCAAGTCCCTAATTCCAAGAACAGAAATAAATTGCTTGTAGGCACCAGGGCCTTTCTTAGGTCACTGTTATGTACCTCAGACACTTGTTTTAATCAAGGCAGTAAACCAGCTACAAAACTGCATATGGTGGTGGGAGTAAGGCAAGAGCTTCCCTTGTTCAGTTAGCCAACTTTAGAAAAGTGGTAGCTGACCACAAGGAATTTATTAATCAGATTGGAACATAGTCATAACTAGTCATAACAAAACAAATCCAAACAATTTTGAAGAAAATGATATAGACAGTGCATATCATATGCAAATCTATTCAGCGTCACAGTGACCAGCAATTAACCTGTAATTCTTCTGATAGAACCCCTAGGATATACACTGCTTCTTTATGAAATATTTCATTGAAGTAGTAGCTTACTGATTTTCACGTTACTTTTAATTATGAAGGAAATGTACTTTTTAGTATATTTTGGATCCGAGAATTTTGTGTTATGTTGAGCCAGTTGATTGCTCAGGCTTTTAATGTTTCTAATAAAGCATCACATTGTTTTACACTGTCAAAAATGTATCATGAATGTAAGCATACTCCGTAGTTTGTAATGTAGAATTGGTAAGTTGTTTTCTCAGTTATCCATACTGAGAAGCCAGTGATTTTATTTTTTCATAAATAGTAATGGGATAGAGTAGGTGGCAAGATTGGAGTATATGGGATCAGAGCGTGAATGTCTTTACTGATTCCAGTTATGCTAAGACACAGCAATTGCAAGAGCATCATCTAACATCAAAAAGTGTCTGAAAGGACCTGTTGAAGTCTGACACTGTCAATTAATGTTTTGCTATGGAATCATCAGGCAGAATAGTAAAACCTCAAGTAGAAATCGCCTTATTCAGAGAAATCATCCTAGTCAAATAAATCTCTTCTGGTTTTTGTCGTAACATTCATTCCTTTCCGTGTGTGTGACTGGCCCTAACAAAGGGTGCCTGCTGTGTGAAATCATGTACGTAATCTGCAAAGCTGAGCCTCTCAATCAGAACGGGAGGTTGTCCTTCACTAATTTATACGAAGGATACAATCTATCATTTGATTACTTTCTAAATATGCTTTCTTGTTCTGTCAAAGCTGTTCAGATATTCACTTGGCGGCAACAGTCTTTCAGTAATGAGTGCATTTTCAAGTCTGTGAAGGAGTAATTGTGGGGACCTGTCTTTTAATAATGGCAAATTAATATAAGTATATATGGAGTCTTAGCTTACATCATAATCTTTGTGTGACACTTGCTATGGAAGAAAATAGCACGGAGTAACTGGGATTTTGTCAACTTGAAATAACTCAGGACTAGGAGAAGCCCAAGCAGATGTTGACACAAATGGAAAAGCAAAGGTCAGTAGCACATTCTCTATTCAATATCAGTTGGCCTCACATTTTCATTTATCAGCTGCTTTGTGCTTCTGTCTTCAAGTATGTTTAGCCTTGAAGTCTTAGCCATGTAAGCAAAAAACAGATGAGGAGGAGGAAGATGAAAGAGGGAAGTTAGTGAGGTTAGGCAGCATATTGTGGCTTTGAGTAGTGTACAGCCAATTCAGTTTCACTTCAGTCGATAACCGTGGAAAACCAACAAGAGGAAGAAACTCAAGTGAGAGGAAAAGCTCATCTACAAAAGTGGATTGAATGCTGTAAGCAAGCCTCCTGTTATTCTTAAGGCTGTCCAAGCAGGCTTGGAGTTTGCCATAGAATCTCATTGCAGTTCTGTGCAATTGCTCTAATTCTCCTCAATTTTTCTGTTCTCTCTCTATTCCTAGTACTTGAGTGATTTGTTGAGGCCATGAATAAACAAGCAGGAGCTGTTAGAACCATGAGAGAATCATAGTGAAAGCTAAGTTATCCTGCTTTTTTTTTTTTTTGTCATCTGAAAAGCAAGTAAAGACCTTGCTGTGCTTTTATTAGATGTTACGTAGTGCATTTTGTTTCTGGTGCTATCTGTAGTGTAACAGATGTGTTAGAGATTTGCGTCAAGTACACTCAATTTCTGATGACTTTGCTAAGAAAGGCAGAAGTTGCACATGTTTGTTGGCCTTATGGTGCTCTTTGAGCTTTTTTTCTGACCTGTGTGATGATCCTGTGTAACATTATATTGCAGGTATACTTCAGAGACCCTGAAAGGGGAAAAAATGATTATATTTTTGCAGGGTTGTAGATAGAAAGGACTGTATTTGTGAGATCCATGATTGTCATATAAATACAGTTCAGATCAGGAATGCTTACTGTGGGTAGCTCCCAGGGGGCAATTTTCTAGATGTGCAGACAGCAGTTTCTGTATGAAGCTGATGTGCTGTTTAAGGAAAAATACGCCAAGTCTTCAGGGGATTTTGGGAAATTCTTTGTGGAGTGTTTTCCATTGAGAAGCTGCAGATAGTTGCAATATGTTATAATTATCCATCTTAACGTGACTTGATTTGCTTATTTTACGTGGAAGAAATGAAAACGTTTTACAAGCCCCGTTGGTATACTGTTGTTAAATTCTTGCTTTATTTGTGGTGTTTTGTCAAACATAATCATTACAGCTATTTGCCAGACAATCATTTTATGATTTTTCACTGTGCAATGTTTTAAACTCCGAGAAGCAAATTTGCATATATCCCTGGTGCATTATAGAGGATTAGCTAAAGCTATTGCAGTGTAATATAATTCTTTTTAGTTCATTTTAATTTAGGGCAAATCCAGGCTAAATTTGATGAATAACTTGTTCCCAGCAAATAGCTTGTTCGTGCCTAGCTGTGGAAACTGTTTAAGACTTTTCAACAGAAAACTCATTTTTGTAAGGCACCCAATGTAATGTATAAAGACTTCCTCTATTCACTCTGCATATCTTTAATCCTCGATTAAGTTTACTTAGGCTAAAACTTCATTTTTATACTTTGTCTTCCTGGAAGAAAACTGGAAGAGTCTGAAAGAGATGTACTCCCTGCCACTTACACTTTTGATGCGAGTTGACTGTGAAACTCTGAGAAGTACGGGAGATCTGTGGGAGATGTCCTGCAATCATCTGAGTGGAGGGATCTCGATTCCTATGGAGTCTCTTTATATCTGAGCAGATTGTGGGAACATGTGCAGGAGGAGAAGAGCATGCATGCGTGGTTTAGAGTGTTTCCCAGCCAGATCTGGGCTTGTGGGGTGGCTGGAATATGGTAGTGGTGACATCAGCCCTGTAGAAAATGGTTCTCAGGTGACATTTGGACAGATTCAGGTGAGTCTGACACCTAACCCAATCATCATTGTCAAGAAATACTTACTGTGCTGCTGGGAGAGTAGTCTTCCTTCTGGAAGTCATCTGCCTTGAGTCAATTAAATCCGATTACAGCAAGGAGTATGTCAGTAAATCTTGTGTATCTCATGCTTGAAAAAGCATTGCAAACAGGCTCACATGCTTTGCTACTAAGTATTAATTCATAATTGGATTGTAGTTTCATTTTGTTATTTTTTTTCTCTTGAAAACACAGTGTATATGGCTTGAAAATTAGAAAAAGGAAACGTGTTTATTATATGGCCCTATCAAACGGATACCTGTGTGTGATTAAATGATGTGGGAGTGTTCAGCTGTAATTGCAAAGATTGATACCCAAACAGAACATAACAAAACAGAAAGTTGGAAGCCAGCCTCTTTGGAGCCAGCATGTTATGGTCTCCTTGTTCTTTTTCTTCAGTCTTTTCTGCATCTGGGATGTGCAGGCATGTTGGGAATGAGAAATGGAGGGGGAAAAGGAAGCTAGATATTCATGTGTGTAGTTCTCCTTCTAGTTCAGCTGAATTGTTCAGACAACTCTGTATAAACTACATTTTTCAATAGATGGTAAATGCCTATTTTTGTAATGAAACTTACAGAAAAAAGTAAGAAAACAAACAGCTAAAACCCAAATGAGCAAGGCTTATGCTGTCACTGAATTTGAGAAAGCGTCTAGAAAAAAAATTGGGGCTAACAGCACTTTCAGAGGACAGCCAAAAACAGCAAGCTACACCCTGGGAATAACACTTCTATCAAGGGCTGCCAAGTGTGGAAAAAGCATTTCAGGTGAGATCAGTGTACAGTGTAGATTAGCAAAGTGCCAATTAATAGCTAGCATAGATTTAGGCTCTGTGTGGTACTGGTAATCCCCTGATTTATAAGCATAGAGGACATTAGCAAAAGTTATTTTTCACCTCGTACATTCATGTCTTAAAGTCTTGTTTTCAATAGAAGCATATCCCTATTATGATCAATAAACACTGAGAGAGCTAATAGCATATGTTAATGATGATTGTGCTTGACTCTTATTTCGGCTTCTAAAATGTTGTTTTAAAATATTTTAATGTATTTAATCTGGAAGAAAAAAAGCCACATTAGAGTTGGATGAATTTTCCTTTTTAATTTGTGCTTTCCTACTGGAAGTCAAGTTTGAAGAATTTCCGAGCCAGAGATGGAGTTGATTGAAACAATTTTTTTTTGTTTTTTTTAGAACAGCCATGATATTATTTCTTGATTTATCAATGAAAGCGAAACTTTCACATTTGATGTAAGATGGAGTTCATAGATGCACGTGCAAATACTGGCTTGCTGTACATCTGGAGTCAAATTTCAGAGTGTTGCCAATGTTTCCCAGTAAAACCACGGACTCTGGGACTCCGCACTTTGACCGGCCTGCATGTTCCATAATACATAACATCCACAAGAGAAAATCAGCTTGTTGCAGCCCTGTCGCAGAGCATCACAGACTTGCTGATGACACCAATGCTCTGACTTCGCTGCTTCCAGCGTGTATGACAATCGATATGGCTGGAAACGCGTTAGGAATGTCTGAGTGGGTATGAGTCAGCAAAGAGCTTTAAAAGGGGGTTGTAGCCTGGGAGCAGTGGTTTTGTTTGGCTGCCAGATGAGAAATTGAGCCTTCCCCAAAATGCAGTGCCTCAGGAGGAAGACAGAGGAACGAACAACAGTACAGAGCATCAGGGTGTTTGGAGGCAAATAGTTTATTCATGTGAATTCTCCTTTCCTTGGGCAGCTCTACTGCTCTCTAGAGAAAATTGATTTATTGCTGGTTGACATTTTCCTTGAGTAAACTGGAAACCATACTCTATGAACTCGCTTTCTGGCTGGTTTGAGAGGCTGCATTATGCTGTGTCTCTTGAGAATAAATCCTAGAGAGAACCACTGAGTTTTATCACCTGCTTGCTAAAAATCAATCCTATGGAGCTTATACTAGACTGAGCCCTAGTATTTTTACATTTGTGCCATAATTTCTGAGCTCCTTCTTATGCTTAATCAATTTCCTGTGAAATCCAAATCGCTATCATATTCACCTGCTGTTTTCCCAACAAGTTGACCAGGAAAAACTTTGTTTCTCTTTGTTCCTGCTTCTACTATACCTTAAACATAATGTTTTATTTCTTCACCAAACACTTAATTCTCTACCAATCTCAGGCAATCACTGATATTGTGTGTTCTTTCTAATTTGCCTCCAGTTGTTTTTTCCTCTTAAATTTTCTAAATATTCAGAACTTCGTGGTGAGCTGTTGCTAGCTCAGTTTCTGGTTTTGTTCTTTATTTCCTGCTCAAACCGTCTGCTTTTCCTTCTGACTGGTGTGCACCAACACCTCTGAGCCAGGTGATGATCATGCCATCACTCATTAGTGACGACCAAGTTGCCTGGAGTAGATTAAGGTCTTGGCAATGTCTTCCTTTTCTGGTTAAATCACTTTCCATTCTTCCAAGGTTCCTCTGACTCGGTCTTAAAAAGATGAGAAGCTGCCCGAAAGTCATATGTTCAAGATGACGTCTAGTTGCTGCTTGAATTTGCTGTTACCTATAAGATATATATGGTGTACTGAAGCTGAAATTCTTTGCCTTTGTGTTAAATGGCACGATTCTTGAGGAAAGGCCATCAACGCGCAGCACAGCCAGCCCATAATTGTGAAATATGTGGTCTTTCAGCTGATTGAATATGATAAAGTAAGCCAGGGGATGATTGAGAGGAATGGAATAAGGAAAGGACTACCTGTTTCAGAGTAAAAAGAAACCTCTGTGTAACTTAAATATGTACCCTTTTTTCTTCAAAAAAAAAAAAAAAAAAAACCCCAAATAATTGCTGAGTGAAGTTTGAGTTTCAGCTGTTATATATATATATGTGTGTGTGTGTGTGTATATATATATATGTATATATCTATATATAGTCACAGATAGTATGTGAAAAAAGAAGTTGCATAAGGCAAAATGTTAACTAAGTAGAATAGCTTCTGATTTCACTCGCTGCTAGCAAGCTTTATAATACACATTATCCAGTGGTGTGTTTTGAATTTAGTAATTGCTTACTAAATGGTTACTTTGAACGGGCGTGAGGTTTAATTTCTTAGTATTTCCACAGGATGTCTGTCCACTTGGAGTATACCCTTCAAAACAAGGAAATGTAACCGAAAGCAGAGCTTGACTGGTGAACCCCAGGACTCATTTTTGTGCTTGTGTGTCTGTACTTAGCTGAAATTACAAATGATGAGGAACAGAAGATTGATTATTGGACCCTATTTTACCAAATTAGCGTGGTGCAACCACAAAAATAACCCACTTAGTTGATATCTGCGGTAGTAACTTGGATTTTGACACCATTTTAAGTTAACTTTAAACATTTCTCTTAACTCTAACTGTGAAAATTATTTTTAACTGCATATTGGCGTTTTTCATGCTTGGGGAAATGTGTTCTTGAATAGCTGCCAATAGAACTTGTCTCATAGATGCCCTTCTTATCATCAGTTATTGTTCCCTCTTCACCACTGACAGAAAAATAACTGTAGTTAAAACCCATCACCATTGGTGCTGGGTGTTCTGACCTATTCAACAGAATGTATTTCTTTCAGAAATATTCTGGATGTAGTTGATATATTGCACTCTCTGGAACTGTATGCTTTTTCTTCTGCTTCAGCGTTTTTCTTCTAGGCTATATTACAGCTAGGGGGCTTGTGATCTGTCTTAGACGTTAGTGGAGGTTCATTATTTTTTTTTTTCTATTCTACTGATTTGGTAGCTTCAAAACTTACTCAACTTTGTCTTTTTTGGAAGTTTATGGGAGTTGAGAAAAGAGCTTACTGCAATCATTGTTCAGGCTGTCTGTTCTCCAGTTGACTTCTCTATGACCACTTGCCAGCAGAAGTTGTTTAACTTTTATACTTCTGGTTTGTAACATCAGTTTTTCTAATTTCTTGGCATATAATTGAATCTCTACAAAATCTATTGAAACATGTCTAGTATTGAAGAAAAAAAGCTGTCTATCATTCTCTTTCCATTTACGTCTAATTTTTATCGCTTTCATGAATTATTCTGCATGTCCTTTAAATTTTTTTCCAGGGAAGATATTTGGGTTAGGTTTGAGTTGGTGTTATTCTTTGCTTTATGACTCACAACCTGCGTATCTTTCTCATCTTGACTGCATGGCAAGATAATTGGCAGAAGGGCAAGCAGACATTTATATACTTTTTGCCTGAGACTCCTGCTGTCCTTAATAAAATTTCAGTCTTTTTAAAATCCTACGTTTTATCGGTTTGTTTTCTATTGGTAACTTTCAATTATTTTGGATAGGGACTAAGAAGAGTAAGATGGGAAAAATTCAAAGCAGATCTGATGTCTGGTAAAGCAAAGCGATGAAGCCTGACAGAACTGTTACAACAGGGATATCAGCCAAATGGAAACACCCTCTCTACTTGGACAAAGGGAGAGCAATGTTGGCATCACAGTGTAACGAGAGCTAGAGATGGCCTCTGCTCCTCTTGCAGTCTCAGAAGTGAAGCCACCTAAGTGTATTGGCGTTCTAAAGATGCCTGACGCTCTGTGGAAATGCTTGGGGTTTTTTTCCCAATAATGCAGTGTGTTCTTTAACTGTGTTGTTATAGTGAAAGAAAACATGCCTTGCACTACACTGCTCAGTTCTTATTCCCATGTGCGTAGCAGTAACTATAGCATCGTGTTCACAGGAGATCTGGGGGTAGAAGGGATGGCCACAGCACAGCTTGGACACGATTACAGTGAAACATACTTAATGTCATCTCATATTATTGCTAGTTGTCTCTTTTTAAATTGCAAACTCTTCAAATTCAAGACTTTTTCCCTTGCTATGTACGTCTACTGAATTGTCTGAATCTTCTAGGTGTGACTGTTACACACATGGTGCATACTGATGAGATATTGCATTTGTGTATTTTCAGCTACACTGTTTTTCCAAGCAGTAGAGGAATCAGATCTTAAATTTATACCTGAACTTCTGATGCTTTGAAGAGTTATCTTTAGCGTCTTCCACTGAAATATTCTCTGAAGCATCCTGTATTTGGGTCAGGAGAAACCAAACTCCAACACTTCTAAGCTTCCTATCCAAAAAGAAGATTCAGGGAAGCGAAAATGATGGAAAGAAAAAGTAACGCTGCTGCTCATGTGAAACAGCCAAATTGCCCAGTTCAGTTCTTAAGGTTATAGCAGTATAAGTGTCTAGTATGTGAGCGTAGTTCTTCTCTTGCCTGGTTCATTGATAACACTAATTGTTTTCTAATTTTGAGTTTGGGTATTTTTTTCTTATTTTTCTCTTTTAATTTTAAATGCTGCTTAATCAAAAGTTTCAGCCTTGTGTCACTGTCAATCTGACCATCAGTAGGACTGAAGGAATGAGCCCATTCATTCTTCATACTACCCATGCCCTACACCACCTTCAAGTGCGCCATCTTGAGCTTCTTGCAAGCACATACGTGGTTTTTTTTGTAGTTAACACTTGAATCTCACCACTAGTTTGGTTGCATGTGGTGAGGAGAGCTGTAACTCAGGTTGTAAGGCTGGTTCCACTTCGGATTAACCAATTCTGGTGTAATGAAAGTATCAGACTTAAACCTCCCTGAGACTGGTGTTTAGGTCAGTTGTTTTTAATGATCTCACATTGATGTTTGCGTGTCTTACTGCAACCCTAACGACAAAATAAATTTAAATGTTTTTCTTCAACTGCTGGAGGACTCTCAGGAATTTAAATTCTGGACTAGAATGTAGTGGAGAAAGCTTTAGAGAGAAGAACATAGGGAGTTTCAATTGAGTTTAGCTGCAGGCATAGGAAAATATGGCCGAAGCTAAAATAGAACTGTCTGATTTCAAGGTTGTAAGAGCTCGAGTCAATTTCTAGTCGTTATCCTACTTCTACTCAGTGACTTTATTTGAATTTTCAGATTTCATTTTCTGTATTTTCTATTGTACTGGATTTCGAGGTGCTGTATGGCACAAGAGCTAAGAAAGCATTAGGCAATTTCTAATTCACGAATTATAATCCGTAAGTCTGAGAAACTTTATTTTGATCCAGTATTGTGAAGCTTTACAGAAATCTTTACAAAAACTTCATTTTCCCTGCGTAAATTGGTTTGGAGGCGGATGAAGTCCAATTTCAGAGAAGGTTTCCTTTTTGCTTCTGGAATATGGCAGGAAATAACAACAAATCCAACTTTGTGGCCTCTTTGATATAAGAAAGGCAGAGTTGTCTGGGTTCACTCAAGTCTTCAGCATGGATCTGAAGCTGCTGGAGAGAAATGCTCCCCTGACCTTCACCAAGGCACTCGGTTCTTGCCCAATTTCTGTACTACGTGCTGTGGTGTTTGAAAGCTGCTTGCAGTGGCATCTCTGTTAAGCAAAGAATGGGTGTTTGCAGATCTGAACAATGAAAGAAGATCTGTCAGCCTGTCAACACCTGTGAGTGCTGCTCCTTAGAGATGCCTGTGCAGATCAGAGGGAGGGCGGATGGAGGAGTCTTTGAGAAAGAAAATGTTAATTCAGCTCTTTCTGTGTCACGTCAGCTTTGATTTCTTCTTTATCTTTGTCTGCATCTCTAAATTATCTGCCACAACTCTGCAAGTGGTTCGAATGAATGAAGGCTTTGCTTAATTAAATTGTGAAGGGCTAAGATGCAGGTATAATCGAGTTACCCGAGCAAAATGAGAATATGGAAATAACGTGCAAGTGATTGGTGTGATCTATTGAACGTGAGTTTAGCTTGCTGGTTGTCTTACTGCTTTGGGATCACCTTGCGTATGATGCAAACTTGTGTCGCCTTGTATACTGATATAGTGGCACGCTAATGCTCCGTTTAAGACTATGATGATCATCAATTAGTGTTTATAATGCACTTGGGATCACTAATAAGTGCAGAGCATAATTGGGATTAGAAATGCTTGTTTTTTCTTTTTTAAGTGTTTTTTTTCTCAGAGATAGTAAAATAACTTAAATGTTTCATTTTTTGGTGGTTCATTAGAGAAATTGATATAAATGGCGTTTTGTAGTTTGTGCTGAGTAATTCAGTTTTAAATATGCAACTTAATCTGAGGTGGATCTTATTGCACTGGCTAAATGTATGAAGCTAATATGTAGATTATGAACTTTGCACTCTCTTTGAGCTGCGCTGAGATGTGTTGAAGAAGCTGATCACGTGCGTTGTTCTACATGTGTAGAATTGTGATGATATTTCTTAATATTGGGCCCTGCGCAGTATACAATAGGATGAAAATAGAGATGTTTGCATTATCAGGAGGACAGGGGGTGGTCTCTGTTGTCAGGTATGAAGTGAATCGTAGAACCATGAAACCATTAAGGATGGAAAAGACCTGGGATGATCAGGTCCAACCACAACCCATCCCCACGTGCGTATTGCCCACTTCCCTCAGTGCCACATCTACGTGGTTCTTGTACACCTGCAGGGACAGTGACTCCACCACCTCCTTGGGCAGCCTGTTCCAATGCCTCTATGCTCTTTCTGAGTGGAAGAACTTCGTAATGGCCAATCTGAACGTTGCCTGGTGAAATTACAGTCATTTTCTTTTGTGCTGTTAGGGAAGTCAGTGATGTTGCTTCAAACCCATGTTATTTCTTCCAGAGATCTGAATTTAAATCCCTGGGTAGGGGCAGCACGTACCAAGTTCATCTCAGTGCGAGATGTTTGTTCTTATCGGGTTCTGAATGAAAGTCTTCTTCCAGAGCACTCATTAGCGTGTGCTGCCCAGGTTAAACTGTCCCTGAATGTGATAATGCATGCTTTGGGGCTCTGCGTTTCTCATGTACCCCTTTGTAGTAAAAACACACCGGTGTTTTTAGTTCATTTTTTTTTCTGTCTCAAGTTATTCCAAGGCTATTGATGAAGAGAAGTAACTTCTTTTGCTCTGCTCTGGGCATTTTCTTGTAGAGGGTATCCACCTGGCGGGGGAATTGACAAATCGTTTTCTAGTTGAGGTATTTTTTGCAGTGTGATCAGAGTAGCTGGTGAGTGTTCCTACAGATCTCTAATGACGTTTTCTCAAGTCTTCCTCTCTTACATGCCAACTTATTTCCATGGACTGTTCATGTGGCCTTTTTCTTGCAAATATTGTCTGTTCCAGCTGCTCTGTCCTTGAAATACACTTCACATAAAGAACACAGCAAACCTTTTCCATTTCCTAGTAACGAATGCAAATAGTCAGCTACTGCTGAAGGAATATAATTGTTGTATTTCTTGCACCTTTTCTCTGATTTCACATCCAGCCCCTCTCAGCTTTACACAGCGTACGTAAACATAACGTCCAAGTTTAACCTCTGTCACGTGGCTCAGGGTATTGACTGGAAATTTTTGCAGAATTAATTGTTCTGAACCAAAAAGCCATTGGGATAGGTTTGTTTTGCTGAAAGGATTATTGACTTTTATCTAAAGAGATTATTTTTGTTTGATTCGTAATTAAGTAATTTCCCTTCTGTTGATGGAAATGTATGTCTCTAAAGTGTGTAATTAATTGAAAAAATTACCATTAAATTCAAGATGAAATCAATGTTATTAATTTCCTTTCAGGAGGCCTGTGTCTAGTACTGAGTATGGCTGT
The DNA here is from genome assembly GCF_023343835.1 of Lagopus muta. Taxonomy (NCBI): domain Eukaryota; kingdom Metazoa; phylum Chordata; class Aves; order Galliformes; family Phasianidae; genus Lagopus; species Lagopus muta. The sequence goes on along the minus strand of NC_064440.1, from coordinate 31,314,478 downwards.
TTAAGCTGCAGATATAGATATTTGGCTTCAACGTTAGCACAGAAATTAAGATGCTTTTGATATTTAAAAGTAAACAAAACCTTTCATTGCACTTTGTGAAGATGCTTTTTAGTTGCCATCCTGAGTCACACAGAGGAAAGCTTCTAAAGCCAGCTTCAGTAGCTCATGGTAACTTCTGCAGCATTCAGGGAGGATACTGAAGGCTGAGCAAAGAGGTCCTAAAAACTTTTTTGGAGAAATTGCATTGTGTACATGGGTCCAGACATGGACCTTGTATTCTTTTCATTGCGGAATGATTAGAGTAAGTGAAGTGAAGGTGTAGAGGTCAGATTATCAACAGTAAATCATTAGTTGTCTTTTAACCTTTTAATGCCTGTAAGTTTAGATCAGGACAGGTGAAGCTCTTAGCTTTGATCATTTGTTGGTAGTTTCGTATTGCTTTTTATCTTTAATGCTTTTTTCTTTTAATAATAGTAATAATCAGTAGCCAATGTCATTGAATATTAACAATCTCTTACTGTTCCTAATAGTTCAGTCCTGATTCACATCAGATCTTTTCAAAACTATTTAGTTGTAAGTTGAGATAGATAGTTGTCACACAAGAATCACCAAGGTTGGAAGAGACCCCCAAGATCATCCAGAGCAACCATCTGCATATTGCCAATGTTTCCCACTAACCATGCCTCCCAGGGTAACGTCTAAACATTTCTCAAACCACCTTCTTGAGAAGCCTGTTAGAGTGCCTGGCTGCTCCTGTGGAGAAATTTTTCTATATGTTCCCCCTGAACTCCTCAGTGCAGCTTGTGGCCGTTCACTCTAGTTCTATTGCTTGTTACATGGGAGAAATTACTGAAACCCGCTTCACCACAACCTCTTTTTGGATTGCTGTAGAGAGCAATAAGGTCTCCCCTAAGCTGCTGCTTCTCTGGACTAAACAATCTGTGTTCCTTCAGGTGCTCCTCATAAGGCTTGTGCTCCAAATCTCTCATGAGCTTCATTGCCCTTCTCCGAACACATTCCTTGGCCTCAGTGACTTGTAGTGAGGGGCCCGAAGCTGAACACAGTACTCAAGGTGCAGCCTCACCATAGCTGAGTGCAGAGGGACGATGACCTCCTGCTGGCATCATTATTTTTGAGACAAGCCCGGATGCCGTTGGCATTCTTGGCCACCTGGACTGGTGTTTAGCTGAGCATCAATCAATACCCCCAAGTTCTTTTCCTCTACACAGTGTTCCAGCCACTACCCCAAGCCTGTTGTGTTGCCTAGGGGTCTGATTGCCAACACTGAGGACTCAGTGTTTGGTCTTGCTGAACATCACCCCGTTGGCCTCACCCCACTGATGCAGCCTTTCCAGATCCCCTCTGTAGGGCTTCTCTGCTGCTAGGCAGATGAACACTTCCTGCCAACTTTGTGCTATCTGCACGTGGTATTCATTAAATATGTATTTGATTAGCTAATAAAAGAAATGTGTTGATTCTGTTTTTTTCCTTCCCTTCCCCCCCCTTTAGCTCTCTGCTTAAAACCTTTTACCAGAACATACAAAGAAAGCAGAGGTGCCAGTCTTATGATTTTTTCTGTCGGATCACACAGATCCCCAGAGACTCCTTAAGCCTATAAAGATAGAACAGTCTCTTTTCCATTTCTTAAATGGACTTCTACATTGGTTGTAAATAGCACTTCGGATCTAAAAGAGAAAGTGAGCAATTTGAAATAGTTCTTTATATACTTTCACTGTAAGCACAAGTCCAGTCTCAGTTAACATAGCGCCAAAAGGGAATACCTGCTCTGTAGTTTGGTTTTGTGATTTGTTTTATTTTTTTGCTCTTTCCTTGATTATTTTTTTTAAACTTCATTCTGTTGGTTAATCTATGTGCTTTATTCAGTGCAGAAGTTAATATTTGAACATCAAAATTAATTAAGCAAACCGGTCTGTCTGAAAAGGGATTTTAAAAATACAGTGAGGTGTACACAAGGTGGACAAATAGATTTTTGTTTTTGGTTAACTCTAGAACTGCCCTGTTGCTTCTACCTCAGTGTTGTCTTAAACAGCCTAGAACTGCTGGCCAGAGGTGATTAGCAACTGAAGCTGAAATGTTTCCTTCTGATTAATTAGAGACCAATTAGACCCGACTGGAATTCCACATGAATCGTTTCACTGCTGACAGGAGCAGGTGGATCACAGCAGGAGCTCTTGTCGGATGAGAGATGCGCTTTCTGTCTTGGATAACTTACCAAGAGCATTGCATGGTTTGTAACATATATTTAGGGGTTAATGGAATTAGGAAATGAGTTAAGTTTCTTCACGCTTCAAATATTGCTTAATGTCAAGCTCGGTTTTGAAAATATAGGATGTGTTTTTTTCCTCTTTTCTAATTAAGTAATGAGGTTTTCTTTAAATGAAATTGATTACTATTTCCTAACAAATGTGTCTGAATAGAGCAGGCAGCTTCCTGTTCTCTTAAACAGAAAATTTTAACATCTAAAATAAATGAAAGAAATGAGTAGAAAACTAAAAATTTTAATGTCTATTGTTGAAGTTGAAGTTTTCAATCGTACTGATGTTATCTTCTATTTATTTATTTGAAAATCTAATGATCACTACTTAGCAGATTCAGCATTTAGGGGTCCTGTGTTACTACCAGGTGTTCCTCAGTAGCCAGAGAATGGCAGAAAAGCTTTGGTTGGAGGGGATCTTAAAGCCCATTCAGTTCCAATCCCCCTGTTACAGGCAGGGTTGCCATGCGCTGGATCAGGCTGGCCAGGTCCCCAGTCTATTTTTCTGCTCTTTTTTTAGGATTTGCTTTCCCATATACGTATTTCTATATATGTTAGCCAATTCAGACTGAAGTTCACCAATGTTTTTGTTGATACAGTCTAAGCTGTTACTGCTGCTCTGGTCACATAAAAATGATCAGTACTGCAATGATTTATTGCCAGCATGCTCTTAGTATTGGAAGAAGCAGTAAAGGTTCACTAATGAATAAATCAGGTGTTTTTTGAATTGCTTAAATTTCACAAAGGCATTGTGTTGTTCTCTGCTGTATTTGGCAACCTGCATCAGGCAATGCAGAGAGTTCTTGCAGTATAAATTGCTTATGCATATTTAATTCCAAGTACTTGTTGAAACTGGAGCTGTTTGATAGGAATCGTAGAGATCTTTGCTGCTTCTAGTGAGCCTTTCTCTTAGGATTGTCAGATAACTTGTGGAAAGCAGTTTATCCAAAAGTTGGTATTTGTAGAAAGGTTTTGGAGAAAAAGTTTAATGCCAGGGTATTTGCATAAATTAAATCACAATGTGTGCCTGTAGAGTTAATGTAAATGCTTTTAAGGATGCAAGTGGATGCTATTCTTAATCCTTTCTTAACATACTAATCTCACTGCAATTGTAAAAGTGAGCTCCTGATCCTTCCTTGGTACAAGTAAAGCACTTTTATTTCTTCGTTATCTTCTCTGATGAAATAAGCATGCTGATTTATGAACCTTACTTGAAGCTTTATTGCAAACAGTTGGGGGTTAGTATATCTAATATGGCATCTGTGCATAATTACGCATCCATCATTCTTCCTTGGGCTACTCCATTAAGTGTCAGCTCAGTACTGCAAGCGTAATGGTCCTGGTATTTTTATCAGCACGAATGCCACAGATAAGAGTTCCTTAGCAAAATCAGAAAAAAGAAAATGTCTTAAAACAGTAAACTTGAAATAAAATTCAGTAAAATAAGTGGAATTAAATATTCTGTACGTATTCCTTTCTGTAGTTGTATTCATTTGTTTGAGCTGAGTTGAGAAGTAACTTCTGGCAGTCTAATCAATCTTTTGATCTCTTTGTCACCTTGTACATATTTGAAAGAACACTTATAAGTTTTCTTCACAGCACCTTCTTTTCCAGTGCCTTCTACAGAGATGGGTGAAGTCAGAGAAATGTGTTCAAATGGAAAAAGAGTTGAATTTAAAATGTTGGCATTATATTAATGCATACATTGATCATGTTAACTTTGCTTTGATTTCTTGGAAGCTTGTCTGAAATCTGACTTACAAGTCACCTTTTTATATCACATTTTTATACTGTGGAATAGAAAAGAAGGGATCAGGGAAATTAAATACTAATTGTTTACTTCACTGTGTTGAAACTTTTCCAGCAATTCATAATGAAAATATGGTGAAAATATACAGAATGAATGTTTGTGTAAACCGAGTGTGAACTCTACAATTTCAATGCAGTTGTGCAAACTGACAGATAAATTCAATTTCTAGAATTCTGGCAGTGCTTAATTGCATGGTGCTTTCTTTGGTGATGCTTTGTGTCACAGCCTTCTAAATGCAGATCTATATGGTTCCAGGGATGTGAACAGAAGTTCTGAGTTTTATGGTGATACATCTCCATTTCATTGAGTTTTGAATACAGTAGTGAATATGTAGGATTTGTTTCTGTTGGGAGCAAAGCCTCGGGGATTTGTGTATATGCTCAAGCAGTGAGCTAGAGTTCTAATGATTTAAGGTAACTGTAAAAGCCAAGTAAATGAATGTAGTATTTGTTATTGTGTGTTCCATAGCTACTTAGAAGCACAGTAAGGGAGCAAGAATCTGTATGGTAGGAAACTGAAGGACCTGCACCCATCTTCCTGTTTGCACTTGTGCATGTGAGTGGTCTATGGAGGTGTTAGCTTTTCATCCCTTAGTCTGTGGTGTTCAGCTATAGGTATCCAAATATTTATTGAGCGTAAGGGAGAAGTAAGGACGCCACCTACTCATGTCTGACTGTCATCCGGAAGAGTAATACAGGTTTACAACAGCAATTTGGTGATTTCATGCCAGAAGAATGCTTGTCCAGAACCTATTCCAAAGGCTGTGAATTGCGACTACTGTGATACTGTCCTGTGCTAAGATTTGCTTTCTCTGCATTCATCCTCAATACTGAATTACTAAGTGAACAGTTCTTTCCCCAGATTAAACCAAACTTTATTTATGGTTGTCTTGTCCCACTCAGTGGGTTTCGTGGGTGGGTAATCTTCTCCAATCTCCTGAGTCAGCCTTCCCTAAGTCAGCAGCAGTCACTGCTGTGATGGAGTCGTCCAAGACTCAGGGGAATAATATACATCAATTTATTGAGAGTGTTCTTATAACTAATACAGTACTTAGAGGTAAAATTGATTCATTTGCTAACAGTGATTAGTAAGTGTTACCAAGTAAAAGCACCAGCTAAGGGGTGCGGGAGTTATTTCTATGTTAAAAGTTCTAAGACAATATTAGGCAGTGGCTGCTGCAAAGAGTGAGAGAATGAAAGAAGATGAAGAAAATGGGAAAGGAGAAACAGACATACATCCATGCATCGGCAGACATAACGAAGCAGTTCACCGCTCCTTGATCCAGCAATGTCTTGGTGTCAAAGGGTGCAGATCTTGAGTAGTGGTGAGTTGTCCAACGAGTGATGGTCAGTTGGCAACGGCTGCCGATGTTCTTGTTCTCCTATAATCCAGGGTGCCCAGAACTGCTCTTTGGGAGTGATAGCTTCTGGCTTTAGGGCTGTCATTAGGATCTCTTTAGTTTCTGTCTTCCAGGACTCATGTATTTAAATCAGCAGAGATAAGAGGGAGCAAGGAGACGCCAGCTTGTATCTTGCCTTCACAGGATACCTTGGTATCTCCTATCTTTCTGTGTGAAGCTGAATATATTTGTTCCCAGGTCAAATCTTCAGCCAGAGCACATTCCCGTTCAAAAGCAAACAGCTTCTGGCTCTGTCCCAAGGAATGCTTGTGAATGGGAAACTGTCTGAGAAGTCTTGCTGATTGTTTCATATTGATTGGAGACAATGCATCCCTTACCAGTCTTAGGGAATGGTTTTGGACAAGGTTTGTATTTAAAAGGTGATAGAAACCTTTTCGGTGAATAGGTTATTTTGGAAGGAAAGGAAAAAATATCCAGGCAAGTGTAATACAAGTTGTCTTTGTTCCTTGATAAAACAGTTACAAACCCCAAAATAATTTGAAAATAGCTATTCACAGTCACCTGAAAGGGGAGAAAAGGGTCCTTTAGAAATGAAGACGCTCCGTCAAATTTTTCTTGGATGCTGAAGAGTTTTACAAGTTTCTGCAATTTATTTTTATTCCAAAAATAGCACGTATCAACTGAGTGGTCATCAGTGGCATCCTGCAGAGAGAATAAGTGGATTAAAAATGTTTTTACTCTGTTTAGGTTCTGTGAGTTTCACTTTTGTGTAGCATTGGTACAAAAGACAGAACTACTATTGAAGCTTCTTTAAAACTCTTCAGAAGTTCAGATTCAGACAGATTTGACAGATGAAAGCATCTGGGTGAAGACTGGCTGACAAAATAAGAAACAAAAGGCAATTCCGTATGAATAGGGAGAATGATTTTATGTGACTGATGACTTGTAGATGCGGTTGACAAGTGTCTGTTTCAGCTGCTTCTAAATTCTCAGCAAGTACTATCCAGTGCTTATTTTGCATTTGAGCTATGATTTATAGCATGTGCATCTGGCATTTGTGGTGTTGGAGTGGAGGAAAAAAAAAAAAGTTTAAAAATAAGGATGAGAGTTTCAGTAATCTGTAAATAATCAGCCTAAGTCTGATTTAAAGATATTAACATTTTCTCCTGAGTTTTCAGAGAAACAGAATTGTTTGCAGAACTTCAAAAGCCAGTTATTATTAGCTAATAGGATATTATACAGAAACTCTGGGGGCGAAAAATATTGTGATATAAAATGGATACTTTGAACTCAGCGGTGTAATAGAAAGCAAAAAAAAATTGAGGAACAGGATGCCTTTCCTAAGACAGCTCTCAGCTGCTTGAATAAAACCTGCCTTTGAATTGCTTATTCAGGTGTGCTTTATGCATTTTCTAACCTTTGCCTTAGAAGTCCAGGAGGCTGAAAAATGCAATAAAAGCAAATAGGACTCTTGTTTCAAATAGCTGATGATGAAGTGAATCAGTATTTCCTAGAGATTTGGTTGTAGGATGTCAGAATTGTTTGACTGTTTTCTTAGAGCAGTGCTTTAACTTCACCTAAATACCCTGAGTTGTGCTCTGAAGAAGTCAAGGGATACTCTTCAGTTAAATCTTTCAAAGATATTCCTATTTATCCTATGCTAACAGATGTGCTTTGTCAAGTGATGCCTCTGATGGTGCTGGAGCTTTACAAATGTATAATCTGTGCTCCCTCCCATGAATCTTCTTCCCAACCAGCTCTGAACACAGCTAAGTGATTTTCAGGGTTGTGTGTGTTTTTTTTATTATTATTTATTTATTTATTTATTTTTACTTCTATTGCATATTTGGTAGCACAGTTTTCAAATGCGAAAGCAGTTTTGTAGGTCTCATTTACTTTGTTGCAACAACAGCTTGGGTTTTACTAGGGTTAGGTAGGTAAATGCATGATGTAGTGAATGGAGAAATGGTGCAGTGTAGAAGCTCCACATTCTGCTGCTCTTCTCTAGTCCAGAAATATAATAATAAAAAGTAGAACAAACATTGCATGCACTTCTTGGCCTGTAGCTTAACTGTGAAGTAAAATTGGCCAAACGGGCTCCCATGACAAAATAAGAAGCTGCTTAGTTATGAACATATTTCCATTTCATAATGTCAGATTTCAAATGTATGCATGTGGCCTGACCACTGAACGATGTGTAGATCCTAGAGACAGGTTTGGGAACAGATAGGAGAAGTGGTGGAACAGTAGGTTTCAAACAGAGTAGATGCAAAGAGAGAGGAAAAAGGGGTGGTGTTGGAGCATGTCATGTGTGAGTTTATAAATGCTGAGACAAAATTGCATTTATCCCTGTTAGGAGTTCGTCAAAATGATTTTAAGTCATATTTAAATGTAAGATTAAATAAAGGAGTGATTTGAGGAAGCATGGTCTTGGAAAGTGTGGTCTGTAAGGAGATGCATCATGATGAAAGACTGGAGAAGTTGTCATTAATTCCAGTGGGCCAATATTTATGAACAGCCTGAGTGAAATAGCACTGGGCAAGCATTTCCATACTTGTCTCTCTCCCAGCTGTTGATGCTCTACAAGTGCATTCGTCTCATAATGTGAAGTATCGCATGTTATGTTGCACGTCTCGTTTACTTCACTTAGACTTTGACTTCCAAGCAACATCTTTTCTGATGTCTGAAAATAATCGCTAGAATTTTGTTGCCTGAAAAAGTGTTTACCATATCAGCCTTCCATTTTTGGCTAGTAGAGCCACAGTAGAGCCTATGCAGGCTGCCTTATTAATTCTGCTCAGACCTCGCGTTCTCAAATCAGTGCAGTGCCATTTCTCTACCCAAGCATTCATCATTAGTCTGGTTTGCAATGTGGCATGCTTTGTGACAAGGCACTGACGTGTTAGACATAAGCAATCAGGTGGAATATTATTGTAAGGCGAGGAGGGCAGAAAAGCTCTTCTAGAATTAATAAGGGAATAAAATATGTACATTTTATAGCTTTGGTTTTCTTTAAACAGTTTAGAAAGAAATCGTTGTCAATTTTGGGAGATCTCCTGCATTCTGCTTGTAACCTAATTGCACTTTGCTTACTGCCATCGTTCTAATGACAGACAACTGGTAAAGCCACGGTTTTAAACCTCTTAGAAGAGTGCTTTTACTGCTTCATGGAGAACTAACTGAGCATTGTTGAGTAGTGAAATCCCTATGCAGCTAAGCAATCAGTTAGGCCTTTAGGTTGAAGTCTAGCATTTTTGCTAACCAGGGATGAGGTGCTGTTTCAATTATTTATCTTTTGATCATTGTAAGCAATCGTTCATTTAGTTCATCCCTTTCTTGGTACATTTCAGTGGAAAGTTGATCTCGTTGGCCTTGAAAAGTATGCTCTTTACAGCGTTTAGGGTTTGTTTTTTTTACAAGGCAGTTGTGGCCACCCAAAATAAGAAAAAAATGGGCTCTGCTTCTGAGTACATCTCCTAATTTTCATTTTATCATTTATCATTCATCATTCATCAGCTGGGGTTCAGGTGTGTTTACATCAAGAGGAGAAAAGCTTTTATTACTCACTGAGTAGTTTTTTTCTGGATCTGTTATTGTATCTTATTTGGCTTTGCTTGTACATATTCTACACAGTAATATTATTATTATTTTGATGGTATCAGCAGAACGGTAGCTGGCAAGAGGAGATAACAAACTGCAGGAGTGCTATCACTTCTGCTTTTAAAATGTCATTTGTTGTACAGGTTCTCAGAGATCATTTGCACCCTGGTTTCTCACATATGTCAGTGGAAAAGCTGTATGTGTTTTCACCTCCTCCCTGTCAAGTCAGCCAAATCATCAACAGCTTATCGGGAGTGACTGAGACAACTAGGACTGCTGAGCGTGGAGAAGAGGAGGCTCAGGGGGCTCTTACTGCCCTCTACAACAAACTGAAATGAGGTTGTGGTGAGGTGGGAACCAGCCTCATCTCCCAGGAAAAAGTGTAGGATGAGGGGAAATGGTCTTAAGCTGTGCCAGAGGAGGGTTAGGTTGGATATCAAGAAAAACTTCTCCAAAAGAGTGGGGAGGCATTAAAATGGGCTGCTCAGGGAGGTGGTGGAGTGTTCTGGGGGTGTTCAGAAATGTGGAGATATAGCACTGGGCGCTTGGTTTGCGGGCATGGTGGGAATGGGTTGAGGTTGGATAGATGATCATAGCGGCCTTCCCAACCTCAATGATTCTGTGATTTCTCTGCAGCTACTTCAGTACATACTGCTTATTTACTGTCCTCTTAATTTACTTGAATGCGGAAAAGCATTCATAATATGTCTGATTATTTCCTCTGCCTTAGAATAGTAATGTTTTCCTTGTAATATTTAGTTGGAATATTCAGATTATTTTAGCGAATAGCATTTGGAACAAGTAATACTTGTTATGGGAAACTGGCAAAGTGTGGGAAGATGTTTTGACACACACACCTGTATGTTTTACTACTATGTGTGAATCTTTATCTTCACTAAGCCTGTGTGATTTTTGCATACTAACCACTACCAAATGCAGAATGTGATGAATTTGTAGACTGTGCTTTAACATACGAAATTGTACGTCTTAGCATTCCGTAGTGCAACAATGCACGCATCTTGCAACATAAAATGGATGTTCCCATTCTGTAAAAGTGGGTGATAAAATCAAATGCTGCTATTGCTCCTGATTTTCTGTGAAGTTCGCTAAGAAGAAATTTGTTTCTCTTCCATTACCTGATTTTTATACCCTTCGTACGTCATCCTTGTTTTCATCCGATTTCTCCATTAGCAATTACATGGTTCATCTCCAGTGAGTTTGTCTCCTCTGGAGATGTTTAAGGCCTGCCTGGATGCCTACCTGTGCGACCTGGTTTAGGGAACCTGCTTTGGCAGGGGGGTTGGACTTGATCTCTGGAGGTCCCTTCCAACCCCTACAATTCTGTGAGTTGGACTGCTGTTTCCATTGCAGCTTTATTTTCTACTAGAGGTCTAATCTAGCTTTGTGACTCTATTTGTCTGTAACGAGAGGAAGGTTGATAAATATTACTGTATTGATATTTTTTTTGGTCCTTATCACAAATTTAATACGAAATGATCCCTAGACTTGAGAAAAGGCTTTTCCATGAGATTTTCCTCTTCCTATGAAAGCGTATGATACAGAGAGGAATTTTTACAATGATTTACATTGAGTTATCTCTTGAAAGGGCTACTGAACTGATAGTGCCGTGTCAATTATTATACCCCATTTGTTTTATATTCAGTAAACTCATTTAATTTCAGTATGCCGTAGGTCAGTGCAATCTTAATGGAGGCAAAAGAGTATCCAGTGTTGGGTATTGAGATACAGAATCGGCTGCACAGCTTTCTTCACTCGACTCATGAGTCCTAGACATATTACAGCCTTTTCTGCCAGTTTTAGTGTCTATATTGCAAAGAGACATATAGGAAGATGATAATTCAGTCATATAATTAAAGGTAACACAATGAAATGGACAGTGAGTATTTAATGATATTCTCTTAGTTAAAGTAAAATGCTATTTTTCTGTTTCTTAACTGAATAAAATAACTCTTAGAAGAAGCCAGGTGCATTTTGGTCAAATAGAACATACATGTTAACCTCCTGTTGATTTCAACCATGTACTTGTATATGCTTGGAGAGGTTTTGGAAGCCCCATCCTTGGTTGGGGGACATTCCAGGTCACTCTGGACCAGGCTGTGACCACTCTAATGTAGGTGTATGTGTTGATGCAGAGGAGTGGCAGGGGCGAAGGCTTTTAAGGGTCCCTTCCAGCTTAAGCCTTTCTATGATTCTGTATTTTCAATTTTCAAATAATTGAGTTTTAAGCATGTAAATAGCTTAATCAAAAGTAGTAATGTCATTTATTATCTTAAATTCTACATGAGATATGAGAATGAATGAACTTGGCTAAGTGGCAGAAATGTCATAGAGGAACTAACGCAGATTTGATGTTAGAAATGCAAAACCCAATTGGAAGGTCCATGCAGGAATGTATGTGAAATATAACATAAATTTCCTTCCAGTCTGATGAGTGGATTTTCAGCAATGTTTTGTAGGACTGCTGCCAGTAGAGAACTGCAAAAATTGAGAGTAATGTATGTGGTGTGGAGGTGTATGCAGGAAGAAGGTGGCAGACAGCTTCAGGTTATCAGCTGTTTCCTATCAGCGTTGTTTCTTTTAGCTGGGACTTGAACCCTTTTTTACCTCCTTCTTCTCAAGTACAGATATAGTAGTAGACCTGCAAGCAGAAATCCATCTGGAGGAATGTATCAAGGTCACAAAGCTTCAATCACTTCTCTGAAATGCTCATTTTGTGCTAACAATACTGCTGCTTGAATCATTTGCAAGCTCGACTTAAGGCAACGCTTTTACTTTGTGGGAGGTGAGCTAACGTGGTGCTCTGGGGAGAAGAGCACATGGGGAGAAGTCTGATGATAACAGCAGTGATGGCTGCTGTCAGATGCAACAGAGCAATGAGCTGTGTTTGTGTTTCTTGCTTAGAGGTTCTAGGAGCGTGTTAGTTGGCCACAGCAAGTGAAATCAGGTCCTTTTCATACTCTGAATCCGGCCAGGAGAGAACGCTGCTAATGCAGTGTCTGTCCAGGGACTCTGTGCAATCTTTCACCTTTTGGAGTCAGAAGGAATTTTTTCTTCATCTCACTGCGCTGTGTAGTGTATAGCAGAATTAAATATTGCGTATCTCAAACTGAAATACATTATACCTAAAAAATAACGATCCTTAAAAAAAAAACCCAGTGTACATATTCCTCAATTCTCAAGAGGGTCTTAAATTTTACCTGGTGTCTCTATTAACCAAATGCTGTTTCTGGCTACAGAAAGCCTGTTTGTTCTTCCATACCGATTGTAACAATAAGTGGTGTTTAGTTGAAGTCTGAGTCAGAAGGGAGGAGCTGAGGTAGTAAATAACTGTAAAGCGAGTGTTCTTGTGTGCCTTGCTAGTTACAATGTGTGCTGCTTCAGATTAAAATAAAATGTAGGCTCCGCTCTGGGAAAAGCTATTTCAAGAAAACTTGCCTTCCCTCTGATACTGAGCATGCAGAAGTAGGCAAAGACTGATGAAGAGTAATTGGTGATGAATATTTTATCCATGAAAAAGGAATTTTTGGTGTAAAAATAAGGCAGAAATGGGTGAAGAACAGGAGCTGAGGAACTGAGACTCTAGGAAAGGGGAGGGGGGGGGGGCATATATTTCCCTTCTGTCCTGTTTTTATAGTGCAGAGAGCAAGGAGAGTTGAGGCTGTAGTGAAGAAAGTACCCTTTCACACCCTTACAGAATGTGTTTCAACTTACGTTACCACGCTCCCTAAACAGTGCTTGTTTTCCCCTGGTTGTTGCCCGCAATAACAGTAAATATAGAAAGCACAACAAGGATTGGCATTTAGTTTGTTCTACAGATAGAACTTGACTTTCGTTCTTGATGACTTTTTCTTCTGTTTCCTTGTGGTCCACTGGATGGCTCTCTGATCACTCACATTGTGTGTGACCAGCCATTTCTCTGCAGCTGTGATCATTTGTTTTGTATTGCACCAACACCTTGATTTCTAAGTGCCGAAGGCAAATGCTGCTACTTTCAGCAGCAGAAACAAGTGGTAGAATATCATATCCCATACCAAGAGCAGGCTTGCAGGTGGTCACATTTGCACAAGGTGACAGAGATGCTGCAGCGTCCGTGGTGAGTAAGAGCGATTTGGATAGGAAATGTGAAAAGCAGAGCGATGCACGGAAGGCTGGAGCAGCTACGACTCTGACTCCTGGTTTGCTTTTCCTCAAGTTTGTAAGGTTATCTCTGAGAAGAGGAATGGCAAAACAAACAGATATAGGCTGATACGCACTCTTGAAAATCTGTATTATATCTTAGTGATAGCTAGTAGAGAAGTAAATCCAGCAGACCGCTGATGCTGTAGTCAATCAAAACTGAAGAATGCAGGAGCTCTTTCTAGCTGTCTTTCTCTATAAATCACCTTCTATCTCTTCTTGGGAAACAGCCAACTTAAAACCCAAGAATTTCTTGGCAGTGCTGAAATCAGAAGAAACCTAGTTTATATTCCCAGAACTGCACAGAGCAGAGCTGGAAAGAGTTCCATTTCTGCACAGGAGCAGAATAAGCTTCTTCAAAAAAATGTACATTCACAAATTAGTCTAGCACTATGTAGTGACAGTGCTATAAATTGTATCGTAGGAATTACTGCTTTAATGCTCTTTGGAAATGATTTAGAATTAACACATAAGAAATTCTTCATTTTCTTCATTTCTATCTGGTTTTACTTGGGTGGATAACTCAACTTGTGCCTGTATTGTTAACAGGGTCAGAGAGCAAGTGAACTGCAGCCCAGTTATCTGCCTTGCTTGCCTTGTAACATCACTTTTTGGCTTTGTTTTGGACCATTTCCTCTAGTGCTTACCAGAACTAAAAGCTTTGTATTACTTATTGCTGATATTCAACTCATTTCACGTCCACAGAGGCGATGTTTGGAGATGGAAGGGGTAGCCAGGATGTGGCCTTCGGTAATGTAGACTTCATGCTTGGCCTTCAAGCTGTGGGCCAATTTGTACATTTCTAATTACTGATTAAGACATTGCTCACTTATGCATGTGGGTTTTTTTTCCAGAGTGTAGCACCGTATTCCATAGAAATGCAATACGAACAGTAAGCTGATGCAAAACAGTCAGGCCGAACTTGCTTTCCTCCACATCAGAAAGGTCCGCAAAAGTCCCAAGTTAAGGCAAAACATAGGAAATAGGATGTTTTTGTTCTCCAGTGACAGATGGAGTCCTGAATTCAGTTCTTTTCCATTAGAATCCATGTTTTCTGTGTCCCTGTTGCACTTAAGATATTCAGTAAGGCTTTAGAAGAAGCTTGCCTTTCTTTAGTGGTCATTAGTCCTCTCAGTGAAGTTTTTCTTCTTACCGTGTCTTCCTCTGCTCTGAATATTTGACTTTAAGTCTTGTTATGTGGGTGACATGGGACTTGAAATGGTGCAGAGTTCAACTACTGTAGAAACGAAGAAGGTTGGACTGGTGGAATCATGCAGCTGCTGTGCAGTAGATGGATGATTTAATAGTTCACTGCAGTCAAGTAGCCTATTTTTAACTTTTTTAGAAGCATTCAGTAGTTTTCCCTAATTGCTAAACAGTCTGAAAATAGTTCCAAGGTCTTAAATGATAGAACCTCTTCTAATTAGCAAGATGACATTCTCTCCTTGTCTCAGCAGATTTCACTTCAGGATTCTTTGAGGCTTCTTGGAACATACTGTGGTGCAAAAATAATTCCCTCAAAGAAGCAATATTTTGGAAGGTATTAATAGGAAAACCAAACGAAAACCAAACCAGCACTCCCAAGCAGGAATTTATTTTAAAGAACTGTATTGCAAATAATGTTTCTGACTATGTAAATGGAGTTTTTATAATAAGTAAAAGGTACATATTAGTTTACGAGGTAGATACTTAATTTTTTCCTGTATTCAATTATTGAAGAAGTTGAATTCTTCTAGTTCCAGATGGAATGGTAATGACACAAAAGTGATTCATGTCCTGTCTTAAATATGTTATCTAAGATAAGGTTCATGTAAGGGAAGGAACAGTAAGAAGCAGAAGCCACAGTGGGAAAAGAATAGATCGGTAGCAGAACATTATCTGGGAGTAAGGACGTGATCATGAAATGAGTTCCTCAGAAAATAATGCCTCCCATTTATTACAATGGAAACTATAACAGGTATAAAGAGCACAGTAACGCTACTTCATAAAGCGTACGCTCAGCTACGAGACAGTATTTATCAACACAGTCACCAGCTTTAGCTAATGCACACTACTGGTTGATGGAGATGCTCTTCATTTCATGCTGTGACAGCTATGCGTGTCCATCTGCGACACGGCTTGTGTGTCACACTGCTGTCTCCACTGCTGAAACGCACCACCCAGCACCTCACTGTGCTCACGTCTGCTGGTGGGTCTCTGTAAACATTCAGCAAGTGTCGGTGACTGTCAGTAGGTGATATTGTTCCATATGGAATAATTTGGTGGTATACCTTTGCTTCACACCCCCTTCTGTGTCAGGTGCCGTTCTGTCATCATGGCCCGTCACACGACAAGAAGATGTAACAGAATATTGGTGGGAAGGTTCCACCTCTACAGCCATACCACCAATATCTGCCTCTGACACTGTGGCCCAACAGAATAAAACAGGGGCAGTACTTTTGAAGCAACCCATGGAGTGATGTGAAAATATAGTTTTCTTTCTTAGCTTCATTTACTCTCGCTTCACCAATTTTAATAACACAGTATTTATGAAATTTTTCTGTGCTGGTACTTCATTGTGCAATGCTCTGGCAATGGTATTCTAAATTGGAAAAAATTTTCAATTGATGCTGATAATAACTGATTTTTAAGCTGCTAAGCAAATCAAGAATATGATCGTTACAGATGGATTTTAAATTACGGAAGCATAAAACTATAGAAAACTATTAATATGCAAGAAATAAGGCCGATATTGTGGTCGTGTACCAGAACTGACAAATACAGCGTGCGTGATTATTCTTGCTAGCTACTAATTTTTTAGCAGCATGTAGTTGTGGGAATAATGAGCTGCTTCTGTTGGTCCACTTTCAACATCATGGTATACAACTGCATTTCTTTTCACACATCTGCATTTACACAGGCGCCTGTTGGTTGCAGGCATAGGGAATCCGTATGCGCTTCTCTTTGAAGGAGGAACCTCTTTGTGTTTTCCTCTTTCATTAGTCTGTTAGACAATGGTAGTTCTATTTCTGCATGTGTGTACTCTTGCAGTGTTTTGAAAGGGATTGACCTGATTTTGCGCCAGACTGGCAATTCATTTTCATGTATTGCCACATGAAACATTTTTTGTCTCAAAAAATCTGGACCTTGATTTTTTTTTTTGTCTTGTAATATGAGATACTAAAGTATATTTTCACATATATATCTTCTCTCCTTTTACTGCATGCGAACTCACGTACTCAAAGTAACAAAAATATGCAAAATGGAAGGAGTAAAGAATTTTTGAAGTTATTGCCTAAGATGAGCTTAAAAATAAACTAGAAAAAGTAAATGTGTTAAGGTGAACGTGCCAGCAATATTTCTTCTGATAAGTGGTATGTAAGATATTATAATAGCCTTAAAATGTTTTAGAGCTTCTCAGTTTGAGAACATCTAAGTGCTTTATTTGCTTTGAATTAGCTGCAGGTGTTTAAGACTTCTTTTAAAGTAAACAGTATAGAAAAAAAACCTTGATTTTTAGAATGAACATTAGTTAGAATGCTCTGCGCTGCCCTAGCTCTGATGGACAGGTGAGTGAGGAAGAGACTTCTGAAGAGAGCCTTCAGAGTAGAAGGGTCAGGCAGGAGAGGCAGAGGGGGGTAGGTGAGCTTGTAGTGCCATGTGAACTCAGACGTAGCAAGGTTTCCTTGGCCAAGGCAAAACACAAAGATGTTATTCATGACAGAGAGCAGAATCTTGTAACTTAGTTATCACTAAGTTAAGGTTTTCATTTGAGGCTTTCCTTTTTTCTTCTTCTCTTTTTTGTATTCAAGGAGTCTGGCAAAACTGTTGGTGTCTTCTAGAGTAAAGAAGTAAAATCGTGCACAGTACACTGAGTGGCAAAAGCCTTTGGGCAACTCCAAAGAGCTAAGGCTGTAGAGTGTATTCACCCCTGTTCAAAAATCAGTGTGAGGTGAGGATTGTTGGGAGGAAACTATTTTGTTTCTCCTTTATGAGGAACAGAAAGCATAAAGACTGTTCATGGTTCGTGAGGTCTGAGGACTACTCCTACTACCTTAATAACTATGGTGAGTCCTAATGCAGCTTTACAGGTTTTCAGAGAGGCTTGCAATAGACTGTGTAAGAACGAATTAATGAACGGTACTTGACGATAGTCCTTTTTTAATTTGTTTGTTGAAGGCTGGCTTTTCACGGGAATGTCTCTGGCTCCCGTTGTCATTGGGATATGATGGTCAAGGTTTGAGCGCTCATGAAGCTCTTAGAGCCGGTCAGAATGTGGAAAGCAGTGATACATGCTTTAATGATGAATAGTGGAATTTTAACTGAAAGGTTTGCAGGCTCTCCTAGTTCTTATCTTCATGTCTGAGACGCAAAGCAATCAATTGAGCTGTAGAAATGTTTTCTGTATTGTTTAACTTCAGGATTCTTGTCTGACCTACAAGTCCTCTCACTGGTAAGAGCAATAGTTCTTTTTAGTGCTAGGATCTAAAATTCCATTTGTTTCTTCTTATTCTTTTGCCTGATTTTGGTTGCTCTCTGTTCTTCCCCACAGACAATATGTTAATGCTGTAGTGCTTAAATGTGATGCTTTTCACTACGACTTCTCAGTATTACAAGGTGTTGTAGAGTTGTGGCACTTGTTCTGTGTAGTTGAAGTGACTCATGGGAAATGCATAAAAGCAAATGTGAAGCCAGAAATCAAGTGGAGCATTCAGAAGAGCTGGATGAATATGCTGAGTTGTGGTCCATCCCAGGAGACCCACGTCCAGGAATTGCAGGTTCTATCCACAGCATTACCACAGAAGCTTCATACAAGCGATGTTTTTTAAAATGAATAAGCGGTAAAATGTGTAGCCTCCTTCAGAACCCATATGAACTGTCAGTAAAAATAAAGAAATCCAGATCTGCATATGTGGATGGTGGAATAGCAGCAAGTGAAAATGCGGTCCGCTAGCAAGAGAGCAGCTACTGTTAATTAATTTGAGAAACAGAAGAGGAAAAAAAGGAAATATCTTAGGCAGCTTGGACTTGAGCTAAAATAGTGCAGCAAGATTAAAATCAGCAATTGCCAGGGGTGTTAATTAGGTCTGGGACCACACATACTAAGTGTGTCTCACAGAGTGTTCTGCAGTAGTCACGTTTGAGTCAGGTCATGGAGAATAATGGCTTTGCTTTAGCCTATCTTGTTGGATTAAATAATTTTTTCCTCCACACGGTGCATACAGTCATCAGGGAGCAGAGCTTTATTAGAACATATATCACAGCCAGTGCGTACACCTGGAGCCTCTCACATTTTGAACTTCTGTGTGCTATCTGCAAGGCTGCAAACTAAAAGCAGCCCCAGTATTAAGGATCTTAGAGCCCCAGTGCAGTGATCCAGGGTAAATGGGAATTCCTTCATTTTCTTTAGCCTATTTTAAAATTCCAGAGAAATCAAGTGACCTTATAGAGCCTATATGTAATATTTAGTTCAGTTTCATTAATCCTTCGGTGGATCAGAAATATTTAACTACTTAAAAATGGAGGGAAATAAAAAAGGTTATTTACCTAGGAGCTAGTGCAACAAATTGAAATAATAAAAATTAGTGCATTTTTGCACAGTTTTCTCTCTTAAAATCTTTTTCAGCAGTGAACTTCCGTAAATAAACTTAGTGGTCTTGAGGTTTGGAAGAAGACCAAAAAGAGGAAAACCAAAAATGATTATGTATTTTCAGTTCAGCA